>NC_091854.1:21925000-26925000 GCF_037783145.1 Equus przewalskii
TTTTGAAAAATATTTTGGCAAACATTTTGTCATTATCTACTAAAGTTGGAGATATGCATACCCTATGACTCAGAAATTCCACTTCTAATTATGTACCAAATAAAATTATGTATACAATTGTAGTAAGAAACAGGTATAAAATTGTTTAGCAGTATTATTTTTAATTGTCAAAAAGTGTCAACAACTCAAAAGGCCAACAACAGTGAAATGAGTAACAGCATATTCATACAGTGGAATATTATACAGAAATGGAAACAAATGAGCTACAGCTACATGCAACAACACGATTAAATCTCACAAACATAATGTTGGCTAGAAGAAGTGAGGTATAAAAAATATACACTGAATGATTCCTGACATGTAAAGTATTAAAAAGAACAAGTAAAACTAAATTATAAAGAAAAACAAGAAAGTGATAACTAAAAAAGTGATTTCTTTTTGGAGGGAAGTAGAGAATAATGAATAGGACGGGGCAGAAGGGGAGCTTTTGAAGTACTGGCAATATCTATTTCTTTTCTTGTGTGATCATTACATGGATGTTCACTTTGGCAATGCCTGAAGACATTTTTGGTTGTTACAATCGGGGAAGATTCTACTGGCATCGAGTGGGTAGAAGTCAAGGTTGCTGCTGAACATCCTAGAATGCACAGGACAGTAAAAGAAGTATCCAGCCCCAAATGTCAATAATGCCAAGGTTGAGAAATCCTGCTGTAGAGGCGTTCTCCAACTACAGGCACACAGGCATTCTCCTAACTTCGTATATCACTGATGATTTCCTCCCTGTTTGTTCTTTCTCTGTCTCCCTCTCCAATCTCTCCCTACCTTGTTGGCTTTGAAGAAGGAAGCTACTATGAATCCTACAGTTGCAAGGAACTAAATGTTGCCAACACCACATGAGAGGAAAGGTAGATCCTTCCATAGTAGAGTACTCCAGATAAGTATACAGCCCTGGACGACACCTTAACTGCAGCTTGTGAGACTCTAAGAAGAGGACCAACCTAAGATGTACATAGACTCCTGATCCAAAGAAATCATGAGATAATTAATATGGTAGTTTTAAGCTGCTATGGCTGGTCATTTGTTATGCAGCAATAGAAAACTAATACAGAGTCTCTTTGCAGCTTGCTTCTTCAAAGCCAGCTAGAGAGAGAGTCTCTCCATAGAGAACTGGGAGACAATTCTCTACTGGCCTTTTGTATTTCTGCATTATCTTGTGAGCAGAGGCACTCACTTGCCTTTATGTTGGACAGTCTTTTCCAGAATGTTTATATAGTGAATAGCCTTGAAAACTATAGTTCCTCCTTCTAAAGCAAAGGGCAGGTTTACCTACAAGTCTTAGAAGATAAAGATTGTGTCTCCCTCCAGAATAGCAGGCAAGCATGCTTACTGCCCATTAAAAAAGATCCAGGTCCCCTAAGCTCAGCTATTTTCACCTGTAACACACGGCATGTGCAGGTGTCATGTGGCTCTCTTCACATCACCCTGTGGGAAATGGAGCTTGGGAACCAGCACAAGAAAATGCTGATACTCTGGCTACTGCTACTGTTGTGAGTACTGAAGTCCCTTCCTTCTGACCCAGGAGTCTTGTGACTTCTGCCAGCATCCATGAAACTGTGACAGGCTAACTTGTTAGCTTGCAAGTAGGGTAGAATATAAGATCCCTTACAGTTCTTGATAATAGTATACTGTAATTGCCTATTTTTTTACTCAAACCTCACATTGGACTTTAAATTTCTTTGGATAAGAGACTTACTTTTTATTGTATCCCTAGCACTTATCACAATGCTTGGTAAAAAAAATTACTTGTTGAATGAATTAAAGAAGGAGCCATGGACTACAGATACTCTATTTGGCAGTCTGAAATCAATTAAAAAAAAAAAAAAAAGTTATTCAAAATGAAGCAAAGAAACTTGAGTAAAAATTTGAAAAAATTTGTTTAATATCAAACTTTTCAAATGTTGAAAGAAATATTTTGGATCTTTCTTAATGCAATAAACAAACGTTCTTAATGCAATACATTAAATAGTAAGGTCATTAATATTGTATAGAAAGAAAAGACATTTAGGTTAATTAAAATAAGAAATTTAAGCTTTATTCTCAGTGAATATTTATGATCAGAAAACATGCATTTTCTAAAATCAGTATTCTTTTTTTGTTTTTGAGGAAGATTAGCCCCGAGCTAACATCTGCCACCAATCCTCTTCTTTTTGCTGAGGAAGACTGGCCCTGAGCTAACATCCGTTCCCATCTTTCTCTACTTTATATGTGGGATGCCTGCCACAGCATGGCTTGATAAGCAGTGCATAGGCCTGCACCTGGGATCTGAACCGGCGAACCCCGGGGCGCTGAAGCAGAATATGCGAACTTAACCGCTGCGCCACCAGGCCAACCCCTAAAATCAATATTGTTAAGGGAAAAGTACAAGAACTCATCTTAGGCAAACAATTTTACACCGGAAATTTTCAGAGAACATTTAGTTCATTCAGAAGTTTAAACAAATTATATAATTGAGCCAACAGAACATTTAGTTCATTCACAAGTTTTAGCAAATCATGCAATTTAACTAGCACAAGTCTGAACTAATTTAGTAAATATTGTGTTAAATTAAGAGATACATGTTTATATTAAGTGAAGAAAGAGGCTCATCTAAAATATATCTCCAGATGGTTAAGAAAACATCAACTGAGAAACAGTATAAGGAATATGGAATTCATGAATCACGTATGAAGTCAATATATTGCTTAAGTTTCCTTAAAAGTTAGTAAATCTCATCTGAAAAGTATTTTAAAAAGCCTCCACAAAGGACAGATGTGCTAGTTAGGAAAAAATTTACAGCTACGACTGATCTTCCCAAAACTAAAAAAGATGGGAAGTAACACTGACCCTTAAAAAGCTTATGGAGCTAGTTATAGATTGCCTTTTCTAGACAGGAAAAGAGATTCCAGATTCTCAGCTTACAGAATCACCTTAAACGTAGCCCAGAGGACTTCTCTAAAATCTGACAGTCAAATTGATTATAGAAGCTGGCTGGCTAGTTACAGATACTTCTCAGAGAGCTAGTTGGTCAAACTGATATTCCCTTCTTAAAATAATCAGAAATAGTCTAATGCAAAAACATGTGTATTACTAATTCCTATAGCTGGTGACACCAAAATACGAAGCTATATGACTATATAATACTATACATTACAGTTCACAACAAAGAGAAGGCTCTCAGGTATAATCTGATGATTAAATTCTTTCCAAAATAAAATTGAAACAAAGCCTTTACTTACATACTGTTAAGGGTTGAATTGTGTCCCTGAAAAAAAGATATGGTGAAGTCTAAACACTCAGTACCTCAAAATGTGATCTTATTTGGAAATAGGGTCATTACAGAGGTAATTAGTTAAGATGACGTCATACCGTAGTAGGACGAGCTCCTAATTCAATGACTGGTGTCATATAAAAGACAGCCATGTGAAGACACGACATACAGGGAGATTGCCACGTGACAAGGAAAGGAAAGATTTAAGTTATGCAGCAGCAAGTCAAGGAACACCAAAGATTACCAATAAACCACCAAAAGCTAGGAAGAGGCCAGAAAGGATTCCCCTACAGGTTTCAAAGGGAACATGGCCCTGCCAACATCTCGAGTTCAGACTGCTAGCTTCCAGAACTGTGAGACAATAAATTTCTGCTGTTTTAAGCCACACGGTGTGCCGTATTTTGTTTCATCAGCCCTAGTGAACTAATACACATACTAATTTTATCAGTATAGAGTAGACATTTCCTGTTCCTACACCACATTGCATTTTTCTGTGTAAAACATGTCACTCATAAGTAAAACTGCTCCTTAAGTTATTTAAATTATTTTTCATTTGGAAATATCATTCAAAGCAGTGGCATTTGGCAAAAGGTCATAAAAGCTAACTGTAATGCTTTGTGTGTCTATATTTATAATTGATGATTCATTTCTAAGTCTCTGAAAGTCCTAAGATATTCAACGGACCCCAAAACATTGGTCAACAAATAGAAAGTAAACAGTTAATGACACTAGCAACAGTGTATCCAAAACTAAATAATGCTCCATATATATTCAGAAATAATTTTGTTTTAATATGAACACTATGATTTAATATTAGTTATCAGGATCCAAACAAGAAGAGAGCATCTTTGGTGTGGGGAAAGTAAAGCCAGAACAGGGTGAGAACAGAGAGGTGGCACAGCACAGGAGGACACGGAGGGTGCCATATTGGAGGGCTACCCAGCACAGAGTACATGAGCCTGAACAAGGTCAAGAGGGTATCCAGGCAAGGGAAGGCGAGGCAGCAGGCATAGGTTTTGGATCCCAAGTAGGCTGAAGAAAGTCTCTGCATAAGAGGACAGCTTAATGCAGAGTATCAGAGCCTGAGAGAGTGAGAAGGATTTCTGCATAGGAAGACGGTTTAGTAGGGAGTACTGGAGCACAGGCAGAATGGGGTGGTATTGCATGAGGGAAGGAGTGGCAGTTGTCGGAGATTAGTCACATACAGGAGCATAGGTCAAACATGGTAATATATTAAGGATAATAGGAGCTAGGTTTCTCACTGTCAGAGAAGGGAATTAATAATACAGAAAGGGAGAAAACAAGCATGAACCCTGAAATGTTGGCTCGAAACTAGAGTTATTTGTGTGAACTCATGGTTTTCAATTGTATAGATGGATATAGAAATAAATACAGAGGTAAATATTTACATATTTATATATTTATTCATATACATATACTCATTCCCTAGCCATGAGAGGGCTTCAGAGCAATGGTACCACAATAGCAAAGAGTACACCTAGTGCCCAGATCTTGATTTCTAAATACCAAACCCCACTAAAAGGAACCAAGACTCCTGGGAGAAATGGTTGATTCAAAGGCTCGAGGAGGGAAAGTACAAGAAAAGCCTGGTTCATTTTCTTGAGCCAGAAAGTGATAAAGTGCTCAAAGAATGATGGGAGCATTTCCAAAGGACATAGACACCAAGTAGCAGGGGTTTGCACTGGCCAATCTGAGACAATTTCAGAGTCAAGATAAATATTGATAGTAAGGGATTATAACCAATTGAATAAAATATGAAACCATGAGTCCACAGAGATTAAATAGATAAACTGAAAGTTTGATAAGGAACAGGATATTTACACGGTCTCAAAGTACCTCCCCACAGAATACTTATTAATTACATAAGGAAAATAGTAATTTTACAGTGGAGAAGCCTGGTGGACACCACCTCAATCAAGTGCACAAAGTTAACATCATAATGGGACAAATCAAAATCGTGAGCCATCTGATAAATTACGAGAACACCTCATTTCTGTGATATTCCTGCCAAAGGTACATAATCTGAATCTAAGGATGAGGAAGCATCAGACAAACTCGAATTGAGGGAAAATAACAGCTGTAATTTCCAAGTGTTGAGGTCATGACTGAAGACAAAATAGACACAAAAACTAAAGGCAATCCTTGATTCTTAACTGAATCCTTTTTCTATAAAGGACGTTATCAGTAAAATTGGCTAAACTTGAGTGAGATTTCAAGATTAAATGTATTATCATTATTAATTTCTTTATTTTGAAGGTTTACTGTGGTTGAATAGGAGAATATCCTTGTTTTTAAGGAATACTAATATATGTGGGAGTGATAGAGCATCATGTCAACAACTTACTCTTAAAAGTTTCAGGAGGTAAGTCCTTTGTAATGTACTTGCAAATCTTCTGAAGGTTTGAGATTTTATTTAATTTTTATTTTCACCTTTGTAAAATGTTGAAATCAAAAGGTCTTACATGCTTCCAGAGAAGGGAAGGAAGAAAAAAGTCAGTCATATCCAAAATCGAGGAATCACAATGGTTTCAGCTTCTCAACAGGAAAATTAGAAGCCTACAAGACAGTGGAGGAATGCCTCCAAAATTCTGAAAGAAGATTACTTCTTGACTAGAATTCTATTTTCAGATAAACTATCAATAAATTATGAGGGAAAAATAAAATGTTTCAGACATGCAAACTCTCACTCTTTCTCAGAAATTTACTAAAGAACATGCTCCACGAAAAGGAGAGAGTAAGCCAAAACAGAGGAAGACTTGAGACACAAAAAACAGGAGCTCCAACATAGGAGAGACAAAGAATGATGTTGAAGAGAGGACTTGGAGTCACAGCTGCATACCAGAGAAAGAGAGACAAGCTGTCCAGACTGGAACAGGTCAGAAGTTATGGGAGAAATATCTTCCAGAGGTTTAAATTGATTATCTGTGGTGAATGAATATACTGAGAGGATATTTAGACAATTGTTGGAAATATCTATGTCTGAATTAGTGAAAGTACATAGTAAACCAAACAAATAGAAAAATGGTTATTAATTCTGGGGAAAAAAATACAGAAAATTGTGCAAGCTCAGCTCTGTGTAGCATGAACAGTCATAATTTTGCTCTAACTAAAATTATGTTAATAATCCTTCTGGGTGATGGGAGGTAGGGAAGTGTCCGAGTTTATAAAAGAAGGGAAAGGAAAGAGAGCTAATCACACTCCCTGATTTCAAAATATACTACAAAGTTATAGTAACCAAAATAGCATGGTACTGGCACAAAAACAGACACATAGATCAATGGAACAGAATTGAGAGACCAGAAACAAACCCACACAACTATGGACAGCTAATTTTTGACAAGGGAGCCAAGAACACACAATGGAGAAAGGAAAGTCTCTTCAATAAATGGTGTTGGTAAAAGACAGTCACATGCAAAAGAATGAAAGTAGACCATTATCTTACACCACACACAAAAATTAACTCAAAATGGATTAAAGACCTGAATGTAAGATCTGAAACCATAAAACTCCTAGAAGAAAACATAGGCAGTAACTTTTTGACATTGGTCGCAGCAGCATCTTTTTGAATACCATGTCTCCCCAGGCAAGGGAAACAAAAGAAACAATAAACAAATGGGACTACATCAGACTAAAAAGCTTCTTCACAGCAAAGGAAAACATCAACGAAATGAAAAGACAATCTAACAATTAGGAGAAGATATCTGCAAATCATATATCCTATGAAGGGTTAATATCTAAAATATATAAAGAACTTATACAACTCAACAATGAAAAAAACTAACAACCCAATTAAAAAATGGACAAAGGATCTGAACAGACATTTTTCCAAAGAAGATATACAGATGGCCAACAGGCACAGGAAAAGATCTTCAACATCACTAATTATTAAGGAAATGCAAATCAAAACTACAATGAAATATCACCTCATGCCCATCAGAATGGCTATAATTAACAAGAGAAGAAATAACAAGTGCTGCAGAGGACGTGGAGAAAAGGGAACCCTCATAGACTGCTGGTGGGAATGCAAACTGGTACAGATGTTATGGAAAACAGTATGGAGATTCCTCAAAAAATTAAGAATAGAACTACTGTACGATCCAGCTATTCTACTTCTGAGTATTTATCCAAGGAACATAAGAACACTAATTCAAAAAGATATTTGCACCTCTATATTTATTGCAGCATCATTCACAATAGCTAAGACTTGGAAACAACCTAAGTGCCCAACAGATGAATGGATAAAGATGTGGTATATATACACAATGGAATACTACTCAGCTACAAAAAAAGATGAAATCTTGCCATTTGTGACAACATGGATGTACCTGGAAGGTATTATGCTAAGCGAAATAAGTCAGATGGAGAAAGCCAAACACTATATGACTTCACTCATAAGTGGAAGATAAGAACAAGAACAAACAAACACATAGATATGCAATTAGATCGGTGGTTACCAGAGGGGCAGGAGGGAGGAGGCGGGCAAAGGGAGTAAAAGGGCACATGTGTACAGTGATGAAGGATAATTACTCTTTGGGTGGTAAACATGAAGTAATCTACACAGAAATTGAAACATAATGATGTACAACTGAAATTTATATAATCTTATAAACCAGTATTACCTCAAAAAAAGAGAAAGAGTTAAATATTTATCCTTCTGGTACAGAATTAACATATATTGTCAGAGGATATCATTAAGGAAGTGAAAAGACAACCCAAATAACAGTAGAAAATATTTGCAAATCATATATCCAACTTACATCCAGAATATATAAAGAACTCTTACAACTCAATAATAAAAAGACAAATAACCCAAATAAAAATGGGCAAAGGACATGAATAAACATTTCTCCAAGGAAGATAGACAAATGGCCAAAAAGCACATGAAAAGACCTCAAAATTGTTAGTTATCATGGAAATGCACATAAAAACCAGGAGATACCACTTCACACCCACAAGGATGGCTAGAATCAAAAAGTCAGATAATAACAAGTGTTGACAAGGACTGGAGAAATTGGAACCCTCGTAGACTGCTGATGGGAATGTAAAATGACACAGTCACTTTGGAAAACAGTCTGGCAGTTCTTCAAACAATTAAACATAGAGTTATCATAAAACACAGTAATTCTACTCCTAGGTACATACTCAAGATAAATGAAAACTTACGTCCACACAAAAACTTGTACATGAATATTCATAGCAGAACTATTCATAAAAATCAAAAGTGGAAACAACTCAAATGTTCATCAACTGATGAACACTTAAACAAAATGTGCTATATCTATACAATGGAATATTATTTTCCAATAAGAAAAATCAAGTATTGTTATATGCTACAATATGAATTAACCTGAAAACATTATGCTAAGTGAAAAAGTTAGTCACAAAAGACTACATATTGTATGCTTCCATTTATATGAAATGTCCAGAACAGGCAAATCTATAGGGACAGATGAAAGATTAGTAAATGCCAAGAACTTGGGGGAAGAGGGTTGGGAGGAATGGGAAGTGATTGCTAATGGGGACAGGGTTGCTTTTTGGGGTGATGAACATGTTCTAAAATTGACTGTAGTTATTGTTATAAAACTGTAAATACACTAAAAATGATGGAATTGAACACTTAAATGGGTGAAGTGTATGCTTTGTGAATTCTACCTCGATAGAACATATTAAGAAAACAATGAACTGTGAGATATATATAGAAGTAAAATAGGGGCCAGCACGTAGCCGAGCAGTTAAGTTCACACACTCCACTGCAGAGGCCCAGGGTTTCGCCAGTTCAGACCCTGGGTGCGGACAGGGCACCGCTCATCAAGCCATGCTGAGGTGGCGTCCCACATGCCACAACTAGAAGGACCCACAACTAAAGATATACAACTATGTACTGGGGGGCTTTGGGGGGAACAAACGAAAATAAAAAAAAAAAGAAGTAAAACACATGACAACAATACCACAAGGGAAGGGAAGGGAGGGATGACAGCATCCTACTGTAATGTCCTTTTCCCTTTATTTCAGCTTTACTGAGTTATAACTGACATAAAAAATTGTAAGATATTTAAAGTGTACATTGTGGTGATTTGATATACATATACATTGCAAAAGGAGTCTCCTCATCTAGTTAATTAACACATTCATCACCTCAAATATTTATCCTTTGTTGGTTGGTTTGTTTGTTTGATGAGAACTTTTAAGTTCTACTCTCTTACCAAATTTCAACTATATAATACAGGGTTATCAACTATAGCCGCGATGTTTTACATTAGACCCTCAGACCTTATTCATTTTATAGATGAACTTCGTGCCCTTTTACCAACTTTTCCCTATTTCTCCCAACTCCTAGCTCCTAGCAACCACTTTTCTACTCTCTGTTTTTATGAATTTGCTTTTTTTTTTTTAGGCTTTATATATAAGTGACAACATACAGTATTTATCTTTTTCTGTCCGTCCTATTTCACTGAGCATAATGCCCTCAAGTTCCACCCATGTTGTTGTAAATGGCAGGATTTCCTTCTTTCTCATGACTGCATAATATTTGATTGTATATATGTATATATATGTGGGTGTGGGTGGGTGTGTGTGTGTCACATTTTCTTGATCCATTCACCTATTGATGGAGATTTGTTGTTTCTGTATATTGGCTATTGTGAATAATGTTGCAATGAACATGGGAGTGCAGATATCTCTTCTGATATTCTGTTTTCATTTCCTTGGATATACACCTAGAAGTGGAATTGCTGGATCACATGGTAGTTCTATTTTTAATTTTTTGAGAAACCTCCATACTGTTTTCCATAGTGTTGTTAATGCTGTCGAGGCGATTCTGACTCCTAATGACCCTATATACAGCAGAGCAGCACCCTGCCAGGTCTTTCTGCATCATCCTCTCATCTTCCAGCATTGTATCAGACAATGTTCTGCTGATATTCATAGGGTTCTGATGACCAATTTTTTCAGAAATGGGTGGCCAGGTCCTTCTTCCTAGTCTGTCTTAGTCTGAAAGCTCTGCTGAAACCTGCCCGCCATGGGTGACCATGCTAGCATTTGAAATACTAGCTTTCAGCATCCCAGCAGCACACAGCCACCATAACATGACCACTGACAGATGGTCATGCTAACTAGGAAAAGAACCCAGGCCATGGCAGTGAGTGTTGAATCTTAACCACTAGACCACAGGGCTGGCTTTTCCATAGTGACTGCATTAATTTACATTCCCGCCAACAATGCACAAAGGTTCCTTTTCGTCACATCCTTGCCAACACTTTTTATCTCTTGTTTTTTTGATGACAGTCATTCTAAGAAGTGTGAGGTGCTATCTCACTGTGGTTTTGATTTGCATTTCCCTGATAATTAGTGACGTTGGGCCCCTTTTCATATGCCTCTTGGCCATCTGTATATGTTCTTTGGAAAAATGCTCATTTAATTCCTGTGACCATTTTTAATGGGATTGTGTGTTTTCTTGCCATTGAGTTGTATGAGTTCTTCATATATTTTGAATATTGACGCCTTATAAGATATAAGACTTGCAAATATTTTCTCCAATTCCATAGCTGCCTTATCATTTTGCTGATTGTTTCTTTTGTTGTGCAGAAGCTTTTTAGTTTGATGCAGTCTCACTTGTTTATTTTTGCTTTTGTTGCCCCTTCTGTAAGGTTCTTATATCGTATGTAAAGTGATGTAATATTATTTGAAGGTGGACTGAATTCAGCTAAAGATGTATTCTATAAACTCTAAAGCAACCATTAAAATAAAACAATCAGTTCTAGCTTATAAATCAACAAAAGAGATAAAATGGGATCATAAAAAATAATTAATCCAAAAGAAGGCAAAAACAAAGGGAAAAGGAAGCAAATAGATGAGATAAATAGAAATAAACGTAACATGATGGCACACTTAAATAGAAACATACCAATAAGCGTAAATGGAATAAACACCACAATTAAAAGTAAGATATTCTCTGATTTGTACATAAAAAAGCAAGACGTAAATATATGTTGTCTACAAGAAACCCAATTTAAATATAAAGACACAAATAAGTTAAAAGCATAAGTACAGTGGGGCCAGCCCCGGTGGCTTAGTGGTTAAGTTTGGCATTTCTTCGCTTCGGTGGCCTGGGTTCAGTTCCTGGGTGCAGACCTGCACCATGCATCTATCAGTGGCCATGCTGTGATGGCGGTTCACATATAAAAGATGTTAGCTTGCAGCAAATCTTCCTCAGCCAAAAAAAAAAGCATAAGGATGGTAAAAGTTATATGATGCTAACATATCAAAAGGAAGCTAGAGTGGCTATATTAATATTAAACACAAAAGATTTCAGATCAAAAATATTACTGGGGAAAAAAGAAGGTCAATTTATAATGATAAAGGGATCAATTCACCAAGAGCACCAATATTAAGTGATTATGTACCTAATACCAGAGCTCCAAAATACATTAGATGAAAACTGATAGAACTTCAAGGAAAAACAAACAAATCCACAATTATAGTTGGAGATATTAACATGTCTCTCTCAAGAATTGATGGAATAGAAAAAAAAAATAATGATATAGAAGACTTGAAGAACACTATCAATCAAATTGAATTAACTGACGTTTATGGAATACTCTATGCAAGAACAGCAAAATGCACATTGTTTTCAAGTACACATGGAACATTTACCAAGAGATCATTGGGCCATAAAATCAAGTGTCATTAAAATTAAAAGGATCCAGGGGCTGGCCCTGTGGCTGAATGGTTAAGTTCACGCACTCCACTTCAGCAGCCTGGGATTCATTGGTTCAGATCCTGGGTGTGGACCTACACACTGCTCATTAAGTCATACTGTGGCGGCATCCCACATAGAAGAGCTAGAATGACCTACAACTAGGATATACAAGTATGTACTGAGGCTTTGGGGAGAGGAAAAGAAAAAAAAAAGAGGAAGATTGGCAACAGATGCTAGCTCAGGGCCAATCTTCCTCACCAAAAAAAAAAAAAAGCAATTAAATTAAATTAAAAGGATCCATATCATATAACATATGTTCTCTGACCACTATGGGATTAAATCAGAAATCAATAACAGAAAGACATCTGGAAAGTTCCCAAATACTGGAAACTAAATAACACATTTCTACACAGCCCATACATCAAAGAAGAAATCAAAAAGGAAATTAGAAAGTACTTTTAACTTTTTTGAATGAAAAAGAAATCACAACATCAAAAATTGTGAAATATAGCTAAAGTACTACTGAATGCTTATATCAGAAAAGAAAAAAGGTCTCAAATCAATGCCCTCAGCTTCAACCTTCACAACCTCAAAAAATAACAGCAAACTAAGCATAGAGTAAGCAGAAGAAAGGAAATAAAATTGATACAAGCAGAAATCAACGAAATGAAGAAAAGGGAAAAAAAAGATAGAAAAATCAATGAAATCAAAAGCTGGTTTCTTGAGAAGACCAATAAAACTCATAACCTCTGGCCAGACTGACTAAGTATAAAGAATAATATTCAAGTTACCAATTTCAAGAATGAGAGAAGTACATTACCAAAAACCTTACAAATATACAAAGTATAATAAGAAGGATATTATGAACAACATCATGCCAAAAAATCGGACAAGTTCAGTGAAATGACAAATTCTTTGAAACACACAATCTACCAAAGCTCATTCAAGAAGAAACAGGTAACCTGAACAGTACCACATCTATTTAAGAAGTTGAATTTATAGTCAAAAATCTTCCTACAAAGAAAATTTTAATGCCTTTATTTGTGAATTCTAGCAAACATTTAAGGAAGAAATAATACCAGTTATAGACAAACTTTACCAGAAAACTGAAAAGGAAGGAATACTTCCAAACTCATTTTATGAAAGCACCTAATTTTTTTCCAGACATAAGTTGTTTTAGGTTACCTCCCACTTGTATATATTGAATTACAAGGTGTTTCAATTATTTAAGGAAATTTCTAGTTCTGTACCTGCTCAACAGCCAAAACTTTTCCAATGATATTTTTTTATAAATGAATCTTAAGAGTGTTATCTCCACAATATGGAAAGACTTCTAAAACACAGATTTGTCTTCAGTGGATTTGCAAGGTAATCAAATTTTAAATCAAATTTCACTGATGTATAAGACTTCTTTTCTTTTTAAGTATATGAGCAAAAATATACAAGTATTTCACTAAACATTTTTCAATTTCGGAAAAAAACTAACTTTTTTACAGGATGTGCCTATAAGCAGCATTTAAATTTGAAAAATATCCAAAGAGGCTGTTTTATTCTTAAAGGTTAAGCATATTTGAAAACTAATCAAACTTCACATAATGATCACTTTTAAGAAGCACATCTCATCTTTGGATCTAACATAATTTAGTTATCTAGTTATTTACTAAGCATATGTTATACAGTTTAAGTTTTTTGAAAATTATATATAAAGTCTTTAAGTAAATATTTAATTAATCAAAATATACCAATTCCACAACTGAGAAACTTTTAATTTTACTATAACATATAGGATAACACATGGTGGGGGAAGAATCCTTTAAAAAAGCATATGGGGCTGGCCCAGTATCATAGTGGTTAAGTTTGCACACTGTGCTTTGGTGGTCTGGGGTTCAGAGGTGTAGATCCCTAGCGCAGACTTACACACCACTCATCAAGCCATACTGTGGCGGCATCTCATATACAAAATAGAGGAAGATGGGCACAGATGTTAGCTCAGGGCTAATCTTCCTCAGCAAAAAGAGGAAAATTGGCAACACATGTTAGCTCAAGGCCAATCTTCGTCACAAAAAGAAAAAAAAAGGCATAAGAAATACTCCAGATATTAATAATGAAGTACCTTTCCAAAACATTTTGATATTTTCCAATTGTTACATCACTTTAAGACAAGTTATATCACATAATACATAATAATATAACATATGTATATACATAAACATACCGTGTCTTGCTTTGGGATTTGGATTAAAACAGAAAGAAGCTGCTCTGTATCAAGAAATCTTGATATAACTGAAACAAACAAAAAGTAAAAGCATTTAAACTTTATGTTACAGTTTAAAATATAGACTTTGTAAAATATTATCCTTGAATAATAAAATAGAACAATTCTACCTGCAAATATTACTTGTTTTAATTGTCTTTATCTATCTTACATGTTCCTGGAATAAAACAAATTTTAATAGTCTTTTCTTAATTTTGATTATTCACAATCCATCTTCAAAATTTGACAATGTTGATCACCCCCTTCCTCCTTGAAATTCTACTTCTCTGGCTTTTAGATATTGCTTATCATAATTTTCTTCTTACCCTTTTGATCTCTAACTTTTCTTCCTGATACTTAAAGAATTCTATGAGATTAGTTTAAAAGCACAGTTCAACCACTAACCATGTAACCTTCTGGAAGTTACCTAACTTCTCTTAACTTTACTTCTCATCTTTTAAATGTGGATAACATCTACGTCCTAGGTTTGTTGTGAAGATTAAGTAAAATAATACCTGTAAAGTAGCTTGCACATACCAGAGCTCAAAACTGTTATTCTTCTCAACTCATTTTCCTGCCTAAAGTATTCTATAAAAGAAAATTTATGAATAATTGTAATCTATCCCTTTTAAATATCCCTGGATGCTTTTTTTTTACCTTAACAATTTAAGATACAGATCTTTTAAGAGTACACTCATTTCCCCATACTTAAAATACAGTAAATGACAGTAACTTCTTCTTAATGACTCATGGTTATTATCACCATTGTAATGTATGACCTCAGAAGTTTTTGTGTAGACTTATTTATACTTTCACAAAGTAGCCCCAACTTATCTGTCAAAAAAAAAAATTGTTACTTGCTTCTTATTCACGCCAACAGGTATTTTTTGATAGTTTTCAGTTTGCCTACCTATAGAACTGTGCCCCTTTCTATTTTGCCACTTCTAGGGTAATTAATTATGTTAAAACTGTGTTTAAAAACATTAGAGTAAATAGGCTGAATACACTACTGTTAAACTGTTCAATATGACAGAATACTATTATGACATTTTACATGTGATTCCACTAGTCAGACTCTCTTAAGCCCTCAGTTAAACAGGCTTTTCTCTTTTTTAGTCTCTTTCTTCTTCCTTTCCCAAATCTATTATAGCAACCAGAATGTTTCTAAAATAAGTATTTCATCATATTACTCTGTTGGTGTAGAATCTTTAGCTCCCTACTGCCTGCAGGATAAAATCCAAATTTCTTACCATTATATAAAGGCCCTTCATAAGTTAACCCCAATCCTCATTTCCTGCCATTCCCCAAGGCTTCAAGTCATAAATAACCACTAGCCACGCCTTAAATACAGCAAGCTCTTTTATATCAATGTAAGTATAACCGCAGAAGCTTATGTTAACTTTACCTTCCCCAACTTCCCAGAAACACAAGTGCACCCTAGAAAGTAACGACTATTCAGGAGCACAGCCAACAACACTCATACCAGATCTTTATTCCAGCCACCACACCCAAAAAACATTTTTGTTACCCCATAAGCATCTTCATTACACGTTAAGATAAATTACAGACTGTCAAGATATAGAAAACAGAAATGTTTAACATTTGTAAATGCCAATTTAAAACTTTCAGTTATAAGAAATTATAAAACTTAAAGTATATCAAAATTAAAGTTTCAAGGAAAATCCATGTTTTCCATTAAAATCTCATCATATAAAACACTATAATCTTAGGAACAACAGAATACAATTTTCAACAGTAAATCTCTAAATTCAACAATAAATCAATAGTTTAACAAATATGAACACCCATTATGTTCTAGCCTCGTATGAGAATCATCCAAGAACATGCACTCACAGTACAATAAAATAAGTATCATAAGAAAACACTATAGGAAACATGTAGAAAAGATCCCTCACACAGACTTGCGAAGTCAAAGAGGCTTCCAGCAGAAGTGATATCTAAATTGGAATGGTAAAGCATGAACTGCAGGTAGCCAAAGAGAAGCTTGGAAGGAAGGTAAGGAGGAAAGGAGGAACGATTGTAGGCAAATACTACAGAGAGCAAAGGCCAGAACATGAGAGAGGACATGTTCAAGCAACTAAAAGAAGTTCAATTATACTACAAGGAAGAGTGGAAACTGAAGAGTTGCAAGAGATGCTGTGGGAGATGACAAAAAAAGAGCCATATAGAAGAGTTTGGATCTTATCCTACAAGTAATGAGAAGAGACTAAAGGATTTTATGCAAGTGGGTATGGAGTAGCCCTCCAAAGATGTCCACATCCTAATCCCTAGAACCTGCTAATATGTTACCTGGTAAAAGGGACTTTGAAGAGGGGATTAAATTAAGCATCTTGAAATGGAGAGATTATTCTGGATTAGTTTTTGGTCCCAAAGTAATCAGAAGGGTTCTTATAAGAGGAAGTCAGGAGGATCAGTCAGAGAGAGAAGATATAAGGACAAAAGCAGAGGTCAGAAAGTAGAGAAGATACTATACTGCTGGCTTTAAAGATGGAGAACAGGACATGAGCCAAGGAATGCAAACGGCCTCTAGAAATGAAAAGGAAAGGGAACATTCACCTCTGGAGCCTCCAGAAGGAATGTGGACCTGCTAATACTGATTTTACCCCAGTAAAACTTATTTCTGATTTCCAGAACTATAAGGTAATAAATTCCTGTTGTATTAAGCCACTAAATTTGCGGTAATTTGTTACACCAGCAGCGGAAACTAATACAGACTGACACACTCAGATTTATATTTTCAAATGATCACTCAGTCTGCAATGTGGAGAAGAGACTGTAAATAGCAAGATCAGAGAGGGGAGACCAAATAGGAGGCTATTGCAATAAATCAGATTAGAGATAAATGGTAGCCTGGGCTGAAGCAGCAGCATTGGGAATAGAAGCCGATACATTCAAGACATATATAGGAAGGAGACTGCTGAATTTGATGATTGATTTCAGGGAAAGGAAGAGTCAAGAATGACTTCCAGGTATCTGGTTTGGTAAAGAGATTGGATGTAGAGCTATCCACTGATTTAGAAGGAAAGATGGCACGGTCTGGACACACTAAATTTGAGGTGACTGAGGAACATCTAACAAGGGCTCAGTAGGCAATAAGATATATGGGGCTGAAGGTCTGTAGAGCAATCTGGGCAGGAGACGCTAATTTGGAAGTCATGAATTTTGAAAGATAACTATAAAACCAGGAAGGTGGGTAAGTGATATAATAAGAATATACAGGGTAAAAAGGCATCCTAGGACATATGTTGAAGAGCCATAGGACTTAGGGAATAAGCAAAGGAAAAGAAGCCTATAAAAAAGACTCAGAAGTCCTTCCCTCTTACATTTGAAAGAAAAGACTCTAGGGTTTTTATCCTGTTATCTGATCAATGACGGAGCTTTCTAAGGACCTTCCAAGACAGTATACAATCCTACGGTCTATTTGGAAATCCATGTAGACAACATTTCAAGAGAGACAATCTGTAGGTTTTGACTGGATTTTCACATAAACTTTTCAAATAAATGAGTGATAGAGCTTGAAAAAAAAAAAAAAGAAGGAAATCCCAAAGAAGTAGGAAGAAAATCAGACGATTGTGTAGTCACAGAAGGAAAGAAAGGAAGTAATTCAATAAGGAGAGATATTTAGCAGCACCATATAAGTTGGAGTTCAAATAGGGAACTAATAAGTGTCCATTATATTTAACAACAGTGAGCCTATGGGTGACTGTTTTAGGCTGGGTTCTCCAGAAGCAGATCTTGAGATCAGGATTCATGTGCAAGTGATTAAGAAAGTGCTTCCAAGAGAAAGCAGTAAAGGAAAGAAGACGGACAGGGAAGGGGAAAAAGCCAAGCAAAAGTACAATTTCAGGTGAAGTCCTGTGGAAGGTAACATCAACTTATCCTGTAGAAGAATTCTGGACTTTAAGTTACCCTCAGGGTTTTGGCCAAATCAATGTGCTACAGCTGGGCTTTCATGCTCCCACACTAGTCAGTCACTTAGGGGCTGCAAGGCACTTCTGGCATGCTGCTTGAGAGCCAAGTGCTCTAAGAGCCTGAGGGCAGGCCTCCAAAGAGAGTCTAGGTGTGGGCCACTAGAAGCAAAACCACACAGAGCAGGGAAAGGAGCACAGAGAAAAATAAAAGACCCAAGAGAATCTGGACAGAGAACCAACAATATTTGCTACAGTGACCTTGACAAGAGCAGTCTCAGTGCAGTAGCAGGCAGGTAAACAAGACTGCAGCAGACTGAGGCATAGTGAAGAGAAGATAGTGAGTGCAGAAAATTTGTTTTTCAACAAGTTTAGCTATGAATAGAAGAGAGATAGGTGGTAACTGGAGAAGATGAAGTCCAGGGAGATTTTTCACAAAGATGGTAAAGACTTAAGGAAGAGACATACAGGAAAGATACAGGAGACAATCAAGTGTAAGGATGGGATCCAGAACAAAGGTGGAGGAATTAGCTATAAAGAGGAGCAGGAATACCACTTCCAGCTTAAACAAAGGGAAGGGAAAATGGATGAGTACAAGTGCATATTTAGTAGCAGAAAGTTTAAAAAGATGACAATGTTTGGAGTTTAACTAACACTACATGATTAAATAACTTTTCATATTCCTGAAACTTATTATGATATGAAATGCCAGGTACAAGTAGGCCAACAAAATGTTGCTGTGAACAAAAAAAAAGGGTACCAGTTAAAAACGGCCTCTTTGTACCATTCCCAAAGTCTCACTAAATACACAGGAATATATGGAAAAAAATGAATGGATTCAAAAATACTGGAAATGCAGAGTCACAGTCAATATAATGCCAGAATTTTGAAGGAATTATACGAATTAAAAGGTATTTGGAACTGGACTGAGTGAAACCTATTTAGGCTGTAAATGCCCTCTAGATTTTCCAGTACCACTTCAGTTTAAACTACCAGAACACCAGGTGGAGAGGTTAGGGGAGCTGGGGTGTGGAAGACAGCCCAAGCTGCTAGAAACCAGGAATTGGACTAGAAGTGGTGCATATAAACTGTCCTTCCACCTATAGATTTAAGAAGAAAATTACATTGCCATGCCAGTGAACAAACAGGCGCCAAGAGTAATTCTCTTACTTCATGTTATGGGTTAAATTGTGTCCCCCAAAAAGATATTTTGAAGTCCTAAACCCTGGAATATGAATGTGATCTTATTTGGAAATTGGATCTTTGCAGGTGTAATCAAGTGAAGATAAAATCATTAGAATGAGCCTTATCCAATATAACTGGTATCCTTATAAGAAGACACTGTATTTTTTAAATAATTAGTATTTACAAAATTAGATAATATTCATTTACCTGACTGAAGTCCAAAAAAGAGTTCCTCATCATGAAGTAGTTCTTGAACACAATCTAGTCTCATGTTAATGGTTTCAATATCAACTAGAGGTTCTAATATATTGGAACGAAGTCTTCGACTTCCTCCAGGAGTCTTAGTATAATTTAGGACACCAAAGAGTGTGTGATTATTCCTTTGAAAACACAGGTTAGAAAGATTTCATTAAGTATACAAAGGAAAACTCAAGAACACTGCAATTTAACTTTCTAAATAATCCTATAACAGACAGTAGTGCTTCTCAAACTTTAATCTGAGCACCAATCACACAGGGATTCTGATTCAGTAGGTCTAGGATAAGGCCTGAGAATCTACATTTCAAATAAGCTCCCAAGTATGCTGTCAGTCAATGAACCACACTTTGATTAACAAGGATCAACAGTATCTTTTGGCATTTAGTTAATGACTTTTTTTCATAGATCAGTTATAATATTCAGACTAATATAAAATGTTCTAGTCTATGGCATTCTGTCAATAATAGCAAGATATTAATAATATATCCTTAAGAGGGGGAAGAATTTTTACTTTGATAAAATGAGTATTTAATATAATCACTTTGTTCTAATTTAAGAAGTTAGAGAATTATAAGTAAAAGAGAGAGAGAAAGAAAATAATTTCAGATTAAAAAACAAACAACACAGGAATATATAGAGAATGACCAGGAAGGTTGCTTTAGTAAGGTTGCTTGAGAAAGACCTGTATATCTATTGGGCAGTTGAAGTAAGAAGGCATCCATGCGAAGACGATGACGGGATGGGGATGATGATGACAATAATGGTGAGAATAGCTAACATTTTTTGAACACTAAGCATGTGCCAGGCATTATTTAATTCTAACAACTACAGTATGAAGTAGATGCTATTACCAAACAATTTTACAAGGGAAGGAACAAAAGCATAAAGAAATTAAGTAACTTGTAAGGTTTCCAAATAAGTGAACAACAAGAAAAGAGTTACTAGTTAAAATTGAGCAGAACAGTAATTTAAGCCCAGGAAGTCGATCTGGGTCCAGAACTAGAAAGAAGATCAAGGTTGGTGGTGTTTTGCAAGTAAGGGTAAGAATGCAGGGAGATGGGGGACCGGCCCTGTTGTTGAGTGGTTAAGTGTGCACGTTCCGCTTCGGCGGCCCAGGGTTTTGCCGGTTCAGATCCTGGGCACGGACACGGCACCGCTCATCAAGCCGTGCTGAGACAGCATCCCACATGCCAGAACTAGAAGTACCCACAACTAAAAATATACAACTATGTACTGGGAGGTGTTGGGGAGCAAAAGGAAAAATAAAGTCTTTAAAAAAAAAAATGGAGGGAAATGAATAAAGAAGTTGATAGAGGACAGCAAAGAGAAGTCCTTTCAGGCCACGGTAAAGAGTCTGGATTCTATTTCTAAACGAAAGGGAGCCACTGGAAGACTTTAAGGAGGGAGAGTTCCAAAATCTGATTTCTGGTTTAAAAGGATCACACTTTGGCCACTAGGTCGAGAACAGACTAACTGTAAGAGGGTAAGAAGAAAGCAAAGAGACAAGTTAGGGACTATTTTAGTAATCAAGGCTAAATGATGAAGACATAGGTTAGGGTTGTAGCCTTGGAAATGGTAAGACATGATCCAGAATTAGTATGTCAACAGGATTTATGGATGGATTGAATCTGGGTTGAAAGAGGAGAGGAAACAAGAACGATTCAGTTTAAGTCCTTGAACTACCAGGTTTTTGGTATATCAATTTAAACAAATTTTTAGAGAATTACTCAAATCAAGTCCTGGTTGGGGAGTTTCATTGGAGGCACATTATAGGCACAATTTTTTTACTTTTGAGAATTTGGTTTCTGAAGAAACAAAGGAAGTGAGGAGCATACCCAAACCTGCCATTTGCTATAGAAATCAAGAAATGAAACAGTGTGCTCAACAGGTGGCAAGTCTATACAAGCATTACAGTGATTCAGATAGTTCAGTAGGTAGAATATCTATCTTTTAACCTGATATTCTTCAGTTCAAGTCTGTGAAAAGACTTCTCAATTTCTCCTTTTCAACTACAATATGAACTCCTGGAAGTCAAATATCCTATGATTTAATATACAGCAGTGAAGGATTGGGAAGACGGCAGCATAGGCAGACTCTGAAGTCACCTTCTCCCACGGACACAACCAATTTACAACCACTTATGGAACAATTACCCGAGAGAGAAAGGAAAACTGGATAAAAAGAGCCCCCACAACAAGGGACAGTCCTGAGTGAGGTGGAAGAGGCAGAAATTCCTTTCTGGAGAGAAAAAAGCCACCTTCACAAGCCACGGTGCTTCATGGCTGGCTGGGAGTAATCCTAAGGTATGCAGCCTTCCCTGAAAAAGTGGGAACCTGAGAGGGGAGTGTTACCGCTGTAAGCATCCTTTGTACTCACTACAACTGACACAAGTGTCATCATATCTGTCTTAGCTGGCTATTAACAACCACGGGGAGCACCCCCAGAAAAGCTATCAGACTTAAGGGGACAAAAAAAGCCAGCTCTTAAAGGGCCAACACAGAAATTCACCCATTTTGGAAAGCAACCAAAAATCACCAGAAAGAAAGGTGCACTGTTCTTTGGTGAAAAGAAACTCACCTGATAGGCTCTGGGTGCATCTCAGTAAGAGGTGAGACCTCTCCAGGGACTGAGACATTGGCAGCAGCCATTATTGTGACCTATAGTCACAATAGTAAAGGCATGTTGACACAGAGGCTGGCAGATGCCATTGGAGGTCTTCCCCTGGCCTGTTAGCCCAGGATCTGCCCCATCCACTAGAGCACTGATTTAATCCAGCTCAGCCAGGGCAGGCAGCCTGCCCTAGGGACTGGTCCCACCCAACAGTAAGCCCTCGGGCAACATGTGGGCTGCATAGGCTGGGTGTCTGGATCCTCAGCAGCCAGGTGAGTGGGACCACTTCTGCAGGGCAGGGCATCCATGAAGAGCAGGTAGAGTGTGTGGGGTGTTGGTGGAGTGTGTGGGTCCTCTGCGGTGGGGCAAATGGGTCCACTTCATGGGGTCAGAATGCGCACACAGGGCAGGACTGTGTTGATGGTGTGTATGGCCCTGTGGGCAATGGAACTTGTCAGCTGCAGAAGACTGGTGGTTCTCAAACAGCCACATAGGAGATCATCCCACCTTCCAAAGCCTAAACAATTGAGTGCTCCCATGCCTGGGGCCAGCCCCACTCAGGTGAAATCCTGAGAGAGCTGACAACAGCCTTGGGGCCAGAGGCCTACAACATTTGTTAAGCCCTGGAGTCTAGCAACCAGAGACGTAGGGGGCCTATTCACTTAACAGAAAAACTGCAAGAGGAATGTGCTATTAATGTCCCCAAGCCAAATTAAGTGACTAAAGGGTTCATAGCAGCCACATGCAGCAGAGAGTTACAACCAGCCGGGCAAGGGGACAGCCTAGCTGCGCTGGGCACCTGCAACAACAGCAACACTGCCACAACAGAAGGACACACAAAACCTACACAGGAGGCACTCCCGGAACATTTGGAACTAGCGACTAGAGGGAAGCACACAGCTGGACCTCATAAGGCATCTCTTACATAAGCCCACCTCTCCAAGATCAGAAGATGTAGCCGACCCACCTAATACACAGATATAAGGACAGAGAAAGAAGCAAAACAATGAGGCAAATGAATATGTTCCAAGTAAGGGAACAGGACAAAACCCCCAAAAAACCTAAATGATATAGAAATAAACAATCTACATGACTAAGAGTTCAAACAAAAAGTCATAAGGATGCTCACTGATCTTGGGAGAAGAATGAATGAACACGGTGAAAACATCAACAAAGAACTGGAAAATATAAAAAAGAACCAATCAGAAATGAAGAATATAATACTGGAAATGAAAAATTCACTAAACGGACTCAATAGCAAGTAGATAATACAGATGAATGGATCAGCAAGCTGGACAAAAGACTAGAGGAAATCACTGAAGCTGAACAGATAAAAGAAAAAAGAACTAAAAAGAATGAGCATAGTCTAAGGGACATCCGGGACAACATCAAGCACACTAACATTCATATTATAGGTGTCCCAGAAGAAGAGAGAGACAAAAGGGCAGAGAATCTATTTGAAGAAATAATAGCTGAAAACTTTCCTAACCTAAGGAAGGAAACAGACATTCCGGTATAGGAAGTACAGAGAGCACCAAACAAGATAAACACAAAGAGGCCCACACCAAGACATATTATAATTAAAATGTCAAGAATTAAAGATAAAGAGAGAATCCTAAAAGCTACAAGAGAAATACAACAAGTCACATACAAAGGAAACCCCAGAAGGCTATCAGCTGACTTCCCAGCAGAAATCTTATGGGCTAGAAGGGAGTGGCACAATACACTTAAAGAGCTGAAAGGAAAAAACCTACAGCCAAGAATACTCTACCCGCAAGTTTATCATTCAGAATAGAAGAAGAGATAAAGAGTTTCCCAGACAAGCAAAAAATAAAGGAGTTTATCACCAAGAAACTAGTCTTACTAGAAATACAAGAGGGATTTATTTAGGTGGAAAAGAGAAGACCACAAATAGGAATAAGAAAATTATCCACATAACAAAAAAGCAATAAAATCACTGGTAAAGGCAAATATACAGTAAAGGTAGCAGATCAACCACCTATGAAGATAATATGAAGGTCAAAAGACAAAAGTACTAAAATTACCTATTTCTATAAGAGGGTAATAGATACAACAAACAAAAAAAGTGATTAGATATGATATCAAAAACATAAAATGTGGGAGGAGGGGAGAAAAAAGAGTACAGCTTTTAAAAAGAGGTCAAACTGAACAGACTATCAATGTAACATAGCTTGCTATATACGTAGGTTATTATATATGAACCTCCTGGTAATAAAAACCAGAAACTTATATTAAATACACAAAAAATTAAGAGAAAGGAACCTAAACATAATACCAAAGAAAACCTTCAAAACACAAGGGAAGAGAGCAAGAGAAGAAGACAGGAACAGAGAAGAACTACTAAAACACCCAGAAAAAAAAGTAACAAAATGGCAATACACACATACTTATCAATAGCTACTTTAAATGTCAACAGACTAAGTGCTACAATCAAAAGGCACAGGGTGGCTGACTGGATACAACAAACAAGACCCATTTACAAGAAACACACTTCAGACCTAAAGACACTCACAAACTGAAAGTAAAGGGATGGAAAAAGATACTCCATGCCAATGGCAATGAAAAGAAAGTTGAGGTAGCAGTACTTATATCAGACAAAACAAACTTTAAAACGAAAACTGCAAAAAGAGACAAAGAAGGGCACTACAGAATGATAAAGGGAACAATCCAACAAGAGGATATAACACTTGCAAATATCTATGCACCCAACATAGGAGCACCTAAATATATAAAGCAAGTATTAAGAGACATAAAAAGAGAAAGAGTAACACAATAACAGTAGAGGACTTGAACACTCCACTTACACCAATGGATAGATCATCCAAACAGAAGATCAATAAAGAAACATCGGCTTTAAATGGCATTTTAGACCAGACAGACTTAGTGCATATATATAGAAACATTCCACCCAAAAACCACAGAATACACATTCTTTTCAAATGCACATGGAAGAGTCTCCAGGACTGATCACAAAACAAGTCTCAATAAATTGAAGAAGACTGAAATAATACCAAGCATCTTTTCTGACCACAAAGGTATGAAACTAGAAATCAACTACAGGAAGAAAATCAGAAAAGCCACAAATATGTGGAGAATAAACAAAATGCTACTGAACAACAAATGGGTCAATAAAGAAATCAAAGGAGAAATAAAAAAATAACTGGAGACAAATGAAAATATGACATGTCAAAATTTATAGGATACAGAGAAAGTGGTCATAAGAGGGAAGTTTATAGCAATACAGGCCTACCTCAACAAACAAGAAAAATCACAAATAAACCATTTAAAGTGCAGCTAAAGAAACTGGAAAAACAAGAACAAACAAAGCCTAAAATCAGTAGAAGGAAGGAAATAATAAAAATCAGAGAGAAATAAATGAAATAGAGACTAAAAAAACAATAGAAAAAAATCAACGAAACCAAGAGCTGGCTCTTTGAAAAGATAAACAAAATTGACAAACCTTTAGCTAGATTCATGAACCAAAAAAGACAGATGGCTCAAATAAACAAAATCAGAAACGAAAGAAGAGAAATTTCAACAGACACCTCAGAAATACAAAAGATTATATGAGAATGCTATGAAAGCTATACACCAACAAATTGGATAATCTAGAAGAAATAGATAAATTCTTAGAATCATACAACCTTCCAAAACTGAATCAAGAACACATAGAGAATCTGAACACACCAATCACCAGTAAGGAGATCTAAATAGTAACCAAACACCTCCCAAAAAATAAGAGTCCAGGAGCAGACAGCTTCCCTGGTGAATTCTACCAAAGATTCACAGAAGAATTAATACCTATCCTTCTCAAACTCTTCCAAAAAACTGAAGAGGAGGGGAAGCTTCCTAACTCATTCTAGGAAGCCAACATCACCCTGATAGCAAAACTAGACAAGAACAACACAAAAAAAGAAAATTACAGGCCAGTATCACTGATGAACATTGATGCAAAATCCTCAACCAATACTAGCAAATAAAATACAACAATACATTAAAAAGATCATACATCATGATCAACTGGGTTTCATTCCAGGGATGCAGGGATAGTTCAACATCCACAAGTCAATCAAGATGATACAACACATTAACAAAATGAAGAATAAAAATCACATAATCATCTCAATAGATGCAGAGAGCATTTAACAAGATACAGCATCCATTTATGATAAAAACTCTGAAAATTCTGGATAGAGAAGTAAAGTACCTCAACATAATAAAGGCCATATATGACAAACCCACAGCTAATATCATTCTCAATGGAGAAAAACTGGAAGCTATCCTTCAGGAACAGGAACCAGAAAAGGATGCCCACTTTCGCCACTCTTATTTAATATAGTATTGGAAGACCTAGCCAGAGTAATCAAGCAAGTAAAGGAAATAAAAAGGATCCAAAGTGGAAAGGAAGAAGTGAAACTGTCACTATTTGCAGATGACATCATTTTATATATAGAAAACTCTAAAGAATCCACCAAAAAACTTTCAGAAATGATAAATTGATACAGTGAAATTGCAGGATACAAAACCAGTTGCCTTCCTATACACTAACAACAAAGTAGCAGAAAGAGAAATTAAGAATACAATCCCATTTACAATTGCATCAAAAAGAATAAAATACCTGGGAATAAATTTAACCAAAGAGGTGAAAGATCTGTACGCTGAAAACTATAAAACATTGTTGAAAGAAACTGAAGACACAAAGAAAAGGAAAGATATTCTGTGCTCTTAGATTGGAAGAATTAATATAGCTGAAATGTCCATACTTCCTAAAGCAATCTACAGATTCAATGCAATCCCTATCAAAGTTGCAACAACATTTTTCGGAGAAATAGAAGAAAGAATCCTAAAGTTTATATGGAACAACAAAAGAACTTGAATAGCAAAAGGAACCCTGAGAAAAAAGAACAAAGCTGGAGGTATCACACTCTGTGATTTCAATATACTACAAAGCTATAGTAACCAAAACAGCATGGTACTGGCACAAAAACAGACACACAGATCAATGGAACAGAATCAAGAGACCAGAAATAAACCCACACATCTATGGACAGCTAATTTTCGATAAGGGTGCCAGGAACATACAATGGAGAAAGGAAAGTCTCCGTAATTAATGGTGTTGGGAGAACTGGACAGCCACAGCAAAAGAATGAAAGTAGGCCATTATCTTTCACCATACACAAAAATTAACTCAAAATGGATTAAAGACTTGAATGTAAGACCTGAAACCATGAAACTTCTAGAAGAAAACATAGGCAGTATGCTCTTTGACATCGATCTTAGCAGCATATTTTCAAGTACCATGTCTGACCGACCAAGGGAAACAAAAGAAAAAACAAACAAATGGGACTACATCAAACTAAAAAGCTTCTGCACAGCAAAGGAAACCAACAACAAAACGAAAAGACAACCTAACCATTGGGAGAAGATGTTTGCAAACCATATATCTGATAAGGAGTTAATGTCCAAAATATATAAAGAACTCATATAACTCAACAACAAAAAAACCAACACCCCATTAAAAAATGGGCAAAGATCTGAGCAGACATTTCTCCAAAGAAGATATAAGGATGGCCAACAGACGCATGAAAAGATGCTCATCATCACTAATCATCAGGGAAACGCAAATCAAAACTACACTAAGATATCACCTTACATCTGTTAGATTGGCAAAAATATTCAAAACAAAAAGTGACAAACGTTGGAGAGGTTGTGGAGAAAAAGGAACCCTCAAACACTGTTGGTGGGAATGCAACCTGGTGCAGCCAATATGGAAAACAGTATGGAGATTTCTCAAAAAATTAAAAATAGAAATACCTTATGACCCAGCCATCCCAATACTGGGTATCTATCCAAAGAACTTGAAATCAGCAATTCCAAAAGTCCCATGCACCCCTATGTTCATCGCAGCATTATTTACAATAACCAAGACACGGAAGCAACCTAAGTGCCCATCAACTGATGAGTGGATAAAGAAGATATGGTGTATATATAAAATGGAATACTACTCAGCTGTAAAAAAGGATAAAATCGTCCCATTCACAACAACATGGATGGACCTTGAGGGTACTATGTTAAGTGAAATAAGCCTGATAGAGAAAGACAAACTCTGTATGACTCCACTCATAGGTGGAAGTTAAACATACAGACAAAGAGAACTGATTGGTGGTTACCAGGGGAAAGGGGGGGGGGGGCGGTGAGGGGAGAGCACAAAGGGTGAAGTGGTGCACCTACAACATGACTAACAATAATGCACAACTGAAATTTCACAAGGTTGTAAACTATCATAATCTTAATAAAAAGTTTAAAAAAAAAATGGGCAAAACATCTGAACAGACATTTCTCCAAAGAAGATATACAGATGGCCAACAGGCACATGAAACGATGTTCAACATCATCAACTATCAGGGAAATGCAAATTAAAGCTACAATGAGATATCACCTCACTCTTGCCAGAATGGCTATAATTAACAAGACAGAAAACAAGTGTTAGAGAGGATGTAGAGAGAAGGGAACTCTCATACACTGCTGGTGGGAGTGCAAACTGGTGCAGCCACCATGGAAAACAGTATGGAGATTCCTCAAAACTTAAGAATAGAACTACCATACAATCCAGTTATTCCACTGCTGGGTATTTATCCAAAGAACACGAAAATATAAACGCATAATGATACATGCACCCCTATGTTCACTGCAGCACTATTCACAACAGTCCAGACTTGTAAGCAACCTAGGTGCCCATCAAGGGACAAATTGATAAAGAAGATGTGGTATATACACAATGGAATACTACTCAGCCATAAGAAATGGTCACATCCAGCCATTTGTGACAACATGGATGGACCTTGAGGGTATTATGCTAAGCAAAATAAGTCAGAGGGAGAAAGTCAAATACTGTATGATCTCACTCATAAATAGAAGATAAAAACAACAACACACAATCACATAGAGACAGAGACTGGACTGGTGGTTACCAGAGGGGAAGAGAGGAGGGAGGAGGGCGAAAGGGGTGTTTAGGCACATGTGTGTGGTGATAGATTGTAGTCTTTACGTGGTGAACTTGATGTAATCTACACAGGAACTGAAATATAATGATGCACACCTGAAATTTATATAATGTTATAAACCAATGTTACCTCAATAAAAAAAAATACATAGCAGGAACTCAAGCAATGTTTAACAATGATAATGATAAAGAATGATGAACTATGAAATAAGACAAAGTAAAACTGAGTATGAAACACTTTACAATAATTACCAGCCTCGGTCAATGACCTTCTATGTTACTCTACATTGTTGTAACACAGAAAGTCAATGACAGAGTAATTTTTCCAGATAATATTATTTTAACCCTTTTTACCTAGCAATAGGAAAAATATTACTTTTTCACTAAGCTGAAAAGGAATAATAACTACAATTAACTATAACCTCCTAAAAAAGGCTATCATTTTAGACCAACATTATTTAATGGACTGCAAAGGTGCTGAGGCCACTATACTGATGGATAACTAAAGTGGTATATACAGTACTACTCTTACTTTTACTAAAAGTAGTACCAACAGTATCTAGATAGGGCTAAACTGTTTTTGCTGATTAAAATAAATAATAAACAAAATTAGATAGCCTACGTTTCTAAGTTTGCAACAGTAAATAATGTCTGGAGATTTCACATCATGGAAAGTGAAGCCAAGATAAGAATGCACAAAGTGATAGAGACATTTAAACAACTATGGCTCTAAATTGGCACTGAGTACCTTAAGGTTTCAGTTGTCTAAGGTACTCTTTATTCTTTCCAATACTCTTAATACTAAAATTCATAATAATTTTAAGTTTATCCCTTTCATTGATGTTTGAAGTTATATTTAATTACTGAAAGCTGAGATTTAATTACTCTAAGCTTACTTACTCCCACCTTGCACTTTACCAATCAGTAATACTAAATAGCTTACAGTTTCCTTGCACTTGTCATATCATTATATTGAAAATCATGCTTTCAAGACTTCGTTTTTCACAGTCTTACCACCTTTTCTATTTCTTCACCTGGATAACTTCTATTTATACTTCAATAGGTATATCTCCTCTAGAAAGCCTTTCCTAAATACTCCTCTTTACCCCTTAACCAAGAACAATTAACTCTCTGTCTCTGCTATGATCCCATCATTTTTTATGCAGATTTTCCTATCACTGTACTTAGTACATGTTAATGATACTGCCTATGTGTCTCCTCCTCTAGAGTGTTATTCCTCAAAGAGAAAAACCATGACTTACTAATGTTTTCCACCAAACTGAACCCATATTAATACATCCCTGCTATAAACAACACCACAGGTTGATTACATCACGTTCTAATAACATTTTAATTCTAGTTTAGGTGACTCACTATGAAATCTATAAACTGTGTATGTGTGTATGTATGTGTGTGTGTGTGTGTGTGTGCACGTGCGTGCACGCATCTCTCCCTCTCTCTCTTTCATGCTCACCATCAATATTCCTGGTATTCTAACTAAAGGTAACAATAAACGAATAAAACCAGCAATCTAGTCACACACCATAGACCAGATTGATCCAACTATTTTTACCTTCTCAAATGATTACAGAGCCCCCTTGAATTTCCTGTATTTGATGCTTTTAAAACTGGTTATTTTAATTTTGTAGTATTCTAGACACAATAGGTCCTTTTTTACTGTGGTAAAACATACATAACATAAATTTTACCATTTTAACCACAAAATTCAGTGTCACTAGGTATACTCGAAATATTGTGCAACCATTACCGCTATCCATTTCCATCATCAAAAACAGAAACTTGGAATCCATTAAATAACTCCCTATTCCCCACTTCCCCATTTCCCACAATCTGTGGTAACCTCTATTTTCAGTCTCTACTTCATTTAAGTGGAATCATAAAATATTTTTCCTTTTGTGTCTGGCTTATGTCACTTAGCATAATGTTTTCAAAGTTCATATATCTGGTGGCATGTATCAGAATTTCACTTCTTTTTAAGGCTGAATGATTTTATTTTAATTATTTAATTTTTTACCGAGGAAGATTCACCCTGAACTAACATCTGTCATCAATCTTCCTCCTTTTGTTGTTTGAGTAAGATTCACCCTGAGCTAACATCCGCTGCCAATCTTCCCCCATTTTGTATGTGGGTCGCTGCCACAACATGGTCAGGGATGAGAGGTGAGGTCTGCACCTGGGAATCAAACCCAGGCCACCAAAGCAGAGCATGCTGAACTTAACCACTAGGTCACAGGGCCAGCCACCAAAGGCTGATGATATTTCATTGTATATATATATCTTATTTTCTTTATCCAGTCAGTCATTTGTTGATGGACATTTGGTTTGTTTCTACCTTTTGGCTACTATGAATAATGCTGCTATGAACACATGTATGCAAGTATCTGTTGGAGTCCCTGCTCTCAACTCTTTTGGGTATATACCTAGAAGTAGAATTGCTGGATCACATGATAATTCGATGTTTAACTTTTTGAGGAAACAGCATACTGTTTCCTAAAGTGACTGCACCATTTTACATTCACACCATAATTGTACCAGGGTTCCAATTTCTCCACATCCTCACCAATTCTTATTTTCCATTTACTTGATAATAACCATCCTAATGGGTATGAAGTGGTAATTGTAGTTTTGATTTGCATTTCCCTAATGACCAGTGATGTTGAGCATCTTCTCATGTGCTTATAGGCCATTTGTATACCTTCTTTGGAGAAATACCTGTTCAAATCCTTCGCCCAGTTTTGAATGAGTTGGGGTTTTTTTTTGTAATTTAGTACACATATTTTTTTAAAACCTGATTTTGGTGAAACACCTGAGCAGTTCAGCAACAATGGCACAATGGTAAAAGCATGTTTAGTCAATATTTCTCCATCAAACAATTTAAAGAAAAATAAAATAACTATTCATAGAAAATATGACATAATAAAATATACTGATATATTTTGTAAGAAAAAAATTGCATGATCTTACCTACAGTCTTGATTATTAATTAGTAATTCAAGGTTTTGGGCTGATGATGAATCTATCATGGCTGTCTGTTCACTACCCTGGAAACAAATCTTCAGAGATTTTGGTGCATAAACTGAATTTTGAATAAACTCAACATATTTTAATAAAGCTGCAACAGCTGCAAGGCAGTAATACCTGTAAGGTTACCAATGATCACTATAAATCTTTAAATTAAAAAAAATTATTGCTATAAAAGGAAACATTTATTTTACCTTAATATTAAGAAAATTACAAATATTTGCATAGCCTTGCTTAAATTTAAAGGAAAAAAGCACACCAAGTGTTCCTTATTTTTGAAAACTAGCTCTGGTCTCTAAAACGTAAAAGTTGATAAAAATAGACAGTTTTCTGAAGTCTAACACTTAAGGGATATCAGACTCCAATAAATCACATGTTAAAAGACAATACTCACTGGTAATTCATGTCAATTTTTGATGTACCATTCTAAATATTCAAGTGATGCTGAAAAAGTCTGAGGGCTTTAAAGGAGCAGTCAGGAAGTTCCAATGTGGGAAAGTATGTTATGATCTCAGTGAGGGCAGTTATTATGATTAACTGAGTAAACAAGTGGTCCAACCTGGCTCAAAGAAAGTATCTATAGGGGCCGGCCCCGTGGCCAAGTGGTTAAGTTTGCGTGCTTCACCTCCGTGACCCAGAGTTTTGCTGGTCGGATCCTGGGTGCGGCCACGGCACCGCTCATCAGGCCATGCTGAGGCGGTGTACCACATGCCACAACTAGAAGGACCCATAACTGAAAATACACAACTACGTACTGGGGGGCCTTGGGGAGAAAAAGGGAAAATAAAAGCTTTAAAAAAAAAAGCAGCTATTTAGCATGTTCTAAGAAATATCCATTCCAAAAATATCACTCCCTATTTCATGCTGAATCTTTTAGGAGAAAAGGTAAGAAGTGACAGGACCACAGCTTTAACTGCATCCCCTTCTGTACCTTCACATTTCTAGTTTACTGTAGCTACTTGAGTTTTCACTCCAAAGTGAGGTGAGCAGCAACCATCAGGACAACAGATCACGACTAATTTGAAGAAATTCTATATAAATTAAGTTAGCAGATACGTCTTGTGTATAAATTTCAGTTAACTATTTTACTATTTCAATAAGTACTGAGCACGCATTATGAGTCAGGCATTTTTCTAGGTGGTAAAAATATAGCAGAAAACAAAAGAGACAAAAGAACTTGTCCTCATGTAACTCATACTAGAGATTTATTACTTTCCTGAGATTATAACTTACTTGGACTGAACCTCCATTAGGACAGTGCTGAATTCTGCTATGCATAACTGTTCAATATACTCTAATCCTTTTGTTTCATTGAAGTATTTCCTTTGTATAGTAGTGAAATTAACATTCTGAAAAAAGAATTTAATTTCAACATAAATTTTAAGTTTCATGTGCTCACCCATAACTGTTTTCTTAAATACATGCTGGTACATGGGTAAGTGGCTTAAATATTCTACAAAGTTTTTGTTTGATTATTTATTATTTTTCAGAATTAAGTAATAAGTGTTCTTAGTTATTTACAAAAAGAGAATGATTATCTGCCTTGCTAAGTGAATTATAAGAGTCTGTAGCTCTTATTAGACCATACTCACATGAAATTTAACCGAATATGTTAGGTACAATAACAAAAAATAAACCTCTATCTTCTAGTAATTTTATTACCTTCTAGTAATTTTATTCTACAGCAACAACATCACACAGATTTTACATTCAGCCTTATATACTCTATCATAATTGAGAGAGGGTAGATCCTTGTAATATACTAGTTGAGGAAGACGAAAATACCACTTCCAGCTGTCAAATCTATGAAATACTATCTACATGAGGTGAATTCAATTTATTTAGAATAAAGAAAAGGAGATGATGGAACTTTTAAAAAAGAGCAAGAGAAGCTGTAGAGTAAAAAGTTCACCTACTTTGAATAGAAATAATAGGTAAGAAAGGTCCAATAACAATGTACTGTGAAAGAACTGTAAGATGGAAAAAACAGTAAGAAGCAGGTAGGGAATTTGTTACATGGCAAGACTGTTTTAAAGTCATCTCAATTAATCTTCACAACAATCCTATGATATGAGTCTTGCATTAACTATAATTTTCCTCTAAGTAAAATTCTGAAAAGTAATTTTTCTAATATCATACACCTAATATGTGCCAGAGGTGATACTTGAATTTAGATTTCTTTGTCCATGTTCCTTCTACTTCATATTGTTTCTTAATTAACGAAGGTCATTCTATGGTAAGTATGATAATAATAATATTGATTTTTGCCTCTGCTTATAAAACTTTTTCCCCAAATACCTCTATGGCTCTCTCCCTCACTCTCTTCAGGACTTAGCTCAAATGTAACCTTATCAATGAGGCCATTTCTGATTACCCTACATAAAATACCAATTCTCTAGGAGGTAGATATTATTATTATCCCTATTTTACTGATGAAAAAAACTGAAGCTTAAAGAGGTTAAGTAACTCCACTTGCACAAGATCACTTAGAATTAGGATTTGAAACCAGCACAGTCTGACTCCTCCATTCTGAAGCACTTTGCTATACTACCTCACATCCCACATGTAGTGAATATATGTTGTTTTTTGCCTTGGAGGACTTATCTACCACATTCCATATGGTTCCAGTAGGACGGTCAATTACAGTCTCTATGCTCCATAGCAAAAAGCAAATGAACTGGGATTAATCAGTCATAATACTTCTACCCCACCACTAAATAATGATTAGTCTAACATGTGGGAACACAAACAAAAGCAGGACCAGTCAGGGTCCTTCCCTGGAATTCATATGTGGACAGTGGAAGAAAGAAGTTATTTCTTCTCTGAGTTGGCTAAGCTGAGATGACATCAGCCTGGAGCCATCAGCAATCATCTTCTTAAACCTCATAGAGGTAACCTATCTGTGGTAAAAAAAAAAAAAAGAAAAGAAAAGAAAAGATGGTGGTGGGGAGGAGAATAGAGGTAAGATCTATCCAACCATTTGGCTTCCCAGTTAAGTAAACCAATAAATTTCCTTTTTTATTTAGCCAAGTTTAAGTTGAATTTCAGTTATTTACAACCAAGAAACTTAGAATGCTTAAGTCAAACAAAATAGCAAAAGTTGGAAAGGTATATATTAAATAAGGGTGATAAAAAAAGTCTGAAGCAATAAATCAAAGAGATAGATAAAGAGACTTGTCTAATAGCGACAATGGATTTATAATAGGGACCATCTCTGGCAATGAGTCAGACAGCTGAGCCACTTAGGATCTCTAAGAGCATCATAAGAAATCTTATATGACTGCAGGTGCTAAATATATTAGGAACAATAAAGAACTCATTAGATCCTAAATCAGCTTGGTTCCAAACGTGTTAAAGATAGGTGTACAAACATAACAAAATATAACATATTCTGAAAATAATTTTCACTCTTCAGGAATTATTCCAACTGCAATGCTGCCTACTTGGTTCAGAACCACAGCCCCTGTTCCACAAAACACGGAAATTTGCTAGAGGGAAGAGATAAACTACACGGCAGAAAGGCCCTTACTGAAAGGGAGAGCACTGGTTGTATAAGGTTCCAGAGCACTTATTCATCACAGTTCCACAGACGGAGGCTAACTGTGAGGCAGTACATCGTATCAGGCGGAGCTGAAACAATTCTGTGATATAGATCAAATTCTCCAAAAGAAAAAGCACTTGCTGATAGACTCTTCCCCTAGAAGAATAAGAACCTCAATTTCAACTAGTCTTGCAGCACAATAACTAGTTTCCAGGAAGCTGTACCTAAGGAAATCCATGCTTTCTCTAAGGGTCTGCCTCCTGTATACTCTGAGAAACCTCCTTATTACCTAGAACATTTTTCGTTTTGTTTAAAGTAGATTAAGGGTGTCAATCAAATAAGTGGATATCCTGTCACTTTTATTACATGTATTAATAGTTCCTAGATTAGGACTTAAATTTAGTGATTACTTTAGGGTACTAAATATAAAGTTACTCAAATTATTGTTCTTTACAATGATATTACAAGATGGATTTTTAATAAAGAAGATACTGAATGTTACTACTGAGAATAAAAATCACTTTTACCTTGAAATTTTCTGTGATCAGAGTAAACAACTTGGTTGAATTCCCCACAACACAAGCAGTATTTGACATAATTATTTCCAAAGGTGATAAAATTTTGAGTTTAGTGATTACCTAAAATCATTTGAATAAACAGTTTCTTAAATGTAAGCTTAGGATTCTCTAAAACAAAAAAAGTTTTGTATTTTTCGGAGAGATAAGTATTTAAAAGTAATTCATAGATATACAAAATTACAACTGTCCTAAGTATATATTTTAATTAAAATATATTTCTAATGGTTATATATTAAACATATAATCTATATAATTACAAATATAAAATATTATAAACATAGGCTATATTTTACTCATAATAGTTTACAACATTTCAAAACCCCAAAATTAATTTGAACTTATCAAATATGTATTCCTAAAATAAGAGAAAATAAATTCTTCTACTCAGTATTTTATCCATCTCCATGAAAAACAAACACATTCACATTCAATAGCCTAACTATGGTGATAAAATCAATATGGCCACACTGGTATATCTTAGGAGCTGAAAAGTAAAGAAACGCAGATGATAAACATCTGCTTTATGAGCTATGTTTTTCACAATATAAGGTACATTTCTTAGAACTACTCTAGACACAGAAATTCTTAATTAATTTGCCTAACATTCCTGTATTAAAAAAACTTTTTGCCTACTCTTTTTAAATTGCATAAAAATGTGAAATACCCAGAGATGAAGTTAGCATGCAGTACTAATATCATTTAGGTTGTTAGGTATATTAAAAAATTAATTATTAGGGGGCCAGCCCCGTGGCCGAGTGGTTAAGTTCACTCGCTCTGCTTCAGCAGCCCAGGGTTTCACCAGTCTGAATCCTGGGCACGGACATCGCACTGCTCATCAAACCATGTTGAGGCGGTGTCCCACATGCCACAACTAGAAGGACCCAGAACTAAAAAATACACAACTATGTACCGGGAGACTTTGGGAGAAAAAGCAAAAAAAACAAAATCTTTTAAAAAAATTAATTATTAGGTATGAAAAGGAAGCCTACATTCTAGGGAATCAGAGAAGGGAATTAGGTAAATGAATAAAGAAAAATAAAACACCAAAGATAACATAGTATATCATATTTTTTAATGATAACTTTTTAGAATATAGAGATTAGGAGTATACTAGCTCTATCTGGTAAGTCACACAAATTCTCACAACAAGAGGCCAGCAGCCCAAACTGATGAGTGATAGGAAGTGAAGGCAAGAAGTTAAGAGATTAAATTATGACTGATCTAAGACATCAGTTTCTTTTAATTCTGGAAAATAAAATTCAAATACAGATCAGTAGAAACCCTTTGGAGATAACATTATTAGATACTTATTATCTTTGGAATGAGTCCAGGAATTATTAATTTGAAGATATTAATTTTAGAAACTAATATTAACAGTAATTTGAAATGTTCAAATAACAGCAAAACATTATTTTTAGGACAAAATATATTCAAAAAGTTAAGATGAAAAACAATTATTTTAATTCAAAGTAACCTACATTAGTGCAATTGTAAATAACCTTTATTCTACCAAAAAGTAAACTAATTAAGAAAGCACTGACTTAAAAATCTGCATACTGCCCACTAGATCAACCATTTTATAGGATTATAAATACTTACCTTTGCATAAGTTGTGTTGTCTGCAAACTGAGATAATATAATTTGTGGGCTTTTTAAATCAATACTTGCCATTCCTATTTCACCTCTGGCAAGTCCTCTCCCTTCTACAACAGCTACAATAACTGATGAGGAGTGTGCAGAAACTGCAGATGAGGATGTAGCTGTTAAAAAAATTTAAAAAAGAAAAAGTATAAACATTAATAATTTCTAGTTCTTTCTTATAAGATCCCAAAGCACTGAGTCTAGGACATGGCTGTTAATATCCAAGGATAATCATTTTTTCAGCATCAAACCATAGCTTTTCATATCCAGACCAAATAAAAATGTTAACTCTCAAAGTATTCTGTCAAAACTTAACTTCATATTTAGAAATAATAAGTTTATACATAGTCTTATTTTGCATTTTATTGGAATAGGGCTATGAAAGGAATATTGAATTTGGGATCAGAAAATCTAAATTATTTATCTTATTCTGTAATTGAAAGCTAAACGAGGGCCAGCCCCACAGCCTAGTGGTTGAACTTTGCACACTCTGCTTTGGTGGCCCAGGTTTGGTTCCTGGGTGTGGACCTACATGACTCATCGGCAGTCATGCTGTGGCAGCAACCCACACACAAAATAGAGGAAGACTGGCACAGATGTTAGCTCAGGGCAAATCTTCCTCAGCAAAAAAAAAAAAAAAAAAAAAAGCTATATGAATTTGAGCAAATTATTTCATAATAAATTATCATAAATCAAAAAATATAATGTAATAACTCCTTTGCCTAACTCAAAAGCTGGCTGAAAAGATCACGTGGAATTATATATATGAATGCATTTCATAAAGTATAAAAGTATACAACTACAAACTCCAATTTTGAGACATCTGTGGAATGTTGGATATTTTATGAATGTGCAAAGAATTTTCTAAGTTCTTTACTTGGATCAACTCATTTAATTGTCACAACTTTCTCAAACAGACATCATTATTTTCTCTATTTACTGATAAGGAGAGAGGCATGGATGGAACCGGTAGAGTCAGAATTTGCACTCAGTTAGCTTGATTCCACAGCTGGTGCTCCTAACCATTACATATATTACTGATTTTGAGATCTGTGCCTTATAAACCATGAATATTCAAGTAAGGTGTTTAACTTTTCTAAAACTACCATTTCTTCATCTGTAAACTAGAAATACCAAACCTTTTGCACAAAGTTGTTCTAAGAATTAAATGCAATAATATAGAAGTGTTTTCTAAAGTACATGAAATTATTTAAATATAGGGCATTATTAATGAAGGAATAAAAAAGTCACACTAAAAACACCTATAATTTTATTTTTAAAAAAGCTAAATTATCTTTTATTCCCTTGTCAACCTCTCAATATACCCCCTGTCTTCTCTCCTTTTTCTCCTTAACCTAGCTTCTGTTTTTCTTTTCAATTCTTTTATTATAATACCTACAAAATTACTTGTATATTTATGCTTAGTCAGAAGTCAACTTAAGAGTTCACTTAAAAATCTATTGTGTCTACATCTCAGAACCCTTTCATCACGACAGCCATGTTATACATGGTGACTGAGTTTATATTAGATCTACAGAAGTCAGTTTAAGTTCTGCAACAGAATATGATCTTCTTATGCTTATTTGGAAAATAAATACCAAGTTTCAATGGAAATTCAGTACACTCAGAAAACACCTCTCTTAAACTTCTAAAAGAACATTTATACTGTTAATCTCTCTGCTATACATAATACTATAAGGAGTATCCTAGTGGATAAAGCTTTCTTCTAGGTCTCTTATTATTTCCTTAAAGTAGATCCTTAGAAGTCAAATTACTGGAACAGTGGAAAATCATTTTTTACAAATCTCATATATATTGCCAAATCTCTTTTCAGAAGTATACTAATTTTTATTCCATCAGCAGTATATGAGAAAAACCAATCAATGTATCCTTCTTGTTACTAATTTCTGAAATGTATCACTATTACTATTATTACTATTATTATCATTGGATAATTTAATGGACTGGTGCCTAGATTTATATTTTCAAAAATTACTATCAAAATTGAACATCATTTAGTCTATCCATTTGTATTCTATATTTTCTTTTGAGATGTTTATACCCTTTTCATACAATTTTTATTAGCTCTTAATGTCCTTCAATCTGTTTTTCTGAGAATTTTGTAAATCAATGACAATAATTTATAGTTGCTACCAATCTTGATTTTTTGATATCTCAAAGACTTCTGCTTTTGTATAGATAATCTTTTTCTTTACAGTTTCTTCCATTGCTTTTCTGCTAAGTAACTCCTCCTTCCTTGAGTTATTTGATATTTGATATGCATTACTATTTTCTTCCAACTATTTGAATTGTTTTGTTCATTTTGATCTTTCATCTGTGAAGAACTTTGAGCAATACAATTGGTTCTCCACCATGTCTGGAATGAGAGATGACCAGAAGTACAGATTTAGACTCAATCGTGGGCAGTTGCTAATGGTTTAGCTGGATGGTCAGGGATTTAGAAGGAATAGGATTGGAAGATGACGACAAGAAATGTTGGGGAAGAAGTATGTGGGTGGATCGCTTAGAATGGGCAGAAACTTTGAGAATATTTGTGTCTCATGTGAATGCCCACGAAAGGGCATCCACTGTAGAGGAGACTCTTAATAATCAGGTGGACAAATGATATGCTCTGTGGATGTCAATTAGCCTCTTTTCCCAGCCATCTCAGCGCTTCCTCAATAGACCCATGAACAAAGTGGCTATGGTAGCAAGGATAGAGACTATGCATGGGCTCAACAGCATGAACTTCTTCTTACGAAGGCTGACCTGATTAACCATACCGCTGAGTGCCTAACCTGCCAACTGCAGAGATGAACATTAAATGCCCGAAACAGCACCACTCCCCCGAGGACGGCCCACCACCTGATGGTAGGTTGATGATGCTGGATTTCTTCCATCATGGAGGAGGCAGATATTTGTTCTCACTGGAATAAACACATATTCTAGATATGGATTTGCCTTCCTTGCCCACAATGCTTCTATAGCATCACCATCATCATGGCATTCTACACAGTATTGCCTCTGATCAAAGAACTCATTTCACAGCAAAGGAAGTACATCAAGGGGCTCATGCTCATTCAATCAACACGTCTTACCACAAACCCCAAAACTCAGAAATGTGTGGCTTAATCCAAAGGCAGAATGACTTACTGAAGACTCAATTACGGTGCCAATTGGGAGACAACACCCTGAAAAAATGGAGTTCTGTCATACGGGATACACTCTATAGTATGAATCACAGACCATTACATGATGCTGTGTTCCTCATAGCCAGAATACATGGGTCGAGGGATCAAGGGGTGGAAGTGGGAGGGGCTATTCTCACTATCAAACCTACTAACCTACCCGAAGAATTTTCGAGTCCCATTCTGGTAACTTTGAGCTCTGCTGGTTTGGAGATCTTAGTCTCCACAAGGTTACTGGTTCTACCAGGTGACACAAGAATGGATCCACTAAACTGGAAGATGAGACTGCCACCTGGCCATTTCGCCATGTGTGCTCCTTATTCACACTACTGAATCAAATGGCAAAGAAAAAGCGGGGAGGGGGTTATCTATGGATGGAGTAGTCGATCCTGATTACCAAGGGGATATCATGTTGCTATACACAATGGAGGCAAAGAGGACTGTGTACGGAACCCAGGGGATTCTCTGAGATACCTCTGAGTATTTCCAATAGTAACGGTTAATGAAAAACTACAGCAACCAAAAAAAGGCAGGGTGACTAAGGACTCAGATGCTTCAGGAATGAAGGTTTGGGTCATTCCACCCTTATTGCTGAGAGTAAGAGAAATATGGAATGGGTAGTGGAAGAAGGATGCCCTAGATATCAACTACAAGCTCATGACCAATTACAGAAATAAAAACTGTAGTAGCTTTGGATATTTTCTCTATGCTTTGTTACATGCATGTATTTATTTGTATAAACTAACCAATTTTTTCTCTCTCTTTTCAATTTTAAAAAGTTTTATACATAAGTTAACGGAGGTTAACTTTACAATTTAGTCTTTAGGTAACAGAATATTCAGTGGATAATTAATATTCGATATTAATTTGAGATAATTAATATACAATGACTGTTGGGACTATAAGTCCCCTCATTTTGGGAAAGAGTGAGAACTCCCTCACTTGTAAGGACAGATGTATCACTAGGTAGAAATACAGAGCCATTTTTTCTGTTGTAAAGGAGTCCAAATGTGTGTAGAAGGATATATTTGGCAGTTGAGTAGACAAAAGAGTTATGCCAGTTAATTTATTGTCACTCAGTTCCCAATTCACCCTTCAATATAAGCTCTGAAATAATGGACAGAATTCCTATAAGCATTTCTACTTTACGTGTGCATAATGTCAAGTTTCTCAGTAGAGGGCACTGGAGGGACCTTGTACGAGGAAACGTTCTCAGGCAGTTTCCACTGCAGCATGGTGGGTCAGCAGTGTAAGTATGAGGATGTCTGGTGGTGATGTGCCCCAGCCACACAGAATGTGCTGTCTGTTGACAATCTCACAGTCCCAGCATGACATGGTAATAGACTTCCCACAGCCCTCTTGATACAGATATCCTGCACTCCAGGCCTCCTGCGCATACTGATTCCCTCTGCTCTTTTCACTCTCTCTTCAAGTTTGTCTTCCACAGTCCTCTTGATGCCACCACCCTCCCAAACAGGAGATTGCGTGCCCCAGGCCTCCTGCCCACACCAGAGCCCACTCCCATTGTTCATCCATGTGGCAGCCACTGGCTACAGTTCTCCCACCCTGCCTGTTTCCTGTTTGCCCTGGACAGTGAACCAGTACTGGCCTGGCAAATCTGTAGGCATTACTCAATCTGTCATTCAACAGGTTCAACTTCACCTTCTCCAGTGAGATCTGTACCCCAGCCTTGAAGATGGGTCCCAGAGAGGGACTTGTCTTGGGAGTCCCCTCAGCCCTACAGTGGCTTATAGACTTTTCTATATCTTATAGGTATTCTTTAATCATGGTTTAATTAATTCTTTACATTAAGTTTCTCCCGTTTAAATCACTGTATGGTTCTACTTCAGACTGGATCCAGACTGCTACAATCTCTGCCTTCATGGAGTTTATAGTACAGCAGAGAAGAGAGACAATTAAAAAAAAAAAACACCAACCTCTTAATAACCGGAAAAATACAAATTAGGACTACAATTAGGTAGTATTTTACAACTGCTAGACTGGTAAAGATTAAGAAGTCTGACAATAATAAATGTTGGAGAGGATGTAGATCAAGAATTCTCACACATTGCTACTAAGAGTGTGTGTTGGTAGAATAGTTAGAAAAATAATTTGTCATTATCTTGTAAATGTACACATTCACATACCCTGTAACCAAGAAATACCACTATATGTACTTTAGAAAATGCTTACATATGTAGACCTATTTCACTCATTTTCCCTCAAGAAAATCTAGTAGTTTTAGAGAAAAACTAAAATTTAAGTATTAAAAAAAAACAGTCAATAGTATTATCAGGATAAACTTCTAGATTTAAATAAATATCATGTACAAAAAGGAGAGCTTTCTCTTTCTTGTGCTGTTTTGTCAGAACGGTTAAAATAATGTAGATGTGCATTTAACAAACAATATCAGACACTATGTAGACTTATTAACCTAGCCTCAATTATGGATATGGGTAAACTGATGTATTTATCTTTCAGTCATCCATATCAGTTACAAATAACTTCAAATGAACTTAACCACCTTAATTTACAATTTACAAAACTTTAAAAGTTTCAAAAGGTCATCTAGGTCAATATTACGCTCATTTTACCTGAATATCCCACTTGCGGTGTCCAACTTTTATAACCTGATCCCTGGGGATTTCCAACAGACAATGGAGTTTTTAGCATTTGAGGATAATTACTATCTCGTACAGAAGATGAGCTCGTACCAAAAGTAAAGTTTGATGCAAATGTGTTTTCTGCATAAGATCTTTTGTTTCCAAAGAATGAACCTAAATTCAAAAAATTAAGTATCAGTTCTTAAAGATTCAGAATTATGCAATGATGTATTAATCCCTATAATTTATATCATATTCACTTTCTATAAAATTTCATCGATGATTTTTTAAAATATAACTAATTACGACAAATTTAATGACATTATTGATAAACAATCTTGTACTAAAATATAAGGAAAAGTGCATGTTAATATGGCTTTGGCTTCTACAAATTCACTGAGACTACCCTTGCTGAAATCATAAACTACCTTCTAATCTTCAATACACCAGATACATTTACTTTGTATAGTAATTATGAGACCTCTTTTCCTCTGTTGACTTCTTCATTCAAACTCTCTCCTCCCATACAATTGGTATAAAGAGAGTTTTATACTCACTTGGATTCAGTTCCTTGTTTAGGTACTTACCTATTGATATATTACCTATTTTACAGGGTGTCATAAAATTTGAAAGAGCATGCATAAACAGCCTAGCATAGTGTCTTGGAACATAGAAGTTCTTAAAAATATACATTGGGGCTCTTTTCTCCTATTCCCCTTGACTTCTATGACAACACTCTATCTTGATTCTCCTTATATCATTTGCTTTTAGTTTCCTATGCCAGATCCTTTTTCCTCTGTCTGTTTCTTTTCTGTTGGCTTCCCAGAGTTCCATATTTTTTCACCTTTTCTCACAAATCACCATTATACATTTCTCTGGGCATCTCATCTATTATCTTGGTTTCTATTCATATCTATTTCCCGACAACTCCAAAACCCTTATATAACTCCTCTCCTACCTTGTAAACCGTGGGTCAGCAAACTTTTTAATAAAGGGCTAAATGGTAAATATTTTAGGCTTTGTGGGCCATATGGTCTGTCACAATTACTCAGCTCTGACACCATAACTATCACAGGAAAGCAGCTATAAACAATATGTAAATGAATGAGCATGGCTGTGTTACAATAAACCTTTATTTCTGGATACTGAAATTTGAATTTCATACAATTTTCACATGTCAAAAATATTATTCTGGGGCAAGCCCCTTGGCTGAGTGCTTAAGTTTTCACAATCTGCTTCAGCGGCCCAGGGTTTCACTGGTTCGGATCCTGGGCACGGACCTAGCACTGCTTATCAAGCCATGCCAAGGTGGCATCCCACACAGCACAAGTAGAAGGACCCACAACTGAAATACACAACTATGTAATGGGGGGCTTTGGGGAGAAGAAGGAAACATTTTTTAAAAAATAAGAAAATAAAATAAAAATTATTTTTACTTTTTCAGTCCTTTAAAAATACAAAAACCATTCTTAGGTCTATACCTGCATTGTTCAATACAGTAGCTACTCCTATGTGGCTACTCCAAGTAAATAAAGCAAAATTAAATAAAATAAAAAATTCAGTTCCTTAGTCAGACTAGCCAGATTTCAAATGCTCAAAAGCCACATTTGCCTAGCGGCTACCATATTAGACACCTCAAATATGGAATATTTCTATCATCACAGAAAGTTATATCAGATAGTGTGGCTCTAGGTCCCTATATCTAACTCCCTTTTGGATATAAACATTTAGATTTGTTCCAGAACTTCTAAATATCCAAAAGTGAACTCATTATCTTTCCCTCAAAATTTATTCTTTATTACCAGTCATGGTCAGTTGTACCATTTTGTACCCCGTCACCCAAGTCATAAACTTAGGAGTCATTCTTAACTCCTAGTTCATCAGTTCTAACACTCAATCAGTGACCAAGTCATGTAATTCTTTTTTTTAATATCACTAAAATTTCTCTCCATCTCTACTCCTACCAGCCCATTTTAAGCTCATAGCTTCTTCAGGCCTTTTGTAAAAGTCTCCTAATTGTTCTCCTTGCCTTCAGTATTATGCCTCTCTAATCCATTCTTCATCTCATAACCAGTGATCTTTCTGAAAAAGAAATTTCTCCTTTCTTACAGTTCCTCAGTGTCTCCCCATATCCACTATCAGATAAAATCTAACTTCTCTGTATGAGTCCCAGCAGGAATCAGATGACACATTCAAACTAGGATAATTTAAGGGGAGTTTGATAAAAGAAATATTTACAAAGGTCTAGAGAGGATGTAAGGATATCATCACAAAGAAGTGTGTAGAACCAACACACAGTGTGCTCCTTTACCATCCCTAGGCTTAAAGGAGCTGAGGAAAGGAGTGGTTACCAGAAACTGGAGACAATGAAAGTGCTGTTTCTTGTTCTCAGATTACTTTTAAGTTTTTTTTTTCCTTCTTCTCTCCAAAGCCCCCAGTATGTAGTTGTGTATTCTAGTTGTGGGTCCTTCTAGTTGTGGCATGTGGGACATCGCTTCACTATGGCCTGATGAGCAGTGCCATGTCTGCGCGCAGGATCCGAACCGGCGAAACCCTGGGCTGCCAAAGCGGAGCGTGAGAACTTAACCACTCAGCCACAGGGCCGGCCCCTCAGGTTACTTTTAGACTCTAAGACCCTTCTTCAAACTTCTCTTAGTTCTCCTCCAGTTTCCTTGATCTCTATTTTGCTGTATCTTCTTTATCTTCTCCACTCTGGGCTCAAATATTGGGTAACTTCAAATCTTCTCTCTCAAGTTTCTCTTCTTAGCCCTAGATCCATATATTCAATTGCCTTAATATGAATATGGACATCCCAGAGGTTTCTTCACACTCAACATGTCTATAACAGAATAGACATGCTTTTCCCTCTAACGCTTCTCCTACAAAATTCCTTTTATCAGGAAATAGTATTACTATCTCTCCAATCACCAAAGCCAGAGAGACCTGTTGTTGGCATGGCAGACAAAACCTTTTTGCCTCCCAGATGGAATTTCTACAAGCACTCCAAGTTTATCTATATCAGATCACCCTTCCTGCTCTAGCCAAACAAAATTATTTGCAGTCTACAAGCGTGAAATACTATATCATACATCTTTTGTGTCTTTGCACTTATTTCTCTTTCTTAAGAATGCTCTCTAGGGGCCATTCCTGTGGCTGAATGGTTAAGTTTGTGCGCCCTGCTTCGGCGGCACAGGGTGTCACTGGTTCGGATCCTCAGTACAGGGACATGGCACCGCTCGTCAGGCCATGTTGTAGCGGCATCCCACATAGCACAATCAGAGGTGCTCACAACCAGAATACACAACTATGTACTGGGGGGGCCTCGGGGAGAAGGAAAGAAAAAAAACAAGGATTGGCAACAGATGTGAGCTCAGGTGCCAATGTAAAAAAAAAAGAATGCTCTCTAGTTTCTTTTCTCCTCCTTCCCTTTAGCTGACATTCTTTGTCTTACTTATCCTTCAATATCAGCTCAAGCTGAACTTCCTCTGCAGAATTTCTTTTGCCACTTTTGTTCTCCTACTTAGAAATACCTGAAAAATCTGTAAATACCTCAAATATACTTACCTTTTTAAAGCGTACTTATTGATTTTCCCTACTGAACCATAAGTTCTTTGAGAGCACAGAATATTCTTATCCTCAGCTCCTAACATAACTATTTAATCTATTTTGGCCTTGGCTCCCTCTGTAAAATGGGGACAAAAGTAAAATCTGTGCAGAATTATTGTGAGGATCAGAGATACCAAATGCCCAGTAAGATGCTAGAACAGAGGAGTGCTCATTAATTAGTGGATGTTATTAATATTGTTGAAAATAAATGAGTGACGAAACATTTCATGAAGAGGGGATTATATTGACAATGTAAACACGCATGTTGCCTTGGAGGAACACAAGTAGCTCAGTTAGGTTAGAAAATAAGGTAAATATTAAGAAGCAACGGGCAATAAGGCTGTAAAGATTGGAAATAGATTCCAAATGGCCTTGGATATCCTCTAAAGAGTTTGATTTTTTAATTGCAGATACAGAGCCACTGATTTATGCTAATCGGCAAGGGACATAAGATTTTCATTTTCCATATGACTCTGGTGACACCGTAAGTAAGCTGGCAAGAAGGAATCCTTAGCAGTTTGATGAAATAATTCAGACATAAAATTATGAGGGTCTGTCATGGCACAGAGAGAGAAAGGGACAGAATCGTTTAAAAGAAAAAGACAAGACTTGTTAACTATTTGATGTTGTGAGTGAGGGAATACTTGAATTACTGAAGTCTTCTAGGTTTAAGATTTAGAAAACCCAATGACTGAGATAAAAGAAACAAGGAGGAGCTGCAGAGAGATGAGTTCAATTAATCACACAGTGAGCCTGAGGTGACCTTGGGTCTCTCACTAGAAACTCCACAAGACAGTCTGACGCAGGAATCTGGAGCACAGACGGCATCTGAGCTGTGGCGATAATCACATCCAGGTAGAAGTGGCCTAGAAAAAAACTCTAAGGACAAACCACTCGTTTGGGACTAACAAGGGTGAGTATAGCAGTTGTCTGGGAGGCAGGTGAAAAACAAGGCAGAGTGGAAAGCAAAGTAAGAGAGTTCCAGAAGGGCCCGCCTGGAGCCGAGCGGTTGAGTTGGCGGCTCCGCTGCAGCCGCCTGGGTTTCGCTGCTTCAGATCCTGGGCGCAGACACGGCACCCTCGTCAGGCCACGCTGAGGCGGCGTCCCACATGCCGCAACTAGAAGGACCCACAACTCAAATATACAACTATGTACTGGGGGGATTTGGGGAGAAAAAGGAAAAATAAAAAATAAAATCTTAAAAAAGAAAAGAGTTCAAGGGAAGGCTGGTCAAGAACATCAAATACCGCAGGAACGTCCCAGGGACGAACTGAAAAGCGACCACCGCGTTGGGCACTCGTTACTTTACCGCTGAGCCGCAGCGTCGTGTGAAAACGTTGTGTGACGGTTTCGCCATGACTGGAGCGGCCGAATATAAAATAAACGAGTTGAACTCGCCCTGAAGAACATACGTTTTTTAACAGTAAACATATTAATCACCTGAATAAGATGAAATGTTAAATTTAATCTACTCTCATCCCGTCCAAGAAGGACCTGGAGACTTAAGTTCAGCAGCCAAGAGGTTCGCGGGTCCTATCCCCACACGTCCTTTGTCACAGGCCCGCGGAGGGGCGGGGAGAGGGCCAGCACGCCGGAAGTCACTCGAGCCGGCCTCAGAGCGGGACGGTCCCTCGAATTCCCAGAGCACCGGTGCTCACCCTCCAGCCGAAGCACGGCTGAGTCCTCTGGCAAGCGCCACCCGCTCCCCGGATCCCGGATCCCGGCCCACGGGGACCGCCCCCTCCGCCCCCCACTTGCCTCGAGCAGGCCCGGCGCTCGGCGGGAGGCGAGGGAGACTGCTGCTGCTGCTCCGGTCGCCTGCGGCCCCAGACGTGCCGGGAGGGGTGGGCGCAGAGAAGGCCGGGGCCGAAGAGCGGCTCCCAGAGGTCTCCCGGAATCCGAAACTGTAGCGGGGACCCTGTGACCGAGCCACTGCCGAAGAGGAAACCACAGGAACGGAGGGCGAGGATGACGACATCTCAGGCCTCAGCATCCTCACAGGCCTCCCGAGGCACCAAAAGTACGAGACCTGCGAGCGTCCCGTCGTGGAGCACAAAGGCAGACAACACGGAAAAAGGCGGGAGGATGGCGCGCAGGCGCACGGAGCCGCAGGACGCCGGCCCGAGGCGCTTCCCACAGCGCAGGCGCAGAGCCCCAGCTCGCCGGGTCCGTTCACCTTTCCCCAGCCACGCTAGGAATGTACTCCGAGCCGTTCCCAGTCCCACCACCTCGCATAGTACCTGGTTATGAGCTTCATCTTAGGTGCAGCCCTCCTCATCCTGACTTACCTTCAGATATCAGCAGAACGGAATTCTTTAGCGTCCATCAAATAACCATCCGATTTGGTGGCACCATTATTCTCATAGCACCCTACTTCCCTCATCGCAGGGTGTTTGGTGCTTAACATTTCCTATACACACCCAAATACACTATGTTCTTTTTAAATATAAGAAACTATCTATGCACCGGGTGCCTACAAGATGGTGAAAACAAATTCAATGCTCACACATTAGCAAACCATCTAACATGGGTCTTCTGGCTAAATACAGAAAAGCCACTCTCACAGCTTAAATATCCACAGCCTGCATCATCACTGTAAGATTGCCCTTCACCCAGCAAGCACATGGCCGTGTGCACAGTAAAGTAGGAACCAAAGAATGGATGAGACCTCTTGGATAGTTTCAGTTCTCAATCTTTCAATTTCTAGTGCTGTGATTTCCACAGAGGTATGCATAAGAACAGACCACAAATTCAAACTAGCTTTGCATCAAATGACCGCCTTTGGGAAATTAAGTTCTGTGCCTGTTTACTTCTCTAGAATATGGAAATAGTACCAATTTCAGAGATGCTAGGATTGGGAAGCATACCGTCACGTCTCTTAATGACGGGGATATGTTCTGACAAATGTCATTTGCCAATTTCATCGTTGTGCAGGTATCAAGAGTGTACTTACACAAACCTAGATGGTATAACCTACTACACACCCAGACTATATGGTACTAACCTTATAGAATAACCACTGCATATGCAGTCCATTGTTGACCAAAAAGTCATTATGCAGCCCATGACTGTACACTTGGATACTATTACTAGAAGACATTCATTTAAACCATCACTGAATTCATACAACCCTTAAGTATCTCAATAATCAGATATTCACAGCATAGTTCACCCACATGCAGTGACTGCAGTCCTCAAAACTCTCTTCAAATATTTCCAATGACACCATTTAAAAAAGATTATGCTCCATCCAATGACTTCCAAACTTTCAGAAAACAAAATAGTGGCAACTCAGCCCAAACTCTTTAGTTAATTGTCAAAATGCTAGACACTTCAAGAATCTCATAAAAGCACCGATTTTCAAGATGTTAAAGTTGACATTGGTCAACGTGTTAAATGAATCATTACTCAATGTGTAAAATTACTCTTAAAATGACTATTACATATTACAGAGTACAGCAAACATGCTTGAGAAAACTTCAACTTCCATCTCAAGAAAAGCGTTCACTAAAATATTTTTTCACCAAAAATGTAAAACTGTTTGAGAATGGTTATGCTCATTTTAGTCTTTCTTGAAAACACAGGTTCAAAAATGTGATGTCAAGTATCAAGTTGTTTCCTTATTAGGAGGGGAAAAAAAGGTAAGTCTCTTGGGTAAATAGCTGGCATTCTGACACAAAATGTTAAAAAATGAGAACAAAGTGTAACTCAGATTACAATCCTATTCTAAGATAGTGACTTGTCATTTACCTGTATTACTTTGTAACGAACTCAGAGTAACCATAAACCTAAGAAATATTCACAAATTTCAACAGCCATTATTTTTGTGCATCTTTTAATTCATATATGGGATTTATCAATTTTTCTCAGTTAACATTCTCACTGACAGACCAATTTACATTAACTATCGTTACAAAACATATAAAGGGAGCACATGAGAAAAGTCAAGCAGAACAGAAAACTTCTTCAGCTAACAAAGTTTGCTGTTACAGAGACATACAAATAACAAATACATTGATGCATAAAATACTGTACTCAGAATGATAGCATTCCAGGAGGAAATCTAAAGTTGAAGATACAATAAAGGTCTGTATTTTACAATATGTATAATAACTACATAATTTATTAAAATTAACACAATTCATACAAAATATTAACATAATAGTCATTTTTAAGTTTAATAAGCACTTCAAATACAGAAATGTTAAGATGGCAAAAACTATACTAAGCAACTTTTGCCTCAATGAATCTAGCTCACGAGTTCAGGCTGAACATTCATTCTCCGGAGTACTTCTTCAGGCATACAGAAAACAGGACTAACAGGTTTAATCTGTTCTTCTCCCAAAAGTGACAATCCAGCAATTCCAAACAAAGTGTGAAAAGGATCTACCTATTAAAAAATAAGAATTTATAGAGTATTACAAAATGTAAACTTCTAAAACTCTGCTTCTGAATGATTATTTATAGCCTATTGTATTTCCTTTACTTGAATGCATGCTTAAAGATTTCTAAAGAAAAACGATTTCAAATTATGGTTGTTTTTAACACAGGACTTTTACTATAAAATAAATTTTGGCAGTAAGTGATGAGAAATTTCTGTAAACTTGTTTTATATCCTTCATAGATTCTCAAATAAAAATTACAAAGAAATTGGGCCCGGCCCCATGGCAGAGTGGTTAAAGTTCTGTGCGCTCCGATTCAGCAGCCCAAGGTTTATGGGTTCAGATTCCAGGCACAGACCTACTCCACCAGCCATGCTGTGGCAGTGCTCACGTACAAAAAAACAGAGGAGGACTGGCAGAGGTGTTAGCTCAGAGTTAATTTTTCTCATACAAAAGAGGAGGATTGGCAATGGATGTTAGCTCAGGGAGAATTTTCCTCAGGAAAAAAGAAAAAGCTACAAAGAAAGTATCCAGCTTTCAAAGCAAGACTTGGAATACTTTCCATTTCTAAGTCTGGAAAGGCTTAGAATCATAAAAGTAACACGAACCAACAACGACAATCTAACTTCCATGAACATGTCAGAAATATACTTGCCATATCTCCTGGCCTGTCTGCAAATCCTCCTGTTTCTTCATCTTGACATGCTAAGATGAAACTCCGCAGTTTCTCTCTATCAATCCAATGAAGCCTTCCAATTATCTTTAGGGAAGCCAAGACCCACCATGAATAGCATACATCCGGTAACTAGGAGGAGAAAAAAGCCACAGAAAGTTGCCACAATTTTACTCTCTAAACATTGGGGAGGAGGGGCGGAAATCAAAGGATATACTGACATGCAATTTGAAATGCTGAAATTAATAAATATGATTGCTTAGAAATAAAGATAATCACTTGAAAAGAGAAGACCACACACTCCAATCCACAGAAACCCATGCTAAATGTCTGAGTTTCAGTGCTCAGTGACAACCATCCATCCGCTTTTATTTCTATCTGCGATGAATGCCTAACTCAGCCCCTTATCCAAGAGGCTGGCAGTAAAGTTGAAATCCACCGTGATGTACATACATGATTTCCCTAGGTAGCACATTTTCAACAAGTGCTGTCCAGGTAGGTCAGCACTTTTTAACATACCTGCTTAAAAAATCACCTAAAACCTGGCTCCTTAAACCATGGCCACCTGAGTTTAAGAAATGCAGAAGATCCCAGCTTAGGCTGAGAAAGAATCATGTCAACAAGATCCCTGGGTCATTCACAGGCACATTAGAAGCTGCCCTAGATTTTAAGTGCAGGTTCTTGGCAATCCCCACCCCAGACCATTTTCTAATTGTTCAAAGTTGCCCAGGTTTTTCATTAGACTTTAACTAGAAACCACCTGTGGGTGTTTCCCTACCTACCACCACCCCCCTACCCCCACCATGGCCCCCTTAACTTGGATATCTTGAGCAAGCAAAGTTAAAAATACAATGACCCAGATGAAAGCACCACCATGCCCTACCACATTTTAGGTCATGGGCCCAACAAAAGCTATATAGCCCTTGGGTCAAATCTAGACTACAACAGAAGCTTTTCTTTTTTTTTGAGGAAAATTAGCCCTGAGCTAACATCTGCTGCCAATCCTCCTCTTTTTGCTGAGGAAGACTGGTCCTGAGCTAACATTCATGCCCATCTTCCTCTACTTTCTTTCTATGTGGGATACCTGTCACAGCATGGCTTGACAAGCAGTGCTAGGTCCACACAGGGATCCGAACCAGCGAACCCTGGGCCGCTGAAGCAGAACATGTGAACATAACTGCTGTGCCACTGAGCCGGCCCCACCAGCTTTTTGTATGTGCAAATCGTCTTAAACATTTTACATAGTTTTGTGACAGGAAAATCATATAAAATACAAGTGCATCCATAGTAACTGTACTGGAACACAACCAGGCCCATTCACTCCTTATTGCCTATGGCAGCATTTGCTCTTCAGGGAAGTTAATGTAGTTGCAACAAGACCATATACCTACAAAGCTGAAAATATTTACTACCTAGCTCTTAAGACCCATAATGTGTGAAAGCTTAACAGGACTATGGACTTGTGAAGGAAAATGTAATTTCCTTTCTCCAAATCAAAATGTCAAAAATTGACTTTTTCCTTAAAAAATTACTAAAAATTTTGAATGAAAATTTTGTAACCTATTTTTAAAAATCTTTTTCTGGGCAAACCCATTGTCCTTTCACACTCATAAACACACATGGAGACTCCTGTATAAGATGCATGTGTTCACTTAACAACAGTCTTTTGCTGCCAGATACTAAGTTTTTAAAGCACGATCAAGTGCCTGGCATAGGTCCAGAATTAAGAGATTTTGAAGAAATAGCTTTATTTCAATGCCTGAAAAATACAAGGCCTTCAGAAGCATAGGGAAAAATATCTTCTAAGAATTCATATTATGTCTGAATACAAATATATTTTAAAGCTAATGTGTGAGTGACATCACCATTAAACCCTGTAGCAAACCCTGACACACTGCTGTGATGCCCAGGGAAGGCAGCATGACCTGGAAGTCCAACTACTTTCCTCAAGATCATCCAACCTTTGAGTGATTATTCAGAACGCTCCATCATGGGAGCAGACAGTGTGAGCTCCAAGCAGTTGCAGCAGATCTGCACGTCCTTCTGAAGGAAGGCTGTGTGTAATGCTGATGGGCAAGAACACCATGATGCACGAGGCCATCTGCGGGCAGCTGGAGAACAATCCAGCTCCGGAGAATGAGGGCTTTGTGTTCTTCAAGGAGGACCTCACTGAGATCAGGGACATACTGTTGGCCAATTAGGTGCCACTGCCCCACGTGAAGTCACTGTGCCAGCCCTGGACACTGGTATGGGCCCAAGAAGATCTCCTCCTTCTAGGCTTTAGGCGTCACCACTAAAATCTCCAGGGTCACCACTGAAATCCTGAGTTATGTGCAGCCCATTAAGACTAGAGACAAAGTGGGAGCCAAAGAAGCCACACTACTAACACTTCCTCCTTGGAGTATTTGCCATTTTGTATTCGCCAGATAACTCATGCGTCTACTTCAGGACAGGGAAGACCAAGAGGCACCTTTGTCATAAAAAAAGAGTATCCGAAGGTACCATGTACATCTTTTCTTCAAGAGTGTCTTTTAAATGGACACCAGGGTTAGTAAGCATTTCAACCCCACTTGTTTTACTTTTGCCAAGGGCATTTTTAAGGAGGTACAACGGAAAAATTGGCAACGGGAGGAAGTTAAGCTCATTATCAATTTACAAGAGCAACATCGAAAAATCTAAGACAAAGTGGTACTCACTCCAGGTTATAAAGCTATTAGAACAGTTTATCTTACGAAACAGTACCTTTTCTGGTCTTCCATTCAGTCCACCTGACGGTAACTGTCGTTCACAAAGCCACCAACCGAGTAAATCAGAATTTACTTGATGCAACTGACTGGTAATAGCCAGGAATCCTGTGCAACAATAGATCTAAAATTACAGACATAAAGTACATGTGTATAATAATGTTTCAATAATAAAATAGTGATAAAAACTACTCAAATTATTAAAACTCCAGTTTGTTTAAAAAATTTGCTGGTAATTGAACAGTTAGAATTGGAAACAAGTAAATATCACATGACTAGTTGAACAAAACCAAGTATACTATTACTAGCATTCAATTCTGCAATGAAATACTATTCCCACAATTTCTTCAGGGATAAAAGCAAATTTTACTCAACAATCATATATATACAATGTTCTCTGGCACTAGCAAATAGGCATTCAGAATAGGCAGGAAGAGAATGTTTTCATTTGCTTAGTTAAAAATTAACAGAAAATCAAAACGTACTTTTGGTGATTACAAACCTACTTATGCTTGCCTGGATCAGAGGGTTCCGCCAAGGCAGGAAAGCATATAAATCAAACTATTGTAAAAATACCTTCCTTAACCAGCAATTAAACAATTCTTAAGTAACATCCCATATTATATTACATTCAGTCAGATTGACTTCATTCAAATTTAACAGACACTGAAATTGCTATTAATTTTCCCAGTTTACTAAATTGGTTATCCCTTTCAAAATTGACACTACATTTTAATCTACATGAATAAATTACCTGCCCAGCATGGGATTCAGAACCTGGCCTGCAACCAAATCCACCATCAAAGTTCATACATGATAAAACAAACTCGATTGCCTTTTCCACATTAATAGCATCCAGTTTCCCCTATAAACAGAAAAAAATATGCCTATTAAACTCCAGAGTAATCATGGATGCTTCATCATTCCAATACAATATTCAAAACTTACCAAGAGAGCCAAAGTTGCCACTGCACAAAAAGAGAATCTTGTGTCAATTTCTCCTAAAAGCAAAACGGGATCAAAACAAAAAAACCTAAGTGTTACCAGAGGTCTCTGATCATAATGGTGCAAGTTAACTGAAAAGAAACACTGTATAACTAACATGGTTAAATTTCCAGAGTTCAAAAGTTTAACATTTACTTTTAGGTCACCAGAAGGAAAGCCACATCTGAAGTGAAATCACTTTACTTCTAAAGAAACCAAGAACTAGAAAAATGCTTTGTCAAAAATAACAGTAAATTATCTTAAACTGCTTACAGAGCGCCCAGAAAGAAAAGGTAACTAACTAACAGAACCAAAAGGACTAGTCAATTTCTAATTGACATAAACTTACCCTATTATATAAAAGCAGATTTTCACATCCCATGAAGCAGCTGGTCTCTCCAGGCCTGCACTGTATTCAGCCCTAAAGCAGAGATTATCTACATTTATCAAGTAAAATACTATTCCCTCCCTCCACTCAAATATTCGGTAAGTTTGTAAAGTTTTTTGAATATTTTTCCCCTGCCAGTAAGCAGTTTTTTAAAAACTTTACAAAGTCACCAAATACTGGGGAAAAAAAAGACACCTACCTTATCTTTTAGACTGGCCCCCTCTGTTCCAGTGCTCCTGTATGCTGCTATAACTACCACAGTGCATGCTGGAACTGCCAGCAGACCATTAACTCCAGTTAGACCAGCTGCTTAGTGGGACCTGAAAAAATGAAAAACTTAAAAAATCTCCTTATAAATTATTAGCAAAACCTCTGATGCATTGTACTTTAAAATTTGCAACAAAGCCTATTACTACAATAAACACCAAACAGGACATTGGTACTTTCGGTAGCATGGATTAAATGGACATTACCCCAAGTATCTCCAGCAAAAGAACCATCTTCTTTCTGTAGACTCTGAACATATTCCACAACTTTATTTACATCAATAACGTTAATACTATCATACAGAGTAAGAATCTGTAACAAAGAGAGACCATGTTAAAAAAAAAAAAAACCTCAATACTGCTAAGTCTGTTCTATTTCTCCCTCAGCTACCTCTTAACTTGTCAGGCAAGCAAAGTGCTCTGGTCTACGTACATCATGAACTTTTCTCAAACACGAAGACTATCTTCCATGCAATAAAATTATAGGTATTATTAATAAACCCAAACATTTAACCATAAAGCATTATTTTTCTCATATAAATTTTAACTTAGCATTCCAAGAATCTTTATACTAACCTACATATACAGAAGACTTTAAACCCTTATTTGTGGATCTTCATAACACCAAAAGTTACAACATTTAACGCCACCTAGTGATTTTCAAATATTTACATATACTGTTGATCAACATTTTACCATTCAAGGTCTCAGTGTAATTTTAGAACTTACATCAACTTTGGATTCAGTTAATACATGCCATCACATCACTGACCTTGCAGAATACAGACTTCATTTGAAAAGATACGGGTAACTTTTTGACATAGATACTGATTTTGTGACCTTCCTAATACCTGGTTTCAAATTCCCCTTTCAGGTAAGAGAATACACTACCAAGACTGTTGAATTTTAATTAGTTATTTACCTGAACAGCACTAAGAGTGTACAAAAGATGAGGATCATGTCCGATACTAGCACTTATTCCACCACACTCATGTTGACATGACTTAATAAACGTCAGAATTTCTTCTCTGTTCATGCGATGTAGTTGTCCCATGAGATCCATTACGGTCAGACCCCAATAGATGCCACTCATTCTCAAATACTCAGACATACAGTATTCCTAAAATACACAATTACTTTAATGTGCCAGTTTGAACTGACGCAGGGTTAGAGATTGAACACAGAAAGCTAACTAGCCATACTGTTTCTTTTTAATTCACTTGATCCTATCAGTAGCAAGTTCGGATTTGTAGATGGGGGCGGGGGGGGGGGTCAAACATTTATCTGAGAAGCCTACAATAAACTCATCTGTAATTAACACAAATAGGGCTTGAATCTCTCCAAAGAGACAAAGTATAAGCTAATAAAAGATCTACCCTTTTCAAGTTTGAGGACATTTCTTTTAGAGTATGTACAACGTATTTATTAGATATCCATTCTTTTAATATACGGACTCTGTACAAAATCTGTTATCTATTAGCAAATGACCTAACTACTTGGAAATCAAAATGGCCAAAGCACGCCAAAGGTTAAAATAGCTAACAGTGGCTAATCAAGGAGACATAAAAACTGGTACACAACAGAGTACAGAAATAAGTTTTTGCTAGTCTTCAAAGTGTTACATTTTTAAAGGTTCTGAATCACACAGGTGGTCTTGGTAGTTTGCTGTGAACCCAAACTTAGGGTTTAAACAATCAGCAGGTGAGCACTAGATAAAAAAGCAGGAATTGGGTCTGGTACAGTTGCTAAGTGGTTAAGTTCAGGTGCTCCACGTCGGCAGCCCAGGTCTTGGCCGGTTAGGATCCTGGGCACGGACATGGCACAGCTCATCAAGCCATGCTGAGGCGGCGTCCCACATGCCACAACTAGAAGGACCCACAACTAAAAATACACAACTATGTACTGGGGGGGCTTTGGGGAGAAAAAGGAAAAATAAAATCTTTAAAAAAAAAAAAAAAAGGCAGGAATCAAGTCATCCTCTAACCCTTTAGCCATCCAGGGAAAAAAATAAACATGGCCCTAACAAAGCCATACAACGTTGTGGGAACCTACCACATTTAAGTCAAGAATTCATCAATACTAGGTGTTTTCCAAGCTGGTAGATAATTGAGCTGTCTCGATACTACAGGGGAAAATAGTTACTTTCAGTTGAGTTGTTCATTACTTTTTCTAAGACTGTCCCAGAGAGGAAAACTATTCTTCAAAGTTTAAAACTCAAGGCAAAGCTTTTTCAAGGTCTCAGCGTAATTCTAGAGCTAAAGTGTTATTACACATCAGCCATAAATTCAGATAATACATGCCAACACATCATTGACCTTGAAAGTATCACCTCAACTACAACAGTAAAAATCTGTTCTGTACCTCAAACCTCTTACAAATCGGAGCAGGAGGGGAATCTACTTTGTCAAGCCCTCTAAATAAGTATTGGTAAGGACCACTGTTAATTCTGACTGACCCTCAACCTCAGATATGCAAAGGCACACTCAGTGAAGTTCAAGGACATAAATTCAGTCCTTGGCATGCAGGAGCTGGATACAATTTTTAAGAAACACGGGCCACAAATACTGACCTAGACTGACTGCTTATGCAGAATAGTCTAACTCCTTTAAAATACATTTTTCAACATAAAACCTTACATACATAATCGTCTTTCTTTGAGCCATATGATGCGATATAGTCTGCATGCTTCTCCAATAACAGGATGTCAGGTGCATCTGACTTGATAATAACATCCTTCTGCGGTGTACCCTTTCAAAATAAAAAGGTAGTGATTTCATCAATGTTTATCTTTTAATGTTTGACGCCGTAGTATCTATTCAATATATATGTGAACCTTTTACTTTGATTTCATCTTGCTATACAAAAACTTCCAGTTTAGAAATTGCCAAGTATCTGACTAAAAGGAACTTAAGCACTAAAGCCCTGTACAGGTTCAGGTATTTTTCAGGTCTCAGAGTAATTCTAGAGCTGAAGTAGTAATAATCAACTTTAGATTCAGAATACATGCCGGCTCATCATCGACCCAAAAAATTATTACCCTCATCTGTTATCGTTCACTTGAAGAGATAAGTAAAATAAACACCATAAACTATGAAAACTTACCAACTCAGGGTAACTTACCGTTTACATGTGGCAGAAAGCAAGCCGAAACATTAAAATAAAAACCTAGCTAGCCCATAATTTACAGTTAAGTTCTTTAATGAAAGTTTATTAATCCTAGAAATTCAGGTTTCAAAGCACCTCTACACACCCCCAAAGCTGTTCAATTTATCAAGGGAGCAGTCAGTCCCTTTAGCCTCATCTTCTCCAGCTTTAGTCTGTTTCCGCATTTGCAACAAGGCCCCAGAAGCCTTGTTTCTCGCATTTATTTAGATCTTTGCGCTGGAGACTGCATTGCACTCACTTTAAGTAGGTCATAACAATTACCAAAAAGGACTACGTACTAGTAAATTTCCTTAAGACCCCATTTAAAATTTACTAGATGTTCAACAAGATCACATCTCTAATGATTCTAAGGATTTTGAGCCATAAGAATTCTATATACGTAAGGAAAAAAGAACCACCAACCGGCCTGGCTTCTTTGCGGGATTAAGAAATCGGGCTGTTGAATCCCGAGGCCCGCCGGGTAGGAGGAAGCCTGGGTAAAATGAGAAGCAGCAACTGGGCCCGCGAAGTCTGCAGAAAACGCTGAGTAACCCTTCATCCTCTCGGAGCCCTCAAGAAACCTTCCAAAGCCCGTGTCTTAACCCAACTATTCTCCAATACTTGGCAAACCACTGTATGGTGACTGAGGGCTCAACATTATCCTAACCAGTCTCTCCCCGACCCGTCTGGACAGCAGTGCCAAATACACCCTCACTCACCATGTCCGAGAACGAAAAGAGGACTTGGCTAGTTCCTGGGCAGATTTAGGCGGCACGCGCCTGCGCAGAAGCGCCCTCAAGTCCCCTCCGCGCCCCGGCATAGCTGACCATACTCCCGCCTGAAGGAAGGAGCAGTTCCAGGGCTGCCCTAGGACCCCACCGAGTGCTCGAGGCTGTCCTCGCTGCCTGCGCCCAGAGGCTCTGCTGCGCGTTTTCGCGTCCGATGATTGCTTCAATTTGTCTGAATACAGTTTTAAGTAATATTTAAATATCTGAATTACTTTTAAGAAATCATTTGTTCTTGAAGCTCTTTGAACTCTGGAGATCTGAAATGGCTGGTGATTGGTAGGGTTCGTGCACGTCGTAAGTGTTCAGTAAAGGTGTTTTGAGTGAATGTTAATGAAATGTCACATTCCCCTCCTGTTTGCCCTGTCCACTCGGGGTCCGGCTCCCTCACCCGCTCCCCCATTTCTTCAAGGAAGGGCTCATAGCCAAAATATTTGGAAATGACTTTCAAAAAAAGAAACACCATGTGCTTTTTACGAGCTTTCCACAGAATTCAGATTTGCTAGATGCGTTATTACAGCTATTTTCATTGGTGCTTCCTTGGGTCTTCCATTAGAAACTATTGGCACCCCATACCCTTAAAATTTGTTGCACTCCGAAACGATTTGGAGAAAGGTTCCTGGCGCAGTGACGTAGGTGGGCTATCAACTGAGAGTGTTGACTCTACTGTGATGACAGATTTTATTATTTCCTCCCTGTAAGTCTGTTGATAGTCCCATTTATAGTTTGAGGCTACTTTATTAAATGCGTGTACGTTTAGAATTATCTATTTCTGGTGATTGAGCCTTTTATCATTAAGTGACCGTCTCTAGCCCTAATACTTTTGATCTTAAAAAGTTGCCTTGTTAAATATTAATGTAATTTCCCCAGCTTTCTTTTGCCTTTGAATCTTAGGGGGGAGGAATATGGTGGAGTGAGGGAAAAAAGGGAGAGAGAGAGTGGTCAGATCTCTTGGGGAAAGTAATGCTCATAATAATAAATACAAGCATCCGATGCAAAAAACAACATTCAGATTGAGTCAATAACAGCTAGGATGAAAAGTAAGCCTCACTTCTTACTTTATATGTTCATTCAACAAATATGTATTGGATGCCTAGAATGTGGCAAATATTACAAATTCTAGCAATTCTTGTAAATACATTCAGCAATTCTATTTCTAGGTATTTATGCTACAAATATACTCCCTTGGGTATGAAGTCACATATGCAAAAATATTCATAGCAGCAGTCGTTGTAATAGCAAACGATTACAAGTATTTTAATTAACCATCAAAAGGTTAAATAGACTGTGGTGTATTCATTATAGAGACATTAAAAAGAAGGGGGGGAAAAAAGAATGAGGAGGTTCTGCATATATTGCTATGGAAAAATCTCTCAAATATATTAAATGAAAACAAAAACAGAAAGTGCCAAACTATATAGTACATTACTATTTGTGTGGGAAACAAAGGAAAAAAAATATGGATGTATTTGTGAATGCACAGAATTACTAAAAGCAGTTGCCTGCAGTAGGAGGAGAAATGAGTGACTGGGAACAGGATTTAAGGAAGGCTTACTTTTCACTGAATACTCTGATACTTTTGAAATTTGGTGTATTTTAGCTCTTCAAAAAATAAAAATATCCCCGCTCCAAAAAAGAGTAACTACAAAAACGCAATATTGGGTAAAAAACAAGTTCATCTCTGCCTCTAGACCTCGGCTGTCCAATATAGCCACGTGGAGCACATGAAATTGGGCCAATCTGAATTGAGATGTATTGTAAGTATGAAATACACACCCTATTTCAAAGACTTAGTAGGAAAAATAAAGTAGAATTTCTCGTTAACATTTTTAAAGTATTGATTGTTGAAATGATATTTTTGGATATATTGGGTTAAATAAAATGTAAAATTAATCTGTTGCTTTTTTCCTTTTTTAATGTAACTATTGGAAAATTTAAAATTACACATGTAGATCACATTCTGTTAGACAATGCTGCTCTAGTCTGAGCTTTATGAAAGCTGTAGCTGTGTCTGTTTTGTTCACCATTATATATCTTAAACATTATTTTGTAAAAGAAAAAGTTTCTCTTTACCTACAATTTTATTCAAAGCCCATGTTGTGACCAGCGGCAACTATGAACATAGTTTTGTTAGCGTTCAACATCTAAATGGTTTCTAGTCTGGTTTAACATCTTTATAATATGAAATAGCATTTCCAGGGGACGGCAGTACTATATTTTCACCTAACTAATATGCCATAGATTAAAAGACACATCTCAATTGCAAAGATGACAACTGTAGAGAAAAATAGCCAATGGCTATTAACATAAAGCTTATCCGGATTTCTGAGATGTTAAATATGAAAAAGTATGCATTTTGGAATCAATGAGATATAGTGAGTCATTTATTTCTGAAATAGCAAATGTAGAAGCAGAATATGATATGCTCCATGCTGCATATTCCCCTTGTAAGATTATACTACTTTCTATGTATTTTATGACATCTCTGATTTCTTTACCCCTCCATTTTTTGATTCAGTTCAAGAAAATGAAATCTTCTGTAAAGTCTTAGAATTGCAGTCGTTCCTAACTAAGTAGTATCAGTAATAAAAGGAACTCTGGAAAGGTAAGGTGCAGGAATAGAAGGAGTAGAATTCTGGAGCCATTTAAAAGAAACTTTTTAGATAAAGTTGGAGATGAAAAACATTTAAAATATAAAATCTTGTCCTTTGATAATGAACTATAAAAAAGACTTTGAAGGTTAGCAACTTAAAAAACATATTTGAGACATCTAGGTTTTAAGGTTTAAATTGGTTGCTGGAAATTGGTTTTAGTATCTTATTGGTTCTCTCCTTGGTTAATTAATGAGTTAAATAAAATTTTTGACATGTGTTCATTTTATATTTATATGCATCATGATTTTATCATTTTGAAAATTATGCTTTAGCAGTTTTGGAAGTCATTTACCTAGACACACAAGTGGACTCACAAAGCCAAGTAAACTTCATTGCTTGAGAATACCGCCTCCAGAGCTACTTAAGCCTAGGCACGTCTTTTCTTGGCTCTCAGAGTGACTTCCTTGTGGCAGTAAGGCCTTAGCTTTTTTGGACTCTATTTGTGTAGGTTTTACCCTCCTTACTGATTTTGTGTTTTGTTTTTGTTTCTGCTTCAAGCATGGCCCATGAGTCTTCATTGGTGACAATGATTGAGACTATGTTTTTATGGCCCATTTGGTGATCTCTGTAGATCACAGAAATCTATTCTCTCTTGAGTGAAAGATGATAGAGAATCTGGTTTGTTCATCTTGTCTGTGTGTGTGAGAGCTCTAATCAGTTAAGAATTAAATGCCCACTGAGAAGGAGAACAGCTGTTTGAGATCTGGACTGGTAAATTTACTTTTGGCCTGTGACTAAAGATGTTGTAGATTTGAAATTTTAAATTCACAATGTGTGTGTGTGTGTTTATAATTGAGGAAGATGTGGACCTCTCATTACATGCTAAGAAATACTTTCCTACTTCTGAACAATATAAATTAATAAATTAGATTATGCCTCATTTTAAGGAAGTCTGTTCTGATTGGTTTATAGAGATAAATAAGCACTTATATAAATGGAGTAGTTTCTAAATTAACAGAAAAGTTTAAAAATTAACTTCTAATACTTTGAATGAGCTAGACTTTAAAGGAAAAACAATCATTCTTATAGAAACTGCTAGCTCAGAAGCATTTTTAAAAATTTAAGTTCACATAATTAAGATGAATCTTTGGACAGATCAGAGGAGTTTAGTAATTTAAGTTAAAGAAAAAAAACAGCTATGTATCTTTTCCTCTGCTTTATCAGTGTTAAGTATAATACAAGTATAGTACCATTGGTATAAGTACAGTTTATTTTTTAATGAAGAGACTAGTTAATCTGAATTTCCTAAAATTTTTATATTGGTTTACTGGTGAAATTACCTAACTCCCACATAAAGTTTAAGATTTTTAAAAATGTAAATTTTGGTTCCAGAAAATTGAATCATAATTCTAACAAACTTTTTTTATTCTGACAGTACTTATGTTTTGAATTGTGTCAGATAAAAGATAATTTCCAAGATCTTTAGGAATTTAAAACCTTGGACTGATAGTGAATTACTTAATAAATAATCATTGCATGCCTAGATTGTTTCTTGGATAGAATGTTGAATCATTGATTACTAAGTTTAAGTATTAAGTTTATAGACTTTTGTTGCTTATTTTGATATGCTATGGAGTAAGTTATATCTTTGGGTCAAGTTAATAAATATGTTTCTTATTGCCACTTTAAAGTATAAAGGATATGTATAATTGTATAAAGTTGTGTTAATATTCATGAGCTTTACTGGTCTGCTAAAATGTTTGTGTGTGACAAACAATTGTCAATGACCTGCCTCCCAGCTTTCTCGGGGAAATAGAAGTTAGTTTCTTTGACTAGGTCATAATAATAAGGATGATCACATAAGTATAACTATGGCAGTAGTGATGGAGAAATACAACTATGTATGTTATTTTTCAAGAGAAGAAGAGTAATTTTGTTCCTAAGTATCAGTTTGTTCCAGAATATAAAAAAACAAAGCGGGTGACCAGCCCAGTGGCACAGCGGTTAAGTGCACACCTTCCACTTCAGTGGCCCAGGGTTCCCCGGTTCGGATCCTGGGTGCAGACATGGCACCGATTGGCAAGCCATGCTGTGGTAGGCGTCCCACATATAAAGTGGAGAAAGATGGGCGTGGATGTTAGCTCAGCGCCAGTCTTCCTCAGCAAGAAGAGGAGGATTGGCAGCAGGTGTTAGCTCAGGACTAATCTTCAAAAAAAAAACATAGGGAAGGATAAAACTTTAGGAAAGTGAATTTTATTTGCCTTGGTGTTAAATACCTGAGTCTGAAAAAACACTGGAATGTACTACAATTTTGGTAAAGTTCACTCAGTTTTAAGGGGCTTGCTTCCTTGGTTTACTAACTAATCCCTTCACCAACAACATAAAAGTTTAATCTTTACCTTCTGCCTAGATAGCAGAGATTTTGTCTGATGAGAATACATTTCCTGTGCTCTATACATTGACTTTTTCATATCCTTATTTTAAAAAAAATGGAACAAAAGGGGCCAACCCAGTGGTGTAGTGGTTAGGTTCCTGTGCTCCACTTTGGCAGCCCGGGTTCACGGGTTTGGATCTGGGGCATGAACCTACATGCTGCTCATCAAGCCATGCTGTGGTGGCATCCCACATACAAAATAGAGGATGATTGGGACAGATGTTAGTTCCGTGACAATCTTCCTCAAGCAAAAAGAGGAAGATTGGCAGTAGATGTTAGCTCAAGCCAGTCTTCCTCACCAAAAAAAAGAGAACAAAGGTTCCTCATTTAAAAAACATCTAAAGTTCCTTATAATCATGTTACATTCTTCTGTGTTTATTTTTATTTATTGTCTCTTTAATTAAATAGATAACAAAATGTGTTCTTTCTCAGGCACCTATAATCCTATCTTAATCAAGTTATCAAATTGTCTCTGACATCTCTTTTGATTTTGCCTTCCCAAAGTCAAATCTTGAATTTAGAAAAATAAAAATTTCAGGGTGTATTTTACACCTTAATGTATCTTTGAAATTTCCTGAAGGAGCCCTGGAAAATAAAACAATCTGTTCTTTCACCTTATAAAAAGAAAGGTATTAGAAATAATGAAGCTTCATGTGCTCCATGTTTCTTATTTATCAACGCTATTATGAGAGCTTCACAGGGAAACTTGGTAAGTAAATCAGATTATTGATTTATTAGGCAGCCTTCCTTAGATTAAATTTGTATGCGTAAAATGTAATTAATATAAATATGTACAGAATTGTGTCCTTTATGAGCAGGCCTTGGAGATTCATCAATGTTCCTGTTTCCCTCAGGGAAAGTAATGGTTAAATTCTTGTGAAATAGTTATGCACTAGGCTATAATGGAGATTTTTACTCATTTCCATTCTCATATTATTGGATATAGTAATTAACGACCAACAAAATCTTGGTCATTGCAACGGACTGAATGTTTCTGTTTCCCCAAAAGTCATTTGATAAAATCCTAATCCCCAAGGTGATGATATTAGGAAGTGGAGCCTTTGCGAGGTAATTAGGTCATGAGGGTGGAGTCCTTATGAATGGGATTAGTGCCCTTATAAAAGGGCCCCCAGAGAGCTCTCTCACCCTATTTCTGTCAGGTGAGGATAGGAGAAGTTAGCAGTTTGTAGCCCAGGGGAGGGCCAGCACCTTGATCTTGGACTTCCTAGTCTCAAGAACTGTAAGAAATAAATGTTGATTGTTTAAGCCACTCAGTCTCTGGTATTGTTACAGCAGCCTGAGCTAAGACAGTCATCTACAGATAGTTTCTGGTCTTGCTCTGATGCTAGCTTGAAGGCACTGCTATAAGCTACAGGCCCAAGTTTGTGCATTCAGGAAGGAACAGTCTCAGAGCCTCAAGAACAGGATCAGCTGATTTGAACCATTGATAGATCCTTCAAAGAATAGTCCCGTGGGTTCAGACTTTCAGGAAGACATAGCTTAGACAAATTTCACACCATACCAGTGGACTGAGGCAGGATTTCTAAGACTCTAGTCTGGAAGCAGACAGCCTCTTGAAAGCAGTTCACTGACCCAAGATCTAGCAGAACAATTATAGAGAACTGAATGAGCTGATGAGGGAAATTTAATCATGGTTGCTGTTTGGAATATTGTTTATGTAGTTGTAATGTTCTATTTTTATGGGTAGACACAGAAGCCCATTTTAGTTCTTGGCTATCTCTAGGCTTCAGTTTAGTAGACTCTGCTTTTGTAAACTGGAATTTTAAAATGGTATCTGATTCTCACTGAGTCCCTAAAATTCAGAAACGTTTACTGAATCTCCTTACATTTCATGGCACTATTTAAAGGAATCTGTACTCCTGCTTACCAGGATATAATTGAACAAGTTGATTATGTAACCTAGGCCATACCTGGAGTGTCATATTTGAGAATAATTCTCATTTAATCAGGTATAAGAAGCACAATATTAAAAAACAAGTTGACTTTATATGTAGAGTCAATGCCTACAAAGCTGTCCCGGTAAAACGGATAGTATCTGGCGTACAGGGTTCCAGTCTTATAGGTAGTAAAGGAAGGGCCCTTCTTGGCAAACCAGGAACCTTAGTAAATTTTGGAGATGCTTAGGAAAGAAACTCACCCAAATTCTTAGGTCCTAGTGGAGAAATCTGGTGGAATTTCTTGGGGTTGGTTCCCTAGCCTTGAGATAGCAAATTATGGAAGCTTTTAAAAGTCCAATTTGAGTGTCCTTACGAAAACTTTCAGACAGAAGTTACTTTTGCAGCCTTAGTAATTGTTCAGTACTGCATGTCTCCAGATTGGCAAGGTAAACTAAAGGAAGGCTGCATAATTAATTAACACTCTTACTGTACCTAGGCAAATAATCAGGCCAAACCTAATGAAACCTGCCTTTTTGTAAAGAATAATCATCCTACCAGATTATTTATGATCACAAGGAACAGACTGTCAAGAAACGTTGTCAAGGACTTGGAAATGGTTAAAAGCAATCACTGAGTGTCCTTTTAGTGGAGTGCTAGGTATTATCCAATGGATCCTCTGGGAATTTTCTGAAGGGATACGTCCCTGTGATTGTCTTTCTATTGGCTAGGATGTTTTACAACTCTGTAGAAGTTAAATTGTAGAAAATGGAGACTAATGCAAATGAACCATAAACGACAACTGATTTCAGTTCTGTAGAAAAGATGACCTCTTTAGATTATATTGCCCTATAGGTTATTTTTATTTTTTTGTGAGAAAGATTCACTCTGAGCTAACGTCTGTGCCAGCCTTTCTCTACTTTGTATGTGGGATGCCACCAGAGCATGGCCGATGAGTGCAGTAGGTCCACACCCAGGATCTGAACCCCTGGACCCGGGGCCGCCGAAGCGGAGAGCACCAAACTTTTAACCACTTGGCCATGGGGCAGGCCCCTGCCCTATAGGTTATTAACCAGTTTTATATTTATTAGCAAATTCTTTTAAGCATTTCTAACTGCCTATATCTCTTCTTCATATTCTCCCTTATAGCAGTTTTAACATCTTAGTAGCCCCCTCATTCATTAATGAGTTAAATGAAATCTTTAACATGTGTTTTAAGAAAAATAAAACTGTTACCTGTAGAATTTAATCTTAAATCACCAAAGACCTTTTGTACTGTCTGATCATGGGTGTATTCAAATTAATGGATGTCATTCTAGAAGCCATACAAAGAGCCATTTTTTTATCCAGAGGAGTCTTGGAATAATCGTCTCCTTTTCTGCAAGTTGATGACTCTGGTAGATTCCTTAAACATTCATTAAAATTGCCATAAACATACCAGATCTTTTGTAAAACTATGCCTTCTCCAGGGACGATCAATTCACAGATGTAGGCAGCTAACAATCACATTGGTAGTCTATGACTCTACCAACCCTCCTGGCTGTATTGGCCCTAGCCACTTGGCTTATATAAATGGTGGGAAATCTAATATATAAATATTAGGTCCTATTCTATCACGGGATCAAAGGAGCAGAGAAATCTAGACTACAGAACAAGGAAGAATGAAACATGACAGGGAGAAGTAGAGTTGAGAGGTAGAAAAATACTATTTCATGGATTCCAGAGGATTACTTCGGTTCTAGTCCCTTGCTTAAACTGACTAATCCTGGCTTCAGATCCATGAGGCATTTAAATATACTTAAAATACATTTGTTCACTTTTTTGTTTAAAGTAGCTTAAGTTCATTTGTTACTTGTGACTAAAAAGTCTTAACTGATACTTATATAATTGCTTAATACTTATTATCAAGAGTACTTTATTAAATATTCTCATCGTATGGCTGTGGAATACATTTATATGTCTAGAAGCTTCAGGTAGGTTAATTTTTGGATTTGTGTATTATAATTTCAAATCTGCATCTGGAATGTATACATTCTGTTTAACTTGTAATTCTTATGTAATATCCAATTTAATTAGGAAGTCTCTAAATCTCCTTACCAATCTCTTGCTGTGCCATTAAAATAGAATTTCATAATTGAGCAAAAAGTCATTTAAGTATTTTTTGTAAAATATTAGATTTTTATTTTTCTAAATTACAGTGTTGTAAGAGGAAATGTATTTAGCCTTTGCCCCCAGTCCCTGGGTCTGGGCTCCTAAAGCCCTTGAAATTTCTTGATAGGAGTGTTGTTATTCCTAACTTGAGCCCCTTTCAAAAGATCACACCTGAGTTTATGCTATTAAGGTGACTTAGGATAGGGCCCTTAGATAGGCTCAGATGGGGCTGGTAACCAGAAAGACTAAGTAATTAGAGGGTGGTGTTATGGAGTGAATTGTGTCCCCCCAAAATTCATATGATGAAGCCCTAAACTTTCCCCCATGTGGCTGTATTTGAACATAGTGCCTTTAGAGGTCATTAAGGTTAAATGAGGTCATAAGGGAAGGGCCCTAATCTAATAACACTGGGGTCCTTATAAAAAGAGGAAGAGACACCAGAGCTCTCTCTCCCCATGCATGCCCACAGACAAGAGGCCATATGCGAACACAGTGAGAAGGCAGTATCCTACAAGCCGGAAAGAGAAGGCTCACCAAAACCCAACCCAGATGGCACCTTGATCTTGGACTTCTAGCCTCCAGAACTGTAAGAAAATAAATTTCTGTTGTTTAAACCATTCAGTTTGTGGCATTTTGTTAGGGCATCCCTAGCTGACCAATACAGGTGGGAACTCTCAGCCCCACCCTTGACCACTGGGGAAGAGAGGGAAGCTAAAGATTCTCTATAAAAATTCTTGAACAGTGAGATTCAGGAGCTTCCAGGTTGGTGAACACATTGAGGTACTGAGAGGGTAGTGTATTGGGAGGTGTGGAAACTCTGTCTCCCCCCATACCTTGCCCTATATGTCTCTTCCATTTGGCTGTTCCTTAGTTGTATCCTGTATAATAAACCAGTAAGTGTAAGTAAAGTGTTTTTCTTGAGTTCTGTGAGCAATTCTACCAAATTATCAGACCTGAGGGCAGGGTCATGGGAATACTTGAATTTGTAGCCCAACTGGACAGAAGTGTAGGTAGCCTGGGGACCCAGGACTTGTGACTGGTGTCTGAAGTGAGGGTAGTCTTGTAAGACTGAGCCATTAAACCTGTGGAGTCTGAGGCGAACTATTCTGGTTAGTGTCAGAACAGGACTGAACTGTAGATGCCCAGTTAGTATCAGAATTGGAAAATCACAAGTGTGTCAGAAACACCATTTAGTATAACATATTTTAGCAGTATTTGATGTTTAGAATAACAAAGAAATATTAAATTCACAAATTCTGGTTCTTACATTATTTTATATTTATATTTTCTGAGGTATCACAATATAATCTAATGAAAAACAGGCGGGTAACTTTATACAGTTCAAAATCAAAACGTGACTTTTTTTCCATTATAGTAAATAAATCAAGTATACACTATTGGATGAAGTACTAAAACTCCCTGGAAAGAATACATACAGATACACCGATAAGCACTGAACAGATGATTTTATTTAAGTTTCTTTGTAGAACGCAGGTACATGAATGATATTGTGTTCAACAGACCAAAGGCTACCCAGAGGCCAATAGAGTAATAAAAGTAATTTAAGGCAAATTTTATTGATTTATATTAAATAAGGCAAATGAAATGCAGGCTCAGAATTAAACAAGTAACTTTTCAAGTAATTCTGGTCACTGTATAATAGAAGAATATGAAAATCAAAACTTTTTACTATTACTGTACAAAACTAAAAACAAACGCTTTCCAAATTGTAGTAAAATGAACTCCTCTAATACAATACCATTAAGTATTCAAAGTCACTGGCAAGTTATCTGATAGCATCCAAATCCTATAGTATTTTCTCAATGTAAATTTTGGAACATTCTGAATATTTTTATAAGCCTGCTTTTCTGTCATTGGAAAAAATACTGAAATTCCACGGAATTTCTTTAAGAGATCAAAATAACAAAACGTGTTTTTTTAGGTTAATGCAATTCAAGTACAGTGGTACTAAGGACAACATGTAATTTTAATGAAACCAAATCTATTTTAGAAAAAGCAAGTCATAAAGTTAAGCAAAAATAGAAAACTATTAGAATCAGTTGCATAGGTTTAGTGTAAAAGTTCTTATTTTAAACTTTCACAGGAAAACACCTTAGAGCCCTTTCTCTTTTCTGGAGCTTAAATAGTGGATCATGTTCTAATTACTCAACAATTAATCATGTTTCTATAGCAACCTCATTAATTTTTATACTTCTCAATGTGTTCACGGGCTATAATAAGCCTTTGAATTTGTGCTGTACCTTCATAAATCTGCAAGAAAAAAATACACATGTTAAATATCTTCACTACATAAGTATTTTTTATTTACTCAACGTTTTGGAAATCGTATAAGTTCCACTGTAATGCCAAACTGGATCAAACCATATACAGTCATGTACTGCATAACATTTCGGTCAATAACAGACCTCATGTGGTCCCATAAGATTAGTGCCATGTAGCCTAGCTATGTAGTAGGCTATACCATCTATGTTTATGTAAAAACACTCTATGATGTTTGCACAACGAAGAAATCACCTACCAACACATTTCTCAGAACATAACCCCACTGTTAAGTGAATGCATGACTGTATAGGCTCTGTGGTCTACAGTGATACCAAAACCTTATTTTGTGAAACCCATGAAAATATATAATTCTCTAAAGATTAGTTAAAATTATTATAAAAAGTTATTTACCAAAATTTTGGAGGAGAGTCTTAAAAAATCAGAGGCTATTAACATTTCAGAAAGTTTGTGAAATCTAAAGTTTAATGTTGCTAAAATATTACCCAACTTTTCTGAACTATTTTTAGCTAGTTGTCACCTTCAGTCATTTTCTATTCTTACTCTTAAACCTGACTTTTCTCTTGCTGCCTGAGGAACAGAGGTGCCAAAGAAAAAAGATGTTGGAAAGATGTGATTTTATTCACTTAGATATTTCCAGTAGCCAGCCCTCACTTTTAGTGTAAACTTCTAACCCTAGAGATTTGTTAATTCATCTTCTCACATGGCAGAGAAAAATTAAATGGTTTATGATAATCATAGGCTCTAGGAGAGGGAGAGTATCACCAGATAAACCTGTAACTTTGGAAAAAGCACAAATTCTGGTCCTCAGTTTTTTCATGTCTAAACTGAGGGGGCTGCGTCCGCTATGTCTAAATTTCCTTCTTGATAGAGAATTCTATGATTCCACCTTTCAATTTTAAATGACTGGATTTGTCAAATAATTTACTATGGGTAGAGAGAAACAAGGGAAAAGATACTGAGGAGCATGGGTTATAATTACTTAAGCTACATGTGGAGAACATATGTATTTTAATCTTACTTACTAGTATCTCTAAGTATTTTTAACCACAAATTTAATTTAGAAGACAGAGTTATGTATCTATATCATTCTCCTCATGTTGGTTTTTACTCCCAAATACGGTTTCAATCCCAGAGTTGTCAGGCAAGATTCAAAATGAAATAATTTCATTAATTTTAAATGATACGTATACTTTTAGGAGAGCAAAGGGTGGGTTGCAGTTAGTTAGGATGTGATGACTCGAAGGCTCATGCAGACATACTGTACATGGGTACCATTTACTTTTTTTTTTTCTGCTTTATCTCCCCAAATCCCCCCTGGTACATAGTTGCATATCTTAGTTGTAGGTCCTTCTAGTTGTGGCATGTGGGACGCCACCTCAACGTGGCCTGATGAGCAGTGCCATGTCCGCACCCAGGATCCGAACCAGCGAAACCCTGGGCCGCCGCAGCAGAATGCAAGAACTTAACCACTCGGCCACGGGGCCGGCCCCATGGGTACCATTTACTTTGTTAGCCTATGCTCTCTTACGGCATATACTTAAAGATAACCTTCTTTGTGTTAATCACTTCTAAAACTTTGGCTCACAGCCATCGATGAGAGTCATTTATTATTTCTAATGACATAAAATCCCTAAATAACGGGAAATCTACTGTGTCATTTACGAATATTATGTTCCCTAAAGAACAAAAATCATTTTTAACCTTACCTGAAAGATCTTGGCATCTCTCATTAGTTTTTCTACAGGATATTCCGTATTAAATCCATTGCCTCCGAAAATCTGCACAGCATCAGTAGCTAACTGATTTGCAATATCTCCAGCAAATGCCTTTGCAATAGAGGCATAATAGGTATTTCGGCGACCACAATCAATCTCCCAAGCTGCTCTCTGGTAACTCAATCTAGCTAGTTCAACTTTCATTGCCATTTCAGCCAGCAGAAATGATACTCCTTGGTGCTGGAATTAAAAAGAAAAAAGTTTAAGGACATCTATTGACTAATTTAAAAGTTTTCCCCTGGAATATTTTAAAAACTTTTAAAACTAATTTTAGACTCAAAAAGTTACACTCTGCTTCTTCCGATGTTAACATATTACAAAACCATAGTATAATGATTAAGGACAGGACATTAACATTGTACAACAGTATCAACTACACTGTACTTCATTCACATTTGGCCAAGTTTTCCACTAATGTCCTTTTTCTGTTAAAGGATCGCATCCAGGATTCCAACTGAATTTAGTTCTTATATCCCAGGCTATTAGCATTCCTCATTCTTTCCTTATCTTTCATGATTTTGGTACTTTTGAAGAATACTGACTAGTTATTTTTTGAAGAATATCCCTCAATTTGGTTTTGTCTGATGTTTTCTCAGGACTGGAAGGTTATGCATTTTTGGCAAAAATACCACAAAAATTTTATGTATCCTTCTGAGTGTCTGCTGAGACTCTGTAAAGAAAATTGCTATATACAGTGAAAAATAATGTGGCACTGTATGAGATGCTGACAGGGGAAAATGAGTACCATGATAGGACAAATAAAAGATGCTTCTTATCCTCTAGAGATCCTCATAATCAAATAGGAGACATAAGAGAAATAGTTTCAATAAGAGATAGTAAGTGTTCGATGAATTATATGGCCAAGATATGTTAGAGGATGGAAACATGTTCTGTCAATTAATATGTGAAAATTTCAAATGTATAGTATGGTTACAGCTTTGGAAAATATATTCATGGAAAAAGACACTACGGTTGTCCCCCCTCATCCATGGTTTTGCTTTCTGTGGTTTCAGTTACCCACAGTCAACTGTGGTCTGAAAATATTACATGGAAAATTCCAGAAATAAACAATTCATGAATTTTAAATTGTGCACCCACTTGAGTAGAGTGATGAAATTGTGCGCCTTCCCGCTCCATCCCGCCAGGATGTGAATCATCCTTTGTCCAGCATACCCATACTGTATACGCTACCCTCCCATTAGTTGCTTAGTAGCCATCTGGGCTATCAGATCAACTGTCAAGGTATTGCAGTGCTTGTGTTCAAATAACCCTTATTTTACTTAAAAACGGCCCCAAAGCACAAGAGTAGTGATGCTGGCAATTCAGATATGCCAAAGAGAAGCCATAAAGTGCTTCCTTTAAGTGAAAAGGTGAAAGTTCTCAAGGAAAGAAAAAAAACTGTATGCTAAAGTTACTAAGATATACTGTAAGAATTAATCTTCTGTCCATGAAATTGTGAAGAGGGAAAAAGAAATTGGTGCTAGTTTTGCTGTTGCACCTCAAACTACAAATGTTACAGCCACAGTGCATGATAAGCACTTAGTTAAGATGGAAAAGGCATTAAATTTGTGGGTAGAAGACATGAACAGAAAACGTGTTGCAGCTGACGGCATGTTGCACCAGAAACCAATGCGCCTATACAAAGACTTCAGCAAGGGATCTCCCAAAACACATGTGACACCAAGCCATTTATTGCAAGTAAGGGATTGGTTACACGGATTCAGGAATAGGTTTGGACTGAAAGAGAGACCACATTCACATAACTTTTATTATAGTATATTGTTATAATTGTTCTATTTTCTTATTAGTTATTGTTAATCTCTTACTATGCCTAATTTATAAATTAAACTTTATCAGAGGTATGTATGTACAGGGAAAAACATAGTATATATAGAGTTCTGTACTATCCATGGTTTCAGGCATCCACTGGGGGTCTTGGGACATATCCCCCATGGATAACAGGGGACTACTATATAGAGCAAAATGTTCACTGTAGTTTTCTCTGGACAATGGTATTATGGATGAGTTTTATTACTTAATTATACTTGTATCATATAAATTATTCTACAATAAACATGAAATGGAACATAAGCTGTAAAATATACATTAAAAGAAGTCCTATAGGCATTCAGAAACAAGAATACTAACATGATTAGAAAGGTGCTTTGTGGGGGGCCGGCCCAGTGGCGCAGTGGTTAAGTTCGCATGTTCCGCTTCTCAGTGGCCCGGGGTTTACCGGTTCGGATCCCGGATGTGGACATGGCACCGCTTGGCATGCCATGCTGTGGTAGGCATCCCACATATAAAGTAGAGGAAGATGGGCATGGATGTTAGCTCAGGGTACCAGGCTTCCTCAGCAAAACGAGGAGGACTGGCAGTAGTTAGCTCAGGGCTAATCTTCCTCAAAAAAAATAAATAAATAAAGGTGCTTTGTGTAGTAGGCAACATCAAAATGGGTTTTGAAGACTAAAGGGTATAAAAACCAGACTTTCAAAGAGTGTGCATGGACTAATATGAAGCAAAGTTCACAAAAAATAAAAAAAAAAACTGGGCTGTTCCATTTCATGTATTTGCTATATTTAGTAACATAAACCTGGTCACACTACTTTAGAATGTGACAAGTTGCTTGAGATTGGCATGGTAATTAAATCTTAGAGGAGGCATTATTAACCAATGTGAATAATTTCTACGTGGAACAAGGAAAGTAAAATCCTTATTTCTGCCTGCCTGAACTATGCCCATTCTTCTAAGCCAGTGATTCTTTCAAGATTTTGTTTCAGTTTTCACTATATTTTTGGAATAGGTTAATACATCCACTAGTTCAAAGTTCATGTTTTCCTCATACTTGTCTCTATCATCCCTGCCATTCCCCACCCCATTTAGTTCCCCTTCCTGGAGGTAACCAGGTTAACAGTTGGTTTCTCATCCTTCCAGAGGTATTATATACATATATAAGTAATAAGCAAATACATCTATAGTTTCTCCCTTTTTTACGTATATGCTAGCTGACCATGTTGATGGCTCTTCATTTTGCTTTTCTTACTTATCAATAAATCTGAGCACTTTCTATATCAATACAGTCATCCCTCAGTATCAGTGGGGGATTGGTTCCAGGACCCCCACCCCGATTCCCCGCCTCAAGGATACCAAAATCCATGGATGCTCAAGTCCCTTATAGAAAATGGCATAGTATTTGTATATAACCTATGCACATCCTCTCATATACTTTAAATCATCTCTAGATTACCTATAATACCTAATACAATGTAAATGCTATGTAAATAGTTGTTATACTGTACTGTTTAGGGAATAATGACAAGAAAAGAAAGTCTGTACATGTTCAGTACAGATGTAACCATCGTAGACCTTAGATCCACAGTTAGTTGAACCTGCAGATGCGGAACCTACGGATACAGAGGGCTGATTGTACATAAAGAACTTCTTTATACTTTGTTATAGCTGCAAAGTATCCCACTATATGGATGATCAACATTTTGGTTGTTTCTACACAATGCTGAAATTACATGTCATACCACACATATGGCAGTATATCTGAAAGATAAATATCATGAAATATAGCTGTAGGATAACCACTGCAATGTAGCCCAAAGGTGGGTACTTTTGATATATATTTCCAAAATGTGGTTCATAAAAGTTACATTATTTTATATTCCCAAAGGTCATATACAGAAGCATTTATTTCACCAGATAAACCTGGTATAAGATGCCCATGCTTCTCTTCAGGGATTTTTATTTAAAAATCTGGGGTGGTGCCCAGTTTATGGTTTTTCAGTTTTTTTATGTTTTTTGGTGAGGAAGATTCACTCTGAGCTAACATCTGTTGCCAATTTGCTCGTTGTTGTTTATTTTGCTTGAGGAAGATTAGCCCTGAGCTGACATCTGTGCCAGTCCTACTCTATTTTGTATGTGGGTCACTGCCACAGCATGGCTGGACAAGTGGTGTAGGTCTGTGCCCAAAATCCAAACCCATGAACCCAGACCGCCGACATGGAGCGTGCCAGACTTAATCACTACACCACAGGGCCAGCCCCAGTTTATGTGTTTTTAACCAACATTCCCAATGAGTCTCATCCAGTTGCTTTTCAGCCCATGCTTTGAGAAACTCTATTCTAAACCCAGCTCAGATTCCCTGTAACACATCTAGCCCATGATAGTCTCTCTCCTTTTGGTTTCTATAAGCCTATCTGTAGCTTTCATTTGGGGACTTAATCTTATAGTGTTCTATATTGTTTCTTAATATTTGTTTTATGATATGTATCATATCTCCAAAGTAAAATTAAACGTTCCTGGGGGCAGAGACTAATCAAACTTCTATCCCTGGAAATAGTACATGTTGTGTACAAAAAGGACGGACTCTTAAATAAGGGACTACTTGGGTTCAAATCTTGGTTCCATTGTTTATTAAGTGGGCCTAATGTTTTTAAATACAATTCATGAGACTAATAAAACCTACTCTACAGTATTGTGAGGATTAAATGAGTTAACACATGTAAAGCACTTAGAAGGGTGCCTCGAACAGAGAAAGCATTCAATTATTAGTATTTTAATATAAAAGGTGTTTAATAACTATTTGTTGAATGAGTGAAATAGAAGTTCAGAGTGAAAACATCCTAAGTGCTAGGAGTATAAAGGCTCCCAAAACAGAAATTTACTGCTTATATGGAGCATACATTCCAGAGAGGGAGTAAGGAGAGACAATAAACAACCACATACATGATATACTCTTGGCTAGTGCTAAGAGCTATGTGGAAAAAGAAACAGGATTACTACATAGTGTTGGAGGCGTTTTTTCATAGAGCAATCAGGGGTAGATTTTTTAGTGAGATGAACAAAGAAGTGGATCTTTGCAGGGAAGAGTAAAGGTAAAGACAAGAGCAAAAAGCCACTGTGGCTGACAGAAGACCACTGTAAGGACTCTGGATTTTATTTGTTTTTGATTTTGTTTTTTGAGGAAGATTAGCCCTGAGCTAACTGCTGCCAATCCTCCTCTTTTTGCTGAGGAAGACTGGCCCTGAGCTAAGATCTGTGCCCATCTTCCTCTTCTTTATATGTGGGATGCCTGTCACAGCATGGCTTGCCAAGAGGTGCCATGTCCGCACCGGGGATCCGAACCGGTGAACCCCAGGCTGCCAAAGTGGAGAAGTGGAACGTGCGCACTTAACTGCTGCTCCACGGGGCTGGCCCCAGGACTCTGGATTTTAATCTGAGTGTGATGAGAAGATACTAGAATTCTGAACATAAAATAGTTAAGGAAGAGGGAGATTTCTTCATAAGTATATCTCATTTCAGTCTCAAGTCTCAAATAGCATTTTTCCCCTCATCTATTTTCCCATCAAGAAATGGAAATCATACGGAAAAGTTACTGCTAATTAGCAATAATAATCAATACAAATAGAAGTTATTCTTAACAGATTCTTTCACACCATCCCACACCACTGCAGTTTCACCCAAAGGGAGGGTTTTGACAAGACAAAGGAGTAGGCAATTACTGCCATTAAGAGGTTTTATCATCCAGTAATCTGTTATCAGTGTTCCTACTTTTACTCATTGGTAAGGAAAAGTACCATCCTCTGTTTTCGGCAGCTTTCTATACCACATCAAGTTAAGCAATATGGGGATAAATAGCAGACGTAGCATTCACTTAAAGAGAAGTGAGGATAACAATAATCATCATCATGGTATTGAATTGGAAATAATTAGACTACCACTCTATACTGCCTCTTAAAGCAAAACAAAACCAAAAAAAAACCCTCTCTATTGTTCCTTTTGGGAGATAACAGACCAAAGCTGAATATAAATCAGCATCTTAGTATTTCCTTTGTTTAGCCTAGAAAGAAGAGGACTAATGGTGAGGGATCCTGGAATTATAAACATGCTCACCACATGACTAAGAAAAAATAATTATAGTAAAGGATAATTTTATCATTTTGGACTGTATGGAAAAAATACTCTAGCTTGATGCTTTATGAAGTCAGGTCAAAAAATGATCACTGAGTCGGAGAGCAGTGGTGTCATGCCTCCAGCATAAAATACAGCCGATGCACTCAGAAAATAAGAATAAGAAACAGAGAAATGGTAGATATAGAATGAGAAATAACTAAGAACTGTGCAAAGGCTGATTATTCTGGGAGTGAGAAAAAAAGGCAGGTATATTGCAATATAGTTTTCTTTTAGAAAGTAATTAAGTCCTAATGTGTTAATTTATTATTTCAATTTTAAATGGAAGAAAATAAAGTAGACTACATAGAATGTCATAGATGAGTCTGGAATATTGACTGATACGGACAGAAATCAACGTATATGGTACTAAACTAAGCTTTACATAAATAAATGAAAAAAAAACACACTGTATACTTACCATTTTACATTCCCTCCCACATTCATACCATATCCACACCTAATACAAAATTCAAATATTTCAGATTCTTTCGCTTCAAATTTCTATATGAAAACATAAGTGTGTGATGATATTTCCCTGTATAATTCCTAGTATCAGTCATGAAATGGCTAAACAGTTATTAAAGTGTCAATGCCCAGTATGAAGTGACTCTTCTGATTCATAATGTTATATACAGGGAACACAGACTCTAGCAGATTGGAGTTGCAAAGAGTACAGAAGGGGGTAGGGGCACCTGGCAAAGGGGTGACAGAGAATTATGACCTCCCACCACTATACCTAATAATTAAAAATATAGGCAGCCAGCATTTTGTAGAGTAATTAAGAGGGAAGCAAATCTTCAGGAGAAATCAAATGATAAAATCCTGTATTTTGAGTAAGTAGTAAGCAAAGACTAAGACCCTTCTATACTTAATAATAAGGTCCAGGAGACAAAAATATCCTGGTCCAGATGCTAAGAATACAGAAAAGAATCTTCAGAGCCTGTAAGGAAGGGAACAAAAGAAGATTCCATATTAAGTTGAAGAGAGCCAAAAGAGCTAAGAGTTACCACCATATACTTGCTGACAAGGGCCAGTAAATAATTACAGATCTGCACTGAATAATATTTATAGTTGTTCTTTATGATTAAGCTAAACTAGTATTTAATAATATACTTTTTACTAATCTGTATATATGTAGTTCTGGCAACATGAATGAGCTAACGTAGACCCTTCTTTTTGGCTCAAACACAAAGAAATGCTTAAAAAGAAAAGAGCTCAAAGGAAAGAAACAAATCTCCACGTGCTTCCAAGAAGGAATTTAAATCCCAAGTGAGAAGAAATGAGGGAATAGGAGCTGGAGTTTTAAAGAACACACAAGAACAGGAGTCTTGGACGTGAGCATGAACAAGATGAGGGGCTGAAACTGACACTCCCCACATACGGGGACTTCTCATTCCAAAGAGGGAACTAAAAGTCTCTGCTCATCAGGGCAGGAAGGCCGCAATGAAGCTTATCACTGGCCCAGGACTCTGTCAAGGATGTTAAAAAAAAAAGAAATGAGTCTCTTATTAAAGTGTGGAATCAATGTGTATAGCCTCTGTGGGTCAGGATTCCCCAAGTGGAGAAATTAATGTAAAAAAAGTTCTTAGAATGGTGAAACCTCTGGAGTACCTGATATAAGTACAAAAGCCAATCTCTAGGATGCTTCCACAACACACTGAAAAAAAATACTGGCTGCAGATATGCTTACAAACAAAAATTGAGAGGAAATAATTGGCCACAACAGAGAGAGAAGATGCAACAGACTGAAAGGTTAGCACTTGAGATAACAGAAAAAATTTGAAAGTGACTATAAATGAAGTATTTTTATGTAATTAGGAAATAAAGGGAGAAAGACAAGCTATGTTGAAAAACCAGGACACCATAAAAGAAGGAGGGGTGGAATTGAAAAAGAACTGGATACAAATTCTAGAAATGAAAAGTCATTTAAAAAAATTCAACAGATGGATTAAGTAGAAGATTAGGCACAGGATCAAAGAACTGGAAAGCAGCCTGAGAAAATTATCCAGAATACAGCACAGAGAGATAAATGATGAAACTGAGATTAAAGGGCGCAGAGCAATATTAATCCAGGTTGATCTGTGGATCAGTGCCAGTCCACAAACTGTTACTGGTTCATGGTATAGAAAGTGACAGCAAGCATTCAGAAACTTCTATAACAGTTTGATATTGTTGTGAGTCTTACATTTTACAAAAATAACAGTCCACAATGGATTGGAAATTAAAAACAAACTGATGTTTTACCACAGATGGTTTGAGAACCACTGACACATGGGGATAGAAATAGGGGGTGTTCACTGTACAATGTATAGCAAGTTACAGAAGGAGAATATGGATAATTTGAAGCATCAATATTTGAAGAGATAAGAGTTAAAAATTTCCCTGGAAATTGATGGAAGACATGACTCTTTAGTACTAACATTATTTGATGCTCAAGAAGATATGGGAAGAAACATGAATTAAGAGCATGAAATAGAGTCTTGGATCTGTGACTTATAAACTGTGTGACTTTGGACAAATTATTTAATTTCTCTGAGCCCCGGTTTCCTGATCTTTAATGGAGATTATAGTACTACTGAAACAAGGGCACTCCTGGGAGAATTAGATAATATACTTAAAATGTGTAGCACAGTGTCAGGCACTCAACAGGCACTCAATTAATACTGGCTGGTTTTTCTTCTTCTTAATAACATAATCCCGAGTGGACAATACTTAGAGGCAGAGTCTACAGAAAACCTATTCTTGAAACCCACCCTGAGAGATCACATTATCTTCTTCCCTCAAAGCAGAAGTAAATTAATTTATACTTAAAAGACAATTTTCAAATATTTAGATGAAAATGAATGTTTTTACATTTGAAGAAAGCAAATGCAGTATTAAAATTACCTCTACAAGCAGTTTTCCAAAAGTTTTCCTCTCCAGGGCATACTTGGTAGCTTCATCCAAAGCTCTTTGTGCTAGTCCCACAGCACCAGCTGCTACCTAGTTTTTCAACATTTCACAAAGCAAAAGTTCATGTTGTCTTTAAAACACACAATAATGGATATTTGCCTAAAATTATAAATTAAGGATTATACAAAGAGGAGAAGAGCTATAGGTTAAGGCAAGACTAGAATGAAGGGAGGAGGGGGTACAGGCACTTAAATTTATATTATTCATGAATTAAAGATTAATGGAAGGCATTTGTGAGGCACAGGATCACAGCCTAGAGACAAGTCATTCCTTCTCCTTAACAGAGGAAAGCTTCTTAGGGGAAACTTTTTTTTTTTTTAAGGACGATTAGCCCTGAGCTAATATCTGTGCCAGTCTTCCTGTGTTTTGTATGTGAGTTACCATCACAGCATGGCTGACAAGTCCATGCTCAGGATCTGAACCTGTGAACCTGGGCCCCCAAACTTAACCTCTAAACCATGGGGCAGGTGTGAGGTGGGAAACATTCTTAATGAGTGAGGGAAGAGGAAGTGAGAACATATCAGCAGGAATGGTTAAATTAAGTGTGAACTGCCTCTCCGTAAATTTGGCAGCGACTACAGTAGTTTTTTATTTGCTAAAATACTTTCTCTAACAGGCAGCAGGAGAGTTGAAGAATTCTAAAAAAATTAAGAAAAATACAATCTCTCTATCCTTAATAAAAGCAGCAGATATTTAAAAAGAATATACACACCAATCATATAATGTTAAAATAAAATCATTCAATGTAATAAATGAAAGATCCTATAAAGATTACCAAGTCATATTACTTACTGGAGGTCTGGTTTTATCAAAACTTCCCATTGCAATTTTGAAACCAGCTCCCTCACCAATTAAAACATTTTCCTTAGGTACTTTCACATCTTCAAAGACAATTCCTCTTGTATCTGAACATCGCTGGCCCATATTTAATTCCTGATAAGGAAAACGATATATATTAAGCAACATTTTGAACTAGCATGAGTTTTTGCTGTAACCACTGTTTTACAACTCTGCAATTGTCTAACACAGGAGTCAACAAACTATGGCCTGCAATGCCTGTTTCGTAAAGAAAGCTCTGTTGGAATACACTCACACCTACTCTACCTGTCATCTATGGCTGCTTTCTTGCTACAATGGCAGAAAAGAGTAGTTGTGACAGAGACCATATGGTCCTCAAAGTCTAAAATATTTAGAGTCTGGATCTAAAAAGAATTTGTCAACCCCTAGTCTAAAACAATGTTTCACAAACTTTGAAACCAGCACTAGTCTGAAGATCTACATGTACATACTACCTACAAAGACAAATTTTATTAGATGTTTGAAGGCTTTTTTACCATGCCAGGAAAAACATTAAGCAAATGTAATCTGATCTGGGACATTTTAATTTTAGCTTACCTAATAGAGCTAGCAAAATAATATAATGAGCAAAAGCTGAATTTGTGTTTTTCTCTTCTCCAACTCTTTCTTAAAATTAGGTTTACTGAGGTAGAAGTTACATATAGAGAAATTCACCCTTTTTACATATACTTTTGTAATAGTTTTGACAGATGTATACGTGTATAGCCACTGCCACAATCAAGATACAGATTTCGGTACCTCAAAAAGTTCCCTTGTTACCCCTTTGTAGTCAATTCTCTTACTCTATTTCCAGGCCCAAGCAATTACTGATCTGATTTCTGTCCATAGTTTTTCCTTTTGTAGAATGTCATATACCTGGAATAATAAAGCCAGGCTTTTGTGTCTGACTTTTCACTTAGTACTTCTGAGATTCATCCATGTTGCTGCTGACCAGTAATTCATTTCTTTTACTGCTGAGTAGTATTCCACTATATGGGGGTACCATATATCCATTATCCACTCACCAGTGGATGGACATTCCCCAACCCCCACCCCATTTAGCAATCATAAATAAAGGTGCTATAAACATTCGTTTATAGGTCTTTGTTTTCATTTCTCTTGGATAAATATCTAGGAGTGCTGGGTATGTGGTAACTGTATGTTTAACTTTATAAGAAACTGCTAAAGTAGCTATATTCCCTCAATTTTTTGTTATAAAAATTTTCAAACCAACAGAAGAGTTTCAACAGTAGTATAGTGAATACCTATATACCCTTTACCCAGATTCACCAACTGTCAACATTTTGCCACATTTGTTTTATTTCTCTGTGTGTGTAACTATAGCATTATTTGCTGTATTATTTGAGAGGAAGTTGCAGACATTGTAACTCTTCTCCTTAAGGAAAAGAAATTTTTTGCTCCCGTTTTTAATAAGCAGGCTGAGAAGCAAAGGCAATGGGAAGAGAGAGCAGTAAACGAATTCTTCAATTTGCTTGCTTTAATATTAACAGTCTGCTTCCAGGTTTGAAGAACTGGTGACAATAATACATAGTTTGACTCAGAAGGAAACCAACATCTCTTTATTTTGTCTTTATAAGTTGATAAACTCTAGTACGTTAGACCCTCACTCAGATATAATAAGAAAACACTGTTTACAAAAACACTACTCTGGTTCCCAGTGGTGGTGTTCAGGGCAGGCTGTCCCAAGATCCGCCACTCTGGGAACAGATTATTTCCAAGCTGAAGACAATAAAGGCTCAGAAGACTCAGGAAGAACATCTGGCCTTCCCCCAAACTGGCTAAGAGTTTAAGATAGAAGGCATGATCCAGGAAGGAGCTAATACCACGAGGTAACTATAGTATAAGGTAAAATAGGTGTGATAAAAAAATGCACCAACAAGCCATCTTATGAAAATTCTGTCTCTTGGGCCACATTCTCTATAGGTGGTGCAGTAAACCATTATCTAAGAACCATTTGATTTTCCATCTCCATGTGAATTGCCTTCCTCCCCTCTGAAGTCCCAAACCACTACCCCCAACATCCTCCTTTATGTTTGGCTGAGATGATACTTAAGGGGACAACTTTGGCCAGTGTGGCGAGTTGCTCAGTTTTCCTGGGTTTCTCCCATGTAGACATGTTGTTAAACTTTGTTTTATTTTCTCCTGCTCACCTGCCTTTCTAATTATTTGAGCAGACATAAGAACCTTAAGGGAAAGGTGAGGGGGGAATTCTCCCTCTTCCTCTATGCGAGACACACCTCAAACACCACAACAGTCAAAACCAAAATGCTTCCTGGACTCATTTCAAGCCATATAATTTCTAAACACAAAATATCTTGAAAAGCATGAATTTCACAAATTTGTAAAAATGTCCGTATATTTCCAAAAAAGATTGAAGGAGTTAAGTTTAAATATAGACAATATAACTATGCTCCCCAAGGGCAGGGATTTTTGTCTGTTTTGAACCATTAACGTATCCCTGATACCTAGAATAGTACCTAGCAGATAGTATGAACTAAATAATAAGTATTTATTGAATTAGAGATTTTTTTAAAGTGAGAAAATTGGGGAAAAAAATGAAATTAGAAACATCAAGATAAAATCAGAAGTGGGTTTACTACTGAAAAAAGTATAAGCTTTTAGGTCCTTTACACTTTCTAGAGATGGCCATAAATTTGGCCCTGAGTTTTCTAGCAACTACCCCTAAAAAGGAAACATGAATAAAACATAAATAAACCAATTGCTTGGAAGAAGCACAACCATTCTTAGTACTTATATTTTGTTATATACAACAATGTTGTCATAGTCTTATTTGTAAAGTGCAATCTATCCTTCATATCTACTCCTAAAAAGAAAATAAAGAATGACAGTGTCAGAAACTGCATTGGGCAAGTTCCCAGGACACCTCAGTACTGATCTCAACTCTGCCTCTCAGTATGTCACCTTGAGTGAATCACACTACTTGGCTCTGTTTTAATATTCAGCAGACAGACTGAAATAAACAATGTGTAGGGTGTCTTCCACCTTCAATATTCTATGACCTAAAAGAGAGGTTACCCCTCGTATATACTGTAGCAACATGCTTCCATTTTAAAGAAGCTTGGGTACAACAGAAAGATTCTCATGACTTAAGAAAACAAGGTTCTACGAACACACAGGACTAGTTTAGAAGTTTTCATAACTTACTCAATTCAAATTAGCCTTTCGGGTTCAGGTTATGCCACCTTTAGTCTACTATCTGACAGATAATGTACCTTTACTCATCTGGGAGGAAAGATATATATTTATGTAACGTTTAGTAATTCTTAGTTAAGTAACTTCTATAATTTCTCCTTTGCCTTAGATATAGACATCATCTGATCATTAATAGGTTTTCTTTTTTACAAATCCATTTTGCAAAGAAGAGTTTTACAGTTGTAAAATTCAGTCTCTTCTTCATATTCTCAGAGTTATAATCTTAAACCATGCTTCACTAGCTCTCACTAGGACTACTTTAATGACTTCATTTCATTTCTTTCTTTCTTTGATTTGTTAAATTTTAAACTCTTTTTCTCTTTAGTCTACTTCAAATGGTACTGCTAAATTATCTCCACACGTTCAGATAACAACCCTTTTCCAGTATGTTAAATTACCTTTTCCTATTTAAATAAAATTTTTCTTGCCTTCCTACATTCAATAGGCTCTTTGCCATTTCCACACATTTCTCAGGCACAGATTTTTCTCTTAGTGTTGTTGATTACCTTGAGTAATCAATTTATGTCACATTGTTTTAATCCATAGAATGGGCATAATGCCACTTACCCTACCTGAAAGGTTGCTGTGAGGAAAGAAAAAGAGCAGGAAAGCCTTTGAAGTAACTAAAACTCTATTACTGGGCAGGCCATAGGAATGACAGTTTGATTTCTGCTTCATCATCCCGCACCATTGTTATCAGCATTCTCCATAGACTGGCACCACGAATGGCCACTCTCAAATAATGATCTGAAATGACTATTCTCAACTTAAAATCTTCAGCAATATACAGACTATTTCACATAATAACATCAAAACACAACTTTATTTTTATTTCAATTTAATACAAACAAAATGTTTTCAGTAAAGGAAACATAATAGTAATTTTGAAATTCACAGTTAAAATAATATTTGAGGGTTTCATCACTGATAAATATACACTTTACCTTTCTTCCAATCTGTACTCCTGGGGTATCTGCTTCCACAATAAACCCAGTAAAGGCTTTATTAGCAGGAGCCTTAGGATCCAGATCAGTACGAGCCAACAAAAAATACCTAATATATATATGATGATAAAGATAATGACATCAGCAGATAATTCATGGTGACTGCTATCTCAGTTAATCCTCCCAACAATCTGAGTTATTATTACCCTCATTTTACAGATGAGGAAATGAAGAATCAGAGAGGTTTAAAAGCTTGCCGAGGGGCCAGCCCAGTGGTGCAGCAGTTAAGTTCACACATTCCGCTTTGGCAGCCCAGCGTTCACTGGTTCGGATCCCAGGTACCGACATGGCACTGCTTGGCAAGCCATGCTGTGGTAGGCGTCCCACATATAAAGTAGAGGAACATGGGCACAGATGTTAGCTCAGGGCCAGTCTTCCTCAGCAAAAAGAGGAGGATTGGCAGCAGTTAGTTCAGAGCTAATCTTCCTCAAAAAAAAAAGGTAATGGGGCTGGCCCCGTGGCCGAGTGGTTAAGTTCGCGCGCTCCGCTGCAGGCGGCCCAGTGTTTCGTCGGTTCAAATCCTGGGCGCGGACATGGCACTGCTCGTCAGACCACGCTGAGGCAGCGTCCCACATGCCACAACTAGAGGAACCCACAACGAAGAATACACAACTATGTACCGGGGGGTTTTGGGGAGAAAAAGGAAAAAATAAAAAATCTTTAAAAAAAAAAAAGGTAATGTAAAATAAAAGGAAAGTATGTGCATGTTGGAACTGGCACTTTTTCTTTCTCAAAACTAGTTTAATTCTTTAAGGAACAAGCTATCTGGAAAAGGAGGGCAAATAGGGCTGGCTGTGAAAAAGAGTAATATGAGATAGAGATCCCTATGTTCTGACTACTGTCCTCTTTATACAGCAAAATCAGTGTTTTTGTTACAGCTGAATTACTATGAATATTTGCTGGGTATTCCTTCCAGATGAATTTTTCCTAGAAAGATTTTAAAATGAAACATCAGGAAAAAAGGCCAAATATCCATGTAATCCATGTTCTACCTAGCCTGGTATAGGAAAATTTTTTAAAAATTCCTTAAACAACAAATTAATTTTCTATGCTTAAAACTAATAAATTATCATTCATTCTACAGTTTTACTTAATAGTAAAAAATAGTAAAAATTGTTTTCTAGTTTCATATATTACCTAATTTGTCTTACTACACGAAGAGCTATATTTAATGAGTTTTTAAAATTATGAAAACTTCTAACTGCATTCTTAAATTTCTCTCCACTTGTCAAATTTTAATCATTTCTTCACTTTTTTATCACTTGCTGATATTATGATGACTTACTTAAAGAAAATGATATAGCACTCCATAATACTGGACACTTATAAAGGGACTGATAGTCAATTAATGACTTCCTGGTAGGCTTATTCCCAGGAATAATGCTTCATTTGCCAGAAAACTGCACTGCAGAGCACATATACATACTGAATCAAAATCTGTGCAGACAAGGAAAGAAACCCCATTTAGTTCACTATTTCAGTCATCAGAAAGTCCTTCTTCTAGGAAGTCTCTATTTATATACTTGTAGTGCTGGGTAAATACGTTATTTTCCATGACAACTTTACACACACTGGACAGCGCTGTTGTTGGAAAGCTTGTCCCTACGTTCACCTATATTCTACATTTTTCTAACTTTCACCCATTAATTCTAAACTGTCTTCCTGAAGCAAACGTACAAGCCTGATCTTCTTTCTGTGTGACATGATTTAAAAAATTTCAAAATTCTTCCAAAATAACCAAACCTAATTCCTTTACTTTTCATAGGACATGTTTTCTAGGCTCCTCCTAATGCAAGACACTTACTTCTTTCTGAATTGATTCCATTTTGTCAACGCATGTCTTAAAACGTGTTGCCTAGAACAGCTACCATTATTTCCCTCTTGTTTGATAGTATACTTCTATTACAGTCACGCATCACTTAAAGACGGGGAAACATCCTGAGAAACGTGGTGTTAGGCGATTCCGTCTGATGCGGGAACATCAAAGTGTACCTATACAAACCAAATGGTATAGTACAGCTTACTACACACTTAGGCTATATGATACTAATCTTATGGGACCACTGTCGTGGCTTGTTGTTGACTGAAACGTCACGCAGCACACGAGTGTCCTACACTTCAGCCTGAAATTACGTAAGCTTCTTAAAGGCAGATATATCACACTGCTGATTCTATTGAACCTATAGTTTCTTATTAATCTTTCTTCATCTTTTTCCACAAATAATGCTATCAAATATGTTTTTCTCCAACATTTTATATTTATATAAATGATTTCATGATCCTTTGTTGAACTTCACGTTATTTGGACCTATATATTTGGACCTTTTAGATTTTATTAAAGTTATATTCTGTCTTCTCTAAGAGATAATGTGAATTTTAAGACTGCCTTTGCTTATTGCTCAGAATCAGAGAAATGTGCTTTACTAGTGGCTTCCCTTTTTCCTCAGAGTCTTAGGGGGACGGTTCCAGGAGGTGCTGGTGTCGGGTATGGAGAGAGGAAAGAGTAAGCCCAGTAGATAGAGCTCTAGCTTTCCTAACCAGAGTCAACCAGAGCAGGTGTTTCTGTTTTATTTAATTTTACAAATTAAACTTCTGAGAGTTAATTTGAAGAAACAGTTCAGGGCTTAAAAATAATTTTTGAAAATCACTCAACTATTTTTATGATCTTTTATGGACCTTCCAGTTCCATGAATAAACTTATCTTAATTGTGATGGTTTAATAATGAAGGAAAGAAGAGAGGGGAGATTCTGAATATCAAGTAATTAAGAGGCAATATACAGAGATGTTTTAAACAACATACCAATTAGCTTTTCCTCCATTGGTTATCCACATCTTCTGACCATTAATAATATATTCATCTCCTTTCTTTTCTGCTTTGGTCTTTATACCAGCTACATCAGAGCCTGCTCCAGGTTCTGTTACACAGTAGGCCTTGAATATACAGAAAGAAGAGAAAAAATTTAAATGTTAATTATTAAATTATGAACGTTTAGAACCAGGAGTGTATTTTATTTTTTAATCTAGTATTTTAAATATTTTAAAAACACCTGAAAATAAAATATTCTTAGAGAATCAAATAAGCTACTCAAATGTAAAAACATTTAATATATAATTTAAAACTAGGTGTAGTATACCAATAAACCATATTGAAAATTAAAATGTTAGATATCTTCAACCAAGTTAAATTCTATTTCACACGTACTCATTCATTCAAACATTTACTGAGTATCTACTATGTACCAGGTTATGAACGAGGAGATGGGAAAGCCAGAGATGAAAAAAACCCTGTCCTCAAGATTTTCACAATGTAACAGTGGAGATCAATCCTATATTGTAATTATATATCTAAGTAAGTCATACACAATGAGCTTGAGAAACTAGCTTACCATTAGGGTGTTAAAGAAAGCTTCCCAGAGGTGATGTTTAAATTAAGTCTCAAAAAAGAAAAAGGAATTCTTTGGGGGTAGGGAAAAGGAAGAATAACATATGCAATGATACTGAGATAAGAAGCAGGGTTACTGTGTTTGTAACACAAAAGTACCAGAGTTCCATAACATGTAAACTCTGTGCATCGAAGGGAATGGTACGGAATGAGTCTGGAAAGAGAAGGAAACAGATGACCAAGAACCCTTAAAAATCATACTAAGTTGTTAAAATTTTATCTGGTAACAAGAGGGGAATCTCTTTAGGCTCTTAAACAGAGGAGTGACAAGATGCAAGCAGTAATGGATAAAGGGGATGGTGGAAGGTAAGCACTAGATAGTTGAAGTTCATTCAAGCTTACTTACTGACAGGTACTGTAGATACAAGGCCTGAAGACACAAGTTCCTTCCCCTTAAGGCACTCATAGTCCAAAACAGTTCATTTTAATTAAAAGTAAGGGTACACAGGACATTAGAAATGATTACTTAGACCTGGAGTGGGTGGGGGGTGATGAGTGGTAAGGAGAGTGAAAAGAAGAGTAATAAGTAAAATTCACTGGAAGAGGTTAAGTTTTGAAGGATACATGAGTGAGGCAAGCAGATCAAAGGCACAGCAGGATGAAACGGCAGCTGCACAGGGGAAGGTAGCAGCAGTTCAGCACTGGAGCGTAAAGTGTGAAACTGAGAGCCCCCCAGAGGCTAAAGAGGCAGGCAGGGGCCTGGTCACGGAGGCTGAGGAACACGCCATGCTCAGGAGGCCATACTTTTATGCTTTCAACTAAATTTCACTCAACAGTTACTCTGGGGCCACGGAACCGTAAGGAGTCAAGTACATGGGCTTCAGGGGAATCCAGAACCCCCTAGAATGCAAAAGTGAGGAGCAGGTGCATTTTTCTGAGGAAGTCAGATTCTAAAATGGGCTCACAAACTAAAAAATATGTTAGATACCATTGCCATAGATGAAATGGAACCACTCAATGTTTTTGTAAATGCAGGCGAGTGGCACAGTTAGATTTGCATTTTTTAATTATTACAAAGTATAAAGGATAGTTATTAAGGGGAGATAATAACAACAACAACCTCTCACTATCTTCCAGGTGCTTTTCTAAGTGCTTGACTCATTTAAACCTCACAATAACCTCTATGAAATAGGTACTGGCATCGACATTTTAAAAATAAGGAAACTGAGGCACAGTGAGGTTAAATAATTTGCCCAAGTTCACAGAGCTAGTAAGTGGCAGAAGTAACGACATAAGACTCGACTTAGGGACAAAACTCAGGAGGCTTTGCAATAATACAGGGGAAGAAATAAAGATTCAACTAAGACAGAAGCGAGAGAAGGGAAGAAGAGAAGATGGAGTTGAGAACTGTGGTGTGTAATCCACAGGACATGATGTTGGGGAGATAAAGAGGATGTTATGATGACTCAATATCGTGGTTTAGGCAACTTCCAATAAGGGATAATATAGAAGAGAAGTAGTTCTAAAGAGAGGGGAGAAAATCCTTTGGTTTAGGACACATTTACTTAAAGGTATTTAAGTCTTCCCAAGAAGAAACGTCTAACAGACACTGTAAAAATAAAACCAGAAAGAAAAATAATACCCTACAAGACATGCTTTGAGGTTCAAATAATTACTAATGGTGGACTATAAAATTGGCTCTATGTATCCTACATTCCAAAACCAAAAAATACTAGTTATAAGCATAACTTGTAAGTTATAAGCATGAACTGCCCATAAGCTGAAGTCTGGCATAGAGCAGGCAACTTATATATTGAGTAAATTAATGAATGAACAGCAGTTAAAGAGAAACAGTTTCACCTGGTCATTAGGTATCAAAGAAATTTCTTGAATATATTTTTGCAAAAGGGACACTATGTGAAGATATTCCTATAAAAATGTAAACATTTTGTTTTATCTTTACTATATCCCTTTTAGATATTATGCTATTTTCAGAAGAGATTTTGAGGTTAAGTGACTATGTAAGATCACACTGCTATTATATGGCTGAGCTAAGACTTGAAGCCAGGTCTTGGGAACCACGTCCAGTGTTGTTCCAGTAACATTCCAGCTACTTCCTAGCTCCACTGGAAATGCACAGTTTTATGACAAGAGGTTTTTTTCACCATCATTAGGCTTTTTACAGAGACTTCTGGGTTCTAAGATCATGTCTGGACAAATGAGTTTACTGAATGTCTTGCCCATAACAAGCTTGTCCTAATAATCTAATACTTATTTCTAATTGTTTAATACTACATATATTTCAGATACATACTTTTAAAAGATTTAACCCAATCTTTAAAGAATGAAATATGGTTTCTAATTTACTATTTTAATATTTTATATATATAATATATCTGCAATAATATAATTAGTTTTGATTTTAGGAAACTTTTTGGCACTAAATGGTATTAAAAAATAACTATAGGGGTCAGCCCGGTAGTATAGTAGTTAAGTTCACACACACTGCTTCGGTGGCCTGTGGTTCATGGGTTCAGATCCTGGGGCAGACCTACACACCTCTCATCAAGCCATGCTGTGGTGGCGTCCACATACAAAATAAAGGAAGACTGGCACAGATGTTACCTCAGGGACAATCTTCCTCAAGCAAAAAGAGGAAGATTGGCAACAGATGTTCTAGTGCAGGGCCAATCTTCCTCACCAAGAAAAAAAAAAAAAAAAACCACACGACATAGTGTGACCCTATGTGTGTATGGTGATGGATAAAAACTAGACTATTGGTGATGAAAACAATGCAATCTATACAAAAACTGAAATATAAAATAATGTACACCTGAAATTTACATGATGTTAAAAGTCAATATGACCTCAATAAAAATTATAATAACAATGATAGTGTGGACCATATGTCTCTCTGTACTCGCTTCCTGAGTCAGGGTATACTTGACCACATGATCTGGTAAAAGATTAAGTCTTATGAATATACAATAACAATATATCTATACGGTAAAGTTAAATCCAAAAACTTCTATCAACTTTTTCTGTATTGATTTTTACCATGATATTATTTTTAAAAGCAAAAGTCTTAAGGAATTTAAATATTCAATAATAGGGAGTAGTGATATAATTTACATTACATCCATGAGATAGCATATTATAAAGTAATAATAGCAGTGTTTAAAAAGAAGTAGAGCATAAGAAAATGCTCACGATGTTAAAAAGGATATAAAACTGCATACATAATATGACCTTAATTGTTAAAAATATATTTATATGTATTTAAAAATCAGATAGAAAATACAATAAGATAGTAATACCAGTTAACTTCATATCTGAGGGATTACAGACATTTTTGTTCTTCATACCTTTCTAAATCTTCTATACTATTTTTACAATCAGAAAAGTTAAAAAATATTGTTTTTTAAGAAGTTTAAGTAAAATATTGCATGAGGTATAATTTTACACATATTTATCAGGAGTCAAATAAGTAACTGAATCTCAGTGTAAATTAATCAAGACTTACAATTAATATACCTACTGACTATTTTCACTTTCACCCTTGGCTTCATATTTTGAGTACATCTATTGCTTTTGTGCACTAGAAGGGGAAAATGTATAGTAAACCTTTATTAATTCAGAAGTTAGAATAACTTAGGGACTACAGTGAATGTATTTTTACATATACTGAAGGTATTAATAATAAACAAAACTGCCAAAGAGATCTTTAAAATACTCAAACTACTTTTAAAGACTCTAATATTTTAGAAATACCTATTTATAACTAATAAGATAATTACAAATATCCTTATCAGTGCATTAGGTAGGTTCTCCTAAGTATCTCTATGCTACAATTTTTAAGCCTATTTCTAATATTATATATATTACAGGAAAAGAATCTAGATGTTATACACAATTCTTAGACAACGTTGAGAATTAACCTACTACACTCTTATTTGTTGGAAAAAATTACCAATTAACTAGGAAATATGTAAAAACGTCTTTATTAACCAGTTTGCCTGAAATTTAGGTACCTAAAGTAAATAAAAAACGTTTTCAAATATTACATTCTATTCTTTCAGACCAATTTTCACAATTAGCTCAAAACTAATAATAATTTACTATAGTTCAGTATCACAGTAACACCCTAAACTGAAATCTGTTCTACTAATAAACAAAAGTAAAACTCCTTATGTAAAAACACTTTCAGAATAGAACCTTACTATGTGTGGAAGTGTATTTGTGTATCTTTTTTTTTTTAGGAAGATTAGCTAACATCTGCTCCCTATCCTCCTCTTTTTGCTGAGGAAGACTGGCCCTGAGCTAATATCTGTGCCCATCTTCCTCTACTTTATTATGTGTGACTCCTACCACAGCATGGCTTGCCAAGTGGTGCCATGTCCACACCCAGGATCTGAACCGGCGAACCCCAGGCTGCCGAAGCGGAACATGTGAACTTAACCACTGCACCAAAGTCCAATTTGAGTATCTCTCAGGGAATTAAATAAAATCTACAAATATTCTCCCAAGTCACTCGGTAATTCGACAAATAAACTGATATCTTTTCAGTCAGTTTATTAGTTCAAAAGACTACTAGTTCAAACATCTACTATCATACATTCAATCTGAACTTCCCGACACTGAACTTCTAACAATGGCGCACAGTGCTCCATTAAGCAGATATTTCTCTCCTGAAAATAAGCTAGGAGATTATTATAACATTTTTCTGGCATCACAGAAACATCACAAGTAGATATCTATCTTTCTCCTGGAAATAAGCAAGAGGATTTTTATGATTCTTTCTTTTCATCCCAGAAACATCATTATACCTAAATACGTTAACTTTTGTCTTAATGTGAGATAGCCATGTATACATTAGATTGAAAAGGAGAACTAACACCCTCGTTAGCTTCTTTAAGTGCGAAATAAAGCAGCAGCTGCACATACTCACACACATCAGTGGCTCTTCAGTCAACCTCCCCAAATACTTCTTTTGTTGTTGATCGTTTCCAGCAATAATAACAGGCATTTGCTACCAAAGAAAAGGGATATCAAAAAAAAACAAGATATTTTCATTAGGTATGTAAATTTAGAGATACAATAATTCAAAACAAAAGAATTATTTTCCCCCAAAGGATAAGTCCAAAGAAGTAGCCTTTATTCTACTTCTAGAGCCAAAACCATGAAAAAATAAATCTTTTAATCCACGTACATAAAATAAACTTATTTATCTGTACTATGTAAAAATCTACTGTAGCAAAATACAAAACTGAAGAACTAAACTTAGGATAAATTAGGATAATTATCTATGACCAGGCCTCCTCAGAATTGCTCACTAAATTTCAGCTCTGCCAGCAGTGGCAGCAAGCCACCCTAATCCTTCTCCTGAATGCTGGTTTTTGGCCTTGCCATTTGTTACCTAAGAACTGCCACTGAAGTAGCACCAAAGTATACAGTTTTCCCACAAGGACAGCTAGGACTCCAAGTACTGCAGACAACAGGGCCAGAAAGATCAACTCTTGAAATAAGTGACTCCAGGCTTCGCTACAGAATCTTGTGTCCCTTTTTAAAGAACGCTGTGTTCCACCAACTAACCTAACCTAGCAAGAACTGTCTCATTAACAACAGCTCAGTTAGGCGATTAATTTTCTATAGGTAACTTACCCCCAGAGAATTTGCTTCAATAGCAGTCTGAACCCCTGTACATCCATAAGCCAATTCTTCAGTAATTAAACAGGCATCAAATGTTCCAAGTCCAAGACCTCCTACAGTGTCAAAATGTTTTCAGAGCCCATTATAATATGCAATGCTTCTCAAGAGAAATAAAGGTGAACTATTGTAATTACTTCCAATATGACCTAATTGGTTTCAAAAGCAAATTTTCAAATACAGTATCTGTACCACAAGAAACTAACAAAGTGTTCTGGCTAGCATGGTAACAAATTATACCCCTCTAAAATAAGTTTTAAAAATTTCAAAAAATTATCTTACTATTTTTAACCTGGACCTATCTTCCTGTTTCAACTTGATTTTGTAAAAACTCGATTCAACTCTGCAAAAACTTAGACCCTTTAACCTGAGGAAAGGAATGACAATCTTGTAGGGAAAAAAAAGGCCTCAATAAAATGTAAAATCCAAGGTAGAATTAAAATGCAACAAATTGATCAACTCTAGATAGAGAAGTTACCAAGGTGTAGGATCAAGTTAAGGTTGGAATCAGATATAAACAAGGAAAAATGAATTTAAGCATTGAGTACAAGGCTTCTAAATGCAGGAAAATGCTGAAGTCTGAATAAGGAGACAAAGGTAGCAAGCCATATCATGGCAACAAATATTTGAAAGAATGAGTAGAGTTCCACATTTTTTCTTGTTCATACACATCCTAGGATTAAAAATGGGAAGAAAGTTTACCACAACTCTCTGGAATGTGTGTATTCATTAAACCAAGTTCCCAGGCTCTTTTAATTAAGGGTACAGGGTACTAAAAGAAAAAAAAGATGAAGAAAGCCAGTCACATTTAAAATCTAGACAGTTTCATTATACAATCTTACAAAAAATGTAAAAGATTTTTCTCTCTTTAAAGAGTATATACCTACCTCGCCAGTTTTATCATATTCTGCAGCAACTGGCACTATTTCCTCCCTGGCAAATTTACGAGCAGTAGCTTGAAATTCTTTCTGCTGTTCAGTGAACTCTAAGGGAAAGTTATTAGGAAACATCAATAGGACAATGAGTTGAGGGAAAAAGTCCTAGGAAATCAGAATCTGGAAATTTATAATGAAGACTTCAACCTTTGATTAACTAGAAAGTCAAAGACTACTATGCTTTTGTACTCATCAAGATTTAACTGTACAATGTAAATAAATCTATGTAATTACAAACACCAAAGGAGATAGGTAAGATTTCTAGCTTTCATAAATGAGTAATAGATATAAACCTGAGTTTTTCTCTTCTGATTGGTGAGGAAAAAAATTTTTTTACTTATTACTAGTTCCTAAGCAGAGTTATCAAATGTTTACTAACACTGAAATGAAACTAATGTATAAGACATGCCCCGATCTTAGGAATCAATCCAACTAGGGAGATGAAACACACTCAGTGACCATAAACCATAAAAACCAATAATTTGTTCCAAAATATCATATAAGAATATCAATACCATAACTTCAATTTTACTCCTTTAAACTCAAGATAATTTAAATTGATAAATTAGCACAAAGCAATTGGTAAAAGTGGTGGGAAGGTTTCCCAAAAGGGAGTAACAACATAAAACTCTGCTGTAATGCTATACTAAGTGATGTCCAAACAATTCAATTACATAAGATATAGGGTTGTATTATAAAATTAACAAAATCAATATGGTGGCTGGACTGAGGGCAGGAGTCAATCACTATTGACTTTTTTCAAATCCACACTATCATAGGGTTGTTTTCTTTTTCTTCTTCTTTTTTTTTTTGCTGAGGAAGATTAGCTCTGAGCTAACATCTGTGCCAATCTTCCTGTATTTTATGTGTGGGTTGCTGCCATAGCATGGCCACCAACAAGTGGTGTAGGTCTGAGCCAGGGAACCAAACCCAGGCCCCTGAAGCAGAGTGCACTGAATTTAAACATCAGGCCACAGGGCTGGCCCCTATCATAGGGTTTTAATGTGGTTGCATTCAACATCAAAGGATAGGTAAAATTTAAAAGACGTATAGGGTATTCTGGGCAACAATGAGAGCCAAAGCACAGAGGTTAAGAAAGAGCAAGAATGTTTAAGACTATAGTAATCATTTGTATAGGGATGTGAGAATAAATATAAAAGACATTAGGATTTTGATGTTTAATCGAATAGCCTAAAGACCAAATTTTTCATTTTATAGATAAGGAAACTAAAGCCCAGCTTGAGGAAATGATAGCCCTATAGTTTCACAATGAATTAGTTGTAAAGGTATACTTAGAGTTCCAGTCCAGTGTTCTGAACATCACAACTTTACTTCTAAAATTGAGAGAGTCCATATCAAGGTTGTGGGTAGGTAAATGGTAGAGAAGGTAGGGATCTATTATGTATTATTTACTGAGAACTTACTTTGATCCAGTAACTGTGTACTATAGACTTTACATACACCGTATAATTTAACCTTCAAATAAATCTTATATTATAAATATTACCCCCATTTTATAATAAAAAAGCAGATGCAACTGTCACAGATGTTACCCCTATTCCTTTACTTGAGCTTCACAATCTCCTCCTAAGTGCTTACATTATCTCATCCTCCGTCACTCAGGAACCACCAGATTTCTCCTGCTGGTCTCTGAGCACTGAGTGTGGATCTGTATGTGACAAACTGAAAGTGGACAGTAATCGTACCAAACCAATGCTAACATCTCAGTAAGGAAGGAAAAAGATCCAGTGCTCCAAACTGCTATCCTCACATGGGTTGAAAATTTTCATTTAATTCTATTAAAAAAACTTCATAAAGAAGCTAACCATCTTAAAAGGTAAAATAAAAAACAAAGACGATAACCCTAGAGGGCTCTGAGATTGTCATTTGTACCTGGGTGTGAGTTGATTATCTCCGCCGCCTTTTAAGTATTTTTCTGAGAAGAAGCGAACTGAGAAACTGAGAACTGAGTTTTTAAGTAGACAAAAGGTAATAATTTTGAGGCAAGAAGCACGTTAGGAGGCAAAGGATGCCAAAGATAGGGATTATTATTTCAAATTTTTTCCCCAGGGTCTTCATTTTAGAATGGAAAAGGGAAGGAAAATCTTACTCCTTTTCCCTCCAACACCCTCCAGCTCCCTGGTCCTAGGACTGAGAACTACACCTAGTAACACCCAAACGGCAGTGCAGATATATTAGGGCCAAAACAGGCTTTGGCTTATTAGCAGGCACCTAGAATTGTGTATCTAAGATGTACTTAAGAGTTTGTTGCATTCAAATTTCTAAGGTGAAGACTATTCATATGTATCAGTAAATCTGTTAATTATTTTGGCCAACATATTTAGGAAAAAGGGCAGGAATATATATGTGTGCCACTAACACAGATCTGTGCATAGGGTACTAGAAAATGAGAAGAAGAAAATGAGATCAGGAAGAATGGGTGTGACTAACTGAGAGAAATCTATGGAGAGTGACTTGTTCTACTCATTGGCAGACATTACTAAGTTTGCTTATAAACATATTCCAGACAAATACATATACAGAAGCGCATATATATAACAAATATAGGTTTAAAGTGAAAAGACAGAACAAAACATATACCAAAATTAAATCCCAATCCTGGTTCACGTTGTGGGGCAGCTTTTGTATGTTGTAATCTCCAGTCAAAACGAGAAATACTTCTCAGGACCTGGAAAGAACAATTTTATTAAAGTAAATTTGATAAATTAAACATCAATCAAATAAGAGAATGCTGACAATTACAAGTGAGTATAGCAGCTTGTTTGACCATGCTCAAGAGCATAGTTTTTAAAGTCATTTCTTAAGTGCCTTCAAATATAATTTAATTTCTATGTTAAATAAGCAACAGATATTTGAACACCGATCATAATGTTTTTTTTTTTTAAAAAGCAATGAGGGGCTGGCCCTGTGGCTGAGTGGTTAAGTTCACACACTCCTAGGGGCCGGCCCAGTGGTGCAGCAGTTAAGTTTGCATGTTCCGCTTCCGGGTTTGCTGGTTCGGATCCCGGGTGCGGGCCTATGCACCACTTGTCAAGCCACGCTGTGGCAGGTGTCCCACATATAAAGTAGAGGAAGATGGGCATGGATGTTAGCTCAGGGCCAGTCTTCCTCAGCAAAAAGAAGATGATTGGCGGCAGATGTTAGCTCAGGGCTAATCTTCCTCAAAAAAAGAAAAGTACATGCGCTCCGCTTAGGAGGCCCAGGGTATCTATGGTTCAGATCCTGGGTGCGGTCATGGACCGCTCATCAGGCCATGCTGAGGCAGCTTCCCACACAGCAGAATAGAAGAACCCACAACTAGAATATACAACTAGGTACTGAAAAGAAAGTAAGTAAGTTCAAGGAAAACTGGCCAAGGTCACTCTATTAGGAAGTAGAAGCAGGATTCTAACTTCTCTCAAGAGCCCACGCCATCAACCACCTTGCTATACTGCTCTTTCAATTTAAGTCTCCGAGTTGGTTATCAGGTTCTATAGGGAAGAAAAACATCACACAAAAATCAAGCCAAAAACTTGACTCCTTCTAAATGTGTGTTTAGACACCACTGCACAAAAACCAGACCTCACAAAACAGGTAAAATGGTCTGCTGAGAGACTTTAAATAGGGAATTAGTGGACTTAAAATGATTTTTAAATGTCAGTTTACATGTGACTTTACAGGAAAACGTGTTACGTAAATCAAAGTACAAAGGTAGCTACAGCCAGGGAATAATGCCCATCAACCCATTAATTAGGTAGAAATGTTAGCCATTTAGAGAGGAGGCTCAGTAGACATAGAAGATAGAAATAGTACATTATTTGGAGTTAGAATTGCTGAATTTGAGTCTTGACCCCGCAACTACTTTTAAGAACTTGGACTAGTTACAAACTTATTGTAGCTTCTTTTCAAATCTGGAAAATGGGGCTAATCTTACTACACAGTTTGTTGAGATGATTAACATAAGATAATGTCTTGAAAACATAATGCCCTATAAAAATTGGCTTTATTACTTTGAGTTCTCTGCCCAGAACAATGAAATTCCAAATCTCCAAAAGACAGCAACTTTAATTAAGCATCAACTCTGCAATAACAGCACAACTATAATTAAACACTTTTGCATATTTCCTAGGAACATAAGAGTCTTAGTTTTATGGGAGTGTCAAAGAAGAAACACAGAGGCATAAATTTTCTGAATGGGGTTTACCTATATCCTTCCTTAAGAGAAATTAAGAAACCTCATTTTTTCTGGTGTCAAAGTTAAAAATCATTTTTAAAATCCCCCAATTTCTGCCTTCAGAGCCCATTAACTTGTATAGCAATGACAAATACTGGGCAACAATATATTAGAATTATACTGAATTCTAAAACTACTACTTTTCTGATCAAGGACATAACTTTATTAATTATAAGTGACATTTAAATGGCAGTTTTGAATATATCAATAATATTTAAGATAGCAAAATACATCTAGTGACAGATAACTTAGAATCTGTAAGTCACAACACTAGAACACAGAGACAAGCGTCAAGGAAAACTCTGCGGTAGATTTTTCTTTTACTTTTTTTTAACTTACGCAACGTTGAGCGTCCTCCTCCGAATTACAAAACCAAAAGCGCATTCAACATATCAAGTATCCCGAAGTGCAGCTGCTCCGTTTTCCTATCCCGTGACTTCGGAAGCACCCAAGATCGGACTATCTGAATCCCGCACAATTAATTACAGAACCACATCTACTTTATGACTTCCTTCTTGGGCTGAGGACCGAGAGCCGGTATAGAGAGTTTTCTCGAAGAGATACTATGCCAGTTTAGCAAAAACAGGACGGTGGTTCTGAGATCCTGCCCAATTCAGAGACGGCTGCACTTCGGACAGGGCGGGATTCCTGGGGGAAATTTTTAGAGGGTTCCCGGGCCAGAGACAGAAAAAGGTTATTCTGAAAAGTGGGCACCGCCGCTACAGGGAGCGGCAGCAGGAAGGAAGATGGACAGAGAAAGCCGGGGATGCCCCGGAGCCAGCAGGGAGGGGAGGAGGCGCGAGCTCGGCGAGGGGCGCAGAGCCGGACGGCGCCGGGCGAGGCGGCTCTTCCCCAGCACGGCGTCCCCCGCTCGGCCCCCCCACCCCCACACTCGGCCAACACCACAACTTCCGTGCTCCCCGCAGCCCACCGACCCTGCCTTTGCCCTCACCCCGCAGCTTCGCCTCAACACGGCTGCCATGTTGACTGCCGCCGCGGCTGCTCACTTTCCAGCCCGCGGGACAGCCCTGAAACTGCGCAGCTCTGCCGGCGCCGGGTGAGGGGGACGCATCTGGCCCCGCCCACATCCTGGGCTCGACCCCCCGCGCGTGGGCGGGGCCCGGGGAGGGCGTGGTCACGGCCGGAGGAAGGGGCACTCAGGGAGGGGGAGGGGCCGAGGCGTGGTGTTTGCGGTTTAGCGACCCCAGCACTCGGTGACCTCGCCAGCGCTGTCCGGGCGACCTTGGGAGCGGTTCTGAAGCGCCCCTGGAGCCCCACTGGTCCCGAGGGTGGTCCCCAAACAGGCTTCGCTTCCCTCTGGTCTTCTGAGTTCAGACGCCGCGCCCTCCGGGGAAGCCGAGGCCCACAGCGGTGCGGAGAGGGACCCCCGGGGCCTCCGGGCGGCGGCGCGGCGGGAGGGGGAGGGCGGGGAATCTGGGGCAGAGTGTGGGCTCCGGCCCAGGCCGGGCGGGAAGACGTCTTTCCGGCCGTCTGCGTTGACCTTCACCCGGCGAGCACGGTCAAGCCCTAATCGTTTCTGCTGTAAGGATTCAAAGTACACTTTACTCTCAAACGCTGGACCTAAAGCGAAAGGATGTTCTGTGCTTCAGAGAACTTAAACGGGAATTTAATCACTTAGGTAAATTCCATCTTTTGGAATATTCTCGAAGATTATTACTGTGCACGTGCGTGGATGAGGACAGGGTCCTTGGAAATAAGGGTGCCAGAGGAGCCTATCTAAAGCTCCTGGCTGAGCGAGTGAATGTTGGAAGTGAATGTCTGCCTGAAGAAGTCTCCTTAAAGACACCCTCCCTTCCAGTTAGTGCCTGAGTTCGGAGATGATAGCTGTGAGGTTACAAAACTGGAGAATTTTTAAAGCTGTCCTGGTTTGGATATGTATTTGTGAAAGCTAATAAAAGCCTAAATGCAAGCCAGGAGTGTGCATGTTTTTCATAATTCCCAGCACTTTTCATTTTTATTGTTGCCGTCTTAGTTTTTGCCCTCGTCACTCACCCCTAAATCTTGCTACTAACTTGTGTAATCACTTTTGCCCAGTAAAGGTGGCCCATAAGCTCATTCTGATTTAGCTGTTTAATTTCTATATCCTGTTATTGGACCCCCCCACAAGAACCTTCCACTTTGTCCTCTAGGAATTTATAGTGTATTTTTTCAGACTGGGTAAAAGGCAGAATGTTAAGTGCTAAATTCAAAGTACAAGTACCAGGGAAATTTGGAAAACGAGGACTCAAGTTTGTTCTGGAGTGAGCCAGAAAGCCTTCAAAGAGGTAGGGAAAGCACAAAATGGACTCTTAAAGATGGAGAGGATTTGGCTATGCGTGTCTTTTTTTCAGTTTCTTGTTCTGAACATTTTAAACGCAGAAAAGATGAACAAAAAGTACAAATCACACACATGCCCATCACCTAAAAAAAGTGATAATATTGCTCATATTTGTTTTATTTATATATGTGTGCACATACAGGTGTGTGTATTTGGTTGTTTTGTGACAACCATAAGTTGCCAGACTTTAGGACTCTTCACCTCTAAATACTTTAGCTGTACATCTCCTTCGAGGACAGTCTTAACATAGCCACAAAACCTGTATCACACCTAAGAAATTAACAATTATTCTCTAATATCGTTTAATATTCAGCCGATATTTAGATTTCCTCAGTCTCCAAAATGCCGCTTGCGTGTAATTTGTTTTTGAACCAGGATCCTATCAATGATTGCCTATCGTAGTTGAGTTTTAACTTTAGTCTCTTTTAATCTAAAACTTTTAATCTAATCGCTTTACCTTCCTCCCCTGTCATAACTTTGCTTTTTTTTCTTTAACAAACGAAGCCAGTTGTCCTGAATAATGTCCTAGTTCTGAGTTGTCTGATTGTATTTATTTTTGCTTCTCGACCTTGTGTTTTCTATAAACTGCAAGTTACTAAAGGCTGGAGTAGTTCAGATTAAACCTGTTTGGCAAGGATACTTTATATGTCCTACTGTGTAATTCATGTTGTGTCACATTGTGTATAATTTCAGGGTTGGCCCACTGTTAGTAATGATGAATTTGATGTTATGATTAAGGTGGAGACAGGCAGTTCTTTCTATGGTAAAAGTGTATCTTTCCTTTTAAGATCAAGTAATCTGTAGGACGATATTTGGCATCATGTCAAACAATCTTTCTCCTAAGTTTTGCCCCATGGTAGACATGGAATCAACTCTTAAAAGATACCTTTTTATTAATTGCGCACTGTTCCACCAAACTTTTACTACATTTTTAGGTGAAGAAATTCAAATATCTCCCCAGTGTTCCTTCATCCCTTGCCACCTCCCCCTAACTCATAGGAGTATGAAACAAATGACAGGCCATTCTTTAGGCTAGTGATTCTTAACCTGAGGCTCCTGAATCACCTTAAGGTAGATCTGAGATTCCTTTGGAATTAAATGAAAACTTTTGTATGTATGCATACATTCCTGGGGAGAAGATCCTCGCACAGGTAGGAAAGTAGGAGTATATGACCTCAGATGCCAATTATTTGGTAGATGTGATGGAGGGAGTACATAGTTGGAGGTTTTCTTCTGATCTGTTTCTCAAATAGGAAGTCAGATTATCAGCAGAGAGTGAGGAAATGTTGGAAATTCGAGGAAAGAGTGAAAAATTATTTTGTAAGTGTAGACTTATTTCCTCTTTCCTTAAACTTCCTGTGAATGACGATGTGAGGGAGTGAGGGGCAGTGCAGAGATGGTTGGTGCAATTCATTGGCATGCCTAGTGAGTCTGAGAAATTAGTGAAACTAGAATATTTAGAGAAGGAACTGAAAAGATAGAAGGTAGTAGTCAAGTGAAGGAGGTGCAGTTATAGTAAGGATGAGCTCTAGGGTATCGTCATGGGAGTAAGTAGTTGAAGCAAAGCAGAGGACAAGGTTATTGTAAGAAAGAAAGTCAAAGAATTGAGAGCCCGGCTTAATGGAAGGATCATCTCTGTGGATATTGAAATTATTAAGAATTATGACCATAGTTAAGACTTGGTAGTGTGGGAGATCAGAACTTGCCGTCCCAAATGTGTCTCTTCGGCCTGATTATTTTTAAGAATGAAAGACTCAGAAAGAAACTTTGTCCTTCCCACTAACTGCCTAAAAGAATTTAAGATAGAAGGCCTGTTTCAGGAAGGAACTAATACTGTAAGATAGCTATAATAAAATAAAGCAGGTGTGGTAGACAGGAAGGAACCTAGCCCTCCCCATGTCCCAGTGCCTCTGCAAGGCTTGGTGAACGTTTATTTACCAAATGTTTGCTTTCCTATCTCCATGTGAATTACCTTACTTCCCTTTCAAGTCCCAAACCACTACCCCCAAACATCCTCTTGTCTTTAGCTGAAGGTAGTATTTAACGTAGTGTCTTTGGCCATTTTGAAGGGTTACTCAGTTTTCCTGGGTTTCTCCCATGTGTACATGTTATTAAACTTTGTTTGATTTTCTCCTGTTATTCTGAATCATGTCACTTTAATTCTTAGACCAGCCAGAAGGACCTGGAGGGTAGAGGAATGGTTCTTCCTCCCCTACAGTAGCATCTGTATTTTTTGCTCTGTCAGTTAAATCAGAAAAAATGTTGATAGAGTTGTAATAAGAAGCCATCATGTTTGGTGCAAAACAACATTAACCTTTTTGGTACCTGATTTTTTTTTCCATTCCTTTGCCCCTGGGTGTGCTTAAGTCTTTGTCAACCTTGGCAATGAAAAACCAGTTTCTCATCCAGTGACACTTCTGTTTTTAGAGCAAAGGTCATACTTAAAAATTGTTGATCCCACTTTAAGCACTAGGTGTAGCTATTTGGCTTACATCCCAGGAACTAATCCTTATGGTGAGGTTTTCTCTCTTACAGACCTCTGTCTCCTACGTTCCATTATCTTCCACTGTCTTCCTTGTTCTTAGTCACTTTGCCTATGCTAAACTCACCTTTGTTAACCCTGGATCTCAGCAAGCTTCCAAGGTGACCATGAAACTGAAGATGAAGGAGTTAAAATTTCCCTGGATTAGGGAAGGTTTTCCCTGTGCCCTGTACCCACAAGGTTAACGTGGGAAACACCCAAAGTTTCTGTTTGCCTTGCAGAACAGCAGGAAGATGCTGATAGGAGGAACTTGCTGACAGCCACCTGCCTGACTAAGCATCTTGCAGGAACATTGGAAAGTCGAAATGACTGATTGTAAACTTTAGACATCAAAGACTGAAAATCCACCATGTGCAACATGTAGAACAGACAGTCACACCTGTGCAGAGGATTCTTAGAACTTTAGCCCCCAAGGTCACATTCTCCCCTTCCCCTACCTGCCAGATAAATGAGCTTCATTACTTACAGGATAAGATTGCTGGAATCTCTGTAAACAAGGTACCAGGCAACTATTTCCAAGTGACTTTATTCCAGAAAGTCCAATCTTTGTTCCTGAAAAGCTGTCTTGTCATATCTGAGCTTGGATGTTTCTCTCAAATATGATATTCCAGTCAAAGCCTTGGTTATATAACCAATGTATCCTGTGACAAGGAAAAGAAATTCTTATTGAATTTGTACAAATAACTAAATTGCAAAATAACCATACTCACTCACTCACTGAGTTTCCAAATTCTGGAGGGATGAGGTAGGGAGAAAAAGATAAATGTTTCAGTTCTGCTCACATAAGTATAATTTCACCAAATTGCTAGAAATCAGAGTTAGCATAAGAGAAACGAGGACGAGATTTCCTTAAATCTGAGAAAACAAAACAAAATAAAGATTCAATAATATTTCAAACAAATGCCACAAAAAATCATCCTCATCAGTTCTTACTGTCCTGTATAATCGATTCTTGATCTTAATCTTCTGTTAGCAGTTTTATGAGGTCATCAGTTTCTTTGTTAGAATTCTGTAATTTCTTACCCAGTTCAGTTTTACAATCTGAAAGTTTATTAGGAGCCCATGCTCTAGAGTAAGCACCAGAGTCCTTTTCCTGAATTTCTCTGAAGATGAACTATATTTTGCAAAAGCACAAAGCATCAGAGTAAAACAGCAACTATCTGCAAATGACAAAAAACTCAAAAGGGCAATTGACAAAGAAACCTGGCTACTTCTGTGACATACAACACCTCCAGATAACTAAAATTATGGCTGACAACCAGGACAGATCAGAATTTTAGGAATGTTATATAATTTAAAACATTTATGTCAATAGCATTCACTCACATAATACCACCTAAGGAAGTTTATCATTACTTATTTGACAATGCTTCTCAAGTAATTTAATAGACCAAATAAGCCTTATTAGTTTAGTATTTTCCTCCTTATAGGAAGAGAGAGCAAATTGCTTTGAGAAGTCTCAGGGGCCCTCTGAAAATCCTCAGAGAAATCCTCTTACTTCTTCCAGGCCAAAAGAAAGCCTTTATTCAGGACTTGAATATTTTTTTGAGGGAGAAACTTGTCAAAAATATCAAAAGATTTTAAAACACTTCTTCAAATAGGAAACAACGCTCACTATGAAACAATGCTCAGATATCTATCCAAAGTGGCAACAGAAACAGTCAAGAGCAGTTAAAACAGTCAAAAAATATTAAGAGAGACCTCAGTCCTCCTGAACATAGGAAATTATTTTAGGAAAATGGATTTTCTGTCTTTTAGGTAGACTTAGAGCAGGCCAAAAGTTCAAGAACATTATCCTTTGAGAGAAAACCAAATTTTAAGTTCTGCGCCAGCTTATTTTTAACATTAAAACTTGTTTACTTAATTGGATTTGCTTTAATCTTAGCCAACTTGACCAGGCATAAAACTCCTTTCTAAATTTCTTTTTCACAAACCTTCTACAACTTACTTTTTACATTCAGAATTTGTCCCATACTTGCTTTCTTCCCTTCCAGTACTTTAGGACAAATTTATCTTTCTTAACCCAACAAACAAAAATACTTCCATTATTTATACCCTCTTTACTGAAAACACACATTTTTACTTTCCTTGAATACAGAGCTGTTTTCCTTATTAATTTCAGTTGCTTTAATTATATATATTAATTAGAATTTTTAACCCTTAACAGACCCTGTAAAAACTAAAAAACTAAGCAATTATGAACCACCTTTTATATCAGCGCTCTAAACACTTTTTATAATTTCTAGGAACATGTTACTTCACAGTAATAAAACACGGGCATGTTTACTAATAGACCCAAACATCTTTTAACCTTTCTACAATAAGAAGCCAAAAGCGGATAACTTAGATACATTTAACAATAATGTTTCAGTGTTCCATCCTTTCCAAAATTGACCCAGATACTCAACAGATGTTTATCATTTAACCTGTCTTGGCAAAACTCAAGATTGTTGCCAAAAAGAATTTGGAAGCTGTTTTTTCCCCAAGTATACAGACCATAAAACAATTGTTGGTCCCACAAACTCTTACCCATTTTTGTCTATTTAAATCATTTGTTTCCAACAATTATGTTCAGATTACCCACAAAAACCTCATGAGATATTAGACAAAATTAGCTATCACTTAAAGTTATTATTTTGCTGATGAATTTCTAACAGACAACATGAGCTTATTTGACTAGTAAACCCAGGCTGCATGCCTGCATCATATCCAAATACCAACAACTCTAAGGACAAGACTATTTCAATCAAACAAACTTAAGCTTTCATTTACCAAAGGTTAATTCACATCATGTTAACTTGAAAGACATTGGGTTAATTTCTATTACATTTAGAATTTATGTAAGTGCTTACTTTAAGCCAATTAAACAGAGCTCTTGATTTTGGCCATACCATCTACAGGTAAAGTACCACACACATATAACATACATATAGACACACATACACAGAATCTCCACAACTATTGTTTTAAAATTACTGCGAGGGGCCAGCCCGGTGGCACAGCAGTTAAATGAGCATGTTCCTCTTCAGCAGCCCAGGGTTCGCCGATTCGGATCCCGGGTGCAGACATGGCACTGCTTGGCAAGCCATGCTGTGGTAGGCATCCCACATATAAAGTAGAGGAAGATGGGCACGGATGTTAGCTCAGGGCCAGTCTTCCTCAGCAAAAAGAGGAGGATTGGCAGCAGATGTTATCTTAGGGCTAATCTTCCTCAAAAAAAAAATTACTGCCAAAACTCACCAGTTATGAATCCAAATTTTGTTTTGAGCCTTTTTACTAATATTTGTAGAGAAGACGCTCAAGATGCTAGATTTTTGGCAAGCATGCTCTTATGTCATTGTTTCCGTTTTCCCCTTTTTTTTCCCTCAGTCTTAGGAATTAGTGATAGGCTAGATAGTGCCCAGAGGATTTGAAAGCTCACTGAGGTAAGGGAAATGGGTAGAACCTGAACCACCTCTAGAGCTACTTTTCCAGTCTTACAAGGGTTGTCCAAGGACAGTTGCTCTTGATTTCGCAGAAATTGGGTTGTAATTCAAATGACATTATAGGTTGATCTACCTGTCCAACTACATCATAAAGGCACAGAGAAACCCCTCAAGTTTTCTCCAAGATGGAGTTTCTGGGGCATAATCCATCCAGTTAAAAGTGTTTCTAATTAGTTAAAAGGCACCCGAGGGGTGAGTCTCCGGGGATGCTTGGGGTGTTCCCCATGGTGATAAAGCCCGTGTCTAACTGACTGCAGCTGAAGAAAGGGTGCAGAGCCTGACTGTGAGTGTCGATATGATTATAAGATTTACTGAAGTCCCACTCATCTGGGGCTCTTAGTGCCTGAGCCAGGACAAGGTGAGCCAGGGAAGCAGGAGGCAAAGGCCTTGAATGGGCGAGGGCCTGGGGCTCCCAGCACCAGGGTTGGGAGTTAAGTCCCTGGCAAAAGGTTTTCAAGTTTTTGATTTTACAGAAGGTCCAGGTTCTGCTCAAGTCCAGCTTGAACTTAATCTTGACTTGGCGACAACAGGGGAGGTGAGAAATGAGACAAAGAAAGGAGAAGAAGAGATCAGGCCTCACCTTCATGGCCTCTTCCTGAGGGTTATCAAGATAAGGGTCACACAACAGTTCCCAGGCTGGGACACACAATCCCAGCAGGACAATTTGCAGAATGAGTCACAGGTCTCCTGTCTGCACAAACAACTCAGCAGGGGACTAAAATACTCAACGAGTCAACTGCCAAGTGACCTACTTAGGGTTGCCTGGATGTTCAAGCCTGGAAACCATAGGTGGGGCTCCCAGGGGTGTAGCTTCGACACTTTAAAGATTTCTTTGTTTCTCAGTTGCAAAACTCAAAAGAAGCCCCAAATGGCTACTATAACTTTAAGAGAGATGAAAGAAAAGGGTCCATTACCTTGAAAATCCCCCCTGAGCCTAGGGCAACATCCTACCCATTGCTCCTCCTGTGGGGTTCCTATAGCAAGGAGTGATGGGGATGTCCCCCTGCATTGCATCCCTTGTATACCTTCCCTATTATGCCTGGCCCTAATAGATGCCTGGTGAATGGTCCCAGAGGTAAAAGAAGAACAGAGAAAAACAGTGAAGAACTTTCCACCGGTCTGGGGGACATTCTACCCAATTGCATTCTGGAGGCATGCCCCCAAAAAGGGGTTCCCATAGTCAACCAAAGGTTAGAGTTTGGTACTTTCCTTGAACTGGAGTCCCAGTTGGAATGAAGTCAGGAGCAATAGGGTGGGATCCCAATCCAGCCTTAGGAAAAGAAACCTGCCATGGGAGTCTTTGAATAGGAATCAGATCAGATCAAGTCAGGACGTCCTCAGCTTCCCAGAGGATGGTATAGATCTGTATGCAGGGCAGGACACCTCGGACTTCCCTCCCTGGGGCAGCCTTGATCCTCAACACATATGAATTTGTAATTGTCACCATTTTTAGTGTTTCTATTATCTATATATTAAATATCATAGTTTAATTTTTCAATTTCATATTGTTGGACATGTAGGTTAATGTTGTCACTTTTATACGCAGTGGTGTAATAACCATCTTTAAGCTTCCATCACTATGCACCTGTTGAATTATTTTCTTGGTACATTCCTGAAGTTCATGTACTTTCTGGGTCAAAGGGAATAAACATTTTTAAGAATTTTCATATAACACCTGGTAATGTTTTACCAGTTTACATTCCCACTAGTCTTGTCAAACAACAAAAATAATATTATTAACAGTACTAATAGCAAGCATCTATTAAATAATTACTATGCACCAATCACATGTCAAATACAAGTTACCAAATTTAATCAATAGCAATTTCTTCCCGACCTTACTTATTTTTAGTCTTTGACAAATTAATAGATGCAAATTTATAGCTTGTTTTAATTTGCATGTTTTGATAATGGTTATGTTGGTCTTCTGTGTCTATTAATCTCTGCAACCTTTTGATATTTTTCCACTGGAGTGCTATCTTTCTTTTGATATTTCCTTTCTGTTCTCCAGGTCATATATTTGGAAACCCTTTATGCCGAGGACATTTCAGGTTTCAAATCAATGGCAAGAGGATAGGGTTTTCATAATGAAATCATAGAAGAAAATATTATCAAGTTAAAGCTGTGGATGCAAAATAACCAATAACCATTCTATAGATAAGAGAGAGAAGGTGAGTTTTTACTTGAGCCAAGCTGAAGATTATAACTCAGGAGGGCAGTTTCTGCAAAGGAAGAAAGTGTACCAGAGAAGCATGGTTTTCAGTACCATTTTATACCTTTTTAGAACAAAGTACATTAAACACGCTCATGATAAATATTAATCAAAGTTTCAAAGAGGTAGTCAGTTTCAAATTAGCATGTCAATGTGACCCTGATGTCTAGGAAAGGGAGCTTGTTTTCAGAAGTACTAGTATGGGTGCTACCTATGCTGGTGGGCATAGGAGAGGAAGTATACATTCTATCTTAGAAGAACGCATTCTTTTACTTTGAGAAGTTTAGTGCATTCTTTAATGGTTAAAGCAGATTTATGATGTATATTTGATAGGTCATAAGTCAGGCCAAAATAGAAGTTTTGAACCAGAATAGCTGCCCCATACCTCAATATGTGAAAATCTCTTGTCAAGGCAGAAAGGACCTTTTATTATTTTGTTGTTAGCTATGTTTAAAATAGTTTCATTATTATATACATAATTTTCTATAGTATACATATTTAAAATGTGATCAGTTTTCTGTTACAATCTGGTGTGAAAAAGACTGGACAGATTCTCACCAAAATTTGAAGGTATGTCTGGAAGAGTCTACCTGAACATATAGAATTGGTAGCAAACATGAAATTTACTTTAGGGGATCCCAGGAGGCACTATAAAGATATAACCAGTCATTGCCCAGAAAAGCTGGAAGTGAGATATAGTGAGAGGCTTATATGGTTGCCAATCACAAGAAACATTCTACATGTGTTACGTGCTGTGGACGCCAAACTAGCAGTTGGAAAGAAAAGGAAACAGGAAATTTTATCCATCTAATTGAAGGGAGGAGGAAGGAAAAAAGGAGAAAAAAAAAGAATGGTAAACAGGACACAAAGGTAATAGGACAGAAATTAAATAAATCTATCACTAATCATAAAATTACCTGCTGAAAGATTATCATATGTGTTACAAGAGACATGCAGAAGACAAAATCGTACAGAAAGAATGAAAATAAAGACATGGAAAATACTTGTATGTACTTAGCAACAGAGTGTGGGCCCAAAAAGAGCAAAAATAATAGATATATTGAAAAGCTGACAAATCTGCAATCTCATTGGGAAATTTTAACATACCACCATCAGAAATTAGTAACTCAATCAGAAAATAATTAATAATATAGATTGACAACAAAATTAGCATGTGCAATCATATACACGTTTGTGCATAACAGAGAAAACAAATTTTTGTATTAAAGTGCACAGGAATATTTTCAATAATTGTATTCAATTTCAAAAGAGAAACCTCAACAAATTTCTTTGAACTAATGCTATATTCTCTGATAAGTTTCCATGTATTTGGAAACTTAAAAATGGACTCAAATGACTCATAAGGGGAAATCAAGAAAAATATTTGAACTCTTTAATAATGAATCACATATTAAAATCCATGGGCTAAGTTAGGGGAAAATTTACTACTTAAAAACATTTTTGGGGCCGGCCCAGTGGCGCAGCAGTTAAGTGCGAATGTTCTGCTTCGGCAGCCCAGGGTTCTTTGGTTCGGATCCCGGGTACGGACATGGCACCACTTGGCAAGCCATGCTTTGGCTGGTGTCCCACATATAAAGCAGAGGAAGATGGGCATGGATGTTAGCTCAGGGCCAGTCTTCCTCGGCAAAAAGAAGAGGATTGGCAGCAGATGTTAGCTCAGGGCTAATCTTCCTCAAAAACATAAAACATTTTTTAGATGACCAAGAATAAGTGAAGCATTCAATTCGAAAAGCTAGACAAAGAACAAAGTAAATTCAAATAAAATAAAAGGTCTTGTAGAAATAAGAGCAGAAATTAATGTAGAAGAAAACAAGTAATAAAATCAACAAAATCAAAAACTGATTCTTTAATAAAATGAATATACCTCTAGCAAGACTGAGGAAAAGATGAGAAAATGTATGGTGTTAGAAATAATAAAAGGGATAACTATAGATTTAGTTAGATTTTAAAGAATCAGAGAATGGATGAAAAGTTTTATAGAAACAGACAAAATAGATATCTTTCTAGAAATATGTAAATTACCAAAATTGTATTCAGAAGAAAGAAACAGTAACCTGAATAAACTATTAACCACCCTCCAATCACATTGCTTTCAGATGCCAGCTCCAGATATAGGTATATTCTTTCAAGAGACAGGTAATGTCTATTGTAGACAAACTATTTCAGAGAATGGAAAAAGTGAGCTATTTTTATTAAGGTAATATTACCTTGGTACTAAAACTAGACAAGGATAACTCAAGAAAAGAGTATCAGTGCCGGGACCGTGGTCAAGTGGTTAAGTTCCTGCGCTCCACTTCGGTGGCCTGGGGTTTCACCGAAAGGTTTGAATCCTGGGTTCCGACACGGCATTGCTCATCAGAGGCGGCATCACATGCCACAACTAGAGGGACCCACAGCTGAAAATACACAACTATGTACCGGGGGGCTTTGGGGAGAAAAAGGAAAAATAAAATCTTTAAAAAAAAGAAAGAAAGAAAAGAAAAGAGTATCATTATTATGGACAAGCAAAATAAATTCAGCAGCATATAAAAAATACATTGGGGCAGGCCCCGGGGCTGAGTGGTTAAGTTCATGCACAGTAGATAGGTCTGATACTGAACAAGTGTGGCACTTGACCTCCAGAGACATCTGAACAATGAATGTACCGTATGCCTTCTGTCATCCTCTCTGAGGAATGCATTTCCAGATTCTTCAGTATGTCTTCATGTTGGATATATGGATTACATAACCACACTGGTGATTTACATTTTGTATAGCATTCTGCTTGGGTTTTTTTTTTTTTTCTGAATGGTCTTTATTATCCCCTACTTCCTTGAGCTCTGCCACAGCTACCCTTAAGATATCTGCCATGCATCTGATTCAGTCTTGCCCAGGCCATGAATTAGAGAGAACAAAGCCTAGATATATATTTGGAGTTATCTCTCCTCCTGATAGTGGAGTCTAAAAATAATCTGCTGCCCTAATCTGTACCTTTGCTCTGAGTGTCTAGAGGTTAGCACTGAAGTATAACCTCCTAATTGCCTTCATCGTGAATGGATAGAATTCTTATCTAACATGTCTTCCTCTGTCCCCGGAGTTTAATTTCTCAGTTTTGCTTGGATCCGAGTGTCCGACCATTCCCTCAGTGTTTTAGTTCCCTGAAAAGACTAGAGACCGGCCCTAATGCCCAATTAGATGGCTGTGGACTATGAAAGCCCTGTTGTTTTAACTTGGGCTGCTGTAATAAAATACCACAAACTGAGTGACTTGAACAACAGACATTTATTTTCTCACAGTTCTGGGGCTGGGAAGTCTGAGATCAGGGTGCCAGCATGGTTGGATTCTGGTGAAGTTCCTCACTTGCAGATGACCACCTTCTTGTTACATCCTCAAATGACCTTTTCTCAATGGGCAGGGAGAGAGTCTTTCCTTATAAGGATACTAATCCCATTATGAGGGTCTCCATGACTTCATCTAAATCTAATTATATCCCAAAGGCCCCACCTCCAAACAGCAACACATTTAGGGTTAGGACTTCAACATACAAATTTTGAGAATTTTGAGAATATGCAAACATCCAGTCCATAACACCTACCAAGCTTCTAGTAGTCCCTTCCCCCAAAGGTTAATTTCTCTTCTTTCCTCTTTACCCTTTACTTGAGCAGACATCTGAGAAGATGTCTGTACATCTTCATAAATACCAAGAATATCTATCAAATTGACGACTGACTAAGGGTCTTAAATTTTCCCACTGATTCCAAATTTTTGGCCACTGACTTCAGCCTAAATAACCCTGAGTTTGTCACACTAACTTGAAGTTGGTTTTGGATTGCTGACCCTGTCTTGGGGATGGAAGGAGATATATCTAAATTGCTGCTCCCATATGGCCTGTTGCCAACTGAAAGGAACAAAAGTATTTGATGTTTTAGAAAAAAATTACCAGACTTATAACTTAGTTTAAGCAGGAATTTTTTAAAGGAATTTTATCTATCTATTTATTTATTTATTCATTTTATTTTTGGTGAGGAAGATTGGCCCTGAGCTAGCATCTGTTCCAGTCTTCCTCTATTTTGTATGTGGAATGCCACCACAGCATGACTTGATCAGCAGTGTGTAAGTCCGTGCCGGGAATCCAAACCCATGAACACTGGGCCACCAGAACAGACCACACAACCTTAACCACTGTGCCACCGGGCCAGCCCCAGGAGTTCTTTTTTTCATGGTTTGAAATAACTCACCATACCTAGAGCTTCTGTCACTATTTCATTCAGATTAGAGTGTATACTCTCGTCCACGGATTCCTCTATGATTGGCCTTTAGGGGTTCGTGAATTCCTGAAATCATGGGCAGGTTTATGTGTACACATGTTCATTTTTCTGGTAGTTGCTCCCTGACTTTCAGGAGATTATCAAAGGGGTCTCAGAATCACTGTTCTATTTTATTTGCCTCCTGCACACAAAAGTAGATCCACACCCAAAAAGAGGCACCAGAAGCTAAATATCCTTTTGTATTTAGCTTAAACTTATTTTACCAAACCAACTTCCTAAGTCATAGCCTCAAGCCAATTGACTTTTTCTTTTTTTTAAGATTTTATTTTTTCCTTTTTCTCCCCAAAGCCCCCCGGTACATAGTTGTGTATTCTTCGTTGTGGGTTCCTCTAGTTGTGGCATGTGGGGCGCTGCCTCAGCGTGGTCTGACGAGCAGTGCCATGTCCGCGCCCAGGATTCGAAACAACGAAACACTGGGCCGCCTGCAGCAGAGCGCGCGAACTTAACCACTCCGCCACGGGGCCAGCCCCAAGCCAATTGACTTTTTGTATCCTGGATCTGTGTGGCTTTTCTATTTTCCTTGATTAACTTTATGCACCAGCTTGGGAATCAATCATACCTGAGTTGATGCCCTGGCTCTTATACCTTCTAATCATGTCTTCTTGGACAAATTATTTAAACTTCTGAACCTTAGAGTCTATAAACTTGTTGGATTCTTGAGAGGTTTAATTAAGATATATGTATTTAAGTGTGTAGAGTGGCCTTTGTCACAAAAACAAGATTTTCAACAAATTCTCTTCCTGCTTTAAAAAAAATCAACTCTTTTGAGATATAACTTATATTCAATAAAACTCACCATTTCCATGAGTTTTGACAAAGCATACAGCATCCCAATAAAGAGATGGAATATTTCCATCACTCCCAAAGCCCTAACTACTTTTTTATCTCTGATATTCAGAAACCTGGACACTCTTGACCACAAATAAAAGACTATAACTCTTTGATTCTAACATTTACGTTCTGAGTCTAAGAGAGTCAACATCATCTTCTACCTCTTGGCCCACTGGATTGTTGGCACCTATTTGATGACTCTAACCTTAGATATTTGTCTAGCTTTTTTCATGTTCTGGTCCCTGCATCATCAGCAATTTCTCATTCCAGCTTATATCTTGATGTAACACTTCCTATCCTTTATGAATCACCTTTCTTCTATTGTGGCAGCCATAAGATCCTTTCACAAATATTCTTGTTCTCTTCATTTGGGCATATGGTACAATTGTACGTTTTTACCTCTTTGATGAGTGGCCATATGACTTTGTCTCTTGCTTTGGCCAATGAAATGAGAGAAATGACATGTCTCATTTGGGCTGAAGTCTTTAAGAGCCAGTGTACCACACTGCCACAGAAACAGCATTACAGATTTCGGAGGCTCCATTAACCTAGGTCCTGGAGTAAGGAGATGTGAAGCAGAGTTCCTCACCCAACTGTATCCTAAGTGAGAAATAAACCTTTATTATCTAAAGCCACTAAAATTTTGGAAATGTTGTTTACTGCAGTATAATCTAGCACATCCTGAGTGATTCAAATACCATCCCCCTCCCTGCAAGCAGCCTCACAGAAAGGTAGGCTGGTGGGGAGGCACGGAGCACCAAGACCACGTGCTCCCCCTCCCCTACCTAAAACCCCAGATAAAAACACCTACCTTTTTCCCTTCGAGGAGGTGGATCTGAGTTTTAGCTCCCACCCTCTCATCTGGGTGCCTTTTGAAAATAAAAGGCCCTTTCCTTGCCATAAGCCTGGTGTTCCAATTTTTAATTTTTGACCCCTCTTGTGTGATGGGTAAACAAACTTGTGTTTGTGTTTAGTAACACTATCAGTGAAGATTTCTACAGTGTTTTTATGTGAACTCTAATTTGTTTTAATGTCACATTGACATTTTCTTACCTTATTCCTACACACTGTAACTGTTGAATGCTACTCCAGCAAAATTCAGCAGATAAAGCTGGTCTCTTCTGTGGTTCTTCTTTACAGGCCCAGATCTCTGTACCAATTACTCTAGTTCACTGACAGAGGATGATCTCACTCCCTTGAGGCTAAGCTCAGTTAAGAGTGGCTTATGGTTGGGGCTTAAGGTTGCCGATAATAATGTTTAGCAATTTTTGTACCCATATATGGGTTTGGCTTGCTCAGGATTGATTGGGTCTACCATTTTGTGATTCTAAAACCTGAAGAATCACTTTATTCTTTTAAATTCTCAAAGCACAAAGGATCTATTCTGTCTCTCTTTTCCAAGACAATGGTGCATTGCCTGTCTTCCTACGAGAGAACACTGTCAATAACTTTAGGCATTACTAAAGGAAGCTACCTTTTGAGGGAGGCTATCTGCAGTAACTCACTCTTCTATAGGAGATGCTGGTAATTCCAAAGGGCCTGTGCCTATCCTTCTAGAGTGGAGGGATGATGGGTGAGTGGAGAGTTTCAGTGAGTCTCCATTGCATTACTACACCTCTCACTGGAGAAAAGCACAAAAAGTGTGATCTTTAGTAGGCTGTCCCACTACGTGAATTAAGGTTAAAAAGAATCAACAATAGAAAAGAATGTTTTCTAATTCTAACCCAGGATGAAAATACAAAAAAAACCCTTGATAATATAACAATTTGGCAATAGTGTAAGTTTAAGAGCATATTTCTTACACAGAATCATTGCTCTTCAACAACAACAGGGTGACAATTTTTTAAAACAAATACATTTTAAAAAACAGAATAGGTGGACTCAATTCTTCTATCCAAGAGTATTTCTTCCACTTGTGCTCTAAAGCCCATCTCCTTGGACTGTTAGTATTTCAATTTACTCAAGTCTATCCCATCATTTCAAAGAAATCCTCTTTTAATGTCATATCTTCCTTGACCTATGTTCCCATTTCTCTGTTCTCATTCATAGCCATATTTCTTGAAAGAATTGTTTATATCTTCTCTCTCGTCATCCTCCTCTTATTCACTGATTTGTGTATATTTTTTGATCAATCTAACAATATTTACTGAATTCTTACTATGTGGTCAGGTGTTGTTCCAAGTAATGGGGACACAGCAGTAAAAAAAAAAAAAAAAAAAAAAAAACCAACAGTATTCTTGCTCAAGAGCCATCATTTCAATAGGTTTTACAGGTGAAAAACAAAGAAAAAATAGACAGGATAATTTCAGATGGTGATAATGCTAAGAAGAAAAGAATCTTGATAAAAATGGAAATTAACATGGACTGATGTCTCCCTCTCTCCTGCTTACCAAGGAGATGCTACAGAAAAGAGAGAAAATTGAAGCAATAAGAATAGAATTTTCACAAATTCTCACTGCCATCTCTTTCCACCCACTACCATCTGTACTTTTATACCCTGCCTTCTCTGCTGTTATTTGTAGATAACTCTCCATTTTTCTGGTAGAAGGCCAAATCCTCTGCTTGTATAATAGAAAGCATCCCTTATTGCCTTCTCAAAGATATCATTTTAACAATTCTGATTTTCCTCTTCTGCATCTTTTTATTTATTTATTTATTTTTTTGAGGAAGATTAGCCCTGAGCTAACATCTGCTGCCAATCCTTCTCTTTTGCTTAGGAAAACTGGCCCTCAGCTAACATCCCTGCCCATCTTCCTGTACTATTTTTTTTTTATGTGGGACACCTGCCACAGCATGGCTTGACAAACAGTGCATAGGTCCACACCCGGGATCCGAAACGGCGAACCCCAGGCTGCCAAAGCAGAACGTGTGAACTTAACCACTGTGCCACCGGGCTGGCCTTGCTCATCTGCATCTTAACTTTTGCCTTCTTTACTTGATCATTTCCATTAGCATACAAATATGATATTCTCTCTCTCATCTTAAAAAAAAATCTTGGCTACATTTCCCCCTCCGGCTATTTTCCTATTTCATTTCTCTTCTTTACAGCAAAACTCGTCTCCAGTTCTTGTCCTCATGTTTTCTCTTAAACCTTCCCAACCTAGGCTTTTGCTCCACCACTCCACCAAAACTTTTTAAAGATATGTTTCCCATTTTGCTAAATCTAACAGTCAATTCTTCTTTTTTTTTTTTTTTTTGAGGAAGATTAGCCCTGAGCTAACATCTGCCGACAATCCTCCTCTTTTTGCTGGGGAAGATTGGCCCTGAGCTAACATCCGTGCCCATCTTCCTCTATTTTATATGTGGGATGCCTGCCACAGCATGGCTTGATAAGCAGTGCATAGGTCTGCACCCAGGATCTAAACTGGCGAACCCCGGGCCACCAAAGCAGAACATGCAAACTTAACCACCATGCTACTGGGCCAGCCCCTAATGGTCAATCCTTTGTCCTCATCCTGCTTGACATAGCAGCAGCATTTGACAGAGTTGATAACTTCCTCCTTCTGGAATCATTTTCTTCACTTGACCTCCAGGATATTCCACTTTCTTGTTTTTCTCTTACCTCACTGATCTCTACATCTCAGTCTCCTTTACTAGTTTCTCCTCATCTCCTGAACTTGTAAACATTAGTGGGAGCCAGGGCTCTGCTCTCAGAACTCTTCCTTTTTTAATTAGTATTCACACCCTTCCCCATCTTTATCAGTCTCATGACTTAAAATACAATAATGCCTTGGGATAGGAAACATTTCACTAACTGGAATCTAGATATAACTTTATTGTCCAGTGTGAAAAATAAATGACAAGCAATAGGATATACTGGAGTATATGAGGAAGCCATTCAGTGTACAACTAATTTGGCCTGAACTTGTTTTTCCAAAAGGGCCTGACATGGCTATTGAGCATGCATTATATATCTGCTTTAAGTATTTACTATGTCCCAAAGACAAGAACAATGCCCTTAAAAATAAGAATGTAACTTCCCCCACATCAGCATTTCCTTAAGGATAAGCATCTCTTGCTAGGCTATGGATCGATGGTTGACCTGCTGTGACTACCCACATCAAGACCACTGACCTGCTACATTCATGGAAATGCTGTGCTGGCAAAGCAACCTCATGACTATTGTAAAATGGACATTCCAGTCATATGTGATACATACTCTTTGACGGTATATAACTATTCTCTACACCCCCACTCCTTTGGAGTGCTCCATTCCTTTGTGAAAGGACTCTCCTGGCCTATATGGTTCTCAGATCTGGCTCACAATAAACTCACCCCAATTTTGGTTTATAGATTGGTTATGGATTATTTGTGTTGACAATTGGATCAAGTCTTCCACTCAATGCCCATTCTCAAATGTATGTGGGCAATCTAAAGTTCTTATCTTCTAGGGAGTGGAGGATGGAGAGAGTAAATCCAGATGGGCAAACAGCAAGTAACCCTTTTGGAGAAATCAGGAGGCAGATGGTGTGTCCTCCAAATCCTGGCCTAAATCCCAGATGGGGCTGCTGAAATGGGTGTTCACTAACTGGGAGATTCCTGAGATCACTGCCCCTTTCTGAAAGTCCAAGCCAGCCAGAAGCCAAAATATAACCTGATGGTTAAGCCAAAATGGAAAACTGCCCCCATGGCACCAAACTAACCCAGGCCTAAATGAATTCAGATGGCACAGCCAGACCCCCAGAATTCCTGGCTAACTGTTCAGGCTCAACTTGGTTACTTCACTGTAAATATCTTTCCAACTAAATTTCTGGTACCTGAATTTCAACAATTCTTTGAGCCCAGTAGGCCCTGTAATCCATTGCACTGACATCCTCGCCCTGTCCATACCCCTTTACGTCTTCACTTCCTCTGCTAGTTCCATCACTCTATTCATTCCTTTGCATATACTCTGACATATTCCTGTGCATGTCTTTTAGGAGATGTATAGTGGTATTGTCTTGCAGTTTTCATTTGTATTTCCCTGGGGACTAATGTAGTTAAACTTCTTTTATGTGTTAATAGGCCATTTGGATTTCTTCTTTTGGGAAGGACCTTTCTTTTGTCACTGTAGGGTGGCAGAATATGCCACCAAGATATGACTCTTTGGTATAAGGATTATTTTGAGCTGATTATTTTGAGAAACTGTGGACACTGGAGAAGCTCTGAAAACACGGTAGAAGTTACTGTTTTGTAAAGGAAATTTTACATGTATAAAGGAAATTTACATTAGAAAGTGACCTATATCAGGAAGGGAACTATTAGTTGAACTTCTCACCTGAGGGTTTTGTCTGTAGGGCAGGACATTTGTTTACCAAACATTTCCTCCTTTCACCTTCCTGTGAATTGCCTTACCTGCCCGCCCCCAACATCTTTCCTTTGTCTTTAGCTGAAGATGATATTTAAAGTACTGTCTTGAGTCATCCTCTGCAGTTTTGCTCCATTTTTCTGAGAATCTCCCATGTATTGGGGAAGAAAGGTTTTCCTTGACACTCTTAGGATCCCTAGCTAGGTCTGAAAATTAAACTGACAAAAGACAGATTAACAGGAGAAAAGCATATAGATTTATTAAATTTTTACATGTACATGGAAGCCTTCACAAGAGAATGAAGACCTGAAGAAGTGACCAGAGCAGGAAGCTTTTATATCTTTTCAAAATCATAAATTTGTGAAGAATTGACAAGACAGAGGTTTTTGGGCTAGAGGTAGTAAATGGCAGTAGCGGGAAGATGAGGGTTAGTTTAACAAGGTTTGTTTGTACCGATTTCTCCACCCCAAATTCCCTGTCTCTGGTGACAAGAATGTCTTGTCAACGAAAATAATCCATAATCAATCTATAAATGAAAACTTGGGTGAGTTTATTCTGAGCCAAAATGTGAGGACCATGGCCTGGGGCCTTCCTTCCCAAAGGAAGGAAGGGTACCAAAGGAGTGGGTGTACAGAGTGGTTATATACTCTCAAAGAGGATGTTTCATATATATGATTGAAATGTCCTTTTTACAATAGTCACAAGACTGCTTTGTCAGCACAGTGATTGATGGACACAGCAGGTAGTAGGTCTGCTGTCTCAGTGGACACAGCAGGGTGGCAGATTTGTTGTCTTGAGCTGGGTGGTCACCGGTGAGCACAGCAATCAGTTCCTAGCCTAAGGAAAGATGCTTGTCCTTAAGGAAATGCCAATGTGGGGGGAAGTTGCACCTTTATCTTAAGGCCATTTGTTCTTATCTTTGGGACATAGCAAATGCTTAAGCAGATATACAATGCATGTTCAACGGCCATGTCAGGCTCTTTTGGAAAAAAAGTCAGGCTGAATTAGATTTACACCAAATGGCTTCGTCATATACTCCAATATATCCTATTGATTGCTATTTCTATTTGTCAGCCTTCCCTCCTCCTGGTGTCTTCTCAAACTCTTTCAGCTTAAGATATTCATTATGCCAAGGTACCATAGTTTGGGGTAGTATGTCCTGAACCCCATCATATGTGTCTGTGATGTGCACAAGTTAATAAAGTTCTGTTTGTTTTTCTTGTGTTCATCTGTCTTTTATTACAGAGGGGTCTCATCCAAGAACCCAGAAAGGTAAAGAGAAATTATTTTTCCTCCTCTATATCACCTTTTCTAATTCCTATTGAATTACCTGTCATGTTCTTATCGATTTGGAGGAATTCTTTACGTATTCTTTTACGTTTTTATGTTAGATATATACAATGAAAACAACTTCTCCCACTCTGTGGCTTGTGTTTTTGTCATCTTAATGTATCTTTTGGTGAATAGAAGTTCTTAATTACAACATAGTCCAACATATCAACTTTTTCCTTTATATTAAGGACTTTTTGAATCCTATTAAGATGTTTGTCTACCCCAAAATCATGAAAATATCCTTCTTCTTTTTGTTTAAAAGATTTATAGTTTTGCCCTTCATGGTTAGAGGCACAATCCATCTAGAAATGATTTCCAGGTATGTAGTGTGAAGTAGGAGTCACGATTACTTTTTTACCACTTGCATATCCACCTGACTTGCATCGTTTTCTGAAAAGACTATACCTTTATGCAAAGTTGCCTTTATCAGAATCAGCTGATTCTATGGGTAGGTCTGTTTCTGAATTTTATATTCTGTTCCTTTGGTCAGTTTGTTATCCTTGAGCTATTACCACACTCTCTTAGTTACTATATGTTTAAAATTTATGATATTTGGTTCTGTAAATCCTTCTTCAAAATGTCCTTGACTATTTTTGGTCCTTTGTGTTTCCATACAAATTTTGGAATGAGCTTGTTAATTTACACACACATGCACATGCACACACATAAACATACACACAAGATTTTGGTGGAGATTACATTGAATTCATAGATCAATTGAGGAGAATTGAAATCTTTACAAAATTAAGTTTCTAACTATGAGCATAGTAGGACCCTGCATGTATTTAGATCTTTAGGTTTATTCAATGATATTTTATAGTTTTCAATATAGGAATCTTACATATCTTTAATTAAATTTATTCCTAGAGGGGCTGGCCAGGTGGTGCAGCAGTTAAGTTTGCATGTTCTGCTTCTCGGCAGCCCAGGGTTCGTCAGTTCGGATCTTGGGTGTGGACATGGCACCACTTAGCAAAAAGCCATGCTGTGGTAGGGATCCCACGTATAAAATAGAGGAAGATGGGCACAGATGTTAGCTCAGGGCTAATCTTCCTCAAAAAAAAATATTATTCCTAGATTGGTGTTTTAGTGGCAATTCTTTCCTCAAAATACACTTTTCACATGGTTTCTGGATCCCCACTCTCTCTCATTGTTCTTCCTCTTACTATAATTTCTTTGGTGGTTCTACTGCATCATCCAGATTTCTAAGATTTCTAAATTCTTGTTGTGGGACTTAGTCCTTGGTCCTAGACAATGTTGGTGCTCCAATCAGGTCTCTTTTACTAGATGATGCACCCATTCCCCAGCTGTCATAAGTACCCCAATTAAAGGCTTATACCTGTGACATTTGGAGAATTGCCCTTGTCTAATGAAAGCTTCCTCCCAAGAGATGTCTGGAAGTGTAAGCCCCCATCCCCACCCCCTACAACTAATGACTGATTCCAAGTACAAAAGTCAGGCCTCCTTGCCTCCAGGCAGATTAACTCATCTCCAAGTGGGTTTATGCCATCTATCTCCCAACCACGTGTTAGAAGAAGGATAGAATTTACCTGAGACCATATTCTTACTCAGCTCTTTCCCCTTCTTTATTTTGCTTCCATATGACCTTACAGGTTTTCTTAAAGAGAATCTTCTCAATAAACCAATTGCTCCCAATCCTTAAGTTCTGCTTTTAGGGAAACTGACCTAGCTCTGTAGCTCTACTTTTCTCTATCTCACTCCTAGGTGATTTCATGTAGTCCAGTGGTGTTCAATACCGTCTTTATGCTAATAACTTCAGAATTTATATTTCCGTCTTTGATCCTTCCTCTGAACTCTAGACTCAAAAATATATCTCATTCCTGTCATTTCCATTTGAATATCTAAAAGGTCTTTCAAATTTAACAAGTACAAAACTAAACTTCTGAATTTCCCTAAACCTGCTCCTTTCCTAGTTTTCCCCATCTCAGTGAAAGGCAGTTGTATTTATCAGGTTGCTTAGGCTAAATAAGAGTCATCCTTGACTTTTCCCTTCTTCTTATATCCAAACCCACACACCAGCAAATCCTCTTTATTCTATTTTCCAAATACATCCACTTCCAGCAAATCCTGTTGACTCTATCATGAAAATATATTCCAAATCTGTCCACATGTAGTTGTCCAGGTAACCCCTTCTGCAAACAGTCATCACCTCCCACTTTGTAGAGATGTGTTTAACAGACTCCTAACCCATCTTCCTGCTTTCCTACAACATCAGATTTATCCTTTCTGAAAGCAAATCATACATGTCACTCCTCTTCTGAAAACCTTCTAATAACTTCCCAAATCACCGAAAGCAAAAGCCAAAGTCCTTTCAATAACTTCTGAGATCCTACAAGACCTGTGTCAATGCAAATAATACATAACCAACCTATAAATCAAAATTGGGGCGAGTTTATTATGAGCCAGAGTGAGGATTATAACCTGAGAAGGCCTTAAAAGGCGTTCCAGAGAAACATGGGTTTCAGTACAGTCATATATCTTTTTAGAGCGAAGAAGATACATTAAACAAACCCAGGATACATTTTCAAAGAGGTATTCAGTTGCAAATTAGCAGGTCAACATGACCTTGATGCCAGGAAAGGGACTAATCTGGATGTTACCAATGGAGCATTACCAACAGGGCTAGGAGGGGGAGTATACATTCTTTATCTTAGGAGAGTGCATTCCTTACTTTAATGGATAAGCTGATGTACAATGTATGTTTGATAGGCCATTAAGTCAGGCTTTCTAGTTCAAGCCGAATCAGTTTTGAACTCAAATAGTCACCTCATATAACTCAATATGTGAAAATCTCTTAACATTTTCCCATTTGGATCAATAATCTTTCAATAGAAAGCATTGTTGATCAAAATATTGTCCCTTGGTGTCGGGGTGGTTGCTGCCTGCCCTGGGTCCATCATGTCCCTTGGTTCTAGGCTTTTATTTCATTGATTTGTCCAGTTATCCACATTTGGGAGAAATAGTCAGATATAGTGGACAAGCATAGAGGTATATATTAATAGGAGAAGTGTTTCATAGTCTATGTAACTTGCCAATAATTTTTAGATTATTGCACAAACATTGCACATGTACTTTTACATGACTTCCTATAGCTACATTGTTTGTAACAATCATAGAACAGGTAATCCAATACTGGAAATGATTAGCTTAAAAATGAATTCCTGGGCATAGCCTTAATAAAAGGGGATTCATTCAGGGTTGTAGGATCCACCAACCATCTCAAGTTGCTGAGCAATCATTACTCTATCTTGCATGCTAGTCATGCAACACTGAGAAAATAGTAATTAGTTTGAATATTATGACCAATACAAGAATTCCAAGGGGTAATAGAAATAGTAATTGCAATCCTGGTCACAAGTGGAAGTCAATATTGGAAGGGAGCCAATTAAATAAATCAAGACCAGGTATAAGAATGCTTAAGGCATTCATCTGCTTTTTTTTAATGTGCTTTAGCAGAGATGACACACTGGAAGATTCCTCAGGTATAAAAACCCAGCATTCAGTTTGAATGATTTATATATACCACCTTGGGAGGCCTTAAGAATATCTAAGACTATTCTATTTTGAAGGACAGCCTTTCTCATTAAAGACATTTCAGTATCTAATAAGGCTACTCCTGCTTGACTGCTGTCAAGGGCTTCTGTATGTGATATGACATCCTCTAGCCCCAAGGAGGAATAGCTATAGCTAGCTTCTCAGTGGTCTTACCAGTGGAACACTGAATGAGCCCATCTGGACTTAAATAGAGGGAGACTGGCAACAGATGTTAGCTCAGTCTGAATCCCTCCCTGCATCCAAGGGAAACTCAGGGTGCAGTGTTTTAGCCATCCAGGCAGTAGCCAAGGCCAGAGATTTGTTCCACATAACCGTTGAGTTCCATTATGAGCCACCCGATAAATGCATGGCCTTCAAGACCAGTCTGTTCCAAATCAGTCACTTTCTTCAAGTATGACAGTGTTTTGAAGTCTTAAATGGAACAATTATAAAATAGGTATGCAGTTTAAGCATAAAAAAGGTTTAAACGTGGATACACAAGGTTGGAAATACAGGGCTGGTCTGGAGTCTTGGGACAGCTGTCTACAATAGATGCCATCTTCCTCTCATCCTAGTGTGGTCCTTGTCAACAGGCTGCAAAGAGTCTTTTATTTGATGCCTCTTTTGAGAAATTCTCCAGGTTATACTCATGATCCTTAAGGTTTGGGAGCTCTGTGAAAAGAATCAGCTACTAACCTTTCATTTAAGCATCTCAATGGGACCCTGAACAATTAATATCTCCCTCAAGCAAAGTTAGTTCATGTATTTCCCCATCTAATTGCATAGGCCATCCAGTTATTGTCTTGAAAGGAGACAGCCAATGCTTACCAAAGGGTGTATATGTGAGATTGAAGAGCTTTCAGCCGTGAGAGATTAAATGCTTCTGAAAGCTTTGCCAATTAACTTTTGTTTATGCTGTTAGTTCTTTCCACCAATCCTGAGGATAAGGGATAATAAGCACAGTGGAAATGCTGCATTATGGCCAAATCTTACAGATAGATTTAATTATTTGTCTGGTGAAATGAGTTCCCTGGTCACTGTGTAACTCAGTAGGAATTCCTCAAACAAGAATTATTCTCTTAAATAATAATTTACCCAAAGCCATTGCTCTTCTGAAGGAAAGGCCTCAACCCAGCATGAGAACATACAGATCATTGCAAGATATTTATCCTTGAGATGGTGGCATTTGGATAAAGTCCAATTGTCATACCTCAAAGGGTCCCTTAGGAAGGGGAAAGTGGCCTTGTGACTCATAAAATAGTTTCCCTAGATTATGTGTTGGGCATATTGCACCAGTACAGGCTTTATGAGCTGCTGTGGGAGAATGTTTCCAAAAGTATTGTTTTCCTACTTTTGTTGCCACCTTTATTTCTTCTCTTCTGTGGTGATTTCTTGAGCCTATAGAAAGAAAACTTTTACTGGGTTACCAGAGTTAATAGAAAGTAGAAGGCATTCTTGAGGCTGGAGAGCATATCCAGTTTGATAATATCCTTGCTTATAGTTTAAGTAAGACCCATCTATAAACCAATTAAATAATAGAATGCAGTCATGGTTTATTCCCCTTGTGATGTTGGAAGCAAGGTAGCAAGGTTAAAATAGTGAATAATCTTTACCTACACAATATAAGCTAAGGTTTATCATCATTTACTCGACAATACTTCCATGCAATTTAGCATACAAAACAAGCCTAATTAGTATTCCCCACCCCCTTTATAGGAAGAGAGAACAAATTTCTTTGAGAAGTCTCAGGTGCTCACTGAAAATCCTCAGAGAAATTCTCTTCATTCATCCAGGTCAAAAGAAAGCCTTTATTCAGGATTCGAATACTTTTTTGAGGGAGAAACTTATCAAAAGTATCCAAAGCTTTTAAAACTCTTGTTCACATAGGAAACAATGCTCACTGTGAAACAACGCTCAGGTATATATATTCAAAAAGACAACAGAAAGAGTTAAGAGCAAACAACTAACACGGTCAAAAAATCTTAATAGAGAGACCTCTGTCCTTCTGAACATAGGAAATTATTTTAACAAAACACAGATTTTCTGTCTTTTAGGTAGACTTTACTCAAAGAAAAACCTTTTATAACCTCTTTATCTGGAGCAGACCAAAAGTTCAAGAAAATTACCCTTTTGAGAGAGAAAACCAAATTTTAATTTTTGCACCAGCTTATTTTTGACATTAAAACTCATTTACGTAACTGGATTTCCTTTAATCTTAGCCAACTTGATCAGGTATAAACTCTCTCAGACCTTCTTCACAAACCTTCTGTAACTTTCTTTCTACATTTGGAATTTTCCTCATGCTTTTGTTCTTCACTTCCAGTACTTTAGGACGAATTTATCTTTCTTAATCCAACAAACAAAAATACTTCCATTCTTTATACCTTCTTTACCGAAAACATATTTTACTTTCCTTGTATACAGAGTTGTTTTCCTTATTAATTTTTAGTAGCCCTAATTACATCTATTAATTAGAATTTTTAACAAGTCCAGACCTTAATTTCTAAATAAAAACTAAGTAAGCAATTATAAACTTTCCTTTACATTAGCATTTTGGGGCAAATTTAAAAATACTTTTTATAATTTCCAGAAACATGTTACCTTTTAGTACAATCTTTCAGTGAAATATGACATGTTTACTAATAGACCCAAACAATTTTTAGTTTCTCTGTAATAAGAAGCCAAAAGTAGATGTACTTAGATATGTTTAGTAATAATGTTTCAGTATTTTATCTTATTTGAAAATGACCTAGATACTCAATAAGTTTTTGTCATTTACCTTAATTTAGCAAAATTCTAAAGTTTTAAGTTACTGAAAAGAATTTGAAAGCTGTTTTTTTCAAGTATTCAAACCATAAAACATAATTATTATACCCACAAACTCTTACCCATTTTCATATATCTAAATCATTTGTTTCCAACAGTTATGTTCAGATTACCCACAAAAACTTCATAAGACATTAGACAAAATTAGCTATCTTTTTTTTTAAGATTTTTTTTCTCCTTTTTCTCCCCAAAACCCCCTGGTACATAGTTGTATATTCTTATTCTTCGTTGTGGGTCCTTCTAATTGTGGCATGTGGGACGCTGCCTCAGCATGGTCTGATGAGCAGTGCCATGTCTGCGCCCAGGATTTGAACCAACGAAACACTGGGCCGCCTGCAGCGGAGCGTGTGAACTTAACCACTCGGCCACGGGGCCAGCCCCATTAGCTATCTTTTAAAGCCGTTATTTTGCTGATGAATTTCTAACAGGCAACATTAGCTTATTTGACTAGTAAACCCAGGCTGAATGTCTGCATCATATTCAAATACTGACATCGCAGAGGACCTGCCTATTTCAATCAAACCAACAAACTTAAACAAACTTTTGTTTACCACAGATCAATTTGTCTCATGTTACCTTGAATGACATTGGGTTAATTTCTATTACATTTAGATTTATGTAAGCACTTTAAGCCAATTAAACAGAGCCCTTAATTTTGTGCATACCATCCAGAGGTAAAATATCACACACATATAACATACATATAGACACACATATATGTAGTCTCCACAGCTATTCTTTTAAAATTACTGCCATGAATAAGGTACAATAATATAAAGCTCCCTCGTTATGAATCCAAATTTTGTTTTAAGCCCTTTTACTAATATTTGTGGAGAAGACAGTACAGATGCTAGATTTTGGGTGAGGCTGCTCTTATGGTTATTTTTCTGGCCTTTTCCATTTTTTTTTTGGAAGATTAGCCCTGAGCTAACATCCGCTACCAATCCTCCTCTTTTTGCTGAGGAAGACTGGCCCTGAGCTAACATCCATGCCCACCTTCCCCTACTTTTTGTATTTGGAATGCCTGCCACAGCATGGCTTGCCAAGCGGTGCCATGTCTGCACCCAGGATCCAAACCAGTGAACCCCAGGCCACCAAAGTGGAATGTGCACACTTAACTACTGTGCCACTGGGCCAGCCCCAACATTTTTTTTCCTCCAGTTTTAAGAATTTGTGATGAGGTAAATAACAGTTCCCAGAGAGGTGAGGCCATATCCTTTTTAAGATAAAGGAAGTGGGTGGAATCTGAATTGCCTCTAGAACTGCTTTTCCAGTCTTACAGGGGTTTGTAAGTTGAGGACACTTGTCCAACCCCATCAATCTAATTTGCTTTTTTCCCTCTGGGTGCTTGGTCTTCATTTAACTTAGGGAAGAAGGCCTGGAGAGAAAATTCTTATCAGACTCTGAATATCAGCTTCCAGTTTGGCTAAATTTCTGATCCTAAGTTACTTAAATCCTTTAGAATATCTTGTCAATTTCAGCCAGGAAAAAGAGTAACTACCTGGTGGTATTGAAGAACTCCAGTAATCTTTAGAGTAGCAGTTTCCCAGAAAATCTCTCAGAGTCTCATTAACTTGTAGATTATGGGGGTGTCTGTAAAGTCATGGCCTAACATATTCCTTTAACCACTATTTACAACTTAATTTTCTATTAGCTTTTTGCAACAAAACTTTCAATAAGATTATTTTGGAATGTTGAAGTTTTTGCTTTTTAAGTGCACTTTTAAATGATCTTATCTAATCAGAACTTTCCTTCTAATGGCCAATGAGATTCCCCTGAGGCTGGCAGCAGCTTGGGAGGACCCTTAGCCATGAATGGAGTACAATCCACATTTCTCTCTACCTCTGACTGCACAGTGGGGTGCAACTGCATTTTTTCTCACCATTTTCTGGGATCTCTAAACTGATGATTATTAAGCCAAGTCCTCAGCACCTGAAACAAGCTTGGTGAGAAAACCTTCTTGCTGTTCTTTGTAAATATTTACAGCTTCAAGAACTTTTAGTTTGAGCAATTGTGCTGAAAGTTGGCGAGCTCGACTCTTTAAAAATTTCTTTGTTACCTGGCTCTTAAAAAGGAGCCCCACAGTGGCCAACGTAATTTCAAATTATCTCAGGGTATCTCGCCAACCATTAACAGCTATCCTTATTTCATTAAGCTCTTACAAGTCACAGCATGAAGCCAGGCAGAGTTCAGAGGTGAGGCTGCCCATTCGAGAACTGGTTGGCTTTTAAAAGCTCAATTTCCAGCTTTTCTTTTAGTTTGTTTTGCTATAAAGTCTGAACAATTCCTAGGGACAGTATAGTGGGTCAGAACTGTGCTGCTTGTGAGTGTTACTCCCTAAAGAAAGGTTGTAAACACTTTTATGTGCCTCGGTTTCTCCCACCTGCAGTCTAAAACTGCCATGGGGGCTCAGAGTTCCGGAGCCCAGCCCTCATGTGAGCTTCCCTGGACCAGCCTTTAATTAGTTAAAGTGAATGATAGTGGAGTTCCCGATGGGACCACTACACATCATGAGGATTTGACCCTCCAACACCCCTGCTAAGGTTCTCAGTCACCTGAGAACACCATTCAGCCACGAGGAGCAATGTCCCTTTTCTTTGGAGCTGAACACATCAGTCTCTCATTTCTCTATCAAGCAATTTGTTCAGACTTTATATAAACACAATTCTTCACAATGCAAAGCCAAATTAAAAAGGTCAGCCTTTCCCATTCGCTCCAAAGTTCCCCTGGCCTAGGAATTCTCCTTAGGTTCCTCTTTCCTAGGAATTCCCCCTAGCTTCTTCTTACCTAGTGTATGTGCTGGTACCCCCTTAAGACACCTAGTCTTAAGGTTTGAGATAACTCATATAAACTCTGGACCATCAACTTAAAATAAGGAGTTCTGGGTTTCAGGAGAACTCACCAGGGTCACCTGAAGAGTGATCAGTCAGGGGAGGGGGCTCAATGGGCCCCTATTGGTACTGAATGTCAGTTCAGTGTAGATTCTAGGTGGTCTCCTGTGGGTTTCTCTGAAATCCTGCTGCGACTATGCCAAGAAATGTGAATGCAAATAATCCATAACCAACCTATAAATCAAAATTGGGACGAGTTTATTATGAGCCAGAGTGAGGATTATAACCTGAGAAGGCTTTAGAAGGCATTCCAGAGAAACATGGGCTTCAATACAGTCATATATTTTTACAGCAAAGAAGATACATTAAACACATCCAGGATACATTTTCAAAGAGGTATTCAGTTGCAAATTAGCAGGCCAACATGACCATGGTGCCAGGAAAGGGACTAATCCGGGCGTCACCAATAGGGAGCTACCCATAGGGCTAGGAGGTGGAGTATGCATTCTTTATCTTAAGAGAGTGTGTTTCTTAGTTTAATGGATAGGCAGATGCATAATGTCTGTTTGATAGGCCATTAAGTCAGGCTTTCTAGTACAAGCCGCATCAGTTTTGAACTCGAATAGTTGCCCCATGTATCTCAATATGTGGAAATCTCTTACAATTCACCCCTCTATTTCTGACCTACTTACTTCTTCAATTGCCAAACACACTCCTGCTTTAGAGTTTCTGTAGTTAACTGCACTTTGCCAGAAGGCTCTAGCCCTAGATGTTGAAATCATTCATTTTCTCATTTCATCTAGGTCCCTGTTAAAGTCTTGCCCTATCAAAAGGGACCTCCATGACTATCTTTTCTAGCATTTCACTCCTCCACATTCTCTGTCTTCTCAACCTGTCTTATTTTTCTTTGTAGTATTTATCATTCTCTGACATACATACACACACACACACACACACACACACACACACACACACACACATACTGGCAGAGGCATTATTTTGTTCTCTGTAAAAAGGCATTTGTTTTTATAGTACCTTACCTTCTATTAGAAGAAAATAAAATTGCAGGTCCATTTCCTGATGAAGATAGTTGCAGAAGTCCTAAGTGAAATGTTTAAAAGTAGCATGTTCTGATCAAATAGGGTTTATATCAGGCCTGCAAGGAGAGTTTAACAACATCAAATGTATCAATATAATTTATCACATTAGTGGGCTAAAAAAATCACTTTATTTTGAGTAGCTGCAGCAAAACCATTTAGTAAAGACCAACTCCCATTTATAATTATACACTGTCAGAAAAGTTTGACTAAAAACTTTCTCAACCTAGTAAAAAGCTATATACCAAACCTATCAACAATATTATCCTTAATGCAGGAACTGTAGATGCCTTCCGAAACAAAACACTATTGCTTTTACTGTGCAATACTGTGTTAGCCTCCATTCTCAACCCCTTTCTGTTTGCCAACCTTTACTGTAGGATCTGGAAAACTTGAATACTCATTTTTCAGCCTCCTCTATACCATGTGATGCAGTTCTTGTCAATGAGATGTAAGCCAGATTCTGCACGGGAGGTTTTGGAAAGCTTTTGCTTTCCTGGGAAAAGGGACATACAGTGGTGCCACCCTTCCCCCACCCCCCCACCCCCCGCCCTGTCTCAGAATGCCTCTCCTATTCAGTCTATTTTCTACCGCCTTGACTCACCACCCAATATTCTGCCTTTTAGCCATAATTAACTTCTTTCAGTCGCCCAAATATACTGTAATTCTCCTTGCCTCAGGGTCCACACACTGTTCCTTAGGCCTGGAATGCTGTCAATCCCCAGCCCATTTCAGCTCAGCTAATTCCTATCCTTCTTTTATTCTCAACTTAGGTAACACTTGACTCAAGAAGATTTCCTTGATCGTTCCTCCATATTGGAGAAGGTTTTCTGACCTATATGACCACACAGCACCTTGAATGTCCCCTGTCAAAGCACTTCTTCATTGTACTATATGGTGATTGTTGAATTTTCTATCTTCCTCTCCATACTTTATGTTCTGTTAGCATAGGGATTTTATTGTAGGGGAGTGAGAAATATTCCTCTACCATTCTAGGTTCTTCTTGCTAGTCTAAGAATTGAATTGATATGAGACAGAATAACAGGAGAAAATCAGACAAGTTTAATAACATATATACATGAGCAAAAGCCAGGAAAATAGTAACTCACCAAAATGTCTGCAGCCTCAACCTTAAATACCATCTTCAGCTAAAGACAAAGGAGGATGTTGGGAGTAACAGTTTGGGACTTCAAAGGGGAGGAAGGAAAAGCAAATGTTTGGTAAGCAAATGTTCACCATGCCTTGCAGAGACAACGGGATGTGGAGAGGACTTTGATTAAATGGGCTTTGTTAGGTTCCTCCCTGTCTACCACACTTACTTTATATTATACTATAGTCATCTATACTATAACTAACTATGCTATAGTTATATAACTATAGTTAGTTATTGTTGTCCATTAGCTCCTTCCTGGAACAGGCCTTCTATCTTAAATTACAGTCAAGGTGGAGGTCAAAGTTTCTTTCTGAGTCTTTTGTTCTTAAAAATAGTCAAGCCAGGGGCCAGCCCCATGGCTGAGTGGTTAAAATTCCATGCTCCACTCTGGCGACTTGGGTTCATGGGTTCAGATCCTGGGCAGGGACCTACAACACCCATCAGCCATGCAGAAAAATATACAAAATAGTGGAAGATAGGCACAGATATTAGCTCAGGGCAAATCTACCTCAAGCGAAAAAAAAAAAAAATCAAGCCAAATAGACAAATTTTCAGGTAGTAAATTCTACCGCCCTGAAGTATCTCTCTTATTCATCACTGTGTCCTTACACCTTCAGAACCTGGCACGTTAGAGGTGCTCAAAAAATATTAGTTTAGTGAACGAATGACTGTTTTGCATAAAATTATTTCATTTGCTTTTTCTTGCTCTTTTTTTCTGTTGTATGGAATAAAATTTAGTTGAATTATTTTCATCCTTCAAAAGGAAAGAATTTTAGACTTTGAACTGTTTTATAAAAAAAATTTGTTTTAAAAGATTGGCATCTGAGCTAACATCTGTTACCAATCTTCTTCTTCTTCTTTTTCTTCTTCTTCCCAAAGCCCCCAACACGTAGTTATATATTCTAGTCGTAGATCCTTCTTGCTCTGCTCTGTAGGATGCCACCTCAGTGTGGTTTGATGAGCGACTCTAGGTCTGCACCCAGGATCTGAACTGGCGAAACCCGGGGCCACCAAATTGGAGTGCATGAACCCAACCACTTAGCCACGGGTCCTGCCCCAAGACTGAATATTTTAATGATATAAGCTTATGCTTAGTCTTATATCAGTTTATGTTATGTTCTCTCTCTCTCTTTTTTATTGTGGTAACGTTGGTTTATAACATTATATAAATTTCAGGTGTACATCATTATATTTTGATTTCTATGTAGATTACATCATATTCACCACCCAGAGACTAATTACAATCCATCAGTGTACACGCGTGCCTAATCACCCCATTTGCCCTTCTCCCTCCCTCATTCCCCTCTGCTAACCACTAATCCAATCTCTGTCTCTGTGTGATCGTTTGTTGTTGTTTTTACCTTCTATTTATCAGTGAGATCATATGGTATTTGACTTTCTTTCTCTGACTTATTTTGCTTAACATAATACCATCAAGGTCCATCCATGTTGTCACAAATGGCCAGATTCCATCATTTTTTATGGCTAGGTAGTATTCCATTGTATGTATATATCACAATGGTATATAAATGGCATTCTTTATCCATTCATCCCTTGATGGGCACCTAGGTTGCTTCCAAGTCTTGGCTATTGTGAATAATGGTGTAATGAACATAGGGGTGCATATATCTTTACACATTTGTGTTTTCATGTTCTTTGGATAAATACCCAGCAGTGGAATAGCTGGATCATATGGTAGATTTATCCTTAACTTTTTGAGGAATCTCCATGCTGTTTTCCATAGTGGCTGCACCAGTTTGCACTCCTACCAGCAGTGTATGAGAATTATCTTCTCTCCACATCCTCCCCAACACTTATTATTTCCTGTCTTATTAATTATAGCCATTCTGACAGGAGTGAGGTGATATCTCATTGTAGTTTTGATTTGCATTTCCCTGATAATTAGTGATATTGAACATCTTTTCATGTACCTGTAGGCCATCTGTATATCTTATTTGGAGAAATGTCTGTTCAGATCTTTGCCCATTTTTTAATTGGGTTGTTAGTTTTTTTGTTGGTGAGATGTATGAATTCTTTATATATTTTGGATATTAACCCCTTATCAGATATAAGGTTTGCAAATAACAGCAAAAAGAGTTGATAGAAGTGAATCTACTACACTCATTTCTATCAACTCTTTTTGCCCTTGCTTTCTCTACTGTTGATTGGTTGATTGATAGAGCGAGTGATCCATTCATTCATTCAATACATGTATGTCAATACACTGTCCAAGTTGCTAGAGATACTCAACCATGAACAAGATGAACCTGATCCCTGCCTCACAAAACTTAAAATTTCATGACTTTCTGTTTTTATATGGTTCTATTTCCCTGTGGCACCTATTGCTTTACGAATTCTACTTACTGACTTCTCTCAGTGAATTTCTCTGCTTCAGTAACTCTCCTGTTAGCATTTGTGTTTCAATCATGACTTTTATTTTCTGTTCTATGATATTTTGACATCTCGAGGTCTGCTAATCCTGAAGAGATTGCCCCTCCCAGGGTTAGCTAATTCCTAGAGATAGCAAATGACTCCCCTGTAAGCACACATTTCGTGTGCAAACCAACTAATGCAGAGCCCATACTCCCTAACTTCTTCCTTTTTGAAGCTCTCAAAGGGTAAACCACTATGATCCTGCCCTAATATCACCACAGGATCAGGTACTAGACAACTAGGGGCAGTCCATACACCCCAGAGCCCACCGAAATTGTTCAAACTGGCCAATCCTATGTCTGCCTACATCGCTTCACCCATGCTTTCCCACAAAAACCACAATAAAGTCTTTTGTCCATGCTTTTCCCTTGTCTCCTCTGCCTGTTGACCAACACTGGTGCTTTTACATGTGGCCCTGCACGGCTTGCCATGCATCCTGGTTCTGGGGATCCGTGAGTATAGCCCTCTTCTTTTGTGGCAATCATTTCCATGTCTGCATGTCTGACCATACCTGATTAAAAGTTATCCCAGGTGCGTTTTAACATAATTCCTTACCATATGTCTAACATTCAAAAATCCAATAAGATAAGTGTCTCTACTGTTGGGATAATTAGGTCGAGAATTACAAAGTATAGTCATGGAAACCTCTCTGAAGAGTGCTGTGGGCGTGGCTTGTATCCTATAGCTTGTCGGAAAGAGGCAGTGTAACTGGCAGATGCTTTGTCTTTGTTGTTCAGCACACATTCTCTCCCCTCTCCACCCTGGGTGCTTTTCCCCTCTCTAAAGAATGGTTTCCCTGCCTTCATCTTCTACAGCGACTTGGAAGTCACACCATTCTATTTTTTTAAATTTTTATTATTTTTATTTATTTATTTATTTATTTTTTTTATTAATGTTATGATAGATTACAACCTTGTGAGATTTCAGTTGTACATTTTTGTTAGTCATGTTGTGGGTACACCACTTCCCCCTCTGTGCCCTCCCCCCACCCCCCCTTTTCCCTGGTAACCACCGATCAGATCTCCTTTTCAATATACTAATTTCCACCTATGAGTGGAGTCATATAGAGTTCGTCTTTCTCTGACTGGCTTATTTCGCTTAACATAATACCCTCGAGGTCCATCCACGTTGTTGTGAATGGGCCAATTTTGTCTTTTTTTATGGCTGAGTAGTATTCCATTGTGTATATATACCACATCTTCTTTATCCAATCATCAGTTTCTGGGCATGTAGGCTGGTTCCACGTCTTGGCTATTGTAAATAATGCTGCGATGAACATAGGGGTGCAACGGACTCTTGAGATTTCTGATATCAGGTTCTTAGGATAGATAGCCAGTAATGGGATGGCTGGGTCATAGGGTATTTCTATTTTTAACTTTTTGAGAAATCTCCATACTGTTTTCCATAGTGGCTGTACCAGTTTGCATTCCCACCAACAGTGTATGAGGGTTCCTTTTTCTCTACAACCTCTCCAACATTTGTCACTCTTGGTTTTGGATGTTTTTGCCAATCTAATGGGTGTAAGGTGATATCTTAGTGTAGTTTTGATTTGCATTTCCCTGATGATTAGCGATGATGAACATCTTTTCATGTGTCTATTGGCCGTATTCATATCTTCTTTTGAGAAATGTCTGTTCATGTCCTCTGCCCATTTTTTGATCGGGTTGTTTGTTTTTTTGTTGTTAAGCCGTGTGAGTTCTTTGTATATTATGGAGATTAAGCCTTTGTCGGATAAGTGGCTTGTAAATATTTTTTCCCAATTAGTGAGCTGTTTTTTTGTTTCAATCCTGTTTTCCCTTGCCTTGAAGAAGCTCTTTAGTCTGATGAAGTCCCATTTGTTTATTCTTTCTATTGTTTCCCTCAACTGAGGAGATACAGTGTCCGAAAAGATTCTTTTGAAACTGATGTCAAAGAGTGTACTGCCTATATTCTCTTCCAAAAGACTTATTGTCTCAGGCCTAATCTTTAGGTCTTTGATCCATTTTGAGTTTCTTTTGGTGTGTGGTGAAAAAGACTGGTCAATTTTCAATCTTTTGCATGTGGCTGTCCAGTTTTCCCAGCACCATTTGTTGAAGAGACTTTCTTTTCTCCATTGTAGGCCCTCTGCTCCTTTGTCGAAGATTAGCTGTCCATAGATGTGTGGTTTTATCTCTGGGCTTTCAATTCTGTTCCATTGATCTGTGGACCTGTTTTTGTACCAGTACCATGCTGTTTTGATCACTGTAGCTTTGTAGTATGTTTTGAAATCGGGGATTGTGATTCCACCGGCTTTGTTTTTCTTGCTCAGGATTGCTTTAGCAATTCGCGGTCTTTTGTTGCCCCATATGAATTTTAGGATTGTTTGTTCAATTTCTGTGAAGAATGTTCTTGGGATTCTGATTGGGATAGCATTGAATCTATATATTGCTTTAGGTAGTATGGACATTTTAACTATGTTTATTCTTCCAATCCATGTGCAAGGAATGTCTTTCCATCTCTTTATGTCATCGTCAATTTCTTTCAAGAAAGTCTTGTAGTTTTCATTGTATAGATCCTTCACTTCCTTGGTTAAGTTTATCCCAAGGTATTTTATTCTTTTCGTTGCGATTGTGAATGGGATTGAGTTCTTGAGTTCTTTTTCTGTTAGTTCATTGTTAGTGTATAGAAATGCTACTGATTTATGCATGTTAATTTTATACCCTGCTACTTTGCTGTAGTTGTTGATTATTTCTAATAGTTTTTCTGTGGATTCTTTTTTATATATAAGATCATGTCGTCTGCAAACAACGAGAGTTTTACTTCTTCGTTACCTATTTGGATTCCTTTTATTTCTTTTTCCTGCCGAATTGCTCTGGCCAGCACCTCCAGTACTATGTTGAATAGGAGTGGTGAAAGTGGGCACCCTTGTCTTGTTCCTGTCCTCAGAGGGATGGCTTTCAGTTTTTGTCCATTGAGTATGATGTTGGCTGTGGGTCTATCATATATGGCCTTTATTATGTTGAGGTACTTTCCTTTTATACCCATTTTACTGAGGGTTTTTATCATAAATGGGTGTTGGATCTTGTCGAATGCTTTCTCTGCATCTATTGAGATGATCATGTGGTTTTTGTTTTTCATTTTGTTGATGTAGTGTATCACGTTGATTGACTTGCGGATGTTGAACCATCCCTGTGTCCCTGGTATAAATCCCACTTGATCATGGTGTATAATCTTTTTGATGTATTGCTGTAATCGGTTTGCCAAAATTTTGTTGAGGATTTTTGCATCTCTGTTCATCAGTGATATCGGCCTGTAGTTCTCCTTCTTTGTGTTATCCTTGTCAGGTTTGGGGATCAGAGTGATGTTGGCTTCATAGAATGTGTTAGGGAGTTCTCCATCTTTCTCAATTTTCTGGAACAGTTTGAGGAGAATAGGTATTAAGTCTTCTTTGAATGTTTGGTAGAATTCTCCAGAGAAGCCGTCTGGTCCTGGACTCTTATTTTTGGGGAGGTTTTTGATTACCGTTTCTATTTCCTTACTTGTGATTGGCCTATTCAGATTCTCCATTTCTTCCTGATTCAGTTTGGGGAGATTGTAGGAGTCTAGGAATTTGTCCATTTCTTCCAGGTTGTTCAATTTGTTGGCATATAGTTTTTCATAGTATTCTCTTATGATCTCTTGTATTTCATTGGTATCTGTTGTGATTTCTCCTCTGTCATTCCTAATTTTATTAATTTGCGATTTCTCTCTTCTTTTCTTGGTGAGTCTGGCTAGGGGTTTGTCAATTTTGTTAATTCTTTCGAAGAACCCACTCTTTGTTTCATTGATCCTTTCTATTGTCTTTTTTGTTTCAATATCATTTATTTCTGCTCTTATTTTTATTATTTCCCTCCTTCTACTGACTCTGGGCTTTGTTTGTTCTTCTTTTTCTAGTTCTGTTAGGTGTCGTTTGAGGTTGCTTATGTGAGCTTTTTCTTGTTTAGTGAGGTGAGCCTGTATTGCAATGAATTTCCCTCTTAGGACTGCTTTTGCTGCATCCCAAATGATTTGGTATGTCGTGTTCTCATTTTCATTAGTCTCCAGATAAAATTTGATTTCTTCTTTAATTTCTTCAATGATCCATTGTTTGTTGAGAAGCGTGTTGTTTAGTCTCCACATTTTTGCACCTTTCTCTGCTTTTTTCTTGTAGTTGATTTCTAGTTTAATAGCGTTATGATCAGAAAAGATGCTTGATATTATTTCAACTCTCTTGTATTTATTGATGTTTGCTTTGGTTCCCAAAATATGGTCAATCCTTGAGAATGTTCCATGTGCACTTGAGAAGAATGTGTATCCTGCTGTTTTTGGATGAAGTGTTCTATATATATCTATTAAGTCCATCTGGTCTAATTTTTCATTTAATTCTATTATTTCCTTGTTGATTTTCTGTCTGGATGTTCTGTCCATTGGTGTTAATGGTGTGTTGAGGTCCCCTACTATTATTGTATTGTTGTTGATGTCTTCTTTTAGTTCTATTAAGAGTTGCTTTACAAATTTTGGTGCTCCTGTGTTGGGTGCGTATATATTTATAAGTGTTATGTCTTCTTGGTGGAGAGTCTCTTTTATCATTATATACTGTCCCTCTTTATCTTTCTTTATCTGTTTTGCTTTGAAATCTACCTTGTCTGATATTAGTATAGCGACACCTGCTTTCTTTTGTTCATTATTAGCTTGGAGTATTGTTCTCCATCCCTTCACTCTGAGTCTGTGTTTGTCTTTGGGGCTGAGGTGTGTTTCCTGGAGGCAGCATATTGTTGGATCTTGTTCTTTGATCCATCCTGCCACTCTGTGTCTTTTGATTGGGGAGTTCAATCCATTTACATTTAGAGTGATTATTGAGATGTGGGGGCCTACCATTACCATTTTGTGTCTTGTTTTCTGGTTTTCTTCAGTTTCCTTTGTTTCTCGTCCCATGGTTTAATCTGTTCTGATGTAGAGCTGCTACTCTCTGTTGTTGTCCTTCTACTTATCTCCTCTGCTCTTGGTTTTGTAGCCCCTTTCCTTTTTTGGATTTTTCAGGAATGAGGGTTTTCCTGAAGAGGAGGTTTTGTGGCAATGAACTCCCTTAATTTTTGTTTATCTGGGAAAGTTTTTATTTCTCCATCGTATTTGAAGGATATTTTCGCTGGGTAGAGAATTCTCGGCTGTAGATTTTTGTCCTTCAGATTTTTGAATATATCATTCCACTCTCTTCTAGCCTGTAAAGTTTCTGCTGAGAAATCTGCTGATAGCCTGATGGGGGTTCCTTTGTAGGTTAGTTTCTTTTGCCTGGCTGTCCTTAGTATTTTCTCCTTGTCGTTGACTTTTGCTAGCTTCACTACTATATGCCGTGGAGTTGGTCTTCTTGCATTGATAAAGTTTGGAGATCTATTGGCTTCTGTCACCTGAAGATCCATCTCCCTCACCAGATTTGGGAAGTTCTCAGCCATTATTTCTTTGAATAGGCTTTCTGCCCCTTTCTCCTTCTCTTCTCCCTCTGGTATACCTATAATCCTTACGTTGCATCTCCTAATTGTGTCTGATAATTCTCGGAGAGTTTCTTCATTTCTTTTTAGTCTTGCTTCTCTCTCCTCCTCTGCCTGCAGCAATTCTATATTGCCATCTTCCAAATTGCTAATTCTTTCCTCCATATTATCGGCCCTACTGTTCAGAGCTTCTAGATTTTTCTTAATCTCCTCTATTGTGTTCTTCATTTCCAATATTTCTGTTTGGTTCTTCTTTATCGTATCAAACTCTTTTGTGACATAGCTCCTGAACTCGTTGAGTTGTCGGTCAGAATTCTCTCTTAACTCATTGAGAATTTTAATGATGGCTGTTTTGAAGTCATCATTGTTTAGGTTATATATCTCATTTTCTTTGGGATTGTTTTCTGTGTATTTGTTACTTTCTTTCTGTTCTGGAGATTTAATGTATTTTTTCATATTGCTTGATGTTGTTGATTTGTGCCTCCGCATGGAGATAGAGTTTAGTTGCTCCTTTCACTTGTTTCAGCTGCTGCGGTGGGGGAGCAGCTGTTTATACTGCACCAACCAGGAACCCTGTCCGCAGTTGCTAACTGGGCCTGGGCCCCTCCTCATAGCCACAGTGGCCCTTTGGATTCCCTCCTCTGCCGTGGGGGCCGTCACAGGGGGGCTTCAGGCTGCTGGTGCCTACTGTTGCAGCCCACCTAGATGTGCTCTCTCCTTGGGGTCTGCAACGGTGTTATGGGCTTTTCCAGCGGCCAGGGGTGGGATCACTTATATTTGTCGCTCCGTTGCTGTCGGCACCCACAAAATCTCACTTGTCCTCTATGGGTCGCAGGAGAGCTATTGGCATCTTCTACAGTCTGTGGTTAGTTCACCTAGCTATGCTGCTTTTGCCCTGGGGTCTTCCAGCCTTGTGGCTGGCGGCTGGGTGCCTTCTACTGGTGCTGTGCAGAGGCTTTAAATTTTTATTATATTTTAAAGATTTTATTTTTCCTTTTTCTCCCCAAAGCCCCCCAGTACATAGTTGTGTATTTTCAGTTGTGGGTCCTTCCAGTTGTGGCATGTGGGACGCTGCCTCAGCATGGCCTAATGAGCCGTGCCATGTCCACACCCAGGATCTGAACCGTTGAAACCCTGGGCCACCGAAGCAGAGCATGTGAACTTAACCACTCGACCACGGGGCCAGCCCCCACCATTCTATTTTAAATTCTACTTCAAGTCATTAAATATTTTAAAACATTATTAAACATATTTTTATATAATTGTCAAATATAAAAAAATAACTTTAGATTCTTCTTTATAGAAGATTTAAACTTGTTTTCATTTTATTTTCTTCTGCATTTAGAATTGCAAGGAGAAGACAAATACACTTTCGTACTGTTTTAGGTAATTTAATTTTTTTTTGTTTGGAGCTTTTAAAGAATCTCTCTTTACTTTTAAGCATTAAAAAGTTACTATAATATATTTATTAATTTTTCCTGTATCTTAAGGAACTCTCACCTCTGAGATAAAATACTTTTTTAAATTAGTATGGTTTTCTTTTAGGGTTTTATTGATTATTGCCCTTGCTTACTTAATTTTTTTCATCCTTTAGAATTTTCTATTATTCACAGATTAGAAAGCTATGACTTTCTTCTGTATTTATTATCACATCTCCTATCATTTTAATCCCTTTATGCTTTTCTTTGTGTTTAGTCTTATATTTTGTGTCATTAGTTTGATTTGCTAAACTGTGAGCACCTTCAAGCCAAGGACTAAGTCTAATTTATATTTTTACAGTGAGGGCTTCATACAGTGTTTGGCACAGAATAATAATTGTCTTTAGTATGACTACAGTTTGTCTGTTGTATTTTGGTTTTCCTTGAGTTTCTTCTGATGTTGGCCTGATGGTTAGCGTCCAAGTGCACAAATTTTTTCTTGCAAAAGTGCTCTGGCTGAGAGGGGGCTGGAGGCTACAAATCAGTCTGAGCTCTGTAGTCGAGTTCTGCAATGTGGTGCAGGGGAGGACGGGACACTTTCTCTCTAATTTGTATAGACATGCTCTGTGGGTTAAGAGGAATCTTGATTGGCCTGATATCTTCTTATCAGACTATTGTTGTTTAGTTAATCCAGTGTTCTCTTAAACGTTCTAGAGAACACAAAGTAAATATTTTCTAAAATTTTCTTTCATTTTTGGCAGAAAAATTATGTGAAATTTTGTCCTCTTCCTTCTTAGTCATCAGAGCATTGCTCTCCTTCTCTTGCTGTTCATTTGTATGTAGGTTTCCTGTTGGCTTTTCCCCTGATCATTCAACCTTCAGCAAAGAGACATTTAGCTGTTACTATTTACTGAAGCGCTGGCATAGACCCTTTTGCTCATCTATGAAGGTGGAGCATGAGGGCTATACAGAGAGTTTAGGAAAGTTCCTAGTATGTTTGAGATTCCATTTCTGTCCTCAAGAGAGTGAAGGAATTGCTCAAGCAGTTGAGGCTGAGTGTCAGGAAAAGAGGTTGTGTGTGTGTTTGTGTGTGTGTGTGTGTGTGGTATGTTAAGTGTCTGCGTGTATTGGGAGTGTGAGGAATGTGTGTGTGGGTGCTTACAATAGCATCAGAATTCTGAGATAAGAGAGTTAAAAGAATGTTCATTATTCAAATTGACAGGGTTTCCCAACCATTGGTTCCCAGGGATTAAAGGGCTCCTTATCTCTGTCAGCATCCCATAAATTGAGCCAGCAGCTATGATTTGACATGGGATCTCATTTTTGTCCCACATTGGATGAGACACATTGGATAAGTTATATATCTTATATATCTTCCTTTTCCAAGGAAGGGAAGGGGTTTTTTTTCTTTCAATGCAAAGAACTACAAAGAACTGACAAAAGCAAATATAGAGCACAAGACAAACAACATGAAGTTTCTGTTGATGGTTAGAAAAGTTAACAAATGAGGGAAGTAGGATGTGACAGGGATAATTTCTCAACCCCAAGGTTGAGACCACCCAAGTTTGACTATATTATCTCATGATCTGATGGCAAACAGATAGCAGGAGATATTAGAATTTCTAAGACAGACAAGCAAACAGTTAAGACACATAAACGGACAACCAAATACCCCAGTATCCTGGCACATGTCAGGGACCACAGAAAAAAGCTTCCCAACATTGTTTCAACAGCAGCTGCGAACAAAAGCCAGAGGTGGCCAAGACCCAAGTTCTGCATGCAAGAGCCAACAAGTTGATCCCTGCACTGTGACACTCAAAGGAGAAGTGAGATAAGGCCAGTTGGGACTTAAAGGGTCTGGATGAGGTGCTTTCTCCTGACGGCTCTGTAATCTTCTGATGGCTCAGAGTCATTTAGTTTGGTTAAAAACAGAACTGATTTTACTTAGATATGAGGGAGGTAATCAAACATAGACTGATCATCATTGAACAAAACGTTAAAACAAGAACCGTGGATTGGCAGTACAGCGACGAATTTCGTTTGTCCTTAGACAAGTTGATTGGCCTGGAGTTGGATGGCAAGATTTATTAGGGAAAGCAAGTTTAGTTACTTAGTGAAACCTTATGATTTCAGCTGTGGCGTATATTTTATTGCTATCTCTGTGTAATAAAGGCTAGAATCTTTCTTTGGCTTTTCCACTTTAGTTAAGCCTAGTCACCACCATAAGTCCTCAGGGGAGAATTCTAAAGTTTTCCTGATTATCTGCAGGTATTTTGTTTTAATATTAAGAACCTATAACTTTGTATATGTTAATGACTTTGTTTGTAATCACAAGGACAAAGAATCCATAAGGGTTCTAAAGTCAGGCTGATTTGATGTGACTCCACTGTATTTATCTTTATCATTCTGTCTATTGAATATCTTGCACACAACATTCTATACATTGATTGAATAGTGGATGATACAGCGAATTTTGAATAAAAGTTTTATGTTTCTCAGGAATCCACCTCAGTCCTTTTTTCCTCATCAAACACTCTTCAAGTTTATAAAATAAGGATTAGAACTAGAGTCCACTTGCTATGTTTTAATCACAGAAGTGCTTCTATGCTTCAGTTGTGTGGTTTTGGAACAAAGATGGATATCAGGGTCATTACACCTAGTATCAAAATTGCTTTAATCATAACTATTAGCCTCTAATATTATGACGAAATAAGATAGTAAATATGATGTCATAGTCTTTAAGAAGCCTTTCAATTTTATCATATTTAGCTCATAGGGATGTTGTAAGGATTAAGTGAGTTAATGGAATAATTGGTATATGTGTTAGCTATTGTTATATAATTATAATAAATATTATGAGAAAGAAGGGCAAGAGTGTATACAATAATTTGGCAAAACTATATCAACTACTTAGGCTGAATTATAAGTTTATCACTAAAGCACTAGAGAGTAGCAGAAGAGAAATTCGCTATGCCTTGAATAAAAGTGCCAAGCACTATTCTAATGTCTTTTTGGGAAAAACTAATTCAAGTGGATCTCATGGCTAGTCCCTTTAAAGACAGCCCTATATGCATTGTCGTGTTTTAATTCTTACAAATTTCCTCAAAATATTTTTTTGATCAGTCTCATGCACTTCCTCAGTTTTAGCCAGTATTGATAAATCTTAAAAACATAATGCTCTTCTGAGCTCTGGACTTGTACTTCAAATACCAGCCTAGATATAACAGAAGCACTCAATCTCAACACCTCTAAGTGTCAAGGTACCTTCTCCCCTAAGCATGTTTTCCTTTCCATAGTCCTGTTGATTAATTTTACAACTATCTAGGAAGTCACCCAAGCCTAGAAACCTTGTGATCCTCATTGATCCACACCTCTCCCTTACAGCCTCATCTAAGTAGTCATTAGGTACTGCCGGCTTTGCTCTCTGGTATCTTTCTTCTCCATTCCTATTTCCTCTGTGTTAGTTTAGGTCTATAACTTCTCCTGCCTGGTATAGCACAATAACCACAAAATTAATGTCTCTTCCTCTAATGTATTCTTCACATTGCTTCTGGAATTACCTTTCTCAAATATAGGTCTATTAGGAGTAATGCTGCTGTGAATATTTATGTACATCTTTTTATGTGAACGTATGTGTTTGTTTCTCTCGGATATATACCTAGGAGTGGAATTGCTGGGTCATATGGTAACTATGTTTAACATCTGAGGAGTGGTCAAACTGTTTTCCAAAGAAGCTGCATCATTTTACTTTCCTACCAGCAATGTATGAAGGATCCAATTTCTCCACATCCTCCCCAACACTTATTATCTATCCTTTTGATTATTGCCATTCTAGGGCATGTAAAGTGTTATTTCATTTGCATTTCCCTCATGACTAAAGATGTCAAGCAGCTTTCCATGTGCTTATTGATCATTTGTATATCTTCTTGGGAGAAATGGTCACTAAGATCCTTTACCAATCAAAAATTTTGGTTATTTATCTTTTTATTATTGAGTTGTAAGTGTTCTTTATATATTGTAAGTCCCTCATTAGATATTATTTGCAAATATTTTCTTCCATTCTGTGGGTTATTTTTTTCTCTTTTTTGATGGTGACTTTTGAAGCAAAAAAGTTTTTAATATTAGTGATGCCCAATTTGTCTATTTTTCCTTTGCTGCTTGCGCTTTTGTTATCATATCTAAGAAGGCTTTGCCTAACCCAAGATCATGAAAATTTAGTCCTATGTTGTCTTCTGAGTTTTACAGTTTTACTTCTTACATTTAGTTCTGGGATCCATTTTGAGTTAATTTTTGTGTACAATGTGAGATCGGGGTCCAATGTCATTTTTTTACATGTGGATATTCAGTTGTGACAGTGTTTCATATTGCATGACTAATCTAAAACCCAAAAAAGTGTTTGCAATTTTTCAAAATTTAAATCTGCTGGCATTTGACATTGTTGGATAGGTCTTGTATTCTAGAACCAATTATCTGGTGACTTAATTGAAGATCCTTTACTTTTTGTAAAATACCATTTTCATTTTTAGTCTTTTTCTTAAAACTTTCTGATGTAATTTCCATGACTGAAATAATTGTTCTTTTACTGTCTCTCTATATAAATCTAATTTGCATGGGTGTGCAAAAATTCAATCCAATTTATGACTGACCAAAGTTACAAGCTCAGATCCTGTTATAAATCATTAAAACAATATTTGTTGGACATTTGATTTTGATTCTAGGTGGTTGATTTCATTGATTTTTTTCACAGTTGAAAGGAAACTGCTTTTTCCAAATTCTTTATGTAATTGCTGAAAATGTGCCCTAAAATTATGTACTTTATTATCTTTAATTTTTCTCATACATAAAATAGCTTTTAAATTTTGCTATGCTCAGCAAATTTCAATTGCCATTAATTGTGTAATTTGCAACATGTCTTCTTCCAATCTCTTTTTTCTTTCCTATTCCGGTCATATTGCTAGCTTCTTTTATCTCTCTTTGATTCTATGCTATATTTTGCCTTTATACGGAATTTAAAATGTGTCCATACTTATGTTTTTAAACTAGAAAATAATTTAATTACAAAATAATTTTAAAATTATAAGTATTTCAATTTACTTACCAATTATAATTTACATAGGTTTTACTATAACTTGTGCTGCTTGCAGAAAATATTCAAATAAACACATTAAAATTGTTACATTGATACCTAGAAAAAATTGATTGGAACCAAATCAATCCATTGAGACTGACAAGATTGGTATTGGTTAAAGTTCTTCAGAGAAACAGGACAGAATGTATATATATCATTATAAGGAAGTGGCTCATGTAGTTATGGACGGTGAGAAGTCCCAAGATCTATAGTTGGCAAGCTGGGGACCCAGGAGAACTGGTGGCGTAGTTCCAATCCAGGTCTGAAGGCCAATGTCCCAGCTTAAACAGTCAAACAGAATAAATTCCCTCCTACTCACCCTTTTTGTTCTAGTCAGATCTTCAACGGGTTGGACGAGGCCCACCCACATTACAGGGGGCAATCTATAATAGTCAGTTTACTAATTCAAATGTTGAGCTCATCCAGACACATCCTGACAGACATAACCAGAATAATGCTGGGGTTTTTTTCCAAGTAATTTTATTGGGATTATAATGGTTTATAACATTGTATAATTTTGGGTGTACATTATTGTTTATCAGTTTCTCAATACACTTCATTGTGCTCACCTCCAGCAGTCCAACTTTTATCCATCACTACACATATATGCCCCTTCATCCCTTTTGCCCACCCACCCCCCAACCCATCTGGTAACCATTAATCTGTTCTCTTTATCCATGTATTTGCTATCTTCAACATATGAGTGAAATGATGCAGTATTTGTCTTTCTCTGTCTGTCTTATCTTGCTTAACATCATACCCTCAAGGTCCATCCCTGTTGTTGCAAATGGGACGATTTTGTCTTTTTTATGGCTTAGTAGTATTCCATTGTGTGTGTGCATACGTACATATACACATATTCTTTATCCATTCATCTATAGATGGGCACTTGGGTTGCTTCCACACCTTGGCTGTTGTGAATAATGCTGCAATGAACATAGGGGTGCATAAATCTCTTTGGATCATTGATTTCAAGTTCTTTAGATAAATACTCAGTAGTGGGATAGCTGAATCGTACAGTATTTCTATTTTTAACTTTTTGACAAATCTCCATACTGTTTTCCATAGTGGCCGCACCAGTTTGCATTCCCACCAACTGCGTATAAACATTCCCTTTTCTCCACATCCTCTCCAACACTTATTGTTTTTTATCTTGGTAAACATAGCCATTCTGACTGGTGTAAGGTGATGTCTCATTGTAGTTTTGATTTGCATTTCCCTAATAATTAGCTATGTTGAGCATTGTTTCATGTGTCTGTTGGCCATCTGTATATCTTCCTTGGAAAAATGTCTGTTCAGAATAATGTTTGACCAAATGTCTGGGCACTCTATGGCCCAGTCAAGTTGACACATAAAATTAACCATCACAGTTGGTGATATGTTTATGTGTAATACTAGAATTTATACATGTGCTTGATACACACACTATTATACAACATCCTACATAATGTGAGAGTCAAAGTGGAAAGTAGAACTACTAAAACAACAAAGGTATGTTTAACAGAAGAATATTTTGCACTGTTTAGTTTTTTAATGTAATAAAATATATATGACAAAATTTGCTATTCTAACCATTTAAAGTGTGCGATTCAGTAGCATTAACTACATTTGCAATGTTGAACAACCAATTATACCACTCTCTATTTCCAAAACTTTTCATCACTGAAGCAGAAAATCTGTATCTATTAAGCAATAACCCCTCATCCTGATACTGGCCTAAGGCAAGGTTGATATGAGAGGAGCCGTGTTGTAACTTAGAATAATCTCTGACTAACCCAATCAGTTGTGTATTATCTAACTTGCATGTAGCCTACTGCATCCATCATCGATGGCAGCTGTAAGACCTAATGTGGCACCTCCAGTCACTCATGCCAGATGGTCATCATTCCTGAGCCCCTCCTTCATAGCCCACTAGTCCCTATACAACTGCCTCAAGATTATGTGCCTCTTTGAGATAGTCTTTGGGACATGAGTTGACCATCTTCCAATTTTCCTGGCTAATCAAATAAATCCCTTTCTCAACCACCCACTCATCTTGCAATGGATTGGTTTTAAGCTTTTGGTGAGCAGAATGAGCCCTTGCTCAATTCCTGTTTCCGGTTCCCTCTAGTCCGTGGCAACCTTTACCTACTTTCTGTCTCTATGAATTTGCCTATTTTTGATATTTCATATAAGAGGAATCTCAAAATATTTGTTCTTTTGTGCCTGGTTTGTTTTACTTAGCATGTTTTCCAGGTTCATCCATGTTGTATCAGAAGCATTTCTTTTTATAGCTGAATTATATTCCATTGTATATATATATATACACCACATTTTGTTTATCTATTTATTTGTTGGTGGACATTTGGGTTACTTTCACCTTTTGGCTATTGAGAATAATGCTGTAATGAACATTTGCATGCAAGTATCTGTTCGAGTCCTTGTTTTTTGGGTTTTTAAAAAATTTTTTTTTTGAGGAAGATTAGCCCTGCACCAACATCTGCCGCCAATCTTCCTCTGTCTGCTGAGAAAGATTGGCCCTGAGCTAACATCCGTGCCCATCTTCCTCTACTTTATATGTGGGATGCCTGCCACAGCAAGGCTTGCCAAATGGTGCATAGGTCTGCCCCTGGGATCCAAACTGGTGAACCCCAGGCTGCTGAAGTGGAATGTGCAAACTTAACTGCTGCGCCACAGGGCCAGCCCCTCAAGTCCTTGTTTTTAACCCTTTTAGGTATATATCTGGGAATGAAATTGCTGGCTCAGATGGAATGCTTCAGTTTTTTAATTTAAATTAAAATGAAAGTCGATTAAAAATTGTGTTCTTTAGTCGTACTAAGCATATTTCAAGAACTCAATAGCCACATATGGCTAGTGACTACACTATTGGACTGTGCAGGTCTAGATTAGAACATTACAGACACCCAATAATTTGATGAGCAACTTCATAATAAATGTACCAACTGCGCCTCTCTTTCTCTGCTACTCAAATAAGTTTCATGCTTCCTGCTTGTGTGCTTTTGTTCACCTTTTCTTGCGTCATAATTCTTTTTGCCTGAAATATCCCCTTATTTCCTATTTTCCCCTATGGAAATTTTCTCTCTTTTAGGAAATATTATCACGGCAGCCCACACTGACCTCTGCTACTCATAAATCATCAGAGCATTTGTTAACTTTTAATTTCTATGACATTTACTTTGCATTATATTTATATCTATTTCTTAGTTTCTTATCTAGATTTTAAATTCCTTTAAATTCCTAAGATACTAATAGCAAAAACAAGAGCTACATCACTATTTGTTAAATAATTACAATATCTCAGGCACAGTGTTAGTCATTTTATACACTCCATTTCATTTAATCCTTACAAAAGACCTAGGAGAGGCGATAGTATTATCTGAATTCTACATCAGGATTTAGGTCTTAGAGGCTAAGTAACACGGTGAAGATCAGATTTCTAATGAGTGGTGGTGTCAAGATTCACTCTCAGATCTGTCAGATGCACTACGTGTCCAGTTATATTCCTTTATAAAGATTACTTCAGGAAATCTTTATGAATAGTATAACCTAACATTTATTGATTGACTACTATGTGCCAGATCTTATTGTGTTTTCATGTATACAATAATTTAATTCTTACAGCAATCTTATGAAGTAGGAGCTGTAATCACCACCATGTTATGTATGTGATAGTGGTACGGAAAATTAAGTCTCAGAGCTAGTGTATGGCAGAGTCAGAATTTGAACTCAGGTAGTCTGAGTCCAGAGCCTATATTCTTAATAATCATATTATTTGTAAATTGCATTTAACAAACATTTGTTGAGTGATTGCTATGTACCAGACACTGTGCACAGCATTAGGGATTTAAAGATAAATAGAGCGGAGTGTGTGTGTCTTTTCTAGGAGCTTAGTCTACCAGACTGAACAAATAAGAAACTTTTGTCATTGTTAGGAAAGTTATTAAGCACAACTGTCACCACCACCAAACAAGGATAATGAGGACTTGCTGTTTCCTAGGTACCGTACTAGGTGTTTTGCAGGCTTTAATTCATTTAGCCTCACAACAACCTTGCAAGGTCATTATTCTTATTATTCTCATTTTCAGATCAGGAAACTGGGTGGGAGAGATGTTGTCCAAGCCATGAAGTGGGAGAACTGGCTGATAAACACAAGCAATGTGGCTCCAGGAGCCAAGTGCCTAAATGAACATTACCCGTGGGTAATAGAATTGCAATTTTCCTGGAGTGTGAACATGTAGTATTATATATAGCGCATTAAAAAACTGGCTTTAGCCAATTTTGGGAACTGGGAGCAATGTTTAGTCGTTCCGAAATGAGATTCAAGTAGGTGCAGTTCCTAGAATGGTCAGCAGAGGGAGGCAGCGTTTGTAATGCACAGCTACATTAAAACGGGATAACCTGTGGGAATTGGTCATCTCTAGAGTCACTTCTTGCTCTAACATTCTACGATTATCCTTGTCTGAATTTCACAAAGGAGTGGTTCCTTCTCAAATATATATAGAGAAGATTATTTTTATCTGATTGAACATGGTATTTATTTCAATATTTATTGAATGTTTAAGAACTTCTCTAAAGAAATAAGTGTAAGATGATCTGTATCCTTAAAGAGCTCAGAGTCTCACTGAAGAGGCAAGATAGATAAAAATGTAAATGGTGATATAAAACATCATATTAACAAAGTTTTGGAGGATTTCGGATACAAGGAGAAATTAATGGGGCTGCAATGGAATGGGAATGGAAAAGTACTGAAAGGTGAGTAGCATGTGCATAGGTAGAAATGAAGCGGAAAGTTGGTCTTTCTTGAAAATTAAATTCAATTTCCCAAGCATTTATAAGCTGTCTTCAGTGAGCAAGGCGCCATCCCTGGCACTGCAGAGAAAGTACGAATGAGTGATACAGTCCCTGCTTGAAGGAAGTCACAAATCCCTCAGCAGTAATAATATGTCAGGATATGGTAGGCAAATAACAGAACACTCTATTAGAGGCCTCAAAAGCTGACAACAAAATATATGTGTCTCATTCTCAAGAGGTGCCAGACCATTCATGTAGAACGTTCCACGTTGATGGCCCTAAACTACTTCTGCCAGTTTTAGCTGTTCACCCATCTCCAGCCTATGTACAAAGCTGAGGTTGAAGAGAAAGAGGTTTCTTTGGTGAGGCGGTGACAGAATACTGCATTTCACCCACCTTATTATCCTTCTCCAAGGGGAAGTAGAAAGATATATTCTCCTATGGTAGAAATCCCCTAATAGAAACAAATGGAAGCTCCTAGGTGCTGCAGAGCTTGCTCAGAGAGGAGGAGACTGCTCCAGTGCAGGCACAGCAAGAATTTCAGAGCCTGGAGAATATGGCTTCCTGCGTAGCAGAGTTTTGCGTAATGTTGGTGCTCTAAGTTGTTTCTGGGTAGTGCTGTAGCTGGGGGCATGGAAGACGGTGAGTCTACATCTTTCTCTCACCTGCAGAATGGGCAGGCTGCCAATGCCTCTGAACTTCATGGGTTTCTGTGGAATGTACATAAAGCATGGGCGGCTGCATCCATTGACCCCCCTTCTTATTTTATTTTTATCAACAGCAGCTTATTCATTGCTTTGGGAGTAAATAGAAATAAAAACAACCTTGTATAGAGGCCAAGCTATGTTTTCACCTGTCTTTGAACTTGGACCAGACAAATAGCCCAGTAATAAATAATAATAACAATAATAATAGTAATAATATAATAATAATAAAAGGGAGAATATGGTAGGTGTCCCCTCTTCTCAAGTCAAGGAGAGACCTTTCCAGGGGGCACTTGGAGACCTCTATGTGTGTCTCTAGGGACTCGAGGGTCTTGCCAGTGACTTCTCTAAAGGTGAGGTGCTGTGGCTAGAATGGCCCTGTCTGGTGGCAGAATACATCGGTGGCTGCTTTAGGTCTGGGCTGTACTTCCTCCCATGGCGGGGTAAAGTGCATGTTTTTGAGACTTGAGAAGGATCCAGCTGAAATGATCCTAACCAGATATGCTGCCTGAGGCACATGAAGAGAGGGCGATCCCAGTCGTCATGTAGCCAGACAGAAAAGAGGCAGACCAGGCGACCACAGGTAACTCATGAGGAACCCACAAAGGTACTCCATAGAGCAGCAGTTGTGAATTTCACCTAGAGGGCGCTGCGGGTGGATTATGCAGGGGAGGAAGACGTTGCCTCTACCCAGTCTAGGTCCTTCTGGCTGGCCTAAGAATTAAATTGACATGAGACAGAATAACAGGTGAAAGTCAAACAAATCTTTATAACATGTATACATGGGAGAGATTCAGGAAAACTGAGCAACTCGCCAAAATGGCAGAGGCTCTCATCTTAAGTATCATCTTTAGCTAAAAACAAAGGAGGATGTTGGGGGGTCAGTTATGGGAGATTACTAGCAAAGCACAGTTAACAAGACTAAGGTTGTTATGCAGATTTAAGTCCTTGCCTTCTGCATTGCTAAGAGTTTCTAGAGAAATGTCATCCGCACACCCTTCTTCCTGGTACAGAGAGGGAGATAGATACCTTTACTGATGGAGATTTCCCTTACAAATGTAAACGTCTCTTGCAAAGGGTTGAAGTCTACTTTTCAGTGCTTCTCCCCTGTGTGCAGTTTTTAAAAGTAACCAGCCCAAATCAGTCCTCATGCCAAAGAGACACATTTTGGGGTGGCCAATTCTGATCCCGCAAAAGTACAACCATACCTGTCACAAAAACTGTGCCCCATTTCCCCAACACCTACCCTCCCACCCTCCAGACACGAGAAACAGTGACTAACAAGTTGGGAAGATGGAACCAGGAAGAGAAAAAAAATCTGATTTTGTCCTCTTACCCCACATAGGTGAGGGGATAGGAGGAATTTAAATTTGAATGGGTTTGGAGTTTGAAATTATATTTGACAGAGCTATATTTCTGTACTTTCTAATTTTTCAGGTCTATAATAGTGCTCTATGGTTCTCAGTTTGTTTTCTTAGCTTTGCATTTCCCCTTTTTCCCTTTAATATTGCTTTACATCTTACTTTTAGAATTGATTTTTTTTTGTTCTCGTTAACATCTATATTATGAAGTACTTGCTGGAATTTTTTTCTTTGTGGGGCTCTTATTACTTCCAGAATGGTTCCTTCATCTGTACTATCCTCTCTCATATTTATTTATTTTTGCTGATACGTGTTTGGAAGGTTGTTGTGCGCTTTCTTTTTATCTTTTTTTTATGTTGCATACGGGCAGCTTTGTCTAGACCTTACGTTTCCTCTGCTATTCTGTGAGTGAATTGTCCCTGCTTTTCTGTTACTTTAGGTTCAGGGAGAAGGGAAGAGCTCAGGCGTTGCCGTGCGCAGCCCTGGTTGGAGGACTTGTGCTCTGCTCCTGCGATTGTATTAAATGTTTCCTGTGCTAAACTCTTTCTATCTGTTGAAGTTTATCTTCATCTCACTAAGAATATTATAAGGCTTTTGATTATTGCTTCTAATCATCATGGAGTCCTGGGTTCTTTGTTTCCTTTAGAGAAAGCAATCGAAAATTTTATTTTGTTTGGTTTATTGGATTCTCTGCTTCAATGTTACCGATTCTCCCTTTTCACATTCACCCATTTCTCGCCAACAGTAATTTCTCTTCCTCTCAACTCCAACTCTTTCCTCCTCTGGGGAAAAGGTGAATAATAAATGGAAGGATTTGCCTCTGTATCAATAATCCATGCGTTGGTTGCTTCCCTTCAGGCATTAAGCATACCTCTTCTCCACTTTCCCTCCTCTAGAGACTCTTGTCCTAATTATTTTCTCTTCTTTCTTCCTGTCTGCTGAATCACTATTGTTGGAGATAATTAATGCTGAGTGTTTATGACTATTCTGCTATCCTCTCCATTTTTCTCTCAGGTGGAAGACACCAAAATAGAGAGTCCCAATATTTCCCTTTTCTGGTAGGACAGGAAGGTGGTTCTGGTGGCACTTTTCCTCTCTTGCAAAATTCTTTGTCTCTTTCAAGGGCTACCCAATGTCTCTCTGAATCTCTTTCCCATATCGCAAGGTGGTCAGGGAGGTGGTTAAGATTTGACCTACTACCTGCTGTGTCCATCAATCGTTGTGCCAGCAGAGCAGTCTCATGACTATTGTAAAAGGGACATTTCAATCATATGTGAAACATCCTCTTTGAGAGTATATATCCATTCTGTGCACCCCACTTCTTTGGTGCCCTTCCTTCCTTGTAGAAGGAAGGTCCTGGGCTATGGTCCTCACATTTTGGCTCAGAATAAATTCACCCAAATTTTCATTTATAGTTTGGTTATGGATTATTTTCATTGACAAATCAATGGAGAGTAGTCAAGATTTTTAAATAGGTGACTGATGAAATGAAACATTCATTTCAGGTTTGGAAGCTAGCATGTTGTCTCGTGGAAATATATGGGATGAATTTGCACAGAGGGAATTACGAAAGCAGTGAAACAAGTTAGGAAGGTTTTATAAAATCAGATATAATGCAATGAGGGCCTGAGGTAAAGAGGAACCTCTTTCATATGTTAGAGTTTTGAATTGAGTAATTAGAGTCTTTTTCCTCATAGGTTTCTAGGGTACCATCAATTTGTCTATCACACACTCAATTGTGTAAGAATTTTGTATTAAAGTAGGAAAGCTCTGAGTCAGAAAGTAATGCAAGGGAGAAAAGCTTCTCATCTTTTTTATTTTTTAACAATGAATTTGGCATCCATCCACAAGCAAAAGTACCTCTGAAGGAGTTGCAGGATCCACCACTATAAGCCAAGGGACCCAGAAGTCTTGCCCATTGTGCATCCAGTAATGGCAGGCAGACTTTGGTACCACTGAGGGACCAGCAGGAGCTTGTGAACTGGCCACAGCCCTTCTCACCCTGGTTGGAGAAAACCAGGAGAGTATTGACTGGGCAGACACTCAAGGATGAGGGAGACTATAGAAGTTCGTGACATCCAAAGACAGATTCTAGCACTCCACTGGAATGCAAAAGAATAGAAGTTTGCATGTCCTGGAGAGGGTAAGAGAGACTCTGCCAGCGCCGCCCCTCCCCTAAAGGGGCACAGCTTGGAGCTGCACTGGGGGTGGGGACACTTATCCCTTGGCAGGGAAGGGAGAGCAGTGAAAGCCCAGCTAACCCAGCTGTGCAAGAAACTGCTGGAGAAGCTCATTTCTCTCCTGCAGCACCCAGTGTTAGGGCAGGGTCTCCATGACTAGGGAAGTGAGGAGATGGGGAAAGACGCAGATAAAAATATCAAAGGGCATTAAAGGGATGTGGTTCCTGTGGACTGCTTTCAGAACTCTAGCAGGAAGCCCACCCATGAGCCGCTGGGAGATACTCAAGGATCCTCCCCACGTGGCCCACGGGCACCTCCGATGCTCTGAATGCTAAATCCACACCTTCCCTTACTCGAAAGCTGGCTCATGGAGGGATAGAAAAAGATATTCTAGGCAAGTGGAAACCAAAAGTAAGTGAGAGTAGCTATACTTATATCAGAGAAAATAGACTTTAAGCCAAACATTGATAACAGGAGACAAAGAAGATCATTATATAATGATAAAAGTATCAATTCATCAAAAAAGACATACCAACCATAAATGTATACACACCAGACATCAGAGCACCTAGATATATTAAGCAAATATTAACAGATCTAAAGAGAGAAATAGTCAACAATACAATAATAATAGGGGCCTTCAATACCCCACTTTCAGCAATGGATAGATCATCCAGACAGAAAATTGACAAAGAAACATTGATTTGAACCATACATTAGACCAAATGGACCTAATGGACATATATAGAACATTCCATCCAACAGCAGCAGAGTATGTATCCTTCTTAACTGCACACAGAATATTCTCCAGGATAGAGCATATGATAGGCCGCAAGACAAGTCTTAGCAAATTTAAGAAGATTCAAATCATACCAAGCATCTTTTTTGACCATAGTGGTATGAAACTAGAAATCAACAAGAAGAGGAAAGCTGGAAAATCTGTAAGTGTGTGGAAACTAAACAACACACTCCTGAACAACCAATGTGTAAAAGAAATCAAAAGGAAAATTAAAAAAAACCTCAAAACAAATGAAAATGGAAACACAGCACACCAAAACCTATAGATGCTGCAAAAGCAGTTCTGAGAGGAAAGTTCATAGTGATAAATGCATATGTTAATAAAATAGAAAGATTTCAAATAAACAACACAACTTTACACCTCAGGGAAGTAGAAAAAGAAGAACAAATTAAGCCTAAAGTTAGCAGAAGGAAGAAGATAACAGAGATAAGAGTGGAAATAAATGAAACAGAGACCAGAAAAACAGTACAAAGAATCACTGAATCTCAGAGATGGTTTTTTGAGAATAAACAAAATCGACAAAGCTTTAGCTAGATTAACTAAGAAAAAACTCAAATGAATAAAATCAGAAATGAAAGAGGAGACAATACAACTGATACCACAGAAATACATAGAATCATAAGAGACTACTATGAATAATTATATGCCAAAAAATTGGACAACCTAGAAGAAATGGATAAATTCCTAGAAGCATACAACATATGTGACTGAATCATGATAAAATAGAAAATCTGAACAGACCAATAACAACTAAGGAGATTGAATCAGTAATTAAAAAGCTTCCAACACAGAAAAGCCTAGGAGCTGATGGCTTCACTGGTGAATTCTACCAAACATTTAAAGAAGAATGAATGCCAATGCTTCTCAAACTTTTCCAAAAAATTGAAGAGAAAGCAACATTCCCAAACTCATTTTATGAAGCCAACATTACCCTGATACCAAAGCCAGATAAGGATACAACAAGAAGAGAAAATTATATCTCTGATGAAATGCTCAAGAAAATCTTAGCACACCAAATTCAACAACACATTAAAAGGATCATACACAAGGATCAAGTGGGCTTTATCCCTGGGATGCAAGGATGGTTTGATGTATGCAAATCAATAAATGTGATACACCAGATTAATAGAATGAAAGCTAAAAATCATCAGATCTTCTCAATAGATGCTGAAAAAGCTTTTGACAAAATATAACCTTGTTTCATGATAAAAACACTCAACAAATTAGGTATAAGAGGACCATACCTCAACATCATAAAGGCCATATATGACAAACCCATAGCTAACATCATATTCAGTGGTAAAAAGCTGAAAGCTTTTCTTCTAATATCAGGAACAACACAAGGATGCCCACTCTCACTACTCTTATTCAACATAATGTACCCTCAAGAAAAATTGAATGAATAAATGATGTTCTAAAAAATAAAGGAAAAGTTTCCTCCCCTATGCAAAGGGAAAAACCTGTTAGAACCTGTCAAATGCAAAGGAAGATATTTGGGTTATTAACAGCTCTTCAATGAAAAAATATTTATTAAATATCTATTATATACTAATGTCCTTTCTTTTTCATAACTTGACATTCAGGCACTCCCTAACCTGATCTCAAAGTATCTTGTCTTTCAGTCCTGTTCCTCACTGCTGTAGCCACGAAGTTACTTATCAGTAAACTAGGAACTAAGCTCCCATTATAATGGCTAAGACAAAAATCTCAACCCTAATGGACCATCTAGTTTAATGGAGAGACAGACATCCACATGGTTTACCAGGATATAGGGTAAATAAAATAAATATTAATGATAAAGGCACAAACAACATGCTACGCCATGCACAAAAGGAGCGGTTAATTCAGAGCAGGAGATTGAAGTGAATATCATCTGTGCCAGGCCTTAAGGGATGAATAGGACTTTAAAAGGTGGAGATGGGAAGTGAAGAAGAGCATTTGATGTAGAAGAAACAATGTGAATAAAAGCAAAAATATGAACATACATGACATATGTGAGGAATTGTGAAGAGTCCAGTTTGACTAGAATAGAACATAGAGTGTTTAGGGCAAAGAGTAGAAGAGAAGAGGCTGGAAAGGTAAGTTGAGGCCAAATAGTGGAGAACTTTGCATGACAGAGGGGGCTCGTGCCTTATTATATAGGCTTTCAGAGTTGAAGAATAATGTGCTTTGCTGAGTGTAATAAGGAGATAACCAAGGCATCTGTGAATATGAAGATGGATTAGAGAGGTGAGAGAACAGAGGCAGAGAGAACAGATAAGCTTCAAGAATAAAAGAAATGAGGAAAAATCAACAATGGGGTTGTAGTGACAGAGAAAAGGGGCGAGGCTAACACGAAATAAGCCCCTGGAAGCCAAAAAGATTTGGCTAAAAAGCCAGGCTGAGGGGGTGCCCATGGGAAAGAAAGGAAATAGAATTCATTGAAAACTCTATACTTGGATTACTTTCTTCCTGTGCACCTGTGCATGGCTTGAGTGTAGAGAGCAAAGGGAAGAGTGACACATGAGGAGGCCAGAAGTAGTCATGGGTCAGATCATTCCCGGGCAGCCATCTTGAGGATTTGGGAAGTTTGTCTATAAGCAGTGGAACTTCACTGCAGGGATTTTAGCAGAAGAGTGACTTGAACTGCCTCCTCCCTCCGTCACAACCATCCCTATTCTGGCTAGATTCCATAATACATTGCTTCCTCTTCAACTTGTTATCCTTCTCTCAAAGCCTACCTATAAATCATACACTAAAGATCAATCCAATCACCTGCCTTCTCTAGTCCTATACATTGAGTAAAATAAAATAATTCCCAGCTTGATTCTACCATAAAGCCAAACTCTTCAACATCATCTTGCCCTCGACAATGCCCAGGATTCTTTGAGTGTTTCCTTAGTTACCTCTTTTGCCAATTCTCCACAGTAGGTAAATCAAATCATTCTGTTCTTCTCAGATGTTCTCTACAATCTACTTGCTCAAACTCAGCAGATCTCTCACTTCAAAGAGAAAGTAGAAGCCATTAGACAGGAACTTTTTCAACTTTCTGCCACTGTATCTACAAACTTACCTGCACCTATACTCCCTCAACCTCGTATCAGTTAGGAATGTGACTGCAAATGTTGGAAAGCACAACAGCGGTTTAAACCAGAAGAATTCTTGTAAAAATGTTGGGGCCAGAGACTAGAGGGGAATAGTGAAGACTTAGGATAGCAATTTAGGGACTGGGACAGGTGTACCAAAAAATGAATAAATAGAAGACCCAGCATCACTGATGGCCCAGCTTCACTGGCCATCATAACAGGAGCTCTGTTGTTGCTGTTGCTAGTAATTTTTTTTATCATGGGAGTTATCCAAAGTCACAAATCGTATCAGTAGACAAGTTGCGACTAGAACTCAGATTTCCTAATTCAATATACTTCAGTAATCCTAATGAAGGTAATGTTTTTGGCCTAGGAAACCAATGAATATTTAATTCCTCATGAACTGTTTGTCCTGTGACTTCTTGCACATTGAAGCAGCAGCATTCATCGCTTCCGGGAAGACAAAATCCACCTAGAGAAAAGGGATCTTTGCTTAGTTTTGAATCTCAGAGCCAACCCTCTTGAACCCCTTATAAGACAATTGTCTTGAAATCCAGGCTTTTTGAAAGGAAAAAGAGGCACCTAAATTCCAAAATTGTCTCTTTACAAACCAAAAGGAAAGTTAGTTATTTGAAAATAGAGTTTTACAATGAGCCACAATAGAGAAAGGATGGAGGATATAATTCAAGAGAAGTCCCACCATGTGAAACATAGAAAGTGTTGGGGAAAAACTTAAGAGGTGTGTGTGAGAGACGAGTGAGCAAAGGTAAGACAGTGTCTTTTATTCACTGTGCAACTCAGTGGGTTGGTAGTTTTGGAGGGAATTTGGGAACATCACTGACCAAGAGGTTGGAAGCCTCTGAGAGAAGTCCTGTGCTAACATGAGGTGGCCACAGGAGCATAAGAATGGTGGCATGGTGTATTAGGCACCACAGTAGCTCACTCCCTATGGCGAGTGCATGTCACAGAAGATATGTAGAGGTTCCTGAGCAACTCTGAGAAATATAAACAGTAATTTAGAAATAAGTGTTAGTGTACTTGTCAGAGAGTCATAGCAGAGAATTCTCAGGAGAGGTCTCTGTTCAAAGGAACATCATAGTGATAGCTGTGAGTGGGCAACTCCAAGTTTAGGCCTAGATGGAAGATATTGCTAAGTCTCAGAGGATTAGCAGCATCAGTGAAAATCAGTGTAGACAGCCTGATCAGCAGGAGATGGCTGAGACTTTTGAGAGCAATCACCACGCATTACCCACGCCAAGGGATCAGACTCAGCAACACCAGTTTCAGCAGTGGTCACAGTAAGTATATAGGCCAGTGCCCAGAGCCCAGGTGAGGCAAGCTATGTATCAACCAGACATCATATGGGTGCCAGGAGAGAAGGACAACACTCCCACTGTGCTATTGCTAAGATATTACACGAACTTATATTGCTAAGATATTACATGAACTTCTTCTGTGCCCAGACCTCAAAAGATGAGAGGGGAAGACTAAGAATGAGAGGGGAAAAACCTTGAAAAATTGAGCATTAGTCTCCCCAAAAGACTGAGTTTGTCCTAAATAAACTGTTTTACCTTTAATTGGGAAAGCCTGAGTTTTCCACTTTTTCCCCCATTTTTCAACTTTGAATTTTGAAAATTTTCAGACCAACAAAAAAGTTGAAAGATTTTTACAGTGAACATTCATGTCCCTTCACAATATCCATCAGTTTTTAACATTTTATCTTATTTGATCAACCTACCTACCTATTTATGTATCATCTGTTAATTTTTTGCCTATTTGAATGCAAGTTGCAGACATCATGGAGTTCATATCTAAATATTAGATTTAACCTTATGAAATTGCTGATATGTAGTGATTTTTGGATGTTTAACTTAACACTTCTGTATGCATTTTCTAAGAATAAGGACATTCTCCTCCACAACAGCAACTACGAACACATTAGAAAATTCACATTAATTCAGTAATATACAGGCCATATTTAACTTTTTCCAGTTGCCCAAAATGTCTTTTATAGGTGATTCATGTTCCCCACCCCAGCCCAAGATCCAGTTGAGGTTCATGCACTGCATTTGGTATTTATGACTCTTTAGTGTCTAGAACAGTCCCTTTGTTTTCGGGACATTGACTTTTTTTTTTGATAAAAGTCCAGGCCAATGTCTTGTAGAATTGCACATTTTGGATTTATCTGACTTGTTTTCTCATGGTTAGATTTAGGTTAAACAGTTTTGATAAGAATACTACATAGGTGACATTGCATACTTCTGATTGAGTCCTATGAGGAGACACGTGGCACATTGTTCAACTATTGGTAATGCAAGTTTGATCATTTAGTTGATTGAGGTGGTGTCCACACAAACTCTCCACTATAAAGATACATTTTTCCCTTTTTAATTAATAACTAAAATATGGGATAATATTTTGAGACCATATGAATATTATATTCCCAACAACCTTTTATGCAAAGGCTTTAGCATCCATTGATGATCCTTAGTTATTATATTGGAGGTTGCCAAATGATGATTTTTTGATTCTCTCATTTATTCTACACTTACTAGCTCAATTCTTCTGGAAAAAAAAAGCTCGAATTCTCTCGTGCACGGCTATCACTGTGGATTTATAAATTTTATTTTATCCAATGTATTATAATTCATCATTGCCATTATTCTTTTTGAGGCTCAAGTCTTCATATATTTGATCAGTAGGCAACCACTTCAGGCTGACTCCTTTTTCCTTTTGGCATGACCTAATTAGTCTTTGAGTGCTTCACTGCTTTCTGGCACATCAAGATGTTCCAAGTTCCCCTAGTACTTTGGCTGCTACAGACCTGGAGTCATTTCTCCAAGGATCTCTGTCTTTTTTAAGTGGAAAGTGGCATTTAGAAGCCAAGATCTGGGTGCCAGTTGTGCTCATTGCTATGGAGCGCATTGCTTCTAGGCCCAATGAGGGACTCCAGAGCACATCTGAGCCTTAGTGTGAAAATTTAACTCTCATCCAACCCCATAACTATATAATTAATTTATTAGACTTATTCCAGCTACTCATACAGGAATCAGAGTGGTATTTTAGAATGTAAATTAGATCATATTTTCCCTGCTTAAAATCATTATGTGCTAAACTTCAGCCACACAGGTTGTCCTTCAGTTCCTCTCATACAACAGTCTCTGGAGGTTGCCAAAATGGTCCATTTGTAAAAACCTAATCCTTTAAAACTTTCAAATTTTTGTGTATATTTTATAATGTATACAATATATTAATACAATAGTACACACAATGTAAATATAACCAAATAAATATAGTTGGAGTTGTGTGAGCAAATTTCTTTTTAATTGGTGAAATGCCGGATCAGTTTAAAATTTGGAAACCACTGCTCTAATCCTGAATTTCCTAATGGAGGCCTTAGGATGTGCTGTTTCCATGAGGAATTTACAGATTAGTTCTGTCTCCTCTGTAAAACTGTAAATATCGTGTTATTTTATTTCTCCATTGTATAACCATCACCTAGAACAGGAGACTGGTACATACTATTACTCAATACATAGTTGTTGAATAAATGTTGGGTAGAATAAATAGGAATAGAAAACAGCAGAAAAGGATGGAGGGTACAAGTTGGTCCACTGTCAAAAACATCTCAGAAACATTTAAATGTTCGGTATGCCATTTATTTTGCATGTAAATTGCTCTCTCACATATGAGGGAATCAGTTGGTAGATTGGTAGACTGAGTAAAGGAAAAAAGTGATAAATAAGAATTGTAATGAAGGAGGATACTGCAGACAGTTTGAGAACATTTTTGGGGTAAACTGATTAAATGGAAGCTAGCAGAGGTCAGATTGGACATTCTATCCTTGAGCAGACCAACTGGAGTATCAAAAACCAATTTTATTTGTTTATACATGTTCCACAAAATCTTGAGAGTTTAGCTGTGGCTCATACATAGCAGATTAGCTCTATGTAATGTATCCTTCTATCCACACTCCACCTTACCCAGCCAGGTCTGTGTCACTTCCCTCAGGGGAATTTCTGGGTAATTTGAGCAAAGGCCTAGCTTTAGGGTTTCTGGGCCTCCCAACTGCCTTCTTCTATTCCTCTTGGATTTCTGTGGGGTTGAGCTGTAATAAGTATACACTTCATTGTGGGTGCAAAAAAAGTTCCCTGTTAATTAACTCCCTTTTAGAGGAACATGGTTCTAGAAGTTAGGTGACAGTTGGTAAATTGAACTTAGCAAAATTAAATAAAATTTCCTTTGGCACAGATTCAGCATGGTATTTTCAATTGTTAGCAGTGATTGGAGAGGCACAGGTAAGGCAGCCATCTCTGTAGGAGAAGTTTGCTCTGAAAGTAGTGAAGTGTGAAGGAGTCCTTTTGTGAAGTTTTATCTGAGAAACCTAGAATTTACATTTTAGCCCCTAAATGATGTCTCCAAATTTCACGTCTTTCTGTGCAATTCCAACATACATAAGTGAAATTACGTTTCTTGAGGTCAGGGTCATCAATGGGAGAATCAGAAGGAGGTAAAGAGACAAAGATTTCTATAAGCTTTCAGTCCAGGATCCTCCATATAAATTCAGGTGAAATTTTTTAATAATGAATATCTGTGTCAGCCTGGTTATCAGAGAGAAAGGGAAGATTCTATTGAAGGCCTATTGTTCTATTGAAGGCCTCATGCCTCCACAGTGCTGTGTGCGATGGGGGAAGAAGCCAGCCTCAGTTTCCCCACTCCTTCACATGTTGATTTGGAGTATAAATGCTGCAGGAATTTTTGTTGCCATTGTTGAGGAAGATGTGCCCTGAGCTAACGTCTGTGTCAATCTTCCTCTATTTTGTATGTGGGTTGCTACCACAGCATGGCTGATGAGTGGTGTAGGTCCGTACCTGGACCCAAACTGTGAACCTGGACAAAGAAATGGAGTGTACTGAATTTAATCACTACGCCATGGGTCTGGCCTTGGAATTTTTTTTTAATGTACTAGTTGACTATCCCACTCTCTTCCCATCATCATTTCTCTTCATCTTTTTTTGGCTCTAGTCACAAAATTGTAGGTTCCCTAAAAGACTCAACTGAGCTGTGTATTATGATTTTTTTTGCATGTAAAATTTTAAAATACTAGGTGTTTTTTAAATGGGGAGCAAGTTCAGATTCTTTTGTCATCCTTTGATATCAACATGATTAAAATCAGTGGGGCTTTTGTTTTTTCTTTTCATTTTCTCTAAACTACAATAGTTGATTTATGAATAGGCATTCAATATAAAATATTTCAACCAAAAGTACTGTTCTGAGGGTTATATTTTTCAACCTTTTTACTGCATTTGCAGTAACATACAATTAATGGCAATCACGCTTTGTGTAGTTTGAATTATATTTTCCTCTTAGTCTTTAGTATAATTTGTATGACAAGTTCATTTTCCCTCTTGAGCTTGCTCGATACTTCCACATGAGGAACATGTGTTCCTTTTCTCCATTCTGATTATCTTCTACTCCATAGGTGGTCCTGACAGGTCTAGCATAATCTAAGAAGAATGATTAGAGTAAACATAGCTAAAGTTACCATTTTAACACCATGGCTATTTTTTGAAAGAATTCATTCGGAACCTTTCTGTAAGAAATAGATTTGGCCAATTTTGTCCTTGTCATCACCATCACCATCAATACTCTGTCATCATCATCAAATAAAGTGTGTAAGTTTCCTCAAGCCCAGCAGAGTCACATGTGACTTAAAAATTATTCGATTTACTGTGGTCTTTCTCATGGGTAGCTCCAAGAAAAGCCAGAAATTTAGAGACACCAATCTCTGGAAATCTATCTTTAGAAATCGTGAATAATTGGACCCAAAGCCTTGACAATCCCCAATTCTAAGGGCATACAGATAGCATCAGAATCAGAACTATACTCAAGGATTCAGTTCAATCCCTGCTCTGTGGTGATAAAACTCAATTGATGGGATGTAAAAACAGACATGCAGACACACAGCGCATATGCTGCATTATTACTGGCAGATGTGTTCTGTTAGGCCTGCCATGTTTGGCTTTGTTTTGTTTTGCTTTATGTGGTAACCAAAATCAAAAAGGATATTTTGCCTGAAGATTTGGATTATTGACTCCCTTTGAAGAATCAGAATTCTTACATCCCTAGGTTTCCATTCCCACAAGGCAACCTGGGGCTGTGTAGCGGTGGGTGTATTCCCAGCTCCCGGTAGGGTCTACCCTTCACTCAAGCACAACATGCATATTTATATTGCTTGTGTCATGTATTTTGCCTTACTGATCCTTACAGGCATTCTATTTTCAACCCTTAAACAGAAACATGCAGTGTGAGCTACTCAGGAAATACTAGACCTGGAAACCCAGGACCTGGGTGGTTGTAACTGTCATGTCGTTGAGTCTGTTTTCTCATTTGTTCAGTGGGGCTGAATAAACCTCTTCTAATGATCTCCTGTGATAGCTGTGACCTTCAATTGAGAAAATGCATGTGAAAACACTTTGAAGTACTGCAAGTGTAAAAACTGGTTAATCATATCCATGTACAAAAAAATACAAATAATTTGTCAACTAAAATTTTGAGTTTCCTCTGCTGAAAACAGTATTGACATTGCAGAAGGAATAGATAGAAAAAAGGAAACTGTCCTGTCCCATTTGAAGCAGAAATATTCTGTGTCATAGGCAGCTGGCTTGATGGGAAAAGCCTGGTATTGAGTTAGAAGAGCTGCTTGGGACAGAAGTCCTGGGAGCTGTGCACAGGTCATTGCACCGCCGTGAACTTTATGTCCTCGTCATACAACATGGAAGACAGGACTTGCCCCCTGAACTCACAGGCTTGTGGTCAGGATCAAATGATGTAAAGTAAGTGAAAGCAATGAATAAACTGTAAGACATTATCCTAATATAGGCAATAATAAGTACTTAGTGATAAAATATGAACATATAAAATAGACTATTTACAAACCAAATATTTACACACCTTAAGAGTTGGAAGAGATGACAGAGTAGTTTTGAGTTAAATCAGAGACAGCTTTTTGGAAGAGGAACATTTTGATCGAGTCTGATTTCTGGCCATCCATCTGAGAATGGGCCTATTTTCTTAGTTGAAATAAGCTTGCTTTTTGTGTTTTATTTCTGATGCATACCTCTATTGTGAGAAGAATTGGGGGTTTCTCATGTTCTTCAGATTACTTACTTCAGTATAATACATCATATAAAAAATTTAGAGAGTGAAAAAAATAACTTGTGAAGATTTTGTCACTAGAATAACTCAGGATGTTTATTAGTGTTGGAAGGAATCTTTGTGATGATATTTTACAAACCAGAAAACAGAAGAACAGAGGAATTAAAGGACTTCTGCAAGTTCTCAAAGCTATGAAGTTGCAGGGCCGGAACTCATACCAGGGGTTTGGACTCCGGGGTTCTTTCTGCTGTGCCACGTTGATACTGGGGCGACTTCTGGCTGGTGGTGCTGTTTCGAGTCATTGGATGTTTATTAATCAGACTGGGCTGGGAACATAGGAGGAGGAAAGGAGAGGTGTTAATGAGATCGCTGTGAATTAGAAAGTGGGTTTTTGGGGAAACCTCAGCTCCTATAAAGAAAATAAATGATTTTGCATCCTTCCTTCACACTGGAAGCCCCCTCCCCACCCTACCCCTTCTGCCATTCTTTTGAAGCCCGGTGACTACCTTTACGTTCTCAGATGTGTCTTAAACTTTTTGCATGTCCTCGCAGTCCTGGGACACTGGTGAGATTCCTTCTCCGATCAGCACGCTAGGGGAGGACAGCTCCTTCAGCAAAATGAAAACTTTCAAACCCTCAATCAAAGCAAGAAACAACGCGGCCACTGGAACAAAGTTTCTACTGGGGGCAAGAAATCACTCCTCCCCGTCCCAGTTCCTCCAGCGTCTGAGAACGCGAACTTGCTTTCCTTTTTTCCCACAGCCCCAAGGGAGCTGTGCCGTCTTCGCTATTAAGAGGTTTAGGGCCTGAACGAGGTCATTCTTCCAGGTGTCTGGAGGCGGGCTGCCTCTGGAATTTAATTTCTCTGCTCTCCACCAGCCTCCAGTGTCCCTCTTCCCTTCTCGGTTCCGGAGGGGCAGAGGAAGCCGCGTGCCCCAAGGCTCATCGCCCGCTTGGAATTCGCGTTTGGTGCCCGGGAGGAGGCTTTTTGGGGAGGACGGCAGCGGGGCCCGGTCGCGAGTGCCGGTGCCTGTCCTGCAGTTGGCGGAGTTCTTGTTGGCATATGGAGACGGGTGCCTTTCGCGGGCCCACCCTGCCTCCCACATCGCGACTTGCCTCCTTGGAGGGGGCTTCGGAGGTCCAGAGGCAGGCAGGCAGGCAGAATTCGGGCTCCCCCAGAGTCGGGCTGCCTGGCTTTATCCTCCCCGGTCCCAGATGGCCGTGGGCTCCACGCTGCCCCTAGCAGCCCCCCACCGCCACCGCCGCCGCCTTCCCCAGCAGCGGCTGCTGGGTGACGGCGCCGTCACTGGTTGGATTGGAGCTGGCAGCTCAGACGGGACACCGGGGGGGGGGGGGGGGAGTGGGGGAGGGAGGGTGTGGGAAAGGGGGAGGTCAGCGCTGGGCGGGCGCTCGGGGGACCCAGCGCTGCCCCCTCCAGCAGCAGGAGCAGCACAGCAGCATCAACAGCCGCCGCCGCAGCCACAGCGGCCGCAGCAGCGCGAGCGCGAGGCTGGCAGCGCGGCGCGGCCGAGAGCAGAGGGGCGGCGGCGCCCGCCCCAGCCGAGCCGAGCGGAGCCGAGCGCGCAGCCGGGCCGCCGCCGCCGCCGCCTCGCAGATGCCATCACAGCAACAAAGAGCTGGCTGAGCTGAGAGCAGCGGCGGGAGCTGGCCTGGAAGCCACGGCGCGGGCTCGCGGAGCTAGGCGGCAGCGGGAGAAGGCGCGTGGGGGGTCTGGGGGAGGGGAGGGGACAGAAGATGGCCAAGAAGAGAAAGCCCCCCAGCATCAAGGGTGAGTGCTGCTCCATTCCCGCCTCGCTGCATCCCACCTCCCACCCATCCGCCCCTCGGGCCAGCTTGTTTACATCCAGGCTAGACCAAGCGGAAGGCTGCCTGCGGGGAAGAGTTTGCCTTCTCCGGGAGGTGGGGCCACCTCGGCGCTGCTGCACCTCCCTTTGCCTCCGGGGAGACTCTGACAGGAGTTTGTCCCTTTTTTGTTACCTGGAGACTCTTTCTCTCACCCCACCCCTTTCCTACTCCACGAGCTTGGATATCTGTTGCACCTCCCCCCAGCCCCCTTCTCCCGCCCCCCCCCGCAGGGCAGTGCGGAGGGAAGCGACTCTTGCCTCCTAGTGTCTCATCCTTTTTGGAATCAGGCTGTGTGCGCGCCTGTGTGTGAGAGAGAGGAGAGTTTTTCCTGGTCTCTTCTATTCCCTCCTCCCAATCTTCCCCCTCCCTCCGCCTCTTTATCCCTAGGCTGACAAGTTCTGCATCCATTTTCCCAACCTCCATTCTCAGGAGGAGATAGGAGCTGTCGGGCTCTCCTTTTCTCCGATCGCCAAGAGGACTTGCTGCCGGCCGGGTCCATGCAGGCTGTTTCCCCATTCCCGACCTGCGAAGGCGGGCAGTGACTCCAGATGAGCAGTCCCCGCTGCTCCTTTGGAACCAAGGGCTTCCAAAGTTGGAAAGTTCAGGAGGGGGAGACGCAGTGGCAGGGAGGACAAGGAAGAGCTTGTGGCTGGGGTGACTTGAGGCATCGCTGCGTGGTCCGGAGCTAGTCTAGGAGGGAGCCTCCTGGGCGGCCTGGAGCTTAGGGGCGTCCCTAGGACGCGCAGAGCTGGGCGCGCGGGGAGCAGGTGCACCGGCCGCTGGCGCCTGCAGCGTGGACTCGCAGAGGTCGCGGCTCGCAGGCTCCCGCGCTCCCGCTGGGAAACAGCGGTGGCCAAGAGGCAGTCCGCAGCGCTGCGCAGGGATGGGAGCCGACCCCACGCCGCGCGCCGGCAGGAACGCTGAGCGCCCGGAATGGGACCCGAGCCTTGTGGAGAGGAGGAGGGGGCAGCGTTTGAAGTTGGATTTGGACCCAATGGGCCTAACGGTCCCGGAGGCGAAGACTCCTTGCACCTTGTGGTTATGTAAAATAGGACCAGGACTCTGAGATGGGAGGGGGTGCATAATTGAATATATCAGCTTGGTTTACAGAAGCGCGCTTGGCTTTGGCGTGCTTGCTTTTTTCCCCAAGTCCTGCTTGTGGGAGCTGAGCTCCACTCTAGAGGTCACTAGGGGGACACAACTTTATCTCGGTGCTTCCGCTTGCTTTTTAATTTCTCTGGGGTACTCAAATCACTTATTGGAAAGGGTTGAACACCATGATTCTTAATCTTTTGGAGACGTTACTACAAAACACCTGAGATCTTCTGTTTGAAACTGTCATATATGTATAATAATTTTATTGTAATGTACTTCCTTAAAAATATTACAGTTCCTATAAATTAGAAGAGGCTTTAAACCTAATTTTTTCCCTCTCAATGAATTAGTACCTGTTTATAGTGGTAGACTGCTAGAGAAAGAAGGAGAAAATAGATTCATCTACCAACAGCTTCCTCGCTATAATATCAAAGAATTAGTCTAAACCGAGATTGGCAAGGTGCATTAGCTGCACTTTTGGTTCGCTCCTTTTTTGTGGAACCATATGGCACGATGAGCGAAACAGAAGGATTGGTTTTCAGCACTGCTGATGTGGCTATCCATTGGCAGGAATACACTTCATACCCACCCCAAACCTTGCAGATTGTAAATGGTCCGTGCAGAGTGGAAAAAATTTTACAGTTTTACAGTACACGCTAGCTGGAGACAGTCTTACCCTTGAAATTAATCTTGGCAGAAGCACAGAAAGAGACAAATGAGACCAAATTAATGAGAAGTGAACTAGCATAGGAGGTTTGATGAAAAAGACACCTCCTCTTTACTCCCTTAAAAAACACCAAGAAGTTTTTGTTTTGTATGCCACAACGGGATTGTGGATATGTATTTTCTTAAATTTGATAGTGAAATAATTGAAGAATGGTAGTTAATAGAGTTTTGTCATTTAAATGTTAACAGTTCCTCTGGAAGAGTTAATAATCAAGCTTTCCTAGGACACGTGGTCTCAAGAAATTTCATTTTAGTTCTTTCAAAATAAGGTCTTCTCATGCTACATGTTTTTCTTAAAGGGAAAGTTATATTATTTAGCTCTTACTGACTTATGTATTTTCTCTCTCTATTTACAAATGTTCAGTTTGTTTAAGCAGTTTATGTAATATTTCTTGGAAGGAATGGTATCTATTTTTTAATCCTTGTAGTTTCACTTTAGCAAAGCAGGATTACTTGTGATATTTTACAGATAACAAAAGCAAACTCAAGAAGTAGTATTCCATTGACTTGCCTCAATTCTGCCTTTTAAAGGGAGAGCTCTACAAAATCATCTGACTGCAGGCTGACTGAACTGCTCTCAGACATCTGCTCCTAAGCTGCTACCAACTAGACTGGGACCGCTTGGTAGAAAACCAAATTGCTAAATTGCTAAGCTATTTTTTCTTTTTGGCAGGCTGCTAGGCTGAACTTTGCTGGATAATAAACTATAGGTTTAGCAATATTCCGCGCTGTGGTGGTTATCCTCTTACGAGAACCTCTGCTCTGCTTAGCTACACAGCGTGTGGGGAGAGATCATTCGTTGGAGCATGTGACAGGCAAGTTGCTCATTGGCTTCTGAAGTCCTAGCAGCAGAGACTACAGACCTACAACAGCTAGAAATTGGCCAAAGGGAGATGCAGTTTCTTAACATGGACAGAAGAGTAAGATGAGTTGGCAGTGTTTCTCAAGGGTTACTAGCATTCATTTGTGACACCACATCGAAAGGACAGCTCTTCAAAGTTAAATGGAATATTTATCAATCCAATGTTTATAATATTTTCACGAAAAAATGCTGTAGTCCATGATCAATAAGTTAGTTACGTTAACTATAGTGATGTAATCCCCCCGCCCCCCCCCCCCCACTTTTCCAATACTATTACAACAAGGATTTCTTACTCACTTAAGTTTAAAGGTTAAGTTGTGCTTGGATTCATTTATTTATGCATTCATTCAGCACACCAGGTTATGTGCAGTGCAGTAGGGATGCAGTGATGAATAAGATAGATGATAAGGGTGCATTAGGAGGGAACCTGGGAAGAGCAGGTAATCAAATACAGGAATGAGAAAATTTCACAGTGGTTAAGACCATGAAGAAAACAAAATAGGATGATGTGCTAGAAAGTGACTGTGGGGTTACTTAGATTGTCTGAAGAGGTGACATTTGAGCTGGGAACCAAATGATGAGGAGGTAATTTGCATAGCAAGAACTGGAATATAGCCTGTAGGCTTTAAGGCAAGAGTGGGGTTGGAGCTTTGCACATTCAAGTACAGAAGGAAGGCCAGTCTGGCTGGAGCGTAGTGTGTGTGGTAGAGACAGATACGGAGAGGCCAGATCTTTTTGACCCTAAGGAGTTTAGATTTTATTTTAAGTGCAATAGGAAGCCAACTGGATACTCGTTGGATGTTTGGGGTTACATTCCTATCCTGGGGGATGATTTCCGGGACAGCAGCTTTCCTACCTCAGCTCCCTAGCCCTAGTAAAGCCACTCAATGGATTTGACTTTTCTAAAAGGTCTAGTTATACTCAGAATCCCCTCTTACTATTCATCAAAACACCTACAATATTTTGGGCTGAGATGTTGATAGCATTTCTAGGAATCTCTCCTTAAAAAACAATTCTAAAGAGAATGAGGATTAACTCAACATTTTAGTAAAAGTGATCGGGTTAGGCACCCACCTGGCCAGCCTCTCAAAGCCTCTCCTGTAATGTTAGAAGGGAGGACTATAAAGAGTCTGGAACATGACTGTGCAGTGGGCGGAATGTGGAAGGCAGCAGAGGGGCTCCTAGGTAACGGAAAGGGGTCCATGAAAGAAGAAGGATGCTGGGAAAGGGGACATGGGAAAGCCTCTAAGACAACATCAGCCAATTCAAGATTTTGCCAAGAGGAGCAGAAGCCTGATGTGAGAGTGTTCCAAGGAAACACTATAGTTCAAGCACAAAGGCAGTTCAAATCAGGCACATTTATGCTCTTGACTGATCTACTTGTGAAGTATTTATGGCAATAAAAGCATACCGGTTTTTAAAAGATCTGTTTGATTTTACTTAATCTTTATTAGGTTGTTCGTATGGATTACAGAGCTCACAGATGAAAATAGCAAGAAAAAATTAAGAGAAAAACTGCCATATTTTGGAGGTAGCTGCTTGACAGCTAGTTAGCAAGGAAATTGTGCTCTTGGGGGTCTCAGACCTTACTGTAGAGATTTTGGCAGCAAGGAAGTGGGGTCTGTTGGATGACTTTCTGCCCCCTAAGCATTTGTGACTAGAAAGTGCCATGATATTTAGGGACGATACATATAATAATCATTTTAAAGCTCTCCACTGCCTTCTCTCACCTCCAAACCTGCTTCTTTGCCAAGGATTAATAACGAAAAAGAGACTGAGAACTTTTGTAGCCTCATGGCTTTCTTGAGTACCCTCCCCTCTTTCTTTGTACTCCAAGTGTCTCTGTTGAGGCTGGCAAGGTTGGTAATACCTCAGAGAATATGTGACTAGGAATGGATCTGGCCTTTAGTGATACTGTGACACAATGTGTTTATGACATCAGCTTTTTTTCATGGTATTGAGAGTCATAGTATGTTACAATTAGAAGGAATGCTCAGTGTTTATAGTGTTATTGGAGGAATGATATAGTAAGAGGTGAGTGATGCTGCCAGATACGAATAGTCTATGTCGATAAGGAATTTGGTCAAGTTTATTATTTGTAAATACATAGTCTATATAAGTGAAGATATACATCTTGATTTTATACGTATGTATATATATATATATATACCTTGAATTTGGTCAAGTGTACTATTTGTAAAGACATATTCTATATAACTCAAGATATATAGATATATCTTGATATATGTAAAATATAGCTCAGCTCCCAACTTATATTCAGACTTCACACTTTATACATGTGAGCATTGTAATATCTGCATTTTACATGAGGAAATTGAGATACAGAGATATTAGGTACTTTCTCGAGGTCTAAGAATAAATTATGTACTGTGAATGGAGGCCTAACCAAGTCCCATGACTCTTTTCCCCTTGTCTACATCCAATATTCTAATATCCGCTCACTCCTCAGGGTCTATCAAGTCTAACATAGAAAGGTAGATCATCAGCTTTTTTCCTGTTGACTCAGAGGATGATATATCTAATACTTTCATCAGGAGTATCAGAATTTTATTGTTTGTGATCCACTTTTAAAATTAGAAATACATTGCTAACAAAATGTAGGCTAACTGCTCGCACCTGCTAAGATGATATTGTGTAGAGGTTTCAGGGCTCTCTAGAGATAGGGAGGCAAGACAAGGGGAACAAATGTTCTCACTTCTTGAGCTGGTATAAGCAGGAAAAGCCGCATCTGGGTCAATGCCGAGGTGGATTGGGCTTATTTTGCCATTCATGTGGTAGGCCGTTTGACTGCTGTGGTAGCCTGCCTTCAGGATGGGCTCAGTGTTCTTCACCCACTGGTATTCACACCCTTACATACTCCCCTCTCACACTGAATCCGGGCTGCCCTGTGTGACCAGTAGAGTACAATAGTAGGCCACGTCGCACATAAAAGACGTTGTGGCTTCCACCTTGGTCTTGTGTATCCTTTGCTTTCTTATACTGCGTACTTTGGGCAAAACCAGCTGCCACATTGTGAAAACATTCAAGCATCCCTGTGGAGAGGCTCATTTGAGCAGGGACTGAGGCCTCCTGCTAAGAGCCAGCACTACCTTGCCAGCCATGGGAGTGACCTAGCTTGGAAACAGATCCTCCAGCCCAGTTAAGCCTTCAGTCATCATAGCCTCAGCCAACATCTGATTGAACTTCATGAGAAACCCTGACCCAGAACTGCCCAACCAAGCTGCTTCTAGATTCCTCTATTGCAGAAACTGTGAGAGATGATAAATGGTTACTGTTGTCTTAAGCCACTAAATTTTGGGAGTAATTTGTTACATAGCATTAGATAATGAATACATCCGTGGTTCATTATTTTTGCACCTCTATCTTGGGAGGTAGGGACCCTCTCATTGGTGTGTAAATATTAGGGGAGACTAATTTGTGTGTGAAAGAATATTTTTAATGCCCCCCATAATGGAATTAATTTACTTATTTGTACAATTACTTTAGGGTTTCCCCTGCACCCTGCCTGCCCCTTCCAGGCTCCTGAGAATGGAAGGAACACTGTAATTCCCAATCTGCATCACTAGTCCTTGAGCTCAGACCTCTTTCCTACTTTAGTGAGTTGGAGTGAAAGGGGCTGAAGTTCTCTTTTCCTGTTTCCCTTGAGTTCCTTTTAGCAGCTTATTTCCTCCTCCACTCTTTTGGTCCTCATTCCTAGCCCCTTTTATTCACTTAGTTTAGAAGGTAACTTCCAAAGAGATACCCACCAAACTAAAAATCAGAGAGACAAAAAACCCCACAAAAGTCCTAAAATCCCCCAATAGCCCAGGACTTCACAGTCTTCCCAAACTGAAAAGAGAAAAAGTCCCTTAAAACCTAAAATCTTCCAATAAAAGCCTCTCCAACTATATTTATCTACTCCTCTATACTGAAGTAACCCTTTCCCTCCCAGCCCAACTAGTCTTTTGATGTATAACCAGGAGAGTGAGAAAGAGGATAAAGGGAAAGATATCCCAGGGTGTGATGTTAGTCCATTGTATCTCACTCATTCATTTATTCCTTCATCCATTCGACAAAGATTAACTGAACTCTTACTCTGTGGTAGGCACTATTTTAAGTGTACTCGGGATGCATCGGAGAACAAAACGGAGCCTTTGTGAGGTTTACAGTCTAGATAGGGAGGACAGACAATGAATAATAACATAATAAACATTTACATTACTGATATTAAAAGTTCAAAGGTGCTATGAGAAAAAAATGGAGCGCGGTTAGGGGTATTTGGAGCACGGGCAATGGGATGACAGGAGAGGGCCAGCTGTAAGTATTAACAGAATGGTTAGGTAGACCTAATTAAAAAGGTAATATTGAAGGAAGTGAAATAGTTATTTATGGAAGGGGAAGAATTTTCCAGAAAGAGAAAAGCCAGTGCAAAGACCCTAAGGCGAGAGTATACTTGGCATGGCTGATGAACAGAAATGATGCTGAGTGGGACTGGTGAGGGGAAGAGAAATAGGAAAGGGGGTCAGAAAGATGAGGGCAGACCAGATCATATTTAGCCGTTTAGACAGTTTTAAGGACTTTGGCTTTAATCCTGAGTGAACTGGGGTACCATTGCATATTTCAAACAGAAGAGTGATATGATATGACTTATATTTTAAGAGAATTGCTGTGGCTACTGTGTTGAGAGTAGGGGCAAGGAGAGAAGCTGGAAGACCTGTAAGGAATCTCTGCAATATTTCAGTTGAGAGGTGATGGTGGCATCTACTAGGGTGGTGGCAATAGAGGACATGAGAAATGGAAGGTACTGAATATATTTTGAAGGTGGAGCTAATACGGTTTCCTGAACTAACAAGATGTGGAGAGCGAGAGAAAGATAGGAGTCATGGACGACTCCACAATTTTTGGCCTGATCAACTAATAGGGTGGAGTTGTCATCAACTGGTATTGGAAGATTATGGATGGGGCAAGTTCAGGGAGAAGGATTAGGAGTTCAGTTTTGGGCTCATTTGGGTTTGAAACATTTATTTGATATTCAAGTGGAGATTACAAGTAGGAAGTTGGCGATACGCGTCTGGAGTCTGGGAGAGAGGCTGGGACTGATGATATGAATTTGGGAGTCATTGGCAGATAGGTAGTATTCGAGGCTGCAGACCAGATTACTCACTAGAAAGTGAGGGCGGACCGAGATAAATGATCTGAGCCCAGGGTTACTGCATTATTAAGAGGAAGGGGAAGAAGAGGAGGAAATCAGTAAAGGAGATTGAGAATGAACAACTGGTGAGTAAGGGGGGAAATCAAGAGAGTGCGGGGTCCTGGAGCCAAGGGAGAAAGTGCATTAGGAGGAAAAGAATAATCAGCTGTGTCAAATGCTGCTAATAGGTGAAGTGAGATGAGGGCTGAGAAATGACCACTGGATTTATTAATGTGAAGATCACTGAAGACTTTGACAAGGGCAGTGCACGTGTAGCCTGTGGCAGCCATGGTCTGAATGGAGTAGGTTAAGAGCAAGCGGGAGGAGAAGAATTAGAGACAGCATAGTCGGCTCTTTTGAAGGGTTTTGTTGCAAAGAGAGCAAAGAAATGGTGTTGAGGCTGGCAGTGGGAGGTGGAGTCGAGAAAAAAATTGCTTTTTTAAGATGGGAAAAATGATAGCAGATTTCATTTCTTGATGCTTGTTACTAATTGCTTTTTGAGGTGGTCTTTATCCTGTCTTTCACTATTTTAAATTTTGGCAGCTTTTTATGATAGTTTCCTAGGGAGGTAAGGAATTAGTGTAGAATACTTTTATATCACTTGGTTATAAGGCTGTTTTTTTAATCTGTATTTTATTTCATTAAATACATTGGCTTTTAAAGAATATTAAATAGAATATTAAAAGAGGTGTAGAAATGGACTTCCTGACAGAATATTTAATAAAATATGTCACAATAGGAGAAAGTTGCCAGGAAAGAAAAGTCTGTCAGTCAACATGTTGCTGGCTGTAGCAGTCCATTCTCTCAGCTGGAAAGCTCAGAAGGAAGGAAAGAAAACTTAAGAAATATTTCATGTAGGGCCTAGCCTCATGGTTCTCCATCGGAGGCAAGTTTACAGTGTCTGGAGACATTTTTGATTGCCATGACTGGGGTGGTCCTATTGGCCTCTTGTGGGCAGAGACCAGGGATGCTACTAAACATTCTATAATGTCCAGGACAGCCCCCCAGAACAAAGAATGTTCTGGCTTGAATTGTTAGTAATGCCAAGGTTGAGAACTTCTGGCGAGCTGCATCACTTTTCCATTCTTCCAGAGAGAAGCTAGGAAGCTACCTCTGAAAAAGGAATCCAAAAGAACCTGCTCTACCCAACCCATTGTTCTATCTTTAGATGAGGCACAGCTTTTCAATGAATAATTAGTGTTCAAAATAAAGACATTTCTTTTTTTGCCTTTCCTGTCTCTTTGCCCCCTCTCTTCTCTTTCTTTCTGTTGGTTCCCATCATATATTACAGTTTTGATAAACTTGGGTAGTTTCCCACTAGGGCCCAAGATGTTAGAGGAATATTAAAGTCAAAGTAAGAAATCCTTGGTTCAATTGAGCAACCACACTTTCCTGTGGCTGATTCCTATTCTGCATCCACCTGATGACTTTGTGAAAGAAAGGATCAAGGACAGGGTGATTGTTAAGCTTTCGCTTGACAGCTTTTTAATGTGAAAGGACAGGTGGCCTGCTAGCCATCTTTTCTGTGGCTTCTTTTGGCCATTAGGACTTCAGAGGAGAGCTTCACTCTCAATAACCCTACCTTCAAGGTGTGCTGTATCTGATAAGGAAGACTGAGAAAAGTCAGGACTGCTCCTAAGTGCCTGTTGAGTGAAAATTTTCCTGTAGGATCAAAAATTAAAAATCCAGCTTTATAAGAAGAAATTTAAAATTTATGCATTTTAAAAACTTGAAGGATAAGTTCTTTATGTAAATTCTATAGTTCACTGGATTGTGTTTCAATGTTCAAATCCAGAGACAAAAATATGATTTTTAAATTGACATTAAAATTTTATTAAAAATTTATTATCCCTCCAGATTTGCCTTACAGAAATTTCAAATGTCATTTTAGAGTTAGCGTATGGTTATATATATTTTGTAAGTATAGTTTAAAACTATTCAAAGTCATAAAATGGAAAAACAAACTGTAAAAGCTGCTTAATGGACATTCATACTTCATGAATTCTAGTATTAACAGTATCTTTCACTTTGAATTAAGCTCTTTTTTCTTCTTATTCACTGTTCTCATCCTCTTATTCACACTTCTTCTGCTTGGCTGCACGAGAATGCTATCACATTCTTTTCCCATGGCAATGACATTGATTCTGCTGATTTAACACCTTTACTGTAGTGAAAGAATATCTGTGACTAAAGAAGGACCATTATGTTGTTTAAAAAAATCTTTGGTCATAAATAAATATGTCCAGGGATATCTCGGCTGTGTGAGGTAGGATAGACTTGAAGTTACAAAGAATAGCTTTGGGATCCTCCCCTCCCCTCATCCTTCTTAACCATTAAGAGAGACTTACATTAAAATGTATACTTTGTGGGGCTGGCCCCGTGGCCGCGTGGTTAAGTTCGCGCGCTCCGCTGCAGGCAGCCCAGTGTTTCGTTGGTTCGAATCCTGGGCGCGGACATGGCACTGCTCATCAGACCACGCTGAGGCAGCGTCCCACATGCCACAACTAGAAGAACCCACAACGAAGAATATACAACTATGTACCGGGGGGCTTTGGGGAGAAAAAGGAAATAATAAAATCTTTAAAAAAAAAAAATGTATACTTTGTAAAACCTTATGGGAACTCTGCACTGTATAATTATCACACTTCCCATAAATAAACTCCATTCAGTAATCTATGGAAACAACACAAAGACAAAAGGACATATGCTTCATGTGCCTAATTCTAAGATCAAGACTCCTATGTTTTAACCTCTACAAATTCTCGCTACCTCATTCTAAATTAATGGCTTTGGTAGGACAAAGAGCAAGCAAATTAATTATACATAAGTTTGTATGAGTCAAAAGAGGCATGTGACCTATTTAACCTATTTGGGAACCAAACCATTTTCAAGTTTTTGGCAGGATTAAATGGTAGAAAAGCATATTAATAAGACATAGCTCATGAAAGCAAGTCTTTGAGGAATGCTAATGGGCAATATTTTTAGCTGATTGTTTATATTATGTTAAAGGACTGGAATATCTTTTGAATATTTAGAATTTTCATGTGTCTAGACTTCTTTTCCTTCAGTTGGCCCTATTTAGTGAGGTTTGATGCTGCATCTTGTATTTCTGAAAACTGGGTTTTTGTGTGTATTGAGGCTGAATAATCTTGAAAACTGCCGTTGTCAGACCAGTGTCTCAGTAACCATCAAGAAGACCACTGGGGGCAGGAAGGTTCTTAGGGGGTATCCTTGGGTAACTTTATGGGAGGGCTCTTTATGAGGGATTTTCTGAACAAAACGTGCAGTCTTTTCATTCCTTTAGATATGCTAAAGCTTTTTTTTTGGAATCAGCCAGATCCTGAGGCGCTCTCTATCCAGCTTGTTTTATTTGGCTCTGGGAGAAGTGCTTTTGCTGATTTGTGCTCAGCTATTGTAACGCTGACCGGCATTGAGAAAATTAACACAGTATTAAGTTCAAGGAGGTTATTTCTTGTGCTGATCACCATTTTACAAAATATCTGTGTTATAAGTACCTGATGGAGAAGCTTCTCTGAAATGTTACTACAGAACAATGGACAAAGTCAATCACGGCACTTACTGTGTTTCCCACTGTGGGTAGACAGCTAGAAAGCTCGGAATGGCGTCTGAGCCCATTTCTTGCACAAGACTGTGGGTTCATAAGTCGTGCACTTGTGCATTAATTTAATTTTTCCTATCCTTCTTCTTCTTTTCCCCTCATTGTTTCTTTATAGACTTTGTTATGTTGAATTTTATGTATTTTTATAAACTACTTTAAATCTTCTTGAAACAAGATGAATTATAAACAAATTAATACTGGCTTAGCCTAAATTCATAGAGATCAAATGATCTACTCAAAATTATAAACTAGTAATTTGCAGAGCCCGCATTTAAACTGAGATGTAGCCCTAAACAATTTTTTTTTTGCATAAAATAGAACATTGAAACAAATGATCCTACCATCCTAACCCAAATTCTTATTTGCAGGTTACCATCTAGTCTTTGTTCATGTACAATTTTCCATAGCTGCGATTTTATTTAATGGCATCTTTATCCACCTGGTTGCACAAGCTGAATCTGGAGTTATCCTTGACTGTCTTTTCCAGGCCTCTGCTCAACCCTGATTAAGTCAGTCACCACTATTGATCCCAAATATCTACTTTTCTTTACCTCCACGGCCACAGGTATAATTCAGTGCTCATCATTTCTAGTATGGATTAGAACCACTTACACACTGACAGGTCTCCTTGCATTAGGCCTAAATCGCTTTCAATTTATTTTTCACGTTATTGCAAATATGATACTCCTAAAAGGCAAATTTGATCACTTTACACCCCTAAAACCCAATAGTAGCTCTCCAATACCTACCCAGGACAAAAATCAGAATTCCACATCAAGGTATATAAGACTCTCTAAGTTCTGACAAATGATTACCTTTCATGCTTATTTCCCACCACTTCCCACATCCATCCTAAGCTTAATGATCCCACCATTCTAATACCGGGGGCCACACACATTCTTTTATGCTTCTTTGCCTTGGTGATGCCGGTTTTTTCTTTTTGTAATGCTGAAAATTCCTTTTTACCCTTTAAGCCTTATCACAACTGTCGCTATTTTGCATGTAAAACATTCTCCATCTTCCCCTCTGACACTCTCCACACTGCTCCCATCCCTGCTGGCACAGTTAAGCACTTCCTCTTTGCTGCTCCCATTACATCTTGTACAGATGTCTTTTAGTGCTCCTTTATTGATTTAAAATGTGGAGTTTACTCTCTATCTCCTTTCTCAGTCCTCCTGTGGTCCTTCAGTCCTGTCTCTGCCCTGAAGCAAAAGGAACCAAAAGCCTGGCAGGAAATCAGTCAGTGGTTTAACATCCTAGGGTCACAGCATCACTGTAGCTTATTCCCGCCTCCTATTGTTCTGGTGACGCTATTGGGCAGTTCCAGGCCAGCCAGTCTGTGCTTGGTGCCTGAGAGAACAGTGCACTATTCCCAAGCTAGTCAGCTAGAAACTTTCCACCTTCCTAGGGCTACTTCCAATCTTTCTGCATCTCAGATCAGTTTTCCTGGACCAAACCCAGCTGTGTAGCTTGGAATTGGACCTGAGTTTATGGGATTGCAACAGGAGACTGCTCCCTCAGTGCATGAGATTTGCCAGGTGCCTGTTTGCATTCCACTTGTCTAGGTCCCTCCGTAGATACCCACTTCTAGGCTATGAGTTCCTTGAGGGTCCTGATTGTGTGATATTTATCCTTTCATCTAAAATATCCAGTATAATTCTGGGCATATCACAGATACTAAATGAATATATTATTGAATGAATCAAGCATATACATTTCTTTGTATTTTTATATACTCTGTAATCTTAATTTTAATGGTTTGATAATGTCCAATTGCATTGTTTTAAGATAACTAGCACAATTAACTGAATTTTCTAGATTTTCTCTGCAAATATAATGGACTAACAAATGTGTGTGTGTGTGTGTGTGTGTTTGCATACTGTGTTGAACTAACTCTTTAGGTTAAAGAGATCCAGTAGCATCTGAGTCTAAAAGTTTTTTATTGTAAAAAAATGTTTGTTTCATGATCCACAGAAAATAAGTAACTCCTGGGTCAGGGGTTTTGAGATGTTTTTGAAACATTGAAATCTGGTATGCTTGCACAGAAAAATTTTGATTTAAAAATGTAGACAATGGGATGGGGGGTGGTGAATAAAGTATGGAAGGCTGCCTGTAGGCAGTGTCTTTTCCAGAGGCTGCATCACTGTCACCTAGAGATAGTCTTCAGTTAGGTCCTAATAAATGACTTTTCCTCATTCAGAAACTCTAAATTTCATTACTCTAGAATTATTTCTTAAATACCTGTAGAGATATTTTCTCTTCCCTCCCTTCTTACTTTCCTTCCTTTGTTATAATTATTTTCTTCTTTTGGGTTAGTCCTGGTTAACAAAAAGTAATTCATTGAAAATGGTTTCATTAAAAACTGCAGATATATAATACCAAGTATAATTTTAAGGATTGTCAAATGAATTTATATATTTGTGTTCCATCTTATATGTTTCACTAAAATCTGAGGCAAAATATTATGCCTTGAAAAATCAACTTGATTTTTAAGTCATTAGTATTTAATATTAAACATGAGTTTAATAATCTTTCTTTTTTACTGAAATGATTTTTTTAAAAAAAGATATCATATTCCTTCTACCTGTTTCTGTTGCACTGTTAGCTTTCTTTCAAAGTATTAAAACTTTATAAGTGTTAACTCTTTAATCTTCAAGGGGCAGAGAGTATTTGCATGTGTTGTTTCTCCCTTTGTTAAAGATGAAGAAGCATGGAATCTTTGTTGTGTACTATCGATTTACATATCACTCGATGATTTCATTATAATTTTGAATATCATTCTACACTTGACGTAGGGACACTTTTTAAAAGGGTTGACCTATGAATGAAATATTATTGACTGAAATTCAGTTTTCCTAACTTTTAGTCTTATTATTTTTCTATTCTGTAGGCAGTCAGATATTATGATAGAAGATGAGAAAAATTCTATCTTTTAACATTTCATTTGAAGACACTAATGACATTTGGACCTGGCTCAGAAGACGCTTATGCTATATTTAAACATGTTCTTTTTTTCCCTTTTAGAACTTCATTTTTTCATTTCAATTTTTCAAAAGCTGATATATTTCCATTCATGATGACAGTTTTCTTACCTTCTTTAATATTGATTGTGAAATTCATGTGACTGGGGTTCAGCATATTTTTAAAATAATGTAACTTAAAATAGTCATCACTATAGAAGTCTGAAGTTCTAAGGTAGTTTTCAACCAATTTCTGATTAGCAAGCTGTGATAGGTAGTTAGAAGTCATTAGAGTTAAAACTCCAGAGTGTGTTAAAAGTGAGAGAAACTTTACAAATGATTTAGCTTGACTCCCTTTGCAGATGAGTAAACTTAGACTCAGGGAGGTTGTCAGTGTCACAGTCCAATGTACACATCAGGATAGATGTGGAGAGGGCTGATGGCCACTCTGAGTTTATTATAACCAGCGTTTCAGTAAATACATAGCTTACAGCTGTTAAACATACACAGGTGTTCTGGACAATGTAATTAGCAAATGCCAAGAAATCTTAGTGATTTCTCGAGGAGCCCTCCCTTGGCCTCTGTTTGGATATTACCATGTTATTGCTGTGCTCATATATTTTTATCTTGGAGCAGGCAAGGTCTCCTAGGCAACGGCCCCTCCTGCTCCCGATATGGATATCGTGTCTCCATCTGTGCCCCCAGGCGACTGTGCCTGTCTTAGGTTGCTTCCCCCTGGAGGTCTTACCCGTCATTGGCTGACCAGCCTTCTCACCTCTGGGTCACAGTTTCTTGGCAAGCCTTTTCCATTGATTATTAACCCTTCCTGCGTCAGGGGTAGCTACAGAGGTTAAATTACTTTTCCAAAGTTACACAGCCAGAACTTGGACAAGACTAAATTAAAATTCAGACCTTACTTTTAGTCCAATCTTGCTTTTCCCTATGTGCTCTGGAATTGACTCTATTGTCTACGGATGATATGGCTGATGGAGCAACAGAGGTCTTCCATTTATGGCCTGGAATTAGAGTATTGTTGTGTGTGTGTGTGTTCACTGTGGTTCCTCCAACCTGAGTGTTAACAGTTAAAGAAAGGTGCTACGTTTGCTGCCCCATACCTTAAGTCTCAACTTGAAGCTTCGTCTGACCTCCCCCCTTGCCGATACTTAATGTGTCCCATACTTTCTTCGGTTTTGCTTGCTATAGCACTTTTCAAACTGTATTTTGACTGCATGTATAATTGTCTCTCCCACCTACTAGACCGTAAGTTTCATGCCTTTTTACAGGTGTACCCTTGATGGCTACAAGCACAGTGCCTTATTCACACTTAGTGCTCCACAATTATTTGTTGAGGAAATAAATGAATAGTATCTTTTTTGAAAAAGGAAAACATCATGGAGTAGGTATAGGGATCAGATATCCTGTTTTAGGAAGAACAATTCCATATCTCAATTTAGTTTCCTATTATGTCTGGTCACATGTTTTCAAAATGATTTTTCTTAACATTTTTAACAACATCTTCCTGGAGCCAACCCCCTTTTTTTTCTTGACTTTGAGGTCAGACACATGTGTTTGAATCCCAGCTGTGTGATCTTGGGCAAGTTACTTAACCTCTTTGAACTTCACTTTCCTTATCTGAGAAATGGAGACTACTACCTGTCTTACAGAACTAGTGTGAGGATTAAATAACAGAACACATGGCAAAGTACATACCATCGTGTGTGTAGTAGGTATTGAATAAATGCTCATTTCATTTCCCTTTCTCCCTACCTCCTTCCCTCTCTTTCTCTCTGCTCCCTCTGTCTTTACCTCCCTTCCTTCCTCCCTTCCTTTCTTCCTTTCTTCCTTCCTTCTTTCCGTCCTCCCTCCCTTCCTTCCTTTCTTTCTTCCTTTCTTCTCCTACTTTCCCATTTCTGGAAATGAGAGAACTACAGAAAATTAGAATCATGGTTAGAGCTGGCTTTTTCTTATAGCAAAGATGCTCTACCCAGTAAATTACCCCCAGCCCAGCTTTCCTCCAGGTCAGCCTCTGTTTTTTCACACTTCTTTTTCTCTGCCCTTTTTGTACCCACAACTGACCAAGTTTACCTTCTGTTTCCCACGTTGGCTTGCCTGAAATTCAATTATTCTGCCATATGCCAGATGGTCAACAAGTATTCCATAGCAAGGTACAGAAAAGGGAGTGGGTGAGCACAGGGCAACCTGGAAGTGCCAGAGGCACTAAAACTCCAAGAGGTTGTGTTGATTGCAGAAAGTTGTTCCAGGAGCACAGTCTTTGGAATGACATTCAGGGCTGGCTAATAAGCAAAAGGGGAAGGTCACAGCTGTTTGTTTTTCTTGCTCTTGACTGTTAAGGATGCTGTTTCATTATCTTTCAATCAGGCTATGTTGCAAAATATTTCTATCCAAGATTAGAATTAATATTTAAAACAGGCTTAGTCTGAAGCCCCATAACTGAATGAAAGAAAATCATCAAAGCAAGTTAAATTATTATCAACACAACATCTGAAGGAAAGGTCTCTCTTGACATAGGCGATCTTTCCTAGACACGGAAAGTGAGCCATCATGAGCAGTCAGTGGTCAAGCAGCTGCTGGTGAGGTGGGATTAGATGATGGATCAGTTGGCCAAGAGTTAATAAAGTCTTCAGGAGTGTTTGTCTCAGAGACTGTATTTTATTTCTAATCGACCAGTAACTACCTGTGTGACCTTGAGACCTCAGGTTGTAAAATGGTATCTGTAAATCAGACTGTTGTATATTACTTGTAAATTGTTGCTGCTGTTACTCTTTCTTTGGTTTAAGACCAAACTTGTTTAGGAGGGTAGTGGGAGAGTTCAGGAGCCCTGCTTAATTAGCTTGGTTGGATGCCTCTAATGCCAAATGTCTCAACCTAGGCACTTTTGACATTTTGAGCTGGAAAATTCTTTGCTATGGTGGCTGTCCTGGGCTTTGTAGGATGTTTAGCAGCATCCTTGAACTCTGCCCACTAAATGCTAGTAGGACCCTTTCCAGTTGTGACAGACAGAAATGTCTCCCAACAGAGCCAGATGTCTTCTAGGGGTACCCCCCTCTTCCTTTTTGAAAACCACGGCACTAATGAAGGAGAGAGGAAAGGATGATCATTGTCTATAGACATCTAGACTTTCCTGTGGAGTGACCATGAGACAAAAAAAATCACAAAATTTACTCTATTCCAAATTGAGTTTTCATTCATTCTTTAAGCATTTTGTTGGATGTCTGCTGGCACTGTGCTAGGCTCTGGGGTACATGGATAAGTATGACTTGATCCCTACCTTCAAGGAACTTGCTTTCTACTAAAAGGAGGAAGTAATGCCTGACCAGTTCATCTCCATACAAAGCTGTTAAGTGCAATGATATATCTCAGTCAATATAAGATGGATGAGGCTGCAAAGCTGTGACCTTCCCATTAACCCTAGGGCAAAGGTGGCAGTTAAGGCTTCACTGAGGAAGTAGTAACCATATGAGACTATATCTCAAGTCATCAAACAAAATCAATCTCACTGACATCTAAACTATAAAATTTTGATACTGTATTTTCTGCCTATTGTTTTTATTTTATACGTACATAAAATTTTAGATACGATTAATGTTCCTCTAATGCAGTGGTTCTCAAAGTCTCTTCTTTGAACCAGCAGCATCAGCATCACGTGGGAACATGTTAGAAATGCAAATTCTTGGGCATCACCTCAGACATACTGAACTGGAAACTCTGGGGGAGGGCCCAGCAATCTGTGCTTTTTCACAAGCTCCCCCTCCCACCTTGGGATCATGCTGAAGTTGGAGAACCACTGCTTTAATAATGCACTGATTATTTCTTAAATGTGTTATATAAAATAATTTTTATGAATAAATATATATAAAATAATGTTCTTAAAAGGCAGGATATAATCTCTATACTTACATAAATTCAGCATGTGCTCAGTACCTTTATACGTAATCTCATCTAATCCCACAGCAGCCCTCAGAGGGAGCTTCGTGGTTCTCAGCCCTATGCTAGCTTCCAAGTACTGTGGAGCTTAAACACAGTTATCCAGGCCTTGCCTCGGATCTGCTGAATCCGAAACTACAGGGGTTCTAATAGGCACTGTGACTGAGAATCCCAGAAGTGGGTATTCTTATTTGTATATTTTATATACATGAAAATTGAGTTTTGGAGAGAATACATAATTTGACTAGGGGTTCTGACAGAGGATGAGGCTGAACAAGTGTTTTTCATTATTTGCTCAGCAAATTCTTATTGACATTGAATGATTACTGAGGCTGTCTGACTTCAAGGACTGTGCCCCTAATCATTCAGGTAAATTCTGCTTATGTGATGTATCAGAAAAAAATGTTTTTTTAAAGAGAGAGAAAGCTAATATTTGCAAAGTGATTTACAGTTCCTTTACAAAGCATAACAACCTTGCAGTGTTATTATCATTGCTATTTTACCAATTAGGAAACCAAAGCTGAATAAGATTAAGCAATTTGCCTAGAATTATAAGCCAGCAAGTCCTGAGGCCAGGAGTGAATCCAGGTTTTCTGACTCTAAATTTCAGCTTTTTTCCCACTACTACTTAACTGCAAATTTATGTATAAAGTTAGATTAGGGGAGCTAGTTATGTGACAACTGCAGGATTAATTACCTTCCTGATGAATAAATTTACTTAGAAATTATAAAAACAAAACAAAACTAGCATAGTATCTTTGGTTGGATTTTATTTTTCTAAAATTTAAAGAAAGTGTCAGTGGCTTATCCATCTTTCAAATATGAAGACTCTAGCTTTTCTTTTCTTTCTTTCTTTTTTTTTGAGGAAGATTAGCCCTGAGCTAACTACTGCCAATCCTCCTCTTTTTGCTGAGGAAGACTGGCCCTGAGCTAACATCCATGCCCGTCTTCCTCTACTTTATACATGGGACGCCTACCACAGCATGGCTTTTGCCAAGCGGTGCCACGTCCACACCCGGGATCAGAACCAGTGAACCCTGGGCCACTGAGAAGTGGAATGTGCAAACTTAACTGATGAGCCACCGGACTGGCCCCTTAGATTTTCTAGTTAGCTAATAGATATACTAAAGTGTCCTATTTCATTGCTATTTCAGAATGCATTTACCAATTTTACTATGATAGGGCTTTATATTCTGGTCTGATATGGTTCCTGGACTAGTTTGCGAGTGCGGTGACTGAAGCAGGTGGACTTATTTATAGCAGTAAGAATGCAGTGAGGATAGAGTTGTGCTGCTCTTGATGCCACGACCCTTTTGATTACCTTTGCCTTATGCCCTTTCCACCTGGGCTGGATCACAGAAGCAGCTCAATAAAGGGACAGTTTCTTTCTAAAGGGACGGAACCAATTAGGGTGAGGGCCTTCAGCTCTTTATTTTAATTTCTCCTTTCAGGGTAGTTGGGTGGCAATTCAGAAAGACAAGCTCTCATTAAAGGAGCCTCACTCAAAAGTCGCTCTACCTTTATAACAACACACGGATTGGGAGATCTTCTGTTGTCTTAAAATTTGAGACCTCAAAGTCGAGGACATTGGGTGAAAGTTACCTCCACACTTCAGAGAGGGGCCAGACACAGCCCTGCAGGAGTTACTGAAAGTTGTTCAGACCACCAATCCTGTTCTCTGCCTCTGAGGTTCATTTAAGGCTTTTTGAAGGGAATTCATAGGAGTAGAGAGCATTGTGGCATTTTTCTCCTTCTTTACAGGGAGGGAAGAGAGGTGCTTCCCTCACCCGCCAGTCAAGTGTTGGGGAACCTGAAAGCACTGCTTATAAAAGTTAGCATTACCTATGGAATGGTGGATCGGCTTCTCAGCCCACTGGCTAGATGCTTGGAAAACTGCAGAAACTAGTGGCTTTTCCCATGCCTCTACCTTAGCAGAGTGTGAGCATTTTCTTGAGAGAAACTGGCACTGTGGACCCCATAATTTGGAGCAAAGTGTGATAATAACAGATCTCTGCTTCTCTTCTGGGAAAGACCGAGGACAGAAAGCTCAGTAGAGCTGCCCTTGACTGCAGGGCGAGGGGTAAGGGGTTAGTTTGTCAACCTGCACTTCACTACAGTTCTTGTGAACCAAGTGGCCTCTATCTCAGAGGGCTGCCTGCTGGAGCAAAGCAGAAAGAGAGAGCATGGTGTTGGCTGTAACAGGGCAGCTGAAGAGCTCACTGTCCGCTATAGGAAACATGTCGGCCACAGGACCCTGCCGAGGGTCTCCCAAGACTCCACAGATGCGTCTTGTGAGATCCCATATTTGGAAGCCTGCCACGCAGAGTGCATTTAACAGTCAAATGAGAATTATAAATAGGACTTCTGTTTTTGATTCCTGCCATCTCCCAGGATCCAGAAATGCACAGGGCAAAGATGGGTTGGGGTGGGGAGGGAAGGAAGGAGCATGTGAGAACAGAATAGAGCCCCCCTGTATATCTTCCTGCTGCTTCTCCTCTTCCCACAAACCAGCAGTCATTCTTGAGCTGGCAGGAGGGGAGAAGCTCCAAACTGAATATGAGATTAATGCTTCGGTTTAGACAAGACTGAACTTTTCAATACCTGAGAGCAAAACTATTATGAAAAGAAATCGGAAAGAGATGTTGTCAAGGGCAGAGGGGAGGAGGCCTCACAGAGAATGTTCGGTTGCAGTGATGGGAGAAAAATGAAGCTCTTTCCTGATTGCCACTGCATCCAATTCGTGCAATAACGGATAATGAAGTTCCCAGCTTCTTTAACAAATACGTTGTAAGGAAAAGAAAAACATGGGAGAGGAGTCTGCTTTTCGAATTATAAACAGTTTAGAAAAGTACTATATAGGAAAGCTTTATTTAAATGAGAGGATAAATTAGATCATTTCCCTGATGACTTTAGGCTTCAGAAACCCATACCTTTTTGGGATATGTGTGACTTTTTAGTAGTTTGTGGCCAAGAATAATATGTCAGCTCTCAATATGCTTTTGTATATAACCAGGGCTCAAATATTATTTTTGGAATACTGTCTATCTTTCTCATATCGTTATATTCCTTATACATCATTTTTATGAGTTATTATATGAGAGTTTTCATTATAATTTTGAAATTACACTCTTGGTTGCTGACAATGCAGCTTTTAAATTGTTGGTTCTAATAGTGGTATTAACTAGCTGGCATTTTTATTATTTTATGCCAGTGGACCAAGCCTTTTGAATATAGGCCAGTTCATTTAGCTAGCTCCATCATTCCTTTAAAGCCAAGATCCCATGGAAGAATTTTTACATTTTAACAGATAGACTCCATGATCAATTTTTAAACAATGAGCTTTGGTTTTTGAAAAAGCTTGATCACATATTGTCCTATAAGTGCCAAGCCCCCTCCAGTTTCTTTTTCTTCAAGCCTTATCTACTAATACTAATGGTCCTTGACTCTCTTTCAGTACTGAAAGAATTAAATCATTGGAGTTGTTATATGTTGAATTTGGCCGTTTTCAGGAGCCTTCAGGATTTGGCCTGAGTTTTAAATGGGCAAAATTGAATAACACCATTTGTTTCTAAAAATTTCATTGCCTTAGGAGATTTCTAACTTTTCAACATGTACTTATAGTTAGGGGTCATAGATAGGAGTTATCTGAGAAAGATTCTTTTCTCTCCATAGGCACTAATCCTATCTTGTAGGTTTTGCTTTAAAAAAAGAATTTTCTCTGCGCAATGTTCTAAATGTACTGGTCCTAACTCATTATTCTCTCTAGGTCCTACAAATCTTTCAGCAGAACCAACTTTAGAGTGTCACGGCCCTTTCTGCTAACAAGCCTGGTTATCTAGACTGTAGCCTATTTCCTCTCCTGGACAAGAGATTATGTACCACATGGTTAAGACAACACGAGAAAATACGAATATTTGCATGTGACTCTCAAATCACAAGTTTTAGAACTGGTCATGAGAGAAGCTCACCCTCTCTGTTTTAGAGAATGGTAATTCCTCATTCAGGATGCTGCAAATTTTGCTTCTTGTTGCCCAGGTTCATAGATCCTACAACTGTCCATAAATATTCTTTAAGGCTTCATTTAGGATTTTGCCTTTTTCATTTTTTGCTTCTTATAATACTAGTATTATGGCTGGGACCTAGATTTGCGTCTTTTGACCCTAGAAATAGAATTTTTTTACTCTCTTCTTTAGATAGTTATTTTTTGTTTTCTGGAAGTGCCTGAATACGACTCTCTACTTTCAATATTTTTAGCAATAGATGCTTAAATAATGTGAGTACAACCATAGAAACGTGCTCACTAGGTCGATTCCAATTTTCAACCAGTAAAAATACACATGGAAAATGCTATACTCTCTCCTTACAAGCTGAAATATTAAAACTTACAAAAGCTTGACTTGAGATCTTAAAAGCTAGCCTTTTGTGTTACCTCCTTGAATTCTTCCGCTTTTTTCCCTCCTGGCTAGCAGATTGAGATAGGTTGACCATCTTTGTTTTTTTTTTTTTTTTTTTTTACTGTGGATAACTAATTGAATTTTGGCTTCTCAACGTTTTCTCTTTGTTAAAGGAAGGTCTATAGAGTCATTTCAGATTTGTTCTCGTATATTCATTCTTCTCCAAACCCTATCTATTGAGAAAACTATTTTCACCTTCTGTCATTTCAAAAGCATTCCTGAGTCTTAGCCCACTATATATGACTCTTGACGAGGTGTAATTAGTAGGAAAGACATCTCTTAAATACACTGGGTCCGTGAAAAAGGGTATCCACATTTAGAATTCATGATGCAGAGGAATATGTTAGTGTAGGGAAGTGGGTGAAGGAGACCCTTAAAGAGATTTTGCTTAGGGACCTACAATTTATTCTTACTCTACAGCCTTAGACTTAAATTTATGTATGCTGGCCAAATCTAGCTGATTGGTCCAGGCATTGCCCTTCATTTTGATTTACTTTCCACCATCATCTAAATGTAACACTTTCTCGATTACACCCAACTCTTTTTCCAGGTAGATTAATGGTCATAGTTCAGAGTTCATTTCATTTCCTGACTGAAACCCCTACTTTCAGAAATTTAAAGTGTAGATTTTTTTTTTAAAGATTTTATTTTTCCTTTTTCTCCCAAAGCCCCCCAGTTCAAAGTTGTGTGTTTTTTTTAGTTGTGGGTCCTTCTAGTTGTGGCATGTGGGACGCCACCTCAGTATGGTCTGACGATTCGTGCCATGTCCACACCTAGGATCCGAACGGTGAAACCCTGGGCCACCGAAGCAGAGTGCGCGAACTTAATCACTCAGCCACGGGGCTGGCCCCCATAAACTGTAGATTTTAATTCTTTGGTTTATAATGAGTGTTTAACACCGAAGATCCCAGTTTTTAATCAATATTACTATTATTGATTGTAACGTTTATAATAATCTCTACCATTTTAGTCCATATGGTAGATTTTGTATGTTAATACTTTTATATATTTTAAACGCTGAAATTTGGCAACATAGATGATTTTTTTCTTGGGAACTTAAAGTACTCTATAAAAATGCAGGTGGTGCAATATACCTATATAATTGGTTAGGTAGGAGAATGAGGCATTTGGTAAACAAAATATTTGGAAGATTATTGTATAAGCATTATAAATTAATAACTAATTTGGCAAAAATTATAATGAAATAAAATATCTACACCACTAAAACTATGTAAAACAATCAAGGCTTTCTAATAGTGAGTCAGAATAATTACTATGAGCATTTGCTATCACTGTGCTGTAGATACAGAGAGGTGCTGACTAAGAGAGCTCTGGTTATGTTGCATTCCTGACAGCCACCTGAGTACTGTTCATATTTTTGACTTATGATCCTGTTATATATGGAATTTAAAAAGAGATAAAGAGAATAATAGAGGAAGATCATGGTATGCTAGATTCTTTTCCTTGCTATTTCAGGAATTTATTACAGAGCTTGAGTAAAATTCTTTTAACCAATTGTTTAAACTCATTTAGCTCATAACCTTTAAGAAATCATAGAAAATCAATAGAGAAATATATATAAATTATATATCACTAGGAATTTTTATAATTCTCCTTACTTAAAATATACTTAGGGAAAAATGTATTTAGGGACTGTTTAAAGAGGATAAAAATATGTATTTAAAGGCTATTAAAGACTAGTTTTTAACTTATCATCTTTGGAGCTTTATAATAATGAGTTTTTAATGCTAGATTAATTGCACGATGAAGACAAAAAAGCAAAACATTAAGAAATAATAAACCATTCAAAACATATAATCTATGATCAAAGTATATATTGAGCAGACTTAAGAAACTAGAAGTGGTTACATAAAAGAATACCCTGAGTAAACAATAGCCAACACTTGTGGTACGCTTAGTATGTGTCAGGCACACTTTTAAATGTTTTGTACTTATTAACTTATTGAATTCAGTTATTTAATAAATGTTTATTGTGTACCTACTCTGCGATAGGTAATAGTTTAGGCTCTGGGGGATGTATACTGTATAATATACCAAAGAAACCTCTGCCTTCAGGGAATTAATACTCTAGAGGAAGAAGACACACAATAATCAAAATTAGTAAGTAAAACATAGTGTGTTGTATGGTGGTGCGTTTTATGGTGAAAAATAAATGAGTTAAGGAAGAAAGCATTTGTGAGTGAATGTGGGAGTTCTTAAGTTTTAAAAAGGTTGGTCAGGGACCCCCTCATTAAGACTGTGACATTTGAGCAAAGATCTGAAATAGGTGCTAAAGACATCTGGACATCTGGAAGAAGAAAGGCCCAAAAAGAGGGCACAAGGGCAAAAGCCCTGAGGCAGGACCAGCTTCACACATTCATTCCAGGTACAGCAGAGAAGCCCATGATGCAGGAACGAGCAGCGAGGAGGGAGTAACAGGAGGTGAGGTCAAGGAGGTAATGAGGGACTTGATCACGTAGACTTGGACTTTTATTCTGAGGGAGATGCAAAGCCAACGAAGAGTTTGAGCAGAGAAGTGACACAATCTGATTTACATTCTAAGGGGATTCCTCTACCTGCCATGTTGAGAATAGACTCTGTGTGTGGGGGCAAGGAGTGGAAGAGGAGATCAACTAGGAAGCTGGTGGAATAGTCTAAGCAGAGATTATGGTTCTTGGAACAGGGTTGTGTAGCTCAGGGAGAAGTGGTTGGATTCTGGACATGTTTGGAAGGTAGAGCCGATAAGATGTGGTGTCTGAGAGCAAGAGAAGAATCAATTATGACTCAAGGTTTTGCCCTGAACAGTGAAAAGAGAAAATTGCGATGGAGATGTGAAGACTATGGAAGGAGCAGATTTAGAAGGGGAAGATGAGGAATCCAGTTTTGGACATTTTGAATTTGAGATGCCTGTTAGTCATCCAAGTAGATGAATCCTCACTACAACTTGTGAGATGGTTACTATTATTGTCCCTCTTGTGCAGACAAGTATCAGTACAGAAAGGCAAAGTTCTCTTTATTCCCTCACAAAGTAATGGAGGCAGGATTCAAACCCGGGCAGCCTGGTACCACAGCTCCACAGCTCCTGGTTTTAAACACAGAGGGGTCTACATCTAAGGAATTCAGAAATGAATATGGTCATGTTGAGTTATATATAATTATTGCATGAAAAAGTTCTACTACCCATCAGATCTAGGGCATCTGGCAGCTTAGATTAAAATGGTTCTTTTTAAAGGACCATTTATGAAAACTTAAGTGATTTGCGCTATGTCCATGTCTAGCTACATGTCCAACTCCATCTTTACCTCTATGTCTATTTCTCCTCCTCTTTACCTTTATCCTAGAGAGCTACTTCTCCATACCTGTCTAGCTGGAGTGGGAAAGTTTTCCATACTACATGGCTCTAAATAGCTGGGGCAACAGGTCCTATTCTGATCACTATAACATTTCTGGTACTGTTTGTATTTATGCCTTCATCTCAAGCTCTCCAGTATCTTAGCATCAAAGAAGCTCCTGCATTTCCTGATTACTTCCTAAATGTTGGTTGACCCAACATTCTGGTTTCCTAGGAGTCTGGAGCTAATGGCATTGTTCAGGGTTAGTGTATCCTTATGCTTCCATTTGGCCCAATGTACTTATAATTGTTTAACTTACCACATGGCAGCTGTTTAGGTATCCTTTTGTCATTTAATCTCGCCATACAAGCCCAGCCCAGTTTTGTTGCACTGGGCACTATATAGCTCGGCAACACACATTATTAAAATTTAAATATACTCCTTTTGTATTAAGTAGGATAGCATTAATGTCCAAACAATTGTGGAGTTAAAAAAATTGCTTATGATCTGGACTAAGTTCCCTACTAGCTTGTAAGTTTTATATCTTGGCATGACATCCCTGAAAATATGTATTTGTAAATGAATGGCAGACATACCATTAACTATTCAGCAATACAGTCACCAAATCAATACAAACGTAGTGCATAGTCAATAACATGATTCATTTGTCACTTGGCAGTTGGTCTCATCAGAATAAGTACAATACTTGAAAAAGTGAAATTTTTTCCTTCCTACGTTGCATGCTGTATCACTGCATGATTAAACCAAAGTGTTAAAGTCTGAACTCATTATATTCCATACTTACAAATAATAATACATGTAACTGGAAGCATTTAGTGAAACAACGTAATTTGTTGAGGGAATTTGATCTTCTGCTGCGTCGAAGCAATGTATGACTTGCAGTTAAGAAGCTTGATTAACTATTAAGAATATGGAGGGGTCTGGGCTGGCCTGGTGGCATAGTGGTTAAGTTCACACGCTCTGCTTCTGGAGCCTGGGGTTCACAGGCTTGGATCCCTGGTGTGGATCTACACCCTGCTCATCAAGCCATGCTGTGGTGGCATCCCACATACAAAATAGAGGAAGATTGGCATAGGTGTTAGCTCAGCGACAATCTTCCTCAAGCAAAAAGAGGAAGATTGGCAACAGATGTTACCTCAGGGCCAATCTTTCTCACCAAAAAAAAAAATAAAAAAAAGGTGGAAGGTATAGAAGTTAAGTAGTTTTAGGAAAAGAAATGATTTTTGGAGTTTCTACTTTTGTAAACTTTAGTAAGCATTTTAATATGTTATAAGTTTTCTCTATAAAATAGGAGTGATAGCACCCTTTTTCCCTGGACTATGCTTTTCAGCGTCCCCTCACTAAGACTTCCCTCATTCTTCATTGTCCTTGTTTTCACCCTGAAGGAGCGTGCAGTGCTGCCATTCACTTACGGTCTTTTGTGTTTGACTCCTATTAGTTCTCAAGCATGTTACATATAAATATTCATAAAATCAGTCTGTCACCTTCTATATCTTTTATTGCTTAAATAATTTGCTTGTGTTACTTAGAGTCTCACAATATGGGCTTAATGCTTCTGTTAATGACTGGACCTAAGAGAGGACGGAGCCACGTCTAGGAGAGATGTGATCTGTAGGGTAGCAACGGCACTGGGCTGATTTCGAGGGGGCCAGGTGTTGGATTATGGGGAGCTTGTGGGAGTGAGGCTCCAATAGAGGTGGGTCACTGAGGGCTACTTACGCCACAGTTTTGCCTAAAAGCCAGATCTCTTTCTTCTCTTATATTATTAAGCAGTTTGTTTTATCGGCACTGCTGGGTTATAGTTTAGTATCAGGAATATTTGTTCATTTCAGTATTTCATCAAGATTTATCTATTTAAAACTGCATAAATTTCAGGTGACACAGAAGAAGAAAAGATCTCAAGTTTAGTGACAGATAATAATTTACTATTAGGATATTCCTTCTCGAGTCACGTAGGCCAAAGCCAGGTGGCACTATTTCATCCTTTACTAAACAATATCAATGTATGTTTTCTGTCCAGGCTTCCTTGAGATTCCATCGCTGCAGTGCGGTCTGCCTGGAGCAACTTTGAAAATGCAACTCAGAAAACGAGCGAGGCCTGATTTCTTAATAGGCTAAGCCACGGGGAGAACTTGTTTTTGTCTTCTAGTTCCACAGTTTACCCCTAGGTGCAATTCAAGGTGTCAGCTTTGATGTCTTCTGCTCTCTTCCCTTGTTGTCTTTTTCCAAATGCTGCCTCATGAAGTTTATTCTGCTGAGACTGAAATGAGTTGAGACTTTTGCTGACAGTCTCTAGATTTGTCATATTTGTTGATGCAATGGGTGCACCAGTGCATGGAGTACATAATTGTCTTTGCCATAAACATTATACCCAGGTAGAAGATACAAGCACTATTTTTGAACCTCAATATGGTGAAAACATTGTGCATATTTCTCAAAGCAATGAACACTCTCATAGGAAGAGGAAGGAAACTCTTTTCTGGCTTCATTACTTGGATGATACTCCATTTTATTCTAATTTACATGATATTTATTGGAGCAGCTTCTGTTAGTTTTGTAAAATAAATCTGCATCTTTTTTGTGTGTGTGTGTGAGGGAGATTGTCGCTGAGCTAACATCTGTGCCGATCTTCCTCTGTTTTGTATGTGGATGCGGCCACAGCATGGCTTGATGAGCGGTGCGTAGGTCTGCGCCTGGGATCTGAACCCACGAACCCCTGGCTGCCATAGCGAAGTGCACGAGCTTAACCACACTGCCACTGGGCTGGCCCCTACGCCTGCATCATTTTGTGGCAGTAGGGCTCATTCGGGGTAGGGTCACTCCTCTTATGTAGAGTCACTTTCACCTTTAGTAGTGAGGATCACGGTCAGCGACATGTGAGCATGTTCCTTTTACATTACTTGCAAGGGGGACACTCCTAGGAATATTTTCATTTATCCATATGTTGATAAATTAAACAAACATTACATTTTATTGAAATAATGAATGCATGTGGTTAAGTCCAACAATACAGAAGAATTTATAATAAAAATCCACAATATCTTAGAGACACAGTGGTTCATACTAGAAGAATCAAAACAGAAACCATTAAAAGTTGGTCACCTCTGCGGTAGGGAAGGATGTGGCTGGATATTGTGGCTTTTTATTTTTATATGTAAACACGCCACCATTTCTTGATTTACCTTTAATTTCCTTCTTGATATGCTACATTACAACTGAATTTATTTATTTATTTATTTATTTTTGGTGAGGAAGATTGGCCTTGAGCTAACATCTGTGCCAATCTTCCTTTATTTTGCATGTAGGACACCACCGCAGCATGGCTTGATGAGTGGTGTGTATGTCCACAACCAGGATCCAAACCCACAAACCCTGGGCTGCTAAAGCAGAGCATGTGAACTTGACCACTATACCACTGGGCCAGCCCCTGAATTTATTTATACTGCTCTTCACCTCCCCATTCCACTATATCTGCATATAATTATCTCAATAGTCTGTTTTCATACAGGTTACCTTTGGTACTTAAAAAAGGTAATTAACTCTTTATTTCTTATTCCATTGACCATGGATGGTACCTCTTAACTCCCTACTTTGTGAGACAAACTCTAATTCCTTCCTCCACTTCTTTTCACCCTCTACTTGCCAATCTTCCAAGTCAATAAACAATATTCCCATTCATATGACCAGATGAATATTCTTTACTGTAGAACCGTATATCATGTGTTGGTATTATACTTCCTTCTCTACAGGTCTAAGGCTGGGATTTCTCTGCCACTCAGAGGAGAATGTTTTTAGCTTCAAATCTCAATAAATTATGTATTTAAACATCCCACCATTCAACATTATCATATTCTTACCTTTATCAGAATTCTCAATCCATTCGATTCCCTTTTTTCCCTGGGGACCTCCCTCTTGGGACACCGCATCCCCTGGGTCTGGTCTGTAGTGGCTCCTCTCTGGGGCCTTTGCAAAGCTGTCATCCTGAGACTTACTTTCACTGTCCCCTGAACAGCACTGTTACTTAGATCTTATATTTTCTTTCTGGCTTACATCCTCAAGTTAACTTCCTAAGGAAGGTATACAGGAGGTAAAATGAATGAGATCTTGTAAACCAGTAAGTCTTTATTCTACTTTCATGCTTAATTAACCCAATCATTGGCTGGAAATAGAATTCTTGGTTGAAAATCATTTGCTTACAGGACTTTGAAGGCATTGCTTCACAGTTTTCTAATACTTAGTTTTGCAGTTGAAAAAATATGATGTCGGGCTAATTTTAATTCATTTGTTGATTACCTGTTTTTTTCCTCTCAAATCTTTTAGGATCTTTTCTGTATCCTTTGTGTTTCAATGGAACAATTTAAGTATGTGTGTATTTACTTTTAGCTCTAAGATAGTCTCTGATATTATTTCTTTGATAATCTTCTCCCTTCTATGTACTCTTCTTTCTCTCTCCAAAATTTATTAGTGGATATTGAGCCTTCTGGATTTATCTTCCTTGTTTCCTTATTCCATATTTTCCGTTTCTTTGTGCTGCTGTTCAATGTCCTGGGAGATTTCCTGGTTTTATCTTCTAATACTTCTCTTGAATTATATTTTTTATCTAGAGCACTTTCCTGTTTGCTGTCATTTTTTCCCCCGGTATCTTCTTCCTGTTTACAGATTCGGCATTTTCTGAGAATAGTATTTTGAGGTTTTTAAAAGTTCTCCTAAATCCCCTGGATTATCGCTGTTCTTGTGGGATCACTTGTTTTCTGCTAGTTCCTCTGTATATCTTTCTTCTTTAATATTGAAGGTTTTATTCAAATGTCTGGTGATTTTGGTGGGCTGTTCATCCGGAAGAAGGAAACTGACTGGGGGCTTTGGATGACGAGATGGCTCCCTAACTGGCATCCTCTGCTTTTTGGTTCATGCCTGGGGCACCAGACAATAAGCTGGGGAATCTTAATTCCCAGGCCGGGGAATGCTTGAATCAGCACACTAACACATTCACTGTCTTACTTTTTCCTAGTATGGTTAGAGAAGGTAGTTCAGAGTTTTTTTGCAGGGTTGCTGCCTGACTTTCTGGGATGGGGGAGGAGCTCATACATCTATTAACTGTTTTATAAATCAGGAGTCAGTAAACGTTTTCTGTAAAGGCCCAATAGTAATATTTAGGCTTTGTGGGCCACATACAGTTTCTGTCACATAGTTTTTTTTTTTTTTTTTATCTTTAAACAATGCTTTAAAAATGTAGAAACCATTCTTAGCTCACTGGCTGTGCAAAAACAGGTGATAGGCTGTAGTTTGCCAACCCCTGCAAAACAGACCTGTGGTTAATCCCTCTGTTTTCAGCCCTATGTTTCACTCTCAACTTCTGAGTTTCAATCCTATCTGGGATCCCCCACCTGCCACTTTTCCTGAGCTTTAGCCTTTCTCCCTGTGTATTCTGGGCTGTTTCTTTCTTCTCTGACTTCTCAGTACTAGCCTTCCATCTGTTTTCTGTTTTCTAAGAGGCTGTTGAAAATTCATGTCCACTTGTGGCTCCCTCCCTGTTCTTTTTGTCACTGTGTGTAGTAGATGCCATTGGCACCTGTATTATCCTCTCATCGCTTCCAATTTTCCAGTACCCATTCCATCTTTCAACTGCCAGCACCTGCATCTCTGAGCATGAGGCTTCTGTCTGGCTGTAGGAGCTTGCTCTGCCCTCCCATGAGATCCTCTCCTATCAGCTTCCTCCCAATGGCTAACAAGAGTTGGTGAGTAAATACCCCAGCTCCCTTGCCCCTCTGTTAGGATAACTCTGAGGTGCATGTTCTACACGGGCTCCAGAGCTGCCAGCAGGATTGAGCCCAAGTGCTGATCATATCTCAGTTGATAATGCACCCTCTATTGGCTCTCCTCTATACTACAACTCACTTTCCCTCTCCCCTATTAAAGTTTCCTGGGACTCCCTCTCACATAAATTGTTTGTATTCAAATCCATATCTAGAGTCTGCTTCTGAGGAACCTAAATGGAGATATCATGCGTTAGTTTTTTCCCTTTATTATAATTTTAATGAAATCTTGGGTGGAAGAAGAGATAACTTTGAGCACTTCTTTTATTATTTTGCATTTGAACTTGATTAATCAGTATTATATTGTGTATTTACCATGGGCCAGGCATTACTGGTGGGGGATAGAATAATGAATTACACATAAATTCTACCTGCAAGGAGCTTCTGTTCTGCGGAACAGATAATCCAGACAGTAGAATGTTTTAAGTGTTGTTAAGAGAGGTTGAGATGCATGTGTCACGGGACTTAGCAAGTGTGAGAAGTTATTGGCAGAAGGGCGATTAGGGATGACTTCAGGAGGAGGTGAGATTTGAGGTGGGTAAAGAAGAAACCCATTTGAAAGCAGAATGATAGGGCTGGGCATTCCTAGGGGAGAAAACAGAATGAACACAAACCCTCATCAAGAGGCATGTGAAGTGGAATGGATGACTCAGGAGAAGCTGTCCCTTCCTGAGAGAGGACAAAGTCCTGTAAACAACATGAGTACATATGAAAACACAGACCTCTCTCTCTAGATATATATAGCTAGTGAACTAATTAAAGTTGTTGGGAGACATGAATATTGATGGAGATTGGTGATAAATTATTTATATAATTAGGAACTTGGATTTGATGTGGGGAACAAATGGGAGCCCTCAGATTCCTCTGTGAAGGGAAACTAAAAACATCTTTAAGGGAGAATGTCGTGACTTAGTGCGTCTTATTCTTGCAGGGAGTAGATTGAACGGAGGTGAGGAAGAGGCTATTGCAGGTGGGTGGTGGTTTTTCAATATATATCATTGTGGAGGACTGTGGAATGAGGAATCTAAGAGCTAATTTGAGAAATATGAGGAAAAAAAGCTGAATTGCCAAAGGGAGAAAAAGCAGACAGAAGTATGAAAAATAGGAAAGCAAGAAAAAACTCAAAAGAAGACATCCAACTCTTAGGAGTCTCTCAAAGTGGTTAGGATACTCGAGAGTTAAAAAGAGAATGACCTGTATGTGGACCAGTGAGAATGGAGAAGGTGGACTGGATAGCTTCTGGTGGGAAATCTGCTGCTTCTTCTATTTATCCTGTCACCATTTCAAACCATTTGTGTCTTCCAGAAGAGATGGTGAGGAATTGTATAAACTTATTGAAGCTTAAGCTTTGGGTTTATTTTGAAAAGAAAAAAAATTTTTTTTTGGTACCAGTTCCCTAAAGGTTTAAATGGGGACAATTTTTTTTTTTAAGCTTATGTTTTTTTCCTTTTTCTCCCCAAAGCCTCCCGGTACATAGTTGTATATTCTTAGTTGTGGGTCCTTCCAGTTGTGGCATATGGGACGCTGCCTCAACATGGCCTGATGAGCAGTGCCATGTCGGCGCCCAGGATCCGAACCAATGAAACACCGGGCCGCCTGCAGCAGAGCACGCGAACTCAACCACTCGGCCACGGGGCCAGCCCCTCAATGGGGACAATTTTAAAAAATAGAAAGTAATGCATTCTTCATTGATAATAAAGTCTTGAGCTTAAGTGGAAGACTCTTAGAGCCTTCAAATTGTACGTTAGAGTTCCTATTTAAAACTGATTTACTGCTGTAGTCACAACAGTTATTTTGCTGATTTCCATGTGAAGGCTTCTTGATGGAGAAAAAGTACAAAACAGAATCTACTGCTTTCCCACAACGTCAATTTCTCAGGCACCAATCCATAAGTTAGCATTATTAGTGGGGAAGGACACCCCGTGTCTAGCTACATGGGTTTAACTACATGGTGGAAAGACTGTACTCATTACTGCAGCTATAGGGTAGCTATAGCTGCACATTAATAAGTTATGAGCTACTATTTCAGAGAAATTGCTCCACCAATAATAAGTAGCCTCTGTTTTATTTTTCATCTCCCTTGGATACCTGCATGGAATAAAATTAATTCAGAAAACAACAACCTCAGAGAAGTGGGAAAGCTTAAATCATCCCTTAATGGGCTATTGCTCCCCTTCTCCAACCTTATTAAGCAACATTTAGCATTATTCTAGCACGTTAGTTGCTCTTTCAGACCCTAAATCTTAAGCATTTGTTTTATTTCACACGTCCCTTCAAGGTCACCTCCCACTGTCTCTTCTGTTAGCAACTGGTATAAGTGGGGTCGCACTCTTCTTGTTTTCCATGTTTTTACGTATTAGTAATTTACTGTGAAAGTTCTTTCCCTTTCTTTTGTTATCCAATAATGCAGGCTACCCTATAGGAATTCTGCTCTCTTCTTAGGATTTTGGTATGAGCAATTCCTCAAAAGTCCCCAGGTACTCGAAGAACATTTTTCTTCCAATCTCACCTATTCTTTTAACAAATAAATCATTGTTTATAATCTACAATAATATAATTAGAATATTGTTGCTAGGTTACTGTCAGATATTTCTGCTTAGCAAATTATGCAAAAGGTTCTAATACAAGGGCAGGACGTACATCTCCTGGGGAACTTCTGAGGTTGTCATATAGGGAATGGAGCTGTACTTAAGAAGGTAGCGCCTTTTCTGTTCCATATTTAGCTTTGGAAAAAAGTGCAACATCTTGAAGAAACCAGGGATAGTGAATACCTGCAGAAGTTGTGTGACTCTGTCTGAACTCATCCACTTCCAAGATCACATAACCATTAGGCTAAGGAGCCTGAAAGAGATCCTGCAGATTGAGTCTCCACCTTTGCATCTGCTCAGCATTCCCATCCAGGACTTGACCAGTGAGAATATGAGGTAGAGATGGAGCAACATAATGTAGAAGCTAAAAGTGTGGGCTCCAGAGTCAGACATTGAAATCTAGCTCTTCCACTTACCATTAAGTGATTTTGGAAAGGTTAATTAACCTCTTTTTGCCTTAATCATCCCAACAGTAAACTTGGGATGTTAATAATACCCTACCCTTGGGATAATACCCTTGGGATGTTAATAATATACCATAGAATTGTTGAGATTACATGAGGTACCTGGAATATCTTAAAAATTAAATAAATGTACACTGATGTTATTTGTTACTTTCAGAACACGCAAGGACTGGTTCTTTAAGTTTGTGCTAAAATTTTTTATTGGCTCTAGTCAAAGAGATGCATGGTCCATCCAACTTTCTGAATGCAATCTTTCTGCTGTGCTCTGTATTGTATCAAACTAACTTAGTAACATAATTTACACATTTCACATGTAACATCACACATATATACATGTGTATACATGTATACATGCTTGGGGCCAGTGATATATTTCACATGACTGCTTATGGTAAGAAAAACAACACACATTCTGCTTTAACTGCAGCTAGAATTGACCTTTTTTGCATAGACTTAGTCTGAGACCTTGAAAAATAAAGACATTTTTATGGAAAATTTGATTCTATCAAAATGATTTCTGAATCTCATAGAAGAAGTTTGGTTGTTACAAGTAGACTCGAGGTGACTATCATATATATTTTATCATACTATAACCAGTACCAGGATAACTTCTACCCCTGTGAATTTTGTGTGGGTTGGTTCTCTAGTCATCAGGCACTGAGTCTCAATCACTTCTGGTGCTGTGGCATTCTGTTTCTCTCCTCAAACACTCTTTTCAGAAGTGCTTCGTTACTGCGTAATATTCCTAGTTCATTGTCATGAACAGATAGCCTGAAATGCAATGTATACTATTTAAAGACAGCAATATTTTCTTTCTTTTTTTTCGTATTTGAATAATGCATCAGTGTGGAAAATAGCACCTTCAATATTAAATTTGGAAGCCAATTTGAATTGTATGAAATTTTAAGAGTTTGTTTTTTAAAACTCAAATGCTACTTTACTACTTATGAAACACTAACCATGCCAGGTGGGGAAAGCATCTCGTATTTATTTAGTGACTTTCCAGTGCCAGACACTTTGGGTAAGTTGTATTATTTAATTCTCATAATAGCTCCTGGAGGTAGGAATTATTACCCTCATTTTATAGGGGAGGAAACTGACAATCAGAGAGGTAAAATGACTCGCAAACTAGTAAGTGCAAAGCAAGGACTTGAACCTGGATCTGACACCAAAGACTGTCTATCTTTCCACTTTCCTGCCTGGAGTGAAACAGAAAGAAATGTGTGTAGCGAAAATGGAAATGGCTATGACCATCTGGAAGGATAGTCCTGCCAAGTTCTAATATGAAAAGTGCTGGACCTCGTTATGGCAAATATTAACATAAAGTTGACCCTTTTACAGAATGACCCCACTCATGTAAAACACTCTGACGTAGATACATCTTAGTTCTGACTTTTGTTCCCATACGTGAGAGTACAGCACTGGCCATAATCACTGCTGTTGTAACTTTGTACATTAATGGCAATTTTTTGAGGCTAGGTGAATTTTCCTATTTAGCAATAGCTTGATTGTTCTCTCTAGACTTCCCTTAATCTCCTGCTGAGATCTTGTTAAACATTTTGAGGATGAGCTAATCAGTGTTTTGCATCCTTTCAATAATGTGAATGCTTTTTTTCAGCATAATTTAATGTGAGACTATTCAGATGGAAATAGGTGGAAAGACTCCCTCACCAGTTATGGTCTGGGAAAAGGGGCTGGCTTAGTCATGCTGATGGGTAGTCAACCTTGTTAAGGTTTAACCTGACGTAGAGACTGCAGATAAATGTAATGGGCAATAATTTATAAATAATCTCTAATCGTTTAATCTCTCATTCTCAAAATTAATGGTTTCAGGTCACTTGCAGATGCTGAAATTCCTTCTGGGGATATTATGAGAAGAAGGTGATCCGTTTACAAAATCCTCATAGCCAAATTGATAAGCTTTTGCTAGTGCCTACGGATGCTTGAAAACTGAGCATGCTCTTCCCCCACCCAAGTGGATCACTTCTGCATAAAATTAGATGTTAATTTGAAACTAATCCTCTCAACAGGAGAAAAAGCTCCAGTTTTCCTGTAGAGGCCGTCAGTACTACTTCTTTGGGTTTAGTGTTAGTAGATTACAATACTTGTCATGCTGTTCCTGGGTCAAGATAGTCGACTGGCATGTTACATCTGGTAACAAGGAGCCAGTGTGTACTCGGACAGTATTTTGATGTCTTTGATGGCCAGTGTCTTTTAATATAATTTCTTCACCATTTAAACGTGTAGAGGTAAGGGTAAGAAACCAGTCTTTTTTTTCTTTCTATATGCTACAGGGTACAGAATTTAAATTTCAGTAGTAGAATTCAAGTTTTTTTCTTATTGTTCTCATTACTAATTTGAATATTTTCCAGTCAAGCTTTCTGAAGACAGTTCTTACGATTTGATTTGAAACAGAGTTGGAAATCATAACCCGTTTGTGTGATTTTTCAGACACCTGTATGAAAACTGAAACAGTCAAATGCCTTCATATGTAATGTAATGGAACAACTACATTATTTTCATTTCTTAAGATGATGAGTTCACATAAATATAACCATTTCTCCTACATTTGATGCCAAGACCATGACCCTGGCTTATCTTGCAGAAGAGATTTTAAAATTCCTTCAGACTCGTATAAAACCGTACTCTAAATTATTTGTTTAGCTACATATACATATAGTTTATATAATTTATCTTACACTATTGGTTCAAATATTCTTAACCAATCTTTTTGGCTATTGTTTTAAACATTATATAAAAACAATTCTTCCAAATAATATTAAAGATAGTGTCTGACCTGGGATGACACAGTAGAAAACGTCATTCAAGATTTTGGAGTTCAGAGTAGGTAGAAGGTATAAACTACTTCCTTTACAGAAAATGGTTTCTGAATAAGGCCCCTTCTTGTTCAGTGTGCTATGTTCATTCATCTAAAAAATACTCATCTACGCTTATCATCATCGTCTTATACTTTTCCTCAGCATTACTGAGTCAGTGAGGAAATTGATCCTAAATTGTTAACCTCAGCAACTGCTTGACTTAGTTTTACATCTCCTACAAAAACTATGCTGAGATTTTACTATGAAACTCTATTTACACCCAAAATCCTTTTCGTTTTCTACCAAAGCAAGGATTCATTTATTTGCATCCTTTTACAAAATGTTCTTGTATAAAACGATACTCTGCTAAACTAAACTATACTATCTTAATGATATTAAGATATATATAATCTATATTTCAAATTCCACAGAATCTAGTTACTGTCCTTTGCAGAGGAAAAATAACAAACAGAAGTTTCAGTAGTTGAAAGGAACCCAAACTAAATAATCTCAAAACAGACAAAAATTTGAAATACAATATACAAATGTAGGGGAGGAAGACATTTCCTCTTCCCAAATGTGGGTTCGTCTGGCTGGAGAACGAATTAAATTCACATGAGACAGAATAGCAAGAGAAAATTAAACAAAGCTTTATGAGGAACCATGGCCCGGGGCCTTTCTTCCGAAAAGGGCACCGAAGAAGTGGGGTGCACATAGTGGTTATATACCCCCAAATAGGGTGTTTCACACGTGATTGAAATGTCCCTTTTACAATAGTCACAAGGCCGCTCTGTCTGCACAGAACTTGATGGAAACGACAGATAGGTCTGCTGTCCCAGTGAATGCTGCGGGGTGGCAGGTGTGTTGCCTCGGGCTGGGGGGGGGGGGTCACAGAGGAGCGCCGCAATCCGTTCCCAGCCTAAAGAAAGATGCTTAATCTTTAAGGAGATGCCAATGTTGGGAGGGGGAGGGAAGTCAGTTACAGGAGGTTACCAGAGAAGCACAATAAAATGCAGATTTAAGTCCTTGCCTTGGTATTGACTAAGATTTTCTAGAGAGAAGGTCATCGCCTTTCTTCTTTCTGGTACAGAGAGGGAGGCAACTTTTACAGATAGAGATTTACCTTACATATGTAAACGTGTCCTAACAAAGGGCAAGTTCCATTCCTCAGAGCCTCCTTGCCTGTCCCAGTTTATCAAAAGCAATGAGCCTCAAATAATCCTGATGCCAAAGAGACATATCTTGGGGTGGCCAATTCCAGGTCCCCACACAAGCATATTTGGAAAAACTTTGCACTGTTTTCCCGTGAACTGTTCCTTGAGTTATTTCACATGTTGGGGATTACCATGATGTCAGGATAGCTAGAACACAGTGTAGGAGCAAAAAAATTATAGACAACTAAGAAAAGTGGGTGGCGTCACTCAGAAGGTAAAGATTAAGGGAAACTTTCATGAAGATTAGAAAGACAAAAATTACAATATTATCTTAGCAATTACTTTAAAATTTTTCTTACAAAAATAATTTTTAAAATTACTCAAAAAATTGTGACATAAATTTTGGATTTATTTCTAAAGATGTTTAAGAATTGAAAACATTCTCTATAAAGGATGATGGAGTTGGGGCAAAGGAGAAAAAATATGAATACTAAAAATGGGATATATTAATGTCTAATATGACTATCTACGAGGAGGGTATTAACAAAATTTTGTTGAAAGATCCTAAAGTTGTGTTAGTTGTAATAAAGAATATTACATTAATGTGGCTCTTGATAAGAAGTAATATATATCTCCAAGTAAAATTTTCTCATTTCCATTATTCCAGTGCAAATCAGATAATAGCCATCACTTCACAGTAAATTACAACAATAACAAGCAATAAATTTAAAATAACCATAGTATGACAGTGAGTGATAACCTCAAACATTTTTGTTTCTTGCATTTATTGAAAATGCCAAATCTTATTCTGCACACTGTAGAGATGAGGTCCTCAGGAAATTGGAGGGATTTCATGATACAAAATAGTTAAAATTTAAAAACATTTGATTTTCTGCTTTCAATTTAATTTATCCAAGGATCACAGGACTCTCCCAATGCTTCCTAAATGACAAATTCATTAAATACTTATTGATCACCTAACATATTGCGATATTGAGCCATACAATATTGGATGTTGTAGGTGCTGGAGATATGGTAGTGAAAAACACCAAAGTCATTCTTCTTGTAGTATTTAACTCCCCTGAGAGAAGAAAGACAATTAAAAAAAGTGACAAGTGCTTGTAAAGTGTGCCAATTAGGATTAAATACTATCGAGAACAAAATCAAGCACGGGTAGAATAGTTTTTGAGGGCGGGTAAGAGCAGTTAGAACAACTCAGCTTCACAGTAATAAAATATTTCTATTCTTGCCTTTTCTATTGTCAGGAAATTTACTACTAATAATATGTTAGTATACTGTGAGACTCCGTGTCTAATTACACGTAATTGATTTCTCCACTTTTTCACATGTTGCAAAGAGCAGATTATGATTCTAGCAAATTTGGATCTTGCAGAGAAAAGGTTTCAGATACAAGTGATCCATGGAAATAGAGACTGGCATCTTGTTGCTGCCAGAAGCCACAACTAAATAGCTAGCAGAATGTTGAATTAGCCCACGGACAGATGTATGGGAGTCTTGGAGAGAAGTAGTTTTAATCAGAGGTGATTTTTAACCCTATTAGAATTTTAAAATCAGACGTAGCTAAATAGGATTGAGTACATAATTTATTATCAACCTGGTTGAGGTTTCGGTCACTGAAAGCATGCATCTAAAATGTAACTGTTAGAAATCTGAGTTGAGTAGATGATTCATAGTCAGTGATAAATACACATTTGTTTTGAGGGACTAGCCTGTTTAAATGAGCAGAAACTGGGGTTACTTCCACCCCTGGAGGCATTTGCTCAGTCTTGGGGCAAAGAGAGGTGGAGGACCAAATGTACCATAGACAAAACTTTGTTGGGACAAATAGAAATCAGCCAAAATTTTTACAACCTTAGTTTTGTAAGACCTTCTTTTTCAAGATTTCATTCACATATTTATCATTCACACAATTAAAGTGTCCAATTCAATTTTTTTAGTATATTCACAGAACTGTGCAACCACCATCACAATATAATTTTAGAACATTATGCCCCCAATTAAAGAAACCCCAATCCCATTAGGAGTCACTCGCCATTGTTCCAAACCCCCCAAATCCTAGGCTTTGCCTATTTAAAATAGATTTAAATAGATTTGCCTATTCTGGACATTTTGTTTGGACTTTTTATGAATTATAGGAATTTATAATATTCCACTGTATGGAAATACCCCACATTTTGTTTATCCATTCATCCATTGATGGATATTTGGATTGTTTCCACTTTTTGGCTATTATGAATAGTGTTTCCATAAATACACGTGTACAAGTTTCTCTGTACACATGTAGAGCGGAATTGCTGAGTTGTATGGTAACTCTATATGTAACTTTTTGAGGAACTGTCAAACTCTTTTCCAAAATGGCTGCACCATTTTACATTCTTATTAGCAATGTATGAGGGTTCCACTTTCTCTGTGTCTTCACCAACACCTGTCATTGTCTTTTTTATGATAGCCATCCCAATGGGTGTGAAGTGGTATCTCACTGTGGTTTTTCTCTCCCTATCCCTTCTGTTTATGATAGTTTACTGACATCTTGGTTACTCTCTCATGCCCATCAAAGCTTTAGCATCTTGCTCACACCTTTCCCTTCAAACTTGAGACTTACTACTCTTCTAGAGGTCTTCATCTGTATGTTGACCAGTCATTTCTTCTTTATTACATCCAATGGCTCCCTATTGTCACTATCAGATTCAAACTTCTCAGTCTGGTACTGAGTGCTCCTAACTTAATTGTCCAACATTATCATACCCAGTGCTTGGTGCTGACTGAAAGCTAGAGCTGTCCTTTTTGTGAACCAGACAACTCCCACAGCCTGTGTGCTTTCTAGCTTTGTGCTTTTCCTTGTGTGGTTCCTAGCATTTAGACTGTTGTGCTCTTCTCTTATTCATATTTTGTCCATCATTTAACACCGTATTCCAGTTCTGCTCTCTTTTCCTTAACTGCTCATTCCTATTTCCTATTACACTTGTTGGAGCCAGACAATACTTATAGGAACTATTTATTTACTATAGTTTCTAATACTATGTACAGTTCAATTTAACACAAAGAATATACTGTCTTATTTTCTCATGGTTTTGTGTTTGTAAGACTTTTCTTCTTAGGAGATAACAGGCTTCTTGTGAGCAAGTCAATGTCTGCACATCCACCACAGTGCCTGAGATGTGGCAGATGGTCAATAAGTACTTAGTGTTTATACACTGACTCCCTGAGACCTTTGGGAATCTTGAGTCTCTACCAGTGAGATCAGAGTTTTATTTAATAGTAATAATAATAATAATAATAATAAGCTGTTTTATCTTTCATTGATTTGGGGCAAATGTGTGTGACTTAGATCACTCTGCACTTTCCCTTCGGATGGGATTGATTCCATGAAGGCGTTCTTCTCACACCAGACTGTTGGTTTTATGACAGTGACTCAATATTGAGGCCTCGGGACCTACATCAAAGTATCACAAAATCATTGATGATAAGAGAAGAAAATTATATACAGTTCATGTCCTGTAGTTCTATATGAAAACTTGGGGATTCTCTGAATATGAACTTTAAATTTTTTCTTTTTAAAAAGTAGCTAGCCAACCAACAGTATTAAGGCAGTATTTATAGATGAGTGTTTCCTTTTCTCTGAGTGGAATGGCAAATCAACAGTGTGCAACTGTTGTGTTCGTTGATGACAAAAGGCGTGAACTGTGCTTGTCTTAAATACCCACTTCTGTTGGTTTTAGTACAATGCAGTATCTGTGCTAGTTTCTAAGCAGCAGTCTGAAATCCCCAACAGAAAATGCCAGATATGTCTCCGTAACCAACACACTTGATCTTTGGCAAAGTAATCTGAAAATTTGTGTTACATTTTATCCAGTGATAAAAATTTTAGATAGTACATTTCTAAACTCTCTCAGGTATAAACTCTACAGAGCTCTTGCTATTACTTGAACCTCTTGCTCAACTATCTTGCTGTCATTTCTAAAGAAATAAAAATGAAAAAGCATGAAGGCAACAGAAATCAGAATTAGAAGGATATTTGCTGTGCCACTTACAGAAAGCTACTATAGTATGTATCAAATTGTCATTATTAGATTGTGAATTTTTTTGAGGGCAAGGACTATGTTTGTTTCATTTCTAAACTTAGCACAATGCATGACTCATAGTAGATGCTCAATAAATTGTTGCTGAATATATCCATATGTTTTTGGAGTGAGCTAATATATAATAAAGCTTTAATAATTTAAAGATTTTATTTTTCCTTTTTCTCCCCAAAGCCCCCCGGTACATAGTTGTATATTCTTCGTTGTGGGTCCTAGTTGTGGCTTGTGGGACACTGCCTCAGCGTGGTTTGATGAGCAGTGCCATGTCCGCGCCCAGGATTCGAACCAACGAAACACTGGGCTGCCTGCAGTGGAGCGCGCGAACTTAACCACTCGGCCACGGGGCCAGCCCCTAAAGCTTTAATAATTTAGACTGAAAAAGAGAATTCTTAATGTTTGACTCACTGACCAAAAATCGTACATTAATAGACTCATAAGTAACAATTAACACTCTCATTTTATACTTGAAAAAATGCTTTTCACATCTACTGAATTCTTGAGCAAATGAATGGCATCCATTCCAATTGACCAGAATACTTGATACACACTATGTATATAATAAATGTTTATGAGCTTGAGCTCATAGCTGGAAATGAATAGATTTCAGTCATTGTGGAAAAATTTAAGCCTTGGCTTTCAGTCATTGTGGAAACATTTAAGCCTTTGAAATATGAACTATATTCTTTTTCTTTCCTCATTTTGAAAATTCATTTTCTTAGAGATGATATTCTGCCTATCTTGCCTCTTCTTTATACTCAGATAACACTTGTAGAATGAGAAAATTACACTGACAGAACACCAGAGAACTTTCTAGATGTGAAACATTCAGGAAGTGGTACTGTGTCACAAGAAGTAAAGCTATTGGATAGAAAATATGTGAAGTTAAGCTACGGATCACCATCCTCCCTCCCCTCCCCCCACAAACACTCCTTCCTTTCTCTTCTGCTTTTTCCTTAATTATGCTTGCTCTCCCAAAAGATAAGAAACTAGTGTGTCTCTTAACAAATACCTACATACTCCTTGTGGCACTCATACTATATCAGGTTCATGTTTCTCAGGATGAAATTTCTTCCCCTTGCTTGGTATATTAAGATGCCTTTTGGAAAAATTTATGGAAAATCTCATTCATATAGCATAATCGTTAATAGCTCAGACTTAAGAAATAAATCTAGATCAAATCTCGACTCCGCCTATTAGTAGCTGTGGCAGAAATTACTGGTTTGTTCCTCTTGCCTCCATTTACAATCTGTTTCTCCCTAGCTGTCTTCCAGTTAGGGTTGGCCATGTGACACGTTTCTGGCCAATGATAAATAAGCAAAAGCTTGCTGGGTGGGGCCCCTGGGGAAGCTAGGAGATTCAGCTATATGATTCTTTTGTCTTCTTCGCTCTTTCTCTATTCTTCCTGCCTGAATCCCGTGATGCCTGGAAGGGCAGCAGCTACCACGTAACTGAGGCAATAAGCATGCCATGCATGGGGGAGCAGAAAGAGGAAGAGCCTTCTTGGCCTTGTCCACATCGCTTGGCAGCTAAAATGCACCTAAATTGCCTACCTCCAGCCCTCTTGTTTCTTTTGTATTTGTTTTTCATAACAACAATCATTTCTTGTTTAAGCCATTGAAGTTGGTTATTCTCTTTCAGTTGAACACATTTCTAATTCTGTGTCTTCAGTTTCCTCATTTATAACTTGGGGATATTAATACTACCTACTTCATAGGGTTGATGTGCGGATGAAATGAACGATGTGAGAGGCAGAGCGAAGTGCCTGGCTCAGAGTACACACTCAATAAGGATTAGCCAATATCATCATTCCAACTTGAATATTCTTTTCATTATATTTAGTGTTAGAAATTTATGTTTTAAAACAGATTCTATGCTACCTGGTGCAGCATAATGTGGTATTTTGCTCATCTTCAAGGATTGTTTTTAGCATTTTTTGGAATGGTTCTGTTGAGGTGTAATGGACTCATTGGTATAATTGACTATATTAGTATATAGACCTGTATCACTGCCAAACCAATGAAGATATAGAGCATTTTCATCTCCCTGAAGTTCACTCTTGTACCTTTGATTGTTTGACTCAAACTGTCAGTCTCTTGCACTAACCCTTTGTCCCAGACTTCCGTGATGTGATTTTTATCAATACAAAGTGGTTTTGTCTGATTTAAACTTTCTTATGAATCACATTATTCAGTATGTCTTTTGGTTCCAGTTTCTTTCACCCAGCATGATATTAATGAGGTTCAATCATATTGCATTGCTTTGTCCTTTTAAGAGGGGATGTTTAGTTTATTTACATTTAGTATAATTATTGAAATATTTGGGTTTAAGTGTAAAATTTTGCTATTTTTTTTCATTCTGTCCCTTCTGTTTTTTCCTCTGTTGCTCTTTTCTTGACTTCTTTTTTTTTGTGTTCTATTTTATTTCCTCTATTGGCTTCTTAGCTATACCTTTTATTATTGTTATTTTTTAATGGTTGCTCCAGGGCATATAAAATGTATCCTTAACATAGCATAGTCTATTTAAAGATAATATTCTACCTTTTCATATTTCCTACTTCCTTTTCACACATTCCACTTCTCATTTCACAAATATAGAATGTTAATCATTATTATTCTATTTACACCCTCTCCCGAATTTGCTTTTTCATTTAAAACCACTCAAATGACTGTCTGTTTTTTTTTCCCTCGTACTAATTTAAACTCCTAACATGTCTTGTTAAGTCCATTATGTTTTGGGCCCTATCCACATCTCTAATCTCTTCTACTGCCACTTCTTCTCCAGGAATACTGATTTTTCTTATAATTCTTCATATACATTTTGCTGTTTCAAACCTCTGTGTCTTATATATATTATTCCTTCCATCTGGAATACACATACCTTTTTGCCATTTGAAGAATTTTTCTGAGGAATTGTATGTCTGTGAAACTTTTCCTGACCCTTCTCCCTCCAGGCAGAATTAATCATTCTCTACTCTGTTCTACTTTGTTGCCTTATATATACTCATATCAGATGCTTCTTTGCACCACTTCAAATTTTCTTGACCTTCCTTCTTACTCCAGCCATGACTGCAGTGCCCATTTCTGTGAAGATGCTGTCCATCTTCATTCAGATACAACCTGACAGTCCCCTGCCTCAGGACTGTGCAGTTTACCTCTCACTCCCCTGCTTCACCCTCCCCGCCCACCCCTCCGTGGATTTTTTACTTGATGATGAAGTAGCATGGGACACCCCTGGGGTTTTGCTCAGCACTCAAGCATGTGCAACCCAGAAGTGATGGGGAGTTAATGCCCTGGGGGACACCCTTGACCAATGAAGAACAGAGTAATGGTTAAATGCTTCCTACTTTCTTTGGCTGAAAGGTTATCAGGGTGTCTTTAGAAGACTGAGGATCCAGCCATCTGGATGGCCAGTCAAATGGGCAGCCAGTTAAGGCCATAACGAATCTGTTTTTGACTCTTCTTCCTTCCCTGCCTTTGCTTCCTCTTCCCTGACTCTTATCCCCTGAATCACACTCCTTTGTCTTGGGCTCTGTGTTTTAGGGAATCCAGGCTGAGAAAATACAGTTATTTCTTATATAACACTGCATGGTAATTATTTAAATATTAAATATCTGTTAAATAAATTAAATTATTTAAATAGCAGATATTTAATAAAAATAGCTAGTGATTTTTCAAACAGTTTAAAGTAGTAATGTCTTATATCAAACCCCAAAATATACTGGTAGAAGTAAAGCAATTCTGATTGAAATAAGAATGAGGCCAGAGGCTTCGAAAAACAAAAAACAATGTACTGATTAAGCTGTGAACTTCGTGAGAGTTGTTAGAAAAAATGTCTTATTAATCTTTAACTCCTAAGAACCTGGTATAGTGGCTGGCTCCCAGCAGGTAGTCAATAATGTTTGTTAAACTGAACTAAATTGAATTGAGGGAAACCAGTCTAGAAAGTATAAATAATTTCATAAGTATTAATAATTTCATGATACCATGATTATGGATAAAATAAGAAATAAAGCAGAAATATAGTTCAAATACCTTTTCTGGAAACACTTGAGCTTTGTTAGAAAAGACAATAAGACCTTTCCTGCAAGCTCAAGTTTTTCCATTCTGGACTTGGTATGTTAATTTTCAAACTGTTGTCCTGGTTTCCGACATATGCCATCAGTAATAGATTGAACTTGAATTTTTAAAAGTCTCCCATATTCTTTAAATAGTTTATTAACAAAGGTGAAAGGAATGAGAAAGTTTTGTGTAATTATTTCATAGTCACAAACGTGGAATAGGTGAGATAGAAAGCTAAAGATAATTTCTAGAGTGTAAATATGCCAGTATAACATCAAAGAACCACAAATGGAAGGTCCTCTTGTATACTGTGATTACAATCAATATTGAAGGGTGTCATCATTTCTTAAAAGTAACAGAAACTCCAGAGGGATAGATTTGTTGAATTAGTAATTGTGAGCAAGGTTTTCTGAGAATTCAGAGGTATATTTTTGTATGAATACGGCATTTTGCTTATCGATCGATCCATCAATCCACCCATTCATTCAGCCATCCATCATAATGGTGTTGAGGTGGGCGTGTTGAAAGCCTACAGAAGAGTCTATTCTTTACCATGAGTCAGTGAATTTTTTTCAATCATGTTTCTTTAAACAAGAACTTTAAACTTTTGTGGATAGCAAGTTAGCAACTGATTTCCATTTTCTTTATTATAAAAATTCAGCTTATTTATGAGAGTTGTGAGCAAAATATAGTCTTAAAATACATCCATCAAATCATTCAACATAAATGTCAATAGCACATACTTTGTGATAAGCGCTGGAGAATTCAGTAGTGAATATAGTTTATAGATGTTAGAGATAAAAGGGACGACAAGAGACATTATAGGATGGGCTGGTAAGGCACGTAGTTACTGACTAACGAGACACAGACATGTAGAAAGGTTATGTGACTTGCTCAAGATCACACAGCTTGTAAATTATGCCTCAGAATATATAGGATTATTTTCAGGTGTCACTTTTATTTGCATTGATCCTCTCTGTAAGCATTGTAGAATGATAAACTATGAAGACAGCCAACGGCAAATGGTGGTTGCATAACTGAGAAACCACCAGAAAGGAAACTCTTTGGAAGAGGGAGGGTTAAGGATAGACTGGGATGGAGTGGAAAAAAAATTTAGGATCACTTCAGTACATCTGGAAACTTTTCAGACTTGGATTTTTTCCCCTGTTGAGTTGCATATGGTTTTAAAAAAAATGAAAAATAGACTACTGTTTATTGAGAGTCTAACATGTTCCAGGCATTTTAGTATATATTAACGCATTTAGTATTTACAACTTCTCTGTGAAATATTGTATTTTAAATCTGAATGGCTGCTTCAGCTTGGTGTCACAGCGTATGTGTCATTCCTTCGTGCTCATCACTGCCCAGAGTCTGACACACAGCTTTCACGTTCAGAAATAGGGTCGTTATGTGGTAACCCAGAGGTTAACAGGCCCAGGCAAATTGATTCCTTCTAACCAAACTTACAAGAGTCTGATTATAAACCAGAACATCAATTTACAAGTCTCTATGAGGAAATTAACTGCCAAGCAGCCTGGAATACTCATGTCAGCTTGTCAGCACATTTTATTCCCTGTGGGAAAGAAAGCTTGAGAAAGAAAATTAAGGACAGGAGGATGCCAAGGAAGTATAAAATTAGAAGAAAGTGAGTTGGATGCTTTTAATAAGGAAATTGTCATGCAATTATTTGAGCCTAATGTACCTTCTCCAACATCGGGATAGACCTGCCTGGCTAAGGGACGTGAATATTATTTTCAGCAAGTCAGGTCCCTCTGTCAATACGTTTCAGATCATGGCCAGTTGTGGACTCAGCTGCAGCAAGAGAGCAGATTGAAGAGTCTGAGACTTTGTTCAAAATCAACCCTCTAGGTTGGGCCAAGCACCTGCAGGTGCTAGAAGGAGGAACAGAGAGGCAGCATACGGAATAAGTATAGCAATGAGGACAAAGATTATAACAACAATAATAATCTCTGACAGTGAGTGACGATTTATTACGTGTTGGAAATTGGGATAAGAACTTTATATCAATTACCTGATTTAATTCTCACAACAACCATTTCAGATAAATACTGTTCATATTCCTGTTTTATAGACAAGGAAACTGAAGTTGAGAAAAGTTGAATTAATATACTGGAAAGCGGGAGTTTCCTAATACAGGGTAGTCCAGACTGTGTAGGGGGCATCTCAAGGTTAATGTGTCCAAAGCTGAGCTCTTCATTTCCTCTTAGCACATATTTCTCCTCCAGGTCCACAGCCTCTAAGTACTTCTAGATCCCTCCCTCCTCTCTCTTTCTTCTTCTCTTCTCCCCTCTCTTTCCTTCACTTCCTGACATCAGCAAATCCTGTAAATTTTGCTTCCAAAATATACAATTGATCTTTCCCCTTTTCTCCATCTCTGCCGTCTCCACTCTAGTCCAGTTATGGACTGCCTCCTGTGGTAGCTAGCTCCCCTCCTATACACACCAATCTATTGTCCAAGAGCGCTCTTTTTCCTGATTGAGGTAAAATTCATGTAACGTCAAATTCGTTATCTTAACCATTTTAAAAGTGTACAATTAAGTGGTTTTTCGTACATTCACCATGTTTTGCAACCATCAATACTACGTGATTCCAGGACACTTTAAAAAAGAAACCCTCATCCATTAAGCAACCACTTCCCATTCTCCTTCCCTCAGCCCTTGGAAACCACTGATCTACTTTCTTTCTCTATGAATTTGCCTATTTTGGACATTTCACATAAATGAAATCATACATTTGTGACCTTTTGTATCTGGCTTCTTTCACTTGGTGTAATGTTTTCAAAGTTCATCCATGATGTAGCATGTATCAGTAATTCACTCTTTTTTATGGCTGAATAATATTCCAATGTATGGATATATCACATTTTGTTTATCCGTTCATTAGTTGATGAACACTTGGGTTGTTTCCACTTTTTGACTATTATGAATGATGCTGCTGTGAAGGTTTATGTACATGTTTTTGTTGGAACACCTTTTTTCAACTTGCAAGAGTTATCTTTTAAAAATGAATATCACGTGGTTTCCCTACTTAAAGCCTTCAATGGCTTCTCATTACAATTATATTATAATCCAAATTCCTTCCCCTGGTCCACAAGGGTTGGCGTGATCTGCCTCTCCTTTCTCGTTTAAGCATTGTCTCTCTTTCCTCAATATATTCCAACTACACATGCCTCCATTTAGTTCCTCCAACTCCCCAAGCATTTTTAGAGTATTCACAATTGCTGTTTTCCGGACTTAAATGCTCTTTCCAGCACTTCACATGGCTAGTTCATTTTCATCCTTCAAATCTCCATCCTTCATGTTACCTTCCCAGAGAGGTTTTCCCTAAATAAACTCCATTATTCCCTATTTCCTTCCTGATCCTTTTCTCACTTGGTAATTACATGGCTGTTTCTTTGTGAATTCACTTACATTCTGTCACCCTCACAAGAATGGAAGTTCCTTAAGGTCAGGAATTAAAGTACACCTTTTCATCACTACTATCTGCACCTGTGCTTAGCACAATGCTTGACATAGAGGAGGTACTGAATAAATGTGGAACAAATGAACAGATGAGAAAGATCACAGGGTTCGACATGAGGTGGAGTAATTCAACATATAGAGACAGAGGTGTATTAACAGGAAGGAAGAGCAAGATGGTGGAAAATTTTCAATTATGCTAATATGTGAAGATCTAGGCAGGATGGTGGCCAACAGATAGAACAGGTCAATCATTGGTTCAAGATGGGAATTTGATCAAGGAGTCAGGGCAGATCTTCTACATATGAAGTCAGAGTTAGGAAAAAAGAGCATAATTAGTTTGCTGTCGGTTCTAGAGAAGTTGGCTAAATTTCCTTGAATCTCACTAAAATCAGGATTGCTTGTAGAAACCAGGCTGGGACTGAGATTACAGCCATAGCTTTTGAGAGAAGAGGGATGCCAAAGATGGGGAGCTAGGCGGGGCTTGACAAGCCTGATACTGTGTCACAGAAACTCTAATGGACTTACTCTTCAGATCGTCAACCTCTGTTTTGCATTTTTAATTAATACTTCTTCCTTATCTGCAAAGTGGGAGAGCTTTTAACTGGATATGACCACCGCGATCCTTTCCAGCCCTGAAAATCTGTCCTCTATGCCATAGTTTCCAGGTTTCAAATTATTTTTCACTGTACACAGTCAGTGTTGGCTGTTTCTTGGTGATTTCATTATAAACAATCTTTATGGACATAAGTGTTGTACGTCATCTGTGGGTCCTTGTTAGTCCCTTTCAGATAGAGTGGCACTTCTTGACTTGGCTGCTTGACTTGGGAAAAGAGCATATTTTGGGGCCTGTAACCCTAAATGTACTGACTGGAGATAGAACTTCAGAAATAAAGAATTTTAATAATATTTAGTAGCAAAATAGCCTAAATTATTGTTTAATATAGCGGTTGCTTAACAGTAAAAACGTACATTTAAAAAATTATTAAATTTCAGAAAGTTAACATCTGAAGTATTTTTTTCACTGAAGTTATCCATTCTCTGAGGATTTCATTTTGATTCTTGTCTGAACACAAAATTGAACTAGTAAAATACAAGGTTACTGGTCCCTCAATTGCAGGATTAGACTGTCTTCCTTATTCGCCACTGTGTGCTGAAACATGAAAAAATGAGAATTAGTCTGTACAAACCAGAGAAGTATTAACAAGATTCTGAGAGAGGAGGGAGAGATTTTCCAGGACTGATTAGGTAGCATTGTAAGGAGACAGGGCTAGTCGTGCATTATAACTAGAGGTTTGAAGCAAGACTTAGAGATTTCAAACAAAGTAGAAAAATGCTTAAGTGGATCAGTAAGAAATGTCAACTACAGGCTTCTTAACATGTAACACTGAAAATGTAAAATTAAAGAAAAATGTGAGAACATTTAAAAGATAGATTTAAAAAGATCTTTTGAAAAAGTCTAGAATTTGGACATACTTATTAGGAATAAAAACACAAATGAAGGAGAAAACCTTTAAGAAAAAAGAGTGGTTATATTAACTGATAAACATAGAAGGAATAATGCAAGTAGGAAAATCACCATTTTGCAACCACTATGGAAACAGTTGATTCAGAGGAATAATCAGTACATGCTAAAAGTTTGAAGAGGAATGGCATATTTATATATTATCAAGGTGTCTCCCCAGTGATTACTTATTAATTACAAAGTGAGAAATGGTAACTTTATAGCAAAGAAACCTGACCGGCATCACCTTATTGGTCGATCAAAGTTAATATCACCAATGATGGGATAAACTGAGATTTGGTCCCTGATGTGATGCACTGAGAACATCACATTTATGTAGTATTCCTGCCCAAGATGCATAACCTGAATCTAATCATGCAGAAACATCAGACAGACCCACAGGGAAATTCTTCAAAATAACTACCCTGGTACTCTTGGAAAATTTCAATGCCTTGAAAAACAAAGAATGAAGAACTATTCCAGACGAAGAGGACTGACGAGACATGCCAACTACGTGTAATGTGTGATCTTTGATCTGGATCAGAGGGAAAATAATCTATAAAGGCCATTGGAGAAAAAGGAATATAGACTATATGTCAGATAAAAGCGTCACCTAAGTTTTATATTCCTGGGTTTGGTAAATGTGCTGTGACTACACAAAGGAATGTTCTTGTTCTCAGGAAATGAACACTGAAGTATTTAGGGATGAAAAGGCATGATTCTGCAAATAACTCTCAAATGGTTTAGGAAAACTATTTTGTGGTGGGGGTGTGTGTGTGTAGTAAGAGAGAGAAATCAAATATGGCAGAATGATAACAACTGGTGAATCTGGTTGAAGGGTATACAACAGTTCTTTGTTCTATCCTTCCCACTTTCCCGTAAGTTTGAAATTATTTTAACATGAACAGTTAAAGAAAAAATGAATGATTTTTAATCTTCTACCTGAGGAAAGGTGTTCCTTTCTGCTTGAGTTTCTGTGACTGAGTAGAAAGCATTTGACAGTGCCAAAGTGACACTGTGGACCCATGAGACAGAACTGATGGCCCAGCTGGCCGAAGAGCTTGCAGTATTGTTTATCAGCATAATTCAGAAAACAAGGTCGAGTTTCTTATAACTCTCCCAGAGGATTGTCACCTTTTATGGATAGTTCGGTTCATTTTATAAACATTAGTGGGGCTCTTACTATATGTCTGGAACTTTGCTATGCGCTGGAGTCTCCTGTTCTCAGGTTACTGACAGTAGGGGAGGGGGCGCCTGTAGAAACAAATTTAACATATGACAGAAAAGTAAACACAGAGAAGAAGTTATCAGAGAAGGCGATAACTAAGACAATATGGGGAGGAAGAGGTGGTGTGGTGGAACAGAAATGAGGCCCAGGAGCTTTCAGCCTGGTGGGGGTGCGGCATGGGGCAGGAGAGACGCCGGGCAAAGGAAGCAGTGGGACAGAGGTGGGAGATGTAAGGAAGCTTGGGCCGTTTGGGGGACTTTTAAGCAATTTGGTATTGCTGAAGTGTAATATAGCTTTCTGATTTTCAATTTGTAATAATAAAAAAGAAATTAGTTTTTAGTTTAGTTATGAATATTTATAAGATATTAAAATAGTATAAAATAATTAACACTAGAGAACATACAATACAAATTGATCCTTTGATACACTGTTTTTATTTTGTGTGACACAGCACCTTATTATAACTTGGGATTACCCCTTTCACCTTTGTACCTATTTCAGTTTTTGTTAAATTTGAATAATATATAAACCCTTTTTTAAGGGAAGAAATTCCCATAATTCCCAACAGTCACATCTTCCGATGTTAGTGATTGGTGGGTCTCAGTTTGAGAAACACTGAGTTAGGGGACGAGAGTCTTATTTTATGAAGACGTCTTTCAATTACAAATTTCTACTATAAAAGAGATAATTTGTTTTCAAATGGCAGAACTGTTTTTGATTATCAAAATGAAAACAAATGATCAAAATGCAATCATTAATAAAAAATATTTTCAATCTTTGAGTCAAAAGCTTAATGTTCTTAATATGCAAGCTTTACATAAATTTGTAAGCCATACATTCAGACACCCACGAGTACATGGGCAAAGAGCCTGAATAAATAATTTACAAAAGATGAAATAAAAATGACTAATACACATTTTAAATGAGAGACCAACAATGTGGAAACAGTTCAATGAAATATGCATTTGCATAGGATGACATTATTTAGACATTAAAATGATGTTTTTGAAAACTTCTAAATAATAGAAATGTTTATGCTGTCATATTAAATTTAAGAAGCAGTGAACAAAAAGTGTGATTTCAACCTTGTCAAAATGTACAAAGATTTCGATAATTATACCATAGGAATGGAAGATGTAGGAGCAGCTGAGTGAAGAGAGTGCGGGGACTCTCTGTACCATTTTTGCAACTTTTCTGTAAGTCTAAAATTATTTCAAATTAAAAAGTTAAAAAACATACATAGAAAAAATAAAATTTTAGTAGTGATCTCTACATGGTATAATTGTGGCTTTTCCCTTTCATTTAAAAAATACTTGTCTATAACAAATTTTTACAATGAGTTATATGTTATTTAATCATTAAAAAAACCCTCTTTCTAAAATTAGGACCAAAAAGAAGCTAAACTCAAAAGAAAAATGTCGTAGATCACAATTAATTCGTTGGTTGGTGTGGCAGCTAAACATAAACGTGATGCTGAAAAAAGGGTGCCTCTGGGCGGAGACCAGGATAGAGACATCCACTGGTTAGGGATGCATTTTACAGCTGGATGTGAGGTGTGAGAGGAGATAATAAAAATAAGGACTGAGATAGATTTAGGAGGCTGTGGCACTGAGGATTTTATTTTAGTAGTAAAGAGGAGAATGACGTCTCGAGAGAGAGTAGGTAGCTGTAGTATTTTATGTTGGAAGAGAGGCTAATTCTCTGGGATTCTCAGGAGCGTAAATCACAGTAGGTTATGGGAGTATTCCCAAAAGGTTGGTTTTTAACAAGTTAAAGTCATTTGCTTTAGATAACCATCTTCATACTTGTTTTTATCACAGACGCCTTTCTAAGCAACTCAGTTTTGCTGCGTTCAGGCCTCCTTCTGAAGAGACAGCTTCTTATCTTAATGAGTCGCCAAGGTAATCACCTACTTGAATTAAGTCTCTCTTGATCTGGACTTTTGTGTGAAGTCTTATTTGTTCAATGTTAAATAAGGACAAATAGAGAAATGAATATACACTATGGTGCCTTAGGAGCTGCACCTGAAAAACTGTAGCATGTTAGACATTGTGGTTCCGCATCCCTTCCAATCTCCTGACCTCTGAGATGGCCGGCATCCTCCCTCGACACGCGGGAGCTCCCCACAGCGCTGATTCTGAGGGAGGGCCGGTAAGCAGGGGATGCCGCTGGTAAAACACATCCCCGTGCGTACACAACTCCATTCCGAAACTGCTCCCTTTCTCCTGCATCACCCCCTCCAACTCTAGTTATTGCTAGAACCAGAACTGGAACGTTTATCTTAGAGCATTATTGTTTTCAGCCTCCTTTTTCATATTGGGAAGTCAGAGCTCGAAGCAACGTGGTGTCAGAAGTTGTTCCTGGGAGAGGGACTATGAGGCTCCACTTTAAATTTTGACCCTGATTCCTACTATTTCTGTCCCCCAAATTAGGTTTTAAGCCCCTGGCAGTGACAGACCAGGTCTTATCCATCGATTTACCACCTTTAGGGTTAGCCTTTAACTTTCGAGAAGGTAGTTACTTAGTAAATTTTTAATGAAAATGAAAACTATTTTCTTTAAGGGCAAATTTTATTCCTTCATGAAGGAAAAACCTTTACCCTGCTATAAAAAAAGTAAAATGTTGCATAAGTACAAATTAAAATGGAAGGTACAGAATGTGGAGCTTAAAGCTAAGTAGTAGCTTTGATCTTTGGCTGAGTATTTTAAAAAGATTAAAAAGGTTATTAAAAATAAGATCTAAAGGTCCAATAAGACTCTTAAAAAAGGACCCAAGAGAGGATAAATCTACGTGGGCTCCTTGAAGGCTGCAAATACATTGTGCCATGTGGGCGTCACAGCCAGGGACCGCTGCTCCCGAGGTGTTACAGGGGATTCTGCATCCAGAGTCTCCGCCCCCGGAGAGTGCATTGCAATTGTTTCTCAAATATGAAAACTGAGGAATGACTGACTTAAAGGACAGAAAATTTGCATAATTTTCTTTTATGCAAATATACAGTGTTACTAATGTACTCATGCCTGGGGGAGATTACTTTATGAAGGAGAATAACAATTTGCTCCTCTATAAAAGAGAATAACAGTAATGATCTCACAGGCTGAAGTAAGGATTAAATTGGCACAATGCCTGAGAAGTAGTATGTATGTGCTAAAGAAACAGTGGTTTTTATTTTGTTCACAAATTGAAATTCAGAGGTGTGTTACAAATGGTGAAGTGTATCTGAGATAGAGTTACCAGGGCCTTACTGTGCTTCAACTACATTGTAGTTTATATTGGCTTATGTGAGCAGAGAGCAAGGCGTTGCTACCACGTCTAGCAGTGCTTTAAGGGAAAATAATTTCTCAAAACAACATCACTGGCATGCTCCTGGAGTCTTGGAACCACGGTACTCTCGTAAGTTGAGTGTCACTGAGCTCTTTTCCATGTTGCTCATTTAATGTTTCTCTCTCTTTTCTGAATATCGGCTATTAGATAACGTAGAAGAGACATCACAACTTTCACCATCAGAAAGAAACCATTTCTTCAACAGTAGTATCCACTTTTTTTTACTTCCACTAATTGATACTTCTCTTGGCTTCCATTTAATGTCAAGTAGCTTTTAGGCCTTTGACCTTAAATTAACGAGTGACTTTTCCTACAGCGTTTATAATTCAGACTCCTTGGTCTTGAGTGATTACTTGACTCATTCTGTAAGGACATTTACTTTTCATTTTTTAGTCAAATTTTTTGTGTTTTTTTATGTGCAATAAATGAAAATCTGTGATGATTATAAATCTGTAACAAAAGTCATAGAAAATAGCATAGATCTTGATAGAAACTTGTCCATTCATAGGACAACACTTGTATACTTGTACGAGTGGGACAGTCAAGCTGCAGTGCCACCAGTGCCAGCAATATCAATACAAAAAATTCAGCAAACATTAAATTACCTGTGAAGCTGTGCTAGGTGTCGTAATATGAGAATTACCTTGAGAACAGTGACCAGGAATTACTTACCTAGAGATGATAGGTTATATATAAGTAAGGTACAAATGAAACTTTGGCATGTGGAAAAGGTTAATTATGTGACTGAAGTAGGGACTAGAGATAAAAGTTAGGACTTTCATGTCTTGTCAGATTGATGCGTAATAGTAACAGTGTGACTATGATCTCTTGAGTTTGTCAGGGGATAAAGCATTTCAGTTTTGGTGGCCACCAGGACAGGACATCAAGCTGGAGGCAGGGAGAGTGATGGCTGTTTTTCTTTGCAGCGGGTTCTTCATGGTCGTCCTGGACGCTGGGCAAGTCTGGTGCTAGTACCATAGGTAAGCAAATACCTTGTGCTCCATCTCAGAATGTGTCATTGGCTCCTATGACCAGGGGAGGGCTTCTGGAGGGGAACACCAGTAGCTTTGTGCATGTAGCTCCAGGGCAATGTGTGGCTTCAGGGACAACAAAGAGGAACTCCAATACTAGAGATAACCCGGATGAGACCTGGGTAAATGATTTAGCACCAAACATTGCCTTGGAAAGGAATAATGCATTTCATCTGAAACTGAGGTAAATTTTGTGTTTCCAAGTGCGTGTGTTAGCAACAAAGCCAGTAAACATTTAAATAGGATTTTCAAGCTGACAATTTACTCAGACTTTCTACTACTTTCATTTAAATGGGAGTGCATCAATTCACTCCTTATTCATTTCTGCAACTGAAAGGAAGTCTTTATGTTATGCCTTAAAGCTGCTGAGGATTTATTTGTATTAACATCTTAATTTTGTTAAATGCCAATAAATGCTGTGCCCTGTGTTCACTTACTATTAGGAAATTGCCTGAAAGAAAATGTTTCATTGTGAAATTTAAGAAATATGTCATAACTAATAAATCCTGAAGCCAAGAAGCTGTCTGTTTCTACATTTATCTCAACATCTATATCTACATGTACACCTACATCTATATCCATATCTACATCTGTCTATTTTGTCCCATGGTCACATTCTCAAACTTACTATAGAAAATAGAAATTGACATGTTTAGATGGAGTTAATAAGATTAAAAACCATATAAAAATTAAACATGTACACGTACTTAAAAAAAGACCGCAATAAATGAAGGTAAAGACAACAACACTTTTTCCCATACCCTAAGATAAATGTATTTGATAAGACCCATCTATTTGTTCTTGAATTTTCTATTCTACTTCTGTGGTTGGCCTCACTCCTGTAGCACATATAACAACACTGGAATATTACAGAGAAAATTAGCATAGTGCCTGTGCAAAAATGACTCATGAATTTGTAAAGTTGCCATATTTTTACATAGTAAATTATTTCTTTGTTTGGGTTCCCATGGCATACTGTATACACGTTAGCTGTCATCTTACTTTGTTATAATTATTTGTTTACTTCTCTATCTCTTTCATTAGAAACAGAATTCCTAAAAGGAAGAAATTATCTTTTGTATCCGTAGTGGGTAACACATGGCCTGGCTTCTAAAAAGCACCCAGAAAACGTTTAACGAGTGGATAAAAGCTTTATGGTCTATGAGGAAGAAACCTATAGCAATTCTTTGTATATATGATGCTAACCCAGAAATTGATGCTGAAACAGTTAATCCTTTTCTTCCCCCCTCATCTTGTCTTCCTGACGACAGAAATTCTATTTTAGTGTGATGCCCACATGGCCACCTCCTGTTGATAACTAGTGGGCACAACTCACTTCAATGATGGACAGATGGACAAGCCTGCTGTTATTCTTGGCCATAAGACTGTTGCTGCCTACTCTCTGAGATGCATCAAACGTTTCTTTCTCCTCTTTTTTGTAGGACTGTGCGTATTTGCTCCTAACTCTGTCTTGCTATATTTACAATATTAGAGGCCATAAGCAGGTTCTGGAAGGACAGATAGCCAGAAATATTTTGAGAGACGCATGTTATCTAAGACAAAAAAGAGGACTCCATGGAAAAGAAGCCATAAAATATTGCTATTATTTAACTGAAGAGGGATAGATCTTCTCTCTTTCTTTTCTATCATAGTGGGCTTGCTTAGAAGAGAAATAAAGTTACAATATATTTCTGGAAAAAGAGATCCAGATAATGGGACCCATTTGAATTTTTTAACTAGATGACTGCATAGAGTTATAATTCATTTAAATTTTTATGTATAATCACAAAGATAAATAGAAGTTTCTTCAAATTAGCAATATAAACTACACTTATATAGATAAAGACATTGACATGTTACTTAATTTTTTAAACCATATACAACATTCAAAAGCATTTCAACATGCATATTTTCTTTACTAGAAAAATGGAAATGGGGGAAGGAAATTAATATTGATTTAGTTTCTATCATGGGTTAGACATTTTTATGCCTTTTCCTATGTTTCTCATATAATCCTCAGAATTACGTTGTGAAATACATTTTATTATGATTATTTTACAAGTGAAAAACCTTGGGCTCAAAGATAATAATTTGCTCATGGTCACGGAGCTAAGAAGTGACACGACTGATTGCAAATCAAATCTTTCCAACTCTCAAATGTATCCTCTCCTTACTGTGTTGGAGTAGCCAGCACACAGTGAGTTTTCAGGAATTTTGGTTTTTATTATGTGAATAGTAGTGTTTTACGGAATTTTTCATAATTGTGAATGGTTTCTTTGATGCCAACTAAAAATATTTCTGCTAAGTGAGTTCGGGTACTTGTCCCCCTTTCCAGATGAGTAAATGGGTTGATTGAAAAAATGATTCAACAATGTGATGCTGGGGAAGTGATCTCTGAATTTTCAGAATGACTAAGCCCAAGAGCACAGTGCTCCCGTGGTTCACAGACATTCTTCAGGAGCTACTGGTCCACTTTCTAAAAGTCAAGATTTGTCTTGGCCACCTTGTCTGCCTAAATGATCGGTGCCTGCGCTAGCATGATGGGGTCTGACCAGGGCTCTTGGTTTCATTCTTGTTTTGACCCAATTTGTGGAATACCATGGCTCTTGACCAACAAAAGGGGTTGAGTTAAGAGTCACTCCAGCCTTCTGGGGCTCTCTTAGCAAGCATCAGTTTGTGGCTAGAGTTTTCTGAGGCCCATTGGGATTGTTCCTGTGTGTATCCAGATCCTAGGAAAAGCCCTGAACTGGCTAACCTTTTCTGTGGAGCAGGGACAGTGCAGGCCCTGAGCTGCTTCTGGCTGTTTCAATTCACGAGCATCCACCCTCCCCAGCCCCACTTGGTGGCAGCAAGCATACTGAAAAGAAGAGACAGTATGTTTGCTACTTCCCTCATGCTACCCCCAAATACGAGTCAGGCTCACCTTCTTAGAGTGAAAGGACAGGCTAGGGACCAGCTGCTGGTATCTTGTAACTAAGTAACATAGTTACTAAAATGGATTAACTCTGTGAAGTGACAGAACTGCCAGTTGTCATCCTGGTTTTCTTGGGTAATGCAGACAGTGCTGGAGGCAATTTCTAACTGTGTTAGATGCTGATTTCTTCCAAAAAAGCGGCTCCAATTGTAGTATGCCTAAAAATGGGAGTTAATCAAGACAGAATTATCAATTGGCTAGGTGAAATTTGACAAGTGAGTTTCATTCCAACTGAATTGCAAAGGTGATTGTAATATGTGGGAAACTGCTTTAGAGAGAGGCTTTGGAAAATTATAATTGTAAAACGTCGGCGTAATTTCCATGGTCAGGAAATGGTCATTATTTATTTTAAAACAGAGGTTTATTTCTCTCCCTCGTCTCTTTTTTCATATTCCTTCAAATATGTACATTTTCCTGTAATTTAAATTTAGTGATTAAGCTATATTTAAAATAATGCTTTGCCATTAATGAATGAAAGGTCACCTTTAAAAAGTTGATTCAGTAGTATAAGTTATTTCAGGGCTGGATTTAAGCCCAGATTCTATTAATGAAGACTGTTTCCTTTTTCTTTTTCTGGGACAGTAGAATTAAAATCATCTGTTTTGTCTGTTTCCAGTCATGACACATTGTAGGCTTAGGTAAATAAACCCAGCTGATAAATAACAGACTAACCGACTCTGTCTATCACTCGACTCTAAGCTGTCATTTTCATTTCAATGTTATATTCATGAGCATTAATGTGAAAACTCTCTGTTAAAGGTTTTCTTTTTGTGTTTTGATTGCTTTAGGATAGAAATTTAAATACCAAATTTCAGAAATGAATTAGGAGGGGCAGTGGAGAGAGTCCTGGATGAGGAGTGAGGAGGCTGGTTCTGGTCTTGGTCTGCTGCCCTGTATGTGCCTAGGCAAGTCACTTTAAATTTCTTGGTATCCATTTCCTTTGCTTTTAGAGCGAAGTTGGTTGGACTAGGTTAGGGTAGCAAATGGATGCCCCTTGGTCTGCCAGCTCTGATCAATTGATAATGTCTGCTGAGAGGGCTGCCTTGGGGATGATGGTGAGCCTCTTCCAGGCCCAGTTAGCAAGAGGACTAGGGGCAAGAAAGCCTCTAATTTGCCATCCCTGAATCTGACAACTTCTTGGGTTCTATTATGACTTCTATTATGACTTTCATGATTTATTCTTAATTCTTCACTTCAAGAAATGGCCTCTCCATACTTTACTTGAAGATGTTTTGAAAATTTGAGACCAAGGAGACATAGTCTTTGAGATCATCTAGTCAAAACTAGGCTGATGTCTATAAAAGTGCCTTGTAAAACGTAGAGCATTGTTTGTGTTATTTGAGGAATACGTGGCTAATTAATTAATGGTAAGTTTTCCCATGATTCCATTGGGGTCACCTTCCTCTCTAATTTTTCATGAATTCTTGTTGCATGAAGGATGAAGCCCTTTCAGTAAATTTCTTAGAAGTTGCTCATTCCACTGACAATTAATTAAGACAATTAAATGTTGAATTGTATAGGATAGACAGTAAACACTGTAGACGTTCAGAGAGCTAGAGAGCTAGAGTCATCAGGGAGCATTAAAGGAAGGGGTAGGCCTTAAGCAGGGCCTAAAATGAGCTGAAATTAGATAGAAAGGCACTGTTAGGTTGGGACAGAATTTGAATAAAGCATGGAATAAGACATAAGCACAATTTGGAACAATAAACAGGAAGTATAAGCTGTTGGTTCTCAATAAGGAAAAATTTGGATTGCTAATAATATGAATATTAATAATAGTTAACATTTATTCACTCATTTATCCCACTAATATTTTTTGAGTACCTCCAATGTGCCAGACCCTGTACTAGACACTGAGGATACAGCTCTTAGAGAAACAGACAAAAATCTTTAATTTTTTAGAGCTTACACCCTAGAAGGGTAAGACAGATAATAAACAAAGCAATAAGTGAAATATGCAGTATGTTAGAGAGCGATAACTGCAAAGGAGAAAAATAAACCAGAGGAGGGGACAAAGGAATGGTAGGGGTAGGGTGCAATTTTGGATAGAGTGGCCAGGCAGTCCTTGCCAGGAGGGTAATGACTGAGTAACGACCTGAAATACCACAGCTCAGGCACTCTGCCAAGTGAATTCTATATACGAAATCATTTAATTTTCATAACAACTCTATGAGAATAGGTACTATTATTATCTTCATTTTATAGTTAAGTAACTGAAACACAGACAACTAAAATAACTCATCAAGAGTGCACAGCAATTAAGTGTGAGAGCTGGGATTCAAACCCAGGAAGTCTAATTCCAGAGCTTATACTTTTAGTCTATAAAGTCTGGATGACTAAAGCCCTTCAAAAGGCTGTCAGAGGTCCAAGAAGGGTGGCATTTTAGAGCTGGAGGGAAATTTACTGATTGTCTAATCCAGTGGTTTTCAAAGTGTATCAGAATCACCTGGAGAGCTGATTAAAACCCAGATTTCTAGACCCTGCCCCCAGAGTTTTGGATTCAGTAGGTCTGGGGTGAGGCCTGACAATGTGCATTCTAACAAGCTTCCAGGTGATGCTGATATTGATGGTTTGGGCAGCACTTTGGGAATCATTGGTTAGCCCAATGGTTCTGAAACTTGGCTGCACGTTAGAGTCACCTGGAGAGCTTTTAAGAACTTCCCATGCGCTCCTGCAGGCGGTACTGAGAGTCTGCATTTCATTGGTCTGGGCTGAGACTCTGCTTCAGCTTGGTATCAGTGGCTGCAGTGCGCTTAGAGGATTAAATAGCAGTGATCTAGTTTAATCCTCATTTTGTAAAAGAGGAAACTGAAGTCTCAGGAAATTGGCTGTTCGCCTCTTCTTTTGGCTCCTAGCATTCTGTGCATTGTTTCTTACTCATCCACTTGGTTCTCTACTATATAAGGTCAGTGGCTGTCTTAATCTCTTCACCACACAATAACGGTTCAGTAAACATCTATTGTTGAGTGACTAATGTCGAAGGGAATAGGGAACCACTGAAAGTTTTTGACCAGCAAAGTGACATAATGAAAGTAATATTTTAGCAGGGGATTCATAATTAGGCAGGGAAGATAAAGAGATTGGAGATGTGATGATCTTCCTACTGCAATATTCCTCTAGAGCCTTGCTCCTCAAAATATGGTGGATGCCAGCAATGTCAGCCTTACCTGGAGCCTTGTTAGAAATGCAGACTCCCAGGTCCCACCTCAGACCTGCTGAATCAGAAGCTACATTTTTACAAAATCCCCAGCTGTTTATATGCACATAGAAGTTTAAGAAGCACTGTGAGCAATGCCTGGGGTCATGGGATAGCCCAGTGGATCCAGAAGAAGCAGCAAATATGAATGGCTGAGCAGGTCAATGTTTCCTTAAGCCTATTCCTTGGGATATCAGTTCTCTGGGATCTCAACAAGTGTTCAAAAAGTCAAAAAGTTTTGGCAAATACCAGGTTAAACAAAGCTATAGAGTTTTCTTTACAGCCAGAGTTCTTTTATCTTTTAATATGCTAATGCACTTTCTGAGTCTCTGAGGGAAAGACTGTATTGTGTAGCTGCTCCTACACTTATTGATCATATGGTCATATCTTTATCATATTTTGAGTAGCAAGGCTCTACAGGAGGCCGGTTTGGGGAGCATCTTCCTCTGTTACTGTTTTGTGGAGCACATCTTGGTACAGCTATAATGGGCTTTTGTGATTATTAGGTTCCAGACTCATAAGATATTCTAGCCTCTGGGCAGGAAACCATCTTCTACTTCCTAAATTTAGTATCCATTACTTATCTGCTCAAATGGCCAACCTTTCCATCACTGCTCCGGGTATGCGATTTCACTTCTGACTCACTTTCATTGGCTGAGGCCTATTTGGATAGGGTCATAGGATAGGTCTGTGGGTTCTGTCAGTGCTGGTCTGAGAAAAACATTCAAGAATTAGCTGCTGGTTATGGCGTCTGATGGAAATGAGGAGGAGATACTGGAAAATGTTAGGGTCAATGGTAACATATCAAAGTAGTTTGTGGTGGGAGTGAAATCAGGAGGTATGACTGAGAGCAATTACTGGGTGAGCAAAGAAGAAACATGGAAGTTTGATTGACAATTATGACATACAACATCTGTTGGCAAATTTATACTCAAAAATAAAAAGCAAATGAACAGATACATTTGGGAACGAGGGTTGTTTTAGATTTAGGACAGTCCAAAATGGCTTTTTTACATTTTATTTCCATCGATGCCCTTTTTGAAAATTCATGGCCCATTTTAACCCTGACAGGTTGATTAGATTACATTCTACAACTCAGAAAGTGTTTGATTTTAAATTATACTCACCAATAAATTACCAAGATTTGGGGCACTTCGTTTTACTTTCTTTTTTTTTTTTTTTTTTAAAGATTTTATTTTTTCCTTTTTCTCCCCAAAGCCCCCCGGTACATAGTTGTGTATTCTTCGTTGTGGGTTCTTCTAGTTGTGGTATGTGGGACGCTGCCTCAGCGTGGTTTGATGAGCAGTGCCATGTCCGCGCCCAGGATTCGAACCAACGAAACACTGGGCCGCCTGCAGCGGAGCGCGAACTTAACCACTCGGCCACGGGGCCAGCCCCTCGTTTTACTTTCATGTGTCCTTGACATGAACTTTCACTTTACTTTTTTGCTAGCAGAATACTTAGTACTCCTAGTAGTCAAGGGAATGACAATAATTCCTCAAGGATACCCTTACTTTTGCCAGTAAGCCACATCAGTTTCAATTTTGTGTTTTCTGTTAATAAGCCAATGGAAAGTATTTCTGCGTTGGATCAGTCCCTTCAAGTGCTCAAAGGCTTTATTTTTATTCCTTTTTCTTGACATTTAAAAAATGTCATTTCCTGCAAAATCAAGGAAGTGCTGTTATTTCTACTTATGACATCAGCATGATTTTTCTTAGGAATTTTTCTCTTGAAAAATTTGATGTTACTTTAATGGGTAAACTTGAATATGTAAACATTTAAAATCTGATTCAATTCAGTTTCTTTTTATTATACCCTTCGTTGATAGAATATCCTATACTTTCAGGAGAAATTTTGAAAAGAAGCGAACAAAATTTGAAAAATCATGTAGAATATATCGAATTAAGCAGTCTTTGATTTAAAAAACTTCCAGAGGGGATTAATACAATTTCAACCTACTTTTTTCCATCTCCAAATTCTTCAGTTCCCAGAATGCAATGACTAAAATGATGATCCTGAGATCTTATAAACTGCTAAGTCATCCCAAAGATATTCAATTTTTCTTATTTTACTAGATTTACTAAGACAGGAAAGTAGACTGATTCATTACAGAATGTATGGAGGTTGACAGTCCTTAGAAGGAGTGCTAAAATGCTTGGTCTGTCCTATTGTCAGGCTAACAGTGGTGGGAGATGCAGTTTACTAGGCAACCCTGAGTGTTTAGCGGAGTGGGAGATGAGAGATTGTGGTAACTGAGTGACTATCTCTGAACAGGCTCAGAGGGCTTGGTGGGTGCTCTGAGAGCACCAGCTGCTGAGTTTTGGACAGCATGGCCAGCTTGTACCAACTACAAGCCCTCGTGGTCAGCAGGGAAGAGATAATAGAGGCAGCAATTATCCCACAGACCAAAGGTAACATACCAAAGAGCCTCATTTTAAATACATGCTAAGGGTTGCCAATACTCATTCTAGAAAGATTCTCAACAAGCTAGAGATTCAAATTAAGTCTTGGGTTACTAGACGATCCCATCACCTAAATATTTGTGCAACACCCATTCAGTAAAGTATTTATCAAATATCATCAGGTGCTGGCTTCTGTGCTGGGTGCTAGAACACCAGGGCAAAAACAATAAACATTGTCATTCCCGTCATATTGCTTGTTGAGTAGAATGGGATGCAGATAAGTAAACGTGGCATTATAACTTATTATGTACTGTGATAGGAGAAATACGGTGAACCATGGTGGTATACAGGAGTGAGGTACTTAACTTTCAGCTAGGGAGTCAGGTAAGAAGAAGCGTCTACATGCAGCATGGATAGGCGTTGGACAGACCAAGAGGAGCTGGGGAAGGGGCATATATAAAAGCCCAGAGGAGGATCATAAAGAATGTTTTGTTTGGAGCATACGGATCTTGGAAAGAAGGAGAAATGGCTAGAAATGAGGCTAGAAAAGTAAACAGAGGCCAGATGTGTAGGGTTTTGTAAGCATTTGGGCTTTATTCTAGATGGAAAAGAGAGCCATTGAAAGGTTTTCCAGCAGAGCAATGACTAGATATGCATCGTAAGATGATGACTCTGGAGGCATCCTGGAGAATGGGTTGGAGGGAGATAATACTGGAGAGAATGAGACCAATGGGGAGACTGTTGCAGAAGTTTACACATGAGAAGTTGGTGGCCTGTATTTGACAAAGGATGGCATTCTTAATAGTTGGTGCTTTGGTATCTGGCACATTAGGCATTAAAGTTTTTTACTCTTATTTTTATAAGATTGAAGTGTTTCTATCATTCTTTAACTTAATATTTCCCATTTTATAATTCTTCAAGAAGCCATTCTTATTTCCTCTTTCTCATATCTTTGTAAATTATTGGGTCTTTCTTGCTTACTAAATATTCTCCTACAAATGTCTTTTATGCTCTCGACATATATGTCTTTTCCACCTTTTGTCATTGTGGTTTCTTTTACAAATTTGGGTATAGAGAGTTAAGGTTGAGAGGGAAGCAATTACGACTCTAGTGAACAGGTCTTGGTTGTCACAACTATGGATAGCCTGAGATTTCCTGGAAAGGCCTGGTAGAGAAAAATTAAGGTTCTCAACACTGGAAAGAAAGAAAATAGTTTAAAGACAAACAATGGTCTCAGAGGGGAGGAGGCTTGCCGTACAGCAATCAATATAATAGGATAAGAAAAGACCAACATGGAACAACCCCAAAGTGCAAAAAATAATTAAGGGCACAAAAACGCACATTCTACATGTCAAGTTCAAAAGAGAAACTGAGAAATTACAGAGTGAAGTTCAGAGTTTAAAAATGACAGAAAGAGCAAAGGTGGAAAATGACAAAAACATTTCAAGTAAGACTAACTGAAAGTGCTGCAATATTACATGGGGCACAAAAGGTCAGTGAACAGCCTGGAAAGGTGTCTAATGGATAGCAAGGGTAATCCACTGACTGAGAAGGTCTTCTAGGCATTGATTAAAAAAGTAAAATTAAATGAATTCTTTGCCTCAGTGCTTTGAAAAAGCTCAGTCTTGCTAAAAAGAGGAATGAATTTAAAATGAGAGAAGTAAAATTGTTTCTGGGAATTGTTGCCAATCAATAAATGGTAAAGAAATTGAGAAATCTGAATTCTTATGGAGGACCAGATATTCTTTCTCCCGGGATTAGTGCTGTCCAAGGCCAATAATTCATTCTTAGGTATAGAAATCCTTTTTAAAAAGCATCATGTTGCTTTTGTATATTTTGTTCCCAAGTTACCCAATGTAGGCCATTTGTAATGCTTTCTTGGCTTTCCATCTATGTATCAGAGTATGACACATCTGGCAAGTTAAAGCAAAGGAAAGCATCAGCAGGACGTATAGAAGTCCCAGCAAAAGCACTTTCCAACCTAGTAAACTTTTCTTTAGGAAATGTGCTTCTTCTTGTGTGAAGTAGAGATTTGGAGGAATGAGGATTGCTCACTCTGGAAATCCTTTGTCTTAATCAGTTTGAGCTACTAGAACAAAAATACCATAGACTGGGTGGCTTAAAGAACAAAAATTTATTTCTTCCAGTTCTGGAGGCTGGGAAGTCTGAGATTTGTTGGTAGACTGTTTCTTGGCTTCTTGTAGACAGCTGACTTCTAGCTGTATCTTCACACGAAAGAGAGAGACTGACAGACAGACAGACAGACTAATTCCATCCCAAGGGCTCCATTCTCATGACCTAATTACCTCTTAAAGGCTGCATCTCCAAATATCATCACAGCGAGGAATAGGGTTTCAACATATGAACTTTGAAGGACACAAACCTACAGTCCATAGCATCCTTGGAGTTACAAATTTTCCAAAGAGATAGCAAGTGTTCTTTCTTAATTGCATGTTAAAGGTAGGATTCGAAGAATGGGAGTGCCTGATGCAAAAGCCGAGAGGTTTCCTATTACCAACTCAAAAGATTCAGAAACAATTTCATATGAAAGTGTTTTTGTAGGCCAAAAACAATTGAATATTGCAAGGTCATATAGTTCAACCTACTACACTAGATGAGGGCCCATTACATTAAGATTGGTTTAATTTTTCTACATTTGTTCCATTTTCCTGTTTCCCCAGGTCTGTTTCTCCATTGTGATTAGAAATTGACCCATTAATGCAAAACGAACAACAATAAAAGATTTTCCTCATGCATATTTTCAAGGACAGGAAAAAAAAAAAGAGAGCCTTGGGGATGTAGCGTGCATAGTGGTAATTATCACTAGGAGAAGAGAGTTGGCTGTGGGTCTGGGCGCAGCTGCAAAGAAACAAGGGCAAGACTGGGCCTGAGAAAAGGTACCCTGAGACTTAGCTTGAAGGGGCCAGGTGAGGTTCCCCAATTCTCTATATTTTCCTAAAGAGTAATTAACCCTGGGAGCTGGCATAGGTTACTTGTTAACAGCTTAGGCTCTACAATCAGCTGAGCGCCGATGCTGAGTCCTGCCACAGTAAGGAAGTTAGTTGCTGATTGATCTATGCTCTATTCCCTTGATTCTTGGGGATTCAAGGACCACAAAAGATGGAGTAGGTAGAGATGGTGGTAGCACCTGAGAGTGAACAGGAGGGCCATTGAAATATGTGACAGGAACTGAGGGAATCCATGGAAGTAGAAGGTGAGGAGCTGGTCTGAAGCCATGTGGAGGATGAGGAAGTCTGACCCCGCAGAGGGCTGCTGTGGGTTCTTCAATCCCACGTAACTGTTACACATCTGGTTCTGGAAAGACAATGGTCAGCTCTGGGATTACTAATTATATTACTTCAAATGTAATTATGTTACTTCAAATATAATTATATCACTTTAAATATAATATTTTTGGTTTTTTCCTTAACTTTATATTTGAAAATTTTTCAAATATGCAGAAAAGTTGAAAGAATAACACAATATGAACACATGCATACTCGTTATGTTGATTAAAAAATTGTTCATATTTTACCATATTTGCTTTGTGATACTATTTGTAAGTATGTATATTTTTTTCTGAATGCCTTGGAAATAATTGCAGATATCATGATATTCACTGTAAATATTTCATATAACTACAATACGGTCATCACATCTAAGAGAATTAAATATCTTAATAACTTTTGCTGATCAACTGGGACTTAATATTATTTTTTCCTAAAGAAGAAGGATACGGTCATAATTTTAAAAATTATTAAAGCAATTTTGAATATAGAGAAAAACATGAATATCAGCTGTATTCTTTACAGCCAGGGAACCAATGTTAACTTGATGTATTGCTTTCCATTCTTCTTTCAAAGCCTATAAAGATATATATTATAAAATTTGATACATAAATTTCATATCCAGCCTTTTACAGTTAATATTATATCATTATTGGTTTACTATGTTGTTAAATATTCTTTAAAATTATTTTGTTGGCTGCCTAGCATTCCATGATAAGGATGTAGCATGCTTTATTTCCCTATTCCCTTACAACCAGGGGACCATATATCCTGGTTTGTCCAAGGCAGTCCTTATTTATGACTATTGTCCTGGCAAAATTATTAAAACACCAGAAACATCCCAGTTGGGAAGGCAAATTATATAGTCACCTTTCCTATAATTGCTCTACCTATAATTGACCATTTGCTGTTTTTAATTTTCTAATCTATTTACTCTTACATAAATCTTTGGGTGCCTTTCCTGTTATTTCATGAGGGTAAATTCCAAAAAGTGAAGTACTGTGACCGGATCAAAGTATATGAATGTTTTGTTTATTGAGGTAACTTTAGTTTATAGCATTATATAAATTTCAGATGTACATCTGACTTTTTTTGTATTTTGACTGCTGTATAGACTGCATTGTATTCTCCACAAAAGTCTGGTAGCCATCTGTCACTGTATACGTGTGCTCCTTTACCCCCACCCCCTTGCTCTTTGTTAACTACTGATCTGTTCTCTGTAACTATGTGTGTGTTTGTTTATCTTCCACCTATGAGTGAAATCATATAGTAATTGTCTTTCTCTGTCAGACTTATTTTGCTGAGCATAATACCCTCATGGTCCATCCATGTTGTTGCAAATGGCAAAATTTCATCTTTTTTATCACTGAATAGTATTCCATTGTGTGTATGTATGTATACATATGTGCACCACATCTTCTTTATCCATTCATCTGTTGACTGGGCACTTAGATTGCTTCCTAGTCTTGGCTATTGTGAATAATGCTGCAGTGAACATACGGGTGCATGTATCTTTTCGAATTAGTGTTTTTGTGTTCCTCAAATAAATGCACACAAGTAGAATAGCTGGATCATACGGTATTTCTATTTTTAATTTTTTGAGGAATCTCCATACTGTTTTCCATAGTGGCTGCACCAATTTATATCCCACAGGCAGTGTATGAGGGTTCCCTTTTCTCCACATCCTCTCCAACACTTGTTATTTCCTGTCTTTTTAATAATAGCTATCCTGACATGCATGAGGTGATATTCTGTTATAGTTTTGATTTGCATTTCCTAATGATTAGTGTTGTTGAACAACTTTTAATGTACCTGTTGGTCATCTGTATATCTTCTTTGTAAAAATGTCTGTTTATATCCTCTGCTCATTTAAAAAATTTTTTAAAATTTATTTTATTTTTATTGTTTTATTATTTTTTTAAATTGAGATTCATAATAGTTCACATCATTGTGAAATTTCAGTTGTACATTATTTCTTGTCTGTCACCACATAAGTGCTCCCCTTCACCGCCTGTGCCCACCCTGCACTCCCCATCCCCTGGTAACCACTGAACTATTTTCTTTGTCCATGTGTTTGTTTATATTCCACATATGAGTGAAATCATATGGTGTTTGTCTTTCTCAGTCTGGCTTATTTCGCTTAGCATAATACCTTCCAGGTCCATCCACGTTGTTGCAAATGGGATGATTTTCTCTGTTTCTTATGACTGAGTAGTGTTCCATTGTATATATACACCACATCATCTTTATCCAATCATTGGTCGATGGGCACTTGGATTGTTTCCATGTCTTGGCTATTGTGAATAGTGCTGCAATGACCACAGAGGTACATATGTTACTTTGGATTGTTGATTTCAAGTTGTTTGGGTAGATACCCAGCAGTGGGATAGCTGGGTCATATGGTAGTTCTATTTTTAGTTTTGTTGCGGCATCTCTATACTGTTTTTCATAGTGGCTGCACCAGTTAGCATTCCCACCAGCAGTGTATGAGTCTTCACTTTTCTCCACATCCTCTCCAACATTTGTTGTTTTTGGTCTTGGTAATTCTGACATTCTGACAGGCATGAGGTGTTTTCCTGTTGTAGTTTTTTTTTTTTTTTTAAAGATTTTATTTTTTCCTTTTTCTCCCCAAAGCCCCCCAGTACATAGTTGTATATTCTTCGTTGTGGATCCTTCTAGTTGTGGCATGTGGGACACTGCCTCAGCGTGGTCTGATGAGCAGTGCCATGTCCGCGCCCAGGATTTGAACTAACGAAACACTGGGCCGCCTGCAGCGGAGCGCGCGAACTTAACCACTCGGCCACGGGGCCAGCCCCTCCTGTTGTAGTTTTGATTTGCATTTCTTTAATGGTTAGTGATGTTGAGCATCTTTTCATGTGCCTGTTTGCCAACTGTATATCTTCCTTTGAAAAATGTCTGTTCATATCCTCTGCTCATTTTTGATTGGGTTGTTTGGGTTTTTTTCTTGTTGAGTTGTGTGAGTTCTTTATATACTTTGGATATGAACCCTTTGTCTGATAAATGATTTGCAAATATTTTGCCCCAGTTAGTGGGTTGTCTTTCCATTTTGTTGATGGTTTCCTTTGCTCTGCAGAAGCTTTTTAGTCTGAAGTTGTCCCATTTGTTAAATTTTTCTTTTGTTTCCCTTACCTGAGAAGACATGATATTCAAAAAGATGTGGCTAAGACCAATGTCAAAGAATCTACTGCCTATGTTTTCTTTTAGGATTTTTATGGTTTCAGTTCTTACATTCAAATCTTTAATCCATTTGGAGTTAATTTTTGTGTATGGTGCAAGATAATGGTCTACTTTCATTCTTTTGCATGTAGCTGTCCAGTTTTCCTAAGACCATTTATTGAAGAGACTTTCCTTTCTCCATTGTATGTTCTTGGCTCCTTTGTCAAAGATTAACTGTCCATAGATGTATGGTTTTAGTTCTGGGCTTTGAATTCTGATCCATTGATCTGTTTCTCTGTTTTTGTGCCAGTAGTACCATGCTGTTTTGATTACTATAGCTTTGCAGAATGTTTTGAAGTCAGGGATTGTGATGCCTCCAGCTTTGTTCTTTTTTCTCAGGATTCCTTTGGCTATTTGGGGTCTTTTATTGTTCTGTATAAATTTTTTGATTCTTTGTTCTATTTCTGCGAAGAATGTCATTGGTATTCTGATGGGGATTGCATTGACTCTGTATATTGCTTTAGGCAGTATGGACTATGTTTGTTCTTCTGACCCATGAACATGGAATATCTTTCCATTTCTTTATGTTTTCCTCAATTTCTTCCAGTAATGACTTATAGTTTTCAGTGTACAGGTCTTTCACCTCTTTGATTAAGTTTATTGCTAGGTATTTTATTCTTTTTGTTGCAATTGTAAATGGGATTGTATTCTTGATTTCTTTTTCTGCTAGTTCATTGTTAGTGAATAGGAATGCAACTGATTTTTTAAAATTGATTTTGTACCCTGCAACTTTGCTGTAGTTGTTGATTATTTCTAGTAGTTTTCTGTGGATTCTTTAGGGTTTTCTATATATAGAATCATATCATCTGCTAATAGTGAAAGTTTCACTTCCTCCTTTCTGATTTGGATTCATTTCTTTTTCTTGCCTAATTGCTGTGGCCAATACCTCCAGTACTATGTTGAATAGGAGTGGCAAGAGTGGGCACCCTTGTCTTGTTCTTGTTCTCAGAGGGATGGCTTTCAGTTTTTCACCATTAAGTATGATGTTGGCTGTGAGTTTGCCACATATGGACTTTTATTATGTTGAGGTAATTTCCTCCAATACCCATTTTGTTGAGAGTTTTTTTTTTTATCATAAATTTCTCTGCCCATCTTTTGACCAGGGTGTTTTTTTTGTTGTGGAGTTGTATGAGTTCTTTACATATTTTGGAAATTGACCTCTTATTGGATATATGATTTGCAAATATCTTCTTCCAATTGTTAGGTTGTCTTTTTGTTTTGTTGGTGGTCTCCTTTGCCATGCAGAAGCTTTATGGTTTGATGTAGTCCCATTTGTTTATTCTTTCTTTTGTTTCCCTTGCCTGATAAAATATGATATTCAAAAACATACTGCTAAGACCAATGTCAAAGAGTGTACTGCCTATGTTTTCTCCTAGGAGTTTTATCGTTTCAGATTTTACATTCAAGTCTTCAATCCATTTTGAGCTAATTTTCGTGTAGGTGTGAGATAATGCTCTGCTTCATTCTTTTGCATGTGGCTGTCTAGTTTTCTCAACACCATTTATTAAAGAGATTTTCCTTTCTCCATTGTATATTCTTGGCTCCTTTGTTGAAGATTAGTAGTCCATACATGTGCAGTTTTATTTCTGGACTCTCAACTCTGTTCCAGTGATCTGTGTTTCTGTTTTCCTGCCTGTACCATGCTGTTTTGATTACTATAGATGTGTAGTATATTTTGAAATCAGAGAATGTGATACCTCCAGCTTCGTTCTTTTTTCTCAGGATTGCTTTGGCTATTCAGGGTTTTTTGTTGTTCCATATAAATTTTAAGATTCTTTGTCCTATTTCCATGAAAAATGTCATTGGTGTTCTGGTTGGGATTGCATTGAATATTACTTTAGGTAATATGAATATTTTAACTATGTTAATAGTTAAAATCCAATCCATAAGCATGGAAAATATTTCTTTTTCTTTGTGTCTTCTTCAGTTTCTTTCAACAAGGTCTTATAGTTTTCAGTGTACAGGTCTTTCATCTCTTTAGTTAAATTTATTCCTAGGTATTTTATTCTTTTTGTTGAGATTGTGTCCTTGATTTCTCTTTCTGCTAGTTCATTGTTAGTGTATAGAAACACAACTAATTTTTGTAGGTTGATTTTGTACCCTGCAACTTTACTGTATTGGTTGGTTATTTCTAGTAGTTTTTTTTGTAGATTCTTTAGGGTTTTCTATATATAGAATCATATCATCTGCTAATAGTGACAGTTTTACTTCTTCCTTTCCGAGGTAGATATCTTTTATTTCTTTTTCTTGCCTAATTCCTTGGCTAGGACTCCCAGGACTGTGTTGAATAAGAGTGGTGAGAGTAGGTGTCCTTGTTTGGTTCCTGTTCTTAGAGGGATAGCTTTCAGTTTTTCGCCATTGAGTTTGATGTTAGCTATGGGTTTGTCACATATGGCCTTTAGTATGTTGAAATACTTTGCTTCTATACTCATTTTATTGAGAGTTTTTGTCATAAATGGAAGCTGAATCTTATCAAATGCTTTCTCTGCATCTATTGAGACAGTCCTGTGATTTTTATTCATCATTTTGTTAATGTGGTGTATCACCTCGATTGATTTGCAGATGTTGAATATCCTTGCATCCCTGGAATAAATCCCACTTGATCATGGTGTAGGATCCTTTCAATGTTTTGTTGTGTTCGATTTGCTAATATTTTGTTGAGGATTTTTGAGTCTATTTTCATCAGTGATATTGGCCTTTAATTTTCCTTTTTTGTGTTGTCCTTGTCTGGTTTTGGTATCAGGGTAAAGTGACTTAGGAAGCATCCCATCCTCTTCCATTTTTTGAAGAGTTTGAGAAGGATAGGTGTTAAATCTTTGAATGTTTGGTAGAATTCACCAGGGATGCCATCTGGTCCTAAACTTTTGTTTTTTGGGAGATTTTTGATGACTTTTTCAATCTTTTTATTAGTGATTGGTCTATTTAGATTCTCTATTTTTTTCTTGATTCAGTTTTGGGAGATTGTGTGATTCTAAGAATTTATCTATTTCTTCTAAGTTATCCAATTTGTTAGCATATAGTGTTCGTAGTATTCTTTTATAATCCTTTATATTTCTGTGGTATCCACTGTAACTTTCCTCTTTCATTTCTGATTTTATTTATTTGAACCTTCTTTCTTTTGTTTTGGTGAGTCTAGCTAAGAGTGTGTCATTTTATTTATCTTTTCAAAGAATCAGCTCTTAGTTTTAATTGATCTTTTTATTGTCTTTTTCTTCTCTATTTTGTTTACTTCTGCTCGATTTTTATTATTTCCTTCCTTCTGCTGACTTTGGACTCATTTGTTCTTCTTTTTCTATTTCTTTTAGGTGTAGTGTTAAATTATTTATTTGACATTTTTCCTGTTTCTTGAGGTAGGCCTGTTTGCTACGTACTTCCCTCTTAGTTCCACTTTTACCGCATCTCATAGCTTTTGGTATGTTGTGTTTTCCTTTTCATTTGTCTCCAGGTATTTTTAATTTCTCCTTTGATTTCTCCATTGATCCAATAGTTGTTCAGTAGCACGTTGTTTAGTCTCCACATATTTCTGACTTTTCCACCTTTTTTTTTGTAGTTGATCTCTAGTTTCATATCATTGTGGCTGAAAATGATGCTTGATATGATTTCAGTCTTCTTAAATTTATTGAGACTTGTTTTGTTTTCCAACATATGGTCTATCTTTGAGAATGTTTCATGTGCCCTTGAGAAGATTGTATATTTCACTGCCTTTAAACAGTATGTTCCCTGTGTATCTATTAAGTCCATCTAGTCTAATGTTTCATTTAAGGCCAATGTTTCCTTGTTGACTCTCTGTTTGGATGATCTATCCAATTATATAAATGGGATATTGAAGCCCTCTACTGTTATTGTGTTGCTATCAGTTTCTTCCTTAGGTCTGTTAATAGTTGCTTTATATACTTTGGTGCTCCTATGTTACATGAATATATATTAATAAATGTTATATCATCTTGGTAGATTGTCCCTTTATCATTATATTATGTCCATCTTTGTTTCTTGTTATCATTTTTGGCTTGTAGTCTATTTTGTCTGATATAAGTATGGCTATTCTCACTTTCTTTTGGGTGCCATTTGCTTGGAGTATCATCTTCCATTCCTTCATTTTGAGTCTATATCTTTAGAGCTGAGATGGGTCTCCTGGAGGCAGCATATTGTTGGATCTTATTTTTTAACCCATTTAGCCACTCTGTGTCTTTTTTTTTTTTTGGTGAGGAAAATTGTTCCTGAGCTAACATCCATTGCCAATCTTCCTCTTTTTGCTTGAGGAAGATTGTTGCTGAGCTAACATCTGTGCCAATGTTCCTTTATTTTGTTTGTGGGATCCCTCCACAGCATGGCTTGATGAGCAGTGTGTAGGCCCAAGATCCAAACCTGTGAACCCTGGGCCGACGAAGCAGAGCACATGAACTTAACCACTACACCACTGGACCAGCCCTGCACTCTGTATCTTTTGATTGGTGAATTCAATCCATTTACATTTAGGGTTATTATTGATATATGAAAGCTTAATACAACCATTTTGTCTTTTGTTTGCTGATTGATCTATATTCATTGTTTACTTTTTCTTGTGTTTCTGTCTGCCATTTTAGTTTGGTGGTTTTGTGTGATGTGTTTCTCAGTTTCCTCTTTTTTTATGTTTCATGACCCTTCTCTGAATTTTCGTTTTGTGGTTACCATGAGGTTTGCATGAAGATCTCATAGCTGAAATAGTCCTTTTTCTGCTAATAGCATCTTGTCTCTGCATTTGCCTATGCAGGTTCTGTCTTTTTCCTCTTCCCCTTCTATGTTTTTGTTGTCACAAATTATCCCTTTTTGTATTGTGAGTTTGTTACCAAGTTGAAGTGGTTATAGGTATTTTTAAATGCTTTCTTTCCTTTTAGCCTTTATGTTACATTTAGGTGTTTACTAACCTATTTTGGTATAAAGTTGCAATTTTCTGATTCAATCTATTTATCACATTGTTTAAAGCTTTGCATATCTTTGCCTTTTTGTTTCAGGTAGGAGAGTTCTTTTCAACATTTCTTGTAAGAGAGGTCTCATAGCAATGCACTCCCTCAGCTTTTGTTTGTCTGGGAAAGCCTTTATTTCTCCTTCATGTTTGAAAAATAACTTTTCTGGATACAGTATTCTTGGCTGACAGTTTTTATCTTTCAATATTTTCACAATATTATTCCATTCTCTCCTTGCTTGTAGAGTTTCTGCTGAGAAATTCACTAATAGCTTTATGGGGGTTCCTTTGTAGCTTATTATTTTCTTCTCTCTGTCCACCCTTAATATTCTTTCTTTGTTATTGACTTTTGACAGTTTTAATAAAATGTGCCTTGGAGAAGGTCATTTCGTGTTGAGATAATTAGGTGGGCTATTAGCTTCATGTACTTGTCTATCCAGTTTCTTCCCCAGGTTTGGGAAGTTCTCAGCTATTATTTCTTTAAATAAGCTCTCTGCTCTCTTCTCCCTGTCTTCTCTGTCTGAGATACCCATTATCCTTATGTTGCTTTTCCTAATTGAGTCTGATATTTCTCATAGAATTTCTCCATTTTAAACAAATCTTAGTTCTCTCTCCTCTTCCACCTGAATCATTTCTAGATTTCTATCTTTGAGCTTACTAATTTCCTCTTCCTTATGGTCTACTCTATTTCCAGTGCTTTCTGCTTTATTCTTCATCTCATTTATTGTGTTTTTCATCTCCAGAATTTCTGTTTGGTTTATTAGAGTTTCAATCTCTTTGGTGAAGTACTCTTTCTGTTTGTTAATTTTATTCCTGAGCTCATTGAACTGTCTTTCTGAGTTTTTTGGTAGCTCATTGAATTTCTTCATGATGGCTATCTTGAATTCTCTGTCAGTTAGATTGCAATCTTCCATGACCTCACGTTTGGTTTCTAGAGACATCTCATTTTCTTTTTGTGATATAGTGTTACTGTGGCTCTTTATGGTGCTTGATGAGTTGATCCTCTGCCAGTGCATTTGTGGTAGCAAACACCTTTCTTATTTGGGTAAGGTTTTGTTTATTTTGATTTTGAGCTGCTTCTGGTTGTATTCAAGAGCCTGTGCTTTCCACCATTCACTGCCTCTGCCAGAGGGATCATCAGTGCTGTCCTTGTGCTGCTTATGATTCTGAGGTTGCTGGTGCTTTGCTGCTTACAGTGTCACTGCAGTTGTGGGTGTCACCACTGGGTTACCAAGCTGATGAGCACCTCTGCTACTTCTCAGGCTGCCTGGGTCACAGATTCTCCCATTGTGGCAAGGGAAGGGGGAGAGTGGGGTGGGAGCTGGGGTCATGGGCACCTCTACCATGTGTAGGTTTGTTGGGTCTTCAAGCACCATTGCTACAAGCGGGGTGGCTGAAGTTGCTGGTGCTGCTGCAGCTTGTGGGGACCAGGGTTGTGGGCTCTGCTGTTGCTGTTAACTGGGTCTCTGCAGGCTCTCCATGGGCTCAGGCACTGCTGCTGTGTGTGCTGCCTGTCCTACTGCACCCAGGTTTTTGTTCATGTTGGTGCTCCCACTGCTGGGGGTGCTGGGTTCGCTGGTGTCACCATCACTGCTGGGTGGGCTAGGGTCATGGGTGACACTACCATGGGGGAGGGGTACCTGGGTTGTGAGTGCTGCCAGGTTTCCTGAAACCACTGTTTTTGGTGCTGACATGGTTCCTGGCATTTCAGGTCATGAGCACCACCGCTGCTACCAGGGTCCTGGGGTCTTGTATGCAGCCCCCTCTGCTGGAGGTTTTGGTGTGGGAAGCACTGCCACTGGGGGAGAGGGCTGGTTCACAGGCACCACTGTGGTTCCTGCAGTCTCTGGTCTTGGGTACTGGCACAATTCCTGGAACTTCAGGTCTTTGGCACCACTGCCACTGCCAGGAGTATTGGGGTCTTGGATGCAGCCCCCATTCCTGGGATCAAAGGGGACAAAGGCACCACCACTGGGAGAGGATGAGGGGGCTGGGTCACAGGTATGTCCCAGTTCCTGGAGCCCTTGGTCATGGGTCCAGCAGCAGTTCCTGGCACCTCTGGGAGTGTGGGCTGCCTAGGTTCCTGGGGCCACTGTTCACAGGTGTTACCACAGTTCCTGTGGCCTCTGATTGCAGATGCAGATGCAGTTCCTGGAACTTCTAGTCTTGAGAGCTGCCACCTCTGCTCCCCTGGTTCCATTGCCTTTAGGAGGTCCAACCCACCCATCTTCAGATACAGATGTACGGATCTCTCAGGCATTCTGGTGTGCTGTGAAAAGAGTCTGTTTTTGCCTGTGGATGCCCTATTGGTAACTTAGACAAAGGGAACAACTCACTCTGCCATGATGCTAATGTCACTCCTGTATGAACATTTTTGAGGTTCTGTCTACATAATGCCCTGTTTGTATTTCTGTTAAATAAGTAAAATATTGTACTGATAAATTGGACTAAACAAATTTATCTGCTTTCAACCTTGAATATTTTATTCCCTTTGAGAACGGTTTCTCAACACTGGCATTATTACCACTTTGGCCCAGATAATCTTTTTTGTAGAGGGCTGTCTGTGCATTGCAGTATGATTTAGCAGCACTGTTGGCCTTTACCCCCAGATGCCAGTAGCACCCACACCTAGTCACGACAATCAATAATGTCTCCATATATTGTCAAATGTTCCCTGGGAGGCAAAATAGCCTTCAGTTGAGAACCACCGGCTTAGAAATATGTGTATGAATGATAACAGCAACATCCTCCTTATCTAGTGTATTTGACTTAAGCTGTAGTTTTTGATAACAGATTGCTTATTTAGCATTCTGGAAATGGTAAAAGTTACTTGTTTAAGATTACATGAACAAAAGTGACCGAATAGAATTTGAACGTAGGTCTGTCTGTCTTCAATGTCTTATCCATGTGTCCTGCTGCCTGAAGGGCACAGATAAGTACTGCCGTCATGCACTGCCATTGCTAAACAAGCAAATAACGGGAAAAGAAGTATTTTCTCTCCAGTGAGTTCTTGGCAATCATTTGGGATCCTTTAGTTGCTATTAAGGTGTTCTTATTTATTTTTATCACCTGTAAATGGGATTGGCTGTGTGAAGTCAGTGTATAGAAACATGTAGTTTAGGTCCTGGCATCTAATGGGTGCTCCATAAGTACTAGTTTCCACCTTCACTTGCACATAAGCATCTGTGAATGAGTCTGTGCAGGGCTTAAAGGGGAAACAAATGAAAGAGGACTGATTACCTTTCCCTCTTTCCACCTTCAAAACTGTTCTCCCTGCATTCCCTCAGTGTTGATGACTGGCACTTTGCAGATTTGAACAGCAGGCAAACAGACTCCAGGTCATTGACAAGGGAAGGAAATACAATTTAGATTACTGAGAGAAACATCGAGCCCTCTTTTGATCTTCTGTTTCAAAAGCTGTTTGTTCAGAATAAGAAAGCCATCTTCAAGCTCTGGAGGTAGAATGCTGCGCATGTGGACTAAGCCATGAACATGGGTCTAGTGAGGGGGAAAAGACAGATGGGAGAGTATCATCCACAGATTCTTGCTAGAGTTGGTCCACCACATTGCCAGTTAAAGCTTGAGTGGTGATGGGTGGTAGAAGGAATCTGGCAGACTATCCTTCCCTCTGAACACTGAAGGAGGAGATTTGGCTTGAGTTTAGCAGCTAAATTCAACTTTGAACCTTAAATGGGGATCTAGAGAGGCACAGCTGGGCTAAAACTAGTTTTATCTGGGTTTTTCTCATTCTCAGTGGTGGATGTTGCTGATAGTGGAGGCTCTTGAAAGGATAAGCAGAGAGGCACTATGACAAAAATCACTTTTCCCCTAGAAGATACTAGAGCAGGAAAGAAAAAAGAGACCTGGATCTGAAATACAAGGAGTTCTCATCTATGCTTAACTTCAAAGTATGATGCTTTCTGTTTTGTAGTACTTTATGGCTTTTAAAAGGTTTTCACAAATATTAGCTCTTTGACCATTATAACACAGCCTCAAGGGGCAAGTCAGGCAGACGTCTACGTTTCAGGAGACGAAATGAAACTTGGAGAAGTCATGATTTTTCCCAGCTTTACAGAATTAGGAATGACAGAGGATCCTTGACACCTACATCAGTGTTCTCTGCACTCCCCCTACTGCTTATGCAGTTCCAGAGATAACACTGTTTCTCTGCTCTTAGTCTTTTTCTGTTTTGTTGGCATTTTAAACTAGTCTATCTGTGAATAGTACTTAAAAGAATGGTTGCGTGGTTGCCTTCCTCTAGATTGAGTGCAACATTTTAGAGCATGCCCACCATACTCTCTGAAATTTAAGTGCTACCCCTTATTGTCTATTTTTATGTTTTCCTCTTTTATGTCCTTGTGTAAGGCTGAGCAGAGTTTATTGCTGTACATATATCACATTTTGAGTTTATGATAGCTTTTCTGTTAATAGGTTGGATATTATTGTGTTTCAACCCCTGTGACCCTGTGTCAGGACAACTCTGCTCAAGATATATTGCCGAGTCGTAATTTAAAAACCCTTGGCCCTTCTCCCTGTCAAACACTCTTGGATTTACAACAATGTTGTCTTAAATAGGACAGAGTTAGGATTTCTTTTTCAGAAACAATGGATATTTGAAAAATAGTGTGTGCCTAAAATAGCATACAATCTTCCCCTGTCTCTCCTTGGCTGTTTTTAGATTGCACACAGTGTGTTAAAGTATAATATAAAGCAGAGAAATGGTCTTCCCCACTTTATCATGATACTGGTTTAACTTATACCTCTTAACTACTTCATTTTATGCGTCTTTTAGACACAAATTATTTTCTGTCTTAAGTAGCCTTGTAGCTTATCATTGTAAGTTGAAATTCTTAGTATTTTCTCTCTCCCTCACTGATTCCTTCCCTCTTTATACTCACCTCCTCCTTCTATTCTCCTATCCATCCATCCCTCCTTCCCTCCATCCGTGCATCACTCCACCTCTGTCTCTTAGTGATAGAGAAGCTCATATTTAGCGTGTATGGTAACCAAAGGAGCACAATTTCAGAACCTGAAGTTTAAAAGTATTTTAAAATTGAGCAAGTTTGAGTGAGTGTGGAATTGATCTACTTGCTCCAATTTTTAAAGTATTTCATCATAACAATATTATTATCTTTTAAGTATAATCATATGACCAAGTGCTCATAATTTATAGGACTTTATGTGTTGCCAAAAACTAAGAAATATTTGCTTAAGGGATTGAAATTTAATGTCAATTCAGAGTAAAGATAAGGATGGCTTTCTGTCTCCATCCTGATGTGTTTCAGTAATTGATCTTTATGATTTCACTGGCTATGCAATTTCAGTGTGTTTTTTCCCCCTAGGATGGAGCCAGTCCTGCTAGCATCATGACCCTCAGTCTTTGGCATTCTCATCAACTGTCTCCAGATTCTTTCACATTCCAGTCTTTGAAGGAAAATGACAGGTGGCTAGTGAGTTTTCTTCGGCAATCCAAAGAGATGTTTTACTTCCTAAGAGAAAACTCTACCTACCCATTTCCATTTTACAAAAGGCATCATGAGGAATTTAGATAACACAGAACTGAGTGGTTAGAGAGTTGTAATTACATGATAAGAGAGATGTAATTACATGATATTATTTAGGAGATGATAGTCAGAGATGTAAACTAAAGGAAGAAAGAAGAAATAATACTTTCAGTCTCCACATCTTTATTGTTTGTGGAAATACTGCATTTTTTGCAATATATAATAGGTTTTCCTATGTTTTATTATTGAGAACTTTGCGTGTGTGTTGGGGGAGGGTACAAATAATAATGAAGTAATCCAGAAGGTAATCTCGCTTCTGACCCAAGAAATAGATCTCTCGTGGGTGGCCTCACACTTTGTGCTAAACTTGTCTCTATTGTCCTTTGTTGAGATGATATGAGAAAGGAAAAACATTTTTAGGGATGTATCCAGAGCTCAATCCTGAGGGCCTGTTTGTGGGTTCAAATAAAACAAAAAAAGCTTGTAATGAAATAATTTTTACCAATATTTAAAGTGCCTTAAACAGCTTACCTGAGCCACACTTTACATTTCATCTAATTCTGTTTGAAGAATTTAGAGTTGCGTAACCATCACTATAATCTGACTTTAGAACCTTTTCATCATGCTGACAGGGAACCTCTGTAGCATTTGTTTTTCTTCCCCATCCCCATGCCCTTGAGCCCCCAGCCCAAGGCAACTACTAATCTGTCTCTTCTGTTGATTTGCTTATTCTGGACATCTCATATAAATAGAATCAGACAATATGTGCTCTTTGGAGATTGACTTCTTTTACTAGTAACTTCTTATGATTATACAAGATAATCATTTTTGAATTTTTTAACACAAAATTTTTTAAAGAAGAAAATTAAAACTACTTCTGTCAAATCATTCCTAAGAAAACAACTTTAAACTTTGTCATTTTTTTGTCTGTTTCTTTTTGTCTTGTTCTACTTGTTTGATTGTTATTACATTCATTAATTCATTTGGCAAATATTTATTGAGTATATAGCATGGGTCGATCACAGTGCTGGGCACTGGACATTCTGAGGGGCACAAGACAAGCGGCTGAAGTGGTGTTGATGGAATAAGTCACAACCATTGCAGCAAGTGCTACAAATGAGTAGAGACTGCTTGTACCATCCACTGCAGACCTAATTTAAGTTTTTTAAAGAAGTTATTTAATATGTACCTATGAATATATATTTTAAGTAATTGGGATCATATGACTTGGAGAGTTTAGTATCTTTTTTGCTGAAAACTGTATCATGAATATTTTCCCATTTCCCTAAATATTCTTTGAGAATGCTATTTTTAATGACACCATAATTTTTTATTGGATGGACATACCAAATATACTGGAAATTTGGACACTTCCTGGAATTTAAACTGTTCACAAGCAGCATTCATCCGGAGGTTTAAAGTGACAAAAGGCTTCCATGTGAAAGTGTGTGAATTTACAGCTAAGACCTGATTTTATTATTAATTCCTTTTAATATATGTCTGCCCTGTACTTTTTGCTTCAAGATCTCTCTAGAATCTCCTGGAGATTAAAAGGTGGTTATAGCACTCCTTGCTTTGATGACCACTCTCACTGTCACTGCCTTAAGATATTTGGGAAATCTCAGAGAAATCCAATAGAAGAGATGTCAAAAAACACTCCTGAGCTTTCATGGGCCCCTCTGGACTCCAAATTGAGAGCACTGTCTGGACTTAGTATAGGTACGTGGGTGATTGTGGGGAACTTAGGGGCAAGAAAAAACATTGTGGAAAATCAACTTTTAAAAAAGATGGTGGCACTCCAATCATGGAAGTTTGGGAAAATTTCTTTCTTTGATTTTTATTTACGAGTTTATTTGCTTTTTATTTTTCCCTTTCCAATTTTTTGCTTCTCCTCCTTTTAGCCTCTTTCTGTGTGCTCCCATCATGTTTTGTATGACATGTCCTCTATTTGAGATCATTTCTTTCATGTGCAGGTCAGACCTTATTGTCACCCGTCTCATTGGGGTCAAAGGCATCTGAACATAAATCCTCTTTGTTGGTCTTTTGCTTTTCCCCTACCCTTTGAGTGTTGTCATTTTCTTCCCTGCTTTTGTGTTGTCTCTTTTGTTTTCTTGGCCTGTTTGCTCCACCTCCACTCCTCTTTCACTTTCTTGGGTCAGAGGTCTCTTTCTCATTCACTGGTGTAGCTCCTCCTTTTCGTTCCACTGTGCTTTGGTATTCTGTGCTATTTCTGTCTCTCTCTTTCTGTCTGTATGTTTAATATATGTTTCACCTTGCCTCTGCTTGTTTGTGATCCCATATTTCTGCAGTAGCTCCTCAAACATCCTATGAAGACTCATGGAGGGCAGAGAAATTGAAAGGAAAGGAAAAGGACAGCTGTTGGAGTCACTGATGGAACAGCAGCTCCATAAGTAGATTCACTTAGAAGGGGAACTTAGTGAAGAAGGAAATTTCCCTAATGTGCTGCTCCCGTTAAGAAGTTCCTTGGCTGAAGTCCAGAGATTCATCATTGTTTTCAAAGAAGACTTCTAAAAATAGGCTGGTCCCCCAAGTATGATTATTTATAAGGCCACACCCTACTCTTCTCATGAACAGAATTGATTACCTTAGAGACTTGGGGGAGATATTCTAGGAGGCACCTGCTTATAGCCACTTTTAAATAGGTTTTAAGAATTTCACACACATGGTATGCTGTAGTACTCCATATGACAAGAGTGGTTATTCAAGGGCTCTTACCCCAGCTTGCAAGAAGAGAAGGTTAAAGAGTCAATTTGACAAAACTTATTGTGGGGCTACTATGTGCCATATTCTGTGCCAGGTGCTGGGAACCTACAGGTGAATGGGCATACATAGTCTAATACAGAACTTGCATTCTTCCATCAGGTCATTCATTTATTTATGCAACATGAATGAACAAAGTCTTAGACCTTGATCTCAAGTGGTTTACAGCCTAACTATTGCTTACTGTCCATAGGGGTTTGGCAATTCACATTTTACATATAGAAAGGATGGGAGTTTTGCAAGGATAAATGATTTCAGATTGATAGAAAATTTTTGAAATGACCAAGAGCTTTCCATAGTGGCTCTAGCTACTATAAATTAGGAAATCGGAATGGATGATTTCTTAAGCCCCTTTCAATTATTAAAAAATACTGTCTTCTGATTTTATGTCTATTTTATCAATTGCTCTCCATCCATAAGAGTCCTATAGCTGAAAGACATTTACATAACTCAGACGAGATAAAGTTACAATTTCTGTATCAAAACATCACATTTTATTTTCGGTTGTAGCAGGTGCCCCCAAATAGTACTGGACATATGGTCTGGGTTTATCTTATAGATCAGTGTAGTTTTTTGGCTGTAGTAACTATATCAAAATAATTCACCTTTATTCATAATTGGATATTGAAGTCAAAAGGCTGCCGTCACCTTTGCATAGTCTGAAACAGCCTGCTTAGCTCTGCAATCAGTGTGTTTTCCGATGATGTGTGAGTGTTTGAAAATACTAATTACCTAATTAAGTGTCAAAAAATAATCCTGTTCCAAATCAAATTTATGTTGGTAAAGGAGAGAGATTAAAATGATTATCTCAGATTAGAAGGGAAGGAGTCCAAAAAGAAAAGAAGCTCATGCATTCAGTGTCTGTTACATCTCCTTTTTCACTTGGACACCAAGTTGGCATTTCCTTCAGCACACGCAGAGTGTCTGAGTACTTCAGAGGATGGTTGCGTTAACTTGCCTGGAAATGTGACACATTTTTACAGTTGTTGCCACCCTCAGAATCTTGGTGTGACAGACAAATGTTGGCTGAAAGGGAAGTGTAGAAGAATGTGGGTCAGCTTTGAAGGGCTCAGAGGTTAGCCTCAAAAAAGTGTAGAGCCATCACGTCTTAGCTAGGGATATTTGGTTCTAGTAAATATCACAGAAGAGACAATAAACAAGAGCCAAGTGGGATAAATAGATTTTTTCATGTTAATAGCAACAAGGTAAAATTTGAATAGAAAATGATGATTTAGTGGTCCCTTATATAGTATTGATTTAAAAATTAGGGTGAGATTCAATATACTCACCATGCAATGAAGAGAAAAGGCAATAGGAAAAGTGTAATTTCCCCTCAGAGACTCCCTTTGCATGCCAGATTGGAATTCCTGTGGCTCTAGTTAGGTACTGATCAGCATTGTTGAATAGCATTCGTTTTCAAGAGAGTGGTAGGCGATCTTAACTAGAAATTTAAATCCGACTACAATTGTTTTAGATGTGTATAAGAAAATACATATCTTTTTGTATGTGCTATTTAAGATAAACTTTGTATGTGCTATTTAAAATAAACTTTAAATTTACTTTTAGCACTCTTCTATTTCTTCTATAAACTCAGCATTTTTTATTTTTAAGCTTTTATGTTATAGAGTTGTTTATGTCATCCATTATCTAGTAAAAATGGATGCAGCTATGGACAGAGATGCACTTTGCAACATCCTTAGACTATGAGCTCTATGAACAAAGTGTATAACAATAATCTGAATTTGAAAAGCCAAATGATAAACGTGATTCCTCCATTAAAATCATATTTACTGGCACCAGCATCTGGGAAATGCCAGTTCATCTAATTCAGCCTCCAAGAGGAGTTTTGCATCAAAGTCATAAATGTTGGCTGCCTTCGTCCTTCTGTTTAATGTTACCTGTGTAGTTCAGGTCTGAGTCTCTCTCTAATGGTCCTGGACCTGGAGTCGGAAGGTGTAGGTTCCAATTCTGGCTTCACTGTTTACTAACCATGTGACATTGAGTAAGTCTTTTCATCTTAGGTTTGAGGTTCTTGTATGTGAAATGAGCCCAACAGTGTCATCCTCCCTAACTGACAGAGTTGTTGTGAGGATCAACCAGAATTAAGAGAACAGATAAAAGAGTTCTGATACTGTAATCACCCCAAGGAAGTTAATAATAAAAATATTGTAGGCAACATTACCAAACACATTTTAATAGAAAATTTTCTTCTTTTTCCAATAACACAAAGTGAAATTACTGCCATAAAATTTGTGTGGGAAACATAAATATGGAGTATGATTTTACAGATGTCCATTTGCTTCCTCATCCTCTGCCTAGTTAGCTTTGCCTCAGTCTTCCTGCCTGCCTTCTCCTCCACTCCTGCCCCGTACAGTGGGTAATTGTGCAGTAGCTCCCTTGTGCACACTAACACTCCCTAGAATTCTTCTACATAGCACATATCATGCTCTGTAATGTCTACTTGTGTGCACATTCAATCGTGTCTCCCGGTAAGGCAGGAACTTCGTCAGAGTAGGAGCTTGTTTGTTTTGCTCACAGACCTGAACACCAGCACAGTGTGCTGGCACCAAATCATTGTTGAATGATTGGTGGACAAAAGTTTGAGCTGTTAATATGTTTATCTAAATCAACCTGATGCACTAATCAAAAACTGAGTTCAGGATTGCCCCAAATCTCAACAAAGAAGTCTGCAGAGATGAAGGAATAGTCAGTCCTTTTGCTTGAATTTGGATTAATTATATTTGCTCTAAGCCCGGATGCAGATTGCCATCTTTGGGGCCCTAGGTTCAAAGTAAATTCGATTCTTTTAATATTACATGAAAAGGATTTCTGGTTTTAGTGCTATTTATTGAACTGCTGTCAGTCGTCTTAGATGGTGAAATTTTCTGGATGTAAATAAATTTTGCGTCAATTTTTCATTATTCATTTATAAAATAATTCCTTAAAGTGGGATTACATCTTCAGAGAGAAATACATATCTTAAGGCTTTTATTTTTTTACTTGAGCTGTGCTTATTTACGTGAGTACCTTTTCGGATTTATTGAGGCCAAGCCACAGCTCATCGACAAGATTGCTCAGTGGACGTAATACAGGACCCAGAGGCTGATGAGCTCCTGTCACAGCTCTGCACATAACTTCTCTGTGGCCTTGGGCCAGTCAGTAAGCAGTTCTGGACTTTAATGTCCCCGTCATGTAATTGGGATTATAATGTGTGTCTCTTCCCTTCCTCACTTGAATGGTGAGAGGATTAATGAGTAGACCGGCTTGACCCTACCAGGGAGAAAGGAGTAAATCACTTGCTTTTTAAGGGGTTCATTAACTCTTTGAAGCTAGTAGATATTTAGTGCTTGGAAAAGATAATTTGCTAAATGACCCCAGCTTAGCCTCAAAGATGTAATGCACTTCCCCAAAGTGAGAAATTGTTCACTTCTTTCTGGCAAGAGCAGACATTCAACCTTGTATATAACTCTACAGGAGCAGATTTCATAAATGTGCATATTAGTCACGTCGCTTTATTAATACCTTACAAAAATTATGCTGGTGAGATTGTACTGAGACTATATTAAAATGGATTTTACAGGTAATATTTTTTCAAATGAGAAATACTCTGCTATACTTGATATTTACATCATTTTTCATTCCCAATTACTTTTTTGGGAGAAAATGTTCAAGCAAGTTCTAAAAATCATATTTGCCTTTATCAAAGCAATGTTCAATCGCCCCCCCATATACGCATACACACACACAGTCTTTATGTATTTTTTTAATTAACTGATATAACTACTGTGTAAAGTTCTGTAAAACGTGTTTTATATTAAAAAAGAAGTCCCTGTACTTGAAAAGTTTAGAAAGTACCGTCCAATAACAAGTCTGATTATATTTAGAATACAAGTGTGGCTACATTTAGCCTTCCTGTCCCTGATTATAACAAGATTTAAGATAACATTTTAGGTTTTTCCCAATGTTTCTACCACTTCTTTTTCCTTAACTAACTTTCTGATCTTTGTTGATCAGAATTGGGTTGAGAGAGCCAGTATCCTTATTTTTCCTTCTAACTTCTCGGACAGGGACTCTTATCAAGTCACACCAAGAATTTATCAGATGGAGTGATTTTAGCAAATAGATTTCTTTGAGATGCCAAGCTATTTGAAGTCCCCGATAATTAACATACCTTGAGACAGCATTTGTGAATGTGTTTATCACAATGTCTAGAAGCTACATGGTAGATGTTCGGTAAATCTCAGTTTTCATTCCCTTTCTCCCTTTAAAACTTCTGTATCAGGAGCGTGACATTCCCATCTTCCAAATGATCAAATGGCCTGTGGTGTGAGCCCTGAGTGGTTGCAGGTCTCTTCCTTTCTCTTTTTATCCTCTTCCAAATTTTTGACCCATCACACTCCTCTTTCTCCAATCCGAGTTTCTTTTCATTGAAAAATACATTTTCATCTCTGAAATCTAGTTGCAAATTTATCCTATCAGGTTTGGGAAACACATTATTTCATTTGCTTAGAACATCCTTCCTCTCTCTGCTCTTTTGGACCCTGTGGAAGGACCACCTACTCTAGCAAGCTTTCCGTAACCCTCTGGTTTCATTTAGGTGTCCCCCATCTCTTATTTCATAGAAATCCCTTCGTATCTCTCTCACTATTTAAAATACTATGGGTGTGAGGCCCTAATCTGCCTCTTCCACTAGACTTAGGTCTCAGCCACTGAGGTTCTCAAGTGCTATATTTCTTCTCTATAACCCAGGGCTTAGTGTAATCAGCATTTACTAAATATTTACTGATTCAATAAATAAAATTGTATTTATTTGCTGGTGTTAGTATCTGAAATTTATTACGCATTGTGCTTTGCAGTATAGACATCTCAGATCATAACTCTTATTTCTGCCTCTCCTTTACAAACGGATTTCTCATGTAAACTATTGAGCATCCCCTCCATTGTGAGTCTTCTTTCAATATCATTCATATCCTCCAAAGTAGCCCGTTTTATTTTTGTAGTTTTACCTGAGGATTTTTACCTCACCGCTTTCATTTCCCATTTAAAGCCTTCCAGATCAAAGCTGTAAATTTCTGGGCAAACATGTTGATTCTTCCAGTTCTCATGAGATGAGTGTTTTGTCCCTACTAAAAAGTTCATCATTTCAATATCTTAAATAATCTCAGAAATACAAATCACATTCTGTGATCTCCTAACCATTCATTACTCTCGTTCTTTTCACTTCTCAAACTCAAACTTTGAGTTTGAGTTAAAAATACAACCCAGATTCCCAGTCTCTAGTTTCCTGTCAGAATAGACACATTCTACATCTCCCTTGACAGTGTTTTTCATCTTGCTATGAAACACCAGGAGGGAGACACGGTTTGTTGTGTGTCCCAGAAAGGTCAATAGCTTCTGAGGGTCTCTGTCAGCCTATCCAAGCCACTTCCATACCCCAGACCAAATGGTATCCTGCCACTCCCTCCAGCCCCTGCTTTCTCATTGCCATGATGGCATATGTTTCCTTCTAATTCTTTAAGGGTAATTTAGTTAGGCTTCTTCAGAGGGTCCAGAAAAACCCATGGTGGGTCAAAATCTCAAGGGTGTGGCATAGCTCAAATACTTTAGCATGTTTTTGATCTTCTTGCCTAATTTTTTTTATTAACTCCTCTCTCAACAATGGTTGTGATTCTCACAATACTTTATTTCCTTCCTATTTGTAGTCTTTTCTCTATGTGAAGAAGGGAGTAATCGTTCTCTCTGGTAAACTGGGAGGATACAGAGGTATTTCTCTAGTTGTGGAAAATTTTTGTTTACTGTATAAGGCAAGGAAGATAATGCTTCAGCACTAATTTAGAACTTTTGTGACAAAAGCTGTACATTGATTGTACATGTACTGGTTTCAAATTCGTTTCCAGTATTGACATATTTTACCTTATGCTTTATACGGAAGATTTAGATTTTTTAGTCGACACAAAAGGAAGGGAAAACATGTATTTCTGTGGTTTCTACATTTTATTGGTAAAACATTGGAAATCTTGTAGATATGGAGTTAGGATAGTGATTGTAAAACCAATTTTCAGTATTCCTATGTTCTGTGCTATCATTTTTATGATAATTTTTATTGACATATAATACACATAAAGGTATACACATTATAAAGTGCAGATTGATGAATTATCACAAAATGAACACAGTCATTTAACCACCACCACCATCAAGAAATACGCATTTTCGGTCCCCTCAGAAATCCCTCCAATGCCCCCTCCTCCAATCACTACCACGTGCCCTAAAGGGAACTATTATTTTTAACTTCTAATGCCAGTGATTGCTTTTGTCTATTTATAACCAATACTAAAATTATAAGAGTGAGAATTACTCATTTACAGAATAAGAGAAACCTTGGGGAAACGGAAATTCTGTATATTAATTATATTTATCTTAAGAGAACTTTATTACATACGTGTATACACATATATCAAGTCACTTTGCCAACTTAGGGCCATAAAAATGCTCTGTATGGCTTGGTTGGCTCAGGAAAGTATTCAAAATTAATCATGGGGAGGTAAGGAATGGAAAAGATGGCAACGAAAATTTTCCCCATGGTGTGTAGGGAAAAAGTATATAGCGTTCTGAGAAACAAAATGTAAGTGTTTTTTTTAAACGTCTCTCTCTCTCTTTAAAACATTGTTTGTTCTCTCAGATCTTCACATCTGCAGCCCACCATGTGGACACATTGGAGATTTTCTCCAGTTCTTACTTTGGTGGCTCAGTGCTGCTGTGCTGTAGGCCGTGGTAGATTAGCCTGGCTGGACATCATTGTTGGAATAGTTCTGTGGCCGTTCTTGTAGACACAGTCTCTGTCTTTCATTGCAACCTAAATATAATGGCAGGCCAATAATCCTGTCAGCTTGTGAGGACTTGTTTTTACAAATGGACAATTTGAACGTATATTGCTTCACAGCTCTATAAGGTTAATGCATTTTTTGAGAGAATGTGATTCAAGTACTGAGATTTTGAATCTACAAATATCAATTATTATACATGTTAACATTATTAAGGAGAAGAATTAATTGACATTACTTGAGAGGGGATGTTGCAAAAGGGTTGAGATCATGGGAAACTACTCAGAGATGCCCATTTTTTTTTTTTTAAAGATTTTATTTTTTCCTTTTTCTCCCCAAAGCCCCCCCGGTACATAGTTGTATATTCTTCACTGTGGGTCCTTCTAGCTGTGGCATGTGGGACGCTGCCCCAGCGTGGCTTGATGAGCAGTGTCATGTCCGCGCCCAGGATTCGAACCAACGAAACACTGGGCCGCCCGCAGCGGAGCGCGCGAACTCAACCACTCGGCCACGGGGCCAGCCCCTCAGAGATGCCCATTTTTGTAACTATTCCTGTGGCCGTGTCACTGTGAATAAAACACAGTGGCAGTGACAACTTTTGTTCACATAACACTTCTACCTTTGACATAGTACTTTAATCTCCTTTAATTCTCAGAATAACACTGTGAGATAGGCAAGAAGAGTATGAGCCAGAAAAGGAAGCAGGCTCAGGAGAGGTGGAGTGATTTGAGGAGCAGCAGCACAAGTTGCTGGCCAAGCCACGACTAGAGCCCCCTCCTGAGCCCCCAGTGCCAGGCTTGTTCCATCACAGTGCTTGGACTTGTTCCAAAAATATGCTAAAGGCCCATTTGAGCCACTTTTTAAACATAATTCTTTCCAAGTCGGTTTGCAGGACCAAAAAAAACTAAATTTCTATTTTAAAAAGTAGTGATCTTGAAATTTATCCTTATTCTCTTCATGCATGAATATTAAATGAGGGTCCACGGGGAGGTTGGCACTGTAATTGACTAATTTCATGTGAGTTCAGATTTCCTGGGAGGCAATGATAAAGTAAAATGCTGCTGGCTGAAAACATGCTGTCAGATATAAGGCAAAAATATTTTTCTGTCCTTTGATCAGTGTTGTTGAGCCAAATTTTTACCTCCCTCCACAGGCAAGCAAGATGTAGCAGGCACGGGGCTGCCACGATTTTGAATGAAGCTCTGTAGGCAGAGAAGCTCCATGGTGGGGTGTGCATGTGTGTGTAGTACAGAATTTGGCTATTTATTTGGTGCATCAAAATTGCTGCCTTTCCTCTGTTGCTTTTGTTAATAAAAGCTATCGTTGGCCCTTCACTGGGTCCCTTGTGCTGATTTTCAGGATTTGAGTCCTTTTAGGACTTGGGTCTATCTTATGCATTGTTTCATCACAAAGAACTTTAGTAATTTTATCTTCATTCTATCTGAATAATCAACTTTGTATGTGTGACTTGGGCTTGTTATATCCATTTTTAGCACATGTATGCCCAGAGAGAAAGCAGGTCTTTTAAAAAGAACAGTGGAAGTTAATTATTTTGCTGAATAATACTGTTTTATTAAGCATTTGGCTTGGGCATTATTCATTGGCATCTGTCATTTCTCTATGCCTGAGGCTTCTGATTCAGATAACAATTCATCAGAGAAGCACCATTATTCAACAAGAATCCTCTGTGTAAGAACCTGGAGTGTAAGCTATTTCAGCTGTGTTTTTGGGGTGATGTGGCAGCTTACTGATGACTGACAAAACCGCCATAATCTCTCCTTGGCTCATGAAATTCATGACTGCATGGTTTTACCTCTTGTAGGTATTATTTGACCATGTTTCTTTCATTATAATGAGAAAATGGATGTGAAAGTGCTTTGAGCTTTATAGAATGCTTAGCAAACATTAAAGTATTGCTGCTATTATCAGTTATGCCTACCAGAATGCTCATCCTAATAATGTGAGATTAACTTGAAAAGGGAGCGAGATCTGGTATCTTTGGTTTTGTGCAAGTTGGGGAAATGTAGTAACAGAATCTCAGCTGACAAAGAAATCTCCGATCCATTATCTATTTTGTTACTGCCCTTTAGGCTTTCAGTGCTTGGCAAAGGGGGTGAGAATGAGGAGGAGCAGAGGATCAAGAGATAAGAAGGGAATAATGACCCAGAGACTTTTGCTGAGATGTGGTGGGAAGACTGGCTCTTTGTAACCCTCCCTCACTCTATTAATCTGTACTTGGATTGTGTCTTTCAATGTTCATTGGAGACAGTGATTGGAACCTTTTACTACATTAAATTTTCTCAAGAGTTACCTTGCATACCAACACAAACTACTAATTTTCTAAGGTTCATTCAATACTCTAAAATTAGTTTAGGATAAGGAAAGAGAATCGATTTGGTACTTTACTTAATGCCCAACTTTGCCCTAAGCATGTTGTCTATGTTATAGTATTCTCATAACAACCCTACAAAGTAGGATAGGTTCTCCCATTTTATATATGAGAACAAAGAGGCTCCAAGATGGTAAATCTATTTGTTCAAGGCTATGCCACTAGTACATGGTAGAGCAGGTGTTCAGGGCTAGGTTTCTCAGAATTTCTTAACAAGGCTTTTAACCTTGTACCTGTAGCCGCCCCTGACGCAGGAAGGGTTAATAATCAATGGAAAAGGCTTGCCAACAAACTGTGACCCGGAGGTGAGAAGGCCGGTTAGCCAATGACGGGTAAGACCTCCTGGGGGAGGCAACCTAAGACAGGCGGCGGCCCACCGGGGGCAGAGATGGAGAAACGATATCGATATCGGGAGCAGGAGGGACTGTTGCCCAAGAGACCTTGCCTGCTCCGAGATAAAAATATACAAGCACAGCAATAACATGATAATGTCAAAACAGAGGCCAAGGGAGGGCTCCTTGAGAAAGCACTAAGAATTCTTGGCATTCGCTAATTACTTCATCCAGAACACCTGTGTATGTTTAACAGCTGTAAGCTATGTATATATTGAAACGCTGGTTATAATAAACTCAGAGTGGCCATCAGCCCTCTCCGCATCTATCCTGATGTGCACATTGGATTGCGACACCGACAGTACCCACCATACTGACTTCGAAATGAAGTGCTTATTGATTTAGTGTTTTCAAGATTCTTTCACCAGTTTTCTCTGATTTCACCAATAATTGTGTTGATGAGCAGAAATGATTTGCTTCATTTTTACAAGTGAGCCTCAGAGTGTTTTATCAAAGTATCTGCAGTAACAAAAAGTGTAAAAATGCGTAATGGTTCTAATATGGTAGAAGTTTATTTCTCTTTCATGTAAAGTTTATTTTTCTTTCATATAAAATTTTAAAAAACCCCTCATATTTATAATTGGTGGGGTTGACTGTCCTCCACGCAATGACCCATGCCCCTGGGTGCCTTCCGTTTCGTGGAGCCTCCATCTTAAACTTGTGGTTTCCAAGATTGTGCTGGTAGAAAGGAGATGAAGAGGGAGAAGCTGGTGGCAAAGATCACTTCTGTTCCTGCTCTGGTGAGAGCTAGCCACACGACCCTACTTAGTCGCAAGGCGGCTTGGGAAGTGTAATCTCCAGCTGGGTAGAGCTGCAGGTTCAGTGGGCATGTGATCTATCTCGCAGGTTTTTGCAAGTGATAGTTTTACCACTGCATACAATGAGCCTCCATATTTCCAGCCTCTAACATTAATTCTTTATTACCCACTGCCAGGCCACAAAGCCAATGACATATTTTGGGCTTTTCTTATGCTATATCTCATTTTAAGGAATGATTTTCTGTATTGATTACAACAAACTAATTGCTGTACCAAATAAACCTTAGAACTGTCATGGTTTAACACAGTAGAAGGTTATTTCTTGCTTACATAATATTGATGTGGGTACACATGGTATATTTGTGTGTTGGGAGTGGAGGAAATCAGTGTTAGGGGGCCTATGCCTTACACAGTCATGCAAACATCTTGGCATCCATTGGTTTGCCACCTTTAACAGATGGCTTCCAAGATCTCTGGAGCATTGACAACCAGATAGTGGATGGGTGGGTTTTATGGGCAGGGCCCAGTAATGATGCCCATCATTTCTGCTCACATTCCATTAGCCAGAACTAAGTTGTATGGCCACACTTCACTGCAGGGGAAGCTAGAAAGTGTAATATAGCTGTGTTTCCAGGAGGAAGGAGCAATGGTTTGGTGAATAACCGGCTATTCTCTACTATAGTGGATAATGATTTTTTCTTTTTAAAGATTTTATTATTTCCTTTTTCTCCCCAACACCCCCCGGTACATAGTTGTATATTCCCCGCTGTGGATTCTTCTAGTTGTGGCATGTGGGACGCTGCCTCAGCGTGGCTTGATGAGCAGTGCCATGTCCGCGCCCAGGATTCAAACCAACGAAACACTGGGCCGCCTGCAGCAGAGTGCGCGAACTCAACCACTCGGCCACGGGGCCAGCCCCAGTGGATAATGATTTTTTAAGTATATTTACATTGGCCACACCTATACATTTGACAAAGGATTGAGGGTATTCACATCAACCGAAAAAGTAGTTAAAAATATTCCTGCCATCATATAAACAGAAGGAGAGGTAGAACAGCAAAAAGCTACCTGGCTGCAGCTGAAAGCTCTGATGTCTTGGGTGTATAAAATATATTGACAAATATGCAAAACACTAGGCAAACCTGTTTTGATTATATTTGCTGATAGTAAAAATTTGACTTTCAATGTAGTGCACATAATTTTGTCATTTAAGAGAGGAAGTGTATTTGCAGAACTATGAATGAGTTCTCTCATCTTGAAAGCAATCCATATTTGTAACTAGATTAAATTCATTTCATGGAAAATTTACATACCTGTTGATTTAAAGAATAAGATTTTGATGATAATATGTACTTTCTTCTGCTGAGCATGTCTGACTTTAATCCCTTTGCATATAAAAACATAGACTGATTGCATAGCTTTCATTGTATTACTAGAATAGAAAATATTTTTGAAAATAAGGTAAAAATAACTGTACTAGCATGCAAATATTAGCATCAAACTCGAAAATTCCAATTATTTTAAGGAAAATAAAGCTTTAAGTCAATAGAATGAATGCTATATTTTCCTATGCTTATCTTAAAAATGCAACACAAGGTTCAAATTTGTAAAGAGGAAATTGTGATTAAATTTACTGAAATACATCAAATTTTAGGAAGATGCTGCTGATGCTTCTATAGTTTTATTATGAGAGTTTACTGTTAGTTCTTTGGCTTGGATATATTTAAGACTAAACATGCGGAAAAGGGAAAGTTCACACTGAGCATGTGCAGTGTACATGTTCCATTATATCTGATCTCTTAGGAGCCATGAGCCAAATAGTAGGTTTTAAAAAATATTTGTTGAATGCATGAATGGCATATTTTCAGATTATTCAGTCCAACATATTGGTAGAAATAGAATTCTTAAGTTATACATAATCATGATTTTTCCTAAAATTTTAAAGTTAGATTGTATTCTTAGTATGTTTTGAATACCTACTGATTAGCATCCTTCTTCTCATCTTGTTTTTGTTGTCTAGAATTTTAGTTTTTCGGTTAAAACAAAACAAATAAACACAAAATAAGCTACGTTTTTGGTAGTCATTAATAATTAAATATAGCAATACTAAAAATAAAATCAATTTCGATGGTTATCACTGTTTCTCGTGAACCACACCTTTCCTCTGGGCTTACTTTTCTTCTAGATAAAGTATATCCTCAAGTAATTATTTCACTTATGGGAAGGTTTCATTTATATTCTTTTAGTCATTATATATCTGAAAATGTCAGTATTTTATCTTTATTCATAGATGGCACCTGAGCTCAGTATAAATTTTTGCATTGAAAGCTATTTTCCCTCAGGGTTTTGAAGATGCTACTACATTGTTTTTGGTCTCTCTTTGTGGCTGATGATTCTGCTCTAAATTTAATTACTCTTTTGTGGTTAATATGTGTTTCTTCTCTGATAGCTTTTACCTTCGTTGCTGATTTATCATGTATTCTTACAATTCTGTCAGTTGTTGCATAATGTAGTTTGAGGCTGTATTGTTAGGTGCATGTATGTTGATAGTGCATGTATATTCACTGGTACGTAATTATACCTTTGTCCTTTTTGACGCCTGGCTTGGACTTATAAAGTTTAAATGCCATCTGGGGTTAATTATGGGAAAAAAAATTTGTCAGACAGAGCCAAAGACTTGAGATCCTCTGGTGTGCTCTGTGTATGATTGTTCTTTCAGTTTCAAGAATTAGAAATCTAGTGCAAAGTAGCTTAAATAAAAAAGGGACTTTATTAGCTCAAGTAATTGTGAAGGGCAAGGATGAAGTTGGATGTGTCTGGAATCAAGAACCTAAGTGTTTCTACACCCTTCTTCCATTTCTCTGCATTTTGTCTTTATTTTCTTCTACTGCAGACAAGCCTCTTCACACAATAGGGTCATGGTCTTTGGCCCTTCAGGGCTTATATAGGAAGAGTTTTGCAACCAGATAATAAGGGTTGTACTTTGCCAGCTCCAGGTAGAAAATTCCTAGGGAGGGGTTTTGATCCTCCCAACTTTGAATGTTTACTCATCCCTTGTCCAATCCACTGTGCCCAAATGGACAGGTGACGGCATGATTGGCCCAGTCTGTTTAACATGCTGACACTGAGATCAGGCAGCGGGGAGGTGGGGCTTGTTACCAAAAGAAAGAGGAAAAGGTACTGAGGAGATAGGAACAATACTTGCTGTACCTATTTTTTTTTCTACTTTCCCAGATTAGAAACATGATCCTTCCTTAATTCTAATCCTGTTCTAGCAATACATCTCTATTATTGCCATTATGCCAGAACCTTCCTTAGTCTTAGTTATGTGTATTTAATAACTTCTTTATATGCTTTCTTAGGACTCTATATTTCCCTTATAGAATTTATTACCTTGCCTTATAGTTTTATCCACATATGTCTCCCTTATTAAATAGTAATCTCTTAGTGGTAAGGGACTGTTTCCTTTGATTTTTATAATCTTTATTCATTCATTCATTCAATCATGCTGTCATCCAATTAATATTTATTGAGTGCCTCCTTTGTGCTAGATGCTATGATAGCCACTGGGCAAATAGTGGACACTTAATAAATGCCTTCTTGAATAAACCTTCCTGTACATTCTCAGAAGATGTTTCTTTTATGCTACTAAGGTTTGACAGGCTAGAGGCTTTCATTTAATTTTCCTGTTGTTGTAATTTAAAAGCACAAAGTCTGGAGAATGACCTTTGAAATGTTACACATGATGTGCATTTCAAGGGAAAAAATTTGGCTTGGCAGGCCAACCTGCTTACTGTGTTTTGAAATGTGATTCTTCAGGGATGAGGCAAAGAGCAAAGCAGGCCAAAAATCTCCCCATGGAGAGATGAACCACAGGGCCTGGTACATCCCTGTTTTCATTAAAACATGTAACATGCCCATTGTGTTCAGTGAGCTTCAGGCTACTTCAAGATACTGAACACTGTGAAGTCGCTAAAATAAATTCCAGTGCTGCTTAGCACCAAATAAAACAAAGGGTAGAATAAAAAATGGAAGAAATGAAAACCTCGGATTCTACCTTCTGACTGCCACTGTTGTAGTCATAAAATAACGCATCAGAGCTGTTTCTCTTTCTAAGATAAAATAACTTTTCTTTAGAAATAAGCACTGATGTTCCCATACAGCCTGACATTTTTCTGCAGACCCTGTGATGTTACCAAAAACTAATTTACACAGAGTGTGTGTCTGTGCATGCATGCATGCGTGTGTGTATGCGTGCACATCCATATAAGTTTGTTCAACTCTGTGAGACTTATCCTAAAGTCTACACTTTTCTAAGGACAGCTGTGGAGGATTTTGAGGGAAAACAAAGCATCATAGAGTCAAAAAGCTCATTAAGAAGTTAAAAATGTATCTTATTCGTTCATTTTTATCCACCAGAGGTGTTCTTTCTCACTTTTTTGCCTTTGTGCATTTTGTTTCTTATACCTGTATTGCTCCTGCCCTTCCAGATATCAGATTCATCCTCATTCTTCAACTGCAAGTTACAGGAAATCTCCAGCACAAATGACTTAATAAGGAAGTGTATTATGGGATCTAGAGTTTCCAGGGTTGGTTAATTCAAATCTCATTGATGTCATTGAGAACTCAGGTTCTTATCATTTTAAAACTCTTTGACCCTCAGCATATGGGGTTTGACCTCAGGCTAATTTAGCTCGTGGTTGTAGGATAGAATCACAACCAGTTAGGACAATATCCTGCTGAAAAAGATACACTTTTTTCCCCTGTGTCTAATTTTCAGAGTGGGGAAATCTTCCCCATAAGCCCCAGCAGACTTCCCCTCACAGCTCATTTGCCAGGATTGAGCCACATGCCCCTGACTAAACCAGCCCCCGGACAGGAGAATGGGACTACTGTTCCTTGGATTAACAGGATTCACTTCTGAGGAATAAGAGAGAAGGTGGATACCGGACAAACTCAGGGCTCTCTAGCAGGGAAGAAAGGGGAATTGAATAATAGACAGATCACCTGTGGTTTTGGCTACGCCCACATAGAATGTGTCTCTCCCTGACCACTCCAGGTAGAATTAATCTTTTTTCTCTGTGTTTTCAGCACAAACTTGAACGAGCATTTTGTTTCTGTTATTTGCACTTAAAAGAAATTACTGTTAATGTTTCATTTGCAGTTCACCCTGTTTATTCTCCGTTCTACCTCTGTTAGCCAAAATGCAAGTTCACAGTCTCGCCAAAGTAGACTCTAGTGTTTTAAAACTATTGCATTATGATTTCTTATAGATACAGTCCTGTGTTGATGGCAATACTTTCTTGTTTTTGAAAATATACCTCTAAGATCTCAATATTAGATGCTATTCCATCCTGTCTCTTTGGCCCCTATCTTCTGCCTGTTGTGAACACATACCACAATAATGGAGTGGACGTAGTCAGGAGTCCACTGCTAAAAGAAGACATTTATAGGTTAAGAACACAAGGAATCATGTAATTCACAAAGATACCCCAAGTGCCTTCATTAAAGACGTAACCAATTTTAAATGAACAAACGTTAATATCAGTGGTTAAATGTAACATTGTTTACTTGTCAGTAATTATTATAAATGACAATGATTCTTTATATTCTTTATATTCTTAAATATCCAATGCATTATTCATTCCCCCTTTGGGTGAGATATGGTAAAATCAGAGCATTTATAGGTTTTATGTAGTGATTTCTAGGAAAAATAGAATATTCATTGAGATAATAGATGAATATTAAGTGGAGGCATTATTGCCTCATTGTTTATTTTTCCTGATGCTTTATTAACTTTCATTATTATTCTTTTTTTTTTAACATTTTACAATTTAATGTTTTCATGTGGAGGTGAGGTTCTAATGAGTGTGAATTTTCGTATCCTTATTGGAGATCGAATAACCTAAGGGGGATTCAGCACGTAATAATTTATGTGGTCTCTTGTTCTTTCTTTAACTTTTAAAATGGGTTAGTGCATAATGAAGCTGAGTAAAGAATTAATATTCCTTCTTGAGTAGTTACAAACGATTAGTTTTGCTTATTAAAAGTGAGTAAATCTGTTAAAAAAGTTGGAGACTTAAGCTATTGGTTCTTAAATATCCTTCCTTGAATATTAAATTCTATGTATGTCAGCTTCTTTGACAATTTTTTTTTCTATCTTTTGTTTTCCTGACTTGCCAATGTACTCCATTGATTTATTCATCCACTCACTCCATAACAAAAGGAGTTGTGATCAAGACTCTATTGACACAGAGAGGCCATTCAGTTTGGAGTTTCTACCTGCCAAGTCATAGACGACCCTCTTAAATGCTGCTTCTGATCTTTCAAGGGCTTAAGCCTGAAGAGGCCCTCTCTTAAAAGCAAGCAAACAAACAACCTAGCAATAGACCTTGTATTCTATATCACATGGTTATAGAGTGTGTACAAATGATGGCAGAGCAGCTGGGAGCTAGCTGGATATTTCTCTTTTCCATCCAACTGTTTTGGTTGTAAACACGCTTTAGTCGGTGAAGCAAGAGTTATAGAACATAAATTTTGAGAATCTTTATTTTCAGGCCACTAAAGCTCTCTGACTCCTCTTTTCCTCAAACACATGAATTTTTACTGTTTATCTCTACTCTATAATGTCACAGAATAAATCCTAGGCTATTTTCTCTAATGAAAGCTACTTTTATTTTGGACTGGAGAACAGCTATCATAGCTTTAGAATTGGTCTCAGTCAGCTATCATAGACATTCGACTTAATTATACACATTTTTAGCAAGTTGTATATATGTCATCAGATCATTTCACTACAGAACATATAAATTAGTGCCATAATTACAGGGAAATGTCACATGCATCTTATTATCACATGGCAGACTTTGTCTTAGAGAAATAAGCAATTTCGTTCTAAAGAAAAGGATAAAAGTTCAAGTATTTCTGGGTACTGCCAACACCTTAATGCATTATTGAATAAGAATGAATCTGCAGGATTAAATATGAGAGTTATTTTTTAAAAACTAAAATTGGGATTATTTGAATAGTCCTTTCCAAATTCAGATAGAACTTGCTCAGGACTTTGTTAGTTCTGTTTAGACTCGGCCGAAAATCAATATAGAGTACCTTGCCCCAGGGACCTCGTAGAAGTGATGACAGTGCAGTGAGATCTGAATTAAATCTGCAGAGAGCTCATGTGGATCGTTTTGAGGCCCAGGGTAATTTGTTAGTGTTAGATGAGACGTCCTTTTCTGTGCAGTATGGGTGATTCACACTTTCCTTCTTCAAATTCTTGGAAAGTGCCAAACTCCATCTTGCTTCACGGCCACCGCACGTATGTTTTCCTCTGCCTCGAGCTATTTTCCTTGCCCTATTTGCATGGCTGGTTCCATTCTCCTACTTCAAGTTTCAGCCAAATATCATCACTTCTGAAAGACCATTTTTTGACTATTCCTTCAAAGTCCCTTTTCCTGTTTTTCACCCTCATTATACATTATCTCCTTCTTCATTTTACTTGTCACAATTTATAATTGTGACTTTATTTAGTCTCTATCTTTCCCCTATTCCACCTCTCAGCAGTGGAAGACTCCATAGGTATGAGGCCCATAATAGGGGTTTAATAAATATTTGATGGCTAGATGAATGACCCTGGTATCAGGGCTGGAATGGAACCCTTGGTTTCCAGAATACTATGGCTGCTGTACATTAGCCACTGCACACTTTTACCATAAAATACACTGAATTGTTTTCTGCCTTCTATCCACATAGAAAACAAGCCTGCACATGGCCTAAGTTCCACCAATGTCTAATTTCCATGTTATATTTGGGAAGCATTAAAGAAACAAGCAATGAAGACTTCCCTGGGTATGTTACTGAAGTGGAATATGACATCAAAAGTAGTAGGATTCTTAACAGAAAATGACAGTTCTTTTTGACACTTAAAAAGTTCTTTTCTAAAAGACAGATTGACTCTAAAGTCAAAGCCGACTGCTTCAAAGATAAATCATTTATTTGTGTTTCTTTCCTCTGAATTTTGGCAAATTAATAGGGAAGGCATAAAAATAGCCTTTATTTCTATGAATTCAGCCTCATTAAACTGTTTATTTTTAATTACAAAAACCCCAAACTGATTATCCAATATCATATCTGTCACACACACACACACACACACACACACACACACACACACATACACACAGTCCCATTGTGCATTTTTTCCAGCACAGATTATCTTGAAGACTTACTTGATTGACTTAGATGTGAAATAATTTTCTTATCTACAGCAAGGACAGGTATGTCAAATTTTCTCAGATTCTCTTAGCAGCAGGCATTTCATTTGCTGTTTTGTGTAGAGCCTTTTAAAGTTTCCTTTGTGGAGGAAATACCGTATTTGAAAATGTAAAGCATTTTCATGTTACTATTTTATTACTAGATCAAGCAATTTATATAATTTTAGAATTTAAAGATTCCTTGGAGATAATCTAGTCCAATACCCTAGTTTCTGATTTATTTTTTATAGTACCAAAATTAGCTTGTATTTACATAATGCTTTTTGTGAAATGTAATTGAAATAAAAAATTTGTAAACAACAGTCTTTAAATAAAGAAGAATTGCTAATTTTCTTTCCTTTGAAAAAGAGAGGGGGAATTTAATCCCTAACATTTTACAAACTTTTTGATTCCAGGATCTTATTTATGTCCCCATTTGGATGTTTCTAATCGTCACTTCTAAATCCTGACTAGAGCGTGTCTATTTCACTTTGTTTCAATTTATGAGGACTTTTGTGTGTGTGTGTGGAAGATTGGCTGTGAGCTCACATCTGCTGCCAATCTTCCTCTTTTTTCTTGAGGAAGACTGTCGCTGAGCTACCATCTGTGCCAATGTCCCTCTACTTTATATGGGATGCCGCCACAGCACAGCTTGACGAGCCGTGCTAGGTCCATGCCCAGGAGAAGGAACGATGGTGTGGAATTGTGGATGGACAGTAATTGTAAAATAGTATTGGAAGAAAATAGATCTTTCTGAGTAGCCGGTGAAGTGATGTTTGTTCAGAGGAGTTTAAGCTATTCTCCTCACCGTTGGAGGGGTGGTTCTTCCTAAGAGGAGTAGCAAAGCAAGAGAGAATTCCAAAGCTCACCTACGCAAATCTCTGTTAGGTACCTTCCTCATCATGCCTTTCCCTCTTCTGAAATAAATTCTCAATCGTGGTTGTTATTTGTCTTTTGAACGGATCCCTCAAATGATACTGGAAGGACACCTAGAAAGAGGACATAAAGGCCACTCTCTTCATTTGGCTTCTTGCTGAGGTGTGAATATTTAAGAGATGAGGCGTAAAATCATCATTATTGATATTATTTTGCTTATGAGGGGTTCTTTCATAGACGACACAGAGGGCAAGGAGGAAAGGACACAGAACTCAGTCTCCTCATTTGGTTTCCTGCTGATGTGTGAATAATACAGGGGTGATGCACAGCGTTTTTATTTTATGCCATTTGGCATTTTATGCAGGCAGTTGAATTGCTGGAGATCTCTTACCAGAGGTCTTAGTGGGACCATATTAGCACAGTGACACTTTGGAAGAATTCAGAATTATTTGAAAACACCAGCTAGTGAAGGATGCCTTATAAACCAAATTATATGAAAGGAGCAGTTATATTGTTTACCACGAGGTTAGTGCAAAGCAGTTGTTTTTGGATTTTTTTAAAAAAATGAAACCTACTAAAATCATGGGTCAAATGCATATTTAAATAAGAGAAATTCAAGGTATAAAATTCCACTGATTATGATTCTCTTATATTGCCATTTTGAAAATGTGCTTAAGCCATGTAATCATAGGCCCCAGAAAGCAAACTTACAATTAACTTGGTCTACTAATTGGCAGTAATGAAACAAAATATTCTAGTCAAAAGTTACACATGAACATCTTACTGTCAAGATTAGCCAATAGCCTATATCTTAATTTTATGAATGACAATAATTCCAGTTTGCTGATTATTGATCCAGGTAATGTTAAAGTCAGAGGAGAATATTAGTATTTAGGTGTCTATTTGAAAGGATTAGTATTATAAGATTGAAAATAATGTGTTATAATAGATGAAGGAAAGTATGCATAAAGATAATTATCCTGGGGCGTGTTTAATTTAGCTTCATTATGCAGTATTAAATGACTATTTAATAATAAAACATGAAAAGAATCTACTAAGTCTGAATAGGACAAATTTACTATTGACAATAAGTGCCTAGGAAACGGTGGAAGGTTCGGAATGTATGCTAATGAAATCAAAATATATATTCTTAGAGGTTTTTGCCTTTTCTATTTATCAAATTGTTGCCATTTTCCTCCCCCTGGAGCCTAGAATAAAATCTGCTGTTGCCAGTGAACTGATTTAATGAAGGAGTGTTAAATATTCAGTGAGGCAGCCAATCTGCTCACATTTGTATTAGCATATAGTTTTCAAGAAACAAAGCCAGTCTTAAGGGAAGACTTGGAGTCTGGGATATAGGCGTAAAATAAGGTCATGTCTATGTGTCACGTACACTGAATCGGGACTAAAATATTTGGCATCTCTGATTTTCTATGACATAGCCACATTGCAGAGCCATAGTGCTTGTGTTTAGAAGACTGGTTACATTAGTTAGTGCTATGTAGTTCACTGCCAGTTGGGGTGGACATATTCCCATTGGACAAAGCCTAAAACGGCCCCTGCAGGGAAAAAGATAATCTTCTTATTGAAAAGGAAGATAATTTATAAAACTATGGGAAGTACATAAGAAAGAGTAATGCCAGGACCAAGAGAAAGAGCTTGTATAATAAGATGTTGATTATGTGCTAGACTCAGAGAAGCTGAATACAATGGGGAAAGTCATCTGTGAAACTATCATCTCTTGAAAGTAAACATAGAGATGTTTCCAAACCAAGGCGGAGAGGATAATGAAACATCTATATGTGAATGGATTTTGACTGGGGCATATAGGTGTTTTTAGCAAAGAACAGCACAAAACAAGTCCACTTTCCCAATAAACAAACAAGCAAAACCCCATTCTCTCTTCTACCTCACCAGAGACTGACACAGCTGGTCTAAATCCGCGTCATCAATTTAGAAATTTTGCTTTGGAACCAGCCAGTGAAATTGAATTATATCTTCTGACATCATCTTTCCTCTTTGGAAAACTACCAATACGTTTTCATTTTGTGAGCTGTTTGTTGAAATTTCTAACCAGCATTAATTTTAACAAGTTTATTTAACTCTTGGCTCCTGAATGTCCCTGAAGAAGTTTTTGAAGCATTATGCAAAGTGTTGCTCCCTTTGGAACTTCCATGTAGGCCCTGGAGATGTTGGGAAATGCTTGTGAGTAAATTTTCGTGCAGAAAAAAAGACACCCAGCTGAATGCTGGACAGTAATTCAATCCGGAAGTTCAGATGACATTCTAAAACTGGAAAGTACAGTTTGAATGCTTTATGAATCATACCACATTGCCAACATTGAATTACAGCTAGTATTTTTACTTGAGGACTAAAACTACTAGGGACATAAAACAATTTTATAGCCAGTTACCTTTGAGGTTGAGGGAGATGACAATTCATCACATCAGAGGTCTTTAGTGCATGCCACAAAGAGAGATTATAATACGTGTGGGAATGAAGGCTTGCCACTTGTTAGTCAGCGAGGAGAAGGATTTGAATATAGAGGACACAGTGGTCTGCAAAACATTACAGGACTGGTGATAGGAGGACAGGATTTCAATGCTTTTGAGGACACCGAGATTGCCAGGGACACAAATCCTAGTCCTTATACACACCACATTTATACTTGAATCAGAAAAATTCTATTGAGACTAACCTTTCAGCGAGGGAATATTATCTGAACAGAGCACAGTCATTTCAGCTGTTAGATGAAAAACTTGTATTTTATGAGCCTAGAAAGAAGTGAGTTGAATGTTATCTTAAGATAACACACGGTCTTGAGGTACCCTGGGGTGCTGATATCGCACATCCCAGCACAAGCTCAAAAACCCTTAGCCTGCTTGATAATTGTCAAAGTTATTTTAATTTGAGCCATAACCAATTATTTATGTAAAAATATACTGTAAAGATGATAGTTGGAGAGCAAGAACATGAAAATGTATTTTTTTCAGACTTGTTGAAATTAATGAACCCTCAAAAATGTTATTAACTTTGCAGAGTGAGTACCAAGCATAAACAGCTCTGCATTTAAAAATGCCTTCGCTTTCTGCTCAGAAGAATGAATTAAGTTGATACTCATGACTGAGTTAGAAATGTACTACAGGCAGATTCCCAGCACATTTCCTCCCGCATGGCTTACCGGAAAGATACCTTGATTTTTGTCACGAAGGCTTTTTATTCTAGTTTTGCTTCTTGGTCTCATTTGAGAGCTCTATTCCCAGTGGCATGGGAGTAGGAAGAATAAATGCCCAGTAAGGCTCATTATTCAGTTCCTTTGGCATCATGCTGGGTCTCACTACTTTTTTTAAACCCAGAGATAGATATTCTACCTATTGTCCTGAATAGCCAGAGCCCTATTAGAATGTGGTGTCTAATCTCTCCCAATTCTGCTTCTTGCGGGGCAGGTGGGAAGGGGCGGTGAAGAACCTGAGAGGACTTTCCAAGACATGCCTGGAAAGATTGGGGGCTGGAAAACAGGAATGATTTAGAAGTGGTTAGTATTTCTAATACAGATCAGAGAAGAAAAGGCTTAGTGGCTCCTTGGTTATGGTTCTTTAAGAATGTGCAGAATTTTTGGATAGAGGATATTGACTTGCTTTTTTGGAACTTCCCTGTGGATAAAATAAGAGTAAATGGCTTTACACAATGACTTGAAGGGTTTAGAGATTGAGCTAAGAAAAAGCTGCCAGTCTAAGGTGGTCAGTAAAGAAAATTAAAAGAAATAGAGAGTAGTGGAATGCCAGAGATAGGAAAGGCCAGGAGCAAATTAGAAAAGGAAAATAAAAAAAAAGTGTCTGAAAAAGAAGCGTTAGCTGCGTCTGTGTTCTCTCAAGGGGATGATTGCTTGATTGAGGGATTGTGCTTTCCTGGCCTCATTCAGAGAAAAAGGACTTGGTCCAGTAGAGGCAATGATCCTGAAAACTGCCTATGACATTCCTCCCTCCCTTTCTTCTGCCCTTATTCTCATTTAGTTCAGTGTGTGTGTGTGTTCGTGCATGTATTAGATGGAGGGAGGGATTTGAAACAACTTTTCCTGGGGAAAGGAAGGCCTCAAATAGAGCAGTGGTCTGTCTCTCAGGAAAATTTCTATCCCGGGGATACCCTTTAAGGTAGGGATTCAAGCAATGATGAGAAAGGTGTCCTTAGATTTGCCCTGTAATGAGATGTTACAAGCCATTAATTCTATGATACTCCAAAGAAATCCCAGCCAGGCCACAAAAAAAGGAAAAAAAAAAATCTAGGAATCACTGAGAAAAATACTAACTTTCGAAGTTCAGTGAATGAATTTGACCGAGCCTTTTTTGTCTTTCTCTGTTGTATTTGAAGCTATTGTGCTTACTTAGTTTCTGCCTTTCCCCCTGAAACCCTTGTAAAATGCTTTAGCTCTAGGATTTTCAAGGAATTAGGGAGCTAGAAACCCACAAAAGATAGGAGATCAAACAGAACAGTCACTCAAAAGCCATTAGTAGCTCTCCATGGTTCTGAAGATTAAGTTTGCACTCCTTAGCTTAGGGCCTTACTCCACTCGCTAGCCTGCGTTCTCCACCAGGGGCCCCTTACCTCTCTCAGCTCTTTGACACGCCATGCTTCTCCCACTCCTGGCCTTGGAACACCCTTCTTTCTCTGCTTCAAACTTCTTTCAGTAGACTAACACCTATCTGTGGAATAGGTTTAGCTTAGACTTCACTTTCTCAAGGGAGCTGACCCCAATTGCATACCCTCCCTCTCACATCTAGGTTACGGCCTCTCCTGTGTGCTTCCACCACACATTCTGTGTTTTGGCAGTCATCCCACTATACAATAATTTAGATGCCTGTTTAGTTCGCTGTAGTAGTCCTCACTAGACTACAAATTCTGTTGTTATGTTCCAGAAGAGTTCTTGTAGTATAAACTAGCTTTTGTGGAAGGATTATTTCAAACTTAGAGGCCTAATTTTAGCTGTGGTAGCAGGTGAGGAACATTTATAAGGGGTGCAACTATTCATTCACTTGCTTTCTCTTGCGTGCCCATTCTCTTTCATTTTTGGGCTTTTTTTTTTTTTTTAACTGTTGTTATAAAGTATAGCCCTGGGGTTTTTGAAAAATGACGCTTTTAGTTTCACTTGTGGACTTCATTCAATTTTTTTTTAAAGTCTTGTCCCAAGGATTGATTTGAAAGCTTGGTTGTTATCAAAAGCCCTTATCTTTCCAGGGTCATTCCTTAGTTGCTCTTGCAGAAACACCTAAACTGTGGGAATACCTTCAATGTGATGTGAAATGAAATGGTGGTGATAAATACTTGCCTCTAAACATAGTTTTTGGTGCTTAGGAAACGTGTAAGTCACCCTTGAAGGCCTCCTCCCTTTGAACTGCAATTTTTCATTGTGGGAGGCAGGATACATTGACTAATTTTCATTTGTCTCATAACCAGGCCATCTCACCCGATGGCATAATATTTTATTCCATTATACTCCATAACATTTGCTAATGTTTTTTCACTATGTTACACACATATTCGTTTCTAAATGATATGCCAAAAGGAAAAAAAAATTGTATGCTTTCTGTTGGGAATGGTAATAAAATCTACTTCTGAATTACATAAATGATATTATTGTCTTAAATGACATCATGTTACAGAGCAATGCTTATTATGTCATAATTTACCTTATATAAGTATTTTCAATATACTTTCATCAATCACTCAGTCTTTAACTGCACCATCCCAGACAGTAGCCCCTAGCCACATGTGGCAATTGAGCACCTGAAATGTGTCCAATCTGAATTGAGATAAGCTGTAAATGTAAAACACAGGCTAGACTTCAAAGACTTAGTGAAACAAAATTAAAAATATTTCATTAATAATTTTTGTGTTGAGGCCATCCCCCTGGCCGAATGGTTAAGCTTGAACCCGCCACTTCGGAGGCCCGGGGTTTCACAGGTTCAGATCCCCAGCATGGACATAGCACTGCTCATCAGACCATGCTGAGGTGGTGTCCCACATAGCACAACCAGAGGCACTCACAACTAGAATATACAACTATGTACTGGGGGGCTTTGGGGAGAGGAAGGAAAAAAAAAGAAGATTGGCAACAGATGTTAGCTCAGGTGCCAATCTTAAAAATAAAAATAATTATTGTGTTGATTTCAAGCTGAAACTGATATTTTGGATGTATTACGTAAAATAAAATATACTATTAAAATTAATTTTATCTGTTTCTTTTTACTCTTTTAATGAAGTTACTAGAAAACTTAAAATTACATACATGGCTTGCATTATATTTCTTTTGGACAATGTTGCTCTAGACAGTATCTAAATAATAAGGACTTCTGTCTTCTTTTGCTAGAAAAGGAGGTATTTACTCACTGTAGTAAGCAAGACTTGGTGACTGGTAGACTTATAGGAATGAGATTCCCAAAAGGCAATTAAGTATACCTAATGTCTTTGGATAAACCACTCATAATAATATTAAAATAATAACTAATCTGGTGAACTAATTATATTATTTATCTCTTTGGAGCTTTTGAGGATTCAATAAGATAATATGTGTGAATGAGTTGACCGAAATAATATTGTCTTATGGAGAGGAGGGTGCAGGTGAAAATTGTTAGAGATGAAAACTATCAGGGAACAATTTGAAAACTATTTTCAAACATGACATATAATAGTAGTATGCTTTATTATCTGTGGATTCAATTAAAGCATCAAAAAATGGGCTTTTGGTTTATGTGAGGACTTTTTATGGCAGCAGCATTTTTCATGTAGCTATATAATCCGTGTAACCATCCTTCCAAATGATGGGTGATATTTTACTTAATCGATACATCAGCCTTTATGTAGTCATTCCCTTATTCTTGGACATTGGGTTGCTTCTAGCGTTTTTTCCCCCTCTAATATTGTAAATGTTGTCGTGTTAAATATCTGTAAAAATCTTCCCATATTTTGGGTAATTTTCCAAGGATGTCAGACTGATTTTAAAGGAGTTAATGGGTTATGCAGGGATGGAAAAACCATTCAAATTCGTGGCTGAAACTGAACAAATTATTCAACAAGGAAGGAGTTGAATATAAGCTGTTTCCTCATCTGTATTGCATTTCTAGGGTAAAGATAAATGGGGCAAAGATTTACCAAATGTTGACATGCGTTTTTTTCTATTGTGAGAACAGTGGCAATAAAAAATAGTAATAAAACCAACAGAGATTTTGGATATTTCAATATTTAGATCTTGTTATATCCGAAATCTTGAATGCAGAGTTTTAGCCCCGTTGAACAATTTTATCTAAGCTGTCCGAAGGACTCTGAGAGCACCCTGTAGCTGTGTAAAGGCTTATATAATTGTCCAACATCACATGTGAACTAGCTTAAATCTTCACCTTGGGTTTGAGAAGAGACTATTATTTTTATTTCAGACCTTTCAGTTACATAAAAAACAGTCTTGGAAGAAAGGTTTCATTTTGCCCATGACTGTGTGTTGGTAAAAGTTTTATTTTCAGAGCAGATGTTTAAAGCCCCAAAAGCTGCGTTTACATTTTGTGAATATATTTATTGTCTTAATCACACGGAGCCTCTGTTACTGGTAGTACGTTAGAAATTGCAACTCATTCCAAATAAAGCTGGGCGGAAATAGGAAGGCAACCCCAAATTAAGGCAGAGCACTTTAATAAGAATCTCTTTTAAAATACAGCTTCTCATTATCATAATGTTACAAACCCCATTTGTAGCCCGAGTTACAGAGTTCAAGAGCAAATGTTAGAGCTGCTGCAGCCGTGCTCATTCATGGAAGAGTTCAGCACAGAGAACGTATATTCAGTGAGGCTGATTTGTGTAGTTTACGTTCTATGCATATAGAGCTGTTAATTTTAATATAGTTGCCCTTACTCTCAAGAACACCTGCTACCCGAACAACCCAGTTATAAAATCAACTCTCCCAAGAATTATTTCCTACCTAGACTTCTTGGTTTTAAGAGCAGTGCTTGAGCACTGCTTGAGTATAAGAAGGTTTTTAAGTTACAATTGCTGTGATACTGGTTGAACATTTAAGTTTTTAGGCAACTTTTAGACCATGACTGTTGCCCCTGCATCATGCATCATGAATTCTAATGATGGTACTGATAATCTGGCACTGCAGATGTGGAAGGAAAGGTATTCCATTTAGAATCAAAGCGCCTGGGCTTTCGTGCTGCCTGTGTTACTTGGGCAAGTCACATAACTTCTCAAAGCTACTGAATTTCCTAGTTGGGAAAGTGAGTGCAGAGTGGATGGTTCTGACTGTTCTTGGAGCTTGACCTGCATAATTTGTTCATCTTTCCTAATCCTGCTAAGAACCTCAAGCTTCATCCTACAGGTGCTGCAGAGCTACTCAAGAGTTTTGATCTGGAAGAAACATACAATATAGGCTGCTCACTCTGACAACAGTATTGATAATGGATTTGAGGGAAACAGGCATGGAGGCTTGGAGGACAATTAGAAAGCTATCACAATAGTCCAACAAGGAAATTCTGAGGGCTTGAACTAAGGTAGTTATACTATAGATGGATAGAGAGGTGGAGATAAACTTGAGAGATAGTTAAGGAGGCAAAATAGAAGAGTTTATTGATTGGGAACGTGCAAAAATGAGGGAAAAGGAATCAAGGATGATACCCAGTTTTCCAAAAATCAAGGAAGGAAAGATCTATTACAGGTCAAACTTATTTGTTTAAATTATATTTGCTTATGTTAGTCTGTGATCTTAGTGAAGGAAGGGACTATGCTGTTTACCACTGTACTTCCACTGCCTAGCCCAATGCCTTCATAAAGTGTGCACTCAATAAATACATGTGGAATTAATGAGAAAAAGCAAGGGACTGGTGGAAATCGTGAGTTTGGTATTGAACATGAATTTGAAGATTCCTACTGAATTTCTAACTAGAAATTTCCAGTTGAAAATAATATAGGTTTAGAGCTTGGGAAAGAGATCTAAGTAAAAAAGAATTAGATGCCATCATAATAGTTGAAGCTGTGGGAATGGATGAGCTTGGAGAATGGGAGGAGATACTGGCAAAGGATAGTGTCCTGGGGGTGTCGCTTAAACAAAAGTTTTATTTATCACCTCCAAGCCTGCACTTATATATTTTTTTCTTCTGGAAGGGCTTTTTCTAACTCCTATGACACCATCCTTTGTTTATTTCTTTCTCATTCTTTAAGACTCAGCCAAAATGAATCTTTTCTTAACTCTTGTAGGGTGAGTTGAGTGCCCTTCTCTATGATTTCACTTATCACATAATGTCTAAAATCTCTGTTTATGTGCTGGGTTTCATTTACCAGATTACAGGCTTATAGAGAGTAGGGAATGCATCTTAGTCCTTGTATTCTCAGTGTTTGGTACATGGTAGGTGCTCAATAAGTGTTTGTCCAACTGAATCAAAGGAGGTGGTCCCTGACTCTTCTCCAACTTCATTTCCTGACATTTTCTTCCCAGTCTGTTGTTCCCTGCTACTGAAATTGGAGTTCTTGGTCCAGCTTCTAGGCTGTTTATAAGAATGATGTTCTTCCATTGCCTGAATACCTTTCCTCCCGCTTCTCTGTGTGGTTTGTTACTACTATTTGTTCTTTAAGTCTGACGGCCTGACTGAGGCATCTCCTGCTCTAGGAAGCCTCCATTCCTCTTCCCCAGCATTCCCATTTTATGACAGATTAGAAGGTCCACTTTTATTTTCTTAAAGCATCCTCTGCTATCACAGTATTGTTTGCACTGATTGTCCTTTCGGGTTTACCTGTTTTTCTCTCCCAACTAGACTGGGACCTCTGGTGTCTATCACTGTGCCTAGCATGTAGAAGGCACTTAAATCTTTCTTTAAAAACATAAGGGCATTTTTCACTCTTGCATTAAAAGGTGAAGAGATAATTAGCATTTTGAGAACCTAATTTGTGCCTGTCACTATACCAGGTGTTTATCTATGTAGAGTTTTTGGAGAAAAACAATTGGAGGCAGGAGTCTTGGCAGACAGAAAGCATTTGCAGTCCCATAATCTTAGATCTGTGCTCGCTAGTAGCTTTGGGATCTGCATTGTTTTCCCCATGTGTGTTATAAAAAGCTGTTTCTCTCATTATAAAGAGTGTGGACCTATTGGGGAAGTCCACAGATAGTTTATTCTGTAATATTCTCTTCTTTCTTGAGGGGAAATTCTATTTAAATAGACTATAAGGTGCTTCTTAAACTGGGGCAAGCATTCTCTTGGGGGTGTGAGGCTACAGAATAAATAGACACATCTTCCTGCCATGTCAACATTTACTCATAGCTACAGATACTTCTACTTAAAGATGGTGGACTAAAGCCATACGGATGCCGCTTTCCTCCCTGAAACTCATAAAAGTAATAAAACAAAGAACTCACCCACCCCCAAATCCCCAAAGAATAAAAATTAGGGAAGAAAGCTCTGTGTTCAAGTGAAAACAAGAAAGGCAGACAAATTATGACCATCACCCAAATATAGTGAAATTTGGATCAAATATGAGAGACCACTGAGAGCCAAAATAAACTTTTTCAGACCCTGGGTGAAATATATTTCTGTAAACAAAAATGCCACAGATCAGAAAGGCCCACTCAGTTATCTTCCATTAAAATGAATAGACATAGAGGCCTGGAAGGGCTGTAGAAGTGGGAAATCTCCCTGCAGAGTCCGAGTTCCACACTCAAGCTCAGTTCTAGTTCCACACCTGGGACCCCAAAGAGGTGGTACAAAAAGGGGATCCACTCAGGCCAGCCATCCTGGTTACCTGTAACCTAGATTCTTAGCTGAGGGAGATTGCTAGAGGTGAGGTTGGGAAAAGGAATGAAAAAGGGAAGCCAGTGTTGTCAGAGACTGTAATTTAAGGTCCTTCACTGAAGCCAGACCATCCTTGTGAATGTCTTTAGCTGGGAGGAGACACGCACCCAGGAAAGAGAACACAACAGACGTGGAAAGATATTGGAAGCAACAACCAGAATTGAAGCTGCAGACTTCCCTAGCTCAAATAACCACAAAAATAAATGTATCATTACAAACAGCAACAAAATTACAGGGTGCTATCACAGTATATAATAGGGGATGCGACATTGTCTGCAGCTCTGGGAAGTTTTCCCTGAGAAGCAGTGTGAGTTGAGAACTGATGTATGAGTCAGTGAGGCAAATGAAGGAGAACATTCTTGTCAGAGGGACGAGCAAGTTTAAAATCTTTGTGGGAGGTGAAAGCATTCTGTGGGTGAGAAATGGAGAAGGCAAAGGTGATTGGAGTGCAGAGAATGGGAATGGGATGGAGAGGGGAGAATAATGAGAAGTGAGACTAGAGGGAAAGAGGGTCAAATACGTAGGACTTTATTGTTCTTGTTAATGATTCCTAAGAGCAATGGGAAACAACTGAAATATTTTAATCAGAGTTCTGACATGAGTAGATTTGCATTTTAAAATGACCCCTTTGTCTGTAATGAAGACAATTGATTTGGGAGCAAAGGATAGTGGAAATGAAGGGAAACCAGCTAGGGGACTGTTGTGGTAAAACAGGTGAGAGGTGATGATGCCTCAGTCAAGGGCTGTGACAGCAAAGATGGAGGTAAATGAGCAAGCAGGAGGTTTTGTGAAATACAGAGGAGGCAAATAGATCTAACTTGGTGATGAATTGGATTTTGGACGTATATGGCAGAAACCACTAATTGTCCCCAGTATCCATTTTTCCTTTCTTCCTTCTGGAGCTAGTACCACCTACCCCCCCCCCCCCCCCCGAGTTTGAACCACACATGTGACCACTTAGCTAGAGTCTACATTTATCAAGCTTTCTTTCAGTTAGATGTGACCATGGACTAAATTTGGGCCAAAATCCAGGTCTCCTCCAAAAAAACAAGGCTGTTTGTCCTAGACTCTAAGCCCCTTCTCTGGGCTGGAACACGGACATGGTGCTAATGATCCAATTTCCATCCATGCAGACTTGCATGTCAACTTAAGGGCTGGCAGAAGAAGAAGACAGAAGAAACCTAGGTTCTTGAATGACCTTGTGGACCAGAGCCTCGCCACTGGCTCGATTTTACTCACTTTCACATTTTTATGCATGATGGAGATCATTTACTATCTTGACTGAGCCACTGTATTTTTAGATTGCTTTGTTTCAGCAATTTAGCCTAATTATTCCAGGTGGTGGGAGAGGGCTGAACTGGATGAATTGTGATGTCATTCACGGAGATGAGAAACATTCATTATCTCTTTCAGCTTTGAGTCATTAACATATTTGATTAAATATTATTTTATATCTAAATTTGAGTAATGGATAAAAATATTTCAAAACTAGATACCTTTCCCAGGGTTGTCACAGCTTCATTCTTTTTCCTAAGACTAAGCTTTGCCAATTATAATTTTATCTAATTGTGCTATCACCCACCTCATATTTCTCAAACTATTAAGGTATAATGAAAAGCAAAACTGACTTACTGAACCCTAGATATATTTATTTCTATAGCCTTCAGCTGATTTACCAATCTAGTTAAACAACAACCAGGGCAAGAAAAATTTCAATAAAGAGAAGAGAAAAGAAAGAGAACATGGGGTCAACTTAGCTTGAGTTTATTTTTTAGTTCACCTATGAGAGTCTCTAGAAATCACCACCTTTATTTTTAAGAAGGGTTAATATGCTCTATACTTAATTATCCACCTAATAATTTTGTTTCGAGTATAAGCCACCTTCAATATTCAAAATCCATCCTCTTTCCTTTTGGAAATCAGGACAGCCATCCAAATACAGATTTTTAGCATAACTCTTGTTTTCTATGGTGCTTCAAAGATTACTAAAAATTATTTCTATCAAAACACTTCCCATGTTATTTATCAAAGTATTAGAAGCTGGAAGTGGGTAAAATAAGTGGTTTATTATTATGAAAATTGTTCTTACCTTCCAAAATCTATATTAAACTCACTTGGAATTTTATGAACTTTTCCTGTAGGTTCAAAGAAATAGAAATCAATGAAGGATCTCAATAATTCTTGCAGTAATCTTAATAAAAAGAATATTTTATAGCTCCTGTTTCAACGAGTCTACTCCTTTGTACTAGTCCATAGGGAATTCATTGGAAGTATGTTAGAGCAGCTGCTCCTATTTAACAGATGAGGCAGTGAAATTATTAAATAACAGGAGTTTTCCTAGGTTTACATACTAATCAGAGACTAAATAAGGAATCTACTCCGAATGTTCTAATGTCAGGTCCAGGGTACCTTCCACAGGACAGTGCTTTTTTATGGTAAATGGAAGTTCATTATCAAACTAGATGATGCTATAATCTATTTGAAATGATGGTGATGAATGAGCTAATTGCACCTAAGTAGTGATTTCTTTAGGTAGTCTACTTCCAAATCTTTCAATGTTATTTTAAACATTGGAAAGACAATTTAAGAAATGATTTTTCTTCTACTAGGAAGCAAGCTGACTTTAGAGTGTACAGGGATCCATAAATCCATGAACTGGATGCAAACAAAATTACTTAAAAGATAGATTTGTGAATTCGAAAGAGAGAATTTAGTTTTGATTTCCAAAGCTATTTGAAATGGGCTTGAACTTATTTGTCCAACAAATATTTTTTGCCAGCCACTATTCACAGTTTACAATGGTGAACAAAATAAAGTCTCTATCTTCACAGAACTTTCCTTCTAGTGGGAGAGATACACAAAATGTATATAAAGCAGAATGTGTGCAATCAAGAGAAAAAATCAAGCAGAATAAAGAGATGTAGAAGGCAGAGTTCTTTTGGATAGAAATATCAGCTTTACGGAGTGATATCTATCCAAGACTCAAATGAAAGGAGTAAATAACCTGAAAATTGCTGGGGCACCATTGAAAGCCAGTGCAACAATCCTGAGGTAGAGATGAACTTGATACCTTCTAGAAACAGTGAGAATGCTGATGTGGCTGAAGCAGAGTAAGTGAGCAGGGCGTGATGGGCACATGTGGTTGAAGAGCTAGCCAAGGCCAGATCGTGTAGGGCCAGATAGACCAGAGTCAGGACTCTGTATTTTGTACTAAATGCAATAGAAAGTATGGAAAGATCTGAGCATGAGAGTATGTGATCTGATTTATGCTGTAAAAGATCGTTCTGGCTACATGTGAAGAGTGGACTGGTGTGGGAGTGGAGCTAGTATGGAGGCAAAGGAGCTATGGTAGTGTTGTAGCAAAGAGATAATGATGGCTTAGAGCAGGGTAGTAGTGGTAGGGAGGATGAGAAGGATTAGATTTGGGGTATATTTTGAAGGTAGAGCTCAGGTAAGTTGCTGATGGATTGGATGTGAGGCACGAAAGAAAGATAAACCAAGGAAAAACTGGCTTTCTGCTCTGGGCCACTGGATGAATGGTGTTGCCATCTACTGATCTGTAGAAGGCTGGATGGAAAGAAGAATTGGCAGAAACATAGAGTTTATTTTGGACATGATAAACTTGAGATGCCTTTTGAACATCCAGGTGTAGACATCACATGGGCAGCTGCATATACACGTCAGAAGCTCCTGGCAGAAGTAGGAGCTACAGATACCAGTTTGTGAGTCCTTAGCATGTGGATGGCATTTAAAGCCATGGGACTAGGTGAGCTCACATAAGAACATCATCAAGATAATGTGTCTGAGGACTGAGCTTAGGCATTCCAATATTCAGAGGTCAGGAAGAGGAAAAACATCCAGCAAGGGAGAATGATAAGGAATGGTCAGTGAGGTGGGGGTGAATCAAGAGAATCAAGAGGGAAAATCCAGAAATCAAGAAGGAGGATATCCCATTACATTTTCTTGTTCAATTTGCCCTCCTACTCTCAACGTTGATTATTTCCCACCTTCTGCTCTCTCCTCAAATCGACAGTGCTCCCTCACTCACCCGCCCCAACTCACTATCAGCTTATAACCCTGCTTTGTATTTCACAGAGAAAATAGAGCTACTCAGAAGAGAACTTCATGATCTCCCCATCAACAAATACATTAGCTACATCTACTCTGCCTTCCCATCTGTTAAAACAGGTGAACCTTCCCTGCTGTATTGTAAGATGGACCCCTCTACTTGTCACTGGATCAGATTTCCTCTTTCCAGTCCAAGGACTTGGTTCTTGAATGATCTTCTCTCTCTCTCACAGGATCAATCATTCCCCCTTTCCTTGTACAGCCCTATTAGCATAAAAGCATGCTGTGTCATCTATCACATTAAAAAAATCAACGGACTAAAAGTTGAAAAAAAAAAATCCTTCCTTACTCCCATGTCCTTTTCTACTGTTAGCCCTATTTTCTCATCTTTATAGTAAAACTCTAGATCAGATGTCTGAATATGCTATTTCTATGTCCTCACCTCCCAATCTTTCTCCTTTAAAAATATTTTATAATGTAATATTTGATATATACAAAAGATAATTTTTAACATATATAAGATATGAAGCATGATAATGAGCACCCAATTTAAGAACTAAAGTGATTGATACTGTTTTATCTACCTGTTTGACCCTTTCCCCCTCCCTAAGGTAACCTCTATTCTGCAGTTTGTGTTTATAATTTTGTCTCCCCATTTTTCCATTTTATCTCTGTATATATAGAAGATTATATATATATATATATTTAGTTTTGCTTATTTTTGAGCTTTATGAAAATGGCACAAACTACATGGAGTCTTATGCACCCTACTTCTTTCAATTTATTATGTTTCTAAGATTCATCCAGGTAGCAGTGGGTTTTTTCCCCCTTTTCACTGTTGTATAATAGTCTGTTCCACAGTCTATTTACCTGTTAATGTATATTTGGGTTGTTTCTAATTCTTTTGCTATTACAATAATGCTGCTGTGAATATATTTGTACATGTCTCCTGGTGAACAAATGGAAGAGTTTCTCTAGGCTAGGATTTATAAACCCAGGAGTAGAATTGCCACCTCATAGGCTAAGGGAATGTTCAATATTATGAGATAATGACAAATTTATTTCCAAAGTGGTTGTATAAATTTATCCTCCTACCAGCAAAATAGATGAGAATTTTGGCCTTCAATTGGTATTGTCAGGTATCTTATTTTTTGCCAATGTAAACAGGTATCTCATTGTAGTCTAAGTTTTCATTTTCCTGATTATTGAGATTGAACAACTTTTTATGTACTTATTGATGAATTTTTATTCCTTTTTCGGGGAAGAAAATGTTTGTTCATGTCTCCTGTTCTTTCTATTGGGTCGTTTGACTTTTTCTTAGTAATTTGTAGAAATGTGCTTTTTGTTTTAATATTCTGGATATTATTTGTTTTATGTGTTGTGATGATCTTTTCTTAGTTTGTGGCTTGTCTTTGTAGTGTCTTTGGATGAACAGAATTTCTTAATTGTAATATGACTTTTTCAATTCTTTCTTTTATGGTTAGCACTTATGTTTTGTCTAAGAAGTTATTTTCTGTCCAAATGCCATAAAACTTGCTTTTGTATTGCCTTCCAAAAGTTTTAGGATTTTGCCTTTTATGTTTAAGTTTGTAATTCATCTGTAGTTGGTTTTAATGTATAGTGGAGAAAATCAATTTATTTTTCTTCCAAATGGACAACTAATTGTCTCATTATTTTTTGCTGAAAAGCTTGTCTTTCCCCTGGTGTCCTGTGTAACTAACTCTTTTATGTAACAGATTTTCATGAATCAGCCTGTTTGGGGAGTCTCTATTCTGTTCCATCAGTCAATTTATCTACCTTTGTGCAATAACATACTTAATTTCTATAGCTTTATAATGTCTTGATATATGATAGCACAAACTTCCACTAATTCTTTCTCAAGTGTGCGTGTGATAGTCTCAGGCTTTATACTCTTTCACATAAATTTTAGAATCTTTCTAAAACCTTGTTGAGATTCTTATTGGAATTGCATTGAATCTCTTGTTAAAATTTGGAGAGAATTGCCATCTTTATGATATTGAATCTCCTTATCCACGAATATCATATATGTTTCTGTTAACTTAGGGCTTTCTGAATGTCTTTGCTTCTATAAATGTTATCTTTTTAAATTAGCATTTTCTGTTTGTTACTCGTCTGTAGAAATGTAGTTGATACTTATATAATGATCATAGGTTCAACTACCATGCTAAACTCTCTTATTGATTGTAATCATTTGTCTATAGATTCTTTTGGTTTTCTAAATAGACAAAATTAGCTGCAAAAATATAGATTTTTTTCTCTTTTCCAATAATTATAACTTGTAGATCCTTTTTGTGTTTGCTGTGTGTGTGTCCAGTATAACCAATGATAATGGATATCATTGTTCCTGATTTTAAAGGGAATGCTTTATCTTTAAGGATAATTTTGCTGTAGATTCTTTGTTAGATAGTTATCATTGAATTGAGAAAATTCCTTTTTATTCCTTATTTGCTAAAATTTTAAAAAATTATGAATTATGTTTTTGTTCTTTTACAGAATCCATTTGGATAATCATATCATTTTCTCCTTTAATTGCACATTGTGGAAATATCATTTATAAATTTTTCGATTTTTAAACCATCCTTTCATTCTTGATCAGCCTTTTTTCTATATTGCTAGATATGCTTTACAAATATTTAGTTTGGTATTTTTGTATTTATGTTTGTGATAGAGAAAGGATGAAGTTTTCCTTTTATAAACTGTCCTTGTGTCAGTGTCGCGATCCAATGTACACATCAGGATAGATGCGGAGAGGGCTGATGGCCACTCTGAGTTTATTGTAACCAGCGTTTCAATATATACATAGCTTACATCTGTTAAACATACACAGGTGTTCTGGACAATGTAATTAGTGGATGCCAAGAATTCTTAGTGATTTCTCAAGGAGCCCTCCCTCGGCCTCTGTTTTGATATTGTCATGTTTTTGCTGTGGTCGTATATTTTTTTTTTTAGATTTTATTTTATTTTTTTCCTTTTTCTCCCCAAAGCCCCCAGTACATAGTTGTATATTCTTCGTTGTGGGTCCTTCTAGTTGTGGCATGTGGGACGCTGCCTCAGCGTGGTTTGATGAGCAGTGCCATGTCTGCACCCAGGATTCGAACTGACGAAACACTGGGCCGCCTGCAGCAGAGTGCGCGAACTTAACCACTCGGCCACGGGGCCAGCCCCTGTGGTCATATATTTTTATCTCGGAGCAGACAAGGCCTCCTAGGCAATGGCCCCTCCTGCTCCCAATATCGATATCGTGTCTCCATCTGTGCCCCCGGGTGACCGCGCCTGTCTTAGGTTGCCTCCCCCAGGAGGTCTTACCCGTCATTGGCTAACCACCCTTCTCACCTCCGGGTCACAGTTTGTTGGCAAGCATTTTCCAGTGATTATTAACCCTTCCTGCGTCAGGGGCAGCTACACCTTGTATGCTTTTGGAATCAAGATTATACTAGATCATAAAATGGGAGTTTGGGAGTATTTTCTCTATTCTGCTCTTTGGAACATTTTGAATTGAGATGTGTTTCTCAAAACTTTGGTAGGATTTGTCTATAAAATAATGAGTCTTTTTAGAAATACAAATTTTTGGCTAGTCATTTAAATGCTTTAATATTTACTATTCTGGCTTCCTATTAAATCAGTTGTGGTGAGTCACAGTTTTCTAAGAATTTTTACATTTTGTATAAATTTTCAAATATTGGCCTAAAATTGCTCATAGTATTTATTTATCTTTTAAATTTATCTTATATACGTAGTTATACACCCCTTTCCTACTTAATATCATTTATTTGTGTTTCCTTTTTCTAGATCACATCAACCAGAGTTCTCTTAATTCTTTTAGTCTTTTCAGGGGCAAGGATTTTTTCTATTTATTTATTTTTAATTTTATCTTTATTTACTTTCTTTTATTTTCTTGGAGTTTATTCTGTTGTTTTCTGATTTTTTAAATTGGAAGCTTTATCCATTAATTTTTGGCCTTCTCTACTGTAAGCATTTGAGGCTACAGATTTAGGTTAAACCATAGGAAATTGCTAATATTTGACTGTTATTGATTTATAAAGAATGATAATTTCCTATGATTTACTTAATGTTTCCCTCAAAGTATTGTTTTCACAACTCCCCACAACTTTCAAGGTGCAATATTTTATTAATAAGTTTCAAGTTTTAAAAATTTTGTATTATGATTTCTTCTTTGGTCCATGAGTTACTTGAAGTATGTGGGAATGTATGTGTATGCTTTAAATATCTAAGTTTAAAGAGATTTAAAACTGTCTTTTTCTATTGTTCTTGTTGTTGACTTTTAACTGAATAACATTGTGTTGAGAGAATGTGGATTGTGTTAAAGAAAAAAATTATTCAGACACTTGTTAAAGACAATAAGGAAGACTTTGTTCAAGAAGGGGACTACTGCAACAGGGGCTTTGCAATAGCGGGGAGATTGGACTCAGCTCTAAATACAGCAGGGACGGGGGGATTGATAGCCAAGGAGCAGGGTGGGGATCAGTGGATGGGAAATTACAAAGAAGTAAGGGGATCCTGGCTAAACCAACTGGACGGGATTCTTGCTGAAGGCAGGCCAGAGGGATAAGAAATCAGTGGTGGGGATGGGGAATGTGATCAGATATAAAGGGTGGGGGGTTCTCGCTAAACTGACCCAGCAGTATTCTTGCTAAAACTAGACCAGGTGGGCCAAGAGCAGATCTCAAGTTTGTGACCTAGTGAAGAAGAGGCTCAGAGGAGCCTGCCTCAGGTTTAGGCAAGGAGAGAGTGTCAGGGAGTGAAGCCCCATCTCTCCTCCCTGCTGTGCAACTCCATTGCAGCAGTCCATGGATCAAGTCTTTCTTACCTTCTTGAACAATTTTTGTTCTTTAACCACTGTGTGATCAATTTGTTAAATTTGTGGAAACTTGCTTTATGGCCCTCTAATTGATTGTGTTTTGAAAATGTTCCACTAGAGAATGTTTTCTATTGGTTAAAAACATGGACACTACAGTCGAATTACACGGAGTCAGATTTTAGCTTTGCACTTACAGAACTATATCTCATAGTAGTGTTATGAGGATTAAATGAGTTAGTTAATACCTGTCAAGTGTCTATAATACTGCTTGGCACATAATAATCACTCAATAAAGAAATTAGCTGGATGATGATGATGATTATGAAAAGAATGTTTTTTTCAGTTGTTAGGTGTAAGAATATATATATATATACACACACACGTACACATATATATACACATTGTATATATAATAAAATTAAATGTAATAAAATAATAATATTACATACGTATATTATATATATACGTATATATATGTATACACACAGTCAAACTTGCTAACTGAGTTGTTCAAATCATGTAGCTTACTTGTGGTTTTTGTATGCTTGACCTCCTAATAATTGAAGCGTGTTGAAATTTCCTAATGTATATTATCTAATAATTTATGTATCTTATATCTAATCACATAACTAATTCAACTTTATTTTGGTTACTAGTGATATTTTTAATTTTCAATTTTTATGTGTCCTTATGTTTTAGGTGTGTCTTGTAGACAGTGTCATTGTGCAATTGGATAATACTTTCTAAAAAATTCTGGGCTGGCCCGGTGGCACAGTGGTTAAGTTTGCACGTGCTGCTTCGGCCTGGGGTTTGCTGGTTCGGATCCCGGGTGCTGACATGGCACCGCTTGGCAAGCCATGCTGTGGTAGGTGTTCCACATATAAAAAAGTAGAGGACGATGGGCATGGATGTTAGCTCAGGGCCAGTCTTCCTCAGCAAAAAGAGGAGGATTGGCAGCAATTAGCTCAGGGCTAATCTTCCTCAAAAAAAAAAAAAAATTCAGCTAACATTCTAGCTGGCAAACTTAGTTCAATTACATTTATCATGATTAGTTATATATTTGGATTGCGTTTGCTTCTTTGCGCCCTTTATTTGTTCCCTTTTTCTCAACTTTTTTTCTCTTGCTTTTCATTTTGGCTAAACTTTTAAATTCACTTGTTTTCTCCATGAACTTCAGTGGTTCTCGTGTGAGACTGATACAGCACCCTCACTGCAAGCATTTGGAAGTATGTGAAGGTGTTTTTTTTTTGGTTGTCATAGTGACTGGGATACGTGCTACTGGCATTTGGAGGGCAGAATCCGAGGATGCTGACTATCTTGCAATGGGCAGGATGGCACTGCACAGGGGACAATTGTCCTGTACAAAATGCCATTTGCACTCCCCTTGAGAAACACTGCTGTACTAGCTTGAAGCTTCTAGAGCATTTATGTTCTTCTAAGTGCCCTTGAAATCTTATGACAGACACTTAATCTAAAATAATTTAATGTCTTACTCCCCTGTTTGACAATTAAAGGATCCTAGAACATTCGTACTCTATTAACCTTCTTGTGTCATATATGCTATTGTTCAGAATTTTAGTTTTGCTGTTTTTAATTCTGAACTCCAGAAATTAAGCATTGTTATCATTATCATTATTTTATATCGATGATGTCTGTTTATAGTAAGACTTTCCAGTATCATTGCCTACCATTCCTTCTTAAATCTCAGAGTTTTCTTCAGGGATTATTTCCCTGCTCCCTGAAATTCCTTTAATGAAGGACTATTGCTGGTAAACTCAGTTGTCATTTATCTGAAAATGTTTTTGTTTGGCCCTCATCCGTGAAAGAGAGTTCTTTAAAACAATTTCTTACTTGCTTTCAGGAAATCATATTTTCCTGATTATGTTTCTGCCTCACTTGCTGCTCTTCCACAGTCTCCAATGTTCGTTCTTCGGATCCTTCTACCCTCATAATGTTGGAGTGCCCCAGGGCTCCATCTTTGAATCTCTTCCAGTTTGATGACTTTCTATGCCATCTGTGTACTGCTGACTCCCACATTTACGTCTCCAGTCCAAACCTTACAAATGAACTCCAAACTCCTGTATCCACTCTGACGTCTCCATGTGAGTAACACACGTTTCAAACTTAGGTTCCAAACTGAGCTCCTGCTCTTCCCTCCAAGCCTGCTCTGCTCACAGTTTTCCTCTTTGGAGTGTATGTCAACTGCATCCTTCCAGTTACCTATCTACAGTTCCCCTATGTTACGAACCACTTCAAAACCACACCAAATCCTTCTGACACTTCTTCAGATCTGCCCACTTCTCCCCATCTGCATTGCCATCACCTTTGTACGTGCCACCATGCCCTTTCACCTAGGTGATTGCAATGGCTTCCCAGCTGATTTTCCTGATTCTTCCCACGCTCTCCAATAATCTGTTCTTGTTCAAGTCATCCTTTAAAGATGTAAGTCAAATCATGAGATGGCTCTGCTCGAGGTTCTCTGAAAGCTTTCCATGTACTTGGAGTAAAAACCCAAGTTCTAACAGTCTTCTGGAAGGTTCCATGTGATATGCCCTCCCCTCGCTCTGCTCTCTCTCCAACCTTGTTTTCTGCCACTCTATGATTCCCACTGCTGTAGCCGCATTGGCATTCTTGCTGTTCCTTAAACATGCCTGTGAGCTGCCACATGGCTTTCACCTTGTCATCTCTCCCTGTAATACTTTCTTCACAGCAATCCATTTACCTTCCCCTAACCCTCTGCACTTTCCCTCAGGTCTTTGTCTAAATGTCACTTTTTCAGTAAGACCTTCCCAGACAACCATATTAAAAATTGCAAACTCTCCCTTTCCCTGGTATTGTCATCTCCTTTCCTGCTTTCTCCATATCATCTGATCTATTTAATTAAATTATTTTTTATCTGTCCACACTACTACAACGTAAGTTCCAGGAAGGCAGTGATTTTTATCTGTTCCTGACACACAGTACCTACTAAGTAAATGTGAATGACTAGATGAATAATTCTACGTTGAATATTATTTTCCATGCATTTTTAAATACATTTCCCTCCTTCTCTTTTTGATTTCCATTTTTCTGTTCAGAAGCTTGCTGTCAGCTTTGGGTAATATCTACATTCTTTCTGACTGGCCTAAGATTGTCTCCTTGTTCTCACTTTTTCGGTTTTCACTATAGTGTATCCTGGTATGGATATTTTTCATTTGTCCTGTGTAGTAGACATTGTGCCTCCTGTATCTGTGGATTCACGTCTTGTCAATTTTGGAAGATTCTCTGTTATTACCTCTTCCAGTGTACCTTTCCTTTAGGACTTGTTAGATCTTTTCATTCTATCTTTTATTTCTCTTTTATATCTTTTTAATATTATACATTTTGCTTTTCTATGCTGCATTCTGGATAATTTATTCATATCTGTCTTCACTTCAGTTTTGCTAAAATGTTATCTCATCCATTGAGTTTCTAATATCAACAATAATGTTTTTAATGTCTAAAAGTTTTATTAGTTATCTTTCCAATCTTGGTCATTTTTGTGACTTCTTACTGCCTGCTTATTTTATGCTTTTATCTATTATTTCTTGTTTTTTTCACATCTAGTTTCCCCCTCTGTTTTTAACTGTTAATTTCAACATTTAAAGTCTTTGAAGAGTGTATGTTGTTTTGGTTGATTCTTGCTCATGGTGTTTGGTGATATTTTATTTAATTTTTTATTTAACTTTATTTAATTGTAAGCTCATATTTGTTTGATCTTAATTTGTGGGAGCTTTCCTCCAGAAGGGATTGGCATTTGCTTCTGCTCAGAGCCTGGGGTTCTCTCAATCTGGAACTACATTAGTCCCTTTGAGGCGCTTGGACTGATGTGAGGGTCTGAGGCTAGGCTGCTGTGTCTTGCAGCTGGCCCAAGGCTTACTCTTAGCTAGTAGTGATGGCATCTGCATTTGTTTGCCTTCAACATGCCCCATTTCCTCTTCTTATTTGGAATTGCACAGTGCTGCCTATTGAGGTTTCAGCTCTCTGGGTTTTTTGTTTTGTTTTATTTTTTGGTCATGGTGGTAGAGATGCTTGGATATTTTTCTTAGTTCCTGCAAATCCTGCAGTTCTTTAAAACAGTATGTGTTATTCATGATAGACTTGGTTTGTAGCAAAAGATCTCTTTTAGAAAATCCGGCTTACCATTCTGTGGAGGCCATCATTCTGTCTTGAAGCCACTCCAATCAGGCTTTCTTCCCCATCATTTCAGTAAAACAACACTTGTCAACATCATCAGTGACTTCTAGATTGCTGAGTCCAATGATCAGTCCTCATTTCTCCCCATTGCTTAGCATCACTTGAATGACAACTTTAACATTCCCTAACGTAACTTGTTGAACAGCTGGGCTTTGGATCACTTGATTTTCTGAGATGCATATTTTGTATTAGAGGGGATAAGAAGATGGCTAAGTAGGCCATCAACAGTGGCCCACGCTGGGGGCTAATCCTACTCAAGATTACTGCAGCACACGGTTCAGGAATTCAAAGGAACAATATATACTAACAAAAAGTCAAAAGAAATGTGCGTTAATAAAAAGCCACTACACTCATACACAATTTATCTTTCCCCTTAGCTAGCACAATCTTTTAACAAGGAAGGTGACACTCTTTTGACAATCTCCCATCAGAAGTAGAGGAGCCAGAGAAGAAAAAAATTATTGCTCCCTTGCAATGGTTCTAGTAAAATTTCAGAAACTTACAAAATTATTGCCTACTTATCAATACCAGCTGGTGTTAGAGACGATGCTAATCATTCTAGTGTTTTTGTGCCACCCTATTTTATCGTTACTATGATTCCCCAGAGGCCCTTTTGTACTTTGGACGCTATTACTATTGTGAGGCACTGGCCTAAGCGTAGTAGGGGATCATGATGTCCTTGAGGAGCTTGCTTCAGTCTAGTTGAGGAAACTCTTGTGTCCACACCTTTAATGCAGGGTATAGTGCACTGTGTGTTATAAGGAAGTGCAAAGTGCTAGAGTACACAGAGGGGGGAATAATTATTTCTTACAGGAAGAAGTGGAGAAAACTTTATTGAAGAGGTGAAATTTTAGTTTGACCTTAAAAGTTGAGTAAGAGTCAATAGACAGAGATAGAAAACAGGCATCTCAAGCTATAGATGTAGGTAATAAAGAATAGATTCTAGAAATAAATAGAAAGAGTAAACAATGTGTGTGGCTGGACTGGCAAGTAGATGGGAGACATGTGGGAGATCAGACAAAGTGGTAGATTCAGAGAAGGCCGCAGAGGACTCTGAATGTCAAGCTAAGGAGTTTTTCCTTTTATTCTATAGCAAAAGTCATTGAAGATTTGGGGGCAGTGGATTTACAGGATCAGGTTTGTGTTTTAGGAAGATAATTTTGGCAGTGAGAGTTCAGTTTCACAAATGTGTATTGAGTGCTTGCACAGGAGAATACAAAGATGACAAAGTAATTCCTATCTCAGAGAATTTAGTCTATTATTATGAAAAAAATGGATTAGAGGAGGATGAGATTGGCAGCAGAGTGATCAATTAATAGCCTTCTGTAATGGTCTCAGTGAGAGATTATAAAAATTTTAAGTAGGACAGTAGCAAGGGGAATGGAAAGTATGGGACAGAATCAAGAGACATTTCAGAGACAGTATCAGTAGGACTTGAAGTTGAGTGGAAGTTGCAAAAGACTCTCTAGTTTCTAACTACATAACCAGGTGGATGGTGCGTCTATTTGTTAAGGTGGGAACACAGAAGAAAGGCAGGCTTATGGATGGGAGAGCGGGAAGATTGAGTTCTGTTTTGTATCTATTGAGTTTGAGGTGCCAACATGACATCTATGAGGAGAGGGACAAAAGGAATTTAGAAAGGCAAGTCTGAGAGGTAGAAGAAAAATGAGAACTAGAATTATAAGTCTGAAAGATGCTGACAGAGAAGGTAGTTGAAATTGTGTCAGTGGTTGAGATCTGTTGGAAGAGTACAGAGTAAAAAGAGGAGAGGGTTAGAAAAACCTATGTCATTGATGAGTTTTGGGAGGATTAGGAATATAAGTAAGTGGAGACAGGATATTGCAAGAAAACTTGAGAAAGAGAGTATTAATAATGAAGGTTGGTTAGCAAAGTGGGATGCTGTTTAGAGGTCAAGCAGACTGAAGGGTAAGGAGAGCTCATGGATCTTTTAAATTAGAAAGTGTACCTCTGGAGACCAGTTTCAGCAGAGGAGTGGGCTCAGTCATTTCGTTACATTGCCTTGGAATGAGGAGTAAATGTGAGATGAAGCCATAGGGAAATCGATTTCTTTTCACCAATTTAATCCATAAATATTTATTGAGTATTTGCCTCTCATTTGTGAAGTGAGGGCCAGGGGAGAGATGGGATAGTCATTTAAAGGGGAAATCGGCATCAAAGAAAGATTATTTTTGATGGCAAAGTCTCTCGCAAGGGAAGAGGAAGTGCAGCGGGAGGGACTGAGGCTAAAAGATGGAGAAGAAATAACAGAGCCAAGATCCCAACAGGCAGGAGGGATAAGCATAGGTGGAGAGGTTTACTGTGTCCAAGGGGTGTTCTGGTGGGTGGGGAAAGGGTGAGGTTGAGCTGAAGCTCCACATTCAGAGCTCTCAGTTTTAATTCACGCTAACAGTTTATTTCTTTGCTGCGTGCTATTGTTTGTGAATGGCATAATATATTTTTCTTTGGGGCAGATCTTCACATTTTTCAGGTGAACAGAGCTCTCTGAACACCATTTGAAATATTATCGGGGGTGCAGTGTAGTTAGGAGTTCACCTGGTCATTTAAGACACTCTTACAAAATGGAGCTGGGTACAATTTCCAGTAGTGCAGTCACATAGAAACAGTGTCTAGCAAGCAGCCATTTGCTTGCCACGTAGATCATAATGGCTGTTCTCTAGAAATGACTCCTGTTGGAGTCAATTGGTGATCACATGAAATAATAGCAGTGCTAGCTTCGGAATGTGTAATAATATACATAATGTTAAAACATTTTTAAGAACTTAAGGAACTATCTATGTTTTTATTCATAAACACGGGAGAGTGTCTGGAGCATATAATAGTCATATAGAAGAGGAGCCTGAGCAAGAGAGCCGCCCTTTGTTTACACTTTGAGGCGGGGTGACTATTTCCCCCTGTGTGAGCTGCAGAAAATGTCCGCAGGGGCTTGGTTGAGACATTCTTCTTGTGGGATAAAAGAAGCTGGGGTTATTGTAAAGAACATTCTCACTTCGATTCAGTTTGTATCGAAACTGCTTTTGCTGCCAAGGCGTTCTTTAGTAAAGAGTCATTTCAGGAAGGTTCACCAAGCAAAATGGGAAATGGATTCCTGAGAGATTTTAGAACAATTGAAGAGAGAGCAGAATTGACGGGAAAACTTAACCTTGATTTAATTCATTGTAAAAATTGCTCACTAAAATGATTGCGGAGGAGTTGAGAGGGATCTCTATTTTCATTATTGACAAGAACTGGCTTGAATTCACATATCCTCAATGGCAACTGTCTACGTGTAGACAAGAGCAAAATGAAGGATGAAATGCTCTAAAAATTCTACACTGTGAATTAATTTCCCCCCAAAAGAATGAAATTTGAAACAGAGACATTCCTTTTTGACTATTAGGAAATAAACAGGCTATACTTTTGATCATTTACTTGAATTATATGTTTTCATCTAAAGGACTGACCTGTTACTCTCCTTCCCTTCAGATGGCTATTTTTATTGTTTAGGTTTTTGCTACCTCGTCAAAACTCTTGTATATTTCTCATTGGACATGAATTAATAACGCTTTACCTGCAACACAAAGACCTATTAAAGCAATAAAAAGACAATGAGAGTATTTCAGCTCTCCAATAAAATACAAAAATCCACTCTTCCTTTCCCCACTAGGCTATTAAATGCTGAAAAATCCACAGGCTTTCTGCAAAAAGGGTCACATTAAGGATTATTAAATAAATAAGTTAATTAAAACTTGACATTCTAAAACAACTCTGAAAAGTTCTAATTAATTTTTAAACAATATTGAAATAACGACTTGATACCTCACATTCTTTTAAGATATTGTAACCCAATCGATTCTACAACACAGAATGCCACAGAAGGCTGCTCATTTTCAAATGGTTAGAAACACAGTTCATCGGTCTGGATAGTAATCATGATAGCTTGGGGGGGGACCCCCAACAATTGAGGTTTTATAGAAGTGACCAGAATTTTTAATGGCTTTATTGACTCTCAAAGTATTTGCTTTGTGTCTTCCTTGATAGCATGCTAAGACACAGAAGCTAGTGTATTCGACTGCAATATTTTTTGTTTAAGCCAGTGTTTAGCTAAGGTTGTTGGACTGAGTCTTTTCACTGGAGAGATTTTCCAACTCAATAAAACAGGTTTGGATTTTTTCCCATGGAATTCTTCAATTATGCCTCCGTCCTCCCCTGACTTGACTGCATAGCACAGACAAAACCACTTCTTAGTCTCTGGTAAGGATTCGTCTAATTTCTTTGTTGTTGGTGGTGCTGCTGCTGCTGTTGGCATGAGTTCTGGGTGTTTGAATGGAATTCTGTGCTTGGACAAGAGTTACAAGAGAAATGGTGGGAAATAGTAGAGAGGGAGCTGAATCTGGCTGGAGCCTAGAGGCCTGAACTCAAGACCAATGATCTTTCTAGAATGTGTAGCTGCCCTTGGGAGACTATCTTGCTTCATCTGCAGCAGAGTTTCTCACCACCTGTTTGAGATTTCCTGATGTGCTTGTTAAAAAGGCAGAGTCAAGGGCTGCATTCCAACCTATTGAATCAGATTGGCTGGAGACTGTGTCTGCAAATTTGCATTTTTAACAAGATTCAGGACTTCCTACTTAGAATCTGACCTACAAGATAATTTTAAATTTCTTGGCACACACAGCAAGGACAGCCCTCCCTGAAGTGTTGTCTCTCATCTTTGACCATTCCCAGACACTAATGTTATCAGTGGGGAAATGCATGCATTTCTCTCTACAGCATGCTATTTCAAGATCCTCTGCCTTTGCACATGACTTTGCCCAGAATTGCTCTCCTGACAATTCTTATAGGTACTTTTTATATCAGAGAGTTCTGCAAAACAGTAAGCTTCATGAGGACCATGACCTTGTCTATGTTCACAATTGTATCCTTTGTGCCTAGCTCAGTGCCAGCACATAGTAGGTACTCAGTAAATACTCAGGATGCATCAGTGCTTAGACATCGTATCCCTTCTTTGCCCAAGAAAGATGTAATCATCATCTAACTTTTTCTTTTGGACATAGTTTTAACATGAATCTAGTTCATGACAGTCAGGATCCAGGTCTACTGACCCTGGAGTCTATTCCTTGGTTTGATCGAATATACTCCTATAACGAGAATCAATTCCTAACAACAACAGCAAAAATTTCTGAATGTTCTTATAGAAGTGGTTACTTTTGAAATATTAGAAATGGTTATTGCTAAAATTGTCAGTGAATCCAACAGCCACAAAGCCCTCGCTCCGCTATCAGAATCTCTAAGGATAGGGCCCAGCATGTGTCCTATTTAAAAGCTACAGAGAGAATTCTGATATTCAACTGGGGTTGAGCCACTGCTTGTACTGCATGCAAAGTAATGTCTTTGGTGACCAGCTATTAAGTATATTTTCTGTAAATTGTTTAGTGTTGTGGGAAGACCAGAAAACTGAGTCTTATCTTTGGTACTAACTGGCTTTGTGCCTGAGGCCAATTATTTATTGCTCAGGGGTCTTAGCTTTGTTATCTTTAAAATGGGGTGTTGGGTAGATAATCTCGCAGATTCTTGACGACTCTATGTTTCCATACTCTTACAATTGTAAGCCAAAGTAAAATCAGACGCTGGAATGGCAGAGTTGCACAGGTGGTAGATGTACCTCGTGGCAGCTGTCATTTATTTTTTCCTAAATAAATCATTCTAAATTGGTGCTTGCACTGGGAATGCCTGTCAGGTTTAGTTTATTATGCTAAATAGTCCTCTCTTGGTTAAACTAATTTAGCTTCCAAAGTCACATGAATTAGCAACTTCCACAATGAGAACATCTGACGGGATCACATTTTACACTCTAAAGCTTAATTTGGGTTAGCAAACATTTCCTGAGTTCCAACTGGTATATCATGCACTGTGCTAACTTCTGAGCGACAGAGATTAACATGATATAGTCCCTGTCTTTGAGTTGCTAACAAGGATAATGCACAAATAGGGAGGGTATAAGAAGGGTGATTGCCCATAGTGGACAACTGATGACTTTTAATTTTCTTGTTTTTACCCGAGGTCACTATATTTCTAGGTCTTTCCTCCAGCTATAACCAGATCTTATCATAATCCAGGCCTAAAAGTCTGAAGGACAGAGACTACATAGGTCAGCTTGTTTCTCAAGGAAGATTACACATTGAGAAAGTGGCTGTGACGGGAGTGGGTTCTAGAATAAAGGAAGCAAAGAAAGATTTGGATAAACATGCATTTCATTGCATCTTACAATTGGAAATCATAGAGATGTAGGTACTAGGACATCTGAGCAGGAGCACAGGACACGAGAATAGTATGGAATAGTAGCTTTCTAAGTATGTGTTGATATGGTTTATGCAGAGGGGAAAATAATCTGAGTTTTCTAGACTCATTGAAAACATGCTAAGATACTCTTCTATATTGGGTCCAGCTCAAATCTAGTCTTCAATTTTCAAAGAAGAGTATAAGGTTAACCAGATGGAAGACCAAACATCTAGCAACTGCTTAGAGGAGCAACTGATATATTACCTTGGCATTCCGGCAGAATTATAAAAAGATTGGAGACTTGTCTTCCTTGACTTGGAAAATCTTCCACAACTAATTTTCACACGCTTTCAGAGACAATGCAACCACTGCTTTTGGGGTGCTCTGGCAAAAACACCCCACTAGAGTTGAAAATGAGATGATGAAAATAATGATAGCAGCTCACAGTTATTGTGTGCATGCTGTATGCTAGGCACTGGGCTAGTTGTCTTAATTCCAATAGGAAGTCATTGTAATTTTACGGAGAAGAAACCTAAGACACAAAGCTATTAAGTAAATTGCACAAATTCAAGTAGCTAGTAAGAAGTGGATCTAGGAATCAAGCACTTAAGTTAGTTAGGACCCTCCTGATGGTGAATGACAGAAATAAACCTAAGCCCACTTCAACAAAAGAAAAGGATACAGGCTTCCCTATCGTGACCATTGACATGAATGAGACCTCTGCAAGGGATTCACTCTCCAACTCCCTGGTCCTCATTTCTTCCCATTTCTGTGTATCTGCTTTGTTGCCTCTTTCTCTTCAACCGTTCTTGGCCCCTTGCCTTGGAACTGGCAGAGTAACAGCAGGGCATGGTGGTTAAAGTCCTGATATGGGAGTCAGACATGAGCTTTGCAATAACTTGCCAAGTGGCCTGTAGCAGGTCACTGAGGCTGTACCTACAGTAGTTCCTGTAGTTGTCTGGGTCTGTCTTAGTATAACATGAGCATGGATCTCAGATAGTTCTTTCCATAATTAATCAGCCTCTATGATTTTACCCCCCACACACAATTCTTTTCTGAGTTATATATCAGGAAGAACTTCCAAGTTTCTCTCCCAACATAACTCTTGTGCTGCCTTGAATCTTCCCAGAAATGGATCTGATAAACACATTCACTTGAATGTGCAAAGATTTGATGATTTATGTATTACAAATCCCAGGGTTTTATGCCTTACTTAAAGGAAGAACTTGAGAGTGAGTCCCAAAATCTCTTCAGGACGAAATTTCAGATGTGAAAAGAAAGGCTGAGACAATGCAGATATTTGGGGATACCACCGAGCAAGGCAGCATTCTTTAAATTACTCTTTACTGGTGTTACCCAACTCTAGGTGTTCCTGAGGATGCCCTTCACTTGAACAGAGAGTAAATATTTAGTTTAAATATGCAGATAATTGCCTTGCTTTCTGCATTACTCAGGATAGTCAAGGTTATGCTGTGTAACAAACACCCCCCAAAGTGCCAGTGGCTTGAAACAACAAAAGTTTATCTTTTGCTCGTGTATCAGATCCATCTCAGGGCAGCAGAGAGGCTCTGCTCATTTTAATTATTCTAGTCCTCCAGTTTCCACCACATCAAACATTCCTAGTTGCCACACCAGAGGGGAAGAGTACTCTGGAGAATTGCACACTGCCATTTCAGTACTCTTATTCAACTCATTCATTGGCCGAAGATAAAAACATAGCCCCAGCCAACCGCAAGGGAGGTAGGTAGTGCTGTGTGCCAGAAGGAATGAGAATTTTATTTAATTAATAGCACAAATGACTGTCCTGCCTTCTAATAGTTTTCCTGTATAGGCACAACTCCAGAATATAATAAAAGCAGACATTTCAATGATATTTACTAAGAGCCAGGTACTGCTTTAATCATTTTATGTGTATTGTACCTCATTTAATCCTCACAGCAACCCTATTGTTATTCCCATTTTAAAGATGAGAAAACTGAGGCATAGGGATTTAATAGTAATTGCCCCAAGTTCCCACCACAGCCTGAGATTTGACCCAGGCAGGAGAGTCCATGCTCTTAACCATAAAGCCATGTGCTATATCTGGATTAATTATCAATAATGTGGTTTCCTTGAGACATAATAAATGATGCACTTGCTATGGAAATTCTGAGTTTATAGACAGATCGGAGGCATAAAATCTAACTGTTGCTAGTATTTTGTAAGTCTATAAAAATAGCAGTGGCCCAATCCTGAGAGCATTTATTATAGGAGGCATTTTCCTATTTTGGTATGCTTTGGGATTTCAATGCATGACTGGTATCCCAATGGCAAGCTCTAATTTAGACTGATTTGTTTAGGAGAAATAAGTGATAGCTTATTTATAGAGATCAACGTGCAATCTGACTTTAAAACATGTTTGCCTAAAAATTAATGAAGGTAGCACATAGGACTGTTAACTTTTAATGATGAGAAATAGCGAGGATGCAAACCTAGCTGAGAGAGTCTTGCTGTGATATAGAAGGGTCCCCCCCAAACTTTGAAAGCCTGGTGGATTAGTCAAGGGTGAGGAGTGACAAGCAGAAGGATCTGACGCTGGTTGACTGAAGCAGGAAGCAGATCTATTGAACGGAATCTGCACAGCTGATGGAGCTACTGAGAACCAGCCCCAGAAAAGAGGCAGAATGAAGTGGAGCTGGGCTCCCAGAAACAGCCATTGTCACGAGCCCCAGTCCTGTGAAGGCATCATCGTCGCCAATGCTGAGCACTGGATGCTGCAGCTTGTCCTGCTGGCATAGATGCCACTGCTACACCTGGAAACTATGCATTGCTGCTGCCATCAGTGCCACCAGAATGGATTCTCCTCTATTCCTGCCTCTTTGTGCCACCAGCTCCACATTCAAAGTCCCTGGTGGCTTCAGCTGTTTGGCCAGGCCTACCAGTTCTAGGTGCCAGGCTCTAGTTGCCAGATAGACTGGGAAAGGGTCTCTGGCAGTTTAACTGTGGCAGTAGACTCAGATGAGTTTTATCGTGGGCGGTAGACTCTTCGTTCTTCATATGTGCGTCACTCTCCAAACATAGGAAGGGAGTGCAGATGCTGAGCAGCCAGTAGAAAAAAAAAAAAGACAAATGTCCACTATGACTTGCTGGGCGTGACTGTCTGCAGTATGTTTTGTATGATTAATCAGAAGAATACATCGTTGTTCCTTTGTCTATTTTGTTGTTTACTTTTGTAGAGATTTGCATCCAAAAGACTTTTAATTTATTCATTTAGTTAGAAATAATTATTGATTTCTTATCACACTTGAAGCCTTATTCTAGGCACTGAGAGAATTACAAAAACAAAAAAGATGTAGAGCTGCCTCTCCATTGCTCAGGCTGAGCGGGGGCAGGTAAGGAAGCAGCGTGTAAATTCAGAGGCTGGAGAGAGAGCTCGTAGAGGCAGACAAGGCAAGGCTTCAAAGGAAAAGGGTGTTCGAGCTGAAAATTAGACACGCAGACATGGGAAGACAGACATTTCACTGGGGGAAAAGACAAGAAAAGAGATTGTGTGGTTGTGTTTAGAGAACAAGTTGTTTGACTGATGGCCAGAGAGATAGGGCGGGAAAGACAACTCAGGCCTAGGTCATGGATGTTTTTGCATTCTTGGCTGGGAAGTTTGAGTTTTAGTTCATAGGTACCAGGGAGCTATTAGGGGTTTTTGAGCAGAGTGAGTGACAGGAATCCACCTGTAATTTAGGAAATCAATCTAGCAATAATATATAGAATAGATGGACAGAAAAGGAAACCAGAGTCAGAGAAATTATCTGAGGATCGTGGAATCCAGGACAAAGATAGTAAGACCCTAAAAGAAGTTGGTAGCATTGAAAATCAGGGGAAGGGAATGGATGGAGAAATATTACATATATTGTAGTTAAGCAAGTGTTTTTTCTGTAGGCAGTCACCATAATGCAAAAGAGTTTCCTAATAAGAGCCAACCGTGGCTAGTCCTAAAGAGAGAGAGAGAGAGATTAGCAAGCTGGACCAGCCCTTTCCTGAATACTGCTTTAGGATGCTTTTACCACCTTTCTGCTCCTTGCTATTCTGACCAAACTGTAAAAATGACATTTCTGTTAATTCTTCTGAAGTAAGATTGGGATTTTTTTTTTCAAAATAGATAGTAACAAATGCTACCATTTCTGACTGCCTGTCATTTACTAGGCATTTTTCATGCCTCATTTCCAATGTTCCCCACGAGCTCGAGAGGCAAGTGTTGGTGTCACTGCAGACACGCAGACACTGGGGGTTGGAGAAGTAACAGCAGAACATGGAAACTCCAGTCTTCTCACCAATAGCCTAGGAATTCTTCTGCTCTTTATGCTGCCTTTCAAGGTAGTTTAAGAAAAAAAAAATAAGTAAAAGAAAACATTAAATAAATATATGAGAAAATTGTAAGAGAAAAATTTAAGAGAAAAGAAAGCGAAATAAATCCACACGTGTGACTTTCAGAGTCAGACTTTTTTATCCTAAATGAACTAAATCCTGCTATAGTTTAGCCTCACTGCTAAAGCTTATCAGAAAGAACCCACTTGGTTCCTCTCCCCCTCGAGTGAACCATGTCTAGATCACCCGAATCTCACAATGCTTTGTTGTTCTCTGTGAGCGTTTCTTCTTTCTGCTGAGGTGTGGTCGGTAGGAGGTTGAGTGTATTGGCCATCCCGGCCAATAGAACCGGTAAAACCTCTCAGACACCTGCCCTTGTTGTGAACAGTCAAGGGTCATTTCTTAGAGACTAATCAAATGGAGGTGAAAGCATGAGAAAACACACCTGAAGGGAGCAGAAAAGGGACACTGAAAGGGGGGCCTGGTCAGGTCTGAGAGCTGGCAGGGAGACTGACCTAGAGTAGCCTTGCTCTGGTACTTTCTGATGCACGTGCTACTAATGGTCCGCAGCGTTGATAGAACCGCGAGGTCCGAGGCTGAGAAAGGCCCACAGCCTGGCGCCTTCAAATCAACCAGAACACAGCACTGTTACTGCTAGTGGAGTCCATGCAGGGGCTGCTGCTACCCATGGTCTGTCCTCTCCAGGAGAACGATTAGGACAAACTTTGTAGATCTAAGACAAGTTTCTTAATTAAGTTGGCCTGTCTTTTTGACAGCGTTTGGGTTCCTGAGAAGATAATCATCTGTGCAGCCTCTGGCGCCTCCACTAGGCCTCAGCCCCTTGATGGCTGACAGTGCCTTTAAAATGTAATGCTTCTGCAAGTTTACTGACTTCAGGACTCCACAGCTTTATCGACCATCTGCCACTTTCAAACAATTAGTTTTGCCCTTTCTCTCTGATTGTAATTGTTTCAGTTTACAAAGTTCTTTACTATTCACAAGACTTTTATTATTCAATCAATGGACCACCAATGCTCAATGACGTTCCCAACATGTGCCTAACATGGTGAGGGGCACCTGCAGGGGATACGCGCAGACCACGGGGGCTCTTCCCCAGGGTGGGCTGCACTTGCACAATACTTTGCTTCCTTTCTCAGGTGGCTTTCCTTTCACCCTCCACCTGGTTAGTACATTTAGATTTACTATCTTGTCTCAACCTTTGGACAAATGTTTAAAGAGCTACAAGATAAGAAAGATAAAAGTTTGAACAACCTGGAAAGGAAGCCGAAATGGTATGAAAAAAATGCCCTTAAAGGAACAGTGCTATTATTTTCAATGCTTCCTGCCACCACATGGTTCCTGTTGAGAAATGTATTTAGTATTTCTTGGATTGCTTGTACTTTTTAAATGAGTTGTTTGTATATGTGTTTGTTGTCTGCTGAGTTGAGGGATATAATTGGCTCACCATATTCTTCACTTTGCATCTTCTTTACAAAAAAGGAACTATATCGAGATACTGTAACTTAAAATCACATTACCTGGGGGCTGGCCCCGTGGCCGAGTGGTTAAGTTCGCGTGCTCCGCTGCAGGCGGCCCAGTGTTTCGTTGGTTCGAATCCTGGACGTGGACATGGCACTGCTCATCAAACCACGCTGAGGCAGTGTCCCACATGCCACAACTAGAAGGACCCACAAAGAAGAACATACAACTATGTACCAGGGGGCTTTGGGAAGAAAAAGGAAAAAAATAAAATCTTTAAAAAAAAATCATATAACCTGCAATTTGATGCAGAGAGTGCATTATTTGAAAGGAAACAAAAACTCCCAATTTTCTTGACATCTTAACATCTCATCTTTCATATTCTTAAATGTTCAAACTCAAAGCAAACCTCACAAAACCAGAAGCCTTTTCTCTGCTGATTTGTCATCTTCACCATCAGTAGAACTCAGATTCTTGTTATTACAAAGGACTTTGCTGTTAAAAAAATATGATAACATATCAAATATTTAAGCCTATCCTAAGGAAATACTTCAAAAACACAGAAGGGGGCCGCTTTGTTAATCTGCTAATGGAGAGCTAGAAACTGAGAGCTGTCAGTTCTATATAGTTCTATAATATTATAGAATAATCTTTAGAAACAAAACAAGCCTCTGCACAGCAGACAGGAAAACAAATTATCCAGAACCTTTAAGCAATGAGATGTGTTCAAAATCCTCTGTATTCTGGGAGGTGGTCTTAAATATTAGCAATGACAGATTACTTCCAGAGGTGGAAAGAAAGTGACACGTACCAAAGCCAAGTTCAAATTCTCCGGGGACATGTGGGCTTCCAGCAAAGCAACACCTTTTCTAACCACTTGATGGTGTCTCAGCTGCTTATGCCCTGAGCAACAAACCATAGGAAACTAATGGCGTTTTAAATGGAAAACAGCAGTTCATTAGAATTGGTTAATAGGTTCTTGGCAAAATTTCAACTTAATGGGTATGCAAGTGTATCTGTGTGTGCTCAGCAAGGCCTGTCCCAGGCTTTCTAATGGTGTCGCTCAGGACTATAAATTTACTTTGACAGCTAGTAAACAGATAAGTGTGTCCTGGGAGCAGGGAGTGTGGAGACGGTAGCAATTTCCAAAAGAGACAGGGCGAATTGAGCTAGGCACATATTAACACAGCAAACATCAAACTTTTCTGCTCCTCCGTTCTTGAATGGAAGGTTAGTAACAGCAAAATATGATGCAAAAGCTTCACTTCTTAAAATCCTTAACTCATAGACTCTAGTTAGGAATTTAGGATTAGAAATGAATTAATAAAAATACACATTTTTAAGGGAAGTAGTCAAGGGCCAAGCAACAGTTCAAAGGTATTAGCTTCCTTGCTCTGTTAGATCAATATTTCTGTTGGCTATGGCTGAGCTGGTAGAAGATGCATATTAACAAGCAGGCAAGCATCTAATTTACTCCTATCAGCCATAGGAAACTGCAGTAGGAGATGTTTGTATTTCATTGTTTGCTGAGGCATCTGGACCTTACTAAGCAGATTGCTAAGCATTGTTTTACGGTGTGTATATGAAATTGCTACGTCCGTGAGAAATTGCATAGAGACTACCTTCCACAGAGAGTGCCGTAGCTTTCTGCTTTCTTTCAGGCAGCCTGAATAATGCAGCCCACCCCAGAGAATGCTTTTTTCCAATCCTTGCGAAAGATGCACTTGAGAAAAAAAACCAGGTTTTAATGTCAATGAATTGAAGTAGCTTGAGAATTTTTGGAACAAGAAAGGAAGATTTTACTTTTTTTTTTTTTTAATTAGCACAGAAAGGTGGCAGGAATGCAGAAGGCTGGTTTCTGTTTAGTCTGAGTCTAGAGCAGAAGGCAGCTGTGGGTAGTGGAAAGCGCACTAGACATAGAGTCAAATGTAGGACCAAGTTCCGGCTTGGCCATTTAATCATCGTGCTTTGTGGACAGATTCACATAGTGCTTGCCAGCAAATGGGACGTATAAGGTGTCTCTCACATGCTTCAGGTGTTATACAACTGCCAAGTATTCTAATAGCTTCTTAACGCGTAAAACTTGCTCCTCACTCGAAATCTCCATTTCTGGATTTCCTATCTCTCTTTTCACCAGCCCAAGCATCTCTAATCGCTGCTGTTGTGTGTGGTGTCAGTTGGTTCAGGACACTGATTATTTGCCTAAACTAAAGAAACTAACGTTTACTCTGTAAGTTTTTATCTATACAGATATTTTGAGGTGAAATAAAGGGAGCTTGTCATAAGGCAACTGTGTTTTCATTTGTTGCACAGCTGTTCACTAGAGGCCTCCAAGTGCAAGATGCTGTGCTTCTCACTCTGGGCAGCAGGATGAGGAGTGAGAACAGGACTCTGTCCTGGCCCTCAGTGAGCCAGGAGCCTAGTGAAGGGTTCAGATGTGTCCACAACTGACAGTGATACCAAGCAGAGCTCTCAGAAGAACCACTGCGTCACTTTAACTTGGAAGCACCAACTCAGAGCAGTATTCACTGCAGACAGGGCACTCACTCTTCCACACATGCTGTCCACATTTTACAGCACGTCTCCCTGGGTAAAAAGCCCAGCGTCTTATTTAAAACACTCACAGACACACACCGCAAATTCTCTTTCACCAAGTTTTCTTGAGTTTAGTAATTTGATCGAATAGTTGAGGGTGTCACAGAGTATGACCTGGTTGTAGGATCACATCTTTCTCAAATTTCTCTCCTTGTCATGTGGATAGCAGTTCCATGACAATCCTTGACAGGTGCTCCACACCGCAAACGGCTCACCAAAGCACTTTTTCCAAACAAGGAACGGTGTTCTTCTAAAGAGGATTTCTGGTGAATAGAATGTTCACCTTCTTATCCCACAAGATTTTGTGAGTTGTAGACAAAGTTTGCATAACAAAAGCTTTTTTCCACCTACATAGTTCCCTTTCTCCTGTTATGTTGGGATTCCCCTTAGCAATGCAGCAGTGAGATAGTGACATATACGGAGTGAATAACAGTAATCGGCCCTTCAAGGGCGATATGCAAAATGGCGATTGTAATGAAAGAAGAAGAAAGCCTTAGCAAATCTCTTAGACCACTAGGGCTCCATCGAGTACAATTCTGAAACAGTGTATCTACGCAGTCAGCAAAATGAACCACAGCACACTGCAGTGGGGTGGGTCACCGGCAATCCCTTCCTGTTGAAAGAAAAATTGAATTGAGAAGAATAACTGGGTCGTCATCCACTAATTTTTGTGGATATGGCTAACTGCCTACATTAGAATCTCTAACTGGTCTGTGTCCTTCTCTACGTAGAATAAGAAGTGGCTCCTTTTTATCCTCCTCAAGTTTGCAGTCCTCAGGCCAAATAGAGGGTCTTAAAGATGATAGTGGCTGCACTTGTAAAGGAAAGAAGGGGCCAGATCATGCAGGGCCTGTAAGCCAGGGAAAGGATTCAGGATTTTATCCTAAATGCAATAAATTTGTGCATGAGATGTGTATTTGTATTTTGAAAAGGTCAATTATTTTCAAAAATTTTATGAATTGATTAAAAATAAAGCAAAGGGAACTTCTGCTTCTGCCCATGAAGGATTAAAAGTCCTAGATGGGCTGTACATGTCACATTCTATCTATACTAATTGAAACAATAAAATGATTTTGTAACACATACGTATATTTTTATACTAACACCATATGTTTCCCGTTTTTTCAGTTATTTTATGGTAAATAATTGGTGTGTTTTAAAAGGGCGATATGTGAAGTGGACCATCCTATCTTTGAATATAGTCCTGTGAGTAAAATAAAACAGTTCTCCCTCTGAAATGGTAAAATTCCAAAGAGATCTTTTCTTATGTTTCAATGCTTGCTATTTTCATCTTTGTGAAGTTCGTGAATTTATCTATAGCCATTACCAAGGATGGTTCATAACAGGCAAGTGTCGGGGGAGAGACCTCTCAGGCCTGGTCTTTTGAGAGCGATACTGTAGCTGTGGGCTACAGCGTCTTCCATGTGGCAGAGGGGATAGATGAAAGCAAAGCATGAGAGTTGAAGTTTTAGCCTTGGGTATCCTTGTGAGCTGTAAATTCCTTTATAAACTAGTCGGCACAATTTTCAAGATATAGTTGTTATTGAGAAAACGACGTGTTTAATTTATCAACAAGAAAGTATTTCCTTAGATTGAGTGATGAAAACTATACATACCACAATAATCTGAAAACCGGTAGACTCTACTTGGAGCCTCAGAAATTGAAGAAACTACATTAAAAAATTAGTCAAATCCATGGGGCCAGCCTCGTGATGTAGTGGTTAAGTTTGATGGGCTCTGCTTTGGTGGCCTGGTTCACAGATTTGGATGCTGGGCACGAACCTACACAGCTTGTCAGCCATGTTATGGTGGCAACCCACATGTAAAGTAGAGGAAGATTGGCAACAGATATTATCTCAGGGCTAATCTTCCTCAGCAAAAGAAAAAAAAAATTAGTCAACCTTAGGATTTGTGTTTCCGTGGACAGCAGGTAGTTGAGTCTTATGTTTTTTTGTTTGTCTAGATTGACAATCTCTCTCTTGTAATTGAAGTGTTTAGACAATTTACTTTTACTCTAATCATTGATAGAGTTGGATTTTAACACAGCAGCTTGCTGTCCATTTTCATTTACCCTATCTGTTTTGTGTTCCTTTTTTCCTCTTTTCTTTCCTTCTTTCAATTGAGTATTTTTTAGTATTCTATTTTATCTCCACCAATGATTTAATAACTATACTTCTTTGTTTCAGTTTTTAGTGATTGCTCTAGAGTTTACAGTACACAGTACATTTTAACTTATGACAGTCTACCTTCAAATAATATTACACCACTCCACGTAGAGTGTAAGACTCTTACAACAGTATGTGTTCATTACCTTCTTCCTGTCCTTGGTCTGATTACTGTTACTCATTTAAATTCCTCATGTATTATAAACCCCATAATACACTGCTATTATTTTTGCTGTAAACAGTCTATTAGCAATTAAAAAGATTAAAAATGAGAAAATTTTTTTTGTGTTTACCTATATATTTATTTCTGTTGCCCTTCATTCCTTTGTATAGATTCAATTTTTTTTTGTTTGTTTTTTGGAGGAAGATTAGCCCTGAGCTAACATCTGCTGGCAATCCTCCTCTTTTTGCTGAGGAAGACTGGCCCTAAGCTAACATCCTACTTTATATGTGGGATGCCTACCACAGCATGGCTTTCCAAGTGGTGCCATGTCCACACCCTGGATCCAAACTGGCGAACCCCTGGCAGCAGAAGCAGAATGTGTGAACTTAACTGCTGCACCACCGGGCTGGCTCCAAGTATAGATGAAATTTTTCATCTGGTATCATTTTCCTTATCCTTAGAGAACTTCCTTCATAATACACAGATCTTTTGGCAGTGAATTCTCTCACCTTTTGCTGGTCTGAAAAAAAGTCTTTATTTCATCTTCATTCATGAAAGATTTTTTTTCTGGGTATAGAATTTCATGCTAACAGTACTTTTTTTCCTTCAGCACTTTAAGGATGTCATTCATTGTCTTAAATCTCTGATAAAAAGTCTGCTGTCATTCATTCTTATCTTTCTTCCTTGGTACACATATTGCCTTTCCCTGGCTGCTTTTAAGATTTTTTCTTTTTTTTTTTTGAGGAAGACTGGCCCTGAGCTAACGTCCATGCCCATCTTCCTCTACTTTATATGTGGGACATCTACCACAGCATGGCTTTTGCCAAGAAGTGCCATGTCTGCACCCGGGATCCAAACTGGTGAACCCTGGGCTGCCGAGAAGCAGAATGTGCGAACTTAACCACTGCACCACCAGGCTAGCCCCTGCTTTTAAGATTTTATTTTCTATTTTGTTCTTTTTCATCTATTTGATTGTGATGTTCTCTGTTGTCATTTTCTTCATGTTTGTTCTGCTTGTGGTTTGTTGAGATTTTTGGCTCTGCAGGTTTATAGGTTTCATTAAATTTGGAGAAATTTCATCCATTATTTCTTCAAACATTTTTCCACCCCTCCTCCTTTGTCTCGAACTCTAATTACACAAATATCAGACTGCTTGATATTGTGATATTCTCGATATTCTGCACACAAATTTTGAAAAGCATCTCTGCCCTTTCAAACTCTGTTCTCTTTTCTCCTCTCCCTAGTGCAGTCACTGGGCTCTGCCTGTATGTCCTACTCTGAGCCATGGCCTGGACATGCTTCCAGGTGGTAATCTGGGTCAATGGCAAGGCTCACCTGGATTGTGTCCCTTCCCTCACAGATCACAGTCCCATACTCTGAAAACTGTCATTTTATATATATATATATGCGAATTATATATATATAATTCGCATATATATATATAATTTTGTCTATTTTTCCAGTTATTTCTGACAGGAAGGCAATTCCCATAGCTTTTAATCCTTCATGGGCAGAAGCAGAAGTTCCCTTTGCTTTATTTTTAATCAATTCATAAAATTTTTGAAAATAATTGACCTTTTCAAAATACAAATACACATCTCATGCACAAATTTATTGCGTTTAGGATAAAATCCTGAATCCTTTCCCTGGCTTACAGGCCCTGCATGATCTGGCCCCTTCTTTCCTTTACACGTGCATCCTCTCCTCTTTCCTCCACTCAAATCCTCCAATGATGCTGGCTAAGTCCTTTTATTCCTCAGCTCTACTGTGAGAGCTCTTGCCACTGCCTGGTGTGCTTCCCCCAGTTATTTCTTGGGTACCTGTTACTCATCTTTTATACCTAGGCTTGAATGCCACTCACTCAGAATGATTCTTTCCCTGATCCCTCACCACCACGTGCACGGAAAAATTAGGTTTCCGTGTTATATTGTGTCATAACATCCTGTAGTTTTCCGTTATAGCACTGAACATAATTTCAATTATGTTTTCATTTGTGCGCTTATATTTAATTGTCCATCTGCCTGATACATTTTAAGCTCCAAGAAGGCAGGGACACAATTGTAACTCAAGAATTAATTGTAGATTAGTTGGTTATGTCCTTCTCTTGCTAGAATGTAAGCTGCATGAGAGCAAGCCTGTGTCTATCTTGTCTCTTGCTGGCTCTGGTGCCTAGCACAGTGTTTTAAATAAAGCAAGTACTCAGCAAATATTTTTGAATTGAAAGATTCTTTGAAACGATTGCTGGTGCAGTCCTGCCTTCACAGAGAGGAAAGGGCATCCTTTTGCTTTGTACAAAGCAAAAAGCCCAAGGTGGTGTAAAAAATTCAAACCTGATCTTGACCAAGTCAGTGGTCAATGAAAGTCTGATTTAGAAAAAAGAGTAGTGTGGATCAAGGACAATTATGCAAAGTGTGGACATTTTTGCAAAGGATATTTTTGACAACTCTCTAAATTTCTGTTAAAAGCCAGGATGGTAAGGGAGTAATGAGTCAAGATCTAGCCCTAGAAGGAAAGAAGCTATAGAAAAAAGGTGAAAGAATAAGGATTCCTTTTTGATTGCTGGACTCCATTATCCATATTCAAAATGGGTGGCATCAAAGATTGGGCATAAAAGAGACACTGAGACAACAGACAAGGGAAGAAAAGTGAGACCGGCCCCATACAGTAGAAGCTACGGAAAGCATAGCTGTCAGTTCACGTAGGGTGCCTGGCACTCTGTTTATCCCCAGCTCTATGGCTTTTTGGCATGGGGCAACAGAGTATTCTCAGAATCAGTCTGCCACCTTGCTAGTGGAAAAGGGATTGCTAAAAACAGTACCACTGTACTTGGGTGACATAGACCCAGAGACCTGGCTGGAGTGAAATTTGTAATTTGAGGGTAGCAACTTTTATTGTGGCCTATTATCAGGGGCTCAGGGCAGGCAGAAATTGTCCCAGACAGACACCCATGCTTAGCAGGGTAAGTGTCTACAGCAGGGAGAAGGGAAGTTGTAGGAACTGAAAATGTTATAATCCAGTTGATCAATAAATATTTGTTGAGCACCTCATATGTGCCAGACACTAGTGATTCCATGGAGTTCTAGGCAGACATTAAATAAACATACAAGATCTCGGATAACAGAAAAATTGATGTCAAGTTTTAGCAATATTATAATAGTCTAAGTGCACAAGTTAATTTTCCCCAGCTGTTTTATGCTGGTTCTGTGGTCTGATCAAGAATTATAATGCACATAGTAACTTGTAAGAGAGGAATAAGACAGAATAACAGACTTTAAAATATATGTGTTCATGAATATGACAGTTATCAGAATTGTTAACATTTGTGTTGATATCAGAGGAAAAATTTTGGGAAATCATTTTCTGCTTGTGGCTTGCCTGATGGAGACCCCTAGTGCAGGGATGGAAATCGATTTCACTCTAAATGCCAACTTTGATTTTTGCTGCCTGGAGTGCAGTGTTAAGAGGGATTCTGAGGCTGTGTCTAGGCTTCAGGTACAGAGCACTGTGATTAACATATTTGACATGGGCCCAGGATGTAGTTACAGAAGTGCTCATGTCATAAATATGTTCTCCTTGTGCTTTGTGGTAACAGAACTTACTGTTTCCCCCTCTACTAATTGAAATCAATTCTTTTACTAGGTATTCAACAAATATTTATTGAAATCTTAGATGTGCCTGGCAAAGTGCTATACACTGGAGATACAAAGATAAAAGGACATAATCCTTGCACTTAAAGAATTTACAGTCAAATAAAACAAAATTACAATGTTATTGCATTAAAAAATGCCACGTTTCCATGTTTGGACAGTATTGTGAAATGCTACATTTTCTTTCTATTTTTTCCTCATCAAATCCTAGTGAATAAAGTCTGCTCAATTTAATGAAATTTAGTTAAATACTAAAAGTAGGCCGAAAAATGTCATTCTCAACTCATTTGGAGTTCAAGATGAAAAATCTTGCAAAATTCATGAATTGTAGTGAATTGTCATCCAACAGAGAATATTTTCATCTAAAGACATGGGCTACACTGAACTAACAGTTGTATTTTAGCATATATTCTCAACCGCCCACAGCAGCAGCAACAATGGTAAAATATATCATTGTGGTGTGGCAGCTGTTCAGAATAAAGATGGAAAAATATTCCAGAAAAAATGTCCTATTAACAGTGTCTCTACATATATAGTGATCTCTCTGCTCTTCTTTGTCTTTATTTCCTCTTTCCCTCCTTACCTTCATTGTCATCCCCGCAGATTATACCAGAGTTTTCTTGTTTTTCATTGAGGATCATGGTTCTGTTCCCTTTGTATGTGGTGATTAGATTCTGTTGTGGGTCAATGACTGGGAAAGAAAGGAGCCCTCACTTTCTCCCTCTGTGACTGTTTAACCCTTTCCTTATCTTCAATACACCACGTATTTAGTAACTCATTCTCATTCAGCTTGCTCCCTTTTTCTTCTCTTTGTCCACTACTCGTACTGACGTATGGCTGTTGTTTTGCTTCTGACTTTTAGATGAGAACATAGTTGGACATTCTCCAAAGGAAGGTGAATCCATGTGAAGTGATCTTTAGACTAACCTTCAGATGTCTCTTGAAGATTGGGGGATTGACCAGTATCTTGGCACCAGACAAATTTGCCTAATCTACTTCATGGGCCATATTTAGGTCTCACTGCTTCATTGCACTTGAGACCCCTTTGCTCTTCAATTCTCTCTGAAGATGAGGAAGGCAATGGAATGGAATGAGTTGGATTGTTGAGTACCATTTCCTTATCTAACATGCTCTCTAGTCTCATGACCTGGGTAAAACTCTGACACTGACTATGCTTCTGACATTCAAAACTGGGCTATACCATCGTGCAAGTAGTCCAATATAAATCCGTACTCTGTACTTCAAACATATCACTTCCCCATGTCTTATAATGGTGACACTCCCATGTACTGTCACTGCCTCAAGAGATATGGTAAAATTCTTGTTTTTACTGGACTACAAACTATTCAAGGGCAGACAGGGTGTTGCTATTTCTGACTTTTTCTGGCTCTGGTACCACACTATTAGCATAGAGCAGATGCTCAAGAAATTTTACTTGAATGAATAAAAACTATACAAAATGATTTTAATTTAAAATAGTAAATAAATGTAACAAGAACCATTTTTACAACCTCCCTCCCCCAAAACAGAGTGCAGAAATTTGCAAAATCAATGATGTCAATTTTCCACAAACTGCTGAGAATCATTTTCAAGTTTATGATTCTATATGCTGCTGTTAGATTCTGTCTTCATCCCGGTTTCTACCTTTCCTTCTCTCACCTGCCCCACCATGCTTCATTACGACACATTACAGAGGCTGATATGGAAAGAGAGCACACATTTCCTCATTCACAGGGTGGTGCTGATCTGGACAAAGGAAATGAATCCTAGAGGCATGGATTAATTTAGGATGACATTGCTTGAGATGATATCACATGGATCTTCTTTATTCAATGAACCCTAGGTCTTTGGGAGGCACAGAGGGGTTGGCTCTTTTAAAAAAGTCACAAATGGAAAAAGACAATAACATATGTTGGGAAATGTGACTTGCCTTATAAATAGGCATAACAGGTAATTAATTGCATGAGGAATTCAGATACGGCACAATTACTACTAAATCTATCCTTTTCCTTACCTCCTCTTCTCTGCCATCCATCACCTGGATGCCATAGATTCTGAAAGGAATTCGTGCTTTATGTTTGTCTCCTTTGAGGCATCTTTCAAAGGGCAGTTAATACAAAAATGGCTAAATTATCCAATTTTGTTTTAAAACGTGTAGCATATTACACTCGTTCACACTACAGCATTAAAGACATCTGCTGAGAGAGATTTTAAAAGTGCGACACATTATATCTGAACATCTGGAACAAAGATGAGTTAATTGGGGAGAGTATTGAAAGGAGGAACAGGTGAAAAAAAGTGAGTTCAAGAATCCTGGAAAATGTATGTGTGTGTGTGTGGAAGAGGATGTTTTTCATAGCGGCAAAAAAAAGTTCCTAGACACACAAGTGGGTAAACGAGGTGGTCTTGAGCCAAAGCTGCCTGAGGCATGATTCCTAAAGGCATGTTGGGAGACTCCTGCTATACATAAATATCAATGACCATCCATCGTAGTATTGTGGTTTCGGAAGGGATACCACTGGGTGTATTTTGAGATGCACATATTTTTTTCATAGTTCAGGCTATTTTAAGAAATATCAGTGATTTAAAAAAATAATCTCTTCTTTATCAATCACCCTTTATTCCGTTCCACCTATTTTATTTTCATGTGGCAGCATCCTTTGGAGCTCCTATGTTCTATAAGGAAGGGCATAAATGTTCACCAAATATCTATCATGTGACAGACACTGTGGTGAGCATTTCAGTATCGTGTCATTTCCTCCTCGCAACAGCCCGGTGACAGAGCTTCCCCCCGTTTTACAGATGAGGAGACAGAAACGGCGTACTTGCCCCAGGTCTCGGAGTGAGAGGCAGTGCCAGCCAGGTCTCTCTGATCCCGCTGTGGCCGTGCAGAAAGAAGAACTTGATCTCATCTGTCTGGAGTGCATTTCTGTCGGGCTATGAGTTTTCAGACCTTCCATATTCCATAAAAACACACACTCTTTCTAATCGCTAAAATGTAGAGTTCGGCTTCCTCTTCCCTGTAACTATTCTGTAGCTTTTGATTTCATAGACTTTGGTCATCTTTATCATCATCATTTTTCTTCCTGGGTGAAGTGCTTTGTGTGTGAGCCACATTTTCTGGTCCGTTCTCTCTAGACTTTCCATGGGCCTTCTCTAGCTCCCCTGCATTTTTCTTTAAATTGTGTCTACTAGAACTGCAAAAAAGGTTACTGATGCATAGGATAATGATTTTTGTTTTGTTTCCAGTACTTGGCCATGATGCCCAGAACATTGTTACTCTTTGGAGTCGGCAGCAATTCTTTTTTTGGAGAACATAAAAGGTTACAGATGATGCTTAGCAGCTGGAGGTCCATCTCAGACCTCGGGTGCTCGAGCGTATACTTCTAGAAGGGTGTCCAGGTGTGGAGCACTGGGGCCTTTTATATGGCTGTCAAGTGTGTCCATTTGCCCTCCCTTCTGGCTTCTCCAGCCCCAGCTCACATCACACAGCCCCTCACCCAGTGTCCTCCAGCCATGCTGGCCTTGTTTCAGTTCCTCATAGCTGCCAAGTTCCTTCCTATCATAGACTCTTAGCTCATGCTGTGCCCTTTGCCAAGACTGCCAGCCACCATGCCAGCTCCTAGTCATCTTCTAAATTCCAGTTTAAATACTGTCCTCTCATTTTGTACTTCTCCTTCATAGCACCTATCATAGCACATTTGCAAGTCAGTAATTATCAATGTGCATGTTTGAATAAGGTCTATTATCCTGATGCATTACAAACAACTCCACGAGGGCAGGGATTCTCTTGGTTACCTGTGTAGCCTCAGCGCCTATCATAGTATTTGATACTTGGTAAGAGGTCAATAAATGCCTGCTAAATGAATGAATAAATTAAGAAAGGAAGGAAGTAATGAGCCTGTGGACATAGTTGTGCCCACATCTGCTTTCAGTTCCCACCTTCAGCAAGGAGTTTATAACCAGCCTCTTTCTCAGGTGATGGAGGCTTAGTGTCATGTCTGTCTTGGGCTTGCAGATGGCCAGGTCTCTATAGCAGAGGTCAGTGAAGCCAGGAGAGAGTGAGAAATGAAGCTGGCTATAGAGGCTGACTACATGGGCAGCCGCCTGGTCTCTTGCAGTGTACTGGACACGCCAAGCTCAGGTGCAGTTTGGGTAGGCAACAGCAACCAGAGGGGCGCCCATTTGGCAGCAGGATATAGCAGTGGCAATTCTAGCCACCAGAACATGTTGGAAATTCAGATAAATGGCAACATCGTGGCTCTGTGCATTCTCTCTGTTCAGACATATCCAAGCCAGGGAGCTGGAGTCCTGAGAGCAGGACTCAGTCTTCGGGGCTGGCAAGAGTGAGGCAGGTGGGCTCAGGAAAGGAAACGGAGTCCTAGGCAAAGCAACTAGGGCAGAAGCCGAGGCTTTCCTGTTAATGGGCCCATCCCAGCAGGCGAGCACGGCCAGCTAACAGGAATGCTAATACAGTTCAAAGGTTCTACGAGTGCTGGGCCTCATCCCTGGCACCCAAAACCCAGAGGATGGACAGAAGTTAGGGTCCTCCTGAAAAATGCTCAGCCTTTGGGTTTAATTCCTGAATATTTTACTGACTAGTTGTGCATTCTGGGTACTGAAAAATGGGCTCTGTGGGAAGGACCATGCACTTCCATTTTAATACCTAATTCTTTTTTTAATTAAAATAATTTTTATTACTATAAAAGCAGTTTTATGCACATTGTAGAAAGTTGTAAAATACATCAAAGTAAAATTAAACTAACTAAATAAAGTGCCATATTCCAATCACCCACAGATAACAACCTTTATCCTATTTCCTCCCAGATCTGTCACTTTTTTTACAAGAATGAGATTTTGCATTATATGCTTTTTGCTACCCGCTTTTTTCAGTTAACAGATTCCTCTTTTCCGGTTCAAGAAATGTTAGTTTTATTTGATATTCATTCTATATTCATATTTCCCCAGTTGTCCCTCCCAAATTTTGTATAGCATTCTGTCCAAACCAGGATCTAATCCAGGGCCACACTTTGCATCTAGTAGTTATGTCCCTTAAGTGTCTTCGAATTGGCATTGTCCCTTTTCCTCCTAACACCGACCTGCCGTCCTGCAGAATATGTCACTTTTTGGATTTGTTTGGTTCCTTCCCAGGGTATCATTTATGTTGTCTCTTTATGTCCTGCATTTCCTGTGAAGTGTCGGTTAGGTTAATTCTAAATTATTGGTGGATTCCCGTTAAATATTTTTGGACCAGAATGCATCCTAGATAAGCTATGTAATCTCTTTGCATCGCATCAGGAGAATCATAATATCTGCTTGGCCCGCCGTTAGTGATGCTGAGCTTGAATGCAGGACTAGGGTCCTGGTTCTTTCTAGCAAGATTCCAGATTAACACAGCAAGGACGTGACTCTCTTACCAATTTCTAACCTGGCTCCACTCATTGCTACTGCCTCCACCCCTGTCTCCAACCAGTCCTTATCCTCATAAGCACCTTTCAAGCAAGAAAGACAAAAGGAAATAAAGACGATAAAATGGTGGTACGAGGCTCAGCATTCAGACTGGGGAGGGGAGCCACTGGCTCTGGTTTCCAAATGCATACTGATTCCACTGCACAAGATGTCAGTAGGCAGGATGCATATCCAGGAGCATATCTCACTCTAGATTCCAGTCTTCCCAGCTATTGCCAGGGTCAAAATAACTTGGCATTGGTGTCTGTACACATGACAAGGCAGTCTGCTTAAGACACGAATGTTCTCACAAACAGCTTTTGAAAAAGTCATAAGCTTATACAGAAAGCTGGCTCAACCATCTTGTAAACTGATTGCACCAAAAAAAGAACTTCAATTTTTTTACTCACTGTGCAAAATCTGGGAAGAAGGAGTTAAAATTATCTTGTATGATATTCAGCCTGGGAAATTGGAGACCAGCACTGAGGTCCTGCTTTGTTTGTTTGTCTCTTTTTAGTTTTTTAAACACTAACACTATGCAATCTTGGTCAAGTACTTTCAACACTGAGTTTCCATATTCCCCATCTATAAAATGGGGATAATGACACTGAGAGTTTACGGCTGTTGTGAGGTTTAACTATATCTGTGAAGCACCTATATTACGGGGAGTACCCAGTTCCCTTCTCACTCATCTCCTAGGATTACCATCCTGAGATTACCAGTTTGCTTCCTGCCATGCCCAGCGCTGATTCTGGAGGAGGCAGGGCCTACAGGTGGAGTCCATTCGTATATATAACTGGAGGTAGCTGGGAAAGGTCAGAGTATGGGGCTCAAGGCAGGGGCTGACTACTCTTTTTTTTAATTATATAAGTTTCAGGTGCACAACGTTACAGTTCGACATCTGTATAAGCCACAAAGTGATTACCCCCCAAAAGTCTAGTTGCCATCGGTCACCCTACAATTGACCCCTTTCACCCGCCCCTTAGTCTCCTTCCTCCCTGGTAACCAGCAGCTGCTCTCTGCACCTAGCAGTTTGTTTTCATTTAGTTTTGTTTGTTTGTTTTGTTTTTCGTTTTTAGATTCTACATATGAGTGAAATCATACGGTATTTGTCTTTCTCCTTCTGACTTATTTCACTTAGCATAATACCTCAAGTTCCATCCGTGTTGTCACAAACGGCAAGATTTCATTCTTTTTCATGGCTGAGTACTATTCCATTGTGTATATGTGTGTGTGTGTGTGTGTGTGTGTGTGTGTATATATATCTCATTCTTTTTAATTGCTGAGTACTATTCCATTTCTTCTTTATCCTTTTATCCATTGATGGATACTTAGGTTGTTTCTATATCTTGGCTCTTGTGAATAATGTTGCAATGAACACAGGGATGCATATATTTTTCTGAATTAGTGTTTTCATATTCTCCATCTAAATACCCAGCAGTGGAATAGCTGGATCATATGGTAGTTCTATTCTTAATTTTTTGAGGACTCTCCATACTATTTTCCATAGGGCTGCACAGATTCCCAGTCCTACCAACAGTGCATGATGGTTCCTGTTTCTCCACATCCTCTCCAACACATGTTATTTCTTGATTTTTTGAAAATAGCCATTCTAACAGGTGTCAGGTGATGTCTCATTGTGACTTTGATTTGCATTTCCCTATAATTAGTGATGCTGAACATCTTTTCATGTGCCTTTTGGCCATCTTTACGTCTTCTTTGGAGAACTGTGTATTCAGATCCTCTGAGGGGCTGACCACTCTTATTGTACGAGCTAGCATTTGATTAGAATGGTACACTGTTGGGCCTTTTACAAAAACCATGTGACGTGATTTTTTAATATAATTATAAACCTCAAATTTTATTGTTTTTTATTATGTTTGGGATATTAAAGACAAGCCTAGTCACTTAGGGCCCAGCAAGAGGAATGAAGCAGTTAATATTGCATCTTGACATTTTACTCTCTCTCTCAAGCACTAAGCCTTGCACATACATGTTAGTCTAACAAAACCAGAGAAAGATGGCCGTTCTATGACATTTGGGGCTTGATTTGGCTTTTCAAAGGGTAAGTCTGAAACCTATATGTTGCTAATGAGAAAGCTGGGAAGTCGGACAGTGCTTATCGTCCTGATGAACGTGATCTAGCATTGCTATTTTTAGGAGGGGTGGGGAATGTAGTGAAAAGCTTTATGAATAATCTTTATTTTTGTAAAAAATTTGGTATGGCCAGTAGTTACAGTACTCAACTCTAAAATAAGAGGCTAGTGGTTGGACTAGTTGTAAGTGGACTCGAGTCACACAGACTAAGTTTGAATTCCAAGTGCTTCACTTCTAAGCAGTGTGACTCCAAGCAAAGACTGGACCCTAAGATTCACATGGCCTCTGGGAACCTCAGCTGTTCATTTTTAGAGGAGGATTATTGTAACTACAGCAAGGGTTGAAGTGAGTATTAAATTGGATAATGTAAATGAAACATGGTTCCTAGTACATAGTAAGGATTCAAAGATTGGTTGCTATTTTAATTATCTTTCCCAAGTGAACACTTTATAAATACTCACTTTGCCTAGAATCTTTATCCCCACTCTGACTCTCAGCTCTTTACTATTGTTAGTCAGATGGGTGAGAGGCATCACTCCTTAGAGCCAGTGTTGTAATTTCTGCCCATCAGGTGTATAGTGGGAATTCTTTTTCACAGCTTTCATTAATGGGTTGGCAAGTCTGATAAAGAATGAGGTGTTCTAGAAAGTGTTAATAATTTTGTTTACCATATGTATGGGATTATTTGAACCTTAAAGCTTTAGGGTGCTATCACTGTTCATCATGGAGCTGGCCACCTTTCCCCCTTCAAAAAAATAACCAAAAATTGTACCTTCCAAATTGAATGGGCTGTGTTAATAGCTATCATGTGGGGGCTTCTGTTAAAGCAAAAGGCCACACATAATGTAGTAAAAGTGTGGCTACTGAATTTGAATCACATCTCTTTTCTCTAGTCTACACTGGCTTTTCCATGTGTAATTTAAGGTATTTAGTGAATATTAAGTTTTTCATGACTAATGTGTCTTCTGAGGTCTAAGCAATAACATAAAGTGGAAGTTAACAACGGGCCTCATTTCTTAGTTCTGAATTTTTCAAGATTGTGATGTTATCAACATTGTACAAGACATGGACAGAAATGGAAGAGTTAACAGCTTTATTCCTCCACCCCCAAACCCTTTACCTCTAGCACCTTCATGCAATATTTTTAACTTCTTAAGATTAAAAGCTCATTATCAATGACTGGGTATTACATGTCAGTTCAGCCAGTCCAACTGAGCTGAAGTTATTCTGGGTGTTAAAGTCTAAGGACTACGATTTTGTAGGACAGGGAGAGATGGGTACAGAGCCCTGGAGTCACCAACCCTACAAATAAAGACTTGTTTGCCCTTTGTGCTTTTTCCTAGAAGAGCCACCAGGCAGTGACTTAGAGGACGAGAACTTTGGTAAGTCGTAGTCTGAGTGTTAAGTGCTAAGATAGTCTAAGAATCCTTCAGGACAATCTATCTATTAAGAAATACATGATCTTTTCAAAATCTAGCAACACCTAAATATTTAGTTGCACAGACAAGTTGCTGATGAAGATTTTTTGGGTCCTTCTTACAAGTGGCTGAGTTCTCTCTCCTGAAGGGATTCCCTCTCTTTAGAAGTTATAAAAGAATCCCCCAGGAAGAACATCACACAGCTGCTGATGCTTCATTACCACAGTTCACTTCATACGTGTTTTCTTCCCATCCTTCCAGCTCGGCTTATGACCTTGACACATGTGTCTTATTCAAATCTCTCTTTCTAATAAAGATCTCCACTGTCAGGCTTCTGTTTCATGACAGTCTGTTTCACTCAGTCCTCTTCTTTTTGTGACACCTGGCTTGCTCCTCAGTCAGCCCCTTATAATTGAGTTTTAATACTCCAATTGTGGTCTGTGGACCAGCTGCGCGAGCATCACCTGGGAGCTTGTTAGAAATGCAGACTCTCAGGCCCCAGCTCAGACTTACTGAATCATAATCTGCATTTTCACAAGATCCTCAAGTGGGTCATGTGCAAATGAAGGGTTGAGCAACACTGCCTTCAAGAATTGTTCTTCGGGCTGGCCCAGGGGCATAGTGGTTAAGTTTGTATGCTCTGCTTCGGCAGCCTGGTGTTTGTGGGTTTGGATCCCAGGTGTGGACCTACATTCTACTCATCAAGCTGTGCTGCAGCAGCATCCCACATACAAAATAGAGGAAGATTGGCACAGATGTTAGCTCAGGGACAATCTTCCTCAAGCAAAAACAGGAAGATTAGCAACAGATGTTAGCTCAGGGCCAATCTTCCTTACCAAAAAAAAAGAATTGTTCTTCCCTTACACACTCTCGTCGCCCCTGAGATAATACAAATAAGTACTTTTCTGCTGTGACTTCCAGCATTACTTGGATCCCAAATCCTTAACTAAAAAGATTATCAAGTATGTACTTTCCTGCCTCTGTTCTCAAAGCCCCTTTACTGACTTTTGTGTACTTTAGATTTACCTATGTAGATTCTGTCATTTGTTCTCACACTTATATGGCATTTTATAGTTTTCAAAGTTCCTTCACACAGATTTTATTATTTGATCACATACGGTCCTCTGAGGTAGAAAGGTAGGTAATATAATCTTTTGTAGAAGCTATTTTGTAAATTTCCATTTCTGATTTTTCCAGGGGTGAAAAATGTATCTGTAGTTTTTTTCCTACTTTGGAAAAAAATAGAAGCCAAGCCTTGTTGGGCTACCAAAAGCCAGTGAGTTATTCTGACTCAAAATGTATCATGAATCAAAATCATGTTTTACTGCTCAGTATGATCAGTTATATTTTTCTTCATAAACCATGGCTTCTTAATTAGGATAATGTAATTAGGCCTAGAATAAGATCCTCGTCTTTCTGACAAGATTTTTAAGATAAATGAGCCAATGAAGAATAAGCACTCCATTTCTGATACAGTAGCCTAAGGAGAGAGGGACCACCGAGTACTGCTTCTGCTAGGATGGACAACAGTCAAAGGAAGGGACAAAGTCCAACATAGGATATTGCCTCGAGACCCTCTGCAAGTTCTGTGCTCCCAGAGAAGGTATACGCGGGGGAACTCACTGGTGAATCATGGCCTGGGAGGAACTGCTGGTTTTGCATCCCCTGAAAGCGCATCTCTACTGGGGGACTCACTCCCAAATCCTAAGAGAGTTACGCCCAGGGGTCAGGGGTGAATGGATGACTAGGTGCTGCAGGTGGATTTGGTAAGCGATGCTATTTTTGCCTTTTCTCTTTGGTCTATTCACTTCTTTTTAAGAGCCTTATGTTAACAAAAGCTTAACTGTGTTTAACATTGTGGGTGAGCTTGGGAGAAGTGGAGCCTTGTTGAGGTCAGCCCATAGAAAACAATGCTTCAACGGTCTCCTGTTGCAAAGATGCTGAGACCCAGAGAAGCCTGGGACTTGCTGCCATGTGCTCTACCTCCTCTGCTCTTCCAAGGAAGGGGAATCCTCCTCCCCTCTGAAGCTAGTACCTCCTCAAGGACCTTGCTATGAAATTATCCCCTTTCCTTCCTGCACCATTCCCATCTACACATAAACATGCCTTAAAATCAGACACTTGAAAAGTTTTTTAAAGCCTCCATTGACCTCCTCATCATCTTCCAACTACTACCCCATTACTTTGTTTTCTTTCACAGAAAAATCCTTAAAACAGTTGTCTATAGGCCCTGACTCCACTTTCTTCCCTCCCATCCTCTCATTACCCCACACCAGCTGGAATTGTATCCGCACGACTTCAGGAAACAGCTTGTTATCTAAGTTTCCAAAAACTTCTATTTTGCTCCTCCCATGGAGAATTATTCTCTCTCCCACTGTATTCTCCATCAGCAGCGTTTAGCACATGTAGCCACTCTCTTTTTTGAAATGCTTTCTTCTGCTGCTTCCACGATACCACACTCTCCTGGTTTCCCTCCTATCTCTCTGATGTCTCCTCCTCCTCTGCCCAAACTCTAATGCTTGGGGTCTGAATGTTGGAGAGTCCCCGTAGCGCATTTTCTCTTTCTAGTGATTTCATCTGGTCCCATAGTTTTGAAGACCAGAAATATGCCATTAACTTCTAAGTTTATCTCTCTGACCCAGATTGCTCTGCCTTGCTCCAGACTTGTTTATCCGACTTGACATCCTAGCAAAACTGCTCTTGTCTCCTCATTTTCCCACCTCTAACGAGTTCTCTAGTCTCACCTTCTCTAGGGCATCACTCCATTCACACCACTGTCTTTTCTCATTTAGATACTTATAGTAGCCTGCTACCTGATTTTAATGCTTCTAGTATTGCCGTACTCTGGTGCACTGTCCACAGAGGAGTCTGTTTACAGCTGTAACTTTTATTTCTGAAATCATGAAGCGAACTAAGCAAATAACCGGCTGCTATTTAAATTTTCAAAGCACGAATACTGATGATTTAATATTATTCTTTTCCTCTAATCACACTTTATTTAATGTAATAATTCAGTTGGATTTAGTTTATTTAGTACAAAAATGTAGGAATCACAAGGCAAATATTGTATTAGCCTAGTGGACAGTGTGCTGTTTTGGATATTGGCTCTTTTGACCCCTACAATTTGATTCTGACATTTTGAGCCAATTTAAACCTGAGGATATTCTGACTGCTTCCAAATACCAACATTTAGATCAAATTTATACCAACATCAGTGAATTTGCTAAAACAGGTTTGACTCCAAATAGCAACTCTTGAAAGCCTAGAGGCATCTTGGGGGAGCAAATATAAATTTAAGGGAAAAGGACACATTTGTTCTTCAGGCAAAACACGTGATGTAAAGTTGACTTCTGTTTCCCTGGGAAAGAGCTCTCTCCTTACCTTGGAGCTTTTATTTCCCCTGGCAGGCCAAGATGGATTTCTCTCTCTCGATGGCACTGACTGCCCCTTGGGACAAATATTGAAATCAACTATTCCACAGCTATGTGAACCAGAGTCTTTAGAAGGAGGAACTGATTAAAATATATGGTGTCCTTACAGTGTTAACAGGACACCTTTCATTTTAGTTTTCGATAGCTTGGTTTAAGTAACTGAAATGTGGTGTTGGTTCACAAACTGGCCCCCATACGTGGAGGGCATGGAGAGACCGAAGAGAGAGGCAGATGACTCCAGATGGGGAGGACGCAGGTTTAATAAGCAAGGGGACTTACTTACAAGGCTTGTCTTGGACAGCTGCAAGACAAGCAGATCCCTGAACCCACCCACCAAATCTTAAAAGTTTATAGAGAGGCCTTAACTGCATTCAGTCACGTATACTGTCCAGATGATCTCAACAACACCGTACTCTCTCCAGGCTGTGTCCTTGGAACAGCTCCCACTATGGGAACAGTAGGCAGAGTGTATGTTCTGAGGACAGCGGAGGGGGTGAGGAACCAGGTCCAGCTCTTGGGTCAACTGTGGTCACGTCCTCTTGACGACCTTTTCCAACACATGTATATCTCTCATTATTAATTCTTGAAATGGTTTCGACTTTGCCTGCCTACTCTTCAAAATTATTAAAAACAGATGAAGTTGGCTGTTTTGGATTGGAGTTTATTTTATTTCCTGGATGCTTTTATTTTTGAATTTTCTTAAAAATCAGGAAGACCAAATGTTATGCACTGTACAAAACTATCCAGGTCTTTGAGTGTGTTGATGTGACAATAGCAACAACAATAATAAAGTAGTTATTTATATAGCACGTGCGTACTATGTGTTGGACACCATCCTAGTTGTTTTACGTATGCTAATTTACTTAATCTACCCAACAACTCTGAGGTTGGTTCTTTTTTCCAGTTTTATAGATGAGGAAACTGAGGCATAGAGAAGTTAAGTAACTTGCGCAAACAAGCACAGTAAAGATCTGACACAAACTGCATAAAATTTTCTAATTTTAGAAAGACTTTCTATCTTGTTTTTAACTAAAAATAAATTTTGATTCCCCACCTTAGGAAATGAGGTGAACTTGTAATTTCTGACTGACATATCCTTGCCGCCCAAACATACATAGAGCATGGTTTTAAGTATTTGATAAAAATGGGTTCAGCCTCTCCATTTGTTTCGTGGTTACCAACCGCAACAGGAAAACTGAAGTGATTTCTCCATATCGGACCACAGCCCCAATGCTTCTGCTCACTCCTCTTACCTAACGTGCTTCCTAGTTTAGTTCTTTCCTGTAGCACATGCATGTTATTTCACATAACCAACGAAACAGTGTATTATTAAAGAGTTTGTGGGGACAATCTACATTCAGTTGAGATTTATTAAATGCTCAATTTCCTATTACTTAAACAGGAAGATTACATTCCTCCTGCCCCCATTCCTGCCTTTCTCTGTCTCTGACAGCACTGGCTCCTCTCACTAGCCTATCTCATTCCCACTCTGATCCCATTTCACAGCTTCTCTCTTGAGTGGTACTCAGCTTCCTATTTGATCTCTGCAGGAAACCAAGACATACCTCTCAATCTTGGCTGAATGTTCTGAGTACAACCTGTATATAATAACCTCTACTACGGTTGCACTGGCATCTGCTTCAGGAACTTTCTTACTTCTGTCCCCTCTCTACAGTTTATGAGACGGACTGTGAAGCTTCCCTGTGGCTTTCCACTTTCTTCACGTGGGATCAGAGCAGTCTGGGTAGGCTGTGTCCTGTAATCATCTCTTGATCTTTGGCAGTTGTAGGTATTTTTATTCAACAGCATTTATGCAGGACCTATGATATGCCAGAATTTTTGAGCCTGAGGGAACCTTGGTGATCATCTTTAATCCTTTTGTTTTGTAGATGAGGAGGTCGAGGCTCAGAGGGGTTAAAGGATTTGCCCCAGGTCACTCAGATTGTTAGTGCTGGGCCAGGATTAGACCCAGATTTTAGAATCTGTGTTCTTTCAACACCATGCTTTTTTGCCCTTGCACTTTTAATATGAGGTTTTTGGTTGTACCTAGACTTTCATAATATTCTTAAATTTCCCCTAAAAGCTTAAAAATGTTAACAAGTGTCCCCTAGCTTTTGTAATCAGATAGCAAGTATGCCTTATTGTGTTTCCAATCAGAGATTCATGGTACTGTTTGCATATTAGCAAGACTCCCCATCCATTTGTTTCTGTCTACTTCCCTAGCTGCATATTTGCATTTTATCACAGTTTGGTTTGCTCTTACAATCTAGGGTGGGAGCAGAGCACTTTAGTACAAGGGCAAGAAGTCAGGAATACCTATTCTGTATGAATCACATAAAAGAAGTCACCTGTAGGTGATTACACACACACACCCTTAGCCATCTCTGCAGTAGGGAACCATGCTTCAGAATATTCTGATCAATATGCTACCTGAGCCTGGCCCAGTTCAAGTAGTTGGAGAGATGAAAAGAATTATAAAAGAGTGGAATTGTTTCAAGTGAAAGAAATTCCAATAAACAACTCATTAAAGTGATATTCTTCTTTCTAAAATCGTTACTTCAGATGTGGATAGGTATATATTATAGCCTATGAATACAGAAAGCCCAGAAATTCTTTCTTTCCCCCTAGAACTAAAGGAAAGCCTATAATGTTAGCTTTAGGAGCTTGAGATTCTTTGCCAGGTTATTGGGACTGGCTTAAAGCCAAAGGGTGGAGTAGTGAGGAATATAATTTTTCTATTCATTGACGAAAACTCTTCATCCAGTCAGAACCATCTTTAGTGGTAAAAAGCTAAGCTACTCAATTTTATTTTTAAAGATAGATAAATACTGTCTTAGTGCAGAGCTTGCAGAGGAAACTGGATTGCTTATATGGGAAGGTGCGATTGGGCCCTGAGAATATGAGCTAGAAACAGCAGCATGGCCAACACTGGGAAAACTTCAGTCGGAAACCTGGCATTTGGTTAACCCAGTTCACCTTTATTTTTCATTCTTCTAATAACTTTTACTTTTCCTTTCTTTACAAACTTAGCTAACTTCTTCAGTTATTGAAAAAGAAAGTTATTTGCTTTTTATATTGATGGAAAAGCAGAATTATATTTAATTAGAAATGTGAAAAAAAGAGTAAATAAATTCGGACTTTTATGTTAAATAAAAATTAAACTGTGTGCCAGAATTATTATTATGAAATTAAAAATCAACCTCTATTTGGAGGCTGATTTAAATTGCTTTCAAAAAATGAAATAATAATGAACCCTTAAAATAGAAAGTTCTATCATGGTACACTTTTTCTATGAATCACTGTTATCATCTCAATTGTAATCATTGCATTGAAAAGAACAAGTAATCATTCCATACCAGCTCTTTCTTCTCTTTATCTCAGGAACCCCTAAAAAGTTTAGTTATCCTTAAAAACAAAAATACAAAAAATAACATAATTTAAAATATTTCTGATATAATACTTAGCAGATTATTTGTTTCATACCAAAGTACGTAAGAAGAAAAGAATGAATCACTTTAGCTTTCTTTGAACGTCCTCCATAAAACCACAAGAATAAGAGACATGTGTGCTTGCAAGGAAAATTTCCATTTGGGTGTAGCTTAGTATTGTTGACAAATTTTAACATGTGTTTAACTGGTGAGTACACTTAATGTTCCATACAGAAACCTCCGTGTTCTAGAACAGATTGTGGCAGAGTACGGAAACACAGTTGTAGGGGAGGAGGACATTTCCTCTCCCCAAATGTGGGTTCGTCTGGCCGGAGAACGAATTAAATTCACATGAGACAGAATAGCAAGAGAAAATTAAACAAAGCTTTATGAAGAACCATGGCCAGGGGCCTTTCTTCCCGAAGGAAGAAAGGGCACCGAAGAAGTGGGGTGCACATAGTGGTTATATACCCCCAAACAGGGTGTTTCACATGTGATTGAAATGTCCCTCCCACAATAGTCACAAGATTGCCCTGTCAGCACAGTGCCTGATGGACACAGCAGGTAATGGTCTGCTATCTCGATGGGCATAGCAGGAGGCAAGGCGATTGTCTGGAGCTGGGCGGTCACAGGTGAGCACAGCAATCAGTTCCTAGCCTAAGGAAAGATGCTTAATCCTTAAAGAAATGCCAGAGTTGGGAGGGGGAGGGAAGTCAGTTACAGGAGGTTACCAGACTAGCACAATAAAATGCAGATTTTAAGTCCTTGCCTTTGGTATTGATTAAGAGTTTCTAGAGAGAATGTCATCTCCTTTCTTCTTCCTGGTACAGAGAGGGAGGCACCTTTTACAGATAGAGATTTACCTTACAGATGTAAAGGTGTCCTAACAAAGGGCAAGTTCCATTCCTCAGAGCCTCCTTGCCTGTCCCAGTTTATCAAAAGCAATCAGCCTCAAATAATCCTGATGCCAAAGAGACATATCTTGGGGTGGCCAATTCCCCACACAGTCAACATGTGGAATATTCTCATAGTTGCACATGCCTCAGGAAGCAGAGTTTCCTTTGACAGTAATAGACATTTCTTGGAATACGTTTTTGGAACACCAATATTTAATTTTGAGCATTCAAAATATCAATTTATTCTGAATTTGTGTGTGTTCATGTGTGTGTACTTGCATGTGAAAGAGAGAGGGAGAGCCAAAATCGATTTTATTGCTATGATATCAAGGTACCTACTTAAAGTAGACTTTACGAACACAACTTCCAGAAAAACTAAGTTGATGTCACCTAAGTCAGAGCCCATTGGGATCTAGAAAACAAACAATTACTCATCATAGATTCTGATAGGGACCTTGTCCTAATTGGTCAGATGGACTTGTTAAATGTCATACTTAGCAGGGGGCTTTGTTTCTCTTGATTGGTTACTCTGTCAACTATGTCTGGTTAAAGCAAAATTTCTTGATAATATTGACGTTGTACTCCAATACCTGGCTTAGTATTGTGATGCCAGCCTGAATATGTATTGACCAAAAAATCATTAGTTATTTGTTAAACTTTTATAAACCTGGCTAAATACTCTTTTGCAAAAATGCAAAACAATGTATTCCTTAACCAGAGGGAACATGATGTAAAAAGACAATGCAAAAACTTGGCTTTTCACATAACGAACGTACTAAACGGAGTCTTAAGTATATCAAGTATAACATTAGTACAAGAATCGGTAATGATAATTTAAATATTCCAAATATGGCATGCATGCTTATCAAGCTTCTCTAATTCGTACCAGTTTCCCCTAAGCTTCTCAGATTCACTGCATCTTGAGTTACATCCAGTATTTTTTTCTAAAGTATCTACTGGAGAGACTTGATTGCTCAAACTCTGATCTGTTTTCTGTTCTATTCTTCTCTTTGTATGTTTGCTAAGTACTTCAACTATGAATCCAGTACAGTTTCTAGTATGAAATAAAGTAGCTCCTGAAGTAAAAGCTTTCCTAAGCAGTAGTACAGAACTGTGTGTGTCTGTGCGTTTTTTTTTTAAGTGACATTGATGAAGCACAGAACTGGAAACAGATTAGTGCAAAAACCATAGTAAATTTTAAAGGCAAGTTATTTTCCAAAATTTCTGAAGTTCTGGAACAAGTTTTCTGGAAGTGATGTGTAACATACTACTTATTGAATCATGCTTACTGGGTCTTCTAATGCGAATTGAGAACAGGGTTAAATTCAAGTTGGTAAGAAAGATAAAACCAGCTGATCTGAACAAGTCTTTACCTTAAGCTGGCTATGACTGCATTTACCATTTGCCTCCTGTGTGGTTCACTGCTTGATTTCACTATTTCTCTGTACCAGTTCTTTTCTTCACCCACTGGCCCCCGTCTCTCACCCATCTTTCAAAATCTAGCTCAAATGCCACCTATTTAATTTGAAGCTTCTCCTGGTTTCTTCAGCTGAATGTGAACCATCTTCCCTCGCATTTCCCGATGTTATCTGCTCCTCTTCCAGCCTCTTTGGATTCCTTCTGCATTACAGTATTTGTACATTCCAACTTCTTGTATCTTATTCATCTTCGTGTCCCTGGAGTGTCTCACAGTGTAAGTGCTCAGCGAAATCAAATCAGTTCTATTCAATACTCAGAGAAACCTGTTTAGAGGTTGAAATCAACTTACAGGGAAGTTTTTGGTCAGGACACATTTGTATCTTAAGGGCTCTCTGTCCATGAATCATATTACAGGTGGCCTGAGCCTCTAAGTTCAAGAGCTCTTGGAGATGAGATATGTGAAAGCACTTTTGGTCATTTTGGAGGCTGGAAAGGCTCCAGAAGCGAAGGACAATGCAGGAAGATGTAAAGATGATCCTTTCCTTTCTCTAAATCTCACTAGTAAGAGAAAAGAAGACAGCATGGGTGACATTGGTGTGGGAATTAAAATTGAGCTGGGTTCTCAGGAAAAGAGTATGGAAGGAGAAGGGGAAATTTTTGTTGAGGACCTCTGACATGTCAGACAGTTCACATATGTTGTTTAATGGAAATCAGTAATAATGATAATCATAATATTTCCTCTCATTCATGGAAATATCTCATACTTTTTACACATGATTTCACATCATGATCTCATCTGATTTTTTCCAGCTGTGGCATAAGTAGTGTATGGATTATATCCTTCCTTTAACAGAAACAAAGACATAAAAAGACAAAAGAATTTGTTCAAGGTTACATATCGAGTCAAAGACATGAGACTCAAATACAAACTTTCTGTTTCTTGTTTAACTTGTGTTCTACTGCATCTTTATATGTTGTGAACCCAACAATGCTGTTTTATAGTTATTTTATACTGTTGCCTTTAAAATCAGTTAAGAGCTTTTTATTTCTTCATGTACATCAACACTGGTTTTATTTTATTATAAAAGTTTCATTAATTAGAATGTATGTGGAAAACTTTTGTTTATTAATCACAGAGAATGCCATAATTTAAAAGTTTTGACCAAATATATATTACTAAAATAAGCACATCTTACTAACCTCTCATTTGTGACTCCGATAACAGAGTGGGGAAAAGTGAACATTAAGAAATAGATATAAATTTCAGAAGTAATGGAGAAATGTTTCTTGGTCTTCCACTGATTTTAGCGTTGGCCTAAGTGGAGATGGTAATAACTCTCTTTGCAGTGGTGCGGACTTGGCATAGAAGAGATGCCCAGAGTTCCTTTTCACTTGAGAACATAGGGCTGCCTAACAGACCTGAGTCAAAAATAAATCTCAGAAATTCTGGAGAGTTCTTGGAAGAATGAGAGGATGCTGGAGGTTTTAGTTGAGAGATAAAGAGTTGGTTGGACCATTGACCGATCATTTGATTTTGTAAACTCTTCTAGCTACCTTAATCCAGGTAATGCACCAATCAGGAAGCCTTGGAAAGGTTTGGATTGGGCTATAACCTGAGTTATCTTCAGGATGCCTAAAGATCCACCTGTGCACAGCTATGCTGATCTTTCCATAAAGCTGCTGCAAAGGATGCTGTCTCAGTTCTGTAAGAGCATTTTCCTACGGCACTGGAATGAATCAGGGGAATTTATGGCTAAAGAAACAGATGGCTACAGTGATTCTACAGGTAGAACTTATACGCGTTCTTTAGAGGCAGAAACTTTGCTCTAAAGTATTTCACTCATTTAAAAAAAAATAGTCATGGGAGGAAAGGTCATATGTTAATTTGCAGTCCTTTGGGATGAATAAAATGTGAAAGAAGAATCATCTTTAGAAAAGTGGTAAGACTCTTACCCCGTATTATTTCTTCCTTATGAACCTAAGGCTAGAGGTGCCACCATCCTTGGCGGCCTCAGCAGTAGGGAACAACTACTGGCAGAAACGTCACCGAAACAACCCAAGTAACTAGAAAGTACTTGAGAAGTGTACACATTACTCATGCCTGTGACTTCATCTTCATTATTTCTCTGCAGAAAGCAAGTTGGAAATCTGGTAGGCTGTTAGGTTTTTAAGATGGGAAAGCAGAGCGTTTCTTAAATCAATTTTGTGATGCCTTCTGTCCAATAGTAGCATGTGCAGCACTACGAAAAGTCTAACTGGCATCAGCCTGTTTTGGAGAGTGAATAAAAAGTAATACAAGTAACATTAAAAAGACAGCTCTAGGAGACATTCCATCATTTGTTCACAACAAATATTTAATCAGCAATTACTGCGGACCAGAACCACCATTCTGAGTGGGGTTGGAGGGTGGGGAACACAATAGTGAATAAGACAAAGCCGCTGCCCTCTTAGACCTGATGTTCTAGTGGGCAACACACTGATGTGTGGAAAGGGTCCAAGTATATTTTTTTCTTCTTTATGGCTATCCACTGTCTTATCACCATTTATTGAGAAGAATGTACACTTACTGACTTTTCTGTTTTACAATAGTATTTCATAAAATAGTGAGAAAATATATTAAAATCTACTATGATTGTGAATTTGTCTATATCTCCCTGTAGTTCTATACATTTACATTTTTATTATTAATTTTTTCATTATTTGTTTTACTATTAATTTTGCTACTAAGTGCATGTAATTAAAATTATTATATCTTCCTAGTTAATTGGACCTTTTCTCATTATGAAAGGCACCCTCTCTATTGCTAGTAATGCTTTTTACTATAATTTCTGTTTTTGGAGATTACCTATAACTCCTTTGTTTTGATTAATATTTACATACTATGTCTTTTCCCATTCTTTTTCTTCATCCTTTTTCTGTCCTTATTTTTTGGATATGCATATAGCATATAGTTAGCTTTTGTTTTTTATCCAGTAAGACAATTTTTATTTTTCACAGGCACGTTTAGTTCATTTGTATTTAATGTAATTATCAATATATTTGAGTTTAGATATGTCTTAGTCTTCTGTAACAAAGCACCATAGACTATGTGGCTTAAATAAGTGATATTTACTTCTCGCAGTTCTGGAGGTTGGGAAGTCTAAGATCAAGGTGCCAGCCGATTTGGCTCCTAGTGAATGCCCTCCTTCTGGTTTGAAGATGGCTGCCTTCTCTGTGTCCTCGCATGGCAGAGAGAGCTAGCTCTGGTCTCTCTTCCTCTTCTTGTAAGGACACTAGTCCATCCTGGGGGGCCCACCCTCACGGCCTCATCTAAACCTAATTACCTCCCAAAGACCCTATCTCCAAAGGCCATCATATTAAGAGCTAGAAGTTCAGCATACGGGTTTTGGGAGGACACAAACATTCAGTCCCTAACCGTATACATCACCTTCTATTGTGCTTTCTCATTGCCCTGACTGTTCACTGTTTATATTTCTTTTCTTTCTTACCTGATTTTGGATTGGCTAGTTTTTCCCATACCATTTTTCTTACTTTTCTGAAATAATAAATGCTGATGGTACTCTTAAAATTGCAGCAAGCATACGTATTAAAGTAAAATTTGTTAATATTTTGCCCCTTTTCTACACAGTATAAGAAACCTACAATGCTTCAACTCTTGGATTACATTCTATTACTGTCATAATTTTGTAGTCTGGTTTTATTTAACCCCCAAGACTTTATTATTATTGCTTTATATAGCCAGTAATCGTTGTCATTCTCCCTCCATAGTTCTTCACTCTGCATTTCTTCTTTCATCAAAGACTTTCCGTCTGGCTCATTTTTCCTTCTCTCAGAAATATAGACTTAATATATTTACGTGAGATCCTGCCATTGGGTTTTTTTTCTTGAAAGTGTCTTTACTTCACCCTTTTTCTTGAACACATTATCACTAGATATAAAATGCTATGTTGGCATTTATTTTCTTTCATTGCCTCTCTTTGTCATCTCTCTTCTCTCTTTCTGGAAATCTGATTTGACATACATTAAAACTTCTCACTCTATACTCATTGTATCAACTCTTCTTTAATATTTTCCATTCTTAGTTTCTCTATGCTGCATTCTGAATAATTTATTTTGACTTACTTTCTAGTTTGTTAATTGCTTCTTCAGCTGTGTCTTATCTGATGTCAAACTTATCCACTAAGTTTTACATTTCATTTATTGTGTTGTTCACTTTCAGATTCAATTTGAATCCTTTTAAAATCCCCTAGGTATTTTTTAGTAGTTCTTCACATTTATTTTCAAGTTTGTCTTTCATTTTTGAAAAACAATAAGTATAGTTGTTTTATAATCTGGGACTAAAATTTAAGTATCTGAAGTCTTTGTGGGTCTATTTCTGTTGTCTGTTGATTATCTAGTTCTTTCATGATGTTTAGTTTCCTTATGTAATTTGTTACTTTTTTTATTGCGAGGTGCATATTTTATTAGAAAATTATTTGTGAGAACTTTTAGAATAAAGATGCATTTCAACAGAGGTCTGTTGTTGTCCGTCTGTCTGTCAGCTTGCTAGGAACACTTACAGATTGAGTACACTTTAGATTACTTCACATACATTTCAAGTTCAAATGAGAGTGTTCCTCTCATCTTTCTGCTCAGTGTCAAAGTAACTTTTGTAAGGGTGAGGTGGGTCTCATTCTGAGGGTATTACCCTTTGGGATTCCAACTTAGTGGATGTATGGTTTCTCATTTGACTCCTCACCTTCAACAGCCTGTACTCTGAGTCTTCTGTCCCCCTTGGTCCTTGAATTTGCTAAGTTGGTAAATATCTTTGAGGTTACCATGGCTTTAGCAGTATCCTTCTCTCTTTGGGTTCCCATTGTCACTTAGATTTTGGTCTGATATTTCCTTACTGTTTTGTCAGCTTTCCAGTATTTTTAAGAAGATGTTCTTTAAGCTTTATATCTAGAATTTTTAGTTGTTTTTATAGAGAGAGAGAAAAGAGTTAAACCTCTCATACTTTTGGAATTGGAGCTAATGGGTAGACTTTTAATTACTTCACAGTTTTGTATGACTACCATCATGTCAGGTTATTAGGCAAATCCTTGTCTTGAGTGCTAGATTTTCCTTTCCTAGTCTTTCACTCCCTCCTCCAAAGCTATGCAGAATATAAGACAAACGAGTCCAAAGTTTTCTTTTGACAATGAGTTTACAATATGTCCAGTCTGTTTGTGAAAAATCCATTTTGTGAGGAAAAAAAAAGATTCATGAACATTTCTGCCTCACATATGCTCCATAGATTTACAAGTTTAAAACCCAGATGATTTTATTTTTGCCTTGATCCAAGGAGACAGGACTCCAGGAGGCAGTGAAATAAGCCTGCAGGCATCCATTCCAAGTGATTATCTTGCTCTGTAACATACACCAACTCCTCTGCCAACCCCAACCCTGAGAAAGAAGAAAGAATCTCAGTTTCTCTTTCTTTTGCTCTCTCTGAATGGAGATGACAGTGTAGGGGCTCCATGCTGCAGGTTGTGTGTATCCCTCTGTGTGCTGTCCCCCTGTTTGTCATTCTAAGTGACTAGTTTGACCCATTGGTGAAAGACCATAGTTTACCACAATTTTCCCTTGATTATCCTATAAGTAGAGGTGTCCATGTGATACAGATGCTAATAGCGTACTCCACCTGTAGTTTTTATTTGTTGGATCATGCTGCCTTGTGGGTAGAAATTATGCACTAAAATGTATTTTCTTTCCTACACTTCAGGCCCAGGAATAAGGATGTTTTTCCAGTGATTATCATCTTCCATCTTCTTGAGTTGTGGCAAAAGTCAGAGTTGATAAGCAGTTTAATTTTGTTCTCATCAATGACCTATGGATGATATGAGGAAGCAGGAGAGACGTTATCACCAGCTACCTAACTGCTTTATGCACTTGTGATAAATTGACAAATTCTTGCTATTTTTCTTTAGTAGTGTTTATTCTTAAGTTCAACAGAAAGTCTTTTACTCAACCATAACTTGAAAGACAATTTCTCCTTCTTTACAAAAGTTAATTTTTGTTTTTATATAACGATGGAAACTATCATTTTCCCCAACCTTTAGTCATTTACTGTGCTATTACCTGAACTCTGCAGGTGGAAAGGCAAGATGAAGTCACTTATTTTTATTTTTAGGGTGAGTAAATATGCTTTTCATTTCCTATCTCTGGTTGTGAAATTGTTCTTTTAGTTTTTAGGAGGTAGAAGAAAAGGGCTGGGCATGATAATGAAATGCATAACCTGTGAAACTGGGAGAAAATAAGGATTTGCTTCAATGTTATTAGAGTATGTCATCGGTCTTTTTTTTGAGTGCCTCATGTTGAGCAGTAAAATACAAGTATGGCTAGAAAACTCAAGCTGATAACCTTCAAACTCAATTCATGTTCTCGTTTGCTTCTAGACTCTCTTTTTAAATCAATATTGATTCAGAATTTTATTTATTCTGAGAAAATGTGTGATTATCAAATAATTCATGGCTGTTCTATAGCACAAATTCACTGCTTTGTCACAGTAGTGAAGAAAAATCAGTTTTTCAGAAATATATTTCCAGTGCCCCCTAAAGTGCATCCTTCAGCACTGCCTGTAAAATCAGTCTATCAAGAACCAGCCTGAGTGCTTTATGTGTGTTTTCTTTCGCCTGCTTAGTGGAAGTGGTGGTTGCTTGTTTTAGGTATTACCTCTAAAGTTGACATTCTAACTAATGTTAATGATTTGTGCTCATATAGGATGAGTTATTTCAAATGATGATGCAAACTATTTAGAAACCAATGCTGTGGTTAGAAAAACCTTTCTGAAAGAAGAGGATTTGACATTCTTGTTGTAACATAGGGTGATTTATCATTCTATACGTTTAGAAAGTTACTCAGACTGGGAGAAAAACAGCCATCATAAGGTATAATACCACAGTATTGTTTGGTGTGAATCAGTGTTGAGGGAGTCTCATTTGCATTTCCATTAATCTTACCATGTCCAACGTAGGGTCATGTTTCTGCCCAAGATGAGTTTCTGGAATGCACATCATTTTCTGCATGAGGCATTACCATCATTAGGTAATGAAGCATGGTACCATGCCCTTTCTTTCACCCCCACCAAATATGTTCCTCTGTGATGCTTCTGGAATTTCCTCATCCTCTCTCACTGCTACAACCTCAGTCAGGCACCTACCATTTTATGTCTGAAATACGACAGCAATCTTCTTGTTGGTTCCTCTGCTTTAACTTTCCTATTTCCTCTGCGTCATGCAGAAACATAAACAGTTGACAATTGTGGTACTTTGTCAGAAGACTTGAGGGGCTTTGTAAATCCTGATCCTCCCCCTGAGGATGTGCTTCCTTCCCCTACCTGCTCTCATGTCTCCTCCTCCAGGCATAACTCTTTGCCGTGGCTGAGCACATATTTTCGTTCAGCTTTCTTACATGACAAATTCTTCCTTCAAGCATCCTCAAAAGTCCTCTCCTCCAAAAAGTTATTCCATAAATGTCACACCCAACTTATTGAAGGCTTTCTAGAATCATGGTGTCACTTATAAACAATGTGACAAATTCAACTAAAGTTGGGTTGCATTGATTCTACTCTGATCTGCTTTGCTTATGAGGGTAATTTACGTATACTTTACTGTTTCCCACGGTCACACAGAAGGCAGGAATTTTTTTCCTCCTTTTGTTATTTTTCTCTCTTTCTGTATTTTTTTTTTTGCTACTATCTATCATTTCATAGATGACAAAATGGAAGTTCAAAGAGGAAAAACCAATTCTCTCAAGATCACACAGTTTGTAGGTGGCAGAGATGACATTTGATACCAGGGACTTTGATATCCAATTTTTATTCACCTGTATGGGCTACTGTCTCCCTTACTTCCTTTGTTCACATCTATTGATCTTGACATTACAAATAGGTACTGAATTAGTGGTGGTGATAGGGTGAGTAATTTTTCACATTGGTGTGATTTTGTAGTCTATTAACTTGCCTTTAATCCAAGTTGAAATCTATCTAAAATGCTTGGCTGGTAATTGTCAAAATTGATCTCTTATTTGTATTTTCATAACTTAAATTAAAGATACAAGAGTTCAAAATGACATTGATGTTCTTTTAAAATTTACTCTACAAACATTATTGAGTGCCTGTTATATACATTCTAGGCACCAAAGTAAGTAATAACAATAGAACAATAACCAAGAACTAGATTCTGTCCTAAAGGAGCTATTAATCTGGTAGGAGAAATAATTATGTGTATTAGCTTCCTTTGGCTGCTGTAATGAATTACCAGAAATATAGTGGCTTAAAATCCCAGGATCTTATTATCTTACAATTCTGGACATCAGAAGTCCAAAATAGGTCTCAATGGGCTAAAATCAAGGCATCAGCAGGGCTGCATTCTTTTCTAGAGACTCTAGAGGAGAATAATTTCCTTACTTTTTCCAGCATCTAGAGGCTGCAGTATTTCTTGGCTCATGACCCTCTTCCATATCCAAAGTCAGCAACAGCCAGTCAAGTTTTTCTCACATCACATCACTCTGACCTTTTTTCCATCATCACATCTCCTTCTTTGACTCTTCCGTTTCCCTCCTCCCCATTTAAGGACTCTTGTGATTACATTGACCTCATCCACATAATCCAGGATAATCTCCACATTTCAAGGTTCTCAACTGAATTACATCTGCAAAGTCCCTTTTGCCATCTAAGGTAACATATTCACACGTTTGGGGGATTGGGGCATCTGTAGGCATCTGTATACCACAGCCTGTAAACAAATGCCTCGTGGTACAGAGTACCAAGTGCAACAATGCAAATAATGAAAGTATGTATGTCTCAGGGATGAATGGAATTAGCTACTTTGGGATGGTGTTATGTGAAAGTTCTCAACGTTGGTCTCCAGTCAAAGGGGGCTCTACCCACTGGCACAGTGGCCAGTAGAATGTTTTAGTCCTTGTTGTTTCCTTAAGGATGGGTGGGGATGGGAACATCATCTTGTAAGAAATGGGAAAGAACGTGGGTCCTTATCCTTTCCTCAGACTTGGAGGAAAGGGAACCTTTTCATTGGATGAAATGGCAGATCCTCATTTATAGACACAACACCATAAACAATTTGAAAAATAAAGTAAAACAAGCACTTAATTATTCACAATTCTCCACTGGCTGTTGTTGAATATTAACGCAAAGCTTAATTTTGCACGTTACTATTTTTCCATGCTTGTGGGAAAGTTACCTGACTTGCTTGCTCATAATAGTAAGTCCTAGAGTACTTGTTCGCCCCACCTTAGTTCTCCTTTTGCTCTCTGAATCACATTAGATTCTCTGATGGAGAATAGACCTGAAGGAATAAAATGAAATGTCTCAGATTTTTCCTGTTTGTAACTGATCCATGGTAGTTATATTATTATTTTTTTTTTTTTGAGAAATAGATTGCTTTTAAAGAGAAGAGTCTTTCTGAGCATGACTGGCTGCTTTATTTTGCCATTTGCATTCAAAAGAGTCATGTGAAATCTGCACCCATGAATTAAGTTAATTACCTGGACTGTTTTCTTAATCTTCATGAGTTATTTCTAGTAAGAACAATTGCATTGTATGAATGCAATGCAAACTGTTAACTATAATAACAAAATGTGTGACTGTCTATCCTGAAAATGTTTTAGTGATGATACTGTCATAGTAATTTTGGTGATCAGAGAGCCACATGAACTTAAGAAGCTTTTAAAATGATTACCCAATTATATTATTTTTTCCTTTTCTTTAAGCAAGAATATGAATTATATTCAAGTAGCTGAGCCATCTGATAGTGAAGCATTGCGGCTCTTTTCACTTAGCTGGCCCCTCAGTCTATTTATTCCAGAGATGCAATTAGAGCGTGTGAGGGCCTCGGAAAAAGCAATGCCCAGTATTGATTTCAGGAAATAAAAAATTTGCATGACAATACAAATTCTGCCAGCACAGGGGCAGGCTGAAGTCATCACATTCCAGCTGTCATTACTATATGGAATCAGCTAAATCTTATCATTTGACTGTGGCTTTAGTGTATTTTCAGCTGAAATGTAAGGCAGCCAGGATTTACAATCAGAAAATGTCAGCTTTTCAGACAGATTTGACAATAGCATTTCATTTACACTGCGATCCACATTTTCACTTGGTAAGATGCAAATCACACCAGAATTGGAAGCCAGCCTAGATAATTTTAAACCAGTTTCGCCTATCTTTAACATAAAAAGCGAATAAACAGGATCAATATAAATTGTTAACCCCCTTCCAAACTGCCTCTTCCCCCCACTCATCTGTAGAATTTCTCTATATCACCAATGAGCAATTTTCTGCCAAGTGGCTCAGCTCAGCCTTTGGGGTCAGACTGTCTGCCTTCTAATCCCACCTCTATTTCTTGTTAGCTGAGTGGGCTAGGACAAATTAGCTCACCCTTCTGTGTCTCAGCTTCCTCATATGTAAAATGGAATGATAGCAAGGATATAAATCACAGAGTTATTGGGAGCATTAAATGACATAATAAATGTACCAAGGCTATTGTGTTGCACAGCTCAAGGGGGTACAATTCACATTTTGTTCTATATGGAATTGAACAAAATGGCAGATCTGTGTGCAAAGCATTTGCAGTAGTCCCTGGTATGAATAAACATTCACTTAATAATCATTTTTCTGTGGAATTTATAATCTTCCCTCTTTCTTGAAATTCTTTGGCTTTCTTGAATGTCACTTTTCTATTTCTCTTCCTGTAACTATTTCATTTTACCTCTTACCTTTAATTGTGCTGTTTCCCAAAGTTCATACACATCATGTTGATCTGCTTTTCTCTTACTTTATCAGGTTTGGTCTGTTATGTACAGCTAGAATTAAGGACTGTATATGAACTGAGATAGAGGTTAAGAATGAAATTCAGAAGGAAATCAGGTAGCCTGGTGGTCTACATATCTGTGCATCAGAATTATCTGATGGGACAATTAAAAATACAGATTTTTCAGGCCTACTCCAGATCTACAGAATTGTAGTATTTGGTGTGGAGGGGCAGGAAACTTGAACCGTCAAAAGTTTTTGAGATATTTCAGCTGTTCAGCCAGATTTGGGAACTGAAATCTGGAGCAAGGGAGAATACCAACACTAATGTTCCACATGAGAATGGAAGATCCAAGTCAAAGAACACAGGAGCCAGAGGATGGGTAGGAAGTGGAGCCCAAGTTCAGCATCAGTCAGGAGCTAGAGAAACCTATCCATTCTGGACCCCCTCTGGGCCCCATGGTACCCGCTGCTTGTCTCTATCACGGATAGAGACACACAATGTTAAAATTACAGTCTTGAACTTCTACTTCTTATTCAACTGTGAGATTATTCAGCTGTGAGATTCTTGAAGGGAGACTTAGTCTCAAGAATTCATCCTTGAATTCCATCACCTGTTTATGGCAAGAACATAATAATGTTATTTAAATGAATTGTTGAAACCTAAGTCAGGACAAGAGAATGAGTATGTTAATGCTACTCTTTGGTTGCCCATAACTGACGTGAACTAGCAAAATGCAAGAAAGGGAAATTTAGTATAAAGATACAAGGTATCTCATGAAACTCAGGTAGGGACCGGAACAGGAAGTTAAAGTCCATCAGGACTTCTATCTCTGCTTCTCTTTGTACATTTGCTTCAGTAATTGCCTTCTGAAAGTCAGCTTTCTCTGCTACTCTGGTCTTTAAGCTTTATATTTTGCAGTTTTAATCTCCCACTGACTAACTCCCTGTCCATTCTAAGTCTAAATTCCTGAGACAGAGTGGCCAGGAATGACTAGCCCAGCTTGAATCTTGAATCTAGTGTCCAAACCAGATTCAGTCACTGATGGCCAGGGAAGAGGCAACTGGGAGAAACTGGCTGCTAGTATCTCACTCCTGTGGATTAGAGAGAAGGCCAGTTCCTAGAGAAAGGGGGATTAGACAGCCCAAAAAGTGTTTGTGGCCATGAGGCAGGGTCAGACAAGCAGTCAGACAAACAGAAGCTGACAGTGTATCTGAGAACTTGACACTGAGGTGTGTAAGGACTGTCTCAAACAGGAAACACTTTACACACTTCCCTCTGGAGTCGGAAGCAACGTTGGCATTGCAGGTATGACCAACGGGATCTGTTCTGCTGCCATAAGACCAGGCAAAGTGCGGATCCCAGGTGGATCAGTAATCACCTGTACAACTATGGGTGTTCCTTCGTCTCTCCATGCTTTGTTTCTCACGTATGTCAGGTGAGGCTAATAATAATTTCCAACTTACTAAGGTTATTGCATCAAAGTAAACAAAATAATGCATGTAAAGCACTTAGTTCAGTGCTTAACATTTAATGCTGAAAGCATGTTAAATATTATTTTTGTTATTGCAGATCCTGATGTTCTTCTTTATGGAGTTCAGCACTTTTAATGATATAAACTTTATGTTTTCCAAATATTTATCTCAAGACTTGACCCAAGGTTCCAGTTTCTTAACTCCAGTTGAATGCTGGATTTTCAATTAGATATCATTTCAACCTCAAAAAGGGCAAAATCGATCTCATGCTCTTTTTCCTATAACGTTGCTACAATTTCTTCCACCTACTAATGTTCCCAACTGTTTTAATGACGTCAACCCTCCTTTAACCCTAGGTAAAAGACCAAAAGTGATTGAGGATCACAATTTCTAGGTCTTATAGTCACATGATTAGTCTAGTCTATATCTATATGATTTGGAGCCATCTTTGACTTTTCTCTTTTAGGCTCCGTCTTATCATTCATCATTTTCTATTTATCTTTTTCATGTGATTATATGACTAATAACGAACATTCCCTGGGGGCTTCCTAAGTTCCAGACACTGTTCTGAGTACTTTTACAGGTATTAATTCATTTAATCCTCATAACAACTTTATGGCATAGATACTATTAATGTGTCCTTTTACAGATGTGGAAACCTAGACTCAGAGAAGCGAAATGAACTATCTAGGCTCACTCTGCTGTGAAACAAGAGAGAGCAGGCAGTCTGACTCCAGAGTCATTGCTCCTAACCCTTAAGCCACATGTCCACTCTGTGATGAGCCTTGAACCTCTCTTTCCATTGCTTTCACAACCACTTGGGCAGTGGCTCAATTGCTTCACCTCTATTATTGCAATAGATTCCTACTTTGTCTCTTTGACTTTGTACTTTATAATACAACTTACAGACCGCTGCTAGATTGCTCTTCCTTAAGCACTGCTTCTACCAGGTCTTTCCTTTGTTCAAAATCCTTCTATGGCTCCCCGTGGCCTTGGATGTATAATGTAGTTTCCATCTCTGGCTTTTTAGGCTTTCTGTGGTCTGATACTATACGCTCTACTCAGCTTTACTTCCTCCTTCTCCTATCCCATTATCCATTACTCCAATCAGGCTGGTCTTTTCACCATCCCCACAACGTGCTATTTATTCCTCCCTCTGTGGCTTCATTCATCTCTCAGGTTTTACTTTTACTTGTCCATCTCAAAATATTGTGGCTCCGGGAACCCTTCCTTACTAATCTCAACTGAATGTGAGCTTCTTCTTCCTTGAAACTCTCCTAACACTTTCTCTGTGCCCCTCTTCTGCCATCATGCTCTACCTTGCATTACACTCTTAGGGTGTCATATTCTGCCTTGTATTACAGTGATTTCTGTACTTTTCTTATTTCTCTCCCTGCTCTCCAGTTCATTAGCTTGTTGAAGACAGAGCCTGTGCTACACTAACCTTGTATTCCCTGCAGTGCCTCTTTCAGTGCAGAACACATATCCAGTGATCAATAACTAGTTACTGAATAACAGGATTCTAGTTTCACCCACCTGGAATGTTTCTTCTTTCTCTTTTGTTTTGTTTCAGTCTTTTGCAAAAATCTCACTTCTTGAATGAAACCTTCTCGACTGCTCTAGTTCTTGGAGAAACCTACTTTCTCAGAACTCTATAACACTTAAGGCTGATACCTCACAATTTAGTACTTTATTAATTGTTTTATATGGTATATTCATTGTTCCTGTGTTGCAGCACAGGGCCTGGTATATAAAGATTCTCAAGAAATATTTGTTGAATGAATCAATAAGTTGATCTCGCCCCACCAACTGTTAGGTCTTCAAGATAGGGACCAGGCCTTGTATATCTTCTCTGTTCCCTCAGAGCTCTCAGCACATAATAGGTGCTTTATGAATAGTGGCTGAATGACTGGCTCTTGGATTTCTGTTGCAAGTCTGTCCTTACCATCCTGTTCCGCCCTCAGCGCGTGATTACACTAAAGACCTCTGAGTCCTCAGACCTGATATCCCCATTGAGTACAGGCACAGACAGGTTGCTGACACACAGGGCTCTTTCTGCCCATCCTTTTTGAAATTCTGTCCTAAATTCAGGACCAGGCCTTGTTACAAGAACAAATCCCTAGAGGAAGGGGTGGAAGTCCTTAGATTTGGGGAAAAGAGTCAGGGAGTTGGGGGTTGCAAAATACAGACTTTTGGTCAGAAATGATTTTACAGAACTTGTTACTATGTCTGCCCACACAGTACATGGTTGGGGAGGGGCATTCTATGTGTACCTCATACTGTTTAAAGACAGGGGTCAGGTACTGCAATCATGATGCAACAATGAATGACCAGAGCATCTCCCCAGATGGCATGAAGTCTGCCAATAGATCTTAAAAAATCAATAAAAAATAACACTTATATAATATAATAATACTGTATATACTATATAGCCAACAGGGCAGAGGCCGACAGTGACTAATATTCCACCTTCTCCAAGGAAAGCCTACTACTACTAAGAGGAAAGGGGGAACTGGGATAAGCAGGTATCTCTATTATACTGTGCACTTCATGAGTACTCAGCGATACTTGACGATGGCAGATGGCAGAACGGTTTTTCACGCTGGAAGGGCTTCAAGTTGTGCTACCCTGGATGCAATCTAGAGCATTGTTATTCAGAACAGTGGGAGGATATGTGTACATGTGCGTAGAATAAGGTCCTTAACAACTCTTCCCAGTTTTGCTTCTTGCTGGAGAGAAGGAAAAGGAATGGCAGCTAGAACCAAAACATAACTGATATTTCACTGGACCAAAGATTGAATCCAACACTGCACTGAGTAATGGACTAGCTAATATGTAGATTTTTCTGAATTAATATTTTATATGTATTTTTCTGCCATTTCTTTGGCTTATATGCTTAAAAAGATGTTTGTTTTAAACGCAGGTTCTCCAAGGACATTTGATCCAGATTTCAAGGGCCCTGTTGCCGACAGGTAAGCAATTCTTTTCTTGTAAATATATTTTTAACAAAAATAGAAAGCTTATTTTTTGGTACCATATTCTGGTCAGAGGAGAATTGTGTCTACTCTGAAGGGGAAATGACTTATTTTTAGCCTACATGTCACCTTATTTACACAGGGGAAGTACAGAGAATGAATCTTTCCATGAGTCATCAATATTCTCTTCTGTTCAGCAAATGAACTGCCTTAAGTTAGTAGACTGAAGAGTTTGTATTTCTCAAAAAGAGAAGCCAAAAAATGCTTTAGAAGATATAACCACTGTGTGGAGACACAAACACAGTCAGTAGTTGTTTGATGCGCCTGTTTCCTCTGTGATTCGCCACCGCAATGCAGAGCTGCTATACCAACTTATTCCACATCAAGTATTTGTGCAACTCAGCTCCCCAAAGCAGAGAGCTTTCTCAGAGACAACCATTCACCAAAGCATCACATACCACTTTAGGATCTTTTAAAATGCTCTGGAGAAATATGTACTTGTCTCAACTGTGCTTCTCCCTCAAGGTTGTATGGCATTTGAAAATTATCCAGTAATTCATAAGCCTCTTTTATTATTATTTTTTACCCTCTATTCCCAGGCTTCCTGCTAGTCAAAAGGGAGTTTGTGAAGTAGAATGGCTAAAAATAAAGAGAAGATTATGCTGTTGGTAGCTGGTTTTTGCTTAGCTTTGACTTTGATCCCTGGCAGTTGTATGTCATAATAAATGGTGAAGTGGAACAACGATCAGCATGCTTGTTTGCACGTGCCAACCACCAGCATTCACTGTTATGACCCTATAATATCCCAGCTTTAAACGAATGTGTATTCAGTTTATTCTAATCCTCTAAAAAGCCAAGTCATTTATTTTGGGTTACTCATTCAGAGATAGACTGATGCCTTACTTAGAATAAGCCTGAAATTTCTCTCATTCTCTCCGTGGTGACACCATGAATACGTTTTGTTGTCCAGTGTACAAATAGCCGCATTCAATATGGAGGTTCCCTCGTGATACTTGTATTCATTTTATAATAGCTAACTTATGAGAATTGAATCTAGCTAGTTGGCCTCAAGGGACCCCTAGATATAATTTAGATTCAACAGTAATAATGATAATGATGATAATAATAATAATAATAAATGAGCTGCCACGTTTGGATGGAAACAATACAGATTACAGGCGTGCCTGTTCTAGCCACAGAGAAGAAGGCAGAGTTAGGTCTGGCTGGCTTAGGTGCGGGGAAGAAGGTGAGATCTCTCTGTCTTTAGTTATGTAGAATTTAGTAATAGAACCAGGTAGTCCAGCTTAAGTCTGGGCTACAACTGTACCAATCACTGTGAGGAAAGTAGTTTATTTGTACCGAAGGCCTTTTGTGGAGCCCTAAACATGACAGGCCTTCACAGGTGAAATGGTCATTATGTGGGCATACCTCCCCCACTCTTCAATCCAAGAACAGAGGAAAGTATTGTAAAACCACAAGGGTCTAACTACAGGAAGACACAGTTGGCCCGTGAGTAACTTTCCAGGCTGTAGGGTTATACAATGCCCTTCCTGGGAAAATAATTGGAGTGTTTAAGGAGCAAGTAAGAAACCCCAAATTCTTCACATTACCTCTAACAGCAGGGCCAGCTTTAATAACACCTTTTGCTTACAAAGTGTCACTTTCCTTCTGAAGGATCCAAAATCTTATCAGACATTCAGGCAGATGCCCTGCTGGTCACCCACCCTGTTCTGTTCACCTCTCTCAGTGCACAAGGACATCGTTTTGTGCCTAGTGATCACCCAACTGTAGCTGTTTCCACAAGAGGTGAAGGATTGATGATAATGCCACAGGAGAGATGAACTCAGGTTCTCATTTGCTCCTATCTAAGAACTGGGCATATGGGAGCTATTGCCCCATAATATTGAGCAAAGAAAGGTGACTTTGGTAGCTTAATGTGTTTCCCCAGCCCCGTTTGGAAAAGTAATTTTCCAGCACCCATGCTTGGTCCCCTATATTCAACAGAATTTTTTAAATGTTGGTTAGGATTAGATTGAGGTCGTGAGGTTTGTAAAAGTTTAATGGGTGTTCAGCACTATTCCTGGCAGGACATTAGAGGGTGAAAATAAATATGCATGGAAAACTAAGAAATAAAGCTCTTTTATAAGATGCTACACGAGAAGCTCCTCTTGTAATTTGGAACTAAGAAAAAACTTCATTTAATGGAGAATTAGTATACTTTTTTCTGTTAGATAAGGAGAACTGTATAATTCACTATGTTCCTCCTTTTATACTGACTCGTAGAAAGCCCACTGATAACTTTAATTTCAATGCCAGCAAGTACATTAGCCTTTGAGTCAAGAATTTCTTTGCAGGACTTTGAATTTCTATTTCCATTTTAATAACCCTATTGCATCCAGGCATTTTAAGTCACTTCATTTAAGATCCTTTCTGGAAAAAGGCAGTATATGGGAAGACAGGCAAATAGAAAGGAAAGCCTTGCGTGTTTCCTAATTGCCTTTTCCTCCCTTCCTCATACGCAAAATAGATAAAAGACATGTGAGTCATACTAATCAAAGTGGTAGGTTCCACAATGCTAAAAATCACTATTCTTATAGAAGGTGGAAAATCTGTCTCAAATGTAATGAGACACATTTATTTTTACCTGAAGCGTTGGAGGGAGGTGGTAAGTTCACTGTCATGAAGGGGTTCAAGGAGAGAATGAAGAGGCATTTATTAGGGATGTTGTAGCGGGGGTTCATTCACATCAAGGAGTTGGACTCAATGTCCGCTGAGTCCTTTGCAGTCTGGAGATTCTATGACTCCGCGATTCCACTCTTAAAGCCAAGGCACAGAAGGAAGAGTTCAGCTTCTGGCCTGAGTGACACACACTTAAAACACGAGGCTGATACTCGCCTCTCGCTCTTGTGAATTCTAAAGTGCTGCTATCAACTAGTCATCTCAAATTATGATAACACAACACCGTCTCCTAAATTTATGCAGTTCTCATATTTGCTTCTCATTGAAATAATTGATATTCTTCTTGTCACTCTAGAGGGACTTAAATATCTAAAGGTGGGGCCCATTATCATGGAAAAATATGAGGAAAAGGTTATAGAAAAAAGCACACAAAGTTCAAGAAGAAAAATATAGATCCCATGTTGCAAGAAGGCCTGAGAGAGGCTACAAACCGTTTTGACTTGTAAAATAGTTTGAAATAAAAAGACCATATCCATAGCACTCCCTTTGAAAACTTTTAAATAGTCTCAAAATGTGGAAGGAAATGAAGGGAAATAAAAATAGTTGCCCTGAGTGGCTAATTCTTCAGAATGCAAATGTGAATTGAAGATGCTCTCTAAACCTGGCATTTATTCACCTCATTCTGAATGGAGCAAATGACTAATGTGATCAGTTATTCATCAGTGTAACTCTTTTCCACAAGAAGATGTGGACTAACACACATCTTAAGAATTCATAGCCTGACCCTTCTATTCCTGATTATGTGAGCTCATTCTTTTTTCTGCATTTCTGCACTTTAAGAAGTCATCACCTACAAATTATTCCTAGTGATAAAAAATAAACTTAAGCTATATTTTAAACTTTGCAAACACCTTTAGATCAAAGAATTTAAAGCAAAATATTCATCAAGTGTGTACTTCCTATTTGCTAGGCACTGTGCTAGGGGCTAGAGAAACAAAGATGAACTACACAAAGTTCCTGCCCGAGGGAGCTTGCAGTCTAGTGGGAAAGGCAGATAATAAAGGGGCGAATGTGGTAAGTGCAATAATAGTTATTGACAGGGGGCTCTGGAAACAAAGGAAAGTGTCTAGTGCTGCTGGGAGTAGGGAGAGGGGAGTCTGGAAAAACCTCAGAGCAGAGGTCACCGTTGAGATTGTTCTTCAAGACCTTGCAAGAAATGTCAGCAACATGCATCAAAGTACCAGAGGCCTGAGAACAGCTGTCCTGGAGATGGTTTGATGTGAGCAGAACACCCAGTATGCGCATGTGTGAGGGGTGGGAGGCAGGAGGATCAGCCTGAGGTGGGGAGAAATGATGCTGGAGAGATAAGAACGAGGGTTTATATGACATGTCAGTGTGTTTGGTATTTTATTCTATTGAAGAATATGTTGCAAAATTTTAAGTAGGAAATTGACAGAATCAGATTTGCATTTTAGAAACTTTTGTTTAGCAAGCACTTAGAGAACGCTACTCTGTACAAGATCTTATGGCAAGCACCCAGACCAAACCTCCTAGACGTGACCCCAAGCTTCAAAATTTATCGTTGGCCTGTTGTGTGTGTTTGTGTTGGAGGAGGAGAGGAGAGGTGTGCTGCAGTCAAATCAAAGACTGTGTAGAGCGGCAGGTGGCAACGGAGACCCTAAGAAGAGAGTAAGTCATGTGGCAGAGATGGTACTCAGATGTGGTAATACTTGAAGGGCACTGAAGGATCTGTAAGAGTTTTGCTCCATGTTGGAAAGGACAAAAAGTAACCTAGAGAGGGCTGGATATGTGAGGGAAGAGACTTCATGACTCACATTAGAGTTGCAAGTACTTACAGTAGTAGGAGGAAAAGTCAGGTTGGGTGATATAATTACTGAAGTAGCAGGAGCCCAGATAGTGGAGAGCATCATATCCTAAGGTAAAGAGTTTGAACTTTATTTTAAAGGGCATGAGAAGAATGGCCAGCCTCTGATTACTTTTAATCAGGGGAGCTGCATTTGCTTCAGTTGTCTTTATTTGCTATTTCTCCTTTCTCCCTCACATTCTCTCAGTAGAGATTTATTCCCCATCGCTCTCCTCAAACTGATATTGGGAAGATCACCAGTGACTTTCATCTTTCCAAGTGCAGTGGATGACATCTTTTGTTTTAACTTCACAGCAGCATCTGACAAAGGTGACAACTCTCTCCTTTTTGAAACGCTCTTTTCTCTTGGCTTCCTTAGCATCATACGTACCTGAAGCTTCTTCCACCTCATTGGCCTCTCATTGTCAGTCTCCTTTTCTGGTTCCTCAACCTTTACTTGATTTCTAAATGTTGGGGTGCCATAGGACTTGGCCTTCTATTTTTCTCTTTCTCCAGTCTACTTTTACACTAGGCCAATGACTTCAAATATTATCTGTAAGTCACTGACTCCCAAACTTACATATCTACCAATGACCCTTCCATTGACCTTTGTATTTCTGTATTTAACTGCTGATTTAACTTCTCTCTTTGGATTCATAATACTTATTCAAACTTAGTTTGGCCAAACACAATCCTGCCTATACTTTTCTACTGGACCCTAGAATGATCTTCCTTCTTTCACTCCTCGTTTTCTTGAATCATGAGTCTAGAGTTTGAAATGTTGGGTTTGGGGTGCCTATGGCACTTCCGGGGGGAATATTTAGTAGAAAGTCGGAAAAATACCTCTGAAGTTCTTTGAAATATTGATATATTTCTTTTAGCTAAATAAAGTACCCAAATAAAAGAAAATCTGAAAAAACATTGAAGTCTAATAGAAAAATCTGTAAGTTTTCTCTTCTGAGAAATCCCCCCTGACCATCCCTAGAGGGAACTGCAGCTGCGATCCTTGGTGCTCTCAGAGTACACTGTGTGCTTAGAATATGGTTTTGTAATTAGTTGTTTGCTTGGCTAACTCCTCAGTTAAGCTGTGAGCTCTGCTAAAGTAGAGCCGCACTTGGTAGACCTGTGAGTAACAGTTTTGATCATGTCATCTTTCCCATTCAAATTTAGCCTATCAGTTCTCAATGCCTAAAAATTAACTCCAAATGGCTTACTTTGGTATTCAAAGTCCTACACAAACCTATCTTGACCTATCTGCCTAAAATACTCTCTCTCTGCGGTTTCTAAACCCTTGAATGAACTATCTATTGAGCCAAACTAGTCATGTACATTTCTGCAGGGTCTGCAAATTGATTTTTTCAGTGCCGTAGAATTACTCCAACTCAAGGATGATGACTGGCACTAACAAAGCTCGCAAGAGACTGATGTATAAAACCAGAATGCCGATGCAATAATTTACATTGAGTAATTTAATTGCTGAGAGGGCCTGGTGTTCCTGTTGGCCTGACCCGCGCATTGCTCCCTTTAGGCGAACTGCACAAGAAACCTAATTATCCAAAGGTTGCTTGATGAGTGTACAGTCAGAACAAGGAAATTGCATGAGTAGAATGTCTAATGGCATCAGGCTCTGCTAGCCTGTGGTGTCTATCAACAGAGCAGCATCTTCGCATTGGATCCTCATATCAATTTGACTTGGTGCCCTAACCTGGAGAGGGCTTGCATGGGCAGAGCTATTTGATCATCATGTGCACTTCTCTTTATATATCCTAATAAATTCAGGAAGTTTAAAATCAAGGCTTGCTGGACTGGGAGACTTACAGTCTCATTGAGGTGACTATGTCCATCTCTGTTTTAATTACGTGTTGATTTCATAGTTTCACTCTCAGAAAGCAGTATTATCTTCTATACTTTCAAATTTTGGGGAAGCACTTTACTGTCGCGTAAAGTGGTAGCCTCCTTGCTCCGTGGCCCTGCTCAGGACCCACGTCCTCTGACCCCAGCCTCAGAAGGCCTTCATTCCACTGAAAGCCTGTAGCTTTTGCTGTGGATGGTATACAGCACATGCTACTTGTGACTGCTCTTTAGCTTTTCATACTCGTGTGTTGTCCTGTCATCCGGTTTGCAGTTCCTTGGAGCACAGAGATCTGAATTCAGTATATGTGTGAGTAGTTAATGATGAGGAACGGCCTTTTTTCCGCTCAATATACCACTAGTTAGAGCCCTTCCTCCTCGGATGGCATTCTGCTTTTACAGAATGGGCTTATTTCTTCCATGGCTATGCTTAAAAATGTCAAGATTCTTTTAATTTGCATTCTCTTTCAGGTGAATTCTTCCATTTAAAAATAAATAAATAAAATAAATAAATTCCACCTCTATGCCCTGAGAAGATAATATTTGATCTTTATTACAGGGTGGCAATTGTAGCAATTTGAACTTTATATTTCCAGACTTAGATCACAGGTCAAGCAAGTGGTCACAACATTTTAATGACTTTACTCTGACATAAAAAGAATACAATAAACAGAATAAGCTGAACTTTTTGCACTGGGACCCAAAAATCTTTGATCTGCCTTGACACTGCATACTTGGATCTGCACTGTGTACAGTGTCATGCCCTCTTTGGACTCTTTATGAAAACTAATTGATTTGAAAACTACTCCAAGGTGTATTCCATAAGCCCTATTTTGCAAATAGCTCCAAGAACTCTGGTACTACTTTCCTATTAGCTGAGTATCACATTCAGGAATTTGAACTCCCATATCACACCAATGTCATCTGAAAACGGTGTAGGATTTGGATAACATCTCAGCAAGAGCTTTAAATAATGGCTTTAAAGTCCTAGAATTCAAACCAGTAAGTGAGGCTTCACTTATATATGGTGACTGTTTGCCTTAAATGTGATAGTGCTGTGGCCATTATGCAGCCTCTTTTGAGGGTCACCCTTCTGTTTATCCATAGCTTCTATGTCACACTGCTTCCTCCCCATCCTTGTTTTCCTTTGTTCTTCAAAAAAATATTTATAGTACACTTTATGATAAAGAATTATGCTAGTTGGTGATAATTCAAAGATAGGATGTCCTTGTCCTTGAAGAATTAACGCATAATAAAAGAGACTGACAACTGAAAAGACTTTACAGTTCAGTGTGGGAAGTACAGCTGTGGAAAAGAGAACAAAGGGCCAGGCTGTCAGTGGTAGGTGTCGTACGTGGTTGTGATTCCAAAGATTAATATTCATTTATTCTCATTTAACAAATATTTATTGATCATCTATTATGTGCCCAGTCTCCTCTAGGCATTAGAGATACAGTGATGAGCAAGATAGACAAGGTGCCTCTTCTTTTGGAAGAGGGAAGAGGCAGAGCAGACAACATCTGAAAAATGAACATGTCAGTTTCATAAGGTAAAAAATACAAGTCAGAAAATAAAACAGGATGATGTGATAGTGCCTAGCTGGGGGAGGGGAGATTAATTTCTATTTGGTGGTCAGGGAAGACGTCTCTTCAGAGCTGACAGTTGAGGTGAGACTTGAATGATAAGGAGGAGCCAGTCATGCAAAGATTGAGGACAGAGCATTTCAGATAGAGGCATAGCAAATGTAAAGTCTCTATGGCAGAAATAAGCTTAGTATGTTCAAGGAGCAGAAAGAAGGCCAGTGTGAGGGCAGCATGCTGGATGGGGGTGGGGGTTGGACAGTGGGTTCGTTGGCGGTCCCTGCAAGCACATTATAGTAAAAGTGCAATGGAAAAACCATTGGAGGGTTTTAGTAGGAGAGTGAGTTCATCTAATACATGTTTTTAAAACCTATTCTGACTGCTGTGTGGAGAATGGCTTTTAAGAGTCCAAAAGTAAGAGCAGGAAGATCGATAGAAAGCTTTTATAGTCATCTAAGTGAAGAAGTCAGTGACTTGGACTAGGGTGGTGGTAGTGGAGATGGAGAGATGTGAATAGATTCAAGATATGTTCTGATGGTAGAGGTTACAGTACTTATTGATGTCAGAAGTGACAGAGAGAAAGGAGTCAAGGACAACTGCCAGATTTTGGACTTGAAAAACTGGGTGGATGATGATCCCCCTACACTAAGAATGGGAAGATTAGGGGAAACGCCAGTTTGCTGGTGCAGGAATCAAGACTTCTGCTTTGGCTGTGTCAAGTTTCAGTTGTGGAATAGGTATCCTAGTGATGATGCTGTGTGTGAGTCTGGAGCTCAGTGAATAATAAGGTGAGGGCTGGAGATTGAGATTGGGAGGTCACTGGCATAGAGAGAATATTTAAACCCAAGTGTCTGGATGAGATCACTTAAGAGGGTGGAGAAGAGGCCCAAGCACAGACTCTGGGTTTGCAACATTTGGAGGTCAAGCAGAGGTGGAGGAGCCAGTGAAGGAGATAGAAGAAGCACCCAGTGAGTTAGCAGAAAGGTGAGGAGAATGCGATGTTGTAGAAGCTAAAAGAAGTGTTACAAGAAGAGTTTTAATTAATTAATTAATTAATTAATTATGTAGCCAAGGGTGTTGACTGATTTGAGAGGTCAAGTAAGATGAAAACTGAGAAGTGACCTTTGAATCTGGCAACCTGAAAGTCATAAGTGACCTCATCAGCAATCTCAGCAATCTCAGTGATGTTGTGGGCACTCAAGTCTGACCAGGGAGAGTTAAGGAATGTGGGGTGAAAACCTAGAGGTGGTGACTACAGACAGTTCTTTCAATAAGTTTTATTGGAAGATGAGGGGAATCTGGGATCAAAGTACCATTTTCTGAAGATGGAATATACTAGAACATGCTAGTGTGAGGTGCTGAAGATGATCCAGGACACTGATGAATCAAAAGAAAAGGGAAATTATAGAACCAAAGTCCTGAAGATGGAATCCAGAACACAATTGTAGAGTCAGGCCTTTGGCAGGAACATGGACTCCTATAGTGCAAGATGGTAAGCAAAGAATAGGGTAGAGATGCTGAGTGTCAATAGTTTTGGTGAAGAAAAGTGAGAAATTCTTACTGGTTGCTTTTAATTTCTCAATGAATTATGAGGTAAGATCATCAGACAGAGATGGGCTGGTGGTAGTGGCAGGCCCAGGTGTATGAGGATTCAGAGGAGAAAGTATGAAGCAATCATTTTGGAAAGTGTAGAAGTGAACATGCATATAGTATTAATCCAGAATATATATATTTTGCATTTCCCATGTAGAGAATGTTATTCTAGTCTTAGAAAGACTTAAGGGAACATAAAAATTGACCACTGTCTGAAGGAGCATAATGATTTGTAGACACATATTAGATACCTAAATGATGTGAACCAGAAGATGGTGAGGTAGCTGGAGTTGGGTAGCAGTACCCTTGGGTACTTCACATAGTAGGAAGGTCTTTAGAAATATTGTGAAAGAAGGATCATGCTCTCAAAGGGGTCATCTTTTGCGTGTTGACTTAAAGACACGAGTAAGTATGTACCATGCAAAGCAGATTTGCTTAGCTGGATCAGAAAGCAGACACTAGCTATAACATAGCTGAAAAATAGAGGGGGATGGGCATATGTATGAAATATTGGAAATGAAATATTGGCAGGATTTCATTTCAGTTACAGTGGAGAAGGAAAAAGAAGAGGTTTAGGCAGATTCCCGATCATGCATTAGTTTATTCGTTCATTTGTAACTCTTATCTGTTATGCACTGTAGGGCATACAGAAACGAATAAGACAGACTATGCTCTCAATGAACTTAAAATTTAAATCACCAACTTTAATATGAAAGAGGAATGATTTGCTAAATAGAGGTACAAGGATAATTCAGGGAGACAGAGTAAAATGAATAATTATTCCCAACTGGAAGGATAGAGAAGTGTTTCCTGGAGGTATCGTTTGAGCTGGACCTTCGAGGAGGAGAATGATTTTGATAGAGAATAAGAGAATCAGACTCATGGAGGCACGTGTTGCAGAATGGGTTCTCTGGAAGCAGATGCTGAGATGGAGTTTGGAGCGCAAGCTCTTTATTAGGGTCAAAACCTGTGCAAAGAAGGGGAAAAAAGTGGTATTGCAGAGAAGGAGACATCAAACTGCTACCAAACCCCACAAAGGTTTAGCCCACCCAGCCGGGAGCTCTGGAATAACTCTTAAATGGCCACCCCCTTACGAGCCCACCGGGCTCAGTCCCTGGTTTGTCAGCTCTTGAAGGGTATGGCCTGGAGTGAAGCTCAAGTGGACCCTGAGGACTCTGGAGGCTAGAGGCTGTCTCCGACCACTCTCACCACAGCTGGGGGGTAAGTCCTTCCCTGAAGGGGGATCTGGGGGTGCACCTCCAGGTGGACCACACCATGTAGGGGCGTGACATGTCCCAAGGTGCTCCAGAAGGACTGGAACAGACTAGGGGGAAACACATCTTGGGATGAAGCTGAACAAATTGTTTGGGATTATGGAGACACTTGAAAGGCATGATGAGGATTTGGGACTTTGTTTCCTGTGAAGATTTGTTAAGGGAATTAAATAGGGCTATATGATCATCTGATGCTCTGCTGTCAGGAGAGAACTCTGGGTAGTGACTCTAGGGCAACAGAACCTCTTGGAAGTAATAGTTGCCATAAAACACAGTTACCTGATGAATTTGGGAGTGGGGGAGATAGATCATACATTGTGTCCATTTTTATTTGAATCTCTTCTTGTTGGATGACAGTAACCTTGATGGTTCATTCAGTGCAGACACCTGACCCTCTCCTTCACTATGATTACAACTAAAATGTTTCTAACAGACCCATCTTTTTGGAGAAGCTAACACTTACCTCTATTACCATATACTTGTATCAGACAAACATACCTGTGTCAGAAGAATATCTTACCATATGTTCTTCAAATATGCTTGTGCTCAGGCTATTTTGCTACTGAATGGATTTGTTTTTCATTTTCTCTCAATCATTGCATATATTTTAAGTGTGAATGCTTTTGGCAGGAGAATGGGAAGAGAGGCTATTTTTCCACTTAACAATTAGAGATAGTTTGTGTCCAGATGGAGCAGGAGCCCAGTAAGTGGGCCCATTGGGAAGCCAGCAGGAGTGGATGGCAGCAGACAGCTTCCAACCGCCTGGGGCCTGGGGTTTGAGGCTCACTTTGTGACTGGGCTGTGAAATGTGAAATACAGACTCTGGGGGAATCCTAGTAGCAGCATCCCGTTATGAGATTTCTAAGTCATTCAGAAACCAGCAGTGTGGAACCAGGTTACCAAGTCTAAATAGAACCACAGAGGACTCCAGAGTACAAAGAATGTATCAGGAAGCAGAAAGGCAAGACCTGGAAGAATTCCCTTCACTCACTAGCATGCTGCTTCAATTGCTTCTCTTAGTGTAATGACTGCATAGGGTTTTGATACCAAGGTTATTTTCCAGTTAGACCTGTGAGGCAAAATTAGTGAAGAAAAATATCAAATTTTGTCTGGGTATTGGTATTTAACTTCTATGTATTAGTTTTTTAAATGATTATTTCACTTGCCTAGTTAAATAAGGAATTAGTATATAAATAGTGTATGCAACTGTCAGTTAAGCATTACTTGAAATTTCTTTCTATTCGGTAATGAAGCCATCACTCAGGCGTGACCCTTCACCTGATACAAGCTTGCCCAAATTCCATATATAGTGTCTCAGAGAAGAGGAACAGTTTTTTGTTGCTAGCCTTATAAATCCAAATGGATAGAATGACAACAAACCTCAGAGCTGTACATTTTAAAAGTCTAGACGTGATAAAATTAGACTAAAACTTCCCGACGCATATCATATTGTCATTTTGATTTCAGTTAGTTGTTGAAAATTTATCCAAGATGTCATTGTATTTCATTTACAAGCATAGACATCACTTTATGTGTTCTGGATTTTTTAATTCAGATCATTATGAGTTTATTTGAAACTGGAAGTCTCCTATTTATTTGGTAAATGTCTACAAGAATCAATTCTTTCCTGTTGGCCAAGTTGTGGCCCTGTGACTTACCTTAACGTTTTCGGTAATTTGTTTTCTATTCTTCATAGGCTGGTTTCTTTCAAACGTAGTAAAAAAAGATTTAAGGCTTAAAATCAATTCTGAAAATTTTAAAAAATAAGTATTTTTTGCTCAAAATTTAAAGCAAAATAATTCACACCAGACTTGATGGTCTCTGTGTGCCATATTTCTTGATGAAAGTTTCCTTCTTGAGAACCTCCATTGTAATGCACATTGACATTTTATAGGCCCCCCCTTGCATAGAAGGGCAAGTTTGTCCCCTGAAATAAGTAGAGAATGTCCTGTGTTCTTTTACAGTTGTGTATTTGATATCACAATTTGTTTTTTCAGATCTGGGAAACAAAAGTTACAATCCTATAAGATGGAGTCATCTTCTCCATATACATTATCCATAACTTGATTTTCTCCTGTTCAATACAAGAGGGAGTGAAACGCCATCTCTTCCTTCCTGGAAGAAGTTTAATTTCCTATCCCACTGCTGTCACTTCCTCCGTAAAACCTTGATTTTGATGTTGGTGCATAATACGCGTGCTGAGTTTATGAATTTATCCCATGCTCTTGGTTCCCCTAAACTAGGTTCCTGTAGTGTTGCTGTGCCGTTTAGTGACTCTGTGATCGATTTTGGATTAGTAGACCACGTTGACTTGCCTAAGCTTATATGCCATCTGTATCATTTGCAATTCATTTGGGGAGTTAAAAATAACACGCATAAACTTTAGACAGTTGTCAGGTGCTAAACCATGATGGTGATTATAAGAGAAATAGGATTTCTAGTTATAGAAGAGAGAGCTCAGTTAAGTGCTAAAGATAAGATTTAATGTGGGAGAGAGCCTTTGAACTGAGCCTGGAAAGATTTGGAAGATGAGTATTTTGCAAGAAAAGGATGAAGTATTCCAAATTTTAAAAAAATCAAGCATAAAGGCAAGAAATCTTCATTCAGCACGTGGAATACTGTCCTGGGCACAGTGTTTCATCTTCAATAGGTTTCCTAAATGAATACGTGTGAACACGCACACTTACAAATTGGACTTTTTTTTTTAAAGATTTTATTTTTTACTTTTTCTCCCCAAAGCCCCCAGTACATAGTTATATATTCTTCGTTGTGGGTCCTTCTAGTTGTGGCATGTGGGACACTGCCTCAGTGTGGTTTGACGAGCAGTGGCATGTCCGCACCCAGGATTCGAGCTAACGAAACACTGGGCCGCCTGCATCGGAGCGTGGGAACTTAACCACTCGGCCACAGGGCCAGCCCCAAATTGGACTTATTTTTAATATATTTAGGTATATATGAATTCAGCCAGTTTGTGTGAAGAGCTGGGCCCGATTATTGATGAAACAACTTGCTTGACAGAGTTGTGCCCACTTCGAACTGGTCCAGTTCTTTCATTGGATTGATCATATTGACTAATTGTCTTGACATTGGGTAGATACAATCTCAGCATCCTTAGTGAGGAACACAGTATGTTTCTCTCAATCTGTCTAATTAACTTTTTTCACCTGAGTGTGCCAAAATGTGAGAAGTCCTTTGACCACAATTTATGGTCTAAGACTTAAATTTTAATTCCCTTAAAAATCAGAAGACAGTATGACATATGTTGGATGGTTTTTATACCCTTGAGAATGTTCAGAGTAAAATAAGAATGTTATTTACTAGTAGGAACAGCCATAGAAAGTGTTTTGCTTTAAGGAATCTGTTCATTTACTGAATTAGGAAATACATGGGGGTAACTAATTCAAATAGTGTAGAAAAGGCATAGGGTCACTAGTGCCTCAGAGATAACACGTATCATCAATGCCCTGTGTATCCTTTCAAATAAATGTATGCATTTAAAAGTATATATTTTGTGTGTGTATATACATACATAGATATACATGTATATCTACATATCTGTATATCTCTTTGTTTATGTAAATAATAGCATGCTATAATAGCATTCTACACTGTTTTTTAACCTAACAATATAACTGGGAAATCAATTCATCAGTACGTACAGACCAGTCACAAGAGTTTGAAGAGAGGTCTTGAAGGAAATATATCAGACTCTTAAAATTTTATTATTATCCATACAATTTGAAGAAACAATGTCTAATATTCTTTTCGGTCTTCCACTCACACACAAAGGTGAAGTCGACGTCTCCTTGCTGACTCTTAGTCCTAGGTACTCACTGGCAGAATCAATTGCTCTCTTGTCCATGTTCTCTAAATACTTATATATTATACATACTCCATTTATGACCCTGGCCATATTGCGGATTTTTTGTTTGCTTGTTTTATCTGTGTTTATGCATAAATATATTGTGAGTTCTCTGAAGCTTTTCTTTCTCTGGATCCTCCTTCCCTGGTGCAGAGTCTGGTATAACAGGTGTTCAATAAATATTTGCCTGATTAAAAAAAGTATGAGGTCCTTAGCCTTCACTGTTCATTGGGTCCATATTTTTTTCCTTGTTTTCTGTTATTCTTTGGTATTTGATTTGAAATGCTTATCTCCCCAATGATAACTTTTTTTTGAACCATAGAGCAGAGAATTATGGATGAAAAGTAAATGTCAGCTGGAAATATTTATACAGTGCACCTTTTATAAACTTTTATGAGAAAAATAAATGATCCTCTTCATTTCATGCTACAAATTGCTGAGGAAAGGCTAATGTGGCCAAAATAAATCTGGAACCTCCAGCAGGGAGCAATTGCCTGTAGATGCGTTTGCATATACGCTTCTTAAACCTACTCCATGATATATGCACGAATTTGTGTTATGCTCACAAAGATGCTTCATGTCATTACTTTGAAAATCTTTATGTTTGGCTTAGTCAAGCAAAGACTTCCCTAATAGCATCATGGATTTTGTTGCCATGCTGTAAGACTACAGTGCTATATTTTCATTTATCTATGCTCTGCTCATTTATATCATCCTCCTGTGCTTGCAATATTTAATAGAACTTTTGGTGTAAATACAAATAGCTGAAAGAATTATTTTTTATTTGTTCATATTCTGGAGGTTGTGGATCTGTTTTAACCATCCTTACCCAGAGCATGAGAATTTTTCCTCACTTTGCTTTGAAGATCATTTAAGACTCATCTTTAAACTGCCTCATTATGTCTTTCAGAAATACAGTTCTAATCAGGAAATTCAAAGTATTTGAAGTATCTTAGGAAAAACAGATGTTTGCTATTTAAAGGATTGCAGACGATTGTTATTTCTTTTTCTATTCAAAAGACGTTCATATCCACTAAATAAATGCATTGTCTTTAAGTGTGCATCCTTCTGTGCCACAGTGGTGGGAAGTCTTCACTGCTAGAGTTAGAAATGAAACTGTTCGGCTAATGTTCTGCTTAACTGTTCATTTTGCACAGTAGGAAATCTTGGGTTAGGAAAACATCAGTAAATCTCACTCTTCTTAGTCTAACATGAAAAATAGACAATGGAAATGGCAGTTGTTGGCTGGTTGCTTTGAAATACTAAGATGCTGAATGAATTCAATAGCCATTTTTTTTTTTTACCCAAAATAAGCTTAGCTGATTTTGTAGAAAGACTAAACCTTGCAGATAAACACAGATGTTAACATGTTAAGCAACTGAGGTAGGAAGCCAAATCTAAAGGAGTGGGAGTAGGAAAAGGAAGAATTAGCCAAACATATTTAATTATCCATTGAATTCAACTATAGAATTTAAAAGACTTCATATCATTTAATACTTTCATTGAGATAGAATTATAATAATTATCCATTTACTTGAAAAGAACATTAAAGTTTATTTTGGTGCAGCATTCTGTTTTGGAGTGAGAAACAGAGGCCTGGAGAAGTGGGAAGGCTTCACAGGTTACCTAATGACCTAGTGGCAAAGCTGGGGTTTGAGTCCAGGTCTCCAGGTTATGAGTCTAGAGTTCTTTCTTCTGTATTCCTCTGAAACCATTTTTCAGTAAATCTGCCACTTTTAATTTCCTGGCAGCATTTTGTTTCTTTTCCTTGCTGGTGTGTGGGGAAGCAAGCTGAGGGTGAGAGGGAAATCATGTCCACACAATGGATGGAGGAGGAGGAAGAAGAGATGAGACTGGCTGGCAGAGGGGAGGAACTTGTGGAGAACGCAAATGTCTACTGAGAATGTTCTTGTGTTACTAGAATATGGTGTGCAGTGTGTGTCCTCTTCTCCGCCTCTCCACAAACTCATCAGCAAACATCTATTCCTCAGCTCCATGGCAAAGTCAGACCCATTTTGATGGATGTGACTAAAATGCTAGGGATACCTCTGTGTGGATGAGGTCAAGAGCCCAGAATGTAACTTAGAGGACTGCCACACATATTTATTTGTGGGATTATTTGACTAAGTCTCTTCTCTAAACTATGAACTCCACAAGAGTGAGCCATGGCCTGTCTTGTTCACCCTTGTATTTTTAATACCAGGCACATTGCCTGGCATATAGTGCATTCACAGTAAATTTGTTGAAACCTATTAGGACTCAAATACAAGGTAGCTACTTCTTTGCAAAGGATATGTATCAGGCACTTGATCCTCAGGACAGTTTAATCTCAGAGCAACTCTACAAGGTGCTTATTTCTAACTGCCGTTTACAGATAAGGAGCTGAGACTTGGTGACAGCAAGTCACGGCCCCGGGGCACACAACTCATTAGCGGCAAAGCTGGTATTATTAAAAGAGTGTCAGGGCTCTCTGACTTCAAAAGTCACAGCCGTTCATCACGCTTCTCTAAATAGACTAGGTCTTCAAGTTCTCATAGATAGGACCCTGATAAAAACAGATGTGCAGATGAAGACTTGGCAAGGAGTCAACAAATACTCTCCTTCCAAGAAACTATGAAGAAAACTGAAACTCGATCTAACAGACTATACCGTCCAACAGAAGGAAGTTTTTCGAGCAACAGCTACAATGAGGCTACATGACCTCAACACGTTGTGCTTCATTGAAGCAATTTGTCAGACTAAGAAGACGGTTCTAAATCTGGATTTGCCTCAAAAATACCCCAAATTTCTCTTTTTTTTGGTTACTGAATACTTCTGGAGTCCCAAGAATGTCTCCCAATCACTGAGTGCTTTTTCAATTACTTTATTTAGAAGAATTAAGAAATATTTGGGGAAGACAGACCGGCAGGTAACACCCACAGTGCTAATTCGGGATTGTTATGGAGACCACTTGACGAACAGAAGAGGGGGCAAGTAATACAGACATGTTACTCCTGGCTGCATGAAATATTGGATGTTATGGTAAAAAAAAAAAAAAAGCCCTTTGAAGATCAGTTTTAAAAGTAATACAGCAAATAGTTACATTGTGGAGATCACAAATGGGAAATATGGGATTAAATTTCCTGTGGAAGCATATCAATGGATTCAAAAAGTTTGTATCTCAGGCAACTTAGAGGTGAAGGCAATGTGGTCTGGACAACTGAACTATGTAACTAAGAAATCCAGTGATGACAAAGACGTGGACATTTATAAATGAATCAAATAATTTTTTGGTGAAATTTAAAAGGAAAAAGTCACTAATACCAAAGTAGTCTGTCATTTATATTTATATAATGTATTAATTTACAAATGCATATGCAAATAAACTTATAAGTCAAATACTATAAGTGGATCTTTGATTATTCTATCCACTTCATTATATTTTAGTTGAATCCCTCCCCACCCACCCATTTTTTTAATCTTCTCACTGGGAAGATAGGCACTTATCATTCATTTGGAGCTGTAATATTAGGTAGTATTGTTTCTCTCTAGCTTATTCCATTTAGGCAATCCAATTATGAAATCAGTATTTGTAGAAAGATAAGATTTGTTATTTCTCAAGATGATGAAATGGAAAAAAGTAAACATTGAAAATGGAGTATGTATTCACTAGAGACAAATGCCAATAAATAAAGACAAGTGACTTTTCTCTGTTAAAATCGAGATACCTGTATTTATACATCGACAGAGCTTTCTGAGCAATAAATGCTTTCTCTGATGTCATAAAGATGTAAGTAAGCATCTTATTGCTATAATATGATACTAAATTCTAATTTGCATCTTCTCCTATATGTTTGTGATAAATATATTCATATTTCTTTGTTTTTTGCCTTACTGTAGCAATCCAATAATGATAAATAAGTATACTTGCTTAGAATCCCTGCTTGATTTTCTGAAACAAGGTCATGTATCACTAGCTTATTTGTGCTGCCCCAACCTTTTACGAGAAGGCTCTCAAGGGATTTCTGAATTAAATCTTTGAATGCATTTGAAAAGCTTGCCTGGTAATTGGACAGAAAGAGACCCTGAAGTACAAGGTCACCTAACCAAAACCATTATTTAGGTCACATAACTCTCTAATATTAAGCAGTTCGGAAGACACACATATAATTAAATGATCTGTAGTATTTAATGAATATCTATTTGTCATGCAAAAGATCGCTTCCATTAGGGAAAGGTAGCGACTATTAATATTCAGCCCTGTGGGCTATAACTTAAAGATGAACTTGTATCCTTGGGCACATAGAATGGATTCGACCTTCCTCAATTACAAGAAAAATCTTTGGCTCTTTCTTTAGTTGTGTTCAGTCTTTTGGAGCCCAAAACCTGAGTATTTCTTTCCATACAAATCAATGGCATGTTGTGTTCGGTCTCTAAAGACCTATCACATAATTTTGATATTTGCTACAGGGCAAATGAATTATAAAATCATGCTTTAAAAAATATCTTTCATTTCTAGGTTTTGCATGAAAAATTCCCTTGTCTTTTATTGTTCATTTTTCTTTCTATAAGTTTCTTTGATTGCTCTTATGGATTTTTTCTCCTAGTCAGATACAGCTTGATAGCGTTCTTTATTATTTTTTCAAAGATCTCTTTCTCTTTGAGGTAGCTTTTACTAAATTTCAATCTAAGCTTCTATGTAAACCCTATTCCATTGGAGACTTAGATGCCATACATTCTTGACTTTCCAGGATATTTGAATTACAAATATTGAACTTTTTGTTTCTGTTTATGTGTAATTATCTCTTCTTTATGCTACAAGGGTCTAAAATCTTTGAAAAGATCAGAGTAAAAATGGTGCAGGAGAGGGGAGGAAAATAGGTTTTTCAACTCAGGTGCAAAAGCCAAGCATTTAACAAACTTACTAGGAAGGTGAAATGAGAAAACTTCAAAGTGTTTTTTACTTTTAAATAATTTATTTTGTCATCTGTTTCCTTTGTTGAAGTCTATCTTCTTTCCTTTTCTAGGATATGTTATTTTTTTGCCTGCTATATTTTGGAAGACTTCTGCTGAGCTTCTTCTGATATGTAATCTTTTTACCTTCTGTTTCCTATGATCCACACTAATCCACCCCTAGGAAAGCTAGGACATGCATGATCCAAGATGGTCCAAACTGAACCTATTGTTAGCATCAAAACCACACCCCTTTGTCTCTCCTCGCCATAAGGATGACGGCAAGGAGGCAGGAAGGCACTGGTAGGCTTACCTCTTTTGGGGTCTACAGAATAAAATTCAGGGGAATAAATGGCAGATCTTGGGTCTTGGACCTAAGATCCTTTTCCTTCACTACGTTTAAAAGAATTGGTAATGATTTAAAAAGATTAATAGCAGAAATATTTTTTAAAAGCTCAGGTTTTACTACCATTTCTGAGAAGGAGTGGATTGAGAGGTATTACTGAGGTCCATGCTGCAAATAAAATCAAACCAAAAAAGCTTTGTAAAAAATTTCAAGAAATCTATGAGCCTGGGATTATGTTTATAAATTTTTCTATCATTTGAGTTGATATGGCATCTTTGACAAATGCTATTTCCTATCTGCTGCTCACTTAGTCAGAGAGGATGTATTTGCCCAGGGATTGGGTGTAGAAAGGAGAAGGAAAGATTGTATTTCTCTTTTGTACAAATATTAATGTTTCCCAAAGCACATAGAAGTCTCTGCAGAATCATATGGAGCTAAATAAAAATCAACATAATGCACTGTTTACCAGCCTAGCATCTAAATGTCAGCTTGGTTAGATTTTTGTGAGGGCGTTCTTATTTGATAGTCTGGATGTGCTTTTGTCAACCAAGCACAGATCTCTGTAGATTTGCAGATTCAGAAAGACATTGAAAATATTGGGTGGAGAGATGTGTGTTGGGAGGTGATGTTTGGCCTGCATATTTGGGATGAAGATTGCTGGATTAACTTTGGATCCTGACACTGAAGAACTGGAAGCAGGCTTTTGCCCTTCCTTTTATTCTGGTGCTCACCTCCCCATATAAGACAGCTGTCAAGAATTCCAAGAAGAGCATGCAATAGGGGAGCCACAAAGACTGATGCTGGCCAAAAGCTCTGGACCGAAAATGAAGCTTAGAGTAGAATATTCAAGAGATAGCCAAGGGTGGTGCTTCTGCATTGAAAGCCAGAGGACAACATGGGTTAACCTGGCATTTGTATCTAGTGTTCTTTTGTCTCTCCCAGGGTTTTATTTATCCTGAGATTCAAGGATGTAAAGCGTCAAGTCACAGATGAAATCCATATGTGCATGTCATAGAACTCCATTTTAATATGAATTATTGATCTGTTCTTTTGGATAAAACACACCAGATCATCTTGTTTAAGACTGAATATATACTAACAAGAATCAAAATTTTATACATGTATTTTGCCTTTAGTCTATCTGGCAGAGTTAAGTGGCCTCCTTCAGCTATATTTTTCAAAAGAAGTTTTAATGTATGGAAGAAGGATGGCACTCCTGAGCTGGAATAGGTTCTACTCTGGTACCACACTTGTGAAATGCTGCTTACCTGGCGTTATGGACAAAATGTTTGCGTCTTCCTCAAATGCATTTGTTGAAGCCCTACCTCTCCCCAGTGTGATGGTGTTTGGAGGTGGGGCCTTTGGAGGTAATCAGGTTCAGAGGAGGTTATGAGGGTGGGGTCTTCATGATGGGATTAGTGCCCATATAAGAAGAGACCAGAGAGCTAGCTCTCTCTCTCTGCCATATGAGGATACAGCAAGAAGGCAGGTATCTGCAAGTCAGAAAGAGAGCTCTTACTGGAACCTGATGATGCTGGCTCCATGACCTCAGATTTCCCAGCCTCCAAAGCTGTGAGAAATAAATGTCTGTTGTCTAAGCCACCCTGTCTATGGTATTTTGTTATAGCATCCTTCAGTGAATTAGACACCTGGGATGCTCACTCTGCCCACCAGGATAGTGTTTTTAAATGATGTTTGCATCCCCCTTTTTAAGACTACATCTTTAACTGTGCAAAAGAAGTTTTATGACAACATAGAAACATTAATTGAAAATAAGTGACTGAACCCAATTAAGGAATTTGCTATGTTAAATTTTCCAACTAATTTCAGCAATTTCAGCAACCAATAATATGTAGGCATCAGAACACTATAATTCTGGTAATAATTCCCAATTTCTTTTTGCTGATATGTGGGACAGCTGGTTGGGGACGGGTCTCTGTCCTGGTTCTGGTTTAAGTCCTTCCTATGTCTAAGTCCTGCTGTGGTCCTGTTCATTCCTGGCTCTTCCACTGATCTGCTTTTGTCCTGCACATCCTGTCCCGTCCTGGATCAGTCCAAGTTAAGTGCACATCTGTTACAAGAGATAATTGAAAAGTTGGACTATTCACAGTCTCTCGGTCTAAAATCATACTTTTCGAATGTCCAGATTCTAGTCATGTGCGAAGCCCAGTCTTTAAAGTACAGGCTTTATCTCTTCTATTTCTGTTGCTCTTGGGATTTTTTTTTCTTAATCACTAATTCCATAAATTTGTAAAATACTGGAGATGCAAGTTCTTTCAACATACACAGCCTCTGCAAAAATGTCTGCTATAAAATGCCTCCTGTACATTTAGCAATGCCCGTGAAGGCCTCCCTGTGTTTTCATGGGGGGGGTCTCATTGATGTCCATGGCTTTTGGTGGGTAGAAAGCAATTTTGTTTTGGATGTTACCTGAAACAATCTTAGGATTTACTTACGAATCATTTACCTTGTAGCTGCTGCCTATGTCTGCTTGCTGCCTCCTGGAGTTTTGCTGGTTGAACCTTACACACCTGCTTTCATGTGGGTTACATGTGCATAATAGGGCTCACTGTGATCATGTACTCTGGTAATGCATTCTCATTTCTTTCAAAGCCACATAAATCCATCTGGTAAGAACAAATACATTATCCAGTAAAAAGGAAAAGGGGGAAGGTGATATAAAAAGGAGAAAGAAGGATTCAACAATATATTAAGCCAGAATATTAACCCTCTTGCTATTTGTAACCAAAAAATTTACCAGCTTCTTTGTATAACAAGTTCAGAAGGAAGTCCATTTATCTGACAAATGTTTATTGACTTCTAAGTAGACATTGGCTAGAAGTGAAGATATAGAGATAATTAAGTCCCATGTTCTGTGCTCGAGTTTCCTGTATCCTAGTGGCAGAGACAAGTATGTACAAATAATTAAAACCCAGTGCTGTGGTAGAGAAGTGACAGAGTGGTAAGGGAGCACAGAGTAGGGACATGTTCTTTCGCCTAGTGTGGCCAATGATTGCCTCACAGAGGAGGTAACATTTAGCTGGGTCTTGATGTTTTGACAGTTAGTGAAGGGGAAAGGGCAGTCAAGGCAGATAAAAATGCATTATTAGTTGAGCCACAGGGAATTGCCATTTTTTAGGTCAAATCCAGTTAAATATCAGCAATTTCATGTGGTTCAACCAAATACAAAACCACTAAGATTTGAGAGAGCATAGGTTATTTGTGAGAGTGGACAGAAGATAGAAAGTAATTTTGAACAGCTTAGTAAAGACCAGACTAAGAAGTTTGGATTTTATTTTGTAAGCAATTGAGAATCTTAAAAGGTTTTGACCGGTGGATTTATATGTCAAGTTCTGTATTTTATAAAGTGTGGATGATGGGTCAGAGAGATCAAGAGGCTCTTTGGAGGCTGTGGCATCAGTCCAGATAAGAGATGATGAGGCTTCAACCTAGACAGAGGCAGCAATATTGGAAAGAAAGAAACAGAACACTGTAGGATGGAAAATTAGTAGGACGTGTCAATCAATGAGATTAGAGGATGAGAAAGGAATCAAGAATGGCAGGATTTTTAGGTTGGGTGAAAGAGTGGGTGGTAGATAGAAATCAACAAGCAAAAGAGAGAAAATTTTGGAATTCTGGGAGCAATAGATAGTGAATCCAATTTTAGACATTTGAATTTCTAAAATGGGCTAGCATTTAGGAGAAAAGTTAGGGCTATTCATGGATGAAGCCTTGGAAACCACGGTATAGATGAGCTCATCTTAGATTAGCAGATAGAGTTGGAAGATGAGGTGGATCAGAAGTGAACCCTGAGATTATGCCATCATCTTAATGTTGTTAACACAGGCAGAGAAAAAAACAGTTCATGAAGAAGACTGAGAAGGAACAGAAGAGATGAAAGAGGTATGTGTGTCAGAGAGTTTTTCTGGAAGACCAGATAGGAGAGCATATCAAGGATGGAGTGGTCAATAATTATGGTTTCTTGGGAAACCCATGTTTAGAGTTACACTGAAAGTATATCATATATTGGAATGTTATGCCTCATAAAATGCAAGCCAGTATTAAATAATATTTGGAGATTTTGGACCTCATTTGCTAGAAAAATGACTTTTTAAACTGGTACAAACTGTTTCCAGCCCTGAAGCTCTTTAACTTAAGTTTTGCATATGGATGTGTATTTAATGGTGGTAGTAATTTATCGGTCAATCTATGTCAAAGTTCCAGTTTTCTGCTTATCCTTGTGCTTTTCTAAATACACATTCATGGACACACACTCCTAACTCACCCTTTTCTATAGGGAGTTCTACACACTTCATAGATGCTGCGTAATTCATCTTCCGCCCCTCAACTCTATTTTGCGGATGGAAATAATAACTTGTGCTGGAAACTGAGGCGAAGGGGTATTAAGAGACTTGCCAGATATTACCTGCAGACAGAACCTACATTCCCAGATGGGGATTCTTAAGGCAAATCTTTACCTCGAGGAGAAAGCTCGGATTGAGAAGAGACTATAGTTTGAGTGTCTTCCCCTCTCCTCTGTTTGCAGCATGATTAGGCAGAGAAGAATGACTAAAAGCTGGAGTTCAATCATTTAAAATTAAGAATTTATTCTTCTGGAAAAATTCTTAGTGAACACAAACTAAGATGAAGCAATCATATTAATTTGCTGTCTAAATTTAAGATCAAATTTGATGGATCAAAATTCTGGAAAGCTGATTGAGCTCAACAGAAGTGATGATCAAGAGTCAGGGATGGTTCAGAGTTATTTGATGATTCCCTGAGAAGAGGCTTAGGGTTCCCAGTTACCTCTCCAAATACTTGCTCTAATGAAGGTAAACTCAAGTCCTTTTTGTGCCCAGCATAGTTCATTACGGCCTTCTTAAGGCTTTAGCTGTCGTCATTGCTCCTGCTGCAACCCAAGAGTTGATTAGAATCTAAAGGCAGGCCACTGCACACTCTGGCACATTTATCCAGTAACTAAAAGAAGAAGTAAGGGTGAAAGTCTGAAAATCTTCCACCTTTAATAATAAACTGCTAGTGAATGCACACAGTTTTTACATCAAAGCATGAAAGATGATGCTGGCATCTTTCATGCTACCCAGTGTTAATTAGCATTAGATTGGAGGTGGTCCTAACTATGACCGTTCTGAGACCAGGCTACATAGACCTGAAGTTTAGGTAGATTCTCCAAGTGTATTAATGAGAGAGACAGAAAGAGATACATAGGTCTGTTGGGTGGCTTTTAGGCAGCTGACAAATAGTAGTTGAATTAGAAAAGAATTAACTATAAATGTTATGGGAGGGGAACAATAGATATAAAGAACAGACATCCTTGAACTTTGTTCTAGTGTCCAACCTTTATTATTTGACTGTTAGAATCACTTAAACTATAAAGTAAAAGTAGAGAAGTGAAATTTCAAGTAATTTAATAACCATCATCCACCTCATTACCTCCTTTCACACACATATAAAATACTACTTTTATAATTGGCTGTTTGTATCTGCTTTCAGTTTTTCTCCAAACTCAGACAGATTTCAGTAAGCTCCACTATATATGGTCTCTACATATTTTCCTTTTCTTATACCATAATAGTTCTTTCTCTGCATATTTATTGATCTTGTTCCTCTGATTTGTTCTCTTTTGCCTTTTTGCCTCTCAACCTTTATCGTAATTCTTCTGATTTCCATCAGGAGCCCTCCTTCTTCCTCTCATTTTATCTTCTTTACATCTCTTTTTTGCTGATTTCTCTCTTGATTTTGTCTTGCCTTCAGTTGTCACTTTTTTCTTTGCCTTCTCGTCGTCCTTTAGTCTTTCTTTGCCCACTTATATGCAGCTGACAAGAGCTAGAAACAACACAATTCAATAACTTGTCACATGTATCGTTAGTAATGGACAGTCTACATCTAGGAGCATTCAAGGCCAGCTTTCTTTTGATGTGGTCCTTAGGGATTAAAACCAACAATAGAGCAATGCTTTACGTCCATTAGAGAGAGAGAAAAAAAGACAGATATCAGTTAACCACACTCACAGCAGAAAACTGAAAAATAAGATCTTTGATCTCCAAAAGCTCAGAGAAAATATATTTTTATCAAGTTGATGTAATAAAAAAAATGGAACAGAGTGCTTTGAACATGGTAGGTGAGAAAAATATAAGATTTGGTGTTCAAATGATATGTGAGCATCCCTTTTCCTTCTGTGTTTAAAACCATCAGAGAGAAATCCATTCACATCCATTTTAGTCCATGAGGTATCTTTGTGGAGCTATAAACTCTCTCCATGCTGTGGCATTTATCTTCACAATATCCTGGAGACCCAGGAAAACAAACGTGCATGGGAAGCTGGTGATGCTGATGACGAGAACTGGCCCTGGTTTCATTCTTTTCAGTTTTGCCACCATCCTCATTTCCCTAATTCTAAACTGTCTGCACTCATCACACACTTCATCCCAATTCATTCTCCACCCTGGTGCCAAACAAATCTAACCGAAATGCTGCTTTTGATAATATTCAACCTCTAATCCACAGCTCTCAGTAGAAATGAGCCGAAATTGCAGTCAGAGTTACCTAATTTGCAAAACGACGTGTTGGTAATAGTTCCCGTATCAACTTTACAGAGTTGATGTAATGATCCAGATGACATGATAATGTTTGTCAAAGTGAGTCCTGAACTGTCAAGCCCTTTAACATATAAAATAGTGTCCCATGTGGATTCCCCTGATAGACAAGCCCACACAGAGGACTGCTCAGTCATTCTGTTGTACCAACCTCCTCTCGTACTCCTATTTCCCTTTCTCCTCTCTGTTTTGTTCCCGCTGACCATCTGTCAGCTCCCAGGACAACCCTGGTCTCACCTGCCCTCAGGGCTTTTGCATTTGTTGTTTCTTCTGCCTGAAACATAACTCCCACAACCTCTTTATTTTTTTTAATTGAACTTTATTGAGATATAATTAACATATTATATACATTGTATATAATAAACATTATATACATTTAAGGTATACAATGAGTTGATTTGATACACTTATAGATTGCAAAGTGATTACTACTATAGTGTCAGCTAACACCTCCATTCTGTCACATAATTACCATTCTTTTTTAATGGTGAGAACATTTAAGATAGATCTCTTAATAACTTTGAAATACATAATGCAATATTGGTGACTATAATCATCATACTGTGCATTAGATCTCCAGAACTTACTTATCTTCTAACTGGAAGTTTTTACTCTTTGACCAACATCTCCCCATTTCCCCCACCCTCCAGCCCCTGGTAACCTCCATTCTACTCGGTTTCCACGAGTTCAGCTTTCTCAGATTCCACATGTAAGTGATATCATACAGTATTTGTCTTTCTCTATCTGACTTATCTCACTGAGCATAACACTCTCAAGTTCCATCCATGTTGTTGCAAATGGCAGGATTTTCTTCTTTCAGATGGGCGAATAATATTCCTTTGAATATAAATATACCATATCTTTATCCACTCATCCATAAATGGACACTTAGGTTGTTTCCATATCTTGGCTATTGTGAATAATGCTGCAATTAAAATGGAAGTGTAGATATCTCTTCGAGATCCTTTTTCATTTCCCTTGGTTATACATCCAGAAGTGAGATTGCTGGATCATATGATCGTTCTATTTTAAATTTTTTGAGGAAGCTCTGTACTATTTTCCATAGTGATTGTATCAATTTACATTCCCACCAATAGTGCACAAATCTTCCTTTTTATCCCCATCTTCTCTCTTGTCTTTTTGGTGGTAGCCATTCTAACAGGTGTGAAGTGATAATCTCATTATGGTTTTCATTTGCTATTCCCTGATGATTAGTGATGTTGAGTGCTTTTTCATGTATGTGTTGGCCATCTGTATGTCTTCTTTGGAAAAATGTTTACTTAGATCTACCCATTTTTTAACTGGAATTTTTTTTGCTATTGAGTTATATGAGTCCTTCATATACTTTGGATATTAACCCCTTATCAGTTATACAATTTGCAAATATTTTCCCCCATTCTGTAAGCTGCCTTTTCATTGTGCTGATGGTTCTCTTGCTGTGCAGAAGCTTTTTAATTTGACGTAGTCCCACTTATTTGTTTTTGCCTTTGTCACTTGTGTTTTGGTGTTATATCTAAAAAAATCATCGTGAAGACCCATGTCAAGGAGCTTTTCCTTGTGTTTTCTCCTAGGAGTTTTACAGTTTCAGGTCTTACATTTAAGTTTTTAATCCATTTTGAGTTAATTTTTGAGTAGTGTAAGATAGGGGTCCAATTTCACTTTTCCGTCTGTGATTATCCAGTCTTCCAGCACCATTTATTGAAGAGACTATCCTTTCCCCACTGAGTAGTCTTGGCTCTCTTGTTAAATATTAGTTGACCATTTATAGGCAAGAGGGGACTATTTTTGGGATCTCGATCAGTTCCATTGATCTCTGTGTCTGTTTTCATGCTAATACCATACTGTTTCGATTACTATAACTTGTAACATAGTTTAAAATCAGGAATTGTAATGCCTCCAGTTTTGTTCTTTCTCAAGAGTGCTTTGGCTATTTGAGGTCTTTGGTGATTCCATATGAATTTTAATCAAAACAGTATGGTACCCACCACTTCTTTAGGGAGCCTTTCCCTACACAGTCTGTCCTTATTTTTCTCTTTCATAGTATCATGTTTGTTTCCTTTCTAGCACTTACTGAGCAATCTGTCATCATTGTATTTGCTGATCTTTACTTATTTATCACCTGTTTCCCACCATAAATTGTGAGTGCCGTGAGAGTAGGCATCTCATCCGTCTGGTTCACTGTTGTATTTATACAACGTACCACAGTACCTGGCACAGAAGAGATACCAAATGAATATTATGTAAATAAAAGAATGAGTGGATTTTTTTGGCTCAACAATACTAATCTAGTCTGTTTTGTTATTTCTACCTAATAAGAATTTTAGCCAACCTGGCCTCCTCCTCATCCCCATCAGCCATGCTTAATTTTGCACCCTTGTTCTCATACTTCCTTTTGCCTAGAATGGACCTCTCTTCTCTGCTAGTCAAAATCTTCTCCATAATTCAAAACTTTAACCCATCTCTTGGAATTAAAGTGTCTCACACGCTCTAACTCACAGTGAGCTTTTTCCACTCTAACTATCTAGATCCTTCCTACTTATAGCACTTATTGTTACCTCTACATTTTAAACTGTATTTATTTTTTAATGTCAACCTTTTAGATGCATTTATCCTTTTTTTCTTAAATCATGAAATTAGAGTATCTGAGGGGTAGGATTGTATTCTTTTTCTGCTTTGTATCTCCTCCTCCTAACCGTCGTGGTTTACCTTCATCTCCATCTTGGCCCCGTCACACACACACACACACACACACGCACACACACATGCACACATACATGCACACATCTCACCCTGGTAGCAAATAGTAGATGCTTAACAAATAGTCATTGAAAAAAATTGCTAGGGAGGTTTTGTGAAACCTTAGGAAGAAGGACTGACATCTGTGGAGGCCTTGGAAAACAGGCTCCTCCATAACTTATATCTCAGAATGGCAGGAAAGAGGCTAGGAGTAGAAACTGAGACCAATTATGCATGTTGAGTTGTAGTGCTTTGTCATAAGATCACTAGGCCCATTCTTGGACAAAATTAAGTATAAGATTGCCTAATAACTCCAGAATTACTGTTAAGATGCTATTTTAAGTATCATGTTGAAATGAAAGAGATTTACTGGCAAGGCTTGAGATGCATTTTTTGTCTAATGATTTAAAAAAGATGAATCTTAACTTAAGGATAATTTATATTTCAGTATTCAGCTTAGGGCAACTGCAATTGTATGTATTAACTATGACTGGATTTAAATTTCAAACTCCATTCTGTTGAACATGAATGTCAAGAATTATTTAATTGATTGAATATGAAATATAAAATTATTCAGAGATAAGATCTAATGACTTGTTATTTTGCTGTTATTGATATAAGCTCTAAAATATGCTTTACTGGGAAATGAATATCAGTTTGACTTGAATTCTGTGAGAATATGCAAAATTCAGTTTTTCTATGTTATTCTTATAAAATATATTTAATATCTAATAATAATAGTTGCAAAGAAAAACACACATTCTTTGGCTCATTTGGGTTGACTAGAAATTATTGAAATAGGAACATCTTATTAATTTTTCTGATTGTTTAACTAAATCTCAGCAGTAGATGTGGTATCTTCTGTCATTTGTCTCCCTGAACACCATCCCAAACCATCTTCTCTCTTGCTTCCTGTATTACAGAAGCTGAAAAGCCAAATTTTCCTAGCCACCATCCAGGCAGGGATGGCCATGAGGCACATTTCTGGCCAATGAGCTAAAGGGGAAGTCTGTTAGGGAGGACCTTCTTTTCTAAATAAGAAGACAAAGCTTTACTGAAGAGATTTAGGTGGCTTGAGTGCAGCAATGAACTTGTGACATGAGGTGCAAACATGTAGATAAATATCTACAAGCTAACGATGAGGGAGGCAGAAAGATGAAAGGAGTCAGGTCCTTACTGGCATCACTGAATGACCCACCACACTAGCTTGGGCCTGCCAGCTGCAGGATTTCTTGTATGAAACAAATAAATTCCTTGGAATTTAAGTCACTGTTTCTAGTACAAAGTTTTTGGTATTTCCAACTGAACCAATTCTTAACTGATACACTTAGGTTGAAATTTAAACTGGATTACACACAGGCTGTACTTAACAATTTCAAATCAATGAACATTTAGAAAACATTTACAGACTTGTGCCACTTAATGACAGAGATGAGTTCTGAGAAATATGTCATTAGGTGATTTTGTTGTTGTGTGATCATCATAGAGAGTACTTACACAAACTTAGATTCTATAGCCTACTACACACCTAAGCTGTATGGTACTAATCTTATGGGACCACTGTCGTATATTTGATTCATCGTGGACTGAAATGTCATTATGCAGCGCATGACTGTAGTTTTATTTTAAAAATTCTAAAAAGTTCGTGTCCTTTTTAAAATTAATAGCAATGACTCTATTTTTATTAGTAATGTTTTGTTATAGTATAAACAGCTTGTAGAACAAAGTGTATTGGCAAATATTTACAGAAGAAAGTGAGCAAGATATATACTACTTCAGGCTCTGGACCAGTGGTTAGAATTTCCCATTTTGCTGAACAATTTAAAAACAGAGAGACATAACATTTTTATACATTTTTTAAAATGTGTACAATATATTAATGTCTAATGTTCAGGTAACACTTACATTCATTCGTCCAATGGATGTGTGTTGAATGCTTTTGTTTCTTTACTGTGGACAACTCATGAAAACTTACCATCCCTTATTACACTATCTCACAAATCTGTTAATTTTCTTCTGAAATTGATAGAGACCTCCCATTTCACAGTAAAGATTTACCAACAACACACTAGTATAATTTTGGATATTACTTAAACCAAGTATGTTGCATTTATTCTTTTCCTCTGAAAACTGAAATACTTGCCAAAACAAATAAGTAAAAAATGTTTATGATGAAGAAGCCTTGTTTTCTAAGTATATGATTTAAATCATTAATGGCCACAATTCAATCTTTCAATCAAGATGAGGGGGTAAGATCTATAATCCCAATTAAGGATTTTACTTGGGCTATATCCTTAATGACTTTATATTCATATAGTTTGCAGTTTAATTTCTATTCAATTAAGCTCAATTCTTTCCCTACTGCATTCATTTTAATGGTTAATAGTTGGCATTATTTCTCAGGTTATTTCTATTTCAAAGAGATGCCAAATCAATACTCAAATGACTTTCTGTTTTAAAAATCAGTTATTTTTGATTAAGTAACACCCATGTTTGATACACAATTTAAAAGTTACAAAAAGATATACAGTGAAAAGTAGGTCTCTCTCATTTCTTCCCAGACCCACAGTTCCCCTTCTGGAAGCAACTACTATTTCCATTCCCTTATGTAGTCTCATCCAAAATTATTTTAAATTTACTGTTTCATCTAATGGACACTTAAACAACTATAAGTCTAAAAATGTTTTACAATTGAGATAATTGCATGGCTAAATTAACTTTCAAAACTAAATTTTTCTGTCATGTTTTAAAAGCACTATGATGATTATAGGATGCCCTGTTAAATATTAGCATGGAAGTAATATACATCCTAAGCAGAGGTAAAGTTCTAAGATCACCACTGAATAAATATTATTTCAAGGAAAATAACAGAAGTGTTTTTATTATTCAGATTTGCTAAATATACATAAAAGAAATGGCAAAAGAGAGACATAACATCAAATCATAAAGACTTGCTTAATGAAAGTTTAAAGGCCAACTCTTTTCATTTTATGCAGCTCTTCAGGCAAGAATTAAGGCTCTGTGTCTTATAAAGCTCGTGAGATTATTATGTCCATCATTGGCAGAAGAACATGTGATCTGTAAGATGTTTTAATGAGGCATTTATGGATGCATATTTTTTATTACATTCCCACTTAAGAATGTTTGAGCAACAAGAAAGATTAGTCAGAAGATGACCTCTCACCCCTTTACACACTTTTAGTTAACTATTTTTGTTTACAGACTACAAAAATGTGTTTTGAATTTTAGTCGATAATGATCAAGGAAAAAGTCAAAGAGCAGAAGATCAATTTTTAGACATATTTCAAGGGCATCAGAAAGAAATTAGTATAATGAGACAAGTCAACAACCTATTTGTAGTTGTCAAATGCAGTCTATGTCTCTTAGATTTCTGTTCCTGTTACAAATGCAATTTGTGTCCATTGTGGAAGTTTTGAAAAAACAGAAAAAGCAAAAGAGGAAAAACAGAATCACATACATACCACCCAAAGATAATGACCACTAACGTTTTTTGTGTATTCTTTTATCTTGTTAAGCATTTATATACATATGTATAAACACAAATAACCATACTATGCATAATATGTTCTATAACCTTTTGTTGCTCAAAATAATATGAACATGTTTTCATACGATTGTTCTGAAAATTGTTTCCAACTTTTCTTTATTGTAAACAATGTAATGTTTTAAATCCTTATAGATAAATTCTTGCTTCTTCTGTACATATTTCCATGGTATAAATTACTAGAAAGGGAATTACTAGATAAAAGGCATGCAGTTTTCTAAGGCTCCCATCATTAGTAGGCAATATTTTTTGTGATTAAAATTTTGGGTGACAGGGGCTGGCCCCGTGGCCGAGTGGTTAAGTTCGCACGCTCCGCTGCAGGCAGCCCGGTGTTTCGTTGGTTCGAATCCTGGGCGCGGACATGGCACTGCTCATCAGACCACGCTGAGGCAGCGTCCCACATGCCACAACTAGAAGAACCCACAACAAAGAATACACAACTATGTACCGGGGGGCTTTGGGGAGAAAAAGGAAAAAATAAAATCTTTAAAAAATAAAAAAAATAAAAAAAAAAAATTTTGGGTGACAAATAGTAATCTCATTTTAATGTGCAGGCCTTTGGTTACTAAAAATATTAACTATCATATGATGATTAGGAGACGTGAGTTTTTGTTTGAATAGCTGAATTTCAATAGCCATCCCAGTCATGACAATTTTCAGAAGTTCATTGTTTCAGCAAATATTTTAGAGCACCTACTCTGTTTCTGTGTAGAAGGGATTCTATCATACTCCAAGAAGATTAAAGAGCATTCTAACCTGATATAAGTTCCCTGTAAGCTTAGTTGATGACTTTGGACTCGTCCCAAGGCTGTTCTAAGCTGGCTCTCCTAGCCCCTCTCGTATGTAGTACCTTTGGTCCACGATGCCAGATGTAATATGGGCGATAACTATGATCTGGCTCTCACTTTACTAGCAATTTGCTGAGTGGTTTCCACCCACTGACAGATTCTTGAATGTTATGCAACTTTTACAAAGATGATGGATAACATAGCAAGACCAATTTTGTCTGACCTTGTTCCATTTTAAACAAAAGAGACATTTATATAGGCATCACTTAAACTTGTCTATATAAAAAATGAGGTTTTATTTCCCCTTTACAAATAGAAAATATAAATCACAGCCAGTTAAAGCTAGTCTCTGAAGGCAAACAGAATAGAAGGAAAGATTAACCATAGAGGATAGGAAAGCTTTTAAGATCCAGTTATTCAGAAGAACTAAATAAAGCAGGTACAATACTCAAATGTCATCTTATATGATCTAATAAATTTGAAAGACATTATTAATATCATCCTATAATTTCTTAGGGTATCAAGTTATTTGGTATATTTAATTTTTCAGTGACAGTTTAAAATGTACTAAAAAATAATAATCCCATAAAAGTAACCTCCTTTCTCAATGATTGGCTGCCAGAATTATCTTCTAAGGTAAATGTAACCTGAAAGTCATCTTTAAAAATTTTTAAGAGACTTGAAAAACTTGCATTAAGCTTGAAAAGCTGAAAAAACAAGTTCATGAAATTATAAGCTCATTAATGCCTTCCTAATAAGTTTCTGATTCCAGCAACAGTGGAATTCTTCAAGATAATTTTAACCTCTTATTATAGTTGTGGAAACAGCCAGTGTAACTTGAAGCTCGAGTTTCACACGCACACACAAATGGTACGTGACATAATCAGAAGCCATGGGGACAGAACAGCAGAGACCTTTTAGACAACATGTCTGGGAAGGAGAAGAGAAGCTGGAAGCAAGGGGGCAGGGTACAATTAACCCCTTCAAACACAAGCTGTTAGGAAATGTTCCTCTCACAAAATCACCAGATTCTCCACTAAGAGTGAAGAGAGGGGCATAGAGGTAAAGTATTTTTTTTATTTACATAGAACGTTACCCTCAAATAGCTCCAAATGTTTTGAGTCTGCTGACTAATTAGCAGCAACTCATGTGATCTGTCCAATTCAAGCCTCATTCTGTAGTTTGGCAAGTCATCTCCGTGAAGCTTGGAGGATGGCCCCAAAGTGCACTGTCGTCTAATAAAGCTTTGGGGAAGTGAAGCAGCCATTCTCTTTCCTGGAACAGACTTTTGCGGTAAGAATCTGAGAGGCAACAGGTGACTTAATGGCATCACGTACCAGCAGAACCACAGAGGAGCAATGCTTCTAGCCTGTGAGTTATAAATGCAGCCCTGTTGTAGACAGATGCGACACCAAGAACTTTCGAATGAGAGGTCGTCATCTGACTGGAATCGCCGGCAGTGGACAATCCCTAAACTGACTCATTAGGCACAAATGGATGATCTGTCAGAAAATAATGACTTTCAGGACTTCCATTCTCGCTCTAATGCTTGATATTAATGACCTTTCAGGATGGTTGATATCAGTGGAATTTCATTTGCCACAGAGAAAGAAAACCAGTAAATGAATCAGTTTCTGAATGAAGGTAGAAAGCTCCCCCTGCAAAGGAAGCAGAGTGACAGTTGTTGGAGAATGAGAACTAGCGTGGAACTGAAATATGCACTTAAACAAAACTCTCTTATTACCTCCAAATTTAATCTAATTTTGTGTGCGTGTGTGATTTATTTTACTTGCGACAGTAATGTCCAGGAGGCAGGCTTAAGCTTGACCAAAAAATTGAATCCTTAGACAATACATTCACCATATAGGGCTCCTCCACGCGCCCCCAAAAATCTGAAAATTGAAACACAGCATTCTGAATTTCACCGGGGCCTGCTTATGATGCATTAACCTGTCAGTCAGAGGTGTGTCTTACTAATCGTTCATGAACATAGATTGCTGTGTGTCTGTGACATGCAAGGCTCTGGGCTACATGCTGCCATGGAGGACTTTACGGTCTAGATCAGAGGTCACAAACTTTTTCTATAAAGGTTTGGGCAGTAAATATTTTAGGCTTTGTGGGCAGTTTCTATTGCAACTGCTCAACTCAGCCATGTAGCACAAATGTAGCCATAGACAATATATGCATGCATGAGTATGGTTATTTTCCAAAAATCTTTATTTATGGACCCTGAAATTTGAGTTTTGTATAATTCATATATCACAAAATATTCTTCTTTAGGTTTTTTAAAAACCTTTTAGAAATGCAAAAACCATTTTTAGCTCTCACGCTGTGCAAAAACAGGCAGCAGGCCATAGTGGCTCATGGGCTGTCCTTTGCCATCCCTTGGTCTAGGTTATCATAGATGGAGGATGGTTGTCTTAAAGATGTACAAACAAAATGCCTGTAAGTCCTCAGGGATGAGAGGGGTCTCATAGTTGAAAACATTGTGAAGGAGGTGTCATTTGAACTGGTTTGAAGGGTGGGGTTTTAATTTTAATTTTTAAATCCTATTTTTTTACATTTACAGTCACTTATTCGATACCCATATTAAGCTTATTCATAGCAAAATTTTAAATTCAAATAACACATGACATTGAACAGATTATCATGTTTTTCATCCTGTGTGTATTTTTTTGTGATAAGAACACTTAACATGAGGTCTATCCTCTTAACAAATTTTTAAGTGCCCAATAAAATACTGTTAAATATAGGCACAGTGTTGAACTGCATATCTCTAGAACTCTTGCATAAATGAAACTTATACCCATTGAACAGCAGCACCCCATTTGCTCTTGCCCCCAGCCCCTGGCAACTATTCTTCTACTTTCCATTTCTACGAGTTTGACTACTTTAGATATCTCATGTAAGTGGAATCATGCAGTATTTGTCCTTCTGTGGTTTGGCTTATTTTGCTTAGCATAATGTCCTCCAGATTCATCCATGTTTCACATTCAAAAGAATTGAAATCAAGATCTCAAACAGACATTTTCACTTCCATATCCATTGTGGCATTATTCACGATAGCCAAGATATGGTAATGATCAAAATGTCCATTGATGAATGAATGGACTTAAAAAAAAAGTGGTATATACATACAATGGAATGTGATTCAACTCTAAAAATAAAGGAATCCTACCATATGAAGAATGGGTTTTTAGACAGGGTGAAGATCCACACTGTGGTACTTTTGAGAATAAAATGGAACCAGCCCTTATAACCTAGCAGTTAAAGTTCAGCTCGCTCTGCGTCGGTGGCCCAAGTGCAGTTCCAGGGCATGGAACCACATCACTTGTCTGTCAGTAGCCATGCTGTGGTGGTGGCTCACACAGAAGAACTAGAAGGACTCACAACTAAAATATACAACTACATACTTGGGCTTTGGGGAGAAAAAAAAAGAGAGAGAGTAAAGAGTAAAAGGGTGCATTGTTAATGATTACTCCAGGACAGTAGATGTCCTGCATCTGCAGGGACAGTGGCTGTTTCCTGCAAATTGGGACATATGGTTATCCCAGAAGGGGAGAGACTAGAGGGGCCATGAGCAGAGACCCCTGAGGGTGGTCAAGGGAGAGTGCATGGTGTATTCAATGAGTGAAAAAGTCCAAGTGAAAATAGTCCAATGAAAAAGTCACTGTGCTTGGTCAAAGCATCTTGAGAGTCACAGTGGGAGATAAAGCTAGAAAGATAGTCTGGGACTTGAACTAGAATGGAACTTGTAGGTTCTTAAACATAAAGCTAAGACATTTGGAAACTATTTAATAGGTGTTGGAGAGATGCTGCAATTTTTAAACAATAAAGTGACGTGATCACATATCTGTGTTATCAGTGATATGCAGAGTGAATTGGATCAGGCAGAGACTAAATGCAGAAGCCCAGATAAGAGACCACAGCAACAGTTTAAAGAGAGAAGAGAACCTGGACTGAGTCCAGGCAACAGGAATGGAAAGGAAGGGGTGGATGAAAGACACATCAGAGAAGCAGTTAAGAGAACTTGTCAATTGAATATAAAAGATAGGCTAAGAAAAAGGGAAAGCCGAAGGAAACTCCCAACATTTTAGGTCAAGGTAACTATAGGCATACTATATTTGTGGGTTAGGGAGAGGAGGGGCAGGGACCTGCAAATGCATATATAGTAGAGATCCTATTCATACTGTAATTTGGAAAAACACATATAAGGTAGCAATGGTACTTCTGCAGTTTAACTTTTGATAATACTTGTACACCAGGGCAGTTCAATCCGAATAAAGTTTTCAATAGCTTTCTGATAAATGTGAGTATGAGCAGCTTATTTTGAAAAGGGTGGACTTTGATATGGAGGGAGGGAGGGAGAGTGTTGGCAGCATATTTTTCTGTAACTATTCTTTCTGTCTTCTTTCTGGGACCCATTGGGATGCAACCCATATTTAGCTTAGTACAATGGTTCTTACTGCTTGTTATGAAAGTAAAAGTGAATTCTCCTGAAGAAAAGGTACAGCAATGATGGGCCTCTAGTTAGAATACGATTCAGAATGATTGTCAGCCGTGAGCTGGTGTCACCCAGTTACCTCAATAGCTGTTTTGAGAGACGTGAAAATTATCCATATTAAATCCTTGGTTTTTAAATATCACTCATTTCCTACAGAACACTGAGGATTGTGACAGATGCCCTGAAATCAAAAGAAAGGAAAAATGATAAGGTGCGACAACTTCTAAAAACTTGAATCAAGCTTCTGCCGTGTTCCTGACTCACAAAATTGTGCCCAAGCTATATTTTATATTTCATTCAAACTCAATTTTCGAATGACTTTCTAAGCAGTAATTTTTTTTCTGGAGGAAATATGTCTGAGGAAATGGAGAGAAACAGGTGAAACAATTGAAAAGATAGCAGGTCATTGTAATTACATGAAAGTAGACACACACACAAATACACACAAACACATACACATCTATTTTTAAAAGGAAATTTCTAAAATAACAAAGGGAATCAAATCACAATGGAAACAAATTCAGAAATATGAATGTTTTATCTAGAAAACCTTTCCTGGTTTTTAATCAACCATTTATAGTAAGTCATAGTTATTCGTGGAGTAAAATCTTCGCGTACAATTAACCACTCTTAAATTTTCTATTCATAATTATCAGTTTGTTCAACATTCTTCTATGTTTAAGTAAGAAAAAATTAACCAGTCTGGCCATGGGGTATGGTCTGCTAATTTCCCTAACGTTGTGTCCCAGAAAAGTAGAGCAGACTTGAATACATTAGCCTTCCTGGTCCCAGAATAGAATCTCCAAACACCTCAAGGTGTGAATTATTGAGAAACGCTATCCCACTGTGGCGAGAGACTGCTGGGCGAATGGTTGCGTGGGCACGGAGTAGTCCTGGTGCTGTAGCATGTCCTTGGCACCAAAAGGAAAGAGAAATCATAATGTAAAACCCCATATGGAACCAAAACTCCAACTGATGCCCATTCATCAGTGCCAGTAGCAGAGGAGGATGGGTTTTACTTTTTAAAAATTTCCTTTTAGGCTCTGCTTTCCTTGCGCCCTGTCCTTTAAAATTGGTAAGATTCTTTCACTCATCTTCCTAGTATGTTTACCTCTCCCTGTGCTTACTACATAGCATTATAAATGTGTAACACTATAATGCTATGTAACAGCAGGTCATTATAAATACGCATCACACTATGTATTATATATAGTGGAAATATCTAGATAGAAATATATTATAGATGTATAATTACAGGGCCCTGGCCAACCCAGCTGGTACTTCTGATCACCTCCTCTCTCCCTCTTGTTAGTATTATGATTACACACAAGGGCTCTGACAACTTCAAGATTTCTAATTAAAGCACACCAGTGTTCCAGTTTTCTCTTCTTTAGTTCCTTACCTGCAGGCATTTCTTATGGGTATCGCGCCATTTAACAACCGTCTGACAGGATGAGACCCTGATCTTACTGAGACTGTGTCAGAATGCACGTGAACCAGGTCTCTCCTCACCCCCAAGCAGGTTTTTGATTTCAATGGTTGTTCACCAAAGAACACTAGAGAGCCAGTTTCCTCTCTTTTTATTTTTATTCTCATAATTCTTAAATCCAAATGAAATGTAAACTCTTAGGTTGAAGTTGGATTTAAACAAATGATTGTTTCTGGATTGACCATGATTAATTTTGCTGTAAAAGCTCCATTTCCGATTGTGAGGTGGAGTGATAGGGATGTGTCTGTAGTTTTAGATACAGCTAATATGAGTCATTACAGAAAAGTGTAATCATATTAGAATAACTACTAAATAAAAAAGCTTAGGCATTGGAGACCTGGATATGTTTGCCTTTGTAGCTACCTCTCTCTCCTGGACCTTAAATAAGTCAACTCACCTTACTACCCCTAAAAACCTCAAGGTATTCTTAGGAAACTCCAAAGTTACCTATATGAAAGCAATAAAGGTATAACCGGGCTTTATCAATGTGAGGTGTTATTGTGTCTGTTACTGTACGATTATTATTCGTTACTATTACTACTACCCTGCTAAAAATAGTGCGTAACTTCAACCTGCCTGTTCTGAAAGATTAGAGCATATCCATATGCCCTCAAAAGCAACACATTTTTGCTATGAAAATTCTCATGTGCAACTTTTTAATCCTGTCAATAAGTTGATCTTTTTCTTTGCTAATAGATTCTTCACTCAGTATCAAACAGAGAATGGTTGTATTGTTTCTCACATTCAAGACATAGCTTTGGCATTCCAGACCACTTATCAGCTGAACAACATACAATATTGGGAAGAGGAAAAACTTTCTTTGAAAGCCTTGAGTATTCCTGCTGGATCGTGGCTGGATGTGTGACCCTTAGCAAGTCACTGAGTCTCTATGAGCCAATTTTTCTCTGAATCTGACAATATCTAGCTTACAGAATAGCTTGAAAAATTACAGTTTTGAGCCATGTCATTTTTTAACACATTATATACATTGTTGTTAGAATAGGTACAACTCTCCTCCCCTTAGAAATTTTGTGTAGTCAATCTTTTATTTAATAATGCCCTTAAAATGTGTGTGTGGAAAGATAACGGAGAAAGGAAGGAATGGAAAATGCCTACTCTTTTTTACTATATCATGTATTGGGGAAGAGTGAAGAGGAAAATCATAAAATCAAATAACTTAAATTACAATTTCAAATAAAAAATAGTTACTTGATGTTGGTGTTCTCTAATCTCTAAAAGCGTGTTACAAGTAAAGAACCAAGGGAGAATAAACACTAAGAATTCTGAGGAGCTTCTTTAGTCATGGAACTATGATCACTCCTTGCTGAAGTCTCTGATTGCAGAAATCAGTCTGATCTACCTTTCAGAATTATTGGCTATAAAATGGTGTATCACTATTAGTATCTTTTTCTCCCTTCCTATATTTTATGCAATAAACAAGAAGTCATCTTGGACCCCTTTTAATTCTTTATTCCTTTTTGTCTTTAGGAGTTGTACAGATGTTCTGTGCTGCATAATCTTCATACTGTTCATTATTGGCTACATTCTTTTAGGACTTATGGGTGAGTAAATACAGGTATAGAAGATATTTCACATTTGCCAATGGAATAACTAATTCAATGTCACATTTTTAACGTTGATCATTTTCTTTCAGGAGCCTTCTTGTTAGTGATTATTGTCTTTTCAGGAGGGAATGTGCTTTATCAGGACTCATTGGGTAGCAGAAGCAATGAAAAATAAACACAGAGTAGATTATTCAAAGGCAAGCCCAAATTACTTAAGTAAACGCAATTATAAAGAAGGAAGAAAAAAGCTTATGGTTTCTTTTTAATAATTTTTACTTTTGAAATTCTATTAAGCAGCTAATTATGTTCATGTTGCTATTTATCAATATGAACGAGGGCCTAGATCAGTTTAGGTAATACATAAACTTTTCTTTTTATAAGCAAATTAAAAGAAAGGAACAATTATTAAGAATTAGACTAGGTAATTCGCCGACGTATAAGAAGTCTTATTGGTTTTGCCTACCAGAAAGAGATATCCTGTTGTTTATTGTTAGGTTAAAGATTTTTCTATGAAAGTGAAAATAAGGAGGCCAAATATAGAAATTCTTTATTTGCACTTTTTAAAAACTATTAAAGGAACTGGTGTGGATATTTTCTGTAAAACGGTTTCATAATTGCATGTGAATGTATCACATTTTTCCTCAGAAACTTAAGTCCTGTTCCTTAGATGTTGACTTAGGAAATTTTAACATATCATTATTAGGGTGGGGGCTGTAAAAGTCAGATAATTCTTCTAGTACCGATAATTAATGGCCTGGAGTTAATGTGGATAGAATATATTAGCAGAAAGAAGGCTGTGCCTACCTAGGGAACAATGGAAAATACTCTTCCCTGGTCTTCATTTGTATCTCTCAATAAGAGAAATAGTTTGAGAACAGCAATTGAAACTAATTCCAAAACATCATCTCAGTAATGATGTGCAAAAACTACACAGAATTGGAGAATTTGAAAAAAGTAAGGCAGGACGATAGGGAGGGAGAGAAGAATAAAGAACCATAAACCACAAAATTAAGTAATGTACTCTAAGGCCTTCAGAAGATTTCTTTGGTGTTTCTTCAAAGTCTTTTAACTTCTAAACATTAATACACAATACACGTGTAAATTGAATATTATAATAAAATGAATTTCCTTGTTATACAACTAATAGAATTTTAACTTTAACTTTGGGACACATCTTTCTTGTCTATGTAATTTTTTTTGTTTTGTTTTTACCTTTTGTCGTTGGAATGAAATTTATTTAATAAGAGAAGAAGATTTGGAGTCGAGCTGATCTGGTGTTTCCTCACATTATTTGGTGGACTTGGGCTCATTTCTTAACCTAAGTTTTCTCATCAGTAAAATATGGAAACACTCCCTACTTTTCTCCAACAGCAGGGCTGTTTGAGAAGTAAATGAAATGATATCCAGCTGTACTAATGATGCTTCATAATGCAGGCATACCTTGGAGATATTGTGGGTTCGGTTCCGGACCACTGCAATAAAGTATCACAATAAAGTGAGTGGCACAATTTTTTTTGTTTCCCTGTGCATATAAAAGTTATGTAGGGGCTGGGCCCATGGCTGAGTGGTTAAAGTTGTGTGTGCTCCGCTTCAGCAGTCTGGGTTCGTGGGTTCAGATCCTGGGTGCGGACCTACTCCACTCATCAGTCATGCTGTGGAGGCATCCCGCCACAAAGTGGAGGAAGACTGGCACAGAAGTTAGCTCAGGGCTAATCTTCCTCAAGCAAAAAAAAAGGAAGATTGGCAATGGATGTTAGTTCAGGGTGAATCTTCCTCACCAAAAGAAAAACAGTTATGTTAACACTATATGTAGTCTATTAAGTGTGCAATAGCATTATGTCCAAAATAACAAGTTACATGCCTTAATTAAAAAATGCTTTGTTTGCTAAAAAACACTAACTATCATCTGAACCTTCAGAGAGTCATAATCTTATTGCTGGTGGAGGGTCTTGCCTCGATCTTGATGGTTGCTGACTGATCAAGGTGGTGGTTGCTGAAGGTTGGGATGGCTGTGGCAATTTCCTAAAATAAGACAACAGTGAAGTTTGTTGCATTGATTGACTCTTCCTCTCATGAATGATTTCTCTGTAGCATGGGATGGTGCTTGATAGCATTTCACCCACAATAGAACTTATTTCAAAATTGGAGTCAATCCTCTCAAACTCTGTGCTGCTTTATCAGCTAAGTTTATGTCATATTCTAAACTCTTTGTTGTAGTTTCAACAATCTTCACCAGGAGTAGATTCCATCTCAAGAAACCACTTTCTTTGTTCATCCATAAGAAGCAACTCCTCATCCGTTACAGTCTTATCATGAGATTGCAGCAATCCAACCTTATTTTTAGGCTGCACTTCTAATTCTAGCTCTTTTGCTATTTCCACTACATCTGCAGTTACTTCCTCCACTGAAGTCTTGGACCCCTCAAAGTCATCCATGAGGGCTGGAATCAACTTCTTCCAAACTCCTGTTAATGTTGATACTCTGAGCTCTTCCCATGAATCACAAATGTTCTTAATGGCATCTAAAATGGTGAATCCTTTCCAGAAGGTTTTCAATTTACTTTGCCCAGATCCATCAGAGGAATCACTATCTATGGCAGCTATAGCCTCACAAAATGTATTTCTTAAATAATAGGACTTGAAAGTCAAAATCTCTCCTTGATATCCATGGGCTGCAGAATGGACGTTGTGTTAGCAGGCATGGAAACAACAGTAATCTTGTTGTACATATCCATTAGAGCTCCTGGGTGACCAGGTGCCTTGTCAGTGAGCAGTAATATTTTGAAAGGAATCTTCTTTTCTGAGCAGCAGGTCTCAACAGTAGGCTTAAAATATTCAGTAAACCATGTTGTAAACAGATGTGCTGTCATCCAGGTTTATTGTGCCATTTACAGAGCACAGGCAGAGTAGATTTAGCATAATTCTCTCTATAAATTCATAATTTAGCATTGGCTTCAACTTAAAGTTACAAGCTGCATTTGCCCCTAACGAGAGAGTCAACTTGTCCTTTGAAGCTTTGAAGCCAGGCATTGGCTTCTCCTCTCCAGCTATGAAGGTCCTAGATGGCATCTTCTTCCAATATAAGGCTGTTTTGTCTACATTGAAACTCTGTTATTTAGCGTAGCCGCCTTCATTAATTACCTTAGCTGGGTCTTCTGGGTAACTTGCTGCAGCTTCTGCATCAGCACTTGCTGCTTCCCTTTGTACTTTTATGTTATGGAGACGGCTTCTTTCCTTAAACCTCATGAACCAACCTCTGCTAGCTTCCAACTATTCTTCTGCAGCTTCCTCACCCCTCTCAGCCTTCACAGAACTGAAGACAGTGAGGGCCTGGCTCTGGATTAGGCTTTGGCTTAAGGGAATATTGTGACTGGTTTGATCCTCTATCCAGACCACTAAAACTTTGTCCGTATCAGCAATAAGGCTGTTTCACTTTTTTATCATTCATGTATTCACTGGAGTAACACTTTTAATTTCCCTCAAGAACTTTCCCTTTGCATTCACAACTTAGCTAACTGGCGCTAGTGGCCTAGTTTTTGCCCTGTCTTGGCTTTCGGCATGCCTTCTCCAATAAGTTTAATCATTTCTGGCTTTTGATTTAAAGTGAGAGACGTGTGATTCTTCCTTTCACTTGAACAGTTAGAGGCCATTGTAGGGTTATTAATTGGTCTAATTTCAATATTGTGTCTCAGGGAGTAGAGAGGCCCGAGGGGAGGGAGAGAGATGGCGGAACAGCCCGTTGGTGGAGCAGTCAGAACACGCACAGCGTTTATTGATTAAGTTCGCCGTCTTACATGGGCACAGTTTATGGCACCGCAAAACAGTTACAATGATAACATCGAGATCACCGACCACAGATCACCGTAACAAATATAATAATAATAATGAAAAAGTTTGAACTACTGTGAGAATTACCAAAACGTGACACAGAGACGAAGTGAGCAAATGCTGTTTGAAAAATGGCACCGATAGACTTGCTCTATGCAGGGTTGCCACAGACCTTTGGTTTGTAAAAAGTGCATTATCTGCGAAGCACAATAAAGCAAAGCACAATAAGGTGAGGTATGGCTGTAGTACTAGGCAATATTTCACTTGCTACCATTGCATAAGCTAGTTGTTCTGAATTTTAATAAATTGTTTTTAAATGTAATTTACTATATTGTTTCTACGGCAACCCATAATTTTGGTTATTAAAGTTTGGATGCACACAGGAACTTCATAAGGATCTCATATTGTGCCTGGATCTTTCCTTTAGGAGGCCTTATGACATAACTGAATAAGTCTCTCCTCCATTATCTCAGAGCCGGTCTGTTGTAAGCCAGAGAAATGCCTTCTGTCCTATAGAGCTGGGGAAGCCACTGCCTCTCTCTCTCCTGTTGACACAGTAGAGGGAAGGGGTGGGAATGCACACCATCATTCCCTGTGGAGAGAGATGAGAAATTTGACTTTTTTTTTGTTTAAGATCTCCGGATTCAGTTTGTAAATGCCTTAACTCACATAATGAAATTGGAGGATAAATTTTCCTCAATGAAAAACTGTTTAATGTTGGATTAATTTAGGGATTCCCTCAAATTAATCCTGATGCCACCGACTAAAAAGGGTGACTCACAAAATTTACTAGATATGTATATACATATTTTCCACATCCCTGAACTACAAATAGCCTTACTAGCCTGTTTCTAATATAAATTAAACTCTTCAGTTATGTCCAATGTTGGACTAAAAGAAGAATGAAGGAACACAATTGGCAGAGGTTACTAAGAGTGTGAAGAATTTTTTAACATCAAAGAATATACACCTTTACCTGGGGAGAGATGATGCTAAGTCAGTTTCACTGATTTGTTATAAGAAGTGTGGCATCTTTTGCCATCTTTGTTAGATCTGGACTTCTTAGGTTTATCTTTCATCCATATTCTTTTCATAAGAAGCATTACCATGAAAGAGCCATATTTCTTACAAATTCTGCTGAGAAGCTGTTCTTTGCCTTTTATGTGGAATATGGCCAGTAGGGTAACAGTTTAGATGCAAGAAAGGCACTTGACATTTGACTGATGAAAAGCAGGACCTCCATTCAAGTGGGTGAAGTGGAGTCTGGGTAGAAGGTAATCAAATCTCCTTGAAAGATCAAAGCAACATTTATGATAATAGCCCTCTTTTGTCCTACTTCACTGATGGCTGCTATTCAATTACTGTACTAACTAGAAAAAAAGAATAGGAATATTTATTATGCAAATTATTCTTTGCTATATTTGTGCTAACATTATGTATACGATAATAGCACAATTTTAACATTCAACAAATTTTTCTTTCTTTTTCTTTTCAAATGGATTTCAGTTGAATGAAGAGTTAGTTCATTATTGTATTTACATAGGAAGCACTTGGAGTTAGAGTCCAAAGTTTGCTTTGGTTTTGCTTTTTAATCTTCCTCAGGAATAATTATCCCTATTAGTTGAGGAGATAGGAAGTTAACAAGAAAGTGAATTAATGCAAACAAACCCAGAACTCTGTCACCACCCTGTGAGAAGCCCAAGGCACATGGAGAAGCCACATGTAGGATCAACACGCTCCACTGAGCTCTCAGGAATAGACAGCTACTATCAGCCCAGTGGGTTTTCAGAGGGTTGAAGCCCCAGTCAACTTCTGACTGCACGAGAGACACCAAGGGACACAACTGAGCCTTTGCCAAATTTCTGACTCCCCAGATCGTGAGCAAATGAAATGGTGTATTACGCCAGTGGGTTTGGGTGTGCAGCAATACTGAAGCAGAACAAAATCTGGTACCTGGTAGTGGGATGCTAGTTTAACAAAACCTTAAACATGGGCCTTGGTTTTGAGAACAGGTGGTGTTCAGAAGCCCAATGGATTTTGAGGAGGCTGTCAATGAGAGTTTGAAAGAAAGTAAGGAAAATGCAGTTGGAAGCACCTTGCCATGCAGTGGTGAAAAGTTTGGCAATGCTGTTGCCAGTGGTAATGTGGGAAGAATGAAATGTACCTAATAAATTCAACGATCTGGCTAAACGAGATCATCCTTAGGAGAGGAGCCAATCCTGAAGAGCCTCATCCACGCCTGACCTTGACATAGGTGGTGAGATTCAGACCTTGAGCCTAAATCTGATGCAACAATTGGATGAGGCTTTTGGGGATCTTGGGAGAGGATAAGTGTATTTGATTGTGAAGGGAATGTAAAAAAATTGTGGCCAGAGGCCGGACTATGGTAGTTTTAACATATGGTTGCAAATTGTTTGCCATTCCTCGCATTGAGAGGTGAGGTCTGAATCCCTTACCCCTGAATTTGATGAAGCTAGTGATTGCTTTCCCACTAGAGAAATGAACCAAGCCAAAGCACACCAGCAAAAGGCCTTGAAATGTAGGTAATTCATAGATCAGTGCAAATTGGAGGAAGGCCATCATAGGTCAACTGGAAACTTTCAGTAGGACTGAAAGGACAAAGGACCAAGTACAGAAAGGAGGAGGTTTATGTAGTTCAGTCTTAAATCCTTCATGGAATGAGGTAGAAAATAAAGAAAATGGCTAAATTAATAATAAAATGTGGTCAAACTCGACTCCATCATTTCTGGTGTTAAAGTGTATGTTCATAGTCTTGGGGTGATAATAGTGTCACATATTTACTTCTCCATTCATTGCTTAAGGAAATCCAGCATAACATTCTCTTCCCTGACCTTAACTTTCCCAAAATGCCAAGGAAGGGGCAGTCGTAGTTCCAGTTTCTGGGTGGAGAGAGACTGTACTCTGGAACTCTGACATTTTGGTGGGTGCCATTTGGTATCACTTCTTAATCGATGGCTCATCTGAATCCTTCCACAACTGTAGTGGTTTCCTACACTAGGATCAAGACGATAGCTTTTTAAGACTTTATGCGATGTTCAGCCATTGCTTCTCAAAGCATGACTAGTGTCAGAATGTAGCCCCCTACTCGTAGGCTCTGCTGTTAATCCTGGGGCACCAGCCCAGTCTCTGCCTTCATGGCAAGTTTCCTTTTGGGATATTTATATGTCTTCCTTTGGCCTGCAGACCTGATTCAGGGTCAATCTGTTTGATCTTAAATGAAGTCTCAGGGAGAAAAGTTTGAGCTCTTATCCTTTCCTTCTCTTAAAGCAAATTGGTCTTCCCCATCCCAAGGGAGATGCGGAAGGGAAAAAACCATATTTTCTTAACTGAGAAGTCACTCAAGTGACCTTTTGAAGAGCAAAGATAATTCCAAGATGACTTTTTGATCCTGTCTATACAGAGAAGCAGTAAACAATTTCTCTTACAAACAAATAAACAAATAAATATAATTAAAAAAAATTAACTTATGCCTCAGCAGGTATCCTGTTGTAGTTTGTGAGCTTGGTGGCATGATCCTAATTTTCACTGTAAGGGGAAACTGGTGATGGGGAGTGATCATGACAGGAAGTCGCACTGTGCCTTCAGTCTACTTCAGAACTGAGCCTGCCTCTCAGGTCACAGCTTGGAAACATTGTTTTAGCAAAGTAAAATCATGTCTTCCAATAAAAAAGTAAGAAATTTAAAGAACTCTAGTTCCATTATTTTTAAATTTTTCTAGTAAACTTTTCTTAATGAAAAATGTATTATATTTATAGATAACCAGAACCAGTGTTAAATGTTGTTTTGTATTCTTTACAAATATATAAACATTTACAAATTCAGCTACCTGTCTACACTTCCTTTTGTTGTGGAAGTCTTCATTGTAAAAAGAAAGCACTTAGTTTTGGCGGTAACCTGAACAGATTTTTTGAGTGTTGAGTGAGAATTTTACCGTTTGCTGCATTTTGCTGAATGCATGCAGTCCGGATGATTTCAAGTGCAATATTGTTAGCTTGAGAGAGACTGATTCGTGCTCAAGGACACGACCCTAAACTCACCATTGGGTGGAAGAGGCCGCCTGTGAAACGATAAACAACATTTTTCTTATCTAGGCAACTGGATACAGGGCTGCTTCCAAAAATGTTTCTACAGCAGCAGTGTCATCAACACAGATTTTCAAATTCGGCGTCATGTGTCCTATTATCTGCTTCATTGCATTTGTAAATTGCTTGTGTTAAAAAGCCATAAGCACAATTTGGCAGGGCTGTTCCTCACATATTAAAACAGTTAAAATATACCTTTAAGGGATACAAAATAATGATTTGAAAGGCAATATTCCCAACCAGCAAGTGTTTAGGGAATGCCTTAGCTGCCCCAAACAGATTTGCAGTTAATTTTTAAGTGTCAATGCAGGCAGTTGGTCTAATCCCATTTTCTCCTTGACAGAGGGCTTTCTAATGGCTGCAACTTGTGACCCAACGCTAAAGCACGAAAGGAACATGCTTTGCAAATGTTTGAAAATGAGAGATAATAGCAGATAATAATACTTGCTCCTGGTACTTCAGGAACATACCTTTCCTTGATATGAGTAAAAGGATAATTTGCCTGAATAACATTTTCACCCATCTCTTACCAATCTTTGCTTATCTGCTGTGAATTACCCAGACAAGAAGTGTTTTACAAATCATTTCTCTTCTCTCTTCTCTTTCTCGCTTACACACACACATACATGCACGCGCTCGCGCACACGCACACACACGGTTCTAGATATGATGGAGGGGCAGTATCTTAGGTTATAATGAACTACAGGGAGATTGTTTCAGCAAAATATGATGGTCAGTGCCAGGCATGCAATCCACAGCAGAGGGTCTGTTCAGGCAGGTCCTTCTCTCCCTATTCAAGTTTTCCTTGAAAAAGTCAAGGTCACCACGCGTTCAGTTTCACTTATCTTGGTGTTTACATGCTTAACTGTGGTTGTATAATTGGCAATATCCCCTTGCTTTATATGAAAGAAGAGCTCTCATCGTTCCTAAAAATTGATATAATTTAATCCATCTGAAAATGCTATGTGTAATATTCATTATTAATACCTACTAGTAAATACACCTTTTTTGAAAGATCTATGAAATCCTTTGAGGTCTTCCTGGCCAAAAAAAAGCCCAAAGGATGAGATACTGTCTGACATAATTTTATTTACTTTATAATACAAGCACTAACTGAAGGAAAAAACCACATCCGTATTAATAGGTGTGGTTTATCAAAAGAAATGTGTTCCTCTCTTTAGTGCATACAGAACAGGCTAATTTTGCAACCAATCAGAGACTGTATACACTGACAGTGCAGCGAAGTGAGCCACACTCAGTCTCACAGGGGCAAGACTGCAGCTATCACATTAGTCATGAATTTTGCTTTCATAGAATACCTGCTTTTCACTTACTGCCCTGATGCTGTTCCCTGACGCCCAATTCTGGGTGGAACTGGCGTGGGGGTGAGGGGCAGAGGGAGGGAAAGAAAAGCATTAGGAGAGCATCATGGGGTTCTGGTCTTCCCCCCTACGACCCCCCCCCCCAGGAAACTTCATTACTTAAAGAATCCTCATTCATCTTCTTTATTAAATAAAAGGCCGTATAGTGTGGTGGTTAAGAGCACGGGCTTTAGAATTAAACTGCCTCGGTTATGTTGGTGAATAAAACCAGATGACAAAGTCGCAGGCACTCAATAACAGTCTAGATCAATCATCTTTTTCCATTAATTTTCTAACTATTTTAGAAACAACTCTAAAAGACCACTTTAAGTGAAGCTGATAGAGTCGATCTATCTAGCTATGCATCCCTGTCTTTGTACCACGTATTGCTCCTTTGTAGTGCTTGTCAGAATTGAAATTTCATGTTTGTTTGTGTGGTTAATTCATTAAGATCTATTTCCCCCAATGCACTGTATGCTCTGGGAGAGCAAGGACTGTTATATACCCAGTGTCTGGCATGGTGCTGACAGATAGTAGTCACTCAAAAAAAATTTGTGGAATGAATTAAGAAAAGAATGAATACATTTCTGTCCTTATTATCTCCAACTACTTTTTTACTTAAAAAAAAAAACCTATCTTCTAATGTGAATCCGAACCTTGAACAAGTTGTAAATATTGGTAAACTAACATCTATTTAGATTAACCAGAAAAAGAAGCATATTAAAGAGAAACCACAAAAATGTTGCGAAAAGCCTAATTTGGTTTCTTGGTTATTTTTCCATTTTCTTTCAAGTCTATGTCTATTTTTTTTTTTGCAAATGTATTTTAAAAATATGCTTTGTCCCATCTTTCACCTCCTACCCTCACCGTTTCCATTTTACAGACTCCGAAATTTAGAATGTGCATCTTTCTGCTCTTTTCTTTTGCAGTAAATTCTGCAAAAGAGAGTTTGAAAACCTTATGTCTCTGGTTGTTTTCTGTTTGTTTGTTTTTAATGAAGTCCTAAATGTCTTGCTGAATATGTCTGAAGCTCCTCCGTTGAGTAGGCAGCTCACTTCTTCAGAACATGGCCTGGATATTTTTCACTGTCCCCTCTGGATCTCTTCTCTACTTCCTCTTTGCCCTGCTCTGTACCCTGAGAAGCTGGCATTTTTGATTACATCAACAGGCTCTTGTCCTCTGGCTTCCAATTTGGTTTGGTCTGTGGGAGATATGGACAGTAGATTGGAGGTTGGAGAATGAGTGTGGAATTTATTTCTCTGACTCTCTCGCTGATGGGTCACTCGGGTGAGCTACACCTACCGAAGGCAGAGCTAGGTGGTCATATAACCTTGAGGGAAGATCATGAGGATACAGTACTGTCCCTGCCAAGTGAAAGCAAATGCCCTGGTGTTTTCTACTTAGTGGGAAAGGGGGAAAGCTTTGCTTGGTCAATTGTTGCAGCCAAGGTGGCAGAGGCTGCTTTGCTTTGTTCTAGCAGAGAGACTATGCCTTGAACAGCAGCTAAAATTGAGATCATGTCTTGGTCAAGCTTAAGAGAATCCATTATCATTCTTCAGAAACCATCTTCCCTCTGCAGTAGCCAATCGGGGTGATATATAGTTTCCTGAGAGAGACTGTGTTAATTATGAAATAGCACTATACTAAATATGAATGTGTTCATCTCTATGTCCTCAGAATCTTTATGTGCCTATCACATAGTGAGGCCCAATAAACGAACGACTAAGTGAATAGGAATATGATGATTGACAGCTCAGCGTGAATGAACGAATGAATGGGAGTTTGACCATATTCTAGTTCAGTTCTTTAAGATCAAGCTTTCTATGTTAACTTTCCTTTAAGAATTAAAGTAAATAGATGTCAGATACTGTATAATTCATTAGGCCCTAAGGAATGTTGTAAATCAAGTTGAGGGCTCCATGTTTTAAATCATATAGTGAAGAAACAAAAAATACTAAAATCCTAACAATTTTAGCTATGAGTTTAAAACATAGCAAAACAAATTAAATAGAAGAGAGGATTTAATATTATGAAACGTAGGTTGAAGGAGAGAAAGATGACTTTTTACTGCTTCCTTCAAGCATATAAAAGATTTTAAAAAGCTATATTGTGGTTAATTATCTATTGCTACATAGGAAATTACTCCTAAACTTGGCAATGCTTCTTATCGCTCAGTTTCTGTGGTGGGGAATTGGGAACAACTGAGCTGGGTGGCTCTGGCTCCGAGTTCTTCATGAGGTAGCGGTCAAGATGCAAGCCCAGGCCACGGACAGATGAAGGCTTGACCCAGATAGAGGATCAGCTTTCTACACAGCTCACTCGCATGACTCGCATGGATGTTAGCAGGAAGCTTCAGTTCTCGCTGACTGCTGACAATCATGTGGGCTTTTCTATAGAGCTGTCTGAGTGTCCTCATGACATGTTAGACGGCTTCCCCTAGTGCTAGTGATCTAAAAGAGAGAGAGAGCAAAGAGGAAGCTGCAATGCTTTTTATGAACTACTCTTGGAAGTCACCCAATGTCATCTCTGCGACATTCTCTTCATTAGAAGCAAGTCACTAAGTCTAGTTCACACTCAAAAGATGGGGAATTAAGCACCACTTTTTGAAGGAAAAATTTCAAATAATTTATGGCCATATCTGAAAGCCACCATACATGGTGATCAGCTGAATAAAAGTAAATGGGATTAAATTATAGGGAAGAACTCCGTGATAGCATAGCCACAAAAAAATCTGGGAGAAAAAAGATGATGTGGGGTCTATATGTTTTGAGCTTTTTAAGAGTGTGAATAAACATCTAAACCTCTGGCTCTCAGCTGGAGCAGTACCACTGCCTAGGGGGTCTTTCAGAAAGCTTGAGTTGACATTTTGGTTGTCACAATGTTTGGGAGGTACAACTGGCACTCAGTGGGAGGGAGCCAGGGAAAGGAGCTGGCTGGCGAGATCTGGGACAGTTCTGCACAACCGAGAATTGCCCCGCTCATATAGGTGACAACTTCTTTTTAAATATTTGAATCTAGAACTTCCATTTTAAAATTGCAAATGTTATTTTTGCATGGTTTTAGTAACTACCAAGGGAATTTAATGAAAGATTGTGTTTTTTTGTTAGAATTTATGAAAAGTCGTTCATTTAGGAAAATCGTACCTTTGACAACACCACTTGTACTGTATCCTCCTGCAGTTATAGCGATTACATTCCGTGTCTCTATCTCCAGGTACAAGCCCCTGGCTATTTCACTGTGTCTTCTAGTTTAGTCACGTGAGCATTTGCGTACTGATACGCATGTTGTTTAATTATGAATTATTTTCTTCTTATATCTCATTTACAAGCTAGGGCATTTTATTTTATTTTTTTTTAAGCAATTGAGTGCATGGGTGAGTTATGTTATCTCTGAACATTATTTCAAGATTATAAAAGGAGTATTGTATACTATTTGTTATATGTTGTATTTTGCAGTTATGGTAGGTCTCAATTCAGATGAGCCACATTTAAGTGCTCAGTACACACTTCTGGCTAGTGGCTACCATACTGGACAGCACAGTTCTAGAATCTCCATGAATAGAGAAATTCCAAGAAAGGGAGTAAAAATGTGAGAAGACCCCTATTTTATTAATGGAGAAAATGACTGCTGCTGGATAGCTCCTTCTTCTCCTCTTTTTTATGTGGAGGTGTGGAGAGATGTGGACTTGATGGAGAAGATAAAGAAAACCAGGAGCCCTTGACTGAGGTTGAACTGGCCCTTGCAGCTTTCAGCTCAAAGACTTGATGTTCCAGTTCAAATACAGACCACCTGCAGCACAACTTCTGTGCCAGAGGCTGCGTGGAGAGATGCAGCAGCAGTCTAGTAAACACAGCCACCTGCCACAATTCCGAACTACAAAATCAGGAAGGAGAGCTCTTCCCTTGACACTTACATCTTCATCTCCCTCTTCTTTGTCCCTGGGTATCGGATCCCTCCCAACCAGACACTGTCCCTCTCCTGCCAAGTACAAAGCTCTTCTTTTCAATTGGCAAAGGCTCCAAAATTACCTGTGCCATCTCCTTTCCTACCATATGTATCTAACATACTGCTGATCCTCATTTAGCTGGTATCCTTGTTGTTTCCCACTGTTAACGAGCTCATTCCTAATTTATCCTTTAGCCGGCAGCATGTAGCTACTACAGTCTAGTGGTTAGAGCCTGGGCCCTAGAGAGCAACACACCTAAGTTCAAGCCCTGTTTATATCACTTAAAAACTGTGTGATCATGTGAAGGAAATAAAACTCTGAGCAACACTCATCTATAAAATTTAGATGAAAAGGATGAAAATAACCTCATAGAGTTATTGTGAGACTGTATCATAGAATTGTTGTGAGACTCAAATGAGACAATGAATGTAAAACACTTAGCCTAGTACTTGACACATTGTAAGCAATTAATAAATTGAAGCTCTTATTATTAAAATATTTCCTCAATCTAGAATTCTTTCCTTACTCCTGGCCACCTGTCCAAATCCTAGTCATTTTTCAGTCTTTCCCATGTCCCACCTCTTCTCTAAGCCTACATACTTTATTCTCTCCTTTTCATGTGTTTCTTGAGAACTCTGACATAAACTATACTGGGATTGACTTCTACTACAGGACACATAGTGGTCATTTAGTAAGTTCTTTGATTAATTGACTTATGATGAAAAAGGGAAAGAGAACCATAGCAGATGAAGCTGATGCCCCACCCCACCACCCTCCATCCTTCTGAGTTTGCTTGCAGCAATGGCACACAGTTCTACCATGCCCACTGACAGGCGTGTCCAATACGGCTCCTCAGAAGGTCTCCAGCAGGATGGAGTCACCACTGCCCACAACAGTATCCCACTCATGAACATGCCCTTTATTAACTTTGTTTCCTTCCCTGTCTCACTCTCCTCACTTCCACTTAAACTTCCTAGGATCACCTCCAAAATTAACCTATCTGCACCGAAATCCTTGTATCAGGGTTTGATTTTGGGGAAGCCTAATGAGACAGGAACTAACATTGCCGAGTCCATACTGGACGCTAAGCGCCATGTCAGGGGTTCTACTTTTATTATCTTCTTTCATGTTCTCAACATTCTTCCGGGGCTGGGTATTATTATACCCATTTTATAGTAACAAATTAGAAAGCCAAGACTAAAACAATTAAGTGACTTGTTCAGGGTCATAAATAGATTAAGTAGCAAATCTAGTAATCCAAATGCTTCTTAGGAGCCCATTTCTTTTTTCTTTTTTTTGAGGACGATTAGCCCTAAGCTAACATCTGCTGCCAATCCTCCTCTTTTTGCTGAGGAAGACTGGCCCTGAGCTAACATCCATGCCCATCTTCCTCTACTTTATACGTAGGACAACACCTACCACAGCATGGCTTGCCAAGCAGTGCCATGTCCGAACCAGGATCTGAACTGGCAAATCCCAAGCCGCTGAAGCGGAACATGTGAACTTAACCGCTGTGCCACCAGGCCAGCCCCTAGGTGCCCATTTCTGAATTATAATTATATGGAAAAGGAATATAACATTTTGGAATAAAGTTAAAAGAAACATATTACAGAAAATAGAGTCAGGTAAAATTAGATTTCTTTCTTAGTTTTAGCCAAAATGTGACAAACTAAGATATAAAAACAAAATATATTAGGGGCCAGCCTAGTGCCATAGTGGTTGAGTTCGTGAGCTCCTCTTCAGTGGCCAGGAGTTCACAGGTTCGAATCCTGGGCGCAGTCCTAGCACCGTTCATCAAGCCATGCTCTGGTGGCATCTCATATAAAATAAAGGAATATTGGTACAGATGTTAGCTCAGCAAAAATCTTCCTCAAGGACAAAGAGGAAGATTGGCAACTGATGTTACCTCAGGGCCAATCTTCCTCACAAAAAAGGGAAAAAAAAAACCCAGAATATAATAAAACTGTCTAGAGACATTGTACACTGAATGCTTAGATGTCATTTAAATGCCTTATTTATAGTCTAGTTTCTTTATTCTGGGAAATAAAGACGGGAAGATATGACAGCGGAGAGCTGCCTGAATGAGTCAGATTTTCTAAGAAGGTATTAGAAGATGAAACCGATTTGTCCTCTGACATTGGAGAAAGAATTAGACAAAGGAGACTTTTCTAAATACTTTAATACTAAAAGGAAAGGCATGGATGGATGAGAAAAATTATTGAGAAAAATTTCTCTTCCATATTAAAATTCTCATTCAGAATTGATTTTTTTTTTATCTTCCCGAATCACACAGGCTATGTACAGAATGGTGATTGAATTATAACAAAACTGTCAAATCCAAGAAATGTGGGTGAGGAGATAGCCAAGGACAAAGAGATCTGTTTTCCATATGCAGAGGCAAGCATCAGATGACCGATGTATTTCCTAGATTTTTAGGAACTACATTAATCAAATTGGAGAAGTTGGAAATATTCAGTTAGAACTAGGGAGTATTACTCCATTTAGCTAATGCGTGTTTCTTTCTGTGGTTCTCTAGTCTAGCTGTCAAGCTTCTGATTCTTAGAAAATAAAGGCAATGAGTTTGTCTGAGGTAGAGCCCAACGTCTTCAGAGAAAATAGAATTTAGTCTTCAGTTATTGTGAAGTTTGAAAACACTTGATATTTATAGTAAGCTTTGAGATTATCAGACAAAATGTACGGTAAATCTTTGTTATGTATTGCCTCTGAAGTTGCTGCTGTTTGCCTTTATAATGTCCCATGAAATCATAGAGAACTAGTCAATCTGAATTGGGCATTACAGTTACATTCCTTTGAATTCTTTAATGGTTTTCACTTATGTATAACCCAAAAGAATTACATCATATTATTTACTGTAAATTTATTAGCTCTGCTATGAAGTCATCTAGTTTTGAGCCCTAGAAAAGTGACTTCTAGCCAGCCAAGCATTTGTAGTGTGCCCTCTAATTCACATTTTAATACATGTCATTTTCTAAGTGCATTACCTCATGTTTTGGCTTCAACCCAAGGGAATCTTGAGAGAATAAGAGAAATGTGCTTTCTGACTGATTCATCCATATTTTATTTTACTTTTCATTAAGAAATTACTCTTTGAAGAAAATCAATAATCTTCTGTGACCGAGGGGAGAGGTTAGCGTGTTGCAATGGTGCATTCTAATTTCTCAAATCAGGCTGCCTTTAGCCAGCTGTTGCTGATAGAATTTTTGTCCTTTCTTGTTCCTGCAGCCTGGGTACATGGCGACCCCAGGAGAGTGGCCTATCCTACAGACAGCAACGGCCACTTTTGTGGCCAGAAGGGCACCCCCAATGAGTGAGTATGGCCACCTTTGCTTTGTCTAATTTTACTGTCTAAGCTGGAACCTAGAAATCACTTTTACATTAACTCTACTAGACTTTATAAGAATATTGAGAGTCATAAAGGAGGCCTTCCCTTCCCTCATTCCCAGAGACAGTTTATAAGGAATTGGGAAGTTTCCTATTATATGACTTAAGATGTCATTGTTTTGCAGCATTCTATTAGAAAGCATGAAGACTCTGCTTAGTGAAAATACAATCTTTTTTTTTTTTTTAAAGATTTTATTTTTTCCTTTTTCTCCCCAAAGGCCCCCCGGTACATAGTTGTATATTCTTCGTTGTGGGTCCTTCTAGTTGTGGTATGTGGGATGCTGCCTTAGCGTGGTTTGATGAGCAGTGTCATGTCCGCGCCCAGGATTCGAACCAATGAAACACTGGGCCGCCTGCAGCGGAGCGCATGAACTTAACCACTCGGCCACGGGACCAGCCCCGAAAATACAATCTTAATGGATGAATTGGACCAGTGATTGTATCAGAAGCCATATTTTAAAATGCCTTATGAAATGAGCTATTGGAAGGCTGAGTTCTGAGTGGCACCTAAAAAGCTATACAGTGCTGTTGTTAGAATTGTGTTTGCCACAGTGCCTACTGATAAGTCGCTCCATCATTCAAAGTGAGGGGCATACCTAGAAAGTCTTCACTGTGTGGTAGACCTGTCCATGCAACTTAGCTACTACAGACCCTGAGTAGTTGAAACAAACAAGGAAGAATGTTCTATCAAATTTCTTTCTAATGTTAAGCATAACAGAAGTTTCCATTTCTGAAAGCAAGTTTTTTATTTCTTTCCTTCAAACAAAACAAAACAAAACACAGCTCAGAGCACTTCTGTTGGGTTCCCTATGTTGCCCACCCATAACTCCCATAACTATGGAGCTTATTATTCCAAGAGATATACAGACTAAAAAAATAGATTCAGGAAAAGGTTAACAAAATTCAGAGTAGAATTATTTTAGATGATCAAGAGAAACCAGATATTCGGGTATGGGGCAAATCCTCAATCATGTCAGGTTGAGTTTATGGTGGACAGACTGATTCCTACAAAAGGTCCACATTACCTATTAGAGATGACAGAACTAAATTCTGATCTAGGGTGATAATTCTTATTTTAACCTCAGTAACTCAAAAAATCCTAGACATTGCCAACAAAACTTTTACACTACGAAGGAAAAAGAAAACACAAGGTGGGAGAAAAAATCATACAAATCTCTAAATCTCTAGTTCTTTAAAATAGGCTATTTTTAAAAGGGACTCTGTAATAATAAGTTTTCCAGACCTAAGCCAATGACCCACTTATTTCCAAAAAAAATGGTATACTACAAATTTCAGTATGTAAAGATCATTCAAAGACAATCCTGGTGTAACACAGATATGCTCATTAAAGTATTATTTATAATAACAACTTATTGGAAGCCATACAGATATCCAGCAATATGTGGATCATAAATTATGGACCATCTATTTAATGAAATATAATGGAGCCATTAAAAATCTTTGTTTATATGTTTAAGTGTTGATTCTGTTGATTTTTCTCTGGCTTTCTGGATTTTGTGTCATGATTATAATTGCCTTCCTCCTCTTGAAAATAACATTCACCTATATTTCTCTACTATTTCTGTGGTTTCCTTTTTTTTTTTTTTTGAGGAAGATTAGCCCTGAGCTGACATCTGCTGCCAATCCTCTCTTTTTTGCTGAGGAAGGCTGGCCCTGAGCTAACATCCATGCCTATCTTCCTCTACGTTATACCTGGTGCACCTACCACAGCATGGCGTGCCAAGCAGTGCCATGTCCACACCCAGGATCTGAACCGACGAACCCCAGGCTGCTGAAGCGGAATGTGCACACTTAACCACTTCACCACCGGGCTGGCCCCCTTTTTTTATATTTAAATTTTTAATCCACTTGGAATTCATTTTTGTATATAGAATGAAATAGGAATCAAACTTTAATTTTTCCAATTGCAGAGCCAATTATCTCAGAATAGTTTGTTGAATAATATGCTCTTTTCCCCCTCTGATTTCTGATACCACAATTATCATATAATAAATTTGTGTATTTGTTTCTGAACCATCTATGCTATTTCAATGTATATTTTAAGCCTCTCAATTGTTTTAATTATTGTAATAAATGTGTGTTAACTAGCAAATTTAACAAGAAAATTACTTTAAATGATGCTTAGAGCTTTTAATAGTAAGTGAAAATATTTATGAAAGCATCAGATTTCAATCATTAAAACAGAATGGAACTATCATAGAACTAGGCAGAAAGAAATAAATACAAATATAAATTTTCAATGTGATAAATATGGGATTCCAAGTCAATAGCAAAAAGATGGATTATTAAAAAGTGATATTGAATTAACTGAAATGCTATTCATGAATACAAAAGAAAATTGGATATTTATGTCATACCTTACACCAAAATGAATACTGAAACATTGGAGATTTTGTATATAAAATATACAACCTAAAAGTACAGAAGAAAATGCAGGGGTATATTTATAGAATTAGGGGATAAAGAAACCTTTGCTAAACATGACAATGAAAGCCAGAAAACATAACAGAAATTTTAAAGTATATTCCTACACAGACTAAACCCACTTGAGCCTACTGTATACAAAGTTAAAAGATTAAGTGGCAATCCAGGAAAAATAAATATTTTCAACATATATATCTGAAAACAGGTCGATAGCTTTATTATATGAACTACCTCTACCAAATCAGAAAGAAAAAGACGATCATCCAATATACAAGTGGGCAAAAGTCATAAACAGGAAATAACATAATATAATGGCCAATAACAATAGAAAGTGCTGTTCAACCACAGTTAAAAAAATGCAAATTGGGGCTGGCCCCATGGCCGAGTGGTTAAGTTCACGTGCTCCACTGCTGCAGCCAAGGGTTTCACCGGTTCGGATCCTGGGCACAGACATGGCATGACTCGTTAGGCCACGCTGAGGTGGCGTCCCACATGCCACAACTAGAAGGACCTGCAACTAAGATATACAACTATGTACCATGGGGATTTGGGGAGATAAAGCAGAAAAAAAAGAAGATTGGCAACAGTTGTTAGCTCAGGTGCCAATCTTTAAAAAACAAAAGTACAAATTAATAAAGGTGTATTATTTTTGCTTATAAGGTTGTCAAATAAAGTGATTAAAATTTCCAGTGTTGACTAGAGTGAAGAGAAAAAAGCATCTCATTTTCTACTGGTGGTAGTGAAATAAGATAATATTTATCATATTTTATCAAATATTTATCCAATTCATATATTCTTTTTGACTCAGCAGTTTTTCTCCTAGAAATTTATCCAATGGAAATTTGCATAAAGTTTACTAATGTTATAAGTGCTATGAAATAGTAATAATAAAATGGAAATAGCCTAAATGTCTATCAACAGGAAATTGATTAAGTGAATTATGGTACAGTCATATAATAAAATGCTATTTAATCATTAAAAATGATTGTGTAGGGATATTTTTTTGGCATGAAAAATATACACATGATATATTGTTAATTCACGAAATCAGGTTACTAAAGTGTTATGTATAGTATAATTCTGTCTTGTGAGTGTGTTTGTGATAAATGAATATCACATATATAAAACCACCTATACATGCAAGGAAAAAAAGTCTGAAAGTATATACACATGTTTATAGTAGTTATTTCTGGGTAGTGGGATTATATTTTTCTTTTTATTCATGTGTTTACTGAGTATGTCTCGAACAGTATTCTAAAAGCTGAGGTTATAGTGCAAACAAATGGACAAGCTACCTGCACTCATGAAGCTTACATTTAATGAGAAGGCCAATGCAATAAAGATGTAAACAAACCAGATATTTTCAAACAGTAATAAATCCTATGAAGGAAAAAACAAAACAAGTGGCCTGATAGAGAATGACTATTATGCAAAGGGCTGCCTCATGGTTGTGGGAAGCAGAGGAGGGCTTTCACGACGAGGTGACTTTTGAACTGAAACATGAAGAGTAGAAAGAAGGCAGCCTTTCAAAAACCCTAGGAAGGGCTTGAAAGTGACAAGGGTAAAGGTCCTGAGGCAAGGGTGGGCCTATGATACTCCAGGAACAGAAAGAAGCCCAAGAGGCTGGAATGTAGCAAACAAGGAGGGAAGTGGAATGGGCAGATATCCAAGAAATGGGTAGGAGTTAGCATTGTGGTGCTATGAGCTCTGCTAAAGTGTCTGGACTACTTAAAAGTCTAGGAAGGCCATGGAAAGGTGTTCAGCAAGAGAGTGACACATTCATTTTACGTTTAAAAGACCGTTCCTGCTGCTTGTTTATACCCTCTTGAACTGTTTTAATTGTTCATAAAGAGCATGTAAACAGAAAAACATTAAGCTTTTTCCTTTGACAAAGAATTAATGGCAGATATAATGGAATAGAATTACGAGAAATTTTAATTTTCTTATTTATATGTTAATATGCATTGCAAGTTTCTACCAAAAATATGTAATATTTTTATATTTCCCATAAATAAAGAACTTAAAGCAAAAGTACATAAGCTGAGGCAATGGATTGCCTTACTTATCAAAGCTCCTTAAAAAAAAAAACAGACAAAACAAACATTTTGTTGAAAGCATACATACTCTGGATTGAAATCCTGACTTTACTCTCTTCCACCATTGACCTTTGGGCATGGGATACAGTCTTCCTCAGTCTTAATTTCCTGATAATAATGAACAAATTAAATGAGAGATAGTAATTAGTGAGAAATTTATGTTGTCCCTTCTTTTTCAAAAGTACTTCCATATTCAATGCTGCATCATTTGTGGAGGTCCTTCAATGGGACAGTCACTATGCAAAATATTAGAGATACTCAAAGTATATAAGATGCAGAGTCTTTTTCAAGGATTTATCAGTCTTCATGGAAGGTCAGTAAATTCATGGATTTCAGAGAGAGAGTTCCAGTCCAAGATGGCAATAAAGGAAACTCCTGAACTCACCCCTTCCCATGGACACACCAAATATACAGCTATACACAAAGTAATTTCCCTCTAAAAGAAGTACAGAAACTAGTTGAACATCCAATCAGAGAAGCAAAAAGAAAAAAGAATGAAAAAATGAAGATAGCTTAAGAGACTTATGGGATACCAGGAAATGGAGAAATATTTGCATTATAGGGGTCTCAGAAGGAGAAGAGAGAAAAAAGGATAGAAAGCTTATTCAAGGAGACAATGGCTGGAAACTCCCCTAACCTGGGGAAACAGACATCCAGACTTGGGAATCTCAGAGAGTTCCAAACACGGTAAATCCATAGAGACCTACACCAAGACATATTATAATTAAATAGTCAAAAATTAAAAACAGGGAGAGAAACCTAAAAGCAGCAAGAGACAAGCAACTTGTTACATACAAGGGAACCTCCATAAGAATATCAGCAGATTTTTCAGCAGAAACGTTGCAGGCCAGAGGGGAGTGGAACAATATAGTCAAAGTGATGAAAGAAAAAAAACTGACAACCAAGAATACTCTACCTAGACAAATTGTTCTTCAGAATTGAAGGAAAGAGAAAGAGTTTTCTAGACAAGCAAAAGCTGAAGAATTTCACCACCGCCAGACGGGCCTTATAAGAAATGTTAAAGCAACTCTTCAAGAAAAGAAAGGATTCTAATTAGTAACAGGAAAACATGTGAAAGTATAAATCTCACAGGTAAAAGTAAGCACATAGTTAAATTCAGTATATTCAAATATTGCAATGGTGGTCAATAAATCACTTATAAATCTAGTATGAAGGTTAAAAGACAAAAATAGTAAAAATAACTATAATAATTAGTTTATGGATACACAAGATAAAAGAATTAAATTGTGAAATCAAAAACATGAAATCTTTAGTATGTGTTCACAAAGTATCAGCTTAAAATAGCCTCTTATAACTATAAGATGTTTTATTTAAGTTTCACGGTAATGGCAAAGCAAAAATCTATGTGTGATACACAGAGGATAAAGAGAAAGGAATCTAAGCATACCACTATAGAAAATCATCAAATCACAAAGGAAGAAAGCAAGAGAAGAGGAGATGAACAAAACAGTTACTAAACAACCAAATAACAATTAACAAAATGGCAATAGTAAGTCCATACCTATCAATAATTACTTAAGTGTAAATGGGCTAAATTCCCCAATCAAAAGACAGAGTGGCTGAATGGATAAAAAAAAAAAAAAAAAAACACCCAACAAGCTACTGCATACAAGAGACTCACTTCAGCTTTAAGGATACGTACAGACTGAAAGTGAAAGGGTGGAAAAAGATATTTCATGCAAATGGAAACCAAAAGAAAGCAAGAGTAGCTATATTTATATGATAAAAATAAACTTTAAGCCGAAGACTGTAATAGGAGACAAAGAAGGTCATTATATAACAATAAAGGGATCGATCCCACAAGAGGATATAGATTTGTAAATATTTATGTATCCAATATAGGAACACCTAAATATATAAGGCAAATGTTAACAAACTTTTGGGGAGAAATAGACGGCAATACAATAGTAGTATGGGAATTTAAAACTGTACTTCTAACAATGGATAGAGTATACAGATGGAAAATTAATAGGGAAATATTGGACTTAAACAACACATTAGACAAGATGAACTTAACAGACGTTTACAGAACATTCTATCCAACAGCAGCAGAATACACATTCTTCTCAAGCACACATAGAACATTCTCCAGGATATGTTAGGCCACAAAACAAGTCTTAGTAAATTTAAGAAAACTGAAATTATATCAAACATCTTTTTCAACCACAGTGGTATAAAACTGGAAATCAATTACAAGAAAAAATTTACAAATATGTGGATATTAAACAACACACTCTTGAACAACCAATGGGTCAAAGAAAAAATCAAAAGAGAAATCAAGGGGTATCTTGAGATATGAAAATGGAAATACAACATGCCAAAACTTATGGACTACAGCAAAGCAGTTCTAAGCAGAAGTTCATAATGATAAATGCTTACCTCAAGAAACAAGAAAAATCTCAACTAAACAACTAAACAACTTTACACCTCAGGGAACTAGAAAAAGAAGAACAAGCTAAGCATGAAGTTAGAAGAAGCAACAAAATAACAAAGACTAGAGTGGAAATAAGTGACATAGAAACTAAAAAGACAACACAAAAGATTAATGAAACTAAGAGCGGGCTTTTGAAAAGATGAAATAGACAAACCTCTAGCTAGAATTACCCAAAAAAAGGCGGGGTGGGGGGGGAGAAGACTCAAGTAAATAAAATTAGAAATTAAAGAAGAGAATTCCAACTGATATCACAGAAATAAAAGGATCACAGAAGATTACTATGAACAGATATACGCCAACAAATTGAACAACCTAAAAGAAATGGGTAAATTTCTAGAAACCTACAACCTTCCAAGACTGAATCATGAAGAAATAGAAAATCTGAACAGACTGTTTACTAGTAAGGATATTGAATCCATAATTTAAAACCTCCTGACAAAAAAAAGTGCAGGATCAGATGGTTTCACTGGTGAATTCTACCAAACACTTAAAGAAGAATTAATAGCAATCCTTCTTAAGTTCTTCCAAAAAATAAAATAGGAGGGAACACTTCCAAACTCATTTTATGAGGCTGACATTACCCTGATACCAAAGTTAGACAAAGACACTACAAAAAAGAAAATTACAGGCCAATATCCCTGATGAACATAGAAGCAAAAATCCTCAACAAAAAATCAGCAAATCAAATTTAGTAACACGTTAAAAGGATTATATACCATGATCAAGTGGGATTTATTCCAGGGATACAAGGATGGTTCAACATCCACAAATCAACAGATGTGTGATACAATACATTAACAAAATGAAGTGTACAAATCATACGAGCATCTCAATATGCAGAAAAATCACTTGACAGATTTTAATGTCCATTTAACTTTTGTTGAGATAAAAACTCTTGACAAACTAAGCATAGAGAGAATGTACCTCAACGTAATAAAAGCCATGTCTGACAAGCCCACAGCTAACATAATACTCAATGGTGAAAAGCTAAAAGCTTTTCCTTTAAAATCAGAAACAAGGCAAGCATTCCCATTCTTTCCACTTCTACTCAACATAGGCCTGGAAATCCTAGCTAGAGCAATTAGGCAAGAAAAAGAAATAAAACATATTTTACAAATTGGAAAGGAAGAAGTAAAACTATCTCTATTTGCAGATGACATGATATTATATATAGAAAACCTTAAAGACTGCACCAAAAACCTCTTAGAACTAATAAATTTAGTAAAGTTGTAGGATACAGAATCAATATGCACTCATAAAAAACAATCAGAAAGAGAAAGTAAGAAAATTCCATTTACAGTTGCATCAAAAAGAATAAAATACTTAGGAATAAATTTAACAAAGGAGATGAAAGATCTGTGCACTGAAAACTATAAAATATTGATGAAATAAATTGAAGAAGACACAAATAAATAGAACGATATTCCATATTCAAGGATTTGAAGAATTAATATTGTTAAAATGTCCATACTACCCAAAGAAAACTACAGATTCAATGCAATCTCTATCAAAATTTCAAGTTTTTTTCACAGAAATAGAAAAGAAAATCTGAAAAGATGTGTGGAACCACAAAAGACCCTGAATAGCCAAAGCAGTCTTGAGAAAGAACAACAAAGCTAGAGGCATCACACTTCCTGATTTCAAACTATACTACAAAGTGACAGTAATCAAAACAGCATGGTATTGGCATAAAAACAGACACGTAGATCAATGGAACAGAATAGAGATCCCCCAAATAAACCCATGCATATAAGGTCAATTAATTTTCAACAAAGGAGCCAAAAATATGCATGGGGAAAGGATAGTCTCTTCAATAAATGGTGATGGGAAAACTGGACATCCACATGCAAAAGAATGAAATTGGACCCTTATCTTATACCATACACAAAAATCACTTCAAAATGAATTAAAGACTTGAATGTAAGACCTGAAATCATAAAACTCCTACGAGAAAACATAGGTGGTAAGCTCCTTGACATCAGTCTTGGCTCTGGGTTTGACACCAAAAGCAAAAGCAATAAAAGCAAAAAAATAAACAAATGGGATTACATGAAACTAAAAAGCTTCTGCACAGCAAAGGAAATCATCAATAAAATAAAAAGGCAACATGTGAAATGAGAGGAAATATTCACAAACTACATATGTGATAAGAGGTTAATATTCAAAATATACAAGGAACTCATAGAACTCCATACCATAAAAAGAAATAATCCAGTAAAAAAATGGGCAAAGAATCTGAATAGACAGTTTTTTCAAAGAAGACATATAAATAGCCAACAAGTACATGAAAAGGTGCTTAGCATCAGTAATCATCAGGAAAATGCAAATGAAAACCACAAGATATCACCTCACACCTGTTAGAATGGCTATCACCAAAGATGCAAGAGATAAATGTTGGCAAGGGTGTAGAGAAAAGGGAGCCCTTGTGCACTCTTGGTGCAGCCACTATGGAAAAGGTATGGAGATTTGTATAAAAATTAAAAATAGAACTAACATATGATCCAGTAATTCCACTTCTGGGTTTATATTCGAAGGAATTGAAATCAATATCTTGAATACATTTCTACATCTCTCTGTCCATTGCAGCATTATTCACAATTCCATGGTGGCTGTGGTTAACAATACTGTACTGTATATTTGAAAGTTGCTAAGAGAGTAGATCTTAAAAGTTCTCATCACAAGAAAAAAGCTATGTGAAGTGATGGATGCTAACTAAACTTATTATGGTAATAATTTTGCAGTATTACATATATCAAATCATTATGTTGTGCACCTTAAATGAATACAATGTTATATGTCAATTATATCTCAATAAAACTAGAAACTTCTAAAAGAGAATATAAATATTATGCTCTTCTCTTTTGGTCTTAGCAGCATATTTTCAAATACCATGTCAGAATGGGCAAGGGAAAGAATAGAAAAAATAAACAAATGGGACTATATCACACTAAAAAGCTTCTGCACAGCAAAGGAAACCATCAACAAAATGAAAAGATAGCCTAACAATGGGGAGAAGGTATTTGCAAACCATATGTCTGATAAGGTGTTAATATCCAAAATATGTAAAGAACTCATATAGCTCAACTACAAAAAAATAAAGAATTAAAAAATGGGCAAAAGATCTGAACAGACATTTCTCCAAAGAAGATATACAGATGGCCAACAGGCACGTGAAAGGATGTTCAACCTCCCTAAGTGTCAGGGAAATGCAAATCAAAACTACAATGAGAGAGGCTGGCCCTGTGGCCGAGTGGTTAAGTTCGTGCGCTCCGCTGCAGGCAGCCCAGTGTTTCGTTGGTTCGAATCCTGGGTGCGGACATGGCACTGCTCATCAGACCACGCTGAGGCAGCATCCCACATGCCACAACTAGAAGAACCCACAACGAAGAATACACAACTATGTACAGGGAGGCTTTGGGGAGAAAAAGGAAAAAATAAAATCTTTTAAAAAAAAACCCAAAAACTACAATGAGATATCACCTCACACTGGTCAGAATGGCTATAATTAATAAGACAGGAAACAAGTATTGGAAAAGATGTAGAGAAAAGGGAACGCTTATACACTGCTGGTGGGAGTGCAAACTGGTGCAGCCACTATGCAAAACAGTATGGAAATTCCTCAAAAAATTAAGAATAGAACTACCATACAATCCAGCTAAGCCACTGCTGGGCATTGACCCAAAAAACATGAAAGCATGAACACATAAAGATACATGCACCTCTATGTTCATTGCAGCGTTATTCACAATAGCCAAAACTTGTAAGCATCTCAGTGCTCATCAAGGGGCAAATGGATAAAGACAATGGAATACTACTCAGCCATAAAAAAGGATGAAATCTTGCCATTTGTGACAACATGGATGGACCTTGAGGGTATTGTGCTAAGTGAAATAAGTCAGAGGAAGAAAGTCAAATACCGTATCATCTCACTCATAAGTAAAGATAAAAACAACAACAAACAAACACAAAGAGACATAAACTGGATTGGTGGTTACCAGAGGGGAAGCGAGGAAGGAGGAGGTCGAAAGGGGTGATTAGGCACATGTGCGTGGTGATGGATTGTATTAGTCTTTAGGTGGGGAACATGATGTAATCTAACAGAAATCGAAATATAATGATGTACACCTGAAATTTATATAATGTTAAAAACCAATGTTACAGCAATAAAAAAAGAAAGAATAAATAAAACTTAAAAGATAGGAACTAGACAAAAAAAGAAATCCATGGATTTCCATCTAGAGTGTTTGGCTCAGTGTGTTGTTTGAAGAATAAAATAAAATGCTGACAATCCCATCTGAAGCTTTGCATTCACCTCTATCGTCCATTTTCCTGGGTACTTTCTGGCACGAGGATCTCTTAGGTACTTATCACCACCTGAATTATCCTGATTATTAATTTGTTAACTTATCTTCCCTTACTGGAGCCAAAGCTCTTTGAGATTAGAGACATTCCCTGTCCTTTTCATTGTTGTATCCTCAGCACCTGCAACACTGGCATTGTAGTACGCGCTCAGTAAATTCACTGTTAAAGGAACCAGAGTAAAGCGGTAGCACGAATAAGAGAGTGCTTTGCTCCCAAGGTGGAGGTCAGTGTGAAGATCCTATCAGATCCTCACAACAACACTGCTAAGTGGCTATCATTATCGTTACTCTCATTTAGAAAATTAGGAAATGAATTCAAGAAGGCTGAAGTACCTCTTCTGGGTCATCTGACAACTAAATGGCAAAAGTAGCATGTTCTAACCCCAAATCCTGTGCTCTTTAGGCTGCACATTGATAGAGTTGTGCATAGATTGATACACATACACCCCAAACAATTTAGTCTGGAAAATACTTGTTAGACTGTAACAATTAGAGTATTTGTTCTTGTTAGTGTCACAATGCACTCACGGCAACCCTTTGATTGTCAACTCTCAAAGCATTCCTTATATCCTGGCTCAAGTTCCGTGTTTAGAGATGGTGTGTCAGTATTCAGGATGTAGAGTTTGGCCATTTTGTGCTTTGTTTATCCATGCCTAACCAAAAGGATGCTAGGAGAAACACCAGGAGTTTTCTAAAATGTCGAAACAGATAAAACAGAGGCCTCAAAGGAAAACGGAGTGCTTTGTTGACCTGTGTAACTTCCTCTGCCTTTGGAGTTTCAGGGAAGTTACTCACGAAACTTGAGTATGAGCCTTGTCTTTGGGAATTTCCACTCGATTGATTTTGATGCCACCTTCTGGCTACTACAAAAACTTCAGCTTATAAAGGTCGTGTTAAAATAACTTTGAGCATTTACTAAATTAGATGCAGCACAATTACCAAATTAGACAGACTGAAATACTCATCCTCCCAGTATGAGGTTAGATAGGGAAACGGAAAAGAGTAGGAGGACGAAGCTCTTCAAGTTTTGCATCAATTTGGTGCCTAAGTGAAGCAATAACAACGTTGTCTTTAATTTACTGAAGAATCTCTCATAAAATGGCAAAGAGCTCTCACAGATCTGTTTGATTTAACACACTACAAGCCCAGATCAACTACTTGGTTTAATTTTTAAAATCTATATCAAAATAATATATGCCTGTGAAAGTAGACCAAACAGTAATGAGGAACTTGTAATAAAAGCAGTAAAAGCAGCGGTCTCCTATCTGAGGACTCCTTACTCCCAATTTCAGTCCACGAAGACAAGCTCTTCTGTCTCTGGTCGTCTTAGTTCCGGCTGCTGTAACAGAATACCACGGACTGGGTGGCTTGTAGAGCACGGAACTTTCTTTCTTGTATTTTCTGGGGACAGGAAGCGCAAGATCAGGGGGTAAACATGGTTAGGTTCTTGGGAAGGCCCGGTTCCCAGGTTTGCAGACAGCCCTCTCACTCTGCATCCTCAGATGGAGGAAGCGGGAGAGAGCTCCCTGGGGTCTCTTTTATAGGGCGCTAATCCCATTCACGAGGGCTCCACGCTCATGACCAGATCGCCTCCCAAATGCCCTACTTCCCAATATCGTCACATCAGGGATTAGGATGCCAACATGTGAACTGGGGGGACACAAACATCTAGTCCATAATGCTGGTTTTAGTTCTTCTGGCAGTTTTTTACACAACTTTAAATAATATGCTTCCTCTTTCATATTGTACTTTAACTTTAGACAGTATCCACCAATAGTTCGTTAGGAAAAATGATTTACCTTATCTACATGATCTCTTTTCCTGATCCTCCTCCTCTTCCCTTGAACTTTAATTTTTACATATTGATTTTCGTATAGTTACTTCTGTGACTTTAAATAGCATACCAACACCTCCATTTCTCGTTCCATTAACTTTTGTCAGTGTCTTGACTCCTCTTTACAAAAGAGGAGGATATTACCCCCACTACCTTCTCTCCATCTTTCTTTTAATTTTAATTTTTTTTTTTTTTTGAGGAAGATTAGCCCTGAGCTAACTGCTGCCAATCCTCTTTTTGCTGAGGAAGACTGGCCCTGAGCTAATATCCGTGCGTATCTTCCTCCACTTTATATGTGGGATGCCTACCACAGCATGGCTTGCCAAGTGGTGCCAAGTCTGCACCCGGGATCTGAACCGGCAAACCCCGGGCAGCCAGCGGAACGTGCGCACTTAACCGCTGCGTCACCGGGCCAGACCTTTTAATTTTTCTTTTTATTGCAGTAACATTGGATTATAACATTATATAGCTTTCAGATGTACACCATAATATATCTCAGATTCTGTGTAGATTACATCATGTTCATTACCCAAAAACTAATTATTGTCCATCACCTCACATGTGAGCCTAATCACTCCTTTTGCCCCCCTGCCTCCCTTCCCCTATGGTAACCACCAATCCAATTTCCATTGCTATGTGTTTGTTTGTCATTGTTTTTATCTTCTACTTATGAGTGAGATCGTATGGTATTTGACTTTCTTCCTCTGACTTATTTCACTTAGCATAATACCCTCAAGAACCATCCATGTTGTCACAAATGGCTGGGTTTCATCATTTCTTATGGCTGAGTAGTAGTCCATTGTATATAAATACCACATTTTCTTTATCCATTCGTCCCTTGATGGGCATCTCTGTTGCTTCCAAGTCTTGGCTATTGTGAATAATGCTGCAGTGAACATAGCGGGGCATGTATCTTTACGCATTTGTGTTCTCAAGTTCTTTGGATAAATACCCAGCAGTGGGATAGCTGGATCACATGGTAGATCCAGTCTTAATTTTATGAGGATACTCCATACTGCTTTCCATAGTGGCTGCACCAGTTTGTACTCCCACCAGCAGTGTACAAGCGTTCCCTTCTCTCCACATCCTCTCCAGCACTTCTTGTTTCCTGTCTTGTTAATTATAGCCATTCTGACTGGAGTGAGGTGATATCTCATTGTAGTTTTGATTTGCATTTCCCTGACAGCTAATGATGTTGAGAGTCTTTTCATATGTCTGTTGGAGAAATCTCTGTTCAGATCTTTTACCCATTTTTTAATTAGGTTGTTGGTTTTTTTGTTGTTGAGATGTATGAGTTCTTTGTATATTTTGTATATTAACCCCTTATCTGATATGTGGTTTGCAAACATCTTCTCCTAATTGTTAGATTGTCTTTTCATTTGTTGATTGTTTCCTTTGCTGTGCAGAAGCTTTTTAGTTTGATGTAGTCCCATTTGTTCATTTTTTCTTTTGCTTCCCTTGCCCAGTCAGACATGGTACTTGAAAACGTGCTGCTAAGACTGATGTCAAAGAGCGTACTGCCTATGTTTTCTTCTAGAATGTTCATGGTTTCAGGTCCTACATCCAAGTCTTTAATCCATTTTGAGTTGATTTTTGTGCATGGTGTAAGGTAGTGGTCTACTGTCATTCTTTTGCATGTGGCTGTCCAGTTTTCCCACCACCATTTGTTGAAGAGACTCTTTTCTCCGTTGTATGCTCTTGGCTCCCTTGTCGAATATAGCTGTCCATAAATGTGTGGGTTTATTTCTGGGCTCTCAATTCTGTTCCATTGATCTGTGTTTCTGTTTTTGTGCCAGTACCATGCTGTTTTGGTTACTATGGCTTTGTAATGTATTTTGAAATCAGGGAGTGTAATACCTCCAGCTTTGTAATCCTTTGGCTGTTGTTCCATATAGATTTTAGGATTCTTTGTTCTATTTCCGTGAAAAATGTTGTTGGAACTTTGGTAGGGATTGCGTTGAATCTGTAGATTGCTTTAGGAAGTATGGACATTTTAACAGTGTTAATTCTTCCAATCCAAGAGCATGGAATATCTTTCCATTTCTTTGTGTCTTCTTCGATTTCTTTCAACAATGTTTTATAGTTTTTGGTGTACAGATCTTTCACCTCTTTGGTTAAGTTTATTCTTAGGTATTTTATTCTTTTTATTGCAATTTAAATGGGATTGTAGTCTTAATTTCTCTTTCTGCTACTTTGTTGTTAGTGTATAGAAACACAACCAATCTTTGTACGTTGATTTTTTTATCCTGCGACTTGACTGTATTCATTTATTATTTCTAAAAGCTTTTTAGTGGATTCTTTAGGGTTTACTATATATAAAATCATGTTAAAAAATTTTAAAAATTTAAAAAATGGGGCTGGCCCCATGGCCGAGTGATTGGGTTCACACACTCCACTTCGGCAGCCCAGGGTTTCGCCGGTTTTGATCCTGGGCATGGACATGACACCGCTCGTCAGGCCATGCTGAGGCAGCATCCCACGTGCCACAAATAGAAGGACCCACAACTAAAAACATAAACTATGTACTGGGGGGGCTTTGGGAAAAAAAGGAAAAAAAAATTTTTAAAAATCATGTCATCTGCAAAGAGTGACAGTTTCAATTCTTCTCTTTCAATGTGCATCACTTTTATTTCTTTTTCTTGCCTGATTGCTCTGGCTAAGACTTCCAATACTGTATTAAATAAGAGTGGTGACAGTGGGCATCCTTATCTGGTTCCTGTTCTTAGAGGGACAGCTTTCAGTTTTTCTCCATTGAGAATGATATTAGCTGTGGGTTTGTCATATACGGCCTTTATTATGTTGAGGTATTTTCCTTCTATACCCATTTTATTTAGAGTTTTTATCATAAATTGATGCTGTATCTTGCCAAACGCTTTCTCTGCATCTATTGAGATGATCATGTGATATTTATTCTTCATTTTGTTAATGTGGTATATGACGTTGACAGATTTGCGGATGTTGAAACATCCCTGCATCCCTGGAATGAAACCCACTTTCCATCTTTCTTTTCCATCTACCTTCCACTTCTTGTATCTACCCTTTATTTTTATTTATTTGTTTTTTTGGTGAGGAAGATTGGCCCTGAGCTAACATCCATTGCCAATCTTCCTCTTTTTGCTTGAGGAAGATTGTCACTGAGTTAACATCTATATTTTGTATATTTTGTATGTGGTATGCCACCACAGCATGGCTTGATGAGTGGTGTGTGGGTCTGTGCCCGGCATCCAACCTTGCAAACCCCAGGCTGCTGAAGTGGGACATGGGAACTTAACCACTACACCACTGGGCCTGCCCCTGGATCCACCCCTTAGATGATCAAATTCATTATAAGGTTCAGTTCTGCAGCTTCAACAGAATCTTTCATGTTCTATTGGTGGGTTGATTCTAGAAGTTGGAAGCAAAAGACTTTTACTTTGTTATAGCTATGTAACCTTATTCACTGCCAGGCCATTACATTTTCACCTCTACTGTGTCACTGATCTCAAAGTCAAATCTTTCACTTTATTAACAGCTTAGCATCATCCCACATTTTTGTTTGCTTTAACATAGGGCAATGACAGTCTTGTACAATCTTTTGTTTGCCAGCAAGTTTTTTTAATTGAATAGCCTTTATGAGGACCACAAGTTTTCATAGCATCCCAATCACACTGTTTTTTGGAGGCCCCCTTGTCTCTCAAGACCTGTCTCACAGAGCTTCTGTCCGTTTGTTCCACTCAGAACCTGTTTTACTTTAGGCCTACTGCACAGCTTTGGTTCTGGGACTTTTCCACCTCATTAGATTGGATCTTGCTTCTAGAGTTGCCAGATTTAGCAAATAAAACACAGAATGCCTGCTTAAGTTTTAATTTCAGATAACCAAACAAATATAAGGGTATTCCATGCCCTGTTTCCTGTATCTCAAGTTGTCTTCTTTCTTTTTTGACCCTCTTGTTTTGATGGAGAACATTCTCGATTATCTTCCTAAGAAAAGGAAGCACAGGAAGGAAATTTGCTGAGTCCCTGGAAACGTTTTCTTTTCCGTCTTTAGAGTTGGTGGCCTAGCGATAGAATTGTAGCTTGAAAGACAATTCTTGTCGAAATTTGAAGACATTGTTCCATTGTTTTTGGCATCCAGTATGTCTAATGCCAGTCTGTTCACACACCTAGTGGTGACCTCTTCCTCTTGGAAAGCATTTAAAATCATTTCTTTCTTCTTGGTGTTCTGAAATCTCACATTTCAAAGTACGTCTTTTTAAATTGTTACTCTTCTTGTTCAGTCTTCAGTGGATCCTTTAATTCTGAAGAACTATGACTCTTATCAGCTCTGGAAAATTATCATCAGTTGTTTCTTTGCTATTTTCTTTCTTTCCATTTTATTGGTTCTCTTTTTGAAACTCTGTTATCATACCCTGGACCTCCTGGATTAGTCTCAATACCTCTTTTTTTTCTTATGTTTTCCATCTATGACTTTATTCTATTTTCTAGGAGATTTTCTCAATTTTTTTCAGTTCTTATTTTGATTTTTTTTTATTTTGGCAATCATATTTTTAATCTCTGAAAGCCCTCTGGTGCTCTAAATTATTCCTTTCTAATAGCATAGTATTTTTATTTTGTGGATAATCTGTTTGAATTACCATGGAACTATTGGTTTTTTTTAAAATGACCCTCCTATGCCCTGAATTATTTTTATTTCATCCAGCACCAGTATTTGTTTGTTTACCTTAGTCTTTTTCTTTCATGTCCTGATTCCTCTTACATTCCTGACACTACTTGATTATCCATTCTTACTAAAGAAAGAAGAACCAGGTACACCTCTGTGAATTTTCTCAGCTGCTGTGTTTGAAGCTCAATTTTCCGGGAAGCCTTTGCCCTGTACGGGGGATGGGGCTGTGTTGGCTGTCAGATTTCACTACAGCATGAATTGATGGGAAGCTGGCTGTCAGGCATGGGCTTTCAAAATGCCAGAATATGAAAGTTTGTAAGCAGGGGTACCAAATCCCACAAGAGCCGTTGCTATCCCCAGAAGGTTCATTGAACAAAAGAGGCCTCTGTTTTTGTCTGTTTTTCCTGGATGCTGAAATTCTAAGTGTAGGGTATGGGAAAAGCGCAGAGGTGCTGCTTTGCACTGTAGATCTGTATATAAACCTGCAATTAATCTTATCATTTTGGCCACATTTCTCATTCTCAGCTCTGAGTCCACTATGTCTCATAATTTATAACAGGCAAATTATATCCCACCCTTTTCGTAGCCCCTCTCTGGTGCATTCATCACTCAACACGATTTCATATGTTCTCCATCTTCCAGAAATTGTTGAACTCTCTTGTGCAATTGTGAGCAGATGCCCTTCTCCACACCCTAGGCTAGTATGGTGAAGTTTATTCCTTATTGTACTCTTAGTATTTTCTTTCCATGGGTCTCAGGAAAGAAGAGAGATAGGCTTAAGTTCACAGCACACCATCTCGAACTAGTAATTTGCAGTTGCTTGTATTTTGTTGTTTCTTGGTGGAAATAACAATTCAAGTTAAATGATGAGTTACTTCCTTGGTCCCTCTCACAGAAGTGCTCAACTGCAACCATGATCATCTACTTTGTACCTAAAGAAGCTGAGATCCACTGAAGTTTAAGGATATCAGAGATTGTGGTAGAATGACTACATATTCGTACTGAAAAACTAAGGAGGATTCTCAGATTTTGAAAAAAATCTATTCTGGAATTGGTCTCATTCATTCTACAACATTTAATAAGTACCATAGAATGGGCCAAGTGCTAAGGCTAAGTATTGGCAAGGTAGGGTTATAAAGATGAATAATGTTTAAACCTTACCCCTGAGGATAGCATAATCTGGTGAATAACTTGAGTTTATGTAGCATTTTGCAGTTTATAAATCAATTTTACCTATGGGGGACTCTTGACACTTACTGATTTACCATTCAGTTTTAACTGCTCCTAAGGGACTCCAATGATCCATGGCATGCAATAATTTATCCATTTGCTTAGGTACATATTTGAATCACATGCACCATAAGACTGTGTGGATGATATCGTTGCACGGATAGTGAAAGAGCCAGGCTGACTCTTGTGGAATTGTGAAGAAGGCTTGCACGTATTTTGTGTGAATTTATAACCAGATTCTTGAGCCATCTGAACTCGATGGGATTACTAACATGAAATGAGTTTATTTTCCCCCTATCATTGCCCTTAACACTGTTCTTTCAAATCTCTCTTCTTCTCACTTTGACATCTCAGGTAGATTCCATAGCTTTCCAAATGCTTTCTGTTGTTGTAAAGTTCAGTGTAGTCCAATTTAAGATTCACATTTCATTTCTTCCGATCCCCCAGCTCAGGTCTGAACTCTGCTGTGGCACTTAGAGCGGGAGAGAGGGCCTGGTCTGCTATTTCCCCTCTCTTCCCTCTCTTCTGGCTCTAGGTCTTTCTTTGTGTTGTGAGGGATGGAAGGACAAGGAGTGTCTGTTACTTTCCTGGCCACTGCCCTAGTCCCATATTGTTGTTTGCTGCTGCAGCTAAGACATAACAGACTAGCTATCAACACTTTCTTTGGGGTAAGCGTCCAAAGGCTGGCTCTCTCATGGTAGACAAGTAGAAATTCTCTGCGGAAGTTTTCACTGAATAGTCTTCTGATTTGAGAGATCAGCTTTGGCTTGCCTTCCTCCAAATTGCTTTCTCTCCATCCCCAGTGATTTACCCTCAGTCTCTTGTTATCAGATGAAGTACCATCAAGGAGATGCGAGCTCATTTACTTGACTCCACATCCTCTCATGACAGGTTGTTTCAATGCTGCCCTCTTTCTGCCCCATTGGCTTTTTTCAACTCTCTTGTGGTCTCTTTGGGTCTCATTTCTCCCTGCTAAAATGGGCACAGAGGGCTGACTAGTAAGTCTACAACACAAGAGGGGTCCAACTGGAAAATGAGATTCTCTCAGAGTCTTCTGTAATGTGGAATTGGGAAGAGATAATCTTTTAATGAGAAGAGGAGGGAAAATCTTCTTGACTGTGATCATCATATCCACCAACTCCACTGTCTCCAATCCACAGGGGCAGGGACAGGGCCAGGAAGGGGTAGAAGTGATGCAAGGATCTAGCCCACATTCTTTGCGGAGAGCTTTCTTTAGCCTTGGATTTAGATCCTACTTGGTGATTCTGAGTCACTAGGAAAAATATTACTCAACCACCTCTTATACATTGTATGCTACGTATGTGGTCTTATTAATTAGTTGGGGATTTGACGAGGTGCTGGCAACATTCCTCTGGAATGTTTAGGACTATGTTCTCTTAAGGTGTGGTTTATAGACCACTTGTATCTGAATCTACTGCAGAGCATAGGGAAAAAACGTGAATTCTTAGGCCTTGTATCCTGAGATTTGGGATCTCAAGGGTTGAGAAAGAGTCAGGAATCGCTATTTTCAACAAACGCTCCAAGTTTTACTGATGCATGCTAAAGTTGGACAACCACTTGTCTTGAGTTCACTACATATTATACCCAGGGTACACTTTCATCAAAATTTCAAAGAGGTATTCAGTTGCAATTTAGCAGACCAATGTGACCATGATGTAAGGAAGGGGACTAATCCAAGTGTTATACCAATAGGGCGGAGGAGGGGAAGTATGCATTCTTATTTTAAGACAGTGCATTCTTTACTTTGATGGTTAAGCAGATGTACAATGTATGTTTGATAGGCCATAAGTCAGGCTTTTTAGTTCAAACTGAATCCGTTTTGAACTTGAATAGTTACTCCACATACCTCAATATGTGAAGCTCTCTTGTCCGTGGAAAAGGGGTCTTTGCAGATGTAATCAATGATCTTGAGATGGTGACATTATCCTCAATTATACAGGAAAGCACTAAATGAAATCACAAGCGTCCTTATGAGAGAGACTCAGAGAGAGGACTGACGCAAACCGAAAAGGGGAGGCAGTGTGACCGTTTGCAGTGCTGCGACCACAAGCCATGGAAGGCCAGCAGCCACCAGAAGCTGGAAGAGGCAGAGAAGGAATTTCTCCCTGTACCCATTTACTATTCAGATATGACTAGGACGCGCATGGGTCACACCATCAGCTCCCTGTAACCCCTTCCTGCTGAAGAACACAGGACAAGGAACTTCTCTCCCTTTTCTTTCTTTCCCTGCCTTCCCCTTCCACTTTCTAGTCTTCTCTCACTTCCTCCTTTTTCTTCCGTTTTCTCTGATTACTAGCATTCAGTGCAGTATTACTCTGCCATTTGGCAAGCTGTGATTCTGTTCTGAATCTCAATTTCCTGTCCCGTTACTACGCCACTGACCATAATTTTGAACAGGGAGAAAATATCGCTCAATTTATTTATCTTTTTATCAGATTACCAAAGTAATACATGTTTATTTTAACAAATCCACAAAGATACAAAAAATTAACTAAACAAATATAATTCCACCATTCAGATATAATAATTCATTTCTGCATATATTATACCTGTTTTGCAAAATTAAAATCAAATCATGTTTTACTACTCTTCAGCAACTTGCTTCCTAAAATTAATGTAGTGTAAATTTCTCCATCCATTAAACACTTTCTTCAACATTATTTTCAATGGCAATGTAGTCTTCCATTTTATGGATGTATAATTCTTTATTTAACCAATCCTCTGTTGATGGACAGTTTGATTATTTCAACTTTTTACTATTATAAAAAGGTGCTTTAAATGTTAGGGAGCTTAAAGGGGAGTTGGGGAATATATTGCAGCTGTCTAGAGAAAATGAAGCCAATTTTTAAAGGTCATGTTATATTAAAAATGTACAGGGTCTGAAATGATACAGAACATTTCCACAGTCACTAAAAAAAATTGTTTTATGTTGTTTTCTTAACAGGAACAAGACCATTTTGTTTTACTTTAACCTGTTCAGCTGTACCAGTCCCTCCTTGCTGGTAAACCTACAGTGCCCTACCACACAGGTAAGGTAAAAAGTGCTTCACTAGTGTTGTTAGAAATTTTGAACATTCTTGAATGAAAGAATTCAAAATTTCATTTGAGTTCTCTTTGTGTGTGTGTGTGGTTAATGATGAATTTATGGAAGATGGAAAGACATAAGTGTGAGCTCATGTTTCTTCACATACAATCAAAACTAAGGAGGAATTAATTATTTTAATATCTCTAAGGAATCACAGTGATTATCTTGTCCAACCAACTATTTTTATAAATGAAAAAACCACAGTCCAGAGAAGTGGAGATATTTTTCTCAGTATCAGTTTTGGGAAAAGTAAAGTTAGTTACTGTAGCTAAAAAACCCTAGTTTTTCGGTGACTTAACCCAAGAAAGTTTACTTTTGGCCATATAACTGTATGAGGCTGGTGTTTCTGGTCAGTGGGAGACCCTCCTCCAGGCTCCTTTCATCTGGTGGCTCTGCCATCCCTTAATCCTCCTCATCATCTGCATCCAGGTGCCAGAAGGGAACAGAGAGGATGAATAAGGCACTCCTCCTCTTAGAAGCCTTGGCTCAGAAGTGTCACATGTTGCATTTCTACTTGCATGCCATAGACACAATAGTCTTATACGTTCACCTAGATGCAAGAAGGAAAGAATCAAGCAAGGTAGGTGTGGGCTGAGCAGCCTCTTCTGTACCATGGAACAAGTGGAACGAGAGGCACAAACTTCAATGGGCAGTTAATTGTGTCTTCCATAGTCTACCCCTCTGTCATCCAGAACACCCTTCTTCCCGAGGGAGACAACCCAGAGTCCCATGTAGTTCTGTCTTTACCCCGAAGTCCAAGATCTATGGGTGACTCACAGTCTCTCCATCAGGTAGGTCTTGACACTAAATGCACAATGAGGAATGGGGCTTGGAGAATTAGAAAACAAACTCTTGTTCAGAAAGGGAGAAGTAGTAAATGCACAGCGGTCTCTGATGCATGGCATTGGAGAATAGTCCTTTATTCCACCTGGATTGTGTTCTCTGAGAGGAACTTGCTTATGCATGGCATCCTATGGTTATTTGCTGGACCACCTGAGAGGTTACTTCCTGTCTTTTAGCATCAGGCCATGCCATTGCTGAGCATTGGAAATATGCCCTCTTGGGGGCCATATAGCTTTGCAGCTCACTTCCTGTTGTTCAAGTTTAGCACCTCAAAGATTTTTTTAACAGTCAAAGGCCTTTCAGGTTAGTTCATGAATTCTTCGGCAGTACAATTACCTCAAAAACTTAGTAGGTTTCTGACTTACTTGCCTCTTGCTGGTTCCGTGTGTAGTAAACTACACTCAAAGATCTTCCCTAGATCTTGTTCATAAATCTGCTTCCTATCTTTCTTCCTCATCTCTCTCAAAGACTTTTGATATCTATTTCCTGCTGAGACTAAAGCCAACTTGGGATATTGGCATCTTAGTTCTGTGACCATCTCTACTACAATACCTTGTTTTCTACCACAGCCACCCATTCCAAGGTCAAATCCTTTACTTTGTCAGTACCAATAATTACCACCCTTTGTAATCTCAATTTCAAATATCCCACTGTCTGATCATCTCAATCCCTCCAACGCTCCAATGAATCGTCTTTCAATTAAGACCAGCTCCAAATACCATGGAATCATCCTTGATTCCTCTCTTTGTCTCACACTCATTTGAGCTGTCAGCAAATTTTCTGGTCTCCATTCAGAATTCACCCTGAACCAAATTACTTCTCACTATCTCTTCCTTTTATTCAAGGAAGCATCATCTTTTTTCTAGATTAGTTTAATGACCTCCTGACTGGTCTCTCTGCCTCTATACTTGCCCCTGCCTCCCACTCCTTATGTTCTCTTTTCCACCCAACACCTAGTGTGATCTTGTTAAATATAAGTCGCATTATGCCCCTCTTTGCTCAACCCCACCAATAGCTTCCCAAATTACTCAGATTCAAAGCCAAAGTTCTAACAATGGCTTACAAGGTCCTTCACTGTTTTCCCAACTCTCTGACTGCACCTGCTGTTACTCTTCCTGGGCTCACTGCACTCAGGTCATACTAAACATCTGTCGTCTTCACAGAATCTGGGAAATCTCCCACCTGAGAGCCTTAGACTTTGATCTTCTCCCTGCCTGGAGTACTCTTTCTCCAGAAGACTATGCTTGATCACTAGTCTTCCTCAAGTCTTTCTTCAAATTTTACCTTTATTTTGTGAGGCCTTTCTTGTTTTCCTTTTTTCTTTTAAATTGAAGTAACATTGGTTTATAACATTACATAAAATTCTTGTGTACATGATTATATTTTTATTTCTGTGTAGACTACATCATGTTCACCACCAAAAGACCAACTACCATCCATCGCCATACACATGTACCCTGTCTCCTCTTTCACCCTTTTCCCTTCCTACTTCCCCTCTGGTAATCACCAATCCAATCTCTGTATTTGTTGTTGTTGTTGTTGTTGTTGTTATCTTCTACTTATGAGTGAGATCATACAGTATTTGACTTTCTCCATCTGACTTATTTCACTTAGCATAATACCCTCCAGCTCCATCCATGTTGTTGCAAATGGCAAGATTTCATCTTTTTTTTATAGCTAAGTAATATTCCATTGTATATGTATATACCACATCTTCTTTATCCATTCATCCTTTGATGGGTACTTAGGTTGATTCCAAATCTTGGCTATTGTGAATAATGCTGCAATGAACATAGGGGTCCATACATCTTTAAAAACATTTGTATTTTGTATTCTTTGGATAAATACCCAGCAGTGGAATAGCTAAATCATATAGTAGTGCTATTTTTAGTTTTTTGAGGGATCTCCATACTATTTTCAATAATTGCTGCACCAGTTTACATTCTCATCAGCAGTATATGAGAGTTCCCTTTTCTCCACATCCTCTCCAACACTTATTTCTTGTCTTGTTAATTACAGCCATTCTGATGGGCATGAGGTGAATCCCATCATAGTTTTGATTTACATTTCCCTAATAATTAGTGATGTTGAACATCTTTTCACGTGCTTGTTGGACATTTGTATATCTTCTTTGGAAAAATGTCTGTTCAGATCTTTTGCCCATTTTTTAATTGGGTTGTTGTTTCTTTGTTTCTGAGAAGTATGAGTTCTTTATATATTTTGAATATTAATCTCTTATCAGATATTTGATTTGAAAATATCTTGACCCATTGGTTAGGTTGTCTTTTTGTTTTGTTGATGGTTTCCTCTGCTATGCAGAAGCTTTTCAGTTTGATGTAGTCCCATTTGTTTATTTTTTCTTTTGTTTCTCTTGCCTGGTCAGACATGGTACTTGAAAATATGCTGCTAAGACAGATGTCAAAGAGCATACTGCCTATGTTTTCTTCTAGGAGTTTTATTGTTTCGGGCCTGCATTCAAGTCTTTAATCCATTTTGAGTTAACTTTTGTGTGTGATGTAAGATAATGGTCTTCTTTCATTCTTTTGCATGTGGCTGTTGTGAGGCCTTCCTTGGCTGTGTATTTAAAATTGGAATCCCACCCGGCTACCTTTCATCCTCCTGCCTCCTTTTAACCTTATTTTTTTTTTAATTAAGATTATGATAGATTACAGCCTTGTGAGATTTCAGTTGTACATTATTGTTAGTCTTGTTGTGGGTACACCACTTCCCCCTTTGTGCCCTCCCCCCATCCCCCCTTTTCCCTGGTAACCACTGATCAGTTCTCCTTGTCTATATGTTATCTTCCACCTATGAGTGGAGTCATATAGAGTTCGTCTTTCTCTGTCTGGCTTATTTTGCTTAACATAATACCCTCGAGGTCCATCCATGTTGCTGCGAATGGAGCAATTTTGTCCTTTTTTATGGCTGAGTAGTATTCCATTGTGTATATATACCATATCTTCTTTATCCAATCATCAGTTTCTGGCCATTTAGGTTGGTTCCACATCTTGGCTATTGTAAATAATGCTGCGATGAACATAGGGGTGCAAAGGACTCTTGGGATTTCTGATTTCAGATTCTTAGGATAGATACCCAGTAGTGGGATGGCTGGGTCATAAGGTATTTCTATTTTTAACTTTTTGAGAAATCTCCATATTGTTTTCCATAGTGGCTGCACTAGTTTGCATTCCTACCAACAGTGTATGAGGGTTCCTTTTTCTCCACAACCTCTCCAACATTTGTTGCTCTTGGTTTTGGATGTTATTGCCAATCTAACAGGTGTAAGGTGATATCTTAGTGTAGTTTTGATTTGCATTTCCCTGATGATTAGCGATGATGAACATCTTTTCATGTGTCTATTGGCCATCCTTATATCTTCTTTGGAGAAATGTCTGTCCATGTCCTCTGCCCATTTTTTGATCGGGTTGTTTGTTTTTTTGTTGTTAAGCTGTGTGAGTTCTTTGTATATTATGGAGATTAACCCTTTGTCGGATAAGTGGCTTGTAAATATTTTTTCCCAATTAGTGGGCTGTTTTTTTGTTTCAATCCTGTTTTCCCTTGCCTCGAAGAAGCTCTTTAGTCTGATGAAACCCCATTTGTTTATTCTTTCTATTGTTTCCCTCAACTGAGGAGTTATAGTGTCCGAAAAGATTCTTTTGAAACTGATGTCAAAGAGTGTACTGCCTATATTCTCTTCTAGAAGACTTATTGTTTCAGGCCTAATCTTTAGGTCTTTGATCCATTTTGAGTTTATTTTGGTGTGTGGTGAAAAAGAATGGTCAATTTTCAATCTTTTGCATGTGGCTGTCCAGTTTTCCCAGCACCATTTGTTGAAGAGACTTTCTTTTCTCCAATGTAGGCCCTCTGCTCCTTTGTCGAAGATTAGCTGTCTGTAGATGTGTGGTTTTATCTCTGGGCTTTCAATTCTGTTCCATTGATCTGTGGACCTGTTTTTGTACCAGTACCATGCTATTTTGATCACTGTAGCTTTGTAGTATGTTTTGAAATTGGGGATTGTGATTCCTCCGGCTTTGTTTTTCTTACTCAGGATTGTTTTAGCAATTCACGGTCTTTTATTGCCCCATATGAATTTTAGGATTCTTTGTTCAATTTCTGTAAAGAATGTCCTTGGGATTCTGATTGGAATAGTGTTGAATCTGTAGATTGCTTTAGGTAGTATGGACATTTTAACTATGTTTATTCTTCCAATCCATGTGCATGGAATGTCTTTCCATCTCTTTATGTCGTCATCAATTTCTTTCAAGAAAGTCTTGTAGTTTTCATTCTATAAATCCTTCACTTCCTTGGTTAAATTTATCCCAAGATATTTTATTCTTTTTGTTGCGATTGTGAATGGGATTGAGTTCTTGAGTTCTTTTTCTGTTAGTTCATTGTTAGTGTATAGAAATGCTACTGATTTATGCATGTTGATTTTATACCCTGCTACTTTGCTGTAGTTGTTGATTGTTTCTAATAGTTTTTCTGTGGATTCTTTGGGGTTTTCTATATATAAGATCATGTCATCTGCAAACAGCAAGAGTTTCACTTCTTCACTACCTATTTGGATTCCTTTTATTTCTTTTTCCTGTCAAATTGCTCTGGCCAACACCTCCAGTACTATGTTGAATAGGAGTGGTGAAAGTGGGCACCCTTGTCTTGTTCCTGTCCTCAGAGGGATGGCTTCCAGTTTTTGTCCATTGAGTATGATGTTGGCAGTGGGTTTGTCATATATGGCCTTTATTATGTTGAGGTACTTTCCTTCTATACCCATTTTATTGAGGGTTTTTATCATAAATGGATGTTGGATCTTGTCGAATGATTTCTCTGCATCTATTGAGATGATCATGTGGTTTTTGTTTCTCAATTTGTTAATGTAATGTATCACATTGATTGACTTGTGGATGGTGAACCATCCCTGTGTCCCTGGTATAAATCCCACTTGATCATGGTGTATAATCTTTTTGATGTATTGCTGTATTTGGTTTGCCAGAATTTTGTTGAGGACTTTTGCATCTATGTTCATCAGTGATATCGGTCTGTAGTTCTCCTTCTTTGTATTGTCCTTGCCAGGTGTGGGGATCAGAGTGATGTTGTCTTCATAGAATGTCTTAGGGAGTACTCCATCTTCCTCATTTTCTGGAATAGTTTGAGAAGGATAGGTATTAAATCTTCTTTGAATGTTTGGTAGAATTCTCCAGAGAAGCCGTCTGGTCCTGGACTCTTATTTTTGGGGAGGTTTTTGATTAGTGTTTCTATTTCTTTACTTGTGATTGGCCTATTCAGATTCTCCATTTCTTCTTGATTAAGTTTGGGGAGGTTGTAGGAGTCTAGGAATTTGTCCATTTCTTCTAGGTTGTTCAATTTGTTGGCATATAGTTTTTCATAGTATTCTCTTATGATCGCTTGTACTTCATTGGTATCTGTTGTGATTTCTCCTCTCTCATTTCTAATTTTATTTATTTGAGATTTCTCTCTTCTTTTCTTGGTGAGTCTGGCTAAGGGTTTGTTGATTTTGTTAATTTTTCGAAGAATCAATTCTTTGTTTCATTGATCCTTTCTACTGTCTTTTTTGTTTCAATATCATTTATTTCTGCTCTTATTTTTATTATTTCCCTCCTTCTGCTGACTCTGGGCTTTGTTTGTTCTTCTTTTTCTAATTCTGTTAGGTGTCGTTTGAGGTTGCTTATGTGAGCTTTTTCTTGTTTAGTGAGGTGAGCCTGTATTGCAATGAATTTCCCTCTTAGGACTGCTTTTGCTGCATCCCAAATGATTTGGTATGTTGTGTTCTCATTTTCATTTGTCTCCAGATAATGCTTGATTTCTTCTTTAATTTCTTCAATAATCCATTGTTTGTTTAGAAGTGTGTTGTTTAGTCTCACATTTTTGCACCTTTCTCTGCTTTATTCTTGTAGTTTATTTCTAGTTTCATAGCATTATGATCAGAAAAGATGCTTGATATTATTTCAACTCTCTTGTATTTATTGATGCTTGCTTTGTTTCCCAAAATATGGTCTATCCTTGAGAATGTTCCATGTGCACTTGAGAAGAATGTGTAACCTGCTGTTTTTGGATGAAGTGTTCTATATATATCTATTAAGTCCATCTGGTCTACTTTTTCATTTAATTCTATAATTTCCTTGTTGATTTTCTGTCTGGATGTTCTGTCCATTGGTGTTAATGGTGTGTTGAGGTCCCCTACTATTATTGTATTGTTGTTGATGTCTTCTTTTAGTTCTGTTAAGAGTTGCTTTACATATTTTGGTGCTCCTGTGTTGGGTGCGTATATATTTATAAGTGTTATGTCTTCTTAGTGGAGAGTCCCTTTTATCATTATATACTGTCCCTCTTTGTCTTTCTTTATCTGTTTTGCTTTGAAGTCTACTTTGTCTGATATTAGTATAGCGACACCTGCTTTCTTTTGTTCATTATTAGCTTGGAGCATTGTTCTCCATCCCTTCACTCTGAGTCTGTGTTTGTCTTTGGGGTTGAGGTGTGTTTCCTGGAGGCAGCGTATCGTTGGGTCTTATTCTTTGATCCATCCTGCCACTCTGTGTCTTTTGATTGGGGAGTTCAGTCCATTTGCATTCAGAGTGATTATTGAGATGTGGGGGCCTACCACTGCCATTTTATGTCTTGTTTTCTGGTTTTCTTCAATTTCCTTTGTTTCTCGTCCCATGGTTTAATCTGTTCTGATGTAGAGCTGCTACTCTCTGTTGTTGTCCTTCTACTTATCTCCTTTGCTCTTGGTTTTGTAGGCCCTTTCCTTTTTTTAATTTTTCAGGAATGAGGGTTTTCCTGAGCATTTCCTGAAGAGGAGGTTTTGTGGCAATGAACTCCCTTAATTTTTGTTTATCTGGGAAAGTTTTTATTTCTCCATCGTATTTGAAGGATATTTTCACTGGGTAGAGAATTCTCAGCTGTAGGTTTTTGTCCTTCAGATTTTTGAATATATCATTCCACTCTCTTCTAGCCTGTAAAGTTTCTGCTGAGAAATCTGCTGATAGTCTGATGGGGGTTCCTTTGTAGGTTAGTTTCTTTTGCCTGGCAGTCCTTAGTATTTTCTCCTTGTCGTTGACTTTTGCTAGCTTCACTACTATATGCCGTGGTGTTGGTCTTCTTGCATTGATAGAGTTTGGGGATCTATTGGCTTCTGTCACCTGAAGATCCATCTCTCTCACCAGGTTTGGGAAGTTCTCAGCCATTATTTCTTTGAATAGGCTTTCTGCCCCCTTCTCCCTCTCTTCTCCCTCTGGTATACCTATAATCCTTACGTTGCATCTCCTAATTGTGTCTGATAATTCTCAAAGAGTTTCTTCATTTCTTTTTAGTCTTGCTTCTTTCTCCTCCTCTGCCTGCAGCACTTCTATATTCCTATCTTCCAAATTGCTAATTCTTTCCTCCATATTATCGGCCCTACTGTTCAGAGCATCTAGATTTTTCTTAATCTCCTCTATTGTGTTCTTCATTTCCAGTATTTCTGTTTGGTTCTTCTTTATAGTATCGAACTCTTCTGTGACATAGCTCTTGAACTCGTTGAGTTGTCTATCTGAATTCTCTTTTAACTCATTGAGTTTTTTAATGATGGCTGTTTTGAAGTCATCGTCATTTAGGTTACATATTTCACTTTCTTTGGGATTGTTTTCTGTGTATTTGTTATTTTCCTTCTGTTCTGGAGATTTAATATATTTTTTCATATTGCTTGGTGTTGTAGATTTGTGCCTCCGCATAGAGATAGAGTTTAGTTACTCCTTCCACTTGTTTCTGCTGGTGTGGTGGGGGAGCAGCTGTTTATACTGCACCAACCAGGAACCCTATCAGCTGTTGCTAGCTGGGCCTGGGCCCCTCCTCGTAGACACAGTGGTCCTGTGGGTTCCCTCTTCAGCTGTGGGGGCCGTCACGGTGCGGGGGGGGCTTCAGGCTGCTGGTGCCTACTGTTGCAGACCACCTAGACGTGCTCCCTCCTTGGGGTCTGCAGCAGTGTTATGGGCTTTTCCAGCGGCCAGGGGCAGGATCACTTATATTTGCAGCTCCGTCACTGTCGGCACCCACAAAATCTCACTTGTCCACTATGGGTCACAGCAGAGCTATTGGCATCTTCTGCAGTCTGTGGTCAGCTCACCTAGCTATGCTACTTTTGTCCCGAGGTCTTCTAGCCTTGTGGCTGCCAGATGGGTGCTATTAGTGGTGTGCAGAGGCTTTCACTGAGGCTGCTGTGAGGCTGTAGGGTTTCCCCCTAGGCTACGGAACCAGGTCACTGGAGTTCCACCCAGCCCCAGTCCTCTCCCCCAGGATCTCGGGGAGCCCTTTGCCCTGTCTGGGGGATAGCTGGAGAACTTGATTTCAGTGGCAGCTGGCCGGCTGCTGCCCTGCCTGGTACTTTCCTCTCTGGGACCCTCCTGGTGTTGTGGATGCTGGGCAGGGCCTCTCTGCTAATGGCAGGTAGGGACTTTGCCTGCTGCCGGGGCAGAACTCTGAAGTATCCCCCCCAGTCCGCGGAGCCAGTTGCTGGAGGACCACCCAGCCCCAGTCCTCTCCCAGGAGATCTCCGGCAGTCCCGAGCCCCACCCAGCAGTCAGTGGGGCAAGCAGCGGCAGCCACTGGAGCTCCGCCCAGCCCCAGTCCTCTCCGAGGAGATCTCCTGCAATCCCATGCCCTGCCTGGCAGTCAGTGGGGCGGGCGGCGGCAGCTGGTGGGCTGCCGCACTGCTTGGGATTCTCTCTGGGACCCTCTGGGCGCTGTGGACACCAGGCAGGGCCTCCCCGCCAATGGCGGGCAGAGGCTCTCCCCGCGGACTCAGGTGTGCAACTCTGAAGCTTCCCTCTGGGTTTAGGTGTAATTGCGGGGGGCTTAGGTAGGGTTCTGGTCACCTGTTTCCACCATCGCTCCTCTGGTGTGCACTCCCTCCTGCCCTAGGTGTGTGCCGATGCTCTGGGGGTGTCCACTGGAAGAAAGCCGCTTGCAGTTCTAGGCTGTTCGAGGGTCGGGTCAGAGAATTTCCCCCTATCTTCACCTCCTCCCGGAGGGAAGTCCGTCCGCCTTCCGATGTATAGCCGCGTGGGTCTCTCAGGCGTCCCAAGATGCTGTATGGATATCCTTTGTTAAGCGATGAATGTCCAATTTGTTGTGGATTCGAAGGGGGAGAGACAAAGAGGACTACTCACGCCGCCATCTTGGATCCTTCTCCTTAACCTTATTTTTCTCCACAGCATTTATTACCATCTTATAACAAACAATTTTACCTATTTGTTGTTACTGGTCTCCCCCTATAGAAGGCAAACTGCTTGAGAGCAAGGGTTTTTACTTATTTTGTTCCCTACTGTGTCCTCCGTGCCTAGAACAGGTTCAGAGTAGGTGATCAGTAAATATTTGTTGAGTTAATGAGTAAATTAATAGCTGCCTACTCCCAGCCTAGGAATTTTTTCACTATACTAAATTCATCTTTCCCATGATGAAACAAAAAAAAAAATCCTTGCACATTATGCTTTTTTATTACATTTCATAAATTATTTACTGTATCGTCCTTTCTTCATAGGAAATGTGGTGTTTTAACCTTCAGTGTAATTCTCTTCCACTTACCAAATCTTAGTTTGCATTAGAGTGTTAAACCTATATGAACTGAAGATGTAAAAATAATGATGAAGAACTACATTCAACGTGCTCCTTTGTGGTTACACAAAGAATCAGAATTGAGTGCGAATATATTTTAGCTGCTGATAATGCAGACTTGCTTTTGGTCTGCCAGGCAATAGTGTTTCTACTGATCCAAGCCATATTTTTTATGCATTATGCTTTTTGTTAACTGCCAGCATGGTCCAGACATGTGTCACAAACATTTAAAGGACAGACTGTGATGAATTAGGATACCCAACCTCAATGCAACCTTCATTTTTGGCTAATTATATCTTGATTGCTACTAATCAGCTCCCTATTTGAACTGAACAAATTGGTCTTATAGAGAGAGAGAATAAAGAGCAGTTGCTATATTGTTTTTTAACAGCTCATTTGTGTCTGGAATGAAATTTGATGTGATTCTCTAACAAATCACTTTTTACCATTTAAATTACTTTCTTTTACATGTTGCATACACAGCACATTTATGTGTAGTACACATTGTATATGTGTGTATTATAAATACAGAAATCACCATGGTCCCAACTCAGTAGTTCCTGCCATCATTTAGAGCCTGTGAAAGCATTAGTTCTTTTAGTATTCACTTTTATAAATCCACTTAAATGTATCCAATAGGGGAACTAGTTCAGTTATCTTTCAAAGTCAGATAAGCAAACTGTGAAGGCCTAAAAGTCTATAAAGTGTCTCCTAATATGTTGATGGTTTATCCAGCTTAGCTCCAATGAGTGAACTTTTGACATCTGCATTGATGTTAACCTTAGCCTTCTCCCCCAAAATGTGAGTGTGTTGGATGCTGTGAATGTCCCTAGACAGTTTCTCAGCTTTTGTAGAAAGATACAAACTGTGGAACTTCCAATATTTCCTCTAGAGGTATGTGAGTGTGTGTATGTGATTGTGTGTGTGTTCACAAGTGTATACGAGAGACTGAGAAAGAGAAAATACATATGGATGTGTGAATGTGAAGAAGGGTTCTTTACCTTGTCAAAAACTTCCAGAAGAGGGGCCAGCCCCATGGCCAAGTGGTTAAGTTTGCTTGTTCCACTTTGGTGGTCCAGGGTTTCGCCTGTTCAGATCCTGGGTGCAGACGTGGCACCGCTCATCAAGCCATGCTGAGGTGTATCCCACATGGCACAACCAGAAGGACCTACGACTAGAATATACAACTATGTACTGGGGGACTTTGGGAAGAAGAAGAAGAAAAAAAAAAGATTGGCAACAGATGTTAACTCAGGTGCCAACCTTTTGAAAAAAACGTCCAGAAGAAATTGGACTGCTGCCACTACAAAACAATATTAACTGTGAGATTTGAGGGATCCATTTAGTTATCCATCTAATAGCTTAGCTGTGGGGTCAACACCAAATGTCCTTGTGTGCAGCAGAAACATGGCCCAAAGGATGGGAACAAGATGTCAGATCAGCAGCAGTGTTTTCACCCAGCTGCCAACATGGGTTGAGCTAGAATCTGGCCAGTTAGAATAGTGACCAAAGTACAGAAGGGAGATGAAACAGGCAGAGCTGAAAAGCCTTTCATGAGGAGGAATTGAAGGTGGAGAAGAGAATGTGTAAGGATTGACTGCAACGCTCATGGCTTAATGCCACCTTTGTTATTTTATTTCAAACAAAAGCGAAACCAAGAGAGCGCATCGTCCCTGATTCTGCTTCTCTCTGTGGAGTTACTAATTGGATTTCAGTCACTCCACAGCGGCTCTGGGGACTAGCACAGTGATCTGGTCTGGCATTAATAGGCCCCCAAAGTTCATTAATGTAAAATAATTGCATCGGTGACCTCTCTGCCCACATTTGACTGGTGTTGCTAAAAGACTATAATAATGATTGATTGCCGCAAATAGCACTAATTTTGTTAGTTTGTTATGGTAATACAACCCCAATTATGTTTTGAGAATTGTTGAAAATTCACTGGCACTGAAAATGCATAAACTACACAGGAAAGATTAATCTTGCATTATACTCTTATCTAGTAATTTAGAAAATCAAAAGAGAATATTTTATTAAAAGTCCATCATTGTGTGGTAGTTGCACAAATTTACATGTGATAAAATTGAATAGAACTGCGCACACACGTACACAAGCACTTGTAAAACTCGTGAAATCTGAGTAAGGTTAGTGGATCGTAACAATATCAGTTTCCTGGTTGTGATATTGCACTATAGTATGCAACTTATTTCCATGGGATGAAAGATATTGTGGAATTTGTTATTTCTCAGAGCTGCATGTGGATCTACAAGTATCTCTATATCAGAAGTTAAAAATAAGTCCATCATTATACAGCATCTTATTGTTTTCACAGAACATCAACATCAAAGGTCAAGGAGTAGAGATTGATGATTAGTACAGGAAATTTCATTGTTACAGTAAGATTGGAAAATTGATTTAAGTTTCTTAGATGGAAATTGGTGCTTTCCTCTTTATTGTGGTGGATAATTTAGAAATCTAGCCTTGTAGATACTTCCTTGGTTTGTTCAACTCAATTCCGTTGCCACCACCGTCTTCCTTTTCTTCACAGATCTGCGTCTCCAAGTGCCCAGAAAAGTTTTTAACCTACATGGAAATGTACTTTATGTACAGAACCCGTGAAAACTACTGGTCATACTACAGTCAGTTCTGCAAGGCAGCTTCTGCTAAGCCCGTGAAGGTATTTGTGTTTAAGTTTAAAACTAGAGAAGAATTTAGCTTTTGTTTCTATCTCAAGTGCAACGTGAGCATTTGTAACTGGATAAGCTCCTAAATCTTCTAGGAAATAATTTCTAAAGGTACCATTCCGTTAAAACACAAATGCACATGTACACGCAAAAAAAAACACACACCATTTACAGCATGTCATTTTATAGACTTGGGTGTTATGCAAGACTGTTAAGTCTGGAAAATTATCTTCAACTATTCCCTGACGCCAACAAATTCTCTACCTGTATGGATTTTTTGCTGTCATGAGCTAGGAACTAATGTCATTTGCAGTCACCCTTTGATTAATATGGTGATAAAGCTCCATGGCTACTTAGTAACAAGTAGAACTTTACTTCCAAAGACAGTTTGAAAATTATCCATTCAAAAAATTGCCAGACCCTACCCTAGTTTGAGATTTATAAGAGAAATTCTAAAGCCTCATTATGCTAAGTAGCAGTAATGGTTTCTAAATTAAAGGTGCTGTTTTTCCAGAAAAAAGAAAGAATTAGAGACTCAGGATGTAGCTAAGACAAAGACACACACCTTCAAAGGTGTGCCTTGGTCTCAGCAGGTCTGGTTTTATTGTTGTTGATTCAACTAAATTACAATTAGGACAGTTAAGAGCATTTGTCAAACAAGTATGTGTGGGGGCCAGTCCAGTGGTGCAGCGGTTAAACTCTTATGTTCCACTTTGGCGGCCCTGGGTTTGCAGGTTCGGATCCCGGGTGCGGACCTACACACAGCTTGTCAATCCATGCTGTGGTAGGCGTCCCACATATAAAGCGGAGGAAGATGGGTACAGCTGTTAGCTCAGGCCAGTCTTCCTCAGCAAAAAGAGGAGGATTGGTGGCAGATGTTAGCTCAGGGGTAATCTTCCTCAAAAATAACAATAATCATAATTAAACAAATAAATAAAAATTTTTTAAAACACATGTATGTGTGATAACGTTATAATTACTCTTAATGGGGTAGAAATTTGGAATAATGAGATTATTATGGAGTTAAATTTTTAAAGGACAAAATTTTTATACAGAGAGGAAAAGTCGTCCTCGCATAGCCTTTGAGATGCTAACATGCTGTTCCTTGCATTTTAGGCTTTCACGCAACTTCTGCTGGATGATGATTGTCCAACAGCGATTTTTCCAAGCAGACCCTGTAAGTGGTTATTATTTTAGCTTAGAAACACAGAATCCAGCAAGAATTCTTTAATTCAGGTCCTTTATTTCACAATTGATGAAACTAAGGCCAAGGACAGTCCAATGGGTGGCCCCCGGTCCCAGAGTTCATTAGGAAGAAAGCTGATGCTAGAGCCCATTCTCCCTACTCCAGCCAGGGCTCTCTTCAGTGGAGCTTGGTCAGTTTTTCGGTTTTGTTGCATCCACACAAAAAAGACTGAAAATTGACTTTTCAAAGCCCAATCAGATTGCTCATTTGGTGTTCTGTGAGCGCACATAGGCACACACTCTTACATACCCGCCTCTGAGCTCAGCCACAAGGTTTGTTCAGAAATCACCTGAGGAGTGAGGGTGGGACGTGCACTTGTCTTTTTATTTTGAAATTTGAAGTATTTATGTCTCCTAAATGAATCAATATTTTATTTCTTTAAAATTTTATAAACTTTAAAGTTTATATAAACTTTAACTCTTTTTAGAGGAAAATGAAATAATCACTCACTTTCCTTTCTTAAGGATATAATCCCAACTACGAAGCAAAAGCGTTACATAAAGATGTCCATCACGATGTTATTCAAAAGAACCACAAAAACAAAAAAAGGAAAAGGAAACACTCTAATGTCCAAAAGCAAGAGAATGCTGAAATCAGTTATGACGTAGTCACTAAATGAAATATTTTAGAATTATTAAATATAAGTATCGTGTATATGTTATTATGTTAAATAAAATGCTGTATGCATTATAATGACAAGCATGTATAAATTAAATTAAACAAAAACAAAAGCTATTCAAAGAAAAAGATTGGAAAAAAATATGCCAAAATGTTAAGTGATTGTTTTGGAGGTGGCAAAATTATGGACATTTTCTCTTTTCTTTCTTCTTTTTTCTATTTCTCCATTTTTCTACAATGACTAAATATTTCTTTTAAAATGGAAAAGAGGTGGGGCAAGCCCGATGGCATAGCAGCTAAGTTTGTGTGCTCCACCTCGGCGGCCCAGGGTTCACTGGTTCAGATCCAAAGCACGGACCTAGCACCGCTTATCAAGCCACACTGTGGCAGGCATCCCACATATAAAGTAGAGGAAGATGGGCACAGATGTTAGCTCAGGGCCAATCTTCCTCAGGAAAAAGAGAAGGATTGGTGGCAGATGTTAGCTCAGGGCTAATCTTCCTCCAAAAAAAAAAACAAAAAGGAAGAGAGGCAATAGTCATCAGTTTAAGTAAACAGTTGTTACCATTGAAGTAGCTGGCACCAAACTCAATGTCTTGCATGCTCCTGTCACTCTTCTCTGGGTCATTAAAGACCCCAAAGCAAAGGTGTAGGTCCCACAAGCAACTGCATTTTACCAGGAAGCTCTGGATAACAAGTGTCTGTAGCCAAGAACAATGTTACCAATTTTTATGCAAAAAGGTAAAAATGAATCATTAGTCACTGAAGATGAAATAGGGATAAAAGTATAAGACATTGTCCCTGCCCTTATGAGGGCAGTTTGGCTAAATCACACAATATAAAATGTACATTGGGGATACAAAAAGGAGTAGGGCACAGGCCCTCACAGTCTGGTGAAGGAGATATTAAGGTAGACTTTGCAACCAACTTGTATTCCCCCAACAGAGGATTAAGTATAGTACTTAATGGAATAGTATGCAGCTAATTAAATTCACTCATGAAAGAGTTTATAGAAGGAAATAAGCAATATTAAAAGAAAGAAACGAGAAAAAACACTGCATGTGCTGTATGGTTATGACTCAAAAATTAAAAAAAAAAAATTTCTTGTTGAAGAAAGATTGGAAGGAAATTTACCAAAATGTTAACATAGCTCATTGTGAGTGGTATGGCTATATATAGTTTTGTATCTTCCTTCATGTTTCTCTACTTTTCAAATATGGAGTGAGGATATTTAGCAATTGAAGCTTACAGATTGGGTGAGATTACCCAGAAATAACACGTACAACAAGTTGGGGGATTCTGTCAGTGGGAACAGTTGTATTTAAGGAGTGGAAAGTGAAGCATGCAGAGAAAGACAGAAGGCAGGGCAGGAGAGAGTTTAGGCACGTAAGCCAAGGGAAGAGAGTTTCAAATGCAGTGTTGTCTACCATGCAAAGACTCAAGAAAGTCAACTCATTCAACAGCAAATATTGGCTGAGTTCCACTGTGTACCAAGCACTGTGCTAGGTAATAGGTTCAAGCAGGATGAAGACTAAAAAAATATTTGGAGGTTTTGGCAATTTGGAGTTCTTTGGGATCACTGGGAGGACAATTTCCGTGGAGTAGTGGGGGCAGAAATATGATTGGATTGAGAGGGAATAGAAGCAGCAAATGGAGACTACCACATCAAATTAGCCAGAGAAGAGCAGGAGAAAGATAGGGAGGATGCTGAAGGAAACGGCCATGTTCTCAAGGCGACAGAAGTTGGAGGTGGGTAGACAAGAGATCATTTTAAGCAAGGAAAGTCAGGAAAGGCTTTCCAAAGGCTTATTTCTTCTTCCCCTATATCAACTGCTTTAATATTTTCAAACTTTTTATGAACCCATGCAAATCTGTGATACTTCAAGTAAGAAAAAATATAAAAATGATCCGGTTCTGATTTCTCTTCCTTCTTCATGTAAAATTGGGATTTTAAAATATTTTTAGTAATACAGATTTGTAGAGAGGCAAGCATTCTATTTAAACAAAATAAACACATAGAAGTTTGAACGGTGAGTTAACTCTTCTCAGACACTATGCTAATGTACAAAGTTTGGGCCATTTTTGATAACTTTAGAATTTCCATTTCCTCCCCCCTCTGAAAAACCATGTCAATGAGAAAGCTGGAAGAGAGACAAATTATTAAGACTTTATGAATAAAAATTCAGTTGCCTTAGCCGTAGCCTAAAGTTTGAGTTGGTTTTCATTTCCCAAGGAATTATTCACTAATCTCCATTTTTCAAAGTTTCCCTCAAGGGGTATCTCAGATTTTTTTTTAATAACAAAACTAAACTCATCCAGTCATACAAGTAAATGTAGCCTTTTTGTTAAAATGTGTTTACCATGAGAGAGATGTTATTAGTATTCCTCTTCTAAAACCTGTGCTGTGTTTTTATTTATGGCTAATTGATGAATAGATCACGTATAAAATAATCAACAAATTTAGAACATAGCTTCAGCTTGTGATCATATTTACTTGTCAGTTTTAGAACAATCAGAAAATCTTCTGATCATCGAGTAATGGGCAATTATATATATTGAGCAATTTACACATCATCTAACAAGAATTTGCTTATAAATAACAGAAAGCTTGAGAAAGGGACATCATGTAGGAAGAAATAGAAAAGTGATTACCATAATTTTAATTTATTTTTACAGTTCTCCAGAGATGTTTCCCTGACTTCTCTACTAAAAATGGACTTCTAACAATAGGAAATAAGACAACATTCAACGATGGAAGTGGAAAGACAAGAAATGTTGTAGAACTCAGGGCAGCTGCAAAGTATGTTCACTTACATTCCCATTTTCAATTTGGATGAATTCCATTATTGTACCCAAGACTAAAGCTTCCTTAGGTTACAGATTGTAGAGGAAGAATTATGTGTTATGAAACATACACATCAGTGTCAGGTAGAGAACTTGGTATGTGTTCATCAAGAAAGCATCTAGGGGCTGGCCCTGTGGCCTAGTGGTTAAGTTTGGCATGCTCTGCTTTGGCAGCCTGGGTTCAGTTCCCAGACGTGGACCTACACCACTCATTGGCAGCCATGCTGAGGTGGTGACCCACATATAAAAAAAAAAAATAGAGGAAGATTGTCACGGATGTTAGCTCAGGGCAAATCTTCCTCAGCAAAAAAAAAGAAAGAAAGAAAGAAAAGAAAAACATCTAAAGGAGAAGCCAGAATGAATTAGAAAGACCAATGATGTCTTTCAAAATGGTTAAATCTTTCATTATCAACAGGTGGAGAAATGAGACATCAGGAAACATAGTGAAAGACCTTAATATGTTTACTTTTTGAAAGAACATAAAAAAAAAAAAAACCTATGCTTTTTTAAAGCACTATTTAAAAAAATGACTGAAATAATGGAACCACCAGATGTTTTAAAGGGAAGAGGGCCTTATGAAAGGTGAAACAACCATGACAGTATGTTTCAGTACCATATCAGATTTCTATGTATGAACTACAATGAAGTAAATTTACTATTTCCCTCAGTTGTACACATAGAGGTGTTCCAAGTCATTAGGAAACATAATTCCCCGGGTGCACACTCACATGTAAGCACAAACATAAACACACAGAGTGCCACTGCATGGCTCAGTTGGTGAATTAAAAATGAAAAATAGAAATATTCTACAAATGTATCTCTCTTTCTTGAAAGAACTTAGTGGTCCAAGTAGAACAGTACAGTTCCTGCATATTTAGAATATAATAGCAACATGGAGGAATTTCACAAATATAAAGATGTGTGAAAGAAATTGCAAAATAATAATACAAGTACAGTTCCATTGATTGAAAAAATAAAAAACAAGCACAACTAAATTAAATTCCCCTTTGATGCCTATGTATGTGGTAAAACTAAAGAGAAAACTAGGATATTATCATTACAAACTTTATGATTATGGTCACTTTACGGGAAGGGGTGGGTGTTGCGGTTGGGGCATGTAGGGGAAGCGATGGTGACATTGTAGTTACATAAGTAGGTTCACTTGGATAATCCATCAAACTGGACACTAAGGATTTGTGCACTTTTCTGTATGTGCCCCATTGTGCCTTCCTGCTACAGAGCTGTTGGAGAGTTAGGAAGGGGAATTAAAGATGATGTTTATTCTTGACTCTATGGATTTTGTAAGTTAAAAGCTGATTTTATCATTTAAATTCATTATAGTGAGGTTTCTGCAATATTGAAGGCAGGTCGCATATGTTGGAAAAGGATTTATTTGCCGTTCTTGGAAGCCGTGTTCTCTTTGTGTGTAGCTATAGCCACCTTTGTAGGTTTACTGAAGTGACATCTCATGTATTATTGTGGCTAGGAAAAGAGTCACTACTGATAAATGGTCTCTAAAAATATGCTTTGAATAGCAGCTTACAAAATCTCTTTTATCATAATAAGATTTCTGTTTAACGGTAGTCAAAAAATAATTGATGTTTTCTTTCTTTGAATTCAGTGGTGTCAACAAAATCCTTGATGCAAGGGCAATTGGAATGAAAGTGTTTGAAGACTATGCAACAACTTGGTATTGGATTCTCATGTAAGTGAAAACATAGTTGTTTCTTCTCCAGCCCCATTCTGACTTTACCTTGGTGGAATTCTTTCTTCAAATTCCTCATTCATATTTGTGAAAGAAAGAATAACTCAGATCTCAATTCCTGCCATTGTCTTTTTTGCATGGAGTGAAGATGGGGCATAGATATTTGGAAATATGCCCAGTGTTGCAGAAAGTTGTAAGAATGTATATTGTAATTGTATGCATTACATTACTAATTAAAGTGCTCTTATTTACATATACTTCGAGTCATGTAGGGACAGCATCTGTAGTACTTTCGCTTCTCATCACGTGTTCCAGAGGATGCGTTGTCATTTCTCTGGTTCTGTTTTCTCATTTTTCCTCCCCTTGACCTCCAAAGGATCATTCTTATTTTTTAATACATCCCTTCCACATAATGTTTGCCATCATCATCATCAAAGGTCGCTGTAGTTATGAAGAGCTGAAAAAATATATGAAGGGGGGAGGAGATTTAAAATTTTCAGACATAAGGTTTGCATTCCTGAAAGGTAAGGGAAAATGCAGTCACTCTACTAGAGCGGGTCCATGTGCTTTGATGTATCTAGGGCTGTCTTTACTCTCTGGCTCTTGTGTCACATTCTTGTCACTTAAAAGCATCTATAGTTCCCTAGTGATCAAAGAATAAAGTGAAAAGTTCCTCGGATACTTACAAGGCCCTTTATAACCTGGCCCAACTTAGTTTCTCAGATTCGTCTCCACCCATGTTTCTTGATTAAGCCTACATCAAATGGCACACCCGTCGCTAGACCATCAAACCCTGGCCCTCCCAATTTTGCATATTCTGTTCTTTTGCCTAGCATATCCTTCCTTGTGTCCTGGGCAGCTCCATCCATTATTTAAAATCAGCTTTCATGTCATTTATGAAGTCTGTCTTGACTTCCCCAGGCATAATAAATTACTTCCTCCTCTGTGTTCCTCATACCCATTGTGTGTGTGTGTGACCTACACACACACACAAACATACATACACTTATCTTCTATATAGCACTTACTGTTTTATATTTTAGTTACCTGGCCCTTTACTCCTGATAAACTATGAACTCTTTACCATAGTAACTATGTCTAACTTATCCTTATTTTCCTAACTTTTAGTATGGTTCTTGGAACACAGAGGATGCATAGAAAATGTGGGTTCAAGGAGCATTTATAAACCTCCCCCCCCCCAAAAAAACCCCAAAGGAACAAGATAGATGTACTTAACTCTAAGGTGCTTAATTAAGTTGAAATTGTATTATGTGTGAAATACTACTGAGTAGTTTTCAGAGCTATAAAACTAGTTTTTGAGATTTCACTTATTTTGATGCTTTATCTTAAACAATTACAGTAATTATTTTCAGTGTATATCAGGATTTCAGGGTATAACTCCATAACAGAGATTATAATCTATACTTGACAGTAGTTAAACTGGTTCCTCTAATACCACTAGGTAATTTCTATGTTTCCTCTCTATTTTGGCTTTTCCACTCTTACCTGAAAAGGTGTGCATTGTGGGAGACTCTCCTGCCCACCTCCCTCCCAACACACGAGTTGAAACCCTCTTTACCCAGGCACCACTCACACCACTTGAACGTAAACACCTTCCTTTATTTTCACCTCTTCTGCTGTCATCTATTTCATAAATATAAAGCCAAAAATTGATATGCTGGAGCTTAGTTTATTCAGTTGAATTTTTATGCAGGAATTTAAAACACATACAATAAATAGCTATGTTCCTTTTTTTCCCACTGACCTTTTTGAATATTCCCCTTGGAGTATGCCATAGAATAATGCTTCAACCATATTTAATATTTAAGCATTAAAGTATCTGTAATTTTAGGGGCTGGCCCCGTGGCCCAGTGGTTAGGTTTGCACGCTCTGCTTCGGCAGCCCAGGTTTTGCTGGTTCAGATCCTGAATGCGGACATGGCACCACTCATCAGGCCATGCTGAGGCGGCGTCCCACATGCCACAACTAGAAGGACCCACAACTACAAATACACAACTATATACCAGAGGGATTTGGCGAGAAAAAGGAAAAATAAAATCTTAAAAAAAAAAAGTATCTGTGATTTTAAAAGAGAATGACTTTTGAAGTAAAAAGCAGAGGCTCTGCAAGAATGTGACCTGAGAAGTTACTTTGATACTGTGCTGTCATCTATCCAGTGACAGTAATTACTAAGATTTCATTCTTAAAGATAACACTTGAAGACAATAAACTCAATAAATGTACCAGGCTCTGTCTGTTGCTACTATGTCTGGAAACTTGCAGATAGCACCGAAGGTGTCAGGTCTTAATAGAAGTATCATTCAAATTTCCAGTCTTAATGAGTTCTCTTTGATGAAATTACCTAGAAGAACCCAACAGACTTTACCCTGGATCTATGGGGGGAAGAGAGGCATCTCTAGCAGCTCAGTCAGACCCCAGGAATAAATTAAAACAGAAGGAAATTAGTCATGCTGCTGATTGCTTGATAAAGTCACATGGCCCAGGAGACACAGAAACCTTATCGTGGCTCCAAACAATGGCCCACAGTCCACTGGGGACCTGAAATAGATGTCCAGTGATGTCAAACTTCACAAACTATTTGAGATAATTAGACTATGGTGTTAACGACTACAAAATCATGGATTCAGGAATTGTGTGGGGCAGTTATTTTTCTTATCTTTCTGCCCTCAGGCTGGTCCCTTGCTTCTAGCCAGTTACATTGCATAAGGCTTTCGTTAGTCGCTAGGTAGACAGAACAGCACAAATTCATCATGGATGTGTTTTACAATTTATCACTTAGTGGGAAAGAGTGAAGGAAAAACAACAGGACAGGGCATCTGTAGCAGATAGGCCAAAACTGTAGGTTGGAGGAACTGTGTTTTTTCTTGAACAATGATTGAGCTGGACTTCAGTTTACCCAAGCACATGAAGATGACTCCACACGAGTGGAGTCCTGATGGGCTGGTCTTTCATGTGAAAGTCTTACCAGAAACCATTGCTTAGACTTTTTCACGTTATAAATGTTTCTATAGCCAGGTAAAATACAATAATCTGAGAATTATTTTGAATAGGAAAAAGAGGATGTCTTGCTGTTTTCATTACGTGATGGTTAGCACACTTGACCCCTGTGTCTGTCATGTGCTTTCTCCTCTAGTGGCCTGACTATCGCCATGCTCCTCAGTTGGATGTTTGTGATACTCCTGAGGGTCACAGCTGGATTCCTCTTCTGGGTCTTCATATTGGGTGTGATTGGAATTCTAGCTTATGGTAAGTATCATCCCTCTTACAATCACCAAATATCAAAATCATCTTTTTCTTTTCAGTTGCCATTGTCAATTACCGGAAAGCATATTCTTTATTCCTCTCCCAAAAAGTGTTAAATTGAGAAAATTGATTTAATTTTGCATATATTTCTTCTTTATTGTGAAAAAAAGTGCTGTCAAAATGTTCTACACTTTTTCCCTACCAGCCTTTGGTCTCCTGCTCATGGGTATTAAGAAGGAGGTAAAAAGAATCCCTTTTAGTTTAATGAAAAACGTTTCAGACAACTTCTTTTATTCCTTTAACTTTTCTATATCATCAAAGGCCAGGTCTTCTTAGTTATGGAAGTGTGATCTATTTTTCTCTTTCAGTTTAGTACTTTTAGTCCAGATCCTGTCACACATTTTAGAAATTGGCCTGTGCTCCATAACGAGGCATGACTCTCTAGAGGCAAGCACTTGGAATTATCCTCATTGGGTGGAGAGTTACTTTATGTCAACATTGAAATCTAACCACTAGCTCAGTCCCCCCAAAAGCAGTGCGGGTGCAATGTGAACACAAAAAAGGAATTACAATCTCTCCTGAGGAATAGTATAGCTCTGTATCCCCTTCCTTTCAGCCTTCTAACAAGTGTATGGGCCAATATGTGACTGTTTGAGCGGTTTCTATTCAAAAGAATAATTTTCCCTACGATGCCATTTGGGTTGACTATACAGTTTTATGGTAGCAGACACCAAAAATAACAATTTTCTGTTTCTGTCACTGGAAGAAGAGCTTTCCACACATCAGTCTACGAATGCAGTTGAATCTCTGGGTTCCCTGGTTAGCCTGACTTCTAGGCCCAGCTCCATAACATACAAGTGCAGAACCTTGGAAAAGTTTCTTAATGATTGTAAGACCCAGTTTCCTTATGTATACCATCAGCACAATAATGGTACCTCCATCTCACAGGATTGTGAGATTAAATGGGACACTGAATAGAAACATCTCAGACTGGTACCTGGAACACAGTAAACAGTATGTGTTGGGTTATTGTTATTATCCGTCTTGTTATCCTCAATGAGGATATGAGAGTACCATGGTAGAGCAAGGGTTACACCTTGCAATATTAGTAGGGCGGGTTTTTTTGAGACGAGATCTGAGAAAACACTTGAAGGAGGCAATAGAATTAGCCATTGGAGATGAGGGAAAAGTCCCACGCAGTGAGTGCCGCTAAAGCAAAAGCCTGAAGGTAGGAGTGTGTTGAAGAAATCCATGTTTGCCTCACCCGGACGTCATCTCTGACATGAACAGGCTTTCAGATAATTCTCCCAAGACATGACTTCACTATCAAAAAAATTTCATTTTCAGCTTAAATGATTTTTGAAAATAGATTATGTATTCATGTGCTTCAAATCTCAAATTATTATACAGTGACGGTTTTCCTTCTCATTCTATTCCTTGTCACCAAGTTTCCCTCCCTGGAAGCAAAAAATATTATATTTATATATATCCTTCCAGAGATACTTTATGTGTGTACAGGAAAAATATATATATAAAGTTTGTTCTTATTATGTGAATTGTAGCATATTTTCATATCATTTTCTACCATACTTTTTCCGCTCAACAAAATACCTTAGAGATCATTCAATACCACTAGACTTTCTCCTCTTTATATGGGAGTATAGTATTCTACAGTAGAAATATACCATAATTTATTTAAACAGTCCCTATTGATGGACATTAAAGTTGTTTCTAGCCAAAAGGACATTTAAAGCCAGATGGTGCCACTGTCATCCAGACAAATACTGAAAACGTTTATATCAAATGCAGTAGCACATTTGGACTACTGGGAGCACATAAAATATTTATGTTTAAATATGAACCTAGCCTTTGTAGAAATTACCGTGTTGATCAATTTCATGTAGATATGTGTGACAAGAGTATAGCTTTATTTCAGAAAGTAACATTTTATATTAGTCTGTTTTTCTTTCTTTTTCAAGGAATATGGCACTGTTACCAGGAATACAGCAAACTTCAGGGAAAGCCAAATTCTCACTTAAGTATATATAACATCGGGATTCAGACTGATATAAGCATGTACTTTCAACTGAAACAAACATGGTTCACGTTTAGTGAGTAGATTTTAAAAACTGGTTTTGTTAAAATTATAATAATGTGAAAGCATTTCTCTGTCTAAAGGAAAATGGGTTGGTGTAACTTGTTAAATATACTTATTGCTAATGTCATTAAAGTAAATTTGTCTATAATCTTACTAGCTACAGTAAATGGAAAAGTCATTGAGGGGAATTTATTATATAATCTTAGAAAAATATTACTTTGCAAAGATCCCAGGCTATTTGCCTTCAGTTTAAAATGGTGTGAGTGTATAGTGTATAGCTATTAACCTGATATCCAAGGAAGGTGTTTTAAGAGAAAAAAAAAAGCTTGATTTTCAAACGTTTAGAAAAAGAAAATTTTTTCATAACAAGACCTTTTTTTTTTTAAAGATTTTATTTTTTTCCTTTTTCTCCCCAAAGCCCCCCAGTACACAGTTGTATATTATTCGTTGTGGGTCCTTCTAGTTGTGGCATGTGGACACCGCCTCAGCGTGGCTTGATGAGCGGTACCATGTCTGCGCCCAGGATTCAAACCTCCGAAACACTGGGCCGCCTGCAGTGGAGTGCGTGAACTTAACCACTCGGCCACGGGGCCGGCCCCATATAACAAGACTTTAAACCATTTATTAGAGGAGTTGAAATAATAGATAACTGAAAATAAATCTGTGTTTTTGAAGTGTTTATTAACATTATTGAATTAGGGTCCCGCCCAGTGGCGCAGCGATTAACTTCGCACGTTCCGCTTCTTGGCACCCCGGGGTTCACCGGTTCAGATCCCAGGTGCGGACATTGCACTGCCTGGCAAAAGTCATGCTGTGGTAGGCATCCCACATATAAAGTAGAGGAAGATGGGCATGGATGTTAGCTCAGGGCCAGTCTTCCTCAGCAAAAAGAGGAGGATTGGCAGCAGTTAGCTCAGGGCTGATCTTCCTCAAAAAAAAAAAAAAAAAAAAAGATTATTGAATTAGAGGTAATATTAACAAAATTTTTAAAGCAAGGCGATTTCAGAGATGGCTTTAATCCTATATTCCTAGAAGGTTTTATTATAATCCTTGCACTTCACAGAGATTCAAGTTCTTTAATCAATTCTTTAAAAAAATCTCTAATTACCTATTGCTTTAAAAAAGAATTCATTTGCATATGGTTGAAGTTAGGGAGCCAGGCAAGATTTGTTTGAGGAAGCTGGTCAGGAGCCAGAGATAGCCTCAGAGGGGGGCAACATCTTCGTAGGGCATCACGATTCCAGGAGGGGTCCCACCTCCATACATTTGAAAACTTGATTTTGCCTCTTCACCCAAAAGACATCAGGATTTCGAGGACGGGCTCACATTATATCACCAGGGTCCCATTTTCTTTTTTTTTTTTTTTTAAGATTTTATTTTTTTCCTTTTTCTCCCCAAAGTCCCCCGGTACATAGTTGTATATTCTTCGTTGTGGGTCCTTCTAGTTGTGGCATGTGGGACGCTGCCTCAGCGTGGTTTGATGAGCAGTGCCATGTCCGCACCCAGGATTCGAACCAACGAAACACTGGGCCGCCTGCAGCGGAGCACGCGAACTTAACCACTCGGCCACGGGGCCAGCCCCCACCAGGGTCCCATTTTATTTCACACCAGTAAGATTCTCTCCCTGCGACCAGAAAGCAGACATATCCCGTCAAGGACACTGCTTTCCTGGGATCAAGGCACATGGGGAACAAGATTACTAATGAGAAGCTTTTCTAGCAGAGAGCCTTGGGTAACGTTGAGAGATGTTTTCTTCAGGCTCATGCCAAGCTTGATGACCCAGCCCTGCTGCACAGAAGTCCCCACAAGATTCCTTCTGTCTGCCAAATTCAGTTTTTCTCTTTTCCCTGGATAGTGCTGGATCAAAATGCCGAGTCCTTGCTTTTGGGCTTCCCATTTCCAGCTCTCATACGGACTAGTTCCCTTCACATAGCACATTATTTCTTCAAATATGTTGCTAAAGAATTGTTTTATTTATGGCCATTTCTTTTTAACTATCAAAATCAGGCTTGCTGGGACTTGTCTCCTCATCTCATCCCATCTCCTGAGTTTGAGTGATTCCGTATCTCCTCAGCAATCTACTTATTACCAGCTGTCATTTCTAAAGATACAAATCTCATCCATGATGTTTGGAAACCTTTAATTTTACTGTCATATGGATCTTAGTTACAGGTTCTGTGGTCATCCCACTGCTGTCTGTTAAGGACCTTCAACACGAAAATCATTGAGATGATCAGAACCTGCCATTGGAAAAGTTAAGAGATATACTTTGAGGAAAATACAGAGCTTGCTTTTATTTTCAAAGCTAGCAATGCTAATCTTTCCTCAAATGAGCCTCAGCTTTCACAATCCATTTATCAGACATTGGTTAATCACTTGCTCCATATTTGGACAAAATTCTAGGCACCAGAGACAAGGGCATACATATGAAATTACACTCATTGACAGAAACACTAAAAATAGAGCTATATACACAAAAATTATAATTTTTATGAGTCTTAGGTTGTGTTAGGAGGTGGTTCTATTCTGATTCCTGCTATTAATTATCCCAGTCTCCTCCTCTGTAAATTTAGAGTTCTACCAGCATCTCCATAGGGTTTCAAAAAATGTGTTTCTATTGTTCAGTCTTATTCAAACAAAAGGAAGGAATATAATATATAAATTCAAAAGACAGTTAAATTTCTCTACTATAACCACTGTGAATAGGTAATTTTCTGAAGGTAGAAATTTAACATTCAATGTTGTTCATCAATGCAATTTCAGAACATAAAATGACTGATATATCTCGTTCTTAGGTTTATCCAAAGAAGATAATGATTTTAGTTTAATATGGCTAAATTCCACAATTCTGGGCTCAATTTAGTATTTTAAGAGAATCAAATTGCATGAAAACGTAAAAACATCGTCTAACTAGAAGAAGATGTAGTGGCAAGATGATACATTACTAAGATCCTCCCACATGTCTGGGTTAACTGATTTCTGCTTACTTGGAGGTATTAACTGATGTGTGATGTAACATCAGAATCTCAGTGGTGTAATAAGACAATGAAGTAATAAGTCCCCGGGACTGGAAGTGTTCAGGCATAAGCAGAATAACTATCAGCAAGGATGTTACAGAACAAATTCTTTCATGGGTGGATATTTAATTTAACTTTCCATTAAGTTTCTTTTATAATTTCAGATTCTGTTATTAGCAGTGCTATAGTTCCTTAATTTTAAGATCCACATCTTTTCACTTTTTTAACATCTCTGAAGTCAGGATGCACATTATAATCAATGAAAAGACATGTAATGAAGGATATCTTTTCCTAAAAAGATATTATTAAATTAGAAGTATGCCTTAGAATTGAGGAAATATAGTAATTAGGACTATTTGGCTTCAAGTAAAAGGAAACTAAATCAAGGTAATGGAAAAGAAAATAAAATTGGAATAAGTTGGGGGCAAGGCAGGGGTATTTTTTAATAAAAATATAGAATTATCTTATGAAGCTCAAAAAAGCAAAAAAGCAGCTGGATTTTCAAGTGTACCTGGATCCAGGAAACAAAAAGCTGTAAAGAACCCAAGATTTCATCTCCCTGCTCTCTTTCTTTATACACACATACTTTATTCTTTCTTTGTAGATTCACTTCATGCAAAGATGGTTTTGACATGGTTCATTAAGTTTGTATAACTCTTAGTTCAAGAGGTTTATAAACTTCAATTCAAAACAATTAAATTCCCTTAGCTCTAATTCTGAGACTTTTCTCAGACAACTTGGGTTGGGTTTACACAGTGGTTTCATCAATGGTGGCCATGATGGGTAGAGTCACAAAATAAAAATGTGACAGCCAAGAGCCTGCCCTGTCCATCAGCAAGGTGAATTCACCGAGGCATTGCATGCAGGGTGGACAGCTCACAAACTTTCTTTTGTAATGATTCTCTTACTCAAAGAAGTAAAAATGAAAACTTCTAGAATAGAGCTCCCTAAAGCAGCCCTTCCTTGCTTCCGTGCCTATCTTCCCATTTCTACAAATGGTGTGAAATATTTCCCTAGATAAAATGAAGCCTGTCCAAATGAGTTGTTCAAACGCTAGCTAATGGCTTTAATCTAGATCGCTTAGCGTTTCTTGGAGGCTTTGCCAGTGAATTTCTAAGACTGGCATTTTTTGAGAGGTAGCACTGCTTAAACTATGAAGTGTCAGAACTGGCAGAAATAATCGTGAAGCTCAGTCTTAGCTTTTACAGAGAAAGTTTGTTTTCTGGATTGATTCGTATCACACACTAACCGGTTTTTTTCCTGTTTAAAGTGATAATACTCGCCATCCTTGAAGTGATTGTCATTGTCATGCTGATCTTCCTCAGGGACCGAATCCGCGTCTCCATTGCCCTGCTGAAGGAAGGGAGCAAGTAAGGCCCTGATAGAGAAACTCCCCTAACGTGGTCAGTCAGTCAAATCAGCCACTGCCTGTTGCGTAGACGCCCCAGACTACGTGCCCTTTAAGAAGACTTGTTAAGGAAATCTGCTTTCCATTCAAGAAGATGTTTCAGGTTCAGATTCTGCCACTTATTAGAAAGGTCATGCTAACCAGTGCTTCAATATCCCCAAATCTCAATGGTCGTAGAGTAAAATAAGGCCCAAACCTGTCTAGTCTATGTATTAGCACGTTTTTAACGCCAAATGTAGGTTAGGAGAATAAGGTATGTGAAAGTAAGTGATAAAGTACTATATAAAAGTTGGTTCTATTACATGTTGTATTATTCCCATGCTGAGTCGTACATTAATATTAATGGTTGAGATCATTTGCAGAACTTTAAATCACCGTAATTCTATAAAGTCAATTATGTGCTATTACCATTCTCTATGAGTGACAAAATTTGCTAATAGACAGAATAATTGATGCTAGCGGTACCAGACTATGCATTCTGTATCTACAGCTCTTAATTCAGGAACACTTTATACCTAGAGCCATTTTTATTAAAAAACACTACAAAATAAACACTAAATTTTTCATAAAATTCATGCTGGCAGGTAATAACAGCTACAGTTTCCAAACTATTCTTAAAGGTCACTTGAGGATAATACTTTAAACTTTTGAATCATGGATGGAAGAAACAAGAAAGCATTACAAAGAAACCAACAGACCATGCTCAAAACTTAGAATGATAGAAACTGAGTTGTTAACAACCAAGGACCAAATTACTTTAAATGGTCTTTAAGGATTATTTTAATAGAATTGTCGTCTGTAATAATGGTGCCACCCCAACTAGTGGTTGAAGTACTTAACAAGCAGTTTGTTAAACTAAACTCTCTCCTTCCCACAATAGCTGAAGCCTTATCATTAGCCACTGAAAACTACTGATTTGCTGGGTTTATTTCTTAAATAATATGATAGTGTGCAATTCATTGTAACTTGCCCCACTGTTAAGCCTTTAAAAGTGTGTGTGTGTGAGGATGTGTGTGAGTGCGTGTGTGTTAAAGGGCCAATACAACTGCATCAGGTTGATAGCTTGCTCACCAGAAAATAAGAGCTGGAATAAATAGGTGTGAGAATGCAGGGTAGACATAGGGATGCTCAATAATCCACTGAGCAGCAGCGTCTGGAGAAAGGAGAGAAGGGCATAGCTCAAACGGTGAGAGGAAGAAGGTAACAAACACAAAAGGAACCCAAGACGTGTTGGTGCAGTAGGAGTGCAAATAATTCCATCAGCGTTCTCAGTGGCTAAATCAAACAGTGTTGGGTTTAATCTAGTGTCATAGACTGAAAAGACAATTCAAAAGTATTTAGGAACAGGGCAACTTGGATGGTGAACATTTCAGAAACCATGTCTTATGAGGAAACATCAGAGAAATGATTGTCGCAGAGAATAAAAGAATAAGCGATTACTTGAAGGGTTGCTTCCTGGAAAAGTCATTTCTTTTCTTTAGTCATTTCTTCTCCAGAAAGTAGTGGATATGAGTTATGGGCAGGCAGATCAGGAGGAACTTTCTAAAGCTTTGGTCATTAAGAAAACAGAATAGGGGCCGGCCCTGGTGGCGCAGCAGTTAAAGCACATTCTGCTTTGGCAGCCTGGGGTTCACCGGTTCAGATCCCAGGTGTGGACATGGCACCACTTGGCAAGCCATGCTGTGGCAGGCGTCCCACATATAAAGTAGAGGAAGATGGACACGTATGTGAGCTCAGGGCCAGTCTTCCTCAGCAAAAAGAGGAGGATTGGCAGCAGATGTTAGCTCAGAGCTAGTCTTCCTCAAAAAAAGAAAGAAAGAAAAAATAGAATAAACTGTGTCATATAAAAGTAAGCTTCCATCACTCAATGTGGTCACCAGAGGCTAAGGAACATGCTTTGAAGATAGTTCAGAAGGGATTCCTGAATTAGAGAGGGATTCTCATATTTGATCGGATGATCAAGGTCCTCTCCATTTTAAGTGTAAGAATCTACGCAAAAGGAAGAAATATCATGACTGTAATGTATCGAATCTTTATGAGTCAGACAGAAACAACCAAAGAAGAGAGAGTTTGGGGAACTTTTGGCAGGAACCAGACATGGGTATTGAAAGAATGCCTCTAACTTACTAAAAATAAATAAATAGTTTAAAACGAACGAACTAAGAACATGCTAGAATGATCAGTAAAAGAGTCTATGGTTACTACCACTGTTCTCAGAACTAATTCAGTCTGAGGCTTATTTGTAGTTTTAACAGATAAAAATTTAATCGAGAAGTTATAGCTCCAGATCATGTTGAATTTCAACTATTTTTTTGTTTCAGAGCCATTGGATACATTCCCAGTACATTAATCTACCCGGTTTTAACTTTCATTTTCCTCTCAATCTGCATTTCCTACTGGGCGGTGACAGCAGTGTATCCTTTGGTGATTGACCTCAGGTCCACACTACTATTCAGGAGGCGGGAGTTTGTGTCCATTGTTTACCATCCTGGGAAGACTTGGGACATCCTAAAGAAATAACTGACCTTTTTTTTTTTTTGCCAAGCTCTAAAAATGTTTCACTACATCGATTGAATTTCACCTCAAAGAGGTCACATGATACATTTTTATTTTGCCTCCATCTGTGGTACTACTTTTCCTTGGCAATAACCTAAGAAAGCTCCCACATATTTTACTGTTTTTAAGAGGCCACTCAGTGCAACTGACCCGTGTTATATTATTCTGGGTCTGAAAAATGGATGAATTGTTAACAGATTAGACTTTTTTTGAAGTTAATCTCTCAGTGGACTTTTGAGTTATTTGCATTATTTTCTTGTCCATATACTTTCAACTCACGAGCAAACAATTGATCCTTAATATAGTTCACTCAGTTACTTGGCCACGTCAGGGACACCCATATACAAAGTGATAGCCCCAGAGGGGCAATGTGAACATGAAAATAAAACCTGTGACCCAGAGGTCAGTAAAAGAACTCTCTCTTTACTTACTTTAGCACAGAACTCTGCTACATTTCATCTAGCAGTTGTGGTGGGGATCATCCTGAAATAGAAACATTGTACATGGGTGGGGATCACTGTTGAAAAGAGGAGGGTGGGTCAGGTCTTAGCAGGAGAGCACTGGAAATGGTAAGAACAATAGAGAGAAGGCACTATTATTTCCTGAGCTCATTTGTCTGTCATAAACCCAAGAAGTAGATATAGTCAACAGCAACACTAATAAATGTGAAATTATAGCGGGTGTAGAGTGATGAGCATATGATGAAAAGTGAGATACTGTCCAGAGCTCGTTAAAGAATTATATAAAGTAATGTGATAGAAAATAGGAACAACAGCAGAATCTAAGAGAAAAAAAGCAAGACGTGTTTGGGGCCTACACAAGACAGGGCAAGGAAAGTGTTGTCTTGGGATGGCATTTAATATTCTGTTATCCATGTTGTTTTTTCTGAGTGCAGATTTTTAATACAACCGAAATTGCCAAAGCTTGCCCTGGGGCTCACTGTAACTTTGCTTTCTATGGTGGAAAGAGCCTATACCATCAATACATCACTACCTTTCAGATAGTCAATCTATTTATCTTTCTCTGGCTTATAAACTTCGTCATTGCATTGGGTCAGTGTACCCTTGCTGGTGCCTTTGCTTCTTATTACTGGGCCTTGAAAAAACCTGATGACATCCCACCGCATCCACTTTTTACTGCATTTGGACGAGCCATACGGTAAGTTCCACATTCAACTCTACGTCTATTTTCCCAGTCATGTTTAATGTGCCTATAATTGAATCTCGTGTTTATAATTCAAGTGGCAAGGTACAAAGGTATGATTCAAGATTCGTGGATGTCCATTGGCTTTGTCTGGTTCTACAGCCCGAGTTTTGCAATTCCTACCCAGGCCAATATCCATCTAAATGCCATATGTTATTGGAGAGGACAGGAGGTAAAGGAGGGTACCAAATTAAAGATTAAGGATTAACTTGGCTCTGTCTCTCCAGTGCTCAGCTCAAACATCTCATATTATGATGACAGCCTATTGGTATCATTCTTGTAGATGAAGAGCAAAACAGGTGTATATGGTTTAAAACCCTCTGTGGAGACCTTTATCCATCTGAATAAGAAAGTATAAGAAGCTCTTTCCTGTCAGTCCTTCTGTAGATCCCTCTTGCCTATAAAAATTGTTTAACTAGCATCCTTTTAGTTAATAGTAAAGATAAGTTAACTTTTATTCTCATTTTATCTTTTCCCAGATATCACACAGGATCCCTAGCATTTGGATCTTTAATTCTTGCAACAATTCAAATGGTTAGATTGGTCCTGCAATACTTGGACAACCGTCTGAAAGGTAAGATTCCAGAATTCATCTTTTCTCTGGCTTCCTGACTCTGGGAAGAGAACAGCTTGGGGTGGGGGGTTGGGGGAAACATGCCGACTGTAGTTTGGACAAGGGTAGTAAGGATGGAGGTGGTCAGATCCGGGATGCATTTAGAAGGAAAAGCCAACAGGACTTGCTGAGGATTGGACATGAGGAGTAGGAGGGAGAGGAAAAGAGAAAAAGTGTGTGATGTTATTTACTAAGATGTGGAAACCAGGAGAATAAAATTTCAAAGGAGAGATTAAAAATTGTGTTTTTGACGCATCAATATTTAGAAGCGTGGTGGAAATGTCAGGCAGTTCCAAATCAAGAGCTCAGGACAGGTCAGGCTTAAAAGATAAATATGGGCCATCACACAAATCTTCATACATGACACATATAGTTTATAAACACATAAACTCTGCTTAGACTGCACTGTAAGTGATTTTATTATTAATTGTCAAAACGATCTTGAAACAGAACAACAAACTTGGAACACTCATATTTCCTGATTTCAAAACTTGATACAAAGCTACAGTAGTCAAAACAGTGTAGCACTGGCATAAAGACAGACATATAGACCTAGCATAGAATAGATAGCCTAAAAATAAATCCTCACATATAAGACCATTCAATGGGAAAAGGACAGTTTTTCCAACTAACGTTACTAGGAAAACTGGGCGTCTATGTGCAAAAGAATGAAGTTGGACCCTTACCTTACACCATATACAAAAATTAATTCAAAGTGGATCAAAGACCTAACCATAAAAGATAAAACTCTTAGAAGAAAGCATAGAAGGAAATCTTCATGACATTGGATTTGATAATGATTTCTTAGATATGACACCAAAAGCATAGGCAACCAAAGAAAAAAACAGATAAGTTAGAATTCAAAACATAAAAAAATGTCTGTCCATCAAAGGACACTATCAAGAGTGAAAAGACAACCCACAGAATGGGAGAAAATGTTTGCAAATTATATATATCAGATAAACGACTAATATTCAGAATATGTAAAGAACTTCTACAACTCAACCACAAACAACTGAATTTAACATGGGCAAAAGATTTTTTTAATTATGTAAATTTTTTTCAGCATTATGAAGTATAATTGACAAATAAAATTGTAATATATTTAAAGTGTACAGCATGATGATTTGATATACATATACACTGTGAAAGGATTCCCACATTCAAGGTAATAAACATGTCCATCATTTCACATATTTACCCTTTTTTTTTCTTTTTCCTTTTTTTGGTGAGAACACTTGAGTTCTATACTCTTTGCAAATTTCAATTATACAATACAGTAACCACCATTCTACACTCTGTTTCTATGAGTTCAATTTTTTTTAATTCCGCATAAAAGTGATAACATGCATATTTGTCTTTGTCTGGCTTATTTCACTTAGCATAATGTTCTCCAGGTTTATCCATGTTGTTGCAAAAACAGGATTTCCTTATTTTTTAGGGCTGAATAATGTTCCACTGCATATATATATACCACATTTTCTTTATCTACTGATCCATCAGTGGACACTTAGGTTGTTTCCATACATTGAATATTGTAAAGAATGTTGCAATGAACATGAGAGTACAGATATCTCTTTGAGAAAGTGATTTTGTTTTCTTCAGATGTATACACAGAAGTGGAATTGCTGGATCATATAGTGGTTCTATTTTTAATTTCTTGAGGAGCTTCCATTCTGTTTTCTGCAGTGGATGCACCAATTTACATTCCCACCAACAGTGCTCAAGGGTTGCTTCCTCACCAACTCCTGTTATCTCTTGTCTTTTTCATAATAGACATCCTAACAGACATGAGGTGATATTGTGGTTTTGATTTGAATTTCTCTGATGATTAGTAATGTTGAGCACCTTTTAATGTACTTTTTGGCTATTTGTATGTCTTTGGAAAAAATGTCTATTCAGATTCTTTGTCCATTTTTTTATTGCATTATTTCCTATTTTGGTATTGAATTCTATGAGTTCCTTGTATATTTTGAATATTAACCTCTTGTATGTGGTTTGTGAATATTTTCTCTCATTTCATATATTGCCTTTTCATTTTATTGATGATTTCCTTTGCTGTGCAGAAGGTTTTTAGCTTGATGTAGTCCCATTTGTTTATTTTTTTGCTTTTGTTGCCTTTGCTTTTGGTGTCAAATCCAAAAAATCATTGCCAAGACCAACTTCAAGAGGCTTACCCTTATGTTTTCTTCCAGGATTTTTATGGTTTCAGGTCTTATGTTCAAGTCTTTAATCTATTTTAAGTTGATTATTATGTATGGTGTAAGATAAAGGGCCAATTTAATTCATTTGTATGTGGATATCCAGTTTTCCCTGAACATTTTATTGAAAAGACTTTCCTTTCCCCATTGTATATTCTGGACTCTTTTGTTAAAAATTAATTGACCACATGTGCATGGGTTTATTTCTGGGTGTCTATTCTGTTCCATTCATCTATGTGTCTATTTTTATGCCAATACCATGCTGTTTTGATTACTATAGCTTTGTAATATAGTTTGAAATTAGGAAGCATAATGCCTTCAGTTTTGTTCTTTTTTCTTGATTGCTTTGGCAATTTGGAGTGTCCTGTGGTTCCACACAAATTTTAGAATTGTTTGTTCTTTTTCCGTGAAAAATACCATTGGAATTTTGATAGAGATTGCATCGAACTCCTAGATTGCTTTGCATACTATGAACATTTTAACAATATTAATTCTTCCAATCCATGAACATGGAATATTTTCCATTTATTTTTGTCTTCTTCAATTTCTTTCATCAATGGCTTACAGTTTTCAGTGCACTGGGTATTTTACTTTTTGATGCTGTTGTAAGTGGAATTGTTTTCTTAATTTCTCTTTCTAATAGTTGTTACTGTATGGAAATGCAACTGATTTTTGTATATTGATTTTGTATCCTACAACTTCACTAAATTCATTGATTAGTTCTAATAGTTTTTTGGTGGAGACTTCAGGATTTTCTATGTATAATATCATGTGATCTGCAAACAGAGACAATTTTACTTCTTCCTTTCTGATTTGAATGCCTTTTATTTCTTTTTCTTGCCTAATTGCTCTGACTAGGACCTCCAGTACTATGCTGAATAAAAGTGATGAGAGTGGGCATCCTTGTCTTGTTCCTGACGTGAGAAGAAAAGCTTTCAGCTTTTCACCATTGAGTATGATGTTGTCTGTGGGCTTGTCATTTATGGTCTTTATTATGTTAAGGCCTTTGATAACAATTTTGTTGAGAATTTTTATTACGAAAGGAGGTTGAAATTTGTCAAGTAATTTTTCTGCATGTATTGAGATGATCATGATTTTTATCCTCCATTTTGTTAATGTGATACATCATGTTTATTGATTTGCATATGTTGCACCATCCTTGCATCTCTGTGATAAATCCCATTCTATCTTGGTGTATGGTCCTTTTAATGTGCTGTTGAATTCAGTTTGCTAATATTTTGTTAAGCACTTTTGCATTTGTGTTCCTCAGGGATATTGGCCTGTGATTTTCTATTCTTGTACTGTCCTTGTCTGGCTTTGGTATCAAGGTAAAATGAATTGGGAAATGTTCCCTTCACTTCTGTTTTTTGGAAGAGTTTGAGAAGGATTTGTGGTTATCATAAGGCTTCCATAAAACATGTCATAATTATAACAATCTATTTTAAGCTGATAATAACTTTAAATGCATTTTAAAAGCTCTGCATTTTTACACTCCACCACATTGTATGCTACAATGTTTTTGATCTCACAATTTACGTCTTTTTATATTATGTAAACATTAACAATTATTGTATATTTGTTTTTAATACTTTGTCTTTTAATCTTTGTACTAGAGTTTTAAGTGATTTACCCACCACCATTACAATTTTAGAGTATTCTGAATTTAACTATGTATTTACCTTTACCAATAAGTTTTATTCTTTCTTATGTTTTCACGTTACTAATTGGCATCCTCTTGCTTCAGCTTAAAGAACTCCCTTTAACATTTCTTGTAAGACTGGTCTAGTGGTGATGAACTCTTTCAGCTGTTGCTTGTTGGGAAAACTCTCTATCTCTCCTTTAATTCTGGAGGACAGCTTTGCTGTGTAGAGTTTCTTGGTTGGGAGTTCTTTTCTTTCAGCACCTTGAATATATCATTCCACTCCACTCTGGCCCAAAAAGTTTCTACTGATAAGAATTTGCTGATATTCTTATGAGAGTCCCCTTGTATGTAGCAAGTTGCTTTTCTCTTGCTGCCTTTAACTGCCTTTTAAATTTTGAAAGTTTAATTTTATGTGTCTCAACATTGGTCTCTTTAGATTCAACTTTTTTTGTGCTTTTTGGACTTTCTGGATCCAGGTGTCTGTTTGTTTCCCCAAGTTAAGGAAATTTTCAGCCATTATGTCTTTGAGTAAGCTTTCTGCCCCTTTCTGTCTCTCTTCTCTTTCTGGGACTTCTATAGGATGTATATTCATCCGCTTGATGGTGTCCTATAAGCCTCAAGCTATCTTCATTTTTTTTCATTCTTTTTTCTTTTTGCTCCTCTGATTGGATGAATTCCACTGCCATTTCTTTGAGATCATTGATTCTTTCTTCTGCTTGATGTAGTCTGTTGTTGAACTCCTCTGTTGAATTTTTCGGTCCATGTTCTTCAGCTCTGTGAATTCTGTTTGATACTTTTTTGTATTTTCTCTTTGTTGAAATTCTCACTTTGTTCATGCATTGCTCTCCTGACCTCAGGGAGCATCTTTATGACTAGCTTTTTTTTTAAACTCTCTATCAGGTAAATCACTTATCTCCATTTTGCTAAGATCAGTTTCTGGAGATTTATCTTGTTCTTTGTTTGGAACATATTCCCTGTTTCTTCATTTTTTCTTGACTCTCTGTGTTGGTTTCTGCACATTAAATGAAACAGCCGCCTCTCCCAGTCTTAGCAGAATGGTCTCATGTAGGAGATAAACTTTATCAATCAGCCCAGCCCAAGCTTCTGGTTCTCCCAAACCTCTATGATTCTCCTGGCCACCATACTTATTCTTAGTGGCTCCTAATAGTTGAAGGTGTGCCAAGTCCTGTCAGCGTTCCAAAGGGGAGGATCCAGTCAGAACCTAGACGCTGGCTGATTAGAAGCCAGACCCTCAGGCAGCAGCTGGGAAAGTATGTAGTTAAGCTCCTTCCAAGGAGAAACTGAGAGGTGGGTGTATCTGCCTGCATCCTCTGCACTGAGCCTGGGTGTACAACTACATTTGGGAGGGTGTGGGAGGGTGCTTCTGCATCATTTAAAAACTGCTTCTTTGTTTGCTATAATCTTGTGGGACTTGTGAATGCAAGCCCCATTGGCTATCAAAGCCAGGAGAAGTGGGGACAATCCCTCCAGTAGCAGCCACAAAAGCTGGGGCACCAGGCATGTGTACAAGCTCCTCCAAAGAAATGTTGACGACCTGGTTTTATGACTGAGTGAGCTAGAAGGAAAAGGAGGAAGAAGTACCCAGGGCTCCCCAGGGCTCCATAGAGGATCATAGCTAGCCCCTAGATGCATGCATACTATTAGCTGTACCCTCAGGCCACAGGTTGAAAAGTATGTGGTCAGTTCCCTTTTAGGGAAAGCCTGGAAGATGGGCGTTTTTGCCTGCTTTCTTTGAGCTAAGACCTGGGGGAATAGCCACAGTGAGGGCTAGCATGTATGCCTATTAAGAACTGCTTCTTTGTTTTCTGCAGTCTTGTAGGACTTGTGGATACAAGCCTCATTGGCTTTTAGAGTTAGGTGTTTTAGGGGCCCATCCCTTGGATGGGAGCCTTAAAAGTTTGAATCCTAGATATGCCGTCCAAACCCTTCACTCCTCAGGGAGAAGCTGAGAGTTGAGGGTGTTGTCCCAATCGTACAGTGCTGTGCCAGTGGAGTTACAGTGAATGTGTCTCAGCCTTTCTTACCTGTTTCAATGTGGGTATTTTCTCAGTTGCATGGTATGTAGGAGTCACTCAGCTGGTTTCTGGATTTCTCTCAGAGGAAATTCCTCCCTGTGTGCATCTGTGGGAGGAGGGAAGTTCAGGAGCTTCCTATGTCACCATCTTGGTCCTTTCCACAAAGAATTTGTGTATACCTTGCTCCAAAGAAGATATACAAATGGTGAATAAACACATGAAAAGATGCTCAATATTAGTCATTTGAGAAATGCAAATCAAAACCATAATGAGGTGCTGCTTCACACCCATTAAAATGGCTACTGTCAAGAAAATGGAAAATAACAAATGTTTGAAGGATGAGGATAAATTAGTACCCTTGTGTATTGCTGGCAGGAATGTAAAATGGTATAGCCACTGTGGAAGACAGTATGGCAATTCCTCAAGAAGTTAAAAACAGGGTTGCCGTATGATCGAGCAATTCCACTTCTAGATACACACTCAAAAGAATTGAAAGTAGGGACTCAAACAGATACTTGCACACCAATGTTCCTAGCAGGATTATTCACAAGAGCCAAAAGGTAAAAACAACCCAAATTTCCATTAACAAATAAAAGGATAAACATACAATAGAATCTTATTCATCTCTAAAAAGGAGTGAAACGATGAACCTTGAAAATTTTATGCTGAGTAAAATAAGCAAGACACAAAAGGATAAATGTTGTATGATTCCACTTATATGAGGTGTCTAGAAAAGGCGATTCATATAGACAGAAGTACAATATAGGTTACCAGGGGCTGGGAGAAGGGGAGAATGAGGAGTTATTGTTTAATGGGTACAGAGTTTCTATTTGAGATGATGAAAAGTTCTGGAAATGGATAGACAAGATGGTTGCACAACATTGTGAGTGTACTTAATGCTCTGAGTTGTGCACTTAAAAATGGTTACAATGGTAAATTTTATGTACATTTTACTGCAGTTTAAAAAATGTAAAGGACCATTTAAACATTTTTATTATTTTTTGGATTCGTAGAGTTTAGTTGCAAACCATTAATAGGTTTAAATATCTCCTTCTCGTAGATGCCCAGAGCAACATTTCTAGATTCCTACAATGCTGCCTGAAGTGCTGTTTCTGGTGTTTGGAACATGTGGTGAAGTTTTTGAACAGACATGCCTATGTTATGGTAAGTAGATTTATTTACTAAGCTTCTCCTTTGCAAACCCAAATCCTATGTCTACATTTCCATCTCTAAAGCACTTTTACAGCAGGCAGTTGAATTTATCACCATGTTGATAGAAGGATTTATGAATCCAGTGCGTGATTCAGGGCTCTGCTTTCCTAGTTGAGATAGTATCTTAACTGTACTTCATTATTACCATCAGTATCTTTTTGGAGAGGGAAAATATTATTTACCTTAGAAATTTAAAAATGTGCTAGATTGAAAATGATTTTGTGCGTCTTTGACGTAGTTTAGCCAGAGGAAATTTTGTTTAATATATGTTTCACTCTGAGAAGAATATACCTTTCTAATTCTAGGATTTACATATTTTTAAGGAAGGGTCTACGCCTTTTTACGAATCTTATGTTGATATGTGTGGGCAATGACACTGCCTAATTGAATTTATTACTTCTTTCTTATGGGAATATAGAGGCTTCTAAAGACATTTTTTAAAATAGGGGATCCAGAATTATAATTCTTCTAAAATTTAGCAACTACAACCTTAGGACAGTGGCTTATTATCACAGGAACACAGGGTCTGCAGGGGTCATTCACATAGTCATGGAGATTCAAATAGTCATTATTTACCTTCAGTGAGAATATTGCATTGAGCCTTTTAATCAGTAAATCAAGTGTATTGAAAGACATTTGATTTCTGGGCGGTAATTTTTAATGTGAACACCACAACGTTTAACCCATTCAGCAACAAACCCTAGCCAAAACACTGCAAAGACAGAAGCCATGCCCTGGGATTTGAGAAAAAGACTGAACTGTTTGAAGGTGTCTAGTCCTCCTGGATTTAAGGGCCTATCGCACCTGAAGCCCACCTTATTATCAGCCACCCTGAGAGTTGTACAGAGTTGAGGACACACGGTTCCCGGGCCTCCCACCAACCCAGATGTTGAAAAGAGGAATGAGAGTAGCTGTATGGGTGACAGAGAATTAATTCATTTTCCTGTCATTGGATTGTCCATTGGTCATGTTAGGATATGTTACCGACTCCAGAATAATATCAACTGTCTTCTTCAGATTGCAATATATGGCCAAAACTTCTGCAGGTCAGCGAGAGATGCTTTCAATCTGCTGATGAGAAATGTTTTAAAGTAAGTAATCAGGTTGAACACTGCAATAGACAATGTGGTGAACCCTGAGCATCACATACTTCACGTGTTGTTATTTAAAGTGTTGGTGGTCTTGTTAGAAATGAATATTATCTTTTAATTTGATAGACTTAAATCTTCTCTCTCACACCATTAATTTCTTTTTGCATCTTAGAATTGTTGCTTCCATCATCCACCTGTGTCTTTACACCCACTGGCACTGACTCATTTTTATTAACCTCTCTGTTCAAGAAATTCCCCACATGGACATTATCACCATGTCTCTGACCATTCCTCCCTCCCAAATTTGACAGAGTCTGAGTGAACAAAATCGGAGAACAAGTGCGGCACCCTCAGGATTCAGGGTGGCTGTAGGCCTAGAATTAGAGAGAGGCAGGCTGACAGCACCAATAGCATGCGACAGCCCTATAACGCCGTCTCCTGTTTACTTCATTAAAATTCAGTCAGACCCCTATCCCTGGGTTCTACCTTCATTTCTTATACTTAACAATGCCAAATAAAATTTCAGTGCAGACACATCGAAATGAACTCAAGAATTATTTGCTTTCATAAATTTCAAGTAACAAATGTAATTTAAATATAAAATTATGCTTTCTTTTTTCCGATTCTCAGAGTTGCAGTTATGGATAGAGTTACAGAGTTTGTACTAACTCTGGGGAAAATTTTAGTTGCTGGATGTATAGGTAAGTAATAATAATGAAAATAATACAAAGTTTAAAAGGTGCTTGGAAAAACTTCTTTACTATAAAAAGCTATATTCATTTGCAAGTGCATAATACACATGTTCTGCCTTTTCAATGTAGGTATCTTGGCCTTCTTACTCTTCACAGAAAGAATCCCAATGATTGTAGAAGGACCAACATCTTTAAATTACTACTGGGTACCTTTGCTGGTAAGAGCTGATGTCTTTGTTAGTCTGGGCTGCTATAACAAAAATACCCTAGACTGGGTGGCTTAAATAATACAAATTTAGCCCCCCCAATTCTGAAGGCTGAGAAGTCCAGGGTCAAGGTGCCATCAGATTTAGTTCCTAATGAGGGCTCTCTTTTGTGGTTTGCAAAGGGACACTTTCTTGCTGTATTCTAACGTGGTAGAGAGAGACATCTCTCCTGTCTCCTCTTATAAAGCCACTAATCCCATTCATGAGGGTGCCACCCTCATAACCTAATTACCTCCCAAAGCTCTTGCCTCTAAATACTATTACTCTGGGGACTAGGTTTTAACATGTGAATTTTGAGGGGATACAATTCATTCCACAGCAGCTAGGTAATATTGACACTGAGTTATCAAAATAAAAAATAAAAAACAAGAAAGAATAGGAGAAATAATGATAGCTAACATTGTTGGTCTTCCTTTGTGCCAAGCCTCATTCTGCTTTAGAGACTGGGTTCCTTGGAAACACCCTCTGAGACAGAAGATTGCACGCAGAGGTTTATTAGGAAGTGCTCTCCTGAGATAGACTTGTAAGGAAATGAGGAAGGCAGGCCAGAGCAAAGGAAAAAGCTGACCCCTGCTGCAGTTATAGCTGAGGCCTCTGGCATAATTGCAGGAGGTTCTGACAGAGGGAGGAGGCAGTTGTATGCTGCATCTGCAGTTGTTGGCCGGATGTTGACCCCTGGATGGAGGTGTAACCTTGGGTGAGGCAGTTCCCTGCAAGGAAGGCAATTCCTAGTGAGGGGAGCAGCTGAGGCATCAACAGCCTACATTCCCAAAGCTGGGGCATAAATGTGGCAGCTGGAGAGCACCTGGGTGGAGCCCTGGGGTATGTATTACAATGTATTAGCTCACTCAATCCGTATGTCACAAATACTGTTATGATTCACATTCTCCCCTCCCCCACTGACAATTTTATGTAAGAGGCACAGAGAGGTTAAGTCACTTGTTGAGTGAGTGCCCAAGTGGTGATTCGAACCTAGCAGAGTGCTCTGAACTCCTTTGCTGTACTGCCTCAGTGTGCAGGCTCCTATTTCTGGGCTATTTTTGGTAGGCATTGGGGATAGTGGTAAGAAAATTGGCAGGTAATCTAGTACATTCTGTTTAAATCCAGTACAAAGCACTCGAAAACATTATCATTGAATTTGTTTGGTCTCTATGTTGAAATCTTTTCCGATAGAGAACTTTAAAGCTTTCTCATCACGACTTTCATTTAAAGCTGCATTATTGTTCTTCTGGATGAGTTAATGACATCGTCGTTCTCTTCCTTACTCATTTACAGACGGTCATTATTGGATCTTACCTAATTGCACATGGGTTCTTCAGCGTCTATGCAATGTGTATTGATACAATTTTCATCTGCTTCTGTAAGTTTTCGGTATATGTGTTTTCCCCCTTCAGTGGACAACCGAAAGATGAGAAGGTTGAGATCCATATTCTTAGCTGGCTTGTGGGTTTGCTATGACCTGGCTGCAACCCCAAAAGCGTGTTTTTTGGAAAGAGACATTGTTTACTAGATGCTCTTTAAACCTTAACAGTTGAGAGAATGGAGCTTGCAAAGCATAGGAGAGTCAGCTACTGAAATGAACCTCAAGCTTCATAGCATGGTGATAGCATGAAATTGCTTTTTCATTTCTTAATGTTTTCAAATTTATAATAATGATTTGTTTCTGTTGTGCTTTATTAACAGAACTGAGGACATAACTGGGCTTTAAGACTGGGCTTTGGGAACTCTGTGAGGAGAGCCTTTATAGATTCTGATAAAGCCAACCCGGCAATGGTTTCAAAGACACATAGGGCCATTTCACACTAGGTGACACAACGACAAATAATTGGGATTCATAGAGGAGCATGTCTAGGAAATGGCTAGATCAATTCTGTGCTTAGAATTAAAATACTTCTTTAGAGCTGTCATCACTGACTTATTTACTGCGTCTCTATGTGGCATGTACAACACACATACACAGAAAAGAATATGTTTTCTATTAGGATCTCATCCTCAAAGGATAAGGGAGAACCCAGTGCCCATGATGAGCTTCATCCGGCCCTCACCACAACCCAGGCAAATTAGGGTCAGCAGGTGAAAGAAGAGAAATTGTTAGCTCTCCAGCTATACCCTCTGAGAGGCTATTTCTCTGGCACATTGCTCTTAAGAGAAGCAGAGAAAACATTCTATGACAGGGCATTACTGAGTGACCCACCTGTATAAAATTCACAGGTTTTTTTCAGTGTAACCTATAGCACCAACTTCAAACTGGGGTTAAGAGAAGAGATAATAACTATAGGGAGATATATTCAAAGAAAAGCCTCCTAGAAAACGGTGGGTTTTTTTCTCTTCTCTTTCTGAACACTTTAGAAAACAAACAATTTTCAATAACTGGACAGAGAAATCAGGGGTACTTTGTGTACTGAGTAGCTCTCCCTCTGGCCATAAATAGAACTGGAATGTTTAGTCTTTGCCTAGTGCCTCAGAGTTGTTAGGAAAAGCCATCTACAAATTGCCAGATGAACAAACTCCAGCTCAGGTTTGAGACGGAAGAAGGAGTACAGGAAAATGGTAGTGCCTGAGACATAGCGGAGACAGAGCTCTAGAACATTCACAGATCTCTTCTCTCATCTCAGACACTAATCATGGGAGCAATACTGGGTGATCCCACTGGGATCTTCCCCATTTTTGTAACTGAAAAACTTTCTTAAAATGTATCTCAGGAGATGTCCAGAAGCTATTAGTTTCTAGTCTTTGGAAGCTTTGGCAAATCTTGTGGATTTTAAATTTGACAGTGGATTTTAAATATGAGCAGTAAGAAATGTTTTCCACCTTTCTATATTAATAATTGCCAACTTCTTGAAAACCAACTTGAAAGTTGTAATTTCAGCTTTATTCAATACATTGTGTATTGAACATGAATAGTTTCCTTCCGAAGACTGTTGTCTTTGATAATAAAGAACAAGGGAAACCAAATTGTATTTCTCTTCCCTCCCCAGCTGTTACTATGGGCAACATCTTACTTTGGAAAACATTCTTCGTACAAGATACTCTAAGCCAAATTCTGATTGTGTGGGACTGTACTTTATATATATATTATGCCTATCATCTTGACTGCCAAAGAACTGGTGTTTTTTTAAAATGCAAACCATTTGCAAACACTTGATTTATAGAAATAACTTTTTTAAGTGTTACAAGGAAATGAGAATTCATACCAGGCTTCCTACCAATACCTCAAGGGTAATAATGATTTAGACATATGATACATGATTTGTGATATGTGATACAGAAATATGATTAAGGAAGAAAGAAGAAAATGTTCAGTGTCTATCATAGTCCCTCCTGGCTTTTCATTTTGTGTGTGAGGAAGGTCACTGTGATGGCTAATGTGGAAATCTACTAAACCACTAATCCAACCATTCCCAAAAGAGTATGATAAAAAAAAATTTAGATTTATTCCACCAATCTATGATTATCCTATGCTGTTTTTTGTAATATTTCTTATCCTTTATGTCATAATAAGTAAAAGCTACAAATAACATAATATTTTTTAATATATACTAGTCAAAAGCTAGAATCAAGTTGCATTTATATATTGATTGATAGATATTATCTGCTGTGAATTGTCTGTATCTGTGGGAAATTTAATTCCAGGCAGATATCTTTTGCTTCTCAGCATCATTCTGGTGCTTCCCTGCAACCACCCAGTGTGTGTACTCAGTGAACACCCCGTCGTTTTATTATTAGCCTAAGCAAAGCAGGAAGGTACATTCATGTATTACAGAAGTCAGAAAACGCTGGTATTGGCTTTCCAACATAATCAGAGGCCACCTGCAAGGATTAGGACAGGATGCCTTATCGTTGAGTAGGACGAGAATTGAGCTCAGTGTCAAGAGGCTGGTCCTCATCTCATCCTGATTGCCCCAAAGCTTTTGACTTCAGGAGAATTATTTTACATCCCTGGGTCTTAGTTTCTTCATCTGTAGCATTAGGATATGGAACTACCATTAAAAGTCACTTTGAGGGGACAGCCTGGTGGTGTAGCAGTTAAGTTCACTCACTCTGCTTCTGTGGCCTGGGGTTCCCTGATTCGGATCCCAGGCACAAACCTAAGCACTGCTTGTCAAGCCATGCTGTGGAAGGTGTCCCACATATAAAATAGAGGAAGATGGGTACAGATGTTAGCTCAGGGCCAATCTTCCTCAGCAAAAAAAAAGGAGGATTGGCAGCGGATGCTAGCTCAGGGTTAACCTTCCTCAAAAAAAAAGTGACTTTGAACTCTAAAGTTCAATTATTATTCTACATTTATCACAGGATTAATACACTTTTTATTCAGCCTCATCTCAGAGGATGTGGCAATTTACCTTTCCAAAATGACAGTCACAGAATCTAAAGCTATTACTTTTGAAAGGACATGAAAGATCTTACTAACATTTAAACTATCAAAACAAATCTCTTTGAGAGTGGGTGGAATTCAGGAAGTTTCAGGGCTTCCTGGTGGAGGGTGAAGCTTCTTACTTTGTCCAGCATCAGCAACTTAACTGCACTAATTTGTTTTATACTTGACTTTCTAACACTGATTTCTCTGATTTTTCCCTGTTCGACTCTCCAATTTATAAAAATGTGTATAATTGTTCTGCTGCTGCTTGCTGCTTTTGCCTGCTTTGGCTGCTGCATATACAGGTGAAGATCTGGAAAGAAATGATGGATCTGCAGAAAAACCCTACTTCATAGCCCCTACCCTGCACGGAATTCTGAACAAGAAGCAACTAGTTCCCCAGAAGCAGAAAGAGTAGAAAAGCTCCAAACAGTGCCACTCATTTTTAAGTAGATGTTTTATAAATTAGGTCACTTGTAATATGAAAATGATGCTTTTGAGTAATGTGAAATTTCTCTGCTTATTCCTAAAAAGCCAGAACGTGGTACCATCTAAGGTGTGGGGCATTGATGACAGGAGCCTCTGTGAACTAGGATGCTTGATAGACTGTGGTCCCAGCTGGAGAGCAAGGTGTAAACGTCAAACGTTTTTTTAAAGTCTATAGCCGAAAGTGTTTTAAAAGCTTTTATAACTGGTTGTGCTGTTTCCCTTTGCAGCACTTTATAGCCTTTCTTTTTATAAATGTATATTTGTAAAGGATATTCAGGCAACTTTTGAAAGCACTCTAAATGTATGATCGATTAGCCATAAAAAGATTGATTCATAGTTAACCAGCATATGGTACTAAATTTGTAAATATGGTGCTATGGTTATATTCATACTGTTCAAGCTAGTGGAAAACGCTCTAAACTGTGATTAAACTTGTATTAATGGTTCCTTAGGAAGTATATTTCAGTAAATGATTCAAGTTCATAATAAACATGTAGATGTTAATGGTATACAGGTTCCATAGAGAGCGTTACGAGGTAAAAATGACTGTGGAACCTTCATAGCCCACTTAGTTTTAGTGAAATTATATTTCTAATAAAGTCGAATCAGAGTTCTGGAATCATTTCTAATAATATGAACATCTGGCCACCACGAAAATACTCTGAACGAAATTGAAATGGCCATACTCATGCCTTTTCTCTGTAACCCGAATACAGACAAATTCCTGTTCTCCCGTTCCCACCATGTAGGAAATAGGTATGGATTTGTTTCAGAAGAGTGATTGTATGTTTCATGAGCATACCTGTTTTTCTAGATTAAAGAGATTGTGTGGCTTTGTTCCACAACAGGTTTATTTTTAGCTCAACTTTCAATGAGGAAAGAGAAAGGATAAGTAAGACATTTCAATGTTAACCTAAGGAAATGGACTATTAGCCCTCCGTAGGTACCTCAATGGGTACCTTTACAAGGGACATACTGTGGGTTAGGAAATCTCTCCCTCAAGGCTTTAGGAGGAAAGTTATTTTCATTCTCCACCCCTGCTGGCCAGAGCCACAAGCCAGTTTTGGCAGCCATGCCTTAATCTTTTGCATGGCAGAGCAAAGCATGAATCAGACCCTCACGCGCTTTGCCTCTCCATCCCCTGTGGGCAAGTGCATGTGATATGGCTAACAGTGTAAAAACGACCGCCAAGGGAGCACTGAATCAAGTACTATCCTTTTGGCTTTTACACCAAGCTTCTGTTTAAGGATCATTTATGTATTGACAGAAAGGAATATGTTGATCTAACATTTTGATCTGAATATGATCCGTGTCTCCAAGAAGAGGGTCAGAAATACATCATTGCATTACAAATTAATATAAATACTAATTTATTTAATAATCCTTAAGTGTGAGAATCTAGATGTAGACTGACTCCGTGGCAGCTTAATAGCAAGAAGCCAATGAATAGGGAAGATTTGTCAAAATGTTGGTCCTTAGAATGGCCACCATCTTGTTCGTGGCTTACTTTCTTGAGATTACTGTAGTCAAAAGTATCACTAGGGTTCACATCTTGGCAAAGGGCCTTCTTCACTCTCATTCTCCTTGAAGTATAATTCAGTGAAGAGTGGTAACCTATCTTTCTACATGGTTATTATTATTATTTTATTATTCAATGATACAGGGGTCACAACAAAGATCTAGTAAAATAGTTACCTCTATCTGAATTGTTGAAAACTTATGAGGAATAAGTCCCCTTAAGAGTAGTCGAAAAGTTTGTAAGGATGAAACAAAATTTTTAATTTTTTTTGTATGTATCAGAATCTCTCTGAGAACTTGTTATAAATATAGATGACTCTCCCTTCCCCCGCCAAGACATTCTGATATGTTGTGTTTGGGTGTGGGGCAACTTGTGAATTGTTTTAAAGTTCTCTAGCTGATTCTGATACACATGAAAGTTGGAAAATTACTTGAATAAAACATAAATCGACATGTGAGAAACTAGTTGCCTGTTCTTTTCCTTCCATTCTTGGCTGTGTTAGTAGTTAGAAAATTGAGAAAGACAAAAGAGATTAATTTGGAGACTTCTAACCATCATAACTTCTTCTGTATTTTAGATTTTTGGTACTAGATGGGGCCCATGTGTTAAATGTTTAATATTATATCTGCTGGTTAGACCAGAAAATTCTCTAGAGTAAAAGTGTTCACTGAACCGTATGGAGGTACATTCTAAACTTGGCTATATATTAAGGATATAACCCTTGGGTGCAAAATCATAGGAAAAGGAATGCCATTTGGTTCAATATTTCTTAATGATTTCTTTAGCACTTAATGGAAGAATCTCTAAATATAGAAGTTTTAACTATATTACGAGCTTATTTCTAGTCAAAAAAATATTCTCCATTAACTACTTCTTTGTGTAACTGAAATATAGAGTAAAAATTAGGTCAAGTTATTTTTGAGAAAAATAATTTGGAAGCCATTTTCATACAAAGCAATTAAAGTAACAACTGTGAAAAAGAGCAATATTTCTCAAAATTTTCGGTTTAAAGATTTGAAATCTACAATAGTACGAATCTTATTTTTTAAAACTATACTCTCTAAATTGTGGATGGCAAAACAAAAGCAATTTTGAACGAATATGGTAATTTAGAAAGTAAATTGAGAGCCTAGTACTTTTTAGGAATTTGAAGGTAAATTTAGAAATTCCTGATGAATCTTTGGGTTTTTTTGGTAATTGTTTGCTATCCAAAAGAAGATAAAAGTTATTTCCTCAAGAGGCATGCAGTATGGGCAGAATCTGACCTGCTACACAGAATGAGAGACTATCTTACTGACATAATAACAAGGGCTGATTGTTTTCTCATAGTTATGTTTACAATAACGTTCATGCCAAACGATGCTGTTTGTTAAAAAAAAAACATTTTGACCTGCTGTGAAGCAAATGGGCAGCAGATGGCGATGTTACTTCTCTTACAGTTTTGCTGTGATATTTACTCTGTGCCATTCTTCCTCCTAGTGGAAGATTTAGAAAGAAATGATGGTTCTACTGCAAGACCCTATTACATGAGTCAATCTCTGCTGAAGATTATGAGCAAGCAAAGTTCACAAACTAAGAAGCAGTAGAAGTGCAAACTCTGGTCATCCTGTAGCGGTGTGTTACCTCTTCCTCATCTGCTGTGTCTGTGCAACACTCGTCTCATAAGTGCTTTGTGTTTGCAATACTGTATTCATGACCTTGTTGGCTTTTATTTGCATGTTTTATACCAAAGCTTACACTGTAATATGTGAAGCCATCAGAAGTCGCAAGGGAATTGTTAATAACATGGAACATTTTTATACTAAGAGCTTTTGTTTTGTAGTTCATTTTTAAGTCTAGTGGCTTGGATGTTTTGAAAATACTAGTGAATATGTTAATATTCTTTTAAATATTAGATTGAAAAATGATACCTTATTTAAATTGATAGCTCCTAAGTAATATGTTTTTTAAATTACAACTAAAAGACTTCTGCGGGGAAAATTGGTAAACAACATGAAAGAGAAAATTTTAAGGTTTTCCCCACTGCTGTTTGACCATAAATTGGTAAAAGGACGGTCCCAGTCCGGATTTTGCTCTAAGTACAGAATGTTTCCTATTAAACGAATTGCCAACCATCCAGCCTTTACTACTTCATCCTCTCTGACAAAGTGCCTTACTGGCTGTTTAATATTACCCAGCTTTTGCGGGCAAGTTTACAAACATTAAAAAGAAAAAACAACCTGTAATGTTTAGTGATTAAAATAAGTCTTCTTGTATTTGCTTTCTTCTTAGTGCACTGGTTGGAAATATTTGTCGTTCCAGTATGTCTGATATCCTCACTAAATAGAGTACATTTTGCAGCATCAACAATTTCCCTTGCGCCTAGTGAACATTCTTGAATGTGTACTACACGCAAGAAAAAAAAAATCTGAAAGGACATTTGTTGGGTTTGTTTTTTTACTAAAAGCAAGAAGTTTAAAAATGTAATCTTTTCTATAGCAGATCTTTGAAAATACAATAGGTGTGCAACTACATTTCTCAATGTTTTACACAGCTTCGAAAGGGAAACCGAGAAATTACAAAGGGAAACTACCCCTAGCAAGGGTGCTCCTACATGTCATGTACTGAATTGCTCCATTTTAAATGATCGTTTCTTATTATCAAGGAGTGTTCTATGTATGTTATTTCATTTTCTAACTTTTGATATGAAATAATCAGTTTACTTATATTGATTTTTATTGTGCTAATATACACAGGAACATAATTTCTAATTCAACTTTCAATAATTTTACTAATACTATTAACTTTAAAGAAAATGAATTCAGTTTGATACTCCGTGTTATAGAAAGAGTCTATAAAGCATTCACCCTAAGGGAATGTCAATCATATATGATAATTTGTGAAAGCTTTGAGAATCAACAGTAAGTTACTATCAGTTTATCTATTATCACATTTGTTTAAATGTGACTTTAGATATTCTTTTATGCCAAAAACACTCACATGAGCACATGACAGTCTGAGCTCTATAATCAGTGTGCTTCTGCTGTGCAGAAATATTAGGAACATATTGTCTAAGTATCTTTGATAACTGAAATGTTTAATATTTAATGAAATTTGTTGTTACTCATTGTTTTAAATCTATTTGTTTCTTCTTCTAATAAAGATTTAGATAAGAAAAAACTGTCTTCCTTTTTATTTCTTTAAGCTAGAAAAAGAGAAATGCTTTAGTTGTTAAAACCCACCTTAGTGTGGCAGGATCTTCTTTGTATCAAATATCCAGGTATTTTTTACATCTAGTTTTTTTTTAATTTTCATTTTTCTCTAGTGTGCATGGTTTCTAAATGAAATAACTGACACTGATAATTTATACAAGTAAATAAATCAAAGCTAAATGAATAAGAGGTGGATTTTGTTCAACCCAAACAATGGCCTAAATTAGTTAGTTGGTCTGTTTTATTCTGCCAAAGGTTTGTTCAGTCCGTCATTTGGTTTCGCCAACATCCATAAGAAGCAAATCTCATCATTTTAAAGGCAGGGATAAATTCAAAGAACCTAAAATATGTGAACAGTAATTATCAATGGTTTTACAAAGCAAGATTGAATGTACCTATCATTGGTTTATCTTAAGCTATAAGTTTTCTTAGATTCAGATAGTCCTTAACAAATGTAGAAGAGTCTATTTTTAAATTGAATTATATGTTAAATCTTCAAAATTAATGTGTTTTTAAAATTTAATGTTTCTTTAAATAAAACAGAGTTCTTGCAGTTTTCAATGTTCTTTTAAAATGTTCTAAATCTAAGATGTCTGTTAATACAAGTAATGATTCTTTTCTTGTTTAAAACAAAAATAGTTTGATTTTCAGAAGAAATCCAAATTCTGCTTTAGATCTTAATAATAACTCCTACTTTTAGATGATAAAGCACTGATCATATTTGTAAATAAATAGTTTGAAGTTAAACTATGATTGATTGGATTTTTCTGTGTACCTAGAAAGCTAAAAAAGAGTTTGTGAAGCCATACAGTAAAATCACACTATTGAAGGTTCTGTGGGATCATCAGGCATAATGTGGTTATTGTTTAAACTAATATTGGAAAACAGGCTCTGTGCAACCATTCCTTATTTTTCTTTTACTATATAGCTGACCAGCACTCATTCCAATGTATGTTCTTTCACTTTTACAAGTGGTGCCTCAGGAAATTGCTCTTAAACTCTAACCAGGCACAGCAATTATCTCCAGTATTATCTGGTTCTGGACTGGGGAACATGCTTTGTAAATCAGTCTTTGTTGGCATAAGATCTGGGGACAAAATTGAACTGAAATCATTATTGCAGACCATGGGATATGACATGGTGTCTTCTCATTTTTTCCAGTTTCTTGAAAATTATCCCTAGATGTCTGAAAATGCTTTTTTTTTAATATAGCTGTATGATTATAAGAATAGAAATCGATAAATCATTGATGAAAAGAATATCTTACCAATATAGCAGGAATAAATTACTTCTCCAAAGTTACTTTCCGTACACCACGTTTTCAGCCTTGGGGTTAAAACAGGTATTGAAGATTTCTCTCGAGACTTAGCTGAGTTACTTCTGGTCTGTAGTGAACCTATCATCACCCAGAAAACAAAGCCAACTCCATTAAAACAAATGCAAATTCACTCATTCACGTAAACTGAGTACCACTTTATGCAAGGCTTGGACATCAGGATGATGTCACTATCACGGACCCTCTTAAAATTCATCAGGCCAAACAGAACCACCATCTTCCCCATTTACGACCTTCTAATTGCTTGAAATGAAAGGTAGCCAAAACAGTATAGAATCTGGCAATATCTTCTCTAATGGTTCCTGTGCTGGGAAGAATGGGGGCTGTCCTGTCACACATTTAAAAGCAATCAATTCAATTTTACTATTTGAAGTCACTAGCTTTTTTTTTTTTTTCAATGCCTTGGCTCTTTTTTCCAGACCTTAATATATTCTGTATGACTCAGAATAATTTAAACAAGTGGAGAAATGAATCTCGGGAATAAAGTAAAATGTCCTTCCACAGCAGGCTCAAAAACATGGGCATCTTCATAGTCTGGCCCTTTGCTATTAAAGAGCACAGTGTGTTAACCAAGGTGGGAGAAGCTTATCAAACAAAAAGATGGTTTCATTTTGCATATAAATTAAAGTGATCTCAGACTTGATTCATTGTGAGATTAACCTTGGCGTCTCCATATTCTTCCAGCCAGATGTCTGTATTACTGCTGCATGTGTGTCTGCACTGCACAGAAAGGAGAAAGTGAAGGCAAGATGTGGGGAAAAGCATTGGTGTCCAAGGAGAGAACAGAAAAAGCTAAGAATATACAAAGAAATCTCTAGCAGGATCCAAGAGGTCAACGTTTTAGAAAGTGGGGTGCCTTCTGAAAGCAATTCATAACTCTATTGAAAAAGAAATTCAATAGTGAATTAGAAGCCAGTAATTAAAGAAAAATATTTTTCAGTCTTCTGGTAAACAGCATTGAAACAGACTATGTTGCAATAAAACTAATCACATAGATGTATTTAGCCCAAAAAAACAAACAAAAAAGAATGCCCCAACATGATTTATGATTAAAGGATTAAAAAACATCTGCCTCTTTTTCTCAGTGCTCTTGCACGTTAGCCAAAACTTTGCTGCCATGATGAGCTGGTGTGCTTCTCTCTCTTTCCTCTCAACTCTAAGACGGATTCCGTTTCGGAATTTCTCACTTCCTTTAATCCAATTCAGTCTCTTCCTTTATCTCACTTTCCCTTGCCTGTGAGAAATTGAGGCTCTACTAAGGTCTTTGGATGGAAATGTAGATGGGAGAGGAAAAGGAAGAACGAAAATGAGGATTTCAATTAGCAGCTTGGGTTGTGCTAAGGAGCGGCAGGTTCACAGTATGAGTTCTGAACCACACTGGGGCATCAGAAAAGGCAAATGACAGAGCCCAGCAGCAGAGTATGGTGGCTTTTAGGATGGGCTTTAGAACCAGACCAGGTAAGCTTAGATTCCAAGTTACCCTGTTACTATGTGACAAGAGGCAAGGTGTTTAACTGCTCAGAGGGCTTCTTGGCTGAAAACTGAAGCTAGCTCCTCACAGTGCTTCCAGGAAGGCGACATGAGAGCATGTGCGCCGTGCCTGTTTCTGTGAGGGGCTGGTACACAGAGACATTCAATGCCTTGTAGCCGTGAGTGGTGGTGTTCTCTTGACTGAGGACTTTTGGTGCCCTTGGTGATTTGACTTTATCACCTCTCCTATACCAAAGAGCAGCTTACTTGGGCCTCTCAGAGAAGCTGGTGAAGGGCATCATAGCACTGGGTGCCTCCTCTCATCGCTATACCACTCCTAGGCCAGATAAATGTCTTCAGAACATGGATGGGTCCCACGCCTTACCTGGAGCTTCACTCCAAGTCCCACATAAGACCTTTGAACAGAGCCTGAATTCTTGGGCCACTGATGACAGACCCCTTCTTGAGTAGCCAAGGAGTATTTCACTGAGATTTCAGCTCTTCTGACTCAGACTTCTTCACTATTACCTTCCTTTTTATTTTAAATTCTGGCATTAAACCAGCTTTGTGAAGCTGGCAGATTGGATGGGATTTCTATAGTCCTTTAAACGTCTTGTTCTCTAAGTAAAGCTGAAAACTGAACAACGTTTCAATTTGATGTTGCACAAATGGAAGATTGTAGCCTTCAAAACTGAAGCCATGGGGCTGCTCTTTATACATCTGGGCGTCGGCTTCCTTGCAGGCTCTGCTCCAGGAATTTGCGTGGGTCTGTGGGAAGACATCTTTCGCTCTGCTTCCCCACACTGGGTTCCTAGGCAGGAAGACCGACGAACTGCAGGTTTCAGGCCTTTCTTGAGGATCTACTGTTTCAGGCCTCTATGAGGGCTCCTGTTTTCCTAAGGCAGAACAAGACGGCTCCACAGTCTTAAATAAAATCAGCAGAGAAGAAACCGTGCTTAAAAGCAAGTGTTCCCTTTCTTTTGGTGGGTCCTAATTAGCTTTTGGGGGCCATAAAAGAGAAAAAAGGAGTGGCTAGAAATCATTTTATGCTATGTTATTTAAATAATTACAGTGTTTATTTCAACACAATGTAAACCAGTGAATAGGCAAATCATTTTGCCATCTATAACATGACACCTGACATATTACCGTGTTTTTGGGAGGGGGCATTAAGAAAAATCAAACTACTAAAAGATTTTAGGAATTGTACAATTAGGTTCTTTTTCTTACAATTTGCTTGGAGCATCAGGGTATTTTTAGATTGCTAATTTAGCATTTGTGATAGAAAGAATATCTGAGCACAAAATATGTTTCCCAGCTCACACAAAAAGTAGATATTAAGATAAAGGAACAAAAAATATGGTACAAAATGGATCAAACATTAACAATGTTCCTGTGTTTTCCTAATTTATTATTTTAAAGTATCTGTTGAATTTTTAATTTAAGCTTTTTTGAAAAGCAAAGTTGTTTTATTTTTGCTGCTATTTTTGCTGCTATGTCTTCTTTTTAAGATAATTTTGCTTTGTTTCTGACACAATTTGTTGCCTTTATTGTTGTTATTTTGCATATGTTAGCCTTGGGCATAGAAATTGCTCTTAAACTGGTTTTCCCAAATGTGGGCTGTTATGAAATAGTCACTCTCAAATGGTGCTTAAGGGAATTTAAACGCAGAAAATAAGCCACAAGTAGAGAGGACCCTCGATGGGCCCTGATGGCCTTAGAGCACTATGCCTGCCCCATGCATGCCTGTACGAGTGCAGGAGGTGGAAATGTGTGTGTGTCAGGAAGATGGGATGGCGTGTGAGCCCAGCACACAGTAGAGCACGTAAGTAACTCTTACCTAGCACTACTATCTCAAAAATACTAAAAATAACCTCCTCTATCTCTTTACAAGAAGCTTAGCCAGAACCCAAAATTACCTTAATATTAAGAACAGAAATAAGAGCTGATCTAAAGTGTTTCCTATTACATTCTGATCTATATCCCCAAACCACTGAACACCCTCATTAGGTCTATAACATGGTGCTATCTGAGAGAAGAACTCCACTGATGCAATCTTCAAAAGGAAGACTCACAATGATGGCAGTGTAAGCTATTTGGCTGTCATTTGTTCCCCAGCCAGCTTTTAGCTGTATGTGCATTGAAGTGTGCCATGTGTATTTCATTCAAGCTCCAGAGAATTGGAATTCCTGCCAGTACCACCCAGTCAGCCTCCAAAGAAGCAGCTGCTTGATCCAGGCTGTACTTGCAACTGTGCGGAACTGCTTCAAGAATTTCTTCCACCTGGGACTGGCTACTTGATTATCAGCCACCTCTGAGGTGTCCTAGTCCACAAAGATCTCAGAGTCCTGGCAATGATACAGGACCCAGATGCAAATGCATGCTACTAGATCCTGCCACCAGATCTTCTCTCAGATTTGAAAAAATTCAACTTGAGTTACTAAACTCTTTCTGGATAGGAGACAATGTGGAAGATTTAAAAGTATATTCAGTTGTTCCTGCCCCATGCTTTCCCTTCAGAGAAGTTGCTAAGAGTACTCAGTTACTTATTTACACTAGACTATAAACCCCACCAGACTGTAATCTCCATGAGGGCACTCAGTGTCTGTGTGGTTCTCTACTCTATGCAGGACCTGTCATATAGCAGGTGCTCATTAAATATTTCTTTAATAAGTGAATGAGATTTGGCAAGCCTTCGCGGAAAAGGTAAGACTTGTGTTGTCTTCAGAAGGATATTGAAGGTAGGAGCAAGATATCGAAGGAAGAAACATATTAAAGATATCAGGAAGAAAATGGGCCTTCCAAAGGGGAGGTGAAGAGGGAGAGAAATGAGTGCCCTGTTTTGAAGATTGGTCTGTGCACTCCTGGAGCAGGCACAGCAGGCAATTGGTGACCAACTACAGCTGGGGAAATAGGTGGGGGCTTCAAACAGAGTGTAACAAGTGTTTGAGGCAGAAGGACAATGGAAACCCCAGGAGTGGATACCATCTCAGAGAGAGGGTGTGAGCCAGGAGGAATGAGGGCTGGAGAAGCTTCTCAGCATGGAGCCCACAAGGACTGAACAATGAGACTCAGAGTTCAGAAGAGAGAAAGGGAGAGAGAGTGGGAGAAACCCAACGAAAAGGTAAAGTAAGGATATCCTGATCATCTGAGGATGCAGACTGTTTCCTTTTGCTCCCTTTCATACCACCAGCTGGCAGGGCCCTTGCTGTTGGCCACCAGGTCAAGTTTTCCTTTGAGAAAGGGTTTTGGGGCATGGTGCATCATCCACACACTTGCTACATGCTCTGGGACAGGTTACTTCACCTCTCTGAAACTCAGATTCTCATCTATAAAATTGGGGTGACACTGGCTTCTTGGAATTGGGGTGGTAATGTCAAAATTTAGTGTGATAGGGCATCCAAAGCACCAAACACACAGTACCTGACACATTGCAGAAGAGATACATATAAATTACATGTATATACTTTTCTTTCTCCCATATAGCCACTATACCTATCTATCGATCTATCTATCTATCTACCTAAGCTATAGATATAGTTTTCTTCCTCCCACGTAGCCACTTTGGCCTAGACTCAGAAGACTTAAGTTTAAGGCCTCACTCTGCCACTAGGCTAACATGCCATCATGGGCCTCAGTTTCCTCACTAAGGAAAACATGAGGAGGGGGCTGGTCTATCTCTAAACTGCCTTCAAGCTCTAAGATTCTGTAATTCTCAGATGATAAAGAGGAATGTTTGGGAATCATATATTTAAGTTTTTTAGCAATGTAATTTCTCAGGAAAGGCAGAAGTCCCAAAGTAACTAGTCTTCACTTAGCCTCATCAATAAGCTTCAAGGACACCATGACAACACTTTCTGATCTTCCTCCTCACACAGGCAACGGATGCGTCCGTGAGACCTAATTCTTAAGAGAGTCATTCATGAGTGAATGAGTCATGAGAGGGTTTAAGTCCATGAGAAAAAGCCCCTGCTTTCTTTTGAGGCCCTAGTAAAGTTAAGCGTGTCAGCCTCAGACAGCAACACTGGAGTGAATAATGAAAGCACAGGTGGTGGCTATAAATGTTGGGAAGGAAGGCTATCAAGTACAGAGACAGAATTACATTGAAAGCACATTTCTAGACAAATCCTCATGGCGTGTGTTTAATAAGTGTGCTATCTCCAGAGCCATAGGCTTTTAGAACATAATAATTATGTCACGGACCAGACTCACAGCTCCATCAGTCCAGGACTCTGCCTCAGGCAGGGCTCCTAGCAACTCATGGTGGGAGCTTCAGTGATCACCCCCACCCGACCAGATGGCGGGGACGTTCAGGATACTGGCCTTATTCTTTGGATCCTGCACAGCCCTCAACATGAGGTTTTACATAGAAGCAGCACTCAGTAAATATAGGGTAAATGAAGGAAAGGTGGGAGAGATGCCCCGAAAGTCCTAGGCACCCTCAATAATGGCTAATTGTTCAGTGGTGTATGAAACTATCTAAGCCTTTTTTGGATTTGTTTCATATTCTCAGCCTGTATGAGTTTGCATAATTAGTGACAATGTGCATCCGTTCATTTGTTCTAAATGGTTCTTTCCTGCTTGGAAGCATTTCCTCAAGGAGCCCTGAGTCTGATGGGGAGGTGGCAGATGCATAAATATATAAATTATAAAGCAGAATGTTAATCATCAGAAAGAAAGTAAACAAAGCAACACGGGCATTTAAAGGAGAGGATGAATTTCAGGGAAATATAAATGTTTTGTGGACAGAGTGGTATTTGTGTCAGGTCTTTAAGGAGCTGTAAGATTTCGAGTAACAGAAATAAAAGGAGGAAGATGACATTTCAAGCAAAGTGAAAAGCCTGAGCAAGGCATGAAGGCAGAAGGTGAAAAACACATCCCTAAAGCAACTAGTTAGATTAAATGTAGGCTAGGGATTGTAGGAGTTAAGGCAGAAACACAAATTGAAGTTTTATTGTGAATAGATTTTATTTACTACTGAATTATGTAAGTCATAATATTTTCACAGGGAAGAATAGGATCAAACCTTAGAAATACTAACCTGAAAATCGGATTAAAAAGAAAACATCTGATTTCTGGGGCTCTCACTAGAGGACTATGTGCCTTGCTCTGGAAAGTTTGGTGGGTGACCAGCAGCTTTGGCACCACCTGGGAGCTGGTTAGAAATGTGGAACCTCTGGCTGTCCAGACAGACAGAATCGGAGTCTGCATTTGGACAGAATTTCCAGGTGATGTGTGTGCACATTAAAATAGAAGAAGTACTGGTCAAAGGAGAGCCAAGAAGAGCCTGAACACGGGTGGCTGCTCAAGAATGACAGGGAGGAGACAGAGAAAAGAGATGTCAAGAGGCAATGCAGACCAAGAGCATCAAAGGTATCTGAAGCTTTGCTCTGGGACCAAGAGAATGGTGGGGTGACTCTCCAGAAGCTGAGGAGGGAAAGGATATAGCTGCATGGGATGATAGGAGGGTGAAAATCTGCCTTCACATATAGAGGTGGAGGAGCCTGCAGGGAGCACCCAGGTGGAGATGCCCAGAAGGCATGTGGAGAAGCACATCCAAGACCACAAGCAGAGTCCTGTTGCACTTTACCTCAGCAACAAAGACATTCAAATGAAAATGTAAAAAAATCACCTAAAATGTTTGAATAGAATAAGAAAATGTCACAACTTAAAAGAAGCACAGATGTGATCTAGTCCAACCCTCTCCTGTGACGGGGGGAGTTGCAGGCTCGGGAAGGGGAAGTGACTTTAACAGGTGACCCAGAGAAATAACTCAACTAGATACCAAGTCACCCACTTCATTGTTATTTTAATAATACAGGCCTTGGAAACCAGGAATACTGGAATTGGATTCAAGGAAGATACAGCTAGAAATCCTGAAAGAATCAGTGAAAGTCTTAGTAAATGACTCAGCAAGGAAACTTCAGGAACTTTATAAACAAGCTTCTCATGGTTCAAAGACTTTGGTGAGGTTTCAGGGTTATTTCAGATCACACTCGGTATTGGTATACCAAGACCAACTCTGATCTGGAACGTTTATTATATGACAACCATATGAACTAGCATTTATATAGCACTTCTTATGTGCTAGGCACTGTGCCAAGAGCCTTACATGTATTAGCTTACTTAATACAACAACCACACAACATGGGCATTCATAATCTCCCCCTTGTTATAGATAGAGACACCGAGGCACAAATACATTAACCAACCCTCCCAAGGTCATGCCACTAGTAAGTGGTAGCGCTAGGATTCAAACACGCAAGGATTTATTTTCCTCTTGGAAGACTGGCCACACATATGTTTCCTTCTTTTCATGTAAAACTATAGACCTTTCTGCGAGATTCAGTTCTAATCCTGTACAGACTGGTGAGCTAACACAAGTGCTCGGCTTGGGTTATGCATTAGTCTATATCCTCTTTGGCTAATCCTTGTGCAGTTTTGATCTAACACTGGCTTCTGTCCAATGATGTTAATCCACTCCCATATCCTTTTTAACGCTTCTCAGTCCCACTATCTTTAGGTCATTTCTAATGACCATTTTAATGTGTTTGCCTCTCAATGTGTTTCAGTAACAGGAGTCATGAAAAGATACTGCTTCTATTATTTTCAAAGGGTGAAGGCTTCTTAACTGGGTTTTCCTTTGTTCAGCTTTGGGGCTGAGATATCTGTTCAGAGGAGCTGAGTTTCCTTAGATGGAGACCAGGGGGCACTGGCTGTGGTTGGCTTGCTCTCTCCATCCTGAGGAAGATGCATCCAGCATGCCACCTGTGCCTCCTTTGCAGCATTGCTTGGTAAAATGTGCTCCAACTGTGTTTCCCTTGGAGGATGCTGGCACAGCTCCTCTGAAATAAATCCTCACAGCTGGAAAGAGCCGGGGCTGGGTGCAGAGGAGAGGCTGTCTTATGGGGACCTTCATTAATGGTCTGTGGGTTGTCTTGATTTTCCACACGTTTGACTAAGTCAGTTTCCTGTCTTGGATCTCGTTCCTTCTTGTCAAATACCAAGTTTTTGGCTCTTCATTCTTGGCCTGACTGTGTGGGTGATTGATTTTAATTTTTGTGCTTGAAATGTCCCAAGCGTTTGCCTTCTGGAAAGGAGTCCAGAGCAGTGTCAGGGGAAAGGCCCAAAGTTTAATTTTCTCCAAATGATAAAACTGAAAGTCTATTTTCTTCTCTTTCTCCCTCTCATCTCTTTTCTTTTTTAAAAAAAATTTCTTAATTTTATTTTTTAAATGTACATACAATAAAATCAACCCTTTAAATATATGATTCTACAAATTTTAACAAATGTATAGAGTCACGTATCTACCAACATAATCAGTTCTTTTCTTTTAACGCCAAGTCCTTGAACAAAATATTAAGTGAACATGCTAATATTTCATATAAAATAATAAAATTATTATTAGCACAAGACTTGGTGACTTTTTTCCCCCAAAGAGGATTGTTATTGATTAAGATGTTTTAAACTTTGCAAGGTTTTGTTTATCTCTAAGAGGAACTTCCAGTTCTTGAACATACAGATGTAAGTAAACAAGATCGACATTTTCATGGTCTAATACAATTGATTCTACCAAGTGTACCTTTAAATTTCTTTTTTCCCTTTGGACTAGTATAAACGATGTTTTGATGATTTATTTTAAAGAATCTTGATTTTATTACTTCATTTGGGCACTTATTTATTTAGGACAAGAAAAATAAATGATATCTGGTTGAGAAATGATATTTACATCTCGTAATGTGGAAGACAATGTTGTGAAAACAAAACAAGTAGAGGGATATGAATGTAGGCAAGCTTGACTATCACTTCAAATCCCAGTTTCTAGATTTGGGGAAAAGTAGTCACCACGTGGAAATGAGGCTACAGGGAATAATGTGTCTGCAGCTTTGTATTTGAAGCCAAAAAATATAGGGGGAAAAAAGAATTTTATTAATGGAGAGTAATCTGCATGATTTTGAAAGGCAAAACAAAACGAAAGCCCAAAAAGTCATTTCAGGTAGTCTCAACTTTTAAGTTCTTGAAAGAAATTATTTTTTCTCAGATTTCTTTATTTCAGAGTCTTTGCATACTCCATCTGTTTCTCTCTCTGGCCTCTCACTCTTCAAGACCCAGCTGAAAGGAATCCTCTGCAAAGCTTTTCTGGTTCCCCAGGGTGGAGTTAGCCATTCTCTCCTCTGTGTTCAGCTCCAGCACCTCCTAGAGCATTGACCATTTTGTGTCACAAACATCTACCTATAAGTCTGTCTTCCTCCTTGAGCTATGAACTCCTTGAGTAAGGGGCCATGGCTTATTTACCCTTGTTTTAACAGAGTCCTAGCAAAGAACCCACTTGTTAATGAACGAAAAATGAGTGAATAAATATCATCGAGCAATTGATTAAATAGTCAATATTCATACACATTCAATTAATAACGTTAGTTAGACGGAGCAAAGTGCTGGGAATACAATGATGAACAAAATTGCCCTGGTCTTTGCCCTCATAGAGCTTAAATCTGGTGTGGGAGAACAATAATAAATATTGCCATTTTTAGAGACGGTGTTTTTTCTTGATTGATAGAATGCATTTTAAATCAAGTCAGCTAATATATTTTCTGATATCACTTTTATGACACTACTAACATTTGATCTTACTCTGATGAGATTTTAGTTTCAGCAAAGGGCTTCTAAATATGACATTCACATAATTAGAAAATATATGGGTGTTTTTATTTCTTGGGTTTTCTTGTTTGATGTATTAAGTTATAATATATATAAATATTCAATCATATATATATAAATATATACTAGTGGAATCTGGTAAAATGAACAAATGAATTCAAGTTAGGAGATAATGATTCTACATCTAGATCTGCCACCAAGCAACTCACTGAAAGCTTGCCTTTTGACACCCAATTCATAAGTTACATTGTGCATACCAGCTGCATGGGCCACTTGTACCGAAATCAATAGAATGGGCTGCTAGTTCCTTTCACTTCAATTTAAGGCTTGAATTACATTTATGATGATATTTTTATAAACTAATGGTTTGCTTGGCTGATCTAGTAACTTGCATACAAAACATCCAAATTTTGATGGCAAACTTTCTCTTTGGAAAATGGTTTGATTAAATATAACAAAACAAGGGGAAAGAAAGCATCAGAATTTTCTGTTTACTCGTTGGTGTTTTGTTTTCTTCCATCCCAAGAAAGAAGAAGCTTGCTTATGTTTTGATAATAGCATTTATTTGTCAGATGGTGCAGGCAGGAGCCAGCTGTTTCCCATAAAGATATCTTGGGAAATAGCGATGGTGCTGTCTACAATGGCAGATGCTATCTGATACCATTTCTAGGGGGTAGTTCCTGTTGAAATGTTGTACAAGAGTTTTTTAAAGAACAGGCCAAGATGTCAAGAATGGTTAGTGCTGATACATGCCAAAGTCAATGCAAAATAAGTAGAGAGGAAAACAGAATCCTCTTTGAAAGAGGAAGGAAAGGTTCAGAAGACAGTTAAAAGCAGGCAATGCCCACAGTGTGTTGAGAGGGGGATTGGTAAAACTGTCTGATAGTGGGGCTGAAAGCTGAAAGCTATGGCCGTAGTTACTGGTGCCCAGATCTTAGTAGATGTTTTCAGAATGAAGGTTAGGAATCTGAGCTTGACAATAGGAGGAAGAGAAAGCAAACTCAGAAGCCCTCACATGCTTGGAGCTAGGTCATTTATGTAGGTTGATCTTCCACTGAAGGACATTAAGAATTCTCCTCACAGTCAGCAAAGAGGAATAAAGCCTCCACATATGGAGTGCTGGACCCAGGTCTGGGCTCCATATGGGTGAGAGGCAAGACAAATGGCAACAATTCCAGAAGAGGGAGCCCAGGGGAGAGAGAATTGTGAAGCTACGGTCCATGAGAAATGAATATGGAGACAAGGGGTTCAGGGGAGACAGGACAAGCTTTGGTCAAATGTTTTAAGAGATGTCATATGGAAAGTCTTGGTCTGTGAGTTCCTGAAGGCTGGGCTGGAATCTACAGGCAGAAGTCACAAAATGTATAATTCTTCTGAACATGAGTAAAACCAGTATATGGGATAAGCAAAGTGGGTATAAACATAAATGAAAGTTGACTTTCATCTCACACTGTCTTTTTAAACCTGTTCTTTGGAAGTAGTCTTTCCCTACTCTGGATGAAAAGTTGGGCAAGCCCATGACTTTTATGTTCCCTTTTAGGTAAAAGAAAGTTCCACAGCTACTTAAAGTCGAAAACACAGCCTCAAACCAGCAATTAAAAATGACGGCGATGTCAAAGGGGGTGGCCCCTCTCTGTTTCCCCGCCTGTTGCTGCTTCTCTTTCCCCGGCTTGCTCACTGTGATTTCCCACCCTTCCAGGTAGAAGCAAAGAAAGGAAGGAGAGGAGGGGGCAGGAAAGGCCCAACTGGCTGCTCTGCTACATGGTCTCATGTCTGCAGTTCAGTTGACCTGGGGAAATGCAATCCGGTCTGACAGTTGCTCCTTTCCCCTCTGCCCCTGGGAATCCTCCTCCCGCTCCTCTTGTGCTGAATCTTTAGTGTCCTTTTAGTGGCCATAAAGAGCTAAGAAAACTAGCACTATGTCTTGTTTTTACAAACACACGATCTGGAAGAGCAGGCCCTTCTTCATATAGCAGCATTTCTCTTCTGCTCCACTGGCAAAGCAGCTGGCCGAGCCCTTCTCTCTACAGCCTCCTTTGGTTCCCTGTGCTTGCCAACTACACGAGGCAAGCATCCAGCTCTTCTAGTGGACCCACCGAAGCCCTCTTTCCCTCGAATTGAGATGATGGTAAAGAAGGCACTCTCCAACCTTTCCCCCACAAGAGCCTTTCCAATCTCTGACTACTTGACCCTTTTATACCCTACACATTGCAGACAAGTCTTCTAATAATTTCTCAGCCATAGCCATGTGTCTCGCAATTCCTTTTGGAATTTGCTGTTTATCATCAAGAGAAACGGAAATTAGAAGAGCTCCATGTTAATACCTTATTACCCAAGGGAGGACTTTTTCAGATAAATACTACATTATTTATCGTGCTGAGTTGGGGGCTGGAGTCAGCTGGTGGTTTCCAAACTTTACCTTGGCCTTAATGTGCAGTTTTATGGTAGTGTCTCAGGGACTGCAGGTGGAGACAAGAGGGATGTCTCAAGTGGTTCTCTGCCTCCTCCACCCTCGCATCAACTGGAGCAGCCCCACTATTTTTTCCTATATTTTAAGTTTTTATGTAAAGTTTTTTTGGAAGAGGGTTATGCTGACAAATAAAAGGCTGCTAACCCAGTAAAAACCCCCTGACCGAAGACTCAGTCACTCATTTGCCTACTCTAAGGAAGACACCATCCTCAGCAGGTTGACTTCGATCCTAGGTGTTCAGAACTGCTATCACAGCTAATCAGCAGTTTCCAGTTCCCCTTACTATGAAAAATAGCTCTTTTTAGGTCAGCCATCTACTCTCTGGGGAAACTTGGTTGAGTTACTGAAATTTTGCATATTTCAGTTTTCTCATCTGTTAAATACCTATCTGGTAGTATTGTTTCTGGTAGTATTGAATCCTATATATCGAATGCCTAACCTGATATTGCAATCACTGTTGGTATTCAGGAAATCACAGCTATAGGGCCTTTCAAATCTTCCTTGGAAGTTAGCAGGCAACATCCCCAGGAATCATCCTCTGCTATGTCATCAGTTTGAGGATTTTGCTCTGATGATACTTGTGCCAAGGGGACACCATTGGTCCTCTCAAACCATTTCCTTCTCCTACTCCTGAAGAAATTTAAACCCCTCAGAGAGTTTCCTTGGAGCCTTTTATCATAGGTACAAGCACAAATTGCCCATCTGGGCAGCTGTTCCTAAACAGAAACTTGAGCAAACCTCATTACTGGATAGCCCAGAAATGGCCTCTGCAACTTGTGACAGAGCAGCCACAGGCACCAGAAGGAAGTCTTATGAAGATAAAAGAATTAACAATTGTTATAGATTCTGCTTGGAAATTGCAGTCATCTCAAGTCTACTAACTTCTAATATTTCTTAGTGTCCCCAGGAGGTAATTCCCAATATCATAAACTCCAGATGAAGGATGGATCTTGTGAGAGTTAATTTTTTGTGTCAAGTTGGCTTGGCTATGGTGCCTAGTTGTTTGGTTTAGATGTTGCTGTGAAAGTATTTTTGCATGTGATTAATATTTAATCAGTAGATTTTGAATAGAGCAGATTACCCTCCATAATGTGGGTCGGCCTCATCTGATCATTTGAAGGCAAAAACTAAAGTTTCCTGTAAAAGACGGAATTCATTCTCAAGACTGCGACACAGAAACCCCGCCTGAGTTTCTAGTCTGTCTGCCCTGCCCTGCAGATTTCAGACTCAAGACAGCAACATCAGCTCTTACTTGAATTTCCAGGCTGCTGGCCTCCCCTACAGATTTCAGACTTGCCAGCCCCCACAATCACATGTGCCAATTCTTTAAAATAAAGCTCTCTCTGTATCTATATATGTCCTATTGGTTGTTTCTCTGGAGGACCCTGACTGATAAAGACCCCATCTCGGTACTCCTCACAATACCCAACACAGTGCTGAACTGACTTTCCTTCGGGGGGTTGGTCATTCCTTGAACATGAGCTATAGTATAAGTGGCCACAAGATTGGGCTCTATGTGGAAGAGCACTGTCCAGGGTTTGACTCTGCCCTGCCACTTACGACCTGTACCGCGCTCATTTTTGGCGCTCAGCCCTGCAACCTTCTTGTCAACTCAGCCACATAAAGCCCAGGTCATTCCCTCTGACATTGCCTGTGGTCTTTGCTCACAAGGAATCCTTTGTGGCAGAAGTCACAATGACTTCAGCACCTAGGCCCACTAACAGGACCAATGGGGACTCTGTTTTCCCAAAATGGTTGCCAAGAGGTGATAGGTGACAAACTGGAAGTGAAGAAAAATTAATGCCAAGTGAGATAGATGTTAATAAAGAGAAAGACAGGAGATAAGAAGGAACCAGAAGATAAAGTGCATGCTCTCGCTCTCCACGGTGAGCTGTCCTGAGATGCAGTGGTTCCACAGGGATGTCTAGACTCTTCAGGGAATCCCACAGGACCAAGTAGACCACTGTAGAGAAAAGCTCCCAGTAAAGCACCACTTTGAATTGCTTTCCCTCCTTCCTTGCCTCACTTTTCCTTTTCCTTCATCTACGACTCCCTGGAATGGCATGCCCCACACCTCAATAAAGTGTCCACATGTAAGTTTTGTCTTCTAAAGACCTGAGCTAAGACACTAGCTATATGACCTTGATAAATCACTGGGCCAACCTAAGCTCCAAATTCCTCATATTTAACATGGAAACAGTAAGAATAGTTTCTTCATAGGGATGTTTCGAGGATTGGATGACATAATGCACAGATCCTGGGGATGCTTTTGATGGATGACAACTACGGCTGTTGCTGCCCCAGGCAGTAAGTGCACAGGGCCCCCTTACATGCAGGAGGAGCAAACACTTCCCAGTGCCGCCTGTGACCAAGAGGCTCACTCTGTCTAATTCTGGGACCCATTGATAGGAAGCTCAGTGCTGTCGCACAGGTGAGCCAAGTTCTCTGATAACAGCAGAGCAGAATGCCTGTTCCACAGGGGCAGCTGTCTCCCAGGTGCAAGAGGAGTGAGGAACTGACCATTCCCACCACTCCTCCTAACCTCACTCATCAGTATCTCTGTTTCCGTAGGGAGGAGCAGAGGGTGGGGCAATCAGCCAGAAGTGTTCAGAGAAAGTTCCTTCTTATGAAAACCAGGAGTGGTGAAGACATACTCCATCTGCTGCCATGCACTGTAGCACTTTATCATGTCCTAACTTGAAAAAGAAACTGTTGGGGTGGGATTGGGAGGATTTCCTAGAGGAAATGTCATTTATCCTGAAACAGAAAATAGGATGGATTTTGAGGCTGCAATTTCAGAGCTAGAGTGCAGAGTTAGGGAAAGGAGCTGGTTCTAGGCTTCAGGCCCTTGCAGACGTGCCTTGGGGAAAATGGTGTGTGGATATGTGGGAGGGGGTGTTGGGGGGAGTGTGCGTGCACCGGCGTACATGTATAAAATAGAGAAGCTATAGAACCAAGCATATAAAATGATTGAGAACCTGGGTTTATGGGGGCAGGGAGAGTCTAGCTGAGTACACCCTGGGTGAGGGATCAGAAGAGAGGCATCCTCTTCTCCTCTGCACCTGGAGAACCCCCAGCCACACCAGAGACAGGAGCAGGGACCTGATGTCACCACTCTTCTTCAACAGATAGAGGTTGTACCAGGCTCCAAGATTGCCAGGCTAGGCGGTGGGGGTTCATGCCCAAGTCACTAAGCTGCCAGTGTTTCAGTGACGCCATGTGGGACAGCAGCCAAAAGAACGGGAGTCTTCAACAGAACAAAAAGGGTTCTCTCTTCAGGGCCATACTGATAGAGAACTCCTTAGGCTGAGGAAGTATAATTGGGATTCTAGAAGCTACCATGATGGGAAGGAAGAAGGACACACTTGTGGTTAGGATGAGGTCTCAGAGTTATTTCCTTAGATTATTTAAAAGATCATTTCCTTTTCTTTGATTCTCTAAGTTGGTAACTTAAGATGGTTTCTTGTTTACATCTTAGTTTTTTGGAGAAAGGATAGCGTAATGATTAAGAATATATATTCTGGAGCTTAACTGCCTAGATTTAAATCCTGGCTCTGCCATTTGCAAGCTTTGCGACCTATGCTTCAGTCCCCTCAAATGTGAAATACGGATGGTAATAACTAACTCACAAGATATAGGGAGGATTAAAGAAAGCTAACACAAGTGAGCACTTGGCACAGTGCCTGGCACACAATACGTGTTCACGAAATGAAATGTCAGGTAGTAATAGTGCCTTGGCTTTTCCTAGGGATCTTGCTTTACCCAGTGGAAATGGAGGTTCACAAAAGGTTCTCAGAACTGGCTGAGCACATTCACAATCTACTCAATGATGGAGCCCTTTCTTCAAAAGAAACAAAGTGAGCTGAAGAGATAGAATGCCAGAATTCAGAGTTTGATGGTAGGGCTTCCAGCTGAGAGTTATTTTAAGGTACAAGCAGGTAGTGTCATGAAGACTTGGGAGCAGCTCAGTGATCCCACAGAGACACCACTGGCAAGCAAATCATGTAGCAGAGCCCAGGGTGTTCCCCGGAGATTCAGCCGTGGGCCTGAACTGGATTATTTTTGTTTCCATTTCTAAGGAGAAGCTGGAAGGGAGGGGAAGTTGGATTCAGAGAGTAAAATAAGGGTATTGGATAAGATGATCTCTAAATACTGTTCCAGCATTCTGCAAAGCAGGGAGTCTGTGAGCATGACAAAAAAAGGGAGATTTAAAAATATTCAAGGCAGGGAGAATCCAGGCAGATGCTCAGGAAAATATGTCCCAATCAAATTCCTGCTGAGCCTCAGAATACCCTGGTAAGGGAAATGATGTGAGTTTCATACTCAGACTTAAGGAAAATAAAATGAAGCACATGAGCTTGGGGGAAAATCTTAGACTGGCAGAGAGATAAGCTTCTTTATCCAGCCAGTCTCTTCTCATTTCACCATGGCTAGAAGTTGTGTTTTGTCAAAGAATGCTTTAAAAGGATTTGGATGGACAAGTCCGACAGTGGCAACAATTAAGTGATCCTTATTCTCTTTTGAAATGTCCTGTTTGAGCAATGGTTATTAGGCCCGGACTTACTAGGGTAAAATAATTCATGAGTTACATTCAAGTGTGACTGTCTGAAGATCTCGTGACTAATGGAATAGCCCTACATGTCTCTAGGAGGCAGTCCAAATAGTTGTGATGTGCAGTATAGTTTGTGTGCTATAAGGTCATGAAATTAGACTGTAAAACTCCATTTGATGGATAAGGATATTAAAATGGAATTAACGTATTGTTGCAAGAGAGGAATTCTTGTGCTTCAAGAGATGAAAGACGAGGGAAGCTTTGGCAAGACTAGGGATGAGACAAGCAGCTGCTGTGCAGATCTTTTTGCCATTATTCTACCAGAGCATCCCTAAAATTTCCAGTGCAGGATCTCTCGCCCTACACAAACACCAATCATTCTGCCAAGATGTTGGCTCAACTCTCAACGGAGGAGCTGAAGCCACTCTATTCAGTCCATCAGCAAAGCCTCAGACTCACCATGCTCCTTCTCTCTTAGCCATTCTGTCTCTAAGACGGCCTTGTCACCCTGCTTGTCATTCTTTCTTCGGAAGAAAGAAGAAGAGAAGAGAAGAGAATCTTAGGAGGCATCAACTGAAATCTGAGACGAGACAGCAGTCTTCCCCTAGTGCCGTCTTCCTGCTCACACCAAGCTTCACTCTCTTAAAAGCATAGCACAATTTTAGAAAGCAAAGCAAAGCATTAATGTTATGGCTCCAGCTTGGGCACAGAGGACATGCCTGTTAGTACAAATACCCTTTATCTCCAGATGTCAGCTTCTTTAGGAAAGGATTCTCACATGAGAATGACCTCCAACACCACCAAGCATATGGGGTTCTTACCGTTTTGGGAAGAAGTAGTTATATCCATGCAAGTTAGCATACCAGGTAAAGAAAATATACCCCCCTCCAAAAAATTAGCCCCATCTTCTTGGTCACTCAGTGACTCAGATTTCCTACCTGAAAATTAGAAAACTAGGCTCAAGCTAGTGTCTCTGTGACTAGCCAAAATGTCTGAAAATTTAAAAATATGTGGATGTGGGGTACCAAAAGTGCTCATCCAGAGGGCTGACTCACTTTTTGGCAACTGTGTAATGCCAAATAGCATCTCGGTCAAAGATTTCAAGGAATTTTTGGTGTAAACGAAATAGACCCAATTATTTGTTATAATTTCTTGAATGCCCAGGGCTGCCTTAGCTCTGACTGTGCCTTGGTTGGTTTGCTGCCAGGCCACCTGTCTCACTTTCTCAACCTTCACTGTAACATATGCAGTAAAAAAAAGGTAATCTAAGACGTGGGTTCAAATTCCAGGCTAGTAGGAAAGTTTCTTGGCCACCTGAGCTTCATTTCTATCATCTGTAAAGTGGAAATGAGAATAACTTACCCTGTAGTATTGTTGTGAGGAGTAAATATAACGTATGTTAAGCCCCCAGCTCACAGCAGACCCTTAATAAAGAAATAGTAGCTTAATGAGGGCAAACACAGTGTGAATTAGCACCTGCAGAGGCAGGATCATTCATCATGAAACTGCTATTTAAACTCCCTCCCACTGTCCCAGGGTTTCCCACAAGTGTGTTCTCTGACGATTTGCTGCAGAATCCCTCAGAGTGCTTATAAGAGATAGAGATTTCTGGTCCCCATCCCAGATGTGGCAAATCGGAATCTCTGGGAATCACCATCTCTTAACATCTCTCCAATCTCCAGACGACTCGAGTATTTTACAATTGGAGAACCACTGAGTTAGAGCACTAGTTAAAACATATTACTCTTTTTAGTCATGGGTTTGTAAAGAAATAGACGTGTCATATGTTCCAAAGATTTTTAAAGCACTCTCTGCAGTTCCTGAGTCCTGAGGTCTGCAAGTCCTCTGAAAGATTAGGTAATATGGTCAATTTGGGGGTTTAAAAAGCTAGTCAAGGTAGTTCATGGTGAAGCTGTCCTTTTATTTTTCCTTGATTTGCTGCCCAACTAAGTAATTCTGCACTATTATTTAGGCCCAATGAGCAGCACTTAACCAATTCCCTGGGCTATTAAATACAATTTTATATTATTTGCTCATTTAGCCTAATAAAACTCCAACTACCGTAGAAGATGCCTGGTCTCAAATCCACTTATTCTTAGACTCAATCTTCCAAAAGAAACTTTGACCGGAGCACAGACGTCTTGAACTTACAGTTGAACAGAGAAAAATTACCCAGCAGCATGAGACACTGGGCTAGTATGGATACATGTGAGCACAAAGGTGAAAATCTGAACAGCAAACACTGGCCACTTCTTTGGCAATGTAGAATACGGCACAGCTCTGGGGCATCTGCTGTAAACACAGAAACAGGGTTGGCAGAGCTGTCAGGTTACCAGTGTTCATCCAGCAGTGAAACCAGGGAATCTCCATGAAGCCTGAAAAGGAAGTGAGTCAATTTCACTGGCAAAGCCTGAAAGCTCCCCCGACGTTAGTGGAGGCTTTATTAAATGGGACCCACAGCTGAGTGGTGATATGGAGAACTTGGAGAGAGGCCATGAAGGGCAATCAAGATCAATCAAGCTTTGGAGGAATAAATTCTTTGAGGGACTGGTCTCCTTAAGACCAGAGCAATAGAGTTGTGGGCTGGAAGAGCGGCTGTTCAGGGGAGATTAACCGTACATTTAGATGACTAAGTGATAGTTAGAGTGTAAATACTTCTACTAAGAACATCAAAAGAGTAAGCTTGGGCTGAACTTCAGCAGAAATTGGGCTTGAAATTGAAGACCGGTCATGAGGGAGAGTGTTACTGTTTCAGTGTTTTAGGGAAAGTTCTAAGGCTGCTTTTCCACTTCAGAGCACCCGCTCCCCTCCGCCTGCTACTCGCCTCACCCCTCACTGCAGTAGCCACCACTTCTTGATTTAGGACCAACAATATGCCAGAGACTAGGCTTACTGCTTTATATTTCCTATCTCATTTAATCCTCATGGTAACCCTGCTACGTGGGTAGTGGCGTGCTCATTCACCAGACAGAAAACAGGCTCCACGAGATTAAGCAACTTTCCCAGGCTCACACAGTCATAAAGTGGCAGACCCTGTGTGTCTTGTTCCAAATCTCTAAGCGTATTTTATTCTGCCCATTCGCTTGTAGGTCAAGAAGCCAGTGTAGCTGGAAGCAAGCGAGAGAGTGAATGAGTGAGTGAGTGAGTGGGGGCGAGGGCAGGAGATGAGGTCAAAAAGTAATAGGCTGGGGGCAGGGACAGCCCCCTGATGATAGGTGCCCTTCAAGGCCGTAGAAGATGTTGGATTTTCTTCTGAATACGAAGGGAAGCCACTGCAGGTTTTGGGCAGAGAAGCACTAACCTCGGTTTTAAATAGATCTATATGAACATATTTTAGAGAAGAAGGGGTGAAAGCCAGGAAAATAGTGGTGTAGCTGTTTAATAGTCCAGCTGAGAGATGGTGGTTTGCACTAGGTGTTGGTGGCAAAGATATGGGGAAATGCGTAGATTCTAGAGATATTTCAAGGGTCAAACAAACAGCATGTGATGAACTGGTAAGCGATATGCCCAGCATCAGTAGTAAGGCTGGGCTAGGGCTGGAATAAGGCTCTGACTACCTGAAACCAAACCCTGCGATCTTTCTCCAAACTGCAGTGAGCCATGGTGACAGGTTACTGAGAAAAGGATTTCCTGAGCCTGAGGCCAAAATACAGAAAGTTTCCAGCATGTGAAACTTAGGACTGAGTTGTCTGCATGTGTATCCTGTGTCTGTGGCCTGTTCTCCTCTCATACCAAAAAAGAAGACAGTTGACAGCAGATTACCTAGAACACAGATAAAAAACAATTGCCAACCCCATGTCCAAGCATTTCAGCCCCCTTTGAAGACTGATGGAGCCAGGTCAGCTGCTGGCCTAGAGCAGCTACTATGGGCATGGTGAAAGGTAAATCTTATGCGTTAAGCTATATCAGGTAGAGGATGGGAGGAGCCAGTCAACAGAAACGGAAGACAGTGGCCACATTTACACAGCAAAAGCCAAGTGTAAGATTGAGCAATTACCCAATAACTGCAGGCTGGGGAGTCAGCCAATTTGGGTAACTCAGATAAAAACATGTGCTTTGGCTGCTTCTCTCGCCTGAATTACTCGATAATGACCCAACTGTCTGTTTTGCTTAGTTGAAGAGAACAAGAAACAGGTCCATCCGAGTTGGACACCTTCCATCTGAGTCGGACACCTTCCAAGGGCCATGGTGTAGCCCAGGCTGAGGGGCCGGCAGGGGAAAGGCTGCCCCCAGGAGCCTGTCTTCAAGCTGGCATGATGTAGTTAACCTTGATAAAGGGTGCGCTCTGTCAGTACCCTGTGCTGGAGACCCTAAGAGGAACAATCCCTACTCTGACGTTTCTCAAAAGCTAGACTCGAGATCAACTCAAGAAAGGATAATTATAATAAAATGTGTGAAGCATGGAGATGCCTTTGAGGAAATGATGGGAACAAGTGACCCACGCTAGGATGGGGTGTGGGCTGGGGAACAATCAGGGAAGGCTTCCTGGAGGAGATGATGCCTGAGTGGGGTCCTGGAAGATGAGTAGTTATTAGCCAGGAAAAGAAAGTTGGGGAAGGGAGAGGGAAGGCTAATGTGCAGTCTGGTGGCATTTTTTTCCTCTGGTGGTAAGAGTTTACCAAAGAATATTAACAGATAATATTCAGGTTTTACTATGCACCAAGCACCTTAGTAAGCACTTCATAAGCATTATGTTATTGCATCTTCACAATAACCATTTGGGAATGGTGCTACTATTGTTCTGTTTTGTGTATGAGGAAACTGAGGCACAGGACAGTTCAATAATTTGCCCACAGTCACGCCAGTGGGTTGTGGCAAAACCAAGACTTCAGACTGAGTGACTTCAGAGTCTTTGCATTGTTTCTCCCCATCGTGGTTTTGTTTGTAACTCGGCTTCTGCAGCCCTGGGTACTGCCATGCAGTTGCCACACATCCATGACAGATCAGAATTGATTCACACTTCACAGAGGCCAAAAGTCTGCTCTCAGAGTGGAACTCTAACAGGTGAATACACGCAGAGGTAGCAATGCCACCTTTACTTGCCTGGTCCTGAGCCAGCTCAGCATCACCTCAACTCTGCCCGATTTGTCCCTGGCACCTAGTCCCCAGCCCTTTGGGAGCTCAGTGCACTCCTCAGAGCCCATGAATTCCCTGCAGACTCTGGCTGCCTCCACTTAGTTTCACCACGGTCTCTATTCTTCCATCCCAATAGGAGTGCAAGCCTGCCGGAGGGTGGGATCCACGTCTTTGTTAGAATTTTCCTGATGGCTCTCCCACCTGCCTTCCATTACTGATCTCCTGTAAGTGCCAGGCTCTGCTGAGGAGACTGCGAAGCTAGCTTTGCTCATCAAGACATGTTTTTACCATTGTCATAAAATGCAGGCCATGTTCTGAAAGATAAATGATGAAGTAGGAGAATTGCACATGGTCTTGCCTGGAGGAGTTTCAATCAAAGATGAATTTTGTGGTTCAGAACCAAGCTGGCGAAGTAGCAGACTCATTCCAGTGCATCTGAAAGAAATGAGCTAATAACTAGTGGTGGTTCTCTGGAGACTTCACTCTGGTTCCGGGAAGTAAATATTTTGAAATTGAATTCGCAACAATGGTTTCCATTTTCAAATATAGCACCATAATTCCTTTGGGTTTCAAAAATATATTTTTGCAAACATTCAGATCACCTAAATCACACGGAGATTTTCTACATCCAAGTTACAGGTGACAACTCTACTTGCCCGAAAAACTCTTTAAGATCAAGAAGGGAGTTTACGTGGACAGCGAATAGATGTTTTCCGTTTGTACTAGGTTGGGATAAGAGAGGAACTTAATCTGAGAACATGGAATTCATTACCAGCGCAGATGCTCCACCTCTGACTCTATCTGAAGAAATGGATGACACGCCGCCTCCTCGGGTTGCTGGGGTTGGGGCAGTGCTAGCCAGGATTCTCGTGCTCCAGCGCCCAGACTTGGTTTGCCTGGTCTCCTGCCACCAGCCCCACCCACCTAAATTAATAGATCATGTTTTTACCATCTCTTCTCCACTTCTTATCTCACTTTAGCCTCACAAAAATCTTCCTTTCACTGTTGAGGAAACCAGCATCCAGGGAAGCTAAGTGTCCTTGTTATAGAGTTCATTGGTGTCAGAGAATGTGCTAAATGCTAGGTGTTCTGCATCTCACACTAAATGGTGTAAAAAGAATTTAAAATGCCCACAAGTATATCAAAAACAGTTGCTGAAGGAAAGGAGGAAGAATACTTTCTGTGAGAATTTTAAGAAGAGTTCTTTTGGAATTTGAAGTCATCCTAGGATGCTCAAGCATGGAACATCATTCTGATTGTTTTTCTACCACCCTCCTTCAGTCAACTGAGTGCTTACTTAGTGCCTACTCTGGCAGGCACTGTGGAAGGCAATGGAAACAAGTCCCTCCCAGGACTCACTACCTCTTCTCTTACTTCTTAACATCCTTCTTTCTTCCTGTGATACCCCTCCCTCCCCCCTCCATACACACAGTCTACCCCTAAACTCTGCTCTCAGGCCCCACCAAGTGCAGATCCTTGGTAAGTACTGTACACGTTGACACAACATAGAAAGGGAGAAGGGTGTTTCCTGCAGGGGTTTTGACAGCCTCTAAGCCTAAGGAAGTCTATCTTCTTTGGAGCTGCTTCTGAAACTCAAGCAATTGGGAACCACTTATGAATTTATTCTCCTGAGATCTCTACAGATTTATAAAAATAATCTGGTGCTCTGGAGAACTCTTACATATTAAAACCACAGGCCTAATTATGTTCATCAAAGTTCCTTAAATTTCAGTTCACCCCACCTGTTGGATGGAGACATGGTGACACACAGAAATGTGTTTGAAGTGTGAAGGGCCATGTAAATAAAGGTACCAATATGATCATCAACAAAGCTAATATAATGTGATAACATAAAGAGTGCCAGGTACTAAAGTAAAATATCTGGTATCAAGTGAATGACACTTCAGCTGAACAAATGCTGAAGAACGTTCACTTAGCCATGGGTGCAGAATAACTGAAGGAAGAAAGGTCACAAAAGTGGTAGCCTGTGTTTAACTTAACTCCCTTCACAAAGAACTAGTTCTCTGAAATGTAAATTAAAATGTCATGTAAAGTAATAAATGAAACATAAGGCTTTAAAAATTATCTTTTTGGGGCCAGCCCAGTGGCATTGTGGTTTGAGTTCTTGCGCTCAGCTTCACTAGCCCAGGGTTCGCAGGTTTGGATCCCAGGCCTGGACCTACACATCGCTCATCAAACCATGCTGTGGTGGCATCCCACATACAAAATATAGAGGAAGATTGGGACAGATGTTAGCTCAGGCCCAATCTTCCTCTCACACACACACACAAAATTATCTTTTGCCCAAGAAATTGGAAAAATAATTAAGATATTAATTCCACTGGTAGGCAACATAGACAAGTGCTCTGGAAACACCTCAACCACTCCTCATGGAGATGTAAATTAGTGCAGCATTGTGGGGGCAATTAATGACTTTCAAGAGTCTTAAAACTATGCATGCATGTCCATTCCACTTACAAGAATTCATTCTTGGGAAATGAGGATGTGAATGAAAAGGTAGCTATGAAGATGCTCATCACGGTGTTGCTTAAAATAGCGCTTAAAGTACAGAAGTGAAGAATATGGCATCTGAAGTCAGTGAGCCGTTAGATTCAAATCTTGGCTTTATTATTTCTCACCAAGACTCTGGACGTATTACGTTTTAATTTCACACTTGTAAAATAAGGGTGATAATAATAGAACCTGTTTCATGAGATGGCTATAAATATTTAACACAATACATCTAAGGCACTGAGGGCGCACTGAGAGCACTCACGATGTTAGATTACGTGCATTATAATGAAACATTAGAAACAACCTACATATCTAACAAATTGTTTCATCCAAGCAACGTAGTACTATATTTCAACTAAAATGATATTTTAGATGAAAATTTCACTTGGAGAGATGTTTATTATATTAAGGGGGAAAAGCAGGCTATAAAACAGTATTTGCTCTCTGAATCCAAGCAGACATTTATTACACGTTATCCAGTATACCTGAACTTGTTTTGAATTCAAATTCATTTCTCTCTCTCAAAATTTAGTTGTATTCCAAAGGAGCAAAAAACAAATAGTGCTAATTTCAGTTCCTTTACCTCCTGGGATGGAGGCCATTGAGAATTTTTCCTGGGCTACTATACTTTTGGTACTTAGTGTATTTCAGTCCAAATGATTTCTGTTCTAAATAACAAAATAGAAGCATTTCTTTTACTAACAGGTAAAGTCCTCCAAGCCGTAGCAAAAATCCCAAGATCCCATCTAGTCTCATAATGCTACTAGAGTGATTACATACATAATTTACCAAGTCAAGAAATACTACAGCTATCAGTTTTCAAATGCCTATAGCAATTTTTAAAAGCATGAACCTTGATTCTAACAATGTTTATTATGGGACACTCAAAACAGATGTACTTACAATTTAAAGTGATATAGAATTTTAAGAATATTTGCATAATGCAAAATTACTGCTAAATGTTAACGCTACCTTGTTCTACGAACAAGAGGACACTTAAGAGTATTGACTTAATGTGACTTCTGTTTCAATGTTTCAATTGGTGATTCAACTGATTTGCATAGCAAAAATGTTATCCTTACCATTTCCCAGTTCAGGAATCTCTGAATGCCTAAGAGATAACTACTCATTACTCAGGTCTTTGCTAGCACAAAAATACAAAGGTTTCTTTCTCCAATCTTGACAAAAGCTGTTTGATCACCCCTCAATTTCAAGCAAACAAGTACTGTGCCCACATGCTTACACTGAATATTAATAGCATGGAAATACTTCAATTCTTTCCTAACGTGCAAATTCTTTTTAGTACTTTCATATCTATTTCATCACTAACATTAACAAGTATATATGCAGGATAATAAACCTCATTTGTTTTGACAGCTTTGAGGCCCTCTGTTACGGAAGTTTTACTTAACTTCGGGCATTCATCTTTGGAACTAAAAAGGGTAGTGATGTGGTTTGTAAAAACTTTTGGTACAGTCAGTGAGTGGGAGCACAGGAAAAAGACAAAAGAGAGAGGAGAAGGAATCACAATCAAGCACCTTCCAACCTAAATGATGCCAATTATATCCAGCTGGGAAATGCTATAAGCCGCTAACAGTGCAGAGCTGGGCTAGACCACAAGAGCTCTCCTGACATCTGGGAAAGGTAAAGCTGACCTCCCCACTTGTGCCTGGGACAGGTAGACAAAAATCCAAGGAGATTAGCATCAATCTCACAAGATCAGATAGAGTGACTGTTGGCTACCTTCTTTGTGTTCGGCCAAAAAGATTTAACTGGAGTAGCTGGTTTAAAAGAAAAAAGAAAACTTTCTTCCTCCCTCCCCCATAGTGAAACTTAGGTTCGTTGCTTCTGGTTTGAGGCAGATAGCAAGTTACTTACATCCACATGACTGCTTTCTGGTTGCATTTATGATTACTAGAATAGAATTACAAATACTCCGCTATTACTTCCAGTCCTCAGCCAGATGTGACTCAGCTAAGTTAAACAAAGACTTAAACTGAAGATCTTTTCTCATTACCTTTTTTTTCCTGACTGGTAAATGAAAGACAAGAAGTATGTACTGATTAAGTTCTTTAAATCCAAAAATTGGTGAGGGTGGCACTCCTTACTTTTGCAATGCCCAGACTAGTGTCCACGGCTACCCAGAATCAAGTCCTGAGGTTTAGATCTCAGCTCTCAGACTCACAATCCCCAAAGAGAGTTCACTAGGAAGAAAAAATACAGTCTTGGCTCAAGAAAGCTTCCTCAGCAACTCCAAATGCTTCCAGGTCTCCTTTTACTTCTTCTCCCTAAAGAAATATATTCTCATGGTCTATATTTCACTTCTGACTTAGGATACCCAGACAGTCATTTTGAAAAGTGCTCTGCCTTTTCTTTTACATTAATTTTCATTAATGTGAAAAAAAAAAAGTTTCATCTAAGTTTCCTTTAAAAATGTATTCACAAAGCAACTCAAAACAAAATTTTTTTTAATTGAGTTGTTATATTTGAAAGAGACTAAAGTCAACTTACAGCTGAAAACAAACACAAAAGGACCAACTGGTTGAAATTTTCACAAGAATGGAAAATGTTTAATAAACTTAGAATGGTGGGCTTATTAAACTATAGTGTTATTTACAGCCATAATTCATCAATCACAAACACAATAATGTGTTTGCATGGCATGCTACAACAGAAGCTTTATTCAGTTCATTCAGAAAACATTGGCAAAATAAATTTCAGTTGCAAATTCACAGATAACAAGCTTCAAAGTATAAAGTTGTATATAACCAAAAAAAATACAGGTAATATTTATAACAATAACTTACAGATACAAACTAATGATAAACTACAATTTCACAAAGGATTGTAAACATTTTGCACACTTGTCAGTCCTTTCTTTTAGGCAAAGTGCTCTTTTGATGACAAATAAATTAACAGATACACACTAGAGTGAACTATTTCCAGACAACACACAAAAAAAGTTTCGATTTGTTTTCTTCTTGTAAACATAAGTTTTACAAAAAAATGAAGAATCAATAAAAGTGTCTTGCAGGCCAACTAGAGATACATACCTGGTCAGCAAAGTGATGTTGGAAATGCTTTGGGTGTTAAATAAAAAATTAACATTAATATCTTTTCAGTGGTATTTTATACATAATAAATGACAAGTTTATATCCTTAATCATTTCTATCCCTGAAAAAAGGAATTAGGTATGACTTATTGGCAGTTGTGTCATTGAATGGGGTAACAAGGGCTGGAGTCCAAGAGTTGTTGGTGAATGAGCTACAAAATAGAAAGAAATTTGTGGATCAGTTTTGTAGGGTAAATAAAACTGATTTAAAAACAAACAAAAACAACCCAAGGCACTATGCTTTCACTACTCAGTACAGCTGAGGGCACCAAACTACACTCATTCCACTGACCTCAGCAGAAGAATTAACTTATTCAGCATAGTAAGTACAGTATTAAATAAGAATCCAGGAATGGTTTACCCCTGAATTTTTATTTGGGGCCACAACTGTTTCCACTTTAATGTCCTCCATCCATACCCCATTCACTGCACTTCACCCTGCAGCTAGAAAGACACATGAGCTTTGTCTGCAGAGATGTTGCTAGATTTCATACGACAGTGTCTGTATAGGATGACCGTCCCCCCACCCCAAATTCTCATTTATGAATGCTTAACTGCCTCTTCTCTAAACATACATCAAAACACATTTGACTCAGGCAACACTGCAGTCATTGTGAACACACACAATTTCACTGCTAGTATAAGTAAATGGCAACAATGGTACAGGCTCTGATTTTTTTTTTTTTTTTTTTTAACCAAAACTTAAAATGAAGCTTCCACTTTCAGCAAGGGCTATCTTGCTTCAAACCAAACCTCCCTCTAAGAGCAACTAGGAAAGCTGAACAAAATTTTTAAAAATTTGTTTGAAGGCATCTGAAAGATACCAAGGTAGTGAAAACTTTCAAAGTCAAGTCCCAGAAGAGAAGGGGAAAAAAAATGTGGCTACTTTTCTCCCAGAAGGTTAGTGATGATTTTAAAAGAAAAAGAATATCTGAGAGGCTGAGAGGTTTAGCAGAGTTTTCAGGAGTTAGAATTTGGCTAGGTTGTGGGGCACAAAAATTAAAGATCAGGGACGATGGAAGAGAAGTCTGAGTGAAAGAACAAAATAGAACACAGACTTTTCTTGGGGATTCCCTGAGGGCTAAGTCCAAGGAGGAGGAACCAGAAATACCCCAGCCCTCCAGGACTGATGCCTGATTGGATTAAGTTCATCTTCCCCTAGCCTAACCCCTTGCCAAAGGCAAAACTAAATCCTTTCTAGTGGAAGATATCGTCCAGAGCCTCAAATTATTCCTTGTTTTTTATACCCAACATCTGAAATGCAAAAAATAAAATGACAAGGCAAATAAGACATGACTTGACTGAAAGCAAAGAGGAAAAACCCAAAAACAATAGAACAGACCCACAAAAGATGCAGATATTGGAGTTATCAGACACAAATTTTACTATAATTAGTATGACAATAATTTAGTTAAGGAATAGGTGACAAAATAGATGATTCCAGCATAGAAGTAGAAACTTCGAGCATATCTCGTTTTATTGTGCTTCACTTTATTGTGTCTCACAGATACTGGGATTTTTACAAGATGTCCCTCAAGCAAAAGATTATGACTCACTGAAGGCTCAGATGACAGTTAGCATTTTTTAGCAATCAAGTATTTTTTAATTAAGGAATGCACTTTTTTTAGACAAAATGTTACTGCACACTTAGACTACAGTATAGTGTAAACATAACTTTTATATGAACTGGGAAACAAAAAAAATTCCTGTGACTTGCTTTATTACAATATTTGCTTTATTGTGGTGGTCTGGAACTGAATCTGCAATATCTCTGAGGTATGTCTGTATATAAAAGAATGAAATAGAAATTCTAAAATTGAAGATAAAATAACTGAAATTAAGAACTCAGTGGATGAGTTTTACAGTATATTAGTGAACTAGAAGGTGGGTCAGAAGAAAATATCTAGACAGAAGCATGGAAGGTCAAAAGGCTGGAAAACATGGAATGTTTTTCATAGGGCAGAAACAATATTTGAAGAGACAAAAGCTGAAACTTTTCCACAATGAAAGGCATCCAACTACATATTCAAGAAGCACGTCTAGGCACATTATAACAAAACTGAAAATCAAACACAAAGAGAAAGGCTGGGGAAAAAAAAAAGACTCACTTTCAAAGGAGCAAGAATAAGGTCAACAGCTGACTTCAACAATAAGGGGTATCAGGTTAATTAACTATCCATATTCTAAACAAGAGAAATAATGGAAACCAGAAGACAATGTTATCTTCAAAATGGTGAAAGAAAATAGCTGCCAACCTGGATTTCCACATGCGGAGGAAATATCATTCACAACTGCATCAAGACAAATATGAATAAACCTAACAAAAGATGTGCAAGTTTACTAAACAGAAAACTCTAGAATGTAAGAGAAAATTCAGAAATGACCTAAATAAATAAAAAGACTAAGTTTATGGTATGGAAGACTATATTATTAAGATAGCAGATTCCTACAAATTGATGTAATAGCTTGAGACTATGATACAACTGTTTTCCCTTTGTGTATGTGTGTGTGTGTGTGTGTGTGTGTGTGAGAGAGAGAGAGAAAGATTGGCCCTGAGCTAAAATATGTCACCAATTTTTCTTTTTCCTTGAGGACGATTATCACTGAGCTAACATCTGTGCCAATCTTCCTCTATTTTATGTGGGATGCCACCACATCATGGCTTGATGAGCAGTGCTAGGTCTGCACCCAGGATCTGAACCTGCGAACCCTGGGCCACTGAAGCAGAGCATGAGAACTTAACCACTATGCCACCAGACCAGACCCATTGTTTTCCCTTTTTTAGTGGAAATTGACAAGCTGGTAAAATTTATGGAAATACAAAGGGTCAAGAATAGGCAATACAAAGTTGAATAACAACCAAGTGGAAAGACTTGTACTACTGGCTATCAAGAATTATAGGACTAGCATAATTAAAACAATTAGGTATTAATATAAAAATAAACCAATAAAACAATAGAGGGTACAGAAAGTGACACATACTTTATATGGACACTTGATTTATGACAAGTGTGGCACTACAAAGCAGCTGGGAAATTGGTATTTTCATCAATTTAACAAAAAAGCGTTGCTTCCTAACTCACACCAGATACAAAATTCAATTCCAGATGGAATGTAAATCTAAATAGCAAAGATAAAACAAAGTTTCTAGAAGATAACACAGGAAGAATAACTTCACTATCTCTGAGAAGGAACAATTTCTTGAACAGGACTCAAAAACAATGCCCATGCAGGAAAAAAAGTGATGAAGTGAATTACATTAAAATTAGAAAGTTGTGCTCAACAAAACATACCCTTAAGAGAGTAGAAAAAGGCAAGCCGCTGAATAGGGGGAGATATTTGGAACACATAATCATCAAAAACTTATTTAAATGCAAAATATAACAGGAACTAAAACAAATCAAGGAAAAAACAAACAGACAAACCAATAGACCAACAGGCAAAAGACATGAACAGGCTTTTCACAAAACAGGATACACAGATGCCCAAAGAAAGAATGGTTAATCTCATCAGTCAGGAGGAAAAAGCAAATTAAAATAACGAGATGGCACTACACAACCATCAAATTAGCTAAAATTAAGATGTCACACCATCCCAAGTGTTGGTGAGGACATGGAGCACCTTGAACTCTCTTGAACTCTCATATACTGTGGGTCCAAGTGTAAACTGGTTCAACCACTATGGAAAACTGTGGCAGAATCAACTAAAGTTGAGTGTATGTGTAGCCTAAGACCCTATGTTCCACTCCTAGGTACACACCAAATAGAAATGTGAATTAATGTGCACCAAAAGGCATGTACAATCAAGTCTGTAGCAGCATATTCATAAAAGCCCAAATGAGAAAAAATGCAAATGTGTATCAACCATTAAATGGGTAAATTATGGTATATTCCTACAGCAGAATCCTATCTAACAATAAAAGACAAATCACTGATTCTTGCAACAATACAGATGAATCTCACCAACAACGTAATTGGATGAAGTGAGACACACAAGAATACGTTCTGTATGGCTCAATTTATATAAAGCTCAAAAACAGGCAAAACTAAAACATGGTTTTAGAATCAAAGAAGAGGATAATAATTGGGAGGGGACATAAGAGAGGCTTCTGGGTGCTAATTATGTTCTGCTGCTTCATGTGGGTAGCATTTACATGGATATGTTCACTTTATTAATTCATCAAGCTTCTATATGTATGCTTTGCTTCAATAAAAAATTTAACAAAGCTCAGTAAACCCCAATCTAAAAGTCTGAGTGTGAATACTTTCTCTGACCATAGGAAAGTAAATTATTTAAATATTTTTCAGATGAAAGCCAAAACAAACAAAAAAGCTTTCTAAGTAAAAAAAATCAAGCACTAAGAGTCATGTTCTATATCTGTATTTTAGCTATAAAGTGGTTGTTAAATTTGTCCCTTAAAATGCAGCCACAGAAATAAAAATGTCTGGATAGTTCTGCTCCCTGCTGCACCCCCCACAACATTTGTCAGCTACTACTGAGGTAATATTTCAAAATGTGAATCCTATCAATAATCTAAGATTAGAAATTATCAGCTTTTAATTGCTTGGGAGATAGCTGTTAAATGTTGGGATACCTACCATCCATATAACTATGCAGCGCAGTTAACATCGTCCCGTCTTGGGGCACGTAGGCAGAATAAGCCATTTCTTCTAACATCGGTGGGGACAGCCTGGAGGGCGGGCCTGCTGTGACTGGGGTGGAGGAAGAGTGATTAGGGCTGACGTGTTTCTTGTGGCGCGCTCTACAATTCTGAAACCACACCTGAGGGGGGAGAAAAGTAATGCAGCTGTATCACATGTCGGCTTCTGAGGATATTATCAGCTCAGTTTAAAAAGGAATGCAACCTCAATTACTTTACCATATGAGCACAGTATAAAACTAAATAACCTTTTTAAAAAGTTCTGCAGGCAGAAGAGAAACATTCTAGCACAAATAACAATGGTCATTTTCTTCTTTCAAATAATAACTATCTGGTGATTTACTTAAAAGTCAATTCTATACTAAACCAGAATCTTCCAAAAGTCTCCTTGGTTTTACTACTGGCATTTGAGACAAAAAGAAAAGCAGAAAAAGACCTTTTAATCAGAACTTAAAAATTTTTTTTAAACCACTAAAAAACGTATTCTTAGACACCTGCTGGACTTATTTCAAATCCTTTCTCAACTGACTAAAATCCCTACTGAGAACTTAAAGCTTTCTACAAACCTCTTGATTCAGTTATTCCAGTCACATTTTAACCTGCCGAGTTCAATTTTCTTCAGTGAATACATAGGCTATTCCCTAAGAAGCATGTTACGGTCAGGCCTATAATATGGAAAAACCGGTAACATTTAAGTAGAATAAAATACAAATACATACATTGGTGAACGAGTTCACAAAATGTAAAGAGCTACCCACCCTCTTGTCCACTCTATCCCAGAAATAAAGGAAGTGCATTCAAGGGCCAGCGGAGTTTTCCATCCAGGTCCGAGTAAGTGAGGCTAAAATGCCAAGAATGCTTCCAGCAACTCACCTGCGTGAGTTTGAACTCCCTGCCATTAGATAAAACTTGACTATAAAGTGTTACTCTATTAAAGTATTACAGCATTTATTTGCTATCACTCCAAGACAATTCTGTCACAAGAAGAAAGAGAAATGGAGAGATAAAAACTTGAAGGAAATTAAGAACATTTGGGATCAGAGGAGAAGGCCCAGGCAAGGTCAGGGGCACAAGGTTCTGTCCAGGACTAGGAGGTAGTGACTTGATGGCACAAGGGTATCGAAGCTGGAGAATGTGGAAGAGAAGGAAGCTGCAAAAAGATTTATATGAAAAAGCTGGCCTGATTGCAAAGACACACCCTGCCCTTGGGACTCAAAAATAGAGGGCTGGTAAAGGATAAACTCAAGGGATTAAAACTAAAGGAGTAAAAATTAATAATGGAATGGGGAATGCAGCTCTAGAGATCAGGTGGCTGAAAGGCAGCAGCCAAGGAATGTTTTAGGAACAAGACAAGGCAGATATCAAGGAAAAGGAGCAGAAAGTCACAGCCTTCTCCCTGTCTTCCAGAGTGTTAGTTGGACTCTTAGTACAAAGACCACACCCAAAGTCTCCAGTCACAGTTCTTTCCACAGGCTCCTTAACAATAGGTGCCATTACTGTCACCCAACCAGCCAAGAAGATACACTCACAGAGTCTCCAATTTGTCAGAGGCAACTGCTGCCACCTGCCTTTTCCCCTGACAGTACCCACAAGACACACACCCCAGAGGACTACATATAACCTAACACACATGGCACTGTGCTTCCCAGAGTTTCTTCAAAGTATCTTCTGTCTCCAATAACTTATATATTGGATGGAACCTACTCAGTTGTTTAAAAAAAAATCCCAGACTTTGGAAACAAAAGAAGGCATGACATAAACAGCAGAATAACTACCTTAACGCTGATTCGAATAGCCTCTTGGAAAGACCATCAACAAGTCATCAAGCAGAGAGAGGTTTTTAAACACAAAGTGTGATGTAACTTGTACAGCAAAATATAGCTGAGGATTCCAGACATCAGAAAATAAGTTCTGACATGAGGGCTACCCAGCTTCAGAATTCAAATACAAGTCATGTTGACTCTTCTCACTGACTTAAAATTTCCTCCTGCTTCACAAATCTCTAACAAAGTTAAAATTTCTTCTGAGCAACATACTTTAAAAATTTGTGAGTTCTAAATTGTAACCTATAAATGTTGAAACCAGGCCCTGTAGACATTCTGCAAAAGACAAAGATTAAGGTGTAAGATGAGTCTCTTAGAAAGCCCGAAGAGCCAAATAAAAGAATTTAGTGTAAGAAAAAGATGGAATATTAAATCACTGCGAAACCCTGGTATACTACTGATTTAGAGAAAGCTGGCTAATCTTTTGGGAGAAAAAAATAGAAAAATCCCTACCTCACATGTAACCAAAAGTCAATTTCAGATAAATCAAAGTTTAGATATAAATAATTGGAACCATAACCAAAAGTCAATTTCAGATAAATCAAAGTTTAGATATAAATAATTGGAACCATAAATGTTTGAGGAAACAAAAGCCATTACTGATATACTCTGAGTGGAGAAGCATAAAAAAAGCCAAATCTATGAAAAAAAAAATGAGGGGACTTGAATACAAAGAAATATAAAAGTTCTATGTGGAACAAATGAATGAAAAGGAAATTGATGAACTATGAAATTTAACATAATAAATGAATTAATAAATGTCAGTAAGATGGAGGGAAAAGAAAAAACACCAGTAGAAAAATGGGCTAAAAATGTACGATTTTTAAGATTGCAAAATAAGCAAACATTAAAACTCATTGATAATAAAAGAAATGTATAAAAAAATGAGATTTTCTGACTACCAAATTGGAAAATATATAAAAGAACGGCAGTATTCAGGATTCACACGGGTTGGGGAGAGGGAACTTTCATATGTAGCTGCTGGCAGAATAAACTGGTATGAACTTTCTGGAAGGTGATTTTTGTACTCAGTTAAGGCCCCAAAAATGTTTTATCTTTTGACTCATTAATCCCAGTTCTAGAAATGTATCTATCCTACAGAAACTACTGAGTAAGCATGCAAGGCATATATACAATGTTGTTCATTGTAACATTTTTATGATAGTGAAAAACTGGAAATAAATTAGCTCAATATGTGCAGCAATAAAAATGATGTAGATCTTAACATGGGAAGGTATTCCCAGTACACCAAGTGGAAGAAACAGCAATGTTTTATTCTGTTTCTGTAGAATATACAATTCATAATTCACCTGTCTAAAAGGCTATGTGAACAGAGATTATATAGGGACGCAGACTGTTAAAAGTAAAATTACCCATTTTTATTCTGTGATTTCAGTACAATGATGACCTGTTCTGTTACTAATGTCTCACTAAGCAGACTTTAGTTAGTAAAGGTATGACTGTCCCTATAATCAGACCACTGTTTCTACCTAATCTTTAGATAACATAGTTTGTATATTAGGATCAAGGCCTAATAATCAAAACTTTTCTTTAACTTTTCTAAAGTGTGCCCAATGCTAGGAAGTAGGCTGAGCAAAGAGGTTATAACTACTATTTGAGATCACAGTAATTAATTCTTCAAAAATACTGTGAAGGACTATATATTTAAATTACATACACCTATGCATATATAAAAATAATATATATATATATGCATGTTAGTACTCCTTCCTTTGTCATCTTATCTAAAATATTTAAATTTAATCCTCACATATTAAAAGCCACCATCCAATAATGTGTTCTTCAAGTTCTAGTTCTTGGAGTCAAGTTAACTTGCTCATAATACTGATGACCTAAATACCTGGAAATTACATGACAGATGTCTGTCTGGGGTCCTTACTTCTTCAAACGATAAGAAAAGCTCTCAGAAAACCCTCCACAGGGGCCGGCTGGTGGCACAGTGGTTTAAGTGTGCACATTCTGCTTTGGCATCCCAGGGTTCACTGTTTTGGATCCCGGGTGTGGACATGACACCGCTTGGCAGGCCATGCTGTGGTAGGCGTCCCACATATAAAGTAGAGGAAGATGGCCACAGATGTTAACTCAGGGCCAGGCTTCCTCAGCAAAAAGAGGAGGATTGGCAGCTGTTAGCTCAGGGCTAATCTTCCTCAAAAAAATAGGAAAACCCTCCATTTTCTTTTGCTTCCAACTTCAAAATAATCTAAAAAATAATAGTCATGAATCTGACTTAGCTGCAGCTGTCACAGTCATTGAACATATAGTCTTAGATTAGAAGGACCCCTCAGCCCGTTGAGCCTGAACTACAACAAAGGAAGCTTCACTTCTGGGCATAGGAAACTCACTACCTCCAATGGAGACCCACCCTATTTCTCTAGCCTTTCATACTGAGAAAGTTCTTCATCATGAGTGAAATCTGCCTTTTTCTACATCCCTTGCAGAGACTTGATTCTGCTGTCTGCAGGACAGCCTGTCGCATATATTTAAAGATAGCTACTCTGTTTATACTATTCCATCCCTCATCATCTCCTGATCTTATCTCCAGATAAATATCCCTGTTGCCATTAATATTAGCACATGTTTTCTTGATCTTTCATGACCTTATTTGCCTTTCTCTAAAAAAGGGGACTCTTTTCAGATTGGTTCCTTGTTAGTCCCTTTTTAAAATTTGGCACTGTGAAATAAACACAGTACCCTGAACATTTGAAAAGCACCAAGGTCATGGGACTCGCCTCCTCAAGAGAGCCTCACCCCACTACAGTCAACCAAATCCACTGGGAATCTAGGTGTCCAGAGAAGCTGCAGTACCATCACATCTTTCCCACTGGTTTCTTTGTATAGATGATTGGTTAATTATGAAATACTTCAGTCTTAATAAGAATAAACACCTGTTTATCAACCACCCAATTTAAGAAACAAAACATTACACGTACAATGAACTTTACCTTTTTTTTCCCCTGCTGACTTTCATCTTGCTGATTATGGTTACTTGCATTAATTCCTTAAACTTTTTTGAACCCTGAAAGTTATTTAAAATTATTTTCCATTTCCCTGACCTCTCTATAAGATCTTGACACAGTTGACCACCTCCATCTTGAACACACCTCACCCCCTCAGCCTCCATGATGCTTCTACACCAGACTCATTTCTTGATTCTGGCTGTTATTACATCCCATTCAACCAGCACTTCTTACCCTGCTCTCTCCCTAAAGTCCATTTTTTACTTTTTCCTGTCTATGATCTCTTTCTAAAGGATCTTATCCAATTTCATGGCATTAGATCTTTTCACTTGAGTCATGGTCATCCTTTAAAATACCTTTTTACATGCTCAATTGCCACCATCATTGTATGATTAGTAGAGCTAAAAGGGAATTCATCTCCCTCCCAACTACCAAACCAGCTTTCTTCTGACTTCAATATTCCTTTCAATAGCACCATTCCCATGGATACTTTGACTTCAAATTTAATAGTCATCTTTGACTTCTCTCTGCTTCCCCTTTACAGTGTCCAGCTCCGTTTCTTGTCTCCCTAGCATCCATCACTGCCATCAGTGTGCAGTCAATAAAATGTTTCTTGATGAATTCTAGGCCACTACCCCAGTTAAGTATCTGTTCAAAAATCACTACCTTGCAGGGTATCCCAACTAATCTGTCAATCTCTATCTAGCCTCTCACAACTCAAATTCCTCCCATGTACTATCTCCAGCCCTTTTTTCTTAAAAACGCATATCAAGGCTTTCTCCTGCTCAGGAGAGAACACTGCATTCACAGGCCTCTCCAACTTCAGCTCCAACAATTTCATCTCCCCAAATTTGCAAACATAGATCCTACATTCCAATAAATTTGTTCTAACTCATCCTTCCCTAGCTTTCTTCACACTACTCTTTCTACCTGGATCTTTAACAAAGACCATCAACATCCCCTACATACACATATTCACTCACATACACAATCATAGAAAAGTAGAAAAAAATATTGGCCTGAGTGGTTAAGTTTGCATGCTCCACTTCGGCGGCCCAGGGTTTCACCGGTTCGGATCCTGAGCATGGACATGGCACCATTCATTAGGCCATGCTGAAGCAGTGTCCCACATAGCACAATCAGAGGCACTTACAACTAGAATACACAACTATGTACTGGGGGGCTTTGGGAGAAGAAGAAGAGGAAAGAAAAAGAAGATTGGTAACAGTTGCTAGCTCAGGTGCCAATCTTTGGAAAAAACAAAAAACAAAAAAAACTGGCCTCAGAACCAGATCTGGCTTGGAACTGCAGTTGTCCTCTACAGCCTGAGGAACTTAGGGTTGTTGTGAGCACTGAATGAAGTAACTTCTGCGAAGAGTCATTTAACAAATGGTAGCCCAGCCCAAGCAGGCTAATTATCAGGTTTAAAGAAATTGAGTTAGAGTGTGAAGAGACCTAAAATGGGAAGCTAATGCTTTGACATTTCTTCACATAAAAAAATGCAACCTCATAAAGACCTAGAATAGAACTTTTAGTATCTCTTGATTAACTTTTAAAATAATTACCTGTATCACACGTCTGCTCAAGCCTGTCCTTTCTGCCAGTTTCTGGAGGGTCTGTGCATCTGGGTTGTTGTCCTGAGCAAATTGTGCTTGCATAACCTGTTTTTTAAAAAATGTAGGTAGTAAATAGCTAAAAATAAGAAGCTCAATCTCCTGATTTTGATGACACGTGAGATAAGACATGCACAACAAAATGGGATACTTATATTTTATTACTGGGACATCAATATGGGGAAGTATGTATAAATGAAAAGAATGTATATTTTGTAAGTTTACATACAACTTGCCATGTTACATCTTTAAAAAATAATCCATTTCAATATAAGAACTTGTCTCTCAACTAAACAATCAAAAATAAGCTCAGCTTTTCTTTTCTTCCATTCTCAAAACCCACAAATGAAATGCATAAAAAGTATATCTATTTAGCATTTTTCTGCTTTGTTAAAAATTGCTAGCATTAGAAAACTTTTAAAAATACAAAAATCATTATCACATTTATCTCCAACCTCTACTGAGCTAAACAGGTTCAAGGCCTCTATCACAATTTTTATCAGTCTGCAAATAGTACACAATGCAACAGATAGACTCCATTTAATTGCAATGACTCCATTATTGTTTTGAGCACTTGCTCTATGCAAAGGAATATCTGAGATCTTAAAAAGGGAAACCCATCAGCCTACTGAATAAGAATTTCCTAGGATCTAAATATCTATATATTGAAAAAGCTCCCAAGTGATTCTAATGTGAACCTTTGGATTGGAGCCACTGTGCTAAGGTATCACCATGAGATAGTGATACCTGAAAAAACTGTCCCTGGTCTCAACTTCCTGGGAGAAAGACACAGACATGCCAATAACTACCGACAATACAGGGTAAAGGGAGAGGCACGGAGGAGGAGGTGGAGGGAGGACCCGAACAAAAGCACAAGCCAAGGGCTTTGGATTCTTTCAGAAAAGGGAATCATGGCAATCAAGTGGGATGTTTGAATTTTATTACTTAAAAGTCAAGTGATCAAGGGAAGTATTATGAAATACAAAGAAAGTATTATAAAGAATGAGAGGGGCTCTGGCATCCAGCATGATTGTGTATGTCCACGGGCACGGAATGCGGGTGAGCAATCTAGCTACAGACCTTAAGCATCGCTGACCTCAACACCATTTCCAACAGGCAAAATTAATTGCATTCTCCACTATGCTCCTCATACAATACTGTCTTCTGCCACCGCACTTGTTACAGGGTAGCTCAATAATTGGTTGGCAAGTCCAGCTCTCCGTAGCAGAAAGTGAGTTTCTTGAGGTCAAAGGGAATGGTTTTCTCTTTATATCTCCAAGAGTTAACCTACCTTCCTGTCACATAGTACGTTTAAGAGTTTGTGACTGAATGAACCTTGACAATAAGAGGAAAATCTGAAGACAGTATGGAGAAAAAGATCGATGTTGTTCCAGGAAACCTTATGAGGTTTACAAATTAAGTTCTCTCTGATTAGAGCCTCTTGTAGAATATGGTATTCCTGGCTTCCTGTCCAACTATATTTGTCCACATACTCACTGGAAACACCACATGTATTTTTGCTTTAAAAAATAGGCAGAATCAGCCTAAAAGTTTATAATCTCGCTCAGTGGACTTCATTCCTTTCCTACCTCCAATGTCTTACTTTAATATCTTCATGTGCAAATAGAGTTGTGTTTACGTGTAGCAGAACGTATAACATCCCAAAGAGAAAAAAGAATGAGCAAATTAATTATGTCTTTGTTTTTTAATTTTCCAAGGAGAAAAGCTGAACAGATATTTAAGGTTTTGCTTATAAGGCCATTATTGATAATTTATAAAATAAAAATAGCATGCTTTTCACAAATGCATTTCAAATTCTCAAGTTTAATAATGGAACCAAATTACATTTAATAAAGCAATTTCTCATCAAGGAATAAAGCAAAACTTAAACCAACACTGAGGGTTTAGAACTGGAATGTACTAAAGGAAAAGTAAGATATGCTTACAAGTGTTTCGTCTCTCTCACACACACACACAGAAAACCCTTTTAATTTCGACTTCGTTTCATTATTCTCCAGTCACTAATGATGCCAAAACCCACCCTACCCCTTTTCTCAGTTCTTTGAACGTGGTCAAAGAGTGAGCCTCTGTGGACACTCATCATTTTACGGCCAGGAAATCTACCAGAAATGTCAGGAGTCTGCGTGGTAGCAGCTGACCAACTCAATCCGAAAACAGATTAAAGTCAGTGCTAACCTTGGCATGTTCAACATAATAATCATTGAGCAAGTGCTTCCAACTACAATAAGCAAACCATAATATTGGCAAGAACTTCTTAAATATCATTTCTACAAATGGGACAATATTTGAAAGGTTTTTGCCAACACAAAATATATTCTATTTTGTGAGACAAACTATTTTTTCTTCCCGTAAGTTTCTAAAGAAGAATTTTGGGAAATTATCTTGTTTATTCCTCCCATTTTAACTCTCCTCTGCCCAAAGCAGGTACTTCATGAATAGTCTTACTTACTGATCATCTATAATATAATTTTGCTGAATTCAAGTACTATTGAATATATTCAGCTTTCTGAAAGGTAGGACAATTTGACAATGCATTACTTGATTGATTAGAGGTTCTGGCAAAATATAATGACTCGAGTTTTTAAAAAACCTACAGCTATCCCAGATTCTAAGTTATAAAGAACCACTTGAGGACAAAGATTGTCTCATTTGTTTTAGCTATCCCTGGCATAGATACATGCTAACAAATACTGGATAAATGAGAACATGCTTTGAAGGCATATCATTTCTGTTTTCACTCTTTAAAACCTATGATTCTGATATCAATGTTTTTAACTTATGATTCAGATCACATTTTTCAAATAATAATGCATGAATTACATGGTTTATGCATGTTTGCAACTTAAAACTTTAAGATTATCTACAAGATTCAGAATCTCACTCTTGTTTTAGCTGCTGCTGCCATTAAGTGAAGTTTTGTTAAGGCAGAGTTTTACTCATGGTCTCCTGAGAGGCCAAGCAAAATGAAAAGACCAGAGGTTTGGGAAGCAGGGTCCAAATCTCTTCTCTGCCGTTCCCTTGATGGTCTGCCTTGAGAGAAGTTCCTGTACCTCTTGGAAGAGGCTACCTACACTGAAGAATTGTTGAGTTAAAGGAGATAATATAAAGAAATGCCTGGCATAGGACTTAGTACACAAAGACCTCTGAAAATATTATTCCCTTTTTAATTGGCATGTGTAATTATCTTCCTATCTAAGACTGTGTATCCATTTAAAGTGGTTTTGGACTTTCGCAATTACAATTTCAATAATAAATGTTTATATTAAATAAGTTATCAACCTTATAATTATTAAAATTATAGCCAGCCTTTCATGAAAACTTTAACAACAGGATATATTTATATTAGAGATTCTATTCTAACACAGACATCTTTTAGCCACTGGGTATTGCTGCCAGGTCTCGCACAGGGATTTATATCTCTAATTTAGGACTTTATGTGATCTTTACTACAACTCAGTGAGGCATCCAGAAAAGCAAGGGTCAAACAGAGATATGTCTTTAAATTGCCTTATCTTTCATTTATCACTTATTGACCACATAGTCTATGCCTAAGAAATCCCAAACCATCATTTGGAACTTTGTCAGAATGGATCTAGATTTTAATGCTAGATTGCTTTCCAATGCCATTAAGTTCCCTCGGACACATCAAGTTTTCTTTCTTAATCATTCTTTCTTAATCTTTCTTTCTTAATCATTCTGAAAAATCCTCTCTTGAAACCCTTTTATTGTATTCATCTTAAATGTTGACAAGTCTTGGAACACTACACGATTTTTCAAAAAACTACTTCCACTTATTTGTTAACATTGTATAAATGTCCTTTAGAGTCTGAGCTAAGATGGTTACTCTGTATAAAGCACCTGGCAGTATGTGTAAGGTGCTCAATAAATGTTACTTTACCTTAACATAAAACAAATACCTCAGCCACATTAATCTTTTAGAAAATGTGATTTCTTTATCTGAAAGAATGCCAGAAAAAAATCATTATTTGAGTAGACTTAAATACAAAGCAAGGAGTAATTATTTAATTATTTTTGTGAAAATTTGCATAAATTGAATTTATAATAATTATATTTAGGGCAGCTAAGCCGAAAGTAATCTCTCCCTCTTCAGGGGACATAATCAACCTTTAACATCAAATTATAGAATTACTCCCTCTATCCTCTGCAAAAACAAGAAAGGGTCTATTTGATTGGAGTCAATCAGTAGATTCCTGATCATGGTAAGGCATATTCAATTTCTTCCTACTCAGAAAACATACAGTCTTGTCCATTAAAAGTCTCATTGTGGTTTGTTAAAAAGATGAACACATTAGTGTCCCATAGACCCACATACTGTATGTCTCTTTCTGTTAAGAGTCTTAGAATATTTTGTCTTCTATTACAATTACATGTAGTAATGTAAATGCCTGGGTTAAACTGATTTTATCAGAAAGTTAGGACAGATAAACATTTTGTTTCCACTTTGATGTTAATATCAATAGACCCCCAGAGAAACAAGGCTTGAATGACTAGTTCATACCATATCATGCCTCTGGAAATACTGATAAACATTTTAGGGCAATAAGGATGTTTTCATACATTCACCAAGTTAGTTTTCACAAAAACCACAGTCTAAAATTTTGAAAACATAAAAATATTTTTAGACAACATGGAGATTGTTTTTCTGTCTCATTTTGTTTGTTTGGGTTTTAGTTTTTTGTTTTTGGTAGGAAGGGGCTTCAAAAATCATAAATTCATTGTCATGGCTACCTGGAGCTGATCTGCTGTAAAGCTGGTCCGAGCTCTTTTTGCTGGTTTTGGATGATTAACATCTTGCTCTGTGAGGAGGGCACCTTCAACACTAATCCCATTACCTGCATTTAAAAAGCACACCATACATGTTGGTAACTCCAATGGGTCCACCAGTCATGCAATAATACGTTTCTTGCATCTCTTGCCTTGGTGTGAAACTGTATACATCTTCTAGACTGTCAAACCCCTTAAGTTTTAAAACACACTAGAAACATACTGTGAAACAATATTCCATATGTAGGCTTATGTATTTAGTCAAAAGTGCAAAACGTTAGAAGTGCACATCTAAGGCTCATCCTTAGAAAGGAAAATACAGGAAAACAACTGGTTACAAAAAGCAAACAGAATCCTAAACTCAAGGCTGCCGCCTGAGAATATGGCACAAGACTAAAACACATGCCATGGCTTTCCCTGTAAATAAACAGATGGAGACCATCCCTAACAGTAGAGTCCTTAATGAGTTTTACCGCAATTACACTGCACAAAATAATGCATTAAGATGACCTTAGGAAAAATCGTTTTATTCCTGTATTCACTGTCCCAAAAGACTCAAAAGTATTTTAAGTATATATTTACCATTTTCCACTTCTCTTTTTAAATTATCCAGCATGCAGTCATAATGCACTCTGCAGAGGACTTTCTCTTCCACCAAAGCAAACTCCTCTCCCGTGGAAAGTTGTCTTTTGCAAGAAAAGCAGGCAAAGCATGCCAAGTGATAGACATTCCCCTTGGCCCTCCGGACCCAGTCAGTAGAGTGGATGTGCCTCCCACAACGAGAGCAGCGAGTTCCATACCTTCTACATAAACAGAAGGGCAGGAGATGGAGATTTTAATGCTTGGTGAGAAATTCATCAGTCTAAGATTAAATTAACATGTTATAATACTCATTGGAGCAAGCTAAGTATTTAAATCTTTTGAAAATGAAACAGGAATCAATTATTTTTCTAAAAGTCAATATGGTAAGCAATGAAGACTGAGATAGGGTCATAATTCAAAGCTGTTTATAAAACAAAAACTTTCCATTGTTACTCTAAAGGAAGATTGCATTTTTTCTTTTAAAATAAATGAAATATGAGTTTCAATATCCTTCTTTAAACAAATATCAGTGCATTTATAAATTACCTAGAGATTCAAGATACAAACACACACACACACATGCTCCAGATTGAAACCCAGAAGTGCAAAGCCTACCACTGAAGACACAAATAATGACTTCTTAAAACAGAGTTGAGATAATTAAAAAAATGCTCTAAATATTTTTCAAAAAGTTAAAACATTTAAGCACTTAAAATTGATATTATCAAAGAATGAGTAGGACAGAAATTGTTTATCCTGGGGCCGAGGAAAGAAAACTCAGAGATGTTTCCTTTGGTCAATGAGCTGTTGCACTGCTATCCACAGAGGAGGGGAAATATCACCTAAAACGTCCAGAGACATATCTGAACATTAAATGTAGGTTAAACTTAACAAAATGCCTGATGTAAACATTTCTTTTTTCTCTCAGTCTGAGTTACTGGTCATTCTGTCACATCTCTTATCACAATTAGTCATGGCCTGGAACATCTACACCAAACTGAACAAGTATGTGTCTGTGTCTCCTCATTAATATATCTTTAGAGCTATTGTCAGCTTTTTTTCAGTTTAACTTGAAAAACTGAATTCTAAATAAATTTGAGAATATAATAAAATATGAAGTATAAAAAATCCTGAAGAACTAGACTTTTAATAAGTCTCTGAAACCAAACCTTTCAAAGGGCTTTAAATTACCATAAAAAATTAAGATTAGCATATCCTAAGTGAAAAAGGAGGCGAATTGTTACTATTTTTGAGGAAATGGAGAGTAAATCCAATGAGAAATATACATTTTCAGTAACTATAAAATTCTGTGACTTTATAAAAGACTCTGGATTTCATGAAGTGCTTTAAATTACCTAGCAATTTTATTCAAATCAATCACTAAACTCTCTGAAGTCAATTTTTGAAATGGAGTATAAACATAATTAGTATTAACAAACTTCATTATATAATACTAACTTCCCACTTTTACAATGAACATTCTTCTTCATTGGGAAGTGCAAATGAAGAAAAACTATGGTAATTTTTAAAAGTCATGCTTAAGGATGATTTCAATTTCTAGGTAGCTATACATTAGTAATTGAATTATATCTAGAAGAAACAATTATAAAGAGATCACACAAAAAATCTTACATTTAATATCTTAGGCAAATATAATGTCACAAAACAAAGATTAAAGAACAGACAAAAGAAACAAGATTTTTAGGCAGAGTAATTAGACCTAGTGCATTTCTGATACTAGAATGGTCAATTCTTCTGAATGTTATGGTTTATGACAGTCTCCAAACTGCTGATACTTTACAGGCGTATAACTAGGGATCATTCTGTAGTAAACAAGTAATATTTTTATCCTCATAATATTTTTATTTCATCTTCCTGCTCCCCCATAATATTTTCATTTTGTCTTACTACTCCCAAAAATAAGGGGCTTTGTCACAATAAGTCATCTTCTGTTTCAAGCTGTATACCTGCACATAGCAAAGAAGTTTCCTAGTTTTTAAGACCTAAAACTTTCACTTGCCAAAGTGGAAATATTTAAAATTAGTTTTTGTATACTGATTCCTAAAACATAAACATACTTATTTTATTTCTTTTAATACAAATTACACCTCCAAATATAGGAAACATTCTCATTTTGAAATCCATAATATAAGAAAAGCTAGGTTTTAATAAAACTAAACAAGAAAGTGTTTTTACAAAATTCTCTTTGCAGGATAATTTCTTGGAGTATCTACTTACTAAAAAAAAAGTTTCAGTGTACCTGAAATAGTCAAGTTTGCAGAAAATATCTTTGTCTTTAATATAACAGCTGGTATGCCTTCCTAAGGAGGTTCTGCAGACACTGCAGGAGAGACACCGAACATGCCAGCACAGGTCATTCACCTGTGAAGCAAAAAGGGGCAGGATGAGATGCTATTCTAATAAGAGTATCATTCATTGGTTTTGTGTATTTGTCAATTTAAAAAGCTGACCCTTTAATATTTTAACAAATTCTCTGAATGTTTCCATCTAAAAGGAGTAATTTACACAAAGAGGCATCTAGATATATTGTCTTCTAGAACCCAACCAGAAAATCACAATAGTATATTCTACATTTGTGTTAAAAAAATTTTTTTTTATTTCTTTAAAGAATTCAGATTTTTTTTTTTCTTTTTAAAATTGAACTTCTATGAACACAGGGAAAATTGTGGTCACTTTAAAGTCCTACATACTGGTTGGCTTTTTCTTTTACCAAATTCTTCCCACGACGAAAAGTGGTAGCTAAAGAAGTCAAGCCACATATCTTCTCAATCTATTTTTCGGCTAAATAATTATAAACTGTGCACCAGTTAAAGTAAGAGAGAAAGACAGTGAAAAACAAGCTTTGTATGATCAGTACTTACCCTTGTAAAGAAGCCAGCCAATCCATTTTGCTTACAAAATAGAAACTGCTAAGGTGGATTTAAATGTTGATATGGCAGAAGCCCTGGCTCCTTTCTAATATTAAGTAATAGAATCCAGGAGGAAAGCATTGGTTACCCTACTTGATTTGGTTACTGAAGAAGAAAATAAATCTGATTATAAGTGGATCTACATAGGCAGCCAGCATTGTTTGCCATTTATACTTCAAGTAGTAAGGCATAAAATGGTGTTTAATAAACCACAGCACTTTGTATCTTCTAAATAGGAACATGAAATATTGTCAACTCAGGGACCACATCATAATTACCCTCACCTTAAACTGTTGCCATCATACTATAAGCTTTAACCTTCAAGAATGAAGATGTGTATTGAATTGAACTTGCCTTCTAATGCAAGCTCCTAAAGTTTGCTCCTGTTAACTGGACACAAGAATTAGGTTTATGCTTAAATTTCATGTAAAAGAACAGTAATGATGCAAAAACACTAGTCACATCCTACAAATGAATCTAATGCCTAAAATAGGAATTAGGAAATTGAAAAAATGGGAAATTGTGAAATATGGCTTTTGCTACACTATTTCATAATAAAAACTATGTGTCCAATGATTCTATCAGATTAGCACTACTGTTCAACATGTTTTTCTGTGATCTGAAATAGAACAATTACTTCCAAGCTGAAGGAAATAGTTTCACCGACTTCTAATTATAGTTATATGCCTCTTTCCAAAGCATTAATGAGAGTATCATTTTGGTGAAATTTTGAAAGTTTTAGGTTTTAGTCTTGCTACAAAAGAGGTATACATTCACTATACAAGAAAACATGAAAAATAACAAATAAATAATAGAAAAAACCTGAGGAAATCAGAATAAAAAGATGTTAACAATGGTGAATACTGTACTGGAAATAAAGATGCGTTTTCCTTCTATCTTTTCCTAAAATGGGCCCAGTTAAGTTAAAATTTAGAAGTACAGGCTTCCTTTAGTAGTCCACTGTTTTGGGCCTTCTGCATTTCCATCTTATCCAGGTTTTCTCTTTTTCTGAAAGCAGGGTAGATTCAGACATCGAGGCAGAGTCATGGCCACCCTCCAACTCCCTAAAACCAGACCTAATGCCTCCTTTGCCACCTGTCCTCAAAGTTTACTTTCAAAAAAAAAAAAAAATGTTCTTTTATCTTCTATTTCTCTTCCAGGGAGGAGAGTAAGGTGAAGAGATAAAATTCTGGAGACTATAAACCTTCCTTGATGGCTGGTATTGATCCAATCTGTATACGTACATAGGACCAGCCAGAAAAACCAGCCAAATGACAGGGCACTGAAGCATTAGATAGAGCAGATGCATCTATCTCCTCTCATACTTTTTGTTCTAACTGCATTTTTACCTGTCTCACGATACGGTGTTTTCCTATATTAAACAGTTACACCTTCAAATACTCTACTAGAGCTAACCATTATTTTTTACCAATGAATTGAATTGAATTCCAACTTATCTGGAAGACTAAATACTCAAAATGGAAAAAAAAAAAGTTAAGAACTCTGTTTTTATATAATCGCATAGTACCAAGTTTTCATTAGAGCTAATATATGTTCTAAGACGTACAAGAAGAGTCAGAATCACACTGTACCTAGATTTCATTGGGAGGAGTCCAGTCCTGCTACAAAGGAAAGCTTTAAACAACTCATTTAGATAACTTAGATATTTTATATAATATAAATATATAATATATAAACATTTTTAATCAAAGATGAACACCAAAAACTATTTTACCTATTTCAGAGGGTAAGAGTCACTTTATAATAGCCTTTTTTCTATATCTTCTCTGCTATAAGGTGTGTAACATTTATAGATCCATTCAGAAACATTCTCAAAGATTAGGCTAATTATCAAGAGGGCTTATTGAAAATAAGAAGCTAGTTTTAACCCAAAGGATGGTTTTTAAATATCCAAAAAGGCTCAGGTCAAGAAACATTGGAATGGGAATCTTAAGAACGCAGATTTAAAGAGAAAGCCATGTTAATTTACCAGCTTTAAGAATCAACCACCAATTAAGATTAAGTTAATCACTGTTTAATGTTTTCACCAAAACTTCTTTGGGCGCTTTATCTGGGTTGTATCTGTAGGCTATCATTCTCACTTTACAGATGAAGCAGTTTTGTATGTTGAGGCAGAAACAATGAAACTCACTAACTTGCTTTTTGGACTCATATTCTCCATAATTAATCCTTTTAAAAACTGGGGGTGGAAGGGTGTTGGGGGGAGGGAATAGAAAGTGAACCGGTTTGCTACTAATTCAGTGTAGGAGAGATCATTATTTTAAATACTGGTTTTAAAAAATTATTGAAGTTGAAAACCCCTGGGTTTGGGATTAAGACACATGGGACCATGATCCTGCATGCAATGACATGGGTAACAGTGGCTTGCCAGAATTTCTACTCTGAAACTCCCCCACAATATTTTAAGAGAGAAGTAAAACAAATTAAAACAGACAGTCAACTCTCAAAGCACCACTTGAAGTACTTCATCTCAGGCATTTTTCCTTCTTTCTTTCTTTTTTTGTCGAACTGTACATCAATTTCCATTTTTTTCCCAAGTACTGGAGAAGAGATAAGAAAGCATTGGGTGGCTTTTAGATATTAAACCTTAATAAGAGGAGGAAAGTTTCAAAATAGTTTTTCTTTAAATGTTCCTATGAACTTTTACTTTGGAAAAGCCTCATGTTACTGTAAATAAACATAGGAATATGTAAAAAAAACCAAATCTGTCCAGAAAAGACCCTTTAAGACACTTGACAGTGGTTCTCACCAAAGGAGATACTGCAAAGGGGAAATCAGGTAACGTATTACTGACCTGGAACTCTCATAAGCAGGCAGGTGTGTGGGTGTTATTGGAGGTGGAGGGACCATAACCCGGGGCTCGGGAAAAATAATCAGGCGGGACCCTGTTTCAGAACGGTAAGAGTTTCCCCACTTGCGTTCCTTTACGAGTCGGTGGCTGACTCCAGTACATATACAACACCGGGTACCGGCACTTCCAGACCACGATGTGTCACACAAGCTGTTTTGCAACAACGCCAGAGATTCTAAGATTTCTTCTCCCACTCTTTCCCACTGCATGAGTTGCCCTTGCCTGGGCTGTTTTGCTGAGAAAGCCTACAACCTTGAGAGAGAACTTGAGTGGAAAAGAGGGAAAAAATAAACTTTTCTCTTTTCTGGAGTTTCCAGGGTAACCCCGCTCCGCTTGGGCCCCGCGGCTCCGCCCTACCTTGAGAAGGTACTTGTCCACGATCTCCAGGCCGCAGCTGTTGCACACACACTTGCCAGAGGGGCAGACGGAGCCCGAGGCCATGGACCGGGGCGAAGACGACGGGGACAGCGGGGCCGAGGAGGAGCACGAGTCCTCGTCCCCCGCTCCCTCGGGGCTCACCTGCAGGAAGCCACGAAGCGCGTCGCAGGCCGTTCTAGACCCCTCCTCCCTCCTCATCCCACCGACCCACGGGGGCCCCCCCACAGCCTCCCGTCCCACCCCCAGTTCGTGAGGTCTCGCTTCTCGCCCTCTCCCAGGGTCCCAGCTCTCACCACGCACCCGCCGGGGCTGCCGACCCCTGACCTCGAGGACCCGGGGCGCTTGCAGCCCTGCCCAGCCCGCAGCAGCGGCTCAGCCTCCCACCCCGCCCCGCCCCAGTCCCTCCCTCCACTGGCTAGCTGAGGGGCCAGCTGGGCCCGGGAAGGGGCGCGAGGACAGCAGCCCTTGGTCCAGGCCGCCTCTCCACCTCCAGTCTCGCCAGCACCCAGGTCCCTCCCCACTCACCAGGCCCTCTTCCCCGGCGCCTTTCCGAGTCCTCCCGGCCGCCAGGGCTGCAGTCCGCCCGCACTCCTCCGACATGAGCCCCTGGCACTGCGGGGCGGGGGTGGGGGAAGTGGGGAGAAACAGACGAGAAGTCCTGAGCCGGCACGCGCGGCCCAGAGCCTCAGCCTCTCCGCGCGCGGGGCGGGCTAATGAAGGCCCCTCGCGCGCCGGGCCGCGCGCCGCGCTCAGGGCGCCCGGGCCCGGCGCCGCGGGCAAGCGGGCGGAGAGGCGCGCAGCCTGCTTGCGGGCAGCGGGCGGCGGCAGCGCAGCCCCAGCGTGCGGCGAGGCGGCCACTCAAGCGCCGAGGGCTCGCCCGGCGCTCTCGGGGCTCCGGGTCCCCAGTGCTCACCGGAGCACGTCGGTTCCCCGCCCCCCTCCCGGGGGTAACAAGTTAATAACAATCATCCCCGCACAAAGCATTTTCTTTCTAGACGTCAATCACCGCGGAGCGGGGATCACCCGGCTAAAGGAGGTGCATGGGCAGGGGGGGGGGAGGTGGAGTGGGAGAGAAGAAAAGAGGATTGAGGAGGGGGTGGGGGAAGAAACTTGATTTCTTTAATAACCTCAATTAAAAGAGCAAGACACATATATATTTTTAAAAGGGGGCTTTTTGAATTGGATAGCCCGAAAGGTGAAGAGGTTTAATAGGATACTTGAAAGCTAATTACAGCGGGATTTAAGAAGCCTGGTGTTTGTTCCGATGACAATTTGAATGAAAATGCTTCAGATTAAACCGAGCCAGCAGCTCTTTCGTAAACTTACAGCAATTAGAGCTGCGAGTGATTTACACTCGTTTCTTTAAGGTGTAAATTGCCACTTATTGCTCGGTAAGTCAACATTTGAGCTACTAAAGGATTATTTTTAACCAGCGCAAAAAGCGGGTCGAATAATGGAAAATATCCAGCTGAATTTAATTTGTGCCATTAAAAAAACTCACCCAACGTCGGCCAAAATGTTTTAAAGCAGCAACGCGCATTACTCAAGTGTTTCCAAGCCTTTGCTGGAGTTTTGATCTTAAACAAAAACTCAGCCTCTCTGGGATTTTTCTGCCTTGGTTTACGAAAACTCTGGCTGGGGTGGGGAGCGCCGAACTTGAGAGGCCCCACACCTCTTAATTTCTAACTCTTCGCCTCCCTTTTTCCCTCCCTCTGGCAGCATCAGGCGAGATACCGTCCGAACCCGAGAATCCCCGGGCTCTCTGCCCGGACCCTTGGGTGCGCTCCCTACGCCGGACCTGGCACCGCCGCACGGAGGCCGCGTCCTGGTAGACACAAAGAGAGTTTAAGCAGAAACGCCCTGCGTTCGCCGGGTGCTCCCCACCAGCGTCGGAGCAAAGACCAAGTCAGTGGTGCCCCGTGCGGGAACCGCTGAGCCGCTCAAACAGGCTGCAAATGTTTTCAAACTAAAAACGCGAGACACCCACAGGTCCTGCCTGCAGAGAGAGGTGAGAGCTCATCAGTTTCCCCCATCCACTAGACGAACGGTGTGACTTGCATGCCCTGCAGTCTGCTTCTTTTGGTATTTTAAGTCAAATAGCCCTCCGGGCCCGCCTTGGGGATCCCCCGAGGCCTTCCAGGAGCTACGTCTGTCTCTGGTTCGCCGTGGGCCCCCGGCAGCGCGGATCGCCCGGCGGCCGGAGGCGCGCCTCGGGGTCCGCAGGCGGCCGGGCTCAAGGAGCCGCCCCTCGGTTTGGTCCCACCCGACAGTCACCCGGAACTCCCGACTCGCTCTCCCCGACCGCCACGATCACCACGGCAAATAGAACAAAAGCACCACTCACATGTACCCGAGAGCGCCTTAGGTTCGAGGCTTCGTCTCCCAAATTACAGTCTCCATGCCTCAGGTTAAGTGAGCTTGTGGGGAGGGGAGGCAATGATTACTGACTAACGCTACTACGTAATAAAAAAAATTGCCAGGTCTGAAGATGAGGCCGGTTACAGGTAATTTTCTGAACCTCGTTTAGGAGCCCAAACAGCTCGCGTTTCAAGGAAACTGCGATTCAGCTGGTCTGGCCAGGCGTCGGCTCGCTCACCTTCTCAGTGGGAACTGCCAGCTCCGGCACGTCCTTTTCTTCTAGTTTACACACAAACATCTGATCGCTTTTCCAATACATGGCACTGCTAGAGCTGCTTATCACATACCAACTCCAGAGGGTCAGAGGCTGTCCGTGTCTGCGATCTTCCCTCCCTCCCCCGCCCCAATGCACTAATAAAAGCTGACACCGAAGAGTAAGAAGGCCACAAGTTAGGTCTTCGTCCAAAGAGGCCGCTGTGGCCGTAACCACTCTCTGATGGACTGTTCTTAAGATTTTTTTCCCAACTTCACTGAGGTCTGTCCCTCCAGGAAAAGAAAAAAAAAACGTTTTGTTTTCCAGAGGGTGGAACCTTACATAAAGGGAGGGATGGGGGTGTGGGGAGCAAAGTCTTTTCCTGGAGGAATAGCCTCACCTCCTTAAGGAAAACCCGCCTTCTGTACATGTTAAGATCTTTATCAGGACAAGCCAACTTACTCCAGATTTAGTATTAAAGAAAAAAAAAACCCATTGGGAATGGCCTGTTAACTTTTGACTTAAAAAAAAAAAATCTGCTCTGTGCATTTGCAGTGGCTTTTTAATTCTCGCTCCCCAACCAAAACCTAAACAAAGATTCAGGTTACATGTCTTTCTGCAGTAAGCAGAAGGGGAAGCGGAGGTCTGGGGGACTTGAACGTTTTAGTCATCCTCCTGAAACGCACGGCTCTCCTGTCTAGCCGAGGAACGTGACAGCTCCCTGGCAGCTGACTTATCTAGCGGTTCGCGCTCCCTTTGCGAAAAGTTTTCTCATTAAAGATAAAGAAGGAACATCTGATCAGCACAAAAGCTTATGATTTGCGACTAGATTTGAAATCAAGGCTACAGGAAAGACAAAAGTATGTTGCTAATAGTATTGCTCTTTCATCTCGTCCTAGACAAAATTTAAGTCCTCGAAATGGCCTGCTCCTGCCTTAAATTTTGGCTGCGGGTTCGCGCGGAGGGGAGGGGTGTTCTCAGAATACCGTGATTTTGATTAGGATTGGGGAGTGTGTTTGTTAAATAGCTTCTTTATGGTATAAATTTTACTTCATTGTTTAGTGTATGAAGAGGAATTTGGTAAGAGACTAACAATATCTTTTATTTCCAATTTTCCCTTTTTAAGAAAAAAAGTCAAACTTCCGCATTATAAATAACGTAAGAATATCTGGGAGTCTCTGTTTCCTAAAGGCCTTTAACAAAACCGTGATGTTGCTTCGATTAGACTGGTATATATATATATATATATACACACATATCTTATCTCCTTGCCTTATTTGTCTAGACGAGGAACATCGAAGTGCTCTCGCGCAGACGGGTCAGCCGACTAGAGGGCCAGTGGGCAGAGACAGGTAGACGTTCCTGTAATGAAGTGAGCCTGCGCAACAGTCTGGGACCCAGCAACGACTGCAAATTTAGCTTTTCCTCAATTACATTTTTCTCCCATAAACACGAGGGTCTCTAGAGCATTTTCCTATCGCCATTGTTTTCCTTTCCACGCAGCTGCGCACACGTTAATATTAGCCATCCCTCTGCTGGTCCTCTCTGGGAGATCACGCTTAAATTTAGGCAGTAGGGGGAGGGGGACGCTATGATAACCTGTGCCCTCTCGCAGAATTGAAGGCTTGAGCTGGGCCAACTTCTCGAAAAGCTAACCTGTGCGTGGAGAACAGACAGACTTGTGTTTTTCATCAGGGGTAAAAATTAGTATTTTGGGAAAAATCCCACATAATGCATTTTCCATGAAATAGCATCGGTCTCGAGACGGTTCTTCGGAATGGAAAGAGAGTCGAGCAGAACGTTGGCTCTATCCGACCGTTGTGTAGAAAAGGATTGAAAGTGGAATTAAAAATAAAGATACAGTTCGGAGATTTAGTTACAGTTTCTATTTGTTAGGATCTGCAAAATGAATCTGGGGTACTGTTTGGCTACTATCCGGGAGAATTAATCGCGCGGGTCATTTGGAGATCCCGAGAGCGCTGGAGCTGTTTTGGGAAGTAGGGCGGGGGCGCGGGCGTTTATGCGGTCTTTCCACCCACCCTCGCCTAATCAGGCGGCTCTCAATCAGGTTTTCAAAATACTAATCTTGATCTAAGAGCTCCTATCTCTGCATAAGTGGAGGAAATGATTCATTTTTAGAGGCTCTAGGCTTGGGGAAGAAGAATGGTCGTCAGACACGAGAAGACCTAAAAGCCTGGTCTGGCTGGCGTGCGCTTTACTCCCGGGGCCGGCCGCACGCGGACCTTTCCCGCGGTGTCTTTGCCCGCACCCAGGCTTGCTCTGTAGGCCTCCGGGCGGTGAGTGTGTTTCTGCGTCCCGGGCGGTGTAAGCCGTGGGCTGGGGGTCGTGTGTGGAGGTGGGAGGAGGGGGATGTGCAGGTATTTGCTATGAATGTCGGGGCTGAGCATCCTGCCTGTCCTGGACCCACTGACCTCCTGACCCCTTGTCGGGGCAAGCACACCGAGGGGTTGCTCTTGCACAGTGGCCCGGCTTCTTGGAGCTCTCATCACACCTCTTACCCCCGCTCCTCCTTGGCTCCGGCAAAGAAAAAGTTCGCCTGCTGTTTTGTAGAGTACCTCTTTCTATGTTAGGTGCTTGTGCTAAAAATCAGGACTCCTTTTGTCTTCGTAATGAGGGCTTTTAGCCAAAAATCCAATTGAGAGCAATTTTGGTCGAACGAGGACAGACCAAAAAGCATCATCTTGTGTGTCTGCAGGTGGGGGAGGAATCGCTCGCGTTGGGGCGAATACTACCTACTAACTTGAAATTTCTAGATGGCCACTCTCAAGTGAAAATCAGAGACCGCAGGCCCACCCGGGGGCACAACCAACACCCCAGGACGGCAGGGCTCTCAGCAAAGGGGGGGAAAGAAAGCCGGAGTGTCTTGGGAGTGCGTCCCGTCCTGGGCTGCGCCGCGCCCAGAGAGTTGAGAGGCGCTGGGTGTGTCTCCCTAAGCCCGAGGGGGTCCGGGAAGGGGTCTGGGTCCCGTAGAGCCAGGCCTCGATTGGAGGTCTGAGGCTGGAGAGCAGGAACACCAACGCTCCCTGACCCCCACAGTTTCCACTCACCGCGAAGAGCTGCCTAATTGGGCTGCGAGCAGCTGCGAAATTTGTAATCGCCTAATAAGCCTTCCACCTCGGTAATTCTTATCAAAAGGCATAAAACTGATATTTTCACACTCGGCTTGCACCACAGGAGCCGTTTATAAACATCCTTCATCAGTGGGATGAAATTAAGCCCGCATTGACAGAGGTCTCTGGAACTCGATATTTAAAAGCAATAGATCCGAATTAGCAAATTATTACTTTAAGTAGGGAAAGTCCCCACCAACTTGACTATTGAGCCCTTTGCCTCTGAGCTCCTCGCAGTGTGTAACCACATGTTTGAGGGAACTTAACCTGGAGTTTCCGCGGCACTCCGGCAATCTCCGAAATCTTGCTTCGGCTCGGGCTCCCAGCCCTCCCACCCGCCTTCGAGGACGCGCGCAGGTCAGACGGGTGGAGGCCTGGGCGAGGCACAGCTGGGGCCTGGACGAAAGCTTGAGCAAACGAGACGCGTGCAGGACTCCCGCGCCCGCAGGCGCAGGGCCAGCAGCAGCCCTCGGGGCCCCGCGCTTTCCCGGGCCGACGCCCCTCGCTGACCGCCCGCAGCACGCGCGCCGGGCCTGCCGGCCAACTGTCGGCGGGTGGAGGTGCGGGAGACCTCCGCGCTCCGCGCCGGCGAGTAGGCGCGGCTCTGGCTGATTCTCGTGGCGACCTCTTTACCCGTGAAAGTGAAGCTCAGCCCAGAGCGCTCTGAAACTGCGCGGGTCACTCTGGGCTCTCGGGTAGGAGAGGGTGTCCTTCGACTTTTGCCCACGCCGTCTAACCATTATTAATACTGCTCTGGAAAGGGACTGAAGGAGATAGCTTCCAGCGGTTTTTCCCACAAACTTGAGCAACTCAGAAGCCGCGTCACCCCTCAGAGATGGCGGAGCGGGAAACTCGCTCACCTTGGGACTTTACCGGTCCCAGGCTCCTTCTTTGACCTTGTCACCCACTTTCCGAGGGAAAGGGAGGGGTGCCTTTATTCACGCCAGTGGAGGCCGTCCAAAGGTGGCGAGGGCCTCGGTCTTGAACACCCTGGTCTCTCCCTCCCTGCAGGCCGAGGCCGAGGCTCGCGGGGCTCCCGGCGAGGCCAGCGTGCTCGGGCGGGCGCGGGAGAGCCGGTTGGGCACCGGGGCGCGTCCCCGGCCTTGGGGATTCGGTCTCGCGGCCTCTGTTTTGCTGACGGCAGTCGGGTGCTCCCGCTGGGGCCAGTTGTCTCCAGCGGTGCTAGAACAACAATTGAAAACCGAGTTCTGCGCCCGAAAGAGTTGTACATGTGGATGCGGCGTTTTTTCAGTCGGCGCGCTCGTACCCCAGAGCGCGAATGAACTGGCCCGGGCGGCTCAGAAGGAGAGGGGAAGCTTTTCTCGCCTGGTAGGGCGGGTGACGGGAGAGAGAGTTAGGAGCCGTTTAGAGCCCGAAATTAGGCAGGGGGCAGTCTGGGACGCTCCTGGGCTAAACGCTACTGTGCCAAGCGCAAAAGTCCACTACACCATTTACTCATTGTGACATTTCCAAGCCGACAATCTCGCCTTAAGCACGCTTGTGGTTTGGAGCTGCTGATTTTATATGCATTTTATAGTTCAGAGTGAGCAACACGGTAGGAACAGCGGAAACCTGATTCTAACCTGCTTTTACAGACCTCTGCCCACACTGCTCTGTAAAAATCAAACTAGGAGGTGGAGAGAAAAATACCGAAAATCCCAACAGCTCTCTAACCCCATTCTCCCCTGCCCGGTGTTTTCCTACACATCCTAGGCGCCTGGGGCGGATCCAGCCCGGAGGTGGCTAATCTAGAAAGAGGACGGAAACCCAAGACCCACAGGCTTCCCCTCCTCCACTCTTCTGTTCCCTAGGGACCCCTGAGAGCCGAACTCAAACCGGGCCAGGGAGACAGGAAAGCCAAACTTGATCTGAGTGCAAAAACATGGGCGCCTGACGCTGTCTCGTGGGTGGCGTGGGGAGGGGTGGCGGTGACAAGGAGCTGTGTGAGCCTCCTATTCGCAGGCTTTGATCCGGTTTTGATAAGGGAACACGCAGCTCCGGTTGTCAGGCAGTGTGAGAGCGCCCCACACAAGCCCGCACCGTCCTGCCCACAACCTCGGTGTTAGGCGTTTCTCCCAGGCAACACTTCCACGTCTCGTCGTAGCTTATCCGATGTGTCTTGTAAAATGATATTTAAAAAAAAAAAGTCTGAGGAATAATCTTGAGCCGTATATTTTTAGAGTTAAATAACTTTCTATATGGATTTCTGCTACAGGAGACTGGTTCTCGGAACTGTGGCAGTGTTTTCTTCGTTTCTTTCCTCTCCTCCCCCTCTCCCTCCTCCTTTCCTCCTTCCCTTGCCTTCCTCCTTGCCTGACTGCCTTCCTTCTCGGGAACTCAGAGTTTAAGAGCCAGACAACGTGTTATTATAGGAAGAGTACAGGATTTGAAGTTAATCAAACCTGTAATGGATTTTTGAGCAATTTAACAACTTAATACTTCGGTTTTCTCATCCTTAAAATGGAGATGACAGCAGTTATGTTGAAATGTCTTCACCCACACACAGTAGGTTCTCAATGAATGCAACTTTCTTCCTCTCCTCCGGTGCTCTCTTTCTCTGCCCTAGAGAGCCCTGGATGCAGGGGCGTCACCAAAGGCCTCATTCCCCAGGTGAAGGGGAAAGGCTGATGCTCCTCAGCACCAACCTCGCTTCCAGTTGGCCATTTCCAGGAGTTCACCAGATCCGGTGGCCGGCTCCAGAGGAGCCTCTCAGGGCTGCAGAGGCTCTGGAGAAGAGCTCTCAGCTGGCAGCCACTTCTACTAGGGCGTCTCGGCCCAAGGACGCACAATGAACAACTTTTCCTCCCCTTTTGTCACCGGTTTATTTTGGATTGTTTAAATGCTTGGCAGTCTGACTTCTGTCAGTTTGTGCAAACTTCTGAATATTGTGAAAGTAGCAGTAATCATAGCTGTTGCTTATTACTCGTTAAACGTCCCACTGGCGCTGAGGCCCGTAACCCTACTTGTAACTTACGTGAGGCCACCTTAGGAGGCTGGGTCGGAATTCGAACCCGGATGCCAGGCCCGGCTTGCTTGCTTTCTTTTTTAAAGGCCTGCCTTTTAACTATTCCGCTATATTGCTATGTTGTCCTCTTTGCAGTGAGTTCAGAAACGGACCCTTTCACTTAATGGATTCGTATGCCCCAACTTGAGATGGTTCTTTACATAGTCTTGTTGACTTGGGTTGAGGCTCTAGCGCAGCTGGTCCAGCCACAGCCCCTGGCCCGGGCCGGCTTCCGGCCAAGCGGCAATCTGCTGGCAGCTGCGGGGCTTCTGGTATCCGGTGGGAAAGAGCGCCCCCTTCTCACCTCTACTCTCGCTGTGCTGAGGTTAAATAGCATACAATGGTTTGGAGTTGTCAAATAAACCGGCAGCAAAGGGGAAAAAGTAGTCGAGCATTTAATCGGCGGTAAAATCTTTCTCCTTTTCTTTGCACATTGCAGAATCCCATGACTAATCATCAGGAAGTGATCAAAACCTGGATAGAACAAATGACCACCGCTCTCTGTACCTCCTTCAATTCAAAGGCGGGGGCTTACTTCTGGAACTTTGCTTTCGGCTTCGACCATAGTTCGGGTCGCTACGTGGAGTCTTCGGAGACCGCAGTGCCCGGCTCAGGCTGCGCAAAGATCATCTCACCTCACTATCACCACTCGGGAGAAGTCCTTAGAAATAGTTTTACCGACAGAAACAAGTGAATAAAGCCGCCCCCAACAGATCATTCCTCAGCTCTAGGCTTCTAGCATCTTGGAGACGGGAACCATGTGCCTGGCACCCGACAATAAAGGATGGCTTTTTGAATGAAAGAAAGAATGTACTGGCAGGTATAGAGGGTTTCGTGTCTTTCTCTGTATTCTTAATTCTAGCTTTCTACTTCTTCACATTGGCACTTTCTTGCCCAGGAGCTGAATCTTTGAATCCCTAGAAGACCGAGGCAAGGAAAGGCACGGAGATTCTGACAACTTGAGGGAATTGAGGGAATTCCCGGGCTCCACTTTCCTGCTAGTGCCAGGGACTTGTAACCTCCCATGGATCATCAGGCACAATGGTTCATTTCCGCCCCTCTGGAGAGTCTTTCAGACCTGTGTTTGCAATTAAATTGGAAACCTACTCTGGGTGCCTAAGAGACCATCGGGTCTGAGCCTCAGTTGTGGAGGAGGTGGCTACTGGATCGGGAATCGGAGTAGGAACGTGTTGGACCTCAGAAGCCTGGGAAAGCCTCTATTACCCATTCTGACTGCACACATGGAAATGCTGTGTGTGTTGGCCGGCACAAAAGCTGATATAAGTTTTGGCTTGCCCCGTGGCAAGAATGGGGCCTAGGGTGGAGAGTCAGGATGGGAACCGCCAAGACTCGGAGCCACATGCTGGTGTTCTCAGGCCTCCCTGGCCTGGAATGGAGATGCAGCCCTGTTTGCATACTGCAAAACGGCAAAAGACCACGGAAGAGACGCGGGGTGGTAGATGGAGTCTTGAACAGGACAGATCCCTGCTCTGCGCCAGGCCATAATCCTGTGTCCTGGATGCCTCGGTGGCTCGGCCCAGTCTCTAATCATCCCAGCCGGTCGGGAGTAGGAACAGTAGCCGTGGGACTCAGGGACTAAGGCCCCAGAGTCCTGGAAAAGGGCTGGAAGAGGTCTCTTGACCTTGGATGGTTGCACCAGCCCCCATGGTGTTGAACTTACCCTGACACCAAGGGGGAAAGCACTAGAGCTTTATTATGAAGACTCTGATCTCTAGGCAGATGCACCAAGAAAGTTTGCAAACTCAGCCACTGTTGCTGCAGGCATACAAACGTGGCAAAAATCGTTTTAAAAAGTGTCGAATCCCCCTCATTTCCTTTGCATAGCTGCCCCTGGAGGGACTCAGAGGGGCGATTTTTAAAAGGGTGCCTTCAGGTTGCACCACCTTTCAGGTATAACGCCTTGACCCGGCTCAGTGCTTTATAGTTTGCGTTTATTATTGCTTTTGAGTTTCAAAATCAACAGAAACAATAGGCAGCAGTTTCTTGTGAAGCTTTGAATACATACAATGTTTTTTTCAAGACTTCTTCCTCCTCCTCCTTTCAAAATACTTTTGCCTTGCTTCAATAATTTATTCTAGGGGTATAGTGGGAAAAGCCTCTCGCATTAAAAACTATCTGGGTCAGTCCATGTAAATGTGCTTTTTAAAGGTCAGGGTGGAAAACAATAGGCAGTTAGTAAACTAAGCCATAATTCCTAAAAAACCTTTCTATTTTTAGAAGTGTATACGTACATATGTAGCTATCCTTTTATAAGAAACACCATTTATTGTTTAGCATCCCCCACAGTTCACATATGTTGTCACGGTATATTCCTCACAATCATCTATGAGGTAGCTATCATTATGCCCAATTCACAGATGGGGAACCTACAGCTCAGAGAGGAGGCCCAAGTTCTTAGGGCGAATTAGCGACAGTCTAGATGCAAACCCATTCCAAGGTCTTAACCATTGTGCTAGATATATAGGATATACTGTGAACTGTGCAGGAGGATCTGAAGCCAAGTGCCCCCTCCTGCTGGTTGGACATGAAGCTCCTCCCTTTTTCCTGGAGTCCCAGAAGCCTGGATTCCCTTGGGAGTTGGAGGGGGCAGGGGGAGCAGGGGTAGCCTGGAAGCTTGAGGGACCTGATCGCGCCGGTGGTCAGTTGTGTAGGGCTTAGGCGCACGTGGGGAGCCCACGGGGAGGCCGGGCTAGAGGGATTAGGAAACTGTCGGGGGAGGGGGGTGTAGATCGCGTGCTGGGCGCACACTTTCTCAGCGCCGGCTGCTCGTAAATATTATTGCATTTCCTTGGTAACCCCCAGGCCGCCTCCTGTGGGAGCCGAGGCCCTCCCGCCGGCGCCCGCCTTCGGAGGCGACCTCCCGAGAGCAGCCCTTGAGCCCCGGAGGCCCTGGTGGCCTTCAGGCCCCTGTTCTGCGGCCCCCTTGAGTTCGGCCCCGCCGGCGCGGCCCCGGGGCAGGCCGGGAGCGTCCCCGCGCGGTGCACCCCGGGAGGCGCCACGGCGGGTGGGCGCAGGGCCCCGGAAATGTGCTCTCGTCTGAAAGCTGGGGGAGGGGGGGGCCCTGCGTGAAACCCCCACCTCATCACTAGTCCACACTCGGGGAGAAGGCGGGGAGGAGGGTGGCCCGAACGCCTACCCCAGGCCCGGCTCTGAGGCAGGCTCGTCGCCCTGTAGGGTCCCACCGGCGCGCTCCTCGCGCCCTTTTCCGTGGGCGACCCGAGGGCGGAGGCTTGGGTCTCAAATGCGGAACCTCCGTCTCCTGGAATCAGATCTGGCTTCCAGAGGATGTTAAGACTTTTCCTTTCTGAGAAAGTCAGCGCCTGGAGGAGACCCAAGGCCCGGGCCCTTCTTCCCCTCAGCCGTATCTGTCCGTCCGTAGGTAGGTAATTCTTGCTCAACCCTTCAGAAGGCCCAGAAGGCACATCCGGTACCTCACAGAAAGCTGTTGCAAGAAGGGGGAAAGCCAGAAAGCCAGCGGGGAACAGGGCCTGGGGCAAGGCCGGAGCAGGCCGGAGCGGCGCGTGCCGAGCTGCTGAGTTAGTGATGCGGCCCCGCGAGGAGCGAGCGTCCCTCCAGCGAGGCGTCCACGCGGGCAGCCGCGGCCGCGCACGGCTGGGCCCCGGGGGCGGCGGGCCGGAACTGCGCTCCCGAGGGGCAGGGTTACAGCCCAGCCAGGGCCTCCCCAGGGATTCGAGTTTCTTCTACTTGGCCTTGGTTTCTGTGCCAGCCATAGTCGCTTGGCTCTTGGTACTTTTAATACTGTTGTGCAATGCTTGGGCAAATACTTGTAATTACCAGGCCCTTGTCTAGAGCTCTTGGAAAAGGGGTGTGTTTGTGTGTGTGTGTGTGTGTGTGTGTGTGTGTGTGTGAGAGAGAGAGAGAGAGAGAGGGAGAGGAAGAGATTTTTCTGGGCTGATGAGAATATTTTCAGTGCCAAATAATGGATAGGAGTCCAGAGATCTCCTCAATTTCTTATGTTAAATCATGGACTTTTCTTTTTGTATGACTAGGGTTTTTTTGACGTGCGTAAAAGAATTTATATTCTTAATTTTGGCCACCCTGATAGAGGTTTAATACTAATGCGTAAGAGGAAACCAAACGGAAAATATTTGTATGCCAACCTTGGTCTGGAAAAATATCAGTAGCATTTCTTATTTGACAAGGAAATGCGTTTGTTCAGTCTTTTTTCTTTTCGGTTGGCAAGGGCATCGTTTTAATGTATATCCCGTGTTTATTGTTTCTGTTTGGTACTTTGGTCATTTGCAGCACATCTGTTTCTGATATTGTTCCTGTGTTAAGCACCCACTATTGTGTTAGCAAGATTTTACACCATCTGTTTGAGAAAATTCTTGCCAATGCTATTTGATGCCCAGTTGAACTTTAGCCAAACTTCTTCATTTTGTAATGTTCTCTCAGTCCTGAGCATATATAATACACTTTAATGAAATTATGCTTTTATGCTTGCTGACAGACATCAGAAACACATTTGCCCAGGTCAACGGCAGTTTAGCTAAATGTTGGATAGGAGGCACAATATTAAAATAGTAAAGATGTTGAAAAAGAAAATATTTGGAAACAAAACAATTAAATTAAAATCAAGTAATGATCCAAATAAACAACTGCTACACACACACATGCATTTAAATGTGGCTGTTGGGAGTTAATGTATAGTTCTGACTATTTATGTTTCTTCATTATATATATTAAACTTAGAAATTCGTATTTTTGACATTATTCCCAAGGGTGTAACAACTGGTTTAAAAAATAATAAAGTAGAATAACATGGTAATGTGACTGTATCAAATATATATTCAATGTAACACATACAGATGAACTTAAGCATTGAGCCTAACTAAAGTGGTGTTTTGTTTTTTTTTTATCCTGTGGTCACTCATAAAGATTTTACACCGTGTTATGAAAAGCTAAGAGGCAATGTTGCCCACTTCTGAGTTCTTTAAAAGTAGGATTATTTGTGACAGCTCAAACAATATTCAAGGATGTATATTTGATGGCTAAATATATATATATCTAATAGTGGCATAACTACGAGACGGAATTGACTTGAAAAAGTGAATACTGGCTGTATGTTTTCAAATATCTTTTCTAGAACACAACACTCCTGTTGATACATTGACCTGTTTTGTTTACACTCAGCATGTGTACCCCGGTGTAAAGACCTAGAAATTATAATTGCACATGATATTTTAGTTATACCCCAGGAAATATCAGCCTTGACTCTTGGGTTAATAAGCTTATGACATTCATTGCTGGAAATCAGTATCCTTCAGTTGACAAAGATCTTTCCTTTGATTGAAATCTGTCAAAAACAGGTCATCACATCCTTTCAGTTGTTACCTGGACACACTGCTTTTATTGCAGATGCTGCGCTTAAAAGTGTGGGCATTAGATAACTGCTTAGGGATGCGTAGTCTCTGTTTCTTTAGGAAAACCAAATTTTCCTAAAGAAACTGGTGTATCTAATTTCTAAACAAAATGTATCCTTGGTGATATAGCTAATTGACATCATTTATGCAAGACAGTTGGAATTCAGTACCTGTTACTGTGAGATAAATGGGGTTGTAAAAAGGGAACCAGTCTCATAACATTTCTAGCTACATATACTTCTAAAAAGTTATTTATCAAGATCTGCATTTTCCTTAAATTGTTAATTTAGATGTTCTGAAATATGACCTATAAATTTCTTTTTTAATAACTGATGTTACGAGAAAGCAAACCTTATGAATCTTCACGTCTGGTTCCAATTAATCTGCTTAGACTATTTAATGGAAAAAATAACAAGCCTGATTTGGTCAATCTGGAGTTCTACACCATTTTTCTATGTGCTTCTTTAAGTTCTAATGCTTTTTCCTACATATTTAGTTCATAGTTATATAAATTATATAAAACCTGGGATTAGAGGAATAACTAGATGCATTTTTCTAAAAAAAATATTTTGCAGTTACATCTGTATAAAAGGAAGATGCTCTCAAAATGAGTGTCAATGATTATTGAAAGAAAGCTGTGTACATCTTTATGTGTTTAATTCATTAAGCACCTACAATGTACTGGGTGCTGGGCTTACGGAGAAGAATAGGACATGGGTGGTCCTTGTTCTCAGAAAATTCCCATCAGTTAAGGAGACTGACAGAAATACAACCAGCTCAACCCTGCAATTCTATATTGATTTCTATCCACTGGTTGGGCTTTGAATTGGTAAAGTATCAGATGATCTCATCACAATACTTTCTATACGTTTTTTAAATTTTAAAGGCTAACATTGTATTTTAATTGTCTTCTGTTTAATCACGTCTTTTGGAGTAAGTCTGTATTATGCTTTCCTTTTAGAGGATATTGCATCTCATTTCCCTCATCATAGTCACCGATCTGTTTATGTGAACAATTGATTCCTACTGGCTGTTGTCACACATTTCATTTCTGGTTCTCTCCATTTTCCTCAAGTCTTTGCTTCTTAGAAAGCCAGAATGCTGAAGTGAAATCTCTTGCAGATGGAGTCTGCTGACTTGTATTTCAGTTTTAGCCCCTTCGATTTTTAGCTGTGTGATGACCTTGGGGAAATCACTTAACTTTCTGAGCCTTAGTTTTTCCGTCTTTTTGCGAGATAACAGTCATCAGAGTAAGCTATCATTGAAAATCTTTTTAGCTTTTAATGGTAAATCACTATTCACAAATTTTCAAGAGCTTTTCTTAAACTAGCTTTGAAATCTTAGTTATGACAGTCCTCCAGAGGGAAATTTTTCTTCAGGTTGTCTCTCTGTTTAAGAGTACCGTTATGTCATAGTATATACTAAAATCAAGTTGAGGCTGAACTTGCCTGTAACCAGCAGCAGTTTCTTCTCCAAAGCTAGAAAAAATTATCTTAAGAGACATTAACTCTGAGGCCAGCCCAGAGTCTGAATTCAAGTCTAACAAAATGAGAAATTCCAAAACAAGCTTCCTCAATCTTCCACTTCTCTTCCTTCGACCTTTAAAACCTAGCCTGAATGCTGCCTTCTCCTTGAACATTTCCATTCAAGCTGGAGGTGATTTCTCTTTTTTTTGAGCAACAATTTTCATCAAGTTGGGCAGTTGCTTGTTTATTTAGTTAGGGCCTACTACAGGCACAGCTGAATGTGATTCTCCTAATGTTATAGCTCTGGCATCTTGTTTTCGGTGAATTCAGCCTTAGAGTTTGGGGTTAAGTAAACCCCACTAATGATGCAGATGAGGCAGAGCTAGAAACTTGTAATGTTATCCGATAGGTCGTTTGTTAGTAAGTTCAACGTATTCTACTTTGTGTCCTTTATTTCAAGGAGACTTCTCACTCATCATGAGTATGTCATATATTTTTATGTTTGTTTTGTGGTAGTCGTAATGTATTTGGACTGAAATGTCCATCCTCTCTTCTGGTCTCCTTAGTAGATATTTGCAGGGCAGTGGACTTAAGTCAACGATGAAAGCTGTGGCCATGAAAGAGACTAAAAGAAGCTAGGACACTGTTGGCTTGGTCTGGAGTGTGATGATATTTTACTTTACAAAAATGTATGTTTTTAAAAAAACTTATTCAACATATTTCCTGGCATTAATTATGGTGGTAAAAACATTGGCATGGCTAATGTTGTTTTTAGGTGGTTGGCATCTCAGTTAACAACTGGGTAGAACAGAAGTCTCATCATCCTGTCTGGCTGGGATCTGCAGGCCATTTTACAACTGCAGGGGATTACTTCTGTTATCCCCAAGGTATAGGTTATTTCCATATAAAGTAATTCTGTATATATCTCTCTTTTCAACTCATATAGGATTCTGTATGAATTGACCTAGTTGATTATCAATATCCATTGCCAAAATATTAATATGTGAGAGTGATAAGACATTGAAGTTGACTTACCTTTTCTGTTCTATTCCTTACACCATTGCATAGTAACTGTGCAGTTTAATTAGGAGTGAGCCTAACCCTAGGTCTAGGAGTGGCAAACTAATGAAGTAACCCAATCCTCCGCCTCTCTGTAGTTGATGCAGGGATGGTTACAGGAACTTAAGTTCCATAAAGACAGGGAATCTCTTGTTCATGACTGTATTCCCAGTGCCAAGAATAGTACCTGACATACAGTAGGTGATCAATAAATATTTGTTGAAAGAATGAATAAAGCAAGATTGCCTGATCAAAATGATCTTTGGGTGTTTTGTTTGATCCTCAGAATGTTGGAGAGTCCCTATCTTTCCTAGGTACAAACTAGGAAGCATGTAGCAGATGTATCCATTTTGTGGTGGTGAAGGAAATGCCCAAGGATGAAACACACATGGAGGAGGGAGGGCAAAGCTGAGAATATGAGTAAGAAACAGACCCTTTGTGTTAACCTGTACGTCTGCATTACCTCTCTGGTTTAAACTATCTTGAATTAGATTTTTTTTTGGTTCAACCAAGAGCATCCTAAATGATATACTGAAAATGGTTCAAGGTATATAACAAAGAACAATTAGTGCATTCATTCATTAGCTCTTTTCCTATAAATACCAATTCTTGAGGCTAAGAGTTTAAAGACTTGAAAACAAAATTACCACATGACAGTCTTTGACTGAATTAGAGTTTTTGGTAGAAAACTCTAAGACGTGAAATCTAAACAGTTTTCATATCATGGTTGAGCCAGAGCTCCTTTAACAAACCCACAAATAGTTTCAAAAAATATAATTCAGTTTTTCTAGATCCAGAGGCTTAGTGAATATTAGATAATACATGGAAAACTGGATATGTTCCTTTTAGGTAAATTTATGTTGCTTTTTACTTTCCGTGAGTTTGCTATAATACATTCATGTGTATTTAGAACACAATGCTATATGAAGTGCTAAATAAAACATTTGAAATGGCTTTAATCTAACTATAATATAGAATAAATTTTCTTTATTGATTAGAAATAAGCATCTCTCTTACCTACCTTTTCATTATATATTGAAGATCTATTTAAAACATTTTTAAATGTATGTTAGAATTGTAGCAGTTGGCTTTCCTCCAAAACAGTTACCAGTTTTTAACACAAATCTGTAATGATTTGAGCTGATTTGAGCTTAACCTGAAGCTAAGTCTATAGTTTTCATTCCATATGACAGAATGTTAATAAGAACTCAGAATTTAAACTTTGAAAGCTACACTCTGGAATGCCATTTGAAAATCAAAGTGAGAGAGGTAATGCAGACTTATAATAGCCATACAGTGATTACCTTCCATGATCTAATCCCCACATTCTGATTTAAATACCTGATCTTTGCTTTGTACTTGGGTGGCACTTTGCACATTCCTCTATCTGCTACCCTGTTGTCCAGATGGGCTTGTCTGATTCCCTCACTAGCTTAAAACTTTTTGAGGATAGTGACCATGTCTTATGGAACTTCCCAGTGTCTCAAATAGTGCTTGTACTGTGTTTGACAAACAAATGGATGGATCAATGCATAAATGAATGGCTGTTCTTTTGATAGGGTCTGATTGCAGATTGCTTTAGTGACCACGTAGTAATGTGAATGTGGAAAGGGGCCCAATAAAATACAATAGGGGATGGTAGGCTTGTGACGTACTTGCTTATGCACACTCAAATTATTTTTGGTTTTAAAAATCTGAGTGTCAAGACACTTATGAAGATTGCTAGTTTGGGCTCCCTGCATTAGATCTTCTTTTAAAAAAATCTGAACTTAGTAAAAGACTCAGCTCTGCTACTTACTAGCCTTGTGACCTTTCTGTGCCTGCTTGTTTTTTTAAAGCTTGGCACCTGAGCTAACAACTGTTGCCAATCTTTTGTTTTTTCTTCTGCTTTTTCTCCCCAAATCCCCCCCGTACATAGTTGTATATTTTAGTTGTGGGTCCTGCTAGTTGTGGCATGTGGGACGCCACCTCAGCGTGGTCTGGTGAGTAGTGTCATGTCCACTCCCAGGATCCAAACCGGCGAAACCCTGGGCCGCTGGAGCGGAGCGTGCAAACTTAACCACTGGGCCCCGGGGCCAGCCCCTGTGTCTGCATTTTTATTTAGAAAATGAAGATAATAACTTCTTTGACTAACTTATAAAGTCATTTTGAAGATCAGATGAAATAATGAATCAGAGATGCTTTTTAAAATGTAAAGCAATAAACAGATCTTAGATAACCGTATGAATTTCTAGAGTATAAATTGTGGAGGACATTCTGAATGCAAACAAACAAAAAAAAGCCACAGGGATAAGGGCTCATTAGCACTTAGGGACCATAATGAGGAAGTCTGATAGTGGTTTCTATTATAATTCATATCTAAATTCAGTGATTTGGTTTTGGTAGATAATGTACAACCTAGGGGTTTAGAACTGCTTGGGACTTTTAAAGAGTTGATAAGATGAGATCCAAAAAGACTTCCTACTAAGAGAAAACACATTGGGAAGTCCTGGTGGAATGGCAAATGGGACAGACACTGCTTGAACTAGGTTACATACCCACAGAGGTTCACTACATTTCTCCCAGCAAATTTGTGCTGCTTCTTGGTTTTCACTTTACAGTGAGGCCTTTAGGAAGGCAGAGTCTAAAACTCCTCTGTGGGGAAGGAAAAAGCTGTGGCACTAAGGTTCTTCCCTCAAGAGGGGAGTAGGTAGGTAGAAGTTGTTTTTAAAAAAGTACAGAGTGTAAATAACCTAAGTGATGAGCAGAACAGCAGTACATCTTTTCTTTTGATAGCAAGAGAATGGAAAAGATGGCTTGTGAATATTCACTCAGCAAGTATTTACTGAGCACTTGCTATGTAGCAAGTGCTGTCACAGGCCCTAGGGACATACTGATGAACAGAAGAGACACAGTCCCTCTGATCCCTTGATGCTCTCCGGCAGGTGGCTGTCATAGACATTAAACAACTTACTTTACAAATAATTTTTCCCATGGATGAGAATAGATGATAGTGCAAAAATATTTACGAACCAGTTCTCTAATGTAGAATAATATAATTCTTTCATCTTTTCTTTTCAAACTAATTTTCTTGCATCCTTCAGAATAAATTGTATCGCACTTCTTTGTTTTTCTTCTTCAAGGTTACTGCCAAGTCTGATTGTTTAAGTATGTAGAATCAAATTCAACCCTGAAAGTAGACATAGGCAAATTCTCCAAAATCTCAAAGTGAATAAAGCAAATAATTAAAAAACAAAAAAAGTAAGAATAAAAACCAAGTTTGATAAACAGTTTAACTATAAACGCTCTTGCAAACTTTTTATTTAAATAAATTTTAGTGGGTTTTTTTAAAGGTAAAAGGTCCATTAAAATATATTTCCCATTATTTCTTATTCTTATTTATCTCATTTGTAGCAGATGCTCAATAAATATTTGTTGCATAAATGAATAAATTCATGGTCAGATCCTGAAGGACGTGGAAATACAGTAGGGAAAAAAATGAGATTTTACTTTCCTCCTACAGGCTATGACCCTATGGAGCTGATGATTGTAGTTTTAATTTAAAAAACAACAATATCAAAAACCTGAGAGTCTACAGGGCAGAAAGAATTAAAAAAAAAACCAAAAAACTTCAAAGCCAATAAACACTATTTAGAAATTGCTGGCTTCAGAGTCAGTTGTAAATCAGTCAGTTTTAAATACTTCCGTATTTACTACCTATCTCACATCACAAAAGACTATTTAGAAAACTATTTTGCAAAGAGGCTTTCCACATCTGTCCATTATTTCTAGCTACCAGCTAATCTGGTAGTTTAGATCAGAGAAAAATAAATAATCAGACTGGCTTGCTTATCATGATGCAGCTAGCTTCCATTTTTAGAAAGTATTTCATACTTCTAAATAACTGCCAAATCACCAATTCCACCGTTTTATGCTTTATAAAATATTTTTAAGCTGTTGAGTATGTAATGAGTCATTAATTCAGAGTGTCTGCTAAAGGATTTAGGCTTTCTTGTTTGCTAAACTTTAAACTGTCTCCTAGATGCGTTTGAGAGTTTGCTTTGGGGTATTGCCTTTCTCTATATTGAGCTACTGTTCACTTGTTTTGCTTATGGTATTTTCCAACTTGTGGATTTACATGGGGCAAATACTCCTCATAGATTACTTTTTTCTGGTTCTTGAGAAGTAAAGAGTATGTTAAAATTTTGATGTGTTGATTTTCATGTTGTAAAGAGAAAAATTATGGAAACTTGTGGTTTAAAGTAAAGCATAGTAACCTTTTATTTTTGTGAATGTCTCTTAAAATGTACTTCTGCCCTAAATAGAACCAAGAGGAAATTAAAAACTCCAACTTGAGAGCTTTTGAAAATGATGAAATCCAGGGGGTAAATATATTGCTGATATTTGCCAGCTAGAAATTCAGAACAAGTCATGCTTCAGCTCTAATAGTTGAGACTTTCTACTATATATTGCATTCATCTAGACTTTTCTCACTATTTTAATTGTTGAGGGGTACATTTAAAAAACTTTACAGTAAATGTCTCTGTCTTCAGGTGTTTGCCTCTCTCTGGCTTAGACTCTGATTTTAAAGAGTCTCTAATGGTGAGGTTAAGTGGGAAAGTCTGTAGTTCCTTCTAGCATAGGCACTGAGTTCTAGAGCACCAGTTAGGGTGGAGGACTTTCCAGGACTTACGTGGCATGTTTTTTGTTTTTTGTTTTTTGACTCTGGCTCTTTTTGCAATTTCCTCATATAAAGCTTACCAGTTGGCAACCTGTTAAACTCTCTGACCATCAGCAGTTGTGGTGACAATAGGTAATTGACCAAAGGCATATGTATTAGTAATTCTAGAGACTTTCCAGAATATTGGTGGTTTTTAAAGTAAGTTGTTAATATATAGGACATGCAGTTTGAAATACGTTCAGTGCTGATCTTTTTAGGTTGGAAATCTAGTATCTTCTTTTTTTTCCTCCTACTAAAACTTTAAGTATAGGAAAATGCTTCATTACAAATCTGGCAATTTATAAGTATATACTATATTTGATGTATTTAAAATGCTCACAAGTAATTAATTAGTTCATATCTTTTAAGTTCAATGAAAATGTAATGGGTAAAATGCCATTATTTGTCTTTCAGCTGGGGCCACTGTTAGATCTACCTAGGATATTATAGTTTAATCAGCATTTTGTCTTTGGAAAGGATTTCTAGGCATTTAGGGGAAAGGAGAGATAAAGTAAAAATACCCTTAATACTCAAGTATAACTTATTTTGGCTGCCTTGCTGTTTATCGTATCTATTGCTAAATGTGGTTTTTTTTTTTTTTTAAGAGAACAAGCCAAAAGTCTCAGCAAGATTTAAATTTCAAGTAAAACATCTCTAATTTTAGGGCATTTCTTTTTTACTCTTCTCCTTAGAAAGCAAGAAAATGTTTAAAATAATACTGTTGATAAAACATTTTATCTTAAATTATCAAAGAGAAATGCTAAATAGAGATTTATGAACAACTGAAATGATAGCAAAAATAACCAAAATTTGAATTAAATTGCACAAATGAAGAGCTGATATTTATTCCATTTGGAAAAAATTTTCAAATAATGTGTTGTAGAAAATACGTTATTATAGTGTTTTTAGAAAATTGGTCAGTCATATCTTGAATTTATTCTCTATAGGTGTATAAAAGTAATTGATCAGAATTAGAGTGTAAATAAGGTGGATTTTAATAGACTCTTAGTTCCAAGTACACTTTCACTCTTTATTTTTGATAAAGTCTTTGGAAATTGAGCTTTTATTCAAGGTAAAATAGTGATAAATTTCAATGTTTTTTATTGTTTTATTAACATCTTGATTCTTCACATTAAGTTGCTATTATGGTGGAGGGAAATACAGTATTAAGGCAGTGAAGATTAACTTCTGTTACTGAGCTGGCAAAGTAAAATATTTTCTGGGAAAAACGATATTGCAGCAACCACTTTTTAAAAATTGTGATATATTTCTTTGGGTATTTTCTGTATAGACTTGAAATCATTACTAAAATGAAATTGCAAAAATATAAAAAGAAAGATTTTGTAGACACTATAAGAGTTTATTTCCCTTCTGATCAACTACATATTAAACATTCTTTGTATTAAGGAAATAATGCTCTTAAATTTAAGCTTTTCTTAAAGTAACAATAAAAATTAAAACACTAGTTTATATTTTAAAAAGTATTAGAATATGCAGTTTTATTACCAAAATACTTAGATAATCATAATTAAGATGTTTAATATTACATAATATTTTACATATGAGGAATTATAAATATAGTTAACATTTATAATCCTTTGTTAATTATATTTGTATCTGGTTAACAGAATATTATAGTACATATTCCTTAGTTAAGATTATAGGTCATTATAAACATGTTGGCATTAAAATTAAGGATTACAATTTAGGCATCAATTTTATATGAATTCCCTTGTGAATCTGTTCCAAAATGTTCAAAGCCAATGTCAAGGCAAAAAAAAAAAACCAAAACAAAAAACTCAACAAAGTCATTTTGAAATAATTGATGTATTCAATCAATTTACAAAGATACTATAATGAAGAGCCTACGTTGTTTTGTTTTCTTTTGCATTTCATAAAGTATGCCAGCGCTAGATATATTTTTACATTTTATAATTTGAAATAATGAGCTATGTTTAGACAAAGTAACAGTGCATTCAGAATTGGAAGCTTTACTTTTTATTTTCTTAGCTGCATTCCATCTGTTTCGTCAAAGGCATGGTTCCAGCAGTTTCATCATGTCCAAATCATTAGACACAAAGCCTTTGTATGTATGTGAATCAGGGTAGATTTGTTTTATGTTTGACTTACTTTGGAGAAAAGAACAGGAATGATCATGCAGTACTTAGATGATTCAGAAATGCTTGAAGAGAAAACCATATATGGATCCCTAGTTACAGTAATTGTTTAAAAAAAAGTATGATTTTGAGCCAGCATATTTTTATTTGTGAACTATTTGATTTGGTAAATTATAATAGTAGATATGATGACTTCATGGCTTCATTTTTAGGACTACTAACATTTTTTTCCCCTAACGGAAATAATATGTAGTGCTGTGTTAAGCAAACTTTTTTTTCAGGAAGGTATATCAGAGAAGAATGTTTTGGGGCTAATGAAAAATTATTCTGTTTTTTTTCTAACTATAAATATGGTATATATACTCATTGGAAAATTAAAATATTAAACATACAAATAAAGAAACCCACACAATATCTCACATGCAGACTGTGTTACATTGTAAATGATAAAAGATTGTTTCTTCATTTTATTGGATCCCATGGAAAAAGTGTAGATTCTTAAAATGTATACTGTTGATTTCATTGTTAATGAGAAAAATGCCCTACTTTTTAGCAGTAAAATGTTAATACATGAGTATGTTTGTAAGGGAACAACATGGAAGTTTTCTAATTTTTTATGAAGAAATTAAGGAGAGCATATCTTGAAATTAGATTACATCTGAGCTGAGTTTTTACCATCCCCCTACCTCTGATTTATTACTGATAGAGAATATCTGAATTGGCTTTAATTGCATCATATTTTTTTCAACTAGAAAAAGATCTAAACAATTTGAAATTGCTTTATTTCTGAAAATAATCTGAAATGTTCTGACAAGATTTTAACTAGCGCATTCTAATATATGCTTGGTTAAATTTCTCTAAGAGTGAAACATTTATGGGTAGTGGTGCTGCTTATGTAGAAATTCTTAATATTCATTGGCCAGCTTGGTTGCTAATAAATTGAAATTAATATGTTTTACTTATAGAATGAAGGCTTCAAACTCTTTTCCCATGTAGATTTTTAAATATATTTTTTAGCTGAGAATTTTCTAAACCCCCGAAAGCATCAAAATGAGAGGACATGAATAATAATTTGATAAACTTTTTATAATTTACAAAATAACTTTCAAAGTATATAATATAATTAAAAGTATTTTAAAAAACTATGTGGAACTAGAAAGACAATCTGTCACTTGAGAATTCTGTGGGATAAATGCTTATATTGACAATGTCCATCTGATTAAAATAATAACTTACTTTTATAATCTTGAGTGAATTAAAATGAAATAGTATTTTTGTGAAATCCATTCCCTACTATTAATGTAATGAAAGGAAGAGTTTTGCCAAGATTTTTTTAGATATTTTTCCACTTAAAAAATATATTTATTATATGAAAACTGATTTGTTTGCTTATTTTACTCTTTCAAATTAAGGATCCTGTAGAGGACCTGAAGTTGATGCTATGCATTGTTTCTTGTCTTCTGGAAATCCTTTTATGCTGAATAGGCTATAAAACTATAGAAATCCCTATGGAATATCTATATCTGGTAGCATCTCTGTATATGCACGGACTTTTCCTATATGAGAAAAACCACATGAATTACGATTATCATTTTATGGTCATCTCTAGCCTTTAAAGTGACAAAAGGTAGGTGGCACACTTAATCTACTTTCAGAAAAGGCTTATTAATTTAAATTCTGCTAATTTAGAGTTGATGATCATATAAATGGAAGTTAGCCTTTCTTAAGAAAGAGTGACTACTCATGGATAATTTACACAATTATTATTTTGGTAATATTTAAAATATTTCAGGGAATTTTTTGGTGTACCATTTATATGTGAACTATGATATGTTAAATAAAATTGGCTTTGTGTATTATTTAAATAGTAAATTTTCTAACATGGTGAAATAAATTTGCAGTAAATGTGACAAAGAATTGATAACCTTGTTCTATAAAGAGCTCATGTAACTCAATAAGAAAAATAATAAATCCCATAAATAAATGGGCAAAAAGCATGACTATCTTAGAAAAGAGGAACTTAGCCACAAATGGCTAAGAAGCATATGAAAAAAAACTTTAACCTCAATAGTATCTGAAAAAATACAAATAATAGAGTAATGAGGTTACTCATTACTCAAATCAGATTTCAAAGCCTATAAAAGATGTGTAATGCTGGTGAGGGGGTAGGTCATCTATACTCTTGCTAGGAGTAAAAACTGGTTCAGCTTTTAACAATATTTAGCAAAAAAGCTTTAAGATGTTTATATTGCAGTATTTCCCTTTTTAGTAATCTATGCAAAGAAAATGATATAAAATTCTCACTAAGGTTTATACTCAAAGACGTTTGGCACAGCCTTATTTATAACAAGGAAAAATTGTAAACAGTTTAAATGCCCAGGGATATAGTTAGGTAAATTATGCTTCACTCAAATGGTGGAACATAATGCAGTCATTAATAATAACTATAAATAAATTTAATGCCATATGAAAATGCTTCTGATATGTTAGATGAGAAAAGATGGCTATAAAAGTATATATGCAAAATAACTTCAAATATGTTAAAATGAATGAAAAAAGACTGGAAGGAAATATGAACAGAATGTGGTTGCACAAGGAGGAAAGTTATGGGCATTTTTTTCCCATTGCTTTTTTATTTACTGCTAGTAACCAAAGAACATTATCTTATTTTAAATTAGGGAAGAGGGACCTTAAAAAAATTCATAACTTTTCCTCAGCTATCTCACATCTAGAAATCTATCCTGAGGAAATAATCCTAAATATAGACTCAGATTTGTGCAAAAGGAGTACAAATTTGTAGTTGTTTTTAATAGCAAGCTATTTGGAGCATGCAAGTTATCCAAAATAGGTGAATCATTAAGATATAGTATATTTCTAGAATAGAATATTGTATAGTTCTTAAAGTTATTTTTCTGAAGAGATTTTCAAGTGAGAAAATTATACAGTTAAGTAAAAAAGGATGTCATATATAAAGTATGATCTCAACTATATGCAGAATAATATAGGGATAGAAAAGAATAGAATGAAGTGTGTCAAAATGTTGGTGATTTTTATTTTCTTTTTAAAATGATTTTACATTTTCTAAATATTTTCAATATGTGTCCTCAATTACTTTTACAATCAGGAAAACATAGGAGTTGGAATTTTTAATAAGCAAGTTTTAAAAATATTTCTCCTGAATGAAATTTGTTAGCCTTAATTTAGTTACTTAAATAATAATATATATTTCTTATAACTTAAGTAATAACTTGAAAAGTAGTGACTTGGAAATAACAACAGCTTTTAAGTTTCATGTCAGACTTTTACCAGTGGACAGAACTCTTTTCTTTTAACCTACATTAAGGAGGTTTTCTTGTAGAAGCATGTAATTTCACTAATAACAAATAACCTATGGTCTTTTAGGATTTTGATACCTGAGTCACTGTTCAAAAACATACTCAAACAAATGTAGAAAACCAAATCAAGAAGGCTAGCAAATGTGCCTGATGGTATGGTTTCACGCTTCTCACCAAATCAAAGTTCCTGAGTGCCATGGATAACTTTTTAAAATGAGTCTTATTTTGCAGAAAAGTGCAGTCTCATGGGGGAACGTATAGAAGGTGACACATGGAGATACTAATGATGGTGCCGACTGCAGTGTCAAACTGAATGAGAAAAAAGGTACAGCAAAGCCTATTTTCAAACAATACAGGATAGTGTGGGACCCATCTTGGTAAATAGTTAGGAAGGTAGACCCACCTACTAGCTATCATAGGTTGTAGCTAGCTGTATAGTCTGAAAAGTTTAGATGTTCTTAACAAAAAACAGTTATTTCCACCCCTGTAACATATAGGGATGGCAGGCAAGATGAACCTTTCACAGCCTGTTCACATTCATATGACTATAGAATCATCAGAAGTATTATCTTGGAATGTCAAGTACATTCCATTAATATACACACGTATTTCAAAATACATCAGTGGTCATTATAAAGACCTAAAACACTCGTGCTTTTTTAAAACGTAATTTAAAAGAGAAATTTGGCCAAAAGGGGAAATAAAAATATTTTAAAACATAGAATCAAGTTTTTGTCTTCATTTAAAAAATCCATTTCAAATAAAAATATATGATACCATAATAAGCATAAGAAATCTACTCACATAAGACATCTGAACTTGAAAGTACTAGAATTAAATGTTAATATTAAATGTTAATACTTATATCTTCTTTAATCACTATGTTTATAGATGAATAAATGAATGCTATAAACAAGTTTGTATTAAATATGTATTCACAGGATATCAGTTCAGCTAATCAAACCATATTTTCCTGTCTCATCTCAGAAGCACACAGTAAGAATTAAACTGCTCAAGATCCCCAAATCAGCTTTCTTTCTTTTTAAAGAAATAACTGTTCTTGAAAAAGCACGTGCTTTCTGATTGTGGGGAACCAAGGATATAAGAGTTCATAAATATCTAATAGGGGATCTTGTAAGAGATGTATTTGTTGTTATATATCACAACATTTTTTTTCTCAAATTTAGTTCCATTTTCTGTCTTTCTACAAAAAAAGGCCCAAATCAGTTTAAAACATCCCATCTACAACCCCTTTCTCCTCCCCACAACTCCCCAAAAGCAAAAAACAAAAAACAATTTCGTTCATGTGATATTTCCCTTGAGGTCTTAATCGGTTTAGTCTGTAGGATTTCCTTTTCGGGTGACATTATCAGAAGAAATTACCCTGTACCATTACCTATGGTCAATGAGGTTTGACAGGCTTTCCTTCTCTTTAGTCTGCATCAGGGTGGAGGTTGCAAGCAATTCCCTGAGACAGGAAGGTGTCGTCTAGATGTGACCCTTTGAAGTTTTCTTTACTTCCATCTTTAGCTCATTGAAATTTCATTTTGGAGGGTCATCAACCTTAAATACTCAGAGCCTGTGGACAATGCTGCTTTAGTTATAACCATTTACTGTAGTACTCTGTACTGGAGGAAAAGTCAGGCTGCATATGGAATTTGCCTGGAATTCATTCAGTGTCAATCTTGGGTGGCCCTTACCCAGGCAGTGGCTTCAGGCCAGGGAGGAAGACAGGAAAAACCTGGGAAGAGATCTTTGCAAATTGGGAAGGTGCAAGGGAGTTTATCTCAGTCATGTAATAGTAATTTTTCTTTTGTTTTTCTGAAGAACAGAGCATTCATTTCAATTTTGCAGTTTAAACTGGTAATAAACAGTAATGACAGAAAAGAATGGTGCTCCAGGCAGTTTCTTAACTAATTTAAAAAGCTTGAGTTGTTTTGCTTTTGTTTTTTGTACATTACCCCCACAAAGCAATGTAGTTAAGTTCTCTTGATACTAATACATTATGCAAAGTTTCAAAGGAGTGAAAGTTCGTCACCTTAGGAAAAATGCTAATTTTTCATAATGTACCCTACTTCTTCCAGTCATACAGTAGATTGGGGATAAGGGGTTGATATTTCTGTCTTTAGCATAGTCCTTGGCTTGTTCATCGTGAGTACAATATTAAAGAAATGGTAACCTTAATAAACCCTGAAACTCCCTTAGACTTTTACCTAGAAAAAAATAACAGCTTCCAGAAGTCAGTCTCACAGTCAAGGAGTACTTTTTGGGAGAGGGGGAGAGATGGGGTTAGAGTGTGGGTTGCATAGTAATTCTACATTTTTTTCTTCTACCGGTAAAAGGATAAACTTTAGTGTTTCATTTTACATACCCATTTGTTTGTTTGCTTGAATGTTAGTAACTCCCCTTCATGTTCTCCTTCTGCAGCAGGAAAAAGGTTCGTTCATTTCAAATTCACATCTGCCTTGTCTGGGTTGCAGTTTCAGGGAAAATGTGGAAGCGGTGAGTTTGCCAAAACCTTTTGTAAGTAGGGCTTTATGGTTCCTCTGCCAAGGCCTTAATTCCAGTGGGGAATTACTAATTCCAATTACTAATTAGTTAGAGAACATGGTGGGAACAGGGCTCTTAGAAAACCCCAAGAAATGCACTTAAATTTCTCAGATAGTGCGCTAGGTCTCTTATTATCAGATAATTGAAATGAGTCCTGAGATTTAGGAGGATGATATTTGGAGTTGATTCCTATCACAGAGCAGTGAAATGGAAGAAAGGATGCAGCATAAATATTGCTAGGCCAGAGAGGGCAGTCCTGGGAATAACACTTCTTGCCTTATGGAGTGTTCTATAGTTTAAAACAGCATTTTACCTATATATCCTCTCACTTTGATTTTGATCCTAAAAACTATCCTTCGTAAATAGGCCATCATCAAATAACCATCACCAAAATTCCACTTTTCAAAGTATAGAAACTGAGGCTCCTGCTTAGTAACATTCTTAAATTTGCATAGTTAGTAAAGGGAAAAAGATTGAAACCTAGGACTTCTGATTGCAAGATCTTGCCACTATACCAAAATTTAATGAGGATACTTTAGTGGGAAGGGAATTATAGAGAAATTTGGTTCCTTGAGATTTGCCAAAGGCTAAACCTGTGTAAGCATCATTAAGCCTGAGAATAAATCGAATCTGCAAAGTACAGGGAAAATATGTATTGTTTTAAACACCCACAAATTGATTTATAAGTTTTTTTACATTCTTTTACAAAGCATTTTACAGATGTTCAGTTTTAATTTGATTGACCTTGTACGTTTTTACTTGTATACATAACCGTTCAATATATTATAAACATTCCCCCCAAATTATGCCACATATATTTGGGAAGTGGTTTTCCAACTATTTTTCAGAACAAGTTATGTGGCATGTGGGATAGAGTAAGATTTTTAAATCTGATGTTTAAGGTTGGGGACTGAGAAAGGTAGATTTTTAAGGCTCCTAAGAGATGAAAAGTTATACGTTATAGATATGCAGAAGAGTTACTAAGATTATTTTCTTTGTGATTCAAATGGGTAGGTTTGTTTTTATTGTGGATTCAGTTGTAGACTGAATTTTCTATTTTTGTTTATTTTTTAATTCATTAGATCTTAGAAAAAATTATTGTACATCTGCTCTTAAAAACCTGTCCATAGGGGCTGGCCTCGTGGCCGAGTGCTTAAGTTCCCGTGCTCCCCTTCCTCGGCCCAGGGTTTCACCTGTTCGGATCCTGGGCGCAGACAGGGCACCGCTTGTCAGGCCACGCTGAGGCAGCATCCCACATGCCACAACCAGAAGGACCCACAACTACAATATACAACTAGGTACTGGGGAGCTTGGTGGAGAAAAAGGAAAAATGAAATCTTTTTTTAAAAAAAAACCATCCATAAAACCAATAATGAAGTTTTAAAAAGTAAAACTTTATTATTTGTTGATTAGATTATCATATACCAATACTGCATGGTCACAAATATTTAAAACTAAAAGTAACAATACTAAAAAAAGGTATAGTCAACCATTTTAATGGTGAGATTGTGTGATTTTTTTTCTTTGAGGAGTTTGGTTTGTAATGTTTTAATAAAAAATTGTCATGCCTAATTTTTTATAAGAAATTTTTTTATTATAAAGAAACTACCAGGAAAATAATTTAAAAGCTGAGAATTTATCACGATATCATCTGTTTAATAACTTTCTTTCTAGTCTGGCCCATCACAACTTATTTCTATTTTCTGATTTTTAAAATTAGGGGACTCTTCATTAGTGCTTTATCATCTAGCAGAACCAGAGGATTTCCCCCTCAAAATGGATCTCACTGTGATTCTGAATCATTCCAGTAATTTTATTGGGCCTCAAAGTGTTCTGAGCCTGGAGGAAATACTCTGTGTAAAGCACAGATTCATCTGGTAGTGATTTGTCATTTACCATGTTTTGGGCTTGTAGCCAGGTCAGCTGTTGCCAAGAGAAGGCATACAGGGGAGTGAAATTATTATCAAGGAAAGGCTTGGAAATATACTGAATGAAGCAAACTGAGACAAACTCATACAAAATCTAGGATGTAAGACTCCCAGAAATAACTTAAAGGGGGCTAGAAAAAGAAGAGGATTCAATCCCTCTAGGCTAGTTTTCTTTTTTTTTTTTCTTGCCCTTGACATAACAAGTATTAGTCTTTAAATTTATTTAATTAATTGGACAACTAGGAATAGATTTCCGCTAACATTTTAGTCAATTCGGTTTTATGACCTGGAAATTTGCCCATGTTGTTGCTCCTTCACCACTGTTTTAGTAGTTTAAAATGTAATTTCTAGCAGGTTTATCTCTCAAATGCACTATTTCTCAGATTCACTTAATAAAATATGTAAATCTATAATAAAAAGAAGTTTAAGAAAAAAAAGTAGTTTAAATCTAATAAGAAAACATTATGGGCTGAGAATTCCAAGTGTACTTGGAGGTTGAGTATATTTGAGTCTTATAATTTTAGTAAAAAGATTCTGAATAAAGGTAGATAACCTATAGATAAATCCCTGCCATATGTTACTCAAAAGTATTTGTCACAGACTTGAAATTAAGATAAAAAATCTTGAGACTTGAAAAACATCCTTTAGGAGCTCACCAAACCTCATTAGTTCTTTTGGTACTTTTTAATTGAGGTAATTATAATAATCACTAATATTTAATGGGTACTCTAAGTTGATACTATTTACTAAAAAGCTAAAGATGGAATTTATGCAGTCAGTCAATAAATTTAAGTTGAATCCTTTTGTCTTATGGGAGCTGTTATTATAGGACAGACAATATTGATGATGACTAAGAGATAGCAGATAGAAGACACTTAGATAATTTGTTTATGTTGTAATCTATCTGAATGTAGAGAACGTCTAAGAGTGATGACCATTTATATATGCCCAGGAAAGCAGTGAAATAATTTAGAATGTCGAGTTGATTCATATGTCTAAAATAGTAGTTTGTCTCAAATGAATTACTTTCTGAGAGAACTTTATTTAAAGTTAGAGGGTATTGTATAGCGTAAGTGGAAAGATCACTGATTTGGCATCAGGCAGACCCTGGCTGGAATCCCAACTCTACCACTTACAACCTGGCTGACCTTGGGCAAGCCATTTAAAAAGTTTCCTCATGTATAAAGGGGTCAGGGGTTGTAATAATAATACCTTCCTCAGAGAATTCTTGCTGATGATATAGTGAATGATAAATGATACCTGTAGGAGTTCAATAAATGGTGACTACCATTGTTGTTATAATATTTCTAATGACTGCTTTATTCTGAGCTTTTAAATTCTTAACATTTCATAATAAAAAAGTATAAACTCATGCTTCATTTCTGATGTGAAGTTCTTCTAGGATTGTTTCTTGATTGTATTATGTTGACTTCAAGCATCTTGAGATAGGCTGGTGCATGGTTTGGGGTAAACGAACAGACTTGAAGCTCGATGTTGATGTGCTCAGGTTTATCATGCTGGCTTTCTGGGCCACTGTCCTACTGAAGCCAAATTTATAAAGCTCAGGATTGCTGCTTCTGGGCCACAGGACAGGCAAAAGTGCTAATAGCATTTTGGAGTAATTCTTATTGTGTAGAGTTTGTAACTTACTTTTTTTCATTTGACATTGTATCATGAATATTTGATCATGCAATTATTCTTAAATATTTAGATTTTATAAGGAAAAAAGATAAAAAATAAAATCAACAAACAAAAACACCATAAAATAGACTTTAAGAAGTAATATATATTCCTTTCTATATTGATGATGGCATGAATATATGTGGGATATGGGCTGTGCTGTGTATTAGTTATCTACTGCTGTGAAATAAATCACCCCAAAACTTAGTGGCTTAAAATAACGATAAACATTTATTATCTCACACAGTCTCTCCCAGACAAAAGTTCAAGAGTGGCTTAGCTTGGTGGTTCTGGCTGTGGCTCTGTCATGAGGTTGTAGTCAAGATGTTGGCTGGCCTGCAGTCATCTGAAACCTTTATTAGGGCTGGCATTTTCGCTTCCCAGGTGGCTTACTCAAGAGGCTGACAAGTTAGTCCTAGTTGTTGGTGGGAGGCCCTATTTTCTCTCAACCTGGACCTCTCCGAAGGGCTGGTTGAGAGTTGTCAGAACATGGTGACTGGCTTCCCCTACAAGTGATCTGAGAACCTAAGATGGTTCTTGGTTCTAAGGTAGAACCTAATGCATAAGGCCTTTTATGACCTAGCCTCAGAAGTTACATATGTACTGTCACTTCTGCAATATTGCATTAGTCACCCAGGTCAACCCTGTTCAGTGATATAAATCACCTTTGCTGAGCTATAGAATAGAAATGACCATTAGAAATATGTTGACAATAATGGAATCTGACAGAATATTCAACTGAAATTGCCATAGAATGAAAATAGTTACACTGAAATATAACCTTAGGACTTGAGATATAAGGGTGGTGTAGCTGTGGAAAACAAGGTTTATATGTTGTTTTTGAAAGGAAAATTTCTCTTTATTACTAAAAATCATAATGGTGAAGAATAGGTTAATGATAAGTGAAGAAATTAAATTAAATTGGATTTCAGTGTTTTAGTGAAGTGGTATGTTGAGAAAAATTTTCCACCTTTGATTTAAAAAAATTCTCTGTTGAAGATTAATTTATGCAGAAAATTGAGCCTGAAAAGCAACTTGAAACCAGTAACGCACATAGTAAGAATCTATACAACGTGAAGTAGAGTTAAGGCATTTTCTGATGGATGAAATAGGTATATATTGTAGATAGTCGATCTGGAAAATGCAGATATTACCAAAAAAGTTATTAGTATTTTTAGTAACTGTTTTCCTTTGTTGATTATCCACAAAACCAAAACTGATCCATGGAATCCTAGTGTATTAAAACTGGAAGATAGTTTGGCAATCAGTGAGACAGTACTCCATCCAGTACAATAATTCTTTCTGTAGTGTTTTGATAGATGTCCTTTAATTGGATACCTCTGTTTTGGGGCAATTCTAGTATTTTAAATATTCTTTTTTTTATATTGAATCAAAATGTAACATTTTATAACCCATCTCTTTCTGCCTTTAGAGTAGCAAATAATTAATCTACTTCTCCTACATTACAGTCCCCAAATATTTACCTTCATCTTTCTTTCCCTATGTCATATATACCAAGATCCAGGTTATTCACAGAAAGGATTCATTGTCGCTATCTACTTCTTTATTACTTCATTTTACCTCACTCTGCTATCGTAAAAGCAGTCTCAAAATATGACTAGGAAATATAGATATATTTTGATCTGACAGAATTTGAATTTAATACTTTACTACAGTGTAAACTTCATGAAGGTAGGGGCTACATATTTTTACTCAGCATTATATCCCTAGCACCTAGCAAACTGCCTAGCACGTAATAAATACTTGTTGAAAAAATGAATAAATGAATATAGCTCAACTCAGTGTATGTGTCTTTTTGCCAGATCCTGGATTTGTTCCTTTCTTAAAATTTCAAGGTTACATTATCAGTGGAAAACAATTCTTTGTATTTTTTAAAGTTTATCCCAACATTTCAAAATATTCGGTGAACAAATTAGTGAACCATCCCTATAACCATTGGACAATGTCTGTCTTTTATTGAACAAGCACTACCTTAGGGGCCTAAAGCCATTTTTAAAACCATGAAATGGAAATTATGTCCAGTAGGAAAGGAAAGTGGAGCAAGAACAACTCTGTGAACTGAAATAAGACCACATGACAAGGATAGACTCTTTATTCATATTCTTATAAAAGTCAACCATAGAATTTTATAATTCCTTTTGAAAAAACAGAACACAATAAACAAAAAAACCCACCTGTTCTTCCATTTGGGAATCATTAGATTTAGATCTGGTGCAGAATGAAGACTCCTTACTGTATCATCTACACACTTTCTGGAATTTACTAAAACTGTTTGTTGTAAGTATAGATTTAGCGTCATTTTATTAAGCTTGTGGTAACTGACGGACTCAGTGTCAAAGGTAAGAGGTTTACTCCACATTGAAGCTATTGGGATTAGCTGGGATGATTTTGGCTTTCATGTCAACCTTAAGTGGAATCTACTTACGTGTTCTAGTTGTCAAGAATTACTGTCAGAGCTGCCAAAACATTTGCATTAGAAAGTCCCCAATTTAATTATTTGATTGCAACCCAACTAACCAAAGTATAGTTAGTACCTTGGAGCAAAGTGAGGAGCTCCTAAAACTTGGAAGTAAGACTACTTTCTAAATGTAAGGCAAGTAAGAGCCAAGTTTTACATGAGATTAGCCATCTATAGAAACTGTTGATGTGTACCTGAGGTTGTTCATAGTTTAGATAAAAAATACTCTTCCAAACTCAATTTGCTCAGATTACTTGCTTACAAAGCTACTTTCTGATTAATAAGTCAGTCTTCTAGATATTTTGATCTAGAAGATCTATTTCCTTGAATAACAGACAGACCTGTGTCAATGGTCACTGGAAAACACATATTCCTCATTGTAAATGAATGTATTGCTTCAGGAATCAGCCTCTGATGAGCTTAGCTAGGCTAAATCAGGATTCAGGAGCCTATTCAACTCTGGGTGCACTGAAAACATTGACAATGACCTCTCAGGGTGTAAAGATACAGTGTTGTGTGATTAGCCTTTTATAAATGTGTGTGGCCAGCTAACACTTCTTTTATTTTATCCCTAATCTCTCAGCTAACTTTATTCGAAACATTTTAAAGCATTACACTACAGTTGTCAATACAGTGAGTAGATATCACCATCACCATTATTTGATAAAATTCTGATTTGAACACACAATTTTGACAGTATGCAAAGTACCAGTTGGTTCAGCTCATTAAAGCTTTCTGAGGTGTGAGCTGAATTTGACAAAGCAGCAAGGGCTGGCATGTCAAATTGTGTATTTGCCTCGTATTTTGGCACCATCAGCTCAACAATAACTATGTAACAAAGCAGTTTATCATAATATCTGTAAAGAAAATATTTTGGAATTGTACAAAATTATCTAGTTCAGAATGTGTATGGGAGATTCACTATATATAAGTAAAACATGTTTTTTAAGCATTGTAATCAAACTAGGAATCTCAGATTTTGATTGAAAAATTTTGGTGTCTAAAGTAAGGAATCTTTGCTGTTTCAGGAGAGTGCCTAAAACTGCTGTAATCTATTTACAGAACCATGAAAACCAAGAATAATATAAATATTTATTCAGATAATATAACAGTAAAAATAGTATGTGGGTGTGGTAGAGAAAGTGGCACCCCCAAGGATATTTTCATGCCATAATCCCCAGATCCTTGTATGTTACCTTGTATGGCAGAAGATGTGGTTAAGGATCTTGAGAGGAAGAGCTTGTCCTGAATTATTGACTGGGCCCTAAAGGCAATCACGTATTCTTATAAGAGAGAGACAGAAGGGAGATTAAACAGACAGAAGAGGAGAAGAACACACACTGAGGGTAGCAATGTGACAGCAAAGCAGAGAGAGATGCCAAGGAATGCTGACTGCCACGAGAAGCTGGAAGAGGCAAGGAATGGATTCTCCCCAGAGCCTCTGGAGACAGCGGGGCCCTCTGACACCTTAATTCTGGACTTCTGATCAGCAGAACTATGAGAGAATTAGCTTCTGTTGTTTTAAGCCACCAAGTTCGTGGTAATTTGTTACAACAGCTGCAGGAAATGAATACAGTGGGTATAGGTTTGCAAAAATTTTGTTTTCCTCCCCAACTTAAAATTTATATGGTTATGTAAACTTATAAGGATATATAATAGTTTGCTACATCAAAATGTTCCCCATTTTTTAATAATGAAGAGTCTTATATACTCTTCATGTAAAAAACATTTGGCTAGACTGGGAAGGTGTCAGAATGATAAAAATTAAGTTATGTGGTTTTGTTTTGTTTGCTTTGGTGAGGAAGATTGGCCCTGAGCTAACATCTGTGCCAATCTTCCTCTATTTTGTATGTGGGACGCCACCACAGCATGGCTTGATGAGTGGTGTGTAGGTCTGCGCCTGGGGTTTGAACCCTTGAACCCTGGGCCACGAAAGTGGAGCATGTGAACCTAACCACTATGCCAGTGAGCTGGCCTAGGTTGTTTTTTTTTTTTTTTTTGGAAGATTAGCCCTGAGCTAACTGCTGCCTATCCTCCTCTTTTTGCTGAGGAAGACTGGCCCTGAGCTAACATCCATGCCCATCTTCCTCTACCTTATATGTGGGACGCCTACCACTGCATGGCTTGCCAAGGGGTGCAATGTCTGCAACCCGGATCCAAACTGCCAAACCCCGGGCCCCTGAAGTGTAATGTGTGCACTTAACCGCTGCACCACCGGCTCGGCCCCAAGGTTGTGTTTTAATTTACCTCAATACAATTTGTGTTTGTCGTCTTTTTTTGTTTGATATATGAATAAAAACACAATGACAACTTATGATGTTCGTTTTTCTGTTCTCTCTGATGTTTCAGGTCCAACAGTGCACATTCTAGAGCCAAAGAAAGGAGCACTTATCTCAGATTCTTGCTTGAGTTTTGCACTTACTAGTACTTCACATAGAGAATTCTTTGTTTCCTTTCTCTCCCTTTATTCCCCAAGTATTTATTAAGTTGGTATTATGTACTATAGACTATTTAAAATGCTGAGGATATAGCAGTGGATGAGGGAGATATGGTCCTTGTCTCCAGTCACCACTAGCTCATTAGTGCCTTTACACAATTAGTAAAAGGTGCTTCCTTTCAGCAGCACAGCCTGAGGGTACAGGGTTTGTCCTGCTGAATAAAACTGGATTTTAGCCCCACTTCTTCCCTTGGCTGCATAGTTTTCTGCACAACTTGTGCAGCTATAGGCAGAAACCCTGCTTTGTCTCAAGAAGATTATTATGTAGCCATAGCAGATGGTTTTCTCAGTTAGTACCTCCAGCACTTCTCTTTGCTTTGAAAAAGAGACAAAAAACTGTTCCTGGATTATTGAATAGAGCAGGCTCCATTTCCAAATAAGGTTGCATACACCTGAGAACAGAGAAGCTGAGAAGGTGACTATTGATACTTTACGCTATCGCATGCCTTGTCCTGTAGAAGCTGATGGCTTTATCTCAACAGGTTTTCTTGAACCTAATTCTAGCCCACAGATGAGAGAATTTATTCTATTCTATGTTTTCTAGAAGGTGAAATGCTGACAAGCCTTGTCAATGGGTAAGAAACAAACTACTGTGATGCTTAGGAATATTTTGTGGGCTGTGGGCTGCTAAAATTTGTGGAGAGGTGCTAATAGGCTGTGAGAAACTATTTGGGAGGATGATATATTGAATGAAAAAATATTACAAGAACACGTGTAGCCAGAGCTACAACACAGATGTGTGTGGAGAAAATGCCACTCTTTTGGGACTACTCAGAATTATCACATGACAAAGATGGAGAAAGTTCTTGAATTCTCAGTATACTTTGTCTTCACTCGCAGCAAAGATGCATGTGGATAAATTGTTCATACCTCTTCCCAAAGTGAAGATATATTGTTTCAAAAAATAAATTATTATATATTGGAAACTTGAGAAGATTGTGGCATTTAGGGGATGTGTGTGTGTGTGCATGCGTATGTATGTGTGTGCCTGTACGCCCGCACACACACGTAGGATAATTAGGCATGTTTTGCTTTAAAAAGATAATGGGAGAATAAAATTTCTCGTCTTTCCTATCACAGCATAGGGATTTAGGGACAGAAAAATAACTAATAAGTAATTTTTTAAATCAGCAAAAAAAAAAAGCCTGAATCAGTAATCTAGCTTGCCAAATGGAGTCTGATGTATAAGAAAAATTTGTATTTTAGAGGACGGGGTTGAGTGGGAGTGGAGGAAAGGATGTGAAGTGGGAAAAAGTAACAAACAACAGGCTGCAAATAGTTAGGAGGGAGCCAAGAAAGAAAGACAGAGCCAAGATCTGGAAGATTCATTCCATTCTAAAATCAGTGTCTCCATTGCTTTGTTAAATTGAGAGACTGGTTTATGTTAAAATTGCCTGGATGTGGGGGATAGCTCACTAAAACCTTTCTTTTGAGATGACTGAACCACTTACTCGCTTATAAGTAGGTTGGTCAAAATAGAAAGTTCTTTCTTTGAGTTCTAACTATTCAGATAGATTTGTTGCTACATTATGTGGACAATTGAGTGTGATACAAAACTGTGCTTGAACAGAAGTTGAGGTACCTTTAAAGTAGCCTTATTTTTCACTTAACTTTTCTTTTCTTTTTTTTTTTTTTGCCAACAGTGAAGAGAAAAATACCTGTAAAGAGTCATTGTTCTTTTCTTCAATTTCCATGACTCTGTTGAATATGAGAGGCAGAGTTTATCTTCTTATATTGTCCTCACAGTTTAGATAAGACAGGCCATAAGGTTAAATGTCTCTAGTTTATACCACTATACTAGCTCCTAGTGTGGGCGGGGAGCGTGGCTGTAGAACTTAAGTGGGCTCCATTCCAAGCAAAACTGGTTTTTTTATTTTTATGTTTTTGAGGAAGATTAGCCCTGAGCTAACATCTGCTGCCAGTCGTCCTCACGTTTTTGCTGAGGAAGACTGGCCCCGAGCTCACATCCGTGCCCATCTTCCTCTACTTTATACATGGGACGCCTGCCACAGCATGGCTTGCCAAGCGGTGCTGTGTCCGCACTCGGGATGTGAACTGGCGAACCCCTGGCTGTTGAAGCGGAGCGTGCACACTTAACCACTGCACCACCGGGCAGACCCCTAAAACTGTTTTTTTTTGTATTTTCAGATTCAGAACAATGAGTTTGCAAAGCAGACCTAATCTCCTGACTATAACTGACAAGAGACAGATCTGAAAAGACACATATTGAATCAAATACAGATATAGATGATCAGTGGATTTTCATTTCAGAGGATGGCTGCAATGTGGCAGTGGGGGCCATAGTAGTATCTATTATAAACTGTATCTTCAATACAACTAAAAGCAGTGGCATCCCTCTTCCTCCACTTCTCATGAAAGCCTGGTTCCTACTGAGTCTTTTGGTGGTCAGTCTGCATCTGGATTCCTGAATGCTGAGTCAAAGTCTCCTTGCCCCCAGCCCACCTGATGGCCACCCTTATAAGTAGAAAGATGTGTTAATTCACAAAGGAGGAAGTGGTGAGGCCCAGAAAAAGTACTTTGCTGCTCCAGATAGCTCTTTCCTCTGGCAAATTGCTGAAATATGCCAAAGTATAGGAAGCAATTCCCAGATCGCAGCCTGGGAAGAGTTTATTCACTACTGGAAGGCAGCATAATGTAGTAATTAAAGTTCTAAAGGTGGAATTCCTGGATTGCAGTCCAGCTCCTAAAGGTCAAGAGGGCTTTGAGCAAGTTAGTCAACTTCTTTGTGTGCCTGTTTCTTCATTATTATTATTTTTTTTAAAAGATTGGCACCTGAGCTAACATCTGTTGCCAATCTTTTTTCTTCTTCTTCTTCTTCCCAAAGCCCCCCTGTACATAGTTGTATATTTTAGTTGCAGGTCCTTCTGGTTGTGCTATGTGGGACGCCACCTCAGCATGGCCTGATGAGCAGTGCCATGTCCGTGCCCAGGATCCAAACTGGTGAAACCCTGAGCTGCCGAAGCAGAGGGCGTGAACTTAACTACTCGGCCATAGGACCAGCCTCCCTTCATTATTAAAATAGTGATAATAACAGTACCCATCTCATAGGAATGTTGCCAATATTGAGTTAATATAAGTAAAGTGCTTAGAATAGTGCCTGGCTCACAGTAATCACTAATAAATGTTAGTTATTTGTAACTTCAGTTCTTATTTTTTTAAAATAACAGTGAGCATTGCCAGCAAGATACTATTTAAAGGGTACAAGAGTGATATCTCAAGTTATTTGCCTTGAAGGGTTTGCTAATGCCTTACATTTGTTAGTAAAAATCACTCAAGGATTCAGAGTAGAATGAAATTAAGGCAGGGGATTTGTCATAGGGACCAGAGCCAAAAACTGGAAAGAGGCCAGTATTGGGGCCAACTGGCAGTGACAAAAGGTAAGGATAAACATTCTTTATAGTGTTCCTAGTTAGGAGGTAGTTTTGTCTGAGAATTTGGCTCAAAACTGAGTTTTCAAGTGAGGACTAAATTGGTTAGTCTAGCTTTGGTGTAGGGTCTAGCTACAGAGACACCAATCCAGGTTAGTTAGCCCAAATGATATCATCATGGTGGTCTTAAAAGATCTGAAGAGTTATCTCTTGGAAGAAATATTATACTTGTTTATTTCTGTAAGATAGAACTAAAATGAATGACTGGAGGTTTCATGAAAGTAGTTTTGACTCCATTTGGGGAAAAGGTTTTCAACCACAACTGTTTTAAAATAGAAAGGGCCGCCTTATCAGATAATCTTTCTAACACTAAAAATGTTCTAATGGAAGCTAACTTGCCACTAATCAGAAATGTACCTTTATATTCATCTGTAAAATGGGGATAATAATCATCCAACCACATAATTATGAGGATTAAATGAGATAATATGCGTATGGTGATTAGCATAGTGCCTGACACATTGTAAATATTCGGAGAATGGTAATTGTTGATACTACTGCAACCACCACTGCTGTCACCACTACTGCTGTCATTACTATTATTAATGGGGATTTTTAAACTGAGCTAAGAGGCTGGACTATATGATCTCTCTAGTTTCTATGAAAATAGATTGTTAGCTTATGCTTTTTAAGTTCTCTTTCCACTCAGGAAGTTTAAACTACTTAGAAATGGGAGACGTCTTACATTGTAGGATGTGGTGTTACTCTTCATGTGTTTATTATGCTAGCTTCTTTGCCTCTTCTATTATTTATTATTTTCTACTTTATTTAGAATGGTTTAACCCGTGTGTAGTTTAGCTGTATTCTTTGTTAGTATAGTAATTATAGACTTTCTTTTGTTTATAAAGATGAAAAAGAGATGGGATAAAGAGATGAAAAAAGTTTCAAGTTTAAATGCCAAGGTCTTTTATTTCTCAGCTGGTAAACAGGTTAGATGAGAATTATTTTAGAAAAAAATGGCACTTTGTTTATTTTCTCCTGAAAGATTCAGTATGTTCTAAATGCAGACTTTGAAAGTTTTAATACTTTTTTTGGTAAATCTTTTCTTGCGAAAAGAAATTACGTTAGCATTTAAATAAAAATCAGTGTATTTCCCTCCAAGGCAAAAGGACAGAACTTGTAACATAGGAACAAAAAATCTAAAGGAAGGACATGTCTAAATGAAGGGAAAAAGTGAAAGCCATTATTTCTCCTATTGCTGTAAATATATGCTCTTGGTATAAAGTGTTTTCTATTACTAAGGACACCTCTAATTTTTCTCACTCTATGCATTCATTGATGCTGAGGTTGGGCTTCACAGGACAAATTAAAAATTTCAGATTTATCAACATCTATGAGAAAATAGTAGACAACAAAAAGGAACACAGATAGTGAAGTTATAAAGGATTCAGAATCATAAATGGTTTGCTCTAAAATCTCTGCCAGTTAGTAGATGATAAATGGAAGCCCTATTGGAGTTTGGCTTCATTTTTATTTTTCCTCTGTTTGTGCAGTTTACATAGACTCCCTTTCCCTTCGAGGATTTTTTTCCCTTGCCTGTAGGCCTGCAGAGGCAATCAAGCCTGAACAATAGGTGCCTTCTTATTTCAAGTGGGCAATTTGCATTTCTGAGGATCTCCTGACTGGATTAAACACATTTCACAGAGGCTTCTGCAGCTCCTGGGATTATTCCTTCTAGAAATTTACCTCATGTTTGGCAGGGTAGGATGTTGCTCAGCTTTCACACTCCTGAGAAACACAAGGCACCTGAATTTGTCCAAAGTAATTGTTTTCATTTCCTCTGTGATTCAGTTATTCATAAATTCAGAACTGTTGAGTTCATACTCTTTCCTAATTTTCACACTGTTCATTTGAGTGTTTTACTTAAAATGGAGCAGGCAAGCCATGAAAGAGCAGGAAACTGGAATTTTGAAAACCTGTCTTTGATGAGTTCTGTGATTGTAGTTCAACTACTTGGCCATTCCAAGCTTCAGTTTCCTCATTTGTAACATGAAGAGTTACTACCCTTTAGAGCTCCAAGAGATGAAACTCCTGTGCAAAAGCTACCACTGGCTAACCCTCCTTTCCTTCCTGTGACAAAGAAAGAATGTGTATGTACCAAGTGTCAGGCACTATAGGTACGAAGTGGATAATGCATGGCCTTTGCCCTCAGAAAGCTTACTGTTTACAGGGAGAGGCTGACATACAGTAAGTGCAATATGTTGTGATAATTGTAAACAAAATGCTTCAGAAGCAGGATTTACAGTGGAGGTGGAATTTTGCTTGGATCTTAAAGAAAGGAAAGGAATCCAGTAATAAACAGTCTGTATTGAGAGAGGGGAGAGGTTGGAGCTATGGGAGATATCAACATCTAAGGTCTGTGTAGAGGAAGCAGAACTCACAGTGGAGACTCAAGGAGGAAGACATTTCCTCTACCCGTTCTGGGTTCTTCTGGCTGGAGGACGAATTAAATTCACATGAGACTGAATAACAGGAGAAAATTAAACAAAGCTTTATAACATGTATACGTGAGAGAGGCTCAGGCAAACTGAGCAACTCACCAAAATGGCTGAAACCACCACCTTAAGTATCATCTTGAGCTAAAGACAAAGTAGGATGTTGGGGGTTGGGGGTGTCGATCATGGGAGATTACCACACAAGTACAGTAAACAAGAGGTTATTATGCAGACTTGAATCCTTGCCTTCCACGTTGATGAGAGTTTCTAGAGATAAGGTCATCCCTCCTTCCTGGTGCAGAGAGGGAGACATCTTTACAGATGGAGATTTCCTTTATAATGTAAATGTCTCTTAACAAAGGGTGAGTAAATTCTACTTTTCAGAGTTTCTTTCCTGTCTGCAGTTTTTAACAGTAACCAGCCCAAAATAATCCTCGTGCCAAAGAGACATATCTTGGGGTGGCCAATTCCAGTCCCCCACAGAGGTCAGAGAGGTAAGGGGAAAAGCAAGAGAGACCAGAGTCCTGGGAGCCAAAGAAGAAGGCTTCAAGGGGATGCTTATCAGTCCTTTCAGATGTCACAAAGGGCCCACTTAAGGCTCATGTCTGTTAGAACAGGCAACAAAGTTAACTGAAGACTTTTCTCATGAAGTTGGGTAGACCAATGGGATAGTAGACATATTGCAGCAGGTTTAGCAGTCGATGTGAAGTGCAGACTGGAAGTGTGGATTACTGTTCTCAGAAGCTTAGCTGCTTGGTTGGGAAGAGAAGGAAAATACAGGAAAAGTTACAGAAATGTAGGATCAAAAGAGATTTTCTTCTTAAAGGAGGAAAGACATTGGTATGTTCATATAGTCATGTACCACATAACATTTCAGTCAGTGACAGACCACATATAGGACAGTGGTCCCATAAGATTAGCACCATATAGCTTAAGTGTGTAGTAGCTATAGCATCTATGTGTAAGTACTGTAGGGGAGGAAGAAATTTTCTTCTACCCTTCTAGGTTCTTCTGGCTGGCCTAAGAATTAAATTGACATGAGACAAATTAACATGAGAAAAACAAACAAGAGTTTAATAACATGTGTACATGGGAGAAACCCAGGAAAACCAAATAACTTGCCAGAGTGGACAAAGCTGTCACTTTAAATGCCATCTTCAGCTAGAGACAAAAGAAGATGTTGGGAGTCTGGAGAGTCAGGGACTTCAAAGGGAAGGAAGGCAATTCACAGGTAAATGAAAAGGAGCAAAGGTTTGGAAAACAAGTGTTTATTTGGCCACACAGAAACAGAGTAATACAGAGGGAGCCCAACAAATAGGCTTTTCTAGTTTCCTGCCTGTCTACCACCTAGTTCATGTTTATGCTAAGGTGACAGCTCGATTTCTGAGATGGGTTTTTTTAATCTGACTTCTTTTAGGCAGTTGAGGGGGAGGTAACAAGAAAAACTTTCTCAGTCTTTTGTTTCTTAAAAATAATTGGCCTAAGGTGATCCTTGTGTTAAAGAGACACATTTTGGGGTGGCAAATTTTGGTCCCCTTTGCTATGCTCTATGATGTTTGCACAGTGACAAAATCACCTAACAACGCATTTCTCAGAACGTGTCCCCATCATTAAGTGACGCATGACTATGGATTGGGGGAACAGAGACAGTAGAGAAGGGATAGTAGATGCATGCCAAGAAAGAGATGCAAGCCACTGTCCTGGTTGAAATTCTCTAGTCTTTTTGGCTTGACATACAAGTCCTTTGAGTTCTGATTGTTCTTTACCTCTCTAGCTTTAACTGTCATCATCCTCCACATGCACTTGGACTAAGCAGTGCAACTGAACTAAGGACATTTCCTTGAATGTCATTGTATATGCTGCCCAAAATGCCTTTCCTTTCCTCCTTCCCCTCACCTTCCCTCTCCTCCTTCCTTTTCCCCCTGTATCTTCTTCTCTCTTCTCCTCCTTCTTTACCTGGCTAATTTTCACTTATTCTTAAAGCCTTTTCAGATGACCCCTTTCTGTGGGAAACATTTCCTGATTTCCCTCTCCTCACCCTCACCTCAGCCAGCGTTAGTCACTTCAATTTGAACTTCTTTAACATTCTTTGTAGACTTTTATGTTATTAATCACATAATACTAAAATTTCCTGTTTATTTGTCTGCCTCCTACAGGTGGCCATTAATTCCTTGAGGCCAGAGAACATTACCTGACAGGTCAGTGCTCAATAAATGTTTATTAAACAAGGCAGGGAGGGCAACACGTGGGTATAATGGTGCCTAAATGAACTTTTGCTTTGCTTCACACATCCTTTGTTTGAATGTCTCTTTGTCCCAAGTTCTCCCCTAAAATAACTGCAGCCTTCTTAGTCGTTAGGAGGAACTGCTGGGATGGCAGATAGTTATAGAACTCAGATTGTCACTTGTTCCAAGCCCAAGGCAGACACCATGTATCAATTACTGCACATTGTCACACAAGCTGGACACTACCTCTTTTCTTGGTAGCTATTATTAATGGATCAGAGTTGACGTTTGGGACAAGAACTATTTGCTGTTCTTATACATCTCACAGAGTCTCTTGTTTTTCTTAATTTTTTTCTAGAAATACAATATGAAACCTCTCTTCTACTCTAAAGCTGTGTTCCCTAGGCTCTCCAGAAATCTACCTGGCCACTTTCATATGTGTATGGTCTTCAAGCAATGAAGCTTAGATGGATTTTCATTTTTTAAGTAATTTATGATAGGAGTTATACTCATATAAACACATTGTATTAAGCCCACTTTCAGTGAGGGGGCTGGGAACCATTAACTTTTTAAGAATTATAGGAGGGGGGATGTGGAGGGGCAGAAAGATGACATTGTACCTACATAGAAAGATTATATTGTATCTACACAGGAAAAAATATGGAGAAGTGAGGAATTCATCCTGATCATTACCTTTTTCTTAATCCCTTGTTCTTCATTCCTCACTCCACACTGTATCATTCAGCTTAACAAAAATTTGTTGAGTACTTACTTGTGCTAAATACTCTACTAGAAACAGGAGATGGAAAAATGCATAAGACAAGCAGCCCTCAGGGAGTTTGCAGTCTTATTAGGGAAGGTGTTAAGAACTAAAGCACAGGGGTGCATAGGGTGATAGTGGAAAACATGCTAAGATAACTTGATCTGAATCGTCTGGTGTATCCAGCTGTGTCTCTAGAATTCACGAGATCATTGCTAACCTTTTAATTTAAATGATCAAAGTTGCTTAGAATTTTTGTTCTTAATCTTGAATCATGTTTGTATATAGGATAATTCCCTTGAATCATGGAAACCGTGTGCGGATAAGAGCTGATAGTCTCAAAGTATGCTTTTATGGATAAAAACATTTAAAAATATTGCAAATATTAAGTATTATAAATGAATGCTTACTTATTTTCTGGGTCAGAGAGTCAGAAGTTAGAATTCAGTAAGACTTAAGAATTGATGAATTTAGAAAATATCACTATTTTCTTTTAAAGACCATTCAGACTTTGTTGAGTCTGTAGAATTGGTTATAAGAGGAAAAAGACAAACTTTATTTAGAAAATTAAACACAAAAAAAAGACATCTCCCCCCATTTAATTTACTCTTTCCTCAAATTGGAGCACAAGCATTAAAGAAAGCCTTGCTAAACTCATTGTGTTCTTCAGTGAATATTAAAATTAGCACCCACATGAATATTATAAAAATAAGGAACAAAATGTTCACAATAAACCTCAGTAAAATTCTGATGCCGATAAGGCCAAACGTTTCATTTTTGTTTTCTAATGTAATGCTGTTACAACTTACTTGCAACATTATTCCCTGCATGGCGGACCCCTAATTATTTCATCATGCAGCAGGAAATCCTGGTAGGTCATATATAAACAGCCTGAGGCAAGAACCTCTTCATCTGATAGAGTATGACATCTGACATCTGTGCAGCCTGCTGCTCGCCTGCCACAATTAACCAGGAAGCTCAGACATTAGTTAATGCAAAGGCAACTGGGAGCTTGGGAGAATGTGGAGTAGCAAAGGTCTTTCCTAATCCAATAAATTCCTATGAAGATGAAAAAGTGACAGCAAATAGGTGACAATTTTCTCAGGAACTGAACCTTTGTGGTCTTTTTCCTGTTTTCCAAGAAGCAGCAAGTCACCTTTCTCATCTGCCCTCCCCTCCTACTTCTCATGTATGCATAATTTCCCTTGACTTTGAATGACCGACTTAAGTGCACTTAAAGGCTGCTGGATTTAGCTCTTGGTATTGTTTATGCTCACTGCTGGAGTGGGCGTAGAAGTCTCTTTCTGGGTTTCACGAACTAAATGAAATCCAGAATGGGACCTCTGTGTAGAATGTGTTAAGGGATTGAACCAGCACCTGCTTTAGAGGCTAATTGTTTCTACCAGACATTTAATGTTTATTATTCTGTTTGGAGGCAAATGCTAAGGGCAGTGAGCAATTTTCATTACCAGGAGTTTCATTATATTACCTTCTAAGAAAATATAATTTTAATATTTTATTTCAGTGTTTTTATTAAACAAATATTTACTGAGTATCTACTGTATGTCAGACACTATGCTTGACCCAGGGCTGGAGAAGATCATCTCTGCCCATGAGCTTGGTCTATTGAAAGAGACTGCCTGCCATGTAAAGCAAATGACATGCAAGTGTGGTTACATGGACTAAGAGTTGATGAGGAGGAAGCAGCTAACTCAATAGGAGGAGGGTCTGGAAAGATAGCATGGAGGAGGTGACATTTGTTCTGCATGTTGAGTGCTGAGTACGTTTTTCAGGTTCACAAAGTGAGAAAGAGTGTTAGAGAGTAACAGAGACAAAGGCACTGAGATATTGAAGAGCCAGGGATGTCTGAGGAAATTCAGGGAGGATTGATGTTGTGCACATAGGGCATGTGGAGGGGGGAGGAAGGAGATGGGGCTAGAAAGGTAGGCCCAGGACATTGTGGGCCACGCTGAGTTATTGTGCAGGAAGTGATTAGCTGGATTTTCTTTTAAAATTAAAGGAAAATTATTGCTGGAACTCGACTCTTGGAAGATTGTTCTGGTAGAAGTGTGTGGGATAGATTGGAGAGGGAAAAATTATTTGGATCAGGAAGTCAGTTAGAAACTGTTTACATAGGGAGGCTTCACATTCATTTGTTGATTCCTTCAACAAATAAATGCCTAAGAAGGTCAAAAAAGATACCTTTGAATTCATATGTCTTGGTATTTTAAATGATACTGTATGGTTTTGTGATTAATTTCTCTATCCTCTCTTCTCCTTAGTCCTCTGCTCCATTCCCCATTTTCTTTTCTCCATTTCTGAGCCATCTGAAACCAGAAATCACTAAAATCACACCCCTTTGAGGTTAAAGCTCTTGGCCAACATCCCAATCATTTCAACACTATCCAAGCTGGACTCTTTGAAGTCCATGCCTTGCTGGTAATGATATAGCAGATATTTGTCTAAAATAATCACTAGTGAGTTTATAAGAGAGAAGGAAGCCTAAGAAGCAAGGATTGGAAAATACATATGGTCAATTATGAATTGACTTAAAAAAAAAAGTAGGCTGCAGGAATCTGATAAGAAGAAGTCTGTAGGATTCAGCACAAACATACTGTATTAATTATTATTATTCATTCTACATTGCCACAAGTGTACACAATGCTTTATAAATGGTTGACAGTGCTGGAGAAAGAATAATATCCCAGCCCTGGAGCGCTTATAATTTATGTAAACACATCTTTTTATTTTGTTTTTCCAAGCCATGTCTCTGAATTGTGATTCCGCTTATTTTGCTCATATTCATATTTCATCTCTGGTTCTCATATAAACTAAAAAATGAGTTGTTTTAGGAATCACACATGTTTTTTCCAAAATGATGGTTCTCCTCCATAATGCTAGAACTGTTGCATTGGGAATTCTGAGTACAGAGCCACTCCTTTGTTGGGGTCCCCATGAATATATGAAACAAGAAAAGGGGGTGTATTTAAGGCCCTCTGGAGATGAATGTGGCTAGAAGAGTGTAGTGTTATTAGGAGCTTTTCTTTAGTAGAGTAGTATTAAAATCCTTTGCCATTCAGAGTTTTTGTTACTATGAAAACATAGAGGAAGCCATGTAGAGAAGATTAGTACCAATGTTTGTTATTACCCTAAGTTCCTTGCTAGTTCTGCTTCCTGATCATACTGTTAATTCATCAGGTTCAATGGTCTCCCCCAGTATACATTCATGTTATATTATTGCTTTGTTTTACCTTGGCCGTGAAAATCTTTAAGCTGGTTTAGTTTAGAAGCAGACTGAGTGATTTATACAGCCTCTTCGGTTTTTGTTAGATAGCAATAAGCATCCCACAGACAGGCAAATTCAGTATGAATATGAATGTGATAGTGGAGAAACTTATGTTTTTCCTGCAACTACACGTATTACTTGTTTCACTACATTTTATTTTACTATTTCAAAACATTTGAAAGACACAAATATTGACACAGCCTGTATTAGTCTTTGAAAAGCTTTTCCTTAAATTCAGAAACAAAATTTATGACCAAATTTGAAACCTCTAATTTGAAGGTCCTATAAAATGATTGTTAGTCGTATCTATTTTCTGATTTGAAATAACCACCATTTACAAGAAATAAGTAGGAGGCCAAGAAAAATGAGTTTATTTTAATTCTCTAATATTAATTAGGCCTTTCATTGTGTGAGGCATTGTACTAGTACTATTAATACCATGGTGAATGAAACAGACATATTCCCTGAGCTTACAGGTGTATATAATATAAACTGACAATCATAGTGCTTGGTGGAAGTGGAAGTGTTTTGATAGGAGAAGTACAGAATAAACTGTGGAAGCTCTTTTAGGCCCCAAACTCATAATTATCAGGGAAGACTTCCCAGAGGAAATGATGTCTAAGTAGTGATCTAAAAAATGAGTGAGAGACAGATGAAAGTGAGGGGTGGGGGTTTGGAGAGGATTCCAGATAGAGGGAAGAGAAAAGTCTAGAGGCAAGTGAAATCCTAGTAAGAGTCTAGAACTGAAAATAGTCCAGTGTGGTTTGAATTTAGATTGCAAAGAGATGGCAAAGGAGGAGGGAAGAGAACTAAAGAAAAGTCAAATTATTCAGCATTGCATAAGCCAAGATAATATATTTTGACAGTATGCTAAAACAGGGGTTCTAAACTTGGGTTCCTTGGCCTTGAAGGGAGTCATGGATGAACTTGAGGGAATTGCTTGTGAAAATTTTGTGCGTAAACAAATTCTTAAAGGGTTTGGACAGGTCACTCTCCTTAAGAACAAAATTCTCTTCCTTGATGTCCATCCCCTACCAACATGCTATAACTCTTTGTGAAATGTTACCAGTTGAACCTTGGCAACTTTATTCATTCACATATTCATATATTCAACAAATATTTGTTGAATTTTTCATAAGCAAGGGATACAGTGGTGAATAGACAAGACAGTTCTAAAAGAGGGGGACAGAAAATAAGTAACAAATGAGATTTCATAGTAATAAGCAAAATAAAGAAACTAAAATAAAGGACTTGCTAGGGAGCAAGGCTTCCCTGAGGAAGTAACATTTGAGCTAAAACTTCAATTGGCAAGAAACTGGAATAGCTAGTGCAAAGGGTCTGAGACAGAATTGATTTGATGTATTTACTAAATGGAAAGAAGGCCAGTGTGGCTGCAGTATATATAGTTGGTAAGAGAGTAGTAAAAGTAGGATGTGACATTGGAGAAATGGGCCAGGAATCAAGTCATGTAGGTCATGGTCAGGAATTTGAATTTTATTCTCAGTGTCATGGGAAATCATTGAACAAATTTAACAGTAACATTACATGATCTGATTTATGTTAAGGAAAAAAAATTGTAAGGAAGGAAATTGTGAAACAGGGAGACTCGTTAGCAAACTGCAGTAGTTCAGGTGAGAGATGATTTTGTCTTAAACTAGGGTGATGATAATGGGAATGGAGATGAGTATATAAATTTGAGATGTATTTTGGGGCAATATACGGCTGCCTGTGTGCAGGCATGGAAAGATGCCAAACTGCAGTGCATAAAATTCTCCAATACGAATACCTCTAAAAGGAAAATACTAAAGATATTTAAACAAAATTACTTTAGGGATCTGCCTGGCAGACAAAACCCAGTCAGGATATGTGAGTTTAAACCTTTAACCTATCATTTGTGACCTTGGGCTGACCAGTGATTCACCTTCTCTGCATCAATTTTCTCATCTAAACGTGGAGTTAATAAAATGTGAAAGCAACCGATACGCCTGGTACCAAGTAAATTTTGTTTAGTTTTAAGTGAACAGTAATTAATTTTAGCAACAACCAAATGGTCTTTGAGAATGGGTAGCTGAAAGGGGAGATAAGAAGAGAATCTAAAGGAAAAAATACCATTTTTACCAAAAGTGAAATTGCTATCTTTCTGATCATGGCTGTTCCATATGGAAAATTTGCTTTTAGGACCCCATTAAACATGGTCTTAACTACTCCTTTTGTTTCTGTGTTCAGAACTGCACACACACAAGCTAGTTGGTGAGGAGATTTCCAAGGCTGTGTAAACAATGTAGTCTGGCTTCTGAAAATTCATTCCGCATATATTACATGCATTAATATTCAAATATTCACATGAACTTCCCGGCAAGCTCACAGTGATTATGACCTTCACAATCACCTTAATTGGCCCAGCCCCTCTCCAAGAGTGTGCCCAGGAGTCACTGAGGATGAGCTCAGACCTTTGTGGCTATGTATTTACAAATCCTGTCTTCCTTTCTCTTTTCCATTCTCTGTGAAAGCTCTGCCATTAAAAGTAACTCTAAGAAGCAGGTTTGGGACCGTGGTGTAGAATAGGGACTCAAAAAGCTTTAATTAGATACCTACTTTGTAAAAACCAGGGCCTAGCATTGTTTATGTGTTTCTTTAAAAAATTATTTGAAGTATCTTTTGCTGTCTTATCTTAAGCAGTTAGTCAGAGTTAACTAAAATTATGGCTTAATGTTTTAGAAATAGGGGGTTCTTTCTCATACTGCCTACTGGTCTAAAACCAGAGGATCACCACATGCCTTTGCTACTCCCTTGGTATAGAAATAAAGCTCTTGAATTGGGTGAGAGGTGGCTTGGGTAGGGAGTGTGGGGGATAGGTATTTAATGGCATACATAAACTTTCCCATTTGGAAAGTCTGGTATTCTCAGCCTGCTCCCAGAATCCTTTGAATGGACTTAAAGCCACATGGCCAAAGCTGGTCTGGAAGGAACCTGCTAGAAATAAGCAAACATTTCAAAAATTTTAAAAGAAAATAAATGCTTTTAAGATTTCAGAAACCTTAAGAGAAAACATGCTTTTAGCTTGTGCCTATGAATATTATATAACTAGTATTTATTGCAGTGCCCCTGTGGACAAGAGAAGAGTAAAGATTTTGAATGTTAATTTTGGTCATTCTCTAGATTGCTGCTCAGATATCTCTCCTTTCATCCATGTTGATGTATTTGAAGAAAAAAATCCCTTGAGTCTGGTCACCTGAGCTTTCTACACTGCTGGAATATTCCTTTGAATAGCAGGGCAGGAAATCTTCCTATAAAGTATTACAGTAAGTGAAGTTTGCCGTAATGAAGGGGCCTGTCATGCTCTTTTGACATATCCCCTTTCATTCTTTTACCCTACAGTGTGATAAAAGATAATTAAAAGAGAAAAAAAAGTAAAATCATGACTCTCATACAGATATAAAATGAACATGTGTTAAAGATTTTGTTTAACTGGTTCAATGAGAAAACCAGGCAGATGTTATAAGTGGTCAAAAGAGAATCTGTAAAACAGACGGATTTGTAGATCAGTAGTATTGAAACAAACACCCAAATGAAGGCAAAGCTGGTTTTTCCAGAGTTGGGGAGGGAAGTCCAATAAATCTCTATCTGACAGGACAGAATTTGCATTTTTATCAGTTACCTACATTTTACAGAGTTGTAAAAATAGCTCAAAGACAATGAAAGACTAAAATCAGATAACCTAAAGTGGTATCTTGTAGACAATGCATAGTTTTCCATTGAAGGTCAAAATTTCTTCTACGTTTTTTCTTCACTTCTTCAAATTTATTCATAATATAGAGCAGAGTATCAAGTAAGTATGGCAAGTATCATCTAGAGTGCAGTCTTTGATCAATTGACAAATGGCTGCCTGGTGCCTTCTGTTGAGGTTTTTAGGTTCAACAGGAAAGAGTGCCACATAGATTAGCAATGTCTGTCAAGGGCAATGGAGTAGTAAGTAGTGGCATTTGTGGCAGGTTTTTGCCACTCTGTTATAGAAGAATGTCATCTGTAAACTAATTTACCCCAGAATATTGTAGATTCATTGTGTTCTTCTTCCCAGAGCATTTACATTTAAAAAGAAGAAAGATACTATCAAGGAAAATATTTAATTCCTTTTTTCTTTTACATATATGAAATTGCATACTTTGGGAAAGTTTAAACTGTAAAAAATTCAAGCATTACAGAGTGGAACCCAGTGAAAAGTTTCCCACTCCTGCTTACTGGTTCCTCTGTTTCTCTAAACAAAGCAATTGCTGGTTACCAGTTTCTTGTGTATCCTTCAAGAGATATTACATACAAAGGTTGCACACAAAATCCATTGCATGTTAGTAGAAATTATTTTGTTTAGAATTATATTGTTTGATTCTTTCCAGTCTTTGTATAGATTTTAACTCTTCTCAATATTCTGCTTGACAAGTTTTTCCATGTTGATTTAATTGTAAGTAATGAGGATGGTCCCATAATTGTTTTCAAGGCCTTCAACTGTTAAGTGGACTCCCTATGTATGAGACTGTGAAAGACAAATTTCTCGTGCACCTTAATTTTTTCTTAAAGTATTTTTTTAAATTATGAAATATTGTAAGTATATAGAAGTTCAGAAAATAGTGTAATAGACATTTATGTACCTACCACAGATTACAGATTTAGAAATTTTAGCAGATCTCTCTTATAAATAAGTAAATAGGGGCCGACCCAGTTGTGCAGTAGTTAAGTTCGCACATTCTGCTTCAGTGGCTTAGAATTCGCCAGTTTGGATCCCAGGTGCGGAGCTACCCACTGCTTGTCAAGCCATGCTGTGGCAGGTGTCCCACATATAAAGTAGAAGAAGATAGGTACAGATGTTAGCTCTGGACCAGTCTTCCTCAGCAAAAAAGAGGAGGATTGGTGGCAGATGTTAGCTCAGGGTTAATCTTCCTCAAAAAAAAAAAAAATTAAAAAAAAATAGGTAATAAATAAATGTTACTGAGATAAAGTTTCACTCTCCTAGCATATCCTTTTCTCTCTTGCACCAAATGGAACTACAGTAGTATTCTGGGGTTGGGATTTATCATTTCTATGCATATTTTTTACTGCATATGTATATATCCAGAATATATATGCATATGTATATATCATATATATATATATGTAAGCTATTGATATGTGCTCAGAAGTTTACATTATCTTGCTGTATGTATCCTTTTGCATATCCTATTGAAACTTTATTAACATTATTTTTTGAAATTTATCCACAGTGGTACACTAGATACAGTTAATTTATTTTAATTGTTATATAGTGTTAAAAGATAGACATATTAAAAATTTTAAGAGTTTGTTTGAGCAAAAGTTGATTCGAATTGGGCAGTGCCAAACCAGAAGTGATTAGGAGTGCTCCACCAACAGGATCTAGGGGAAAGACTTTCATAGAGAAGAGGCAGAAGCAAAGCAAGGAAATTATTTGCTTAGCTACAGTTAAAGGGTTGCCTTATTTGGAAAGGGCTAGTTGGCTGTTTGTGATTGGTTGTCCTTAGGTTTTGATTTCTTAACCTTGAAACATTTTGGGCTTAGGTTTTAGTTTGCTTAGGTAGGCTGCTAAGGCATTAGAACCACCTCAGCCTAATGGCCTCCTTGCTTAATTAATTTAACAATAGATTCTATTGTATGAATAAACAGTCTATTTTCTATCTCCAACTGAGGGTCTATTAGGTTAATGTCACTTTTTTGGTGTCAAAAGTATTCCAATAAACATCCCTTTTCATGTCTCCTTATATTTATGTGCAAGTTTTTTTGTTAGAAACCTGGAAGTGAAATTGCTGTGTTCTATAGTACATACATCTTCGCATATAGTACATATTGTTAAATTACCTCTTCAAAGTGGTTTTACCGGTATGTACTTTAACATCAACTTATGACTGTACTTTCCCTCAATCCTCACTAATTCTTAGTGTTTTCAGATTTACTACATTTTGCCAATCTGGAGACTATTGTTATTTAATTTTAATTTAATTTAATTTAATTTAATTTTCTGATTTATTAATGAGGTCAATCATCTTTTCATTGTCTATTATAGATTTTCCTTCCCTGAATTGTCTGTTTATCTGTTTGGTCCCTTGACTTTTTCTTATTGATGTGAATGAACTTTTAAAATATTCTAGATAGGAATACTTTTGGGATTAAAAAGATTTCAAATTTCTTTTACCAGTATGAGGATTATCTTCTAATTTTGTTTATTGTATCTTTTTTTTTTTTTTTGCTGAGGAAGATTGGCCCTGAGCTAACATCTGCCAGTCTTCCTCTGTTTTTGTGTGTGGGTTGCTGCCACAGCATGGCTGATGAGTAAGTCTGTGCCCAGGATCCGAACTCACGAACCCAGGCTGCTGAAGTGGAGTGTGCTGAACTTCACCACCAGGTCACAGAGCTGGCCCTGTTTATTGTACCTTTTGACATCCGGGAGCTTATAATGTTAATTTTGATCTGTCTTTTCTTCTATGATTTGTGCCCTTTTGGGGTGGTTATAAGAAATTCTTTCCTAATTATGGTGGCTTTATAATGTGTCAGTTTCACTAGGCTGAACTACATTTCCCGGAATTTCCTTCTATGGGTTTCCAGCTAGGTAGGCCAAAAGAGAGACTCTTGTGTGAGATTTGGTGGGCTGAAGTTAAACAACAGTCATTTGTAACTCGTACACTTTTATCATATATCTGATAAAGAACCTCAGTGGCAGGAAGCAGGAGTCAGGCTGTAAATGATTTATTTTTTCCTGGCTCCTCCTTTAGCTTCTCTAACACCTCAGTCAGATATGTGTGTTTTAGCTCCATGAAGAAGAGCTCCCGTTTCTACAGGACACCTATACCATCAAGGTCAGAGGCAACAAGAACTGACAAAGATTTTAGCCTGTTCTTGTTGGTTCCAGCTCGTGCCTATGAGTTCTGGGTTGTTCTTGCTGTTCCCCACTTCACATTTATTTGCCTTTCTGACTTGCTGCCATGTGGACTTAAAGCTCCTACATAATGTTGGAAGACAGTAGGCCTACAGAACCTGGCTAACCAGCTTCCACAATCACATAAGGTCAAATGCCTATAACAAATCTTTGTGTGTGTGTGTGTATATGTATCTCACACTGCTTCTCCAATTGAAACCCTGGCAGAGACAGTATTTTTATGTCATGAAGAAAGTCTTCTGGGGCTGGCCCCGTGGCCGAGTGGTTGGGTTCGCGTGCTCCGCTGCAGGCAGCCCAGTGTTTCGTTGGTTCGAATCCTGGGTGCGGACATGGCACTGCTCGTGAAACCACGCTGAGGCAGCGTCCGACATGCCACAACTAGAAGGACCCACAACGAAGAATATACAACTATGTACCGGTGGGCTTTGGGGAGAAAAAGGAAAAAATAAGATCTTTAAAAAAAAAGAAAGTCTTCTATAGTTTTTTGTAATTTTATTTTTCACACATAGATATTTAGTCCATCCAAAATTTACCTTTATGTGTCGTGAGTTACACATACAAAACTTTTATTTTTTTTTCATATGGATGGTTATTTGTCCATCCTTTTCCCACTGATTTGTAATGTCACCTCTGTCATAAACAAAATGTCCATATGTATGCACATGGACCTTTTAATTCATTCTGTTTCATTAGTCTACTTACCTGTGGATAGCACAATGTCAGAATTATTTTGCCTTATGAGTAGTCTTGAAACCAGGTAGACAACTCCTCATTTTGTCCTTTCTCTTCAAAATCATATTGACTATTTTTGACTCTGTATACTAACATAGGAATTTTAGTGTAAACATGTTAAGTTCCATGAAAAAAATTGAATTTGTCTGTAGTAATGCTTACTATATAGATCAAATTAGGGAGAATTACTCTGTTAACTCCAAGACCTCTTTGTATATGTTTTGTTAGATTTAAACCCAGGTATTTCTTCCTTTTTTTTGATTCTAAGGTAAATGGTAATTGTTTTTTAATTTTTAATTTTTTTAAATTGAAGTCATAATAGTTTATAACATTGTGAAATTTCAGTTGTACATTATTATTTGTCAGTCACCATATATATGTGCCCCTTTACCCCTTATGCCCACCCCCCAATCTCCTTCCCCTCTAGTAACCACTAATCTGTTCTCTTTGTTCATGTGTTTGTCTTCCATGTATGAGTGAAATCATACGGTGTTTGTCTTTCTCTGTCTAACTTATTTTGCTTAACATCATACCCTCAAGGTCCATCCATGTTGTTGCAAATGGGGCGATTTTGTGTATTTTGAGGCTGAGTGGTATTCCATTGTGTATACATACCACATCTTCTTCATCCAATCATCATTCGATGGGCACTTGACTTGCTTCCACATCTTGGCTATTGCGAAGAATGCTACAATCAACATAGGAGTGCCTAGGTCTCTTTGAATTGTTGATTTCAAGTTCTTTGGATAGATACCCTGTAGTGGGATATCTGGGTCATATGGTATTTCTATTTTTAATTTTTTTGAGAAATCTCCATACTGTTTTCCATAGTGGCTGCACCAGTTTGTATTCCCACCAGCAGTGTATGAGGGTTCCCGTTCCTCCACAACCTCTCCAACATTTGTTATTTTTTGTCTTAGTGAATATAGACATTTTAACAGGTATAAGGTGCTATCTTAGTGTACTTTTGATTTGCATTTCCCTGATGATTAGTGATGTTGAACATCTTTTCATGTGCCTATTGACCATCTGTGTATCTTCAATCTCATTGTAGTTTTGATTTGCATTTCCCTAATGTTTAGTGATGTTGAACATCTTTTCATGTGCATGTTGGCCATTTGCATATCTTCTTTGGAAAAATGTCTGCTCATATCCTCTGCCCATTTTTTAATTAGGTTGTTTGGTTTTTTGTTGTTGAGTTGTCTGAGTTCTTTATATATTTTGGAGATTAACCCTTTGTCAGGTATATGATTTACAAATATTTTCTCCCAGTTGGTGGGTTGTCTTCATTTTGTTCTTGGTTTCCTTTGCCTTGCAGAAGCTCTTGAGTCTGATGTAGTCCCATTTGTTCATTTTTTCTTTTGTTTTCCTTGCCCAAGTAGACATGGTATTTGAAAAGATCCTTCTAAGACCAATATCAAATAGTGTACTGAGTATGTTTTCTTCTAGGAGTTTTATGGTTTCATATCTTACCTTCAAGTCTTTAATCCATTTTAAGTTAGTTCTTGTATATGGAGAAAGATAATGGTCTACTTTCATTCTTTTGCGTGTGCCTGTCCAGTTTTCCCAACACCATTTATTGAAAAGACTTTCGTTTTTCCATTGTATGTTCTTGGCTCCTTTGTTGAAGATTAGTTGTCCATAGATGTGTGGTTTCATTTCTGGGCTTTCAGTTCTGTTCCATTGATTAGTGTGTCTGTTTTTGTACCAGTACCCTGCTGTTTTGATTACTATATCTTTGTGGTATATTTTGAAGTCAGGGCTTGTGATGTCTGCAGCTTTGTTCTTTTTTTTCAGGATTGCTTTAGCTATTTGGGGTCTTTTGTTGCCCCATATGAATTTTAGGATTCTTTTGTTCTATTTCTGTGAAGAATGTCATTGGGATTCTGATTTGGATTGTATTGAATCTGTAGATTGCTTTAGGTGGTAGGGACATTTTAACTATGTTTATTCTTTCAATCCATGTGCGTGGAATATCATTCCATTTCTTTATGTCATAATCAATTTCTTTCAATAATGTCATAGTTTTCAATGTATAGGTTTTTCACCTCCTTGGTTAAATTTGTTCCTAGATGTTTTATTCTTTTTGTTGTAATTGTAAATGGGATTGTAGTCTTGAGTTCTCTTTCTGTTGGTTTTGTTATTAGAGTATAGAAATGCAACCGATTTTTGTAAGTTGGTTTTGTACCCTGCAACTTTGCTGTAGTTGTTGATTACTTCTAATACTTTTCTGATGGATTCTTTAGGGTTTTCTATATATAGAATATGTCATCTGCCAACAGCAAGAGTTTCACTTCTTCATTGCCAATTTGGATACCTTTTATTTCTTTTTCTTGCCTAATTGCTCTGGCCAAAGCCTCCAGTTCTATATTGAATAAGAGTGGTAAGAGTGGGCACCCTTGACTTGTTCATGTTCTCAGAGGGATGGCTTTCAGTTTTTCCCCATTGAGTATGATTTTGGCTGTGGGTTTGTCATATATGGCCTTAATTATGTTGAGGTACTTTCCTTCTATGCCCATTTTGTTGAGAGTTCTTACTGTGAATGATGTTGTATCTTGTCAAATGCTTTCTCTGCGTATATTGAGATGATCATGTAGTTTTAGTCCTCATTTTGTTAATGTGATATATCACATTGATTGCTTTGCAGATGTTGAACCATCCCTGCATCCCTAGTATAAATCCTACTTGATAATGGTGTTTGATCCTTTTAATTTATTGCTGCATTCAGTTTGCCAATATTTTGTTGAGGATTTTTGCATCTATGTTCGTCAGTGATATTGGCCTGTAATTTTCCTTCTTTGTGTTGCTCTTGTCTGGCCATGGGATCAGTGATGTTGGCCTTGTAGAATGTGTTAGGAAGTGTTCCATCTTATTCAATTTTTTGGAATAGTTTAAGAATGATAGGTATTAAATCTTCTTTGAATGTTTGGTAGGATTCTCCAGAGAAGGCATCTTGTCCTGGACTTTTATTTTTTGGGTGGTTTTTGATTACTGTTTCAATCTCTTTACTTGTGATTGGTCTATTCAGATTCTCTATTGCTTCTTGATACAGTTTTGGGAGGTTCTATGAGTCTAAGAATTTATCCATTTCTTCTGGATTGTCCAATTTGTTGGCATATAGTTTTTCATAGTATTCTCTTATAATCCTTTGCATTTCTGTGATATCTGTTGTAATTTCTCCTTTTTTACTTCTGATTTTATTTATTTGAGCCTTCTCTCTTTTTTCTTAGTGAGTCTGGCTAAGAGTTTGTCAGTTTTGTCCATCTTCTCAAAGAACCAGCTCTTAGTTTCTTAATTGATCCTTTCTACTGTTTTTTTGGTTTCAATTTCATTTATTTCTGCTCTAATTTTTATTATTTCCCTCCTTCTGCTGACTTTGGGTTTTGTTTTGTTTTTTTTTTTTTTCTAGTTCTGTTAGGTGTAGTTTAAGATTGTTTCTTTGAGATTTTTCTTGTTTGTTAATGTGGGTGTGTATTGCTATGAAGTTCCCTCTTAGGACTGCTTTTGCTGCATCCCACATGAGTTGGTATGGTGTATTTTCATTTTCATTTATCTCCAGATTTTTTTGATTTCTCCTTTAATTTCTTCATTAATCCATTTGTTGTTCACCAGCATATTATTTAGTCTCCACGTATTTGTCACTTTCCGAGCTTTTTTCTTGTGGTTTATTTCTAGTTTCATAGCATTATGTTCAGAAAAGAAGCTTGATATGATTTCAATCATCTTAAGTTTATTGAGGCTTGTCTTGTTTCCCAACATATGGTCTATCTTTGAGAATGTTCTATGTGCACTTGAGAACAATGTGTAGTCTGCTGGTTTCGATGGAGTGTTCTATATATATCTATTAAGTCCATCTGGTCTAGCTTTTAGTTTAGTTCCATTATTTCCTTGTTGACTTTCTGTCTGGATGATCTATCTATTGATGTAAGTGGGGTGTTGAGATCCCCTACTATTATTGTGTTGCTGTTGATTTCTCCTTTTACGTCTGTTAATAGTTGCTTTATGTATTTTGGTGCTCCTGTGTCAGGTGCATATATGTTTATATGTGTTATGTCGTCTTGGTGGAATGTCTCTGTTATCATTATATACTGTCCCTCTTTGTCTCTCATTGCCTGTTTTATCTTGAAGTCTACTTTATCTGACATAAGTACGGGAACACCTGTTTTATTTTGTTTGCCATTAGCTTGTGGTATCATCTTCCACCCCTTCACTCTGAGCCTGTGTTTAGCTTTACAGCTGAGAAGTGTTTCCTGGAGGCAGCATATTGTTTCCTGGAGGCAGGGTCTTGTTTTTCAGTCCATCCAACTGTGTATTTTGATTGGAGAATTCAACCCATTTACATTTAGAGTGATTATTGATATATGAGGGTTTAATATTACCATTTTATCTCTTGTTTTCCGGTTGTTCTGTATTTCCCTTGTTTCTTGTCCTGCGTATTTCTGATTGCCGATTCAATTTGGTTATTGTCTATGATGGTTTTCTCAGTTTTCTCTTTATTTGTGTCTCTTTATTTTCTCATCATTTGTGTCCCTATTCTAAATTTTTTGTTTACTAGTTATCGTGAGGTTTGTATAAAAGATCTCATAGATGAGATAGTCTGTTTTCTGATAGCCTCTTATTTTCTCAGACTAAGCAGTTTCCATCCCTTTCCTCTTCCCTGTCTAAATTGTTGTTGTCACAACTTATTCCATTTTGTGTTGTGAGTTTGTGGTTAAAATGAAGTGGTTATAGTTATTTTTTGTGTTTTCCTTCCCTTTATCTTTAATGTTATAATTAACTGTTTGCAAACCTATTCTGATAGAAAGCTGCACTTTTCTGATTTTGTCTGCTATTTATCTCCTTGCTCCAAGCTTTGTAAACCCTTTCTTTCTTTCTTTTCTTTTTTCTTTTAGGTATGAGGGCCTTCTTGATCATTTCTTGTATGGGGGGGTCTTGTGGTGATAAACTCCCTCAACTTTGTTTATCTGGGAAAGTTATTATTTCTCCATTGTATCTGAAGGATATTATTGCTGGATAGAGTATTCTTGGCTGAAAGTTTTTGTCTTTCAGAATTTTTTATATATCTTTCCACTCTCTCCTAGCCTGTAAGTTTTCTGCTGAGAAATCTGCTGAAAGCCTGATAGTGGTTCCTTTGTAGGTTATTTTCTTCTGCCTTGCTGCCCTTAATATTTTTTATTTGTCATTGACTTTTGCCAGTTTTACTAATATATACCTTGGAGAAGGCATTTTTACATTGATGTATTTAAGAGTTCTAATAGCTTCATTTACATGTAATTCTATCTCCTTTGCAGATTTGGGATAGTCTCAGCTATTATTCTCTGAACAAGCTCTTTGTTCCTTTCTCCTTCGCTTCTCCCTGTAGAATACATATAATCCTTATGTTGCATTTCCTAATTGAGTTTGATATTTCTCAGAGAATTTCTTCATTTCTTTTTAGTCTTAGTTCTCCCTCCTCCTCCACCTGGAGCATTTCTATATTTCTGTCCTCTAAATTACTAATTCTGTCCTCCATAAACCAGCTCTGTTATTTAAGGATTCCAGGTTTTTCTTTGTCTCTATCATGATGTTTTTCATCTCCAAGATTTCTGATTGTTTTTTTTTAATAGTTTCAATCTCTCTTGTGAAGAATTCCCTTTGTTCATTAATTTTATTCCTGATTTCACTGAAGTGTCTTTTTGAGTTTTCTTGTAACCCATTGAGTTTCTTTATGATAACTATTTTGAATTCTCTGTCATTTAGATTGTAAATTTCTGTGACTTCAGGATTGATTTCTGGGTATTTGTCATTTTCTTGGGTGTTAATATACCTCTTTATGCTATTTGATGGGGTGGACTTGTGCTGTTGCGTAATAGTAGTATCTGGTCACAGATTCCACTTGCTGCCATGGGGCTGGGGGTAGGAGCTGTGTTTTCTGAGCCTGCTATGATCCTTGGCAGCTGTGCCATTCTGTTGGAAGCTGTGCTGGCAGGGTCTGTCTGTATTTGCCTGCTGGCTGCTACTGCTTTATACAGTTAGGTGCGCAGGAGCTCTGGTGGGGGGGGGTCCCCTGCTTTGGCTAACCAGTTGAGCTGGTGCATTGGGGGGGCAGTGGGGAGGGGCGCTTTCTTTCATGCATGTGATCCCAGGCACTCCTGCTCTTCACTGGCTTTCTACCCTCCTGGGCTGCTCTGCCCCTGTGATTGCTTAGCCTCCTCAGTGTGGAGCATTCCTATGAGCTGGGAGGCAAGTCTGAGAGCGAAGGTGTTCCCACAGAGGGCTGCCCTTTCCCACCCCCTCCTCTGAGAGTCATGTGCCAGCCACCACACAAGGTCCCATGCCCTAGGTCACTGCTGTTTGGGAGGGAGAGGAGATCCCCTTACCTCCTTCCACTGCTTTCCAGGAGGTCTGGCATCTCCACCGTCAGATCTATGGCTGTGTGGATCTCTTAGATGTCTAATGTGTTGTGTGAATATCCTCTGTTGGTTTATGAATGTCCTTTTCATTATATCTTAGTGGGGAGAGACTAAGCAAAGAGCTCACTTCATGATGATGCTGACATCACATGCTGGTATTGTATTTTAAATATCAAAATCTAATTGTTTATTGTTAGTGTGTAAGAAAGCAATTGACTTTTTAAGCCTTTTTATATTCATCTTGCAACCTGCAGTCTTGCTATGATTGCATATTAGTTGCAGGAGGGTTTTTTGTTCATTTTTAAAGATTTTCTATTTAGACAATTATGTCATCTGTGAAGAAAGAGTTTTATTTCTTCCTTCCCAATCTATATGCCTTTTGTTTCCCTTTCTTGTCTTATTGCATTAGCTAGGACTTCCAGTGTGACATTGAAAAGAATGAGCAGAGTGAGAGGGGACATCCTTGCCTTGTTCTTGATCTTAGTGAAAGGACTAGATAGTCCTTTCTAAGGACCTTTTTCGTGTCCATAGCCAGACATGATGTACCAGGCATATAAATAGGCCTGTAGAAATGTGGTTGTAATGTGTTGGGGGAGGGAGCTTTCTTTAGTCCCATGATTAGGTCTTAGTCTTTTAGTGAGTGCCTCTGTACTGTGAACTTCACATGTTCTCCTCAGTTTTTTTTCCTACTCCCTTAAGTGGGACAGGATGGCTAGAATTGGCTGCAGTTGAGCATTTCTCTTCTTCCATGTGGAAATCTAGAGCTGACTAGAGTTGAGTATTTCCCTTCCCCGGGTCAGTTAGGCTTTGATAATACTGCATCAGGTTAGGCTCTAGTTAACCAGTTTCCCCTGAAGGCAGGCCTTGTTGAGAAGAACAGAGCACTCTAGTACATTACAAAATGGTTCCTTTTTCCCTCTCCCTGCCAGAAGCCTGAGGGAATTTTTTTCCTGATATTTATTGTGGGAATCTAATCTAGGTCCTGGAGGTAAATCTCTTGATATTGGGGGGCCCTCTCTGTGACTGGGTCTTCCTGGATTTTCTAACTCTCACAGTTGTCTGCAGTGAGCCTCCAGGAATTCATCAATTACAGCTCAGGTTTTCCTATCCTGGCACTGCTTCCCATGGTGGCTTTTGCTTCTGAGTCTCTGATTTTGTAAGCTATGACTGCCTGTATTTACCTATCTCTCTTTCTAATCTTGGGGCACAGTGGGTTCTCCTGTGTCCTCCCCTCTCTTAGAGATGCAAAAAGTGCTGCTGATTTTTTTTTGTTCAGCTTTTACTTTTTATTAGGATTGAGTGGCTACTTTCAAGCTCCTTATGTGTGAAATCAAAAACTGGAAGCCCTATACCTCTCATTTTTATCCTTATTTTTGAACAGGACTGTGTCTTGTGGTTGACCTATCTCTGTCTCTCTATTGTATGTGGGTGTATACATATATACAAGGAAACATATACGTGTATACAAGGGGAAATAATTTGTCTTCTTGGTTCCTAGGTCTTCAAATTGAAAGAAGAATTGTATGTGAGGATCCTCATGCACACTTGGACTTTATTTAAGTCATGATATCTTGTACTTCAAACCAGAGCCTAATTCTGTAATGGGATGAGGTTTTAGAGGTAATGGGAGTGACTGAGCGTATTTTACTTGTGGGAAGAACATGAATCATTACATGATAGAGGGTAAATTAGTAGTCTGTTACATTGTTCATTGCCAATGGATCATGCCATATTCACACTCTTGTGTAGCTCTTTCCCTTGACTATGGACTGGCTTAAAGACTGCTTTGAACACTATAATGTAGGTTAGAGGCCTAGGACTTCTGAGTTCAGGCATTAAGAAGATTTGGTAGCCCTCATTTATTTTTTTACCACTTGAGAGCCCTGAGCTGCTACAGAAGAACTCCAGCTGCCATGTTGGAGAGGTGACATGGAGAGGAAGAGGCATTGAGACTGGAGGAAAATTGAGGAACCTAGGTGATTGTGAGCACCATGGCCCCAGACAAATGATGTCACTTGAGTCTGCTTACTCTACTTACTCTCCAGCGATTTGAACTATTCTAGCTGAGGTACCAGTTATGTGAGTGAAGAAGCCATCTCAGACACGCCAACACCAGCATTCACAAAGTAGGGCAGGGGCCGGCCTGGTGGCACAGCAGTTAATTTCGCATGTTCTGCTTCTCGGTGGCCTGGGGTTCACCAGTTCAGATCCTGGGTGTGGATGTGGCACCGCTTGGCACACCATGCTGTGGTAGGCGTCCCACATATAAAGTAGAGGAAGACGGGCACAGATGTTAGCTCAGGGCTAGGCTTCCTCAGTAAAAAGAGGAGGACTGGCAGTAGTTAGCTCAGGGCTAACCTTCCTCAAAAAAAAAAGGGCAGAAATGAGCCATCCCAGTTGTGCCCTTTTCAAATTCCTGACTCCCAATCCTGAGGAATAATAAAGGATATATATGCCTATCTAACACAGATACTTCAAATCTCACTGGATCTTTTGAGTCACAAAGTCCAAATGGCAGGGAGGGTTGCACTTGGCCTGGATTTGTTAAGGAATCCACTCAAAACTGGCAATCTTTTGGGCTACTTGGTGACTGAGTTAGAAAATGACAAGAAATGTGGCACATATTACCTTCATAATCCAAGGACATCCACCAAATATTGTGCCTCTTCTTCACTGTGAGCAGTGTAAGGTTAAAAATTACCCCCATCTTGTGTGTTTATCTCCTGGACTATTATTATTTCAGTTCTGTGTCAGGCAGGATCCAATCAGGAGACCAAAACCACATGGTAATTTGAACAGAAGTTTAATATAAGAAATTATTAACTCTCATAGACAGTTGGAGTAATGACTAGAATTGGGTTAGGATAACTAAAGAATACTGGAATAGCAGACATAGGGAGCAGTTACCATCCCTAGGGCTGAGATAGAGCATCCAAGGAAGAGCCTCTCTACCACTCTGGGCTAAGATCCAGATCTTGTTGGAGAGCATGCAGTTCACTGGATGGTGGAGGAGTTTGCTGAGGTGGTGTGCCAGTAGGACTCACTGAGAATGTGCTTTCTGGGAGCTGGAGAAAGCTGTCCATCGAGAGATGGTTCACCTCAGAACCTACTACCAAGCTTTCCAAGGGCTGCTAAAGGAAGGCTTCTAAAGGGAGGTGCCATACTTCAGAAATCATTGCAAAGCCATCCAAGGATGAGCCATTCATGGGTGGTGCCAGATGCTGTTAGCTCCAGGTACTGCTGACCCTCGTGTCCTTTGGGAGCTGAGCACTACAGAAGTCACCTTAGAGGGCACTGAGGGAAGCTATTCACGGGGATGTGTCATACATTATTGACCCATAGTACTATATATAGTATAGGAGAAATATGTACAGGTTGCAAAGCAGGCAGTGAAGGGTGGATTTGGATGTGAGAGGCACTAAATTAGTAACTGGAGCACCAGCCATTACATATTTATTTCTGTTAATTCTATATCAAGGAAGTAACCTAAATTAGAAATTTTGTGGGTATCTTGTTTCACAACTACGTACTGATTACAATAAATGCTTTCATTTTAATGTCGTTTTATTAATGACCCAGAGGTATATAAATCAAATTTATATATGACTCAAAGCTGGAAGAGCTAGCCAACAAATGGTGGGTAATGGCACATAGTGGGTATTCCAATAAATATTTGTTAGATGAATTGTTAGGTAAATGGATAACTGTATTATCCTTTAAAAAGATTTCAAAAGACTCAAATCAACTTTTGACATTTTAATAAATTTTCAAAAATTAATTCCAAGTAATAGGATGGAGGAGGAGTATAGGAGATTTTTATGACAATTCTTTAAAAAGATAGAAGGATTTTAGGTGACTCTAAGCTCAAAATGAGCTAAATGAAAGAAAGGGGGAAAAAAAAATCTAGGCAGATTCCAGATCTAGAAATGAGGTTAGTTTCTCCTTTAGAGATTCCTCTGGTAAAATGGTAGTATCTTCCCATAGCTATCTTTTGATAAGAATTGTGAATCTGCTTTGGGGCTCAGTGGTAAATAGTTTAGTGATTGATTAGCATTATATGAGTGTGGGAGGGAGCAGTATCAAGTGAGATAATGGCTTCAATCTTGCCCACTGGTATGTCAACTTCTGCAATATTGTGTTCTATGCTGGATATCACATTTAAGGGTTAATTGAAGCAAATGTTTTTACTATTTTTAGAATTTTATGAAAGTCATGAGCTTTCTCTTGGAAGAATGCACATTGCATATATATGTAAAATTTTGTATGCAACTGCAAAAGCTTCATGGAATCTAGATTAAGAATTCTTGAGTTGGAGGATATAGGAAAACATACCTAAATAATAATTAATAGGAGCTACATTTAGTGAACAGTTCTATGGGCCAGTGCTCTACTAGGCAATAGCATATATAATATCTCCTTTAAGATGCAACAACAATATTGCAAAATGGATAGTATTACTTCCATTTTGCAATAGAGGTAACTGACAGTGAGAGACATTCTGTAATTCACTTAAAATCACACAATGGCACATCTGGAATTCCAGCTCAAGTACCTCTCACTCAAAGCTCATTGTTTCCGTTTTCTATAAAGGAACATATTTTGCATATAATGCTTAGTAAATGTTTGAACAGTAAATAAATGAAAAGCTTCCATGTGGAAAATAGCTTATTTTGTATTGCTCTGGAAGGAGTGCATGGGTAGAACTTATATGGAGTGATGTTTGATATTTGAAATTTATTTTTTGAAAAACCCTACTTTACTAGTCCTTTGCATTTACTTATTTGTTTGTCTCTTTTAAGACCTTGCTTTCACGTATAATTTCACATGACTTTCACCCTATGAGGAAGATAAGGTAGATATAATTACCACTGTTTTATAGATAATGACACTCAAACAAAAGGATTAAGTGATTTGCTCAAGGTCAGACAGCAAATTACGATCAGAGTTCCAGGTCTCCTCTAGTCATCTAGTCTCAGCTCCTTCAACCATGGTATTCTGCTTCTCAGAACATCTCACTGGAAAATGAGACATAAGACAATAACAGGGACGTGATATATTTAGGTGTGATACAGTCCACTTTGGCTGCCCAGATAAATGAAAACATCCATTTAGAAAGTCTAAATTAATTATTAATAATTCATATTTATATCGTCCCTACTGCTGTAAAGGAGTTCAGAGATGTACAGTTAAACGTCCTGACTCTTGGAATTGAAGAATATGACTTCTGAATCTTTGGGGGGAAAATTTCACACTAGGGCTCACTGGTAACAAAGGATTCCATAGGAGCTTCCCTGCTGCCTTTTTCTCTTCCTTCTACTACTATTCCTCCCAAGATTAGCAAAAGTTCCTTCTTCTTCCCTGTATTTACAAAGCAAAGTGCAAGGTTTCACAGGGTACCTTAGCTATGACCTAATTCCAGTGCTCGTGTTAATTACTCTAAGTGTTTTATGTGGAATTTTACAATTTACAGAGTTCTTTCATGTACATTGTGTCTATTGATCTTCAAACCACTCTGATAGGCAGAACAGACCTTGTTTATCCTGATTTTAGGAATAAAAAAATTGGGGTCCAGAGAGGTTGAAAGACTTCCACTAATCACACAGCTATATGTAGTAGATGCAGGGTTTAAGTCCACCTGCTTTTCTGCCTCTTTCCACTAACAGACCTGAGAGAAGAGAGTCCAATAAGTACAAATTGGAAAGTGGATGATTTTTGTAGTTAGCAGCAGCACTGAAAGCTTTCAGGACGACTTGGATCTGTTTTTTGAGCTACCTTCAATCTTGTTTTTTAGGACAGTCTGTTTACCTATTCTGGTATGGAGCAATCTGGTTTTCTTTGCTGTGTTCAGAACTTCTCTTAGGAAAAGTAAAGGGGACAAATTGTTCTCATGACAGTTCCAGGTTTTTGGATGGATCCAGAAGTTTTTTCTGAACCTGTCAAGTGCTCCCAATGATTGAGATTTTGGCTGGAGATGCTTTTGGCAGTTCACTCAAGTACAACCCTCTTATCTTTCCTCCCTCTGCTTGTTTTTGTCAAGTTAGGGCCCAACTTACATAGGTCTGACTATTTATTAGAGAGGGCCAAGAATGAAAACAAAAAGGGAATCTATTCACACTTTCAAAGGTAAACCACACTCCATTTGCTTTTTTTAAAAAATGAGATATTGACATATAACATTATATTAGTTTCAGGTGTACAACATAATGATTTGATATTTGTATATGTTGCAAAATGATCACAATAAGTCTAGTTAACATCCTTCACCACACATAGTTACAAAAATATTTTTTTCTTATGATGAAAGCTTTTAAGATCTACTCTCTTAGCAAATTTCAAATATAAAATATTCAGTATTATTAACTGTAGTTACCATGCTGTACATTACATCCCCAGGACCTATTTATTTTATAACTAGAAGTTTGTACCTTTTGACTTCCTTCACCCATTTTGCCCACTCCTACCCCTCACCTCTGGCAACCACCAATCTGTTCTCTGTATCTATGAGCTTGGTGTTATTTTTTGATTCCATATATAAGTGAGATCATATAGTATTTGTCTTTCTCTGTCTGACTTACTTCACTTAGCATAATGCCCGCAAGGTCCAACCGTGTTGTCACAACTGGAAAGATTTCATTGTTTTTTTATAGCTAAATAATATTCCATTGTGTGTATATATATATATATATATATATACACACCACATTTTCCTTATCCATTTATCCATTGATGGACACTTAGGTTGTTTCCATATCTTGGCTATTGTAAATAATGCTGCAGTGAACATGGGAGTGTATATATCTTTTTGAGTTAGTGTTTTTCACTTTCTTCAGACAAATACCCTGAAGTGAAATTGCTGGATCAAAGCTAGTTCTATTTTTAATTTTTTGAGGAACTGCCATACTGTTTTCCACAATGGCTGCACCAGTTTACATTCTCACCAGCAGTGCAGTGTTCCCTTTTGTCCACATTCTCACCAACACTTGTTATTTCTTGTCTTTTTGATAGTAGCCTTTCTAACAGGTGTGAGGTGATACGTCATCGTGCCTATTCACTTTTTTAAAGAAATTGTTATGATAGCTTCATTTCTTTGTTGTATTATTTTTCATAATAGCTTTATTAACAATAATTCGCATCCTATAAAATTCACCCTCTTAAAGTGTACAATTCAGTGCTTTCTAGTATATTCACAGAGTTGTACAACCACTACCACCATCTAATTTTAGAATATTTTCATTAGTCCAGAAAGAAACCAGCACCCATTAGCCTCCACTTCTCATACCCCTCCTTCAGTTCCTGGCAGCTACTAATCTACTTTTATCTTTATAGATTTACCTATTCAAATGGATTATATAATATGTTGTCTTTTGAGACTGGCTTCTCTCAGGTGGCATAATATTTTCAAAGGTCATCACTGTTGTAGCACGTGTGTTTCGTGATGTAACATGTATGTTGTAGCATGTATTATAACATGTACTCATTTGTTTTTATTGCCAAACAATATTCCTTTTGTATGGGTATACCAAATTTTGTCTATCCATTTATCAGCGATGGCCATTTGGGTTGTTTTAATTTTTTGGTTAATATGAATGTTGTTACTATAAATATTTATGACAAGTTTTTGTGTGGACATGTTTTTATTTCTCTTGTGTATATACCTAGGAGTGGAATTTCTGGGTCATATGATAACTCTATGTTTAACATTTTGAGGAATTGTCAATCTGTTTTTCAAAGAGGCTGGACCATGTTACAGTCCCATCAGCAAAGCACAAGGGTTTCAGTTTCTCTAGTCATCCTAAGCACTTGTTGTATGTCTTTTTTATTTTTTATTTCAGTCATCCTAGTTGGTATGAAGTGCTTTCTCATTGTGATTTTGACTTTCATTTCCCTAGTGACTAATGATGTTGAGCATCTTTTCAAGTGCTTTTGGCCGTTTGCATGTCTTCTTTAGAGAGATGTCTATTCAAATCCTTTGTTCACTTTTTACTTGGGTTTTTATATTATTGGTTTGTAAGAGTTCTTTATATATTCTCAATACCAGTATACCTTATCAGATATGTGATTTGCAAATATTTTCTTCCATGGAGTCTGTGGATTGTCATTTTGTTTTCTTGGTGGAGTTTTTTGGAGAAAAATATTTGATTTTTTTTTTCTAAGTCTAATTTATTTATGTTTTCTTAGGAAACAATTGCCTGGAGCTGGCCCCATGGTTGCGTGGCCCCCGGGTTCGGATCCTGGGCGCAGACATGGCACCATTCATCAGGCCATATTGAGGTGGTGTCCCACATGCCACAACTAGAAGGACCCACAACTAAAATATACAACTATTTGCTGGGGGGATTTGGGGAGAAAAAGCAAAATAAAAAAAAAAAATGAAACCGTTGCCTAACAAAAAGTCATGAAGAAATAATTCTATGTTTTCGTCTAGGAGTTTTATAGTTTTAGTCCTTACATTTCCGTCTGTGACCCTCCTTGAGTTAATTTTTATGTATGGTGTGTGGTCGGAGTTGAACTTTGTTCTTTTGTATGCAGATAACCAATTGTCCCAGCACCATTTGTTGGAAAGATTATTCTTTCCCCTTTGAATAGTCTTAGCACCCTTGTTGAAAATCAGTTGGGCTTATTTCTGAACTCTCAATTCTATTCCATTGATTTATTGTCTAGTCATTTGCCAGTACTATGCTATCTTGATTTCTGTAGTTTGGTAGTAAACTTTGAAATTAAGAACTATAAATTCTCCAATTTGATTCTTAGTCAGGATTATTTTGGCTATTTTGGGTCCCTTGCATTTCCATATAAATTTTAGGATCAATTTGTTAATTTCCGCAAAAAGGGAGATGGGATTTTGATAGAGATTGCTCTGAATTTGTAGATAAATTTTGTGAGTATTCCCGTCACAGCATGTTAAATCTTCAGATCCATGAACATGGATGAATTTCTGTTTGTTTAGATTTTCTTTGAACAGTGTTTTATAGTTTTCAGTAAACAAGTCTTGCACTTCTTTTGTTAAATCTAAGTGTTTAATTATTTTTGATGCCATTGTAAGTGGAATTGTTTTCTATTTTTGTGTATGTTTGTGTGAGGCTAACATCTGTTGCCGATCTTCCTCTATTTTATGTGGGATGCCACCACAGCATGGCTTGACGAGCAGTGCTAGGTCCGCACACAGGATCCAAACCTGTGAACCCTAGGCTACTGAGGCAGAGTGAGCAAACTTAACCACCATGCCACTGGGCTGGCCTCTGGAATTGTTTTCTTAATTTCATTTTTGGATTCTTCATTGTTAGTGCCTGGAAATACAATTGATTTTTACATATTAATCTTGTATCTAGTACCTTATGGAAATTTTTTATTTGTTCTAGTAGTTTTCTTTTTTGGTGCATTCATGAGGATTTTTTTATATTAAAAATATGCTAATAGAGGTAGTTTAAATTCTTCCTTTTCAATATGCATGACTTTTATTTCTTTTTCTTGCCTAATTGCTCTGCCTAGATCCTCCACTACAATGTTGAACAGAGGTGGCAATAGTAGACATCTTTGTCTTATTCCTGATCTTAGATGGAAAGTATTCTGTTTTTCAGTATTAACTATGGTGTTAGCTGTGGGTTTTTCATAGTTGCCCTTTTATTACATTGAGGAAGTTCCCTTCTATTCCTGGTTTGTTGAGTATTTTTCCCATGAAAAACTGTTGGATTTTGTTAAATGGTTTTTGTGCAAATATTGAGATGATCATGCAATTTTTGTCCTTTATTCTATTAATATGATACATTACCTTCATTGATTTTTAGATCTTAACCCGACATGCATTCCTGGAATAAATCTCACTTGGTCATTGTGTATAATCGTTTTTATATGTGGCTGGATTTGGCTTGTGATATTTTGTTTGCTCTTTATTCGTAAAGGATCTTGGTCTATAGTTTTCTTGTGATGTCTTCTGTCTGGTTTTGGTATAGGGTAATATTGACTTCATAAAATGACTTGAAAAGTGTTCCCTCTGCTTCTGTTTTTTCGAAGAACTTTTGAAGGATTGGTATGAATTTTTCTTGAAACGGTTGATAGAATTGACCAGTAAAACCATCTGGGCATGGGCTTTATTTTATAGGAAGTTTTTAACTTACGAATTTCGTCTCTTTACTTGATATAGGTTTACTCAGATTTTCTCTTTATTCTTAAGTCACTTTCAGCAGTTTGTGTCTTTCCAGGAAATTTTTCACTTTATCTAGGTTATTCAGTTTTTTGGTATATAGTTTTTCCTGGTATTTTAATCCTTTTTATTTCACTAAGATTGGTAGTAATGTCCTCTTTTTCATTCCTAATTTTCATAATTTGATTCTTCTTTTTTTCTCCTTAGTCTAGCTAAAGGTGTGTTAATTCTGTTGATCTTTCAAAGAACCAGTTATTGGTTTTGCTGATTTTTTAAATTGCTTTTTCATTCTTTATTTCATTTGTTTGCTCTGATCTTTATTATTTCCTTCTTGCTTTGGGTTTAATTTGCTCTTCTTTTTCTAACTTTTTAAAGAGGAAGTTTGCGTTCCTGATTTTAGATCTTTCTTCTTTTTGAATATAGGTGTTTACAGTTTTAAATCTCCTTAACCACTGCTTTAGTTGCATTCTGTAAGTTTGGTATATTCATTCACCTCAAAATATTTTCTAATTTATCTTCTGATTTCTTCTTTGACTCATTGGAATTTTAGGAATGTGTGTTTAAATTCGACATATTTGTGAATTTCTCACATTTCCTTTAGTAAACGATTTTCTAACTTCATTCTCTTGTGGTTTGAGAACATTGTCGATTCTGGAGAATGTTCCATATGCAGTTGATAAAAATGTGTGTTCTGCTGTTATTGAGTAGCATGTTCTATAGATGTCTTTTAGATCTAGTTCATTATAATATTGTTCAGATCTTCTATTTCCTTGCTGATCTTCTGTCTAGTTGTTCTATCTTTTATTGAAAGTGGGATATTGGAGTTCCTGACTATTATTATTGATGTGCCTATTTCTCCCATCATTTCTGTGAGTTTTTGCTTCATATATTTTGAGATTCTGTTGTTAGATACATATGTGTTTATCATTATTATGTCTTCCTGGTGGATTGATCCTTTTATTATTATTAAATGCCCCTTTGTGTATCTAGCAAACATTTTTATCTTAAAGTTTGTTTTGTCTGATGTAGTTTATTCACTCTAGCTCTCTTTTGGTTACTATTTGCATGGTATATAATTTTCATTCCTTTTATATGCAACTTATTTGTGTCTGTGAATTTAAATCGTCTCTTCTACACAGCATATATTTGGATCATTTTTAGAAAACAATTATGCCAATGTCTGCCTTTTGATTGGAGTGTTTAATTCAATTATATTGAATGTAATTTATGGTAAGGTAGGATTTATGCCTGACGTTTTGCTCTTTGTGTTCTATATGTCTTGTGTTATTCCCATATTTTTCCCATATTTTTCTGTTTGTGCTGCCTTTTGTGATAGATGTTTTCTAGTATACCAATTTAATTTACTTGTTTCTTTTACTACATATTTTTTTGAATTATTATCTTAGTTGTTGCCTTGAGGATTACAATTCTCATTTTAGCTTAAAACAATCTAGTTCAAATTAATACCAACTTAATTTCAATAGTATATAAAAACTTTGCTCTAACAATGCTCCATTCCCTACTTCTCCTTTGTGCTATTATTATTGTAAAAATTATATTTTATGTATTATAAGCTCATCAACATATAATTATTGCTTCATGCTGTTGTCTTTTAAATGAGAGAAGAAAAGAGTTACAAACAAAAACACATTTTTATGGTCTTTTATATCTACCTGTGTAGTTACCTTTATTTATGATCTTTATTTCTTTGTGTGGGTCTGAGTTACTGTCTAGTGTCTATTTACTTTAGACTTAAGGACTCCTGTTAATATTTCTTGTATGGCCGGTGACAAAATATCTTTTTTTTTTTAATCTGAAGTGTTTTAATTTCTCCTTCATTTTTGAATGATAATTTTGATGTTTATAGAATTTTGAGTTGGCATTCCATTTCTTCCAGCACTTTGAATATGTCCTACTGCTACCTACTGGGTTCCATGGCTACTGATGAGAAGTCAGCTGTTAATTTTATTGAGGATCCCTTGAATGTGATGAGTTGTTTTTTACTTCCTGCTTTCATTAGTCTCTCTTTGATTTTGGTTTTTGACATTTTGAGTATGATATGTTTAAGCATGGATCTCTTTGAGTTTGTCTTCTGGTGTTTGTTGAGCTTCTTGGTTGTGTAGATTGTTTTTAATCAAATTGGGAACTTTAGGCCACTTTTTTTTCAGATATTCTTTCTGTCACTTTCCATCTCCTTTCCCATATACATATCTTGGTATGCTTGATTGTGTCCTATAGGTCTTTGAGTCTCTGTACGTTTTTCCTCATTCTTTTTTCTTTCTGTTATTCAGACTGGCTAATCTCAATTGACTTATCTTTAATTTTGCTGATTTTTTCTTTTTGCTAGTCTGCTCATTCTTCTATTGAGATCCTCTAGTGGATTTTTTATTTCAGTTATTATACTTTTCAACTCCAGAATTTCTATTAGCTTTAAAAGAATAATTTCTGTCTCTTTACTGATATTTTCTATTTTATGAGGTATTGTTCTCATATTCTTTAATTCTTTGGACACCGTTCGTTTAGTTCTTTGAACATATTTATGATCATTTATTTAAAGTTTTTATTCAGTAAGTCTAACATCTGGACGTCCCAGGCATATTTCTATTGATTTCTTTCTATTGATTGCTTTCTTTCCCTCTGTGTATGGTCCATACTCTCCTGTTTCTTTGCATGTCTCATAATTTTTTGTTCAAAACTAAGCATTTAATGTAGTGTGACAGCTCCTGAAATCATATTCTCCCCTCTCATGTATTTGTTGTTGTTGCTGTTGTTTGTTGTTGTCTCTGTTTGTTTGTTAAGTGATTTTCTGGATTAATTCTGTAAAATCTGTATTTTTTTATTGTGTCTGGGTACTTAAGTCTCTGTTCAGTGGTTGAATGGTCAATGAAATTCAGTCTTTTTTTTTTAATTTTAATAAACTCTTCTTGGGTTGTTGCAAGCCTTCAGTTAATTTTCAGAGTTCTGAAAAAGTTGGTTTTGGCAATTGTTTCTAGTGTTTGCAATGCTTTTATAGAGGAGTGGATTTTCTGAGTTCTCTACTTCACTATTCCCGAAGTGCTTCCTTCTGCATTAATCCCTATTCATTTTTACCAAGGCTAATGGAAAAATGTAACTCCTTGAAGATTCCTAGCAGTACTTATCTCATATCAATTTTTCTGCAATGCTATTGAAGTATGTCGAGCTGAACATCAGATTGTCTTCTTATGAGCAGAGATTTTATTTTGAATTCATTTTTGTATGACATTATTCAAGAGTACTAACTATGTATCATTAGAAACAATGTTAGGCCTGGTGACTAAATTCTATTGCTCCCACCTGTGTTACTTCTCACTAATGTAAATATGCCTTCCTCAACCCTCCTGGGTCATCTTACAGCTATAATAATAAAATCTAAATGTAGCCACTATTTATAACTTGTCAGCAATTTAATTAAGTGCTTTACTTGCATTATCTCATTTGGTGTTCATAGTAACTTTACATGGTAAATCCTTTCTTTAGCCCCGTTTTACAGCAGAGGAAACTGAAGTTGGAAAGGTCAAGCAACTTGTCCAAGGTCACCCAGCTAGTAAGTAGCAAAGCTGATATTCAAACCCAGGAAGTCTCATTGCAGAGGCAAGATGTGCAGTGACTGCATTCTGCTGGTCTTTGCCTCACAGAGGTATCAGGAAATTGGAGGGTCTGGAAAGTAGAGGAAGACTAAACTGATCTCAGAGAGCTCTGCTGGTGGAGACATTTTTGGCACTATAAATGTATATTCTTCTTTGTCTTTGCAGATCTTTCCTTCAGAACTGCTATGAAGAATCTTTAGGGGTGCTTTGTTAATTAATCTGACCAGTTTCAGAGGGAAATCACAGACATTCTGGGCACATGGCTCAAATATCATAATTAAATTCTTTTTCAGATTTAAATGTAAAGATGGAGGTAAGGGATTTATAGACTCAGAGTATTTCTATTGGGTAGAATAATTATAGTGATTTTTGATAAAGAGAATTAAAATGCCAAGTTATATGCCTTTTACATAATAGATAATACACTATAAGAATGAATGAGAAATGTTTTATAGGGAATTTATAGGAAATATTTCAAAAAGTCAATTAAAAAATCAAGGTAAGTATATTTTTCTTGATTTTGTGATGTAATGGCTGTAAAAAAGTAGTTTATTTTTCCTAAGAAAATTATGGTTTTCTTAGTGATGTTTATAATCACAAATTCCTCAACTTGGAATTATGGTGTTAAATGTAACCATATTTAAATTTTTGAGGTAAAAATGCTACACTCTAGGAGCTATATAAAAATATTCCTTGGGCCAGTCCAATGGTGTAGTGGTTAAGTTCGTGTTCCCAGGGTTCACGGGTTTGGATCCCAGCCATGGACCTACACACTGCTTATCAAGCCATGCTGTGGCAGCATCCCACATACAGAAGATGGAGGAAGATTGGCACAGGTATTAGCCTAGGGACAATCTTCCTCAAGCAAAAAGAGGAAAGATTGGCAACAGATGATAGCTCAGGGCCAATCTGCCTCACCAAAAAAAAAAAAAAAGAAAGAAAGAAAGAAAAGAAAAGAAATTCTTGTACATATTATAGTCTTTTCATTCATTTTAAGGAAATAAAGCTAATTTACATAGCTCAGAGAAACAATGAATTGGAACCTGTTTGCCAAGCTCAAGAAAGTAAAAAATATCTAGGCAAATTTTATTTCTAATTATATAATATGCATACATTGATATTATTTAAACATACAAACTTATATTTTATTCATTAATGTGTGCATTGATGTCATGTAGTGGTATTTAATATTTTAAAGAGTGGCATTCTGAATTAAATTTTTCTCCTATTCTTATTTTTCCTTCCACTTGAAGGAAAAATCACATTAATTTTATAGAGATTTCAAGGTCACTTTCAGTTTACCATGGATGAATATATTAATAACATTTTATTTAAGGTGTCTGTTGGGGTTTAGCTAAGAAGCTCCTAAATAACTAATGGAAACGGACAAAAGAGTGAAAGAAATGTTCTGAACTATTTCTTCAGATTAGAGTCACTGAACATTTCACCTGTGGTAGCTGGTTTGTTGTTGGCACCCATACTCCTCTGGCTGGCCACCACGCAGAGCAGAGGAAAGCAATCCTTGTAGTCTGGGTGTATGCTGGCACATCTGTTTTGGAAGTCTGGTGGATGTGCTTCTTGCAAGCAACACACTCCAGCTCTTAAGCGTATGCTCAAGTTGCTTAGTTTGCTCTCTTGGTCGTGTGTCCCCAGCCACTTGGCCTGAAAGTGGCTAGAAAGGCCTGTGAGAACTGCTGCTGACCCTAGAGCAAGGGGCAGTTTCCAGCGTCCCTTCATAAATGGCAGGTAATAGAAATCTGGCTACCCAGAAGCAACCTTGCACAGCTGCCTCCCATCAGAGTTGCAGTCAGCTAATCCTGCTGGAAGATTAGCTGCTGTAGACAGTTAAGCAGGTTATTGGATCAACGTTTTCTGGCTTGCAGCCCTGCCAGGTGCTTCAGGCTTTGCCTCATTTAGCCAGATTTAACCAGAGATTTTTTTCCTCTGGGTATTCCATCAGCCTTTGAACCCTGGGGACATGGACTTTGGAACAATAAAGCTTACTCCTTCAGAATTCTGTCAATTGCAGGTGTTTTTCTGCTGTGCATTTCAAGCCGTAATAATTGGTATTCAAAGATATGGGTCCATAAAGGGAGGAGGTTATAGTGTAATAATTAGGATATCAGCTATGGAGTTAGGCTAATGTGGATTTGAATCCTGGTTTCAATACCTACAAACCCTATGACTAGTTTTCTCATCTGTAAAGTGGGATAAAGTGGGAAGATATCTTCCTTATGGGTTGTAAAAAAGTTTAAGCTAGTTAATACACACAGGGGTTTAGCATAGTATCTGGCAAATAAAATTCCATTTTTTCTGGAACGTTCTAAAATGTTCTAATGATTTGACAAATGGTATTAACTATATGGGATATGTATCACTTTGTTATCCAAGCCCTTGATTAATCAGAATACTACATTCCAGATGATATTAATTCTAATATATGTATAAATTCCAATTTCTGAAATCTTTCTAATTGTATCCTTTATTTGAACAATAACTGTCTTAGTCCATTTGAGCTATTATAACAAAATGTCACAGAGAAGGTAGTTTATAAACAGAAATTTATCTCTTGCAGTCTGAGATCTGGGTGCCAGCATGGTCAAGTGAGGGCCCCTCTTCTGGGTCCTAGACTTCTCATTGTATTTTCACATGGTGGAAGAGTTTAGAGAGCTCTGTGGGGTCTCTTTTATAAGAGCACTAATCCTGTTTATGAGGGCTCCACCCTGGTAACCTAATTACCTACCAAAGGCCCCACCTCCTAACACCATCACATTAGGCATTAGGATTCCAGCATGTGAGTTTTGGGAGGACACAAATGTTCAGACTACAGCAATAACCATTTAGTAAATTTGTAATATATCTCCGGATTAGGTATCAGGAGGCATACAAAAGAAGCAGAAGACAGTTTCTATTCTAGAAGAGGTTGTAATCTCTTTTTAGCTTTGTAAGAAAAGCCAGTTAGCTCACTTCTAGCATCCTTCTAGTCTTGGAATTTGGAACAGTTCTTTAGTGTTATACTGGGCTGGAGCATCATACTTCTCTTGGGGTTTTAATCATATGTAGAGGTTTCACCGACGATCTAGCAGTAATTTTATATACATACCTAATAATATGGGGCTATCACCATGGTTTATTCTGCAGTGAAGAGCACTAAAGTACCTTCTGGGATATCAAAATGTTTCCTGTTTCTAATAAGATATTCTGGCTAATGACAGCCTCTTAATTTTCCTTTCTATTGTATTTCTAAAGCCATAACAGGTGTTTTCTCTACTGGGTAGGTTGGATGATGGAATATGACCAGACACTGAATCTTAAAAATTGGCTAGCGTGTGATATTAGGAATAGGGAGAAGAGGGGACAACATCTTTTTGGTATATCTCTTCTTCTGAGAAATTGCTCCATTTTTAAAAATACTTACTTTCAGTTTTTTCTTTTTAGTATGACCACAGTTTAGCTGGAAGCTGCTACGGTCTAAATGTTTGCACATCCCCACCAAATTCCTATGAAATTCTAATGCCCACTGTGATGGTATTTGGAGGTGCAGCCTTTGGGAAGTGACCAGGTCATGAGGGTGGAGCCCTCACGAATTGGATTAGTATTCTGATAAAGAGACCCCACAGAGCTCCCTATCCCCTTCCACCAAGAGAGGACACAGACAGAAGTCGACAGTGTGCATCCTGGGAGAGGGCCGTCACCAGAAGCTGACCGTGTTGGCATTCTGATCTTGGACTTCCAACCTCTAGGACTGAGAAATGCATTTTTGTTGTTTATAGGCCACTCAGTCTGTGGTATTTTGTTATAGCAGCTCAGATAGACTAAGACATCAGCCGAGTTTTTCAGGAATGAATGCATCAAGGTGAGAATTACCAGAATAATGATGGCCAGGTTTCCTAAACTAATGGGACATTTGAAGCAATGATCAAGAAACTTCAGATTTTAGAGAGGTTGTTAATTGACAATGAGATTTTCTAGCCTGGCTTGAGTTGGCCATCAAGAGATTTCCGTTTACAACTGCTCCACCCTGTTTTGTGCTATATAGAGTAGTATTGAAAGAGGCAAGGTCTGCAGTTATCCATATGATTCTAAACCCCAAACCTTAAATCTAGCAAATTATTGAATTGTCTATAAATATGTATATAGCCAATAGCTGCAACACAAGCTAAGAATCCTTTTCTTGAAATGCCTCGATAATGATAATAGTAGTTATCTGTGTTAATATGCAGCATCCAAATTTTACAAATGCTCTCCACCTACCTTATTTGTAAACTAGCTTCATTTGATAATGAAAAAACAGATGGGAAATTGGGATACAGAGAGGGTAAGTGACTTGCTTTAGGCTACACAGCACATCAATGGAGAAGGACTCAAATCTAATTATTTTGTTTGCAGGACAAGCCTAACAAAGTCTAATACCATGTCGCTCTCTGTGAGTTAAACTCCATTCAGAATATGACTGATAACCACATGCATTGGTAGCAGACTTTTAAAACTTGAGCTATACTCTCAATTAGTCTTTTGCTTGTCAGGTGCAAAATTCACAATGGAGTCAGCTTGCCTGTCACGTGAAGTGTAATGATGACAAATCACATTCCACATTGCTAGGGTTTTTACAGTATACTTAAGCTTTACTGGCTGTAGATCTTTCTTTGAGAAATGGAAATGTGAACAATACATTGGCAGAATACAAAACATCTGTTAGATTTTCTTGTCCCTAAACAAGTGATGTTTAACAAGAATTTCAAGATAAGAAATAGCATGCCAGTAACAAGGTATGGAAGCTAGAAAAGTAGTAATTACGTGAGTTAGCTTCTGAAGGATGGTTGTTTTTGTATACTTAAGCTTCTAGATGACCCTTGCATAAAGTATATCCCAACTTGATCTAACTTGACTGTGGCTTTTAATACCATGTACAAAGAAAAGTTTACGCTAAAAATGAATGATTGTAACTTACAAACAGTGTAATGGGGAAACACACAGAGCCAACATACTGAAGTGTTTTCTGTTATTTATACTAAACAGTTATAGGAATTATATAGATGTAGGATATAATGACTCTAAATTATATACCTTCTATAATAGTCTTATTCAGTAACGTTTATCCTCCACTATGAATAGACCCTTTTCCAGAAGTGGGATGGGAATAGGAAAAAGAACCAAAAAGTTCACATAGCCCTGGATTAGACAGTGCTGAGTATAGCTGACTATTTCCCTTATTTTGAGCACATATACATTTTTTCCTTTGTGCTAATAGAGGACGTTTGCATGCCTTTATCTCAGCGATCTTTCATCATTCTTGATAATGTGGCTTGTATTTTAAGTAATTGAGGGAAAAAAAAATCTGGTGCTCAATTAATTCTTTTCTATGAATAACTGCCTGGCAAACTGGTGGGATGCTTGGAAACAGTTGGGCTATGGTAAGCAGCTATCATTCCCGATAAAATAAACCCGGGACACTTTATTATAGCTCTTGAATACCATTTGACATATGCAGTTGTGAAAGAACATTTACAAACATGCAAGAGGAAAACAAAAATATTTTCTGTTCCTTTGCATCCCTTTTGGAAATATACAAATGTTCATATTCCTTACACCAGGGGATTTGTAAATAGTTATTCTAAAATAATTCTTGAGATAAGTAATAAGTGGATATTCAAGTTTTATTCCATCTCTTATAGAAACATGGAAGAACTGTTGTCCACTTTGAGCACAAGTTTTTCCTTTCTTTTTTTCAATCATGAATCTACACTGTCCATAAATAAATTTATCATGCAAAATCAGAAGACTTATGTGTATGTTTTTGGCTAAATATTTACGACATGGAATGAATTAGCAGATAGCTATTAAATTTGGGCTTTGCAGACAACAAAAATCAGTGTAGGCCAAGATCCAAACAAAAAGAAAAACACTCAAACATTCAAATAAGCAAAAAGCACACACTTGATTTAGCCTTAACTAACTTAAAATTCTAGAGTTCTTTTACCTGGTTTCCTTAGTTCTGTTTGTAAAATCAAAATAAGCCTTTTCCTATTTTCATTAAAGACTGCGCTTAAAGAAGATGATGAAAGTAAGAAGATTTTAAGAAAAATGTTTTGCATATTCAGAAAGAGAAGTTTAAAGACAAAATAAAAAACATTCTTGGTTCCTAATAATTCTTTAAGAGTACCATGGGTATGTTTTCACTCAGCCAATATGATCATCAAAGAAGCCTGGATTTTAATGAGATAGGTATCTCAGAGATCAAACGATTGGCAGAAGCAGTCTTTTTTCCTCATGTGTCAGATTTCAAAATCCAAGGGGCTCCTGCACTTTTCAGTACTTTAAAAATGTATGAACATTGCATGGAAAATGCTTTCATTACCCATTGTGTCATGTCAGTTACAGGTCAAGGCATTATTTGTGCCATTTACTATACTGCCTAGAACATGTTTAGGATCTATAAAAAATGTAAAATAACTTGAAGACAGTAGTTGTCATCAGCATTAACAAAGATTGATAGTTGATAATTTCTCATCAGTATTGTATAACCTAATTTCTCAGGAAACCAAGGAATAAGTGACAGAGGAAAGAAAGAGTTCAGAGTAGATAAGATGTCATTGTGAGTGGACAATAACAAGGTTATAGGAAAAGAAAGGCCTGGCCAACCCTTAGGAGAAAGGAGAGGAGCGCTATCACTGCTCTGAAGATAGTTATCATTCTGTGCCAAAAGCTTCGAGAGGGATTTTTTTTTGGTGCTTCGTTCTGGGTTTATGAAATGGGAATAAGAGAGATCTTAGTTTTGGCCCAGCTCTGCCAGCTGTGTGCTCATGGACAAATAGATCACTGAAGCTTTTTGGGCTTTGATTTTCTAACCTATAAAATTAGAGATTTGGATGGGGATCTCTATGGCCCTTTCTAGCCTTAAAATTCTAGAATTCTAGAAGAGAATAAACAGGAGAAAAGCACGTGAGGATTATAATCAATTTTTAAGCAACACTTCTCCTACCTCCCTGAAAGAACTTTTTTGGGGGGCAGCCCTGTGGTGCAGCGGTTAAGTGCGCATGTTCCGCTTCAGTGGCTCAGGGTTCACCACTTGGGATCCCGGGTGTGGACATGGCACCACTTGGCAAGCCGTGCTGTGGAAGGTGTCCCAAATATAAAGTAGAGGAAGATGGGCACGGATGTTAGCTCAGGGCCAATCTTCCTCAGCAAAAAGAGGAGGATTGGTGGCAGATGTTAGCTCAGGGCTAATCTTCCTCAAAAAAAAAGAACTTTTTGGAAGTAGAGGTCTTTAGGTTTTCAAGGTCCTATCTATAAATATGTGTGTAAGGATGAGGGAACATCTATTGAGCACTTGTAAACGTTAGATGTCACATTCTCCAGGAAGTTTTTCCTACCCTCCTGCACACTTTTTAAAATAGATATTCACTCCCACGTCTATGTTCCATCTGCATCTTCTGCGAGCTCTTATTATTATTGCATTGTACCTATTTAAGTGTCTGTTATCTGTACTAGACTGCTACTTCCTTGGGTATGGAACTGCATTTTAGTGTCTTATTCAACTTTTTAATCCTAGTTCTCTTACCCAGACTCTGGCATATTAAAGGCACTGAATAAATATCTTTGGAATAAATAAATATTTGTTGGTTTACATATGCTATCTCACTGAACCCACATAATATTTTTATCTCTAAGAAAATGAACTCAGCACGGAAACATAACTTCTTCATGTCACACTGCGGATAAATGATAAAGCAAGGATTCTACTTTGGATCTCTCTAATTCCAAATCTGAGTTCTTTCTATCTGATCAAGCTGCCTTCCATACAGAGTAATGAGAAGGCCAGTAGGACTTACAGGAAGTCAGAATTTGGGTCATAGCTTGAAGGGGAAATTTGTTCAAATTCAACATTGTTGAACAATGTACATACACGTTTGTCTCTCAGTATGGCTGATGTACCTGTTTTCCCTAGGGAAACGGAGTTGGTTTGGATGCTTATTTTGAATTTTTAAACTTTGAGTGCTATTGATCTTTGCATTAAAAAAAATCATTTCAGCCACAATTGAGATTGTCAGAGACAATGGGGAAAGCAGAATTCACTTGCTGTCTTCTCAGTCTGGGCTCCATGATGGGTTCCGCAACCCTCTATTCTCCTTTGCAGTCAACTTATTATCTCACTGCCTGTTTTGTTATGTTCATAGGCTATCAGTATTCCTAGAGAAAGTCACAATATCTCTGTCTCTGACTCCACCACAAATCCTTGCCCTAACCTTGGCTGGACGTCATTACTGCTTTTGATAATGCTTTCATTCCTGCCAGATTGATTCCCTGTTGCATTCCCCACATCTTTTCCAAATCTTTTGCTCTTTTCTCAACCTCCTTATTCCACTCTCATTTTCCTTCATTTGCTTCATCTTCATCTCCAACTTTGTGGATAGATTTGCCATTATTTTATAATGGGAATTTGAGATTTTCTCTCCTCTACCTTAATCTTTCTTTTCTATTTTTCTCTGCTTCACTGGCATGTCTTCTTCCTCTTGCCTCTTAAATGGTGGTGTTTCCTAAGGTTGTACCTTCCACTGTCCCCTCTTAATTTGCTATTTTGTGATCCTGTGTTTCCCATGACTTAGACTATCATCTCTGTAGGTATGACTTTCAAATCTACATCTAGCTCTGACCTCTGAAATCAGTTTCCATCCTTGCCTTTAAAATTGCTATTTGGAAATCTCCACTTAGCTGTGTTTTACTTACTTCAAACTCAGCATGTTATTATCCTGATCCTAAATCATCTTTTCCTCATTTCCTTGTTTCTGATAATAGATGAGAGTTCTTCCTACATGGTTGCTAGACTCATCTCCTGGAGTATAGTTCTTATTATGTCATTCCCATTGCTGATTCTGTATTTAACCTTCATAAGCCTCAGTTTCCTCAACTTACTGTGTTGTGAATGTTTGGATTATGGTGATTAAAGTATAAACTCATATGTACTAGGCCAAACTTGGTGCCTGGTGTATGGTAGGCGTTTGTGGGTAGACTTTCCCTTATTTAAACACCTCTGCTGGCTCTGTATTGTTTACAAAATAGAGTCAGTGCTTCTCAGCCTGACATGCAAACTCTCATTAAGTTGTCTCCTGAAAAGTGCTTCACTTTTCCTTATTTTTCTCATGTTTTTTTCTCTTCATCTCTTCATCATCTCCTCCTCAGAAAGTTGGCCCTTTATCATCTATACCTGTTGAAATCCTAACCACCTTTCAAGGCCCAGTTTAAGTACTTTCATTAAAGACTTCCATTAAAGTCTCCTAATGTTCACAATTAGATGTGAATTCCCCCTTTCCCTTGGTAACCCTTTCTCCACAAATTACAAATTCTGCCTTGAATTATAGTTACAGGTAAGGATGACATCTTTCTGTTAGAGTTTTACATTCATTTTGAGAGCTAATCTTATTCTTAACTATTTTTATAACCTTCACAGTGTTAATAGAGGGCTTTTTCCATAATAGACCCTAAAAAATATTTATTGATTAACTATGTTTTGTTTATACTTTCAGATTTCCAAATGCTTCAGTGGGAAGAACTGATTGTGAAATATGATAGAGTCATGAGTCATGACATTCTAAAAGTATGCTAAAATGACATTTGATTAGATCATGGAATAGTCTGCTAGAGAAGGCATATATGGCTTGTTCACTTTATGTTGCATTAGGAGAATGGGACCAGGCCTAGACTAAACATTTTCATAATCTTTCATTGACCTTCCTGGAGAGAGTCTCCTCAGTCTTTGCCATCTCTAATTATTGTAATTTTGTGCTTAGAACGCATGTGTTATATGGAAATCTCCCTTTCCTATACTACCTCCCCATGCCTTGCTAGCAAGGACTGTAGGTAGTTTTTGAAGTTCCACTTTGCAAAGCCTGCAGTTAAACTCAAAGAATTTGGAAGAGAATTCATGGGTCTATTCAGTCAAAGTGAAGGGGAAATTAAAGAAATTAAAATATCTTATTCATGAAAACAGCTTTTAAAAACCAACAAAACCTATACTATAACAGCATCATTATTGAGGACAAGAAGAGGAGAGTGTAGGGGTAGGGAAATGAAACATATGAAAATATGAAGAACTTTCTACCAGAAGAGCTCTCTACTCTGATTATAATTTCTCAGCTCTTAATCTGCCTTTCTCTGTATACATACGACCTTATGATTCCTAGAGCGCTTTGTACAAAATTGGAATGTTCTCGTTTAGGAGGCAACTTTGGTATAATGGAAAGAATGTTGGCTTTGGCATCAGAGGAACTAGGTGCAAGTTTTGGCTCTTGTGTTACTATCTGACCTTAGACTAGTCACTTAACATCTCTCATGCCATGGTTTCCATCTGTAAAATGAAGCTATTAATATCTGACTTGTGTGGTTGTTGTGATGATTAATTGAGAATAATGTTGTACAACACTTCCCAAATTGTAAAGTATTCTGTGAGTAATCACTCAATGAAGGGGCTATGGTGGTTCCTGAAACCAGAAGATGTGTGAAGCTTTTAATTCTCACCTCAGGGGATCTTGGTTTTTCCTCTGTCTGGAACTCTCTTTTACTCTTCTCATTATGCAACTTCTAATTTTAAATTTGCTCCCAAGGGAAGAGAGGCTCCCCTTGACCATGGTATTAGTTTTCTAGGGCTACTCTAACCAAGTACCACAGATTGGGTGACTTAAACAACAGAAATTTATTTTCTCACAGTTCTGGAAGCTAGAAGTCTGAAATCAAGGTGTCAACAGGGTTGGTTTCTTTTGAAGTCCTTTTTCCTTGGTTTGTAGATGGCTGTCTTCTTCTGGCATTTTCACGTGGTCTTCTCTCAGTGTCTGATTGTGTCCTAATCTCTCTTCTTATAAGGTCACCAGTCATACTGGATTAGACCCCACCCATACGACCTCATTTTACCTTAGTTATGTCTTTAAAGGCCATATCTCCAAAGACAGTTACATTTGGAAGTACTGGGGGTTAGAACTCCAACATATGAATTTTGGAGTCCATAACAACTATCTTATGGAAAGTAGTTCCCCCAATATTCTTTACCTTGTTTTCTTTTCCTTTTATAGTGCTTATTTAAAATTATTTTATTTGTTTATTCTTTTTGTCTGACTTTTTCATTTGAATGTAAACTTTATGAAGAAAAGTAGTAGATATTACTACTTTTGTATCCTCAGCTTTTTGCAAAGTACCTTGCACATGGTAAGTATCTTGTTTTGTCACTTACTAGTCATGTGACTTTGGGGAATTTTTTATTTTTATTTTATTTTTTTTTTTGCCGAGGAAGATTCGCCCTGAGCTAACATCTGTGCCAGTCTTCCTCTATTTTGTATGTGGGACACTGCCACAGCATGGTCACCAACAAGTCGTGTAAGTCTGTGCCTGGGAACTGAATCTGGGCTGAAGCAGAGCATGCTGAACTTAACCACTAGGCCATGGGGCCAGTTCCTGGGCAAATTCTTTAATCCCTCTGTGCTTCAGTTCACTTAGTAAGGTGGAGATCTTACAATTATCCACTTCCTTTTATGATTGTCATTTTTCAGTGCTTAGAACAGTATCTGGCACATAGAAAATGTTCAATAAATGTTAGCCATTATTCTTGCTTCTCTGCACATTTATTGACAAAGTGAATGAATGAATCAAGGGCCTTTTAAAAAATTTTTAGTATTTAAATATTTCTGAATTGATTTTCATGGAGCAATCTATTCGCAAAGTAGACTTTTTTTCATTTCAGAATGTGGTATCCTTCACTGAATACAGAAACAACCATAAAACTCCCTTGGTGCTGGAAGGGTTGTGATTTTAGCTGCATCTTTAGTGACTTCTCTCCAGTTTCTTTGACTGCATGCACTGGGTCTCTTTGGTGTGTCTTTTTGTACCTGTGTTGAATGATGGTTTTGTGTGTCTGCAGTTTTTTATTCAGAGTTAACTGGAAATAGGAAAACAAGCATGTCTACAAGATAAAATGACTCTAGATTCCAGGAGAACTAGAGATCAAAAGCCTAGCTCTGGTAGAAGAAGACATGAGTTCATGGAAGTTGGGATCCAGAGAGCTGTTGAGCAAAGAGCCAAAGGAACGGTTCAGGAACTCAGTGTAGCTGGGACCAAGAATCCAAAGAGGGCTAGATAAGAGCTAGTCCTTCTTTGGATGTCTAGCCTGTTCCAGGGGCGGACACAGCTGGAATCTCAGAGAGCCAATGGGCTTCTCAGTAGGAGTTGGACCAGGAATGCCTGTGTACATCCATGTCAGGATGGATGTATCTGGACTGAGAGATCTTGAAATGATCTAATCAGTTCAGAGGTACTTCCTACTTACTTTAGGGCTCTATAATTCTCTATTTATATGTAGAGGGTCCCAGGTCAATCTCCACTCTTATAGGAAAATAAATGAACTTATTTCACAGAAGATTTTCCTGAAAGTATACTAAAATATGTTATTTATACATGCATTCAAGAAATAATGAATTAATAATAATGGCTCATGTATAGATGTGCCAGGCACTGTGGTAAGCACTGTAAATGTATTATCACATTTAATTATCACACGTCTGTGACATAGGTGATATATCATTACAGTTTAAAAAGAAAGAAATGGAGGCTTAGAGAAATTAAGCTGGCCAAGGTCACACAGTTTGTAAGGGTAGAACAGGATAGAAATTAGGTTGTTTGCTTATAAACCTCTCCACTCTAGTTCCTTTCCAATTAGCACTTATTGATTATGTCCCCTGTGCTGTATGTGCTAAATGGTATGTGAAGGTTATAGCTTTAAATCTTGGCAAAAGTCTTTTTTATGTTCAATATTGTAATTCCTAATTTCCCAATGTGGATGCTGAGGCTTAGAGAGGTCTGCCCAGGGAGTTCACTTTGGTAGACAGAATCATAAGGAAGAATTTCAGGCCTTTGAGTGAAAGTAGTAATGGCAAAGATTTTGTCTTATTGTCACCACTCTACTTATATTTGATGTATTTTTTATATTTGCAGTCCAGATGTAGTTAAAAAAAACCCCAGCACAGTTCAGTTACCATAAATAGAAGGAGGAGGGGTCTCTGGATTAAGTGGTGGTAAATATCATGTGGTTTTATTCAGTGTGAGGCACAGAGGCTTCCACACAGGAGTGCCTCCAACACTAATGTAGCATCTGTGCTTCTCAAGCCAGTTCTTTCTCAAACTGAATACCCTCTTATTTGGACAGTGCTGGCACTAGAGACCATGACAGGAATGACTCCTGACAACACATTTTTGAGAGAAATAAGATGGCAAAAAAAAGTGCATATGTAAAATGAAGATTTGGCAAATGGACTATCCAATTCTAGACATCCCTGCAAATTCACTGTAATCAAAAATAAAATATAGCTTTCCCTTTCATTTCTCCTAGGATAATCTCTGAATTCCCATGTTGAATGGAAAATACTAAAATATCAACATCCCTATGAATCACTCCCTTACCCCAATAAACCCTGAAATTCAACCTCAGAATTCTGTAGTTACAGGCCCACCGCAAGTGTGTTTCTTTTAACACATGACAGTATCCATGTGCACTAATGCTGCATGTTCATTCTCTCCAGAGGTTGCAAATAATCCTACACAGTATATGTGGCTTTTTTTCTTTTTTTATAACTGCAGAAATAGACCAAAAGCTGTGGGGAAAATGAAGTATCTGCTTTTCCCTCACTTCATGAACTCTTTAGTCTGATTGTTGGACCCAAGATAAGTAAGACCCAAGATAAGTAAGCTCTTAATTAAAGCTCTTTTCATGGTGCACCCAGAGGCACCGCATAAGAGTGTGCAAACCAGATGAGATGAATAGTAAGTACTATGGTTCACTCCCCCAAAGATTATCTATGCATTTTTGTTTTGAGAAATTGATGTTAGGAATTTAAACAGGAATCCTTAGCACTTAGGAGAAAAGTATGCATATTTGTCAATAATTCTTATGTATTTGTGCTTCCATAACAAGGGCTTTACAAAGAAACTGCCATATGGGTTGGGAGTGAGGGAAGGAACAGGAGAGTGTTCTCACCTACAAAGAAAGAAAGTATGCTTCTCGCCGCCCTTGAATTGCCTTAGCACTCTCTCAGTTCTCTTAATTTTCTTGTCATTGAAACACATGATTATAAATTTGTAGTTATGTGATTGTTGTGTGAATAAATGAAAATAGAAAAATGATAGTACTCATTCTAGAAAACAGGATGCCTCAACAGGATCTCATAAAACTTGAAAACAAAGACTTCACTTTGCTTTTTAGATATAGGAACAAATGGAGAAAATGGGAGAAAATCTGCTTGTCTAGATTTAGTTTCAAGAACTATGAGTCAAACACAAATAAACAAATTGCCCAGCATTTAAGCTCTAGATTCCTTATCCATCCTATTCTCCATTTTTATAACCTATCTGTTTGACTTTGGGTTTTTAACCTTTCTGATTCTTAGTTTTCTTATTTGTATTAATGTTAAGCAAATTTTAGGCATTGTGCAGAGCTCTTCATGCATCATCCCTTTTAATCTTTACAATAATACCGTGAAATAGCTATTTCCTATTATACAGGTGAGGAAACTGAGGTTTAGAGAGGCTAAGTAACTTGTCCAACTTGATACAGCTAGTAGAAGAGTTAGCATCAGACTCAAGACATTCTGACACCAACACTCAATGTTTAACCCCAGGTGGTTGTAGGATTGACTAAGATAGTGGTTACATAGTATGGGCTTAACAAATGGTTTATTAATTCGACAAATATTTAAGAATGCTTCTACTACGTGCCATGTACTGTTCTTTGCATTTAGGCTATAGCAATTAATAATAAAGACAAAGTTAATGGACTTATGAAACTTACATTACAATGAGGAACACAGATAATTAAAAAATTTTAATATTTCAGGTAGTGATGACTGCTGTTAAGAAAAATGAGGCAAGGTAAGGAATAGAGAATGATGGAGATGGGATGACTATTTCAAGGTTTCTCTGATACAGTGACATTTGAGCAGACCCTTGAATAAAGTGAGGGAGTGAGGTACTTAGAAATAAGTGGGAAGAATATTTCAAGCGGAGGGACAAGTAAGTACAAGTATTCAGGGAACACCGAGGAGTTCTGTCTGGCTAGAGTGGAGTGAGCCAGGGGAAAATGTTGGGAGATGAAATCAGAGAACTAGGGGCAACATCATGAAGGGCCTTGTAGACCAAAGTAAGAACTTTGGATTTTAAGCTAATAAGAAGGGAAGCTATTATAGAATTTTTAATCAGAGGAATGATACTATCTGGTGTAAATTTTAAAATAAGTGTTAAAACACAAAATTCAGTCAAGTAAATTTGAAGATCTAATTGGCTTTACTAAACGATTCATGAATCTGGCAGCATCCAATCTAGCAAATACAAGGGTGCTCTGAGGAGTTGTACAAAATGGAAGGTTTTTATAGGCAGAAGGAAGATGGGGTAAGGATGTTAGCAAAAGAAAAGAAAGTATTATCTTAGGCCAGGACATCTCTGAGGGGAAGGGAACAAGCAAGGGTTTTATCATGCAGATTGCTTCATCCTCTGGGAGATAGAAAGGACCCAGGTGACAGTTACCTCATTATTAGTGACCAGAAAATTCCAGACTGGTTGATTAAGATTATATTTCTGAGGAAGGTCCAAACTGCAGTTAGGTTAGGTGTTAAATCTAGGTTTGGTATCATGGGCTTTAGTACAAGTGACCCCATTTTGGGTTTTGTGGTTTTTATCTTTAACGTAAGAAATACCCTGGTTGTTTATTAGATTTTAGGGTAAATTATTAGACTGAAGCCAGATTGAAGGTAGAGCTAATAGGACTTGCTTATGGATTGGATGTGGCTGGGAGTGGTGGTGGAGGATGTCAAAGAAATTTTTAACCTGAGCAACTGAAAAAAATGGAGTTGCCGTTTATAGAGTTAAGGAAGGGTGGGGGGTAGAAATAGGAAAACAAGAGTTCAGGTTGGGAGATCTTATATATGAGATAGCCTCTAGGCATACAAATGGAAATATCCAGTGGGCAATTGGATATACAAATCTGGAATTCAAGGGAGAGGTTGGAGTTAGAGATATCTATTTAGGAGCTATTAGTCTGTACATGGTATTTAAAGCATGGAACTGGATAAGATCACTAGAGTGGGGTCAGCTAAAGGACAGAGGGATCTAAGGCCTAGGGCATCTAGTAAAAGTTTTGGAAGATAAATGGAAACCAGTGGAGAAGATTGAAAAGGAGAACTGAGAGAGTAGCATGAAAGCCAAGAGAGTGCTGTTATGGTTGCCAAGTGAAGAAAATGATTTGAAAGGAAAAGATGATCAACTGTGTCAAATGGTGCTTACAGGACAAGTAAGATGAAGACTGGATTTGGCAAAAAGGAGGCATTGGTAATGTTGACAAAAGAGGTTTTCAAAGAGGTGTTGGGAAGAAAACCTCATTAGTATGATTTCAAGAGAGAGAATGGGAGGAAAGGAAGTTTAGACAGTGAGTATAAACAGGATTTTGAAGATTTTGTTTTAATGCAGAGAATAAACATTGAATGATAGCTAGAGGGAAATCTGCACAGGAAAGCTCTTTTTTAAGATAAAGCATATCATCCTGATGCTGATGGGATCATCTCTGTAGAGGGAACAACAGATTATCAGGAAAGAGAGGGAACAGTTTATTATTGTTATTTTACTGATTCATTATTATTGCTACTAACTTTTACTGCTACTGTACAATGAGAACTGATATTGAAATTTTATATCCACAAACTTTATAAATCTCTCAATTATACTAATAGCCAATATTTTTTGAGTGTTTACTGTGTGACTGGGACTATTTCAAACACTTTCAGTTGTCATTATCTTGCTTAATCCTCTCAATGCCTCTATTATCACCCCTCATTTAACATATGAGAACATATAAGCTTAGTAGAGTTAAGAATTTGCTCAAAGTCAACACTGGAGCTCAAACCCAAACCCAAGTATGACTGCTCTCAGATGGGCCATTAATCTTTGCTAAACTGCCTCTGGTCAACTGTTTACTATGCTTCACTCAGGAAGCATTTGAGACTTTTTGTGGAGATTTCAACAAATAACTTTCTGGTCATTCCAAAGTCAACCAGAAATTTTATATCTTAGTGAAGGCATGGTCTTTACTCAGATTACTCACTCCATATATCTTACTTTTCACTTAAACGTAACTATGAATCTTAAATCTCTGTGAATGACACTGGACATTATGTAAGTTAAAGGGTCGTTTTAGGACAGCAAGACAACTGGTCCCCTATTCTTATAGTTGTCTTCAAGACCAGCATATGGGGGAGATACTAAAAGATCACTTACCAAATTTTTTGGCCTTGGGCAGATTGTTTAATATTTATTAGTCTCAGTTTTCTCATCAGTAAAATGGAGATACTGTGTACTTTGCAGGATTATGGCAAGGATTGCATACACTTGAGGGATAATGTGTGTAAACTGCTTAGTACTATGCCTGGCACAAAGTAAGCACTTAATAATGTTCATTATTGTTTGTCTTCTTTCAGTAGCTTGGAAAAGGCAGTTCTTCATTTCCAACTGTATTCCAAGGAGCTTTGCGAAACTTACAGGGCCAAGGGAATTCCTTAATTGGAAGAAACTATTGGGGGGATTGAACAGGAAAATATATTTAGAATTTTGAGTTGTAAAGAGACTATCTCATGCTCCAGTTCTACTCAACCCAGTTTCAGCTGGGCACCATATGAAGCACGTCCTTCTCATTATAAGGGTAACTTACCTAGACAGCTGGTTCAGTTTATCTTATAAAAACATCTTCATGAAGCAAACATTTTGAAATTGTGCTATATTATCACTGACCTAATCCCAGTGTTTTTCAAACTTCTTGTAGCAGTAGAATCCCTTCTTATGAATAAAATGTTACACGGGGTCTCAAAACACGAAATAAATAAAGGCAAACTGCTTTGATTGAAGCTAAGCTAGGAGTGGGGGCCCAACTCACCCTCCTCATCAGCAGTTTCCCTTCCCCACCTCAAGTGGTCCCTAAGGCACAGCAATGGCACTTTAGGATTCTGTGGGGTCTAGTTTGAAAATCACTGGCCTAAACTATTTGGTCATTAAGAGCATCAATAAATATATCTTTCAATAGTATTTATCAGTTATATACTGTATTCCAGGCACTGTGCTGAGTGGTGATAGGGAGACTATGGTGAATAAGTCAGGGCCAGCCTCAAATTATGTAGACTTTAATCATAGAGAAATTTATGGTATCAAATGACTGTAAGTCCAGAACTAGAGTGGCTATGGAAGGCAGTATAATGGCTGCCCAAAGGTGTCCAAGTCCTCCTTCCTGAAACATGTGACTATGTTACATTACATGACAAAGGGGAATTAAAGTTGCTAATCAGCTGACCTTAAAATAGGGAGATTATCCTGGGTTATCTGGATGAGTCCAATGTAATCACAAGAGTCTTTAACTGTAGAAGAGGGAGGCAAAAGAGGGGTCAGAGTCAGAGAAAGAGACATGATGATGGAGCAAAAGTCAGAGTGAATCAATGTGAGAAGGACTCAAACTACCATTGCTGGCTTTGAAGATGGAAGAAGACCAGAAGCCAAGGAATCTGGGCAGCCTCTAGGATCTTGAAAAGATAAAGAAATGGATTTTCCCTACATTGCTAGAAAGGGATACATCCCTGCTGACACCTTGATTTTTCCTCAGTAAAACCCATTTTGGACCTCTGTTCTCTAGAACTTTAAGATAATAATTTTTTGTTTGTTTGTTTAAGCTATCAAATTTGTAGTAATTTGTTGTAGCAGCAATAGAAAATGAATATAGTAGTTGTCAGAGTTTGTTAATTCAGCAACTCAAAAAGTCATCAATGGCATAAACATAGACATATAGACTAATAGAATGAAATTGAGATTCCAGAGGTAAGCCCATATATTTATGGCCAATCGATTTTTGACATGGGTGCAAACTCCATTCAATTGAGAAAGAATATTCTTGCGACAACTGGATTTCCACATGCAAAGGAACGAAATTGGACCCCTACCTCACACCATATACAAAAGTTAGCTTAAGATGGGTCAACAACCTAAATATAAGAGCTAAAGCCATAAAACTCTTAGAAGAAAACATAGGGATAATCTTCACACTCTTGAATTTGGCATTAGATTCTAGATCTGACACCAAAAGTAAGAGTAACAAAAAGAAAAATAAATTAGACCTCATCAAAATTAAAAACTTTTGTACATCAAAGAACATTGTCAAGAAAATGACAACCTACAAAATATTTGTAAATCATATCTATGATAAAAGTCTATATCCAGAATATATAAAGGACTCCTACAACTCAACAACAAAAAGACAATCTAATTAAAATATGGACAAAGACTTGAATAGACATTTCTCTAAAGAAGAGATATAAATAACCAACAAGTACATGAAAGATGCTCAGCATCATTAGGCATTAGGGAAATGCAAACCAAAACTACAGTGAAATACCACTTCACACCTACTCGGATGGCTATAATAATTTTTTAAAATGAAAATAATGAATATTGGCAAATATGTGGACAAATGGAAACCCTCATATGTTGCTGGTGGGAACGTAAAATGCAGCTGCTGTGGAAAAGTGTTTGACTGTTCCTCAAAAGCTAGGCATAGAATTACCATGAGCCAGCAGTTCCACTCCTAGGTATATAATCAAAAGAATGGAAAGCAGGGACTCAGATACTTGTACATCAATTTTCCTTGCATTATTATTCACAAAAGCCAAAAGGTGCTATTGGGGAAGTGGGAGAATTCCCCCCCTTTCTCTTAAGGTTCTTATCACTGGTCAAATAATTAAAAAAGGAAGGTTAGCAGGAGAAAATCAAACAAAATTTAATAGCATGTACACATGGGAGAAACTCAGGAGAAACCGAGTGACTCACCCATCTGGCCGAGGCTGCTGTTTAATCATCTTCAGCTACAGACAAGGAGGACATTTAGGGTAGTGATTTAGGGCTTCAAAGGGGAGGAAGGCAATTCACATAGAAATGGAAAAGCAAATGTTTGGTAAATAGAACTTTGATAAGAGTGAGCTTAGCAAGGATCCTCCCAGTGTACGGAAACCCAGAGGTATCTATGGGATTGCCTGTCCTGGGAATAGGCCTTTATTTTAACTTTTTTTTAGGCAGTTAGTGGGGAAAGGTCGAATGTTCTTCCTGATTCTGAGCCTTTATTGTCTTCAGGTCGGAATAATCCGCATACCAGAGTGGCGCATCTTGGGGCGGTCTGCCCTGAACCCCGTCAGTGCAAATAATCCAAGTGTCTATCGACAGATGAATGGATAAACAAATGTATACATGTACAATAGAATATTATTCAGTATAAAAGTAATGAAGTTCTGAAGTATTTTTTTCCACTAAACATTTATTAAGCTGTAATTTTCACAATATTTTAATTCTATTCTGAAATCTATCTACAAATATCTCTATATGACACCAAAGCCAGTGATTTAATAAATGAGAGTAATGTATGTATCACTTTGCCAAAAATATATGTTTGTTGCCAAACAAAACATATTTATGTTTATATATGATATTTTTAGAATCAGTTTCCCAAGGCTCATGGAACTAAAGTGGGCACACATCTCACACACACACACGTACTCACCCCACTATCTTCAAATCAAATGGATTTATATTGTGTCAAATTAAATGCCATATAAAATTTATATCCAGATACACAAAATATGAATTGAACTGCTGTTGATAATGGATACCATACCTCACTACCCTTGAACCTTGAAAACATTGTGCTAAGTGAAATAAGCCAGACAGAAAAGGACAAATATTCTATCATTCCACTTATGTGAAATATGCCAGACACAAAAGGACAAATATTGTATGATTCCACTTATATGAAATATCTAGAATAGGCAAATTTATAGAGACAGAAAGTAGATTAGAGGTCACCAGGGGCTGGGGACAAGGGGGAATGGGAGCTGTTGCTGAATGGTTACAATGTTCCTGTTTGGAGTGATGAAAAAGTTTTGGAAATAGATAGTGGTGATGGTGGCACAACATTGTGAATGTAATTAATGCAACTGAATTGTCTCCTTAAAAATGGTTAAAATGGCAAATTTTGTGTTAAGTGTATTTTACCACAATAAAAAAAAGTCATCAAGGACCCAGGTCTTTTTATTCTTTTCTCTTTGCCACCCACAGCATCAACTTTATGCTAAGGCTAGTTATTTCTTCCTCATCCTCTTCATCCTCCTCCCTCAGACAACAGAAACTGTAACTGAGTTATGAGATCACTAGAACCTTAGGAGAGCAAGATGAACTATATTAACATGCAGATCACAGGAATGATGCACCCGAAAACAGTGATGTCAAGAAAAGTAAGTGATGTCAATGTAGATTTCAATCTCCAAAGACACGTCAGCATCAGTCTAGGTCCATCTGGAAGGATAGCAGGGCTACAGTGGCAGGAAAACTCAGGCTTTCCTGGGTCCTACCAGCGTAGTACAAGACTACATTGTAATATGAATTCAGTGAATGTCATTCATCATCTCTAGAAAACTCTTAGTTTTCTAAGGGTCATGGAAAAATTTGTAGAGATTTTAGAGCCTGATCCTAAATAAAATAAATTATTCTGGGTCCTAAGGAAGAGAGTCATGGTTAAAAATGGTCAGTTTAAAGGCAACCACAAACCAAATGTGGCATTTCTGGGAGAATAAGGAGAGATGTTGTGGGTGAGGCAAGACCTATAGATAGTAAAGAGGATATTGGGTTGATTTTAGCAGAAGTCTACTAAGGGAGGAAGAGGATTCAGCAACGGGGCCAACCTTAGGAAAATGTGATGGCTAAAGAATTGGTCTGCTATTCTGCTCCCAACAGGTACCTTGAAGCCTAGGCCTGCTTTCTCAGCCTAGGCTTGCTGCCCTCCTGCTGTTCCTCTGGCATGCTGGTCATGGCCAGAATCTCCCACAATGAGAGCCCTTCTGGACATGATGTGATATTTATGGGGTAATGTTCAAAGGTAGGGCCTGGGTTTCACAGATTTTTGTTCTCTAGATCTTAGCTCTATGGTCTTTGCCAGGGTGGATATTTGTTATTGTTGTTAATAAAGATAAGGATATGGTAAGCCCTTTTGGTCTTACTGAATGAGATTTTTATGACAAGTAGTTAAGGAAGACAATGAAATAATATGTAAAAAGAAAAACACTGTTGTGAAGTTTGGTGTTTTAAAGCCCATAAAATACACCATATTGGCAGCCACATCAGACCTTTTCCCTATATTGGGCTGAATGTTGGTTGGGCCTGGGATCACATTTATCACTAGTGGAAAGGGTGGTCAGCCTCGGGGGAGTAAGATGTAAAAGGCTGAGGCATGAGATTGAAACCAGATCCAGGATGGCAGTCAGAAGGTAACATCTAGGGGGCTGAAACTCAGGAAAGATGATGTTCCCAGAAAGTTGAGATATTGTACTACCAGCCAAAGACTCAAGTGTGTTCAAAGAGCTTGGAATCAGCAGGTCTGAAATATAAACAGAATGCTAGATTTTACTTACTCTCTAGCCTCAAGCTGACTTTTATAGCCTTGTTGTTTGTTCTGTATGGTTTAAAGTTCTGGCAGTTTCCTCTGTAAGCAAAGGTTCTGATGGGCAGAGATTGAATGGATTCATTTAATGGTTCAGGCTCAAAGTCATGATGATTAGAGGGCAGAATGGTATATCCTCAGATTGATGAAGGCCTTTGCGATCTCTGGAACATATAATTCAGAAGTTTGATCTTCTAGGGTTACTTGAGAGCTGTGACAGTATCTGAGTCTTAACCCTTTCAAGCAGGATCCCTACCATCCATTTAGTACCTTTGTGTGGATTAGAAAAAGGTGTCCTCTCCACTTGGTGATGCAAGCCCCAAGCTGGGGTACAAAGCTTGTTGAGCTGAGTTCAGGCTGGATTTCAGCCCCCAGTCATTGTTTTGGATGAACATCTTTATGTAGTAAGCAACCTGCACAATCATACAGGATAGCTGCCTAACCTTTAGAGAAAGTACATGATGTTGACCATGATTAGCAGATTTTAGCAAATCTCAGTGCATGAGGGAGTTGTCAAGTACATCAAACAGAAAGTGTTTTGATTAGCTAATGAATGGAAACAGAACTAAGAAGCCTTACTTTCTGACCGGTCTTAGATGCAACATTACTGTGCCCTGAGGATCCTTGCTTTTTTTCTTACATTATCATGTAAAATTTCTGTTTTATTTCAACTCGTTTGATTTCAACTTGTTCAGTTTTCTACGTAAAAGGGGTGTGCAAGAAGGTTTCGTTTCATTTTAGCAGACTAACATCTTGATACTTGATATCAAGGTTAGGTTTTGGTTTTCCTTGTGCCTAGGATAGCCTCAATTTGGGGTAGGTGGAATTTATGTGTGTGTGGGGTGGGGGGGTGAAAAGAGGATTTATGGTCAGCTTGGAGCAAATTGATCTAGACTCAGTATTAGAATGAGTTATAAAAGGAGTTTCTTGAAAAATAGAGATCTCTGAAAGAAGTGTCTGAACAGATTATAGTATGTAATGTTCATTTTGAAATATCATTACTATTTCCTGCCACCATAGAAAGTTCAAGAAGCTCTGTTTGGATGAGGAAATATTATTACCTCTGCCTGGTGTTTTGTTTTTGTTTTTGTATTATTTTCTTTTGTTTTTTCCTTTGCCTACTTTAATTGTTTACTGCTGATTCACTGAAATACCCATCCAGCCGTCTTACAAACTTGATAGAAGATTATTCTCATTGGGTGTAGTCACATTCTTCAGATTCAGAATCTGGAGGCAGAGCCACAATTCTTGGGATCTATGTCCCTTAACTCTTTTTTAAATTTAAAAAATGTCTCCAGCTTTATTGAGATGTAATTGGTATATAACATTGTGTAACTTTAAGGTGTACAGTGTGATGATTTCATAGAGGTATATATGGCAAAATGATTATCACAATAAGGTTTGTTAACACATCTGTCATCTCACATAATTATCATTTTGTTGTGTGTTTGGTGAGAACATGTAAGATTTACTCTCTTAGACACTTTCAAGTATATAATACTGTATTGTTAATTATAGTCACTATATAGTACATTAGGTCCCCAGAATGTATTTCTTATTACTGGAAATTTGTACCCTTTGACCAACATCTCCCCATTTTCCCCAATCCCCAACTTTGGCAATCACCATTCTACTCTATGTTTTTATCCGTTCAGCTTTTTTTAGATTCCACATATAAGTGATATCATGCAGCATTTGTCTGCCTGACTTATTTCACTTGGCATAATGCCCTCAAGGTCTATCCATGTTGTCGCAGATGGCAGGATTTCCTCCGTTTTTTTATGTCTGAATAATATTTCATTGTATATATATATCTATATACACCATATTTTCTTTATTCATCTGTCGATGGACACCTTGGTTATTTCTATGTCTTGGCGATTGTGAATACTGCAGGGAACAAGAGGATACAGATATCTCTTTGAAATAGTTATTTTATTTCCTTCAGATATATACCCAGAAGTGGGATTGCTAGATCATATGGGAGTTCTATTTTTTTGTCTAATTCTTCTTTTACAATATCATCTAGATTCAGAATGTGATATGTTGGGAGTTTAGACCCCAAGTCGCAGAATCCGGTCCACTAATTAAATATTTATTGATGGCCTTCTGTGTTCTAGGTGGCGTACTAAGAGCTGGGAGTACAAAGTTGATCAAAAAGACAAAAGCAAGCAGAGGAAGCTGCGGTGTGGTATTCTTAGCTCTTATTATAGGTTCTGCAGTAGTACGGGGGTGGGACAGTGAGCTCAGTCTTGGGAAGCCCTCTTTGAGGAAGTGAAGGCATAAGACTTAGCCAAGTGGAGATGTGCAAACCCCAGAAGCAAGAGGGAGCATGGCACATGCAGGGAGCTTTAGGTAATTAGAGAAGGCTAGGGCACAGACTCCATGGGAGGTAGTGGTAAGAAGAGGGAACTTGTAGGAAGGCAGGTAGAATAGTTAGGAGGTTATTTTAGTAATCCATGTGAAAGTTGATGGTGCCCTGAATGGAGGTATTGACAGTGGAGATGGAAAGAAGTGACAAATTCAAAAGACATAAAGGATGTGGAATGAAAGGATCCGTGCTTGATTTGGATATGAGGGAGTGAGAGAGTGAAGTGTCATGTATGGTACCTAGGTTTCTGACTTGGGCATTTGAGTGGTATGTTGGGGCTAGTGACAAGAGAGTGAAATATGAGGAAGAGAGGAGTTTGTGGGGCTTCACTTCCTACTTGGTAGCCTGCTTGGTTACCCTTCCTGGTATCCCAGTCAGGTCTTCTAGGGATCTAGCATCCCTCCTGAACTCAGGCTATTGCAAGGTCCTGACAGTCTCATTTGTCTCTGTGAGGGCTAGTACTATGCCCCTAGAAATAAGTCCATAGTCACCACTTCCATTGGCAAGAGACCTCTCAAATATGGACAGAATTCCTTGGATCATAGTTACAATACTGCAGGACACTAATGTAAGTTCCTGCCTAGATCCCCCTATGCAATGCTCAGTCTGACAAACAGGCCCCTGGTACTAACAATCTTATGCCTGAAGTTGCTCTGACCTTTAGCATGATCTTGACCTATGTCTTCACTCAGTTATCATCTGTTACCAGGTCAGCAGCTCTAATAATGATTTTTTCTCTTTCCTTGGTGACTTAGTATTGCTAGTGACACTGCAGCCTTATACCAAACTGGCCCGAGTGATAACACTGTGGATAATGGGGTGTGCAAGCTTAAGCAGCACCCAGAATTCTACTTCGCCAGCTCATCTGCCTTTGACAGATGAACTAAAATTGAATATCACTGGAGCTGCAGGAAGGGCATACTTTCCCGTTACTTCTCTCAGAGAACACATAACTGAAGGGTGCCCTCTGCTAAGTACCAGTGACTTTTACCTTCTTAGCTATGATTTGAAGCTAGTTCCTGGTCCTGCAAACTTAAAACAAAGGGCAACTGAACCAAAGAGAGACCTAATGAGAATTAGAAGGCTCTCAAGCCATTAGGTTGCCTCTTAAAATTCTTACCCGTGGTGAGTACACAACATTCAACACCTTCGCTCCATGTGCAGCCTCTCACTAGGCAGTTATAACCAATTACCTTATGTATGGATTTGTCAGAGTGCTTGAGTTAATGTGACTCATTAAAACCTCATGGAGATAAGTGACTCACAGATCCCTGCTGGCCAGAACACCTCTTCTGGTCAGGTTTTCACTGCTGACAGGCAATGGAAACCTGACTAACCAGCAAATTTGACAGGGTTTGAAATGACTCAGAAGTTAAAACCTGCACAGGAACTTTATGAAAACCTCATGGGCTGCCATGCTGGGGAATCAAACCTTTTCCTAAGAAAAAGGACGTGCAGGAAAGTGTTAGAGCTGGGGGGAGCAGTCAAAAAAAAATGTCCTGTGGCCATTTTCCTGTATGGAATTGTGGTATAGTTCTTGGCACATTCCCCAGCCACCCCATTTCCATCTCCCTCCTTGAGCAAAAGTTGGAGGTCACAGAGAGGCAGAAGCAAGGCACCCAGATAAGAAAGCATGAGTAGTTGGTGGGGAGGGGGCTGTCAATATCTCTTCTCTTTTCTCAGAGATAATGGACCTGAGCATTGGAGCTACCCTGAATACGCCTGCACATTGGGCTGTGCTAGCTCCTCCAGCCATGGTGGAGTCGATGAGCAGAGTGCTGGAGCTGAGGTGGACCTGAGAAAGAGCTATGACTTCCTGGAGGCCAGTAAACTCCCTAAACTGGTAGTAGAGGAGCCAGCTGGATTTTAATGGCAAAAGGGAGGCTCCTGTAACAGTGGTGCTGTATTTTAGTTAGCAGGAGCTGGATTATGGCAGGCCCTGCTGTTTGACACTCTGACCTGACACATGCTGGAATAGCCTCAGTCTTCAAGTAGCCAGCATGGCGTCCCAAAGGGCACACACCATGAGGTGGAGAGTTGTAACTTGTGATGGAAGTGGTCCCAAGCAACCTCTTCCAGATGTGTGGGGCCTTTCGTTGTCTATTGTGTGCTTGGGGAAGTGTTCATCAAGAGAGTTTGCAGAGAGATCAGAGGGACTTGTTTTGGGAAGGGCTTTAGGCAGTGACACAGTCTGGCTCTGACTGATTGTTGGAGAAAATAAACATTGAGCACATCAATATACACATATTTCTTATGTAATAGTTATCATTTACTGTGCACTTACTCTCAGGAACATTGCATACAACTTCCCACTCTATACTCACAATGCTCTTAAAAGGCATGTATTATTACCCCAGTTATACAGAGGAGGTACGAAAGACTGAGGTACAAAAAGACCAAGTAATTTGCTCTCCAAACATGTAGTCTTAATCACTTTTTATGCTGTCTCCCAGTTCTGTGTGGTTCTACTAGTAGCTAAGGACTTCATTTCTTAAAATTATCAGCTTAATTTGATGAGGAAAATGTTTTATTTTTTTCAGTTAACCTGTTAGACTCAGGCTGTTTATAATAAACAGGTTGACATCTCCAGGTGAAGAGAATAAAACTGAGTGAAATACAAATGCCTTCTCTCCTCTTTGCGTGATGGGGACCTGAAGCTGGTTTTTGGTGGGATTGAATAAAGAAATAACGCACGTGATATACATGAATAAAGCATGCATCCTGGAACCTAGTAGAAGCTTTAAAAATCTTAGTTTAGTTTATTATACTCCATCCTAGAGTTATGTAAGTTAAATCTTTAATTAGACAGAGATTCAAAAGAAAATCCTAACAAATCTAAAGAATATTTCAGATTTTCTTTAAAACTGAAAGACTTTCTCATTTGAGACAGATTTTAAAAAGACTTCAAAAATTTATTCTCTCTTTCTTTTTTCAATCACCTCTAAATTTAGGTCTAAACATTTTACCTGTCAGCTATCTGTGTACTTATACCCTTTCTTTATATTAAGACCGTAAACATAGGATAGGGATGAATTAGGGAGGGGTGAATCCAGCTGTACTCTTGAGTTCACTGAACATCTCAGATGCTTTTTCAAATGTTTTGGGCTCAGTGAAATCCAAAACAGGTTTCACCCATGCTTATACTCTTCAGTTCAGAGCATGTGCAATTTAAGGGAAATTTGATCCATATGTTTCTGATTCGTTTACACTTAAATAGTCAAAATATTGTTTTTAATAGTTATTTGATGCCCAAGTAGCCTTTTGAACCTTTTAAATAAGCTTTTAGAAGCCTGCATTTCTCTTGAAAACAGGAAATCGTGTCTTTCCAAGGCGGTAAACTAATTTATACATCTGAAAATTCAGGTTCAGTGAAAAACACCCGAAAGCACAGGTTTTTAATGGCCTGTCTGCTTGGCAAATGAACACTCAGCTTTAGACTAAATGCTATTTGAACGCACCTACTTCTTGCTATATATTTGGACTGGACATCCATTTCAGTTGGTGTTGGGATGTTTTGAGTACTAGATTTAGGGTCCTGAAGCTTGGAATTTACCTAGTTTTTACTTTGGTACAGTTATTTTCTGTTTTAATTCATTCCAGCTCTCCTAGTTAGTAGACTAACATGGCTACTTGTTTTTCCAAGTATTTCATGTACAATGAATTCTTTTTGTGGTTTTCTTTTTTCTTCCTTTTCTTCACTGATTGTCTTGTATTTTTTTAAAGTAAATCAACATATCTGATTTCCAATAAAACGATGCATGACTTCAACTGAGATATGAACACTATCTTTTACCTGCAAGCCCAGATACTGAGTAAAATCATGGTAGCCCAAAGGAAATTAGGCAATACACCTTGCAAAAGAAAATAAATAAGGAATAATGAGAGTTAGCGGAAAAAAAGAGGGTTAATTATTTTTACTTATTTTGTGAATTTGTTTTAAAAGGATAAGGCACTTACTTAGAGAAACTGAAGTATAGTTGCATGACTCCCATCTCCTACCCCTCTCTCCTCATTAAATATTTGTTAAGTGAATGAATGTGGATAGTTTTTGGTTTACATGTATGTTTTATGATGCAGTCATTTTTCAAAGAATTTACAAATATTTATTATTATTAATATGGATACAGATTGCTGACACATGCTTAGTCACTAGCTGTGTGAACTTGGATATGTCACTAAACCCCTATGTGTGCACTTCCCTCATAAAAGGAAGATTAATAATAGTACTTAGGGTTTTTTGAGGATTAAAAAAAATGTGCATAAAGCCCTTATTACCAAGTCTGTAAAATAGTAAGTCCTCAGTAAATAGTGGCAAAAAAAACATTAAACAAACTTCGGAGAGGGGGTACTTACTGTGTCTGAGGCATGCAGCTATTCTGGAGACACAGATTGTACTTTCTTCCCCTGATGGAACTGTTCTTCCCCAATGCTAACTATTACTATATAGTTTTAGAAATGCTTCAGTAGAAGTTCATCTAGAGTGATAGTGAAATCCATTTGAAGGGTATTTAGACTTGGTAGGTGAGGAAAGGCTTGAGCCGCATCGTCTAGGACAAATAGACCTTATCGGTAAAGGGGAAAGAGTAGAAGAAAATGGTGTGCCAGGTCGGGGAACAACCTGCAGAAAGGCACTGAAGCACAAAATAGTGTAACCTGGGTAGTTTGGTGTGGTAAACTCTGGGGGGCTTACTATAGCCAGATCACATGGTAAGACTAAGATGGTCACATTTTTCTGATGCTGGTAGAAAATCATTGAAAAATTCTAAGAGGAATGATATTATCAGATTTGGGTTGTAACTCAGCAGTCAGCAAGGTACAAGGCCATTTAAGAGTCAAATGAAGTTTGCTTGAAGTTCAAACCGCAAGTGATGGAAGTCCTATGTCCCTCCCAATCTCTCAGGGGATTTAGTGGAAGAGCAGGGAAGAGAAGGTAGTTGGATTTCCTTGGGACTCTGGCTCAAAGTGTCTGTTCCTGCTGAACTGGTTCAATGTATAGATCCTCTCCTTATCCTGCACATATCCTTAATCTTTACCTTGTCCAAATTGATGCAGAATTTAGCTCCTTTCTTCCTTTGTTTTTCTCTCCTTCTCTTTCAGGAAACAATCTGTTCAAATTTATCCTGTTTTACCATGCATGCTACTTATGTGAAGAGAGGAGAATATATATTTTTTTCCTTTTCTTTCTTTCTTTCTTTTTTTTTTTTTTGAGGAAGATTAGCCCTGAGCTAACATCTGCTGCCAATCCTCCTCTTTTTGCTGAGGAAGACTGGCCCTGAGCTAACATCCGTACCCATCTTCCTCTACTTTATATGTGGGAAGCCTGCCACAGCATGGCCTGACAAGTGGTGCATAGATCTGCACCCAGGATTTGAACCAGAGAACCCCAGGCCACCAAAGTGGAACATATGAACTTAACCGCTGAGCCACTGGGCTGGCCTGAGAGGAGAATATTTTTTGCCTCCTGCCAAAACAAAGTCCCTCTAGTGGAAGTGTGAGTAAATAATGACTTGGAGAGGATCAGGACAAGAGACAAGTAGCCAGGTAGGAGGCTATTATCAACGAGCAAAATGCTGAGGACCTAAAGTAAGGCAGTGGCATTGACAGTAGGAATGGCGAGGGAAGAATATTTAAGATATGTTTATGAGATAGAATCCACAGGACTGGACCCAGTGACTAAGTCAACCTGGAGCAGTGGTACACGGGAGCATGATAGAGGAAAGGTATAAAAGGGATTGGTAGGGCATGCAGGGTTCTGTTTGTAATTTGAGATTTTTTGGGGGATAAGTGAACAGTCAGAGGTGACATTCACTGTTGTTTGAGATACAAAAAAAAGTGCATATTTTGGGAGAAATTTATGAGTCCAGTTTTGGGCCAGTTGGGTTTGAAGTGTTAAACGGAGACATTACTAAAATACTTAGATGTATGTATCTGGAATTCCAAAGAGTGATCTGGACTGGAGAAGCTAGGTTTGGGAGTGGATCATTTGGAGACTATGCTCAAGTCTAAGTCTAAGAAACCCATGTATAGGAGATTCACCAAAAAGCGAGCTATTTTTCTTACATTACAAGAGACCCAGAATTAAGTAGTACAGAACTAGTTGTGGTGGTTCCAAGATTTCACATGTTTCAAGCTCTTTTTTATCTTTCCGCTCCATCATCCTTAATGTCTTTAGTCAGAATTCCTAGAAGTTAAGTCTGAGATGAGAATTCAGGTCATGAGATTCATTAAGGGAATGCTCTTCAGGAAAAACTCATAAGGGAAATTGTAAGGCAGGATAGAGAAGGAGAGAGAGCAAGTAGTCTGACCAACTAACCAAATTATTAAAAGTGGGCCATGGATGAACCAATGATGAGTGTGTCATGAACCAAGCAATATGATTAATCCCATTCTGTGAACATGTGGCCCAAGGAAAAATCAAAAGAATGGATGAAGAGAAGAAAGAACTCAAGGAATACACAGCTCTTCTTTCAAGTAGCTTGACTTTGAAAGGAAGAAGAGTAGGGAGTAGTTGACATGGGTTAAAAGAGAATTTTAAATAATCGAACTGTTTAAGAGAATGTGATAAAGTGAAAGAACCAGTAGAGAAGACAAGATTGAAAATTTAGAAATGAGAGGAATTGGTTGGTGGAGTGATAGGATAGAGTTGGGAGGGAGTCCAGAGCACAGATGAAAAGATTAAGCTTTGGCTATAAGAAAGGACACCTTTTTACTGATCATGGAGGGAAAAATATAAAAATAAGTGGATTTACAGATAAATTCATGACTGCAGCAAGTCAGGAGCTGGGAAATTACTATGTGATTGCATTTAAATTTATTTTCTCACCAAAATACAGAAAACATCATCTGTTGAGCATGTGTGTGTGGATTAGGAAGTGTCAGTTATGGTAGGATGGGGAAGAGGTGTCGAAGGCTTAAGAGTGGTGAAAGTTTGGAACAGCCACTGAGAGAAATAGGAGAGAGATTGACTCAAACTGCCTGGCAGCATTTCAGGCCAAACTGAGGTTGAAGATCATGAATTTTTAGTAGCCGCAAACCTGGTTGTGTGATTTTCTCCAGCTATGCTTTATAGTTGGGGATAGCATCTGGGGGGATGAGTTGGGCTGTTAAATCAAGAGGCATTACACATGTGATTCATTTTCTAGTTGTTAAATACCTTTCAGTTGTAGGTCACAAAGAGACCGTGGATATATATAAGTGTATGCACCTATGTTTAGGCAGTAGAATGTAACACTATTGTTTGATTTGGGTGGATTTAGGAATCAGCCAATAGAAGTTTCAACTTTTCTTTTGGTTATTTGGTGCTGAAGTTATTATTGATTACAATTTAGAGACCAAATGGGGTTACATAGATGGATGACTCTAAGGGCGAGTTTGTAGGACGAAAAGAATTGGCCTGCTCTCCACAAGTTCATTTGGGATATGTTTGTGTCTACTTGATTTTCTTAGGGCCCAAAGATTTCTAATCCTTTCAGAATTCTGTGGCCTGATAAATTTCTCTAAAACACATCACTGTGCAGAAGCCTTCAGTGGCTTTTCACTATCTGTAGTATTTGACCTAATTGTATTAGCCTGATGATTTCAAGGCCCTCAATAATTTGGCCTCAATCTATTTTTCTTTATTTTTGCACTGCTTCCTGTACTCAGAAAGTATAGCTTTGTGGTTAAGAGCATAGGCTTTGCATTTGTGTTTGAATCCTAGCTTTTTAAATTGCCAGCTGTCTAATCTTAAGAAATTTCACTCTCTTAGTTCTAGTTTTCTCACCAGTGACACGGAGATAACAATACATACCTTATAGGATGATGAAAATTCAATGAAATAATATAATGTGCTTAGTCCATTGCATGGAGTACAGTGTATTTGCAATGATTTCAGTACTTCATATAGTTAACTTACATAGTGCTTGGACACTACTTTAAATACTTTGTAAACTCATTTAATCCTTATAACAACCCTCTGAAATAGGTAATATCATTATCCTAATTTTATAGATGAGAAAACTGAGGTTTAGTGAAATTAACTCACTTACCATGTTAAAAGCTAGTAAGTGGTCGAATCATGTTTCAAACCCGGGGAGTCTGTCTTCAGAGGTCATGCTTTTAAACACTAAGCCATGTTGCCTTTCAATAAATGGCAACTCTTATAAGTACTCTACTTACGGTTCCTTAAAACATGTCATGCATATTTCTATATCTTTGTTATTATTCATATCATCAACTATGCCAGGAGAGCCCTTTCTCCTTTTGTGTACAAATCCTCTTAATCTTTTAAGTCTGTCTCAATGTCTGCCCCTTCTGTGAAGCTTTCCAGAATTCCTCAGTGACCAGTGATCTTTCTCCTCTCCGAATCCTTGGCGCCTGTTGCCTACATAATTTAGTTGGCACTTAAAATACAGTGTTCTGTAGTGCCTATATTGCTTTATGTTGTTATTTAATCTGTCCTTGGTTTTCAGCTAGATGAAATTTCTGAAGGTAGGAACAATATGTTGTTAGATTCTTTGTGTCCTTAGCACTGTTTAATGGGAAGTTCACTGAACTTTGCATCAGAGGACCCAAATTCAACTCACAGCAGTGACACTTAATAACCTGGTTACCTAAGACATATTAACTCGACTTCTTTGAGCTTTAACTACATTATCTCTAAAATGGGATTAAGAACTCATCTGTCTTAGAGAGTTATTGTGGAGATTAAATGAAAAGTATATGTGAAAAATTATGAGGTTCTATGCAGAAGTTAGATGTTTTGTGCATAGCATGCTCTCTGGAAATATTTGTTAAAGAAATGGATAAATGAATTAATGGATTCATGAAGGATGGAAAGAAGTCAAAATACATGAAAATAAACTATACAACTTTTAATCTGTATTGTCTTCAGGTAATCACTTAACCACTCTGATCATTCTTTTTTACCTGAAAATCAGAAATAATAAGCTAGGTGTATATAAGACACTTTGAAAGAATGTAGGCCTTTACGGATTTCAGCTTTGGACTGAAGTATAAAGGGCCTGGGTCTCCAGGATAGAGAAGAAAGGTAATAGGAGATAGGGTACAGACATACAAGAAATGGGACATTGTAAAACACAAACTCTTACCTTTTTGATCAAGCTAAGCTCTGTGCCTTTAGCATATGAAGAAAGGCTAAAATTCCTTAGATTCATATTTTTCACAGATATATCACTGACTAGCATATCTGAAGTTCCTCTCTTGGCTCCAGGGTAAAGAATTCTAGCCAATTTCTCCTCATAAAAGTTCAGCTTGAACTTAAATTCCCTACCCACAGGAAAAATCTATCCAAACTTTCACATTACTGACATATAGCCTTTTAAGATTTCTCAAACCACATAACCATGGATTCTAAATAGTATGTGAAACTTCTTATTAGGCTTACTGGTATAAGTCCAGCCAACTTTCACATTTTTCCCCCTTCTTGATAATTCTTCCAAAATAAACCACCAGTTGCTAAATTCTTAGAGCTTATGATATGCCCTTATATCTCAGGTATCTGTCACCTTTCCATAGTCAAGGTTTCCATAACCTAATCCCCCTCTGGTCACTTGCTACTTTTCTTTCTATCTTATTCTGATGGCTAATTACTCTTTGTTTTTGTCTGGCATCTGTATCCTTATGCTTAGAATCGGCTCAGGTCTCTTTTTTCTCCTTGCTCAGACTTAACACAGACAAATTCTGTGGCCTACATGTTGTAGAAATGAAGTAAAAGAGGAAGAGAAAAGACCTTAGCTGCTAGTAGAAGAGTTGGTGATGAGGTGGTTAAGAAAAAAATTTGAAAATGAGAGACATGAAACCACCTTGGAAAAAAAGAATTTCAATTTGTGGGGAGAGAGTCTTCCAGGCAGCCCTTAGCTCCAAAGAAATACTGCTTTTGTTGGAACCTGCCTGCCCTACTTCCACCCCTGGTCTATAATTACGTATGTCATTTACAGGCTCATCACAGTCCATCACCGTCTAGTGAGATTTAGAGTCTCTCTCTCTGTCTATTTCCTTATAAATAGGACCTGAAAAGAGACTATTCCACCCTTTCCATAGTTGTATAAGGACCTAGAGAGTGATTAGCACATTAGAGGCCACTACCTTGTGCTTCAGGACCCTACATAACCTCCATCAGGCTCTGGTACTTGGATAGTCTACCCACTTTCCCTTTGCTTATTCTCCCAGGGAATATGAAATCTAACCTTAAATCCTAGCCAGGAGGCTGGAGACTCTGACTTCCTTGTTGAGTTTTAGCTAGCTACTTTCTCTAGAACTGAGGCCTGCTTCTCTGAAATTATTTAATTCCTAAGAGTGATGTCAGCAAGAAGGAGGTATAGAGTTTCTAGTGCTTGTTCTGTCCTATAAACATCAATTTGAACAAGTATCCATGCACAAAAATACCTTTATAAGATCTAAGGATTTGAGGTGAGGGTTAACAGCACCTGGTTGGAGCATAGAATTAAGAAAAGATGCATTGAAGAGGGTAGGAAAGACAGTTTCACATTACCCTGCCACCCCTCCCCAAGCCTGGGCAGCCCAGCATGGAGAGAGACCTTCTTCTTGGGGAGGAAGAGTGAAGTGAGTGACTTCATCATGGACCACAGCACTGGCCCACACCAGCACCTGGTTATCTCCCATGGTCCTTGACAGCTCTTGCCCCAGGCTCCTAGCCCACTGCAGTGCCAGGCCAGCCCTCATGGGTCTAGATCCAAATAAGCTACTGTGGGATCCTGACCCTCCTAAGCACCACACTGGTTATCATGGTCCCAGATTTCTGGCAAGCCCCAACCCAGGCTGGCTCCCACAGACCTAGACTCCAGGACAGCTGCCATGGCCCCAGGCCACAAAGATCATGAATAATCAAAGAAACATGACATCAACAAAGAAAAGTAATAAAGCTTCAAATGACAGATCCTAAAGAAATGGAGATCTATGAACTGTCTGACAAAGAATTCAGAATATTTCTCCTAAAGAAATTCAGTGAATTACAAGAAAACCAATAGACAACTAGATGAAATTAGGAAAGCAATACATGAACAAAATGAGAAGTTCAACAAAGAAATAAAAAACCGTTATAAAAACCAAACGGAAATCCTAGAGTTGAAGAATGTAATGACTGAACTGAAGAATTCAACAGAGATCTTCAAAAACAGACTAGGCCAAACAGAAGAAAGAATTAGTGGACTAGAAGACAGGTCATTTGAAATCATCCAGTCTGAAGAGCAAAATGAAAATGAGTGAAGAAAACCTATATAAACTATGGGATATCATTGAGAGAAACAATGTACTTAATATTGGAGTCCTAAAAGGAGAAGAGAGGGAGAAAGGGGCAGAAAGCTTATTTACAGAAATAATGGCTGAGAAATTCCCAAATCTGGGGAGAGATTTGTACATCCAAGTTCATGAAGTTCACTGTCCCCCTAAAATTTCAACTGAAAATGATCTTTTTTGAGACACATTACAATAAAACTGTCTAAAACCAAAGACAAAGAAAGAATTTTAGGGAGCTGGCCCCGTGGCCGAGTGGTTGTTTGCACGCTCCGCTTCAGTGCCCCAGGGTTTCACCAGTTCGGATCCTGGGCATGGACATGGCACTGCTCGTCAAGCCAGGCTGAGGCAGCATCACACATGCCACAACTAGAGGGACCCACAACTAGAATATACAACTAGGTACTGGGGGGGATTTGGGGAGAAAAAGCTTAAAAAACAAAAAAAGAATTTTAAAAGGAGCAGGAGAAAAAAAACCTCCTTACAAACAAAGGAATCCCCATAAGGCTTTCAGTGGATTTCTCAGCAGAAACCTTGGAGGCCAGGAGAGAGAGGAATGATACATTCAAAGTGCTGAAAGAAGAAAACTGTCAACTAGAATACTTTATGCAGCAAAGTAGTCCTTCAGAAATAGAGGCGAGAGACAGATTTTCCCAAAGAAACAAAAGTTGAGGGAGTTCATCACCACTAGACCTTCTTACAAGAAATGATGAATGAAATTCTTCAACTTGAAATGAAAGCATGCCAATTCGTAACACAGAAACATGAAAATATAAAACACACTGGTAGAGGTAAGAATATAGTCAAATTCAGAATACTCTACTACTGTAATGTGGTGTGTTAATCACTTAATTCTAGGATAAAGGACAAAATTATTAAAAATAATTATGGCTACAATAATTTGTTAATGGATACACAATATAAAATGAGGTAAACTGATTTCAAACACATAAAATATGGGGGAGAGTAAAAGGGTAGAGTTTTGTATATGATCAAAGTTAAGTTTTTATCAGCTTAAAATAGACTGTTATAAGATGTTTTATCTAAGCATCATGCTAACCAGAAAGCAAAAACCTACAGTAGATACACAAAAGATAAAGAAAAGGGAACCAAAACATACCACTATGGAAAATCATCAATTCATAAATGAATACCGTAAGAGAGGAAGAAAGAATAAGAAACTAGAAAACAATTAATGATATTTTAAAAGATAATCTTTGAAAGATGGCATTACTAAGTACTCACCTATCAATAATTATTTAAATGTAAATGGCCTCAATTGTCAAATCAAAACGTACAGAGTGGCTGAATGGATAACACAAGACTCAATTATATGGTACCCTAAAAGACTCACTTCCGCTTTAAGGACAGCTATAAGCTCAAAATGATGGAATGGAGAAAGATATTCCATGCAAATGGAAACCAAAAGAGAGCAGGGGTAGCTATACAGTCATGTGTCACTTAAAGATAGGGATATATTCTGAGGAATGCATTGTTAGGTGATTTCATCATTGTGTGAACATCATAGAGTGTACTTACACAAACCTAGATGGTATAGCCTACTATACCCTTAGGCTATATGGTACTAATCTTTTGGGACCACCATCGTATATCTGGTCCATTGTTGACCATAACATCATTATGCAGCTCATGACTACTTATATCAGACAAAATAGACTTGAAGTCAGAAACTAACAAGAGACAAAGTCATTACATAATGTTAAAGGAGTCAATACATTAAGAGGATATAATAATTGTAAATATATATGCACTCAACATTGGAACACCTAAATACAGTAAGCAAATATTAAGTGTTCTGAAGGGAGAAATAGACAATACAATAATAGTAGGGGACTTCAATACCCCACTTTACACAATGGATAGATCCTCTAGACAGAAAATCAATAAAGAAACATTGGATTTGAACTATACTTTATACCAAATGGATGTAACATACATAGACATTCTATCCAATAGCAGCAGAACACACATTCTTCTCAATTGTACACAGAAAATTCATCAGGGTAGATCATATGTTAGGCCACAAAACAAGTCTTGCCAATTTAAGAAAACTGAAGTCATACCAAGTATTTTTTATGAGCACAATGGTCTGAAACTAGAAATCAATAACAGGAGGAAAATTCACAAATATCAGGAAATTAAACAATATACTCCTGAACGACCAATGGGTCACAGAAGAAATCAAAAGGGAAATAAAAATATATATTGAAACAAATGAAAATGGAAACACAACATAACAAACTTATGGGATGCAGCAAAAGCAGTTCTAAAAGGAAAGTATACAGCAATAAATGTATACATTAAGAAACAAGGAAGATCACAGGTAACCTAGAAAAAGAAGAGCAAGCTAAGCCCAAAGTTAGTAAAAGGGAGGAGATAACAAAAGTCAGAGCAGAAATAAATGAAATAGAGACCATAAAAACAATAGAAATACTCAATGAAGCAGAGATAGTCTCCTCAATAAATGTTGGTGGGAAAATGTTGTTCATATGCAAAAGAATAAAATTGGATCCTGTCTTGTAGAGTTCACAAAAATTAAAATGGATTAATGACCAAAGTATAAGATCTGATACTGTAAAACTCATAGAAGAAAACACAGGGGGAAATGTCCTTGACATTGATCTCAGCAATGATCTTTTTAGATATGACACCAAAAGCACAAGCAACAAAAGCAGAAATAAACAAATTGGACTATATCAAACTAAAAAGCTTCTGAAACAATCAACAAATGAAAAGGCAAGCTATAAAATGGGAGAAAATATTTGCAAATCCTGTATCTGATAAGGAGTTAATATCCTCAATATATAAAGAACTCATGCAACTCGATAGCAAAACAACAGCAATGAATAATATTGCCAACAGGTACTTGAAAAGGTGCTCAACATCACTAATCATAAGGGAAATGCAAATCAAAACCACAATATTATATCACCTTACACCTGATGGAATGGTTATTATAGAAAAAAAAATAAGAGATAATAAGTGTTGGTGAGGATGTGGAGAAAAAGAAATCCTTGTGCACTGTTGGTGGGAATGTTAATTGGTATTGCCACTATGGAAAACAGTATGGAGGTTCCTCAAAAATTTAAAAATAGAACTACCGTATGATACAGCAGTCCCACTTCTTGGTATATATTTGAAGAAAATAAAATTACTATCTTGAAGAGATGTCTGCACCCCCATGATCATTGCAGCATTATTCATAATAGCTCAGACATGGAAACAACCTAAGTGTCCATCAATGGATGAATAAATAAAGGAAATGTGGTATACATGGAATATTATTCAGCCATAAAAAAGGAAATCCTGCTATTTGTGACAACATGGATGGACCTTATGGACATTATGCTAACTGAAATAAGCCAGACAGAGAAAGACAAATACTGTATGATCTCACTAAAAAAACCAAACTCATACAAACAGAATAGAATGGTGGTTACCAGGGACTGGGGGTTGGGGGAAATGGGGACATGTTTTACAAGAGGTACAAACTTCTAGATATAAGATGAATACATTCTGAGGATGTAATGTACAGCATGGTGACTATAGTTAACAATACAGTATTATATACTTGAAAGTTGGAAAAAATATAGGAAAACAAAATTTTCCACAACTAGAAGGACATGCAACTAAGATATACAACTGTGTACGGGGGAGGGGGGCAGAGATAAAGCAGAAAAAAAAAGAAAAAAATGATTGGCAACAGTTGTTAGCCCAGGTGCCAATCTTTAAAAACAAACAAAAAAATTTAATCCTCAAATTTAAATCTTAATCCCTTACTTGACATGAGAACCACTGTTGCTTAGAAGTCTTAACATTAGTGGAATGTGGGTAGAAGTTACATACACTAATTCCGTGCCTAGTCCATAAAACCGTCTGAGCAGTTCACTCTCTCTCATATATGGATCTGTTTATTTTTGCCTGTTTCTTTTGTCCATTTTGATATACCAGCTTCGTTTTGGTTAGTGCTTGCATGGTGTATTTCTCCCAGATTTTTTACTTTCGACCTTTCCATATACTTATACTTAAATTGTTTCTTGTAAGCAGCATATAGTTCTTATATTCTTTTGCCTTCTTTTGGAATAATTAACTTTTATTTCATTTTTCACTTCTATTATTTTATCATATGCTCTTTCTTTTTTTGGTGGTATTTTTTCCTCACCACTTTGAAGATATTATCCATAGCCTTCTAGCTTCCATTATTTCTATTGAAAAAATCTATTGTAGGTTGTATTGTTGCTCTGTTTAAAATAATAAATTTTTTTCCTGTCTGCCTTTAAGATTTTCCCTTAATATTTGGTTTTTAGCAATTGTAGTGAGATAAAATTTAGTGGATATGGCTTTCTTTATTTATTCTGAATGGAGTTTATATTGCTGCTTATATTTGTAACTTGATGTCTTTAATCAATTTTGAAAAACGCTTGAATCTTATATTTAAAAATGTTGCTTTTGTCTATTCTCTCTCTCTCTGCTTTCTCTCTTGCTTGCTCTCACTCTCTCCCTTTCTCTTCTTCTGAGACTCCAGTCACATGTATGTTAAACTTTTATATTATATTTCATATCTCTTTTTTTTTTCCAGGCTTCAGTCTGGATATTTTCTTAGACCATATCATGTCACTCAGTAATACTTCTTCAGCTATGTTGAAGCCCATTGAATTTTTCAATAACTTATTTATATTCAATAACTTTATTTATTTATTTGTGAGGAAGATTTTCCCTGAGCTAACATTTATGCCAACTTTCCTCTATTTTGTATGTGGGTCACTGCCACAGCATGGCTTGATGAGCACTGTGCAGGTCCATGCCTGGGATCTGAACCTGTGAACCCCAGGCCGCCAAAGCAGAGGGTGTGAACTTAACCACTACGCCACCAGGCTGGCCTCTCAATAACTTTATTTTTTGTTCTAGAATTTTCATGTGATTCTTTTTTCATAATTTCCATTTATCTCAGGGAATTCTCCACTATGTCAGTAAATTATTTGACCATATTAATCATAGGTATTTTACAGAATGTATTTAAAATTTCAATATCTAGATATCCTGTCAGTTTATTTCTATTTTCTGTTTATTTGTTCTTTTTCTTTTTAGTCAAATCTTGTTTTATTGTATGCCAGGTTATTTTTATTTCAGTGCTAGGCATTTGTGCATGAAAAATTACAGACATTGTTTAAGCTCTAGATGACATCTTCTTCCAGAGAGGATTTAATTTTTCTTCTGGCAGGCAATCAAATTCAGAGATCACTATAATCCAATAAAGATTGAAATGATTCAAAGCAGGGCTTCACTTCTTTTGAGAACTGACCTACTTCTTACTCTTTACTATGTAGCCCTGCCTTTGGAAGGCAGGTTACTAGCAACAATTTTTCCTTTTATTTTTCCTTCATTTTGAAGAATAATTTCTCAGAGTAATGAATTCTAGGTTGGTGGCTTTTTTCTCTCAACATTTTCAATATTTCACTCCACTTTCTTCTTGCTTGCATGGTTTCCAAGAGATTGGATGTAATTTCTATCTTTGCTCCTCTATAGGTAAGGTATTTTTTCCTCTGGCTTCTTTCAGGATTTTTTCTTTATCTTTGATTTCCTATAGTTTGAAAATTATGTTCCTAGGAGGAGTTTGTTTTGACATTATCCTGCTTGGTGTTGTCTTTGCTTCCTGGATGTATGGTTTGGTTTTTAACATTAATTTGCGGAAATTCTCAGTCATTATTGTTTCAAATATTTCTCCTGTTCCTTTTTCTCTTTCTTCTCCTTTTGGTATTCCCATTATGTGTATGTTACACCTGTTGTAGTTGTCCCACAGTCCTAGGATGTTCCGTTGTGTTTTTTTCAGTCTTTGTTCTCTTTGCTTTTCAGTTTTGGAGTCTATTCTATATCCTCAAGCTCAGAGATTCTTTCCTTAACTGTGTCCAGTCTACTAATAAGCCCATCAAAGGCATTATCATTTCTGTTAGTGTTTTTTATCTTTAGCATTTCTTTTTGGTTCTTAGGATTTCTATCTTTCTGCTTATATTACCCATTCTGTTCTTGCATGCTGTCTACTTTATCCATTAGAGCCCTTAGCCTATTAATCATAGTTTAAATTCTCCACCTGATAATTCCAACATTCTTGCCATGTCTGGTTCTGATGCTTGCTCTGTCTCTTCAAACTGTTTTTTTCACCTTTTGGTATCCCTTGTAATTTTTCTTGATAGCCAGACATGAGGTACTGGGTGAGAGGAACTGTTGTAAATAGGCCTCTAGTAATGTGGTAGTGAGGATGGGGGAGAGGAAGAGTTCTATAGTCTTATGATTAGGTCTCAGTCTGTTAGAACTATGCCTCTGGACTGAGACCTTTACAAGTGCTTCTCTTTTTTTCTCCCCCATTAGGTGGCACAGGATGGCTAGAATGGGCTGCAGTTGGGTATTTCCCTTCTTCCATGTGGAAGGCTAGAGCTGACTAGAGTGGGTGTGTCCCTTCCCCCAGGTCAGTTAGACTCAGATAATACCACAGCAGGATAGGCTCTGGTTAACTAGTCTCCCCTGAGGGCAGGCCTTGTTGAGAAGAACAACTCTGGTGTATTTCAAAATGGTTTCTTTTCCCCTCCCCTTGCCAGAAGCCCGAGGGTATTTTTCTTTAGTATTTATTGTGGGAATCTGTCCAGCTCCTGGAAGTAAATGTTGCCATATTGTGGGCCTCCCCATGACTGGGGCCCCCTGAAGCTTTGAACTCTCAGCGTTGTCCACATTCAACCGTCAGCAGTTCGTCAATTACAGTTCAGAATTCCCACCCCAGCACTGGTTATCCAGGCAGTATTTGCTCGTGAGTTCCATTCTGGTAAGATAAGATGCCTGTATTTGCCAGTCTCTCCAGTCTTGGAGGCAGCAGTTTGCTTTGTGTCTTCCCCTCTCTGTGGATCCAAGAAAAGTCATTGATTTTTCAGTCTGTGCAGCTTTTTACTTGTTGTTAGGGCAGAGTAGCAACTTCCAAGCTCATTACATCCAGAACTGGAAACTGGAAGTCTCCTTCTCTACTTGGATATTTAAAAAACGTTTTCCTCTTTTCTGGTTGTTCTTGGTGTTGAGGTAGGCCTGAACAGCTTCTTCCGCTGTTGCCACAAGTAACTCAGCTCTGCTCGCTCATAATCCTACTTTTTAACTCCCATTTTCAGCCCTAACCTTGTGCTTTAATCTTGTCTACTTATCTTGGTTTCCCTGGTTAGATCTTCATACTTTCTGAAATCTTCGGCTTGGATTCACATTCTCTGTGCTTCCTCTTCCTAATTCTCATAAGCATTTCTAGAACCAAAACACCACAACTGGCTGTCTTGACTGATGTTCTATTTGTCCAACCAAAGCTCTTTTCTTTATAAAGAATACTAGTGCAAGTAAAGGATAGTTTTTGTGAGGATACAGCAGATGATCTTATGAACATTTAATAACAGGAAATGAAAAACAGCCTGCTTTCATATGTCTTAGCATTGGAAAAGGTATTCTTTTTATTTCTGTGCAGACACATTCTCTCTGTCTCTGTTTTTTTTTTTTTAATTGTTTCTCAGTTTACATAGGGAAGACAATTCAGTTCTACACTTTTTCTTATACCATTTATAGACTTTTTAATTTAGGAGTGTTTTAATTTTGTGCATACCAATTTTTAAATCCCTTAAAGGTAAGACAGCATGATTACTAATTATTTAAAGATTCAGTTACTTGAAGCCTATCACTCATTTCTTCTTTCTTCTAAAGGATTTATACAAAATTAGTAACAGTTAAATGATGAATAAAGGATAAATATATTAATTTCTCTGTAAGTACTATATATCTCTAAATAAATGTTGAACCAAGTTGGAGCACATGGCTGAGGCTAAAGGCCAAAATTAGGCCTCTTCCTTTTCCTAAATCCTTATCAGTTTCCTAATTCCTTATCTATTCCTCCTTCCTTCTCCCCAAACTGAAGGTGAAATCTTTCTTTCTAGAGCAATAACACACACATTCTTCAATATTCACTTCTTTCTGCTTCTTTAAAGATATCTAATTAATTATTTCCTCTCTTTAGCAACAAGGTTTTTCTCTTACTGATTTTTCACATGGCCTCACATGGGCGTCCTGGCCCTGATCATCCAATTCAAGTCTTTTTACTAATTACTATAGTCTCCATTTCTTCTTCTTTCAAATTATTCATTTGTTTGTGGCTAAGCAAAGAATTGGTCTTGGACCCGGTGTCCATTCTTGTCTAATAAGCTATGAACATGGTGGTAGGGTCATATGGCATTAGGAGTTCTTCTTCCTGGCTCTCTGAAAGGGAAATTAAATCCAGGAAAAGGAATTAGATGTGTGGGAAAAATTGACATCTTCAGAACACCTGCCTAGATTGGGTTATTCACTAGGATTAAGACATATGTGGACAGAGTAGAATGTTAAAAGGAATAAAATGGGTGACAGATAATCTGATTGACCAAAGAGAAGGATATGTTACGAGATCCAGGACTAGGACAATATCACAGTTTTTTTCACTAGCATATATTACTAATAAATTGCTGCATATTTATATATGATTAAATTAATAGTTATTGAATGGTTACATCCAACCATACTTAAGTAATAATCTTTGAGTAGGTAAATATGAAGTTATATCCCTATGCATATTTATTGATACAGGCATAGATAGGCAGATAGATAAAAATAACTTGACAAATACATTGATCATAAATTTTATGCTCTTATAAATAAGATCATTTAATTTGGTCTTATTTAATTTTAATAGAAGAAAAACTGAACTGAAGCTCCTGAGCCACCATATTCAGTTGTTCAGCTTACAACATGAATGGTGCTCTCTGGAGCTAGGCAGTGAAAAATCTGCATAACTGTATGTTGCAGCCCTGTCAACTTCAAATATAAATTTCTACTTTGTAAGAAGTATTGTTCCATAAAAATCCCTCTAAAGTTAGTATAAAGATTATGGAAAATAAGTTTTAAATGACATTTTCTTTTTACATATTATACTTTCTTACACTTCTCTCTTCTTGTAATTTGCATATTATATTATTGTTTTTTCATTGTTAAGATTAACAACCTTTAAATCAACCTTCATTCTTTCAGCATCACTTCTCCGTTCCTGACTTTTTGATTGACTTACCTACTAATGGTCTAGATTTTGAGTGGCTTTTGAAAAGTAGCTCATGGCTGCTGTATTCTCTGAGTTTTTCATTTTTGAAAATATCTTTTTTTAATTTTTGGAAGATATCTTGGCTGGATACAATATTCTTGGGCCATACTTTCTTTCTCTCAGAACTTTATAGATATTGCTCAAAGTTCTTTGGAAATCATTGTTGTGGGGAAGTCTGAGGCCAATGTGACAATGTGACATTTTTTTTTCTGCAGAGAATTCTGAATTTTTTGTTTATTCTTGAAATCTAGTAACAAACATGGCATACCTTTTTGCTGATCATTGTATTTGTTTTTTTTCCTGGAACAGAGTGTCTCTTTGATATGCAAATTTAGGCTTTCCTTCATTTCTGGGTAATTGTATTATATCTTTGGATATATTTTGTTCTTTTAGGGTTATATAATTCAAAATCACTCATTATATCTTTATTGTCTAGGCTTGTCCTTTATATGTATTATCTCTTCTCTAATTGCTTTAATTGTTTTGGCTTTTTCCTCTGCATTTGCTATGATTACTTCAAGGTTTTTCTCTATATCAGGAATTCTATTTTGTTTCTTGCTTTCTCTAGTTTGTTGAGTAGTTCTTGAAAAATGCTGTATTTTCCTTGTGCTGCAGTTTCCCATTTCATCTCATCTTATTGGTTTTTCATCTCATCTTTTAGGCTGATGAAAAGCTGATTTTATTAAATTAATCTTTTCTATTATGTTCTTCTATAGCAACACACTCATAATGAATTTTTTCCGTACTTTGGATTTTTGTTCCAGAAAAGACTGTTGAACTCCATTTTGTACACCCTTATTATTTCTCCACTATTTTATTTCCATAGTGCAGTATCTATAGTTGCTATGCCATTTCACTCCACTAAAATGTTGCTTATGTTTAACATAGGTATCACTTTTACAGACATTCTATTTGCTTTGACATAATATGGGTGAATTTGATTTTGGTTCATTTTTTTCCTCTAAGCTAAATTTTTGGGCTGGGTAATTTGTGCTCCATCTACTTTTCTGTAGCTCAAGGGTATGGAAAGGTTTCTGGAATTGGTTAGAAAATTTTATGAAGTTTTACTGTAATACCCTGAGCTTTGCTCTCCTGAGATTTGTAAAATATAGCATATCAAAATTCACTTTACCTTATCATGAACATATTCCATTCCCATGGTGAGGAGACACCCTAGGGCTTTAAGTAACCCTCTTAACTCAGTCTAGTGCCCCAGAGCCTTTGTTTCTAATATAGCCCTAAAAACTTCTCTAATTTTGCCAGTCTCTAATCTCTCTCTCTCCACATCTAACTCCTATCCTTTTTCCCCAAGCTAATCAGGAGAGAGAGAGAGAGAAAGAGAGAGAGAGAGAGAGAGAGAAAGAAAGATGGATATCATCTCACCTTAGGTTACTTATCTCCAAATTTGGGTTGGTTACTGAGAATTCTCAGAATTTTTCAAGTCAGCAGAACTTCTCTTGCAGCATTAGAAGGCACCTGGTGCTAGAAATTCATAGTGTTTATAAAGGCTCTATGAAGACCTCCACTCAAGAAATCTTGATTTTGCTAAGTTCAGCAATCCCTATATTTATATAAATTCTTTTCTCTAGGATAGTGCCTAGTATTAATTTGGGAACCCTGATTTCTGAAATCCCCTGAATTCACATATCCTAAATAGGGATTTGACAGCCAACCAGAATTAAAGTCAGTCCCAGTGTGTAGTTGACCAGAAACTGTGTGTTGGGGAGGAGGGAGAAGCCTACATGGGGCACAGGTCAGTGGGACATCATGAATGGTGCCCCATGGCTGGAGCTTCACTGACATGATCTTTTGGTATTGGTTGAGAGTAAGAAAAGTCAGAGAATCAGTATAAGTTGTATTCTAGAGAGGATGGAGGGTTCAAACTAGAAAAATCAAATTCCAGGGACTAAATGTTCAGTCAGGGACAGAAGATTAAAGCAAGAAGATTTAAGAGTTGGATAAATGTAGGAACAGGGTGAGGAATGAAGAGCAAAGATAGGAGGTGGGATATATCAAAAGTATAAAAGATAATTGCCTGGCATTGAGCTGGGGCACCCAAGTTTGGTGTCTCTGGGAAGCTCAGTCTATGTTAGAGGCTCTGGAGTGTAGGCGTATTGACTGTTAGTGAACTCTGTTTCAATTATAAGTTCTGTCCCTGATGAAGAGAACTATTTCATTTGATCCTTGGGTAGTCAAACAATATGAGGTTTTCTAGTTTCTAGCTTACCCTGGAAGTAACTGTCAATTGCATAAAAAAATATTTTCAATGGCCTGACATTAATACAATGAGTATATACATGACGTAACTGGCACAGTGCTTTGCCTATACCTGTAGTAGATTTTTCAGTAAGTTTTTCAAGAATTCAAGTCATTTGAGGTTCTTGGAAACTGTGGTATATTTAGCTCTTACTCAAAATCACACAACAGTAGGTTGGGGTGCTCATTCTATAAGACAGTTACCAGTCTGTGTTTTATACCACACATTTTACCAGGGTGTTGATATACAGAGTTGAACAAGATATAGATCCTACTCTCAGAGAACTATTTTATTTATTTATTTATTTATTTTACTGAGGAAGATTCACCCTGAGCTAAGGTCTGTTGCCAAGCTTCCTCTTTTTTTGCTGAGGAAGATTTGCCCTGAGCTAACATCTGTGGCCTGTCTTCCTCTATTTTGTATGTGAGCTGCCGTCCCAGCATGGCCACTCACAAGTGGTATAGATTCATGCCTGGGAACCAAACCTGGGCCACTAAAGCAGAATGTACTGAACTTAACCACTAGGCCACTGGTGCTGGCCCTCAGAGAACTATTTTAAATCCTAAGAGAGACCACCATATTAATTAGTTCCATCGGAGTTAATGCCAAACTCTCTTTAACAATATTTGAAAGAGTTTATTTAAAATGACATCTTAGAGCAACAGTTCTCAAATTTGGTATCACATTAGAATCAACTGAATAGCTGATGTCCGGGTCCTCTTCCAGGCCAGTTAAATCAGAATACTTGGATTTGGGCTTATGCATCAGTATCCTTTAAAAACATCCTAGGTTTGATCTATGTTGAGAACCCATGTGTTAGAGGGAAAATACAGTCAATTGGGGAAAACTAAAACAACACAATGGGTGAACTGTGTACTGGGTTTTAAATAGTTAAGCATATCTATAAGTATGTATACAAAAAATTATAAATATAACACATAGTTATGTAGATCATCAGTTTTGTTTTGGTGTTAATTACCAATCTCCCTTCATTAGGGTATTGGTAAAAACCCATAGCTAGTTTTGACTGAGTTAGTGTCTTTGTTCTGACTTTGTTATTGACTTTGATCCAATACTTTTCTATTTTATCTTATCCTTCATTATTTACATTAGAATGAAATTGCTCATTCTGTAACTGCTATAATTTAATCCTTGGAATATAAAACAGTCGTTCTTAAATCTGGCTTACTTTTAATTACCTGGAGAACTTTTAAAAAATGCTGATGACCAGGCTTTACCCTAGAATCTCTAGGAGTGAGACCTAGTCATTAGTATTTGTTTAAAAGTGTCCCAGATGATTCTGTGTACAGTTGGGTTTAAAAACCCTAGGGTGATTGAGTGTTATAATAATGGACCCCAAAGAATTATGCCTCCCTGTGTTCATAAACTTTTGCGGTGTGACTTACCCCATCAACAGGTGGAGTCTATTTCCCCACCTTGCCTGTAGGCCCTTAGCTGACTCTCCAGGTGAACACAGCACATGAGTTAAGTACATGTGAGATCAGAAGAGGAACCACCCAGCCAAACCCTCAGAATAGTGAGAAGTAATAAAACATTTTTTAAGCCATTTAGTTTAGGGACGGTTTGTTACCCAGCAAAGTCTAACTGAAATACACAATTATGGATGCTTTCTGTCATAAGTTATGACAAAGAAGGGCTACTCTTGGTTTTTTCTTTACCTCTATTTTGTTGCTATTGCAAGAACCACCTAACAGTTGCCTCTGAAGTTCTTTCTATTCTCCCGGGATTCTCTTTCAGACTCTCCTACTGCTGGCAGAATGAGATTTAGGCAGAAAAAAACCCGAATTTTATGTCGTTGTACAAATCCCCTCCAGTTTTTCTGTGGTGTACTTTTTCAGTCTGATTACCAAATGTTTCCTTTACAACTGTAAAGACCAAAGGAACCACCTGCCCCTGGGGCCATGGCTCAAGCTGACTTTCATAACACTACATGTGGATTGCATCAACACATCCTGAAATTTGCCGAGACTCAGTTTCACAAGTTAAGGTCCAGAATAAAGAGATCCCCTTGCGTTAGCAAGATAGCCACACTGAGGTTGATCCAGGAATAATGTGAAGTCTCCAATCAATTTGCTTAGTGCAAATCATGTAAAAGTGTTGTGGTTTACATCTTCACTATGCTATTAGTGATGAAAATTACTGTAATTTTGCCTTAATAATAAGATCAACTATTTTAACACGTCTGACTAGAATGTCTTCCTTGTGAAATCAGCAGTGAATGAAAACAAAAGTTGTCTGTATCAATACTTGGTAGGTAAATCTAAGTTGGTGGGAGGAAACGTCATGGACTTGGAGTCCAAAGACATGGTTTTGACACTCAGTTCTACTACTTAGCTATTGTGTAACCTTGAGTCAATCACTAACTTTTTTTTATCTTAGTTGCATTATCTGTAGAATTGAGATAAAAATAATTATCTCCAGAATATATCTAAGGATCAAAAAAGATAGCTTATATTATATCCCTTTGTAATCTTTAAAGCTTAATTTAAATGTAAGATGTTATTTCTTTTGGTATAGATAGCTGTTGTTTGGATAGCACCAGGAAAGAATAAATATGGAAAAAATGCTTTGACAACAGCTGAGAAAAGTCACTCACGTTCTCACAGTGTTACGGAAAGTGAATACCTTATTTGGTTTCACAGTTTTCTTTAATCTCTAAATTGCAAAGCACCTTGCAGAATACATAATTAATTTATAAAACCCCATGAAATACTTTTGTTCCCCCTTAAACTTTCTTTTCAACAAGGTAACTTTTCTAGGACATGTAAATTTAAGCCTAACCCACTAAGCGCCATCAGATTTGTGAATGAATAAAGAGGGCTTATGATCCTTTTTTATGTTGTAATTTTTGTGTCTTATTTAAAATATGCAAGTCTCTTGATCTTGTCTGCCTTCCCTCAAAGCCTGTCCCTTGATGCTTTGATGTGGCGAACATGCCTATGAAATTCAAATCCTAGACAGGTGGCAGTCTTTTCATTCCTTACATGTTAGGGATAGGGTTTGGAGATAATTTATTAATCTCTTTCTCTCTTAAGTGTTTGAAAGATGCCCAGTAAAAATATGTGAACCAGAGTCTTATTCTGCCCAGGTTGAATTCTAGTTGGAGTCGGAGTCTGGGTGCAGGGTATGTTTTAATCTTTGGTCCTTGACTAGCATCTAGGAGTTTTTTCATTTGACTTACTAAATGGTAATCTGCTGATATGCATGAGCTAATGGGGCTTACAGCCTAGATGTGTTTAGGTGCTAGGAAATGTAGCTATAATTATTCTCTGTATTTCTATGGCTTCTTTTTCAAGGAGTTCAGACAGCTCTATATACATTATTTAATCTTCCTAACGTAAGGTGAGCTAGATGAATTATGTTAGAAAAATTTACCTTGACTCCAACTTTCTATTGTCATATCTACTGGCACTTTTACTTATCTTACTGGTATTTAGTGATCTGATTTTTTCCATGGATGTTCCAGATTGTTCTGTTTCTCCTATTGAAATAAACCTGATTTCTATCTATTCCCTCAAACTCTGCTCTTAAAGGAAAGGGTATGTATGTGTATGGATAATTAACATATATTACATCCTAGTCCAAAGAAGTGCCATTACTGGTGAATTTCTTAATTTGAGGCCAGTAGTGTGTGAGAAAGGATGATACATTTTGGGGACACATGAACCTTTGGCTATGCTTCAAAGTAAACCACATAGATTTTTGCATGTGCATAGAACTGATGCTGTTTATAATATCTTCTTTTGGACAGGAATTACTTGTTACAAACTCTATTTTAGGAGGAGGGAGACTGAGGCACAGTGCAGACTGGTAACACAAAAAGAAAACATGTCAATTTTTGGTAGGTTATGATTCTGATTAATAACGTTTATGGCCTAATATCTGCTTTTGACAGGGTCTCACTTACAGAGATTTCCAGTACCCATGCTGAAACTTTGATCAGATAATTAGAGCATTTGAATTTGAGGCTGCCAGAGGTTTATCAAACTGATTTTTCTTTATAAATTTTGCTCAATGATTTCCTCTTTAACTCAACACATGTTTTTTGCAGGGAGTTTTCCATATTAGGCTAGTTGAAAAATGAGCCATTTTTTTTTTATGAGGATGTTTTTTTTCCCTCCGAGACAGACACACACAGACATAGAAGTTTTTAGTTTTGAACTCTGGTATTATTAATTCAGTGGTATGTGCAATATACATGTGCAGGTGATATGAGTAGTTAAAACACCAATAATGTTTACTTCACTTACTAATGTAGGACCCTTTCCTCTAGGCCTCAAATTCATCATCAAATTGCCACAGGATTGTTCAGTTTCGTATAGGATTACACTTTCATGGATGTCTTCCAGAGTTTATTCACAGGAGACTTACGCAGAGGTCATGCTGGCTTTTCTAAGTAACTTTCTGGAAGAGAAGAGCATAATTGCCCCCTTCCAGGAAACTGGTATTCATCAAGAAAGGTTTGCTTTTCATGTCTTCCCTGGTGGACATCAGTGGATTTATCAGGATGCTGTTCAGGATCTCTCCAATTCTCTCTGTGTTTTTTGCTTCCATCTGTCTTTCTTTGAATTGCATTTTTCCTGATTGATCTGACTAAAGGTAAGTCAAACTAAAACACAAGAAGGAAATAAACATTTATAACAAAATGATCCCGTACAAAGAAGAATAATTTCTTAGTATATTTTTATAAAGTAAAATCTCTAAGTAAACTATATTTTGATGTTCAGACTCAATTGGCATTTTTCTCCTCTGCTGGAATTGTTTACCATAATGAAAACACACATGTGCTATCACAGGCAAACCCTAAACTTGAGAATTTTCTTTATATTTTGACACATAGATGATTGCTTTTGCAGTTTGAATATGTTTTCCTTTGGCAGTTTGATATAATAGAAAGAAAGAGTATGAATTTTGAAGTTAGAAGGGTCTGGGTTTGAATCTATGTTCTGCTGCTTATTGGTTGTATAACCTTAGGCAAGTTAGTTAACCTCTTTAAGCCTATGCCTCTTTCTCTGTTAAAGGAGATTAATAATGTCTACATTATCAGAGTACCTAAAGAATGAGACAATGCAAATGATGGCGTGTGACACCTGCCAATCTTAGTGAGTCCTCAATAAGTATTCGTTACTTTTCCTTCCTGCTATGTTGGCCAGAGAGTAATGTGGTATTTTTGCTTAATAAGATAAAATAATGTATAAAAATAAATAATGAGGCATACAAATATAATGAATCTTAAGAATCATTTTGCACTTTGTAGGGTACCTAATTAACTCAGGGAACCTAATAGTTATATATAAAATGCTACCATATTCCTGTGAGATAGAAAAATAATATTAATAAAAATGCATTTGCACTTTTTTTGGTCAAATATTGATTGAGTACTATTATTTGTTAAGTAGTGTGCTAGGTCCTAGAGGTAGAGTGATGAGGAATAGAGACATGGTTCCTAGACTTGACCTCCTAGGATACTGTCAGTTTAGAAATAGGAAAAATTAAGAGGGAATCCACCTAAAGAGCACTGACTTTGATCTCAGTTAATATACAAGCCCTAGTGTCATGCCTCAACTGGGATTTATCGTCATCTTGCAGCCAATTTACTCTCCTTAGTTCCAGTCAGTAATTGGGAATTTTTCCTTAGGCTGTGCCTCGAAGCTCCACAGATGTGATGTTATTCCGGGTTTTTCAACCGTCACAAGGATCTTTGACTGAAGGTCAATTTTAGGTCATTTATAACCCTGAGGCCGCTTAATATTAAAAGAAAGAATTGGGGCTGGCCCTGTGGTGTAGTGGTTAAGTTTACGTGCTCTGCTTCATCAACTCAGGGTCCATGGATTCAGATCCCAGGCATGGACCTATGTACCCCTCATCAAGCCATACTGAGGTGGCATCCCACGTACAAAATAGAGGAAGATTGGCACAGATGTTAGCTCAGGGCCAATCTTCCTCACAAAAAAAAGGGTGGGGGGAAGATTCCGTTTTTTCCCTCTTAAGAAAGCAATATTGACCAAAGCCAGTTAGTACTCCAGGAAGAGAGAAAATTCACCATTTTTGTGCTAAACAGCTCTACCTCTACCTCATCTTTACCCCCAGGAAGAAAGCTTGGCATGAGGATGGCTTATGTTTCCTGTGTTACTGCACTCTTTTGCTCCCACTGGAGCAACTTGCCCCATCCCCTGGAATGATGAGAATGAGACACTCATCCAAACTGCTGCTTACTCACTTTGTTTAGTGCCTGTGGATGATGGTTTTAAACCAAAGGATGGTTGAGAATAACCACCAAAGAGATTATTTTCCCTTATGCGCTGTCTCTCCCTTTCCTCCTCTCTCCTCTTTCTTTCATTTCCTTTGTTACCCTCAACCGTTCTCTTTACTTTCTCTTCACCTCTGATGCCCAGCAACTTAGTTTGTTGGAGTTTTGCTGTTGTGTGAGGTTTAATCATGTCCCCAGGAAGAGGGATAATTATTAAACCACTGGAAATTTAATGATGGGTATTTATTCCCCAACCTTAGTCATTTTGGTGTCTGAGGTTTGGCATGCCAGTCAGTGGAAACCAAAGTGAATAAATGTCGTCAAACCGCACGTGATTTTCCAGTGATTTACGTGTGTTTATTGTACTCCAGATGGGCAATTACTGATGCCCTGCTCTGCCCTTTATTTGCAAGCCTCTCATGATCAAAATAACAAAGACTTAAAACAAGTTCATCTCTCCATAGTGGTGGAAAACAGGTGTCGGTTTCCCCAATGTGAAGCCACTTCTTTGTAACACTGTGTTCTGTGTAACATTTCCTCTTTGGTGTGCTTAAGCTCAGGTCCCCTGGGCTCCTTTTTGTTATTTTAAAAGTTGTCTTTCCCTCTAACTTAAGAATTCAAATTGTTAGGAAAAATGTTGGACTTTATATTTCCCCCAATGAATTAATGTTAACCTTCTAACATATGTGTTTACTTATTTATTATATTTATTTTTATTGTCTGTCTCCTCCCACTAAGATTTAAGTTCCCCAAGGGCAGTGATCTTTACCTCTTTGGTTCGTTAATTTATCTCATGTGTTTAAAATAGTGCCTGGCACATATTAGGCATTCTTTTAATATCTGTTGAATAAATGCTGAATGAATGAATGCTACTAAATTCTCAGTAGAAAATTTGCATGGAATTGCTATTCTTATAGATGGGAGAGAACTGCGTTAAATTTGCTTCTTTTTATCTGTGTAACCTTAGCAAGTTACGTAACCTTTCTAGGTATTTATTTCTTTATCTGTATAGTGGGGATTTTTTGAAGATTAAAAGGGATTAATTGAATGGGATAATGCATGAAAAAGTGTTCACCACAGTACCTGGCATACATGGTCAGTGCTCAAGAAATTGTAACTGTTACAAAGTTGTTAACCTTCAATTTAGCATTGTATAATTGTGAGAAATATACGACTATGTTCATGAAAGAGAAGTTTTTTCAATGTTGGTCTTTGTTTTGTTTTAGCTGAAGCTCCACTGGAATGTAAATTCAACGAAGATAGGAACTTTGTGTGTTTTTTGTTCCTTAATGTACCTTAACAGCTAGAATGGTGCCAGACATAGAGAAAGGTACTCAATAAATATTTGTCAAGTGAATTATTGAATGTTTAAGATGGGGATTAACTCCACAAGCCTAACCTTGGGAACCCCAGTGGTAATCAGTTGAATTAACGCCAGAGATCGCAAAATACTGTTCTAAAAATGCCTCAAATTTTTCGTTGTGTGGAATCAAGACGAAGGTTTTGAGAATTAAAAGTAAAGGGGGGAAGGAGCTGGAAATTACCTAGAAATTCGGGCCATGCAGAGTTATTTTGGGCAATTCAGAATCAAATGGACATTTTATTTTCTTATTATCCCATTTGACTTTCTAAAATACGTGGATCCACAATACTTAATTTCACTTTATATCCTATAGCTTTTGTCCAAAACAGAACATTTCATTTAATTTTAGCTGCTTCTAGGTAAATGTCTTGGTGTTAGGCATGTAGGTTTCAGGAGAAAAGATACTATGCACTCACTGGTAAATATACCTTTCCAGTCCTGCTGCAAGCCTGGGCTCTGAAAATACCACAATCCAAAGGGCATGCTGAAATGTAGGTCTACTATGAAGTTAAAACAAACCAAACCAAACAAACAAACAAATCCTTGGTCTGTTTCCCACCCTGTTAACTCAAGTTGTTCTGCTAACTGACTGCTTTGCTTGCTTGATCCTCTATTGTACTTTCAAACGATTAAGGGGGTCGTCAGTCTATTTGTAACCAAACATTTACTGGTGACTCTCTATGGCTACTTATAAAAAATCGCATTTTATTAAAACAACATTTGATAGGATCATCAACTAAGTTTTTCTCAAAAGAATTTACATCAGGCAATTGACAGCTATATGATTTTGACATTTTCATACTTTTTTCAAGGCGCAGGTTTTGGTTTTGTTGTTTGCCTTCTAGCAAATACAGTTCCCTTTCATTAAATTAAATTTTAGCAATCAGAAGTATTGCTATTGCTATCCGCAATGATAAGTGTTTTAAATGCATGCTATTATTTTACTTTTATTATTTGTTATTTTAGAGGATAAAATGTTTTAAGTGGATTTTGCAACTGCTGAGGTAAAGTCTGAAACTTTTCCAGAAATAAAGATTCTGAATAGTTTAGGTTTTAAAATATGTTCACAACTGCAGCTGAAGACAATGAAAGTTGGAGATAACTTTAAGAATACTGTGTCCATATCATGTGGATAAATTTAAATAATCTTTATATTGCCTTTTGATGACCAGTATTTTAAGTAAAATTATGAAAATCCAACATCTTTTGCAGTTGTAGGAAGAACAATTTCGCCAGTACTTGTTAATTCAGTTGGAACCAATTCGTAAAAAACTGAACCCCCAAATATTTTCCTACACCTACGTTTTGAGGTTTTCTTTTTTCTTGCAAAATATATTTGCTTTTAAAAAGTATAAGAAAGCAGGGAGTATCTTTTAGAAATTTTCAAGAAAAAGAACTGGAACAGACACAGAAGTGTAGAAATGACAGAATTACACTGTGGACATATGACGGTGCGTGTAGTTTTGAGAAATATTAATCCTGGGGACTCAGATGCAGTGTGATCATAGCCTGTGACTCCACTAAATTCACAGTCATTATTAGGAAGGGCAGTTGTCTTGAAGTCAGCTTCCTTATCTTCTGCATTGACGGAAAAAGCAGACACGGTCTGGTGGCAAGAAAAATAGATTTGTACTTATAAAGTTTGAAAGTTGTTTTTCAAGAAGGAGAACATATCAGCTTTTCTCCCCCCATGCTCTATAAATAGCTGCTGGCAGGCAGAAACAACCCTGATTGCACGAGATGAAGGAGAACAAGCAGCAGGCTGTAGTGCAGAATCAATGGCACTGTGCCAAGAGCTTCATCAAATGAATAATAGCTTCCACTTGACAATCAGTAAAGTGCCTCTTCTCCTACGGATTTAGTTTTTAATGATGATTAGAGAGGATGGGCCCCTAAAATTTCTCTGGTAGAAATGACCTCCTATTAATTTCTATTCCTTGAAATGCTGAATTTCAAAGCTATTTTACAGCTGCAAAACCAAAGGCACTGACATAAAGGAACTATTATCTTTGTAATTGTAGCAACAAGTACTAAATTTGTCATTGATTAACAGAGACTTTTTAACTTCATGATCCTTTGTTGGTTGAGTCCCCTATTTGGAACTCTGGTGATTTGCTTGCTTTCAAAGACCCAACAGCTATCAGAATAATGTCCTTTGTTTTAATATAATAAACACTTCCTTATAACGTCTTACATTGATTATTATGCATTGAAGGGTGAGGGTCAAAGTTAGGGTTTATTAATTCTATACTGTGTTTTATTTTCTGTGCAGGTAACAAAAAATTCTAAATAAGTATGCTTAAAATACATACAGAAAAGCAACATTTATTAAGCAAAGAACTTCATCAGAATTTTTAAAATTCCTAACAGGTTTTCATCTATGAGTATATATATAAAGTATATTTTCCAAGAGGAATTAAAGACAGAACAGAGCCCTTTAATGAGTGAAGATGTTTATATTGATATCAAGTAATGAGACTATAGGCCTACTTTGTCAAATCAGGCTATTAGTTACCAAGTAATGTTACAGGTATTAAATCTCAGTCATATAATATGTGGCATTCTGTTGTTTTATAAATGAAAGTTTTGAGCGTAAAAAGCAATTCAAGAGAAGATAATGGCACTTTACAGTACTTCCTGTTTAGTGTTCTTAGTAGTTAGAAAGAAAAGCATAATAAAATGCTTATTTCAGGGGTTTTTAAATTTAGGATGGCTTTGTAAAGCCACGGAGTCCATACTGTTGAATCTCATATATTGTCATATATCAGTTCATAAAACTTACAGAAAAAATAATTGAAAAGTTTGGAGGGAAATACTATTAAGAATTTAAAAATTTTGCCAACCTCTGGTTCAAGAGGCTGCCCAGTGATGATCAGATGTTCTTTTTCAGTGTTCCCCAGAGAAATGAGAACATAGTGAGTTCATTGCTTAATTTATTCAGTGAAAGGACCTCCGTCATAATTAAAATGTCCTTTCTTTTATGAAATAATACTGTTAGTATCTATTACTTTTAAATGTCTTTACTTGATAAAATAAAAAGTTGGCAATCATTTGTATGTTCCACCTTTGCTTTAAAAATACCATCCTGTGAAATCCAAAAGTTATGCATCTACTAGTTTAGGAGAATTTAGAAGTTAGTTGGCAGAGCTTTGTTTTTTATTATGTAAGCTGTTACAAAAAATCTGTCACAGCCACAGGTCAACCAATTGCATGAGGAAGAAATATGACAAAAAATTAGCAAGCAACAACACCCAAAAGAAGAATAATTTCTCAAACTGGTTTTAGAAAACATCAATCGGGAATTAAAACAATAGGATAAAACTTTCACGAAGAGTCAAATGTCAGAGCTCTGAAGAAAAGCTTAAGCATGTTACTTTCTTTGCATTGCCACTAATATACATGTTACTTTTTTAGTGGAACCTACAGAACACATCATTGTTTCAATGTAGAAGATTTAAAAGGAAAACAAAAATATCCATTAGGGAACATTGTGTTTGCTACTATATCACTTACTTTCCATATAAGAATGAAGTAATTTTGTACTTTATTAAGATATGGCTATCCCGGTAGGCCTACAAAGCTAAAACTACACTTTTTTTTTTTTGAGGGGGCAGCATTTCCTTTGAAGTAAGACTTAATTCCTGGTATTAGTCATCCCGGGAAGAGAGAAGTCTCTCTGAGAGGAAACTAGGACTCTGAAAGAATTAAAAACTACTTAAAGGGAAAGTTTGTGGGATGGTAAGGGGAGTAGAATGGACTGTTATGTGGAGTGGTTAAGTCATAGGCTTTGTAAGAACAAGCTTGCTGTCCTAGGGCCACAACCATTACTCTGTCAGGTGGACAATTTCTATTCCTTGTGCATTCTGTGTTTATTTTTCCTTTTTTTCCCTTGCTATTTAACAAATCCTATCTGAAATTTCTGACTTGGTTCAGCTGCACGAAGTGGCACAAAGAGCATTACTTGAATCTACAGAGTAGTCAAGGGAGGAGTGCAGCCCAGAAGCTAGTGTGATGGTGGCACTAGGACCAGAGTGAGAGACCCTCAAGAAGAAGATCAAATTCAGAGGAACAGAGCCATATGATTGGTATGCTTCTTTTTCCGACCAGGAAAGTTTTCTTTCACTACTGATCCTGAGAGATTTAGGCAGAGCTGGCTGTATAATTTGCAGGGTCCAGGACAAAAGGAAATTGTAGGGCCCTAACCAGGGGTAGAGAAGTCAATCTCCTCCTTGCACAGACCTGCTGCTGCTCAGTTTACTGCAGATGGGGTCCAGTACCAGCTCTCACTTGATATCTGGGTGAGATTAGGAGAGAGATCCCATGGAGTCACCCACTGAATGCACTGCTGCCCTGCTGGCCTGAGACACTATGGGGTACACATCTGACGCAGACCGTCCCTGGACCAAGCTCCCTGAGAGGGAGCAGGGAGGGTGCTTGGAGGAGGGGGATGTGCCCTCCTCCAGCCAACTCAAATTGTACTCCAGAGAGAGGGTGGCAGTGTTGGTGGACCAGAGCTGAGAGAATTTCAAGATGGCCACCCCAGAGCATTAAATTCCAAGCACAGGGCATTAAACCCTAAGCAGGGCCCTTCTGAACATGAGACGTTGTGAGCTTGCACTGGTTGCACATCCGGGAAGCTGGCCCTGGATATAGGATATATTTTATTAGATACTGGGCCTTTGTAGCTATACCATGGCCTTGACTCTCTTCCCTAAACATTTGTTTGTTGCTATAATTGGTCACTTTTTTATCTATTTGCTCTAGTAGAGTGAAAACATTAAACACAGATACCCTGGAGGTTCCCTAGGCCACAGGACTTGGAGGGTGCACTGTTAGCAAGCTAAAGCTCACTTTTTTATAGTAGGGGATTGTCAAAGTGAGATGCAAATAACAAGGCCAAATCTGATTTTGAAAATGCAAGTGTGGATTCATTTCTGATAGGAAATAAGTATAGGTATCCATAGTGCTGTTGAACATGAAAAAAGTTAACCAGTTCTGGCTTGTAGCCATTGAGAACTTTATAGAGCAGAAGAGTTAGCTGGCCAAGGAGACGGAACATGAAAGGATTCTGATAAATTGTTGCGTGTCTCACTAATGTGAAGACTGAGCTCCACATTCAGTTCTTTCCTTTTTAGGGTTAGTTCTCTCAACCCTAAAGACATAGGAGTCTACAGTGTACGGACAAGCAAGATACTTATTTTACTAGTCTTATTACTTTTCACCTTTCTTCTGTTTCTCTTCTGATTCTCTTCCCAACCTCCTCTTGATTTCCTTTTTGATGTGGTAATTATGAATAGAGAGAGGTTCACTAGGAACGTAGATTTAGACTACTGGCCTAGGATGATGAAGGAAGGTAATGCTAGGACCTGATATTAGAATAACTCACGTTTTCAGAGATAATATAGATAACATTTAAAGTTTCTCCTTCTATATGCCCCATAGTCTTACTACCGCTACCCTCAGGTCAGCTTCCTAGATTACAGACCTGTGAAAAGGAATTTTCACCAGATTCACAGAATTGCTTGTTATATTTGGAAAATACCTCAAGGAGTATACAGAGGAAGCAACAGTATATAACATAAAGAAAGGCAGACTTAATTTTGTATCATTTATATTTACTGGATTATGTAGTATTTATACGTATAATTTTTTTATTGTTTTATTATTTTTTTGGACTTAGAGTGCAGAAGACTGAGTTAGCTGCATTTAGTATATGGTACACTGTCATCACTAATCTATACAATGATCTTTTCTTGCTTTATTTATTTTCTCTTTTATCATTATTCCTCACCCATTCTAAAATGTGGTTTGTTTTTTTGTAAAATATATGTTTATTTTATTATCTGTATATTATAAATGTATATTATTTATATTATTTTTGTGCACATACATTTTTATTTATATAATGATATAGTGCTATAAATCTCATTCTGTTTCTTGCTTATTTTATTCAACCCTCTGCTTTTAATACATGTTAGATATCTCTTGTTTCTAATGGTTTTATAGAATTCTACATTTTACTTACCCATTCATTCAATGATGGAGACCTCCAGTGTCTCCATTTCCCTACTACCAGAAACAGCCTGTAATGAACAGTCTTTTATGTATCTCCTTTTCTACCTGCATAAGGATTTCTGGGGATATCTACCTAGGAGCAGGATTGTTGGGCCAAAGGGCGTATGTATACCTAATTTAGCTGGGCTCTGTCAGACTCTTTCCAGTATGGCTGTATCTACATTCACATCAAAAGTGCAAGGATATCCCTATATCCTTATTGCTTGGCATTACTCAATATTGGCCCATTTGATGGGCGCAAGTGATATATCATCGTTTAAATTTTTATTTTTCTAATTTCTAATAAAATTTAGCATCTCCTAATATGCTTTTTAGACTTTTGGATTTCTTCTTGTGTAAATTGCATGTTAATAGATTTTGACCATTTCTGATTTTCATTTTTTTATTTGCTTGCATAAGTTCTTTTTTCATATTTTAGATTTTATGCCTTTTTAATTTTAGACATTGCCAATATACTTTCCCAGTTTGGTATCTGTCCACTAACTTTGTCCATGGTGTTTATATTATTTAGGAGGTAATTTTGGCTTTGTAATAGAGCCCCTCATTAACAATGGCTCAAACAAGAAAAGAGATTTATTTCCCTCCTTAGTAACACTCTGAACGAGGTGATCCTTCTGTTTTACTATTCCACCATTTCTAAGGTATTGCCTTTTTAAACATGGTGCAAGGTGGCTCTCACTAGCTATTGGGCAGGGGAAAAGAGGGAGAAGAGGGTAGTAAGTCCCGTGGTTTTAAGGGCATGGCATAGAAGATATGTACATTTGTTGGAAGTTTGCTCCCATTTAATTGACTGGAAAGTAGTCATAGGGCCATATCTAGTTACAAGGAAGGCTGAACAATAGTCTTTTACCCAGGTGACCATGCTTCCACCCCAAATTTAGGAATTTTGTTAGGTTTAGAGACAGGGGAGAATGAATTTGGAGGAAAATTAGCAGTCTATGCCACATTGTCCGTCATTGAACAGAAATCTTTAATTTTGATGTTCTCGAATTAATACTTTTGCCTTATTTGTGCTTTTGGAGTTTTGTTTAAGGAATCTTTCACTACCACTCGATGATTATCTTCTTTTAACTTTTCAGTTATACCTTTCTTAAGTTTTAATCTATCTAGAATTCACCTGCAATTGTGGTGTGAGAGAAAGATGCAATTATGTTTTTCTTTATACAGGAGGCAGTTTTTCCAATAACATATCCAACAATCTATCCTTTCATCATTTTTTGTATGTTAGTTCAGGTCCTTTTAGAAGCAGGTGCTAAAATGGGTTTAGACATGCAAGAGATTAATTGGGGGAAACACCTGTGAAGGATAAAGGGCTGGGGATCCTAGAAGACCACTCTTATATTTCTGACACCTGTGAAGGAGAGGCGGCAAGCAGATGGATTGAGGAGGAGGAATCTCAAATCACAGCACAGTTCTAAGAGAGTTGTGGCCAGGCCAATGGAGAGTCCTCAAACCAAAGTTACCTGTCATGGGAGAATCATGTCCTGTGGGAATAAGCCTGAATTAGTACCTTCACTGTGCTCAGTCATTGGCTGGGAACACCCTCCAGGAAGTGACCTTTGCATGAATGCGATCATGGATGCAGAGGGAGAGCATCTGGGGCCATCAATTAACTATGTTTTTGCAACAGGAACTCTGAGCTGTTCATTTGCATGACCACACTTTGTAGGGCTAACTTTATCATATATAATGTTCTCATATTTGCATGTCTCTGTCTTGAGTTCTTTATTATATTCTGTTGACCTATTCGTCTCATAACAGTCCCATATTGTCTTTTTTAGTTACTCTTCTTTTTCAAAGTTGCCTTCAACTAATCATAACTTTTTATTCCTTGAAACCAATTTTAGAATAAGTTTTATCTTAAAAAATATACTTGGAATTTTGATTGGAATTACATTGTATTTATAAATTAATATGAAGAAGAACTGGATCTTTATTATCATCTCTTCCAAGTATATAGAATATCTATTCTTTTATGATTTTCAATAGAGTTTAAAATTTATCTCTATAAAACTGTGGGTACTTTTTAACTGATAGAATTCTTTTAGTTTTTGTTACTTTTATGAATGGTATCTTAATTTTATTATATTTTCTAGTTGCTTATTGCTGCTCTAGAGAAATGCTGCTGATTTTGTATAGGTTGAATTTGAATCTGGCAACCTTGCTGAAATATCTTAGTTAATATTGTTTATATGTTGAATTTGTTGTTTTTACTATGTAGAAGATCTTCAAATAATGAGAGTTTTATCTCCTCGCTTTTAATACTTTACTATATTCAACAATAGCAAAGACAATGGGTATCTTAGTCTTCTAAATTTAAAGGGGATGTGTTGAAAGTTGAAGGGTTTGTGCACATAAATTTTACCTGGTTAAGGAAGTTTCTACTAATTCCTAGTTTGATAAAAGGTTATATTATAAGGTGTTGAACTTTTTCATTTTCTACGTATTTATTTAAAAATCTCTGATTTTGTTCTTTATTAATGTGGTGTATATCATTGATAGATTTTTCTCATGTTAAACAATATTGTGTTCCTGGAATAAACTCCACCTGATAATGCTGTACTTAAAATACAATGTTGGATTCATGTAGCTAATACTTTATTTTGAAGTTTTACATCTATCCTTATAAGTGAAATGACACATAATTTTCTTTTCTTGTGTTATCCTTACCCAGTTTTTGAATAAAGAGTACAGTAAACTCATAAAATGAACTGGTCAGTCTTCTTTCCCCTTCTATTTACAGGATTAACTAATCTTTGAAAGTTTGGTAAAACTCAACTGTAAAACATTCCATATTGTTGGGGCCTGAGACTTTTTTGGAAAACCTTTGCTCCTAACTTAAATTTCTTTAATGGCAATTTGTCTATTCACATTGTCTTTTGTTTCTTGTATATAATTTTGAATTTTATGTTTTTTCAGAAATTTATCCATTTTATTGAGGTTTTCAGATTTACTTGAATATAATTTTTCATAATATTATTTCATTATTATTAAAAATCTATGTTGAGTTTATAGTTATTTCTCCTTTTTATACTATATATTGTTTATTTGCATCTCCTTATCTTTTTTCTTTTGTATTTAGCCCTATCTGAGACTTATTTAACTTATATTAGTAAGTTAATAAGTTTTAAAATAATGAACTTTTGGTGTTATGATCCTATTTTCTTTTAAATTTTCTATTTAGTTGAATTCTGCCCTTATTTTCTTTTATTGTTTCCTTCTTTGCAGGATATTTTTCTCTTTGACCTTTTTTCACCTTCTTTCTTTGCTGTATTTTTCCTTAACCCTAATACAAGTATTCAAAGTTATAAATTTCTCCACAAATACTGCTTCTGATGTGCCCCCCCAAATTTGGACATATAGTGTGAATTTCATTGTTCAATTCTAAATGCTTTGTCATTTCTCTTAGGATTTCCAAAGGCTATTTATTGCGTATTTTGTAGATTTAAGACATGGAGGATTGAAAATTTTATTAACTTTTCTTTTTATTGCAATATAATTAAGAAGCTAGAATTTAATCTTGTTTTCTTGATCAGTTTCCAAGGGTGTATGTTGAAGTCTCCAGCTACAATTTTTGATTTATCTATTTTTTTCCCACAATGCTATCTATATTGTACATTTATGTTTATGATGACTAAATTTCCTTGCTTTATTGTTCCCTTTATTGAGATATAATATCTCTCCTTGTCCTTTATGATATTTTTTCCCATGAATCTTTATCTTGTTAGATGTTAAGATGCAATTTCAGCTTTTGTTGGATTTTGAACAATTGACAGATTGTCTTTTCCAATCCTTTCTGTATCCTCTTGTTTGAATGGGACTTCTTATAAACATTATGTTATTAAATCTTTTTTTTATTTAAAAAAGTATGAAAATCTCTCTCTCTCTTTTTTTTTTTTACTGAGGAAGATTAGCCCTGAACTAACATCTGTGCCAGTCTTCCTCTACTTTATACGTGGGTCACTGCCATAGCATGGCTGATGAGTGCTGTAGGTCTGTGCCTGGGATCTGAATCTGCAAACCTGTGCTGCTGAAGCAGAGTGCGCCGAACCCAACCACTATGCCACAGGGCCAGCCCTGAGAATCTCTGTCTTTAAGTAATATTAAACTCATTTAAATTTGTTGTAGTCACTATTATATTAGGACCTATTTTTACAGTACATCTTGGATATCTGGCACTCCATCATGCATCTCCTTTATATTCCTGGTCAGAGGCAATCCCTTTAGCTTATAATCCACCAGCTCTGGGAGTTTAGATAGGGGAGAAGTATAGAAGTGATTGATGGCATGTGACTAGTGGGAATATAATTTCACTCCAGCAGGACGTTTTTCTGCCTTGATATTACCTCAACTGTTGTGGATTATTTGGTGATGGGGCAGAGAATGACCATTCTAACATAAGAACAGAATTTTAAAGCTCTCACTAAACCAATCCTTAATGCTGAGACATAGTACCCTTTGCCCCAGGCTGCCCACCCTACACACTGGCTTCTATAGCTTTCTCGCCAGGAGTTTCCTCATTGTTTTTATATTAGTTATTCAAATCCGTGTTTCTCTCTCAAGTCTGTAGTTTCTCCAGGGTTGATTTTGGAGAAAAGAACTCATATTCTGTGCTAGTATATCATCTTGTTAGGAATTCACAGATATATTTTATGAATATAGTCATAAGAATGATAGTACAGAGATATTTTGAAAAAAGTTACCCATTAAAAACTACTTGAGGGCCGGCCCTGGTGACCTAGTGGTTAAATTCAGCATGCTCCGCTTTGGCAAACTGGGTTCGGTTCCTGGGCATGGACCTACGCCACTCTGTTAGCAGGCATGCAAAGCTGGCTACCCATATACTAAAAAATAGAGGTAGATTGGCATGTATGTTAGCTCAGGGCTAATCTTCCTCAGGGAAAAAAATAATAAGCCCTATTTTAAACCCCCAAACAAGGTGACCTTGGGAAATCATATAGTAGGAATATTAGAAAAGCCAAAATGTTTCACACTTGCATCCAATACTTTCTTCATGACCCAAACAATCACCCCACTGTACTCCTAAATCTTGGAAGATAGCTTACCACGTTAATTTCATTAGTTTTCCCATCTTTTCTTTCTCCCTTTAAGAATTTCTGTGCATCCCCTTTTTTATGATATTCCTGTGGCTCAGTACTTTTTTGCAGCTCATTGTTGATACCATGCCAGTCTCTGCTGACTGTGGGCAGTTCAGCTTCCCAGGTGGTGGGCTATTTAACAGGTTGAGATTGCTTTCTCCTGCTATCAGCAGGCAGCAGTGTTAACAGCATTAATCCCTAAACCCCGTTCATTTACCTTAATGACACCCTCCTGCACTCGTGCACTCACGTGTGTTAATGGATGGCATAAGGGGATATCTAGTCTGTCCCTACCTCCTCCATTAAGTGACTCACTTAACCGAAGACCAGAGTCACTATTTCTTTACTGCTTTTCGGAGGAATGACTCTTGCCAGTGTTTCTTGAAGAAATTCTTGTAGTCCCTCCTCTCCTGTGATTAAGGGATGGCATTGCCAGCCACAAATGAGCAGGGATGCAAACCAATTCAGTTAAATAAGTTGTGGAGTATAAAGGTCTGTTTTAGAAAGACAAATCCCAGAGGATTGATTTTATTACATTTTGTATCAGAGCCTAAATTCCCCATCTTACTATTCATTTGGATTAAGGGATCAGAAACTCTATGTCTAAATGAAAATATTTTCTTAGAAGGCTGAAACATTAAGCAGCAAGGGGCTATGGATAAAAACAATGGAATGGGAACTGAGAAACATAGATGTTAGTTCCAGCTAAAGTATTAAGTAGCTGAGTGAAATGAGACAACTTCTCTGGGAATTTGGCTTCTTCATCTATAAAATAACCTTCCTCAAAAATCCAACATTCTATAGTTATAAGATCCTAAGACATTTTTAGCTAGGATCATTTTTGCCCCTATACAGAAGTGTTAACAATTTATCTAGTAGGGTCATAAGTGAATGCATGTAAGTTTTCAGAAGAATGGGTGTATCCTAAATTGGGGATTGTTCTGCTGGGGAGAACATACCCAGGCAAGTTGCTGCAAACTAGAATGTGAAGACCTGGGATTCGAGGAGGCACAGGGGTTGAAAGGGAGGGGCATGCCTATAGGAAAGCGAGGCCATTGTAAAGATACTCTACCCCTAACAAAATCCTGCCTAGGGCCATTCCCGAGTCCCTGAGTGAGAGGAGGACCTTTTGCTTGCTCTTTATTTGTAGGCTGTGTGTGAAACTCCCTGCCTAGACTGATGAAAGGCATACACACATGATATATAATGTCAGTTTTTTAACTGTAAGTCAGCTTTGTTACAGATTGATGGGTTCTTTTTAGAAAAGGCTTTTCGTGTAGAATGCTCATTTGCCACCCCCATCTTACCCATCTATCTCCACCCTACCCCCTACTTCACCTAAGAATCACATAGGAGTGGAATAAAGTGGTCTAGACATATTTTCAAGATTGGAGCATTTTTTCCAGACGATGATAGGACAACTCCAAATGTGATGCAGATGGGTTTTCCTTGGGTGGCCTGTGGTGCCTCAACCCCAACCCTGATTCTCTAAGCAACCTAAAATTCATGTTTTTCAGGTCTTTAATTAAGGATAGAGACAATTTTATAACCTTGCTTACTTGAAGGAGAAGTAGTCTGACTCTGTACAGGAATACTAAGGGGACTTATCTAATGCTTTTAGCTTTTCAGGACCAAAAGTCAGGTTTCTAAGTTCCCCTATCTTTTGGCCTTTTGCATAGCTTAGTTAGCAACGACTTAGAGCAGAATAAGTTAGCTCTCTGCCTTTCTCAGATGGCAACGGATGGCTGAATAGAGCTGTAAATGTCACCTTGAAATAAATATATAAAAATGTAAACAAAAATGTAAGCCTATTCATCATCCACTAATGACTTATGTTCAACAATAATTTGGGAGGCACAGAATAATGTTTGGGAAGTATACTAGAGGTGTAAAAAGAGAAAGATGCTTTAAAAAATAATTATACTGCATTTTGGCACAGCAGAAAATCTTCTCAGTCATATCTTAAGTGATATAATTAGGTGTTTGCAGGAAGGTAACTATATACCCCTTTGGCCATCTCACCCTTTAGGACAATTGTAAATGGACAAAAACCAGCAGCAAATGTACCACAGTTCTTTTTCAATGGAATTTATTTATTTAATTTAGATTCCACTAAGTGAAAATAATATTTTAAAATTCCAATCAGTCCCTGAAGGCAGCGGGAGATCCGTGGCCTCCTGCCTAATGATGTAATTAAGCTTAGCTCATCATTATCCAGGCAGACAACACATACACACACACATACTGCTATGAATTGCAACTGTGTTTGGAAGATTAAGGGGTCAGTAAATGATTGGGGGCATGTGGGGGTTGAAGAACAAAAAGTCTTAAGGGAATTTTAGTCTTTGGACTAGGTATGTGTTGACGTGTTTTTATAGAAGCTAGACAAAGACAGGGATGTTTTGGTGTGAAAGAACTGGAAATCATTGTAAGAGACAGTAAAATATGCAACACTTGTTATCCATTACAAACATACTTAAATAAAAATGAAGATTTTATGTACTTAAAGAACACATATTTTATTATTTTTCAAATTTTAGTGTTTATCTTATAGATTAATGCAGAAAACACTGAGTCTCTTTGGAACGTAGAGATTTTAGTTGTCTCATAGCCACTTTAAAATCACTCTCAGCCATGATGAGAGAGTGTTTCTTTCAAATACTGTTTTAGTCTGTCTTGTAAAGAGTGCAGGACGTGAGAGTGAGTGTTGTATAAGATTTTGAATACCTATCCTGGGTATGCCTTTGCACAAGAGGATCATTTATCAAATATAATTTATCTTGCCAAATGGAAGTACAATTAAAGAAATTATTTTGAAAATAAGGTTTATGCTACATGAAAAACTGTCATGAAGTGACTTTAAACACCTGCGCAAGAATGCTCAAACACTAGCCAGTCTCTGCTCTGCACGGTTTAGTTTGGCTTCTCTTATCACATTTGAGACTTTTTTTTTTAAAGCTATAATTACCTGATGGGAATTTTCACAGTTGGTATTATGGCCACAGTGGTTAATTATTAAGGATGTAGGACATATGGAAAAGGAATTTCTTGTGCAGCTATTGAAAAAAATCCTCACCTATCTGAATAAAACTGTTTATTGTTTTATTGTTAGATGATTCCGTGTACTAAGGAACTAATTTATTCCAAATACATAAAGTACTCCCAAATCTATTGCTTTGGGGAGCCTCTAAAATCATTTCTTAGCTCTCCTGAGACATCTATCTGGCACCAAAGCTACAAGTGAAATGAGTTTGGGGAAGTCTTATGGCTTTGCCAATGGCTAACAATAGCTATGTAGAAGTAAGAAATAGATTACATCACAGGGTGCATTAAATTCTAGCTTGCATAAAGGACAGGCCATAGAATAAACTTTAAATTCTCTGGACAATTGAGGATGATGTAGGGACTGAGGAACTTTTATGGTGAAAGCCTTGAAGAAAAGAGAGTCAAGCTAGATAGAGATGTTCTTGTTGGTAAGAGAAACAGGGTCTTGAAAACCAACTAAGAACTACAGGAATGTTTATTCTGTGTGAGTAGGATACAAGATGTGATAAGAACTAAAAAGCTGGAAAACTTTAAGGTAGGATGGATGGCACAGGCCATGCTAATTTCCATTCTTCCACTGTTTCATTTGTGCCATTAGTAAGAATTTATTAAGTGTTGAGATGAGCCCCAAAGGGCGAGGAAGAGGCAGCCAAGTGGACCACTGGATAAAGAGCACTCTAAGCAAAAGGGTAATACGTGAAAAAGCCTGGAGTGGGGAATGGCTGGTGCATTTGAGAAATCAAAAGGAGACCTATACAGGCGGAGCGTGGTCTGCCAGAGGAATGGTGATACCAGAAGAGGTTAGGGAGGTCGGCAGGAGCCAGATCACGCAGGGCCTTTGTCATTATGGCAAGGAGTTCGGATTCTCTTACAAAAGCAATGGAAGCAATTTAAGCAGGGGAATCATAAGATCCAATTTACATCTAAAATATATCACTCTAGTATGCTTTCATTTTGAAAATAAAGAAAGGATTGTTCATGGAAACTGAATCAACACTTTTTACAGAAATAAGTCCACATTATTGAAATCTTCAAGGATGATTAGACAGAGAAATTAGTGGCAAAATCAGACAAGGAATTATCTTGCTGCCTTCAGATTCCCCCACATGTGGATTCACTATCAGGAGTTTTTATAAACCTTCTCAAAATAATATTTCACCAGAACACAAATCTTTTAATTCTGGCAGAAATATCAATGGAAGTTCACAAGGTAAAAACATGTTCTGATGATAAATCTATTGGAAGTTTTAAAAATGGCAGGACCATTTTTTTGTGTATCATTGGCAGGGCCTTCCTCGGTCCAGAAAAGCCCTCTTTGTTGTAGGAGAAGAACAAGACAGGGGAATGATGGCCTGATCCAATCTTTCCCATTCTCAGGAGGATATACCTCCGTGGTCTTTCTAGGCCTAATAGAACTTCTTGATCCTCTATGTCTAGACTTACCTGTGTAACATTCTCTACTCTATGGCCAGCCCTGAGTAGAAACATTTCTTGACTTCTTCTTCATTAGTATTTGTCTAATATTCATTAGACATTTTTACAACAGTACCTGGGATAGATGTCATTGGGATATTCAGAATCAAAGCAATTATTAAAAAAACTTAAAATATACAGTTAAAGTATAAATAAATTTACTACATTATTCCTATAGAAATGTTTACCAACTATAGGTATTCTATGTTGATAGCATTCTAAAAGAAGAGCATGGAAAGAATAAAGCGTTAGCCTAACTTGCACTCAAACCTTGGCTTAGCCACTTGCTAGCTCTGTAATATTGGTCATTTCATGTTTCTGGCTCCAGTTTTTTCATTTATAACATGGAGATAGTAATATCTGCCACACAGGGTTATTATGAAGTTTAGAGGTAATGTATATACAGTGCTTGGCATATAAAAATTGCTAAACTAACAATAGATTTGATTATGTTTTTATTGTTATATTTGGCCAATTTCTCTCCATAGAGTTAAAAATCTCTTTCTAGTCTCAGTGTTCCAATCCCGTTTGTCCTCTCTGATCTATTTATTTGATTGTTCATTTCAGTCCACTTTGGCCACCTTGTTTCCCTCTTCCCCAAGCGATATGTCACAACTAAACTCCCAAGTTTCCCTTCACGTAAGTTACCTTTGACTTAGGCTCTTGAATAGGATGCTGTAAATGGAGCTTCCAGTTTTGCTGATGCAGGTGGTAGGAGAAGGACTTGTGACAATTGTCCAGGATTTGCAGTATTTGTTTCTGAGGCATCAGTAGTGCTGGTGATGGTGATGTCAGTGATTGCAGTAAAGTCCAGCTCCTGGGGTTGGTGGAGTTCGCTGGAGAAACTGGGGGGCTTTATTCCTTAGCCTTGAGGATCCTTGACCTAATATCCTATATTAAGTCCCCCTTTCAGCTTTTTCTAGTCAGAGTTTTTCTAGTGAATTCTGTGGTTTTTTGGTTTATTTTGTTTTGTGTCATTTTTAATAAGAACTCTGACTTTGGTACAGATAGTTAGTTTCTATCCTATTATTAATCCTTAGTATCTTCATTATCTGGTTCCTTTCAGTTCCCACCCTGCTCTATATCATGTAGGGGGCTTATCGATTCCCTTCTGCATAGACCTAATTATAAGCCTTTTCCACTTGCTTGTTACAAAAGCATGTGAACATAGTGTATTGAAAATTAAACTCGTTCATTGTCTTTCCCGAAACTTTCTTTCTCCAGTATTTCCTACTTTGGTGAATGACCCTATACATCACCAGTTGTCCACACCTGAAATCTGGAAGTCTTTTAGATCCCTCACTCCCCTTTACACATACATACTATGGATTCTGTTGCCTAAAACTTTTCCTTCTTTCCATTTTCATCCTTCTGCTTTATTTGGTTCAGACTCTTAACATCCCTATACTATTGTCATAATCTCCTTGCTGGCATCCTTGTCCTCACTTTCCTCACCTTTTTTTCTTTTATTTTGAGGAAGATTAGCCCTGAGCTAACCTCTGCTCCTAATCCTCCTCTTTTGCCTGAGGAAGACTGGCCCTGAGCTGACATCTGTTCCCATCTTCCTCTACTTTATATGTGGGAAGCCTGCCATAGCATGGTTTGCCAAGCAGTGCCATGTCCACACCCGGGATCCGAACCGGCAAATCCCAGGCTGCTGAAGCAGAACGTGCGAACTTAACCTCTGTGCCACTGGGCTGGCCCCTCCTCACCTTCTTTATATCCACTTACACCAGAATGACAATTCTGCTATAAAAATCTTCTGTTATTACTCTTCTGCTAAAAAATCTTAGTTGTTCCTCAATACCGATAGAATAAAATCTAAACTTCTTTGCATGGCATTCAAGGCTCTTCAAATTGTAGCCATTATGTTTCAGTCCAGCTTGATTATCTGCTACAACTGCCCTTGAATATCATATGTTAGCTATTCTGTACCAATTTAAGTTCCCCAAATATTGATTACTTTTTCACATTTGAAAATTTGAACTTATTGGCCTTCCTTGCTGGAACCCACTTCTCTATTATCTGCTTAGAAAACTCCTTATCCATCTACTTTCAGTAAAAATAAAACATTCTCCCAGACAGACTAGGATCCCTTCCTTCTAAAGCCCACTAAACATGATTCTCTCCTCACTACACTTCTTGTAGGCAAGGATTGTCTTTTCATCTTTGTAGTCTTATCTAACACCTGGTTGGTGCTCAATACAAATTTGTTGAATGAATGAATGATAATTTTCTTCCCATAGAGCCAACAGTTCTTGGAATCTTTTCTGTTCCTGCAGCTCTTCTGGTGGCTGCTCTTGTTTCTGGCCTGCATTCACTACAATTTTCTCCATTTTCTCTGTATCTACACATTTATGCATTATGTTTACGGGGCCCTTTTCACTCTCTTCCACTCTCAAGGTTATATGTTTTTTAGATAGATAGCCCATAAGCATAGGTCTCACTTCACCACTAAGGGACCTCTGCCTGGTCACAGTGCCAATCGGTTAACTCTGTGTTTTCTTCTGTGCACGTTAACCACTCTGGCTATAGTGGTCGTACTTGTCAGTCTGATTCCAGGGCTATGCTAGACACCCACTGGCTTTCACATACCTTGGGTCTTACTAGTTTGATTAATCACAGTTTTCTCTGAGTCTGATCATAAGTATTAATTTCATCCATCTACAGATAGAAAAGGCTACTTATATACCATCCTCATTTTGGGCAAGAAAGTGTTAGCTTTCTGACAGAAAGTTATAATGAATAGTATTTCCCATAGGAGACAACAATATGTTTATAAGGGTTTCTGTTCCCCTAGTTCAAAATCTGTTCTAGTATAATGACAGGACAAATAAATCCCAGCTCAGAAAGAACTACTTCCCATTGAAAAAATATTTTGGAACTTTTAATTCCTTATCTATTTCCCTTCCATTATACTTGAGATAAACTTACAGCAAAAAGGAACAGGTAAAATTTGACCAAACTCATTTGAAGGCCTGACATCCTACAACTTGCTTATAATGAAAACGAAAATAAGCAAACAGACTCTAACAATAGAAACCAAAAAGAATAGAAAGCTATTTGTGACTATTCCTTTTATTCCTGCAACTTATGGTCGGTGTGACTTCTAGCTGTCTGCTGAGATGATCACGATACACTCCTGGGACTGTGACCTTCCAGAAGGACATGTAATTCAGTCGTAGTTATGACTAAAGTGACTTTTGTGGCGCTTTGAATTTAAAAAGGCACACTATGAAAAACTGGCTTTGGCTATAGACTAGATGGAGTTACTTGGTTCAAGAATGGTTTATTTTGTTTGGTGTTTCCTGCCTTCACTTATGCTACGTAAGAGGAAGGGAAATGACATTCCTTGAATGCTTACTTGGCCAGGCACTGTAGTAAGTTCTTTAAACTTCTCAGCTACCTTATGAAGAAGACATTGTTACCTCATTTTACAAATGAGGAAACTAAACCTCGTATAGATTAATACATTTTCCAGAATTGCACAGCTGGTAAATCGACGGCCAAGGAAGAAGCCCTGTTCTGTCTGACTTCAAATCCCATACTTCTCCTACCATTTGGTGATGCATTTTAGCAGTTATAATTATGGACTGCAGATATAGGTGAGTTATTCTGGATATTTCTGCTTCCCTTGGGAACTTGTGCAACATCACATATTCTTTTCCCACCATCATCCAAAGAGATTTCATCCTTGAAGAGATTCTCAAAAAGAGAGGATTTTTTGCCACTGGAGACCTGCATAATTTGCAATGGGCAAAGATATAAGAAATATTTTTTTGCATGGAGGCTCTGCATATATTCTTTGACCATTCTCTTTTTCCTTTCCTAATACAAGGAAGGCTGCGAAAGGCTAATCTGGAATGATTGCTATCCAGCAGTCACCATTTTGCAAGATACCGTGTAGATTATGATGGCATGGAACCACTAAGTGCCAAACGTATAGATGTTAAATGTTATAGGAGTTCATAGGTAAGATTAAGAAAGGTTTCATGGAGGAGGTTGGAATAAATGTTTGTGAAACTGGTAGGTGCTTGAAGGATGAGTAGGTTTTGATAGGTTGAGGTAAAGAGGTAAAAATAGGCATTTCAAGATAGGAAAAATACGAATTAAGGGACAGAAACATAAATCAATATGCCTGATGCAACTGGGTCACCTCCACCACATGACTTAACTGTCAGAAGCTAGGCATTGGTACCATCAAAATATAACAAGTAAAATTTATTGAGTGTGTGCTATATGTCATGCACTACTTAAAACTCTTATATTGTGTACTTTATTTAACCTATTTAACTCTCACAGTAATCCTATGTGGCAGGCATTGTGATCATCCCCATGTTACAGATGAAGAAACTGGTGAACATGAAGTTCAGTCACTGTCACACATCTAGGCAGTGGGAGAGCTAGAGCAGTCTGGCTCCAGAGTCCGTGCTCTTAAGCCCTAACCCTGGCACAGTTATGGAGGCATTACCCGAGAGTAGCTGAGGATGAAGAGGGTTGAAAAAAATGTCCTATATTGGGAGAATTCACATGAATTTGAAGACCTTTTTATTTTTTTGCTATTTCCTTTCTCTTCTCTATTTTCCCAATTTAAAAAACTTAATTTCTAGTTAGTCTTCATTCTCAGATCTGTGCTTGCATGCTCCTTGTTCCATCCCATTTGATTCTTTTTCTTTTGATTTTTCTCCACTTCTTTTCTTTTTCCTTTTCTTCCACCCTCCTTTTTTATTTTCTTTTTCCTTCTCTTCCTTCCTCCCATTTCTGGATTATTGGAACCTGTAATATTTCTTCCTATTTGTAGGACTATGGTTCCGGAACTGCACTATTCCCATAGGAATCTCCAGGGCACGAGTGGAAAAGGTTAACAAATTGCAGAAGTTAGGGACAGCTGGAAACAGAGCTCAATCAAGGGTCAGTGAGCTTAGCTCTCCTCTCCCTCCACCCACCACCCGCCTTGTCCTGTCAGTCTAGCAAGACTCGAATGTCAGAGAGATGAGAGTCCTTAGCACAGAGAATCAGCCTCAGAGCCTGTGCCAGGATACGTTTTGCCTCCCCTGCAGGCCCTTAGGAGACAGTTGTTTTTGTCACCTTGCCAAGCACAGCAGTGGATTTATTTGTTGTACAGGAGGTAAAGCCAAGAGAATCTGGGCATAGTATTCCACAGCTCTATCTTAGTTTTCTGGAACTTGAAACCCATACCTGTCTAGAATTTTTCACTGGGTATTGGAATGGGTCTCTTTGGTTCTAAAAATGGAAGAAAAGAAACAAACAAAAAAGCAATTTCTGATGGAAATAGAACCACTAATTTAAATCCACGGACTCTGAGTTGGTTGGAATTGCCCAGGTGGTTTTTATTATGTCTCTTTCTGATTGCTAGTTGCCTCCTACAGAAATAAGGGCAGAGAAGTTTTAGCATTATAGACATTGGTTGAGTGCCCATCATGTGTCTTCGTTTTACATAGTACTGAGGAGAAGTGTAGGGGGAGATATGAGACTAAAAACAAACAGTCCTAAAATGATATATAAAAATAAGTAAAGTCTATAACAATGTCAAATCAATAGGAGGCTGAAAGTTATACATTTAAAAAATTTGAGGAGCCCCTTTTTCAGGAATTATAGTCATAACTATTTGAGATACAAAACAGTCAGTCTGAACAACACTGTGCTTACTCATTTACCTTAGTACTAGATTTGGTGACAAATAAGTACTGATTGTTTTGCACAATAAATTTCATCTTCAGAGAAAGAAAAGTCATTATTACTAGGGCTGCACAGAAGAATTTACTGTAGGCTTCATGTACTAAAAATGGCAGCAGTGTAGAACAGGGACTAAATCCCAAAGTGACTACTTTGAAGAGAATAACTTTCATCTGAGGGTATTAAGTTTTTGAATGCTTGCTTAAAAATAAAGTTGCATTATTTTATGGTTATGTTATGGACACAATGTCACTGACGTTAGATTAAAATTTTGTGAGAGCTATACATATAAGACTTTTAAAGAATAACTGAAGGCAGAATAAAAGCAATTGTCAGTGTGGCATACACACACACACACACACACACACAATGAGATGTTATCCAGTCTTAAAAAAGAAGGAAATCCTGCCATTTGTGACAACGTGGATGAATCTGGAGGGCATTATGCTAAATGAAATAAACTAAACAGAGGAAGACAAATATGCATGGTGTCACTTATATGTGGAACCAAAAAAAAATCAAACTCATGGAAACAGAGTAGAATGAGGATTAGCAGGGGCTAAGGGGTGGGGGAAAATGAGGAGAGGTTGGTAAAAGGGCACAAAATCTGAGTTATACAACGAATAAATTGTGAGGATCCAATGTATAGCATAGTGACTATAGTTAATACTGTTTCGTATGTATAGTTAATACTGTTTCGTATGATTGAAATCTGTTAAGAGAGTAGATCTTAAGAGTTTGCACCAAAAACAAAACTATGTTAAGTGATGTGTGTGTTAATTAACTTGATTGTGGAAATCCTTTCACAATGTATATGTATATCAAATCATCACGTTGTACACTTTAAATATATTACAATTTTATTTGTCAATTATACCTCAGTAAAGCTGGAAAAAATTTATAAAAGAATGCATTATGCAAACAAAAACAAAAACAAAAACAAAACCCAATTGTCAAAATAGTGGTTGAGGAAGGGAATCATATAGACTGGAATTCTTGCAACAGACCTTGGGGAAAGTGAAACTTCAAATGAGTAAAATTTGGGAATCTGGAACATAAAAAATTTGAATCTAAGGTTTAAGTGCAAGAGCAGCCATTAAACATTATCTTTAAATTAAGCAATCTATTGAAATAATAACCATAAGGATATTGGGTGATGTTATATGAGTTCTCTAATCAATGTTAAAAAATGACCTACTTTGTCCTTATTTGACCTGTAAAATAGTGGTAGCTCTTGAGAGGTGTCTTAGGAAATAATCTTGGGAACATTGCCTAGTACATTAGATGTATTTTCTTGAGGCTGTTCGCATGTCTGACTAACCCAGAGACTATAGATCCCTTAGAGTGCCGTATTCCCAGAATCCCATAGAATGTAGTGACTTAAGAAAGTCTTGCAGCAAGAAATAACAAGTGCTGCAGAGGATGTGGAGAAGAGGGACCCTCATACACTGCTGGTGCGAATGCAAACTGGTTCAGCCGCTATGGAAAACAGTATGGAGAGTCCTCAAAAAAATTAAAAATAGAAATTCTATATGATCCAGCTATCCCATTACTGGGTATTTATCCAAAGAACATGAAATCAACAATTCAGAGATTTATGCACCCCTATGTTCATTGCAACATTATTCATAATAGCCAAGGCATGGAAGCAACCCAAGTGCCCATCAACAGATGGATGGATAAAGAATAGGTGGTATGTATATACAATGGAATACTACTCAGCCATAAAAAAAGACAAAATCGTCCCATTTGCAACAAAATGGATGGAGCTTGAGGGTATTATGCTAAGCGAAATGAGCCAGACAGAGAATGACAAACACTGAATGATTTCACTCATGTGGGAGACAAACACATGGATAAGGAGAACAGCTTACCAGAGGGGAAGGAGGTGGGAGGTAAAGAGGCACATGTGTATGGTGATGGATAAAAACTAGACTATTGGTGGTGAACAAGAGGCAGTCTATGTAGAAACTAATATATAATAATGTACACCTGAAATTTATACAATGTTTTAAGTCCATATGACCTCAATAAAATAATTCAAAAAAAAAGAAAAAAGCCTTGCGGTCCCAGCTAGTAAAGTCAGCCAGGCTTCCACAATAGCTAACAGTCTATAATTATACATGGTTGTTTGTCCAGAAAGTACTCCCAAGTAGTAAATGAAGATTAATGGACAAATATACAGGGCAAAATAAGTTCTGAAAACTAGCGACATATTTATTTCTCTAATTATGATCTGAAGATTAAAAAAATATTGAAATGAACTAAATGGCTGTAGTTTTACTGGCTCTTTGCTTTGTAATCAAAAGTTCCAAATTCGGCCTTTTCTTCAATCAAGCAGTTCCATATCAATCCAATCAATCAATATGTTCCATAGATTTAAGAAAAAGGAATGTGACTTTAAACTTGTCACTAATTTCCAATTATAACATTAAAGGCTTAGATGAAAATCCACTATGAGGAAAAAGATTCATTCTGAATCAAATCAACTTTCATAGGCATTTAGTACAATAATAAATTATATTTACTGAGCATCAGTTAAGTGCAAAACACGGTACAAGGTGATCTATTTAATCCTTATAACAAACCTTCGAGATGAGAACTGTTACAATCCTTATTTTGTAGATGTGAAAAGACGAGGCATAGAGAGGTTATGGAACTAGCACAAAGTATTGAGAGGCATAAATAGGACATAAACCCAGCTATTTCAACTCCAGAGCCCCACTTAAAAAAATTTATTTATAACAGTAATAAATGCGCATAGTTTAGAGGTAAAATAGCTACAGATCTTGTAATTAGGTTGAACACTTAATTTGTTGTGCACTTTTGAGATGAAAGTGTGCTAACTGCTTAGGACACTGGGAAAACAGGCATAAAACAGGACATTTCTGAGAAGCGCGGCATGTACGGCCACCTGATTTATAACGCAAAGTAGCCCTCCCTGTCTGCAGTAGCCCTTGCTCCGCAGTTCCTGCTCCTCAGAGGCAACTATTTAAATTGTTTTTGCTGGTGGTTTTTTTTTTTTTTTGTATTTTACATTTGGGAGTTCTTTTTTCAGGCATCATATTGACGACTATTTATCCAAATAACATGCTATACTATAAATTTTTGATTTTTCAATTTTACATGGTTATATATTGATTCCTACTATGGAACACAAGACTTTAGCTTTCTCATACTTTCTGACTAAACAAACTTTTCCTACCTTCATTCTTCTAATTTGTTTGTTAAATAATTTTGTATTTATATTAGGAAGACTATACAAATTTGGTTACAGTTGATCCACATGTAATAATCTACTGTATTTTTAAAATCTACTTACTGTTTTTCTTGGAGCTAACTATCTTGGGTGTTCATTTTTGCTTAGTTTTCTATGGACCTGTTGCTCATTCAGCCCCAAGCTTTTTTGCTAAATTCTAAAGCTCCTCTTATTATTATCAAACCTCATAGGTAATAGATAAGTTCCACTTTTCCCCTTAGTGACGTCTTTCTTGGGTTCTCCATCTTTTTGATTCAGGATGACAGACTACCTTCTAAATCTGCTATTCCATAGTTTTCTTGGAATCTATCATCACCATTACCCTGGGATACTTTCTCTTTCTTTTTTTTTTAGATTTTCTATATCCTGGATTGCATGTCTTTCTCTTAGCGTCCCCCACACCAGAGCCTCTCTGAGTCAGTCTCTTACTAGAGTAATGTCCTGTTTTCTGTTGGCAGGGAAGGGTGTAGTTGACTGGCAGTGTAGGCTGGGGGAGAGCATCTAAACTCTGAATGCTCACATTACAAACTCAGAATTGAATCCTCACCCTATCTTGCTCCTTACTCTTCAAAGTCACCTGGTACCTCCAATTCCTGAATCTTTCTGGAGTTTAGCAGTGTGAATGTGCTTGTTTCTCATTGACATCTCCCTTTCGAGGCAGTTGGGTTTCAACTTTCTCTGACTGACTGAGTCAGTTGCTATTCATTTCATCTTTTTTCCATCCTCCAAAACTTTGTTTTCTTTGTCCTGAAGAGTTTATATCCTTTTTTTAAAAAAAAATTCTTTGTTTTTTAGAGCAGTTCTAGGTTCACAGCAAAGTTGAGCAGAAAGTACAGAGTTCCCACGTACCCTCTTCCCCCAAACATTCACAGCCTCTCCCACGCTCAACATCCCTCACCAGAGTGGTATATTTGTGGTAATTGGTGAACCTACATTGACACATCACTGTCACCCAAAGTCCAGAGTTTACACTAGGGTTCACTCTTGGGTTGTACATTTTTAGGTTTGACAAATGTGTAATGACATCTATTCACCATTGTAGTATCATACAAGAATAGTTTCACTGCCCTAAAAATCCTCTGTGCTCTGCCTATTCTACCCACCCTCCCCGCTAACCCCTGGCAACCGCTGATCTTTGTAATCTTCATATTCTTGGCTTTTCCCAGAATGTCATATAGTTGAGATCATACAGATTGGGTTCTTTCACTTAGTAATATGTATTTAAGATTATTCCCTGTTTTTTCATGGCTTAATAGCTATTTCTTTTCAATGCCAAATAATATTCTATTGCATGGATGTACTAGTTTATTTATCCATTCACATACTGAAGGACATTTTGGTTGTTTTCAAATTTTGGTGACTATGAAAAAAGCTGCTATAGACATCCATGTGCACGTTTTTGTGCAGACATAAGTTTTCAACTCATTTGGGTAAATACCAAGGGGTGTAATTGTTGGATTGTATGATAAGAGAGTATGTTTAATTTTGTAAGAAAATACCGAATTGTCTTCTAAAATGGCTGTACCATTTTGCATTCTCACCAGCAGTGAATGAGGGTCCCTGTTGCTTCACATTCTCACCAGCGTTTGGTATTGTCAGTGTTCTGGATTTGGCCCATTCCAATAGGTGTGTAGTGGTATCTCTGTTTTAATTTGCATTTCCCTGATGACATATGGTGAGGAACATCATTTCATATGCTTATTTGTCATCTACTTTTCTTCTTTGGTAGGGTGTCTGTTAAGGTCTTTGGCCCACTTTTAAATAGTACTTTTTTTCCTTATTGTTGAGTTTTAGGAGTTTTTTGTATATTTTGGATACCAGTCCTTTATCAGATATATCTTTTGCAAATATTTTCTCCCAGTTTGTAGCTTGTCTTTTCATTCTCTGAACAGTGTCTTTCACAGTATAGAAGTTTTTAATTTTAATGAAGTCCATCTTATCAGTTATTTCTTTCATGGATCATGCCTTTCATGCATTATGTAAAATGTCGTCACCAAACTCAAGGTCATCTAGATTTTCTCCTGTGTTGTCTTCCAGGAGTTTTGTAGTTTTGCATTTTACATATAAGTCTTTCATCCATTTTGAGTTAACTTTTGTGAAAGGTGTTTCATTTTGTGAAATGAAAAAAGATTCTTTTTTTTGCATGCAGTTGCCCAGTTGTTCCAGCACCATTTGTCAAAAAGACTGTCTTTGCTCCTTTGTATTGCCTTTGCTCCTTTGTCAAGGATCAGTTGACTGTATGTGCCTGGATCTATTTCTGGCCTCTCTGTTCTGTCATGCTGATTTTTTTGGTCTACTCTTTCACCAGTACCATGCTGTTTTGTTTACTGTAGCTTTATAGTAAGTCTTGAAGATATCCACAAAATAATTTTCTGGGATTTTGATTGGAGTTACATTTAATCTATTTATCCAGTTAGGAAGACCTGGCATCTTGACAATATTGAGACTTCCTATCCATGAACATGGAATATCTCTCCAATTTTTCATTCTTCTTTGATTTCTTTCATCAGAGTTTTGTAGTTATCCTCATAGAGATCTTGTATATATTTTGTCAGATTTATACCTACGTATTTCATCTTGGGAGCTGCTAATGTAAATTATATCGTGTTTTTAATTTCAAGTTCCAGTTGCTCATTGCTGACATATAGAAAAGTGAGTGACTTTTGTATGTTAACTTTGTATCTTGCCAGCTTGCTATAATCACTTATTAGTCCCAGAAATTTTTTTTTTAATTCTTTGGGATTTTCTACATTGACAATCATGTCATCCATGAACAAAGGCAGTTTTATTTCTTCTTTCTCAATTTGCATACCTTTTCTTTTCTTTCCTTCTTTAACTGCATTAGCTAGGACTTCCAGTATTTCTAGTAATGTTGCAAATCAGTGGTGAGAGTGGATATCCTTGCCTTGTTCTTGATCTTAGCAGGAAGATTTCTAGTTTTTCATAGTTAGACATCACGTTAGTTGTAGGGTTTTTTGTAGATTTTCTTTATGAATTTGAAGAAGGTTCCCTCTACTTCTAGTTTGCTGAGAGTTTTCAACATGAATGAGTATTGGATTTTGTTAAATGCTGTTTTTTAGCATCTATTGATATGAAAATGTGGTTTTTCTTCTTTAGCCTATTAAGGTAATAGATTGCATTAATTTTTTAATGTTGAACTAGCCTTACATGTCTGGAATAAATCCCACTTGGTCATGGTGTATAATTCGTTTTAAACATTGTTGAATTCAATTTACTAACATTTTGTTGAGGATTTTTGCATCTATCTTCATGGGAGATGCTCATCTGTACTTTTTATTTTTTTATGATGTCTTTGTCTGGTTTTGGTTTTAGGATAATGCTGGCCTAGGGCTGACTTTTTCCACTTTGTTTTTGTTGAGAAAAAGTGTTGTTTTCTTCTGGTGCCTGGTGGTATTCACCTCACCTTCTGCAGAAAGGGATGTATGGGGGAGATGGAATTAACCTGGGCTTTGAAGGAGCAAAAGGGAAGAAGGTAGTAGGGTGTGGTGGCCAAGAATGCAGGCTTAGGATTCAAATGAGACCTAGATACAAGTCCTGGCTCTGCAATTTACAAGCTATCTGACCTTGAGTAAATTACTGAAACTCTCTAAACCTCAGTATCCTCATTTGTGTAATGAAAACAGTAATATTGCCTTCCTCATAAAGTTGTCAGGAGGATTATAAAGAGGGTAAAACACATAGAGTGAGTGCCCAGCACTCAGTAAGGATTTGATAATTGTTAGTTATTAATTTTTTTTAAAAGGCAAAGGGTGGGGCCAGCCTGGTGGCATAGTGGTTAAGATCTTGCTCTCTGCTTTGATGGCCTGAGGTTCACAGGTTCAGATCCTGGTCATGGACCTAGCATCACTTGTCAAGTTATGCTGTGGCAGCATCTCACATAAAATAGAGGAAAATTGGCACAGATGTTAGCTCAGTGACAATCCTCCTCAAGCAAAAAGAGGAAGATTGGCAACAGGTTTTAGCTCAGGGCCAATCTTCCTCACATACTCACATGAAAAAAGGCAAAGGGCAATGGTAAACTCTTTTTAAATGGATGAAGAACATTGAAATAATGACCAGAATAGCAAAGATTTAAAGCAGAATGTGCCATGGAGGGCCTTAATTAAGCCCAAGGATTATGTGAAGAGTCTTTTAGTAACTGATAAGATTTTGCGAGGGCATAGGAGACAAGTTAGAAGTTAACTTTCACCTGTCTCCTACGTAGAAGCTGAGCCTCCAGGTCTCAGCCTTCAGGAAGCCTGCCTTGACTTTCCACCTTACATTTCATTAATTGGGTGTTCCCCTTACGGGCTCCTATAATAGTCTGTACTTCCCATATCCTGGCATTTACCATATTATATTGAAACTTGTCAGAATACCCTGCTACCCTCTATGCTCCTCAAGGCCATGATTTATGAATGTCTTATTTACAGTGCCAGTGTCTGGCACATAATAGGCACTCAATAAATTCGGGTCAACTAAGTGAGTGAGTAAATGAGAATACAGTAGAGAAGCAGCACATAGAAGGCCTTGGGTTGATAGTGTAATTATGGTGCATATATGGTATAAGATATACAATGTTTGGGAACCTGAAATACAGTTCTGCAACATTATGCTTCTGAATACTGAGTGATATGATAATAAAATTGGACATATAGGAATGAGCCTAGCTGAGTGTCCAGCACACATGCAGTAAATTTGTGTTAGATTTGGGCTATATAGATAGAGCTAGGGCTTTCTCAACAAATGTTCTCAAAGTTCATAGGGTTTGGGGTTAGGTGCTGGCATGGGGGGTATGGAGGCAAAATTGTATATTTTTTTTACAATACAGTAAAATTTGAAAATAGTCTCTAAATTTGGAGAGATTGACTTGGAATGATGGGCTTCTCTTTGGCAAATCTATTTTTAATTAAATGGCATTTTTTTGATCATGTATTTGTTATAGTAGTCTAACTTTTTTAAAAAAAGAGTAAATATGTAATAATTTTTCAAAAAATATACAATGTCTAGTTCAGTATGAATTGGTGATTCCCAATCTTTCTATTACAAAGAAAAATTTGCAGTAATTTTGAAAAATTGCTTGGAATCACCAAGTTTCATTATTCTCTTGCTTGTTCCTAGTTTTATTGCATGTTTGAGTGAGTTAAACTATCTGATTATGTTTCAGACACACCTGAGTGAAATACATGCTGAGCTGTGGACTGCTCTTCCATATGAACATAATTTCTTCCTTTCTCGGCCTCAGTGCCTTCTGGGTCTTTTCTTTTTTTCTCTACTCATTCCTACAATGTTTCCTTTTCTTTTCTATATGCTGCATCTTACTATTTCTCTCACCCAAATTTAACCCACATTAGTTTTATAAAAAGGAAAAAAACTGTTACCTATTTAAAAAATCCATTTTTTCTTTTTCTCTAGTTAATGCCTTATCTAATTCCATCACATTTGGCTAAGGTGTTGGGCAGTTGCTTACTTAGTCTGTGTCTTTCCTTTTTGACTATAAATCCCAAATGGATAGTTATTTTTTAGACTACTTTTGCATGGCCCAGATTTTCTTAATGTGGTATTTAATTAATACCACTCCAACTCTATTCTACATTTCTAGTCTAAATAAATGTTTAAGTTATAACCACAGCTTATAATTCAGTCCGGAGAAAGCTAGAAAACTCTGTGCGTGTGTGTGTGTGTGTGTGAGGGGGCGGTGCATATATATAGGGAAATGATATGTAATATATCTGTTGCTCATTTAAAACTTTGGCGTGGCCTTCATTACCTACATGTCCTGTATATCTGTATAAGATCACAGTGAGCCTGTGTGTAATATTTACCATTGATACTGCCAAAGTCCTGAATTGAATTCTTTCCAGAAATGTTAAGGTTTGAGTTTATTGTTTCAAGTTAATGAGTGTGCCTTTAACTCAAGGCAAAGACAAGGGTTGAAACCAGATTATGTGGCCTTAAACCACACAACAATTTCCCTTGTGAAATTTTTTGCTGTTTGAGTTTAGTTTGTACAAAATAATCAAAACACTCTGTAGGAATTATAAGCTTCTAAAGTGTTTTATCCCCACAGAGCAGTTTAGATCATGTGTGGCAGTCCGGAACTTAGAAAGTGGTTGACAATTTATCATAAGCATTAGAAATCAAAGTTAGCATTAAAAATCCACCCCTTGTGACTTTCCCCCTCTGAGTTGAGCTTACATAAAACAATCGAATACACTATAGGACTCATCAGCTTTTGGTGAACTTTTAATTTGATTGTATAATGGTTTAAATTGGTTATAAAAGTTTTGGAATCAAACTTGAATCACTTCTACTTAGCTCTGAAAGTCATTAAAACATAGAGACCTGTAGACTTTTATTGGTAAACATTTTGATTACAGTTTTATTTTAGAGGACAATTCTTAGTTTACATATTTGTGTACTTGTGGGCTTCCAGGAAGATCTTATCGGTCATCCTTTCTTCAGAATTATTCAGATTAAACATATTGTAAAGGTTTTTTTTAGTTTTATGTTGGGAAATGGATGTATTCTTTGTCTTTTCCAATATAAACTTAATATATAAGAAACTTGTATATTGTGTGAGCATTTACATATGCTTTGTATATGCATAGAGTAATTTATTTAAAATTAAAGTTAGCATAGGAGAGTGGAAGCTTAAAAAGCCTATTGCCTAATAACTTTAGTTTGTTGAAGAGAGCATTAGTTCAAAACAAAATGAACAAATTAGAAACTGACTTTATTTACTAAGGTTTTAAAATACATCAAATTCTCTATAGTTAATGGATTATATTGTTAATAAATAATATAACATCAATGGCATATAATTTTCTACAAATGAAATTTGTGTATCATATAAATATTTTAATACTCCTTTTTATACATTGCCTTTTTTCCAAGAAGAATAAAGAAAAAAATCAACTTTTCTAAAATAAATACCAAAAGAAGGGGAGGGATTGGTAACTGTAACGTCAATGGACTATAATGTGGGATGAAAGTGTCTTTACTTAATACTGATCACTTTTGAGAAATAACTGGATATTTTAAGGTGACAACTCTGTAATTATTTTTGGAATACTGTGTTTGCTTTATGAAATCCGCAATCATTTCTGTTTTCCTCTTAGTACAGCAATTTGGTGAACTGTAATTTACTGCAATTTGTGTGGACAAAGATTGTAGATTATATTCTGCTAATAATATTCCCAAATACAAATTTGTGTCAACAAATCCAGAGGTGGCATATGACCAAATTCAATGACTTATGCTTAAGAAAACAATATTAATTATAGTTTTAAAAGGTAGTATATTTTTCAGCCATTCAAAAACACAAAACAGTCTTCCAGCAGTAATCTGGGGTTTGTATCAAATGAAGGCATCTTGCTGGAATGTCTGTGGGACCTCTCTGAGGCTTGGTGTTCACTGGACTTGCATGCAGAACAATTTACTGTCCAGAGGGCTGATTAGGACAGTACAAAACCAAAGCAGTCACTAATAGCCTAGCCCCTTGCACTCCCAACAATTCAGTCTCTGTATTTGCTAATAGATTGGAAGGTGAATATTCATTATGGTAGATACATATACATTAAATTGTGCCTCTGAGTACTATATGGAGTTATGTGCAAAGAGGAGACAGCTGGTTTGATGTTTGTTTGGAGGACACAGAAAGATCTTCTCAGCCTTCCAATTAACTCCTATATCAGTCACCTGTGTCACCTGACATTCTTATTATAAAAATTCATCCTATGGGTTAAGACATTAGCCAAGAAATAAGACTCCCTTAAAGAGTTTTTGACTCACAAGTCAATAATTTTATATATATTTTACCAGTATTTTATAATTTACAAAGTTATTTATGACAATTCTGCGGGCCATTGTCATTCTCGTATTAGCAATAAGGAACTGAGGCTCAGAGAAGTTATATAACTTGCGCAGGCTCATATAGCTAATGGCAGATGGAAGCTTCCAACTCTAAATCTAACACTTTTATTATTACATTACAGCAAGGATATAAGAAACTCCTGGCTCACTAGTTAATACACAGAATAGTTTAGCAGATTAGTGGGTCAGAGATGAGAGAGAGTTGGAAAGGTGACTTAGATCAAAGTGAAGAGGGAGGCAGTCAAAGACACTGGGGACCCAGGGTTGGGGCTGGGTAGGGGGTAGAGTTGAGGTGAGAGATGGAGCTGATCACAAAGAATCAAGATGGCGAAGACAGAAATAGAAATCCGATGACCAACCTCACTCTTTGATTGTTCATGTCTGTAAGAACAGTAACTCTTTATCCTCTTGCCACAGCTCCTAAGAGGTTCCATGGCATCTTTTCACCACCATTCTTCCATGTTGGGTGATAGACGAAAGGGAATTTAGACATTTACCTTTTTGAAAAATTCTTTATGGGACTTATTTAGGCAAGAAAAGATATATGGCACTCTATAAGTACTCTCTGTGTGAATGGCTTCAGTGATATATAGGAGAGTCACATGCTAGCCATGTGACTTTGGGCAATTTCCTCATATGTTAAATAGTCATAATAATAGTAGCTACCTCATAGGTTGTTGTAAGAGTTACATAAATAAATACGTGCAAAGATCTTAGAACAGTGCCTGGTTCAGAGTAAGCTTTCAATGAATTTGCTATTATTACAATTCACAGAAAGTTATAATCAGGGCATGCCACAAGAAATGTGGATATACAGTAGTCTTTCCTTATCTACAGGGGATACATTCTAAGACCCCCAGTGGATGCCTGAAACCACGGATAATACTGAACCCCATATACTGTGTTTTTCTCTGTACATACATATTTAGGTGCAACAGCAAAACTAGCATGAATTTCTTTCTCCTTCTTCACAATTTCATGGATAGAAGATTCATTCTTACCATAGATCTCAGCAACCTCAGCATATAACTGTTTTTCTTTACTTATTAAATTGAGAACTTTTACCTTTTCACTTTAAGGAAGCACTTTGTGGCTTCTCTGACATATCTGAATTGCCAGAGTTATGACTCTTGCACTTTGTGGCCATTATTAAGTAAAATAAGTGTTACTTGAACATAAGCACTGTGATACTGCAACAATCAATCTGACATTCGAGAAAGCTACTAAGTGACTAATGGGCAGATAGTGTATACAGCGAGGATATGCTGGACAAAGGGATGATTCATGTCTCAGGTGGGATGGAAGGGGATGCTGCAAGATTTCATCACACTACTCAGAGAAGCATGCAATTTATATCTTATGAATTCTTTATTTCTGGAATTTTCCATTTAATATTTTCAGACCATGGTTGACAGAGGACAACTGACACTGCAGAAAGTGAAACTGCAGATAAGGGTGACTATTATAATTGAAAAGACTACCTAAAAATTTTTGAGGTTTTGATTTATAGTAATTCTTAGTATTTTTCTTAACATTTTTTTCTTTTATAGTTAATCAATAGCTCTTTGATGAGACTGCTTTTCTAGATGGGGACACATAATGTAAATTAGTAATTTTATTCCATAAAAATGTTTCCTAACAAAGTATCAGTTGCTTCTTTCATCTTCTTTCTCATCCTTGAGAAAGTAAGAGTCAAGTCTTTTGCCTTATAACACACAGAATACCAAGAGAAAGATTTATTTAATAAGCAGCTGGAAAGACCAGGTACCACGAGATGTAAGAAATAAAACATAAGGAGACTGGACAGAATTTGAACAGAGTAGGAAAGGGGACCTTTGGCCTAAAAAGAAGGTTCTGAGAAACTCAGATGTGGGGAGAAAAATTACTGTACTCTTTTCTTTGTTTGTTGAAGTCAGTTTATTTCTCATCCATGTTATATGAAGACGATAGAAGCTATTTAGGGTAAGCTAAAAGAAAATAATGCTGTTGCTTGGTACTTATTTATCTGAATTTTTATTCTTTGTTTCTTCATAGTTGTTTCTGTTTCTTGAACATTCTATGCTCTCTTGCCTTTTGAAGGGTGGAACTTTGCACATACTGTACCCATCTTGCAAAAAATTCCAAAACAAACTCATCCTTTGCCAGGTTAACTTCTCATCTCTGAAGCCTCTGTTTAAATGCCTCATGCTTGAGATACTTTACCTTCCCCTAGATCAGGTTAATTCCCGTTAGATGCTCTCATACAACCTTCAGAACTTCCCCATTGTCTTACTGTATTGTACTTCTCTAATGTTTGTCTTCTCCTCTAGGTTGTAAACTCCATGAGAGCACTCCCCCCTTATCTCTGGGGCTCTGGATAATGTACTCTATCTTGATAGGGATGCTGGTTTATATACACAAAATTCATTGATTTGTACATCTAAGATCAGTGCTCTTTATTCTATGCAGGTTATACCTCAATAAATAAGAATAAAACATCAAGCACTTATTAAGACATTTAATCTGCAAAATACCAAACCTTGAGTTTAAGTTGAACACGTTGTTAGTAAAGTTCTTCCTTTACTGAGTTGAAATATGCATTTCTATAATTTTAGTCCGTTGGCCATATATCCATTCTTTGAGCCAACATTAAAAAATTCTATTTCTCATTTTACACGATGCCTTTTAAAATATTTGATGAAAACTTTTGTGTTCCAGGCTAACCTCAACCATACCTCTCATGACAGTTTTAGTTTTTTAATCATCTTGATCTTTCTCCAGCAGATGTTCTCTAGTTTATTAATGTCCATCAAAATGTGGTACCTAGAACTGAACACAGCATTCCTAGTATTATCTGACCAATGCAGAGTACAGCTTGCCATCACTTCCCTTGTAATGCATATTTTGCTGCTATTAAATAGACTAAAACACTTTTCATTAATTGTGTTTAATATTATCTCTTCTCATATTAAGACTCTTTTTCAACTCCATTTAAAAATTGCCATTAAACTAACTCCCTTCCATTCGTATTTGCATAATTCACTTTTTAAACCTATTTCAGGCCATTACACCACGTGGGCTTCAAGTGATAATGGGTTCCAACTTATTCCACCCAAAATTACATTCTCTCTCTATTTCATAGGTTTGTTATGACACTTAAATATGATAAGGCCTAGAAATATGTTTTACAAAATGCATAGTGTATGCAAATTTAAAGAAAATAATTGTTGAGATAATTTTGAAACCCAAGTCTTTCGTCATTCCATGTTGTTTATTAAGAATATTAAATATAAAAAGCACAGGGGCAGAGCCTATAGCATAGCTCCCTTTCCAGTTGACATCCATCATACTTTTTCTCTTACTTGTTTAATCATTATTAAACAGAAACATAGCATAATGCCATATGAAAAATCAAAATATATTAAGGAGCATATAGAAACAAGATTGAATAGTTTCTGGTTTTTGCTGCCATCTCTCAACATATAATTAACTCCTTAAGCAGTAATCCTATACAGTCTTAATTACTACAGCTTTATAATACATTTTTGTATCTGGTAGATCTTGGCTGTTCTTGGCCCTAGAAATTTCCATACACTATTGAATATGCTATTCTAATCCTGCACACACACACACACAACTTGTTTAGGATTTTCACTCGGATTGCTTCGAGCATATAAATCAATTGGGAGAGAATTGACATCTTTAAAATAATGATTTTTCCAGTCTATGAGCGTAGTGTGTCTCTCCATTTATTTAGATCATTTTTATTGTCTTTCAGTAAAGTTTGTAATTTTTTCTATAAAGGTCTCACACATCTTCCTTTGTATGTCATATTTTTGTACTAAGTGGTATGTTTTTTTAAATACTATTTTCTAACTTTGTTGTTAGTATATAGAAACATAATTGTTATTTGTTTATAGATTTTGTATCCATTAACCTTGAAAACTCTAACCAAGTCTAACAATTTTTTAGAGTTTTTTCCAATTATTACATACAAAGTCATGCTATCTGTGAATAATGACAGTTCTGTTTCTTCTTTTCCAATTCTTTTAACATATATCTTTCTATATCCTCCTACTCCAACCCATCTCCCTGCCTGCACTCTCCGGAATCCTATTTTTAATCATTTATTTAATGTTTTAAAATATTATTTTATCATATATATGTATTCCTTTAAAATAAGACTGTAACTTTAATTGCTTTTAACTTTATAAAAAAGATACTGTATTGTATATAATATTCTGGGACTTAAAACAAATATTGGATTATGTCATATTGCTACATAAAGAAAACATAGGTGAATACCTTCTTGATTTGGTGTAGGGAATGATTTTTAGCAGACTATGTAAAATTAATATCTCTTTTCATCAAAGAAACTTTAAATAAAGTAAAAACACATATTACAGAAAGCAGAGACTTGAACAGATTTGTACACCAATGTTCATAGCATTGCATTTCCCTCAAATACCTGCCTGGTCTGCTCCCTCATTTCCTTGAGGTCTCTACTAAAATGTTACCTTCTCAGTGAGGCCTTCTGTGACCATACTATAAAAAATATCAATTTCCCTCATCACCCCATTGTGTTCTATCTACTCTACTTTATTTTTTACATTTGCCACATATAAAATAATATATACAATATAGAATTTATATAAATTATGAAACATAATCATAAAATGATCATTCATGAACACTCTACCCTACTTAAGGGTCAGACACTACCAACGGTATGGAATCAAACTTTGTTCTTTCTTTCTTTTTTTGAGGAGGAGGATTAGCCCTGAGCTAACTACTGCCAGTCCTCCTCTTTTTGCTGAGGAAGCCTGGCCCTGAGCTAACATCCATGCCCATCTTCCTCTATTTTATATGTGGGATGCCTACCACAGCATGGCGTGCCAAGCGGTGCCGTGTCCGCACCCGGGGTCGAACCGGTGAACCCCTGGCCACCGAGAAGCGGAACGTGTGAGCTTAACTGCTGCACCACTGGGCTGGCCCCTGTTCTTTCTTTCTCTTGCCCCTCCCACCCACTGAGATAACCAACATCCTGGATCATCTACCCTTTGCTTTAAAAAAATTGTTTTATTACATATATTTTTTATTTTTGCATAACTTTTCAGCTTTATAATGTGATGTTGTTATAAGTCTTTTTTGGATTCATTAGTATCCTAAAATCTAAAATTGGGTTTGTAAAATGAATCTGTTGTTGAGAATTTAGTTCATTCATTTTCACTGTTATACTATTCCATTGTAGGAATATATTATTCCATTCTCCTGCTGGGTTGTTTCATGGGTTTTTTTTGCTATTGAAATCAATGCTGCTATGGACATTTTCATACACATCTGCTGGTACATAGATACAAGGAGTTCTGTAGGGTATGTACTTAGGAGTGGAATTATCCCTGTTCACCTTGATGAGAAAATTCCAAATTGTTTTCCAAAGTGATTGAACCAAGACCCTCCAGCTAGTAATATGCAAACGTTCCCATTGTTTCATATACCTACATGGTATTGTCAGACTTCTTGGTTTTTCTCCTTCTTTTTTTTTTTCCCCCATCTAATAGATATAAAATGGCATTTATTGTTTTCTTAATTTGGTTTCCAAGATTACTAATGAGACTAAGCTTTTTACCACATGCTTATTTGCCATCTATATTTACTTTTATATGAAATGTATGTTTATGTATTTTGCCCATTTCTCTATTGGGTCTTTTGTCTTTTTATTGTTGAAAGATTCTATTTTGGATATATGCTAATTTTTAATCCTTTGTTGATTGTAGCTGTCATAAATATCTTCTCCTTTTTATTGCTGCTTGTATTTTCCCTTTCTTTATATTTTTTTGCAGGGTGGAACTAGATAATTTGTTTTTCTCACTAGTTATAGCATGAAAAAACTTCCTAACGTGTTACAGTTAATTCTCAATTTTTCATTAAAGAAAGGTTGCTTTACCCTCTCATCTACCATCATTTTGAAGGTCAGTTTTGTTTTCTTTCCTCTTCAAATGAAGTTTTCTGTAGATCTCAAGTAGATCTTTCTTCTGACATCCCTTCCCCAAGTCTTAATAACATATGCTGGAGGCAGGGACAGAAGCAGTGTAGGTGGGCCACTACCCTTGATGGCAGAACCAAGGGGTCACCCACTGTTTTCAAGATGGCCCTAATCTTCTCTGTCTTGGCTTTAGCAACATTGGCTTTGATACCTCGGGCCAATATTTTACAACTTTTTGAGGTTTGTGATCTGTTTCACTTCACAGTTTTGCCTCATCATATGGAAAATGTACATGTACATTAAATGTACACTAAAATGTATGCATTCTTTTGGTTTACAGATGTCTTCCTCTTCTACTAGCTCAGGAATGCCTTGGCAGAGGGTACCTGGCACCATGCCACCCAAGTATTCTATCTTGGATCTTCAATTTTTTTTCTGATTTCAGTTACTCATTGAGGCCTGAAATCTCCAGGAGTATCAAATCAGACGTATCCTGAAATAACTATTGCATAGTGTGTGTTTGGCATAAGAACGTTTACCTCTTGGGGGTATTATCCAGGAAAGTGCTGGTGAGGACCTTGAGCTTCGCTCCTTAAAGCATTGAGACTCCTCAGCAGCCTTAGTACATACTTTGTAACAGTTGATCAGGAGGACGGTGTCCAAAGGAGGTGAGGAATCAGGAGTCATGGTCAGGAAGCAGAAAGGTCACATGCAGCTCTGCAGGCAGAGGGAGAAGAGGTAGATACTGCTCCTGAGGAACATGCAAGCAAGGAGCGACTCGGTGGTTTCTTTGGCTGAATTTAACTTGTATTTTTACCTGTATTGAGGTATAATTGACATATGAGAAAACAATCCATACTTAAATTATGCAATTCGATAGATTTTGACTTATATGTTCCTGTGAAACATCACCACAATCAAGATAATCACCTCCAAAAGTTTCCTCCTGTCCCTTTGTAATTCTCCCTCCTGTCCCTTCATGCACCTTCTTCTACCTCCAGGCAACCACAAATCTATTTTCTGCCATTATAGATTAGTTTGCACTTTATAGGGTTTTATATATATGAAATAATAGAGTATATACTCTTTATTTTGGGGGCTGGGATTCTAGGTTCTTCATCGCAGTGTATTTGAGGTTGATCCATGTTGTTGTATGTATTAATACTTTGTTTCTTTTTATTACTAAGTAGTATTCCATTGTAGCAATGTACCACAATTTAGTTATTCATTCAAATATTGATACATTTGTGTTGTTTCTGTTTTTGCCAATTACAAATATGGCTGCTATTAACATTCATGTACACATCTTTGTGCGGACATAAGCTTTCGTTTTTCTTGGGTATTTATCTAGGAGTGGAATGATCAGATCACATGGTAGATGTGTTTAACTTTGTGAGACTGACAAACTGTCAAAGTGGTTATACCATTTCACATTCCCATTGGTAGTATATGAGAGTTCTAGTTGTTCCACATTCTTGCCAACACTTAACATGATCAGAATTTTAAATTTTATCTATTGTAATAGGTGTGTAATGGCATCTCAATTTGATTTTAATTTGTAATAACTAGTAATAACTAATAATATTGGTAACAATAACAATTGATGATGCTGAGCACTTTTTCATGTGCTTATTTTTAGTCTATATATCTTCTTCAGTGCAATGTCTGTTCAGATCTTTGCCCATTTTAAAAAATTGGGTTGCATTGTTTTCTTATAATTTGAGAGTTATTTATTGTTGTGGATAGAAGTCCTTTATAGGATATATGATTTGCAAATGTTTACTGGCAGTCTGTGGCTTGTCTTTTTATTCTCTTTCCTGAAGTAGAAATTTTTAACTTTGATGAAATCCAATTTATTGTTTTCTTCTTTTATGCATCAGGATTTTGGAGTATCTACCACATGAATTTTAATGTCAAATTTGCCAATGTTTCTTTTTATGGCTAAGACATTTTTGCTTGGTTTAAGATATAATTCCAAGTCTGAGGTCATAAATATGTCATCTTGTGTTTTCTTTACGAGTTTTAAAGCTTTTAATTTGTTTTTTATTCATATGGCATTGATTTTTATGTGTGCTCTGGGGAACCATCCCATTTTTTTCTGTATGAATACTCAGTTGACTAAGAATAGTTTATTGAACAGTTCATCTTTTCCGCACTGCATCAGTTGGGGTAAACTCACTTATGCTGTAGTAATAAACAATCCCAAAACCCCTGTAGAATAACACAATAGTCTGTTTCTCAGTTCTTGCTTTATGTGTGAGACAAGTCAACACGGACTCTGCTTATGAAAGCCACTCAGGCACCCAGGCTGACGAAGGCTCTGTTCTGACATAAGCTTCTAGAATTACTTTGACAAGGGAAGAAGAAGACAAATTCGTGACTGGTTTTTGAAGCTTTTTCAAGGAAGTGACATACTTGTACTCACATTCCAATGTGGGTCGCAAGTCCACACCTACCATAAAAGGGAGTGGGAAATTGCGATCTTCCATGTACCTAGGAGGAAAACAAAAGGAAATATTTGGTGAATAATATTAATAACTACCCTATGACTTATCTGTAAAGTCACCTATGTAATATGTCGATTTTCATGTGTGTACAGATTTGCTTCTGGGCTCTTTATAGGTCAATTTTTCTAATTTTTTTCTAACTCTAATCATAGTGCAATTCTTAATTATTATCACTCTGTATGTATTTTGACATCAGATAGGACAAGTCTCTCCAGAGTTGGGGAAAGGTAAGAAATAAGGTCAGAAGTAAAAAGGAACAAAGCCAAAAATTTGAAGGTCTGGAAGATGAGAGATGAATTAGGAGTCTTGAATTTCTTATGGTAACCAAGGTAAACAGAGTTAAAGGGCATAATGAGATGGCCTCAGGGCATATAGAGTAGGAGATGCTCTGCATGTGGACAGTGGAGGGAGGAGAAAGAGTCTCTCCAGGAGCATAAAGAGTTCTATGGCTCTCTCCTCTTCTCTACTGCCAGTGATGGTGTGGAGACAGATTGGGTGGAGGGTCTTATGTAGAGCATTTAGTGCCTGGGCCTTCTCTCAATGCTTGCCCATGGAAGCATGGAGACTTAGGGAAGAGGATACTCAGGAGCTCCCTCCTCTAAGAATGACAGAATATTTGAGAGAGAGATAAAAAGAAACTGGGAAAATAAAAGCAACCTGGAGGAAACAGAAAAACGCACAATAAAACTTTGCCCAGACTCTAATATCCTCAGAGAGATAAAAGTAGGTATTACTTCTATAAATAAGAATAGGATACTATGTAAAGTGAGCAATCAGAAAACAGGAATAATCTCTTAGAATAAAAAAAATAGTCAAAATTTGAAAAAAATGCAATAAAAATTTTGAGAGTTGGAATCAAGAAAATCTTCTAGAAAATAGAATAAAATGATAAAGAGATGTAAAATAAGAGAGAAAAAGTACGAGGCTTTGAGGATCAATCCATGAATTATACATCTAATTAATAGGAGTTCCAGAGAAAGAAAATAGAGGGCATAGAGGGGAGGAAATTATCAGAGAAAAAAAAAATCAAGAAAATTTCCTATAATTAAAGGATATTTGTCTAGATGAGCGGCTCTTAAACTTTAGCATGCTTCATCAGAATTAAGTGGAAGACTTGTTAAAACACAGATTTCTGGGCTCCAACCCCAGAGTGTCTGACTCATTAGGCCTAACATGGGGCTCAAGAATTTTCATTTCTAATAAGGTCTTAGGTGATGCTGATGCTGCTGACCCTGGGACCGCAGTTTGAGAATTGCTGTTATAGATTAAAAGGGCACATGGAATGGCTACCACAATAAGTGAAAATACCTACACCAATGTATATAATCATGAAATTCTCAATATCAGGAACTTTTTAAATCCTCAGAAGATTTCAGAAAGAAGAAAAGAAGTTACATACATAAGAATGAGAATTGGGCTTCCATCAGACTTCTCAAATACAGCAATGGATAATAAAAGACAATGGAATACAGTCTTCAAAATTCTGAGGGAAAATGATTTCTTACTCAAAATTCTGTACCTAGACCAAGGATTAGTGAAGTGCAGGAATAGAATAAATAAAATTTTCAGAAATGCAAGGTAGAAATGCACAACTTCATAGGAAGCTATGAGGTTATGCAGCAAAACAAGGAGGAGACCAAGTTAAAGAAAACTATAGCGCCCAGGGAATAGTATATCAACCATAGGAGAGCTGTGTAACAAAATCCTAGGATGACCACATCAGGCCTAGAGAGTAGCCAGTTCATACTGGAGGACTGCAAAGAAACTTAATTATACAAAAGGAAGTGTGCAATCATTGTATACTACTTAGCTCTGAAGTGGGTACCATTTATAGAGTCCTAATAATGTAAACTGTAATCATTAACTAAAACTTGTAATATAAATATCTTGGGTGGATGGGGAGAAGTTAAATAATTGCATCTTCATTTGCCAAAACAGAAAGCCAATGGAAAAGATCTAAATGTGATAAGTCAAGGAATAGAAGTATTGCTCTAGGGTGACGGAAGAGAGTCTGATTAGGTAAGCAGAAATCCTTCCTGTCCTAGTGTCTAGGTATCTTCCATTATGGTCTAGCTAATGTTGTTTTCTGAAGCTATATCAGTAGGTCTGGATTTACCCTCATGAGGCAGAGTCTGATACCAGTAGTATAGCTTTCATGGTACAAAGTGTCTCATACATCTCTTCTGTGTTACATTTTCCACTCACCAGCTTCTTAATATTCATGTTGATTCCTGTTCCCCTCTCAGAATAATTTTCTTTCTGGTCTCTTTCCTGGAAAGTTCACTATGTCGTAAGAAGGCTTCTATCTACAGGTACAGGAGACAGTTTATAGGGACTTAAACAAATAAGCAGTTATTTTTTCATACTATGATGTGTGGAGGTAAGCAGTAGCTGACAGGGGTTTAGTGGCTCAGATATATTAGTGTCACCATCTCTGTAATGCTCTTGACCTCCTTCTCATGCTGTGAAGATGGCTTCCCAGTTTTAGGCTGCTGTCTAGTTATCTCTTTTCAAGGCAGAAAGAGGAAGTAGTGGTATCCTCTGTTTCTTTTAACAGGAAAGAGAAACTTTCCTAGAATTTATCCCCACTCCCAAAGACTTTCAGTTCCATCCTAAATGAATAAAATTCTGTCATGTGGCTAGCCCTAACTGCAAGGGAAATTGGAAAGCAACTAGAAGATGACAAGGACTAGGAATGGATTTGCAGTCAGCCATTCTATCTTGGGGCACTTCATTCTTTCTTGTAAGTTGAAAGATAGGGGAGAAGGTATGTTGAGATGGTAAAGATATCTTTAATCCATTTTCATCATTTCTCCAGTTAGAAAACTGGTTTGCATTGGCAGTGCATAGAATTGATAACTCTCTCATGCTAAAAGTCTCTCAGTGCAATGCATTGTCAGTGCATATAATTGATAAAAGTCTCTCAGTGCATATAATTGATAGGTTTCTCACTGTTCCGATACCATTCTTCATTTCAAATGCCACTAGGCCATATAGTTGCCTCTTATCACCCTACTGGAAACAATTCCTCTTTCCTCTGAATTCTCATATTTACTTATCTCATATGACACATGTTCCTTTTAATCTTGTATTTTTAAAAAAATGATATTTATTTTTATCTAATATAAAATTAACATTCACAGAATTTTGACATTTTTGAAAATTCAAAAGAGTAGAAAGGAAGCACCTACAGATAGAATTCCTCAGGTAGATATTCTCAAAACATACTATAAGTATTCTTTAAAACACTCATCAGTCTTGTAATTACTTGTTTTATGTTTGTATTTTTTTATAAGCACCATGAAGACAAAGATCATACTGTCTTATTCATTGCTGCAGCCCCATGTATCCAGCACAGTGCCTACCACATACTAGGCATTTAATAAATACTCATCAAGTGAATAAACTCAGACTACCATTAATGTTTTGTGCATCTATTTTACTTTTTAAAGTGATTTTTTATTCATGACTGTAAGTTCCTTAAGAATAGAATCTGTGCCTGATTTGTCTTTTTACCTACCCTCCCCCAATCAACAAACAGAAGACTTGACACATATTAGGTGCTCAATAAATAAATATTTTTGAATGATTATATGAGTGAATAGTATTCCATCAATCTGTTATATGAACACATAGTAACAAATAGCACCTTGCTCACGGATGCTCACTCCTCTTCTGCCACTCTTTGGCCCGATCCCAGAGCAGACTAGGATGTTCTAAAGCTCCAGCAGGAGGGTTTTTGTGACCATGACTCAGTCTCTAGATCAGAGATTTGAATTTAAAGCCCATCTCTGCCATTTCCTGGTTGTGTAAATCCAGGAAATTACCTTCAACTCTGTTAACCTGTGTTTCTTCATTTCCAAGGTGGGAATAATAATACTATTTCATATGGTTATTTTGGGAATTAAGAATTCATGAGACAGCACACAGTACCTAGTAAGTGCTGTATAATTTTCAAAAAAGTTCAAAAGCATAATTTTCACACAACTATAGAATGGACATATGTCAAGATTTAACTGATTAATCAGGGAGTCAGCAGGATAATAAAACTGACTCAAAGGGCACTTGAAGAACTGTGTACTTAAGGCATTGAAGAAGAAATGTTGGAATAAGACTGTCAGGTTATATCCCAAACTGGTTAAGGTCCTGGAGAGTGTACATATAATCCTTGGGTTTACCTCTTGTCCTAGACAGAAGTTATTTGAAGTTTTACTAGACAAAAATGTGCAAAATAACACTAAACTTAATAGTTTGGCCCCTTGACCAGCAGTCAAGCAATGCTACACCCCTCCAGGGAGTCAAATAATCCTTGGGGGACCTGCTAGACAGTGTTCCAGTATGATATTGAAAGAACATGTGGTCTTCTTTTTACTTTATTTTTAAGCTTTAGACAATTTCCTTAACAATATAAACATAATGGTGTATAATACAAGATATGTTAGAAGATGTAATGAGGAAAGAATCTCTTCTCTTATGCAACAGTGTTATGCTCAATTGATACCAAGGTTTACACTTTTCAGGTAGAGAAGAGTTTTTCTCCTTAATCCTTGGAAGATCAGAGTTATAGGGAAAAGTTTTGTGAAAGATATGAGACTGCATCTGATTCCTAAAGGACAGATTTAAATAAAGAGTATGACATTAGAATAAAATAATGTGGATCACTGTTAGCTAAAATGTGGATTTTAGTTTTATTTTAATTGAACTGTCTCTTAAGACAGCAGCTTAGATTTTATTAAAGAAAAGAGCAAAAAGCAAGCAGGGCTATGAGAATCAAAGAATAAAAGAGACTTCAACAAAATAAAACAAAAATTGCATTTGCCTGAAGGAGCTCAGGAGATAACATTCATTCATTCAAGGCCATATGCCCATTCTGGCAGTGTGTCTCAGGGCTGGAGATGCTACAGAGGACAGTTCAGTTAGTTATTAAGCACCATGATGTCCACCACTCACACTCACACTACTATATAGTCCTTTTTAATAAAGGTGCTTGGAGGGACTGGTCCTGTGGCCGAGTAGCTAAGTTTGTGCGCTCTGCTTCAATGACCCAGGGTTTCGCCAGTTCGGACCCTGGGCGGGGATATAGCACCATTCATCAAGCTGCATTGAGGTGGCATCCCACATACCACAACTAGAAGGACCCACAACTAAAATATACAGCTATGTACTGGGGGGATTTGGGGAGAAAAAGCAGAGATAAAAAATAAAAAGAAGATTGGCAACAGTTGTTAGCTCAGGTGCCAATCTTTAATTAAAAAAAAAAAAAAGATGCTTGGACTTGATCTGGTCTGAGAAGTGTGATCTGTGTCAGCAAAGGCGAGATTCAAAAATCCCTTAGGAGCTTGAGCTTGGTAGGTAGGACTTGCTGGGGTTATTGCGGGAAAAGCACTAAATTTGATGGATAAAGAACTAGATGCGAAAACTGACTCTGTCAGTTAGCAGCAGTGATAACACTGGGCAAGTCATTTGTTTTCAAGGTCTTATTTTCTTCATCTGCAAAATGGGAACAGTAATATCTATATCACAGAGTTTCAACAAGAATTAGATAAAAGAAGGTGTCTTAGTCTGTTTGGGCTGCTATAACAAAATACCACAGACTAGGTGGCTTATAAACAAGAGAAACTTATTACTCACAGTTCAGGAGGCTGGAAGTCTGAGATCAGAGTGCAGCACGGTCAGGTGAGAGCCCCTTCCAGTCGCAGACTTGTCGTCGTATCCCCACTGGCGGAAGAGGCTAGGGAACTCTTTTGGCCCTCTTTTACAAGGGCACTAAGTCCCATTGATAAGGGCAGAGCCTCTCGAAGGCCATACCTCCTAATACCATCACCTTAGGGGTTAGGTTCATAACATTTTAATTTTGGGAGACACAAACATTCAGACCAAAGCAGGAGGTATGTGAAAGTACTTCTGTTAATGATTAATGTAAAGGGAACTCTATCTGGTTTTCTTGATCTTGCCCTCTGCTGGCCGGGAGGTATCCTGTAACCTAACAGAGGTGCTTTTTCTTTGACCTAGTTTCCAGGCACAATGATTGAGGCTTAGAATAACCAGTCATTTTCAAGCATATGGCAGATCCTGATGATATTCTCTAGCTCTGTGCTCTGTACTGCCTTTTATTTTAACCATCATTAAGAACTTTCAAGCAACTTTGAGGAAGAAACTGGAGCAGACTCCAGCTTGTACCTGTAGCTGTTTTATTTTATTTTATTAAGATCAGGCCTAACACATCTGGACTATGGTGGGATGTTTAGAGACAGATCATTTTATGAAAGTCTTGACAGCAGGATTTGGAGCACATGTTGCATGCACTGTCACTTTTTACTTCCATCTGGTGAACAGAAGCCTAGTTGAGACTCAGAAGGGAGAATGATTTATGCATTTTAGTGGAGACCCCATTTATAACATTCATAAAGCAAGATAAAGTTAGTAGGTTAATTTATTTACTAACTATTTCTACTCTGCTTCATTTCCACAGAAGATTCGAGGAAGTTAGGTAGGAGAGTTGATTGAGAGTAAGTCTGTTACTTAGAAAGCTGGCAAAGTTGTAGCAAAATTAGCTTGAAGTGTTGATTTAGTTGTGTTCTTCAAGAAGAATTTACATGAGAGAATATATGTTATAGCCTGTGTCCATACAGGGAAAATTACAGGAAGAATTTATGTATAATTCAAGACGCTAAGGACAATTCCTTTTGCTTTAGTAATATTGACATATAAATATATGTACATTTGTATGTGTATAAATGCACACACATATATTTATGATTTTTCTGGAATTAACTGAATTTCATGATTATCCTGTTTACTGTGCTCTGTATGAGCAATTCATTGACAGGAAAGTAGCAGAAAAGTTTTTGTCAGGCAATTTTGTCAAAGATATTCCATTAGCACACAACTGAATCATTGGGTCTGTCAGGCAGTAAATGCTTAACCAGAACTTCTAATTTCTTTACTGTCACGTATTTCTTAGGCAGATGCCTTTTGATGAATCAGTACATTCTGCTTTATGTATATGAAACCAGTCTGATGTCACATCTTGTTGTGTGTGTGTGTATATAGACATATATGTATATCTCCTTTGTTCTGGGTAGGTTACTACATCTGCCCTTATTCATGTAAGCCAGGAATAATCCTTTTTCACTTATTCTGTAGACATTTTATCATCTCCAGGACAGCTTTAATCAGGGAACAGTAAGATTGGGGGAAAATTTGATTAAGGCCAGATCTTTCTTACTTTTCATTATTTTAAAAGAAACTGAACTTGGAATAGGCAGAGAAAGTGATCATTCATTAAATACTTTTCAGGAAGTAAAACATATTTAAAGTTAATTTCTCAAAATTTGGGGTATATATAACATGTGACTCTCTATTTATACTTGTATTTCTTAATACTTTTTTCATTATCTCCCTGCTACTATCAAGTGTGGTGTAAAAACTGTGATTTTTTAAAAAGTAAAGTAAATAAATTTAAGTAAATTCTATTTTGAGAGAATAGAGGCAGATAGCTTTTGAGGAATCGGTGCATTTTACTTTATGTATATAAAACCAGTCTGACTTGTTACAAACCTTAAAATAATTGGGTTATTCTTGAGTGTTTAGTCATTCATCTTTTCACCAAATATTCATGAGCTTCTACTATGTATCTGCCACTTTGATAAGGCAGAGGATTTAGCAGAGAACAAAATAGACCAAGTTCCCAACTTTATGGTCTTTACAGCTTACAGAGGGAGGCAAACAGTAAACAACCACAAAAGTAGGCAGGTATTTAGAAATTGTGATAAATGCAAAGAGGGAAAAACATGGGATTCAATGACTGAAAATTAAAGGGACACCCAGTTTAGACTGAAAGAACAGGAAAAGATTTTTGGAAATTACAATTAAACTGGTAAAATATGGGAGGGTTAAGTTGAAGGTGTCTGAGGAATGAGAGAAGGCAATGTTTCTGAAGTAGAGTGATGGAAACAGAGAATGGGACAAGGCAAAATTGAGAGATAGATTCAGGTAGATTATACGAGCACCTGAGGGCCATATTATAGTTTTAAAATTTGCTCTTACGTGCACTGGGAGTCGTTGGAGGATTTTAAAGGCATCTGAAAGAATAAGATTGGTATTTTTGACTGATTCACTGACTTCTGGTTATGTGGAGACTAGATTACAAGAGAACAAAAGTGAAGAGAGATGGGGTGTTAGTGGAAGATATCCATTAAGAGGTCATTGCATAGGGCTAGGTGAAAGATGATGGTGATTTGGACCAGATTACTGCCGGGCAGTGGAGACAAAATGAAGTGGACAGATATCGTGAAGGCAGTGTAAATCGACCATGGTGTGGATCGGATGAGCCAGGTGAGACAGAATGAGAAGCCATTATTAAGAATGGCTTCCATTTTCTATCATGAGCAACCAGGTGACTGGAGGTATTATGGATGCCCAGAAATGGAGAATGGAACAGGAGCAGATTTAACAGAACTACTAAAAATGCAGAGGTAGAAATCATTGTCCTAGAGAGGTTGAGAGGAAAGATGTAGTGAAAGGCAGACATTTATAGTAGCAAAGGAGCAATCCTGAAGATAAAAGAACCCCTAGTGAAAGTTCAACGGGGATACACCTTGAGTGACAATCCTCATAATTTAGGAGAATGATGGACCTAGGTGCTCCGTAAGAACCTCAGAAGCAGACACAAGAACTCTTGATTACTGACAACTTGTTTGCTTTTGGACAAATCACTTAACCTTTTGTTCTCTACTCATTCATCTCTTAAATGACCACGCTGGATAGAATAAGGTACCTTTTTATTCTAGCATTCTATGCTTCTATGTAGTGGGAGACAGCAGGAGTTTTGGAGTTACAAAGGCAGAATTCAATTCCAGGTCTTTAAATCCAGATCCATAAAATGGGACTAATACTAATGAAGTAGCACATATAACGTACCCTACATGTTGGAAGTGCCTTTCTTTCTTTCTTTCCTTTTAATGCTAATCAAGAGTTCTTGCATATTTCATTTAGAAATTAGTCATATACTTTACTATACTCTTTTCTAAAATTTGAGAGATAAACTTGGAGAAGAATCTCACCTTCAATACCTTTTTATGTGTTTTATTTTTGTCACCTGATGTTACTTCTCTGAGGCTCTATTTTTTTGTTTGTAAAATGAACATCACAATATTTAGTTTATAGGGTTGGTATAAAGTTGGAATGAAACAATGCATGCCAAGGGCCCAGCGAAGTAACCTGTAACACCGTAGGCTCTCAGAAGATTTGGTTTTCTTTTCCTTTATTCCTTAAGTAAAATTAGTTGAACTATAATTTTCTCTGTAGATTTCATTTCGAGGCAAAATGGAGGTTAGGAAAGTAATCTTAGGCCAGAACTACTTTCTATAGTTACTGGGTAAGTGATCATGTTTAGATATAGAATATCTACATCTATATCCATATCTAAATATAGATATATAGAATTATTCTATAGTCAAGAGTTAACTGAATTTTTAGGCAGTCACTAAGTATCTTGATAATACTTTACTATAACCAGGGGAATTCTGACTTTCTCATTGGTGAGAGAAAACAGCTCCAAGAACATGGAAAACTTCCCTAAGCCTAACTGGCATCCATCAAAGCATTGTGGTATATGTTGTTTAATGCCAGTGAAAGTCCAGTTTGTATTTTAATGGCAATAATGATCTTTAAAATAGGTAAAAAGATTCTGGAGTGCTCTGTAAAAGAAAACACCACACACACCCTTTGTCTTTAAGAGTGCAGCAAGCCTGATTTGGGAGCCATTACAATCAGTGAGCTGCTCAACTCTCTCTCAGACTGCCCTTTTCTGTTGTATCCAATTTTCTGCCTTTTAGACCCGAGGTTATCTTAAGTGAATTGCTGAAGAGAAGACAAAAGGTCCATCCCATAATATGCCTAGCATGCTGAGGCCAGGTTAAATGGGATTCCTAGCACCTTTGTGTTTCAAGCTCTGGTTTAGCTCACAGGTGGCTGTAATTCTGCCTGGCAAGGCCAAGAGTGTCTTGAAATATCGACCAAAGTTCTTTCTTCACCCAGCCTTTAAAGCATGAGAATTGGGAGGTTTAAACAATGTAAGTTTAAGATTTTATCACCTCAGGCTCTGGCTATTACAATAAACCCTAACTCCTATCTCTCCCTCGAATCTCTCTGCCACCAGTTTCTCTCTCCTTCAATTCTGACTTCCCTTGGATGAATCTTCCTAAAATAGCTCTTGAACAGTCTCACCTCATCTTAAAACTTGTCACCCTCTGTTAAACAAAACTCCATAAAGTGGCAAAATCTGACCCAAAACTATCTGCTTAGATTTTTGTCTCATTATAATCTTTCATGAACCTGAGATATGATTTACATTCCCACCAAAGGTGCACAAGGGTTCCAGTTTCTCCACATCCTTGCCAACACTTGTTATTTCTTGTCTTTTTGATAATAGACATTCTAACAGGTGTGAGGTGATAGATATCTTATTGTGGTTTTGATTTGCATTTCCCTGAAGAGTAATGATTTTGAGCACCTTTTCATGTACTTACTGGTCATCTGTATGTCTTCCTTGGAAAAAATCTACTCAGATCTTCTGCCCATTTTTTAATCAGATTGGGGTTTTTTTGCTGTTGAATTATATGAATTTTTATATATTTTGGATATTAGTCTCTTATGAGATATATGATTTGCAAATATTTTCTCCCATTCAGTAGATTGCTTTTCATTTGGTTGATGGTTCCTTTTGCTGTGTAGAAGCTTTTTAGTTTGATGTAGTCCTACTTGTTTATGTTTGCTTTTATGGTTTTGCTTTTGGTATCAGATTCAAAAAGTCTACACTAAGACCTATGTCAAGGAGCTTACTGCTTATGTCTTCTTCTAGGAGTTTTATGGTTTCAGGTCTTATGTTCAAGTCTTTAATCCATTTTGGCTAATTTTTGTGTATGGTGTAAGATACTGGTCCAGTTTCATTCTTTTGCGTGAGTCTATCCCATTTTATCCAACACCATTTATTGGAGAGACTGTCCTTTCCCCATTGTATGTTCTTGGCTTTTTGTTGTAAATTAATTGACCATATATGTATGGGTTTATTTCTGGGCTCTCTAGTCTATTCCATTGATCTATATCTGTGTTTTTGTGCCAATACCATACTTTAAAAAATTACTATAGCTTTGTAATATAGTGTTAAATTAGGGATCATGATGCTTCCAGCTTTATTCTTCTTTCTCAAGATTCTTTTGGCTTTTTGGGGTCTTTTATGGTTCCATACAAATTTTAGGATTTTTTGTTCTATTTCTGTGAAAAATGTCATTGAAATTTTGATAGGGATTGCATTAAATCTGTATATTGCTTTGGGTAGTATGGACATTTTAGCACTATTGATTCTTCCAATCCTTGAGCATGGATTATCTTTCCATTTGTGTCCTCTTCAATTTGTTTCATTAATGTCTTGTAGTTTTCAATATACAGGTCTTTCCCCTCCCTGGTTAAATTTATTGCTAGATATTTTATTCTATTTGATGCAATTGTAAATGGAATTGTGTTCCTAATTTCTCTTTCGATAGTTCATTATTAGTGTATAGAAACACAAATTTTTGTGTATGGATTTTGTATCCTACAACTTTATGGAAGTTTTCAATTAGTTATAACATGTTTTTTTCAGTGTTTTCTTTATATAATATCATGTCATCTGTAAATAGTGACAGTTTTACTTCTTCCTTTCCAATTTGAATGCGTTTTATGTCTTTTTCTTGCCTAATTGTTCTGGCTAGGACTTCCAGTATTATGTTGAATAAAAGTGGTGAGAGTGGGCATCCTTGTCTTGTTCCTGATTTTAGAGGAAACGATTTCACCTTTTTACTGTCGAATATACGTTAGCTGTGGGCTTGTCATATATGGCTTTTATTATGTTGAGGTACATTCCCTCTATATCTGCTTTGTTGAGAGTTTTTATCATTAATGGATGTTGAATTTTGTCAAACGTATTGTCTGCATCTGTTGAGATGATCATATGATTGTTATCCTTCATTTTGTGAATGTGGTGTATCACATGGACTGATTTGTAGATGTTGAACCACCTTTGCATCCCTGGAATAAATCCCACTTGATCATGGCATATGATCCTTTTAATGTATTGTTGAATTTGGTTTGCCAGTATTTTGTTGAGGATTTTTGCATTTATGTTCATCAGGAATATTGGTCTGTAATTTTCTTTTCTTGTAGCATTCTTGTCTGGTTTTGATATCAGGGTACCGCTTGCCACATGAAATGAGTTTGGAAGAGTTTCCTCTTCTTCTATTTTTTGGAAGAGTTGAGAAGGATTGGTATTAATTCTTTGAATGTTTGGTAGAATTCACCAGTGAAGCCATCTGATTCTGGACTTTTGTTTGTTGGGAGGGTTTTGATTACTGATTCAATCTCCTTACTAGTAATTGGTCTGTTCAGGTATTCTATTTTATCATGATTCAGTCTTGGTAGTTATGTGTTTCCAGGAATTTATCCATTTCTTCTAGGTTGTCCAATTTGTTAGCATACAATTGTTCATAGTAAGCCTTTATGATCCTTTATATTTCTGTGGTATCAGTTGTAACATCTCCTCTTTTGTTTCTGATTTTATTTATTTGAGTTCTCTTTCTCTCTCTCTCTCTTTTTTTTTTTTTTTTTGGTGAGTCTAGCAAAAAGTTTGTCAATTTTGTTTGTCTTTTCAGAAAACAAATAGTTTCATTGATCTTTTCTGTTGTATTTTTAGTCTTTATTTCATTTATTTCTGCTTTAACCTTTGTTATTTTCTTCCTTCTGCTACTTTGGATTTTGTCCTTTTTCTAGTTCCTTGAGGTGTAAAGTTAGGTTGTTTATTTGAGACTTTTCTTATTCCTTGAGGTAGGCATTTATTCCTATAAACTTCCCTCTTCGAACTGCCTTAGCTGCATCCCGTAAATTTTGATATATTATGTTTCCATTTTATTTGTCTCAAGATATTTTTCTATTTCTCCTTTGACCTATTGTTTGTTCAGTATCATATTGTTTAATCTCCACATATTTGTGATTTTTCCAGTTTTATTTGTGTAGTTAATTGCTAGTTTCATACCATTGTGCTCAGAAAAGATGCTTGATATGATTTCAGTCCTTTTAAATTTATTAAGACTTGTTTTGTGGCCTAACATATGATCTGCCTTGGAACGTGTTCCATGTGTACTTGAGAAGAATGACTATTCTGTTGCTTTAGGATAGAATGTTCTGTAAATATCTGTTAAGTTCATCTGGTCTAATGTATCACTTAAGGCCAATGTTTCCTTATTGATTTTCTATCTGGATGATCTACCCATTGATGTAAGTGGGGTATTAAATTTCCCTACTATTATTGCATTGCTGTCTATTTCTTCCTTTAGGTTTGTCAATGTTTGCTTTATGTATTTAGGTGCTCCTGTGTTGGGTGCATAAATATTTGCAAATATTATATCTTCTTGTTGGATTGACCCTTTTATCATTATGTAGCACCCTTCTTTGTCTCTTATTACAGTCTATATCTTAAAGTCTATTTAGTCTGATATAAGTATAGCTACTCCAGCTTTCTTTTGGTTTCCATTTGCATGGAATATCTTTTCCCATCCCTTCACTTTCAGTCTATGTGTATCCTTACATGTAAAGTTAATCTCTTGTAGGCAGCGTATAGCTGAGTCTCTTTTTTTATCCATCCAACCAATCTGTGTCTTTCTATCAGAGGATTTAGTCCATTCATATTTAAAGTAAGTATTGATAGGTATGTACTTATTCCCATTTTGTTAATCGTTTTCTGGCTGTTTTTTGTAGTTCCTCTTTGTTCCTTTCTTCTTCTCTTGCTCTTTTCCTTTGTGGTTTGATGACTTTCTTTAGTGGTATGCTTATATTCCTTTATCTTTTGTGTATTTACTATAGGTTTTGCTTTGTAGTTACCAAGAGGCTTACATATAACAACTTATATCTGTAACAGTCTACTTTAAGTTAATAACACCTTAACTTTGATCTCATTGTAAAGCTCAACATTATTACTCTCCCCTCCATGTTTTATGTTTTTGATGTCACATTTTACATCTTTTTATCTTGTGTATCCCTTATTGTAATCTTGTAGTTATTTTTACTTCTTTTGTCTTTTAACCTTCATACTAGTTTTATAAGTGATTAATCTACTAATTTTACTATATATTTGCCTTCCCAGTGAGATTTATTCTTTCGTATATGTTCTTATTACTAATTAGCATACTTTCTTTTCCTCTTAAAGAAATTCTTAACATTTCTTGTAAGACCAGTTTGTGGTGATGAACCCCTTTAGCCTTTGCTTCTCTGGAAAACTCTTTATCTTTCCTTTACTTCTGAATGATAACTTTTCTGGTTAGAGTACTCTCAGATGGAAGTTTTTTTCTTTTAGCACTTTGAATATATTAGGCTACTCCCTTCTAGCCTGCAAAGTTTCTGCTTAAAAATCTGCTGCTAGCCTTGTATGTAACAAGTTGTTTTTCTCTTAATGCTTTTAATATTCTCTCCTTGTCTTTAACTTTTGACATTTTAATTACAATGTGTCTTGGTGTGGGTCTCTTTGGGTTCCTGTTAATTGATACTCTCTGGGCTTCCTGGACCTGGATGTCTGTTTCCTTCCCCAGGTTGGGGAAATTTTCAGTCATTATTTCTTCAAATAAGATTTTTGCACCTTTCTCTCTCTCTTCTCCTTCTGAGAGCCCTTTGATGCGAATGTTAGTCCATTTGATGTTGTCTCATAAGTCCTTTAAGTTATTGTCACTTTTTTCATCTTTTTTTCGTTTTGCTGCTCTCATTGGTTGAGTTCTACTGCCCAATCTTTGAGTTGACTGATCCTTTCTTCTGCTTCATCTAGTCTGCTTTGAAACTAGTGTGTTTTTCAGTTCAGTTATTGTGTTCTTCAGCTCTGTGACTTCTATTTGGTACTTTCTTATATTTTCCATCTCTTTGTTGAAGTTCTCACTGTGTTCATCCATTTTTCTCCACAGTTAGTTGAACATTTTTATGATGATTACTTTGAACTCTTTATCATATAAATTACTTATCTCCATTTTATTATGGTTTTTTCACTTTAATAGGTTATCTTGTTCTTTCACTTGGGACGTATTCCTTTATTTCTTCATTTTGCTTGACTCTTTGTGTTGGTTTCCATATAGTAAATGAAACAACTACCTCTCTCAGTCTTCAAAGAGTGGACTTATGTTGGAGATGAACCTTCTTATTTAACCCTGCCTCAACTCCTGTTTGTCTCTCAAACCTCTGTGCTTGTCCAAGCAGCCTCTTATATTTTTAGTAGCTCCCAGTAGTTGAGGATGTGCCAAGACTTGTCAGTGTCTAAAAGAGGGAGATCTCAGCACCTATATTCAGGCTGACTGGAAGCCAGATCCCCAGGCATAAGCTGTTAAAAGAATGAAAATATACAGTCCTGTGGGACTGGCTAAAGATATCCATTTGGGAATCATTGGCTTATGGATGATATTTAAAGCAATAATATTGGATTCATTCACTAAATGAGTTAGTGTAGATAAGGAATAGGTCTAAATATTGAGTGCTGGGGCACTCCAATTTTAAGAGGTCTACAAGAAGAGGAAAATCAAGGAAATGACTGACATGATGCAGCCAATGAGATAGGGCAAAAACCATGGTTGGTTATATGGACATTTTACAGGAAAGGCAGAAATCAAACCTAAGTTGCCTCAGTTGCCTCAGTTTTTAGGCGGGGCAGGTTGACTTCCTCTTCAGCACCATCACTGACTATGTTTTCAGGTGTGCCTTAGTTGTACTGTCATCGCTAACTAGAGTTGAAGCACTGACTTAAGAGTCATAGAAAATTTTAATATCATGCTGTTACAGCCATGGGTTGGTAGGGGTTGAAGGGAAAGATTAATTTTAATGTTAACATTTCCTGATGAATCTCAATTTTAAAGTTCATTATTTTTGTTTTCCTGGTGGCTATGTCAGAAATGAGCATTTTCATAAATCTTATATAAATACCAAATCTCGGATTCATACCACTCAATTATTTCATCCCACAGCTTAAACTCTCAGAATAATTTCAAAACTCTTCGGATGATATAGAGGAACATTTGTGGTCTGGGTCTTGATTTTCTCTTTGCTATCATCTCTCATCCCTACTCCCCCACTCTCCTTGTTCCAGCCAAATTGACATACTGTACTTGCAGTTCCCTGACTGGGACATGCTCTCTCTTGCCTCTAAGTCTTTGCATGTGACCTTCCCTTGGAATACTTTCTCTACTCATCAACTGGTTAGCTATTTGTTCATTTTTACATCTTAGTTTAAATGTTACCTCAGTCTTCCTTGATCTCCAAATCCTGATTTGGAACTGCAAGATTCCCACCTCACAGCTCTTATTAAACAGTATTATAATTTTCTATATACTTGTCCATTTCTCCCTCTAGACCAGAGGTTGGTAAACTTTTGCTGTAAAGAAAAAGATAGTAAACCTTTTAGGCTTTGTGGGCCATACATTCTCTGTCACAACTACTTGACTCTGTCATTGTAACATAGCCATGGCAAACTAGCCACAGACAACACATAGTCAAATGATTGTGTCCTAGTAAAACTTTATTTATGAAAAACAGACATGACGGGGATTGGATTTGGCCCATGAAGGTAAAAAATATATTTTTGTTGATTGTTATGTCCCCAGCACCTCACACAGTCCCTGAAACACAATAAGAACCCCACAAACATTTGCTTAAGGAATAAAGAAGAATCTGGTAAACCTTGCCAAGAAAAATAGCTTCACTGTGATCATGAAAATGTTGTACAATTTAAGTGACTTTGTGTGCATTCTTTAAGGCAATCCTCAGTCATTAAAATCTTTCCTTTGTTGCTCCTGTCTAACATCAGAATCCATTTAATAGTTCAACTCAATTTTGCTGATTTATTCTGTGTGGTAAGGCAGTTGTTACACAGACAAATAGGGCTATTGTTTAATCTGCACATTTCTAGCTGGAACCAGGAATTGTAGATATTGCTTTCTCTTTACATGAAGTTGAAATGGAGTTGTCCCTGAGATTGAGTCTGTGCATTGTGGTTATTGGGAGTCTGGTATTTATTGACCATTCTTGTCTCTCTGCAGTGCATGGAATTTGGGTAAGAAGTGACTCATTTGCAGAGATATCATTTATTTAGATTTATTTAATGGAGTTCCTTGTGGTTTCTCAGCCATAGTTTACTTCCCCAAATTATGAACGGGAAATCAGAAGGTTTACGAGAATTTTGGCTTGTACCTTTGCCAGGTAATGAGTAAAACATGGTGTAGGGGATGAGAAGCTATGTTTGCGGTAGTCACATCTTTTAACCAGACATTGTCAGGAGTTGAGCCAGATATGGTCAGATGAGCAAGTTAATCCCTGGGAAGTCTCATTACTTCTGGGTTATTTAAAACAAAAGGAAAATAATAGAAAAGATGCTTGTATTTTTAAAGTGACACCACAGAACCATAATTATTTCTACTTTTATTCTAGATTTAACCCTACTTATGTAGTACCAGGGGATTTTCAGTTGGTTTTGAGTACCAAACCCAGAAGAGAAGGGGCTTTAATACCCCATCCATCCTTAACTGGCCACATGAGCCAGACATGGCGAAAGGCAGGCATAGTCTGCCCTTGGTGCAGAAGTCTTGACACTGGGCTTGCAAGCATGTGCAGAACTTGCCACTGCTGTGAGTTGAAGTACTATCTCAGGCCAAGTGGTTTTTCAACTGTTTGTGAATTGTAATAAAATCCTTTCATGTTTTAAAGTTAAATGCAGACTAAACAAAGAGGGACAGGGGTTAATGAGAAGTTAGAACAGAAGAGAAAGGATTAGAAAAGAAGCCATAAATAGGAATAAAAAATTTTAAAATTCCCTTTATATTTATGTTTATATAGTGCTTTATAGGGTAAAACACATTCCTAAATAACTTTTACCTTTAATTCCTTCAACAGCCCTCTGAACTAAGCAGGGTTAAGAATTCCCTTTTTGGAAATGAAGAAACTGACTTTCAGAGATATTGAGTGACTTGATCCAGTAGAGATCCTTATGATAAATGAGGGAAAGGGCCTTGCTTATTTTCATTGCCACTCACCTGTTCAATTTGCTACTTTCTTCCATAAGATTCACTGTTTCTTCCATAGTTTCTTTTCAAACTCTAAAACTGGGGGTCTCAGAGTTTAAGGACTGAGTATTTGTCGGCCAACATTTTTCTTTATCCTCACAGCTTGGTTTAGTTGTTTCATTGTTTTCCATCACTCTTAGAGTTCAGTGTATCAGCCTAGGGAGAGGTGAATATGGGAGAACAGAGAATCGGTGAAATGGTGACCAGGACTGGGCAGTTATGTGTATTGAGTTAAGAGGAAGTTGTAAGTGAGAAGACTAGCAGTTGCTGTAAAAATGTTCATTTCCCAGATAGGAGGAAACATTACTTTTTTTTCTTTTTGATGATTGGTATAATAATTGATGTTATTCAAGGTTATACATAAAATGATGTAGTCATTTTATAAAGAGCATAAAGCACACATCCATTTTATAGTGGTCCATTAAAGGTATGTCAATGAACATTTTAGCAAGCAAGATCAGTTGTAGTTTCCATTTGAATTAAAATGCTACACACAGTTTTCTATTAGGCTGGACCTATGAGCGATATGAATAGACTTTCCTGTTTTAAGTTTAGAAGGTATATTTGTTTCTTTGAGATTTGATCCCTCCTGTTCTCAGATGGCACACCTCTAGGTGGAAGAAATCTTACATAGAGATATAATCTGCTTTACTTGATATAGCACGATGCTATGGTTGCATATTAACGTTGTATTTATTTATGTCTTGGAAACATTTAAAAGTTGTGCCCATATTTTCTTCACTAGCACTCAGGGTACCCTACTGGAAATTACCACCTTACATTTATGTAAACAATCATCCAACCATGCAAAATGTTTTAGATACAAATCCCAGATTCCCTTGTCTGTGTTAGGGAAGGTGCCCCAGAGCTCACTTCAGCCAGACCCAGTTAAACTTATACACATGGAAATGCTATTCTTTGTTTGCATAATACCTTTGTACTTAAGTTTTCTGCTCTGTTTTAACACATGGAGTTAGTTCCTCAGACTTCATATCAATCACTGAATAAGGAATTCTTTCATCTAGTTGCAGATATTTAACATTTGTCTTCACATTTTTTTATGCCATTTCTCAGTTTCAAAAGAAACTCTAATCCTATACATGACAGGCCTTGGGTTGTTATTGTCATTATTATCACCATCGACATTATTTTCTGCCAGTTTTTTAGGTCATTCCTGGTTCACTATCAGAAGAGGAATCAGACTACAGAAAGTTAAAAGTTAAGTAAAATTTGAAAACACAGATTAAAATGATTTGGTATATTCACATGGAAGAACAGAAAAAAGAAGTGTACAATTGGGTCCAAGAATAATAATCAGTTTATAGAATGAAAAATCTCTGAACCAAGTTTTAAAATAGTCAGGTGCCTTCTCAATTCATCTATTCTTTGGCCTCTGTCATCATTTCCACAACATAACCACTATTTTGTCCTTTCACAAGCCACTGGCTATAGATGTGGGTATTGAAAGGGCAAATGGACTAGAAGCCAAGAAATCTGGATTCAAGATCTGACTTCACTGCTAGGATAAATCACTTAAAGTCTCTAAGTTTGTTTTTCCAGCTGTAAAATGGGATCAATGACATCTGGCTGCCTCCTCTATGGGATTAAGGTGAGGTAAACATAAGAGAATGTGGAAGCATTTAAAAAATTCTACAACTTTTTGCCTACGTAAGGAATTTTTACAGTGAGCATTATTTCTATACTCAGTTACACTGGAAATTTCAATAACTTACTTTATGCTCCCACAATTTTTTTAGAAGAGGTATTTTACCTGTAAGGGACGTGGATTTGGGGACTGAGGCTGTTGTTTCTCAGCAGCAATTTTTGGATTGTGTATATTGATGAGCGATTGCTGCCAGAACCCAGCTGATTCAAAAAAGAAAAGCAGAACAGAAGAATGGAGGCAGATGTGATAAGAGGAATTGGTGAGAAACCATGGAATTCCAGAGAGTTCTTGATAAAGTGTGAGCTGAATTTCTTGCCCTGGGGTTGTGGGAATATCCCTGATTCTTTATAATACACTGTAAATCTCTCATTCCTAAGGCCAGCTTAAGTGTAGTTCAGTTTTTTTGAATCAACTCCAAGTGACCTGACTGTGAAGAAAAAGAATGTCGGTAAAAGAGAAAAGCAACCAGAAACAGATCAAGGAAACCAACTGACTGTTGTTACATGAGCTAGTCCACAGTGCTCTGGAATTGACACTTGATGCTACAGTTGTATTTTCTTTGGTGACATCTGAGTAGGCTAGTGGAATGTCACTGTTGATCATTGATTATTTTTATATTTATTTTGAAAAATTATTTTGTGCTGAAAGTGTGGGGCTCCTCCACCTAGGAAATCTCAAATAATCATTAAGACATATTTCAATCTCCACAGGAAACTAAATGACATCACGAGTGGCACAGAATCATGGAAAGAACTTGTACTAGGATCAGGAAACCTCTAATCTTAGGCTTAGTTCCGCATATGTGATGTTGGATATGCTGCTTCATTCATCAGGGCCTCAGTATCCTCATCTTTAAGTTGTGGAAGTTGGCACTGATGATTTTCCATGCCCTTGCAGCTCTAACAATTTCATTATTCTACTAATGATGGTGCTATGTAGGTGCCATCACAGTTGGTTGACATAGAATAGAAATTTTTGCAGAATGCCTAAATGATAATAATTCGTTATATAGATAAAAATGCTAACTGGTAGAATCAGAGTCAGTCAAATATCAAAGACCTTAAAACAATGAGGAAATAAAGTCGATTGAAGGATTGAGAAAACTGAATCCTTAAGTCAAAAACTATGGATCACACAAATGGTTAAGAATATTTCCTTATCCCAACTTGAAATTCTGTCAAATCTATGGGACACAGTTAAGTCTCTGTCTGTCAGGTACTACTTCATTCAAAAAAAAAAAAAAATGGTCGATATATTTTCACTAGATCAGAGGGATATATTTGGGATAGTTTAATATAATAGAGATGGGTTTTGACAGTTTCAATTTTCTCCCAAAACATCTATTGGGACCTTCCTTTTCATACCACCACTCCTTTCCAAGTGACAAGGATCCCATTGTCTCTGTTGAGGAATAGCAACTTAAGAGTGCTCAGCTATTAAAGAAGGGGAGTATCCACATGGAGCAGACCAGATAAGGCTCAGCAGAGGCTGGGAATGGGTAAATGTCCTGTTGAATGATAATATAACAAGTGATATACCAGGGGCTGTCAATATAAGTCCTTTACTCAACAGAAATGAAAAGAATAGGTCATGGTGCTCCCACAAACAGTGACTCATGGTCTGTAGATATCAGCACAGATTTTGTGAGTCTCCTTGGCTCTGGCCCTAGGCTATAGTCAGAACCTCCTAACACTCACTCTTCTCCTTTCCTTGTGTTTTATCCTTGTTTTGTTTTATCATTTCCAGTCCCCTGACCAAGGTAATACTAATACCATCTCCATTTCCCTAATCTCCTCAGCTCCAGTTATTATCATCTGTTCCCTTGTAGTAAAGATGAGAGTAGAGTGCAGAAGATAAAAGAGTATATCTAGGGTTGTCTGGCCTTTTTTCTATTCTCTTTCTATTTCTGATATTATGACACAAACTCTTTGCTTTTCCTTTCTGGAAAGTTGTTTTAATCCTCAAGAACCCATTTTGGCAGTTAAAAAATATTATCAGTTTTTTTGTTTGTTTGCATCTTATTTATAACAATTTTAATTGACTAACTAACTTGACTAACAAGAGGAAGGGTCACATAAAAGACTGGAAAATAAAAGAACAAAGATTAATATTTTAAGCTAGAGGTTGGCAAACTATAGCCAGAATATCAGCCACTCATTTTTATAAATAAAGTTTTATTGAGACTCAATCACATTCGCTCATTTGTCTATTGTCTATGGCTGCTTTTGTGCTACAATGGCAGAGTTAAGTATTTGTGACACAGACTGGATGGCTAACAATACCTAAAATAGTAATGTTATAGTAGTAGCAGTAGTATGCTAATAGTATGTACCATCCAGCCCTTTAAGAGAAAGTTTGTTAATCCCTGTTTTAAGATATTATCTTGCAAAAATTTGACTTAAAATATAGTTTAATGTTCTTCTTTCTGGTCAAGATAGACTGGCAGGGGCCAGATTTACCCTTTCACCTAAAATAACCAAAGAAAATGAGATAAAATATAGGAAACAACAGTTTTCAACATTCTAGATGTCAGGCAATTGACTGTGATAATTCAGAGACAAGAAACAAACGAGTTAAGCCCTATGATTGCCTCACATTACTATCTTGAGCCAGTTTCCAGGTCACAGTGGAGGAGTAACACCCAATGCAGAGCCCAGAGGGCTCCCTGAGTTCAGGAGATGGAGCTAAGAGTCTGTTGCTTGCCTGGAAATACATGAAGCAAAAACTAACAGAACTGGAAGAAAATATAAACAGTTCAACAGTAACAGTTGGGGATTTCAATGTCTCACTTTCAAAAATGGATAGAACAAGTAGGCAGAAGATCAACAGGAAACAGAAGACTTGAGCAACAGTATAAACCTACTAGACCAAAAGACATCTATAAAACACTACCTCCAGTGGCGGAATATCCAAGAATATCCTCCTTGAAGGTATATGGAACACTATCCAAGACAGACCATGTGCTAGGCCTTAAAACAAATCACAATGAATTTAAAAGGATGAAACTCATAGAAAATTGTATCTGAGTACAGTGAAATAAAAGTAGAAATCAATAATAGAAAAAATTTGGGAAATTCACAAATATGGGGAAATTAAACTTCCTAAATAATCAATGGGTTAAGAGAAGAAATCACAAGGGAAATTAAAAAATTCTTTGAGATAAATGAAAATAAATACACAACATACAAAACCTTATGGGATGTAGCTAAGGCAGTGCTTAGAGAAGGATTTATAACTATAAATGCTCATGTTAAAAAATAAGAAAGATCTCAAATCAATAACCTAACCTTCCACCTTAAGATACTGAAAAAAGAAGAGCAAATTATATCCAAATCTAGCAGAAAGAAGGAAATCATAATGATTAGAGAATAAATCAATAAAATGGAGACAAAAAAACACAATAGAAAAAAGTCATGAAACCAAAATTTGGTTCCTTGAAAAGATTGAGAAAATTGACAAACCTTTAGCTAGACTGACTAAGAAAAACAGAGAGAAGACTGAAGTTACTAAAATCACAAGTGAATGAAGGGACATTACTACTGACCTTATATAAATAAAATTGATTGTAAGGGAATACCATAAACAACTCTGTATTAACAAATTAGATAAACTACATGGAATGGACAAATTCCTAGAAAGACACAAACTACAGAGATGGACCCAAGATAAATGGAAAATCCAAATAGTCCTATAATAAGTAAAGAGAATGAATTAATAATTTAAAAACTACCTAAAAAGAAAAGCTTAGGCCCAGATGGCTTTTCTGTTAAATTCCACCAAACATTTAAAAAGAATTAGTAACAGTTCTTCACAAACTCTTCCAATAAATAGAAAAGGAAGGAACATTTCCCAACTCATTCTATGAAGTGATATGCTGCGTAAAGTGAATGCACTTTATTTTTTTACTTAATTTTTTTAATTGTTTTTATTTTTCAGGAAAAGATTTTCCTTGAGCTAACATCTGTTGCTGATCTTCCTCTTTTTTTTCCCTCCCCAAAGCCCCACTACATGGTTGTATATCCTAGTTGTAAGTTGTTCCAGTTCTTCTATGTGAGCCGCCACCACAGCATGGCAACTGACAGACAGGTGGTGTGGTTCCGTGACTAGGAAATGAACCTGGGCTGCTGAAGCAGTGATTGCCAAACTTTAACCACTATGCCATCAGGGCTGGCTCAAGAAATGCACTTTAAATATAAAGACACAAATAGGTTAAACAAAAAGGATAAACAAAGATATACCATGCTAACACTAGTCAAAAGAAAGCTGGAATGGCCTTATTAATATCAAAGTAGTAAAGAATAGTACCACGGGTAAGGAAGCTCAATCCATAATGATAAAGAGGCCAATTAATTAAGAGGACATAATCAATTAAGTTTATACACCTAGTAAGAGAGCTTTGAATACATGAAGCAAACTGATTGAACTGCAGGATAAATAGCGAAATCGTCAGAGTCAATCATTGATAGAATACGGGTAGAAAATCTACAAGGATTTGAACAAATCTATATAGATTTGAACAACACTATCAACTGACTTGACTTGACTGACATTTGTCAAAGACTCCATCAAACAACAGCATAATGCACATTGTTTTCAAGTGCATACTGAACATTTACGAAGCCACGCTATATTTGGGCCACAAAACAAATCTCAATAAATTTAAATAATTCAATTCATACAAAGCAGGTTCTCTTACCGCAATGGAATTAAATTAGAAATCAATAACAGAAAGATTCCAATTAAAATCCTAGCAGATTTTTTTTTTGTATTTTGTAGAAATTGACAAATCAATTTAAAAATTCAGTCGAAATATGAAGGATGTAAAACAGACAAAATAACTTTGAAAAAAAAAGATGGTGGCTAACATGATCTGATTTCAAGAATTATTACAAATTGCAGTAATCAAAACAACATTGTATTGGATAAATTTAGACAAAAAGATCGATGGAACAGAATAAGAAGTCCAAAAATAAACTCACATTTATGCAGACAACCGATTTTTCACAAAAGTTCAAACCAATAAAGTGGAGTAAGAATAACCTTTTCAACCAATAGTAGTGGAACAATTAGATATCTGTGTGTGTGTGTGTGTGTGTGTGTAAAAGAACTTGGATACATCCCTCACGTTATATACAAAAATTAACTCAAAATGGACCATAAGCTTCAACATAAAACTTTAGAATTTCTAGAGGTAAACACAGGAAAAATACTTTGTGATCTTAAATTAGTCAAAAATTTCTTAAATATGACACCAAAAATATAATACATAAAAGAACAAACTGGTAATTTGGGCTTAATTTCTGATCATCAAAAGAATGGAAAAAATAAGCCAAAGACTGGGAGAAAATATTTGCAAACCATTTATCTAATAAAGGACTTGTATTCAGAATATATAAAGAACCCTCAAAACTCAACAATAAAAAAACAAACAACAAAATTAACAAATGACAACAGACTTGAGTAGACACTTCACCAAAATGATGTTCCGATGGCAAATGCTAAAAAAAATGCTCAACATTATTAATCGTTAGGAAAATGCAAATTAAAACTACACTGAGATATCGTTACACACCTGTTTAAATTTCTAAGCTAAAAAGACTGACCATATCAAGTACTGGTGAAGGTTTGGAACAACTGGAACTCTCATACACTGCTGATGAGAATGTAAAACTGCGTTGGCAGACAGTTTGACAGTTTCTTTAAAAGTTAGAAATACAGTTAGCATACTGCCTAGTCATTTTATTCCTAACTATCTCCCCAAGGGAATAAAAACATATATCCATAGATAGACTTTTAAATGAATGTTCATAGCAGCTTTATGTATAATCATCAAAAACTGAAATCACTTTTTGATTTCAAAACCATTTGAAATGTCCACCAAGAGACGAATGAATAAACAAATTATGGTATAGCTGTATATTGCAATAGTACTTAGCAATAAAAAGGAGTGAACTATTGATACATGCAACAACATGAATCAGTCTCAAAATATGCTGAGTGAAAGCAGTCAGACAAAAAAAGTGCATATTGTATGATTCCATTTAAATAAAGCTTCAGAGAATTCTAATCCACCAGTTTATATACTGCGCACTCTGCCTTTCCTTTTTTTATGATGGTCTGGGCACCTGTCTATGGAACCCCACCTTTTTGGATAAGGGATTCATTTTTTCGATCTCACATGTAGATGTGGGAGTGCCTCAGAGTTCAGTCTTTGGCCGTCTTCTCTATCTACACTTGTAACCTACATCTTCTCTCTGGGTAGTCTCACCTAGTTCTATGGCTTTAAATACCATTAATATGCTGCTCATTCCAAAATTTTATCTCCAACCCTGGTCTGTCCACTGGATTCAACTACATTTCACCTTCACTGCCACCATTTCAGTTTAAGCCACTTTCATGTATTGCCTTCATATGTTACCAGCCTCCTGCTTCCATTCTTGCCACTCCCTTCCATCCATTCTCCATTCAGCAGCCAAAGTGATATTTTTAAAGCCTAAATAAGATCATATTAGTTCTCTATTTTAAAACTACACACTGGTTTTTACAGCCATTAGAATAAAATAAAAATTCCTGACTATGACCTAAAACAGGAGTCAACAAACTACAGCTTACAGGCTGAATCCAGCCTGCCACTTGTTTTTTAAATAAAATTTTATTGGAACGCAGCCATACCCATATATTTGCTTATTATTTATGGCTGGTTTAGTGCTACAATGGCAGACTGAATAGTGACAACAACGACTATATGCCCTGCAAAGCCTAAAATATTTACTCTCTGGCCCATTCAGAAAATATTTGCCAACCTCTGATCTATGACATCTTGGGGCAGGGTGGGGCATAGGGGGAGAAAGAAAACAACAGCAATTTAAAAAAAAACAAGTTTGGTGATATTACTTGAAGTCCAAATTAAGGAATTTGAGAGTCTTTTGGCTTCCTTGGTAACTCTTTCAGTCGACCATGGGTTTTGCCAGTCATTTTATGACTTTTGAAAGAAATTTGCTGATAGAATTTCTAAGCTTGTGCCTTTTTGCTAAGAATTCTGCCAATGAAGTAGATGCATTCTTGAAAAATTGCCTGTGTAGATGTAATTAAAACACTACTTATGTCTCAGGATGAAAATTTTTTCCATAAAAACAATTTTACAATTTTTTAATATAAGTGAGAAAATAGCTTTGCTACTCAGAATTTTGCATTTAAAGCAATTTTTCAGGAACACATCTGCTCTTGTTCTTAGATAAATACCAAATTGGTCTTTCCTCCTAGAATTTATCCAGGTGATTTCAGGCCAAGGAATGCCTGTCAGGCCATTTAAAATCCCTCTTGCTATGTTTGATTCTTCTTGTAGATGCTTTGGCCTTGCAGAATCAAGAAATGTGTTAAAAGTGAGAGTGTAACGTAAGGGAAAGAGGAAGAAATCAACACAGGATTTCCTCAGCTATAGTGAGAATTCCTTTCTTCATATAATATTTTTCTGGAGATAAACAGCCAGAATTATGTTGCTATGTTTCTAAATCTTATTACACTGCCACATCCCTAACTCCCTAATATTCGTTGCCAAATAAATACTACCAAAATATTGAGCCTGCACACGTATCATACGTAGTAAGCACATAAGCATATTTGTCGAACAATTATAACACAAAACAAAAATGGATTTTTTTCTTGTTGGTTTTTCAGGGGTTTTTTCTATTGTGGTAAAAAACATATATAAAATTTACCATCCTAATCATTTTTAAGTGTACAGTTGAGTAGTGTTAAGTACATTCACATTGTTGTGAAACAGACCTCCAGAACTCTTTCGTCTATCAAATCTGAAACTCTATACCCACTAAATAACTCCCCTTTTCCCTCTATGGCTTACTCCTTGTAGCCACCATTCAGCTTTCTGTTTCTGTGAATTGGACTACTTTAGATACTTTATATAAGTGGAATCACACAGTGTTTGTCTTTTTGTGACTGATTTATTACACTTAGCATAATGTCCTCAAGGTTCATCCATGTTGTAGCATGTGACAGGATTTTGCTCTTTTTTGAGGCTGAATAATATTCCATTGTATGTATATATGTACCACATTTTGTTTATCCATTCATCCATCCACTGACATTTGGGTTGCTTCTACCTCTTGGCTATTGTGAATAGTTCTGCTATGGACATGGGTGTGCAGGTATCTTTTTGAGTCTCTGCTTTCAATTCTTTTGGACATACATCCAGAAGTGAGATTGGTCTATCATATTATAGTTCTACTTTTAATTTTAACAAAAAGTTTTATTCAGTTTAACTTAACTTAATGGATTGGAAATTTGGTTCATACTGTATAGTCTGTTTCCCAGTGTGGTTCGATGGAGGCTATGAAGAGTAGAGAAGATATAAATAGATTTTATGGTGAGTAGGAGAATGAGGTCACAACAGGAACATAGTAAGAGCATACTAAAAATGCTAGATAGAGTTGAGGTGCAAGTTTAGGTTGGTGATCAGAAATTTATAATGATAGTAATATAGGTGGACGCTGTTATTACAATCACTGCCACTACTGCTACCACTACCACAACGACTACTACACTATAGTGTAGTGTAGATTGGCTTTTGAGTTAGTAGCTGGGGTATTTTATGGTAGATGAGGAGTCTGTACCACTGTGAACCATCAAATGTGGAGTTCTGAATTCGAAGCACTTTCTCTGGAAGATGCTTCTTACTATTTGGTCATAAAGAACAACATGGTCCCAGAAGTGACCTACTCAGAGCCACCAACTGAAAATGCTAGTTCGGGAAGCAGCAGGAGTGCAGGCCCTGAGGTCGTCATCATGTGTAGCTTTCTTAAGTTTCTTTCTTAAAGTTCAAAGTCATTAAAGTAATTCCTCAGCAGGAGCTCCACTCATCATACTTTGTTCTGCAGGAGTAATTACCATCAACACTAATGGGAATTCTGTATTTGACTCAAGAAGTAAGCACAACACTAGCTCCTAAAACAGAACAGAAGACTTATTGATCTGCATCTAAATGTTCTCCCAGGTTTCCAGGGAGGAGAAAATTCAGTGGGCATTAGAAAAATACTTAAATAAATTCTTCCATTACTTCTGTACTTATTTATATTTTTCTAGAATTTAAGAATGCATGAAAATGTAAAATATTGTTTACTGAGACTAGAACAGCAATAACAATCATTTAAATGCTTACTATGTGTGAGGCAGTAAGCTTAGCATTTTACTTATTTACTCTATGTTTTCCGTTTTTTCACAGCAGCCTTTGAGGTAAGTGTTAGCCCAGCCTTACAGTGTGGAAACAAAGAATAGAGATGATCAGTAGTTTCCCAACACTTAGCACAGGTTCTCAATCTGTGAGCCAAGGACTGTGGGAGAAATGTAGAGAGGACTCCTTGTAGGGTAGGGTCACATTTGAAAAAATAAATCCATGTCTGTTACCACAGAAGAAGAAAGTTATGATATTATGTACAGCAATGCAGACCCAACCCTACTTCTCCGGGTCCTATCTAGAAAAATGAATGTGTCTCTGATACCAATGGCAGCATGTTCAGCAACGTAAGCCAAAACCTATAATTTTCAGGGACTGGAGTAAGAGTATATACATGGAGGCACGCATACCATATATCTGAATGTTTAAGCCAAGCTATCAAACTATTGAATTAAATTTGTACTATCTTCCTATTTTGATAAGTGTACTTTTACAGTGACCTATAAGGCTGGCATTGAATTTAGAATTCTGACACCCCAGAGTTCCATGCCAGAATGTGGCAGAGTGGAGAAAGCCACCAGCCTGTGGCTTGCCACCATTCTCTTCCCACCCCTGACTCTGACCCAGTCTGCAAAGAGCCTATCACAGATGTGTGTGGCTCCATCCACAAACCCTCCTACCCCACATTCAGCCATCCCCTAGCTATGCACTTGGCTTAGGGGTGCATGTGTTGATAGTCTGGCATCCTCTTGAAAACATGGATATCTGCATAGCTCTTGGAAATGGGTCTGAGGCATTTGACAGGGAATCCCAGAATCCTACATGAAGCATGATCTAGAAGAAGAGGCTGAGTGACACATCCTCTTGGTTCTATGGGAGCCTCACCCTGTAAGGAGGAGTGACCAGGGGAGGGCCAAGTCATGGCTCCCTAAAGTCTGGGCTCAGTCAAGGTGTCTAAATGCTCAACTTGACTTTTCATTTTAGAGAGAAATTAGAATATCAATGGAGAAGTTCAACATTTTCTAGATTCCCCAGACTCTGTGATCATCTTCCCCAGGCCTTTTCCTCATATAGTCTTCACCATCTCAGTAAATTCTATCAGCATTCTTACAGTTGTCCAGGCCAAAAACCTTGAAGCCATCCTTGATTTTTCTCTTTTGCTCATAAGTCGCATCCAATCCCTGAGGACAAATCTTGTCAGCACTATCCCCAAAAGGTATCCAGAATTTGACTACTCTTCAACACCTCCAGTGTTACCACCCTGGTCCGAGCCACCGTCACCCGTCTCCTGGATTAACTAGTCTCTGCATGTCCTGCCCCACGCCTAGTCTATTCACAGCACAGCAGTCCAAAGGACTTTGGTACTTGCTCTCCTCTCTGCCTAAAATGCTGTAATACAAGTAGTGGATGGCTTGCTACCTCACCTCCTTCCCTCAAACGCCATTTTCTCAGTGAGGCCCTTTCTACTTGCCCCATCTAAAATTGCCACCCGCCTGGCACTGCCAATCCTCTTTCACTTCTTTATTATTTTTCTCTTTGCACTTATCATCTTCTGACAAACATTTATTTTGCTTATTTGATTGCGTCTTTTCTGTCTCCCTCCACTATAATACAAGCTCATGAGGACAGGAATTTTTTAGCTCTTTTGGTGCTTGGTGCACAATTGTCACTAAATAGATTTTTGATGAATGAATGAATGAATGAATATCAGCAGGAGTACAAGCTAGCCAACTCTTGATTCACTGGCTATATGATATATAGAGATATATAGATTTATCTATACATAAATAGATAGAGAGAGAGGGAGAGGGAGAGAGAGAGATCTATATATATATGCCAGAATAGGAACACAGGGGCAACAATCAGAGTGGTTTCTAAATCTTGCCTTGGACCTATCCTGACACACACTAAATCCTGGATAATAACCTAACTGATGCTTGATCAGAAACTTCATGAGACATATTTTATATAGTAGATTTTTAGAAGTGACTGAATCAACCCAAACCCCTTCTTTGGTACCAGCCCCTAACCATCAGTCCTGCAGAAAGGCCAGGTCCTAGGAACCACATTTGTACTATGAGTTTCAACTGTTCTGACCCAAGTGTAACAGAATTACATTTGGCTGTGAGTTGTGCAAAATCAGAATAATAGTGGCCTAAACAAAGTCAATCTCTCTCTCTCTCTCTCTCTCTCACACACACACACATAAATTGTCTAGTGGTAAGCAGGCTAGGACTTGTTTGGCAACGGCTAACAAGGACCAAGACTTCTAGTTTGTTCTTCCCCCATCCTCAAGATAGGCTTATACTTCATGGCATAATATGGCTGCTTAAGCTCCAGCAATCAAGCTCACATTTCAGGGGGGCAGAAAGGTTGGAAAACTCAGGATGGGTCTGGAATATCTTCTTGTCAGAAAGCAAGTGTATGTCCAATGATGTTGGAGGCAGTGTTAAAAATATAAAGGAGTCAGTGTGGGGGGCTCCCACTAGTCAATTTGAGCATCACAAGGAGAATAATAATTTAGGTTAACAAAAACAAGTAGAATCTAGGATTGGGCAAGCATTCATAACGATGCCAAAAAGAAGCAAATTAATAAAAAATGTGTGAAAAGGTAAATATAATATAAAAGAAAGATGATTGTAGTAGGTTTTGTTTAAATTTTATTTTATATTTAGAGTTATTATAGTGATTTTAAAATTTTTTTAAGAATATATGTTGCTTGGAAAGCATTTATTCCAAAAAGTGGGCTAGCATATGGTTATGAAAAAGATCTCTGGAACCAGACAGTCTGAATTCAGTCCCAGCTTTATCATTTACTAATCTTTCTATGCCTATTTTCTTAGTTGTAAATAAGAATAGTAGTACCAACTTCATAGGATTGTTGTGAATTTAAATGAGATAATACAAGTCAAGCACTTAGAACTTTGTCTAGTATATCACAAACATGCCACTTTTTAAAATTTATCTATCTGTCTACTGACCTACCTTCCTATTTGTCTCTAAAGCAAAGAAGGGAAACTGTTTCTATTTACCTACCTACCTAACTATCTCTGGCAGGATATGAACATAAAATCTTGTTTTCTCTAAGAAATACCACTTTCTAAGTCACCTATGCAATTGAGCAGCCAAATATTTGATCCATCCTGAACTAAATTTTCAAATTTATTCCAGCTATGTAAGCTTAAATTCATAATGATGGCAAAACAAGTGATCTGTTCTTGAGCATATTAGTATGCTCATATTTACACATTTGACTCAGAGACTGTTTCCTTTCTTTGCTTTAGAAATGTATAGGTAGGTAGGTAGGTAGATAGATAGATAGATAGATAGATAGATTTAAAAAAATAGCAACAAATATTAGTTTGAATAGGGTTTCTGTTACTGTCAATAGAAAATGTCTTGGCTACTGTAATTACAAATTCCTCAAAGGAAGTATCTCCAATGCTGAGAAGAGTGCCTGGCATATAGCCTGTGGTTAATAAGTTGGTGCTGAAGTGCAATAGACTGAAAAAATGGAAAGTTAATTTAATATTAAGATTTGGAATATATTTTCAAATATTCCATTAGAAATAATTAGCTTTGTTCATCTTTACGGGTACTTGTGACAGATTGATATAGGTCTTCCTTAATATTCTCTCTTAGTAATTTTATTAACTTATCAGTTAAACTTTATTTGAGACACCAACACATCCAGCTATGGGACCACATTTACTAGTTTCCCTTCTAGTTAAGTGTGGCCATGCGACTAAATTCTGTTCAGTAAAGTCTAAGTGAAAGTGTGGTGTAGGACTCCTTAGAAGCCTTCTTAAAAGAAGGGTCCATGATATTCCTTTTTCCCCTTATTTGTTTCTGCTTCCTGGCATACAGATATGATGGCTAGAGTTCAGGCAACCATTTCAGATCTTGAGGCGATGCACTGTGGATGATAAAGCAGAAAGATGGAGGAAGCAAGACGTTGCGGAGCTACCGTACCATTCTTGGACTGCCTACCTATGTATTCTTTTTGAACATGAAAAGGATATGTGCTTCTGTCTTATTTAAGCCATTGTTATTTTTGTATTTTTTTATTATATTCAGTCAAATCCAACTCCAAATAACAAACTAATATCCAGTTATTTAATATGTATTTGAAAATGTACTGTGTACAAAGCACTGTACTAGGTACTATGTCATATACAAAATTGTTTAAGATGTTGATCTCTATCCTTCAAGATCTTATAATTTAATAAGAAACAAAAATATATACACAAATAATTGCAATATAATGAAGCTTGCATTAGTTGCACAGATTAAAATTTTTTAATTTGTTTGCTCTAGATAATCCTGTATAAGTGGTTGCCCATAAGTACATGGGAAATGGATTAAGAGTGATATAGCTAGTAAGAAGTGTATAGAATATTAAGATACTAATAAACATGGGATTCATTTTCTCTCTCACACTATGTATTTTTCCCTCTGAGCCATCTCAGTGTCAGTTAGAGATATTGTGATGGGAAGGTAGAGTCTTGATAACATACATCTATAAAATTATATTTCACATTTGACTGTAGCCTAGATTGAATTCAGAATCAGTAAGACTGTATACATTTAAATCAAAACTTATGTTTTGAAGGTTTGATGTCGTGTTTATTTCACGATAGGATGAGGGCATGGCTTACGTCTTCTGTATGAAATTACTCCTTACATTTGACCTCAACTCATCACAGATGATAACAAGAAAGGATCGAAAGACAAATGATAAACGAATAGGAATTACATTGAAAACATACTCATTGGACTTTTAAGAGATGTAAATAATCAATAAAACTTCAGTGTAACTTTCTACTAATAAAAGATAACTGTGGATTCATGCCAAAACAAAATATGTAAGTGATACAGCATGTTGCTTACTTTGGTTTAAAAGTCCCATTTAAGAATGTCTTTAAGAAAATGCAAATGGGTATATTTTTCTGTATCTATCCCAGGACTAGAAACTGATAAGCTTGAGCATACAAATATGTGCAAGAACACATCACTTGTTTTACCATCATTATGAATTTATGCTTATATACCGGGAATAAATCATTTGAAAATCTACTTCAGGATAGATCAAATATTTAGCCACTCAACTGTATAGCTGATTTAGGAAATCTTGTTTCTTAGAGAAAACAAGATTTTATTTCATATCCTGTCAGTGAAATTTAGATAAAAAAGAACTATTTCAAGCTATATTACCTTTGCCCAAGCCAAAAGTGTCAATTTTATTTTCACTGTTCATAACACCTTTCACAGTTTCGTTGCTTAACTTCTAAATAACATCATCAACCTTTCAGTGTGTCTAAAAGACAAAGTCTTCAGGTCCAAGAATGTCTCTTTTCCGTCTTATATACACAAGAAGAACTCAATGAGTGTTGATATTTAAGAGTTTGTGTTGTGGGCCTTGTGGTAAAATCTCATTGCCAAAGAGATACTCCTCGGAAAGGCAACCTGGTGATGACGTGGCAAAAACATGGGCTTTGAAGTAAAAACCAAAAACAAACAAAACCCTGGGACTGAGTTCAATCTGTTCTTTATAATTGTGTGATCTGAGATGGGTTTTTAAACTTCTCTGAGTCTGATTTTACTAAGTTGTGAGGAAATATTATTCAGAGGTTAAAATGATGGATGTTGAAGTTTTAATCCTCACTGGCTGTGTAATAAAATTGCAAATTTTATTACAATTTACTTAAACTCTTTTAGCCAAATGCTCCATGTGTGAAATGAGTATAACAATAGTACTCATTCCACAGAGTTGTTTAAGGCATGAAAAGTATTTAGAACAGTGTCTGTCATAGAGTACTTTTTTAGTATATGATAGCTATTATTATTATGAGTATATAATCACTCCTTCCTTATTATTTCTAATGTATATAAAATGGGGAAAATCATATGTACTTTGTTGAGGATTAAGTTGAATAATATACATAAACGATCCCTAATGTTGCAGAGTAGATGCTCAATAAATGTCAACTATTGTCTGTAAAATACTTTGCCCTTATTGTGTGAAGAGTAACTGATATAATACATTTAAAGCCCAGCATAGAGTACAGAATAGATGCTCCATAAATGTTAGTGCTAACATGGAAATATTTTCTTTTTCCACAGACTAAACTGTGACAAGACATGAAAAGAAATACTAGAAATGAATTCCTTGTTAGGCATATTTCTGGTAGCTTCAGTGTATTGACATTTTAAGGACAAGTCAATCCTCATTCATGTTAACATTGGAGAAAACCACTGTGGAGTCAATTCAAATATCTAAAGAATTACCTACGAACTAAAGACTAAAGTTGACATTTCCCCTTTTGGGCTTGCAGCAACCCAAATCACATCACTCCCTGGTGCCCTACCAGTACTGTGGATATGTAATCACTGTCCACGCATGCACCTCACCTGGCTTCTGTGAGCATTTAACAGGGGAAACCACATTTGAGACTCAGAGCACTGGGTTGTAAGCCCTGGGGGTCCAATGGGAGGTGGGTGCTGCAAGAGTTCCAGACAATCTGTTTATTTTTATTTTTTTAATTTCCTATGTGAAAAGCATGTACCTCCTAGTACCACAGCATAGATGCTGCTGCCAAAACTACTCATGCCCCAGCCTCAATTCCCAGGCTGAGTCATACTCCTGCATTTACTGTGATTATCAACATTCTTTACACCAAACTGCCCTCAGAGCAGCGGGCTTGGCAGGGCTCAGCAGCAGTGTCAGCAGCTTCTCAGTTTTGGGATTTCAGTTTCAGAAATGGAAGATTTCAGAGCCCAGAACTACGGATATTTTGCTCAACATCTGCTTCCCTCTGCAGGGGGCAGGAGGTAGCCTGGGAGTGGGCCGGGTGTCTGTGGTGATTGTTTCCATTGTTTGTCTCGGGCACCCAGGGAGACAGCAGAGTCTAATGGAAAGAGCATTGGCTGTGGAGTTAGTCAGACCTGTGTTCACATCTCAGCTATGTCCTTAGTTGTGTGTACTTGGGAAAATCACTTAAATCTTTCCGAGACCATTTTAGTCATCCATAAAATGGGTTTCCTGATTACAGAACTTGCAGTGTTGGTGTGAGGATTCAATTAAGTAATTACAGACAGACATTCAACAGATGTTCCTTTTCCCTTCAATTTTTGCTCAACTATCTTGAGATAGACACATATGACTTCTTGACTTCCCTGAGCATAGTTTCATTGCTACTGTAAGTGTCAGAAAGCTTGTGTCTGCTCAAGCGCTATAAATGAAATAGGTAACTGATCATTATCCTAAATATTCCTATTTCTACAGGTTGCACCAAGCTTAGTGACAACAGAGTATAGGGATCTGACATAGTGGTTTTTAACTCCAAACTCCATCCTCCTCACTCCCCATCCCCTGCCATCTTTCCACCACTACTGAAAGTTGATGATTTCTGGCTACTGTTGCTGGTGTAGTCTCCATTCTATCCACTCCTGGATGTCATGTTCTGTAGCAGCTGTTGCCGTTGTTGGAGCCTGTTAAAAATGACCAGTTCTGATGCCTCAGGTGCTGTGGCTGTCAGCTTTCCTGATGGCATTTGTCATCACAACTTCTCACTTCTTGCTGCCGCCTTCATCACAATGACTCCTGGCATTCCCACCCCACGCATCTTCTTAGTCTGGGAAGCCTGTCTCCTTGGAGTGATTCTGGATCTCGCCTCACTCTAGGTTTTAGGGGTCTGCTGAGGAACTTGAAAGACACAGATTTCCAGAGGCTGGCCTGGTATTGTACAAGAGACACCACTCAGGATTGTATATGAACATACTTGGTGTCTCTGAACCAGTCAGCGTCTAAGGATTGGGCCTGTGCACCTCAAATTCAGCTCCCTTCTACCAAGAAAATCTTTGCCATAGCGTCCAAGGGATTATTTCAGCCTCCAAATATCTTCTCTGACCCCCCAGATGTAACTAACCCATCAAAGCCATGAGGAAGTAAATAACAAAGGCCTTACCCATGCAGCAGTTTATCCTGGTGGGCAGCTTGGTACTTTATCCTTAGAGTTCAGTTTTAATTATATACAATTATATAGCTGTTGGTGCCTTGGGGCACGGGACAATTGTGAACAAAGGTAAAAATAGAGAAAGTTATCTTGGGTGATGGTGGAGAGTCTCCAGACAGGTAAATGTAGCCCCAAAGTGTGGAAGCTTAGAGTGCATTGCACAATTTCACATCTGGAAGAATTTGGGTTAACACATCTAAGTGATGGCAATTAGTAACAGAAATAGTAAGGGCTAAGACATGTACTTGCTGATCTCTGTATGGAAGAGGAATAAAGATTTTGAAAGATTGAACTTTGAGCAGTTTAACACAGAGAAACTGCTAAGCTCTTCATTCTCTTTACAGTATTGACTATATTGATATTTTTAGCCAGGAGGGCCAGACTAGTGTGAACCAAGCAGAGACAGGATATGTAGAAAAAAAGAATATAAGAGAATTCATGCTAAGAGACACATATAAACCATTTGGGGCTCAGATAATGTAGCCATAAAATGTATAATCTATGCTCTAACTCTCTTGAGAATAACAGGGGTGCTATTATAATGAAACTCTCTCAGACACAAAATTAGAAGGTATGGTCACCCTAGGCTTAGAGCCTCACCAATTGCTAGTGAGGATTGATCCATAGCTACACCAAATGTGTGCCTGTGTATGACTTATAATTTACTGTGATTGTTTATATTTAAGTTTAATGTTGGTTAACTGTATGTTACTCCATAGCAAAGATTCAAGTCATTTGAATTAATTTTTTTGCTATTGTTACACATTTTGAAGTTAAAAGAACCCTTCAGGGATTGTTAGAGAGGTACTTGATCCAATTTGAAATTTGTGGTCCCTATATTTATGCTCAAAGAAGGATTAACATTGATTTTATATTTCAAAATGCTAGTTTACCACCAACTTCATTTTACTTCATGCTCTGAAAACTCTGGAGCAAATGCTGATGACTGAGCTGCTCACTGGAGTAAATATTTATATTTATGCAAACTACTTATTTCTATTCACTACTAAGATTTAATTTTTTTAGTGCCCCTTTTAGTTATAACTGATCCTAAAATAAAGTTTAATTTATTTACTTATTTTACATACATTATACTATTTTGTGGTTAAAAGAAAGTGCATTCATCTTTTAATCTAAAGTAGGGAAGGAATACATTTTGATATATTTTATAGGTCAGGAGACTTTGCCCTGACCTTGTAGTCTCAAGATAATACCTCTCTAAGGTAAGTCATTTGCTAAGATGTATGAAGGCATCTAACTTAGAAGTAGTACATTTGGTCTTAGCCAAAGGCATGAGAAATGCTGTACAAAAAAAGCTGAATAAAGGCACATTGATTCTGACAGCATATTACAAAATAAAACTTTGCTCTTGATTTTAAAAGCCACTACTTCTTAGATTACTCAGATGTTGAGTAAATGAATAAAATGTTCCAACTTGCTTTATTTTCTCGGTTCACTGGATAGTTTTTCTGCCCATCCCATTTCAAAATCAATCATATACTTGAAAGAAGTAAAGATAAAACTCTGCGCATCTCTGTAGGTGCTTATAGCAAATAGTATATGGCCTGCTTACCTCGACCTCTTCTTCGTAGATTGAGGGAAGTCACTCTCTGTACACATCTGTTGTTGGCATCCTGCCATTCCTAATATTGACTAGATCACTCGTGGGGCATGTCCTTTTATCTCTCCTTTCCAAGCAAAGTCTGATTGGTTTCCTGATAGCCTTATTCTCGAATGTCTATACTAAAGCGAGGGCCTACAATTTCCCTCTTCTAGCCAAATTTCACTTAAAAAAAATAGAAGATTAGGAAAAGACTTCCTTCATACTCAATACAAAGAGAAAGGAGTACTTTTCTGGTAAAATAATGATCTCTGCTGGTGTATTTGCAATGGATTTGTGATTGGGTCATTCTTGCTTGTACCACATCATCTGATGTCACCTATAACTCACTAGTAGCTAGTAAGCTTCTCTTTCTTTCCTGAGTTTGGTGAGGACCTGGAGAGATTATTGTTGTATAGCAGTGAGTGAAACAGCCATTGTTTGCTTTACCTGGAATCAGGAGTGAGCGTGTAAAGACGTTCTTATTCGTTTAGCAGGAGACGAAGATAGAGGGTTCTGTTTCTCACTTATCACTAGTCAAAAAGAATTACAGTTCTCAGGAGCAAATTGAAAAGTTAGGAGGAAAAAATATTTTCTCACTTATCACTAGTCAAAAAGAATTGCAGTTCTCAGGAGCAAATTGAAAAGTTAGGAGGAAAAAATATTTTCAAGAGTACAAGTTCTACAGGTGCTGAAGGGATTGAAGACATCAGATCTGATGAATGTATCAATACTGACATTTGTGAGAATGTGCCTGAAGAAATATACACTGATTTTAAACTGCAGGCCACAAAAGCCTGAAAAATAATGCATGATTTTCCATCTTCTTACTTAGATGGAAAAACATGTGTTTTGCTCACAATTTTGTCTAAGGGAAAAGTGAACTCACAACCAATTGCATTCACATCAGGCCGGTTTTCTGAGATTGCTTTCAAATGTAAGCATAATATGTGCTGTTCTGTTAGAAAAAAAATAGTAAAGTGAACTTTTACAATGTAAGTTCCTAATATATAGGATTATAGGAAAAAGTTGTGTTGTTTAAAACAATGCATAGTTTTACCTGTAGGTGGATTCATAGGGATGGGGGTGAAGGGTAAGGGATTTTAACCCTTGCGTATTTTACATTACCCCATGGTGCCTGCATGTGTGTCAGAACACCTTTCCTCTGTTGGGGTGTAGAGAGTCAAGCTCAATAACCACATTAGGAAGAATAATAGGCCAATGGCACAAGTGTTGACAGATGTTTCTTATCCAGTGGAAAGGAGATAGAGGAAATTAGATGATGAATTTTAAGGACTGAAGCATACATTGTACTTTTTCTAAATCTCCAAGTATTGTGTTCTTCCTGAGGTCACCAACTATGTGTTGGCTGCCTTTGGTGAAGCTGAAAAGTCCTTAGAGTCTAAATGAATGATCTCTGGAATTGCTCCCATGATAAACTGCTGACCAATTTGTCTCAACCGGCACATGAATGCAAAATTAAAAATGAAGGTCCTCTGGACTGCATTATGGCTTGTGGAAGAGCACTGAATGATTTATTCTCACTCATTTTCTCCACTTTCCATGCTAAAATATTTTTACACGGTCAATAAATTATGAAGGCTGACATTAACAAGATGAACTGTGGATGAAAATATGTGAACCTGAATATTTATAAGAATGTGGAATTGATATTTTACTTTTCCTCCAACCAGCTCTGGACTTGTGAGATCTCAGTTAAATGGGGGCATCTAACTTAATTCAGATTAATTTAGTAAGAGGTCCTGGAGACTGATGAATCATACATCATTAATATTGGAAAAGAGAGTGCTTAATTACTTAGGACATTTTAGCGAAAGAAGGTGACATGTTCGGAACAAGTTAGATGAGCCCCTCTCACTCCCTTTTGGGGAAGCCTTTGGCATCAAAACACTGGACTTGTTGCTGACCTGGGGCCATACATGAGTTCTGATGTGCTGGTGATGTCTGCTTATCATTCAAAGGATCAGGTTAGCATTTGGCAGAGGTTGCTGAGGGCTAATATTACAAGCTGTCTCAATGATGGAGGCATGTTCTAAGAAAAAAGGAAGGGAAGTTTAATTCAGGCATAGTCATTTAGGCATGGGGGAGAAGGTAAAATGGTCTACTTGGAGAACATTAAATGACTTACTGCTCAGAGGAAAAAAAACCCAAATGATTTGAGAAATTGAAATGCTACAAAGGAATCATCAAGAAATGAGTGTCTTAGGTAGTTGACAGGGAAGAGCAGTCCTAGCAGCTAACATTTTGATCTTTACAATATACTATGCTTTGCACTCTACTTCTTGTACTTTAGTTAACTCTCAAAACTATACTATGAGATGGACATGTCGTAGGTCCTTTCTAATTTTTTGGTTATGGACTCTGGCATTTGTAGCAATAATAACAAATGTGTTAAGCCTCTGTAGGTTACAACTCTTCAACCTAATTCTTTGAGCAGGAGGCAGGTAGGCAGTTTTAAAAAATCAGAAGAGAAAATCATTGCTAAATACTTCGTACTATGTTGATTTATATCTGGATTTTGCATAATCAGTAATCTGAAAGCTCCATGTGTTTTTCAGTCCTGACGGGGATAATTTAATATATTTCCTAGAATCCGTTAGGATCTAAATATTGACATTTTTTTTAGATGCCAACTTCCTGAGCTCAAAGGAACTGACATGACAAGCACTTGGAGTGTGTGAGATGCTTGTGACCTCATGAACCGTGAAATGAGAGATGATGAAGCTTATTTTTAGCAGAGTATTTAGAGGGGCCCCATAGGCTAATTTTCACTTAGGGCTGCTCATATAGCAGTTGAAGATGCGCTAATAGGGCACACTGCCAAGGTCTAGGATTGTTGTTATTTAGCACTTTATTTTAAGAGCTTTAAACATCATCCAGAAATATTTATCAAGTACATGTATGTGCAGGGCAAGGCTGTCTGAATGCTGGATAAGCTTTGTAGATCTCAGAAGTGAATAATTTCAGCCTTCAGCACGTGATGAGAAATGAAGAACCACTATTCCCTATGCCCCTATTGAGCAGAAGAGAGCACGATTTGCTTAGTTCCTTTACATAAAACCTATCAAGATCCTTGAGGATTTGGAATCAAGCTTTTTCTACTCAAGTTACCTTATCACACACTATATATTACATATCATCAGAATGATCTGGAACCCCAGAGCTGATCAAGTTCTTCTTGCCGAGGAAGGGAACAGAAAGCTTTCAGCCTTGCATGGCAGCCAGAACCCTGTAGAGACTATCCAATGACTTGTCCAACAAGGGGTGGGATGCTCTGATTACTCCATGACTTTTCCTGAGGAAAAATGTGAGAGTCTCTGAAGACTTTTGATTATAACTTCTTTTTGCCTTATTTGCACAAAGGACAGGTTTCTTCGTCCTCAATCTGTGGTTAAGAACATAACTAAAAGAGCAAGAAAACAATTCATAGACAAGGGGCTTTCAGCAAGTATTTGCAGATATTGCTTATTTTTCTTCTCTGCAAATAAGCATCTTAAATTTAGGGAAAGAGTATAATGACTTCAGCATACCCTAAGAATAATGATCATAATCTAATTAGACCATGCATTGCCATGAAAAGAAAAACTCATTACCAGGGGTGCCAGAGATCTGAAGTCTCAGGCCTTGATACAGTTAGTCTCATGAATGTCTTGGCTGAAGTTCATATATTTTCAAATGACCAACAACAATCAATAAAAGAGTGCATTGTCCTTACTTTGACATTTATTTGTTTACCCAATGATTTATTTAATTATTCTCTAGTAGATATTATTAACACAACACATATTGAAAAATATGTATATTTATCTAATAATTAGCCATGTGAACAAAGAGTAAGCATAAGCATGCATTATTATTTTGCTAGACCCAACTGTTAGTACTGTGTAAAATAAAGAAACAAAGCCATGAATTAAAATAATTACATTAGGAATTTGTTATGATGATCAAATAGATATTTCTGTAATGCCTTTCACAGTGCTTGGCATTTGTAGGTGCTTAATAAATCTTTAGTAGAATGTTTTTGGGAAAAGGTATTGATCACCTATTAAGGAAAGATGGACTGCTTCCCTTGCATCTATTTCTGAGGGTAGGGATTGTATTTTATCAATCTTCGTATACCCAGTACTCTCCAAAGCTGTTTTTTGAAATTTGCCTTCATTTTTCTCTTGTGTCGGAGCCACCAGTTCTTTGATTTTATGTCTTCCTCTTTCTTGCTTTACTCCATTTTCTGGAGCACGTACATAATATCTTCTTTTTGTTTCTTTTTCTTTTTTGATTGTTAGAAGATTCCCAGCATTTAGTTAATTAACACATCCACCACCTCACATATTTAGCTTTTTTTTTTTGGTGAGAAAATTTAAATTCTACTCTCTTAGCAAATTTCAATTATGTAATACAGTGTTATCAATGATAGTCACCATGTTTTACATTAGATCTTCAGATGTTACTCATCTTATAACTCAAAGTTTGTACCCTTTTACCAACCTCTCTCTATTTCCCCCATCACTCAGCCCCTTGTGACCACTTTCCTACTCTCTGTTTCTACGAATTTGACTTTTTTTAGATTCCACATATAAATGATACCATCCACTATTTGTCTTTCTCCATCTGGCTTATTTCACTTAGCATAATGCCCTCAAGGTCCATCCATATTGTTGCAAATGGCGGAATTTCTTTCTTTCTCATGGCTGAATAATATTCCATTGTATATATATACATATGTACATACATATATATACACACCACATTTTCTTTCTTTTTTCTTTTTCTATTCATCTCTTGATAGACACTTAGGTTGTTTCCCTGTTTTGGCTTTAGCGAATAATGATACTATAAACATGGAAATGCATATCTCTCTTCAATATTCTCTTTTAATTTCCTTTGAATAAATTCCCAGAAGTAGGATTCTTGGATCATATGGTAATTCTAGTTTTAATTTCTTGAGGAATCTTCATACTGTTTTCCCTAGTGGCTTCACCAATTTACATTCCTAATAGTGCACAATGGTTCCTTTTTCTCCACATCCTTGCCAACACTTATCATTTTTTGTTTTTCAATAATAGTCATCCTAACAGGTGTGAGGTGGTAGATATCTTATTGTGGTTTTGATTTGCATTTCTTTAATGATGAGTAAGGTTAAGCATCTTTTCATGAATCTGTTGGCCATTTGTATGTCTTCTTTGGAAAAATGTCTATTCAGTTCTTCTGCCTAATTTTTAATGCTTGTTTGGTTTTTTTGCTATTGAGTTGTATGAGTTCTTTGTATATTTTGGATACTAACCTCTTATCAGATATAGGATTTACAAATGTTTTCTCTCATTCTATAGATTGCCTTTTCATTTTGTTGATGGTTTCCTTTTCTGTGCAGAGCTTTTTAGTTTGTTGTAGTCCCACTTATTGAATTTTGCTTTTGTTGCCTTTGCTTTTGGTGTGATATCCAATGAATCATTGCCAAGACCAATGTCAAGGAGCTTACTCCCGGTGTTTTCCTCTAGTTTTATGGTTTCAGGTGTTATGTTTAAGTCTTTAATCCATTTTGAGTTAATTTTTGTATATGGTGTAACATAAGGATCCCGCTTCATTCTTTTACGTATGGCCGTTCCAGTTTCCCCAACACCATTAATTGAAAAGACTATCCTTTCCCCATTGTATGTTCTTTGCTTTTCTGTGATAAATTAATTGATCGTATGTGTGAGGGTTTATTTCTGGGCTCTCTCTTCTGTTCCATTGATCTATGTATCTGTTTTTATGCCAATACCATACTGTTTTGATTACTATAGCTTTGTAATATAGTTTGAAATAAGGAAGTGTTATACCTCTAGCTTTGTTGTTCTTTCTCAGGGTTGCTTTGGCTATGTGGGGTCTTTTGTGGTCCATACAAATTTTAGGATTGTTTTTTTCTATTTCTGTGAAAAATGCCATTGGATTTTTGAACCTGTAGATTGTTTTGGGTAGTATGGACATTTTAAGAATCAGTTCTTCCAATCCATCAGCACAGAATATCTTTCCATTTATTTGCGTCTTCTTCAAATTCTTTCATCAGTGTATTATACTTTTCAGTGTATAGTGTACCACCTTGGTTAAATTTATTCCTAGGTATTTCATTATTTTTGATGCAATTGTAAATGGAGTTTTTTTTAAATTTCTTTTTCTGATAGTTTTTTCTTAGGGTATAGAAATGCAACTGATTTTTGTATATTGGTTTTGTATCCTGTAACTTTATTGGACACAGTATCTTCTTAAACTAAGGTATGTGGCAAGAAGATGTTTTTAGATTTTGATTTCAAGTGTTTTTATTGTAATCTAGACAATATAATTTAGTTGGGTAAAGAATTCTAGGTTAAAAGTAATTTTTCTTCTGTTTTTTGTTATGATTTGGTTGTGTTGGCTCTGTTGGATCTCAGTTATCTGGATTTTTTTTTTAAAGGCATTGTCCAATATCTCCTGGCATCTGTTGCTGCTGCTGAGAATTCTGATTCCAGTCTGTTTCTATATGCTTTGTAGTTTTCTTTGATTTATCTTTGAAAGTTTTCAGGATATTGTCTTTATTCTTAGTGTTCTGAAAATTGAAAAAATGATAAATTTCTTGGAAAAATGTTTGCCCTTCATTCTTTCTTTTTTTTGGTATATTCTTTTGTGTAAGTGTTTCCTTAATTCCTTTATTTGTGTCTTCTCTTTCCTTTATTCCTATAGGTCTAATTAATCAGAAGTTGGACCTCATGGATTTATGCTCATGTCTTTTAATTTTTCTCTATCATTTTCTCTCGCCTTTTTGTTCTTTTAAGGAGACATTCTCAAATTTATATTCCTTTTTAAAGTTTTGGCAGTCATATTTTGATAGTTTTCCAAGAGCTCTATTTCTCTTAGTTCCTTTCATAATATTATGTTTTTGTTTAGAAAATACAGTGTCTTCAAAAGCCATCCTGAAGATACCTATTAGAATTAGGTATATACATATATTTTTAAAAAACTAAGTTCTTTTCCCTTAAATATCAGTTTTTCTCTGGCATCATTTTGTTCTGTAAGCATATCTTGGTTTCTCGTTCATGTTCTACAATTTCCTTAAATGTCTGGGAGCCTTGATTGAAAGTTTGTATTTACGAATGAGGCAATAAAAAGCCATGTTAGAGCTCTAGATTCAAGGATAGGGCTTGTTAACTTTTGTGCTTTGGGTTAGTGGGTTAAAGGACCTGTTCATTACATCAAGGGATCTCCAAATGTCAGAACACAGAAATCTTCACTGGAGCCATTCAGCTTCATCAGTGAGGAACCCTTCCAACTCTGGCCCTCTTGGGAATAGGAGAATGGGAAGAAAGATGTCTGGCTCCTGGGAATTCTGCGCCATGGGGATATAAGAGTTTGAAGACATCCTACACAGAATTTAAATCAGTACCCTTGTCTTCAGCCCCAAGTCCCAAGTCCTGAGCCTCTCTAGAGTTCTGGAGGAACATGGACTTACTTTCCACTGTATTCCTGTCTCTTTGTACTCTAGGTTATCACTTCACCTACTCTGCTTAATCAGATCTACTTCTCTATTTTATGTTTTCCAAAAATTTTATTGACAACTTTCAGCTGTTCATGATTTTCCCCCATTCCTCTGTCTTTGTACGATTATTCAGTTATATTTTTTAAAAATTGCTGTGCTGTGATTTACCAAGATCTCAAAGAGTGAGGATATTAGCATGTTGTCACTCTACAGTATGACTCCAGAAGTCTCAAAGGGGCTTCATATTGTGTTCCTATTCCAGTCACTTAATAGTGGATACCTAGAGCACTATGTTCAGAAGGATTCTAAGACAACGTTTGGGCTACATCATGGAGCACAGAAAGGGAGAGAAGTGATACCTATGCAATGTAATGCTGTCCCTATATGTATCACGATATGTACAAAACTAGAGCACATAATATACATTTCTGTACAGGATGTATGTAAAAAAAAGCTTGGAGCTGGAGTAGATTGAGAAAATAATTAAAAAGTTAAAGGTGGACACAGAATCTCTAATTTAAAAATTTATACCTTTTCATTATAGAGAGATAAAAGCTGAGTAAACCATCAAAAACTTTATGGGTACCCTCGTAGTTTGATAAAGAATATGGAGTTGTAGAATTGGTGATTGTCCCTAGAACTTATACAAGCTTAAAAAATAAATAGATTCAAAAAGTGTTTAGATAAATTTATGGATTGTGGATCTGTAGCAGTGAATAAAGGAAATTGGGGATATTTACTGATTTGTTTACTTCTGAGATAAAAGAACTTGTCATTATTGAAAAGATATGTTGGTACCACTGTCACTTTGATAGTAATGGGCTTAATCAGCATGGCATTTATTATGTAATCACTATCCAGAGATATTAAAATTCTCAATGCATTTTATACCCGAGTAGATAACCATGCAAGCTTTACAGTGATCTTGAGAAACCATGTTCAATGATAGAATAAGTAAGAGTTAGGAGGCTTGGATGCCAGTCTGGGATAAGCAAATAACTCCATGAAAGCCAGACCTAGTCATTTAGGCTTCTCAACAGGACTTCATCTCTAATGAATGATCGGACTGCTATATTTCCAAGACTCTGTTAACTCTTACAGGAGAAATCATGCCTCTCATCTTTCTTGCTCCCCAGGCTGCATACCTTATAGCTAAAAGCCCACATCATATAGCATATCAAAGTACCACTAACATTTGAAAAGTAACCAAATGCCCCAATGTATTTATTACAGTCACTTCTTTATTATCCATGTTAACAGACAGAAAAAATAGAGGATCATCTTTTTTAAGCAGATGAGCTTTAAAATTGTACTTGGCTTGGGATAGTGTCACGCATAATAATATTTTTATGAGAACTTTCTTTCCAGGCTATGTTTTACTTTTGCTATTGTAAAAGTTGTAGATACTTCCTAAGAACACAACATTTGGAGAAGGCAGCCTTAGAATCAACTCGATATGAAATGTTTTACATTTGTTATTAATAGTCCCCAGAGAGAATCATCTGCAGCTGGATAAAATTAATAATAATAATACCTACGCTTTATAGCAGTTTCTGGTTGTTTTAAAAGATGTCTGCAATTCTTTGACACTCCCCCTATGAAGAGGTGGAGTCTGTATCCCCTCCTATCAATCTGAGGAGGACTTGAGGACTGCCTTGATGAATACAATGCAGAGAAGTGATGCTGTATAACTTCTGAGTTTAGGTTAGGAATGGCTATGCTTCCTCTGCTAGTTTTTCTTGGGGTACTAACTGATGGAGCTTAAGCCACTATGTAGGAAATATGGCTATTCCAGGGCCGCCGTGTGGAGAGCCTACATGGAGTGATGACATGTGGAGAGAGAAATGGCCCCAGCTCCAATCCCCAGATGTTTGAGTCTTTCCAGCCCAAGCCCTGTGAAGGAAGAAGCTTTAGAGATGACCAAAGCCCTAGTCACTGTCTGACTTCAACTCCATGAAAGACCCTGAGCAAAAACTGTCTAACTGAGCCTTATCAAAACCCAGACTCATTATGGAAATAAATAACAGTTATTAAATCATTGTTTTTTGTGGGTTGTCCTGCAGCTATAGATAAATAGAACACACTTAAAAATCACTTTTATATCCCAGATTTCTCTGGGCAAGCAGGCTTATATTCCTGTTTCATAGACGAGGAAATTGAGACTCAGAAAAATTAAATGGATAGGTGCACTAGTCTAGTCCAAGTTTCAGAGAAATTAAATGGATCGTTACTAGTCTAATCCAAGTTTCTCTTTCCACCAATGAGGAAAATGAGAGGTGAGATGACTCAGAAACATCATACAGCCTGTCAGTGGAAGTGGTGAGACTTTTCCAGTCCTCTTTCCAGTAATTGGCTATATGTATGTCTCCTGCTCCACACCAACCAGACTTGCTTTTCATCCAGGGAAATAGAAGTGGCCAGAATCACTTTTATATTCAGGTCATGTTTTTCTTGGATCTGTAGAAATAGTGGAAAGACCATAGGCCTTTTGGTGACAAAAGGATTTAGTTTCAGATCAACTTGCTCATAGTTAAGTTATTTAACATCTCTGAACTATATCTTCATCATCTGTAAAATGGAGATCAAAGTGCTTTCTTTGGAGTATTGTTATAAAAGCAAGATATAGTGAATATTAATTGCCTGGCCCAAATAAGTACCTGATAGATGCATGTCATAAAAAGTCTCTTATAAAGTAAATTTTCATTATCATCATTATCATTTTTTTTCCAGAGAGCGTAAAATGATACAATTGATAATATTATAGTATAGTGATAATAGCAACTATAATTCAGCTCATTTAATCTTCATAGTCATCACATAAGTTCAGTAATATTATTCACATTTTTAGATGAAGAAATAAGTGTGGAGCGGTTAAGTAATATGCCAGTGTTAGCTGGGAGTTAAATCTTGGCAGATTGAGAGGGGAGAAAAAATAATCTCTTAGCATTATGGTAAAAAACGTATATTGTTACTATTTGACCTCCCCTTAAGGCCCTTTAGGGGAATAAAACTTAGTATACCTGATAACAGCCAAGTCTTCCACCAAGCCAGATTTTTTCCTAATCTTGCTGGAAAGTAAATCAGATTGTATGCAATTGCATCTAATGTTTATGTTGCTTTAGAGAAGGTCTTTCTGGGATATCTGGGATTCATTGTCTAAGGTCTTCAGTGTAATATTCATGTTCCAGATAAGGGCTCCTAACCTGAAATGTGCATGTTCTAATGATGCTATGAAGTGTGTTTGCAAACTGAAGCACAAAATACTGTCATTAAGGACTGTTTCAGGCTCAGGGTGAACCTGAAATGTGTGTTTGAATTGCACTATAATTTTCAGATTCCTGTTTATTGTAATGTTACAACTATCTAGTACATGTGGATTATATTACTTTTTATTTCCAGTCTTGTGGTTTTTACATTATAAAAAGCCCAGCCATTGGTCACATCATTCTTTAGTACATAATGTAATACAGTTATTACACTAGTACAAACTTCTAGCATGCAAGTATCTTTGAAAGTTGTCACAAAGAAATTCTAATAGTTTTGATCATATCTCTTGGCAGCTCACTAAGTATTGCTCTCTGGGGAAGAGTCTGGGGAAAAATCTCAGATGTTAAAGCTCAAAGGCACACCGTATCTGCGAGTTCTTGATACACTCAGAATTCAGACTATTACAACAGTCAGCTCATGCTCTATACTTTCTCTTCTGCCCTCCATAAATATCTCCAGGCCCTTCCTTATCATTCCCTGAAGCTCAGATAGTAAATGAGAATGCATTGCTTAACTAATATAGTTACATGGATACTTTTGGTTCAGGAGAGAGGAGCTGATGATTTAGCATGTTTGAGAATCAAGGCCAGCCTTTCACTTTCCTAGAAGCAGTTGGTACTTACATATCATTTGAGAGTACTGGGAAGTGAAGTGTCCACTCTAAATTTTTTCCCAGTTTTGGTAGCCATGTCTAAAATTTTACTAACGGAGATGGATTCCTACAGCTTTGACAACATAAACACATAGAAATGCTGGGTAAAATAACTTAAAACATAGCAAACAAGAAAAGGAACCTACGTGTGTTAGAATTAAGAGTGAACAATAGCTGTAATGATAATCATGTGAGCTCATGAGGCCATGGACCAGGAAGACATAGCACCTAGACAGAGGACGTAAAATCTACTCATGAAAAAAATGTAGACTACAAAAAGAAACAATCTGTCACCAGGTAGAGAAATAACACAACAAAAAGGACAATTTGCACCCCAAGAACCTGAAATGACAGAACAACCCAAAAGATATATATATATATAGATATAGATATAAATATCTATATCTATATATATATAAAATAAAGACATTTAAAGTGATTAAAGAAATAAAATATGAAAATAGGGATTTTTATGAGATTATAAGGAACTATAAAAAAAGAACAAGATTATTTGAAAAAGGACATTTTAGAAATTTTAAAACGGCATTAAAATTTAAAAGTCAGTGACAGTCCTATGAGGAAAGTACTGTCATCATCATCTCCGTTTAACAGATAAAGAAACTGAGGCTCAGAAGGTTAAATAATTTATCCAAGTTCACATAGCTTATAAACAGTGGAGCTGGACTTGAACTCAGGTCTCTCTGACTCCAAAGTTTATCTTTTTAACTATTACTTTATACCACCTGACTAAAGTATGGATCCCATAACTATAATAAGGGCGAATATATATCTTTATATTTTTATATATAACATGTAATGTGTGCTATATATATATATATAAATATATATATATATATTTATTATAAAGTGTGTACGCAAACACAGGGATATAGTAATATTAATAGTGGTGAATTATGGTGGTTGATTTATTTGTGATTTTCTTTGTATCTAGAATTTTCTACATTAAACATTATAATAGAATAATAAATAAACACACCCTAAATCTTCCTCAATAAATACATTAGATGAAGCAAGGAAAAATTGTGAAACAATTCAAAACAAACCTCAATGATGAAGATAAAAAGCAGATTAGGCTCAGCTGAAGAGAGAATGTGTGGCATGAAAAACAGGTTGAAGAAATTACCTAGAATGCTGCAGAAAGAAAAGTTATACATTCTATTTATAATTTTTAGTGGCTGCCCTTATATTTTTAACATGCATATCTGATTTTACATACTCTTAAATTAATCAATATCTTTAGCCTCTTCCCAAACAACACAAGTTCCAACTTTTAACTTTGATCATCTTTTTGTTTCAAATAAAATTTTTGCTAGTATTTTATTTCCAACTTCTTTGCATGACCCCATTATTGCCATTATTTATTTTTTTATTATTATTATTATTTTTGGTGAGGAAGATTGGCCCTGAGCTAACATCTTTGCCAGTCTTCCTCTGTTTTGTATGTGGGATGCCACCAAAGCACAGCTTGATGAGCTACATGTGGGTCCGCACCCAGGATCTGAACCCTGGGAACCCTGGGCTGCTGAAGCAGAGTGTGCAAACCCAACCACTATGCCACTGGGCTGACCCCTATTGCTATTATTTATATTTCTTATAGAGTCAATGCTTGTTTAGAGTTACTCATTGCTTCTTATATCTCCAGTTTTCATCTTAAAATATATTGTATTGTATTCCATGGCAGTATAACAAATTATTACAAACCTAGTGGTTCAAAACAATATACATCTGTTATCTCTGTTTCTGTGGGTGAGGAGTCCAGATGCAGTCCAAAGCTTGGGCTTCTGCTCACTTTCTCTAAAGGTTGAAATCAGATTGTCAACGGGGCTGCACTGCTTTCTGGAGGCTCTAGGAAAGGATCTCCTTCCAAGATTATTTAATATGTTGGTAGAATTCAGTTCTTTGCTGTTATAGGACTTAGATTCCCATTCTATTGTAGACATTGGCCAGGGGTCACTCAGCTCCTAGAGGCTTCCCACAGTCCCTTGCCATGTGTCCCTCTCTATGTACCCTTACATACTTTGAATCTCTCTCACTTCCTCTATCTCTGACCCCTACGCCCAGATTTAATGGCTCACGTGGTAATCTCCCTATCTTAAGATCAAATAATTTTGGGGACTTCGATACATCAGTAAACTCTCTTCACAGCAGTACCTAGATTAATGTTTGATTGAATAACTAGTAGAAAGTGTGTTTACAACAGGGGCAAGTATCATGGGGCCATCTTAGAATTCTGCCTACCACATAAACTTTTAAAGATTTTTTTCAAAAGAAATTGTTAATAGTAAAATCTCTCAGAATTTTCCTATCTTAAAATCTTTATATAACTTCACTCTTGAATTTTTGTTTAGCTGAATATAGAGTTCTGTGTTGACAGTAATTTTCTTTCAGCTTGAAAATATTATTCCATTGTCTTCCGGCTTCTTTTGTTGTTGTCTGTGAGTCTGATGTCAGTTGAGTTTTCAATCTTTGCGGCAAATTTGTCCTTTTTTTATAGTTTATTCTTCTTTAAATTCCTCTTAGTTTTTGATGTCCTGCAATTTCACTAAGGTCTATCTAGTGTGGATTTATTTTTATTTATCCTGCTTGTTACATTACCTGAGTCTGAGCATTCATGTCTTTTAGCAACTTTGGAAAATTCTCAGCCACTATCTATTTGAAAATTACTTCTCTTTGCTTTTTTCCTCTTGAAACATCTATAACCTTCTTATTCTATCCTCCATTTCTCTTTATCTCACTGGACTGGATTCTGATTAATTTCATAGATCCATGTTCTAGTATATTAATTCTCTTTTCACCTGTGTATAATATATATTTGATTCATCCATTGACTTGTTAATTTCAATGACATTGTCTTTCATTTCTTTGGTTCTTTTTCAAATCTTCCTGGTATTTTTTCTCCATTTTCTTTTCAGATCTTTTCCCTCCTTTATTTTATATCTTAATTTATTAAAAGTATACTGATTTACTGTCTTTTGGCAACTAATATAGTAATAATTGTTTCAGGAAGGAATCACCAAGGGATCCTAAAACTAGTGAGTGAAAAGTTTGACAAGAAATAGTATATTTACATAGTCTCAAAGTATCTCCTCACACAAAATTCACTCATCACAAAGGAGAAATAGTAACTTTATAGTAAAGAAACCTGGCACACATTACTTAGTGCTCAAAGTTAACTTCCAAAGTAATGGGGAAAATAGACATCATTTGCCTCCTGATATAATGCACTGAGAAGGATACAAGATTACCTCTGTGGCATTCCTGCCAAAAATGCCTAACCTGAATCTAATCATGATGCTTTGTTCTCCATCAGTTGTAATTTACCTTTTGAGAGCTATCAAGTTCTATTAATCTATAATGATGTAATATATATTAGCTACTTATTCAGAGTACAGGATTTGGAGTTATATGGACCTGATTTTCAGAACTTGAGCCATGATCCACCTTGAAGATATGGAAAGTTGAAGCTGAAATGGCTGGGAAAAAGGATTACTGTGGAGAATGCTCTTGCTGTGTTTTGCTTTTCCACTCCTGTGGGATAGACCTCTTCCCCCTTAATATAAATAAGAAAGAGGGCTTCAAGGGAATTATGTGGAGGGTTTGACCTAGTATCCTGGAGCCTAGAAGCATAAGGATCGCAAGAGAACCTGGAGATAGATTGGCCCAAGACAGTTGAGCAGAGAGAAAGAGGACTACCTTGGGAGTAAAAATCTCTTCCACCAACAGCATGGCAGCACTAGGATGTATGAGTTTTTCTTGTGGATCAGATATGGGCCACATGGGAGAGAGACAATATGGAGCTACTTTGAATTCCATCTGTCACCTCAAGACACTGTGTGGAGGAAGGTGTGACCCCAATGAGAGCGTTTACTGCCACATGCTCAGAGACTGAGGGAAGAAGTTTAAGCAGCCAGAAAGCAACAAGGGAGCATCAGGGAAGTTGTGATTGGAGAGATCCAGTGGGATATCACTGAGGAGCTCACAAAAGCATCCTACAAGGGGAAGTACTAGCTTTGGAACACTGCCACACTCAGAGAGTTCCATCACAGATTACTTCCATGCCACTCAAGTAAGATCTTTCCTGTTGCTTAAGTGTCCTCCCTCTCTGCCCCACCCACCTTCAACTGTGATGGGCCCAGAGAAGGCCTAAAAACCTAAGAGGAGAAGAAGATGGAGAAAAGAGAGAAGCCACGAGTGCTCTTCCCCCATTCTGGGTTCCAGGCCTAAAGCAATACCAAGATAAGGGTGAGGTAAGGGCCGGTGGTAGGGTAAGAATAAGGAGCAGTGATTATGACATTGTTAGTCCTATAATGAGACTATGATTATGCATTAAAGTGACTGGAGTACTTCCATCATCTGAGCATACTGGAAAGATTCTGCCAAAATTTCATCGTAGCAGTGAGTGAGAAACGGCCCATAGAGTATATTTGAAAGGACAGCAGTGAACAAAAATGAAGTCATTTTATTTGTTTTTTGTTTTGTTTTGTTTTTTTCTGCTTGTATCCTATTGAGTTCAATTCATGCAATCTCCAGATTCATGCACAAATTCTCCAGGTCATGTGGTAGTTAATTGACAAGCTGGAACTGAAATTCAGGTACTATTTACATTATGTGATAATGACTTTCATTAAAAAAAAAAGAGATTAAGTGAGAGACAGAGAATATTGGGTACTTATTTGCATAATTAGAAAGCTTAGTTTCATCTTTGGATAATTTTTGGCTCAAAGGATAAACATGTGCAAAGTGCCGGATCTACAAAATCTTCTCTCCAAGAAGGACAAGCCTAGTCTTTGCTGGCTTGAGTATGGAATTCCCTGGATGTGAGGCTGAGACTTTGAGAGGCCAGGATTTCCCTGGGGAGCCAATACTCATGGAGAGAGCAGATGGTTTCCAAAGTGAAACCTAGAGAGTTCCCCAAAGGGGGACCAGATCTTACATTTTTGGCAGAGAGGAGGTTGTTTTACTAGTAGAGTGAAAACATCCCACCCCCCAAATCCGCTTCCCTCCATACACTCACTTGCTGAACTTTTTCTCCAAAATGACAACACACAGCACGGGGTTCACCACTAAAGGATGATCATATCTTCCTGTTGAACACCGTGGGCTTTTCAAACAGATTATGAGGAGCCTGTGTTTTGTCGATAAACCTCTAGTAAGACCCAGAGGGAAACCAGAACACGGACTTGGGATTTGAGACTCTAGCCTGGCTAGTGACAGGAACCAGGCCTGGGTCGTTCTCGGTTCTCCGCTGTGGAGGGGCTGGCAGGGAGGTGGGAGGGGGAACCAGGTGCAGCACGGGAAGGGGATTTTGTGCAGGATCGGCTTTCAGCTCTGCATCAGTTGGAAACGTCACTCTCGCTGGAAACCATGTTAATGAATGGCAATCAAAGCACACAGGGGTGTACTGTTTTATAACGCAGTGTTTGTTTCCACCGCCGCTGGCCCAACTATTTGCATGAAATTTATGTTTCAATGTAATATGGCTGCAATGTATTGTGAGGGGCAGGACACCAGGCAGAAATTGGATGGGAGTTTGTTACAAGAAATTTGCTGTCGAAGCACTTTGCCAGCCCTAAAGCTCTGAAAACCAGCATGTCAGTTCCCATCAAGCAAACCATCTCAAGCTGTCTGGAGGACTCAGTATTGACAGGAGCCTTTGGAATCGGGTTTATTCCTCCATCTCCTATTTTATAAAAGTTACATCTCTGCGGGGCTGGCCCCGTGGCCGAGTGGTTAAGTTCACGCGCTCCGCTGCAGGCGGCCCAGTGTTTCGTTAGTTCGAATCCTGGGCGCGGACATGGCACTGCTCATCAAACCACGCTGAGGCAGCCTCCCACATGCCACAACTAGAAGGACCCACAACGAAGAATACACAACTATGTACCGGAGGGCTTTGGGGAGAAAAAAGGAAAAAATAAAATCTTTAAAAAAAAATAAAATAAAAATAAAAATAAAGTTACATCTCTGCCTCTTTTCTCCAAAAACACCTGCAAGTAATTTTCATTTACTTGTAGATATTAGGAAGGGAAGAAAATAAAACTGATAACAGCCAATGTTCTTTTTGTTTGAAATTTTAAAACATTCTTCAAGAACACATTATCCCCAGAAATCATTCTCCATTAATGGCAGCCTTAATTATTTGGACATAATTTGTTAGAAGTTCAATGTTTAACTAAAAAAAAAATTTAGCAAAATGTATTAAATTATGACATAGAAAGTATTGTAGTAAACTATAATAATAAATATTTCTCTCTTTGAACAGTGACCCAAAATATATAACCTACTTCATTTCTTTATACACGCCTTCATTTCCTGCATAAAGGCATAAAGAAATATTGATTGTATGTTCATCATTTTTTCCATCCCTGGTTCTGATTTTATTATTAATGTTGACAGTCAAATGATAATCTTTCAGTTTATACATGTTTGTTGTGTTTAGAATAGGAGTCATGATGGGGAGGTAGATTTAGGACAATTTCCCTGAAATATCCTTCCCTCTCAGACCTGAACTTGGTGTGAATGACAGATAAAAATAACCATTTACGTATATAGGATCACAAAATAGTAAATGTGAAATCTGTTGCTTTTCACTCTCTTACTCTCTCAGTAATTCTCTGAGTGTGTCTACTATTAATGGACTGGCCTCCCCTAATTCTAGGAGAAATTGGAATAAGTTGCATGCTGATCTAAGAAAATATCTGATGAGAATATGAATTATTTTAACATATTGGGAGATATAAAAATGAATACTATTATATAATTGGAACACTGTTTTTCATTTACATGTTTATATACTAGGTATTTCATTACCTTGGTGCCTGACATCTGTTAGAAACAATACCCTACTATCAAATATTTAAGGAAAAAATAATACCAATCCTACACAAATTCTTTCAGAAAACCAAAGAGAAGGGAATATTTCCAAGCTCATTTCATGAGGCTCACATTACCCTGATTCCAAAAGCAAGAAAAACATTAAAAGAAAAGTATAAAGCTATATCCCTCGTGAACAGAAACTCAAAAATCATTCACAAAATATAAGCAAATTAAATACAGCAATACATAGAAAGATACTATATCATGACTGAGTGGATTTTTATCGCAATTACACAAAGTTGGTTAACATTTGAAAATCAATCCATGTAATTCATCATATTAACTGAATTAAAAAAGAAAAAAACATTATTATTTTAAAATATATAGAAAAAGCACTTGAAAAAATCCAATGTCCATGACTGGTTAAAAAAAACCAACAACTCTCTTCAAATTAGGAGCAGAAAGGAATTTCCTGAATTTGACAAAGTGTATTTATGGAAAACGTACAGTTAATATTATCCTTAAGAGTGGAAGACTGAGTTCTTTCCCCCAAGATTCTACTCAACATCCTAGTCTATACACTAAGGCAAATAAGAGAAAGGAAAGGCATGAAGATTGGAAAGAAAGAAAGGAAATTGTCTTATTTGTGGACACCATGATTGGGTACAGAGAAAATCCTAAAAAAACTAAACAAAAGCTGTTAGAACTTACAAATGAGCTCGGCAAGGTCACAGGATACAAAGTCAACAGACAGACACCAGTTATATTCCCCTATACAAGCATAAAGCTGGAAATTAAAATTTGAAAATAAAAAAATGCCATTTACAATTGCATAAAAATAAGAAATATGTAGCGATATAGTTAGTAAAATAGTTTGAGTCCAATGAACTGAAAACTGGCAAACACTTATGAAGTTGAAGAAAACCTAATTTAAAAGTATGCCATGTTTATGAATCAGAGAATTCGATATTGTTGTCACTTTTCCCCAAATTCATCTATAGATTCATGCAATCCCAATCGAAGTCCTAGCAAGTCTTTTTGATAGAAATTGACAAACTTTTTAAATCCATATGGAAATGCAAGTACTTATAATATCTAAAATATTTCAGAACAAGAATATAATTAGGGACACATTATCTGATCTCAAGACATACTATAAAGCTATAGCAATAAAAACAGTGTGGTATTGGCCTAAGGATAATAACATAGATCAGTAGAAGAGAATAGAAAATCCAGAAATAGACCCCCAGTTGACTGGGGTTTTCTACGTGCTGCCAAAGTAATTCAATAAAGAAGGAAAAGTTTTTCAACAAATCATGCTAGATAAGCCCTCTCTTTATATAGTATCTATAATATATATATGAAAACTAATAGAACCTCAACCATTACCTCATATTATACATAAAAATAAACTCAAAATGGATCAAGGCTAAACAAAAGCTAAAACTATAAACCTTCTCAAGAAAAACGTAGAAAAAAATCTTCATGAGCTTGGATAACATAGATTTCTCAGATAAGACAAAAATAGCACGAAGAGTAAAAAATTTGATAAAATGGACTTTATCAAAATTTAAAATTTCTGCTGTTCTAAAGATATCGTTAAGAAAATCAAAAGCAAGTAATGGACTTGAAGAAATATTAACAATTTATATCTCTGACAAAGCACTCATATTCAGATTATAGAAAGAAATCTTACAACTGAATAATGACAAACTTGTTGCAGTGCAATAAAAAATGGCCAAAAGATTTGAACAGATGACTCACAAAAAAAGTTATAAATAACTCATAAGCACATGAAAAGAATCAATAGATTTAGCCATCAGGGAAATGTAAAACCACAAAGAGAGAAAATATCAGTAAAGCCATAGGATATTTGAATAATCCTATCAGAAACCTTGAACTAATTGACATTTATAGAATACTGCATCCAGCAATTGCAGAACACACATTCTTTTCAAGTACATGTGATAAATTCATCAAGATAAATCATATGTTGGACCATAAACAAGTCTCAATAAATTTTCAAGGATCGAAATTATATAGACTGTATTCTCTGACAATAAATCAATTATTTATGAATAGTAAAAATAAGATATATAGGACAACTCCAAATATGCTGAAAACAAACAACATATTTCTAAATGATTCAAAACCCTTCCCCAAAAGAAAATTCCAGGCCCAAGGTGGTTTCAGTGGTGAATGCTATCACACATTTAAGGAATTAATAACTCAAATCTTATATAACATTTTAAGAAAATAGAGGATGAATTATCACTGCCTAACTCATTTTTTGAGGCCAGCATAATACTAAAACCTGATAAAGATATTGTAAAAAACTGAAAGGTATAGACAGATATTCCTCAATAATATAGATTTAAAAATCTTTAACAAAATATTAGCAAAACAACCCAGCAATATATAAAAAAGATAATACATTGTGATCAAGTAGGGTTATCCCAGAAGGAATGAAAAGTTGGTTTAATATGTAAAAATTAATCAATGTGATTAATCTTTTTAACAGAATAAAGGAGAAAAAAACCCCACATGATTGCTTCAATATTTTCAGAAAAAGCATCAACACTCATTCATGGTAAAAATTCATGGCAAAATAGAAATAGTAGGAAACTTTCTTAAACTGATAAATGTTATTTCCACCCCGCCCCCCCCCCCCCGAAATTGAAAACAAACAAGGATGCCCACTTTTAGCACTTCTGTTCAACATTGTGCTGGAGACATTAGCTTGCAATAAGTCAAGAAAAGATGAAAAAGACATGAAGATCAGAAAGGAAGACATAAAACTGTCCTTATTTGCAGTTAATATGTTATTTATGTAGAAAATCCTAGGAAATCTACAGAACAGTTTCTAGTAAATGAATTTAGCAAGTTCAAATGATATTAGATTAATATACAAAAATAAAATCTATTCTTATATACTAACAGCAAACAATCTTGAAAGAAATTTTTAAAAGTTTATTTACAATCATGCCAAAAAACAATATACCTAGGAATAAATCTAATAAAAGATGTACATGTCCTGTATACTAAAACCCACAAAATATTGTTATGAGAAATTAAATGGAGAGATATACCATATTTGTGAATTGAAAGACTTGATAACATTGCAGCTCTCCTCAAATTCATCTATAGATTCAATGCAATCTCAATCAAAACTCTACCAGCTTTGTTGTAGAAATTGGCTGACTGATTCTAAAATTCATATAAAGCACAAAGAACTTAGAATAACCAAAGCAATTTTTTTCAAGATTTTATTTTTCCTTTTTCTCCCCAAAGCCCCCTAGTACATAGTTGTACATTTTAGTTGTGGGTCCTTCTAGTTGTGGCATGTGGGACGCTGCCTCAGCATGGCTTGATGAGCGGTGCCATGTCTGCGCCCAGGATCCGAATCGGTGAAACCCTGGGCCGCCGCTGCAGCGGAGTGCGCAATCTTAACCTCTTGGCCATGGGGCCAGCCCCAGCAATTTTTAAAAGTAAGAACAAAGTTCTATCTGATTTCAAAACTTTCTACAGTACCGTTTAATAGAATTCTCTGTCCTAATGGACGTGTTCTATAATTTTGTGGTGCCGTATGTAGTAGTCACTACTTACATGTGGCTGTCAAGTACTTGAAATGTGGCTCTTGCACCTAAAGAACTGAAATTCCAATTTTATTTTATTTTAATTAATTTAAATAGCCAAGTTAGTGGCTACTGTATTCCACAATGCACACATATTATAAGGCTACATTAATCAAGACAGTTTGGTATTATCAAAAAGAAAGTCTTGTAGATCAATAGAACAGGTAGAAGTCTAGAAATAGATCAATGCATACATAGTCAACTGATTTTCCACAAAGGAGCCAAGGCAAGAAGTCTTTCCTCACCCTCAGCGTTACATAGTAGCAAATAAGTAGGGTACTGTTGAAAGGACGCTGGTCCTTTTAATTTATAATTTTAAAAAGTAACTATAGGGGGGCTGGCCCCGTGGCCGAGTGGTTAAGTTAGAGCACTCCGCTGCAGGTGGCCCAGTGTTTCGTAGGTTCGAATCCTGGGCGTGGACATGGTACCGCTCATCAAGCCACACTGAGGCAGCGTCCCACATGCCACAACTAGAAGGACCCACAACTAAGAATATACAACTATGTACGGGGCGGGGGGGTGCTTTGGGGAGAAAAAGGAAAAAAAAAATCTTAAAAAAAAAAGTAACTATAGGGGCCAGCCCAGTGGTGCAGCAGTTAAGTTCGCACGTTCCGCTTCTCAGGAGCCCGGGATTCGCCAGTTTGGATCCTGGGTGAGGACATGGCACTGTTTGGCAAAAGCCATGCTGTGGTAGGCATCCCACATATAAAGTAGAGGAGGATGGGCATGGATGTTAGCTCAGGGCCAGTCTTCCTCAGCAAAAATAGGAGGATTGGCAGTAGTTAGCTCAGGGCTAATCTTCCTCAAAAAAAAAAAGTAACTATAAAAACATTCAAGCAATTGATAGAAAAGTGCAGGGAGGAAAACAAAAAATAAAAATTCTTACCATTCAGAAATCACCAAAGTTAAAATTATATAAATATCATTTCTGACAACTCTCATTGCAGATATACTGATAGTAGGGTAGATATTTACAGGCAATTTTTTTTTTAATTTTCATTTTTTTTGGATGTACATCATATTTCAAATTCTGGATACATTACATCATGTTCACCACCCGAACACTAATTATAGTGCATCCCCTCACATGTGACCCTAATCACTCCTTTTGCCCTCCCCCCTCATCCCTTCCCCAATGGTAACCACCAGTCCAATCTCCAATGCTATGTGTTTTGTGTTTTTTTTTGTCGTTTTTATCTTCTACTTATGAGTGAGATCATATGGTATTTGACTTTCTCCCTCTGACTTATTTCACTCAGCATAATACCCTCAGGTCCATCCATGTTGTCACAAATGGCCGGATTTCATCATTTCTTATGGCTGAGTAGTAGTCCATCGTGTATAAATACCACATCTTCTTTATCCATTCGTCCCTTGATGGGCACCTAGGTTGCTTCCAAGTCTTGGCTATTGTGTATAATGCCGCAATGAACATAGGGGTGCAAGTATCTTTATGCCTTTGTGTTTTCAAGTGCTTTGGATAAATACCCAGCAGCGGAATAGCTGGATCATATGGTAGATCTATCCTTAATTTTCTGAGGATACTCCATACTGCTTTCCATAGTGGCTGCACCAGTTTGCACTCCCACCAGCAGTGAACAAGGGTTCCCTTCTCTCCACACCCTCTCCAACATTTGTTGTTTCCTGTCTTGTTAATTATAGCCATTCTGACCGGAGTGAGGTGATACCTCATTGCAGTTTTGATTTGCATTTCCCTGATAGCTAATAATGTTGAGCATCTTTTCATATGCCTGTTGGCCATCTGTATTTCTTCTTTGGAGAAATCTCTGTTCAGATCTTTTGCCCATTTTTTAACTGGATTGTTGGTTTTGTTGTTGTTGAGCTGTATGAGTTCTTTGTATATTTTGCATATTAACCCCTTATCTGATATGTGGTTTGCAAATATCTTCTCCCAATTGTTAGGTTGTCTTTTCGTTTTGTTGATGGTTTCCTTTGCTGTGCAGAAGCTTTTTAGTTTGATGTAGTCCCATTTGTTCATTTTTTCTTTTGTTTCCCTTACCCGGTCAGACATGGGACTTTAAAATATGCTGCTCAGACCAATGTCATAGAGCGTACTGCCTATGTTTTCTTCTAGAAGTCTCATGGTTTCGGGTCTTACATTCAAGTCTTTAATCCATTTTGAGTTTATTTTTGTGCATGGTGTAAGGGAATGGTCTACTTTCATTCTTTTGTATGTGGCTGTCCAGTTTTCCCAACACCATTTATTGTAAGAGACTCTCCTTTCTCCATCGTATGCTTTTGGCTCCCTTGTCGAATATTAGCTGTCCATAAATGTGTGGGTTTACTTCTGGGCTCTCAATTTTGTTCCATTGATCTGTGTGTCTGTTTTTGTGCCAGTACCATGCTGTTTTGGTTACTATGGCTTTGTAATATAATTTGAAATCGGGGAGTGTGATACCTCCAGCTTTATTCTTTTTTCTCAGGAATCCTTTGGCTATTCGGGGTCTCTTGTTGTTCCATATAAATTTTAGGATTCTTTGTTCTATTTCTAGAAATTTTTTTTTTTTTTTTAAAGATTTTATTTTTTCCTTTTTCTCCCCAAAGCCCCCCGGTACATAGTTGTGTATTCTTCGTTGTGGGTTCCTCTAGTTGTGGCATGTGGGACGCTGCCTCAGCGTGGTCTGACGAGCAGTGCCATGTCCGCGCCCAGGATTCGAACCGACGAAACACTGGGCCACCTGCAGCGGAGCGCGCGAACTTAACCACTCGGCCACGGGGCCAGCCCCCTCTTTGTTCTATTTCTATAAAAAATGTTGTTGGAACTTTGATAGGGATTGCATTGAATCTGTAGATTGCTTTAGGAAGTATGGACATTTAACAATGTTAATTCTTCCAATCCAAGAACACGGAATATCTTTCCATTTCTTTGTGTCTTCTTCGATTTCTTTCAACAATGTTTTATAGTTTTTGGTGTACAGATCTTTCACCTCTTTCGTTAAGTTTATTCCTAGGTATTTTATTCTTTTTGTTGCAATTTTAAATGGGATTGTATTCTTAATTTCTCTTTCTGCTACTTTGTTGTTAGTGTATAGAAACGCAACGGATTTTTGTACATTGATTTTGTGTCCTGCAACTTGATTGTATTCCTTTATTATTTCTAAAGGTTTTTTAGTGGACTCTTTAGGGTTTTCTAGATATAAAATCATGTCATCTGCAAAGAGTGACAGTTTCACTTCTTCTTTTCCAATGTGGATCCCTTTTATTTCTTTTTCTTGCCTGATTGCTCTGGCTAGGACCTCCAATACTATGTTAAATAAGAGTGGTGACAGTGGGCATCCTTGTCTGGTTCCTGTTCTTAGAGGGATAGCTTTCAGTTTTTCTCCATTGAGAATGATATTTGCTGTGGGTTTGTCATATATGGCCTTTATTATGTTGAGGTAGTTTCCTTCTATACCCAATTTATTTAGAGTTTTTATCATAAATGGATGCTGTATCTTGTCAAATGCTTTCTCTGCATCTATTGAGATGATCATATGATTTTTATTCTTCATTTTGTTAATGTGGTGTATCACGTTGACAGATTTGCGGATGTTGAACCATCCCTGCATCCCTGGAATGAAACCCACTTGATCATGATGTATGATCTTTTTAATGTATTGTTGTATTTGATTTGCTAGTATTTTGTTTAGGATTTTTGCATCGATGTTCATCAGTGATATTGGTCTGTAATTTTCTTTTTTTGTGTTGTCCTTGTCTGGTTTTGGTAGCAGGATAATGTTTGCTTCGTAGAAGGAGTTAGGGAGCCTCCCCTCCTCTTCAATTTTTTGGAAGAGTTTGACGAGGATAGGTATTAAGTATTCTTTGAATGTTTGGTAGAATTCCCCAGGGAAGCCATCTGGTCCTGGACTTTTATTTTTTGGGAGATTTTTAATTGCTGTTTCGGTCTCCTTACTGGTGATTGGTCTATTCAAATTTTCCACATCTTCTTGGTCCAGTTTTGGAAGGTTGTATGTTTCTAAGAATTTATCAATTTCTTCTAGATTATCCCATTTGTTGGCATATAGCTTTTCATAGTATTCTCTTGTTATCTTTTGTATTTCTGAGGTGTCCGTTGTAGTCTCTCCTCTTTCTTTTCTGATTTTATTTATTTGAGCCTTCTCTCTTTTTTTCTTGGTGAGTCTAGCTCAGGGTTTGTCAATTTTGTTTATCTTTTAGAAGAACCAGCTCTTGGTTTCATTAATTTTTTCTATTTTTTTTTTAGTCTCTATTTCATTTATTTCTGCTCTGATTTTTATTATTTCCTTCCTTCTGCTGATTTTGGGCTTGGTTTGTTGTTCTTTTTCCAGTACCTTTAGGTGCACTTTTAGATTGTCTATTTGGGATTTTTCTTCTTCGTTGAGGTAGGCCTGAATTGCTGTAAACTTCCCTCGTAGAATCGCTTTTGCTGTATCCCACAGATTTTGGCATGTCGTGTTTTCATTTTCATTTGTCTCCAGGAATTTTTTGATTTCTTCTTTGATTTCTTCATTGACACAATCATTGTTCAGTAGCATTTTGTGCAATCTCCACATTTTTGTGGCTTTTCTGGTTTTCTTTCTGTAGTTGATTTGCAGTTTCATACCTTTGTGGTCAGAAAAGATGCATGGTATTATTTCGATCTTCTTAAATTTATTGAGACTTGTTTTGTGGCCTAATATGTGATCAATCCTGGAGAATGTTCCATGGGCATTTGAAAAGAATGTGTATTCTGTGGTTTTTGGATGGAATGTTCTGTATATATCTACTAAGTCCATCTGGTCTAATGTGTCCTTTAAGGTGAGTGTTTCCTTATTGATCTTCTGTTTGGATGATCTATCCATTGGTGTAAGAGGAGCGTAAAGTCCCCTACTATTATTGTGTTACTGTCTATTTCTCCTCTTATGTCTGTTAATAATTGCTTTATATGTTTAGGTGCTCCTGTGTTGGGTGCGTAGATATTTACAAGTGTTATATTTTCTTGTTGGATTGTTCCCTTTATCATTATGTAGTGCCCGTCTTTGTCTCTTATTACAGTTTTTGATTTAAAGTCTATTTTGTCTGATATAAGTATTGCTACCTCCGCTTTCTTTTCTTTGCCTTTTGTGTGGAATATCTTTTTCCATCCATTCACTTTCAGTTTGTGAGTGTCTGTAGGTCTGAAGTGTGTCTCTTGTATGCAGCATATACATGGATCTTGTTTTTTTTATCCAGTTGGCCACCCTATGGCATTTGATTGGAGCACTTAATCCATTGACATTTAAAGTAGCTATTGATAAATATGTATTTATTGCCATTTTGTCACTTTTTCTTTTTTTTGGGTGTTTTAGTAGTTCTTCTCAGTTCCTTTCTTTTTCTCTTGCTCTCTTCACTTGTGGTTTGATGGCTATCTTTAGTAATATGTTTGATTTCTTTTGTCTTACTTTTTTTCCTGCTTGTTATAGGTTTCTGGTTTGTGGTTACCATGAGGATCCTATTTAATATACTATGCATATAACAGTCTATATTGAGTAGATAGACTCTTTAGCTTGACCTCTTTCTAAAAGCTCTACTTTTTCACTCCCCTCCTCCCACATCATATGTTTTTCCCATCATATATAGTCTTTTGTTTAGTGTGTGTATGTCCATTACCCTCTTATCATTGAAATAGTTAATTTTAGTACATTTGTCTTTTAACCTTCATATTACCTTCACAGGTAGTTGATCTGCTGCCTTTACTATACTTTTACCTTACAAGTGATTTTATTGCCTGTTTTTTCTTGTTGTTGTTTTGGGATTTTTTGATAATTTTTTTTCTTTTATCTCTATTTGTGGTCATTACTTTCCCACTTAAATAAGTCCCTTCAGCATTTCTTGTAGAACTGGTTTCTTAATGATAAACTCCTTTAATTTTTGCTTGTCTGGGAAGCTCTTTATCTCTCCTTCCATTCTGAATGACAGCCTTGATGGATAGAGTATTCTTGGTTGTAGGTTTTTTCCTTTTAGCACTTCAAATATGTCATGCCATTCTCTTCTTGCCTGTAGGGTCTCGACTGAGAAGTCTGCTGACAGCCTGATGGGCTTCCCTTTATATGTCACTTGTGGCCTTTCTCTTGCTGCTTTTAGGATTCTCTCTTTGTCTTTAATTTTAGACATTTTGATTATAATATATCTCAGTGTGGGCCTCTTTGGGCTTCTCTTGTTTGGAGCTCTCTGTGCTTCCTGAACTTGGATGTCTGTTTCCTTCCTCAGGTGAGGAAAATTTTCCTCTATTATTTCGTCAAATAAATTTTCTGCCCCTTTGTCTCTCTTTTCCCCTTCTGGGATCCCTATAAACTGAATGTTAGCATGCTTGATATTGTCCCAGAGTTCCCTTACACTGTTCTCATTCTGTCTAATTCTTTTTTCTCTTTTCTGTTCTGCTTGGGTGATTTCCTCTAATCTTTCGTCTAGCTCACTGATCCGTTCTTCTGCTTCCTCTAATCTGCCATTGAGTCCCTCTAGTGAATTTCTCATTTTGATTATTGTATTCTTCATTTCTGATTGGTTCTTTTTTATATCTTCCAATTCTTTGCTGATGTGCTCACTGTGTTCATCCATTCTTCTCTGCATATCTGTGAGCATCCTCATTGTATTTTGTTTGAATTCCTTGTCTAGGAGGTCGCTAGTTTCTATTTCACTTAGTTCTTTTTCTGGTGTTTTGTAGTGTTCCCTTGCTTGGAAAGTATTCCTTTGTCTCCTCATTATGCCTCTTTCTCTGTGCTATTTTCTTTGTACTAGGTGAGTCAGCTATGTCTCCTGATCTTGGAGAAGTGGCCTTATGTATGAGATGCCTTATGAGGCCCAACAGTGTGCTTCCCTCTCATCACCAGACCATAAGAACCAGGAGTGACCCCTTTGTGGGCTACTTGTGTTCTTCTGCTGTGGCATGGTTGCTCCCACTGCAGGTACCCTGGGAGTCTGATCTTTCCTTCCCTGGCCAGCTGTTTGTAAATCTGGTTTGGAGGGGCCTCAGCACTGTTGGCTACAAAGTCTATTAGCAGACTCTTATTTCAAGTGTCCTCTTAATTGGATTGGTACCCAGTGTAGCTGGTTGCTAGGCTCAGGGGGGTACAGTTGTGATAGGCCTGAGGCCAACAAGGCTGATGTCAGTTCTCTTAGGAGTGCAGCTGAGTGGGGCTAGCCCTTGGCATGGAGGCACTCAGTTGTTTCAGGCTTTGAAAGGTGGGGCTGATCCTTTTTATGGCTATTTGTGAAGCACAAGTCTTCTGCCTCTGATAAGCCTCACCCCCCTCTGGACCACATACACTGTAAACACAGTCCTTGTCTGTGCACACTTCTCAACCCTCTGGAGTGTACCCCACCGCCACACTGCAGAGGCCCCCACCTCTGCCCCAAGGCTCCCCTCACAGTTCACCTGGTCCTCACACAAGCCCTGCCCCACAGAGGCAGACACCCTTGCCTGCCTGTAGAGGATCAAGGTACTCAGTCAATGCAGGCTGAAAAGTCGCCTGAGGGCGTGCTGTTAGGTGGGGCCAATCCCTAGGGCAGGTTGCCTGCCCTGGCTGAACTGGATTAAATCTGTGCTCTAGTGGGTGTGGCAGACCCCTGGGCTAACAGCCCAAGGGATGCACCTCAATGGCCCCCACCAGTGTCCCTATCAGCATGCCTGGACCAGCTCAGAGCAACGGCCCCCACCAATGTCTCAGTCTCAGGAGAGGATCCTCCTCTCACCAAGATGCCCCCAGAGCCCACTAGGTGAGTCTCGTTTCACCAAAGGACAGTCAGCCTTCTCTCTGGTGATTTTAGGTTGCTGCAATGAGTGAGTTTGTGCATGGGTCCTTTAAGACCCGAATCTTTTCGGCTTTCGCCGATAGCTTTTCTGGGGTGTCCTCCTCGCTGCAGTTAATAGCCAGCAAAGCCAGATAGTAAGACCCCCATCTCAGTTGGGATGAGTCCGAAGGATGGTTATAGCAGTATTGCCGCTGCTCCAGACCTCACTCCTCCAGGGAGGGCTGCGTACCTTAGGGTGGCTCCCGCCTGGCCAGCCGAGAAGCTCTGCTGCTCCCAAAAGTGGCTTTTTTCCTCTCTGGCCGGAGTTACTGCCTCTTCTGCTTTCGTCAGGACTGTCCCTTGTCGTGGGGGTTCTTTTTATCCAGTTTTCAGTTTTAATCCAGGGTGATTCTCCCCAAAATTGTTGTAACCTGGTTGTGCTCGTGGGAGGAGGCGAGTTCAACGTCTGCTCACAGCGCCATCTTGACGAGAACTCTAGAGGCAATTATTTTAAGGGAGGATGTTATAGACAGAATTGTGTCCCCTCAAAATTCATATGTTGAAGCCTTAACCTGCAATGTGACTATATCTGGGGATAGAATCTTTAGGAGGTACTTAAGGTCAAATGAGGTCATAAGATGGGGCCCCGATTTGATAGTACTGTGGCTTTATAAGAAGAGGAAGAGATCTCTCTCTCTCTCTCTCTCTGCCATGTGAAGATAAGTGAGAGGGTGGCCATATATAAGGCACAAAGAGAGCTCTCATCTGAGAGCTATGGTGCTGGAATCCTGATCTTGACTTCCCAGCCTCCACAGAGGAAAAAAATCTCTGTTGCTAAGCCACCTACTCTGTGGTATTTGTTATTGCAGCCTGAGCTGACTGAGACAGATGAGGTGATACTGTACTTAAAAAACTTTTCATTAAAAGTAGAAATTTAATTTTATGTGAGTTTAAGAGGAAAAGAAAGAAAGCAAAGTGAGACAAAAACAAATTATTAAAGGTTCCCAGAGGAGGAATTACCTTTTTCTTGATACAGAGTTAAGTTTTTTGTAGAGGCTTACACTCCCTTCACAAGGAAATGAGAATTCACATTTCACCACATTCTCGCCAAAAATGAATATGGGTATTTTAAAAAGAATTTTGCAATTTTTTCAATGAAATATTGTATTTTTCGATAATTTACATTTCTTTGATTCTTAGAGAGGTAATGATGTTTTTCTTTTTGCGGATCATTTATATGATCGTTCTTTTTCAAATAATAATCTGTCGCTCTATTTTCTCCGTTTTCTTATACCAGGATGTTAGAGATGTGTAAACTAAAGGAATGAAGGAATTGGAAAACCTCCTTTGAGCAACTGTAATAATACTTCCCGACAAGAACCATTAGTGGGTGCTAAAATTGCCCTCTACTAAAGAGAGCTGCCTTGCCCAAGGTTACCCTCTCCAAGGGGATAGTCCCCATCCAAAGCCAGGAGAGTACATGTGGGACTGGATCTTGAGTACTTAATCAAGGGGATAGAATTTAAAATTGGAGAAGCACTAGTATGCTTCTAGAATGACTGTTGAAAGCTTGGGAAAAGTGATAGCCCATACTAAAATGAAGGAGAAATGCCCAGAAATGCCATGGCAGATGGTGGAAGAAGGGATTAAAAGGCTTGAAAAGGTGAGAAGCTAGACAGTCAACTATGTTTAGCTGGAGGATACTCTGTTTGTCAAAGCAATAAGGAATGTGCTGGTGAAGGGGGCATTAGAATCATTGAGAAGATTAATGGTGCTTTCCTCTATAATTCAGGACTGTTCTAGAATTTGGCTACCTAATAGCAATGGGGGTGAAAGGATTCTGAAATAATAGAGGCAAAATGGCAGCATGTAACCATCAGAAGCAGAATGAGTAGAATTATCATAAGTAGTAGCAATTTCAGAGTGACAGCCAAGGGGCCTGACCTGCACAGAGCTGTAAAGATAGTTAATAGAACATGGTATTCCCACGGGTAAGATAATGGGCAGCCAATAAAGGTATGCTTAATTTATTTAACCCAAAGAAATGAAGATGGATAATCAGAAGGCTGAAGGCCCTAACCCCAATTCATGATTCATGATTCATGATTCGGACCTGAACTAGGCAATTTTCAGACTTACCTAAGAGAGAGGCTCTGTCCCCATGATGCAGGATCCTCGAAAAGCATGGCAAGTGTTTGTGGTAATGATTCCCACTATCCTTCTTGAAAGGGACTTAGGGCTTTTTACTTGGGTGACCATACAGTGGGGAAAAGGGAATACCCAGGCATTTGGAGGACTATTGTACACAATTGTACAAGTCGACATTGAAGGAAGTGTCGTAGTAGCCCCTCCCTTTAAAGCCAAAGAGGGCCAAGTAGTAAATGAAATTCTAATCTTGGTCTCACTCACAGTGGGTCCACTGTGTTCACAAACCCAACCAGTGGCCAGCTCCCCAAGCCTTACGTGTAAAATTGGAATGTACATGCTTAGTAATTGGCAGAACCTTCTCACGGATTTGTTGACCTGTGGGATAAGGGATAGCACAGTGACAAACACCACATGGAAGCTTCTGAAACTGTCCCCTCCCCTTGGCCAAGTAATGAAAAGTGTTGTCACTTTCTGGATTGGGTTTTTAATGGCTTGAAAAAGTATAAAGTAGTTTTGGAAGCAGTGACACTATTATGATATTCATCCTTCAGTTCCCAGAGTGATATGTATGTCTTTCCAATTATTCCAAGTTTCTTTTATGTTTCAGTAGATGTAGTTTCTTACATATAAATATCATATTTTTGAGAAAGTTATTTCTATATATTTTACAGATTTAATTGCCATCATGGATAGAAAAGTTCGTTACATTCGCTAAATGTTGGTGGTTTCTGAAGAGCTGTCCAGCTGCCATTTTAATTCCTTAATCCAGGATGGGGATTGTGACCTGCATGATTCAGAAAAACACTCAGTTGAGGAACATTCATAAGGACAAAGGAACCAATTCAATTTTGTTTTGTTTTAGGGAAAGGAACAACTAATTGTTTATTCAACAAGTATTTGTTGAAGGATTGAACTGGGCGCTTTGTAGGTATAAAAAGATTAATATGTGGGCCCTGTCCTCAACAAGCTTATCAGTTTGTAAGAGAGATAAATCTTCATATCAATAATAATAACGACACTGACAACAAGAAAGGTAGGGAATTATTAGGGCAGAGGGAGAGAGAAGGAGAAAGGGAGAGAGAAAAAGGGAGGGAGGGAGGAAGGGAGAGAGAGCGGGAGAAAGATGGGAATTGTAGAAGGAGTTGCGTTCTGAGTGACGGAATTGCAGATGGCATCAGGGCACAGGGCACACTGTCAGGCTTGGATAGGCAGTTCTCTTTCCCCTAATTATAAATAGAAGGGTTGTAAAGATAAATTCAGGAAAGAAAAACAATAGAGACATTCTTAGTGGTTGTCAAAAGATGGAAACTGAAGAAATTTACCTTAGTTACCTTGTTCTCTGTAAAGTAATATGCAGGATCATCTGTAAATAGTGGATATTGGAGTTTAAGAAGAAAAGAAGAGGTTTTGAAACTGGTAACATTGGAGATAGTGTTGAGAACAGCAAAAGATGAGTGAAAGCAGGATTTCGCTAAGTGTGATCTTAGAGAACACCTACAGCAGAATCACCTGTGCGTATTCGGTAAAAATGGAGAGTCCCCAGTCCCACTCTAAAATGACTGTTCAGATAAGGTTAGGTAACTGGAATTTGTCTATGAAACACTCAGTTAATCTGAATTTTATGTTAAGACCAAGGAGTAGGAAACAAAAGCTGTCTTTAATACTAATAGCCAAAAATAGAAATATACTTAATATTCTGATAAAGGCCAGCTAATGACTTGTGGGAAGGTGACAAAAAGATGGGAGGTGTATTAGAAGTATTAGAAATAGTAGAGTAGCAGAGTTCAGGTATATTGCTGGAAACAAGACAATATCCAAAATTCATTTGTGTAACATCTATACTCAAGCATCAAACTATATAATGAAGTTATAAAAAAGGTACCATTTGTGATACCAATAAAACCTGTATAATACTCAAGAAAAATCTAGTAAAAGATGTGAAAGAAAGACTTACATGGATAAAAATTGGAAAAGATGACTCAAATAATTAGAGAAATATGCCATGTGTATTAGTTAAGGTTCCCCAGAGAAATAGAACCAATAGGATGTGTGTATGTGTGTGTATATACATTTATATATATATTAAGTAACTGGTTCCACAATTATGGCTGGGGCAAATCCCAAGATCCGCAGGGTGAGTGGCAAGCTGGAGACCCAGGAGAGCTGATGGTTGAGTTCCAGTCTGAGTCCAAAGGCTTGAGACCCAGAAGAGCTGATGCTGTAGTTGCAGTCCAAAGGTCAGCAGGCTCGAAACTCAGGAAGAGCCAATGTATCCGTTCAAGTCTAAAGGCAGGAAAAAAAATTGATGTCCCAGTTTGAAGACAGACAGACAGGAAAGAATTCTTTGTTACCCAGGGGAAGGTCAGAGTTTTTGTTCTATTCAGGCCTTCAACTGGTTGGATGAGGCCCACCCACAATAGTGGGAGCAATCTGCTTTACTCAGTCCACCAATTTAAATGTTAATGTCATCCAAAAACACCCTCACAAAAACACTCAGAATACTGTTCGACCAAATATCTGGGCACCCTGTAGCCCAGTCAAGTTGACACATAAAATTAACTGTCACATCATGGTTATGGATAGAAAGAGTTAACATTATGAAAGTGGCAATTCATACCAAATTGGCTAGAATTTAATCTAATAATTCTCTCCAAAATTCCATTTTTCACACAATTTGATAAATTCTTTCTAAAATTCAAATAGAAGAGTTAAGGGCCAAAAATAACCAAGATAACCTCAAAAAAGAAACAGTAGGAGAGAATTGTTCTTACTCTTGTATTAGTTTTCTATGGCTGCTATAACACATAACCACAAAATTAGTGGCCTGACATAACTGAAATTTATTTTCTTACATTTTTGTAGATTGGAACCTTCACAGATCACACCAGGCTTAAACCATGGTGTCAGCACAGCAGTATTCATTTCCGGAGGTTCTGGAGGAGAAGTTTTCTTGCCTTTTCCGGCTTCTAGAGGCTGCTGGCATTCCTGGCTCATGGCTTCCTTCCTCCATCTTCTAAGCCAACAGTGTTGCATGGGTCTTACCAGTCTTCTGCTGTCAGGTCTCTGTCTCACTCTGCTCTCAGCTGGGAATGGTTCTCCTCTTTTGAGGATTTGTGGATTACATTGGACCCACCTGGCTAATCCAGGATACTCTTCCCCATGTCACCGGACTTAATTTAATCATATCTGCCAAGTTCCTTTTGCCATGTCAGGTAACGCAGTCACTGGTTGCAGGGATTAAGATGCCTACGATACTACTTATCGAATTTAAAATTACGTTATATAAGACAGAATGGTATTGGTATAAGTCTATAAGGATAGAGACCTAGAAAGAAAACCATGCGTATTTAGAAGCTTAGGCCTTTAGCTTTTCATAGGAGCTTTAGCCCTTCTATGAGAAAGGAGACTTGCAAATAATAGGGCGAAGGATAAATTATTTGATACTTGGGCCAGCCTGGTTGCATAGCGGTTAAGTTTGCATGCTCCACTTCGGTGGCCTGGGGTTTGCAGGTTCGGATCCCAGGTGCAGACCTAGCACTGCTTGTCAAGCTACGTTGTGGCAACATCCCACATGAACTAGAGGAAGATTGGCACAGATGTTAGCTCAGCCACAATCTTCCTCAAGCAAAAAGAGGAAGATTAGCAACAGATGTTAACTCAGGGCCAATCCTCCCCATAAAAAAAATTAAAAAATATTAGCTGATACTTGGCACAGGGACAAGCTAAAAACGGATTCCCATATTATATTTTATGCAAAAATAAATTTTAAAAATAATATGAAAAGAGAAGCTGTAAATCTTTTAAAAGAAAACATTAGAGAATAATTAGAAAATACTTTTATGGCATTTTTTTGAAGAAGCATTTCTTTACAGGCTACAATAAGCAGAAACCATAAAAGAAAAGATTGATAAATTTGAACACTTTAAATGAAAAGCAATTTTCATGAAAAGACATCATAAATAAAGTGAAAAGTGATACAGACAGGGACATATTTTGCAACCTATATTTTAAAAATCAGTAAGAAGAAAAAGACACGCAAGCTGAAAGAGAAATGGGAAAAAGATATGAACAGACAATTCACGGAAGGAGTGTAAACAGTTGATAAAAATATAAAAATATTCTCAATATCATGAATAATCAGAGAAAGAAAAATCAAAATCTCCATGAGATATAATTTCATAACCATTAAATTGATAAAAATTAATTAGTGGGATGACATCAGGGATTAGCGATAATGTAAGGAAACAGCAATTTTTATTTATTGCTGATGGTAGTGTACACTGTTACTACCATTTGAGAGAGCAATTTAGCGATACCTGATAAGGTCAAAGATGATCATTCAATAGGATCTAGTAATTTGACTCCTAGATTTCCCTCTAGGAAAACTGTTGTATATGTGCTCAAGGCTACATGTACAAAATGTTCATTTCAGCATTGTTTGTAATAGTAAGAAACAAAAACCCTGCCATCAGGAGTCACATTTTTCTGTGAACTCTCATACCTACATACATTAATAAAAATACCTGATTAGAGGCTGGCCCCGTGGCCGAGTGGTTAAGTTCGTGCGCTCCGCTGCAGGCAGCCCAGTGTTTCGTTGGTTCATATCCTGGGCGCGGACATGGCACTGCTCATCAGACCACGCTGAGGCAGCGTCCCACATGCCACAAATAGAAGAACCCACAACGAAGAATATACAACTATGTACCAGGGGGCTTTGGGGAGAAAAAGGAAATAATAAAATCTTTAAAACAAACAAACAAACAAACAAACAAAAATACCTGATTAAAAAAAACAATCTGCCATCCTATTAAACAAGGCCAATCTAGCAGCTACTGAGGACATGGACGGTCCCTCAGGAGAGGAAAGGAATGCTGTATTGCTGTTAAATTGAATGAACTAAATCTACATGTATCAATATGAATAAATCTTAAAAATGCGTTAATTAGAAAGTTGCAAAAGGGTAAATACAGCAAAATGATATGTATGAAAATCGTTAAAATGATAGTACATAGTGTTCAGGAACACATACTTATGTTAAAAGTTCAAACATATGTGCAAAAATGATACAAAACAATTTCAGATAAATTTTCACCTCTGCGCAGGGGTGAGGGGAAAAGGATGAAGGCGTGAGGATATATCTATATAACATTTTATGTCTATAAAAGAGGGAGATATCAAGCATATATTGAAAAATGTTAACATCTGCTTAATTGTGGTGGTGGAAAACAGAGGTCTGTTATATTATGTTCTGTACTTTCCTGCATTTTTTATATTTCACATGAAATGTTTCATCATTTTTTTATAAAGGAAAGACAAGCAGAGATGGGCAAGAGAGAAGAGACAGACCAAGCAGTGAAAGAAAGCAATTCTTGAACTGAAAATTATTCACTACTTTTTCAACAGGCATTTATTACAGATTTACTATGTGACATTTTTGTGCTAGGAATTTGAACAAACACCTATTTTTTTTAAGCCACGCCGGTAGTAATTATATCACTGTTATTTAATAGTGGAACACTATGTCTTATGACTTCAACCAGCTGAAGTTAAACCCAGTAGGGACGCTTTATTTTGGATAATACAGACCAGTTCAAGTCTTCAGTCACTGCTAGATTGTTCCTGTGTAATTGGATGGCTGCTGAATCTTTTAAGGATATACTGCTGTTCATTCACTCAGCTTCTTCCGCATCATTCAGTGAAAACTAAACCATCTGTTGTAATGAATATAAGGCTTCCTGCTCTCAGTTCTATCTTCTGATTCCCCCGCTAAATGCTGGTTGTCTCTTTCAATTTAGAGAAACATTATTATACTCTCCAATTCCTCCTTTAGAATTTTCCTGTAAGGATCTCAAAGCACTTTATCTATTCAAGGCAGGCATTGCAGTTTGTCCAGGGGATTCAGTTGTGGTGGTAGCTCCATTTTATAGCCTGGACAAACGGAGATTTCAGACTTCCAGGGTTTCGTAAGCATCACTGTGAAAGTTAGTGCCAGTCAAGAAGCAAAGTATGAGTTGCTGCTCTCAGACCAAAAGTGTCAACACCAGGCAGTGCTCTGTGGAAAGATTTCAGAAAACTGTTCACAGCATTAGAATCTAACCTGATGGACTCTGTGTCAGCTGTAGCTGACAGGTTTCAGCACTTTTCCGCTTGCAGGCTGTGGGTGGTCTCCAGGCTGCAGGCCCTAGTAGAGCTGGCTAGTGAATCTTATGGGCCTGGAGGAGAGAGGTGCGTGGGGAAGAGAGGCTGTGGGTGGTGAGCAGGAGTAGGGAAGGCTTTTCCCAATGAAAGCAGACCTTAGAGTGGAAAAACTGGACATTAGAAGGGAAAGTGTGAAAAAAGCTGTTAGTTAATCAAGTTGTAATAGGAAAGGCAGAAAATTCTTATTTGGGCATAGGAAATAGAAAATTTCACCTTAGTAACCACAAAGCAAGGAATTAAAAAGTGAATTAATCAGTTCTCCTGATGTACTTGTTTCCTTTTCTTCACTGCTTTCTTCTTCTCTTCCTTTCTCTCTTCTTTCAGAAGCCTCTTGATATCCATTAAAGATGGTCCGTGGGATGTTGTCATGAGGCAGCTCAGCAGTCCGACCTTCTCAGATCCTGAACCACAAGATGTTCTCATTGATTGTTTTCTGAGACTCCAAGTAACACAATTCATTCCACTCAATTAGGAAATTTAAATTTTCATTTTCTACTCTCTGTTAAAACAGAAAATCAACTTCTTAGCAATCTAGGATATACCTGGGTCTTGAGCACTGAATCCAACCTATTGTTGTTGTTTTTTTTAAATGGAGGTATAATTGACATAACATTATATTAGTTTTAGATGTACAACATAATGATTCAATATTTTTATATATTACAAAATGATCACCATAATAATTCTAGTTAACATCTGTCACCATACATAGTTAAAAATTTTTTTTCTTATGATGGGAACTTTTAAGCTGCACCCATTTTTTTAAAGAAAATATAACCTATATCATGTTTAGATATTAGCCTAACAAAAATTAATGAGACTACATTAAAGAACAAAACAACTAGTGACTTCACTGTGCAAGCACAAACTTCTGATTTGTCAAGAAAATGAACTTTTCAGTCTGAACAACCAAACACCACTCTTCTTGTTTGAAGACTATATTAATCTGCTTTGTACCCTGAATATGGCCACTCAAAAGAAATTTTATGAGGTTCTGGTTTGTCCTTTTTATTGACAGATTCAGATCTCAACTATATCAGGCCCATGTCTTAAGTCTCTTTGTTAGGGACCAGCAATAAATTACCTGAGGTCAAGTTCTGTTTATACAGTGGACTGTTCCGAGAGAATTACCTTCTTGACTTAATAGCTTCCTTTCGGGTGACATTTCTCCCTGAAAGAAGACAAATTGTCTAAGGTCAGCCTGCAGATCAACTCTGAGTGTAGGAGGAAATTGTAGTGGATCAGCCAAATTGCACCAGCTCTACCCACCAGCATCAGGCAGCACGCCGCCAGTCAGAGGCCTGCCCTGAGGGACCGCAGCCCATGAAGCCTGGGGCTGCTCCCTAAAGAGCAGAGTTTTCAAAATCTTTCTCTTTGGGCTGCTCTTGAATTTTATTCTGCCCCCCACCTCTCCCCCTCATCAAAAATGAAGTGGTTCAGAGCTGAGTTGCTTTCAAAGTTCTTTATTTCCTTCCATCTACTAAAGCTAATTTGGGAGTCTGAATGGGAAACGAGGGTGAGTTTAAACTCAACTTGAGTTTGAGTCTGGTTCCATCCACTGGAGTGGTGGCGAGAACTCCAAACGGTCGTTTTTACTAAAGGGGGAACTTTAGAAGTTAGAAGTGGACTCAACACAATTAATAGGTTTGGGGGCACTAAAAACAGAGTAGTTTATTCTTAAAGTTGACTGTCTTCTACATGGAGCAATTCAAAAATACAATTTCCTTATTTCATGTTCACCTACAAAGGAACTGGTGGCTTTGCCCAGTAAGTGGGTATTTTACTCCTCCTTTAAAGGAAAAACACAGAGAAAGGGAGAAAAATAGAAATACAAGTCCCTTTTTAATTAAGCATTTTGTCCTTTGAAGTATTTCTGATTTTTTTCACATTGATGATGTAATTTATGTAAATAATCATCTATCTATGAAAGGAGTGTGTCTGTCAAAAGCTGAAATAAAAAACATCCGTCATTTTGAAGTGATTAACATTCTCCAGATGTTTAAATCATCAGATTTCAGGAGTTTCTCTTTGTTGTGATAATGATATAGTATCCAGAACAAGAATGTTTACTTTTTTGTATGGGTCAAACGCAGATTTTTCACAATCCTATTAAGGCATGCAGCTCATTGTAATTGTATGTGCAGATGAAAGCATATGCAGTTATTATTATTCCCCTTAATTGTAAACTGCTGCTGGTAATTTTACTGTAAAGCTCAAACAAAAGGAGTGTACTTGAAAGGACCACCACTGCCCACTTATGTAATCAATTTATATATGTCAAGTTTGTACTGGGATGGTTATCCCCTTCTGTTACCAGACATGTGACATGCTACCACCCTGCAGCACGGGGCCATGCACGCATGCTGCTGGCTCCCTTTGCAGGCTGCTTGGAAATACAGTACATGTCGGTGGTAATGTTAAATGACAGTTCCAAACTATTTCCCTTAGGCCTGTTTGACCCTTGGGTGCAGGGTAAAACAAGAATGGTTCCGCTTACCTTCAAGGCCTGAGCATCCTCACCACTTAGCAGATTTAACTTGGAGGCTCAGAGAAGCTCCCAGAAGGCCCAATTACCCTTGTTACGGGACCTATTGAAACATTAATGACATGTAGGCACTTCATTCATAAAGTTGGGCTCAATTCATGTCTAGCATTACCCCCCACACACCCTTGCCGGCTTCAGATCTGAAATGCTTGTAGGGATTTATTAAAACCGTGTGACTAGGGCACAAACTGACTACACGCTTCTTATGTGCTACCTAAATGCAGACAAGGCTTAGGGGGTGGTCTCCATGTGCCCAGCTCAGTCTTACAGAACTGCATTAATTAAGAACAAGAGATACAGAATAATTTATCAAGGACTGTGCGTTAGTAACAATGTCTCTGGCCTTTTTTGTCTATTGACCCCTTGATAGATATGTTCAGGAATTTAATGCAATATTATTCCATCAATGGCCACACAATTCTTCTCTCCTGAACATCAGAGCGATCTCTTGGCATCAACAGAGGGAGAGAATGTCTTCCTTTACTGTTCTTACAAGAAATCAAAGCATCACAAGGGTTAGATGATGGTGAGTAAGACATAGAATACCTTCTTTCTTACTGAACTGAAGCCTTGGTAATAGGCTAATAATTAATAGTTACCATCTGCTATCCTTTATGCCCAACCTTCAAATCATTCTTCAATTGTATTTGAACACACACATTCCTTTTAATCATTCCACGGCCATTTAAGTACTTTGATAAGCCTTGGGTCCCAAAAATGTTTCCAAATCATCCCCATCTGACATAGACCCTTGAAATGGAACTTTATTAAAGAGGAAGTGTGCATAATAAGTGACAAAAGGCTGTAGCACTGCACTGGGAATTGGTATCTTGGGCTCTCTTCCTTGTTATGTTCAACCATCAAAGCAAATGCTCAAGCCACTCCATTAGCATTCTCGTCCCTACCTCTTCTGAAGAATTATAATGGTTCTTCTGTCACATAAAGATGAATGTTTCAACCCTTCTCCCTACATACCTCTCCTCTTTCCTCCATCTAGAAGAATGTTGGCTCTGGAATTATTTGGGACCTGAGCATCCATTCTTTCTTTAAATTAGAGAAAAAGATTTGCTTCCAGATTTTTGTACAGCCTTTCAATTCTGTTCCTCTCATAGTTAATGGGTCCAGATTTTCCTGAATAATGGAAAACATGTGCAGAGAAATCTGGAGACATCACAATATCACTTTCTATTCGTCACCATTGTCACATTAAGTCAACATCACTTGACTTAATATTGAGAGAGCACATTTTATCTCTTCATAGCAAATTAAAATGAGAATATTATTTAGAAATTTTAAAGTGGATCCAGATAGGGTCAATGGCTTACCTGAGGCCTTATATGTGTCCATTTACTGAGCACTTACAATTGCTGGGCACTGTGCTTGATGCTTGTAATAGAGCAGGAATAAGATAAGATCCCCTATCCTAAAAAAAGGAGTGGAGCGGAGACTAGAAAATTAGGAGCAGGACAACTGCTTCTGCTTCTACTTCTGACGTTTTTTTCTCACATGTGGACTCATTGTTTTTAAGCATAAAAAGATTTTCCGTCATGTTATGATTCTATTTTGACAATTAATCCCCTGGTGTAGATGGTAGCCATACTTCTCCAGGTGGGATAGGTGATGGCCACAGAGGAGGAGAAAGACCACACAACTTACTTTTTCAAAGTGTTTACCTCCATGTTATGATAATTATTTTTGCCTGAGATCTACAACTAGTGTTTTTGCTGACACTAAAAACCAAATCATGTCATTGCCAGAACAAGGTTCTTTAATAAGCCAAAAATTCTTAGCCCAGTTTTTGGCTCATTGGAAATTTTGTGGCAATTTTCAGAAGAGCTCTGAAAAATTTTATGACAAATTTTTCATCTTGAACAATTTCTCACCAACAAGCTAGTATCATGGACCAGTGATGCTAAAGAGCTTTGAAGTTCACGAACGTGAGAAGTTGGAAAAACAATGGAGAAAATATCGACAAGATATCCTCAAGACTGGTCAATCCTCCTGGATCCCTAGGAAGTAACGTAGCAAGAGACAGAGACAAACTTGTTTACTTTTACAAAGCCAAATTAATCATGTTTCTTACCAAAGCCTGTAGGTGTCCCCTTCTTTGGCTTTTGAGGCTTTTAAATTATGGCGCTTGAAGTCTTAGGTAAATCTTTCCTATTTCATCACAAAAGTGTGATGTTCAGTTTAAACCTAAGTATTTTAAAAAGTTCAGTGTGAGTGGCTACAGCCTGTTGACAGAATAAAGTTTTTGGTTATTGGTTATGCAAACGAATCTAACAAAATCCTTTCTCTCTCTCTCTCTGTGTCTGTATTAATTACTCTCTTTCCCTTCCTCCTCTCCCTCTCCTTCCTCCTCCCATCATTGGTTTTCCCTGGTATATTGCTCATAGAGACTTACTGCCTTTTCCTCCTTGGTCTGTGTTGGACCTAATTGTTTCTATTACCATACCTAGGCCTAGCAAATACTTCCTAGCTCTTAGCTTTAAGTTCATTTTTTCATCTCCTGAGTCACTGCCAGATTAATTTTCTTCGTATTTCATTTTTGTATTAATACATATCCACTAGCTATTATTAAATCCAAACTCTTTGGCGTGAACTTTACAGTTTTCCATCACCTCACCCTCTCAGAACTCATTTCTAGTCAGTATGATCTAACACATTTCTGTTTGGCATGTATTTCGCATCTGATAGCCTGTGAGAGCCTTGTAAAAATCTGAGATGAAGCTCAGAGAGGTTGAGTGACTTTTCAAGGTCTCACAGATACTGAAAGACAGTGCTCAGGCTTGAACCTTGGCCTATTGCATCTAAACCCTACTTACTTGTACAAGGGTTGGCAAACTCTGACCTGAGGGCCAAACACAGCCTGCTGCCTGCTTTTTACTTCACTTTGTAAATGAAGTCTTAATGGAACATAGCTATGACCTTTGGCTTTTCCTATACAGTGGCAGAGTTGAATAGTTGCAACAGGCAGTGTATAGCCTGCAGAGCTGAAACTATTTAATATCTGGACCTTTACAGAAAAAGTTTGCTAACCCTTGGTCTAACGTATCAGAATCTGACCTTTAAAATAAAAAATACTCCTTAAAAAAAATCACCCTTTAAAAAATTATCAAAGTAATGCATGTTTACTGTAAGAACTTGCAAAATATCAAAAAACTCCAATACTCATCCTAGTTTTGTTTTCTTTCCTTTCCCCTGCTAGACTAATTGGATCTTAGAGCCATTTGATGCGGCAGAGCAGGCACCTGCACCTTGGGGTGGGAAGTTGCCATGGCCCAGAGCAGGGGTTCTCCTTACCCTATCCTCTTGGAGTCCTTAGGATTAGGACTTCTTCATAGGAGGACTGTCCTGAGCCCGAGCAAGGTAAAGAGGGCATCCCTGTGGATGGGCAGCCCAACATGTAGTACAGAGCTCCGGTGGGGTGAGGTGGGTCGGGGTGGGGGTGGGCTGCTATGAGGAGTCAGAGCCCTAGCGGGACAGGAGATTGGTTACATCTAGGGGCGTTAGTCACATAACTTAATATATTAAGAATAACGAGGCAGGCCCAATGGCAAAGTGATTGGAATTCTGTGAGCTCTGCTCTGGCAGCCTGGGTTCGCAGGTTCAGATCCCAGGTGCAGACCTGCTCCACTCCTCGGCCACGCTGTGGAGGCATCCCACATGCAGAGTGAAGGAAGACTGGTATGGATGTTAGCTCAGGGCTGATCTTCCTCAAGCAAAAAAAAAAAAAAGGAAAAGAGGAAGATTGGGAACAGATGTTAGCTCAGGACGAATCTTCCTCACTAAGAAAAGAAAACAAAGAAAGAGTAATAGGAGCTAGGTTTCTCAATGTCAGGGAAGGGATTTGCAAATACAAAAAGGAAGAACCCTGTGATATGTGATTGGAACCGAAGACATTGGTATGAACTGATAGATTTCTATAACTATAGAGAGATATGCTAGTAAATACAGATATAAATATGTATGTAAATACATATATTCCCCAGCTCCATGCACTGAGAGAGCCTGAGAACAGTGACACACCAATAACAATGAGCACATCTAGCTCCACGATCTTGGCTTTTAAATACCATTCTCCAGTAAAAGGCAACAGAGTTCTTTGGAGAGGAGACTAATTCCAGGACTGGGGCAAAGAAAGTAAAAGATGAGCCCACAACATCTTGCTGTGACAGAAAGCAAAGTACTCAACAAATGATGGGGACATGCCAAAAAACATGTAGAAACCAGCTTGAATAAGCACCCACTGCTCAAACAGGAGACAACTAAGCATCAAAATGAATAACACTATTAATGAATTATAATAAAGTGGGAAACCATGAATCCTTAGTGTTAAAAATGAAAAACTTGATGTTTGATGAAGTGCAGTATATTTACGTAGTCCCAAAATGTCTCCCCTCAAAAGTACTCTTAATTACAAATGAGGAAAGAATAACTTGGCAGTGAAGAAACCTGGGAGACACAGGTTTAATAAAGTGGTTGAAGTGAATATCATTGCAGTGCTGACAAATCAAAATCGTGAGCTCCCTCATAAGATGCACTGAGAAGAACGCATTGTCACTTTTCAGCATTCCTGCCGCAGATGCTTACCCATAATCTAATCGTGAGGGAATAGCAGACTAACACCTCTCTCAAAAATGGAGAGACACTCCACAAAAGTACTGGCTTACAAACTTCAAAAGCATCAAGTCATGAAAGTCAGAGAAAGACTGAGAAACTATTCCAGAACAAAGGAGACTAAAGGGACCTGAGAACTAACTGCAACATGTTATTCTGAAGTAGATTTATTTTGCTATAATATGCATTTTGGGGACATTTAGTGGAAATTGAATGGGGTTGAGGAATAGATGGTAGAAATGTATGATCAACGTTATTTCTGTGATTTTATAGTTTCATTGTGGTTATGCATAGGAATGTTCTCATTTGTAAGAAATACACCCTAAAGTATTCAGGGGTGTTGGGGCAACATGTTGACAAATGACTCTCAAGTAGTTCAGAACATAAAATTTATTTTTACAGTACTTACAACTTATCTGGAAATTTGAGACTGTTTCAAAATTAATAAAAATTTTTTAAGTTAAAAGAAGAGAACAAAAGTCACATGTGAGTTCCCGATCTAGAGATATATAACCATTGGCAACCTTGATTTATAGCTTTCCAGCTTTTGTTTCTATATATATATTTTTAAATATTATTTTATTATTCATTATTTTAGTGAATCTAATCATACCATTCTTAATATTTTATAGTTTTATTTTTTACTTAACAATAAACATGATAATTTTCTCATTTTGTTTAATATTCTTATTACTAAAGTAAAATATCTCCTGATGTTTCATCATTTGGATTATAACAATTTATTTAATGAATTTCTTATTATAGGACACTTAGGTTTTTTTTCAATCCACCTCTAGTTATTTCCTTATGGAAATTAATAGAAATATAGTTGCTGAGTTGAAGAATATGGATAATTTTAGGGTTTTGATACGTATATCTTTCAGAAAAGTTGAACCAAGTTACATTACCATTATCAAATATTAATGTCCATTTCTCCATAAGCTCACCAATGATGGTTATTATAAATAATTTTATCTTTTATTAAAGAGTCAAAACAAAGTCTAATTTTCACTTCAATTTTATATATATTATACATTTTATAAATATTATTAGCCATTTGTATTTCTTCTTTCGGAAATTTTCCAAATTTTCTTTGCTTTTTTTCTGTGACAGTATCTTCTTCTATTGAATATACTTATACATTCTCTTTATATAGAATGATATTTACCTTTTCTCTCTCATTTATATTGTAGGTATCTTTTTTCCATTTATATTAACATTATTTCTGTTGTAATTATTCTTAGGAAACAAAAACCTTTTCAGTTATGATTTGTCTTTTCTCCTTTTTATGCTGCCAAATGTATTTATTTTATTTACAGTCAAGTTTAGGAAAGCATTTACCATCTGAAGATCATCTATTTTATATATATTCTATTTTAAAAGTTATTTTGTCTGGAATTATTTAAATGTACATTGTGAAGTAGGGATACAGCTTTTTCCGAAAAAATAGTGATTGTGAAGATCCATCGTTGGTCACAGAAGACAACAAGACTACAAACAATGAACTCTGCTCACTTCAGTCTGCTCCGAGACGCTGAGGCTCGCTCTCAGCTGAGGAAAACCCTTGTTTATAGGCCTGGTTTCTTGGAGCAGGGGGAGGAGCAGTTGTCAAGCTCCAGAAATAGAGTCTGACTATGCAGTTTGGGGGCCAATCGGATGCAATGAGGCTTTCCACATGCTGGTCCTTGTAATTTTTCTGTTTGTAATTTCTATCTTGAAGGAATAAAAGTCTGTGCTTTTTATAGTGCAGCAGAACAAACAGAATTGCAAAAATTTACGTCTTTTAAAAAATACATCTATTCAATAAAATATCTGTGGTATTAAGAGGTAAAGATGTCTTGGTGTATCTGAAGTATGTTGAAAAATTGGTGATTTGTTTTCCAATAACTTACACCCAATTGAGATTTAGAGTCCAATTTCTGAAACAACTTCAGACAGCAATAATTAAGATTAACCCTTTTTGAGTCTAGATGGCAACTTATTTTCTTTCTTAAATTTAGTTTTTATTTTTACTAAAATATGTTTATAGATTAAAGAGTCAAACACTAACACTAACAAGTGTTGTAGTCTTTCTGCCAAATATTTCGGGTCCTCTCCACTTTCGAGCACATGAGAGGGTTGCGTGATTGGCTTCCCTTGTAGGTGATGCAGCCAGTGAGCTGTAAGCAGACAGAAGGAAGGAAGCAGTGTCACTTCCAGGTTGGAGCATTTAATTACTAAAGTGAGACTCTCCGGAGTTTTTTTCACTCGGGCACCGTGACTGGCACCATTCAAGATGGAAGCTGCTCCATCAGCCCGCGTCTATGAGAATACAATGAACAGAGACTGTTGCTGTCAGCAGCGGACATTTCATTCGAGCAAGAAATAAACATTCCTGCTTAAAGTCACTGAGATCTTGAGATTTTTGATGCTGCAGCATAACCCCGCCTGTCCTGATTGACATGATAGTAATGTATAAATACTATTTTATTATTTTATGTTATTTATCATAAATATTTTATCTTTACTATCATTTTGTTTTATATTGTTAGTTTATGTTATTTATTCATATTTATTAGTGTATCATTATAACTATTACAATAGCAAATACATCATTCTTATTATGTGCCAGGCACTATTCCAGTGCTTTACATATACCAACTCACTTAGTGTTCATAATTATCCACTGAGGTGAGTACTGTTATTATCCCCATTTTATACATGACAAAACTGAGAACACGGAGGTTAACTAACTTATTCAAGTAAGTGGTGGAATTGAATTTTGGACTCAGGCAATTGTTCCAGAGTCCAGCGTCTTAACCACTGAGGCAGTTCTGCAAAGCTTCATTACTTTTCTATGCTGCAGAACATATTACCAAAACGTGGTAGCTTAAAGATTTATTGATTATTTCAGTTTCTGTGGATCAGGTGTCCACGCCTGACTTAGTTGGATTCTCTGCCTCAGGATCTCAGCCGGCTGCAGTAAAGGTGTTGGAGTGAAGGCTTGACTGGGGAAGAATTCACTTCTAAGCATTTTCAGATTTGTGGTAGAATTTCTTGGCAACTGTATGACTGAGGAATCTGGCTTTTTGCTGGTAGTAGACAGGTGGCCACCCTCAGGTCCAAGAGGTCACCTGCAGTTCCTTGTCATGTCAACCTTTCCATAGGCAGTCCACAGCACAGAAGTTTGTTTCTTTCAGGCCAGCAGGAGAGTCTCTCTAGTGTGTGTGTGTGTGTGTGTGCATGTGTGTATACACACACCCATATATATATATGGTTTCACCTTGCTAGTTTCTCTCTCTGTATGAAGTCTTTCTCTATATATGAAGCCATGTACAGTGCCATCTTGCTAGTCTCTCTCTGTGTATGTATATATATATATATATATATGTATATGTTTATCATAATGTAACCATAGAAGTGACATCATATTATCTTTACCATATTACTTAACCTACTTATGGAAGTGTCAGTGCTTCAGCTTTGCTATATGATGAAATCTAATCACGTGGGTGGCATCCCATCACCTTTGTCATATTCTATCAGTTAGAAGCAAGTCAACATGCCACGCACACTCAAGGGGAGGGGATTATACAGGGTGTGAACCACTGGGGGGGGTGGTCCCCCTAGGGTCTGTCTATTAGAGGTGGCAAGCAGAAAATGGAAGTGGAAGGACAAATAGAAAGTATCTACCACATTTTCCGAATAGCTCATGTACAGAATTCTATAAAAAGGGAAAAGACATTCAAAGAGTAAAACAGGCCTGTGGATATTAAAAATATGATTGAGTTTTTTTTTTTTAATTTATGCAATCATATTTTTAATTCCCAAGGTCCTTCTTATTCTTTGAACATCCCTTCTCCTTTTGATAGAATTCTGGGCATGTATTGTAGATGCATTATCTCCTTTTATCTCAGAGAATTTTAATAATAGTTGCATTTTTCAATATTTCTCATCCCTGTATCTCTTTGCTTCATCTAAGTTTCTTTTATCTGTTTGTTTATTTGGGTTTCAATCTTGCATATTAGGTGCTTGCCTCAAAGGTCTAGTGATTGTTGACTATTGGCTCATATTTAAGGATGTGGAATTAAAAAGTTGAGTGACAGCTCTGTGATTGTGGGTGAGGTTTACCTATTGGATTCTTTGCTATAAGGTGATCTCATTGGGCCCTTTCTTGCACCTCCATTGTTAGCATTTTGGGGTGTATTCTCTTGCATTGGTCAGTTCCCCCTGAAAAAGACTCTTTCAGTCATGTGTGTGGAGGGCACGTGCCTGGCTGTCAGCATTTAGGGAGCTGAGAACTGGGAGAAGCCTAGAGACCTCAGAATTAAGTGAGAAAACATGCACAGAATCCCTCAACTATACCCAGTGTCCCCCAGTTCAGAGAGTAAACCTCAGAGAGTAAAGTCTTTCAGCTGAGTAGGGGAGGGAACCTGATGACTAACTGCTTTCAATTACGTCCCCCAATTTCTAGCCCCACCTTCATCTCCACTTCCAGAGGTACCTAGTGCTACCAGTTCCTGAGACTCTTCAGAGCTCCTGGATGTAAATCATGTTGCCTCTGAGCTTTTTCCACTGACAGCTTAAGATGCTGTTTTCTCAAGTCTGCAAGTTCAGTTACCTCTCATCCACGTGTTTGCCAGCTTCTGGAGTTGCTGCTGCAGCCTCCTCTCCCATTCTCTCTGCCTTTGTGATTTATGTCTTTAAAACAGAAAACTCAGTAAGTTTCAGGGAAGAATTGAATGCAAATGTGTATGTTCAATCTGCCGTTTTTAACTTGAAATGATGGCTTGCAATTTACGTCATTGATTTCATGCAATACCAAATTTCATGTTCTACCATATTTCTAACAATTTCCATTTTTTCATCTCAAGGAATGACAAGATGTTACACTGGGATATCACTCCCCTGCCTGTCTCACCCTCCATCTGAACCAAGCTCTTAACATACTCAAAAGAGTCATCTTGGTTTTTTCTTTTTCTCTAAGGGACATATTCTCCTCTTCTTGTCCAACAAAGGTTTATGGGGATCTGTACCTGTGTATCAGGTATATTATACACTGAAAACAGCTGGTCCTTTAAAGGATGGTTTAGACATGCATACGGTATGGAGAAATAGCAAAAGCAAAAAATCCTCTTGTTTAGGATAAAAAGAACTAACTTTCCTGGGTCTTCTCTGAGCCTGATTTTCTCATTCTTAAAAACTAATACTACTACTTATTTCAAAGGTTGTTGTGAAGTTTCAAAGGATAGCACATACAAAGTGTATAGCACAGATAGATTACTAGTTTAAAATGCCAGATAGAAACTCTAGCAGAGAAATGTGTCCCTTAAGAAAAGAAAGGTGCCACCACAACAATCAAATAAGAAAATGGTCAATAAACTTCAAAATCTAGCAACCATAAATAAGAACTGCACATTCTAAAAAGCCTTGGTTCCTGAACAACCACCCTCCACCCCCTACCCTGCTCAAAGACCAGTCTGGTCCATCAACTGATAGGAGCCAAAGCCTGAGAATATTTCTCACATAGGAATGACATGATCTCCCCCCAATTAGTTTTTTTATTATAAAAAATACAGACAAGAGATCATGGTGGCTTGGAGCAGGATGCTGGATGAGAAGAGTGATAGTGGGAAAGATGATTAAATTCTGGATTAAATTTGAAGGTAGAGTCTACAAGATTGCTTGTGGGTGTGAGAGAAACAACGGCATCAACGATAATCCCAGGTTCTTTTGGTGTGAAGATCTGAAAGTATGGAGTTGCCATTAATTGAGTTAAGGAAGATTCTAGGGCAGTAGGTTTAGGTAGGTGGGTGGGAGAGATAAGGTGCTTAGTTTTGGACATGTTATGTTTGAGACACCTGTTAGACATTTAAGTAGAGATGTCAAGTCAAGTAAGTAGTTTCATATATAAATGTGGCATTCTGAGAAATCTGGGCTAGATATGTAAATTTGAGAAGTATTAGAATATACATATGTGTATATGTGTATGTATATTTGTATATACACGAACGTGTGTGTGTCATGGGATTGAGTGAGTTTATTATTAATTCAAAGAATGAGGGAAAAGAGGGGTACTAAATACCTAAGGAAACAGTTGTAGCAATCACCTAACTTAACTGAATATTTTATAAGCCTATGACATATAAAGTGAAAGAGCATTACTTTTTCTCTGAAAACCACGTTGGGGAGATTTCTGGTTAGGATGTAATAAGTTGTAAGAAACCATTACTCTCTACTTAATTACCAACATAAGTTGGATAAGATTTAAAATCATTGTAGAACTGAGAACACAAAGAAACCAAAATTAACCATATTCCAGAAAATGACATACCCTTCATAGAAGAGAAGAGACACATGGCTGCTCTCATCCCTATTGGAAGAGTAGGAGGAGGAAGAATTTACCAGAGATAAAGATAAGGAGAAACCAACCAAAGCTTTGAAGAACTTTTAATGGCTACAAGTGGGCAGGTATGACAGATTAGAATTCCAAGGAGCCTCTGCCCCAGACAGAACTGTATCCACCCACCAACGCTTTTCTAAGGACTGCACTGAGCACTAGGGGGTAGTATGCCAAAGCCTGAGGGCAGAGCAGGCAAGCTGAGAAAGTGGAAGACAGGCAGCCACCTGAGGGCAAGAGACAGGACAAGAGCACTGAAGAAACTGCCATTCAAGGCACTCTGGGATTTCAGCTACCAATGTTGAGGTTGGGCAGAAGGGCTAAGAGAAAGCTTTCCAAGGCATTCTGGACCTTCATAGAGTATAAGCAGCCACCCTCTGAAGTTGGGAGCAGAGCAACAGGGAGGAGAGAGATTTCAGGTGCGTAAATCCTGAAGCCAGCTGGAGAGCAAAGATAACTTTCAAGCAACTCCAAAATCTGGCATCCTTGCTGTAAATGGAAAGAGCTCTCCCACAGTTCAGAAAGCTACAGGCACTGCTGTAAAGAGATCTCAGGACCCTCATCAGTACTCAGAGGCTAACTCCTACTGATGGGAAAGTCCCAATCCCATCCTCAAAACATTTAAAGCCAGTAGTGAACTGAATCAAACTAATGCTGCCAAAAAGACCAGATCCACCTTGACAGCAAGATACAATCACTCAGCACCTCCTCCCCACTCAAGCTGCCTGGCAGGAAAAGGGGTGTGTCCTCTCTGCTGGAGGTAAACAGGTAAACATTATTTACTTTATTCTATACTGTTCGTTTATTAAAAATATCTGAAATACAGTAAGATATTACAAGGTACACATAGAAGCAAGAAAATGTGCTCAAGAGAGGAAGCAGTCAGTAAAAGTAGACTCAGAGATGACCCAGTTGTTGGAATTATCAGACCAGGACTTTGAATAACAATGATACAAATATTGACGGATCTAATAGAAAAGGTGAAAAACATGCATGAAGAGATGAGAAACTTAAGCACAGACATGGGAACTATAAAAAAAGAGCCAAACTGGGATAGAGCAGCAAATCTGAGTACTGTGTGTGTAGTGCTTGGCACCTAGATCTATACCCAAACAGTCCCTATGGAGAGAGGACTATAAGTTAAAAAGAAAGAGGAGGAGGAGAAGGAATGATGATGTTTGGGGTACACTATGGTACCTAATAGAAGCAGCAGTGAAGGTCAATAAATGTGCTAGCACCCCATGGGAAGAGTCGAACAGCAAATATCTCAAGATCACTCACTCAGTTTATTCATAAATACACGATATCTCCTGAGGACTCGTAGGAAGAAGAACTGAGGCCTTTTCAGGGCTCTGAGGTCTTGCAGAGTGTGCGCGGGCAAAAAACAATAAAGTCTGGGTGATTACCGTTAATATCATTCCAGCTATAAAGTAGACTGATGAGACCTGCTTGAACTCAGGTGTTGATGAATTATAACAAATCTAGTTCCTTTCTTCAAGAACTTTCATGATGGGGAAAAGTGGCTTATTTCCTTCCTGTGTATAAAGTTGCTCAGTTGATATAACACAGTCACTGAGGAGATCAGAGAATATTCGCCTTGTTTTAGAATAAGTCTTATTGATCTAAACCACAGGTGGTGTTCTACTCACGGTTCCGTTTGTTCCTTGGAGAAATCAACAGTCTTTCTCTCCTTCTATTTGTCATTTCTTTCTTTCCAGAGCACAGGTTATTATGTGGGGCTATGCCTTTTCTGTTTTCATTTTATAAAAGCTACTAGGAACTGTTTTAGTTACGTGACATTTATCTAAAAATTTCTTGTTCCCAACTCACCTGTTTTTATTTCTAGTGAAACTTGACTGTAATTAATAGGTCTTTCTATTTTAATTAAGTACTTATTAGCACTGCATTTCAACTTGACTAGGTTGATTACAATCAACAGCTTTAACTTCACCTTCCTTCAGTTCAGGTTTCAGTGTGTTAATTTGAACAAATATGCAACTCTGTCAAAAATGGATTAATCGTGTCCTTAAGACTCAGTTATGTTCTTAGCAGAGCCTCAACTGAAAGTCGCTTTTTAAAAAAGTAATCCAGGTGACACATAGTACTAGGTTAAGTGTAAAAATAATACAGATAATCAGTTCTTCCTACTCGTGTACAACAGAGTTTGAGGAAACATTTAGGCTACACAACACTGGCAATTTTTAACTCTATATTTGCAGCAACATTTGCATCTATAAGATAAAAGGTAACAATAGTAATTACTGAATTCTTAGTTATAGCCAGAGTTTTGGTTAAAAAATAAACACTCTGAAGTTTACTATAAAGTCAAGTAAAAATACTCCTCAATATTTTGTGCAATTGTATATGCTTTTTGGGTATTGGGGGCTAAATTCATAATGGTACAAAGGTGGAAAAGAAGTGAGAGGCATCTAGGGCGACCAAACTGCATTGTGGGTATATCTCGCCTATGATGAACAACAAACGTCAGATGAAAATCTGGACTTACAAAGTCAGCTCATTAACAATTGATTCTTTAATTTTCAAAAGGATTCATTGCTGGGTACTTTTATATTGTAGGCTCTGGAAAGTATTGAAATGCTCACCACTTTTGCTGCTAGAAGCAAGGTACATGTACCTGTGCTATGCTGACCTTTGGCAGTGGTTGTAAATTTGCTGCTACTAATCACTTATGTGGGTGTTCCTAAGAAGAAGGAATTTCGCAAATAAGGTGAAATAGTGGGCCTGGGAGGGCAAAGCTTAGGGTCTCCTGCCTGAGAATAAGCTTCTTTGCATCCTGATTTTTTTTTCAGCCGTTTACTCTTACTCAGAGGTAGAAGCACAAAGAGTAGAGTTCATGGCTTCAGGTTTGTTTATATATGCGCCCTGTTCAAAACCATCTGTGACCTGGGCAAGGATGAATTTTGAATTTCTGCTACCCTAGTTAACAAAAGATTCAATTGACACACTGAAGTTAGCGATGAAGAGTTAAAAAAAAAAAAAAACCACCTTATTTTCCTAGTGAAAGCTTTCAGATTATTTCAAAGGAAATGGATTAGCAAAATCATTTTCCCACACTGACTCAAGTATAGTTACTGATTTTGTTTTTAACCTTTTACTTCTTTCTCTCTGATCCTCTAAATAATTATATTTAGAACTGATGGAACGTTGTACTCCGTTAAGAATTCAAGAGAGATTTTCTCAAAATTAAAAACTTTTGTGCTTCAAAGACACTATAAAGAAAGTGAAAAGTCAACCCATGGACTGGGAGAAAATATTTGCAGATCGTATATCCAATAAAGGACTTATATCCATAATATATAAAGAATTCTTACAAGTCAATAATAAGAAAACAACCCAATTAAAAAAATGGGAAAAGGATTTGAATAGATATTTCCCCAAAGAAATATATAAATAGGTAATAAGCACATGAAAAGATTGTCATCATCATTAGTGATTAGGGAAATACAAATCAAAACTACAATGACATCAATTTTTCATCTACTAGAATAGCTATGATAAAAAAGATGGACAATGATAAGTGTGGACAAGAATGTGGTGAAATTGGAGCTCTCATACATTGCTGATGGGAATGTAAAATGATGCAGCCATTTTGCCAAACAGTTTGGCAATTTCTTAAGTTAAACAGATTTAACATGACTCAGAAATTCTACTTCTGGATATCTAACCACAAAAACTGAAAACACACATCCATACACAGACTTGTACATGAATGTATGGAGCAGCATCAATAGCAACATCCAAAGAGTCAAAACAACCCAGATGTGTGTTATCAGATAAATGGATAGACAAAATGTAGTGTATCTATTCAATGGAATACTACTCATCAATAGAAAATGACAACATGCTAAAATATAGATGAACCTCCAAATCTCAAAAATATCTCAGTGAAAGATACTGACATAAAAAAATATTATTTCATTTATATGAGATGTCCAAAAAAGGCAAATATAAAGAGACAGAAAGTAGATTAGTGGTTGCATAGGGCTGGGAGTGGGAATGGTGAGTGATTGTAAGTGGGCATGATGTTTCTTTTTTGGATGATGGAAATATTCTAAAATTAGATTGTGGTGAGAATTGTACAACTCTATAAATAAACTAAAATACATCGAATTGTACATTAAAATGGGTGAATGTTATGGCTGGTAAATTATATCTCAATAAAGCTGGGGAAGAAAAAAGATTTATTATGAATTCTGCCCCAGATCTTGAGGGAACTACTGCTTACCAGATGATATTCTTAATTTTGGTGAGCTTCACTTTATTATGCAGGTTTATTATGAGCCAGGCTTGGGAAGTGTATTTATAAAATTGCACATTTGGTATTTATTTCATGGAAGTTATCTGGGCATTTTTATTTGGGGCAACAGAAGCAGAATTGGGGTGATAGGACACAGAGTTTTATATGTGCATTATTATTTAATGATGACTCACAGGATCCAGGAAAGTGCCCAAGATGATAGCTAATTCTAACTTTGAAACTCCAGTTTCTTCTGGGAATTCTCTAATGAGTAAGATGCGCTGAACTTAACTTTTAGCAAAAATATTCCCTTATTGCTGACAACAAGAACAGGTCATCTTAAATTAGAGGAGGTATTAAATAATTTTTAAACCTGACAAAACAGGACTCCAATTTCAAGAGCTTTTAATACCTTTTTCGTATAGACCTTAAATTTGGCGAAAAACTTATGAGATGCCCTCCAAAAGAAAAGCAAAGTAAAAAGCCCTTGTTTCTGTATCATTTCCCAGAGAACAAAAACTATGGTCATGCTAAAGCTAAATGTGCCCTCAGATGCCTTAGTGTCAGCTCTGTACCCCTACACCTGTTTTTTTTTATCGTGGGATAAAGAAAGAAATGGAAAATATGCTCTAACAAGCTTCAAGTCTCTGTCCAAAGTTATTTATTGCGTGTAGAAGTCCAAGTTCCAAAATGATTGTTATTTTGAGTGAAAAAGTTTTCTCTGAACATTTAAAATGGCACATTAAGAAGCCAAATATACGTTAGTTACCTGCTCCCATCCCCCACCCTTTGTTATTTTTTTTAAAGGATATATTCTGCATGATGGAGGCTAAAAGGTGGCAGCTGTGCCAAAGTAGTGGACCCTAAATCGCTGAGCAAAAATGAGAGAGGGGAGCCTCTGATTGCTCGCAGCACAGGAGTGAATATGCGCTCTCAACCACAAATCAAGCAAGCTGGAAAAAAAAAAGGCCCAATCAAGGCAGTAATGGCCTCCACTTCACAATCAGACAAGTGCTTCTTACTTGAAAAATCCTACCATTTATAGCTGATTGCTAACCCTGGCCTCATTTCTAATCTAAAGGGCGAGTAATAATTTGGAAAAGGAATTATAACAACTTCCCAACAATTTAGCAAATTGTTATTATTTCAGGGGGAGGAGAAGAGGGTGGAAAGGAGTTGCTTTTGTAACGTGTTTCTCTTGTGGGCTACCATTTTCATGACATCAAATCCCAATGCTGCTATGCTAGAATAGCAACTAACATATATTGGAAATATGTTTTTTTTTAAATGGTGATATTGTATGCTATGTCACATATTTCATGTGGTCAAAGTTATGGGTCTCCAAAAAAAAAGAGAAGAAGAGGAACCGTCACTTCTTTTGGACACATTTACCTCCAATATTCCCAAATAAGTTTAGTGAATGTCCTTGAGTATCACTGTTTTAGAAAGGATTTTGACTTCATAAAAAATAATGCTCCACTGAGTTTTCCTTTCAGGGTTGCAGTGTTGATGGATTTGGTTCAGGTAAGGTTTCTGTTACTAGAAACATAGTAATATATAGTCATCTTCTGCACTCATTTTTTGAAGTTCTACATTAAAATGAATACATATATGGTAATCACTTAATTAACATGTTACATCCAAAAAAGCTAGTTACCTTTTACATAGGTACTGTTTTGGAAATTAATGTAATTATTTTCTACTGAGCAAGACACTCACACGTGTCTGTAAAGTATTTTCTTCACAAAGCAGCTGAACATACGTATCTAATGTAATGTACGAACGAGGTTAGGACCATGTTGCTTTCTGAGAAAGAAAACTAACTGATCAGAGTAGAGGACAGAGGGCTATATTGAATCATAGAGGTAGAAAAGAAGGTGGAGACCACCCTATTCAGCCTCTTAATTATTATGCAAATAGGGAAACAAGGGCTGGGCAAGCGTAGTAACTTCCTAAAGGTCACGTGGCCAGTAAATGACAGAGATTAAATTAAAACTTGGATATCCTTACTCCCACCATCATACCTTTTGCATTACAGCCTATTCTTTCAATGTCATTCTTCCAAATGGCTTTAAATTATGTGTGTTTAGGCGTGTGGCATGTTAGCCTCATATAGTACAGTCATCAGTGATTTTTGTACTAGGATGGCCTTCACATCAACATGCATCTTTAAGACTATAGTGTGAGCAATACTATTGTTTCTGCATGTTTCACCACTTTCCATTATCCTTGTAATAAAAGTTCTCTGTAGTTCAGAACACTTTTGTCCTTAGATATGAGAAGATTCAAATGTCACCTATTAAAAATATACTTCATTCTATTTTCCAAATTAAGACCGGTTCCCTAAAACAAAACAGACAATTAGTAGCAGAACCAAAGCACAGCATCGTTCTTTCATTTCTCTTTTCAGGTAGGCAACCAACAGAAGAATTCTCTGAGCAGAATGCAGGCCTCTGCAGCTGTAGCCCAGCACAGGGCAGCCGACGTGCCAGCAAAATCAGGCCGCAATTCCGATTCTAAGTTAGAAAAGGTGGAACTCCCCATCATTTGAATCAGTGGAAGCATAATGAACATTTTTTTATTATTTATTCATTTTTAGTAGAAAAAATAACTTTATTTTGGTATTTTCCATATGTCTAGCAAATACTAGTATGGAAAATATATCTAGTTTTTGAATCAAAGGAAATACTTTGATTTTAAATTGAAAATGTTAAACACAATACACTATGCTTTCTGAGGCACAACAGATTTTAAGCAGATCTAAAAAACTGGATTTAGAAAAACAAATATAACTATCTTTATTTATGTGTGTAACTAGAGTAAGAAGGCTAAAGTTTTCAGATACCCAGAAATGATTTATAGCTCGCAATTACCCACTCCATTCAATATAAACAGGATCACAATTCATATTACATAATCTACAACGCATTCTAAAATACAGAATGCTACTCTGAAAAGAATATTTTCCTTATATCATCTCTTATGTCCAGCACCACAGCCTTAAAATGAATTTTTTAAAAGAAATAAGGAATTGATATTATTAAGCCCCAGAGAAGGGAACCAAAGTACTTTTAGGAAGGAGCTTGAAATTTAAAAAGTTTAAGAGTAGGAAATCTGAGTATTGTATTGGATGGTATTCATTTTGTTATGGGGAGGACAAAGCTCGGTTCTAATGGATACATTTGCTAGTCTTCACAGCAGTTTGAAAATTAGGGAAAAATAAGCAAGACTTTCACTGTGGCTCAGGAGGATCAGAATGTAAAGGCTTGAGGAAAAGGACCAAGCAAACCCAAAAGCTGACAAAATAAAAAGTAGCGACCACAGGCAAAAATGTGAGCTAAGAAGTAGCCTGCAAATTTTAGTAGAATTAATAAAAATGAGCTTTAGATAAGAAACTCAAAGCATACCTTTGTTTTGCCATTTTAAAATTAGACAAAGTAACAGAATCTATTCACAGTCCAACTAGGGGAAAATAAAGGATCTGAGTCCAGCAAAATGTTTCTCAAGGATAACACTTTTTTAGGAAATGTCATATGTCTAACTTTCTCTTTTATTAAAACGAAATATCTCAGAATATTACCACAGGCTAAAATGACCCCTATGTTAGGAAATAGATTCCTTAGGGTGAGCCATAAGCACCAAATATCGTTTATAAAGACAGTAATGTCAGCACACTCATTTAGTCACTGCTTGTAACACAACTGGCTGTGTTAACACAAAAAGACACAAAGTGTACAAAAAAGGCAATCTCTTTTCTCTTGCCCATTAAAGAAAAGAACATCTAATGCCCAGATCCACTCAAGCAATTTTAGATTTTTGTCTTTCAGAAAGCACTTTTCTCTCATTACAAAAAAGATGTTTATAAGCTATTAGTTATAGCAGATTTAGCTACAAGGAGGAAAAAAGGCAGGATTTTTTAATAAAAATTCTGGTAGCACCGTCAAGGACAATGTGTGGAACAATTTCAAGGCAGGCTTCTTGAGTAGTAAAGTTACCTATATATGGGAAATCCTAGCTTTTATGGAGTAAATGGAAAAGTACTCAAGTGGTTTTAGCTGTGTAAATCATTAGACACGTTATAAGGAGACTAAAATTTGTAAGTATTAAAAAGCACTTGTATCATTAAACCTAGACAAATGCATTTTGTAGTAGCCATTTAACAGTTAATTTTTATATTTGAAAGAGCAAATTTTGGAGGGGAAATATAATATTAAGGAATGCAGTTCCCACAAGGTGTCAGAGAGTGCGACACGCATGTTGTAAAGGGATCTTTTCACTAAGAACAACACTTCCGAAAGAGGGTTGCATTAGATTTAAAAATGAATAACTAAACCTCATTATGACTTTTTCGCGTTTGTGGCAAATAAATAAAACTAGGAAATACCAGTCAGTGTGGTTTAGAAAGGCAAGGAGCTGTTAGAACAAAAATTAACAAAAAACCTGCACTTGTAATAAATGCAAAATGAAACATTAAATACAAAATATGGGCATATATTTAAGCTTTTTAGAAACTATTGATTATAAATGATAGACACGTGTTAAAAATGAAGTTTTATTTGCACTGAATTATTTATCAATGAATATTAGAAAAAAGTGAAAGTAAGAGCTGAAAAAATATAGATTTATGATATATGTTAAAAAATAAAAATTACTTACCTAACATCCAAGTACAATGTAATTAAATTTGGAAAAAGATTAATACAACATACGTATGGATTTAAAAATAAACAAAACCACTTGCAAATATGTGTTTTGAATTCTGCTCTGAGCCTTATTTAAAAGCTTTCCTGGAAAAGAAAACACCGTGCATCTTCCTATGCGCTTATTGCTACCAGAGCAATTATCTAAGAAGAATGTGCCATGATGATAAACTTCATTACTCAATAACATTAGTAAACATTAAAACATTTAACGAATATTGTACTGCATTATGGTTTATTCTATTTAAATCTCACAATTATAGCAGCCTTTTCTTCTTGTATTTCTCCCTGGGATGAATTGCTAGGATTTGATAATCTGCTGTTAATGCGAGCTGACATTACAGTCATATGACCTAATTACACATCAGGATTCATATTTAAAATATCTAATTACCAGAGTGTCATTTTTAAAAATGTAATTACTAGTTTCTACTTTAATAGCAAAAATTGATGTTCATATCAACAGACTATGGAAAGTTTTTTGGAAAATGTTTTTCTTTTCTGATTATAAAGAAACAATGGAAAATCTCAGTGTTGAAACCCACTATTAATATTATTTTCATGGAATAAATTCCCTTGTCTTTTATCACTGTGGAAATTTCTGCTTCCAGAAGTATATTACGTGTCATTTCTTATTGTCACTTGGAACGTATACATGTTTCTTTACAGGAACATATTTTCATTTTTGGCATTTGAGAAATCCATGCACAACACTAGCATGATAGGTAAGTGAAGCAACAAATTCCCATTATTTTAAAACAAAACAGACTCAAAGATTTGGAGCTTTGACGGGGGGGATTTTTCATTTCTGAATTGCACAAAATCATTCATAATTACCTCTTAGTGATTTCAATATCACAAATCCCTTCTGATTAGCCCTCTTAAAAAAAGAGACAAACCCGCTTCAGAATTGTTTGGCCCTGTTGGAAGCCCTGTCTTAGAGAACGACAGATTATGTAATTAAATTGAATCGTGTATTTTCCATAGAAACAAGGCATGATACTGGAACTGATGCAAGCTATACGCTCATTTCTATATTTAGACTGTTCAGCATCAACAGGGCAGCAGTCCACTGACCGACCGACCAAGAGTTAAAGCATCATATGCAGCTTTTCAATTTTAAAAATATGGAAAGACGGAAAAAAGAAGTGACTATAGAAATGGCTGATGAAATATAACTCTTTGAAAGAACTATCCTTCACTCCTTGAGGGAAAGAATGTCCCCACAAATAGTATTTTCCCATTTAGAGGACTGAGTGCAGGATAGAGAAGTCTGGGGAAACAGTTAAGTTTAGGATCCAAAAAGGAGATGCAGAGAAGAAAGCAAAGACGTAAGTTCACGGAGGAACACATGCCAAGTACCTCCAAAAGTCTGTAAGCGAAAATACAAATGTAATATTTAAGAAAAATGCTCCTTTGTTTTGCAAATTCAAAGTGTAAATTAGAGATTACAAGGACAGACCAGATGTCACTGTGACGACATCTAACGCACAATAGTGGGAGGAAGGAAACAAATCGGTAAAAGTTCCTCAGCATTTGATTCTCTTCATCTTTGTATTAAGGACACTATTTCTTATGAAGCTTCACTTCCAGATTCTCTTACTTTGTTTCTGCTTTTTACCACCAAAGCACAATTGTAGTCCTAAGTACCCAGCTGTGCTGTATTTTGAAATCCTCAGCACTACGCTCTAAATGGAAAGTGTATTATTTACATTTTACCTCTACAATCACAAAGAAAACCCAGTGTCACAAAAGTACCTCAAAATCAAGGGATCAAAAAATCTGTCAATGGTTGTACAAAATCTAGGATACATTGTCATCAGGAATCAATGAACATTGATCTTAGAAGGATTGTCTTAAACCAACAGCAATGGATTATTTATAGACTTGGTGATTGAAGGTAGATATATAAATTTTGTAACTACTTGTCTAAGTATTGAACATTATATTTGACATCAAGAATAAACAGGACAGCATGAGGGATAGTAACACTAAAAATAATAAAAAAAATTTGACTTGGAAATCTACAGTCCTGGTAAGTTTAACTATAATTACCCACTCTTTTTCTAGGATACCTGTAGATTAAATACGGATACACAGAGAGAGAGAGCAATTTCCTTAGAGGCCTATCCACAAATAAATACATAGATTCATCTTTTGAATTTATACAAAGTGATGTTTATTATGAATTCCTTATACATACACTTTATGTGTGAAAATATTTAAAAATATGAAGATGATCTAAGAATTCTAACTACATGTAGATTTTAGACTCAAGCAGACTAAATATTTGAAGTAAAGCTTGTTCCTAATATTTCTTTCATTTTACATCTTAGACAGAATACAATTTTAGTGGCATATTGGAACAACAAAGGTGGAAACTTCTGGATATATACCTTTTGCTATTAAACTATCAAACGACTAAAATATCATATCTGGTCATTTGACATTATACTACTTGATTTTATAGAATAAGAGGCAGAGTTCTTTCTTCCTAATATTATTTTCCTTAAAAATAAAAACATCAAAATATTCTGGAATTGGTTTTATAAGGAAAATAAAACAAACCAAAGCCGGCACTCACCACCTCAGTCTTAAATGACGCTCACACTGCTCTGCCAGGCCCGCTGTGTGCAGTGTGCTCTGCCACCTGGTGGCTGCTTGTGAAAAACCTGGACACTGTAGCTGGGCATTCTGTTTCTTTCTTTCCGCTCCCCTTTATAGAACTGATGAATAAACTTCAATTTGACAATATGCTTGTTGCTGCGAGGAACATTGGCTAGTTTATGTACTTACTAATTTGCTTTTGCCTCATCCAAAGCATCAGTCAAAATTAGCTGCAAGATTAACAGGAAGTTTGAATAAGTTACTGGCAATTGTGAAGTAAAATGAAATTAGCCAGAATTTCTTGATCTCTGCATAGTGCTTTTCCCCAAGGAGTTAAGAACAGTTTATTTAAGTCTTACCATATCCTGGAAAATAGGTAGGGGCATATATTAAGTCATGAAAAGCAGAGGAACAAAGTAATACATTAAATGAATATAATGAGACAGCATTTCTGTGTATTAATATGAACATTTCTGCAGCTACATCACAGAGAAATGAACTTAGTAGGTGGTTTTAGAGGTCATTTCTCTCAACAAATCTCATGGATGATGTAAACTGCAAGATTCAACCATTGAATAATGATCACTTACTAAATAATTATTATACATTGATGAATCATTCCATAATTACATATACGTGTATATATATATGTGTATATATATATATAAACTTGCTGTCATGAACACACCTAGTGTTCAGAACGTAGTTTCTAAATGCCAAGGAACCAGAGCTCTGTGGCTGATTCTATGGCTGGGGCAGTACAAGATGAACCTGGAGTATCTTCCTGTGCAAAATAATAAGGACATGCTCAAAACCTGGTGGGAACATGTCAAAAGAGCACAGGAGCCAACGTGAAGTGCCCCCCACTGCCCAAATCTGGGACAATATAAGCATTAAAATAAAGAGTGATGGCAATAGATTATAACCCATTGAATAAAGTAAGAATCTATGAATCCATATTGATCACACACACACACATATGGTGAAGAAGCTTTCTTCTTGAAGTAGATTGTCCACTAGTAAATGGAATAAAGAAATAGTAAATCACCATTTTGCAATCATCCCATATAATAACTGATTCAGACAAGAAATATGCTAAAACTAGCAGGTAAAAGTTTGATGATAAACAGGTTATTTACATAATCCTGAAGTATAGCATCCTACAAATTTCTTATGGAATACAAAAGCAAAAAATATTACCTTTCAAGTGGAGAAATCTAGAAGGTACCACCTTAGCCAAATGATCAAAGTTAACATCACCAATATTGGGAGAAACTGAAGTCACGTGCCTGCTGAAGTTTCACATTGACATGAACATATCATTTATGCAGTATTCTTGCCAAAAATGCATAACCTGAATCTCATTATGAATAAATATGAGAAAAATATAAGTTGATAGCTATTAAACAAAAACCCTCTTTATATATTCCTCAAAAATGTCTGCCTTATGAAGGACAAAGTCTTACTAACTGATTATTAATGATTAAATGAGACTAAAGAAACACAACAACTAAATGAAATTCATGTTCCTAAATTGGTTCCTGGACCAGAAAAACAAATTACTAAAAAGGATATCATTGAGACGATTGATGAAATTTGAATAAGATTTGTAGATGATATGATTATGTTGTATAAATTTTAAATTTCCTAATTTTTATATTTGTGCTGAGATTATGTGAGACTATCCTTGTTCTAAGGAAGTATGCATTGAAGTATTTAAGAGTAAAAAGGCATGGAATCTTCGACTTACTCTCAAATGGTTCAGAAATAGAAGTTTATATATATACTTGTATATATATACACATACATATAATATATACACACATATATGCATATATATAAGGAGAGAGAAACAGAGACAGAGGGAGATGGAGTGGTCAATCAGGGTAAAGTGTATTCAGAAGTTCTTTATACTATTATAACTTTTCTGTAGATCGGGAATTATTTCAAAATAAAAAGCTTTTAAAAAGGCTTGCTTTATGTAAAAACAGACAGGACCTATAGCCTTTAGTCACAAAGTATATCGCGGAACTTGGGATGCTGGGTCTGGAAACTTGGATATTTTGTCAGATATACAGCACGATATTATGCACACAGTGTCCTTTAAGCTTATTTTTCCACTCTAGTCCCTTAATTTGATCAATCATATAGTCAAGATACTTCCAAGAAATGAATTTCTTGTAATGAATGAATTTCAGGTATTATGATTTGATTAGGAATTTTGTCTTTTGTCTGTAAAACAATAAATTAGATAATGCTCTGGAACTCTCATACAATGTACTTATAAATTGAAATAGTGTGGAGAGTACTTCTTAGAAATCAACAACATGCAAGGCACTGGAGATACAAAAGTGATGGAAATACATCTTTCTCCTTCAGGTAGTCAAAGTTTAATATAGTGGTGGTGTTGGACGTATATGTGTGCAATTAAATATCAATCTACTCCTTGATATGTATGATTATAGAGGTGTGAACAAAGTGCTATGTAACATACAGCATTACAAAGTCTAGCAATGGGAAAGTGCTGTGGGAACACAGAGATGGAAGAAGCTAATTCTGAAATGGGCTATCAGGAAAGCTTCTTGGAAGAAGCAACATTTGAGCTGGGCCTTGATTGATGAGTAGAAGCGTCACTGGACCAAATGTGAGTCCCCTTTTTGGTGAGTTAAATCAAACTACACCAGAAGTAGTTGTCACGCAAAGCAGAAATTTTATTTGTGGCAAGCAGCAAAGAAAATGGAGGGCATAGGGAGTAACTTCACAAAGCTATGGCTCCCTGGGCAGGGAGTGGGTGCCTTTTATTTGGGGTAGGAATATGTATAGAGGAAGCTTTATCTCGGGGCATGCGCAGATCTCCCTTCTTTTGCATGGCACCTTCTGCACGTCTCCTTCTGTGCACAGCACCCCATTGCCATCTTGGATCTTTCTGGTTTGGACTGGTTCTGTGGTTAGGCCATCTGACAACATTCTGTCCCAATGTGCTGTCTTAATTCCTGTAAGCAAGCATAACTTCAAAACGAAGTGCCAGGTATGGAAAGTTGTCTTAAGGACTTCCCCACTACTTTGAGGAACTACTAACTGCTGATGGGGCTTTTCTTTTTTAAGCAACTAAGCAACAAGCAACTCTTTAAGCCTAAGTAACTTTTTAAGCAACTCAGAGGAGATAGCTGGTGACAGAATTGAAAGAGCACAGAAGATCCTAGGCATCTGTGTGACAGTGTCCACAATATAACATTACTAGAAGGAAAGCTCTGTGAGAGTGGGGACTTTGTCTTCTCCTTATGTGACTGACACACAATAGGTGCTTCTTAGCAAGAACCGGATGCATAAAAATCCAGGACTCTAAGCTGTTGAGCTTAAGAACATAAGCATTTATGGGTATTAAAATAATTTTGCATTAGGAGAAGCCCGCATGTTGAGACCAGCACAATAGACAAAGAAAGGAGAGGCTTGAGGGTCAAAGCCCAGTTTAAAGGCCAAAGATCCTAACCAAAAACTATTCCCTGTTATAAACCTGACATGGCGGTGTTAGATTTGCTCCCCTCTCCCCACTAGATTAAAGCCAGTTCAAGGGCCCACCCATAGAAGGATGACAGCAGCTGTTTTTCAAGGTTCTTCAACACTTAGCCGGGGAACTTACACAACTCCTGTCAAAATGGGGAAAGCCCTTGTTTCCAAAACATGGTGCTCCTCACTGCCTTTGCTCTCATTTGAAGCCAGGTGCCTCTGAAGAAGGCTCCATTTCACTTGATCTAAGCTTAGCCACGGAGATCTTTGCCTTAGCTTCCAAAACATCCGTGACGAGCGCTCAGTCCTCGCAGGTTCCCGAACAGCACCCATGGTCCTGCCACTGCGAGCAGGGGGGCGCCTGCGAGCAGGCGTCAAGTCTAAGCGCATCGCAGAACCTTCGGCACTATGCGCCTTTCCTAAAGCGGGGCGGAAGGGCGAACACTCATTCCCCTCTTTAGCTCTTGAAGCACCGCGCCTCGAACCCAGGGCCGGCCTCCTGGGTGCATAACTGTGCAGTTGCACAGGGCCCTGTCCTTAGAAATGCCCTGCACTTGACTTAGTGCTCTGCTGTTGCCCTTTTGTAATTCTTTCATTTATTTATTTATTTTTTTAATTTTTTTTAAAGATTGGCACCTGGGCTAACAACTGTTGCCAATCTTTTTGTTTTTTCTGCTTTATCTCCCCAAACCCCCCTGTACACAGTTGTATTTCTTAGTTGCACGTCCTTCTAGTTGTGGGATGTGGGACGCCGCCTCAACCGTGGCCTGACGAGCGGTGCCATGTCCGTGCCCAGGATCCGCACCCTGGGCCGCCACAGCGCAGCGCGCCAACTTAACCACTCGGCCACGGAGCCGGCCCCCCTTTTGTAATTCTTAACCGTTTTTTTAACAAGGGGCCCCGCATTTTCATTTTGCACTGTCCTCTGCAAATTATGTAGCCAGTCCTGCTCTAATCTCTTATGTATTGTGTAATATATTAACTTCATAATATAGTTTAATTCTCCCCAAAGTTCTAAACAGGGTTGCCAAGGCTCGTTGCCACACGGACCATGGAAGTGGGAAGGACTGCAGCAGGTGAGTCAGGGAGCCAGTAGGGGGCGCTGTGACTGTGGCGATCAGGAGAGCAAGCTTTGTCCAAAAGGGGCAGCCAGTTCTTGGCTCCAAGTGTTGTCATGTGGGAATGTGGGCCCAGTGTAGCCAGATCTTCCAATGTTCAAAGAAAAACTGGAGATGTACTTAAAAAAATGAAATCATCATATTTTAAAATATTGGCTCAATTAGAAAAAAGATCCTTTGTGTGGGCCAAGCAAAACACATCTGCTTGGCCATAACTTGGCCACTAGTTTATGACCTCTGGCCCAGAATTTCAAAAACAAAAGCGTGTTTCTTAGTTTCCCTCCCCGTTTCTCAATAAATCTGACAACTTTTTTTCCTCTTTCAGTTGTTAACTTGTAGGCGATATGGAGAAATGGAGAGTCCAGGCCTTAGGAATAAATCCCTGCCTCCATCCTGGGGGGAAGGAAAAAAAATTCCTTTCCTTTTGGATGGATCAACAACAATGAAAACAAAACACAAGATAATTCTCAATAAGTGATCTTGTATATTAAATTATTAGTAAATTGCCCTGCTGCAGTTATTAATATTGTTCATCAGGCACGTGGATTGAATAATACATAAATAATATAGTAAGGGGTGCTAAGGAGTGAGTGGGATTCAATGTCTTCTTGGGTTTATGGCCAGCACCTGGTCTCTCTTCTCTACCAACCAAAGAGGTCCCAGGCAGTCCTGTCGCTATCTTAGAGAAAGGGATCAGGAGGCAGCCCCTCTCTTCCAGATTCTCATGCATGTTCTCAGTTTATAGAGTCTTTGGAATACATAGATCCCTGGGGGATCAGTTTAAATGAGCGAAAGAAAGCCAACGGATTATGAGTGCTTTAGAGATATTTTTAAACAGCAGAATACACAATCATGCCACCACAGGGCTCTCTTCCCCAAACACTGACCCCCCACCCCTTTTCCTACAGGGGCTTATGTATTTAGGACTTAGTTTTAAATTGTTTCTCTTCTCTTTCCATCTATCCGCCTGGCAGATATTTCCATATTTTATTCATTAAATTAGAAGAAATGGTCCAGACCTTCTGACACTGTAAGATTTCTTTCCTGCCCAAATTCCCTTTTGGCAGGACTGCTGTATATGTTAGGATCTAAGAATGTGCACTGCACAACTTCTGTGAGTGCCCTGTGCCACTCATATTGTCATGAATGGGAATGTCCCCTCCTGGAGCCATACAGAGTGCAATTCCCACAGCTGTACATGTTGCCATGCCTCCTGGCACCTGCCTTAGACCTAAGGATAAGGACAGGGAATTAATTGATGCAGTAGAAGCTCCTGCTTACCCTCCTATAATGTGCAGATACAGAATCTGTGACACAGGTACATTGCAACATCTGATCATCTCACTTTTCTTCTTCTTTACTAAAACCCCTCAATTCCTTTCCAATGCCTTCAGGATGAAGTCTGTTACCACTGGAGTCTAAAAGTGCTGGGCTGATTTTATCAGAATCACTTGAATGAGTTGGTTAAAAAATAAAGATTTCCAGACTCCAGATTGAAGATTCTGGCTTGAGAGATCTAGAGGAAGGCCTGGGCGTCGGTGTCTGAGAAAGCAGCGCCCATGCCCCGCCCTAGACTGGCTAATTCTTATGCACAGCCACGTGTAGGAAACGCTCGTCCACCTCCATGCTGGACTACAAAGCCTTTCACAATTGGGCTTCACTTCACAGCTTGACTCATTTCGTACCATATGTTGTATCTCAGCTTTTCTGGAATAGTTGCCGTCACTGAATATATCATGCTCTTGGGTGCTTCAGTTGCATTACACATTCCCTCTGTCTCCAAGAGCTTTTCTTGGATTTTTTTGTCAAGTGAACTTGTTTCTTGTCCTTTAAGACCTAAATGAAATGATATTCCCTTGAATTGGACTTCTAGTACTCCCTCACCCAGAATTAATTATCCCCGCTTCTGGGTTCTTCTAACAGTATGTGTTATAGAAGTGATCCTCAACAAGTGTTGGTTAGCTACTCCCCCAGAAGAATTTTCAAAACTATGTACTTAACATCATAAATTTATCTGCATCATTTATATCATGTTTAAATCACTACCAATGATATAATTTTTAGCATATTAAAACATCAGCCCTATAATAAATGTATGCCATCACTTTTTAAATATATGCAAAGTAATCTCAGTACCTTAGGTCAGGTTCCTGCAGATGAAGACACCATTCTAGTGCAAGTGATTGATTAAGCAGGCGCTCCCGGGAGAAACGGCAAGGGAGTGGGAAAAATATGATAGGATTCAGGTGGAGTCAGCCTCAGCCTGATGCTGCTGGGAGCTGAAATGGCAATTGCACGTCCAAGTTTATCCCATTTCTGGGCAACAGAGTTGTCTTTTGAAGCTCTGCACTTGTCATTATTGGCTATGAGACAGTGGGTGTGTATGTGTTGATGGGGACTGGGGAAGAGAAGAAACAGACGTCCAGGCTTTTCCCTCTGTTTTAGGGTGGAGAGGCTCCAGAAGCCTAAAGCAAGAGCAGCAAACCAAGTAAGCCGGGAGATGGGGTGCAGCACTAAATTAAGGGTCTGTGGCTATTTGGATGGGTTCCAAGGGTGTCCTGGACACCCCCACAATGTGATATTATCAATAATTTTAAAAATACACTAGACTTCTGATTTGGGGAAGATGGAGTAGATATACTTTTTCCCATTCCTTCCACTAAGTGCAGCTAAAGACTCTGGACAGTGTATATAAAACAAACATTAGAAGACTCTGAAAGGTCAAGAGGGGAAGGTGGACCCCCTAAAGATTTGGGGACCTAAACAACAACACAGGGGTGAGCTCCCTAGGTTTTCTTTTTACCTCACGTATCCCAGACTCAGCACTGGAAAAGCCAGCAACCCAGAAATGCCAATGGGGGCAGACAAAAAAAAAGTCCCAACAAAAGCCTGCTCTTTCTAGCCAAAGAACCAGGAAAGGAACAGTCTAACGAAAGAGAAAACGTTTAGAAAGGAACAGCCCTACAGGAGAGGCCCAGCAGTTAACGGGAGCGTAAGAGACAGGGTGGGACAGGAGAATTGGGAGAAACTGGCTCAGAGGTTAGGGCCGCTGGATGGATGAGATGGCAAGGGTGAAAAGAAGAGTGCAAGATGAGGGCCAAAGACAGACACCTGGCAATGCCTACAGCGTTATCACTCTTTGGTTTGCAACTAGAGAACTTGGGAGCTTTTACAAAAACATACATGCCCTGGAGATTTTTTCGAAGTTCTAAACATGATTCTAAGGTGCCGTAAATGTCGAAACTGAAAGGACTGGAAAGAAAAAGAATCCAGAAGGATTCACCATTAACAGGGAAATAACTTAGAAGACAGTGTTCAGGACACCAGGAAAGGGCAGAGCCGTCGGATGTGAGGGGTCGCCAGAGCCCAGTGCTGCAGGACTGCGAGGGGACTGAGGGCTCCGTGGGGGGTCTTTCTGAAACAGCCAAGCAGAGGACTGTGTTAAGACTTCCTAAATGGGCTGGGAATACTAAGAGAAATTAGGAAAGTAAATATTCGTATCTCGTTTTAAAGGCCAAAAGAGAGCTCAGTTGTGATAGAAAAAAGGAGTAAAGAAAAAATCTCACAGTTAACTCTAGAGCTGTCTGGACAGTATCTTTTATGATTTTATTTAGAGGCTAATAGATGTCTCTGAAGTCAATATATTTAAAAAATGAGAATACAAAATGTTAGAAGGTAAGCATCTGAGATGCAGATCTAATTTATATAGACTTAAATTTCTAAAATATTAGGAAATGCCAAAATCTCAACTCAATGTTTACTATCTTATATAATTTTTATGTTCAGGTATTTTTATAATTTTAGTTCTATGACTAGGAATTTCCTTTTAAATGCATATTTTTTATGATTTGCTACATCCTGAAAATACGATGTGAAAGTATCTTCAGTATATAACGAAAATAAACAGGACAGTACATAGTAGCATACATGCAAAAGTCTACTAACTGCCTTCACATTTTTATTTAACTTGATCCTAAGGTATAAATATAGCAAGTATTAGAATTACGATTATGCAGATGAGAAAGTGGAAGCCCTTGGAAAGTAAGTGATTTGCTCAAGGACCCCCAACTCCTGTGCAGCAGTTAGAACTCGAAACTCAAGACTTCTGATTCCTTGCAAGTTTCCATAGCATGTTCTATTAAGATTCCTGAGTTTTAACTTATCACTTCTTATCAGGGTCAGCAACAAACCATGCCCACCTGTTTCAGAGACTACAGTGGGGAGCTCAGGTCTGTGAGGAACAACAGAGGATAGTTCAGGTATCTTGTCCTGAACAGAAAGGGTAACAGTTAATTTTTTTCCATTAAAGAGAGGAAAAAACTTATCATTGGACTCCATGGCAACAAGAAGCAAACTCTGATTCCCTTTTAAAGGGTGGAGATTTCAAAAAATAAATAAGACATTACTATGATTTTTATTCAAATATTCCTAGTGTTAAGGTTCTCTTGAAAGGGCATTATAGTTCTCTAGTTCTGTAGAAGTAGAAATTGAAACTTAAAAAAAAGAGAGACATTAAAAATCTTATTTTTGTAATGAATCTCTATGTGACTAAAAGATGGTATTTAATGAGCAAACATTATACACAGCTATTTTATCTTTTTTTGTGCGTGAGGAAGATTGTCCCTGAACTAACATCTGTTGCCAATTTTCCTCTTTTTGCTGGAGGAAAATTGTCCCTGAGCTAACATCTGTGCCAATTTTCTTCCATTTTGTATGTGGGATGCAGCCACAGCTTGGCTTGATGAGCAGGTCCACACCCAGGATCCGAACCTGCAAACCCCGCGCCACTGAAACAGAGCACGCAAACTTAACCACTATGCCACCGGGCTGGTCCCTATACAAAGCTATTTTAAAAAGGCATCTATGTTTATAAGATGGGTTTCTCTAAAATATAGAGAAAATTAAATCTTGCTTTTCTGAATGTCTCATACATCAACAAACTAAAATACTCTTATAAAGAGCAGCTTTAGAATATCTATTAGAAACATTATTCTACCAAGACACTTCAGAACCAAATCTTAGTAATCTTCAGGGAAGAAAGGAACACTGATTCCTGGATCATCGTCATCATCATTTTCAAGTTCTTTATCATTTTCTTCAGTAATACATTTGCCACGTGCTTTTTCTGGGTTTCTTTTTTTCTTAGGAGAATATGATGAGTTCTCTTCCCCTCTGATTTTCTCTCTGGGATGTGAGTTAGTAATAGCTTCTCTTTCCAAAGCATGTTGTAGGCAGCTGTAAAACCTGTAAAGAAATAAGTACTACTGTTATAACGGTGTGTTCTGAAATGGAATAACCAAAAGAGACTTAGAACTTACAAATTATATAAATTTGATGTCTCATATTAACTTTTAAATATAAAATGAATCAAAGAAATAATATGCTCCTTGCTTTTATAATTGTTTAATTAGGAAAATAAATATGTTTTCAGTTCTTTAAGAAGAGTCCTGAAAATTGGATTGGAATCGCCTCTTGACAACCTCTGTCCTACCTCAATTTCTATTCCACATGTAGGGGTCAAACAAAGAAGGTAAAAACAAAATTATTATTTCTTTGTAAAAAATCATAAATGTAATAGAGGCTCGTTTTAGAGAGTCTGGAAAATACATGAAGTTACAATATAGATCACCTCTACATAACTACCTAGAAATAACCAATCTCAATAATTTTCTTTCTTTCCAGTTTATTAATGTATTCTGAATTTATTTATATATGCATACAGATACCTATCTTTTACACAATTGTGGTATCACATAGAAAGGTTAACATTGTTTTTTCAAATTTAATATTTCTTGGAAACAGTTTCCATATCATCAAATTAAATACAAAATAACATGTTTTAATGGCTGTATAACATTATGTCATCTAGATTGGCCTTAATTTATTTTCAAATTTTCCCTAATACAAACAACGTGACAAACATTTTTGAAAATGTGATCTGACTTTCTAGCTATTTCTTTACAGTAGACACCTGGAAATGTAATGGCATAGTGAAAAGGTATACACGTTTTAAGGCTCTTGATAAAGACTGTTTTCCAGAATGGATGTTCAAAACACATGCCTCTGACAGCAGTACTCGAGAGAGCACTTCACCCATACATTAAATATTTCCATCAAAAAATACACTTTAATAGGTTACAATAGTATCTCATTATTTTAATTTTCATTTCTTGTTTGCAAGTGAAACTGAGTGTTTTTCATTTATTTATTAGCTATTTGAATTTTTTAAATGTAAATTTTTCTTTTCCTTTACTTAATTTTTGATTGCAGTTTTAGTGTTAATTCCGTGACAAAATAAACTGTCAGTCCCCTGAAAATCGGGCTTCATTTCTCTTCCACTCCCACAGTGATACCTGGCACGAGCCCCGCCTCACAGGGGAGCCTTCGGCGCGTGTTGGAAGGCAGTAAGGGCTGCATGCGCTTCACACCAGCCTTCCACTGAGAAAGCTGAGGTTAGCTAATTCCAACCTTACTGAGTCTTGATTTCCTCATCTACAAAACTGGCTATTATCCTGTACCTAGTGGGGTTGTCAGCGGGTTACAGGTAATATATGGACCTAGCACAGTGCCTGGCACAGAGTAAGTTCTCTATAATGACTATTTTTATAGAATGTAAACTCCACGAGATCAAGGACTCCATCTATGTTGCTTTCTGTTATATTCTTAGTATGTACTACACTGCTGACACACTTGGTAAAAATACGCTAAATAAGTGAATAAATAACTACTGAACAAAAAAGGTAAATATGGATATATTATCCTAGTTCCAAAATTAGAATGATCTGGAAGTTGAGAATTCCCTTTCACATTGTAGGGATCTCATCATGCTACTATAATGAAAGACTATGACAGGAAATTTTTGACATCTACAAAAAAGATTGCTATTTGGACCAATTTTCTCCTTTCTTTAATTTAACGAACAGGCTAAGTTCTACCTGCATAGGCTCTACAACTGCCCTAAAGAACTCCCAAATCCACCTATTCCCAAATATTCCACAGAACTCTAATATACACCTAACATGATTACTACGTACCCTGTCTAGATTTCAAGAATGTACATATTTACCACAGTACACCCTGATATCCAGCACCATGTTGGCATCTAACAGGTGCCCAATAAATGTTTCTTCAATGATTAAATCAATCTCAAAGAGAGAGATACAGTAAAAGGAAAAACTGTATAGTAAGAGGTATAGCAAAAGCTTTGAAAAATATTAACTGAGATACAACTGTTTAGACTCTGTTCCATGGTAACAATCTTTTCATTTAATGCACCCTTTAGGTCCTTTCTTAACTGAAACCTGGCCTCCCTACAAAGGTGCCATGTGCCCTTTCCTCTCACGGGGAGACCACTTCTTCTTTCCATATCCCGCCTACCAGAGCTGCGGGCTGAGGTCAGAATTCAGCAGGCTCACTGCCACTTTGCCAGACTAATCCAAGCATGCCACCCTGCACTTCAGACTCAGGGAACCAAGGACTTTTTCTGGCTTATACTTTATTCCTAGGAAATTAAAGGGAGGATTAAACTGCTCTTTTATCATCACAGAGAATTAACAGCTTGTGTAAAATATCTTATCAATCAATAAAAAAAAAGCTAATTAAAGAGGAACAGGTGTCTTACTTCAGTCTTCCATTAAAGAACCTAAGAATTCAAAGCTACATCCTTTGGGGCCAAAAAACAACTGGTAAAATGGAACAAAGACTTCTCATGCTGAAAGCCAAGAATAAAAACTTCAAATACTTTTCCCTTTTCCTTTTGTAAGGGAACCTTTAAAAAGGCCTTTGGGAAATTATCTGACTCAATAAGTCAGAAATTTGTTTTCCAATTACACATTCTCCCCTCATACTATGACCCTCGACACACCATTCTAAAGCCCAATTCTCAAAGAGTAATTTTCTCAGCTCTCACAGGCCACAAAAAGAGCTCAGAGGACAAAAAGAAAGTAATGCTCAGGCAACTGGTTTTTCTCCTCTCAAAAGAAGATCAAATTGTCTTCAGTTTTTCTTCGGCAGTGGAGGGTATCATGCCATGGGGCAAGCTGTACTTAGTTCTCTTCATGAGAGAACTTTCCAGGCCGGCCGTAGGAAAATCAGTTCTTGGTTTTCAAGTCAGTTAGAGGACCACTTGCAATAAAAAGCTGATATTTCTTTCACTTCTGAAATAGGAATATAGAATTAATGAAATCTAGGTATAATTTCATACCCTTTTAGGCTTCCATTATTCACAAATAATAAAGAAGACTATTCTCATATATATGATATATTTGGATTTTAACTGATTAAGCTCTATCTATCATTTTTATTAAAAAAACATGTATGTGACAAGACCTGTGTCAGGTGCTGGAAACAGAGGTAAGTGACATGGTCTGTGCCCTCAAGGAACTCAGAGTTTAATGGGAGCTTTAGAGCTCTAAGGATACATTCAATGTGCCATGAAAAAGATATGATAAAGTGGGAGCACACTGCTTCAAGTGAGATTGTAAAGTGCTCCCTGGAAGAAACCCAGCCTGGGCTGAATCACAAGGATGAATGGAAGTGGCTAGGTGATGGGAGATGAATTATGAGAGGAAAAAAACGATGGAAGGGGATATCTAAAGAGAAACTATCAGAAAATATATGTTTTCACTTTACATTTTTTACTTTTTTGATCTTAAGTATATAGGGAAATGGGTGAGTTATTTATTTACCGGTTTTAGTCCATTTTTAAAAACAAGACTGGCAACTATGGAGTCTAAGACATCTGTTGTCCTGGTCTCCTTCTTCTCTTCTACCCGCTGTCTAAGCTGTTGCCATGTTCAGTTTCTATTCGCAGCGTCACTCCCATTCATCTTGCTACTCAGGGTCCTGTACTTCTTACCTGGGTTATGTAGCAAGAGCCTACTCCTGCTCACTCCATCTCTAAGCCATCTTACATGTCTTCCAGAATAATCATCCTAAGACTTTGAAGCCTTAAAAGTAACACTATTGAAGGAAAAAGTCGGTTAACTAAATTTACCAAACATCTATTAACCACTATTTTCATGCCAGACACTTAGAAGATACTGATGAATAAGAAACAGTCTTTGCCTTTAGGGAACTCAATATTAATGTGTTAACTTTTAAGTTCCTTTACTGTTTATGATTAATTCCATAAACATTTATTGGGTTTCTCCTAGAAGCCAGATACTATATAGAGTTTTAGGATAAGAGATATTTAAAAACTGTGTGTGTGTGTGGTTGGTGGTGGGGAGAAGTCAGTCCTATTTTCAATGTGCCCGTGTTGTAGTGGAAAAAAAAGATACACATGCAATTAAATAAGTGTAATTCAATATGGTTCACATTTCTGTTTTGCACTGAGGCATAAGCTGTAATGATAATGGTAAATGATAAGAAAAATCCAAACCAAGGGGTTGAGACTAGGATAAGAAAGATATTAAGGAAAGGCTGATGGGATATTTTAGTTTGATGTGTTCAATAGGTTATTGGGCATATGGGCCAAGACTCGGGAGAGATCTGGAAGACCCACCAGTATATAGGGAAGTAGCTGAAGCAAGGGACCAGGGATGGAATCTTGGAAAGCAACAATGTTTAACACTAGGTAGAATAATAAGAGAAATCCAGAAGGAAGCTAAGAAGGAACACCACAAACAGGAAGGAAAGCAGCAAAGTGATATAAGAGAAATCCTTACCAACAGGTATATGAAAAAATGCTCAATGTCACTTATCTGCAGGGAAATGCAAATGAAGACCATAATCAGATATCACCTCACATCTGTCAGGATGGCAATTATCAAGAAAATAAAAGACAACAAGTGTTGGCAAGGATGTTGAGAAAAGGGAACCCTTGCGTGTGGCTGGTGGGATGTAAAATGGTGCAGTTCTTGTGGGAAACAGTACAGCAGTTCTTCAAAAAATTAAACGTAGGATTAGCATGCGATCAGCAATTCCACTTCTAGGTATACACCCAAAAGAAGCGAGAGCAGGGACTCCACAGATAGCTGTATGCCACGTTCACAGCAGCATTAGTCACAACAGCTAAAAGGTGGAAAGAACCCAAATGCCTATTGATGGATAAATGGATAAATGAAATGTGGCATATAAATACAATGGAATATTATTCAGCCTTAAAAAGAAATGAAATTCTGATACATGCTACAACATGGATGAACCTTGAAGACACCATGCTAAGTGAAATAAGCCAGACACAAAAGGACAAATATTGTATGATTCCACTTATATGAGGTACCTAGAATAGTCAAATTCATAGTGACAGAAAACAGAAGAGAGGTTACCAGGAGTTAGGATTTTGGGGAATTGTTGAAGGGGTACAGAGTTTCGGTTTGGGATGATGAAAAGGTTCTAGAGATGGATAGTGGTGATGGTGAATGTACTTAAGGCCACTGAACTGTACACTTAAAAATGGTTAAAATGGTAAATTTTATGTTATGAATGTTTTACCACACACACACAAAACAACCGATTGGAAGTAGATTCATTTTCTTTCCGATTTCCTTTATTTTTATCAACAATATTATAGGTCAATATATTCAGCCCTTTTATTCTATAGTTTATTTAACATTTATTTTCTTATTACTCAGTTGGTGGAAAGATGAACATGGCTAATTTTATTCTGCTCATAGCCAAATGTGGGGGTCATTGGACCCAAGTGAGACCTGGTCTCTTATTAACAGGTACAAAGATAGCCTTTGTCATGTGATTAGTGAACAGATCTCCAAATCTCACATTTTTCACCTGGAAATAATTATATATGAAATTATCTTACTCTTTCCACTAAGAAGTAGGCTTGAGAATTGTTTTTCACAAACAAGATCTTTTTCCTATCAAAAATATTTTACCTTTTAACTTTGATTTTCCCATTTCCAGAATATTTCTTGTTGCTGAAAGTTACTCATTAGGATTTTGACTTTTAAAAATTCTCTTACTATAACTATTTGAATTGCGTAACTTTGGTCCTATGACAAACCAGTTTTAGTATTCAACGTCTGATTGCAGAACTCATCACCTCCAGTGTTTATCATTTTTCCTCTTCAACATCAGAAGAGTAACTTTCTCTGCATTCGGTTGCATGTACAGCTGTTCCCAAAGGAGCTCCCTAATTTGTTCACCCTTCCTGAATTCACATGTAATCTTCTAATCAGTATCTTAAGACACTTTTTACCCTTCTTTAATTTTTCCCTGATTTTGTATGATGAGCATGGCTCTCTTGATAGCAGCATGCACACTATAATCTCAAAATACATTTTTGAGTCAATGGATCTAAAGCATAATTTGATTTTATAGTTGGTGAACGTGGCTCAATTAACTTCACCAGGTGTATAGTTAGTGGATCTTCAGCTATATTTATAATCTTGTTGAAATTCAAGTAAGGAAACAGAGAAACTGATTTGCTACCTCCTATGTTTTAGCAAACAGTCTCGCTGGAATAGTGTCTAACAAATGTAGTAAACTTTTGGAATGGTACCAATAAGCACCTACAAATAGTTCAAACTCTGTAGTCTGGTGGAGTGAGTGGCCAGGTGCTCTTTAGTTGCTTACTGGAAATCGTCACTTTACTTAGAATGTTTACTCAAAGCACCTTGAGGCCAGGTAACCTCTCAGAGTTCTGCTAGAAAATTAGCCCTAACGCCCTAAGACATCCATTGTATATAATGAAGTAACTTCTCCCCAGTATCTAGAATGGTACAAGTTATATACCATCGTTGGGAGAACAGAGAAATAGTCATCCAAATGATTTTATGAATTCTGTCATTCAACTGAGAAGCCCTGGTTGAGAGAGGCTGCCTAGCGGTAGTGAAGTGATATAGGTTTATTCTCACATGAATTAATGAAGAAAAAGAAGGGCTTTCCTATCCTGAGAATCCATGACATGACAGAGGCAGGGCCAGTCATTACACATACGCTATTTAATGTCTACTAAAATTGTTCTTTAAGATAGGTATTTCCCTCAAGTTAGAGATAAGAAAAATGGAGCCAAGAGAATTGAGTAAGCAGTGGTGAAACCTGGATTGAACTCACTTTGGCCTCTGGAGCCTAGGTCTACCTCTTCCCACCATGCTACACTGCTACCACTGGCACTTCTGGCCTTAGCTACTTCAAAAAAGTTCTAGGTATTAAAGAATTTTAGGAAGGCAAGTTAAGCAATAGGATTCCTTTGCACGTTACAGACAGGATTCTGATGGTGCTAAGGGAGAATGGCTTAGCAAAGAGACATACTAGAAGCATCCTACTATGAGACCAGCTAATGAGGCTATCACCATAGTCTTGAATGAACAAAGTGGCAATGAGGATTGAGAGAAGAAGGATTCAAGAGTTATTTAGGCAGTGACTGACGGGTTGTGAAGTGGCTAAGGGGTTGGGAAAAGGGGGAAAAGAAGTTATAAATGACATCAAGTTGCCATAATTCCCTGAATAACCAGGAAGTGTACATCTTGCTAATGGCAGGTCAGTGGCATTATCTTCATATGTGAAAGGCAGCACAAGAGTCACTTTTTTATATCAAAAACGCTATTCTTAGGAAAAATTTGGAAAAGAAAGTGATGTAATACTTTAACCTGTCAGGATGTGAAGTTTAAGAACAAGAGAAGTATAAAGATGCGAACTGACAGCCACGATCCTTCCTACTGGGACAATTATGGCAATTTAGATCTCATCCATGGTGAGAGCTGGGTATTGAACTAGCCAGAGGTGTAAAATATTTATCAGGCTAGAATTAACCAGGCTGTTCTTCTCAAAAGGAGATTCTAAGTAATCTCCAGTAGATCACACCCAGGGGCAGTGTGGACCTCTTCCCCGGCTGCCTTCAACTTGATCAGTATGGTCCCTGTGACTGTTGGGCTCTCTTACCTGAATGATTACATTTCTGTCCTTAATGCCTGTTGCCGGGAGTCATGTGTCCCACTATCCTCCATGGAGCTTCCCCATTATGCTCCATTTAGTGCCCATCACGGTCCGGCTACTCTCATCTGTTACTTTGATCATCTTTTTATTATTGGTAATAAGGCTACAAGTAGAAAAGCAGATGGGCAAATAAACTGAAGATGGTGTGTATTAATATTTTCAAAGATGACCTAGGCATGTAAGACTATCATGGAAGTATCCAATTAATATACCTTTCAATTCTCTTCTTGTTTTCCTCCATTTTTTGATTTGCTATCTTTAATAGGAAGTCTATATATTCCTCTGTCACCATCAGTTGTCCCTTATGGCTTAATGGAACTTCTAAGCCATGTGTGCTCCGGACAGCCTACAAAGAACAAACAATTTAGATATGAAGACTTATGTACTAGAGACACTGACGATAACTAAAGAAAAGTCCCAGTCAGGGCTGTGTGTAAACATAGTTCAGTTCCATTACAGCATTTAAGCTTGTGCTTTGATATAATTTAGCTAAAAGTTGAATCAAAGGAGATTCCATAAAATTTCCCATCAAATAAAGTCATTTCTAAAGAAAGTCATTCGACACATTGTCTTTCAGAGAAGCAGATAATATCAAAGAATCCAATAACTTTAACAGTTTCAATCTCACTAAAGCTTAGGAAGCTTTAATACACTATTTAAAGAAAAGAAATAAATGAAATCTCAACAGAAGCTTCAAGGGAAAATCAAAATGGACTGGATGCAAAAGACCCTCTTATTGCTGCGTGAGCAGAGTGTGGGCACAGGAATAAACCACGCCTCTTCTACCCATGAAGCAGGGGCTTTCTCAGGGCTTTAGGATTGCCAATCTCAGTAACCCTGCCCATGAAACACTCAACATGTTCTGAGTAAATCCAAACACTGGATGGAGGTGAAGAACAACAACAAAAATTATGAGAAATAAATATTCATTCAAGAAACCTTCACTGAGCATCTGCAATGTCCTAAGCCCCACATAAGGTGTGAAGACACAGGATGAATATAACATGGTCCCTGCCCTTAAAAGCCCACACTTTAGAACCGGAAATAAACACATGAACAAAGAATTGCAACAGAGGTGCTATGAAGGGAGAAACACGTACATGTATGTGCGCATGTGTGCATGCACGCATGCACACACACACACAATGCTAAGGAAATGTAGCAGAGGAGCAGCTAACTGAGACTGAGGCCTTGGCTTTATGAGAAAGGTGGCATTCGAGTTGGGATTTTTAAGGGATAAGTTCAATTTTACCAGACATAAAAATGGAGGAAGGGGGGCATTCCAGCCAGAGGAACAACTAATCTATAGTCATGGAGACATGAAAAGCATGATACGTTTGGGAAATAACTAATAGTTTTCTACATGGCTGGAGCATAAGTATGCTAGCAAGAGAGGAGCAAAAACAAGGTAGGTGCAAAATGGTTTACATAAGGCCTTGACTATCAGGGAAAATATTTGGAAACTCTGACTTTTTTCAAAGGCGGATTCTCATGGTATTGGTGGGAAGGACTGCAGGAGATGGATGGCAGGAAGGCCAGTCAGGAGGCTCCTGCAAGACTGAGGTGAGGGACAATGAGGGCTTAAGTTGGGGCAGTGGCTTGCAGGAGGGGTCAGGTGTGAGAAATTAGAGGCAGATGTGAGAGGACTTGTAACTAACTGAAAATGGATGACAAAGGAGGAAGGTGAAAGAATGGCTCTGCTCTCGCTTGGCCACCAGATGCAGGGGGAGTGACACAGGGACACAAACCGGTACTGTGGGCTTACATTCTCTATTTAGTCAGGCTTTATGGGTGTCTTCTTTTGTAAGCCACCTCTGTTGGCAAATAGGCTATTTGTTAAAAATAGACAGAAAATAGCAAAGTCTATGGAGCTAGAATGGAGGACAATTTGAAATAGTTCAAAAGCAAACAATGCATACCATGCCAAACAGTAAACCCAACCGTAACTACTACAGGAGATGAGAACAGGGCAAAATCGCTAGGAGTTAGCTTGGCCAGGAAAGGACTGAGAGAGAGTGAGGGACGTAGAAGGGACCTTAAAGATTATCTAGCCCAGGGCTCAGCAAACCTTTTCTGTAAAAGGATAGATAATAAATATTTTCAACTTTGTAGGCCATACAGTATCTGTCACAACTACTCAATTTTGCCATTGTAGCACAAAAGCAACTTTAGACAATAATTAATCAAATGAGTATACTGGGATCTGGCCCCTTTGAGCTGGACCCCAGTTTGCTGGACCCCTGACATGGCTGAGAAAATTCAGACCCTAAGAGATCAAGGAGCTTGCCCAAGTCCACATGAAACAGCTGTGGTCCCACCAGTATCTGTGCAGGGGACTTTAGACCCCCAGTCTGTGATCTTGCCACCACATCATGGTGCCTATTAAATTGGGCCTTGACTATTTAGGATGGACGGCACAGAGAATCAGGTTATAAATAAGTGGAGAATATGATAAAATAAGACCTCAAATGTGAATCTAACAACTCTGGACTCTGCCCTGTAGGAAACAGTAAGTCACTGAAGGTTTCTGAGCACGGGGATGGCAAGAAGATATGAACTGGGAGAGACTAAAGGCAGGAGCCTAGTTAGAAGTGATCCGATAATCTGGACTACTTCATGCCTAAAGGATTGCTCCTTGCCAAAAGGTATTATTTTTAATTATTTTATTGAGGTCACAATGGTTTATAACATTGTAAAGTTGCAAGTGTACGTTATTATTTATCAGTTTCTGTGTAGACTGCATCATGCTCACCGCTAATAGTTTAATTTTTATCCATTGCCAAAAGGTCTCTTACCAACATGGTCTTTCCTCTCTTTCCTACTGTTATGCCCGAGTTCCTGAAGCCAGAATCTATTGCCACTGAATGCTGTAAGAAAACAAATTTGTTAAATTCTGATAATTTGCCTAATCAGATAAACTGTTTAGCTCTACAAACTGCAGAAACACATATAACCCCAAATGTGTAATTAAATAAAAAACTAGTTGAGTAAACTAACATTGCATTAACTTTTGGTAGGAGATTTAAATCTTAAAATTAAACCTACCTACATACCTATAAATTCAAGTATAATTACAAAGTTTTACCAGAATCTGTGCATCCTGCAGCTGTCGACACTGCACATGAAGAATAAATGGCTCAAACTTCAAAATGGCATCACTGTTCGCCTTCTTCAGAGCTACAATCTAAATAAACGAAAGACGTTAGGATCAGACACAAATACATGATCGTCCTGATGACCCTTTATCATACATAACTTCAGTTTTTCCCGGAAACTTTCAGACTCATTCAGCAGCCTTTTCCCACAATGACTGTTCACTCTGCTTTCTTGGTCCTTCTCTCTCCAAAAACTTATTAATCTGCTTATTTTTTGAAAAGACTTGATTTCTAATTCTCCCATAAACCTTCTGTGTCATTCTTTCCAACCATACCTTGAAAAAGTAAACTACTACTACTCTATTTAGTTCCATAACAGATTTCTCATTAGGCAATATGGTATGTAAAGACTGTACTCGAAGGTCTGTTTAAATGTTCTGTTGTTAGACTGAGGTTTAAGACACACGTACTATTATGTCTGAGCTGGAATTTATACAAGGCAGTTGTAATTTCTGTCTCCCTAGTATCCCTGGGAGCATCCTCCTTCCTTCCCACCATTTGATGCTGGTGGGGCTGTCAATCATGACCCTGCCACTCATCAGTCCTGCCATCGTAGTATCAGAGACGCCAAGTGCCTCAGTCTGATCAAGGCCAGAGGGAGAACACCTAACCCAAGCAGGATGACTCAGGGCCCTTCTCTGGGAATGACACACGGATCTTAGGAAGAAGAGACTTTTTCTGTTGGGGTTGCTGGCAGCTATCTTTCCTGTCAGAAAGATCACCTGCAGCAGAAGAGAACAAGAGCAAACATGCAGAGAGTACCAGGACCCAGAGGTGGAGACACAGCGAGCACTGGGGAGGCAGCATGTCAGCACCTGAACCAGGAAGGCCCGAGGCCAGGTCTACTCCTGTCCTTTCCAGTTAAATCAACTATCTGTTTTACTTAAGACATTTAGAATTGGATTTCTAAATTCACCAGGAATGTAAAGCCCCTCACTAATACAAACTTCTATGAACTCATCTAAACATTTTAATTTAGGAAACTAAATAATCCAGCACAGATAGGAAGATGTTCAAGAAGCAATCCAGGTAAGTAATGTATAATTTATTTACATCAGTATGCTGGTAATACATAGATAGTACTAATCCCTTTCTCCTAGCTCCCTTCTCCTTCTATAATTTTTTCCAGGTTACAGGGTTATCACATGGCAGGACTGAAATCAGAATCTGTATTCGACATGTGTCCAACGTCCATGAACTCTCTCCTATGTCCAAGAGGATAGTCCTGCTGAGCAGCCGTAAGTAATGTTTGCATACATGTTTATACTTTTACCTCCTACAACTCAAATAAGCCATTGTAATGAATGCTCTTTGGGCTTTATAATCTTCAGTTATTATAATTATGCACATAAGTCACCCTGAATTTTCTATTCTTTTCATATATATTTAAAGTGACTGAAAATTAAAAAGTTTGTTTCTAAATTTATACATAAAAACTTACCACATCATCTTTTACACAAGGTTTGTGTGTAACCAGTAGCCAGCAACAGTTTTGTTTCTGAACCTCAAAACCATCTATACCCTAAAATTAAAAAATGATATAACTTAATCATATAATATTTACAAAAATAATAAGTACAATGCATAGCATTTTGTAGGCTTTGTTAAATTAATGGTCCCAAGTGGTGATTTTACGTATTACTGAGAACAATTCAATGGGCTTTTGGGTAAAGTTAACCCCAAACAAAAATGAAAACAAATCACTTGAGATAGAAAGAAAATAATTTGTTTATTAGGGTCAAAGTACTTAATAAATATTTTCTGAAATATGGTCAGGCTTTTGTCAGGAGAAAAGGGATTGTTACAAGGGTTGTAAACTAGCAATCCTTGAGTTGTACTCTAGCTGTTTTATTTGGCTAGCACAATATTAAAAAAGAAAAAGAAAAAAGAATTTGAATTCCTTTTGTAAGAAAGCACTGTCCCAATCCTGCACAGGACCCACTACTTTATTTTTGCAGGGGAAGATTTGCCCTAAGCTAACATCTGTTACCAGTCTTCCTCCTTTTTTTTCTTCTTTTTCTCCCCCTAAAGCCCTAGTACACAGTTGTGTATAGTTGTAAGCTCTTCTGGTTCTTCTATGCGAGCCGCTGCCACAGCATGGCTACTGACAGACGAGTGGTGTGGTTGTACAGCCAGGAACTGAACCTGGGCTGCCAAAGCAGAGTGCACCCAACTTTAAATGCTAAGCCATCAGGGCTGGCTCAAGACCCACCACTTTTTACTGACACCTCCAACGTTCCCATCCTTTAAGACATCCTGATCTTTACAGTAGAAATTTGTGACCTCTGGATTAGACTTTATATGTAGTCACAAAGGGCAGAACTGGGACTGAAAGGGAAAAGTTTAAAGAAAGTAAATATTTTAACACTAAATTTTTTGCTTATTAGCTAGAAAAATGTTTGTTTGCAAAGTTCTATTAGGTACTTTGGGTATAAACAGATCTTACCCTCAAGGACACTAGAAAGAGGATGCAGGAATGCACATGACTTTTAAATCACTGTACTTCTACAAAGTAACTATTTATACAGTGAGTCTACAGGAAATTTTTCTCTCTGGACTTGGAATGGGGAAGAGCTGTGCTTGTCTTAAATAACCGGTTTGTTTTAACAGAATGACCCCAGTGACTTATGTATCTGATCTGATGCTGACCACTCTAAATCTTAGAGCCAAATGTGTGTCCCACCTTTAGCAAATTTACAGAATCTCATGGCATGTTTTGAGAAGTGACATCATGACTGGCTTTATCTTATCTATACTCCCTTTATCCAGACTTTCCCACTTTTTATTTTTCTTCTTGTACTGTCCTTTTGTAAGTTGCTCCAAATCCTTCCTGAAATAACGCAAAGTGAAAATAAATACAATACAAGGTATGAGATACATAAAATGAAAAGAGGTTCAGAAAAAGTCCTAAGGCAGTTCAGAAGAAGCATACATTCCTTCCAAGTGGATGTGTGTGTCTGTGTTCAGGTGGGAGACGGGAATTTAGGGAGCCATGTCTCAGATATGCAGAGATAGGGAAAACATTTCAGGAAAGACAAACATGATCAAAGGGAGGTAATATAAGATGAAAAAAAGAATAGTTTAGTTTCAGTAAATAGATAAAAATGAAGAGAAATAGCAGATAATAGGGTTGAAAGATATACCAGAGTAGGGATTTGGATTTTCTGATGATGAAAAATGTGTAATAAAAGATTTCAGCATAGATAAGTGACATGCAGCACAGAGCTGTGGTTTAGAAAGGTGAATATGTTAACAGTGTGTAACAAGATTTGGGGTAGGAAGACTGGTAGTTCAGTGACCTGTTAGGAAGCCACCACAGAAATCCAGGTAAGATAGGACAGCAGAAACGGGGAAGAGAGAGAGCAAGCCAAGCAAGAGTGCCAGTGCTCAGGAGGCAATGGAAGCAAAATAAAAATGAACAGGCCCTGCTAACCTGGGAGACTGGAAGATGATCAGTGAGGGATCTAAAGAATGAGTCTGAGTGTGCTGTTTTTCATGCTCTGGACTCAATCGGAATACTAAAATTAACACAAAGCTAACTTTTACACTGCACTTCATATGGGCCAGGCACGATGCTAAATGTTTCAAACAAATTATCCCATTTCTTCTACACAAAATTCCCACGAAGCAGACACTCTTTATTATCCTCAGTTCATGGAACAGGAAGGGGCTGAGTGTAGATAACTTTCCTAAAGTCACACGCCAATAATTCCCATAACTGGTTTAGAATCTAAGTAATATCACTCCAAAGCCTGAGGGGTCCGCCACTCTCTCAGACTACATAGTACTATTGTACTCAATGTAATGTGAGAATTACCGAAACTGTAATGATGGAGTGGGCCACTAGGAGGCAGTGAACTCCTTAACCCTGGCGACGTTCAATCAAGTATGAAGTTAGGATGACCTGATAGAGCGGTTGAAGAGGACACTCCAGCTTCTCCAGGCTGGGAAGTCTTTGTTTCCTTAGTATTCAGAAAATCAAATTCTCTAACCCTTGCAACTCAAGATCATTCCCAGGCCAGCAATTTAGGCATCACTTGAGGGCTTGTTAGAAATGAAAAGTATCAGACTCCACCCCAGACCTACAGAATCAGAATCTGTATTTTAAGACTCCCCAGGTGATTAATAGACACATTAAAGTTTTAGAATCACGGATCCAATTCGCCCTCTAAGTTTCAAAGATAAAGAATCCGAGACCACCCACGGGAAGGCTGGACTGAGGGGGTGTTGCACTGGGTGGGCACAGGGCTCCTGGTGTTGTACGCTACAGGCCAGGTGCGGGCAGGGGACAAAGGGGCCTCACCCCGTCCAGGAGGATGATGCGGCCAGCACAGGAACTGGTAGTGAAAAACTCTTCTCGCCCATTCAGGAGCTGCACAAGCTCTACCACATCCTCGTCCACACTGCCCTTCCGGCTGAGGTCCGCTTTGCTCAGACACTGCGCCTTCCATCTTCTGAACTCTGCGCTACGATCCATGCGATGAGGGATATAGAGTCTGTGCTTTCACGTTCTCTCTCGCCTTTCCCTGGGGGCAGCCATATTGAAGGGAGTGGTGGCCGAAAAGGTCCAAACTTACTCGTCGTTCCGAACTCGGGAGAGTCTCCCGTCGTCTTCTGGGGGCGGGGCGGGGCGGAGCCAGCAAACGGTGAAGCGGGCCAGGCCCGCCCCTCTTTTCTGTAGAATCCGGAGAAGCCTCGCAGGTTTTGATTCCCCACTCTAGAACCAGGTAAGTAGTTGGAAAAGTCCCCATAGTTGTTCAGGCAACGGTCCTCCTCGCCGCTCGTCCCTAGGGAACCGAGCTGATTTTGGCTGCGCTCTTGTCCTGCCGGAGAACCAGTGAATTTCGGACTCTCGCCCGAATCCCGTCCCTCCAGGGGCTGCAAGTTCTTCAGCCGTAGAGCTGCGGGGTAGTTTGACGTGCTGGTCTTGAGCGCCCAGCCCCGGCTGTTCAGCGCGGGGCGTCCCGCGCCCGCCCCCCGATTTCCCTATGGTGAAGGCGGCCGTGGACGGCGACCGCAGCGCCCCGCCGGGCGACGGGGTTGCTCCTCCGCGGCTCCCCAAGCTGTGGGCTTCCCAGAGCTCTTTGCGCCCGGCCCTCCTCCTGCTTTGCCATCAGGGGTGCCTTCTTACTTTTGGAAAGAAATGTGTAGGGTTTTATTTTTTTGACTTTTTTCCCCCGTGGCCCCTACCTAGAATAATCTTCAAAGGAAAAAATTACAAAACTCTGTTAACACATCTTGGGGACTTATGCACCTTCCCCGGTCGCTGAGATTGATGATTGAACCATCTGAAGGCTAACCTTTGGACTGTTTGTGCGCAGCTAGTGGAAATGGCTTGTGATTCCCACTGAAGCCGCTGGGACGCCCCGCGAGTGTCTGGTTAGGGGCAGCAAATCCCACCGAGCCTGCCCCCCGCCAACACTGGCGAGCAGCCTGCCCCATTCCATCCAATCTTTTCATCAGAGGACCTGGGGGCAGTGGGTTGGAATTTTCTGTTCAACTCCTCCTCCTCCACCCCCTCTTATCAGAAGTGAACACTGAGATCCAGACCAGTGAAGTCACCTGACAAAGTCACCGAGCCAGGAAGAGACTTTTCTTTGGCCAGTTTTAATTTTTTAATTTTTTCTGGGTTAAGAATAATAAATGTTTACGTGAGTCATTCTTGATCAACAGCAGCACATTTTTAATTAGTGGTTTTTCCAAGTTTTTATTTCTTGCCAGAAATTCTTATTTAATTTTACTTCTGCTTTCCTCTCATAATGTGGCTTTGCTCTGGCTTTGTGAATTGGTCTGTTCCTTCTGTGTTAAAATGTATTTCTAACATTTTTCATATTCCTTTAATTTTCATTTAAACTAGATGGATTCAAGCTTAGCATGGAAAAGATCACTGAGGATGAATTTTCAACTCTGTATTTTCTGGATTTGTAAAGTATGGTTGGCAGTCTTTCATAGGTGAAAAGTAAAACCAAATATTAAACCAAGGAGTACTCTAAATAATTTTTTAAAGTTTATAATTGATAGATAGAAAAACCTGTTTAAGTATCGTTTAATTAAAAAACACAAGCAGGGCACGGCCCTGTAGCCAGGTGGTTAAGTTTGCGTATTCCACTTTGACGGCCCAGGATTTCGCCCGTTTGGATCCTCGGCGTGAACATGGCACCGCTCATCAAGCCATGCTAAGGTGATGTCCCACATGCCACAACTAGAAGGACCTACAACTAGAATATACAACCATGTACTAGGGTGCTTTGGGGAGAAGAAAAAGAAGGAAAATGAGATTGGCGAAAGATGTTAGCTCAGGTGCCAATCTTTAAAAAAAAAAAAAACCGCAAGCAATATGACAAGCCTGCTGACTGCAAATGATTTCCTTTGAGTAATAGTGCAGCCAGGTATGCTGTGAAACACTCACCATGTGCTGTGGTGGTTAATTTTCACAAGGATCCTATGCTAGGGAGTATTGGCCCCATTTTATAGATAAGGAAATTGTTAGTTTTCCTAATAGAATTTTGCCCTATTTTATGAGCATTTGAGAAATTTCAAACTGTAAGCAGATGCCTTAATCATAAAATATGTAATCCTCCTTGCAGGTTAGTTGAATTTCATATTTCTGGCTCAGTCTGTCTCACTATCATCATTATAAAGTATATCTCTAAGAAATTAAGGGTCCTCCATGCCAGCATTTAAAAGGGTGAGATGAAAAGGGTGGTACAGTAAGAGAAAAAAATCATCTAACAACACTTAAGGTTGTTAAAAAACAAAATTCAACTGAGTAAATTTGAAGATCTAATTGGCTTTATTCAACGATTCATGAACTGGGCAGCATCCCATTTAGCAAATTGAAAAGAGCTCCCAGGAGCTGTACAAAATGGAAGGCTTTTATAGGCAGAAGGGGGCAGAAAAAGGAAGTTTCTAACAAACAGTGGATTGTTTCAGACAACGTTACCTTCCACTGGGGGGAGCACAAGGGTCTATGATGTGGATCACCACTCTAGTGCTGCCCAGGTGATTCCAGATTAGCTGGTTAAAGGTCACATTCCCGGGACAGGCTGAAACTGCAATTAGGTTAGATATGAAGTCTTGTTTTGCTGTCGTGAGGCAAGTGACTCCATTTTGGGCTTGTTTCCTTTTTTAAAGGACTTGGGTTCTAGCTCTGCTTCTTTGTGACCCTGCTGAGTCTCTTAACCTCTTGGAATGTTTTCTCCTCCATAAAATAGATGGCGTTTTATTCCCATTTCTGCATACAATTAAATGGTGGTTTTAGTAACTTGCTTCTCTACATGTTGTAAAAATAATTATATCAATGGATGTCAAAGATGTGCTTTTTAGAAGAAATCAGGTATTGCAGGGGTTTAAGAGTCATAATTACTATTAGTGTGTTGTGTTTTTTCTTTTTGTTGTTCCTTTTGACCTAACATTCCAAGAGGTCAAGAGACTCACCAGGGTCACACAGAAGCAGAGCTAGAACCCAAGTCCTTTAATTTTGGTTTTATTATCTCTACAGTTTTTTGAGGATAATAGTGATGTCTGTTGGTGAAAAGATAGATGCGAGTGTTTGAAAGAAAGAAATAGGTAGGAAGTAGGTAGATGTTGAAAGTGGATAAAGAGCTACGAATCTTCCATGGCATGTGTGTACGTGTGTGAGAGAATGAGGGCCCAGAGTGAGCAGCAGCTAGGGGAGGGGCTGGGCACTTTCACGTTGCCCCTTGGGTTCTTGAGTTTAGGACAGTGCCTCGCTTACAGCTAAGGTTCAACAAAACAATGAATGAATGAATGAATAACAACCAGTGTTTTGTAGTAATGTTTTTTTTAAATGATTCTCTAGACTGCAAATACTTTGAGGCTAAGGACTTTTTACAACCAGAGGCCTGAAATAGTGTTATATTCAATCAAAGATGATTATAGAATAATAGAATTTGGAACATTTTAATTAATAAGAAATTGGGAAGGAGAAAATAGATGGGCCAGGAATACTGATATCTACTATATATAGGAGTAAACATGTACCAGGTTCTGTGCGTGATCTGTCATGTCTCCAGCACAGTAACCCTGAGTGGGAGCCCAGTTTTCAGCTGAAGAGGCTCAAAAAGTCGACTACCTTGCCCAAGGCAATGTGTCTAGTAAATGATGATAGAGCTGGGATTCATACTGAGAGCCGTCAGATTCCAAGGCCTACACTCTTTCCATAACACCTTGTCAAAGACAAGAAGGAAAAAAATAAGCAGCTGTGTTCTTATTTCCAGAATGGAAAACTCTGATCTGGGCAACCTTTTCTTTTTGTTTCATTTTTCTTCATTTTTCACTTTATTGTCTAAGAAATACCAGCTTGAGTGAAGACCCAGACAGAAATGCAGCAATGAGACGTTGGGTAGGTGTGGAGTGAGCTGCCCTTCTCAGTCCCGGCTCTCTGCATGGGTCTTCCACACCCAGGGCCTGCCCAGCTCCTCCACAGGCGGTTAGGTTTATGCCTTCCGCCTGCTTCTGTCCCCTTTTATTAGAGGACTGGCCTTTGGGATATCTCATTGCTAAACAACGTTTTAGCAATGGAAAATTTACTCTCCTCTGTGCTACATACTATATTAAATTATTTTAAATACAGGGTTTTAAAATGACACAACTTCCGATTAATTATGTCAAGAACTTTTCATTAGTAACACCATCAAAATGCCCTTGATTCCCCCGTGCGTGGGACAACACTTAGGAGTTAGCATGGGCTCTGTTCTGAGTAGCCCTGTGTCGAACTTCAATACAGTAAAAGTCTGAGTTCTTTCATCTCAAGTCCTAGTTTCTGCAGCTCTTTCTGACGTTTCAGCTGCTTGTGGTTGATGCATATGATTGTTCCAGAAGTTAGCAAAGATGTTCTAGGTGGTGGCAGAGTCTAACAATACTTGATGTGGGTAATTTCAAGAAATTTTGATAATGCACAAATAAAATTATGAAGATAGTCAAAACCCTTTCATTACATCTCTGTAGGTATGGAAGATTTCCCAAGTTGTCTAATTTTATGTACAAATGTCCTTTACCTTTTCTTTGAGTTTATTTTACTCTGAGTTTCTTTTCATTTCAATATTAACAGTGGTAGGACAGAAAGGTTAACTGTGAATTACCCTTGTAATTTACAAAAGATCACATACAAAGCAGTGTTTTTATTTTCTTTATTTTTATTGAAGTATAGTTGACATACAATATTTTGAAAGTCGTGTTTTTAGTTCTTAATGCTTTTCCTCCTTTGTTAAAATGAATGAACTTCCTAAAGCCAAGTGCTTCCACGTTGATTAAAATCCCAAAAACTTAATGCTGAAAGGAAAAAGCAAGTTGCAGAATTAAGTGCAGTACGAGCCAATCTAAGTAAAGTTGAAAAACATGCAGAACAATAGCACGTATCGTTTACTCCTGTGTCCACGTGAGGTGGTGGGAATGACGAGCATGGGGTCGATGTTAATACCGCCTCATTAAAAGGGTGGCACAGAAATGGGGTTGGGGATGGGTACAGGAGGCTTCAGTTATGTCTATAACGTGTTAAGTTTTTAAAATGTTAAGATTTGTTAAAGCTGGGTGGCAGGTAAATGTGCTTATTATATTCTTTATTTTTTTCTATTTATCTCATGTTAATAAAACTTACATTAGCTCCTAAAATTTCCAAGATGTTGGAGCCCAAGCTTACACAAAAGGGAACCTAAGTATCATGCTATGTCTATCCAGACATTTTTGTTTGCATGTTTGATTCCCTCGTGGCAGGCCGAGTCCCTACAGGAAGTAATATGAAGTATTTTGCTTTGTGAGCTGAAGGATTTGTAAGATGAAAGGTCCTTAAACTTGAAATGAGATCAGTGGTAGGCTCATGATTTAAATTGTTGTTTGAAAAGTTGTTTGATCTGCCCCCTCCAGGGGAAAAAACATAGTGAGAGCCTAGATACAATAGGACAATACATGAATTTTTTTTTTTTAGTTTCTAGATCACCATGGCAACTGGACAGAAGTTGATGAGAGCTGTTAGAGTTTTCGAATTTGGTGGACCAGAAGTGCTGAAACTCCTGTCGGATGTTGCAGTACCAGTTCCAAAGGACCATCAGGTGGAAATAATTACTTAAAAACAGGCAATAGTTACCCTGAGTGTGAGTCTCTAGCACATCAAGTTAATGTTCAAAAGAAGCAGACTCACATTTGTGAAGACACTGAATTAGGGCAAAGTTTATGCTGTTTGTATCTACGAGCTCTGACAGAGAGAACTTAATTCTAATAATTAGTGGAGTAGAGGTATGAAAAGGAGTAACATCCTGTTATGAGAAAATTTTTGAGGAATCTACACAGTGCAATAATTGAATTTTTCTGAATGAAGTCATAAGTCATTTTGAACAAGTTATTCTTTTACAAACTTTCATGATTTTTATTTTGTGCGTGGTAGGAAAGCAATTTTCTTCTGCATACGTGCTTTTTAGCATATGATTTAAAAGAATTTAAATGTAGAGTTAAATCATTTCCGGTGACTTTTTCAATAAAAATTATGTATTTTCATTACTGTACCTTCCATGACTCCCAAATCTAATTTCCTTAGCAAACCTTAGGAGAATTTTTACAGTTTGGCCATAACCTATCTTTATAGATTTATTTCTATCACTCCTTCTCGATAGACCGTGCTGTGACCGCATCGAGCTTTATCTGGTTTCCCCAAGAAGCTCTTTCATTGCTTCTGTTTTTGCACATACTATTCCTTTGACCTGAAATAGCCTTTTTCTCCCATTCCAGAAGAATTCCTACTCATCCTTTAAGGCATGGTTCAAATAGCACTTCTTTTGTAAGGCTTTCCCTTACTCTGATAGCAGAAGTAATCATTTGGTATTAATTAAGGTAAAATTAGCTCTTATAGTAGATGTAACCTCAAAATCTCAGTGGCTCAACAATAGAAAATTATTTCTCATGCACTAAATTCCAAAATTCTAAAATGTTGGTGGGTAGCTTTCCTCCAACAGGGATTTGGGGACTTGGGCATATTCCATCATGTGGCCCTGCCACCTTCAACACCTGTCCTCTGAGGTCACTGTGAAAGGGAGTGAGCACAGTGTGGATTGCCTAGGAAGGTCTTTATGGGCCAGGCCTGAAAGTGGCTCTCATCACTCTTGCTCATGTTCCGTTGGCTAGAACTTAAACATATGGCTACTCATAACTGTGAGGGAAGCCAAGAAATAATATTCTTCCTATGTACCGAAGAGCAGGAGGAAATAGGTTTGATGAGCACATAGTGGTCTCTGCTACACATCCCCTCAAATATTTCCACCACTGTTTGCCCAAAATGTTTTTAATAGCACATAAACCATTCTGTCACATCTTTTCGTTTATTTGTTGGTTTGCAAAACTGGAATGCGAGCTAACTGAAGGCAAGGTTTTTTCCTCCATTTTTATAGCTCCCATAATCAGTACAGTTCTAGCATAATGCTAAATGAATACCTAAATGCTCTATGTGAACTTAAATACATTGTTATTGCAGGTTCTAATCAAAGTCCACGCATGTGGTGTCAACCCAGTCGAGACATATATTCGCTCTGGCACTCACAATATAAAACCAGTCTTACCCTATACTCCTGGTTCAGATGTGGCTGGGGTGGTAGAAGCTGTTGGAGATAATGTATCTGCTTTCAAGGTATTACATTTTTAGTTATTTCTATTTTGGCTTAATATTTTTTCTTAAAACATTTTAATGTAGCTTTAAAATGTATCTGTATTTAAGTCTTTAAAAGGCCCCATTACACAATTTCTACCACTTGGGGGACTCCTCTAGTCAAGAAAGAAATTACCTTTATCCACAGGCCTTGCTTGTTTGCATTGTTGGGAATAAGTGCTGGGTGATTTCTGGATCTTCACATCCCCACAGAATTGAACTATGATCCTTTTGATTTAACGGAAATACGTAAGGAAAGAAAACAAGCAAGGAAATTAAATTATTTCCTAACTCTTGATAACACACAAGCCAATGTAATCTTTAATTCCTTCTCTAAATTTAGCTTCACAGAATAAAAGGAAGGCTAAATCTTTTGAAGACGTGAAAATGAAGAAAATGCAAGATCACTATGCAGTTTTAGAGCTCTGACTCAGACCAAGGGGACTGAGTCAATGACAATGTTATAGTGAGGGCTTTTGTTATTTATATGCCAAAAGACTTAGAAAACGTAGATAGCATATTCATGGTCTAGCATCTTTCCTCATAATTCCTTGACCTCCTCAACTTTGGCAGCACATATACCAAAATTGGACTGAGACTGAGATTAATGCTGCCCTGCACAGGAAGAGAGGCGGATTCCTACACTTTCCACTCCTCAGCCTGTGGCAATCTGGCTTTTGCCCCCATCGCTTCACTGGAATGATTCTTGGATTCTTGCTAATGTCACTAATGGCCTCTATATTGCTGGAGTTAATGGGCCCTTTTATGTCATTATCTCTCTTGACTTCTCTGTGACATCTGACACTCTCAGCCACTTACTTTTTCTTAAAAAAACTTTTCCTTCAGCTTCTGTGACACCATTGTCTCCTGCTTTCCTCCCTGCTTCCTCTCCGGACATTCTTTCTCAAGCCTCTTTTTCTCTGGGTGCTCCTCAAATCTTAGTGTTGCCCAAGGCTCTCAGTCCCTACTTAGACATCTGCTCTTTGTATTGTTACCTTCTTCTTATCACGCATGATGTCTTTAGCTTAGAATTTTCTACTAAGCTCTAGACCTGTCCTGTCCAATACAGTAGCCACTAGCCACATGTGGCTATTTAAAATTCAAATTAAATTAAAATAAACAAGTCACTGCCTCAGTCACACTAGCAACATTTCAAATGCTTAATAGCCCCATGCGTCTGGAGGGTCCTGTATTGGACAGAACTGATGTAGAACATTTCCGTCATCACGGAAAGTTGTTGGAGAGAATGGGATCCACACTGTCAGCCTCCAGGAACCCCTTACTCCGTGTCTAAAACCGAGCTTGGCTTATCTCCCATCAGATCTGCTCCTCTCTCTTGTGACTGTCTTGGTGACTTCTGGGGTTTGACTTACTCCTTTACTCTCCCTCACTCAGCTTTCCCCTTACTAAAACCCTTTTCTCTCTCCTCTTTCTAATCCCACTGCCTGTAGTTTCATTCAGGTTATTTTACCTAGTCCCTTACCTGGATTTCTGTAACAGATGCTTAATTTACCCCCCCCCCCCCCGCCCCTCTTGAATCTATCCTTGCTTTCTAAGGAGTAATTTTCTGAAATGTAATTCTGATTGTTTTATACCTCTGTTTTAATTCTTGCATTAATTCCTTGTAGATTTCAGGGTATTGTTGAAACTGCTTATGTTTTGAAGGAAGATTGTTTCATGCTCTCTCTCCCACCTTTCCATTCTTATCTCCCATTCCTTCTCGCCCTGTAGTTTATTCTTTAGTAATGAGTTTGGTTCTTCCCTGCACATCCCATGCTCTTTCATCTCTGTGTCTTTGTTCATACTGCTTCTTCTGCTTGGCAGGATTAAACTGAAACTTATAAACACGGATTCAAGGGATTTTACACCCTAGCTTTAATTTCTTTTCATTTTACCTCCTGAAGCTATTATATTCCATACATCGGACCACTTACTCATTGGGGATGAATGCTGGCGATTTCTCAGCATCTGTTCCTGTCACTATTCCTTTACTTTGTCTCCTTCACCTCTAATGACTCTTCCCAGTTATGCTTTTCAAAATCTTGTCCTATCCTTCCAGACCGACCTCAAATATGAGCTTCTCAGTGAAGCTATTCTTGATTCCCTCAACTGAGAAATCATTCCTTTCTTTTTCTTATACTTATCTTTGATGGCTCATCATGTTTGCCCTGCTTTGTAATTCCTTCTATCCCTTTCTTCTCTCTCTTCCTAGAGTTTAAGCTGCTTGAGATTAAGGAGCATGTTTTGCTATTAATAATCCTCACAGAGCTTGAAGCAATGCTTCCCATATAGTGGATTCTTAGTGAATGTTTGGGTTGTATTGAAATCAATGCAAGATGTTTTGAAGCTGTAAAAACAGGATTAATCTCAACACAGTCATTCTTGACCATTTGCAGGCAACGCTGTTGAGCACTGATGCTTACCTTTGACTCCTCGATGCCTTTGAATCTTGTTTGTCAATCCCCTACTCCACAGTGCTGTTACTTTTTCAGATCTCTTTATAATAGGACAAATTCAAGAATGCTGAGAGTTACTGCCTTAATGTTTTGCTTATTCCAAGGAATATTTACATTTTCTTTCAAGAAAGAGAAGTTAGGGCAGGTGTCTGCAGCGGGCAGGCTGATTTCCTAGCATGCCGGTCCTACTGGGCAGGCCTGTCACGCTCGCACAGTGCCTCACCTCACCTTCCGTTACACATCTGCTGTTCAATAGAGAGGCCCTGGCAGATGTTTATGGAGAGTTTGCTGTGTTTGTGGTGCCCTGACAAGTGAAGACACCTATCCTGGCTTATCCTGCTGTTGGGATCCGGGAGGAGTTTCCTGCTTTTTGGTATATGCATGCAAAGTGAGGGAAATGCTGGTTGAGGAAATCTATGGAAAGGATTTAGAACAGGTATTTAGTGTGTGGAAGAAACTTTACATTTTATTTTTTTCTTCTCTGTAGTATTTTAGGCAAAAAACGATTTGTATTAACTGCCATTTACTGACTGCTTGACCTGAGCAAGTTACTGAACTTCTTTTTGCCTCAATTCCCTTACCTGTATAGTGGGATTAGTCTCAAATGGGGATGATAAAAGTTTTTATCTCATAGGCTGTTGTGAAGATCAAATTAAATGTTACTCAGAAGAGTCTTAATGCAGGGCCTAGCACAATGACCTCTCAGTAAAGCCTAGTTATTCATTCTAGGGGTTCTCTTGCGTCTTTTCCTATTTCTCTTAATTTTTCTTCTCACCGGTTCCCATTAATAAAACATTTAAAAATGTTCAGTACTTTAAGGTTATTTTTATAAGACTTTAAGATGTAGAAAACAATATATGAATACTTCTTGTTAAAAAGGCTGCATTATAAAAGATTGTACCCATTTTGACATTTTTAATCCCTGGTGCATTTATGAATTTATTGCTTTTCCCAGAAAGGTGACAGAGTTTTCACTACCGGCACGCTCTCCGGGGGCTATGCAGAGTATGCTCTTGCAGCAGATCACACTGTGTACACGCTGCCAGGGAGACTGGACTTTAAACAAGGAGCCGCCATCGGTATCCCATATTTTACTGCGTACCGAGCTCTGTTCCACAGGTGATTATATAGCCCACACCAAAGAGGGCACTACTAATTGCCTTCCTTCCTAACATCCGTCCATCCATCTATCTATCATTTTTGGTTACCAATTAGTTACCATTAAGCTTTTATGGTGTACAAGCTGTGCTAATTTGGGAGATTATTCTAATCACTGGGGATACAAAGAAGAGCAAAACACTGTCTTTGTCTCCAAGATCCTCATAGTCTAGTTAGGGAGATATACATAGGAATACTATTTACATACAGTGTGAAAAGGACAGTGATAGAGATGTCTGTAGGGATTTATGAGATCACAAGGGATGTGCCCTGGTGATGAGGTAGAGCTTCCTGAAAAGGTGTAAAACTTAGATTATTTTAAAGCTATGGTTTAAAAAATCTCATTATCCAGCCGTGGAAACTAATTGCTGCAATTTGAAAATGTAGTATAGGGCCCCACCCTAGACCCACTGGTCAGTTTCCATGGCTGGGATATGAGAACCTATATTTTAATCAAATTCCTTAGGTATTTGAAAAGGATCAGAATTAGGAATTGCTGGGGGAAGAGTAGCTGGGAGGGGAGAGAGCATTCTAGACAATAGGAGTAGCCTGGTGTGTGGGGAAAAACATCATGGCATCTGGGGAGAGCTGTAGCAATTTGGTTTTGTTGGATAGAAGATTTTGAGGCAAAGAGTGGCAAAGAGTAAGGTTGGACATAGTAATCTCTCAATCAATGTTAGCTGTCATCATCAAATAGGTAGATTTCAGATTCTCAAAAGCTAGATTATAGAGCTCACACATTGTTCTGTGAGGGATTGGCGGTCATGAAATGCTTTATTCAGGAGAGTGATAGTGTCATGTTTGTGTTTTAATGAGATCACTTATCTGCTGTGTAAAGGATGGATTTGATGACAGGAATGGAGAAAGAGATGGAAGGATCTTATGGTAGTGTCCTCTAGGCCAAATTCTTAGGGGCCAGAGCAAGGGTCATGCGAGAAAAGGTAGAGGGGAAGGGACAACTATTAGGGGGTAAAATCAGGACTATTGGGCGACTGTTTGCATGTGAAGAATGAGGGAGAGGAGAGCTTAAGAATACTTCCAGCTTTCTAGCTCGAGTCATGTCTAACTGTGACAAAGAAAAGGAGGAAAAACTTTTAAAGGGAAGCTGAGTTCAGTTTTGGACTTGAAACCGACATGGATGTCATAATGGAGAAGTCCAGCAGCCTGGTGGATGAAAGTCTGACACTTGAAGGCTAGGGATATAAATTTGGGGATATCAGCATGTGGGTGAGAGTTGACGAGATAAAAGTGATTGAAATCCCTCAGGGAATGAGAAGAACAGCGGAGTGAGAATAGAACCTTAGTGAATATCAACATTTAAGAGTATGGTCAGACATAGAGGTCAGAGTCCTAAAAGAACCAAAGAGAGTGTATCCCAAGGCCAAGAGAGTCTAGAGGTCATGGTGTCCATTAAACGTCTGTTAAGCTCATGGGCTTTGAAGACAGGAAGACTTGGGTTAGAATACTGTCTTCCCCTGCTACTAGCTAGAAGACCCTGGTCAAGGTTCTTCCCTGTCTCATCTGCAGCTTACTGATTGAAAAACTAACAGCACCTTCCTCATAGGGGTGTGGTGAGAATGAAGTGAGGTAACACATGTAAACCTCTTAATACAGAGCCCAGCGCAGGGTAAGTGCTCAATCAGCATTGATAGTGTTAGGGGTGGAGGCTGGTATTGCTACCAAGAAGGGAAGCTAGCTGTCAAATACAGCAGTGAATAAAATGACAGTTGGGCTTAGCAATTAGGAGGTCATTGGTGACTTTAGTTAGATCATTTCAGTAGAGTGGTGGGACAGGAGCTTGATTGAGTAGGTTGAAGAAGAAAGAGGAAATCAATTCCTTGAATGGAGACTATTCTTTTTAAAAATGGGGGAGGCAGAAAGGAGGGAGTAGAAGAGTATTTGAGGAAAGTGTGGAGACAAAAGGGTTTTTTTAAGGATGGACAAGACTGAGAAAGGATCTAGCAAAGAGGGAGAGATTGAAGGTTTGGAAGAGAGGGCAGAGTGGCAGATGGAACAAGATCCTGTATAAGGCAAGGTGGAAAGGACTTATGACACAGGTAGAGAGATTGGCTTCAAATATCGAAAGGACAGCGCATCCGTTAAACCTAGAAGAGGCAAAGATGGTATAATTACGGAACAGTTTGTGGGGAGGGGATGGGATGTTGAAGGAACTCAGATGTGATTCCTTCACTTTTCATAGTTAAATAGGAGATAAGTGACCTTTTGAGAATCAGAACGGAAGGGGCACCAAAATGCATGGTCATGTGATTTCTTTTTTTCATAGACTTAAGCCATTTGGATAAATTATCAGGGAAGTTAGATTTTAATAATAATCCAGGTCAGGAATATTAGTGGCAAAATAGACTAGTGCAAAGGAAATGAGAGCACTGGAGAGAAAGAGAGAGAAGTTGGGGCAATCTACTAGTGGGTCCAGGCTGGCTGGGGAAGGAAGGGAGGCCAGGAGCAGCAAGTGGGCAGAAATAGAGCAACTGAGAGACAGCAGTCTCTGTGAATCTTGAAGCTGAAGACAAGGTTTTTAGAAAATATGGGTTTACAGAATTAGGATAGGAGATTGCTGTGATAATATTGATTTAAGTGTCTCATATTTCTCAGGTAGAGTGGTCGGGGGTGTTACCAGGTTTAGCCCTGGGAGTGGCTAAAGTGGAGGAGAATTCAGGAATTCTGATGCAAGGTTTTCCTCCAGGCGAATGTTGAAATCTCCTTGATTGGGCCTGGATTTGAGGTGGAAGAGACGGCCTATGTGCCAGGTACTAGTCTTTAGTGACTAGAAGCGAGTCGGGGACAGCAGCATGGAAGGCCAGGCCGTGTGTTGGAGCACCTGCCATGAGCCTCAGGGGGAGGTGACTGTATTAGTCCGAGTTCTTCAGAGAAACAGAACCAAGAGAATGTGGAGGGGAATGGGGGTGGCGGGGGCGGGGCAGTTTTTGAGGAATTGGCTCATGTGATTGTGGAGGCTTGGTGAGTCTAAAATCTGATAGGGTGGACCAGCAGGCTGGAGGCCCAGCAAAGGGCTGCAGTTCAAGTCCAAAGGCAATCTGCTGTCAGAATCCCTCCTTGTTTGGGAGAAGTCAGTCTTTGTTCTGTGAAGGCCTTTCAGTGATTGGATGAGGCCCATCCACATTATGGAGGGCATCTGCTATTCAAAGTCTACCAATTCAGTGTTAAGCTTATCTAAAAAACACCTTCACAGAAGCATCCAGAGTAATGTTTGACCACATGTCTGGCACCATGGCTCAGCCAAGTTGGTACATAAAATTAACCATCACAGTGACTCTACATAAGGATAGAAGGATCCTAGCAGTGGGAATCTGGGAAGGGTTAGTCCTTTTTCTCCACCCACCCCAGGCCCAGGGGTTTAGGAGAATGGGCTCTTAGTGTCTGAGGGGTTGTTTGTAAGATAAAAAAAAATTCATTAGGAAGTATTTCATAGCCCATAGAGTAACTTTAGTTATCCTATTCCCTTACATTTGTATTATACTTTTTAGAATGTAAAGTGCTTTGGTGACAGCTATCTCAGTTTATCATTTCATACCCTCAGTTTAACTCCCTGCCCTCAGTGTCCTTATCTCCAACCCAGAGTGTTGGAGAAATAATCTTTGTCTACTGCTCATAATTGCCATTTGTCAGCAGTTGGCACACAGCCTCGAGCCGGACTCCAGGTTACTGTGTTCTCACGCCCAGACTGAACATGATGTCTGTACAGGGTGGCCACCCCTGTTGTTCTAGAAAGTGACATCCGCCCTGAGAGGCAGATCTGGATCACACAGCAGCTGCTGGCTTGTGACATTAGCACTGGTCCGTCTGGAGTAATAAAGCAGCCCCTGTCTGTCTTGCTGCAAGTGTCTTGTTTTCAGTAGAACAGAAAAGTAGTGGTATGAACCAGAAGTAAAGAGAATATGTCATTTCACCAGAGCACCCTTAGAGGGTGCAAGGGAACCTTTGTGACAGGATTTACTGTGTTTCTTGCTCTCCTACCACTGCTGATTCAGCTTTGCTTTCTGAACCGAGGGCTTACAGGCTGTGCAACCTGGTGTTTGAGGCATGGAGAAGGAAAAATGTTCTTTAAATAGTCCAGCCGCTGTGTGTACTTGGGTGTTACTCTGGAGCACAGAGTGAGACTGGGCTATAATAAACCTGTTTTGAGACGCTGTCTGTGGGAATCTGTGGGAATGAGAGACTCCAGTGCCTCTTGGTTCAGCAATTTCACTGAACACACCTGCACGGACTGCAGCCTCTTAGAGGGTTCCACCCTGATGTGACCCTGACACCCAGCACAGTGCCTGGCACGTAGCAGACTCCCAGTAAACATGTGTCGAATGAATAAATGAATTGAAATTTCTTTTTTATCTGTGACTCTGAAGAACCGTTGTTTGAGCCCATGGAGTTTGGAGAATATCTTGGGTTGCTATCAGGATGAGTTTCCTCTTTGGGTAAGTGGTAGCTGAACTGAGGGTAGAATTTCCTTAAGGATGGTGAGAAACACCTGAACTTAATTAGCTCCAAAGGCCGGCGATGAGCCTGTGCTTTGTTTTGCAGTGCCCAGGTGAAAGCTGGAGAAAGTGTTCTGGTTCACGGGGCCAGTGGAGGAGTAAGTATTTTTTTTAAGTTTATTTTTAAATGAGCTTATGTTTGCGGGTTTCATATTCTGTTTCTTTCAAGTCAGTTTTAAAAGCCAAATTTATAAATGTAGTCAAGGGCGCTTTCTCCCTTTGTGTCGTGAAGCTTCTTTAAATTGTGTCTTCTGAAGGTGATTCCTTGTCATTAGTTTAGCATTTCTTGGTTAATAAAATTAAACAGGTTACCCCATCAAAAATGTAATATATTAGGTTTTCCCCCTTATGTTGGGTGTGGACAAGATAACCCATCTTTGTTTTTGTCTTCAGGTAGCAAATGTTATAAGAATATTTATTTGGAATTTTAAAGAGTCCTTGAAGGTTAATATAAATTCCATATTCCCTTAGATAAGGAAAGTAGGCTCATTAAGGCTTTACCTGTGTCGCCCCAGACAGCACGGCAAAGCCACACCGTGAATCCTTAGTCCTTCCCTCTCCCTTCCACTGCCTGCCTGCTGCGCTTTGATGACATTCATGGAGTGCACAGTATATGGCTGTGTCCTCAACACCGCAACCCGTGGCTTAAAATGCTAATGGAGGGGCTGGGGAGGGAGGACTCAGAATTTATCAAATAAGCCCTTCAGTGAAATCACCCAGTGCCGGGCTGTCAGAAACCTCTTCAAGAGACAGGCTGTCAGTCTGCCTCTGAGGAGCTTAGGGGGAAAGTTAGAGCTGTGAGGTTGGAATTTAACAAGAAATCCACATGACCTCTATCCTGCATGGAGAGGCTTTAGAAATTTTGGAGACAAGATTTCAAATTTTTAAAATAAAGGGCCTGGGGCTAGATGGCTCACCTTGAGAAGCTGGTTAACCCTTTCAGAGCGCTGTGTATTCCGGAGAGTAGATTGAAGGAAGTAACCTATCAAATGGCACATTGTCCCCGGAATAATGAGCGGCATTCTGAAAATGTGAATTTACCTCTAAAGGTGGCCAGGTAATACAAACAGAGAATTCAGTCCGTTGTGTTTCTCTTACTTTAGATTGGTGAATCACAGGGTTTCACCCCCAGCTTCCTCTGTACCGCAAATAGATCAATTCTGAAGGATTTCGCAGATCAGACTATTTACTAAAAAACACCAAGATTGTCTGTATGGGGCTTGGGAAAATATGAAAGACATAGCTTGGAATAAACTCCCATTGTTTAGCTTCACCAAAGAGGCTATTTTGGGGTTAAATTTTAACCCTAAATAATGAAAACATCTGTCAAACACATGCATTTATTTAAATTTCTTTGGCTTTCAGAGAGCTAACCTTGTGCTCTGTATAGAGGGAGAGATTTCAGTAGGAAGGGGAGAGAAGAGTTTAAAGAAAATCTCTTTTTATTCCCTTTACCCTTTTGTCGAAAGCCTCGTTGCTTCACCATGACTTTTTTTTAAAGGCAAAATCCGCCCTGTTCTCTGAGCTGGCTGAGTTTGTTAAATCCTCGGCTGGCAGGGGTGGGCCGGCGGCCCCGGTGTGTGCAGCGCTTCTAATGCTGCCTGCCCTATCACGGGGAAACAGCGCCGGGTTTTGTCTTGCTTCTGTTTGTACTTTCTGTCCTCATTTAATTCAAATTCCTTTGGGATTATTCTGTGTATTTAAAATGGTGTGAAATTTATGAACACAGCTATTATCCAGATATGTTGGTGGGGAGTACCCTACTTTAGTGTCAGCAAAATAAATAGAAGCAAAATATTTGACACGTAATGGTACATAATCTATTGAAGGAGTATTAGTAGCGTAATTGTTGACAAGAATAGAATAAATAGTGTCTTTAAAATAGCTATTGAGTGCCCCTTTAAAGTGGTTAGAGCATAAGTAGATGTATTTACATTAAATCTTTAGTTTAAAATGTGGTTTTAATAGAGGCCTAGTTCTTTTTAAATCGAAAATTAAAGTAGAAAAAAAATCAATCATGCTAAGCCCATAGTGATTGTATTTCATGGGATCGACTGTCTCTCCCCTCATCAGTGAGGTCCATGTGTGTGTGCTGTGGTTCAATCAAGCAGGTCACCGCCATCACCCAGCTGAGTTCAGGCTCATCACCCCCAGACGCCGTACGGTCCTGAAGGTCTGGTTCAGGCCTGGGAGTCTGTGATTCTGTTACAATTTTAATTAGTTTCTGTCATCATTTTTCGGTTGTCACGACTGGGTAGAGGTTGGCATCTAGTGGGTGGAAGCCAGGCATGCTTCCAGCCATCCTTCTATTCACAGGATAGCCCCACAACAAGGAATTCCAGCCCCAAATGTCAAAGGGCCAAGTTTGAGAAACCCTGCTCTAAATATACCTGTACCGTTCGTTTGACATGTAACCAAACATGTATTTCCTAGTACTGCAATTTAAATAATGGCCTTTACCTATATTCCTAACTGCTTTCATTTCTCATTTAAGCACATTTATCTGATGATCTAGTGATTTCATCTGATCCCATGGCTTAAATACCATCTATAAACTGATGAATCTCAAATTCATATTTCCAACTCTGAACTTTCAGCTCCATGCCCGTATTCAGCTGATTACTGAACGTCTTCAGTTAGGTGAGCAGTGTGCAGCGCAGCGTGTTCAAAGGGAAGTGATGCTGACACAGGCTTGATTCTCCCTCTTTCTTAGCCTCGGTAATCTACCCAGTTAATCTGGCCATAGACCTAGGAGACATCCTTGATTTTTCTCTTTTCCTCACCTCTCACATTCAGCCTCTAAGGAAGACCCAGTCTTCCTATTCCCATTTTCCCCTCACCTTTCTTTTTGCCTCTCCTATAATTGGAGTGTTCTTTTGAAAGCCTAAATCGGATCATATCACCCTCCTGCTTAAGCTCTTCAGCAGTTCTGCATAGTTCTTCAGTATACTCCAAAGCCTTTACCTCCAAGGGTCTGTGTGCCTGGCATCTCTATGTCCCTGTGGCTTCACCTTCCACTGTCTCCCACGTGCCCCGCCCTCAAGCCACATTGACCCTCTTTCTGTCCTTTGAACACCCCAAGCTCATTCCCACGTCACCAGGTTCACCACAACATTCTGCCCACGACATTCTCCACGAGGTTTCCCACACCTGCCTGTGGCTCATCCCTCACTTCATTCAGGTCTCATCTCTTCCGAGTGGCCTTTCCTGACGACCTAACTAGACCCTCTCCCTGTCTCTTTCTAACCCAATAGACTGTTTTTTTTCATGGCACCTTTAATTTTCTGAATTTACTTTATTCATTCATTTGTTAGTGTGTTTATTATCTTCCCCCTTCCTTAGAATGTCGGTTTCTTACATGAAGTACCATGTCTAGCACATAGTAAACTCTCAATGATCATATATGGATAAATAAATTAATTTGTCCATGTACTTGTCTCTTCCACTTAAATGAGAGCAGTCTTACATTTGTTATATAGTATTTTATATGTGCAGTTAAAGTATGAAGTCAGCATATTTGGATTATCTTTAAGCCCATCCCCCTTTGTGCAAAGCAGATGCTAGGTAAACCCTTTCATGCAGTGGTTAAAAGCTCAGGATCTCCAGTCCAATCTGGTCCAGCTCTGGGATTGGCCCTGATTCCATCTCCGTGACCTGAACAAGTTACTTACATTTTATAAGCTTCAATTTTCTCATCTCTAGAATATGGATGATAGTAGTATCTACTTCACAGGCTCATTCTGAGGATGAAATAAAGCAGTGCATAGGAAAGCTTTAGTTTGGTACCTGACACATTCATTGTAAATGTTCCATAGAACTTAGCCAGTGCTGTTCTCGTTTCTTCATTTAGACTCGAAGTTCCTTGAGGACAGGGTAGGACCTAGAAGCACCTTGAGTTCACTATATGTATTTAATAAATGTTTGCAGGGATGCAAAGAATCAAAAACTGCTGTGTTAATTTTGTTTTGTTCTTCAGGTTGGACTAGCAACATGCCAAATTGCTAGAGCTTATGGCTTAAAGGTTTTGGGCACAGCTGGTACTGAGGAAGGACAAAAAGTTGTTCTGCAAAATGGAGCCCATGAAGTGTTTAATCACGGAGAAGTTAATTATATTGATAAAATTCAGGTAAAATTGTTCTACAATTTTCTAGTAAAATTTTGTTTCTTGGGAGACTTGCATTTTTTTGGTAAGTTCTTTTATCAACTACTCTCTTAAAGTTCTTTGCTCCTTTTTTTAATGCGTATGTGTTTTTTTATGCCTATGTGTGTTTAAAGTTTTAATTAATTTAAAGGGTAGAGATGTCTAATTTTCAAACCTTCACTATCATTTCTGTCTTATGTTTATCAGATAAAATATAGCCTTTCTAGAGTCTTATAGCTATAAAAATTGGTACTCCTTAATACAAATCACATTTTAAGTAAAGCCAAAGCTTTGTATTTGGAGTTGTGAGGTGTTCTTTCTTTTCTTTTGACATCTGTATATACTGTCAAACAATTACCATAGTAAGTCTAGTTAACATCTGTCACCACAGAGTTACAAATTTTTTTTCTTGTGATGAGAACTTTTAAAATCTCCTCTCTTAGCAACTTTCAAATATGTAGTACAGTATTATTAACTATAGTCACCGTGCTGTACATTACATCCTCATGGCTTATTTATTTTATAACTGGAAGTTTGTACCTTTTCACCCCCTTCACCAATTTCGCCCACCCCACCAACCCCCACCTCTGGCAACCATAATATGTTCTTAATATAATTTGTATTGGTGTAAATTTTCCATGGAAAGTTAGGTGTCCACAGATTACAAACTGGATCTGTCTGGCCTAGGGAATAACGTTTATTATTAACTGGATGCTTTGGAGGAATAATGACTACCTATCCAAAGTGGTGAGGCAGCTTTAGTTAGTTGTTGCATATATTCCATTACTGCAAGAGAATTCAAGAAGATTCTGAAGTTCTCCATATGTACTGTTGTAGCAATTTACTAAACACTGATTACTTTGCTAATCCTCAAACTAGTTGCTTATGTAGAGAAAGAATTAGAATTTTTCAGGTGCTGATTACTGTGTAAACTAGGTAATTACAAACTGAGGAACAATATGAGTGAGAGTTTGTTTATTACCACCAAATCATGAGGCCAAGAAAACTGAGAAAAGGCACTCCTTCATTATGTTAGGAAACCTAAAATTAATTGAGTATTCACTCCTGATGCCATTATCCAAGAGTATTTACAAAGGCAAAAAATGGCCAGTTATTTTAAGAATATGTTTTTGTTTTGCAGTAATGTAATTTTAAGACCATGAGGTCTTGTAGCTTCCATCTCTTCTGTTGGTTCCTTCTGCTTAAGTCTCTCTCATTCTTCACGTCATTCTCTTAACCTTTTATCTCACCCCACTCCTCTGCTTTACCACCAAACTTCTTGAAAAAGTAGTGAGTACTTAATCCTTTCACTTCCTTACCTCCTATCACCTCACATTGCTTTTTACTTCCACCCTCACTACTTACACTGCTCCTTAGAGGTGCTAAGCTCCTCTTACCAGTCTGCTGTTCTTGTCTTAGTCCTCATCCTGTTTGAGTTTTCAGCAACAGTTGACGCTGACCACATCTCCTGGAAACTGGTTCTCCTCTTACTTCCCTGACTTCATTTTCAGTCCTCTTCCTCTTCGTATTACTTAAATGTTGATGTTCCTTAGGTTTTTTCCCTTGGTTTCTCATCTTCTCTGGTGCTAGCCCTTCATCCCAATCAATCTGATATATGCCCATGGCTCCAGATAGTACCCGTATACTGTGGATTTCCAACGCTGTCTCTGACCTGATCAGCCTACTAGACATCATCACTCATCTGGTCACCCAAGACAGAAACGCATGTTTCATTTTTTATTTCTATCTTTTAATCACCATTCTCCCCCCGACCCAGGAACTTGGTCACCTCATTCTATCAGTTTCATCTCTCACATGCCTTTCATATATAGCTCTTTTTCTCTATGCTCTTCACCAATGTGACTGAGTTTAGTCCTCAATCTCCTCAGCCTTGACTATTAGTTATCACTGAGCTTATATCCCCTTTTATCTTCTCTGCTGCCTCCAGAGTTATTTGGTTCACCTTTAAAAAAAAAAAAATACCTCCAGAAATAACTAAAATGGGAGCTTCGTGAGGATAGGAATTTTTGTCCCTTGTTCCCTGCTGCACCTCCAGAGCCTAAAACAGTGCTTGACGCAAAAATTAATTAATACCTGTCCCCAAAAAGTCCAAATCCTTCAACGTGGCATTCAGTGTATTTTTACAATTTGTACCAGTTTACGGTCTCTTCCTACCTCTTCCTTCCCCACCCCCAGCCTCCCCAATTACATACTCCTGCTCTGCTGGGCTCCTTTCCAATCCCGCCTTGTACTCTCAGTTCCTACATCATTGCTTTTCTGTTTCTTCTGTCCAGACCATCTCTGCTTCCCCTTGCTCCTCTTCCTTCCTTTTTGCTTAAGGAACTCCTATTCATCACTCGCTGCCCACATCATCATCTCTGTGGAGCTTTCTCTGACCATTACAGGTGATCAGAGTTGTAACTTTTTTTTTCTCTATAGCCTATGGTTTATTTCGACTAACATAGTACTTAGCCCATTACATTACAGCTATGACTGTAGAATCTTCCATCTTTCTCCCTGGCTTTGTTTTGAACTCCCTATGTCCATCTTTGAATTTCCAGTACCTAGCACAGTGCCTGACATAGATATTCCTTTTTTTGTTAAAATAAAATGAATATAAGGCAGATATGTGTAACTTATTTAAGAACTAGTTTTGAATGTTGGGAACCAACATCTGAGAGCCCAAAAGAAAAGAAGTAGTATGCCAAGCTGTCTATAAACCACTGGGAACGAAACTGAATGCCGGCAAAAAATCTTGCAACGCCGAACAGCCAATGAGGTTTTCTTTTGTTTTTCAATAAAAATGGGAACCCCGTTGGGGTTTTGGATTTTTAACTTGTTTGTTTTCTAAGAAAATAGATTTTGAAGATAGAAAATTTTCAACCGAGGAAAAAGTATTTTATAGTCAAGTTGAGTCTAAGCATCTAAAAATTCTAGACAAATGTTATTTCATTATAGCAACTTATTTAGTACAAATGTTTATCATTTTAGATGTTGTGGCTGATACCTTAGAATTACATCAACACTTTATAAATAGATCATTTTAAAATTTGAATTATTAGTCTTAAACCTACAGCATTTTATATCATTTGAAACACATTTCTGTAATACATTGGACTATGATAACTATTTTACAGTGTTTTTTAATTGTTTTCTTATCTTGCTCTGCATTCTTTTATATAAATAGAAATCTGTTGGTGAAAAAGGAATTGATGTGATTATTGAAATGTTAGCTAATGTAAATCTTCGTAATGATTTGAATCTTCTGTCACGTGGAGGACGAGTAATAGTAAGTATTTCATTTTTTTTACCACTTTGACAATTTTACCATAATTTAACACTATTTTGCAGTAATCTTTAACCATAGATGTGTTATTTTTCCTAATAGGTTGTTGGCAGCAGAGGTCCCATTGAAATAATCCCACGAGCCACCATGGTAAAGGAATCTAGGATAATTGGAGTTTCTCTCTATTCATCAACCAAGGTAGGAAAAGAAGGGATTCTGATTTTGGTAACTTAAACATTGAGATAATTTGCCTAGTCAGGCACACTGAAAGTTTAAGTAAATGTTAAACATAGTTATCTGACTACGCGAATGGGTTAAGGATTAGTCACTAGAAGATAACTCGGGCTACAATATAATTTGTTTTCCAAATCAGGACACTTTTGAGAGAGATAGGAGATACTATTAGTAATTACTCCAGGACAATAGGTATTTTGTGAACTGAGACCGTCTCAGACAAATTGGAGTTACGGTTGCCTTATAGAAAACTACTTTTTCTGCAGTTCTGGGCAAGTTGACAAAATCCACACATTTGTAGGAAATCTTTATGCTCTAACTCTTAGATTCTGAGAATTTTTAATGCTTCTGAAAATTAAGTCATATATTCCTCTACAAAAAAACCTTTTTCTTTCACTTAGGAGGAATTTCAGCAGTACGCAGCAGCCCTTCAAGCTGGGATGCAAGTTGGTTGGTTGAGCCCTGTCATAGGTTCTCAGTATCCACTGGAGAAGGTGGTCCAAGCTCATGAAGATATCATTCACAGCAGTGGGGCTAAGGGAAAGATGATTCTTCTCTTATAATGATTAATTCTCTCTTGTGTTTCCTATGTAATGAGAGGTTTCTTACCCCAGTTTCACGTACACCATCTGTGCTTTATTTAGCATTCATTTGATTCAGCGAGTTTCTTGTATTAAAAAACAAGATTTATCTTTAGCGATCATAAGCTTTGGATACAGGTTATTTTATAGCTGGCAGTACTCTCTAAGCCTTTCACCTCAAATCAAGAAGTCTTCATAAGAGGAAGTAGAATGTCAGTGATCATAGCATTGGGGTGCATTACAGAAATTCCTAACTGATACTTGATCGTTAGTTCCACATCTTCAAGTAAAACATTCAAATTCAAAATAAGCCTGCTTGATTTCCAAGCCTGCTTCCCCTTATAAAGGTTCTTTACTCTCTAATTAGCCGAGAACTGTATTAGACTCTGAAGATTTTCTAGACTAAACAAGACCCCTTTTCCAAACTAATCTCATCTAGATCTGCAAGTGTCTTGGAAGGGCAAGATAAACAATGTCCAGAGAAATTTGTTAGTTTTCCAATATTTCCCCCAATTTTAGAACATTCACTATGTTAGTGGTTGATTACCAGTGATCCATAGATTCTGTGAGGACAGCAGCTTTATGGTTGGTATAATATGATAGTAGGTACATAGTCTCCAAATAGATACTTCTTGATTGATTGAATTTTCAAAGTAGATTTAGAATTATCTGTTTGGGGGCCAGCCCTGTGGCTGAGTGGTTAAGTTCCCGCACTCTGCTTCAGCAGCCCAGGGTTTCGCTGGTTCGGATCCTGGGTGCAGACCTAGTGCCGCTCATCAAGCCATGCTGTGGCAGTGTCCCACATAGAACTAGAAGGACCTACAATTAGGATATACGACTATGTGCTTGGGGGCTTTGGGGAGAAGAAGGAAAAAAAAGATTGGCAACAGATGTTAGCGCAGATGCCAATCTTAAAAAAAAAAAAGAATTATCTGTGTGATGGGGATGATATAAACAAATTTGATACATTAAGAATGATCTGCTTTTGCACAACCAGAGGCACTCACAGCTAGAATATACAACTGTTTACTGGGGGTCTTTGGGGAAAAGAAAAAGAAAGAAGATTGGCAACAGTTGTTAGCTCAGGAGCCAATCTTTAATCTGCTTTTGTTTTCACAACATGGTAACCTGCAATAAAGTCTACAGGGAATTAAAAACTGTGTTTATCTATTTTGTCTTTATGTGGAACTTGCCTTACCTCTCTTGCACAGCTCCTGATGGTTGCTTCATAACAGTGTTCTGTGCTGAAAGTCTTTATCAAAACTAATAAAGGGATGATTCCTTAGAAACCTTACCGTCAGTATTATGTCTGAGGAAATGGAGTTTGATTGTTATTTTTGTTTTTCTTCATATGAACACAGTTTTCTGTTGTTGCATTATGTGGTGGATTCTCTTGACCTAAGTTGTTCTGTTGAGTGACAATTTCTAGTTTGAACATGAATCCTGCTTTAATAGTGAACTGCTAACTTCCGTAATCGAGGGGTATCACTGACTTCTGCTGTATGTGCCATGGCCTAAGTGTTGCTATTAGCATTTTCTAGGCTTATTTACTATTTCTTTTATAAGTTAGCCATCCTGTGGAATAACATGCTTGATAAAAGTTTTAAAAAACAATGTCGTGAATCTAGAGACTAGCATTTTATGTACATCCTAAAATGGAGGATTCCTTCCCATACAACAAGATAAAGGAATAATTATTCTGTGAAAGTCAGTTTAATCTGTTTTCACATTTGCCTCATCTATAGAATGAGCTAAAGCCCACACTGCCTTAATACTTCACAATCCATTGATACAGTTCAGTGTATCTCAAAGCAAAACCAGTCAAACTTTATGCATTAACTACCATATTTACAGTTGTTTAGCATTGGACCTGTTCCCTGCACGAATCTCCTTCTAATTCTAGTTCTATTCTTGTCCTACCCTTCAGTCAACTGTTTTCACTGCACCGTTGGGGCCTAGAGCCTAAGGGCTACCACACCAGTCGCCAGCATCTGTCCAGATACAAAGTAGAGAGTAACCCACAGAATCAACAAGCGTCATTTCACGCCTCAGCCTGCTATTTCTGTTCCTGTTTCCTTTGACCTTAGATTTATATTTGCTGAGAATCATATAACGTGTTAGAGATCAAGTGGATCAGCCACCCTGAGCTAAGAAGGTGGAACAACGTGCCAAAGGTGACATGATGAGTAGATTCAAACTCAGCCAACATTTTATAGTAGGCTTTTGATATAAAACCTGAATTTTAATTTCCAGGCCTTTGGATTTCCTGGCTTACTATACCTCTAGCTACTTTAGGAGCTGAGCTGCCTGCTTTCCAGCCTCATTTTGCCTGAGATTCCTAGTTCATGCCCCTATTAATCATCCTTGCATCAGTTGTCACTTTCCTCCTGATTGGATAGTCGTTTATGAAGGGATTATTCTATTCATCCATTAGTTCAAAATATTTACTGAGTGCTTAGAGTTTGAGAAGGCACTGTGCTGGAATTTGAGGATACTAGGATGTATAAGATAGTCCACATACTTGACTTACAGTTGAGCAGGGACAAGAGCCAAGTAAAACTTTTTAGAGTATTGTGTACGTGTATATACAGTCATGCATTGCTTAACGACAGGGATATGTTCTGAGAAATGTGTTGTCAGACGATCTCACCATTGTGTGAAATCATAGTGTGTACTTACACAAGCCCAAATGGTATAACCTGCTACACACCTAGGCTATTTGGTACTAATTTTATGGAACCACCATTGTATATGTGGTCTGTCATTGACTGAAACATCATTATGCGGTGCATGAATGTATATATCTATACACACATGTGCATTATACATACATGTGTATGTATAAAGAGATTTATTTCTAAGAGTTTCCTCATGCAGTTATGGGGGCTGACAAGCCCAAACCTATGGGGCAGGCCAGCAGGGTTTCTATATTGCAGTATTAAGGCAGAATTCTTTCTCTAGGAAATCTCAGGTTTTGCTCTTAAGGCTTTCAACTGATTGAATGAGGCCCACCTGCATTACTGAGGATCATCTTTTTAAAGTCAACTGGTGGTGACCCTTTGTAAACAAAACATGATGACATTATGTTGACAAAGAAAACTAACCATCACAAGAGGGTGACACAGGGAGACAATGAGGGGCCCTTCTACTTTATATGTGGGAGACCACCACAGCGTGACTTGATAAGCGGTATGTAGGTCTGCAACCAGGATCCAAACCCGCGAACCGTGGGCCAGTGAAGTGGAGTGCACGAACTTAACCATTATACCACCAGGCTGGCTCCCACATTTAATATTTTTGATGCATTTGTTATCTCCCTTTCTCCATAGTAGCTTTGGCCATGAAAGAACAAAATAATCTGGATGCATCCAAAAGGGGGAAAAAAAATCAAATAGCATTTTATAATGTCCTTAGCTCGGCTTTATTGAGGCAAGAAATTCTCTGTGTGCCAAGGGGCATCCATAATTTACGGTATGAAGAGCTTTTTTTCTGCACAAGATAACTCTCAGGAACAGAACAACCTCTCAGGTCACTTTGACCTGGCTCTCAGCTGTCTCAACTGCGTCTCAGACAGGAAAACACCCAGCTCAATGCTTAATTTTATTTCAACACTACCGCTTTTTAGTACAGTGATTTTTTTTTTTAAAAGTCGTTTGAAAATTGTAAGAAAATTTTACTAATCGATAGGGCTTTAGGAATAGCTCATATTGGGAGAACTTCCTACGTCCACGGAAAGAGCCTAGGAAATGTTACATCGCAGAAAGAAATCTAGACTCTCTTTGGTCTGTGTCAGTGAGCACTGAGTACTGATGCAGACAGTCTATATATGTTCTTTTCAAGTGAGTCTAAATCCCAAACCCATCATATGATATAGATGCTCATTAAATGTGTGTTAAACATGGCCGGGGATTAGTGGTCCCTGATTGTCCTTTCCCAGCTTCATGTAAAAATACCCACAGAAACTGAAATAGTACTAGAAACTAAAGATAAACGGAAACTCTGCCAAAATCCACTCGGAATTTATGCTAACTCCAGAGTCAATCACTGAATACATTGACCCAAATTAACTGCAGAGTAGGTAGGGAAAAGCCATAACTCAGACACTGCCTCTAACTCGGGTCAAAGGAGCTGCACTGCCTGGAAAATCAAGCCCTTATTGCCCAGCCACCATCTGAGCTAGCTAGAGTTGAGGTCTGTGCCCACCCCTCAGCATCCCTCAGCTCCTTGCTTTTGCCTGCATTTTAGAGACGATCGATTTCAACTTTTGGCACCACTGCAGATTCAGGAGGGAGGGGACGTTGCAGCCTTGGATATTCAGTCACCACGAAGAAAACCTTGTAGAAGGGCGGAGAGTGGAGGATCCCTGGATTGTAGCAAATGCTGGGGAGTGTACAACAGTTGAACAAAGAACATTTGTCTGGCTCCAGCAAAGCCAGATGATCTAAGAATTGGAGCAGAAGATGCTCATGCCTCAGCCCAGCAGCCAGATAGTGACACAAGGTCCTTATGAGGCCACCTCACTCCAGGTATAGATCCGAAAGGAACTGAGCTCCCTTGTGAGCAGGGAGGAGGCCCAAGGGCACATGAAACCCCCTGGTGGGGTTAAGAGCTTGGGTAATGGAGGCAGAAGACCTGGCTTTAAATCCTGGCTCTACTGCTGACCAGCTGTGGGGTCTGGGGCAGATTATCCAGTCATTTTGGCTTTTGATTTCCTCACATTTAACATGGGAGTGATATCTACCTCAGAGTTTGCAGAACGTAGGCAAGCTAATGTCTGTGAAGTACTTCGCACTCACTTGTACAAAGAAGTATGTAAATAATCTTTCATTTTTATTAGTTGTAAAGAAAGGATAAGTTGAGATAAACAGGAGGAATGAAAGGGGATCATCCTGAAATATACAAAAAATAAAAGGAAACCCAAATGCAAATTCCCGTGGGCGTACAAATCAGCATAACTGACACTACGGAAAATTTCAGGGTCATATGGGCACTCTCCAAAAATCTAGAGAAGAGGGATGAGAAAAAAATAAGATAGAGCAGACAAAAAAGAAATGAAAATGCGACCTTTGAATTATGGGTTTTCCCCTAAAAAACAAAAAAAATGAAAGAAGTAATAATTAAAGAAAACTTTCCTGAACTAACCAAAAGAGCTAAGTTTATTTACTGATAGTTTTTATTATGTGTATGCAAAATTAATGAAAACTACTAGTAATAAGACATAGCCTTTAAAATTTTACATAATTAGATATTGGCAGGGAGCATACAGAAGAATCATTATTTACAATTATGTTATTCAAAACCTGAGAATGCAAGAGAACAAATGGAAAAACTATTAATGAGTTTGGAAAGGTAGCCAATTGCATAATAAACATACAAAAATTAATATAAGCCAGTTGATCGATTAGAAAATATAATGGAAAAAGCTGTTGTTCACAGTACTATTACTAATTTAAAATGCAGTGAAATAAAAGTGACCAAATTTACAAGAAATGTACAAGACCCTTAAAAAGAAAACTGTAAAACTCTCCAGGGGACACAGAGGAATATTCAGAGAAAGAATTCTTGGTCAGATTCATGTAAAGATTTTCCCTTCAAACTCTAGAAATTCAAAGTAATTCATAACAAAATCTCAGTGGGACTATTTAGGAACCTTTAAAAATGTTTCCAAAGTTTTTTTGTGTGAAAAAGGGGCAAATAACCAGAAAAATTCAGGAAAACAAATGAGCTGGAACGAGTCCCAGCAGATATGAAAATCTTTCCCGAGTTAGAGTTGCTGAAGTGGAGTCACACTAGTCCGAAAGTGACTAGATCAGTGGAACCAAATAGAGTCTAGAAAGACTTCTCACTCTGTGTGTGATAAAAATGGCTTTTCAGTGAGGAAAAAGGCTATTCAATAAGAGAACTGGCTACCCATTTGGGAAAAAGAAATAAAACTAGAATCTGACTTCACATATAAAAACAGAAGACTTTTAGATGGTTCAAAAATTTAAATATAAAAAGTCATATAAAACACAGACATGGTAGAATAGTTTTTATAATCTTGAGAGGTGAAAAGCCTCTTAGACCATTAATCAAAAGCCCGAACTATAAAAGAAAGAGCAAAGTAGGCAAAGTAGAAAAAGATCTCCAATAATAAAGATTAATGATCTTAAAAAAAAAAGAATTCTTCAAATTAATTAGTAAATGATGAACGCCTCACAAGAGAAATGGACATGAGTAGATAATCCATAAAAGAATAGATACATACAGCCAGCAAACTTTTGGAAAGAGTTATTCAACCTCACTAGTAATACAAGAAAGGGACACCCATGGACTATTGAAGGGAATACAAAATTGTTTCTGTTCTGGAGAGCAGATAGGCAATGTCTATAAGTTTAAAATGGGGATCCCCCTTGACCCATTAACTTCACTACAGGAATTTATTCTAAAGAGATAGACATGTCTGTAGACATGTGTCAAGATTGTTTTCACTGCAGCGTTGCTTATCATCCTACAGCATTGGAAGCAACCTGACTGTCCATCAGTTGAGTGATTAACAAGCTAATTCATTCCTACAAGGTAATACAAGGTAGCTACTATAATGATCATGTATATCCATAGTTACTAACATGGGAAGATGTTCAAGGCACAGTATTAAGAATATAAATTTAAAGAACAGATATAGAATATGTATAATGTAATTCCACTTCTATATAATTGTCTGTGTTTACTTATGCATTTCAAGAGATACCTGGTAGATATTTATCAAATTTTTTTGTCTTAGTGGTGGGGTTAGGTTCCCAGCATTTTCAAATATTTTTTTAACGAAAAGTCATTTCTGAAAAATCAATGGCTAAATTCCATTTAAGATAAATGCTTTCTTAAATAATAAATAGTAGGATCTAAAGAGTTTAATATCAAAAAGCAAAATGACTGACAATTAAATTTCTGAGTACATGTATATCTTACTTTGAATATTCTGTAGTTATATGTCTGCACATTCAGAAACATTCAGAATTCACTTCTTGCCAGTGCTGATAATTTATGATTTATTCTTATGACATGCTCTGTAAAAAATTATAGTGTGTTTGTATTAAATTTGCACTAAGTGGATCATAACTGTTTATTTTATTCTTTTTTTAAAAAAAAATAATAAATTGTCCTTAGAAAATATTCCATTTCGTTTTAAAAATATAAAGCATTCTTCAGGTGGTGTGAACAATCTGATCCTGGGAAAACTTTGTGTTTGCATCCCTCGTAATGAACCCTCAGATTTAACTCATGGTTAATAAAAAACCCAAGAGGAACTTGGGCTTATCAGTTTGTTTTGGATGTTTATTTTGATTGCAGCATCACATCTGAAATCCAATTGTGAGCATCACTTCTAATCAAGGCACTTTTAGTAGGTGTGACAAATGCATTTTAACAAAATCGTACCCATGTATTATTTGGTGAAATATTATTTTGCTTAGGAATTAACACCGTAATTCTGCTTCACAGATTATCCATGTAATTTGCGTTTTTACACGTCTTGCAGTTTCCTTCATCCTAGAGTAGTTTTAAGTTTATTAGCTGGTTATTAGTTTTGTTTATAGACCTATTGCTATAGCTTCTAAGTGTTTCTCAGGTTATGTTCCCTTTTATGTCTATCAAATGATGTTTCCACATAAATGAAAACTCGTAAGTTGCTGGAATTCTTTGCCTCTTTATTGTCAGCCTGCTGGTTAATCAAATGAGGAACATTGTTTTCTAGAGTTTTCCTCCACCCAATGGTGGGCAATTTATCTGGAATTTTTTCCACAATGGAGAAAATATGAACCCTATTCACACTTACAAATTTATTTGCATCCTTTTGTCTTTATCTTCTGTTTCATTGGAAGTGATGACAACCCCCACCACCACTTATTCAGCATAATTTCTCTATCTTTTCTCTGAATCCCATTGCTGTGGCCTCTTCATGAACTTTATCAGGCAAACCCTGAATTCTGTAGCTTCATCATCTGCCTAAAAATATAAACACCTCCATTTCTTTCCCATCCTGACTTCCATAGTGTCATTCTCCTGATGCCCCTGGTCCCTTCTCAGTTTCCTTTGCAAAGATCTCTTCTTCTTTTCGCATCTTAAATGTTGGTGTGATTTATTTTTTGACTTTGTTCTGTATACGTTCCCTGTGACTGGCGCTGGAACCAAGGCATCAGTATCACCTTTGGGCTTTCAGACGTTCATCTCCAACCTGTTCTAAGGACCAGCCACTGAACAACACTTGGATATTCCACAAACTTCTCAAAATCAATATGTCCAGAATTGAATTCTTCCCAATTACAAACCTGTTCCTCTTGTATTTCCTATCTCAGTGAATGAAGACAACTTGTACCTTGTTACCCAGGTCCAGCAGTCATTCTCAAGGCTTCCCTCTCCTGTGTCCGCAGGCCTGCATCCAGTTGGTCAATAGGTTGCATGGCATCTATTGTCTCTGTACCCACAGAACCTGCCTCACTGCCAGTGCCTTGGTCTGAATCCTTGCTGCTTCCTTCTTGGCTTTCTGTCATGGCATTCTCACTGGCTGCTCCGCCTTTATCCTTGCCCTACTTTAGATCCATTGGCCACACACTGCCAGAGTGATCTTTGTAAAATGTCTGATTAAAATCCCTTAATGTGTTTTAGGAAAAAAACATTAACTCCTTATCTTTGCACAAAGGCCCTGTCTCAGTGCTTCACAACACCCTTATCCTTCTAGGCTGATTGTTCTTCCTTAAATACATCGTACTCTTTTATATCTCTGGTATGACATGCTTTTCTCCATTTCTCCACCTACCTAAATCTTATTCATCTATCAAAACTCAACGAACCCAACTGTTCCGATCACCTCCTTCTCACTGTGTTGAAGGAGGGATCCCCCACCCTAAATAGTGTGAGATGCCAAACACACAACACCCAGCACCAGTCAGATGAGACTGGCAAGAGTTATTAGTCACATAAATTCACAGCCTGAGGAAGAAGGTGCTGAACGCCATGCAGGGCCACATGGCCCTTCCTCTCTGCTCCTTGAGAAAATCTGAACACTTGCCACCCTGCCAAGGGTGTTAAATTCTTTTTGGAAGAAGATGGATGCACACACACACACATACACACACACATACACACACACACCCCACAAACAAACAAGCACATCTTGCACTATTGCAATTTACTATTTCTTTGGCTGCTTCTCTCACTAGAGTGGTGTGAATTTCTTGAGTGGAGGGACTCTGTCTGTCATTTGCTAAACCCATCTCTGTGCCTCCCACACAGAAGGAACTAGCAAATGTTTACTGAATAAATTAATAAATATTTATTATGCACTGATTTGTGGAATGTACCCTAATTTCTGCATGGAAATATAGGGACAATGCATTTGAAAAGTAAAAATTCAGAACACTATATGATTTTACCAAGGAATGGGGTGGGTCCTAGCACTGTGCCCATTTTTCCCAGGGGAGGGTCAGAGGCAGACGGGGGACTGGTGTGCCCAGAAGAAGAGTAGCAGCACTCAGTTCTTGGAGCCACAGGCCCAGCGAAAGGAGACTTGGTTTAGACCGGCCTAGGTCCCCAAGAAATACTTGGGAAAGATTTCTCAGAGAGCTGGAGGGCCTGAGCCGGACACTGGACTCACTGAAATGACAGAATCTCTGTTATTGCTATCAGGAGGCCCGGGGAAATTTCAGTTAACACACCTTTCTAAAGTGATTACAGAGGGGAGAGATCAGCTTCCAGTTTAAAGACCTTTTCCCTTATTTTAAGTATTTCTGCTCTTCAACTTCATCTAGTCCTTCCGTTCCTTTGATCCCTCATTGCTCCTCAGTCCACCAGCCTTCACCTTCCACCAAGCCTAGGTGGTCACTAGAATCTAACCCTCAGGGGCCAGCAGCACGGCCAAGTGGTTAAGTTTGCACGCTCTGCTTCAGCAGCCGGGGGTGTGTCAGTTCAGATCCTGAGCATAGACCTGCACACTGCTTCTCAAGCCATGCTGTGGAGGCATCCCACATAGAGGAACTAGAATGACCTGCAACTAGGTTATACGACTATGTACTGGGGCGTTGGGGAGGGAAAAAAAGAGGAAGATTGGCTCAGGGCTAATCTTCCTTGCAAAAAAAGAATCTAACCCTCAACTACCTTGAACCACCAACCTACAAAAGTCACTCAATGAAACTAACCTGGATCACACCCATAATCAACCTCCAACTTGCAGCCTCACTTTCGCCACTTCACTTCATCTGGGCAAGCTCTAGCAAATCAAAGGGAGCACGTGCTGCCGAGCCTTCTCTTCTGATTTGCCCTTCAAACCCAGAACTTTCCTGCCTCTACTCCTGTTCATGCCATTTATTCTCCATTTATTACCCTTTCTCTAGATACATTTGGAAATTAACCATTTGATTAATTGTAAGATGACCGTGTCTGTCCCTGTGTGCAGTGTTTAGAAGAGGAGCAAGGCTTTCTCCCCGTGGAAGGTGGGTGGAATATGGGAGCAGCTATTCATCAGATGCCACTCAAACCACGAGTGGAAGTGAATTGCTAGAGACCACAGGAAGGAAAGAAGATGGAAGGACTGAAGCTGAGTCTGATACACTGTTGCTAATCAGGAGCAGTGAATATTTTCATCTTTCAATTTAGCGTTTTTGCACTAGACCTTAAGCCTCGTGAGGTGAGGACTAAGACCTAGCACAGAGTTAGTAGAGGGCAGGCACTGAGTGTCAGAGGAGTGAAGGGTTATAATGGTGGTTAGGTTTTCCTACCTCTAAAATGTTCTATTTCAAGTTTTATATACATATACTTTTAGGTATTTACATTTTTTATATATAACGTTATTTATATATACATTATATATATGTGTGTATGTATATATATAATGTATATTATGTATATATATTTAATTTTAAGTTTAAATTGCATCACAGAAGAACACACAGAGGCATGTAAACATGTTTGTACATTACCTGTAAATTGGAAGTTTGATCTTTGGATCAAGTAGGAAAAGTTGGCTTTATGTGCTGTCAAAGCTCAGCTCTGGATACCTGCCATCTTGCTTCCAAGAAAACCTCACTTTGGATGGTTAGGAGAAAAAAAATGGAATCCTTAAAAAAATAGAAGTAAAACCAATCCATTAAAATATTTTATTTTTCTTTATTATTTTGTTTGGATGAAACCAAGCATCTAATCCTCTTAACCTTATTTAATTTTTACCTTAAAAACTTTTAACAGCCTAACACTTAAACTTATATTCTAAATATAGAAAGTGCATAACTGGGTCAATATTAATTTTTAAAATGTCAAATCAACTTAGTAGGAAAGAAAGCAATTGATGCTCTTCCGTAATAACTTCCACTTGTTTTCAACTTGTTTTATTAAAGCTCGCAATTCTATTTAATTGGCACATGATTTCATTGCCACGTAAGTTATGTAATTATAAGCTATAAATGGAAAATGTTGTTTATAGACAATCATATGTCTTTTGTTAAAATCTGGAATAGCAAATCATCCTCAATCTTGTGTTTATATGTAATTCCTTCGTGCTGATTATCTGCATTGCATAATTGAGTTATATCACACATTAAATTGATTTTGCCGTTGTTTATAATGTGGTGTGTGTGTTTGTATTTTCTACTGTGTTTCGATAACTAATTCAGAGAGCCAAAATTTAACCTACTTTGTAAATGAAAACAGGGGCCCAGAAGATCCACGTTTCTTTTTTTACGGGAAGTACAATATCACGATGCTTCTTCACACATGCTATTCGCTCAGGCCAGCACGCCCACCCTCCATTCTTCGCCTAACTCCAGCGTATTACGTTTGAAGGTTTACCTTAGGTGTTACTTCTACTTGGAAGGCTGTTCTGACCCCACTAACAGGTTAGATGGCTTTTCTCTATGCTAACAATATAATAATAATATATATTATCATAGAATTTATATAGGATTTTATATAGAATAATATATATTATAGAATAACAATATAAATCTTATTATGCCTTTGCATAATGCTTCACACATAGAAAGCAGGAGAAAAATTTAGCTCTCTTCTATTAAATGCTCAATAAATATATGGTGAATGAATGAATGGATTATAACTATCTATTTTTTTCCCAGCTGTATTGAGGTTTAATTGACTACAGTTATCTGTTGGCTTGTCTGACTCCCACTGCTCTGGTGGTTTATCCAGGGATGGGTTGGTGGGCCTTGTTCTCGTGTAAGGTAGAGAACAGTACCGGCCACATAGCAAGTGGTTGGTAAAGTGTGAAAACCTCAAGCTTGCCCATCTGACTAAAAACTTTCACAAATACTGCAAATAAGCATCATTCATTTAAGAAATATTTGTCAAGCACCTGCTCTGAGCTGGGCATTGTTCTACAGGCAGGTTATACATCAGTGACAGACGCTGGTTTCACAGCATTTGCATGTTAGTGGAGAGAGACAGTGATAAGCAGATAGACAGGTAAGTACATGGGCTGTTGAATGACAGTAAGAGTCACAAGGAATAAAACAGAGTAAGGGGTGAGAGAGTGTTGGGAGTAGCTGCTGTTCTGTGTAGCATGGTCAGGGAAACCCCACCCCCCACCCCCCCGCACCCCTGAAGGTGATATTTGAACAAGAGACTTGAAGGAAATGAGGGAGTCAGTCATGCAGACAGATATCTGGACATAGAGCTTTCCAGGCAGAGGGAAGAGCAAGTGCAAACGCCCCAAGGAAGGAGTGTGCAGGTGTGTGTCAGGAAGATGAGGGGGCTCTGACTGGGTGGAAGAAGGGAGAGGGAGGGTACTGGAAGATGACGTCAGCAAGTTAACCAGGAGCCTTGAAGATCAGTGGAAATATCTAGATTTTTAATCTGAGTTAGATGGAAAAGTGTATCCATCAGGGTTTGGATACAGAGATAAAAACACTCAGCTGTGTAAAGTAGAAGCAGTTTGTATGGGGAATAAGTGCTTGAATATCACGGGAAGGGACAGAGGGAAAGGGTGTAGGCTGGACCTCAGGAATGACTCCTGGAACAGGCCTTTGAAGTGGCTGCTAGGAGGAGTTCTATCTCTGCTTCCATCGGGGAGGTGGCAAGTTAGGAGGGCCACTCACTGCAATCCAGGGATTAGCAAACCACTGGCAACACCACATTCACTCTGCCACCAAAGAGTTTGTGACCGACCTCAGAGCACTGATGGAGGGAAACCCAAGGTCTCCATAATCCTGCTCACCAACGCAATGGCCAAGGGGCAGGAAGATGGCCCCACTTAACTTCTGTCGTTCACACCTGGCTCAGGTGCGTGTAATTGAGAGAACTTAATTTTATCACAAAACTTGGCTTTCTAGCATTTGCAATACAAAGAGGCAGACTAGAAGGAGGCCCCCATAGCTGCTGACATCCAGTCACCGGATAGTTCACTCACCCTCCACCACTGGCAGCTCCGAGAGGAAATCAAGGAAATACATGATCTGAGTTGAGTATTAATAAGACCACTCTGGCTGCTATATAGAGAATAGACAACAAACACCACTTGGCAGTCCATGCAATAATCCAGTGAGAGATGACGGGATTTTGGTGTAATCTTATGTTAGAAGAAATGTATAATCTAGTCAAACTCACTCATTGAACTGATGTCATTCATTCATTCAACGGTTTATGTATTTTATAATAAAATAGATTGCGTCTCTAAATCTCGAGGAAACACACGTGTGTGATCTGATTGAAAACTGACTGAACATTTCCGTAAAACTGACAGAGAAATGTGTGCAGCTGTATGAATCAAAGCTTAATTTAAAATCATCTTCCCTATAATGGCTAAATATGTCCACAGATTTCAATAGATTTTTTAAAAGCTTTCTTTCATTCATTAACATCAAAAGAGAAGTTGGGTTATCTCTTATTTTGAATTCACTTGGCTACATGTAAAACATGTAAAAGTTTGTGGGAAAGCCAGTTATGGACAGCTATTCCCTCTCTGGCCTGACAGAGGACCAAAACACCTTGCACATTTGGCAGTGTGTTGCTTATTTATCTGACCTTTGTGGAGGTTTAGTATTTTGTAGATCAGAATGTGGTGAACATTCTGATAAAGAAATCAAGATTATGTAGCCAACGCTAGTTTTTTTTTTTTCTAAGATTTTATTTTTTTCCTTTTTCTCCCCAAAGCCCCCCGGTACATAGTTGTATGTTCTTCGTTGTGGGTCCTTCTAGTTGTGGCATGTGGGACGCCGCCTCAGCGTGGTTTGATGAGCAGTGCCATGTCCGCGCCCAGGATTCCAACCAACAAAGCACGGGGCCGCCTGCAGCGGAGCGCACGAACTTAACCACTCTGTCACAGGGCCAGCCCCCAAAGTTAGTTTTTATAAGAAATTTGGAGTTATGTTTTTTTAGTTCTTGAAATTCACCTTGATGTAAAATCCCAAAATAGGAATAAATGCCACCTGATGACATTTAAATTAGCATCTGAAATACATGTTGTAGATATTAAGCAGATGATTCAGAAATAGACTTCATAATAAACATAACTTTTATTTTCTAATCAAATATTTTTATAGGTAAAAATAACTCAGCTCACCTGTTTGGTTACTGCGGGACACGTGTTCTAATAAAAATAACTCAGCTCACCTGTTTGGTTACTGTGGGACACGTGTTCTAGGTGGTGGTTGTAACCACATTACCTGGCAACAGTAAATCACTTTATGTTTGAATTTTGATTTTCCTTGTGCTGCTTCTAATATATTCAATACCTATTTTGTCTTTGAAAAGAATACAATAGTCCGCCCTTATCCATGGTTTTGCTTGCCATGGTTTCAGTTACCTGCAGTCAACCAAAGTCTGAAAATATTAAGTGGAAAATTCCAGAAATAACTATTCATAAGTTTTAAATTGCACATCGTTCTGAGTAACATGATGAAATCTTGCGCCGTCCCACTCCATCCCGCCTGGGACATAACTCAACCCTTTGTCCAGCATATCCACGCTGTATATGCTGCCCCTCCGCCCCATGGCCCCCCGCCCCCCATTAGTCACTTAGCAGCCTCCTCAATGATCAGATCTACTATCTCGATATCATAATGCTTGTGTTCAAGTAAGACTTATTTTACTTAAAAATGGCCCCAAAGTTCGAGTAGTGATGCTGGCAATTCGGATTTGCCAAAAAGAAGTTACCCTTGTTAACCTCTTACTGTCCCTAATTTATACATTAAACTTTATCATAGGTATGTATGTATACAAAAAAACATTGTATGTATAGAATTCGGTACTATCTGCAGTTTCAGGGAATCACTGGGGGTCTTGGAAATTATTCCTCTGTGGATAAGGGGGGACTACTGTACTGTCTATAATAATTATTCTTGTGGAACCATGTAACGTATTAAGTGAAACAGTTTTTAAAATGCATATCTTCTGTATATAGTACCCAAAGAAATATACATACATATGTGTCTCTCTCTCTATATATACATGCAGTCATGAGCCACATAATGACATATCAGTCAACAACAGACCACATATACAACAGTGGTCCCATAAGGTAAGTACCATACAGCCTAGGTGTGTAGGAGGCTATACCATCTAGGTTTGTGTAAGTTCACTCTGTGATGTTCACACAGTGATGAAATTCCCTAAGGATGTGTTTTTCAGAACGTATCCCCATCATTAAGTGATGCATGACTGCATATAGATAAACACACAATAATTTGGGGTTGTTAATTCAACAGTTGCCTGATTTCTTCTTTTTTTGAGTTTCTACAAGTTTCATTTTAATGCGCCTCATTAAGGAAAGGATAGCATATCATAGGTGTATGACATAGATTGTTAAAGGTATGGTATAATATAATGCATTAAACCTGTAAGGATATGTTTTTACATTAAAAAAGATGAGTTAATCTGTTCTCTTCAGCTGTCACAGGTCAAATATGTTAAATAAAAGAGATTTTTAGTTGTTTATGCCTAGCATATTTCCTCACACCTCATGGTTTGAGACTATTGTTTAAAGGGATGTAACATATAGTGTTATATGTGCACATACATATATGTATGTGTGTAGACTTAATATATTGTACATACATGTATATGTACATATACATTTTTTAATAAACCAAACTGTCTATTCATGGAAGGCAAAGGATTCGCATTATTTTTCATAACTGTATCTTTCATGGTAGCTCATACATACAAACATCCAGTAAATATTTGTTGAATAAATAAATATAAGTGTGTGCCCTTGTCTGATACTCAATGGAGACAATATATTCCTTACATTTATTTCGACAGCAAGGGAAATCATGGCTTCTTTTGCATTATATTTAACTTCTCAACTTATAACTAGAGCTGTTCATTTAAAAATTTCAAACTTTCCTTTGAAAAACATTATGGTGATCCAAATTTCCCAAGGACCTTGGGTATGTTTTTTATGTGAGTACTTAAGCACTGTTGATACAAATTGGTGTCTCCGGGCCCTTGTTTCCAAATTGCAGTCATAAAACGTTTTCAGGTGCAATCAATATTTTTTGAAAGTCTTCAAATTTAGTTCGTAAAATTGCATGCTTGGATTGTGGAGCAATTATGCTCTCCTATGATGAGAAATATTTAACTCTTTTCCTAAGACCACATACAAAGAAAATGAAGATATCTGCATTAAAAGGTGGGGCTTTCTCTCTTACAATGTTCCCTTTCTTTGTAACAATAAGCATAAAGTAACTTTGAAAATCCTTCTTCTTTCTCAGAGTCCCAGAGTTCTTTCTCAGAGCATCCGAACATGCTCTAACATTGGATGATGCCCTTTTTCCTAAAACACTTTCTACCCCGCACATCCCTGGATTGTCTGCCCCAGTTCAAACTCTTATGTCTCAAGAGCTCTTTTGACAGCTTCCTACTTTACCTCCCTGACCTTAACTAGTCTTCCTCTCTCCCTTCACACTGCAGCCAGGGTGATTTTTCTAACGCGAAAATATGATCAGATCCCTGTCATGCTTACCTCTTCCAATGGGTCCCTGAAGCCTAGCTCATAGAACCCACACTTCTGAGTTGAGCTCAGAAAGCCCTCTGGCTTGGGGCCCTCTCCATCTGCCTAGTCCCATCCCTCTCCATGCACTCTATTCTCCCAGCAGACTTAAGTTCTGTCATAGGGGCCTCTTAAGTAAACATTAAGTAAACATAGGGGCCTCTCAGACTTCTGTACATGCTGTTCCTTTGGTTTCCCATGTGTGGCACCTTCACCTCCTCATGCCCTACCACCTACGTTACTGTCTCACAAAATTTACTCATCCTGCTAGACTTCAGCATCACTGCCTCTGTGAAGCCCTTCCTGATGTGTGAGAGTAAGTTGCCTCTGTGGCATCTTACGTGTACCCAATCCAAGTACAGCGCTGACACGCTTGATTGTAATCTTTCTATAGATGGGTCTGTAGATAGAGATATTTCTTCCCCAGGAGGCGGTTAGATTCTTGAACGGAAGGATCATACTTTGCCCCATCAGTAGTTCCAGTGGCTGTCACTGAGCCTGAGACATACCAGGCATTCACAAAAGATAGATTGTCGGAATAAAACGGATCCAGGAAGACCATCGTCTGAAGTAGCTTTCGCTGCTGTTGACAAAATGCAGTCTGTCCCTCACCAGAAGGTGTCGCCCTCGCTCTACGTTTTCCACCGGGTGTTTGGCTTTGCAGCTTTACTCTAACGTATTAATTGGGTTGTTACGGGAAGGAGATGATAATTTAGGCACTGTTTACAGAATAAAACTGATTTAACCTTCAGTTTCTCTGTGAACGCTTTTTCAAATGTAGTGTTCTAACTGAAATTGCCAAAGTAAAAAGGAAGACTTCAAATTTAAAAAATGATTAGAGTGAAATAAAAGATTCAAGATAGGGCATCAAGTTAAGAACACAGGGAAAATGTGAAGCACAAAGTCAACACCTTGGAATGGTAATGCACAATAATAGCCACACGGCTGTTTCTTTCCATCTCACAAGCAAAGCACAAATCATGTTTGGCATTTGAGCAAAAGAGATAGAAACAGGCCCAGAGTGAAATGTGCCTTTTTGGTAGGGTTTCTTTAACTTTGAAGAGCTCAAGATCCTGCATAAAGAACTTTTCATCATGGATGTATGAACATTATGCATGTAACACTTTTACAAACGGAGAACCAGGGGGAACAGAGAAGCAGGCAGCAAGGGAAACACAAGGAGATGATAAATGATCCTTGAAGGTAGGAAGACACAGAGAAGAGAATGTTGTCAATAAGACGGAAAGTGTCTGGGTATGCGTTACTGAATACTTGCAGCTCGGAGCTGTAAAGGAGAGAGAGGGGCTTGGAATCAGAAGATGCCGGTTATGGATTCTAAAACGTACTAGCTGTGTGATCTCAGGCTACACAGGTCTGACCTCTCAGATAATCTGTATTTTCAAACAAGAAATAAAGCCTATCTCCAAATGGTCTTGTGAGTTTCCAATAAGACAATGCATGTAAACACGACTTGCGTTCTTTAAAATGCCATGTTAAAGTGAAGTAGTATTAGAGGAGTATTGGTGGTATTAATACTGAGCATTTACTCTGTGCCAGGTAAGTGCTAGGCACTTTACATAAAAACACCTTTGTTTTCTTCCAATGGGCAAGATTCTCTCTTAGTCAATGAACTGCAACACTGCCCTCTCCTTCCTACATCCCCTTTCTTTCTCAACCATCACCATGTTCCCATAAATCTCTCCCAGATCTGGAAATTATAGATATCCTTACCCATCCCTAAACATTGAGGGATCTTCGCGAGGGGTGAACTTTAGCAGAATTGGTAGTTTCCAGCTTGTAGCTGCCTTGTGGTAGTGAGGAGTGATAACTTCTCAGGAAGCTTGGGATGTGTTTGCCAGCGAATTCCTGGCGGAAACTTTCTTTTGAAGGAAAAAGATGTCAAAGAATTTGTCATCAACTCAAGATCGCATATACCTCTTAGACCTTATCAGGTGGATAGAGGAGCCTTTTTTTTTTTAATTCAAAGGTTTCTTCTACTACAGGGTAAAACCAGTTCTGGAAGACACCACCTGGGGACAACGGCAGTAATCTTGCCCCAGATGTACCCTCAATAAATGTTCACTAAATAAATGAAGATTAGTCTCTATACCTGACAATATTGGCAATCTACACTTCTAAGATTATTGATTTCAACATATGAACAGAATTACAAATTGTTTAGTAGTTTGTGATTTCCATTCCAGAAATAATTGGATTTGAACAGGCAGAATATGTTTGCTTGCATGTACATATTTCTGGATGCATTGGAGTCAAGGATGTTATTATTCTAATGAACTCCACATGGGCTGGGTGAAAAAGAAGTAGCAAATAATAGTGAAAGAGAGAAAGGAAATCCCAAGATCTTACTTGGCTTGAGGTGCAGAAAGCGAACTCCACGGCAGTGCATGTCCTCAATTCAATCTTTTTATTTGTCCTTAGCTATTATATAGACTATATTTGAGGGATTTGCTGCTAAAGGAAACCAAATAGAGCAGGAAATCAAACTTTTCATGCTAAAAAATTTGTAGAAATTTGCATCAGTATCTCACAAACATATTAGAATATCAACAATCTAAGCAAGGGATTATAAGGTCCATAGATTTTCTTGTGCACCTCTGCAAAACTTTATTATTTCCATGGCTGTTGAACTGAAACTGTTGCCAGTTACTAAAAAGGCAGGTCGAATATCATGTCAATCGCTGATTAGTAACTCTATGCCCTGATGAGTTACCAGGGCTGCCATTTGATGTTCTGCAGAGTGAAATTAGTGTTATTCCAGGAGGTAATGGTAATGAACTAAATTTCACATCCACAAAGGAGACTGGACAGCAGGGCAGTCTTGCACTTTGGTCTTTATCTGTAATCAGATGCTTTATCACCACAAATTCTGTCTGTCAAGCTCCCCCAAATAAGCTGGATTTATTAATACGGGCTATTACTCCTTGTTCCGATAATGAGCTGCACTACTGGTGGTTGCTCAAAGAACCAGAGAAAAGCAAAGCAGAGGACCTGTCATTAGACAGCAGGCTACATAGGCAGTGGGAATTGGATATGGCTTTTAACTCCATGCCATGGATGGTAATTTTTGGTTGCTTGCCTGATTTGCCTGGGGCAACTAAAAACATCACCTTAGTTTTATTCAGGCTAATTGTCAGCCTGTGCAGTGGTGCCAAATTTGAGAACTGATTGACAACTGGATATATATCCTCAGGTGTACGACCCTCCAGTTCATAGCCATTAGCACTCAGTCACTCAGGGCTGACCTGCCCCAAAGACATTGGTGGAGGCCAGCCGTTTGATGAGACCAAAGAGCTCTGGGGAGGAACGCAGCACATTCTCCCCAGGTGTTCTCGATTCTTGTTGCATCACTGACCATGCCTGCACAGGAAAAGCTGGATGGCTTAGGGCCTACTGACGACCTTGTTTGACACCCGTTTGTGTGCAGGGGTGGTTCAGGCGGGATGCCATCTGGCCTGACTTGGCCGGCCGTTTCATCATGTGGCTGCCTCTCCATATTGATGGATTTCTCTGCATAGCTCGAGAATGTCGAGCATTAGCTAAGTAAGTAAAAAGAAATGTGTAAACACTGATGTTGCTCATCACATTTCTTCTCAATCTAGAAAATCATAAAGGCTGCCTCCCTGCGGTTTGTCTATAATTTTGAGGAACAAGTATGATTATAGAGTAGATTATTATAATATCTGAATATTATGCCCATCACCTTTACAATTTAACCATATCTCAAGCTCTTTCTCTTTTTTTCTGTTTTAACACATTCCCCCACACAGTGAAACAGAATTATTCTGCACCTGTCATTTTTTTGGTACTTCTAGCGTTCTATTGTTTAACCAAACTTGTATCAAAACTAAAATCCGTATGAACAAGCTGTCAGAGTTTACATCTAAAAACAGGGCCCCCATCAGATGCTCTGGGTCCTGAAAGGTTACACCTTAGTCAGAGAAAGGCACAAAATTATGCAGTAACTATGACTTCCCCCCTAGTCTGAGGAAAAAGCATCCAAGGAATGAAAGCATTCATGGGGGTCTTCTGGTGGTCATTCTGTTTCTATCTTTGCTGAACTTCCTTAGATCTCTGCTCCTTCCTAAGAATGTCTTTCTCTTTAAACTTGGCCTTGAGAATTTTGATTTAACACTTGGGAACAATCTACTCCCTACCTACAGGGGCTGGCATTGCCTGAGGATCCAGTGGTCTTCCCAAACTTATTATTCATTTGACAACGGACCACCGAGGAGCTCCAGCAGGATGGCACAGGGCAGTCTCTAACCCTTCAAACCCTGCAGAGCAATCTCAAGTGGGGGAGTCACCTTAATTGGGCCTTCTTTAGATCTCCCTACCAGCAGAGTTGTTCATACTTTTCTTTGTCTTCAGTTGCCCAGTAGACACCTGTTGGCTCACATGGAGACGTACGTGCCTGCATGGGCTCCCACCCACCCTCTCTGAAAGACAAGCCTTCCTTTCCAGAGACAGCAGAGTTCTAAAGCTGGTAGGCAGAATTCTAAGTGCAAATAATTTTTGCTTGGCATACATAGTGTTCTAAAAATTAGAAAATTTCACCAAAAACATCTGGCTTCTTTGGAAAAATAAGATGTGGCCATTCTAGAAGGCATTTCTGGAAAGTAACAAACAGCCAAGCCCAGGAGCAGCTGCCTTTTAGACAGGCCCGTGTGGTCTCTTCTGCTACAGGCTTGTCACTCCCTTGTGTCTTCTGTTTTTCTTCCTCCTTTGGGTTTATTGATTCTTGGTTTAAGACAGTAAGGAGCAAGAAAAACATTCTAGATCAGATACCTCTCTCACAGTACAGTTGGAAGAACTCAATATACAGAGCAATGTTACAATCTTTATTTTTATTCTTACTCCCTTTTCAAATTGTGAATCTTGGGTTTTCAAGAAATAAAAAATAAAACAGGTCCTTTGCTAAACCATATACTCTCTGTGGCTGTTTGCTTAGCTACATAAGACCTGACAGAAACTTTGAACTTGCCACATGAAAGGGTTGGATCAAGCACCTATCTAAGGCCTCAACCTCCTTCCAGGAGGGAGGTGAAGGGATTTCCTTCTTCCAGGGCGGGTGGAAGTTCATAGGGGATTGTTGCAGTCTCCATACCATCTCACAGTCACAGTTAAGTTTCCTTGAAGAAGCGTTATAATCCATTTAGTTCAATGTAACTCCATGTGAGCATCTCCTCTAAAACATTGATGACTCCCCTTCTTGATCATTTCTAGAGACAAGGAGCTGTCTACCATCAAACTGCCCATTTTCAGATGTATCCTCTATAACATGAGTATAAAATGTGCCTTACTCATAGGGTTGTTGCAATAAGATTTCTACTTGTTGTTTGGTTCTGGAAAGTTCTTTCTTTTACTGAGTTAAAAATCATCTTATAACTTCTTCTAATTATCTCCCATGAAACTTCTCACTTCTGCATAAGATTCTTTCAAATATTTGATAACATGTTACTTTCCATAGTCCTATCATGTTTAATTTAGACATCACTAGTTATTTCAATGGTTTCTCCTATGAGATGATTTCTAGAATATTCACTATTTTAAGAAACTTATACTTGATATTGCATTTTTAAATGCAACTTTTATCTTGGAATATTGAATGTAATACCCAGAGGTAAGTGAAACAGCCTTTTTCTATCTTAATTTCAGCAGAATCCCATAGGCAGAGAATAAAATAATAGGTGTCAACAGGGCTGCCAAGTTGCACAGCTGCAGGGGGCACCATTCACATCACAGCCTATGTGAACAGTACACCCAGGAGTTATGCATGCTGTGCACAGCGTGTGTGACCCATCCTGGGAGTCCCAGACACATTCTAGAGAAGAGTGCTGGATACACAGGTAGGATGTGTGTTAGCTCCTCTCTCACTTCCAGGGCAGAAGAAAGAAGACAATTCATTGCAAGAAGGAAGAAGCTGGTGGTGAAGATTTCACTGGAGAGAGCTATAAATGTGTTGATCTCTCCTCGTTCCCACACATACCTACCAGAGACGAGAGGGAACGCTTCTCCCTTATCTTAAACCAGACAAGGAGGGCTTTCAGAGCACAACTCAAGAGAGCTTTAGCCTTGCCTTTGAACTTGAAGAATGCAGTGACTGATAACTACCTTCAGACGTAACTCTACCATATAAGCACAGTGGTCCAGATGTGATCAAATCAATGCAAAATACAGAAGATCTTGTACATCTGAGGATGCAAACCAGTGTCACATTGATCTTTTTAGTTTTGAGATCACACTGATCTCAAATTGCCTTATATTCAGTTTCCAAGCAACCATCCAGATACTTCTCGTACAAACTGCAATTCGGTCAGATATCTTGATATTTTATATGGGTAAATCATTTTTTTGAGGCTAAATCAGAATCAACTTGCTACAGAGGCAGCATCATTAAACGTGGATTTGGAACACCTTGGTTTGTCTCTCCCTTCGTCTACTTAGTTGGCCGACCCCTTAATCTCTCAGAGCCTCAACTGTCTCATCTGTGCCATGAGAATAATACTACCTCCCTCTCCTCTCCTGGAATTGTGAGAATTTAATGAGATAATGTGTGTGTATGTTTAGCACTTTGGAACCCTTAATAAATACGAGTTCCCTTCTGCCTCTTGATGGCACCCTCAATTCGTGGTTTTGCTCATCCCCAGCCACCCTGCAGGGGACAGTATAACACAGGGGCTGAGAGCCACTGCTAAGGTGCCGTCACCACTTAGAAGCCTGTGACTCCAGGCAAATTGCTTCAATTCCCTACTTCTCAGAACTTTTCTCTATAAAAAGGGGGAAATAATAGTATTTGAGTATAAGATGAGACACGACATTGAAAGCATTTAGCACAGAGCCTGGCACACAGCATGTATTCAGTAATTTTATTTTAATTGTCATTACTGCTGTGACTCTAGTGGAGTTTTTTATTTGCTTCGATGACAAGGCCTATAACCATCCTCCAGAAATCTGAACAAAAGTTCTCTTAGAAACGCTCTTAACTGCTGTGCGTTCTCTGGGGACTACTGAAGTGCCTTTAATTGAGTCAACCTGCAAATGAGGAGCCGATTTCCAGCAGGGGGAGGTAGAGGGAAGAATGGCCACAGAAGGCCCTTTTGACCGTCTCTCATTCATTTTGACCCACATTTCCTATAAAAATCTCTTTCCAATTCTTCTGAGATGTATCCTCCCCAAAATTCTAGGCATCCTGTCTAGGTCCCCCAAAGTGACAAGGTTACTTTGATTCTGTCACTTTAATTTCATCCATCAGCACCTCCTTATATGACATTAACTAAAGAGCAGTTGCTTCCCTCAGGGTTCCTCTGAGTTCCCGCCCCTGCTGACCCGCCTGCTAATACCACAGTGTTTGCATCTATGTTTCTTGCTGCGCTGCCTCCCAGCTGCTCTCTGGACTGTAGGGGACAACCCAGGCTATCAGGAACTAAGTTGCAAAAACAGAGAAAAAGGTAAATTTAGGCTTGTCCTGGCCAAAATTTGAGATTTGGGATATCGTAGTGTTTAACAACCTTTTTATAACTAAGAGCCCTTGTATTCTTTAAAAAAATCCACCTAAATGTACCAAAGCACGTTGTACATTGTGCCGATATACAAATGTGCCATAATAGGATGATCCATTATAAATTATGATAAAAAAGGATACTGTTACTTTTATTTAGTTTGGGCCATCTTGCCCTCTGTAAATATATTGTTTCTTCTAGATTTGTGGAAATCCTGAGAAAAGCTTGAAAACCCATATTATTACCTTAATAAACCCTTAGGAGTTGGCAACCTTAGATTAGGAATTGCTGGGTATGGCTTTAGCTAGAACCATCAAAACCAAATCATTTAGTAGGAAAGATGCCATGTATATTGAAAAAAATTATGCTTTAAGACTCTAAATAATTTATTCCCTTTTTGTTTCTTTTTTTTTTTTTTAAAGATTTTATTTTTTCCTTTTTCTCCCCAAAGCCCCCCGGTACATAGTTGTGTATTCTTCGTTGTGGGTTCTTCTAGTTGTGGCATGTGGGACGCTGCCTCAGCGTGGTCTGATGAGCAGTGCCATGTCCGCGCCCAGGATTCGAACTAACAAAACACTGGGCCACCTGCTGCAGAGCGCGCGAACTTAACCACTCGGCCACGGGGCCAGCCCCTCCCTTTTTGTTTCTTTAACGTTAAGATGTTTATTTTAATTACTAATATATTGTAACTAAGTTCTCACTTATTTGGAGGTGGATTAGCTACTTTTAGGGGAGAAGATGTGGTGGAGAAAAACAAGACTCCTGGGGCAGAAAGATCTGGTTCTTCTACTTACACGCGGGTTGATCTCCATGAAGCTAGTCAACCTCTTTGAGGCTTGGTTTCATCACCTATGAAGAGATCGACACCACCTACCTTATATGATTGTGTGAGGACGAGAGGTGACAGCCATAAAGGGAAGACGGTGACTGGCACAGCGTTCGTAGTTAGTAAAGTGTAGTTGTTATTATGAGGAAGAGCAAGTTACCATTTTCATAATGCTTACTATATACCAGGCCCTCTTCATTTTCTGATGAGAAAACTGAGGGTTGGAGACTGTCAGTAGCTGTCCCACAGTCACATCGCTGTTACGCGGTTGTATTAATCACTGTAGGCCAGCTTGCCTGTGATAACCAATAACCCCCGAATATCAGTGGCTTTAAATAACAGAGCTTTGCTCCTCATTTGTGTTCCTGTCTCTTGGGGGTTTGTGGGGGGCACTGGTCTATGTTGTCCTCATTTGGGAGGACAGGCTGAGGAAAGCATTGCCATCTGGAACGTTGCTGATTGCTGGGGCCAGGAAAGAAAGATGGAGAATCCTGCAGGAGCTCGTAAAAGATTCTACCAAGAAGTGACACGCGTCATTTCTCACTCATATTTTATCGGTCAGAACACTCCCATGGCCATAAATAACTTCAAGGTGATGGAGACATGCAAGTCTCTCCTATCACCTGAAGCGGAGAAGAAACAGACGCTGCTGAATAGGAACACCTTCCACAGTGACAGAGCCCCAGTTCAAATCCGGGTCTCTGATTTACATATGGACACCGCAGCGGAGCCCAAACCTCTCACCTCTTCCTAAACCAGTTCTTTATAATATGGCCTCACTGGTACATCTGAGGAAAATTCTCACAATTTACAATATCATATACACGTAACTACTCAAGTCTGGTGCAAAGGCACAATGCCAAGCAGAGTAGAGGAGTTTATGGGTTTTCTGCTTTTTGTGATCATGGATAATTGAAACTAAGTACCTTCCATTGAAGATTTTGCCTTTGTCTTTTATTTGCTTTTTAAGTCAAGAAAGCTGTATTTTCTCCTCTTGACTTCTTTCCCCTGCTCACTAAGTGCTGCTCCACACGACAGCACACCCCAGTGCTAACAACTCTGCCTTCACCCGCTTCGGCTCACCGCTGAGGAAATAGCCTCGGTTGCTGCGTGTGACTGCAGAACACATGGGAGGGACGAGGCCATGAAATTCTGTGCTTCCGTTTCCAATGTTGCAGAACTTCTACTCATCAGATCACTTCTGCCTCATCCCCGCCTGACCGACCATTAAGCTCAGGGATGAAAGCTCCTGCCGGTGACAGCCTGTGCAGGTGCACACAATAAACCGTGTAATCGTGATTCCTCCTCCTCAACCAAAATGTGGAATCTGCGGTGGCCTTCGTTAAATGAGAGAAAAACTTACTTAAAACAGAAACTTAGAGGAAGGGAGAAATCCCATAATTCTGATCTTGGGTCAGCTCTGCGGGCCATGTTACAAAACTCTCCATATCTCAAGGAATCACCAGATTTTTCTCTCCAAAGGTATTTGTACAGCTCAGGAGCTCATGGCTTTTCTGTTTTAGTCTGCCTACATATTGATTGATTTTCTCTGCTTTGGGTTTTCCTAGTTGGCCAGTGGATAACCTCTCTCTCCAGCTCCCATTCCAGAAGGATATTTCCCCTTTGTGTGTTCTTTGATGCTTCGTCCACACTTCCACTTCTTTTATCACAACAGGAAAGTCTCGTTAATCCAGAATTTGTGATCACTCCAACAATGATGAGCTTTTTTTTTAACCTTTTTCTCTTAGGGAGAAAGAGTTGGCTTGAGCAATTATTTGTGAAAGCATACTCAAACTCCTTCAGTGGGGCTTACTTACACGAAACTAATATGTTAATCACCAAAAAAATGTTTATCTGGACAATATCTATTTCTCAAGGACCCTATCAGGGAGCAGTTATTTAGTTTGAGTTACAATATGAATTTGTAAGTAATAAAGCTATGATTTTTATTTAAAAATAGTATAGTTCAGATGGTTGATTCTATGAGCTTGACTTCCATCTACTCCCCATGTGAACAATCCCAGTTTTCTGCTCAAAACCATGAATCTACGTCTAATCTGAGTTTAAGAAAAGCAAAGTTTTGTCTATGAAATCGGAGCCAGGGGCTCACAGTTCCTCCTTTCCCTCCAGCTGTAGAGATGGGGAGAACAAGATAATTCAGTGGGCAGTTTGTGAGGCTGGAATACTTGAAGATAGTGCTGTTCTGCTTCCATGGAAGAGCCAAGTCCAATGTCATTTAAACCAAATGAAGCTGTAAAACTTTTTTTTAAAGATTGGCACCTGGGCTAACAACTGATGCCAATCTTTCTTTTTTTTTTTTTTCTGCTTTATCTCCCCAAACCTGCCCTGTACACAGTTGTATATCTTAGTTGCAGGTCCTTCTAGTTGTGGGATTTGGGACGCCGCCTCAAAGTAGCCTGACGAGCGGTGCCATGTCCGCACCCAGGATCTGAACCCTGGGCCACTGCAGCGGAGCGCGCGAACTTAACTACTTGGCCACGGAGCCGGCCCTGAAGCTGTAAAACTTTTTAGAGTCAGTTGCTCTTAAAGGCCAGAAGGTGTGGAATATTCTACTTACTCTGTCAGAAAACAAATGTGAAGTAATAAATGAAATTCTTGCTCTTCAGTTTCTTCTTACCAGCCACATTATTGAGCCACTGTGCACGGGGCAAGTTGGGAGGAGAATGGTTGGTACAACTGAGAACAACTTTCCTTTGAGATCAGTGACCTTACAATTATTACCCTCCCCATGTGTGGTTGGGATTCCTTACCACTGGGGGTTAAGAAGGCATAGAGAAAAATATTTAGGAGTGTGGGTTCTGGAATCATGGAGAATGAGATCTGCTCTCAGCTATGCCACTTACCAGCTGGTATTTAATTTATCTGAACCTCAGTTTCCTCATCTGTAAAACAGGGATAAAAATAACACACACCTTAGAGTTGTAAGGATTTGGTGAATGAAGCACTGACTGTAGTGATTGATAAATGGAAGTCAATGGATATTCTCTGATACCGGGCTACGTGGTGCCTAAGTGGAGTTTTGTGTACTCCAAGAATGCTCCCTAGTTCTCATGGCAAACAGTAGTGTCAGTCATCTGCAGTGCTTAGGAAACATTTGGTCAAGTAAGCAAACCTAGTCTCCCATTGTATCAGGCCATTGTGATAGCTCTGTTCAGTTCCTCTCCCCAAATTCCCCAAATTCAGTGCCTGTGGTTTAGAGTATATTTTTGGCAAATGGTGGAAAGTCATAGATATGGTGAGCTCCTTAACATCTAACAAATTCACTCATATGCAGGTGGGGCCAGAGCCAGAGAAATAATTATTTACGACTCTTATTATGTCACCTTATTTACACCCTTTCCTCCAACTGGAGTATCCAGGGAAATATGGATTACACTTCTTATATCATTTATTCAGTAAATATTTATTAAGTACTTCCTCAATTCATGGTGATTTGATTGGCACTGAAGGAGAGAGCAGGACCTTAGCCTGGCATTGCGGGAGGAGTACATGCGTGCAAACAACACAGTATATGAATATACGGCGTGAGCCCCACAGACAGTACACATTAGAAGAGGAGGTGACCCCGCAGCAGTGTCTTGACACACCTGAGCCCTGTTCAAATCCTGTTTCCTTGATGAAGGCATCACCTTCCTACCTCTTCTCCTTTTTCTGCTCTTCCTTCTTTCTGTTCCAAATCACAACCTCCATTAAGGTTTGGGCTTCAGAAAGCAGGACAGGGTCTAGAGACACTGGCTGAGTCTGCTGTTGGCTTGAGGAACTTAGATGGGGAGGTCTTGGTTTGGAGAAGACATACCTCTTTCTCTTCAGCCCATCTACTTGGCCAACTCCTGCACATCTTTTGCAGCTCATCTTAAGCACTGCCTCCTCTGTGAGTCCTTCCCTGACTGCTCTAGACAAACGTTTTTGGGGTAAGGGTGGAGAATGTATTTATCAGTGATATAATTATTAAAAAAACCACCACAAATGTACTTTATTATGCTGCAGATTTCTTGGTTATGCCTCCCCAACAGCCTCTGTTTCTTCTTCCGCTTTTCTTCTCCATCATCTTCCCAATCTCCAATCTCCACTCTCTTCCCTCTCCTGCTGTAGAATCCCTCGGAGAGGATGATGAGGAATGATCAGAGCGTCAGGGTAGAGGAAATAATGATGTGCTCAGTGAGAGTGATTTGCAGCATCACAAAGAGGGTGTGCATGGCTAGAAATGGTTGGGGATGGGGACAGGGCAGGCACATTACTCAGAAGAGACCTAGATATTGCACCTCATACACACTTCCATCACAGCACTTAGCCCTTTACCAAATAAGTTCATTGACTTCCCCATTCCAACTGATTGGTCTTCAGATTCAATCCAACTCATAAATAGGGATAGAAAGATCTGGAAACATCTTACCTCTCCCGGTACTCAGAACTCTAAATCAGGGATATTCCTTTGAGTTTGTCAATCTGTCTGTTATACATGCCCTCTGAGCCCTTCCTGTACCTTAATGCCATGCTTCACTAAATGGCTCCTGGAATTAAGCTTGTTAGGGAAGGCTGGAAAACCATTCCAGGGTAGTGCATGCCCTCCTGCAGTGTTGTGCAGTTAAATCCTTGCACATTTGCTGTCCATTCTCCAGCTTCTCAATGCTACAGGTTTGAGCCACACGAGCTACCACTGTGGGGTGTGAGGTATTAGGAAGCTCTCCTGTAAACGTAACCACCTGCACGATGGAGTGTGCCCTGATGAAATTCTCACATTACTCACCTCCCCCTGGGGTTTGGTATGTTGTTGATAAAAGAAGGTAGCCCTGGGCTCACTTCATATCATCATGCATATCTGTTAGATCTGGGGAGAAAGTCTTGATGACTTGACCTTCATCTGTGGGAGAACGATAAACACCTGGGACCACTTATCTCTCCCATCTATTCGTTCATACCTTCATCTGTTTATTTATTGAGCATTCACTCTGTGAGAGGCGCTGTGATGGGTGTTAGGGATAAAAGGGTGAAAGATGTGTTATCTGTTCTCAAAGGACATGGGGAAATTGCCTCTCCGATTGTGGTGACAATCTAGGCCTGGGGTCAGTAAACTTTTTCTGTAAAGGCCCAGAGAGTAAGTATTTTAGATTTTGTGGGCCATAAGGTCACTACTGCAACTACTCCTCCACTCTGCCATTGTAGCATGAAAGCAGGCACAGATAATTCATAAACAAATGGGTGTGGCTGTGTTCCAATGAAACTTTATTTGTGGATATTGACATGAATTTCATGTAATCTTCATGTATCATATAATGTTATTCTTCTTTTGATTTTTTTCCAACCATTTACAAATGTAGCAACCATTCTTCATTTGTGGACTATATGAAAACAGGCAGTGGGCTGGATTTGGCTCACAGACCATAGATTGTCCACCCCTGACCTAGGAGGTGATCACTGACTGTTTAGATCTGTGATTACTAAGTCTGGCTCCTGTTCAACCAAAGCAGAGATCCCATCAGCATCATAGGAGGGGTCCTTGTCTTTTCTCCCCTCCTACTTCTGTCAGTCTCCTGTCCCCAAACCCCAACTCCACAGGTCTTTCTACAAAATAGAAGTCCTTTTACAAATTTTTGGTACAACTGGGGACATCTGGGGACTTGTTTTCCTGTGAGAAAATGAAAATCTCTCCAGTCACTATTTGGTCTCTGAAATAGTTAATTTAGTTTTTTTCTTTTTCCCCTTTCTCTGTCTCCATACTAAAAATTAACATAAAAATTCCTTCTGGCTAAATTCCCGATACATTTTCACAGTGAGCATTTTCTGAAGTGAAAATTAGTAGCTTCCTTGCAGTTTTCATCAGGGATGTGAAATTGTGCAGCTCACAGGGGTGGAGAACTCAAACCCCATTTATGAATTAATACATGCTGCTGAGGGTACCTCGCTGTCTGCTAAGTGCCAGCGATTCTTTTCTACAGAATTCTGAGTATCTAAATAGTGTATTTTAATTTCCTTTCTCATTCCACGAGCGAGAGAATACCATTTTCTATTTGCACAAATGAATTAATATGTAACAACTAGCACCTATATAAGATTATATTATTTACACTATTCTTAGGGGTTGGCAGCACTTGGGCAAATTATCATGTCTCTCTCTTGTCCCTCCTCCCTCCCTCCCAATTTTTATCCAGGTGAAATCCAGTTACAATGAGCATTAAGGACACCCTCAAATGGGGACCACAGTCAGTGGGGGCAGACATAGAGCGGGAGGAACTGGCTCAGGTCCCATTTATAGCTGCACTATGATTAGGTATCTACAGGGCTTCGTGGTTTAAGCATAAGATGCCACTTTCACACATCACATCTTCCTTCTTTGATAACCTCTGCCTCTTTCTCGCTCTAGCCATCTGGTCCTCAAAGCAGCCTTAACCTCAGTCTCAAGATCTAAGCTATTGAGCTAAAACCCTATTCCCCGCCCCCACCCCCGGGATGGCTCTGTTCTTTCAGGTCAGAAAATCTGATAGTATATAAAATATGACATTTGCAGCAATTCACAAGAGTTATGGGAAAAGGAATGTTGTAATTGTTAAAAACACAGGCTTTGGAATCAGACAGGCTTGGATTTGAATCCTGGTTTTCCCACTTAGGAGTTATTATAGACTTCAGGCAAAATAATTACTTCTCTGAGTCTTTGTTTGGATAGCTCTGAAATGAAGGAGAAAAGCTGCCTCATAAAGGAGAGATGAAGATTAAATGAGATAATGAACAGTTAGCAAGCACTCAATGACAGGCTGGGGAGAAGATTTAATAAGAACTGGACAAAATGCTACCACCTTGAAAGAGATTTTTTTTTCCTTCATTTGTACTCAAACATTGGTTGAACTGCTGTTTGCTTCTGAGAATAGAGAAAAATAAAATAAGTGTACAATGTGAAATAGAAGAGCTCATGTTCAAGTAGAAAAAGAAGCCAGGGAACAGCAAGTGTCGTACAGGTGGATGAGTGTAAAATTGAAGTATGTCCAGGCAGAGTGGGGCCCCAGAGGTGGGACTCATCAACACACCTGGGCACCTCAAGGAAGGTAGTATTCAGCTAAATATTGAAGGATGAATAGAAACTTGTCAGGTATTCAAGGGTGGAAGTATGTTCCCATTAGAGGGATAGAATTTCGGGTAGCAGAAGTGGAGAAAGTGGTCACAGGTGTGACTGATGAACGATGCTGGGGACAGATGATGAAGGGCCTTGAACGTCAAGCACAGGAGACTGGACTCTGACATGCTCAATGGGCCTTTATGATGTGTGGGAAAGCAGAATGCCATAAATGAGGTGACACCTTTCCCCCTGTAAGTGTGGCTGAGCTAGAATAGAGATCCATGTAGAGCTCAGTCACCTCGGATGTGTCCAACTCATCACTTACACGTGAGGAACTTGAGGCCGGTGATCAAGTCACCCAGCAAAAACTCTGACAAAGTATGAACAAGACTAGGAATAGGTCATCTGAATCCAGTGCTTTAAGTTCCATCCACACCAAGGCCTTCTCATCTAAATCCAGGCCTCTTCATTTAAGCTGTGCGTTCTACAGACTGGATTTAGATACAAGTACCATTCCAGCATGCTTTACTGAGTAACAGCATCTTCCCCACCTTCTGAATGTCAGAACTGTCCGCCTTGCCTGCTGGGAGTGGGGATATCAGCTAGGAGCAAGGATGGGGATTTTGCAAGGAGGAAATGAACCAATTGCAATGCCTTGCAGATGCAGAAACAAAATCAAAACCTAAAGCAGACTGAGAAAGACTTCTTTCTTCCCCTCGAACTTGCAGTCTAAGCTCTGTTTTACAACTGGTAAGGAATGCATCACACTGCAGCTGCTCCCAGCCCTTATTCCCTTACCTCCAGCCACTACCCAGCCCTTCCTTCCCCAGGGCCTAGCAGGAAGCACACCAGCCTGAACAGGTGTGTGTGTGTGTGTTTGCTTGTTTTCTGATTACAGGTGCCTGGGGATCCCACGCTCCAAGCAACAGAACAGGGGCCGGCCTGGGTCTCTTCCCACATTGGGACCCAGAAAAAGGGCTGGAAGCTGAGCTTCACTTCCAGCTTCCCCCGGCTCTGTTCCAGAAGCGCCTGGGCTTCTCCAGAACCTCTGCGCTTGACTCCCTCCTCTCTTAGCAACCGGAAGGCTGTGGATACCATCAGCGGGTGGGGGCCGGGCGGCCGCGAGGCCGTGAGCAGCCCGGGAGCTCAGGGCAGCGGCGGCCCAACCCAGGTGTCCGGCACCCAGGCGACCGCAGTGCGGAGCCACCCGCGAGCGCGACTGTCGTGGCGCCAGCGTGCACGGGGTCCCACCCACCCACCCTCCGCACCTGCCGCGGGGTCCAAAAGGGATCCTGCAAAAATGAGCCATTCTCACCCCGCTGGGTAAGTGACAACGGGAGCTGGTCCACGCCGCAGCAGCTGGTGGCTCCAGCCAGCGGCCCCTCCTCCCTCCTGCTGCGGAGGGAAGGGGCGAGAGGGGAGCGCGGGGCGGGGGCTGGTGAGAGGAGAAAAAGAATACGGATTCTAGGTTGCAGCGAGGATGGCAGAAATCCCAGGCTTCGCATCTCCTCCCTCCCCTTCCTCGCTTCTCTCACCGACGTTCGCCCCTTTTGAAATTTTCACCCTGGAAGGATTAAAAAATGGATGTGAAAAACGCATACATTAAGCAGGGACGTTAGCTGAGATCGAGAGGATCCTGTGGTGTGGAACATATGTGTTTAAATGCAAGGGTAGAGGTCACGAAAATAAGCATTCGTCATTGTGGCGACTGGCATAAAAGGAGGTGTGAGTAGATTTAAAGTTGAGGGAGGTTTCTTTGGGAGGAGTGCCCCTTATTTCAAGATTCTTACTCTGCCCAATCTCAAAAGGATCCTGGGGGCCTTTGAAAATATTTTGACCAGGGAAGGTGGTGTGACACAGCAAAGGAAGGAGAGAAGGAAGGAGTCCTGTGCCTGTGTGTTTACACAGGATCTCCCGTTGCTTTGGGCAGGATGACTCCTCAGAAGACATATTTTGGCAATTATTCAATCTATTCTAGAAAGTTAACTCGGTCATTATTGGCTGTTGCAAAAAACAAAAAAGGTCTTGGTCCTTTCCTTGGAAGGGAGAATATCCAGTTTCCTTCTGAATTAAACAATGTAATGCATATTAGATGTTTTTTTAATTATGATAATATCCTAGTTGATCTTGCAACTAATTTGAAGATGCTTTCCTTTTAAATTGAATTTATTGCACATTTTCAAGAGCAGCAAATTAGCAGAGGACAACATATTTAAGATCACTTGGAGTTTGTGATGTCTGAAATACCACGTTAGTCGTTATGCTTCGGATTTACAGTCAAAGAGAGATTTTATTTTTTAATGAGTTCTGTGAGCATAATGACATAAACGAGAAAGTGTTTGAAAAAACTAAAAGCATTTAAGGGGCCATGTTGGAAGTCAGTTTGAGAACTTTTTGGAAAGTCACATAACTATGACTACACAAGCTGCTTCTTTTATCTCAGATTGAATTTAGTTTAGGTGTTTTAAGCCTGCAATGCTGAACTCCTGTGCAGTTTTAGTTAGCCGGGGGCCATGTGAGATGTAAATAGCACTATTTTTCTACAGCTGCTGTTTGCGGGATGTCCACATTTGGGAAAATGAATGTGTCAGTCATGGTTGTCTTCCTGTGTTTTTCAAGTTTTTGGCTAAGTTAGAATCTGATTAGACCATTTAATCGTCTATTTTAGAATGTGGAAAAACCTGTAGCTGCTTATTAAATTGCGCGTGATTAAGATTTCAGAAACTGAAGTGAAATTTTTCTGAAGCTGTTAGTTCCTAGCTCATGGGAAAAAGGAAAATTTGTGATCTCGTGAAAGAGGATGCTTCCTGGTACTCTTCAAGAAAGATATTAATATAACAGCAGTAAGTTTGCACTAAAATTGAAAGCTCCTGGAGATTAGGCATCAATCTCATTCATCTTTGCGCCCTGTTTGCCTAGCAGAGTGTCATGCATAAAGGAAAGCTCAACAGATGTTTGTTGAATGAATGGTGTGGCCCGGTGATGCAGCCAGTCTAGAGCTGGATGTAGTATTCACGTGTGAAAACCATATTTCATATATGAAAACCAAAAAACATTTATCAGGTGCCTACGATGTGCCAGGTTCTAGTCTAATGTTTTACGTGAAATACCTCATTTAATCTCCCCACCTCTTCCACGAGGCACGTTCTAGTCACCCTTATTTTCACAGATAAGGAAACTGAGGACTGAGAAATTTCTAAAGGTCTCCCAGATAGGAGGGGTCAGGGCTGGAGTGCAAAGAGCCTGTGGGCTTAACCGTTGCACTACATTGCCTCCCGTGGTCAACAGCTGAGACGTGAGGAGCCCCAAATACATAAAAAGTCGTATCCAAATCAGACCAACATCTCGCAGGTGACAGCTGTACATAACTACCTAGTATTTTGATACCTAATTAGAAAATAATTTTATAATAGTGTGTTTATATTTTTTGTTTTAGGCCATCAAAAACAAATGAACACAATAAACGTAACAACTCTAAATGCCTTAAAATTCACTCAGGAACCAAATTATTCAAATTGCTACAGTTTTCCCTCAGTATAAGGAGTGATTATTTTTCTTGCCTACGCTACCATTTGGAAATAATAAAAGTTTCAGTAGCAAATAAAAGGTTTCATTAAAGCTGAGAAAGCTTTTCCATCATTACTGAAGCAGTTTGTACTTATTCCATCTTAAGGATAAAGTGGTAATAAAGTGCAGTTGTACAATCAGACAAACTTGAAATCCCTGAAATTCCACCCATTAACAAGGGATGCCCTAATGCTTTCTCTTGGTGCTTCCTTTGAGTTCACTGCTTGCTTAATTACAACATGAAACACTTGACACAAAAATTGCAAGAGCTGTGTTGACTTTGTTCAGCTAGAGTTTGGAGTAAATAAAAATGATCTTAAAAACTTCTGCCAAAGATTATAATAGACTTTGAATCTGAGCTGCATTGTAATTTGCAGGAAGTCGACTATACAATACCGTTTCTGGCACCGCCATCTTTAATGAAATTGTTTCAGAATGGAAAATTTCAATTGATAGTCCCTCTGGTTTGCTCAGTCTCACCCCGAGTTGTGATTTGTTTGTGCGTGTGTTTGTGGCTTGTGCACTAGTCCTAGAGAAGGAATGGGGAATTTATATCCCTCAGTCATGCATGAGGATAAAATGATCTGGCTCTTCTGACTCCTTCAAAGGACCGCCACTGGATCCGTGTGAAGTCGGCCTCTTGTTTGAAGGATACGCTGAGCTCTAAGTAGAGATAGTCACACTCGTCTGTAAATTTGCTTTGAGGAACTGGAAAAATGGGGAGCATTATAGTTTATGACAACATAAAAATACAGAAGGTGTTGTACGTTTGGAAATGTTATTCCAAGGTTTAAAAACTTTTTTTTTGTTTACACTTATTAATTTACACTTTTTACACAAGTGCTTCTGTGGTGACAGAGTATACTGCAGTGTGGTACAGAGAGAATGAACACATCCTGAGTACTCCCTGATCACTCAGTCCTCCTTCATCGAAGGCAGAGTAAAAGCTGCTGTAAGTGAAACTGTCAATTTTTAGGTAGCAGATATGTGTATCCAGAAGTGACAAAAAATTATAAGCCCACCATGTCATTTATAATTGGAGTGCCCATTGCACTTTGTTTCTGGCTCCCTCTTTTTTTGGATCCAATGTGGTGTTTTTTAAGTTTTTAAAGTTGAGACATTATTAACATATTATATTAGTTTCAGGTGTACAACATAGTGATTCGATATTGTATATGTTGTGAAATGATCACTACAAAAATGATCTTACCTATATGTGGAATCTAAACAAACAAAACTCATCGAGGGGCCGCCGGTGGCTGTGGTGGTTAAGTTTGCGCCCTCCACTTCGACACCTGGGGTTCTTGGGTTTGGATTCTGGGAACTGACCTACACACTGCTTATCAAGCCATGCTGTGGAGGCATCCCACATGTAAAATAGAGGACGATGGGCACAGATATTAGCTCAGGGCCAATCTTCCTCGCAAAAACCAACCAACCAACCATAAAAACACAACTAATCGACACAGGGAAAAGACTAGTGGTTGCCAGAGGCCAGGGGGTGGGAGGTGAACAAAATGGGGGACGGTGGTAAAAAGGTACAAACTTCCAGTTAGAAAATGAACACTTTGTAACCATGTGTGGTGATGGATGTTAACTAGAGTTACTGTGGTGTCTCTGCTCTCTCAGTTGGCAAACAGCAGTAGTGTGTACCGCTGTAGCAGCATTCTTGTCTGTTGCTCACCACTCACTCCCACCTTCAAAATTATCTCTGTCACACAGAATTTCGGACTTGAAGTCATTAAATATTTGAATTCAATTGGATAGTTTCTGTTCACCCTCCTGTTAAATAGTAACAACTTACCATTAAGGAGTGAATTGTTTCTGGTTAAAAGAGGTGAATCAAATGTGCTCATTTGTCTTGACTTCCTATCTGATAATTTTGTTACAGATTCTGCTCTTTTTTCAATAGATATGATGTCTTCTCTTATCCCTTCAATTAACAAACCTTTTCAAATAAGTAGTTGAAAATGGGAACAGATTTGTTATGCGACACCACTCAATTCTTTGAATGCCTTCAGAGTTATGTGCCAAATATCACGTAGGGATCTATCACCAAAAAGTGTATTCGAGGTTCTGATCTTTCAAAGGACGACTCAATTATATCCTCCTTTAGTTGTGTTGAAAGCAAAGGATTGGAAACTCCTTGCAGTCACATTTGTTGCAAACATGTGTGTTGTATCAACATCTATACAATACTTTAAATTGTCCCTTTGTTTTTCATATGTTTTTATAAGTCCAATGCACTGAATAGGATGCCAGACGGTGAGAGGTGTGCCTTTCTGTTGTAAAAGCAGAAAGATGATTATAAAAGTGAAGAGTAGGGGGATCAGCATGACTGGAAGTGCATTTGCAGGCAGATCAGTTTTAGGAGAGTACAAAGGAAACTTGAGTGTCTAGAAATTGATGCCCCTAACACTATCCTTGCCTGAGTTCCCCTAGGAAAGTCTTTGGGTGTCCCCAGGGTGACATGTCCCAGTTTATACACTTCTGGTTTGGAGAACAGGTGCAGTCAGATGCAGTCTGCTATGGCGTTCCACTTCCTTTCTCCCCGTCTCTGCTGATGAAAGGCATCTTTAACTGGGAGAAGTGCAGACTCCCCCAACTTATTTTGATTATTAATAAATATGTAAAAGTTTTTCAGGGAGATGAGAAAAATAAAACTTCTCTGACCCAATTTTCAATGCTAAAGTCAGCCTCAAATAATCTGGACCTGGGGTGTTTATGTATTTTTGAGACTTTGAATTTCCAGAAATATCGTTTTCAATGAAAACTTCAGATTCTGGAAGACTGTACTAAAATAATCTTTTAAATTTTAGTTACTAATTTTGGCACAGACCAAGAGAAGCAGTACGCAGATTGAATTATTGGATCTGTCCCTCCAATGGCTTACTCACTTCCCCAAACAAATAGTTGAAAATACTGTATGCTTTGGAATGATTCCAGAGATGTCTATCAGTTTTAAAAAAACTGTCAAATTAGATGGGGGTAAAATTTATAAAAAAGAAAAAAATCTGGGATTCAACTTTCATATTGGTTTGCAAGTCTCTTTGTCACTTTTCCCTAAACTTGAAATCCCAAATGATATATTCTGAGTATGATTTATATTAAAGAAAAGGATAAGGAAAGAGGGCAATCAGTTGAGTCACATTAAAGTAAAATCCTTGGCACTACAAAAAAAATTAGTGAGCAGACATATATTTATGCTTTCCATTAAAATAAACTAAGGTAAATGTATTTATATATAGTTACCTCATTAACTTAGTGTTGTGTTTAAGTGATCAACTACTGGTCCTGATTGCATTGAATAAGACTTGTGTAGTGCCCTCAAAGGAGAATTATTTGAGTGTGTAGACACTGCATTTTGATTTCTCTTTAGTTTTTGGCTTCGGCCTAGCTCCGTGGTTCTCAAACTTCAGCATACAAAGAATTACTGAATAGTTTGGTATAGACAAAATCATGTGTATTGTACTTTATGGGTTAAATTAATAATTTTTAGGGACATTTTTGACCATATAGTACATTTGCATCTTGTGCTGACTAAAAAAGTGAACGCAAATGTAAGACAGGACCCTGATTTCCAGCTGAGCAGAAGCCTTTTGGTTCTTCACTAGCCAGAACCTCTAAATCACCTTTTCCTGCAAGAGCCCCAATTAGGGAATACAGCCGTCATTGGCAACATCATTGCTGCCAATTGTTGTGTCAGAAAATAGATCTAGAGTAAAGTAATTCACCAGAGAGCTTGCCTTTCTGGATTGATGCTTTTCCATCCCAACTTCCTACATGAAATGAGGTAGGATCCTGAAGGTGTCTGTTCCTCTTTTTGATGGATCAGCAATAATCCTTTTCTGTTTGCCAGCACAGATAATTCAGAGTCCAAGTGTGGCAGTTTGGATTTCTATGTACCCAGGAAAGTTCCTGTGCAGCCCTTTGTTTCTTCTTTCTGAATCCATGCTATGTACTTAAATTGGTCGCCCTTCTGGTTACACCTATTTTATGGACTGAATTGGGTCCCCCGCTCCCAACTCATATGTTGAAATTGTAACTCCCGGTACCTCATATGTGATTGTATTTGGAGGTAAGGTCTTTAAAGACGTAATTAAGATTAAATGAGGTTGGTGGGTGCGCCCTAAAACGATGTGACTGGTGTTCTTATAAGAAGAGGAGGTTAGGACACAGACACATACACACAGAAAGACCATGTGAAGATGCGGGGAGAAGATAGCCATCTGGAAGCCAAAGAGAGAGGCCTGGAACAGTCTCTGCACTCAGGACTCTCAGAAGAACCCAACCCTGCTGACACCTTGATGTTGGACTTCTAGCCTCCAGAACTATGAGACAATAAATTTCTGTTGTTTACACCACCTGGTCTATGGTACTTTGTTATGGCAGCTCTAACAAACGAATACGATTCGTCTGCCACTGCTGATGCTCTTCATTACCTGGTCCTGCAAAAACCGAAGATGGTTTTTGTGAGAAATGCAGGGTCATTGCAAATAAATGATTTAACAATATGAGAGTCATGAGGAGTGGAGATTGGAAGCCAAAAGTTCAAAAGGGAGATGAAAATCAACGCAGACAGAAAATATCATTCAAGGACTAGCGAAGAGAAGCAGTTAAGATAATAAGTCAATGCTCTCCACTGGTAAGTATTAAACTTTTCTTTTGTTAAGTCTGGTTAGTAATCAAATTACTCCCCACCTCTCAGTGTCTGACACTGGTTGAGATAGAAAATTGAACATTTTAAGCTGGTGATCCATTTTTCTGTGACTGCTATTATTTTCTTATAATAGTAATAAACATTTATAAATTAATGAAAATTCTTCAGGCAAGATATTGAAGCAAGGGAAGAAACAGCAGGGAGCTAAACAGACAATATAAATTGCACATAGTAGTTATGAAACAGCATTAAAAACTAAGGATTTTAAATTGAATTGAATCATAGTATTTTATAGTAGCAGTTAATTTGGCATTCTCTGTATGCCATGGATTGTAATATTTCATATTTGTGAATATTATGTGGCTCTCATATTAAGAAGTTGTTGTTCTTCATAGCTTGCTCCAAGATATTTACAATAATACTGTTTCTGTTGTTTAGATTCAAATAAAAATAATCTCTTGTAAATTAGAATAATTGATTTAGCAGGGATTGCAAATCTCTGGGCACTAAGGATGCAAGTGGTTTTTAGTTTCCTCTTTGTACTTATCTGTATTTTGAAAATTTCTACTTTCAGCAGAAAAATACAAAGAGGAAAACAAAACTTGCTTGAAATTCTACCATCCACAAACAATCATAGTTAGCGTTTTTGTCATTTTCTTTCTTCCCCATTTTCCTGTGGATTATTCCTATTTTTAAAGCTATACTGACAAAGCTATACTGTTTGAAAAGCCATTTCTAAGACTACTGTTTTTCAAGCTGCACCAGCCAGCACCATGTGGGCGCTTCCCTCATAGCGTTCTGGTTGTCTTCAATTTCCCTTATAAACCGCAAGCTCTTTGTGGCTGGAGGCCACACCTCTCTACATATTTTGCTCCTCCATGTGCCCCTAGGACTATGCCCTGAATTTAGCTTAACAATTGCTGACATATGTCTCCTATCTTAGTGATCACTTATGATAAGTCCCAAGAGTACATTTGCTCATTCATTCAATTAATATTTGCTGAGTGCCTACTATATGCTAGTCACTAAGCTACCATATTAAGCACTTACTTTGTCCCAGAAATTCATTTGAGTTCTTGAAAAAATATGAATAGTGAGTTTTTAAGAAAGCTTTCAGAAGTCACTGATCTTCACTGAGCTTTTCTGTCGTTGGGCAGCAGGGGGATTGTACTAGTTAGAATATGTTCAACTGCAAGGGACAGAAAACCAAATGAATAGAGGCTTAAGCCATGACAATATTTGTTATTTATTTGAGAGGTAGTCTGGAGGTATAGGATTCTTTTTTATTTGTAATATCAGGACTTGGGTCCTTATCTCTACAATTTTCTTGGTCTTTTCCTTATGGTAGCAAGATGACTACCCTAGATTCAGGCATTGTATCTTTATAAAATCATCCCAAACAGAAAGGAAAAAGACAGATGAAAAGACGATATTTTTTAATAAGGGAGAAAAACATTTCCAGAACTTTCCAGCAGACTTTCCTTTATATCCTGTTGGTCAGAACCACATCAATGAGCATTCCTACTACAAGGGAGAGCAGGAAAGAGTGTATTTGACTTTTCCAACTTCTGTGGGAGATAGGCAAGGGAGAAGAGTTTGGGAATGGCTTCTGGTAGCCAGTCAACTGTGTCCAGCACACTGCTTTAATCATCAGCTGTCTGGCTCTGGACTTAGAAAGTCTGAGTTCAGATTTGCCTCATAGCTGCTGTGTGACCCTAAGCAAATTCTGTGTAATCTTTCTGATTTTTGTTTTCTTTTCAGTTCTGAGCTAGGTGTAGAGTTGGGTTAATTAGACAAGGCATCCCGGAGGGGTTAATTTTGGGAAAGAGTTTTGAAGGAGGGGAGAAACATAAAATAATGTATCTGAAAACATTTAAAGTAAAAAGTACACTCTCAAAACACAGTATTATAATTACAATCATTATTGACAGAGCAATAGGGGCCCATTGTGATTTTGAATAAGTGAGAGGAGACAACATTACTTGTTTAGCTGACATGTTCTTAGGAGCAGGTAAGGGTGCTATAAAACCAAGAGAAAGTTGGCCTGGCCTAAGAAGTCAATACTTCAAATTTGGTTTTGTCTTTATGTGGAACTTAAATATCTTTAAGTGATATTTAAACTTAAATGTCCCTTGCTCATATTTTGGAACCTTGGATACAACACTAAGTGTACATACTAGGGTTTTTCTTCTTTAACTGAAAGATCTTTGCCTTCAATTCAAAGTCAGAAATTAATTTCAGATTTATTTCTGTTCATATCCTGGACCTTTATAAGAGTGAGTTTGAATATTTCTTCTCCTTGAAATCAATGGTTTGGAATCTCTTTCTTGAACTGCCAGCAAATGACTGTTTCATCACAATTCACAGGGATTTGTAAAAGGTTATCACTGTTAAATTCTTCTTTCCTATAATTTCTTCTTTCCTCTCAGTCAAACTTGAGGTTAGAGCTTTGACCCAGGCTGGAATCTTCCAGAACGGGAAGTGGGCTTAGGGAGCAGGTGAGGCTGAACCAAGGCTGCAGTCTGTGAAAGGTGTTATTGAGATTCCAGTCCTTGGTGAGGAGATTGGCTCAGAGAAGAAAAAAAAGGAAAGTCTGAAGTTTCAGGGCCAAATTCAAGAGTGTGGATCAGGAACCAGATCTCAAAAGTCCTCTGATGGGGAGCAAGGAAGCTGGGAGACAGGGCCCAAGGAAATTTAGGAACTGTAGTGGGGAATGTGAACAGAGCTTAGAGCATTTCGAAGGAGGCACAAACATGGGTTTGAAGTGTCTGAAGGATTGGAACTGTCTGAAAATTGTCTTTCTTGTTTTGTTGTGTTCTTCTAAATGAAAAGGAATGAAATCCCAAAAGGAATATCAATGTTCCATAAAAAAATTATGAAATAAGCATGCTGTAGTAGAAAGAGGAATATTTTTGGTGTTAGCAAGATGTAGGTTTGAATCTCAGTCATGTCTTATGTGAACTTGGGAAAGTTAATTTCTCTGTGCCGCACTTTCCTCTTTCAAAAAATGGGGCTAATAGGGGCTGGCCCCGTGGCCGAGTGGTTAAGTTCGCGCGCTCCGCTGCAGGCGGCCCAGTGTTTCGTCGGTTCGAATCCTGGGCGCGGACATGGCACTGCTCGTCAGACCACGCTGAGGCAGCGTCCCACATGCCACAACTAGAGGAACCCACAACGAAGAATACACAACTATGTACCGGGGGGCTTTGGGGAGAAAAAGGAAAAAAAAAAAACAAAAAACAAAAAATGGGGCTAATAAGTACCTTCTCTGCAGGAACATTGGTACATATTAAAGACTCAATGAATGGCAGCTGTTGTGTACTTATTTTGACCTTTGTGCAGAGCATATGTTGCTTGTCTTTTTAAATTTTTTTCCCTCGTTTTATTTTTCCAGGTTTATTGGGATGTAATTGACCAATAACACTAAAGTGTACAATGTGATGATTTTATATGCATATATGTTATGAAATGGTTACTATAGTAAGGTTAGTTAACATATCTTAAGTCTTAGGATTTAATTCTTAAAGTACATCAACCAAAAATACATAAAATATACAACTTAAAATAAGCAGAGATATCCCAAACTAGTTGCGAGGGAAGACAGGGAATGTGTTCCCAGTCCATAAATCACGTTGTTTAATCAAACTAATTTATTTTAAATGGTAACCTGTTCTTAAATTCATGAATTTTTAAAAAGTAAATTAACACTGACCCATCTATTAATAATCCAAAAAGTATGGTTGCCCCTTTAAAGAAATGATGATCTGGATAACTGAGAAATCTAATAAGACTGAAAACTATGACCCAGAGCATTTGTACTTCTCCAGCATATTCTCAGGCTTATTCTTCTTCTCTAATTTGAGAATTCAGGATAAACTCAGGAAGCTGCATCATTACTTTGACATTAAGAAATGGTAGAAAGACTGGTGAAAATATTATGGTTGTTTTTCTTAGTGATTGATCATTTAAAATTTAGTCAACCTCTTTAAGCTTTGACCAGATGTCTTTACTATTTTAAATTTCACTCTGGTATGTAAAAATTACATTTTAGGAGAATGAGAAGATTTTTGAAGAGATTGATTGTGTTACCCTTCCCCACTCAACACACACAGTAATTTTGTTGGTGTTGACTTCTTTGGTGACCATGTTTTGTTTTTGTTTATTTTAAATTTTAAGTGGGCTCTTTGTATCTCTAAGAGACTGCATCCCAAGATCAGGTATAAATAAAGAGTGATCAGAGTTCTAAGCCAACACAGCCCACTAAGCCTGTTTGACATATAATGGGTGACTGACTTAATTGACAATTTAATGACACTATTAGAACGCAGTTCCCTTTTGCTGTACTAATTCAGTGGTAAATAATTAACAAGTTTCAACTTGAGCATCAGGAATTTGTGATGTCCCTCTCTGGGACATTTTGTATATGACATTCCCACTTCTTAGCAGGAGTCTGGACAGAACCTCTGTCCCATCATCACCCATCCACGTTTTACTCCCTCCCTCAACACTTGACTTGTCATTTAGGATGCGGTTCAGATTTCAGTTCTTCTGGGATACTCGTCTTTTGTGGGCATAGTTCACTTATTTGTGAAACGGGGTGAAAACCTGATAAATATAGGATGTTTTGAAGTTTAAATGAGATCGTGTGTGCCGGGCACAGTAAATGTCAGCTGTTATGATTGTAGCCCATCAGACTGTCCTGCCATTATTCATTTGTTGGATTGTAAGTGCATTGAGGGCAGGGACTGTGCTTATACTGCTCTGTAACCTTACAACAGCAGAGGGCCTGTTATCTGGTGAGTACTCTGTATTTGCATATAATAATTGTATTAATCTCCTTCCTGTCTGGCAGCAGACGTGCTGAGCACTCTCTTCTTAGTTTTATCCTCTGGCCTTTGAAACACAGTGGGTTCCTCCATGTTTCCCATGGGGGCTCTAAAAGTATGTGTGTGTGTGTGTGTGTGTGTGTACGCATACGTGTGTGCATGCAACAGGGATGGAAATAAGAGCTCCACCTGTGGCAGCAGGAGAGTCTGGCAGAAGGACAGAGTAAAGAGAGGGACCATGGTGCTCTCTAGTCCCTGGGACTTTGCATATGATAGTCCCTCTTTCTAGAAAAATCCTGATGCAAGTTGCCTCACCTCCCCCTCACATGGCTTGGCACTTGTTAGATTTCCTTCTACTGGCTCAGACTTCACTTTGTTCCTGATGTTTTGAATGGTCCCTCTACTCTCAAGTCTCTTTGATATACCTCCTCTGTGATCTCAAAGCATGATGTGTTTACCCCTCTCAGAGCACAAGTAAATGTATATGTGGCTCATTTAAGATAAAACATTACTAAACAGTAGAGCAGCTAATGGTGCCCCACACTGTATTAAATGCTTGATTGCGTGATCTTGTTTGATCCTTAACGGAAGCTCTGTGGGTGAGGCACTTTTATTTCCCCCCTTTTACAGATGAGGAAACTGAGGATAATAGTGATTAAACAACTTGTTGAAACTCATAGAGTAAAAGTGGCAATAAAGGACTTAAACTAGATTTTTCTGATTCCAGAGGGTGGAGGTAAGTGGGTAACCCACTGGTAACATGGTCTTGAAAATGATTAGAAAAGCCTGATTTTTTAAGAAGAACTAGCATTCTGAAACTAACTTAAACTTTGGTGGACATAAATGACAGACATTTGACATAAATTCTTTAGTATAATTTTAATTTTTTTCCTCATATGATAGCCTCAATAATACACTTAGAAAGCATAGCACCATTTTTTGTTAAGTGCACAACGGCTGGTAGGACTGACCCTTTAAGAATTTATTGATTGTTCATCGATAGCTCAGCCCCATGCTGAGAGCTGTCTACACGGTTATCACTGACCCAGCAGAAGGGCTGAATATTAAATGTGAAGATAAAACTAGTTTGGGGAAATATGAGCATCCAGAAGCACATGGAATCAAAGTTCAAAATTCTTTTAGTAAATTTGAATTTTGTTCAGAAGTAATTTGAATGAGAGTTACCATAGAAATTTTCAGATTGGATTATGAGAAGGGGAAAAAAAAGGGACTTCCCAAATGAAATCGGTTGTGACATCAAGGAGTGGCAATACTTATACTACTTGGTGACATTTTGTGTTCTAACTTGGATTAGTGTGGTTAAAGCAGCTAAGATCTTTATGAAATAGAGAAGATGATTACCTCCAAATTGGATTTCGGAAAGCATTCTCTGCTCCCCAAAGTCACCATTTAACTTGAGTTTCTGATTCCTAATTCATAATCAGAGCTTGTGCCCTAGAATTAAGAATTTGATCTTGTCAAAATATAAATATCCCCGCAAGAAGAATGCTGTGCTGTGATTGACACAGAGAGGCACCACCCAGATCCCCGTGTGTGGAGATGTGTCTGTAGATCCTCCAGCTGTCAGCACCTTCGGGGTCTGCTTTAGCTCCAGAGCATGGCCTTGTCCAAGGGAAACCTTCCTTCTTGAACAGCCTCATTGGTGACAGCCTGGAAGGATATAAAGGCTCGGCCCTTTCAGACTGGTGCTGGACAACCTGAGGAGAATACTTGCTCCAGAGTTCCCTTCTGGGCTGGTCAAGGCTGTGCTTGATCTGTGTGCAGTTTGAATTGTCCCTCTGCCCAGTCCTGCTTCCACATTCTTCCTTTCACAGATGTTGGTCCCTACTAAACGTCTTGCCCCTAAACTGCATTTCAGCATGTGTACTGAGCAATTCTGACAACTGCTTTCCTGAGAGTAGCTGAATATGGAAAAATAGGACAAGGAGGCAGGGGGAGGAGGAGGAAGAATCTGACATTGCCAGATGGTACTCTGTGCAGAAAGATTGTCATTTAGGAGTGAGAAAGGATACAGGAAAGGAAGGTTGGGTGTGTTGGCAAAGCAATCTTTCCCTACTTATTAATTTTACATAAGCCAGCTCTGGATATCAGAATATCTAAGTAGAATAACATGGAGGTTTTTCAGGTCCAAAAGACTGCAGTTTTCTGAATGTTAACTCAAAATGGATATTGACAACTAGAAAAGAATTTTAGGATCTACAAAAGGAACCATATTTATTTATTTGTACATTCAAAAATTATGTTCCGGGTGTTGTTTTGTGTAACTGGAATGCTAGGCCCTAGTGAACAGGACAAAGCTAATGTTCTCATAGGGTTTACAATATAGAGAAACGATAGTTAAGGAACCTGCTTTCTATCTTCAGAAAGATGGTGCTCACACTTACATGAGCCTCTCCCTAAGTGGGTCATGATTAACCACTTGTTGAAGAACAAATAGGGAGAAATAGATTTTAAGCATAACCTCCTTAAGGAAGGTTTTTCTTGCCAGTAGGGGAGGTTAAATATGGGAAGAAATTACTCATGGTGGAAGTCTTTAAGGAGTATTTGGTTTTATCGGTATAGTATTACTTCAGTTTGGGCTTAAATTGTTGGGAGAGGAGGTGTGTACTCAATGATAACTTCCTACATTCATTGAGCCTTTACTATGTGCTAGGTAAATTGCCAAGTGTTTTATACACATTGACTTATTTAATACTCTAAATGACTCTCTGAAGAAGCACCATTACTATTTCTGTTTTCAGAGGAAGATATAAGGCACAGGGACATTAAGTCCCTTTGCCTCTGGTTGCTAATCTACTAAATAATCTAGTTAAGATTCAAACTCAGGAAATCAGACTTGAGAGATCAAACTCTCAACTACCACACTCTGCCTCCTCAAGACACAGCAGGAGGATTTCAGTGTTAAAAGGAGAGTTAGAAAAAGCCAGTCATGCCATTTCCCTCCTTAAATCTCCACTGCACGGGGCCGGCCTTGTGGTGTTCCACTTCGGTGGCCCGGGTTTGCTGGTTCAGATCCCCTGCGCGGCCCTACATACCGATTATCAAGCCCTGCTGTGGCAGGCATCCCATATGAAGTAGAGGGATGTAGGCATGGATGTTAGCCCAGGGCCAATCTTTTTCAGCAAAAATAAGGAGGAGACTTGGCAGTGGATGTTAGCTCAAAACTAATCTTGCTCAAAAAAAACACATCTCTCCACTGCTGTCAGAAAACCATCCAGTCCCAGGAGCATTGGGGAGGTCTTACAGGTCACTCCTTTGATTTTTAAACAATTTTCCTTTAATTGAGCCAAAATATCCTCTCTGTACTTTTACTCATCGTTTGTGATGATTCTGCCTTCTTAGCATCTTTCCCAGGTCAACCATTCACTTACCTGACCACCTACGTGTCTTTCCTTTTCCAGGCTGAGCTCTATGGGACCATTGACTGTACCTCATACAGCACAGTCCAGTTTAGTGGTTAAAACAGAACAGTCCCTGATCTGAACCCTGGACCTGCCTTTAACTAGTTGTGAGCCAGTTATCTAACCACTCTACACCTGTTTACTCGTCTCTGAAGGGGGAGAATAATAGTACTTTGCAGCTTGTTTTGAGAATTAAAATATACAGTGCATGTTATATAGAGTGTTGACGTTGTGCACTGTGAAAAAAGTAAGTAAGTGGTCAGTAAATACTAGTGGTGAAAATTGTTGGTTTCTGGAACTTTCCCTCCTATCACTCTTCCTCCAAACAGGCTCATTATCTCCTCTCGTTTGGATACTGTTTTTCTAATAATGCATATTTTTAAAGTGGCCACAATTTTTTTTTTTTGTCTGTTCAATGATGTGAAATTCTTATGTCTCTAGAGAAGAGCTTGAAGGCTCAAACTGCGTCTTCTAGAGAACTGGCCCAGCTTAGTGGGTCCCAGGCCTGCTGACTCCCCAGGTACTGTTTTCCTATTGCCTCATCTGTGAACATTGCAAAACTATCTCGCCAGCAGTCAGCACAGTTGGAGACTAGTTTTGTTTTTACTAGTCACTTCAAACCATCATATTAGGGCTATAAATAAAATAATATGGTTTTCATCTGGCCGTATCGTCAGAATAAGCTGAGAGAAATTGTAAATCAATATTTAGCATAATTGCTGATGATCTGTCAGGTTTGGATGCAAATAAAAAGAATGAAGAATGTAATATAAAATCATTTATATGATATCAGTTCAGTCACCCTCTATGAAGTGGCAGGCAGCAGAGCCTCATGGTCCACTTTTAGTTGGCAAAGAGTTCTCTTCTAAAGAGTCAGAAAATAATTGACCTTTATGTCAATTGCTCTTCTGTATTGGTCTTTCTTCAAGTTTCCTCAAAAGGTTTTTTTTTTCTGCCTCCCAGGGAACTTTTTCTTCTAATGCAGTGTTGTAGCACACTGCAAAGGCACTTATTTGACAAAAACAAAGCAACAAAACTAACATTGTCAGCATGATCATTCCCACTGAGCATTCTGCATTTTAAAAAAAGCCAGAATATGTGCAACATGCTTTTGAACCTATTTTGTTATAGACTATTTTCAGTTATCCTCAAGCAGAAGAAAGGTTATGATCCTTATACATGGATTTTTTTAAAAGATTATGTGTCAAGGAATTGGACCAGTATGCTTTGTTTCCATGAACTGATGTATTCATTCATTCAACAAATATTGGCTGAGTGTTTACTGTGGGCATGGTGCCATAGCACAACTTGTGAGAGGGCTATGGGGAGGAATCTTAGATGAATCTAAAAAGAGCGATAGATGAAAGAAATTCTGCTGGAAGGTAGCGAGACAAGGACCCTAGAGAAGGGATAGGTACAATTCTGTGGGAATTCCTGTGACATTCTGGCATCTTCTTTTTAAGGCATTTGATCTGAGTTTACAATGAACCATGCCTACTTTAAGAACCTCAGCTTCCGGAGTATAAAGTGAGGGAATTGGCTAGACCTTATGTGGTCATTTCCACATATGAATTTCTATAACCCAATGATGTAGCAGGTCTAGGTAAATACATTTCCAGACTAGCAAACTTAGATCATCCTCTTCAGGAAGCAGTCACAGCATTTTACTTCATGGTGATAATTATAAACGGAAGAAGATTGAATTCTCCAGGGGCGTGAATCTCAAAAGGGGTAGAATTAGAATTTGACCTCAAGCCTTCCACCCCCAAATCCCATCCTTTATTTTTATCTCAGCAAATTTATTTTGGGCAGGAAGTGTTTGATATAGATTTATTTGCCTTAAGTAATTGCAGGAAAATTGTTGCACCTCTTAAGAGTTAAGGTGTCTGGTCATGTATTTCCTACGTTTTCTCATGCAAATAACAGATGCGATTTTTAGTGATAAAAGCTAAATAGTTTAATTTTCCTTTACTTTTCTGGTTATTGGTGCTGCTTTCAGACATTTTTTAGGGGGAAGTTGTTTCAATTTAGATTTTATTAACTTTTTTGCTAAGACTCTTGTTGAGATTCAAAGTCTTAGACTTGGGTGGCTTGAGTGTGATGAGTTTCTTCATAAAACTGGAATTCAGTGGATTCTTGCAAATCTTTTCTGATGGACAATAAGAGAAGCATTTGGGTCAGGAGAAGGAGCTCTGTTGCTTGTGAATTATCACATAATATTAATCAAGGTACAATATCCTGTGATTTGTTTAACTTGACTTCCCAGTACAAGGACTTGATATGTGAGTTGTGGAGATGTTTTATCTGGCTGTCATTGCTAGAAGCTTGCCTTTGCAGTGGAGGTTTGATATTGGCCCTCCTTGAACGCTATCAAACTCCTACAAATTGCAGATTTAGTGACCTCTGAAATGCAAAGCACCTCTCCATTAGGCTTCTCAACTTTAGTAATAAAACCGTGCTCATTCACCTGTCTCCCTTGATTCTGTTGAGCATAAAATGGTGTAACCAGTTTTTCCAGATTGGTAGGTGAGTTGAACTTTTCCATTTGTGGCAATGTAAAGAGACGTCTTGCATAAAATTTTTTGATTGAAATGCTGCTGAAAAATGTCAGTGCATTTGCTAGAGTCCTTATGTTCTTTTTGTTAGGGATAGGAAATAGTTGAACAGGTATATGAGCCCCTTTGGTCAAATATTGCATACAAAAGATGAGTTTCTGGATTAAAGGTAGGTAAAAAAATACTTCTGTATGTTGGCTCATAAAATGAATCATTTTATTAACCCCTTGTGATATACCTTGCTAATCACTTTCTAAATTTAGTTAGTGGTGTGCTGTTAAATTGGCTTTTCAGAAAGAAAAAAGAGCCCTGATTTGTGGTGTTTGTCAGTTTCTATGGTATAAACACTCCCACGATGGCCAATTTCAAGCTAACAATGTTAGCTTGCAAAAATCCTGAAAATTTTAGCAATTATCTCATCAGAGCCAGTATGAGTCAGCCCAACACACCATTGTTGGTGCTTTTTTTTTTAACAACTTGAATTTGAGGGGTTTTTTTTTTAAGGTATGCTTTTGGGTGAGGAAGATTGGCTCTGAACTATTATCTGTTACCAATCCTTCCTCTTTATTTTCTTTTTCTCCCCCAAGCCACAGCACATATTTGTATAGCCTAGTTGCAGGTCATTCTAGTTCTTCTATGTGGGATGCTGCCACAGCATGGCTTGATAAGTGGTGTGTAGGTCTGCGCCCAGGATCTGAACCAATGAATCCCAGGCTGCGGAAGCAGAGTGCACAAACAACCCCTCGACCACAGAGCCAGCCCTGATGCTTTTAAATATGCTTTTGTATGCTTTCTAATTGTTTTAAACATAAAATCCTTGTCTCTAATCTCATTTTGAGGCTCTTAATGCCTCTGCCATGTTCTTGTGTGTGCCTTTTTTCCCTCTTCCCTAGTGCAGTGCAGCAGTAAGCATGCATGGTAACCTATTTCATCAATACCAAGATGATTTTTTAACACATTTTAACATTATTAAAATCGTTTGCTGCTTATAATCAATGGCATGTCATAGTGTAATTGGCAAAATTTTCTTCTTTCTTAGAGTTTCATATAATATTTATTTGAACTTAGCGAAATATATTAAGTGCTGAATAAATGGCGTTTGACATGATTACAATTACATCCTGTGGGCTAATCTGTCTTTTCACATGTTAGATTCACCTAAAGCAAGTTACCTTTACACTGTTATCCTTATGGAAAAAAGTGTAAATAGTTTGAAATGCTCCTTAGTGTACCTCCTGTTCTTTTGTCTCAGTGTTCACATTTGGCACATCAAAATTAGATCAGCAAGGTAGGCCTGTTGCATACATCCCAGTGTGGTACTGAGAACTGTCTTCCTCCATCTGGGAAGTATCCTTTTAGACAGCGAGGATCTCTGGCATGATTGATTATTGGATGATATATGTTATAGCCCAGTTGCCATAACATTCAGCATCCAGTGTTTCAGCTCCTTGGCATCCGGCATATAGGAAAAACCTTATTATAGGCAGAATAATAGTCCCTCAAAGATGTCCATGTCTTAGTCCTCAGAACATGTGAGGTGATTAGGCACATGTGTATGGTGATGGATTGTAATTAGTCTTTGGGTGGTGAACGTGATGTAGTCTACACAGAAATTGAAGTATAATCATGTACATCTGAAAGAAAAAAAAAGAACATATGAATGTGTTCCTTTATGTGGCAAGGGGAAATTAAAGTTGCCGATGGAATTAAGGTTACTAATCAGCTGACTCTAAAGTAAGAAGATTATTCTGGATTAGTCTGGGTGGACCCAATGTAAGTAATCACAAGGGGCTCTTCATGAACAAGATGGATAGGAAGAGCCAGAACTAGAGAGATGGCATCATGAGGAAGACTTGATCGGCCATTGCTGACTGACAATGGAAGGGGGCCAGGAGTCAGGGAAGGTGGGCAGCCTCTGGGACGTGGAAAAGGATTCTCCCTTAGAGCCTCCAGAAGAAGTGCAGCCCTACTGACACCTTGATTTGAGCTTAGTGAGACCCCTTTTGAACTTCTGACCTCCAGAATTGTAAGATAATGAATGTGTGTTGTTCAAAATACTAACGTGTGGTACTGTGGTACAGCAGCAAGAGTAAACTAATACAAACTAATAAATAGTAAACAGTACTAAATAGTAAACTAATACAAACTTCCTTAATTCAGAGGGGCTAAGCCACAATTTAAGCTAAATAAAGCTGGTCATGTCAAACGTATTCTTTATAGTCTCTCTGAACAAATTTGCTAAGTAAATTTGTAGTGTAAAACGGATTTCAGAAATGTATATATTTAAGAAAATAAGACTTTAATCCATTTTGAGTTGATTTTTGTGCACGGTGTAAGGGAACGGTCTACTTCCATTCTTTTGCATGTGGCTGTCCAGTTTTCCCAACACCATTTATTGAAGAGACTCTCCTTTCTCCTTCGTATGCTCTTGTCTCCCTTGTCAAATATTAGCTGTCCATAAATGAGTGGGTTTACTTCTGGGCTCTCAGTGTTGTTCCATTGATCTGTGTGTCTGTTTTTGTGCCAGTACCATGCTGTTTTGGTTACTATGGCTTTGTAGTATAATTTGAAATCAGGGAGTGTGATACCTCTGGCTTTGTTCTTTTTTCTCAGGAATCCTTTGGCTATTCGGGGTCTTTTGTTGTTCCATATAAATTTTAGGATTCTTTGTTCTACTTCTGTGAAAAATGTTGTTGGATTAAAGACTTGAATGTAAGACCCGAAACCATGAGACTTCTAGAAGAAAACATAGGCAGTACGCTCTATGACATTGGTCTGAGCAGCATATTTTCAAGTCCCATGTCTGACTGGGCAAGGGAAACAAAAGAAAAAATGAACAAATGGGACTACATCAGACTAAAAAGCTTCTGCACAGCAAAGGAAACCATCAACAAAACGAAAAGACAACCTAACAGTTGGGAGAAGATATTTGCAAACCATATATCAGATAAGGGGTTAATATCCAAAATATAAAAAGAACTCATACAGCTCAACAACAAAAAAAACCAACAATCCAATTAGAAAATGGGCAAAAGGTCTGAACAGAGATTTCTCCAAAGAAGATATACGGATGGCCAACAGGCATATGAAAAGATGCTCAACATCATTAGCTATCAGGGAAATGCAAATCAAAACTACAATGAGGTATCACCTCACTCCGGTCAGAATGGCTATAATTAACAAGACAGGAAACGACAAATGTTGGAGAGGGTGTGGAGAGAAGGGAACCCTTGTTCACTTCTGGTGGCAGTGCAAACTGGTACAGCCACTATGGAAAGCAGTATGGAGTATCCTCAGAAAATTAAGGATAGATCTACCATATGATCTAGCTATTCCACTGCTGGGTATTTATCCAAAGAACTTGAAAACACAAAGGCGTAAAGATACTTGCACTCCTATGTTCATTGCAGCATTATACACAATAGCCAAGACATGGAAGCAACCTAGGTGCCCATCAAGGGATGAATGGATAAAGAAGATGTGGTATTTATACATGCTGGACTACTACTCAGCCAGAAGAAATGACGAAATCCGGCCATTTGTGACAACATAGATGGACCTTGAGGGTATTATGCTGAGTGAAATAAGTCAGAGGGAGAAAGTCAAATACCATATGATATCACTCATAAGTAGAAGATAAAAACGACAAAAAAAAAAAACCCACAAAGCACATAGCATTGGGGATTGGACTGGTGGTTACCTTTGGGAAGGTGGGGGAGGGCAAAAGGGGTGATTAGGCTCACATGTGAGGGGATGGACTATAATTAGTGTTTGGGTAGTGAACATGATGTAATGTATCCAGAATTCGAAATATGATATACATCCGAAAAAAATAAAAATTTTAAAAAAAAACCAGAAAAAAAAAAAAAAGAAAATAAGATGATTTAAAGATTTCAGTATGTTGTTTTCATAGTAATGATATAGCTAATTATGAATGAAAGTTATGTATTCACTAATTTTTGTCTATAAGAATTTTCTTTTAAAGTTTTCCTATCTCTACACCGGGGAATTGGTGGAATTACATCTCTCTGTCGATATTTCATGATTTTTATTTTTCCATGAATATACTTGGCATTCTGGTCCCCACCTTAGCTAGCCCTTGTGAGTAGTGTTTCACTGTGATTTGGTGAATATTATCAGGAAAAAGCTTTAGGTTATATGGTCTTTGGCAATCGACTTAAACTAAGGCTTGTTTTCCTCATCCACAAAATGGGGACAATTGTGCCTTCTGTTATGGGCTACATGTTTATGTCCCCCTCAAATTCACGTGTTGAAATCACAATCCCCAATGTGATGGCATTTGGAGATGGGGCTTTTGGGAAGTCGGTCATTAGGGTGGAGCCCATGATGGGATTAGTGCCCTTATAAGAAGAGACACTCTAGAGAGCTTGCCTCTCTGCCTGCTCTCTGGCACGTGAGAACACAACGAGAAAATGGCTGTCTATAAACCAGGAAGAGGGCCCTCACCAAGAACCCGACCATGCTGGCACCTTGATTTTGGACTTCCAGCCTCCAGAACTGTGAGAACTAAATGTTTGTTTTTTAAGTCACCCAGTCTATTCTGTTACAGATCCTGAACAGACTAAGACAGAAATCGGTGCCAAGGAGTGGAATGCTGCTATAACAAATACCTACAAATGTGCCAGCACCTGTGAAACTGGCAATGGGTAGAGACTGGAAAAGTTGTGAGGTGCAATAACTTTTTCTCCATCTTTCCTGAGATATAATTGACATATAAGATTTTGTAAGTTTAAGGTGGGCAATGTGATGATTTGATACACGTATGTATTGCAAAATGATTACCACGATAAGATTAGTTAATGCGTTCATCACCTCAAATAATTACCTTTTTTTTTTGGCTGTGGTGAGAATATTAAAATCTACTCTCTTAGAACTCTCAAGTGTATAGTACAATATTGTTAACTATAATCAACGTACTGTACATTAGGTCCAGAAAACTTATTCTTCTTATAACTGGAAATTTGTACCCTTTGATCAACATCTCTCCATCCCCCCTACACTCTGGCAACCACTATTCTACTCTCTATTTCTATGAGTTTGGCTCTTTTAGATTCTACATATAAGTGTGATCATACAGTATTTGTCTTTCTCTATCTGAATTATTTCACTTAATATAATGCCCTTGAGATACATCCATGTTAATGCCAATGGCATGATTTCCCTTTTGTATGGCTGAATAACATTCCATTGTATATGTATATACTACATTTTTTAAATCCATTCATCCATTGATGAACACTTAGGTTGTTTCTGTGTCTTGGCTATTGTGAATAATACTGCATTGAACTTGGGGGTGCAGACATCTCTTTGAGATCCTGATTTCATTTCTTTTGGATATATGCCCAGAAGTGGGATTGCTGGATCATATGGGAGTTCTATTTTAATTTTTTGAGAAACTTTCATACTGTTTTCCATAGTAGTTGCACCAGTTTCCATTCCCACCAACAGTGCACAAAGGTTCCCTTTTCTCCATGTCCTCACCAACACTTATTTCTTGTCTTTTTGATAATAGCCATCCTAACAGGTGTGATAGCTCATTGTGGTTTTGATTTGCATTTCCCTGATGATTAGCGGTGTTGAGCATCTTTTCATATACTTCTTGGCCATTTGTATGTCTTCTTTGGAGAAATGTCTATTCAGGTCCTCTGCCTATTTTTAAATCAGATTATTTGTGGGGTTTTTTTTGCTGTTGAGTTATATCAGTTCCTTATATATTTTAGATATTAATACCTTATCAGATATATGGTTTACAAATCTTTTCTTGTGAAGGGACTTTTAAAGGTGATTCTGGTGAGGGTTCAGAAAGAAAAGAGCTAGAGAGAAAGCTCCCATCTTCTTAGAGAATACATAAATAATAATCACGTACAAAATGTTAGTAGAAATGTGGATGGTAAAGGCCATTTTGATGAGGTCCCAGACAGAAATGAGGAATGTTATTGGAAACAGGAGGAAAGGTGATCCTTGTTATAAAATGGCAAAGAACTTGGCTGAATTGAGTTCACGTTCCAGTGTTTTGTGGAAGTTAGAACAATTGAGGAGTAGGGAGGTTAAGTCACTCGCTCCCAGTTTATGGAGCCAGTAATGGTGGAGCCAGGATTGGACTAGAGCTGGAATCTTAACCACAGCGTCCATCTCCCTCTGAAGGGGAGACAGTGTGGAGACAGGCAGTACTGGGAGAGGAGGTTGGGATTCAAGAGGGCTCCAGGCCGGAAGAAATTCCTCTATTAGTGTGATCCATGAAGAAGTGTTATTTTAGTCAGGTTTCCCTAGGACTGACTCACATTAAGCAATAATCTTGTTTTGGAGCTTTTCCATTTTAGGAAGATGGAAGAGCTATAATACTTAGCTCACATTCCAGGATCCTCAAAGAAATCACTGAGACTATGTATGTGGAAGTGCTTTGTAATCTGCAGAATGGAACAGGGATGTTACACTCCTTCCCCAGGAGGGCACAGTGTCTGACATGGGGACCCTCAGACACTCAGGAAGTATTTGTCAATGAATTAGCCTATGAGACTGGAAGAAATGAAGTGTGCGCGCGCACACACACACACACACACACCCTCTATGTGTATGTACATATACTTCCCCATTAGACTGGGAGCTCTGTGATGCAGTGTCTGTGCCATCTCTGTGTCCCCAGTGCCTTACAGAATGCCCTGAAAATAGTCAGTACTTAATACATGTCTGTGATTACCAATATTATAGTGCCTCTCCTTTTAGTGGCAGTTTTTATGGGATAGACTCTCTCTTTTTGGGGGCAGATGGAGGAATTGCTAGGAATCACTGACTTTGTTACTTCAGAGCCCTATTTTTATGTTCCACGTGCTGGGAGGCAGGGTTTTGCGGCTTAGTGTTGAAAGGCTGTAGCTAGGAAGGTAGCACTCCCAGTGATTCAGCAGCCTCTGTCTAATCCTCAGCACCACGGGGATGTGTGCATTGGAGTGGGGGAAACAGGACCCATCCTAGAGACAGGGTTGCTTTGTTTTCTGGGGGACTGTTTTCCCTGGTACTAGGATATTACCCAACGATCATACATCGATTTCCACCACTTGCAAACCTATCAATAAGCCAAAAATCAGCATCACTTCTGCTAGACTCAATCTGACTAGAAAACATCCTACCAAAATCCATCTCCCAATTCCAAATAAAAACCTCAATCCTAATCTCCACCCAAAAAGGCCAAATCAAATTATATTTCCTCTCATTCCTCATCACCCTTACTCTAAGCATGCTACTGTTTAATCTCCACGAGTAACCTCTAAAATTACCAAGACCCCAATAAGCAACGACCAACCAGTCACAATCACAACCCAAGCCCCATAACTATGCAATGCAGCAACCCCCATAATCTCCTCACTAAACACCCCAGAATCTCCAGTATCATAAATAGCTCAATCCCCTACACCACTAAACTTAAACACTACCCCCACTTCCTCACTCTTCAGAACATATAAAACCAACATAACCTCCATCAACAACCCCAAAAGAAACACCCCCATAACAGTCATATTAGACACCCACACCTCAGGATACTGCTCAAGTAGCCTCTTGCTCAGCCAGAAGGTGAGTTGTTCTTCACCTAGTGACCAGGAAGTGGGTAGGTGGTCTTGTCCTTGGGATAAAGAAGCTAGCAAGTTAGGCCAGTCTGGGCAGGTAGTTGTGGGACTTGGTGTGAATAGCATGGCCTTTGAGTGATATAGTCACAGTGGTCTGGTGGTTCCCGTGACCAATGCAGCGGTTGATCCTATGGACGGGAGCCGGGGAGGATCATGGGACTGAGGTATGTGACCAGGAAGTCCAGCTCTGCCAACAGATGCAGAGAGTGACTTACAAAGGGAGTGGAGTGCTCAAGGTGTGACACAATCAACAACACAATCAGCAGGCCCAGGGGAGGTGACCTCATCTGGTCCAGGCCTGTGCTGAGCACAAGAAAGAAAAGAAAAGTATGTGTATGGGGGAAACAGTGGCAGTGAATGGAATGGAGAAGATAGAGGCAGAAACATCAGAAAAGCTTTACTAATCTAAGTTTGTGGCTGGTCGGGAAAGCTCTTGTACTTGAGTAAATGCAAAGGGCGGCTACAAGCCCATACCCAGCACACATGAAGAGGAGTGGAGTGGAAAGGATCAGACAGACCATATGGATTACTACCATCCGCCTGTGAAGGGGGCTTGATGATCAGAATGAAGTGGCATTTGTATGTATACAGTAGAAATGTTTGCATTGACTGCTGTCTTAGTCTGTTGGGCTGCTATAACAGGATACCATCGACTGAGTGCTTAAACAACAGAAATTTATTTCTTTCAATGCTGGAGGCTGGGAAGTCCAAGGTCAAGGGTCAGCAAAATCAGTGTCTGGTGAGAGCCGCTGCCTGGCTCGAAGGTGGTCATTTTCTTGCTGTGTCCTCACATGGTGGAAGGGATGAGGGAGTTCTCTGGGGTGTCTTTTATAAGGGCAGTAATCTCCTTCGTGAGGGCTCCACTCTCATGACCTAATCACCCCCAAAGGCCCCGCCTCCTATACTATCATATTGGGGGTTAGCATTTAAACATTTGAATTTTGGGCGGAAACAAACATTCAGTTCATGACCTCTGTTTTACTAAATCTGTATATAATTTACTCTAGTACAATGTCTTACTGTCAAACAATTCATTAATCTAAAGTTTTACTTAAAAAAATTCAGGCATTGTCTGAAAAAGAAATAACTGAGCCTGGGTGGAATCAGCTAGTTATCATTCGGCTGTCTTGCCACAGCCAGTTGTATGACGATAGTTATGGAAGGAGTTGCTTTACAAATGGCATCCCAACGAGGGAGGCTCAATCTTTCCTGGACAGAAAAAGGTGAGAAAACTGATGTGCGCAAAGGTTTCAGCTCAGCTGGATCTCCTCGACCTTTCAGTAAGACTGGAGGGGCATCATGCTCACATTCTCGTTTAATAGGAGCCTGAGAGAGAAGAATTAAATGAAGTGCCAAAGCTGGCTAAGCATTATTATTAGGACCCAAATATTTAAAAAGCTACAAATTCTGAATTAAAAGAGGGACTCTTTCATTAGTCAATAGGGAAGTTGAAGTCCAAGTTACGCTACTTTTTGACCCTACTCTACTTCATTTAATCAGGGTTTTAGCACTCACAGCTATTCCAAAACTATTGATTTTTTAAAAAACTTGAGCCTGAAAAACAGACAAAAGATATATATGCTATCAGTCCAATGATTTATCTTAGGCGTCTGTGGACTGGAATCATGATTGTTAAGACTGAGAGGCACCTGCTCCTTTCCGAAATGAGTTGCTGAAGAAAGATTCTGAGATTCAGAAAGGGTAAGGGATGCAATGTTGACCTTTCGGAGACAGGAAACCTTTGAGGAACTATAGGACACCAAGACAGTTCATTTAAAAGATGGTTTCAAAGCATTTTCTGGGGCTGGTTTTGTATGTGCATTACTGAAGCCCTCCGCTTGTCTCTTTACATAAACCCAGTGAAATGATGGTTTCCGCAGTTGCTCATATGTCTGCAGCCTTCATGTGGCACCTTGGCTTCCAGGCTTTGTAACTGCTTTTCAGTCTCCTTTGTGGATGAAATTAAACTTTCTTTATCATTTGACAGCATGGAACTTTCCTGAGATGGGCATTAAGGAGAAGAGAGACAGGAAAAAGTCGCCGATACCATCTCCATGTAATTAAGGCAGTGCAAACAGCTAAATAAAATCGTTGCTAATGACACTTACTGGATTCTGTAATATGAGTCCTTGCTCTAGTCTTGGGATAAATTAAGGATGAGCTGCTCATGAAATGTACAGATTGTAAATCTTTGTTGCAGGTAATAGGGTGTGCATTTTTTTTTGTAAGGCAGCTTTATGTTAGGGCTATGTTTAGGCTTGTATGTTCTCTTTCTCTGCCTCTGTCTCTCTGTTTCCGTGTCTGTCTCTCTATATACGTACACTCACATTTATGTATATATATACATATGGATGCACATATATGCGTACCTGTATACGGACATGTATATGTATGTGTATGTGTTTTTGTAAGGTAATAATAATTAATAAAGGATAGGTTAACACTTAGAAAAAATAGCTTCAGACTTTGATTTATAGACTTAGCTGACCATCTACCAAGGTATAGCATGTAATCAAGGAACCAATTTGCCCTCTTTTAACTCTTAAAATGAAAGACTAAAAATCAAAACTAATCTATGAATATGTTTTTTCTTTTGGTTCTGGATGTGGAATTAATGAAATTGTCTGAATGTATATGAGAAGGTGGAGACTTCTAAACTGCTGAGCTTAAATTGAGTTAGAAATTTATACCGGTGAGAATGAGTTCCAAACAAAACTGTCTTCATTTATTGAACACGTCATTATTTAGGGACACAATCAATAACATTGCTAGAGATACCAAGAATAATGCACCATCCTGGCCTTCAAATCTAGCAGAGGAGACTAAGAAATAAATAATAACATATTGCGGGATATGTAATGTGACTCAGGGTCTTAAGGGAGTGGACTGGAAGGTGACACAGCCCCCCTAATTTGTATCTGGGAATGTTGCCTCGGAGAACAGATGCTTGTGCATCATGGGTGTCATCCACTAGCTAACAGGTGAAGGAAAGGCCTTCACAGGACAGGGACTATGCATTGTGTCCTGAAGAAGGAAAGAATACGTGGAGGGTATGCAAGTCAGTTTGAGTAACTAGAATTCAGGGTGTGTAATGGGAGGCTGAAGAGTCCTCTGAAGGAGCCCCAACTTTTCCATCAGGTTTCCTCCGTGAAGACTCTCCTGACAGCTGGAGCTGGTAGTCTCCTCCTCTGTGTCCCCATAACTTTTTGCATATTTCTATTATTGGATTTTTACACCCAACTTAATTATTCATGTCTGATTTCCATATTTGTCTGGGGGATAAACAATATCAGGACTGTCTCCTACTTCTTATAAAACCTAGAAAACAGTAGGTGCTCGATAGCTGTTTATTAAGCACATACATGAATGTTTGGCTGGCTGGATCAATGAATGATTATGCACTGTTTGGGGATGAGAAAGTCAAGGATTGCCTTGGTTATCAAGTAACACTTCATAAAACCTTAATGGTTTCATTTTTCTGTTTCAGATTACTTGCAGCATATAATAGTCTTACCGATAAACACCTGGCTGGCTATTTTAACAATACAAGGATAAGGCGGCATCTCTTAAGATCAGGGCTGGTAAGATTTGGTTGACTTTCTTCTACCTGCCCTCTTGTTCCATGAAGTCCAATAATTCCCTCCCTTTTCTGGTTTCCTCTTTGCCTAATCAGTGACATCCTTTCCTTCCTCCTCATTTTAGAAAAAGCTCTGATTTATCTTTTTTAGGCTGTGTTCCAAAAGATAGGAAGAGAGGTCACAATAACCGCTAACACAACTTGTAAATTATTGAGGAAAAACTCTGTGGGTTTCCAACAGCATATTTCACTTGTTTGTTTATTTATTCATTTATTCAACACATATTTATCGAACACATTGTTTGAGCCGGGAACTGTTAGGGATTAAGGACAGAGAAGACTTTACTGTCTTCAGGAAAAAAATAGTGTTTTTAATAATCACAGACTATGATGTGGAAAACATGGACAGTTCAAAATTTCTCCTTGAATTTTTTAAAGCTGTTTCATTTCCTGGGATGGTTTATTGATACATTAGTGTTTTTTTGTTAGCTCCCAAACTATCATTAGCACAAAATTTCCATTCCTCTAAATGTGTTTAATGTGAAACCTTTTAAAAATGCTGTAGTTTTGCATTGAAAGAAATAGGTGTGGTTATAGAAAGTGTGATGAGTGATTTTAGCTGTTTACCTTCTTAAAACACAGTGGCTTTCCTTAACTATTGTTGCCATGGTGTTGAAAGGACATGCGTTGCGTTTCTAATTGTTGTTTTACCCGCTTGGCGCTCTGGCTGGGTAGATCTTAGAGAGCTTGCTTTTTGTCCCCTGGGGCTTTGTTATCAGACAGACCTGACTGAAACCTGGCTCTGCCATTTACAAGACAGAATCTTGAGCAAATCACTTAACTTTCTCAGCTTCAACTTCCTCAATTCTAAAATGAGGATAATGATACCCAGCCCTCAGGATTGTTGTGGCAATTAAAGATGTATAATAAACGGTTGTTGTAATTGTTGTGGTTACTATTGACATTGCTTCTTTGGATAACAATCCGTGAGCTTCAAGTGTAAATGGAAAGGACTTTTTTATTTACTTATCAACATCATTAACAAGCACTTACTGAACATTGGTTATGTGCATGGCAACTCAAATAAGGAAGATACAGCCCTAGCTGACTCTAGCGCAGTCATTCACATAAAGTCCCTGAATCAGCCGTGTTCAGCATCACCTGGGAACTTGTTAGAAAATGCAAATTTTAGAGCCCCACTCCAGACCTATTGAGTCAGAAACTGTGGGGTGAGGCCTATCAATCTGTTTTTCAACTTGCCTTGCAGGTGATTCTGATGCAGGCTCAAGTTTATGAACTTCTGCCCTGTGCCAACGTCCAGTCTAGTTGAGGAGCTCAGACAACTCCCAGGGGAGAGATAACAATGACTCAGGTTAACTGCAGAGGGAGCAGCAGCGCAGAACGCTCTCAACACTTTCCCCGGTGGACACACATGACATGATAGCCGATGGACAACACACTTCAAGGACTGTAATTGAGTTATTCATAATTCCAAGCACACTTTCTGTAACCACAACCCTTTCTTCCATTGTAAAATGTATTCATCAAAAAAGATTATCAATAACTAATTGCTGGTAGCCCATCTCTAGCTGATCTCAACGACAGTGTTAAAAGACCAAAGTTATCAAAATTAAGAAATACGTGGTCTTGGATTAGACCTGAAAAGAAGAGCAGGGCTTAAGTAAGTGGAAAGGAAGAAGATGAACAATCCGGGAAGAATAACACCCTCTGCTTACAGAAGATGTAGAAAAATACAACAAATATGCCCATAGAGAGGATTAAAAGAAAATAAAAACAAATAAATAAAAACCAGAACCTACCACTCCTGAGACTGGCATTAATGCCCACTGAAACCAATCTGGAACACTTTATATCTGCAGTACTGCATAATCTGAAAAAATCTGAATCACAACAAATTAAATTACATTCTGGGCTGGAGAGTGAAAGAAGAAAATGCAGTGTGAAAACAAAGTAATTAAACCAATTATTTTTAAAATAAACTGATGAGCGCCTCTGTAGCTTACATGTTTTGCTCTTCAAAGTATTTCCTGTGAGATCATCAGACCTGTGAGCACTGCTTCTATTCATTGTTTCAAGGTATCGCTCCACCCCTTCTTCCCGAATGTATTCAAAAAGAGAAGTGAAAACCACACCTGGGTTCCATCAAGGGAAAATTGTTACTCTAATGAGAACCTTGTTTTCAATGTCAAGTGCAGCACCTGTGTGTATTTTCACAATGATGGGTATATGAGCCTGCCTTTCTCTTCTTTTCCCTTATGAAATATTCATTAAAAGTGAAAGTTTATCAACCATAGTACAATCCTCCTTTAGGCTTAGAAGACACTGCCACTCTCTCTCTCCCTTTTTGGTAACTAACACCACATTTTCTGCTTTGTATTTCTATGTATGTTCTATTTATTCATGACAGATCACAAGAAGTGGAAGAATTCTTTCTGAAAAAGAATACAAACTAAATATCATGAAGAGGGATCACCAAAAATATATCCGGGAATGCTTAGCCCAGGCTATTTTCCATAAGGTTCTTGATATGGAGGTACGAGTATTTATTATTTTCTTTATAACTTATATTTTTTAATATGATAATTAATAATACTTCTGTATCCAGAAGCAGGGGAATTCTTCCTGTATTTCATGAAAAAGGAATGGAACAAGGTGACCTGAGAAATACCCTTTATCTCTCCAGGTGGCAAGGAGCTAAGACTGAAGTCAGCTTTTCTCCATTTCATTTAGGGACAAATGTGGACATCGTTATATATTTTGTGATATTTAATTTAACAAATGCAGATTTTTAATCCATAATGGCTACTCTAAAACATACCATCCCTCACCATCTGCACCTCAATTTCCATTTGCTAAAAAAAAAAAGTGACATCTGTTTAAATATCAGTAATTCCACTGCCATGAATTATTTCAGATTTGTTATTCTTTTAAGGCTCTGAAGCTTAGCCGTATGCTAAATTTCAAGGAATAGGCATTGAAACATCTGCTGTTCCTCCTACTTTAGGCCGCATTGGTCAGCACAGATTCACAACCCAAGCACCAACACTTTTTTTAAATCTGACATGGCATTTTTAGTAGGATATCTAGCTCACTTGAAGAATTATTTTAGCCTTACTCCATGGAACTTGTAGTTTCAAGCATCAACACCGTTTTAATTTGTGTGAAAAAGCATGTCACTTCTTGGCTTGACCATGCAGCGGTAAATCAGGACACTTGGCTCATAAAACCATTGACCTGTGGGTGCAGTAAACATTTATGAACAACTGTAGAATCATTGATAAACCAATGGTAAGTGTAGTGCCACTGAAAACATTTATTATTATGCTACCGTTATATTGAGTAAGTGTTATATTCACTTACGATGTATATGATCTGTTAATTTAGGAATTCATTTTGTGCTTTATATCATGTGCATGAATTACATAGAATCATTGTTCATGGTCCCCAAATTCACTTGCTTATAAAAGTATTAGTTGAAATTTACAACTGATGTTAAAAAAAAAGTACAGTGTGAAATTAATCTATATCTAGTTTCAAACTTAATCAATAGGCACCAAGTTCCTTGAAGTTTGGTTTTCTAAAATTTCATGTAACCGACACATCATAGCTGCTAAATATGCTATTATTTAAGAGTATTTGTGTATTCTTAAAGTTTGGAATAAATATCTTAGATAAATATTAATATGTATGTATAATATACTTTTATATAGTATATAATTATAGTATATAATGTATGTTAATATAATTAACAAATAGAATATTTCTAAATTGTCACATTTGTCTCACATTTAGTTTATGCTGATGCTGTTTACTAATGTTGTTGTATTAATATTCATGTGTTCATTCATGCAACAAACATTAATTGCAGGCTTACCATGTATCAGTATGAGGTTATGTGATGTAGCTGCAAGATGTAATTAAAAAAATGCTGTAGAAAATGATCAAGCGCTAGAAGAGAGGAACAAACAGACGGAGGTCAGAAAAGAAAGGAATGATGGCTTGCCTCTGTGAGAGTCAGGGGAAGCTAAACGGAAGTCCTCTATTTGAATTGGACCTTGAGGACTGAGCAAGAGTACATGAACACATGAGAAAGGCATTCCAGAGAGTGAAGACAGCAGGTGTGAAGTTACAGAGGTGTGAAAGGACATTGCAAATGGACAGGAAAGCTCACTGAGGCCTGACTGCACAGTGGGTTGATTGAAAGACTGGCAGGAAGTGACACTCCCCAATAAGTTGGGGCCCAGTTTCTGAGGGCCTTCACTTCCCAGCTAGGTTTGGAGTTTAGGAGATGAGGTGATAAAACGTTTTTCAGCAGGGGAGTGAAATAAATGAGCAGAGCTGTCTTAGAAAGATGATGTTGCTAAAAATGTGGAAGATGGATTAATGAGCTGGAAAAGATGAGAGGTGGGAGGTCAATTAGGAAGATGTTGCCAAGGGGTGTGGGCTGACAGCGGTAGTGGAAGCGCTGGGGAGATGCAGCTGTCCACAGAGCCATGGAAGAGGGAGAAAGACAGACATTGCCTGAAAAAAGAGGGGTGAAGAGATGGACCCCAGAGCAACTCTCAGATTTCTAGCTTAGTAGGTGGTGCATTGCAGGAGATCAGGAACAACATGGGCTGGAAAAGAACCTTTAAATGGTGGAAAAATGTGTCTGATAGAGTGGTGTCCTGGAAGCCAGGATGCTCTCATAAGCTGTAGAATGGTTAAATAAGATGAGCACTGAGAAAAAAAAGAAATTAGGTTTGACCCCGAGGACAAAGACATCGGTGGCCGTGGTAAAAGTTGTTTCAGTGACGGTGAAGGGTGGGGGGTGGGAGTGGATGACTGCTGTGAGCTGGAAGTACATGGAAGATGGAAAATGGCTGATAGTGAATTTAGTAATGAATGGGTGAGAGAACAGGAAAAGGGAGAGAAGCAAGGGACTTGTCAAGAAGAGGATTGATGACGCTTAAGCAGGGAATGAATGAGTCTGCATGGTCCCAAAGGCAACTGGAAAGGATCAAGAACAGAGACACAACACTTTTTAAAAGGGCCAACAAGTAAAACACTCTCAAAGTGTCTAAATGATTTCAGATCAAATTGTAAGCAGATTATTTTCACATGGGGTTTACTTTTAAACTATATAATTAATATATTACAGAAAATTTGGAAAAGAAAGCTTAAAAACAAGAAAGCATAAAAAAGGAAAATAACCATGTATGATCCCTCCTCTCAGAGATAACTGCTATTGACAGGCTCACATTTCCTTTCAGTCTCTACTCATATGTAAACATTAATAAAAGCTCTATGTTGTGAGAGGGACATGGTTTTGTGAAAAAAATAAGAACCAAAAAACGAGAAGTTAGCGTCAGACAGACCAAGGTTCAAATTACCGTTCCACTGCCTACGAGATGTGTGACCCGCGGCAAGCTCATGATCCTCTGCCTCAGTTTCTTCATTTGTCAAGTGAGACTGCTTCACAGTTAGAGTTGTTCAAGAAGGGACAATGCACCTTCCTAGCACAGGGACAGGCACACATTATGAGCCTGATCAGTTAACTTGTATTTCTGGGCAATTCTGTGTCCTACTTTTTTTCTGCATTACGTGCATTTTCCATTTTTTTATACAGAACCTTTATGAATCTTATTTTAACGATTATATTCTATTCCATTATATGGATGTGCCAAAAACTTAACCATTCACTTTAAGGCTTGTGTTGCTTCTGAATTTTTGCTTTGAAGGAAAAACATAAAAAAAACTTTCAGACAGCATCTTTGTTCATAACACATTTAAAAAAAATTATTCAGATTCTCCCCTAGGTTTGGAAGTGAAATTTACTGGTAAAAGGGTAGAGACACTTTCAACAGCCTAATCTACGTTAAGAATTGGCTTTCCAAAGAGTTGTACCAATTTATATTCCCGCTTGCACACTTATGCAGATGATTCTCCTCCATCTCAATGACAAGAGGGGTAATTGAGAATACAGTTGGTTGCTAGGGTTATTTTCCTCTAAAAAATTCTTTGCTATAATTGATATGATTCTCTTCTCTGTCCTTTCCTGTATGCTTAGCGTTACCATCAGCTTGAAATAAGAAAGAAACTGGAGACCTTAGCTAGGAAGGAGCGAATTCAGAGATTTAAGGTAAGGACCTACATAACTGTCTTTTATTTGACAATATTATTTTGTGATTTTGAAAGCCAATAATGCTACTATTGAAGTTCCTTGGGGCACTTACATTTGGGTAACTCATAGCTGAGGTCAAATGACAGTTCCATCAAGCCTAAATTTTGGCCACCGTTGTTACAGAAGATCATAACAAAGTAGGAGCTGCCTGTGCAAAGTAAGTTTTATAAGGCACAAACCTTTCAAAGAAAAACTTGAAAACATTCAGGTTTTAAGTTTTGCTCTTGTATTTTCTTAACTGATATGTGATAGAGGCCAAAGGATTTTTTGCTTTTTTGTCTTAGGAAGGTAAAAATAGATAGTGATGTTCCCAATGTGATGGAAACCAGGGCATTCTAAGAATTATCCAATGGCACATTTTCCTGTGAATGTGAGCCTTGAAAATATATGGTAGGAAAGATCTACCTTAGCAAACAAAAGCATAAGATTTAGACATTTTCTATAAGGTATTTGAAAATCCTTACTTGTTTTCTGTTTTTGTATTTGATATTCCTACTTCAAAGTGAAGTTACGAAAATGTATAAATTTGAGTCAAGAGACGAGAGACTCAGTTAGGCATGTTTGAAAGCTTTCTCCTTAGGCTGGCAGTTTTACTCAATTTCTTGGGCCATTCAGATTTACACGTTGTTCTTCATTTTCTGTGTCGTATTACAGATGTGGGGCTCAAGACTCATTTCACAAACTGATCAATATTTGTAAAGCTTCTGTAGAATAACTTGCCATCTAAGACAGTAATTTTTCCCTCTCACTTGACAGACTCAAATCTGTCTATTTTATCATGGCCAAAAGATAATCGTGTTACAAAACTGTTGTTAAATACTAGAAGATAGGTCAGTTTTTCAAGATCAGAAAAGTTGGTGTGTAGAGATTTGTGGTTAATGCAACGTTGCCAATATTGTCCTACATCAAGGACTGAGGTATAGATTCTGTAATGTTGATGGACTAAAATGGTTACTGGAAATAAAGAGTGACTGGCACTGCCTGAAGCAGATTGCCAGACCTGCTAATGAAGTACATGTTATAGCACGAGCGAAGTTCATCAGAGACACTCCAGTTCCTCCTGTGTGATTTTTATCTGTAACAATTTTCACTTTACAGCTGCGCTTGAGGAGATACCTATGTTTAAGTCTCTTTTTTGTAATAAGCAACCTTTTGCTGAAGGCATTCTTTAATTATTTTTAAAGGTAGGAAAGTAATATTTTCTGGTAGTCCCTACTCATCAGTGTAACGAGGAGCACTGTGCTTCTTGTGGTGATCTACTTAAAGCAGATGAATAAATATTATCACAGCATTGAGGATACTCTGCTTCCACAGCTATTTCTTTGAGTAAAGTAGACTCAGTTTCTCACCTTTCACTACCACACCCAACTCCCAAGGACAGCTGTGAAAACTTTTTCTGACTCTCACGATGGGTCTCACAAGGAACATTCTTGAAAGTAATGAGAAAGGACTTTTTAGTCATATGGTATCTTTTACTTGGCAGACAATAACCTAACCTAGATTACTAATGATGCATTAATTTGTTAAATCACTTTCTTATTCTAGGGAGAGCCCACAAGATGGTCTATAGAAAATAACATGCCAATCCTATCTCCCCACCCACCAGTTGGCCCAAAGACCAACCGTGGCCATAGTGTTCTGGTTGATGAAGGACATTCCAGTCTAACAGCACTGGTGAGTCGCATTAAACACTCTGTCATACACTATCCCAACTAATTAATTTATAATTTCTTATCATTCCTAGAAAGAATGCTCTCTGGGTATATGTCTGTACAATCCTGCAAATGCTGCTGAGTAAAAACATAGTCTTGCATCTGTTCAACTCTCTCTTTACAGAATGCCCCACCTCTAATCAATGTCACCTCTGTCAAGATCTGTCAAATCCATTTTGCTTGTTACTGCTAGATTTGTTTTCTTGAAGTGCAGATTATTTATGACACTTACATGCCCGAATGCCTTCACAGCCTCTGTGTCACCTATAGAAAAGCCTAGACTTTTTCACCTGACATTTAAGACCCTAAACCATATGACCTCGATTTAGCTATTGACATGATTACCCTTTTGTACTGTACAATGCAGCAAAAATGTACCACTAGTTGTTCCATACACGTTCTGTATTTCCTGATCTCTGGATTTTGTTCTTGCTGTTCCCTCTACTCTCACCTTGTTTGTAAAGCTTGTTTATGCACAAAGTCAGTGGTACTGTATAGCATTTTGGCCAGATACTTATATTTGTGCTTCTTTTATGAAAAGTATGTGCACATACTCTAAGATAAAAACAATTAAATGTACAGAAATTCTATTTAAAGAAATTATACACTGATATTTCATTCCAATTTCATTCATTTATAACCTAGAGGTGGTATTTGCTTGAAATAAGGTAAGGTAGCTTGAAACAATACAGATACAGGAAAAGATTTGCAAAATATTTCCTGGAGGTTGATGGTTTATGTTGTAAATGACCTGCTTGATCACATCTTTATACTTGCTTTGTGTAGCCTAATATGTTTCCTTGTTAGCATGAACATTTTTTTGGATTCTACAATATTTATAGAAAAATTGCAGTGCTTTCACAGATTGATGAAGTAGGTTTATCACATATATGTAGTGTTAAGCTTTGACATTTTTCAAAAGGTAAATATGTTTTGACATTTCCCGAGGAACAGCTCAAGTTAGGAAGAGCAACTGTCTTCCCTTTGTTGTTACCATATTTCCAGGCTTCATTTAAATGGATACGTACACAAATAATTCTTTTATTTGATAGCAAATTCACTAGAGTCTCAAAAGCTCGGCCTGGTGAAACAAGAGAAACAATCAGGTGCTATTTTCTATCTTCCCACCTGTTTAGGAGAGGAAAAACCCTTGAAAGGCTTTCTTTTCAATTTTCCAGCTGAACACCCTCAATAAGTAGTTTATGATACATCCAGGAGATCTTAATGTGGCAGGAGTGAGAAGGTAATTTAAAAATTACAGGAACACTGACACCAGCACTTCAGAAGCCTTTCTCTCTGGTGAGCCGCGATTCTTCGCTCGGTCCCCGGCTATGGTGCTTCTGCCCCGTAAGGGATACCTGTTGTGATTCTGGAATCATAGTTCCCATTTTACAGAAATACATGTTCTCCTCTTTGTTTTCCCAATCTGGATACGTATCCTTTAAATTTGACTTCTGTCCTCCAAGTGCTGTTGAGATGAAGATAACAATCATTTTGGGATGTTGCTCTTGATTTTTCTTGTTTAACTTTCTTGAATGAATAAGGAGAGCATCCAGTGAATGGTTATTGCACTTGGTCACTAATTGCACCTAAACTTTCAAAATAGCATATAGGCTTTAGCTGCACTGTTCCTATTAAAACTGGAAAATCATTCAACTAAATCTGTACATGCTTGGAAAATTCAGCCCCAGAGATCTTCTACTGAGAATTAGAAATGCTCAGCTAAGCTGAGTAATCACCAGGTAGTCCATTTCAGTTCACATTCATGTACAGTTTTGAAAACGTTAAGCTACAGTGTCATATTTATTCCAAGAAAATATATTACAAACGATTTAAAATACAGCAAATTTAAGGTGGCCTCTCATGTGAACTACGATAGTTTGTAGCTCACAGCTGGTAGTTGAATGATGCAGATTTATTTTTACAGATAAATGTAATCAGTTAAACATTTGACTGCCATATTCATCTAACTGAGTGATATCTGTATGCAAATGTGAAGAAGGAAAATTTCACGCTTAGCAGACAACAGATCATGTTCCAGTTTGCAGTAGCCTGCTTTCTTGAATTCCTACATTAGATTTTCAGTGTTTTTGTGTTCAATTGGATTATTTGACAGGAAAGAGTCTTAGATATATTTGTTTTACAGAGTTCAAAAGAATTCTTTTGGATGATCTAATTCCCTTGTTCAGAAACCTTTAGTTTGATTTCTCTTTGTGGGTTTAAAGACATTTCATCTTTTGGCTCATATAGTGTTATGTCCTGTTTCTTTAAATCAAAGGCTGCTCCAGTCCATCCACTTGGCTTCCTGTATTAGTCATGACATAGGTTTGTGTGCAGAGACCCAAAGTAACAATGACTTAAACAAAAGGATGCCCTCCCCACCCCAACAGGCATATGCGACTCTCAGCTGGTGTGCCATCTCTACTATATTAAGTCATCAAAAGCTCAGACTCCTACTGTGTCATTTTTCTGCCAAACTTAGTTTGTTGTCTTCATCCACATAAGCCAAGATGGTGTTTCATCATGTGGCTATTTCAGCCAGAGGGAAAAAGGTAAAGTGAAAGTGACAGCACACTTCTTCCAAGGGCATGATCTGGAAGTTTCATGTATCATTTCTGCTCACGTCTTATTGGCCAAAGCTGAGGCATACAGTATACAGATTTGCAAGAGATCCTGGGAAATATAGTCCTTATTTGTGAGAACCATTTTCCTTGATAAGAATTCTGTTACTGGTGAAGAAATGAAAACAGATGTTGGGGAATATTTATCTTTGCTACCCTTCCCATGTCTGACTCACAACTGTTCTCTTCTTACCCAGGTATTCAAATTTCCCATTCCTCGTCTCTGCTCATCCATTTTCTTCTTTTGCTCGTCCATTTGGATAAAATATAATTGCTTCTGTGAAACTTTAATTTTTACTCGTCTCATTGGCTTGCTCCAAATAACTTTAAGTTCTAAGATGTTTTACTTCTCAGGTATCTTGTTGTTATTGTCTCTTTGGCAGTATGTGCGTGGTTCATTTGGCACTAATTGTCTTATGTCACCATTACATGTTAAAAATTACTTTTTCATCTCCACATAGTGCCTATAGTTGGAATCCAATAAATGTTGACTTAACAAAATCAGAGATTTAGCAACATATGACATGCTTTTCAAGATGGCACTGAGGCCGAATTTTTGTAGTAGGACCTACCCCGTCATCATTTTTTTTCTGTATTTACACAACACTTTTCCAGAGTTGGATATTTGTTGTTCATGATTCTTTAGAGTCAATGTATTGTACCTTATTCATGAGTCATTTATATACTATCCTTTTCACAACCTCTTACCCAAATACTCATGTATTATTCTTAACAGATTTTCTACTCTCTTATTGTAATCGAACAACTGGGCCAAAAGCCTTGTTTTTCCCACTTTTGAAACATTGCTGATCTTTATACTAAAGTTACAATGTTCTGTCAGTGCCCCAACAGGCACTTCTAATGCTTCATACTGGCACTTTTGGTATTCTCTGCAGTACAGTCTTGATTAGAAAATGCATCAGTCAGGGTCTCAGCAGGAAACAGATGGCTCACACAAATAGGGTAATTAGGAAGGGTTTAATAAAGAAACTATTTACAAAGATGCAGGCAGGGTTAAAGGAAACCAGCTAAGGATGTTAAGCATGCTGGGGTCAGCAAAATGGGAAACAACACCACATTGGCCTAAGGGAGAAAGGGAGGGATTGGATACCAGAACTGGCAGGCAGGACTTGTAAAGTAGGAGAGGACTTCCTGATAGAAGCTGTGGACTTTGGTGGAGGGACCCAGCTGGCCCATCATGACCTTGGTGGAAAGGGTCCAGGAGAATTAAGACCGCAATCTCGTTCCCTTCTCTCTTTTGATCTACCAGTGCCTTTCATCGGCCAAATCCAACTGGCATCCTGAGGTTAGCTGGTGTAGTCCATAAAGAAAAGACTCCCACCGGCCAGAGCAGGGCAGAGAAGAGGGGCAAATGGAAGATATCCAGCCTGGAAAAGGTCTCCATTTTTCCACAGTGTTATCTAATGTTGCCAGTTAACTATTTTTCATTTTTGTTTTCCTAATATTTCAAGGAAGAAGTAGAATAAATGGTAATGCATCACAGTTGAACATCCGCCTTTCCTGTTTTGAATCACATTGTCTGCTTTTATTTCAGCACCAGTCTTAAGACTTAAAAGACTCACAGGAGAATTTATGTTGAAGACATTTAAACAGAAATGAGTCCATTCTAATCATATCCCTTTAGATCTCTAAAATAGAAACATTATTCAACTTAATATTAAATAGAGCAAAGCTATTCTACGCACAGCATAAATTGGGTGTTGTCAGCAAGTTTACAGTATGAATAAAATACAGGAAACTAACAGAGAACATCTCCTTTGTCTAGAATACTCTATAATTGTGGCATTTAGTTATATAGAGGACTTCCACACCATATGTTTTAACAAATACTTTGGGTCATAAGGGTATGGATAATGGAGGGACATAATTAAAGTTTAATCTGTTCAGTAAAAAGGCACCATTAATTACTCTAGGCAATTTGTTGGGTTATTAATTGGTTCTGGAAACCTGTCAAGATACTAATTTAAATGGAATGTTTTTTCCCTAATTGTCTAGACAGCCCCTCGACCATACACTGCCCCAGGAAATATGCAGCCTCCAATTCGATTACAGCCTCTTCCCAGTAATCCTGCAATAGGAACTGTTCCAAAGATGACTTCGGGGTCCAGATCAAAAGCCTCATTGCTGGAAAATGAAGCTCCGTTTCCCATTGGGGTAAATGTTATTTCTTCAAGAAATATCTTTTTTATTCTTGATCACTGTATTAGATTACCACAGTTTTTAAGGTGCCAGATTCAATTAATCTACTCTGCGAAATTTATATTGTGCACTTATTAAGCACTTACTGTGTATTTCTGTTTACTTATACCTTACTCTAACTGGAAAGCCTATAATTTCTGTATTATTGGGCAAAAAGAATAAGGCATAAATTTGTAATAATATAAGGTGATCTCTCATTCATTTGAAGGGTTGTATGAAAAATAGAGGACTTTTTAGAGCCAGATATGACTTCTATCAGAATAGACCCAGTGTTGATCCAAATTTTAAATGCATGAAAACTAGAAAGTGAAACTTTCCAAGAATAGGTTTGCATTTGCATGCCGACTGACTTTACCATCAGTGTATGAAATTGCTGCAAGTTTGACTCTGGAGAAGGTTAGATATAGAAGGAAAAGAATGTCCATCTTTAAAAAAATGCTGAATTAATCACACACAGGAGCTTGAAGCTGCTTCCTTTTCAAGGTTGTGTCTCAGATAATTTTTACTTATTTTATTAGAGTACAGGAAGGAGGTATGGTAACCATAAAATATGAGTTGCTTAACCAGGGAGGAATAATTAGGACATTTAGTAATTAGGGACGGTATTGTTTGTATTTCTAACATGAAGAAGAAACATTTGCCAGCTTAAGAAAGAAGCTGTGTCATGAGTGTAATTGTCATTGTGTTCAAATGGGTGAATTTAATTCCATTCCTTATTAGGAAATGTAAGACATATGAAATTAAGACATTTTTATCTAAGACTGACAGATAATCTTGACACTAAGAAATTAATTCAGACAAATAAATGATTGTGTTTCACAGTAAAAGTATAAATGTAACTCTAAAAGTGGTAACCAATATTTTAGTCCATTTGATATGCTTTTCAGCTTGTGAAGCAATTTTCACAAATCATATTTAGTAGCTTCTCAGAAAGCAGGAGAAATTAAGCCAAAAGTAGTGGCACTTTGTCTAGGGAAGACTGCTTAGAGCTAAGCAGGAACTTGTTAGGTCAAAAGTCAATTAGGTTGACAACTTCTAGTATCTGGTCTCTTTTTTGAGGGCCCAGAGATTTCCTGTTCCAGCTCGTACCCAGGAATGGTCAGGTCCCGAGAGATTGTCTCAGGCTAACTAAAATAACTCATAACAGGCTCATTTTTCTCCCTTTAGTAGACCAAAATTGGAAACCAAATCATAATCAGGCGCCATTAATTCACCAGATATTAAGTAATCAAAGCTTGTAGAAGCTGTGCATTTTCCCCTGGAGACGGACCTACATGAGAAGCCAGTTCACAATGAGAAGGTTGCCTGGTGAGCATGGAATCAGAATGAGGGGATAGGGTGAAATGGAATGTTAATGGCATCAGGCCTTATGGCTTGATGCATCTATCTCATCCTAGGAATGGGCTTGCCAAAGGTACCAGAAAACTCGAAGGTCTTTGGCTAAAACCCCCTCTATCCTCCAGGGATAACTTTGCCGTTAGGACCGGAAATATTCAAAGTCCAATGGGTGGGATTTCCTCTCCCCTAGATAGTACTCAGATGGGCACTTTCCACATTTGCCAAGGTGATTATATTCTTTTCTAAGCTCCTATAAGTATTAACTCTACTTTGATAGACACATTTTCCTGTTAGATATGTGAATACTATCAATCAGGTAATATTCAAATTCTGCTGGCTATGGAGGGAGTTTTTTTCTTTCAGGTGATTTTCTAAATCTGCTCTGAGACACTGGGTGGATTTGTTAATTAAATCTGCACAGGCCTTTTATTTTCCTGTTTTCAAGTTTTGGGGTGTGAGTGACTGAGGGATAGGCACTTAATGGAAGTTTACATGGGCTGACAAGATTGGGATCAATTCTGTGTTAATTTAAACTAGCTAAACATAGTTTTTCCATTCAGTAACTATTTATTGGGCACTTACTATGGATTAGGTACTGCTCTAGGCATTGGTGATACATCAATTATCAAGTCAGACAAATGTATCTAACTTATTGGAGCTTATACTGTATTGTACATAGGCAAAATATACTGCTAGAAAAGATGTGCAGTTTTTTCAATGTCGTTGATGATGAAATGATTTAAAATAAAATCAGACAAGAAATTCCTAAAGAATACTAGTCTGCATGATTGCTGAGTATGTAGTGAACACCCACTAAATTCTTATTGTTTTCTTAAAGAGTAAAAGATATTTATGTGGGAATTGTTTGAAAGTGCAACAGATATAACCGGGTTGAACTTTCTAAGCATCACAAATGAGGATCTTTGATTTAGGCAAAAGCAATGTGGTTGAAAAACAGACTGGTTGAGATGCAACTGAGTAAAAATAATGACTTGATTGAAAATGATTATCCTTAGAATGAGAGTTTCTTGTACACTATAGATAGGAGTAGAAATTGGTACAACTATTTGTGAAGGCAATATTGGAATATCTATCAACATTTTAAATGAACATGCTCAAACATTTTAGCATATAGGAATTTATCCTGGGAATACACACATTTGTGGAAAGACATAGATTTAAGAATATTTAACAATATAATATTTGCTATAGTGAACAATTGAAAGACACCTAAGGATTTAAATAGAGTATTATTTAAAAATGTTATAGCATATTAAAGTATGTTAAAAAAATAAGGTAGAATTATTTATACTGGCATGGAAGGATGTCCAAGATACTTTGGGCTAAAAAAGCAAAGTAAGGAGCAGCATGTTTCTTAAAAATTTACTAAACCATTCCCAAATAAGTGATGCAATTGACTGATAACTCCTTAGAAATTTAAAAAACAAAAATCCCCAGGCCCCAAAATTTCTGGATTCATTGATTTTATTATTATTATGATTTTTACTTCTTTAATTTATACTTCCTGTTACAATATCAAAGCACACATCACAGAAAAATTGGGAAATCTAAGAAAAGCAACAAGAAAACATAACACTTGCAATTTCAACTATTCTAACGATTCTAAACTCCTTAGTGAATATCTGCTTAAATCCCTTTCTGTTCACATAAATGTTGTTTTCAATCAAAATATGGACTATACATGCATTTATTTAACCTGCCTTTACTTATTTAGCAATGAGAAATGTTTGGAGAATGACTTCCCTTTCTTAAAAATAAGTTTTCTCAAAGTTTAAACATCTCAAAATAAAGAATAAGTTGGGTGAAAACTAATTTTAAATCATACCAAATAAATTTGTATAAAATGGATAAAACTGATTAAAGATTACTTAAACTTTGAAAAACTATCCCAGATACATAAAAATTACCAATTTATGAAAATTCAGAGACTCAAATATGCCTGAAAAATGTAATATAATTATTGGTTACGCCTTTGGTGCTTTTTAATCATTAAGGTAATGCACGTTGATTAAATTTTCAAATAATACAGAGATATATGAAATGGAAAATGACATCCCCCTGATAATCCAAATCCCCAAAGGCAACCTCATCTTCAAAGTCTTCCAGTCATCCTTGATTTTGTCAAAATCCACATATAAATTATTTAAAATAAACATGTGATCACACCGCATGGAACTTTTTAGGTCACATTATTCTTTTTAAAGCCTGATGAGAATCTATTATAAGAATAAAGCAAAATGTAGTTAAATGTTCTCCTATTGATGGACCTGATGGTTCAACTAAATTTGTTATACGTGTGTGTGTGTCTATGTATGTATGTATCCTTATACGCATTTACATCAGTGTGCTTGTGTAATTATCTGGGTAAGATATATTTCCAGAAGTTGAATTTCTAGGAGAAAATAAGCTATATAAAGTCTTTGGGTCAGCATCTGGGTTTGGTTCCTTGATGTTATATTATCAAGGACCATTACAATACCTGGATGGGTGAAATCAATGTGAAAAAGGTACTCACACCCCATTGTTAAGTAGACTATCTAACCCTACTGCAAAGGACAACACTTCAAACTTTTTGATTTTAAATTGTTTAATTATGCTGAGTCCCCATAGCTTTAATGGGTTGTTGAGAAAAAATGTCAAAAGTACTATAAAAGTGCCATCACTGTCTCTTTGGTTTAAAAATATACTTAAGTAAAGTTAGAAATTCATGAAAATTTAATTTGCTGTGGATACTGCAAAATGCCATTTTTCAGCAGACTGGAGTGCTTTGAGTTTCCCTATTGATATCAGTTGTGTTTGCATGCAATGCCAATCATGCAATCTTCTCTTTAATTTTGGGTTACATTGGGTCACCACTTCTATTTCACTGGTTCTGATGTCATGAAATGTGATTACAGGGCAAGAAAGCAGTGATGAAGTTCAGGAACTCCATGGACAATTCACAGGGAATGAATCGATATCAATTTCCAAACATTAACAATTACATGATGCCTATTCCGCCTCCACCTCCTCCCCACAGTGGAACAATCACAAGGGGAAATAGACCTGAAACATGGAGAAGGAGAAGATTTCGCCCAATCACTGCTCCAAATGGCTTAGAACCTCTCTTTACCAAGGTGATTGTGGAATCAAGTTTTCTTTTATTAATTTAGCACAGATTACATTGCACTATTAGATTTCCGGATGTGCAGGAAAAGAATCTAGGGAAATCAAATGCAAAATGCACTGTGTAAAGAAATGTATTAATTTTATAAATGTAATTGTAAGCTTGAATGAATCTGAAACCAAATATTTGAATAGTTCAGTTGAGTAACTAATTTAGCACAATTGATAAAAAATCCAGCAATTCTTGTGGTCAAATTTAGTTTGTGTTCTACCTATTTCCAAGTAATTTATTACCTTTAATTTGCCCATTCAATCGTATGTTGTCAGAAGTATTTTAAGATTTAATTTGTGAAAATTCAGGGACTTACATATACCAAAAAATTTATACCATATAAAATACCTGATTAAAGCTTACTCTTAGTGATTTTTGGCAGATTAATGTACGATATTAAGAAAAATTTTTCTTTCAGTGTTCTTCAAAAATAGTGTAGTTTGTTGTACTTATTTCCTCAAAATACTGATAAAGAAAATAGTCCTAAGGCCAGTTAGACTTTATACAGATACAGGCTAGTAAAAAGACAAAAAGAGCTCTTAATTTTTATTGTGTAAATATACAATTAATAGTAACTATAGGTGACTTCTATGATTATTAGCAGATAGCTGGGTCAACGTTTCACCGATGGAGAATCAGGGTGCGGTATTTACTGCTTGTCCACATCTCGCTCCTGGCATCTATCCTCACAAATAACTTTCTCAAAAAGTTGGTACTGTCTTCCTTGTGCTTGCTCAAATTTTGTCCTTTCAATTCTGTTTTCTCCACTTCTCTTCCTTTGTTCCAGTCTCTGGCAGAGGACTGTATCCCTTATGTCTGAGGCCTACCCTCCACCCTGTGTCCTTGATCTTTCCTTTTTCACTGCCTGTGGAAAACCAACACCATCTGTCATTCTCCTTTCTAATTTGCATTTTCATCCTCCCTCTGATATTCATCTCTGTCTTTCAACACATCCAGGTCTTATATGGAGTCACATTCTGTAGCCTTAGACTTCTGTTTTTCTTCTTTCCTACTGCAGAGTTCTCTGAAGCATAGTTTACTGCAACTTACCCTAACAAACAACCGCAGGCAACTCAGCTGACAACAACAAAGCTTTCTTTCTTATTTTCATTATTGTCTGTTGTTGGTCAGCTGCAATTCTGGAACCAGACCAGAGGAGTGGTCCCTGTCTGGGATATGTTGGCCTCATGGACAGCAGAACCATGGAATGCTTTAAGATTCTATTCAGGAGTGACACATGTCACTTACACTTGAACTCCATTACCAAAGCCTGACAGCAATGGAGTAGGAGGTATCCTCCTGTCACAGAGAGGGGCAGTGAATATTTGGGGCAATGATAGAATCTACCATATCCACTAACTTACTTTTGAACTCTTTGCCTGCTGGCATTGGTCTTCACTAGGCCAAAAAACATGCTCTCCTCAAGGATGTGGCCCCCGCTTAGCAAAAACAGTGACTTCCTAATCATCCTCACTTGGTGGCAGCATTTGATTTTCTGATGTTAAAATACATTACTGGGATAAACTCTTCCTGGTCATACTTTTTAAAAAAAGTTTAAATGTCTCATAAACCCTTGTGTACAGGTTAAACAACAATAATCAAAAAAAACACCCATGTTCACACCATTACTTCTTAACAAAGTAGAACACTACAGTCATGTTATGAGCCCCCTATTTCCTGCCCCATCACATCCCCTACAGCTTCCCAGAGCAACCACCACACGGACATCTTTGTTAACTGAGTTCCTGCTTTTCTTTGGAGTCCTGTCACTTATATGCATTCAACTTCAGAAATGAGCTCAAACCTAGCATTGTAATGAAAGGACAATATTTCCAGAAGAAAATAAGTTGAATAGAGTCTTTGGATCACAGTCTGGGTTTGGTTTCTTGGCAATTTTAAAAGCCCCTTCTGGGGAAGTCAGAGAGGCTGCGTCATGAGTGAGTCCTAGGAAAATAGGCTCACCGGAGTCAGGGCATCTAGTGAGGTCCTACTGTGGGCCAGCCACTGGACATCCAGCAGGAATGTGCTCAGGGAGGTGGGCTTCTGTAGCTTGGCACAGAGGAGAGAGCAGCAACTTCTGCGTTCCGTGGTCATGACAAGTGAAGCACAGATAAGCATCTGAGGCAGCTTCCCCTGGGCATTCTGCCTCCATAGTGCCAGCAGGCCTCCTGGCTTTGACAGACCTTAGCAGTCTGTCTCTTGAGTCATAAGCCTTCAGTCCGACCTAGGTGATTTTTTTTTTTAAACTTCTGTTCTCTCTTTTTGAAATCTCTTTTTTGGGAATGTTGGAACTACTAGACTGATGCTCTAATATTCTTAACTTTTCTCTCCTATTTTCTACCTCTTAGACTTTTTGTTCTTCTTGCTAGGAGATTTCTTCAATTTTATCTTCTACACGTTCTACGGAATTTTTCCTTCTGCTGACTTAATTCTAAGAACTCCTTCTGTGATCACTGAGTGTTACTTTTAAAAAGCATCTTATTCTTGTTCTGTGTGGTATCGATTCTTTGGTATTCATGGAGACTTACTTTGTGGGCTAATACATGTTTATTCTTTGTAAAGAATGTGATTCACTAAATGCTGGGAGCAGAGTTCTATAAATGTCCAATAGATAAGAAATTTAAATTATGTCATTTGTATTTTTACACCCTTAGCATTCTTTTTTATTTGCTTGGTCTCTTTAGTTCCTGAGTTCTGATGATGATTCATTCTCTGTCATTATAGATTTATCAATTTTTCCTATAATTATGTCAAGTTCTGCTTTGTAAGTGTTGAGAATACCTTGTTATATGCTCTCAGATTTAGGATTACTTTGTCTTACTGGTGAAGTGATTCTTTATCATTAAAAAATGATCTTGTCTGTCACGTTACTTTTGGCCTTAAAATCTATTCTGTCTAATAGATTCTTATTTTCTTTAGATTGATGTTTAACTGGTACATACATATTCCTTTTACTTTCAGCTTTTTGAGTCTTTATGTTTAAACTTTAGGTTTAAAATGTTTTCATGGAGTGTATGGGTGTTCTGTGTTTATTTCAAGCTGAGAATCTCTGTTCCTTTAATAAGTGAGTTTAGTCCAGCTACATTTACTTTATTTAGTAGTATATTTAGACTTATTTGTGTGATTTTAGTTTGTATTTTCTGCTTACCTTGATTTTTTTTATAGTAACATCTTATGCTATTATTGCCTCTTCCTTGAAACTTTCCTCTCTTGACTTCCATAGCACTCTACTTTCATGGTTCTTTGCTGTCTCCTTTTACCTCTCGTCTTGCTCCTTTGTAGATCTTCTTTGTGTTGACTAGCTATCACCATAGGCTTACACTTTGTTTTTCTATTCAAGATGTGGTCATCTTTGCATGTGGCTTCAATAGCTTTCTAAATGTCTCTTGGATTTGTGACTATTTCCTGGGTCCTGGGGTGTAGAATGAAATTGGCACAGAGGGGCAAGTCATGTACTTTAATTTAGTACTTGGATTTATTTTCTCTTGATCTAGAAAAGATTCATTTAAGGGAGAGGCAGCTCTCGTGACTAATTTACACTTTAAATTCAGTCTTTCAGTTTATGACTACCACCTTTAAAGCATCCTTAAAATGCTCTGAAAAGGAAAGAAAGAGGTAAAAGGCAAAGGAATATGGCTTGCTGGTGGCCTCCCACCTGTTCTTCTATGAATGTGTAGAACATGGTCCCTGGCTTCAGTGATCTCTGTCTCTAGGGGATGATGGGTGGAGCCAAATGACAAGGTGTGGTAGCTCTCACAGCCCAGCATGATGTTTCTATACCCATTGCTTTGTTTCATTCTGTTCCAAGACCTGAAGAGCTTTGTACAGCTTTTATAGAATCCATAAGACTAGTTAGCTTTTGCTCTGAGGTTTGCCTCACCCATCTGCAGAATTTTGTGTTCTCACTCAGGATTGCTGGTCACCTACTCTACAGAGCAGCCTACTGAAAATGGGGATGGTCCCATAAATAGTGTTTATAAATGTGAAAATACAGGCTTTAAATACAAACCTATTTAACCATTATGTTTATCAATTAAAAAAACAAAACAAGTGTGTTTTAATTTTTTATATGTTTTGTGAAAGAGAGGGCAAAGAGCTCCTCCAGGCATGATTCAGTCTGGGGCTTTCTCCATGTCTGGTTGAGGCCTCCTGTCCACTTCCTAGACTGCAAATGAGCCCTGTGCAATTACAGATGCCTGACTGGTAGGTCCTACTGCCCCTCAAATTTGACATGGTTACAATTTAAGCCAGCTTCTCTGTTTAATTGCGTTATTGCTCATAAAGCATGACCTTTTCCCCCAGTAATTTAGGCTCAAAATCTAGGATTCCTTCTTCCCTCTTCGTCACACGTCCAGTTAATTGCTAAGTCCTCTAGATCAGAGATGTCCGACAGAAATATAACGCAAGTCACATTTGCAATTTTAATTTTCTAATAACTACATTAAAAAAGGTAAAAAGAAACGTGAAGTTAATTTTAATAATGTTTTCTTTAATCAAGTATATCCAAAATATCATTTCAACATGTAATCAACATGAAAAATTTTCATAAGGTATTGCACATTAAATACCATGTCTTTAAATTCAGTAAGTATTTTATACTTACTGTATTTTATATAACACATCTCATTTGAATGAGCCACCTTTCAAGTGCCCAAGAAACACATGTAGCAAGAGGCTGCCGCCTCAGTACAGCTCTAGCACCTTAAGAGTGGCTCGTGTACCTGATAATCCTTTTCCATTCTCACTGCCATATCTCCAGTTGAGGGGCTTGGTACTTGCATCTTGCCTTTAAACCAATAAATAGCTCAATTCAGCTTTTATGGATAATGACAAGAACTATGCTAGGTGCTGAGGTTACCAAGATGAATAAGACCGAATTCTAGTTCTCAGAAAGGTTGTAGTTTAGCAAGGGAGACAGAAATATCTACAATTATCCGTGATACATTGTGATGAGTACTATCATACTGGTATAAATAAAGCACAATGAGAACACAGAGGAAGGAAATATTAGTTCTGACTGAGGAGATTGGAGAATGCTTCAGAGAGAAAGTGGCATTTGGAATTGCCTTTGAAAGATGAGTAGGAAGTTAGCAGGTAGAATCAGGGAGCAGAGGGTAAAAGGCAATAAAGGGAAAAAAGAGTAAGGAAAGTCCATCTCAGTATTAGTAGATTCTACATAATGATGTTAAATTAAACTTTGTAGAGTAGCTCCCAACATGCTCCTCGCCTCCTTAAAATCATCAGTAGCTCCCCCTTTCCTAATGAAAGCAGGTATATTCTTCTGCCTGGCTCTTTTAAAATGTAGGTTTTATTATTATTCAGATATTTTGAGACCTGTAGATCAAGAGACAATTGCCATTAAAAAGACAGTTTGTAACTTACAGTTCCCAAGAGGAGGGGGTACACCACATATATTCGTCAGGGTTCCATCCAGAATAATGTATGACAACATATCTGGGCACCATGGCCCGGCTAAGGTGACAGATGAAATTAACCATCACACCATACCACACAGGGCCACGCAGGGAATCACCAGGGTTGGTCAGGAGGCTGAGGGAGTGGGAGGAAAACGTGGGCAAGAACCTTTGTTGTGGTTTCCGAGGGAAAGGATGGGCCAGGCAAGGTAAACAGGTTTAGGATTGGATAGTATGAATAATGTTGGCAGGTTCTGGAGTGTAGGGGCTGTCTTGAGTTATCTGATACCTGGTCCAGGGGTGATTAGGCAGAGGAACATTGGCCCAGAGTGTAAGATCCCAATAGAAAAGGTGAGGGCAGGGTGGATGTGCGCTCTGCGTTGTCTAGTTTGCACGTGAAAAGCACTCTTCTAAGCAAGTCATTTATTAAGTGTAGGAATTGGTTTATCCTGGGAAGGGATAGTCTCCCCAGGGTCAGTAAACCCCAGGTGTCAAAACATCAAGATAAGAAAACATGCTCAGTACACTGGCATTCAAGAGCTTTCAGATTTCAGCCCCTTTCCAGCTTTCTCTCCACTCCTATCCAAGCCAAACTGAATGACTCCCTACACCCTCAGTGGGTTAGTCCACCATTTCCCCACCTCTGACCTCTGCCCTTTTTTGTCACTTTCTGCTAGAAGTTCACCCACTGTCGAATCATCTATATTCTCTTTTTTCTCATTTAATTGCATGCTATCATGTTTTTGCCTTTTGTTAACTCTTAAAAAAATATGGAAGTTTATACTCAATGATGACAACAATGACTATACCTTTTATTTAGAGGGCCTTTGCCATGTGCTGGAAGTTTTGCCCGGGATTTTACATGCATTTTCTCGTTTAATACACACAATAAACCCAAGAGAGAGAATAGTTTCTCCATTTTAAAGATGAAACTGAGACAAGAAAGGTTAAATAACCTGCCCAAAGTCAGATCGCTAGTTAGCAGCAGACTAAGTGTACACACCCAGTAGGCTGACACTTAGAGCCCGGATTTATAATCCTCAAATCCGAATTATATGGATTTGATTTGCAAGTCTTTTTCTCTCAAATCTTTGAAGATATTAATTGTAATTGATCATCTATTTCTTCAGCACAGAGACCAGTTAGATTTCTAACTGATATTTCTATTAGGAAGGCAAATGCTGTTTTTCTATGAATTGCCTGAGTGCCTGAGAGATAAGAAGGGTGTGTTTCCATACCCGCCCTTCCCAGCCCTGCAAAGGCTTTGTGCTCTCCGGTGTATTTCTCTACATGGTAATAGGATTCCATCTCTTCCTCTCTTCAAAAGGATTTTGTTACTTTTCTTATTTCCCTTACTACATTCTGCTTAGTATAAATACTCAAGTACCTTTATTATTCCCTATTTCTACTCCCAGATTATGAAGCTTGTTGAGGGCAGATATTTGATTTTCCTTATATTTGAGCAAGTATATCCATGCAAAAAATTAAACTGTTAATTTTACTTTTTAGGTGAGGTAAATATCATGGAAATCAATATGCCTTTCAGATATAGATCTGTTTTCCCCAACAACCAATAAAGCCTAATGAATATTAGCTTTGCTGGAGAAATTGCACATTTCTTTTGTTTGACTTAATTTTGAAATATTTGTTCAATTTCCATTCTAGTCAATGCATTATCTTGGTATTTTTTACTCTTGGTTTTTCTCACCAGTGGACTCAGGTTTGAGAACGAGAAAGGAAAATATTAGCATGATTTTAATATATAATTCAACATGTCTCATAGTAGGCTTGATTTATTTCAGATAAACCCTTTCCTGTAAACAATGTTTTTGCTTAAAATTAACATTGCAGTTTGGTAACTACATAACTGAAAAAGACTTTAAAAACAGTTTAAAAAGCCAATTCAACAGTCAAAATATCTCAGCAGCTGGTACTGTGGAACACAAGCCCAGAAGAAAGGAAGTACCAAAGATGCTTCTGGGTGCCTGCAGCAGGTGGCGGTTAAGGGCAGACCTCTCTACTAAGAGGGTCAGATTTTGAGGCCTTTTCACCAAGAGCAAAATCCAACTGGGTAATTTCTGGGTCTTAACAAACTTACTGAATTCATTCTGTGGAGGGAGATGAGGAAGGGGAGGCTCATGTGTCAACTCAGCATCCTCAAAATCTGAAGCTCCGATACCTCCAGGATTGACGTGTTTGAGGGCATGTCAGGTATAAGCATGAGGTATGGGTTACACAGTAGTAAGAAAAATGGGCAAGAGGAAAGTGAAAAGAGGAAGCACAGTAAAAGCAAAGGAGGGAGGAGGAGAGAACAAGGAAAAAGCAGCGCGAGAAAGAGAAGAACCAAATGAGTATAGCGAGGAGAGGTTTCCATTACAACCAGCTCCTCTGAACCTTCAGGATGTGAACACTTAGTGCTTGTCCTCTGGCTCCTATCAGAATTTTCTCTTTGTAAGATCTGAATCAGAGTCAACATGGGGACTGCCTGCCACTCGTTATGGTCAGAGTTTTTGTCAATCTTCATCAAGACTCAATCATTAAGGGTGGTGTTTTGTTGAACAGGACACTGCGAATCAGTTTTCATGTTCTGGTACCTATCAAGCTCTTATAAATGTAGAAATCTCCTGATTTAGGGCAGGGTCAACCCTACTGTAGCTTTTGTCTCAGCAAAGAACAGAATGTGGAATGCCTAATTGTTCCATGTCTGTGTCCAGCCAGATCAATGTTTATGAGGCCCTTACTAGATGTCAGCACTGGCAAGACACTAAGGGCATAAAGATTGGTGAGATGCTGTCCTTATCTGCTGAGAGAGAGAAATACAAGGAAATAGTTTCAATACTATGTGATTCATACAGTTAAATAAGCCTGTAGATTAAAAACATGTTGGTAGTGTTTGGGCCACTACAATTAGTTCAGTTGCTGGAACTTTAAATGTAACATGAGGAATTGCAATAGTTGAGAGACAGTAGATTAGAGAATGCAAGACATTTTATATTGTCTGAGGAATGTCGGACCTCATCCCGTGGATGTTGGGAATCACTGAAGGATGTTAAGCAGGAGAGTAATGTGATCTATTTAGTGACAACAGATCACTCTGATACCCAGGAGGAGGGAGATTTTGAGGGACATAGGCTAAAAGTGGAGAGACCAATTAGTAGGGTGACCTTACTAACTAGAAGTTTACTGTAGTGGTCCGAGTAAGACTTCATGATGTCCAGAGTTCATCAGGGCTTGGCCAAGTGGATGGAGAGGAGTTGCTATCAGCAAGAACGGGCGCTTTGACAGCCATACAGTCTCTCAAATCCACCCCTCACATAGGCCTGGGCAGGGATGAAAGAGATCCCAGTGAAAATTAGTATGTCAATTGAATGCTGAATGTTAAAAATATATCATGGCTGACTGGTTAGCCACTCAGTGAGCTTGCTGTTTATTTGTCAGCTCAGATTGTGCTTGCCTGAGAAATAGGAAAAGAAATGGGAAGGAAGGTCGTAAGCAGCTGGTGAAGGGAAGTGTGGAAGGTAACCCTTAGTTGTGAGGGGCATGAGGCCTTGCTCTTGTTCTTGAAATTGGACTGAATTTTTGTGGGAGATTTTAATGCTTTGTTAAACTTTCATCAGTCTGGGGTCACTATAACCTTGGGAGATGGTGTGTATAGAGGCAATTTAGTCAACTGAAAGAAACAACCGTTCATTTCCTAGTGCACGTATTTAATCATGAGCTGTCACTTGGGCCTCCCTTAGAACCCAGAAAAGGTTACTCAGTGGCAATAACTGGGGAATATTTTAAAAAGAGTGAAGTAACTAGGCCCAGGAGAAAAGAGATGTTGCTATCAGGAATACATTTCAGCAAAAAAAAAAAAAAAAGAATAAGAGTAAATGAAAAGGGTAAAAGCTGTCATTTCCTTTATTTTATTTTTAACTCTTCTTCCTTCCAGTTTCTCATTTTGCACATACAAGGCAGGCCTTTCCTCCACTCTAATCCTACTATTACCTTGTATTTATATAGTGCCTATCTCCTAGAAGCTCACAGGGCTGCCTCTGAATCCATGCCACTTTAGAAAGTGTTGCTTAGCAAAAGGGGGACACTCTTATTTAATCTGTCCTATCGTTAAATGTTCTAGTGGGAGCTTGGAGCTGGATTTGCCATAGGCTGCTGATTGTGCATTGGGCTGCTGATTGTGCATTGGGCTGCACACATGCATGTCACAGCAGAAGTGGCCCAGGCAAGAGGAAATGTAGGATGATTTTGCATCTAGGAGCCAAGCCTGCCATCATCCCTTTGCTTCAACTGTGACTCAGGGGGGTGTTTTTAATCTGCAGAGAATTATCCAGTTTGCTGATTTCCCTTCATGGCTCTTGATGTCCCTGAAACATTTCTGTTGATTATCTCTCTATTTGGGAGCTCCTTGTCCATAGACAGGACAATTTGCTTAAATTTCAAGTCTCGGGCTTGTCCCCCCATTTACAGTTTTCGGACTGTCACTTGCAGAATTTCACTTATTTCCTCTGGGTTTTGCTTCAGAGAAATAGAATTTAATGAGAAAAAAATTCCACTGAGGTGGAAGGGGATGTATTTGGAGATGGAAATATTGTGGTAATTCCTTCAGAAATTTTTGTTGCAGGTTTGTTATTCTTTAAAAAAAATGCATCCTTCCAAGGCATCCATAATTCAATGAACTCAAACTCAAATAACTGCATTGGATTCATTGAAAGTTGGTCTCTGCACATTTTTTGTTTAGCTAAAAGTTGGTTTTTAGAAAAGTGAAGTGGGTTAAAAGTCATGAGTGACCTCTGTATAATTTTAGAAGCTGACAATATTCTTACTAGGCCCTCTTAAAGTCTCTCCACGTGCCATTTCTCTTTCTCTGCCTCGTCCTCCTCTTCCTTTTCCTGTTTCACTTTCCTCATCTTCCTCTTGGAGGTTAGACAAACACTATGCTCTTTCACTATTGTGAAAGTACTTCAAAGTATAAACTAGGAGGCAACGCATAGGATGTTTCCTTTTGTCTCTGGAATTGATTATTTTATAAATAATTTAAATTTGTCAACGCCATAGAATATGAGATAGGCTTATGAGGTGATTATTCTCTTGTTGGGTATATTGTTCGATATTAAAAATAATATTAATGTTGGTTTTTCATTGAACTGAAAGCCTCCTATGAAGCTGGATAATCCCAGACACATAATGTATGTTGTCCCTAGTCCTCAGAGTGACCAGAGAAGGAATCAAATGTGTTTCATCTCCCTCTCACATAGAATAAACTCAGGGAAGGATATATTGTCAGTGCTCCAATGTGAAGACAGAGCTCTCAATTACAAACACAATTGCTAAATCACAGTCAATATCTATTCAAATTAGGACAAAATTATGTCACCAATACTTAATTAATTAGTTTGATTTGGATGTTTATTTCATAACTAGCTAAAAGAGCCAAGGGCAGTGTCCTCTTAGAGTCATTGACATTTCTCCTGTATGTAAAACACACGCACATGTAAAATAAAAAGTGACAAACTTTGTCCAAATCCCCAGCATTTACATTAAAAATACAAAGCCAAAATGTATGTGTTATAATTGGTAGAGGCATTTATTTTGTAGTGGGCTTGACTTTCTGTGCACCAAGTAGACTGACATATTATAAAGGTTTTGTTGCTAGGTACATAAAAATAGCCTTTTCTACTCTTCATATTACCATGTCATCACACTCTGATTAGAAGGTAATTAGTTGATAAGCTCCCTTTTGTTGTTTGTTCTAGGATTCAAGAAGAATTCATAATAAAACACCACTGCATAGTAACGCAGCTATTACAATGATCTATTTGGGGAAAAATGTGCACCTATCCTATGATGACCCAGACTTCCGGGATGAAATAAAAGTTTATCAACAGCACTGTGGTGGGGAAAACCTCTGTGTCTACAAAGGCAAACTACTTGAAAAAGGTATACATAAAACACGAATTTTTTTTAACTGCTTGGAGTTGATGCTATAGATAAGCCATTGTTGATATAATATCAAAATGACTTCAGTCACTCTATGAAATTACGCATTTCCAGGGACTTGTAAACCAGCTGCCTAAAAAGCAAATCTAGATTTACTTCTCCGTGATTGAAACCGAAGCAGCAATTACCCTTGCAGACTGGGGAAGAAAGAATTTGGAGTGATTTAATCCAGTAACAGATTAATTTGGGGACGGAGAAATATGATCATTAAAATGTTGCACGAATAAATTGTCCCCCCAATTACAAGTTAAGTATTTGGCTTGCCATAGTGAATTATATTGTACATTATTCTAAGAGAAAAGTACCAGATTGGCAATTTGTTCTTTCGAAGGATGTTGAGATAAAATCACAAATTCAATAAACTTCAGGGTGAATCACACCTAAATAACGTGGTGCAGAATTTGACTAAATGGCCTTTAGTACATTTCTGCTTTCATTTGACCATAAATCCATGTTTGTTAGCATAAGATAACTTTTGCATCCAATATAGGGTTTCACATATTGTACTCAAGTGGTTTTCATCAATATTTAGTTCTGTGGAACAGCAGTTAAAAGGATGAGTTGTTACAGGATTGTGTTTGTTATTTCCTTGCTTAAGAAACTCTGTTTAGAGAGTAATAGTGTTTTTACTAATTAAAAGAAATATTGATATTTGGGGAATCTTGGTATAGACTTGGGGCTTAAGGGAGGAGTTGGGGGCAAACATGGTGGTTGTTACTTTTGGTTTTTCTGATTTATCAATCAAAAACAGGGACTATTAATTTAAAAAAGAATTCAGGTACTTGAAGAGAAACTATACCTATGTAGAGATTAAATGTTTAAAACTTTCCAACGTATGAAAGAGTAAACATTTGAATGTTAGTTTCAACTTAAAGTAAAATATATAGTATTTTACTTTATAAAAATGTATAAAATTTATTTATAAGAAATAATTCTCAATAATGCTAGAAACTATTTTCCCCCATTTTATATACTTGGCTGAAATATAATTTACTTTTGTCTTATTTTGTTATAGCATTTGAATGTTCATTCCTCCCATTTTGTAGATGAGGAAAATGAGAGGAGTCCACAGCACAGTGGCTTCTCAAGGTCACATGTGCAGCCCTGGACAGGGTCAAGAGCCATCCCGGCCCCCTGACTAGTTGCAAGACCCTTGCTCAGCACTATTCAGCCCCACTTAGTTATTCTCAGTAGCAACAGGTTTCCTATACTTTCATAATATGAGGGGTATGAAACCCTTAACGATAGTGGCATAGATACATACACTTATTTTTTAGAAGTATAACTTTCAACTCTTCATTTAGGAGAGTTACTGAAATTAACCATAGTCTAAAATCGGAATTAACACAATGAAACTTCTCCTGTGCCTTAGATCACACTTCATTTAACAAAATGCGTGTATAATATCTATTTTACTGCTGGAAAAATGTACATACAAGTGAAAAAAGAACCAGACTTAAAGACTTAGCCGAATGATTTTCTCGGAGACCGTATGTACTCTGTGATCAGAGTGCAAAACCAAAGGTTATGGGAGAGTGTAACTTGGCTGAGTGTTATGTTGCATACATAGTGATCCTGGGGCTGACTTTTTGTTATGTCATTTGACAGTCTTGAATAATAGGACGGAATGGGGACCTAAATAATTGAATCCTGTCCACACAATAATTTTGTCTCAGCTTGCCCTTGATTGCCAGGAAAGTAATTGTTCAAAATTGAAAAGTTGGGTGGCTCAGAGTTGACTTGTGGTTCAGCAATCTTAGCAATTTAGCTGGACTGAAAAGAATCTGCCCTTTTTACAAATCAAAGCTGTGCATGATTCAGTGAAATGTGAATAGGTTTTTAGAAGATTTCTGTTAAAAAAAAAAAAGAGTGTTTAACGTCAAGCTTGGAGCAGTAAACTCATTAAAAGTGTGGCATTCGTTAATTTGTCTTGCTTTTGGATGAGAAATAACAATAAAATTAATTATTTAGGAGTGTGGCAAGCGCATCTTTTATTCCCATGGTAATTCATGGTGTCTCGCAGTTTGATTTTAGACATCAAGCCACACGTTGATTGTTTATTAAGTATACCTATGAAGTCACCAAGTATATCTGCTCCTTGTAAAAAATACAGGTCTTCTCATTTTAATTTTTTTCTATCGTGTTCATCCTTTCAAACAAGGCAAACCTTAGCTCCTGGGTTCATGTGGATACAAAGAACAAAGTAACTTTTTTCTGGCCCTCTTATAATCCCCTTTTTCTTCTGCGTCATTTTCTTGTATTCCCATAACCTGATCCTGTTGTACCTGTCTGTGCATTCCTCATTACTCCCTCACAAATACGGCTGCTTCACTGGCCCCGGCACTCCCTAATACTGTTATCTTGTCTTTTCTGTGCTATTTCCTTTGTCTGCAGTAGGACAAAGGATTTTAAATTCAAAATAGGATTTTAGATGTCTTCCTCACTTTTTAAGATTCAGATTAAGGCTGTGAAGCTTTGTCAGCTGACTTCTAGTCTTTTTTATCCCTCTCTCTTGATGTCTCTGGCTCTTAGACTACATTTAAAACTGAAGCGTTTCATTGTACTGTGACTTATATTAATTGTGTTTTATTTTTCTTTTACTCGGTATTGTATGCTGATTTTAGCTTTTAAAAATAGCTTTATTGATGTATAACTTACATTCCATAGAATTCATCCATTGTAAGTGTACAATTCACATATTTTGGGGAATTGTGTAGGGTTGTGCAGCCATTATTGCAACCCAGTTTTAGAACATCTCTATCACTTCAAAAAGTTCCCTTGTCCACATTGGCAGTTAATCCCCCTCTCATAGCCAGCCCCAGGCATCAACTGATCTGCTTTCAGTCTCTCCAGGTTTGCCTTTTTGGGACATTTCATATAAGTGAAATCATATAATAGGTAGTATTTGTGTTTGGCTTCTTTCACTTAGCATAATGTTTTTGAGAGTCATCCATTTGTAGCATCATCTAGCAATAGTTGCTCTCTTCTTATATCACTGAATATATTCCATTACGGGAATATACCATGCTTTCTTGGTTTTTTTTTTTTTTTTTGAGGAAGATTACCCCTGAGCTAACTACTGCCAGTCCTCCTCTTTTTGCTGAGGAAGCCTGGCCCTGAGCTAACATCCGTGCCCATCTTCCTCTACTTTATATGTGGGATGCCTACCACAGCATGGCGTGCCAAGTGGTGCCATCTCTGCACCCAGGATCCGAACCAGAGAACCCCGGGCCGCTGAGAAGTGGAACATGAGAACTTAACCGTTGCACCACCGGGCCGGTCCCTATACCATGTTTTATTTATCCACCCCCAGATGATGGATGTTTATGTCATTTCCAGTTTCGGACTATTATAAATCATGCTGTTATGAATTATAAATACAAGTTTTTGTGTAGACATCTGGCTTCCTATGCCATTGTCCTGGGATCTGGAGAAACAAAGATGAGTAAGGCCAGTTACAGCTCTCATGGATTTCACAAACATGCAGGGCAGCAAACATCTAGATCAGGGTTCTCAAAATGTGGTCCCTGGACCAGCAGAATAAATGTCACCTGGCAACTTGATAGAAATGCAAATTCTTGGACCCTACCTAATCAGAAACTCTGGGGTGAGGCCCAGCAATCTGCGTTTTAATAAGCCTTTTAGGTGATTCTGATGTACACTAAAGTTTGAGAATCACTGGTGTAGCTATATTTTAATATATTGTAATAAGTGCAACAATAGGAAATATGTCACAGCAGATAGGTGAAAATTATCACCTCTATTATTGGTAAAAGTGGAAGAGTCCAGAGAGGCTTCTTTTGTAGGAAGTGACATTAGAAGTGTCATGAGAAACAGACTTCTGAGTCTTGGTAGACTCTGAAGAATAGGGTTTCTCAGACTTGGGGTTTGGGAACTCTAAGGTGAGACCTTTTCAAAGAGCATTATAAAGACTTGGAATGATTAAAAACTATTAATTGCAAGCAGTGGTTCTTAATTTATTGGTTGGACTTTTGGGTAGGTGGGGGAACAAGAAAGATTCTCAAATCCAGGCAGAGCTGAGAATGCATTGGAGATGGAATAATTCTGCCTCATCCATGTATGTGTTAGGATGTTTCAAAATGCAACTAAAAATATAAATTTATTTAAAAGCATTACTGAGCTCATGGTAGCCTTTTGTCACGTACTTTATTGCTAGATAACAAAGTAGAGGCATGGCATGTAGAGAGATGTCTGGAGTCAAACACTAACTCTTCCACTCACTGTGTGATCTTGGATAAATTACTGAATTCCTCTAAACTTTAATTTCCACACAAAGCAATGAGTGATAACAAATTCCCACTTCATGCAGTTGTTAAACACAGCCAAGATAATCAGGCATAATGCCTGGCCATAGTAAGTGCTCATATAATGGTAAGTATTATTATTTTCTTAGAAATCAAAGAGTTTTATAACATCTTGGAGTATTTTATTATAAATAAAAGTAATAAAATATTATTTATGATTAAAAAATTGTCCTCGAGTTAAAAAGGTGATCTAGAGCATAATATTGTACTTATCTAACAAGAAAATGTGATTTTGAACCTGTTAGTCCAAAGTCAGTAGTTTTCACTAATGTATTTCCTTTTTTAATTGCAGAGACCTTTCAGTTTATTTCCAAAAGGCACCATGGTTTCCCCTTCAGTCTCACCTTTTTCCTGAATGGGATTCAGGTGAACAGGTTAAGCTCCTGCTGTGAATATAAGCATCGAAAAGGTTCCAGACTTGGAGGCAAAAGAGGCTACTTCGGATTTGTGTGTGTCGAGAGATCATCTCCTTGCTACAAGTATGGAAACACATGTCCTTTGGTAGAGGGCAAGTTTTGCTACATTTTCTTCTTATGCTTTTACTGATGTATTTCTCAGCACAATTTGTTAAGAAAGATATCAGTGTAGATAAGCCTAACGTATCAAAGTTAAAGGTTATTTATTACAACCCTGTGTCTTGCATTTGAAATTATAAGACATAAATTAGATTTCCAGATGTGTTATGTAATGGGGATAAATGCTGGTGGTGTTTCAAATTTCTCTTTCTCTTTCTCCCTTTTCTCTTAGTGCTTTAAGTTCTGTTTCTGAAGTAAAGGAGAGAGTTGCTTTTTTTCCCTCATTCCTCTTAGTAACTCGTTTTGGGCTGAACCCCAAAGCATGTACCAAGCATCTGTCTTATATGGTTGGATATTATAGGATATGCATATTAGATGTGTACTTGTGTTATGACCTGGCCCAATTATCATCTCATGCTCCTAGTTTTAATCTCAGGAGTAACAAAATGCATAATAAAAGGTCAGTTTTGACTGTTGGTTATCAGCTTTTGTATTGGACATTCTGTTTGAAATCAGGATGCTAGCTTGCAGGCTTTCTTTAACTTTTTCTGAAAATACTCATGGAGAATTAACTATATGCCAAGCTAGAACACAGGACTGAACCAACCAAAGTGCCTGCCCCATGGAGCCCAATCTAATGGGGGAAGGGCAAATAACATACCAATAAACCAATTAATATATGTCAGATGGCAACAAACTTGGTGAACACAATACAGAGTAAGGGAGATACAGGGAGTGAGGAGGGGCAAGGGTCAGAGGGCGGTGTTATTTTGTCTAGGATGGTCAGGAAGGGCCTCTCTGAGAAGATGTCTTTTGAGCAGAAACCTGAGGAAAAGTCTCCTCTTTCACATAGTTTTTCAGGGAGAGAAAAAGCATGTACAAAGGATGTGAGGCAGGAGCGTTCTAGGTGTGCCTAAGCTAGTGTGGCCAGAGCAAAAGGAAGGAGTTGGGCAATGATAGAAGATGAGGTCAGAGAGACAGTGGAGCCAGGTCATGTAGAGTCTTAAAGTCACTGCAAGGACTTTGACTTTTATTCGAAGAGAGATGTGAAGCCTCTAAGGTAGGTTTGGAGCAATGACCTGCCATGATCTGACTGTAGCTCCTATGGGAAAAACAAACTAGGGGGGAGGAGGGGAGAAGAGCAAAACCTACTTTAATCCAGAGGAGAGAGGATGGTAGAAAGAATTAGAAGTGATTGGAGTCTAGATATATTTTGAGAGTAGAGTTTACAGGATTTATTGATGGATTGAATGCAGGGCATGAGATAAAGAGCAGAGCCAAAGATGATTGAAAAGTTTTTCGCCTGAACAACTGGACAGATGTCCAGTTAACATGTACTAAGATGAAGAAGACTGTGGAAGAATCAGGTCTGGGAGTGGAATGAAGGGGTTTTGGTTTTGAACACATTAAACTTGAGACGTCTACGAGATATGCAAGTAGAGATGTTGAGTAGGAAGTTGGATATGTGAATCTGGGTCCAGGCTGGAGATATAAATTTGAGAATGGTTTGTATATAGATGGCATTTAAAGTTATAAGATGAGATAAAATTCCTTAAAAATTGAATGCAGATAGAGAAGATGTCTGAGTAATGAGCTTCAGGTCACTCCAGTTCAAAAATGAGGGAGATAAAGAACAACCAGCAAAAGGCCCAAGAATGAAAGCCTGTGAGCAGAAGGAGTGATGTCTTGAAATGAAAAAAATGTTTGGAGAAGAGGGCATCATCAACTGGGTTGAATGTGTGGAGAGGTGAAGCAAAATGAAGAATGGAGATGGAGCATGATTTGGTAATGTGTTGGTTATTGGTGATCTTAGACAGATTAGAGTGGAGTGGTAGGAATGCAAGCTTGATTGGAGTAGGCTTAAGACATAATTGGAGAAGAGTTAAGGGCAGAGAATATAGATAACTCTTTTTAAATAGTTTTCTATAAAGGATAGAATTTGGGTGGTAGCCAGGAGGGAGGATGTAGGGATCAAAGGGGGCTTTTTATTTCTTAAGATGTGAGATATTATAGTATGGTTATATGCTAACAAATAAGACTGATACCCTAGAGAAGAAAAACTTGATCAGCATCACAAAGAGGGAGAAATTGCTGGAGCAAATTGCTTGAGTGGACTAGAGGAGATGAGATCTGGGGCTCAAGTGGAGGCATTATCCTTAGAGGAGGAGAAACATTCTTCCATAGTCACAGGAGGAGAGATGGCACATAATATATAGAGAGAGGTAAGTTGGTGGATGTCTTGGGACCAACTGGAAGTTATCTGTTGATTGTTTCTATTTTTTCAATCAAAAAAGAATTTATCAGCTGAGGTTAAGGCTGAGGGAGGAGGGATTGGAGACTTTAGGAGAGAGAGGATGTATGAGAGTCATCCAGCAAGTGGGAGAGTGAAAGGCCGAGAGCAATATAGTAGGAGCGCCCAGGTGTACTTAGGACCCACCTGAAGTTGCTTTCCTGTTCCAACTCAAATATGCTTTCTCCAATTTTGTGAGCAAGTCATTTAATGAATTTCTGTTTGGCTCCCAGGAAAGCTTATGAGCTTATACAATCATCCACATGCAAACACTTTGCATTCTTTGGGAGTTGCTGTATAAATACAAGCTGTAAATGTTTGGTCTTAAACACTTTCTATGGAGGTTTAATAATCAGTACCAAAATCTGATTGATGACATCTACTCTCCTACTCAACACTTACTAGCCTCTGTACAATTCTTTATACGATTTCACTTGGTCCCTTCTAGCTTCTTTCTTTGCCCTTTTCAAATAATGATAACAAAATGGTTGAGGTATTAAAGAGTAAGGCCTATTTCCTTCAACTAAAATGGCACAGTCCTTACAGGACATTGATTTTCAATGCTTTGTTAGCTGCATAATCATTTCTCCAAATGAAATCTGTGAATGTCCAAAGTAGAACAGTGTGGTGTCATTTTATGTCTCCCTGGCGCAGACTAGGTAAAAGTCGAGGCAGACTGGTTTAAATGGGGCAGGGAGGCGTGGGTGAGTGCTAGAGCCTTGCTTATTTGGTTCTGTCCTGCTAGAGACTACTCTGGTTATTCCAGAAGCACCAACACTGCAGAACTCCAGTGAAAATTGAGAACAACCCCTAAGGAGACTCATATCACTTATCATATTGCATGACCTTGTTTTTTTTGGTCACATCCATAAAAATACTTTCAGTTATTTTAGGGATGTACATTATGCCCTCCAATTTGTTGGAAATTAAATTAATTTTAATTCATTTAAAAAAATTGGTTCCTGAAACATTTATTACGATAAAATAAAACAATAGGGAGTTCTATTTCTAAATATGATTATGAATTACCTGTTTAAGGTCCTCAGAAAACAAGAAAAGCTCAGCTGTGGTCACTTCCAAAGTGTGGAGATTCCACAATTGTACTCATCCTTCAGTTGCTGGAACAGTGTGAAGAGACGTGGTAGCTATTTTCAGCTGCTGGAGTGAAACACAGGAAGAAGAATTGCCCAACCAAATAGGATGCAGACTGCTGTGAGCTTTAGTGATCAGAATCAACACCTCAAATTATACTCGGAAGTCACATAGGTAGTCAGTGACGAGGACACACAGATGTTACTCACTTTGTGCGTCCAATTCCCTCAAGCAGATGGGCACTAAAAAGTCTGTGTGTGCAGTAGGGAGGCATCAAAGCCTCTACACGGTCACAACATAAACTAAAAGTAACAGCATATCAGAGGCTCCAAATCAATGGATTTGGGGTTGCCATTGACAAGGGAAGAACAGCTTGAACAGAAGGCAATGCTAGTCATCATATTCTGGGGAGATTCATGACACTTCTATTCCAGGGAAAGCAATGTGCTAAGTACATCATCATTACAGTCAAGAAATATTTATCATGCTTAATATGGGTGAGGTAAATGTATTCTTATTATCTCATTTTTTAGAGCCTGATAGTTACTTTGAGTGCAAATCCTTTTAGCTTTATTTTATGGGGAGCTATTGAAAAGATAAGTGATATAACTAAGTTCTCATATTTGCTTGTTGGGAAAATTGATTAAGATCAATCTCTATGCTATTTCTAGACTGGGGATGGCTGAAATTCAGCGAAATCTTCAGTTTAAGAAATTACCAGTGGCTTTGATTCACAGTGAGGCAACTTTCAGATTTTGCATATTATATCTGTTCTTCCTGACCTGACAAGTCTTGACTTTCTTCTGATCCCTGTTCACCTGCTCACTCTAGTTGATCAGTTCCCTGATAGTCGTGTAACACGTAGAGAAGGTGACGTGTAGTTCTAGACGAGGAGGTGTGTGAAGACAGATAGCTGCCAGGCGCCTTCCTCAGGTCGTGGATTTTCTCTAGGCGTAGTTTTCTCGGTGAAAACTTCTCCGGATTGTGTTCGTTTCTGGTGAGGAGAGTGAGTGCTTTCCCTGGCGTCAGTCCAGCAGTGCAACGTTCGTTGGTGTAACTCGGCATCTGAGAGGCTCTACCCACCGTCTAATGATGTGGTTGTACTTCTGTGTGAGGTGATGGAGTCTAACAGTCCTGGGCTGGAATCCAGCTCCATCACTAACCTGCTGGGTGAACTTGGGCAAGTCATGGAACCCTTTAAGCCTCAGTTTCCTCATTTGTAAAGCAGTGACAATAGTTATTAACTCATTGGTCTGTGGGGTAATGAATCCTGTAAGATAATGTATGAAGTACCCAGCAGCTCAGCATAGAGGGAGTGCTTAATAAACTTGTTATTAGCATAATCATCATTTTTATTAATGTATTATTGTTGTTATTGGAATTCTTATTTCAATATTAACTCGAGAGAGAGAAAAAAACTATATAGAATTTATTCCCATTACTTTCATGATAATTGATTTAAAAAATATTTTTTACTGTCTTAATATGTTCAGATTATCTGCTCAGTTCACCAGATTTGTCTTTGAATGACTTTATGACCTCTATAAATTATTGCCGTCTTCAAGGAACAAAAGCTTATTGCCAGCAAAAATCACCAAGATTTATAGGCTTCAAAAGGCCATTCTAAAAGCAATAATGACAGTTCTATTAAAATAAGTGTGCAGGCTCCCCAGGTGTTTATTTAAAGGGCATAACAACATTTGACTGTATATGTTTCTTAAAAAGTCAGTCATATTTATTTAGAGTCAACCTTGTAAGTCAGTCTTTTGCTGTTGTGTTGTTGAAATAATAAATTGTCAAACACTGAATGGCGTCTTTATTCTTCTGATATATACACATATAAATCATATATATAGATCTCTGTTATGAGGCCAAAAATATGCTTTAAGGCACAAATTATATTTTGAGACTATAGTTCTTAATTGTTTTCTTTCTTTGTTTATTATTGTGGATAAAATTATTAAGAATTTATTGTGTTCACTTATGAGATTTTAGTGTTAATAAAGATAAAACAGTTTATTTTAATTAACTCTCTACTATAATAAAAATATTCCTTATAACATGTCTTACTGGAATAAGTGATTTAAGAAGCGCTGAGGTTCCACTGCACTATATATAAAAGTTAATAAATACTTTATGTTAATATTTTTCATAGGTGCATTATTGCCATGGGCCTTGACAAAAAACCAACATCACCAAAACTTCGGAAAGAAAAGAGTATTGAGAAAAGAGAGGAACTGAAGAAGGGTGAGGGGAAACTGAAGAAGGATAGAGAGTACATGATGCCAAGAAGGAATGAGATGGAGGGGAGCAAAACATCAGCTTCAGCCATTTTTTCAGCTCAAGAGGAAAAAACAGGGTTCCCAGAAGTGAGAACTGCTGTAGAAGAAATGGAACTGCGAGGAAAACCAGGGCAAGATGTTTGGGAAGATGACCAGGAAAATATACTTAAATATGGTAATGGATAACACTGGTTCTTTTGTTGTTGCTTTTCTTAAGTCTTCAAAATCTGATTATTAAAATTTGCAAAAATATCCATTAAATGTTGTTCTCGGTTATCATCTTTAGGCAGCTCCATTCCTTGTGAGGAGCCCCTGACCGTCTTCCTCCGCTGCTTTGCATGGAGCCCTGTGTCACCTACCTCGGAGGAGGGCAGGCCTAAGTCCAGAGGGGTTGAAGTGCTTGTAGGGACACGAGGGGAAGGGGAGTGTATGGTTGTGTGAGCCTGAGGCTCTGTTCACTTCTGCAGAGAGAGACCATTTTGATCAAATAGAATTTTGCCAATTTCTTTTTTAGTATTTGAATCTACTTGCTTTGGTGAAGTTGATGATTTGGCCTCAGGTAGGCACAACCTATATAGTTGTATGGTGATAGAATATTCCATAACTAAAACAGTTGACATACGCTTGGGGTCCTGGAGCCTGTCTGTCTGCCTGTCCGGCTTTCTTATTCTTCTCTCCCTTCCTCACCCCTTCCCGCCTCTCTCTTTCCCTCCCCTGCCCTCCTCTCCTCTCCTCTCCCTTCTTCTTCTTCCTCCTCTGTCTCCTTTTCTTTCTTTCTTTCTCTCTTTCCCTCTTTCCCTGTCTCTCCCTCTCCCTCTCTCTGTTTCTGTCCACACACACACACACACACACACACACACACACACACATCCATATATACAGTAGTAGTAGTAATAAAAGTGCCAGGCACTGAGTACTGGGTCAGGCACTTTCCACACACTATTTCTTCTTAGCCTCCCCATTCCATGTGGTAGAACTATTACCCCCTCCAGTTTACTGGTTGGGAAACTGAGACTCAGACATACAGAGAGAAAGTAACAGAACTAGGATTCATACTGTAGGAGAGGAAAAACTGTTTTCCCGCTCCCCATCTTAGGTTCATTGGCTGGGGCCTTGTGAATTACACTGACAAAAGAGGTTCAAAATGGAAAAAGAAACAGACGATTATTAGCATGTGCATTGCACACACATATAAGAGCACTCAGAGCTGAGTACCTCAAAGAGATGGTTAGAACTTGGGTTTATATGGCATCTTAACAAATGAAAAATGCATTTTTAGAGAAATGCCAAGACAAAGGAAAAGGCTTTGAGTTTCTAGGGGCAGCAGATTGTGGGAAGGCAAGTATATGGGGGAGCTAATGTTAGTTTTAGTGAGGTTTGTAATGTTGATTCCTCTGGTGCCATCTCTGGGCTGATAAGCGTCTAGAGTTGTCCCCTAGGATTAACGTCTGTCTTCCTGGTAGAGAGGGGAGCAGAGAAACCTCCGAAAATTTATGCCCTGCTTTTAGGCAAATAGGAGGAGGGCAGAGAGCTTTTCTTGCATTTATACTTCTCAATTGCCTTCAGCTCACAATAATCCTTATGCCAGAGTGGCGTATTTTGGGGCAGCACACTCTGCTACCCTTAATCCCCAGGCTTGTTTAATTCCAAAGCCCAGACTTTCAAGCACTGTCCAACCTCCTATTCTGTGCAAGTTATCCCTGATGTTACCTGGTTGTGGGTGAGGTGTTCAAAGAATCAGAAAGGAGGAGCTGCCTGAGTGTCCCTCTTGCACCCAGGAGACAAAGCTGGACTAGAGGAGCAGTAGCCATGGGCTGGGCTGAGCTGCGGAGGGGCTGGCACCAGGAAAGGGGCAGATCCCAGCTCTCTCCTTCCTCACCGCATCTTGTTGCTGCCCAAGGGGATCAGAAATCCAAGAGAATAACTACAGGGCTGTTATAGCACTGGACTTCATGTTTATTTATTACTGAAAGAATGTGACTGTCTTGAAGAAGATTTCACTTACAACACTTTGACCCAGTTTAGCTCTCTCATGATCCCTTCTAGCCTTTATTCTTATCTTAGACTGAGAATGAAAAATATCTATGGCAACAGTAGTAGCAGAGAGATTAACAAATGGGATGTGTTTTTACTTTCAAGACGTGGGTTTATTAAGGCCGTGTTCAATAGATGCTTTTCGTTTTCTTCATTTTTTTCTTAAACCAACATGGCCAGTACTACGCATAGTGTACATTATGAGTATAATACAGCTTTCCTCAAGATCTTTCTTCTGTGTTGAATAGTTAATGGACTTTAAATGCCCATTGCTATTTAAAAAAAAAAAGAAGAAGAAGAAGAAGAAACAGCTGCAGCCAGGCTTGAGCTGCCTGCAGAACAGCCGCTGATGGTAAGGGCAGTAGAAGCTTGAGTGGAGGTCAGCGAGGGAGGGTTGCAGCTGGATTGATGTTGACCTCGTATTGACTTGCTTCCTCATTAGTGGGGATGATAAACAACAAGCTAATTAAATTCTCTGGAAGAAGGAACATGAGATGGGGGAAACAGAAGAAATTACAAAAAGGAATCCAGAAAGCATGCCACCAGTTCATTCACGTTGAAAACACAAGTAGATGACACCGAGGAGGTGTGCTTTGTGCTGTAATGCTAATACAGTGCTCCTGGTTAACAGAAGCCTAGTATTCACATATGGTGGTGGTGGTGAGTAGAACAAAGCCAGGGCAGCCTTGAATTTCATATTTTGAGAGAAAACACAGAAGCTCCCGCAAAGTAGGATGCAGGGACTGTTCTTGTGGTTCATTACATGTTCCTTCAATTTTATGCTTTGTTTCAATAATATAACTGTAATGGTGTCCTAATTGTGGACATTTGTACTTCTCTTAATCAGGTATCTCCATTAAAGTGTATTGCTGTCAACAGAGCACATATTGTGTGTGATTTTTCCTGTTCTTTGATGAACTCCCTCCACCCCAGTCACAATCACTGTGACTACTAATCCCTAATATTTATTAGGCACCTCCTGGCCAGGTACAGGACTAAACATAGCCCAGGGATTACTGCTTATAATACTCACCACAGCTTTGTGATGCTGGTACTACCCGTGTCACAGATGAAAAAACTGAAGCTTAAAGATGTTAAGCAAATTGCCTAAGCTCACTCAGCTAGTAAGTGTTTTAACTGGGACTTGGGCATTGCTTGACTCCAAAGATCTCCTATTTCACCACTATGTAATACTCTTGATGGAATTGCAGCAATTCACTCATGTTCTGTCCGGCCCCCTGCTTGTTCTGTGACCAGCAGCAAATATCTGTAAAGAGATGCTTGTTTCTCTGTGTGTGTGTATTCTGTGGCTAACGTATACTCCTTTTATGAAATCTTTCATGATCTCCAAATGACATTCTGCCCTACTATGATTCCATTCCACTCATCTGACACTATTTCACACAATCATAAGTCCTATATAAAAATCCATAGCAACTGAGCCCAGTAGTGTTGAAACTAATGTTACTGAGGACCACGTATAAAAACTACTATGAGTACAACATGTCTTGTGTACCTACATCTTATTTCTTCAAAAAAAAAAAGAGGAAATTCCTTGATAGCAGGGGTTGTGTTATTGTAATGTCTTTTAGCTTGCAATTTTATCCCTTTCTGCATAGAAGATTCTCAATAAAGGCTTATTGATTGACAGCTAACTGGGACTAGTCAGGAACTATCCTATTACTTGGCCTGAAATATTTGGATCAAAATATACGTTTTCATTAGTATTTTCTGTTTGTTTCATGCAATATAAACTGAATTCTTCATCTTCTTTCTTATTTTACAGTTTTGTTTTATTAATAATAATTTGCATTTCTTGTTCCCCATATTAAATCTCTTTCATGAAAACCTTCTTGTGATGAATTCTCTTTGTTTGCCTTTCTTCGTTACAATTTCCGATTTCACTTTTCCTCTTACATCTCCCTCGTACATTCTCTGCCTTTACAGAGCTTTCTTCATATGCACAGGGCGTGCATTTCTAAATTAAGTTTCTTTCCTTGCAGCAGGGTGGATAGCTCTCAAGTAATTACCCGAGAGGCCCCCACCACTGGAAAAGAAGCCAGAATATCTAATAGCTAAAACACAGAGAATACAGAAAGCTTTATTTTTCCTGTAGTTTTTATTTTAAAGATAATTGTTTATTTGCTTAATTGGTTCTGCTTGAAATCATTTTGCTCTCTATCCTTGGCATGTTGTCACTTCAAGATTTTTAGTTTTTGGCAGAAGCAAAAAGGGGAACAATTAAATATGAAAGGTGAAAAATTATAACCACAAGGGACAGCTGGAGTTTATCTGATGTGACAATTTTCTTTTTCTGCTACAGATTTGTTACACCTCTGTAGGGAATGAAGCAAATTAGTGGCTGTGACAGGAATGTTCTATTTTATAAGAATTTTTATCCTTGGAGAGTAATTATTTTATTGATTGTAGGGATGAATAATGCATATGATTCAGTTCTGACCTAGGTATAGAATCCTTCATAATGCCTTTTCTTGATGTCCATTGGGTTCTAAAAGAATGTGCTATTCACAGTGTTACTTCTTAGGTCCTTTGGACTTGATTAATTGAATTTTTCCACTTCACTATTCATTAACTTGATATCCAAATATTTTGAACATTCTTCACATGAAATATGACTCCCTGGGTCTCCAAATTAACTTTTATTATTATAATCCTGTTCCCTTCATTTTTAATTTATTTCTAATGTATTGTTTTCTATCAAGTTCTCCTCTTGTCCATTTTGGTTATTGTAGATGATGATATCCATTTGTAAATGAACTTTTATTAGGTTTCAGGCTTGTCATTTGGAGCTTCATTTCTTTTGTGCTCTTGTGTATGTAACTGATTGCAATCTTTGATCATTTGCTGTTAGTTTTTCATGTTCACTAATTGTGTGAAAAAGAAGTGAAGAAAGGCCGGGAGAAGAGAGGATAATGGAGTCAAGGTTCTCATTAAAGTGAAGTGGATTAAGTATCAGGGATTCTATTTTCATTCTCATAGTGGAGATTTTCTTTTCTCAGAATATGAAGAAGATTTTGAAGCAGATGAAGAGAAACAAGATGAGAAAGCTAATGAAGAAGGACAGGCTGATGATCAAATGAATGGAATGTCAAAGTCACCCTCAGATGATGAAAAAGATAATTTAGACCCTGAAAAGGAGAGTGAAACCTCGTGGCAGAAGGCACCAGATGCTGATGACAATGTGAAAGATGAAGGTGATGGATGCTCTGAAAGTGAATTGGAAGAGGATAAGCAAGGCAAGTTGTTCAGCTTATCATATGACATAGGCTGTTTAGCAAGTGTGCTTACTGCTTTTCTTTCCTTACGTTTGCTGAAATAACCCTCTTTTAAGGGAATATTTAGAGCCCTGCTCCATTCCCTGATCAGGGGATGCTGATGAATCAATCTTCTGTAGATATCCAAATTCTAGAGTCACTCTTTAATCTTTTTTCTTCCCTTAGTTTTCTGAGATTTTTCACGGTGTCAGGTAAAGCTTGTAGTGATGACCGTCTTCTGTTTACTTACAAAGTTACTACTTTTTTTTCGTTTTCAGTTCCAAACTATCCCCTCTTACACACACACATACACACACACACACACGACTCATTTTGTGGGTTTGGAAAAATGAAAATTACCTCCTATTCAATTAATGGAAAAGTTGAAGATTCCTGTCTTAGGTTCATTTTTTTTTTCTCAGCTTACTTTGAACACAGGATGCTGGCATATTAGTCTCATGCAAGGATTATCTCTCTTTGCAAAGGTGCATCCCTCATAATCTTCAAGCCTGAAATGACTCTGAGAAAGAAATCCTCCTCATCTGAAGCCTATCTTAAGTTTTTAAGACCTTTTTAAAGAACTTAATTCACCAAAATAATGTCTAGTCAAAGAAGGAAACCATTGCCTGCTTTGTCCTGTGGAAGGATTTGGCCAAGGCTTTGTGGTTCTTAGTTAATCAAAGATCCTCCTTGGTACATTGAGAGCATTCAACAGTAATAACAATAACCCTCTCTTATATGTAAATATGTGTGTGCCTCTGTAGTTTGCTTTAGACTGGAGAACGAGGTCACCTTATGATGACTTTTTGAATTGCTGTCCCTTTTCCCCATTCTTTTCGCCTCTCAAATTTTTTTCTGTATAAAATCTTAAAATTTTGAATTCAAGGAATATATTAGAATAACATAACGTAAGAGTAAATTAAGTAATGAAGTAATCACAAGAGCAAATATTTATAGTTCTACTCTCTTCAGGAAGGAATTCAAGCAAACTTATTCTAAAATTTCATGCATGCAGATACAAGGCAATAAAATAGAGAGCAGAAATTCTATAGAGTGAAAGAGAAGATAATTTTACTAGGAACTGTAGATGGGAGCATGACTATGCTAGAACTAAAAATTTAACGCTGAGCTTCCTGACGGGCAAAGGAAAGAGTGAAGCACAATGTGAAAAGTTAGAGTGATGTTAACTTTCAGTAAATTTGAAAACAAGATTTGCTGCCCTTTTTATTACACTTGAAGGAACTACTCAATAATAATAGACATTGAAAGATTTTTTGTAAAGTCTTAAACTAGGCCTTTTCTATAATTTTTCTTAATACTTAAATTTTGTATTTCTAGACATGCTTAATATATAAGCTCTTTTCTCAATCTGAATTTAAGTTTATATTGGATTTAAGTTTATATTCCTATATGACATAGGGAAAGTTAAAGACTTCAATGGAAAAGTGTTGTCACCTGAGTCAGTGATTTTAAAGAAACTATACAAGTGACTTGAACCTGGAAGAAGATCGAAAGTCTGTTTGCATATAAACATAACTGGTTCAAAACACAAAGGACTCAACTTTTTATTTCTTCAGTAATGGTGGGGAGTTTTCAAGTGTTGATTCATGGAGATTCAGTACATTCTTTCAATATATGGTCATCGGGGGATTATTTTTGTGCTGCATAATCACCTTGCTTTCTTGAGATCAAATGGATTTTTTCTAAGACAGAGTAATTTTTTTTATGTTCAAACAGAGAAGGATGTAGGCAGTACTTGAATCTTCCTTGGAGAGAAAGCTTTAATCATTAGACTTGTAATTATAGGATAACTGAGAGCGATAGGTGAGCTTTGGCATTGAATACTGCTTGCATATAAATAATTGGAATCCTGTGTTTGGAAAGGCCTCCTATAGGTATTGCTTATTAAGACTCTATTTTGTGCTAAGCCCTGTGCCAAATATTTTACATGAATTATCTGATTTACCTCAAACAACCTTAAAAAGCAGGTGCTTTTTCTTTTTATCTCCATTTTACAAATAAATAAACTTGGAAATGGTGAGATTAAGTAACTCACACAGCCAGAAAGTGGTGGAGCCAAGATGCAAACATCCAACTTCAGCGCCTGGGTTTTGGAGAAACAATATAACATTTCTCCAAATCAAAAAATATCTACTTATCTAAAAGTAAAGCAAATCCCCCCACTACAAGGATTTTGCTTCCTTAAGAATATACATTTTAGAGGCATCTATCTTGAGCTCTTCACCTTATCCTATTCTCTAGCCTCTTTTTTTGTTTTGTTTTGAAACAGAGGAAATAAAAATGGACATTTTCTAATTTTACCCAAATTTACCCTTCTCCTCCCTGCATGGACCTCCCTCCTCACTCCCTGTCTTTCTTCTCAGTTCCAGCTCATCCTCCTCCTCTTCCATGACACTCTCCTATTTTGGCAGCCTTCATTGAGCTCTTTATTTTAGAAACTCCATCATTCGGTAGTTCATTTTTCACTTGTTCATGTGTGTTAAATTTTGCCCCTCGAATTAATTACACTAGTTCATAGCACACGAATTAATTACACCATGAAAGCTCGGATTGTATGTTGTCTTTGTTGTTCCTCATAGAGGTGATTTCCTAAAAGATATTTTGCGACTATTGAGCAATTACTTGATTGTGTTCACACCAAGAATACTAAGGTGCTTTTGTTAGCGCCGTGATATCTAGTTACATTTATGCTATATGATTATCAGTGGGAGTTTATTGAAAAAAACTGTATAGAGTTAGAGGCATTAAATAGATATAGAATATAGAATATAGAATATTTTAAATAGGTATGTAATGAAAGCTATCAGAACATATGAAATCTAGTCCACAAATGTTGGGAAATTTTAGAGCCAAAAATTAAATTGGCCAACTATTTTATCTTGTTGTTTTAATCATAACAGTATAAAACTATTCTTTTAAGAGCTCCTTTACCTTCTTGGTATTTACATTAAAACTTTGCCATTATTCTGAGATAAAATCTCATTGCTTGTTACTGTTTCTTTTTCCCACCTCCAGGCTCTTTTCTTTTCCATCCCTTTATTTTGATAACCTGACCTTGTGTTATTCAAAAACATGCCTTTTAGCATGTGGAGTATCAGAATTAGAGATTTCATCCAGCAAACAAGAAGCATGTATTAAAAATGATAATGACATGATAGCTTCCTTCGAACATTGTTGAAAAGCCAGACAACATTTCATCTTCAAAAGTGTAAGAGGCATATTGTGACCACTGAATGCCAGACACCAGTACATCCCTTTTATTGACATGATTAAGAATCTTGCTGTTAGTATTTGGATGTGTTTCATTTGAACCTGCCTGCACCTGTTCCCAGAGGGCAAACAATTGCCCGGGCTGTCACTCTTGTGACAAGTTGGCCCCATTTGAACTGCCAGCTAACAATTGCGTTGGCCGCCTTGATGAATACACTGTGCTGAGCAGCCCGTGAGTGATCGAGTGCTGCGGACTGAGAGCTGACTGAGAGAGGACCCCGCTTTAGGAGTGATGTGTGAGACTCACCATCGTTTAAAAAGAACGACAGCTTCCTTTTCTCTGCATTTATGTTGGCAACCCTAGGCGCTAATTCACCAGTTGAAAAGATATTGTCATAGATGAATGTTATAAAGGCTGGGGGGAAAAGTGTCATGTTGCTCAGAATAGCCTTTTAGACTTTTATGGGCAATTTGGATGATAGTGCCTATGAGTAAGAGGGAGAGACTAAGTAGCTCCTCATGAGAAAGTTGAGAGAGAACTTGTTCCCACAATACGAAGAAAAGAAAATAAGACTAAAAGCAATTAGTTTTTTTCTAGTAAGAGAGATATTTTACTTGTGCTATTTTTCAATCTGTTGAAGAAGTAAACTTTAAAGACTTTTAAAATCCCAGAGTCACAAAACTATTGTTTACTTGGCTCACTGACTTCAGAAGCTCACTCTTCATTTCTTGGCCTGATTGTGGGCTTGAAGAGAAGGCCGAGGGGAGCTGCTCCTTCTGTGGTGAGGTTATACACTCCGTGGACTCACTGTAACTTGTCTGCTCACTGGGCCTGAGAGGATTAGGGGAAGATTGTCTGTGGCCTTCTGGTCAGAGTCTATATGTGTGATTTTTGCATAATTAGTCAAACTCTAATTTTTCTTAATGGTAAGAATTCTTCAGTCTATATTCACTTTTTGATTGTTGAAGTAGAAAGTCATGGCTTTCAGGTGAAGACTTAAATTCAGCTTCATCTTTTCATTCACATAAAATACTTTTCTATGAGGTTTTTCTCTAGTTTTGAATCTGCCTTATACATGGCAAAGGCGCTACTGAGACAACCAATAAAATCTTGTGGAATGCACAGGTGATTGACTAGATTAATGGATAAATATAAAAAGACTTAGGCAGCACATTGTGATAAAAGATTTGATTATATTCTCGATATTTTAGGTGTGCACTTTAGTGTTTAGAAAGTGCAATTAAAAGTAAATATGGAGGAACTTTTAAGCTTTCTTTTTCTTCTCCTCCTGCTATATCTGCATTTACCTTTAGATATTTACCCTTACAAAGTAATGTATATATTTGTCTCATTGATTAATTGAGTGAATGAATTATCCATATGAGGACATATGCTCTCCTTTGAGACAAATAACTAGTCACTGTTCATAACTGGGAGTTAATGATTTCTACTTCTATTTTCGTTAAGCATACTCTTATTCTACAATATTTGTGGAGTACAAAGCACTTGTCTAATTAGGCATTATTGGTCATGAAGATATTGACTGAACTACAATATCTAATATAAAATATAAACAGATTTTTATGAACTCATGAGTATAATCAAGATAGAACTATTAATACAGTGATAGTAGGATATATAAATTCACATGTCATGGTTGATTTGAAGAACATAGGAGCAGTATTTATGCAGATTTTGCTGAACCCTTGGACTAAAGAAAGGGAAAGAGAGACACAATTCATACTAGAGTTCAGAAGGGTTTTGTGTCCACTGGGTTGGGATACATGGTATGTCATTGGAGTGATCTAAATATTTAACTGAATTTATGTATTTGAATTTGTGCACTTTAATCAAAGCATCTGTATGGGCTTCAAGCTAGTAAGCCAAAACAAAGTAGTTAAAATCAGGCCATTAATGGAGGAAATGACGAATTTAAACTGTAGTAACACCGTGCTCCATGCTAGGGGGCGAGGCAATGATTGCAAATTAAGGTCAGGACTTGTAATTGGTTCAGAACAGACACTATGGCTACTGATTGCAGTATGAGAATAACAACAGCTTCTAGGGGAGCTAGCCACAGTCACTTTAGGAAAATGAACAAACACTTTCCTGAACATGCACAGTTGACCCAGTGTGCTCATGCAGAGGGAGGCAGTGTGTGTCCAGAGTGTGTAACCTCTGTGGAAGCAGGGACCTGGCCTGCCTTTTTCTCCATTGTGTCCTCAATACCTAGAACATTGCCTGACACATGGGAGGTGCTCCTTTAGTGAATGAATGAATCTATGTAAGTGGGTAGGAAGGTGGAGGACAATTTAGAACCTCAGTTATGAGGAGGAAGAGCTGAGTTCATCCTGAATTTGCTGGACTGGTGTTGACTGTGGATGTGTCTGTGGTTTTTGCCCTTGGTCAAGTGTATATCAAGTTTGCTGGGCAGGCAGTATAAACAGTGGAGATTCAATTCCACTGGTTAAAATCAGTGGAGTTAACTGATATATACATATAATGTTTGTGAACGCCCACACAGTGTTCAGTAGCTATTTGTTAAGTAACAAATCACTGGATGACATATATTTTCATGCACATAGTGTCATGGTCAGTATTATAAATAAACCAAGGAAGGTTTTGACAGCTATCTTTTCCTTTGTATTCATATTGTATGCCTCAGAGTGTTTTAACTGGACTGTGTCTGGGTTCCAGAGTGGTGAACAAAATGAAGAATGACCAAAAGATATAAAAGGGAGGGCAGACCATGAATTCCATGAGTTCTGGTGTTTTGGAGGGAACTATTTTCCATTCGTATTCTGGGGTAGTAATAGTGGAAAGTGAGGTAAGAGGAGCAGTGGCGGGTCCCTGACAGTGGGGACTTTCTGTCTGAAGGCCTTTTGGCAGATAGAAGGGTCTTGGTTTTACTACAGTGGGTCATTACAAAGAAGTGTTTTACAAAACTTGCTACCTTATAGCTAGTGGACATTTAACTTCCCGGGGCCTTACATTCTAGATCTAGAAAAAGAGGATAAATAACTATTCTTTGGGATTAAATGAGATGATTGTAAAATGCTTACCTTATTATTTGGCACATAGTAGGTACATAATCATGATCAGGTTTTACCTTTTATCCCTCTATAAATGGTAACTGTGATTACTGTTCTTAATATAATGTACAGGGTGGAATCATGAGAAAGACATTTATTAGAATATACTATACGTATGATTTCATAGAGGGAAAATGACTGAAAGTCATAAAGAAATGATTAATTGGTTTGATTAGGTGAAAATTTTTTTGTCATGTAATTTCTACAATAACTTATGGAAAGCAAGTAGAGTTATCTCATTTTGCAACCAAGAAAACAGAGGCTTAGAGAAGTTAAGTAGCAAAGCTAAAGTCAAAGCTAATAAGTAGCTGAGTCATGATCGGAACACGTAGGTTTATCTTTACAGGAAAACATATTATTTTCTCTCAATCTTATGTTGCATGAAATAGTAATGATGCAAAAGAAGGAATAGTTATCAATGACAGGAAAAGAGAAGGCAGTAAAGGATTTGAGGACTGACTGAAGGTAGAGAGAGAAAAGTCAGAGATGCTGTGTAGGACATGGAAGCGCAGCACCAAACTCGCTGGCTTTGGCCAAGGACTCAGGCAATGAGTGCAGGTCATTTCTTTACCATAAAGACCGACAGCAGATTCTTTCACCATCAGTCCCTGGGGGGAACACTGGAGAGACAAATGGAATTGGGTAGGAGGCAGAGTTGTTTACCAACCTGCCTCGAAGATAACTTTTTACCTCCTAATGACAAAAAACTTACATATGTGTCCTCAAACTTCCTTTATATAAAAACTTGCTTTATTTCTAAGAGAATAAATAAAAGCAGTGTTGAAAATCCCATTCCATGGCCCTAAAGCATTTTGAGCTTTTTCTTAACCAAAGTCCCCAAAGTGTCGGTATGAAAATGAGAGCAAGAAATGAGAGTGAAGCTAAATCATGCAATGAGGTTAAAGAGAGATTTGAAAGCGGAAATGAGTTTATATGGGAGGTCAGGTCCCCTCTCTACTTTGAGGCCATTCATTCTCTTGATTTTTCTTCTCTAAAGGACTGACCCAAAGTTGGACTAGGGCGTGTTTATTTCAGTGTTTTGAAATAAAAGAATACAGTTAATGGAAGCTACTCAGGAAAGATAGAGGAGCACTCAAGTATTTATTCTGTGAACAACTTTTAGAGTCAAAAGTAAGAGTCAGCATGTCAATATTCAGCTGGTAAAGATGCATATTTTTGGAAGTGCAAAACAAGTATAACATTGTGTCCTAGTTAATCGTGCAGTTAATGAAAGCCATTGATCAAACTACTAGCAAACAGGAGTTGTTTTTCTTTTTTAAACAAACAAATGAGAGATGCTTCATAGAGGAGGAGGTCATAGTCCCTAAAGTTTCTGAACTGGTACAAATAAGAGAGAGGACAACTGTCCTTGATCTGCTCTGTTCCCTACGGAGAGACAGCATATCCAGGTTTTATAAAATGGAGAGAAAGAATGAGTGGCTAAAGCATGTGATTCCTCTGAGAAACAGTGGTCATCAGGTGCCTGTCAAGGTACTGGGACACAAGAACAAATGGAATTGTGCTTAAGGGGTTCTGTTGCTTAAAGGCTCTTTACAGTTTGTTTTTTACTGCTGTGTAGCATCTCTTGAATCTTTGTGGAAACTCTGATATGTCTCTGCGACTATACTTAAAATGCTAAACCCTGTCATGGAGAGCCGTTGGGGCTGGAGGAACTGAGATGAGAGGATAAAAGTAAAGACAGGTTTTTCTTTCCTTAAACCCTGCACCAGCTGCTGCAGCCATCTATGCAGCTGCCACGCAGAAATAAGAGAAACAGAGAGCAAGGAGAGAGCAGAGAAGAGAAAACAAGAAAGTTAGGCAGGTTGAAGTATAGGGTATTTAATTTGAAAATGTGTTCTATAAAAACAATTATAAGCACAGACTTATTGGTTAAAAAATCAAAAGCAATTTTGTATATCTCTGGCCTGCATTGTGAGCGGTGACTTTTAGGCGTCCTCTTCCTTAGAGAGATTCAGTGTGTATATTACTTTCTTGGAGATTTTTGGAAATTTTTTGGGTAGTACCAAACCATTTTTGGCTACCGTAAATTTCTAGACTGCATATCTGTAGCATCATATCAGAGTACTGCCTAGATCTCCGAGAATCTCTTTCACAGATTCTGTGTGCCCACCTCCCAGCTTCCATACCGTCTGCTGTCTTCAGAGGACAACCCTGGGCTACCAGAGTTACTTCACCCTCAGGCACAAAGTGCCTGGAAGTGCCAGGGAGTTATGTCCCCTAGGGTGGCCCGCAGCCATGTCTGATGGAGCAGAGTAGGAAAGTTCAACTCCTCCCTCCAGGGAGGAAAATTCTAACGTCATTTAGACTTCAGAGGGCCCCATGGGATCCAGCTGAGGTTGAGATGTTGCTTGAAATTGGTCCCTTGATTGACTTCTTCCCTTCTCTGCCCTGCTTCTCCTACACTCTTAAGAGTTTCTCCTGGAGCATATCCTTAATACGTCACTTCCACATGAATCCTCATCTCAGCATCTGCTTCAAGGGAACCTGAAATAAGACAATATCTCCTTCTCCACACAGACACGTACACAAGCATCACTTTAAAATATTTATTAAGTGTCCAGGTATTGTGCAAATGCACAGACCTTCTTACCATACCCAGCTACCAGGGTATACTAGTATGGTGGATATTACAATTGATAAAAATTTAAAATTGATGCACAGAGAATACTGTGGCTATCCAAGGCAGTAATTAAATAAGGGCTCTTGCTGAACAAGCAAAAGATTAGTCAATTTCTTCTATAACAAAATAGGTGCTTACAAAGGTATCCCAATAAAACGGCTTTCAACCAATAAAAAAGATACAGTTGGTTTTCAGTTAAAGGCGATTTCCTGTTGAAGACTTCTATAGATTCATAGATTACAAAGGTTTTTCTTCAAGATGACAATTATCTAGAATAGATGGGGAAAGGATATCAAATCTAAGTTATGTTAAAAATTTCAGTATGATTCATTACTAACATAATTCTCACAGTTAAATAAATTGCTTTATGGAAAAACAGTGATGTCATCATTTTTATTTCTTGTAGATATAAAAACTGCTTCATCAACCTCATCCAGAAGTCACTCGTATTCTAGTTGCAGTGAAGATGAATCTGCACTGGGGGACAGGGAAATCCACACGGAAAACAGTCCAAATGAAAGTGCCAGAAGTTCATCTTCACAGGACCTGAATGAAAACGATGAGCCAGGAAAACCCCACCTTCCAATTGAGGATCCCCTAGAAATTGACACTGAAGACCAAGAAATGATAAAAGCAGATGTGGAGACCAAGCCTCTGCCGATAGAGGAAAGCTTGGAGAATGTTCTTGAAGAAGAAACGAAGAAAGAAACCCCAGAGATTGCAGAGGGCTCATCTGAGGAATCCAGGGAACATGTTTCCAAGGAAGAAAAGGAAAAGGATAAGAGTAAGCTTTGGGAAGGAAGCACGGATAAGGCAAAGGACAAAAAGGCAGGTGCCCGTAGGGTGGAGCAAGGTGGTAAGTATGGTCAGTGAGTTGACTGCCATTGTCCTCATGCATGGAAGCTGATTTTGGTCACTGCATTCTGCCAAAGCTTGAGAAATACTATTGTGATAATGCCAGAGGGATTCAATTTTTTTCCTATTTCTCTCTTTGTCACACAATCATACATGTATTTTCAGCTTCCTGTTTTCTTTCTATTGCATTTTAAAAATTACTTGAAATTCTTATATGGCCTGTTTCCTATTTTCTGTAAATTCCTTCCTATGGTAATTCTATCTCAAGAATCAAATAAAACACAATATGTGTCTGAAGGCAAGGGTATGTGTGGCTTTTTAGAGGTTATTTAATACTAGTAATGCTATTTGTTTTTAGCTATATATGCACTTCTATATACATAGCTAACACTGATAGCGCTTACTATGTGCCAGTTCTAAACACTTACAGACATTAACTCATCCAATTCTCACAACAGCCCAATATCCCCATGAATTAGGTTCTATGATAATTTCTCTTTTTTACTGCTGACAAAATCATGGCTTGGAGAGGTTAAGTAAATTGTCAGGGATTCCACAGCTAATAAGGATTCCTAGGATCTAAATACAGGCAGAGTGATTTCAAATTTTCTAAAGATTCCCTATTATATCTGTCTAATAGGAATTTAGATTTAGATAAAAATATAAAAATTTCATAGAAAATTCCAAACTTTACTTTGAGCTCTTCTCTGAAACCACGTAACTTCCTCGTCCAGGTGGTGCCTGGGTGTGTAGGACCATCCCGTTTGACGCGGAGGAGTGAGAAGTGTCCCAGGGCAATCAGGCCCCAGTACCCTAGACACGTGGGAGGTCTGACACTTTTCTTGACTTTAGAGGGCAGGTAAAGGACTGATTTGTATCCTGTGGGCAGCAAATTGTGCCTGCCAGATACTTGACTCTCACACAGCACCCTGTGCCCTGTAACTCATGCCTCAGTCCTTTCCCTGCTCTCTCATCTGTCTCCCGTGCCAACATGCCAAGCATTCTACTTGATTCCAAGATAAAATATGTTTTTACATTTTAACATTACTAGAATCCATCTGTATTTAAAACTTATGAATACTTTAACAAATGTCTATAATATTTCTTTTAGGACCTTACAAACTGTTAATAAACTACTGGGGCCTGAATTTAGGAATTGAGGATGTTGAATAGTTAGCTTTCGATCCAACCATTGCTATTAACCTTCTACTATGTGCAGGGCACCGTGGCCAATAAGAAATGTGTAAGAGAGGGTTGTTCTCATAAAATATTAAGGGGAAGGCTTGGCACACCAATAACTGGACAAAACCCATAGTCATACATAAAACCAGACAAGGTACAAAGGCTGTGGAGTTTCAAAGGAAGAGAAGTCACATTTGGTTAAGGACACCCTGAAAATGTTTATGAAGGAGGTGTTTGAGGAAGACTTTAAAAGTTAGGTAAGATTTTGAAGGCAGGGTGGAGAAAGATGAAAGCATTCCAGACAGTGAGGTGTAGCAGGGAATATGGCCTTTGAATAAGTTATCAAAAATCACACTAGAACGAACAGTTTGACAAACTTCAGCCCATGGGCAAAATCTGGCCCTCAACCTTTCTTTTTGTGTTGCCTGTAAGTTAAGAATTTGTTTTCTTTTATTTTTAAATGGTTGGAAAAAATCAGAAGAAGAATAGTATGTGTTGACATGTGAAAATTATATTAAATTCAAATTTAGATGTCAGAAAATAAAGGTTTTTTGGGAACAGAGCCATGCTTATTCATTTACATCTTATTAGTGGCTGCTTTGTGCACTACAAGGGCAGAACTGAGTAGTTGCAACAGAGATCCTATGGCCCACGAAGCCCTAACAATGTACTCTCTGGCCCTTTATAGAAAAAGTTTGCCAATCCCGCCCTAGAATTATAATGCAAAGACCCTTCACATTTTCAAAAAGATTTTCCCACCTATGAGTCAAGATTCTTGTTAAAATGTGTATAAAACAATTCAAATCTTTGATCTTAGATTTCATTGCTCCATTCTGGTGTATATAATGTATAACCTAGAAAATTTGTACCATTTGGCAACCGTTGATCACAAAAGGTAGAGATGTTAAAGGTCAATAGTAATACTGACATCATTATTATTATTCCTTTTATTTCCACTTCAGAAAACTAGATTGTTTACTTGGACTTATGTAATTAGACATCTTTTTATAAAGTAAGATGCACAAAATGTAGGCTGTAATTAGGCGATGGACAGAAGCAGAGGTGTTGGACTAGGGTCATGTCACTGGAAGATAGTGTTTTTTTCTGGATTTGTGAAATGAAAAGTGTGTTGGTTTATTATTTTTCTCAAAAACATTGGGAAACCTGTTTTCTTGACTTGATAACATCTATAATTTTAAGGCATTTTGTTATTATCTTTTTATTAAGGCAGGTTCAACACTAGATGGCAAGGTTTGTGACTATTTATCTTTCTTACACTCTAATATATGTACCAAGTCTCTTTATCAATGTTTATTTTTCATTAGGAGCTTATGAAATACATGAAATAACATTTAGAAAATAGAGAAAAGTAGGGGCTGTCCCAGCGGTGTAGCAGTTAAGTTTGTGTGCTCCACTTCAGCAGCCTGGGGTTTGCTGGTTTGGATCCTGGGTGTGGACCTGCATGTCGCTTATCAAGCCATGCTGTGGCAGGCATCCCACATATAAAGCAGAGGAAGATGGGCACGGATCTTGGCTCAGGGCCAATCTTCCTCAGCAAAAAGAGGAGGTTTGGGGCCCAACCCCGTGGCTGAGTGGTTAAGTTTTCATGCTTCACTTCAGTGGCCCAGGATTTTGCTGGTTCAGATCCTGGGGCGCAGACACGGGACTGCTCATCAAGCCATGCTGAGGTGGCATCCTACATAATACAACCAGAAGGACCTACAACTAGAATATATAACTATGTAGTGGGGGGCTTTGGGGAGAAGAAGAAGAACAAAAAAAGATTGGCCACAGAAAAAAGAAAAAAAAAAGAGGATTGGCAGCAGGTATTAGCTTGGGGCTAACCTTCCTCAAAAAAATAAAGAAAGAAGAGAAAATAGAGAAAAGCAGTTTAAAAAAATTACCCATAGATTTATCACACACAAAAAAATCTTTGCCTTATTGGGTCAGGCTTTTTATTTATAAACTTAGTTTACAAAGGTGTCATATTTTTTGTCATCTTTTTATAAAATGTTATATTCTGCTTTTTATTCTTAATGTTATACTATAAGCATTTTTATGTTGTTATGTAATCTTTATGAACATATTTAATGTCTGTGAATTATTCTATTCTGTGGTTTTCTCATAATTTAACCATTTCCTTATTATTGGATATTATATTTTTTCCTACTTTCACTATTATTAATACTTTAGTATCTTATTACCTAAGGTAATTTCAAATTTATAATTACTTTCTTAGGCTAGGTTCCTAGAAGTATAATTTCTGGAGCAAAGTTTATAGACATTTTAAGGTTTTTGATACATGTTTTTTCTTACAAAAAATTGATTGAAAAGTTTAAACAACGCAGAACGGATGAGAATAAAATGAGAGCTGAATTCTTCCTTGTCCAGTCTCTACTCTTTTTCCTGAGACATAGAGAGAATTGTGGATAACACGTTTTTTGTACATGATTCCAGGAATTTTTATATGTGTATATATATATATAAATGTATTGATGTATTATGTACATGCATATATTATTATATACAGATGGAAACATATGATACATTTTGTTTTGCAACTTCCTTTTTTCACTTAACAGTATCTTGAATATCTTTTCATATCAGCACACATAACTGTACTTTATTCCTATTTATTGTACATATTATTCCATTATATTGCCTTAGTATTTTATAACTTGGCAAATTTTCTTAAAAACATCTTGCTTTCTGTGCAAGAAATCCTAGTTTCGTTCTCTGGCCCATCTTATAGAAAAAAAGAAAATTTCTGGGTTATGGAGGCCTAGAGAGTATAATGTGCACTAGAAAATAAGACATTAATAGATAAAACAAAACAAAGACTATGTGAAATATTCAGATGCTGTCGAAGGACTAATGCCTTCAAAACCTGAGCATGAGTGGATTATAACAGTTGGGTGCTGATGTTTTTAATTTTTAATTTATTTTTTTGGAGGTAAGTGCCAGGCTGAGCTTATCTTGAACTTAGAATTATAGAACACCAGAGCTAGAAGAAAAATTTAAGATCACTGAATTCGACTTAAACATAGAGAAGGAAAACAAAATGACTGACAACTGGAAAGTGGCAGAACGAGGATTAGAATTCACATCTGGTTTATAACTCGGTGTTCTTCCTGCCATACCGTGCTCTTTGTGGTTCTCAACTTTTCACTGAACTGTTCATCGACATAAAGCTAAATCAATTAGAATGAGAAAATATAATTGTGAAATTTATATATGCTAATTCATATCAGTTTCTGGAATTGGAGTAGATTTGAGTAGAGGAAAATCGGAAATCAAATTCAACTTTTTTATAGTTTCTTTTGTACTTTATCGTATGTATAATTTGGCTTACCCCTCAAAACCTATGACCTTTTAAATATATACACAAGGAAATAATGCAATAAATTTGTAAATATTTAAAGTAACAGACTAAAAGAAGTTCTAAATATTCTCAAAGTCCTTTATATGAATAAACATTTCTAAGAAAATTTCAGATAAAACCAAGCAGGTCTTGATTGCATAGTTCACTACGTTGATATTAAAGTCTGGCAAAGAGGTTATGGCTAGTTTCTCTTTCTTAACCGAGTCTTCAGTTAGATGCTTCAAGGAGAGAGGGATGGCACCTGTTATAAACTTGAAATGAAGGTCATTTAGGTGACTATGCTGCAAAACCAGCTTATACAAATTAGAACAGAACGCTGGTGAAGATTGAAATGTGTATATTTTACTTAGATCTGGACTAAGTAACCTTAGGTCAAAATGAAATGTGGGCTGAGATAATGTATAAAAGATTTTCTCTCTGGTGTCGGCCTGGTGGCCCAGCGGTTAAGTGTGTATGTTCCGCTTGGTGGCCCATGGTTCCCAGGTTTGGATCCCGGGTGCGGACATGGCACCACTCGGCTTGCTGTGCTGTGGTAGGCATCCCACATATAAAGTAGAGGAAGATGGGCATGGATGTTAGCTCAGGGCCAGTCTTACTCAGCAAAAAGAGGAGGATTGGCAGAAGTTAGCTCAGGGTTAATCTTCCTCAAAAAAAAAAAAGATTCTCTCATATTTATATGGTGCTGAATTAATCATTTTTCAATTAGACTTGGATTAAGAACTGTGATTATGTTAAGAATAGTCTCTGGTCTAAAAAATTACCTACAATTAATGATGTTTTGTAGTGTCTGAACTAATACAACTTAATCTGAATTGTTTTCACTTAAGATCATAGCAGGAGTTAAATTAGTAAAGTACTACATTCAGTGCCTTTGTACCTTTCAGATTGATAACATAAAATGATATTTTACTTCTAACTACTTTATAATACATCTGACTTAATTGGGCTTTGCCCAGTCTACCAACAAATCAGGTGAATTGATGTAAAAGATGCGTTGTCCTCAGTTAAGTGGATGAAGTAAAGATTATAATTGCTAGCCAAAACGACATAGTGTCCTTGGGAGTTAATTCAGTATTATAGGGCATAATGTTATTTTAATGTGTTTATTTTTCTTTGTTATTTTTGGTTTAAGCTGTCTTAATGCATTGCGACACAATCTTTGCAAGGTTCTAATGGTGGAATAATTCAGGTGCATTAATTTGTGAAGTTAATATAATGGATACATTATGAATATAAAAACATAATTGAAGAATAGAGTATTTTGATGTAAAGTATAATATAAAAAGTATATGGAAGTAGGCATTTTATACTTTTACAGGTTTTCCCTGCCATCCGAAAGTAGAGCATTTCTATAAAATCTTTTGTAAGCTGAAACGGCGTAAAGCAAAGAAGCAATTACCATTAATTTGTATGGGAAAAATTTGGGGGCGTTTCCAGACCCCCAAAATAACCTCCCAAAATAAATCGAGATAAAGCACAGATGCTCACAAACACAGTTCAAAGCTTGGTGCTGAAATGCTGAGTGCAGTTCCCGGGGACGGAGCTGGGAGCGCCACTCTTGCTCTTGGGGTGTGCGGGGCGCCTGCTGCCTCAAGCAGGGCTCACTGCCAAACAAACACTAAAGCTATTTTTCACTTTTTGCCTGTTTTCGTAAAAACGGACAGCCTCTTCGGATTTCTTTCGATTGGTGAAAATAGGTACTAATGTAGGTCTTTCGTACAAGTAAAGTGACTAAAGTGAGCAAACTTTTGGTTGATAAGGGAAACCTGTATATGGGATTCAGGAGAAGTCCTAGTGCTTGGCCAGGTAATTTAAACCTAAATAATGGTATGAGGAAAGTACAATGCAATTTTGTCATTGCACAGGCAGAATAGAATCGTCCTGACGAAAAAACAAGAAAATTCTGTGTTCTAAGACTTGCAGTCTAAGTACAACTTCTGAGTGAACTGTGAAAGAATGATTATTGGATCCAATAGATTTCTTTTTGTTGGGCATCTGCTTTATGCCACACACTGTTCTTGGTGCGAACATGATGAAGTCCTTGCCTATATGAAGTTTCTATTCTAGGGGGAGAAATGCCCAGCAAGTAAAAGATAACCATGTAATGGGCTATCTGGGCTAAGTGCTAGGAGAAAAATAAATTAGGGTGAGGCATAGAGTGATGGTTTGGGGAAAGGGTGACATTTTAGGATGGCTTCTTTGGTGAGGGAACATTTGAGCAGGGACCTGAATGAAGTGCAGGCGTGAGCCACGCTGTCATCAGCAGCGGGAATGGCATTTGCAAAGACCCTAACTGGGAGCAGAGTTGCTGAATGAAGGATTCGGAAAGGAGGCCAGGGTGACAGGAGCAGAATGGACAAGCCAGAGAGTGGTAGAAGATGAGGCCAGGGGGAGAATTTTATTCTGAGGTAGGAAACCATTGGAAAAATTGGGTCATACAACTGACCAAATGACATGACGGGAAAGTTTTGAAAAGATTATTCTGGCTGCTGTGCGGAGGATAGACTCTAGCTTTCTGCAACTGTTATCTTTGAACAGCTGTGGTCTTGAGTTTGTAATTAATCCTGGGTTTTCATGGGCCATGTTTCAAAGCCAAAGGTAACACAGGAACATCTTTACTGTGTAGGTAGATGATGTTAGTGATGAATTTTGTCATGAGGAGTTGTTGGGAAGATAATTGATTGGCTACATAAGGAATGATCTGAGAGCTGGGCTAGTTTTCAAGGTGACCGGGAACTTGGAACAAACTTAGGTATATCTTTACTCTGCTTTTATAGCCTCCTTACATTCTTAAAATGTTCTTAAAATTCAGATGAAAATTTCTTGGCAAAGCTTTCTTCTGATATTGACTTGCCAAGAATTATTATTATTATTATTTTTTTAAAGACTGGCACCTGAGCTAACAACTGTTGCCAGTCTTTTATTTTCTGCTTTATCTCCCCAAATCCCCCTGGCACACAGTTGTATATCTTAGTTGCAGGTCCTTCTAGTTGCGGCATGTGGGACGCCTCCTCAACGTGGCCTGATGAGAGGTGCCATGTCTGCGCCCAGGATTCGAACTGGAGAAAACCTGGGCTGCTGCAGTGGAGCACGTGAACTTAACCACTTGGCTATGGGGCTGGCCCCTTGCCCAGGATTCTTAGCATGTTTTAAGATGGGATCAGTTTGTTTTGTTTCAAAACAAGCAGAGGAGAGGGGCTGAATTTAGAAAGCTTGCTTACTAATATTGAAATCTATATCCTTGCCACTACTTTTTAATTACTAAATTATCAAATGTAGAAAGAATTGGTGGAAATTGTGGCATTGTTGGCTGTAGTGCAGGAACATAAGGCCTGTCATCATTATAGGTGAAATTGTTAATTGACACCTAGATTTTTGAAGAACATCTAGAAACATATATCAAAAGCTTCTAAAAGTATCATGTTCTTTGACCCAGAAAATCTAATTCCAGGAATTTATGCTAGGGGAATAGTCAGAAATAAGTACAAAAATGATTGTAAGTAGTACTTAAACTAGCTTTATAATCACACACAAAAAATAGAAATAATTCAATATCCAATACCAGGCACTTGGTTAACCAAATTTTAGTAAAACCTTATTAGAACATTCTATGCAGTTATGGAGAATCTTTTTTATTTAATGATATGTGGAAATCATCACAATATATCGCTCAATGAATAAAATGGGATACAGAATGCTGTCTATAGTAAGAGTAGAGTAAAAAAATACTTAGAAATCCACCAAAATGTTAACGAGTAGTTCTCTCTGAGTGGTGGAACTAGAATAATTTTAGTTTTCTTCTTTACACTTTTTTATCTTTTCAAGCTTTAGGTAATAAATATGTACTATTTTGATATTTAGGGAAATTACAGTGCATATTATTCTAAAATGTATTTATTTTCATAATAAAAAAGCTAAGATTATAATCCAAAAAATTTTGGTACTTTAAAATATATCTTATGATATCCTATATCATTTGGGTGGAAAAGGTGCTTTTCTAAGAAAGTCTCTGTATGGGTCTCTTTGATTTTGCTATTAATACTCTGAGAACTGACAACTACCTTTGCTTTCAGTGGTCACCTTTATGGAGAGGTAACGGAGGGAGCCTTGGGGGATGAAGGGCTAAACAGATAGCGGAAACAAAGTGATGTGTCACCTTGCTGGCATGGGGGTCTCAGCGTGCACAGTCCTCCCTCACTGTAGTAGTTGAAAACAGTCAAGGTTAGACACTGGCCAAGTTCTTGCTTTTAAGTTTCAGTTTCAGAAGAGCATCTGAGAAAAAATAACCAAGTGAGGCCTTTTCTGGTCTCACACCTGATGAGCCCTTGATGCTCAGGCCAGAATCTCACTCTTGCTGAATCTGAAACTGCCACCATCTAACTGTACAGGCTCTCATCTACTTCCAAAGCCTAACTCACCAGGGGCAAGCAGCAGACGTGGGCTAGTGGCCAGCACAGTCCTGAGACACAGGGACTACAAGCTTCACTGGCAATTCTGAGTGAGTTGTAATTTTGAGATTATGCTAGCACTGTTTGGCTTCTTAAAATAGTCTTTTGGTTCAATAGCTGCTAGTTATTTATTTTAATTATTGCTCATTATTATTATTGTAAACCATATTTCTTTATAGTCTGGCAACTACTTGGGAAAAAGCCCTAGAGGTATTGTTGGTTCTAATGAAAGAAAGCTTCATGTAATTGCTATGAAATCAGACTTCCTCCCATCCCCCTGTCCTAGGGATTCTTGAGTTAAGACAGTTCTATTGTTCAATTAACCAAGCAGAGTTATATGCAAAGACCTAAAATACTCTTTATTTAAACTCTGTAGTTATACGGTATCAACATTATTATAGTGGGTAAGATGGGATTTAACTTACATGTACTATGTATATAAAGTTCCTAAAATAAAGGTTGACTTGATAACAAACCCAACTATAATGTAATTGTCATGAGTTGATGTCATCTCTAAACTACATTTTTGTAAAAACTTTTTTGTTTGGCATATTGGATGAATGAGGAAAAGATGTTAATTTTTTTAAGAGAATACGTTTGAATTCTATGATGTAACTCTCTTAATTTCCATTTTTGCCCTCTTAAGATTAATATAGTTAAGTCATTCCATTTTTTCCCCAAAAGCCACATGAGGCAGGCATTTCACTGTTTGTTTTCAAACACAGAGAGAGATCAGAAAGTAACTAATTACGCCTTAGCAATTCACCTTAAAGTGAGCAAGAGACCATATTCTAGTTGTTTTTCTATAGTTACAGTCTTTGGATAAACTGAATCAGAATATCTGAGAGGAAAGGAAGGAAGGGAGGGAAGGAGGAAAGGAGAGAAAGAGGGAGAGAGACATAGTGGGAGGGGGGAAAGGACATTTTGGAGATAACCATGTTCTCACCTAGGAAGGCAGATCTAGGACTAGTCTTTCTTGAGTGAGCCTTTGTTAACCAGAAAGTGGCATAATGGTAGATGTCAGGGATTTAGGAACATGGATTATCAGATGATAGGCAAGGGATGTAGACAGGAAGGTGTTAGAGACTAAAGACAAACTCAATTGATGTTACAGCGTTCCCTAGAAGCATACCAGGTTGGGTGATGATACTTAGAATAGAAATGCTCATCATCTTCATCATAGCGATTACTAATTACATGCTTAGGAACTTGCTGATGAGTGGAAAATAAGCACGCTCTACATAAATTCCTTCATTTAATCCTCCCAATAGCCATTGAGTAGATGTATCTTTTTGACAGATGAGTAAACTGAGGCTTAGGTTTAGGTCAAAGAACTTGCCCAAGGTGACTCAGTTAGTATGAAATCTGGGCCCTGAACTTAGGTCTTCGTGATCCTGAAGCTCCATGCTAGTAATCAGCTGCAAATAATGCAATTCACGCAACAGGTTTTACTGTCAAATTTGTAGGAATCATGCGATAGCTTTTTTGCTGTGTCCACATGGAGTGAGTATTGGGGTCAAATCACTAAAATCTACTAATGGATGAGATGCTCGTAGTGGACTCAGCTCTGGTAGTTTTAGCAATTTAAAAGAGCAGTGATGATTAGTGTCATAAAAGCTATGACACATGTTTCTAGAAAGGAAAAGGCAACTAAACTGCATTTTCAATCATTTCATTGCATGTGCATTTGGCAAATCTGTCACTGCTTCTGGCTGTTGTTTTTTATTGATGCAAGTATTTCTTTGCATGGATTCCTTTGCTTCATGATCTATTGTCTTTTCTTTTTGAAATCATAGCTTGGAAGCTGTTTAATCTTCATAGATTTTTAAAACATGGTCACATTTTAATGTGAATGCTTTTAAATTAACTCCACTTGCCGAAATGTGAAACAGCTCAGCAATGTTCCCATGACTGTTTTTATACCTTTTGATATTTTATATGGTCTCCAATCAGTTGGACAGATAATAGATGAAGCCGTGGAGCCTGGCTGCCACTGCCTCGATGATGCTAAGTCTGGTGTCAGCAGCCCAGACGAGGGGGAGAAGTGCTCCAGGAGGCCAGACATGGATACAGGTGCAGGTAAGGGCACATCATTACCTACGAGAGACCTTCTGAATCCTCTGCAAAAGACAGCCCCATCCCATCTTTCATCTTCCTATCCCTGTTTCCTTCTTCTGCCACCTTTCTTTTCTTTTCACCTAGTGAATATGGTGGCAGGAGGTGGTTGAAGGGGACCTTTAAAGCTGACATCAGATAGGAATGTCATTATCCTTTTTTGAATGCATTGGTGTCTAGAATGAAAAAAAGGACTTCAGATAATAAAAAATATTGGTAGGGATTTGCAGATCAGTCTATTTCCTAGCCCACATCCCAGTTAGTTGACCAGGTAGGTGGATTTGTCTCACCGACCCGTTGGAGACATGGAGAGCCAAGGCACATTTCACAATGATTTGTCTGAGCTGCTTATTTTTTAAAATTAGGGAAGAATTCATTGCCATCAGTATGACCTGGCTCTTGGTGATGAGCATTCCAGCTGCAGGAGTGCCAATTAGAGTGACTCAGCAAACCATGACTCCTACACATCTGGTCAAACGGCTGTGTCCTTGAAATCAGCTTTCTCCATATTTAGTGGGTAACATTTTAAAGACATCCTGATTTGAATACTTGTGTCTGTGTGTGCGGGTGTGTGGGAAGGGATGTTATTCATTTTATTCATCATACGGTCGGATCACTCCACCTCCCATTTTCAATGATAGTCATCAAGCATTCTGAGGTATTTGAGATTTTACCCCATTTTCAAGCCAAGTTACCCAGCCACAGTTTCAGGGATGCTAGCAGAAGATACAAGATTCCTGGGTCAGAGAAAAAGGACTTTATTACTCCCAACAAATAGCAACAGTCAGAATATTTGCACTTAACATTGGCTCCGTGAGCTCCAATTCCCCCTGAACAAGGTGGAGAGGGCCAGGTGGCACTTGAACATGCAGTGGGCAGAGTGACAGGAGAAGGACCCTGAGCTTAGAGAATCCACATCTTTTAGAATGGGCATTCAGCCATAGGAGTTCTGGTGCACCTCCCCAAACATTTTGCAAGGCAGGCACAGGAGTTGTTATCCATCAACTCCTATTTCAGCAAGAAAATCTAATCTACTGTAAGCAGTGGGAGGAAAGAGTGGAAGGAAAGTTGGTTAGGGCTTTCTGTGTTCCAGGCACCGTGCTGAGCATTTTACCATTTTCTATCACAAGGATTCTGTTCCCATTTGATGGCTAAGAGAATGAAGGCTTAGAGAGGTGTTCTTTCCCAAGTTCATCCAGATAGTAAGTGGCAGAGCTGGCATTCTCACCCAGGTCTGTCTGACTCACAAGCACACACTCATTCCACTAAATCAAATTGCTCCTGTTTGTGAATATTGCTTGCTCTCATATTCATTATTTTTTTCAAAAGCCAATGAGGTTACCATCAAAAACCCTAAGTCATGTATTTACACTGATATTTCTTAGAAGGGCTTTAATTACTCTTTCTGACTTGCTTCAGGGATGTCCTGACGCCCCTATGGGGTGTGTGTGTGTGTGTGTGTTCATATAATAGCTCAGCTGGATGCCATTAGCACTTTCTTTCCTAGAATTTAAGCATAGTATATTATTATATAATGGCGAGGCAATTTTATTCCTCTGTTTTCCTAAATGTTCTTTAATTAATCTATAAATTTAGAGGCCAGCTTAGCAAGATAGAGGACTTTATTACAGTTTTTCATAACTGATTTTTAAATATACTTTCATGCAGGAATTTGATTAGCAACAGATATACTATTAAAGAGACTTGACACGCACTGTTGTTTCTCATTGTTTCCATTTAACTTTGTTTTAAACCCAGTAATAATCTGTAATGAAATACAATGGACCATAATCTCCCAGGTGTGTGGGCTGCATGTCCTCTGAGTGAACATTCAGTTCTACATTTCCCTCTGGGAGCTTCTAGGTACAATTTAGGAAATAACTGCTGTGATATGCTGATGGCCACCAATGAAAGTCAGCACCAAACCCACTGATAGACCTGAAATTTCTATCTTACTCCTTTGAAAGAAGATATTAAAACTTACCTTCCAAATACATTTTTAAGGGAAATGTAATATCTGCTATTATTGGCTTGCCTCAAAATGGTTTATTGTAATAGCTGGCAAGAGACCAAGGGAATGCAACAAAGGATAGCCATGTTTTTTATTGGGAGAGGAAATGGAGTGATAAGACAGTCTTGAATGAGGTAGCAGAATAGGAGAGAAGTGAGTAAGATTAGGGCTTTAGGTTTCTGGTAGACTGTGGGTGATGGGATGGGGTGTGATGGCTAGCAAGTAAAAAAGGCAAGTGAGTAAAAAAAATGAGGAAGACACCTTTGCCTACTTCATAAGTTTACATAATTTGAAGGCTGACACCTTGGTATGATAACTTCTTTTATAGTATCTGGTCCAGTGTCTTCTATAAATGAATAAGATTAGATTGATGGAAATTATGAAGAAGACCATTTTAGAAGCTCCTCTCTCCCTAAGAATTATCCTGCATTTGGAAAATTTAAATGCTTTGTGTATTTGGAATGACATGCCTTTATTTATTTTGCACGAATCATTCCAACAAAAATACATGTATTTGGTAAATAATAAGAAATCCATTTGAAGCCTTTTAAGAAATACATTGAAGTTATATTTATAGAAGTATGATAGCTAGTACACCCAAATTTGCCAGGGAATTATGGATGAGAACTTATGAAATACTTCAAGAAGGTTATTTATGTTGAAAATTGTCCCAGACTACAAAGTTCTGTCTTGCTCTGTGATCCTGTTTTGCCAAAGGCAAATCAGTTTCTGAACATAGATGGGAGGTATCCTGACCTGTAATACAAATTGGTATCTTTAGTAAAAAGTCTTACCTTGAGCTACAGTGTTATTTGATGACTAAATCTAAATAGAGTAGCTTTAATATATGAGAGTAATGTATTGTATAATGATCAGCTCACACTGTATTATGATTGTGTTGCTAATGCCCACATGAGTATAAGAAACATAAGCCCAGGACAGGCGTAAGATGATGCTATAGGGAATGATGGTTTTTCTAAGAAAATAAAATACTCATTGCTTTTCTTATTGCATAATTTTTCTGCAAGTCCTAATATTTCAAATGAAAGTAGGAAGGGGGTATGTGTGTGTGTGTGAACGTGCATGTGTGAGTGAGAGAACGAGAAATTTTGCTATTCCAAGATAAGGAATTTTTGTTTGTTTTCAACATTTCTGATGCTCAATTTTCCTTTAATATCAATGTGTCCATTAAATTTGATAGCATTTCTTTTCATCATGGAAAACCCTTGATATATATCAATGTCTCATATTATACAAGATTATATGTAATATCTCCTCCCTTGTGCTCTTTGATTAAAGTAACCTTATTTTCTAACCTTATTTGTATAGCACCGAATGGGAATTTAATGATGGTAATGATGGAGGAAAGTCCAGCATTCGACTCAAACAAGGAATCAAAGCAAGCTGTATCGGAAATGTCTACACTGGAGAAGACAGAAGCGGTGGAGGAAGACGAAGTTCCCCGGGGCAGGGATGCTGACATCATAGAGGAGAAGGGGGACGTAGCACTGAGGGAAGAAGCAGGGGCCGCCGAGGTCCCCTTGGACCGGTGGAAGCCCGAAGCAGAGCAGTCAGCAATAGTAGGGCAGTTTACAGAGGAAAGAGAGATCCCTCAGGGCATAGCCAGTGGGGCAGAGGTAGCAGTAGAAGGGGATAAAAGGCTGGATAAAGAGGGGTTAAACCCCATGGGAAAAGAAGCAGTAAGACACTCGGGAGGTTTGAATGAAGACCAGGCTCCTGAAGAGCAGGCCTTGACGCAAACAGTGCTGCAGACAGAGAAGGCAACTCCTGAAGAGGAACAGGGTTTGGAGAAGGTGGTGCTTGCAAGCAAGGCAGCAGCTCTGACCTTTGAGCACATTCCGGAGGCAGCAGCCCTGAGAGAAGCGGTGACTCCAGAGAAGGGAGAGTCTGAGAGAGGGGCAGCTGTGAGCGAGGCAGGGCCTGAAAAGCCACATGTGGAGGACAGTGAAGAGGAAGCATTCACAGACCTAGAGGACATGGGGCCCGTGGAACACACTGCATCTGAGAGAGAGGATGGGTCAGAAGAGGCAGTACTCAGGAGAGAGGAAACAGCCAAAGAGAGGAAGGCAATTAGGGAACTAGAAACACCTTTGAGCCCCTCAACTTCTGAGAAGGTCCAGGCAACCCAGATGGGGGTTTCAGAAGACAGCCTGGAAGAGCTTTGTGAGGAAGACGTGGAAAGGGAGAAGGTTGAGAGTGAGGCAGAATCTAATAGGGAAAATGATAGGAAAGAAATGTTACCTGGGGAATTAGATGCAGCAACAGAGACGAGGAAAGCTGAGAGGCCGAAAACAACTCTGGGGGAAACTGAATCTGAGAGAGAAGAGGTGACAAGGGCAAATGCCTTTCAGGATGAAGAGCAAAAGTGTAAAGGGGGAGAGAGGGAAACTGTGAGGGAAGGAAGACCTGAGGAAGAGACACAAGCCCCCCAAAATGAAATGGAATGTGATGCTGAGAATGAAGCACTGGTGGGGACATCTAAATTGATTGAAGACACAGGGCCTCAAGGAGAAGATTCACTGAAAGAGGGACAGGTGACCATGTTTGAAGCAGCACCTGGATTTGAAAAGTCACTGGAAGATATAACAGCTCTGAGGAAAGAGGGAGGAGGGGAAAGACTGAGAGACGGTGGAGACAGGGAGCAGGAAGGCAGAGCAGAGCTGCTCGGCAGGGAGAACATGGTTCCCCCAGAGAAGGAGAACAGAGTTTCCTCAGAGCAGGACGAAGGGCCTGGACCAGAGGGAGAGGGCATGTTAGGAGCTCCTGAGAGTGAGCTAGCAGGAGAGGCACAGGCCCCTGAGGCCAGGATGACAGCCACAGGCGAGGCCATGGAGTGGGCAGCCAAAGGTCAAGATGGCCTTGCAGGATGGGAGGGGAGAGAAAACAAAGAGCCTTTACAAGGGCCAGAGGGAGTGGGGGTCATGACAATGACCCAAGAAGATGTTCCTGAAGGTGACTCCATGATGGCAGGAAAGTTGAGTGTGGAAGTGATGGTTGAGGACCCAGAGGAAGAGGTGGATAAAAAGTGCACACTAGGGACAGGAGTGATGAGGAACAGGGCCACAGAGGGGGACAGGAGCTTGCGAGGAGGAGTGGCTGTGGCTGAGGAAGCTCTCCACCAAGGAGGAGGAGCCGCAGAGAAGAGTGAGGTGTTGGCAGATTTGAAGACAGCTGAGGGGAAAACAGAAGCAGAGAAAGCCGCCTCCTTTTTAGATGTTGCTGGTGAGGAAACTTGCCACCAAGCAGATGAGTTCCTAGGAAAAACGGCAGCTGCAGAGAAGGTGGTGGCAGAGGAAATAGAGCTGAGCAGGGAGGAGGTGCCAGTGGTGGAGAAGGTGCCAGTGACTTGGGCACCAGAGGTGGGGGTGGGGGCTCTAGGGGGACGCTCAGATCTAGAAGGGAAGGCCCCGCAGCCAGGGCAGGATCAAGAGGACAGGGAAGCTGAAACCACTCAGCGGGCAGAGTCAGCGGGGAAGGAGCCTGGTGCGGGGAGCTGTGGTGGGAGGCAGGAGTGGGGCACAGCTGAAGGATTCAGACTAGAATTATCCCAAGAGAGAGAGCCAGAGCTGAGGAGAGAGAGTCTGCTGGATGGGGAAACACTTCCTGTAAAGCCTGATTGCACTGGAATCCAAGAGAAGCAAGAGCAGACAGTGCAAAGAGAAAGCGATACAGACATTTCCCTGAACAGCAGGAGGGCCTAAGAGACCTGGTGACAGATGGTGAGTTTAAGCCTGATCTGTTTGCAAGACTAAACAGATACCCCACCTAGAGTCCCCTCCCCTTTGGGATGGCTCATCTCTTTATCAGTCCCTGCAGACACACAGGCTTCAGTTCTGTGCTGCTTAGCCCCAAGCCCATCAGGACACAGCCAGTAACATGGAGGTGGGCCCAGAGCACATGCAGCGACCCACCACCCACCTCTATCCCCTTTGCAACTCTGAGTCACCGTCTCTGTCTTTGCAAGCACAGCTCTCTGGAATAGGGAGCCCCGTACCTCTCCTCCATGGCCCCAAAGATGAAATACAGAGAGAACGTGCCACAGGGACCCACCACAGAAGGAAGGAATCAAACTCTGTTCCAGAATTCATTTCTCTTTTAGTGTTTAAAAGGATGGCTGAGATTATTTGTTTTTAAATGGGCTCTACGCCTTCCTTCCTGTAGTTTTGTGAAGTTGAATATATATATATGGATATATAGCATAAATATATGATATATCAAAATATTAAAAATTTATAAAAATATATGTATACATGTAAAATATTGAAGATTGTAACCAAAGGCCAAAATTATTTTTAGCGTTTCCTTGTTTTCCTGCTCTTTCCTTGATGCCCTCAGATCCTTTGAGCCCAGTTCCTACTATCCTGAGTGATTATATTCATAGTTCTCCTATCATTTTTATTATTTTTCAGGATGTTTTAAAGATGTCTTCCGGAAGATGTAAAGAGTGGAGAAAGATTCACCCAAGCATCTCACCAGGACTTTAGACTTTATCTGGTTTGTTGTTAGTCACTGTGCTTGGTGGAGCTGGTTCCCAGTTGTCAGTGCTGGTGGGCAGCTCAGTGCACACCCGGAGAATAGCTGACTAGATCCGTAGGACCTCCTGAGGGCAGTGCTTCCTAAGGGAGGACTGTGAGGCTGTTAGCTAATGTGTCTATGTTCAAATCAAATGACTAGTTTTCAACTGTTTGACTTTTACCAAAGATCACTGGAAAGGCCCAGTCCTGATGTCTGGGGTTTGTTTAAATTCCTCTTTATTTGTAATCAAGTATTACTCCCAGTTTCATACACGAGAGTTTTATTTAAAGTCTTTGGCTTGAGGCTTTAATGACTTGCTCTGTGAAGATGCGCCGTAAGGGTCCTTCCATGTACATTCAGTTCTACAGTTGGCTCCAGACCTGTCAGCCCTTCCAGGACAGGATTCCATGGCATGTGTATTCACTTACACTTAGAAATGTCCATTCTTTCTATTTATGCCAGAAGCATAATTTAAAGCAGAAATCTTATTTCAAAATGCCCTTTTTTGTGTATGTTTCTGTAGTTTTGCTTTCTGAGGTAGAGTGGTGCATGCATGTGGCATTTTGTCCCTGGGGGCCTTATTTACAGGGCTGCTCAAATTTAAATTGAAGTAGTGAATAATTTAGCTGAGTGAAATGAGTAACAATAATTATAGCAGGTAAACGTTGCACCTCAGTACAAATACCAACATTCTAGACTCTAGACTCTTCGCTTGATGTCATTCAATGGAAAAGAAACTTGGATTGAATTAGTGTGCAGCTCACCTTCCTGAGTTAGGTTATTTCAAACCTGTGAACTGACCTTGCAGTGCATTGTAAATCAAGTCACCTGGCTTTCTAAATTACTCCCTGATATTACTAGAGATAGTTGTGCATCAGTGTGCCTCCTGGAGATTTTGATTTCCATGAAGACATCTTCGTTCACACCAGTCCTCCAAAAGGCACACATGTTTGGCCATCCTTTCTTCATGTGAGCAGGTGAAAGAAAATTTCCTATTGTAGTGGTTCTCCAGCCACACTACACATTAGACTTTCATGGGGCGCTTTCATGAATGAGTCAACCCCTGGCCCCACCCCAGAGATTCAGATTTAATCAGTTGTAGATGGATGTAGGTGTCAGTATTTTTTATTTTTAATTCTTTAGTTGATTCTACTGTGTAGCCAAAATTGAGAACTGCTGCCGTAAATCATCATATGATCCATGCTGGCTGCCCTATGTCCCTAGGGACCAGGCATATTCTCTTTATAGGTGTGTTTCGTTCTAATAAATGAAGGAGTCATTCAATGATCAAAGATATAATGGACTAGTTGCTCTCAAAATATGGTCCCTTGATCAGAATATCAGCATCACCTGGAACTGTTCCAAATACGAATTCTTGCCCTCATCTCATGCCTATTAAATTGGAAGCCATGTGGGAAGCGCCTAGCAATTAGTGTTTTAACAAGCCCTCCAGGTAATTCTGATGTACACTGAAGTCTGCAAACTGCTGTCATGAACTACTGATTGTACTGAGGATTAGTCTCAGTTGGAAAATGGGTTGCAGAAGCATTGTGAACTTTCTCTCTTTGTTTCTCTACATCTCTCTCTCTCTCTTTTTCTGTCTACGTTTCTTTCTTTCTCTGGGAAAGGGTACTCACTATAAAAGTGATGAATTCAACTTTAAACTCATTTTTATTACGACTATGATGATGTGTACATGAAGTCCTTCAGCCCCAGCCCCTATTGAGGATGAGCATCACTCATGCACATCATAGATGCTATTGTCTGTCTGAGGTTTTACAGATTTCGTCTACATTGTATCCAATTTTGTTTATTACTGAGCTGCATTACTGTGGAGCTCTACAGTATTTTTTCACTGATCTCAGTCTCAATGCTACAGAGCACTTTGAATACATAGCACCTTATGGGCAAGATTGTAAACTCGTTAATTCCATTGAAGAATGAGATTTGTACGATGTGCTAAATGGAAATTGCATTGGATTATTTTTATATGTAACACATTCCGTCAAAACATTCTGTAACATAATTCTACAATCTGCATGTGGGTTTAACTGTGAAATTCAGTGTTGTGATATTTTGATGAAGTGAATTCTTTCTCTGCAAATACCACGTTGATAAAATTATTTCTATGTTCAATTGAACTGATTTTTTCCCTAAGTTCATTATTAAAGGCATAAATAAACCATATGTTTACAGATAAGACATGTGAATGATTCTTTATAAATGACTAGACTTTCGACATCTTCTTTGTCCTTTTCTTACAAAACTGAAACTCCATAAAGCAGAGCAGAGAGAATTAGTTTCACTGGGCTGTGTTTTTGAGTATATGTGTTTATATCAACTGACTGCATTCATACATGTCTTTCACATAAATGGAATAATGCCAGAGAGGAAAATTATCACCACCGTTTCATACATAAGTAAATAGAAGCTCAATAAAGTTAAGTGGCTTATCTAAAATCGTGGTCAATCTCAGGTTTTCTCAATCCAAACTCTGATTTATGTTTTTAGTCACATAGATTTCCTTCTAGGAAGAGGTATAAAATAGATACTAGGATACTGTATGTGAATCTTACATATTTTAGTTTATTTGCAGAAAAGGAAAAAGCAAATTTTATTAATATATCCTGTACCAACAAGAAGGAAGTTATATTTCCAGCCAGTGTAGGTCAAAGAATACAGTAGATTATTTAAATAATTCAAGAGAAAAATAGACAACCAAAGTAAAAGTAGGGAGAATTAAGTGCCTTGAATTTCTTGAGTTAAGCCTATTCTATGGCTTTGTAAACTCTTGTGTTGCAAATGTAAAGTATAGTTGCGTTCCTTAACACTTCTACGATCAATGATTTTGCCACAATGATTGCGCTTGGAAAATGATTGATTGTTTGAGAAAAGAAAAGAAAGCCTTAGAAAAAGATTCCTGTAGTATGCGAAATATTCCAACAGCTTCAAGGATGGCCCAGGACAGGCCACTTCTCACTTTGGGTAACATTTCCTTCCAGTTTTCTATACCACCTGATTGTGTCATTTAAAAGAAGTCACCATACCAGCAACAAGAGATATAAGAGAACGTGGAATAAATACAGCTGGAATTCTTTAAAAGTTGCTCTCAAACTCACCCTTCTTTCAAAAATTTATTCAGTTTTCCCCTTCCCTCTAATATCATGCCCTGTGACAGGAAAACTATGCTCTTCAAATTAAAGGGAAATATAAACTCTGTATGATAAAATGCTGGATATTTGAGAATGCACATTTCTTTTAAAATTTCTTCCAGAAGCCTCAGACTGTTTAATAATCTGTGCAACTTTTAAAATATTTTGGAATGATGCAATACCCCCATATTTTATTAGAGAAAATGTACACAGAAGATTCCTGTGACGGATAAGCTGGTACCAAAGTCTAAGAATCAGATCTCTGCCTCCTTTGTCAAATGTTTCCTGGTCTTATGAAATATCTACTTATAATTAGAAGTTATATTAAGAACAAAATTGTAGGAGAAATCTCACAGTTGTTCAAGAGCTGTGTGCTAATGTGACACGGAGTCCTTCAAGCTGGTGGGGGTGTACCCCTTGTGGGGAGATGCGGCTTTTCACAGACTCACTGGCAAGGTTCCTTTGCAGATGTTCAACCTCCTCTGCACGTTTGTCATAAAATGGACTTGTCTGAGAGCTAGCCTGCAGTCAGAGCCTTCTTTTTTGCCAATCCCCCATTCTCTCTTCATAATAGAGGCCAACTCTTTATTCACTACCAATACTACTGTGTTGTCTCTGGAATGTCACAATTGACAAAGGAATGATTTGAAATATGGTGTAGGTATCGAAAAAGAGAATGACTTTGATGCCTGGTTAACAAATCCTTCTGTAAGCCAAGTGGTTTCCAATTCTTTGTTTTCAAGCAAACTAAATGAGGACCTACTGGAATTGTCAGCTGATAAGCCATTAAAATAATTTTTGGTATTTAATCAATCTGTGATTTTTGGTAAATCACTCAGAAGTTTATAGAAGAACATTGCTGCACATTACTGCACCCAAACTACTCCCATTCCCATCTACATATTTATGTGACAGGCACCAATTCTGTTTGCACATATGTACAAATAAAATAGAAAACGGAATAGAACTGATGTTGAACACTCTTATTCTATAGGAAATAATATTTGTTAACAGATATACAAACTAATTAAAAATAGAAATCACTTAGAGAAGCATTTCTATTTTTATGTGTAATGTTTATCAAAATTTATAATATATGTATGTTGTTTTGATCAAATGTATATTACTAATTGTTGCAATGATAGCTCAGTCCAGAATAAATTTAACACATGGAACCTTAGGTTCATAAGAAATTTTTTAAATTAAATTTTAATTCACGTAATAATTTAGTTTCAGAGAAGTATGACAGGGTGATCAATAAAAGGTTTCCAAGCATGAAAATATACCATGGTAGGATAAAAACCTGTGGGTAAAGTGGAATGGAAATGTAAGTTTATTAAGAAAAAAAATAACATGAGATTTCCTAAGCTAAAGAAGAGCTTATATACATACTTTTGAAAATGGCTATCTTAGACCAGGTTCCCCGGGACACACTCAAGAATACAGGTTTGTACACAGAAGGTTTATTGAGGTGTGCTCTTGGGAATAACACTGTTGGGGAGTGAGGGAAGCAGAAATGGGTCAAGAGAAAACAAGGGCGGTGATGTACTTGCCCTGGAGGCTGCATCCATCCCATGGGGAGCTCTGGAGCTTGGATGGCAGGATGAAGGTGAGGGGGCCAGGTCTTCGAGTGCCCACAATAGACCAGTCACTGGATGTTGGCTGCCTCCCCAGGAGGGAGCATAACCTTTGACTAGGTAGCTCCCTTCAGTCAAAAGCACTTCCTATGTAGAGACTCAGATAGATGCCAGCAGCAACCTCTATTCTGGGAAATGAATGTGTCAGCTTACATAAAGAGGGTATCAGGGTGGCACCCCACAGCATCCATTACATGGATAAAGGTGAGACAAATTGAGATAGCATTTCGATTTCTTTGGATACATTTAGGAAAGAGATGTAACCATTTTATCTTAAAATATCCCCTTTTATAACACACTAGGAATTATATCTATAGCTACTCTTTAAACTTATGAAAATTTGTAGATGTCACTGTAAAAAATGTGTGAGAGAGTACCGACAGTTTTTTAAAGCTCTCTTAGTGGTATGTGAGCAAAAATATTTGAAGAGCTTCGGTATAATGGACGAGGTGAACGAGTTTCTCAAGCTACAAGGCACAGCGGCCATCACAGTTGAGTTGTAAAAATTTTGATTAATGTGTGAGGTTTCTTGTGGCTGCATACCATTAAAGTGATGTCTGTCAGAAAAATAAATGCGTGGGTCCTGCAGTTTAGTGTTGCTACAAGGAAGAAGTAAGAGTCCTAGCACAATGTCTAATTGTTTCTAGGGAAGGAAACGTGCCCCTTGAGTGTGTCTGAGTACAGGGGGAGCAGTCAAGAGTTGTGCTCAAACAGGAACTCTGTGTTAAAGAGCAGGGGCCAGCAAACTTTTTCTATAAAACTTTTTCTAGTACACGTTTTAGGTTTTGCACAACACACAGTTGAAACTACTCAGTCCTTCCATTTGAGGGCATAAACAGCCATAGACAACACTTGAAAGCAGCCGTAGACAATACTTAAATGAATGCACGTGGCTGTGTTCCAATAAAACTTTATTAACCAAAAAAGATGGCGTGCTAGATTTGGCCTGAGAACTGTAGTTTGCCAACCTGTGCTAAAAAGCAATGAAGTAAACAGTTCTATAACTATGTAGTCTAATACTTCCTCACCCCAATATGCCACAGAAAGTTTAGTTTTCAAAAGTACGCCTTAGTCACAAAAGTTTGGAAACAACTAGTGCAAGAAACTAATTGCCCTTTAACCCCTTGTTAGAATGGATGATTTATTATCTTTCTCTCTTTTTAAGACTATTATTAAATTTGAGTCAGGTTTTCAATCCCTCCTTCACCATCTTCTCTGGTACATCTGTTGGAATGCAAATGTGAGACGTTGTGAAGAAGGAAACAGGAACTGTACAGGAAATTGCATTTGATGTAACACAGGCTGACTCGTTCTTCAGTAGAATGTCAGCTCCGTGAGAGAAGAGACATGGACCGTTCTGGTGCGTGTTCAATTCCCTGTGCCAAGAACAGTGTCTGGCACATGACACACGCTCGATAAATTTTTGGTAAATGACTGACAAAATGAACTGAAGTGCAGATTGAGGTCATATTGTTACATGTTGTTCTGAAATTTTCCGAGTCCAAATCTGATTGATGCTGACAGGAAGTAGGGAGTATCTGAATTCACGGACTGCAGAGAAAAATGATAATTACTTTCATAAAATAATAGAGGTAATGGGGACGAGAGATCAAAGATTCCGCCAGCCCCTCTTTAGATATCAGACTGAGAATGCAGAGACCCGGAGTCTGAGGAATGGGCTAGATGTTAGAAGGAACAAAATGGACTGTAGCTCCTCTCTAGTCCCGAGCTTGTTTCACTTGACAATGCTGCTTCTCAATAGATTTTCTTCTTAGAGATACAGAATCTTAATTTCTAATCAAATTCACTTTCTAAAACTTGTTTTGTTTTTTTTTTTTTAGAACAGCCAATTTTGTTCTTGCCTTGCAAACACTGAAATACAAGTTTTCAAATGCAGCCTAAGTGAACATTTTGGTTGTCTGGGTTATAGATGTCCCTGAGGTTTCTCATTGCTCATTTGAAATCCCAACTGAGAATGCAAAGGTTTATGGTTAGAGACAGCAGAAGCCCACATACTAGTTATTTTATGCACACACACACGTACATGTACACATACATGTATACACACATACACCTGTCATTGATTAAAGCAAAGACAATCTCTGAGAACGAATGGAAGTGCTCCCCACTGAACTAATCATGTTACTGCTCCCTACTTAGCACAGAACTCCCCAGGAGAATTCAACAGATTACAAATCCATCTAGGCATATACAAATTGACTTCAAATCAAATCTCAAACACTGGTTCTCAACTTTGGCTGCACATTAGAATTCTCCTCAGGAGAAGTTTTTAAATCTCTGGGCGTGAGAGTTGAGCATCAGGACTTAAAGAGGTCTCCCCAGGTGATTACTATGCGTGGCCAAGGTTTTGCCCCACACATGCCAAGTCAGAATAACCACTGAGATTAAAGGTAGACTGTAAATGTGATTCAGATGCCTAATTTAAATCTGTATAATATAGCTTAACCCACTATGCCTTCACTATTTTACTCATTTTATTCTTTTACTCCTAAGCCTCACAATGCTATGAGGAAGGTCCTAGTAGGCCCATTTTACAGCTGATGAAGCTGAGACACAAAAAGACGAAGCAACATATTCGAGTCACAGTGCTGGGAAGCGTCACAGCTGGGATTTAACCCCTGAAAAAACAGCTCCACGTGGACGAGGAGCTCTCAAAGTTTAGCTCGCATTGGAATCACCTGGAGGGCCCATTACATTAAAATTTCCTAGGTTCCTCTCCCATAGCTTCCAACTCATTAGGGCTGAGAGGCACCTGAGACTCTGCATCTCTAACAAGTCCCCACACGATGCTGATGTTGCTGAACTGGGGACCAGATTTTGAGAACTGAGAGTTCAAATTGTGTTTTAAAAAGCCTACCAGGTGATAACGGTCCACAAAGAAATGTGAAAAACACCGTTCTCAAAGGTTCTCAGCCTGGGCTACGCTTAGAATCCACTTGGAAGTTTTAAAAAATCCCGACGTCCAGGTTGTTCCTCAGACCACTAGAATCTCTAGGGAGTAGGGCCAGGAGCCAGTCTTTTCTAAAACTCTCGTGCAGCTAGGGTAGAGAACCACTGCTTTAGAGTCTACTCTCTTAGCCTCAACACTCTATCCTGCCCTCCATGCCAGGGAGATGCGGGCTTCCAATGCACAGTACTACTAATTACAAGAATAACTCTGGTGGGGCTGGACTGGTGACACAGGGGTTAAGTTCACATGTTCCGATTCAGCAGCCTGGGGTTGGCCGGTTGGGATCCTGGGTGCAGACACAGCACCGCTTGGCAAGCTATGCTGTGGCAGGCGTCCCACATATAAAGTCAAGGAAGCTGGGCACGGATGTTAGCTCAGGGCCAGTCTTCCTCAGCAACAAAACAGGAGGATTGGCAGCAGATGTTAGCTCAGGGCTAATCTTCCTCAAAAAAAAAAAAAAAAAACAATAAAAGAATAACTCTGGATCATTGTTCTGTCACCTGAGAGGCAGTAATTCAGTCATATTGTATTAGTCCACTTTAGGTGAGCAGGATTTGCCACCCCAAAAAGTCCCTCTTTGGCTTAATTATTTTTAAGAACAAAAGACTCAGGAAGAAACTTTGACCTTCCCCCTAACTGCCTAAAGGAATTTAAGATAGAAGGCCTGTTTTAGGCAGGAGCTATCACCATAAATAACTATAGTGTGATAGGAACTAGGTGTGATAGACAGGGAGGAATCTAGTGAGGCCCATTTGATCTAAGTCCTCTCTATTGTCTCTGCATGGCATGGCAAACATTTGTTTACCAAGCATTTGCTTTCCACCTCCATGTGAATTGCCTTCCTCCCCTTTGATGTCCCAAACCACTACCCCCAACATCCTTCTTTGTCTTTTGCTGAAGATGGTATTTAAGGTGGTGGCTTTGGCCATTTTGGAGAGTTAGTCAGTTTTCCTGGGTTTCTCTCATGTGTACATGTTATTATTCTGTCTCAGATCAATTTAATTCTTAGACCACCCAGAAGAACCTAGAAGGGTAGAGGAAAATTTCTTCCTCCCCTACACTACTTATACGATGCTTATAAATATTGTTCCCTTCACCACTGAGGCCTCTTCCAGAGAGGATTGCTTGTCAATAATAGATTCTGTTGTTTTCAGATCCTTAATGTCCATTTTCAAACTGTAAGATCTATGAAGCTATCTTGGTAGATTCGTGGCTGATTTAGCTTCTGGACAGACATGGAGTGTTAAATGCTGCTTCTCAGTAGGAGAGCCTGTGCTCCAAGCAATTTTTAGCCCATGTGTCTCCTAAGGCTTAGTATAAAATGGTTGCGCACCCTGAGCCACCCAAGTCAAGGGGTCTCCTCTAACCTGAGCACCTCTAACCAGTATGATAAATAGCTCCACACTTGTCCAGTTCACACCTGAAAACAAGTGCTCGGTTGATTTAAGGGGTTGAGAAAGGGCCCTGTTTGTATTCACATTGCCTCCCAATAGCGAGGTTTGGGAAAGTCAGGTTTGAGGAAAACCAATGAAGAGAAAAATAAGTTAGATGAGGATAGCCTGAGGGAAAGAGACAGAGGTAGTCCGGTTATACCTCGTTGGTATACAATAGTGGTTTCCTCTCACAGGTTATTATGTCTCATAATTTGCATTGTTCTCATGAAGTAGAATCTGGTAGCAAACAAGCGAACAAGATAGGGCAGGTATTTTAATTCCTATTTTACAGATGAGCAAAAAAGTTCTCAGATTTTTCCACCTTTCTCTTCCTAAATGTTGCGTTCTATGTAATTTCAGAGCTATCCGCCAATTCTCTTTTTTCTTTATCTGTCTAATCTTCTGTTTAACGCATCTGGTAAACCTGTGCTTTCAACAATTTTATCTTCATGTCTTAAGGTTGTATTTAATCTTTAGTCCAAATCTACCTGTTCATTTTTGATGGTCCCATGCAGCTTGCTAATTTTTTCCTACTTCATGTCATTTCATTATTTAAATTTAAGTATTTTATATGTAGTTATTTTCTACTCTGAAATCAGTTCTTCTGATATCTGGTGTCCTTGGTGGTCTGGATCTGTAGTTTGTTATTTCTGCTGACTTTTATTCATGGTGGTTTGTTTCTCACTTGTTTGTGAATGTTGAGTTAATCTTAATTTGCTAATAATCCTTTCAGAGTCCAGTTTAATGTGGCAATCTTCAATCAATGCTCCCCTCATTGTTGGTCAAGGCTTAATCTCCAATTTCATTACTAATATTCCACTGCCCTCAGGGCAACCTTGGTTTTCCCTTGTGTTTACCCAGATCACTAATGGTTTTAGGTCCTTTTTTTTTTTGAAAGAGTTTCTTTATTCCCTGCAAATTCAGCAATAAAATAAAACTTTAACCTTTATGCAGGATCTACTTGTATTGCAGTGGGAAGGCCCTTCAACGTACTGAGACCCTATATTACAAGAGGCAGACTTTTGACATACCCTTCAAAATGATTACATCATTTAATTGTAAAGGGGGAGAATATATTCATGGGTACAAGTTCCCAAGAATAAAGTTTGGATTGACTATGACGATACTAGGAATTGAGACTAAAATTTTCCACAACTGAAGCTTCTTAAATGGTGGTTTAACACAATTGTCTTCAAATGGTTGTGGAGAGATTTTAAAAGCGCACTGCTCTTGTTATTGGCATTTAACATTGTAATGCTCTTTTTAGTGGCATTTAAAATTGTAATACTCTTGTTAGTGGTATTTCCTCCCTTATTTCAGCTCCAAGGAAGAGTTCATCTAGGGGTCATGGGAACAACTAGGCTGTATGAAACTTTACAGAAGCAAAGAAGTATCTTCGGAGTATCTCATTTTTCAGTTTTTCTCACTCTCTTGTAACTTGTCCACTGCAGCTGGTAAAATCAGATGGGCTCACGGCCTCTTTCCACTTAGAGGCTAGCAACAGGCCCTTTAAAAAGGGGAGTGGACCAATGTCAAGTTCTAGGTTTCGATATTGCGCTGTAATTATGCAAGATGTCTCACTGGGGGAAACTGGGTGAAGAAAGCACAGGACCTCTCTGTACACTATTTTGCAAATTCCTCTGAATTGATCATTATCTAAAATAAAATGTTTTAAAAAAATAGCAGAGTGGAAACTAGGGTAAGGCCCAGAGGCAAGGGGGTGTGCAGGAGGATGTTGCGCCTGTCTCTGACGAGGCCTTAAAAGAGTGGGAGAAAGGGACTCTTTGTGTCACACACATGATTTATCCTAGTTCTCCGAAGGCATTGGGGGCCAAAGCTCTAACTAGTGATAACAAGCATTCACTTACCCGCTGTGTACTCAGCTCTGAGATCCTCCAGCGACCCAGCAGGGTGACAGGCTGCTGTGTGAGGTTGCCCAAACCAGTCATCTTCTCCTTGGAGACACAACTAATAGCTCCCTTTAAATGCATGGTGTTTTTTGATAGTTATTAATGCCAATGTTTACAAATAAATACCATAAATTAGCACCACAGGAGAAATGAACTCTACAGAGTCTATAAAACTAAGAGAAAACATGACTTTGAAGGCAGATGATTTAAAATTATAAGGGGAAAAAGGAAGACCTGTTTTTGAACTAGGCTGGGAACTAACAGCATTTGTAAACATTTGTAAATACCTCTGTTTGTCGTGCAATTTGGCTTTGATTAATTGCGATGTACGCTTCTATTATGAATAATCACTTTCAATACAGTAGTAAGACATCTAACAGAGAAATTGCAAATAAGGAGGTGTCTCTCTGTGATTCTTGAGCTATATTAATATTTTAAATCAATTAACAGTTTAATGGATACGGTGGGGGAAAGGAACAAACTAATTTAGCTTCAGCAAGCAACTTGAACAGTTTCCACTACTCACTACTTCACATTTTGCAGAACTTCCACTTGTATTAATAACTTATTGCTTCTATTAAACATGCATTTTCCCTAAAGTCTAATGTTTCTTCAGTAGAGATCAATTAACTGGGACAGTCTTTTCTTAGCTGGCCAATTATTTTAATTACTACAACTTGAAAAAATGTGCTTGCTTCACATAGATTTGAGCAGTTGCACTTCCCTCCGAAATGCATAGACTTTGTATTCCAGGAGACGGAAGGTTTTTGGTGAATATGTGGATGCCAAAAAAGCCTTTTAGACCTTTGGGATTCTGTAGAGCAGCAGACTAACAATCCTGCACCTTGACTCCATTGCTTTTCACCCTTAACCTGGTCACTTTCCAATCCAGCAGTCCTTTGTTCATTTTTTATTCAGCTTCCTTGTTCTCTTTGTGAGGAACTATGACTTGAAGGATGGGCCTGCAATTACTGTAACTAAGGAGGAGCTGTAATATGGTAGGTGGGGCTCTATCATAACAAAACTTGAGCATTTGCTTCCTTATTCTTCTGGGACTGGTGTTAAGAAGTGTAGGAAGCTCATATTCAATGAGCATTGAAGAGTTAAAAGCAAAAGCAATCAAAGAGCCTTTCATTCATTAGACCTCCAAAGGGGTGAGGGCTGCTTAAGCTGAAAGGACAAGAAGCACCATAGCTGCAGAGTTTGTTTGGGGCTTAGTACCCTCCTGGCAATGCCAGGAAGCCAGTCATTTTCATGCAAATGACAGGACTTCCTGAAGGGCTTGTCAAAAGTCATTTCCAACTTGCAGAGAGACACTGGACATGCAATGAGGGGGGAAAATGAATCCAGTAATGATGAGAAGGTTAAATAGGAATATGCTAATAAAGTAGGAGAATGAGTAATCAGATTGGCAGAATGAGAGAAATAACAAGAATCAAAAAGGGAGAGAAAAAAAATAGCCTATAGAAATTTAGAGCAAAGGTAGCAAAATCCTCGTGACACGGGATGAGTTTTGCTGGTGATGGGGGCATTTCCAAAGGGCGTTTGCTGGGTAGAGCACCCCACACAGAAAACTGTGAAACAGAGTGGAAACAGTGTGAACAAAGAAGGAGGCCATTAGGCTGAGATGGCTCTAACATCTCAGGAGCCTACAAACAAACCAAAACCTAAGCCTGAAATGCCTCAAGGTTAAGAAATCAAAACCTAAGGACAACCACTCACAAACAGCAATTAGGCTTTCCCAAATAAAGCAACCGCTTAACTACAGCCAATCAAATAATATCCTCGCTTTGCTTCTGTGTCTTCTCTATAAAATTCCAGCCCCTAGCTCCCATGGGTGAGGTATTCCTAACCACTTCTGGTTTGGCGCTGCCCGATTTGAACAGATTTTTGCACATAAACTTACAATTTTTAATATGCATCAGTTTATCTTTTAACAAGAGGAGACTCAAAGGAAGCTGAAGGAAACAAGGTTAAAATTATGATCCGAACCCCTGCATTCATTGGTTAATTCATTCTTCCTCTCATTCAATCATTCAATTATTCAGTTGCTCACTTATTCCTTCGTCCCATAAGCTACTCCTTAGTAAGGAGGAAGTAGAGGTCAACACTCAATTTATCTGCATCCTGTCTATTCGAGTCTTGTCTCCCCAGAAAGCAGAGCCTGAGCAAAAGCTCATATGTTACTACATGCTAGGAAGTGCAATCTTGTGGAAGCAGGAATGAGAAAAGTGGGAGTGAGACAGGAAAGGAGGGAGAGCCACCCCTACAGTTGTGGTATTGAGCTGGATGCTGTTTGACATCAAGGGGAACTGTCAGCCTCCCCAAATCACCCTCTGCAGCTCTAAGAGTAACCATGCATCAGGACAACTGGGGTTGCCGTGGAGAAGGGATAAGAATTTGCTCCCTGGCTCTGGTCTCCCAGGGGTCAAAAGTTCACTTCACAGGTCAACAAGTGTTAACTGCCAGGTTGAGTTGCAAAGGCCCAGGGAAGCTGGGACATGTCTCCTCACGGCAACCTGGGAGCTCTATGGCAGTGATCTGGGTGTGGAGGGCAGTAGGGAGCTGGCCTGACATGAGGCAAGGTCTAATCAGGCTGTGTCCACAGCAAGTTATGGCGATGGTGATGGTGGGTGACTCAATGGCCAATGGCATAGGTAAGGCTAAGAAGATCTGAGGCGACATCTAAGAGGTGTCTAATACACATTCCTTGGAGATATTTGTAATTAACTGTTTATGTTTAACTTAACTGCACCTTCAAATCTGGTTGTAATTTTACCCATGTTGTGCTTTTTGTGTTATCCACATGTTCTTTTTGTCATATAGCCTTGTTGCAGGACCTGATTTAGAGCTTCTTTGTCTTACAAACACTTAAATTTTCTCAAGCTGTAATCCTTTCAGTAGCATCCAGGAGCTGAATGATTAATCCTTGGTTGATTTCCCTCTCAGTCATGTCATATCCAGCATGGCCATTCTTATGGAACATTTATCAGGTGCCTAGGACTACGCTATGTGATTTTCATGCCTTATTTTACTCAGTCTTCTCTATGAGGTAAGAATCATTTTCTCCACCTTATAGATGGCCTGTTGAGGATGGAGAGACTAAGTAACCTGCCCACGGAAGCTCACACAGCGAAGGGAAGAAGCAGCCCTTCACCCAAGCCTGACTCTAACGACCCCGCCCTGTGCCACTACGTCAAGTCTGGTCCCGGGACCAGCAGCATCAGCATTCCCCAAGAACTTGTTGGAAATGCAAATTCTTGGGCCCTACTCCAAAGCTTCTGATTCTCAAACCCTGGGGCCAGGGCCCTGCAATCACCTCCAGTGATTCTGATGTAGGTAGGCTGAAGTCTAAGACCTGCTCCATGCTGTTCTGCCTCCTACAGGTTCGCACCTGGTATAGGATAAACATACACCATCTAGTGACCCATTCATTTTGATTCTCATCACCTCAGATTACCCCAACCTTGACATTGATTCTTTTTCCTTTATTTTGAGTTTGTGAAAGCAAAAAAAAGTACCCTGAAAGAAGAACCTCATATTTTTCACTGAGGATTAATTTTTGAAGTGGTGTTAAACAGACCATGTGTTATTACAAGTAAAAAAACTGAAGGACAAACCAACATTTGAATTATTTTTATTGCATTTCATGGTCTTGTTGGAATCTTACTCTTTCCTGATTAGTTGAGATAAAAAAAGAGATGGAGGTTAGTGAAATTAGTGAGCTTCAAAACTGTCTTTAACGATGGTGGAGGTATCTTTTTCTTTTTTACCTATGAGGCCATTGCTTAAAAGACAGATACTTCAGACAATATTCTTTTTATCTCACTAATTAAACATGAAGCTGGACCAAGAGTGCTTTGGAGATGTGTCCTCATCAGCAGGGCCTGGCACCCATGGCAGTGTTTTAATTCCAGGAGCCTAATTTAATTAGCATCCTGCCACAGGGTCGGCTGCTGTGCTGCCTGGGATCTCTGGCCTGAGGAGAAATGTGCATCCCCTGCTCTTTTTATTTCTACTTAGCCTCATCAAAGGTAGGATGTCCAAGGAGGAGGAGGAGCTTTGCTTCTCCATCATGTTTTACAGACAGTGCTAATTGAGCTGACAGTCCTGGACCACAGTCTGTTATTGCAGCAACTGAGCCTTCAGCTGACACCTGGGCAAGGGCTTGCAAATGTCAAATGCCTCATCTTTGCCCTCGTGGCTCTTGAAATATGGAAGGGAATTGATCTGGGGGAGCTCTTCAGACTGCACGCTTGAGTAACTGCAAGCAACACAAAACCAGGAAGGAATAAGGTATTCAGATCCTACTGGTAATGGCTACCCCATCTCCTCGCTTTCCCCACCCAGCATGCTAATGAGGAGAGCAAAATGTGAAACTCCTTGGCTTCCCTAATTGCTGTGCTTTGCCCTCATAGCTGTTTTGTTCCTGCTTATCATGGTGAGAGTCTTGCTTCTGTCAATCATTTCTGGTTCTTTCTGCCTAGAAAATAACAATGGATGCTTTTCGAGCCTTGAGATTATTCCAGCCCCTTCTCTTCCAGAATTAAAACAGGGAAAATGTTGATGATTTTTTTGGTTTTACTTTGCAATCATGAGCCATAACAATCAGGAAAGGCTTGTTTTTCTGGTCCCTGAAACTTCTTCTGGGTTGGTTCCCAAATTTTCTCAGGACTGCAGAACTGTAGACTGGTTTGCTCCCGCCGCAATTCTGGATCGTGAGTGTCTGCTCTTCTCGTCCCTCTCCCTCCGTCATCGTGGAGCGAGACTGGATAGCGAACAAATCAAGGAAACTATACAAGACAAACCTAGTTTTGAGACCTGGCTCCCTTCTATACAGCGTGTGTTCATTACTTCACCCACTCGAAAAATAAAGCAAAAAATTCTCCTTTCCAGAGCTATTCAGAGAACTAAGTGAAATAATACACTTAAAATCACCTAAAAACAGTTCCTACTATATAGCAGGGGTCAACAAATGTGTTTTCTTTCTATTGGTACTTAGTATCCCCCCTTGTTTTGGGAATTCTTTCTGGTTCTTGTAGTTGATTTAAAGGATTTGATTTCTCTTTTGGTTTTATTTCAGGTGTAAATAAGACATTGCTACCCAAGTCTGCTGGGTTGGCTCAAACTGCCTCAGAAGTGTAAGACTGGCAGCTTGCTCTTTGCATAGATGGGGTTTGTAGAGATGTTGATAGTTATTATCACAAGAGGAAAAAACTCCACCCTTTTCATGCTCTCCTTTTGTAGTACAGCTCTTTGGCTACATGGTGATATAACAGTAATAATAAGCAACAACAATATTTACAACAACATCTGTTATGGTGTGCCAGGAACTGTTCAATGTATTTCATATTATTTGCAATCCTTATAGCAATTCTACAAGCTGAAATTTGTTTTTACCCTCTTATACATCATAAACTGGAGCTCAGATAGGCTAAATGACTTGCCTAAGGTCACACACGGTAGAAGGTCTGAGTGACTTCAAAGTCAATATGTATTGTTCGAGAAAGAGAAGGAAGGAAGTTTCGAAGGAAGGAAATTAAAGAAAGAAAGTCAGAGAGCAAGAGAGAGCAAAAGCAATCAGGCCTTTCATTTCAGATGGATTATCTACCAGCACCCATTTTTTTCTCTTTCCCAGGGAAATGCCAGCTTTGGAAATAATTTAACCCAAATAATCACTCTGTTGGAATAACTCTCTCCTGGTGCTGCTGTAATTTGGCTTACAATTATAGCTAATTGAACATCTTCAAAGTGAGCTCAGTGCTGCATGCACGTGAAAAAAAATTTTAATGTGCTAAGCATGCAAAAACATGATCAGAGAAGTTCATTTTTACCAGCAGAGAAGGAAAGCAATTAGTGAGACATTTTTGAGCAAGGAGGAAAAAAAAAAGCACAAAAAAATCCATGGTCTTGAGACAAGCTCTAAGATGATCCGTGGGCCCCATTAAAGGTGCAGTAATGAAAAGGGTTTGTGAGCTACAGGTTGGCATCTGTGAAAAGGTTCCCCTTCTCAGGAATCAAGACACATTAGTCTCATTATTTGCAGATACTTGACAAGACAAGAGCCAGAGGGAAGCGGCAACATAAGGAGATACAGTGTGGAGAGAGGAGGTGGCTAATTAAAGGAAACAAAGAAAGAGAGCTTGACAAATTTGTTCTAGAAAATTCTCCTCTAAAAGAGGGGTATTTTAGAAGCAAACAGTCCTTCCTCTGGATATGAAATGACCTCCATTGAATGGGAACCTGGGAGCACACCTGGTTTGCCCCAGCACTGTTCTTTACTCACAGATCTGGCATTACATCTACCGTGAATCTTTTAGTTAAGGCAGGTATTTACTTATTTTTTAACCTTCTAAGGTATTCCTTTCAACTCAACTCATAAAAGGATTAAGCCCCAAACTCTCCCGGGCTGGGGGCTGGCTCATTCCCTGAAGCCTCCAGAGCAGAGGAACAGAGGGGGAGCCGTGGAGACAGGTTCTCTTCAACCAGCTCCTTTTCTCCTCTTTTCTGTCTTCACCAGAGGCTTTATGGCTGTCTGGCCACTTTAGGCTCCTTGGTCCTGCTTATTCTAAAGCCCCTTGACAACTTGCTTGGTGGGATAGAGTACTTGTGACTCCAGAATAATTGGGTGGGGAAATGAAAAGGCTGGGGGCTCAAAACGGGTAAATCTAATTGGAAGTACCATGGTTTTAACTTCTACCTCTGGACTCACATTGGGCAATTGCCCAGCTATTCAGAGCAAGTGGAGACTTTCAACTTTGCAACCACAGGTCATAAGAAAAGGCTCAGAGGGATTTTAGAGGTGGGGTTGCAGTTCTGATGGAAATTGCCCTCGAGAAATCTAATTTCTAATTGGTAGGGGGATTGTGGAGGATGGAGAAACTTGCCACAGACATGGAAGGAGCAATCAGCACTTCTCTTCAGTTCCATTTGTATAGCAATCCACATTACTCCACACCAGAGTGCGGCCCAGGACACTGGAAAGATATCTGAGGTACCTGCTGCCTTCATGTACCTCAGTCAGTCAGAGTCTGCTCCCTATTGCCTTCATTGCTCTTCAGGCCCCTAGTTCTAAAACTCCTCCAGGATTCAGAGCAGTACTTCTCAACCTGGGGCATTTTGTCCCTGAGGACACATTTAGAAGTGTCTGGAGACAGTTTTGATTGTCCTTACTTACGGGAGCTTTCACTGACATCTATGGTGTAGGGGCCAAGAAGCTGTTACACCTCCCCCAGTGCATACGACAGCCCCACGAAGGATCACCCCCCTCCCCAAATGTCAATAGTGCTGAGGTCTGGAACCTTGATTCAGAGGATGCCCAATCATCATTTACTAACTTGATTTCTCTTGCCAAGCTTAAAAGCAGTAATGATCACGTTGAATTCTCATGGTTTCCTGCCTGCTTTTCCCAAATCTGACTCTCAATGCAAAACTATTTTGTTTGGTGGAAGTGTTCCTGTCTTCTGGTTGGAACCAGCATGGAGGGCAGAGTTCTTGTTTTCTGAAGGCAGCAGATACCTCTGAATTCTTTCCAGTGCCCTGGGCCGCACTCTGGCGTGGATGGCAGGTTTGCATTCATAGGCTGATTTCATAACTGTACCAACAGCATGTGTGACACCTTGGTGCTGACACCGACAGGTCCAAGCAGAGCACAGAGCACTCGGTACGATGTAGGAAGGAGGTTAAATAACTAAGTGCTATACTTTTGCAAGCTTCTTGATCTGAAGGTCATGACTCCTTTTTCTCAGTACGTCTGAAGGAAGGTAGACTCAGGAGAAGTCTTTTGGAATGAAATACACTTCTGAATCAATTTCGTACGCCAGCAAAGAATCTTTAATCACAGAGCTCGACACTAGAAGTAACATAATGAGGTAAGAAAATGAACAATATCCTAAGAAATCAAACCCGTGGCTCTCAAATACAAGTGTTCATAATTCAGTCTAGGATAACATAGTAATTGTTAAATAATTGTTAAGTGCTCACCATGGACTTGGGCTCAATCTCCAAGTAACAATATAAATTTTTTTTTTTCCATTTACAAAATTAAAACCAATTCTTCAAATACATTCTGTCTTGGTTACTTTGCATTTCATTCCTTAGCCACAAATCCAAAGCCTAACCTGTGATAGGGATTTAAATAGGACCAGTATAAACAGGCCAATTTAAGGAGACCTTAGAGGGTAAAATATTATAATTGGAAGCACGCCTGCCATGGTCGGAACTGCTGCTGTCAGTTTGGGGGAAAACTCTCCTTAGGTGTGTGCGAATGCTGTCAGCTGCTGTCCTCAAAGCTGCCACTATTCCGGCAAGAATGAAAATGCATCGGGCTCAGGGGATCAGACACGTAGCCTGCATCAGAAAAGAAGTTCAGCTGTTACTTACTGGCCTTTCAGTCCATCTCCCCATTTCTCACACCCAGCCTCACCCGGTGCAATTCCCAGCTGCCCAGCTGCTTCTCTCAGCTCATGTGAAAAGGGAGTCTGGACAACAGTTGTTGGCAAGCAGTTGCAAAACAAAAGTAAAACGTAAAATGAAAAGACAGAGCTGAGACCAGAGGAACATAAATGATGGATGAATGATTTGGACCCATGCTGGCCAGGTGACATTTTGAGTTTGGAGTAAAGAAGGGTGCAGTGCAGGAAGGTGGTACATCCTGATGGCTAAAGGCTCAGGTTTTCACGTCAGGCAGATCTGGGTTTAAATCCTGGCTCCACTGCTTACTGGTTCTCTGATTTTTGTTAACTTAACGTTTCCAAGCCTCAGTGTCTTCATCTGTAAATGGGAGAAGTATTAGCACTTAGGTTGGTAGCAAACATAAGACAATTAGTACAGTGACGCATAGTCAGTGCTAAACAAATGATGGCTAAAAAGGAAGGGGAAACAGCAGTAGAGAAAAAGGAAAGAACGATTCTCTATTGCAGTTTGTTTTCTTATCCCCGAGAACCCAATTTTTAAGTGTGCATCAATGCTTAAGTGTAAATATCAGTGACATTTGAGGCTCGTTGAAACAATATCTCATGGTGTGTCTAGAGAAGGGAGCTCGTGGCTCAAGACCGGGCCACTGTCATAGAGAACGCACGACATGTGCAGGGAAGCAGTTACCTTACGCTTGAAGTAAGGAAGCCATTCATTGCTTCTGTGAAAATGGGCCTATTTGCCAATAGTGATTGCTGCTTTAGCTCCCCTTGGATAGCTGGATTTTCAGAACCAACTCAGCCATCTACATTTTCATGAGGACGTGGAGCAATAGGCAGTTGGATGGCATGTTTATTTTCATAAGTAAGGTCTCTGTCCAAATCTCTCAGGCAGCACACAAACTCTCCTGAGAGGAGCAGCCGGCTGCTGTGGCCTCTGCCGCTGCCATCCTCTCTGACTCATCTCTAGTGGGGCTGCCCCGGTCAGATATGAGGAAGGTTGTAGCGGGGGGGGGGGGGGGGGGGGGGGGGGGCCGGCGCTAAGACAGGAGTATGCATCAATGAACCATAATACTTGGTGGACTAAAACAAAATCTACATCCTAGAGCAAAACATTTCCTTTTGTCCAGCCTGAAATGGTAACTTCACTCCAGGCATAGATAGATGCTTTAATAAGCTCATAATCCCTTTATCACTATACTCAACCCTCTAATGTACCACATGCGATTTTACTGGCCTGTGATTCTGCATGCCTCTCTCCCCACAGGACTCCACTAGGAATCTGATGGTGAGTGTACAACCCTCCAGTGTGGGCAGGCTCTCCTCAGGGATAGGTAGCAAAATCAGCAGGGAATTGATGCTGGCCTTTATTACTGATGCCATTATTGCCAGAGTTGAGGGATGAAGGTGTTGCACTTATGTAGCTGCTCAGCTTAAGAGGGCCCCAAGTGAAATATGACCACAGGCTTTAGGAAAAGACTGAACCACATCTGCACGTTTTCTTACTTTAGGGTGAAAGGTCTCAAATACGGAGAAAATAGCTACGTACTTAATTTTATCTTCATTCTCTAGCCTGCTCTTTGGGAAAAAAAAAAAGAAACTTCATACAGTTGCCATTATACCACAAGGGGTTTATGAAATGGGAATGGAGGGCAGTTGAAGTGTTCTTCCTTGTATGCTGTGATGCTCCTGGTGGGAAATATTAAATGAATCTTCTTTGTCTATAGACACTCTCACTGCCTTCAAACAGCGCGGTGTTTCCTTAGACCTTGGTACAGATATGCACAGGAAGACTCAGCTTTTGTACTATTGCATCACTTTGTCTTACTTCTCCGTCTTGAGGAATTCTGCTCAAGTTCTTATCCTTTTAAGAAACAGATCGTTAAGGTAAAGAAATGCCTCATCTTGAAACTCCACCGTGAAAGGAAAGACTTCTGGTCAAACACACATTTCAAAGGGTGCCCTGTATTTTTTGACTGTGCAGTCAGATCTGTAAAGGTTTGAGAAAATGATATTATATCTATAAAAAAATGTGATGATGTGACACCTAGAGCACATTTTCCCCTGTTATTAGACTGCCTAATTATGCTGTAAAGATGATGATAAAAAGCATTTGGCTGCATTCTAGACACGTATCGGGAATCAGAAGCACGGAACTTCCTTTCTTTAAGGTTCCAAGTAGTTTGTCTACATCTATCCAGGCAATTTTTTTTCTTTGTTTCCTAAAGTCTTCCTGATGCTTGAAGTAATGATGCTCTGCAGACAGGGTCATTGGTGATGATCCCAAAACCAAGGGTCCCCAGGGTCTACTGCTATCTAAATCAGAGAACTGGGACCACATCATCCAATTGATTCTTCTCCAAACCCAGTTCTTGTAATAAATCTGATCTTTTCAGCTGACATACATTTTTCCAGTCCTCCATATTGTCAAAGGAAGTTGCCATGAAGAAATGGGCCCATTGTGCTAAAATTCCAATTAAATACAGAGCCTCTCAGGCTTAGAGTTGGGAAAAGGACATCCCAGGTCTAGCACATTAACATGGCAGCTGATGATAAGGGCAATTGCCCGTCTTCTGGCTTCCCAGGCTCAGCATAGAAATGTGTTAGCTATTTCAGAGAGCTTTATTAATTATTTTTAAAGCAGTTCTGTGCAAAATGAATCCATCAGCAGTACCCTCACCTCTTCTCCAGCTGTTTGAGGGAATGGCCAGGTTTACATTTTCCTCTTGGGTACATGCTAAAGGGGAAGTGCTCCTCCAGCATATTATGGAAACTCGTCTCTTGTTTTTCTCCTCCTTCCCTACATAACTGTGATGTGGGGCTTAAAGGCAGTGGACACAATAAGGTGGCAACAAGCTGTTTGGAATGTCCTGAGATTCAGCAGATTATTTTCATATGAAGAGTTGTGTTTTTTCCCTTGTGCACAGGCACTCCCATATACTCGCACATACACACACATACCTATGCACACACACAGTCACATATGCTCACCTCGTTATTAAACTCAAAGGTAAATGTAGAGTTATACAAGACTTATAAGATCCAGGTTTGTACCTTTATTATATAATATTTTTAAAGTATCCCTCATTTCTAGTTGTTAAAAAATACAATCTTTTCTTCCTCATTGTCAAATAGATATCACCTCCTGGGGTAGTTTCCTTAATCAGTGTGAAGAATCTGAGTACTTACCATATTTGTCAATGGGTGAGAATTGAAGACTTCTCTTCATCTCCTCCAAAGACAGGCCTTGAGAGGAACACTGTCCAGCACTGGAAAATTCATGAGACGCACAGTTTCATACTGTAGTGGTTTGCTAACAACACTTTTATAAAACAGAATTTATTCACTAAGCAAAGACCCCCAGAGAAATGGCAAGTGATACAAAGGTGTTTTTGTCTCACAAGTGACTAGTTGAGGAAAAGTTCAGAATTATTTGGAGTAAGTCAGATCTGGTTGTGAGTCCTGGCTCTGCCAGGCAGGCTACAATTCCTAGCTGTGTAACCACAGACATGTCACTCTTTCTGAGCCTCAGTCTATTTATCTGTAAAATTGGGAAAGTACATAAATAATTTCCAATTTGTTTTGATATTAAATATAACAAAAAGGAGTATTGAATCTAAAGTCTGTGTTAAAATACTTGCAATCTTTACTTAAAAGGAACGATAACCAGAGCATTATTATCTGAGTAGTGATCAATATAAATGAAACACATCCCGAGGAGTATCATTATTATTATATTGCTATTTTTTTTTTTTTTTTTGGTCATTCTTTTGCTCAGGAAGATTTGCCCTGAGCTCACATCTGTTGCCAATCTTCCTCTATGTTGTATGTGGGTTGCTGCCATAGCATGGGAACCAATAAGAGGTGTAGGTCTGGGTCCAAGAACCAAACCCAGGCCACCAAAGTGGAGCGCACTGAACTTAACCACTAGGCCATGGGGCTGGCCCCTATACTGCTATTATTATAATGGTAATTATAAGACACAGTGAAAATGATGGTTACTGCATGATTCCTAGGTGTTAAGCATTTACATTTGTCATCTCATTTAATCTTTGTCCCTATCTTATCATCACTATATCATTTCTCTCACTTTACACATAAGAAAACTGAGGCTGAAACAAGTAACTTGTTACACAGTTTGGTAAATGGCTCATCTAGGATTCAAATCCAAGTCTTTCAGTTTCCAAAGCCTGTGTGCTTGTCCACTATTCAAACGTGAATTTCTTCCTCACTCCTGGCCTTCATTAATTCTTCTCTTCCTCAAACTCTTCCTACTCTTTCACCATTTTGGAAAATGACGTTGCTTCCTTTCTACTGCAACACACTCAAAACTTAAATTTACCTAAACCTTCACCCTAATATCTAATCAAATCTGTCAGTTAATTATATATTGATAGTGTCTCTTGTATCCACTTCTCTCATCCATCCATTAGCTTCCCCAAAGAGCCTATCCTAGAGACCCCCAGAACTGTCCACAAGCTCTTCTTGTGACAAAAATCTCACGAGGGCACTCTGCTGCTCCCCGCTGTACCTCCTCAGGCCGATGTCCAGACCTTCTGTAATCTAAATCAACTTGCATTCTGTGTGTATCTTGCATTGTATAATTCCTCAATCCATTTTTTCCCCAAATTCAAGCCACACTAATGGACTTTGGACTTTCCAAACATTCCTGAACTTGCCCTTCTCCATGGTTGTGGCTGAGCTGCTCCCGTTACTTGAATCTGCTTGTGACATTTTATTTATCCCTAATAGGAGGCAGTATGGTGTTATGGTTAAGAATGAGCATTCTGGGACCAGACTCCTTAAATATGAATTCTCACTCCATCACTTATTAGCTCTATGACTTTTGGCAAATTATCTAACTGCTCTATGTCTCAGTTTACGCAACTCTAAAAGGGGATTCCCACTAGACAGAGTGCTCCTGGAGATCAGAGGTCCTGTCGAACATCTTTGGATCTCCCACAGTGTGCAGCCACTACCTTGTAAGTAGTTAAAATAATAAAAGTTGTTAAATGAAATAAAGCTATCACAAAATGTTCATTTAAAGAAATTAGATTTTTCTAAAAGCTGACATCGATTCACACTGCTTCATTCACTAGCTGCCTTAAAAATGACCTTATATTTGACCTTGCTTTCTCAGGCTATAAAGTAGAAATGTTGCTTTTTAGAGAAAAGCAATGACTAAAAAGAAGAAGAAAAAGTATTGGCTTAAAGTGGGACATGATGTGACCTTGGTCAACGTTAAATGGCAAACTACACTCAGTTCTGGGCAATTGAATGTCATTCAAGATATTTTTCCAAATAAAATTTACCTTACTAATTCCTGTAACCTCTTTAGCACTCTAGCTCTTTTTAAGAAGGGTGCTATACTCAGTAGTCTTGGCAACAACAAGATAATAGGTAATAAATATTTTATCACCAAAAAGGCTATCTGTTTTCCTATGAATAGAAAGCCCATCTTATTTATTCAGTTGCTGAAGGCAATTCATGCCAGGGGACTTAACCTTCCTGCCCAAGAGATACCATATAGGCTGGCCATGGACACTGTTCTAGAATGACAGACAGATGGGAGCTAAGCACGCCCAAGTCAAACAAAGCTGAAGAAACAAGACCCTGGTTAATGGAACTAGTTGTCCTCAACCCAAGAGCATCCAGACTTCAGCAGGAGCTTCACAGGAGCCCCGAGTCCCCGAGGCACACCAGGACCCCTGTTTGCTGAAGTCGTGCTCAGGGAAAACTGGCCTTTCCAGGGATGCAGCTGCCCCATGCGTTCACTGACAGCAAATGGGAAATAATGGCAGGTAAGGAGGGCACTCGGTGCCGCAGTGTGCCCATATTACTGGTCAACGAGGTAACCTTCTTTATGCTAAAGGAAGATCCATATCACATATGGGCATACATATGAATGATATATAATTTTACATGGGTAATTTCATGTATACTTCCTACGAGAATGGAATGAAATTTTCTCTTTTAAAGAGAATAAGGTAGTCTTTAGGTCAGTTTTTCCAAACTACCACATTATATTGATATATCTTATTTTCGTTTCAGTCATTTTATGCTAAAAGGTTCATATTAGTTCTGTGATATATATGTAAAGATAAATATAATCAGCAGCGTTGTCTCTTATAAAGGTGCACTAAGGAATGAACGATTTATCCAGAATGAAGAACAGAACAAAAATTTTAAAAATATTTCTTGTTCCTCAATCCATGCTTTATGGGTATAGACTACCTAGTACACTGTCTGCTAATTAGGCCAGTACACACCCAAATCTACAATATGTAATTTATATTTTCATGTGTGCACGCCATTGAGGCCATGGTTTGTCAGCACAAACTAGCATGTTTGTAAATAGTCACATGGCTTGTGAATGGACTCATGCACCCTAAGCAAAGATAACAAGAGCATTCAAAACAAAAATATGAGGCTATGTTGGCTGAAATGAATGCAGAGATAATGACGCTTATGACAAGCACATTAAGCAAAAAATATTATCCAATGAAAAGTAAATCAATATGTATATAAGACTATGGAAGAGCTATGAAGAATGGGAAAAGTGGTAGAAGATAGAAGATACCCAAATATAGCTTCAGTTCTTCAAAGCAGGAGTAAGGCAGAATCTACAAACTAAACTAGTGGGTTAGTGTACATCGTAGGCAAAGCTCCAGAAAGGAATATTAAAAGAGAGTTTTTCTGAAAATTTTCAAAAAGCACTGATTACTAGAAGCTACCATGGGTTTAGTAAGAAAAAGAATCATGCTAGATTTGCTTAATTTCTTTTTGGTGAGGATAAACTTAAAGGGGAAATCCACAGGCTAGAACACTGATCTGGATTCCCGCGGATACTGGACAGAGTTTCTCCTGATTGCTTGGTAAGTAAGAAAGGGAGATCCATGCCAGATGACAAATGGTCGGATTGGATTGTCACTGTTGAATATCCAGAACTGATACAGATCTCAGGTAGGTGACATTGCCCACAGGGTTAAATTGAGCCTTAGACACTGGGAATAGATAGAACAAAACACCACATTTCTTAAAGTTAGAATTGTCTACAAATAGACTGAATTATTTCAGAAGGGGTTACTGTCCCCTCTCTGAAAGTGTCCAGGCTGTGACTGGAGCACCTCACGGCCCTGGGTGCTGTAGATGGATCCAAGCATCACATGATGTGACATCCCAAGTTCCTCCATTTCTTTAGAAGGTATTCGTGAACGATGTTGGCTTTGTGAAACCAGCTTTGACATGTTGGAAAGGTAGAGTGAGATCACACATTCCCACTTAGGCAGAAAATTTTTCTCTTCCTTATCTGAAGTGTCTGACGTTTGGCCAGGCCTGAATGCCTGATTCCCACATGCATGCCACAGCCTATCTGGCTACACACTACCACTACCGCTCAGGGTTGTGTTTGTAGCTTTTTGTCTATACACATTTCATTTGAAATAGTAACTGAACCATGATATTTGCTTGAAGGACCCATCTCCTTTAGTGCTCTGTTTTGAAAGAAGAACCACACTGCCATCTAAGATGAAGCAAAGGAAAGTGTGGGGAAAGCACCTTTACGTAAACCCATCATTAGGGATCTGAATGACAGGTTGTGTCAGGCTGGTACCGGAAAATCTGTCACTGCTTCACAAAGGTTTTTATATGAGGTAAATTTGTAGAATATTCATGTTGCAGTGCCTGAGGAGGGGGAACCTAAAACCCTATGTCATCTCTTAATCTAGAAAGGTGCATTGTTAAGCAAGGCCCAAGAGGAAATAAGGAAAATACTGTTTTGAAGAGACTGCAGGGAATTTTGGTGCCATCTCTCCAGACTGGTGGGAACAGGCAGTGCCACAGTGAGTCCAAATGGCCTCATTTAGAGCCACACAGCAGCCAGTATTGTGGCTTCCAAACGATAGCCCGCCAAATGCTTTTGGTATTGGAGCAAGGAATCATGATTTTGGCTGTGGGGTTTCATGAATTCTCAGTATATTTGCTAGTGCCATAATTGCTTCTGACTGAATTACATTCCAAAGACTTCAGAGGGACACACAATCCAAAAGAAACCATTTTTATCACATTCTTCCAAGAGTGGCCTTTGCAGAGCTGAGGACTTTGATTTGGTAAATTACAGCAAATGTAGACTTGTCTACATGGCTTGAAAGCAATAGCGAAATTAAAACAATCAAATAAATTAAAGAGACCTAGAACATTAAGGGGCCAGCCCTGTGGCTGAGTGGTTAAGTTCATGCGCTTTGCTTCGGTGGCCTGGAGTTCGCCGGTTCAGATCCTGGGCGTCGACTCAGCACCATTCATCAAGCCATGCTGAGGCGGCATCCCACATAGGAGAACCAGAAGAACCTACAACTAGGATATATAACTATGTATTAGGGGGGGCTTTGGGAAGAAAAAAAAAGAGGAAGATTGGCAACAGATGTTAGCTGAGGGCCAATTTTCCTCACCAAAAAAAAAAAAAAAAAAGAAGAAGAAGAAGTGAGGAAGTGAGCAATGATGGCAAACTTCATATTTACCAAAAAAAAAGACCCAAGATATTAAGTTCTACCAAAATGATACAATAATAATTTCTCATATTTGCTGAGGCTTTATAGCTTGCACATACTTTTCTATTGATTAGCTGAAAGCATTTTTACAAAACCTCCATGAGGTGTCTGGGAAGGCATTAATTTTACATCCGTTCTATGCAAGTGGAAAGTCAGGCTCAGAAAATTTGAATAACCTGCATAAACTCACAGAGCTAGCAAAAGGCAGAACCAGAACCAGAAGAAAAGGTCTCCAGATGTCCAGTCCATGCTCTTTCTTCTAAAACACACATTTAATAGCAGCACATGTCAAACTCTTGGTTTGTTACCATTTGAGGAGCTCACTGAATTAGTCACACATTACAGAGCTTCAGACCCTTCCTTTGCATATAAAGATGCAAATGACATTCTTCATGGAGAAATATCCCTCATCATCATAGAGAACCCAGAATTAGCTTTCCTGTGTCTTGCTTTGTATAAATGAAAAAATTATACTTTCCTCTGTGCAACAATGGCTGGCCTGTCCCCATGCAGTGATGTCAAAACATGAGACACACAGAGTAAAGTTTCCACATGAGATGTTCATGTTCCCCCCAACTTTCTGTACGGTTTTCTAAGCTGCATGCATGGATCATCTTCCTATATACCGCCTTCCTGTGCCAAATGAACAGAAAACCATCACCAGTGTGATGAAAGACTTCAGGCAAAATTTTCTTCCATTCAAATTGGTCCAGTTAGTTTTTATGCAGCTAAAAATGCCCTTAGGCTACCTGTAACCTGGAAGACTTAGCCATTTGGATTTGGCATAAGGCAACACCATCCAAGCTTTGCAAATATGCTTTAGGTTTGTTGGCTCTTTTTGCCATTTGTCATAACGATGCTACCTGTGTAAGAACATTAGCATGAGGCTCAACGCCATATGCACCCTTATCCCTCTCCTCAAGAGGAATGTATCATTTCTTTCACTCAAAAAGAAATACATATGGGTAACATCTGGCCAGAATTTCAGTTATTTGATGCTAATCTAAGGGACTAATACAAAGACAAGGTGGAGAAACAGCCTGCTGAGATCTCTAATAAGGTGTTTGCACTCGGAAAACAAATGGCCTGCCATAGAAAAGGCTGTGAGAGTCATCTAGTTGCTCCTTTTGGCATTTAGCTGAAAACAAATAGATCTACTTAAAACAGATCTGTCAGAAGGGATAATTGCCTTTCTACACTTCTCAATGTCTTTCTATGCAGCCCACCTTTTCTTCGGCCTAAAGAGAAAGAAGAGATTTCTATTAGAAATGAGATCACCTTTGGCTTAACTTTGAAATAGTCCAGTCAGACTCTTATGAATAAATATTTGTTAATTTATCAGCTAGATTCAACATAGTTATTTATTCATGATTTCATTCTGGCTGTTTTCAAAACATTATTTTGTCTTTGTCCATATTCCCTGTTTGATAATATTCTAAATTAAAACAAATTTTTTGCTCCCATTAAAATGAATGGGCAATGGCCAAAGTATTTAATGGGGCCAAGAGGTCAGTGCAAAATATCTCTTTCAGGAAAATCAACCCCATCAGCTTTCTTTCAATGGCAAATGTCCCCAGGCTCTAAAAGGACTGAAAGCCTTGGCAAAGGGTCAGGGCTCTGTTTGAGCCATTAGGCAAATATCCAAGTTCTAAGCACCCTCATTTTTAAGAGAAAAAGCAATTAGGCAAAGAATTATGAATAAGGAAAAATTCAGCAAGAACATAAAGTGTGTGTGAATTCCTTGATGGCTCAGAAATTATTAATGTGCTTGACAGTAACCCAACAACACTGACACTTCTTAATTTACCTGTAGGTTAAGCAGGTATAAATGAGTCAATCATACAATCCAGTAGGAGGTGCCTTGCTAAAACTGAGGAACATCCTTTAAATACAGCAAAATCTTTCTTATCTCTCACCTTCTGTACTCACTATCATCCAAAAACAGGAAAGCATTTTAACTTTCGAAACTATGAGATTGTGGTAGCATGGCAGTCCTAAAACCCAGTCTTCTCTCCTCCATTTTCCCACCTCCCATTTTACAGAAAAGGAAACTGAAGCCTTTCATGACAGAACTTATCCATATTCATATATTAAGGTTATAGTGAAGTCAGGAATATAATCTGGAGTTCTAAACTGTTAGTCTTCTTTGATGGTTTTTCTTCTTATTTTTAAGGATTAAAGAGAAACTAAAATTTCTTCCATACCTGCTAAAGTGCCAGGGACTCCACCAGATATTTCCCAAAATTTATTGCATTTGTTCCCCGTAACAACCCATTTCCCATGTGAGGAAATGAAGGCCCAGAGAGTCTAAGTCTTGCCCAAGATCACACCACTGTAATTCAAACCTAGGCCAGGCAGTATGCAAATCTCTGGCTTTCTCCACTTAACCCTATTGGCTCTAGAAATGATTCCCAAATTCATACCTGTAACCTTGCCTCTCTCCCTCTCTCCTTGGCTGTTTATCAAGCACAATGCCTGGCGCTGTGCTAAATTCTAGGGGTACAGATTTGAGAATTACAGACATAGACTGTGCCCTCTGGGGTAAACAGAAATGTAGACACGCACAGGTAAGCTTCAACACCCTGGAAGACACACATACTCTACAGGGTACCCTTCCTACACAGAAGATGAAGGACAATCAAGGGTTTCCCAGGAGAGGGGAGATCTGGGGATAGGTAGGGGCATGTGCAAAGACCTAGGAAATCAAATGGCCATAGTAAACATATAATATTAAATATGATATTAATATGATAATATATTAATATTAAATATATGTACTTTAATTCTTCATTTTGAAAGAATCTCAAACATGAAGTTGCAACAATAGTACATTTTTCTTTTCTGAACTGTTTGAGAGTAAATTGCCAATCTGATGCCCATCATGTCCCAAACACTTTAGTGTATTCCTAACATAAAGATATTCTCCCACATAACCGCAATATAACCATTTGATTCTACCATTTACTCTCAGACCTTGTTCAAGTTTTGCCAATTATCTCAATAACCTTCTTTATAGCAAGAGGATCCAATTCAAAACCATATACTGCATTTCATTGTCATGTTTCTTTAATCTCCTTCAATCTGAAACAGATTTTCAGTCTCTACTTGAATTTTATGACCTTGACATTTTTGAGGATGACAAGACAGTCATTTTGCAGAATATCTTTCAATTTGGTTTTATCTGAGGTTTCCTAATGATTAGATTCAAATCATGCGTCTTCGGCAGGAAGTATCACAGAAGTGATGCTGGGTTCTTTTCATTGCATCCCATCACACTTTGATTTGTCCCATTATTGTGCTGTTAATTTGATCATTTGATTAAAGTGGTACCTGACAGGTTCCCCACTACAAAATTACTCTTTTTCTCTTTGTAATTAACTATTCTGTGAGGAGGTACTTTGAGATTATATAAAGATTCCATCTCTCAACCAAATTTCAATATCTTCATTTATTTATGTCTGTATGGATTTAAAGTTACTATTTTATTCAATGGATTATAATGTTACTGTCATTATTTATTTGGATGCTCAAATCATCTCATAGCTGGTACGTGGGAGCCCCTTCAAGTTGTTCCTTTGACATATAGCCATCTTTCTTTGAGTAGCTCTTTACTTTCTTACATAAGATGTTCCAGGCTTATTTTGTACATTCCTTGTCCCATACTTGAAATCTGCCATTTCTCCAAAGTCCCCTGTTTTCTGTTAGTGGAGAACAGTATTTAGAAATACTAAATACTTCTGCTTGCTGTGCTCCTTGCCATTGATGTGTTGTTGCTCCCAGGCCCTCTCATTGAGCAGGCAAAGCTGGAGAATGTGCATATATATACATACAGGTGTAAACATATTTAGGTCTCCCCTGTCCTTAAATCATAAATTCATCTCCAGTTCCAATCCAACATGACAGGGTTTTCTAGTTTTCTCCCCTTCCACATCTATAACACCCTTCTCTGACAATGAGAAACCTGCTTCCCATTACCCTTAATATAGTTACTTATTTGATCACAAATCTCTGGTTGCTGTCCCACTGCTTGTCAACATACACACAGACACACTCCTTTACTCCACTTGGGCTCCAACATCCCACACCCACTGTTGCTTCCATGTGGATGCCCTCCTTACCCTCCTGTGTTCTGACACCCTGCTCTGGGCTATTTCCTACCTGCCTGCCCCAAGTGGGTGCTCTCCTCACTTACGTTGGGCTTTGGCACTCAGCACTGAGCTGTGCACCGTGCCATGCCCTGCTCGAGTTTCGATCACTTGCACTGGGCTGCCGGCCCACACGTACACCCTCTCGCCACCCTCATGCTCCAGCTTCTCCACACCAGGCATCTTCCTCTACAGACAGACCTTCTCAGTGGGCATGGAACCACAGTGGCCACCACCTCCCGGCCTGAACACCCTTCTTACTGTGCTTGGGCTCCAACACCCCATGTGGGGCTACTGCTTTACCACCCACTCTCAGAGATGACCTCCTTCCCAGGCTAGGACACAACCTCCCATGCCAGGTTGCTCTCCCATGTGGACACCTTCTTCATCAGACCTAGGTTCAGCACCTTGGCAGGGCTGCCCCAAGGCCCAGAGAAAATCCTTTCCTCCTCCCACTCTGGCTTTGACACCTTATGCCAGGCAGCTGCCACTCACCACTCTCACTGTCCGCATGGACATTTTCTGCACCATACTTGGACTCAGACATCCTGCTCCACACTCTGGGGAATTCAGTCTTGCTTTGCCCTGTCTAATGTCTTCTGGACTAAACCATTCAGGAAGGGAAGAGAGAGAAGAAGAGTAACAAGGATGAACTTTTAAAAATGTTAATCAGATCATGTCACGTCCCTGCTCAAAATCCCCCAGTGCCGCCCAACATGTGTAAGACAGCATCCTAACGCCCTGTCCTGGCGAATAAAGCCCTCATGGTCTGACCTTTACTTACCTACCTGGGAGTTCATCCTTTTCCACTCTCCCCCTGCCTCCTACTCTCTGTCCACCATGGAGGCCATCTATTTCTCCTCTTTATTCCTCCCTTATGAACTCTACACTTGCTTTTTAGCTCTGCCAAATGCTGTTTCCCAGGGTCTTCCTTGTTTTTGCCATTCTAACCATCCCATCTGAATTAGCCTTTCAGTCACTCTTTGTTCCATCAGCCTATTTTGTCCGCATAGCACTTACCACAGTTTTCCTGTATGTTTACTCATTGTTTGTCACCTGTACAGGCAGGTGAAGTACTCTGCTTATACTCCTTGACCTCTTGGAAGTCACCTTCAGAGGTTTCTATGGATGCTCCAATTTTTCTGTGTCTCTCTGTCCCTAAAGGAGAGGTGGGAGCTAATGCTCCTTCCCACCCACCCAAATGACCCTTAATCAATGAGGAACAAGAGTTGGTGGATAAATACTCCAGCTTCTTTGCTGCTCACTGGGAGAATTCTGAGGTGTGTTCTATACCCTCAGAGGTTACAAGATGAGATTAAGCCTCAGTTGCCCACAGCAGTGACTTACTCACTAACATACCCCTTATTTACTTTCCTTCCTTCCCTTTCCCTCACTTTGCTTGAGATCAGATCCCTGAAAAGTGATTTACATGTAAATCCTTGTCTCATGGTCTGTTTTTGGAAAAATCCAAATTAAGATGGCCTCCCCTGACTAGAATGAAAGTTGCCAGACAGCAGGGACTTGTCTGTCTTGCATGCTACTGTGTCTTGATCCCAGTGCCTTAAACTTATTGTTATATACTAGGTACCTAATAAATATGTATTAAATGTGATTGAATGAATGATTGAATTACAATGATAATTCTTCCCTCACAACTTTATTTATGTTTATCGTTGTTTGTTTATCTTTGATTAATTGGTCAACCTCTTTCCGTTTCTTTAGCCACAGCTCAAGAACAAGCTGTATCCCCTGACTGTTACATGCTTAGAGCAGTGACCTTTGCAGAAGGCTCTCTGTTCCTACTCCCTGTCCAGCCTGTTCCACCCCCTACATCATTGCCAGAGAAATCTGAGAATGAGTCTCCGTTATGGCACTCCTCATTCATTCGGTGGGTCTCAGTGCCTTCTTACAGATGGGAAAGTGAAATGGAGCACAATGGGGAGTTTCTGTTCAAACTTCATGTCTTATGGGCTGGAGGTGATGGCCATACAGGAAGGAAGAAGGAACCGCAGTGGCCTCAGTGCTGCCCCAGCCATTTGCTCTCATCATTGGCTCAGAACTTGTCTCATATTGCATATTCATCTGACCCACAACAAGACTATGGATTCTTCACAGGGAGGGACCCTGCCTTATGAGTCTTTGTACCCCCAGGCCTCACACAGCATTGCCTCAACCTGGCATTGCCTAGTTGAAATAAACATGTTGACTTCTTGAACGCAGCCTTTATATTTTCCCTGGGGAGAACATGAGTTTCCAGTGCATGCAGTTTCAGAAATACGTGACTTGGAAAAATTGGATTTTTGTATGTTTCTAGAGCAGGGGTCAGAAAATTTTTTCTGTCAAGGGCCAGATAGTAAATACTTTAGGCTTTGCAGACCATATGGTCTCTGTTGCAACTATTCTATTTTGTGCTGCTGTAGCACAAAAGCAGACGTAGACGATATGTAAGCAATTGAGTGTGGCTGTGTTCCACTAAAACCTTACAAAAACAGGTGGGGAGTTTGATTTGGCCTTTGAGCCATATTTTATCAACCTCTCCTTTAGAGCAATAGATAAACCCTATATGTGTTGCTTCCCTAAGCTGTCTTCTACCTTTGGGCCAAACGAAGCAATCTCAATGAAAGTAGGATTTCCACTCATGTTTCATTTTGATAGTTTCTCCTAGAAGAGGAATAATAAAGACTAAAATACATGAGCTAATGGCAAAACCAAAAAAATCCATAGTTTACATTTATTCAGTGTTTACCATATATCAGACATGTATAAATTATATTCTCACTTCTCCGACATTGAAATGCTAGGAAAAAGGTGATATTCTTATTTTCATCCTATAGATGAGGCATTTGAGGTTTGGAGAGCTCAACTTGCCCAAAGTCACACAGCTTATAAATGGTAGAACTTGAATTTGAACTCAGGGCCATCTGAGCCAGAGCTCTTAACCACGACTTTTTAATAATGGCCACTGGGTGGGTCTATAAATAAAAGTCACAAAACCAATTTCACTGATGGAAGATAAAAGCAATAACGAGATCCATGCCTGCAGAGCAGTACATATAGCTTCCCCTTTCAGATGGAGGATAGTTCGAAGGCCGTCTTTGTGGATTTGACATCTCTAGGCTCCGTTGTGTGAATGCGGATCCCTGCAAGAAATTCCATGTTCCTTTGTTCTTTATGACAGGCCAGTCTGAATGGGAAGATTTTAAAACTCCCTAAACTCTTTGAACATGCAGAACATTGATCTTCACAAACCATTTGAAACACCCTAAGGAGGTTACAAAATTACAAGCAATGTTTTTTTGTTTTGTTTTGTTTTAAGTGAATGTATACCAAACCTCTGGGACCCTTTGCCTCATCATACAACACCAAAGCTCCCTTTTCCTCCTCTGTGTATTCTTTGCTGTCAGACCCTGAATAATAAAATGGTATTATGTTGCCAGGGTGCCTTGTTCTCACTGAGAAGTTCTTCTCCTGCCAGTAATGTGGGGTCCCTTACCCTGGTCTGTGTGATGTGCTGTGTGATGCTTCTTTGAATCCTGGGGCAACCCAGGGTTGGACGCTTCCTGCTGAGCCGACCACTGCTCCTGCCTTCTGTGTTGGCAGGAACATGACTGTAGATCCTGTAAGAAGTGCTCTGCAGCCTTCGGCACAGCTACACCTCCAGGGTCATTTTTGTGTTGGTATTTATTAAGCCCTGCTTCACGGCACGCCAGACGGGAGCCTTCAGAACAGGAGCCACGTTTTGTTATTTTTCTCTGTAGCCCCGGCATTTGGGGTCTGGCACAGAGAATGCTCTCAATACATACTCAGAAAATGAATTTGGTGGGTGAACTCCCGGTCATTTCTCAAGCCTCATCTCGCAGCCCTAGTGCTCTGTGCAAGTTGGCCAAGTGGTTAGGAGCAGAAGGTGTGAGTCAGACAGACTCAGATTTTCAGTCCAGGCATCTCCACTGCCTGGCTGTGGCCCTTGAGCAAGTTACTTAACCTTCCTGTGCCTGACTTTCCCATCCTGTACCATGGAGGATAATAACAGTGCCCATGATGTACGCAGAATCTTTGTGTAGGTTATTACATAACGACACACGCGTGAAGTATATAGAAGAATCCCTAACACACGATTGTCATTCTCGTTCCCATTCAGCCTATCGCACTCTTTCCTTCTCTTCTTCCTCGAGTAATGCTACTCACCCTGCAGGCCTTGCTTCCTCCTCCCCAACACGGCTTAGCCGCCCTCTTTAGCATGGTCTTCAACATATCACTCATCATTGCTTTTTTCACTTGCTGTCTTCCCCAGGGCCCAGCCCACAGCCTGTGCTAAATAAATATTAAATAATTGAATGAGAGGAAGGCAGGTTTAAAAGAGCAGATTAACTGACTACCATTCCTCTCAGTGCCGTAAAGTATGTCAGATAGAGTGATCCTTTTAAGAAGCAGCCCAATTGTGTCACTTCTCTGCTCAGATCCCGCAGTGGCATGCCTCTCGATCTCAGCAAATGCCCACGTGCTCCCAACAGCCTGCACCTTCTTCATAATCTGGCCCCCTGTCACTCCTCTACTTTGTCTCCTGTCACTCTTCCCTGTGATCATTTTGTTCCTTCTTGCCTCCTGGCTGTTCCCTGGATTCACAGACATGCTCTCACCTCAGGGACTTTGCTCTTACTGTTCCTACCATCTGGAATGCTCTTCCAGGCGCCTGTGGTTTTCTCGTTCACTCTGTTTACATCTTTGCTCAAATGTTACCTTCTGGGGGAGGCTTTTCCTGACCATCCTGTTTAAAACTGCAAACCACATCTCTTTTTGCACTCCTTATCCCCCCTCCCTGCTTTAATACACTACATAATTTACTTTAAAAAAAGGTCTGTCACTCCCTTCTCCCACTAGAATAAAAGCTCTATGAGGGAAGGGATTATTTTGTTTGTCTTATTTGCTGCTGTATTGAATAACCTAGAAGTGTAAGCCCAGGATAAATATTTGCTGAAGGAATGAATGAATGAATGAAATTAATGCCCACAGCCCCCAGAGCAGAGAAAAATCTTTTATGAGTTTCTTTCTGGAGAGATTTATGTGGCTTTTTGCTAATGCATTTTTCTGTATAATTTTTGCATAAAAAGGGGTTTGTGGAGGCCCTGCAGTGAGTCATCAGCTGGCCCTACCCCAAGTCTGGCCACCGCAAGGGGACCAGGCTGCAGAGCAGGAGTCCAGAGGGTGCCAGGCGCAGAGGGTCTGCCCTTCCCAGTTGGAAGGACCAACCCCCCTGGACTCCAGGCAGCCCCCAGAGGCATCCCCTCTGCAGGTCTCGGGAACCAGCTGAGTGGGGCGGAGATCAGGCTGTTAAAATACCCAACAGGCCCTTCTGAATGCTTCCAAATGCTATCTGGTACCAATTACCACCTAGTTACTGTGTGTTTTAAAGACTTTTCACATAGAAGCCTTTACTTTTGTGGACACTGCAGCAAACATTACTCCACTGTGTTTGTGGCAGGCGACAGTGGGCTGTTGCCAAAAGCCAAAGTTTTGCAAAAACACTTATCTCGTGAAAGCAGGAACTCCGCGTTGGCCCGTGCCTGTGGAACTGTGGCTTGGGAGAATTGCTCTTTTCTCTTAGATACGTGACCCAGAGCACACAGCCAAACACAAGTATCACACTCACAATCCTATGACACGTGTCTTTCCAAAGCCGCAAGTCTCACAGAAGTATCAATTAGGATAATGTCTATAAAAGCACTTTCTAAAATCCTAAGTGTTAGAACATCTATTTTACATATATATTTAATTTCTCATTCACTCTTCCCAGCAACCATGTGGGATGGGTATTATTATTATTATTTTATGAAAAAATCAAAGGGCAGAAAGGTCAGGTAATTAGTCAGAGGTGAGTGACCTGGCCAGTGACAGTGTGAGGGGTGGGATGCACCCTGGGGCTCGCTGGCTTCCTGCTCTTCGGTGTGGCTGTGTTACAGGAAGCCTCAGGGCCTGCCGAGTGAAGTGGACGTGTGGGGCTCTTCTCTCTCATTAGTCATTTGGATTTTTCCATTTCCAGTGGACAAGTGGGCTTGCTGTTAGAAATTCGGGCTCTGGTCATGAACCGATTGAGGCTTTGGATCACGCAGTGCTGGGTTTTATGTGTTCACAGTCTAATCTAGAATTCTCTCCACAGGCAAAGTTTCCACTAAAGTCAGGAGTTGAGGGAAAAGACAACAGATTCTGAACTTGAAAAAACACCAATTTTAATCCAGATTTGAATCACGCAATCAATATTCCAATCAGAAGATGAATAATGTTATTCTGAGATTGCTTCCTTAAATATTTCACACACACACACACACACACACACTCACATACACACTTTAGGGACTTAGAAAAACAACAGCTTACATTTTTGGAATAAGTGGAAAAAAGACCCCCTCTTTTTCATGCCACTCTTTGAATGTATAAGATCGTGAGGAGTAAGTCCTCTATACTGTGTTGGAGATTAGCCACGCAGCTCCCACTACAAATACGCCCCCAGCACCGCTCTGGAAGCGCATCCCTGGTCTACCTTTTAACATGAGACGCGAGGCTGAAAGAAGCGGTGTCTGTGGGCCGGTAATCCGAGCTGCCGCGGGTTCCCATGGGAACGCCAGGAACACGCTTCCTTTATTTATGCACATTTGCAGCAGCTGCCTCCTTCGGATCCTGGCTCTTAGCAAGTACAGGCAGCAGCTCCCAGTGCAGAACTGCCCTAAATGGCTCTCTTTGAAGCCCTTCAGTCCCCAGCCTTCCATTTGTGTCTGGCCCTGACTCATCAGGGGCCTGAATGCTTCACCTGCTATCTTAAGTTTCCAGTAGAGCCTGAACCAGATTTTAACAAAAGAACAATCCCTGACCAGAATCTCAGCAGGAGAGAGTTGGAGAAGTGAGGAGGGTAGGACCCAAGGCAGATCGCAGATTGCAGTCACTTCCTACCATCTATCTTTCGAAAGATACTGATCTTTCTCCCTCCTCTGGGTTTTTTGCTCTACCTGGATCCCAGCTCCCTGTTTACAAGGTTAACACCAGCTGGATGCAGACCCACACTCACTCTGGGCTTTGGAGTAGTTATGATTCAGAGCAGAAATGGCAGCATGAATAGACTGGCACAAGTTTTAAAGAAATTTTTACCTATTTTCAGGGATCAAAACACTTAATATTTAAGTAGAAGTAGCTAGAAACATTCATTCACCCATTTATTCATTCATGCTTCACTTGTTAGACCCTGTATGTGCCCCTCTTATCACAGAATTTATCATGCTGTGCTGAAATGGCCCGTTCACCAACTCTGTGAGGGCAGAGGTTGGGTGCTTCTTGCCGATCACTATATTCCCTGTGCCTGGAATATAGCAGGTCCTTACCAATTATTTGCTAAACAAAGAAAGGAAAAAAGGGAAGAAATGAAAAAGGCTTTATGGAAATAGTAGCATTTAATATAGAAGATATATATATGTGTGTGTGTATGTATGTATGATAAGGTAGGAATTTATCGTACTAGTATATTTCATATAATAGCTAACATATATTGAGCAGCAACTATGTGCCAGACGTTGTTTTAAGTGACTAACATATATTGTTTCATTTAATCCTCAGAATAATCATGAAGTAAATGTTATTATTTTCCCCATTTTATAGGTGAGGAAGCAAACAGAAAGAGGTTAATGAGCTTGGCCAACATGACACATAAGAGATGGCATTGCCAGAATGTGAACCCAGACTGTTCGACTGGGAGGGTCTGTTGTTTATCACTACTACACACAGCCTACAGATAGACCATAATTTCACCTGTGCTAACCCCTAGGGAGATGGAGAGAAGACATTTTCTAAAAATGTTCTGAAGTTGAAGCTGGGGGTTGAGCTGTTGCCCAAACTGGAAATACCTCTAAGAACACTGTCCCCTCAGGGCACAGGGAGCACAGAGAAAGCGGGTCTCTAGTCTCATAGATAGGACCCTGACACTGCCATACGGACCGCTGGGGACTACTCAAGCTCCTCTTTACCTCTTCTCCCGTGTCACCCCTGTTCACAACTGAGCAAATTAAATCCTCAAACACCCCAAGATGAATCAGCTCTACCTGGAACTTCCAGGTCTACGTTTGGTGAGGGGCTTCCCTGCCTTCTGTCAGCCTGACTTCGAGTCTCCCCAACCCAGCTGCTTAGACATGTTACAATTCAGAGACCTTTCTTTGTCACCCCCAAGTGGACCAAGACCCACTACCTCTAAATACACTCCAGGGCTCCCTCCTTCTCTCTCTTTTGCTATCAGTATATTAAAAATGGAGGTGGAATAACAGGTTGTTGCTTTTTAAAAGCTGTGAGACATAAATTTTGGTGTCAGAGGACAGGAGGGAGAGAGAAGGTCAAAGGAGACAAGTAGGGACTGAGGTAGAAAGAGCCAGAGGCAGAAGAAGCGATAGGGACATGGGTGGACCAGTGAGGCCTGGGAGAAAGGGAGGTCAGGCCTCGGAAAGGAGAGACACTATTTCTCTATCTGAACGTAAAGAGGGGATTCATGTTTTAAAGACGTTTGGAGGAACTGAGGAAGAAAGGTAATGGCAATCATGAAGATGGTCTCAAATTTTTAAGAAAAATAGGAGGCAAGGGCAGGTGAATTCTAGGAGTGTATTTAAATGTCCTGCATTTACATTTTCACACTAAACATCCTAGCTCGATGTTTTGAAAAAGTGAATTGTCATTCATGATCAAAGCATAGATAACAAACATTTCTTAAGAGAATGGTGAGCATGATAAACATTAACCTTTGGTTCACCTCAGCCATAACGTGTCCTCCTTACAGACACCTGTCCTCACTTTAGGAAAATTCCATGTATAAAATCTAACTTTCCTTTAAAAACACATTCTGTGGGATTGTTTTGTAAAACCAATTACTTTATAAACAGAGTCTCAGAAGTTTTCTTTCCTATCATTCTAGCTCCCCTGTTATTTTAGTTTGGAAAAATCAGTTTAGGGACTTCTAAAAATTGTTCTTTTAAGGTAAGGTAATTTGTTTTAAATTCAAGACTAAGTACTCCCTCAAGGATACATATTTGTAAATGGTGTTTTAAAATGCATCCTTTACTTATGGAAAAGAAATTATATAAAAACAAAATGTGAGACCAAAAAACCAATACAATAATTTTGAACTTAAAAAACGGATATTATTTTGAAAATTGTTTATCATGGGTTACGAGGCCTCTGTCACTAACAGTATGTTCCCCAGATAGGCTTCAGGTAAAACACAGAAACCATAAACTTAGTCACGATGCATAGAAGCCACTAAGATCCTTGAGCAGAGCGTGAGCCACACTGTCATGCCACAAAGCGGGGCTTGCTGGCAGGAGTGGAGAATCAGAAGTCCTCTGGGGGCAAGAACAGCATCTCAGAAGAGAACAAGAGTCTACAGCTGCCCTTTGGAGACATTTGTCCCATAGGTAAAGAGGAAGAAGGCAATGCTATGGAAATCTTATCAATAAAAACAATAAAAGGAGTGGATGATAGGAAGCTATGTGGAAATAGAAGGTGAAATACACAAGAAGGCAGATGGCCCTCCCGTCCTCTCAATTTCTATGAATGGCTCAACAATTCTTCTAGCTACTCCAACCAAAAAATAGAGGGTCAGCTCTGATCATCCCTTTTTCCTCAATCAATCAGCAAATCCTCTCCATCTATTACCATTTCTCTGTTTCTACTTGCCTTAGCTGGCAACCCCGTGGTCTGCCACCTGTCCTCTAGTACCCTACACACAGCTGCAAGATTTTTTTTTCTTGAAGAAGATTTGCCCTGAGCTAACATCCATTGCCAATCTTCCTCTTTCTTCCTTTTTTATGTGAGCTGCCAGCACAGCATGGCCACTAACAGACAAGTGGTGATGGTCTGTGCCCAGGAACTGATCCTGGGCTGCTGAAGTAGAGCATGCCAAACTTAATCACTAGGCCACCAGGACTGGCCCCCAGATTAGTCTTTTAAAAGCAGAAATCTGGCCAGGTCACCACTTGCTCAACAACCTTGAACGACTTCTCACTGTGTCCTGAACACGGTCAAAGACGATTACATTAAGTCTTGCTTACCGCAGTGGTTCTCAAAGTGTGGTATCTGGATCATCAGCCTCAGCATCCCCTGGGGACTGGTGAGAAATGCAGATTTTTGGGCCTGCATCACACCTACCCAATCAGAAACTCTTGGAGTGGGCCCAGCAATCTGTGCTTTTAAGAAGCCTTCCAGGTGATCCTGATGCATACTAAACTTCGATACCCATTGGCTTAGTGATTGAGACCATGAAGTCTGGCTTTAGATGGTCTAGTCTCAAATCCTTTTTCTGCTTGCTAGCTGTCTTCCTTACACAAGTCCCTGTCTAAGCCTGTTTCCTCATTTTAAACATGGGGTGTATTTGAGGTTGTCACTGTGAATTACAAACAACAGATCATATATAATGCTCAGCACAGGGCCTACACCTATGAAGCCCTCTATAAATATCACTAACTATTGTTATTAAGGGCTACCCCTGCACTGATCCTAAACTGCTTTCCACAGGCTGGCTAGTTGACCCACACACCATTCCCGGCAGGTCTTCTACCACTAGCATGGTGCCTTGCTCATAACTTATATATGGGCTCAACTGTTTGACACATGAATCAGTGAGGAGCTAATGCCAGAAAATTCCTGATACTAATTAAGTACCTTAGGGAAAGAGCTTAGTTTGAAATTGAATGGAGTGAAAATTCTAATGAATGCTAATGAGGCATTGATTTACTCTCTGACCTGAGAAAATATGATAAACCAGTTGCTTTTGTTCCCATCTGTAAAATGGGATTAATGTTATTAACCTCCTTTAGAAGAATTACCCCTACAGATACATTGCACATAGAAAGTGCCCACAGGTGCTGAGAATGAGTCCTGTGATACATCATAATGAATTGCATCTGCCGAAATGGGGACAAGCTTTGAAGAATCTCTGTCAACAGAGCTGGGGACAATGATGAGTCTGTTTTGTTTTGAATTGTTATCAGTGTTTCCTCATAATTCTGCTCATGGGAACACACACTGTAAATATTTCTTTTAGACTTCTGTCACATTTGGAGAGAGCCTGCTAGAGAAAATAGTCTATTATGTGGTTCACAATTAGTGAGATCATTTGTGTGAATTGTCAGTAAGGACACATCACCCATGTAGAGTATTCTAACACCAGAAAATACCGGAAATAAGCTGCCGTAACCTGTCATTACAAGGGTTAGGGAAAATGTGGATGTCTGAGGGCACATCCATTATTACTACTGGAGAAACAAAATGTTTGAATTAGTGGTGGGGAATATGTAATGCCATCCTCATCTACGAAGTAGATACTATGTTATTTACGATCTGAATTACCCCCACAAGACTTGTCATTCCTCTTTTAAACCTAGTAAAATTAACTAAAGCCTGATTCTGACAATATTATAACAGTTTTCCTCTGCCACCAGGCAGCCCCTTCCCCTCTTCAGGCCACAGCACAGCTGTGGAAATGAGCTTCCTACAAAATAAGGCTGACCTTGCCACCTCCTGCCGAGGCCCCTTGGCCCACAGGAGTGAGGCCCCATGGCCCAGGTCGCTAGCAGCAGACCTGGGTTGACTTCTGCAACCTGTTGCTCTCTGCCTCATCAGGTAGGCCCGCCCCAATAAACTCCTTTCTCACAGTTTCCCTCACATACTAAGCCCCACAGTGGAAGGACTTGCTCTCGATTATAGGTACCTTGCATGTATTGTGTGGATTTGATAATGCCTTCCTGACTGGACTGTTATCATCTTAAGTCGGGAACCACGTCTTATTGTCGCCTTTATTTTCAGCATTTAGCAAAATATCTGAAAGTTAGGAAGCCCTCCCAATTCCAGTAAATCGTGCTTGAACAAACAGGCAGATAGTGAGTAGAGAGCAGCATTTGTTGACCAGTCTCAACATGAGCTAATCTTTTTCTGGCTAGTGAGAAATTTCAGAACAAAAAGAAATGGCCAGATTTTTAAAAATCTTGAAATACAAAAGTTATCATCAATAAAAATTACAGAGATGGATGATTTGCACTTCAGATTCACATTTTCAGCCCAGTTCCAGCTCAAAGAACCCCGAGGATGACTTCATGAGTAAGTGGATGATCTTTTCCTCCTCTCCATTGAAGCTTCTAAAGACATCAATACTGTTCTCCATTCGCATTCTCTGCTGAAGGCAAGTTCCTCCTTCTCAATTGAGTCAGATATCAACATCTTGAGGGAATAAGGGAAACAAACTGGCTCCCCTGGGCCTTAGGCTGATGTAGGTAAGTATAGTCCTTTTAATAACTGAAGATCTCCAGTCTAAAGAAAAGGCCAACTGAGGAAGACTAGATTTCTGAAGACGAAAACCTCAGACTTACCCTAATTTCATCAAACTTATATTTGACCTAGCTCGAACGCCCTTGTCAGATCCAGCTTTTAATTATTTCCCTCAGCGTTCAGTCTCCAGACCTCACCTGTTGTGTCTGTCCGCCTCAAACCTTGATCCCCTTCATTTGCCTACTTCAGATGTCAGTCACCTGCTCAACCTCAGTTGTGTTTGACCTCAATTACCTGCAATCTCTTCCTGACTCCTGCCCTAAAGGCCTTCACTTGTGCCTCTTGTAGGACTGGTTGCCAACAGCAACCATCAGAGAGACACCAGTGAAACCTCAGTTAAAGAGCACATCCTCTTCCAGTGTCCTTGTGACATTTATGGGCATTATAAAATGTTAGAATTTAACCATAACTTTGGTTTGTCATATATATGTTCTTTCTGAGAAGGCACCAAAAACATGTCTTTCAAATCTCTTATTGGATAAGGTGTGGGTTTTCCGTGTGACCACAAATGATGAAGGAAAAAGAACAAATGACTGTGTCTCCTCATGTGGGCCACTGGCCTAACATCGAGTCTTGGGCTTGTTTTCTTCCTGGGCTCGATAAAGCTCTATTAGGCCCTGGGTTCATTTCCTAGGGCTGCTGTAACAAAATTCCACAAACAGGAAGGCTTAAAACAACAAAAATTTATTCTCTTACAATTCTGGAAGCTAGGAGTCCAAAATCAAGGTGTCGGTAGGGTTGGTTCCTTCTGAGCACTCTGAGGGAGAGTCTGTTCCATGCCTGACTCTAGCTTCTGGTGACAGCAATTACTGATGTTCCTGACTTGTAGATGCATCGCCTCTGCCTCCATTGTCTTCACATGGCCTTCTCCTGTCTGTCTCTCTCCTCTTTTTATAAGAACACAAGTCATATTGGGTTAAGAGCCTACTCTACTCCAGTATGACCTCATCTTAACTTATTATATCTGCAACAACCCATTTCCAAATAAAGTCACACTTTGAGGTACTGGAGGCTAGAAGTTCAACATATCTTTTTGGGGGACACATTTCACCCATGACATCCCCTCACACTTTTAAGCAAAGCTTTGACCTTGTTTTTATCATGAGTTCCAAACAAAATTTCTTATTTTGTCTTGGAAAAAACACACATGGGCTTGGGGTTAGTCAGACTCCCTATTTACCGTCTCAGGGCATATTTCATGTTTTGACCAGTCCTACCATCTTCAAAATGGGGATAGTATTGACCTTCTAGGTAGCTAGGAATATTAAATTAGATAACATATGACAGTACATAGTAAGTTCTCAATAAATCCTGTTGAGAATTTCCTTCTTTAATAAATGATAATTAAACAGCAGAGATAAGAAAAAGCAATTTTTATTAAAATGAACCTTCAAATCAATGTTTCTCTTGGACTTAATAATGAACATTTGAGTACAAGAACGTATATAGTCACAACAGTTGCTGAATGCATCATAAAGCCCTTTCAGTTTGTCAGCTTGTGAACCTCAAACAGAAGCAGAATTGTGCAGAAGCGCCTTAAAACAATCACTCTTGACATTTTGGTAAGAATGCATTTACTAGACTGGATCTCAGACTTGATTGTGAAAATAAACAAGAGCCAAAATGATCTGGCTTTAAACGCTCTATAAAATCTGCATTTCGGTAGTACCCTGTTCTATGATTCATAAAGAAAGCTTCTATTATGGTGAGCCTGGGTAAATCCGGCTATGTAAACTTTGAAACGCCTTTGAATTAAAAGACGTGGTTATGATTTACTGCTTGACAATCTTCTCAAGGGAAAAGAGGCAGCACTGCTTCACCTAGATAACTTTATTTAAACTTAATTAGTCGTTGGAAGATTATTTACTACCCTTAGTCTGTAAAAAAAAAACCAAAGGTCTGTCAACACCAAATGCATCTGACTTTTGCAGATGTGGTTGTGGTTTCTGAAATCTTTAAAGATTCATCTTAAATATGCCTTCAGGTCTCCCTTTTGTGAAACTTTGACAGCATAATAGAATTAGATTTGCTGAATTTCACTAAACTGTAAAGTAACGTGTCATCAGCTTCACTTACTTCCGAAAAAATATTTCTCTCTGGTAATGCTCATCACTCTAGCTTTTCATCCCCTAAACACGAAACTGAAACAAAAAGGATGACTCCATCAGTTTCACAAGTGACAAGATGTTAAACATTTAACACTCCCACATTGTAGTACCAGCTGCCTCTGGATAATGTAGATTTGCTTAGGTTTAGTTTAGAGAAAAAGGGAGGAGGAGGAGAAGAAAGAAGGAAGGATGGGAAAGGAATTACTCTTGCAGTGAAAATACAAAATTCTCTGCAGATGTGGAGGATTCTGAAGAGAGATGTGCCGACTGAACAAACCTCTTTTCCCCAGAGGACACTGCAAGTGAGTCACCATCAGGTTCTGCACTCCTGGCTGTGCCCTGTGTCTCCAGCTTCCCATGGACTCCCTCTGATAAGATCACTTAGTGCTTTGGATTAGAATAAATTGTTCCTTGAGAGAAGGTATGGGCCTTGGTCAAGTATGTTCCCAAACCCTATTTAAGTGCTCAATGAATGTCGGCTGAGTGAACGAGCTGGAAAAGCACGTGTGGCCCTCTGGGTCACTCCAACTCTTTCTCCACAGCCGATTCCTCATCTCAGGCACCTCTGCTGTGATCTCAGGCCAGTCACACAGTATTGACTGAGCAACCTGTGTGCTCAGTTGATCTAACCAAAATCCTTTGACAAAGTCTTTGTTAACAAACCAAAACTAGTATCCACTTTAAAGAGCCAAGAGTGTTCTCTTCTTAAAGTGTCTTGTCAAGAGAGGTGGTTGTGAGATGGAAAAGTTATCTATGGCTTTCCATGGTGAGCCATTTTCCTGGGTGAGAGGCAGAAAGGGCTAACTTTGGGATCTTGCACAGCTGCCCAGTCATAAGGCTTGTTAAGAGCGAGGTTTTCCATGTGGACTGAGGCATGCCACAGCCGAGGGCCCATTTTGAAGAACATACTATGAAGCTCCCAAAAGGGAAGACAGAACTGTATAAATAGCACCCTGTCAGTGGTAGGTGGTAGTTCTTCTACTCAACAAACTTTTGATGAGGAATTACCATGTGCCGGGTGCTATTCTAGGCACTACAGGACGAAGGCAGATGGGAGTGGTGTGGGAGTGGAGATGCATATAAAGAGGAAAAAGGCATATGGCTGAGACGCTGGGCAGTTAACTCAGTAGGTCTCAGTTTCATCATCCATCTTTCAATGTAGAGATTAGCAAACTACAAGCTGTGAAACCTCTGGGTAAGTTAATTTTTCCTTCTTTCTTTCTTTTTTTATTTTTTGTTCAGTCATGATGCCTGGATCCTCACATCTTTATTTCTCTTTCCTCACCATTTAAAGAGACATCCTCAAAAACAGATGATCATGTGCGTGGTGTCATCAATACAGGACTAGCTGAGTGCCAAGAGCCACCCTGTAGTGCTGCCAAGTTTGCACAGTTCCAGGGCCATTCTTGGGTTCAAGGTGGAGCTTTACTGTGTCTATGTCATTCATGTCTCATCTGTATCACCACATTTTCTCTACCCCACTTGAGTCTTTCCGATGACCCATTCTAAACACAGCTATAGAAATCATGCTCATTCAGAGTTACTCGAAATTTAGAGTCATGCCCCAGTGCAATTTCAACAGAGAATACTGGTTTCTGTATCCAGTTCTATCCAGAGCCTTACATGTTCAGTGTCTGGGTGAAGAGTCTGAGGTCTTAGTGACTGGAGAGGAAGCTACATAAAAGAAAGCTGTTCTCTTCCTTCCAATATTCCTTGGATAACTGAACTTACTTGTCTCCACATTCCTCTCTTATTTCTACTTCTGCCCACATTAAATCACCATGTATCTCTTCTGCTCTAGTCACACCCAACTCTTTGCCATTCCCCAAATGTATCACGCAGGTTCCCACCTCCCTGCCTTTGCTCCTGATGCTTCCTTTCCTTAGCACACTTTCCTTCCCTTCTCTGCTTGGTTAATTCTCCCAGATTCAAGTTAAATAGCATTGGCTTCAGGAAGCCTCCTCTGACCCTCCCCCAACCCCCAGGGTCTTCTACACCTGGCTCAGTACTAATCTTCCTGTTTGCTTCTCTTACCCCCTCACTAGACTGAATTCTCTCAGGGCTAGAGAAATACGGTATCCATTCTGTAGTCCCAATATCCACTAGGACCTGGCACATAGTAGGTGCTTAATAAATGTTAAATAAATGTATCTCCAGTAACAACCCAAAGAAAGAGCAATAGAATCAAGTAAATGAAGGGTGAGAGTAACAAGGGAACATGGCACACACTTTGGGTTTTCCTCACTTATATGTGAAATAATGCTAATCCTTTAAATGAAGAAAAAAAGGGAAAGATAAAACAGGAGGAAAGAACAAAAGATAATGTACTCAGTTTGTCAAAAGTGTTTATATAAGACTAGCTATCAAAATATTGGGGGTTCTCTGGATAGGGCAAAGTTCTGAGTACCTAGTAGGAGCTCAACACATATTTGTGAGTTAACTGATTAATTCCATGAACTTTCCAATTCTAGCCATATTCAGATTAAATTAAACTTTGAATATGGTTTAAGTTCCTATATATATTTCCCTAAGATAAAGAGGCGTTTATTTAAACAAATGTAACACATAGATCTTTGTACTTTAGGACAAATGATAGTGCAAGGTGCAGGCTTAATTTAATGGTCAGTAATTGAAAAACAAACAACAAGAAACTTGATAATATTTCAATTATCTCTTTTTTCCTCTTCCATCCAAATATAAGAAAAAGAATGGGAATTTATCACCCTTTGTGGTAAGGATCTTAGTAAGTAAAAATCTGGAGGTAAATAACACAGTTCAAGTTTTCTAAGTAGTCTTTAAACTCAGAATTGTTCACACTTTAAAAAAAAGAAAAATAGCCAAAGAATACACAAGCAGTATAAAACTTATTTAAAAAAAAGAAATTCAGATCACTCAATACCAGAAAGTAGTTCACAGGTACCTTTCATGGTCAAACACTCTATTTCTTAACATGTCACATGTCAAAAACAACAGCCAATGTATTAACATGGTGTTTTGGCGTCAATTTTTATTTTATTTATTTTATGATTCCATAATTTTTTTCCTCTATGCTGATTTGGTAAAATGTTATTGAAGAAAAGAGTATAAGCCTCATCTTGCCTCTGACCAATAAAGATTTTTTTTGGTAGAATGAAAAATGTTCATTTGAGTAAAAACAGTATATTGAGATTTGTTGTTTCTCAAGTATTTTAAATCTTTTCCATTTTCATGTAGTATTCTAGCATTTAGCAGGCACAGTCACAATTAATCATAGTTTTTTTTTCAGGGATTACAAAGAAGGAAAAATTGAAATCCTTGAAAGTCATTTCCCCTGATTTCTGTCATTTTCATGTAAATAGCTGCTGCATAGAAAACATCCAGAAACCTTGACTTTAATCCAAATGGCACCTTGACTGAGGAATGATCAACATTATTGAATTGGACAAACAAGTAGTGTAGATAGGTGAGGAAAAGGGATGAGAAATTTATGGGCAAAGCTGCTATTTAATGAGCAAAAGGAGTGTCCTATGATCTCAAAGAGAATAAGTGATAAAAAGGAGAAGAGAGTGCCCGAATTAGGATTCTGAATCCCAGGCAGACAGAGGGTTTCTCTTCTCAGCCTCAGAAAGGTGTTTATGCATCTCTGGGTAGAGCTATGAATTACTGGACAATTATCTCTGGTTTAAAACAACACAAACTTCACAGGGGTGATACTGTTTTATATGTATTTTCTCCAATTTTTGCAAAAACCAGGCAAGATAACATCATGATACCTATTTGAGTAAACCCAGGCCCAAATTCACACTGTTCTTAGGAGGCAGACCTGGGATTTGAACATAGATATCTGGGGCTCCAGGATGCATGCTCCTTTCCAGTGTAGCACACCAACTCCCAATTCCATTATTAACAAACCACCTGCTTCCTCCTGAGCTTCTCTTCTACCAGACACCTGCCCGGGGCCAGGTTCTGACCATTGACTCACTGTCAGGATTCTCAGAAGGCTTTTGATTTCCTGCTACAAGGATATGGGACAGAAAAACATGCTGGTACACACTGGCCCCCATGCCTGCTTTAAATGAAGACATGATGCCTGGAGCTGTTGTAGTCATTTTGTGACCATGTAGCTACAAACGTGAGAAAGATAGACCAACATGCCAGAGATGATGAAGGGGCAAAAATGAGCCTGGGCGTTCATGGGCTGTGAAGCTGCAGAACCACTGCCCATGACTATCTCCTTCCAGACTTCTTGTGTGAAAAACAAGCTCCTATTTTCTTAAACAACAATTATTGAATTTTCTGTTACTATCAGCTGAAGGCTCTCCTACCTGATACATTAGTGTTAGCTGAAAGCTAACTAATTAGGTATTAGGTGACTAATGATATATTGAGTAGGCAAGGAAGAACTTGATCTCTCTCCCTTCCCGCTTCCTATTCCTTATCCTGACACCATCTGGAGGAGAGACAAACCTGATATGCCCTGAAGGCTTGTGTCTTTCTCCTGTCAGAAGCGTAGGAAAGGACTGGCTCTGGAGGTCCAAGATATCAGAGGTCAGCTCCAGAGACTGCCCCTTTCTAACAAGGCCATTTCTCTGCCTGGCAGAGAAGTGTCACCATTAAATAGTCACCCAGCTCTTCCCTGTTTCATTTTCCTTTTAAAAATATAGAGAGTAAAAGCAGAGGATACTTCTATGGAGTGGGCCATTCTGAGGGATAACGTGAGCTCAGGGGATTGTGTACACTTGGATACTTCTCTGTTTATAACTTCCTCCCATAAACCTTGTTTAAATTTACACCCTGTGCTGCTAATGAGCCTGTGCCCCACAGCTTTCCTTATCTTCCGTTCTATGTTTTCAGCGTCTCTCCTCCTCAGCAGGGATTCATTGCCTGGCAATCCACAGCTAGTGTTCTTCTCCCTTTCCAATTTCACTGTCCTTTCCAGAAACAGAAAAATGAGTGACCTACTGGACATACTTCAAGGCCACTGGTCTGTCTCTCTCCACTCTCATTAATACTGACTTCTTTGTTTACATGACCCAAGAGTCACGTGCCCAATATAATATCATATTGTATTATAAATACATTTGGGGTCTATTTTCCATCCTCGTCTATTTAAAAGGAGGAAAGACCATACTATGCACCTTTCTTACCATCTCCAATCCCTGGCGAACTCCTGGCACAATGCAGGCACTCTGTAAATGTTTGAATGTATGGATGACTGACTGACCGAGGGAGGAGAAAAACAAACACTGCTTCAATTTTTAACCTCAGGTGTCTAAAAGGTACTCAAGTTCCCAAGTCTCAGGGTTCACATGCCCGGATGACTACTCATGTGACACTAAATTAAAGTGCCATATTAGTAGAGAATGCCAACATGGCTGAAACAAGTACTTCTTAAATCTCACCACATGCTTCTCCATTTTCTCGGTGTCAATGAACCCTAATGTGGAGCAAAAAAGAGACTTTGGAGTCAAAAGATTTGTATTGATTGAGCCATTCATTCATTCATTTGAGATACACATGCCTGCCACTTACTATGTGCCAAGCGTTGTGATACATATTAGGAAGGTAAAGATGAAAGACACAGTTTCTGACCTCAAGGGAGTGTACAATGTGTCTGTGTGTCTGAGTCCAGGGGGGTAGTTGAAATGATTATAAAATGGTATCCATGTTCTGATGGGATATGCACAGAATAAGACGGCGATAAACATGACAGGTATTTAACCAGTTGTGGGCATCCAGGGAGACTTCCTAGAAGAGGAGATTTTGGGGTTGAGCTTGGTCTTAATTGAATCTTTCATTTATTTGTGTGCTAAAAAGGTGGAATGAGAAAGTTTGAAAACCTTTTATTCGTGCTATTTGCAAGCTTCTTTGGACCCATATTTAAAGAACTGTTAGGGTGTGTCTGCCTTGAAATATTCATAATAGACAATATGGGGATCTTGCAATCAGAGCACTATAGATACAGTAACTAGATTAAGATAATGATTTATTCAACATTTCTGTCAACATATTTTCTTTAGTGCAACATACTATGCCAGTTGATATTACAGGTACAAAATTATTTCACATGGATGGGTCTTCCCCATCAAGGAACTTACACAACACAGTCATGATCTAAGTAGAAGGTGGAAAGTGAATTAAGGTAAGTGAAACTTTCCTTAGAAGAGAGAAAAAAATCTTTCCATCAAGTGTAAGGATGGGATTAGGAATGTGTGTTTGAAGAAGTGATGCAAGCTTGGAGGAGGAGCAGGACCTAGGAATACAGAGATAAGGGGGACAACATTCTAAATATACTAGAGCTAGAAGGGTCAACGGAGACTGACAAGTCCTACGCTTCTAAAATTTTAATGTACATTCACAAGTCACTTGTTAAAATCTTGTTAAAATGCAGATTGTGATTTAGTCGGTCTGTGGGGGGCCTGGGTGTCTGAATTTCTAACAAGCTCCTAGGTGATGCTCAGCTGCTGGTCCATGGGCCACACCTTGAGTAGCAAGGATCCAGTTCACATGCCTCAGAATAGAGGAGAATCATGGAACCCAGGGCAGGAGGGGACTTGCCTATGCCACACAGCTGATCAGTATGAGAGCAACTCTGTCTCGCACGCACCGCAATAGCAGCTCAGCAAGCAGTGCAGAGATCATGGGCTTTGGAGTCGCGCTGCTCTGGGCTCATTCTTGGCCCTGCTGCTTACTAGTTGCAAAGTCTTGGGCAGGTCATTTATCCTTTCCGTGCTCCAGTTTTCTCATTTGTAGAATACTGATAAGTAACTCCTACCTTGTGGAAAGGTTGTGATAAGTCAGTGATATGACTAGTGTACAAAAAATGCACAATAGTGTCTTCTGGAACACAGAGGTGATCAAAACTCAGAATGTGTCTTCTCTTTTCCTTTTTTTGGCCAGGTTAACTTTGCCATCAGTGCACACGCCCTTATCTCAATCATATCTCCCCTAGGGCCTGGACTGTGCTAGCACCCAGTGACACATAGTAGAACAGTTAACACTGGCTGGCAAACAGGTGCCTGATTAAGGCCAAAAAAAGAGGATTTCATTTTTTTCTTTTTGCTGTCTCTTTGGAAGAGGATTCAGGAAGGTAAACATATGTCCACTAGTGATTTTTTTGTACTTCTTTGCAATAGAGACCTTTAAAACATCTACTCATTAATAGAAAATGCTCAGCTAATATCACAAATATTAAGGGTGGATGTTTTTCATTCCACTTTAGTTAATATCGGAATTATTTTTTTTCCTGGGTCCACGATTTTGTCAGGCTGTCTTAGCTGCTTACCTAAATACGAAGAAAAACTCAATCTCATAGTTTCCAAGGTGATAATAAGAAACAATGACTTGTGAAATATCTCCTTTAACAAGAAACTTCCTGTTTCAAATACCAGCAAGCTAAGGGAAGGATGTTGTCACTTTTTGCATTATTTGAGGGTTAGATTTAGTCTCAACTGGACTAAATTGGAAGGTGCTAAAGGTGAAAGAAAGAAAAGAAATCTACGAGGAATTAAACCTGTTAAACTGTGCAGTGCCATTGCAAGAGCTGCTTCAGAAATCCATTTAGAAATCATTGCTCTTGTATCTGAATCATTACAGAGACACCAGCATCACCCACTTCTTATTACTGCAAACATAGCAACAGTTGCCATGCTAGCAACAGCTTCGTAGCACAAACACTGGAGTCAGGAGAGAGCAGGGCGGGGCCGAGCTGGAGTCAGGTGTTGAAGGCGCAGGGCGCTGGCTGTACAGATTTAATGAGGCCAGTTGTTCTCTTTGGTCCCTGTGCTGTGTCCTGTCAGACATTTCAGCAGAGCAAAAGAAGTCTCAAAAACAGCATTTTGGGACCAGTCTTACTTTCAATTGTCCACAAACGTCACCGCCAAAGGCAGGATGTGTGTGCTTTGATGTACCCGAGTGGGTCTCGGCCCTCTTTTGGTTATGAATGGAGAAAAGGCCAGGGTTTCTCTTCATTTCCAGGAATGAAAAACTCATAAAACTCTCATCATTAGAACATCAGGCTATTCATTGTCCCAATATGTCATTTCTTCTAATTGAAAACGGAGAAATCTGTCACCGTTTATTTAGCCGTTTGCCTCTGGCGAATCTTTGTAGGTTCCCTTCCTGTGGCTGGGATTAGTTAATTAGTATCACAAAACACTTGAAGAGGGAAATGCACTCTGGCTCGCCCTTTGGGTTATGAGGGAGCCCGTTTCAGGTTGCTAACAAGCACGCTGAAGGATGGAGAACACTACGTTACAGCATCAGAATGGCCACGGCAAAGGCTGCCTCTCATTCTCTCAAGTGCATATGCTGTAGCCTTGCTCACTCTTTCCATGCAAATCTTTTATGGTTGACAATAAATTCAGGTCCTCACAGCTCATAAAGAAGGTGCCAATTTTACACACGTAGGGCTCTTCTCATATCTCCACTGTTATTAATTTCCCATTTTTCATCACTTCCTCCTCTGAACAGAATATTTGGTTTGATGTTCTTTCTTTTACATTTTTCATGGAGAAAGGCTGTTTCAAACTAAGGGTGGTTTTGAAAGTCAAGGAATGGAAGGAAAAGATTGACATTTTTCACATGCTCCTAACTCTCAGGCTGACAGCCTTTGTTCCATGTGAAATCGCAAAGCCTCTCTCCTTGGTACAGCGGGCAGAAAGGCAGCAAGCCCCACTCGCCGTTTGCCAGCTGATTGCTAGGTGGTGCTAGAGAGCTAAGTCCACATGAGCTGAAAGAGAGTTCTTAACGGAGAGCCCTATCACATTTCAGCACAGACTATTTCCAATTCTGATGATTTGTAGCATAACAGTAGCATGAAATGCAGAGGGCACTAGCAATCAGTGCATAGGCTTCCGTCCACTTTTTGTGTGTATGAGTGCATATGGGAATTGTTGGCTTATTTCACCCCAGTGCTTTCTGGCTATGGCACCTAGGGCTGTGGTGAAGAGGTTTTATGTAAATACAAATAGATGGCTATGCTTACTTTTTGGACCTTCATGGAAATAGTGTTAACTTCCTGCAAGACCCCTCTCCACTTCCTTTAATTCTCCCTCCTTATTAGATGACATTCAGGGACATGATTGGAGGTATACCAAGTTCTTTCACACCCTCAAATCAATGTGAATAGCTCTATATTTTCTCTCTCAACTCCATACTCCATCACATTAAGAAATTTTCTGCTTTTGTTAATTAGAAAAATTTATGGGCACCTCAAGAAGATCTGAGCTTAAAAAGAAAGAGATAAAAGGCAACTGACAGGCATCCTGGCACTGGCTTAGATTCTAGCTACACTCCTTTGGCTTTTATGTTTTTCCAGTGCAGACCCTTAATGAGCTTGATAACTGACCTTCAGCAAGTGAGTGTCACAAAAATTATACATCCCAGAGGTGATAACTATCCTGAGAAAAGCAGCTGTCTTGTCTCTAGATTAGGCAAACAACATCTTACTCTCCTCATTATACAAACAATGTGAGCAAAGCCCGCAGAACTTAAGCCAAGTGAGTCAGTAAGGCCTCTCTTTGTACAAGCTCAGACGACAGCACTGAAGTGAGAGTTAGATACCAATGCGATGCTCTGAAATGCATTGAGGTCTTTTGTAAATTCCACAGATGTCATATTTTAAATCAATAATCTTTAATAAGTAAGAAACAGTTCAGAAATCCAAAGATGATATATTTTTATTGTTTCCTTAATTTTATAAATCTTAAAATTATTTCTATGTAGAATCAGCTAAGAGAGTCTAGGCATTCACTGTGTTTATGAGCGAGAAAGGGCAGTCTTATTGAGATTGAAAAACTCATGAAATCCTCATCATTAGATCGTCAGGCTTTTTGTTGCCTCAAAATGTCAGCAAAAGGATTCTCTTAAAAAATACAGTGAATGCAATTGATTACTGTAGTGGAGAATATATTTAATGAGGAAATTAAAAATAAGCCTAGTTTTACAGTGTACTTAATTCAATAAAGAAATCATACTAAAGTAGAATTATCCTCAAAATTGGTCCCCAAGTGTCTAGAGGGAAAGAGTTTGTCGTTTTATATGTTCTGATTGGGTTTTTGCTGCTTCAGAAATGTGGCCACGAAGTTAGGCTGGCTTCCAGAGACATCCATTAAAGAAGATAAGGGGGCAGGGTTAGGCCACAGCATGCTGGTGAATGAGGCAGGAGATGTGGTTTGCTGTGTTGAGGTTAGGTCTATATTAGTGCAGGCAGCTGATTACAAAGATCTGTTATGAGCAGGCCTAAGCTGAGGTAAAGTGGCTAGTTTCAGAGGTAGTCAGAATGAGAAAGGAAAATTTCCCTGCAATCGAACGTTATATTTGCTGTAGACTGAGAGTGCACTATGTTCCATTGGATCTGGCGGAGCTTCAGAGGGAAGTGGTTCAGTACTGCGGACAGCTCCCTACTGATTCTCCTCAAAGTGCAAACCAGAGGTTAGACTTTTCTGCTTCTTAAAGATGGTTCAAACATGCTGGTAAATCATAGTCTCCAGAAACAGCATGGTATAATGGAAACACTACCAGACAGGCCCAGATTCAACCATTAACTACCATTTTCCCACTACATAGTTTCATACAAATTACTTAAATCATTTGGGTTTCGATTTGATTTACATGAAAAATGGAAACCATGAGGCCTACTTTACAAGACGGTTATGAGGATTAAATGGCATAATATTTGTGAGGACCTGTCATGATCATTCATTCATTCCACAAGTAGGTATTTAGCACCTACCATGTGCCAGACATTGTTCTAAACATTGGAGATACAGCATCAAAAAGGAGAGAAGTTTATGTTCTCATGATGCTTAAAATTTAGTAGAGATAATAATGAAAAAGTAAATGATTGGCTAAAACTATAATTACAGGTGGATGTAAGTGCTATGAAGAAGCTCTCATACTGATTCTTGTTGGTCTAAAGTTTGAACTTTACTGGACCAGCTGGGGGAAACCCAGTGTGGCCCAAGCAAGGTGGGAGGTCAGATAAGAAACACTGGTATAAAGCCAAAATCCTAAAAGATAACCCCAGGGTGAACCAGCAAAAATAAAATCCACTCTATATAGGGAGATCCAGTGGATAAGTGCCCTATTTTATCCTTGGCTCCAGGTAAAGTGAGAAAATGAGAAAATGAAATATTTGCCCTGAGAAGTCCATACACAAGGCCACACACATATAAGTTTTAAAAACAAAAATATTACTACATGAGTTTTATGAAAAACTCCAAGTTGAAGTTTTAAAGTGGTCCTGTGGGGTTAGTGTTCCTCGATGATCAGCAAGAGCCAAAGCACACCATCTGTGAAGTAACTTACACCAAATAAGGGCCAAAGAATTGGCAGAGATAAAGTTCCAAGGAACAAGATCTCACAATAGGAACTAAAATTTCTAAATACAGGATGAAACCAGGAGCAAGAATTAGCAGAAACAACAAACTACACAGTTAGATCTACAAAGACTGCAGAGATTAGAAATATTGGATATTCGGATATAGAATATAAAATAAATACGTTTGAAGAAAGAAAAGAATCAATTAAAAGTATGTGGAAGGAACAAGAGATTTCCAAAACTATACAGTCTAATTGCAAAAAACCACAACTTTTAGAAATGGAATAGAAATTAGAGATGAGTTGAAATAGAAATGCAGTGAACAGAACAATATATTAGATCTAGTTACTGAAAGAATACGTGAACTGGAAGACAGATTTGAAGAAATTACCAGAAAGTAGCATAGAGAAAGTAAAGAGTGGGAAATATTTTAAAAAATAGATTGAGAAATATGCAAATGTGAAAAATAGTGTGAGAAGATCTAAAATACTTCTAGAGTTCCAGAAATAGAGAATAAAGAAGATGTGGTAAAGAAATATTAAAAGAGATAGTGGCTAAGAATTATCCAGAATGTATGAGTGATGCCAACCCTCTGATTCTGGACACCCGACAAATCCAAAGCAAGATAGATAAATTAAATCCATAATTTCACACGACATATTTAAATTGTAATGTACCAAAGATAGACAGAAGCTCTAATAGCAGTTAGAAAAGGCAGATTGAAAATAAAAGAAATGATAATTAGATTCACAGATGAAATTTTAACAGCAACAAGGAAAGTCAGAAACACGTGGAATGCATCTTGAAGCTGCAGGGGAAAAGTAAACACCTCAAATCCCATATCCACTAAAATATCTTTTAAGAAAGAGGGAAAATTAAGATGTTTTCAGATGCTTAGTTCTCTAACAGAGTCATGTTAAAGTAATTTTTAAAGATGCACCTGAGGGGCTGGCCTGGTGGCGCAGCAGTTAAGTTCGTATGTTCCGCTACTTGAGGAAAGGGAAAATGATCTAGGAGGAAAGTGTGAAATGTAAGCATAATTAACAATGAAACAGTTAATATGGGTAAGTCTAAATAAACCATAGCTGTATAAAATAATAAAATAATATCTAGGCTGTCAAATTAAAAAAATCATGATGAAACTAAAATAATGGACAGAAATATAGATTTCAGGAAGGAATGATTTGGAACTAAAATGCTCTAAAATCTCTCTTTTGTTTGGGAGTAGGACAAATATATTAAGTATAGAATTTGTTAAGTTAAATAATGTGCTAAAGTTTTTAGGATACCCACTAAAGAATAGAAAACAGAGTGCATATTCAAATAATACCAAGGAAAACAAAAAAAAGGATAGGGTGAGAGGGGTAAAAAAAATCAAGAGAATAAAATAATATGGTAGAAATGAATGCAAATTATTTCAGCAATCACAATGAATGTAACAATCAATATGACAAAAGGTGTATAAGAATCTCACAGAGACTACTCTAAAGTCTAACTAAGAGATATTAAAGAACATCTAAATAAATGCAAAAATGCACTATGTTCATGGGAAGGGAAACAATATCATAAAGATATCAGATCTTCTGATATTGATTATAGGTCTAAAATATCTATAAGCAGGGGCCAGCCCGGTGGCACAGTGGTTAAGTACGCACGTTCTGCTTCTTGGCAGCCCGGGGTTCACTGGTTCCCATCCCAGGTGCAGACACAGCATTGCTTGGCACGCCGTGCTGTGGTAGGCGTCTCATGCATAAAGTAGAGGAAGCTGGGCATGGATGTTAGCTCATGGCCAGGCTTCCTCAGAAAAAGAGGAGGACTGGCAGTAGTTAGCTCAGGGCTAATCTTCCTCAAAACAAAAAAAATCTATAATCAAAATCCTACTTTTTGTATGTGGAAAATGCAAGCTGATAATAAAATTTATATGGAAGAGTAAAAAGTAAAGAACAGTCAAGAATAGCCAAAATCAGACATGCCCTACCAGATATTGAGACATTTAATAGTGCTACTATAATTAAAATTGTGTACTACTGACACAGGGATAAATAAATATCCCAATGGAACAGAATAGCAAAACTGAAAACACACCTATCTAAATGTAGATCCTTGATATTTGAAAGAACTGGTATTACAGATCAGTCAAGAAAGGGATGCCTATTCTTTGTAGGAAGGAAGGAAAAGAAAGTTCATGATCATTCTTTCATGTTTGTTCATCCTTTTCTCTTTATACCTGGACTACGTCTTCATCATCTGCCTCTTCAGTGAAACCTTTCTTTTTTTTTGAGGAAGATTAGCCCTGAGCTAACATCTGCCGCCAATCCTCCTCTTTTTTCTGAGGAAGCCTGGCCCTCAGCTAACACCTGTGCCCATCTTCCTCTACTTTATATGTGGGACGCCTACCACAGCATGGCTTGCCATGCGGTGCCATGTCCGCACCCAGGATCCGAACCGGCGAACCCCAGGCCGCTGAAGCAGAACGTACGCACTTAACTGCTGCACCACCAGACCGGCCCTGAAACCTTTCTTAACCACTTCAACACAAAGCAATCTCTCCTTTTTCAAACAGATTGGGAATGAATGCGTCAGTCACTTCTCTCCTCACGCATTTCAGGTACCTACATTCTATCTTTTGTTTGTTAAAAAGAAATAAGTGGATATTTAATGCCCTAATGGTGAGGGAGTGAGGGGGAAAAATGTTTGAATTATCACGTGGTTCACTATTTTTGGATAAGAGTAGACTTGAACTTGACAGGAATGGAGGGGTCAAAACTTGAAGTGCCAGAGTTTTACTCACTTAAATGCAGAAATGCAAAGCATGGCATCCATAGCCCAACCAATTTCCCCCTAATTTATTACAAATAAAAGTATTTAATATTCACCACATATGGTTAAATTATAAACGAGATATTGTAGGCACCTGAATAAAAACAAAAGAAAAGACAATTTCTGTTCTTAAACTACTTGTGAGTTAATGGGGAATAAAGATTAAATAATTATAATATAAGACAAGATAACGTAAGTGCATAAAGTAGCACAAAATACTACGGCCTTTCTTAAGGCATGGGTGGGCATGGGGTAGCCCCAGAAAAAGCTCTCTCGGGACATAGTGATTAAGCTGATTGAGATATTACAGGGGGCTGATTAATATTTTAACAAGATTGGGGGGGTGTCAAAGTTAAAAACAGTTGGGATACAGGGACAGGTCAACAGTACAGTAAACACAGGGTGTGCACACGAACCAGCAGAACTTCTGGTTTTTCTTTAGTGTGTGTCACCAGCGATTCCATCACTGTTTTGTGCAGGATAATTCTTTATTATGTAGGATTCTCCCAAACACTGTAGGAACTTCAACATTCTGGCCCCAGCCCACTAAACATCAGTAGCACCTCCCTAGTCACTGTGTCTACCAAAAAATGCCTCACACAGTTCCAAAAACCCCAGGATGCAATTGAGAAGAGAAAGAGTGACAGTATTATTCTGTCTGGAACCACTGGAATGTGTCATGTTCAGTGGGAGTTAAAACTGGAAATGTGTATCATTGATCATTTTGGATTCCAGAATGACATAATTTCATTTCATTTTAGAGGCAATGGAGAATTATTGGTGGTTTAAAAGTAGAGTGAATGATGTAATTGGAGTTCTACAGAAGGAAAATTCTCCTGGCAGTAGACGGTTAAGTGGATCAGGACATGAGGAAGCTGGAATGGGAGAGAAGTTAAAGACTTTACAAAGAAAGCAGCGTGGTGTCAAGGTTGGACACATGAACTGAGGTTAACTCTGTGTGAGTGTGTGTGTGTGTATAGTGCATGCGTGTGAGAGAGAGAGAGCTGGAGCCATGGATTGCATGAAATCACAAGTAAACTCACGAGGAAGAGAGAAGCAGGGTGGGAGGAGTTTGAGGTGGTCATGAGCTCACTGTTGAAACTGTGGTGAGCTGGCAAAAGAAATAAAATGGAGATGAAGAAAGAATTGGAAGAAAAGAGAACATTTAAGGAGCCTGAGGGAAGTTTTAGTGCCAAACAAGCATGAGGAGAGGTGGTAGTTTAAAAAGGGCAGTATTTGACCTTTGGTGATAAGGAGGAGACACCACTCCTGTTACTCTGTTCCACAGCAGCAAATGGACACAGTCCCCTCAGCGCTCTCTTTTTCTCATTCCTCCCAGCAACATCAGTTTCGTAGTGCTATCATCTTACACAATTGCTTCATTGCAGAAAAACTATGTGTAAATTAAAATTTTATAACTTATATTCAACTTTTATAGTTGAATTGCATTCTAAGTACACTAGGCAAGCTTTCTATTTAAAGGAACCCTTTGATGCACCCTTTTGTAATGTGAAAAATTAATTCCAATGTATCTGTTTTACAGTTCTGATCTCTGGATCTCTGATTCTCTTCTGGACAGCTAACTAGGTCACAGCTTTCTATTCTCAGAGCCCAGCCCCACACAAACACTAATTGGTTTTCGGATCTGAAAGGTTGTGCATCACTTTGCCATTTCTAAATTTACATGATGTAATCCATGTACAAGATGGCAGATTTCATACCCTGTGGGAGGAGCAAGTGCCACATGCTTAGTTTTCCAAATATATCTAGAGACATAAAATATTTTAAAAGAGGCAGAACTTCAGGAACGCCTTCCTCAATCTCAGATTTCAGCAATTTGTAGTTTTAATAGAAATTAGTGCACTTCTATTACTTATGGAGAAAATATCTGACACAATTTCCCATCTTGACATTTAATTTATGAAGGAAAGTAATAATCATTAAAAACAAATATGCAAACAAACAGCAACCAAAACCTCCCTCAAATCAAGCATTACAAAACTACGGACTGTAAACTCCAGAACCAAAAACTGAAAAATAAACGCACTATTTTAAAGACATTGTTGAGGGCTCTGAGGCCCAGAATTGGAAACATTCATTAGGTAGGACTGTAGGCCAAATCTTGTACCCTTTTTTTCACAGGCATGAAGCCAGGCTAAAAATTATGCCTTGTGTGATTTCAACGAGTGAGTTAGAATGCCTCTTAGATCAGAGGTTACTAGTACATTACAAGGACTTTTGGGAGAGACCATACAAGTAATCGACCTTCAAAATGATCTCCTTCGGTCACAGCTGCTGTTTCACGAACCTCTGCTCTCGCTTTTCTCTTCTGTTTATCCCATCAGTTGCATCCCCTTCCCACAGAGTGACTGGCAGCTTAGCACTGTAGCACTCTGGTCTGGCACGCTTCTCGGACTTGGATGTATATTGGAACCACCTGGGAAACTTTGAAAGCTTCTGACGTGTGGGTGCCACTCCTGCAGATTTTGGTTTAAATGGTCCCGGGCATTGGTATTTGTAAAAGCTCCCCAGGTGATTATTTTAACTTGCAGCCAAAGTTGAGAGCCACTGTCTTCCAGGCTGTCAAACTGGCCCTCCCAGAGTTAGCCCATCAGTTCCTGTGTCGTCTGGCTCTTTGACTTTAAAAACCTATTGATCTCTGGTCTCGCTTGCTCAGTCTTCTATATACACAAGCTGAATAGGCAGGCTTGGGAGGAGGAGCTGAATTCTTTCCCTGACCAACTTCCAGAAGAAGCTGGAAGAAGTCCAACAGATACAAGTATTGGCAAAACATATGAAGCTTCTGAAAAGTGCCACCTCTTGTGCCAGAGAAATTCAGAAAGCATGGGAGAGTGCTGGGTGAGAAGTCGAGCTCTGCCTCCATAAACCTAGAAAGCTACTTACCCTGTCTGAGCCTCAGTTTCCTCATCTATAAAAATTGGCATATCTACTTCCTGAGGCTTACTTAGATGACTATTCAGTGTCTAAGATAGTGTGCAGCATGCAGTGTATTCTCGATAGTGATAGCAATTTAAATGGAAAGAATAGAGAAAATAGTTGAAGCTCGTTCACTGATTATGCTCCAAATTAATAATAATTAAGATTTATTGAGCCAATTTATCCAATTCTTCACAAAACAAATATTTATTACATAGTGACTTTATGCCAATTATACTGCTAGATACCAGGGATACAGTTATAAATAAAACAGACATGATTCCTATCTTGGTGTACCTTACAGCTTAGCTAAATGGTTTACCTATTTCTGGAGTTGGTTTCAAGCAGTCCAAAGATTGAGCTCACCAGAGGGATGGGAAAACTCACAAACTGAACTTCAAAGCCCTCTCACAGCAAATACTCAGGGTGTGTTAGGTTGTTAAGAGAGATTTGAACCAAGTACACAGACAAACACTTATCAGAGTTCCGTAACACTTGTGAAGGGCCCGGAGGGTATAAAAATCCTTGTGAGAATATCAAAGGGAGAATCTCAAAAATTCTGATGTTTTTTTCACTCCATTCTGGCAGCTGCATGAGCGGTGGTGTACCTCTCTGCGTTCCCTCTACCCCCAGCTCACCCAGTTGAGAGCGCTGCTCTCCCTCCCATGCTGTGTAGCTGTCTATGTATTGTAAGTTGAGTGACTTATCTACATTATAGGAACTTGTGTCCTTTGCTTGGGTCTGCTGGCATCTTTTAATCACTCACTCACTCCTGTGACAATACTGTCTCTCTAAATAACAATTCTAAGAGCTGGTATTATTATCTGTGTTTTACATATAAAACCTAGGTAACTTGCCCAAAGTCATTGAGCTGGTAAATGGCAAAGTCGAGATTGAATGTCAGATCTGACTCCGCAACTCATCCTCCTAACCTCTGCCTCAAGTGCACAAACCTCAGGTGACTGTGCTTTGGAAATATCAAAATCTGACTGCTCAGAGAATTAATTTTAAAATCACAAGCAGAGAATGAGAAGAACAGATGGAACTAGAAGATGACGCTGTGACCGAACCTAATCTAATCTTGGCCTATGAACCGCTTAAGAAATTATGTGAGAGACTGGAAGCCAATAAAGAATTGTGTCCAGTTGGCCTGGTTATCAATCAAATCCGCTGATACTTAAGATCATGACATTCTGTAGACTAAAATCTTCATGATTCAGACTCCCATCTATTCATAGCTGCAGCTGCAACTCTTTTGTCAGACCAGGAATATGGTACCTATGGCTAAAAAGGCAACCGTAGCAATTTGTAGGTGGGATAAGAGCCTTGCTAACTCCGGATAATCTTTCCCCACCTTCAAGATAAAAATTTTTACTCTGATGATGGAGTGTGTGAATGTGTATGCGTATATGTGTGTGTGTGAGCGCACATATGTAACGACTCACGTGCAAATGCTCGTGAGCTCATGTGGAAGGACAGAGATTTCAAGCTAGACTTTTCTGATTTTCCGTGGGTTGCAGTACGCACTTCCTAGAGTATCCATCCAGTTCATACACATGACTGCCTTTTCTGCTCCCCATCCAGAACAGGGCCCCCAGCAGACATGTTTATATTAATGAAACATGACCCCACCTCCATTCCAACCACATTTGCTTAGACCAGAAGTGTCCATTTGATCCAAAAAAGGCCAGTCAGTCTCTCTTCTGGCAGACTGCATTTACTCCTAATCCATCATGCATTTGTATCTACGTTCTTTGGCACGTGACTTTGCAGTTCCTCCCACTGGAGGTTGAGAATAGTTTCTCTCCCTATTGATGTTGGACTCAGCTATGCGACTTGCCCATGGGATGTCAGAGGATGCAACTTGAGCAAAAGCTTTAAATGTGCATGCGAAGTTGGGCTTATCCTATTGAGTTCCTAGCCTTTGCTCATGAGAAGAACATGCCTTAAGTAGCTGCCGGTCCAAGGAGTGGGAGAGACACGGAGCTGACCTGGGTACAACCTGCAGATCAGAGTCAAGCCCACCTAAAACCAGCCCACAGACACATGAGCAAAAAATAAATACTTATGGTTATATATCCTTAAGTTTGCATACGGGTTTATGTAGAATTATTATGGCAATAGATGACTGATATGGCTCTCCTTGAAACTTCCAATTAAACTGAGAGGCAAAGAGACTATTGGGAACTGGGGCATGTATACGGCAGAGCTTGCTATGGAATAACACTGAACTTTTTTTTTCTCCTTTTCTGACTTTCCCCTTTGCTTACATTTTTTTTTTTGGCTTTTTTTCATTGAAGTGAAGTTCACATAACATAAAATTAACTCTTTCAAAGTGAACAATTGAGTAGCATTTAGTACATTCACAGTGTTTTGCAGCTACCACCTCTATCTAATTCCAAAATGTTTTCATCACCCCAAAATAAAACCTTGTACTCATTAAGCAGTTACTCCCAATTTCCCCCTCCCCCAGTCCCTGGCAAGCACCAATCTGCTTTTTGTTTTTATGGATTTACCTATCGCTATGGACTGAGTTGTGTCCCTCTTCCACAAAATTCATATGTTGCAGCCGTAACCCCATATGTGACTGTATTGGAGCGAGGGCCTTGAAGGAAGTGATTAAGGTTAAATGAGGTCAGAGGAGCGAACCTTGGTATGACACAACTGGTACCCTTATGAAAAGATGAAAAGATGCCAAAGCTCTCTCTGCCGCTTGAGGGCCCAGTGAGAAGGTGGCCATTGGAAGTCGAGAAGATGGCCAGCTGTAAGTCCCACCAGAACCTGACCATGCTGGCATCCTGATCTTGGACTTTCAGCCTCCACTGTGAGAAAATAAATTTCTGTTGTTTAAACCGTTCCATATATGGTTTTTGTTATGGTAGCCTGAACTGTGTAATACACCTATTCTGGATATTCATATAGATAGGGTCATACAAAATGCGACCTTTGTGCCTGGCTTCTTTCATTCAGCTTGCTTTCAAGATTCATCTACTTTGTAGCATGCATTGGTACTTCAATCCTTTTCACGGCTGAATAATATTCTATTGTATGGATACAACATTTTGTTTATTCATCCATTGATGGCTATTTGGGTTATTTCCACCTTTTGGCTATTGTGCATAGTGCTGCTATAGACATTTGAGTACAAGAATTTGTTTGAGTACCTGTTCTAATTCTTTTGGTTATATATCCAGGAATGGAATTACTTGGTCATATGGTAATTCTCAGAATTCTGAACTTTTGGTGCTCAGATCTTCAAAGCTGTTTCTTGGTTCCCACACAAGGAATTATTCCTTGAATTCCATAAGATAACCCCAGAATACTTCCAATAAATTCCTTTTGTTGCTGTAGCTAGATGATTCTTCCCTAAGCTAGAATTAATTGCTGTTACTTGAAACTTGGAGAACCTAAACTAATAGACAATGAAATTTCTAATTTTTGGTCATAACATTATAAGAAAAATGAGCTCAAAACTCCTTTTTCAAAGTTTGCCACAGGGGTAGTAAATCCCCTGTCAATACTAACCAAGTTAGATGACTATTTTGATGAGATTCTGGAATCTGACTTGACTAGGGGACTGTTGCTTAGATTACACTTACCTTTGGGAGCAGGCAGCATAGGACCTTGCATTTAGAGCGTATTCCAATTCAAAACGGCTCCTTAAAGCTGCCACATGGCTCCGGCCAGGCCCTCCTCGGCTCGCCAGGCAATCAGAAGAAGAGGAAGGCGAGAGAGACCCGCTGCTGTTACTCGATGCAGGAGACATCAGCTGAATGAAGGAGAGGCAGCGTCAATCCTTTAATAAATCCAAGGGCTTAAAGGCATAGAATATGCATTTATTTTAACTTTCTATTCTAGGATTTCTCATATTTTAATTTCTATTCTTCTCAGCTTGCTTCTGGCTTTTCCTTTTGGCCTCTGATGGCAACAACTGGCTAGCTTAATTTACTTTTTTGACTCAGTTCTATGCTGAAAGCTGGCCCAGTAAACTTAGGCTCATCTTCCAGAAAATACAGTAGGCTCAAATCTGATTCATAAAATAGATATTTAGAAGGTTATTATTTAATGGGTAAAAGATCCTCTACATTTTTCACTATGATGATAAGATTTATGGCAGAGTTCCTTTAAATTGTAACTTAAAATTATTCCCTTTCCATGAGATTATTCCCTTTACATAAAGTGGATTTGCACACTTTTCCAAGGATACATCTGTTTTAGGAAATGAAGGATGCTTTACTGTTTGGCAAGCATGAGGACTAAATAGAGTTGTTGCAAAAGCATTTTTAAAAATAGTTACAAATAGTTAAGTATAGTTGGAAAATAGAAGATGGAAGAAAATGAGAAAAGAAGAAGAAAAATAGAAGATTAGTTTTCTTGAATTTTTGACAACCTTGCTGTTTGTCCATTCTACCTAACACAACCGAGAACATTAGTGCTTTTGACATTATAATTTCATTAGACATGTAGACAGTAGACTTTGGTTTTAAAAAAACAATATATATAAATTCTAAGTTCTTCATGGTAGACAGGACATTTCTAAGTAAAGCTCTGAGAATCATGTGATTTCAGTGTTAAAATGAGCCTTCAAACTTGTCAATGATTGAATCTCTTCTGTGCATCCTTTTCAAGTCAGCTATGCAGGCTGATGGGGAACCTCCGGTGATGGGGAACTCATTGCCTCCAGATCCGTTCATTTAGCTTAGGACAGCTTTCATCATTAGGAAGTTCTTCCTCATAATAAAGCAAATCTATTATTGCACTTCATTTCCATCTGTTGGCCCACAGAGAACAAGGCCAATCCCCTTGCCATATGATAGATCTTCAGATGTTTAAAAACAGCTGTTGGACTCATCCTAATTTTTCCTTCTCTGGGACAAGCATCCCTGGTTCCGCTAATTGATTCTCACATAATGATTTTCCATTCATTCACCATTCTGATCTCTGTTCCTTAAAATTTGTCTTCCAGTTTTAACTCTCCCTTTCAAAGGACATAACTGCGTACTATTTTGTTTGGCTATCTCAGAACGGAGAGGAATGATTACATCCTTTTTTTCTGCAGCAAGACAGCTACTTCAAATTCTAACTCCCAAGAGCTTATTATGCACCAACATTCATGATGTTCCTAAACCATATCTCCACCATTTAATACTTTTACTATTGTTCCTTTGACTCTGGTGAGTGACGTTCTATTTATTCCTGTTAAATTTATTCTAGTTAGACATGTCATATTACTTTATCTTCCAAGATATTCTAAAATCCTGCTTTTGAATATTCGCTGTCTCTCTCAACTTTGTTATATTTGCAAATGTGATGAGCAGCACCCTCTTGACCTTGATCTAAACCACTGACTAAAAAGTTACAGAGTAGAGAGAATAGAGCATCATGGAACTCCATAAGTCAAGCCCCTTAAAGTTGATTCTCTTCCATTAATTAGTGCAACCCAGTTCAGCAAATTCTCTTTGCATGTAGCCCATAGTTATTAATCTTTTCCACTAGGGGAGATTGTGTTAAGAGGCCTGGTTAATATAACAAGACAAGATAGTTTGGCAGATCCTACCATCGTCCTGTTTCTGGAATCCGCTCTCTGATCTAATTGGATGTATCCCCAGACTGGGAGCAAATTTGCCCTGTCAAACACAAGGGTTCAAAGTGTGAGGACACTTGGAACTCAAGTCTTAAAGGCATCTGCCAGCATCCAAGGCCTCTGGCAGGTGCTCTGGTTGGTAGGGGCTGCTGAAGCCCCCCCAAGTATAGTACTACTTCTCTCCACTATGTATATTTCAGGACTGAAGAGAAGAGAAAGAAAGTTTTACATCTAAAGACTGAAGCATCCCTCTACATAACAGGCTTACTTTTCAGAAGTTCTAGTAAACAGTCATGAGACAGAGCCACTCACTGCAGGCTGCAACTGCAGACCTGGAACCCTTTGCCAACAGACTAGGTTCCAGTGACTCTTACTTGAGAATTTTTTTAAGGACAGAAAAGTTTCTTTGAATGGTTCCACTTTGGGATTTAGTTGTGCAATCTCAGGTTGATGCTGTTTCCCCCCATTTTTGCCCCTTCCCTTCACATACGCATGTATACATGAGCCTATGTGTGTAATGTCCATCCTCCTTTCTTGTGGCTCTCATTTGCACTTGGGAATATATTATTATTTTTTGATTAGTGCTCATAATTTAGCTCCTTTGACTATCTTCAAATGCTATCCCCTGACCAGGTGTATAGAAAATTAAGGCAATTATGGAGAAAATTAAAGCAAACATCTCCTTGATATTAAGGGAAGACAATTTCATTAGCCTGATTAACAACATATATCACTTTATACAACATGTGTGGTATAAAAGCCATGCCTCCCAATTAATTTATGCACTAATTTTAGTGATAACTTTTCTTTTTCTTGTTGAACATAAATAAACAATGGCTTAATCTTTTAGCTTATGTTTCACGTATGCAGGGATTTTTGTATGTATAGAAAAAATTGATTTAAATAATTACCTTCTAACATATTTGTCATATTTTCAAATTCCTACATAACAATTTTTTAAGCTGGGTATACCTGTGTTCATTTGCCTGCCTGACTATTTGTTGGAAGGCCTCAAATTCATTCTGAACTTGCCTTTGCTCCTGCAGATGCAGTCAATTCTGCTCCACCCTAGGAACTTAATGAACAGAGTAAAAATATGCAGGGAGTTATGGGCCCTCACACTTACATTCTCTCCACAAGCACCATTTTACCTACATTCCCCAACATCCTTGGGTAGTCACGGCTTCTCTAAGGACGTATTTCAGAAGCTAAAGTTCTTACCTCAATGTTGCACAGACACTCTTCTAACTTGGTAACAACTTCAGAAAATTCTGGTCTTCCCTGTAAATAAAGAAAAGACTTTTTTCCTAAAGAATAAAAGGGAGGCAACTCTTTGGATTTTAAAATTGGGTATTTGCATTTGTAAAGAATGAGATTAACAATAAAGTATATTTTTTTATTTCAAATACACTTGTATTGAGGTGTTAATTGAATGTTCATTTGCTGGTCAGGGAAGAATGTTGAGTTTTCCTCTGATAAGAGTTTCAAGTCAGACTTTGCAACTACATTCAGATAATGAAATAGTGGAAAAGCTTTAATTAGCTTTGCCTGTTTTTAAATGGCAGGTTTTCCTCTTCAAAATGAAAGAATAAAAGTGAATGCTAAAAACTATTAACTATCTCAGCGCCTTATAATATACTGTCCAATGTGTCTGTAGGAAAAGAACTACTCAAGCTAAACTTTGAAAATAACGTCTCAGATTCAAAACTAAGATATATAGAAATCTCATGACGATGACCTATTTTAGGGGTTATGGTAAGCTTTTTATTTTCAAAAACTGTGATTACAGATATTGTTCATGAACCCCTGTGTCAAATGAGTTTGGTTAAACAAACATGTACTGTATTCTGATTATATTCCAAGCTTTGTTCTAGCTGCTAAGGATATAAAAATGTCTATTGATCTATGGAAAAAATTCTTGGAGATTTTAGAAAATGTTGGTCTCTTCTGAAGGAATTATATGCCTCCTTTTGTCATATCCGGAGGACTACATAACCCATCATTTCTCCCTTTATGAAACTTTCACTGCCAGGAGGTGGATAACCCAATTTAACATTCAGGTACAGTAACCAACTAATTTAGATTCTTAGTAGAACAATTTCTTCCTTAATATCTAGCCCTCCCCTGAGGACACTGCTTTCCCCAGAGCCCTCTCAAATGGAAGCTGTTTTCTGTCCCATATTCCTTGTACCTCTAGGTTGGTGGAGGTGGCAGTGGGGTGAGTGGGGGTCTGTATCTTCGTTACTGTCATTGCAATTTCCAAATGGCTTCTCTTCTAAAAACCACCAGCTTATAAGGCTATTCTACTGAGTCTCTCTCCTGAAGGTTTTAGCATTTGGCTCACTGTCATATTCTACAGCACCACTCAGTGCTTTTATTATCCAAGTAGATAATCATGACAAGGGCCTGATCTCTGGGTTCCTTTGTCTCCTCTTCTGCAGTGGTCTTATCCTCCACCCTGCCTTCGTCACTTAGCTCCTTGGTCATACCCTAGACCCTGTTACGAACAATGCCTGCAACCCCTCCATGCTCTCCAGCCTCTCAGTTTCCATCAGATCACTTTCTCAGTTCAATCTCCTTCCTTTCTAGCTACTTCTTCTGGAACCCTGACTCCAACAATCTTTGATCACACAAATCATCTTACCATTAACAAAACCCAGCTTTTTATTGTGAACATTTCCAAATATACTTTAAAGTAGAAGAGAATAGTACAATAAACTCCATGTATATATCACTCAGCCTTAAAAACCATACTTTTGCTAATATTGTTCTATCATCTCTCTATCTGTCGAATCTATCTCCCTTATTTTTTGTTCACGTTACCATCTTCTCACTGTCATTCACTCATCTCATTTCTTCCCTCACTTAGCTCAGATTTCATTGGAAATCATAATCACTCTCTTCCACACAGCATCAACTCCCTTGCCCTACCATGCATCTTGTGCACTACTGGAAAAATCGCACTCCTGATTAAATTCATCCTTACTGGTTTTACTTCAAAATCATGACCCTCTAACCTCAAGTGGATCCTCAGCACCACATAGCGAGCCTATTACTATTTCCAGCTCACTCTCTCTCTCACATTCCAGGTGGCTATTTTGTACCTTTTTCTCTTTCCTCAAACCTTTATTTCCCACTACATCGACCACCCACCTATGTCTATACCCACATAATCTGCCTTCACTCCGGTTTCTGTGGTTGAACTTTGCCTGATTCTATCTGAGGCCAGTTCCTTCACTGTCTACTCGATCTTATCCCAGCTGACCTACTCAAGGACATTGCTCTAACAAAAATTCTCCCTTCTATTTTTTTGCATCATCAATGTTCTCTTTGTATCATTTAATCCCATCAACATACAGACATACTATATTCTCCCATCTTAAACAAATAAACAGCAACAAAATAAAACTCTTGACTCCACTTCTTCCTCAAGTTAATACTCCGTTTCTCTATTCACCAATATTGCTCTGAAGAGTTACCTAAATTTGCAGTCTCTTATTCTCCTCCTTCCATTTGTCCTTCACACCAATCAGGCTTCTTTCTATAACACTCTGCTAAAACTGCTCTTGTCAAGGATACAAAGACCTACCCTCTTATTGCTAAATTCAATGGCTAAGTCTCAGTGCTCATCTTAACGTGGCACAGCCTTAAATAGAAATAATCATTCCTTTGTCCCTGAAACATTTTTCAACTGAACTTGAGGTCACTACTTTCTTAGCTTTTTTCTCTTCTCTCACTTGCTATTTCTCAGTCTCTTCCTTTGGTTTCACTTCTTTTTATCTTTAAATTTTGGATTGCACCAAGACTCAGTTTTCGTCTCCTTTCTCTGTAGAGTTAATTTATTGAGGATTTAATTCAGTCTCATGGCTTTAAAAAACAACTCCCAAATGTCTATATCTAGCTTAGTACTCTCTCTTGAACTCTAAACTCGCATATGCAATTTCTTGTATTTATAGTCTTCCCTTCTTCAGCAAATGGCAACTCCATCCTTTTACTTGCAGAGGCCAAAAACATAGGATAATCTGTGATTTCTCTCTTTCTCACACTCTTGCTTCTAATCCACAAGCAGATCATAGTCATTCTGCCTTCAAAATGTATCCAGAATTTGAATAGACAAGTAGCATTTATACTGGATCAACCTTCCCCAGGATAACAATTGTAAACTCTGGACTAAATGTAAAAGACAGCTCCCTGAAGGCAGGAGAGAGTGAACAAAAGCAGATAGATTCTGGAGGGTAGTCACTCGGAGAAAAAAGAAGGGAATGGGGTAAGTTTACCTATTTTTTTTACATTTACCCTGAAGGCAGGCCCCATCTTCATCTCAGGGATCAATTAAAATTCTGAGGGAATGCCTGCAGGTTTGTTTGCTTGAAGAACCAGAGGACAGAATCCAGGGCAACCAGAGCGATTGGCTATGGTTTTGTGACACATTCATCACAAATTTACTGGTTTAAAACAACACCTACTTATTATCTCACAGTTTCCATGGGTCAGGAGTCCAGTATAGATTAATTGCGTCCTTTGCTTAGGGTCTCATCAGACTAAAATCAAGGTGTCAGCTAGCTCTGTGATTCTCATCTGAGCCTCAGGGGCCTCTTCCAAGCCCACTGGTCATCGGAAGAATTCATTTCCTTGTGGTTGTACGACTCAGGTCCCTGTTTTCTTGCTAATTGTTGTTTGGGGTTGACTCAGCTTCTAGAGGATGTCCGCAGTTCCTTGCCACATGGTTCCTATATGCAGTTCACAACCTGGCCATTTACTTTCTCCCAGACCAGCAAGGGCATGCTTCTCTTACTTCTTCCTCTGTGACCAACTGGAGAAAAATTCTCTGCTTTTAAAAGGCTGATCTGATTAGGTCAGGTCGGGCCAACCCAAGATTATCTTCTTTTTGCCAAATGAGGAAACATAATTATGGGAGTAATATCTCACTATTTTCACAGGTTCTGCTCACACTCAAGGGAAGGGGATTATCCTTGGCATGTACACCAGGGGGCAAGAATCTTGGGAGTCGTCCTAGAATCTGCTTATCACACATAGACACTAGAAAACAAGAGGAGATCCTGGAAGAAGAGTCTGAGACAGGGAGCCCCAGAATCTGCATATAAACTCTTTCTAAATCTCTGGCTGACCTCTGAACCACATGTGCAAGGGGCAGACTCTAAGCAGCCCAGGTAGGCTAAGAAAAGTGAACTGAGATTAGATTTTTTTTGTCCAGTGCAAGGACATTGTTCTATTTCGTCAGACTGGAATTATCTAACTCTTATTCTCTAACCGTGGAAATCCTCTGCTCTCTTCAAGGCCCAGCTCACAAGACACAACCTTTTAAAGTTTCCAAGCGATTCCACAAAATAATTTTTCACTTTTTTGTTTTTTTGTGAGGAAGATCAGTCCTGAGCTAACATCTGTGACAATCTTCCTCTATTTTGTATGTGTGACGACACCACAGCATGGCTTGACAAGCGGTGTGTGTCTTTCATGCCTGGGATCTAAACCTGTGAACCCTGGGCCACTGAAGTGGAGCACACAAACTCAACCATTACACTACCAGGCCAGCCCCAATTTTTCACTTTTATTTAGATTTGCTTCATTCTTTCCTGTTCTATAACTATGTATTTCCATGTCTATATCACTAGCTGGAAAGTGCTTTGAGGGTAAGCAATGGTTTATTTACTCCTGTATACCTAGCATCTTCCATTGCACAGGATAGCTTAGTTGAGTTCAAATTTGTTACATGAAATTACATCATACTAATAAAAAATTATTTAGAATCTGACTACTTCTCATCCTTGTCTAAAATATCATGATGTCTGGCTTGTATTACTATAATTGCCTATATTATAATGCCTTGTATTATAACTTTTGCTGCTTCTGTTCCTTGCCTATTAAAAGTATGTTTCCAACATGGCAGCCAACCCACAGCTAACATCATACTCAATGATGAAAAACTAAAAGCTTTTCCTCTAAGATCAGGAACAAGACAAGGACGCCCAATCTCACCCCTTTTATTCAACATAGTATTGGAAGTCCTAGCCTGAGCAATTAGGCAAGAAAAAGAAATAAAAGTCACCCAGATTGGAAAGGAAGAAGTAAAACTGTCACTATTTGCAGATGACATGATATAATACATGGAAAATCCTAAAGATTCCACCAAAAAACTCTTAGAACTAGAAAACAAACTCAGTAAAGTTGCAAGATACAAAAATCAATATATAAAAATTTGTTGTGTTTCTATATACTAATGACAAACTATTAGAAAGAGAAATTAAGAAAACAATCCCAATTACAATTACATCATAAAGAATAAAATTCCTAGGAATACATTTAACCAAGGAGGTGAAAGACCTGTACACTGAAAACCCTAAGTCATTGATAAAAGAAATTGAAGAAAACACAAATAAATGGAAAGATATTCCATGCTTATGGATTGGAAAAATTAATATTGGTTAAATGTCCATACTGCTCAAAGCAATTTACAGATTCAGTGCAATCTTTATCAAAATTCCAATGGTATTTTTCACAGAAATAGAATAAAGAATCTTAAAATTTGTATGGAATCAAAACAGAATAGCCAAGTGATCTTGAGAAAGAACAAAGCTGGAGGCATCATGCTCACTGACTGCAAACTATATTACATAGCTATAGTAATCAACACAGTAGCCAAAAGAATCATTTCAAAATGTACTATAGATCAAGCAATGCCACTCACAAAAGCCTCCAATTACTCTTATCTTATTTGGATGAGAAACCAAAGTCCTTGCATTCATCTGTAAGAATAGTAAGAGCAGCCTGCCCCTGCCATTCTCTGGCTGTCTCTTCCTCTTGTGTACTCCACCATGCCGACCTCCTCAGTCCAAGCACTCTATGCTTTCAGGGACTTTGCATTTGCCATTCTGTCCATCTGGAGTGCCCAGCGCCTTCACCTTCTCCAGGTCTTTGTTCAAATGCTACTTTATCAGAGAGTTTTTCCTTGTCTACCATATTTAGAACCCCCAAGCTAATGCTATCTACTCCCTTTCTTGCTTGATTTATTCCATAGCACTTATCATCAGGTGACTTAATACAAATCTTCAATTTTATTTGCTTATTGTTTATGTCCCTTCATAGGATATCTACCCATGAGGGCCGGGATTCATTGTTGTCCCCTCCTCAATCCCCAGGGCCTTGAGCAGTGCCTGGCCTGCAGAAGGTGTCCAAGAAATACTTGTTGACCGGAGGATAGTATTCATAATTTTATGTTTTATTTATATTTTATTTAATTCTCAAACTATCTTATTGTATGGGTAGAGGGTTCTTATAATTTGTTTCAAGTTTTTTTTCAATTAATCAGGGAATACATTATAAATGAATGGCCTTTTTTTGAACATTAAATCTAAATGGTGTTAATATTTCATTGGAGGGCTGAAAAAACAACAAAATAATGGTAAAATTTAACATTTACTAAACACTTAGAGCATTTCATGTAACTCTTACAATGCTCTTTATGTAGGCATTTATTATTCCTATTTTAAACATGAAAAGGCAAAAAATAAGAAAAAATAAATAATTTCTCTCAGATGGTATTCTCTAAGATGGTCATTACAGAACTGAATCAAAGCCAGGTAGATCTTGTGATCTTGGTTCTTCTTCATACTCCCTCTTTAAATGTGGCATCTAGATCCGTGGGGAATACTCAGTTGCAATCATAGAAAATGCAGTGCCTGAGATGAGCTTCTGCACAGCAGAGAGAACACTGGACTAAGAGTGGATAGACTTGAGGTTAAATACCAAATGGCTGTGTGACTTTGGATGGTTTATGAACCACTCTGAGCTTCAGTTTTCTCAGCCTCAAATTGGGTTGCAGAATTAAAAGAGTTAAATAAGATAATGTGTGTGCAAAAGCTCAATACTGCAAAGTATTTTACAAAGTAACTATGTTTTAATAATCGATATTAATGGCTGTGCCCTGGATGTCAGATCTCTGAATTTACGGTCAAATGCTTTAACAGTTCGGTTTAAATTCCATACAGATTAAGGATTCTAGCCATTTCATTTATCTGACACCTTGTGAGAACCTAAGGTGCTCAATAAAAAGCAGAAATCATCAAAATGCCTATGAGCTGAACATACTGAAGTCACGGATAATAACTGCCACCATCATGACGTGCCCTTGTGTCTACTTTCCTTTCAGGTGGATGGCTCATACTCTTAGCCATCATGCTGCGGTTGGTGGTGGCTTGTCCTGCGTCATGTGCTGTGTGTGCCAAAGATGTGACCCTCTGTCACCAGCTAACCTATATAGTAGGTAATAAAACCGACAACTCTAAAAAGTGTTTCATGTACCTAGCAAATTTGTTGCCATGCCTTTCATTGTACTACTGCTCTCTAGGCTCAGCCTGAAAGAGGTAAACTTTTAAAGAGTAAGCCTTGCATGGTGACTAAAGAATGATAATATTATTTCATTTTCCTGTTCCTGGTGGTCTCACCAAAGCTGTTTTAAGACATTTAGAGGTAATTGAGATATTTTGCCACTACAAAAGAATGCCACCATTTCATGCAGCTACACACATTTTTTTAATTAAAGAAAAAAATAGATCCCTTTAATTATATTTTTGTCCACACTTTGTGCAGGTTTGAACCCTACCACTGGCTGGAGGAAATATCAATGAATCGAAAATCTGAACTGCAATTGTTCAGCATTAGTAAGATTAAGTGATGTACCAGCAAAACAGATTATTATCAAAGTGCATCTAATTTTGAAAGTCTGGTCTTTTTTTATTGGTGGCAAATGAGCTGTAGAAATGCTAACAAGATGCACTGCCTGTATTCATTACATATTGCTTGCTTAAGTCAACAATTTAATAAGACACCTTATTAACAAATTTGAGGAGAATGTGATTTACATCCTGATATCCAAGGAAAGATAAACAAGCTATAAGCCCTGCCAACAGAAAATTTTCAGAAACAAGTCTGAGTTAAGATGGAGTGAAAGAAGATGATTTCTTTTATTTGTAAAATCCTATGGCTCTCTGAGAATTAAGAGGTAGCTGTTATTGTCATCCCTGACAGAAGAGAGACAGCTTCAAGGCTAGTTGGTTGCATAGTGTTTCCAATCAGTATTGAAAACACTTAAACCCTAAACTCTCATCCTTTCAAGTGGATTTCCTGACTACATATTTTTTCTGATCAGAGATAGCTGATGTCTGCAAGAAAGAAACATTGTGCATCTACATTGCTGCACCTCTGCAACTGTATCTCTGTTCTCATTTACAGAATAACACATTTGCGAAGTTAGATTTCATAAACACTGAAAATTAAATGGATGATTTGTGAGTGGAGACTCTGTCTACTGCTGGACAAGAAGCAACAGACAGAAACAATAGCCTGCTCCCTCAGGGTTGACAAATCCCTAGAGGATGGGGGACCCATAAAAGCAAAACTCCCTCAACCCATGCCAAAACAATGATGATAAGAACAAAGTGCCAAACCGGCCAGAATTAATAGAATTCAAATAATCAGTAATACGTACTACAAAAAATACCGTGATTTACACTCGCTTGTGCTGCAGAGATGGGAGCAATTCTTCCAAAGGAAGGCGCTCTGAAAATCCTTTGTCTTTTACTTTTTTTTTAATCTCTTTATTTCAGCGGTGTTGTCTGAATTTCATAAGGGAATAGTGATTTGCTTCTCCCATGGTCGATTGTTCTAATATCACCTGCAGACCTCCCAGGGACAATGGACTCTTCCATCCTTATGACACTGTCATCCGCAGTCAAAACAATTTTAGCATGATAAAGATGTGGCACAATAACTCCTGATTATAATACATCTTTATTGAGTTAAAGTGCTTTGATTTCTAATGACAGAGCAGTGATAGCGCTGAGGTGATTATGGTGAAGGGATTTAACAGTTGGAAGCCCTGAGTACCACCTGTCATCACATGATGGACTTCATTGGAGGGAACAGATAATAGACAGGAGGCCAAGAAGGCCCAGACTATAATGAGAACCCCACTGACAGATCCTCGGGTTGTCTGGAGAGAATATAGATCCTTACCAAGTTGCCAACTTTTAGCCTGGAGCTAAAAAGCAGAAACCAATGCTCCTTCTCACTCCCCTAACCCCAACCCACACCTTTATGTTTGAGAGAAAAGATGATTGACTTCACAGCATAAATATACATTGCTGGTGGAAAACTGTTTAGGAAGCCAGACGCAGAAGCGGCTTTGGGTGAATCTGTACGGGGCCAGCAGGGCTGGAGCAGGTCAGTACACAGCCCCACAGAGAGGAAGCCTAAAAAGCCACCTTCAGAAAACATCAATGATGATAATCCCAAACAACGAATTAACTTTGACATCTAAAGGAACAGATGGGTTTATGTTTCTCAAACAAATATGACATAGTAACAAAGAATATGAAAATCCATCATTCTGATAAAGAGCTGGCTTCCCCCTCAACTAAGGAATCAGAGAATTATCTTCCTTTTGCATATTGTCCTTACCCAGGTGATAAGCTTGCTCAGAGGGTAGAGATTATCTGTGCCCTCCACTGTACCCACCTGCGTGTACCTTGCTTCTAGTTTGTGCTTTTCTTCCCCACAGCAGCTCCCGTGACCACGAGGGTTTTAATCCTCACTGACGGATACCTCTCCTCTATAGAGAGCACAAATCTGTCTCTCCTGTTTAATCTTGCCCTGCTCTCCTTGAGCAGAAATGGCATCGAGGATGTTCGGGAAGATGCCCTGCATGGCCTCGCAAAGTTGCGGACGTTGCTGCTGGAGCACAACCAAATATCCAGCTCGTCGCTCACTGATCACACCTTCAGCAAGCTTTGCAGCCTGCGGGTGCTGGTGCTCAGCAATAACGCCCTTCGCACCCTGCGGGGCTCCTGGTTCCGAAACACCAGGGGCCTGACCCGGCTCCAGCTGGATGGGAATCAGATCGCTAATCTGACAGACACTTCCTTTGGAGGCACACATCTCCACAGCCTCAGGCATCTGGATTTATCTAACAATTTTATTTCCTACATTGGGAAAGATGCCTTCCGGCCCCTGCCTCAACTGCAGGAAGTGGACCTTTCCCGAAATAGGTTGGCCCACATGCCGGATGTTTTTACTCCACTGAAGCAGTTAATCCTTCTGAGCTTAGATAAGAACCAGTGGAGCTGCACTTGTGATCTCCACCCCCTCGCTCGATTTTTAAGAAGCTACATTAAGTCTTCTGCCCACAAGCTCAGGAATGCCCAGGACTTAAATTGTCAGCCCGCCACCACAGCCGTGGTCGCTGCAAAGAGTGTGCTAAGGCTGTCTGAGACCAACTGTGATTCCAAGGCTCCCAACCTCACTCTGGTTCTAAAGGACAGAAGTGCCCTCCTCCCAGGGCCGGATGTGGCCCTGCTGACTGTCCTTGGCCTTGCAGGTATGCCACGGAGAAGTGCCCTCCTCTTTTCCCTTCTCTTGTCCATAAGCCTGTTTACACTCAATGATGCCTTTCTCAGGCAGCTGGGGAAACTTGCCAGGGCTGGTGGAAGAGAGGTTGTCAGTAGATGCGGGATGATGTTGGCTGATTTGGCACAGGTTGCAAGAATTTCCTGTTGCAGAGAAGCTAACATAGAGGAAAGGGTTTTGCACCAGAACTCAAGAGCTCTAGTCCTGGTATAACTAGCACTGTGATCGTAAGTTCATTTGCTATTTAGACTTCAGTTGTCCTAGAGTATCTGTGTTTCATCAATCATCCACTCGCCGAGGAGTACTGGTACATCCATTAAGACGCTAGGAGACAGGGATTAAAGGAGTTTGAGACCCAGTCCCTTTCCTCGAGGCACTCATCTGTGTGCCTCTCCATGGTGTAGTAAGCATCAGTGGGCTTTACCAAGTGCATGGGGAGATGCTATTATGACAGCCACACGCATCCTACTCTATAGTGCTTGTATAGCACAGCGACTGAGTGCATGAGCTCTGCTGTTGGACTACCTACATTTGAATTTTGGCTCTGCTCTTACTTGCCATGTGACTTTGGGCAAGTTATTTGACCGTTCTGTGTCTTGATTTCCTCCTGTTTGGAGTTTTGAGTTCTTCTAAGATTTCTGTTTGTTCAACTCTTTCAAAAACTTGGCCCATATTTCCCCAGACTGACTAAGGAGAAGATAATGTTCAACCCATTAAATTTTTGAGGGTAATTAAAAAAAATTTAAACTATGCACCAGCTATCATTATATCTCACTGGATGAATGACATAAAGTGATGCTTGGTGTGATTAGTTGAAGACCAAATATGCATGAGATTTCTTGAGTTATCAACCTCCATGTGTGTTTTTCACCTATGCTTTCAGTGCATGGTGAAATCCTCTGCACCTGTGGGTAACTATGGTGATGAGAATTGTGCACCTGTGTGTGTGGGGGGGGGGGGGCCGGGGGGGAGGACCCAAAGCAGAAAAACCAAAGGCTCACAAATGGCATCCAAGACTGAACTGATGTCTTTTGAACATGTGCTACAAATAATTATTCTATAGCCGGTTTCCAGTGAATTAATTGAACATCAGATTTTTAACTCCTGACCATTACACTTTAATCATGATAGATGGAGACCAACATCAGGTTGAGACAATGGAGCTACCATTAACAATAATCAAACTCACTTGGAAGTGAATTCAAATGTTCTCAGAAAGATAAATTGTTTTAAAAACTGTGTAAACATGTCAGTAATTATATGTATTGAGAAATAATTTACCATAAAACACAAAAGCAATATGGCAGCAGAGAATTTTTCCTTAAATGTGCTTCTTAGAATACTAGTTCGAGAGGATAATTAATAGATATTCCAACAAAAACACACACAGATGCACATATAAGCAATATGCTGTGGGGTTCAAATAGATTTGGGCAATGCTGGATTAAACAAAGTGAAACAGACTTCGTTACTGCGGCATCTCTCACTGCCTCTAATTTTCTAATAAGCATTATGAATCTCTAAGAGGAAGATAGAATATGGAGCATTTCTCAACTTTATTTGACCATAAACCCTTTTTTTCACTCAGGATTTCATTGAATTAGTGCTTCACAGGACATTGTTTTGGAAACATTACAATAGGGTAATTTTCAGTATCTTCTAGGTATCTTTTGCGTCTATTTTCAGAAAAGATTTTGCTAACTTATCAACTGCATTGTGTAGAGATAAATAGAAGTTTTGGAAGATTCCACAGGTTTTGTCAAAATGATAGGAAGCTTAATATGCATGGATAAATTCTGATAAGTTATAAATATGATTATATACATGTTAGATTTAAGGTGTGAAATTATCATACTAACGTATCTTTCATTGAGTAATTGTTAAAGGTAATATTTTTAAAAGAGATTCTTTTTTTAAAAAAACTCTGACTTTTGATATCAATTTATTCCATTAAAATTCTACTCCTTCTAAAGTAAAAGTTTAGTCAATTATCTATTCCTCTAGGTTGTAGGGAAAAGGCTTAGAACTATAATTTGGCCTCTGATTCCATTTTCTTTTTCAGCTATAGATAAATCATCACAATTCAAAGGAATATAAATAATTATATTCAGGGAATTTAAAACTAAAAGTGGTTATTTGGCACCAAACATTGACATCTTGATGTTTCCCATTCTGTGACCTGGTGGATATAAAGAGAATGCTTTCATGAAGCTGTAACTTGTTTCCAATACTTCAATGAGAACTTATCATTAATTTTGCTTTTTGCTTTGTTTTGTTTTTCCAACTCAGAAAGATTGTTAGAGTACTTTTTAAAAATAGCAACAATGCCCACGGCAATGAAACGTCAGCCATCCGAACAGCACGTTCAGCCTGCCTGCAAGTTTCCTTTGCTGCTGTTGCTCTCTGCACTAATAGATGGTGACCACAGCTGAGTGGTCACACGATACAGACACAACTCCAGCATCGACAGCGGGGGAGTCAGTGGTTCCTTGCCGATTAGACACAATTAGAAGAGAAACTCTATCCTATAATCAGATTATGCCTACTCTCATTTCAGTGGCTGCTGCATGTATCTAAGAAGATTTAGGTCTTTCTTTCCTTTATTACGTGGTTTAGTAGATGCACCAGCCATACAAAGTATTCTTTTAATGATTTGTTTTTTTGATTTTTTTTTCCTAACGGCTGGGTCTTCTAGAACATAATAGGGCAATACAAAACCTCAACAGCAGCAGCAGCAATCACAACCATAAATCACAAGGACCACTCATTGAACCTTACTATATCAAAGCACTGTGTTAAACACGTCACATATATGACGTCATTTAATCTCCGAGTGGTGTTGATTATCCCCATTTGACAGAGGAGGAAAAATAAGGCTCAGAGAGGTTAGAAAGCTTGCCCAAGAAGTGTCAAAAGAGAGCGCTGAATCTTGAGTTTTCTTACTCTATGTAAGCGATAGAGTCTTTCTAAAACTATTATTTTCATATGTTTTTAACATTTTAAAACTAAAACCTTTGTTTAGAATAACTCAAATTCTAGGATCTGGCAATAAAAATGTTTTTATTAGTAGGAGTTTTGCTACTACTTTTAAAAAATCTGTGCCTTTAATAAAAATTAAATTATTTCAATACGTTGTAGCACTCTCCAACAGTGTATTGTTGTCAAATAAATTAAAATGGGGCTTATAAGACCTTAAGATCTGCTAAACTGCACAAAGGTTGGAGGATTTTACCAGAAACTGCTATTCTCCTTAGTTAATCTTCATCTTAACAGAAAAAGTGAAATAACTATGCCTGACACCTTCCCTTTTTTTTTCAAGTTCAAAAATTACCGTCACATTTCCACTAAAGTTGTCTGCAGTGGAGAGAATCAGGCATGAGGCAGTCAATCAATGAGCCTAAGAGGCTGACATCATCTCATTCACATCTCATTCATCCAGGCATGTCTTCACTGCCAGAGTCAGGGAGCTGAGGTCTCTGAGGGAGCTGACTTGCCCAAGGTCACACAGCAAGTTGTAGGCAGAGCTGGACTTAGAACACAGAGCCCCTAACTCAACTGATACTGACACCATGTCTTCCTGATCACCATTTTGGGGATTTGTAGGATTAGACCACTTAGCACTTTTCATTATTAGGATTTATAAACAGAATTTCTTCTGCTTATTTAAAAATATCTAATAAACATTTCTGGAATGCCTCCTCTGTACCCGAGTCATGGGCACTGGAGACACAATATTGAACACGACTGAAAAGATTCTCTTCATCACAGTGCTTGATTCTAGCAGGGGAGGACAGACGGTGAACAAGAAGATGCGTAAGTGAACACAATAATTTTATACTGTTATAAGTGCCAAGGAAAAAGGGAAATCACTGTGACAGAGAGGGAGACGGGGTATAACTCAGAGACGTGGGTTTGAACATCTAGGTGGTTGAAGATGCCACTTCTTGAGATGGGAAACTGTGGGGGAAAAACATGTTAGACTCTGCACTTCGGTTTGAGAAACATTGTCCTTTACACTTTCATTCAGAAAGTAAGCTATACCTACATAGAACACGCAATGATAGGACCAGGCAGTCTGAGACTAGATGTCAATTATTTTATTGTGGGAGTTCATAGAAGGGTGTGATCTTTGCAAGATGGAAAAAACAGCAAAGGTATCAAGAAATGTGGAGGTATTGATTTAGATTTTAAAGGATAAATAAAATCCCAATAAGCAGAGATAGGATAAAGTATTATAAGCACCACCAAGAGCACACAGAAAGCCTTAGAAGTACATTTTAAGACTAATGAATTGAAGAGTTTGAAACATGGTATTTGAATGGGGGAAATAATGAAAAATAAGGGAGGTTATAGCCGGATTGCACTGTGTCTTGAATGTCAAGCAGTTTGACCTTTATGCTAATAGGAATCCAATGACGTATTCTGAGCTGGGGGTGGATCTTTAGGAATGATTAAAATATAGCAATAGCATGTAGAATCAATTTTTCTTTTTGAGGAGGTTATGGTATATGAGAATTTCAGGGTATATACTAAATGAGGTCTATTTGGGGGATTGATTACAGGATTAAGAAATAGGAAATTTGGAATTAAACTGGTTTGCCATAGGCAGAAAAAGAATTTTAATGCAGGAATTATTTTATCTTGAATGAATTTTAGTCCATAAAGAAAGCTTTTTTCTACCAAAGATATTCCAGATGGTATTGTTTCTTATAATTTTTAACAGATACAGATAAAGATCCAAATTAGAAAGCAGAACAATGTTGATTAAGCAGCCTCTGTCTGGACCAATGTTTTTCCACATGGTGATGGACTTCCCACGCATTCCGATGCCCTTTAAACCATTAACCTTGATATTTGTGGATTTCACACTTGGTGATTTATATGTTTCTCCTGTGATGTTATCTTTTAATGGTCTCTCTATTTGTCACAGGAGCTGTTGGTCTCACTTGCCTAGGTTTAGTTCTATTTAACTGGAAACTCCAACAAGGCAAAGCAAATGAACACACATCAGAAAACCTTTGTTGCAGAACCTTTGATGAATCCTTGTGTGTTCATGAGGCAAGAAATTACCACGCTAAGGGATACTGTCACTGCCACTTAACTCAGGAAAACGAGATAAAGGTCACGTCCATTGTGGGATCCAGAAAGGAAATGCCACTTTTACAGGAAAGCAGCCATCAAGCAGCACTGGCCTCTGAGTCCACAGCCCTTGATGGATCATTTAGAAACCTGAAAGGGAAGGACCACGGGGCAGACAGCACTTTCTTCTGCCTTGGTGGCAGATTGCTACAGTCAGGATGTTCAGAGCCTCCTGGGAATACGGCAGCTTTTAATGAAGCAGGCTTACTTACAAGAGGTTGTCCAAAGAGAGTTGAAAAGCTAAGGAATCTTGAGCCTGGGGAAGTTCAACCTCAAACTCTGCCACAGCATGTAACAAGAATAATAGGTGAGTCGCCTTGTTTTAGAAAATCCAACTCTGTTTAAATACCTCTGAAGGAGGTGGCCTCTTTTAATTTCCTCAAAAGAGGAATGCCCCCCAAATCATTGTAGCACTAATCTATTCCTCTTCTAAAAATACTGAACCTGTGTGTATATGTGTGCTCACAGGTGTGTGTGTGTGTCTGTGTGTTTGGGGTGAGGTGTCGATGGAGATTCCTCACCCTCAGGAGCTGAGAGTACATCTTGCACCTGTTGGACAGTGAATTTTGTGACCTAACAGCTATCAATGTTTTTTTTAAAAAAAGAAGCCTTTTAAATAGCAATAGTGCTGGTAAGATTTATGGGAGGCTAAGTATCGGCTTCCAATCCAACATCTTTCGAGTTCTAATGCCAATTCTGCAGTAAGCAACCCTCCCAGAGCATGACATGTTAGAGGAATGGGCCTTCTAATGCTAGTGATTCATTTCAGGAATGATGTCAAGACACACACTTTGCTTGCTGAGCTGTCAGGGATGATAACTTTCCAGTCCAGGGAAAGTCAGGACTTAATTCATCGTCCCATGTTGGGAGCCAAGTGAATCTGGCCATGACATCTACCCACGGTATGTGGGCGATGTCAATATTTAGGTGGAGGCAATGAATTAAATGTCTTCCTTTTCCTTCCTGAACAGTAAGGCAATGCTTTCAGTCTCCGCAGTGAAAACTTTGACAGCTGCTCTGTAAAGGAGTTCCTGTCATTTATTTGAATTGGTTCACAACAAGCAGAGCTTTCTCTCAGAACACGAACGACAGAAGTGCTGCACCAAGAAATTCTTACCATGGGGATCCGGATCTCAGGATGGATTTGGGGACAATTGGAAAAGAATGAAACTGTATGTTATTTCACGTGTGGCATAAGGCAGGATGTGAATTTACTCCATTGCATTCCCCAGACTCTACTTCTTAACAGTTTCTGGGAACCGATGATTTGACTCAAGAGAGCAATGGCCGACAAAAGAAACATCTGCCATAGAAACCAGATCAGATTGGTTTTATTTTATAAAGAAATAAGCACTTAGCCTTTCAATAGAATCGTACCTTAGGCAGATGTTTCTTTTTGGCTTTGTCCAACGCCTTAACTTTCTCTAGGAAACTCCTAGGTGGAAGGAAATGTGGTCTCTTAACCATTTAAAACCCAGTCCCTTGTTTCACACAGAGAACACTGGTTTGTCAAATTAATACAGTTACTTTTAAGAAAGACTTGAAATTCTGTTTCATGCCCGGCATTGTACTGAAGCTGGAGAGGACAGGTGTTTGAGGAGAAAGCAACTAAGGCCACACCTGCTCCAGAACAGAAGTCAGTAAGAGGCAATCTCACTCTGATTATGTCTTCTCCCTTGGGCACACAGAATCTGTATTTCAGGAGAAAAGGAGACTTTAGAGGTGATCTAATCCAAAGTCTTAATATTTATCTTCGAATCACAGAGCTCTCTTAGACTCTGATAAAGGCTACAAATTCTTTCCCCAGAATAATTTTGTATCCACATGAAGTTCCCATCTAAGTCTAATCTCTTGACACCCAGTGAGTAAATGGCTTCTCCAAGGTCACTCAAAAAGTTTAAGGCAGATCTTAGATTAGAATTAGATGCTAGCCTGGGGCTTAATTCATGTCTTTCTTTCTATCACTGGACAGAAATACTTCTTTCCTCCTCTGGATAAAACAAAATTTCACAAAACAAGAGAAAGTACAGTGATAAGATGTAATTTTAAACTTAATATGTATCGTGGTTAAGAGGATAGGGTTTAGTATCAGACAGACCTGGGTCAAGTTCTGCCTGTGTCATTAAGCTGACACATGACTAGGGGAGAACATTCAGTCTCTCTAAGCTTCTTCCTTCATCTCTACCAGTGATAGGATAATAGGACCTGTCCAATGGATCAGGTCTCCTGTGATTATTAGATGAGATAATGAACATACAATACTTAGCACAATGCCTGGCTCTTAGTGTATGCTCAATTAATGGTAAATATTACTATTACTTAGTCATTAATATTATTTAACATATTTCATTAATATTATATTAAAATGCACCATTTAAAAGTTCCAGACAGAGATTCCTGCAACACAGACCAGGCCATATTCCAAAACACTTATTTATTTAACAGATATTTAATGAATACTGTATTATGTGGTGGGAAATAAACCAGATATGGTTTCTTCTTTAATGACACCAACAGTATCACAAGTATTTCTCTTTGGTTGTTGAGATTATTCTCTGTTTGAAACCTGAACACTACTCAATATTAAATCATGTTCTTCCTTATATTTAGTTCCAAGTGGGAAATAAATGAAGAAAAAAATTACTACGGCCATTTGAGAAGAATTTAGATATTACTCATATTTAAAGCTAACCTAATCAACAACTAATCTAAAGGTATACAGCTATGAACATTTTTATTTCAAATCCACAACTTTTAAGTCAGTATCACAACTGATTAAAATGAGGCACTAAAGACTGCCATTGTAAACACACCAAATAGCCAAAAGTCATTTGTGGGTTTGGTCAAAAATTAGGAAATATTCAAGAATTGTTTAATCAGAGGAGCCATTTTTGCACCTTGCATAAGATTTCTAAGCATCTGTTTGGTTGGGGTAATAAAACTCTGCTCAGTGCTAAATTCCTGCATTTATTGTTCAGCAGATATCAGCAGTGACACATTTAGTAGAAGATATGCAACATCCGCTTCAGCCTTGGCAAGAGAAAGTCTTGAAAAGCATTTAACAAATGAATCATGGCAGCCTCCAATAGAAAAAGAAGACAATGGCTTACAACCTCACAGGCAGAGACATTTTATTACAAGCTCATCATCCAAGCCTTGTGAGCCTGAGGAACACTATGTACAAAAGATCTTACAAAAACATGAATCAAAATATGATGATCCTTGCGGACTGTTAAACTGGAGTAGGCCTAGGTATTTTCAGCCAAACAATTCTCTCATCTGTAAATATGTGCCCTGTGATCAATTTCAAGATTATGTGAAAGAAAAGAAGCCAAATCGTCAAGAACATTCAAAACCCAAGAAAGAGCAAATCCAAATTAACAGTGCAATAGAAAGATTCCTTACGAGTGAGAACAACATGGAGTTGTTGGGGTTATCAACAAAAATCAAGAAAACATATTCCCCTAAGAGGGTTAGCTTCCATGATCCTGATTTAGTAGAAAAAAATAGGTTGGTGATGTCATCCAAAGCATCAACCCATTGGACACGGCAGAAAAATCAAAGTAACCACCTGACCAAATTGGATCTCAAAAATCGTAGCAATCCTCAGGAGAGATACAAAGGAGGGAAATGGCTTACTGATCCACAGATTCTGAAAAAGAGGAAGACCATTCAATCTGACCTTAAAGGGAAAATTAAAGGACAAAATTTAAGGATAAAATTAAATTTACACCCTTTTAGAAAAATCAGAGTCTATCCCGAAAAATCCTTGCCAGAACTCCCAAATAAATGCAAACAAACATCGTTACCTCCTAATAAATTATCCAAAGCTTCTGAGAAAGAAGCCAAAACAAACCTTGTGTCCTCTGCTGATTTTTCCCAACAGCCAGAGAGTAATAACTATTTTAGACTCACTTCAAAGAGGCTGCCTCTCAAACATGCTCCAAAGCAAACCCCATATTACAAAAAAAACACTAAAAAAGCTCTTCTGCTCAATGCTAGCAACTTATCTGTAGTCAATCAGAGCTCTGTGGAAGGCAACAGTCAGCCTAATGGTCACATTCCTGGTAGAAACCCATCAACATTGCTTCAGCCTACACCCATCGTACCTGAATATGGGCATTCACACTCTCAACTCCCAACTGAGCAAGTGGAAGGTGCAACTCATCTTGCATTGGAAGTTCCTAGTTATTTACCAGCTACCTGGGAAAATACAGGAAGTGATGTTTTACCATCCTGCCATTCCCGGGAGGCTACTGATCAAGGGGCACCAGAGTCCACTGAGCACATGGAGCAGGACAAATCAAAGACCAGTGAGCTGAACCAGTTTGCTTTGTCCCTGGGGAATCAAACACAACTTGCAGGCGGCCACAAGACTGACACCTACAAGAAACATACTTTGGATCAAAATCAAACTTTACAACATGTAGAGCAACACTTAAGTCGTGAACAATTTGGAAATGAAGTAAAACCACTAATGATAAAACCCAAAACATCACATCAAGTTGTGGAAAGTTGTATTATGGATGAGGGAAATATTGCAGAAAAAAACCTTCCTAAAACTGACACTTATGATGCCTCTCCCATTCCCCGGACACAATCCAAGGGCAACCTAACATTCATGAAGACAAATTCTATTCTATACCATGATAGACTAGAGCTTCCTGAGGATATCAGTGCTTCTCTCAGAGCTCAAACCATGGGGCATCTCACCGATAGTGGTGAAAAGGAAAACGCATTGCTTAGAGATGACAGCACTGAAGCACTAGAGATAAAAATAGCAGGGAAAGAAGAGAAAAACATGCTTGATGAAAGCAAGGCAAATTCCAGTATATTAAGTAGGACCACGCAGATGACTTTAAGAGGTACCACAAAAGAAAAACAGCAAACCTGGGAAAATGGAGAAAGTGGAAAACATGTATTACATGATTCAAGCTCTGTTGAGGCGACTATTATAGCTAAGGATTTGAGTACCACGAGTTTCCACGGAACTGAAAATAGACTACCTCATAGTGAAACAGATCTTAAAATTAACGGTAATATGCATACTTTCAGAGAAGTTCAAAATACTCAAGCAGATAAAGATAACAGTGCACACAAAGAAGATGCAATGACAGTGGAGACGCATGAAGCATTCTCTCTCTTACCAGAGTTAAAAGACTTCAGTTTTGAGGCAGAAAATGAGATGCCTCTAATTCCTAGAAGAATAAATGAAGCTGAAAACTCGGCTCCCAAACCTGCACTGTCTCCCCCATCTGCTGATTATGCTAATCCATCACCTTTAGAGGCAGAACCGAGTGAACAAAATAACTCAAATAATAATCATTTTCTACTTTAGCTTTCTTCAAAAGGACACACAAACACCCCCTAGCCTTTGCGTGCATTTCAAATGCATTATTTTGGAGGAAAAAATCCCGGTAACTCTTTGTTATCAATGAAATAAAAGTACGTGGTTGAATATAATGCAAAAATCAAAGACGGAGACACAAGATATGTTTGACACAATTAATTGAATTTGCTTTTCTAAGGAATGGGAAAGAAAAGTTTTGCCTAGTCCTGGAAAAGAAAGCAAACTAAAAAAAGAAAAAAAAAAAGCCTTAAGCAAATGGAAGATTAAATAAGAAAAAAATACTTGAGCAGATTTACACTTGATGTTTATTTTATGGAAATTACCATACACATCTCAATTAGTGGTATTACAATATTGCTTTGTACACAGATGATTATATATTCATACTTGTGCCTGATCTGTTTTCCTAATTATGTTATGAAAATAAAAATTGAGCTTTGTTTGTTAACTATAGTCTAGCTGATATGCATATTGGTATATGTCAACCATTAGCAACCGTTCTGTTGACAATTATCCTAAATCGTAAGTAGAAGTTTTTAAAACCTGTTATTTCTCTAAGAAAAAAACATCACGGTACTTCCAGGGGTAGTAGGACATTTCTGTATGATCTGTAAAATCCTGTAAATCCACTAGGTGGAGATCTCGTCTTCAATCATTTTAGAAGAACAAATGGGGCTTCAAGAACACAATGGATCCTGAACAAAAGGAATTTTAATGAGATTTATTGCCAATTGTTATTAACTTTAGATTTTGAAAACTAAATTACCCATTAGCATATAAGCTTTCAAGGTTTGATCTCTTGAATTTAGCATGCCACTGTTGTTTGCTGTCAGTATTCCTCCTTGTGCACAAGAATTAAACATCCTTATAAATATTAGTTTAAAAGCAATAGTAGAATAAGCATCTCTCATTCAAAGCCACACATTTGAAAGACAGAGATGTACTCAAACAATTTTCTTACTGATCTCCCAGTAAGATGTTGAAAACAAACCTTCATGGTATATAATACAGTATTTCACGTTTCCTAGTGGGAAAAGAAGTTGCAAAGGTAATTAACTTTCTCTGCCCCTAGCTCTATATCTAAGTGTCTGTATCTTTATATCCATATTTGGCAACATATAAAGCTTAAAAGACTATTAGAACAATGTAAATATTGCTTACATGTCCCACCTAGCTTCTGTTTTCTTTCCTATTCAGGATTGCCAGCAATGATGTAACTTTCTTATTTTGAAAGTCCCTAACCTTCTTCTCTCTCCTTCTTCTCTCTTCTCCTTGGATTCAAAATTTTCTTGCTTTTAAGTCCAACTCCTCTCCCCTCTATTTGTGCTCAGCCTCTCTGCTTGAGCTTAACTCCTCTGCCATCTGGCTGCCTCCCCTGATCTCACTTCGTTGGGGTAAGCACCTTTAAGGTGAGAAGAGCATCTATGCCAACTTCTTGCACAATAATTTCACTGGATTCTAATTGACAGCTCCCTCAGTTTTGCGGACTAGGTTACTTTTTTTCTTGGTAGCTACCTTTTTCCTTTCCTTTTTTGTTTTAAGCACCTTCACCTTACTGCAGAGCCCTTAGCTTTGTTCTCTCTCACTGCCAACAAGATGCCAGATATCTAAGGGTCTAATGAGTACTCTGGTCACTAGCTGACTCTCAGGAGGCAGTGATGATGGTTCTCCTGGACACTTTCCTCTCTTCCATTTCCTAAATCTAGTCTTTCACCTCCTTATGATGTTATGTTTCCTCTGAAGTAGTTCTCAGGTTTACCCTTGCTCCTGGATCCCCATGGTAACCACTGTAGTCTTTGTGTAGTAATCGGCTGGATTCCTGCAATCAGAGCCCTGCTGGATGCTCTGACTGCAGTGTCTTTTGCGTCCGTTTCAGCCCACTAGTTAGTTCTCTGTCTTTACTGGGCACAAATCTCCTGGGGTACTTGTTAAAATGCAAAGTCCCAGGCTCCATCCCAGAGATTTTGATTCAGCAGATTTAGAATAGGGCCCCAGAATCTTCATTTTAACAAATACTCCAGGGTAATCTGGAGCGTAATGTGCAGCCCACACATTAAGAACAACGCTTAGCTGTTAGCGAACAATGCCCGCTAGGAGATAATTCAGTGCCTGCCTCACTCTAGGAACTGCATACAGTTCTTTGAGTAACTGAATAAATCCTTTTATACCAAACTCAGATGAATTTTCCAAAACAACTACTTTTATCATATCTCTTCACTGCTTTAGAGACAAAAATATAATTTCCCAGGATTTTATCTCCAAATTCCCTGTTCCGGTTTCCAAAGATTTCCAAAATCTGATCCCATCTAACTATCGGGACTTTTTCTACCTCTCACTGTTTTCTGATAAGCATTTCGCATCTCCAGTAGGCTGGTGTTCTCACTGTCCTTTCTGTCTCCATGGGTCTTGACTATGAGGACGTACATAAGAGACAATAATGAGCTTCAAATTCAAGGAGTGAGGCAAAGACAGACATGAAAGAAAGAATGAGTAGTGATGTTGATAACCTAGAAAGCGATGACCGGGAGAGCATGATGTTAGTGTCTAAAAATGAACTTGTTTCAAATGATGCCTGGTAGAGAGATTTAACCCCTCAGTGGCTACAAGTTTCCAATAACTAATAAGCCTCTCCCTTGTGTCCTTTCTGTAATGAAGCTGCATGTGGTCTCTTCACTTGGGCTGTTTTTCTCTCTCACCAACCCCCTTCATTCAGCAAACTCCTTTTTTTATGCTCATGATCTCAGCTCAAGCGTCACTTCTTCCAGGAAGCCTTTCCTGACCTACACGATTTTTTTGTCCCCCACCTGCTCATGTCCTTTAGTATGCATTCTCATCTACTCTTGTTTTCCTTCATTTAGGCTTGTAACTATAAAATCATTGTTTATTCATATAAAACCAATGTGTTTATTCAATTTATCTCCATAGGGCCACTAGGTCTTAGGCTCCATTGAGAGCACATCACCAGTGATCCGCCACTCCTGTTCCTGGGGCTGTATACAGTAGATACTCAATAAATAACTGTTGAAGGAAAGAATGAAAACTAGCACAATTGTTCCCTTTTTCCTCACCACTCAGCCTACTGATATGGTGAAGAGCTTACAGGGCAATGCAAAGATGACTCAGGCATGTCACATACAGAAGCAGCTCAGCTTCGTGCTGCTGAGGTGGCTACCACAGCCATGCCAGGGCCCACCTGACTGACCAGCCCAGATACTGATAGCTGGTCAGAGCCTCTGCTTTCCTGCCATGCTCTGCCCCATCCTCCACCCCGAAGGTCACCCACAGGGCCCAGACCCTCTGCTCATACGCTTCACTGAACAGCAATCAAACCTTTCCACTTAAGTACTCCCAATTTGAGCCCTCTTAGGATTTTTTAAAATCTTAAATGTACTCCTTTGGCCCTATTCTGCTTCTTTTCCATTTTTTAGCCTATTACTTGTGACATCATTCTACCCAAAAAAATGTTTTTAGAAGCTGCCAATGACTTGCTTCTATCTCCAAATTAAAACTCCCATATGTCCCTTATCTACAGTCATGAAGAGTCAGTTAATAAAAGCAAAGGGAATTCCCTTGGTTGTTACTTTACATTATACTGTGGAACAGCTCACATCCCACAGAGAGGAGGAGATTCTAGATTAAGTGCTTGACACACATATTCCCAGAAAATACACCTCAAGTTTATATTGAAAGACAAGGGAAGCTTTTCCCAAACTATTTTATGTCATGTAATTTTCAAGACAAAATTTTCTGGACATCGAAATTCAGATGAGGGATTGGAGGCACTGAGAAGCAACAGTGGTATTCATTCACTTACTCAACAAATATTTTTGAGCATCCACTCTGTACAGGTCTAGGTGCTGGGGTTACAGCAGCAAACAAAACACAACAAACAAACAAAAATACCTGCTTTTATGGAGCTAACATTGTGGTAGTGAGAGAAGATTCTGTACAAACATATAATGTGTCAGATTGAATGGTCAGGAGAAGAGGTTATTTCTTCTGCCATACTCAGTCCCTTCCCATAATTTTCTTCATTTGTCTTCATGAGGGTTTGTGGGATTGGGTAATGACTCGGTCTGGGCTTTCCCTTTAGAAAAAGGATGGGAAACTTGCTTTTTCCTTACAAACATCTGGACTGGGGCTGATTCTGTTTCTCCTCCTTGAGATAACAAAAGCCTCACTTTATCTGCTCCCTTGTTGAAGAGAGATAAAGTGCCTGGGAAGGATCTGAAACAAGGTTGTATAAGAAAAGGACAGCAATAACTAGGATGATTTGGACTGGACAAATAAGGGCCATTGGTCTTTATGTACGAGGATCTCCAGTGTGAAGAATGTGAACTAATTCCCTCCACTCAGAGCAGAAAAATCAATGTGGGCTGATGTCAAATCACAAGGATTTCAATAGAGAACAAAGCATCCTGGCAGGGAGATTCTTCGACACTGTACTAAACTGTGTTATCAGAAGAGAGTTGTGGAATCTGCTCCTTCGCCAGCCTCTGAGAACAAAGTAGACATCAATCTGCCTGGGACAGTTAAGAGGAATCTTTCCTCAGACAGACGGTCTGGGATTTCATTCTGGGATTTTCTGACTGTTCCCCTCCACTCTCTTAGATCTATGATCATATTTAAAAACATGTTTGTCACTGTTTACATATCCTACCGTACTTATTCCTTCCCTAACATCGATCCCTCCACTGGGACTCTAAATCTCTGTTCTTAAGCACTTTCTCACACAGTCACTCAGGGAGTAGAGAAGGACCAGGACCAGGGCTCCTGGCTCCTGCTGGAGCCAACACTACCTAAAGACCACTTGTCCGGGGGCCTCTGCCTGAGGCCTACCTCACGGTGCAAAGCCCACACAAATCCATCTTCTTTCTTCAGAAAATGACTAAGTGTGGCTGAAGCGTAGTTAATAAAATTGCAGCTGAGATGAGACTGTGAGTCATCTGTCATAGCCTGGTCTCTCTTTCACTAATCAGTGGGAGAAACATTTCAAAACCAGAGAACAGCAGCAGAGAAATATGCGGTCCTTGGACTTCTCGAGGCAATTAGAGACTAAAGAGCGGAAGGCAGATCAGTCTTCCTGCCTTGACGGTCTTAAAATACACGCTCAAAGTAGACTTTGGAGTTACACTATTTGTGACAGATTTTGACCATAACACATTTTCTAAGAGGAAATAAAAATTACTCACTTCAGGACATGCATTCCACCCTCGCATCAGCAGAGACGATATGGGCTTGGGAATGGAATAGCCAATGGGAGGTCTGACGTGGTGGTAAGCCATGTCCGCTGCGGCAGCCGCTGCAAACCAAGTGGTCGTGTCAGTTTTGAAGTTCATGTATTTATTTCAGGAAACAGATGAACAGACAACGAAAAGTGATCAGAGATCAATCTGTGCAACATCAGCAGAGATTCATAGAGAACTCAATGCTTTTTTTTAAATGCGTAAATAAAGTATTGGATAATTTGATACTATAAGTTTATCTTTATAATTATGCATTAATCCAGTTGTTAATTCAACAAACAGTGAGCAGAGGGAATTTATACAGCAGCAAAGGAACATATAAAGGAGGTTTCAAATAGCAAAGAGTTTAGTGTCTGTGTCTGAAGTGTAGGGCATGTACATGACGTTACAGGAAGTAAAGAATGAAAGGTAGATTGGACCAGACTGTACAATGTCATAAACCCCAGGCTAAAGAGCTTGTGCCAGACACAGCAAGACATGGGGTGCCACTGAACTTTGCACTTCTGAAAACATCTCTATCACTTGGGAAAACAGATTTTTTTATTGAAGATTGGCACCTGAGCTAACATCTTTTGCCAGTCGTCTTCTTTTTTTTCCTTCTTCTCCCCAAAGCCTCGCAGTACGTAGTTATATATTGTGGTTGTGGTCCTTTTGGTTGTGCTATGTGGGATGCTGCCCCAGCATGGCCTGATGAGCAGTGCTAGGTCTGTGCCCAGGAGCCAAACCAGTGAAACCCTGGGCCGACGAAGCGCAGTGTGTGAACTCAACCACTCGGCCACACGGCTGGCCCCAGATTGTGTTTTTAAGCACAAATTCCATTGCTGGTTACAAGAATGTTGGAATTTTAATTTTTAATATTTATAAAGTAGTTATTATTTGCTGAACTTGTTAGATACTTCAAATCCACCATTTTAGCTAATATCACTCATTGATTAAACTCCCTCGTGATGCCTGCCTGCTTGGATTTCTGAACGTTGCTCCTCTCAAACTCCCCATTACTGTATTGTGATTCTTGGGACTTCATTGTAGATTCCTGATTGCTGAATATTTTTCTGTTCTGCCACCAGTGATTTCTATACTCCCTGGGAAATCAGGCTTATAGCTACTTTTATGAAAATGTTTTGTATTAGGCATCATGGTGGATACACACATAAGCACTTTCAATCCCCCTAACAGCCATGCGAGGTGGACCGTACTGGTATGTGTGTGTTTGTTTAACTATTTTCTAATTTACAAAAAATTTAAATATAACTGGTAGTTGGAGTAGCCTCTTATTCCAGATTCCATGCTCTCTTCAGCCACTTCACAGTGGAAACACTTTGTAAACAACATGTGAAGCTGTTTTCATTCCTCAGAAAAATTGCTCTGCATCAGTGAGCGGCTGAAGCTCCAGGACACTGTGCTTCTTATCTTCTAGACTGTGATGTCATGAGTGTCTGTCTAAATCTTGATGACTTTTGAAATATGACCCACAACCACTACTTCTTCTCTGCCAATGTTTACTCCAATTAAACTCTGTTTAAAGTAGATCTAGTAAAATTATATGTAGTGTAATTGGATCAACATTTTGCTTTATGAATCAGTCAGAATTACTACCTAATTTCACCATATGTAACATTTATACTTGTTTTTTGTAGAATTTTAGAAAATTAAGAGAATTAGCAAGAATAAAATCTTATTCAGAGAGAACAATTGTTAAAATATTTTGAATATTTCTTATATATTCCTTATAACATTGAGTTCATGTCCAATATAAAGTTATGTAATAATTTTTTCACTTAAATTAAATATAAGCATTTTCCCATGTTATTAAAATGCCATGTTAGCATATTTTTAATGACTCTGCATTTAGTGTGATTTACTTAATCACTCCTCAATTTTAGGTTGTTCAAATTTGGGTATAAACACTTTAAAGAATGAATTTTTCAATATGACTTTTCTGATTCCACAGATTTTATTTATGATATTTTTAGGGGGTGAGATTAATACGTTGAAGGACGTAACTACCTTAAAGACGTTGGATACACACCAATAAACTGCTCTCCTGAACAGTTGCACTAATTTCAACTCTCCATAGCAAGTGTGTGAGAGGGCTTTCATTACACTTGAACCAAAATTAGGTTTTCTCATTTTATAAAAGATTTTGCTAATATGAGAGGTAAATATATCAGCTCATTTGTTGTTGTTTAAATTTTGTTCTTTGATAAGTAGTGAGGTTTAATATTTTCCCAAACATTCATTAGCTATTAGTATTTAAAATCTTAAACTCATGTCCTTTGCCTGCCTGGTATTGTAATATTTCCCTTCAACAGCCATTCTAATTGTCCAATGATTCCAGGTTGAAGGCAGAGTCAGGAATTTCATTTCTGCTTTTGTCTTTGATGCCCTTTGTAGAATATTTGCATTGTCACATTTGCCAATCATTTCTTGGCACTATCAGGTAGAGTTTCAGTTGCTGACACTAAGAAAAAAATATACAAAAGACTGGTCAAAACATACTCAGCAAACTTAACATGTATTACAAAATGTGTCTTCCGTGTCAAAAAACTAGACATGTTAGATTCCTTCTGTTGGCTATTCTTGACTATTTTTATTTCTTTTTGGAATGAGGTAAATAAATAAGGAAACAAACTGATGCTTAATGATCACTAATTTTCTAACTCTAGCTTTTCACCTTATGACCATTTCGATATTGTTGAGCTGGTGCAGCTATAAGCACATAAACCAGTGTAGTGAACACATTTAAACTAATTACACATATCCTAATGAGTGGGGAGGGACTATTCATAAAGTGAGTTAAACTCAGATGCAGGTGCCAAACGTCTCCTTTGAAACTCTTTTAGACTCTGATATTAAGAATATGAAGTTACTCGTTAGCTTCTTGGCACTGCATCTGGAAAATCAGTTTAAGATGAACGATATTTAATTCTTCATTATTCAAAGTAGATTCTGTAAGGCCTGGGCTTCTCCTTCTCCCTCTGCTTTAGGCAGTCTTGGCAGTGATGGTACTCATTAGCATCTCCGCCAGAAAGTGGGCAATGCAACATGAGGGGTCATGGAATTGAAATTTGTCACCTTTAAGATTGTCTTGTCGGTCTTGCCTAAGTGACCACGCTACACTAGCAGCTGGGAAATTTTCTGGTATTCCAGATTCAGGAAAGAGACTGTCAGCCCATTAATCTATTTTTACCTTGATTGCTACATAAAACACGTTAAATGATTTATGTAAATGTTGGTTTCTGCTTTCACAATTGAAGCTTTGCTATTAAAAGAGAATAAGGCTAAATTTAAAAATATCAATAACTATTTATTGAGCACCTATTGTTTCTTCAGCACTACTCTGGGATAACTATCAATAGTTCAGTAAAGCTTATCATCCAGATTTTAGAGTAGGACTCTCCAATAGAACTTTCTGCAATGATGAAAATGTTCTTCTTCGCTGTTCAATATGGTAGTATATGACTATTAAGCACTTAAAATGTGGCTACTGTGATTGGGAAACTGAACTTTTAATTTTATTTAATTTCGATTAATATAAATTTAAATTTAAATGGCTGTGTGTGTTTAGTGGCTTCCATATTGGACAGCATAATTCTAGAGCATAGCTGTCTCCCATTTGGATAATTCTCAAATGAGACTTGAATTAAACACAATTTTGTGAGTCAGCCTCAAGGGTCTACAGAACCATGGTGTCAATTTGTGGATTCAATTTCTTCATTGTTTATCAATACCTTATCAAGAAAAGAAAAGACATGGATGGAGATTGTCAGTGTTGTCTCTCAAAAGATATAGGCCAGGGAACTACACAAAAGGCATTCACTGCAACATGTGCTAATCTTTACTCGTGTATTCATGTGAAAAAATATATTAAACATTCTATGTGAGTGATAATAGGCTAAGAAAAAAATGGTGTTATGCTTTTCAATAAAATTTGGTAGATCAATGAATAATTAATAAAGAAATGAATCACTGGATTTTTCACTGCTTTTTATGGTTCAATTGTAAGTTCTGAAATGTGATACCTTTTTCCTGGAATGTTCTTCCCTACCCTCTTTTCCTGTATTACATCTAAGGACATTTAGGTCTTAGCTTAGGAGAACTGTCTCTGGGTGCCCTTCTTATGTGCTCCCATAGCACCCTGTACTGCAATATTGTGTATTATATTACACTTAATTGTCTATTTACTTACTTGCCTTTGCAAATAGATCACAAGCCCCTAGAGGTCAGGGACCATGTTTCTTCACCATCATATCTCCTGTGCCTAGCACAGTGACTGGCAATCAGTAGTCATTCAATTGATATGCACTGAAAAAAATCAATAAATGAGAGAGTCTAAAGTATGACTTCACCAGAAATAGTACAAATCATGGTACATAGGACTCAGTAAATATTTACTTATTTTTTTTTTCTTAAAGATTGGCACCTGAGCTAACAACTGTTGCCAATCTTCTTTTTTTTTCCCCCCAATCCCCTCAGCATGTAGTTGTATATTTTAGTTGTGGGTCCTTCTAGTTGTGGCATGTGGGATGCCGCCTCAGCATGGCCTGATGAGCGGTGCCATGTCCGCGCCCAGGATCCAAACCGGCGAAGCCCTGGGCCGCCGAAGCGGAGTGCGAGAACTTAACCACTCGGCCACGGGGCCGGCCCCAGTAAATATTTATTTTACAAACAAATGAAGATGATGGATCAATGTCAATATCTTGCTCATTATTATGTTTTTAGGCCAGAGCATTCTTACGCCTAGTCACCAAGAAACACTGTAGAATGAAGATGATGTTTAGTTTAATATTAATTTACAACATGATTAGGTAAATTATTGAGATCTAATGACATATTTAGTTCATAACACTATCTTCTGTTCAAAACATTTGTGCAGGGGGCTACAATAAACTGAAGCAGTAAGACTGTTAAGAAATGCCCTTAACAAGGAAATCTAGAGGCCTAATTTCCAGTCTGGCTCTGCTTTTAACTCTCTGGGAGATCCTAATTAAGCCAATTTGCCTCTGTGAGTGCTGATTTCTCTAAATGAAAGATGAAGCAGTGAAGACACAGTGTAATGGTAACAAGCATGGACTTTGGGGACGAGGAGCCATGCACTGAAATCTTGACTACTCTTCTTACTAGCACATGATGTTGAACATATATCTTAGCCTAATAGAGCCTAAACCACAGGTTATTGTTAGAATTAACAGAGATAGTGTACACAGAGCATCTGGCACATTGTTGGCTCTCCATAAGTGTTAGCTGTTGTTGCTATGAGTATTGTCATCTACAGATCTAACAGTCTTACTGATTCTTTTTAGCCTGAACCTAGAGAACTAGATATCAAAAAAATTGTTGCATAATTCCTGTTATGTTTAGACCAGAAATCTTAGTTCCTTTTGAGGTTTTCTTTGGGTATCAATACCAAGTAAAATATTGCATTGAGTCACTGCAAATTACAAGGCCACAAACCATCTCATCTGTCATTAGCCCCCGCTCATAATGCAATATGGCCATGGTGGAGAGGATGACTATGCAGCTCTCCATGATGAACTTAATTAGCTATATATTGCTTATGGATACATTCTGAATTCCTAAAGTAACCTATCACTTACTCTCTGTGTTATATAAAAGTAAATGTAGGCATTCATACAAAAAAAAGCAATAAAGAACAATGTTTTGTTTGTGAGTTTGAGATAAAATTGCCAGAATATTTTTTTTTTTCAATTTTGATTGTGCGTGTGTGTGTTCTAAAAAAACATAATTGATTCTTAAACATAATTGATTCTTAAAAACATAATTGTTTTTAAAGGTCAGGGCTGTGGTGAAACAAAGCAAATGCATTCTACCATCCCAGCAGGAGCTAAGACACATTCTTTGTTAAGCTGACACTTTTCGATGATGTGTCACCAGAGCATATAGCATCTGAGAGAGACCATGGGATTGCAATCTTGAGATTGTACTAAGAATGGCTTAATTTTTTAAACCACATCCCATTCTCATTACAGACTGTCAGAAGAATAGATTAATTTGCACCATTGTCTGTTCTCATTGCAATCTTTGTCAGTGTAATGAAGTATTGGAATGTTAATATCAGCTATAGTCACAGAAATATCACCATCCATTGGACCGATTTGATCTTTCCAGTGATCTGTGTAGTTATTGGCTGGCTTTGCTTTTCTCAGTGATAAACTGATAAAGATTAGCACAGCAAACACAGGATTTCAGAATGTTAGCTTACTCCTAAGTCCCTGTCACTTGTCAAAGCACAGTCCACATCATCAATGTGCTTATATCCTTTGAGGTTATTATATTTGGGATCTTAATCGTATATGGAGAAGAACATAATCATCTAACATTTAAGCAGGGATACCAAACACAAATGGCTACAAATATGAGACCTGTTACATAACTGTGTCTCTAAATGTACTTTAATTTATATTTTTTAAAACCATATGTAAGACAAAAAAGGTCTGCAAGCCATAGTTGACTCCTGGACTGCAGTTTGCAACTCTGAGTTAAAGCCTCAATATAAAGTCCTACCAAAATCTGGCTAGAATAAATTGGAAGAGGTTTTTAATTTGCTGCCATATCCAAGACTTAGTTAGAGCCTGGTGTTAAGGAATCCCAGGGCAAAGAGTTGAGTTTCCTTGTGAATCAGATGGCATCACACAAGAAAATAAATGTAAAACAAGAGACTCTCTTCTTGGACCCAAACTACAATCTGAAAGTGATCTGCAAAATTTGGTACCTGGTTATAAGGGGATGGCACTGGATAAAACACATATTGATGGATTCATTCATCCCAAATTTCTTCTTAATTTTTCATGAGATATCAGAGGAGACAGACCCATAAGGGAAATAAAATCTGGGAAGTAGTGTTGATTTCTTCCCCTGAAATATATCCAGGACAGCTTTTGTTTGCCAGGTCACACCCGTGCTTTTTTTCATCTTGCCCAGTTCTTCTCTCTCTGCTTGACTTCATACCTTAGCTCCTTCTCTTCCTAATCTCATCATTTCTCTCACAAATCTGTTCTTTTCCTGTATCCATCACTCTCCTGCTGACTAAGCCCGAAGGCTGGAAGTCATCCTTGACTCCTCCTTCTCCCTTGTGCTCCCACCTCACTCCATCGGCAGGTCCTATTAAAATCTCCCAAACTAACCTCTCCTTTCTCTTCCAAAGCTACTACCCTAGTTAAAGTCTTATACAGTCTCTTCTAGACTGCTTGGCCTCCTTGCCTCTGGTTTTGAATATCTCCAATAGAGCCTTTGCTTTGTAGTAAGAGGGAACGTTCTAAAATAATAGTAGAATTGTACTATTACCCCACTTAAAATCTTGCAGTGACTCCTACTGTTGACACACAAGGCCCTTCACCAACTGGTTCTAGTTTATATTTACAGCATGAGTCTTGCGAATGATTCCCTTGTATTCTCTGCTTCATCCCCCCTGAATTATCTGTGGGTCTCTCAGACCTCTGCACCTTGCCCATACTGCTTTCTGCTGGGACACCCTCTCTACTTCCCCACAATTTACCTATCTAATTAGCACTCATCATTTTTTTTCTTCTCTCTCTTTTTTATTGAAGTAACATTGGTTTATAACATTACATAAGTTTCAGGTGTACAAAATTATAATCTGACAGTGTTCTCACCCCATAAACTCTAGTTTCCTTCTATAACCATACAATTGACTCCCTCTACCCGTTTTGTCCATCCTCCAAGCCCCTTCCACTCTGGTAACCACCAATCTGTTGTCTAGATCTATGAGTTTGTTTTTGTTTAGTTTGGTTTGTTCATTATTTTAATATTCCACATATGAGTGAAACCATATGGTATTTGTCTTTCTCCATCTGACTTATTTCACTTAGCGTAATAGCCTCAAGCTCCATCTATGTTGTCGCAAATGGCGAGATTTCATCTTTATTTATGGCTGAGTAGTATTCTACTGTACATACATACCACATCTTCTTTATCAATTCACCTGTTGATGGACACTTAGGCTGTTTTCATATCTTGGCTATTGTAAATAATGCTACAGTGAACACAAGGGTGTATATATCTTTCCTAATTAGTGTTTTCATATTCTTTGGATAGATACCCAGAAATGAAACAGCTGGATCATAAGGTAGTTCTATTCTTAATTTTTTGAAGAATCTCCATACTGTTTTCCATATTGGCTGTACCAATTTACATTCCCACCAACAGTATACAGGGTTCCAGTTTCTCCACTTCCTCTCCAATGCTTGTTATTTCTTGTCTTTTTGATAATAGCCATTCTAACACGTGTGAGGTGATATCTCATTGTAGTTTTGATTTGCATTTCCATAATAACTAGTGATGTTGAACATCTTTTCATGTGCCTATTAGCCATCTGGATGCAGTTCAGGTATCATCTTCTCTAAGAATCCTCCTATGATAACCTTTTTCCACTACCAGTCTGGGCAAGAGACCCCTCCAGGGAGCATCCTTAGCATTCTGTGCTTCTCTCTAGTTGGGACTCTCCCCCTCTGTACTATGAGGGCCTGAGCAATGCTTTATTTCTCTTTGCTTTCCTCCTACTCTAGCACAGTTCCTAGCCAGAGGAGCACTCAATGATGGATTAAAGATAATAGCTAATATTCATTTAGTACTTACTATTGCTAGTCACCACTCCAACCCTTTGAGATAAGTGCTATTATTATTCCCATTTTAAAAATAAAGAAACTGAAGTATGCCTAGGTTAAGTAGCTCGCATAAGGTTGCAAGACTCATGTTCTTATACATTATGTCACTTCTCTGTAGCCCAAACACTGTTAGCTAAAAAATGTTTTCTTAAAAATCAAATAATTTGAAACATTTAAAACTCTTTATATTTCTAAACAAACACACAGAAATTAGTTGACATGGTAAAAGTGAGCAGGCATCCCTACATCCCTCATGGCACGTTTAGCTGGAGCTGGGTAGCAGCTGTCCCATTGAGTCAGAGCATTGGATTTCCTCTTCACCACCTTGTCCTGCACTGAGCATCTGCCTGATTCCCCCAGCTCTGTGAGCATTTGATCTGGTGTCTCTTGGGATGCAGGATATCACGGCTTTTTTGGTTCTTTCTAAACCTGAGATTATAAGGTTAATTTGAATATGTACTGTGCAGAAGAGACCCTAACTTCAAGTTCTGAATGCACATCTATCACTTGCATAGGAGTCAATGCTAATATTTGCATTCTATGTTTATATTTCTCCCAGGAGATAGGATTCTGCTAAATCCAGGAGGAAGAGCCATGTGTAATGTTGCTACTACCATAACTGATAATGCTGTCCAACACTGTAGTCATGGATTTGTTCTTCATTCTAAATGGCTAATATGTAGCTTATATTGAATCTGATGTTTTACATAATTTATTGCTGAACATATGCTAGATTGCCTAACCACTGCAATGATATTAACGGTTCGTTTCTTGATGCATGGTCACTGCCCAACTTTAAAAAATTCCACATCTATCATAAACAAACTCTCTTTCCAATAAAGTGCTATAAATTCTAATATCTGGGGTATTGGAAACAAATTATTCTTAGGCAAAACTTTTAACTGTTTTATTATATAATAGTCTCCCTCTAAAATAAGTAAATATTTCTGGGGGTCTATAAGAGAGGGCATCTCTACCTCTCTGAAATATTAATTGTATAATTAGCAAAGGACAAGGAGTAGAGAAAATTGCAAAACTGTATGAGTAAAATATAATAAATACTGTGATAAATGATGACTTGGGGCATGGAGGAGACTGCACTTAACTCAATATTGAAGAAATAAGGAAGATGTTTTTGCAAGAAGTAATATTTAAGCTAAGACCTAAAAGTAAATTGGAGTTAGTACAATGAAATGTGGGGAAGAGTGTCTCTGGCAAAGAGACAAACATGTGCAAAGACGTGGAAGTGAAAGGAAACACGTCATGTTGGGGAGATGAAATAAGTCTCTGCAGCTGGAAAATAGAAGAGAGGCTTGCAAGTGGCAAGAGGCAGGCTTGGGGAGGAAGGCAGGAGTGTAATTATGAGTGGCTTTGTAGTTTGTTTTAAGCAATTTTGTTTTTGTCTTAAGAGCAAAGGAAAAAAATTGGAGATTTTAAGTAAGGGAACCCAGATGATCAGATTTGAGTTTTTAGAAAGCTAACTCTATCTGTAGAATGGCAATTGATGAAAAAAAGATGGTAAGCAAAACTGGAGACAAGGATGCCATTTAAGATACTGTGCAGTAGTCTGTCGTGAAATAAGGAAGTAGCAGTGGAGAGGGAGATATGTGGATAGATTCGAGAGATATTTAGAAAGTGGGATTGAAAAAAGAAAACAAGTGAAAAAAGAAAGAAAAGAAGGAAGGGAGGGAGGAAAGAAGGAAGAAAAGAAGAAAGAGGAAAGAAAAGAAGGAAAGAGATGCATCAGGATGACTGAAGTTTTTATATGGACTTTCTGGCGAATGAGAGGGCCACTCAAGGACAGAATTGTAGGAAGACTAGATGGTGGGTTAGACTTTGCCTTTGTCTCTTATCTTACAGTTGCAGAGAGTTTTCAGTCTACAAAGTTCAATCCCAAACGTCATCTCACTTGATCCTCGCAGTAATCTTTGTGGAGTCATCGTTAACTGCATTTACTGAGGAAAGTGAGCTTATAAAATGGCTTGGAGGCCAGAAGAAATGCTACGCATTGAAAGAAGCAAAAGAAGGCTGGAGTGGCTGGAGCACAGAAAGTAAAAGGATAACAGCAAAGAGACAGAATCACATAGAGTTTTGCAGGACATATTAAGAATTCTGAGATTCAATCCGAAGAACATGGGAAGCCACAGGATGATTTTAGGCACCAGTGACATTATCAGGTTTATGTTTTTAAAGTACCATTCTAGTAGATGTGTAGAAATTGGGGAGGAAGGAAAGACAAGAATAAAGGGAGGGCAGTCAGATGGCTATTGCAGCAGTTAAAGTGGTAAGGATGGCAGTCTGAACCAGGGTGGGGGTAGATGAAGCTTTGAGAAGTAGACAGATTTGAGCCCTGTATGCCACCTCTTCTATTCAGTCTTGTACTGGAGGTGTCTGCCTGTGCAAGAGGGCAAGAAAAAATATAAAAGATGTACAAATTGGAAAGAAGAAAAAAAGTTTTCTTATTCACAGGTGACATAATCATCTGTGAGGAAAATCTCAAAGAGTACAAAAAAGATACTTGAACAGATATGTCAGTTTAGTAAATTTGTAGGGTACTAGATTGTTATTTAAAAATTAATTATATCTCTATTCTAGCAAACCATTGGATATTGAATTTTAAAAATTAACATTTATAGTAGCATCAAGAAACACAAATACACACAGCTAAGTCTAAAAAAACATATGCAAGGTTTGTATGCTGAAAACACTGATGACAGAAATTAAAGAAGACCTAAGTAAAGGGAGAAATGTACCATGTTTATTGATTGGAAGATTCAATATGATTAAGATGTCAATTCTTCCCAAACTGATCTACAGATTCAATGCAATCCAATCAAAATTCTAGGGGCCAGCCCTGTGGCACAGCGGTTAGTTCACACGGTATGCTTCCACAGCCTGAGGTTCGCCAGCCCAGATGCCAGGCATGGACATATGTACCGCTTGTCAGGCCATGCTGTGGCAGGTATCCCACATATAAAATGGAGGACGGTGGCACAGATGTTAGCTCAGGGTCAGTCTTCCTCAGCAAGAAGAGGGGGATTGGCAACAGATGTTAGCTCAGGGTTAATCTTCCTCAAAAAAAAAAAAAAAAAATTCTAGCACGCTTTTTTTCTTTTTCAGTAGAAATAGACAAGCTGATTCTAAAATTTATGTGGGAAAGGAAAAACCCTAGAATAGCCAAAGTAATTTTAAAGGAGAGCAAAGTTGGAGGATTCATATTACTTGATTTCAAGACTTACTATAACCTATCAATACAGTGTGGTAGTAACGTAAGGGTCGACTTGTATCAATGGAACAGAATAGAGTCTAGAAATAAATGCACACATATATGGTCAATTAATTTTTGACAATAGTACCAAAATAATTTAATGGAGAGAGTTTTTCAAGAAATTATGCTGAAAAAAACTGGACGTTCGTATTAAAAAACAAATAAATTAACAAAAGAATTAACAAATGCAATCCATAGCTTGTACTATTTTTTAAAAAACTCAAATAGATCTTATAAATGTAAAACCTAAACCTACAGACTTCTATAAGAAAAGATAGGAGGAAATCTTTTTTTTTTTTTTTTGAGGAAGATTAGCGGTGAGCTAACATCTGTGCCCATCTTCCTCTACTTTATATGTGGGACGCCTGTCACAGCATAGCTTGCCAAGCAGTACGTAGGTCCGTGCCCAGGATCTAAACTGGCGAACCCCAGGCCACCGAAGTGGAACATGTGAACTTAACCTCTGTGCCAGAGGGCCAGCCCCATAGGAGGAAATCTTTGAGGCCTTAGGTGAGGTAGGAATATTTTAGATAGCATACACAAAAAATTTGATTTAAAAGTCTGATACAGTAAACTTCACTGAAATTAAAAACTTATGCTCTTTGCAAGACATTGCTAAGAATATGAAAAGGCAAGCCACAGATTAGAGAAAAATACTCGCAAAACACAAAGCAAATGAAAGACTTCTACCTAGCATCTAAGAACTCTTACAAGTAAATAATAAGACAATTTGAAAATACACTTCACCAAAGAAAAGGATATGAACAGCAAATAAAAACATGAAAAGATTATCAACATCGTTATTAGAGAACTATAAAATAATACCACAATGACATACCATCATACACCTACTCAAATGGCTAATATTTTATTTTAAATAGATAATGGAAAAGTGCTGATAAGAATGTGGAGCAACTGAAATTCTATACACTGCTGGTGGGAATCTATAATGGTACAAATGCCTTGGAAAAACTTACCATAAAAACTTTCTCTCATGTATTTATCCAAGAGTAATGAAAACATCCACACAAAGACCTGAATGGTTTTAGCAATTTTATTTATAATAGCCTCAAAGTAAGATTGATTCAAATGATCATCAACCTGTGAATGCATAAATAAACTAAGGTACATCAACACAATGGAATATTACACAGGAATGAAAAAGATTGAACAACTAATAAATGCAACAACATGATTCCACTTATATGACATTCTGGAAAAGGTAAACCTATAGGGACAGAAATCAGATAAGTGGTTGCCAGCGCTGGAGGTAGGAAAAGTGAATTGACTCCACAGAAGCACCAGGAAATTTTTTGGAGTGATGGAAATGCTCTATATAGTGATTGCAGCTGTGGTTATACAACTGTATATATTTGTTAACACTCATTGAACTGTTAACCTAAAATGGTAAATTTTACTGTATATAAGTTATACTTCAATAAACCTGACTTTAAAAAAAGACTTGCAATAGTTTAAATGATAAAAATAGTGGCTTGAGCTGGGATGGTGGTGGATGATGGTAAGTAGTAGATAAATCCACAATGTACCTAGGATATAAAATCCATGGGAAAGGTGAATGCATTGAGATGAGAGGTGAGGGGAAGGGAGACATATCTCTCTCTTATGAAAAATACCACAGCATGTCTAGAATGGTGATGGATTTTTAAAAATACACTCATCTGTCTTATCACAATGCAAATGCTAAGAGGTAAAGAGACAGCAGCACGATAGAACAAGACGTGACAAATGGCAACGTTAGTCCAGTTCAAAGCAGAGTCCTCCCATCTACACTATAATAAGGGGCAAATCTCATCATGCAAAACTATGAAGTATGTAGAGAAAGATTAGGACAATTAAATAATCATCGTACTCAATAACTATGTACAGAGCCTGTAATTTGTGAAAAGCACTCCGTTAGACACTATGCAGACTGTAATTAAAGATCATATGGTATTGGAGGAAAAACACCTTGAAAAGAGAGCAGGAGATGTGGCTTTTGTTCTGCACACGAATTCTAATAAATACTGTGATCCTGGTTAGTACTTCTAACCTGTGAGTATCCGTGTTTGTCAGATTTGTCTTTCCCTAATACCCCTTTGATGTTATCCTTCTGATATATTACAATAGGGCAGCCACTAGGAGCTGAAAATTCATTTAAAATTTAATTTGAAATCTTCTTTTCAAGCTTGTTAGGTTCTGGGGATGCAAAGCCCTTAAGGAGCTTCTAGTCTAATGACGGATCCGAGTAAGTAAACAGTGTGACAAGACCCAAGAGCAGCCCAAATAAAATAGAGGGTCAGATACAAATAAACTTTACCTTAAACCTCAAATATGTGCACATTTTTCCTGTGATTAGATTCGCCACCTCCACCTTCGACATGTACAGAGTATGAGGTACCTTATGAACAAAAATTGGCTCACTCACAAAGCCCCGGGTTTGGAATGTATCCATATATGTAATACAAAATTATTAGGAAAAGCAATTCTCTTTTTATAATGTGAGATGAGCAGAAAGCAGTCCTGATAGGTTATTTTCATGTGTTGCTACTTTCAGTTCACCCTATATACACTCTAAAAAGGCACTTCTAAAATCTAATCTCAAAAAACAAATATCACATTGTCCAAATTATTTGCACCCACATGCTACATGGCCACGAGTCATTTGCTTGTTTTATTAACAACAGATAAATCAAAGCCTGAAACGTCAATAAAATTTACCTTTACTTCTGTGTGTCTGTGTCTGAAGTCACAGTTTGGTCATTAAATTTTCTGGATTGGGCACACATCTTAGAACAATTTGAGATTGATTACTTACCTCTCACCTTGCCAATCCACCAAGAATAATCATTTTGAGGAAAAAAAAATGTTTCTTGAAGTTGTGAAAATGCACGGAACTCTGGAAAACAGAGAAACTTGAAGCGCAGCATGGCTTACCTGGCTTGAGATGCGCGAACGGAATTTCTCCGGTGAGAAGTTCCCACAGACACAGAGCGTAGCTGAAGACGTCAGCTTTGATGGTGTAGCGTGTGCATTGCGTGAACACCTCGGGAGCCATCCAGCGGAGGTTCTGCATGTCGAGAAACATCCACAAGCCATTTACCAAGTGTCGAGTTCTTCCACTGTAGCGCAGCGTTCTTCTTAGTGGGGAGTCGTCAAGTGTTCTCCCCACGCTCTCAAAAGACAGAAACTTAAAACAACATCCATACTGCCCTCAACGTGTGCAATAAACTGGCCTGTTTATGCATAAATAGCATAATGACTGCTGCTGCTCAGTTTTTCAAAGGGCATTTTTTAATCATTGGAAGATCATGAAATCCATAATTCTTCTAAGATATCCCAACAATATTAATCATCAAGCAACCCTGCCTCTTATAAAATGATGATCGCAGCAGCAGCACTTTTCCTTATCTCTGAACATTTTCCCGCTAGAAGGTCTATGAGCTTCTGAATAGCCAACCACGGATTCATCCATGAACTCTATGCCTCCCTGGGGGTGAATCACGCACTGTGGGAGGGACCTTCTCTCCTTTAAATCTTCAGGTAGTAATTGAGGAAGTCACTAGATTAGTGCATGAATAGTGCCCTCATGACTGAGGAGAGAAGGGGCCTTAGGGAAGGCTCAGAACGTTCCTGTGAAGCGCACTGCTCACTGGCAGGACCAGGTCTGTCAGACCTCCCCTGTTGGCCCGGTCATGTTATTTCTGAATGCTGTCAGTGCAATATGTTCCAGAAAGAAAGCCATAAAGTGCTACAAGGGTCTCTGTACAAAGTTCTATCCTCAGGTTTCCACGGCATTATTTACATTTTTTTCACTTGCCATCAGATAGTTTTCAGCTTTAAACATAAGTTTCCATTCTGGGATGCAAATGCATATGTTCGGTTTATCTGTGGTTTAGGAAACAGAGAACCGGATATTTGAGTTAGGAGATGAAAATTCTAGTTCTGGCTCCACCACTGACTGTTTGGGCAGCTCTAGACAAGTCCCTCGTGCTTGCTGGGACTCAGCTTCCTCAAGGGCAGAACCGGGGAGGAAGCCCTTCAGCTCTAAGGTCCCATGGCTCCGTGATCATATCAACGTACTTTGCCAGACACCTTCTGTCTTTGTATTACCACTGAAGGAAACCAGCGTTCTTTTATTACTCTAACTGAAATTCTGAGTGTGGTGCAGGCTGCTGATAATTCTTTTGAAGTGTCTACCTTATTTTGAAATCATGCATAATTACAGCTTTCCAAGAATATCTTTATTCCGATTATGGTGCTTATGTGCGATTCTTCCACACGAGCTTTCACACTCCAAATGGCCTCCACGTACACAGCAGATTAAGCACTGTGTCACAACATTGCATAAGTGGGAGTAGGCATACAGTATGCCCATTGTTTCTCAGGGGGGTAATAGAGTAATTAGCAAACTGACATAAGGCCACATAACTAGTAAGGCCTTCAAAAGAAATCTAGAGTAGTGCTGTGCTTAAAGACTACACTACTAGGATAAAACAATATTACTCGATGTCGGTGAAATTCAATTCAATTCCATTAAACAAAAGTTTATTTAGTCAGAGAGTCTCAACTGGCTGCATTCTAGAATCACCTGGGGGGAACTTTTAAAACATACAGGTACCCAAGATCAACCTCAGACCAATGGAATCAGAACTGCTGCATGTTGGATTCAGGCAGTGTGTTTTTAAAAAGTTCCCAGAGTGATTTCAGCATGCGGTCAGGGTTGAGAATCACTGATTTAGCTGTCTCTATGTCCCAGGACTGGATGAGGTCTGTGTGTCCTATCAAAAGAGGACTCACTCTTCCCACCTCCCTTACCTCATATCCTACCCACGCTCCTCCTGCTCACTCCCTCCCAGTCACTCTGCCCTTGAACACACAAAGAACTCTTTTGCTTCAGGGCCTTTGCACTTACCATCCTCCCTGTCTACACTGCTCTTCCCCCTACATGGCTGACTCCCATGTCAGGTCTCTTATCAAATGTTATTCTTCCCCCTGACCCTACCTACATGGCACCCTTATCACTCTCCATTCATATATTCTACTTTGTTTTTTCTTTATAACACTTATCATCACCTAATATATATTTTGTTCATTTGCTCAATGTCTATCTCCTTCTAATAGAATATTAGCTGCACAGGAACAAGAACTTTATTTTGTTCACTGCAATATCCCCAGTTCCTAGGAACACATCTGGCATCTAGTAGGTGTTCCATAAACATTTATTGAATGAATGAGTGAAATCTAACTGGGGAAACGAGCATGCACAATCCCACCTACAATACAACATGGCCAATCTGTGGTTCCTGCTTCCTCTCTAACTCATCTCTCTCTTTCTCCCCCTCACACAGAGCACGCCAACAATGCTAACCTATCTGACGTTTCCCCCAGGAAGTCTGGTGTTTCTCATCCTCCCTTGTGCCTTTTGCTCATGCTGTTGTTCTCTCTGCCTGGCACCCCTGCCATTCTCCCTGCATTTAATTTACTCCTATTTATCCCACCTGAGCTCCTGTCATGCTTTGTCATACCTCTGTCACTGAACCTCCACTCTGCTTTAAATCTATCTGCTTGTTCCTATGTTTTCCCCACTGCTTAGTCCTGTTTTCCCCACTAGCTCCTTGAGATGGAGGACTAAGCCTTTATTCACATTTTGCATTCTTGACCCTTTGCAAAATGCCTGATACATTGTAGGCCCTCAATAAATGTCTGTTGAATGAATAAGAGTACAAACTAGCAGTACATACAAAGTGCTACAAAAGCACAGAGAGAACAGTGTATGGGAGGGCAGAGGGCAGAAGGTACTGAAAGTGGATACAATTTCCTGGGCCTTGCAAGATAAGGAGACTTCCTCCAGGTGGGGTGTAGTGAAGGGCTTTCCAGGCAGAGAATACCACACTGGCAGGGTCACAGGGATGTATGTGCAAGGGAATGGCATGTTTGGGGAATGGCCAGGTGGCTGTGTCTGGGGCACAGGGCACTTGAGAGAACTTGTGGTGGAAGAGGAGGTCACAGAGGAGCCCAGGAGCCAGACTGGGGAGGGCAGGAGGCTGCTGGCATCATTGATGGTTAACAGGAAGAGGTGAGTTGTCAGAAGACAACCCTTGGCTGATGTTGCAAAGAATGAACTGGAAGAGAGGACTGGAGTTGGAAGCCTATTGCAGTGGTCCAGAAAAGAGATGATGAGGACACGAACTGAGGCAGCAAAATATGAGGTTGGGATGGATTTAAAAAAAGAAATAGAAACAAACAGAAAAAGTGATTCACTAATGTGTAGGCAGAATCAGGAAAAGGAAGGAATAAAAAATTACCCCATGCTTGGGTAACTAAATAACACAGGTAGTCCAGAGAGAGAAGTGTACTTCCTTTTTGAGAGGGGGAGTGAAGAAGAGGTCAGGTAATGCATTTAATTGCAGACATTTTGAGCACAATTATGCCTGCGTCAGGTGTTATAATTTATATTTTACTTTAACATTAATGCTTGGCTATACCACCTATTGCCTTATAATGCTGAATTGGAAAACTATGAATTGTTAACAGATGCAGGTAGACTACGAATGTTATAGTTACCTATTGAGTGTTAACTCTATTACTTAATAGGGAGATCTAAATATGAAAGCCAATTATCCATGCCCACGGTGTACTTTTGAATTATATTTGAAATAAATTCTGTATTATTTTATCCGTAACATTTCCCAAATATATATCTAATCTATTTCTCTGGTATGGCCTTGAAATAGATCTTTTGAGGGCTTACTGAAAATAAAAATGTAAAATATTATCCTGCCCCTGGGACAATGCCATCTCTTCCAGTTAAAGCTGCTCTCATCTCACTTCCTCTCATGCTGAGTTTACGCATTTTAATTGTTTCATAATTATAGGGAACACAAGCAGCAGCTAACCCCAGGTTGTTTTGTCATGTTGTCTTCATCCAGAGACTGTAGAAATCTTGATTCTAAAGGAAACAGAAAATGAGTTCATGTCAAAGGAAATATCTTAAAAAACCAAGGTCAAAGATTACAGCTAAAATTTTGAAATCCCAAGGAAGTTCTATCTTATTTGAATTCTCACTTCTTTATTTTCTAGTTGAAGATATCAAAGAGAAAAAACTGAAAATAGGGGCTGGGTCTGTGGCCGAGTGGTTGAGTTCGTGCGCTCTGCTGCAGGCGGCCCAGTGTTTCATTGGTTCGAATCCTGGGCACAGACATGGCACTGCTCATCAAGCCACGCTGAGGCGGCATCCCACATGCCACAACTAGAAGGACCCACAACGAAGAATATGAAACTACGTACCAGGGGGCTTTGGGGAGAAAAAGGAAAAAAAAAAACAAATAAAAAGAAATGATATACTTTTAAAATCCAGGGTTATTGAAATCTGAATGACTTAGAGATGTACAGCTGTCAGTGTGAAATCTATTTTCAGAGGCATCATGTGATATTAGGCACCGACCGGGAACGAAGAAAGAACTGATGTCATTCGGGTAGTATTCATGGAAATCTCACCTCCAAAATCTGCCACCACAGCGTGCCCATCTTCATAGAGAAGAATATTGTGACTGTAAAAAAAAAGCAGACTTTGAGTAAACTTTACTATTTCCCAGTCAAACTGACCCCTGGAGGAAGAGGACAACCGTCATCATTTGCTTACCCCAGAGGCTGAGTGAGCCCTGAAGGCTAACAGAGATCTCAGGTTGGTGGTAGTGATTTTTTCAGTTTTGCGAATTCAAAAGGGATATTTACAAAACATGGTCCTCTTATATCTAACTTTGAAAGTATACAAAGCATCCTACCTTAGATAAACCCTCTAAACTTTTCAAGAAGCCCCCTTAGCTGAAGATCAGTTTTTCAGCTCATTGAGGCTCATTTTCTAACACAACTGTGGTTACAGCAAGAGGGTAAGAGGCATGTGTGAGCATATTGGAGTCAGAGAAAGGGAGCCAGCTTGCCAGAACCCCTAGGCACAAGGCAGGGCCTGACATGAATATAGTCAAAGGACTCTATGGAGAATGTTTTGGCCAATACTTTCTAGCCACAATCCCAGGACAAAGGAGTGTTTTTAAGGCTGTAAAAAGAGGCCAGCTGAACTTTTTAAGTTCACTTTTTAAGGTCTTAGATAGGAAAAGGTTTGTGGGTCACCAAAAGTCTCCTTTCCAAGCCAGAATTAAGCTAGATTAAGAGTCTTTCCTTTTCAAGAAGTAAATCAAGGTTGGGACAGTTCAAAGAGAGGCCATTCCTCCCACATATTGGTGAGTTGAGTTGTGGGGAATCTTACGGACAAGCATATTGTGACATGAGGTTGTCTTCTTATCGAGTGCCTTTCTTTATGCTCATTTCACATTTGGCTTGTAAATGAGTGATTCGGTATAAGGAGATCCCCCACTGGATTTCTTATAGTTCACATAGGCTATACTATAGCTATTTTATCTGCTTTATCCTTAATTGCTTTGCTTCATGATCAAAATATGGAAAATAGTGTTATTCTCTAGTCTTGAATAAGTCCAGTAATATATTGAATCATTTATTTTTTGTGCTGACTTGAGCTTTACAAGAAAGTTACTTTTGAACTTCTCTTGTATCATTAATGAATTTTATTTTTTCTGGTATAGATTTAATCCTCTTTTCAACTACCAAAAGTCTAGAATGTCTTCAAAGTTACTTTGCTTGGAAAAGCCCAACAATAGAGGATGTCAAAACAAAAAACCCCCAACATGCTCTCTTTATAAATTATCAATTAATAAGTGTGATGAGAAGAACAGTGTCATGATAAAGAACTCTACAGCATCAGGAGCTTTGTGGAAGTTCCAATGCAACAAGAAAAATCCATCTACTGCTGTACCACTAGGTTCTTTGAAGGATTTAGCAGAGTTTCAATACCACAGTCCCTTGGCCTATCAAGAGATAACAGGTGTTACATGTCATAGTTATCATTAAAACACATACTGAGCATGGATTCAACAATCATAATAAATTTATATGTATGGCATCCTTGCCATTATTTTAATTTTAATTCCAATTGCTTATCTAGAACAATGGTTAACGAAAAACATTTTCAGCAGAACAAACTTAATATATAAAACAAATTTACGAATGGAGCTGCTCTAGTTAATATAGGGAAAAGCTCACAGAGCTGCTCCTTAACTTTCACCTTTTCCACAATAGCAATCATTGAGGAAACAGCCTAAAACCACAGATCTAGAGAAGCCCCCAAATAAGTTATGATTCTAAGGAATATTTTGTTAATTCATTTGTTTGTTGAAATTTTTTCCAAAGTAAACATTTTATGTTACTAAGGACGATTATAACAGCTAGCTGAAATTGGGGTGGAGTGTTTAGAAAAATTTTATTCTTTTATCAAAGAAATTTAAGTGAGTTTGGTCACTGGTTGCCCAGTGTATTTGGTCTGAGAGACAAGATATCTCAGGAGGCAGGGATTATCCTCATTGCTGAACCCCCAGGATTGTTAGCAAACTGATTATTACACAAGAGTGTTCAATAAACATTTGCTGGACAAATAAATTAATTAAAAGAGACTGACATTGTCAGTTTGTCATGAGTTTGGAAGGGTAAAGATTATATTAGTTAATCAGCAAGTACTTATTGAATACCACTCATCAAGCCATAAATAAATATTTAGAATTCAGAGAATCCTGGAATTGGAAGAGACATTAGAACTAACCTAGTCTCACCCTCTTAGTTTCTAGAGGAGGAGTCCAAAGCTCAGAGAATTTAAGCGTATCGACAGCTAGTGGCAGTGAAGATACAGAATCCAGTTCATCTAGGCCCCCATCTCAGATCTTAGAACAGTGATTGGTAAATAGTAGGTGATCAGTGAATTTTATGAATCATCTGTGTCATATTATGGACCTTTCCCCAAAGCATGATATTTACTTTCCTCACATCTTCAAGACACCCTCCCCTGAGCGATACAAAGTGATGCAAGTTAAGGATTCCATCTTCAAGGACCTACCTTATAACTGGATGATGAAAATGAAGATGAATGTGGGTAATATGAAATTCAAGGAAATAATGTAGGTTAAAAAGGGAATAAGTTTTGAAGTCGGCCTTGAGGGACTGTCAGTAAGCCTATAAATGAAAGCTGGTCATGTGCCAGGAAGTTTCCTTTGTACTGGGGTATAGTGGTGAACAAGACAGGCAAAGAGCTTGTGAGCTTCTGTTGCAGTGGGAAAGAAATGAGGCAGAGACAAAGAGGAAAAAAAATCCAGGTTAGGGGAAGAACTGAGTAAAAGCCAAATTGAGAGTGTGTGTAGTCTGTAATAGGAATTATAGGAAGAATGTACTTATTAAACTGGAGAGAACATGCTGAGGCATAATCAGGGGAAACTGAGTGGAGGTGGTGTTGGATTATAATGGAATTTGAAAGCCAGGACAGGAACTCTAGACTTCATACAAGGAGCTAGAAGTTTTTATGGCTAGGGTGAAATGCTCTGAAAGCAGAAAGACTAATGTTCAAGAATAATTTTAGGCCCTAGGTACTGAATGACTAAAGTAAGAAGATAGAGTGGAAAACAAAGAAAAAGATTGAATCCATCAAAACATCTGAAAGAAGTGTCAAGATCTTGGAACAGTCTAATTTTGGAAATAAAAAGGAACAAAAAAACAAGGATCACCTTCAAGTTTTCTAGTTTGGAGTTCTTAAGCACAAAGCAGTAACATATCCAGTTAGAAAGGGTTGTCTTACTAAAAGTCCTATGAATTTCAATGAAAAGGATAGTGGTTGAATTGGGAGGCTGAGAAACTTGGCTAAAGTCAATGCTGTGTTTGGCAAGACTCACCAGACAAATAACTATTATTTTTGTCAAATTGAAATATCATTCAGAAGAACTCTTGTGCTCTTAACAAACAGTAGCAAACTAAACAAAACTCAGGATGCAGTGACAACTTAGGAGCACAGAATAATGTGAGTTCATAGCAGCAAACGGGAGAAATGTCAAACAGGATGCTATGAAAATGACACTGCAGGATGAGAACATTTTGGGAAGTTCTGCAATTAAATGAAATTTTCTATTCACTTCAAAATGGTCTTTTGGATTTTTTCATTCCTTCTTTAATCACTCAGTAACAATGAAAACTAATTTTTACAACTACCTCTAAGATTCATGCATTCATCTTTTAGTTAGAGCTAAGCGACACAGGCAAGGCTGAAGCTGACAGAATTTGTGCTAATCAGCGACAGCATCAAGGCCTCATGGCGGGTGTCACCTCAGAGCCAGAGAGCCATTGGAAGAGTCATCAGCATTGGGGTTGAGTGTACCTAGGGAAGGGGATGAACTGGGAGCTGAAGCCAGCTACGGCAATAGAAGTGGTACAATTATTACTAGTGATGAGTTCAAGAGTTTACTAGTGAGGTGTGTCATGAACTGGAAGTTTTGAGAAGAGTGAGAACAATGAAAATTGTGGAAATGGTGGGGCAGTAACAGCGAGGGTGGTAGTAAAGACAGAGGGAGTAAACATTGCGTGAGAGCCTCCTGTGTGCAGGCACTGGTGCTTTCAAGACTTTTCCATTCCTCATGGAGCCACTGAGTGGTTGGTTTTAGCACATCTATTCTATGGATGGATAACTGAGGCTCAGAGTGGTTACAGAAGATGGCCAGTATCACAGCTGGTAAGAGGTGGAACATTCAAATTTCAGTCTCCAAAGTCCAGCCTTTTTAGGAGATGCTGACTGCCATATCACCTAGACCGGCTCTCAGGAGCCAGGACTGCTCCAACTAGATATCTAGGCAGAAATTCCAGAAAGCCTGCTTGGGTGAAGAGAGGCCTACCTGCTAGTGCCAAAATACCTGTGTTCAATGTCTGACCATAAGGTAATGAGACTGAAGTCAACGAGCTCCATGGAAATAAATCTGATACACCAGTGTACCACCAGGACACAGCAGGCACAGACTAACCCCACTCCCTTCCAGAGCACGGTTAATATGTCATATGTGGTGAATGAAGCACAGTCACCGTGAACATGGAACCTGCAATCTGACCTGGGAAGTAAGGCAGGCACCGGGGAGTATCAGTGCCATCCAGATCAGGAGAGAGAAATAAAAGAAAGGTGATGGAAATTCCAAGACTTTTTCTTTCCCGGAAGGCTCATTTTCATCTGTTTGCTTTGTGTAAAATTCTGGGGACAGGCAGTCTTCTGTCATATATGACACTCTGCAGAGTACCTTCATGCACATAACATTTGGTGGAAACAGCCCTGTGAGTCAGACCCTTTTGATTTGAATTTGTTAGATCAGCAAACCTGTCAGTAATTGGTTGAGCTGGCACCTTAGCCCAAGTCCTACCATTTAGGGGAAAGGAATTGAGGAGAAGTAAGGGGCAGGAGATGAAAACACATAGGTTTCACTGAAGGGAAGAAGGAAAATGGTGAGCAGATGCTGTAATACACAAACACGTGTACATAAACAGTGCACACACACTTGCCTTCTAAACTCTCCAGAAACATGTTTAAGGGTGAAGTGCCACGGAGGAATGCTCTCCAGAAAGCAGTGAGTTTGGTAAAACTATTAAAGGAAGTTAAGTAGATAAAAGTCAACAAGTCTTTAATTCTTACAGTAATTTTCAGCATTTCTGGACTTAACATTTTGATTTCATCTAAATGAGTGTGATTCTAAAAGTCTGTGCTGTTTGCTAACTTGTAATTTTGTTGTGTCCTGTGAGCCTTAAGCTCAGAAGCAAGTTGCCTAGCTATGAATGTGCCAAGTCAGCCTTGCAGCATCAGCAGCTCAGAGGCCTTTATTGCTGCCTTTAGTCATCCTGCATCACAGGAGAAATAATGTGCCAGAATGATGTTCACCAGTGTGGGGATCTGCACAGCTTTACTCTTCTTGCCGTGATGGCCTAGTTCTGTGCTGGAAACTGTAGCGGCTGCCTTCAGAGAGACTACAGTCTGATTGAGAATGAAATACAAACTAACAGGAAGAAACATTATCATACATAGGCTCAAATTTAAAGTGGTTTTCACTGTGAGAGACATAGAAAAAAATATAGAGAATCTAAGAATTAATTCTGAAAAAGATCATTAACATAGTAGAAGAAAAGTTCTTAAGGAACCGGAGGGAGTATGTAGGACAAGGGTCTAGAATCGGAATATGTGGTTTTTACTGTTACTTGTCCTGTGACTTTGGACAAATTATGATACTTTAACTTTTTGAGTCTTCCTTTCTCATCTTGAAAACTTGAGAGAGGAATGAAAGAAATTAAAACAGATAATACATGGAATTTTGCAAATTCTGAACTGCTAAATAGGGATTGGTTATTATTAATACACAGAAGACCTAGCTTACAGAGTGTCTGTACAACTTAAATGTAGACGTCCTTTGTACACTATAAAGCTGTGTAGACGTTAGGTAGTAAGTGATGAATCTTGAAAGCAAAGTACCTTCCTGAATCAAAACTTAGAATAGAAACTGACTTTACTACGGAATATTTCAACCCACTCTCAACCCTAGAGTCTCTTCTCTTTCCACTTCCATTGTCTAACTCTACAAAACTGTCACTGCTTTGCCTGAATGACTGCACTTCACCTGAAGGAATCTTTGTTGCCGCGCCTGCATTGATACCGCAGTATTTGGACAAGGCTCTAGCTTTGTCTTTTATCATGAAGCAAATATTTGGGTCAACTGTTTATGGAACAGAACTGAGTATTTATCTTTTTGAAGTGTCTGTCCCTTACAGATCCTTCCACAATAAAGTCCTTCTAACCTTAGCAATGCATGCACTTAGCAGAATACATAATAAAACTGAGGGCGAGATTTTCTTCATCCAAATAACTGATGCGAATACAATCCATGCTCTGACCTTCAGTTCCTTCTTGCACAATTGCACAGTTCACTTTCAGAGAAGAATAAGCTGTTTTCAATGTGGGGTGTGTGTGTGTTTGTATCTTTTACATGTTTTCTCCAGTTTTCTTTTAAATAAAAGTGAATGGAAGTTAAATTCTGCTGGTTCCTTGCAACAAAAGAAAATTTTCTCCAACCTCAGAACTGAATTAATTTAATGAAGTCATTATGTAAGCATCATGAGTCTTTTCATTTTAATTGCCTGTATTGAAAATTTACCTAAAGTGCTCAAATGATTCATAATCAGTTGGTTATGCACTACAGTCCAATACTAATTGTCACTATTAATCAGACTGGCCTGATTATTAGACCATTTTCCAATTCTGACTTTCTTCCAGAGCTGGTCTGAAGTTCACTGTGGCCTTAGAAGTATCAAGGTGACTTGCTACTCTCTCAGTCTGCTACAATTAAGAGGGTTTTTTTTGGTTACTTAAAAAAAAAAGCATAAATATTAATTCTTTTTTTTCTGAATTATGGAGCCATGTAATTGCCTGTGTCAGTCCCTACTAACGAACACTAGTAGTTTAAGGGCACCATGGCCAACCTCTCAGTGTCCTTATTTGATGAGATGACAGCCACGGAAGTGTAAACCTAATAACGCAATAGCAATGCTTCCCAGACTTCATCTGAGCCACTGTTTTCTGTTGTGTGCCTGAAGGTGATTAACTTACATGATTAAAGACACATGGCTATCGGCATGCCTGGAAGCATTCCAAGGGTTAAATCAGTGGGAGCAATTAGGCTTCATTTTGAATCTCATCACACGGTGAAAGTCATTAGTTTACAAACACATCTGCCTGACAAGCAATCATTCAGACCTGATGCTGAGTCCGGGTCTGCCTGCTGCTACATTTTGCTGTGGTGTATGTGATGGCCCAGGATGCTCTCCTGCTACAGACCTCTCTCTGGGGAGTACCACCTCCTTGACCTTCAGCACAGGCACCGATATTGTTCTCTCCTCTCGAACCACCCTTGAAAACCCCTCCTGAACCTTTGCCACTGCCAAACTCAATGTGGTCTCTTGACCTCTGAGTATGTGACCCCCGTGCACTGAACTGCTTCCAATTTGTTTCAAGTATAAAGCAAAGTGCTAACTAGACCCTTGAAATGCAGTGCAAACTCACATCTACTTGCTTTGGAGCATCATGATCTTTCTTAAAATTTACCTTCGGGTCATCTAGATTAGCTCCTTGTAGTCAGATATAGTCTCATAGTCTCACTATTTTGGCAAATTTCTGCCTCTGATTTTAAATTTCTATCGCTGCTTCTTACATCATTAGGTAACAAAAACTAATTAAAAACTCATTATCTTCATGAGGGTAACTGCTGGAGGTCCCAAGGTTGAGCCCCAGATAATGGAGACAGAACAACTGGGCTCTGAGAGCTTATTTATATCTCCTTATGATGTATGTTATGTGGTGATTGGACCCTCAGCAACCATCTGAGGGTCCTCATGATTTTGGCTGCACATAGAAACCTGGTAACAATTGTATTGTGACGTCAGAAATCACGTACTTTTCTTCACAGACAAATAAAGCCTCTACTTATATTCTTGATACCTCCTTTGTAACTTGTGGCTCAACACAAACTATTCCAGGACTGCTACCACAACCAGAAGATTTTATTGTCATTCTTCTTCTGCAAGAAAAGTGAAGCCTCTGAAAATCCAGTTTTTAGATTTTATTTCATCAGGGCACCTCTCCTTACCAAAGGCCAGAGAAACCCAAGCCTAGTTTCCCCATTAATATCTTCGAAGTAGCTCTTTACCAAAAATAAGAATTGTACTTCTATTTTTTCATACTAGCAGAAAGCAACCCAAGTCTGGCTTCATACAGACTGACTTGGGATATTTTGAATCTACCCCTAGTTCTTTAGAAAAGGCACGCAGGCAAAGAGCCACGTAGACAATACAATAGCCCCCCAAGCTCATTCAGGAGTAGCAATATACAGATCTTGAGCATAATCTAGGTAAGAGAGAGGAATTTACCAAAGCCCCATATCATGAACTCCTAAACACTGAAAGCCTAATTTCAGTGAACTCTTGGCAACCATGGAAACAGAAAATTCCAATAAATGCAAAGGATTGCAGAACCTTGACTTTTCCTAAAACAAACACCAGTCTGTCAGGAGAAGTATATTTGAAAGCTTACCTCTAAAGCTACTGGATTTGTCCCACTGCCAGAGGGACTGAAGAGGTGGATTATAAGATTTGTACTGTGGTTAAACCCATTTATTGAGGGTAATGTGAAAAAAACTCCATAGTCTTCACTTACTATTTGCTCAGCACCATGAAATGCAAGTGGAGGAGCAATAACGACTGAATAAATCTAACCACACACACACACATGCTATTGATTGTGAGGTTTCTACGAGTTAGTGCCCTAGAGTCAGCAAGCAAGTATAATTTTCCTTTCTATGTATGGCTACAGTTATTGCTTATCCTTCTTATTGGGTACAATCTTATGAGGAATCTTAGGTACACAAACTACAAAATGGAACACTTTTGAATGCTGAAGCTAAAATAAGATAATATCACAGAAGATGGCAGATATGCATTCATTACGTATCACTTGTTTAATTTTTAATTTAAAATTGAGAAAGGGAAGAATAACATTGGAAAGCACTATATTGACTCTATTTTCTTTACAGGGTCTAACATTTTCTAACGCACTGGGACCATGGGTGATCAGAGGCTTTTGACTTCAGGCAGCTGATTGTGAAACCTATATTTGAGAGTCACAGGAGGTCAGTGTGAGAAAATTTTCTCCAACAAAGCACACAGCCAAAACTTTGAGGAATGATGAAAATGACTAAGATATGTAACATCCAAGTGTGGAAAAGTAATAATTAACTAATCTGATTACCAAAACAGCCACAAAAACAAAAGCATCATCAAAGAAGTCTCCAACTTTTGCTCTTTCGCTATCACCTAAATAATGCCTCCTAGTCACTTTTCTGAACACCCATTTTTAAAAATACTGAAAACTCTAAGGTCTCTATGCAAATCCCTCTCTGTAGGTAAGCGGTGAAATGAGTTGAACATTTACATGTGACAAGAGAAGATGAGTCTTCCAAAGCAAAATACAGACGGGAAAATAATATGAATGTTTATGAAGCAGAAACTTGAGGGGCTTAGACAAACAGGAGAGAGAGCAAGCATATTTTAGAGGTGGAAGGGATATTAAAGGCTATCAAACAATCTCTTTATAAAGGAAGAATATGAAGAGCTTTGGTTTTTTGTCAAGGTCACCTAACGGATCTCCTAAGAACTGTTCATTTTCCTGCATCACCACTTCCTTTACCCTGATCTCTGAGGGTCCAAGCCCATCTCCAGCCCACGTGATGTGTGGAGATACAGATGCTAAGGGCACCAACTACAGGGCATGCATTTGTACTGAAAAGTGTCACGGGACTCTTCTCGCTCACGTTTAAGAAACAGGATCTAGCACTAACTCTCTGGGAATGTGCCACGGCCCTTCTGAATATCTTTTTAACACTCAGACACAAAAGGTCTGTGATAGACCCTCTATGTCTGCATGTTAAAATTAAATCCTAGACACTAATGGGGAAAAAGAAATAAGGCCAGAGAGAGGAGGGAAGAAGAGCAGAAATATATGAAAAACAAGTACGACAAGGAAAATCTGAGATCGGCATGGCAGACACCACTGATGTTTTGGAAGTCAAGTTTCCTGCTAAAAGACCCCAAAGGAGGTGTACATGTGTCCAGCACAGGAGGGCCGAGCTTAAAAATAACAGCTCAGAGGAGAGCTGGGCTTTATCAACAAATAAGACTTTCTGCAATAAGGAACGCGTCGGGGACTCCGTGACTCCCCGTGCAGTGGCAGCTATCTCTCTGGAGACAGAGGCTGTGCTCCTGCAGAGCCCGGCCCCACCAGGCATCGCTCTCTAACCTCTCGGAATAAGCCGCAAACAATTGTCTGAAAGTATGGCTTCAGGGGAATTTGTTTGCAGTCCTTTGGAGCAGGCACTTGTAGGTAACTCAGGAAAGGCAGCAGCTTCCTCCTGGACGAATCTGGAGCTCTGGCTTTACTATAGTGTCTGTGTGCCCCCTTAGCGAGCACAGGGAGACCAAACGCCCATGTCTCTGCAAAAGGGCAGGTAAAAATGTACTTAGTTCCACATGCCTTCCGTCAAGGACACTTTGAAAATTCAAAAGAAATGAACGGGTCTATTTTTAAAAAACTCACTGAACCATTCAGCGTCTCTTCAGTTGCTGAGAAAAGGAGCTGCTGGTTTTTTTCAAGACACTAGATAGTCTATCCCTGTGGGATAGAAGTATTAGTCACAGAAATGTAAGTTACCAACCATGACAGTTTAGGGCTATTTTCGTTCTACCCTTTGTCAGTGCTGTGTGACTGTCCCCACCATGCCCCCTGGCTCCTTCCCCCTCTCACCTTTACTTTATTCATCTTGTCCCCTCTAAGTCTGAACTCACTTCCAACTTTTCCTCTAAATAAATATCCCCATTTTCAACACCCCATCCAGTGATTTCTTCTTATCCTAGCGTTCACTTATCCTAGTGCTTGTCCCCCAAAAGATTATAAACTCCACAGGAGCAAGACCCATGAGCCAAAGAAATTATTGGTGATCAATAAACTCTTATTGAATTAAAATTTTTTCTTGATCCTGGAGGAGCAAAGGGCAGGAAAGAATGGGAATGATGGCGAGATTTTATGGAGTGGTTATACTCAGCAGTGACTTCTCCTAAACTCCACAGAAATGAATTCTCTAGTTACTCAGACCAAATTGTTGTTTCATATTTTCCATAAAGATCCAAATTTGCAACTCAAAATAAATTCTCTGAGACTTAAGACCTTAATTTTCCATTTTTAGTCTTAGTCCAGGCAAATTCTTATCTGTTAGCTTCCTATATAATCAGCATTTACCCAACAAATATTTGGTTAATATTTGGCATCTACTATACTGCTGGATATTGTGCAGGACACAGAAAAAGCTTTAGAACAAACCCACCTTTCCAGGGAAGATAAGGAAATGAGCTGAATAAACACTACTTCGACCCCTCTAATCACTGCCTGCCATGCACAAGCCAGGCCCCTCCTCCTGAAGCCATGGTTACCCCATCTAGCCCTCCCCACCAGGCCCTTCCTGACCATTTAAGTCCTAGCCCTGCTTCAAGAACACCTTAAGTCTTGTGTCCCTTTTGAAACCTTACCTAAATATTCTAGCCCGCACCAACGACTCAGAGACTGAATACTATGACAGTATTTTCAGTTCCACACAGTTGGTACTTTGCATATGCTGTCTGTGCTTATTTTTCTTTTTTCTTTTTCTATGTATCTCCTATTTCCTCAGATAGATTAAGACCATTCTTAAACCACTTTTTATCCTTTGTCACCTAGGACTTGGCAAATTATAGCACCTCAAGAAAAATTATGGCTATGAATAAGCAACACAGTTACTGATACAACATCCTGCCTTTTTCAAAGTAGCCCTCTGAACAACATTCTATTTCCGCCTCTTTAGAGTCAGTATTCTTGGAAGGCTTTCCTACACTTACTGCTTTTACTTCTTTACTGACCATCCCCTCTTCAATCCACCAGTCTCACTTTTTCCCTAACTCCAATAAACCTTACCAGCGTGAGCTTCTGAGTTGCTAAATGCCATGGACTCTTTAGTCCTTGTACCATATAACATACTGAGCCCTTCTCCTTCTTGACCAAAGCTTGTTTCTCTTCTCTGAGTGCAGGACATCACCACGAATCAAGTTACACAAATAAAAACTAGGGAGCCGTCCTTGACTCTTCCCTGTCCTTCAAGCCCCTAAGAAAATCAGTCACCATGTCCTATCATTGCTACTTTTCTAGTATGTTCTACATCTGTCCAGTTATGCTTTCTATGCATTGAGCACTTAGCTCCTTTTGAGAAGTCAATAATCTAAGAATATGTTTATTTACATCCTTTTTTAGTAAAAAAAACTGCCTACAGGAAATCTCCTTTCAATGCTAAGCATAAGTCAGTAATAAGTGACACATATATTACTAGGTGCTAGCATAGATCTAAGCAATATATGTTAACCAATTTAATAGTCACACAACTCAATGAGGTAGATATGATTATGACACCATTTTAAACATGAAGAAATTGAATTGCAGAAAGGTGAAATAACTTCCCTGAGGTAACATGGCCAGTTACTTCGAATTCCTCATCTCATTTTAGTCTCCACAGTAATCTTATATGGTGGTATTAATATTTCATCTTACAGCTGAAGAATTGAGGCTGAGAAGCTTAAAATAATTTTCCTAAGGCCACCCATTTGGTAAAAGTGTCAGAATTATGATTAGAATCCACATCTAGTTGTCTTCAAAATTCATTTACTTTCCTCCACATGTTCTTTGACAGAGTCACATGGAATGGTTTAAGAAAAGCTAAACTAGAAAGTACAGCCTAAATTTCTAACTTTTTTCATTAATTTGGGAACTTTTGTTTTGAATGCTGTTTCTAATGGAAGCAAAGGGGATGAGTGTTAAAATACTGGAGTCTATAAGTCAAAGAAAGTAAGTGCAGCAAAGGCCAAAAGAAATGATGACTAAGGTGAAAAGACTAGACACAGAGAGGGAACAAAAAAGGACCAAATGAAGGAGAGGGGCGAGGTGTGGGAGTGGTGGGGTGCAGGAGTCGGGGTAAGGGTCGTGGTAGTGGAGGGGACCTATGAGACCTGGAGGAGAAGCTACGCTGGAGCATGAAAGGATGAATTGTCTTGATAGTCTTTAGGAAATCTAATGAGAATGTGTTAATAGAAAATGTGATATGTGACTAAATAGTTCAACAACATGCATATTTCATGTTGTTGGCTTTATGTGACTGGGTTACTCATGAATCTACCAGTTGAAACAAAGCCAAAAGATACCCAGTGATTTTATTCGAGTTTACCAACAGCTACCCAGACTTTGTATGCAGAATGAAGCGACAAATGATTAGTATTCTCAAGATGTCTACAAACTATCCAGCATGTTGTGGATACTTTGTATTCTGTACTCACCCAGCACTGAGAACATTTTGTTCCCAAAGAATTTATGTAGTGGTTTTTTTGTGGTTTTCGTTTTGGTTTTGATTTGTGTATAGCTCTTTTATTTAGCTCTATGATGATGGAAACAACAATCATATAAATGTTACCCTCACACCCTGTATGGTCAAGGAAACAAATGCAAATATCAGTCTGTGTGTCTGTTCCCAGGAGATGAAGAATGGGAGTGGCCCCAAACTCAGGCCCTTGCAGGTTGGTTAGAAGGCATTTGTGGAACATGGAATTAGTAAGAGATTAGGAACCAGAACGTCTGGATTCAAATATCAGCTCTGCCATTTAGCCAACTGAAGGACTGCGGGGGAAGAAATTAATTTACTGAACTTCAAATTTCTCTTCTTTAGCATTGTGAGTTTTTTTTAAAATCAAGATTAGATGAAATAATGCTTGTGAAATAAAATCATGTAGCATAAGCCTGACACATAGTGTTTTCTCAATAATGAAAGAAATAAGGGAAATGAAATGCCAGTGCCAGAGAATTAATTAGTTGGTTTCTGATAAGACAGACCAAAGATGACAACTCAAACAAATGATACTTTCATCACAGAATGATAAAATATACACATATATCTTCACTTTATGGCATGTCAATGGGGATGTGTGAACAATCTTAAATAGTGAGCAAAAGAACAAATAACCTTAGGTAGAAATCACCTTAAGGCATTAGGTCTTCTAGCTGTGCTAACATCTTGTGGTTCCAAAGATTACAGGTGATTACACCTCTCAAAAGAGTTCATTTAGCCCCCAAATATAAAAAATCCTTTTTGGGAGGAGTAGGTTCCTAAGAAGAAGCTATTGCACTGAATAAATTAAAAGGCAAAGTAAGCCGGGGCTCTTGTTTTTCCCCTGACTTGCATGCTATCCTTGGTTTTTCAGATTTTGCCCAACTCGGAAAGAGGTTTTCAGAAGGTTGCTAGATAGAGAGTTCGGTGATGAGGAGGACATTCCACGTAAGAGTGCCTATGGTGGCAATCTATACAGCGGGCCTGAGGAGGCCCACCAGATGCCCACCTCTAAGACATGATTTATGTCTTTACTCCTGCCAGCTTTTCAGGTGATGGAAGACCCCTTTTCCTTAGCAATCAGACTGAGTTACCCCTCCTTATGAAGTCTCCACCAATTTGCTCATTTTACGATCATCTTTCTTTCTAGTTTTAACTGTTACAGTTATAATGTAATAGCAAGAACAGTGGATTTAGAGAAACAAGACTTAGACTCTAGACTAGCTTTGCCAATAAAGAGAGTTTTTTCAAAAATTTCTGAAATTATTTATGTTACCTGATATTCTCTTATCTGTAAGAGCTGTCTTGTCAGGTTATTGTAATGATTAAACACTAAGTCTGTACGACCTTTATTATTTGCAAAACATTATATAAATGCAACCATTAATCATTTATGTCTACTTCTGCATCCTTCACTCAGCTATAAGCACCTTAAAAGCATGAGCCCTCCTTTTTATGTCTTTGAATCTTCAGGGATTAGAAGCTGGTGAAGTTTTTGTTTTCCTTACACACTGGACGTTCAGTAGATACTATCTTTGCTGGCAGTGTTATCAAACACCAGGAAGAGCCCTTAAACTTCACAGGAACTCTTAAGAAAATCTCAGAATTTCTCTCCCATCTAGAAGCTAATAGGTAACTGATGAGGACTATTGATGGAGGTAAAATAGTTCAAGATAAGAAAAAGAACAAAACTAATTAAAATTCCGGACAAGTAAGAACAAACCATTTTACCCGCATTTTAAGGTGCTGTGTAAATTTGAAGTCAATTACTTTCAAAGATTGATAAAAGTCACATTCCTAACTTGAAAGAGCTACCATGTGATAATATTTCCTCTGACACTTATTACGGCTATTGCTAAAACTGGCATCTGTGGAACATTACATCTTAATGCCGACATTGCCTTGTTATAGCTTGAGTGGAGGCAGGGCAGTTTGACTGCAGCTGCTTTAAGACATGATAAAGAATTCTGAAAGTTGTGATGCTGTTTACCGTGTCCTTTCCTGATAAAGTAATAGTGTGGAGATGTATGTTGGTATTTGATAATTTTGAAAGCTTTGAGAAAGCGATGACAGCTTGGCAAAACATAGCTCGCCAAAAACCTCTTTGAAGTATTTCTCAAGCCCTGTGCCTATCCTTGAAGGCAAAGTGAAAGTCAAGAAGACACTTCATGGAAACAAATGCAAGCACCTACCTCTGGCAGTCTTGCTAGAATCTTCAGTTTTCTTTCTCTCTCTTTATTTGAACAATTAGATGCATAGGATGTATCATGTGAAATCTAAAATGTTTATTTTCAAACAGCAGTTTTTAAATGTATAAATTTAAACATAGAAAACATCTAGTGAATGTTTGTTTGCAGTTTTATTCCTACAAATATATTAAAATTTCTTCCACATAATTTCTGGCTTATACTTACATGGATTTCTACCCCTCGGTAGTTTCACATGCATAAAAATGCATGCAAGTCTATTTATTCAATCATTTCATGCATATGTGGCAAAGGATCAAAATGTAGATCTCAACACCAAATACTGATGAGGATGTGGAGCAACAGGAACTCTCATTCATTGCAGGTGGGAATGCAAAGTGGTAAAGCCATTTGGAAGAGAGTTTGGCAGTTAAATACAAAATGAAACGTAACTCTTACCAAAGGATCCAGCAGTCGTGCTCCTTAGTATTTACTGAAAGGAGCTGAAAACTTATGTCCACACAACAACCTGCACATGGATGTTTACAGAAGTTTTATTCACAATTCACAAAACCTAGAAGCAACCAAGAAGCCCTTCAGTAGATGCTTGGATAAATAAACTGTGGTGCATCCAGATAATGGAATAATTTCAGTGCTAAATGAAATAAGCTGTCGAGCCATAAAAAGAAATGCATGTTATGAAGTTAAAGAAGTCAATCTGAAACAACTGCATACTGTATGATTTCAAATGTATGACATTCTGGAAAAGGCAAAACTATGGAGACAGGAAAAAGATCAGTGATTACCATAGTTAGTGGGGAGCAAAGGATAAATAGCTGGGGCACAGAGAAGTTTTAGGGCAATGAAACTACTTTGTATGATACCATAATGGCAGACACATGTCATTATAAATTTGGCTAACCTCACAGAATGTACAACAAGAGTGAACCACAATGTAAACCATGGACTCTGAGTGATAATGATGTGTAATATAGGTTCATTAACTGTAAAAAATGTACCACTCTGGTGGTGAATGTTGACAATGTGGGAGGCTATGCACATGCAGGGTGAAAGGAAGTATAGGGGAGATCTCTGTACCTTCCTCTCAATATTGCTGTGAACCTAAAACTGCTCTAAAAAACAGTCTATTCATTTTATTTTGAATGCACATCTCTCCTAAAATTTTTGCCTTAAGTTTCTCTTCTTGACTCCCATGCCACCTGATTTCATTCTCTCCTAGGATACGTATTATCTTCTATTTTGATGTGTAGCCATTTACATTATGTCATACCCTTCTGAGATACTGTGAAATCTCTGGGTACAGTATATGTGTCTTAATTATCTCTGTACTCAGCATGATGCCTAGCATATAGCAGTCATTTCAGAAATGTGTATTTAATGAATAAATGAAATAATACTTAGCTTTTGCCATCCATTTTCATTTGCTCTGCTACCCTGATAATATCTTATGTAGGTTATCAAAATTTTCTAGCTGATAGCTGAAAACTCAGGTGAAACTTCTGCCTGAAAAACAATCAATTATATTATTTAATATATGTCCTGAATATCTAAAGTTGTAGACACAGCTCATTGGGTACCCCTGGTTTCCTTTTGAAATATCAAAAAAATACAAAACACACACACATATGTGCACACATACATCACAAATACATATACACACAAATTCACAATAGCATGGTGATATATACATAATATACAATAGCTCAAATCAGTGATTTGCTGATCTTTTGAAGGAAATACCCTTAATTGCAACCTGGATATTATAGTAGGGGGAATATTGACTTCGAAAAGATACGTCCATCTCCTAATCGTCATACCCTGTGAATATTATCTTATTTGAAAAACGGGTCTTTGTAGATCTAATTAAGTTAAGGTCCTCAAGAAGAGATCATCCTGGATGATCTGGGTGGGCCCTAAATCAAATGACAAGCATCTTTATAAGAGACAGAAGAGGAGGAGACACAGACACATAGAGGGGAATGTGATATAAAGACAGAGGCAGAGATTGGAATGATGCAACCAAGAACCACCAGCAGCTAGAAGAAGCTGAATTTAAGATATCTTTTTTAGCAGTTTTTTGTTTATTTTTTACCAAATTGTAACTTAAGGAAAATTTCAGATCTTCAAAAGTATAGTACAAGGAATACTCACCCAACATTCTCCTAGACTTTCCAGTTGTTAATATGTTGAGAGATTTGCTCTCCTTCTCCTTTGCCCCCTCCCTCTCTCACTTTCCCTACTTCTCTCACCCTGTCTCTCTTTCTCTCTCTCCATTACTATATATACATGAAACCTATGAAAGTAGAGGGAGCAAGAAGCAAGAGAAGGCAGGGTGAACTGAGACTCCTGTGAAGGAGAGGGAGAGGGAAGGAGGATTGGACAGGAAGAGTCTCAGAAGGCAGCACAGTTCTCAGAGAGGTTTGGTCAGGCCAATGGGAAGTCTTGGAGACAAAGCTGCCTGTTTAAGAAGTCCACCCTTTGCAGGAATGGGTTTGTATTAATACACCGACTATGCACAGTCATTGGCTGGGAGAGGCCTACAGGAAGTACATTCTTAGCTTGAACACGGGGGTGGATCACAAAGAACAGCAACTGGAACACTCAATTATGCTCCCTACAACAGGAGACCTAAGAGGTACATTTTCACAGTTGTCACAACCTCTAATACTTCACTATGTATCTCTTAAGAACAGGAATATTCTCCTACACAGCCACAATCTGAATATTATGCCCCTGAAATTTCATGCTGACACAATTACATTATCTGATATATTCTGAGATATCTTTTAAACATTCACGTGGAGATAACCAGTAGGCAGTTAGCTATAATCTTCTGGAGTTCAGTGGAGAGTGAAAAAGTAGAGACAATCTAGCCAAATCTTTATTAATATCTAAAAGTAATGGGAGGAAATTGTCAGATATTCAAAGGCTCAGATCATACACACATCATGGGGTCTTTCACAAAGATATACTCTAGAAGAAATGCATACAAAATAAAAAGACAGAAATGGAGAAATTGTGGTAAAGCAGAACTCCAGGGAACATTACTACTAGCAAAACAAGCAGGTTTTTTCAAATGAGAGTGATGAATATAATGAAATTAAATAGCAAGAGTGAAAATTATTCTTGAAAGACATTTAATAAGAATAAGAAAAAAGCATTAATCAAAATCCATGTATCTAATTTCAGATCATATTAGAAAACATTAAGGAGTAAGATAGAGAGTAGAAAATGCTAAGGAGTGGGAAATAAAAGCTTATTAAAGTCCTTGCTTTCAATCAGAGGAGTCCAAAATTATAATATGGTTCTTGGATTTAAATATATAAGTTATCTTTCCGCAACTGCACCTATTAATTTATGATCTCTATCTCCTGGAAAAGTCCACTCTAATAATTTCTATGATGCTCAGAACTACGTCACATGTGTTAACAAATACTTCTTTTCGCTTGCTCTCTGCCAGGTCAACAGTCCCTGCTTCAGCTCTGCCCATTACTCTCTGGCCTCGGTGCAGCCCTTCAAGGGCACCACACTCCGGGCTTCTTTGGTGGAACCCACCATGACATCCAAGGTGATTTTCACCAGAGGTCACTGCACATCCATGAACTGAAAAACTGCCTCAGCTCTTTGAATTCCTCTGGTCTTAGAACTCCAGTGCTGTTCTATGCTTCATGCCAAAGCAAGAAAAACTCCCTCTACTCAATTACGTGCCATAGTTGGACATCTGAGAACCAGATACGCTGTTATGAAAAGGGTACCTGTGACTCTCATGTACAGCTCCTTCTGCCAAAGATTTCAGAACGGAGCCTTTGAGGAGGTGCCTGGGACCAGACTGAGCCTGGGCTATACTCGAAGTTCTCCCTTTTACACCAAAGATTCTTTGTGCTCCTTCTGTCCACAGAATTCCTCATGCCAACCATCTAAAGCACAGTCTCTCCTGAAAGGAAAACTAGAAATGGCTGCACGTCAGTAGTAGTCACAGCTTGGCCAAAAGCTAGGACTCCCACCTTGCTCATAATAAACAGGGAAAAAAGGTTCAATAATGATTTACAAAAGTGTAAAGAGCATCACAACCCAGAATCAAGAACAGGGTGTATATCGTTCAAATCACTGAGGAAAAGAAAAAGAAAGAAAGCTTAGCCTAAATACAAAAGGCATAAGGAAATAGCAAGTACAAAAAATAAAAAGAAAATATATTTCATATACAAATATATAAAAATATATTAAATATATTATTTTTAAATATTTAATATATATTATTTATATATAAATATACATATAAAAATCAGTACAGTAGAAAAAGAATAGAAACCAGAAAGTAGTAAAACCTCATAATAATGATGACAATAAATCTAATTGTATTTAACTTCAGTATAAAAAGAGAAAGATTTTTACAGGAAGATTTTTTAAAAAGTAAGGAAAGATTTACCAGATAAATATAACAAACAAAAACAATGAAAGAAAGGATGGTAAAAGTTAAAAAAATAGACACTGTATCAAGCAAAAACTAGCAGTCAACAAAACAGGTCAGTCCCTACATTCACGAAGTTGCACATAATGGAACAACACAGTTAACGTTTAACAAACCATTTCAATAAATGGTTTGTCAGGGAGTGAGAAGGATGTGGAGAAAAATGCAGCAGAGTAAGGAAAGCAGGACAAGCTGCAGGGATGAGGCTGCTGTCTGTGAGAGGGTGGTCAGGGAAGGCCTCCGGGATGAGGTGATATTTGAGTGTGGAAGGCAGTGAAGATGATAGCCATGTGGATGGATGGCAGAAGAATGTTCCAGGCAAAAGGAGCAGCAAGTGCAAAGGTCTGAGGTTGAGCATGCTTGGAATGTTCAAGGAACAGCAAGGAGGTAATGTGACTGGAGTGGAGTAAACCAGGAGGGGAGTAGTAAGAATTCACGTGAGAGCCTTAGCAAGGATCAGATGACACAGGGTCTGTTAGATGATTGTATTTTGACTTTTATTGCAAATGATCTGGGGAGCACTGGAACATTTTGAGAATAGGAGTGACATGATCTTGCTTTTTAAAAGAATGACTTTTGTTGCTGTCTTGAAAATAGAATGAAGGGTTGAGGGGAGCAAGAATGGAAAGAGGAAGATGAATTAGAGATTTACCACCTGTGATAGTCCAGGTGAGAGATAAGAGTGTTGGAATCAGGATGGTAGCAATGCACCTGGAGAGAAATGGTCCAGTCCTGGACATATATTCAAGAGAGAGTTGACAGATTGGTTAGGTGCCTTTCGTAGCTGTTGATTTGCTTGTTTGTCTTCCTTATAAGACTTTAAGTTCCATGATGACAGAACAAATGTATTATTCAGCTCAGATCCTTTGCACTAACACAGCATTTGCCCTATAAGAAGCAACCAATATTTTTAAACTAAATTTAACTTCTATATAAAGATATTTAAAACGAGCATTGTGGAATGGTAATAGGAGCAGAACAAGGTAAAATGCACTCAACATCACTCAAAAATTATCAGCCCATTACTTGATGTAAGTTCATCAGCAGAAAAACAATGCAAAGTGCACATGAAGAAAAGCTGAGATTAGTATGCTAGACCAAATGGGCATATGTTTCTTTCATTGTTATAATTTTTCATACAAAACTCCTTGGATATTTTATTCTTTAAAATGAACTATTAGATTCTCACATTATAATGTCAAAATAAAAATTCTAGAGAAAAGGCACAATACCTTTGGTACTATAGAATCAAAGTTGTTGTAAAATAACCAGCATAGACTGTTATATATCATTAGAACATTTTCAAGGAAAAATTTCAGAGGACTTTTAGTATGTGGTCAATTCAGATGCTACAAGTACAAAAATAATAAACACAGCAGCTCAATTATAAAATCATTACTTTTGATGCACTCAATGATCCATTAATTCGAAATTTTTACAGTAGGTTTTGATGAAGCTAAAAGTTGCAGAATGCTCCTATCCTTCTACCACACAGCAAACAGCCTCTGAAAAGGATGCGCTCATTGTTACAAAATCCAATGCAGAATATGCATCTTAAAACATTCTAAATGCAAAATAAATATACTAACCTTAAATCCCTTACCATCAAACAGCTGAAAGAACGGATTGCTACTGATTTCACAGAAATCTATATAGTGTTCTAACTTTACACATTCTTTTCTATTTTCTTTGAAAGGCATCTTGAGCATTTTTAGGAAATAACACTAAAAAGTAAAATAATTTCAATGCACACTAAAACACCAAGTGTAATGTAGTACCCTACTTATAACACAGTTTTTTGGCACTCTCTTGCATTCAAATTAAGCAGAACTCTGAACATTTTCACACAGAACTTAAAGGGCCTTCAATTAACTTCCATGAAAGTTGAAATTTTTTTAGTTACATTAAATGTAATGACATGTATAATTTGCATTAAAGGCATTTCATCAGAGGAGATCGGTTAATTTCTTGAACAATAACAAATCAAACTTTGCAATACTCTTGAAATTTAGGAAGAATATGTGGCTCTCCTGTGACCACTACTTTATAATTGATTACCACATTTTTAGGAACTACAGCTTTCTTAATATAGCTTAGAATTGTTTAGGATAAGGTATGAAATATACTTTATATAGCGAAATGTATTGTATTACTATATTGGGAAGAGGCTAGAAGAGTTAAATAAATCACATGTAGTGATTGTTTTATACTAAGATCTAGGACTTTCCTCTGTGTCCAACACAATTATGAATGTAACCAACATATCTATCTACTTGTTATTTATATGCTTTCTAAAAGAACCTGTCTGATTCCTTTCTCTGCTCCTACAATGTCTGACACATGGCAAATGTTTAATAAATGTTTAAATAAATGGTTACAATATGAATTAAAGAATAAACAGATGAATGAATGAATGAGTTAACCAACCAATTGATTAATCAAGGTGGCATTGTTAATCTGACATCATTTTTATAACACTTGTACTGAATTGTTTTTCTAGCCATAATAACTGTCTTTTCCCAAATTACCTACATTTCATTACCTGGCCCACTCAGAACTCATGGCCTATATTTGAGGAACAGTAAATTGAGATTGAGTGTGACCAAGAAATAGTAGAAAATTATGTGGCCTGTTGTTATTAAGTCAGGGTGAGACAGTATTTCGTAGGGACTTTGAATATCCCAAATAGTCAACAACCTCCTACACTGCATCTCCCTCCTCCTCCCTCCTCCTAGCTTGGGCTACATATGGTAATGGCAATGTTCCAGAGGTCAAGTCTGAATGAACAAGTACTTATTAAATCTCTGCTTGTGTCACGTTTGCTGATTTCCCTTTGGTCAATTATGTCACTTGTCCAAGCCCAGATTGGGATAAGAGCAAATTACATAGGGATATGGATACTCAGGAGGCATGATTCATTGGGGCGGGGTGCGATTAATATAACAATATACCAAAGAGTAACATAATTGATTAGATATTCTGGAACAGTCACCCCAGGTGCAAAGTAGAGAACTGATTAGATGTGAGGCAGACAAAATTTGGGGAGGATTGTTCAGAGCCTATTTCAGCGACTAAAGGAGAGACATTAGTAGCTCAAACTAAGAGGGTGACAATGGGATAGAAGGTAGTGGGTAAATCTGAAAGCTATTTATGAGTTAAAATCAAAGAACTTGGTATGATTGTATATGGGAGTGAGAGAGAAGAAATTATGCAAGGTGACTCTAAAACTTCGGGTATGTGCTCCTGGGTAAATGGTGGTACCATTTCTGAGAAGAGAAACATTGAACGAGAACAGTACTGTGATCACAAGTTTGGTGCTGGATATTTTCAGTTGGAGACTCCTTTTAGTTATCCAAGTGAGAATGCCAAACACGTAGTTGGATATTTAGGTCTAGAGCACAGACAGGTCTGTGCCAAAGATAAAAACCTGAGATCGTAATTAAAGTCATGGGGCCACCTTGAAAAAACCACTGCAATGGGATAATCAAGGTAGAAATTCAGGTTGATGAGTATAGCAAGGGAATGGGAGAAGAAACAGAGATCAGTCAGTGTCTTAAACTTTTGCCGGAAGCTTGCTCGTGATGGGGAGAGACCTACTGGGATACCTGGAAGGAAAACGGAATCAGTAAAGTTATTTTTCTTTTGTTTGTTAAATTTCTAAAGAGAGGAAACATTTAAAAAATTCTCACAGCCAGAAACTCAAAGAGGGAAAGATGTTGAAGACACCAGACCTTCTTGACTCATCTATCTGTCTTATTGTTGAATCTAGTAAATTAATCTTATCACCTGCCATCAATTGACAGGAGTACACTCAAGAGGTATTTGGACATTAAGGAAACAGCTCTTTAATTTACCTAATTTCCTCAGCCTGGAATGCCCTTTCTCCATGTTTCTATGTGTCCAAATCCTGTCCACCCTTCTTTTATTAACATAAACCTTCTCTATTTCTTCTTTCCCCATGCCCTCTCCTCCAATAGTTTGATGTTAATAGCTCCCTACTTTATCTGTATCTGTGTTCTTCTCTTCTTTTTGAATGTCCTTTCTTTATCTACCTATCTTCTTGAGAGCAGTGATTATTTCTTATTCATTTTTTTATCTCTTTAATGCAAGATATATAATAGGCAATCAAGACAGGTTTAGCCAATAGGTGTTTTGGCAGAAATTCAGGCAGCAGTCACAGGTCTTTAAGGCCGTTATTTCTGGACAAGAGGAGTGCATGTGTGTATGTAAAATGGGGGAGATCCTTCTTCAATGCACACCATATAGTTTGTTACCTATTTAACCTACTCATTAGATCCCTTTTTGCTGCATTTGTAATAAGAGAATTTCTAATTGAGAGTTGTCTCGGGTTGATACCTACAACAGCCAACAAGTTTTACCCAAAAAGATTTTATCTCAGGATATCCACACTTAGTTGCATCCCAAATGGTTTATAATGATTATAATTAGCATTTAAATAGAACCTTACCTGTTCAGGGACCTTAAAGTCATGCTTATTATTTAATGGAACAGTCACACTATTATCCTTCACTGCGAAATCTTCAAACATAAAAACCTACAGTATATAGGTATCATAAAAGCCTAGGAGCTGATAGAGTTAGTGATGCTATGCATTTTGCCAGTAACTTCAATTTTATGGTATAAAATTGAAACGTGGAAGACCATTAGTACTCTTCCAGCCCTGAAACTTAGCATGCAATGTATGCTGTAAGGTACAACCGTGGAAAGACAAAAAAATTCCTTCCACAATAACCCACCATTTGTCAAGGAGAGAAACCTTTTCTTTTCAACAATCTCTTAATCACCACAGGACATGAGTGAGCAGCGAAAGAAATCAGTCTGTTTGAAACTCTCAGTGAGATCTTTCAAAGCCAATCTCAGGCTGTGATCACTCATAAGACACTACTGATTTTGAGAGCACCATAAGAGCATAGTTAGGCCTTCAAAGAACAAATCTCAATTCAAGATCCCTATTGGTTTCTGACAGTTATCTCATCATCTTGGCTGTTATCCTACTGTATCTGGGACGGAATGCGAGCCTTTTGTTTTTTGTTCATTCTCGTCTTATATCAAGTTTATTTCTGATCTTTCATGGCTTAATTTTGCAGCTGGCGAGCTCTTAAGAAAAATACAGAACAAGGTCTGAAACCAGGTTGTTGAAAGAACTATGCTATAACTTGAGGTAAATGGTGAAATGCAAATAAAAATAGAAATTTCTTATTCTGTTAGAAATTAAATATAGTTTTCTATTTCTTAAGAGGCATAACATTTATTGCCCATGAAATTTGGAATATTCAAACATTGAGTGAGCTTGGAGTAGTGGAAAGAACATTAGATTAAGAGTCAGAGATAGGAGAGTTCTAATCTTCCTTTACCGTTAACTAGCTGCATGATTTTGGGGAAATTAATATAATGTCCCTGGGAAGTCTTAAACTCTACATTCTTAAAATAAGGATTTGGGAGTTAATAGCTACTTTAATCCCCTATTTTGAGATGAGATTCTATAAATGGAAATATACAATTAAAAAGGAGAAACGGCCTTTATTGATGTGATTAGGAGACTAGGTCCTTTAATTTTATCAGAGTGAATTCATTATGTAACATCCCACTACTATATTCATCAAGCAAGAATTATTTTAAAACAAAATTGTTCTTTCATTTATGCTTTAAATTACTGCTACTCATCTAGCTTTTTGCCTGGTCAACTGACTTTAAGCAGAAGTCAGGGCTAGAGGTCTTTCCATAGAACCTGTGTTTCTCAAGCATCCAGGAATAATCGCACTGAATCAGTTGGAATGTTTGTACAATTTCACCCATTTGCTTTCCCAGTGAAGTCACTAAACTATCCAAGTGCCAAAAATAAAAGAATAATAATAATTAAAAAAAACTTTGCAAAGTCTCTACATAAAAATTTGCATTCAAATTTAAGATATACAGAAATGCAATCAGAAATATGAAATAAAACAATTTACATATTGCAGAATATATAGTTCAAGTGTTATGCATGGAAGCGCAAGCAAAATCACAGCAATAAAGAACGTTCTTCGTATTTAAAAATAACAAAAAAAAGAGGCAACACTGATGAGAACAAAGTGTGCTGTGTTCTGAGTAAGGAGACTGGGCTGGCTCTGTTGTAATGGGGAGGAACTGGGGCTATATCCTCAGTCAGACTTGGGTTGGAACACTGGTTCCTGGACTTTCTAGTTACATGACCTTGGGCAAACAACATAACCTCTCTTAGCTTCAATTTCTTCAAGTGAAAATCACTGATAAATGTGTCTTTCCTGAATATCTTACAGGCTGTTGAGAAGATCAGATGAGTAATGGATGGAAAAGTATTTATAAATTGTGAAGTACTGTGCCAATGTAATTTTATTTGATGGAGTACCTAATTCTGTACTAAGGAGATCCTTTGTTCTCCTGTCTATATGGAGTCATTAGATGAGTGCCATCTTTCTTGAAGTCTTCTCCATTCATATATAACGAAGAGAGAGATTTTTCTAATTAAGGGGTATGTGTGATGAGTTGAAATAGGTTTTCTACAAAAAGTACAATACCACAAAATGCCTTAAACAGACGGGTTATGAAACTCAAATTGAACGCCAAACTATAATCTTAGCTTGATGGACTTAAAAAATGTAACATTATGCTGTATTTGGATTTGAAGCAAGGACTTTTGATTTGTTTATGGAGACACGCTAAAAAAGGAACGATTTAACATTCTAGGCCTATGACTTGTGACTAACTTGACTAAACTTGATTAATAGGCACGCAAAATTAGGGTGTCTATTTTTTCTGAACTTGATTTGTGGGAGGATACAACATGTCATATAGACATAGATTGCCTAGAGAGAATGAATGATTGGGAAAATAAGAATGAAAACCTGACAAAAGCAAGAAAGAGAGAATTAAGGAAAGGATACTAGTATTTATCACACTTCTGCTGCACATCTGGCTGTGTGGAAGGTATTTTAGAAACATATCTTCATTTATTCTTAATAGGAATGCTAAGCAGATGGCAATATTAATTTCAGTTTTTATAGAAGAAGAAAGTGAGAGTGAATAAAATGGGATATTTGATTAATCCCCTGAGCCACTAAGTGGCAGAGGGAGATGACTTTCAGTGATTGCAAAGGTCCTTTCTAAAGCCAAGACTTCATAAGGAAGCCTGGCCATACTTGAAAATTGTCATCAGCTTTGTGTTCAGAATCCCACCCACATACCTGTAGAACTTTGTGGTAGGAAGTAAGGTTGACTGATTGTTATGAGCTATAAGGCTCTCATAACCATAATATATGGTGAGGTTGAAACAAAAACATCTTGTTCTTCAAGCGGTTGAGGAGGGTTTTCTAGGAATCTGGGAATTTCCTGAGAAAGATGGTTCTTGTATTGGCCATGGGGTTGGTAGTAGTTAGGCAGTGACCGAAGCGGAGTGTAAAGTAGTTAAAATTCATAAATGAGATCTATGAGGATTAGTGACATCATGGAACTGAGAGAGAAAAACTTGGTGATAACCATGTACATAAACCTGAAGAGCCTGCAAAAGGAGTAGGTGGCTGCTATAATGCTAAAGTTCTACCTTTATTCTTATTTAGGAATCATAAATGGTGTCTCTTTACGTTAGCATACAGCAGATCTAGTAAAGCTAAAAGATCCAACATCTTCTCCGGCTTGGACCTAGGAAGAGGTTCTATTTTGGACCATCCTGTGCAATTCATAATGCAGACAGAAGATGGAAGTTAGAGACCAGAGAGCTGGTATCAGAAGGCATCATCTCCACTTGAATTATAACATTCTCCATGTTTAGAGCACAATGCTTTTTATTTTGGCCATAGCACTTTTCATCCCTCCCACCCCCCTGCATCTTAAATATTCTTTCAGTCTCCGACGCCACATGGTCTAGGCTTACAGAGCTTCTTTTCCAAAAATTAAAACAAAAAGGACCTGAAAAAGGCCAACAAAGATAGGAGAAATATTCTGATAATCATTTGCCTTGCTGAATTATTCTGTCACCAAGGATTGTGCTTTGTTCTTCCATATTTTCTATAACACTAAAAGATAATAACACATGACAATCCAAGTATTTCAAAATGAAGAAAGTGATAAGTCTGGAGGAGAAGATATAAGGATCCAAGCCTAAACTCTACGCCAATACATAGTTTTAGAAAAACAAAACAACAACAAAACCTGTGATTGTGCCAAATGCAAAAATGCAAATCTTTAATCATAAGACTTGAAAAAATAGTTTCCTGGACATACTTTTAGTAAAACTTAATACTAATTTAATTTCCTACTGATACCTGCCATCACATTTCCTTTTCACATAAGGTACCAGAATCACATTTCTGTGTATCTGATACTGCAGAAATCCCTGCTGGAAGGCAAAACAGTATAATAACTGCAATAAAGGATATTATACAATTATATCTTCCAAAGAGTTCTGAGTTAATAGCATATCTGGAAGCCCCTGGTAGACTTTCCAGTATATATTAACCACATTATCAATAGTTGAGTTTTTTTCACATAATAGTGACTTTCAGTGGGGAGGTGGTGGCAAAAATGTGAGCAAAATAATCTTCACTGATTTCCCCATTTACTTTGGCTTTAATTGAACACCATGGCTTCCAACATACGTGCTAACTCTGTGTGTTCATTAGCTTAAACAGAACTCAAATCAACAACTGATTTATTGTTGGACAGCTTTGACAGAAATTCATTTTCACTGATACTAAAGACCATACTTAGACAAATGGAGTGATGGAAGAGGAAGAAAGAAAGAAGCAAAGAGCAAATCATTAAGTAGTTAGCCTGATGTGGGCTATTTATGGAGGTTCTTTGTGCTAGCTCAGAGCAGAAGCAGAGAAATTCTGCAATGGCAATGGTAAATGTCACAGGCGATTTACACTGGACTATGATTTCTGTTTATCCCAGTAAATGGAAAGGCTTTAATATGAATTGTAATAGACAGAATGGCCGCCCAAAGATGTCTACACCATAATCCCCAGAACCTATAAATATGTTAACTAAACACGGCAAAAGGGACTTTGCAGATGTAATGAAGGTTACAGACCTTAAAAATAGGGAGATTATCCTGGACTATCTGGGAGGGCTCAATTCAATCGCTTGGGCCCTTAAAAGCATAGCACCCTCTTGGGCTGGAGGCAGAAGAGAGGTGGCAGAGGAAGTCAGACAGATTCCAAGCGTGAGAAGGATTCAATGTACTTGCTGGCTCTGAGATGTAGTGGCCAATGTGTGGGGACTGGAGAGAGGTCTCCAGGGGCTAAGGGATGCTCCCGCTGATAGCTGGCAAGTAAACAGGCACTTCAGTCCTGTAACCTTAGGAACTGGATCTGCTAGCAACCTGAAGGACTCTGGAAGTGGGTTCTTCCCAGAGCCTCCCAATAAGAGCCTGGCTGACCAACATGTCACTTTTTTGGTTTCTTTGCCAAAAAAGCCCAGCCAAGACAACCGAGATTTTTTACCAATATAACTGTGAGACAATAAGTTTATATTGTCTCAAGTTGCTAAATTTGTGGTAATTTGATACAGTGGCAACTGATTAGTAGAAATTAATACATGAATATAACAAAATGTGAAGATGTTCATATAAGCAGAAGTTCAAGGTTCAGGTACAAAAATTTCAGATTAGTACTCTATGAGGTTTTGAAAATCATAAGGGAATAATATTACGTCAGTGGCTTATTTTAACATTACCCAAAAATGTTGATGAGGAACCCAGTAGTTGATCATAGGAAACCATATTTCCTTCTTTCTACTCCTAGAAAATTTCTTCTGCCATAAAGATACTGAGACAGTCCTTGGTGCTTTTTTCTTCTATGTTATGAAGTCATATAAGTGCTATTTCATAAACAGTCTTTAAAAATCTCTTTAGTTTTCTGCATATAAGTTTTCACTATTTTGGTTTATTTTCCCATTATCATTCATTTAGTTCATTGCTTATTTCCCTAAGACACTTTCCAAATCTAAAAATGTAAAGAGGATTAGATCATTTACCTGCTTAAAATCCTTCAATGACGCCCCATAGCTCCATACTCATTTTCTTGGCCTAAACAACCCTGTGTATTTTAGTCCGTGCTTAATTCTTCAGCCTCATGTTCTTTTTAGACTTGTATCTATTACCCTTTGATCAACCAAACTGAGATTCTTAAATTCTTCAGAGCTATTTGTATATGCTCCACCCTCTGTGGCTGCCTTGTCTTTATTCATCAATTGGATAACTTCAACTGGTACCTCAGGGCTCAACTTAGGACCTTCTCTTTCTCTTTTGTTTTTTTTAGATAGGGCCTGAGCTAACATCTGTTGCCGATCTTCCTCCATTTTTTCTCCCCAAAGCCCCAGTAATTAGTTGTATATCCTAGTTGTAAGTCCTTCTAGTTCTTCTATGTGGGATGCTGCCACAGCATGGCTTGATGAGCAGTGTGTAGGTCTGCACCCAGGATCTGAACCTGTGAACCCCAGGGCACCAAAGCAGAGTGTACAAACTTAACCACTACACCACCGGACTGGCCCCAGGACCTTCTCTTTCTAGAAGCCTTCTCTGCTCCAATAAAGTCAGAGTTAGATCTCTCACCTCTGTGTTTCTGTAGAACTCAATGCTTAACACTATCATAAAACTTATTGTATTGACATCATCAGCTTACTAAATGATATCTTCTTAAATGATAAGCTTCTTAATAATAATAACTATAGTTTTCTCATTTTGTATCGACAATGACTGTCACATACTAGGCATTAAATAATATGTGATGAATGATGGAATGGATAAATGAACCAATCAAACATTCAATCAATCAATCAAATTAATTAACAGAGCTCTGGTTACTCTTCAGGATCTGGGAAAACCCGAGTCAGAACCAGGTTGTTAGTTAGCAGGGGAATAGTGGGCTATAAACATGTACAGATAAGAATTAGAGCCAAAAACATAGGAGAGTCACATAGAGGATGAACCATAGGAAATTGAACTTAGATAGAATGAGTCCAAAATCTGGGGGATCAGCATAGGCCACTGATTCTCAAAGTGTGGTTCCCAAAACAGCAGAATCGGTTTCACCTGGGAACTTGCTAAAAAGTCAAAGTTTTGGCCCTAACCCAAACTTCCTGTACTGGAAACTGGGACTGGAGTCCAGAAATCAGTGCTTTAACAAGCCCTCCAGATGGTAGTCTGAGAACCACTGGCATAGGCCAAGAGAATTAGATGAGGGACTTGGAATTTAGCAAATAAGCATCAAATATCTAAGGGATCAAGTTGCTGAGAAGAAGGGGCAAAGTTAAGAGACACTGGATATGAAAAGTTAAGCTGTCAATCCGGATGGAATTGAACAAGCATAAAGAGATAGAGCAATAGTTACAGGGAAACAAAAGCAAATAAGACTGCAATATTGAGCCAATATTTCCTAAGATGGTAGGTCTCAATAGGCTAGGGAGTAATGTGAGGTGTGGATTCTGAAACATCCTTGGGGGTGACAAAAGAGAGGGCAGTAACAATTCATATTTAATAAAATCTTTCCAAGTGATTCAGATATTCATTACCTCTTGTTCCTAGGTGAGATGTATTATCTTATTATAATCCTTATTCAAATATCCTGACTTAGAACCAGACTGAGGTTTAAGCAAAGGTACGAAGCAGCCAATCTAGCTCAAATAGTAGGATATTGGGGTGGAGGCCAGGTTCTTAACTGACACCTGTTCCTGAGTAGATAACACATAAAGCAGAGTGAAGTTTCAGCTCCTTACTCACATGATGGTAATGAGAACAGGATGTAGGCAAAATAAAACAAGAAGTAGAACTTTGAAAACAAATACTCAGCTTACCCTTCATTATCCGTGGTAATATGATTAGCACGGACCTTAGCCAAGTCTTTCAACTATGTTCCTCATAAACTATGTACAAGAATTCTTAACAAGAAACACAATTTCCACGTGGTTGTGTACTTTATGCCAAGGATTCATATAAGAATGAAAACCCAGTAGTTTATCTAGGAATTTCCCCAAATCTAAATATTTGGCATTGCATAAACAAAGCCACTGATTTATTTTTACTTTTCATGTAGCTGTTCTGGTAGCTATAGCCAGTACAATGTTCTTTTTTCCCTCTGGTAACTCGCTATTGTTTTGAATCTATTGATCAAGTATCTATTGAATCCCACTATATGTTCAGTAACGTCTAAGTACATTAGCAATGTGATATCGAAAGTATGGCAGTAATATAGAGGAGGAGAGAGACAAATATAACTCCAGAACTAAGAAAATTCAGGACGAAATATAATCCTATTTGCTATATGGAATTGTACCTGAAACTTGATGTTGACAAATTAAAATCAGTTAAAAGAGGATGTGCCTTGAGAGTTCCACTTTTGGTAACTGGAAATCCAACCTTGATCTGAGAGGAAGGATGCAAAACATATTTTTAAAATCTTTTGAAGGCACAAAACAGCTGAAAAACAGTGAAGAATTAAGGGGCTAAGATCAGGAGGAGAAGGAAACTCAGAGATGTGAGCCCAGAATTGGGGATCAATTTCCCCCTTTGGAAATCTTCCTGTTCCATTCTTAAATAAATAACCAACAGAAGCACAAGTACACGACCACCAAAACATGTACAGAGTGTTCAGAGAAGCATATTCTTGCTATAGAAGTAGCCCAAATATCCATCAACAGTAGAACAAAAAAAATAAGTATATTTGTAGAATGGAATACTCTAGAGGGTTTTCAGTGGATGAATTCAGAAAAAAGAATACTGAACAAAAGAAGCCAGATATAAAAACCATCTATGAATCCACATATATAAAGCTAACAAACAGGCAAGACTAATCCATGATGTTGTACTTCAGGAGCAGGGAAGAAGTAATGATTAGAGACTCAGGTTTGGGTCTGACCTGCTATGGTTCAAGACCCAGTTTATCTCTAGAATAGGGGAAAAAAACAAGTTTTCCATATGGTCCAGACCAGAAACAAGTTTTTCAGTGGGTTTTGGGGACAAATTCTGAGCTAAAAATTCCTTTCTATTCTTTTCTTCGTCACAGTTTTCTGTACATAAATTTTCCTCAGGAACTTCCAAAGGAAGATCAAGGCAGGCTTCAGTTTCTTGGGTTGCCTACTGAGATGTCATCTTAATACCGCCCCATTCCAGCACCCCAAGAGTCACATAAATACCTTCAAGAAATGATACAAGAAGTAAGGTCATTTGGCCCAGTGCTATTTTCATTTATCTAAATTTGGATAACTCTTTATTATGGAACAAAAGTTAGCTATTAAAAAACAAAGAAATAAACTAAAAAATATGAAGGATGAGAACACAGATTATTTCAACTTGAGTTTATCATTCAATGTTCAATATACACAAATCGAAACTTTTATCATTTCTCTGAATATCATTTAGGTAGGCAGTAACAAGCATAGATCTGAAACTACATTCTTTTCTCTTAAAAGAATGAGCTCCTCTCCAGATGCAAATACTACGGGTGGTCCAAAATCCAGATGTAATGGCGGACCCTTGTTTGAAGAACTTAATATTGAGAAATAAAATAGGCAGAGTTTTGAAATAATTACATAGTAATTTTATTGTTTGAATTTATACAGTAAAGACAGATCTGATCATATTTGACATCTTATTTCTTTTGTTATTTCCGTCTGTGTTAAGCTGTTATTATCTCTCTTAGCCTCCTAATGGGAGAATTATATTTGAGCAATTGCCTCTCTAGCAACATTTGTGAAAATGAGTGTAGTGCTCTGAAAATACTTCCCTCTGTAGCTCCTTAAGTGCTCTTTTCTAACTTGTTCACACGGAATATGGATTATTTAGCTTCCCCATAACTGAACAGTAGAATTTACCAAACAATGGCAAGCTATTTATATATTTTCCTTTTTGTTACAAAATGTAGACAGGTACATGCCTTTTCATTGATAGTGTTATTAAAGATTCAATACTGCTTGTGAATAACAAAGGGCTGAATTATATAGCTAAGTATTAAAACCGATAAATAAAAAGTCTTTAAAAAATCTTTCTTCCCACTGTGAATGCATTAAAAACATCTTTAGCTCATCACAAAGAAATGTACAAAGTACTAAAATTACTATGACCTGCAAAGTTAACCAAATATGGCATTCAGTGCATCACATGTATGTACGCATATTGATTTGAATGAGTTATAGAAAGAAATATATCTATGTCTCTATCAAAGTTCTATCTATATAGAAGAAAGAAAAAACCCCGTAGAGGCTACACTCACTCAATCCCTTTGCCAGTAAAGAATAGCCACTTAAAACTGCCTTTTAGTATAAGGCTCATTGTCAACTTTGAAAAGTAAGAAAGTGAATCTTGAATTTAAGACTAAAACTTTTCAATATTCTTGACATCCTATTTCTAAGTGCTGGTAGCTCTTAAAGGTCAGCTCTCTTTTAGATTGTAAAAATCACACAAAACTTTTCTGATGTTTTCTTTTCTTCTTTCCTTACAAGTGGAGAGATTGAAATGGTTCGGGTCTCTGCTCCCAATGACATGAGTGCAATAATCTGAATTTCCTCTCGTTCCTCTCTCTCTCAGCAAAAGGCATTGGTAGACCCTTTTTTCTCTCCTTTTTAATTGGCTTCTCTGCTGCTAAATAGCTCTTGAGAAAAGTTGCACTATCAAACAGTAGTCTGCAATGTCGTATAGGATTTTTCTCTAAATCCCCATAGTGCTTTAGAGTGTTCTCAACCCTCCTCACCCCATTGGTGTTTGTGTCTGTGCTATGTGTGAGCACTCAGATTTCCCTCGTGACAATCATGTACCTTCCTCTCTCAACTCACACGGCAGTAATGGTTTAGGTATGTCAATTGAGCCCCAAAATACCCTAGCTTATTTTAGTCATTGCTGTTTTAATTTATTTCATTTTATTTATTTTATTTTCTGGCTGAAAATTCCTATTCTTTCAAGTCCCAGCTCAAGTATCAATATGGCTGTGAGCCCTTCACATTCTCTGTACAGAGGTGGTTATATTTTCCTCTGTACTTTCATAATACTTGGCTTATCACATTTATTTTGTCTTCCCACTAGATTTAGAGCTCCTTGAGGATAGGAACTACGTCTTAGTCAAATTTGACTTACCACAAAACATAATAAACAACAGTCTCTCAATTAATTCTTGCTGAATAAATGAATAAGCCAATTAGTTGTAAGAACAAGGCAAGGATACACATTCTTCATTGTATAGTCTTTACAGCAGTGATGACCAACCCATGTGCCATGGTCCCTAGGGTGGCAATGGAGTTATTTCTGTGGGGGTTACACAGTTGGTAAACTGTTATCTTTGCTTGTTCAGTATACACTCACACTTCTTTATTTTCCTTGGGAAGTCCCCTTCCTCACTTTTAGTTTATGAGGTTCATGTAGATCTAGGATTCTAGGAGTGGTTTATGAATTATCTGGCCAATCGGAACACCGCATTCTCCTATCTATTGTGATCAGTCTAGGAATAAGCATGAGAACAACACTAGCCCAATCAGAGCCAACGATAGACAATTTTAGGACATGTGTTGGTAATGAAGAACTGGAAGACCCCTTTAAACTGCAACACTGGTCGCCAGGTGGAGATTGAAAATAAAGCCAACAATAATACAACCAATAAGAAAAAAACCTAGAGATGGAGAACGAACAAGTTTTGATGACATCATTTGAAATCCTAGATGTGGCCATGCTTAAAACACATCTACTCCTGGACTTCCCACCTATGTAAGTGAAAATCATTTTCTGTTTGGCTTAAGCCAGTTGAGTAGGTTTTCTGCCATGTGCAACTTAAAAATGCCTAATATAGTCTAACAAACCAAATTTGCACTAAACTTTGTCTAGATTAGAGATTAAATATGCATGTACCACACACACATATATATGTATATGTATACTGTTTTATGTATATAGGGATAATGTTATTTCTCAAATATATCCAACACTGCTGTAATAAATGAAAAACAGAATAGCTGTTTATAAGAGTTATTGACTTTATGCCAGCTTGGTTATGCATTCTCTCACTTGATGGACTCTAAAAATACAGTAGCATCCTTTGAGGTCTGCTTGACTTATAATACTAAAATGGATTGTCATACTCAAAGTCTCTGTTACCACTGATTTGGGACATTTGGTGCAGTCCTGAATCTATAATCCATGTTCATAAAATATATATTGATTGATAAGAGAAATTTTCTCCATTAGCTTAAAGATAGTACTACCTAACATCATATGATTTTTTTTATATGATATTGTTGATTTGAAACCATTTTGACCAAAAAAGGGCAATTTCATATGGTTCAGCATAAGAGAAGCCCAATATATATTTATTGAATGAATGAATAATTCAATAAATACATCAATATATTTTTACTGTTTTTATTCTATAAGTATATGATACTATTCCAAAAGAAGTAGAAATAGCAATTTTGTGAATATTTGTTACTAAATGCACTTTGTTTTTTTGTTTAAACTGGCTTGTGTGTTTAGGTATAGCCTAAGAGATACAAATTGCCTGGGAAATTAATTTCTGTTTCCATTTCTGGGTCTGAAATAGCCATTTCAGATGCTTGAACATCAGTAGCTCTTTCTCCACCAGCTAAAGTAAATTCACTTTCTTTTTCTCTTCCATCTTGATGAATGCACCATATCTAAGTTTTTTTATATTTTTATAATTATGTAGTATGCCGATCCAGAGAAATGCTTTTACATCATTTGCTTTCTTAAGCTTTCAAATCCTTTTTGTGATTACCTTTTCCCCAAAAGCCTTTACCATCCTATCTGTATCCACTTCTAATTCATTATTCCTTTCTCTCCTCGCTGTTTTAATTATCTGAGATATAATCCAGAATGAAATTGAAGAAAATTGCACTGAAATTATGAGAATAAAAGAAATATAAGATCAGTGCCCACCCCCTTTCACCTTTTATACCCTACCCCTCCTCAGCACGTTGTTTTCTGCTAATTGTCACAATAACAGCCATGCTGATTATTTACTGGCTACCTCTGTGAAGAAGGCATGCTCTGTTTCTTCACAGTTCCCAGAGTGCTTGTGGAACAAAAGAAAACAGCTAGCAGAGGATTGTGTTTAAGCAGAAGATATTCCCCAAATTCTAGATGCAGAATATAGTTTATTTTGTATTCCTGAAGACATTTATGTACTGCCTGAACCTTAATTATGGTTCCCAACATTTGCAAAATTAAAACCTCAAATTAAACATCTCACTAATGTAGCTCCTTTGCAATTCATCCATTTGTTTCAAAAATGATAAAGGGGGGAAATTATGCATTTCAGGAGGTACGTGGTCACACCACCAACTCACGTTTATTTGAATGTCTCAGAAAATAGAAACGGCAAAGCCTGTTGTGGGAAGAGTGTGGAATACGGTAAGTCAACCAAGTGGTAAACATGAGATGGTGGATTAGCCTTATTTGTGAAGAATCCATTCCAGCAAGAAATTGAACTGGGGGTTCTGCATCTAAAACAGTGGGGCTGCTGACAGCACCAGAGGGAGATGAGAAGTAGACTAGACTAAGGACCGTGAGCCAGCAGGGTCTAGTGGCCTGAGAACTAGACCAGGAGTCAGAGATTGGGGTTGAATCCCAGTGCTGTTAACTGCCAGCTTTAACCAATTTATTGTAAGTCAGCAGACTCATACTGAGCCCCTACCTCTGCCAGGCCCTGAGCCAAGGGCGAGGACTTTGTTCACACAATTAGATACTTCTATCCTGCAACATCAGTTTTTCCTCTTACGGATTAGTCCGTCAGCGTGTTCACATGCTCTGCTAGTTCCCATCTTTAAAACCCTCCCTGACCCACAGAACCCTCCAGTTACAATGGAATTTCTCAGTTTCTGACTTCAAAAATTCTCAAAAATTTCATTTGTTATCGCCACTGCCCTGCCTTCCATTATCACCCTCAAGCCACTTTGATCAGGTTTTAGAGAATAGTACAGTGAAGTGGTAAAGACTCAGATGCTGGAGGCAGCCTGCCTTAGGTTCAAATCCCAGCGCCGTCCCTTAGTAACTATGAGCCTGGTTATTTTCTGCCTCTGTGCCTCAGTTTCCTTAACAGTAAAATGGAACAAAAGCTGGATCTAATTCACAGAGTTGTTATTATGATTAAGTGTAAAATATGTAAAGCACTTAGATGGAAGCTGATATACAGTAAACACTGTGTAAGCGGTAACATTTATTATTACAAGTCCCCACCACTCAATAAAAACTGTTCTGGTCATAGTGCCTGGTGACTCCCATCCTGACAAATCCAGGGGTCACTCTTTTGTCCTCATCTTACTTAAATTCTCAGTTGCATTCAACACAGCTGATAACCCCTTACTAGTTGAAATACACTCTCCTCTTGGCTCCCATGACACTATGTTCTCCAGTTTTCCGTCTATGCTTCACAGGCTTTCTCAGGCTCCTCTGACAGCATCTACTCCTCTGTCTTAGGGCCTCTTCTCTTCTCTTTCTTTTCTCTCTCCTTAGATGATCTCACCAACTCCCTTGGCTTTAAAAACAATCTATTTGCCGAGACTCTTAAATATATATCTCAAGTATGGTTCTTTTCCTGAGCTTTAGATTTGCATTTGCAACTGCCTTCTTAAGGTCCTTTCTTAAATAGGCACCTTAAATTTAAAATAGGCTCAAAAGACACCTTGGTTTCTGTTTCTCAAAAGCTATTACCCAACTTTGTTGTTGTTAGTGCCACCAAGTGATTCTCACTCCTAGTGACCCTGTGGAAAGCAGAGCAGAACCCTGCCCTGTCTTTTTGCGCCATTGTCTCACCATCTGGCACTATAATTAGACAATGCTCTGCTGCTGTTCATAGGGTTTTTACAGCCAATTTTTTCAGAAGTGGGTTGCCAGATCCTTTTTCCTAGTCTGTCTTGTCTGAAAGCTCCACTGAAACCTGGCCACCATGGGTGACTCTGCTGGTATCTGATATCCCGGTGGCACAGCTTTTGGCATCACAGCAATATGCACCCACCCCAGTATAACTGAAGGACGGGTGGTATGGCTCCCTGACCAGGAAACGAACCCAGGCCACAGTGGTGAGAGCACTGGATCTTAACCACTAGACCACACTGGCTCTATTTCTCAACTAACACCTCAAAAAAATGGTATCTACGTCTACCAACTTTTTCTCTTTCTCTCATCACCCATATGTATCCATCAGCAACCTAGCAGACTCGACTTGCAAAAAAATACCAAATCTGTTCACTACTCTCTATCTCTGCTGTTAACATTCTTGCCCAATTCACTTTCCTTTCTCACCTGGAACACCACTTTAGACTTTTCACTTGCTCTCCCTGATTCCACTCTTGCCCCATATTAACCCATTTACACAGTACATTAGAATATTCTATGTTAAAAACATTAATCTACTAAAATCTAACCTTTTTAAAGGCATGATCTAGTTTGCTAACTGCAGTATTATACTCAGTAAATATTTGTTCAATGAATAAATGAATAAATCAGATTATGTTTCTCTCTTGCTTGAACATCTCAGTGGCTTAATATCACATTCAAAATAAGATTTCAACTCCCAAATGGCCCATAAGGCCATAAATGCTCTGACTCTTGCTAAAGTCAGGTTGTATCTTCTCTCACTCCTTCATTATATAGGATGCTTCAGTCACTCTAGTTTTCTTCTTGAATATATATTTTGGGTCTATATATATCTATACCTATATAGACATATATATAACATTTATTTTTCATTCCTGCTTTGGGATTTTTCACTTGCTAACTTGTTTCTCTGGAATCATATCCCACTCGTATCTTCACCAGGCTGGCTCCCCTGTATTATTCAGATCTCAGCTCAATATATAACCTCACAGAGGTCTTTGATGACCAACAATCAAAATTAGTCCCTCCATCCCCAATAACTTTTTATCATCTCTATACATTTTATAGCACTTATAATTATCTGAAACTATCTTGCTTATTTATTTTATTGTCTGTCTCTTCCCACCTACCCACCCCCTACCCACCTCTGATCTGTATGCTTCGTGAGAGCAGGAACCTTTGTCATCTTGTTTAATCCTGTATCTTCAGCATAGAGCACAGTGCCTGGTACATAATAGGTGTACAGTAAATGTTCGTTGAATAAAGGAATGTCAATGTAAATGTTATCACTACTACAAGATGCTCTTCAATGGAACTCAAAGAATACATCCCCTTCATAGAGTTATCAGAACTAGGAAGATTTCTGACTTAAACATTGAGAGTGCCCATTATTATACCTTTTACAACTAGAGAATGTAAACCTGTTTGCAGTTACACAGTCAAAGCACCATATCGGAATATGCATTCCAGTGAATATTATTTCCTCTGGAACATTAATAGTTAAGTTGTAAGTTGTCAAAGAAGTTGGTGAAATGCTTTGTTGAAATTGAACAATTACTACAGAACTGCTAATATATTTTCTGCATCTCTAAAAGTGGGAGGTAATACTCAACCTTACCCAAACTTCTTTTAACAGAGAGTCTTGTTCCACGACATAGCTCACTTGACTAGAATTCTGAGGAATATCCTTTAGGGAAACACTGAATTAAAGAATCCAGTGATTGTAGGGATCGTGATGCCCTTTACATTCTTCTTAAGCTCATCCTTTTAGTTTTGAAATAATAATGGACATCCTTTATTTTTGGTCTGCCATTGCTTTCCATTGTCCACTGCCTTGCAAAGGTCTCCAGTGTCATTGTCCTCTCCCCAGACACACTAGACTTTTTGGGGTACCGGACATTTCTGACATCTTCTTCTTTTAAAATTCCCCCCTTTCCCTTTATCCCTATGATTATTTCTCTCTTCCTTCTCTACTAGCTTCTCATCCTGTATCAGCTCTTACCCCCTCTGCCATTTCTATTTGGACTCCCTACATAAAGTCAATTAAGCCCATGGTCATAGCTATAACCTCTTTGAAATGTACAATAATCCCTTTACAACTTCCAAAGGTTCCAAGGCACTATTAATCACTCAATAAACAGTTGCTGAGCATTTATTATTTATTAGGCTTTATGCTTGGTATAATGGTACTAAGGTGAGCATAATAGTCACAGTCCCTGCCCTCGCCAGGCCTATGGTCTAATTGAGATGACACAATGAAAAAGGCAATTCCAAAAAAGGGAAGTGCTAAGGTAAGGAAGGAAGCAAGTGCCATTGGAACTCAGAAAGGAAGTCCATAACCTGATATAAGAGGAGAGGTGGATCAGAGAAAGCATCCAAAGGAAAGTAAAATTCAGGCCATTTCCAAATGCCCTATACCATATTCCTCATAATTTTCTATACAGTAGTGATGATTGTTTCACTGGTGTTTCAAACACACGTGGTTGAAATCAATTTCTTTGCTTCTTAGTGTGCTAATCACCGTCTACCCAGCCACCCAGGCTGAAATCTTGATCTCTTTCAATCCTTTCTTCTCCTCACCCTCACTTCAGTTCAGTTACCAGATCCAGTCAATTTCATCTCTACCATAGAGCAATAGACCTTATGTTCCTTTGCTTTTCCATTGCTACTGTCTCAGTTCAGACCCTTATCACTGCTGGCCTAGGGGTATTTTAACTTTCTCCTAACCTGTGGCAAATGCTCCTGCACTAGATCACTCTCTACAACGTTGCCAGAGATTTTTGTTGTTGTTTTTTTTAACATTTATCTTATAGTGTCCTGATTCTGTGGGCCATCCCCTGCCTGTTAGCTAACAGTGAGGTAGGGCATGCTCTCTCCACTCAACAATGTGCTCACAGTGGCACAGGGGCTTTGAGGAAGATTAAAGTTTTGAATTAGCTGCCTGATGCAGGCAGCGTGCAAATGTCACAGATGGGAGACAAGAATTCCTAGAATGGTAGCTCCAGTTCTGTCCTGGACTTCCCAGCTGTTGTTCCATTGAAACCTGGAGGTGGGGAGACATCCTGAGACACTTCTCAGGGCAGGGTGAAAGTTTAGAACGGGATTCTGTGCCTGTGATTTGATGGTATATTTTTCCAAGAGTCAAAGTAAAATAATAAAACACTTTAAAAATGTCCAAATTTGAGGACCATTTCCCTTGTTCTTTTTTCTAGATAAGCCAGAAGATCTAAGCTATGATTTAAAAAAATATTAACAAAAGTAGGAGAGTGTCAAGTCTCAATTATCCATTTATGAGTTATTTATGGTGATCCAATATTACCTTTTTTACTTAACCAGATCTCAGGTGGCTGAGTTAAGGTACAGTCTGACCTTGCAGAAGAGGATAGGAGAGAAAGATTGACTCCTTATGGTTTGAGCGTTGGAGGGTATATTTTAATAATGGCATCTAGGCTATTACTTTCTCTGCATTAACACTGTTTCTGCATGTTTTTGTCCTCCTCTTCTTCCTCTCTCTCTCTTTTTCCCTCTCCTCCCTCTCTTTCTCAGCATGATTAGTGGAGTTAAACAAATCACATTATGACCATCAGGAGGGGAATTTTTGTTGAGTGGGAGATGGGAAGACAGAGAAATAATTAGTACATATTTTTCTTTAGAGATATTCTTTGCAACTTTATTTGTGGCAAAGATATGAATTGGAACTTTGATAAACATACAGAAAAATAAATTACTTCTGGAATCACTTTAGATGAAAGAACCAAGAACTAACATCTATTGAATGTCTACCATGTGCCAGACACTGCTATGAGGTAAATACTTTCCCTATTTTATAAATGAAGAAACTGCTGTTTAGAAATAACTTGTCAACCATTACAGTATCAGAAAGTGACAGAACTTGGATTGAGCCTCGATATTTCTGACATGAAAGCACAGAGTCTTTCTGTCTGGGATATGGGTTCTCTTTCATACTTCCACTGCTCTTAAAGAAACTGCCATCTCAATTCTTAGTCTCTGTATTGTCGTCCAAAACCTATAGTAACTTTTTCATAAGAAACGATACTGAAAGCTAGTGTGGGCAAAACAAGCCCAACTTTTGAAAGAAGAGTTTCAATTTGAGAAGTCTAAAAGGATCTCTTTTTGTAACAAATCCCAGTTCTGAGTGTTGACATCCAGGGCAGAAACTTCTTGTGCTTAAAGTTGTGTAAGCTTTCTGGTTATACAAGTGTAGCCGCCCCTGACGCAGGAAGGCTTAATAATCACTGGAAAAGGCTTGCCAACAAACTGTGACCCGGAGGTGAAAAGGCCGGTTAGCCCATGACTGGTAAGATCTCCAGAGGGAGGCAACCTAAGACAGGCATCGGTCGCCCGGGGGCACAGATGGAGACAAGGTATCCAGAGCAGGAGGGGCCGTTGCCTAGGAGGCCTTGCATGCTCTGAGATAAAATATACGAGCACAGCAATAACATGATAATATCAAAACAGAGGCCGAGGAAGGGCTCCTTGAGAAATCACTAAGAATTCTTGGCATTCGCTAATTACTTCATCCAGAACACCTGTGTATGTTTAACAGCTGTAAGCTATGTATATATTGAAATACTGGTTATAATAAACTGAGAGTGGCCATCAGTCCTCTCCGCATCTATCCTGATGTGTACACTGGAATGCGACACCGACAATCTATGACTTTAACAGCACTTCATTGATCAAAAGCTCAAGATAAAAATTTTAATTTAATTAATTAACTAATTTTTTGGGGGGCTGTCTTTCATGTAGAGTATAGTCTCCTTAGTTCTCACTACTATAGGTTTTATTTACCCCAAAACACCATACTTTTCCTTAAAACAGTGCAAAAAAATGAAGCAAAGTAGAAAAAAATATATAAAGTAAGGCATTTGTAATCTCTAATTGCTGAAACATTTGAACAAAGGAGGTAAGATTTTGAAGCCAGACCATTCCAGCTTCCTTTAGTGCTTGTTTGTTTTTGTACCAAAAACTATGTGTTAAATGTATTTGCTGAATAAGAATATATATAGATGATACAAGTTGTGTAGTTTATCCATAGATATTTTAACCTTTACAAGTAAACAAAGGGCTGTCTGAAATGGCTAAACCTGCCTCTCCCTGCCAATGCATAGAGAAGCTTCATATCCAGCTAAGTTTAGCATAGTGCTCAAACGAGAACTATTTGAGCTACACCTTTCTGAGTCGTGTATAGTCGTCAAGAGAAGATCTGGTCTACCACTGATACCTTCATTGTGTTTATTATTCAAGTTTGAACATTCACATTGCTAATTTCCTTGTCCCAATTAATTTTGAATTGTCCATTCCAATTTTCTGAATTTGGGCTAAACTGACTTTAGATCAAAGTGCAAATGGGAACATTTTTCACAGGTCAGTTACTGCTTGACATATACTTTCGCATTTGTTGAGACTTACAAAGAAGTGCTCTACAATTATAATTTTGAAGAAGTCTGATTTTATATCCATGCACATGACTTATGTTGTTTATACAATCTCACTTCCATGATCTTGATTATACATTAATTAATTCATTGTATCTTTTCTCTGTCATAGCATCCATTTTCATTAGATCTCATAGATGTTTTCTCATTTAAATGACATTTTGAAAATGGAAAAATTCATTCTGGCTGCATCCCCATGTTCCACAGCTCCATGCTGCCTATCTAGCAGTACGTTGCTTTTAATCAAATTAGAGATTTAGGGTAGTTTTCTTCTTTTCAGATGTTGTATATGCCAGTTTGCAATTCTGAGATCTAATGTCTTCAACCCACCAGGTTTTGATGATACATAAACACTTGGGTCTTTTCTTTGCCATTCAGTGTATGCACTTTCACATTTGGCTGAGGAGTAAATTCTGGTACTGAATATTGTTTGCATCAGACCAGAACTGGCAAGTGTGAATAGAGGGTAAGTGCACAGTATCAAAGACTGTCTCTCATCTCCCTTCCTGTCAATGTCTGCGGTTCTTTGACTGAACGCTAACATTTGCAGACAACTAGCTCGACCTTCGTGCGATACAGATTTGTATTCAGTGATGGCATCTGAGTAAACCCTTTTTCTTTCAATTCAGTTATGTTGATTCTTCTCCTTTAGCCAGAATTGGTTTTGATATCCTTATTGAGATTATTTGGCAAATGATTATTTCTCCTTTTTAAGGTTTTAAAAGGGACAAATATTTTTTGTTCATGATTAGAAAGGTGCCAACTCATATTACTTTGCATATCTCTTTTTAAGGATTTGACTTTGTATTTACCACTTATGTTACACAATTTACTTGTATCCACATTAGAAGTAAGAACTCATCTATTTAAAGACTACAATTCAATGAGTTTTAATGGACATATACTCCTGTGAAACCACTGCCTCAATCAAGATACAGAACATTTTTGTCACCTCAGCAGGATTCCTCACTCCCTTTGCTGTTCCTTCCTCTTAGGAAACCACTGATTTGTGTTTTGACAAGAGAGATTAGTTTGCGTTTTCTACGACTGTATATAAATGAAATCTTATGGCACATCCTCCCTTATTGTGCTTTCTTTCACACGGCATAAGTTGAATGTAGGCAGAGAATGCTGACCATATTTGACTCCATTTCTGATCAATTAGGAGTGAATGGTAACTGAGAAGTGAAAAGGATGACTTAGGTATTTGTCTTAAAGAAACCTAAGGAAAAAAAATTAATATAATTAGAAGGCATAATATATTTGTTTTGTTGAAACCACAAGGAATATTCAAAAAAGGAACACAAATCTTTGCCAGAGAATAATTTCTGGGTCAATTAAAAATGAAAACTTCTCCATTAAGGCATCCAATAATCACTGTATTTAAGGAGCCAAGCATCAACATAAAACAAAATTGTGAAATGATTAATTTAGACATAAATATATAACAAGTTCAGGAAATGTCGCCACTGGTTTTTCAGGTTCACATGAATCTGATTTTAGTTCCCACATACTCTTTTCAGAGGATATTTAAATAATTTGACTGTGACAAGCCAAACTGTTATGAGACCTCATTGAAAGTCAAATGAAAACATTAATCAAATGCAAAAATATTCCAGTCAGGCACAGAAATGCTGCAGGTTAGAAAATAAAAGTGCTGCCTATGAGAAGGAAAATCAATCGTTTCAGAAAAAGCAGGTATCGGTTCAAATCTATGTGGTCAGTAGTGACAAGAAATCACTAGAATTTCAGAGGATTGTATTTTTCTTAAGAATCGTCAGATAGTCTTGGGCTATGTTTCCATTGCAAAACCAGTTTGTTTGGCTAACTTTTCACCTGAGTAAATTAGAAAATCAGAGCAGTCAAACAACTGATTCTATTTTCTTTTTCACCGTCTTCGGTGTTTTTTTGGACAGGCTTTAGTGACCAGCATTCAAATAATTATCTATAGCACAAAACAGCCAGATAAGTGACTTGTAGAACAGCAGTCTTAACTGAGCAAAAGAATGACTTTCATATTACTAAATGCCACTGAATTGTTCAACATTAAGTGAAGACTACCTTCTCATTTCTGCTATGGATTCTACAAACTATGCCTCCCTTGGGAAGGCAATCTGACAAATACTGCTGTGTTACTCAGTCAGAGCTACTCCTAGTTTGTGGGACTAAATGACTATATTTCCCTATGCTTGGACTATATAACTATATAGTGTGGGTAATAACTTTAGTCTGTTCCTTACAGCTCTATCACGTTGATAATGCTTAGTCTCTTTAAGCCTTTCTGTCTTTATCTGTTTAAAAAAGCCATCATATAGGGGCTGGCCCAGTTGCCTAGTGGTTAGGTTCCTGTTCTCCACTTCAGTGGCCCGGGTTTCACTGGTTTGGATCCTAGGTGTGGACCTATGCACTGCTTATCAAGCCATGCTGTGGCAGGCATCCCACATATAAAATGGAGGAATATTGGCATGGATGTTGGCTCAGGTCCAATCTTCCTCAGGAGAAAGAGGAGGATCGGGAACGGATGTTAGCTCAGGGCTAATCTTCCTCACCAAAAATAAAAACCATCATATAGAGTTATGAGTATTTGATATTTGATATGCTAATAATGCCTGCAAAACATTGAGCTTAATGCCTGGCACAAAGAAACATTAATATATGATACTATTATATCCTTGAAATGTTATTAATTTGTTCACGCATTTGACAGATATTAATTGAATTTTTATTAGGACCCAGGCACTGTGATAATCATTTGGGAATAAAATGGCAGAAAATCCACAGACCCTGTCCTGATTAAGCTTAGTGTATAGAAAGGGGATATATTCAAATAGATGAGCAATTTTAACAAAGAGCTAACCTGAGATAAGCAAGAGCATGGTGAGCTATGGGAACACATAGGAGGGCTTCCTGGAGGAAGAAATAGGAATTAGCCAGGAGAAAAGTGCTACTGGACGAGGGGAGTGAAGGGGCACCGGGAGGAAGTGGGAAGGAAGCAGCGCAGGGGTGGATGTTTCCATCAGAGCCAAAGCATGTGTTATGGCCAATATTAAATTTACCTTCTCAGAGAGACTATAGACGCAATTCAACTGAGAAAGCCAAAGAACAAAACAAAATGAAAGAAAAACCAAAAAAATTCCTGTTTTCTCTCTACTGCTTTCAGTGCTGGGGAACAAGCCTGGCAAATAACAGCTCTGTAGCCTCATATGTAGGAAGCAAAAAAGAAAAAACCTTTGTCAAACCCACAAGAGGTTAATAAAAGCTCAGTGCTAAAATGTCTGCCCTTACGGCCAAGCATTTCTCAGCAGAAGGAGACTCAGAATATCTTTCTCATTCTTTGTATGAAGTGGGAAAAAAAGAAATTAAAGAAAGAGAAAGAATTAGAAGAAGCATGTAATCAGTCCTTTCCTTTACAAATGCCAGGAATTCAGGAGGCCTGCCAATGGCTAAATCTTTCAGGGACCACAGACAGGAAAAAGCCTATTAAAATGCGCTCCATTCCCAAAGAAAGGGGTCACTCAAGATCCTCAGACCCTCAGCTCTGAATAGATTTAATGAAAGCCAACTGCTATTTTAAGAATTTAGACCAGGATTTCCCTCCCCAAAGAAAAGAAGCTGGACATCGTCAATACTCTAATGCTATTTCATCTATGGCACCAGGCATGCTTTTCACTAGCTTTCTGTAGGTTGTTAAAGCCATTAAATGAGGGTTTAGTAACTGAGAATACAGTTCTTCACATACACGGCTTAAAACATAATTGATACAAAGACCATCCCTCCAGGATTAAAGAGTTCTAAGCATTCTGTGAGGCTTGTATGCTCTTTTCTCCTTGTTGGTCAAGGTAATATTAAGCCTTTCAGAAAAGAAGTATTCTGTTCCCCACACCATTTTGTAACCACCATACCTTTCCCCTTCAGTGGGAGGAAGATAATCCAGACTCTACAAATAGTACAGATCCAGCAGCTGGAGACAAAATGAATCTTAGTTTGAGCCTTTCTGGCAACTCAGTTTCACGCAATTAACATAAACAATACACCCCTATTGATTGCAAGGATATCTCTGTGAACAGGGTTGACATAAACATCATTGTCTCCATTTGCAAATGAGGAACCTGAGGCAGAAAGAAGTCAAGTGACGTAACAACAGTGAGACAATAAGAGCAGGAATAGAAATGAGAAAAATGATTCTCTCTTAGGGATCAAGAAGGGATAACGGATGAATACTTCCTTTTCTCTGACTATTGAAGGCAGGGCAGGGGGCAACCTTCTCAATGATAACTTTGAAAACATATTCTCCCGTTCTTTACAGTGAGGACAGTTGCTGAGTGGAGTTGCTAGGTGAGCTAATTGGGCATAGGAAGGTAAGCTGCCTAACTACGTAGATGCACCATATATCCTCTGCAAAACTAAGGCTTCTCCTACTTGACCTTTTTGCCTGGCATGATCTCTGGGATGTATCTCTGATGATGTTTCCCATTCTTTGCCATTATAGTCACCAACAAATGATTGTTGAATGGTTGAATGCCTGGCTAAACTGTATGCTTCTGTTTTGTGAATGAGCCCTAGGAAGAAGAATCACTGAGAAGGAACTTGGGTAATCAAGTAACCCTGTCAATCCCCAGCTACGTTTTTATCCAAATTCTGTTCCAGATCTGCATCTACCTAATGGGAGTGTCAGACTGAGTCCCTACTGCACGTTTGAACCATGAAGGGATAGAGAGGTCTCAGTGAAGGCAGTAATATAGAGTTAGAATTCCCTGGCCCTTTTCTATACATATAGAGAGAGATCTGCAGTCAAACAATCCAGTTATCTCCTAGATCTTTATGACAAGAAGAAATTAGCCATCTGAGATATTATAAGCAAAGTTTGTGGTAATATAATCCAAAGGAGAGACAGGCACCTAGAAGCATTTAATTCAGTAAAGAAACTTAAACATCCAAGAACATTAACTAGTGAAAATATTCTTTCAGAAAAATAAATAAGAAAAATAATGACAATAATGTATTTTCCCATTTAAACCCAATAAGCTAGTTATTATTATTACCATTTTACAAATTAGAAAACTGGTTTTTAAACAAATTGCCTGAGGACACAGGTAAGATGTGACAGAGCTGGTATTTGGACCTGCATGGTCTGGCTCCATAGCCTGTGCTCTTGACTGGTTCATCCTCTGGGCTTCCAGCAGGGTGGTGTCCACACCAACACAGATTCCCAGAGAAGACTAACATTTGAAAGGCTGCTTCCTCCCAAGGCTGATCGGGAGGATTTTGAAATAGAAAATATTAAACAAGGCAAGAAAGTTTACAATTATCTGTATCTCTTTTTCTAGGCCGATTTCAAGGTATAACTATTGAAAATTCAATCAATGGAAAAAGAAATATCTACCTATTAAGATTGTTACTCATTTATTAGCTAGAAATTCTGGCTCTGGGTCCCTAGTCAGGTTGCACTCAATTAAACTCCAGGATCTTAAGAACACAACAACATAAATGAATTTCAGCAAGCACAGGTGAAAATGATGAACTGAGAAATGCACAGATAACCACAAGGCGGAATTCATATAATTATTGAAAGGTTAGCTGCTGAGGAAATCGACAAGGTGCCAAGAGGGGCACTCAGGGTGCCTCCCAAGAAATGAGAGCAGAGAGGAAATGGGGCCAGAGCAAAGCCTTTGCTGACATTTTCAAAAGCTGACTTTATACAGGCCACATCCCCGAGGAGTGGAAAATGGCAACATAAGGAACCAGCAACACTAGAAAATTGCAGGCCAGTAAGTTCACCACCAGTCACCAAGAAGCGTTTGAAAGGTTTTAGAGGATCAAGACAGGCATCACTTCTCCTCCAAGTTCAGCCCTCAGATGAGAGAAGGTAACACTGTTACAGGGAAAGCACTCCTGTCTCCCCAGCTTTGGGAATTCTCAAGGTATGGCTGCGCTATACAAAGGAAAGAGGCAGCAGAGTGAACTACTTCATCACAAAAATCACTGGAATAAGAAATCCTGAGGCCAGATCCAGTGTGGAGCAGTAGGATTTTTATGTCAAATCAAAAGTGAATTTTGATATCACAGAATTCCTGTTTTTGGCCAAACCTCGAATTTTTATGCTCTGTTATATACACAGATACATTTATTTTGCACACATAGATAATCTTCTGTAGTGTTTCAAATGGCACATGGTGGCTTAGAACCCACTTTTAAAATGTGAGATTCGGGGATTTTGTCTGAGTGGGATGACTGAGGCAAAGGTGCTGAGGGCAGTTACAGCGAGAGATGGCAGGTTTGACCAGGTTTGTGTGAGCAATATGATAGTGTGTGCAGAATGAACGAGGTTTCCTCTGATTTAAATATACCTGTTTTAATTTAAAGGGAGTATGTGTCTAACGGAATTTACTTAATGGGGTGTTAAGGAAGAGCACTATTTTTAGAATTAGTGGACGCAGCCAAAATTAAATGAGACATTCTAATTGAGGCAGCTGAGAGAGGAAGAACATTTTAACTGGGCCTAGAAGGAAATTTTAGTTAATTCCATTGGAGTACAAAGAGGACGACTCAGGACTAAAGGACATTGTAGCAGTGGAGTAGGAGTGGGAGGGACCTGCTATTTGGGTTCAGGATGAGGAACCTGAACCAAAATGAAACGTGATGAGAATGTGTGGGACATAGCTGGCCTTCTGGGAACTGTGAGAACTAGGTGAGGAGGAAGCTACGTACTGTCAAAGACAAGGATGAGTTGAACGGTGAATTTCTATTCAAGTGATAGGTAGGAACTTGAGAGTCAGAGGGAACTCTGCTTCATCTGGAGCTTCCGGGAGCTGAGGACAGACTGACTTTAAATGGAGACTGAGCGTGTCAGAAATGGGAATGGAAATTATGACTAAACACCAACACTTGAGTGAAGCTTCCAAACAGGATTAAAGTAATTTATAGAATTAAATGGTTGAGGAACTCCTTCTGTTGGGTATGGTGCAACATGATTTTCTGAATGGAGTGATCATAGATAGCCTTTCTGTGCTTTAATTTTTACTGACATAGAGCACATGGATGTGACTCATGTTTTTGAATTTATGTAGCCTATTTCATGCTATTATATCTCATTACAGCACATCTTTTTACTTTTAAACCATGTTTTGTTTCAGGGACATATGTCCCCATACTCCCAAAGCTATTCTGATGTTATAACAAAAGTGAATGAGAAGTATTTCAAAATTAATTCATATATGATATGCTTTATTAAGTAGCTTTCACTACATTTCCCAATTAGTGGTATTAGTTTATAAATTGTGAAACTGTGTTTATAAGCTAAAAATATTTAGTATGCAATTAACATTATATTTGTGCAACTGATTCATGCAAACCTAGATCAGGCTTCTCAATTATTATGTTTACCCAAACCACAGTACCTGTTATCACTAGTGTAAATAGAGTGAATGCAGCACAGACTGCTGGCTGCCCACCGAAACTCATTTCTTCTTCTGGGCACACAGCTAGACTATACTGCCCAGCACCCTGTGAAGTTGGGTATGGCATATGATTGAGCTCTAGCCAATGAGATATAACTGAAAGTGTTGCATGCCACTCTAATGTCTGACCATAAAACATTTCACGCACATCTCACATCCTCTTGTCCCATTTATGCTCACTTGAATAGAGACGATTCCTATGGAGACCCTGGAAACCACATGTTGAAAATGGCTCCTGAGTGACTTCATAGATAAGGGCCACCTCAACAACCTGTTCATTCACACAATCAAGATATAAACTTCTATTATTTTGAACCATTATACATTTGGTGTCTATTATTGCAGCAGATAACCTACCCTAACAAATCCAAATTTCATTGGAAAATTGTACAGCTTAGCTTTTTTCCCCGTTACTGGAAGTAGTAATGAAATTGACACAGATAGCAACTGATTGCTTTTTTGAAAAAATTTTCTTAATTTGGGAATCTGAAGTCACATTACAATTTTGGACTTAAACATTTCAGAACTACAGGCACCCCTGAAGCCCAGAGGCCCTAAGCCCTAAGCCACACAGTGGATGTAATGAATTAAGTTCTCTTCTATGCATCCCAAATGATAACAGCTATGTCTCATCCTTGGGAGAACTGACAAAATCTTCCCCTCAAAACACTTTCGCTAGGGCTTAATTCCCTCAGAACTCCAATTGAGAAAGGCTAGAGGTATCATAAAAACATGGAAGTGGGTATGCTTATATGTACATTGATACATAAAACACACATACACATTTATATGTTTTTCTTTCTATACACATGTATTTATTTATTATACATAGTTCTGTGTTTTTTCAGGGTTTCATAGGCCTTGAATACTCACATGAACTGTGTGTACTGCAACTGTCCGATATTTAAACTTTTACTTCTGTTTTGGCTGCCTATGAAGATTCTAACTCCTGGGAACTCTCTGGTATCAACCATGAATTCTAAATTAGATGCTCCGGAATGCCTTAGTATCCATAGCACAACTCCTATGGCAACTGCTGGATCTTGAGACCTACTCTGTGCCTACACACCATGGCCGGTGGATCTCTGTCTTCTACACTCACTATTGAGTGATTATACTGTATTTAGGGCAATGATTCTCAAAACATTGGGAGATACATTGTGACTTGATTCTCCAATATTCCCACTTCACTCTGGGCAGGAAAGAATGCAACTGTATGGCAAATGGTTAAGAGGAGTAATTGGCATTAGACTACAAGGTAGTTCCCCATACTGCCTGCATATTGGAATCCCCAGGATTGCTCTCTAAAAATGATACCTGGGCCCCACTTCTGGATAGTCTGATTTAGGTGGCATTAAGATTTTCCGAAAGTTCTCCCACAGATTCTAATGTGCAGGCAGAGTTGAGACTGCTGCATTAGACCAATGTTGCCTCTCATTGCTTGATCATAAGAATTAGCCAGTGATCTTACTTAAAAGTTTAAATTCCCAGGCTCAATTTAGGACATTCTCAATCTGTGCCTTCGAGGGAGAGGTCTTGGAATTTTTTTTTTAATGTTTGCCCCCAGATGATTCTTACGATTCAGAAATTTGGGGAAATACTTCATTAGGCTCTAAACTCTGCTAGAAACAGTGCTGTGTGCTGTCATTCTCAGCTGTATCCCCAGGCATAGCGTAGACTCTGGCTCATATCAAGCATTCAAATATTTCATATTAATTAATTGATTCACTTACTTTTAAAGTGGAAATAAATGAAAAAAATTTTCGACAAAATTTAAAATGTCATTTGTGACTAGTTTTGTACTAGAGATTTATAGGAGTAGAGTTGTCAAAGATTTCACAAGTTTCAATGGGTTCTTTTTCAAGACTTTGTCTAAGTATTGTAATGTAATCAATTAATTGGTCTGCATTCAGGTATTCAGAATTCTCTGCAAGATGGTGTTTGCCAGTGAACATTAAATTATTTCTGTCTAACAGCTTATTAGAAAAGTCACAAGTGAAAGGAGTAGCTGAGAGGGGACTTTATAATCTATGTGAACCAAGAAATGCAATTTACCTAACAGGTAATTAGAAAAACAAGTAATAATTTGTTTATTTGTACTTGATTCTTGCTTTTTAAACATGCAGGACTTTTATATTTTGTATTCAGTTGAAAGGCAAATGCAACATCAACTTAAAAACAATTATTAAAATTTTTTATCAATAATTTTTCTGATACTTTCTGAAATCTTCACTAATTTAGGTATATGTCATCTTCAAAATTGAAATTCCTCTATCCCTTACCAGCTTTGTCATCTTAAATTATCTGTCATTTGCTGTCAGTAAGTTGGCTGTTTTTAAATTATCACTAATTATTTTCCTTTATAGTCACCCAAATAAGCTGACACTCAAAAACCAACAGGGAATCTTTCTCAGATCTAGACCTAGTCCCTCAATTAATTAGTTGATTTATATAAAAAGAAATATCTGCATGTATGAAAATATTGTGGAGTGTTTTCTTCATCCTCAGCGTCTAAGGGAACAAAGGAGGCATTAATAGCAATAACATATGGCATTTGTATAGTGCCTCACAATTTACTAAATGCTTTCACAGACATATCTCACAGGAGTGCCATGGCTGCTCTGTCATGGAATTGTCACTATTTCATTGCTCACAGTGTTGTTATACTGTGCACTTATAGAAGGAAAAGACCATTCATTTGATCCATATATGTCTGCAGTGATGTTTCGGTTTCAACGTCAAACAATTTGGAAAATGTACTTTTCCAAGAAAACACAGACAGCTGCTAGTAGTAAGCAAAAAGCTTTAAGGTTTTTAGCTGTAAACCATGATTTGCAAGCTCCAATGACACAAAATAAGTGTATAAATAGAGCCAGGTGTAAGTTGGTAAGTTGGTAGGTGGTGGGGTCTATGACAAATTGGAAAGTGCATTCCTGCCTAAAGTTATTACGTTTAAAAAATATTTAAACACTATGGGCCAAATAAAATATATCTGTGTGCTTCATATGCAAACTCTGATCCACACTAGCAGAACATGAGGTGCAGAAGAAGAAGAAGAAATAAAGTAGGAACACAGAAGCATCAGAAGATGATATGAGAAATGGTTTGTGTCGTGGCAATTGAGCCCGTTGAGAACTGAAGTACAAAGAGCAAGGTTGATAAATACGGCTAATGCTCATCCAGTATCACCAATCTCCTTCCATTTCTCTGTTTGGACTTCGTTTTGTTCTTGTTGTTGGGACAGCATAATATAGTGTTTAAGAACATTGTAAGGATGTGACCGCGCACTTAAATCTCTTTCATCAGTTTTCCTACAGTAAAATGGAGATAAAAATAACTATATATGTATTACAGAACTGTTGTGAGATTAAATGATAGCCTACATGACAAGGGCTTAGCAGAGCTCCTCTCACATTGGAAGCGCTAAATCAATTCTCATCATCATCAGAAAGAACCATTTCCTTACTCATTCCTTGAACTTCTTAGTATATATGGAAAATTGAAATGAACTTTCAGCCTTATATGGTAAGAAGCTTGCCAGGGGAAAGGGAGAGTTTTTTCTTTCACGCAAATAAATCAACAAGCACAAAACCAAAGATAGAAGTGTCCCCTCTCTGTGGGTTGATCTGTAAGCTCTAACAGCCTTTTTGCTTCGGAACTATAAAAGGTATTGGGCAAGTTAGTCATACTCTGTCTGCAAGTAGCCATACTCGTGCCAAATAGGCCATTACTTCCTGAAACAACAGTCATAGAAACACCTCAAGAATTTGGTTCGATTAAAAATGCATTGATTGAACATCCTCTCTGTGTGAGACACTATGTTCAGTTCTGGAAACCTGAGATGAAGAGACCAGGATCTCTGCCCTGGCAGCCCTGACGTGCCCAGAACGTAAGGGAGAGAAAAATGTAAACAGGTCATTTCAATACAAATGCAAACACATGTCTGAGTTCCTCCCTCTCTGATGTGCTTCTTTCCCTTTAGTCTCTCTTTCAGTGGGACTTTGTAAGCATTGTAGAAATGTGAAGATTAGTATGCTGTGAAAACACGAGGAAAGATACATGTCTATTCTTCAAAGTCTACTTTTAGCTCTACGTCCTCCAGGAAGCTTTCCACTCTACTTTGATCTTTGATTTACTTGAAATCCTTTGAAAACTGCTGCTTAATCATTTTGGTCCTTAATCATTTTCTACCTTAAATAGCAATAAAATTGCTTCCTGGGCATACGTGCTATGTCCCAACCAGATCCTAGCGAGCCCTATGAGGGGAAGGACAATACTCTTTTGGGCAATATGCAATGCTATGTCTGCATTAATCTGAAAAAGTGAGTGTTTTATTGTTGCCAGATTAGAGATTAGTAGAAATTAGTCCACAAGTAATAAATGCAATAGTTTTGGACTATATTATATCAAAGGCACCTATGAAACAGTGTTTCATAAAATTTGAAGACTTTTTGGTACAATTTACAAATTTACATTTAGGTTAGATTAGAGACATAAAAAATGGTAAATATAAACTTATGTCTGTTATATAGTCAATGTTCTATTTTCACTTTTAATCAACACTTATATTTTTGGTTCTGCTTTATAACTTGCACTTACTCACAGGGCAACAGAACACACATAAATTGCCCACACATGCAGAGTTACAGCTAGAGGAAGCTTTCAATGATCTCTCATTTGTTTTAATCCCCCATGAAACGATGGTTAGGATGACAAGATAATACTTCTAACACTCACAAATTACAAGTTTGCATTATGTTAATTTATCACATAAATCTATTTCCTAAATATTTTCCTGAAACTCAAAGAAAAAATATGTTCATTAACATAAGTGTTTTTAAGAGAGAGGTAAGGAAAAGAACTAATAACTAACAGTGAAGAAATGACTTTTATTTGAAAACTAGAAAATAATTATAAATAGATTGAGTCCTTCATATGTGTATTTCCAATATCTAAGATTTAACCACTTTAATATCTAATTTATTTTCTCTCTCCTATCTTTCATATCTGTCTTTTCCTTTCATTTCCACCGCCACTAGTAAAATTCCGCTTTTCATTACTTCTCATCTAGATTACCACAACAACTCCTTCACCAGTTTCTTGACCCCCTTCAAGCTGATCTTTTACAAAGATGCTGGATTAATCTTTCCATAAAACAGTTCCAAATTTGTGATTCCTAGCGCAAACATCCTCAATGCCTCCTTCTTGCTTATAGAACAAAGTCTAAAGTACCTTCTTCTAACTTTCACTCATTTCTGTGCTCTTGTTCCAATTTATTTTTCTGAATTTCTTTCCCAATAGTTGGCATCATAAATTACATACACCACATATATTTATACACCTCACTTAAGTGAAACTATTCATTGTTCCTATATATGGCTTTAACTTTCTAATTTCTATTTTCCTCATGCCTTCCCTAACCCTAGGATACTATCCCAAAGTCTGTCATCCTTCAGGGCCAGGCTCGAATGTCAACTCTTCCATGAAGTTGTGTCTAAATTCTCAGAAGTAACTCATATTTTTCTTTCTGAAATTTATGAAAATTTTCATTATCTCTTTTATAGAACTTGTCATTTTATACCTAAAATAGATTTAAGTAAGTATTTTTCTTCTCTATTAGAGTATGAAAGCTCCTTGAGAATGGAGTCCGTGGCAGTTCCTTTTGCAAGCTCCATGCCAAGTATAAAGACTGTAAACAGTAGATACGCAAATAGCTGTGGAATAAATGAGTGGATAGTGTAATTAATTAATAGTTAGTAGTTTCAGAACTGTGGACTTTGTGCAAAGTACTATAGATGGGATCTATAGGAACCTTATTGATAATCATGAAATGAAAGTTAGTGATTTTGAAATATGACTTGTTTCATAAGGTAGATTGGTGGTTGTCCATCTATTCTCCACAGCACCTTCGGGATTCCACTGAGGTGGCCCAGGAATCTGCCCCCTTGTTAGTGGGAAATGGTAAGTGAACAGAATTCTCTACCCTACTCTCTGCCTTCAACTAAAGCTGCTCTATTTTGTATAACGTCCTTCCTGTAAGACTTTTCTTAGAGAAAGCTTTCACTGTTTAAAAAAACATTTTGAAATCCCTTGGGGTTCCACCCCTGGAACACTCTAATTCTGTATTTGTTTCAAGTCTCTATTCCACATGAAAATATCTTTACATGAAAGCTAGGTAAATGAGTTGCTGTGCTTTGGCTGAAGTTACTACTACAAAAATACCAAAATGGTAGCACAAAAGTAGTGTTTCATATAATTTTATATCAGGTCTTCCTATAACACCTGACTTTGTATGAGACATGACATTCTATAACAGTCATTGATCTCAATCTTTGATCTGGCTTTACCGATCTGAGATCTAGCTAGCTGGTGAATTTTACAGACATCACTATCTTTCTGGACATTTTTCACAGATTTGAAAGATCCCTGAGAGGCAGTTATACCATTTTCAATTTCTGTAAAAGAAAATACAACACTTTATATTGCATTGGCTTACGGTGGCCTGTCCCCTTACCCACAGAGTAGAAAACCCTGATTGCAATACATCTAAACTATCTCTTCACTGAAATCCATCTTAGACTCCTCATCAGTTACACAATTCTAAGTTCATTATTTAGAGGAAAAAAATACCTGTTTAAGTCACGGTGTATAATTGGCTGTGTCAGGTTGTGAAGGTACTCCATACCTTTGGCAACATCTACTGCAATAATTAATTTAGACTGCAAATCAAGAATCCTAGAATTTAAAAATAGATTTAATGAGGATGAAACGGTCAAAGTCAATACCATATCTTTCTAAAAGAAATCAATGGTGCGTGTGATTTGTTATTCTGTATAATTTCAGCCTTTTTTGCTTTATTGGAGGTTAAGCTAAAAATTCAACAAAACTGGAACAATAGCTTTTCTACATCAGATAATGCTTAATTATAGATCAATTCAGATACCAACCCCTCTTATTTAAAATATTCTACTTGATTTTATAACATTTGCAATATTATACTTAATTTCTTTGTAATAACATAAAAATGAAATCTACTTTAATTACTGAGTGAAACCACATTCTAATTATTGTATGCATAGATCTAGGAAGTAAATTCAAATTAGACTTGTGCAAGACTATTCTTTTTTAAAACTTTTTTAAATAAATACTGTGACCCCTGGTAATTATTTTATCTGAGCTTACATATATCTGCTTTATTGGTATGTCAAATTTAGCCTAATTATTATAAGCTTTAGTTACTAATTTAAATTCCTTGAATTTGTTGTCTTCAACTGAATTCCTGTTAAAAAGAGCACAGAAATATTTCTTTTCACTAAAACACAATTATTGGGCATAAAATATTAGCCACCTTTAAAATGCCATGTTTCCTGGCACTCAGAGGTTTAGGAAGGTAAAGACTCATCGGAGCAGAGAGCCTCTGAAGTGTTGAAGGATAGTTCCAATGATGTGTCAAACACTAAGCCAGAACAAGAGACCCATACCTCTTCTGTTCATGAAGGAGGGAGAATAGAGAACCCCCTGATATGTACTGAGTGACGATGGCAAACTGGCTGGGGTCATTCAAGCAAGCACCCACGAACTGAATTACACAGGGATGGTTGAGCCGGCAGAGAATGGACACCTCTCGGCAAAACATATCCACATCTGACTTGGAGCAGTAGGTGTTGGCTCGATAACTGGAAATGGCAGCAACAGGAAATCCTCAGTCAACAGATGGGTCAAAACAAGTGGCTCTCCATGCATATGCTCTCAAACTGCACAATACTACGTGGATGCTAAATTTTCTCATTCGCTTTCTTACCGTTTTATAGCCACTATTTTATTTCTGCATCGTCCTTTATATACTTTCCCAAAAGAACCTAAAATTGTTTAAGAGAAATAAATGAACACATTATCTGGAGCTCATTAAACTAAAGCAGACTAGTATTTTGTTAGATTACCTGAGCCGATAATCTCATGGAACTCAATCTCTGAGAGTTGAAGATGGAAATGCGAAGGCAATCCAGCCCTTAGGAGGAGAACTTCTGCCTTCTCTGCAAACAGTAATTGTTATTTTATTTTTCAAGATAAAAAACAAGCATGTAAATGTATATACACACATGTACATATACACTTAACCAAAAATATCATTCCCTAGTAACATTTAATTTTTCAACTATAATTGACTACTTGGAGATACTAAAACCTTATCACGAATGATCCTTAACCCCCCGCATTAAAAGCGTGTTAGTTCTCTGTCTCTATTACCTGAACTTTGTTATCAGGGCTGAGTTGATTCCTGATCTGATCAACAACTAGCTTGTCTATATGACATGGCAACCCTGGAGTACAGTCCATATTACGTCATGATAAAGAGTCTTATCTGGTCAATCCCTGCAAGCGATCACAAGAGGCTTAAGCAAATATCCACAAACTAAACCTCAAAGGGATGCCAACTGGATGTCAGGAAATAAGCACACGAATCATGCAGAGGAGACATCTCAAATCCAAAATCATTTTTAAAACCTTCAAATTCTAAAGAGTTAAATATAAGTTTACAATTGATTCATACTTTTTACTTTCCTGATCCAATGGTATTAATTTCTGTGTGCAGCATACATTCAAAGAAGTCCTCAAAGTATTAGTTATTTGAGATCTTCTGAAAAATAATTTTTTTTCTCTATGGCAAATCTATTCCAAATTCTCCTTAAAGATATTAATATTTTTAACTTAAATTTTGTTAAAAATACAAATTTCTATGAGAATTTGATCTTTTGTTAATACTCATACAAAATTTTCAGTCATAACTTCGTGAATTGAGAAGGCATATGCAAAACAGTAGAGCTGGTAAGGTTAATTATGGAAAGAATGGTCTGCTAATAATATTGTTTATCCTTGCAAAATAGTCCTCATTTGTAATATGTAAAACAAAATAGAAAGTGGCAATACTTATCCTTAGTCATAAAATATAACAACTGTCCCATATTAAAATACCTTTCGTCATGCTTTTAATCTTCCCCAAGGGGGATGGAACAGAGACATAGGAGCCATCTAGAAATCAAATTATATCATAGAGTTAAAAAGAGAAATAGTATTTTTCCTCATAAAAGTTAAACATCAGGGGCCAGCCCGTTGGCACAGCAGCTAAGTTCACACGTTCTGCATCTCAGCAGCCCAGGGTTCTCCGGTTCGGATCCCGGGTGCGGACATGGTGCCGCTTGGCAAAAGCCATGCTGTGGTAGGCGTCCCATGTATAATGTAGAGGAAGATGGGCATGGATGTTAGCTCAGGGCCAGTCTCCCTCAGCAAAAAGAGGAGGATTGGCAGTAGTTAGCTCAGGGCTAATCTTCCTCAAAAAACAAAAAAAGTTAAACATCATAAAAAGAAGCAGCTGACAAAAAAATTTTGCTAAGAAAACCAAGTGAAATTATAGCTTAACCCCAGGTATTTCTCTGGATACTGAAACTGTACAGCAAGTATTTATTTAGAGTGTACATAAAAAGTTTAAAAATAAAAATCTAGGGGCCAGCCTGGTGGCATAGTGGTTAAGTTCTCATGCTCTGCTTTGGCAGGCCAGGGTTCGCAGGTTTGGATCCCAGGCACAGATGTGCACACTGCTCACCAAGCCATGCTGTGGCAGTATCCCACATACAAAAAATACAGGAAGATTTGTACAAGTGTTAGCTCAGGGCCTATCTTCCTCAAAAAATAAAACAAAACAAAAAAAGCTAAGGTCTAGCAGACTCCAGCAGGTTTAATTTGTGTCTGGCTAAGAGTCTTCTCCATCCTGCCTTAGTAGATTACTGAAATGGAGAATGCTCTCAGCTGACCCAGGCCTTCCTAGTCATACACAAGCCTCATAAACATCCCGTCCAGGGAATGTTAAACTTGGAGGGACAGCAGACTGGTGAGTTAGAAAATAGCCTCACTGAGGCTTCTTTATTTTCAACCTCACCCACATAAATTTTCTTAAAATAAAGGTAATCTAACATGCCCTCCTCCCTAACCCCAGAATGATAGTCCTAATAGAAACACAGGTTTACTTTCAGGCACAATATTGCATTAATAAAGAAAACTGAGTAATAAAGGGGGTACCTCCGCCAGGCTGAGAATATTCATTACAGGGCAATTCATCCTGCGGTCTCTTATAATGTTTCAGGAGTGTGACAATTGCATCATGTCCTTTGTGAAAAGACAAAAAGGGCAAAGAGTCTTAATTTTTGTTTGATTTATGCAGCTCACCATCTAACCCAGAGGTGACTAGAGGTAGCTTGAAACATAGGATGTATCTTAAGAGATAAGATATTGCAATAGAATTGAGTACTTGCATCCATTCGTTCAAAATAATTCATGAAGACTCTGTGTAAGGCACTATGTTAAGTGCTATGCTGGGTACTGGGGATACAATGAACAAGGTGACTATGGTCCTATCCTTAAGAAGTTTAGTTGTAGTTGAACAAATAATAAGAATGATGAGAATTTCTAAAAGAGGAAATACCAAGTGCTATGGGAGTCTATAATAAGGGTGCCATTAAAAGGGTGATACGCACATACAGTAACCAGGAAGGAGAGATGTATCTGCTGTGATTGAGCATTACATTTGGTTGGCAACTGTAGTATAACACGGCGCTAAGATAATTTATATAGGTTTTTGGAGCAGGAGACAGCTGGCTGTCCACCAATATTTGTACTCCCCATTCATGAGGCATTTTGTCACTGGGAATGTCCACCCAAGGACAACAGTTCCCTATCTCCTTTGCATCCAATTATAGCCTTGTGACAAATTCTCACCAAGGGAACATGAGCAAAAGTGATGTCACTTCCAAGTCTGGGCTTTAAGAAACAGGTGAGCCTTCTCTACTCCCCATCTTCTGGCTGGAGGCAGAGGGTTCTGAGGCCCTAAGGGATAGTAGAATGCCATCCACTGACTGGAAATGCCCACCCTGGACTGTTATACAACTGAGAAATAAATTTCTATTATATAACATCACCAAAATGCGGCAGTTTATTAATTGCAATAGGGACTTATTGTGAAGGATAAAAAATGCTAAATGCTCCTCTGAGTAGACCAATGATTTTCAATAGAACTAAATTTTGATACTATTTTATGTTTTAACTATAAAAATAATCTATTGAAGCTAATTTATGCAAGAGAAAGACAAAGTCAACCTTAAAGACTCTGCCAAGAGACTTCTGAAATGCAACAGAATTCATTGTAAAAATGGCATACTCTAGGAACTGCAAAAGCATAAGTTCTTATCCATCACAAAGGGTTTATAGTTAACATTGGTTCAGAATACACCTAGTTCATGTGTAGAGTATATGTTGAGAGTTGTTCCTGCTTATCAAAACCACCCTTCAAAAACAGAATTAAAATTAATAGAGCATGCAAGATCATGAGATGGAAGAAAGATATTTACTAGCACTAAAAGCTTTTCTAAATGTAACATCTCAAGATCAGTGTCTTCAAGGAAAAAAAATAATTGTGATTATAATTACTAAAACTTGTAGCAAAACAAATCTACAGAGTTAATTACTAGTGTCCATTTTCTTATCATCCACAGATTTCTATTCATGACTGCTGAATCTGTGATTTTTTCAACTCACAGACATAGTTATGATGAAATAATAGGGAGCCAGTCCTATTAGCACTTTTTCTTTGGCCTCTTGTGTGCTCACAAACAGGGAAAGCTCAAGACCCGAAAGACAGCCAACAGGCAAATTTCTAAAGGAAAAGCTAACAGTTAGAAGGAACAGATAGTGTGAAGGTCCCAAGATGGGTGCAAACATGCCATGTTCAGAAAATTGAAGAAGGCCAGTCGGGCTGCAGCAAATTCCCAGAGCTGGTTGGAGAAGTAGGTAAGGACACACCATGTGCAGGAGTGCTTCACAAACTTTTCAGTGTGTATAAAAATCACCTGGAACGCAAGTTCAACCCCATGTTCCTGAGCCCTACTCCCAGAGATTCTGATTGGAAAGGTCTAATAGGACCTGAGAGTTGCTTTCCCAGCTTTTCCCAGGGGAGGCTGATCAGGGGTCCACAGTTGGAGAGTACGGATGTGGAACTTTACAGGTTAGGAAAGGATTTTGGATTTTAATGAAGGAAAGATGGGGGACCACTGAAGGATTTTAGTTAATTAAAGGACATGATGTTTTACTTTTTATAAAGATCCTTATTTACAGAGTAGAGCTGATGATATAAAGATTAAGTGAGATAATGTATGTAATATGCCTAACAATTCTAACACACAAATTTACCTTTTGGAGTTTCACTGCTTTCTTGCCTTACTATTTTGCCACAAGAATTGTAAATGAACTTGGAAACTCATTTATGGAACTTCAGATAAATTTCTAAGTATCAATATATTCCGTTTCTTTCACTGCTACTGTTAATGATCACAAACTTGGTGGCTTAAGCAATACAACTTTATTATCTTATAGTTTGGAGGTCACAAGTCCAAAATGGTTGCTCACCGTCTAAAATCAAGGTGTTGGCAGGGCTGCATTCCTTTCTAGAGGCCCTAGAGGAACATCAGTTTCCTCGCCTCTTCCAACCTCCAGAGGCCACTGATAGGCCTCGGCTCGTGGCCCCCTTTACACAGTCAAAGCTGGCAATGGCTGGCTGAGTCTCCCTCATTTCCTATCACCCTGACCTCCGCTTCTGCCTCCCTCTTCCACATTTAAGGACCCCTATCATTACACTGGGCCCAATGGGATAATCCAGGGCAATCTTTCTCTTAAAGTCGGGTAATGAGCAGCCTTAATTCCACCTGCAACCTTACTTCATCATCAACCCATCGAAGGCCGCACACTCACAAGCTGCAGGAATAGGGCTGGACATCTCCAGCGTGTTTTGTGTGTGTTTTGGTGCCTCCTGTGGGGCACCTCCCCTCCTTCCCCACTGCTGATGGCCATTTTAGCCTGAGGAAAAAAGCAGCAGCACCAACAAAAATTTCTGTGGAATTAAAATACCCCTTCATCTGTCCTGTTGCTAGATTCATAGATTCTGAGGTTTGGTCTGCTCTTCTCCACACTGTTTGCCCCACTTTAACAGGATCTTAGGTGCTTTTGGAGTGTTTTTTTAATGTAATTTTGTCTTTAAGTGTTTGGGACCAGAAAAAAAAAAAAAAGAAAGCTTTTTTCTTATTTCTGTTTTTTTCTGGGAGAGGCTCCTTTGGGGGAAAAAAATCAACTGAAACCCCAAGCATTTACCCAAGCACAACAAAGCTTGATTCAGAGAGCCCCCTCCCCGCCTGTCTCAGCCCCTCTGTTGGACTGACTGGCTGACAGCTGAGAGGGCCTCCTGCTTTCCCTCATGAAGCAGAAGCCGCATCGTGAATCCTGAACGCCTGTGTGAGTCAGTGATCACACCCTTGATGTTACCTTTCATTTCAACAGCTCTCTTGGCTCCACTTGCTCTGAGCAGTTTTAATTTCCAGCCAGCACAGTGGCACAATTTGCTGGCATTTTCTTTGGGATGCTTTTCATCAAGAACCTAATGAGTGCCTGGGTTCTGGCTGCTGACAAGCATGAGGCTGCCAGGGAAATGCCAAGAGGCCCCCTTGGCTCTGGAAGGCATCGCCACCTGATTTCCCACCTCCTGCTAACTGTGGGCTGAGGCACACACGGATGGGAAATTCTCCACTGCTCTCACTGCTCTAACAAACTACCAAAGTGCATGTGCATGTAAAGAAACCTGAAAAGCACTAAGGCCCAGCTCCCAGCCTGATACTTGGCCACAAGGAGTTAAACAGAAAAATGCCCTGATGGAACTCACTAAATGGACTCGTTAAACCAAACTCCTGATAACGGATACACCTAGATAACCAAGGCACACTAATGGAACACATCCAGAGATAATCAAACTTCCACTAATTGAATAAAATGTTTTCCCATATCGAAGAATTTACTATCTACATCCAAGTATTTTATCCAAATAGGAGGGTGCCACGTTATTTGTCTAATGCAGTTAGAATAATGATTTGCACTTTCAGAGTATTATTCATTGGAGCCCCTGAGGGTCTTGGCAAAACGGACTCTCCTGTGGGCTTGAAGTCTTTTTTATTTCCTGCTCCCCACTCTTCCAGTGCTGTCTGTAACCCCCAAATTCCATGCTTTCTCTTTAATTTGTCTTCTTGTGTTCCTTCACTCCTTGCATATGGAGTGATTCCCCCCCCCCGCCAAACCTCTTTGCTTTCAACTTTCTAAATAGCTCTTCATTTTCAAACCTAAGTTGTTGTTTAAGCCTACAAGTCCATCCAAAGGGCAGTTACATGGACAGTTTAGTATCTACATAATGGCCGTGTACAAAAGGGAGGATTCATAATTATTCAAGAAGGAAAAGTACAAATTTTATTATTTCCCTATAAGGTTGTCCCTCTGTCCCCACCATTTCACATTAGGAAAAATGAATGCTATTCATTGCTATAAGAAATTATTTTAAGAACATAGAAGAAACTTTCCTATGAAAATTATTTTAAGAACTAGGTTTGAAGATTAATGGCAAATGACAACAGTAACTAAGATCTTCTCCCTGACTTTGTGACTCCGAGGCTCTCTGGTCCAAGGTTAAGTAAAGAACACAGAGATTTAGTCTCCATTACAGATGCCAACGAATTCCTATAGACCTCATATGTCCCACATGCCCAGGTCATCAAAGGAGCAGTCTGGGCCTCTGTTTCTACCTGCCTCAAAGAATGAAACATTCATAGCAATGGTATAGATGAGATTTTGCTTAATACTTTGCAATCTCCCCTTCCCATCATGTTAATAACTCACTTTCCAGAAGCATTGAAAAGTGGGATCAGACTATGGCTCCTGACGTTTGCCCTTCTGTGACCCATTTTCCTCCTGACAGTTCTGGTCCCACACACTGTCAATTAGATGGGAGGAAACAAAAATTCCAGACTTGCTGTATCTTCTCATGACTTATATCTGAAAGATGTTTTAATTTTATCTTACAAGAAAGGGGACACACAGCCCCTTTCCCCCATTATTCTTGTCCCTTAATCACCAGGCCCAAACAAGAATGCCACCAGTCCTTTTTCACCTTGAGATAAGAATCCACAATCCTGAATGCTTTTGCCAAAAGAAGATTATATACAAACCAAGTCATTTGGCATTCCTCTTTCGTCTTTTTCTCTCCTTCCCATTTGGTCTTTCTTCCCTTTCCTTCTACAAATATTTACTGAGAACCCATTAGAGACCAGCTCAAACAGCATCTTCCCAGGGAAGCCCTCCATGACTTCTCAGTTTTAAATAGTGTCCTCGAACATTTTACTTATCACTGTGTTTCCTTTTTACTTGATTCATAGCACTTATTATTATCTGATAGTTTCTACTTGTTTTCTTCCTCATGACCTGTCTCTTCTTCTAGAAATGCAAACTGCCTAAGAGCAGGAGAATATTATCTGTCTAACTCACTGTGTTACCTTTCTAGTACAGTCTCTGTCATGTATTAGGTTTATAATAAGTTGTTTTGAAGGAATGAGTGGTACAAGGTACAGGAGATAAAGTGTTAAAATAAAAATGCTCATTATTTTTGTGATGAATTCTGTCTAGTACAAAAGAAAAGAAAAACAATTATACAAATGTTCACTCAAATTTAATTTAGCCAGGCTCTAGAAAGGAAAGGTAGAAGATGCTGTGAATGTGCCTAATGGTACTATGTTACAATAGGCTGGAGGGGTCAGGAAAGAGTACTTTGAGGAATTGTCTTTTAAGCTGAACTTGAAAGATGAGTATGAGTTGATTAAGTAAAAAGGGAGGGGAAAAGCATTCCAGCCAGAGGGAAGATTTTCACAGTTCCAATGCATAGAAAGAGGAGCTGTATTTAGAGCATTCTTTACAATCTTCTGCCCGCCCGTTAATTTGAGTATTAGGACTGTGCAGTTAATAAGAAACCTATGAAATTTAAAGATATACATACAGACACAATTGAATAGTGATAATTAGTATTCTTGAAAACATCAGCTATATTATGACTGACCAGATACCATTTAGTGAGACATGGAATAGAATCTTATGGCTGAAATATCTGCTCATTCTCTATTTCACTTCAACAAACATGTATTGAGCATCTATTACGAATCAGCTGTTGTATTGTTTTTGGAAGATGAAGATGAATAGTTCAAATGTTTTCCCTCAAGAAGTTTACAGTTTGGTAATGAACAGAGTGTTTCAATACGGAGTGGTAAATACAGAGATAGAGGTGTGCACATGGTACAATAAAACATAAAGAAATGACATGTTTGTGAGGCTGGAATTTAGGGAAGACTTTCTGGAAGAGAGGATCCATGAACTGAGTCTTGAAGGCCAAGCAGAAATCAGAAATTTAAAGAATGGAATGAGGCAGGGAGGATAGGAGGGTGTAGAGACAGAGAGGACTGCACAAGAAAAGGTTTGGAAACACGGAATAACATGATATGTGTAGGGAAGAACGAGTAGTTTTATATCACAATATGTAAACAGACACTGTCTCACAGGGCTATTGTGTAGATCTGGTGACTTAACACATGTGAAGTGTTTAGAATGTGCCTGGTACAGAGTCAACCCCCAGTGAATGTTAGTGATGTAGTGAATGTGGTGATGATTATGGAGTGCGGGTCACTTGTGATAGGAGTGACTGGCTATGAGTTTCGAGAGGTAAAAAGGGCATAGGGCGTAGGAACAGGGTGTTTCATGATAATAAATGGGGACTTTTTCCTATGGGTGATAGTATGTCAGTGAAGGATTTTAAGCTGGGGAATTATTGCTCTATTTACACTGTGAATATATCTTTCAGACTACAGTTGGCAAATGGAATCAAAAGATGCCGAAGACAAAAAAAGAGTAGTTAAAAGGCTATTAAAATGGATAAGGAGAAAGATGATAAAGTTACAAACTAAAACAGTGATAGTAATAATAAAGAAGAAAGGATGGATTCAAAATGTACGTCTGAAGTAAAATAACAAGACTTTTTGATTGAATGGATGTGGGGAAAGGGAGATTGAGGGAGAAGAAGCAGTTGAGCATCAATCCAGATTTCTAACTTACTTATCAAATGGATGGTAACGCCATTAAATGACAGAATGAATAAGAGATATGGACGAGAAGCTGACTGAGGAGGACAAAAAAGATACTAAGTTCAATTCTGGATTTGTTGAGTTTTACATACTTCTCAGCTATCTCAGTAAAGGGATCTAGCATATCAGTCAGTGTGGTGGTTTGAAAACATGGCCCACATTCTTTGACACTTCTCCATGACTGAGGGGGACAACCCTGCCACAGTAGAGACTTAAAAATTTGTGCTAAAGTTGGTAAAATATTGTTTGATATATTTGCATGCAACTATACATATTAGAATAATGGTTTTAAAATACTTTCATAATATTTTGATTAGTGATTTTCAAAACTTCCTTGATCTTGCCTCAGTCCTGAGGTTTTAAAATAAATGGTATTACTTGAGTCACAAATAAGAAATATAAATACAATAAAACAACACATGCTGTTATATATTACAGGTTTGTTCAGTGGAGTTTGGCAGGGATATAAACCCTTCATTAAAGGGTTTACAGAAGATGCCCATCATCCTCATGCGTCAATATGTTGTATTTCTTACTGGACACTAAGGCACATTCTAAATTAAGAAAGACCATGAGATTTGGGACTTATGTAGAGCTTGACTGAATCTCTGCTATGCACTTAATAATAGCAACAGATACCACTATTTTTATTAAGAAGCTGTTATGTTCCAGACGTTTACATCTTATCCCTAACCCTCAGCAGAATTCTGTAAAGTGGTTATTAATTTACTCATTTTAAACTTGAAGATTAAGCCTTAGAGAGGTTAAATAATTGCCCAAGGTCATTAAGTAACATGGATGGAATTTGGACTTGGAGCTCTCTGATTCTAGACTGAGGTGGTAAGAACTCGAACTCTGCAATAAGACAGACCTCTGTTTGGTACCAGCTCTCCACTCAAGAGCTGTGTGGCTTGGGAAAGTGTGACTTAACAGCTCTAAGTCTCAAACTTTTTATCTGAAATAGAAAGGTAATACCAATTTAAAGTGTTATTTTGAAAATTAAGTTATATATACACATATATGCTTACGTAAAAGGTGCTTAATGAATGTAAGTTCTCTTCTACTGTCCATTTTAATGTGTGTGGCTTCTTACATAATTGTGTTAACCCCCTACATGAATGAAAGTTCTTCCCACTCTAATGAGAGTTGGTGTTATTTTATTCATTTATTTTTAAGAAAGAGTAACTAAACATGTAGACAAGTAACCAGTATACACAAAATCCCATATAGATTTTGAAACACTCTCTAAGTCTTTTGTTTATTCCTTCCTCTACCCCACCCCTAATCCACTCTAGCATACTAAACTAGGTTACTAAACTCCAAATAAGTAAGAATTCAATACAAAAGCAGCTTGGGAATTTATATTCTATTGATGAATATTTATCAAAAAATGTAATGAATCCACCTCTTCTTCCTTCTCTTCTTCTCTTACCCTTATCTCTTAGTTATTTTTTTCTGGATGAAAACTGTGGAAACTCACAACTGTAAGACTTCATTACTTTTAGAGAATACACTATAGTATGTTTACTATAAATAATTCACACCATACTACACTTGTCAAAAGGAATGAACAAAGTATATATCATGGTACAGGAGCCTTGATTTTTATTGTTTTTGCTCACTTACTCACTAATTCTCCAACTGCAGCTCCCTGTCACTGTGAATTAGAGTAGTCCTGCTGTATACCAATATTGTATTCTGGGTAATTAGATATTGGGATAGGAGCCTCTGTAAATTACTTTAACTGGCGTCAGTACTGAAGCAAGTAAGAAGTTTTTAGTTTTGTTTCTAGTTTGGGCTGTTTTCTGACCCTAAACAGCCTGACATAAAGGAGTGCTTTTCTTTGTCAAACGCAGTCTTTTCAAATCTAACTGCCAGAAACAGTATTGAGCTATGTGTTCAATTCTAATTGGCTGAGATCTTTTCAATTCGGTAGTTTCATCTTTAATGCAATGGATGTAAGATTATGTGTAGGTCTTTTCAATGGGTTTTCCATACTGGTGATTAGGGCAGAGGATTTGAACATAAGCAGGCTGCTGGCTATTTCTTCTGGCCAATTTAAATTGATTCATACAAGTCCTTTGTATCCCAGGGAAAGGGCAGAACAAATCCAAGTAAGCGAGTCAGCTATCGCTACTCTCAGATGGAATAGCAGAAAAGAAGAGGTTGGGGGGAGACTTGGGGAGGGGAAACACTCTAACTATTGCAAAATTGGAGATCTGAGGAGTCTGGTAGAGAAATATTGAAACTTAACCGGTAGGCTTCTGTGTAGAATCAAGTTCACCAGAAAAATTATTTCCAAGATTGATTTTGATATCCTTAGGTTAAAAGGGCTATGTAAATAGGAAGGTTTCTTCATATCTGATCCCACAGGGATCCATAGTGAGTAAACTCTTTTCTGAAAGTATTCTAAAAGAGAGTAGATAACTCTTCCAGAACTACAAGGCACCACTGAATGTGTCATATCAGAACAGTAGAGAGGGTCAGCTAAAAATTTTGTTTGGGTGAAAAATTTATCTTAGAACCATTCAGAGATGGGTGCTGTTGAGAAAGACTCCCAGTCTTCTGTTAAGAGGGTAGACTAAGATGAGCTATTCAAACTGGGCACATCAAAATGCAGACCCTGGTTATGAAGCTCCCTCCTGGTTTCTCTCTCCTGGGGTAGGATAGGGTACAGGGTAAACCATGCTGGGGCCATTTCTACATCATCTCTATTCTATAAAGAAGGAACTCCAAGTGAAGTTTTAGTGCTTCCTCCACTCCATCTGTAAGTCGGTCAGGAAAATCGTCAGTATGCCACATCAGTTAATTTGATGACTGTCTCTCTAAGGGAGAAAGGAGAGCACTTATTTATCTAAAGAAAACAGGGACAGTGCTCTGTTGACAATATTTTAACAAGGCCATTTCAGTCCTCGCTGAACACATGGAAACAATGCAAAACTTCTCTAGCACGAAAAAATAGCAACAATTTCATTTTGTTGGTTTGCCTTGCTTTGCTCTAGAACATATGCAAAACATCCATCTGTCTCCTGAGTACTAACATTCAATTTGTTAAAATTCATAGTAATAATGAAATGCAACGCTGATGCCTGGCATATTAGTTGAACAAATAAGGGCGACAAGTATGGCATATGTTGCAGAGACCGGTGGGTAAGTCCTCTAAGCTAAAGGACTTTTGTTGTTGTCATTTGGTAGGATATCTTAGGAGCTTACACAATGATTCATTGTTTTGTAAAGTGTGGAATTCCACAAAAATAAAAGTAAAACCAGTTTTCAACTATCACTCTCAATCATCTAAAAACAAACAAACCCAGCCCCTGTGAAAAGCAAGCTGCAGCAGCTATTTCTGAGCTGTCTTCCTGAAGACTAATGCTTTGTAAACAGCTTCTCTGAAACTCAAATTTCTTGAGAGATGCCGTCTGCGAATCACTTGAATAAATGAAAAGTGCTGAGTAACTAGAACTTAGTAAGGCCTCCCAAGGCTTCAGAATATGTAAGATTTTCCAACCCATACTCAAATATAAAACTACCTGGAATTCCTGTTATACAAGGTGGAAGGCTGTTATACCTAACAGAAATGCATCCAGAGATCAAAAGGCATATACATAAATGTTCAAAGAAGCAATATTCTCAACAGTCCCCAATTAAAAATTATCCAAATGCCCCTAAACAGTAGAACGAATAAATTGTGATATAGTTACAAAATACTACACCATACAACAAGAATGAACAATGTACAGCTACCTGCAATGACATGGATGACTCTCACAAACGGTTGGTCAAAAGAAGCCAGACACAAAGACATATATACATAATAATCCATTTATATACAGAAAGAGGCAAAGCTAATTTATGCCCCAAGAAGGCAGTGGTGCCCTCTTTGGGGAGTGACTGGAAGAAATGTATGTGGAGCTTTTGGGTACTGGCCTTGTTTAGTTTCTTCATTTGGATGCTGAGTGAGTTTAGTTTGTGAAAATTCATTGAGTTATCATGTGCAAACATGTGTGTGTGTGTGTGTGTGTATGTGTATTTATACAACACTCAAAAAGTCAAAAACGCAGCAGGCCTATCTCTAACTCATTTCAAACTATTCCATGTCCATTCACCTGTCTCTGTTAAAGTAACTCCTACATCACTTTTTCACTAAAAGTCTTCAGACCTGTATGTTTTCTTTCTCCTCTATGTGCTTACAATAGCTCCCCATTTCTATCCATCAAACTCCATCTCTCTCTTCATTAATGGACTTTCATGTCCTACTTCAGGCAGACAACCTTTCAGATCAACTTGGTAGCCTGAGCAATCTTCCAGGTTAGTAAGTACTCTTTTTTAGTATGGTCTTCTAAGGGTCTAGAATTTAAAAAGTTAAGAACATTTCTTTATATACTTTAAATATTCTAATAAAACAATGCAGGCGACAAAGTCTGATATATTTTACAGTATTTAGTTGTAACTCTCTGATTTCAATGACAATGTATACTGTTCTATGTCACTTGAAAATTTAAACTCCTTAGGAGCTTACGTGCATATGTAGATCCCACTTAGAGGTAAAATATGTATTAATAAAAATGACAAAGATGCTATCTCACTTTCTGATTGTCTCTGGTTTCCTCTTCCTTAAAATTGGCGAATTAATTATTAGTCTTCCTTATTTCTGAACTACTACTGTTACCACTGCTACCATTACTGAAATACCAATTATTAGGTAGTTATTTTGTGCCAGCCACTGTTGTAAGCAATTTGCCCATATTATCTCATTTAATCTTTACAATCTTGTGAAGTAGGGGTGGTTATTATCCTAATTTTTCAGATGAAGAAAGTGAAGCTCGGCAAGAATAAATAATGTGCCCAAGATCAAAGAACATGCTTGAGTTAAACCCAGGTGTTCTCGTATCACAGCCCAAGCTTTTACCACTTTTGAGCTCAAGTAATTTTATACTTAAGCCCTAATCATTGGCTCCCCTGATTTGTCCAATGCAGGCATATTGTCATTAGGTTTAGATCTGACAAATACTCCCTTTGTTTATTTGTATTTATTTCATTTTTAAAAATTTGAATCCACATCAAAATTCCCCTATATAAGAGATAAAGACTAGCTCTATGTCTACTCTAAGAAAGTGGCTATTATTACCTACAAATTTTGTTTCTTTAGTACCTAGGAATGTGATAGCTCGTTCTCTTTTCAAAGTGCCAATACCAAGAATGCCTTCAGCTCATCTGTAGCCCAGGAGTTGCTTTCCCTAGTCGTGGTCTATTGGACTCTTTGATCCAAGTCCCCAAAGACTCAAATGCAATCTACAGGGAAAATAGGAGTATACAAGCGAAGCAAGTAAAAGAATTATTGATGCATTGACATAATCTATGTACGCAGTTCAATGTGTGACTACAGAGATGCAATGATGAAAAATATACCTTTTTCATAAGCCCACATCAAACATGTCTGCTCATCTTTTTCACCACTAGACCTGCTGGAATCACAAGCTACCAGATTCATATCAGCTCCATTATCCAGTAAGAACTGAACCAGGCGAATGTGACCATGGTAGCAAGCAGAGTGCAATCCTATTAAAGAATAGAATAAAAGTGCTAAAGGAGAAAAGAGGAAAACTGAACACTGATTTTCAAAAGACAGTCATAACCACATAGTAACAATGTCACCAGAGATACAAAGCTAGGATTGATTTCTTTGATCAAGAATTAATTCTGCCATTGAGCAAACAACACATACTTTAAGCAAAAGAAGTATCCTATTGTAGTCTGCATTTTGTTTAGCACAATTTCTAGTATTTCTACATCGACTGTAATTACCAAGAACAAATGTTAGCTCTTTGTACAAATCAAAGAACAAAGATCTCAAATAAGTATTTTTCTTGAGCAGAAACCAAGGGCATGGCCATATAGTCAATCTGTGCTGGTGCAGGCCATAATGGAAGCATGGGCTGTAGATAATTTAGCACAATAACGAAACTGACCAAAAGTTAGTCTGCTTTTTATTACTACCATGCACCATCAATTATAAATGATGCCACTGATAAAATATCCCTCTTCACTGGGGTTGACCACTCCCACTACTCCCTTCCCTCTTGAGCACAGCATTGTTCTTGAGCATTCATGTGCATCAGAAGTTGGTGATGTTCTTACTACAGTCTTACCCGTGTGCCCGTCTCTTCCTTGGTGGTTGATGCTTACGACATTCTGATCAAGAAGAAATTTAACCAGGTCAATGCTCTTGCCATAGGTACAAGCACTGCAAAATACAACATAAAGAAAATAGAAAGGCCCTGTTATGGGCTGAATTGTGTGCCCCTCAGATTAATATGCTTAAGTTCTAACTCCCACAACTTTACAATGTAACTGTATTTAAAGAGGTACAATTTAAAAAGTAATTAAGTTAAAATGGAGTCATTAGTGTGGGCCCTAACCCGATATGGCTGGTGTCCTTATAAAAAGAGAAGATTAGTGTACAGATGACTGACAGAGGGACAACCATGTAAAGACACAAGCAGAAGGTGGCCATTTGCAAGCCATGGAGAGAGGCCTCCGAAGAAACCAGACCTACTAACACCTTGATCTTGGATTTCCAGCCTCCAGAACTGTGAGAAAATAAATTTCTGGTGTTCAAGCCACGAAGTCTGTGATATTTTGTTATGGCAGCCCTAAAAAACTAATACAGTCCTGATTCACCCAGGCTATTGTAGATGCTGATGTGTATATTAGACAGCCAAAGAGACAGAAGGGAAAAGGAAAGAAGAGACAGAGAAGGAAGTGATAAAAAACAAGCACATAGAGCAATAAAATCCTGAAGATTCTCAAATCTGGCCCTTCAAGAAAGGAACTGCATAAAATTTCTAATATTTTCTTATTAAGTATTTCCTATTATATTAATTCTGTTTCATAAGTGGAGGGGAAACATTGTGAAGAGTTCCATGCATTTTCAACTATAGGACCTAAGCATCCTGCAGGACAATCAAATGGGGGAACCCAGAAGCGTCCCGAGAGATTTAGGTGACAACCTGGACTTGTGATTAGCATCTGAAGTGGGAGGTAGTCTTGTGGGACCGATCCCTTAACCTGTGAGATCTAACTCCAGGTAGTGTCAGAATTGAATTGAATTGTAGGACATCCACTTGGTGTCTGCAGAGAATTGGAGAATCGTTTGGTGTGGGAAAAACTCACATGCAGTTAGTGTCATGTATTCTGGAAGTGAAGTATTGAGCGTAGTAGGAGAGTAAAGAAAAGGAGGCTTCCTTCCAGATTTGGTTTTAAAAACTGTCGTTCACTAGGTCTTACTATTTCATCTTCCTGGGGTGGCCTTGCCCAAGTCCTTTTTCTTTTATGAATTATAATTATTCTCTTTAAAGAAAACACCATTATTCATCAAGCTGAACTGGTGCTCCCTCTATGAAGTCTTCTCATGAACCAAAAGCTGAGTTGACTGCTATCGCCTCTGCTTCCTTGTCATTTCAGTCTTAGGGCACTTGTTACCTTGTGCTTTGGCAGTGGACACACCTATATTTACTCTGACACTTTACAATAGAGTTCCCTTAAGGAGGGAAGGGATTGTGTCATGTTAATGTTCCTACCGGCACCAACACAAGGCAGGTCCTTAATAAATCTTTTTTTGAATAATGAGTGAATAAAAAGCCACCATCTCAGGGCAGGGGTGGCCCCATGGTCGAGTGGTTAAGTTCGCACGCTCTGCTTTGGTGGCCCAGGGTTTTGCCGGTTCAGATCCTGGGCACGGACATAGTATCGCTCATCAAGCCATGCTGAGGTGGCATCCCACATAGCACAACTAGAAGGACCTACAACTAGAATATACAATATATACTGGGGGGCTTTGGAGAGAAGAAGAAAAAAAAAGATTGGCGATAGATGTGAGCTCAGGACCAAGCTTTAAAAAAAAAAGCCACCGTCTCCGTGCAATAGATCATATCAACATTAATTATTTGCATTATAAATAGGACCCATAACACTACACTTTTAATGTTCCATTGTCTGAATGGCCTCATTGCTTCTTTTCAAAGCAAATACTTACAGGAAATGACGAGTTCTGAATATACACATATTTGTGTATACATGTATGTATACATGTGTGAATATATATGTGTGTGGATATATACATATGAAAATAATAACAGACATGTACTGAGTCCTTACTATGTGCAAAGCATTGTAATTTGTATGTAGAAAAATTCATAAACAAAGCGAATTCCTCATGTAAAAGAAGAGTTTATTTTAATAGATATGTGCCTAAAATGAATAGAATAAAAATTTTAATATGTTATTCCTAGTAGCTACAGGCTTGTGCAAAATTAAACAATTGGACACATACTTTCAACTTACTTTACTAATCTTGTCACATAGACAATCTTCTGGAGGTGACAATCGCCCTCTGATTATAGTTGGTTCCAATCTATGTGCACAGAGCGGCAAAAGGATTTGAAAACTAGCCTGAGGTGTCAGCCTCAGTAAGCATGACCTAATGGGGAAAGAGGACACCAGTAATCTGCATATATCAGTTCTGCCCATTGTCCCTTATGGGACAAATTTCATTGATCCTCTTTGACTGAAGCATGATCTGAAGAGTTCTTGCATCTGTTCTCTTACAGAGTGTGTAGAAAACAGACAAAATATTTTGGTACTAGAATATGAAGATATGTAAAAAGCACAGGATTTGGAATTAGTCAGGCATTTAATACATGCTTTCCTAGCTATAAGAATCTTTGGCAGTTTACTTAGCTTCCCTGAGCCTCAATTTTCTCATCTGTAAAAGAGGGATAATAAATCCAACTTCATAAAAGGGTTATGAGGACTAAATGAGATAATGAACGCAAGCCATCCAGCATATATTCAGTGCTCCATAAATGGAAGTCTTCACCACCCTGTTCCTGATCTCTTTGGTTGATAAGAAAAATCTGTAAATCCAAGTGAAATTTGACAATTGATGCCTGATGCAAAAGCACAAGCTTAGTTTTAGTTCAGTATGAAAAAAAGAGTCTCCTCTTTTCTATTATTCACCAGTGCAATAAAGATACTATGTAAATAACACAGTACTCTCAAATACATTTTTTTTGAGGTTGCAAACTAGCCAAGAAATCTGTCATGTATAGGTAAATGATCTTCTATTCAAGGTTTGCTAAATTCAAATTGCTACATTTTTTGTAGCAAAATAGTAACTCTTCAAAAGTGAGGGTTTTAAATTTTATAAAATATCTGTCTTCCTTTTGGACATTTTAGGGAGTTATGGCTCTGAGTGTTTAGCAACCCTTTCCTTCCTCCTTCCCTCCTCTCCTCTTCCTTCCTTCTCTCTTTCTTTCTTATTTTTTGCAGGTTTTCCAAACCTAGTGGCTCCTTCAGTGTGCTTTTCTAGAGGACCTTGTAAAGGGCTCTCATGGATTCCTAGAAAGGAGCTAACGCTTTCTTAGATATCTCAGTGGCCACCCTGACTAAGCTTCTACAGGCTGACAGATGGATGTCTTAGATAGGTAGATACATTTGCACATAAGGTTTAAGTGGTAAGAAGAAAGTGTCACATTTAATGCTGATGAATTCCAGTAACGAGATTCTTGTCGGAGGAGGATTATGGGCACTACCCTTTCGGCAGCTTTCTGCAGAGTGAAGTGGAATAGAAGCAATATGCTTACAGATGTTGATATGCCTGTTGCCTTGGCAACATCAGTCCCTGTCTTTGTGGCTGCTGCCAGGAGCGCAGCATCTGGCTCCGGCCCCATCTGTTGTACTGACTGCAGCATCTGCCTCTACCTTTGCTTTTGTGCATCTAGCTTGGGCTCCTTGTCCTCTGCCCACCCTCTGCTCTTGCTCTTTGATTGCAACATCTGCCACTCCTCATTCTTGCTTTGTGTACACAACTTTAGGTGCTGCAGGGTGTCAGCTAAGTTTAGTGGCTATTGCACTTAAATATTCTTTTACCTGTGAAAAGCTGTTTCACTGAAGATGTTTTCCTTGGTCAGACTTTCTATTCCTGATATTTGGATGATTTCTTTGGCGACTTCAAATTTGCCATTGTAGCATGCCCTAGAGTTAAAGAGAATATTTTGATGACAATAAGAAGGTACACACAGTATAGCTGGAGGACCCACAGAACTATATACACAATACTCACAGGTGCAAAGGGGTATCTCCATAGATATTAACAACATGTGGCTGAACTTCCAAATTGCTCTGAAGCAGGTACTTCACTATATTGTGGTGTCCAAAGCGAGAACAGAAATGGAGTGGGACGTGGTCTTCATTGTCCTGAGCGTTCACTGTCATCAACAAGAAACAAAAAGGATGTTATCTTTTTTAGAATCCTCTGTTCCTCAGCCTTCCCATGTGTAGTGTCAGGGACTTTTCTGAGTGCCTGAGAGACTCCTGGAAATTGCCAATTAATGATAATAATAAAGGAAATTAAGTGCAACCAATTTAAAAAGTTATAATTTTATTCTATTACCTATTACCACATTAAAAAGGCTTTGTTCTAGCTCCCATAAATTCTACAGAATGCATCTAATCAAATCTATCTTGCACAATAAAATAGTTCAGGAAACTAGTAAGCATCTAAAAGGTACTCGTGGTCTCATTTCCACAAGTATCTGTGTTCAAACTGATTTTTTTTCTGTAGAAGATCTTACAAACTACAGATCATGGCCAGAGCAACATTCCCAGAGATTTTGGTTCAATAGGTTAGGGTGGGGCCTAGCACTCTGCATGTTTACAATGCTGTGGAGGAGGTTCCTATTTTCCTTAACTGAGAATTGTCATACTACAGAATACAAAGCATGGTATAATGAAACGACAAGGAGCTTTAGAGTGGGGCGGGGCTCATTAATTGTATTGCCTTAGACAGCTATTTAACATTCAATTGTTTACTCAGTAGTGGGCATTTGTCCTTCTATTTGGCCCATTCAGCCTCATAACCCCTTCCCACATTTGGGGAATTCCCTGTACTGAAAGTTCTGACTGGAGGCCAAGATCACGTTCTATCACAGAGGCTGAAAATATGCTTTCCAAGCCTCTTTTGCAGCTAGGGCACAGGATTTGTAGAGGGTGACCATATGTCTCAGCGTAGGCTTGTCATCCTGACATAATTTTTAATAGTGATCCTTTCACTCTCAACAGCACCCTGGTTTGGACATTATCTATGGGTTCCTCCAATCAACACATTATATCAGACTACGACATGAGAGCCAATGACACAAAAAAGCAGAGCCTAATCGATCTTGGTAATGTAGCAGTGGTGGAGTGGGCCCATCCAATCTCTAGTGGTAGTGATTGCAGCCACAGACTCAGTGCCCTGCATTGTTGGTGCTAGAAGCACAAGTGTTGGTGTGTGTGCCTAGCAGGGGTGGCAGCATGTCCTCAAAGGACTAATTTGGGGTGTGAATTTTCTTTGAGGAAGATTAGCCCTGAGCTAACATCCACCTCTTTTTGCTGAGGAAGATTGTCCCTGAGCTAACATCCATGCCCATCTTCCTCTATTTTATATGTGGGACGCCTACCACACCCTGGCTTGATAGGCAGTGCATAGGTCCGTGCCCAGGATCTGAACCAGCAAAGCCCAGGCCGCCAAAGTGGAGCACAGGAACTTAACCATTATGCCACTGGGCCAGCAATTTGGGGTGTGATTTTGGACATTGCTCCTAACTGTGAGAATTCCAAACTTGGTTTTCAACCTTGTCCTGAAGAAGATTCCGTGTGCTAACTGATACCTTCAATATATTCCTTTTATGCTTAAATTACCAAGAGTTAGTTTCCGATGCTCACAAATAAGAACATCTGACTGATAGATACTCATTCCTCAACAAGTATTAAATGATCACTATGAGCCAAGCACTGTGCTAGGCGTTGGAGATATTGATTTCTTATTAGTAACAATGGATACAATAACACTATTGTTCCAGGGATGCTGAAAAAATTTAAGGAGAGCACGATTGGAAAGCATCTAGCATGATATCTGTCACATATTAGACAATGTCAACTCTCCCTTTTTATGAATTTTCCTCCCTAGAAATCTGCTAAGTGTTAAGAACAATGAGCTATAAAAGAGTCTATACCCTCAAATAACTTATAATCTAGTCAAATTGTCAATAATTACAGGGCTGAAGTAGTAGTAACTGAATACCAAGCTGCTAAATTCTGGATTTGCTTTAGCACAATTTTTAAAACTAAAATAACTGAATCAACTGCTCTATAGCCATTTGTTTTACTATTTTATTACTTTGTCCATCTGTACAGGGTGCTTTATTCAAAATGGAAAAAAAATAGCCCTTAATAAGCCTATTCCTTCTTATTCTTACACGTATCTATAATAGAAATTATCCACAGAACCAAAAGAATTGAAGGAAAGAAAATTAAAAAAACAAACAAACAAAGGATACGAAGAGAATGAAAGGGAAGATAATAGTTAATTTTAAAAATGTGCAAGTAGTTTATTCCTACTGTTGTTACAATCATCATTTAACATTTAATAAACACTGACGTAGGCCTTGTGCTTGCTATATTTGTAGACAATGATTCTCATTTTATTGTCCTGAAAGATCTTAAGGCAAAGGAAAATCTTTAACAAAGTCACTGAACTCCTCCTCCCAAGGCTGTTATTGAAAAATAAGTCTTGGAATCTTTTCTATTAATGAGTGGCTCAGAAGGATACCCTTCCTTCAGAATAATGTTCCCAGTTGTTTTGATTATCTTCTTTTTATGATACTTTTCCTTTGTTCACATTCTGTTGGAAGCCAGGGAAAGTCAATACCATGAGTCGATGCTTGGGAACAGTAGGAAGTCCAGGGCATCTGGAGGTCACATAAGAGTTCTTGAGGTTCAGAAGGGACATTGTAAGGTAAAAGGCAACATAATCTTCCATTAATTCATAATTTGCCTTTGACCATCCCTGGCCCCACCAAACATTATTCTTCAGTTGAATCAATAAACTTCAAAGTAGATTATCCACTTGGTAAATTACCTGCAGTGGCCTAGACATTCTTCCCATCAAAGAAGATATAAATACCAACAGAAAGGACAAACCAGGAGAAATTTGGATCAGATGCAGTTTATACATATGCATCTGTATTTCCACTTCAGTCATTGTGGTATACTTAGTTTTGTCTTGAACCAATTTGCAAAGACAAAAAAAAAATATATATATATCTATATAATTATATCTTACCTGAGAAAATTGAATATATGAATGATATTCTATTTGCTTTAACTTATCATCTTATTAAATAAAGGAGAATTTCAAGCAAAGGAACACATACAAATCATTATTAGGAAAATATTTAGTACCTAGTCTTCTACTTTGAAGAGACTATGTGTTCAGTGATGACTTTTGAGAGAAAGATTGCATGAATGGGTAGGTGGACGGATGCTACTTCTGTCTTATTTCTGCCTATTGATCTTAAAGATAAATTAAAAATTTCTATATTAACCCAGCAATGTCAGCACACCCCATTAACTCTGGAGAACAACTTCCAAGTGTGTCTTAAATAAATTTTCAATAACAAATCTATGTAATAGCTCTGACAAGATATTTATTTAAAAATAAAATACTTCCTCTTACTAAACATGCTCTAGAAGTTTTTGTGACTTTCTACAATATCCAAGTCCATGTTAAAAGAACTATAGCATTTACCATTCAAATCACAAAAAATTAGTAAGTTCTGAATTTTAAATTTTCCATGGTTAACTTTATTAAAGTGATAAATTGTGAGGACTGTATCATTATTTTCTTCTTACAGAGTCTGACAATATTTTGACCTTTTTCAATCTCATTCAATAAGCATTACATTTCTCCTTTTTCATTGCCCTAAGAGGTACAGGGAAGAAGACCAGAGAGTTAAAACACACATGACTGAATAGGTCAGCCTCCCAAGCATGCTGAACTGAAGAGATTGCTTTCAGAATTACATTTTGGCTAATTTTGTAACCTGAATTTATTTACACTTGTGACATTCTGTTATCATGGAAACAAACTGTAAATACCAGATTTCAATTAGTGTTCCTTTTGGGGTCATTCATTTACTTTTCCTCGTATGTCCATTCACCACAGGCAAAGTCCAGATCTAAAATAAATCATCTGGAGGCTTAGCTACATTTTGGAGTAAGTGAACCAGCTGATAATAAATCCTGTGCAGTGTCTGTCAGCACAACAGATCTTCTGGTTTATTCTTTCCAATTGGTTGAAATGCAAAAGAGACTTAAATAGCAATTGTGCATTAGAAGGAAATAAAAATACTTAAAAATCTGAGTCATGCTGTCTCTTGACTTGTTAAATGATTGAGGAGGAGGCACGTAGTGATTGTGTGAGTCAGAAAGAAAATTTTAAAAATTATATCCTATGACGCTGGTATGTAAGGGGAATACGGGTACACATTTCAATGCCTTTCATAGAAGAGTCCTTTGATCCTGGAGACATGCTGATCATAAATGACACTCATTTCAACACCACCGAGCTTTGGAGTTGCACAGAGGAATAAAAAGCTAAAGTTGGCATCGGTAATAAAAGGAAAAAAGTGAGTGGATCCTGAACCCTTGGCAGAGCGAAGCAGTTTCAAAAACACAATTATGTGTTCAGTAGTTCACACAGGTGTACCTCTTCCTATTCTAAACCAGCAGAATCAAAGAGACTGCTTAAACAAGGTCCAAGGAACATGCTCCTTGCATCTTGACAACACAGATTGCTTATGATAATGCTATAGAGAAGATGCCTGAGTTATTGCACACTGACTCATATAGAAACTGACATAAATTATGTTTCTCAGACTCTACAAAATAAAATGCCCCTATTTCCAACATGGAAACTGGAAAGTGCCCTAGCCTCTTGCCATAGTTGTCTCTATGAACCTTTGTATTTTCCTTAGGAGTAGATGAAAATATTGATTAGCTTTATTGACTGCGTATTAATCTCAACTTTGGACCAAGGAACTGGCAGTTCTGGAGCTTTGACAACCTTGTCCTTTTGGAAACGTGCATCATTTCTGTTGCAAAGGCCAGCAGGTCTTACAGCTGGGCTTTTAATTAGGTCTCTTGAGGGTCAACGGAAGAATGTTGGATATGCCTGAGAGAATTTAATGATAAGATGTAACTCTGAGTGAATCTGCGTCAAAAAATAAAGTTTGTAAGGAAGAAAAAAAGAAAGAGAAAGTAAGAACTTTTTCCATAATCAATTTTTAATTAATTTTCAAAAATTCATTTTATAATTTAAAAAATAAAAAGTTGCACTCTGTTTATTGCATCTAAAATCTTTCTGTGTATTCTAAAGCTTTTTTCCTAACTTGATCATATTCTAACTCAATTTCCATTAAAAATAAGAGTAATATCAAACACTGGGTAGGATGTGGGGACAAACTGGAATTCTCATATGTCGCTGTGGGAGTGAAAAATAGTACAAACTCTTCGGAAAATTTGTCTGAAATTTCCTAAAAAGTGAAACATATGCAAACCCTTTGATCCAGCAATTCCACTCATATGTATATATATATAGCTAAGAGAGGTGAGCACATATGTCTACCAAAATAATTAAATAATAATATTTCTGGCAGCCATATTCATAAAAGCTAAACACTAGAAACATTCAAATGCCCATTAGTAGGAGAATGCATAAACAAATTGAGGAATATTCATATAATCTTCACCAATAAATAATCATGGTAAAAAATAAGCTATGATTCATACAACAACAAGGATTACAGTCAAAATCATCTTATTGATCATAAGAAGGAAGTCACAAAATTATACGAAATTTAGGAACAGAAAAAACTAACCTATGGCAATAGAAACCAGAATTTTGATTACCTTTGGTGGCGAAAGCTATTTACTGAGAATGGGGCATTGGGAACTTTCCAGATGAACTATTTTCAACTTTTCAGATGAAAATAGTCTATCTTGATCTAGGTGGTTTTTACGTGGGTGTGTGCATAAGTAAATATCCACTTATGTCAATACTCATTTAAGATCTGAGAATTGTGGTATATGTAAATTTTACCTCAATTAAAAACAAGATCAGTGAATAACAACAAATAGGAATAATTTATCTAGGAAAATCCCTTACTTTTACTGGAGCACCAGATATATTAAGAGTTGAGCTACAATGTGTAAAGAAAAATTAACATATAGGTTTAATTAATATATTAAAAATAATAAATTATGACTTGTGGAACAAAATAGTATATGAGTACAGGATTAATCAGCTTCAAGATTATTTCCTAGTAAATAAGGAAAGTACAAGTAAAAAGTACATGCAAAGTAAAAGATAGCAAAGGTCTTCTAAACATACAATCTTACCATCTGCTTTGCTGCCTTCTTCCATCAAGAGTTTTGCAATATTAAAGAATCCTTTTGCAGACGCTAGGTGGAGGGGCCTATCTCCAACTTCGCCACTTACATTTACATCAGCACCAAATTTCAAAAGGAGGCGTGTTACCTAAAGGATCCATTCATTTGAAATTAGTATCAAAAATTAAACAATAACATAAAGCTTTCAGTAATATGGAAGAAGACATATCATTAAGGCCTTCTCTTAGATTATTTTTACCCGAAAATAACAGAAAATCCTAACTCAGCTTGCTAAACAACAGGAAATTTATTATTATATCACCTAACAGGAAGCCCAAAACTGGAGCGATCTCAGGGTTGAGTCTTCATTGTACGTAAATAATCCTCTCTAAAGCCACCTGTAATCTTCTCTGAACAATCTTTTCCAAAGTCTCCTTCTGGCCAGAGCCAGCAATGTTCATTTGATTCTTGATTTTCACAGCAGCTCCAGGCATGGGTCACCGATGTTCACCTTGCTACTGGAGTTCTGAGTTCTTTTCTGGATTTGTGAGTAAACAGAAGATAGCTACGCTAGCCCTCGCATCTTCCCCAATTAGTTGAGATCCACATCCAAAGGAACACAGAAAGATAAAGTATTAAATAACTTAGGAGTCTTCCAGGGGTTGTTTCAGGTGACTTAGGAAATTCCTTCAAATTATGTACATATCCATCTAGAAACTTTCTAAATAATTTCTCTAAACCTGACATTGCCTCCCCTGCGAATTTCAGAAGTCATCACAGTGATCCCAAGAGATAAGTTAGGAGGCATGTGTCATTAAAATAACAGTTTTGGGAGGACCCCTGCAATTGTCCTGACCACTGAGGTGTCAGCACAAAAGCGAATTCAAGCTCTAAAACTATTTTGACTTTCTATGTGGCAGCAAATAAAAATGTCTTGGGCAGAAACCTCTCAAAAATATAGTACATATTTGAAAGAAATTCTGGGCAAAAAGTTAGCCAGGTGGCATGTGGGGAAACTACCTATTGAGTTTAGTGGGTGAAGAAAAAGTGTTCTGAAATCAGGCTTCTACTCATTAGCTACATCAACTTGAATACATTATTTGACCTTTAGAAACCTCAGTCTCTCCATTGCTAAGATGGGGATGATAATAGTTCGACCTCACAGAACTGTCGTGAGGAATAAATAAATTATTACATGTAAAGCATTTTAAAAAGTGCTTGGTACTCAATTAATGCTAGCAGAAGTAGTAGCCCCAATGTGGAATACGTGTATTTTATCAGTTTGTCAGCTAATGGTCAGACAATACTTAATTCAGGAGAAATCAGAACAGTGTAAGTTTAGTCTCAAGAACTTTGCACTCCTCAGCAGATATTTCCACTTACACAGATTCCATAAATTCTGATTACGTGACTTTATAATGGACATATTTAAACTATCTTTGAAATCGATTGTCTATTAAGCATTATTATTATATACCTAGGAAATATTGCTCTTGGTACAAAACATCTACTCTCCCACTTAAAAATAAGTAAATAAACAAATGGCTAGGAACATGGCACATTAGGCATATTTATATATCGAATGTACCATTTTCCTGTCAGCATATTTTAGAAAATGACAATAGCATCCATAAATTACTTACGTGCTGTCTTCACACACAGAAAGTGAGTCCCTTATCATAAAAGGGCCATCCACATTTTAGCATAATTTTATAAGACTGTGACTATATATTCAGGGAAAGTAAGCAAATTTAGCTCTCCACCCAACATGCATAGCAGCTCTTTATGTTTCTGCTGGGTGACAAGGTTAATCGCCAAAGAGGACGACTCTACAAATAACATGCATTGTGTACACTCTGTCTGTGCCTGAAGTCAGGAAAGTATGGAATTTTTTCATCACCTGGGCTGTTGGACCCTGTGCTTTCAAAAGCCTTTTCAGTGCCCAGCTCTCCAGTGCACTCCAGTGCACTCTGAGCTGCACATCAATGAAATGAGCAATCTTCCCTAGCTGCAGGTCACGCTTCACGGGTCTGAGAGTGTCCAAGCATATGCCAGCTAGCCAAGAAAGAAAGGCACAATGACTAGAACAGCACAGGGACACAAGTGAGTTTGATTTTCAACTTGGGATCCTCAGGCAGTGCAACGGCATGACCTCTACGAAAGTAAAAAGGTATAATTCTACCTCATAGTTGAGTAAGACTAGAGATCTAGAGATATAACATGAGGAAGAGTGAACACGCCATGTCAAAAGTTTTGTTATCCAGTAATGTTTGTATTTCTGTTTTATTTGGTTCTATTTCGTTCCTTCAGTGTAATTAAAGGGCAGCATTTGAAAGTAGCATATAAAAATTTTGTCTTTGGCTATGTTAAGGTTGACAATGAATGGACTTTGGAGTTAGAGCACCTGACCTTGAATTCTAGCTCTACCACTTAAGCAAATTGCCTGGACTTTATTTGTCTCAGTGATAGAAAAGGGGTAAGAAGAGGCTCTTTGCTACCATAGGATGAGTATGGGCTTTGGGATCAGACAGACCTGAGCACGTATTCCAGCTCTTCTACTTATCAGCTGCATGACTCTTGCATGCTGCCTGACTTGAGCGAGCAACGTGTATATCATTGCTAAGAAGGGGCAAATAATAGCTAATTTCAGGCTTGTGGCAAAATTAGAAAAAAAAATCCACATAAAGGTCTTAACACAATGCCTGTCCCACAGTATGAGCTTTTTCACGTGGTAACTCTTACTAAATTCATAAGATTGTCCCTGTAGGTCAAATGAAATTATTTATTGAATGAAGGTACACTGTAAACTTTAAAGCATTCTATACATATTATTACTTTATTACAGAATCTCAAATTTTATAAATATGTATGTTATATAATTATTTATTTAAAGCAGATTACATATTTAAAACACATTTAGTGATTGTTCTTTAGTTTATCTAGATTATTCCACATATTAGTTTCCCATTGCCACTGTAACAAATTACCACAAATTTATTAGATTAAAACAGCACAGACTGATTCTTTTATAGTCCTGGAAGTCAAAAGTCTAAAGTCAAGGTGTTGGCAGGTTTCATCCCCTCTGGAGGCTATCATTTCTTTGCTTTTTCAGCTTCTACAGGTTGCTGCATTCCTTAGTTTGCGGCCCCTTCTTGCATCATTTTATGCCGGGAGCCGCCCACCAGTCAGCTAAGCCTCTACCCAAGGGCAACGGTCCGGGCGAGAGATGAGGGAACGAACGGTGGACCCTCAGAAGATGGCGGTCGGCCGCTCCTGATCCTACTCATGCTACTAATCTTAGCAGTATTGCTCTCGCTGTTCTTTTTCTGTACATGGGGATATCTTGGGGAAAATCTCTCCACGCAGGACAAAGAAGCTGGTGTAACCTGGCCTTCTAGGGTGGGTTCAGGGGAACAACAGCCTGAAGGGAAAAAACGTTCTGACCCCCTCCTGGAAAGGCGGTAAATGAGCTTGGACAGCCCTCAAGGAGGAAGCCTTCTAATAATCAGCCTCTAAGGAGAACATTCCCTCCTCAGGTCCTTCTAGGAGGTAGATATTATCCTAGGCCTGTTAGGACAGAAGGTAAATGGTGGCACCCACCCAGGGGCAGAGGCATGCAAAAACTACCCCTTCCTAAGGCAACTCACGATCCTGATAAAGTTGCAGAAAAATATCATAATATATTGACACAGGGGAACTGGGATTATGATGAGGATTGAGAACCTTATAAAATAGTTAATGGTAAAAGAGAAACCCCAAGCACTGTACCTGTGTGGCTTTCAATCCCCTTATGCTTTGCAATACTTCTGCTTTCATTATTATAGGAATAAAGATAGAGGCTTAGGGCCATTCGACTCATGGGGAACTGAGTCTAGACATTACACCCCGTTTTGCAATCAGTCTTAGACATCTAGACGCCTAGTAGACATATAGAAAAGGTCAATATCTATAATTAACAAAGGTTGCTTGCTTCTCACAGACATACTGTGCTAATATTGTAACAAGATATGCTTATATACCCATTTTGTTTGCCAAAATTATGTACTGAGACAATTCCATGAAATCATAAGTGCGTGACCTGGACCCTATATAAGTGCTTGAATGCTTTGAATAAATCAGACTTGGAAACCTCACTTCCAGTCTCACCGTAACTTCTTTTTTCGCTGACACCGTTCATCCCTCAGGAACCCTACCAGCTGGAGCTGCACTCCGGCAACTTTAACCTCTTGCTTCCATTGTCACATGTCCTATTATCCATTTTGATTTCCTGCTGCCTATTATAAGGATCCTTGTGATTGCATCAGGTCCACCCAGATAATACAGGATAGTCTCATCATCTCAAGATCTTTAACTTGAGCCCATCTGCAAAGTCCCTCTGGAAGTAATGCTCACAGGTTCAGGACATTAGAACATGAACATATTTTGGGAGACTTCTTAGCCCACCACATGCCAGGACAGTAGAAAAGAGGCAACCATGTTTCTGAAAGACATCTTTTTTCAGAGAACTGTTGGAAAGGCCATTAAGATTTGTTTTATTGTTATTGTCATTAGCATCATCACAGTGACATTTATTGAGCATTTCCCAAACACTATAAATTAATATCTCATTATAACAGCAACACTAAGAGGTAGGTAGTATTAATAGTTTCTCTATTTTGTAGATGAAGAAACTGAAGATCAGAGAGATTATATAACTTACACATGGTCATAAAGCTAGGAGCTTTTCAACTTCAGGCTGACTGACCCCTGCGGCTGTGCCCTTACCCACGTACCCCACCGCCTCCCTGTGTACTAAAGTAGGCAGTAAAAATGAATAACTCAGCAGCTGCAATGTTTCTGTGGATCTGCAAGCTCCTCCAGGGTGGAGCTGATGAGAATACAGCAAAAATAATTCAAAGGATATCTTAAATATCCTTTCTTTGAAGCTAAGACAGTTCAACAAAAGCCTGGAGCACTTAAGTGGTCCCCCAGCCTTTGAAAGTTCTCTTGTCAGACTTACCTGTTCGTGCCCATAGTATGAAGCAATGTGCAAGGGAGTGAAAAAAACTGCATCTTGAACATTGACATTAGCTCCATGTTGCAACAGTATATCAGCAGCCTGGACAAGAAAGAGAGCTCAGTTAGGAGCTTCATTTGGGGCATCTGCCCGTCAAAATTCATTTTACAACCACAATGCACAGCTCTTCTTCAGGAGTCACCATCTGAAACAACTTTCTTCCACCTCCCTTCTCTGAAACCTCCAAAGGCTTGCTCCTACCTAGAACATAAAGACCAAACCACTTACTACGGCATTCAAGGTCCTCTCAATCAGATGGTATCCTTTTTAACATATTCCCATTAATCTCTTTTCATAAACCCAATTGTATAGTCAAACTTCATTCTGTTTCCTTCTCCTTTGAGTCTTGGTTCACATTATTTCTTCAGTCAGGAATCCTCTTCTGCCCAATCTACAGATCTTTAAACTCAAACTAAATGCCATGTCCTCCAAGATTTCTTTGATTTTCCTCCTTTAATTGCCAACTAATTTGCTGAAATTTTCTTTCTCTTAAATCTCATATATCTTTATTTCATGCTGTTTAGAACATTTAAAATATTTATATACACGCCTTATCATCTCTATTAAAGAGCAAATTTTTTAAGGACAAATCTGTCTCTATAATCCTACCTTAGCATGTTGCTATGCAAATAGTAATCATTCAATAAGCATTCATCGAATGAATGAATGAATGAATGAATGAGCAAGTGAAAAACAGTGCCAGGAGCTGTTATCCAACTGTCTTGATGGAAAGCCATAAATTGCCAACAAATCTGCTGACCCTTCAGATTTCTTCTCCTCCCAAAGACCCATGTCTAAGTCCCTCTTCTCTGGAAAACTGATTGGAATCATTGCCTTCAGATGTGCTCATTTTCACTGTGGATTTTTCTAATGCACTGTCTATTCTTCAATTGGTCAAATAATATACATGTGGGGAAATTTTCAAAAGTCTGTTAGACTTAAGAGAAAACAGGAAGATGAGATCTAAGAGCTCTGGGAACTTATGCTCCAAACACCACTTCTGTTTCTATAAACAAATGGCTTCCTTGCCTGTTTGAATCATAGCCCGTCAGGAGTGGAGAGGGACCATGGACATTACATATCAAATCCCTATGTTTTAAAGAGGAGGAAATTAAGAATCAGAGGAATCGGGGAATTTTTTTCTTTTTTTTGAGGAAGATTAGACCTGAGCTAACTATTGCCAGTCCTCCTCTTTTTGCTGAGGAAGCCTGGCCCTGAGCTAACATCCGTGCCCATCTTCCTCTACTTCATACGTGGGACGCCTACCACAGCATGGCTTTTGCCAAGCGGTGCCATGTCTGCACCCAGGATCCGAACCGGAGAACCCCGGGCTGCCGAAAAGCGGAGCATGCAAACTTAACCGCTGCGCCACCGGACCTGCCCTGGGAAATTTCTGAAAGTCATGGAGCAAGTCAATGTTAGCAGAGAAGTGAATCTTCAGTCTCTGGCCTCAAGCTTTGTTTCTGAGTGCTCCATAGTTTTAAATAGTTCATTCATTCAATCATCCACTTATTCATGCATCAATGCACAACTTATTGAGCCTATATGAGCTAAAACTGTGCTATTTTATATGCTCATTCTCACAATTTTTTCAATCACTGGGATAACATTAGAACTTATTGTAATTGTCACACAAAGAGACAAGGAATTCTTGTTGGAACATCTGAAATTTCTGGTGGGGCCAAAAATATAAGCAGGTGTATAGCCTTCTATACATTCCCAGACCAATGTTTTTGCTGAGATCTGGATTTTGCTGACTAGTGATCAATACAATATACAACGTGTACAGTGAGTTGTTTTTCTAATGAAAAATTAAAACCACGATTAACATTTGTGAAGAGTATATTATGTATCAGACCCTGAACTAAGTGCATAAACGGTAACTTGAGTGACCTTTAACTGTTCCACTCCAAAACACGGAAAGATAGGTGCTACTCTCTCATTTTAAAGGTGAAGAAACTGAGCCTCTAGGAAGCTAGGTAACTTATTTGAGGTCACATAGCTAGTAAGGGGCAGAACTGGAATTCAAATCTAGGTCTGTTTGACTTCAAAGTTTCTTTGCATCAGGCCCCTCCTGTGACCTTGATCTCATTAATATCAACCTTTAAGTAAATGAACTAACTAACTCAATCTCAGATGAAAAGAAGCTTTCTGTCAGTTGGAGCTCTGTAGATTCAGCTTGGAAAAGAATGCCAGGGCCATTTATATCAAGCGCCTGGTATGTTAGACTTCACATGCCTGCAAGTTCAATCTTAGGAACCTTTAAAGGAGGTCACAAACGATCAAGGTAAATGAAGCTTTTTACATTTTCTCTGATTTTAAATATAGCATAAAATAAAGAAGACAGCATGAATTTTTATTGTAAAAAGGACTCTCAAATGTTAACATATAGAGCCAATTTCTTAGGCATGGTTCCAGAACTTACTTTCATTCTAAAAGATAATGGCTCTTAGGCTTCAACAAATAGCCCAAAGCAAATTTTTTTTCCTCCTAAGTTTGCACTTATCCAGTCATTCAGAAGGTCAACCTTTTGGCTGAACATTCATTAATTATGAAGTGTTGGCCTTCTGAGAAACTGTCAAAATGTAAGTTTTAATGAAACTGCACAGAGTCATTATTGAACTGTAGGTTTTATTTAGTTTGTTTTAAAATTCAAAGAAATATTTCACCATTGAGAGTAATGTACATTGGAATTATCTGAATAATTTCACATTATTTATATGAGAAAAATGCATTTATTGATTTTTATGGTTTGGAGAGTCATGATGGGGAAAGTATCTTCTAAGCAATCTTATGGGAATATAATATATTTTGATGTACAGATATTCCTGTCATGTGGCTAAGACAAATACACTCATATTAACATTTAGGCTGGGACATATATCCATCAAATCATTTTATCCTTGCTTCTCCTCCAGAACCTGAAAAAGTTGGTAAAACAACTTCACATTCTTTCTACTACATGAAGCCCCACGAAGTCATAGTCTGAATCTATTTTATTCACCACTATACTAAGTATATAATAGGCATCCAAACAATTGTTGAATTGGACTGTATTTCTAGTAAAAAAAAAATTTGGAATATATACCTACCACAGTCATAAGGGAATTTAAACATTAACAATTAGGACCCAATTATATGACACAAATTTTAAATAATTCAATTCAACAAACATGTATTGATCATTTATTTCAAATTAACCTTTAGCAAACCCCAAGTGCCTGCTTCATGCCGGGAACTGTGATTGGAGTTTTACATACATTAGCTCATTAAGATTTTTATAGGGCATAAAATTCTGTTGTTTCAAATTTTTTGACAACATAGATAGTTTTGATTTTTTTCCTCAAAAACAATAACAAAACTATTAGTGAAATTGTGAGACACAAGTTTCTTCACAGAAAAGATATCTTAATTTTTTAAAAACTCTTTAAGGAACTGAAGTGAGTCATACTTAGGTTTGCATAACTGACATACGTATCAGCATTACTGTTATTAAAGAACCAAGATTCAAATATGGGCTGGTAACTTGGTACCTGCTATGATGGAAGGAAGGATAAGCCCCACAAAGTGCCTCCCATTAAGTGGTTGTTTTATGAGCCCAGAAAATGGATCAAAGCTCTTTATTTTGATAATAGGGAAGCACTATATACATAACACTTTAAAGATATTTTTATTTACCAGTTGACTCTCAAAAAGATCTCCATGAAGTCCTTTCAATTCCCAGGTTGTAATTTAAACATTTATTTGCATGTTCTGCTCCTTCTTCCTAGAAAGCCTCCCTTACCTTTCTCTTGCCACATACCCAGTCTCAAGCCCAAGCTCAGTTTTCAAGTTCTCCATGAGAATCCCCTACAAATACCTTACCTTATTGATCATGTTTTTCTCTGAATGCTTATACTACTTACCCTTGCAACTTAATCTTCCCATTAATTATCACTATGGGTGAACCACTATTACATAAAATTTTAAACTTTTTTTTCATGTTCTAAACTTGTCACAGTAAAATGTAAGCAGTAAAATGATTTCTCACCTGAGGCACTGGAATTTGATCCTTCTAACTAAAATAGGCTGATCTTATCATTTAAATTCCAGAGATTCCAAAAGTAACGCCTATAAGAGCACAGGCCCTATTGTTCTTGCTGAATCTTTCTCCTACTTTAACTTATTTGACTTGGCCCCATTTAGCTCCCGCTCTATACTGCATCTTATGAAAGTAACTGACAACTATGAAGAAGGAAGAAATGACCATATCAAGAGGAAATAAATATCCCACAGAAGAGAAAGTAGAATAAGGTAATGTTCAGACGGAATGGAATGGCAATAAATCTCGGTTGAAATTGCCAAAATTAAATATGGCATCTTATACCTAGTAGGCCTTCAATAAATATCTACACTTTGAAATTAAATTTTTCTTTGCTTTAAGTGGTAACTCATTTCCTATGACTTATTTGGAGTCTTCCTCAATTTATGCTTATGCCAATGTTTTCCTTAGAATTTGTAGTTTATTTAAAGCCACAGTTTTCTCTTCTGTATGCCTTTATCTAACTTTTATTATTGAAACTTACAGAGAGCACAACCATGAAGCTATACTGGATTAATACTCATTTCCATTTAGTGGAAAAATCTGTATTAGCAAAGCTTTAGAGGAAAGTATCTTCTAAATCTATGCCTCATGAATTCAAAATGATTCCCAAAACATTAATATGCAAGGTGAATTAGATTTGATATTTCCAATTCTAACTTTCAACAACCAGTTCTCAATTGTGTCCCTTTGAACTGCTGCCCTTTCTCCCAAATTTTACAATCTTCTTTTAAGAGTAGTCTACACCTTTTGTCCAAATTTCCTCACCTCCTATTCACTCCTCAGCCCACTATAATCTGGTTTCAGACCTCACCACTTCAGGAACATTTCTCTGGAAAATGACATCGAAGGCCTCCTAACTGCCCATTCCAAAGGACACTTTCTGGTCTTTTCCCTACTTTAATATTTCTCCAGCATTTGTTCCTCTTTGTCTGCCCCTTAAGATCCTATTCTCCCTTGATTGAGCAACATCATGATCTTTGAGTTTGCTCTCTGTCTCTCTGCCAACTTATTATTATTCCTCTATAGAGGTGACTTTTCGCTGTTCATCTCTTAAGTGTTTTTATTTCCTCACTGACAGTTGTGTTTCCTTTTGGTCTCCTTTGCCTGCATTAAGTCTCTTGTATTAATTAACACATGCAAAGCATTTAGCACAAGGCTTGGTACATAAGGGAAAGTGTTCGATAAGTGGTAGCTATTAGCTGTCTTGCTCTACACATTCCCTGGTTGATTCCATCTATTCCTACTACTACTAGTATTGCTACGACTGCTGCTACAACAGCAACTACAACTACTTCTACAACACACACACACATATTTCTCTCTCCAGTTGCTTGTGTCTTCCCAGACTTCTTCCAACACAGGGCCTACCTTCTTTGTCAAATGGTAGTCCTGTTAGGCATTTCCACCATATTTCCAAACCACTTTTACCCTGGGTTGATACAGTCCCCTGCACTGATTTCATCTTTATTATTTGCCCTTTGATTCTTGTTAATGTGAATGAAGCATTAGAAGGCAAAAGGAACTACTATTTCTTGAATGTGCTTTGAGAATATCTATAAGCTAAGTGAGAAAGTCTATCTCATTTAATGCTCACAACAATCTCATGGAATTGTTATTAATAGCCCCATTAAAAATAAGAACAATGTAGTTCAGAATTACACAGCATGTAAAGAAAAGCACCAAAGTTTAAACCCAGGTCTATGGGAGTCCAAAGTACCATACTACCCCATGCTGTTTTTCTTTTTATGTGTGTTATTATTTGAGGCCAGTTAGCAATCCCTCACCATCTCAGACAATACTGTAGTGGATATACCTTTTGGTTGACGTTGTTCTTCAAGGATTTTCAGGGATGGCCATTTAGGCAGCATATCAGTACAAATGATCTTGACTATGTAACCATTTTCAGTTGACTGAAAAAAAATCAAGTTAAACTTATTCTAAGTAGGATTTGTGTGCTAGGATGTTGAAGAGTCTTATATACTATGACAAGAAGCTTAGGATCTCTCCTAAACTTTTTTCTTGCAGGGACTCACTAGGAGATTTTATATAGGAGTAAGGTATGTTCTGATTTGCATCTTAAAATGATCCTTCTAGTAACAGTATAACAAATGGATTGAAGAAGGAGCAAGACTAGAAGCAGGGTGATCAGTTAACACGGTCCTGCAATTAGTTAAGAAAAGAGAAAAGGATAAAATGAGCTGAGGTAGTGGTAGTGGCCTGGGGACGGAGAATGGATTTCAGACATATTAAGACGGTAGAATCATATGATTCAGCATATGGGAGGACTGCGGATGGAGAGAGATGATGAGAAGTTGTCAACAAATGATGGCAGTCAAGAGGAAGCCTATAAGAGGAGATGAACACGAAGATAAAACTTTGTCTACTTCACTAATTTAGGAAGTAGGAGGATCACTTACAGTTTCTGTCTCTCAGAGTAATCACTTGTAATAGCTGGTTTCTTCCAATTCCCCTTGGTAGTTCACTGTGCTTTATCCAACAGCATAAGCTGTTTTGATTGAGGCCAATCCCTCAATCAAGATGTGAACATAATTATCAAGTTTTCAAACAACTACCAAAAGCTATGCCAATTAAAGATATCAATAATTGTTTATCTATTTGCATTGAAGGCTTATATGACTTAGAAAACATTTTAGATGGTAGCATTTGCTTTAGATTTGATAAGCACTTCTTTTGAATTTATGTTCTATTTTCTGTAGAATTTTCTATTTTTAAATATATATATTCACTTCTCAACACCCATTACCAATGTTAGGTAAGAATTCTCCATCATGTAGTTGCAGAGTTTTTCACTTATAATATTGGCTGAATATTTTTGTAATGACTTTTTTTTTTTTACCTGACATAGCTCTAATTAAATATTTGAGTACAAAAACTTATTGGAAAATGGTTTCTTCAGGCTGTCACAGAAATGAGGTTCTCTTATTTGATCTTTCTCTTATTATCTTGGGTTAAAATTAAATTTTGTCTCAAAATTACTCAGAAAATGATTCCACAAGATAATATTATCAAAGAAATTAAGGGGAAGCTCCACATTCTTAAGTTCTAGAAACAGAGCTTAAAAATATATTAACTTATATACAAATAATAAAAAGAATTCCATTGAATATATAAATTTATCACTTCTCAGGAAATGATGAGAATGTAAGTAGAAAAGCCAATGGATAAAGAAGAGTGATGAGAAGCAGTGAGGTCAAGGCTGGAGACACAAGTGGTAACATTTTATAGAAGTAATAATTGAAGTGAGGAGATAACATCACTTCCTTAAGGTCAGAGGAAATATCTGTAGGATATTTATAGCTAAAAAGAGGGAAAGAAGGGAGCCAGTAAAGAAAAGAGATGAGTGATCTAAGAAGGAAAAACAGAACAAAGGAATGCGTGTTAAGGAAGCCCATGGAAGAGATATTTTTAAGAAAAGAGGGGTAAAATTTTTGGAGCTTTCCAGCTAATCTTGCTGTGCTATTTTCTTCCTTATAAGATATACTTTTTCACAGCATTTCCTTATGTGAGGGTTTTATTTAAAATCCCTGGCTGAGAAAACAGGTTTTAATGTTCACTATGTTATGAATATATCAAGTTCTATGCATTTCCAAAGTCACAATTTTTTTCTTGTGAGATTTATTTATATAGCTTGCCAAAGGACCAATATTTTTCACTGTCTTGCAATTGTAGAGACTTGAAAATTGGAGTTTGAGTTAGGCTCCCTCTCACTGGTGCTCCTCCCCACACTGCACACACCCTAGACATCATAATCACAGAGGAGTGCAAGAACCACCTGACAACCAGTTTTCTCATGACTTTCGTTCTCCAGCCCAAGTCACTTGTCTGTCCATTTTCTCAAAAGAAGCTCTTCTGCCAAAGCATTTTGAAAGCAAGTAATTTGCCTCCACTTGAAAGATCAACTTCTAAATTATACTTTGAAGATGAGTTGGAGTCAACTCACAGAACGTAAGAAGGAACACACAAAGATTTTTGCTCTTAGACAAGACTAAGTAATAAAAACCTTCCTAAAAAGTTATATCAATGATCAATTAATATCCAGCAGCTGAAACTTAAAAACAAAAAAGACAACACCAACAGCTAAATCTCAAGCTCAAGGGTTAGTCCTGTTACAAGCACAATATATGGGATAGTTAGTGCTCCCCTTATTGAGCTTCCTCATTAATTAAGCCAGAAAACTCATTATTTGATGAACTGTAAGATACTACCTTAATTTATTTTAAGACGCAGATGTGGGCAATCATTTGTGTCCTACAGTCTCTTTACTTAACAATATAATTGAAAATGCTGGTCTGCAAAAACTCAAAATAAGTGACAATGATATTGGTAAACCCACAGCTGTAAAAATGTTTTAACTGGTATGAAACACTATGCACTCACAAGTATAAAAATCAATGATAGATAATTTTCTTTCTAGAGAAGGAGTTTACTAAAATGAAGAACATACATGATTTACTCAGAGACCTATTATCAGGACAGAAAACAGAAGGTATAATGGTGGTAAACGTATTGATTATTCTATTGGTCATGCTAAACTAAGATAAATACAGGGTGGCTAAGAACAGAAACCTACAATGAAAATAAAAAGAAGCACAGATTCAAATCTCTCCAAGTAGTTTTGGCTTCAGAAACAGAAAGGGCCAAGAAACAACTGTGGATGGGACTCAAGCCCAGACTTCTAAATCCCGTCACATGGCTAGCAAATGGCAGAAGCTGGATACAAAGAAACCCAGGCAGGCTGGTTCCAGAGCCCACAGGCTTAATCACTATGCTCTATGATACTCCTACAGTCAAAAACCATTGCTCTAGGATCCCAGTTTTTCAAATATTTCAAACATTTTTTTCAAACTTTCATTTAATGAACTCAGAACTCAACATAAGTAATATGATAGAATTGTGCTGGGTGGCATCAGGTTAGGGGGCACAGGCCTAATACTCCTTCCTTTATTCTTGAATAACCTCTGAGGTACCATTGGAACCCTAGACATCCAGAGAATACATACTAAAATCATTGGTCCACAAAACAGAGTTGGCAGTTTTTGGAGAATAGAATTGCCACCATATCTACTTGTTAGGTCCTCTGTGTGCCTTGGAGAAGACTGGGTCAAAGAATATGAGTGTAGCATCATGCCAAGTTTCCTGGGTTAATAGAGCCCATATCTTCCAGACATAACACATAAACCCTCTATGAATCCATCTCCGTAAATATCTGTTATCATCTTTGATAAAATATGTGATATTGGCTATACATGAGGCTAAGCAGTTCCCTTGAGTGTGGGCTTGACATAATGATTCATTTCTCATGAATAGAATATAGTAAAAGTTATGGACTATCACTTCCAAGATTAGGTTACAAAAAGACTGTGACTTCATCTTACATGCCTTCTCTTGATCTCTCCATCACTCTCTCTGATGGAAGCCAGATGTCTTACTGTGAGCTTTCCTATGGATAGAATGACATGGCAAGGCATTGATGTCTTTGGATAATAGCCAGAGTGGACTAAGCCTGTCAACATCTATGTGAGCAAGCATGAAAGTGGATTCTCTCTCTTTCAGTTCTTGAGATGACCATAGCTTCACCTGACATTTTGTGAGAGACTCTAGGTCAGGGGACCCAGCTAAGACACCCTGAGATTCCTGAACTACAGAAACTGCAAGATAATAAGTGTTCATCGTTTTAAGCCACAAAGTTTTGGGGTAATTTTTAATTTAACAATAGTTAGCTAATATACTGTTATGCCTCTCGATTCATTATTGAAAATATCCAGGTCAGAAGTGACTTCCACAGTTGCCTATTGCCCATTTGTGAATATTAAAAGAGTAACAGTTCAAATCAACAAATATTTTTGAGCATCTAGGAATTCCAAACATTGCGCTAAATTCTGAGGGTCAAAGGTAAATTAATAGTTCAAAAGCAATATACAAATTAGTGGACAAAACAAAATAACTATGATATAAGGTAAATATGGATTTGACAGAGATAACATATGGGCTATAATAACAAAAACATCAATTTTCTCTGGGGAAGATAGAGAAAGCTATAGAGGGGGAATATAAATTTAGTACTTGAAGTAAGAGTTTGCTAAGAAAAAAAAAGGAAGATCAATGAATTCATTCATCTTTCAAACATATTTGATCATCCAACTGTACCTAGCACAGACTATTAGCTTGTCAAATTCTACTATTTCTTAAAATCTAGTTCAAAGTCTACTTGCCTCATGAAATCTTTTTAGACCTCTAGGCTTATTGAACTAATCATCAAGACAAATGATTAAATATCCTGATAGCTTTAGAGTCACATTGAGGCTTGTAAAAAGAATTTATTAGATACCCTCCCAAGAATTACTAATTCAGAATCTCTAGATACTACAAATGTGCATTAAAAAAACCTCCTTAGAGACTTCCTCTTGCATCCATTATGTAGTAACAGGGACTAGTCTGGAGAAGCCCAGGTGGCTAGAGTTCATAAGACAGAGTACCACAGACAAGAGAACTATCCAAAGAGAGAACCACAAAGATCTGGAGAGGGCCCCCTAGGGGGTTAAGCTGAGTGATGATCATGTGAGCGTGTAGGAAACTGCTGTTGACTAAGAAAAGAATTAACAAGGAGATTACTGGTAATAATGCCCAGTGCTCACACAAGTCCAGGGATAGTGCCTATTCCCACCATCCAAACTGGAAAACCTCATGAGTCATGGGCATTGGGTAAAATACTCAAAAGAGACTGCCCTCAGCAGTTGGTTATTAGCCCCGCACTGAGCACTGCTCCAGTCCCATCAAACAAATCTTAAAAGCTAGACCTAAAAGGACTAAATTCATTCCAAGTAAGTTAACTGCATCCCAGTAGGGATGGAGAGATTGTCTCAAGAAGATTTACATGAATTCAAAAATATCCAGCAACTAACAACATAAAACTCATAACATCTGGAATTAATCAGAATTTAACAGGAATGTAAAGAGGCAGGAAAATATGACTTATAATGAAGAGAAAAAGTAATCAATCAAAATTGACCCCAAATTGATATAGACGTTGGAATTTTCAAACAAGGACAATAAAACAGTAATTAAAACTGTATCCCTTATGTTTAGGAAGTTAAGTAGAGGCACGAAATATATAAAAACGACGAAAATCAAATTTCTAGAGATGAAAGTTATAATATGTGAGATAAAAATGAACTAGATGGATTAGCAGCATATTAGACATTACAAAAGAAAAGTTAGTAAACTTGAAGACATAGCAATAGAAATTCTACAAAATGAAATATGAAGAGAAGAGAGAATTTTAAAAAATGAAAAGACCATCATTGAGGTTTTGGACAATCAAATTTTAATAACAATTAATTTTACCTACTTTGAAGGGTTGTTTTAAGGAGTAAGAGTTAATACATGTAAACCATTTAGTACCTAATCAGCACTAAAGGTAATTGTTATTACTACCACTGCTACTATCATTATTTTTTCTTCCTCTCTTTACTTGGTTAACATCTACTTAGGTCCTTGAGTTATAAGCCAAATTATGAGTTTCTTAGAGATTTCCTCCCGACCTCCATGACAGTGGACCTATTCATTCAACAAATATTAATTGTATATCTACTATGTGCCAGGCAGGCCCTGTGCTAGGAACTGAGAATAATGGAGAAAAAAACAACAGCAGCAAAGTCTGTGTCTTTGTTGAGCTTATATTTTAGCGCAGGAGACAGGCAGTAAAGCAAAGTACAGAAACAATAGGCTGTTATATAGTGATCAGTGCTGGAGAAAAATAAAGGAGGGAAGAGACTAGAGAATGCTAGAGATGTGATTCTTCAATTTAAAATAGAAGACCTTATAGAGAAAATTATATTTGAACCAGGATCTTAAGAGATAAGGCAGTAAGAGATTCAGTTACTAAGAAAGAGCAGTCTAGACAGTGAGAAGAGAAGTGCAAAGGCCTTGAGGCAGAAGCATCCTTGCTATATTTGAGGAACTTAAAGTTGAAAAAAGAATGAGTAAGAAAAGGGTGGAAATTATATTTAGAGAAGAAATGAGTACTTTTGCTCTGAATGATATGAAAAGTATTTGGAGGAGAGGAAACACAGGATCTGACATACATTTTAAGAGGCTCACTCAGGCCACCTTGTCAGAGCAGGCTGAGGGGGAAAGGGCAGAAGAACGAAGACCAAATTTCCCTCTTTAAGGCATAGCATCGTGGTAACTTTCATAGCTCTCATCACCGTGGCAATTTTATGTTTGTTTGTGTGATTATTTGATTGCCTGTCTTTTCCACCAGACCATAAGCTCTGTGAGGCTAGGAATTGGATATCATTTTACTCAGCATTGATTTACCAGTGTCAAACACAGATCTGGGAACCTATTAGTTCTTCAATAAACATTTGTTGAATAATTGAAAGAAAAAATGAATGTATATTATTATATTCCAATTTTTGATTTCCTTAACAGATTGCAAGCTCCTAGATGACATTTAAAGCTATATTTCATACTTTCAATTTCTACCACAACTAGCCTATGTTCTTGTGTATAAATGCTCAATAATCATTTGCTAACTTGATTTGCTCTTCCCTAGTCAATTTTTACATCTTCTACACTATAAATATCCTTGAGGAAAAAATTTTAAAATAACAAAAGAAAACTTCTGAAAGTCAAAATAAGCTCCGAACAGGGAACATGAACTCTTAAGGCTTACATATTGCCAGAAACTATGAAACTCACCCACGGGAAAACCAATAATGGATTTTTTTCCTTGTCTTTTGGGAAATAAGACTTGATAATAGAAGTTTATTTATAATCATAGCTGTAAAATTGCCTCTAGGAAAGCAATAATAGTGGGGCAAGCTATCTTGTTTTCTTACAGATCCAATTAAAAAAAAAAACTAAAACTTGGTCATATTTGTCAAAAATACACTGAAAAAACCAAAGCTACAGTATTTACTAGTCAAGTCTCAGTCCAATTTACTAACGTTGTAACATACAAATGTAGGCATTATTGGTCGACTAAAATATGCAATAATGATAGATTTTTTTGCTTGAGAATATTTAATAAATTCAGTTTGTATGCAAATCATGGACTATATGCAGCATTCATGTAACTGAGAAGTTCCAATGAGTGTGCCTCCTTTCCAGAGATATCCTTCAGTATCATGTCACAATTAGTGGACATTTAGTAGAAGGCATATTGTGATTTTTTCATGATGGGATAAGTTTAGATAGAGACGTAAAACACAAATTTCAAATTGTTTTCATTTCCTTTGACCTATTTCCCAAGTATCAGTTACGAATGGCTCAGAAAATTTTCCCAAGCTCTAGCAAAATAGAACATATGTCTTAAGAGGCTATGGAGTAGCATTACTATTATTTAACTAAATATGCTTTTTCCATCTCTATTCTAATCAAATTAGGGAGAACAGAAACATTCTCAGTCTTTCATTTAATTACCATTTTGATAATTTTCCCACTAAGAACATTTTCAGCAATATTTATAAAATTGTATGAGAAGTAGGGCAACATCATAGTGTGCAACCTATGCAATCACACAGGACTCCATACTTAGAATGGCCGTATGCTCATTTTAATGCTCTGCTGTGGCTATCTTGAAATGATTCCTATTTTTTTTTTAAGAAGGGGATCCAAAATTTTTTTTCATTGAGACCTGAAGATGATATAGCCAGTAAGTAGGCTAGTCCAATCTTTAAGCAGATCAATAATATAAAAGTTTCTGAACAAAGAAGAAAGCAATAGGTGGAACCATAAATCTTTATGTACCAAGACAGCAGCTGAAGTAAATGATAGAGCAACAAATGAGACAGAAGCAATGACAAAGCAAGTGACACTTTCTTTGTTGCAAAACTTAACAAAATGTTCTTTGATACTGAATTAAAAAAATATTTCAGCGGCCGGGCCCATGGCACAGCAGTTAAGTACGCACATTCCTCTTCTCAGTGGCCCAGGGTTCACTGGTTCGGATCCCAGGTGCGGACATGGCACCGCTTGGCAAGCCATGCTGTGGCAGGCATCCCAAGTATAAAGTAGAGGAAGATGGACAAGGATGTTAGCTCAGGGCCAGTCTTCCTCAGCAAAAAGAGGAGGATTGGCAGTAATTAGCTCAGGGCTAATCTTCCTCAAAAAAAAAATTTAAAAATATTTCAGTACTATAGAAAATGAGTCCTAATCAGAATTAATCAAGAAAACATTTATATTGAAAAGTTTTGAAAAATAAGTCTTCCTTGCTTTTCTTGTTCCTTTAGAATACACTCTTAACACTCTAGCCTTTCACCAAAGACAAATGAAAAAAAGAAAACAGGAAGCATAATTTTCAAAAGATTTATTTTATTGATGAGGAATCATGGGCATAATCTTTAAAAAAAAAAGCCAAATTTAAAAGTGGAAATACTGAAAAATATACATAAGCAATGCACTTTCTCCTGTTAGTTTTCCTGAGGTAATCTTTCCAAAGGTCCTCTCTCTTTGGTTATATAGAAAAAATTGATTAATAAGAGCTCAGTCTTTGGAGATAGACACTCTGGGTTAGAATTAAGTCTCTGATATGTAATAGCTATGTGGTTCAGTGCAAATTAGTTTATCTCTTGAAGCCTCAGTTTCCTCATCAATAATGTGATGTGATGATTTAATTAGATGGTGTAATGATAAAATAAGCAAAAGACCTAACTAAAGGAAATACTTCACAAATGTTCATTTCCTCAGCTCCCAGTTTCGAAGATCAACCCTATCAACAGGGAGAGAAAGAAGCTTCCCACCAGGACAGAGCAGGCAGTGAGGTGGCAAGAGGTCCAAGCCATGCCTGGTTCCATGTCTAAAGGCAAGTCTAGCTCCAATGGGGCAACTCTGAGGGCTGAATCTGTGGAAGACGCCCAGTAGTTGGGAGTCCTGAGTGCACTAATACAGTCCAGCAGGCAGATGATTATCTTCTGGGCAATCTGTTAACCTCAACGAGGCTCTAGAAGCCAGGACTCCAGGCTTAGGAAGAAGTCTGACAAGAATTAAACAGGAAAGGAGGAGCCTAAACACCCGGCCAGATCTGGGAATTGGTGTGAGGAAATGGTGACTCCAGGGCCACTTCAGACTGAGTCAGCCAGTCATTTATTCACAAGTACCCACTGCCTACTCTGTGGCAAGCATAGGAGACAAAGAGAAATGCCTGGTTTTGGATTTAATAAGTTCATTGTCTAGGGTGAGAGAGAAATAAATACATGATATCAGCATAGTGAGAGAAGTATGCTAGAGATAAACCTGCTGTTAGGGGGCAAAGATAAGGCACTGGAGGAGTGACTTCCCTACAGAGAGAAAGTCTATATTAAATCTTGCTTGGAAGCCTGTGTAGGAGCTATCCAAGAGAAAGGTGAAAGAAGTTCCAAACATAAAACGACTAGAGGAATCCCAGGCTCTAGGGTCCAGGACAGTGAAACATTCTTAATTTCATAGGCAGGGACTGGGTAAAGTATGGCTGAGGCTGTTTGAATATTGTCTGCTTAGGTCCAGATTGGTCCTAAAGCAAAACTGAGTCTTCTTAGGAGAGCTCAGTTGGCTCAACTGGATGAACTAAGAAGGCAGAAACTAAGAAACTGGGGCAAGAGGAACAGGGACAACAATAGAGAAGATAGTAGCAGGAATGGGAAATACACAAGAAATCCCTGATGCTTGTTTTAATTAAGATTCCCCCTTCTCTCACATAGAAACTTAACTCAGTGACTAGTGAAAAGGCCAGATGTCTTGGTCTTTTCTTTTCCTAACCCTCCCATTAAGGTAATGATAAAGAGAGAAATGGCCCAAAAAACCATTTGGTAAGAGTTAGCTGGGACACTTTGCCAATTAGAAAATAGTTCAGAATAATCAGGAATTGACTTCCTGTTCTTTTTTTTTTTTGAGGAAGATTAGCCCTGAGCTAACTACTACCAGTCCTCCTCTTTTTGCTGAGGAAGCCTGGCCCTGAGCTAACATCGTTCCCATCTTCCTCTACTTTATATGTGGGACACCTACCATAGCATGGTGTGCCAAGCGGTGCCATGTCCCCTCCCAGGATCCGAACTGGCAAACCCTGGGCCGCTGAGAAGCGGAACGTGCGAACTTAACTGCCGCGCCACCGGGCCAGCCCCTGACTTCTTGTTCTAATCCCTCCTCATTACATAACTTAAATTACTTGTGTTTATTTGTATTGAAAACGTACAAGACCTCACCACCATCTCTCAGTAAGTCTGCAAAGGCAAGAAGATCAGTTACAAATAACCTCAGTTGAAAATACCCTGCTTCTTTTTCCTTATGTTTGGTTTGTCCTTAACTCATCTCTGCTGCAATTCCATGGACACATTCTGTGGCGAGCCCTGCATATTATATAAATATGTCACCCTGACCCCAAACCAGCCAATGCCACACACCGTAGGACACATGCATTTTGGGACAGAGGACCACAGAGAAGCCAGAAGGACCTCCAGCTGCTGGTCTCTTAGGCAGGTGACCGCTTATAACAAGTGAGATTGATGGTGACTGATCCCACTTTTAGTAATCTATAAAAGAGAGTTCCACAATTTCTCTAGCTTTCTTTTTATGGCCATATGCTTCATAAATTCAAAAATAAATAAATGAACATATGTAAATCTCTACACAAGAAGCATGATAATCCGATATCCCCAGAAAAGCTGTTCATCTTTTAAAAGAGCAAAAGAACAAGAAACCCACAGAACCTTAACACATACAATATAAGTGGAAATCACAGAGGTTATCAGATTGTTAATGCTATAAAGTTAGAGGGGCATAATCCAAAGATCCATAGCTTATATTTTAATTACTCATGATTAAGCCAGAATGTTGTGAAGTTTATAAATTCCTTCACAACACACACCTACACAAAAATATATTTTATTTGTCATTTAGCAAAGTCCTTTATTTTCTGTGCACAAAATTTCAGTATTCAGAAGAGAAGCTCAAACAAAGAAATCAAAATTTCATTTTCAGACCCATGGTAAGACTCACTCCAATTTACATAATAAAATCTCCCTAGAACAAAGAAACCTCAAATTTGGTCCAGGTAACAGAAATTTCTTAATTATATTAAAAACAATTTACTACTCGATATCTTCATAAATTGTGCCCTGGGAATTTATTGTGGAAAGAAGGGTTTGCATCTACTTTTGTCATGTTTCAGGTACTATATTCTACTATGTTAATATATTTTTAGCTATTTTCATAGAAAAAATAGGGAATGTAACATATCCAAGCCTAGTTCATTGGAACCAAGGGGACTTATAATTGGACTAATGACTTTTTTTACTGAGGGAAACTAATTAAGTAATAATTTAAAAAAACTCTCCATTGTATATGACAGACTTTTTTTCCCTGACAGCTAGAAGCCTACAAGTTCTGAATTAATTTGTCTAGTTATGAGAACTGAAAACTTATTAGTATAACTCATTTTAACTCCTAAATTGCTCCACATTTGTGAAAGAAGAATAATGACTAAAAGTTAAGTTTTCAAATATTAAACAGCTCTATATTTACTGGATAGCCTAGTTCAAAGGCAACGAATCTTGCACATCAAGATTAATTGTGAAAAAATTTTTAAAATGAACTTATATAACAATAAGTTGATCCATAATTTGAAATGTTTACCCTGAAAAGAAATAATGCTTAACTAGGGACCAAGTGACTTAGAGCTGTCTAAAGGTTAGCCCTGTTTTATTTGTAAGTACCCAGAGAAAAGTACAACGAGGTGGTAGAGGTTACCACACTTGGCTATCCTCTATCTTCTTGGCTAGAAGGAGGTGCCCCATCATTGAGGCTAAGTGAACATGAGGTGTCAGGTCACAAAATTCAAACAGAAGCATGGCAGATACTTGTGGGCTAGACAGGAATGAATTTATATCCTATGATGCTATGTGTAGACAGCTATCTCCTCAGAAGCAAGTCAGAATCAGCACAGTGCGGGGGTGTCTGGGAGTGATATCAGCAAGAGGGTAGAGTAGGATATACCAGCCTTTGTTCCCTCCCTCCCAAAAGAAAAACAATTAGACTGCTATCCATGAAGGAAAATAGATCTCAGAGGGCCCAAGAGTTCACTTAAGAACCTGCAGCAATACAGTAGAGCAAAAAACATAGAATAACCACACACATAGGATTGCTGGGGAGATCAGAATAGCTGAGATGTCTGGTGATGGCTAGGAGCAAAGAAGGGCAAGGGCTGTCAGCAGGTGCAACCATGGTTCCAGTGACCTGCACTGCAGTGGACCCCAGCAGCCTCTGTTCTGAGGACCTCAACAGCCCCTGTAGCAGACGGCAGCCACAGACTCCCCACAGCTTTCACAGTGGAGGACCCCATAGTGTTTGCTGGTGTGGACCCAGTGGCCTGCTCCACAGAGAATATCAGCAGGTTTTGCTACGGAGGTAGGTCACTGTTACTGAAGATCCCTGGAGAAGAAAATGTCATTATGCACCTCCCAAGAAGGAGCTGCTGTTGCACCACCCTGGGACTGGGACCACCATTCCCATTAACCTTGCACATGCCCTGGACTTTAGAGCTGCAGTGTTCTACACACATTGGCTCGCTAGACCTACAACAGAACTACACACACTTGTGCCTTAGACTCCAGAGCTACAGCCTCAGGGGGCATGTCTGCCCCCTGAATTCCAGAGCCACAGTTGCTAGACCAAACTCCATGAGTACCCTTGCCTAAGACAGCTCAGCTGCTGCCACAGTGAGAATGCCCATGGCCCAGATCCTAAACATTCTATAGCTCTATGTGTTCCTGAGCTATGGACCCCAGCTCTATCACCTCTCTGTGTGTTTCTGGACTCCAGACCCTGGCTCTGTGTCTGCCCTACAGGTGCCTATGCATCAGGCACTGGTGCCACTGCAACCATGAGTGCTTTCGTAGCCAGTCCTGATGCCAAGAGGGAACCCCTTGGCCACAAACATTCCCATGGGAGAAAAAGAGATCAAGAGGACCCCACCAGCCTTTGCCACCAAAGACCCCAACAGCCCTTGCTGCCACTGTGGACACCTGCAATCTTGGCTGTAGAGAATTCCTACAATCTTCATTAGTGCTGACCTCAGCTGACAGAGCTGCAAGAATATACCACTGAGCCCTCCTCAGAGCTGGAACTGCCACACTACGTCTGGGTTGCACTCCCACACTCACCCACGGGTGAAAGTCTTTCTCTACTAAAAGCAGTCCATAAATTCTGGAAGAAGTAACTGCTCCATCAAATGTGTACACATCAATACAAGGATACAAGAAACATGAAAAATCAAGAAGACATGACCCTATCAAAGGAACAAAATAATTTGCCAGTAACTGACTCCAAAGAAATGGAGATGTATCAATTGCCAGACAAAGAATTAAAAAGAATTATTTTAAGGAAGCTCAGCAAGCTGCAAAGGAACACAGATAGACAACTCAACAAAATTAAGAAAAAAATACATGAAAAAAATGAGAAATTCAACAAAAAGACAGAAATTATTAAAAAGAACCAAACAGAAATTCTGGAGCTGAAGAACACAATCAATGAAGTGAAAAATGCAATACAGAACATCCACAGCAGACTCAATCAAGTAGAGGAAAGAATCTGTGAATATGACAAAAGATCATTTTAAATTACCCAGTTAGAGAAACAAAAAAGTAAAAATAACGTAAGAGTGAAGAAATGGGACACCACCAGAAAAACAATGTACACCTTATGGGGGTCCCAGAAGAAGAAGAAGAGAGAGAAAGGGGCAGAAAGCTTATTTAAAGAAATAATGGGTGAAAACTTCTCAATTCTGGGAAAGGATATTGATTTCTAGGTATTTGAAGCTCAGAGGCCTCCAAACAGATTCCCCAAAACACATTATAATATAACCATCAAAAATCAAACACGAAGAGAGAATTCTGAAAGTAGCAAGAGAAAAGAAACTTGTCTCATACAAGGGAAACCCCATAAGACCATCAGGGGTCTTCCCAGCAGGAAAACCTCATCGCCTTGCAGATGAGGAAAGAGAGGGATGATATATTCAAAATGCTAAAAGAAAATAACTGCCAACCAAGAATATTTTACCCAGCAAAGTTGTCCTTCAGAAATGAAAGAGAAATGAAGACTTTTCCAGACAAATAAAAGCTGAGAGATTTCATCACCAATAGGCTTGCCTTAAAAGAATTGGTGAAAGGAGTTCTTCAAACAGAAATGAAAGGACAGTAATTAGTAACATGAAAACATATGAAAGTAAAAAACTCACTGGTAAAGGTAAGTATACAGTCAAATTCAGAATACTCTATTACTGTAATGATGGTATGTTATTCAATTTTAACTCTAGTAAAAAGGTTAAAAGACAAAAGTATTAAAAATAGCTAGAGCTATAAATATTTGTTAATAGATACACAGTATAAAACAAAGTAAATCATGCCACCAAAACCCATAAAATGTGAGGGGAAAGGGAGTAAAAAGGTAGAGGTTTTGTATGCGACCAGAGTTAAGTTGTTATCACCTTAAATACTCTGTTGTAACTTTAAGATGTTTTACATAAGCCTAATGGTAACCACAAAGCAATACTATGAAGGAAAGATAGTCTTTTCAACAAATGGTGCTGGGACAACTGGACATACACGTGCAAAATAAAATGAATTGATACATAGACTTATACCCTTCACAAAATTAACTCAAAATTGATCTATGACCTAAATGTAAAAACTATAAAACTCTCAGAAGATAACCCAGGAACAAACCTAGATGACCTTGAATATAGTGATTCCCTTTTAGATAAAGCACCAAAGACAAAATCCATGAAAGAGATAATCGATAAGCTGGACTTCATTAAAATGAAAAACTTCTATTCTGTGAAAGGCAATATCAAGAGAATTAGAAGACAGCCTACAGACTAGGAGAAAATATTTGCAAATGACAAATCTGATAAAGGACTTTTTATCCAAAATATAAAAAGAACTCTTAAAACCCAACAATAAAAAGATGAACAGCTGATTAAAAAATGGGCCAAAGACCTTAACAGGCACCTCACCAAAGAAGATACAGCAGAATGCTCATCCACTGTAAGTGGGGATAAAAAAATGGCACAGTCACTTTGGAAGACGGTTTGGTGGTGTTTTTCAAAACTAAATATGCTCTTCCCATATGATCCAGCAATCGTGCTGCATGCTATTTAGCCAAAGGAACTGAAAACTTAGGTCCACGCAAAACCTGCACACCAACGTTTGTACTAGTTTTATTCATAATTGCCGAAACTTGGCAGCAACAAAGATGGCCTCGTGTAGGTGAATGGATAAACAAACTGTCACATCCAAACAATGGAATATCATTCAGTGGCAAAAAGAAATGATCTATCAAGCCATGAGAAGACAAGGAAGAACCTTAAATGCATATTATTAAGTGAGAAAAGCCATCCTGAAAAGATCCATACTACACGATTCCAACTATATGACATTCTGCAAAAGGCAAAACTATAGAGAAAATAAAAAGATCAGTGATTGTCAGGGGTGGGAAGCAGGAGAGGAATAAATAGAACACAGAAGAATTTTAGGTCAGTGAAGATACTCTGTATGATATAAGGATGGATACATGTCATTATACATTGTCCAAATCCACAGAATGTCCAACACTAAGAGTGAAGCCTAATGTAACCCATGGACTTAGGGTGATTATGATGTGTCAATGTAGGTTCATCCTTGTTAAGAAATATACCACACTGGTGAGTTATGTTGGTAATGTGGGAAGTTATGCATCTGTGGGGGCAAGGAGTGTATGGAAAAATCTCTGTACCTTTCCCTCAATTTTGTTGTAAACCTAAAACTGCTCTCTTTAGATTTAACTTTTTTTGGTTTTTTTGGTGAGGAAGACTGGCCCTGGGCTAACATCTGTTGCTAATCCTCCATTTTTTGCTTGAGGAAGATTGTCACTGAGCTAAAATCTGTGCCAGTCTTCCTCTATTTTGCATGTGGGATGCTGCCACAGCATGGCCTGATAAGCGGTGTGTAGGTCCATGGCCTGGGATCCAAACCCACAAAACCCGGACCACTGAAGCAGAGTGCACAAACTTAATGGCTACATCACCAGGCCAGTCCCCTAAATTAAGTCTTTTTAAATTAAATCTTTAATTTAAAAAAACAAACAAGACCCAACTATATGCTGCCTACAATAGACTCATCTCAGCTTTAAGGACACACAAAGGCTGAAACTGAAGGGATGGAAAAAGATAGCCCATGTAAATGGAAACCAGAAGGGAGCAGGAGTAGCTATACCTATATCAGACGAAATAGACCATGTCAAACCTGTAGTAAGAGATAAAGCAAGTCATTATATAATGATAAAGGTATCAATACATCAAGAGGATAAAATAATTGTTTTCCAAAAATAATTCATATTTCATCCAAAATCTGATAATGCTACTTTTCTTGTTATTTTATATATGTAATTTGTACTAATGGAAACTAACAAAATATAAGTAGAAAAAAGTAGTAATAAAAAATGTATCAAGAATCTGTACTCAAATTACTTTGCACGTGTCTTTAAATTCTTAATTTACTCAAAAGAAAATAAAACAGTAAATTGCAGCTGATCCATTACAAGTGTTAAACAAGAAAGAGGATTCTGAATACCAACCTGGTGACTTGCATTTAAAGAAAAGGCTTTGGCCTCATATCAAAAGTGTGACGAATAAATGTGTATTTATATGTTAAGTTAGAACAAAATATTCAACTATGGTATGTGTTTTTAATATAAGTTCTCTCTTTTATCAGTGCTTTTTTCAATAAGCCAATTAAATCTGGGTCCTGATCCCTGAGATAAGAGGGCTTTGTAATGTCTGAAGAATGTATCACCTAAGCTGCTGAGAATACTGCTGGGCCAATAGCTTAGCTCTCTGCTGTCTATCATCCCTGTCCCACTTCCAGCTCCTCTCTTCATGCCCCCTCCTTCTGTGGAGGCCCACAGAAATGGACACCAGATGTCCTACTTCAGTATACTATAACTTCCATTTATCTCATTGCCATATTATTGTTATTAATAACTATCATAGGGTAACACTTGCTGCTGTAATAAACGGATCCACAAATTTATGTCTCAAATCCAATAGAAGTTCATCTCTTAATCATTTACCAATAATCACTAAGTGAACAAGTTGGCATGGTAGCCCTCTTCCAGAAAGTCGTTTAGAAGTTTTGGCTATTTTCACCAAATAGTTTCCAAGGTTCCTCTGAGAGCTGGCTTCACTCCAGTCAAAAAAAAGAGGAAAAGTATATGGAAGAGCAGCTATGGAGGTTTTTGAGGCGACACCTGGAAATGGTGCATCTCACGTTCATTGGGTGCTAAGTCATGAGGCCACACTCAATTACAAGTGAGACTGGGAAACACAGTCTTCCTGAACATCCAGGAAGTAGAAAAGAAACATACATTTTGGTGAGAAGTTCTGCCACACTAGGATCATCCAAAGGCTTCACCTCCCAGGATGCAGTGGGTCAATTCTCTGAATTCAAGTCTTATTTTGGGACTTATGACAAATCTATGAATTTGAATCCTTCTTCTGTTAGGCCTTCTCCCTACCTGAGCATCTAATGCGACTGATGCTATTGATCTCTTTTCTGTTCTTACCTTTTCTAGAATTATCTAGGTTACTCCCAATTACACTCCTTCTCACTAACACAGATAAGAGAGAAATGTGTACATATTTTATTTTTTACACAGTTTTATTGAGGTATAACTTATACACAAAGAACTGCACATATTTAATGCATACAATTTGATAGTTTGGACATATGCAAACACCCATGATATCTTCACCACAATCAAGGTAATAGACATATCCAACACCTCCCAGAGTTTCCTGAGTATGACACCAAAAGCACAGGCAACGAAAGCAAAAATAGACAAATGAGACTACATCAAACTCAAAACTTCTGCACAGCAAAGGAAATAATAAACAGAATGAAACGAAAACCTATGGAATAGGAGAAAAATGTTTGAAAACCATATATCTGACAAGGAACTAATTTCCAAAATATATAAAGACCTCCCACAACTCAATAGTAAAAAAAAAAAAAACACAAGAAAACAATCTGATTAAAAAAATGGGCAAATGACTTGAACAGATATTTCTCCAAAGACGATACACAAACAGCCAGCGTGAATATAAAAATATACTCAATATCATTAATTATCAGGGAAATGCAAATCAAAACTCCAATGAGATGTCACCTCATACCACTTAGGGTGGCAATTATTTAAAAAAAAACAGATAAGTGTTGGTGAAGTTGTGGAAAAATAGGAATTCTTGTATACTGTTGGCAGGAATATAAAATGGTGGAACTGCTATGGAAAACAGTATGGAGAGTCCTCAAAAAACTAAACGTGGAACTACCATATTATCCAGCATTTCTGTATACATATAAAAAAGAATTGAAATCAGGATCTCAAGAAGATATTAGCACTCCCATGATCATTGTACCACTATCCACAATAGCCAATATATGGAAACAATCCAAGCGTCCATTTAGAGATGAATGGATAAAGAAAATGTAGTATATACATACAATTGAATATCATTTAGCCTTAAAAAAGGAATAAATTCTGCCATTTGCCACAATGTGCACGAACTGGAGGATATTATGCTAAGTAAAATAAGCCACTCACAGAAGGACAAATAATGCATGATTCCTCTTATGTGAAATATCTAAAATAGTTAAACTCTTACAAGTAGAGAATACAACAGTGGTTGCCAGGGGCTGTTGGGGGTTGGCGGGTGGAAATGGGGAATTGCTGTTCAATGGGTATAAAGTTTCAGTTGTGCTAGATGAATAAATTCTAGAAATCTGCTGACAACACAGTGTCTATAGTTAACAATACGGTATTGTACCCTTCAAAATTTAAGAGACGAGATCTCACATTAAGTGTTCTTACCACAAATAAAACAAAACAAAGAGGATGTGTATGTATTTTATATACAGGCATGTCTGTAACAGAATTCCAGTATACATCTCCATAGAAACGAGCAATCACACTTTATCAGCGTCTTTATGCTAAATAAAGGAAACAGAGCCTGCATATATCAATACTGGTCACGGTACCAGGCTCTTTAGTTACATTTATTCCTCACAACAACATAAAAAGTAAACCATGTTACTAAGATTATGTTAGAAAGAAATTTAGGGTTAGAGATGACGTTATTGCCCCACCCCCACCCAAGGCCAACCAGGTAGAAAACAGCAAAATTAAGATTTAAAACTAAATTTGTTTACTTCCAGAGCATGCTTACATATTTAACCAATAGGTATACTGCCTCATGACTGGCGTCTTCTAGACACCGGGATAGGAATTATGAATAATCATGCTCAATTCTATCCTAGTATCTTAGTAGAAGTATAGTCTTACTAAACTCGGAGCACCAAAGCTGTGGCCTTAAGATGTTAGTGCTCTATTTTCCTCCCCAAGCACTCTCCTGACTTTTACTTTGCCCTCTGGCAAGTCATTTATGTGCTTTAATCTTCAGCCCTAATACTGAAATGATAATTCTGTAATTCCACTCAAGGAGTTTCTATCAGGAATAGTAACTAACATTGGCTGGAGGTCAAGTATAACTTGTGTTTAAAGAAAACGTTTAGAAAGCTGAGATACTGATATAGCTATTTAAATACACTGTGAAATATATGACTTTGTGAATGTGCTAGGTCTTTTAAAAGTCACTTTTTCACACAAAAACAAGTCTTGTGGACCACAGCCTGGATTTAATGCATCTCTGGCCAAGTAACTCTTTTCAGAAATGTTTCACTTTCTTACTGTGTCTCTAGATGTTCATGGGTTGCTTAGGTTTCTGTTTCCTGCAATTTATGATAATCCTGTCCACAAAATTGATAAGGTGAAGAAGATAGTTTTACTTTCAAAATCAGAGCAAATATATAGAATTCTAAGTTATAAAATTAGCTATAGTTTGGAAAGCTTTTTGAATGTGAAGAAAAAGAATGAAACATTTCTTTGTATCATTTGGTACTTCTTTAACTCAATATATTTGTTTATATGTCACTATCAGCAAATAATTCAATACAATATAACAAATATTGGCTTCCCACTCCATAAGATGACACACAATTCTCACCACAAAAGAGCCTGCCTTTCCAGCATCTGTCTGCCTCTCCGGCATCATCTTTCCAAATACCCTTATCTGAAACTGCAAAGTCAGACATCGAACTTCTTTTATTTCCCTGCATACATCATGATGTTTCTTGCCTCTGTGACTATGTTTATACTGATTCCTTCACTTTGAATGTTCCCACACCTAAAAGAGTGACTTAGTTTCCTCATCTATAAAATGAAGATAATAATATCACCTATCTTGTGAAGTTACTAGGAGAATATAAAGAGATAATCAGTGTAAAGTGCTTAGAAAACAATCAGCATATTGAAAAGGTTCAATAAAAGTTGTTTTCATAGATAGGTGGCTTAATCTGTGTTATATTTTACTTCCCAATAGTTTAGCCAATTACATACTGTTAGTATGGAAATCTACTGTATCAAAAAATGTTTTTCCTCAAAATTGCTGAAGTCTACCTTATTTGATATGTAACTTTGTAAAATACTGGGCTCACACTAGCAACATGATAAAACAGCAAAATAAACAGGATTACACAAACATACGTTGGTAAACTATCTAAAGTAAAATAAATTTCACTATTGTCACAAAGGTACAAAAGCCAGTGGACCATACGCATACAAACACTTAAAGTCATCACCAGTCAGCACATCTCAGGTTAGAGCCTGCTACATTTATGGTGGCAGATAATTTGACATGTTTCACAAAATCAATAATTTAAGAGATTCTTTATTTCTGTTTTCTCCCCCTCTGAAGAACAGGACCTCACTCTGTCTCTTTCCACCTCTGATATAATTCAGAAAGAACAACATCAAGTCTTAATTTAAAATGAGTGATGAAGTATAGAGTTTCAGAGCATATATCTCTTCAAAGCTGTCAGTTTCCTTTCACCACTTTTCCTATATTCGAAAAACAAGTTTAAATTAAACATAGATCAACAATAAATCTGCCAGTTGCTGTCTTATTTACGGCACTGTTAGAGGAGATACTGATGTTCTTTTATAAGCCAAGATGGACACTTTCTGAATCTTTCAGAATTAAAAATAGAACAACTAAAATATTTTATGGAATTTTATTAGCCATGAGATGTCTACTATTTCAATGCTCTTAGATGTTATTCCCGCATCTGTCTCCCATATAAGGGACAGGGAAGCATGTTTTACAGAGTATATGGGCCAAAAGCCTCAGTTTTCATGGCCCAATCTTGATAAGTATAAAATTAGAATTTGAGGATTTAAAAGGAGAGAAAGCTGCAGTAAAAGATGATTTAGCCAAATACCTAGGATCTGATCTATTGCAGATTTATGAAACTTCTAAAAGTTTAGATGCTTTAACACCCAAAGTTGAATGATCAAAAAAAGTAGCATACTACATGGCACTATAAAACTTGTAATCATCAATTTGCAGTTGTACATTTATATTTAAGTGCAACATGCACACATGACAGTTTATTGCTTTGAAATGCTTACCTTCAAAATTGTATAAATGACTAAGAGCCTTCACAACTTACTAACGATTGTTCATTATTATTTGCACTGCCTGACTACAGTGTGGTGTCTGAGTCTTTGTGACACTAATATCAGGTTATCTGCTGTGTGCTTTCATTTTCCACCTTTTGAACAGGTATGTCTATTGTGATTATCTATGCCCAATTCACCATTGTATCCTGGGTATGTGGGAGGCAGGTAACTTGTCTCCTTGGCTCAATGTGGATTGAGATTAACCATAGTAGAGGATCAACGATCCTTATCCACACTTGGATCTGATTTATTTGATGATATCCTAGAATCTGAGCATGATGTGGTAAAGGAATGTGGCTTTGGAGGGAAATTGTAGAGGTTGAGTGTATTTTGAATATGAGATTAAAGTAAATAAATGAAAAAAATAATTGTAACATCAGAGAAATTGAAAATCTGATTTTAAAATTTATAATGGATGTAAAAGGCCAAAAATGTCAAAGAAAATCTTAAATAAGAACAAGATAAGCACATTTATTCTCCTGTATATCAAAACTCATTATAAAGCTTCAGCAATGAAGACAGAGTGGTTTTGACATACAAGAAACAAACAGAACAGTAGGACAGAGTAGAGAGTCAAGAAACAGACTGTTACACATACAGACATGATTTTTGGCATAAAAAAGATGAAACAAATGGAAGTACAAAATATGTTGATATATTTAACTCTAAATTTATAGGTAATAACACTCAACACAAATGGCTTATTCTCTAAATTAAAAGAATGAATATCTGGGTAGGATAAAATAAAATTCAATTCTATGCTATTTATAAGAGACGCATCTAAAGTACAACACTTGTAAAGGCTTAAAGTAAAAGGATAGAAAAAGATATGCCAATAAATTCTAAGAAGGAAAGTTGATACTGTTATACTGATATAAGAAAATTAAACTTCATGGGTAAAGTAAAGCATTGCTGGAGATAAAGAAGGTCAATTCACAGTAATAAAAGGATCTATACCCTCAGGAAATTATAATCATGTTAATTTTCTGCATACTTAATAATTCATCAAAATATATTAGGCAAAACCTTATAGGATTAAATAAGAAACATTTCCACAATCATGCTGGGAGATTTTAACACATAGTTGATAGAATAAACCAAAAACACACAAAAAAGTATAGAAAAGATATGAAGGACACAAACCCTTGACCTAATTGGCACATCAAAAGCATGTAAAACAACTACAGGACGCGTATTCTTTTTGAGAACACACAGAATATTCACAAAATTGACCATATACTGGCCCAAACAGCCACACTCAAAACATTTTAAATAATGGGAAACCTAATGATGAATTTCTCTAACCACAGTGCAAATTAACTTAAAATCAGTAAGAAAAGGGTAAATAAAAAATACTAAGTTCGTAAAGTTGGAAACTTACTTCTAAATAACTTGTGGCTCAAAAAAGAATTGAGAGTAGAAACAAGAAAATATTTTGAACTGGATAATAACAAAATATGATACACCAAAACTTGAACAATATAGCCAAAGTGGAACTTAGAAATGTATAACCTTAAAGGCTATATACATTAGAGAAAATGCTAAAAATCAATGAGCTAAGATATGTATCCATCTTAAGGAATTAGAAAAAAATAACAATATTAACTCAAATAAATTTGAAAGTAAGATAAGAAAAAAAGCTAAAAGCAGAAATTGATGAAAAAGAAAACAAACCTATAATGGAGAAAATCAACAAAGCCAGAAGTTGATTCTTTTGAAAGACTACAAAATTGCTAAACTTCTGATAAGATTGACAAGTGAAAAGAGAGGCCAACATAACCAGTATAAGGATTGAAAAAGAACATACCACCATTGATGCTGTGAAAAATTAAAAATATTAAAAGGATACTGTGAGCAATTTTATGTGATAAGTTTGAATACAGAGATAAAATGTCTAAGACTTTTCCATAGGTAGTAATTAATGTGATAATAGACAAATAGACCAGTTGAACAGAATAAAGATCTAGAAACAGATTCACAATTAAATGGGTACTTGATATATGACAGAGTTTGTATTGTAGATCACCAATAAGGAAAATATAAGGCTTTTCAATAAAAGTTGCTACGACAATTGAACATAGAAAAAAATTAAGTTGGACCCAAATCTTACCATAAACTGGAATTGATTTTAGATAGGTAAAACACTTAACATTAAAGACAAATCACCAAACTTTAAGAAGATAATATAAGAAAATAGCTTCATGAAATTAGGTCTGGGGCATTCTTCAACACCATATGAAAGCATTAACCATTAATTAGGAGCAGACATTTGTAGCACATATAACAGTAAAGGAAAAGGAGAGACAGTTTAGAACAGTGGTTAAGATCATGGACTATGAAGTCACAACACCTAGGATAGAATGTCACCTACATCACTTACTGGCTGTGTGACCTACCTCAAGTTATTTAACCTTTCTGTATCTCAGTTTTCTAATTTGTAAAACAAGATTAATAATGATGTCTATCCCTAGATAAAAACAAGATAATTTGTGTAATGTGCTTAGAACATTTCCTGGCATATAATAAGCCCTGTATAAGTCTATAATTGTTATCATTATTATCTTTCATAGTACATTGAAAACAATTAAAATAGACCAACAATTCAATAGAAAAATATACAAAGGTGCTTCACAAAAAGAGGAAACTCTAACAGTCACATACATATGAGAAATGTTTAATCTCATAAGTAATTAGATAGCTGCAAATTAAAACCAAAATGTAATGCTATTTTATACCCACCAACTTGGGCTAGGAGGGAAACAAGTGTACTACACAAATGTTGGTGAGGTATGAAGTAAGATGATCGTACCTTCGATCATAGACTCGGTGGGATTGTCAAGTAGTTCAATCCCTTGAGCATTCACATACTCTGTAACCTCACAATTTTAATCTTAGATTTATGTCCTAGAGAAGATCTTGTGATAATACTCCAGAAAATACATACAAAAATTATTATACAACATTGTCTATAATAGAAAAATATTTATAGCAACTCAAATGTCCATCAAAAGTAAATTGGATAAATAAATTGTGGGAAAATAAATGAACCACAGCTACACAAATTAACACGGATTTTACACATTTAACGTTGAACAAAATAAACAAGTCACAAAAAAGGTACATGTGTGATTCATTTACATAATGTTCAGAGACATAAAAAAGTTAAAAACAATATAATTCATGATGTTATACACGCACACACACACACACATACATAATATCTAGGAAAACAGAATAGCTATTATAAGTCAAGAGAGAGAGAAGTCTTCTCTAGGGGAAAGAGATGGATATGAGGGCAGAAGGTCAGACAAAGTTCTTTGGAGGAAGCTCTTATATGTTACATGTTTATACACGTCCTTTTGTATGCATGATATTTTCTCAATAAAAATAGTTTAAAAAAAGAATAAAGGAATGTGTTTTACAGCTGGAATGCTGTCCAAAGTACTTTTTTTCAATAAGAAAAAGATGTTTGAGAAGCATTCAGTGTGATTCCATTTTTGAAAAAATATATATACAGAAAAATCTGGAAGAATATCCATCAAACTGTCAATAGCAATTACCTTTGGGTCGCAATGAGTGGTGAGAGGTGTGTAGCCATTAACTGTGTACCCATTTCTGTAAAGTTGTAGTTTTAAGGGAATGTATCCACTCTAGTAATAAGATAAACTAAAATGAAAAAAAACCCTTAAATGTAATAATTAAGCTTAAATAACACTATATGTTTCACGAGTACTTGTGAGTCTCTTTCCATGTCAATGTGTAGTCTTGTAAAATGTCATGTTTAATGACTGCATACTGTATTACATTGTATCCATCTACCATTTAGATTTAATCAATATTTATTGCTGGGCATTTAGTTTGTTTTACTTATTTATTTTGCATGAGCACCCTTGCAATTTAATCTCTTATTATTTCCACAAAAAAAACTTCTAGAAGTGGATTTGCTGGATCATGATGTATGCAAAATTTTGAGACCTAAAGTGCAGAAGTTTTCATCATAACTTTGACAGCAGCACTTCAAAGGTAAATTTGTTATTCACATATTGGTACTGAGTTTTGTTCAGTTACAAATGTTATGTAAGCTCAGAGAGATTTAGAAGGCTTAGTTACCTAAATTACAGACAATTTCAACAATTCCAGAAGCCCCAGAGAGGGCTCAGACTTGATCTCTTGCAAAAAGAAAGAAATGTAGAATGGCAAAATATCTTAAGCCAAGGATGCACCCCATACACCCCTGTAACCCTAGACCTAGTATATTACCTCATACGTGGAGGTGCTCAAAGAGTGCTTGTGTAGCTGGAAATTACTTAGTTTGCCTGATTCACAGGAGATTTTTACTTTCCTGAGGAATACCCAGAAAAGTTAGAAGCAACTATCTAATAGAAACAATAACACATCAAGCTAAAAACCCAGAGGACTTTACTATAAAATACTATAATTCCAGAGCTTGTTGACTGGATTTTTAAGGATTTATGTTATCGCACTTGCTCACGGGAGTGCCACAATCTAAACCAAGTGACTGTCCTTTATTGGAACACATTTCAATCCTTCTTAGCATCATCAGTGTCAAAGTCGTGTATTCAGTTTAGCAACCAATTAGGCTAAAAGATATAAAATCAAGTTGGAGAGGGACTAGACATATAATAATTCTCTAAGTATGAGGTTATTTGGAAAAAAAGGCAGATATAAATAATCCAAGGATCTTTATTTATCTTGGCAGTTCATAAATGGATCACAAGCTATCAATGCTGAGGCTGTGTGATAGTTAGGACTGTGAGTCGGTAACTGATTTTATGCCAGAGAGCACAATTCTCACGTTAGATTGGAGACATTATTGATTAGAATGGAGATTAGGAAAGTTCAGCAAGTCACAGAGATAGACATGCAGATCTGAAAGAATAACGATGCTCCCTTATGGCTATGTTGGAATTCATTTTTGTGGAGTAGAATAAATCTAAACTCTGTTACTCTCTTCTCTTTGGGTCAAACTTCATCATTAGATTTAGTCCAAATTCCTCCTTTATATTTTAAATAGCTCAAAAGATATATTGAATGGGCAGGGAAAAGTTTTTAAAGACAAAACTTTATCATTATTTTTGTTTGTATAGGCTCTATACTTACTTCATTTTATAGATTTTATGAGTAATTTGTATGAAGCTATTTTGAAAACTGCTTGTAATTTTGTAAGCTACTTTTCTCATGAAAGGTGTCATTATAATCGCTCCTGCATTTATTGAGAGGAGAAATAATTTTCCTCATTCTGTATAATTTCTAAAACAACATTGAATAATCATTAATTTAGTCATCTAACAAGCATTTGTTAAAAACCTACTATATGCAAAAGCACAATTCTGGAACTTGTGAAGGCTATAAAGATTTTAGCATGCAGTGCCTATGCTCAAGAAAAAATATATAAGAAATCAAATAAAACCATATTTATAAATCAGGATGTGTTAAATACTAGGAGAAAAGTATAGATATAGTGCTATGGTTGTTGAGAGCACGGAAACACCTCAAGCTAGGGAGACCCAGTGGTTTCATGAAGGTTGGCATTTCGGGTGAACTTTGAGGATCGGTGGAAGAGGCAAATTATAAAGAGACTATGGTGTGATAAAAAGCACAGGGCATATACATGAGAAAAGGTTAATTTAATCTAGAGTCTGGGTTCAAAATAAAGAGCATGAGGACTCATGGCTGAAAAAGTAGGAGAGCTGGATCACTACCACTTAATCCCTTACTGGGTGTATCTTGGAGTCAGTAAGGTTCTTGGTCAGAGGAGTGACTTTACTAAAGTCATGCTTTACAGAACCTGGTAAATTTTCAGGAGTGTTCAGGATGAAGCCGACTGTAAAAGATTGAGAGACAGGCCTTATAAGTCAGAGTATTATTGCAGGAAGTCCAGGAGGATAATGACAGAATGACTGTAGAGAAGATTGTAGTAACATATTGACGTCTACTAGGAATATCTTTGATAGTTCTAGACAAAAGATTTGCATTCACTGCCCTTTGTCTTATTTAACTTGGAATTTTCCCAAAGTCTCCTGGATAGCTCAATGTGTACCTTTTCAGGAGGGACTTATGAAAATGATTCTTCAACTCCTGGCAGGACCTGACCAGGGGCGGAGATGTGCAGTAATTATGAGACAGCTCAGCCCAGAGCTAAGAGAGTTAGTTAGTAGCTTACTTTGGGGCACAGAAAAAAGTAAAAGGGCAGCAAGGTTAAAGATGCTTCAAGGGGTTATGTTTGAATTGCTTCTTAGAGTAACTCTAGACGGCTCTGTTATGCTTTATAATAGCTATATTGGCCTGCCATTCAGTTGTGCAAGAACAAGTGATAAGAGGCAGAGGTGCTGAGTGCCTTTGAGGGACACCTCAGGAGAAAGGTGCTGTGAGAGAGGGCAGCTGCGAAGAGCCAGCCATGAGGGCTCTAGCCTCTCATTCCCACTACCCCAAGCTCAGCAAGTTTCTAAAGGCTCTTTGGAGATCCACCTCAGGGAGGCAACAAGGAGAATAACTCACACAATGTTCAGAGGAGAAGATTAAGACACCTAAAGGGCTCTACTCCCTAACTACCATCCAGAATGAATCACCCCTGAGAGAAAGCAGGTATCACTCACTGTCTACTTTAATACTCTATAGTTGATGGTTGAGTAGAAAATGTTGGTCTTCCAATATATTCCTAATTGAAGGGGAGAAGAGTAATAACGTCGTGCCCTCCTGAGACACAGGGAGCTGGGAGGCTCTGAAACTCTGGGGATGTGACATGAGCAGCTACAGAAACCTTGACTCATAACCCAGCCTTCAAATTCCCGGTGGGGAGTATGCATGAGAAAAGAAGGTTAAGTGCAGATGCACCAAAATATATAGCTGTTTTTTAGCAGGTGTCACAAATATCTAACACAGAAACTATTTCTGCCTAGCTGATACATTGCATAACATGATTTATATATAAATGATATGTATATCTATAACTATCTGTATATCTATCTATTGATATCTTTTTTTAAACAAATAGAGGGCCTGGGATGTTGGAGTCAGATTCAGTGCATAGAAGGGCTGGCATAAAGAGGAAAATTCAAACAAAACACTGAATAGTTTCAAAAGGATTTCTCATTCAGATTGATTTGATTAGCAATAATCTTTGAATCTAATTTCTCAGGTAATGTTTCTTTCATCATTTTCCAGGGTAGCAAGCTGATGAACATTTCATTTACATTTTTATTTGCCTATAAAACTTTTCCTGCTTAAGCTTTTTACCTCACCCCAAAAAGTGACACGAAAGCTAGTGTCTTCTTACATCACTCTTACAATTGATACATGCTTAAGGCATTGCTTCTGAGATCGTAAAATTACTGATTATGATACATGATCTATGATCTTGGCTCAATCTTCAGACCAAAAGCCTAGACAGTAGGAGACTGACTTCTTGCCTTTAGCAAAAAGTATTCTGTAACACAGGGCACATTCAGTAGTTGAGACATGGAGTTTCTGGTTTTCACTTCTGAGAAAACCACTTTGGAATGCCGCAGAAGATGTAGTGTTCCTAAATCAGGTCTCAGTTTTTTAAGGCTAATGTGTACAATAAAGGTTTAGTTTCAGACTTGACCATCTGACACGAAGGTATATCAAATTTTGGCATCATGGAACTGCAAATGACTATTTAGGCCCAGTTTCAAGTTAATACCAATGAATGGTGATTAGAATACCTATCAATCATTAATGGCATTCACTAGAACGATATTTAAACAGTAATTTATCATGATGAGCATTGACTGGTACATTTGGCCCTTGCTATGCTATCTGTACCTGAATTGTGGTAGCTCATGATTTTCTCATAGAATTTGTTTCACCTTCTGCAAAATTTTGGGAGCCATCAGAGATAGGGTAACAGTGCTGTATACTGTGAAATGACGTAGGGTTACACACCAGAATCTCAGAGAGACTGAGAGAGAGAGAGGGAGAAGTCTCTAAACTCTTTTTACAAATCCAGTGCAGCATTTATTCCAAAACCTGGCAAAGATAATTGTTATGGGCTGAATTGTGCTCCGTCACCTACCAAATTCATATGTTGAAGCCCTAAACCTAGTAGCTCCGAATGCCACTGTATTTGGAGACAGGGCCTTTAAAGAGCTAATTAAGTTAGGGTGGTTTCTAAGTCAATATGACTGGCCTCCTTCTAAGAAGAAAAGATTAGAACAGAGAGAGACAGAGATGCCAGATACGTGCATGCACAGAGACACAACCTTGTGAACACACAGCAAGAAGGCAGCCATCTGCAAGCCAATGGGAGAAGCTTCAGAAGAAACCAAACCCGCCTACACCTTGATCGAGGACTTTCAGCTTCCTGTCTGTGAGAAAATAAATTTGTGTTGTTTAAGCCACCCAGCCTGTGGTATTTTTTTTATGGAAACTCTAGCAAACTAACGTAATAATGCAAAAAAGAAAACAATAGATCAAACTTACTTATGAAAATTAGCAAAACACGTCCAGTAGCAAGCTAAGAGGATAAAGTGCCAGAACTAATGGTGTCATTCCAGGAGTGCAAGATGACGCGACTGAAGAATGACGATTGTCTGGAAGCATCAGCCAATACAATTAAGACAGAGAAAACAAAAACGTTTAAGTATTTGAAAGGAAGCAAAATTATTACCACATCTAGCAAATTTAGTTGTAAACCAGGAATATCCAAGAGACTCACCGAAGAAATCTATTAGGAACAATAAGATAAATCACTAAGTTCAAGGGTTACAAAATTAAAAATCAATAATCAATGTTTCTTATACATAAACTATAACAAATTAGAAAACATAACATCATTCACATTAGCAACAAAAAGATAAAATATCTAGGAATAAATTTTAACAAACCTATGAGGAGCATATTCCGCTGAAAGACTTAAAAATAAACTTAAATAAATGGAGAGAAATATATTGTTCTTGAGTGGAACGGCCCAATATATTGGGTATATTAATTTTTCAAAAATTAATTTATAAACTAGGATTTATTTTAGTCAGCACACCCACTTTTTTTCTAGAAAAAGCAAATAACAATAAAATCAGAAACAAAATAGAACAAACAAAAAAAATGATCGCTAACTTTCTTAGCACTTGTCTTCTAGGCAGTGTCTAAAATTAACATATATTAAGTCATTTAATACACGCATGTACACAACGAATAAGGTGGGTAATAACATAACCCACTTTCTAAAGTTAGACAACTGACACCCAGAGCGGATGAGTTACTTTCCCAACGGCATACAGCTGGAAGTGAGAGATACTTTCTGAGACTTAAATGCAGAGAGTCTGGCCTTAGAGTCCATGCTTTTTGCCACTGTACTATAGTGCCTTTCCATGGATTAAGTTCACATAGAAAAATAAAAATGGAAGAATAGTCAGGAAAGTTCTGAAACCAAAGAAGTGCCAGGAGAGAGTACTCACACTTTTAGATATTAAAACATAACCTGAATCCATACTAAACAAAACAGTTGTATTTGGTATTAGCACAGGAATACACAGATCGACCTAAGTAGAAGACAGAGGAGAAAATAGAGTATTCGACAAATACTATTTGGGGAGAAAGGACATTCCAGATACAACCTATAAACAGGAGGGAAAAAAAAGTTAAAAGTACTTGAAGTAAACATTTGTGATTTCTTTTTGCACAATCTTGAAAGGAACAAGTGTTTCTAAGCAGAGGCCACAAAGCAAAAAACTGACAAATCTGGCCATACAAATTTAAAAGCACTTATAAAAAATACTAAAAGAGGAAACTAATAAAATAAGCTGCAATAATTATGACAAAGCCTAATTCCTCAATATACAAAGATCTTTTACAATTAAGAAAAAGACACTCTGTAAGATAAGGAATATAAAATATAAATAACATATCAAATTAAAAAAATACTTAGCCTGCCTTACATTTAAGAAGATTTCATTATTTTTTTTAAACTGGCAAAGATAATAGAGACTAATAATTTAAGCAAACTGAAGTATGTATTCATACTGTAAAAGCCTTTTTTGGAAGACTTTTTGTCAATAACTATCAAAATTCACATACCCTCTTGACCAGCTACACATAAAAGCATGAATAATCACGGATGTTCGAAGAAAGATAATTCTCTTGCACCCCTCCTGCCAGGTCATTCACAGGTCAATGGCATTCACAGGTCATTGGCATTTTCAGGGTTCACCTATGTTCTACCATGTAACAGTACGTCATTCCTTTTTATTGCTGACTAATATTCTATAGCATGGATATACCAAATTTTATTTATTCACTCATCAGTTGATGCACATTTGTTTCCACCTTTTGGTTATTATGAATTAAAATGCTACGGACATTCATGTACAAGTTTTTATGTGTCTTGCGTATATACCTAGGAGTAGAATTACTGGGTCCTATAGTAGCTCTATGTTTCACTTCTTGAGGAAATGCCAAGCTGTTTTCCACAGCAGCTGTACCATTTTGTATTTCCACCAGAACTGTATGAGTGTTCCAATATCTCCAAATCCTCATCAACCCTTGTTATTGTCTTTTTTATTACATTCACCCTACTAGATGTAAAGTGGTATCTCACTGTAGTTTTGATTTGCTTTTCCCTAATGACTAATGACGGATATCTTTTCATGCAACTATTGGCCATTTGTATATCTTCTTTAGAGAAATATCATTTCAAATCCTTAGCCCTTTTTTAACTGGGTTATTTACACTTTACATATTGTGTGTATCTCCACTACATTTTAAACTTCCTTCTTTTATTAAATATTGTTCCTATAGATTTTGTATCTAAAGAAGGAAAAGAGAGGTAACACGCATGGAATGCCTACTACGTACTAGGCATCTTTTATGTATAGTGAGTGATTACGATCTTGGGCTCTGGAATAAGCCCTGAATGTTGCTTTAAGAGTTACTAAGACATTCAAATCAGAGTCAGTTAAAAGCAAAATTATAAAGCAAATGAAGAGTCCCTCTTTCTAATCATTCATTCATTGTTTAAAGTTATCTTTCTCTCAGATACCTCTTTCAAATCTAATGTCTCCTAACACTGTTTAGGGCAGTGCTTCTTAAATTTAATATGTACATAAATCACCTGGGAATCTTGATAAAATGCTGATTTTAGGTAGATCTGAAGTAGGACTTGAGATTCTGTTTCCTAACTAGGTCCTTGATGATCCCACATTGCTGGTCAGTGGACCATATTTTGATTAGCAAGGTTTTAGAGTATGAACTGATTACTAAGATTTTAACTATAAGAGCTAACCCCAAGCATGAGGAAATTTGGCATTTTTACAGTGGTGTCTTAACATTTATAAATGCTTCAAAATCTAAAGAGTGAGCCTGTGGTAGGCAGGCGGATTGATCATCTTGAGCAGAGGCCTTGTCTAGTCTCCATGTAAGAGGTGGTATGCCCATTCAGAAACAGGCCCTATTTGGCCACTTTCTGTAATGGGGATGTTCCTAGACTGACAATTTGAGCACATGCTTGTGACTACATAATACAGTTTGAGGATCTGAAGTTTTAGTTGAAAGTTTTCTTCCAGCATGAATTTTTAATGAAAACAGAGGAATAAGTGAAAAGAACTACAGTTACACTATTGGTTCAAATAAATACATTTTGCTGTTTTGCTAAATAAAGTTATATATCATTATAACATGATTCTGGTAGAAACCAACCCTGTTGAAATGGGTGAACCTTGAAAACATAATGCTGAGTGAAAGAAGCCAATCAGAAAAGATCACATATTATATGATTCCACTTAAACGAAATGTCCAGAATAGCCAAATTTATAGAGGCACGTGGTAGATTGGTGGTTGGCTAGGTCTGGGTAGTGGAGGGTGGATGGGACTGATGGCTATTGGATATTCGGTTTCTTTTTGGGGTGACATAAGTGTTCTAAAATTAGATTATGGTGATGATTACAGAACTGTGTGAATACGCTAAAAGCCATTGAATTGTACATTTTAAATGGGTAAATTATGTGGCATGTGAATTTTATCTCAACAGAGCTGCTTAAAATGTAACGCAGAAATATCAGAAATAAATAATAGAGCTTATAATAATGAGGTCCATTTAAAGAGGCCAGATTATCTTGATTGGCTCGGTCTTTGAGATGATTCAGACCTGAGTATGGAGGACATTTTCTTGACACTTATTATTCTAAGCTTCTACCTACTGTTTCCAGAGCTTACATTCTGGTCAGGTGGGCTGAGAGGTTGTTGCCTAGGTTAGGAGAAGGGCAGTGCAGCATGCTGAGTGAGAGCTGGCTCGCACACTAGACAGCATGTGAACATCTGCTCTACCAGTTATTAGCTCTGTCACCTTGGACAAGTTACTTAACTTCTCTGTGCCTCAGTTTTCTCATTTGGAAAATGAGGATAAAATATCAAATGAGGATTAAGACAAGTGATATGATTTGCACAACATTATCACTTTAAAGTTGTTAATTATTATTATTTTTTACTATTTGTTCTGATTCTAAATGAAGTTCTTAAGAGACTACTACCTATTTATGAGATTGGAGGCAGATCTGACACTTTTAGTTATAAAATTCATGAGTACATTATGTCTTTAAAAAAAAGAGCGAAAGAGAGAAATCACATTTTATAATTCCAAGCATTTGCTTGTTGGCGCCTTTGGGGAGAAAACCAAAGCCATTTTAAAAGAAATAAATTAGAGTCAGAAGCTTCTTGGTAAACAAAACTCTCTCCCAAAACATTCAGATGATTTAGTTACGAATGAACTGGAACAACATCAATTGCATTTCCTTGAAATCAGAAATAAATTTCAAAATAACTGGGAAGCATTTCTGAAACAGGGCTTGGATAACTGTTTGCAATCTGAAAATGGGTTAAGGTGGGATAGAATAAACTCAACTATGAAAATAATACTCTCACCTGCACAAAGCGTACATGAAACTACGCCTTTCTGTGAAAAATAAAACATTCCTTAACTCCTGTGCATTATATATTACACCACCTCAGACACACTTTTCTGTTTGATATTCAAACAGTTTTCTACAGCTATAGACAATCGATTTGTCTCCTGATAAGTGCAGAAACAACTGCATGAAACACCAAAATGTAACAGCTTTTTAAAGAGTTATTTGGCCAAGTACAAAGTGTTTTACACTTGGCGTGTGTGTGTGTGCATGTGTGTGGTGTGTATGTGTGTACTGTGTGCTCACATACACGCATTATATCTCCATGGGTTCTGGAGCTCATATACTAAGTGCCGTGTAAAATTGTTCTTGAGCCAATTAATGTTGTTTTAACCGTATATGTAGCAATGTCTGAGCTTTAGATAGTAACATATTCAGTTTATGTTTTGTTTTCTGAATACTTTTTTTGTGTCTTACGGGTGTAAGCCCTGTTTTAGCAATACACACGAGTCAAAAAGGAGTAATTGTTCTTTTATTTACAAGAGTACGGATTTGAAGTCATATAACTAGCTTTGAGTCTTATTCATCTCATTTATTTGTTGTCCGAATGGCCCTGTGGAAGTCATCTAGCTTCTCTAATCTTCAGTTTCCTCAAACTGAGTCTAATGGTAGCTATTTCACAGGAGAACCAAATGACAAATGTATGTGAATGATAAAGCACCACCAAATGTTAGCTAATATTTTTCATTTTCCATGCTGAGAGAGCATATGACTCATGTGCCCCTGGACTCAAAGGGGAAAAGAGCGTTTAATGCATGTTCATTGATTGCTGACAGGATCCTAGGCCTTGTATAAAGCAGCATATGCACATGTATTGATAGATGGATAAATCGGTCATAGAGTAGTGCGACTCAAGACAACCAATATTTGCCCGCTTTCCAAAGCACACTAAATCTCAATCTGAGTCTCAAATTGCAGTCAGCATATATAGGAATCTGCAGCACAGGTTCTCTTTTATTATTGAAGGAGACAGCTGCCTAGTCAATGTAAATTTTATTGTAAACTTGTTTAATAGAATTCACAATTATGGGAGGACAAACACACTTGAGACACTAATGGAGGGTCTGAGCTTGATATGTGTAGACAGAGGCCTATCAGACTTAGCATCAGTTATTGTTTCATAGAGAAAGGTGGGCAATAAAAGAAAGTGACTACTAATGAAAAAGAATTCCTGCTGATCCATTGCCACCATCCCTGCTGACCAAGAGTACAAAATAGGAGTGGAATAAGCATCTAAAGTTTTGGTATAGTAAGTAAATACTGTATGGATATTTTATCCTGTGGTACTCAATATTTCTGCCCCATTTGATACCTAGGATCCTTTATCTATTGAAACTCTCTATACCCCTAATTATTGTGATACTATAGCATCCTTGCTTTCCTCATACCACTCTGAGCAATCCTTCTTTGTCTCCTCAATGGCTCTTCAGTAATTCCTCAAGTCTCTGTGGATATTCCCTTAGGCTCAGTCACTGACCATCTATTAGACCCAATTTGCAACTTTCAGAAATTGTTAAGGTATCGAATATCAGCTCTACACATATAATTTCCAAAAACTTTCATTAAGACCCAATTTCTCCATAAAATGCGAATTGTATATTTCTAAATTAACGAGTATTTCCACTTGAAAATTTAAATGTCATCAGCAAATCAACATGTCTAGAGCTAACTGATTTTTACTCCAAATTGAATCCTTTACTCAATCCTTTATCTCTGTCCGTTTAATCATCATATCATCACTCTGGGATCCATACTAAATACTGCAGTCAAATAAATCCTCTTTCACACATTATCAAATCTCCAATTATTCTCTTGCTCAAAAAGTCTCAATGGCTCCCCATTTCTTATTGGAACAAAATCCAATTGACTGTAAGTGTCTTTAAGGAGCAGAAATTTCTGTGTTCTATTAATCTCTTTAACTACCACAACATCAAGTCTTGTGTGTTGTACATTGTAAACTACAACAATTGCTTATTGAAGTGAATTAAACTCCTTGGGCTTCTATTCTCAGTTTCCTTAGCAGGGTCCATTCCTACAGGGACTCTTCACAATCTGTTTCATGCTATCATTCTATTCACCCTCCCCTAAAGGTGCTCAGCTCATTCTTCCTTCCTATTTGTGAACATGATTCCTCTTCTTTCTCTCTCCAGTTCTCACCACTCTTCAAATTTCAGCCGAATTTCAAACCCCCCCTCATAATTTCTTCCCTAACTCCTCTAGTCCACATTGCTCTCTATTCCCAGTGAACTCTTAACCCTTCTAATTTTGTGTTCTTTGCTATTTCTAGCTATACAATTATCGTATTTCTAATTATCAAACCCCACTCTGATATTTGACTCCTTTCTTTTCTGTACTTATGACTATTTTGATTGCTTACATAATTTTTCCGATGTATTCATTTTTTTGTGTCTAGCTACACTATAAAGTTTTTAGGTGGAAAAACTATGTCATATTTTCTTGTATCATTCCCATATTCTATCAATACACTATGGCAAAAGTAGAGATTCAATAGTACGTGTTAAATGAATGAAAAGTGTGGGGGGAAAGAAAATATATTCAAAGTGGGTATTTATTGAAATTAATAGTTTTGAAAGAAATAATTCAAAGAAAAATTTCTGCATTTCAAATATGGCAGTTTTAGGTTTTTTGGATATCATTTTCCTTTATTATCTGACATGTAACTTAATTAGTCCATTAGATAAGAGACTAAAGCCTAATGTGAATATACCTGCTTTCTGCATCATCAGTGATTGACTATATAAGTTATTAAATGTTATACAATAGCTAATGAAGGAAGTTAGAGAACCCATGAAGAATTGCAGGACAAGAGTACAGATCTATTTGGAATTATTTTGGTAAAGTTTGCCCTAAGGTTGGTAGAATCGATACAATATTTTCTTCCATGCTATGACTTACAAAGCAAGAAAACAGCTATGTGAATAGGAGATGAAGAGACCAAGCTCTTAACCACCTTGCTTTTGACCCTGTTATAATTCTGTCACTCACGGCATAATCTTCTCAACACTAGACAGAAAGGATGTTGTTTTGCAAAACCTATTCTGTCATTTTCCTGGCATTAAGAGGTTGTATGTGCTTCACTCAAACTTAATATCTATCTCATCAATTCTTCCACGCAGACTTCTTTATGTTTACCTTCCATTTATTTTATCACTGGCCTTGGTTTCTTTTGTGGAAAACATTTATATATAACTGATTCTAATGGGATTCCCCCTCTCCCCATAAGTAACATAAATTCACTATATTTACAATGAATCTCACCACAAAGATTTATTTCCTGAGAAATAAGGTAATATGGTAATAGGTGGAAATGTCAACATGAAGGAAACTATTTTGCTTTCAATGAGATATGTTAATATTTACTGAATGTAAGAGCCCTTAGAAGTGACACTGCTAAAGACAGATGGATCACACCTATTTTATAGGTTTTATATATGATTTTATATGCAGCTCTATTTGTTCACAGTTGGGGTGTGTTTTTGTGTGTGTGTGTGTGTTAGTGAAAAAAGTACAATTTAACTTGCAACATGAATAAAAGAGAGAAATAGATAACTATTTAACAGTGAAGTTATAAGACTTCTCATTTATTGCGTTTCTGAGCTTACATGTGGTTATCACAACTGATAGAGTGTAAAAATCATGGGATTTTTAGTGAAATGACCAGGATTCCAGACATGGCTCTTTTTCTCAATGGCTTTGTAATTTGTAGGGCAACTACTGTACAAAAGCCTTGGTTTTACATCTATCAAATGGCAGTGATAATAAAAACTATTTCATGAGGATTCATAAAATAACTTAAATAAATAATGCAAACAAAAGTGCTCTGCATAAATGAAACTAATATTTCAACAATTAAATTTAGAACAAGATCCAAAGTCCTTCCCATAGTCTTTAAAACACTGTAATCTATTGTAACCATCCATCTGACCTCATCTCCATTGCTCTACCTCCAGCTCATGCCAAACTAATAATTTGGCTCACTCATGCTCCTCAGACACACCTAGCTCTTTTCTGCCTCAAGGCCTTAGCATGTGCTATTATTTATATTACATATAGCTTCACTATATAGTTTATTTAAAATGGTGCCTACTTCTCCACTCTGTTTTCGTTTTACCTCATTTTATTACTTTTCTAGTACTCACTACTAACTGACCTTATATAATATTTGTATTTATTGTCTATCTTGCTCTCTACAACTAAACTCCAAGAAAACAGAGATATTGCCTGTCTTTCTTGCTACTGTCACCTCAGGAAATAGAACAATATCTGATGCATAATAGATACTTAACAAATCAAATAATGAATGAGTGAATGAACAAATGAATGATCTTTCATTGAGTACTCTGTATGAAGCAATCTGAAAAATGCTTTATATGGATTATCTAATTTAATCATTACAATAGGCCTATTACTATTTCTACTTTATAAATGAAGAAAACAGAGATGTCATGAGGTACAGTAACTTGTTGAGGTAAACACAGTAAGTGGTGGAAAGTGAGCTGCCTGACTCCAAAACCTATGCTCTTAATCACTGCCATGGAGTCTCTGTATATCCAGTCATCCTTATATTCATTGACATTTGATTACGCTTTAGCAAAATAGACTGAACTGACCACCAAAATAATTTATTTAGCTTAATTTGATCTTTAAAATAAATGTGTGTGTTTGGTAGCTAAAAAATAAACTGGCTCCTTGAATCTCAAAAGCCAGTATTTGAAAACAGTTGAGAACAGGAATCCAAAGAGGCAGGTTTGTTTCTACAGGTAACCAAGGTGTGACTTACCTCCAGGTGACCAGCTATTGCAGCAACATGCAGGGCAGTGAGGCCGCCATACCCAACCTGCTGTATGTCAGCTCCACTGTGAAGCAGGGAAGTAATCAGTTCTGCACTATCCTGTAAGGAAACACATCTTTAGTGTTACTTTTCTGCTAATAGCAGGTTTGAACACTGTGCAACAGGATTTATTGATTCCCTGACTGTCAGCCAGTTTAGGTGCTCACAGAAAACTTAAATTTGATTTCTGGCATAAGGGCACATAGGATAGCAGCGAGCAGCTCTCAGATGGTTGAAATGTAGGAACAAATGACAGGGCTGTTCAGTTACAATAAATCCTCCACCACTTGACCATGAAAGACAGAAAGGACATTTACCTACGGTGAGGCTCTTGGAAACTCAACTCAAACTTACATGTAGGTCACTCCACTAAGTGTGCTTTCCTTTGCAATTGCACTGTGGAACTGACTGCAGTGGACCATTTCTCGATACTTCGGTAATTGCTTCTTCTCTAATACATACATGCCATGGGTCCTATACATATTTAATCAGTAGTGTCTTTCTTAACTTGACTCATTTAACAGCGGAAATGTTTGAAGCATCATTTAAGCCTTTAAGTTAGAATAATTTATGCAATGACCAAAGTGATCCTTACTTTCTTCACACTATAATTTGCATTGCATTTCTGTCTTTAGAGAGATGCGGAACTTTTTAATAATATTAATAGCAATTAACATACATTGAATTTTTATTACGTAATTAACCTTTATGTGCATTCATTTGTTTAAACCTAGCACATGGTAGGACTTCAAAAATAGTTGTCTATAAAAAAGCAAATTAAAAACTAAACATTTCTTTAAACAATCATATGAAAGATTACTCTTATAAACCTCATTTTATAAGTCAGAACACTCAAAGGAGTGATGTGGAGGGTCACATAGTCATAAAACCCCATACTTGGAAGAGAGTGCAAAGAAAGGCTTCATGTTGAATCCTCTCCCCCAAAGGAAGAATTCAAACCTCAACTTCTATAATACTTGGCCCATCAACATCTCAAACACATCCAGTGGCAAGAAAGTCAAATCTTCACAGGCTAGGCTGTTGGATTTATGCTTTTACATATAATTTCAAATACCGTTGGTTAGGAAAATATTCCCATGCACGTACATATAACTTCAAACGCTGTAGGTTAAGAAAATCCTCCCATTAAAAAACAAGGTTAGGTTTCTTAATGCTGCCACACATAAATGAAAGTCTAGGAGAAGTTATAAAAAAGCGAAAAAAACTTTGATAAAGAACTTCAAATAGAAAAATTAAGGTTATAGTTTCCAATTCTTCCACTCTATATGCTTGGTTTACCAAGAAAGTTAAATAAAGATTTTTGTCTTCTTTTTCTGTTCCATTGGCTCCTCCTTGCTCAGTCTATAGACTATTTTCTATTCTAAAAAAAAGCCACCATTTTTTCCACCGAATCTACGCTAATTTTATCCCCCTCTTTGCCTTCATTTTCCAAGATTCTGGAAAGTTATCAACACTACTGACAGCTCGGATTTCATTTCTTAGTAATCTCTAGCTATGTACACCCAAATCTTGCACAAATCCTGAGCTCACCATACTCCTTACACATTGAACCTTGCTTTTTCTCATACTATCCCTTCTCACAAAGGCAAATTTATTCTCCCTTCTTCCTTGTCTTGTAATATTAAGAGAAGACACCATGCCTGTTTCTTCCATCTAAGACATAAGGACCTCACCACTGTCCTGAAGTCACCTCCTTAGTTTCAGAAGGTAACCTTCTGTTTACTAAATCCAATGTCGATCATCTTCCTCCTCTCTATAGTCAGAACATCTCTTCTCGAAATCCTATCTCTTTTGCTTTCCTAAAACCATATATTTCTTGTTTCCTTCTCTTTGCCTCTTCTTTGTTTCTGTCTGTCTACAAAAAGTGAGTGGTTTAGGAGTTTAGCCACAAACCATTTTCTCATTCTAAATGCCACCTTTGATAATTCCTACACAATCTGATGACTTCATCTTCGGTCCTGACTTCTCTGCTATGTCCAAATCCCATATATCCTGCCTACACATGACATCTCAGATTGAAAATTCAAATGTTCTCTTGTAAATACCATTCATAATTTTCAAAGTGTGATCTTTCATCTCCTTGCATTCCTTATTCATATTAATGGCACTTTCTTATTCCAAATGACCTTGAGTTCCTTCAACTCAGTTTCAGAATTCTGCTGGTTTTAACTCACTAGCACTCTTCAAATTTCTTCTCCTTATCTTTAACATCACCCTCCACTTTACACAGCCTCTTAACTCGTCTCCTTGACTAAGACTTTTCTCATTGCAGTGCATCCTCCACATTGCTACCAGATAAATTTTCTTACACACAGTTTTGATCACATCATTCTCCTTTTCAATAAAACTTTCATACACTCAACAAATATTTATTGAGCCTATATGGTGTGTGAAACATTGTTCTGAGCAGTAGGGACACTGCAGTGAGTAAGATAGTTAAATCCTTGCCTTCATGGAGCTTATATTTCTACTAAGTATATGTGAGAGGAGAGAGAGAGAAATTAAACAAATAAGAACATATTATATAAAGTATCATAAAGTACCAATGGCTATGAGATAAAACAGTCAATGATAAAGCAACTACTTTAAATTGAGTGGTCAGGGAAAGCTTCACTGAGGAGGTGACCTTTGAAATAAATGGTAAATACCAGAAAAGAGAAATCAAAGCCACAATTTCAAGGAAGGGCATTCAAGCACAGGGAGTAGTTAGTGAAAAAGTCCTGAGATGGAAATAAGCTTAGTGTGTTTGAAGGTCACTGTTGAGTACAAGGTTAAAAAGAAAAAGGAAGGGAAAAGTAATGTTAAAGATGAGGTCAAAGACATCTGATCTTGTAGGACCTTGCAGGCCATGGTATCGGGTGTTTGGATTTTTTCCAAGTGCAATAGATAGCAGGGGAATGACATGAAACTGAGATAGGGAAGAAGCAGGAAGTAGTTTTTGAGGTAGAAATAAAATGTTTCATTTTTCACATGTTAAGTTCGAGATGCTTACAATGCAGGGTTAAGATTGTGGGTACTAGAAGTAGCCTCCCTAGTTAACATCCCAGCTCTGCTAATGCAAGGTGTTATATAACCCTTTACACTAATTTCTTGGTTATAATAAAAGGGGGACAATAAATGTATCCATCTAATGTGATACACATAAACTCTGTATCCACAACTGATGTGATAATACATATAAAGCACTTACAAGGTACCTGGCAAAACACTGCTCAATAAGCTGATTACCATTGGACCTGGAAGTCTGGGGCTCAGTATAGTCCTCACCGGAAACTTCCAGATAAGACTGCAACGTGACTCCATCATCTAGCTCCCCTTTCTCCTTTCCCTTTACCTCCTCCATACAACTTCACTTCCTCTGCTTCACTAGTTACTGAAATAATCAAAGGAATAAAACATAAGAAAACTCTGAAATTTCCAGTACTGAAAATTAGGAAATGTCTACTAGCTTTGCCTCCTCTAGAAAAAATAATTCATAGGAGTTAACTCTAACCCCACCAATAACCTTTAATTTTGAATGGTGAGGGCTAAAGACATGGGTAGTCTCTGAGATAAATAGGAAAGACATCACCTTAAGGCATTTTTCCCTGCAAATGGGCAGGCATTTAAAGGCAGGGAAGTGGACAAAGTCTTTTTACACATAGAATCATTTTTAAAAATAGAGGGAAAATATGATAAATTTGAGCAAATGAAAGTATTTAAAAAACACAACATTATAAGGTAAATGACAAATTGGAGAAATATTCACAATATGTAAAACTGACAAGTGGTTTGTATATTTAATATATGAAGAACTCATACAAATCTGTAGAAAGATGGATACTCTTTAATTCGATGAATATTTATTAATAACTGTTTACCTTACGACAAGCACTGTACTAGGCTAAGTTAAAATAAATTAAACATTAATCATGGAGCATATGAAGTATATATCCATCAGGCAGATTCTAGTAAACACACATTCATCCTTCCCTCAGCTGACTTTGTATTTTCTTATTTAGCCAAAATTTGTGGAATTTAAGAGAAAATATGTTACGATTTCTTCAGAATGGGCAAATGGTGAAGTCTAAAGTTAGAAGTACTAGATTATCCTCTCATGTCTTAGTTGGATTTCTCAAGTTGACCTCTGACTGATCTAAATACTTTTAAACTAAATACTATAAAAATAGAACTTTTATCTTACCAAGCCATGCTACAGAGAATGTAATAAAACAATCGCTGCTGCTTGTAAATTGCTTACCATGGGGTAAGTACCATGGCAAACGTTTCGTCTAGATTATGTCTTTCAAGCTTCACCTATGAGGAAAATATTACTATCGCTATTTATGGCTGACGACAGTCAGGCTCAAAGAATTTAAAGTACTTGTAGAACCTAAAATAGTTTGTAAAGCGTTGGAACTAGATACAGACTTCGGTCTGTTCGGCTCCAAAATCCAAGCTTCACTTTTCACTTTCCATGGTGTGTTAGCTGATCTTTTCTTGGTTCCAATCTCAAGGAAAAACTTGAGTGGGTGTACTTGTGTTGTATTTAACTGACAAGTCCCAAAAGTTTCTCCCCTACTCTACAGGAATATTGTGTCCTAATGGAATAATTTTAAAAGTCAGCAATATGATATGTACCTCCTGGAAAGAATATTCACATAAAATAAAAACACTAGGCAAATTTTAAATATTATAAAGCTGATCGCACTTATTGCTCGCACTCTACAGTTTACAACAAGTATCTAAGGGTAAATTTTTTTTTTTTTAAAGATTGGCACCTGGGCTAACAACTGTTGCCAATCTTCCCTTTTTTTTTTTAAGGATTGGCACCTGGGCTAACAACTGTTGCCAATCTTTTTTTTTTTTTTCTGCTATATCTCCCCAAACCCCCCCGTACACAGTAGTGTATCTTAGTTGCAGGTCCTTCTAGTTGTGGGATGTGGGACACCGCCTCACCGTGGCCTGACAAGCAGTGCCATGTCCGCGCCCAGGATCCGAAGCCTGGGCCACCTCAGTGGATGGAGAGCAGGAACTTAACCACTCGGGCACGGGGCCGGCCCCTAAGGGTAAATTTTTTCAAAGAAAGACTCTTAGGACTTCCATAGGGAATAGTCTTCTGGAGGTACTGACAGATTTTCCGGCACACACTGTTAGCTAAATTTACATCATTATTATTCAATAGGACACAGAAAAGCAATCTCAAGTGTGAGGTAAATAAACCTTTGTAATGCAGTCATGTGTACAATATTTACTATTTTTAAACAAAAGAAAATCCATGTGTGGAAGAGTGAGGCCTGGATAAAAAATCAGTCCAGACATATCTTTGAAAAAATAAGATTTGGGGTACCATAGACCTCCAAAGATTTATGTAAATGGATGGAAACTTTGGTAATGATAGCAACTCCAACTTTGTACTATTCATAAAATTCTAACACAGCATCTAATATCCTGCCTGTTGTTTGCTCTGTGATTGTTACTATGGATAAAGCCAAGATAAGTAACCATTAGTGTCAGAGAGATCAGATTCTCTACCACCAAATTACATAAACTAAAAAAAAAATACATATATATTAACGAGTGTTTTTGCCCATTCTATTCCAGAGTAAAAATTAAACTGGGACTTTTTAATGTGTAAAATTTACTTCCTTTTGATTATGGAAATATGTCCCCTGGAAGTTTTAAAACATGGCAACCATTCATTTACAATCTTCCTATTTATATATGAAATCTGTGTCCCTTCTCCTTGAATCTGGGTAGGTTGTGACCAAAATAGTGTAGCAGAAGTGAACTATGCTTCTTCCAATGCTAGGTCATAGAAAGCCACATAGCTTCCTCACTGTTTTCTGGAAAACTTGCTCATACAGCTCTGAGCTACCATGTAAGAAGTTGACTAAACTGAGGCAGCCATGCTATAAGGAAGCCCAGGCCACGTGGAGAGGCTACATACCACATAAAGGATCCCCAGTGAAATGACCCAGCTAAGGCCAGCCTTATGGTCATCGCAGCCAAGGCACCAGATGTGAAGCCTCCAGAGGATTCCAGTTCCCCAGCTGATGGAATTACCCCCAGTCATTCATGTCTTCTCAGCTGAGGTCCTAAATATGGTGAAGAATCAAGCCATCCTCACTGTATCTTGTCTGAATTTCTGAACTGAGAAGCCATGAGAATAATAAAATGATTGTTGTATTAGAGGACTAAGTTTCTTACATCTCAATAGATAACCAGAACATCTCGTAGTAGAAAATGTAGAAAATAAAGGAATAAATAATTTAATAACTTGTAGTATTATCATATAATCACTGTCATCATTTCTGTTTGTTTACTTCCTTACATTCTTTTTCCTAGAAATAAACCTTAACGAAACTAGATAGGGCACAGACTAATATAGTAAAGCAAACCTCTGTTTGCATCCTGATGGCCACTTCCTACATTTGGGACATGTTTCTTAGCCTCTTGAGCTGTGGGTTTTTGTTTCTTTTGTTGCAAAACAGAGATAATAATAGTATCAATCAATCAAGAATCAAAAGGCATAGTGTGTGTGCAAATGTTTGTAAACTCAAGATCTTTACAAATGTTAAGTTTATATATTTATAGTAAATGTATTACCCCCAGGATTGGCCTAAGTCTATGAGAATATTCACTTTATGTCTCAGTCTGTCCCCAAAGATGTTTAATCATGTAATACCTCAATTTCTTCACCTGTAAGATCTCAGTCGGACTAAATTGCTTTCTGTAATATCCCATCCACCTTTAATATTCTAAGGTTCACTAAAGCGTCTTCTCAAACTCCAAGGCAGAGCTGAACTTCGTTCGAAAAGAAGAATGAACTTCTGGGTGTGAAAATAGAGATCTATGCATGAGTATTTTAATAATTGTTTATCTAAGTAGTTTTTTCTTCATCAACCCAATTTACCCAGTAGGGCAATTTGTACAGCCTGCTTGTGTTTGTAAGGAAAAAAGTAATAAAAGCAGTTTTGTAGTCTTCAAGAATATTAAGGTTTCTTCTAGGACAAGAGACTACGCAGGGCTTCAGCATAAAATGTCTTTAGTTCCAGGCATTAAAATTTAATGGACTAGAGCTGCTTCATGCATCATAGACACCTCCAATGAAAGGAGCCATTAATCAGTACAAAAATAACTGCTCACGAAGGTTCACACCTACATGCCTCTTGTTGAAACAATTCTGAATTTATCTTCACAAAAGATATCAATTATTAAAGTCCTCAGTATGGTGGAAATACTTGACTTTGTTTGAAATTTTGAAAAAAAAGAAAGAAAAGAGAGAAGGAACACACTTTTTGATTGATAACCTGTACTCTTTCCTGGGTAATGCCTTCAAATTTGCTTTTGACCTATTTTTTCTCATCACCTCGGTTGACCCTTCTTCTACTTTCTGGTTCCCCATTATCACTTTCTTCCTGTGGGTGCTTCCAATTGGCCTTTGACTGTACTTGTCCTCTCATTCAATGGTGTAGTGATGATTTAGCAGGGAGAGGCTCATCATAATCTCTAGGGTTTGGGGGAATGCAAATACACACTGTTTAAAAAACAAAGTGGCAGCCAGTCGGCGGCATACTGGTTAAGTTCATGGCTCCACTTGCGTGGCTCTGGTTCGTGGTTTCGGATCCTGGGTGCAGAACTGCACACTGCTCATCAAGCCATGCTGTGGTGGCATCCCACATACAAAACAGAGGAAGATTGACATAGATGTTAGCTCAGTGACAATCTTCCTCATCAAAAAAAAAAAAAGGAAGAAGAAGAAGAATATTATAATTTCTTTAATGTACTTTCACTTACATTTTATTTATTTCAAAATTAAAGAAAAACATTTAAACAGAGTGTGAATTTATATGTTTATCCAAAGGGACAAGACTCTAAAAAGATTGAAAAACTGTTGTAGAAATCTTCCTGTTATCCTGCCAGTCCTCAAGATACTGCCCAATCTTTTGCCTTTTGAAAGAGCAATCAATGTTTACTGCCTCCATTTTCCTAACTCCATTTACTTTCAACCCATTTTTGTAATTTCTACTCCCAGAAATTCACTAAAATATCCCTTATCTGACAATTTCCTAATTTCCAATTCTAATGGCCAAAATAGGACAATATTTTGTCCAATATCAACATTATTCTTCCTCCTTTGAAGTACTTTTTTCCTTCCTAGTCACCAGAGAATGATAACTTTATTGATTTATTTATGTAACATGTACTTTTTGATGAATATACACCAGGAATTGTTCCAAGTGCTCAGAATAAGATGATAAGCAATTTTGATCTGGTCCCTGCTGTGGTGATGTTCATAATTCCTATTGGAGATTACAAGCCAGCCACAAGGGGAAATGTGTATGTGGTTTGGCCTGCACAGTATTTACAACTAAAATTTTGGATTAATGGCCAACATTTGAATATCAAGGAACTTCACACAATAACTGGTTCTCTGAAATTTTGGGCAATACTGGGCTTCCATTCCTACGTGGCAACGATGAGCTGGAGCTAGTAGTGACTGCTCCCTTTATGTGGGGCATAAGTTCTCTAATTTACCACAGTATCCACCATTTCTTATATCTCAAAAACATTGAGTCTCTGTGTGAATTCCCATTTAACGTTGTGATATTACCTGACACCTTCAGTCATTTATGTTACCTGCCTCATTCCTGAAGTCATATGGGATTTGTGACCCCTAATCTAGAGGAAGATGTAGAAAAGTAATCAAGTAATTAAATATAGCTTCATTCACAGTGTGATAAGGTAAGTATAGGGACCAAGAGAGTTCATCGGCGGGGGACCCAACCCAGCCATGGGAGGGGTCAGGGAGGGTTCTCCAGGGAGTGTTGCTGGCTAATACAAGAATTGAAAGATAAGTTAACATCTTCAGTCAGTATCCTATTAACATTTTATTGAGAACATGGCAATTTAGAAAGAGATTATGAAATATTTAGTTACTAAGAAGAAATGTGAGTATAAAAAAATCCATCTTAATGATTGCTCTAATTTGTGGGTATAAATGTTCTCTAGCTCCTTAAAGTGAGGATCAAGTATTAAACAGTGTTTAAAAGTTGCAATTAACTGAAGGATTTAGTTAAGTATGCAAACAGTGAGATTCATTTTTTTTTGAGAATTTTTTTTCATCAAAAAATTTATTATTATCTTGACAAATTCTCATTTGGGGAAAATGCAATCTGTAATTAGGAAACTTGTTCAGATAAAAAGACAACTTGAATTTTTAAAAAATATTAATTTACTTTGCCCTCTAAATTAGTGGTTCTCAACTGGGGGTGACTTTTGTCCCCAGGGGCAATATTTGTAGATATTTTTAGTGTCACAACTGGGGATGGGAGAGGTGCCTCCTGGTATCTAGAGAACAGAGACCAGGAATGCTGCTAATGTATTAAAATGCACAGGACAGCCCCCAACAACAAGGAATTATCCAACCCAAAATGTCAGTAATGCCAAGGCAGAGAAATTTTGGCCTAAATAGAAAGAGGATTCAGAAACTATGAAACACATGCTTTGGGTCCTGGATTTTAGGATAGTTGAAAAAAACTCCACTTTACAATCATATACGTGTGCTAAGGAAGAAAAAAATCAGGGAAAAAAAAGGATACAATAGTTTCCAGGCTATGAATCACCATGAATAGAAAGCACGGGGTTTTCTGATAGGCATGGTGTGTTTAGATCTGGGGAGCCAGACAGACATAGGCGTATAAAAAATTTTTCCCTCCTTCCTTTACCTTCCCCTTTGTAATAAATAAATAAAATGACTCCTTCTGAATGATTGGAATGAGGTATTGATAGAAATCTGTAGAATGGAATAATTGACCATTCAACATCTGCTTTTATCATATGAAATCTTAAAAAAAAAATAAAAACCAAAGAATCAAAACGCTACTTTCCGTTCATTAAAGAAATTTCATCAAGTGGTTTGTCTGTGTACTGAAAGAGAGGTATGTGTGAGGTTAAATTAGATGTTCTAATAAGCCTCTGTTCATTAACATTTTTATTTAAGATCTTTGAAACTATATAAATCTCAATTTTTTCCCCAAAGTCTTGTGTTTCATTTTAGGAGTACAACTCAGATACCATCTAAAGAAATATGCCCCAAAGTGGAATGCAATTATGCAGGAATCTTGTAAGAAAATTCACTAGCGTGCAAAAAGAAAATAGTATAAATTCTATTTACATTTACTTATATTTAAAGATGATAAAATTTTACTAATATTTAACATAAAAATTTGCACTAGTGGTCTTAGTTCATATATCAGTTAGTCATATGTCACATACAGTACCCAAAGTATAATAAATAAATACTTGGAATTCCAAACGGAGAGGAGTTGAGAGTTACCCCTCATTCTTATTTAAGCATTTAGTACATGACTACACATTATAGTTTATGTGAGTCAAATTAAGTAGATTTATACATTTTAATACCTAATTTTAACTGAATCAATCCTTAAAAAAATGGCAGATTATCTTTAAAAGATTCCTGTGAAGAAATCACAGGTCAAATATATATTACTAATGTAAGAAGAAGAAAAACTGGCAGAGCTGGTATTTCTCTTTCTACTAATCTGAGCTTTTTGTAATCCAAATTTCCAGGTGAAATGAATCTAATAATATTTGAAAATAAATTTATCAAAATATTTTGATATTATCAAAAAGAATATTTGAAATACGGATTTACGGCCACAAATTTTAACGCTGTTTGCCAAACAGTGTATTTTGCCTTTAGCTGGTGAGTTTTATTCATGATTATAATTTATGAACAAATATATACACTTCGAGGTGCTAATGTTTATATGGCACATGATAAAAAATGTTTGGAGTCCATTGATCTAAGTATAGATCCCATTGTTTTGATGTTATTAGGTTACATAGTCTCCTCTCTTTAGAATGTTAATGTTCCAGAAGACATGGTCTGCTTCTTTTTGATTTTCTGTATAAAATGGTTGACACATTAAATCTCCAATAAATGTTTGTTGAAAGGAAAGCTCAACACTAATACTTGAGTACTTATTATGTGCCAGGTATTTTGCTAAGTACTGCATATGATTCGTCCTTTTTCAAACTCTAAACCACTCAGTGAAGTAGATAATTCTATTTGCTCTACTTTCGAGAGACAGAGGGAGAGAGTAATTTGCCAAAAGACGTACAGCTAGTAAGTCTCAGAACTGAGAGATGAACAGGAATAGTTTAGCTTCTAGGCTGGCAGTCTCTATTAAGCTTTATTACATCAATAAATACAAAGAGTTGTTTGTGCTAATGTTTAGATACTCATTAATTTCTCAAGAGTATTTATCAAGGACCTTTTACAGGTCTTATACACTGAGGAATGAAAGAAAAAGACTCTCAATGCTCAAAGTTCACAGAACAACATGTGAAACATTAAAATACACAAATAACCGTTGTAATAAAAAAGAACGTGAATTTGTAATCGAAACCCAAAAAAAGTACAATAAAATCTGCTCGGAAGTTCAAGAAGGCTAAATTTATCTTAATTTTAAATAAATAACATTTATTTATTATTTTTTAACATAACTAACAATTTTTTATCAAGAAAAGAAATAAAAAGATATTTAGGGAGAAGAAATAACAAGAATAAAAACACTGAAGTGTGAAAGTGCTTGACCAAACGAATGGAGTAATCCAGAACAGTGCTTTTCAAATATTAGCCTGCAAATATGTCAGCTGAGGTTTAAAAAAAAAAAAAGCACCCTCTGCTAGAGTAGGGTGGGGGCAGAGAGTGAGATTCTGCATTCCTAAAAATCTCTCATTTGAGACCAATGCTGTTGATCTTCTGACATAATTTGAGTTGTAAGACTTAAGCGGTGATCTTCACCAGTAGCCCTAGACTTCTTGGTTCAAAATTGCCTAGCTGTTTGTTAAAAATTTAGACTCCCCGCCTATCCTAGATGTACCAAATTAGATTGGGATGAGATGGAGAGAAAATATCCATTTTAAACATGTAGGTACCATATGATTCACATGCATATTAAATTTGAAAATCATTAGGGTTGGGAGGGCAGAGACTGCACGAAAAGACTCTGGAAAGTAATTTCAACAAAATCCTGAATTAAAGAATCTTCAATCTCTTATTCAGGAGTTTGAATTTTATTAAACAGGAAATGGGTGACAACAGAAAGTTTTAAACAGAACATTGATGTCATTGATTTGTGTCTTATGCAGACCGTTTTGGAAGCAATCAAAAAATAGAGGGGGCTGGCCCTGTGGTATAGTTGTCTATTCGCACCCTCTGCTTTGGTGGCCCAGGGTTCGTGGGTTTGGATTCTTGGTGCAGACCTACACACCACTTGTGAAGCCATGCTTTGGAAGCATCCCACATACAAAAAAAAATAAAGGAAGATTGGCACAGATGTTATCTGAGGGACAATCTTTCTCGAGCAAAAAGAGGAAGATTGGCAACAGATTAGCTCAGGGAGAATCTTTTTCATCAAAAAAAAAAAAAAAAAAAAAAGGTGGGACCATGACAGAATAACTTGTATGGACTTTCCCTACTGACAAGTAAAATCTCTAAAATGGAACAAAATATATGACACAACTGTTCTCAGGCACTGAAGAACATGAACAAAGAAGTGTGATCTTTGAGAGAAAGGAAAGATACAAAGTGAGCCCCTACAATATTCCATGATTGCTCTGGCTTTCTGCCTGAGACAGTTTTCTGTCACAGCTGTCTTACTGAGTTGAGAATGAAGATCAGATTTCTGGGATTATAAAATGGCTGTAATTTGTAGAACAGGATGACTGAGCAGAAGAAGAAGCTGCACAGAGACAGGATTGCAAAAGTTTACATGGAAATTCAATATAGGTTCTTGATTTGGGCTGTATAGACACAGAGAAAGACTAGGATCTAGAAGAGATCACCTGATTTATGGCTGAAAGGTGAATGGTAACGATAACAGATGTCAAGCCATGCTGGGAGATTTTGGAGTTCCAGCCAGTTCCAGTTAAATAGAGGGACTTTACTGAGTAGCTTGGGCATTCAGGTAAGGTACCAAAAATCCATGCCTCAGGAGTAAGAACCATATTCAGGAGTGAGGACCACATCCTAGCGTAAGAGGTATGCCATTAGGCTAAATTCAAAACTGAAGTAGACCCATGCTAACAAAAAATCAAATCAAGACTGACTAGATTAAGTGAATCCAGCAAAAATGAGAGTGCCTGCCAAAACAAAACAAAACTAACAAAAAATCTCAACACTCTTTAAAGGGAAATGACACGATGAAGATTTCCTATAACAAATTATATATAATGTCTAACATGTAATAACAATTTAATAGCTAGGTCAAGAAACTAGAAAACGTGATATATAGTCAAGAGAAAAAGCATTCAATAGAAACAAACACTGAGATAATCCAGACATTAGAAACAACAGATAAAGCATTTAAAGCAGTCATTAATGATAGGTTAGAGAATTTAAAGGAAAATGTATAAAAATAAAGGAAGAGATGAGTACTCATAGCAGAGAAATTGAAATTATATTTTAATGCTAAGTGGAAATCCTAGAACTGAAAAGTACAACCTCTGAAATGAATAATTCTTAGTAGATTAGCACCAGATGGGAGATGACAGAGAACTGCTCTTTGAACTTAAATTCAAATAATAGAAATAATTGAATTTTGAGAAGAGAAACAAAGAAGACAGAAGAAAATGAACAGAGACTTGGTCATCTGTGGGAGATTATTAAACAATCTAACATACATATTTGAAAAAGTAATGGTCAAGATTTCTGAATCTGATGAAAACACAAACTTGCAAATTTAAGCAGGTCAATGAACTACCAAAAGCATTATACAGGGAAAATCATATATAGGACTATTGCAATCAATTTGCGGAAAACCAAAGATATTTTCTTTAAAATACATGAGTGTTCAACAGAAAAATTCTAAAATATATTGGAGTTTATAACATGTATAGATGTAATGTATATGGGAGCAACAGTACAAAGAATGAAGATGAAAATGGAAGGTTTTTATGTTTAAAATGAAGCAGGTGAATATTAATAGGCAGCGCCTGTGATATATTAAGAATACACAGAGTTAATCAGTTAAAAAATAATGCATGAAAACTTTTGCTCTTTATATGACATTGTTAAGAAAATGAAAAGGCAGGCCATGACTGGGGGAAATTTTTACAAAATGTATATCCAACAAAGGACCTGTATTCAGAATATATAAAGATACCTTACAATTCAAGATAACAATAAACAAAATTTAAAAATGGGAAAAAAATTTAAACAGACACTACACCAAAAAAATTTGGTGACAAATAAACACATGCAAATCTATTCATCTCCATTATTCATTATGAAAAATGCAAATTATTCATAGTGAAATAGCAATATACATTCAATACAATGGCTAAAATAAAAAATACTGACCATACCAAGTGTTAGCAAGGATGTGGAACAACTAGAATTCTCATACACTGCTGATGGGAACGTAAAATGAGATAGCCAATTTGGTAAAAACTTTGGCAATTTCTTATAAAATTAAACATGCGTTATGATATGACCCCGTAATTCCACTCCTAGTTATTGCCCAAGAGAAATAAGAACACATGTTCAAACAAAGATTTGTACATGAATGTTAATAACAGCTTTATTTATAATAGTCAAAATCTAGAAAGAATCAACAATCAACAGATGAATGGTTAAACAAATTGTGGTGTATCCATATAAAGAAATACTACTCTGCAGTAAAAGAAATGAATTATTGAACACAACAATACAGATGAATCTCAACAACAATATGATAAGTGGGAGAAACTATATATAAAAGAAAACATACTGAATGGATTGCATTTATATAAAATTCTAGAAAAGGGAAAACTTTAGTGATAGAGAACACATCAATGGTTTTTAGAGCCCAAGTGGGATAGAGGAGGGAACTGAACGCCAAAAAGGTATGAGGGAGTTTTGTGTATGATAGAAAAGTCCTATATCCTGACTGTGATGATGGCACATGATTATACACATTTTCAAGAGTCATCAAATTATACACTTAAAATTGTGAATTTTATTGTGTATAAATTTTATTGCAATAAACCTAACTTTAGGAAAAAAAATAAAGAAAACCATAGCAAAATATGTATGAGGGCTAATCATCCACACGGCATTAAAAATTAACATCTGCTCCATTCTTACTAATGAAAGCAGAGATGCCCCAGTTGGTAAAAAATACCCAGCCCTGAAGCAACCACAGCATGCCAGGGTATGTAACTGAAAGAGCTGTGATGTGGCCAATAGAAAGATGGGAAAACTACAGTATTCATTTTGTGAGTGTTAAGAACAAAATAAAGTTCAATTGCAATATTTTTTTAAAAAATCCAAAGAAGTATATATAAATAACTCTTCTGTATGCATCAAAAATATTAAGATCAAGAAAGCAAGGAAAGGGAGAGTAACTCCTTCAGATTAAAGGAGACTACAGAAACAAGAAACCTGAAAACATAATTCTGGATTGAATCCTAAACCAGAAAAAAATAAACATCTATAAATTACACTGTTGGGAAAACTGACCAAATTTGAATTTGGACTATAGATTAGATAATAGTATCATATCAATGCTATATTTTCTGATTTTGATAATTGTGATTATGTAAGTGAATTTCCTTTTTCTTAGGAAATAAAGAGTGAATTATTTAGTAGTAATGGGGCATGTAATCTTCAATTTACTTTCAAATGGTTCAGGAAAAAAATAGAATAACAACAGAGATGGGACAAAATGTAAACAATTAGTAAATCTGAATAAAGTGTATACAGGAGTTTCTTGTAATATTCTGGTAATTTTTTGTTTGAAATAATATCAAAGTAAAAATATGTTAAATATATATGGGGGAAGGAAACTGGAGCCCAAAATGAATTAGATACTTATTGCAGTAGTTCAGGAAAGGGGTAATTAGAACTAGATTTAATGCGATGGTAGTGTGAATGGCTACTTTATACTGTTTCTGTGTTTAAAGCGGAGAGGTAGATTTAATTTGTTTTTGCCTTTGTTAAAGAATAAGGAAAGTAACCATGCATTCTATTACGGCCTTTTAAAAAAGAATTTTTGCCTATTTTGTGTCCTAAGATTCTAAATTTATTTCAACTTGCTACAAAAAAGTTATAGTTCATATATTCTTCTGTAAAATATAAGAAAACAGAAGAAATAGAGCAAAGAAAACTCTATAAATGGAAATTTAGTTGTGATAAACAGAGTTGGAAGAAATATATTCCCTAAAGACTGTAGCACTAAATCATTCAGAACCCATTTGTGCGGTTGTGTCATGCTAAGTCTTAGGAAAATGAACTAACATAGAAAGAATCTCCCAGACAGACAGATTCAGAATTCATGGTTTCACATAGGGCCTTGACTATCCATCACCTGCTTCCTATTCCTTAGAGCTCTTCTACTTTCCCCACCGGCCATCCAGCAGAAAAGCCAGCCTCAGACACTGTTTCCTGCTCCCTGGTCTCAGCCTCCACTCAAGCTTTGCAGGATGATTAGTAAGTATTAAAGATAAATTAGGGCCTAACTGATGCTTTCTCCCAGAAGGAATCAGAAGAATTGACTAGGCATTGACTGGGCATGAAAAAGGATGAGCATTAGAGCATTTGCAGTGTGAATCACAGGAATATGTGAATCTGAATCACGGGAAAATATAGCTCTCTTCCTCCACAGTGATAAACCCTAAAGGTCAGGAGAGGGATGAAGTGCAAAGTGATCCTGATATGAACAAACAGTTACCACCCCCCCACACATACACACACATACCTGCACATACAAAACTGAAATGAAATCCTGTCACAGATTACACAATATTGAAAAAGAACAAAATACGCAATATGACAATGAGAATCTGGGAGTATGAGCCAACTGTACTTGATTCTAATCATTATTCTAACATTTACTAAATATCGAAATTTATTCTTCAGTTTCCTTTTCTGCAAAATAAACCCTAATATGCATCTGACTAATTTATTTCAGCAAAGAAATAATCTCTATCATACCTAGTGTGATATTTAGCTCATAATAAGTACAGAGTAAGTAGAAGCTTATAATTAGAGAAAGAACATTTATATTCAATTTATATAATATATAAATATATATTTGTGACAATCTCAGGGATGTAAGCCAACTCTGAGTATCCCAATTTTCCAATACACTTTCATATTTACTTTCTGGTCAGGTACTGAGATTAGGTTGCAAACAGGGACTAACGTAAGGAAACAAGCAACTGAAGCAAATGTAGGAGAAATAAAAGAAGGAAACTAACAGGAACTCTAGAGATATTTTTTTTATTAACGAAAACATGCAGAAAAAGAAGGCAGTTCCAATGTGCTTCTTTCATCCTCACTTTTTGCACAGAGGCAAGTTGGACTCCTGGTAAGGAGCTCCAGCGAGGGAACCAGACTGGTAGGCTTCACATCCTGGCTAACCATCGGCTAACCGTGTAACCTTGGGGATACTAAGAGCATTCACTTGCAGGGTTCTTGTGAGAATTAAATGTTAAACATGGACAGCATTAAAAAAGTATGTGTCTGGTATATAGATGGTACCTGCTCAATAAAGAGAAAAATCCATCCAATAATGTAATACTCTGGTCACTCTGAATGTTTTCTACGACTATTAATTTGTCAACCAAAAAAGCAGAAGAAAAAGCTTAAAGATACACATCATCCTTGGTCCTAATACAGTATTTATGGGAACAAAAATGTTATACCTTGTAAACTGCCAAGTGCAAGGCTGTAAATCCATTTTTTGTCAGTCGAGATGGGCGGAGCCCTTTTAACATAAGAGTTCGAATATGTGACTTGTTGCCTCAAAGAGAAAAGAGGAAAATGGTTAAATTGTTGTGGGGGTGGACTAAGTGACTTTAAAATCTCTCTTTGACTTAATGATAAATGTCACACTGATGTATGAAAATGTCAGATTGCTGTTCTGCAGGCCATTAGATTGCCATTAATTGACAACCTTACTTAGTAGTGAACATTTCTATTACACTCATAAAACTTTGTATCAATGTTGTATATTTTAATGCATTTGTCTTACATTTTTTATTTAATGCCCTCATCATCAGATGGTCTTAAAACATAACAACATGAAAAAATTCATCTCAATAAACTGTTAGTGGAATCTTAGATAAAAATCTAGTTGTACAGGATTTCCCAGAGCATCATTAGCTGTAGAGCTTATTTAGATCAGAGAAATCTGGAGGATATGACTAAGGTTGGGAAAGTATGTTTAAATTTGGGAGGAAGATCTGTTAAGTAGAGTCTGCTAGTTTGGGAGGGATGGTTAAGCGATATGGTTAGAGTTGATACTTGTACATTAGTGTTCTATTTGAAAAGCCAAGTTCAGTGAACACTAGTTTGGGTTAACAAAATAAATATTAGCCATTCATTAGTTCAATAAATTTACTGAATACCTACTATATGCCAGGCACCATCCTTGGTGTTTGGGAGATATTAGTGAACATAACAGAACAAAATATGAGCCCAATTAAATTCTTAATCTTCACTTTGATCAATCTTCACTTTGAGATTTTATCTTTGGCATTTATTACCTCCTAAATATCTTACTGTAGATTGTGAAGCAATTACTTGATGATATTTTGGGGAACACTTCAAGCGCTTCTGAATTTAACCTAATCCTTGACTGGCATGCCCATTTCTAATACTGAAAAACGCCTTTTTGATTTCCAAGCAAACTAAGTGACTTAGTTCAGGGTGGGAACACAATGAAACTTAAATTCAGAACTAAATCAATTGGAATATCTGTCTGGTTCAACTAAAGCTTATCAGGGATGTAGGAGCAAAGCAACAGAGAAAATTGAGTATGAACAGAATTCTCTTGTAGACTATTAAGCAGCTAAAATCACTGGCCAGAGATACATATAACTAGTTTATAAATTATTGAGTTTCAAGCACTTACCTCCACAAATGCAACATAAATGAAGTAGAGACAGCCCATTTTCCGTGCGGTAATTTAAATTGACTTTACTGAAGGCATCATCAGAGCTGAAAACAATATTTTACAGATGATCACAAATTTCATCTTTCAGTTTGCTATTTTTCATTTGAAAAATTATAAATGGGAATTCTATAACATAAATTTAGAAGTATATCTTTTCTAGGATTCTTTCCTACCTCAAAAAAAAATTTTAAATATACCTCTATATAAAGAATAATTAAAATCAAGAGAAAAAATAATATTGAAAGTTTGAGAGACCAAGTTTAAATTAAAGACTTTCATGAACAATTCTGTGTTCTATATATAATTTGAACTGTTCAGGGCACCTCGATGAGTTAAAATTTATATATAAATAAAAAGCATAGACATTTGAAAGTAAACTCATTTCTCTCACACTCAAAATTTCACATCACATTTATGGAGAAATTCAAGAAATTCTCTCTCTCAAATAAAAAGTATCCTTTGAAAAAAGACTGGAGAAAGGAATACAATCCCAATGTATTACAAATTCTGCCTGAAGCAAGGTTTCCTCTTACTCTGACTGGGTCAGATTTCACAGATAAAGAGGGTCTAAACTCTGATAGGGTACCATCATACCATCCCAGGTGAGGAGTAGTGTTAGTGATTCAATTAAAGAAATCCTTGCCTGTGTCTGAACAAATACCATTGTCCCAGGAGGGCCCTAGAGAGCCATAGGTAGCCTTTGAAAAGGAATGTAAAGCTAAAATTCATGACCTCTTGAGGTCCTTGGTACTTCCAGGACATTTTTCAGTGGAAATGAGATCATATCATTGGCCTCCCAGGTCAGTTTCAAGCTGCCTCCTACCTATTTAAGCCTTCAGCAGCTTTAGTGAGAAAGCATAATCTTTGGAGAGTGAGCCTTCCACATCATTTGTAAAGTCCTTATACTTGAAAGGTACTATAAATTCAGAACATTATCATCAAGTCACCCAGTTAAGAACTTCAAAAGCCAATGGAATTTTAAAATAGAAAAAGAAAAGGTGCTATTCTCCAGGGTGCTGCTAAAAAGAGAAAGCCTCTAAATCTAGGGACATTGAAAGACCTCAGTGAAATGTTTTAACTAGCAATGGGAGGCCCAGTGGTTTGTTTTCATGGACATAGGAATATTCCAGAACTTTCCCACCCTCCCAACTTTCTTGCTTTCTATGTTCAACCTCCCAGCGGCAAAGTTCACAGACATGCTTACTCATATTGAGAAATATAACTAAACGTGCTGTGGAATGCCATGTGCAGAAGTACAATAAACTCCGAGTCATTTGCACAAATGTTAATAATATAATATAGCAAGCAATCCAGAATTTCATGAAAAATTAGGAATTTAACTCCTATTTTCACTTTCCCCCAGCTCAATGAAGGATGCAAAAAAGAAACTATTTCTGACGAAAATACCACCATTTTAAATGTCTACCTAAAGTGAGACTAATTTTAAAAAGTATAGCTATTTTATGGTGTGTGCAGCAACTTCACAAAGTAACATGTTTCCACATCAAAACTTTGCCTGAGCCCGGCTTCTAAATTCTCACAGCCAATGGCATTAGAGATGTCTTGGAGAAATTCACTAAACAGGTAGCACTAAACGAGGGGCATGCAACGGCCCAGACCTGGAAATGCATCCACAGAGGTCTTCCCTGTGTTTACAACTTCAAAAAGGACAGGTTTCCCGAAGAGCTGAACTCTGCTTTTACAGATAAGTAGACTGGATTTTTCCCTTAAAGTTTGTCGGAAATCAACGTCCGTAAATAAAAAGGGAAAGAAAACTGTGCCTAGCAATTGAGGATGTTGACTGACAATGATTTGGAAGCTCTGAGATGCTTGGTCCTTGGTCCTTCCATTATCCAGCAAACAAAACACACAGTAAGATCAGGAGACAGAAAACAAAGTATTGGTGTGGGGAGGAGGGGAAAGCCTTCTGTTAAATATAAACAACTATATAACCTTCAGCCTAAGAGAAAAACAGGGAAGAGATTGCTTTCTTTTGGGCTAACCATAATAAACTTAATGGCAAACACTGAAAGAAGAAAAAGCTTGGGAGCTCCTCTGTAGCAATAAACCCTTGAGGAAATTAGTTTTTCAATGTGTATCTCTGATATTATATAGCAATACCTGCTGTGTTTTGATGTTTTAAAACTGGAAAAAATCATTTCAGCAGTGTGGGTCATCCTCAAAAGCTTGGTCCTTGTATTTACACCAGCATTGAAATCCTATCCTGCTTCTGCCTTTTAAGTAGTTTTTTCCCCGCCTCCACTTTGGGCAAGTTATTTAACCTCTTCAAGCCTCAATTTCTTCAGTTATTAAGTGATAAAAGTAATATATATGACACTGTGTTGTGAAGAATAAATGAGGTTAAGTGCTTATTACAGTGCCTGACACATGATGTTATCAACAAATGGTTACTTTATTGTTATCATTACTATCATTATCAAGTTTACTATGAATGTACAATTTTCCTTTTGTAGTCTAAGTCCTGGGAGAATTTTAGCACAATTTTCAAACCAAGTTTGACCTTCTTCAACCTCTCACATTTGACAACCTGTAAAATTCCTGATTTTGATAATTATTTCTATAGATATAAGTATGTTATGTTCACAATGATTCTCAAGCTCCTAGAAAATCTCTGACCTTGTCTTCACGTTTTTAAAACTGGCCACCAAGTTCCCTATTGTGACACCTAGCACTTATCAGTGATTCAGAGCAAGTACTAGAATCACAGTTTTGTAACGCAAATCAAGCGGCATCATTACCATAAGGAAGCTATTTTCAACACTAGAGGTATTAAAAGAACAAAAAATCCAGAGGGAAAAAAAGTTTGTGCTAAAAGTCATTTTATTGACAAAGTAGCCTCTACTGCTTTCTTATTCCAGGATCTAACTTTGATGAAGCATTAAGTCTGGCACAACACCTACTGAAGACCTACTGTGTGCTCCACCTCTCTTAATGCTCACTTCAGGTTACTTTCAACAGTCAGCTTGATATAAACTACCCACTAATTCTTGGATCCTTTAAGTGCATCAGTCCTGGGAATAAGCATGCTAGATAGGCTCCTGAAACTGACTGTAGCATTAGTCCTGATCTCTAATGCCCCAATCAACTTTAAAAGAAAGTAAACACTGAATAAACCGAAAATATAAGATGCTAATATCCATTGCTTTATTTAAAAAAAAAACACCAAATGAAAGTCTATTGTTTATATAAGTAAAATTGAAAGCACGATTATATTAGTGACTTTTTATTCAACAATTATTCTTTAGCTCATTGAATCTTAAACTAGATTTGACCATTCAGAAAGTGACTCAGTATACAGTTCTAAAGAGTTCCTTGCTCAACACTGAGCTGCTGCCTGTTGTTTCTGTTCCCTTGAATTCTGACCTCCTTGAACTCATGCAACTTCTATTAATACCAACAAAATGAATCAACAGAGAATAGACTCTCACAATATTTGGCAGTCAAGCGCAATTTGAAGAGTACAATTTTTATCTTAACTTTAAGAACTGGAATGTAATGTATTTTTTTAATGAGAGTTACTTTGGGGGCTATATTTTTGAATCCTAATTCTTACTTCCCATTAAATTCTAGTCAAATGTTTCTGTTTGGATACATGCAATTAAAATATTCAAGATTTTAAAGGAATCATTCCTAGGAGAGAGAGTTCATTTTCTCTTCTTTTGCCTCTTCTAAAGGAATGTGTATGCCAAATTCACTGCCAATTGAGCATCACTTATGTATTCTAATACCCTAAGCTCAATTTATTTTTTAATTTCCCCTTACATTTTTCATCACCTACCATGCCATAGTGTAACTTAACATATCCTAATGAGTTCATAGTGCTTGCTGGGGCATGAATGAAGTTCCTAATTAAAATGAAGTCACTACTATGAATATATTTCTAATAGTAAATTCTGTCCTTAATCATTAAAAATGGTAGTTCTGTACCCAAAGGTTACTTTCTTTCTTGTATCATAATGAACTCTTTTCTTAGCCTTCACCTTTTATTCAGAAAAATATGCAGTTTTATGATCCAATTAAACTTCTTTCTCATGACCTCATCCTTTCATCAAGAAGATATCTGACAAGACCACAAGTGGAAACTTATTAAAATGTAATATTTGAACAGTTTGACAAAAAATAACACACTATTGTCCAAGATATTCATATAGGTAGATACATTTTTTTAAATTAATTCATTGGCTGAAATTTAGGGAAAAGCAAAGAAGGTAGAAAGAGGTAAGTATTCTTTATGGATCATCTAATTTCCAAAATTGATAATTTAGGTTTCAAATAGCTGGTTGTAACTTCTTGCGTAGTTCTTTGTGGCTGCTGCTGATTTTCCCCCCAAACAATAGAAAGAGAAAAATTATCAATAAGGTTGTTCCCAAGATATATCCCCAAGAAATATCTAGAAACAAATTTTTCTAATATCTTCTAGATCAAATCTGCAAGCTAACAATATGAAGTATATTTTCATACAATAAACATTATAGAGATTTGGTGGCAGATAGAGCAAGAATAGCTAAGGATGATAAAAATGGGACAATAATAATTCTTATCTCATAGGGTTATTGTGAGGTTTAAATGAGTTAGACTTTGTTAAGTATTAGCTGCTATAATAATACTTTTTACTAAAGCATCAATATTGATTGTTTTCACTTTTTTATTGTTTTGCTTTGCATTTGAGAAGGGGGATAGGGAAAGAGAAAGGTAAGGTGGAGGCAACATGATATGGGAGGGAAGAATAGAAGGAGGCTAAAGCGGGGAGGGATAGTGAGAGCAAGAGAGGTAGCAAGCTAGAGAGAGAGAGAGAGACTGAGACAGAGAGAAAGACAGAGATTGAGATCAAGCTGCTTCAGGAAGTTTTCACAAGATATTCCTGTAAAATTGTCATTCCTAACTAGTTTTACCTAGACAAGCAAGAAAAGAAGTAGAGTGGTAGACAGCCTTGGGGCAATGTAATTCTCTGCTTTTCGGTTTGAGGTATTTTTGCTGTTGTTGCTGTTTGTTTTGTTGCTAATTAGTAAAATGCACCAGCCAAATATGCCAAATAATACTTTCACTCTATTTTAATTTTATGGGAGGACATATCCCTCCACTCCCAATATTCTACTTAGCACTTTCATGGGGAATTTCTCTCTTCTTAGATGAGGTCAGCCTCAAATGTTTCGGAGCTATTTATTTCATAATAGCTAAATTCCATAATTGGTTATTGTTCTGAAAAAGTAGGTTTTTGGAAGATGTTTCATTTGGAGAATAAGTGTGGTGGACTGCAGCTGAGCTCAGAGCAACATTTCAGGGAGAAAATATCAGGAAGGTACATGTCAAAAAACCTTCATTTTTGGGGCTGGCCCCGTGGCCGAGTGGTTAAGTTCGCGCACTCCGCTGCAGGCGGCCCAGTGTTTCGTTGGTTCGAATCCTGGGCGCGGACATGACACTGCTCATCAAACCACGCTGAGGCAGCGTCCCACATGCCACAACTAGAAGGACCCACAACGAAGACTATACAACTATGTACCAGGGGGCTTTGGGGAGAAAAAGGAAAAAATAAAAAAAATCTTTAAAAAAAAAAAAAAACCTTCATTTTTCCCCCCTTTTCCTTTTTTTTTTCATTTCCTCTAAATATTGCTTTCCCATGGAAAAGAGCATTCTTTTAACTTATTTTTGTTCATTTATTAAACCTAATCAAAATGAGATATTACATAATATTGACCAAGACATATATACTCACTGCCAAAATAGATTAAAAATGAGAAACAATAGGGTTCTTTTGATTATGTTAAAAAGCCATGATATTGGAAAATTATAATTTCTCTGGAAGCTCCTCATACAGGTTCAAATTTCATATTACATATTAAGCAGACAAAAAGTAGCCTTGACAATGAAATTAGCAAAACATAGTTCTTAAATTTCTAATGACTTAAAAACATATGGAAACAAAATAATTTAATTGGAAGTTGTATATGGAAAGCCATCACATAACTGGTTTTCAAAGATCACGTATCACCAGGGTATGTGAGTGGGGGTGTAAAACATATTCCACTACTCCCACACATAGGGGCAGTTCTAATACACAGGATATACAAAACTGTGAAGAGGCAAGAGGAAAGTGAACATTTTTTAAGGATAATTCTGATCCATACCTCTTTCCCCGTCCTAGGTTGAGAACCAAGATCATGAAGATCATACATTTTGAAATTAAGTACAGTTGGGTGCAACCCCAGCATAACCATACAAGCTGTGTGACCAGTTCAAGACAGTTTAATCTGATTAGGCTCATTTTCTTCGAGTATAAAATGGTAATTGCATTACCTAACTCAGAGGGTTGTTAACATAAACAATGACGATTAATTTTCAACGAACATTTTTGAGTGTTTACCATGTGCCAGTCACTGTGCTAAAGCACTTTACATTTAGGCTTATATGAGCTAAAACATATATATATATATATATATATATATTTTTTTTTTTTTTTTTTTTTTTTGAGGAAGATTAGCCCTGAGCTAACTACTGCCAATCCTACTCTTTTTGCTGAGGAAGACTGGCCCTGAGCTAACATCCATGCTCATCTTCCTCTACTTTATATGTGGGACGCCTACCACAGCATGGCTTTTGCCAAGTGGTGCCATGTCTGCACCCAGGATCCGAACCGGTGAACCCCAGGCAACTGAGAAGTGGAACGCGCAAACTTAACTGCTGTGCCACTGGGCTGGCCCTGAGCTAACATGTATTAAAATACCTAGTAGCATGCCTAGCATATGGTAGGCACTAAGTTGTCAGTTTGTTTCAAGTGCTATAGAAATAGATATTACAAGTAAATACAAATATAAATAAAAGTGAATAAGACAAAGAAGCTGCCTTAAGTGAACACATATACTAGTGGTTAGACAGACCTGTAAATGGATAAAGACAATACCATGTAGTAAGTGTTATTATATGGGTAAACATAAAGATCAGAGACAGCATAGAGAAGGAAATAATCAGACAATGGTACTACAATGTACCACCTCTTTCCTTCCTTCTTCTCCCTTCTCTTCCTGTCTCCAAAGTTATGAGTGAATGGAACTTTATTGTGGAAGGTGAAGGAACATTCCATTCCATTCACCTTCTTTCCCACATCAAGCTCTCATTCCAAAGCTGCTATGATTTGACATGAGCAAGATAATGGTTTGGTTCTTTTTGTCTTTTCTAAGCTTAGTACTATATTGCTCTGGGTTGTATTGTGGGTGAAAGCTATACCAAGACATTGTGTATTTGAGCTGACAGAAGGCTTGGTGCATTATGGTGTGGAAAATCTCTCTCTCTCTCTTTTTTTTTTAACGATTGGCACCTGAACTAACAACTGTTGCCAATCTCTTTTTATTTTTTCCTTCTTCTTCTCCCCAGAGCCCCCCAGTACTTAGTTGTATATTCTAGCTCTAGGTCCTCCTGGTTGTGCTATGTGGGATGCACTCTCAGCACGGTCTGATGAGCGGTGCCATGTCTGCGCCCAGGATCCCGCCCGGCCAAACCCTGGGCCACTGAAGTGGAACGCGCTAACTTAACCACTTGTCATGGGGCCAGCCCCTCTCTCTCTCTTTTTTTTTTTTTTGGCAGGGGAAGATCTGCCCTAAGCTAACATCTGTTGCCAATCTTCTTCCTCCTCCTGCCTCGGCCCCTGCTTCCCCACAAAGCCCCAATACACAGATGTGTATAGTTGTAAGTTCTTCTGGTCCTTCTGTGTGAGCTGCCACCACAGCATGGACACTGACAGATGAATGGTGTAGTTCTGTGCCCAGGAACAGGCGTGGGCCGCCAAAGCAGAGTGTCCTGAACTTTAACTGCTAGGCCATCAGGGCTGACTCTGGAAAATCTCTTCTAATGAATGGTATTAGTATCTACCATGAACACCATAAAGAAACTTGTCAGCAAATGAAAACAACAAAAAACTCCCAGAATCCCTCAGACAAACCTGTATTTACATCAGTGATCCTCCACCCGTGACTCTTGTGTTAAATGTTTCTTATACAGTTTTCCTGCTATCTACATGTTTGAAGAAATCTTGGATATCAGGCAGCATAATACACTTGTTCATCATGGAAGAACTCCTTACATTATATAAGGCATAAATAAAGATGAGAAAGGAAAAGTTTCTAACATATATTTAACACCTAAAATGTCCTACATACTCAATTAAATGTGTCTCATACAACATTATGTCTAACCTTCCTGACTACCCTTAAAATTTTGGTGTTTGAGTCAATGAGTAAGACAATTTATATTCTTAGCACTCCATTCTTTTCTTTCCTTGTCATCCATCACTTTATTCTAGAGAAAAGAAAATCCTCAGAACTTTGCCCTCGGCATGATTGACTCTCTTTCCCAATGATGCTATCTGCCTTGCTGGGACCAGACAAAGCAGAGGGTTCTGTATGTATTTGCTTGCTCCCTTGGCTCTCTGTAGATCATACTAGTTGCTTGCTTTCTATTCTCATGTTCCTCAATCTTTCACTGATATCACCTCAGGCAGATTTCTCAGTGCAACTTGGATATCTTTCTAGAAGTGTAGTTTTCAAACTTTAGCAGAAGTATCATTTTTAGCATGCAGAAGTATTACCTGGGGAGCTTGGTAAAAATTCAGGTTTCTGGAAATCATCCCCAGAGATTCTGATTCTTTTGACATGGAGTGGAATCATGGAGTCTAAAATTTTGGCAAGCACTGCCGGCTACTCCACTGTAGGAGGTCCTCAGCCCTTGGAGAACACGATTCTAGGCTGTGGGTAATCCTCTCAGCTCCCTTGTTACCACTTCTGGCTAATGGGACATCTCCACAGCTTCTTTAATGGCTTCAGCACCAGGCTAGTGGTCTTCCTCTCCACAAAATGCCCTATCATTATTCTCAGGGAATTTGACATCCATTTTGATGAGCCTTCTAATACTCTAGTCCAAAAACTCTTCACATCCCTCTTGATCACAATTTTTAAAAGTTATATTTCAGATTTTGGCACTACCTTGAATTGTTCTAACATTTTACACTTTTACTTTTAAAAAATCCTCTTAACTTAAAAACATTTTATCCTGTTCTCATTTCCTAACTTTTAATAAACTATTTGTTACTCCCACTTGATAACAAAGTCTTTAGTCTTTCAAATTGCCCTTATTTATCCAATTAGTCATGATAATAGAAACCTCCAGTTATTCAATGCCTACTATTAACACAGTAGTGTGTTAGGCTCTGTACTTAGCATTTAATTGACATCATTTTGCAAATATCCTGTTATTATTAACCTTTCAGAAGCAAATGAGGTTCAAGAAGATTAAGTAATATATCCAAGGACACACAGTTTGTAAATAGAAGAAACTGGATTTAAATCTGTTTGTATGACTGCAAAACCCTTACACTGACTGACATAGCTTTCTTACTCAACTTTGATAAAATGGTCAAGATATTAGTTTTTCTTGCCTCCCCTGGACTTTCCATGATACTCATCCACTCTTGCCAATATATCTTTACCTTACTATGCCTTTTATCTGGAACACTTTCCAAAATCAGTGAATAAATCAAGACCCTAAATCTTTTTTCGTATTCGAAAACCACCTTGTTTTTCCTTCCACTTAGCACTTGTCATGGACTGTCTTCTGTGAGTTGGTTATATATGTTTGCCCTCAACCAGACTGTGAACTCCTGGAGCAAGAAGCAGGGTGTGGTAGGAAGAGTCCTCTCTAGGTAGTCAGGCAGACCTTGCTACAAATGACAGTTCCAGTACCTGCTGACCTTATGATCTTGGCAAAATACAACGTCTCTAGTCCTTAGTTTATTATCCACCAGAATTGATAATATCTCCTATACAGGGTCATGGTGAGGACTAAATAATGTCTTGTATTTGATGTGTCTGGAGTAACACGTTGAATATAGCTGGCACATAAATTCCAAACTATACTCTCCCTAACACTGATTCTTGCCTCTCACCCCCATTACTAACCAGCAAAAACGAGGTCACATTTATTACATATAGTGGAAATGTAGGAAAAGTCAGCTATAGCAGGAGCTGTAGAAACAGCTGCTGGTTGTTGACATGGAATGAGAAAAACATCTCATACTTATTGTTAAGCTTAATCCTTTAAAGGATATGTTTTGTTTGTTTAAATTAGTTTTGACATATTTGCACAATACTTCTTAAATTAAAAAAAATAGTAAATGAGGTTTTGACTTTACAAAGTTGAGGAAAATCTCTTCAATTTAATCACATTTCATTTGGCATATTTATCTGAGTCAATAAGAGCTATAAGGCTTATGATTAAGTTCTATATTCGTATCTTTTTTCCAACAAGATAAATACGTATGTATAAATCTATTATACTAAAGTGCCAGTCACATCTCTGTAGGCATTTCAAATGTTTTCCCATAACTGAGCATGTGATACTACTTACAAAATTCAGCTCAGAGTATCTCATCATGAGTATCAATGCTGAGTTAATCATTTTGGGCCAAATAACACAGAGAATCAACTATTTCCCAAACCGTAAACTGAACACTTGTGAAGATCTCATTAACCCACTCATAAATTTCATATAAACTATATCATACATGGATAATTTTAGTTGTCAGTTATGTTAGCTTCTTATGTTTACTATATTTGAAATTTCTTTTGAAAAATATAATGCAATTTGGTCATTACTTTACCCTTGTTTTCCAAGTAAAACAGCAGGAGATTTTTTGTCATGAGTGTGTTACATGAACAACACAGCTGTTAGCGAACATGGCTAATTGGCCGACATGGAACTTTTCCTCAGTCAGGCAGCTAACTTAAACTGACCCTCCAAAATGCATCTAGTTTCTCAGTGCCAGATTCAATTTCTCCAGAAGGTTGCTTGTGTATATAAGGGTCCTGCCCCTCTTTTCTGAACATTTTGTGTCTTCCAAGGTTGTGACACTATGCCAGATTATTTTTCTCTTGTTATCATGGAACAAAATCCACTGAAAACCTGAAGCCAATATTACACCTTGTTATATGATTGTTCAGGGGCAGAACGATACTCAGTTCCATTAAGAGACAGCTTTTCAATGTCAAGAGATCAGAGGGTTTGTTAAAATTGGACTTACCTAGTAGTCCAAAGAGAACAATGTGGCCAATATGCTAGTACCATTTGGGAAGAGAAGTCTTGCTGTTTGTTGCTGGCATGACTTACAAGAATTATCTAGTTCCAGAGAAGATCATTCAGATCAGCAACAGCTTCTGTTCAAAGGCCAGCCCTAAGTTTCCTCTCATTTTAAACTTTAGTGATGGGAGCATGCAATATGCAAGTCATATTTTAAGGAGAGGAGATATTTGCCTTTTAGGAGTTAAATGAATGGAAAAGAAGGGATTATCTTACATTCTAAGGCTTAGAACACAACTGGTTACATCTGAGGTTATATGGGTTGTCCTTTTAAATACAGATATATCTAAAAACAAGATAAATGATGAAGACACTTATACAAGAAATAATAACTCTGACAACTTTACCCAAATATATTCCTTAGTTCTGCAAGTTCTTTTTCTTTGATCTGCAGGTCATCTTCTAATCTTTCTATTATAATAACATAAGATTCACTGACTTTCTTCTTCCATTCATCTAGTAAGGGAAAGCAAATGAGATTGATTCATAGCTGAGCTTTGCAAAATGTAGACACAGATCATAACATACAAGTAATTAAAACTCTGGGTTTTATTCTGAATTCTACAATACTTAATTTAAATTACTGATTGTGAGTTTAAAATGCAGATGTTTATATTTAAAATGCAATCATATTGAATTGTAGCAATTAAGAACCCATTTGATATTGGATAATATATTTACATAGAAGAAAATATTTGACTTATTTCATTTGATTTTATTGCATTTTAATTATAGCAATCTCTAGTTTCTAGACAAGAGTTTTCAGGCTTTAAATACTAGATACTTGAGATATAATTCTAAAATTCGTATATTCAGCAGTACGCCACAATCTTTTCTATAAAATTATACCTAGAAACTAATATAGTTTTGTAAGAAATTTTCTATTTTCTTTAAAGATATTTCGATGAAAAATAACTTGAGTTCAGATAATCTTCTTAGTACTTTTGTATAATATGCTATCTTATCCTGTGTGTAAAAATTAACAGATATTCCAATGAAATGTTAATTATCCAAAATTAGTATTAAACCATGTTATATTTAAGGATATAAGAATAATTACCAGTGCAAGTTTGCGTTGGTCTGGATTTATAATTTCCCATTTGTTAGAAGTTCCTTCTTTTCCCCAGTGCAGTTCGTCAGTTACAAGATTCCAAGTTCAAGTGCAGTGACAGTTCAGTTGAAAAATACTTTGATAGTCTGGCTAAAAATAAGCTGACTGTCAAACAGAATGTCATGCAACAATGACAAAGGACAAAATAGTTTGTGCTTTCAAGGGTGAAATCATAAAGGGAAGTAATCAGTCTGTTTGAAAGAGCTGTATCGAAAATAAACAGTAACTGTTTCAATAGGATTATTTGCCTCCATCAATTGATTGTATACCCATACACACCTTCATGGGCCATTTCTTTAAGAGGTAAACCTAGAAAGTGGTTCAGTTTCATCTTAGGTTCACAAAGAGCTATTAAAACTACCTAGATCTTCTTTCAGGATCATTTTCTTCTGAGCCAGAGTAATGGCAGTTGGAAAAGAGTGACTGGTGATGGAATTTGTCTCTCTCTACAAATAATGGAAACTCACATCCTATAGCATACTACTAATAGAAATTAGTATAGGTTTTGCTTATATTAGAGCTACAAAATTATGTTTGTAGCAGAAATTCTCAACATAGACCATGATTAATTTATACTACTTGATTATGTTGACTGTAAGAATCATAGATAAGAATCTAAGACACTGAGTTCTAGAGACAGTAATTCATAAAATAATAATGATGAGAATAAGATTATAAATAATAATTTATTTTCCATGTTTTCTGTGTGCCAGACACTAGTCTAAGTGCTTTATGTATGTTTTGTCATTTATACCTCATACAATCCTGCAAGGTATATATTATTTCCATATTACAGATGAGAAAATCCAGACTTCTTAGTAGGTAGAGGAGTCTGAAGCCAAGTGTGGGCTGTATAATTCTAAAGTTCAAGCTAGATATTATTAGTGATACGTCTCCCATAATTCCTCTCTTAGTCACCTTCCATTTACTTAATGGGGACATTTCTCTTTGTATATGAGAATTTCTATTGACATAAATGAATGCAAAGTATGATGTAGAATAAATGGAAAATCTAGAAAGAAAGGTTATCTGATTTTAACTATATATTTCTTTTGGAAAATGTAATTATACCTAGAAGATATAGATTTCAATCTTGAAATTCCCATCCAGAGGCTACAGCTTTATTGTAACAGGTACGGATTTCATATTTATTATAGTTGAATGTTCAAACAACTATTTCTTTTGAAGCAAATGCTTAGACAAATTTAGAATTCCCCACATCTTTTTCTCAGTAAAGGTGATCTAAGTTCCAGAGGGAAGGTTTCCATACCGATCAGATATAGTTGGAGAAGTAGGTATCTGATTTCATGAACATCTCCGTCCTCCCCTGGATATAACTCTCCTTATCTCTCCTCATCAGTACATGCTGTCATGTCTGTTGATGTTTCCTATACTAGGGGGGCCTCTGGTTACTTGGCCTAAGCATTCTGTGTTTTCCTTGTTTGAAGACTAGACATCTTCAGCTGCACCATCTTTCTCTCAGCACTTGTCTGTCCCCCATCTCCTCAGGGTGGAAAGTCTTTGTTTTCCCAAGACAAGCTGCCCTCAAGTAGGCACCTGACTTCTTCAGTGCTTGGCAGTGAAGACCAAGCATTTAGTACAATTCTGAAGACCATACTGGATAATCTTCTTTAAGAGGCTTGCAATCTCCCGGGGCTACACCTTGCAAAGTAAAGCACAAGCTCTCCCTTCTCTCAGATTTCCCTAAAACAGTCATGGTTTCCATACCTTGAATCCAGAGGGACAGGGATGGGAGGTAGGGCTGTAGGCCTTCTTGAGGACAGCTAAGTCTATTTTTCCTGATCTTCTTTCTTCTTTCTCTCTCTACTACCTCAAATATTAAACCAGTGTGTATGTGTGTATTTCCTCTACCAGCGAAGGAAAATCTAGTTCTTCTATCATCTTGCATTGTCTTTCCAATTTCCTGTTTGAGACATAAATTTGATACACTGATTTTTAGGACTTTTCCTTTTGATTTTCAAAAGGCTTTTTATTCTCTCAAAAAGGCCAGCTCTTACAAATGAAAGCTTCGTCTTTCAAAGCTTCAATTTCTGCCATAAATTTGAAAAACAAATCAGCAACTCAATTGAATTTTTCTACACTCTGAGGCAATAAATTTTGCTCAAAAAAAAAGGGGGAGGATAGCAACATAAAAATGCAGGAAATGATGGTCTCAATACTTAAAATACTAAATGTTACTGAAATATAACAACTTCCTACTTCCAAAGGAACAATATCTAGAAGCCTTTTTTATGAATGTGAATCTATGTCATGGGTGGAGTAAACCTCTTGAGTGCCTTCAGGGAGGTGAAAAAATGGCTGGACTAAGTAAAGATCCAAGATAAGACTCCTGCTTTCCTTTCCTAAAGAATGTTGGAGGAATCCACATGGAAGCAGGAAATATTTTTCCCACTACTCAGTACCTTTCTGTAAACATTACTTCTATCTTGTGTTGGCCACATGCTCTAGATTGAATCCTACTCTTTTCACTTCTGAGACTTCCAGAAAAGCAGGAAGCATGTTATCTCATAGTATCAAAAAACAAAACCTAAATACACAAGTAGTCAGCTTCTCAAACTTTAGTGAGAGCAGACCCTAGGCGAGGAGCTTTATAAAAATTTAGAAGCCAGGGCTCCATCTCTAGAAATTCTGATTCGGTAGATCAGAAGTAGGGCCCAGGAATCTGAATTCTAACAGGCACCCCCTAGTGATTCTAAAGTAGATGCTACTTGAGGCATACTTCGAGGAGCACTATTCCAAGGTTGCTTAAAGTGAGATGCCTACTTGCCTGAAGGTTTTTGAGACTTTGAATTCCATGTAAGAGAAAGGAGAAGACGATAACTGGAGTAAAGAGAAAAAGATTGTTTCACATTCTCTTAGAGTTCTATCCTGTGGTAATCACTGGGGCAACAGATGATTTGGCTGTGCATGTAGTCTCATATTGTAAAAGTGAATCACAAAAATGGAAGCACCCACGATGCCTTTTCATAGGTGAATGGATAAACAAACAAACTGTATGTGCAGCCATACAATGGAAATTCATTCAGCAATAGATGAAATGAGCTACCAACCCAAGAAAAGTCATGACAGAGCCTTAAATGAATATCACTAAGTGAAAGAAGATAGTCAGATAAGGCTACATACTATATGATTCCAATATATGACATTTTGGAAAAGGTAAAACTATAGGGACAGTAAAAAGATCAGTGGTTGCCAGGGGAAGTGGGGAGGGGGAAGGGATGAACAGGTGGAGCACAGGGAATTTTTAGGGTAGTGAAATTATTCTGTATAATACTGTGATGATGGATACATGACATTATGCATTTTGAAAAATCAATAGAATGTAAAACACTAACGTAAACTATGGACTTCAGTTAATAATAATTTATGAATACTGGTTCATCAATGGTAACAAATGGACCAGACCAATTTAACATGTTAGTAAGAGGGGAAACTGTGGCAGGGGGTGCGAGGGGAGGAAGGAGTATATGGGAATTCTCTGTACTTTCTGCTCAATTTTTCAGTAAATCTAAAACTTGTAACAAAAGAGTCAATTAATTTTTAAAAATTAAGGAAAAAATATAAAACAATAAATAAGACCAAAAGATAGTAATTCCTTAACAAGACCACTTGAGTTTTCCAAGGAATATTTAGAACTTATAAGGAAAAGCCTTCTCTGAGGAACACAGAACTAATAGTAAGCACTTTTTCCTTTTACACTTGCTTGGTCTTTTTTTCATTCAAAATATCAGGGTAAATTTAGTAAATACCTTATTTCTTCAACTATTCCTTTTTGACCAACCCTTGTGTTCTATTGACTTGCCTAAATCTAATGATAACAGCTCCATCTTTTCAACTGATGTATCAGACCGCTTCAGCACATACAGAGATATGTACTAATAGTCCTTCAATAAGGCTATTTACATTCTTTCTGAATTCCTTTATTTTGGGTTCATATGATTTATTTATCTCAATATACACTTGTGCATTTGCTATTTATATTTTATGCTTGTCATTTTATAAATATTTAAAAGGATGCTTTCAAGATGAAAAATACAAAAATTGACCTTGAGACTTTTCTACCTTTACGAGTCCAACAAAGAAATCATAAAGAACACGTATCATGAAATAAAACTGATGCACAATTCTTACCACAACCTAGACCATTCTTTCATCATATATGAGTTCTTATTAATATGTTCCCAAGTTTTAGGGAAGTTTAGATTTTTGATGTGTTGCATCTGGTTGATAAGCAATTAAGAGAATCATTGCTTTAAATAAGACTTACTAATTGGTAAATATTTAGATTTTTTCCCTTCTTTTTTTTTTTTTAAAGATTTTATTATTTCCTTTTTCTCCCCAAAGCCCCCCCCCCCCCCCCGTACATAGTTGTATATTCTTCGTTGTGGGTTCTTCTAGTTGTGGCATGTGGGACGCTGCCTCAGCGTGGTCTGATGAGCAGTGCCATGTCCGCGCCCAGGATTCGAACCAACGAAACACTGGGCCACCTGCTGCGGAGCACGCGAACTTAACCACTCAGCCATGGGGCCAGCCCCATTTTTTCCCTTCTTTTTAATAAATGTTAAATTACTTATATTGAAACAAAGTTACCTAAAAGAAAAATTTAGCATTGTCTAAGATGTCTACAATTATTCAATTAAAATTTTTCTTTGATTAATTAATTTATTTTTTTATGGTAAGGAAGATTAGCCCTGAGCTAACATCCACTGCCAATCTTCCTCTTTTTGCTGAGGAAGACTGGCCCTGAGCTAACATCTGTGCCCATCTTCCTCTATTTTATATGTGGGATGCCTGCCACAGCATGGCTTGCTGAGCAGTGTGTAAGACTGAACCTAGGATCTGAACTGGCAAACCCTGGGCCGCAGAAGCTGAGCACGTGGACTTAACCACTATGCCACTGGGCTGGCCCCTGATTAATTTCTTTTTTAAACAATATATTTCTGGTTTTAAAAAAGCATAAATTGTAAGATTCTTATTTGTCAAACAAGTTTTCTTTTCCACTAGAATATCTAAATTTATACTATGTTGGATGGAAATATAAATCATCATTATGGTCTGAACATTGTTGAGATAATATTCAGATTAATCCTCAAAAACGAATAGGACTTGAGAATATATAATAATGAAAGTAAATGTGAAAAAAATCAATATCACAGTAATTTAAACAGGTATTCTCAGTATCTCTGTGAGAGTTTATTAAAGAAATAAAAAACCCCAATATCGCTATTTTTATTTCCAGTATACTGAAACTGCCAATGCAAAGATCTTAATCTTTCCTGTGCTTTCTTTTGTTGCTAGGTGAACATAAAGTAAAGTTTTATTAAAGAATCTAAACTAAACATTGATGAGTCATATCTGTCATTTGCTAAAACTTCCTTTTCCAAATTGATAAGATTTCTTTCAATTGTCAGTTCAGCTCTTCATTGGTTGATTGAATCATCTATTCATTCAATAAGCATGAATTGTACCAAGCACTCTAAAAAGCTCATGGGGACCAGGGACAGACAAGTACAGAGGCAACTGTGATACAGCATTTGCCCTATGACCAAGATACACATGACAGTGACAAGAAAGTGCATCTAAGAAAGCTTACATTCCAATCAGAAAAAATTTCTTTGAGGCGTTAAAACCATCAGAATAATCTAAACCTCATGACTCAGGCCACTTCCATTTCTCCTTCACCTTATTTTCCCCTCCTAAGAGTCAGCTGGCTGGTAAGGACATAACATTGTGTTCTAATTTCAGTTCAACTAATAACTAAGATTGTCTTTGGGAAAATAACATTTTCATGTTTGAAGTTTGTCCCTTAAAAAACAAACAAACAAGAGGTGGAGGAAGGAAACAAAACTAGTTAGTTCTACTTACATTGCATTAGTTTTCTTTTCACTTGTCAACTATCCACTTGTTGCTTTCCTCAAAGTAAAAAGAAAACTAATTTGATGTAGGTAGGAAAAATTACTTAAAGGTTCAAAAAGTGGATGTATATAACATGTTGTTACAGAGCCTGCTAAGTGATTCCATACGACCAGTTCTTTGCTTAGACCCTCCAAGCAGAAACAATCTCAGAAAAGAGTCTGTCCAAGCACAGTTATCACTATTTTTGTTACATCTCCTCCTATATCTTAGTGGAAGAATAGTGGCAATGGTTAACCTGCTATAGACTTTTATGCCCCCCTCCTGCCATCTTATATCATATTAGTGTCAGAAATGGCGTCAGTCTTTGGCATGTACTCAAAGGTTCATGATCTCCCTTCTGTCCACATTGTCCAGCTCAGCATCCCAGCAATCAGATATCACAACCTTACATTGACTTGATTATATAACATTTTCTATCCATTTTTTTTTTAAAGATTGGCACCCAGCTAACATCTGTTGCCGATCTTTTTTATTTTCCCTTCTTCTTCTTCCCAAAGCCCTCCACTACTTAGTTGTATATTCTAGTTGTAGGTTCTTCTGGTTATGCTATGTGGGACACCGCCTCACCATGGCTTGATGATCAGCGCCATGTCGGTGCCCAGGATCCGAAGTGGTGAAATCCTGGGCTGCTGAAGCGGAGCGCACTCACTTAACCACTTGGCCATGGGGCCGGCACCCCATTTTATACGATATTTGCGGAACTAGGCTGACTCCTTTCACAGCTGAAATTTCATATAAATATAATCTTGAATGTCCTGACTATAAATTAAAAGGAGTGCTATGGTTAAATTAGTGTAAAGCTGTTGGGGATATAAAAAAGTCAACTTTTACCCACAGCTTCATTAATGGATCAATACATTTGGTTGAGTGAATCAACAGAAAATCAAAGTTTGTGGGGCCACACAGTTTTCTGATTTCTTGTTGCAGGAACTCCTGCTTCTGAAGCCAATTATTAGAGGACTTGTTACAGCAAGTAATATTTGAGTGCATCCTTAATGCCAGGCAGACTTTTGATACTAAACCCAGGTTAAGTGCTTCCAATTTTATATAATCAACATATGTCCTAATAGATTTATATCATATTTTATTAGCATTCAAATAACATACCCTTCCCACCCAGTGTTCAAGTTCAATAATCAAAATGTATATAAAAACATTTATGTTTTCAACTAGAATTTGTGAACAAGTTGCATATGTTTTCTTTACAACTTTACTCTCTGTCTTTAATATGGATTATCAAGAGTAGACTGTAATTGTTATAAATTTCAAGATGATTTGTTTTCATGTAAAGCCATTTTCAGAAGTAACCACTGCATTTGAAATAAGCATGTAGCGTATTGTACTTTCCCAGTCTGGTAAGATGGAGAGTGATTGCCTCTACCATTCTTGCCCTTATCTCCCACGAAAAGTCCTATTCCTACTTCAGGACTCAATTTAGGTGTCGGCACCTCTGAGGAGTCTGTACAACTCCATAAACTATTCTGACCACCTACTCCTTGTTGTTCTCATTGTATCCAGTATCCTGCTTTGTCTCTTGAATCCATAACTGTGGTCACTTGAGCTTCATACTAATGAGGAACAAAAGATGTGAGTTAGTAGATTTAGCTCAGTCTAAACATCTTACCTTACCATTTAAGATCACCAGCTCCGGAGAGCTAAAGCAAATGAGGCAAAGACGCTGCTAAGCTGGGTGTCCCTCACGCTTAGATCTATTAAGCCATGGCAGAATATGCTGGACTTAAATTTCAAGTCTGGAGTCTAATTGTTTAAGCTGTCTTACCAAGCGATACCATTTCCTGAATGCTGCTCAGAGTTTCCCAAGTTGAGGCCTAGGTTTGAGTAGACAGACAGTGCCCTAAAATTGTCCCCATATTTCCCTACTTCATACATGCAGCCAGAAATGATGGAGCCTGTGCTGAAGGACAAAGTACAAAGTACAAAGCATTTGGAATTTGTGAGGGCCTTAGGGATAGAATGAGAGATGAGTGCATGATATTAGTTGAGGTTTAACAAATTAGTTCCATCATCATCTTTCTGAAACTTTCATTTCCCATGATGCTGAAAGGCATACGTTTTATTTAGCTACATAATAGTTAACTTATTAGCTAATCATAATAGTTACCTATGAATCCTCTAAAGACCACAATTCTTCTCTTTGAACTATTTCATAATTCTCAATTCTTCTATTGAGTCTGGATATGTACTAATCCACAAAATCATCTTGAAATGACATATCAGGTCTGCATCCTTTAATGTTATTAAGGGTGGCTGTTACACCTGTTCCTTTTTGATGGCCAAACATATTTATATTTGGTAAATATGTACTACGGTTATATATGCGTGTGTAGACATTACATATATGTACATATGTATACCTTATATATATATGTGCATTGTATCTATCTCTCACATATATATAAATATTTCAAGAGCAGCAAGAAAATAAAACAAACTGATAACACACTTAAGTCCTACTCTAAGTCAAGTCTGTGTGAATGTAACACGTACTTCTATTAAAGTACCTATTACAGAAAATAAGGTTAATGCCTTTGTCCCTCCTATTAGGCTTGGAGCAACTTAAGAGCAGGAATTATGTCTTATTCATTTTTGCTTTCCCAACAGCCTAATACAGCTCCAGGTATAGACATAAATTTAATAGTTTTGGATTGAATTGAATTGAACAAAACTGAACAAACTGAATTGGATTGAACCAATTGAATTGAGTAGAATCAATCTCTTCAGTAAGGAAAACATTGCAAAGGTCTGGAAAAGAGGTAAGGTGAATATAGATGAAGCCATTGCCAGTTCTGCAGTTAAAACACGCAGCATTTTGAAATTCCATGCAAGGATAATTCACACAACTTTTTTTTTTTTTTAGGAAGATTAGCCCTGAGCTAAGATCTGCTCCAATGCTCCTCTTTTTGCTGAGGAAGACTGGCCCTGAGCTAACATCTGTGCCCATCTTCCTCTACTTTATATGTGAGACACCTACCACAGCAGGGTTTGCCAAGCGGTGCCATGTCTGCACCCGTGATCCGAACTGGCAAACCCCAGGCTGCTGAAGCAGAACGTGCGAACCTAACCGCTGCACCACCAAGCCAGACCCAGACAATTTTTAATCTCTTTATTTTCCTCATATTCCCTTTAAAAATTTGCCTATAACTAAAGAGGTTTTGCGTTACTTGGAGTTACTAGCATTAGTCATTTACACAAGGTGTTTGATGCTCTAGAGATAATTTACAAATCAGACTTTCAGAGAGCATTTAAACATTTCAATTACCAGGATCTACTCATGATCAACTAAATCAGAATTTAAATCTGAGTTTAGGCCCTTGAATTTACAAAAAAAACCACAAAAAAGTGATTTGGACACAGGTTGTCCATAAAATAAGCATACAGCGGCTCCTGTCTGCAAAGAATTTATAACCTAATTTCATATTCAAAAATATAACTTACTCTACAAAGGAGCTTTTGATAAGTGTCAAACGAAGGTGCAAAAAACACATAGTATATAAGTTAAGAGAGGACAGGGTTACATTGGGTGGCCACAGAAGGATTTTTGAACACAGCATGACTTGAGATAGGTCTTGCCACTTGTAGAGTTTTTAACATCTTGGAGCAGAAATAACTATTTAAGCTTGAGCGTATGATAAATTGAGAGCCTGGACACAATTTAAATCATTATATCACTTTAGAGGATTCAGAGAAACAATTAAGACAGTGTTCATTAAAATCCCTATTATTGCTCTACACAGTAAAACAAATTAAACAAAACCGATGGGATCGAAGTAATTTAAAATTCATCTTGGATTTTTTTTTTTGAGACTAACAATTGATCAGAGTAAGTTAGGCAAAGTCATAAATAGCAAATGACAGAAAAATTACATACAGTGGCAGCAATGGTGGAAAATATGAACAGGAAGGATAGCAAGAGTCAAAAGGAAAAAGTCAGGGGCGGGCCCGGTGGTGTAGCGGTTAAGTTTGCATGCTCTGCTTCAGCTGGCCTGGGGTTCACCAGTTTGCATCCCAGCGCAGACCTAGAACCGCTTATCAAGGCATTATCAAGCCATGCTGTGGCAGGCGTCCCATATATAAAATAGAGGAGGATGGGCACAGATGTTAGCTCAGTGACAATCTTCCTCAGCAAAAAGAGGAGGATTGGCAGCAAATGTTAACTCAGGGCTAATCTTCCTTAAAAAAGTAAAAAATAAAAATAAAAGTCAAACCAAGAGAGCTTAGAAAAGCTAAGAAAACCATAATTATCAGAGGAGAGAAGCACCTGGGGAGCAGCATAAGCACGTGTTCTATCAGTGAGAGGAATATGCAAATTATAGATGAATTCATGCTACATTATGGCAAAAAACACACTGAGGAAAGTGAGTGCTTTAAATAGAAGCATCATTTTATAAAGAGGATCATAAAAATTTTGCATGTTGTAAGTCTACTGAGATTACATTTGAAATGTAGTGTTCAGTGCTGGATACCTACCTCATTATCATGAAAGAAAGAAAGATCAAAGAAAGAAAACTTTTCCTGCAAATGCAGAAATGGATTATGAAATATATTTGTCCTGGCTAAAGAGAGTAATTGTACATATTCTCTAAATACTCCTTCAATAATTCCATTAAATTGTCCTAGATATCATGATTGAATGGGCAGCACATTTTCATCCATTTAGGTTTTATTTTCAATTTCAATTTGCAAAAGTCTTTCTAGTATAGTAAATTTTATCAAACCATTTCAGACTTACACTGACCAGGGCCCCTGGTGGCCATATGTCTTGACTTTTGGGTTAATGCAGATCATGGTGAGTTAAGCGTGGAGCTGGGAACCAAGTTAAAACGTTGTCCAATTTTTGTACTTTGCCCTATGTTGAGCTTTATGCTTAACTCAGAAATTATCTTCTGTTTTTATTCACTGGAAAACTTTGAAGATTGTTTCATTGCTTTAGCTAATGTCTTATTATGGGCTATAAAATATGCCTTTATGTAAGTATTTTGGTTGTCACTGATGTTATTTTTCTACTAAGAGCCATGAAAGGAAAGGTTTATTTAGTGTGGCTAACTACATAAACACATTCTTTTTACTCTTTATCAGATTGATATAATAATATTGTTTGTGGTGTCATTTCTGTATCAATAAAAAAACATTTCCCAGAAATATTTGTTTAAAGCGAATATAAAACATAGGATTAAATACTAAAGTTTTGAAATCAATCTAACTTTTTTTCAGGTTCACAGTAGATTAGTGTCTGTGAGGTATTAGTACGATGTTAATTCACTTGTGAACTTTCTCTTCTCCCGTTCTCTCTTGCATCAATTCTACACAGTTCAATGTGCACTACTTATGGTTAAGCAAAGCTTTTATATGAATCACCACTTTCCGTTAATTTATAGTGTTTATTACTAGAAAGTGATCTGTGGGGAGACACTGCATTTTTTTCCTTCCCTCTTCCTTACTGTTCATCAGAGTCTAGAGCCAACTTTGTCATTTGCTAGCCAAATAGTGGAATGCTTACCCTCACCCATCACACACACACACACACACACACACACACACACACACAACTTCACCACTTCCTCTCTTCTCTGGAAGAGATTATGGATCTTATTTTGGATCAGCATTTTAACTTCTAAGAAGGCACCTGAACATTTTTATAAAAGATTGTAAGTGAGCTTAAAATCTAGACATTTCCCAGGCCACTCTTTCTTTCACAGACTACACTTGAGACTGGGCTTCTTCTAGGCCCTTCCATGCACCAGGCACTCTCTCCTACCAATCTTCACAAATGCTGTTCCCACTGCCAAAATACACTCCGTGCTCACATTCTCTCCTCAAACCCCTCTCAAAAACAGATAAAGAAGTATGAACAGGCCAATTCTATTCTTCTCTCAGGTCATAGTATACATGTCCCTTCCCCTGAGAGGCCTTTCCTGATCATATAGCTTCTGTTAGTCCCTCTGTTGACTGCTCCGTGACATTCTGTAGTTTGCTTACTGCACTCCAGTCACAAGTTATTGCAATTACTTTTTTTCCGAGTTTATCATTTGCTAGACTGGAGAAACCTGAGAGCAAGGAAAAATATCCCTGACACATAATTAACATTTAATATATATTTGATAATTTGATGTCGGAGAGGGCATAGTCAGTGGTCTATATAATTTATCTGTTCTAAATGATAACTTTACTTTTGAGGGAATAGTGTAGGTTCCGTTCCTATTTCAAAGCTCATACATTGAACACACCTTTTGTCTGCTTATGCATACGCTGACTTCCTCTGTAAAAGACTTAAAGTGGTTTATCATCTTTATAGCAGGCATTAGGCTGGGTGCTGGGCTGTCTATCTGATTATATGGTTTCTTTAATGTGGACTAAAAGGGATGAGGGCCTAGCTGTTTACCTTATGTCAGTTTTTTCTTTTTTCTCTTCCTAAATTTAGCATTTCCATGATCATTATATTCCATGACCATAAGATCCATTATAAAAATATACCCTGTACTGGTACCATCCCCTCTGCTAATATACCATGCCCTCTACCAATAAAAACATACCATCACTAGGAAAGTGTTCAATAATGAGTCAAAAATAAAGAATTATAATTTATGCTTCATATAAATGAGGATACAAGATTGATTTTAAATGATAAATAAAATATAAAAATCATAGTCACAAAAAAACTGAAGAAATAAAACTAATAAAAGAGTATACACAAGCTATTTTGGGAAAAGTCTGAACCCAGAAATATAAGTGGAATATGGAATAAGTTTTTGCCTTGAGGAATTTGCCAAAAACACACTTTTGGTCTTAGGTTCCAAGGAATCAGAGGGTGGCCCAGGGCCCCCACAGACTGGGGATTCTTCGAGTGAATCTTTGACATATTAAGCTGGAATTCCCCCAAAAATATGACTTCAGATTAAGGATCAACTAGAAGCAAATCTGTCATCCCCTACTCTGGACCAAAGGAATTGTGGAATAGGCTGCTTTGGCATTGAGCAAAGCAGGAGAAATTAAAAAGAAAGTAAAATAAGGTCTCTGAGAAATTATGGCCATAGATATGCTCACTTTGGATTTGCCCCCGGATACACAGAGCCTGCTAGGCTAGACAACTTCAGTTGAACTTAGTCTAAGGTTGTTCTCAATCAGTAATGCGTCTCAACTCTCACCACAGAAGCAAATGCAAAGTCCCTGGAGGAGGGTCCATTCATCTTAGGCCATGGGGAATCTCTATAGATACCAAGGACAATGACCAGCAAACAATCAAAGATAACCACAAGTGCAAAAAAGTACGGCAACACGAGCTGAAAAACAAGCCTCAGAAGGAGATCCCCACTGACTTCAGCTAGTGGAATGATCAAATACAGCTTACAAAACAGCTGTACTCGTTTACCATATTTAAAAGAAAAAAGACTCAGTTTTCTCACCCAGAAAATAGGGCTAATAATAGGGAAAACTGAGTCCCGGCATGGTTAATTGGCTTGCTTGAAGTCATACAGTTAGTGAAAGCTCCCACCACACAGTATTTTCTTTTGCGGTAGATTATTAAACAACAAAAAAGGAGAGCTAGGACTCTAGAGTCACATCACCCTGTTCCCTCTGTTGCATCACTTCTCTCTCCTTTCCTTCCTGCTTATTATCTTTGCAGATATTCTGGGCACCAAATATTTATTCATTTAAACATTTATAACAAATATGTAATGTCAATCCATTGTAATCTGTAGAAACAGGCATTTATATCAATCTGAATATAAAAGAGCAGTGCTAAATTATATATGTTCCTTTAAGCTGGCACAGTGACTGAGGTAGGAGAACAATGGCTGTGCAAATCAAAGGTGGATCTAGCTCCTCATACCAACATCTTGATTTTGGAAAACTTTATGCTACGGATCAAAGCTCTGAGACTGCCTCTGCACTGGTGCAGGGTTCTAGTAATCAGAAAATTTATTGAGAGTCACCTTTATTGGCCTGCTTTCTACACAGGAAAGAGTGTGGGAACCAAATATACAGCTGAATATCTCAGATATAAGAAAAAGAAATATTTCACATAATTCAACTTGCAGAAGCAAATGTACGGTTAAGCTTAGAACTTAAAAGCAGAACTAAAGAACCAGGACAAAAGTCAAAAAGCTTTCATTAAAAAACAAGAAACCAAAAAAAACCCCATGATAGTCTTAAGGCAGCATTCCAAGATGGTCTCATCCACATTTGTTACTTTGGCTGAGATGGCTGGACTAGCTCGGGTCTGGCTACATGGTCTCTCTAGGAAGAGACATGGTGGCTCAAGATTCTAATAAAGCAAAGGCTGCCAATTCTTAAAATCTAGCCTAGATTAGACTAGACTAGCATCACTTCTGCCACATTACGTGGAACAAAGCAATTCACAATGCCCGCCCAGATTCAAGCGGAGGAGAAACAAACTGCATCTCTTGATGGAAAGGAAGATAAATAAATAAATAAGATGCAAACAATGAAGTATATCAGAAAGAAGAGAAATGACAACGATAAATATATCTCTAGAGAATAGGAAACTCTAAAAAGGAACAAGCAGATTTCAATGAAAAGAAAACTCAATGAATTAAAAAATAGGAAAAAATTAGAAATTTATCATTTCACCTTTTCCAAAATATTTTCAAGAAATGATGATTAGATTACGTTTTCATCTTTTTTTAAATCACATCAGAGATTTCAACCTGAAAAGAAAAAACATATATACACCCTCAAAAAATATTTATCAACTTAATAAAAAATAGTTAATTTTATTGTGCTATATATTTGAATTTTTAGAGACCTAAGCAAGTTATTAAAAAACATCCTTGCAAAATTTAACTTTCTTCTTTACCAAATGCTAGCCCTTATTGCTGAAACCTCCTTATCTTAGATTCTTGATATTTCAAGCTACTGGGAAGTAACAATATTTATTTTGCTATTAGAAATTCTCAACTACGCACGGACTTAAAGCTCAACACAAAATACGGTTAGTACTGGACACCTGTCATTCCTTGATTCCTTTCTGAAACCAAATTATTAGAAGTCCTTGCTATGATGATGGTGTATTTTGTGCACTTCTTGGAATAAATAGCGTACAGGAATCATTTAAATGCATATTCAGAGGGAAGCCATCTGTCTCCATGTGAATTTATGAATATTTTAGCTTGCTCAGCTAGTCAAAAGTAAAATTTGGCACTTGAGATTATTATGTAGATTTGTGACATATATTATAAAAAAATTTGCTTCTATAAATCAATGATTGACACCTCTACTAAAGCATAGTTTCTTTCATCGTGGATTGAGTCCACTTAAACTATGTACAATATTGGATGCTTACTTTGGAAGTCATCATAATTCAACTTGAATTAGAACATGCAATGTTTTATTAAAATAGAGAAAGAATCTTGACATTGGGTTGAACTTTATAGGCTAGTGTAGTGGACACTGTAATGTGGAACTCAAATCCTTCTTCAATGAAGGACTTATTACCTCAGCTACTGGGAATACTGTGAGTAGACAGCTTTCAGCTGTCAGCCCCATTTGCAGATTGCCTCAGCCAAAGAGAGCTGTCTTGCCCAAGATACTCCTTCCCAAGGTGCCCACATCCAGCGATGCCTGATGTGCAGCATAAACTGTGGCTACTTAGGTCCAATTCAGGACAGGACTAAAGTACCATTCTAGCACCAGAACTCCTCCTGGGGTCAGTCAATGAAGACTGTCTTTGGGCCTGCACCACAGCTTGACTTCTCCACTCTGCTTCTGTCCCTTTCCTTGCACAATTATTAGTCCCAATGGCACTCTTTAGGAAATATACTGTGCTCTAAACACCTGTTTTCGCAAATCCTGTTTTCTAGGAAACTCAACCAGCAGCCATTATTTCTGATATTATTCTGAAAGTTATTTCTGATATTGTATAAACATTTTCTTCCTTAGAATATCCAGAACAATATAAAACCAATTTCATCATCCTACTGATTTAACCATTAATGAATTAAATGACATTTTGATGCATGCTCAAAATTTATAGGAGAATTATATTTTTAATATTTTTGAGAATTATACTTTGATAATTAGAAATATAGATTTGAGAATTAATAGCACATAGATGATATAAGAATGGATGATATCCCAAAGATTGAATGTGGATAGAGAAACCTAGACACCAAAGACCTGTGATCTTCCAGTGATACGAGGTAAGAATGATGATAAGGAATGAGTTAAGGAGACTTGAAAAGGGTGACAGATGAGTTAGGAAAAGAACCAGTAGTGTGGGGTTCCTTGAAGCCAAATGAAGAACGCATGTCAAAGAAGGAGTGATCAACTGAGACGAATGCTACTGAATGGGAATGAAGATGAGAACTAGAAAGAGTTCTGGATTTATCAAAATAGAGAGGACTGGGGAGGGTAGAAGAACAAGTTCAGTGAGTGAGGGTAGGGGAGTAAAGACTGACTGAACTAGGCTAAAGAGTGAATGGGAGATTTGGAGGACGGAAGTGCAGACAATTTATTCTAGGAATTTCAGTGTAAAGGAAGCAGAGAAATGAAGTAATAGGTGAAGGAAGTGGAGTTAGAAAAGAAGCTTTTTTTAATTATAAAAATAACAGCATATTTGTGTACTGATGAGAATGATCCAGTAGAGAGGGAAAACGATATAGAAGAGAGAAGATAGAATTGTTGGAATTGTGTCCTTGTTCGTAAAAATGTAAAGTTACAAAGAAATCACCACATTTCAATGCCCTTATTGCTAAATGATGGTGTTTTAGAAAACTCTAAATAAATGCTTATTTGAGGGGGCAACCTCAGGAATAACATAGTGTATTCCTAGGACCCATTTCAGAAGTTGTACCTTCTCTGGAGTCACTAGAATACTGCAACAAAGACAGAGGCAAGATTACAGAGCCTTACAGCACATTCTAACATCAGGAGAGAAGGCAGTAAGATGCTTTGAGCTCAGCTGATAAGAGCAAGCCATCTTAGTTTTTATGAATCAAAACTTTGTTCATATGATAATATTCACTGTGTCCTTTAAGGTCAGCCTCCTCCCATAATCACAGGAATTGTTACCCAATAATACACAGCAGATGCTATCACTTAGAAAAGGGTTGTAGTAATGATATACGGCCAGTCAGTCACTAACAACAGGAACACTTTTTGGTTGTACTACTTTCCCTTATGCCCAACTTTCAAAGTTAAATAAAGCATCTGTATAACAGGGGGAAATGTATTTTTGTATCTGTAAAGCTGCCTAATGAAAGTGGATCTTGGTAAAGAAAGGCCTTTAGATTCTGTTAAGTATCCTGATGTGTCTGGGTATAGAAAGATCAGCCTAGTGTTTGGAGTATGGTCTGGAGAGAGCAACATTGGGCAACCTATTAGAATGAGAAGGATTCAAGTTCCTAGAGATAATCTAGGGGACTTGTGTATATATATAATGAGGGGCAAGAGATTGGTCGGGGGAGAGAGAGTTGTCAAAGAGATAATTTTAAATTCAATAAAACAGACAGTGAAGAAATTCTTGGTGATGAGGATGTCAAAGGACTTCTAAGAACAAGACTAGGTATTATTCAATTTTATGTTTTCACTGGTCTGATATATATCCTTCTCATTCCTCCCACCAACTCCCTCCATAGCTGCAATTATTCAGAGGAGTTTGCTACACACACAACTTGTGTGAGAAGGACTTTTTTTTCTGGAAGGCTTGGGGTCAGGTGGTAAGTATGGGAAAGAGGAAAAGTCTGAGACTCTCAATAACTCATATAGCGAAAAAACAGGGAATGAACTCACAGAATTGTGAGAAAATCACATGCAAGCCCAAAGAGAACTAAATCACCAGAAATGGAAGCTTAAAACCAGAGAAGATCGTGAAAACATAGTCTCTCCAAGTATTCACAAATATTTGGGAGAAGCTTTGGACATCTACAGAGTTTCGAATGGAGGTTGGGATAATGTTGCCTATATCTAAAGGGGAAGCAAAATTCCAGCTGACATCTGATTACATATAAATCTGGAAAAGGTAAAAAATAACGAGTGGGGTGAAGAGATCGCAGAGCATCAACACGCAAAACTTCACAGAAAAAGAAGTGTTGAATGTTAGAAATTACAATGAACTGTCTTCCTAAGAGGCAGTCTTCAGGGGAGCAAAATGAGATACAAATACAGATCAAATAGTTGAAGCAAGGTTGGCATGGCCACAGTATTCCTTTTCCTCTCAATGCCCAATACAACTCGATGCCAATCTTTTAAAATATCTTTCTTTTGCAGTCTCTCTGCAACTTTGTCTTCATACACAATTATAAAAATCAGACGACAATTTGTTACTACACACAAAAGGGTGTTATATTGCATTAGCTTAGTTAAGAGTGAATGGTAGCTCGAATAAGGGTTCAGAGAAGTGGATGGATTTTGGTTATGTTTTTAATGTGCAGCCTGCACTTACCAAAGAATTGGATAAAAACGATGAGGGATAAATATGTGAGAAGTCATGGATTACTTCTAGGTTTTCGCCTTGAGCAATTTGGTGGATAACTGGGGTATTTATCTAGATGAAAAAGATCATCAGGAGTGATAGAGGGAAGATAGGAACCCTCTAAATAGAGGATGCTTATTGGATTTCTTTTCAGTGAGGGAGAAATATGAAGGAGGCAGGTACATATACAAATCTAGAATTCAGGATTGACTATATTATAATGGCTAGTAAAGACAAGTTTAAACAATTTTAAATGAAACATAAAATATGCTGTATGCTGATGAAATGATATGGCTAAAATAAGTTTTGTTTTTGTTGTTGCTTATTTCTTCATTTTTATGTTTTAGGAAATTGTAGCATGTTTGTAGAGACACTGAAGATACAAGAAACATGGATAATTTAGCAAATGGCTCTTTCTCTACTGAACTCATGGCAAACATTTTTGTATTTAAACATCAGTAGTTGTAACAAAATAGAATTTCTCTAAAACTCTAGCTTTCTCCCTTCCTTCTCATAGGCTAGCTTCCATAGACAGCTTTTGATTTGACTAGATAATGGTTAAGTAGAAACTCTATTAACTTTAACCAATTATAATGAGTGATGATCTTTCTTACTAAATTTCATTAAAAATTGATCACAGTGTTATACAAGTAGTGAGTTTTATGTTAATTTATGACCTTGTCAGTGTGCCCATACATTTAAAATCTGCACTTGAACTACTTGTTATAATCATAATTATTTCTTTGTGTATTAAAAGTTTTCTAGTTCTAGATTTTATTAAAAATGTTTGAAACTTCTCTGAAGAACAGCATATTGGTAGATATAATTTACTTTCTCAAACCCCAAGGCTAAAAATAATAAGAAACCAATCATGTAGAAATTCATTTGAGTAGAGCAACATTTCTCAACCTGCAAATGAAATGAACACTTACTTGATTTCCAGAGTTGCGTTTTAAAAGATTTTTGCCTCAAGATGTAAATGCTTTAATTCTTTTCCGGGCAATGTGATACTCTCCTACAATGAAGTGGTAAATGAAAACTAACTTGAACCATCCGAATGTTCTGCAGAGACAAAGAGTGGATACCAGTGAAGAAAAGAAATTTTAAAAAACCATTCACATTACTTAACCACAAAGTGTTGGTTGTAGCAAGCATTTTAAGAGCCTGTAAGGAGGCTTGAGATTCAACAAGTAGATGGGTAACACCCATAAAACAGTGCCCAAAGAATATAGACTTTGGAGTTTAGATTGTTTCAGCAATGAATTGAAGCACAATTGAAGGAATATAATTCTGGCACAGAGAACTAGGAAATGACAGTAGCAGATGGATTACATCAGTCTGCAGCAATCAGAGATGAATTGCTCTGTTTGAATGTTGAATTTCATACTTTGGAAGGCTACTAGATTTCTGTAGCCAGAGGCTTCAAAAGATAGACTATTTGTCCAACCGCCCAGAAGGAAACACTAACTCTGTTAGTTTCAACCATTTACTTGCATGGGCAATAATGCCCTTGGGAGAAACATCTTTAGACAAATGTCAATAATCAAGCTGCTTTACAGGTGAATGATAACAGCAACTAATTCACAAGCATCTTCCTCCTTCACCTCCTGTTCTTGCAAATATCAGGGCAGTAGGGAATCAGCGACTTTAATTATCCCTTTATTCCAATTTTTAACTTGACCCTAAATTGTGGTCTACTAGACTACAGCCAAACTGGCACGTTTGAATGACGTGCAAGTTTGGTTTGTTGTGGCTCATGTAGATAGCTCTACCAGGTACAGAAACTGGCACTTTCCTACCAGAGACTGGTGTAATTTGCCCTCCAAAAAAACAAAAAACAGGGGCCTGCCTGGTAACATGGCACTTGAGTTCGCACTCTGCTTTGGCAGCCTAGGGTTCTCCTGTTCGGATCCCGGGTATGGACCTACACACTGCTTATCAAGACATGCTGTGGCAGGCGTCCCACATATAAAGTGGAGGAAGAGGGGCACAGATGTTACCTCTGGGCCAGTCTTCCTCAGCAAAAAGAGGAGGATTGGCAGTGGATGTTAGCCCAGGGCTAATCTTCCTCACAAAAAAAAAAAAAAAAAAAAACTAAGAAATTTCTGTGAATATAGACAAATGGGAGCATGAAGACCACTAGTACATTATACTGAGTTCAGCACATTGGTATTGGAGGGAAGGAGAATGTGCAGTAACCTCTGACAAAGTTCAAGACAAGGAATGTTAAAAGTACAATTTCATTAAGTATAAACAGTTAAAGTTGTGTTCCTCACTCAGAAATTGGCTTTGTCTAAACAAAATTTTAGAGGCACAAAAGATTTAAGTTAAACTAAGCAGCTAATGGCTATTCAATTATTTCTTTTGCACTAAGTGAATTAAAGACAGTACCCTTCAAGTAAATTTAAAAAGGTCTTTTTTTCTTTAATAAAAATAATTTAGTTCTGAAGACTTGTGTTTTATTTAGCTAAACAAGAACAAAGAGAGCATCTGAAAATCCTCTGGACGGTTTTGAGCAAATTAATAATGTTCTTTTTTCAGCTTTCTCTTTCCTTCTTAATTCTGCTAGACTATATCCTGGTACCTAAATCCTGGGCCTCCAAGTTACTTGAGTCCAGAGGACAACATGGTGTATGTGAATGGTATCCTTGAATTTGTGTAATACACCAGTTACCAGCTGTATGTGACAGCCATATGTACATTTTGCAGAAGGCAAAGTTTTGATTTTGGCTTTATGCTGAATTTGATAATCTTTATACAACATGGGAAGTATTGCTTAGCCTCAGAAAATTAATGGATCACCACAGGTTGTGGGAATTAATTTTGGATTCATACCATCAAGTTTTTGTGACTTTCAGCATATTACCTGAATTTTTGAAGTTTTATTTCAACTAAGTATATATTGATACAGTCTTTATTTCTGTTTTACTTAGTTTGGAGACTAAATGTCTAAGGTGGAAGATTAATACCAAATATTGGATTTTTTTCCATGCTCTGCTTGGTCATTGTTCACTCATCAATAAGTTTGTGGAATATACTTAGTTGCAAATAATAGGAGTCTTTTACAAACTTTGAGAGTATATGATTTAAGGGCTAGGATTTTATAAAGTAAAAATGATATATCAAGAGAAATGGTTCAGTTTCTTACTTGTACCTGCATGTGATTATCACTTTGGTTGAGTCAGGTACATTGTTGGTGGGACATGTGTGCTACTACGCACCAAGCAACGCATCTTAAGGCAAGAGATACTCAAGTTCTTCAGAACACGTAACATTTCAGTGACTAGAATCTACACACTGTAAAGAGTATGATTAAAACGGTGACCGCCAACTTGTCAGAGACTTCCTACTGACTGAATAGAAGCCACCACTCTATTAGAGTTTTGCGATTAAACTGAGGCAAAAATTAAAAGGAATTTTGTCAAATATGAAAGCATCAGCATCAAACCTTGCAGAACAGGTATCTAATGCCCACAGCTTGGAGCAAAATCTAGACAGTACTGTGGTGGTGTCATTCTTAGGACATGCAGATACCAATATCTTTGATAGCACATAAGATGGTACTGGGTGGAAATATAACTTTTAAGTTGAAAAATGCTTCAGAAGAGTTTGATTCTGAATGTGAAGTTTTAGAAAAGTACTGACTACACCTCAATATTTCACTTTTTTGTTTCTTTATATGTATATACAAGAGGCTTAAACGATAAAAATCTATATTTAAGTTCATTTAAAAGAAATCATCAATAAATAAAAACTTCAAGTAACAAAGAAGGCATTGCATCATATTTTATTGGTAGTGTTTTCTCTTTTTTAGTGGAACATAAAATAATGGTGATTCTTAATAATTGATGGCACTTTAGATTATGTGAAATACAGTATTAAACATTTAATGAACGACAAATACATAACATCTTCTGAAAGGTCTGCAAGTAAATCAGTAAATGCTAAGCAATAGCTACCATACACCTTCATTTTCTCTTTCGGAAGAACCTTGAAACAAGAAACACACACAAATATCATAATTGAGGGCTGAGGACAAGTTACTTCTGGTTTACCAAACAATTACTTTCATATTGACATGTTAATATATAAACAAAAGTGGCAAAGACTAGTTCTTATTTCAATGTATTCATGTTGAAACACAAAACTCTGACACATCTTTTCTCTAATTATTATTAGACTTTGATATGAAGAAATTTCACATGCTTATAGAAAAATAGGAACACACAACTTAGGATTCCAGCCAATATTTATTTTATCGAAGCTGTTTAGCACCTGTGTATTTTCTTAGTCTTTCTACTCTTTGGCTCCTTCCTGCTGTCTACTTTTTGGCCATTTATTGCTTCTCAGCATCACCAGTGCATGGACAGGAAATAAGAAATGGAAAGTAAAATCAGTCCATTTGGTAATTTAACAGTTCTGTTAAAGGGATTAATAAGAAAGGATGAGAGTAATGTCCAAAATGAACTTATATGATTATCAGTGAATCCAATTATTCATAACATATTCCCCACACAGATATTTGAGAAGGGTGTGTGTGTGTTTGTTTTCCTATGGATGCAATTTTAGGGAAAAGCTTTAAGATATACAAACACATGTTCAAGTTTATAAGGATAAAATAACACATGTCCCCTTGGTGTTTCATGCTGATAAGATCAAGAAATAAGATAAATTTTAATCATCAATTTCAGAGCTGTCTGTATCTAGTTATTTATCAGTTAAGATAATCACAATATTTTAAGCATTGATCTAATCTGAATCGGTCAGCTATAGATCTGTCTCCAAAAGGTATCTCTATAGTATTCCTACAGTGCTCTGAAGATCCTATAGTTGCCATTTTTATTAGTTGATCAGAATAGGACTATGATGTTTGAGAAGGAACTGCCAGTAACTTAGAACTTTATTGGAACCAAAGCCCAAAAGAAGATAGGAAAACTCTAAAGGTATGTTTAGAAAATTACCTTTAAAACTACTATAGTATTGTGTGAACAAAACAATGCTCCACAAGTCCATCTTTATTAAGAATTAAAAATAGTGATAAACATAAAAAACCCCTTTTCTGAACTTAGACTTATTTCATAAAAAAATAGCTTATCTGTATTTTTGTGTGATGTTATGCTACAGCAATTATGTTAATTTTCATTAATTCATTTCAATGAAACAAACATCTACAGAAAACCCCTATATTTGCAGTCTTGCTCCATCATGAAAGGCAAAGTATACAATATTTAAGATGTCTCTAAATCAGACTATTTTCTATTCAAAGTAATTTCTAGAAAAATTTGCTCCCTATAAGTTATCATGTCTTCTACATCTTTGTAAACAAGCATTTCTTCAATGGACAACAATTTGTAGTTATTCAGGCTGAATGTTGACTTGTTCTGCACAGCATTTAACATCTTCAGGGATGTTGTAAATGAATCACTCAAAGATGAACAAACTGGGAAAATACGAGCGTTCCACAAACTCAAACATGTCTTGTTTCCAGAGAACAGCTCCTCTGTAATTTTCAGATTCCAAATATCTAAGCACGACAGGAAACAGACTCCAAAGAATTGAAGTAACTTTATATCTGACAATGTTTTAACATTCTTTTTCAAGTTGTCTTGCACTCCAAATGCCATAGTGGAATACTTTAAGTGTCCATTCATCTTCAAGCTTAAGGAACACACAAAAGAATATGCAGGCAGGACAGCTGTTGTTACGATATGAGAACCACTAATGATGCAGTTTTCCCCAACTGAAACATCCGGCCCCAATCTGGAGTACTCCACAACTGAGCCAGGGGCCACAGAACATCTTGAATCCAGTATACTCTGAATGATACAGGACGTGTTGCCAGAGCATTCTGGTACTGCTGGAAAGATGCTAAAGGCTAAGGACTGTAAGCCAAGCTCTGACTTCAAACTGCTATCTGAAGTAAAATGAAACAAATATTCTTCAGTTGTTCCAATGTGATAAAATTTGGAGTTATTAAGAACAACAACATTTAGTGATGTTCCCTTAAGAAGATGAAATATTCTCTGCCTCACGTCTACCAACTCGGACTCTTCTTTAGTGACATTTGATGTGTTTCTGGTATACTCCACAGTTGCTCCAGGTCCCAAAGCCTGCAGAAAGTCTCCATAGGCATCTATTTCACAGCTCAGTGTGCCTATCTTTTCATAAAAAGCAAGTAACTTTTTCGCTGATTTTTGATCCATATAAAATAGGCTGTCTGTGTAGACATACTCAGGGTCTACTTTAAGAGAGGGAATATCGTCCCTCACAAAAGCCTGTTGAGAAAAATTTCCACGTCTACACACAGCACCAAATTGATGCATCTTTTCTATGCTGGGCTTATGAAGGAAACAATGGCAACATCTGTATTCAAGGTCTCCATATTCTAAATAATTACAAGGTTCTAAAACAAAAACTCCATGTGTAGTACCTATAGTCAAACTAGAAGGATGAGCTAAAGCGGTAAAGCCAGGTTTGTCAAACCTAATAAACTCAGATTCTCCAACACTATAAAGTTCAATATCATCCGCACAGGTAACCAGAATCCCAGGATTCATATGTGAAGGGAAATCAATGTACATGGCGAGCTTTAATTCTAACATCTGATAAATGGGGTTACCAAAAGGTAAGGCAGTGAAAATTTTCCCCAGAGCACTTGCATTTGGAAGGCGTTGACTGTAGCCACCTATGAAATTAAACAAAATAACTGTTTTGAAATGCTTGTAAGATTGTTTACAAGATTTAAAAACCCAGGGGCATCAGTTATAACTCAAAATGTCTCTAAAGCTATTTAATATATACAATGCATTACTATAACTCAGGAAAAAATAATAAATTCCAGAGTACAAATTCAAAGAGCAATTCTCCTGTAGCCATTTCATATAACGCAGTTTTAAAGATTCTCGCTTAGAAAAGAATTCTAACATACCTTAGAGCCTGTGAATTGTTTTGAATCAACTGCATAACTAGTAAAAAGGACCATGGGCTAAACATGATCTCATATCTACATTTTACACAATAAATGTCAACCATGTTATTGGATGCAGTTTTCCTCTACTAAGAATCCACTTCCCAGGGGAAAGAAAATTCATAAATAACTAACATACCAATTCCAAAATTATCTATTAAACAGTAATTTCCAGATGTAGTGTCTTTCCTCAAATTATTACACACACTTAAAGGAAGTAAAGATATTTTATTTAAAAGTATTTTAAAATTTATACTTTTTTAAAATTTAAACAGGCTTTTTCTAGGATGAGCCTTATGACTTAATTCCTTGAAAAGTGTGTTCTCTTAAATACATTAAATAGCTTACATCATTTTTATGTAACTAATTATAGTGAGAGGCAGCATAGAAAGAGTCAGACAAAAATGGGTTCAAACTCTGGTTCACCACTTTTTAGTTGTTTATCTTTGGATTTACTCCAAATCAACAAATCTGGAATAATACTTTGCTTTATCATGTTTTATGAGATCAACTATATATGTAAAGCACTAGGCACATAGTATATTGTTCAACAGATGAAAGCTAATAGTTATTTTCTACTTCTTCCTTTTCCAAAGACTAGCCAATAGTAAAGGTTAGCATTATGAGAACTACCTATTTCTAACTACATTTTTTTCTGGTGTCTAATTTAAATTTACTGAATTGGTAATACTATGACTACTTGTTCTGGAATAAAACTATAAATTAGAATTTTTTACTCTTTTAGTTAGTCTTAAAATCAGAACCTGGATGCTTTACTTGATATCATCTTTACAAAGAATCATTGTTCTGTATGTGAATCATAAGAAACGGAAGGTGCTTTGGAAGCCATGTAGATGAGTGGTTCTAAAATAACCTGTCCTGGGCTGGTACCAGTCCATGACAATGTTTTCACCAGCCCCCAGTACACAAAGAAAAATAACACAGGTTTTTATACAACCGAAATTTTCATTCACCTAAATTTATCCAATTTAAAAAACTATCCTTCATTCTGAGATTCTTTCTTACTTTTCTGCTTTAAAATGTCCTCTTTTCTTTGGATGATTTTTCCTCTTACACATTTTCTTGTCAACTCTATGTTTTGTCACCACCTTTTTTCTGTTTTTAAACTCTTTTAAGGATTACAGACTTTGGCCACCAATAATCAGATAAAAATTCATGATAGAAGGTTTTTGCAAAAGTCTGGTAATTATAGCACTAACCCAGCCTCTCCTCTACAGTAAGACTCCCTTCTAAAGCACTACCAAGAAATGTTCATATTTTGATGAGCTCTGTCTTAGCAAAATAATTTTCTATATACATACTAAAAACAATATCCATGAAAAGTTGATGATGTATGTGATCTACAACTTTAAGGATAAATTTTGTGAAAAACATTATGCTGCTTACAACTAAAATTATCAAGAAAAGCATGAAATATTTGTTTTCAAAGCAGAATAAGTTCAAAGACCAATAAATAAATAAATAAATAAAAGACAGGGGAAAGTATTTGCAAGGGAGAAAAAAGTTCCTAAGATATTAAAGGTAAAATACTGAAAAAAAAAAATGTAAATTAGTAAAGTATAACTTTACCAGAGTGAATTAACAGGATGGTAAAAGAATTCCATTTATCTCCATACAGCTTTTCCAAACATCGAAGGGCACAAAGTGTCGATCCTCCATTTCCTTAAAAATGAAGATAAAAAACAAAATTTATTTCATAGAAATCTATTAAAACTTTGTAATTACGGTAAATTCAGGTCACAACTTTGAGGATATGGCTTTTGGTTACAATTAACTAGGCAGAGAGCAAAGGCATGGCAAAAGAATTAAACTAAATACACATTTCAGAGCAATTAAATAAATAAATAAAAACTAGTAATGAAACCCAGAAATCAGCCCTTGGTAATAAATGATCGGCTAATCATCTTCTGAAACAGTACTAAAAAAAACAGAAGAAATGATAAATTAGGCAATCTGCAACACTAGAAGACTATAAAAATGCACATTCACTTGAGTTAGAAATTGCAAAAGCCATTTAAATATTTCTCCCATGACATAATCAAATACGCAAATTAGATTTCCTTTCTAATAAGTTTTCAAAACCTAGTTTCCTAAAAAACTTCTTCAATGTAACTACCACTTACCAGTTACTGTGGGCAAGTTATTTAACTTTCTGTGTCTCAAATTCTCTTCTATATATTAAGAATAATTAACATATTGACTACATAGTTATAAGGATTAAAACAACGTTAGCTAATTATAACAATGCCAGTGTCATATACATATATATACACCCTATCTCTGGGATCAAGGGGTTTCAGGTTTAAGCATCACATGGAAAATGGCCTCCAGAAAAGGAACATGTATTTTTATTTGTAATGGAAGGTCAAAAGGCAAAGTTGCCCTAAACTAAAATTCTAAAGTAAATATCTATGATACTTAAGCCATTAGACTGCGGTCTTTCGAATTCTGCATTGTGGTCCCAAGAGGCCAAGTATATGTTTTGTCTTGATTTGTATTCTTCATGTAAATTTCTCAAGAAACTGCGGTGTGAGAAGGGATCTTAGGAGCCCTACTGATAAGGTCCAAAGGAATACTCACCATCTGAGTAAATTTTATTAAAACTAATAAAATTCTCTTATAAATAACATAATATTCTTCATGGTAAGTCACAATGTGTAAGAACAGTTGCTATCCCTTTTATCTTTCTGAAAAAATAGTGAATTTATATTAAAATTTTAAAGTCTGTAATGATTACGGGTGGAAAGATGCACAGCTTATAAACTGTAAACCAAAGGAAAGCTTTTCTTCGATGATTATTCTGCCCAAAACCGATGGTATAAATCTAAACATAAATGCATACCAATTTTGGCTCCAGGAGGATCAACAAAAACATGATATTGAACTCCAAGAGGTAACTCCTTTTTTTTCAGCTTTTCTGACAGCTGTTGCTTATAGGCAAGTTCCTGTTTTTCATCAGCTGCTGTTATTGCAACAATGTCCCAGAATTCTCCAGCTGCCACAGGTTTGCCTATGTGGGAAAAGCAAAGAAATGATAGGTATCATTATAATTCTCTAGCTGTTACAGGTTTACCTATTTGGAAAGAAGGAAAAAAAGAGGCAATATTACCACCTTCTTAAATGTATCTTCTGTTTTTGAAAATTAGAGAATGAATAGTGGCCAGCTGTATGATTCAAAAGTTCTAATGAGGATTGTTCACAAATTCTATTTTTTTTTTAAGATTTCTTGCTTCTTTTATGGTCTACCATCCCATTTATTTATACATTCTGAAAGATATCATGTTCCTTCATTAACAGAAGTACTTTCGACTGGCTAGAGATTATTACTTCAATTCTTAAATAAGGAGACCAAGGAATAAATGAACCTTCAGCTCTGAAAATCAATTTTCATGTATCAGGACCACTTAGTGTTTCTCGGCTAAGAAAGACTCAAATCAAGGATCCATTCCTACAATGTTGCTGTTTATAAATGTGGGTACTTTATTTTTTATTACGTTAAGATGAGCCCTGCAAGTTTACAGAGTATTGGAGTACGGTATAAAATTCTGGATAACAGAAAAGTTCCCAACTCCCTGATGAAGTCATAAAAAGACAAGCTGAACTTTCGGCAGACAGTTGGAAGCTCTTCTTGACTGATACACAAGATGCGTAAGGGTTTTTATTGGTTAACAAACAGGACTTGTCATCTGGAATTTAAGTCCTAAACATTTCTCTGTCATTCATGTATTATTTTCTGTACTTTTAAAGCAGTAACGTCATAAAAAATCTAACATTTTATTAGACAATTGTATAGAGAATGACAAGTGGCATGGCCTTTTTTTTTTAAAAAAAAACATTTTGATAAAAACTTCCCCCTTTTAATTTTTAATCCCTGACTCTTCCATGGTTTGTTTTGTTTTTTACTCAGTAAGCGTTCACATTATGGAACAAACCAGTGAAGCAGGCTGGGGGTGGAAGAGGGCTAAAATCAGATTTGTAAGGTGAAAACACTATGCTTTAGATCTTTTAGACTTATTTAAAACAGCTTTTGTTAATAAGCTCGCCAAATGCATAACTACGTTTATAGCTTCATTGGTCAAGTTAATTTTTTCTTCTTCCTTATTTTACTGTGAGATATATATATATATATATATATATATATATATGTTACTAGGAATAAAGTTAAAGAAAAGTAACGAGCATAATGTAAAGAGAGGACAGTGAGAGAGAATAAAAAATTCAGGAGGAATTACTAGCTATGCCTGGGCCAGCGCCCCAGGTCCGCAGGTGAGACACAGACAGGAAGCGAGAGTCCAGCCAGTTTCCCAGCGCATAAAGCGCCCTCCTGGCCGGCGGCCGGAGAGCTGGGGCTCCTCATTCTGTACCTCTCAGCTCTGAAAACCTCTGCAGCCTTCGCTGCGTGGCCTCTCGCAGAGCTACGCCAGGAGCGACACTTGCAGCAGCCATAACTCCACCTTTGGGGCTGGCCTTCCAGGTATCCCGCCGCCCGGCCCAGCACGCGTGCGCCCTGGAATGTAACCCGTCCCTCCTTCCGGGTTCGCCTCTGACCCGCCCCCTGCGTGCGTCACGCACGTAGCCACGCCCCCGAAGCTCTTGGGGCTGCCCAGGGAAAGCCTTGGTGGGGTGAGCCCAGAGTTTTGCTCCGTTTCTCTGGCAACGGTCTCCAGAGCAGATGGCTACCTAGCGATTTGTCAGACTGTGCGGGGACTGGGCCGCTTGTTCCCAACTCATAAGGCCTTGCAGCCCGGTTGACCCGGTGAGTGGTTCAGGGTGGGCGACGAAATTGCTAGAACTGACCCGCCGAGAAGACGGAACTACAGCCTGCTTTCAGCTTTCTCTCTCCGGAAGGCGATTTGTCCTTTCGCGCTCGTGGTTGGTTTCATCCGGGAGCGGTTCCCAAGGACCTCTTGACGATTAACCTCTCCCCGGGCGTCGTCTTTTGATGCCCTGTGCCCGACCCGGATCCAGATACACAGTCTGAACATTTAAAATCTCTGCCCTCTTCAAGAACCTTCTGTTTGTGGCCTCTTTGCCCTTTCAGTTCCTAGAGAATGAGTCCCTCCACCCCTCTCGGTTTTGAGCTCACTTATAGTCTTTTGGAAGTTGTATAAAAGTCAGTCTGCAACCAGGCCCTTAACATTGTGTGATGTTTTAGTTGCTTCTCTGGCGTCCTTTTGTATATACAGATTAATCTAGAACTTTCAGTAACATTCCCAGGAATAAGTCAGCTTTATTAGATGAGTTTTTGGTAGGTATCTATGGGTATTTCTTTTGTAACGCACCAAGTTTATAGTGAGTTTTACAGATTAGTCTGTTAATCTTTATACATAAAAAAGCTATGAATCAGAATAGTGACTTTGTCAAAGTCTCACAATTGGGATGTAGTAGAGAAGATTTAAGCAAGATATTTCAACCCCAAACCCAGAAATCATTCTGGCACACCATACAGTTTGAGTTATTTGGGAAGTCTGTCTTCATTGAGGTCTTCATCAGGAACATAGGCATTTAAGACCCTACAAGCTCTTGCCATGAACTTAACTTGAAATGTTTTTCTTCTAAAGATTTGACATAGTTATCTTATTCTGTACTTACAGAGGAAACATTTGAGTAAAAAGAGAGATTGCTGTTTCATAGTTGTCACTTAAAAGTTTTTTTTGTTCATAAAAACAAAACATTCTCATTAAGAACATTTAGAAAATACAGAAGAGTTAAGTGAGGTGAGGGTGAGCAAAAGGGAGAGTAGCAAGAGAGAGGATCAGAGAGTTGACAAAGGCCCAAAGAAAGGATTTTGTTTTTATCGAGGGAAGCGAAGCCATTGCAGGGTTTTGATGTGACTTGCCCTATATTTAAAAGGATCACTTAGAAATGTGAAGACAGACTGTAGTCGAGGCTGGGGCAAGGATAGAAGAAGCAGGGAGACTTGTTTGGAGGGTACTGCAGTAAAGAGGTGAGAGCTGATGAAGGCTTGGCCAGGATGCTTACAGTGAGGATGATGTCAAGTTGATTAGATTCTGGATGTAGTTTTGAAGGCACAGTCAATATGATTTGCTAATGGAATGGCTGTGGAATGTGAGGGAAAGAGGAATCAAGGATGACTGCCTGAAGGATAGAGTGGTCATCAATTGAGATGGAAAAGGCTCTAGATGGGGAATGTTGGTGGGGTAGTAGGGAGAGTCCAGAATTTGGTTTTGGACGTGTAGGATAAACATGTATATGTATGCAGTGTTGTAATGGAAATTTGTGTGTGATGTGTCTGTGTGCATTATACCTAGGAGTCTGGAGTTCATGAGCGAGGTCTGGGCTAGAGAGAGAATTTTGGGAGCTGTCAGCATACAGATGGAGTTAATTTTAAACTTTGGAACTAGGTGAGGTCTCAAGGGAAGAAAGGTCAATAGAGTCTATAAGCTGAGGGATTGTACATACTAATGAGGTAAAGTAAATAATGACAAAGTAATCAAATAAGAAAATTGTAGATGGTGATAAGAACTGTGAGGGCACTAAAACAGGGTGATGTGATAGACTCTATCACACAGAGCATTGAATATATCATTTCTTGGACCTGGGAAGTATGGCCATAGAGATAGATATTATTTTTTCCTGATATGATTACATTACTCACATAAAATGTACTAGAAGTAAATATATCACATTGTCAGCTATAGTTTTTGTTCTTCCCTCTTTTCTGTTTTTTCTCAAATTTTCACTGTTACTAATTTTAAGTAAAAAATGAAAAAAATGTATACTATGTGAGTGGGAGTAAATTTCCTTGGCTTTTGATTGTAGGGGGTGAAAAAGCATTGGGATTTTCTTTACGTTTATGTTTAATATAATCAAACTGTGATATGGTCGTTTAAACAGTCGTAAGCTAAAGTAACCAGAATAAAACATGCCAATACAGCTAAGTGGTAAACCCATCAATTCTGTACAAGTAAAGCACAATGGAAATGATGTGTATAATTTTGGATTCCACGTTTTAAAAGGGACATCATACAAATTGAACTATAGTAAGTTGAAAAGTGATATTCTGTGGAGGCATATGGGCTTTTTTTCTAGGGCGGGAGAGTAGAAAGTACCTGAAGAAATGTCGTAAAGAAGAGTGAGGTAGATTTTTTTAATAGAACTTTCTTGCGGTATACTTTATCTACCATTAACTTCACCTGTCATAAGCAAACAATTTAATGATTTTTAGTAAATTTACTAAGTCATGCAGTCATCATCATAGTCCAGGTTTATAACATTTCCATCACCCCAGTAAGATGCCTTGTGCCTGTTTACAGTTAATGCCAATTAAGTTGTTTCTGTTACCATAGGCATAACTATGACTGTTGTGTGGAAGTTATAGAGAAGCACATTAAAATTTTTTTCCTTTAAATTCAATTTTTTTCCCCTTCTTCATAAGAAGAAGCTGAAGCCAAATAAAGAGGATCCTGGATTATGGACCATGGAGTTCGTGGTGTGTGGCTTGGCCAGCTCATGCTAGGGCTCTGATCTTTTCCATTCCTTGTGCTTCCTCTCTCTGTTTAACCACTGTTCCTCCTCCTACTCTTGCTGAAAAGCAGTGTAAAGCAAAAATCTTTCTACTGTTTCCTTTATTTCAATTTATTTACTCAGCTAGCCTGTTCTCAACTTATTTCTTCACTATTTTTTTCCCATTGTGTCCTGTTGAAGGAACCCTCACCCTGAACTTCTGTTTTCCTTTCTCCTTTAGTTATTTTTTTAAAAGACTCTGTTTTTTAGAGCAGTTTAAGGTTCACAGCAAAATTGAGAAGAAAGTACAGAGATTTCCAATATACCCCCATATATACCAACACATGCATAGCTTTCTCTGTTGTCAGAATTCCTCCACCAGAGAGGTACATTTGTTACAACTGATGAACCTAAATTGACATATCATAATCACCCAAAGTCCAGGTTTACCTTAGAGTTCACTCCTGGTGTTGTATAGTCTATGGGTTTGGACAAAGTATAATGACATGTATACATTGTTATAGTGGCCCTAAAAATTCTGCCTATTTATCTTCCCTCACCTCACACCCTGCAACCACTGATCTTTTTAGTATCTCCATAGTTTTGCTTTTGCCAGAATGTCATATAGCTGGAGTCATTCAGTATGTAGCCTTTTCAGATTGACTTCTTTCACTTGGTAATATGCATTTAAGGTTATACCATGTCTTTTCATGGCTTGCTAACTAATTTATTTTTAGTGCTGAGTAATATTCCATTGTCTAGTTGTATCACAGTGTATTCATTCACCTAGTGAAGGACATCTTGGTTTCTCCCAAGTTTTGGGGATTATGAATAAAGCTGCTATAAACATCCATGTGTTGGCTTTTGTGTGGAAATAAGTATTCAGCACCTTTGGGTAAATACCAAGGAGGGCAATTACTGGATCTTATGGTAAAAGATGTTTAGTTTTATAAGAAATTTCCAAACTGTCTTCCAAAGTGGCTGTACCATTTTGCATTCCTACCAGCAATAAATGAGAGTTCCTGTTGCTCCACATGCTCACCAGCAGTTGGTGTTGTCAGTGTTCAAGATTTTGGCCATTCAAATAGCTGTGTAATGTCATCTTGTTGTTTTAATTTGCATTTCCCTGATGACATATAATGAGGAGCAACTTTCATATGCTTATTTGACATTTGTATATCTTTGGTGAAGTGTCTTAAAGTTTTTGATCCATTTTTTTTAATCTGGTGGTTCATTTTCTTGTTGAGTTTTGAGTTCTTTGTGTATTTTAATAAGTCTTTTATCAAATCTCTTTTGAGAATAGTTTCTCCTTGTCTGTGATTTTTCTTCTCATTCATTTGACATTGCCTTTTGCAGAGCATGTGTCTTTAATTTTAATGAGGTCCAGGTTATAAAATATTTCCTTCTTGGATTATGCTTTTGAAAAGCATAATCTAGAAGTCATCATCATACCTAAGGTCATCTAGGTTTTCTCCTAGGTTATATTCTAGGAGTTTTATAGTTTTGTGTTTTATATTTAGGTCATAGATCTATTTGAATTCTTCTGATGGCGTAAAGTCCATATCTAGACTGATTTTTTTACATGTGGATGTCCAGTTGTTCAGCACCATTTGTTGAAAGTATATCTTTGCTCCATTGTCAAAGATCAGTTAACTATACTCATGTCTGTCTATTTCTGGGTTCTCTATTCTGTTCCATTGTTCTATCTTTCCATTCTTTCGATAATACTGCACTGTCTTGACTACGATAGCTTTATACTAAGTATTGAAGTTGGGTAGTGGGTCATTCCTCCAACTTTGTTCTTTTCCTTCAATATTTAATTAGATATTGAGGATTTTTTGCCTCTGCATGTAAACTTTAAAATCTGTCGATATCAATAAAATAATTTGCTGAGATTTTGATTGGAACTGCATTGAATCTATAGATCAAGTTGGGAAGAACTGATATCTTGACAATATTGAACCTTCTTATCGGTGAACATTAAGTCTCTCTCCATTTATTTAGTTCTTTGATTTTGCTCATTAGTGTTTTGTTGTTTTCCTCCTGTAGATCTTGTACATAGTTGTTACATTTACACCTAAATATTTCATTTTTGGAAGTGCTAATGTAAATAGTATTGTATTTTTAACTTGTTCGTTATTGGTATATAGGAAAGTGTTTGCCTTTTATGTAGTAACCTTGTATGTGCAACCTTGCTATGATCGCTTAGTAGTTTGAGAAGTTTTTTTGTCAATTCTTTTGGATTTTCTACATAGATAATCATGTCATCTATGATTAAAGATGGTTTTATTTCTTCTTTCACAATCTGTACATTTTTATTTCCATTTCTTGTCTTATGGTGTTAGCTAGGACTTCCAGTACAATATTGAAAAGCAGTGGTGAGATGGGACCTCCTTGTCTTGGATGTCATCTTAGTGGGAAACCTTCTAGTTTCTTACCATTAGGTATGTTGTTAGCTGTAGATTTTTGTAGATATTCTTTATCAAGTAGAGAAAGTTGTCTTCTATTCCTAGTTTACTCAGAGTTTTTATTGTGAATGGATGTTGGATTTTGTCAAATGCCTTTTCTGCATCTATTGATATGATTATGTGATTTTTCTTTTTTAGCCTGTTGATTTGGTGGATTACATTAATTGGTTTTTAAATGTTGAAGCAGTCTTGCATACCTGGGATAAATCCCACTTGGTGGTATGTGTATTATTCTTTATATACATTGTTGGATTCAATTTATTAACACTTTTTCAAGATTATTGCATCTATTTTCATGAGAAATATTGGTCTGTCATTTTCCTTTCTTCTAATGTCTTTTTCTGGCCTTAGTGTTATGATAATGCTGTCCTCAGAGAATGAGTTAGGAAGTATTCCCTTTGCTTCTATCCTCTGGGAGACTGTGGAGAAGTGGTAAAACTTCTCCCTTAAATTTTGGTAGAATTCCCTAGAGAACTTATCTGGGCCTGGTGTTTCTGTTGTGAAAGGTTATTAATTATTGATTCAATTTCTTTCATAGATGTACATTTGTTCAGATTGTCTATTTTATTCTTGTGTGAGTTTTGGCAAATTTTGTCTTTCAAGAAATTGTTCCATTTCATCTAGGTTATCAAATTTGTGTGCGTGGAGTGGGTCATGGTATTTCTTTATTATCCTCCTAATGTCCATGGGATCTATAGTAGTATTTCTTCCTTCATTTCTGATATTAGTAAATTGTGTTCTCTCTCTTTTTTTCTTTGTTTGGCTAGAGGCTTATCAATTTTATTGATCTTTTCAAAGAACCAGCTTTAGGTTTTATGGATTTTCTCTATTGATTTCCTGTTTTCCATTTAATTGATTTCTGCTGTAATTCTTATTATTTCTTTTCTTCTTCTTACTGTGGATTTAATTTACTTTATTTGTTTTAGTTTCATAAGGTAGAAGTTTAGAGTATTGCTTTAGGTCTTTCTTCTTTTGTAATATATGCATTCAGTGCTATAAATTTCATTCTAAACACCACTTTTGCTGTACCCCATGAATTTTGATAAGTTGTATTTCTATTTTCATTTTGTTTAAAATATTTCTTAATTTTTCTTGAGTTCCTCTTTGGCCTATGTGTTATTTATAAATGTGTTGTTTAATCTCTATATATTTTGGGGTTTTCTAGCTGTCTTTCTGTTATTGATGTCTAGTTTAATTCCATTGAGATATGGCATAGGTATTGTATGATTTCTTTTAAGTTTGTTAAGGTGTGTTTTATGGCCCAGAATGTGGTCTATCTTGATAACTATTTCTTGTGAGCTTTTGATGAAGGTATATTCTCCTGTTGTTGGATGAAATAGTCTATAGATGTCAATTATATCCAATTTGGTGTTGTTGAGTTCAACTACGTCCTTACTGATTTTCTGTCAGCTGGGTCTGTCCGTTTCTGATAGAGGGATGTTGAAGCCACCAACTCTGACAGTGGATTCATCTGTTTCTTCTTGTAGTTCTATCAGTTTTACTTTACATAGTTTCACCCTCAGTTGTTAGATGCATAAACTTTATTAAATGACTGTTATGATTATGTAATGCTATTTTTATCCCTGATAACTTCCCTTTCATTGAGATCTGCTCTGCCTGAAGTTAATAGAGCTACTCCTTTCTTTTGATTAGTGTTAGCGTAGTATATATTTCACCATCATTTTGCTTTAATATGTATATATTTATATTTAGAGTAGTTTTTCGGTAGACAACATAGAGTTGAGAATTTCTTTTAATCTCCTCTGACAGTCTCTTTTAATTGGTACATTTCGACCGTTGACATTCATAATGATTTATTCATATAGTTGGATTAATATCTGCCATATTCATTACTGTTTTCTATTTGTTGCCATTATTCTTTGTTTCTGGTTTTTTCTTCTACTCTTTTTCTGGCTTTCATGGTTTTAATTGAGCATTATGTTTGATTCCATTTTCTCTCAACATATCAGTTATGGTTATTTTACTTTTTTCAGTGTTTGCCCTAAAGTTTGCAATATTCATTTACAACTGATTCAATTCTATTTTCAAATAACACTATGCCCCTTCCTGAGTAGTGTAAATTTTTCTTATTAAGAAATTGTAATTTCTGTGTAGATGTTTTTCTGGATGTTTTGATTAGTTTTTATTGTTTTATATCCATCTTCTGGCTCATCACTCTTTCAAGTTTATGGTTTTACAGTCTACAAGTGTGGAATAAAAATAAAAGTTGAAAATGGTGGTTTTCACAATATTTTTTAATAGAAATATACAGCCTTCTAAATTTTAGAAATCAAATACATTTAAAAGAGAAAAAATCAGATGTCTTGATTACAAGTGAATCTTGATTCCTTGTTTCAAATGACTTCTTATGTTATTTGAAAACGTGTAGAATATACCACGAAAATATAATGTTTCAAAAATTAAGCTTATTTATAAACTTATAAACCAACTTGATTCTATTTTCATTTGCCTTGAGATACATAATGTTCTGACTGTTCTACTAGAACCTCTCTCTTTAAGTTTTCAAGTACATTTTCTCTGTGATGTAAAATCAGGGCAAGTCTTCATCAAAACAGAATTGACTCAATAAATCTATTGGCCAAATAAAAATATGTAAAAAGTATAATTGCTATATTTTTGATGGGCTTAAATATATTGTAGACATTCTACACCAAAAATAGTTTGCAACCACAATAGATGTAAAATATTACTAATTATAATTCTTATAGTTAGATTTTTTTAAAAAATAAAACTTTGCTTTTTTCCCTTTTAGTGATTTTATTTTATATGCGGAATCTTAGTAGCTTTTGTGATAATTCTGGAATCCAGTGTCCATAATTCCATTTATTTAATAATGTTATAACGAATGCTTCCAAAATAATTTACTGTAACATAGATGATCAAACCCAATATTATATTTTAATACACTTTTTACTTAAAATAATAAAGTATCTAAAATTCCAGTGAATGACTGTGATGTCTAGAGGTCATTGACACAGTCAGCAAAGCATTTCCATGAAAATTTCTTTTAAATATTTATTATGTATCCACTTGAAAAGGAAATAAATGAATAAAGATTTTTTACTTTTCAATATTTAATTTAGATATTTGTTAATTATAAGCTCATATGATTCACCTCATGTATTTGCCACCAGTTTTTTTAAATGGAAAAAGTTGTGAACAAAGATGAGACTTATAATTGATGTATATTGTATTTTATAAAGATATGGTTTTTACAGTATTAAAAATGTATGATAATTTTAAAATTGGTACTTCAGTTTTTACAAACTAATGAAAGATTTACTGACAATGATACTGATTTCTTTTTACCACAGAACTTCTTTGAAATTATAATTGAAGTGCTGATGGTTTCTCTGTGTTGCTGTACTTTAAATTTGCCTTTTTAATATTATATTATTATTTGAACTTGATAATATACACATTTGTATGCACATTTTGCAAAGTAATTGTAAAATCATCAAAGCCTAAAAGGGACAAAAGTACCTGGATTCCTCTTTAATGGTCGTATTTAAAATTGGCAGCAGTTGGTTAGCCAGCTTTTAAGTAGGTGGAGGAGGAGATATCAATTGTAGTGGTTTTCAGCTTCCCTTGGTGGACAGTCTAATCATCTGGGCACTTAGCTGCAGAGATAAGATTCAGGAGGTATGCAATGGGGCCTAGGAATTTGTGTTATTCTAGTTATTCTGATGTACAATAAAGAATGAGAGACAAAATTAAATTTTGCGTGAGGTAGTGTAAAACAAAATGTGAAAAATCTCCACTTATCCAAAATGATTGGGGTATGTGACAGACTGTTTAAAAGAATAGTCCAAATAGCTGAAACATAGTTTATATTCTGAATGTTTAAATTCTGAATGAATTTACTAGTTCTTAAAGAAATGGAAAAATTGGGGCTCGTCCCATGGCTGAGTGGGTAAGTTCACATATTCTGCTTCAGTGGCCCAGGGTTCACCCGTTTGGATCCTGGGTGCAGACCTACACACTGCTCATCAAGCCATGCTGTGGCAACATCCCACATAGAAGAACTGGAATGACTTACAACTAGAATATTAACTATGTTCTGGGGTGGGCTTTGGAGAGGTGAAAAAAAGGAAGATTGGCAACAGATATTAGCTACGTTTATTCCTGTTCCCTACTAATCATATGTTAATCTTTCCTCTGGATAGTAATAAGTTGATATTGTATAATAATGTTCTATTCTGGAATTTTTGTGTATGCGTTTGAGGAAAAGTGGCTCTGAGCTACCATCTATTGCTAGTCTTCCTCATTTTATTTGAGGAAGTTTGTCATTGAGCTAACATTTGTGCCCATCTTTCTCTGTTTTATGTGGGATGCTGCCACAGCATGGCTTGATGCACGGTGCTAGGTCGGTGCCTCAGATCCAAACCCACAAATTCCAGGACACTGAAGCAGAGCACATGAGTCTAACCACTACACCACCATGCCACCCCCTGGAAATTTCTTTTTTTTTTAAAGATTGACACCTGAGCTAACAACTGTTGCTAATCTTCTTTTTTTTTCCTGCTTTTTTTCTCCCCAAATCCCCCCAGTATACAGTTGTGTATTTTTTAGTAGTGGGTCCTTCTAGTTGTGGCCTGTGGGACGCCACCTCAGTGTGGCCTGATGAGCGGTGCCATGTCCATGCCTAGGATCCGAACTGGTGAAACCCCGGGCCACTGAAGCGGAGCGCGTGAACTCAACCACTTGGCCACTGGGCCGGCCCCGGAATTTTTTTTAATATTAAGGTTATTTATATACTAGCAAATAAATACTGTTGGTGGAAGTGAATATTAATGCAATCGAGAGTGTGAATATAAATTAATCTAGTATATAAGACTGATTTTAAGATTGTTTAAGAATTCATATCATACCAAGTAATCGAGAATGGTTTAAAAATTAAAATACAGTCATGCATTGCTTAATGCTGGGAATACATTCTGAGAAATTTGTTGTTAGGTGACTTCATTATTGTGGGAACATCATAGAGTGTACTTACATAAACCTAGATGGTATAGCCTACTACACACCTAGGCTAGATGGTACTAATACTATGGGACTACCATTGTATATGTGGTCCATTGTTGACTGAAACATTGTTATGCAGTGCAAGATTGTATATAAAAGAAAAATCAGTTAATAGGAACCAAAAAGTATATTTCAGGTACCTGGGATAAGATTCAGTATTTAAGCATTAAATTAACTGAATGACATGCCAGATATGGAAGAGATATATTTTGGAGTAAGATTTCTTACTGTATGATAAAAGGAACCTCACAGGGTATGGAGAAACATTTTTTTACCCCCCTCACTAAAGATCTGAAAGGCAAGTAAAGAGTTAATTGCTTTTTATCACAAAAGATCCTTCATATAATCTGGTTAAAGTATTTAAAATATAGATATTTATAGAGACTTCTGGGGTGAGATAATAACAAAATATGTCCCAACCCCCAACCATTTGAGACTATAAACTAGGATTATAATATTTTGCAAGTTTATTTATTGAAAATACATTTATGACTGATTTACTTTTTTCTGCTTACTTTGTGTTTAATTTGCTCTTCTTTATCTAGTTTCCTAAGGTAGAAATTTAGATTGTTAATTTTAGATCTTTTCTAATACATGGATTCAATGCTGTAAATTTCATTCTAAGCATTGCTTTCACTGTATCCCACAAATTTTGATAAGGAATATTTTAATTTAGTTGAAAATATATTTTAACTTATCTTATGATTTCTTCTTTGACCCATATGTTATTTAGAATGTGTTGTTTGATCTCCATGTATTTTGGGATTTTTCTAGCTATCTTTTTCTTTTTGATATCAGTTTATTTCCACTGTGGTCTGAGACAGCACTGTATGCTTTCTATTCTTTTAAATTTGTTAAGGTATGTTTTATGGCCCAGAATATGGTCTGTCTTGGTGAATATTCCATGTGAGCTTGAGAAGAAATGTGTAATCTATTTTTGAGTGTAGTTACAGACAGATGTCAATTATCCAGTTGACTGGTAGTGCTATGGATTTCAACTGTGTTCTTTCTCATTTTTGCCTGCCAGATCTATCCATTTCTGATAGAGGGGTGTTGAAGATTCCAACTATAGTAGTAAATTTATCTATTTCTTCTTTCCAGTTCTCTCAGTTTCGCCTCACGTATTTTGATGCTGTGTTTAGGCACATGTACATTAAGGATTGTTGTGTCTTCTTGTAGAATTGTCTCTTTATCATTATGTAATGCCCCTCTTTATTCCTGATAATTTTCCTTGCTCTGAAGTCTACTCTGAAATATTATAGCTTCTCCAGCTTTCTTTGGCTGAGTGTTAGTATGGTATATCTTTCTCCATCACTTTACTTTTTTGTTTTTTTACTTCTTTTTTTTAATGTGTCCTACAGAAGAATGAATATTTTTAATAAAAGATTAATTCCCATACCAAAAAGTCACCCTTTTAAAATGTACAATTCAGTGAAAAATATTTTTAAATAAAAACAACTTGGTTGTCTATCAACACCTTTTTATGTTGTTAACTGTATTCTACAATATAAGTTTTAATACTTTCATAGTATTACATTGACTGTAATGCAATACTTTAGTTAATTTCACTTTTTAAGAAATTTAGGATGTGTCATGTTTTTGCTAGTATATACCATATTTAAATGAATATTTTTGTAACTATCTTTTTTTCATATCTGTCTTTATTTCTCTTATTATACATTCTTTTTTAGAGGTATAACTGACATGTTACATTATATTAGTTTTGGGTGTACAATTCTCTTTCAGTATTTGTATATATTGCAAAATGATCACCACAATAAGTCTAGTTAAAATCCGTCACCATACTTAGTTACAAAATTTCTTTCTTGTGATGGGAACTTTTAAAATCTACTTTCAGCAACTTTCAAATATGCAATACAGTATTATTAACTATAGTCACCATGCTGTACCTTACCTCCCCATGACCTATTTATTTTATAACTGGAAATTTGTGCCTCTTTACCTTCTTCACCCATTTTCCAACCCACTACTCCCTGTCTCTGGCAACCACCAGTCTGTTGTCTGTATCTATTAGCTTTTTTTCTTTTTTTTTTTAAGATTCCACATATAAGTGAGATCATACAGTATTCGTCTTTCTTTGTCTGACTTATTTCACTTAGCATAATGCCCTCAAGGTTCATCCATGTTGTTGCAAATGGCAAGATTCCTTCTTTTCTATGACTGAATAATATTCCATTGTATATGTATATATATATACTGCATCTTCTTTATCTATGACTGAATAATATTCCATTGTATATATATATATATACTGCATCTTTATCCATTCATCCATTGGTGGACACTTAGGTTGCTTCCATGTCTTGGCTGTTGTGAATAATGCTGCTAGGATACATCTTCAAGATAATTATTTCTTTCCTTTGGATATATATTCAGACAAGGGATTGCTAGATCATATGGTAGTTCCATTTTTAACTTTTGGGGAACCTCCATACTCTTTTCCATAGTGGCTGCACCAATTTACATTCTCCCCAACAATGCACAAGTGTTCTCTCTTCTCCACAACTTTGCCAATGCTTACTTCTTCTCTTTTTGATAATTGCCAGTTCTAACAGTTGTGAGATGATGTCTTGTGGTTTTGATTTGCATTTCTCTAATGATTAGTGATGTTGAGCACATTTCCATATATGTGTTGGTCATTTGTTTGTCTTCTTTGGAAAAATGTCTGTTCAGTTCCTTTGTCTATTTTTTGGTCAGATTATTGTTATCATTTTTTGCTACTGATTTGTATTAGTTCCTTTTACATTTTGGATATTAACCCCTTAGATATATGATTTGCAAATATTTTCTCCCATTCCCTAGGTTGCCTCTTCATTCTGTTGGCTGTTTCTTTTGCTGTGCAGAAGGCTTTTAGTTTGATGTAGTCCCAATTGTTGATTTTTGCTTTTGTTGCATGTGTTTTTGGTGTCATATACAAAATATCATTGCCAAGATCAATGTCAAGGAGCTTTTTCCCTAGGAGTTTTCTTCTAGTTTTATGGTTTCACATCTTACATTTAAGCCTTTAATCCATTTAGAGTTAATTTTTGTGAGTGGTGTGGATAGTGGTGCAATTTCATTCTTTTGCATGTCAATATCCAATTTTCTCAACATTTATTGAAGATACTGTCCTTTCCCTGTTGAGTGTTCTTTGTTCCCTTGTCAAGTACTAGTTGATCATACATGGATTGGTTTATTTCTGGGCTGTCAATTCTTTTGCATTTGTCTTTGTACCTGTTTTTATGCCAGTACCATACTTTTTCAATTTGTATAGCTTTATAATATGTTTTGAAATCAGGAAGTGTGAGACCACCAGTTTTGTTCTTCTTTCTCAGGATTTCTTTGCCTATTTGGGTTTTTTTGTGGTTGCATATGAATTTTAGGATTGTTTTTCCTTTTTCTGTGAAAAATGCTGTTGGAATTTTGATAGGGATTGCATTGAATCTATAGATGGCTTTGGGTAGTATTGACATTTTAAGAATATTAACTATTTCAATCCATGAACACAGGTTATATTTCCGTTTATTTGAGTATTCTTCAATTTCTTTCATAAATCTCTCAATTTTCAGTGTGCAGACCTTGCACCTCCTTGATTAAATTTATTGCTAAGTATTTTATTCTTTCTAATTGTAATGGGAGTCTCTTCTTTATTTCTTTTTCAGATAGTTCATTGTTAGTATACATAAAATGAAACTGACTTTTGTATTTCCATTTTGTATCTTGCAACTTTACTGAATATATTAGGTCTAACAGTTTTTTGATGGAGTCTTTAGGATTTTCTATATATAAGATCATGTCATCTGTAAACGAAGACAATATTATTTCTTCTTTTCTTATTTGAACGCCTTTTATTTCTTTTTCTTGCCTGATTGCTCTAGCTAGGACTTCCAGTATTATGTTGAATAGGAGTGGTGAGAGTGGGCACCTTTGTCTTTTTCCTGATTTTAGAGGAAAAGCTTTCAACCTTTTACCATTGAGATGATGTTAGTTGTAGGCTTGTCAAATATGGCCTTTGATATGTTGAATTACATTCCTTTTATTCCCACTTTGTTTAGAGTTTTTACCATTTAAGGATGTTGAATTTTGTCAAATGTCTTTTCTGCATCTATTGAGATGATCATATGATTTTTGTTTTTCAGTCCATTAATGAGATGTTTCACATTCATTGATTTGTGTTGTTGAACCACCCTTACATCCCAGGGATAAATTCCACTTGATTATTGTGTATGATTCTTTTAATGTGCTGTTGAATTTGATTTGCTAGAATTTTGTTGAGAATTTTTGCATGTATATTCATCAGGGGTATGACTTGTAATTTTCTTTTCTTTAGCGTCCTTATCTGGCTTTGGTATCAGGGTAATGCTGGCCTTGTAAAATAAGTTTGGAAGTATTCTCTCCTTTTCAGATTTTTGGAACAGTTTGAGACAGATTGGTATGTATTCTTCTTTAAATGTTTGGTAGAATTTGTCAGTGAAGCCATCTGGTCCTGGACTTTTCTTCAATGGGAAGCTTTTGATTACTGATTCAGTCTCCTTACTAGTAGTTGGTGTATTCCGATTTTCTGTTTCTTCATGATTAAGTCTCAGCAAATTTCATGTTTCTAGGGGTTTATCCATTTCCTCTAGGTTGTCCAATTTGTTGGGGTAGAATTGTTCCTAGTATTCTCTTTGACCCTTTGTATTTGAATGGTGTCAGTTGTAATGTCCCTTGTTTGCTTTCTAATTTTATTTATTTGAGTCCTCTCTTTTTTTTCTTGTTAATTCTAGCTAAAGGTTTGCCAGTTTTGTTTATCCTTTCAAAAACAAACCCTTAGTTTTGTTGATCTTTTCTTGTTTTTTATTCTTTATTTCATTTTTTCTTGTCTGATCTTTGTTATTTACTTCCTTCTGCTAACTTGGCTTTAGTTTGTTCTTGTTTCTTTTGTTCCTGGAGTGTAAAGTTAGGTTATTTGAGATTTTGTTTTGATGTAGTCATTTATTGCTGTAAAATTCCCTCTTTGAACTGCTTTTACTGTATCCCATAAGTTTTGGTATGTTATGTTTCCATTTTTGTTTGTTCCAAGTTCTTTGTTTTATTTCCCTTTTAATTTCTTCTATGACCCATTAGTTATTCAAGAGTAGAAGTCTTTTAAACTTTTATTCCCCAAAGTTTGCTGTCTTTCTAAGGAAAGGAAGTGATAGGCAGCTACATCTATGAAACAAATATTTATTGAAATCTGATTCAGTTCTAGGTCTCATGATAAACTATGAAAAATATATAGCTAACTACATAGTAAGTGTGGTATTCTCAGGGTGCATGTAAATTAGTTGGAAAGAAAACAATTAGATTATATGACATATAAATATATAATTACTAAATTGGGAATGTAAGCATAAAACTGGAATCTAAATGATTAAGAATCAGCTACGCAATGATTTCCTGAAGAGAGTTATACCAAGAGAGAGAAGTAAGTATGACATCCTTAGACAGCAGAGTTCAGCATATTTCATTAACTAAGAAGGCACTGTTATTAATTGTTTAGAGTTTTAATTGTTGAGTTAATTAAAAATTATTCCAACTTTCCCATTTTTCTTTACAACATGTTAATTTAATTGTTTTCATGCAATTTGCTTTTAAACATAAAAGAATCAGGCAATGTAGAGTTTTTTAAAATTCTGTAGCTATGAAACTTTAAAGTTCTCTCATCACTCTAGTATTTAATTCTTAAAGAGGATTTTTTTCCCCATTATTGGCATATTTTTGATTAAAGCTAGGAAGTAGTTGTCCCAAATGAATAAGAAGACATTCAATGAAGTAACATTATGAAGATTATCTCAGATTTGGATTTGTGTGACCTAATAAGTTTTTCTTCCTCAGACTATATGTCTTATTTGTAAGCAAAGTTCCCAAGTGAGGCAATAATGCTGATCACACCAACTCCCTCACTAGGAGTTATAAAGAAAAAAAAACTATACATATTTAAGCATTTTGGGGAAGAGAACTATGTTATCTTATGAGACTGGTTAAAACAATATCAGTTAAATTCACAGAGCTAGTAACAAGATTGTTCAATTTCTAGCTACAGTTAGAATGCTTCACTAAGTGCAAAAGCTTTCATTTAGTCAAATTATCTAGTGTGTCTGATATCATAAAGGGAAATAGAAAAAAATTTACTTTTGAATAATACCAGTAGTAGGTCACTGACATCATGTTCAATTGACGTATGGATAGTATTAATCCAGAAAACTTTAAAATAAAATATTTTAATTTCTTGTTGATGAGTTTGTAGACATTATAACTATATTTAGTTGATAGCACTATTTAGAATCTCTGAAAATAAATGCTAGGAAGAAGATTACATCTTCTATGGAAAATATAAAAGTAAACTATTAGAGATGGAATAATCAGTTGAGAAATGGATCCTTGAAATAAAAGATTTTATTTATTTTATATAATTTTATATATATCTTCTTTTGATATATATATAAATATTTTACATATATAAATATATACTTATGTACCAATGCAGTAATGAGAGATATAAAGTCAGCTTCAGCTTTATGTGAAGAAATGGGATCTCTGCTACCATGTTGATGTGTGTTGGTTATCCAAAGATTTTGTTATGAGTTTATGAGCTAAAAAACTTTAATTTTAGTTAATAATAGTGCATTAAGATTCCATCATAAATTGTAACAAATATTACACTAATGCAAGATGTGAAGTGTGGAGTGGGGTATTAGGGAGTATATTGGAACTCTGTGTACTGTCCACTCAATTTCTATGTAAAACTAACACAGCTCCATAAAATAAAGTCTATTAATCTTAAAAAAGTCATTTGACTATTAAAAAAAAGGGAAAAAATATTTGTTTGGTATATTACTTTCACCTTACAGATTTCTTGCAGAATTGTTATTGACTTCAAAAATTGAATTTAAGAGCTGAAACTTTTGAGCACTCCATTGTCTGTCTTGAAACATCATGATTTATGCCCTAGATATGGTCTCTTATAAGCCCTTGTTATAAACTGGCATTAGACTATGTTAGACCAAAATGGAAAAGTTGGTCTTTGAAAGCAGAACCTGAGGAAAGACTTCTTAAAGACTTCTAAATAAAGAGTCTTAAAGTTGAGATGCATTCTGGACATTGCCCTTCATTTCAGAACCTACAGAGTTTATTGAGTTTGTAAGGGTTTATTCATCTCTATTTATTCCATGTCTGGCTCCCTCTGTTTGGAAGACTGGTTTACTTGTAGTTTAGGCTTGTCTTTCTCGGTGTCCGTGAATTACCTAGGTGCATGCTAAATTACAGATTCCTTGGCCCTCAGCCCAGAGACTGTGTTAATGTAGTTATGATGTGGGCCCAGGAATCTGTCTTTTGATTAATTCCTTTGGTGATACCTAGAGTTTGAGGTATAATTCTAGAGGATTATAGTTTTAGGCCTTGGCTAGGATATAAAAAGTAACCATTATATTGAAAGAGTGCAAGGGTTTATCTGGATTTTCACATTTATTCTTATTTGGATTGTGATCTACCTCCACATGGTAGAAATAGTCTCCCAACCGGGAAAGTGGTTAATCTTACCAAATGCCTTCAGATAGGCCACTTGCTAAACTATCACTAGGTGACTGCCTTTTATGAAGCCAGAATTGCCCACAGTTAAGGAAAATTTTGTAATTTAATTTTAATTTATAATAAAATACTATATAAAATTATGTAAAAAAGATTTTATCCTGAAATTTTAGATAAACTTAGAGTTCAAAACCATTAGACTTCTCTATCTTATTTGCCTAATTGAATTGGACATAAAAATAAATGATGTAATTGCAAATTGTCTTTTTAAGGAATAAATGTTTATAATAGTTGAAGCACTTTATTACACCTTAATTTCGTTTAGCTGCATTTTTCAGCCTCTTCCACAAAGATTATCACTCTCCTGACTTGCAGGTTCATCATTCAGTGCATTTCTTTCCTTAACAGAATCTTTTAAATAAAATTATTGTACAAAGTATGGTATGGTATAGTTTTCTTTGTTTTAGTTGTCTTACCTAGAGGTGATGTTTTTATCTCAGTTATTTCACTGAATTCCATGTTCTCTAAGTATTCTAGAAAAAGGAAGTTTTTGTTCTTATTGATATTAGTTCATTGTTGAGGGCAGTGGTGCATTTTTGAGTTGTAGTTATATAAATGTTAGACATTTAAGATGTTTTGGGTTAGAAGGTTTTATGGGAATTAGATTTTTATTTTAACTTTTCTATCCATTTTTATCTCACTATCTGTTAGCAAATATTTTTTGTTTTCAGATGGAGTTATTTTGTTGAAGTTAAAAAACCGTTTGAAAGCAATTTCCCATTTTTCCTAGATGTTTCACGGAACAATTACAGAAGAGCTAACCAATCATGAAGAATGGAGTCACTATAATGAAAACGTGATACAAGATCACAAAGATTTTGTTTTTGTGAAGTTCAGTGGCCTTCATTTAAAATCTATGGAAAATTTGCAATCTTGTATCTCTCTTAGAGTATGCATCTTTTCAAACAATTTTATTACAGATATTCGTCCACTTAAGAGTTGTATAAAATTAGTCAAACTTGATCTCCATGGCAACCAGGTAAGCAATAGCCATTTCAGATATTTTCAGATAAATGAAATTGATATGTAATAAGCACTTATGTAACTATTCACAATATTTCTTGCAGAATAGTCTTTTATATAAAACATAAATAAAAATATATAATGTGTATAAATACAAAATTTAAAATATAAGCAAACATTGTAAATTAAAAATATATAAAGAAGCATTGTGTGATTTGGTTTATTTTACTTCTTAAATCCATAGTCTAGATTAAGAATACTTTTTGACTGCTTAATTCTTTTTTTAATGACATATAATTGACATACATTATATTAAATTCAGGTGTACAATATAATAATTTGATATTTGTGCATGTTGCAAAATGATCAACACAATAAGTCCAGTTAACATCCATCACCACACAGTTACAATTTATTTTTAACATGATGAGTACTTATAAGATCTACTCTTTTAGCAACTTTCAAACATACACTTCAGTATTATTAACTGTAGTCACCATGCTGTACATTACATCTCCTGGACTTATTTTTCTTATAACTGGAAGTTTGTACCTTTTGACCACTTTTACCCATTTCACTCACCCCTGCCTCTCACAACCATCGGTCTGTTCTCTGTATCTCTAAGTTCTATTTTTAAAAATTTTTTTAGATTCCACAAGGTCCATCTATGTTGTCACAAATGGAAAGATGCCATTCTTTTTTGTGACTGAATAGTATTCCATTGTGTGTGTGTGTGTGTGTGTGTATGTGTATGAATAACACTATTTCTTTATCCTTTTATCTACTGATGGACTACTTAAGTTGTTTCTGTGTCTTGATGATTGTAAATAATGGTGCAGTGAACATGGGGGTTCATATATTTTTTTAAGTTAGTGTTTTTGTTTCCTTTGGATAAATACCCAGGAGGAGAATTGCTAGATCATATGGTAGTTCTATTTTTGAATTTTTTGGGGAAGCTCTATACTGTTTTCCATAGTGGTTGCACCAATTTACATTCCCACCAACAGTGCACAAGGGTTCCCTTTTCTCAACATCCTTTCCAACACTTATTTCTTGCCTTTTGGATAACAGCCATTCTAACAGGTGTGAGGTTATATCTCATTGTAGTTTTGATTTGCATTTTCCTGATGAGTAGTAATGTTGAGCATCTTTTCATATATGTGTTGGCCTTCTGTATGTCCTCTTTGGAAAACTGTCTACTTGGATCCTCTGTCCATTTTTTAATTGGATTGTTTGTTTTTCTGCTATTGAGTTGTGTCAGTTCTTTATATCTTTTGGATGTTATCAGATATACGATTTGCAAAAATTTTCTCCCATTTGACTGGTTGCCTTTTCATTATGTTGATAGTTTCCTTTGATGTTGTCAGGGAGTGGGAAATTCCCCCCCTTACGTCTTTCTTGTGTTGTTATGGCTGGACTAATAATAAAATTGACACGAGCAGATTAACAGTAGAAAAACCCACTTTTATATGTACATATTGGAGATGAAACAGAAGTGATACTCCAATGGTGAATAAAGTAGGCAATATATCTATCTTTTACACAAAGAAACAATAAATTCATGAGGAATGATAGGACAAGGAAACTTAGGTTTGGGGTATGTAATAAGAGAGATATTTATACAGTTTAGGCTTGACATAGTAAATTAGCAAAGTTTGTTTATATAGGTTTTCTTGGGCCTGAATTCCCTAGTTCTGGTGAAAGGATGCAGGGAGAATACCTTTTACAGGGGGGTTTATTTCCTGGTTTCAGGGAGAACCAAGAGAGAAAGGTGAGAATGCCTTTTTTTTTTTTTTTTTTTTTGCATTGGCTGCTTCTCAAGTAAGTGTAATTCAAAATAATCAGTATACCATTGTGGAATATTTTGGGGTGGCTTGCCCTGGGCCCCAACACTGTGCAGAAGCTTTTTATTTTGATGTAGTCCCACTAGTTTGTTTTTGCTGTTGTTGCCTTTGCTTGTTGTGTGAAATCCAGAAAGTCAGCACAAATACTGATGTCAAGGAGCTTACTGCCTATGTTTTCTTCTGGGAGTTTTATAGTTTCAGGTCTTATGTTCAAGTCTTTAATCCATTTTGAGTTAATTTTTGTATGTGGTGTAAGATAGTAGTCCAGCTTTATTAGTTTGCATGTTGCTGTCCATTTTTCTCAACACCATTTACTGAAGACACTGTCATTTCCCCATTGTTTATTCTTAGAATATTTGTCATAAATTGACCATATATGCGTGGGTTCATTTCTCATTCTCTATTCTGGTCCATTGATCTATGTGTCTGCCTTTATGCCAATACCATACTGTTTGATTGCTATAGCTTTGAAATATAGTTTGAAATTGGGGAGCATGATGCCTCCAGCTTTGTTTCCTCTCAAGATTGCTTTGGCTATTTGGATTTCATATAAATTTTGGGATTGTTTTTCTGTTTCTGTGAAAAATGCCATTGGAATTTTGATAGAGATTGCATTGAATCTGTAGATTGCTTTGGGTAGTATAGACACTTTAACAATACTAATTCTCCAAATCTGTGAGTATTTAATATCTTCCCATTTATTTGTCTTCAATTTCTTTCATCAATCTCTTACAGTTTTCAGTGTACAGATCTTTTGCATACTTGTTTAAATTTGTTCCTAGGGTTTTATTTTATTTTATTTTTATTTATTTATTTTTTTGAGGAAGATTAGCCCTGAGCTAGTATCTGTGCCCATCTTTCTCTATTTTATATGTGGGACGCTGTCTACAGCGTGGCTTGATAAGCTGTGTGTAGGTCCGTGTGCAGGATCTGACCTGGTGAACCCTGGGCCACCAAAGCAGAGCATGCAAACCCAACTGCTATGCCACCAGACTGGCCCCATATTTTAGTTTTTTGATACACTTGTAAATGGGATTGTTTTCTTAATTTCTCTTTCTGATAGTTTGTTATTAGTGTATTAAAATGCAACAGATTTTTATGTATTGATTTTGTATCCTGCAAGTTTACTGAGTTTGTTTATTAGTTCTGCTAGTTTTTTGGTGGACTCAGTCCTTAGGGTTTTCTGTATATAATACCATGTCATCTAGAAATGGTGACAGTTTTACTTCTTCCTTTCTAATTTGGATGGTTTTTATTTCTTTTTCTTGACTACTTGCTTTGGCTAGGACTTCTAATACTATGTTGAATAAAAGTAGCAAGAATGGGCATCTTTGTCTTCTTCCTGATCTTAGAGGAAAAGCATTCATTTAGCTTTTGACTGTTGAGTATGATGTTACCTGTGGGCTTGTTATATACAGCCTTTATTATGGTGAGGTACATTACTTGGATACCCATTTTTTGAAAGTTTTTATCCTAAATGGATATTGAATCATATCATATGCTTTTTCTGTATCTATTGAAATGATCATATGATTTTCATCATTCATTTTGTTAATGTGGTATATCACATTGATTGATTTGACTCCTTAATTCTTCATGTAAAGAAAGTATTTTAGAAAAGTTTAAAGAGTCAGCCTATTCCAAATTAATTTTTACTGAATGAAGTATATTTGTTTATTCATTTAATTGCACTAATAATCATAGCTTATTCCTGATGCCCAGTGTATTTTGTTTTTACTCCAATCATTTGGATAATTAGAAATTCTGTTTTGCTTATTAGTGGGAAATTTGCTGAAAATAGTGAATTTTAGATGTTTGATGCTTTTCCATTTTCCATGCAATTTATAGAAAATGAATATTTGTATTTAAAGTATTATTGTTAATAATATTTCAGATAAAAAGTCTACCAGATACCAAATTTTGGAGTGGATTGAAGAACCTAAAACTCCTCTATCTTCATGACAATGGTTTTGCAAAGTTAAAGAATGTATGTGTGTTATCAGCCTGTCCAAGCCTCCTTGCCCTCACCATGTTTGATTGTCCAGTAAGCCTTAAAAAAGGATATAGACATGTTCTTGTCAACAGTATGTGGCCTCTCAAAGCACTGGATCATCATGTGATTTCTGATGAAGAAATAATTCAGAACTGGCATCTTCCTGAACGATTCAGAACATACAACTGTCGACTTTTCTTTAATTTCTGCCCTGCTTTGAAAAAGGTAATTGGCTTCATTTTAAATAAATTTATAGAAGTGAAATTTTAACTTCTAAGTTCTATACCCAAATTATATAGATTAATATTTCACATCATGATCATTTATATAAAATAAACTAGTGAATATATTAGTATTGTCTTATATCTGAAAACTTAAAAAAGCTTGTGTGTCTACTGCATAAAAATTGTTGAGCAAAGAAGTATTAAATTGTAGAGAAACAAATATTTGGGTTTTTTGTTTTTGGTCTTCATTGTTTTAATAGCTTTAAGGAAGTATAGCTTACATATTATGAAATTCACCCATATTACATGTATGATTCAATTATTTTACTAAATTAACAGTGCTGTATGACCATCTCCGCAATCCAATATTAGCAATTTCCACCACTCTAAAAGTTTTCCCTGTTCCCATTTGCAGTTAATCTTTACTTCCTCCCCCTAGTCTTGAGTAACCATTGATTTGTTTTCTCTCTATAAAAGTTGCTTTTTTAAACATTTTATATAAATGGAATCATACAATAGGTAGTCTTTTGCATCTACATTCTTTCACTTAGTGTGATGTGGTTGAGGCTGCCTCCTGTTGCAGCAAGTATCAGTAGTTTGTTCCATTTTCTTTTTTCTTGGCTAAGGAATATTTGCCCTGAGCTTATATCTGTTGCCAATCTTCTTCTATTTTATATGTGAGCTGCCATCATAGCATGGCCACTGATAGATGAGTGGTGTAGGTCTGTGCCCAGGAACTGAACCCAGGCCACTGACGTGGATCCTGCCAAACTTAACCACTAGGCCACGGAGGCTGACCCAGTAGTTTATTCCTTTTGATTGCTCAATAATATTCCATTATATGTATATACTACATTGTATTTGTCCATTCACCAGTTGATGGACATTTGGATTATTTCCACTTTTTGCTATTATGAATAATGCTGCTATGAACAAATACTTACGTATCTTTGTGTAGACGTATGTTTTCATTTTTCTTCGCTAGATTCTTAGGAATGCAATTACTGGGATGTTTGGTAAGTTTATGTTTAACTTTTTAGGAAACTTAATTGCTTTCTAAAAAGTGGAAACCATTAATTAATGGGGGTTCCAGTTTTTCTGCATCATGGTAAATGCTTAGTATTTTTTTTATTTTGCACTGTAGACATTCTACAAGGTCTGAGGTGGTATTTCATTGTGGTTTTAATTTTTATTTCTCTGAGTGATGGTGATAGGCATCGTTTCATCTGCTTATAAAATATGTATATATCTTCTTTGGTCAAATGTCTATACAAATTTTCTTGCCCATTTTAAAAGTGGGTTGTTTGACTTACTGAGTTGTAAGAGTAGATATCTGGATTTAAGTCCTTTATCAGATATTTGAATTGTAAATATTTTCTCCCAGATTCTAGCTTGTCTTTTCATTTTCTTAATGGTTTCTTTTAAGGGAGAAAAGTTTTCAGTTTTATGAAGTCCAATTTACAAATGCTATTCTTTTATTAATCGTGCTTTTGGTGTTGTATCTAAGAACTCTACTTAATTCCAGGTCATAAAATTTTTCTTCTATATTTTCTTATAGAATTTTAATAATTTTAGCTCTGAAATTTATATCTGTGTTTCATCTTGAATGAATTTTTATGTATGATGTGAAATAAGGGTCGAAGTTCACTTTTTGTATGTGGATATTCAATTATATCAGCCCCTTTGTTGAAAAGATTATTCTTTCCCCAGTGAATTATCTTGCTATCTTTGTCAAAAATCAATTGGCCATAAATGTAAGAGTTTATTTCTGGACTCTCAATTATATCCCAAAGGTGTATATATCTATCCTTATGCCAGTAACACACAGTCTTTGATTACTGTAGCTTTGTAGTTGAGATTAGAAATAGGGAAATGTGACTCCTCCAACTTTGCTCTTATTTTTCAATATTGCTTTGAATATTGAGAATTCCTTGTATTTTACAAATGAATTTTAACATCAGTCTGTCAATTTCTACAATGATTCCTTCTGAGATAGTGATAAGGATTCTACTGAACTTATATATCAATTTGTGGAGGATTGCCATGTTTATATTAGTTAGTATCCTTGTTTTTAAACATGAACTGTCTCTCAGTTTATTTAGATATTCTTTAATTCTCTCTGCAGTGTTTGTGGTTTTCATTGTATAAGTCTTGCACTTGTCTTGTTAAAATTTATTTCTGTGTATTATATTCATTTGATGATGTGAAGGGAATTGTTTTCTGAATTTCATTTTTGGATTGTTTTTGCTAGTATATAGAAATACATTGATGTTTTTATTTAATCTTATAGTCTGCCACTTTGCTATTCTCACTTCTTAATTCTAAAAGTTTTTTGTTGATTCAAAATATTTGTTTTTTTAATTGAAAGTAGATCTCTAAGTTTTTTTAAGTTTTCCATATTTGAATATTCCATTGAGAAATGGTTTATTTTTTTTCAGTGCCTTAAAGGACAGTTTGGATTATTAATGGAAGAGGATAAAAATATTCAATTCCTAAGCAATTAATATGATTACACTGACATGCTCAAATCATCAGTATATGTTGACTTTTAAAATGTTGGAAGAAGTGATTGGGACACTTGATCTCTAGTTGGATGGTTACAAAGCACTTTAATGGGTAGATAAAAATATAAGAAAACATGTTTCATGGCTTATCAATGTTAGAGCAAATAGATCATAAAAGATTTTGAAAGAGGGTATTAACTTTGCAGGTGTTAGAAAAAATCAGGAACAAGATACAGGAAGTAAAAACGTATGTTGGAGAATGGTGTTTATAGTATGTTTTAAGTATATATAAATCTCTCAATATATGCATTGGAAACTGATGAAGAATAGAAAATCATTTGAGCAGTCATCACATCTGAAATGGTATATAAACAATGAAGAGTGATTATGTATATAAAGGCTAGAGATTAGGAAGTTGGAAGACTTTTTATAACTATTTACAATCCTTAAAATAAATTCTAAGTATATTAATCATTTTGTAATAATAGTTAAAAAAATTTAGAGAAATAAGAGGCAATATCTGAGTCTGAGTGCCTTAACCTGGGCCGTAAATTTATTCTAGCTTCCTACTCTGTTCTTTTTAGCAAATGGGACATTGTTCTGCATAAGCAATGAGCTTCTTCATATCCAGGCATGTGCTTAAGTTAGGAAGAAGATTGGTAGGAACAAGAAGCACATGCCAGCTAAGTCTGCCTATTTTATATTAGGAAAACAATAGCTTCTCCAGGTGTCCCACCTGAAAGGCTTCTACCACCAGAGGTGGGTCACATGGCTACCACTAGATAGAGGGAATCTGGTATGATGAGTATTTTTAAGTGAGCACATTTACTTGTTAAACAATATCAATATTCTATTAATAAGGAAAAAAGGAAGACAGATTCTTGGAAGTCAGTTAATATATTCTGTTCACACAGTGAAAAATAAATTGAAAATGCAGTACAGGATTGATATTTCAAGGTAGAGATTTTTGCTCAAACATTTAGCATCCATTTGTTCTTAATTACAATGTAAATGTGAAAATAAAAATAAAAATGCATATATAATTACCAAATAAATATTTTTAAATGAATTCATGCTTGATGTAATAGATTAATATAGATTAAATCGTGTTTGTAAAATTTAAAATGTTTTTACTTTCCAAAAAAATAAAGACAATACGGTAGTGGTGCTGTGGTTGAGTTCAGCACGCTCCTCTTCAGTGGCCCAGGTTTGCAGGTTTAGATCCCAGATGCAGACCTACACCACTCATCTGCCGTGTTGTGGTGACGACCCACATATAAAGTGGAGGAAGGTTGGTGCTGATGTTAGCTTAGGGCTAATCTTCCTCAGCAAAAAAAATTACTATATATTGGGGCCAGCCCGGTGGTGCACGGCTTATGTTCGCATGTTCTGCTTTGGCAGCCTGGGTTTGCTGGTTTGGATCCTGGGTGCAGACCTACCCACAGCTTGTCAAGCCATGCTGTGGCAGGTGTCCCACATATAAAGTAGAGGAAGATGGGCATGGATGTTGGCTCAGGGCCAGTCTTCCTCAGCAAAGATGGGGAAGATTGCTGGCAGATGTTAGCTCAGGGCTAATCTTCCTCAAAAAAAAAAAATACTATATATTTCATTTATGAATGTGTTGTGATTTATAAATAAATGTAAATAAATTTATTATAGATAAATGTAAATACCAAAGTCAAGATGTTTATTAGCAAGATGAAGTCTAAAAAGCAAAGTAATGCAGAAAAAGTAAAAGTAAAAGTAAAATGCTAAGCAACTATATATTAAGCAGAATAAAGCAAAGGACTTAACATTAAACAATGTGGAATTTAGCACACAAAGCATTAAATGGCATAAATAGGATCTCTTTCAACTGATATGAAAAATAACAGCTTCAATAAATAAATTTTTGTTTGCCCATTAATGTACCAAATGGTATTATACAAAAACATATAAATATTTTTGGGAATATAAGACTAAATGATTAGAAAATATTACAGTAGAGGGGAGAACATAGCATTTATTTCGATAAATTATTTTGTTAAAAACTAAGCATACAGGATTCTACTTCTGGGAAGATGGAGTAGATGTTCCTCTTGCAAAATACAACTCAATTCCTTGGAAATTAGTACAAAAGAAACATAAAAATGCTGTGAATGGTGAAGAGCAGAGGCTGACTGGCTTGGACAGTCAGAACTTGAGGAATGACACTGGTGAAGTGAGTTCCCTGTTTTGCTGCTTTGCTATTTTGTTTTCTTTATATATCCTAAAATTGAAGCTGAAGAAACCATTGACCCAGAAAGGCCAAAGTGTGCAAAACAAACAAACAAAATGCCAAAAATACTAACAGAAGCCTACTCTCTCTGTCCAAATGACCAACAAAGGTTCAGTCTAGTAAAACAGTTGCCATTTAGGCAAAAACCATTTTACTCCAGTCAAAACCACAGAAAAAACTGTAGTCCTTCCTCCATCCATGCCAGCAAAGGCTGGCTGGGGAGCCTAGACTTTCATCCTCATGAGGCTCTAATGAGGCAACCCAGTACACACTGGGGTGGTGTCAGAAGAGATCAGGACCTTCACCACTGCCCAGCTATAACAAGGCCATCCCCATAGCAGTGTCGATGAAGACCACATGGAAGTTGGAACTCCCATATCTACCTAGAAGTAAAGAGAATCCCACCCCTCAATTGGGAGTTAATAGAGGCTGAATGGTGGGGAACCTAGACTTCTATTCTGCCTCAGGGTAAAAAAGATAATGACCTCCAGTTCCCCTGCTGGAACAATGTCAGAGAAAGCCAGCTAAAACAAAAGGTTTAAGATTAACAGTTTTATAGCATAATGCAAAAATGTCTAGGCTTCAATCAATAGTCACAAGACAGACAAGGAACTAGTTGATCTTAAACTGAATGAAAAGAGACAATCAATAGATGCTAATGTTTGAGATGATAGAATTGTTAAAATTACCTGATAAAGATTTTAAAGCAGCCAGGATAAAAATGCTTCAATGAGCAGTTATAAACATGCTTGAAATGTGCAAATAGAAAGCCTCAGTAGAGTGATAGTAGATATAAACAACCAAATGGTAATTTGAGAACTCAAAAATACAATAACCAAAATAAAAATCTCAGTGGATAGACTTAACAGTAGAATGGAGGGGAAAGATGAAAGAATGAGGGAAAGTGAAAATAGAACAATAGAAATTACCCAATATGAACATCAGAAAGAAAATAGACTGAAGAATAAATAGAGCAGACATTCCTAGCAAGTGGAAACCAAAGGAAAGTAGGGGTAACTATACTTATATCACATGAAATAGACTTTAAGCCAGAGACTGTAATAAGAGACAATGTCATTATATAATGATAAAGGGGTCAATCCAACAAGAAGATATAACATTTGTAAATATTTATACACCCAGCATATGAGCACTGAAATATATAAAGTAAATGTTAACAGGCTTGATGGGAGAAATAGACAGCAATACAATAATAGTCGGGGACTTAAATACCCCACTTTCAATAGTAGATACATCATCCAGACAGAAAATCAAAAGGAAACATTGGACTTAAACTAAATGTTAGAACAGATAGACTTAACAGACATTTACAGAACATTCCATCCAATAGCAGCAGAATACAAGTTCTTCTCAAGCACACATGGAATATTCTCCAGGATAGATCATACTTTAGGCCACAAAGCAAGTCTTAGTAAACTTAAAAAGACTGAAATCATATCAAGCATCTTTTCCAACCACAATGATATGAAACTAGAAATCAATTACAAGAAGAAGACTGGACAATTCATAATTAAGTGGAGATTAAACAACATGCTACTGAACAACCAAAGGGTCAAAGAAGAAATCAAAGTAATAAAACCATATCTGAGAGCCCACAGCTATCATCATACTCAATGGTGAAAAGCTAAAAGCTTTTCCTCTAAGATCAGGAACAGGACAAGGATGCCCACTCTCACCACTTTTATTCAACATAGTATTGCAAATCCTAGCCAGAGTAATTAAGGAAGAAAAAGAAATAAAAATCATAAAAATAAAAAAGGAAATAGTAAATCTATCAGCAGTTTCAGATGACATGATATTATATAGAGAAAATTCCAAAAACTTGACAACTAAACTATTAGAATGAATTCAGTAAATTTACAGGATGCAAAATCAATATATAGTATTGCATTTCTGTGTAGTAACAATGAACTATCAGAAAGAGAAATTAAGAAAACAATCCCATTTACAATTGCATGAAATAGAATAAAATAACTAGAATAGACTTAACCAAGGAAGTGAAAGATCTGAAAAACTATAAGGCATGTATGAAAGAAATTGGAGAAGATAAATAAATAGGAAGATATTTTGTGCTCATGGCTTGGGAAAACTAATACTGTTAAAATGTCCATATTACCCAATGCAATCTACAAATTCATTGCAATCTCTGTCAAAATCCCAATGGCATTTTTTCACAAAAATAGAAAAAATAATCTTAAAATTTCTATGGGACCATATAAGAACCCAAATAGCCAAACGAATCTTGAGAAAGGGATGTAAAGGAAGGTAAGGTATATATATACACAACCACTAAAAAGAGTCTACAAAGGGATACACAAAAAGCACTATAGAATAATCTAAATGTAATTCTAAAGATCTGTAAGTAGTAGGAAATTAAGAATAAGAAAACAGGGGCTGGCCCAGTGGCTCAGTGGTTAAGTTCATGTGCTCCACTTCAGCGGCCCATGGTTTGCCAGTTCAGATCTTGGGCATGGACCTACCCACTGCTTATCAAACCATGCTGTGGCATGCATCCCACATATAAAATAGAGGGAGATGGGCACAGGTGTTAGCTCAGGGCCAATATACTTTAGCAAAAAGAGGAAGATTGGTGGCGGATATTAGCTCAGGGCTAATCTTACTCAAAAAAAAAAAAAAAGAGGAAAACAAGTAACAGAAAAAACAATAGAAAACAAAAAATAAAATAAAATAACAGACTTAAGCCCTAACCTATCAGTAATACATTAAAATTTTAATAGTATAAATACACTAGTTAAAAGATAGATACGGGAAAAATGGATTTAAAACATGACCTGACTACATGATGTCTGCAAGAGACTCACTTCAAATATAATGATATAAGTAGGTTGAAAATAAAAGGATGAAGAAAGATATATCATAGCAAAATTAATCAAATGAAAACAGGAGTGATTGGCTATCTTATCAGATAAAACTTCAGAGCAAAGAAAATTATCAGAGGGCAGGAGGAACGTTATATAATGATAAAAGTTTCAAACCGCCAAGAAGACATAGTAATCTTGAATGTGAATGCACCAAACAACAGAGCTACAAAATATTTGAAGCAAAACCTGATAAAACTGAAATGAGAAATAGACATAATTACAGTTAGAGACATCAAAACCCCACTCTTAACAATTAGAACAACTAGACAGAAAATCAGTAAAGATAAAGAAAAACTCAGCAACACCATCAACCAATGGAATACAATTGATAGTTATAGAATACTCTACTCAACAACAGCACTTTTCAAGTGTCCATGGAACCATATATAGGCCATACCCTGTTCCATAAAACAAACTTCAACAAATTTAAAAGAATTTAAATCACACAGGGTTTGTTCTCTGACCACAGAGAGAAGAGGAAAATCTCCAAACACTTGAAAACTAAAGAACACTCTTCTAATGAGTCCATAGGTCAAAGATGTAGCCAAAAGGGAAATCTAAAAAATACATTAACTGAATTAAAATGAAAATACAAGATTCCAAAATTTGTGGGACACAGCTAAAGCAATGCTGAGAGGGAAATTAATAGCACAAAATGCATATAGTGGAAAAGAGGAGACTCCTCAAATCAATGGTCTAAGATCCCTTCTCAAGAACCTAGAAAAACAGGAGTGAAATAAACCCAAAGTAAGCAGAAGAAGGCAATGAAAAAGATAAGACCATATATCAGTGAAATCGAAAACAAAAAAATTTGAGAAAATCAGTAAAACAAAGATCTGGTTCTTTGGAAAGATCAGTAAAATTGACAAACCTCTAGCAAGACTGATGGAGGACAAAAAGAGAGCCGACTCAAATTACCAATATTAGGAATAAAACAGGGGCTATCACTACAGACCTTGCAAACATCAAAAGGATAAGAGTATACTACAAAAATGCTACACACACAAACTTGACAGTGTAGATGAATGGACCACTTTCACAAAGAAACACAAACTACCAAAATTCACTCAACATGAAATAGATGATTTGAGTGGTCTTTTAACTATTAAAGAGATTGAGTTTATAATTTTAGAACTCCTAAGAAAGAAATCTCCGGAGCCAGATAATTTCACTGAAAAATTGTTCCAAATGTTTTAAAAAGAATTAACACCAATTCTATACAGTTTCTTCTAGAAAATGAGAAGGAACACTTACCAATTAATTTTATGAAGCTAATATTACCTTGATACCAAAACCAGACAAAGACAGTACAAAGAAAGAAAACTACAGACCAATATCCCTCATGACAAAAGCACAAAAATCCTTAACAAAATGTTAGCAAATAGAATTCAGCAATACAGATCTTCCTCAACTTACAATAGGATTATGTCCTGAAAAATCTATCATAAGTAGAAAATATTGTAAATTGAAAATGCATTAATATACATAATCTACCAAACATCATATCTTAGCCTAGCCTACCTTAAACATGCTCAGAACACTTACATTAGCCTGTAGTTGGGCAAAGTCATCTTTAAAAAAAGCCTATTTTATAATAAAGTGTTGAGTATCTCATGTAATTTATTGCATATGGTTGAGGAAGTGAAAAACAGAATGGGTGGATGGGTCCAGAATGGTTGTAAGTATATTGGTTGTTTATCCTTGTGGTTGCATGGCTGACTGGAAGCTGCTGCTCACTGACCCTGCCCAGCATCACAAGAGAGTATTGAACTGCATATCACTAGCCTGGGAAAAGAAAAAAATTCAAAGTATGGTTTCTACTGAATGCATATTGCTTTCCCACCATTGTAAATTTGAAAAATTGTAAGTTGAACCATTGTAAGATAAGGACCATCTGTATATAAAAAGAAGTATGTACCATGATCAAGTGGACCTTATTGCAGGGATGCAAGGCTGGTTCAATCTTTGAAAATGCGTTAATGTAACTCACCATATCAAAAGACTAAAGAAAAAGTCTATCAAATATTATATCATTTAATGGAGAAAAGACATTTGACAAAATTCAACTTCCATTCATGATTAAAAAGCAAAAAACTCTCTGAAAAATAGGCATCAAGGGGAACTTCCTTTTCTTTATAAAGAATATCAACATAAAAACTACAGCTACCATTATGCTTAATGGTGAAAAACTGAATGCTTTCTCACCATGATTGGGAACAAAGGAAGGATGCTTGTTATCACTTCTCTTGTCAGCATGGTGCTGGTAAGTCTAGCTAGTGCAATAAGGCAAGAAAAGAAAATAAAAGACATATAGATGAGACAAGAAGAAATAAAACTCCCTGTTTGCAGATGAAATGATCTCCTATATAGAAAATCCCAAAGAATCTACCTAAACAACTCTTAGAAGTAGAGAGTCAGCTTAGCAAGGCCACACGATGCCAGGTAAACATATAAAAATCAATCATATTTCTACATACTAGCAATGAGCACATGGGCACCAAAATTAAAAATATAATATCACTTATAATCACTCAAAGAAATGAAATACTTAGGTGTAAGTCTAACAAAACATGCACAGAACTCGTATGCTGAATATTATAAAACACTGATGAAAAACTCGAATATCTAAATAAATGGAAAGATGTAGCATATTAATAAAGTAGAAGACTCAACATAATAGAGATCTCAATTCTCCCAAAATTGATATACAGGTTTAGTGTAATTCCTATGAAAATCGTGCAAGATTTTCTGTGGTTATAGATAAGATTATTCTAAACATTTCATGGAAAGTTAAAGGAACTAGGATGGTAAAACAGCTTTGAAAAACAAAGTGAAAGGAATCAGTTACCTGATTTTGAGACTTATATCGCTAAAGTAGTCAAGACTGCGTGGTATTGGTGAAGCATAGACACATAGATCAATGGAACAGAACAGAAAACCTAAAACTAGGTTCACACAATATGTCCAACTGATTTTGACAAAGGTGTAAGTGTAATTTGATGGAGAATGTATAACCTTTTCAATAACTGTTGCTGACACAATTGGGCATCCAACCATACACACACACAAATGAACAACTTGAGTTTCATACCTCAAGTAAAAATGACTCAAAATAGATCATGGAGTTAAGTGTAAAATTTAAAACTATAAAACGTTTAGAAAACAAATGGAAGGAAATCTTTGAAATCTAGGACTAGGCAAAGAATTCTTAAACCTGACACCAAAAGCACTGTCTTTAAGAGAAAAAAGTGATAAAGTGAACTTAATTTTTTTAAATAATTTGCTGTATAAAAGACTGTTATGTGAATCAAAAGATAAGCTATGAAAAGAGGGAAAATATTTGGAAGTGAATATTTAAAAAATGGTAATAGTTCATTAGAGTGGTGGAAATTTGGAAGTGAATATTTAAAAAATGACAATAGTTCATTTGTGTGGTGGAAATTTGAGTAAGGTTTTTCTTATATTTGCTTTTATTTTCTAAAATTTCTATACTGTTATATTATTATAATTCTAAATTTTATTTTAAATTATTTAATGGTACTTGATTCAGGTGACTCTTTTTAAAACTTGAGAATTGATGATAGATGTTTCTAAAGTGTTTACCAAGTGATTCTTAGAAATACTGATTTAAAATAATGCAAAATCTTCCTAACCAGTGTGCGGAGTTTCACACAGATTTTTACCATTTCATATGATGATTAAAGTGAATATATTATGGATATAATATGCTTTCTGATGGAATAAAAAGGTAGAAACTGTATGGATTTACTCTATCTGAAATAAGTACTTATGGGATTAGTATGATTTACATTTTTCAAATATGCTGAGAAAATGTGTGCCAAATTAGGAAATTTTGATGAGAAAAAATCACAAATGGAATAGAAAAAGATAGACCTAAGGGACAAGATACATATAGAAGAAATAAAAACTTGGGAATAGGAAAGAAAGTCTGTACAAATCTATTTAGAATATCAATTAATTGAGAATCTCTTTGTGTAATTGTATACAATCTGGAATATAGTTCTGGAATTTGTTTTTTCATTTTGTGTGTGTGTGTGTGTGAGGAAAATTGGCCCTGAGCTAACATCTGTTGCCAATCCTCCTCTTTTTGCTTGAGGAAGACTATTGCTGAGCTAACATTCCTATTTTATGTGGGGTGCCACCACAGCGTGACCTGACAAGCACCAGGTCCGCACCTGGCATCTGAACCTGTGAACACCAGGCCACCTAAGCAGAGCGTGAACTTAACCACTACACACAGGGACAGCCCCTAGAATTTGTTTTTAAAATACTCTTCCTGTTAGAACACAAAATACTCTCTTCCATATGATTCATATTGCAAAAGTCCTTACTATTCTTTTGAAATGCCTCATTATGCTTTATACCAGGATTAGCAGTAGCCACATTTTCATTCCAGGGTTAGAATAGCAAGTGGTAGAGTATAGATATTGCATTATTCTATATCTGTTTTGTTGATTGTTGACAGTTTTTTGCCTAAGCATATGTTGTTCTTTGCCAAGTGTTTACTATAATCCTTTCATTGCTTTTATTGGATTGAAAACATTAGTACTAATTGTCTTTTATAGTTAATTTGTTGATTTCATAATTTTACATTATGTTAGTTTGGATAATTGCTTAGTAAATTGCTGTAGACTAATTTCTTGAGTATAAAATAAGATATATAGAAGTCCTTTGTAAACTCTAAAATGCTGTATCATTTTGAGTATTACTATAAAACTGTTGACAGATAGCGTTTGGATATTGAAATGTTTTAGCCACTGTTCTGAGTGCTTTGCAAATATTCCCTCATAACATCCCAAAGAGGTAGTACCACTGCCATCTCTATTTTACAGATCATGAACAGGGGACAGATCGGTACTTACCCTAGATCACATAGCTAGCAAGTGGTAGAACTGGAATTTAAACCCAGGCAGTTTTTCTCTAGAGCCATCACTCCTCTAGTGGAGGAAATGCACTACTTTCCCTTAGAAAGAGGATACATCCACTTATCTTCAGATATCAAATAGTTTATGGCACGTGTAGAAGTTTTCAGGGATAGCTTTTTTGGCATTTACAAGATGATTGTTTTAGGACATTAGAAAGCTTGAGTATTGTCTAGAGGTTTTTTGTTCTCTGGCGGAGACACTAACTCTGCCCACAGCTGATGATGATTCTGTTTCTCTCTTTAAAGAGAAGGACTTATTCATGCCTTGGTGGGAAGCAGGGCTCTTTGCTGTAATGGTTCTCTGCTGGTGAGATCTGTAGCATCTGACTAGGACCACTAAAGCATAGTCATCTAAATTCCTTTCTGTATCCTTCTCCCTCACTTCTTACTTACGTACTCAACCTCTCTGTAGGGGAGGAAAAATAATTTTCCTTCTGCCCTTCTGAGTTCTTAGCTGAGACCTCAGTAACAAAGGACAGATAAGAAAAAAAAAGTTTATTAACATGTATATCTCATGTACACATGGGAGATACCCAGGGAAAAATGAGTCACCCTCTCAGATGGCTAAGAATTCATGCTTAAATACCATATTAATACAGAGTGGGGAGGGAGGATGTAGGCCTCTTTAGGAGAGAGTAAATGATTTTTAGGAAAAATGAGTGAGTTCTTAGAGGAATAGACAACGTTTGTGACAAAGTTTGTCTGGGTGTGGTGTCCTCTCCTAATCTCCTCTTCTGCTAATTTCTTTCTGATCTCCTCTCCTGTGATGAGTCCATCTTGGGGGCCGGCCCCATGGCCGAGTGGTTAAGTTCTCATGCTCTGCTTTGGTGGCCCAGGGTTTCATTGGTTTGGATCCTGGGTGTGGACATGGCAATGCTCATCAAGCCATGCTGAGGCAGTATCCCACATAGCACACCCAGAGGCACTCACAACAAGAAGATACAACTATGTACTGGGGGGCTTTGGGGAGAAGAAGAAGAAGAAGAAGAAGAAGAAGAAGAAGAAGAAGGAGGAGGAGGGGGAGGGGGAGGGGGAGGGGGAGGGGGAGGGGGAGGGGGAGGGGAAGAAAGAAGAAAGAAGAAAAGAAGAAGAAAATAGAGTCCATCTTCCCTGATTGATGAAACTCCTGGGGAAGGAAGGAATTTATAATTGAACGCCTTTTGGAAGATCTATCTTTAGGCAGATAAGGGAAGTCTAGAGAAATCCTCTCCCTGAATTTGCTGTTTTTCAAGTACCTACCACTCAATCAGTACACCAAAGGGGCATATTTTGGGGTAGCATGTCTTGAATTCCAAGAGTCATATTTTGGCATGGCATATTTTGCTACCCTTGACTCACACACACACACACGTGCACCCCATGAGCCCGGATGCAATGAACAAAGAAACATAAAAATTAGAGGAAATCACATCTATACTAGAAACCAGTAAATTATAACATTTAAATAAAAGATTATTTAATAGAATTGCTTCTAGATGTAGTGAAGATTTTTTTCAATATAATGAAGATGAGACTGAATCAAAGGTAGAAGCTAGGTCAGTCTGACTTTAAGCTGTTCTTCCTAATACATATAACAAGATGACAGGAACTAGAGCAAATTCTGCAAATCCTCCTATTTGTCGAGGGTAATAGTGTACCAACTGGCAGATAAGATCCATTGCTACAGGTCACAGGATAAATTTCATGGAGAGGCCCTAGTCCAGGCAGGGTTATAATAAATAGCAAACTGGTATGTGGCAGGACTCATCCGTGATAGGGAAATCAGGAGCTTCAGAAAGGAGCTTAGTCTCAGCTACATAACTAAACTGGAGTAGTTGACAGGCTAATAGAAAACTCAATATGAGAAAGCTGACTTTTGACAGAATGGCTTCACCAAATTGAGAAGAAATACTTGAAAATGATGAGAAAAGATATAAGACATAGAGATGAGTTCTAAGATATCTACTATGCATGAATAGGAATTATGGTAGAGAAAGCAAATTAAGAAGCAGCAATAATAAAAGAAATAATGAAAAAAGCATCATGGATCCAAGTATGGGGCAAGATCTATGAACGAACTACATATATTTTCTTTATAAATCTTTGAAGTTCAGCTCTCTAGTCATGGAGAAAAGAAAAAGCAAAAGTATTCTGATGAGTTTTTCAAATAGAAGAAATCATTAGGCAAATAGAGGTGCTGGCAAGTGTAGATCATGTGAGGCAAAGTGAAAAGCATTTGCAAAGGAACAGAGGTCATGCTAGAGCTTGGCACAAGCAAGTGACAACAAGTAATTTAGTGTTCTTGGAGTTTAGAGGACATGTTTGGGCATGTCAAATGATGCTGGAAGAAAACAGAATTAACATAGCAAGGGTGTTAAGTGTAATACAAAGGAGACAGGACTTTATCTTGCAGGATCTTAGGGAAACATTTAAGGATTTTACATGACCCAATTTTCATTCTAGAAAAATCATAATATATTCTGTAATTTTGGAGAGGTGGGAAATTTAATGTAGGGAAATTTGTGAGGAGCCTATTGCAGTTGTTTGAGCCCTAGTTTTTAAAAGCTGATTTAATAAATTGGTAGAGGATATAAATTATATGTAACAGTTTGAAGAGATACCTTTTGATAGAATTTAGTGATTCTTGGGTGGAAAGGGAAAGCGAGAATTAGGAATGTGGGTTTATTACTTGGTTGACAAGGTGGAGAATAGTTTTGTTTTGTTTTTTAATTGAGTTCGTAATAGTTTAATCAATGTGAGATTTCAGTTGTATGTTATTTCTTGACTGTCACTGTGGAAGTGCTCCACTTCAACCCCTGTGTCCACCCCTCATCCCCCTTGCCCTGGTAACCACTGAAATGTTTTCTTTGTCCATGTGTTTGTTTATATTCCACATATGAGTGAAATCATCTGGTGTTTGTCTTTCTCAGTCTGGCTTATTTTGTTTAGCATAATTCCCTCCAGGTCCTTCTGTGTTGTTGTAAATGGGATGAATTTGTCTTTTGTATGACTGAGTAGTATTCCATTGTATATATATACCACATCTTCTTTATCAAGTCATCAGTCGGTGGGCACTTGAATTGTTTCCGTGTCTCGGCTATTGTGAATAGTGCTGCAATGAACATAGGGGTGCATATGTTACTTTCGATTGTTGATTTCAGATTGTTTGGGTAGATACCCAGTAATGGGATAGCTGGGTTGTATGGTAGTTCTATTTTTAGTTTTTTGAGGCATCTCTATACTGTTTTCCATAGTGGCTACACCATTTTGCATTCTCACCAGCAGTATCTGAGGGTTCCCTTCTCTCCACAGCCTCTCCAACATTTGTTACTTTTAGTCTTAGTGATTATAGCCATTTTAACAGGTGTAAGGTGGTATCTTAATGTAGTTTTGATTTGCATTTCCCTGATGATTAGTGATATTGAACATCTTTTCAAGTGTTTATTGGCCATCTGTATATCTTCTTTGGAAAAATGTCTGTTCATATCCTCTGCCCATGTTTTGACTGAGTTATTTGTTTTTATGTTCAGTTGTGTGAATTCCTTATATATTATGGAGATTAACCCCTTGTCAGATATATGATTTGTAAATATTTTCTCCCAATTGGTGGGTTGTCTCTTTGTTTTGATTCTAGTTTCTTTTGCCTTGCAGAAGCTCTTTAGTCTGATGAACTCCCACTTGTTTATTTTTTCTTTTGTTTCCCTTGTCTGAGAAGACATGGTATTCGAAAAGATCTTTTTTAGTTTGATGTCAAAGAGCGTACTACCTATATTATCTTCCAGGAGTTTTATAGTTTCAGCACTTATCTTCAAGTCTTTGATCCATTTTGAGTTTATTTTTGTGTATGGCATGAGATAATGGTCTACCTTCATTCTTTTGCACATGGCTGTCCAGTTTTCCCGACACCATTTATTGAAGAGACTCTCTTTTCTCCATTGTATGTTCTTTGCACCTTTGTTGAAGATTAGCTGTCTGTAGATGTGCGGTTTTATTTCTGGGCTTTCAGTTATGTTCCATTGATCTGTGTACTTGTTTTTGTACCAGTATCATGCAGTTTTGATCTCTATGGCTTTGTAGTACATTTTGAAGTCGGGGATTGTGATACCTCCAGCTTTGTTCTTTTTTCTCAGGATTGCCTTAGTAATTTGGGGTCTTTGGTGGCCCCAAATGAATTTTAGTATTTTTTGTTCTATTTCCATGAAGAATGTCATGGGGATTCTGATTGGGATTGCATTGAATCTGTAGATTGCTTTGGGTAGTATGGACATTTTAATTATGTTTATTCTTCCAATCCATGTGCATGGAACCTCTTTCCATCTTTTTATGTCATTATCAATTTCTTTCAGTAATGTCTGATAGTTTTTATTGTATTAGGTCCTTCACCTCCTTGGTTAAATTTATTCCTAGGTACTTTATTCTTTTAGTTACAATTGCAAATGGAATTGTATTCTTGAGCTCTCTTTCTGTAAGTTCATTATTGGAGTACAAAAGCAACTGATTTTTGTAAGTTGTTTTTGTACCCTGAAGCTTTACTGTAGTTAATTATTTCTATTAGTTTTCTGATGGATTCTTTGGGGTTTTCTTTATATAAGATCATGTCATCTGCAAACAGCGAGAGTTTCACTTCTTCACTCCCTATTTGAATTCCTTTTATTCTTTTCTCTTGTCTAATTGCTCTGGCCAAAACCTCCAGTACTATGTTGAATAAGAATGGTGATAGTGGGCATCCTTGTCTTGTTCCTGTTCTCAGGGGGATGGCGTTCAGTTTTTGCCCATTGAGTATGATGTTGGCTGTTGGTTTGTCATATATGGCCTTTATTATGTTGAGGTGATTTCCTTCTATCCCCATTTTGTTAAGAGTTTTTATCCTAAATGGCTGTTGGATCTCATCAAATGTTTTCTCTGTATCTGTTGAGATGATTGTGTGGTTTTTATTCCTCAATTTGTTGACGTGATATATCACATTGATTTGCAGATGTTGAACCATCCTTGTGTCCCTGGTATAAGTCCCACTTGATCATGATGTATGATCCTTTTGATGTTTTGTTGAATTTGGGTTGCCAAAATTTTGTTGAGGATTTTTGCATTTATGTTCATCATCAATATAGGCCTGTAGTTTTCCTTTTTTGTGTTGTCCTTGTCAGGCTTTGGTATCAGAGTGATGTTGCCCTTGTAGAATGTGTTAGGAAGTGTTCCATCTTCCCTAATTTTTTGGAAAGGATAGGTATTAAATCTTCTCTGAATGTTTGGTAGAATTCCCCAAGGAAGCCACCTGGTCCTGGGCTTTTATTCTTTCATATGCTTTTGATTACTGTTTCAATCTCTTTTCTTGTGATTGGTCTATTCAGATTGTCTGTTTCTTCTTGATTCAGCTTTGGGAGGTGGTAAGAGTCTAAGAATTTATCCATTTCCTCTAGATTATCCATTTTGTTGGCATACAGTTTTGTTGTAATATTCTCTTATAATCCATTGTATTTCTTTGGAGTCTGTTTTTGTTTCTCCTCTTTCATTTCTGATTTTGTTTATCTGAGCTTTCCCTCTTTTTTTCTTTGTAAGTCTGGCTAGAGATTTGTCAACTTTATTTATCTTCTCAAAGAACCAGCTCTTTGTTTCATTTATCCTTTCTACTGCCTTTTTTGTTTCAGTAGCATTTATTTCTGCTCTGATTTTTATTATTTCTCTCCTTCTGCTGACTTTCGGCTTTGTTTGTTCTTCTTTCTCTAATTGGGTTAGGTGTAGTTTAAGATTACTTATTTGGGATTTTTCTTGTTTGTTAAGATGTGTCTGTATTGCGATGAATTTACCTGTTAATACAGCTTTTGTTGCATCCCATATGATTTGGTACGATATGTTATTATTTTCACTTGTCTCCAGATATTTTTTTATTTCTCCTTTAGTTTCTTCAATGATCCATTGCTTGTTCAATAACATGTTGTTTAGTTTCCACATCTTTGTCCCCTTCTCAGCTTTTTTCTTGTAATTAATTTTTAGCTTTATAGCATTATGATTAGAAAAGATGCTTGTTATTATTTCAATTTTCTTAAATTTATTGAGGCTTGCCTTGTTTCCCAACATATGGTCAATCCTTGAGAATGTTCCGTGTGCACTTGAGAAGGATGTGTATTATGCTGTTTTTGGATGGAGTGTTCTATATATGTCTATGAAGTCCAACTGGTTTAGTGTTTCATTTAATTCCACTGTTTCCTTGTTGATTTTCTGTCTGGATGATCTATCCATTGAAGTGAGTGGAGTGTTGAGGTCCCCTACTGTTATTGTCTTATTATTAATATCTTCTTTTAGGTTTGTTAATAGTTGCTTTATAAACTTTGGTGCTCCTGTGTTGGGTGCACAGATATTTATAAGCCTTATTTCTTCTTGATGGAGTGTCCCTTTGATCATCATATACTGCCCCTCTTTGTCTCTCTTTACCTTTCTTATCTTGAAGTCTACTTTGTCCAATATAAGTATTGTGATACCTGCTTTCTTTTGTTTGCCATTAGCTTGGAGTACTGTCTTCCACCCCTTCACTCTGAGCCTGTGTTTGTCATTGGAGCTGAGATGTGTTTCCTGGAGGCAGCATATTGTTGGGTCTTGTTCTTTAATCCATTTTGCTGTTCAGTGTCTTTTTATTGGAGAGTTCAACCCGTTTATGTTTAGGTTGATTATTGATGTATGTGGGCTTTATGCTATCATTTTATCACTTGTTTTCCATTTTTCCTGAATTTCCTTTGTTTCTCATTCTGTGTGTTTTGGTCTACCCATTGAATTATGCAGATTTTTATGATGTGTTTTTTTGTTTTCTCCTTATTTATTCTTTGTGTCTCTATTCTGCTTTTTTGTTTAGTGGTTACCCTGAGGTTTGTATTCAGAATCTCGTGTATAAGATAGTCCATTTTCTGATGGCCTCTTAGTTCCTTAATCTAAACCAATTCAGTCCCTTTCCTCCTTCCCTCCTAAGTTGTTTTTCTCATATCTTATTCCATCTTGTGTTGTGAGTTTGTGGTTTAAATAACAGGATTATCTCTGTTTTTAGTGTTTTCCTTCCCTTTAGTTTAATGCTATAGTTGAGTATTTGCTATCCTATTCTGAGTCTGTCTACCTGTTTATGTCCTTACTCTGTGTTTTGTGACCCTATTCTCCCTTTTTGTTTTCACTTATGACAGCCTTCTTGAGGATTTCTTTGGGGGGGGTGGTGTCATGGCTACAAACTTTTGTTTATCTGGGAAAGTTTTAATTTCTCCATCATATCTCAAGGATACTTTTGCTGGATAGAGTATTCTTGGCTGAAGATTTTTGTCTTTTAAAGATTTGAATATGTCATTCCATTTTCTCCTATCTTGTAAGATTTCTACAGAGAAATCCTGATAGAGCTTCCTTTGTAGGTTATTTTCTTATGCCTTGCTGCCTTTAGTATTCTTTCTTTGTCATTCATTTTTTCCAGTTTTACTACTATATGCCTTGCAGTAGGTCTTTTTACATTGGCAAATCTAGGAGATCTGGAAGCCTCTTCCACACAGGTTTCCCTCTCTTTCCCTAGGTTTGGAAAGTTTTATGCTAGTATTTCTTTGAACACGCTTTCTGCTCCATTCTCTTTCTTTTCTTCTTCTTGAATACCTATAATTCTGATGTTGCATTTCCTCATTGAGTCAGATATTTCTCGGAGACTTTCTTCATTTCTTTTTTAGCCTTAGTTCTCTCTCCTCCTCTGTCTGGAACATTTCAACATGTCTATCTTTGATTATGCTGATACACTCCTCTATGATGTTCACTCAAGCATTCAGGGAATCCGTATTTTGTTTTATCTCTTCCATTGCGTCTTTCATCTCTAATCTTTTTTTTTTTAAATAATTTTTTTTAATATATTTTTTTTCTGCTTTATCTCCCAAACTCCCCCGTACACAGTTGTATGTCTTAGTTGCAGGTCCTTCTAGTTGTGGGATGTGGGACGCCGCCTCAACATGGCCTGATGAGCGGTGCCATGTCCGCGCCCAGGATCCGAACCCTGGGCAGCCGCAGCGGAGCGTGTGAACTTAACCACTCAGCCATGGAGCCTGCCCCTCATCTCTAATCTTTCTGTTTGATTCTCCTTTGTAGTTTCAATTTCTTTTGTGAAGTAGCTTGTGAACTTGTTGAATTGTTTCTCTACATTCTCTTTTACCTCATTGAGTTTTTTGATGATAGCTATTTTGAATTCATTGTCATTTAGATTACATATTTATGTGTCCTCAGAATTGAATTATGGGTGCTTGTCATTTTCTCTGTGGGCTGGAGATTTAATATAGTGTCTGATGTTGTTAGTTGAGGTGGGTCAGGTCTTTTGCATTCTGGTATTATTTGGTTGCAGTTACCACCTATCACCATTGGATGGTGGTCAAGAGCTGCATATTCTGAGTCCTACACCTTCACCCAAAATCCCAGGCAGTGGAGCAGGTGCGGGGCAGGTGGAGGGAGGGGTGCTTTCTCCTGCATGGTCTGTGGGCTTTCTCATTCTCACTAACTGGTCTCCTGGGGTGTGGCTTGATGAGGTCACCTCCCCTTGAAAGCTCTTGCCCCATTAAAGGGCTTCCATCTAGGCTGCAAGGGCCCTGTGGAGTCCTTGTTCCTGCAAATGAGTGTCCCCTTCCCCACTCCTTCCCTCACGAATCCTCCCATGGTTGTGATCACAGTCTTTAGGGGAGGGAGCGAAGTTCTCTCTTACCCCATTCCAGATCCTCCAAGGGGGGCTTCAGCCTCGCCACCCTCCATTGTGTGGCTGCGTGTTTCTCTGACCTGTTTGTGTTGTGTTAGGATGTCCTCTGTTGGAGTATGGATGCCCCTTTTCATTGTATGTTGGAGGGAGAGAGTCCTGGGCAAGTTCACTCCACCATGATGCTGACATCACTTTCTGGAGAATAGTTTTAATGACTATATATAATGCAGTATGAGGTGTGGATTGGGGATGGTTTTGATTGGGGAGATAATTATTTCAGTTTTTGACCCATAAGTAGAGAAATGGAATAGGAAGTAATTTTAAAGGTTTGTAATTTAAGAGAGAATTCTTGACAGGAGATACAGCTGTGTCGATAGTCAGCTTATGTGAGATAGTAAGATGTAGCAAGGAAGCTGATCATTCGAGGAGAGTTGGCAAAAAGAAGTGAAAAAAGAAGAAGGCCTAAATTATACCAATATTTAAATGCCTTGCAGAAGAAGAGGAACCAGCAAAACAGATCAGAAATAAAAATTAAAAAGGTAGAAAACTTAGGAGTATGATATTACTGCGGCCAGGTAAGAGGTGAGTTACAAAAACAGATTGACATTGCCAGATCAAGCTTGGAGGCCAAATATGACAATGTGCAAGTGACTATTACTTAGTGATTTAATAGTCAACTGATAATTGAATGCTAGTTAGACCAGATAGCTTACTTAGTCCTAGAGATATAGGATAAAGAGAGAGTCATTAAACTTGGTGAGTTTATGTTGCAGTGGGGAAGGTAGACCAATAATGGCATTATAGCATAAGCTTGTTAATAAAAAAGAAAAAAAATCAAGATTTAGTATGGAGAAACTTTATTTGAAAGGATTACTGCAAGAGTGGGAAAGGGGCTGTTGCAAATAGGGAGAATGTTCTGACATTAAGATCTGCAGACATCATAAAATACAGGCAAAAAGGTTTTTCTTTTATAGGGAGGAATAAACACGGCTGGGAAGATCTAGTGTGGGTAAATAGGATGAAGGGGAGTGGCGTGATCTCACACTAGATCACAGAAGGTTTTACCCTGACAGTAGCCCGTTCTCAGGAGGGGCTATTAAGAAGGTGTCTGTGCTGTCTCAGGGTGAAAGTGGGCCAAAGTTCAGGGGCCTAGGGGAAAGAGAGAACCTTAACCAAGTATGGTTAACAAACATTTTGTTCTGATTGGTCAGTGGGGACAAAGCAGTTCAGCTAATTATTAACAGGCAAAGACTGGGAATTTAGATGGTCTGTGTCAGGAACTTGTCAGAGGTAAACAAGGGGGGCATTCATGGGTATTATCTAAGTAATATAGGGGAACAGCGCTTCTTTGCAGTAAACCATTTCCTGAGACAAAGGCATCAGGAGAATTCTTAACCTTTACTGTTTTCCAGGATCACAGGACTCAAGTAAAATTCAACATTGTCGAGTGTGACAAATGGGTTATTGCACAGGATAATATTATAGAAGGATATTGAACTCAGATCAATATAAAGAAAGGCTTCTTGGAGGAAAGAACTGAGTCTTGAAAAGACTAAGATAGACAAGTAATTGAGAAGGGCAGTCAAGAAACTGGAATGTCATCTGTAAAAAGCACTGGGGTTTGGTTATGAGGTAATTTTCACAGGGGTAAGTGGTTGGATATTGTCAGAGTGGAAGGTATTATATGTAGGGTGAAGGAAAATGAGATTGAAGTGGTAAGAAGAAACTAGATCAAAGATTTTGTGTACCAATTCAAGAAATTTGTAATTTATCTTTCAATGATGTGCCAGTGAAATATATTAAGCAAGGATGCCATATGGTCAGATTTGCATTTTGGAAAGTTCACTTTAGCAATAGTACATATTATGGTTTGGAGGGAGAGGGGGAAGGGGGATTATTTCAGATATTAGGTAGGACATTTTTAGTAAGTTAGGGAAGCAGTGATAAAGATGTGCAATAAAGTGGTGACAGAGAATAGAAGAAAAGGGAGAGGTCAGACAGATATTTGAGATGTTGAATATACTGGGCCTAGCAACATTTGGATGTGAAGAAGCATGAGAGAAAAGAGAGCCAAGAATGGTTCCAGGGTTTCTGCATTAGGTAACTAAGGGCACTTGTACCACTCACTAGAGCATATGAGAAAGCAGATTAGGGAGGAAGATTCATGTTTGGGAAAGTTGAGTTTAATTGGAGATCAGTTTGACCGTATAGTTCTGTAGCTTAAGAGAGAGTTCAGGCCTGAAGCTAGAAATCTGTGAGTCATCAGCACATAGATGAGTGTTGAAGCTGTAAATTTGAATGCAATCACATGCAGAATGTGTTCAGATTGAAAAGAGACAAATGGAGAAAATCCTTTCAATATGACCTTAAGCAGAGTATGGATAGGTCTTTAAAAAGTCCAGAAGTAAACAAGATTTATGTAAGGAAAACTAGGAGGAATGGTGTACAAAGGCCAAAGGAAGTGTTTCAAGGAGGAATGTCCAATGATAATTTTGTAAGAAAAGTACCAAATAGGATGGTAGGGTTAGAAGCCAGTGGAATGAGTTACAGGAAGGGAGAAGGTGGGGGCAGCAAATGTGGAATTCTGTTTCAAGAATTTGGGCTCTTAATGAAAGTTAGATACAAAGGATAGAGGTTGGGATATGTGTGATTATTTGTGTGTGTTTTAAAGATGGCTGAGGCTACATCATATTTATAGGTAAAGGGATAGTGACCACAGAGGGGAAGTAATTGAAAACAGAGGGAGATGGGACCCAGCAGTGATGGAGTGCCAATCTTGGACAGGAAGTGAGATACTTCTTGTTTTATGATTGAGTAGAAGTCACTTATACTCAGTATTTATAGGAGTATAGTTAAATGGTAATATAGTTAAATTTGTAGAGAATGGAGGAGAGTTAGTTGATGGAGCTAAGACTTGATGGCCCTCTTTTTTCTGTGAAAAGGAAGCAAGATGTTTAGGGAGCTCTAGGGAAAGGGTTTGGAGAGTATTGAGAACAGTATTGAAGGTTTGCGATAGCTCCTGTTGGAAATGGAACCAAGTGAGGGCCAGTAAAGAATTTGCTAATTAGCAATGAATGTTCGCAAGTATAAATCTGAAGTAGTACTAATCTGCAAGGCTTTGTGATTTTTTTTCTAGCAGTATGTAGCTGATTGAGTGTAAAGGAGGAAAAAAATGTATGTTTTTAATGTGATGAGGTTGGTAATTTTCAGGCTAGGTGCCTTACAAACAGTGTAAATTTTAGGTTTTTAATGCTTAACCCTTACATTCAAAACTAAGTAAAGTGGCTTTATTTCTAACTAGTCAAATGATCAATAGGATATGTGGAATCTGTGATCCCAAATCTAAAAATTTGCAGAAACCAAGATCTTAGAGGTAATTTCTTTAAAGACAATATAGAATATATTTCCCCCAGGGGAATGTGCTGTTTTCCAGTAAAAGTGTCCGACATTCTAGTTAAGCTGCAACAAAATTTTGAACTACTGTAAATTATTTTATAAATGTAACATGTGTCAGTTTTCTCTAAGGGGAACTTAGAATACTTTTAGAGTTTCATTGGAGACCTATTCATGGGCTACTTTTCAGAAATCAACATGATTACGGTCAAAATTTTATACCTATGATATCACATTGAGAGAAGAAGATAGAATGGAGAAAACTGCGTTTTGTGTAGAGAATTGAAATTATTTGGTGCTACTAATTCCTGATATTCTGTTCTTGATTTAATAAAATAGTTATTTTTTAACTCTTAGCCTATAAGACAACTGTAAACATCTTAGTAATTTATACCATCAGACTATCAAGTTTAAAATGTCTTTTGGAAATACCTTCATGAAATGTAAATATAAAATATGTTTTCTTTTTACAGGGATCAACCTATGAGGATGAAATTAATAATATTAAATATGTTATTTCAAAAATTAATGAAATCATGGCTCATAATTCTCCAGTTTTGATTGTTCAAAGGTGGATACGTGGTTTCTTAGTTAGAAAACATCTGAGGTATGTTTTAGTTTTTTACTATTTGAATATTAAGATAAGATGATAGTAAATCAGTGATAAAAAGATAATTCTCCAATAATATACATTCCCTATCAAAATGATATTTTATAGACTATTTGAACTAGTTTTAAGGAAAACACCACATGCTCTGTAGTAATATATTTTGATATTTAGCATAATCAAAATTTGATACTTTTATTTTTTCTTTTAAATTACCCATATAAATAACTAATCAATAAAGTTTTTATTAATCCTTCTTTGAGTAATTCTGACAGGTTTTTTATTAAACTTAAAAATATAAAAAATATATACATTAAACTTATCTCATGTAATGGGATGTAATAGAAATATAAGCCATATACTATATAATGGGTTACAATAGAACTATAAAGCAGGAAACAGATATATGAAGATTTTATATTTTTTCTGGATGTGAAGATAATTTTCCTGGAACATCTGCTACCACATCAGTCTACATTATCCTTTGGTTAATTGTCTTTTCCTCTCTTTTTGTCCCTTGCATTCCTTTCCTGTAGCTGACATTTGCAATAGAGGGAAAGTTTTCTTGCTAGAATCTCTCAATATTGTACTTGGGGAGATAAGATAGGATGTTCTGTCATTAATTTATTTATACTAGTCATGCCAAACACCAAACATATGAAAAAATACCCTTCTTATATAGCTTGTTCTCAGATGCTAAATGGTAGAGTTCAGAAGACAGAAATGAAATTTGACCCTGCACTATAGGTAGCATTAAATAGGTCTGGGGTCGGGCAATAGACATTCCCTGAGAAAGCAAGATTAGGAAGCTTCACTGAACTGATATTCAACATTCTGTGGTAAGGCAGAGATAACATTCTCCTGCATTAGCTTGCACGTGCTAAATCGTAGAAGGCAATAGCCCTGATAGAGAGCAGAATGAGGGACAAGCAGCAAAACCGACCATAATACCGTGCCTGCAGCTTCTGAGGAAGAGGTTCCCTATACTTTTCAAACCAAGGTCAACCTGTGAGAGAGAGTGGGCTCACAAGTGGGAACAAGTGAAATGATTTGAAATAAAAGGTGTAGAAAAGGATTAGGCAGTTGTTGACAAGTACATATTTATTTAAAATGTTATTTGTGTCTCATATGTTCCATTTAAATTTAGTATATGTTTTATATGAAATAAACATCTAATTAAAGGGATTTGTCTTTGGTTTATGCCCCTGGGATTGAATTTTTCTCTCTTAAAATCAAGATTTCCTCTGATATTTGTGTGACATGAGATCAAAACCCTATGCATGGAAACAATCTCTGCAAATTCTGCGTGCGTGAACAGAATTTGAATGAGCTTTGTGGGGAGACCTGTCAGTAATAATGATGTATCACAGTGGTTTAAAACAGATCAATTTGAATTATTTTTCTCTTTAAAATACTGTTTCATTAGGCACATTACTTACCTACTTTGAGCATGAGTTTCCTCATATCTTAAATGGTACAGAGCAAGGGCTAATAGCAGCGCTTATTTCACTGTTTGCTTGTGGGAATTGAGATCATTAATATAAAGCTCATAGCACCTGGCAAATGTGGATATTACATTATTATTAACTGTTATTTTTTAAATATCATTTTTTTTGTTGTTGTTATATCTTGTGCTCTTCACATTATTGACTCCATGGGAAATTTACTCTTTCCTTGGATTTCTTACTCCTTTCCAATTACATTTACCACAGCATGCACAGAGTAATCTTTCAAAAATATAAATCTAATTTTATTCACCAACTTAAAATCCTCCAATTGCTCTCAATTTACTTATGGCAAACAACTGGGATGTCTGCCCCTACAATGTGCATCACATACTTTCCTTATCATAAGCACTTACCATACTGTACTGCAGTTGCGTGTCTAGTTATCTCTGTCTCCGGATGTACTGCACACACTGTATCTCTAGCATATCACAGAGTGCTTGATGCATGTTAGGTGCTCAAAAATACTTGCTGAATTGATGAATACACCAATTAATGGAGAGACTGTGGAAGCTAGAATCAGAAAAGGTTTTCTGGGTTCATCTGTGGGAAAGTGAAAATGGAAAGAACTGGGAAACATACAAAGCTGCCCTGAGGGGTGCCTATGGATCCCCACAACCTAAAGGTCCAAGTGATTAGTCCTCTCACATGTCTATTTCCATTCAAGAGAAATGTCTCCCCACACCCAAATATTTTCACCTTGCTTGAAATTTGTTCATGAAAACTGCTTGAAATTTTATATACAGCCTTGAAATATATACTGCCTAAATTTAGAAAATTATTATGATTAATGCTATTATCCTTTAAAGTGATAGTATTTATAATGTGGATGATATAGCGCAAGGGAGGTACACTTTTATTCTTAGAAGAAATTATTGTGATCAGATTGGCAGTCTCCTAAACCTTAGTAAGGGCAGCTATAAGAGGTCATAAGGAGGATTATTGGTTGGGTCAATGCATGTAAAAAAGGTAAAAGAGTGGAAAAAATAGGAAACAAACATTTATTGAATGTGCAGTATATGTCTAGTACTACGTTAGATACTTTAATCTACTTTAAATCATCGAATACAGCAGAGCTTTTGAGTTTGGCCTGTGTTTTCTATTTTACAGATGAAGAATTAAGAATTTAAACTTGGTTGGGAGGTTAGGATATGTATCCAATGTCAGACAGCTATTATGTATTGGACATTTGTCGTCAGTTATAAAGAGATGAAACTGTGTATGTCAAATCTGCAAAGGTCAGGTTCTTTTGTTTAAAATGTCCCAAAGTTTGTTCTCTTTTTACTTTTCTTTCTGTTTTCCTGGAGTCCGCTATTTTCTAAAGAGCCCTCATCCTTCTGGAAGGGAATAGTATTTGGAGACTAAGATGTGGGAACTAGATGTATTCATTGCTATTGGAGTACCATGGTTCCTAGGCCATTTCGGCAGACAGAATAGAAAATGGATTATTTTCTCCATCGTGAATTCATATGGATTCCTCTAACTCTAATCCAATACAGAGGGTTCTTCACTACCTTTCTTTGGAAATTTCCACATTATACTTCCCTTCTTCCACCATGTGAATTCTGGTTGCCAACATTATCAATAATTTTACTCATTAGCTTGCTTTTAATAGACACAAAATAGTTTCAGGATTGCTATACATAAACTACTATCAACAACAAACATATTCCATAAAGTTAAAATTTGTTGCAGGTTTCTTTGTCTTTAGTCTGGAGACATATATGTTAAAGTAATTGTTGAATAGGTACCTAATGTTAAAGTATATTAGTTGTTTTTCTAATGATTTTATTTCTTTTTAATTTTTAAAATCTTTCTTATTTTCATCTGCTGTTTCTCTTAGGGCATTTTCTGTTCTGTTCATTATAATTATGCTTATTCTGGTTTAGTATGTATTTCTAAAGTGAGTTAAAATTCTGATTCTTGGGACCAGCCCAGAAGAGTAGTGGGTTAGTTCGCAGGCTTGTCTTCAGTGGCCTGGGGTCTGCGTTCAGGTCCTGGACGTGGACCTACGCATGGCTCATAAAGCTATGTTGTGGCAGCATACCACATACAAAGTACAGGAAGATTGGTAAAGATGTTAGGTCAGGGCCAATCTTCCTCACAAAAAAAGAAAAAAAGAAGAAAAAATTCTGATTCTTTTCTGAATCCCTTCATTGCATTTCTAAATTTGTCTAGTTCTAGTTTATGTGGTCGTGTATGATTTTTATCATTTTCTTGATACTTTTTAGTTCATGTTTTAAAAAATAAGACTTTATTTTATTTTAGAGCAATTTAAGTTACACAACAAAATTAAGCAGAAGGTGCAGGGATTTCCAATATACCTCCAGGCCCTATAGCCTCCCCCATTATAAACATTCTCCAACAGATTGATACATTTGTTAAAATCAATGAACTAATATTGACCCAAAGTTCATAGTTTACCTTAGGATTCACTTGTGGTCTTGTACCTTTGGACGATATTGTGGGTTTGGATAAATGTGTAATGACATGTAGCCAGCATCATGGAATCATATAGTATATTTTCACTGCCCCCTAAAATCCTCTGTGCTCTGCCTAGTCATCCTTACCTGCCCTCTCTCTAACCCCTAGCAACCACTCATCTTTTTATTGTCTCCATAGTTTTGCCCATTCCAGAAGGTCATATGGTTGGAATCATAGAATATGTAGCCTTTTAAGATTGGCTTCTTTCACTTAGTAACATGCATTTCAGGTTCCTTCATGTATTTTCATGGCTTGATAAGCTCATTTCTCTTTAGAACTGAATAATGTTCCATTGTCTAGATGTAACAATTTCTTTGTCCATTCACTTACTGAACATCTTGGTTACTTCCAAATTTTGGCAATTATGAATAAAGCTGCTATAAATATCATGTGCAGGTTTTTGTGTAGACATGTTGTCAACACCTTTGGATAAATACCAAGAGGCATGATTGCTTTATTGTATGCTGAGAGTTTGTTTAGTTTTATAAGAAACTGCCAAACTATCTTTCAAAGTGGCTGTTACGTTTTGTATTCCCACCAGCAATGGATGAGAGTTCCTGTTGCTCCACATGCTCATCAGCATTTGGTGTTGTCAGTGTTCAGGATTTTGGCTATTCTAATAGATGTGTAGTGATATCTTATTGTTGTTTAATTTGCCTTTCACGATAACATATTATGTGGAGCATCTTCACATATGCTTATTTTCCATTTGTTTTTCTTCTTTGGTAAGATGTCTGGTAAATTGTTTGGCCCATTTTTAAACCGAGTTGTCTGTAATCTATAGCTTGTTTTCTCATTCTCTTGACTTTGTATTTTACAGAGCAGGCATTTTTAACGAAATTAAGATTATCAGTTCTTTCTTTCACGGATTCTGCATTTGATGTGGTATCTAAAAAGTCATTGCCATACCCAAGGTCATCTAGATTTTCTCCTACATTTTTTTCTAGGAGTTGTATAGTTTTGTGTTTCACCATTTAGATCATAGATCCTTTTTGAGTTGATTTTTATGAAAGGTGTAAGATCTGTATCTAGATCATTTTTTTTTTTTTTTTTGCACATGGATGTTCCAGCATCATTTGTTGAAAGGACTATCTTTGCTTCATTATATTGCCTTTGCTCTTTTGACAAATATCAATTGACTGTATTTATGTCTGTCTATTTCTGAGCTCTCTATTCTGTTCCTTTTATCTATTCCCTGGCTAATACCACATTGTTTTGATTATTGTAGCTTTATAGGTATCTTGAAGTTGTGTAGTTTCAGACCTCCAGCTTTGTTCTTCTCCTTCAATATTGTGCTAGCTATTCCACTTTTTGCCCCAATAGAAACTTTAGAATCAATTTTTTGATATCCACAATAAATTGTTGGAATTTTGATTGGAATTGCATTAAATCTTTAGATAAATTGGGAAGAACCGACCTCTTAATAATACTGAATCTTCCTATTTACGAACATACAATCTTTCTATGGTCTTTGATGTATTTATTTATTTACTTCTTTTATTTCATTCTTCAGTATTTTAATAGTTTTCCTCAAATAGATCTTGTACATATTTTGTTAGATTTGTACCTAAATATTTCAGTTTTTTGGGTGCTAATGTAATGATATAGTGTTTTTAATTTCAAATTCCACCTGTTCATTTCTGGTATATAGGAATGTGATTGACTTTTGTTTATTAACCTTGTGTCTTGCAACCCTGATATAATTGCTTATTAGTGCCAGGGGATTTTTTGTCAGTTTTTTCAGATTTTCTACATAGATGATCATGTCATCTGCAAAGATGATTACCTTCCTTCCCAATTTGTATACCTTTAATTTCCTTTTGCTGTCCTATTACGTAAGCTAGAACTTTTGGTACATGATGAAAGGAGGGGTAATAGGGGACGTCCTTGCCATGGACCTCATCTTAGTGGGAAAACTTCTAGTTTCTCACCATTAACTATGATGTCAACTGTAGATTTTTTGTAGATATTCTTTATCAAGTTGAAGAAATTCTCCTCTATTTCTAGCTTACTGAAATGTTTTTTTTCTATCATGAATAAGTGTTGTATTTTGTAGTTTTTCTTGATAGTTAAACATGATGTACCTGGGAAAAGGAACTGATGTAAATAGGTCTCAGTAATTACCATGGTGAGTTGTGAGGGAGGGTAGCATGCTATAGCCCTATGATTAAGTCTCAATTTTTAGCGAGTTTGTGCCTCTGGGCTATGAATTTCACGAGAGTTTGTCAGTTTTCTTCTCCTCTGCCTTAGATGTGACTGGATTGCTAAACTGAGCTGGAGTTTGGTACTTCCCTTGTCCCATGTGGAAGGCTCAGGCTAGCTGTAGTTGAGCTTTTCCTTCCCCCAGGTCAGTTAGGCTCAGATAACACCCTGGGCAGGTTGGACTCTGGTTAACTAGTCTCCCCTTAGGGCAGGCCATGTTGAGAAGAAAAGCGCTTTGGTGCATTTCAAAATGGCTCCTTTTCCCCTCCTCCTGCTGGAAGCCTGAGGGGATTTTCTCTGATTTGCTGTGTGAACCTAGTTGAGCTCCTGGAGGTAAATCTCACAGTATTGTGGCAGCCTCCTTATGACTGGGTCCTCCTGGAGCTTTAAACTCTCAGTGTTGTCCACACTGAGCCTCCAGCAGTTCCTCAATTACAGTGCAGATTTTCCTTCCCTGTCACTGGTTTTGGCGGCATTTTTCTCTTGTGTCTCTGCTCAGATAAGCCATGATGACTTATATTCACCTGTCTCTCAAATCTTGGAGGCAGCAGTTTTCCCAGAGTTCTCCCCTCTCTTAGGGATCCAAAAAGAGTTGGTGGTTTTTCAATCTGTTGAGCTTTTTAGTTTTTGTTAGGACAGAATGGCCGTTTCCAAATTCCTTATATGTAGAACTGGACTTAAGTTTATTTTGAAATAATAGATTATAATTTTCATCTTTTTTGTAGGCTTCATTGTCTGGCTTGCTTTTATTGTCTATATTGATGTTTTTTTGCTTCTTATTCTCTTTTTGCTTTATAATAACTCTGTATGGGATTAGGTTGTGATCCTTTTGTATTGCCCTTTTTATGAGAAATCAGTTTTTCTGAGCTTTAAGAAGCTTTTCTTCAAGTTCTACAGTTCCTTCTTCTGTGTTTGTTTATTTGTTTGTTTTGTGTGTGTGTGTAGTTTCTGAAAATATCATGGCTTACTTTCTGAGTTCTCTGACTCTCATCCCTGGCACCCCCTTTTTAATGTGGACATTTTTATTCTTTTACTCCATTGTCTCCATGCTGCTCAATTTTGATTCTATCTTCAAGAGTTTCATCTCAGTTTGGGGCTTTGACCTTGAGGGGACCATTGGCTAGTTAGTTTGGGGGGCGGTTTCATAGGCCCAGAATACTCCGGACCCTTCAAATCTTACCAGGGACCCCTTGTATTCACACACTTTTGGAATATGCAAAATCCTTCCAGGTCTTAGCTTCTGTTCTTGTCTCTCTAAGCTTCCCAGGCAGTGTCTTTAACTTTGTTTTATTCCTAGCCATTGGATGCCTCATTGCTTTCATCTGTTTCCTCCTGCATAATTGCTAATACTAGTGATCTTATGGGTTTCAGTGGTTTTCCCCCATTCCTTCACATTTTGGGTTTTCTTATCACATAGTGTTGTTATAGATAATTAAAATTTTTTATCTAGTTGTTATATCTGTTTTTGTATGGGAATCTAAGTAGATTCAAAAACTATGTCACTGCCGTCACCATTATCCCAGGGTAACTTCACAAAACAGGAGTTTATAAGCATCATTTACCAACTGTTTTTAACAAATCAACCTTCTGTGGCTTCCATATTTTAGGTGACATATATTAGCTGAATTTATTTCTTAAAAAATATAAGGGGGGTACAGAAAGAAAATATTCTATAATCACATCATGAGAGAAATGGTTAGAAGAGCTTGGATATTTAACTATTAAAAGAATTATTTAACAGTAATTCAAATAGTTCAGTAGTATATGATAATAGCATATGAAAATTTTATATGTTTAGTATACATATTAATAGAGTATACTATTAGTATATGTATACTGTATACAAATAGTATATGAAATAGATAAAAAGATCATGTGATGTAGTGGAGAGAAGTTTCAGAAAGACAGATTTCAGCATATTTTCTAAGAAAAACCTCTAACTATTATGATCATCTGAATTATATGGCTATAAATTTCTTTTGACATGTAGTATTAAAGTGGGAGCTGTCTGAATGCCAAGATTGTAATAAAATGGGTTTTAGCAGAGGTCAGAGTTTATTAAGAATAAAATCTAAGATACCTGGACTCTATTTCTCAGTAAATATGATTAAAATATAGTTATATATATAAGAAGACAATAGAAAAATAATATGTGATCCTGTTCAGACCAGGAGTAAGATAAGAAGTCTCATAATCATCATTACATTACAATTTCCTAAAAACTTTATCTAATTTGGTAATATTTTTTAAAATAAGAAACAATATGTTTATATGTTTTAGTCATAATTACATTCAGTTCTGTGTAACCAAGACCTCCCAAAATAGTGGCTTTAGGCAGAAGTTTTCTTTTTTATTTTCTTTTTTTTGAGGAAGATTAGCCATGAGGTAACGTCTGCTGCCAATCCTCCTCTTTTTGGTAAGGAAGATTGGCCCTGAGATAACGTCTGTGCCCATCTTCCTCTATTTTATAGGTGGGATGCCTACCACTGCATGGCTTGATAAGTAGTTCGTAGGTCCAAGCCTGGGATCTGAACTGGCAAACCCTGGGCTGCAAAAGTGGAGAGTGCGAACTTAAGGAGTATGCCACCGGGCTGGCCCCTAGAAGTTTCCTAGAAGTTTTCTTTTTTATATTAGAAAAGTCTGTGGTCCGTGAAGTCCAGGCCTGTGACCCTGCACAAAATTAGGACCCAAGTTTCCTTTAATTTTTCACTCTATCTTCCTATGTTATGAGTTCCGTCTCAAGGTCACTTGTGGTCCAAAATGGCTGCTAAAGTTCCAATCATTATATCTGATTGCATTCTGGAAGGCTCAGACAATACTGAATGACAGAAAGGGCACATCTTCCCACTAAAACAGCAAACTTTAATTAGCCTAATTGGGAATAATGTGTGTCCCCTTACAACCCTTGGCCAGATTTTAGTAAGATGGGCACACTGGGAGCAAGGGATGCTAAGAAATAGGATCTTTTGTCTGGCCACTTTGCCACCTATATGAAATTTGTCTTCTGTTACTAAGGCTAAAAGAGTGAATTTGAGGGGCCAGCTCAGCTTGTAGCAGTTGAGTTCATGTGCTCTGCTTTGGTGGCTGGCTCATCTCCCAGGTACGGACCTAGCACTGCTTATCAAGCCACGCTGTGAAGGTTTCCCACATATGAAATAGAGGAAGATAGGCACAGATGTTATCTCAGGGCCAGTGTTCCTCAGCAAAAAGAGGAGCATTGGCTGCAGATGTTAGTTCAGGGGTAATCGTCCTCAAAAAAAAAAAAAAAGAGAGAATTTGAATTGGTTGGTATCTAGCAGTTTCTGCCACAGCATATTTGAAAGCAAAAGAAAAGATTATAATCATTGCCTAGTGCTCTGAATGCATGTATAAAAAAAGGAGAAAGGCTGGAGTACCAACTGTCTAAAGATTGTCTCATGAAGATAGAAAAGTAGCAGAAATTATACCCAAAGAGAACAAAGGGAAGGGAATAGAAAAAATTGTATCAGAAATTGATGAAATAGAAAACTAGTGTATAATGAACATGAGAAAATGTGCATAAAAAATCAATAAAGCCAAGAGTTGGTTCTTTTCAAAGAGTAACAGATTGATAAAGCTTCAGCAAGACTGATATAGCAAAGAGAGAGAGGGGAAAAAAATACAAATGACCAAGATAAAGAATGGAAAAGGAGACATTGCTGCAGGTCCACAGATATTAAAGAGAATGCAATGAACAACTTTATGCCAAATAATTTGACAATTTGTGTGAAATGGTCAAATTCCTTGAAGAAACACAATTTTCAAACTGGCACAAGAAGAAATAAAAATGCCAAACAGTCCTATATACATTAAATAAATTAATTCCATTATTCAAATCCTTCCCACAAAGATACTTCGGGTCTGGATAACTTTACTGGTGAGTTATTTTGCACATTTAAGGAAGCTGTAACACCATCTTACACAGTTCTTTTTGTAGAATAAGAGAGAATGCTTTTCATATTGTTTTGAGCGGTCAGCATAACATTGATATCAAAACCTGACAAGGACATTACAAGAAAGAAAATTTCAGGCCAGTCTTGTGAATATGTATGTAAGCATTAAGATGTAAACATCTTAAATAAAATATTAGAAAATCATATCCAGTGATATATGAAAAGGATAATATGCTATAATCAACATAGGTTTACTCTGAGAATATAAGGTTAACATTAGAAAATCAATCATATTAACAGAATATGAGTGGGGAAAAATGTCACAGGCATTCCTCACTTTGCCCAGTATCAGGTTAATTGGAACTTGTTCGTACTTTGAATGAACGTGTCCTCATTTTTTGAGGTTCCAAGATAACTGAAATTTGATCTCATTTGATCTCATCTCACTTGTGTTAGGCAGAATTCCAAGAAGGCACACATGACCTTTGTTCCTGGTGTTAGTCCCATGATTATATTATGTTATATGGCAAAAAATATTTTGCAGGTGTAATTAGGGTTATTTACTAATCAGTTGACCTTAAGATAGATTATCTGAGTGTGTCTAACCTAATCAAACAAGCACTTTAGAAACATAGTTTTCTCTGGCTGGTGGTGGAATCGGATATCAGAGAAATTTGAAGCACAAGAAGGATTTGATGCACTGTTGCTGGCTTGAAGTTGGAGAGCACCACGTGCAAAGGACCTGAGAGTGACCTTTATGAGCTAGGAGTGACCCTTAACTAATAACTAACAAGAAAATGGGGACTTGATTCCTACACAAGAAACTGGATTCTGCCAACAACCTGAATGAGCTTAGAAGTGGATTTTTTCCCTAAGCCTCCACTTAAGAACCCAGACCAGCCACTAAAGTTGTGGAATTTATTACTCAGCAAATATAAGAATAATACACTATAGAGCTGTGTAAAGTGAGGATATAGTTCTGGTATGCACAAGATTTTGTTAACACACTACCTTGTAAAGTGAATACTGCCTGTATTCGGTCATCTCAATGTTTGCACAAAAATCAGTTGATAAAATTCAACACTCATTTAAGCTTAAAAAAAAACTCCTAGCAAACTAGGATTAGAAGACAACTTCCTTTATATAATAATATATATGTTTTAACACATTTATTAACACTTAGTAGTGAAATATTGGAATTATTCTCCCTGAGATCAGGAACAAAGGAAGAATGTCAAGTGTTAGCATTTTTCTTTAACATTGTAATGGTGGACTTGGCTTAGTGGAACAAAGTAAGAAAAATAAAAAGGAAGTTAAAAGATTAGAAAGGAAGAAATAAAATTGTAATTACCTGCAGATGTCATGATTGTGAATGTGCGAACTAGTAAAGTCATAATATAAAAGCCAGTGGTATTTAAATATATGGTAACAATCAACAACTTGAAAATGAAATTAAAAGCTACCATTTATAAGGGTATAAAAACCCCACAATTTGTTGGTTTGATCTTTAAGAGGCAGACACAAAAACAAGAACTTTATTGGGGGAAATATCTCTGAAAACCAAAAGGGGAGGGAGTAGGAATAAATAGGGAAAGCCAGCACAGGTGGATCTGACACCTGTGAAGGGAGAGAGAGGACTGGGTAGGAAGAAACTCAGCAATATCCCTTAGAAAATCTAGGCCAGACCAGTGGGGGATCCCTGGGCAAAAGTTGAGCATTAGAAGAATCTTACATCAGGAAGAAATGGGCCAGCACTATTACAATACTCAGTCATTGACTTGGGAACAGCTTTGGTGAAAATGTTGTGGTGGATCAAAAAAAGTGTCAGCTGGGACTGTCAGTCAGCTGTGGTCCCCATAGTGGGTTCTCTTCAAAAAGATCTGAGCCACACACTTCCATGGCCATCATGCACCACGTACTAAGGATACACCTAAGGGAAGATACAAATTAGCTCTAAGAAACCTACCAAATATTAGCAATACCACAAGACCAAGATAAATAAAAGGATATATCATTTTTATGATATTGGGTGAATCAGTGTAGTAAAGATATCAGTTCTTCCCAAATTGATGTATATCTACAGTGTATTCCTAGTCAAAATTCTAGGAGTTTTCTTCAGTAACACATACTTTGAAAAATAATATTATATTGGCACTTCAGTTTGTCTTTACCCATTCTTAAAATCCCACTAAACTGATAATAAGAAGATTTAGAAAGGCAGAGGGCAAGAGAAGGGCAAAGAGAAAAAGCAAAAAAAAAATGGAAGCTGGAAAGCAAATGGATGTATACAACCAACTTTGGAGATCTTAGAAACCTATAGCCTAGAGATCAGCAGACTGTGGCTTGCAGGGTAGCTACCTGCTTTTATGAATAAATTTTGTTGGAACAAAGTCACACCTGTTCTTTTATGTATTGTCTGTCACTGTACTTTTAAGCTACAACGTCAGAGCTGAATAGTTGGGACAGAGATTGTAGTGCTCAGGAACCTAAAATATTTACTATCTGGCCCTTTAAGAAAAAATTTGCCAACCTCTGCTGTAGTCTATCCTGATAGTGTCAGAAACCCAAGAGAACGTGTGATTCATACCACAGAACCCAGGAATGATTATGAATTAAATACTCTAGGAACTTCTATAAGTGGGAGTACAAGTGCTGCTGCAAATATGAGCATTTATTGAATCTCTGTTTTAGAAGCAAGCTGTCCCACCCTATCCTGAACTGCTGGGCAGCTGATTCCCTCTTCTCCATTTAGTCCCCCCTCTCTGCTCTATTCTCTAGAAAAGTTAAATCAAATTTTTCATACTCAGAGACCAGAGATAGTTTGTGGTGGGACTATATTCTAATGAAAATGGGAGAATTTGTTAAAATTTCATGAGGTTCCTAATTACATTCTCTGCCAAGTGGCAATAAAGCTTTTACCTTCTAGTCCAATTAGATAGTTCCTTTCTGGAGAAACTTCCATCTCAGGAGAAAAGCCTGACAATTGACAACCTCCCAGTGAAACAGCAGTCAGATCACCCTACATGAAAGCTTAGTTGATAATCATCATTCAAATACACAGAGATATTTACTGTTTTATTCTAGAGATGAAAGGATAACCCAGGATCTCTAGATATTGATTAATGCCTCTAAAGTTATGGACTAAAACAAAATAAAGGAATGCAGAGGAAAGAAACAGTTTAAGGGGGCTTTTTTCCCCTCTCTCATACTTGGAATATACTTTCGTTGAGCCTGTAACTTTAGGCTGATAGATACTTTCTATCAGGTCATTGAATATATTTTTCACTGTTTTTTGGCTTCCATTGTTGCTGTTGAAAAGTAAGCGATTATCTTAGTTTTCCTTCTTACTACTTTTAAATATAATATTTTTCTATTTGTTTTCTGAAGATGTTTACTTTGACAATTCTAAGAATCAATTTCTTTATATTATTCAATTTGAGAGTTGCTAGGCTTAATGTGTCTGTGGATTTGTTTCTCCTTTATTAATTCTGGATGATTTCCAGTCATCATCTTATTGATAATCCCTTCAAAACAGTTTCACTATATGCCCCATTTCTCATATCATGGGAAATTACCTTTGGTCTCGAAAACAGGTAGATTATAGCAGAGGTCATGCTCAAAGACCAAAGCGTGTGTGTTTGGTAACACCATTGGCTTGGGATTTCCTTCTGCTGATTCCAGGTTCTTATTGGGGACAATAATCAGTCTTCTTTTGAATTTTGGTTTGAATTTATTTTCCAAACTCTTAGTTTCTTCTCTACCCTACATTATGGATAAGTTTGTAGTAGTTCTCTGGGATTGGGGGCTCTTAAATATTGCTTGGATTTTAAAGATCATTTTTGAAGCATGATCTTATTTCTTTTATAATTGACTTAGGATGCCTTTTAATTGCATCCCATTCTGATTGGCAGCTGTAGTGATGAGAAATTATTTATGATAGCCTCCAAGTAAAGTACTAGGCAGGCTATTTCAGAGGTCACAGAATAGAAAATCTCACAGATCAAATTAAGATGCTTGAATCATAGTTTATTTAATCTTCTTAAAACATACAGCAAGGAAGAAAGATGGAGTAGATGTGGATGCAAGTGGGGTGAAATGAACACACTATCTGAATCGTGTGTTACATAATGCTTTTATGTCCTGTCTGCCACTTTGTTGCATCAGGCTTCCCTACTGATATTTGGATTGTGAGGACCAGAGTTGAAGATGGGCATGGGTCTTCAACAGCCAGAAAGTGACTGGAGCCAATACACTCTTGATTTATTGGAGAGATGCGGGAGCAAGTGTGCCTCACCATAGCTGTAAACTAACTGATAACCTCCTGAACAGTTATGAATTTTACTTGCATGTTTTCAGCGGAGCATGCATGGGGTCAGGTTACTGGTGGATGATTGGTCTGGTGGAAGACATAGCTGTCCATCTGGAAGTTAGGTGATAATGCTTTATGACTTTTTAAAGGTATTAGTTGGTCCTTCTATATCTTTCTATCTATAAATAACAGCCTTACTTTGTCTTTTATATCAGTGTTCTGCACATACCTATGTTTCATCTATTCTATATAGTGGGTTTTTCAGGTTACTAGCTTACTTACTATCTATACTTAACACATCTTATGAATATGCCTATATCTTACACTTGCTTATTCAGTATCTATACTTGGCAGTTTATGAGATTTGCCTCCTTGTTTATTTCTATTTTCCTTTAAAGAAAAATTGAACGTTCTCAAATAAGACAGCAAAGACAAATTGCAATGTCTCTTAACCTTTTTTTCATAATTATTCCTATTTTACATCCTCTAAGGAAGATCTTTAGATTGCTCTTCCAGTTGCATAATTCTCTCCTCAGTGATGTATAATTTATTTAATCTAGCTATTGATTTTTGAATTTTAATTATTATATTTTTTAATTTGTAGAAATATTATTTGGTTCTTTTTCAAATTTTCTTATTTTTGTGTTAATAGCTCTTCTCCTTTCCTCATATTTTTAATGCCCTTTTATTTTTTAAGGTATATTAACCATACTTATTTCATTCGGTATCTCATAATTCCAATAGTTGCTATCTTTACAAGTTTGATTCTGTTGTCTGCTTTTACTGTAGATTTCACATACTGTGTGTCATTTCCTTGTGTATTCTCTGATTTTGAACGTGAACTTATATTCCTTGTAACTTTTTCTAAATTCTTTGGCACTCTTTTATCAAGGTTGGTTTCCCCATAGAGAATGTTTTGTTTACTTTTAAGTACCTTTTGAAACTGCCTATCCAAGACATCTTAAAATGATCATCTCCAGTTTTTTCAGATCACTTGGATAGTCTGAATTTGGCATGAAACCCTATGTGAGGACTAGATGGCCCTTAAAAATTTTCAAGAGAGGTTGTTTTTCAAGGTAGTCTTAGACACTAATTTTTCTCTTCTGGCAATTTGTAGAATGAGGAAAATAGTGATATTGGTGGTTATATTATAATTCATCTTTACACTGGAGGTGCATTCCATTGGATCCTAGGTTTTTGTGAAGGTTTCTTACTATAATCTCCATCCTGATCAAGACACTAGGCTCTCCTCTGCTTGTATACTCAAGGCAATAAATAATACCAAAGGTCAAGATTATCTGAGTGAAGTAAATGCCCTGAAATTAAAAGCTATTCAAAGCCCCTGCTTAGCTCTTTGAACTGTTGGCTTAATTTGGGTTTAGATTCTAAGGAATGTATATGTATATATGTTTTTCCCTCACTCATCAATGCGTTATATTTTATCCATTATATTTTATTTTAATTAGGAAATTGAATTTTACCTTGGGTTTTCATGAAGTGGGCAATGACTAGAGTTTATTAAAGAAATTGATCTAGGTTTCTGCATTAAAGTATATGTTTATGAGAAAGATGATTGCCGCATTTTTTACCTCTCTACAATCTAGTTAAAGAAAAAGGCCCTTATCAAACATCCATTCTCATATTCTATATTTTTAAATCCTAATAAAATGTTTCTTAATAATATTGAAATAAACTCAAAAATAATAAGCAGTAATTGATAATTCCAGCAACGTTAACTACCTATTGTGAAATATTTTACAGCTGACAAAATTCAAGGAATAAAAAATTATATACATAAAACCAATGATCCTATGTATCATCAGCATTTTGCTCACCTCCTCTGCATTTAACTATTCCTTATTATGTACAATTGTGATTTGGACTGATTGACCACACGCTTCACGCACAGATGAGTGATTTCTGATAGAAGGCAGTGTGTTTTGTTCGGATTATTTTGATTATCTTAGTAAAAGAAGTAGAAGAAATAAAAGAATATTATCCAATACCAAACAGTTTGTAAACAATAAAAGGGATAGATATATATAAAAGGGATATACTGGTTTACATGACTTAAAAGTCCTAAAGAAACTGATTTGGAACCCTAAATACACCCCGAATCCTACACTACGCCTGTACTAAGCCTTTTGAATATTTAAACCAGTTTGAGCTTGTTGTTGTGATGTTTAAAAGGAAGTGGATATTATAAGAAATAAACTTCAAAATGTGAAATTGTCTAAACTGAGGTAGAGAAGAGAGTGAAGAGGAGAAGCCCTTTATCCTGGGCTGGGACGTTGGTCATCGTTTTTATAAAGTTAAGAAAAGATTGGTTAAACTGTGTTATTTATATTATATTATACATTGACTTTTGCCTACAGAAGGTATGAAGTTATTGAGCTGAGTAGGAAAAATGCCAGACGTTGGAGTATTCTGATTAATTCTTGTAGTCTACAGTAGATTATTTTAGGAAAGACACATAATTAGCTTGAAATGGGTATAAATGAAAGCAGTGATGGAAGAAAATATGGTTTTGTTATAAAGGATCTTTTTTCCCATGATCTGTAATTCAGTTTGATGAAATGTTTCTTAATTTGCGAGTCTGTCAAGTAGGAAAGATGATTTATTTATCCTAAGCTAAAGTTAGGACTTGGGAAGATGGAAAGGTAAGATACTAGAAGAAATTAGTAAGCATTATGCATTCTCTGCCTGACTTAAGGGATAGTAAACAGCAGTAGAAAGATATAGCTTTTGATTGAGTCATTGGACCATATAGGAATATTAATGGAATCCCAGGCAGAGCCCAGATAGATACAAATCATTAAACTTGGTCCCACAGGGAGGGCAGAGCATAATGTCTTCATGCTGGGAGAAAGAATTTTCTACATTGAAAAGGTTTGTTTGTTTTAGCGAGTGGGCAACAAAAATGCAGATTGCTTACTAAGTGTTTAGAGGGGTTGAGTGGCCAGATAAATCTAAAGCTTCTCTAAAAGCATTGATGTTTCTTAAACCCTTTGGAACATCCAGTATTACAAATTCTCAAGACACAGTCTTCTGCTACAGTGACTTCTCTCACACAGGCATCCTTATAATTGTTCCTCTCAGGGAGAGGATGGTATACAGGGAGTGCCTCCAAGAAAACCCAACTTAATGCTTGCTGGTTCACTGACCAGGCAACTCACTCTACTGCCCAGACAGAAAGTCTTACCAAATCTTGTTTGGCAGGATATGATATGCATTATGGTCCAGTGATCACTTTGTATTCCTCTGTAGTCATTCTGCTTTTTATCTACATTTATGTATTGGGTAGGTAAGTTGGGGGTGGATAATTCATTATTTATTCTGATTTCTTGGACCATGAATTACCAAGAATACTGAACTTGGACCTAGATTCAGTGTTAGGTGTGTTTTTCGATTCTCTTCTTTTGAAAGAGGGGTGCATATGCTTCATGTAGACATTGCCAATTTTGCAGGTATATGTAGGAGAAGGAAAGTGCTAACAATGTTGATATCCAAAGAGGTATCAAGAGGTAGATTTTAATGGATATTCTTCTTGTATCCCAAGCATCCATTTGACTCTTCATCATTGTGAAGAGTAGAACAAATCAAACTCTCAGATACAGAGGTGGGACCAGATTGTTCTGAGCCACTGAGAGTAAATTTATTTCTCTTGCCATAGGGATTGGTAGGCTTACACTAGCCAATCCATACTAGTTCCTTGGTCATAGCAATTAATTTGGGTTTGGCCCAAATGAGCTTGAAGTACAGGGCTTTCTTTTTGTTTTGTTTTGTTTTGTTTTGGTTTTGATAGTCATGTATCATCTATTCTCTTTCTCCTGGATTATTGCTATGCCCATTTTTCGAGCTTAAGAGACACCTGCTTACCCAAGTGCCCATCAACAGATGAATGGATAAAGAAGATGTGGTGCATATATACAATGGAATACTACTCAGCTGCAAAACAGAACAAAATCATTCCATTTGCAATAACATGGATGGACCTTGAGAGAATTATGTTAAGTGAAATAAGCCAGCAAGAGAAAGATAATCTGTGTATGACTTCACTCATATGAGGAATTTAAAACTACGGACCAAGAACAGTTTAGTGGATACCAGGGCAAAGGTGGGGTGGGGGTGGGCACAAAGGGTGAAGTGGTTCACCTACAACATGACTGACAAACATTAATGTACAATTGAAATTTCACAAGATTGTAACCTATCAATAACTCAATAAAAAAAAAATCACAGAAAAAAAAAAAAAAAGAGACACCTGCTTGGGGGAAGTATTGACACATGGAAGAAGGGTGAACCAAGAGAACTCCAGAGGAATGAGGCTGAGCCCCAAACAAACCAACTGTGGAGCCCTACCCCTGGATTTTTTAGTTTTTGGAGCCAATAACTTCTCATTTGTGTTTAAGCCACCTTAACTTGAGAGTTTTTCTGTTTCCTAAAACCAAATGCTACTAATTACTAAGTATGTTTGTTGAATTATTGAGTAGTGTTCAAATTATCTTCAGGGGCTTAATTCAATCATAACTACTGTAGAATAAACAAAATATTTCAAGTATATCTCTCTTATAGATAATTTCATTCTTCCTTTACTTTATTTTTAAGGATTGTAAGAATAAATTGTTGCTGCTTGTGTAATACCTTAACTGGTGATTATAGCCATTGTCACGTATTTTCAATGTTGAAATTACTTAAACTCTAAAAATAAAGTGAAGTTAATTGCTGCTGCCCAATTTTGAGTAAGTCTTTCTTGCTAAAGGCATTTTTGTTACTTTAATTCACTTGAAAGTATAATGCTTATTTTAGATATTTTATTTTTTTATCAATCAGGAATGCATTTTTGATGAAGTTTTTAAGATTCTTGATACTTTTACTTTATTTTCTGGACATTGTGTTGGATATTGGAAAGGTTTCCTGAAATGATTAGCATTTGACATAAAATTCTTTCTTCTATGATAGTCATGTAGCAGCTTATGTTATTATCAGGTTATATAGGTTTAAGTAATACTTTAAAGCTTTTATTTGTCATCAGTGATTTTAGAATCTCATGTTCGATCAAAGAAAATGAATGTATCAAGGAGGAAAAAGTCTTATAGAGCATTTAAAAAATTTTCTTCTTATTTATACAATGAGAAACAGAGAAAGATTTAGAAATTAAATGTACCAATCAAATTTGGATGTTAATTTTTATTGGTCACAAGTAATTCTTATTAAAAGACTCCCTTCTACCCTCTTTTTCAGTTATTAGGAAATAGTATAAAGCTGACTGAGTGTAACTAAATATCCTTAAATATTGTGAATTTTTTGGTGTTATCTAAAGTTGGTGGTAGATTAGAGTCAGCAGATATGTATTCAAGTTCTGGTTTGGCATTGTGTGCCAGAGGTTTTATGTAATCTACCTCATTTACTCCTATGAATAATCTTATAAATAACTTGCTGAGGTTATAAGCTGGTAAGTTACAGATAAGATTCAAGTCCACATCTTGTGGATCAGGGCTAAATAAAGCATTTTTATTATTCTGCTAACACTTGCTAGGATCCTGGGAAAATAATATTCCTTTATGAAATCTCCATGTACAAATTAAAAAATTATACAGATGTACCTTACCTGTATCATAGGCATGATATAAATTAGGATATATGATTATTAATTTTTATTGATTGGTTCATTCTAAAAAAATTTATTGAGTGCCTAGTATGTGCTAGGAACTTTCTAGATCCTGAAGATACAACAGGGAACAAAATATCCAAAGTCACTCCCTTGTGGAGATTACATTCTAATATAATTCTTATTTTTGCATATATAATACTATGTAATGGAGCATGTTATATAATAGTACACTAAATTTATATTACTTTACAAAAATAACTTACAATGACTTTATTGATAATAGATTATTTTTACTGAAATATGCTTTTTTCTATGTTTAAGTTTCAAATCCAATTTTATATTTATTAGCTCAACCAATTCTCACAACAGTTATGTGAGATAGATATTATTACTTCATAGATATTATAAAAGAGACAAATTGAGGATTCATAAAAAATAGATAAAAGAGAAAGTACTACATTTAGATATTTAATACAAATATAATAATAAAACTAATCTATTATATTTTAGTAGTGAATTTCTCACAAACTCTTTTCAAATTTATATAACAGGTCTAGCAGAGAACATCACTCTCAGAGGGAGTATAATATGCTTGTGGTGGTCTTCTGGTTGTGTATTGATGAATAACTCATTAGTTGTTACTTCTTTCATAAAAATTATTAAAGCAAGTGCTGATTTCTTGCATAAAAATTTTGAAGATAGATTGTGCAGCACCTGGGGTTGTTACTTGCAAACCACAGAAGCTAACTCTAAATGACTTGGACTCATGACTTAGGCAATGGTATAATTTGTTGGAAGTTTATCCAGGAAGCTAATAGAATATTCAGGAAGCCATGATAACTGGACTTGAGAAATGAGCAGCAATGAGAAGCAAGGCAGAGGCAAGACTCACAAGAGAAACAGTTTGCTCAGGGTGCTTCCATTTGTCTGTTATTAAAAGCGTACTTGTCACCTCATCATTCTGCTGCAGCTGCCATCAACACTTTCATTGTCCTTGTGCTTTTTGATCATTCCCTAAAAACTAAAAATTGAGGGACAAAGCATTAAATTGGCTGAAGCTAGGTCATAGGACTACGTTTTAGCACTTAGGAAAATGGAAAAGGGAATATCTGCTTCCTTAAGCCGTCCATACATAGATGGCTTACATACATACAGGCAGCTAGAATGGAAGGGTCTTCAGGTGCTATGCAGCTCTACTAAATGTCCATTAAATTAATTTTTATTTGCCCAGCCATGATATCATAATTAGCAAGACTGATATGGGATCTCTAGAACATTTCTGTAGGTAAAATATTTCTTATTTTAAATTTAATTTACAATTAAGTTTGTGTGTGTGTGTGTATATATATATATATATATATACATACATGTTTATCTGTCTATATCCAAAGATATATATATATATATGCACTTCTTTTCCATTCTCCTCCAAAAGTCTCTATGGCAGAATGGGAGAAAAATCTGTGCGTGTGTATGTTTGTGAATGGACATATATGTATGTTTTAGAATATTATATAGATCAGGGTTTGAAAACAGCAGCCTATGGGCAAAATCTGATATGACTTGTGAGCCAAGAAGAATGGGTTTTACATTTTTAAAGAGTTATTAGAAAAAAAAAGAAAAATATGTGACAAACTAAATGTATACTGCAAAGCCTAAAATATTTGCTCTCTGGCTCTTTACAGAGAAAAATTTTTAGCACTTAATATAGAAGGCTATGATGAAGATAAGGAGCAAATTTCTAATTTAATTGAATTTATGATGTGATAGATAATTTTGTTACTGGTTTTTATTATATATGTTACTGGTCTTTGAGTTCAAGGCTTGCTTGAAGCTGTGTTCAAGAAAGCAAATAACATTTTTCCTAATTTTTAAGCTGGTAGAAAAATGTCAATTTAGTTTACTGAACTATAAAGTAAAGGACTGCATTATGTTAAACAGGACTACAGAAATTTGTCCTAGGTAGATTCTGATCTGTTAACTAGCTTAGAAATCTATATTGTTGATTACTTGAGATCCTGGAATCATGCAAAATATGTTTGCAAATAAGATTCCCTGTGAAAGGAAGAGATGCTATTTGTAATCTAGGGAATTAGACCATAGGTCGGGACTGAGTAACCAATTGGTCCATCAAACTTAAGGACACCTTCTTAGGTGGGAAAAGAGAACAAATAAAATTTATTAACTGGAAGGCCCTCAAACAGGGTAAAGAATAAAGGGTCATAGTTGGTTTTGAAGCCAAAACTTTAAACTTTAACATCTATTAATGCATTCCTTTTATGTACATTATTAATCCTTCATTAGTTTTTAAAGAGCTAAGAATTATCAAATAATACTCAACGTAGTAATATCACAATGTATGTGATTCTAGAAATGATGTCTCATTTCAAATTATTCATATAAAAGATTTACTTTAAATATAAAGAATTTATAATGTACTTAACATGATTTCATAATGTAAAAGCATTATAGGCAACTTTTAATTAATGCATTTATTAGTCAGATGGCAGTTACCTCTGCTACTTTCAGAGTACATTTTGAAACCTCATTTTGGAATTATGAGATGAAAAGTTATAAGAGTCTGTTATTTTGTTATAGTAAGTTATGTAATTCTGAATCTGATTTCGTTCAACAAAGACTACATTACTTATGTATAATGAAGATTAAGTTAATTCCTGCCTTAAAAACTAGGTATATTGAAGATAGCAGTAACACAAGTTTCTTTCAAAGTATATCCTATTTTAAATGATAAATTTAGGTGAATATTCCTATGAAAACATTTTCGGCAAGGTGAATTTGCCACATATAGATGATGTAAAATAACATTTACCTTTGTATATCTTGGAGATCATTAATCATAATCTGTAAAGACAAGGTACATATTCAAGCCAGTGTTATCTAAAATTTGAAGCTTTAAAATTAACTTTACTTAGTTTAATGCTATCTTGGCACACAGATGTTCTTTCTTCTGCTGTTTGCTAACCAAAAATCATCTTTGCTAAAATATTACTATAAGTTCAAGAATATTTTATGATTGGGTAAACAATTTTAATTTAATATCAATAAAATCTTGTGTCTAATTTTATGTTCATTTGACTGAGTTGAATAATGAATGGCTCTATTTAATTTGTTAGAATTAGACTGGATCATTTCCTCTTTATTTCAAGTTTATGCAGAATAATTTTAATTGTACTAATACTTTACAAGTTGTTTTGATTTTGTTGAAACTCAGAATGAAAAAATAGACTTTTGTATTAGTCTTTTTAGAAACTAGTTTTTCACATTCAGAAGTGGTGCCAGAAGCAGAATATTTTGTATGTTCATTTTGTTTCAAAATGAATGGACTTCAACATAGACACACAAGCAAGCTTTATTGCCATCTTCTTGTCCTCATTAGACCCAATAACAGACCATGGCATAGAGAGGTGGATGCACTCATTGCAACATTGTGTGAGTCTTCCTGTACTTGGGGCAGGAACAGCACATCCATCAGCAAGATTCAGGAGGTATAATAACAGCAGCGTGGACTCAGTTCATGCCCTGATGATTCGATCTATCATAGCAGAATCACTTTGTCTGCCTCCTCTTGTGGATTCGGATGAGTACAGTTCTGACTCTCTTAAGCAAGCAGTTGTGATTATTCCAGAAACAAGTGTCCTTTAAAAATATATAATTCAAAACAAGTCACATGCAAAACCTGGCACTTAAATTTAAGTCAGTCTACCAGGCATCTTTGTAGCTCTGACCTATAGGCTTTGACTATCCACTTCAGATGACAGTCTATTAAACAAAGTCAGAAAGCCCCATTAAAATGAAGCATTTTCTTGGGGTGGACTGGGTGTAAATGTGATTAACTTTGCTTGTGGAAGGTCAGAGAATACTTTCAGGAATAGATCATGCCTAAACTGAAGCTTTAATTATTCCTGAGGAATATGCAGATCTTATTATCTCATTTAATAGCATAAGTAAGAACTTGAGAAGTAATATTTTTAGTAGAATAGAACAAGGATGCTTTAGAGGAAGAAGTAATAATTCTCAGTTTACTCTCTCCAGGGTTAAACAATAAAGCTGCTATTGAGTTTATGTGCTGCTTATCTTTGATAGTGAAGACCAGTAGTGGATTAGGCAAATTTTTTACAAAGCAACAAAATGTGCCCAACATTTTGCCAAAATAATTTAGTATTATTTAAGAATAGACATGACAAGGAAAGAACCTCTGAGCTTAAGGATATCTCGATAGAAACTTACAAAACTGAAAAGCAAATTAAGTCTAAAAAAACAAAAACCACAACAGAATATAAAAGAACTGTGGGACAACTACAAAAGGCATAACATACATATAGTGAGAATCCCAGAAGGAGAAGAAAGAAAAGACCAGAAGAAATATTTGAAACTAGAACTATGGAAAATTTCCCCCAATTGATGTCAGACACCAAACCACAGATCCAGGAAGATCAGAGAACACCAGGCAGGATAAATGCCAAAAAACCCTACACCTAAGCATATCATGTTCAAACCACAGAAAAATTGAAAGGAAAAATCCACAAGATGAAAATACCTTATTATAGAGAAGCAAAGATTAGAATTACGTCTGACTTCTCCTAGGAAACTGTAAGCAAGAAGAGAGTGGAATGAAATATGCAAAGTATTGAGAGATAAAACCACCAACCTAGAATTTTGTACACTGAAAAATTATCCTTCAAAAGTGAAGAGAAATAAAGACTTTCTCAGACAAACAAAAACTGAGGAAATTTGTTGCCAGTAGACCTGACTTGCAAGAAATGTTAAAAGAAATTTCCTACAGAGAAAGAATGTGATACAGGTCAGAAACATCTACATAAAGAAAGGGAACGCATTGGGAAAGGAATCAGTGAAGGTAAAATAACTTTCATTTTTCTTCTTTTTAATTGATCTATCAGATAATAGTTTATTCAAAATAAGAGTAGCAACAATATTTTCTGTGTGTGTGTACACACACACATTTATGTATGCGTATGTATAGGTCAAATGAATGACAGCAATGATATAAGGGACAGGAGGAAGGAATTAGGATTGTTTTGTTATTATAAGGTATTAACACTACCTATGAAGCAATATAGTATTATTTGAAACTAGACTTAGATTAATTGTAAACATATATTTCAAATTCTAGGGTAACTACTAAAATAAGTACAAAAAATCTAACCAATTTGTTAAGAAAGGAGAGAAAATGGAATCATATGAAATGTTCAATTAACACCAAAGAAGGAGGAAAAAGAATGAAAGACAGAAATAGGAACAAGGACAACAAATAGACTATAGTAAGAAATATGGTAAATATTAATTCAAATTTGTCAGTAATCACTTTGATCTTCAGTGGTCTAAATGTACCAATTAAAAGACAGAGATTCTCAGATACCCCAAATATATGTTGACTACAAAACCCCACTGTAAATAAAAAGACACATATAGATTAAAAGTAAATAGATGGAGAAAGATATGCCATGCCAACACTAACCAAAAGAAAGCTGGAGTAGCTATATTACTTTTGGACACAGAAACTTCATAGTAAGTAAAGCTATGAAAGATAAAGAGTGGCATTACATAATAATAAAGAAGTCAGTTCTCCAAGAAGGCATAACGATGCCTAACGTGTATCCACCTAACAACAGTGTCAAAATGCATTAGGCAAAAACTGATAGAACTGCAAGGAAAATTCGGTGAATCCATTATCGTAGTTGGAGACATCAACACCTGTCCATCAGAAATGGAAAGATCCAGCAGGCAGAAAATTAGTAAGGACGTAGTTGAACTTGGTCAACAACACCATCAACCAACTGGATATAATGGACATTTATAGACTTCTTCATGCAACAACAGCAGAATCCACGTTCATCTTAAGCTCACATGGAACATTCACCAAAATAGACCACATTCTGGTAGACCATAAAACACAACCTTAACAAACTTAAAGTAATAGAAATCATGCCATGTCTACTCTCAGACCACAATGAACTGAAACTAGACATCCATAAAAGAAATATAGCTGGAAAATCACAACTTACTTAGAGATTAAACAGCTTCTGATACTTCCAAATAATATGTATATGGGAAATCTCTGTAGCTTCTTCTCAATCTTGCTGTGAATCTAATACTGCTCTAAAATACAGAATCTATTAAAAATAATTTTGAAAATTAACTTAAAAAACTAGCACACAGTGGGTGTCACTGAAGATTTTGGTTTAAGGGATAACATGAATAGTGGTCAAACCTTACTTATTCTCTCTTTCCTCCTTCCTTTTTCTCTCCCTCCCTTGACAGGTTGAAGTCAAGTTCTACCTTTTTACTAGCAATCACAATTCCATACTTGTTAAGATTTTACAGATGTATACTTATAGTTCATCCAAAGTTGCTGATTATATCAAATCTATAGGAACAAACAGTACACAAACTATTGTGTCTTATTGGGTTTGATTAATTTAAGAAAAGTGTTGCGTATCAGATAAGAGTGAATAAAAAAATTTAAAGACAGGATGTTTTTGAATTTGTGATCACTTTTTTTCTATAATTATTCTAGGTATATGGTCTGTTAAATATGTTATTTTTATGCAGATAATTAGAAAGACCTCCTGGCTCTTAGGAGCTGAAAGTTGAAAATGAAAGCAATCATAAATGCAAGAAACACATAAATTTTACAACAATTTAAAAACACTTAAGATATTTCTAACAATGACAGGGAAACAATAAACTTAATTTACTACTTGAAGATTCAGTAAATAAGGATCCAGGCTGAGAACTGGAAAATAAGACCAAAAGTTTCCTATTCCAACTGTTTATGGTTGGAGCTGCAGTATGAAAATGAACTAAAATGGTTTCCTTCTTCAGCCTTATTTTGTGCTGAATGGTAGTGAAGAGAGGAGAAAGAATGAAAAAGGATAAGGGAATTTTGCATTTAGAATTAAGAAAAATAATGATTAAGAACAGGCTTCCTGGCATGCCTCTTAGAAAATGATTAGAATAACCAAAGTAAAAGCAAAAATTGTGAGTGTTGAGTGAAAAGGTAGATTGGACTTATTAGTCCTCAAAATGAGGAATAGTGCCAACCACATAACCAAAAGTCCTGAGGAATTTTTGCTATTTCTAATGTATATTGAATTAGGCCTATTTATTCTTCCTGGATGCCTGTGGGGTTCTTTATTCTTGAAATTTCTGATAAGCTGCCCACCAGGGTGCCAGCGCTCCCCTGGAAAGATGCCCACCAGTGTGCTAATGAATATTTCTAGAGGATGAGAAGAACCTTGACCTAGGAGTCAGACCTGGTGCACCCATGCTCCACCTCTTGGCCCTTAAGTAAGTTGAGTCTCCTCTGAGGCTATGCTCCACCTCTTGGCCCTTAAGCGTTGCCATATCGGCACCCGAGATCTGAACCAGGGAACCCTGGGCTGCCGAAGTGGAACGTATGCATTTAACTGCTGCGCCACCAGTCTGGCCCCCCTCTAGTTTTCTATTTCACTGATTTCTTCTCTAATCTTTATTTCCTTTCATTTTGCTCGCTATAGGTTTGCCCTATTCTTTCGCCTCCCAAGTTTCTTAAAGTAGAAGCTTCCTTGCTGTAATATATCTCCATGATCTTCCTTCTCCATTGTGCTTTTTTAATATATGTATATAAACATCTTTAAGAAGATAAGAGGAGAAAATGCATTCTTACCTTTTTTTTTGTAATTACCTATGTAATTGCCGTTACTGGTGCTTTTTGTTTCTTTACGTGAATTTGAGTTATTGTCTGTTGTCACTTTCTTTCACCTGGAAAAATTTCCTTTAGAATTGCCGTAAAGCACATCTGCTAGCAACAAATTCTCAGTCTTTTTTTATCAGGAGATAAGGATTTTCACCACAGTTAAGAATAAAGTTAAAAATATATAAATGACTAATTTGTGAAACTCAAAAATTTTAAAATTTAGAGTTACACTTCTCAACTGGCTTACTATAACACATTGATATTCCTAGGAGGGGTTACAGGTGAGCAGTCAGAGCAATCCTCTTGCACCTCTTGACAGGTCACTTCTACACAACGTGTTGTTTTGTTTGTTTTCACTATTAAACAATATAATTTTCTTTGTGTGCCATGACACGAAAAAGGTTAGATGGAGCTTATCTACCAGAAGAAAGGGATATCAAAGCAAATGCAAACTATGAAAATTGATCCAAGAAGGATATAATATCTGTGTAGACCAATAAACAAACAATAGAGTAAGGGAATACCATTTTAAAAAGACACTGTGCTCACATGATTTTCTGTCTGAGTTCTGCCTAATCTTTAAGAGAAAAGCTAAAAATATTAACTATTCGTTCCTATAAGAAAAGGTTTTAATACACCACTTAATTTTATAAGGTTTGTGTAATTTTAAGTCTAACGTGATAGAGTAATGAAAATGAAAGTTATCACTCAATATCAGGAATAGGTGTAGATATAAAGATTAAACATTAATGAATTATAATGTCCAAAAATATGAGAAGTTTAATAAATTATGACCAAATAAGATTTATTTCAGAAATGGGGGTGGGGTGATAATAAGCAGGGAACTTGTCACCACAATTAAAGGAAAAAATGGAATCTTATTAGTACGTGCCTAAATAGCAATTTAATAAAATTCAGCAGCCATTTCTAATAAACCTAATAGTAATATAGGACTGGGATATTTATTGAATGCCATCATACTAAAGTTTGAAATGCTAATACAATAAAAACTCTAGGTTTTAACTTGGTTTTGGAATTTCAAATTAATGCCATAAAATAATAACAGTAGGGCCATATTTTAGAAACTAAGAAAGAAATTATATGTTTACATGATGTGTTTATATACATGGTAAACCAAACAGACTAATAGAATCAATAAATTTATTTTACTCATTGCTACGTACACAATACTCATATAAAGAAATGGATGGTTTTTCTCTATACTAATAAAACCCCAATTACATAGAAATGGAAAAATATATTTATATGTAACATTCTGTCAAAACTGGAAAATATTTAAGAAACAACATACAAAACGTAAAGGACCTATGTAAAGAAAACAACTTCTTCTTAAAGGTTAAGAGCCAAACAAATATAAATAATTACCATGTTTTGTGGTAGGAATTCACTATAATACAAATAACCTCCTTTCCAAGTTCATATTTTTAACTTAAAGTGATATTGATTAGAATCCTAGTTTTGTAGAGACACTGGAAATAAGCTTTAAAGTTCCTGAGGAAAAAATAAGTGCCTTAGAATAGCCAAGAAACAACTGAAAAAGAACAACTTCCCAAACATTAAATGTTACTATCAAGCCATTATAATTAATATCTGGACATATCAGCACAGGGATAGAGAAAGCAAATAAACAGAAAAAAGGGCCTCAAAAAGATCTGTGACTATAGGAAATCTTTAAGTATGATAGAAGTAATATTTTAATTTGGTAGGGAAAGGATGGTTTATTTAATAATTGTGATAGTAAAATATGTTATCTTTCTGAACAAAATGATAGTTGTTTCCCTATTGCATACCATGTTAAAAAAAATATATCTTATATAGGTTAAAACATTAAATATAAAACTTTAGAAGATAATTTAGTTGAATATTTTTGTAACCTTGATGTGGGGGAGGAGTAAGCTGTAAATGGAGAGTATTTATTTACGTTAAAAAGAATATGTCAGTAAAAATCAGAGAAAGTTAACATATAAAGAACTCAAAGAAAAACAACTCAAGTAGGAAAAACCGGCAAAGGATGAGAATAGACAACTCATAGAAGAAATACAAATTACCAATATACTTATGAAAAGATCTTTAAACTCATTAGTAGTCAAAGATATGCAAATTAAAGCTGCAATGAAATATCATTTTTTTCCTAACAGATTGATAAAGATTAAAAATTGTGATAATATGGGGGCTGGCCAAGTGGTATAGTAGTTAAGTATGCAACTTCTGCCTGGGCGGTCCAGGTTCGCCAGTTCGGATCCCAGGTGTGGACCTGTGCACTGCTTGGCAAGCCAGGCTGAGGCAGGTGTCCCACATATAAAGTAGAGGAAGATGGGCACGAATGTTAGCTCAGGGCCAGTCTTCCTCAGCAAAATGAAGAGGATTGGCGGCAGATGTTAGCTCAGGGCTAATCTTCCTCAAAAAAAAAAAAAAAAAATTGTGGTAATAGTTCTTATGAGGATTTAAGGGAAGGAGAATTATGTTACTGGTGAGAATTGCTACAGCCATTTAAAAAAATGACGTAGCAGTTTTCATTACAATTAATGAAAAATGTTATACTATTTTTGATGGTTAATTTTTTTTATTGACTATCTCTTTAGAGAAGTTTTAGGATCTCAGCAAAATTAAGGAGAAGGTACAGAAATTTCCCATCTGTAGCCTCCTCCTTTGTCAACATCTCCACCGGGGTGTCATATTTGTTGCAATTGATGAACTTACACTGACGCATCATAATCACCCAAAGTCCGTATGGTTCACACTTGGTGCCATACATTATATGGGTTTAGACAAATGTTTAACGACATGTATTGATCATTATAGCATCTTACAGATTATTTTGACTGCCCTAAAAATCGTCTGTATTCTGCCTATTCATCTCCCGCCTACCATGCTGGTTAATTTTAGGTATCAACTTGGCTAGGCCGTGATGCCCAGTTGCTTGGTCAATCACCAGTCTAGATGTTGCCGTGAGGGTATATTTTAGATTCATTTAGCATTTAAATCAGTAGATTTTGAGTGAAGATTACCCATTATAATGTGGATGGGTCTTATCCAGTCAGTTGAAGGCCTTAAGAGAGAAGACTGAGGTTTCCATATGAAGCATTTCTGCTTCAGGACTGCAACATAGGAACCCTGTCTGAATTTCTATTCTGCCTGTGGATTTTGCACTGAAGACTGCAGCATCAGCTCATCCCTGAATTTCCAGCCTGCCGGCCAGCTCTACAAATTTTAGATTTGCCAGCTCCCATGATTGTGCGAGCCAATTCCTGAAAATAAATAAATCTCTCTCTATATATCTTATTTGTTCTGTTTCTCTGTTGAATCCTGACTAATACATCCTCACACCAACAATAACACTTCTTAAAATTTCTACTAGAAACTTCTACGAGAAAAGTAAAGTGTGTGTGTATGAGTGTGAGAGGGAGAGGGAGAGAAGAGTGGTGGGAGAGAAGTTGAGGGGAGAGGGAGAGGAGAGAGAAGTGAGGGGAGAGAATGTGTTATTTGCAATGAAAAAAAAATCTTGGAAAACTTATATATCCTTTGTTGAAAATTTATGATTCAGAGATAATATAAAATATTATGCCATAGTTAAAAATGTTAGTTCTAAGATCTATTGAACAAGAGAATTCAGTGATGTATTAAGTGAGAAAAACAAATTACAAAGAAATGCATTTACCAAACTCTCATGTTTATAAAAAGCAAAGGCAGAAGGTTATACCCATGTGAGCAAGGGAAAAATGTGGAACCTAATGTGCAGATGAGGGTTTGGGCAATGATGAGTAAGGAGAGGGCATGGTAAAGATTGATAATTTGTGTGTGGGTGCATTTTTATAAATGTATACACATATGTATATATTTTTTACAAAAATGATTATACCTGTTATTATCTAATATGCTTGCTTCTATTTTCTGTAGTGTTAATGTCGTTGTGTAAGAATTTTTAATAGCTACACGTATTCTTTTAAATGGATATATTCTACTGGGATATAATAATTGATATATTAATGGATATTAATGGATAATGTCTACTCCCTGTTGACATTCATATTGCTTATCTTGTCTCCAAAATATAAAAATTATAGGGATAAAAAACCATAAACATATATTTATGCATATTCATTATTATGTTTTTAGAAATAGTCTCTGGAATTTGAATTGGCACATCAATGGGTATATACATTTCTATTTTTTATTATTTTATTACTAATAATAGTAGTTACCAATTATATTGTGTATTATTAATTTTATGAATACAATATCTGTTACTCTACTACTATTGCTAATAAGTATAACAAAACAAGGCCTTATGAAAATTTTCTTATCTCTCCTTTATACTTTCTAGGTGAAAATCTTATCATTAAATCTGTAATGTAATGAGCCACGTAGGTAAATGTGGTTGGGGAAGCATTTAAAGGCTATGTCAGGGGCTGGCCCGGTGGTGCAGTGGTTAAGTGCACACGTTCGCTTCCCTTTGGTGGCCCTCGTTTCGCTGGTTCGGATCCTGGGTGCGGCAAGCTTGGCAAACCATGCTGTGGTAGGCATCCACATATAAAGTAGAGGAAGATGGGCATGGATGTTAGCTCAGGGCGAGGCTTCCTCAGCAAAAAGAGAAGGATTGGCAGCAGATGTTAGCTCAGGGCTAATCTTCCTCAAAGAAAAAATAAATAAAAAGTAAAGGCTATGTCAAATACTAATGCTTCTATTGGATTAAATTATTTATGCATTTAACATCTATATTTTTTCTTTCAACCACTGTCAAAGTTACCTGCAAAATTGTAATAATTTTTCACTGCTTCTGTCTTAACTCCTATTTGAAATCTTTTGAGTTACAAGTGTTCTAAAGATGATGATTTTTATTTTACTGATTGTAATTATTATTTTTTAATAATTTGCTATACTTTTCTTTGTTTTACAATGGAAAAAGACTGAAAGGTGGAACTACAATGTAACTAATCATTTTCTTTGGGGAACAAATAGAGCTAAAGACTAATTACATAACAGGGCAACTGCACCCTTTTAAATTAATAACTATTTGAATTACAGGTCTTTATAAGATTTGCTCTTCATGCTTATGCATTTTATAACTTAGTAATGGTACATTACATATTACCATAAAACAATATTATATAATTGCTTAAAATTGTCATTAAATGTAATTTAATTTATGTAAATTATGTAATTTAATTTGTGTAAATTTAAAGCTTTTTGAAGATAATATTTTGCAGATATTTTGAAAATATTCTAAAAGCATATATATTATTCATTATCAAAAGATTACTGTGATCAACACTTCCTTTGAATTTTGATGTTTACTTCCCAATATTTGTGTATTGAACCCAGCTAATTAACAGCAAACTTTGAGAAGTCAAACAACTTTTAAACAGTCATTGTATAATTTTATTTATAATACCTAGGTGTTGAATTGTAAGTTAATAATTATCCAATGATTTATTTTGTTATTTAATCCCACAGAGAGAGATCTCAATTTTTTTTCTAAAATTGCTAAAGTTATTACCTGGCTTCTTGTTCAGTGGTGAGGAGCACTGGATCTGGCGAATAAATGTCTTCATTTTAGAAACTATTTATGGGCCCTTATATTAGCTTTCTAGTCTTCAAAATTTCAAGTCATTGTAGTATTCCTTAATATATGATCCCACTTTTTCAGAGTTGTAAAAGGATAGTGAATCATATAAGTGGAATCATGAAGTATATGTCTTTCTGTAACTGGCTTATTCACTTAACATAATTTCCTCAAGGTTCATCCATGTTATTGTGCTTTGCAGAATTTGCTGCTTTTTTTTTCCTGGGGAAGATTAGCCCTGAGATAACAACTGTGCTAATCTTGCTCTACTTTTTAGTATGTGGGCTACCAGCACAGCATGGCCGCTAACAGAGCAATGTTGGTCCATGCCTGGTAACCAAACCTGGGCCACTGAAGTGGAGCGTGCTGAACTTAATCACTAGGCACCAGGGGCTGGCCCAGATTTTGCTTCTTTTTTAAGGCTGAATCATATTCTATTGTAGATATACACCCCATTTTATTTATCCCTTCATCTATCAATGGACACAAATGTTTCCACACCTTGGCTATTCTGAATAGTGCTGCAATGAGTATAGAAGTAGTAGTATCTCTTCAAAATCTTGATTTTAGTTCTTTTTGACAAATACCTAGAAGTGGGATTGCTGGATCATATGGTAGTTCTATTTCTATTTTTTTTAAGAACGTCCATACTGTTTTACATAGCGGCTGCACCATTTTGCATTGCCACCAACAGTGTGCAAGGGTTTCAGTTATTCCCCATCCTCACCAATACATGTTCTTTTGTTTTTTTGATAATAGCCATCCTAATATAATGCCTTTGATAATAGCTAGACAGATGTGGGGTGATATCTCATTGTGGTTTTGATTTGCATTTCCCTTATTCTTAGTGACATTGAAAGTTTTTTCACATACCTATTGGCCATTTGTGTATCTTCTTTGGAAAAATGTCTATTCAAATCGTTAGCCCATTTAAAAAATTTGGATATTTAGTTTTTTGTTATTCCCTTGTATGAATTCCTTGTATGTTTTAGATATTAACCCCTTTTCAGAAATATGATCTGCAAACATTTTTTTCCCATTCTATAGATTGCCTTTTACCTACTTGGTTGTTTCCTTTGTTGTGCAGAAGCTTTTTAGTTTGATGTAGTTCCACCTGTCTATTTTTGCTTGTGTTGCCTGTGCTTTTGGTCTGATATCTATGAAATCACTGCCAAGATCAATGCCATGAAGATTTTCCCCTTGATTTTCAAGGAATTTTACAGTTTTGGGTCTTACATTTCAGTCGTTAATCCATTTTAAGTTGATTTTTTGTGTATAGTGTGATGTAAGGTTCCAATTTCATTCTTTCGCATGTGGAGATCCAGTTTTTCCAAAACCCTTTGTCGAAGAGACTGTCCTTTCCCTATTGTGTGTTCTTGGCATCCTTGTTGAAAATCAGTTGACCGTATATGTGTGGATTTATTTCTAGGCTCTCTATTCTGTTCCATTGCCTTTACGTTTATTGTATGCCAGTGCTGTACTGTTTTGATTGCTATAAATTTGTAGTATATTTTGAAGTCACAAAGTGTGCTACCTCCAGAGACACCTTTTAAGGGCCAGCAGTGTGCTTCCCTCTCATCACCAGTCCAGATATTCTAGGAGTGAGCACTGTATGGGCTGTGTGTGTCCTTCTGTTTTGGCAGTGTTGCTCTTGCTGCAGGTACCCAACGGGTCTACACTTTACCTACCTGGCCACCTGTTTCTCAGCCAGATCTGGGAGTCCTAGCACAGTTGGTTGTAAGTTCTAATAGCACACTCTTGTTGCAGTTTTTCTGTTAAGTGAGTAGGTTCCCATTGTGGTTGGTCACTAGGCTCAGGGGCTTACAATTTCTATAGGCCTCAGGCCTGCAAGGCTGTTGTCAGCTCTCTCAGGATTGCAGCTGAGTGGGGCTGGCCCCAGGCATGGGAGCACCCAAATGTTTCAGGCTTTGGCATGGGGGAGCTGATCCTTTATGTGGCTGTTTGTGAAGCACAGGTCTTCTGCCACTTATAAACACCATCCGCCGCAGGTTCACACACACCATCAACACAGTCCTGGCCCATGCACATGTCCTGACCCTCTGGAATGTACCCAGGTGCCCCACTGCAGAGGCCCCTACACCCTCCACCCACACCCCCCATACTCTACCTGCTCCTCATGCAGACCCTGCCCCACAGAGGCAGACATATTTTCCTGCCTGCAGAGGATCGAGGCACACAGTATATGCAGGCCAACAATTAGCCTGATGGGTTGCTGTTGGGTGGGGGCCAGTCCCTAGGGTGGCCTGCCTCCCCTGGCTGAGCTGGATTAAATTGGTGCTCTAGACCTCTGGGCTAACAGGCCAGGGGAAGAAATTCAATGGTGTCTGCCAGTGTTTGTGTCAGCATGCCTGTTCAATGTCACCACAATGGCTGCTGCCAATGTCTCAGTCTCCAGAGAGGTCTCACCTTTCACTGAATTGCACTCAGAGCCTACCAGGTGAGTCTCTTTTCACCAAAGGACTGTGCACCTTTCTTTCTGGTGATTTTAGGTTGCTTTCTGAGACGGGCGAATTTGTGCATGGACCCTTTAAGAGCTGGGTTTTTCTGCTTATGTCAATAGCTTTTCTGGGGGTATTCTCTGTTGTAGTTAATAACCAGCTAAGGCAGATGTATGACACTCATCTCAGTTGTGCTGGGTCCAAAGTATGCTTATAGCAGTAATGCGCCCCCACTCAGGTCTCTGTTCCTCTAGGGAAGGGTGTATACCTTAGGATTCCTCCCACTCAACCAGCTGTGAAGCTCCATTGCTCTTGAAGGTGGCAGTTTTCTCTCCAGAGAGGAATTTCTGCCTCTTCCACTTTGGTCAGGACTGTCCCTTGTGGAAGGTCTTTCTATCAGTTTTCAGTTCTTTTTCACGGGTAATTTTTCCAAGTAAAGTTGTGGTCTGGTTGTGTTCATGGGAGGAGATGAGTTCAGAGACTGCCTATGCTGCCATCTTGACAAGATCTCAGCTCCATGATTTCTATTTTGTGCTTTTTAAATATTTTCTCTTTGTTGAAATTCTCACTTTGCTCAATCATTTTTTACTTGACCTCAGTGAACATGGCATTTATTTTGAATTCAGCATCAGGTAACTCATATAACTCTTTTATTACGGTCAGTTTCTGTAAATTTAACTTAGTTCTTTTTTTGAAACGTCTTTGCCTCAGTCATTTTCCTTCACTCTGTGTTTACTGTCTTCACATTTGACAAAACAGCTACGTCTCCCAGTCTTCATGGACTGGCCTTATACAGGAGAATACCCCCACCAATCAGCCTGGCAGAGATTCTGGGGCCTCTCAAACCTTCATGATAATCCAACTTCTTTGTTCTTTGTATTTCCCAGGTGTCTACGGTATGCCAAGTCCCATTAGTGCACCAGGACAAGTGCAGCTGAAGCCAGTTCTTCAGATGAGCCCCAGAAAAGTTAGATCATTGGGCATCCAATTCTTTCCCTCTCCAGCGATAAGCTGAGAGCTAGGAATTTGTCCATTTTCTCTGTGCTGAACTAGGAAAGGGATGGTCTGATGACTCCCAGCCCAAATTTCTGTTTCTGTTCTCACTAGTCCCTAGGCAGCTAAGTTATGCCAGTTCTTGTCAGCACTCTGATATAGGAAAGTCAGAAGCCAGTCCTTTGAGCAGCTCCAAAAAAATTGTGGCATTGTGAGCCACTGTGGTTTCTGTCTGCTTACTCTTTGCTGAGTAAGGGGGAAGAATTCGTGGTAACTATCAGCCCAAGCCACTGTCTCCATTCTCCTGAAGGTGCCTAGACTGTGTCAGACCTGTCAGAGCTCCAAGGTTGGGAAGACAGAAGCCAGTCCTTTGGAGAGTCCCCTCATAAAAGTTGGGGGCAGTGGACATATGAACTGGCTCTTTCCCTCCCTTGGGAAAAACTGGGACCTAGGGGTTCTCTTCCTGATCATATCATGCTTGCCAGTGGTAGGGATTCTAGAGAGAGGATGTCCTGAATATCCCTACCAGCTTTGATAAATCTAGTTTCATGTTCACCCAAGATACAAGAGCCTTCCTTTTAATCTGTGGATTTCTCACCTTAAGAATTTGTGAATTGTTGCTGAATTGGTATATTTGTAGGGATATGGGAAGGCCCAGGGCATCCTCCTCTGCCATCTTGTTGACTCATTATACATTTTAAATGTTTGAGACTGTTACTTTTTCTTGTTATTTATTTTGATTCCTCTACTTTTTTAGAACATTTTTGGTTTATTTTAATGTCTGTTCCGAGGTTTACATTTCGGGGAGGTAACAGATTCCTTTGAGAATCTGATGAAAGTTGTAGGCATTATTCCCAGTGTAATCTATACATGCATATTCAAATAAGATTTGCTTAGTTTCACTGAGTTAATGACCCCCAGGTTAAACTCTGGTGTATACCAGATTTTTTATTTTCATAAAGACGTTTTTATTTTCATGTTTTAGCCTTTGTTTTTGGAAAATTAGTCAATGTAAATACTTCCATGGAATTTTCAAGACTGCTCCCCACCCAAAGTTTCTTTGACCTCTTGAAATCTATACTGTCTTATGCTGTCCAACAAGTATGTTGATGGATTAATGAATCCATTTTTCAGAGGCAAACCTAATTTTTAAAACCATCCATTTTTTCTTAACTCATAAGCGATTTCATATTTTCTTGTGAGAGTTTCAACTTTTTAAGGAGACCAGGTAATCCAGGTCGTTTGGCCAGAAGTTCAATAAGAAGCCAATTCCTAATCAGAATATTACTTAGGGATACTCAAGTAAAAATAGAATGAAATGGAAATATTAAGCAAATGTTATTGATATGAAATAAATGATCTCTTTAATCTATACATGCATATTTATATAAAATTAGCTTACAACTTCACTGGGTTCATGACCCCCTGATAAACTCTGGTGTATATCATAACTTTAAAAAAAACCCAGTGACTTAATTTTTTCATTTAAGTTTGTTCTCATAACTTTATTTTTTATTTTTCCTTATAATTCATATTAATGAGAGAAAAGAATTTCCTACCAAGAAGTGTCTCCAACATAATTTCCATAAGACCAGAAACTTTGGGTTTTTACAACATGTCCCGAGTCTAGGACAGTATGTTTTGAATAAATGAACACTTGAGCAGTAAATGAAAGAGTAAAATGAATGAATAACCCTGATGAGAAGGAAATTAACTTTTAACATCAACAGGTTGTGTGAATGATTTGCACCTTGTCTAACTCTATGGATTTACCTACTATCAGTCAGTATAAAAACAAATCTTTAAATAAGTCACTTTCTTTTAAAAAAACTTTTTTTTAAATTAAAATATTTAAAATAGGAGCCGTGTAAGTATAATAATATAAAATATTAAGAACATGAGCTAATTCAAAATAAACCTAAATATTAACATATTCAAAGATATATCTCCTATCGTTTTGTTCTTTTCCTCCTTCTTTACTACTTTTGTTGCATCAAGTGCATATTTTATAGTATAAAATTTACATTCCTTCAATGATGTTTAATTGTATATTTTTAGTTATTTTCTTAGTGTTCTTTTTAGGGCTTAGGATATACATCTTAACATCATATCTACTTCAGATTTGTGCTAACAAGTCTAGTGAGATATAAAAAATGTCACTTCTGTATAACTTTATGCCGTCTTTCTCTTTTTTGTGCTATTAATGTTATACATATTACATCTAGGTATCTTACAAACCCAACAGTTCATTATTATAATTATCACTTTATATAATATTATGTCCTTTAAAGGAGCTAAAGGAAGAAATAAGAGCAAGTATATATTCATTGAGTTTATTATACTAACAGTCCTATTTATCACCTTTCTAGTTTTCATTTTTTTCTATGGCTTCAAGTTATCACCTGGTATCATTTCATTACTCCAAAACAGCTTTACTTTCACTTGATATCTTGTACTGTTACTGTCAAATGTATTACATTTATGTTTTAGGCCCAACAATACAATTATATAGTCGTGCACTGCATGATGATGTTTAGTTAAAAACAAACCACATACGCAGTGCTGGTCCCGTAAGATTATTACCATACAGCCTATGTGTTATGCCCTGTAGGTCTGTGTAAGTACACTCTATGTTGTTTGCACAATGATGATGTCACCTATTGACATATTTCTCAGAATGTATCCCCATTGTTAATTGATGTGTGATTGTATACATATTGTATTACATAATTGCCTTTTAAATTAGTTAACAGAAAAAGGAGTAGAAATAAAAATTTATATTTTTTTATAATTACATAATTTCCTTCACCAGCACTCTTCATTTTTTCTATGGATTCAAAATACTGTTTGAGTCACTTTCTTTCAACCTGAAGAGTTTCCTTTAGTATTTCTCATAAAGCGTGTCTGCTAGCAATAAATTCTTAGTTTTTATTTGGGAAAATTTTTATTTCACCTTCAGTTTTGTTTCCAGTTTTATTGAAATATAATTTACATAAATCACTATATAAGTTTAAGGTGTATAGCGTAATGGTTTGACTTACATATATTGTGAAATGACTACCACAATAAGTTTAGTTAGCATCCATCATCTCAGATAGATACAATACAAAGAAAAAACAGAAAAAGAAAAAAATATTTTTTTCTTGTCATGAGAACACTTATAATTTACTCTCTTAATAACTTTCTTGTATCTCATACAGTATTGTTAACTATAGTCATCATGTGGTATGTTACATCCCTCATGCTTATGTATCTTATAACTGGAAGTTTGTCTCTTTTGACCACCTTCCTCCTATTGGCCCTCCCCTCACTCCACCTCTGGTAACCACAAATCTGATCTCTTTTTCTATGAGCTTTTCTTTTAGATTCTACATATAAGTGAGATCATAGAGTATTTTTCCTTCTCTGTGTGACTTATTTTACTTAGCATAAAGCCCTCAAGGGCCATCCATGTTGTTGCAAATAGCAGAATTCCCTCATTTTTTATGGCTGAATAATATTCTAATGTGTATATATACACATCTTATTTATCCATTCGTCTGTTTGAGGGCACTTAGGTTGTTTCCACATCCTATTTATTCTATTAGAATATTCTAAATAATGCTTCTGTGGACATGGGGGTGCCAGTATTTTTTTGAGTTAGTGTTTTTGTTTCCTTTGGATATATTTTCAGAAGGGAAATTGCTGGATCATATAGTAGTTCTATTTTTAATTTTTTGAGGATACTTCATACTGTTTTCCATACTGGCTGTTTCACTTTACAATCCCACCAACAGTGCACAAGTGTTGCCTTTTCTCCACATCCTCACTAGCATTTATTATCTCTTGTCTTTTAGTGATAGCCTTTCTAACAGGTGTGAGGTCATATCTCATTGTGGTTTTGATTTGCATTTCCCTAATGATGAGTGATGTTGAGCATCTTTTCACGTACCTGTTGGCCATTATCTATCTTCTTTAGAAAAATGTTTATTCAGGTCTTTTGCCTATTTTTAAATTGGATTATTTGGTTTTATGCTATTCAGTTTTATGCATTCTTTATATATTTTGAATATTAACCACTTATCAGCTATATGGTTTGCAAATATTTTTCCCATTCCATAGGTTGTCTTTTCACTTTGTTGATTGCTTCTTTTGCTGTGTAGAAGCTTTATAGTTTGATAGAGTCCTGCTTGTTTGTTTTTGATTTTGTTGCTTATGGTTTAGATATGATATCCAAAAAATCATTGCCAAGACCTATCTCAGGAATCTTTTTTCCTGTTTTCTTCTAGGAGTTTCTTGGTTTCAAGTTTTATATTTACATATTTAACCCACTTCAAATTAATTTTTTGTGAGTAGTATAAGATAGGTGTCTAGTATAATTCTTTTACATGTGAATATCCAATTTTCCCAGTACCATTTATTGAGGAGACTCTCTTTTCTCCATTGAGTATTTTTGGCTCCCTTGTCAAATATTACTTGACCATATATGCTTGCCTTTATTTCTGGACTCTTGTTTCAACAGTTCTATTCATCTGTGTGTCTGTTTCTATGCCAGTACCATACTACTTTGATTGCTATAGCTTTATGATATAGCTTGAAACCAGAAAGTATGATGCCTCTTGCTTTGTTGTTATTTCTCAGTATTTATTTGGCTATTCAAGGTCTTTTGTGGCTCCATGTGAATTTTAGGAGTGTTTTTTCTACTTCTTTAAAAAATGATGTTGAAATTTTGATAGAGGTTGCATTGAACCTATAGAAGGCTTTTGTAGTCTTGACATTTTAACAACATTAATTCTTCCAATTCATAAATATGGGCTACCTCTCCATTTATGTGTATTGTCTTAGATTTCTTTCATCAATGCCTTATAGTTTTCAGTATCTTTTACCTCCATGGTTAAGTTTATTCCTAACTATTTTATTGTTTCTGATGCAATTGTGAATGGTATTGTTTTCTTTATTTCTTTTTCAGGTAATTCATTGTTAATATATAGAAATGCTACTGATTTTTGTATGTTAATTTGGTGAACAAGATACAACTTATTACTTGTTCAATCTCCTTACCAGTAGTTGGTCTATTTGGACTTTCTGTTTCTTCCTTATTCAGTATTGGTACTTTGCATGTTTCTAAGAACTTTTCCATTTCTTCTGGGTTCTCCAGTTTGTTGGCATATAGTTGTTTATAGTAGCCTGTTATGATCATTTTTATTTCTGTGGTATCATTGTAATGTCTCCGTTTTCATTTATAATTTTGATGATTTGATTCTTCTTTTTTCCTTGGTTAGTTTTGCTAAAGGTTTGTCAGTTTTGTCTGTCTTTTCAAAGAATAAATTCTTTCTGGTTATCTTTTCTAGTGTTTTCTTCTTCTCTATTTAATTTATTTTTACTTTAATTTGTATTTCCTTCTTTCTACTAACATTGGGCTCAGTTTGTTCTTTGTTCATAATTTCTTAAGACTTAGAGTTAGGTTGTTTATTGGGATCTTTCTAGTTTCTTAATGTAGGTATTTATTGCTATCAACTTGCCTCTTAGAACTGCTTTTGCTGCATCCTATATATTTTGGTATGTTGTGTTTCCATTTTCATTTGTCTGTATACTTTTTTATTTCATCTTTAATTTTTTCTTTGATTCATTTGTTGTTCAGGATATTGTTGTTTAATTTCCATGTATTTGTGAATTTTCCAGTTGTCCTCTTGTTATTGATTTCTAGTTTCATACCATTGTGTCAGAGAAGATACTTGGTATGATTTCAGTCTTCTTGAAAATTATAAGACTTGTTTTGTGGCCTAACATAGGGTCTTTCCTAGAAAATATACCATGTGCACTTGAGAAGAATGTGTATTCTGCTGCGGTTGGATAAACTATTCTGTATATGTTTGTTAGGTCCGTTTGGTCTCTGGTATTGTTTGAATCTGCTGTGTCCTTATTGACTCTCTGTATGAATGATCTTTCTATTGTTGAGACTGGGATATTAAAATCCCCAACTATTATTGCATTTCTGTTTATTTCTTCTTTTCACTCTGTTAGTTTTTGTTTTATGTATTTAGGTGCTCTGATGTTGAGCACATACATATTTACAATTGTTTTATCTTCTTGATGTGTTGACCAATTGATTATTATATAATGACCTTCTTTTTCTTTTTTTCTCATTTTTAGTTTAAAGTCTATTTTGTTTGGTATAAGTATAGCTACCCCTCCTTTTTCTTGGTTAGCATTTGCTTGAAATATATTTTTCTATCTTTTTAGTCTCAATCTATGTGTATCTTTAACACCAAATGAGTCCTCTGAGGCAGCATGTTGTTGGATCTTGTTTTTTATTCATTCAGCCATTCTGTGACTTTTGATTGGAGATTTAATCCACTTCCATTTAAAATAATTATTGATAAGTAAAGATTTACTATTGCCATTTTGTTAATTGTCTTCTGGCTCTTTTGTAAATCCATTGTTCCTTGTTTCTTATCCTGATGTCTGTTTTCGTATCCGTATGCTTTTTTTTAATGTTTTTATTTTTCTTTTTTGCTGAGGAAGATTCGCCTTGAGCTAACATCTGTTGCCAATCTTCCTCTGTTTTTGCTTGAGGAAGGTTCTCCCTGAGCTAACATCTGTGCCAGTCTTCCTCTGTTTTGTTTGTGGGTTGCTGCCACAGCATGGCTGCCAAGGAGTGGTGTACGTCCACACGTAGTAACTGAACCTGGGCCACTGAAGTGTAGTGCACCAAACTTAACCACTGGGCCACGGCCCGACCCTATATCAGTATGCTTTTGTCTTTTGCTATCAGTATGCTTTGACTTCTTTATTATGTTCTTTTGTTTAGTTCCTACAGGTTTGTCCCTTGTGGTTACCATGAGGCTTACGTAAAATATGTTAAAGCTATACCACCCTATTTTAAACTAATAACTTCAATAGAATTTTTTTTCTATTAAGGTTATGATAGTTAACAACCTTGTGAAATTGCAGTTGTACATCATTATTAGTCATGTTGTAGGTACACCACTTCACCCCTAGTGCCCTCCTCCCCAACCCCCGTTTGCCTGGTAACCACCGATCAGTTCTCTTTGTCCATTTGTTAACTGCCACCTATGAGTGGAGTCATACAGAGTTCGCCTTTCTCTGTCTGGCTTATTTCACTCAACATAATACCCTCAAGATCTATCCATGTTGTTGTGAATGGGACGACTTTGTCCTTTTTTATGGCTGCATAGTATTCCATTGTATATATATATACAATATCTTATATGTATATATACCATATCTTCTTTATCCAATCATCAGTTGCTGGGCACTTAGGTTGGTTCCATGACTTGGCTATTGTGAATAATGCTGTGATGAACATAGGGGTGCATGGGACATTTGGAATTGCTGATATCAGGTTCTTAGGATAGATACCCAGTAGTGGGATGCCTAGGTCATAAGGAATTTCTATTCTTAACTTTTTGAGGAATCTCCATACTGTTTTCCATAGTGGCTGTAGCAGTTTGCATTCCTACCAACAGTGTGTGAGGGTTCCTTTTTCTCCACAGCCTCTCCAACATTTGTCACTCTTGGTTTTGGATATTTTTGCCATTCTAACAGATGTAAGGTGATATCTTAGTGTAGTTTTGATTTGCATTTCCCTGATGATTAGTGATGATGAGCATCTTTTCATGTGTCTATTGGCCATCCATATATCTTCTTTGGAGAAATGTCTATTCATGTCCCCTGCCCACTTTGTAATTGGGTTGTTTGAGTTTTTATTGTTGAGTTGTGTGAGTTCTTTGTATATTATGGAGATTAACCCTTTGTCAGATACATAACTTGTAAATATTTTTTCCCAATTAGTGGGCTGTTTTTTTGTTTCAATCCTGTTTTCCCTTGCCTTGAAGAAGCTCTTTAGTCTGATGAAGTCCCATTTGTTTATTCTTTCTATTGTTTCCCTCATGTGAGGGGTTATGGTGTCTGAAAAAATTCTTTTGAAGCTGATGTCAAAGAGTGTACTGCTGATATTCTCTTCTAGAAGGCTTATTGTTTCAGGCCTAATCTTTAGGTCTTTGATCCATTTTGAGTTTATTTTAGTAAATGGTGAAAAAGAATGGTCAATTTTCATTCTTTTACATGTGGCTGACCAGTTTTCCTAGCACCGTTTGTTGACGAGACTTTCTTTCCTCCATTGTAGGCCCTCAGCTCCTTTGTTAAAGATTAGCTGTCCATAGATGTGTGGTTTTATTTCTGGGCTTTCAATTCTGTTCCATTGATCTGTGCATCTGTTTTTGTACCAGTACCATGCTGTTTTGATTACTGTAGCTTTGTAGTATGTTTTGAAGTGAGGGATTGTGATGCTTCCAGCTTTGTTCTTCTTTCTCAGGATTGCTTTAGCAATTCAGGGTCTTTTGTTGCTCCATATGAATTTTAGGATTCTTTGTTCAATTTCTGTAAAGAATGACATTAGAATTCTGATTGGGATAGCATCGAATCTGTAGATTGCTTTAGGTAGTATGTTTATTCTTCCAATCCATGTGCATGGAATGTCTTTCCATCTCTTTATGTTGTCGTCAATTTCTTTCAAGTAAGCCTTGTAGTTTTCGTTGTATAGATCTTTCACTTCCTTGGTTAAATTTATCCCAAGGTATTTTATTCTTTTTGTTGCGATCGTGAATGGGATTGAGTTCTTCAGATCTTTTTCTGTTAGTTCATTGTTAGCATATAGAAATGCTACTGATTTATGTATGTTGATTTTATACCCTGCAACTTTGCTGTCGTTGTTGATTGTTTCTAATAGTTTTTCTATGGATTCTTTGGGGTTTTCTATATATAAGATCATGTCATCTGCAAACAGCGAGAGTTTTACTTCTTCGTTGCCTATTTGGATTCCTTTTATTTCTTTTTCCTGCCAAATTGCTCTGGCCAAAACCTCCAGTACTATGTTGAATAAGAGTGGTGAAAGTGGGCACCCTTCTCTTGTTCCTGTTCTGAGAGGGATGGGTTTCCGTTTTTGTCCGTTGAGTATGATGTTGGCTGTGGGTTTGTCATATATGGCCTTTATTATGTTGAGGTACTTTCCTTCTATACCTATTTTATTGAGAATTTTTATCATAAATGGATGTTGGATCTTGTCGAATGCTTTCTCTGCATCTATTGAGATGATCATCTGGTTTTTGTTTCTCATTTTGTTAATATAGTGAATCGTGTTGATTGACTTGCAGATGTTGAACCATCCCTGTGTCCCTGGTATAAATCCCACTTGATCATGGTGTATAATCTTTTTGATATATTGCTGTATTCGGTTTGCCAAAATTTTGTTGACGATTTTTGCATCTATGTTCATCAGTGATATTGGCCTGTAGTTTTCCTTCTTTGTATTGTCCTTGTCAGGTTTAGGGATCAATGTGATGTTGGCTTCATAGAATGTATTAGGGAGTGCTCCATCTTGCTCTATTTTCTGGAATAGTTTGAGAAGGATAGGTATTAAATCTTCTTTGACTGTTTGGTAGAATTCTCCAGAGAAGCCGTCTGGTCCTGGACTCTTATTTTTGGGGATGCTTTTGATTACTGTTTCTATTTCTTTACTTGTGATTGCTCTATTCAGATTCTCTATTTCTTCCTGATTCAGTTTAGGGAGGTTGTATGAGTCTAGGAATTTATCCATTTCTTCTATGTTGTTCAATTTGTTGACGTATAGTTTTTCATAGTATTCTCTTATGATCCTTTGTATTTCTTTGGTATCTGTTGTGATTTCTCCTTTCTCGTTTCTAATTTTGGTTATTTGAGACTTCTCCCTTTTTTTTTTTTTTTAGTGAGTCTGGCTAAGGGTTTGTTGACTTTGTTAATTTTTTAAAGAACCAACTCTTTGTTTCATTGATCCTTTCTACCTTCTTTTGTGTTTCACTATCATTTATTTCTGCTCTAATTTTTATTATTTCCCTCCTTCTTCTGACTTTGGGCTTTGTTTGTTCTTCTTTTTCTAATTCGTTAGGTGGCGTTTGAGGTTGTTTATGTAAGATTTTTCTTGCTTATTGAGGTGAGCCTGTATTGCAATGAATTTCCCGCTTAGGACTGCCTTTGCTGTGTCCCAAATAATTTGGTACGGTGTGTTTTCATTTTCATTTGTCTCCAGATAATATTTGATTTCTTCTCTAATTTCTTCAATAATCCATTGTTTGTTCAGTAGCATGTTCTTTAGTCTCCACATTTTTGAGCCTTTCCCAGCTTTATTCTTGTAGTTGGTTTCTAGTTTCATAGCATTGTGATCAGAAAAGATGCTTGATATTATTTCAACCCTCTTGAACTTACTGATGCTTGCTTTGTTTCCCAAGATATGGTCTATCCTTGAGAATGTTACATGCGCAGTTGAGAAGAATGTGTAACCTGCTGTTTTTGGATGAAGTGTCCTATATATATCTATTAGGTCCATCTGATCTAATTTTTCATTTAATTCTATAATTTCCTTATTGATTTTCTGTCTGGATGATCTGTCCATTGGTGTTAATGGGGAGTTGAGGTCCCCTACTATTATTGTATTGCTGTTGATGTCTCCTTTTAGTTTTGTTAATAGTTTCTTTACGAATTTTGGTGCTCCTGTGTTAGATGCGTATATATTTATAAGTGTTATGTCATCTTGGTGGAGTGTCCCTTTTATCATTATGTACTGCCCCCTTTGTCTTTCTCTATCTGTTTTGCTTTGAAGTCTACTTTGTTTGATATAAGTATGGCAATACCTGCTGTCTTTTGTTCATTAGAAGCTTGGAGTATTGTCTTCCATCCCTTCACTTTGAGTCTGTGTTTGTCTTTGGGGCTGAGGTGTGTTTCCTGGAGGCAGCATATTGTTGGATCTTGTTCTTTGATCCATCCTGCCACTCTGTGCCTTTTGATTGGAGAGTTCAATCCATTCACGTTTAGAGTGATTATTGAAACATGGAGAGCTGTTACTTTGTGTTGTTGTCCTTCTGCTTATCTCCTTTGTTCTGGATTTTGTAACCCCTTTCCTTTTTTTGATTTTTCAGGAATGAGGTTCTTCCTGAGCATTTCTTGAAGAGGAGGTTTTGTGGCGATGAACTCCCTTAACTTTTGTTTATCTGGGAAAGTTTTTATTTCTCCATCGTATTTGAAGGATATTTTCGCTGGGTAGAGTATTCTTGGCTGCAGGTTTTTGTCCATTAGAGTTTTGAATATTTCATTCCAATCTCTTCTAGCCTGTAAGGTCTCTCCTGAGAAATCTGCTGATAGCCTTATGGGGTTTCCTTTGTAAGTTATTTTCTTCTGCCTGGCTGCCCTTAGTATTTTCTCTTTGTTGTTGACTTTTGCTAGTTTAACTACTATATGCCTTGGGGTTGGTCTTCTTGCGTTAATAAAGTTTGGAGATCTCTTGGCTTCTGTCACATGAAGTTCCATCTTTCTTCCCAAGTTTGCAAAGTTCTTAGCTACTGTTTCTTTGGACAGGCCTTCTTCCCCTTCTCCTTCTCTTCTCCCTCTGGTATACCTATAATCTTTATGTTGCATCTCCTAATTGAGTCGGATAATTGTTGGAAAGTTTCTTCATTTCTTTTTAGTCTTAGTTCTCTCTCCTCCTCTGTCTGCAGCATTTCCATATTCCTATCCTCCAAATTCCTAATTCTGTCCTCCATATTATCGACCCTACTGTTGAGAGAGTCCAGATTTTTCTTGATCTCCTCCATTGTGTTCTTCATCTCCAGTATTTCTAATTGGTTCTTCTTTATAGTGTCAAGCTCTTTTGTGACATAGCTCCTGAACTCATTGAGTTGTCTATCTGAATTCTCTTTTAGCTTGTTGAGTTTTTTCATAATGGCAGTTTTGAAATCGTCATTTAGGTTATAGATTTCATTGTCTTTGGCATTGTTTTCTGGGTGCCTATCATTTTCCTTCTGTTCTGGAGATTTAACATCTTTTTTCATACTGCTTGATGGCATGGACTGTGCCTCCACATAGAGATAGAGTTTATTTGCTGCTTCCACTTGTTGTGACTGGTGTGTGGGGGGGCAGCTGTTTAGACTGCACCAACCAGGAACCCTGTCTGCTGTTATTGACTGGGCCTTGAACCCTCCTTGTAGTCACAGTGGTCCTGTGGGGTCCCTCATCGGTTGTGGGAGCAATCGCAAGTGGGCCTCAGGCTGCTGCTGCCTACTGTTGCAGCCCACTTAGATGCACTACCTCCTTGTGGTCTGCAGCGGTGTTGTGGGCTTTCCCAGCAGCTGGGAGCAGGATCACCTATAATCGCAGCTTTGTCACTGACAGCCCACAAGATCACACTTGTCCACTATAGGTCCAAGCAGAGCTATGGGTATCTTCTGCAGTCTGTCGTTAGCTCACCTAGCTGTGCTACTTTTGCCCCAGGGCCTTCCCACCTTGCAGTTGCCAGTCGGGACCTCTCTACTAGTGCTGTGCAGAGGCTTTCGCTGAGGCTGCTGTGGGAACCTGGAGTTCCCCCCTGGGCCACGTAGCTGTTTCACTGGAGTTCCACTCTGCCCCACACCACTCTCATGGGATCTCTGGTAGCCCCTTGCCTCGTCTGGGACATGGCCAGAGTCCGTGGGCCTGGCAGTGGCTGGTAAGCTGCTGCCTTGTGGGGAATTCTGCTCTAGGGAGCTTCCTAGTGTTCTGAATGCTGGGCAGTTGCCTCCCTGCCAATGGCGAGCAGAGGCCTTCCCTGCTGGGCGAGTGCGGGACCCTGGAGCCTCCCCCCGAGCCACAGAGCTGGGCTTTGGAGATCCACCCAGTCCCCGAGCACATCCATGGTAAGTACGGGCGCCCCCTGCACTGACCCGTGCATAGCTGGAGACTGTGGGCCCAGCAGCGGCTGGTGGGCTGGTGCCATGCCGGGGAATCCACTCACCGGGAGCTTCCATTTGTCCTGGTTTCTGGGCGGGTCCTCCCTGCTTATAGCGAGCAGAGGCTTTCCCTGTGGGGGGTTGTGGGACCCTTTAGCTTCCCCCTGGGCCACCGAACTGGGTGCTGGAGCTCCACCCAGTTCCCAAGCACGTCCACGGGAAGTCCAGGCACCCCCTGCACCGACCCATGCAGGGCCGGAGACTGTGAGCCCAGCAGCAGCTGGTGGGCTAGTGCCATGCTAGAGAATACGCTCGCGGGGAGCTTCCCTTTATACTGGTTTCTGGGCGGGGCCTCCCTGCTAATGGCGAGATGGCGAGCAGAGATTTTCCCTGCCGGAGGGTGCGGGAGCCCGGAACCTCCCCCCAGGCCACAGAGCCGGGCACTGGAGCTCCAACCCTGTCCCCAAGCACGTCCATGGGAAGTCCACGTGCACCCTGCACCAACCCGTGCACCGGAGACCGTGGGCCCAGCAGCAGCTGGCGGTCTGGTGCCATGCCAGGGAATCCACTCGCTGGGATCTTTCTTTTGTTCTGGTTTCTGGGCAGGGCCTCCCTGGTAATGGCGAGCGCAGGCCTTCCCTGCCAGTGGGTGTGGGACCCTGGAGATTCCCCCTGGGCTTAGGTGTAATCACGGGGGTCTTAGTTAGGGCTGTTGTCACCTGTTTCCACCATCACTCTGCTGGTGAGTGCACACTTCCACCCTTGGTGTGTGGCGATGCTATGGGGGAATCTGCTGGAAGAGAGCCTCTTGCAGCAACTAGGCTGTCCGGGGGTCGGGGGTTGGGGGTTGGAGAGTTTTCACCTACTTCCACCTCCTCCCGGAGGGATGTCCATCTGCCTTCCGATGTGTAGCAGCACAAGTCTCTTAGGCATCTTGAGATGCTATCTGGATATCCTTTGTTAATTGGTGAATGTCCAATAAGTTGTAGATTCGACAGGGGAGAGACAAAGAAAACCACTCACTCCGCCATCTTGGTCCTGCCCCCAACTTCAATAGAATTTTTAAGCTTTACACTTTTACTTCTCCTCCCCCTTATATTTTAGGTTATTGATGTTACAATTTGCATATTTTTATAGTGTGTAACTAATAACAGATTTTTGCAGTTATGGTTATTTTTAATATGTTTGGTTTTTGACTTTTAAACAAGAGTTGTTAGTGAATTATGCACCATTGCAATGTTGCAGGATCTAACTTTGACTATGTATTTATCAGTACCACAAAGCTTTACACCAACTTATGTTTTTATGATGTTAATTAGTGTCCTTATATTTCCACTCAAAGAAGTCCCTTTAGCATGTCTTGTAAGGAAGGTCTAGTGCTAACAAATTCCCTCACCTTTTGTTTTTTTTGGAACATGTTTATCCCCCCCCCTCATTTCCAAAGGACAGCTCCACTGGGTATAGTATTCTTGGTTGACAGTTTTTTCAATATTTTGAATATGTCATCCTATTCTCTCCTGGCCTGAAAAGTTTCTGTTAGGAAATTTGCTGATAGTTTTATGGGGGTTCCTTTGTTTGTTCCTTCTCTCATTTCTCTTGCTGCTTTCAGAATTCTTTCTTTCTCTTTGACTTTTGACAATTTAATTATGTATTGGTGTAGCCCTATTCATGGTCAACACATTTGGGTTAATTTAGGCCTCTTGGATCTGAATGTCTCTTTCTCTCACCAGGTTTGGGAAGTTTTCAGCCATTATTACTTTAAATACATCTTCTATCTCTTTCTCTCCTCTTCCTGAAATTTCCATAATGTAAACAGTATTTCTTTTCATTGTATACCACAATTCCCATAAGTTTTCTTCAATCTTTTTCTTTTTTGTTCCTCTGACTGGATAATTTCAAATTATCTTCCTATTTCCCAGGTTGCTGATTCTTTCTTCTGTATGGTCAAGTTTACTTTTGAATGTCTCTATTGAATTCTTCAGCTTACTTATTGTATCTTTCAGTTCTAGGATTTCTGTTTGTTTTTTTTTTTTCTTTTTTTTTTTTTTGATGGTTTCTGTTTCTTTGTTGATCTCATTTTGTTTGTGCTTTGTTTTCCTGATTTCTTTTAGTTGTATATCTGTGTGTTGTTGTAGTATACTAAACTTCTTTAAGAAGATTATTCTGAATTCTTTGGCTGACAGTTCATAGGTATCCATTTCTTTAGGGTCTGTTATTGGAGGTTTATTAGTTTCCTTTGGTGGTGTCATATTTACCTGATTTTTCATGATCTTTGATTTCTTACATTCGTATCTGCTCATTTGAGTAAGTAGCCTCCTCTTCCAGATTTTATAGATTTGCTTTGGCAGAGACAATTCTTCACCAGTCTGTTCAGTTTGAGTTTCTGGATAGGTCTGCTAGTAGCATCCTTGGACAATTGGGTCCTGATATTAGGATCTACTTGAGGGTGAGGCAACTGTTAAAAGTCTGAGGTTGGGGGTTGGAGGTGTGTGCCACTGGCTGAGAAGTACTGGTTAGGACTGTTAGCTCAGACTTCCCAAGTGAGGCTGTAGGATAGGCTCTGCAGAAGGGTGAGGCTTATTAGATGGTAAGGACTAGGTACTATTTTCAGCAATAGGTAAGGCTATGATTTAGCTTCTCTGCTCTCGTGGGGCAACTGGATGGGACCTAAGGCATGTGTGGCTTTGTTTGGGGACTGGAGTCATGCACAAGTGTGACTGAATATCCTGGTCCAATGAGGCTACTAGTTTTGCTTTGAAGACAGGGAAAGCCAAGGGTGGTGCTGTCTGTTCAGGTGCCACTGTAAGCAGGGCTGTTGGATGTGCTACACAGCTTCCTGTGTGCTCTAGTATGATTTCCTGGTCTGGCAGGCTGAAAGTTGTATTCAGCAATTAGTGGGGCTACAAATTAGTTTCCTTTTCTGGGTACATCAGAAGATGCAGCTCCAAGGCTAGTAAAGCTCTTTGTGGTCTTGACTCAAACAGGCTCATTCCCCAAGTTCCCTGGCCACTGGCTTTGCTCAGCGCAATCAACTCTGTGTGCCCACCTCTTGGCTCAGGCTTTGCTGGGTTACAAGAAACTTCCAAGTATTTGCACTAGCCCTTCCTGTCATATGTGTCTAGGAACCATGGTGCACAGTGAATGGGGCTATTACTCAGCTCTCCTACCTAGACAGGACAGGGAGGACCCACTTCAGACAACTCCCAAATTTTCTGAAATAGGCTTTTTTCTTGGGAGGGATCAGAAGCTATGCTCCGTAGCAAGTGAGGCTGTGAATTAACTCCTCTGCCAGAGTGTAGAAGGGAAACTCTCTGTACCTGGTACTGGCTTTGCTCTGGAAGCAATCAGCTGTGTCTGACTGCCTCCGAGCTCAAATGTTGCTGGGTTATACAGCTTCCACATGTTCTTGCCAGCCCTTCCTCTTGGATTATGCCAGGGGCCATACTCCAAAATGAGTGAGGCTACAACTCAGCTTCTCTACCTGGGCATGGCTAGGCTTGGCTCCAGGAAAAGCAAAACTCCTCATTTAGGGACCCAAATCAGGCAGACCTGTACCCTGCTGAGTTCACTGGTCAGATTGTGCCAACAACTTGGTTTTGCAGATTAGCAAATCTGCTGGTTTCAGCTACTACTTGGGCTCTGCAGGTAGGAACTTGGTCTGCTTAGATCCAAGTGCTGATTGTTGGGAGCTCCTCTCTTCTTTTCTCTCACAATCAGATTCCAAGTAGTTGACCCCTGCAGATTTCTCTGTGGTCCCCGTGATGTGAGAAAGAATTTGGGGCTCCTATAAGGTGACTTGCAATGTTGGGGGTGCCAGATGTCACGCCTGGGCTTTCTTTTCTCCCTGGAGGAAACGTAGGCTCAGGGGAGACTTCTCGACATGTTTCTTCACTGGCCTAGGGGAAGAGCAGAGTGGTCAACCTGTAGCCATTCCTCTTACTCTTCTAATGTGGTCTGTCTTGATCTCTGTGGTGCAGGGAGGTGTTTTAACCTCACCCCCATGTTCTAGGATTCTCTCAGTTGTGTCTTGTCCATGTTGTTTTGGGTAGTGAGTTGAGGAACAAACTATGTTGCCATCTTGGTGATGTCACTGCCTCTTCTCACCTCCTTTTTTGAAAGGTAGTTTTGCCAAATATAAAATTCTTGGTTGAAAGTTTTTCTTTCAGCACTTTGATTATGTCATACCTTCTGACCTCCATTGTTTCTTATGAGAACTCAGTAGTTTATCTTATTGGGATTTTCTTGTACATGACTAGTCATGTTTCTTCTGCTGTTTTCAAGAGTTTCCGTTTGTTTTTAGATTTCAGCAGTTTTACCATGATGGATCTGCATGTAGATCTCTTTGTGTTTATTCTACTTGTAGTTTGTTGAGGTCTTGTATATGTAGATTAATTTTTTCATCATATTTTAGAAAGTTTTAGCCATTACTTCTAATATTTTTTCTGCCTCTTTTCTCTCTCTCTCCTCTGCTTTTGTGCTCCCATTATTCATATATTGGTCTTAATGGTACCCCACATTTCTTTGTGGGTCTATTCACTCACCTTCATTATTTTTTGTCTTTGTCAGCATAGTCTTCAACAATCTCTTCAAGTTTTCTGATTCTTTCTTCTCCCAATTAACATCTACTGTTGAAATACTCTAGCAAAATTTTCATTTCAGTTATTGTACTTTTCAACTGAAGAATTTACATTTGGTTCTTTTTTATAATTTCTATGTCTTTATTGATAATTTCTATTCAAAAAGACATTGTCATTATACCTTTCTTTACTGATTTGAGATTTTTTTCCTTTAAATATATTTATAATAGCTGCTTTGAAGTCTTTAGCTGTTATGTCTGTCATCTGTGTCCTTTCAAAGGCATTTTCAAAGGTCTGCTCCTTTTCTCTGTATAGGTTACACTTTGTGTTTCCTTGCCTGTGTCATAATTTTTTGTTGAAAATGACATTTTACATAATATGTTGTGACAACCCTGGATACAGGTCTCCTCGCCCAGGACTTATTGTTTTCTTATTTATTTGTTTAATGACTTGGCTGGACTATTTTATTGAACTCTATTTCCCCTATGTTGGGCAGCATCTGATAGTGTTCCTTAGAGGGCACACCCTTGGCCAGGTGCAGTTACCCTTGAGGTTAACAGTGATTTTTGCAGAGCTCTCTTTTTTTTTTTTTTTTTTTTTGAGGAAGATAAGCCCTGAGCTAAATGTTGCCAATCCTCCTCTTTTTTTCTGAGGGAGATTGGCCTGTGCTAACATCCGTGCCCATCTTCCTCTACTTTATATGTGGGATACCTACCACAGTATGGCTTGCCAAGCAGTGCCATGTCCACACCTGGGATCTGAACTGGTGAACCCCGGGCCACCAAACAGAACAAGCACACTTAACTGCCAAGCCACCGGGCTGGCCCATGCAGAGCTCTCTTTGATTGTCTCTTTTTCTGATTTCTCTGTTATGTTGTCTGAATTTCTTTCATATTACAACTATTATTAGCCTCCATTAATTGCCAGCTGATTATTGTTTTAACAATGCTCTGGGAAGTCAATTGCTTCATAATCTGATCCTTTTAAAATTAGGCCCTTTGCAAAAGTAATCTTTGAGGCTAGTTTTCACAGTTTTTTCCTCATCCCAGATGGGCTCTTCTTAGCTGTCTCTTCTGGTTCCCGCTGGTAAACTTCGAGATATTTTACAGTTTATCTTTCTATTCTCAAGGAACTCCCAGCCTACTCTTAGTTGTTTATCACTTGCTGGGGGCAAGGGCAATCAGGGCTCCAGTATTCTCTACCTATTGCACCTGCATTAGAGCTTCTACCTTGCAAGTGAGGGCCGAGTGGAAGACAGCCCAAGACGTCTCAACCATTCTTGCCTGGAATATATTCTCTAAAACATGGACCTGGACTAGGGTGAGTCTTGGGGAATTACTCTAGCTCTCAGCTGGGAGGGTCTTGGCTGTGTCTACTTAGAACGGAACTTCTGTCAGTCTGAACTTGGGTGGGGGGAAGGTAGAAAGAAAGGAGAGAGCAAGTTGTTTCAATGTCATAGTTTCTCGCTGTTCTTATTGAGATTTAATAGATTTTCTTGAATAAATGTTTGTTTGTTTATTTGCTGTATATGCTTCTAGGACAACTTCTAGAGATTTTTAAATGGTTCTTTTTTAAAATAATTTTAATCATTTATGGTTATTTCACTGGGAAAAAGGATCCACAGACTTCTTGCATCTGTGCTCCAGAAATTGTCTCCCCAATGTGATCTTTTTCAAAGCTACTCATATGCTCAAGACTTTGCAATGACTGTTCATTCCAATGACCTTCTTCCTGTTCCTCAAACATGCCAAGTGTCTTCTTGTCTTCCTAAGCATACTTCTGCCTTGACTTTTGTATTTGCTATTTGCTCTGCTAGAATGTTTTTCTGAGATTCCCACTATATCTTGTTTCTTCTCAGCAATACTACCCCAGATTAGCCTATATGAAAAGCAATTCCCTTATTATATATTTAGTGTTTTATTTCTGTATGGTCTAGCTCTACTTATGAGAGAATGTAAGCTTCATGGTATTAGGGACTTTCTTCACATAGAACATATTGGTCATTTTCAGAATACTACTTTTTCATGAAAATCCATTATTTTCTTTTGTCAGTTGAGTTACCACCAGCAATTTCATTAGCTAGTTTTATTTGCAGCTAAGTGTGTTCATATGATCACATTTTTGTTACATTTTGTAATTTAGCAGAAGTAATGAGTATAATTGCTGCTTTGGGTGCTTAAATGGTAATTATACCCACTTTGTTATCGTGTCTTTCCTTTCCCTTGGGCTAGAATGCATCAGTTACGTGGGTTCATGACAGTTCCTTTGAGTATGATGAGGCAAGATTGAATGACTTTATGGAGCAGAGCTGCCCCACCAGCTTAGACTGGTCAGCATAAGAGAAGAGTAAATTTCTGTCTTATTTAAGCCATTATACATTTTATTCTTTCACAGTATTTTACCCTAATTTGTAGATCATTAGTGAAATATTTTGAATGAAGGAATGAATATAAGGAACCCACTTAAAAAATCTGAGAGGAGTGACCCCATTGCGAAGTGGTTAGGTTTGGCATGTTCTGCCTCACGAGTTTGGATCCTGGGCACAGAGCTACACCACTCATCAGCCATGCTGTAGTGGTGACCCACATATAAAGTGGAGGAGGATTGGCACAGATGTTAGCTCAGGGCTAGCCTTCCTCAAGCAAAAAAAAGAGGAAGATTGGCAGCATATGTTAGCTCAAGGCTAATCTTCCTCAGGAAAGAAATATCTGAGAAATAGGAAGATTGTTTTTCTTGATTGATTTTGTTTTACTTCTATTTAATAATAATAGTAACATTAAACTTCCTACCTCATTCATCATTTTAATTCAAATTTTTTTTGCTATTGCATCATATAGAATAAATGCTATTGAGTTTTGGTAAGTTGTCTCCATGATATTTAAGTATTTTACTTGGATATCATCTCTTATAGACATATTTAAATAAGGATTGGCAACTGAATTTTATCTACTGCCTTTTCTACATCTATTTATGTAATCATACATATTTCCTTCATTAATTTGTTTATGTAATGAGCTTTGTAATACTTTATCATAGTGTTATTTTTTTACTTGCATTCCTAGATTCTTTTTATTAATATTCAGAATTTTTTCATCTGTATTCAAAGGTGAGATTGGTCTATGGTTTTATTTTTATTGCCTTATTGGACTATGTAGGACTTCCAGTAAAATGTTGAATAGGTTAGGTGAGAGAGGACACCCTTCCCTCACTTTTGATCTTAGAGGGAAAATATTTAGTACTTTACTATTTAGTATGATTTTAGTTTGTTGATGCCATGTTTTAGGTGATATTTTAGATATAGTGGGTTAAATAAACATAATATTAATATTAATCTCACCTATTTTTACCTTTTATTAGTGTAGCTCATAGAAAATGTAAAATTATTTTGTGGTGTACATTGTATTTTGTTGGACAGCACTGCTCTAGAGTAATTTTCCTAGCTGGAAATAAAAAGTTACTTCTTTACTGGAAAGGAAAAATGAAAAAGAGTTCATACGAGTTACCTTAGATTTCTGTAGATAATTTAGTCATGTTCTCCTTGTCATTATATTATAAAATGCATATCCAGATGTAAGTAGAGAATTTCTTGTGGGTTCATATCACCAGAGATTTCTCAGCACTCATTCATTCTTTGATGAATGTTGATGAACAAACCTTAGTACCTAAATAGTTTTATATAGTAATAATATGAAAACAAATATTACATTAAATTTACCACTTTGTTTTCTAAGATGTAAATGAACTCATGTGTAGTTTTCTTATTTATTTATTTTTCTTTTGGCAAAAGAACTAAATGACAATTTCCCCCCTTATGTTCAGACCCTTGTTTTTGTGTAAAAAGTATCAGGAAAAGCTTATTGATGAAACAAAATGGATTTACATACACAAAAGATTTGAAGATAAACTCTTTAAGGAACTCTTTTTTCCTCCTGAAACTAATATAACAGGAATGCTTGCGCATAGGAAACGTGTAAGTATAATTAGTTTGTTACTTTTTTTTGAAATATTTTTATTTAAGTTGCTACGGTTATAATTTATGTAGGATTAATAAGAATTTCTTCAATATCTTTTAAATGTCTTCCATTATATTGTTAATATTCATCTTGAGATTATCTTTATGTGAGGAAAATCATATAACATAATAAAAATATACTTTTTGTAGTGTATGAATTACTTGTACCATTTTATAATTTATGCTTTGTATATGTATGTTTTCTCATTAATTATTGCAAGTAGTTATTAATAGTAAAGTAAAATCACTTCTTACTACTGGAAAACATAGAGAAATATTAAGTTTATTAAAGGCTGATAATTTTACATACAGCATAATATTATTCATTGTTTTATGCTAAATTGTGTATTGCTTTGAGGGCACAATGGAAGTAGAAAGGAACATGTTTATTGAGTGCCTACTATGTACCAGGCACTGTGCTAGATATTCTGCATGTGATATATAATTTATTCTCTACAACTATGAGATAGGTATTTTTATTTTTTGTTTTTATATTTTAATTAATTAATTATTTTAATATGATAACACTGGTTTATAACATTATATAAATGTCAGGTATACATTGTTATATTTTGATTTCTAGATTACATCACGTTCACTACCCAAAGACTAATTACAATCCATCACTGTACACATATGCCTAATCACTCCTTTCACCCTCCTCCCACCCCTCTTCCCCTCTGGTAGCCACCAATCCAATCTCTCTATGTGTGTATTTGTTCTTGTTTTTATCTTTTATTTATGAGTGAGATCATATGGTATTTGACTTTCTCCCCCTGACTTATTTTGCTTAGCATAATACCCTCAAAGGTCCATCCAAGTTGTCACAAATGGCCAGATTTCATCCTTTTTTATGGCTGAGTAGTATTCTATTGTGTGTATATATCACATTTTCTTTATCCATTTGTCCCTTGATGGGCATGTAGGTTGCTTCCAAATCTTGGCTATTGTGAATAATGCTGCAATGAACATAGGTGTGCATATTTCTTTATGTGTTTGTGTTTCCATGTTTGTTGGATAAATACCCACCAATGCAATAGGTGGATCATATGGTAGTTCTATTCTTAATTTTTTGAGCAATCTCAATACTGTTTGCCATAGAGGCTGCACCAGTTTGCACTCCCTCCAGTAGTGTATGAGAGTTCCCTTTTCTCTACATCCTCTCCAACACATATTATTTTCTATCTTGTTAATTATAGTCATTCTGACAGGTGTGAGGAGATATCTCACTTTAGTTTTGGTTTCCATTTCCCTGACAGTTAGTGATGTTGAACATCTTTTCATATGCCTGTTGGCCATCTGTATATCTTCTTTGGAAAAATGTCTGTTCAGATCTTTTGCCCATTTTTTAATTGGGTTTTTAGTTTTTTTGTTGTTGTGATGTATGTGTTCTTTATATATTTTAGGTGTTAACCCATTATCAGATATATGGTTTGCAAGTATCTCCTCCCAATTGTTAGGTTGTCATTTCATTGTGTTGGTGGTTTCCTTTGCTGTGCAGAAGCTTTTTAGTTTGATGTAGTCCCATTTGTTTATTTTTTCTATTGTTTCCCTTGCCTGGTCTGACATGGTACTTGAACAAATGCTAAGACTGATGTTGAAGAGCATACTCCCTATGTTTTCTTCTATAACTTTCATGGTTTTGGGTCTTAGATTAAAGTTTTTAATCCATTTTGAGTCAATTTTTGTGCATGGTGTAAGATAATGGTCTACTTTCATTCTTTTCTATATGGCTGTCCAGTTTTCCCAACACCACTTATTGAAGAGACTCTCCTTTCTCCATTGTATGTTCTTGGCTCCTTTGTCAAAAATTAGTTGTCCATAAATGTGTGGGTTTAGTATTTAGCTCTCGATTCTGTTCCATTGATCTCTGTGTATGTTTTTCTACCAGTACCATGCTGTTTTGATTACTATAGCTTTATAGTATATTTTGAAATCAGGGAGTATGATACCTCCCACTTTATTCTTTTTTATCAGGGTTGGTTTGGCTATTTGATTTGCTGGTATTCTGTTGAGAATTTTTGCGTCCAAGTTCATCAGTGATATTGACTTGTAATATTCTTTTTGTGTCGTGCTTGTCTGGTTTTCACATCAGGGTAATGTTGGCTTTGTAGAATGAGTTAGGAAGCTTCCCCTCCTCTTCAATTTTTTGGAAGAATTTGAGGAGGATAGGTGTTAGGTCTTCTTTGAATGTTTGGTAGAATTCACCGAGGAAGCAATCTGGTCTTGGACTTTTATTTTTGGAGGTTTTTATTAGGGTTTCAATCTCCTTACTGGTGATTTGTCTATTCAAATTGTCTATTTCTTCTTGATTCTGTTTTGGAAGGTTGATGATTCTAAGGATTTATACATTTTTCCTAAATCATCCAATTTATTGGCATATAGCTTTTTGTAGTATTCTCATAATCTTTTGTATTTCAGAGGTATCCATTGTAATTTCTCCTCTTTCATTTCTGATTTTATTTATTTGAGCTTTCTTTCTTTTTTCCTTGGTGCATCTAGCTAAGGGCTTTTCAATTTTGTTTATCTGTTCAAAGACCAACTCTTAGTTTCATTGATTTTTTTTTCTACTTTTTTCACTCTCTATTCCATTTATTACTCCTCTGATTTTTATCATTGACTTCCTTCTACTGATTTTGGGCTTTGTTCTTCTTTTTACAGTTCCTTTACGTGCAGTGTTGGATTGTTTGCTTGAGATGCTTTTGGTTCTTCTTCCTGAAGCCCCCTAGTACATAGTTGTATATTCTAGTTGTAGGTTCTTCTGGCTGTGCTATATGGGACATTTCCTCAGCATGGCTTGATGAGCAGTACTAGCTCCACACCCAGGAGCCAAACCAGTGAAACCCCAGGCCACCGAAGTGGAGAGCGTGAACTTAACCACTCAGCCATGGGGCCAGCCCCTCTCCTTTGACTGCTTCATTGGCCCAATCATTGCTCATTAGCATCTTGTTTAATCTCTACATATTTGTGGCTTTTCTGATTTTCTTCCTATACTTGATTTCTGGTTTCATACCATTGTGGTCAGAAAAGATGCTTGGTATTATTTCAGTCTTCTTAAATTTATTGAGACTTTTTTTTGTGACCTAATATGTAATCTGTCCTGGAGAATGTTCCATGTGCATTTGAAAAGAATCTGTTTTCTGGCATATCTGTTTGGAATGTTCTGTATTTATCTACTACATCCATCTGGTCTAATGTATCATTTAAGTCCAGTGTTTCCTTATTGATCTTCTGTTTGGATGATCTATCCATTGTCATCATTGGAGTGTTAAATTGCCCTACTACTATCCTGTTGCTGTCTATTTCTCCTTTTATGTGTGTTAATAATTGCTTTATATACTTAGGTGCTCCTGTGTTGGGTGCATAGATATTATCTTCTTCTTGGATTGTTCCCTTTTCATTATGTGGTGCCTTTCTTTGTCTCTTCCTATAGTTTTTGTATTAAAGTCTATTTTATCTGGTATAAGTATTGCTACCCCAGCTTTGTTTTCATTGCCATTTGCATGGAATATCTTTTTCCATCTCTTCACTTTCTGTATGTGTGTGTCTTTAGGTCCGAAGTGTGTCTGTTGTATGCAGCATATATATGGGTCTTGTTTTTTATCCAATCGGCCACCCTATGCCTTTTGACTGGAGCATTTAGTCCGTTAATATTTAAAGTATCTATTGATAAGAATGTACTTATTGCCATTTTTTTACTTTTCTTCTCAGTATTTTTTAATAGTTCTTCTCTGTTCCTTTCTTCTTCTCTTGTTTCTTCCCTTGAAGTTTGATGTCTTTATTATTATGCTCAGATTACTTTCTCTTAATTTTTTTTGTGTATTTATTATAGGTTTCTGGTTTGTGATTATCAAGAAGTTCATATATAATAACCTATGTATATAACAATGTATATTAAGTTGATGTCTCTTTAGTTTGACCTCTTGCTAAATGCTCTACTCTTTTACTCCCCTCCTCCCACATTTTATGTTTTTGATACCATATCTAACCTCTTTTTTTGTGTGTATCTGTTACCCTCTTATTATGGAAATAGATATTTTAGTACTTTTCTCTTTGACCTCCATGTTAGCTTCATAGGTGGTTGATCTGCTACCTTTACTATATATTTGCCTTTACTGGTGATTTTATTGCTTTTTTTGGATAATTTTCTTATTCCTATTTGTGGGCTTCTCTTTTCTTCTTAAGCCCCTTTCGCATTTCTTTTAATGTTGGTTTCTTGGTGATAAACTTCTTTAGTTTTTGCTTGTCTGAGAGACAGTTTATCTCTCCTTCCATTCTGAATGATAGCCTTGCGGGGGAGAGTATTCTTGGCTGTAGGATTTTTCCTTTTAGCAGTTTAAATATATCATGTCACTCCTTTCTATCCATTAAAGTTTTTCCTGAGAAGTCAGCTGATAGCCTTATAGCGTTTCCTTTGTATGTAACATGTTGCCGTTCTCTTATAGTTTTTAGGATTCTCTCTTTATCTTTAATTCTTGACATTTTAATTATAGTGTGTCTTGATGTGTCTTGGTGTGAGCCTCTTTGAGTTTGTCGTGTTTGGTACTTTCTCTACTTTTTGTACCTGGACGTCTGTTTCCTTCCTTAGGTTAGGAAAAGTTTTCAGCTGTTATTTCTTCAAATAGATTCTCTTCCCCTTTGTCTCTCACTTCTCTTTCTGGGACAATTATAACATGGATCTTAGTGCACTTGATATTGCCCCAGAGGTCCCTTAGACTGTCTTCATTCTTTTCAAATCAGTTTTCTTTTATCTGTTCAGCTTCTGTGATTTCCTCTAGTCTTTCATCCAGCTTGCTGATCCATTCTGTATTATCTACTCTGATATTGAGTCCCTCTAGTGATTTATTCCAGTATTGTATTTTTCATTTCTGATTGGTTCTTTTTTATATTTCTCAATTCTTTGTTAAGTTCTCACTGAGTTCATCCATTCTTCTCCCCAAATCAGTGGTCATCCTCATGACTCTTTGTTTGAACTCTTTGTTGGGTAGATTGTTTATTTCTGTTTATTTTAGTTCTTTATCTGTGATTTTGTCCTGTTCCCTTACTTGGAATGTATTCTTTTATCACCTCATTTTGCTTGTTTCTCTGTGTTTAGATCTGTGTATTACGTAGGTCAGCTACATTTCCCGATCTTGAAGAGGTGGCCTTATGTAAGAGATGCCTTATGGGGCCCAGTAGTGTTCTTCTCTCTCGTCACCAGTTCTGAATGCTCCAGGAGCATCCCCTGTGTGAGCTGTGTGTGTTCTTCTGTTAGGACAGGGTTGTTTTTGCTGCAATGCCCCAGGAAGGCTAAGCTATCCCCCTGGCTGGGTGGTTGTAGTGCCTGGTTGCGTGTGGCTGCTATGGTGCTTTCAGTCACTCTGCTGGGCCTGAGGAGCCCTGGCACAGTTGGCTCTAAGGTCTAATAGCACATTCCTGATGCAGTTTTTCTGTTAAGTGAATATGCCTCCAATGTGGCTGGTTGCTAGGCTCAGGGGATTACAATTGCTGTAGACCTCTGGTCTGTAAGGCAGTTGTCAGCTCTCTCAGGGTTGCAGCTGAATGGGGCTGGCTCCAGGCATGGGAGCCCTCAATAGTTTTAGGCTTTGGAAGTTGGAGCCTATACCCTATGTGGCTGTTTGAGAAACACAAGTCTGCTGCAGCGGACAAGCCCCACTGCCCACAGGGCCACACACTCCATCAACACAGTCCTGCCCCTTGTATGTGCCCTGACCCACTGAAGTAGAGCCAGTTGTGCCACTTCAGAGCCCCCATACACTCCACCAATGCAGGCCCACCCCTCATGCACACCCTGCCCAACAGAGGTGGACTCACTTGCTGGGTTGCAGAGGTTCCAGTCACCCCGCCTATCCTAGCCCACAAGTTTCCTGAGGTCTTGTTGTTTGGTGGGCTGCCTGCCCTGGCTGAGCTGGATTAAATTGTTCCTCTAGTAGGTGGGGCAATCCCTGGGCTAACAGGCCAGGGGAAGAACTCCAATGGTTTCTGCTAGAGTCTGTGTCAACACAGCTATACTAGGTCACAATATTTGCTGCCACCAATGTCTCAGTCCCTGGGGAAGTTTCACCTCTCACGAGATGCACCTAGAGCCTATCAGGTGAGTCTCTTTTCACCAAAAGAGTGTGCACCTTTCTTTCTAGTGATTTCAGATTGCTTTCCAAAAATCAGTGAATTTGTGTGTGTGCCCTTTAACAGGATGCTTTTTCGGTATTTCCCATTGTAGTTAATAGCCAGCAAAGATAAGTATTATGACATTTGTCTCAGTTATGCTGAGTCCAGAAGCTGCTTATAGTGGTAATGCTCCCCCTCTCAAATCCCCCACTCCTCCAGGGAAAGCTTTGTACCTTAAGATTGCTCCTGGCTGGCTATGAAGAATTGCAGCTAGACAGTGATTTTTTTTTTCTCTGCAAAAATGAATTTCTGCCTCTTCCACCTCAGTCAGCACTGTCCCTTGTTGTGGAGGTTCTTTTTATCCAGTTTTCAATTCTCTCTCAGGGGTAGTTGTTCCAAGAGTAGTTGTAAATTCATTGTGCCCGTGGGTGGAGGTGAGTTCAGAGTCTGCCTATGCTGCCATCTTGATACAGTCTCCCAGATATGTATTTTTAATCTCATTGTTATAAATAGGGAGACTAAGGCTTGGAGGCATTTAGCTCCCACAGTTGAGTGACATTGCTAGTTCTTAACTCTAGCTCTTTTGACTCTAGAGTTTGTGCTTTTTTAATCTTTAAAATTTTATTTTGATTTGGACATTAAGTAATGGTAGAAATGAAGACTCGACATTGTAGTATAATTAAGTAGGATGAACTTTTTATAATTAGTAAATCACTGTGTTTGTGAGAAATAAAATCCTTCCTATGTGGACCTGTTCCTGAGGAGCCTAAGCTACAAATGTTTCCACTACATAGCATGATTAGAAGGGACTACAAAAGGTCCAGACTGTCATTAGTCTGATTTCAATGTAATTGAAGACATCTGTTCTTGATATAGCACAGGAATGTTCTGCAGACCCTTAAATCCCACAAAAGTTATCTATTGAATAAAAGCATAGGTTTAAAAGGCAAATGTATACTACTCAAAAGTTTTTCCTCATTAGCATTCAATGCCAACTGTATTAATCTGCTCCAGATGTTAGTATGCCATATGAAAGTATAAAGTTCATATGAAGTGTCTTTTGGCCCTCTATTAAGAATATAAACTCACTGATTTCAATCACATCACCTGCTTTTTTATATGCTTTATACATAAGAGATTTCCACTGAATCTTGTACAGTGATAACCAATTTGGATATGGATATGTTATATACTGATAACCAATTTGGACATAAATATACACACATATACACACACACATTACAGATATATGTATATATATATGTATTCATATAATGTATATTCATCTATATGTGTGTATATTGTGTTATGGCAAGTGACTATTATATGTGCATAAATAGGAATAAAATATTCATATTACAAAGGTTATTTTATTTAATATCTATAAAGTTGCATAGCACATACCATTGTCAGAGCTTTGGAAGTATTTTGAATATTATGAAACTTTTGGTAGAATATATTCATTATAAGGAGTTTACTAAAGCTCTTTGTTATTATTGATAATTCTGCTAACACATCATTATTAATGCCACTTATTAAGAATTATTCTTTCATATTCTATAAATATGTACATTGTCTTCTGCTTTTTCATTTTTTCTAGCTACCATTCATAAAAGATTATAGAAGTTGTCTTCAGCTCAATTTCTCAAAGTAATTGAAATGATTTTTAATTATAAGATTCATCTTTTAATCTTTACTCCTTTTATATAAAATTGTTCCATCTTCTTCTGGCTTCATTTGTATTCTCCTCTTCAGCTCACTTAAGTGATATACTATTCTCTTATTTTTACTACTCACATATCTAGTCTTTAGTGAATTGGAGCTTGGTTTATTAGAAACTATACTGATAACAATTGATACCATAGAGTGCATCAGAGAACTTAGGATCTGAGAAATATTAAAATGGTTAGGGAGTAGGGAAAGGGGTAAGGAGGAGAAAATATCAACATTTAATTCTGGGAGTTCATTAAAAAAATGCTATCATGAGCAAAGTATTGGAAAGGCTTAGTCAAGGATGGAATTTAAGTTTCAGTGATTAGATAAATTAATCAATGTATGAATCTGCTCTGATTTGAGGATGAAACGTGCTTGCATCTAAAGTGCTTAAAACTTCCCATATTCATGGTAATCTAAAATGGAAAGAGCCAGAGGAGTGAGTTCAAGTGAAATTCACTTAGGAAATGCCATGCTACAAAGCCAGAAGTCCATATAAACATCCAGAGTTTATGGTGTGAAAATAAACTGTAAATGAGCTACAGAACAAAAACTCAGGAGATGTGAGGAAGGAATCTGGTAAAAACTGGGTCAGAATAGAAGAAATTAAGGATCTGGAACAATTGCAAGGGACATTATTTATCCATGGCTTACAGATATTGGTCAAAAGTTAGTTGCTCATCTTGCAGAGTAGGCTGACATAAATATAGAATTATGGTGGTCAATTAGACAAAGTTTTAGGGAAACTTGTATATTGTTATAATGGGTTTTAGGGAAATCTAGATACTATTGTAGTGGATTATGCTGGGACACCCAAGAATATTTGAAATCTGCTTTGACATAGTCAACTCTTTTCCTCAAAGGTTGCTGAGTTAAATATATGTACAGGGAGTAATAGCAAACAAAGCAGTTCCTAACAGGTTTTGGACTATAATTCCATTGCAAAGCTGTAGTAACATAAGCTGAATTATTAGATATTCTTCGTTACCTATGTTGTGTTGGCTTGTATAGTTTTCTTTCACTTATTTCCTATAATGCAAATATGAATTTTATGAGAGATATAGAATGAGGAAAAGTCACAGCATTGGAGCCAAAAGGAAAGAGATTCAGAGGAGGGAAAAGCAATTTGTCATATATTTATCTCAGAGGTAGCCTAATTGCCCTCTTTGCTTCTACTCCCACACCCCCACATCTGAAGCTTCCTTAAGTTGGTTTAGTCATATGTTGTTAGAAAGGAAAGAAAGCATGTAGGAGGTAAGAAAGAGTGGTGCTAAGAATCTTTACTGTTTCAACCTCAGAGAAAGAAAGGACAAGTCTGCATGTTGTGGATCTCTATCCTCTTTAATAGCCCACCTCCTAGAATCATGGCGCAATTTTTTTCTGAGAACTTGAGCACCACCCTCCTGTGAGGCATGAAGATTGGAATTTCACACCCTTTGTCTTGACTCATCTGCTGGAGAGGGTACATATGTTCTCCTTGGTTATCAATAACATGAGGAAAAGGATCAAAAGGGCACGCCAATCCAATTTTTCTGGAAGAGATCTCTTAATTTGAACCACTTCTAATACATTGGGTGTTCGCATCTTGTACTCCTTTATGGCATCGTAGAGTTCCTGGAAACACAGAACATAATCTAATATAGCAGTCACCTATACTAAAGTAAGATTTGCTTTAGAACTGCTGATTTGGTTGAATTCCAGATTTCTTTTATTGTTTTTACCCTTGCTTCCAAAGATTCATTTTTCTTGTAATTAATACTGATAGAACTATATACATACCATATTGAATGCCATTTTTGTAAAACAATGTATAACAAAATGGCCTGAAATTGAATCCTCCTGTGATCCATTTCCATTAATTATTATGAAATACATTTCCCTAAGGGTTTATATGCTTATTTTTTTAAACCTGAGGAACTGTTTGTTTTTTAATATAATGTTTAATAGTGGTTCAAAAATATAAGCTAACTTTTTAATTATACCACATATGCATGAAAAAATACATGAAAGCATTGTCATCAAGATGTTAATAGTGGTAAAGTGGCAGAATTTTAGGTGATTATTGCTTTCTTTCTGACAGTTTTATATATTCTTTTTTTCCTAATCAGAAATCATGTTTCATTTACATAATAAAAACAATAAAAATTTTTCATTGTGGATAAAAAGATTTTACCTGCATTTTTATAACATAAATATAGAAATATTGCCTTCAAAATTCTCTTTTTTGTATCATATCCCACATTATCAGTTCTCTTTTTAATTAATAAACAATATTGTTAGAGCACTTGTAGATTCACAGCAAAATTAGTAGAAAGTTCAGAAAGTTCTCATATATTCCTTGTCCCCACACATGCACAACCTCCCCCACTACTGACATTCTATGCCACAGGGGTACATTTGCTACAATTGATGAACCTACCTTGACACCTTATTATCACCCAAAGTCCATAGTTTACATTAGGGTTCATTCTCGGTGTTGTACCTTCTGTGGATTTTGACAAATATATAATGACATGTATTCACTACTAGAGTATTATACATAATAGTTTCATTGCCCTAAAAATCCTCTGTGCTCTGCTTGTTCATCCCTACCTCCCCCTAACCCTTGGAAACCAGTGATATTTTTACTGTCTCCGTAGTCTTTTTCTTTTCTGGAATGTCATATACTTGGAATCATATAGTATGTAGTCTTTTTGGGTTGGCTTCTTTCAGTTAGTAATATCCATTTAAGTTTTCTTCTTGTCTTTTCATGCCTTAACAGCTCATTTATTTTTAACACTAAATAATATTTCATTGTCTGAATGTGCTACTGTTTATCCATTTATCTGTTGAAGAACATCTTGGTTGCTTCCAAGTTTTGGCAATTATGAACAAAGTTACTTTAAACATCCATGTGCAGGTTTTTGTGTGGACCTAAATTTTCAGTTTTTTTGGTGAATACCAGGGAGCATGATTACTGAATCATATGGTAAGAATACATTTAGTTTTATAAAAAAAAAATAACTGTCAAACTGTCTTCCAAAGTGGCTATACCATTTTGCATTTCCACTGGCAATGAATGGGAGTTCCTATTGCTCCATATACTCACCAGCATTTGGTGTCAGTGTTCTGGATTTTGGCCATTCTAATAGGTCTGTAATAGTATTTCATTGTTGCTTTAATTTGCAGTTCCCTAATGATATATGATGTTGAACATCTTTTCATATCTTCTTTGGTGAGGTGTAGTTCTCTTTTTACCATTAGAAAAATGAGTTGTACAGAGCACAGCCTGCATGACAGGGTGAGGTTGCCCTAATTTTATAAATTCAAGTAACTAATCATATTTGAATTTTTGTTTTATTACACCTTCTTTTAAACTCAGATAAATATGTTGATCAAGGGCTCCATAACATTATAAGCCAAGAAATAGTGAATCTACTTTTGCTCTCTGCTTTGTCTAGTTTAGCAGTAAGTGATACTAAGAAAGTATTGAGAGGGTTGACCTTGTATCAGATTCAGGAGATGTGGAATGGGTCACCTCATTTATTTTGTAGGGTGTTAAAAAGAAACTACTTGTGGTCAGACTTTTCTTTAAATTTCATTGTTTTGTGAAGTGAGTGTCTCCTTATACTGGAAACTGACCTTTATTATCAATGAGCTTCTGGGATGTTGTTCTAGATTATATAATTCTAAGAAAGGAGCTTTAAAATGACATTCTTACACCTTCTCTAAAAATTCCCCATTGTTATTGTCTAACAGTCATGTGGGGCCCCTTCAGCAATACAGTTCATTTCGAATGGATATTTTGTGAATACATAGAGTATCCTTAGCACTGTAACAAACTCTAAGGCCTCAAAAATTGGAATCAAGCAAGTTCTCTGCTGGAACTTGTAGGGAGAGGGGGAAGAGCCAGGGAGAGCTCCCTGGGCAGGGACTGATTATATAAAGTATAGAATTGAGAGGAGTGTACAAATTCAAATCCAGTTTCGTCAGTTGCCTACATCTATTGGGTCTGATCAAGGGAGTTAGAGTTGTCCTGAGTCAAGGGAAATAGTAGCGTTTAGTGTCAGGTGAAAGTATGATATATTTATCAGAACAGTTTGTAAGGGCAGATACTAGCGCTACCAGAGGCTAAGGGTAATTTAATTCTGCCTTCTTTTGGGGTCTAAAGAAGCAAAAATGATAGCTTGGAAGTGAAGCTGTACCTTAAGGACCTCATCAACACATAAGGGGCTAAATTTAGCCATTTAATAAAGTTTTGAAGATAGTTATTATATGCTTTCTTGGTATCAGGCCATCTGCTTGTCACTGGCAGTAAAAATAAAATAAATGAAGCATGTCCCCTTTAATGAAAAATTTTACTGAGACTAAAGGGAAAAGACTTGAAGTTAGATGAATAAGATTAGGGCAGGAGCATACAAGAATAATATTAGACATCATTTGTGGCTGCTCAGATGTGAGGAGTGCAGTTAGCTGACAGCTCCAGCTGTTAGTTTTTTCAGGGTCCACCTCTGCTTTCAAGTTGAAGTCACACTATTCTCTAGGCAGCTTCCAGCCAATTACTGAGTAAGACAGTGTTACAACGACCTGGCCATTTCTGCTCAGTGTGGGACTTTCAGATAGACAGACATTGCTCCAAGCTCCCGCTTGGTTGGCAGAAACTGGCTCTCCCTGTTTAATTTGCTTTGTCCATTTTCCTTTAACAGGTGGTACTTCTCAATAAACCTTTTGCACATTTGCCTCTGTCTTGGTATCTCTTTTCTGGGAAAACAAACTTATGACACCATTTATTATGCTTAGCTCCATAGATGTGGATAAGAAAGATCTGAAACCAAACAATTGCAGAATTAGCTTTGAAAAGCAGCACATGGATGCTAGATTAGTATATAATTAGTATATTATTATATTATATTATTATAGTATATAATTAGTATATAATCTGAGATGCAAAACTGTGGGTGTTGCCAAAGTCAACTGAGAGATCACTAGGAAAATGAGAAAATTGACCAGACGACTTACCTAATAGCATAACACATCTGGAAAAGGTAAAGGGACAGGAATTATGAAGTACTCATAAACTGCTCAACAAATAACTTTGTGCATTGAGGTGAATAAAGGAAAATTAAGTGACTTAAACGTGAAACAGATAGAACTTAGGAAATATTTATAAGGGAGATCCTTATAAATTATGCAAGATAGTAACTTTATTGATATCTTTTAACATTTCCTTACAAATGTCAGTTCTATTGATCCTATCCATGTACCTAAGAGCTTTAATATCAATAATATACAATACATCATCTATCATCTTGGAGTCACAAGAAAAATATAAATACAAATAAAAATTCCTTTATTCTTAATATTTTTCAATTGTGTCCATCTTTTCCCTTATTGAAAGTATAATAATTTCTTTTATAATCATAGCTCCATCTTAGCTATTGACACAGAACACTCACATATCTGCATGCTATCCTGACTTTCTAGAACCAGTCAGGGGACAACTGGCAGGGTATCCATAGATCTCCTTTTGTTAAAATACGCAATTTGGAAGTAGCCTTTGGCTCTGTGTATAAAGACACTGTGTCCACATTTCCAAGGACCACAAGGACTACCGCTGCTTGAATTATTTCACGGAGAAGCTAGAATTCTACTTGGTACCCTTAATCTTAGTTCTCTTTGTTATTCAAAGTTTCTCAGTGTTTTTGGGCAACTTACTAAAGGAAGCCTAATTTTATACCATGCAGAAAACTGGCTCTCATTTATGTCCTTCAGTTAATCTTGCCTGGCTTGTTCTCCAGACTTTAGACCCTTATGCCGCTCTTTCTTGTCTTCAGACAGGTTTTCTGGCATTATCATGTTCTTCATTCTGTCTGAAGCTATATCTTATGGCACATTTCCAGATAGCTCTCCTTTTGGTTCTCCTTCTCTTTGCCTAGAAATAAACTAAATTTGCTGTAAGCTCCCTTCCTAATAAGCCCCTCCCCTATTACTATAATTTCTGTTTCCGTTATGTTCCCAACTCTTAATTGTCCCTTCTAAATCTCATCTCATGGCTCACTTGTTCTTCCCTCTTATTGGGTCACTATTTGATAATTAATTTTAAAAATATGTAAAACTTAAATGATGTTTAGGAAATATTTACCTCCTTTGGAAATGCCAAAAGTAATGGCCAACAGATTTTTTATTAAGAAACATGCAGATTTAACTTACATCATATTTATCAGTAGTGAAAGTAAACTTTTTTTTATATCAATCATTTCATTCCCTACTTTGTGACTTGCCTTTGTTTATTTTCTTTTTCTTTGTTCATATCCTTTGTATCTTGTTCTATTGGTATGGATTTGCTGTATAGAGTTTTACTCCATTTAGTTTGGAAAAGATCATTTCAGTCAAATTTGCCTTTATCATATGTTTTTCCCAGTCTATCATTTGTGTACTCATTTTGTTGATTAGTGTCTTGCTATCCATAAACTTTTAATTCTACTGCGGTCAAATCAGTGAGTATTTGGGGTTTCTATTTTTTATATAGTGCTAAAAAAGTCATTCCCAACCATGGGATTATAGAAAGATGAATCTTTTTATTCGAATGTTTTCCTGTTTTTATATTTTCACTTTTAAATATTACTCCATTTGGAGATTATTTTAGTTTTGGATTGTAGTAAGGATAAAACTTTGTATTTTTGTATATAGTGATTAAATTATCCCCACACCATTTGTTAACTATTATTCTACCAGGTATTTAAAATAATATCCTTATCACATGTGATGTTCTTGTGTCTATTTATTTAAAAGCAACAACATTTTAACGTTCTAGCTTTATGATGTTGACTTTTGATAAGACAAGTCACTTTTCATTGTTATTGGCTATTCTTATGTTTTATTTCTTCAAATGAAATTTAAAATCATTTTGTATAATAAAAGATATGTATTTTTAATGGAATTATATTTAGAAACTGATTATGGGAGAATAGACATGTTATAATATTGAATCATCTGATTAAGGACTCTGTATATATCTACATTTATTCAGTTATTCTTATGGCTTTCACTAAAGTGTTCAGTTTTATTCACATAGGTCTTGCACATTAAAGATTATTCCAAAATGTTTTTTATGTTTTATTGAGAATTGAAGAAATTTTAAATTATAATTTCAGACTAATTCTTTTATAAAAGACTGTGTTGATTTTTCTAGTCTCTAACTTATGAGTTTTAAATGATTTTTTAGTTGGTGCTGTCAGATTGTTAAGGTATGCATTAGAAAAATGATCATTGTTCTCCTCTTTTCCAACAATCATACTTTTGCTGTTTTTCTTGTTTACTTGCATAGGTTAGAAATTCTAGAATAATATTGGTGGTAAATGGGGATTTTTGTATTATTTCTGACTTTGATGCTAATGCCTATGTTATTTCATCTTCAAATATGATTTAATTTCTGATAGGTCATCTTTATCATGTTAAGAAAGTTATTACTGAGATGCTGGATTAAACATAAAGCACAAACATTTGTTGAATATTATCACGTGCCTTTACAGACTCTATTGAGAGTCTTATTTTTTCCTCTAATATACTAAGATAAGGAATTAAGTCAATATATTTTCTTATTTTAAACTTTGTTTGCATTCATAAACCAAACCTTAGTCATTGTGTGTTTTTGTTTGAATGGGAAACACTCAATTGGGCTTGCTAATACTTATTTTAAGATTTTTCCCTCTGTAGTAATGAGTGAGATTGTATTATTTTCTTTTTGTGACTACTTTTTGAGGTATTGATATCAGGACAATGGTCTGTCTTAGAACACTTACCTCTTTTTCCTATGCTTTGGAAAAATTTACGGAATACAGAAATTAGGTATCTTTTGAATATTTACTAATTAAGCCTTGCCGATACAATTATCAAATTCCTGTGGTCTTTTTAGTGCATAAATTTTGAGAATTTTTTTGTCATTTCTCATAATATCATTCAAATTTTAAAAATTCTTGAGTCAATTTAGTAAACAAACTTTGAATGTAACTAAAATTGTATCTTTCAACTAAAATCTTTTTAAAGTTACTTCTTGTGTCATGCTTATTTTTTCTTTATTTTCCCTTTCTGGCTTTCTAGAATTTTTTAAGATATACCTTTAAAATATTTTTCAAGTTTATCTGTTTGAACATATGGTTCTCTCACATTTATCTGATTCTTAATGAACACATTCAACATTATACCTTTATTTATCTCTCAGGGCAGATAATATTGTATCTAATGGTTTTGACAGTAGTCGTCTTATTTTCTAAATATTCTTTTCCTGTTTTTTTCCCTTTCTTTTGACTCAAGAGAAATAGTGAAGAACATGTATTCTTAGAACTTACTTTATCTCCTTGATATAATCTCCAAACTCTATTCCTTTATAATCTTGAGTATTTTCATACATTTTGACTGGCCTTCCTACAAACAGTACAGTTTTGTGATATTTTTCTCTATAGCTATTTTGTACAATAATGGTTCTCAGAGTATAATCCAGGGACCACTATGGGTGTTTAAATCCTTTTAGGGGATCCACAATGCCAAAATAATTTTAATAATAATACTAATACTTATTAGTATATGCTTATATACTAAATAGTATAAAAAATAGTACTTTTCTTTTTTTACTCTCATTCTCTCATATCATGGAGATTTTTTAGAGGCTACATGAGTTGTAAGAGATTGAATATATAAGCAAATGTGAAAATCTGTCTTCTATTAAGCCAGTCATTAAATAGATTTTCAAAAATGTAGGATAATCCCACTCTGCTCACTAAATTTTTTTGAAAATATAGTTTCATTTTATAAAATCATATGATTTCTGAACATGGGACAGATTTATTATTGTTATTTTATTTTATTTTATTTTATTTTATGCTTTTTTTATTGAGTTATTGATAGGTTACAATCTTGTGAAATTTCAGTTGTACATTAATGTTTGTCAGTCATGTTGTAGGTGCACCACTTCACCCTTTGTGCCCACCCCCCACCCCACCTTTCCCCTGGTATCCACTAAACTGTTCTTAGTCCATAATTTTAAATTCCTTATATGAGTGGAGTCATACACAGATTATCTTTCTCTCACTGGCTTATTTCACTTAACATAATTCTCTCAAGGTCCATCCATGTTATTGCAAATGGAATGATTTTGTTCTGTTTTGCAGCTGAGTAGTATTCCATTGTATATATGTACCACATCTTCTTTATCCATTCGTCTGTTGCTAGACACTTAGGTTGCTTCCATGTCTTGGCTATTGTAGACAGTGCTGCAATAAACATTGGGGTGCACAGGACTTTTGGGATTGCTGACTTCAGGCTCTTTGGATAAATACCCAGTAGTGGGATGGCTGGATCGTATGGTAGTTCTATTTTTAATTTTTTGAGGAATCTCCATACTGTTTTCCATAGTGGCTGCACCAGTTTGCATTCCCACCAGCAGTGTATGAGGGTTCCTTTTTCTCCGCAACCTCTCCAACATTTGTTGCTATTAGTTTTAGATATTTTTGTCATTCTAACGGGTGTAAGGTGATATCTTAGTGTAGTTTTGATTTGCATTTCCCTGATGATCAGCGATGATGAGCATCTTTTCATGTGCCTATTGGCCATCAGTATATCTTCTTTGGAGAAATGTCTGTTTATGTCTCCTGCCCATTTTTTGATTGGGTTGTTTGATGTTTTGTTGTTGAGTTGTGAGAGTTCTTTATATATTATGGATATTAAGCCTTTGTCAGATATATGACTTGCAAATATTTTTTCCCAGTTAGTGGGTTGTTTTTTTGTTTCAATCCTGTTTTCATTTGCCTTGAAGAAGCTCTTTAATCTGATGAAGTCCCATTTGTTTATTCTTTCTATTGTTTCCCTTCTCTGAGAAGGCATGGTGTCCGAAAAGATCCTTTTAATACTGATGTCAAAGAGTGTACTGCCTACGTTTTCTTCCAGAAGCCTTATGGTTTCAGGTCTCACCTTTAGGTCTTTAATCCATTTTGAGTTTATTTTGGTGAATGGTGAAAAAGAATGGTCAATTTTCATTCTTTTACATGTGGCTTTCCAGTTTTCCCAGCTCCATTTGTTAAAAAGTCTTTCTTTTCTCCATTGTATGCCCTCAGCTCCTTTGTCAAAAATAAGCTGTCCATAGATGTGTGGTTTTATTTCTGGGCTTTCAATTCTGTTCCATTGATCTGTGCACCTGTTTTTGTACCAGTACCATGCTGTTTTGATTTCTGTAGCTTTGTAGTATGTTTTGAAGTCAGGGATTGTGAAGCCTCCAGTTTTGTTCTTTTTTCTCAGGATTGCTTTAGCAATTCTGGGTCTTTTGTTGCCCCATATGAATTTTAGGATTCTTTGTTCTAATTCTGTAAAGAATGTCATTGGAATTCTGATTGGGATGGCGTTGAATCTGTAGATTGCTTTAGGTAGAACGGACATTTTAACTATGTTTATTCTTCCAATCCATGTACATGGAATGTCTTTCCATCTCCTTATGTCGTCATCCAATTCTCTCAGAAAGGCCTTGTAATTTTCATTATATAGGTCCTTCACTTCCTTAGTTAAATTTACCCCAAGGTATTTTATTCTTTTTCTTGCGATTGTGAATGGTATTGTATTCTTGAGTTCCTTTTCTGTTGAGTATAGAAATGCTACTGATTTATGCAAATTGATTTTATACCCTGCAACTTTGCTGTAGTTGTTGATTACTTCTAACAGTTTTCCAATGGATTCTTTGGGGTTTTCTATATATAAGATCATGTCGTCTGCAAACAGTGAGAGTTTCACTTCTTCCCTCCCTATTTGGATTCCTTTTTTTCCTTTTTCTTGCCTGATTGCTCTGGCCAGGACCTCCAGTAGTATGTTAAATAAGAGTGGTGATAGAGGGCATCCTTATCTCATTCCTGTTTTCAGGGGGATGGGGTTCAGTTTTTGCCCATTGAGTATGATGTTGGCTATGGGTTTGTCATTTATGGCCTTTATTATGTTGAGGTAGTTTCCTTCTATGCCCATTTTGTTCAGAGTTTTTATCATAAATTGCTGTTGGATCTTGTTAAATGCCTTCTCTGCATCTATTGAGATGATCATGTGGTTTTTATCCCTCAGTTTGTTGATGTGGTGTATCACGTTGATTGATTTGCAGATGTTGAACCATCCCTGTGTCCGTGGTATGAATCCCCCCTGATCATGATGTATGATTCTTTTGATGAATTGCTGAATTCTGGTTGCCAAAATTTTGTTGAGGATTTTTGCATCTATGTTCATCAGTGATATTGGCCTGTAGTTCTCTTTTTTCGTGGTGTCCTTGTCAGGTTTTGGTATCAGCGTGATGTTGTCCTCATAGAATGTGTTAGGAAGTGTTCCATCTTCCCTAATTTTTTGGAATAGCTTGAAAAGGATAGGTATTAAATCCTCTCTGAAAGTTTGGTAGAATTCCCCAGGAAAGCCATCTGGTCCTGGGGTTTTATTCTTTGGGATGTTTTTGATTGCTGTTTCAATCTCTTTCCTTGTGATTGGTCTGTTCAAATTGTCTGCCTCTTCTTGAGTGAGCTTTGGGAGATTGTAGGAGTCCAAGAATTTATCCATTTCCCCTAGGTTATCCATTCTGTTGGCATATAGTTTTTTGTAGTATTCTCTTATAGTCTGTTGTATTTCTGCAGAGTCTGTTGTTATTTCTCCTCGCTAATTTCTGATTTTGTTTATTTGAGCTTTCTCCCTTTTTTTCTTTGTAAGTCTGGCTAGTGGTTTGTCAATTTTATTTATCTTCTCAAAAAACCAGCTCTTTGTCTCATTGATCCTTTCTACTGCCTTTTTTGTTTCAATAGTATTTATTTCTGCTGTGATTTTTATTATTTCTCTCCTTCTGCTGACTTTGGGCTTCATTTGTTCTTTTTTCTCTAGTTCAGTTAGGTGTGCTTTAAGATTGCTTATTTGGGATTTTTCTTATTTGTTAAGATGTGCCTGTATTGCGATGAATTTTCCTCTTAATCCAGCTGTTGCTGTATCCCATATGAGTTGGTATGGCATGCTATCATTTTCATTTGTTTCCAGGTATTTTTTTATTTCTTCTTTAATTTCTTCAATGATCCATAGCTTGTTCAGTAGTGTGTTGTTTAGTCTCCACATCTTTGTGCCTTTCTCAGCTTTTTTCTTGTAATTAATTTCTAGCCTTATAGCACTATGATCTGAGAAGATGCTTGTTATTATTTCAATTTTTTTAAATTTGTAGAGGCTTGCCTTGTTTCCCAACATATGATCTATCCTAGAGAATGTTCCATGTGCACTTGAGAAGAATGTGTATTCAGCTCTTTCAGGGTGGAGTGATCTATATATGTCTATTAAGTCCAATTGTTTTAGTTTTTCATTTAGCTCCACTATTTCCTTGTTGATTTTCTGTCTGGATGATCTGTCCATTGATGTGAGTGGGGTGTTGAGGTCACCTACTATTATTGTGTTGTTTTTAACATCTTCCTTTAGGTCTGTTAATAGTTGGTTTATGAATCTTGGTGCTCCGGTGTTGGGTGCATAGATATTCATAAGCGTTATTTCTTCTTGATGAAGTGTCCCTTTGATCATTATATATTGTTCCTCTGTGTCTCTTTTTACCTGTCTCAGTTTGAAATCCACTTGGTCTGATATGAGAATTGCAACACCTGCCTTTTTTTCCTTGCTATTTGCTTGAAGTATTGTCCTCCACCCCTTCACCCTGAGTCTGTGTTTGTCCTTGGGGCTGAGATGTGTTTCCTGGAGGCAACAAATTGTTGGATCATGTTCTTTAATCCATTTTGCCACTCTGTGTCTTTTTATTGGAGAGTTCAATCAGTTCACATTGAGAGTGATTATTGATGCATGTGGACTTAATGCTGTTAATCTGTCGCTCATTATCTTGTTTTCCTATGTTTCTTTTCCTGTGTGCTTTAGACTACCCATTTAATACTGCAATTTCTTATGCTGGGTTTCTTAGATTTTTCCTTATTTATGATTTGTGACTCTGTTCGGTACTTTATTTTAGTGTCTACCTTGAAGTTTGTATTTAGAATCTCGTGTATAATATAGTCTATTCTCTGGTGGTCTCTTACCTACTTGACCAATACTGATTTAGACCCTTTGCTCTTCCCCTCCTAAATAATTATTTTCATTTTTTATTCCAACTCGTCTTATTCATTTGTAGTTACAGTGCTCAGATCGTCCTTGTTTTGGTAGTTTCCTTACCTTTACCGTAATGCTATAATTGAATATTTGCTATCCTGTTCTGGTTCTATCCATCGGTCTCCCTAGTCTGTGGATTGTGTCCCCTTTCTCCCTTTTTTCTTTTTTCAAGTATGAGAGCCTTCTTGAGGATTTCTTGTAATGCAGGGCTTTTAGTTACAAATTCCCTTAACTTTTGTTTGTCTGGTAAAGATTTAATTTCTCCCTCATATCTGAAGGAAGTTCTTGCTAGGTAGAGTATTCTTGGCTGAAGATTTTTATCCTTTAAAGCTTTGAATATATCACTCCATTCTCTCCTAGCTTGTAGGGTTTCTGTAGAGAAATCCGCTGACAGTCTGATAGGGGCTCCTTTATAGGTTGTTCTCTTCTTTTTCCTTACTTCCCTGAGTATTCTCTCCTTATCATTCCTATTTGCCAACTTTACTACTATGTGCCTTGCAGTAGGTCTTTTTACATTGACAAATCTAGGAGATCTAAAACCCTCCTCTACACACATTTCTCCATTGATCCCTAGATTTGGGAAGTTCTCTTCAATAATTTCGTTAAGCACACTTTCTGCTCCATTTTCCTTTTCCATATTCTCGGGAATTCCTATGATCCTTATGTTCTTACTCTTCCTTGAATCCATTATCTCTCAGAGATTTTCCTCATTTTTTAAAATTCTTAGTTCTCTTTCTTCCTCTGTCTGGCGCCATTCAGCCTGTCTATCTTCGATTATGCTACTTTTCTCCTCTATGTTGTCTACACGGGCATTCAGGGAATCCGTATTCTGTTTTATCTGGTCCATTGTGTTTTTCATCTCAAGTAATTCTGTTTGATTCTTCTTTATGATTTCAATCTCTTTTGTGAAGGAACTCCAGAACTCGGCTTGTTTCTCTATCTTTCTCTCTACCTCATTGAGTTTTTGATTATAGCTGCTCTGAATTCATTATCACTTAGTTTACCTAATTCCAAGTCCTCAGGACTTAATTCTGTGTTTTTATTGTTTTCCTTCTGGTCTGGGGCTTTTATAAATTGCTGGATGGTAGAGGAGCAGTTTTTTCTCATGGTGGTAGAATTCAGTTGCAGTTATAACCTGTCGCCACTAGATACGGGTCAAGAGCCACGTGTTATGAGCTCTCCGCCTTGGGTCAAGATGGCTGCGCCCACTGGCTTTGCCAGCGGGGGAAGGGGCTGTTACTCACACGTGCCGGTCTGGGTTCAGATCAGTTCTGTTCTCTGGTCTCCCAAGGCCCTTGATTTATGGGGTCCCTGCAGACAGAAGCTTTCCCCCGTCAGTGGGTCTCAACTGAATCAGTGGCAGGAGTCCTGGATGATCCCCTGGTCACGCGGCCCCTCCCCCGCTCCTTCCCAACCCACGCTGCAGCGATCGCAGACTCTAGGGGAGGGAGCAATGTTCTCTCCTACCGTTCCAGCACCTCCGAAGGTGTAAGCAAGGTTTATGATCTCCACCTTCTTGGTATTGTAGGTCTCTAATGAGCTGGCATTATGTTTATTCTCTGAAATTCAGTTCTTCCAATCTTTTGTTGTATTTTGGAGGGGAGAGAATCCCGGGTCAGCTCACCCCGCCATTTTGCTCTGTCCCCTCCCCTCTATTATTGTTATTTTAAAACAAATTAATATGTTAAAAGTTTTACTCTTAATTTTCAACATGGTAAATATTGAAAGATATGAAACACAGCAACAAAAGTTCTTTGGGGCCTCGTAATTTTTTACAGTATGAAGGAGTCCTGTGACCCAAAACTTTGAGAGCCTTTGCTAAATACCTACTTCATCAGATACAGTTTTATCATTCCTTTTTAAATAGAACTTCTTAATGATAAAGTAGCACTTAAATTAGGCGTGCTTTGTGTAAACTTATTAGTTAGAAGTAATGACCAAAGTGTGTTTCTACATTTTTTATGTGCTATGGTCTCATGTGGCCATAGGTAGTTATGCATATAATTTTAGAGTGCAAAAGTACCCAATAGTGTATATGCTGTCTACATAAATAAGCATTCTCACTAATTACCTAGAATTCCTGTGCCTAATGTCAGTCGCTCATGAGACTTATCTAGATATATCGCATATTTAATGAAGTTTCTCCTAATCTCTTAGTTGTAATAGTTCACAAGACATGCACCTTTAAATGACCACACCAGTGTTATATTTTAAAGGCAGAATTTTGTTATACATGTCATGGATGTGCATCTAGAGACATCAGTGAAAATTAAAGTGAAAAGTTCTATGAGAGAAATAAAATAGAAGGAAGGGAGAGCATTAGTTAGAACTGGGAGTAATTGACCCCTAATGGCAGCGACTTAAAAAAACAGAAATTTCTTTTTCTCTAACATAAAAGGCTGAAGATAGACAGTGCATGGCTGGTATAGCAGCTCTGCATCATAGCATTCTCAGAGTCCTTCACTCTTTCTAACTTGTTGCTCCACCATGCATGGCATCTATTTCCAAGGTCATTTCATGGTCCATGATGGCTTTGCCAGCTCTAGCCATTATGTCTTCATTGTAACTAGCTGGAAGGAAAAGGGAGTAAAGGTTGAGGGGCCAAAGGTTGTTGTGTTCACTTTATGGGAAATTCTTGGAAACTGATGCTCAGTTTTCTCCTTACATCTGGTTGGCCACAAATTAGGCATATGGCTACAGAATGCTGAGAGATACGGTTTCATTCTGACCAGACATATATCCAGCTAAAACATGGGTTTCTTTTGTAGAAGAAGGGTATAATGAATACTGAAGGACAATTTCAAACATTTGCATATATCCTTCCAAAACACAGAACGCAAACCTCTACCAAAGGAAGCAAACCTAAAATCTTATGCTACTACTGTATTCAGCAAAAATTCCAGGATCTCTGAGTGTGGCATGAATGATGGTTGCTCCCCAATATCTTTTCTCTCTTTCTTCGTTAGTAATAGAAACCCTGTATTTTTTGTTGTTGTTAGTGCCATCGAGTCAATTCTGACTCCTAGCAACTATACGTATAGCTGAGAAGAACCCTGCCCTGCCTTTTTGTGCCATCCTCTTACCTTCCAGTGCTGTGTCAGACAATGCTCTGCTGCTGTTCCTGGGGTTTTCCTGGCCAATTGTTTTGGAAGTGGGTGGTCCTATCCTTCTTCCTAGTCTGTCTTATTCTGGAAACTCCACAGAAACCTGCCCACCATGAATGACCCTGCTAGTATTTGAAATACCAGTGGTATAGCTTTCAGTATCACAGCAACATGCAGCCACTATAGCATGACAACAGACAGACAGATGATGTGGTTCCCTGCCATGGAAAAAAACCAGGCTGTGGCAGTGAAAACATTGAATCATAACCACTAGACCACCAGGGCTGGCTCCCCATATTTTAGCTGTGAAAAATAAACCACATTTCCCATCTTCTCTTCCAGCTATATGTTGCCATGTATATTAGTTTTCGTTTGCTGTTGTAAAAAATTACTGCCAACTTGTGGCATAAAGCAACACACATTTATTCTCTTACAGTTCCAGAGGGACCAGACGTCTTAAATTGGTTTTACTGGGCTAAAATCAAGGTGTTGGCAGGGCTAGTTCTTTCTGGAGGCTCTAGAGAAGATTTCATTTCCTCGTCTTTCCTAGATTTTGCAAATTATCTGCCTTCTGTGGCTTGTGACCTTCACCTCACATAAATCCAACCTCTTGCTTCTATTGTCACAGCTCCTACTTCTCTCTGATTTCCTGACCCCCTCTTATAAGGACTGTTTTGATTAAACTGTAAAATCTTCTCCCCCAAGTTAATCAACTCATATCAAGATCCTCAATCATATCTGCAAACTCCTTTTGCCATATAAAGTGTTATAGATTGAATATTTGTGTCCCCCTCAATATGCACATGTTAAAGCCCTAATCCCCAGTGTGGCTACATTTTGAGATGGGGTCTCTAAGGAAATAATTAAAGTTAAATGAAGTCATAAAAGTGAGGCCCTGATCTAACAGTATTTGTATCCTTATAAGGAGAGAAGAGAGAGTGTATTCTCTCTGCCCCTCCCCCCATACATGCACCAAGGAAAGGTCATGTGATGACATAGAGAAAAAAGGGCAGTCAGCAAACCAGGAAGAGAATCCTCACAAGAACTTTAATTATCTAGAATCTTGATCTTAGACTTCTACCTTTCATAACTGTGAGAAAATAAACTTTTGTCGTTTAAGCCATCCAGTCTATGGTACTTTGTTATGGCAGCCTGAGAAGTCTAACTTATAATGTAACACTCATAGGGATCTTGGAATTAGGGGTAGACATCTTGGCAGGCCATTATTCAGTTTACCATACTATGTCATGAGTTCCAGTATTGTGTGGTAGATTCTGGGAAGTTTCCCCAAAAGACAATTGGTAATGTATTTTTATCTTTTTCTGCCTTCCTCCAATCTTCTTGCTTGGAGCATATATATCATGAGTGGAATTCCATGTTAGACCATGAGAATGAAGCCACAATTAGGGTGGTGGAATGGAAAGCTGAAAGTAAGGTAGATTACAGGAAATTGTGTCATACTAGCACTGGACTTTGTACAATTGGATATTCATGTAAGATGGCAGTAGTTTCTCTCTTGAAAAAAATCACTACTTGTTCTAGTTTCTGGTCTAGCTTGGAAGAAGCTTAGAAGAAGTTTAGAAGTAGCCACTCCATCCTAATAATAAGTAAAAATATAAAATGAAGAATCAACTCATCTTAAATCTGTGAGACAAATAAGATCACAAGGCAAAACACTGCCACCAAAAATGGAGAGACTAACATGCAAATACAGAGAGCCACACTCACCAGAGCAGAAGTCCATTAGCTGAAACCTCTATGTGAACCAGTACCATAGTAGGGAAAGCTGAGTTGTAACTGAGGAATTCCTGGAGGCCCAGTGTAGACAAGTCTGAGAAATAAAAACTCATGGTGACCCAATCTTTTGTGAATTTTACCTCCTGGAGCTCTACCAGGTTCCCAGAGAGAATATCTGAGAAAAATCTCCTTTTGTTTCCAGCAGGGGGAGGGCAAAAGGAACCATTTTGAAATATACCAGAACATTCTGTTCTTCTTAACAAGGTCTGTCCTCAGGTGGAAAATAGTTAACCATAGCCTAACCTGCTGGGGTTTTATCAGTGACTAACTGACCTGGGGGGAGAGAAATATCCAACTCCAGTCCACTCTAGTCATCCAGTTCTACCTAAGGGAGGGTGGGACTGAGAAGCATGTGTGAGATTCGTAGTCCTGAGGCACAGACTCACTAAAAAACTGAGACCTAATCAAAGAACTATACAATTCTTCCCATTTACCCATACCTTACCGTTAAATTATTAAAGGCCTATTAACAGCAGTTTATTTTATCCAGTACGTCATGCCTGCTATCAAGAAAAAATTACAAGACATACTAAAAGGCAAAAAACACAGCTTGAAGAGACAGGTCAAGCATCAGAACCAGACTCAGATATGGCAGGGATCTTGCAATTATAAGACCAGGAACTTAAAACAAATATGATTAAATTGTTAAAGGCTCTAATGGATAAAGTAGACAACATGCAAGAACTGATGGCCAATGTAAGCAGAGAGATGGAAATTCCATGGAAGAACCAAAAACAAGTACTAGGGATGAAAAACACTGTAACAAAAATGAAGAATGCCTTTGATGAACTTATTAGGCGACTGGACAGAGCTGAGGAAAGAATCTCTGAGTTTGATTATATCTCAATGGAAAACTCTGAAATTAAAAACCAAATGGAAAAAAAGACCAGGGAAAAAAAACTAGAACAGAATTTCCAAGAACTGTGGGACAACTACGAAAAGTATAACAAACATATAATGGGACTACCAGAAGGAGAAGAAAGAGAAGGGACAGAAGAATTACTTAAAACAAGAATGACAGAGAATTTCCCCAAATTTATGTCAGATACAAAACCACAAATCCAGGAAGCTCAGAGAACACCAAGCAGTATGAATGAGGGACAAAGTTATACTGAGGCATATCACTTTCAAAATACAGAAAATCAAAGATAAAGGAAAAAGTCCTGAAAGAAGCCAGAGGGGAAAAACAACTTACCTATAGAGTAGCAAAAGCAAGAATTACATCTGCCTTCTCCAGAGGAAGCCATGTAAGCTATAAGATAATGAAGTGGAGTATTTAAAGTGTTCAGAGAAAGAACCTACCAACTTAGAATTCTGTTCCATGTGAAATTATTCTTCAAAAGTGAAGGGGAGATAAACACTTTCTCAGACAAACAAAAATTGAGGGAATTTGTTGCCAGTAGACCTACTTTACATGGAAATGTTAGAAGAAGTTCTTTAAAGAGAAGGAAAATAATGTAGATCAAAAACATATTTGCACAAAGAAAGGAAGAGCTTTAGAGAAAGAATGTGAAGGTAAATTAAAAAATTTAATTTTTCATGTTTTTAATTGATCTAATAAACAACAGTTCAAAATAATGATAGCAACAATGTATTTGATTATGTAAATTTATGTAAAAATATATTTGCTTATGTAGGCTTATGTGTAAGTTTAGTGACAATAATGATACAAAGGACAGGAGGGAGGCATTAGAATTACTTTGTTATTACAAGGTGTTCACACTACCTGTGAAGCTGTATAGCATTATTTAAAAGGAGACTTGGATTAATTGGAAATTCATATTGCCAACTTTAGGACAGCCATTAAGAAGGTTAAAAAAACAAAAAGTGTAACTGAACATTCTAAGAAAGGAGAGAAAGTGGAATCATATAAAATGCTCTATTAAAAACTAAAAAAGGGAAGAACAGTATAGAAGACAAAAATAAGAATAAAGAACAGAAGAGCAAATGGAAAACAGGAACAAATATGACGTATATTAATCCAACTATCAATAATCACTTTGAATGTCAATAATCTGTATGCACCAATTAAAAGACAGAGAGTATCATGGTGGATCAAAAAATAAGATCCAACTATATGTTGTATACAAGAAACTCACTTTAAATATTAAAGACATATATAGATTAAAAGTAAGTGGTTGCAGAAGGATATATGATGCTAACACTAATCAGAAGAAAATGGTGGTAGCTGTATTGATTTCAGACAGAGCTGACTTCAGAGCAAGGAAAGTTATAGGCATAAAAAGGGTCACTACGTAACAGTAAAGGGATGTATATATAACTTCAAGAAGTTATAACAATCCTTAATATGTCTGCAACTAACAACAGAGCATAAAAATAATGTGAGACAAAAACTGGTAGAACTACAAGGAGAAGTAGATGAATCTACTATTATAGTTGGAGACTTCAACAACTGCCTGTCAGAAATGGACAGATTGAGCAGGCAGAAAATCAGTGAAAACATACTTGAACTCAACAACACTATCAATCAACTGGATGTAATGGACATGTATAGACTACTTGATATAATAGCAGCAGAATCCACATTCATCTCAAGCTCCCTTGGACCATTCACCAAAATAGAGCACATTCTGGACCATAAAACATACTTATATTTTTTATATAAGAAAAGTTATTTATATTATTTATATAAGAAGAGAAGTCATACAATGTCTGCTCTCAGAGCACAATGGAATGAAAGTAGATATCAATAACAGAAATATGGTTGGAAAATCCCAAATTACTTAAGAGTTTAAACAACTAACACTTCCAAATGACATTTGGGTCAAAAAGGAAATCTCAAGAGAAATTTAAAATATTTTGAACTAATTGGAAATGAAAACACAACTTATGAAAATGTGTGGTATTGCTGCAAAAGCAGTGCTTAGAGGGAAATTTATAGCATCGAATGCATATATTAGAAAAGAAGAAAGCTCTAAAGGCAATATTCTAAGCTTCCATTTTAGAAAAATAGAGAAAGAAAAGAAATAAAAAGCAGAAGAGAAGAAATATTAAACATTAGAGCAGAAATCAATGAAATTGAATATGTCATTACTGTCAGCCAAAATTAATTCCAAGTGGTATACTAGTGGATGTCCAGTCTTCTTCACTTAAACAAGATGTAATCCTTCATGGTTTAATAGCCTATAAGTTAAGATATAAGTTAAAACATGACCTCTATATCCCCATATAGAAGGTGGCATAGAAACAGAATAACCATAACAAAACCTTCCCATTTAGAAAAGGGGAGTGGGAAACAGTTTTCGCTACACCCATGGCGGTTACCAAATCTATCTGATAGAAATAGTGAACACAGTTGGTGTCGAGATGGTGGCATAGGAGGATTTTGAACTCACCTCCTCTGAAAGACACAACAAATTTACAACTACTCTTGGAACACTTACCTGTGGAACACTTCCTTCTTTCACAGTTGAGGTAGCACTTCTGGAATATCTTCTCGATCTTCCCTGTGACAAGATTTTGCTTGTCCATTTTCATTTATGGCCACATCTAAAGTGGACTTTAGAGTGTTTGTCCTTCTTGAATGTTGCAGTTTCATAGCCTTAATAGATTTCAGGGCTGTGAGTTGCTTTAGAGATTGAAGAACCACAGGCATTTTTAGGCCAGACTTTAATTTCCTTCAAATACTTAGTAGTCTTCTGAATTATCTGATTTCAATAGGTTCCATGGTTAAGTAACTACAAAGATTTTGTCTAGACATAGTTTATAATCCTTAAGACTCTATTCTCTTACTCACTGGCTTTTGTTCTGTACCCATTTTCCTCTCTTTCAAATTAATCATACCTACCATGGGTGGACTCTCTCAAACAATGGGCTTTGGAGGGAAGGCAAAATCCTTTATCTTGCCTTTGCCTACAGACGTCTGCACCTTAGGCTATCAATATTATTTCTACTTTGAAGTCCTCCATTGAAACCACTTCAATTTAAGGAACAGAACTATTGGCATTTTTATCCATCCATGGCTCCAATTACTAGATTCTACTATCTTGTGGTAGGATATTTGTTATTTATTACTAATGAACTTGCATTCTCTATGATCCTTCTTTTTTTTCTACATATTTCATTTTTTAGTCTCTCCTTGATGCTTTCTGAAATTTTTATTCAGCTACTTCTCCAGTTCACTAATTCTCTTGTTATCTGTGTCTAATCTGCCTTGAGAAACATTGTCGTTGAGCTAACATCTGTGCCAATCTTCCTCCATTTTGTGTGTGGGTTGCCACCACAGCATGGCTTGATTAGCGGTGTGTAGGTCCATGCCTGGGATCCAAACCCATGAACCCCAAGCTGCTGAACCAGAGCATGTGAACTTAACCAACACACCACAAGGCCAGCCCGTCAACATCATTCTTTTATATGTGGATGTCCTGTAGTCCAGCACTATTTCTGAGAAAAACCACAACAACTCATCTTTCTCCTACTGAATTGTCTTGGTACCCTTGTCAGAACTTAATTGACAGGGTTTATTTCTGGATAAGTTATTTTCCATTGATCTATGTGTCTATGCCCCACAATCATTTTGGCATTTCAGAATTTTTGTTATTTAAATACTATATTACTGAAGAAAAAGCCCAATATCTTAAGAATCTTCAGTAGTATAATTTGATTATTGTGTTATGCTTAAAATTTGTCTATAATCCTGAAATTTGTATTTTATATCATTATATTCAAATTTTAAAGTTAATCAACATGCAAACAAATTCCTCCTATGTGTACACATGATATATTATTTGCTTCTAAACTTTTGAAAAGTTTGGAATTTTAAGATTTGTGGGTGGATAGAAAATCTGGTATGGAAAGAAAGTTTCTGAGAGTTGACAAATGGAAAGAATATTCAAAGCCCTTAGAGACAACTGATGATTTTTCCGTCCATAGAACATGGACTTATCCTACTGATAGACCACATGGTATAGCGCAAATTTCATGGCCTTTATTACAAAATAAGCTTTGCCTAAACACTTTTTTAAAAGCAGCATATATACACATAAATTTATACATATAAATAAGTATCAGTATAGATATTTTTTATATAAGTGTTAAAGGTTAGTTTAAATTTCAGTTTCTAGGCTCTAACTTCAATGCCTTTTTCACCTAAATGTAATATGGGAAAATCAAGAAGAGTGGAATTTTTTTTTCTGTAGGAATTTGTTGTTTAGGTGAGGTGATAGAATAATGACTAGTACATCTATATAATTAAGCACCAAATGTATGTTGGGACATATAAAAAAATTGAATGTCAGAAAAGAAAAGGTCAAGAGTAAAATTAAAAAATAAACTACAAGAACAAAGCTGTGGAGGTGAGAATTAGTTTGGCAAATGTGCGAATGGAAAGGAAAGTATCCTAACTATATGAAGAGATTTATGAGAGGAATTATGGAAACTGAAGTTATATAGGGCTGTTAATGGACATTTTAATTTTCACTTGAGTTTGTAAAATGATTATTTGGCAAGAAAAAGTCTCTAAACATTCTAATACCATATGTGCAGTTACACCTATCAAATTAGTTAGAATTAACAAATTATGTTCATTATTCAAACTTTGTCTAAGATAGTAGGCAAGCAAATGGTGGGACAATTACTTAATTGTTTTGTTTATGATATAAAGAAGAGAGTAAAGAGTGAAATCGTATACCCATCAGCCTAAAGTTTTCTAGGCAGTGAAATGTCACAGATAGACGACAAGAGAATGTAGGAAGATTTCCAGAGTTTAGATGAAAGAACATAATACAGCATGTAGATTTCAGTAGTTTATGGGCCTTTCATCATTTTGTTTCAGTTTACCTTTTCAATGTTTTTTGCTTATTATTCTATTATAAACAGTACACTGCAGCTGGTTCAGTCTCTTCACTTTTCTCTTCAGTCTCCTTGTTCATTGTTACCTTTTTGCCTCATATTTTCCTTATGTAAATTAAGCATTATCTACTTTTTCACATCTGCCTAATTCAAGTTCCCAGTTTCTTCAAGATGCTTTCCAATGAGCCGGACCTTCTGATAGTGTTTACAGTTTTTTAAATATCACTTAAACTGGAGGTTTAGCATACATTTTATATTGGGATTTATAGAAAATGGTATATTAATTAAAGCAAAATTTGTTTGGCTAAGAAAGAATTTGGACTTGGCCACTGGAGCAGTATAGGAGACAGAAATGTTATAGTGCTGGGACTAGCAAAGGAGGGTCAGTCTGATAAGTAGCTTCATATCCAGAGAGAACTATAAGCTCTCTTTACTTTCCATGTGGCTAGCAATAATTGACCAACTGGTATGAAGAGTTTAGCAACATTGAAATTGAGTGAGATTGAGCAAGGAAACTGGTATTGGTGAGGTCTGTCATCAGGTTTCAAAGCCTAGACCCTATACTAAAGGAATGTCTTAAGAAAACTGGTACTAAAGACTGGATTGCTAGGATGGAAGCTTGGAAAGTAACCCAAGGCAGATGTCAAGTTAAAACTGGGAAACATTGCAAAGGCAGAATGAAGTGATGAAGCCTCAAGAATAATATAAAAACCTAATTATCAAAATTATGTGTTAAGATATGAGCAAATTTAAATTAATAGGAAACTCTGAGAATTGATCTGAAGAGGCTGATTGTCTCCTATCTTAGGTGCTAGAATTGGAAGGAGAGTGGGGGAGATTTGGTAGCTCTAAAGGATGGAAAGGATGATTATAGAAATAGAGCAATATATCTTACCAGCAGCTTTTCCTTCAGAAAAGAACCATTGCTGCATATTAAGAGATTCCACTGATCAAGAATTAAGCTCGGTAGAATTAACTATATTTGATCTTGGCTGCTATAAATCAGTCATCCAATTAGTGAGAGCAAAGTCTCTTCTTTATTGTAGATGGGGCTAATATATAAAAGCTTTGCTATGTGTCCACGCTCCAATTCAACTGCATTCCAGCACATTGCCTTCTTTCTACAATTATGCCAAACAGTCTTCAGCACAAAGTAGGCACTAAAATGCCTTGTTCATTCACCTTAAATTAAGTTCTTGGTGCCAAGACCAAAACCTCCCTCCTGGGATCTCATCTTTACTTCCTTTTGTGTAAGAATGAGATTATCCTCAGAATTGTACTTCTTTATCTGTTTCCCTCTTCACTTTAGCTTACAACATTAAATAAAGGGATAAAGTCCCTAGTGCACCCCAAACAGAGATTTGTTCTCTGTTACTATTAGGGGAAATTATTTTCTCTGATTTAGTTGGAATGTTGTTATCAATATTTTTCTTGTGTATATTTCTATTTAAGTTTACTTATACTGTACTTCCTTCAAAGGTGACTGTTTCATGTGAATGTCTTTACTCTAGGAATATAAACCACTGTTTGGGAGGTTGTATTTTATTTGTGTTAGCCACCATTTACCTAGCACAGCGATATGCACATAGGAGGCACTCAACAAATATTTATTGATTTAAAATACTATTTGTTGCATTTAAAAGAAGTATAATCCAAATTCTACTGATATTATTTTGGGTTATAATGTATAACTCTGGAGTCATTTTAGGATATTTTCTGAAAATGTTAGTCCAATGTGCTACTGTAAGAGTAGCTAACAAAATTCTGCTTTTCATTAAGATCTTTGTATATGGGCAGGAAGAATTAAAGTTAGCAATGCAAGAAATAGATTAAAATAAGATGCAAGTCAAAAATAAAATATACAGTGCAAAAGGATCTTGCAAAGTTATGAACTATGTAAATAAAACCAGATTTTCTTGACAGTCCTGTTAACACTAGAACTTAAATATATCTCTTCAAAGATAGAGAAGGTAAAGGGACTACTACATACTGTGGTCATTATAATAAAACTCAGTATTCCAGAAATGCTATAGGCTGATGATATAAGCAGACTAAAAATAAAATATAGAGATAACTTAATGAATAGTAGATCCTTAATGGGCTATTAAAGAAAATGAAAATATTTTGCTTGATAGCTTTTACTTTTCACAGCATGTTTTTTTTGCTACGATTAGAGGTAGGATACCTGTTATAGGGGCAATTGATCTGACTCACCATCCCCAGTAATTTCTTCTCCAAATCTCAGGATGCTGATATAATCTTGAAAACACTAGGTCAGAGGCACCATTATAGGTTTATATAAGATACATAATTTTTAAAACTGGTGCATAGTCTTTGTGTGGGAAATAGTGTATATTCTCAACTACTAAATATTTATAGGAAGTGCATACACTCATTTCATAAGAAACATCTTAGTGGAGAGTAGAGGTTTAGGAAAGTTTATAAAAAGTGTGCCTTTCCTTTTAGTTTTAATTTTTGAGTTCATCAAAATGTGAAAAACCTATCATTCATATTTTTATGTTTCTTGCTATTATATAGAAAGCCTTAATTTTAGAATTCATTAGCACCTAAAAGCAAATCTGGAGCTCACTGTCCTCAGGCAAAATGTAATGTTTTCTGACTATCGTTAACTAATGGTACACCTCAAGAGTTTAACTGTATTTCCCCCTTTAAACTTTATTACTGTATTTTTCTTCAGGGTAAAAAAAAATTATGGGTCAATTTTCACTGAAGTGGGCTGGATTTATGTATTCACCTCTCATCAGTGTCAAAAGGAATTGTGCACATCTTTCCCTGGACAACAGGATGAAACACTGTCTCTGATTGGACACTAGGGATATCAGCTGTACACACAAGATAAGTAAAGTTGAAAAGAGAAATACACTTAGTAGTTCATCTAAGCCAGCATATTTTAACAGTATGGAACTTGAATAAAAATGTTCATGAAATTATTTACTTCCTCATACAAGAAAGCTAATATTACCATTTTTAAATCCAGTGAAACGTTATGATCATAAAAAATTGCTTTGCAAAGACTGCTAATGCAAAAAATTTCAAGCTGTCGATCCTTTTCTAATAAAAATGACAACAAAATCAATAAAATGACCATTCTTTACCACTTACTTAGAATGAATTTTTATTTGTTCAAGGTGAGAGAGAGTGGCTATTTCAATGTATTTCCATATTGGTCTAAGCCTTAAAAGACAAAGATTTATGTTTCATGACTCCTAGAAATTGGCGGGACTGAATTTTCTCAAAACAAACATAGGCACCATGACTTGGGAAACGTTAACTATTGAATCACGCTGCTGATCTCTGCTCTAAGGTAGTTTTAGAGATACTCCATCTAAGCATAGGTTTTTGCTGACAATATTCACCTAGAAAGCCTCGAGAGACTCATAATAAGTTGTAGGCATTTCTTTATATTTAAGTCTTGGTTTAATAAAATATAAAGATTTTGACAATATCTACTTTAATAGTTTAAGAAACCAAAATAAGCTTGTTTGCATCCTTGAAAGCTTTGGTAGCTTCAGTTTTGAGTCATTTTATCCAGCCACAGGAATATTAGACTTCATGTAAATAATAAGCATTTGGACCATGGCTGGACTATTTCCAATAAGAGCAGTAGAGCTGAGGTTGTTAAGAAAGCTGTGCTGAATACACTGTGAAGCCAGAGAGACTGAGTTTGGTATTGAGGTTGTAGAACTTGCAGTCTGGCTACCCAGAGTCAGTGATAGCTTTTTCCTGAGCATAGCTATATATATACACATATACATGTAGCATTTGGAGGAAAGGAGCGTAATCATACTGCATTTGAAACAGTCATTTTAGGCCCAAGTATTTTAATAAAAGCTTATATGAAGCAACATTTATAAATATTCTGAACTCCCAAAATGAGTATATCACTCCCAGTTACAGGAGGCTAAAATGTCAATTTTAGAAAATATTATCCAAGTAATAGTTATTGAGTCAACTTGGTAGTTTTTCAATATGTATTTGTAAAGCATATTTAAGTTGGTTATAATATGCTTTACTTTAGAAACATAATTATGTATATGGATACTCTGTTAATTTATTGTAAATATAAACCCCTTTTCAGATTCTAACCCCCAATTTAAAACATATAAACCCTGTAAAATGCTGAACTTGCTTAAAGTGTTGAGGGTAAAGAAGAGCAACCTAAACATCAGTAAAATGTTGGCCTGTCTCTATTCGTTGCTCTTTTCTCTTCTTTTTATAACTGTGGGCATTGTTCAAATATACCTAAAAATATAGACTCTTGAACCGTATGTCTTACTGTTAAAGGTAAAGGTTTTCTTCTTCTAGAAAATTCTGTTTCATTGCCCATAATTAAATTTTACACTACCATGTGACCTTGTCTCATTTTGGGATTTCTTAGGCAGTGTTAACTTATATTACTGATACATACTATATCTCTTTCATTTCAAAATGATTTACTAATTGAAAAATATTAACCAATTGAGTTAATACATGAGGTTTAATAAAGTGCAGATTTTTATCAGGAGTGTGTTTAGCATTCAGCCTATGCTTTCTACCATGTTTTTCTCACTTTCAACATCTTTATCTTGCTTCTCATGTTTTCCACATCTACACAGAGGATTTATCATTAAATTATGAAATATTTTGGGAAGTATAGAATTTAAATATTCACAAAGTAATAACTTGGTACCTATGTCTAGCATGTGCCATGGATATCATTGGCACTCAATACACATTTGTTGAATAATCAAATTTCTCAATCCTTTTGTGTTATTTGTGAGTTGATACTGCAACAGAGGTTGAAGAATCCAATCAAAGTGTGGTGCAGGGATATCAAGATAAATAAACCACAGCCCCAGTCCTCAGAGAGAATAATTTCTTCTAGGGGTGAGAAATGTACTTACCTATGATATAAGGTAGAATGCAATAAATGCTTTCACAGTTATAAGTGAAATGATATTGATTATGTAGAGTTATACTCTTTTTAAAATGTGATCTTTAGGTAAACCAGATACAGAATTATTCTCAATTGTTACTATCTAAGATGTTGGGATGTTGTCTATTAGACAATGTAATCAATGTATTGGGAAGAAATAGCATTATGAATAGAATTACATTGTCATGTAAATAATAATTAAATACATTTCTGGAGAGATTTTCAGAGAAACAAAAACCTGTACACACTGACATTTCCTCATACCCTTTTCTTACCCCACCTAATATCAGTTATTATTGTTCAAACTAGCATTGTGTTTTCTCAACTTGAAATTATAATCTACTCTAAAATCTCACAGAAGTCTGCAGCATCTCTTTTTCCCGGGTTCAACATCTACTACTACCAAGTATCCACTGTAATATAGCAAAGAGTGGGCCTCAGTAATTTACACATTGGTGCCTCTAATCCTGGTAAGGATAGACTTACACTTCAACCATTCTTGAACTGAGGGAGCATATCTTTCCATGATACTTTTTTTCTCATGTGTTCTTTAACTGGACATTTGCAACAAAATACAATATTCAGCCACTCTCATTTCCCTTGGCTCCTTTTTGTATAGACAAGAAATGTCAAATTTCTTTCTATATCTATTATGTGTCTCCTGTATTTATTTATCCAGATAATCCTTTATGAATTTTCTTCTCTACGTATCAAGAATACTATCACTTCTCATCTTCTTTGTTAAGATAGAGTGATATTGGGGTCAAATACAAGGTAGTAGCAATTTTTCAAATAGCAGTTAAACCTGCCAGTTGCTTATATGGGAATATCTTAAAAAGTAACTTTTTCTCATAAAACTTTATTTTAGATCATGCCCCTTTCTCCTTACCTTTCCTCTTAACCAGTACTTATTCTTGAAAGCCGAGTGTAAGTGGCACTTGCCATACATGGATCACTGTACATTAGCCCTCTATGTTGAAGGCTTTGCTTTCAAAGCTAATGAGAGGCTGTGTAGCCAAGCACTAGAACTAACCATTTTCATTCTGACCAAAAAGGACAACTCTTTAGTTTGGGTTTTAGCATATTCCTAAAGTTGTCTCTTTGAGCATTATATGAAAAACCTACGATCTGGATTAGCACTTTTAAAGATGATGTCTTGGCTGAGAAGAGGAAAGGGAATGAAAACAACAACAAAAAACAGGGTAGGTTATCAAGTGGCTGGTGAATTGGCTGTAATTCTAAAGAAGTTGTTGAGAATATTCCTTGAAATGGAGCATACTTAGGATGAACAATATATAATATAGACAAAAGCAAATGCTTTTTCAGGTGTAAATAGTCTAGATAGTACTGAATAGGAATAGATAGATAATATAATGAGTCTCTTTTAGTAATCTGCTTTGATCAAAGACTGATAATAGCCTTTAAAGTCAAAGGGCTCTGATTTGCTTAATGCATAATGTGAAAACAAAACCACAGTCTTCAGAACACTAACTAGGCTAAGCTGGGAAACTCAAACCATGTAGTGTTGAAAATGAATCTTGATTTTTAGAGACAGGAGAGTTTAGTATAAAATATTTACCCTTGGTCTAGAAAGGAGATGGAGGAAATTGTTACCTCTGTCACCACTCCTCAGGTTTTAAATGATAAATTATCATCTCTCTCGGGGGAAATGAATATCTAGTCCCATGATCCATGTGATATTTTACAACCAGGTACTTATTTAGTTTGTCAGTTACAGGTAGCTCTACAGCTCCTCAGCTAATCTATTCCAATTTTCAGTAACACTCTGAGAATTTTTTTCTTGTTATGATTGGAGGAGATTTATTAATATACAGATGTCTCTCCCCCCTTCCATACCTATTATAGATTATTTTTATTAGATTCTCCACTCAATACCATCAAAGGAGAGCTCTTTCATTGCCATTTTGGTTCTCTGGCTTATTGTGATGTAGAGTCAACAGAAGAGGTAGATAGATTTGCCTGAGTAAAGGTGTAATTATTCCTAACAGGTGGTTATGTTTATGCTTTTTGTGTGTGTGTAGCATATTGAGGAATAGTAAAGTAGAAAAGACTAGAAAATTCAGAGTCTAAGTTGGTATACATGATAAAGAGCTTAGAAGAACGGGATGGGAGAGTTGTAAAGAGTTGCTGAGTGAAAAGCTTTGGAATAACTATAGAGTGTAGAAAATTTCAGGAGTAAAAGAAGGGAATGTTGAAAAGTATTACTTGAGATAGAGTCCTTTAAAAAATACAAGCTGGGAATTTCTTTTAAACTATGTCTGGTTTTTGGACTCTCTCCAAAAAATGGAATTTCGTTTTATATTATATTGAGCCAAAGTTCCTAAACTTCCGCTTATTCCTTCTACTACTTCTCTTTGATAATATTCACTCAACCTTTAACAAATTAGTTTTGAGCATCTGCTGAGTGCCAGGGGCAACTCTTGGCACTGAGTAAACAAGACAAGCAAAGTCCTTGCCCTTGTGGACTAGATTCTAGGAAAAAAAAAAAAAAAAAGACAAACAAGTTGTAACCCAAGTAAACAAACAAATAAAATTGTGATGAATGTTTGAATGAAATAAATAGGATCCTGAGATAGAGAAGAATAGGAGCAAGCCTACTTCTCATAAGATTGTCACAGAACGTTTTTCTGAGGAAATAATATTTAAAGTTAAGACCTGAAGGATAAGAAGCTAGCCATGCAAAGTATAGGAAGGAGAGTGTTCTAGGCAGAGGGAAGAGCTTGCACAAGATCCTGAGGCATGCAGTAGCTTATTTTCTTTGACTTGGGCTGAAGGAACTGAATAAAATGCAGTGCGGCAGGAATATAGTGAACAAAGTCAAGAGTAGCATACAATGAGTTGTCTATGTGATCACGGGCCATATTTTGCTGGGTTTTTGTAGCTCATAGTAAGGCCTGAACATCTTGGACAGCCATCAGGATATTTAAAGCTAAAGAGAAACATGATCAGATTTACTTTTGACAAATGAAATTGTGTCTTGTAAGAGAAAGGGTGAAAGCACAGACCAATAGGAGGCTATTTGTGGTTGGAAGGAATGATTATAGCTTAGACTAGAGAAGTAAAGTGAAATGGAGAGAAGTGAACAGATCTGAAATACATTTAGGAGATTGAATCGCCAAGATTTGTTCATGGCTTGGATATAGGGTTTCAGGAAAAGGATAAAATAAAGGACAAATTCTAAGTTTTTATGGCTTGAACAAAAGAATGGTATCATTTTACAAGATGTGGAAGATGGAAGTTGGAGGAGGTGAGAAGTCTGAATCTCTTTGTTGCTGTTTCTCTACTCTGGATTTAAACATAGCTTATTTATAGAAGGCTTACTTTAAAAATAATTCAGTTGGTAGGCTTCTATCTTTTTATGATCCAGGTTATCTGTAATAATCTGAAAATACCCTGACCTGATATAGAGTTTCAGTTACGGTTCTGATCAGAAATGAATATGGTAAGACTGTCATTTCCCTCATTCTAGATGAGATGCTTAATACAGCATAAGTTTATCACACAACAGACTCAATTAATTTACTCTTAACTAAAATGTTTTATTGTTTATCACTTATATTTTTAAATCATATTATGTATTGCAGTGATTACATTCACTTTGCCCAACTGCAATATTTATTCCTATTAAACTTCATCTGTTTAGTTCGACCTATTATTCCAGTCTGTTGATAGTATTTTAAATTCCTGTTTGATGTTAACTGATTTCATTCTTTTACCACCTCATCTGAATATTTGATAAGCATTTTCTTTATATTTTATTCAAAGTATTCAGATAAATATTGATGAGGATAGGGCTAAGAACAGGTCCACATATCATAACATTAGAGATCTCCCTTCAGGTTGGCATCATTTTATTAATCCTTACTCTTTTCCATGTGATGAGTGAACACCTCCCTAATCATTTTGTCTTTCCATAAGTAGTTAAAGCATTTAGCAAACATATTGCTGAAATAATCCAGGCTTATCATATCAAGGATATTTGAATCTGAATTAATTTTGACCCTGTTAAAAATAAAATTATATCTGATATAGTTAGTTTGTTGCCAGTTTATACTGCTCTTTGGTGACTATCCTTTATTAAATGCTACCAAATATCCTTAAAATATTTTCTGAAGTTATTAAGAACAACTATTAGGTTTAAGTTACTTTAGTTAATAGAATATACTTTCTATTACTGAAAACAAGATATTTCTTAGATTATCCTCAGTTTTCAGATAACTTTTCCTTCTTCTTGATTTGGAAGATGAATCAACAAGTAGGCACATACTTTCTTTTTCTTCTTGCAGGACATAGAAAAGCACATTTTCCTTACCTTGGCAGCTTGTGTAAGCCTCAGTTCATTTAGAGTTTTAGACTCTCTGATCATCTTCGTATACATTTGTTTCACTGTCACATATGCGTCCTTTTCCATGGATTCTGTTTTTATAAAAGCCAAGAAAGGGAAAATTATTTTAAATGATGCCAAACAATGATGTGGATATAGGAAAAAGGATAAGTGGAGAACTAAAGAAAATATTTTTTTGAAAGGAACTAACTAGCTGTCAATTTAATTTTTGGACTTTTAAATTTCATGATTCTGTAAATTAGCTTTATTTGTGATAAAGATTAGATACTCAGATTTGACAGATAGATATATACTTTTTACAAAGATGTCTTTATTCTTCCGGGGGAAGGTAAAGGAATAAGTACTAGTAGAAACATAGCTGGTGAGCATATTCGTGCATTCCACTTTCATTATTTCTTCATGGCTAGATTATAAGTGAGAGACCTAGAAGAAAGGGCCCATTTTCTATGGTTGAAATAGAATTTGAGGTGATTTTTAACGTATGATGAATTGCGTCATTAGGAGGCAGAGAGAGAGAGAAGTTACCAAAATAGAGAAAAATTCATAAAAGAAAGAAGATACAAGAATGATGATGTAATGCGATCAATGAATTTGAGATTTAAAAAGCATTTGGGGAGGCAGCCCTGTGGCCAAGTGGTTAAAGTTCCGCACACTCTACTTCAGCGGCCTGGGGTTCACCAGTTGGGATGCTGGATGCGGACCTACTGCACTCATCAGCCATGGAGGTTTCCCACAAACAAAGTAGAGGAAGATTGGTGCAGGTATTATCTCAGGGATAATCTTCCTCAAGCAAAAAAAAAGGGAGTATTGGCAACAGATGTTAGTTCAGGGCGAATTTTCCTCACACACACAAAAGCATTTGGAATTGAGTTTTACAGATTTGATTGCAAAACAGTGGTCTACATTTTTTTTTTTGTCATACTTTGTTTAATAAAAAGAATTGAGCCCAAATGAAAATAGAAGCAACATTATTTAAAATAAAGTTGTATTTTGATACTGTGTTGATATTGTGTTATTATATTATAGTTTTTCTTGACAACCTAAGAAAATTTCTAAAAATAAACAGAATATATGAGCTTAAAAGTACCTACTTATTTGTCTTTCTAGCAAAAAGGAGTATTTTTGTCACATAAAGACTGAAAAGAAATTGTGTGAGAGTTAATTAATGAAGGATTTTTTAGTAAAGAATAAAAACTGAGATTTATTCCAGGACCAGATAATACCTAGTACCTATCATGAGCATTAAAACATCCTTACACAATAAGTTACTGCATAGAGACAAATTGTTTTCAATAAATTAGAGAACATCACATAGAAAATGTAAAAGATAGAAACTCAAGGATATTTAATTAAATATATATGTTTTGTGTGGTGTAGGAATTTGGACAAAAAATTGTAAATACAGGGGACCAGGACACATATCCAAGTGTCACTTCTAAATTGTAGAATAAAGGAGGTTTGGACAAGTGGACAGGTCAAGGTAGGGGAAATATGATGAGTTTTCTATTTCAACATTCTATCAGCTGTCACATCATGGAGAGTTTATGTGACTTTCCTCTCATTGGATAAAGGTGGTGCTATTCACCAAAAGTAAAAATAAAATATCAATAGGTTTGGAGGAAAGATATGACTTCACTTCTCTTAAGTATGAGATGTCTGTGACGTTTTCCAGGATGAAGGACCACAGCTCATGCTAGTTAAGAGTATTACATAAATGAATATCTTTAAAGAGCTTAAAACAATGGTAAATGATAAGCACTATACAAGTATTCCATAGACAAATATACAAAAGCAAACATCTCAGAAAGGAGATCTATCTGAAAACATATATTATTGAGTCTTCAGAATTTAGACCAGTGGTTCTCATCAAGGAAACCATAATATTCTGGGAAGATTTCTCAAAATATGAATGTATATCCCCTCCCAAGACTCTTAATTTTTTCCTTGAAGCAGGCTGTTGGTTGCCTACCAATATCTGTCTTTTTCTTCTTTCTTGGTAACAGACCCCCAATTTTACTCCCGGCATAAAGTACCTGGCAAAAAGCCTGCATTTCTTACCCTCTCCTTTGTAGCTGTGGGTGGCCAATGAGATATAAACAGAAGTTATTGAAAGGAATTCTGGGAAAGTTTCTTAAGACATGCCCTGTACTCTTTTGTCATTTTACCCTTTCCTCCATCTTGCTGACTGAAATGTAAACATGGTATTTGAAGCTCGAGTAGCTATCTTGACTCATGAGTAAACCTAGAGGATAGAAGCCATATAGATGCAGTAGGATAGAGATGGTAAATTTTGAAAGAGCCTGGGTTCCTCATGAACTGGTGGATCTTCAGTACCAGTTCTGGATTGACTGTGAAGAGAAAGGGAGATGACCTTCTATTATTAAAACTTCCCAGCCAGTTTACAGACATTCTATAGTTTACATCTGACAGTGCTCCTGTTCTCCATGAAGCTCCTTTTCAATATTCTACTTGTTATTCTTTCCACACTACTGATCCATTTGTACTTTTAAGACTTGTGATAATTCTGGTCCCATTTCTCTTTCTTCCATGTTACTACCTTTTAGTGTTCTATGAAATAATTTTGTCTCTCATTTCTCATTCCGAATCTTCCCTCAGGCTTCCTGGACAACAGTATCTTGCTTCTCTTTATTCCTTATTTCTCTTCCTCCACTGGTTCCTTTTGTCATGGCACCCTCCTGATAGGTCTCCCTTTCCCTCAGTCTCCTTTAGAGCATTGTCCGGAGTATATCATTAACTCTTGATAGAAAGACAATTTATCAAAATCATACACAATGGAGCTCTTGTCTCAACTCTGCCTATCTCACAGGTTTTGTTGTTGTTTTCTAAGTGAAAACCAATCATGATAATATATAATACACGTGAGAGTTCTTTGAGAATTCTAAGACATATGTAAGCAATATTATCATTGTTTCATTTCTTTTGTTTTGTTTCCACAGAATATACATTCTCCTATTGATTTAAAAACTTCTAGCGAACAGAGAAAACCTGTTTCCTCTGCTTTATATGAATTAAAAACAAAAGATATTGACGTAAAACCAAAAAAATCGAGACATCTTTTTCAAAAAGGTTAGTTATATGAATTTTTAAATTATATTTAGTGAACATACTTTGATGAAGAATAATTAAATTCATTAGAAATTGGTCATGTTAATTTTGGACTATAAATATGACTCTATGAAATATAAGTTGAGATTTCTAAATAAAATATCTGTATCTAATTCAATATTTTATATGTATATACATATTCAGAAAGTAGTTTCATGGATATCAAGGACTTGATTTTGAGTAGAAGTTGGGAATTAGGAAAATGGATATTAGCAAGAACCGTATTGAACTATTAGTCTATGGCTATGTCAGCATGGTATCTCCTTCAGGAAATCTGTCAAGTATCAGATTAATATAAATTATTTTTGGTAAATAGTGATATTAAATTTCTTTCAGGCTTTGAACATAATTATTTTTTGTTACATGAAAATATATTTCATCTTAATAAAATTTTAGTTATCAAATATGTACTTATTTTTCTTTTGTTTTTGCAGGATTTTTTTTTCTGATCAGATGACATTCTTCTATCAGAAGAAAAATCATTAAATCATTTTTGTAAAATTATTTGAAGGTCTTACCAATTTTCTCAGGAGTTTCTCTTAAATCTTTTTTTTTAAATTACTGTGATAAGGACACTTAACATGAGACCTACCCTCGTAAAAGATTTTTAAGTGCATATTACAGGGTTGTTAACTATAGGCACAATCTTGTACAGCAGATCTTTAGAAATTTTCCGTCTTTTAAAGCTGGAACTTTATAGCTGTTGAACAACAGCTCTCCATTTCTCCCTCCCTCCAGGCTTTTAATTCTTAAATATTTACATCTTTCTCTTTTTAAAAACTCATGGTGGTGTCTTTATTCTTATTGATTTTCTCATCTTTATATATGAACTGGTCTAACTCTGCCAGATCCTCATTTGTCAGTGGCTCTATTTGCTATTTCATCAGTTCTCCCTTAGTTCCCTGTACTTTATATATTTCACAAAGCTCTGCATCTTCTATTTAAAAGTAATTTTATTTTTATCCAATTATTTAACTCCTAGGCTTATAAACCAAAATTAATTGAAGAAAAAATAGTAATCTCATGTTCCATACCTCCCTACTCACTCTTCCTACTACCCCAAGGCAATATTATTTAATAATTTAACTGACTCTTCTATTATTTACTTCCATATTTCCAAATAATATGCTTATTCTGCTAAGATTTCTTTTTCAATTTTAGATTTTATCTACAAATTTCCACTGTGAAAGATGGAGATTTAATTCTCTTATAAATCCTCCCTAATGCGCACACATGCATATCCCCTCCTCTATTCTCCCAATAGAATCATATCATCACTAATTGGGGGTTAATTAATATTTAATGTTTTAATTACTGTGATTATGTAAATACTACTCTCAGCTGAGCCAATCAATATATTAGGATATGTTTGCTTTCTTATACTATTTTTTTTGAAAACTTGTTTGACAATCTCATACCATTCAAACCACCACTATCCCCAAGCACGCCAATATGTATACATATTTTTTTTCCAAGATATTTCTGCTTGAGTCTTCATTTTGCTGATTTAATCAGGACTGCTTACTCTCAAAATCTGCTAATACAGCTATTATCTTTGTGCATCTCTTCAACTGTGATCTGGACAATTCATTTGTCTCTCTACTGTGTTGGGACCCATGTTTCTGTATCATGTTCTGTAGCTTGTTCTTTCTTGGTTTGTTATGTTATTTTAATGCAGTGCCTTCTCCATTAGTTTACTAAGAAATTGTACATAGGAGATAAATTTATTAAAACCTTGAAAGTCTAAACATGTCTTTATGCTGTACTTATATTTGGTTGATGATTTGACTGTGTAGAACTTCTTTCAGAACTTTTTCAGAGTTGCTTTATTGTCTTCTAGATTCCAGTGTTACCCTTTGAGAAGTCCATTGCCATTTAGTTCTCAGTCTGATATATGTGAACCTATGTTTATTGTTTTTCCCTTTTGACTGGAAACTTTTATTATTTTCTCTTTCCACCAGGTATTCTAGAGTTTCACAGCAGTTTCTTTCATAGATATTTGTTTGTTTGCTTGGGTGGATTTTCTTTCTATTCACTTTATTGTGGCTTTTCAATCTGAGAATTTATATCCCTCTGTTCTGAGTATTTCTCTTGTGTTATTTTTTTTGTGACAAAATACGTATAACACAAAGCTTACCATTTTAACTATCTTTAACTGTACATTAAGTACACTTGCATTATTGTGCAACCACCATATCTTTCATCTGCAGAACGTTTTCATCTTCTTCAGCTCAGACTATGTACCTATTAAGCACTAACTCCCAATTCTTCTGTCCCCCCAGCCCCTGGAAACAACCATTCTACCTTCTGTGTCTAGAATTTGATTTCTCTAGGTATTTTATATAAATGGAATCATACAGTATTTTTGTGCCTAGCTTATTTCGCTTAGCATAATGTCTTTAAAGTTCATCCATGTTGTAGCATGTCAGAATTTTTTCCTTTTTAAGGTTGAATAATATTCCATTATACGTGGATACCACATTTTGCTTTTCCATTTATCTGTGGATTGAAACTTGGGTTGCCTCTACATTTTAGCTTTTGTGAATAATGCTGCTATGAACATGGCGGTACAGATATCTCTCTGAGACTTTGCTTTCAAATGTTTTGAGTAGATACACAGAGGTGGAATGGCTGGATCATATGGTAATTTTAGTTTTAATTTTTTGAAGGATCACCATACTATTTTCCACAGTGTTTGTACCATTCTACATTCCCAAAAACAGTGCTCAGGAGTTCCAATTTCTCTACATCCTGACCAACCCCTGTTATTTTTTATTTTTTTTAATAGTAGCCATTTTAATGAGCGTGTGGTCATATATCATTGGGGTTTTGATTTGCATTTCCCTAATGATTAGTGATGTTGAGCATCTTTTAATGTACTTTTTGGCCATTTATATATCTTCTTTGAAGAAATTTCTATTTAAGTCCACTGCCCATTTTCTAATTGTATTATTTGCTTCTTTTTGTTGTTGAGTTGTACGATTTTTATATATTCATGATATTAATCCCTTATCAGATATATGATTTGCATATTTTCTCCCATTCTGTGGGTTGCCCTTTTATTTTGTTGATAGAGTCCTTTGATGCACAAAAGTTTTTAATTTTGATGAAGTCCAGGTTATTTATTTTTTCTTATGTTGCATGTGCTTTTGCTGTCATAACCAAGAAATCATTGCAAGATCCATTGTCGTGAAGTTTTTGTCCTGCCTTTTCTTTTAAGTGTTTTACAGTTTTAGCTTTTATGTTTAGGCCTTTGATCGATTTGCAGTTAATTTTTGTATATGGTATAAAGTAAGAGTCCAACTTCGCTTTTTTGCATGTGGAATCCAGTTTTCCCAGAATATGTTGAAGAGACTGTCCCTTCCCTATTAAATAGTCTTAACACCTCTGTTGAAAATAATTTGAATATGTATGCAAGAGTTTACTTCTGGGCTTTTATTCTATTCCACTGATCTATATCTCTGTCTTTATATCAGAACCATATGGTTTTGATTACCATAACTTTGTAGTAAGTTTTGACATGAGGAGGTGTGAGAACTACAATTATATTCTTTTTCAAGATTGTTTTAACTCTTTGGGGTCCCTTGAAATTATGCCTGAATTTTAGGATGGATTTTTCTATTTCTACAGAAAATGCCATTGGGATTTTGATACTGACTGTATTGAATTTGTAGATTACTTTAAGTAGTAGTTTAACAATATTAAATCTTCCAGTCTGTGAACACAGTGTGTCTTTTCCTTTATTTGTGTCATCTTTAATTTCTTTCAGCAATGTATTAGAGGTTTTAGTGTATAAGTCTTTCACCTCCTTGGTTAAATTTATTCTATGTATTTAATTCTTCTTGATACTATTATAAATGGAATCGTTTTCTTAATTTCCTTTTTAGATTCCTCATTGTTAATGTATAGAAACACAAATGATGTTTGTTTATTGGTTTTGTGTCCAATATCTTTGTTGAATTTATCTATTAATTATAACGGTTCTGTGTGTATGTGTTGAGGGGGAATCTTTAGGATTTTCTACATATAAGATCATATTCTCTATGAACAGAGATAATTTTGCTTCTTCCTTTCCAATTTGCATGTTTTAGTTTGTTTTTCCCCCTTAAATGCTCTGGGTAGAACTCCTAGTACTATATTAAATACAAGTGGCAAAAGTGGGCATTTTTTCTTATTCCTGGTCTTGAAGGAAAAATTTTCATTGTTTTACCATTGAATATGATATTAGCTGTAAGTTTTTTCTTACATGACCTTTATTATGTTGAGGTAGTTTCCTTCTATTTCTTGTTTCTTGAGAGTTTTTATCATCAAAGGATGTTGAATTTTATCAAATATGTTTTCTGCATGGATTGAGAAGATCATGTGTCTTTTTTTCATTCTGTTAATGTGTTACAATGATGGATTTTCATATGTTGCACCATCCTTGCATTCCAGGAATAAATTCCATTTGATCCCAGCGTATAATCTTTTTCACATGCTGTTTAATTGAGTTTGCCAGTATTTTGTCTAACATTTTTGCATCAATATTTGTAAGGGATATTGGTTTTCTTTCCTTGTAGTTTCTTTTTCTGGCTTTGGTGTCAGGACATGGTAGCCTTATTGGATTTAAGAGGTATTCCCTTCTCTTCCAGTTTTTGTAAGAGTTTGGGAACGATTGCTATTAATTCTTTTTTACTGGTGAAGCAATTTTGTCCTTGACTTTCTTGTTGGGAAGTTTTTGATTACTGATTCTATCTCCATATAAGTTATAGATCTATTCAAACTTTCTATTTCTTCATGATTCAGGGTTGATAGGTTGTGTGTTTCTAGGAATTTGTCCATTTCATCTAAGTTATCCAATTTATTTGCATACAATTGTTTATAGTACTCTTTTATAATCCTTTTTATTTTTGTAAAGTCATAGAAATGTCCCCTCTTTCATTTCTCGTTTTAGTTATTTGAGCCTTATCTCTTTTTTTATTAGTTTTTCTGGCTGAAGATTTGTAAATTTTGTTTATCATTTTGAAGAATCAAATCTTGTTTTTATTAATTTTCTCTTGTTTTTACAACTCTATCTTGTTTATCTCTGCTCTAATATTTATTATTTTCTTCCCTCTGCTAGATTTGAGATAGTTTGCTTTTCTTTTTCTAGTTCCATAAAGCTTAAAGTTACATCATTTATTAGAGACCTTTCTTTTCTTATAATGTAGTTTTTTACAAACATACACTTACCTCTTAGCATTAATTTTGATGCATCCCATAAGTTTTAGTATATTGTGTTTTCATTTTCATTTGTCTCAAGATATTTTATAATTTCCATTGTGATTCCTTCTTTAACTCATTGGCTCTTTAAGAGTGTGTTGTTTAATTTTCACGTTTGTGAATTTTCTGGTTTTCCAGAAATATGCCATTGATTTCTACTTTCATTCCCTTGTAATTAGAAAACATACTTGATATGATTTTAATATTTTTAAATTTATTACAATTTGTTTTATGGCTTGATATTGCATATCCTGGATAATTTGCACTTGAGAAAATGTATGTTCTGCTATTGTTGATAGAGTGTTTTGTATACGTCTGTTAGGTCCAACTGGTCTATAGTATTGTTCAAGTCCTCTGTTTACCTATTGATCTTCTTTCTGGTTGTTCTATCCTATATGGAAAGTGAGGCATTGATGTCTCCTTTGCAATCATTATTGTAAAGATGTTTATTTCTGCCTTCAATTCTGTAAATGTTTGCATCATATATTTTGTACCTCTGATGTTTGGTGCGTGTGTGTTTATAACTATTATATCTTCTAAGTGAATTGACCCTTTTATTATATAATGTCCTTGTTTGTCTCTTTACTCATGGCCTACTGATGTAAGTGTTAATCTCATCTAAAATATGCCTTCACAGAAACATCTAGAATAATGTTTGACCAAATTTCTGGGTACCATGGCCTAACCAAGTTACCACAGAAAATTCACTATCACAGACAGTTTTACTAAATATGGAATTCTCAGTTGACAAAAGTTAAAAAAAATCAGCATTTTAAATATATCATCCCACTCACTTTTAGCCTACAACATTTCTGCTGATATATCAGCTGATTGTTTTATTGAAAAAAATCCCTTATATGTGATGAGTCACTTTTCCATTGCAGCTTTCAAGATTCTCTCTTTGTCTTTGCCTTTTGACAGTTTATATATATATATATATATATATATATATATATATATATATATATTATAACATCTCTCACTGTGGGTCTCATTTTGCTCATCCAACTTGGAGTTCATAGAGCGTCTTTGATGTCAATACATGTGTTTCCTCAAATTTGGAAAGTTCAGCCATTATTTCTTCAGAGGTTTCTCTGCTGCCTTCTCTCTTCTTCTTGTCCAACTCCCATAATGTAAATATTAGTCCATTTGATGGTATTTCATAAGTTCCTTAGTCTCTGTTCACTTTTATTCATTTTCTTTTCTTTTTGTTCCTCAGACTTGATTACTTCAAATGATATGTCTTTAATTTTGCTGATTCTTTCTTTTTATTCAAGTCTACTATTGAATCCCTCTAGTGAATTTTTCACTTCAGTTATTTGATTTTTCTGCTCCAAAGTTTGTTTGATTCTTTTCTATAACTTCTCTCTCTTTGTTGATGTTCTTATTTGTTCGTATATTGTTTTCCCTATTTTCTTTAGTTCTTTGTCCGTGTTTTCTTTTGCCTCTGAGAATACTTAAAGCATTGTTTAAAGTCTTTGTCTATTAAGTCTGATATGTATGTTTCCTTCAGTAACAGTTTCTGGATTTATTTTGTTCCTTGAATGGGCCTTGTCTTCCTGATTCTTTATATGCCTTGTGATCATTTGCTAAAAATTGAGCATTTATAAAATAGACACCTTGTCCAGTCTTTGCAGACATGCGTGGAAGAATTTCATTATTTAGTGAACCCCTGAGCCTTGAGATTAGCTCAAAGTGAAGCCTTAAGCTCTTCTTAGGTCTTTTGTGGACATACATCTTGTCTGGGCCAGTATATGTATAGTTTTATTTTCTTTCAGTTTTCTCCAGGTGCTTTTAAATGTCTTAATTTCCCAAAGAGTTTTCTCCCCAGCTTCATTTTGAGGCTTTAGATTTTTCAGTTTTATTTCTCTGCCTGCAATCATTTTCCCCAGAAATCTTTGGATCTGCAGTTCCCCTCCAGTTTCTAGTCCACCATGGTGCTGACCACTGCTTTCTGTGGTTTCCGGACTGAGATCTAAACTATATTGCCATTCCTCTTCTGAGGTTTGAGTTAGGCGAGACCCAAACCAGTCCCTCAGGCAGCCCAGAGGCAGGCTAGAACATTCCAAACAAGTTCTTCTCTGCTCCTTTCATCCAAAGGGAGAGAAACTAAGAATAGGCTACTTCTTCCTGATGGTGCTACCCCATACTGAGGGGAGGGTGGGACAGGGCAAGTAAAAATGCCATGAAATTTCTGTTTTGAATATGGCTTTTTCTTGATTGGATATTTGCTTAGTTGCTGTAAACTTTGACTCATTTCCAGAGCTCCTATAAAATTATTTTAGTCTATCTGCAGTTCTTTGTTTGATGTTTCCGTGGGAGAATAAGGTGGTAGGGCTTCCTAGTCTGCCATGTTGCTAACTCATTATTCTTGTATTTATTTCATCATTTTCTCCATTTCATTTTCTCTTTATAGAACTCCTCTTATTCAGATGGACCTCTTGGGCTGATCCTTTAACTTTTCTACTATTTATCACTTATTTTCCCACCTCTTTTTATATGTGTTCTATTTTATGGGATATTTACTCAATTTTATCTTCTATTTTTATTTTATTTTAAATGATGTAATCAAATTTCTAAATACACGCTTCCAGCTGTTCTTGGTTCATAGATACAGTATCTCCTCTACATCTACATCTCTGAGGATATTAATACCATATAGATTTGTTTGTTTGTTTGTGAGTGGTTCTTCTGCATGCTGTATTCTTCTGTTCCCCCAAGTTGCTTTATTCTTGGTGCTTTTCTGAAAAATACTGCTAATCCTTGTTTGTTCACTCATTTTTAAGAATAAGGTTCTGAAAGGCTACTTGGAAAGTTTGTTTTTGTATATGGTTGGGTTTCCTTGACTTGTGAGCTTTAATGTGTGATTAAGTGGGGTCCGGACTCTTCATTCAGGGGCCTGTATTATGAGGTTTCTTCATAAGAAGACTGTTCCCAAATTTTGCCTGTGATATATGAGTAACTGCCATTGTTCTCAGCAAAACTTGGTGTGAAGTTCCATTTCCTCTCCCAATTTTGTCAATTACCTCATCCCCCATCCTTAGCTGTACCTGATGTCCCTGAATCCAGAATCTCTCTGGTTTAACTTTTCCAGAGGATAAATCCTGTCAGGGCACAGGGGTAGAAGAGTGACCTGGTTATGTGTGGTTGCCAAAGGATCAGTTAATCTCATTATGTTTTACAACAAATCTTTAAACCATGTCTCCAATTCCCTGCCTTTTTGTGTTCTGCATTGTGAATTAGCTTTCTTCTTTGCTTCCTCACATCAAACCTTAAATTTCAACTTTATAGTGTCTGTTGTCAGTTATCTTTCATCCATCTGCTTTCCAACTTCTAAATGTATTTTGGTGTCACTGCTATTTTCTGCCTTTCTTTCGCATTGTCTTTGCACATTTTTTTTTCCTTTTTGATCATGGTACTGGGGTGCAAAGAGGGAGCAAAATATATATACATATGTTTAAACTATTTAATCCAGTCTGTTGCACCTGAAGTCTATATTGATATTTTAAATTGAGCTGGTTTGTTTCCACATTTTATATTAAATATATAGGAGGAAGGAAGATTAGGAAGGAGAGGAGGTAGTAGAGAGTTTGGGACACCTATCCTGTTCCAGGTAAGGGATATCTGAATCCTTGGAAAACATCACTCGTAAATCATGCTGAGTCCTGACTGACTTTCCTCTCAAGTGAATGCTTTGTGCAGCCAAAACCAATTGATCGTAAACATTAAAATGTGTTAGCCATCCTAGTGCTAGATAATGTCACATTGTAACATTTAATTTAATTTATTATTTCTGCTCTACAGATGAGGGAAGTGAGTTTAAAGAGCTAAGATAAGTATCCAAGGTCATAAAATCCAGAAGTGCCAGAGCTGGTACTATTTCCAGGCTCTGTTTCCTGATTCAAAGTCTAGTGCCCTTTCTATTTCACCATGGTGCCTCCTGAGGACTGTAAATGTATCACTATGTAATAATTAAATCATATGCATGGGAATGTGGTTGTGTTAGATTAAGCTGTCTGAATCTGTGAAATCTAATAAAATCTGTCATTCTTTCTGTCATTCCAGATATTGCGGAACTGCCCATTTTATGTAAAATTCTATTATTTCCTATTTATTTTTAATATTTCTGATGCCACAAAAAAGCCATGGGAGGGGCCAGCCTGGTGGCACATTGGTTAAGTTTGCATATTCTGCTTCCCTGGCCCAGGGTTCACTGGTTCGGATCCTGGGTGCAGACCTATGCACTGCTTGTCAAGCCATGCTGTGGCAGGCATCCCACATATAAAGCAGAGGAAGATGGGCACAGATGTTAGCTCACGGCCAGTCTTCCTCAGCAAAAAGAAGCGGATTGGCTGGAGATGTTAGCTCAGGGCTAATCTTCCTCAAAAAAAGAAAGATAAAAGCCATGGGAGTTGAAGAGTATCTTACTTATCTAAAATCATTATAATTAGAAGAATTAGAGTATAAATAACATTTTCCCCATATTTCTTTTATTTAAATCAGCCAATTGTCTTATACTTGTTTTAACAGTGATTAATTTTAAAAGAAGCCAGAAATTGTACTGATGCTTGAACAGATTATTATTTTTGGGATAAGTTTTTATCAATTCAGTATTAAAAACTATTTTTATTTTCTTTCACTCACTAATATCTTCTGTTACTTTTCAAATATTGAATTTTTCTATTTAGGATTATTTTCATATATTTTACCAATTTTTACATAATAGCATATATTCAAAGTCATGTAGGATGAGAAATATCTTTTCCTCTTAGCAGTGTCTCTCTTTCCTTCAATATAAACTTTTTCCTTTCAGAATAATTACTATAATTTCTTTCTCTGAACAAACTCAAATTTGGGCTCAAACAGACCTTAGTTTGGAAGATTAGGAAGTTTGGCAGTCTCTTCCTTCTACCATTTAGTTAATATTAAGTAATAGCATTGTGTTTGAGATGCAAACCCTTGCTGGATTACTTACTCATTTCCCCTAAATTGAAAGATGAGCAATGCCAGGAGTACTGAGTGGAAAGAGTGCTGTGACAGTCTCATAAGAAGCAGTGTCTTTTAACTTTTGTGATTTTCATAAGGAGAATCCAATTCAATCCTGGCTTCTACCTATTTGGTGTTTATTAAAATCTAGTTATAATAAATGAGTAAGTCCAGTAGATCAAACTTTTCATTGTTATTTAAGTATTCTATTTCTTTCCTGATTTTTCTTTTGTCTGCTGAACCAAGAAATGAGAGAGATATATTGAAATCTTTTATTATAATTGTGGATGTGTTTGCTTCTCCCTAATTCTATCATTTTTTTCCTACATTTTGAGTTGATTTTATTAAGCACCTACATGATTATGCTTCATACATATTCTTGGTGAATTGGACCTTTTATCATTGTGTATTTACCTTCTTTATGCCTAATAATGCTTTTCCTCATACTCTGTTTTGTCTGATATTAATATAGGTGCACTAACTGTATTTCAATTAAAATTTTCCTGATATATTTTGTGTCCTTTTTCTTTAGGCTTTTGCTTTATATGTGTATCATGAAAATAACAAATAGCTGGGCCAGCCTATTTGATCTATTTAATATGTATGTATTTATTGAGATAATTGGGTCTATTTCTGTCTTCTTTTTTTTTCCGTTTTGTTCTACTCTTTCTGTTTTTGTTTCCCTCTTTCTTGTTTTTTTTAAATATTTGATATCTATATTTCCCCCTGCTCTTTGACTTTTTATTTTCTAATGACAAATTATTATTGAAAGTTTTCACCCATTCCCCAAATGTTATCATCTTATATAATCAGAGTACAATTATCAAAACCAGGAAGTTAACACTAATATAATACTATTAACTTATCTGTGAACCATATTTATGTTTTGCCAACTGTCTGACTAATGTTCTTTCTCTTATCTAGGATCCAGTCCTATTATTGTGTAGATTTTAATTGTGTCATCATATATATATATATATATATATATACACTCTTTCTGTTCTATTTGATTTTAGCTTTAAGAAATTTTTTTTTTAAGAAACAGCAAATCTTATCTAATTATTTGATCAATGTTACTTTCCATATCATTTGCGGCATCTCCTAGATTTATTTCTCATCTTATTTCATCTCACTTTCCTTCAAAACTGTTTATAATGTAAGGCTATAGCAGAAAACCTTCCTTCACTTGTTAGCCCAGAGACTATTTTTTTTACCTTGACATTTGAACAATAAGATGGCTAAATTTTAAAGTCTATGTTCAAAATTTAGTTTCTGTCAATATGTTAAAAATATCACTCCATTATTTTCTTGCATTCAGTATTGCTATTGAGAAATCTGATGTCAGTTGATTCTTGTTCCTTTAGAAGTTTCTAAAGTTGTCTCCCTGTTTTTGGTATCCTTAAATTTCACTATAGTATATATAGGTGAGGTGTTTTTCCTCCTGCTTTCTTCTATTTCATGTACATTCCATATTTCTTCACAAATTTTCTCCTCTCCATTTTTACGTTTCTCTCCTTCTGGGACACTAGTTGCCTAAGTACTTTTACTTATATCCTCCATATCTTTCAAATTTTTTTTTTTATTTTATATCTCTTCACCCTTCCAAGACTTCTTTTGGGAGAATTCCTTAATCTGATCTTTAACTCATGAATTATTCTTCAGTTGCATCCATTTTACTATTTGTATCATCTTCCTACCTAAGGTTTTCACTTACATAGTTTTATTACTATTTTTTCATATTCCCATTTCTTATTACTTCTTCCTTTTTCTTTTTTGATACATTCAATATAATTATTTAAAATTTTTATTCTATCTAATTTTGCTCACATTAACATCTGTTGTTCAGTTTATTATCTTTCTCTTGATGTGGTTTAGCCTGTGAGGTCATATTCCTAAGGGTATTGGATTCTCTATTTGATAATTTGTATTGTGAAATTGCCAATTCAATTATATATAAATATATAATTATGATGTAATAAGGATAATAAAGTTTAGTGTATTAATAGACCCTAGTCTATGCCAATCCAGATAAGTTCAAGGAGCTTATGTGGCAGAGCTCTCTGGCAGAGACCACCAAGCTCCATAGATAAGACACTCACATTTGGTGTTATCGCACCAATTTTTCAGATTGGCTACCCTTCGAAACCTTAGAGAGAATCTATCTACATTGTGATCCACCATCCACAGGCCGTATCTTCATATGAATTTTTTGTTGCCCAAATTATTCCAATAAACTCCAACTAATCTTTCTGATACCAATACATCATTTGAAAAACATATATTTGATTATATGATTTCCTTCTTCTAAACTTTAAAAAGAAGATCATTGCCTATGGAATAAATTTTTTTGTGTGGCTTTCAAGTCCTTATGTAATCTGGTTTGGGGTTATTTTCTAGCCTCGTATCTCAGTATTTCTCCTTCTTTACAAAGGCTATGTTCTAGTTATACAGACTGCTTATAATTCCAAGAGTATAACACTGTGCCTATGCTTATGTTTTTTTCCTCCACCTAGAAGTCCATTTATTTTTGCCTGTTGAAACCCGCTTATTCTGCAATACTGTAATTACATTTGTTTTCTCCACTGCATTTTGTTCTCTCCAGTAATTACAACTAATGCCTTGATCTTATGCATCCCACAATACTCTGTTGGTACCTTTTGTTATGGTTGTTTTTGCAAAATTTCCCCTTGCCCAAATATGAATTCCTTGAAAACTGACTTTTTTTATCTCTGATTTCACAACATCTGGCAGTGTATTGTACCCACACAAACTATTCTTAAGTAATCTTGAATCAATGTGTAAGTGAAATCTGCCCATATCCTGGAGAGAGAAATCGCGTGGCAATAAGTAAGCAAACAGATAGTAGTAATTCCTTGTTCCCTCTCAACTGTCATGCTTTGCTGTAGAGTCAACAAGGATTCCATAAAAGCTCCTTATACCCTTTATATCTAATTATGTGTTTTATCCTTTTATTCATTAATTTTTTCAACAAGTTTATAGAGTAACTATGTGCACTTGAGATAAGGTAGAGAACAGCTGTTCTGAGAGCTTATAGAGCAGTATTTCTTAAACTTTCTCAAATCATGGTATGTGTTAAAAATGATAAAATTTGCATGGCACACTGAGGTAAACAGAATGGTTTAGAAGAGACTGTAAAAGGGCTTGGTAAAAAATTGTATTGTTTTCTTTATATTATATAATTATGATAAGGATAATAAAATATAATGTATTAGGTAACATACATATATGTAGGTGTATTATATGTATTTTTATATACATATGAAACTTCTAAATAAAATATTTGGAATATTTTGAATAATAAACTGGAACTTCTTTCTGTAAATGTGAATTTCTATTTTATGCTTAAAATAACTGCATAACATTTCTGATCAATACTTAGTATTGATTTCTTATTTTTGTAGTCACTATTAATGAGAATTTTTTTTCAAATTTTATGTTTTATAAAGCTGTTTGATTTTTTTAAAAATATGCACATATGCCAATTTGATAAAAATAATTTAATTAAAAAAATAGACTGTTCAACTATATTGAATACTCACTAAAAAGTCTTGAAATAGGAGAACAAAACTGTATTTATTGAATTTGGAACATGGAAACTTAACAGTGACCTTGACAGAGAGTAAGTTCAGCAAAGTGGCAGAGACCGGAGCCATGTTGGCAAAGGTTAAGAGTGAATGGAAGTAAATTGAAGACATTACCTAATTTAATTCTTTTGAGGAGTTTTAAAATCTATAATCTTTATGTTCATAATGACCTCAAGGTACTGAAATAAAGAAATCAACTTTCTGAATAACAGAATTCTTAAATTATAATCCAAAGACGTTTTTAGTGTTATAATTTTTTTATATTTATAATTTGAAAATTGATCATTGATGTATGAAGTATAAGAAAAATTAGGATCTGAATATTTGAATAATCAAAGCGTTATACTCAAAGTTAATCCTGGATATCAGAGTTTAAAAAATATATGTTGTTAAATAGGTGAAAGAGAGTTTGGTAAAGGTATTTAGGTAATTACCCCTCTCCTTTTAAGGTACAGGGGATTTGAATGAATGGCTACAGGTTAATATTTTCAAAGTGGTCCTAACTGCTACCTAACTCCTACTAGGCCAGAAACCCTGTCATTAATCTGAGCATGAATGTGAGCCATCATTGTCACACAATATGCGTCATTGCTAAGAGGACTTATCCCCTAGATACTATTCCCCTTGAGCACTGATTTTTAATTTTTTTTCTTCTTTGATCACAAATCCAAATCTGATGAAATTTAAGAACATGTTAAAAAATAATAATTTCTCTCTGTTCTGAAAAATGCACAGATGAGCACGCATTCATTTATTTATAATTTCAAGGAGTTCATGGGTCAAATGAAGACTCAGTCATGTTCCTTTAATTAGTTGATAAAAACAGGAATCACATAATTTAGATCACAAATAAGTTTTTATGCTGCCTCTAAAATCTCCAAAAATAGTCTACCCCAGCATGTAATGGTATGTTTTTATATCTTCATACCTTGAGCAACTCCTAAGCGTTAGGCATTGCATAAGATTCCCTTGAGACACATGAAATGCTCAGTTATTCTCAAAGAACATGAATTAGTCTGAGCGCTACTCATATCATCTGTTACTATAATTCCAACTTAAAGATATCATTATGAAATATTAGTATTTATACAGATAAATACAAGAATAAACAAACTATCCACAAGAGTGATATATGATTTTTAATGTTTACTTAGAAATAACATATAATTATGTCATACAGTGTTTTTTCTGATCCTTATATTGTTGCTATAAGATCAGCCAGAATAATTCATAATTCGTATATTGCCGAGTATCGCAACTCCTACATGGGACCATATTTTCCCCTTCACTTTATCACCAGGACATTTCAAGTTGGCAAAACTTTGAAAATATTTACCAGATAAACAAATACACTACTGAATGAGGGACCCATGGCTATTTATACAATGACTATATGTGTCAGTTTTGCCCTGAAAAGTCTCAATTAGTGCCTGTTGTCTTGGTATAATTATTAATAACAGTGCCTCTCAGTCTCGAAGATGTTCCAATTTGAATGATATATGATTACACAATTTGTGTGCCATCCTCATTTTCTCTCATTCATAGCCAAATTTAACATGAGTGGATTGTCAAATTAGATTCACAAATCAAACATCTTATTCTTGTCTCAAACTTTACTACAGGCATACCTTGGAGAAATTGCGGGGTCCATTCCAGACCACTGCAATAAAATGAATATCACAACAAAGTGAGTCACATGAATTTTTTTGGTTTCCACTGTATATAAAAGTTATGTTTATATTATACTGTAGTCTATTAAGTGTGTAAAACATTATGTCTAAAAAAATAAACATTCCTTAATTAAAAAATACTTTATTGCTAAAAAGTGCTAACCATCGTTTGAGCCTTAAGTGAGTCGTAATTGTTTTGCTGGTAGAGGCTCTTGTAAAAAATGCAATATCTGTTAAGCACAATAAAACAAGATATGCCTGTAATAATTTCAAGGATACAAATACCCAAGAGGCTCAAATGAAGCAGGGAGAGATCTGGGACATCAAGAGTCGCTCTCCAGGTTCTTTCTTCCCTTGAAGAACATGCACCTGTGGCCCAGCAAAATAGATGCAATCTCTAGTGAAGTTTATGGGTTTACCTCATACAGAGGCAAGTGTCTATATTATGAAATATTTCTGTTTTATATTTCAGACAGTTCTATAGTTTATACTACATTCTCCCGGAGAGTGTAAACTCACGGGTTCTGGGTTTATTTAACATAAGCAATCCTTTAGCCAGGCACCGTTCTGCTAACGGCATTCAATAGATAAGGTCTCTTCCTTCTGGAAAATATCATTTGTCCATTTTTTCTGGGGTCCAAGTTGACATGGGTATTAGATTAGATCACCTGCCTTCTTTCCTTTCCCCGTGGGCATCCACCTTATAAACAGAATGAACGACTGACGCTTTAACACCTTCCTCCCACCCCATAACAGGTTTGGAAATTTAGAGAGTATTTTATTATACTTATATTTTTTTAGTACATTTTAGGTTATTACTACATATATATATTTAGGAGCTCTAGACATTCAAAATCCAACAGTAAACAAGGCATATAAAACCCTACCCTTATGGAGCTAGCCTATTAGTTGTAAGGATGATATTATATGTTTCAGTGGAACTTCTATCAGATTCTGAAGTTAAAAGGCCCTGCCTATAACTTGTGAATAATGATAGGTATTATATTTTCTCACTTATATTATCAAATAAATCAATCAAATTATACATGACAACATAACTGCTGATTGCTTTTATTGTAAATATTATCCCAAATTCCTGTTTTACTAATTATTAGCTTGTAATAAATAGATGCTTTTAACTTGTTAAACCTATTTTTCCTTCTAGTTTTTATTTTATATTGCTTAACCAAATTTTTTTTCCATATGAAAATGATATATCACTGCAAGTCAAATGTTTTAGAGAGAGATGATGCTTCATGAATGGCTATTCTATCTTATATTTTAAGATATTTTTTTCAGTGTTAGAAATTAAACAGATCAATTTCTTGATTTATACTGAAAGGATATGGCATACCAGACAGACGCTGTGACCCTAAAAGTGTGTGTTATGTTAGTGTTTTTTTAAGCCTTTTTAGAATGTGTAGCTGGAAGATGGGCCAATCCTTTACAGTTATTTCAGAGCAGCATTTATATTTCAGATATAGTTATGAAGAAGTAAATTCAAATCCTTTACAAAAAGTACCAGCAGTTATATAAAAGATATTTCTGAGAACAAAACTGCTATTTCCTATTCTGAATATAAGGTCAAAGGGTTTATTATTTGAGGGTCATTATATCAAAGTGCCTGTGATCAGATTTATACAATCTTTAGTTATTTTACCTCCATTACATACTTCATCTCGCTCTAAATCCACTTACGAGTTTGAAATGAAGACTCTAAAGGAGATTTTATGGTTTCCATTGAAACACATTACATTTTCTGCCTCCAACATATTTCTTCCAAATTCATCCAGTTTATCATATCTTGCTGATTTCAACTCACTTGTGCTTTAGACAATTTTAACAGTGCTTTTTTTTCTTTTCTCCTAAATTGTTTGCTGGAATTACTGAATTTAGTCCAGAATATAAAATAGTATCAACTAAATTACTTCAGATGAGCAATTAGAGCATACTCATGCATATAAAAATAGAAATCTTTGTTGCCAGATTTAAAATTAAAAGCAAAAAAAATTTCTTTTATATCAGTATAGTAGTTCAAATTGCTTTTTAAATATTTTTAATGTCCTTAGACCAAGAAAGGAGAGGGAGGAAGTTAAATTCAAATGAAAGTAAGTAAAACTTGAGGGAAAGAAAATAGGCTTTGAAGTCAGATGTATTTAGATTTATTTTCTGATTCTAAAAAACAATGACATATATCCTGTATACTCGCTGCATTGCCGATCTTCCCATGCAGATAGATAGGAATTGTGATCATTTCTGTCCACTTGACTGTGAGCAGAAGTGAAACTTACCACTTCAGAGTGAAAGCAATTAAGAGCATCATTCTCTTCCTCTGCTATGTAGATCTTGTAGGCCATGTGTTCCATTAGCATATCTGTGAGGTCCTACTGACACACATTGGTTCCCATATGAGGAATAGATAAATATTTACTGTGCTAAGCTACTGAGATTTCAAGGTTTACACGTGATAGAAGTTAAGATTAACTATGCTGATAAATACAGAAATTGATACTATAACAAAAACTTTAAATATAGTCTTTTCTTAGTGATCAGATTAAAAAAATGATGTCAGAGACTAGAAAAATGGCAATCCAAGGTTTATAGCAAAGCATTTCCCTGTGACAACTTGGAAGACAAACTATGTGTCTACTAACTTATGGCTCTAGGGGAAAAAGTTGAAAAACAGAGTATTGATTCTGTGTGTTGGTTGTACTGGACTGTCTTTGGCAAGTTACCCTATAGAAAAAAGAAGAGCTCAGCAAAGTAGCTGGTTTTCAAGGCAAAATAAATGAGAATGGAGTGTTCAGAAATTTAGGGCCTTTACCTTTGGAGAAGCTGTCTGCGTCTATAATCTCAAATAATAAAACCTGTAATTTCGTAAGTCTTTGAGACAAGGCCCAAACCTCTTAGTTTGGAATGATGACTCAGGATAATTTAGATTAAGCGTGTGGGTTTCCCACCTATTGTTCCAGATAGCTTCATAGTTAAATCATTAGAGTGAGAATGGAAGAAAGTAAGAAAGAAAAGGAAGATTTGAACACTACATATGACTCCAAAAGAACTTTGAATGTGATTAATGGCACATGGAACTGACAGAAAAAAAATGGATAAACATGTGAAGTTTTAATATAAGGGTATTACCAGAGAATCTTAGTATGAAATACCTTTGACCATTCAAGACTTAAATATACACTTGAGTCCCCAGTCTTTAGCAAGTAGGAAGTTCACTGAAAAAGACTTTGTGGCCTCCAAGGTGGGCAATTCTCCCACCTGAGATATGGTCAAGGAGGAAAACGAAAAAGGAACAACCTCCAGAAGACAGAACTCACAAAAAGAATCAGGGACTAATCCAGGAACCACCCATACCTGAAAATAAGAGAACTTCACAGAGTGAACCAGTAGCTAGCTAGTGTGTGCCTCCCGTTCTTCCCATTCGTGGTTGGCCTTTCCCTAGTCCAACTTTATATGTTCAATATGTGTATGGATGGGTAAGGCAGGAGGCAGATGACTTGTCTTTTTAATTCATTAGTCTTGGGACTAAAACCTTATCCAGACCTGATTATGAGACTATTGCCCACATTTAGAGATTCTGGATTTGATAGGACTTTCAGTTGTCTCCCTTCGGGAATGTGTTCAATGTTTAGGAAAAATGGATCAAAGGATATTTGGTGACCTGTGACAATGATTTTGTGCTTAGAAAATATTCCACTTGTTTCTCTGCATTTCTCAGCTTCCCTCAAAGTTTGGTTGGGGCTACATAATTTAGTTCTGGTCAATAGATTGTGACTTGAATTAAGTGTGTCGCTCCTGTTTCAGAGGGTCTACTACATTATGGAGGAGAGATGCCCAAACCACTTTAGATTTACATGAGCAAGAAGTCAACCTTTGTTATGTTAACCATTATGATTTTGTTTTCTCTGTTGTGACAGATAGTGTTAATTATGCTAACCATAGTGGTTGCATTTTATTTAGTCAAAAGAGTATAATAAAAGCATATACTAAAAGGGTATTCCTGAAGTGTGTTGTAATAATTAAATGAGAAAATACATGTATAGAGCTTGGCATAAGGCTTAGCACACAGCATATATTCGGTCATGCAGTAAATGTCTAGCACATAGCAACTATTCAATAAATGTTCGCTGGTGTTGTTATTTTTGTTGTTGTTAGAGCTCATATACCCATAGGCCTAAAATTTATGTATGAAAATTTGTTCTGTAGCTTTACTGAGAAATTTCTCCATTGCATGATATTTTTTGAGAATTTGCAAAAAGAAGTAGTAAGCAATAGAAGCCCATAGGGGATTACTAAGTACAATTGTATCAAATAAATCTAATTTCCATTATTATTGGTGTTAAAGTAAAAATAATTTAGATAGATAATGTCTATACAATCTGTCTTGATTTCAGGAAGATCTTTGAATTTAAGAGATTCTCATAATAACTTTTTGGATAAAGTGGAAAATATTTAGACATGGATACAGCTTTTTTCTAACACAACAACAGTTAAAAATGAATCAGTGTTAATCTGGAGTTAGGTTTGTAATGGAATATCTTGATATCACCCTCTTTACTTCAATATTTTTAGGAAACGCCTAGAGTAAAGTATAAACAATGTGATTTTATGTTTCCTGAGGCGGGGAATGTTAGCTAATATTCAGTGAAAGAACAGGATTATAAGTACAGTCATGCACCACCTAACGATATTTCAGTCAAAGATGGACTGCATAGACAAAGGTGGCCCCGTAACATTTGCACCCTATAGCCTAGATGTGTAGTAGGTTATTTCATCTGGGTTCATGTAAGTACACTATATGATGTTCACACTATGACAAAATAGCCTAATGATGCATTTCTCAGAATGTATCCCTATCATTAAGTGATACATGACTGTAGTGAGACTGAAACAATGAGCTCAATCCAAGAAGATAACATTTTATAAAAATAAGTCTAAGTCTGTCACTTAAAAAAACTATTTAAGGGGGCTGGCCCCGTGGCCGAGTGGTTAAGTCCGCGCGCTCCGCTGCAGGCGGCCCAGTGTTTCGTTGGTTCGAATCCTGGGCGTGGACATGGCACTGCTCATTGAGCCACAGTGAGGCGGCATCCCACATGCCACAGCTGGACAGCTGGAGGGACCCACAGCGAAGAATGTACAACTGTGTACTGGGGGTCTTTGGGGAGAAAAAGGAAAAAAAAAAAAAAAACTATTTAAGGGCCGGCTCCTTGGCTGAGTGGTTAAGTTCGCGTGTTCTGCTGTGGTGGCCCAGAGTTTGGATCCTGGGCGCGGACATGGCACCGCTCATCAGGCCACGTTGAGGCGGCGTCCCACATCCCACAACTAGAAGGACCTGCAAGTAAGATATACAACTATGTACCGGCGGGGGGGTTGGGAAATACAGCAGAAAAAAAAAAAGGAAAATTGGCAACAGTTGTTAGCCTAGGTGCCAATCTTTAAAAAATAAAAATAAAAATAAAATAAATAAAAAAAAACTAAGCACAGACGAAAGGATTCATGACTTAAAGCAAATTTGTGTGAAATAGACTTACATTTTCAGTTGACCTCAAACATTGTGAATGAACAGTGTATTTTGTACCTGTTCAATAGCTGGTGGATCATTGGTTTTATGAATTATGGTATCTAGAATAAAATAAAAGCCTATTGTTTTACTCTAATGGTAGTTCTTATTACTTGGTGTTCAGATTATTATTCACCCTTTAAAAGCATCATAACCAATTAAAGCTCATTTTGGAAAGTATAATTGTGATGCTTATGGGTTTTGGAATCAAGCAAAGGGATACTCTTCCTTAATACAAAAAGTTTCTTAAAATTAAAGAAGTCAAAATTAAAATGGGCTACTTCAAGAATTAGTAACATCCTTCACTGAAGGTGTTGCTAATTGCACACTAAGGTGTGCAAACAGAAGCTGAGATAAGCATTTGCTCCGATTATTGTGTGAAGAAGACAATAAAATTAATTGGCTAGGTTGTGCTAAAAATCCTCTGTACTCCTATCTTGTAACAGTCTGTAGTTCTTTGATTGTAAATACGTTGTCTTTAGGTTGCTACTATCATATCAAAAACTGTAGGTCAGCAGTTCTTTCAGGAGGTATAAAAAATTTAAATTATCTTCATGGTAATAGTAAGACATTATTTTTCTTTTGCAGTTCCATTCTCATAGGTATAAAGTGGAGTTTTCCAAAGGCTGCATAATATATAATGATGACATCTCTGATTTTAACATGTAATGAGTTTATTATTTTACTCTTAAATGAATAAATATTTTTTAAAATTCTCAGTTTTTATTTATAATATAGTAGAAATCAATAGATATAATTTATCTCCCCCTCAAAAAAGCTCTTTGAGATTCTCAATAATTTTTAAAGGTATAAAGGAATCCCTATGAACAAAAAGTTGATCTAGGTGCTTTGATTACAGAATCAAACTCCCTGATTTCATAGGATTTACATGCCAACGCAGGAATATAGACAACAAACAAATAAATAAAATGATTTTAAATGGTGGTAAGCATCATGAATAAAACATAGAAATGTGATACAGAATGAAGGGACGGGTGATGGGGTACTTTAGGTAACACAGCCTTATTTATATTAGAGAGTCTTCTTTAGATAGGTTAGGTCACTTCTGAAGACACAATATTTGTTCCCTGATGAAAAAGAATGATCCATGTGTCAACCTACAAAAACAGAAACCAGTTTAGGAGACAAAGTGTTTATTTGGGATCAACGAATTGCAATATGGAGAGCACAGACTCAAGTAGAAATCCAAATAGTGTCTTGATTACTGGAGAGTGGCTCAGGGTTTTACTGGGAAAAAGGGGGGAAGATGAGGTAAGTTGTATTAAAGAAGAGTTCATTGGTGCTAGATGAAGTAAGGCTAGGTTTGTATTGCATAGATTGGCTTGAGATTCAGTCATCAGGCAAAAGGCCAGATTTGTACTTCATTCATGGGGTAGTGATTCTATCATCAGCCAAGTCCAATTTCATCACTCTTTACAAACAGGATATTCTGTCCTTACTGACATCTTGGAATGTTGGTGGTTTGGTCCAGTTTAGAAGATAAAGAAAACAAGAAATCCAAGGCAATTTCTCTGAAATGGCTATTCCGGCTCTTTTGTAATACGGCTCCACTCATGTTATCTTTCACACATGTGAAGATTGTAGGAAAGAGTATGACAAGCAAAGGCAACAACTAAAGCCATAAACTAGGAACAAGCTTCACGTTTGAGGATCAAAATTAAGTCCTCTGAACCTACTGTATAGTGAGTGAGTGACGAGTGATAAGATTGGATAAAAGGGAAGAGCCTTGTAAGGCAAAGTAACGCAAGTATCATAACTCAGGCCTAACTGTGGTAGTCCTCTCCATACTTACCTTTAAGTTTAGCCTTTTTCAGCCATAATCATATAAAAAATTATGTTCATAACCCCCCAAATCAATATATTTTAAATTTAAATGCATATTATTAAGTGTAAGAAACCAATCTGAAAAGGCTACATACTGTATAATTCTAACTATGTCACATTCTGGAGAAAGCAAAACTGAGGAGACAATAGAAAGATCAGTGGTTGCCAAGAGTTAGAGAGAGGCAGGAAAGAGAGATGAGTAAGTGGAGCACAGAGGATTTTTTTTAAGACAATGAAATTATTCTGTATGATATTCTAATGATTGATACATGTCATTATATATTTGCCCAAACCCAAAGAATGTAGAAAACCAAGAATAAACTCAAATGTAAACTATGGACTTTGAGTGATAATATTTTGTCAATGTAAGTTCATCAATTGTAACAAATTTACCACTCTGGTGGAGATATTGATAGTTGGAGAGGTTATGTGTGTCAGGACAGGGGATATATGGGAACTCTCTGTACTTTCCCCTCAATTTTTCTGTGAACCTAAAACTGCTCTAAAAAATGAAGTTAATTTTAAAAAACACACACAAAAGTTTAAAATTCAGTGCTTTTTGTTCACTTTTAATCTCCGGGCAATGCAACCATCATGACTACCTAATTAAAGATTATTTTCATCACTGCTAAAAGAAAGCTGACACCCACTAGCAGTCACTTCTTGTTCCCTCCTCTTCTTAGCCCTTGATAACCACAAACTTGCTTTATGTCTCTATGGATTCTCCTATTCTGGACATTTCGTATAAATGTAAGGGCAAAATATGAGGGATTTTGTGTCTGGTTTCTTTTATTAGCATAATGTTTGCAAGGATCATGTATGTTGTAGCATGTTTCAGTATTTCATTCCTCTTTATAGATGAACAAGATTAATTATATGGAAGTAACACATTTTGTTTATCCACCAGTTGATGGACATTTTAATTTTTCAATTTTTGGACTATTATAAATAATACTTTTTTCATATACACATTTTTATGTGGACATATGTTTTCAGTTCTCTTGGGTATATAGATAGGGGTAGAATTGGGGAGTCATATGGTAACTCTGTGTTTAACATTTCAATGAACTACCAGGTTGCCACCCATGTATGGGAATCCATCGGCAATATATGAGGGTTCCAATTTCTTCTAATTCTCACAACACTTGGTACTGCTTTTTTTTATTATAGCCATACAAGTGGGTGAGAAAGGAAATCTCATTGATTTTTTATTTGTCTTCCTTTGATGACCCTTTGGATGAGCATGTTTTTATATGCTTACTGGACATTTGTATATCTTCTTTGGATTAATTTACATTCAAATACTTTGCCGATTTTATAACTGAGATATATTTCCTTTTATTATTGACTTGTAAGTGTTCTTTGTATATTCTGGATACAAGTCTCTTAGCAGATATGTGGTTTGCATATATTTTCTTTCTTTCTGTGAGTTGGCTTTTCACTTTCTTGATGGTATCCTTTGAAACACAAAGGTTTTTGTTTTTTTAATTTTGATGTAGTCCAATCTCTCTCTCTCTTTTCTCTCTCTCCTTCCTTTTTGTTTCCTCTCCTCCCCTTCTCCCCTACTTACTTTTAGTATTATTGGCTTGTGCTTTTGGTGTCATATCTAGGAAATCACTGCCTAAGCCAAAGTTATGAAGAATTGCTCCTATGTTTTCTTCTAAGAGATTTATAACTTTAATTCTTATATTTAGGTCTATGATCCATTTGAGTTAATTTTTACATTTGTTGTGATATAGGGGTCCAACATCATTCTTCTGAATGAAATATTTAGTTGTTCTAGCACCATTTGTTGAAAAGACTATTCTTTACTCATTGAATTGTCTTGGGATTCCTGTCAAAAATCAAATGACCATAAATAGGCTTATTTCTTGGCTCTCAATTTTGTTACATTGATGTAAATATCTATCTTTATGCCATTATCACTCTCTCTTAATTAATTCTAATTTTGTGGAAAGTTTTCAAATGAGGCAGTGCAAATTCTCCAGTTTTTCATTTTTCAAGCTTCTTTTGTCTCATTAGAGTCACCTGCAATTCCATATGGAATTTTGGATCAGCTTGTCCATTTCTCATAAAAAGATCCTTGGAATTTTGATAGGGATTATTTGAATCTCTAGATTTTTTGGGGTAGTATTGCCATTTTAACAATTTTAAATTTTCCAATCCAAGAACATGGAGTTCTTTATGTTTAGTTAGATCTTCTTTAATTTATTTCAACAATGTTTTGGGGGTTTTGTTTTTGTTTTTGTTTATTTTTACTTTCAGTATACAAGTCTGCCTGGTAATTCTTTTACTAAATTTATTCCTAAATGTTTTATTCTTTCTGATGCTTTTATAAGTGAAATTGTATTCTTTTGTTTGAATTATTTGTTGATAATATATAGAAATACAATCGATTGTTGAATATTGATCTCGTATCCCGTAATCTTGCTGAACTTATTAGTACTAACAGTTTTTTTAGTGTATTCATTAGATTTCCCGTAGAGAACATCATCTCATTTACTTAAGGAGAGAATTTTGCTTCTGCCTTATCAATTGTGATGCCTTTTGTTTTTCTTGCTGAAGTGCATTGATGAGAACCTCCAGCATAATGTTGAATAGAAGTGACAAGAACAGTCATCCTTGTCTTGTTCCTAATCTTAGGGAAAAAGCATTCACTATTAAGTATTGTGTTAGGTGTGGGATTTTTGTAGATACTCCTCATCAAACTGAAGCATTTTCTTCTACTCTGAATTTGTTGAATCATGAAAGGGTGTTGGAGTTTATCAACTACTTTTCCCCCATCAATTGAGATGATCATATAGTTTTTGTTCTTTACTCAATTGATTTTGTCTGCTACATTAATTTTTGGATGTTCAATTAACCTTGCATTCTTGGTATAAATTCAACTTGGTCATGATGTATAATACTTTATTATATGGCTAGATTCAATTCACTAGTATTTTGTTAAGGATTTTTGTGTTTATATTCATAAGGTATGTTGGTCTGTAGATTTTTTTTGTTATTTTTGAGGGGGCAATCAGGGTAATACTAGCCTCATAGAATGAGTTGGAAAGTGCTTCCTCTTCTGTTTTTTTTTTGGAAGAGTTTGTGAAGAACTCATATCAATTTTTATTCAAATGTTTGGTATAAGTCATCGCTGAAGCCATTTGCATTTGGTTTAATGGTGTTCCCCAAAATATCAGGATCTAATCTCTGAAGGTGGAGGAAAACTGTATAAAAGGAAACTTGAAAAGGGAAGAAATCATAAAGCTGCAATTGACTTCCTTGGGATAATGAAACTCATCACAAAAGACCACCTATTGTATGATTCCATTTATAATAAATGTCCAGAATACGTAAATCTATAGAGATGAAAGGTAGATGAGTGGTTGCCTAGGCTTGGAGAGATGGTGGAGGTCGAGGGATGGAGAGTGACTAATGGTTATAACATTTCTTTTTGGCATGGTAAAAATGTTTTATACCGACATTGTGGTGATGGTTGCACAACTCTGAATATATTGGAACCATCGCATTGTACACTTTAATGGTTTAATTGTTAATTTTTATGGTATGTTAAATATATCTCAATAAATATCTTGAAAAAATCACATGTAGACATTTTTAAAACATGCTGGATGTCAACAGTGAGGATGTTTATCTGAGATATTGCTGTCACTAAAAGGAGCCTTATCATTGCAGTTGAAAGAACTATTTGTAAGCAACCTCATTTGTTGATGATCAAGCAACAACATTTTAAGTATTTTACATGTTCGTATGAAAGGTATTTATAATTATGTGTTTTATTGCTTTCATATTTACTATGTTTTTTTCCAAAATTATAAGATTTTGTGGTTAACATGTAATGCATTACAAATTTTCCTATTAGAATATAGAGAAATGTGCTCCTGGATAGCATTTCCACCCAGAATTTCTAATTTTCAGAAATGTATTAATGGTATTAAGTGGGAAGATAATTTCTCTGCATCTCTATAACTTTCTATCCTATTGCACTCAGTCCCCAATATATCTCTGTTACATGTGAGATGTGTGATCTTTTGTAAACTTTTTTCTTTCTAGTGATAGTCCTGGATCATATCTTAGGCCATGTATACCACATAACGTGTGTATATGTAATGAGGAGGGATGAGAGAAGATCTCAGAGCCTTTTGTAATGTTACTAATAAAATTAATCCCAAAGGAAGAAAATGGCCAATATGTCACCATAATTTAAATGACATTTATGCATCTAACATATCAGGGAAAACTCAGTGTATGACAGAAGCTGATGTCATTACTTTTTTCTCTATTTTTGCTTTCTTTTTCCTTTCCCTTCTATTCTCCTTTGCTTCACCTGAACTCAAAGCTGCCTCAAAGCCTATTTATCACACAAGGTTATCCATTTATGCTAAGATATCAGGGAGTTTTGCTGAAGAGAGCAACTACTTCAGACCCATTTGTGAGCATTCAGATCAGAGCTGCGCTGATTTTAAATAGTCTTAGACCATTTGTTTCTTCACAGATGGCTCATAAATCTGTAATACATTTAGAAGAACCAAACAAGCTATGTTGACCACAAATGGTACTGGTTTCTGTGTTCCTGTGAGTTCTAAAAGTTGCATGTGGCAGTTAAAACTATCCGTTGAGACAATAGAAAATACGTTGACTAAAATATGGTCTAGTTGTTTTGCTCTTAAATAGAGAAGTTCATATAAAGTACAAATAAAGGATAATTGATTTTTAGCAAACAGTTCTTTTTTCACAGGGTAGACTATATATGAAAAAATAATTGTGTTGCCCTCATGTTGAAGAATTCAGTTTGTGGAAATTATGACTGCATCTCAAAATTGTCAGGTATTATTAGTAAAAAGTATACAAAGGTGTCATTTTCCTCAATTTTTATCCAAGTACTGTTAGTAATTGTGTAAATGGAAACAAATAACATTAGTTCAAAATGATTTTCTTATTTTTAGGATAAAATACTTTAAAATAACATTGTGTTAATGAAAAATTAAAATGATTTTTAATGGTAAAGAATTTAAATATGACGCATTAGTGAAATGTTGGCTTGTGTTTTGAATACAAAAGCTATGAACTTCCAAAACAGTAACACAAATGAAAATGTTTAATCTAATTCACAGTCTGATTTTCCTCCAGTATTTCCTTTCTCAACAAATGGCATCACCATCCATCTAGTTCCTCAAGCCAAAATGCTGGCATTCACCCTTGATTGTTTCTCCCCCTCTGCTCCCTAGTCTAATTTATCAGCAAGCCCTATTGGCTTTGCCTTTAAAACATATCCCAAGTCTTTCTTCTCAGCAATTCATCACTTTCACTCCAAGCCCACTTCCATCAAATCTTGCCTGGGCCTCTCTAGTAGTCTTTAAAGCAGTTTCCCTCCTTACATTCTTGGGGTCCACATTCAAATCCATTTTATTCGTGGTAAAATCACATATCACATCACTCCCCTCCTTAAATGGTTCAAAATCTCGGAATAAAATCCAAACTGTTTTCTGTGGCCTACAATGCCCCATGTAGTCTGGCCCCTGCCTTCCTCTGACCACATCTCACCCCACCCTCCTTTTGCTTACTGGGTTCCAGCAGAAATGGCTTTCTCTTTGTATCTTTAACAGGCCAAATGTGCTCCTGCCTAGTGTCCTTACAGTAGCTTCACATTTCTCCCGAAACACTCTTTCCCCCAAACTTTCCCATGCTTATTCTTTCTTGTCTTTCAGATTTGAGATTAAATTGAATTTCCTTTAAAAAATCTTTCTGGTCTACCCAATGTAATTATTAGATTCATTGTCATTTTACCCTGATTTTCATCAAAGCACTTTTTCCTGTTTCTTATTTCTTGTTTGTGAGTTTTCTATCTATTTTCTCCCACTAGATTAGGAGTCCCATGAGACCTGGAATTATGCCTTTCACAGTGCCTCATCTCCCTTGTCTACAAAGTGCCTTGTACATAGCAAATGTTCAATGCACTTTTTACATGTATTATATTTGTGTCTGATTGCCCTCTTTAGCAAAGAAAACATTTTCTTATTAAAGAGAGATTGATAATACCCATAGAAACCAAACAATTCTTACACAATTAAAAAGGAAAACAAAGTTTCTAGGAAAACATTCAGAGCTGGAGGGAGTTGGAATAAGAAATTTTGTAGTTGTGATTTGTGAATTTCAATTGAATTTGCAAGCTACTAAAACATAAATAGATGGATGGAAGGATGAATAGATAGATGAATTAATAGATGAATAAATCAAAATAATTCTAGGAAGTTAGAAGCTATTAAGTTCTTCATTGAAACCGTATGTAATTTTAAGTAGCTGCTGTTGGGGGAAATTGGTATCTATTATATTAATAAAACACTGAAATTGAGATTTGAGATCTGAGATTGGATAAATGCTCACAGAGTCTTAGAGATACTAGTTACATTATCCCAAAAGAAATTAAAATAGGAGAATCATTAACACATCAGGATGAATTATAATTGAAATGAAATAGAAATTAATAATTTAGGAATGAGAAAAAGAGAAAAATGAACTCATATAACCACAAGTAGCAGTTAAAAATGCTAAATATCTGTTTTATAGTGTACTGTATATAGCCTCTGAAGGTTCTGTGATGCTTCTGACATTTCTATTTGTTGATTTCTACTTTGAAGCCTGTATCGTTGGGACTTACAAAATTGGATCCTTTAGAGGTTGATATTCTAAGAATTATTTAGATGGACTTAATTAGACAACATTTAGAGTTTAGCTACTCTGGCTACTTTAATTGCTGAACTGAAACTTGACAATGTCTTTTGGTCTGTGCATATTTCAACGGAAGAGAAAATGTAAAAGAAATTTCAAGTGAAAGCAGGGAGTGAGGAAATCTCTCTCTCATCATTATTTGCATTGTAGACAGTTGCTAAATTCAAGTGGGAAGGGGTACGTTTTGTGAGTTAGGCCTAACTGTGTACTTTTTTTAATGATAAGAATGCTTAACATGAAATCTACCTTCAACAAACTTTAAGTGTACAATACAGTATTGTTGACTATAGGTACAGTATTGTACAGGAGATCTCTACAGTTCATTCATCCTGCTGAACTGAAACTTTATGCCAGTTGATTAGTAACTCCCTATTTCCTCGTTGGTAAGAACATTCCACTCTGATTCTATGAACTTGACTATTTTAGATATTTCATATAAGTGGAGTCATGCAGTATTTGTCTTTCTGTGACTGGTTTATTTCACTCAGCAGAATATCCTCAAGGCTCATTTATGTTGTCCCAGATTGAAAAATTTCCTTTGTTTTTAAGGCTGAAGATATTCACTTGTATGTATATGCCACATTTTCTTTATCCATTCATCTGTTGATGGACGTTTAGTTTGTTTGCACAACTTGGCTATTGTGAATAGTGCTGCAATGAACATAGGAGTGCTAATGTCTCTTCAAGATCCTGATTTCAGTTCTTTTTGATAAATATCCAGAAGTGGGATTGCTGGATCATATGACAGTTCTATTTTTAATTTTTTAAGGAACCTCTATGCTGTTTTCCATAGCAACTGCACCACTTTGAATTGCCACCAATAGTGTGCAAGGCATCAGTTTCTCCACAACCTCACCAACATTTGTTGTCTTTTCCTTTTTTGATAATAGCCATCCTGGCAGGTGTCAGGTGATATCTCATTGTGGTTTTGACTTACATTTCCCTGATAATTAGTGACATTGAGCATTTTTTCATATCCATTGGCCATTTGTGTGTCTTCTTTGGAGAAATGTCTACAGGTCTTTAGTCCATTTCTTAAAGTGGAATATTACTTTTTTGCTGTTGAGTTTTGAGATTTCCTTATGTATTTTGGAGATTAACCCCTTATCAGACATTTGGTTTGCAAATATTTTCTCCCATTCTCTAAGTTTCTTTTTACTCTGTTGATTGTTTGCTTTGCTGTGCAGAAGGTTTTTAGTCTGATATAGTCCCATTTGTTTATTTTTTCTTTTGTTTTCTTTGCCTGAGGAGACATGATATTAAAAAAGATACTGCTAAGACGGATGTCAAAGAGCATACTGCCTATGTTTTCTTCTAGGACTTTTATGATTTCAGGTCTTAATCGAGTCTTTAATCCATTTTGAGTAAATTTTTGTGTATGGTGTAAGATAATGGTCTGCTTTCCTTCTTTTACATGTGGCTGTCCAGTTTTCCCAGCACCGTTTATTGAAGAGACTTTCCTTTCTCCATTGTATGTTCGTGGCTCCCTTGTCGAAGATTAGCTGTCCATAGACGTGTGCTTTTATTTCCAGGCTTTCTATTCTGCTCCATTGATCTGTGAGTCTGTATTTCTGTCAGTACCATGCTGTTTGATTACTACAGCTTTGTAGTATATTTTGAAGCCAGAAAATGTGATACCTCCAGCTGTTCTTTGTTCTCTGTATTGCTTTGGCTATTCAGGGTATTTTGTTATTCCATATAATTTTTAGGATGCTTTGTTCTAATTCTGTGAAAAATGTCTTTGGAATTCTGATTGGAATTGTATTGAATTTGTAGATTGCTTTAAGTAATAAGGGCATTTTAACTATGTTAATTCTTCCAATCCAGGTGCATGGAATTTCTTTCCATTTCCTTGTCTTCTTTGATTCATTTCAACAATGTCTTATACTTTTCAGTGCATAGGTCTTTTAATTTCTTGATTAAGGTTTTTCCTAGGTATTTCATTCTTTTTGCTGAGATTGTAAATGGGATTGTATCCTTGATTTCTCTTTCTGTTAGTTCATTGTTAATGTATAGAAACACAATTGATTTTTCTATGTTGATTTTGTACCCTGCAATTTTACTGTGTTTGTTAATTATTTATAATAGTTTTTTGGTGGATTCTTTAGGGATGTATATATATGAAATCATTCATCCACAAATAGTGACAGTTTTGCTTCTTCCTTTCCAATTGTATCCTTTTTCTTGACTAATGGCTTTGGCTAAGAATTCCTATACTATGTTGAATAAGAGTGGTGAGAGTGGGCATCATTGTCTTGTTCCTGTTCTTAGAGATATAGCTTTCAGTTTTTCACTGTTATGTATAATGTTAGCAATGGGTTTGTTGTATAGGACCTTTATTAAGTTGAGGCACTTTACCATATATTCATTTTATTAAGAGTTTTTATAATAAATGGATGCTGAATTTTGTCAAATGCTTTCTCTGAATCTATGGAGATGATCATGTGATTTTTATTCTTCATTATGTTAATGTGGTATGTCACATTCGTTTGTGGATGTTGAACCTGTCCTGAATCCCTGGAATAATTCCCACTTGATTATGGTGTATGGTCATTTTCATATATTGTTGTATTGGATTTGCTAGTGTTTTGTTGAGGGTTTTCGCATCAGTGTTCATCAGTGATATTGGCCTGTAATTTTCATTTTTTGTGTTTTCCTTGTCTGGTTTTGGTACCAGAGTAATGTTGGCCTCATAAAATGAGTTAGAAAGCATCCCATCCTCTTCAATTTTTTGGAAGAGTTTGAGAGGAATAGGTATTAAATCTTTGGTTGTTTGGTAGTGTTCACCAGAGAAACCACCTGGTCATGGACTTTGTTTTTCAGAATGATTTTGATTATTCTTTCTATCTCTTTACTAGTGATTGGTCTATTCAGATTCTCTATTTCTTCCTGATTCAATTTTGGGAGAATGTATGATTCTAAGAATTTATCCGTTTCTTCTAGGTTATCCAATTTGTTGGCATGTGACTTTGCATAGTATTCTCTTATAATGTTTCGCATTTCTGTGATGTTCACTGTAATTTCTTCTCTTTCATTTCTGATTTTATTTATTTGATGAGCCTTCCCTCTTTTTTTTCTCCTGAAGAAGATTGTCACTGAGTAACATCTATTGCCAATCCTCCTCTTCTTATTTTTCATATGTGGGATGCTGCCACAGCATGGCTCAACAAATAGTGTGTAGGTCCTTGCCTGAAATCTGAACCCGCAAACCCCAGGCTGCCAAAGCAGAGCACACAAACTCAGCCACTATGTTACCAGGCCAGTCCCCTCTCTTTTTTCCTTAGAAATTCTATCTAAGGATTTGTCAGTTTTGTTATCATTTCAAAGAAACAGCTATTAATGTCATTGATCCTTTCTTGTCTTTTAAGCCTCTATTTTATTTATTTCTGCTCTAATTTTTATTATCTCCTTCCTTCTATTGACTTTGAGCTTCATTTGTTCTTTTTCTAGTTCTTTTAGGTGTAATGTTGAATTGTTTATTTGCTATTTTTCTTGTTTCTTAGGGTAGACCTGTAATTTTATAAGCTTCCCTCTTAGTACTGCTTTTGCTGTATCCCATAGATTTTGGTATGCTGTGTTTTCATTTTCATTTGTATCCAAATATTTTTTGACCTCTCCTTTGATTTCTCAATTGATTCAATAGTTGCTTAGTAGAATAGTTGTTTAGTCTCCACATATTTATGACATTTCTAGCCTTCTTCTTGCAGTTGATTTCTAGTTTCATACCACTGTGGTTTGAAAAGATGCTTGATACGGTTTCAGTTTCTTAAATACATTGGGATTTGGTTCCCAACATATGTCTATCTTTAAGATTGTTCCATGTGCACTTCAGAAGAATATATATTCCGCTGGTTTTGGATGCAGTGTTGTATATCTATCTATTAATTCCATCTAGCCTAGTGTTTCATTTAAAGCCAATATTTCCTTGATGACTCAATCTGAATGATCTATCCATTGATATAAGTGGAGTATTAAAGTCCAATATTATTTTCTATTTCTTTTTTATTCTTTCCATAACATTGGTTTATAACATTGTCTAAATTTTGGGTGTACATCATTATATTTTGATTTTTGTGTAGATTATATCATGTCCACCAACCAAAGACTTAATTACAATCCATCACCATATGCACATTCTTAATCACCCCTTTTGCCCTCCTCCCACCCACTACTCTTCTGGTAACTACCAATCCAATCTCTGTCTCTATGAGTTTGTTTGTTGTTTTTAGATTCTATTTATGAATGAGATCATATGGGATTCGAGTTTCAACCCCGTGACTTATTTTGCTTAGCATTTACCTTCATGGTCCATCCATATTATCACAAATGACCATATTTCATCCTTTTCTGTGGCTGAGTAATATTCCATTGTGTACATATACCACATCTTCTTTATCCATTTGTCCATTGATGGGCACCTAGGTTGCTTCCAAGTCTTGGCTATATGAATAATGCTCCAATAGGTACATAGGTGTGCATGTATCTTTATGCATTCATGATTTCATGTTCTATGGATAACAACCTAGGATTGAAATAGCTGGATCATATGGTACATTTATTCTTAATTTTTTGAGGAATCTCCATAATATTTTCCATAGAGGCTTGACCAGTTTGCACTCTAAACAGCAGTATATGGAAGTTCCCTTTCCTCCACATCCTCTGAACACTTGTTATTTCCTGCCTTGTTAACTATAGCCATTTTGACGGGCATGAGGCAATATCTCATTGTAGTTTTGATTTGCATTGCCCTGATAATTATTGATGTTGAACATATATTCATGTGCCTGTTGGCCATCTGTGTATCTTCTTTGGAGAAATGTCTGTTCAGATCTTTTGCCTATTTTTAAATTGGGTTGTTCATTTTTTGTTGTTGATATGTATGACTTCTTTATATATTTTTGATATTAACCCCTTATCAGATATATGATTTGCAAATATCATCTCTCAATAGTTAGGTTGTCTTTTCATTCTGTTGATGGTTTCTTTTGCTGTGCAGAAGCTTTTTAGTTTGATGTAGTCCAATTGGTTTATTTTTTCTATTGTTTCCCTTGCTCAGCCAGACATGGTACTTGAAAATAGACTACTAAGACTGATGTAAAAGTTCATAATACCTGTGTTTTCATCTACAAGTTTCACGGTTTCAGATCTTACATTCAAGTCTTTAATCCAATTTGAATTAATTCTTGTGTATGGCAAAAAATAATGGTCTACTTTCATTCTATTGCTTGTGGCAGTCCAGTTTTCAAAACACCATTTGTTGAAAAGACTTTCCTCTCTCCACTCTGTGTTCTTGGCTCCCTTGTTGATAATTAGTTTTCCATAGATGTGTGGGTTTATTTCTGGGCTCTCGATTCTTTTTCATTGATCTGTGTGTCTGTTTTTGTGCAACCACCATGCTCTTTTGATCACTACAGCTTTGTAGTATATTTTGAAATCAGGGAATATGATACCTCCAGCTTCATTCTTTTTTCTCAGTATTCCTTTGGCTCTTTGGGGTCTTTTGTCATTCCATACAAATTTTAGGATTCTTTCTTCTATTTCTGTGAAAAATGTCATTAGAACTTTGATAGAGATTCCATTGAATCTGCAGATACCTCTGTTAATTCTTCCTATCTAAGAGTGTGGAATATCTTTCCATTTCTTAGTGTCTTCAATTTCTTTCAACAATGTTTTATAGTTTTAGGTGTAAGGATATTCCAACTCTTTGGTTAAGTATATTCCTAGATATTTTATTCTTTTTGTTGCAATTGTAAATTGGATTATGTTCTTAATTTGTCTTTCTGCTACTTTGTTCTTAGTGTTTAGAAACACAACTTATTTTTTATGTTGATTTTATATCCTGCTATTTTACTGTATTCATTTATTATTTCTAAAAGTTTTTTAGTGGGTTTGTTAGGGTTTTTTTGTATATAAAATCAAGTCATCTGCAAATAGTGACAGTTTCACTTCTTCCTTTCCAATTTGGATCCATTTTATTTCTTTTTCTTTCATGATTGATTGGCTAGGACTTCCAATACTGTGTTAAATAAAAGTGGTGAAAATGGGCATCCTTGTCTGTTTCCTGTTCTTATTTTTTTGTAACTCTCTATTTCATTTATTTCTGCTCTGATTTTTATCATTTCCTTCCTTCCACTGATTTTGGACTTTGTTTGTTCTTCATTTGCCAATTCATTTTGCTGCATTGTTAGATTGTTTATTTGGGATTTTTGCTGTTTGTTCAGGTAGGCCTGTATTGCTATAAAATTCCATCTTAGAACTGTTGTTTCTGTATGGCATAAGTTATGGCATGTCATATTTTCATTTTCATTTGTCTCCAAGCATTTTTTTATTTCTCCTTTGATTTTTTCATTGACCTAATCATTGTTGAGTATCATCTTAATTAATCTCTACATATTTGTGGCTTTTCCAATTTTCTTCCTGAAGTTGATTTCTAGTTTCATACCTTTGTGGTCAAAAAAGATACTAGGTATTATTTAAATCTTCTTAAATTTATTGAGACTTGTTTTGTGGCCTAATATGTGATCTATCCTGGAGAACGTTCAGTGTGCATTTGAAAAGAATGTGTATTCTGCAGTTCTTAGATGGAATATTCTGTGTATATCTACTAAGTCCATCTGGTCTAATGTGTCATTTAAGTCCCATATTTCCTTATCGATCTTTTGTTTAGGTGATCTATCCCTTGGTGTAAGTGGAATGTTCAAGTCAACTACTATTATTGTGTTGCTGTCCATTTCTCCTTTTGTGTCTGTTAATAAATAAATGCTTTATATATTTAAATGTTCCTATGTTGAGTGCATAGATATTTACAAATGTTATTTCCTCTTGTTGTATTGTTCCTTTTTTCATTATGTAGTGCTCTTCTTTGTTTCTTCTTACTGTTTTTGTTTTAAAGTCAATGTTGTCTGATATAAGTATTGCTACTCCAGCTTTCTTTTCATTGCCTTTTACATGGATTATCTTTTTCCATCACAAAGTGAGTGTTTTTAGGTCTAAATATGTATGCAGCATAAATATGAGTTTTGTTTTTTTATCCAATTAGCCACCATATGCCTTTTGATAGGAGAATTAATCCATTAATATTTAAAGTAGCTATTGATAAGAATGTACTTGTTGCCATTTTGTTACTTTTTTTCTGGGTGTTTTCATAGTTCTCCTCTTTCTCTCTTCCCTTGTGGTTTGATGGCTTTATTTAGTGTTATGTTTGGGTTCCCTCCTCTTAAATTTTTGTGTATTTATTATAGGTCTCTGATTTGTGATTATTATGAGGTTCATCTATAATAGACTATGTATATGGCAACCTATATTAAGTTGATGTCCTTTTTTAGTTTGACATCTTGCTAAAAGCTCTACTCTTTTACTCCCCACCCTCCACAGTTAATGTTTTTGTTATCATATCTAATCTCTCTTTTTTTGTGTGTGTATTCATTACCCTCATATCATGGCAATAGGTAATTTTAGTATTTTTGTCTTTTGACCTTCATATTAGCTTCATAGGTGATTTGTCTGCTACCTTTACTGTATATTTGCCTTTACCAGTGGTTTTATTGCTTTTTTTCATAATTTTCTTAATCCTATTTGTGGTTTTCTCTTTTCAATTTAAATACATCCCTTTAGCATTTTGTGTCAAGCTGGTTTCTTGGTGTAATCTCCTTTAGCTTTTGCTTGTCTGGGAAGCTCTTTATCTCTCCTTCCATTCTGAATGATAACCTTCCTGGATCAAGAATTCTTGGCTCTGTGTGTGTTTTTATTCAACACTTTAAATATATCATGCCAGTACTTTCAAGCCTGTGAGGTTTCCACTGAGAAGTCAGCTGATAGCCTTTGGAGTTTCCTTTGTATGTAACTTGTTGACTTTCTCTTGAAACTTTTAGGATTCTCTCTTTATCTTTAATTCTTGACATTTTAATTGTAATATGTCTCAGTGTGGGCCTCTTTGGGTTTATCTTGCTGGTGCTCTCTGTGCTTCCTTTACTTGGATGTCTGTTTCCTTCCTTAGGTTAGGAAAGTTTTCAGCTATTATTTCTTCAAATAGATTGTTACCCCTTGTCTCTCTCATCTCCTTCTTGGACACATATAATACAGATGCTAGTGCACTTGATGTTGTCCCAGAGGTCCCTTAGACTGTCCTCATACTTTTTAATACTTTTTTCTTTATCTGTTCACCTTGGGTGACTTCCTGTAGTCTTTCGTCCATCTTCCTGATCCATTCTTCTGTATCATCTACTCTGCTATTGACTCCCTCTAGTGAATTTTTCATTTCCAGTATTGTCTTCTTCATTTCTGATTGGTTCTTTTATACATTGTCCAATTACTTGTTGAAGCTCTCATGAGTTCATTCATTTTCCTTCTAAGATAAATGAGCATACTTATAACTTTTAGTTTGTACTCTTTTTCAGGTAGGTTGTTTATCTCTGTTTCATTTAGTTTGTTTTCTGGGATTTTGTCCTGTTGCCTTCCTTGGAAGGTATTCTTTTGACTCCACATTTTGCCTCTTTCTTTGTCCTTTGTCTATGTATTAGGTATGTCAGTTGCATCTCCTGATCTTGGAGAGGTGACCTTATGTAAGAGATGCCTCATGAGACCCAGCTGTGTGCTTCCAGCTTGTCACCAATCCCAAATGTTCCAAGAGTGTCCCCTGTGTAGGCTACATGTGTCCTTCTGTTGTGGCAGGGTTGCTCCTGATGCAAGTGCCTTGGGAGGCTAGAGTGTTCCCTTGGCCAGCTGGTTGTAATGCTCAGCTGTTTGTGGCTGCTACGGAGCCTTCAGTCACTTTATTGCATATGGAGTGCCCTGGCCCAGTTGACTGCAAGGTCTAATAGCACACTCCTGTTGGAATTTTTCTGTTTGGTCCCCCAGCATGGCTATTTGCTAGGCTCAAGGGCGTACAATTGCTGTAGACCTCTGGCCTGCAATGCTGTTGTCAGCTCTCTCAAGATTGCAGCTGAGTGAGGCTGGCCTCAGGCATGGGAGCACCCAAATTTTTTAGGCTTTTGAAGGTGCGGCCAATTCCCTATGTGGCTGTGTGAGAAGCACAAGTCTGCTGCTGCTGACAAGCCCCACCATCTGCAGGGCCACACACGCCATCAACACAGTCCTGCCCCATCTGTGTGCCCCAACCCACTGAAGCAGATCCACTTACCCCACTGCAGCAGACCCAGTCACGCCACTGCAGAGGCCCCACACACTCCACCAATGCAGGCCCACCCCTTGCACTTGCCCATCCATGCAGAGGCAGACCCACTCACCTCACTGCAGAAGTTCCAAGCACCCACCTATGATGGCCCACAAGTTGCCTGAGTGCTTGCTGTTGGGTGGAGCCAGTCCCTATGGTGGGCTGCCTGCTCTGGCTGAGTTGGGTTAAATCTGTGCTCTAGTTTGTGAGGTACATCCTGGGCTAACAGGCTAGTGGAAGAACTCCAATGCATCTGCCAGCATCTTTGTCAGCATGCCTGTACTAGGTCACAGTAATGGCTGCCACCAGTCTCATTCCTGGTGAGATCTCACCTCTCACCAAGATGCACCCAGAGGGTATCAAGTAAGTCTCTTTTTACCAAAGTACTGTACACCTTTCCTTCTGGTTATGTTAGCTTGCTTTCTGAAATGGGTGCATTTGTGCTTGGGCACTTTAAGAGCAGGCTTTTTTTCCTTATGTCCAATAGCTTTTCTGGTGGTATTCCCCATTATAGTTAATAGCCAGCATAGACAGATATTGTGATACTTATCTTGGTTGTGCTGAGTCCAAAAGCAGTTTATTGTGGTAATGCTCCCTTTCGCAGATTCACCACTCCTCCAGGGAAGGCTAAGTATATTAGGACTGCTTCCAGCTGGCTGTGAAGCGCCATGTCTCAAAGGTGGCTTTTTTCTCTCCAGAAAGGAATTTCTGCCTCTTCCATCTCAGTCAGCATTTGTCCCTTGTTGTGTGGGTTCTTTCTAGTTTTTGGTTCTGTCTCAGGGGTAATTGTTCCAAGAGTAGTTGTAAACTTGCTGTGTCCATGAAAGGAGGTGAGTTCAGGGTCTGCCTATGCCACCATCTTGACAACATCTCCCACTACTATTATTCTGTTGCTGTCAATTTCTCCCTTTAGGTCTGTTAATAGTTGCTTTATATACTTTGGTGCTCCTATGACAGGTGCATACATATTAATAAATGTTATATCTTCTTGGTGCATTTTCCCCTTTACCATCTTTGTCTCTTGCCTTTTTGGCTCAAAGGCTATTTTGTCTTAGATAAATTTGGCTACGCTCACTTTCATTTGGTTGCTTGGAGTATCATCTTCCAGCTCTTCATATTGAGCCTATTCTTTTCTTTAGAGCCAAAATGGCTCTCCTGGAGGCAGCATATTGTTGAGTCTTGTTTTTTAATCCTTCCAGTCACTCTGTGTTCTTTGGTGAATACAATCCATTTACATTTAGGGTGATTATTGATATGTAAGTGGTTAATACTGACATTTTATGTTATTTTTTTCTTGTTGTTCTATATTTCCATTGTTTCTTTTTCCTTGTATTTCTGTTGGGTAGTTTTCTGTGATGTGTGTTTGAGTTTCTTCGTTTTTCTGTGATATGTGTCTGAGTTTCTTCTTTTTTCATGTTTCATGTCTCTACTCTAAATTTTTATTTTTTGGTTACCATGAGGTTTGTATAAAAGTTCTGATAGATAAGATAGTCCTTTTTCTGCTAATAGAATCTTATCTCCATTAGACTAAGCAAGTTCTGTCTTTTTCCTCTTTCACGTCTATGTTTTTGTTGTCACAAATTATGCGTTTTGAATTATGAGTTTGTTACCAAATTGAAGTGGTTATAGTTATTTTTAATGCCTCCTTTCCCTTTAACCTTTATGTTATAGTGAAGTGTTTACCTACTTCTTCTGATATAGAGTTTCAGTTTTCTGATTTTGTTGGTCTATTTATCACTTTGCTTAAATCTTTGTTTACCTTTGCCTTTTTGTCTCAGGTAGGAGAGCCCTTTTTGAGATTTCTTGCAAGGAAAATCTAGTGGTGATTACTCCCTCAGCTTTTGTTTGTCTGTAAAAGCCTTTATTTCTCCTTCATATTTGACAGATAACTTTGCTGGGTAGAGTATTCTTGGCTGACAGGTTTTATCTTTAATTATTTTGAATATATGATTTCCCTCTCTTCTGACCTGTTGAGCATCTTGTGAGAAATCCTCTGATAGCCTAATGGGGGTTCCTTTTTAGGTTATTATTTTCTGCTCTCTGGCTGTTGTTAATATTCTTTGTCATTGATTTTGACAGTTTTAATGTAATGTTTGCTCTTATTATCTGTTATTTATTTCTTTAAATAAGCTCTTTGCTCCCTTCTCCCACTCTTTTCCTTGTTGGATACCCATTATCTTTTTGTTGCTTTTCCTGATTGAGGGAGATATTTCTCATAACATTTCTCCATTTTTGAAAAAAATCGTAGGTCTCTCTTCTTTTTTCTTTTTTTTTTTGAGGACGATTAGCCCTAAGCTAACATCCACCCCCAATCCTCCCTTTTTTGCTGAGGAAGATTGGCCCTGAGCTAACACCCATGCCCATATTCCTCTACTTTATATGTGGGATGCCTGCCACAGCATGCTTGATAAGTGGTGCATAGGCCCATGCCTGAGATCCAAACTGGTGAACCCTAGGCTGCCAAAGTGGAACACATGAACTTAACCACTACTCCACCATGTCAGCCCCTCTTTCTCTCGTTGTTCACCTGAATCATTTCTAGATTTCTGTCTTCAAGCTTACTAAGTCTTCCATAGGGTTTGCTGTGTTTTCAGTGACTTTTTACTTTATTCTTTATCTCATTTATTGTGTTCTCCAGCTCCAGAATTTATTTGGTTCTTTTTTAGAGTTTCAGTCTCTTTCATGAGTTACTCCTTCTGTTCATTAATCTTATTCCTGAGCTCATTGAGCTGTTTTTCTGAGTTTATTGTAAATGATTGAGTTTCTCTATGAGGACTATTTTGAATTCCCTGTCAGTTAGATGACAATCTTCCATGACTTCAAGTTTGGTTTCTGGAAAATTGTATGTTCTGTTTGTAATACAGTGTTACCATAGTTTTTCATGATGCTTGATGTGTTTTTCCTCTGCTGGTGCATTTATGGCAACAAACACCTTTCTTATTTGGGTACAGCTTTGTTTACTTTGATTCTGAGCTGCTTCTGTTTGTGTTTGAGAGCCTGTGCTTTCCATATTCATCTCCCTCTGCCAAAGGCATCATCAGTGCCCTCCTTATGCTGCTTGTGCCCCTGAGCTTGCTGGTACCTTGATGATTACAATGTGCAGTCGTGGGTTTTACCACCAGGGCCACCAGGCTGGTGAGCACCTCTGCTGCTTCTGGGTTGCTTAGGTCACTGGTTTCCCCACTGTGACACAAGGAGGGGGAGAGTGAGGCAGAAGCCAAGGTGCTGGGCACCCCCACCACATCTGAGTTTGTTGTGTCTGCAATTCCTGCTGCTATGGTGGAGGGCAAAAATTGCAGGCATCACTGCAGCTGTCAGGGAGCAGAGTCATGGGCTCCTCTTTTGCTGTTGCCTGGTTCTCTGCAGGCTCTGTATGGGCTCAGGCACTGCTGCCCCTGAGTTTTCTGGGGGTGCTAACACCACTGCCAGCAGAGGCACTGGGTTTGCAGTGCCATTGCCACTGCTGGGTGGGCTGGGGTCATGGGTGACACTGCCATCACCATGGAGGGAGGGGTACCTGGATCATGAGTGCTACTGGAGTTCCTGAAGCCTCTGGTCTCAGGTGCCAGCTTGGTTCCTAGAACCTCAGGTCACAAGCACACTGCTGCTTCTTGGGCCCAGGGTCTTGTATGCTGCCTCTGCTGCTATAAGGGTGGTGTCAGTGGTGCTGCCACTGGGGAGAAAGAAGGGAATGGGTCATGGGCACTGCAGCAGTTCCTGAAGCATCAGATTGCAGGCACCACCCACCCTGCTGGGGGAAAGATAAGGGCATGATCCATGACTGCCACTTTGGTTTCTGCATTCTTCAGTCTCAGGCATCAGGATGATTCCTAGAACCTCAGGTCATGGGCACCAGTGCCACTGCCAAAAATGTTGGGATCTTGGATGCATCCCCTGCTGCTGGGAGGGTTGGAGTTGAAGGCACACTGCCACTGGAGGAGGGGTAGGGGAGTTGATCACAGGTATCATAGTGGTTCTTGGAGTTTCCAGTTGTGGGCCCATCAGAAGTTCCTGGTGCCTCCAGGAGCATAGGCTGCCTGGGTTCCTGGGGCCTCTGTTCATGGGCATTACCATAGTTCCTAGGCCTCTGGTCGCAGATATGGCCGCAGTTTCTGGAACATCCTATCTTGGAAGCTGCCACTACTGCTCTTTTGGTTCTGCTGCCTCCAGGAGGTCCAGTCCACTCACCATCAGATGTGTAGATGTATGGATCTCCAGGCATTCTGGTGTGCTATGCAGAGAGTCCTTTGTTGATCTATGGATGTCCTACTGGTTGGAACTTAGAAGGGAGATACAAAGGAAACATGATGCTGACGTCGCTCTTCATTTTTTGTTCCTCTGTTTCATTTATCCTATCTTCAATTATTCAAATATTTTTTATAATCTATTTTAATTTATCTGTTGTATTTTCAGTTGAACTTCTTTGCATTATATATTTATTTTCTCTAGGGATTATAATATAAATCCTTAACTTTGCACAATTTATTTATTATCATACCACTTCATGTAAAATACAGAAAGGAGGCTAAATGTCACTCTAGAAAAAATGCTTCTTAATAAAGTAAATAACAGGTTTTTGTCAACTTTATTAATGTAGCTTTCAAAACAATTGGGACAGAAAATAAACTGCACTTAGCACTTGTATAATGCATTATATTTGTCTGCTGTGTGATATAGGTCAGAAGGAGTCTGAAGATGAAATTGAAGATGAGGAATTGGATGCCAGTTTTAGGATATCAGTGTTCAAACTACCCATACATACTACAGATTCATTGAAGTATGCTCAAGTATTGAAAAAGAAAGAACAAGATTCTTTTCCTCTATATGCCCAGCCACTTCCCACCATTCATCCAAAACCAGCAATTAAAAAAAAAGACATGCTGTTGAAGAGGAATGTAAGTAGAGAGTTTTTTACAACACACAGAGCTGGTATAAAACTCCAAACACTTTGTGATATTGATAAATATTATTCAGAACAAAAGAAGCAGGAAATCCATAACAACAAAGCAACAGCTGTAACCACGGCGCAAGTTGCTCAAGAAAGAGTTAGCTTAACTGTTCAAGAAAATTTAAATAAGAAAAAGTATGATGCACAAAAACTAACTGCAAAAGCTAATGAGGCAATTCAGCAAAGGTTACAACAACTTTTGCAGGACAGACTAAACTACCTTGAAGAAGTTCGAAAGAGGAGAGCTCTGTTTCTAGAAGATAAAAAACAAAGGGCTGAAGAACGTTTATTAATTCAAAATTTAAATAATGAGCGCACTCTTTTGGCCAAAGGAATGATGAAAATGGCCAGATCGAAGAAGAATCAGGCTACCTTAAACAAGAAAATTCTGATTGTTCAGCAAAAACTGGAAACAGAAGAATATCGAAGGGATTTACTGAAAAAAATGAAGGAAACTAGGTAAGTACAGTTTTGCTATAATAGAAGCTTTTACGTCAATTGCATGTGAATATTGCATACTAAATGTTGAGATCTAGTGAACAGTACTTTGTTTATAACATGATACATTATACTTTGGAAAATAGAAACAACAACAAAAGAGGAAAAATATGTCCCAATATATTACCAAAGATGAGACAATAAAACAACTATCTTCTCCACCCCCAACCTTATCCAACAAAACTTGCTTCTTAATTAATGGTTGTTCTTATCATAAATGGCATCATCCTTAGCCTCTTGACCAGTGCTAGAAACCTCAGTCTTTTACAACTCAATCTCCCTCATTGCCAACGTTTCCCTATTCATTTTACTTCTAAAAGGAGTCTCAGACGGATCCTTCCTTTTCGCTCCCACTTCTATTCCAATTCAGATTCTCATAATCCCTCTAAGAATATACATTATCCTTCCAATTGAGAGCTCCATCTCCATTCTCCATCCTTTCTTCAACCTATATCTGTTTTCCAGCCTACAAATATCAACTGTCTTTTAAAATTAAGTTCTGATCATGTCATTTCCTACTAAAGTATGTTGGTACCTTGCAATTGCCTACAGAATAAAATCTAATCTCTTCTGAGTGGCATTTCGGACAACATGCTCTGTTCCAGTCTATCTAGACTCATCTCACTAACTTTTCTGTTATAGCCTCCTCCCTTTTTCCCTAATAGCACTCTTTGCTCCAAACAGACTAAATTTTTCACCACTCCCTACACAACTTTGTACTTTTTTATCCCTAAAGCATTATTGTTACTATCCCCTTTTTCCTTAAATATGTACCCTGCAAGGACACTACATGCCTACAAGATTTCTGTTGTCTACATATTATTATGCAACACAAGCTTATATGTTATTGTGAAAATTAGAATACTTTGGGGTGTCAAATTGGTGAAAGGCTAGTGCCTGTACATGAAGGAAAAGGCACTCCCTTCTCCAGGGAAACACATCACTAGTGGCTGATGCTTGGCTGAGTGTAAATGTAATTCACCCTTATTTGCCGCCATCCTGCAGTGCATGAGCTGTACAACCACTGACAGAATTCATCTTTTTATTATCCATCCTTTAGTAACCAACTGAAATGGAACATTCACTTTTAATCTCTCCACAACTGCTCTTCCAGTCTGAATTAGTCTTTTTCATTTGGTGGTGCTCACTAGCATTTTATTTAGATCTCAATTGTAGCAGTTATCACAAGAGGGCCAGCATCAGGTTAGCTTGTGTAGTCCTTTATAAGATAATTTGGTGTATTTTTCCATTTCAGTGCCTCCTACAGTACATAGTTTCCAAAATCTATTCAATAATTAGTTATTGAAGAAAATTGGTAAAAATCTCAGTTTTTAAATTAGTAATTAGTAAGCACAATTAAATCATATAATAGCCTCTGGGATGGGTGGCTGTTTTTAATATATTTGTTTTCAATACTTAAGCCATTGGAGTGAGAAACAATGCATTTTTTTTCTGAATGTTTGTATAGTGAAGATATGTAATCAGAATTATTAAAAATATACTAAAAATATAACTAACCAAGCTATAAAAATAGCTTCACTAGTCATTATAATAGGAATCTGTCTTAGAACAAGCACTTATTTCATGACAATAAATTTATCCTGCACATTTTTTTTGGTCCCTCTGTGATCATTGGCATTTCTACTAGGGAGTACTTACTTCAATTGAAATCATTCAAATAGTAACTCACTTCATCTATTGAACATGCCAGGTGATGCAGAGACATAAAGATAATTTCACTCCAAGAAATTGAAAATCTAGGTGGGAGATAAGTCATCAGCCAATAAGACTGCAAAAGTTAAGTGATAATACAAGGAATAATAGAAAAAAAATATCAAGGAACAGAATGAAAATTTTCACTTAAATGATAGGTAATAAATAGGTGAGAGTAATCTAGGAAACCTACAAAGAGAAGTCTTAACTAAAAGTCAAAGTGTTAATTCATTTCAATTCTCCTCTATAGCCTCATACAAAAATTAATAAGATATTCCTGATTCTCTAAGAACTCTCAGTCTGGTGGCAAATATAAGCCATATTTGAATTATTACAAAAAGTAGAAGTAGGAAAATTACAGTTGTCAATTAGAATTTGGAAAAGCAGAGAGATGAGGGGAAAGCATTGTTGACAGAGGATGAGAAAAATTGGAAAGTTCAGAATAGGTAACATGGGAGGTGAGGGAGGAGGTAGTGATTATTGCTCTGAGTATAGCAAAAGTTTTATGAAAGAGAGTAACTGAAGGTGTGATTGCTTAGGGAACATTAAACTGGATTAGAAAGGGCCTCTAAATCTCAGTGGACAGTCACATGGTAAAGACCACTAGGAATTCTACCAGAAAAAAACCAATGCACTTTAAGCACACATTTTACCATAGATCCTTCTTTTCAAGAAATATCTCAGAACACACTTTGGACAAAGCTGTCTCAAACAAATGCAAAAACTTTTAAATTGTTCCGTGATGAAAAGTTTTAAATTTTAAACTAAACTTAGTGAGGAGGCTCTGAAAATTAGTATTGATTCAAAATATTTTAACCTACATTTAGTAAATTTAAATTTCATTAGTTGTCAAAGGATGTATTTTTATTGAGGTATACTTGATATATGACATTAGTTTGAGGTGTACAACATAATCTTTTGATATTTGTATATATTGTGAAATGATCACCATAATAAGTCTAGTTAACATCCATCACCATATATGGTTACAAATTTTTTTTTTTATGATGAAAACTTTTAAGATGTATTCTATCAGTAACTTCCAAATATTCAATACAGTATTATTAACTCTAGTCACCGTATTGTACATTATATCCCCATGACTTACTTATTTTATAACTAGAAGTTTGTATCTTTTGACCACCTCCACCCATTTCACCCACTCCCCACCTCTTGCCTCTGGCAACCACCAATCTGTTCTCTGTACCCATGAACTCAGTTGTTTTGTTTGTTTCTTTTACATTCCAGATGTAAGTGAAATCATACAGTATTTGTCTTTGCCTGTCTGACTTATTTCACTCAGTATTATGCCCTCAAGTTCCATCCATGTTATTGCAAATGGCAAGATTTCCTCCCTTTTTATGGCTGAATGATAGCCATTGTATATATACCACATTTTCTTTATAAAGGATGTTTTTTAGGAACACAAATCCATGACTCATATAAATATAAAATCAACATGTCAAAGATTTTATTTGACTCTTTAATTAATGAAGGTACCAGTAAGATATCACAAGCAGTTCAAATGAGTATTCTAAGAGCATGCATATATAGGCAATCAGGAATGTCAAAATAAATGGTCGTTATCCACTAGAATCAACTTTAACTCCATTGGACAAAATTCATTTACATTTCTATATGCAAGAATCATTCGCACTACTCATAGTGTTCCTCAACTTACAGAGCTTTAAAATAGCTCAAAGAGATTGAAAGACACAGATAACTCTGAAGGGTACACTAGATAGGACCCCCAGTAATTTTTTTTTTACCTTTCAAAGTTTTCAGCACAATTTTTTCTGATATTAGATTGAAACTTATCAGTGACAGTTTTATCTTGGTGATATTTTAAGTGGCCAAACTATGTAAATACATCTAAGCCTTGTCTAGAAATACTTAGAGATCATTATAGCTGCTAATGTCATTTACATTTTTAAATGTTATCATTTAAAAACATAGTTTGTGCTGAGAAGGAGTATAAAATAAGGAGAAGAGTGTATTTGCCTTTTCCTAGTTGTAAGCAATTTTTAAACTATTTACTGAAGTACTTTACATACTATCTTTTTAAGTGTGAAAAATATTTTATATTTATGTCCTCCAAAATTTAAAAATATTTTCCTTAATGTATGTGTGTGTAAGAGATTTTTGGAAATAATTGTTCTATGATTTAATAAAAAATATATTTTGAAAAAGAGAATGAAAGCTAGTTGGTATACCAAAATACAAATTTAGTGTAAATCAATGTTAGAGAAATTTAATCAGCTTAGTTTTATTACAGCAAATTGAATGTCTGGCCATCATTAATTTGTAGAGGATATAGATTCAAGTGAACTTCCTAATGTATCTTACTGAATTATCTTCTCTTGCAAGCTGCTGCAAAGATACTATCCTTGAAAGCACACAGGAATAAGGCAATGTTCTGGTTATATCAGTAGTGTGTCCTAAAAGGCATTATTGAGTTTTATTACAAATGTTTTCAAATAGAGATTGAGTATCAACATGTTGAAAAGTGCTGTGACTCAAAAAAGTAGAGACTGTCTAGAGATTTTCAGTTTGTTTTCTGCTGGTGATTCTTCATTAACTTATCAAACACTTGACATAAAAGCATCCTGATGAATCTTAATTACTAGTGAAGTCATTATTGAGAATATAGCTCCTTGATCCTTCTGTGGAATGAGGAATAATGAAAGAAGAAGGGAACTATAAAACTCTAACTTAGGAAGTTGATAAAAATACCTACAGAGATATTTAAGAATGAATTAAAACGAGACTTTGAAATGAAATAACTTATATATCAAGTAAAAACTGATCATGAATTTCCCAAAATATTCTTGTCCATACTCTGAAAAAGTGATGATACTGCTCAGGTCAGAACAGCAGGGTGTCCATTTTCAAGTAGAGTATCAATTAACATGGAATATTTGGCATATAAGGCAGTTATCCAGTTACATCATCTTCTACTCCTCCTTATTTTGATCATCAGACCTCCTAGACTATGCTCTTCATTTGCTGTGGTCTTCATATCCTGAGTTATAAAGCTTTTCTCCATCCAACTTCTGCCATAATCGTGATTAACTTCTAAATTTATAAGAACAACCCTCCCAATTGCCCAACCTAAACATTTTTGGATCCCAACAACCTTTAAACTCATTTCCATAGACACATAAAAGCCCCCTCTTGGAACTGCCTCACTTGGGACTGCCCCACTTCTTAAATTTTAAACTCTTATATACTTGTAAATGGCTAAAATCTTCTATCTTTTCAAATATTTTCTTCCTTTACTTTTCCCACATGTATTCTTCGAATATATTGTGACAGTCACCCCTCAAATAACCTTCCTTATAGACTTTTTTTCATTTTTAGTGTAACTTCCAGGGTTCTTCAATTCAGTTATTCTTTTCTCCATTCCATTCACTGTCTCTGAAGGTCCTTCTTTTCATTGCCTCCACCATGCTAACCACCCCAACTCCTACCTTGGAACAATCTAAGTATCTATCTTCACTTCTTGTATTCAGGTAAAAACATTTGACAACATCACTGACTTGTAGATTTATGCTGATGTTAATTATATGGCCTCTGACTTTAGCTATTCCCTTAGGTGCTTGTTCTTTCTTTTATTACCTACAAAAGTGATGTGCAACCTTCATCAATTATAGAGCTTCCTTTCCAAACACCACCTCTGACCTATCCTTTTCAGCAAGCCAATTTATCTATTTCCTAAAGAAATTTTAGGCCTTAAGCTTGACATCATTCAACTTTCTATATCCATATTTATAAAATTCTACATATGCTATATTTAATAACTTCTTTTTCTAACTGTCCCAGGACTAGGTTCTTCATTTTCCTGTTAAAAGCTCATAATTCCTCTGCTTGTGCTCTTAGAAGGCTTGAAATTGGGTAATGAAAGGCCTCTGCACTAGGCAGAATTATGGCCCCCCAGAAGATATCATGCCCTTATCCTTAGGACTATGAATATAAGATACCACACTCTTGCATATACTGTCCTACACGACAAAAGGGACTCTGCACATGTAATTCAAGGTACTAATTTATGGACTTTAAAATAAGGAGATTATCCTGAATTATCCAGGTAGGCCCTATGTCTATCACATGAGCCTTTAAAGGCAGAAGAGAAAATCAGATTCAAAGTAGGAGGATTTGATATGACATTGCTAACTTGAAGATGGAGGGGGTTATGTGGAAAGAGTGAGAAGAAAATGAATTCTGGCAATAACTAGCCGTCTTGGAAAGGAGACCTCAAGATCTGGATGAGAATCACAGTAATGGCTGACACTTTGGTTTCAGCCTTGTGAGAACCTAAGCAGAAAACCTGACTGGGCCATACTCTGCCTAGACTTCTGACCCATGGAAATTATGAGATAATAAATGATTGTTGTTGTAAACCAATACATTTATGATAATTTGTTACATAGCAATAGGAAATATGGACTCTTAACTTTGTTCTTCCTTTTTCAAGATTGCTTTGGTATTCCAGGACCTTTACATTTCCATATAAGTTTAAATTTTAATAAATTCAAAATACCTAAATTTAATACATTTAAAATAAATCATAATCTAAATTTAATCTCATATATTTAAACAAATTTAAATGTTAATTTCCACCCAAAAGGCTCCTGGCATATTAATTTGGATTACATTGACTCTATAGATAAATTTGGGAAGAATTGATATTTAATAGTATTGTCTTCTAATCCTTGAACATGATATAACTCTCCATTGATTTAGGTCTTCTTTAATTTTTTTTCTGACAATATTTTAACATTTTCAGGCATGGGCCTTGTATATCTTTTGTAAACTTATGGCTAAGTATTTTACGTTTTTTTGATAGTATTGTAACTGGAATTTCTTTCATAATTTCACTTTTCAACTGTTTGATTCTGGTATATATAAATACAATAGATTATTGTGTTTCTCAATCTTTAATTCTTTTAAATAATTGGTCTTTTACATTTTGTGCACAGTTTATAACTGTTATCTTTAGAAGGGCTATTTCAATACATTTCTTAGACTTAATTAGTACCATTAATTACATCTCCAAAGTCCCTTTTCTTATGACTTCTTCTCTGCTACATGTCCAGACATGACTACTCTCCAGAGCTCCAGACTCAAAATAGTTTTAACTAATTTCATTGAGTGATTATTAAATGACAGGCATTCCTCTAAGGATTTTAAATGTATTAGCTCATTTACTCCTTACTAAACCCTCTGAGTTGGATTGTCCCTTCTTAAAGATGAAGATAATGATGCAGACAAAGCTTAAATAAATTGTCCAGATTCACTCAATAACTTGCAGATCTGGGTTTCAAACCCAAGCACAGTGGCTTCACTACCTATACTTTTACCTGTAAGCCATTGTTTCTCTATATTCAGCTCCCTGGGCATCACCACAGGGATAGCCAGACTCTTTAAATTCAATATTACCAAAACAGAACTCCAATCTTTCTCCCCATCTGGCTCTTCCTACGTTTCCTACCCTGATGAATGCCACCATCTAGTAAAAGGAAGTATTAAATGTCAGGCACTCCTCTAAGGATTTTAAATATATTAACTTAGTTCAATAAGTTGCAGACTTTCTAGACTTAGTCCTCTCTTCTGCTCCTCATGTTCAGATTTTTGAGTACACCCAAATAGAAATAGAGGGCTCCATGACTGAGTCTAAGCCTGTTTCTCCAGGCTTGTCTGCTCCACTGTTCTCCTTATCAGAACTGTATGACCCAGAGAATTGTAGTGTTGTCACTTCTTGGAGCATGTCAAGCTATGCTACCTTCTCCACCTTTATTTTAGCTATTCATGCTATATAAGTAAATGTGCATGAACAAAATATTCTTGCCCTCCACTTTCTGCCTGGAAAATACCTATCTTTCAAGGTTAAGTTCAAGGGTTATTTCAACTCTGGAGCCTTTCCTATCTTCCCTCACTCTGTTCTCCAGGTTATATTTACTAATTTTTTCATCATGCCTCACTCTGCCTTATTACATAGTACTTTCATTATGCTACTATAATATTTCATCTGTATATTCATAAACCTTTATTTCTCTTTACTTTCTATAAGCTTCTCTCACTTATGTCACGTCATATTTATCTTTATGTTTTCAGCATCTAGAGATAGTGCCAAGCATTATAATACATAACTATTGAATGAATGAAGATGAGTGAATGAATTTGCTAAGGCCATGGCATTTCCCAGCTTTGACAGAGTAACCTGGTTCACCTTTCTCTAACATAATGAGAGTCTTAGTCTGCTAGGGCTGCCTTAACAAATTACTGGGTGGTTTAAACAACAGAAATTTATTTTCTCACACCTTTAGAGGCTGAAAGTCCAAGACCAAGGTGTTGCCAGGTTTGATTTCTCCTGAGGCTTTTCTAGGCTTTGCAGATGGCTGCCTTTTCACTGTGTTGTCACACAAGGCCTTTGTTCTGGGTGTGCACAGCATTGGTGTCTCTTCATCTTCTTTATGGACACCACTCATATTGGATTAGGGCCTCCCATATGATCTCATTTAGATTCATTATCCCTTCCAGTCCCTGTCTCCAAATACCAGTCACATTCTAAGGTACTAGGGGTTAGGACTTCAACACATGAATTTGGGGGTTGGGAGCACAATTTAGTCCATAACAGAGTCCTAGGAGAAGCTTCTGTTAGTGAAGCTTAAGTAAAAGTTCTGCACATCATGGCAGAGTATGGTTTGGATGCCCTTTAGGAATCTAAGTTAGGGTTTGTGAGAATTCTCAGTTACAGCCAATAAAAAGCTTAGTAATATTGCCCAATATGAATATTATTGAGTGGTAAAATAAAATTCTGTGCAGTAAGTGGAGTTCTATCTATTTCTCATTTGTGTATATCTATTTTGAAGATATCTGATTATCATTAACAATCTGATTGATTGTTATGGTTTTAGTCATTTAAAAGTATCTCATTGTGTTACCTTTCTTTTTACCTCTTAGGGCTCAAGAAACACACAAAAGACACTGTGAAGAAAAATTTGTTATTGATATGCTTGCCTTTCAGAAAGCTTGTGAAAGACTCCAAGATGCTAAAACAAAAGTTGCAATTGTGAAAACGAATTTAGTCTTTAAAGTTCCCCATGGAGTGACAAAATGAACCAATGTCAGATCACACCCTACGATCATTTTGAATTATAGGCATTATTTTTAGTTAAAGGACTTTGAAACAATACTATGAAAGAAAAAATACTCTATGTCACAAGATGGATTTGTATTTAAATCTTATAAAAATATAAAGAATAATTAAAATGTTTCTCTTTTTGATCATAATTTAACTGAAATCAAATTGACTTGGGACCCCCAAAAGCTTCCTTATATATCAAGATGTCCAAGCAACAATTAAAACTGATTTTATTTATTGCAAGAAATATTGCAAAGGCATTGCTTATATTGTTTAATATTATGAGTATAGCAATTCATAAGCTATTTTCAGTTTCTTTGGCAACCTTAGCATAGTAATTTCTGCCCCAGCTGCTGACTTTTATTAAGACACTGTATACTTTGATTAATTTCATTACCTGCTTGCAGATATTTAATTATATTTCCTGTTTATTTTTTGAAAATGATTTCTGAATTTATTTTTTCAAAATAAATGTTTCACCATTATATCAGTGATTCATGCTCTTATAAAAATTCAGAAAACATGAAATATAAAAGGGAAGTGAAACTTCCTATTAACTTCCTTGGAGATTGTAAGATTTTTGTATTTTTGCATTCTATGTATTTTATATGTGGGGGCATAAAGGAGAGAGAAGGCACATGTAATTATGTAATTGTGATCATAAAGTACATAGAAATGGCATATATTAATTTCAAATCTATTTAGTACATACTCATGGTGTAAAATTTGAAAAATAAAGAAAAATTTTTAAAAAGACAAAATTCTTTGTAAAATTTGTCAATTTTCAACAGTGTTTTCATATATCTAGAAGATAAATGTCTCACTATGATTATGACATTGCTTACTTAATACAACATAGTTAATGCCATTCAAAATTTCTCTTTAATAGTCACCAGTTACCTTCTTTTAAAAATTCTCTAATTTTATTAGTCTATGGTAAATTTCCAAAAATTGAGTATATTACAACAGCAGTTATTCAGTTGTGCTCCTATGATGGACTGCTAAAAAATGCTGGTGATATTTTCCTAATTTTCTATCTAAATCCATGGCACCAGCTCTCACTTTCCTGTTAATTTGTGGATAATTAATGAGCAAATCATATCAGTATTTTTCATTATTCTTCAAAAAGAATAAAAGGAGATACTGTGAGGTGGTGAAAAGCATGGCATATGTAGGTTCTCATAACAAGTTAGGCAATAATTTCTCTGTTACCCTAGTTTTCTGTTCCACATTTGGAAATAATATGTATCTTTTTGGGGATTCAATGAAAATAATAATCCATTTCATATATTATTACTATGAGACTTAAATGAGAAAAACACAAAACAACACAATGCCTTCCACAGAGGGAGCCTTTAATAAAGGTAAGTGTGTAGAAGTGGAGGCAGAAGTCTTCTCTGTGTAGTTACGAGAGGATTTGCCAACTATCTACGTAAGATTTTAGGGATACCATCAAGGAATAGTAGAATATTTTGTGTGATATATTTGAATATAATTCATTCATTTAATCAATACACTTATTGAATGTTTGTTGCTCTTTCTCTATGCTCCCATTCCATACTATGGACTTTTACAGCCTTTATCACACAGCAGGTAAGCAAATTGGGTGAAAATTGATTATTTTCACCCAACTATAAGCTTGTTGAAGGCAAAGACTATTTTACTCATGTCTGTGTTTCTAGTACTTTGTACTAAAGCAGATACATTACACACAATACCTTTTCTGTTTATAGCTCTCTTTTCCCATTTACGTGCTGTCCCAGGTCAATCTCATGACCTTTACTGCCACTTACTGTTTATATTTTGAAGAATTAAAAATATGTATGTCTAGGTTATATATTTGTTATTAATATGTCTCCTATATTCCAAATGCATACTAGACACCTCTACTTAGAAGACCTAAAAATATTTTAAAAATCATGCATTAAAATAGAATTCATTTTTTTTTTTTTACTATTTTCCCTCTCCCCAATATTGTTTGTCTTTCTATATTCCCAAACCCCATAGATTCATAATCATCTAAATGGTTTCCCATACTGAAAATTTAAATGATATTCTTGACTCCTTTCTCTTACCCTACCACATCTTATTAAGTACGAAGCCTGATAAATTCTATCTGCAGAAGGTGTCTGTGGCAGAGACTGGCTAGCTTTTCACTAGACCTATCTTTTACTTCTCCAGGACACAATTAGTCTATATTTCCCAGCTTCCCTTGCATAGTTAATTGAGGCACAGGACTGAATTCTGACCAATGGAATCTGGGTAAAAGTGATTGGCAGCCCTTCCAGATATACCATGTACTATCCTCCATGATCTTTCCTCTTCTTTAGTGACCTTGAAAACCAAGTGTTAAATATGGCTGAGCCACAAGATGAAAAGAGCTTGGATTCCTGAATCACTGCTTGTGGCATGATCAAGAACATCTATTTTGTTCCTTACATGATCCAAAAGAAAATTCAATTATATTGAGAATGTAGTCCCATCAATTACATTAGGCCAGCAGCTAATAGTGATTTAAACTTTAGAGAACTTGGTACCAAAAGTAAGAGTCCTGCCATCACAAAACCCCAACATATGTGCTGGTGGCTTTCCTGGGTATTGAGGAAACTAATATTGACGGTAAAAATATGGAGACTCGGGTTTACCAATGGTGTAGCTGAGGGATTAGCAAACTTTTTCACTAAGGACCAGATAGTAAATATTTTAGGCTTTGTGGGTTGCACAGTGTCTGTTGCAACTACTCAATCCCACTGTTGTAGCACAAAAACGGCCATAGATAAGATGTAAACAAATGACTCTAACTGTATTGCAATAAAACTTTATTTACAAAAACAAGAAGCTGGCCAAATTTGGCCCATGGGCCATAGTTTTCCAACTCTTGGCACAGATAATTGGGTTTGCAATCTTTTAGACCTTATATATGCAAGGGTGCTAGGTCCTCTCTTCTAACCTAATACAAATCTTAAACATAACAAATTTCTGAAATAAATAATTATTTATAACCTTATGCTAATAAAGCCACTGTAAAGTGTTGTTGCAGCCAGCTCTGGTGGTCTAGTGGTTAAGACTCAGTGCACTCACTGCCATGGCCTGGGTTTGTTTCCTGGTCAGGGAGCCACACCACGCATCTGTCAGTTGTCATACTGTGGTGGCTGTGTATTGCTGTGATGCTGAATACTATGCCACCAATATTTCAAATACCAGCAGGGTCACCCGTGGTGGACAGGTTTCAGTGAAGCTTCCAGACTAGACAGACTAGGAAGAAGGACCTGGCCACCCACTTCCAAAAAATTGGCCCTGAAAACTCTATGAATATCAGTGGAGCACCAGAAGGTGAGAGGATGGTACAAGAAGAATGGGCAGCATTCTGTTCTGCTGTACTCAGGTTTGCTAGGAGTCAGAATCAACTTGATGGCACTAGCAACAAAGTGTTGTTGCAGATTAAAATAAATTTGTTTACACATGCTAAGAATACTGAGGTATTAAAAAATAAAAACCATTAAAAACTATATATAAATACTAGGACAAAATTTGCTTAAAAAAGAAAGTGACACACTAAAGCCAAGGTTAACAGGAAGAAATAGCAACAGGTTATACTAAAAAGTGGGGTGACAGAAAAAGAGTGGATTAAGGCCAAAGAGATGACATATTGTGAGCCCTTTGTTTGAATAGTGAGATAGTGACAAAAGAAAAGCTTTCCTTTCACTTCTTCCTAGAGTTTCCTTAGGAGAAACAGTGGCCACTACAGGCCCTATCCAGGGATCGCAATAGCAGCATCTCATCTTAGAAGAAAACTAAAAGAAGTTCATTATTATCCTTCTCTTCTTTTTCTTTCTTTGAACAAAGAGTAAATTTGCTTTTTGTATCTGATGATCAATCTACTAGTTCAAATTGTGTGATGATATAGTATAATGATTAAGAGCGCAGTCTTTGGAAAGAAAGAAAGACCTGGATTTAAATTCTTTATCATTATATTGGTTGTGTGACCTAGAGAAAGTTATTGAAGTTCAATAGAAATTTCAGTTTTTTCATTCATAAGTGACATAATGTATGTAAAGCATTTGGGACATTACTATATCATGATAAGCAGTCAGTTAATGGTAGTGATTCTTATGTATAAAGGCAGAGTTTCATGAACGCATGAGAAATGAATCAATCTCTTGAAATTTTCCTAGTGTCTTTTTGATACCTTTGTACTGTATTTTAAAGAAAATGTTCCAATTCCCTGGAATTTCAGAAGTTGACAAAGCCTATCAAAAGTCATTTGATGAAGAGAGGTGAGGGGGATGGACAAGAAAACATCAAGAGAAGGGAGGCTGTTATGCAAATGTATGTTCATTCACATAATCACACAAGGGCAAGCTTGGAAAAAGAGTCTAAAAGGGTTCCCAGATAAAAGTTTTCTGCCTACTATTTGATTATTCTGCCTATTATTTTGACTATTTATTATTAACTATGATAATTGGTTATTGGATACAAAGTATAAAAAACAATGTAAATTATAACATCAGTAATTTAAAATGTGAGTAGAGGGAGAAGTAAAATTATAGAGTTTCTGTATGTTATCAAAGTTAAGTTGTTATCAGCTTAAAATAGGATGTTATAACTCTAAGATATTTTATGTAAACCTCATAGTAACCACAAAGGAAAAACCTGTAATAGATACACAAAAGATTAGGGTAAATGGAGGCCGGCCCCATGGCATAGTGGTTAAGTCCAGTGAGCTCTGCTTTGGTGGTCTGGGGTTCGCAGCTTGGATCCTGGGCAAGGACCTACACCACTCATCAGTCATGCTGTGGCAGTGACCCACATATAAAGTGGAGGAAGATTGGCACACATGTTAGCTTAGGGCTAGTCTTCTTCAAGCAAACAAACAAACAAACAAAAAGATTAAGATAAATGAATCAAAGCATACCACCACAAGAAGTCATGAAAATGAAAAGGAAAATAGCAAGAGAGGAAGAAAGGAACTCCAAAACACTCAGTAAAATAATTAACAAGATGGCAATAGTAAGTTCATATCTATCAATAATTAAATTTAAATAGATTAAATTCTCCCATCAGGAAATAGAATGACTGAATAGATTAAAAAAAACAAGAGCCAATGATACTGCTGCCTACAAGAGACTCACTTTAGCCTTAAGAAAACACATAGGCTCAAAGTGAAGAGATGGGAAAAGATATTTCAAGTAAATGGTAACCATAAGGGAGCAGGAGTAGCTATACTTATATCAGACAAAATACAATTTAGACCAAAAATGGTCACAAGAGACAAGAATGTCAATATATCATAATAAAGGGGTCAGTTCATCAAGATATAATGATAATAAATATTTATACACCTAACATCAGAGCACTTAAATATATAAAGTATACTAACAGAACTAAAAGAAGACATAAACAGCAATGCGATAATAATAGAGAACTTTAATACCCAACTCACAACAATAGAAAAGATCATCAGATAGGAAATCAAGCAACAGTGTATTTGAACAACATTGTAGAAAAAATGGACCTAGCAGACATATATAGAATGTTCCATCAAACATCCACAGAATACACATTCTTTGCCAGTGCACACACAATATTCTCCAGGATAGATGATATGTTCGGCTACAAAAAGTCTCTCAACAAATTGAAGAAGATAGAAATCATATCAAGTATCTTTTTGAAATACAATGCCATGAAAATAGAAATCGAGAACAGGAGTAAAATTGGAAAATTTGCAAATACATGGAAATTAAAAATAGTCTCTTGAAAAGCCAGTGGGTCAAAAAGAAACGAAAAGGGAAATCAAAAAATATCTTGAGACAAACGAAAATGAAAGCACAACATACCAAAGATTATAAAATACAGCAAATGCAGTTCTAAGAGGAAAGTTTATGGCTATAAATGCCTACATTAAGAAAAAAACTCAAATAACATAAAATTAGACCTCAAGGAATTAGAAAACTAAGAACAAACTAAGCCCAAAGTTAGCAGAATAAAGAAAATAATAAAGATTAGAGTAAAGTAAATGAAATAGAGAGTAGGCAAATAATATAAAAGATTAACAAAACTAACGGTTTTTGGAAAAAACAAAATTGACAAAGCTTTAGCTAGGTTTACTAAGAAAAAGAGAGAAAGACTCAAATAAATAAAATAGAAATTACAACTGACAGGACAGAAATACAAAGGATAAGAAGAGACTACTATGAATAATAATACACCAACAAATTGGACAACCTAGAAGAAATGGATAAATTCCTAGAGACATACAACTTACCAGTGCAGAATCATGAAGTAGAAAATCTGAACAGATCAATAATGAGTAATGAGATTGAATTAGTAACAAAATCTCCCAAACAAAGAAAAGTCCAGGACCAGATGGTTTTCCTGGTGAATTCTACCAGACATTTAAATGAATATTAACATCAATCCTTCTCACATTCTTCAAAAATATTGAAAAAAAGAGAATACTCCCAAATTCATTTTATGAGGCCAGCATTATCCTGATGCCAATGCCAGATAAGGACACTACAAAAAATAAAGTTACAGGCCTATATGTCTGATGTATATACATGCAAAATTCTCAACAAAATACTAGTAAACCAGATTTAACAGCACATTAAAAGGATAATACATCATGATCAAGTAGAATTTATCCCTGAGATGCAAGGATGGTTCAACATATGCAAATGAATAAATGTGATAAACCACATTAGTAGAATAAAGATAAAAATCATATGATCATTGAAATAGAGGCAGAAAAAGCATTTGATAAAATTCATCATCCTTTTATGATAAAAATTCTCAACAAATTTGATATAGAAGGAACATACCTCATCATACAAAGATCGTATATGACAAGCCCATATGTGACATCATATTCAATGGTGAAGAGTTGTAAGCTTTTCCTCTAAGACCAGGAACAAGACAAGGGGGCCCACACTGTCCAGTCCTAGTCAACATAGTACTGGGAGTCCAAGTCAGAGCAATTAGGTGATAAGAAAAATAAAAGGTATCAAATTGGAAAGGAAGAAATGGAATTGTCTGTGATATGATATTTGATCTTATGTAGAGATAATCCTGACTACTCCACCAAAACAAAAATAAATGTTAGAACTATATGTTGAATTCAATACAGTTGCAGTATACAAAATCAACATACAAACATCAATGCTGTTTCTCTACACTAACGATTAATTGTCTGAAAATAAATAAAATGATCCTATTTACTGTAGCGTCAAAAAAGAATAAAATACTTAGTTCATTTGTTTCCCTCCTCCACTCTTTCAGCCAGTTCATTTTTAAAGGTTTTTTAGAATTCTCTTGCACTCTTTCATAGAATAACTCTTGCTTTCAATGCAAATTCTAGACTTAAGAAGAATGATTTTTTATTTCTCCACCCACAGACACAGATCACATGTATGTGCAGGCAAATGCACAATAAAAAATGCTTAAAGAACAATATCTTACATCTGCCCAGAGTTGTCTTTAGAAGTGCTTCTACATTCCTTGATTTGTTCTTGTTGTTTATCTTCTATTAGTATTTTGGGTTTTTTATATCCCAATCACATTACAGCACTAGTGATTCTTGAATATGCTGTGATTTTCTGCCTTCCTCCTTGACTCCAGTATTTCCCCTCCCAATTGGAGTGTTCCATATTACAAATACCTCCTGATTAAGTTCTCAAGATACCTAATAACCCAACAATATGGTCTATGAAAAATTTGACTAATTCTTCCAATTCCATGCATTCTACACCTTCTTCTGAACCAATATGCTACTTAAAAATATTGTATTTCAATTATAAAAGCCACATCATTTTTGAAAAGTAGAAAGCACATTAAAATTCTAAAATAACATTAATAATGTTTAAAAGCCTAAAACCTACAGATAATCACTCTCAATACTTTGGAGAGTTTCTTTTCGGATTGAGGTGTGTATGTGTGTCTTTTTTACTTATCTCTCTTCCCTGCTTTCCACCCAACCCCTCCATCCCCTCATCACTTTCTGGGGCACTGACACACAATTGCTAGCTGAACTTTTCTTGTCTTTGGCCTCACCCATACCCCTATGGTAACTCTAAAATATAAGCAAAATGGCTAATATCAGCACCACCCAACACATTCAAGCATACCCCCTCTCTGACCAATTGTTTATTGTAATTAATGTATCATAATGGATGAATATACACAGAGTAATTCAGCAGAATCAAGCAAAAATAGTAGCACTTGCACATATTGAGAAACATTTATGCCATTTTTATGCTGGTATAGATGCTGGGTTTGACCAGGAGGCAGAAGTGGAAAGAGAGTAATCTATCTTCCTACCTTGCTTTAGACATGTGGAGTTTTTCCATTTCAAGAGGAAAAGTACTGGTAGACTAGAGAATTTTTTTTTCCCTTTTTTAAATGTCTGTATCTCAACATCTTTCTTATTTTTGCACAACCCCCTCTCACTTTGTGGGATTTTAAGGAATAAACAAGCCCATCTTCCACAGTGGGGGCTAAAGAGATCAGATATTCCCTCTTCCTACTCTGTCAGGTAGTGCGAGGGTACTTGACCAATTGCTTGTTCTTGCTGAGGACTCTGCACCTTGAGGAAGTGTCACTGAGACTGAGATAGTTGATATCTCTGTTGCATCATCAACATTCCAGAAGACGCAGCTACTTGTTTCCTCTGGCAGCACCACCAGAAGTTCTCACCAAGTTATTTCTGTGGTGTGACCTCCTTTTCTTTCATACTGCCTGGATTCTCAAGGTTCCTGCACATGATTTCAGGTGAGAATCTCTAGGCTTTCTTTTCCTAATAAGTTTCTGACTATCAAGACAAAATAGAATAGTTGATACACAATGGGAGCATGGAAGAGTATGAGTAGACCTCCAGCCATCTCTTGGATCATCTCCACATACTTCTACGTCTAGGGCTAAAGTTAATGGAAGACTACCATAACACTACAAGCAAGAGCTTGTGTTTTGTAGGAATAAATGTCTGGGTAAACCAACCAGGTAAAGCTTCCTTTTCTAGTGAAATGTTGGCTGACGGCAAAAGGTACATTAAATTGGTGTTGCAGGAGGGAGTCATACATTCTAACTATGGCTTCATAAATACATACAGAAATAAAGATCACAACTTCTACTCTTGTTGTTTTCATTGTTGTGTTATGACTATATGTGCATATTTTAGTATATCTTTTCCTTTCTCTCCATTTTCCCTAGTCCTTATGTGCATAATATTAGTGTAATATCATAATAGAACTAAAGAGTAATCGACACTCTACAGTGATCCTGCGCTCCATAGAGGATGTAATAACCAATGAGACTTTGAATTATTTCTCTTAGGGAAGTGGATATACGGGGTTTTTTTGTTTTATAAAGAATACTTATGTTAGTTATGTTAGCATTACCATAGTTAGTTACTTAATTATGTTAGAATTTAGCCACTTTGGGAGGGAATGAGAAGTTTTAGTATCAGAAGAAGGGTGTAAGTGGATGTTTGTCAAGCTTTTTTGTTTGCTTTGTGTCTAAATCATGTGAATGCCCTTTTTAGGGGGAAATACCCTTTGGCCAAGTCATGCTTTGAGGCATGGACCCATGTTCCAACACAAAACTTAGAGAGAGAAAATAACTTTCATCCCAACTTCTGGCATATAGAGTCGCCCATTTGATGCTCATACTAGCACTTTTAATCCTGAAAGACTGGTACAATAACCAAAGACAATTAAGGAGTCATTCACAGTGGCATTAAGAATCCAATAGTGACAGCAGCAAATTTCCAGTTTGGTAATCCAAAAGACTGTTCTTTCTGTTGTGTCATCCAGCCTGGACTCCTGCAACCTAGCCTCCTTTGGTTTCTTCCCATTTGCTGAGCTTGGTCCTCAGACTTCTCCTGTTGATTCATGAGTTATCGAATATCCTTCCAGTGAGTACTTTTATTGCTCTCACTAGCAATGTTCTCAGTTGAACACAAGAGTAAGAATTCTGATACACTTAGCTCATGTCAATAGACCTGAATTTTCAAATGCAAATGATTTTTTTAAAATTGACACAGGAGGCTTTTTGTCTTAATCATTTCAAATGGGTATAGTAACCTATCATGAAGATTTTAAATGTAGTGAATGTAAAATACTTAGAACAGTGCCAGGGCCATAAAAAGTACTAGATTATTATAATAATGATCACCTTAATTGCTGTATTAATATATATTTATGTTAATAAATTATTATTACTAATCATTTTCAGTGCTGTGACTTTTCAACATTTGAGGAAATTGAACAAGGATGCATCAGAGCCTGGTAATCAGAAGGCACAAATTGAAAGTCAGTTGTGTACTTTGAGATTCCCAGCCCTGTGACACTCATTTTGTATTCTAGTCATCTGTATACTGGTTTAATTGCCCCAGTTAGTTTATAAAATCCTTGGGGTCAGGAATGTGTGTTACTATCTCTCTGTTCCCAGCTGTCTCTGGCAGAGTCCTATATACCATAGGTGGTCCTCAGTGATCATTCACTGACCTCTTCCTCCACTGTGATTTGGTGAGTGTTCCCTGGGGTAACTAAGCTGAAAGGCCTTTCTTAAAACGTACATGCAAGAAAGAACAGAAAAACTGCTTACCTATTTTTTTTCACTTTTATTGTAAATGTGTATGTTGAAATTATTGAATGATTATTCCTTCTTTGCTGTAGTTTTCTGTATGTCCCTTTTGTCACCTTTGTTGATTCCTTATCTTCTAAATATATATCTTAGGCAATTCAAGTCTGATTTAAATGCACAATCATTCTGTGATCTGTTTTACATAACAGTCCTGTAAAATAGGACTTTCACTCACTCCTATGATACTCGAGTGAAAACACCTTCAACAAAATCACTAATAATCTCCAATTGGTTAAACCAAATCAACATCTTTTAGTCCTGATTTTTCTGGAGTTTGTGGAAGAATTGGACACTATTGACTTCTCCTTCTTTGGCACATCTTTTTCCACCTCAACTTGCATGACACCCCATGCTGTTCTTCATATTCTTCCATACCCCTCTGATCTTTTTGGGCCACTATTTCTTTTTCCTTAAATGTTGGTATTACTTACACTTCCATCTACAATCTTCTTCTTCATCTATGGATGTTCCTGGTTGATGATATGCAAGGACATGGTTTATGATGTCATCTATAGTCTAACAGGTCCTAACAGCATTTCTCCCAAGCTCCAGATATATTTCTAACCATCCACTGCACATGTTTACTTGTATGTCCCCACAGCACTCAAACTCAACATGTTACAAACTAAAATCACTATCTTTCCTTTCAGAACCTACCCTGTGGGTCATGCCTAACTTCTCTCTTTACTTCATACCTTATATAATCAAATCTTGTCCATCTTTTTATCTCTGCACTCAAAATTATCCTTTTCTGAATCTCTATTGTCAATGTTTTGTTGAGTTGTTACTATTTCTTTTGTCAAATCCATCTTGCATGTCCTTTTAAAATGCAAATCTACTCTTTAGTTGTGTCCCCATTGCTATAGGTAAAGTCAAAATCCTTTTTGCTGAGCAGAAAAAAAAGTCCTTAATGGCCTTGTCAATCCTTACCTTTCTCTCTCTTTCACCATCAGAAGTCTTGATTCTAATGTTCCAGCTATTGGACTATTCACAATTTTCAAATTCCCCTACCTGGTGCCCTGATCTCCTTGTCTGCCTGGAGAGTTTCTGATGATCTTCTAAAGTCAAGAGGCATGCTCTGTAAGAGTTTTCTCCCAGTGCTTCTGTGTATGCCTGCATTACAACACTTATTACATGGCACTACGGAAAATCGATTACATGCTATTCCACCCATTTGACTGTGGATTCTCTCCATTTTATTTATTTTTGTATCCTCGGTGCTAAAAACGTCAAGAAAGAAAGATATTTTTAATTTTCCATGTATATTATTAAGTCCTTGGAATAGTATCAAGAAAAAAGGATCACCCTTTAAGATATTTGTTTTTATTAAAATTTTCTGACCAGTATAGGGACAGATGAACATATTTTACAGACTGATAAAACTCAGATACAGGCATTCGGTATCACTAAAATCTCAAGAAGAAAACTCTCTTCTGCCTTATTCTTTGAATTAACTATGTCAACCGTTCTGCTGAGGAATCAAATTTTAGGTTAAAAGCCCCATTTATAGTAATTTCAAAAACCTCCTACTCTCCCTTCTTTCCACATTAAGAGGGGAAAAAAACAAACTTGAAAGCTGACTTTTTTTATAATTTTGCTTCTTCTAAAAATGTGGTTCTTTAGATAAAGAAGAAGAGTGATTATGAGAGTTTAAATAAAGAATGAAGTACTTTATCATAGCTTTGGAAAGAGTTCCTAACACTCTACCTGCATGCATAATTGTTAACCATACTTTGCCCGGTCTCCTCTCTCCCCTCCTGCTGACACTCTGCTAGCCAGAAAACAGATTGCAGTCAGACTCCCTATGAAAATGTTAGCCACTATCTTGCCACAATTGTCATGATTCACAAAGTAAAGTCCTTTAGAAAAGAGGAAAGCCACCCAGTTATCATACAGGCATTGATTTTCTTCTATTTGAAGGTCTAGAACCAAAAAACATCAGCACAGGGTTTTGATTGTTTAGCTAATTTGCATCAGTGTACAACATGTAGCCTTTGAGATGAGTTGAACCTCGTGAAGATAGCTGACGTGTGTCAGAAATCTGTAGACACTGGCCTTGTTCACCTGAGATTGACATGTGGTAGAGGTCTCTATTACAAAGTCATCTTAATACGTGGAAAAAAACAAAAAGACACCATAAAATGTACTTACTGTGTGTGCTCCTAAGTCTGTGGGTGTGTGCATGTGTTTCCATGTGAACATAAATATGCGGTTGCCAGTCTGTATGTGAAAGTGAGAGCGACTGAAAATGACCAAAGCTAGGAAAAGCAGTGGCTCAAACGCTCAGCCAAAGGAAACATCTCTTGAGTCTAATTGCCTAAAGTGGAAAAATATACATATAATTTCCCAGGCCAGGAGGAGAGAAGGGCTTTTCATCTAGTTTACCTTTGGAGCATTAGATAAATAACTGATGAAAACAGAAAGATAAGGCTTAGAGCCAGCAAGAGGTAGTAATATCAAAGAACAGGTAGGGCTGGATCCAGGGTTTTGCAGCACCTGAAACTTATTCAACTTGGGAGGATCTTCTTTTAGAAAAATTATCTGGAAATTACAAACTTGAAGTTAGTCAGAAGACCTTGAAAGGGGCTTATAAAACCAGGGTACTGAAACTTAAGACTCATTATCTTCACTATGAATCCTCCTCTACAGCCTGGAAATCTCTTGAAGAGGAAGGAAAAAATCCTTGAGAAAACGTGGCTGTCAGAGCTGCAAAATCTTCTTTCATCTTCTCATGAATAGAAGCAGTCACCAACCAGGCAAGAACTGGATGTTATATCTGTATAATATGCAATACTTTGAATTGAGATGCATGATTTCTGGAAGTCAAGAAATGTCTGACAATATATCATAACCTCTATATTTCATATCAACACTTCATCTATCATTTCAGAATAATCTCTTCATGCTTAACAGCCCAAAATTGTCAGGCTTGGGTAACAGACCCTCGAATCTCAGTGGCTTAGTCCAACTTAGTTCATTTCTCACTGATAGTACACGTCCAATAGGACAGAGGAAGGTGGCACTGTTTTATAGCTTCAGCGTCAGTTACACATGACCTCCAAGGCTGCAGTGGCAAGGAAGGGGAGCAGGGTGGAAAGAAGCTAGTCTAACAGCCCGTACATTCCTTGACTCCAAAATGATATATGTTACATCTGCTTACAGCCCTTTGTCCAGAACTTTTCGCGTGGACTGGCCTAACACAAGGGCTTTGGAAAATGCTGGGGAGCAGATAAAATGCTTTGGGTACACACACAGCCATTCTCACCTATAATATGGAGAATATTTGGGCATTCTCTTTAACCAATCATCACAAGGAGATTTTATTACTAATCTTTATATATATATGGAAACTTAAGATCTATGCCGTATCTATTTAATAATTAGCATAATGATTGGCATATAGCAAGCCCCTAAAAATGTTTGGTGAATGAACAAGTGAATGAAGGAACAAATGAGTGAATATACACCCTTCACAATGACCCTAATTCCTGTAAGGAGCAAAAAGCAAACATGTGTTCCTAAAACACCGAGCAAGAAAGCCCTAATACTATAACCTAACTCTGTGCTTTTTTCCCTATATCTCTTTTCAGGTCTGGCCTGATAGTGGCTTTTGCTAAATAAAATTATTTGCATTTCAAAAATCTTATATTCTGTCAAGTATGCTGGGGTTAGCAAAAAATTTGAACTCAGAATTCTTAGTAGGATTGATATATTTTTAAACAAAACAAAAAATTGCCCTTGAGAAATTAAAAGTAAAGGAAAATAAAGTTAGTCCAGGGAGAATTTTCCAACTGTAGATCCAGTTGTCACTTGCCTCAGAAGGGGCTGATAAGGAAATCTGAGCAAATAGGAGTTTTCTTTGGAGACGGTATTTATCTAATTCTAATGAATAAGTTTCCATTATTTCTTTATTAATGGAATTTGTTTTGGGTGATATATAGACTTATTCATTTCTTACGATTGTTATTTAAATCTATTTTCTCATTCCGTATATTTTCATTTGTAATATTACCATTACTATTTCTTTGTTATGCAATTTTATGTTACCACGATTTAAAATGAATTTATTTCTACTAGAATATATTTTTCATGGTGCGTTGTGTAATATAGCTTATTGCATTATAGCCCTATTTGAGGGACATTTTATCTTTTACCTCCCACTGGCTGAGGTCTAATATTGTCCTAAAATATTGTATGTGGGTTTTTTCCCCTCCATTTTCACTCCTGCTTTCCAAACAATTGCACAATCCAGCGGGGTTCACCTGATTTTCCTTTCGTTTCCTTCTATAAATTACGGGCAATATCCCTGCTCTGAAGAACTGACTTTTCTTTGAAAAGACTATCTTGCACCCTTATTTCATGGTGTCTGAGTTCATCACAAACTAAAAGCCTTGGGGGACCATTTCCACTAATGGACTCTCTACTCCCCAGTGTAGTTAATTTCACCCTTGTGGTCAGAAAGAGTTAATGTCCTTTGCTACGGGGGTGTAACACAGACACTGGGGAGAAGATGATACCCTGTGTTTTTCCAGAATGGACATCTTTACAAGTCTTTAACAATTTTATCTCAGAAGTTTTCTCTTAGTTTTTTTTTTCCCTCCAGAAACTTTAAACTTATCAATATCCAACCATCTCTCTTTGTAAAGAGCATTTCAACAGATTTGATTTTTCTTATATATTTTTGCCTTTTGAACAACTTGATGAGTTGCTTCATTAATCTCTTGGTCTCCCTGCCTCTCCTCCATCTGGCCTCATTAGCAGATGGAGGCAGAATTGCTCAGATATAAAAGGATAGACTTGAATTACAAATATATCACAAAGATAGCACACAAAGATACCTTGTGATCATTGAAAGGTAAAAATTATGTAAATTCCATTTATTATTTAATGTATCTATTATTAAATATGGGCTTTCACCATTTTTAATTGTGGTATATAAACTATGTACACAACTGTTTATGTAAGCTATGACCTAGTGATTGTGGTACATAATTTAGTACATAAAGTGATCTAATGAGTGTGGCTCATACATTTATTCAGCAAATATTTGTTAAATACCTACTATGTGCCATGAAAGTAGCTGGAGATAAAATGGAGGGCAAAATAAGACAATCTTTGTTCTCAAAAATATATAAATAATAGTTTCTAGCATATCAAGTATTCAGAGTACACACAAAAAAATTACTTAGGGAGGAGGGTTCTCATAAATGTACAGTGTTGCAGCTTTTTCAACTTTCCCACATAAAAACTTTATAAAGTCTTCCCAGGCGAACTTTATCCAACTTTACTCAGTATGTGTGCATGAACCCATAGCAATCAGTCAATCAGTCCATTTGTCAAGAAAAAATCTTTACTGAGATCCCACTACAAGCACTATATTGGAATGGCCTGTGATGAATGCAAAGAATTCTAAGGCAATGCTCCTTCTTCACTCAAGGAATTAAAAATAATAGTTGGTCAGATTAAAAATGCACACAAAATGGAAAATGATAATAAAATATACAACCCAATTGATTCATACAGAAATGTCTACTGGGCATCCCCATTTGAAAGTTTGGTAGGTACCTCAAGCTATAACCAAATGCACCCTCATCTCCTCCTCCATCCCACCAAGGCTGGTCTTCTCCAGGGTCCTACCACCATCCAAGGCAGACACCATGGCATCATCCTGGATCCCACTGCTCCACTGTCCCTCTTTTTTTCCCCTTCATCTAAAAATCTATAGACTCTTTCCACTTAAAATCTTTAAAAACTATTTCTTAAGCCAAAGTACTTTTTGCCATCACTAGTTCAGACCCTTGTCATCTTTCACATGGATGTATTACAATGCAGCCACTTAACTCCTCTCCTTCCTGCTTTCCTGTTTCCATACCTCAGGCACATTGATATTTCTAAAATATAAATCTAGACCTGCTTAGATACAAAATAAACCCTTAATGCCTCTCCATTGCCTTCAAGTTAAAATCTAAGCAACTCAGCATGGCAAAGGAAGCCCTTTAAGATTTAGTTCCTCCAACTGCCTCCAGCTTCATCTCTATCTGGCCTTTCTACACTGTGTTCCAGTCACACACAGCCACTCTGAAGATGATGCCCCTTTTCTCTAGAGTGTTCTGCCGCACCACCAACTTATTTCGGTTTATCTATCTTCAGAATTGAAAGACTGCCTACCTATAATTCCCTTGGAAAATTTTCTCTCTCACTTCACCCTTCCTAGTCCCATTCTAAGTGTAGTGCCCCTCACATATGTGCATATGCCCTATACCTAGCTGTTATTACTTTTTATCACATTCTGATATATTTGCCCATTGACTTTCTTCCCATAGGCTGTAAGATTCTCAAGGGTGGAGACCTGTCCTCTCATCATGTGCTTATCAGCAACCCACACAGTGCCTGAAATGTAATGAACGCTTCGTAAAAATTTGTTGAATTGGGTCAATAAATACCATAGATGTTCAGGAGAGTGAACGATTACTTTAGATATAAAGAGTTATTGGAAATAAAATCAGGTAGGATGCAGAAGACCCAGCAAACATTGTCAGGCACTGAAGCTGCTCAGTTCATGTTAGTTCCCTTTCTCTTGAATTTTATCTTAAAAATTGATTGCAATTACATGAATGAAGATGAAAAAGAGGAGCTTTATAGATTGTGGAGTGTATCAGTCTCAGCTTCACAAGATAGTTTGGAAGTAAAGGTAGTTTAGGGTTTACAGAATCTGTGAGGAATTGAGAAAGGGAAGGCCTGCAAGGCCCAGCTGGAGGATTAGACAGCCAGTGACCGGCTATGGAATCCCGTATGAATGTTTTTGGTAATGGGTTCCAGTGAATGTTTTTTGAACAAAGAACTAGAGATATTTCTCTAGGACACTCAATCTGAGCTCACACTTGAGCATATTCCTCTTTAAATACTGGTCGTGTATTTCTCTAGTTTACCTTTTGTTTCCAGAAATATGTTATATGAATTTCATTAGATTGTACCTTCATTGAGGGCAGAAGCAAAGTACCCCTCTCCTTATAACTTTACACAGTACCTAACGCAATCTGATGCCGTGCACACAGTTGACAATTGGTGAATGTTGTTAACAACGCAATGGCATCATTTTCTGTTTAATACCTCTTATAAGTTTCCCAAACTGGAAATGAGAAAAGAAATAGGGAAAGCATTTTCTGTATTTGAAATGAATTGACCATCTATGAAAAATAGCTAAAACAGGTGAACAATATGAAGTTAATTGTATCATTCAAGTATGAAAAGGCAGATCTTGAATAAACATAGAAAGAACTTGTTCGCTTTTAACCTTAGCTAAATGGCTAGGCTAGAAATTATCACAAGAACATTTTTCAGATGACCTTGTCCTACTTGAAATTGTAAAAGTATCTATGGAAATTTTCATTTTCAGAAGGTTACAGAAGTATATTTTTCCTACAGTTAAAAAAATCAACAATCTTATTGTTAAAAGTAAATCTGCAAGACTTAGATAATGATCGGTTTTCTGATCAATTGTTTTCTCTCCGTTGTGTGCAAAACTAGATCATTCAGAGGGGTCTCATTTGTCTTGAGCTTTTGGCATAATTGGCCAAATATCCACAGAGGCTTTAGCTCAGAATTCTAAGTAATTTCCACATGAAAATGTGTAGGCATATTTAAAATGGAAACCAAGAGCACAATGATATATAGATTTAAGAGTTTTCTCAATTTTAGTGATGTGAAAAAAGTTTTCTATGAATAAAGAATTGACTTGTTTGAACAGTGCACAAAAATAGAGAAGAGAAAAGATGGAACTCTGCAGCTATTAATCATGAAAGCAACTAAAAATCGGGTTAGTCACTACTACAATTTACTGCATCATCCATATAATATCTTTTTGATCCTTCTTTAAGTGAGTAAACATGGACATATACTAATGATTCTGCTTTGTTCATTTCTAGTATCTTGAGTCATAGTCAACTTGCTTTAACACTGGCATGTCATCATTGAACCAGTAGACTAGTAGTTCTTACAGATTTAATTTACCTATTTAAGTGATAGGATAACCTACATCAGAAGCAAGAAAATAACAAAGGAATAGAATTACTTCCCAGGAAAGCAGCAAAGCGGAAATACAACTTGAGAATATAAATAAACGTCCACTGAATCAGAATCGGGGGGAAAAAAGAAGTTAAAAAATGCTTCTTAATCTAACTTTTAATATTTAGCTACTTAAAAATCCTTTTTAAATTAAAATAAAACAACACATACAGACCTTAGCTTTCATGGGATCTGCTCTGCACACCAGGTGATAGAGGCCCAGTGCAGCAGGTGATGGAGGCTCAGGTGGTGGAGGCCTGGAGCAGCAAGTGATGGAGTCCCAGGTGATAGAGGTCCAGTGCAGCAGGTGAGGTTCTTGGATAGCAAGAAACACATTTCTCCTCAATTGACCTCTTTCCTCCTCCCTTTAGCTCTGAACTTTGCAACTCAGAGTTGAATTAAAAGTAAAATTTCATTTAAGCTTTCAAGATTAACCACCATTAACAGTGGGAGAATAAAAGCATGGTAGATGAGATTATGGTTCAAATCCTGGGTCTACTACTTGCTGGGTGTAGCCTCCAGCACTTTACAAAAACCTCTCTAATTTGTATTTCCAGAGCATGGAAAATGTGCTGGTGTAAAATATATTTTTTAAATGACAACAAGCAACAAAATTCCTCATTTGTAAGATGACTACAGCATTCCTTATAGATTTATCTGGAGACTTGAGTGAGATCACATATATTAGATGCTTTGCTGGGGGTCTGCCAAGTAGTGAACACTTTATAAATGGAAGTTATTATTGTCATGATGAAAGTGCTGATCTTCATCATCATCTACCTAGGAAGGCACTTAGATTTCTTCTTAAAAGAAGAAGCAAACCGTGCTCTTCATTGAGATTCACTTCACCAATTGCAAATACTGCTTTGCATGGCTACTCGTTACCAGTTGGCCCATTCATTCAAGTACTATCGATATGTGTAATATTGTTGGATGTATGGAGCTCAGGGTTTCTACTGATATAAAGCCTAATAAAAAGCCTGTCAGGTTTCTATCAGTTTTCCCAAATAAAGGCCTGCATCGTAAGGGTGATATTAATTCAGTATATTGAATAAGGAGCCATGAAATGGAAGCTTTTGAAACCAATAGCACTTGAGCTTAATGTCATCAAATTTAACAGCCCTGTAACTATCCGTGGTTCACTGGAAAACCTAGCTCTAGAGAGCTCTTGTGACCATTGTTTTCATGACATTATAGCATCTGGTCCTAGAAGATGTGTTGAGAGGCAGGTCATCAATGTGTGCAGAATGCCAGCTTTTCATTCAGCCTTTGTTGTCCTTTCCTGATCCTGAGAAGCTGTTTAGAGGTATGTCTTTTCCACTGTTATTCAGACAATCTGATTGCTGTCTGTCTGCAATTTCCTTTAACTAGTTTTATCAAGAAAATGAAGTAGAATTTCTTCTCCTGGGATATTCCTAAAACTTATCAGCACCTCTCTTAGATGGCAACACTTTCTACTTCCTAGTACACTTATGCATGAAGGACTTAACATTCCTTCATTGTAACGCCACATTTTATTATCAGAAAGTGTAGTACTATACACACACACAAGTTTATACAAAGTATATATGTAGCATAAGTTCACAAAGCTTTGTTAAATTAAATTACCCCCTCATGAGCTTACATTTCAATTCCCCAGAGAATACTTCCCTCTCACACTCAGTCAGGTCCTTGTTTTGTGTTTTCATAGCACTCTTTATTCCCTTATAGACTTTTCACAATGTTAATAAATTAATTATTAATTAATTCTCGTCATTTACTTAATATCTGTTTTCCTAATAGATCCATGAAGGCAGTTAGTGTACTTGTCTTACTAACCACTGCTCTTGCACCTGGCATCGTACCTATAGGCACTCAGGGGATATTTTATAAATGGGTAAAAAATGCCTAACCAGTTATTGCCTCCTTCCACAGTTACAGAAACTAAAATTTTATTCCACTGCCCCATTAGGCCTGTTGGTTTATTCTGTTTATATCTTGTAATGTGATAGACTTCTTAATATATATTACTTACACCCATCAGGACAAACCTTATCCTGCATTTTATTCAATGGAATAATCCTCTTTTTTTCCCTCCTGTGCCTCATAAAGGAGTATTTTGAGAGTTGATCATGCAGTTTTTATATATTTTCCAGAGTCCTTATTTCAGTTTCTTTTCTCTTTCACTGATCACCTTTGGTCGTTTTCCTGATCACTAATATTTAAACTGGAAGTGAAGTTGCTTTGTGAAATTTGTCAGTAGAGGTTTAGGCAAAGGAGTGATGTGTAGACTTACTTAACTTTGCTATTTCCTACACTCTGCTATCTTAGATAACCAAGAATTGAGTATATATCTGGGAGAATGATTCCAAAGAAATCTCGTAAGTTTTCCTAATGGCAAACTCAGATTAAATTAAAAAGCTGATAAATGCAACCATAAGAGATATTTTATTCATTTAGTTGGATCAATATTTTTCTGGCTGTTATTGTCACATCTCTAAATTGGAAACCAAAATCTAAGAAAATTTATTTTTTGAGACACAAATATTTATCTTTAGTAGTTTATAAGGTAGATTTTAGATAATAAGTTATTCAGAATTCTATGGAAATTTTCATATAGTATATTCATAGAATAAAAATGTGTTATATTAATTGCAAGTTACCTTAAGTGAAATCCACTCTCCTCCATCCCATCTAAAAGAGAACAGGTTTTCTTTCTCTGTTTATTGTGGGGAGTCGAAAGGAGAAATGGATCCCCTTAAAAAACTGAGTTGCTCCAATGGGAATTTCTTTATCCTTTTTATCTTTTGACATGATGCAAACAATTGTCTTGTCCCTAAGCAATCATGTTGTAATTAGTCAATAATGACAGTAAACAAGGGTCCCACTCTCTCCAATATCTCACTCCTCCAACAAAATGATTTGCAGAGTGAATTTAATGGAGTGCTGTCACCAGATTAATGGCCTCACTTTGAAACTAGGTCAACGCCTTGACTGGACATGTTTTTGATAGATGTCTTGGCATACAGTTACAAGGAAGGACTTATTAGCATGTAACAATGCTGTATTTCTCAGAAGCATTCAAAGCACATACTTTGTTTGCAATAATACACCAAATTATCATATTCATCCTTCTTTTTTTCCCAAAAATTATACTAGCTTTTTGTTTTGTTTTATTTTCATTCTTGCAAGGTGACATACAGTGTTATGGAGAGCTCTGCACTTTCATGATTCTGGTTTGGCAACGTAGGGCAATAAGATCCTTTAAAGTACGGTATTTTTCTCTCCTTTTTTATAATTTTCACACTTTTCTTTCCAGTGAGTGGAGGATATTTGTATGCGTGTGAATTAAACTTGATTTGCAAAACGAAAGAGCTCTATTTTATGAACAAAAGCTTCACTTCTATGCTTTTTTAATATCTCAAAATACCTGATGTCTTTCACACATTTCGTAGTGTGTCAAGCACTTCTGTGTTTAGAATTATATCTTGTGCTGGGATGGCTTATCCTCTGAGAGAGGCATCTGTTTTTATCATACACTTCAGAGTCTAAGACTTGCAAGTCTGACCACCTTATAATGAAGTGCTTTAGGGACATCAGCAGCTATCTGGATGGAGTCCAACAAGAGTTTGTCTTACATAAGATGTTACTTCTTTGTATCTGATAAGTTTAGAGCAATATTCCAGTGTATTAAAATTAGTGAAACTTATTCTCTAAAAATGAGTTTGGGGACAGTTCTATTCACAGAAAAAAAAATAGTGACAGCAGCCAAACAAGTATCTTTTTCTGAATAATTGGGTTGTTTGACTAATTCACCCATTCAGGAAAACTTTACTGAATACTCACTGTGTGAAGAGGGCACTGCTAGGTGTTATGAATAGAACAGTGAACAAGATAAGATATGATGCTGGCCCTCAAGGAATTTAGAGAGTAACTGGGAACACAGAGGGAACATAGGTAATTATAGTAGAGTGACAAGTGCTATAATAAGGGTTCATACTGCTACGGCAGCACTTGATGACAATGGAGGGCAGCACCTTATCTAGCTTTTGGAGATTCAGAAAAGTTTTATGCAGAGATTAAGAGCTCAGAAGAGTTTACATGAAGGAAAGGATGATGTGGAAAGAGTATTCCAGGCAGAAACCAAAGCAAGAGCCATGACCTGAAGGATAGAAAGAGCAAAGTGAATTCAAAGAATTGAAATTCATTTAGCAGGACCTGAAAGGTGTTATCAGAGCTCGGGGCCTTGTCCTAAGAGCAGCTGCAAGCTAATACATGGTTTTGAGGAAAGGAGTAGCTTAACTAAACGGGTGATTTAGCAAGATCATTCTGGGTCTAGGGTGGAGAATGGGTTTAAGGGGAGCAAGATTGGAGGCAGGAAGCCCACTAAGAGGCTGTTAAAATAATCCAGGTATAAGATTGTGTGGCTTGAATTTAGGTAATGGAATTGCAATCAGGACACGGACAGCTGAAGATGCACTCTCATTACAATTTCTATTTCTCCACGTCTCTCGTGTGTTGTGGATTAACTAGAGGTTTTGCTTATTTCTGTACTATGACATAAAGCCCAGACTTCTAGATATCTGAGAACCTTGATATTAGAAAATGAGACTTTATTTGGAATTTTAAGAGCAATTTCTGAAACAACTGCTAGAGGAGAATGGACAGGAGATTCATTTGTGGCTATAAATTGTGTCCTCTCCATCCTTCCACAAAAGGTAGCATGAAGGGAATCCTAGGAAGGAGGCTGTGGTGTTTGACAATTGAATGGTCAACTGACACCAAACGCACAGGCAAAAAAGCAAAAATGAACAAGTGAGACAACATCAGACTAAAAAGCATCTGCACAGCAAAGGAAACCATCAACAAAACGAAAATGGAACCTACTGAATGGGAGAAAATATTTGCAAATCACGTATCTGATAAGAGATTAATATCCAAAATATTTAAAGAACTCATACAACTCAATAGCGAAAAAACCCCAAACAATTCAGTTGAGAAATGGACAGAGGAGAGGCCAGCCCAGTGGTGTAGTGGTTAAGTTTGTGCACTCTACTTTGGCGGCCCAGAGTTCTCAGGTTTGGCTCCTGGGAGTGGGCCTAGCACCGCTTGTCAAGCCACACTGTGGCAAGCATCCCACACATAAAATAGAGGAAGATTTGTACAGATGTTAGCTCAGCAACAATCTTCCTCAAGCAAAAAGAGGAAGATTGGAACAGATGTTTGCTCAGGGCCAATCTTCCTCACCAAAAAAAGAAAAAAAAAAGGACAGAGGATCTGAGTAGATTTTTTTTCAAAAAAAGACATACATATGGTCAACAGGTACATGAAAAAGTGCTCAACAGGTACATGAAAAACTGCTCAACATCACTAATCATCAGGGAACTGCACATCAAAACCACAATAAGATATCATTGCACACATATTAGAATAGCTATTATCAAAAAGATGAGATAAGTGCTGACAAGAATGTGGAGAAAAGGTGACTCTTGTACAATGTCAGTAAGAATGTAAATTGGTGCATCCACTATGGAAAACAGTATGGAGGTTTCTCAAAGAATTAAAAATAGTACTACCATAAGATCCAGCAATTCCATTTCTGGGTATTTATCTGAAGAAAACAAAAGCACTGACTCAAAAAGATATGTGCACCTCCATGTTCACTGCAGCATCATTTACAATAGCCAACCATAGGGCAACAAATGTTCATTGATGGATAAAAGGACAAAGAAGATGTGGTGTATATATTTATATACAATAGAATATTATTCAGCCATACAAAGAAGGAAATCCTGCCATTTGTGACAACATGGATGGAGCTTGAAAGCATTAGTGAAGTGAAATGTCAGACAGAGAAAGACAAATACCCTATGATCTCATTTATATGTGGGATCTAAAGAAAAAAAAACAGAACAGATTGGTGGTTGCTAGAGGTAAGGAATCGGTTCTGGGGGCAAAATGGTACAAACTTCTAGCTATAAAATAAATAAGTCGTGGGGATGTAATGTATAGTATGGTGACTGTAGTTAACAATACTGTGTTGTATATTTGAAAGTTGCTAAGACAGAAGATCTTAAAAGTTCTAATCACAAGAACAAAAATTTCTAACTGTATATGGTGATGGATGTTAACTAGACATTGTGGTGATCATTTTGTGATATATACAGATATCAAATCGTTATATTGTATACGTGAAACTAATATAATGTTATATGTCAATTATACCTCAATTTTTTTAAAAAAGATAAAAGTTGAAGAATATTGCCATATCAGTATTAAGGTGAAGGACATTGGAGACTAGAGTTATGGGTTAAATTGTGTCCCCCCAAAATATGTTGAAATCCTAACATCCAGCACCTATGAATGTGACCTTATTTGGAAGTAGAGGCTTTGCAGGTGATCAAATTAAGATGAAGTCACTAGGGTAAGGCCTAATCCAAAATGACTGTATCCTTATAAAAAGGAGAAACGTGGACACAGAGGTAATGCACATAGGGAATGCCATCTGACTCTAACAATAATGCTACCACAAAGCTAGGAACTACAAGAAACTAGTAGGAGAACGATCTGGAACAGATCCTTCCCCAGCAGCTTGATGGGGAGCATAGCCCTGCTGACACCTTCATTTTGGATTTCCAGCCTCCTCAACTGTGAGACAAAACATTTTTGCTATTTAAGGCACCTCGTTTATTGTGCTTTTTCATGGCAGCCTGAGAAAACTCATCCAGCTAGAAAAAGGAGGTATCCTACTGGACAAAGAAGAGAATTTGCTAGATGTGGAAGCAGTTCAGACGAGGAAGGTCACCCCGGTCTTCCGCAGGCAGATATTTCCTGGTATCCGTATCCTTCTACCACATGAAGTGAGTCCAAAGTTTCGGCACTGTGTCTTTTGGTGTTCAATGTGTCTTTCTCATGTTATTCATTGACTTATGGGAATAAAGCTTTGTTAAATGACTACTAGGCCTTGGTTCTGAAGCAGGACGTTGATTTGATAGCTCTCCTAAATCTCCTTCTCAGGACTGCTGCATTTAATATTGCCTCCTGCTTTTATGCCTTATCCCTTTTCCTATCCCCTTTTCTCAACCTAAGCACCGGGGTGTCCTTGTTAACCTATATTAACTTAAGTCGGTAATGTCAATATCCTTCCTTTTGTTTTGGGTTCGTTTTCTCCCCACCAAATGCCTTGTCTAGCAGATGTACTTCTGTCGGTGACTTGAAAGCAGCTGAAAGAAGCTTAGTAGGTGGAACTGGAAAGTGAGGCTGCCCTGGAAGCAAATATCTTTCTACATCCTTATGGTTTAATTATTATTGTTGTTTCATTGAAGTGTGACTTATATACAAAAGATGCACATATCTTAGGTGCACAGCATAATTTTTACATGTATACTCACATATATACTCCTATGTAACCATACTCAGATCCAGGTGAAGAATCCTTCTAGAAACCCAGAGCTTCCTCGTGCCCCTTCCCATTCAGGGCTTCCTTCAAGAAGAATCACTATTCTTACTTCTGACACCACAGATTTATTTTGCCTTTTGTTGAATTTTTATGTTAATTGGAATTATACAAATTCTATTCTCTTGTGTCTGACTTTATTTCTTCAGAATTATTGTATAAGATTCATCAGTGTTGTATTATTAACTTGTCTTTTCTAATTGCTGCAAAATACCCATTTCAACTCTTTATGGAAATGGGTTATTTCAAGTTATTTTTGCAATTATCAATAAAGCTACTGTGAACATTCCTGTATGTGTCTTTTGTTAAACATTTCTGTTGGACATATACCCAGAAGCAGAATTTTTTGGACATAAGGTATACATATATCTAACTTATTTATTGTCAGATGTTTTTCCAAGTTAGTTGACCAATTTATTCTTCCACCAGCAGTGTTGGCGAATTCCAGTTGTGTCATGAACAAACACTGCAGGTATCATTAGCCTTTTAAATTTTACCCACTCTGGTGGTTGTGTGGTAGTTTCTCATTCGGATTGTAATTTGTACTTATCAGATGATATGTCCATATGATTTAGATTTATCTCTTATAAATAGCAAATACCTGAATTATTTTATTCTAATATGACAAAATGTTTACTACTGAGTTTGATCCATTTACATTTATTGTGATTATTGAATTATTTGGATATCTCTACCAGTTTACTTACGCATTCTAGGCAAGTTACAACCAAAAGAAAGTTAGGGTAGCAATATTAGAATTTGTGTGGTGAACTTTACCCAAAGAGAAGTCTGGCCTTTGTCCCAGCTCCTGGGAAGCAGCCTCCTTGGAATTTCCCAAGTAACTGGAGTGTATTTAACATTCATGACGAGTCCATTAGACCATATCATGATTTACCATACCATACTATAGTTTATGCTAATGAGGTGCCTCAGGATGCTGCTGGCTGTGCCAGAACAGCTCAACCACATGACTAAAGGATTGGGGCTTTGAGTTACACGATATCAGCCTGAACCTGGGGAGGAGAGGAGTGGCTGGAGATTGCATCATGTGGGCAATGATTCAATTGTTCCTACAAGGTTAAGCACCAATGAAAACACTGGACACTGAGTCTCAGTGAGCTTCCCTGGTTGGCAGTACTCTGAGTATTGTCATACTTTGATGCTGAGAGAATGACGGAAGCTTTGAGTTTGGAACCTTTCTAGATTTCATCCTATGCATCTCTTCTAATTTGCATCCTCTTGCTATAATAAAACTATAATTATAAGTATAGCACTTTGAATGAGTCCTGTGAGTCTATGAAATTATAGAACCTGAGAGTAATGTGGAAACACTTGAAATTATAGCCAGCTGGTTGGAAGTGAAGGTGGCCCTCAGGATCCCGAATTTGTAGCTAGTGTCTGAAGTGAAGTCTTGTGGAAGGCTGCACCCTTAACCTGGGAAGTTTGGCCTGCTTTGGGTAGTATTAAATTATAGAGAGTTTAAGATGAAAAGCATTATTAAGAATGAAGAAGGTCTCAAAATGATTATAAAATAATACATTTCTCAGGAAAATATAAATAGTCTTACAAAATAGCCTTAAAATATAGGAAGCAAAAACTGCTAGAACAAGATAGAATTTTTTAATTCATCACCATTGTGAGAGATATTAACGTACTTGTACTAATTAATGGGTCAGGCAGAGGAAAAAATTGGTAACGATTTAGAAAATACGTAATTAGCAATTTTGATTTATCTATCTACTTAGTACCCAATAACTAGAAAATGCACATTTTCAAACGTACATGAAACACTAAAAACTGACCATGTTCTAGATGATTTCAAAGAAAATGTATTATATATAACTCATGAAAAACTGGAGCTATGCTCTTTATTCTGTAGAATGTACACTTTATCTCTGTTCCTTTTTCAAGTAAGAGGCATCTGGTACACTAAATGAAATTTCTCCAGGCAATGGCACCCCCTTCTAATACATGTAATTGCAGGATCAGTGGAGAGCCAGGGAGCTGTTAGAGTCTGGCTCCTGTGGCCTGTCAACTGCACATTGGGGCCTCATTGTCAGTGTGTGTGTATGTGTGCACATGACTGACGCCCAAACTGACCTTACTCTCAACTTCAACTCTTTCACTGTCTATCTCTTGAACTTCTTGGGAGGCTGCTGGCAGAGCTGTCTCAGTAATTAATCTTATGGAAATTCTCATCAGTGATGCTGAACAGAATAATGAACCTCAATATGCACAAATGTGTAATATTAATGTATAGCTTGAGGGTATTGTTCTTTAATTGTCTTTCTTTAACAGAGGTATAATTTGTTTCAAAACTGCTTCAGTTGATCTTACAGTGATTCAAAAATTTTAATTGCAAGATGAAATTTGTTTGAAGACTGAAAAATGAGAAATGATTCTGGGACCATGACAGAAATCTTGAAAGCTTCCCTTATTTAAAAAAATGTCTTCTGACTAGTGTTTTTCTTTTTCTATCTATACAACGATATACAGTACTTTGTACCAATGCTTCTCCAGCTTTAATGTGCATGCATATAACTAATGATCTTCTCAAAATGAAGATTCTGTTGAAGTGGACCTGGGGAGAAGCCTAGGTTTCTGCATTTCTGACAAGTTCCCAGATGATACGGGTATTGCTGGTCTGCACACCACACCTTGTGCATCAAAGCTCTGTATTATACTGAACTGTCCTATCCTACTCAACTTATCCAATGATTAGATTTGTTCAGATATTTAACCCTGAATCATTTAAAAATACTTTAGCAAATAAAAAATGTTTCTGAGAAAATCTTAAACAAAAGAGTACTTAAACACGATGGTTCAATAAATAATGCATATAGAACATCAATATTTGCTGTTAGGTCTGTTGTGTGTTTGAGAAGACTATCCTTTCCACAGAGCTGTTCACATACTTCTGTAGGAGAAAGCAGGGCTATTTGTTTTAACTTGATTTTGCAGTACTCACCAGTAGATGGCAGTACATATTCAATCTTATGGAAAGAGAGTTTGCGTAATAAAAACAGAGAAGCCCCTAACGTACAGGTAGTCTTTTTGTAAGTGCTCCTCAAACCCCAAGACAGAGCCCAGAACTATTATTTGCAAAATTACATTTATTTGATATTGTTTCTAAATATTTGCCTTTATTCAACTTGAATGTTAATAAATATTTTCTTATCAGGGAATCAGAAAACCACACCCTATGAGATTAGATGGAAAAAAATGAAGTTAGGAGTCTAGTAGATAGAGATTTAGTTCACATTTGTGTATTGAGTGTGTAAGGGGGAGTAATTTTCTTTTAAAGTAAGTATAAAATAAAGAACAAATCTGAAAGTAAGTAATAAAAGGCTTTCTGGAAAGGATTATTGCAAGAGTGAAAGGGGAGGAGGACTATTGCAAAGAACCATGAGATCTGTAAGCATTTAAAGATCAGACAAAAAGAGTTTTTCCTTTATAGGGAGGCATAATCAAGACTGGAAGGAACAGAATTTGCGAAAGTGGTATGAAAGGGTGGGATTAGAGAGTAGATCAGAGTGTGCTACCCTGAGGCTGCCTGTTCTCAGGGGTGAAGGTTAAGAGGAGTTCTGCGCTGGCTCAGGTTGAGGGTGGGTCAAAGTTCAGGAACCTGGGGGAAGGAGAGAGGCTAAACCAAATTTTGATTAATAGGCATTCTGTTCTGATTGACCAGTGGGGACAAGCAGTTCAGCTAATCATTAATAAGGCAAAAAGTGGGAATTCAGTTGGTTTTTGTCTGGCCTTGTGATAACAAGGTAAACAAGGGGAGCATCCGTCAGTCTTAGCTAACTCAGTGAAGAAGACTGCTTCTTTGCAGTAAGCCGCTGCCTGGAACACAAAAAAATGTTTTTTCTTTGTTTTTAAACATTGCTGTTTTCCAGGATCACTGGATTCTGGTAAAGTTCAACATTGTCATAGAACAAAGTCTTGATAAGAGATTGAGAAAAACCAGAAAGAGGATTTATTTCAGAAGAAATTTATTCTATAAGCATATATTGGGAATTTGAGCAATGGGTATATGTGGGCTTTTGTCCCTGAAGAGCCACATGTTATAATTAAAAATGCTCCCCAAGGACCTTGCTGCATATCCAGTGCTGGGCATTCCATAATTATCCAGGTAATTTGAAAAGTGGTTTGATGTTTTCCTAAATAACCTACTATAGTAAGTCAAAGTAGGTGCTTACTAAATGCTTGTTGAATAACTGAATGGATTCTGCATTAGACATATCATTACATATTTACATATTTGGTCTGGACAAAATAAGACCTGACCTAAGAGGTAATTTTCCCAAAATGTTTCGTTGTTGCTAATGGACAAAATCTTCTCAGGTGTTTTCTATAAAATCTAAGTGTTCTTTTTCAGAGAGCAAATACACTTTTCTTTTTTTTTTTTGTTAAAGTTTACACACTCTAATTATTCTGTCTTTTAGAGGTCCTATTACGACTCACAGCCTTTCCCCTTAAAAAAACCCAAGGTTTACGGACATAAATTGAAAGAATGAAGGAATATTTCAAGCCCTGTCCCTAAAATCATGATATCAGAAACAACCTTCCCTCTATCTACTTACGAAGGGGCTGTGATTTCCAGTGGAGAAGGAAGATCTGGGAATCATCATTTGTGTCTAGACACTTAATAAGAGGTTTTTCATATAATACCATCAACAACTTCGCAGGGTTGCCAGGTTGTGGTAAAGTTCTATAACAAAATTATTATAGATTTAAGTTATTTGCCCAAGTACATATAACTGCATAAAACACAAGGGTGGCAGAGAGGCTTTTGAGTAAATTTATTTAGTCAAAATTGTTATTGAATAGTTGCTCTGTTCTAAGAAGAAGGCCATGTGTTGAGAATTACAAGGCTGAATAAAAAGTGATCCCTGCCGTCAAATATGTACCATCTAAAGGGACCAAAGTGACGTAGGTCCTATGACAGCATTCTCTTTGAGTGCAGGGGGAATGACTGAGAGGAGTGGTTAGTTCTTTAAAGGAGGGAGGTGTCTGTGAAGAAAGACAGTGTAGCAGAGAGGGCTAGATGTTCTCCGGAAATTTGATTTCCTACTTTCACAGTAGGAAGTGGGTGCTGGGAGAGGAGTCTCCAGCCAGGGACTGCGTTTTCCAGTCCCCCCTGCATCCAGATGAAACCGTGTGTTCTCACCATTTGAGAACTTTGCCCAACAGAAGGGGGCAGAAGTGATGTGGGCCCCCTCTGGACTCGGCTTCTCCACTATTCTTCCTGCTTCTTCTGATTAAAAGCAGAGCACTCTGAGGCTCCAGAGGATGATGGAGTCACTAGATGGAAGAAACCTGGGTCCCTGAATCACAGTGTGGAAAAACGCCTCCTGCCAGATAGAAATATTGTTATGTGGGTGAAAAATGAAATATTATTTTAAGCCATTGAAATTTTGGGGTGTACTTGCGACAGGAATTACTATCACCCTAACAACTATAGTAGTTACTTCTAAGTTGAGTTATGACAACATGATTTACATGGCTCAAATAATTTTAAATTGCAAGGAACCTTATACATCTCTTCCAGTTTTCATTTTACATAGCAAGATATATGTCTGTAGAGGCCCAGGGACACATAGCTAATTAGTGATGAATTTAGGTCTAGAATCTTGGGCTTTCCTACCACAGTGTTCCCCTTTTTTTTGTATGTCATGATATTCTTGTATAACTCTTCTGAAAATCACCCAATTTAACTTTTTTAAACTGACTTTACGCCTATTTCTCTATATTGAATGATTTGAGAACTAGTCATGGTTTTTCCTATAATCACCTTCTCTGTGATTGAAGACAGCTATTTTTCTTCCAAATATCTTGGTTTTATGCCAAGATGTATAATTCCTTGAACAGTTTCACATTTATTTTTTCTTGTCTGAATCATCTTAAAATATATCCTACATCTATTATGTCTTTTCGGAAATGAGGAGATCCCAGAACTGCTTGGTAGAAAGAATCTTAGGCTAGAAATAAGAATCACACTGAACTTAAACATCTGTGCTATACTTATTATATGTAAGTCTCTGTAATAGCCCTGACCAACTTGCATTTTTATGAAAAATGGTTGCTAACCAAATATCTCCAGTTCTTTCCCCTTTAGGGAACATGGTAGAATTGTACTTCATGATTGCCTTATTGGTGGGTGGGGACTATGTGACTAGTTTTATCCAATGAGCTGTGAGTGGAAGCAACATGTGGTACTTCCAGGACATAGCTATCACTGTTCTAGAACACTCTTTTTCTTCTGGCACAAAGATAAGCAACGTTCAAGACTATGGCTGCTTTCATCAGCTTTTGTCTTTGAATGAAGGTGTCAATTCCCCCTCATAACTCATGGTGGACTTGTAGCAGGAGCAACAAATAAACCTTTCTTGTTTCAGGCCTTTGGAATTTTGAGGTTATTACTGCAGCATAACCTAGCCTATCCTGACTGAAATACAGTCATGCACAGTGTAATGTTTTGGTTGATGGACCACAAATACAATGGTGGTCCCATAAGATTAGTACCATGTAGCCTGGGTGTGTAGTAGGCTATACCATCTAGGTTTGTCTAATACACTCTGTGATGTTCACACAATGACAAAATCACCTAATGATGCCTTTCTTAGAATGTGACCTCATCGTCAAGCGCTGCATGCCTGTAATGACACTTCTGACATTATCAATGTGACCTTGAAAAATTCATTCAAGCTACAATTTGGAAATTAACTGTTGCTTGGAGACTAAACTATATAATGATTGTAGAAAATATTTGACTACAGTCAGAAAGTCTAAATTTTACTCTGCTTTACTCTGCTATCTACCCTGACACTAACTTGTACAACTTTGGGAATTTATTCTGCCTCTCAGTTATTCACAAAACATTCATTAAGCACCTACTGTGACTAAGTACTAGAAGACAAAGATGAATAAAACATAGTTCTTGTCCTCACAGGAGCTCACAGGCTACACGGGACGGACAGATGTAAATAAATATAGAAATGTGTTAAGAGCTACAGTGGAGGTAAGTGCAGTTCATTATGAAAAGCCCAGGGGAGACTATTGGCTAACTCTACAGGGGAGCAAGGAAGGGCATCACAGAGAAGCCATTGCAATTTGAATCTTTGCATTAGACAAGACGAAGTGGCATTTTTATCAGGAGAAATAATAATATATGAAAATATTTTAAATAAAAAGGCAATCCGTTTTCTTTCTTCTCTCTCTAACCCCTGGGTTTTTTTTTTCTGTACAGGAGCATGCAATGGATGATTTCAATGCTTGTCAAAGTATCTTAATGTCCCACTTTTAAAAAATCCAATAATACTTTGGGCATCATCTGGGGCTTAGAAAAAGAACGTAAAAAGAAGGTAAATTTGCTCTTTATTAAAATATTCAGCTCGACATACACTGTGACCAGGGAAAACAGTGCAGACTTTTTGCATATAGAACACCTCTAGTGTTCTTATAAAGGGCTTCTGTGTGTGTGTCTGTGTGTGTTTCTATAGTTACCCATCCCAAAACTACAGGAACAATTAGGAGGCATATTGGTACCTCACACCATGATGGAGATGTTAAAGAAGAATATGGATGATGTGGCAAAGCAATCCTTGGAGTTTTCTAATGCACTCCCTGGACTCTACTGCTGAAGCCTCACGGTTCTAAAGCTAGAGCAACTTCAATGGTTAGGGATGGACCAGAGTCTCCTGTGGAGGAGGGGAGGATGGGGCAAATAGTCACCCTTAAATGCATTGAAAAATGGAGCTCCTTCAGAGGGAGGGAGGAGAAAAGTCTTGCAGGATGGGAAAGCAAGGCTAGGAAGAAAAGCATTGAAGATTCTTTTTCCTTGAATACAAGGAACAATCACATAGCATCTAGATTTGTTTTACCTTCATTTCAATTCTTCCAGCTGTCAACACTGCAATAAAGTCTGTTACATACATAGGACCTTTTGTAGAGATTCTTGTGGAGAATTAGGGATGGTCCATAAAGGAAGGAGTTGCTGTCCCCTATCATTTTCCTCTGTAGCTAGCACCACAGTGGCCAAACTACATATAGGAACAGAGCATCCCGGAGTATCAGGTGTACTCAGGCATGAAGCGAATGATGACCAGAATTGGATTTGAGAGCAGCAGGGAAAATCATATCTCATGCGGCAGCAACAGCCAAGGGGATGGCTCAGGCTCAGACATGTGACATACTCACTTTCCCCGAAATGTACTAGAGAAAGGGACACTGACATTCTATGTTTACAATATGAAAGTGCCTGTCATATCTGGCTAAAAGTTAATATTTCTGTGTGACCATAGCACAGGATCTGTGATATTGTAGACCAAAAACACATACACAAATAGGAAAGGGGGCTAAACGTAAGTAAGGATCACGCTGAGAGAAGCTCGTGGGTTTGTGTTTAATCCCACAGGCTAGTGGAAAGCTACTGAAAATTTTAAGCCAGGGAAATCATAACGAGATTTGTGTTTTGTAAAACAATCTCCAGTAAATGTGTTGAAGATGGATCAAAATAGGGAGTAAGTGGGAACCTAATGCAGACACAAACAGAATTTTGCTATTGTATTGGCAGCATCTGGTGCAGTGTCTGTCTGGCACAAGTTGCGCAGAAATATCTGCAGTAATGAAAGAACAGAGGCCACGATGAGGATCTGAAATACCTCCATGGCTGGAAGTTAGTAACGTGTTTAGAATGAAAAAATAAATAGCACCTGGATCGCTGATTAGATATGGGATGAAAAGAAGAATAGGAATTTTAAGATGACCCAGATTTCTAACTTGGATGAATTCTGATGCATTTAACTGAAAAAGGGAAATCATAGGGAAAATAATTTCAACTATTTGGAACTTAGCTTTCTTACTTTTTAAATAAGGAAGACAAACTAGGAAGTCTCTAAGTTATCAAGTAGCTCCAGTCGTCTATGATTTGATTATTCTAAAACATTTAGTAGAAGAAAAACTACTGTGAAAGAAGACGTTATTGGTATAAATGTCGGCTTCCATCAATGCAGTATTTTTACAAGGGCCCAGTTAGTGCTGGGTAAAGAACAATGATTATTTCCAGGCCCTTGCTTCACCTTCCCTTTTTTAACACAGTCTAGTGTCTTGCTCATGGTTTGTTTTCAGACAACATTATACATCTTATGTTTCTGCTTAACTTAGGGACTACTATGATCTCAGTCCATTTTGTCTTCTTTTGTTTTATCTCATAATGTTTTTTTTTTTTCCCTGCAGGGAAAGATTCACTCTGAGTTAACATATGTGGCCAATTTTCCTCTTTTGTTTCTTCCCCCTCCCCAAAACCCCAGTGCACAGTTGTATATCCCAGTTGTAAGTCATTCTATTTCTTCTATGGGGGCCGCCACCACTGTATGGCTACTGACCAATGAATGGTATAACTCTGTGACAGAGAAATGGACCCAGGCCGCTGAAACCTTGAAAGTGCTGAACTTTAACCATAGGCCATCAGGGCTGGCCCTCATAAGGTCCTTTCTCATACTCATCTTTTTAATAAACCATTAAGTGCACACCTCTGTTTTGATCCTTATTTTATTTTCATGTACTTTTTGTTAACTTTGAATTCTTTACCTATTCTTTTTTTCGTAAATCAAAACCAAAATTCTTTATTTAATTTTCAAGGATTTCCATAATTTTTCAGGACATAAACATTTCAATCTCATAATTTCATCTCAATCTCTCTTTCAATTTCGTCACTTATATATATTATTTTTTATTGAAGTAACATTGGTTTATAACGTTATATAATTTTCAGGCATACATCATTATATTTTGATTTCTGTGTAGACTACATCATGTTCACCACTGAAAGATTTATTACCATTTGTTGTCACCATACAAATGCACCCTATCACCCTTTTACCCTTCTCCCTGCCCCCTTCCCCTCTGGTAACCACCAATCTAATCTCTGTTTCTATGTGTTTGTTGTTATTTTTAACTTCTGCTTATGAGTGAAGTATTTAACTTTTTCCATCTGACTTATTTTGCTTAGCATAAGACCTCCAAGGTCCATCCATATTGTCACAGATGGCAAGATGTCATCTGTTTTTATGGCTGAGTAGCATTCCATTGTGTGTGTGTGTGTGAGTGTGTGTATACGTATATATATATATATATATATTTCATCTTCTTTATCCATTCATCCATTGATGGGCACTTAGGTTGTAGTCAAGTCTTGGCTAGTATGAATAATGCCACAATGAACAAAAGGGTGCAAATATCTTTTCAACTTAATGTTTTCGTTTTATTTGGATGAATTCCCAGAAGTGGAATAGCTGGATTATATGGTAGTTCTGTTCTTAGTTTTTTGAGGAATCTCCATATTGTTTTCCATAGCGGCTGCACCAGTTTGCAATCCCACCAGCAGTGTATGAGAGTTCCCTTTTCTCCACATTCTTCCAAGACTTGTTATTTCCTGTCTTGTCAATTATAGCCATTCTGATGGGTGTGAGGTGATATCTCATTAAGTTTTGATTTACATTTCTCTACTAATTAGCGATATTGAACATTTGTTTCATGTGCCTGTTGGCCATCTCTATATCTTCTTTGGAAAAATGTCTGTTTAGATCCTTTGCCCATTTTTTAATTGGATTGTTTTGTTGTGGTTGAGTTGTATGAGTTTTTTATATATTTTGGATATTAACCCCTTGTCAGATATAGGATTTGCAAATATCTTCTCCCAGTTGTTAGATTGTCTTTTCATTTTTTGATAGTTTCCTTTGCTATGCAGAAGCTTTATAGTTTGATGTAGTCCATTTATTTACTTTTTCTTTTGTTCCCCTTGCTTGAGGAAGACATGGTATTCAAAAAGATCCTGCTAAGACCGATGTCAAACAGCATACTGCCTATGTTTTCTTCTAGGAGTTTTATGGTTTCAGGCATTACATTCGAGTCTTTAATCCATTTTGAGTTAATTTTTGTGTATGGTGTAAGATAATGGTCTGCTTTCATTCTTTTTCATCTGGCTGTCCAGTTTTCCCAGCACCAATTATTGAAAAAACTTTCTTTTCTCCGTTGTATGTTCTTGGCTCCTTTGTTGAAAATTAGCTGTCCATAGATGTGTGTGTTTATTTCTGGGTACTTGATTCTGTTCTGTTGATCTGTGTGTCTGTTTTTATGCCAGTACCGTGCTGTTTTGATTACTATAGCTTTGCAGTATATTTTGAAATCAAGGAGTGTGATACCTCCAGCTTAGTTCTTTTTCTGCAGGATTCCTTTGGCTATTCAGGGTCTTTTGTTGTTCCATATAAATTTTAGGATTCTTTGTTTTATTTCCATGTAAAGTGTTGTTAGAATTTTGATAGAGACTGCATTGAATCTATAGATTACATTGGGAATTAGCTACATGTTAACTATATTAATTATTCCAATCCATGACAATGGAATATCTTTCCATTTACTTGTGTATTCTTCAATTTCTTTCAACAATGTCTTATAGTTTTCATTGTATAGGTCTTTTGCCACTTTGGTTAAATTTATTCCTAGGTATTTTATTCTTTTTGTTGTGATTTTAAATGGGATTGTATTCTTAATTTCTCTTTCTTCTATTTCATTGTTAGCATTTAGAAAAACAGCCTATTTTTGTATGTTGATTTTGTACCCTGCAAGTTTACTGTATTTGTGTATTATTTCTAATAGTTTTTGGTGGATTCTTTGGGCTTTTCTATATATAAAATTATGCCATCTGCAAATACTGATGGTTTACTTCTTCCTTTCCAATTTGAATCCTTTTTATTTCTTTTTCTCGCCTGCTTGCTCTGGCTAGGACTTCTAATACTATATTAAATAAGAGTGGTGAAAGTGGGCATCCTTGTCTGGTTCTTGTTCTTAAAGGAATAACTTTCAGTTTTTCATTATTGAGTATGATGTTAGCTGCAGGTTGGTCATATATGGTCTTTGTTATGTTGAGCTACTTTCTTTGTACACCCATTTTATTGAGAGTTTTAATCATAAATGGATGTTATATCTTGTCAAATGCTCTTTCTACATCTATTAAGATGATCATGTGATTTTTATTCTTCATTTTGCTAATGTGATGTATCACACTGATTGATTTGCAGATGTTGAACCATCCCTGCATCCCTGAATAAATCCCACTTGATCATGGTGTATGATCTTTTTAATGTATTATTTTATTTGAAGTGCTAGTATTTTGCTGAGGATTTTTGCAATATCTTCATCACTGATATTGGTCGGTAATTTTCTTTTTCATGTATTGTCCTTGTCTGGTTTTGGTATCGAGGTAATGCAGGCCTCTCAGAACGAGTTAGGAAGTGTCCCTACCTCTTTAATTTTTTGGAAGAGTTTGAGAATGATAGGCATTAAGTCTTCTTTGAATATTTGGCAGAATTCACTAGGGAAGCCATCTGGTCCTGAACTTTTGTTTGTTTGGTTTTTGGTGAGGAAGATTGTCCCAGAGCTAACATCTGTTGCCAATCTTCTTCTTGTTGCTTGATGAAGATTGTTGCTGAGCTAATATCTGTGCCAATCTTCCTGTTTTGTATGTGGGTCACCACCACAACATGGCTTGATGTGCAATTTATAGATCTGTTCCTGGGATCTGAACTCAAGAACCCTGGGATGCAGCAGAGCATGAGAATTTAACCACTACACCCCCAGGCTGGCCCCAGCTGGACATTTTTTTGGGGGGAGGTTTCCCCTTACTGGTGATCAGTGTATTCAGATTCTTTGTTTCTTCTTGGTTCAGTTTTGGAAGGTTGTATGATTCTAAGATTTTATCCATTTCTTTTAGATTATCCAATTTGTTGGCTTATAGCTTTTCTTTACCTTTTCTTAAGATGTTAGCAATTCTACTTGGCTTGATATCATCTGAAAATGCAAGTGGTTTTACTCTTAAATATATCTTTGAAACCACTTATAAAGATAAGTGCTTATCTCTTCCATAATAACATTAAACAGACAGAAAGTAAGATAATAATAATTTAAAAATTCCATTCACAATAACAAATGTAAAACATAAGAATAACTTTGATAAGATGTGTGTGATATTTTACTGAGGGGCATGAAAGAATGCTTGAATAAATGAAGCAATATACTATATTTCTAGATGATGTCTGAATATTGTTAAAATGTCAACGTGTCTAAATTATATTGTAGGTTTAATGTAATTAAAGTCAAGTTCCAATTAGAATTTTTTTCTTTGACAAAATTATTTTAAAATTTTTGCTGAACAATGCTCAACAATAAAGAACAAAAGAAAAAAGTAGAACTTATATTACAATGATTAAAAAGTATGTAACTAGACAAGAATGTAAGGTATCTTAGTTGGAGTCTCTAGAGACAGAGCGTGTGGTAAGTATTCACGTACAAGTAATTTATAAAGGGGATACTCTCAAGAGAAGCCTGAAAGAGAGGAAGGAAGCCAGATAGGGGAGGGAAAGAAATTAAGGAAGGAAGTAGTTTATATTATATATTTTCAGTGGGACAATATCACCCTAAAGGGAGTGAAGATTGGTTTTTGGGGTGGGGGTGAAAGATATTACATTGGTTTGTAGGTCTCCAAAGGACCATGGTACATAAACAGATAGATGATGGATTATCTATGGTATCAAAATTTCACGGGGGTGGGAGGAAAAAAAATTGTCTATAAAAGCTCTTTAAGGGGATGATAAAGTCAAAAAGAATAGCTGACAAACACTGTTTTAGATGAAGTTTACTCTCAAACCGATCCTGAGAAGAGCTCTGAAGTGTAAATTTCACCAAAGTTTATTCTGTCTTAAGGCAAGGCAGCCTCAGCGCATCAGTCATTGGATATGGGTCACCCTTGGAGGGAAGGGGCATAATTCTCAGCACCAAAGAGCCATCCAATGAAGGAGGTGGGCTGTGTGATGCTTTAGCAGTAGCATCCATAGCAGCTGGGGATGGGCATACTCAACAGTGCCCACTACAGAAGGAAGAGATTAAGTAATCATTATTTTCACATAATATAATACTTTGCATAGAAAGCCATAAAATTCAAAAAAAAAAAAAAACCTACTAGAACTAAGAGGATAGTCCTCAAGGATGATAGATATAAAATTAAAATATAGTAATAAGTGGTCCTCTATAGAGCCGGAAACACCTAGAAAAACTAATAGAAGGTAAGATTCTATTTTCAACAAGCAGCAATAATTCTGAAGTATCTAAAAATGTATCTAGCAAATTATGCACAAAATTTGGGAGAAAATTTTAAACTCTATTAGAGGACATAAAAGAAGACCTAGATAAAAGATATACATCAGTGGTGTTGTCACCAAATAAATTATTATCCCCAAATAAATCAATGCATTTAGTGTGATTCTAATCAAAATCTTGGCAGAGTGTTTGGGAAAATAACTTAAAATTGATTTTTTAAGTTTATATATATGAATACTTGTACATGTACTCAAAGAGTTTCCAAATGTCAATTGTAGCACTATGCAGAAGAATAAAAAGCTAAAACACCTGAGTGTCCGTCAGTGGGGACTTAGAAATAAGTGAGGACATAGCCACATAATGGAATAGATTATACAGCTATGAAGAATAATTAGGTAGATCTATATTACTGCTATAATGAGATGTCTAATATATATTTAGTGGAAAAAAGCCAAATGTAGATTGCAGTTGTGTGTGGAAGTGGTTTTAGAATTGAGTAATCGATAGAGAGAGGCTCAAAGAATTTTGAGGAGCAAGACAGAAAAGGCTTAGATTGCCTTGAACAGACTGTTAGTAGAAATATGGATGTTAAAGAGTACTAGTCAGAGCCCAGAAGGAAGCGAGGAGCACAGGGAGAAAATCTATAACATCTTAGAGAATGCCTAAATCGTCATACACAACCTATTGGTAGAAATTTGGATGTTAAAAGTTCTGCTGTTGAGGGCTCAGAAGGACGTGAAGAACATGTGAAGCATAGGCTTTTTGTCTTTTCTTCTTTTCTCTCTTCACTCAGTTTTGAGGCCCTGGCTAGAAGCTGGTAAGTTCCTCTTCTATAGAGCTGATTAAGCCCACACCCCAACCACTTCCCTTATCAGGCACTCATATATGGGTCACTATACACCAGCCCTGATCACCCCAGGGCCAGGTACCAGACAAATTGGGCCAGCCCACATGCCCCAGAGGCTGAGAAATTATTCAAATTAGCCAATCCACAGGAAATTTGCAAAATCTAGCAAGTCTCATCCCACTTATTATACTTAAACATCCACCTACAGCTTCAGCTTGCTGTCACCCTTTCCTTGGTTGCAACTTTCTGTGTGGCTGCCTTCTCTCATTTACAGCTGTGAGTAGCAAAGTGTTAATCTATCCAAGTGTCGGTATATTGTGTCTTGCCATCAGAATAACCTTTAAATCTTATAAAACAACGTATTATTGGAAACTGGAGGAAAGGGGGTCCTTTTCATATATGGCAGAAAGCTTACCTGAATTGTGTCCTGTACTGGTAAGTGATGAACTTGGATATTTAGCTGAGATTTCCAAGCAAAATGTTGAAGGTGAGGCTTGGTTTCCTCTTGTTGCTTCTAGTAAAATGTGAGAGTGAGAGAGAAATTGAGGGAACAACTGTTAAGCAAAAGTGAATCAGAATTTGATGGTTTTGAAAATTTTCAGCCTATCCAGACTGTGAAAAATGCTAAAATTAGGAGATTCATTGTCAAGAAAGTGTGTTCTGAAGAAAAACCAAAGATCTGGCTGGACAATCTTTTGCTAGTACCTTGAAAAAACAAAAAGTCACAGTATTCAGTCATACATAGGGCTCTTTGAGGAGAGTAGATGTCTGACTCATGGATTCCCTCTGCCATCTCAGGAGAAACCAAAAATAAAGATGGAATGGTCTAGAAAAAACTTGTCAAGAAGCTTCTTGTTTAATGGAATTAATCCCTATGACATACACAGAAGACCCACAAGGTTTCTGAGGATATTATACCAGCAGAAACACTACCCAGCTTTACCCTAAAGGGACAGAGAGGAGATGAAATCTAAGAGAGTTGGACTCTCCAAAACATATAAGCAAGCAAGAGGCTGATAAAACTGCTCAGCTGCAAACACATGCTACCCTTCATGAAAAAGGAAAGATGACTCAGAGTGGAGCTGCTGGCTCAGAGGGATGAGCCTCAGGTCAGAGAAGATTATTCCTAGACCTTAAAGTGTAAGAAATTGACCTTGCTGAATTTTAAAATTACTAGAGAGCAGTGATTCCTTTTTTTTTTTTTTAATTTTTCATTTTCCCTCATTTGGAATGGGGGTTGTATATAACTTTTATGCTATGCCTATCCTACCATTATATTTTGGAAGCAGAAGACCTGTTTTTTAGGAATTTGTATGAGATGAACTTGTATATTTAGCTGGGTACCTTTCCAAGAAAAGTGTTGAAGGTGTGCCCTGGTTTCTTCTTGCTGCTTAAAGTAAAACACAGGAGGAGAAGGAGATATGATGATAGAAAAGAGACTTCAAGAGGCTACACTTTGATGATGGAGGAAGTGGCCACAAGCCAAGGAATAAGAAAAGCATCTAGAAGCTGAAAAGTGCAAGGAAATAGATTTTCTCCTCAGAACCTCCAGAAGGAACCAGTCCTGCCAACATCTTGACTTTAGCCCAATCAGATTGAGTTTGGACTTCTGACTTCCAGGACTGAAAGAGAATAATTTGTATTCTTTAAGCCAGTAAGTTTGTGGTAATTTGTTATAGTAGCAATAGGAAATATACAGATGCATATATACGGAATAACACTATTTATGTGAAAGTAAATTTCAATGAAGTTAATATATCCCAGGCACTATACTAAGTATTTTGTATGAATGTTCTTACTTGATCTAACAAGAACCTTATTTAGTTTTTCTTTCTTTCTTTCCCTTTCTTTGTTTATTTCTTTCTACATATTTCATAAATAAGAAATCTAAACCTTAAGTTAAATAGCTGGCCAAAGGTCAAATAGCCAGGATTAGACTCAGAGCAAATCCTTCTCGGAAGACTGTACTTTTAGCCATAAGGTAAATATGTGATCTGGATAATTTTTTAAAATATAGAAGAAAATAGAAGCCTGGAAATAAGTATAACAAGATGTTAAGCAGTGTTATTTTGAGAGTTGCAATAGATGGATTTTTTTTTTTTTTTTTTGCTTTTTATCTTTCCGTATTTCCTTCTGTATCAGGCAAATCTACTTTCATTATGTGAAAATAAAATGAACATTAATACAAAATTTTGATTCTGTGTAGGATTAGATTTTATAGATGTTAATAATTTTCAGTTGTTCCTTACATGGTAGCTTTATAGTAGTTCTTGAAAGTCATTTTTAATGCAAATAAAGGATATGGCTAGTGATTTTTTTCAGAATGACAAAGGATTTGAAGCTGATATCTAAGATTCTTTGAATCAGATTGTGAAGGATGATACACCTAGCAGGATATGGCAACACCTGGGTCCACAAAGTGATTTTGGTGGAGAAAAAATATCATTTCTTCTTAACTCTGAGAATCAGATCATTTTGTTTCAAAATGAGTTAATAGAGTATGGTAGGCAGAATTCTGTGATGGCCCCTGAGATTACCACCAACTGGTATGAATTCCCTATGTAGTTGTCTTCATTTAAGTTTGGGTGGGACCTGAGAATATGATGGAACAGTTATTCTCTTGGGTAAGTTGTGTTACATAAGACTCTGCTTGCTTTGAAGAAGTAAGGAACAGTGTTGTGGCATCTTGACTAGGACCTGACAGAGGCTTCTGATAGCTGAGAGTGACCCACAGCCAACACTTTCAAGAAATGGAAGTCTCAGTTATAAAACTGCAGGAAACTGAATTCTTCTAACAACCTGGAAGAGGATCACAAACTAAAGATGAGAACACAGCCCCAGCTGGCACCTTTGTTATAGCCTGGTGAGACCTGGAACAGGGGACCCAGTCCAGCCATACTCTGACCTCTGACACATGGAAACTGGGATAATAAATTTGTGTTGTTTTAAACCACTAAATTTGTGGCTATTTGTTATGCAGCAAGAGAAAACTAATACATGAGGTAAACTTAGGTATGATATCTTCCTTTAAAAAAGAGGACTATTCCCTGGAGTGGCTTGGCTGGGGTCACAGGTCCTATCTACCCTCTGCCATTTCAGGTAGTGGAGGCTGGTAAAGAACTTATACCCAGGGGATAGCCCTCTCTGTAAATCTTTTCCTTTCCAGAATCTCCCCTACAAATGCTGGAGGGAGTAATAGGAAACCATGATTGAGTGTCAACTAGGTTTCAAGAACTATGGATATATATTTTCTACATTTTCCTCATTTTATTCTTGAAAATCCAAGGAGATGTAGGTACTAGCATTCCCATGTCTCAGATGAGGAAACAGACTCAAAAATATTTAGTAACTTTTGCAAAAGGCAATGTAGGTAACAAAAGGCCCCCCTCCCAGGGCCCTGCTGACTTTGTCTCCTCTCTGATGATTACTGTTACTTCCGCTTTCCAGAGGCATCCTCCTTTAATTCCTCAGCCATCACTAGAACAAATAACAAATATCTATCAGTGGCTGGTAAACTGGCAACCCAGTTTGTCCATAATTATTTTATATTTTCTGAAAATAGAGTGAAAAATAGTACCTTTATTACTATATAGGAATAAATTTTATAATTATGTAGTTTAATACCTGAGAGAAATTTTTTGCAAGGTGGGAATTATAGAATTAGTCATGCTGTTGGTTGGTTCAAAAGTGCTTCCAAGTGTCAAGGTGAAACCTAGTATGAAACTATTCAGCACCATACAAGGTAAGTTCCCAGACAACATCTGCATTCCCAGCTGCCTTGGGATATTGTACTCTTCACTTTGTCTTAGATTGTACTCTGTGCTCTTATGTGTTTTCTGAGGATTAATTTTTTAAAAATATAAATAACGCCTAAAATCATCAGTAACATTTCAGGGAGGCTCAGAGCTGCAGAAGCAATTGGAGTCAAGATGAAAGTCATCAGCCAGAATGAAAAGGGCTGAGAGATCGTAGACACTGACTGCATTCTCTCCTCAGCGGGTGCTTCATTAGAACAATACCTACACTGTTGCCAAGATTAATGAAATTGCTAAATCTGGAACTTGACGAAGACTTTGAATACTGTTTATTGAAGAAGATGCAGAAAAATATAGCTATTGGATATAGACAAATGCTATCTATTGCTTGATTGGGCATTGTCAGTAACTTTTTATTTTATGAATGCATAATTTCAGATGCTCACTTTTTTCTATAAATTGTTTAGTTTCTTTTCATATTGGTGTTGTACGTAAAATGGACTTGCCTCAATTATTTTTTTAATTTACTAGAACACGGTTTTGTTTTTTCTTTACTGTGATTCATTTTGTTTTGTGCTAGAATTATCCATCACTTTTCAGGAATTTGTATAAATAACGAAACTCAGTTTTTACCCTCAGACTCTCTTATAAAGAGACTTGGTGTTACATAAGCCAGCTTCACCCAGCTGAGATCCTCACCCTCGTTATTACCAACGCTCACCATTCTTTTCAAACTCCAACCAGGCCTGCCATCTCTTCCCAGTCTCAGACTCCTACAGAACTTTGGGGGACACGGGAGGAGGATAATGGACTAGAGACCAGAGCACGTTAGACCTACCAAGTGGGAAGGAACCGAAACAATAAGCTACATGGGCAGTGGCAGTGTTCAGAATTGAACACATACGTGACTAAGGAGAGACAATATGGCAATAAAAAGTCCTGGATTGGCAATCAAGGGACCTGGGTTTTAATCTTGATTTGGCAACACCATTAGCAAGCTAAACTTCAAAGAAACCATAAAATGCAGTGGCTTAAACAAGATAGAATCACTTTCCTTTTTTACTTAATAGGTCATAGAAGAATTGTTCAGGGATGACAAGACGGCTTTGCCATTTTCAAGATATGACTTCTTAGATTGCTCTCATTATTGCCATTTTCAAGTTAGCAGAAAAGTAGAAGGAAAAAGAACAGGGCAAGAGACTTTGTGTTTAAAATAATGTGAAGTCATTCACATTATTTCCATTTCCATCCCATTGGCTAAAACTTATATAATACACTTCCCCCATGTTATATACCTCCAGAGGGTATCATTTGCATTGTATTGTGTGTGTGTGATGCCTCCTGGCATTGTGCAAAATAGTGGCCCTGGCGTGGTTGCTTCTACTGCAAAAGAAATGTAGTAGACAGAATTTTCCTACCCATGACCTTTGCCCTCTAATGTTACTTCAATGAACACGTTGCATTATATGCCAAAAAGAATGTAATTAAGATAGGTAGATTATCTAGTTGAGCCTAATATAACCACAGGAGCCCTTAAGAGCAGAGACCTTTTTCTGGTGGTAGCAGAAGGTGAAGTCAGAGACTCAAAGCATGAGAACAATTCGGCATGCCATTGTTGACTTGAAGATGAGAGGCTATGTATTAAGAAAACAGAGACTTCAATTTTAAAAATGGCAAGGAAATGAGTTCTGTCAACAATCTGAGACCAGAAGCAGATTCTTCCTCAGAGTTTCCAGGTAAAAGCCTAGCCCAGCCACCATCTTGATTTTGGCCTTGTGTGGCCCTGAGTCGATAATTCAGCTGAATCCACTGGGATTTCTTGTCTACAGAATTGTGAGACAATAAACGAATATCATTTAAGCTGACAAATTTTGATAATTTGTTATGACAGTAATAGAAAACTAATTCAGGAAGTTTTGGAATATAGTCCCTAGCTCTGAAGCCAAATGCCGAGCTAAAATTCACTGCTAAAAGGAAGGAGGAGACGATGTGTATGGGGGTGATCAGTGGACTCTACAATAGCCACTCTTTGCAAGGTTGTGGCCTCAGGTTACTCATCGGTGGATGTTTGACCTCACCACAGGCTCTCCATAGTTCCTTTGCTGTGACATGATATGCTGGTTACACTAAGGCTATCGTGGGGATGTAATGTAGTAAGGTCCATCTTCATGTGCAGACTTCCCTGCGCAGACTACCTTGAGAAGGCATCTCACCTTCTGTTTGTCCATCAAGAAGCCCTCTCTCTCTGGTCAGCTTGATTGTCCTCCTTTTGCTTCAACAATCTACAACCTGCTTCAGTGAAAAGGAAAAAAAATTAAACAAAGATAAAAATAATAACATTAATATCGACAATAATAATTCAAACAATAGAATGACTTTTCTGAGCTGAGTTGGCTAAATTTTTATAGACTTAAGGGTGTTCTATTTCCAAAGATGAAAGTACAATTCGGGGTGATATTTTAAATATAGAGGTGATTCCAATAAGCTTAGCCTTCCTTGCTGATCACTCGCTCTTGTGTCAAGATCACAGTAGTGGAAGGGGGAGGCAAAGCCAGAGGGGGAAGCAGGACAGGAAGGGGAAAGAGAAGAAGCTGCTTTAGGCTTTCAGCCAATTGTTCTTTCACAAATAGAAGGGAAAATTGAACATGTTTTGCATGCATAGAAGAGAAGAATAGAATTACATTTACCAAGAGGAAAAATGAAATTTGGATTAATCTCATTCCTTCTTTCTACTCCTCCCCTCAAGCCTAGACTACCATGTTCACCACTATCAAAGCACATACACACACACACACACACACACAAGGCGATTAAATGAAGAGTGACAAAGTATAGTAAATTTCTCATTAGATCTGATCCTGATTAATATTTGACTCCAAGGCATATGAGTCATTGCTTATTTTCAGACCCAGTAAGTATGCTCTCTAAAGCTGCAAGAGGAAGTATAATGGATTTCAGCATATGGTAACAAATGATTAAGCAATTGCGTCTGAGGTTATGACCTTCCCCACCACTAGCTTTGATTCAGCACTTGTCCCACTCAAGATCTTGTAAGATCTTAATTTCCTCCAATAAAGGTTTACTTAAGAAATAAAACTCATTAAACTCTGAAAGGACTCATAAAAATTCAAGTCTACCTTCCCTCTGAAATGCTAACTAAATTTCAAGTAAGGCAATAAAGTAAAATAAAGCTTTTTTATTTTCAAATATCTTGTTAGTTGACAGGTTTTATGTTTAGTTTGTTTGTTTGATTTTTCTCCCCAAGAATCAGATGAGTCAGAATATTCTTTAAGAAAACATAGTCCTCTATAGTTTTAAGCTGAACTCATCATTTAAGAATTGTGGAGAGTCTCAGGCTTAGGGAAGTTTAACTTTTTATTACTTTTACTATCTTTCCTTAAGAAAAACCACGTGAGACTTGGTTATAAGGTAGTAGAACTTAGACAAGATTTTTAAAAAGTCACTCTCCATATTTTCCTTAGAGTTGGGACTGGATATCTGTGTAAAAACCACCTAGGAGGCCTGCTGTGGGTTGAGTGGTGTCCCCCAAAAGACGCTGAAGTCCTGACTCCCAGTACGTGTGAATGTGACCCTATTGGGAAGAAAGATCTTTGCAGATGATCAAATTAAGATGAGATTAGGATGGGTCCTATCCAAGATGGCTGTGTCCTTATAAAAAGGGGAAATTTGGACCCAGAGACAGACACGCTTACAGAGTAGAGAAGGTGAAGACAGGGAGAATGCCATCTATAAACTGAGGAGTACCTGAGGCTACCAGAAGCTAGGAGAGAGGCATGGAACAGATTTACCCTCACAGCTCTCAGAAGAAACCAAGCCTGCTGACACCTTGATTTTGGACTTCTAACCTCCAGAACTGTGAGACAATAGATGTCCCTTTTTAAGCCACCCAGTTTGTGGAACTTTGTTATGGAAGCCCTGGGAGACCACAATAAACCCAAGCTTAACTGTTTTCTGGGAGGAAATCTATGCTAAATAATAAGGAATCCAACTTACCTCTATGGATACTTTTCTCTGTTCAAAACAAGTAGACATAATAAATGGAAAGAATATATTCTTGACATAGAAATGCTTAAAATAAAATATCTATTGTCCCTAAGTTAATTCAAAAATATACCATACGTTTTGTTTTTCTATTAGTATAAAAAGTCACTATAAAAAATTTATATGAAAAAAAATTAAGCAAGTAAGAATAGCCAGGGAAACTCTGATAAAGAGGAGACACGTGACAAGTTACCACAAACTTAAAAGCTTAGAACAACAAAAGTTATTGTCTCACAGTTTCTATAGGTCAGAAGTCCAGCCATGACATAACGGGGTTCTCTGCACCGTGTCACATGTTGAAATCAAAGGGTTGGCTGGGCTGTTTTATCATCTGGAGCTTGGAGTCTTCTCCCAAGTTCCTTCAAGTTGTTGGCAGAATTCACTTTCTTGCAGTTGTAGCACTGGTCTCCATTTTCTTGCTGGCTGTGGGCTGGGGGTTGCTCTCAACTAAAAGTTACTCACATCCCTTGTCATGTCTCTCCCTCCATCTTAAAACCAGCCACAGAGAATTTTCTCTTGCTTTGAATTCCTTTCTTCAAGGGACCAGGCTCTTGTAAGGGTTTACCTGATTAGATCAGGTCAACCTAGGATAATCCCTTTCTTAAGGTCAACTGTGCCATATAACGTAACCTAATCACAGCAGTGATATTCCATCATATACACAGGACCCTTCCACACTCAAGGGCTGGGGGATTATACAAGGTGTGGGTCATCACTGGTCATCTTAGAATTCTGCCTTCCACAAAGCGCAACATGCAGTTTAGGACAGTGGAAATACAGCCACACAATGAAGTACTATGCAAGTACAACAAAAAGTATACAGGTGTTCTGATATAGAAAGACATATTATTTCAAAAAAAAGTCAGAAGCAAAACAATATAGAACTGGAAAAAATAAGGGTTTAAGGTTATTTATTTATAGTTGTATACATTTACATAAAGAAACACTGAAAGAATATCCAAGAAAGTGGTTAACTGCAGGGCATAGTGGGGGGTGGCAACAGGTGGATGGGGACAGGAGTGGGAGTAAAAGCTCTCAATGAGTACTTTTTATGCCATTTGGATTGTTGAACAATTCAAGTACATTATCAATTAAAACTAGAATTTAAGATTAAATGAAGCAAACATTTATTTATATCTTCTAAGGTATGCTCTTGCTAGATGAAGGGTAAAATTATGATGAAAGCACAGTTCCTGTTCTAAAGTAGCAGACAAGTGTTGTTGTGGTGAAAAGTCAAATCCAGAATTGACTATAATTCAAATAAGGGAAATGTCATAACAGAAAAATTAGCAAACCATTTTGTGGCTTTTAAAGGAGAAGGTGACCACATCATGGGCTGGCATAACCTAGATTTTTAGTTGGATATACCCTTCTGCCTGCCTAAAAGGGCAGGCTAGATCATTGTCTATTGATCCGTGTAATTCAGACTTTCACATTTAAAGAGCTAGAAGAAAACACATCACATCCCTCAAATCTCATTACCTATCATTGGATCATTGATTTCCACATATTGATTAGAAGACAATATACAGTTTACATAATTTAAAAAATAACTTCTTGTAAAGCGTTAGTGTGTGTGAAAGTCAGAAAATTGGGTATGAGTTTCCTTCATTTTTGTTAAGATTGCCACACAAAGAAAAGTTATTGGTAACATCTAAACAAGACATGCTTATCAGATCACTAGACTCTCAAAACTCTCCTTTTCTACTTTAGACCATCAGTACTATAACCTGAACTTCTTCTTTAGCTATTTTAAAGTCCCTATATTAATTCCTATTTCAAGAAATAGCAAAATAAGTCCTCTGGGTTTTCAGGTGGCTTGCTTCACTTTTCCTTCAAATCTCCACTCAGCTATCAGCTCCACAATGAGGGCTTCTCTATAACAACCCCCCACTTTCCCCAGCTCCCTGTAGCCCTACCCCACTTTTTTCTCTACAGTGCGTACCTTTGAAACTATTACACATGCGTGCTTCCTTCTTTACTGTCTGTCTCCTCCAACACAACATCCATTCTGTGAACAGAGCAGGGGCTTTTTTTTCTGTTTTCAGTTGTGTCCAGCAAAACTGGAACAGTGTTTGGCTAAATGGCAAGCAAAAATATACATATTGAATGAATAAATAACCAATTTATTGAAGAATAAACTTAGTCAGTGTCCTCAAATGAGCTATGTTAATTCTCGCTTTCCCTTCCCTTAAGGAAGTCTGTGGCAAATATTAAAGGAACAAAAACTCAGTGTATCCTCTCTGCTTTCCCAGAGCTGCCCCTTTCAAGAGGTGGCATGAGGACAGTTATCAGGCCACCGCCTAGCAAGCATCCAAGAAGAATAAGGCACCGAGTTGCCTTTCTTGCAGTGTGTTATAATAAAAACAACTATTTGGTCTTTGTCCCCAGTTCCTGGCATGGAGCTCCTAAAACTCTTGCAGTGTACTGTATTTGTATGCTAATAAAGTAATGCTTAGTGGGTTTCTAGATAGCTTGAAGATGGGGTGTGGTCCCCTGAAAAACCAACCACATGATCAGAAAGTTAGAACTTTCGGCCCCACCCCCCAACTTCCAGGGATCAGAAAGGGGCTGGAGATTGAGTTCAGTCATCAATTGCCAATGATATAATAAACCATGCCTACATAATGAAACCTCAATTTCCTATTAATAATGGGGTCTAGGGAGCTATCCAGGTTGGTGAACATAGTGTGCTGTGAAGGTGGTGTGCCCAGAGAGGGCATGGAAGTCCTGCACCTCCTCTCCCAATACTTTGCCACATGCATCTCTTCTATTTGGCTATTCCTGAGTTACATCCTTTTATAATAAACTGATAATTGTAAGTAAAATGCTTTCCAGAGTTCCATGTGTCATTCTACTGAATTTTTGAACCTGAGAATGGAGTAGTGAGAACCCTTGAAGTTGTAGTCAGCTGGGCGGAAGTGTGGGTAGCCTGAACACCCCATTTTCTGCTGGCATCTGAAGTGAGGGCAGTCTTGTGGGACCGAGCCCTTAATCTGTGAAGTCTGGGCTAACTCTAGGTATTTAGGGTCAGAATTGAATTGAATCATTGAACACCCACTTGGTTTTGGGAAAGATACCCTATTTGGTGTTAGAAAAAGAAACACATGCAGGCAACCCCAGCCTCTGTGAGAAGTTTCTCTTGGAGGATCCCCTCATTTGCCTATGGAAGCACCCCCTTCTCAGTGCATTCTTTGTCTTAGTGGGTAACTACTACTTGGCAACCTTTCTGAAACTCTCCCTAGGCTTCTTTCTACTTGAATAGGTAGAGAGGGGATTGTGTAGGGATAATGGTTGGGTAGGTCTTGGGGCATGTTTTTGGTGACTTTTTTTTTTGGTAAGGAAGATTGGCCCTGACCTAACATCTGTGCCAATCTTGCTCCACTTTGCACGTGGGATGCTGCCACATGGTGGCTTGATGAGTGGTGAATAGGTCCACACCCAGGATCCTAACTCGAGAACCCAGGCTACCGAGGCAGAGCATGTGAACTTAACAGTTACACCACTTTTGAGTGAGCTTTGAGATTGTTGATGCAATTCCAAGGTAAAATAAAATGTCCCAATCTCCATCCCAAACTGAACAAATTAGTATTTTAATTTCTTATTGTATATATTTGGTTGACTTGAACTTTGTGAGGACTTTTTGAAAGACTTTTACTCAAGGGAATGTCAAAATCCATCCTAGGATCAACTAGACTTCTGACTGATGGCTGAAAGATCAGCTGTTAGTTTCTCTAATTATTATCTTCGAAATTCTTGGAACTGACCATAAATTATAATTAACTCACAAGAAATGAGAAATACACACAATTTTATTTTAAAAAATAATTACAAAAATAAAATCTATGGACAAAGTAGGGATATAACACAAATTTAGGATTATCAAGTAATTCTAATTGAATATTAGATTGAGCTCTTATCATTTTGGAAACAAATATAAAATGAGTATCATATTATGTTACTTAAGTCTCTAATAATAACAGACCTGCCCTCTAACCAGAATTAATAAATACCTTAATGGAATTTTTAGTTTGATTCCTTTTATAAGTGACACTGAAGACCAGGAGGAAAGATTCTTTAGTAGCAGTTTCACAGAAGGTGAAGAGGAAAATAATAATAACAATAATTACCATAAAAGCGTGCTCAATACAATTCAGGCATTATACAAGCCACTGTACACGTGTGATCAAATTTGATATGCATAGAAACTGTGAGGTAGCGGTTATTATTACAGAAGAGATATCTCATTTTGCAGAGGTTCAAGAAAATTATGTAGTTTTCCCAAGACCGCATGGTTGATCATATTCAGAGCCAGGATTCAGGATGAGGTCTTTTTTTCTCTATGTCCGTGCTATACACCAGTGATTACCAAATACTGGCCAGTGACGCTGTGCTGGTGCTTGAACCAATTTTCACTCATCAGTAATAAAACAAGAAAATGGGAACATTGTGAAGTTTCTAGAAAAATAATTTAATTTAATTTGAAGGGTAGTCCTTTATTTAAGGTTGTATCCTTCCTACACTTTGGTCTTTGTTTTGAGGTATAAAATGATAGTGATAATAAATGGAGATTTTTGTATATTTCTTTAAGTGTCTTTACTTGGAAAGAGAAAAGATAGAACCTTGTGTGAGTGTCTAATATGAAAAAAAAAAAGGTTTGACAAATCCAAATGTCTGAAAATTAAAGCTCTACATCCTCCGTTATTAAGGGAAATTCTTTATATCTTATAGCGACCCTTCCAAAATGACACTCCCTTATAAACATCTTTAACGTCCCTACTTGGCCTGCTCACACCTTCCCAGTAGAAACCCAACCCTAATCAAACTGATCATCTGTCTGCTGGTGCCTGCTCAGAAGAGCTGAACTTTGCTGAAAAAAGCAAACAACACACAAGCATTTGACTTTATTTTTTTAATTTATTTTTTGACATACAAAAAGCTGTACATAATTCATGTATACAACTTGATGAGTTTGGAGTTCAGTATATGCTGTGAAACCATCACCACAATCTAGGCCATAAACCTATCCATCACCTCCAAAACTTTCCTTCTGCCCTCTTATTTATTACTATTATTATTATTTTTTGCCATATCATTTAACATAAGATCTACCCTTTTAACATATTTTTAAGTATGCAGTACAGTATTGTTAATCGAGGAACTATGCTATGATCTCTAGGACTCACTTTGTGTAACTGAAACTTTGTGCCTCTTGAGTAATGCCTCCCCATTTCCTCCTGCCCATCCAAGCCATTGGCAACCACCATTCCACTCTCTGCTTCTATGACTTTTGACTATTTTAGATTATTCAGATAAGTGGTATCATGTAGTATTTGTCCTTCGGTGCCTGGCTTATTCCACTTAATATAACATCCCCAAGTTCATCCATGGTGTCACAAATGGCAGGATTACCTTTTGTATGGCTGAATAATATTTCATTATATATATATATATACACCATGTTTTCTTTATCAGTTCATTCATAGATGGCCACTTAGGTTACTTCCGTGTCTTAGCCTGCATGTCTTGTGAATAATTCTGCAGTGGACATGCAAGTGCAGATATCTCTTGGAGATCATGGTTTCAGTTCCTTTGGAAATGTACCCAGAAGTGGAATTGCTGGATCCTATGGTAGTTCTGGTTTTAATTTTTTGAGGACCACCTGTTCTGTTTTCATAGTGGCTGCACCAATTTATATTCCCACAAAGAGTACGCAAGGGAGCCCTTACTCCACATCTTTGCCAAAAGTTATTATCTTTTGGGTGTTTTTTGACAAAAGCCATTTTAACGTGTATGAGGTGATATCTCATTGTGGTTTTGATATGCATTTATCTAATGATTAGTGATGTTGAACAGCTTTTCATATATCTGTTGACTATTTGTATCTCTTCTTTGGAGAAATAGCTTTTCAGTTCCTTTGCCCATTTTTTAATTGACCTATTTGTGTTGTTTTGGGATTGTTTTGTGGGAGTTCCTTATCTGTTTGGATATTAACCCTTTATCAGATATATGGTTTACAAATATTTCTCCCATTCTGTAGGTTGTCTTTTTACTCTGTTGATTATTTCCTTCTCTGTGCAAAAGGTTTTTAGTTTGACATAATCCCACATTTCTATTTTTGCTTTTATTCTCTGTGCTTTCAGTGTCATGTACAAGAAAACACTGCAACTTTGCTGAATTCGTTTATTAGTTCCAATAGTTTTTTGGTAGAGTCTTTAGGGCTTTCAACATATAAAATGATGTGCTATGCAGAGGTAATTTTACTTCTTCCTTTCTTATTTGAATGCCTTTTCCTGCCTAATTACTCTGTGTAGGACTTCCAGTATGATGTTGTATAGATGTGGCAAGAGTAGGTGTCTTTGTCTTGTTCCAGATCTTAGAGGCACAGCTTTTGGTTTTTCACCATTGAGTATGTTAGCTGTGGGCTTTTCATAGATGTCTTTTATTTTGTTGCAGTAAGTTCTTTCTATACCTAATTTTTTAAGAGATTTGATCATGGAAAAGTGTTGAGTTTTGTCAAATGTGTTTTCTGCATCTATCACGATGATCATGTGATTTTTATCTTTTATTCTGTTAACTTGATGTAGCACATTGGTTGCTTTATGTCTGTTGAAGCATCCTTGCATCCCTGGGATAAATCCCCCTTGGTCATGATGTATGATCCTTTTAATGTGCTGTTGAATTTGGTTTGCTTGTATTTTGTTGAATTTTTGCATCTATACTCATCAGGGTTATTGCCTGTAGTTTTCTTTTCTTGTGGTATCTTTGTCTAGTTTTGGTGTCAAGGTAATGCTGGCCTCATAAACTGAGTTTGGAAGTGTTCTTTCTATTTTTTGGAAAATTTTGAGGATTGGTATTCTTTAAATGTTTGGTAGAGTTCACCTGTGATGTCATCTGACCCTGTGTTTTTTTTTTTTAAGGATTTGGATTACTGATTCAGCTTCTTGATTGTTACTGATCTGTTCAGGCTTTCTGTTTCTTCTTGATACAGTCTTGTTAGGTTGCATATTTCTAGGAATTAATCCATTTAATCTAGGTTTTCCAATTTGTTGTCATATAATTGTTTGTAACAGTCCCCTATGATCTTTTTCATTTCTGTCGTGTTGGTTGTAACCATTTCACTTTAAATTTGTGTTCACAAAAGTCAAATAAACTCCCCAAATTGCTTGGCAGCCCTAATACCTTCCCTTTTTATTTATCCAGGTGACCATTTTATAGCTTCTGTTCTTTCCTCAAACATCCCACATCCTTCCTCCATTCTCAGTCTTAAGAAATGACTCTACCTCATATTTCATGACACAACAATAGAAGCCATCAAGAGTGAACTCTTTCTTAGGCTTAGTACCAATTGTACCAACTTAACTGCATGTGGAACTACGTTCTCTCCCTCGTCTCTTTAAAAATCTCCAGTGACGCACAATTACCCTTATAATAAAATCCAAACTCTTAGCTTATGAAGCGCTACGGTAATCTCTTTGACCTTATTTCATTTTATGCTCCCCTCTACTCACTACCCAGGATCTTACGATGGTTATTTTTTCTACCTAGAATGCTTTTCCTAAATTTTTGAATGACTGGCTCCTCCTTACTAGGCAGTCTTGGTTTAAGTATCTTCTCCTCAGAAAAATGTTTTCTGATTATTCTATTTGAAATAACTTTTATGTCACATCATGCTCCTTTATTTTCATCATATAGAGCACTTGTCATTTCTTCATTTAGCCATGTTTATTTATTTTCTGTGTCTCCAGGGGGATATAAGCTCCATGAGAAGATGGATCATATCTGTTTGTCCTTTGCTATATTCCCAGTGCTTAGAGAAGGACTTGGAAAATAGTAGTTAGTTAATAAATAAATAGATTAATTAATTAATGCTCATTGAATGAATAAATGAATGACTAGATAAATGATTATCCTTTATGTGTGTTATAGATAAAAGATTGAGAACTGCTTGAAATAGGTAGAAGAATAGTTTGAATTGGTTAAAAGTTAAAATGATACTTTTTTAAAATGAACTTCGTTACTTTCAGGTAACCTAATCTAGGTTAAAAAAGAATTTCATAGAAAACCTGCTAAGTTTAAAGAATAGAAGACAATGAATTGCAATTATACTATTGATTACTTTTATGCAGATGAATGCTTCTAATGAGCTTTAAGTAATTCTTTTAAACCAGATAAATATTTCTCCTGCAGTCCTTTTTCATACTCTTATTTGGCTTTGAAAACTTGATATTTTTATTTTTGAAATTTACAAGGTAAATTTCACTCTACTCTATGAATAATTATAGATTTTTAATGAGTAGACTCTGAAACAATGTGTTTCATGTAATGAAACTGAAATCTTAAAATACATAGTATATAAAAGTTGTTCTCCAAATGTCTTAGCTCATTTTTCAGCATGTTCCTTTTAAAATTTTAAGTGTTGGGCCGGCCTGGTGGCACAGCGGTTAAGTTTGCACGTTCTGCTTCGGCGGCCCGGGGTCCACCAGTTCGGATCCGGGTGCAGACATGGCACTGCTTGGCAAGCCATGCTGCAGTAGGCGTCCCACATATAAAGTAGAGGAAGATGGGCATGGATGTTCGCTCAGGGACAGTCTTCCACAGCAAAAAGAGGAGGATAGGTATCAGTTAGCTTGGGTTAATCTTCCTCAAAAAAATTTTTTTTAAATGTATTAATCATGTAACGATAAAAATAGATTTTAAAAAGATGAATATCAATTGATCTTGAAAGACAGCAAGTCTTTAAGATCAGGTCATTGATATCTAGCACTATGTTTTGCTACCAGAATGACATTCATTTAGTTCTTAATCTGTTGGTGACACTATAATTCTCCAATATTTTAAAAAGATTAATTAAAAATCCTCACAGAGAATCTTCCTTCCTGATTTCCTTCCACAAATGTGCATTGATCACCAATTATGTGCCAGGCACTAGCTTTGGTACTATATATGCAATGATGAGCTATACAGAGACCTTGAGCTTAAAAAATGCATGCTCTAGTTGGGACAAGAGGATAGTAACAGGCAAAAAGTAGTATGATGGAAGGTATAAAAGCTTAAATAAAAGTGCTACATGAAAAGGAGCTTCTAATCCTGAGTGAGGGAAGTCATAGACATCATCCTGGAAGAAATGACCCAATTTCAAGATTTTAAGGCTGTTGAATAAATGTTTGCCAAGCAATATGGATAAGGAAGAATATTTTTGACAGATGGTTTAAAGTTCAAAGGCTTATAAGTCAGACACAATGATAGAACGCTTGGGATAGAGCACTTGGGAAACTCAAGAGAGTTTATCAAGGCTACAATTTAGAATGTGAGTGGGGAGCTGGCAATAGATGAGGCTGCGGATCTGAGCAGGGGTCAAATCCTGAAGACTGGAAGATGAATGTTGGAGCGGGATATAGACTGGGTATAAGTGGGGACTAGGTTTCCAATCCTGTCTCTTTCATCTCTTGCCTCTGTTTTTTTGCAACATATATAACAAGCAGATTCATTTCCATCATCTCTGTAATGTTAATAATACAGTAGAGGCTGTCTTATAAAGTTAAAGTGATCAATCGTAAACAGTGATGTACATAATAATCTTAAGTATTTGATTATAACTTAAACACAAACTCATTTCCCAATAATTTGATGAAGAGTAAAAACCATTTCTTTTAGTGTAGGTCTGCTCATTATGCACTTATGCAAGACCACATCCATGTGGTCTTGTATAAACCACACCTATTATGTATCTTGTATCATTTTCAGTCTTAGTTTCTCTAAAGTGAGAGAGAGCTTAGACATTTGTGAAGCAACCTGACTGCACAGTCTTTCTTGATTTTCATTGTTGCCGGCACTTTACAGTAGCTACACAAACATCTAATTCAACAGCACTTCTTTTTATTGACCCATCTTTATTCAACTCCCAAAATACTCTACTTAATATTTATAGAAAACAATTTTCTATTTTTAGGAACTTCTATCTTTTTGATTTACAAGTTATTTAAATAACATGATTTCAAAATGATGACAACAACTTTAAAAGGTTCAAGACTCAACTCAACCATTTCTTGGTAGCATAAAATTCAAACTTTGGATGGAGAAATGAACACTCTTCAGTACTCTTCATATTAAAGAGTAGCCTAGTGGCTTTAAGTGTTCAGTGTGTGATGAGCATTGCTCAGTATGTTTCATTGAGTGAGTGGGTAGTGTCAATTGATCTAGGGAGTCCTTTAGGTGAAAGATGTTTAAGAAGGTTCTGTGTAATAGCATCTACCTTATAAGGTTTATGGAAGGGTTTAATGAGATTGCAGGAAAACAACGGAGTGCCAGGTGCTTAGTAAATGTTTAAGACATTACATTATTTTCACTTCATATTTAGTATCATTTATCCGTTAGTAGGAGAGATTAAATAACTTTACTTTGGTATTTGATTCTAGATAATACTAGCCCATACCATGTCTTACTGGAAATTAAGAAAAGCACTCCATCAGAGCATGTCAAGTCCTTCAGGCCCATGGTTTATGAGAGGAGAATTTTTTTGTGAATTAGAAAAACATGTTACTTATTTCAGAAGCATATCCTGGCACCTGGCCTGTGGGCTGGATGTCAGTCCCCTCTTGTCCTCTTATCTGGATGCCTTTGTGTGGGTAACAATGGCAAAATCTTACACTCCAGGTCTGGATCACAGCCTCTGTCTTGCTGAAATGAAGGTATTCATGTCTTAGGGTATCTCAGGGTTTGGGAACTGATCTGCCAAGGTCAGCGTGATCTGGCCTCTCCTAGTGGCAGAAAAAAAAAATCCTCGCTCCCTTCAGTTGACCAAATCTGTTCTTCTCTTTTCATATCTGTGCAACTAGTTTATATATTTCCATCGATATATTCACTGGAAGTTCATATTAGCAAAGGAGGCTCTTTTATACTTCTGCCTGAGATGGAAAGGATAGGGATTGAGTGTTGATGAGGGAAGACTCTCCAACTAACAAAAAAGTGCGTCCATAATACATGATGTTTCTCCTTCAAAGAGGATGATAGAAGAAAAGAAAAATGTGGACTAAATATCAGTCTCCCATATTTCTCTTACTAGGATAGAGAATTGAATAGCTTAATTCCACACTGTCTATTGCATGAGTTTACATATAAACCAAGGCAGAATTTGCTTCAACTTGGAGGGAATTACTTATCCTTTTGGTCCCACAAATGTTGAAGATTTTGTGATGCAAAAGACATTTTATTTCACGTCACTTAAACTTAGGGATTCAGCCATCCTCCTTCTTGGATTTCCTGCTAGCGTTCAATTCAGACTTACAAAATACCAAATGGGATATTTTTCTCCCTTGCAAACAAAAGAAACATGAGACGACAGGTTAGTTGAATTCTTACTTGAGCTTAAATGATTTTTCCCCCAGTACTTTGGGTATAAGCAGAAGTCCTTCAATGGAAAACATATCTTTCTTCCTTGAACCCTTCTTTTGCTGAATACATTTTGATTCATGATGGGGTTCTATCCACTGGGGTTTGTTCATGACTAAGACATATGAAGGACAGACAGCTGTTTGCTTTGCAAAATTTTCAAGGAATTGGAAGGCTTGTCAACAGGTCCTACAAACCCTGGTAAAGGGATGAGATACGTTGACTCTGATGGGGCTGCCTTACTTGTGACTATGGGAAGACTGTTCATTACATTAGGGAAGGCCATGAGCAAAGGTGAAAATAACAGCGAATTTGCTGATTAATGCAGGATTGCTAAAAGAACTGAAGAAATCACTAAAAACAAAAGGAACATACATTTAAGCTGTATTTAAAAGAAATATTTAATTTAAAAAATGCCAAGAAAATGAATACTCTGCACACCACTTTTCAGTTTTTACCTTTATCTTGTTTCCAATGTTATCTTTTCTCAATTTCTCATATTTCCAATTTTATTTTTTCACAAAATATTTTCTAATCTGCTTATCCAGAAGTAATGCTATCTTGGTCTCTGAATGCTCTCTCTTAAGGTACTTATGTTTTCTAGCTTAATTAGATCGATTTCTAATTAATTTCTAATTAAGTACATAACTTAGCTTTTCTAATAAGTTGTAAGATTCTTGAAGGCAGGACCAGTGCCTCACAAAGACAGTGCCTTTGGAGAATGTTCCACAAAATTTGGAATATAAGGGAATGAATGGATATCTCTGTTGTGGAACGTGATCCTAGCATTTTAGACGCCAGCTCCTGAACGCTAGGAAGGTAAAATGCTCCCGGGCAAGTGTGTCATATCTGACATAAAATTTTAGGAAACCTTAAAATTTTCATTGAAAAACAAAGCAATGATAAATAGAATATAAGATTTGTATTTTGACAAAACATGATGACAACTGAAACTCATTAAGCTCAATGTCAGTGTGAAATGACAGAATTTGGGCTGCAACTATTAGAGCGGTCCTTTGTTGAGATTTTTCAGGGAGCCCAGCCTCTGGTAAGAGTAGAAACAAGTTGGTAGACTGCAGGAAAGACCGTAGAAATATATCACAGGCACATAGGAATCAATTTTACCTGCAGTGTACTAAAGAGAAGGGTTGACCCTCAATTGATTAATGCTGTTTTGCATGAAGTGTATTTCTCATTAAAAATGGGTAGGAGATGAAGTCCCTACATCAGTTTGATCATTTACGTTCAAGAATAATCTTATTTTTCATGTAATTAAACTATTGCAGTTCACTCATTTATGTGTCACTGTTGCTGGTCAGATAACTTTGATGGGAGGTTGAAGATATTCTCTCCTGCAAGCCTCATGTTAGTAGCTCAACTGTCTTGTACAGGAGACTGACAAATAGTGGAAAGGTCTAACTGAGTTTCATTTTAATGAAACCTACTTAGTTGCAAAAGTGGAAATAAATCAAACTAGTATAAAAAAGGAAGAAGAAATGTTTGTTGTCTGGACACATGTTTGTCCCATGGAACACAATGGCAGAAAGCACACTGAGACTCCAATAGGATGGAATGTGACCTGTCTTGATCTTCCTTTCTGTGGAGTTCATGATCTCTCCCCTTGGCTTCTCCTTTCAAGTTTGTGTGGTTTTTCTCTCTCTGCTTCTCTGGACATACAATGGAAGATCATTTCCTTATAGCTGCCAAGTTTAGCTGCTCTCAATTCAATTATCTGGCAGAAACCGGCATCTATCTTGCATTAAAGCAAACTTCTGGGAGAAATAATGTTAATTTTCCAGGTTGGTGCACACCTTGTCCAATCAGATATGGTCAGAGATTGTTGGGTACTGCAAATTTAGCTGCCCAGGCTCGTCTCTTGGAGAGAAGTGGAATTCTTAGTAAGGAGGGGAGGTCATGTGTTCAAGAGAGACATGAACAAATATTTTCCACTCCTAGTCACCTTCCGGTAAGGGCACCATCAAGAAGGGAAACAATTTTCAAGTGGGACAACAGAGCAGAAAGTTAGCTCTCACTGTAGACAATTCCCAAATGTGTAGTACTTAAGTGTACAGGTGGTGTATAATGCCTCCTGACTGCCTATACCAAAACATCTCAGAACTTTGCTAGACTATTTCTTAGCTTGTAAAATCAACCAGTCTGACTGGTCTGCCTTCACTCAGGTGAAAACTACTCCGAAGGAAAGTTATCACAGATGCAGAGACATACATGTGGGGAGAATGCCACTTGATGATGGAGATGGAGTTTGGTGAGCTGACACTGAAAGCTAATGAATGACAAGAATTTCTGGAAAACCACCAGAAGCTAGAAAGATGCAAGCAAGGATACTCCCCTACAAGTTTCAGAGGGAGCCTGGCTCTGCCAACATCTTGATTTTGGACTTCTAGCCTCTAGACTGTAGGACAATGACTTATGTTGTTCTGAGTCACATGGTTTATGGTACATTGTTATGGCGGCACTACAAAATTGATACTGTATGTTATAGGAAAGACTATAGTCTCAGAGTCATTGCTGGCTATGTGTACTCATTTGCTGGGTGTATATCTTGAAGAATGGCTTTGGATATAATACTTCTCATAGTAGAATGATGAGAAATTTAGATCAGAAGTGGTAGTCTGGGAGAACTGGATGAGAAATTAAGATGGGAAATTGAAGGGAATGAAATAAACCAGCAAGATGGTAAGAGGTTGAGGCAGTTAGGGATGGAGGTTAGGGAGAAAGCCAGCAATAAAGTGTTGGTGGCAATTTTAGCAAAGGAGTGTCCACAACAGTTGATACTCATGATTTCTGGATTCTATATTTGCCTACTTGATGAAATTTATTTGTAATCCCAAAATCAATACTCGCAGTGCTTTGAGGTCATTCCCAGACATGCCAGAGTAGCAAAACCTTTGAATCATTAGATAAGCTCATTCTCAGCTGAGATTAATGAACAAGGAGATACTCTGCTGCCTTGTTTCTGCTCTCATACTATAAAAAAAGTGTTCTTTTTATAGTATATTTAGTGCTACATTCTTTGCACATTTGTTGTTACTTCACTGTTTAAAAATGGGCCCCAAGTATAGTGCTGAAGTGCTGTCTGGTGTTCCTAGGTTCAAAAAGGCTGTGATATGCCTTACAGAGAAAATTCATGTGCTAGATAAACTTCATTCAGGTGGGAATTATAGCGCTCTTGGCTGTGAGTTCAAAGTTAATGAATCAACAATATATATTAAATAAAGTGCCTTTAAACAAAAATACACATAAAGCAACAGAAAGTCTTAATTGGTTAATGAAAATGTTGTAACCAGAGACCCACAGGACCACAACCCTTTTTTCCCCTAGGAGCAATGGTTCAGTTTTGCTAATTCAGTGTTTGTGGAGATTTTATAGAAGATAACTGCTGCAAATAATGAGAATCAACTGTATATGATTTAAATTTGTTTGCTCTGTGACATGATGGTGTTACCTCTTCACCATGATTCACAAAATCTCAGTAAAAATTCTGCTGCCGACTTGTATTGATGGTTTATTTTGTGCTGATGAATGGAGGAGGAGGGTGAGGACAAGGCAGAGTCCTAGGGTGTGGCAGGTGTCAGAGCTAAGATAAGGGAAGAGATTCAAGAAAGAAGGCAGAGAATTAAGGGGAGTACGAATTCTGAGCTGGAGATTGACCAGGTAAGGCCCTCAGAAGTTCACAGATATTTTGAAGATCATATGATCTTCTGTGAGATGTCAAATGGGGATTGTTATTAAATGTTAAGTGGCTGCCATTTGGAATAACGCACATCTATCTTATTTCCTGTGGCTTGGCTCTTAACCACTGTGAAAATGATCAAAATTTAAGATATATTCACCTTGAAAACATAGCATAGGCATTAATTATGCCAGAAAACTTTTTAATCTAGATTACTATAATTTGAGTAGTAGGCATCTCAACACTATCATGACATGACATTTACCACACCGTAAAATACTTCTTGTGTATAAGTCTGATGATTTATTTAAACAGTGAATAAATTGAGTCAAGAACTATGACAATTCATCTTTTTATCTTCATCACCTAGCCCACTGGTGGACACAAAGAAGGAACTCAACTAAATAAAAACTTATTTTTTTCTTTTCCGCACCAAGTTCTTAGTTAAATGATGCTTTAAGAATGTATTTGTTGTTGTGAAAGGAATGAGTGTAGCAATTAAGAGCTCAGGTTCTAGAGTCAAGGAGACCTGGATTTGTGTCCTAAGTTACATGACCTCAGAGAATTATTTAAGTCTCAGAGTCTCAGTTTCCTCACCTGTAAAAGATGGACATCATTAGTACAGACATACCTCGGACACATTGTGGTTTGGTTTTACCCACCACAAGAAAACAAATATCACAATAAAGCAAGTCATACAAATCTTTTGGCTTCCTGGTGCATATAAAAGTTAGGTTTAGAGCCAGTCCTGATGGCCTAGTGATTAAAAGCTCAGTGCACTCTGCTTCAGTGTCCCAGGTTCAGTTCCCAGGTGTGGAACCATACCACCTGTCAGTCAGTAGCCAAGCTGTGGCAGTGGCTCACATAGAAGGACTAAAACTAGAATATACAGCTATGTACTGAGGCTTTGGGGAGAAAAAAAGAGAGAGAGAGGAAGATTTAAAACAGATGTTAGCTCAGGGTAAATCTTTTCCATTAAAAAAAAAAGAGAAAAGAAAAAAGAAAAGGAAAAAGAAGTCATACTTCTCATGTGTAGTAGTTTAAAAAAAAAACTTAGGTTTACATTAAACTGCAGTCTATTAAGTATGCAATAGCATTTTGTCTAAAAAAGCAATGTACAGACCTTAATTAAAAAATACTTTGTTACTAAAACATGCTAACTATCATCTGAGCCTTCAGCGAGTCATAATCATTTGTTGATGGAGAGTCTTGCCTTAATGTTGATGGCTGCTGACTGACCAAGGTGGAGGTTGCTGAAGGCTGGGGTGGCTGTGACAATTTCTTAAAATAAGACAACATGGAAGTTTGCTGCATCAATTGACTCTTCTTCTCATGAATGATTTCTCTGTAGCATGCGGTGCTATATGATAACATTTCACCCACAGCAGAACTTCTTTCATAATTGGAGTCAGTCCTCTCAAACCCTGCCACTGCTTTATCAACTATGTTTACGCAATATTCTGAAGCCTTTGTGGGCACTTCAACAGTATTCACAGCATCTTCACCAGTCGATTCCACTTCAAGAAACCACTTTCTTTGCCTCAATTTATAAAAAATTCAATATCTGGGAAGCACAATAAAGTGAAGCATAATAAAATGAGGTATGCCAGTACCTATATTATAGGGTTGTGAGTATTAAATAAAACTTGTACATGATGCCCTTTGCATAGTGACCAGCACATAATATCATATTACTAAATAATTGGCGATAGAAGTAGTCCTCTTTGCACAAACATGCAGTGAAAAAGGATTAGTTGGGGTTGCGATGAACTATGCCATCTGCAGTATAGAGAGTGGAACAGCATACAGCACAATAAAGCAGGCCATATAGAGACTACAAATCCAGATATAACCTAAAGTATGCTTGGGAGCCTTCAGTAACTACTCCTTTGTCCCCAGATACAGCCCCTTCTCCTTGCTCCCCAAGATCGCATTATTGGCATACAGGCTGCCATGGAGTCTTCAATGCTGCTGGGAACCCTATCAATCACCTACAAGGAGGGAACAAGGAGAGAGACTGCAACAACAGTTCCATTAGAAGGTCATGGCTAGTTTAGAACCAAAGGGAGCTTCAGTGAAGTGGTATTTTTTTACTCATCCATTTAACTAAGGAACGTTTTTAGGTGCCTATTTTATGTCACTCACTGTTGTAGATGCTGAACACATCAGTAAACAAGGTGACAAGGTTCCCGCACTCATGGAACTTGCATTCCAATCGAATAGTCTGACAATAAACATAGAAACAAGATAAATAAGGCAAGAGTGATGGATAGGAATGGATGTGATGATCATCAGAGAAAGACATTCTGAGGAAATGAGTTTTGAATTAGGACCTGAAAGATGAGAAGAAGTCAGTCAGAAGGAGACTTGCACACAAGAGTCATCCAGGTGGAGGGATAAAGAAGGGCAAATGACTTGGAGGAGAATCAACTTGATGTACTCCAGGGACAAGGTGAAGACCAGTGTGGCTAGAGTGTAGTGAACAAAGGGGACAGTGTAGGAGTTTAATTCAAACATTAGGAGAAGCTAGGATCTTCTAGGCTATGAAAATGAGCTTTTATACTCTAATTGCAATGAAAGCCATTAAAAGAAAGTGAAGAGATAGGACTTGATATAAAAACTCCATTTTGTTTATTTTGTGGAGATTGGTGTTGGAGGAGCTCATCAAGAGGATGTGACCACTGGTTGACCTGGGAGCTGGACTTGGGCAATCAGAGGCTCTTTAAGCCCTACCCTGCCCTTGGAGTGTAGGCTCTGCCGACAGCTTCCCACAGCTAGAGCCATTTTCAAGGATGCAGCCTTGAGAGAGCAATGTGTTATTGAGAGTATCTGGGCAGTATCCATCGCTGAACCCAATTAAAGCTTCTATATAAACTTTTAAGATTCTGGCAAGTTGCTACAGAAGATCTACTCATCTTGTAGCTGCCTGAGACTAGCTTTGTAAGGAAGCTCCCTTGCTTGTTAAACCTGCCACCTCCCAATCTGGAGTGGCCTGCCTCTTTCCTCAGTCTCTCCCTGCCCTCCGTGTGGCAGCCATTTTGAGAACCAACAAATGCACTGTGGGGATAAGGGTAGTGAGAAAAGAGAGAAAGAGAGAAATCACCGAAAGTTATTGCAGATGTCCTGGAGACACACGATGGCAACTTGGACTAAAGTTATAGCAGTAGGGATGGTAGGAGGCGGTTAAATGCACAATATATTTTAAAGATACAGCTAATAGAAATCACTGATGGATTGGATCAGGAATGGCGGGAACTTATAGGTATACTAAAGGGTATGGTTATGAAAATGACATTTTTGTAGGTGCTGCTAGAGTGAGCACGCAGGAATTTAAGCCCCAATGGTCTTGCATCTGGGAACCTCCTACAGAATCAGCCCTAAGTGCCTAAAGTCAAGGCCCAGAGCCCCAAATGAAAGGAGCACATTGTAGTCACAAAGGAAATCATTTCTCAGATTGTAGCCTCCAAAAATATCCTTTTTTACTGATGAACACATAGAACATGGGCTGTGGGAGTGGGCAGGACTCTTTTTGGCTTGAAGCAATTTGGAATAGTTGTGTAATGTTTTGGTGTTGCTCGGTTGTATATGGGACATGTAACACTGTAGATGAGCAATGCACAAAAGTCTGTACAGAGATCGTGAGAAATGTATGACTCTGACTAAAATGCTTCTTCAAGCCATCCTTGTTTGTCTGATCCCTCCTGTAAATTCACCTCCTTACTGCATAACTATCACTACAGGGTGGAAGTGCTTCCTTTAGCCTCCCAGTGTTCCAAAGCCCCCATAGTGTTAATGAACTTCAGGACTGAGCTCTCCCAGGGTGAAAGGACCCCTAACTCTCTCAATCCCGGGGAACGAAACCTCTCTCTTTTTGTCATGTTCCAAATGCTCAATAGCCAAAACATCTACCCTTCTAAGTTCAAGCTGACAAAATTTTTCTTAGTGGGCTTCCTTGGTGTGATCTTTTTCTTTTCTTCTCGACTTCTTTTTTTATCTTCTCCTCATTCCTTTTCTTCCTTCTCCTCCTCTTTGTTCTTTTTCTATATTGCTCTCTGCTAATGTGCTAGATGAGTCCCAACGGTGGGCCCCAGTTGTGGGGTATGGTACTTAAATTGATCACACATCCTGTTGATTTATTTTACTTTCCCAAGGAGCAAATCATACATTTCTGCTCTCAAATGAAGTTGCAGTTTTTATGAGCATTTTACTTTTCTCAGGGTCTGAGACATGCTGTTGAAGCTGTTTAGCTTCACTGGTAACGACACCTGGTCAATTGAGATTTTGCAGATCTCAGAATTATGATGTGCTAGCAGGCCTGGTTGGGTGCGAGCAGAAGGAGTCATATTCAAGACATCAGCTCTAAAAGGTAACTCACTCATTATCAGACACCACCTATATGCTTTCCAGTACGCACTTCCAAAGCATGCAACATGTTCCTCAAGATATCTTCTATAAGAAACAATTCCATGTTCAATGCCTTTGGAAAATGCTAGGTCAAATTGAGTTTCTTTACTGTATGAATTATCAAAGCTTTCAATAGCTAAAGCACTTCTTCAGTTTCCAAATTTTTAGAATTCTCATATTATAACAAAGATGACCATAAAATCCCTTTAAGAAATATCTCATGGGGAAAGTATTCTATTCTCTGTTCTTCCACAATTATCGAGTCACCTATGCTTTTTGGGAGAGCTAACTTTGAGGACACTCAAAAGAGCAGTAGTGCGGACAATGGCAGCAACTTAGCCAATTGATTACTGTCTTCCATGTTGGTAGGCACCATGGGTTCAAAATGAGAGTGTCTCTCCCTTGAGGTACCTTATTTTACTTAACTCAATTTTTGAAATTTTGAAATACTTAATTCAAATTTTGAAACAAGAAGGGGTTCCCCAAATGGAAAACTTTGAGCTTGAGTGAGAAGAAGGTTTATGGGCAGTAGGTATTTGCCCAAGCTTTGAGCTCTGACTATGCCCCCTTTGACTTTGTGCTGTTATTGTCTTAGAGCAGGGGAAATGGCTTATTTCTTTAGACTCTTTGTATCCCTAACAAATTTGCTATAAGGATAGTAAGAACTGTTCTCTTTTTAGGATATGTTAAGAATTAAACTGTGGCATTGCAAGAGGTTGTCCAGAAACAAAAAGTCGATGTTTATTAAGTTTGTACTGGTTGTGCCCTATAGCCCCTGACTTACTCTGGTCATTATTTATCATGTTATGCTCCAAAACTTCCTATGCCCTTGGGCCAGCTGTTGATAAAGTACAGGAATAAAGCCAAATATGTACTACAGTCATGTACAGGCAGTGAATAGAACTAAAAATCTTATTGGATTTTCAAAAAGAAAGCTTCTAGAATAAAGCCCTAGGCAATGGGAAATATAATAATAGGGGATAAAACTGCCACGCAATTGACTTTACAATGATTGCTCGCTCTACAGAGAAGTATCTTAGCCTATGACTCAGGGGTTCTACTGGATCTTGGAAGATACCCTGCTTCCCCTTAGTTGATAAGATTTCTCATCCAGGAACACTTAGAACCCTGCAGACAACCATGAGCTTCATTTGATTTTGTGCCAGCCATTGTAAGATTGTCTTGAGACGGTTGAATTCACTTCCTATAATGTCCAGTCAAAAGGCTGTTGTATTCTGGAAATCTCTGGAAGTTGTAAGTTACCAGAGAAAGCATTTCTTCATTTTTTTTAAAGTTATTCAACAAATATTAAGTGCCTTTGTGAACAAGCACTGTTCTAGGCACTTGGAATCCAGAAAAACAAACTATCTCTCAACACCATTTTCTGACCTCGTAATGCTACTGCACAAATGGTTTAAACTTACGCCATAGACTCACTTTCTTTAGAGAGTCATTAAAGTAAACAGTGACGTCAAAAGGGCAGAGGGATAAGGGATATCTACTGATTTAACTTCAAGAAACTTCAATGCTCTGTGCTATGCAATAGTTATCTCATTTGCTTGGTTTTGAGCTGGGATGCGGCTTCTTTCTACAATAAAATATTACTTTCACATCTGTGTTCAACCACTAACTATGAGAAAATATAGTAGCCACCTCTTGGGATGATTTAGCGCACTGTGATTCTCCTTATGGATTACATGACTGACCTACTGGCCATAGTTTATTGGCTCAAGAGAAGACGCTTGACCCATGGAGTTGTCTCAAGGCAATGGTAGTACTCTAGAGTCTAGAATAAAGGTCCATGACTCCTTGCTATCATGGTGTCTGGACCTGCCTGCTGCCTCTTTATTCTGAGTCTTAGTTATTCAGCTCTTCTTTTGATTGTGGTGTTACTACAATATTATATTATTAATTTTAGCTACTTTAGTATCCTTTTAATAAATTCTACCTTTGTGTGCTCTATATACCAGAGATATTTTTTTCTTGAAACAAGAAGCCTTACTAGATCAATAAATGTTATGGAAAGCTGTCCAACCAAATTCTCTAATCTTAAACCAGTTCACTACAACACTAACAATAAGCACAATGCTGATGACATTTCATTTCCATTCAAGACAGTTCAGAACATTCCTTATGTTGCTTCTAACCTCTCCTATTTCTCATTACAACTGGCAACTAATCATTCTCTTAGTATACTGTTTTTGACTTTGAGCCTGTCCTTTGGACTTGTTAACTGATCCTGGCATTCTGGCTTGGACTTCATGCTGTGTGTGTACTTTACTTCAGACTCTCTACTATGACTCTCCCCTCTCTTGGTTATCTCCTATAGGATCAATTACTTTTGCTTTAACCCTTTAGAATCGAAACTTTGGCATTGGTGTCTTTGGTCAGCGCAATGAATGGACCCACCCTGGTTCTCCACAAGTAGGATCTGGGGGAATATTTCAGTTGGTATTAAAGGGTCAATAACGGAATATTATGGTTTATGTGTTGAAATCTTGTTATCACTTTTCCAGTTTCTTCCAATATACTAAAATCGGTTTAAATTATGAATCAATATGTTCAAACTTATAACTGTCTTTGTGAACACACCAAAATAATTGAACTTGAAATGTGGGACAGTGAACTATTCAAGAACACATATCTTTATTATATTCCATTTTAATTATACAAGCCAAAATGTACACAATTAACTTTATGGAAGAAGGCAGTTAGTAGTTAGTCATATTTCTCCAAAAGTTTGAAGTTTTTTCAAAGTATGAACACCTATTCGTCTTTGAAGACTGTTTTTGTGTTGCCTTTCTATGAAGCTTTTTCTGACTGCTCGGGTAGCATTGATCATTCCATCTCTGGCCCCACCATAGTTGGAGCATTCTTCCACCTCATCACCTCTGATACTTTATGAAAATGTTTATGAATAAGCCTGCCACTCATCCACTTCAGGGAATATATTCCTCGAAGCAGTAGCCACCACAGATGTTTTTCTCTATCCCAAGAGTGTAATACAAAAGAAGGCATTTAATAAATTTTGAAAGATAAATAATCGACAGTGTTGGAAGACCAGTCAGAAAAATATTTTCAGATTAAATTGACCTTTTACCAGCTATCAGTCACATCTAAGTTGACCTTAACTCAGCTCAAAATTATAAAGTTTCTGATTTTACTATTGTTCTTCCATTTCTATCTGTTCTATAACTATGCTCCTTTGGTCTGATAAGATGTAGAATGTATATATTATATAAATTTAATCTATAAAGAAAAATTCAAGTTTGAGATGTATATACTTTGTATTTTTGGAAAATCCTAGCATTTTGAGACTTATCATGAGGAAGATGGTTCCACAGCTTAGAACTGAGGTTAAGAATGGTTGAAATATAGCCTTTGAGGCTTTGAAGAAATTTCAATAGATTTGATTCAGAAGAACTGTTTCTTTTCTAGGAAGTTTTAAAAATATAATCCTTGTATACAAATGAGCACACCTAAGAACACGGCCCAAAGCTGGAAATATTAGTTCATATGATAGATGACATGTTTGTTAGGTTAAAACTACTGGTGCAAAAAGAGCAAGAAACCACTTTTCAAGAATCAAGATAGTTTTATAGTTTTTACAAGTACAGTTTGGGGAAGAACTGATTTAGTATCAGTCTATTAAAAAATCTGAAAATTTTTATCAATATAAAATGGTAACAAGACCAATAAAATATCTGATTATGACCCTAAGCTGAACTTTGATAATGAAAGTGTTTTCAATCAGGGCAAAGCATTTAATTGCCAAGTGAGATTCTCCATATCTCTCTTTCTGCCTTCTACGACGACCAGTCATCTTCCAAATAGGGGCTGCTCTGTTAGCCTGTCACAGAATGGGGACAATATGTACATGTAGTGTTAGTGTTTGTGTGTTACTGCAGCATAGCCTATCCTGATTGATTCTGGAAGAATGTGGTAGAGGCAAGTTTTGGGGTGGAAATGAGGAGTTTTGTTTTGAATAAGTTAAGTCCAAATTATTTATGTATGGCGGTCTGATCAAATCATAATTCTTTAGTAAAAGTGACACCAATTGTAAATGTAGTGGGATTCACCCAGTTTTAGTTTTAGAGACTTGGACTAGATCAAGTTTGCTAGGAAGGATCTGAAGTTGCTTGTCCATGTAAATGTAAGTTGGGGAGACTCTCAGAAGCTATTTGCTATTGATGTTGAGCCTCTCAATTTACATTTCAGCTGCCTGTCTCTACTGTATAATTTTAGCAGGCACATGAATTCTACCACATGTGTATGGACACACTGCCTACTCAGAAAATTTCCAAGGAATCCTTCAATGCTTTTAGGCAATAGGCTTTTGGAAATTGTTTTCAAGTTCAGTTCTTTAATATTCTCTTCACAAGTAATTTTTTGGTTGATGCTTATTTGTTTTGTTGGATGACAGAGCATGAAGGGAACCTTTTATTGAGCTCAATGGCAGTTTGATCAAAGTAATATCAAATTTGAATGCATTGGCTCTGAACATTTTCTAGGAAGTGGAGAGGTGCCAGACATCCCCAGAGCTGCTCAGATGTAAAGTTTGATCAACAGGATCTGATGTGGAGACTGGACTCTAGAATTCAAATATTTGGACCAAAATATTGCTATTTTGCTGGGCTGATTAACAAGTACACACAACAAAGTATTTAAATACTAATCTCACCTCGATGTACTGAATTCCGCACTGCATTTCCCCCTTGCAACCAAGGTCTCAGGATTCCTCCTCTTCAGCCTTCCAGTGTACTATGCGCTGGCATCTCTGTCCATATGCAGATGCTGTTACTTTACCTAGTAGTATCATTTCCTCTGTTCTTTCTCCACTTCTCAAACCCTTATTCATCTTTCTGACTATGCTCAAAATTCCCCTACTCCATGCTTGTGCTAATGTCTCGGAGAATTCACTTGCTCCCTTCCAGTTCCACAGTGTTCCTTTCATTTGACTTTTGAGCTTGTTTGAATACAAGCAGTCCACCTAATCACCTTAGTATTCTCTGTTCTTTGTAAGAGCCATCAGAATGTTCTATATATACATACATATATATTAAATTAATGTTAATTAAATTTAAATGGAGCCACAGCAAAATTTTAAATCTCTTCTCCCTCAAAAAATCTTTTATCTAAAGAACCAGGAGCTCAGCTACTCTTGTACATCCTGTGTCCTCAAAGTCATTGACTAGTTCATGTAGGGAGACAGAAGCAGAAAATTGTGTTTTTCATATCTGTATAGTATTTTATACTTTTCAACACACTCTCATGTTTATGGCTGCTTTTGGGGCTCAGAGCAGTCCTTGAGATGAGAAGGGCAAATGTTTTTACTCGTAGGTATGAGATGAGAAAACTGAGAAAAATGGCCTGCTCATGTTCTCACCACTGGTCAACAGCCACGTCAGGACTGAAATTTTGGTCTCCTGACTGGTGTAGGACTGTCTTTTGCTCTTTCTTTTATTACATTTCATTCCCCTACAAGAATTCGTTGTAGTTCCAGTGTGTCCCCAGTCTAGGAAGTGCCTCGCGAGCCCACATAGATCTAGTGGGCAGAGTGAATTGTCTGGTATCTGATCTGTGGCTGCAGGAGGAGGCTTTTTGACTGCTTTGCTTGGGGAGCATGTTTCTCTCTTTAAAAAGTATGGACGTGTTGCTTGGTTTTGCATGCTAATGCACAGGGCTTCCAGGTAGATGGTTTAACTCGATCAACAGCTCACTTTGGTGAAACTACTTCATTTCATCCCAGGGTCACTTGAATCTTTTCAAGTTAACGAGCACTTGTTTGGCTGAGTCAACTTGTCCAAATGAATGAAGAATTTGTTGAAGAACCTGCTAAGCTTGGAGTACTATATATAATAGTATCTGAGAAGAGCAGCATAGCTAACTGATCACTAAGTAAATTCAAATATGAGTGCTATATTTTTAAAAGAAGAAGTTAGTAGAAATAGGTTGAAAGCAGAAATTTAGCTGACAAAATACCAACCTCCTGGAGTAGCCTGAGAAGGGTACACATTAGTAAAATCTACAATAAATTTATACTCATAAAGATAAATGAGAAAAGAAGATCTTTAACCCAAAAACATTAAAATTGTCTTCAGCATAATTAATAAACTATTATGTTATGTTTACTCCATTATCTGTATTAAACAAATGCAGACTAGAAAGAACCATAAGAGGATCCTATCCATTTAGCCAACATTTTCGTTAATTACATATATATGGTGGTATTACAGAATCTTTAATCAGAGCTAGTTAGGCCAGGATAGCTTCTTTGAATTTCTTCAATGAAGACTTCAATTTTACTGCTGTAAAACATAAGTGCTGAATTATCCAAATTTTTTTCTAGCCTTTGGAATATTGTTTAGGCAGACCCTTCCTATTAATTGGTCTAGACTGGGTGAGCTAAGAAGAGTTATAGATTTACTGTATGAATTAAATTATTGTGCATAATAGAATATCAGATTTGATGTGGGATAAATTATGTGTGCATCAGTGTATTTATGTGTGGATTATCTTCAACATATGACTAATCTGTTGAAAATCTAAAGAAGCAATAAAAGTTCAGGAAAGGACTGACACACAATTGCACAGCAAACTGCAGAAAGGAACACACAACCAAATAGGGGAGAAACTACTCTGCTATTAAAAAAGAAAGCATCAACGATATACCTAAGAAACATTTAAAACTATCGTTAACTTGTAAAGTCCACAATGATTTATAATGCACTTACACATACATTGCTTTGTTAGATTCTCAGAACTGAGTAGCAGAATTAATATATTTTTCCCACTTACAAATCTGGAAATTTAAGTTTTGAAAAGTTGACTAATACCTAAACTCATACACGTAGTGAGTCTGAGCCCAGAACATAGGTTTTATGGTTCCCTGTCCAAGGCTCTTTGCACCATATTATATATTCTTAAGTGGGTGCATGTTATTTAATATATACCAGGCATACCAAGAATGTTATTGTTTATATGACTGAAGAATTTATAATCTAATTCGATTGACAGGAAAAGGAAGAGAAAATACATTCATTTACAAAATCTTTGACACATAGGAAACACTCAATAAATGTGTGTCCACATGAAAGAGCTAAGTGCCCAATTAACAGCAGGCAATAAATACTATGCAGATTCAGGGAAAAGAATAATCACTAAGGCAAGGCTATCAGACAAATCTTGGAGGATAGGAATTAGAAAGTCGGATATGAACAACTGGAGTGTGTGAAGAGGAGGGAAGCAGATTTCTCCAGGCAGAGTCTGACACGAACTAAAGGCCAGGGGCCTCCTTTAGATTCGAAAGGTGACTAGAGGAATAGCTTGGCTGTAGCAGAAAGTTTGTGTAGGAAAGTGATGGGGGTATAAATAGGAGTGGAGATGGATGGAAGCGTTAGAGTTAGACTGAAAAGTAACATGGGACTGGATGTGAAGAACATTTAATATTAAATATAATGCTGTAGAAAATGCAGAACTTTGAAAGTGTTTTAAAATTTTGTTTCATTTTTGGTAAAGTCCAAAATAGGATAGATTCTAGCTCTGCCACTCATGAGCTGTATGATCTTGGGACAGTTACTTAACTTTGCTACACCTCAGTTTCTTCATATGTAGAAGGGAATAGGACTTACCTCACAGAATTTTTGTTAGGATTTAAGTAATTAACAGAGGTAAAACACTGAGAAGAATGCCCAACTCATAGCATTCAATAGGTGAAAGATGTAACCTATCATTATCAGTATTGTAATTTATTATAACAGGAATAAAAATATTAATGTCCAAAAGATCACAACCTCTCTCCCCTGCCACTCCCCCCACTCCACGTTCAGAGAAATGAGTCTTCTGCATATTGTTTAAACTCCAGAGCTCATTCGGGCTGTGCAGGATCTGGGTAATGGACGAATTCCCCTCAAAAGAGCAGAGTGAGGGATAAAACCTCATTTCGCAGGGCTCAGCTTGTTATCTCAGTGAGAAAAAGGGGTCCTCCACAAGAGCTGTGGAATCATGAGGTCCTGCAGTGCTCTTGGGGTCTGGATCAGCAGACAGGGGACGGCAGGAGTTCAGGTGGTTACCTTCAGCCTGTGTCCAGAATGACACAGGGAGATAGGAGAAGGAGGGAAGGACAACATGGTATTGAGACAGCAGAGAGAGAGAGAATGAAGAGAATTTTAGAAGCTTCCTAGTTTTGGAAACTTTGTGGAGCAAGAGAACCATCTAAAAGGATTCATAGGTCTACGCAAATGTTTCATGCCTCTCCTTTAAAAGAAAGATTTAAAGAAAGGAAAAATCTGTATCATTCTTTAAAACTTCTGGAACAAGACTATTATTTCTTACAATGGGATGTGGTAGAGTCTAGACCATGTTGAATTGTTGAAAAGAGTTTAATACAATTCCGGGCATGAATTAGCCACTTGATAAATGGTAGTAATCACTATTGTTGATGTATTGAACTATGTGCAGTTTCCTGAAATTTGATGGTGTTGCCTATATACCTTTGCACATTTTATGCCTTTTGCCTACGGCGCCCTCCTCCACTTATCTATATTCATAAAGTTTCAACTTATCCTTCAAGAACTAGCTAAAGCACCTTCACCTCATTGGAATTGATTGGTTCCTTCTTTACCCACATACTACAATTCACTGCAGCAATGAAATACCGGTCTTGGCTCAACTACATGCAATGCTTGTGTCCATTATGGGAAAAACAGCTTCCTATTAGTTGACCCTTTCGACTACTCATGTTCCTTTCTGCACTGGGTACCAAGATTTTCACAGGTTGGTTTTTCTATATTTATGGATGTCTTTCCCCCGGCAGCCTTGGATCTATAAGAGCTGAGCCCTGGGAGGAATTACCCTATCCATTCAAAGTTTTCTAGGGCTCCCTCCCGGGACCCACGGCCAATGTCTGGCTTGCAGAGGGTACATAAGAGTAACAGAATTTCACAACATTGTTTGTGAATAGTTCTTGGGTAGAGAGTAGCAAAGTCAAAGACAATAGAGAATCTGTCAGCAATGCTTGGCCAAATAACCAAAGAGACCTGAGCCTTAGAGGCAACAGATTAGCCTTGACTCCTTAGCCAGCATAATTTTAGATAATTAAATTGCTTTTTGATTTTTTTTTTTTTTGGCCAGTCAAGGAGTGTTTTGCTTCTTGACCAGACACGTATATAGCCAGAGTGACAATGCATTCTTCTTTGCTAGTTGAATAGTCTGGTTTACACCTGTTGAAGAGGAGTGTAATTCTGAATGAGCACCTTATTTGACTCTTAAATGTGACATGATTTGGGCAGTAAATTATATAGTCATCCTATATATAGATCAATACTAGTAATAAGGAAGATCAATTGATCTTCTATATATGGTGGAATGGTGGTCTAGGTGCCCCAATAAGCACCTGGGATCTCTTCTATTGTCTTGGTCTTGGCACCCTTGGCTTCTGGATTAGTAGAGAGCCACAGGTGTTATTCACATGCTTCCTTTTCCTGTTCATTGGCATGATTGTCCTCAAAGGTCAGTGATTAGCATCACAGGTCTAGTGGCAAAAATTATGTGATTGACTGAGAGAGTGAGGTATAATACAGTCATGCATCACTTAATGATGGTGATATATTCAGAAAAATGCATGATTAGGTGATTTCATTGTTGTGCAAACATCATAGAGTGCACTTACACAAACCTAGATGGTATAACCTACTACACAACGAGGCTATATGGTACTACTCTTATGGGACCACCATCATATATGTGGTTCATGGTTGATCAAAACATCATTATGTGGTGCATGATTGTACACAAGTGTGGCCTGAGCGGTAAGGGTAGTTATGTATAAGACTGATCCTCCTTAATCTGGCCTTCCATAGAGGAAGATGGTCTTCCAAACCAAAAGATAAAGTAATCAAGCCCCTCCTCATTCGGAAGTGGCCGAGTAGAACTGGAAGTTACTGGCGTGCCATACAGTTTCTCTGTTACTGAAGAGGAATCCTCTCAAATCCCTTGGTGATGTTAGGGGACGGGCTGATATTCACCCAACAATTAATTTAGGTAGCACGATAGAGTGGAAAGTCAAGATTCTGCCCTGTCATATACTGCTGTAACTATAAGGCTTAGATCCCTGCTTCTGATCATGACAAAAGAGGAACTGGTTTATCCCTAATTATGAAGCTAAAAGCCCCACAGCCCAAAGGCCAGGTTCCCTTTCTCAGAGTCTGATGACTGGACTGTTGGATCCCTGTTCTTCAAGAATACGTGTGATAGACATCTAATTTAGATGGCCTTTTTATTTTAGTTAGCACAAGAAGGTCGTCTGTCCTCCCCCATCTTCCTCCAGATCCCAATCTCCAAACAAAAGTACATTCCCATTTCTGACATCACTCTTTTCCAAGTCTTGAAACCATCATGATTTGCCCTCTGCATCTCACAGTGATCTTAAGAGAAATCTCTTCTGTCCTCACCCTCTTGCTCTATCAGAAGTCTACCTCTCACCTGAGGTCACTACTTCACTTGAAACCATTTCAAGTCATGGCTGTTTTCTTTTCCTTCTCCTTGTTCTGCTTGGGCTGCAGGAGGGCAAAGAGTATGGTTGTCCTTTTTCTCTTAGCTGCTTTCAGTTTATTCTTCTTCCCTCTTACCTAAGTCCTCCAGCCTTGAATCCATACAATAAAACTATGCCAACAAAAACACCTTCTTGTTGTAGGCATCTTCTATTCCTCTTCCTTGAAGATGTCATCTACAGACTCACAGTTACTTGAACAGCACAATTACCATAATTTTGCAGGATAGCATCATCCATGTAGATTATCTTTTCAGTACTTTAGACTTTCATTTCTTTCAACTTTTCTCCTCTAATTATTTTAATTTCCACCTGCCTTAGCTACTCATTCCCATGGGCAGAACCTAGACCTTGTCATAACGTGACCTCAATTTCAAGCATTCGATTCTCTGTTCAACATCTCTTATCCTTTCAACTAATTCTTTCTAGTACCCCAACTCTAGCAATAATTTTATATCACAAGGACATACAATTCATTGATTTTTATCGTCTTTTCTCTGCCCCTTATCCTTTCATGTCTTGACTACCTTCTGCTTTGAGTTTAAATACCACAAACAATTACTATAATCATTCTCTTATATATATATATACTCCTAAATTTCTTTTGCCTTTCTTGCTCATCATATTCATATATTAAAATTATAACCTTCCTTAATTGCAAATTGCTATCTTATAACTTGTTCCTGGAGAAAGACACGTAACCATGCTGAAAGGTTTCACTTTAAATTCAGGATCACTAACCTAAAGCAAACTCTTAATGCTGTCTAACAATTATACTGGATTTTTCCTGTTCATTCACCCTTCAACTCTCTTATATAATTATTTAATATAATTTGCTCTTTTATCAAACTGTTAACACACACTTATTCATCCTCAATCTCAGTTTAAGACCTTGCTTCCTATTTCGTTGAGAAACTATAATCAACCAGAAGAGAATTTCAACAAACTCCTACCACCACACATGCTCATCTATCTGTATCAACCTTCTATTACTGTGGTTGAAATGCTTGTGCTCTGAGAAAAGGTCAGCCCTTCCACCTATAGGATAGATTTCCTCTTATCCTTGTTGGTCTAATTAAGGCTGTTGCTCCACAATTTTTCCTCTTTCCTGTGTATTCATACCTCTTCACCTTCCCCATGCCCCCCGAACTTTCCTGCATCTTTCTTACATGCACAAATAGTCTGTTATCTCTCCAAACTTTCTCTTTTAACCAATTTTAATCTCCAGGTACTTCCCCATTTCACTATTTCTAAAAGTTGTGTGTACTCATTCTCTCCAAATACTTTCCAGCCATTATCATTTGAACCCACTTCAATAAGGCTTTTACTTCTGTCCCTCCATTGATATATCTCTTGTCAGGGTCACCAACGGCATCCACATTGCTAAATCCAGTGGTCAGTTCTCAGTCTTCATTCAACTCAACTTATTAGCAGTATTTTGCACAGCTGATCACTCCCTCTTCCATTAAATGCTGTATTCCCTTGGCTTCTAAGACCACTTATGCTATTTTCCTTCTACTTCATTGGTTGTTTCTTCTTAGTCTTCTTTGCTGTCTAGTTTCCATCTCTTTATTTTATTTACATTAGAATGCTAGGTCCTTCAATCTTTTTCCTAACTATACTCGGTCTTCAGTGATATCAAGGTCTAAATGTCATATACTTGCTGATGATATGCCCTATTGGTATTAAAGGGCATTATAATTTAGGGCGTTATAAGTTCTTGTCACAGTTCATCCTATTCAGAGCAGCCATGGAAGTCCTATTGAACTGTGAATTTGTGTTATCTCTCTACTCAAAACACTCCAGTTGCTTTCCCATCTCATTTGGAGTAAATGTCCTTACAAAGGGCTTTACACTCTCATTACCTATCTAATCTTCATCTCCTCCTCCTCTATCCCTCCTGCGTTCTTATTTGTATTTATTCTCCCTCTCCCTGGAAAGCTATTCTACCAGGCACCCATATGGTTCCCCATTTACCTCCTTCAGCTCTTTACTGAAATATTACCTCTGCACTGAAATAACTTCTTCAATACCTCTTATTCCACGTCCTATATAATACATTACATAATTTAGAAATTTATATTATTTATTGTAATACTTTTTTTCCACTAGAACATAAGGATCAGGAGGACAGGGTTATTTGTTTTCTCAAAGATGTATCATCAGCACCTCTATAAATGTTTAATGATCAACTGAACAAATGGGCTATATTCATGCCTAAATAAGATTACTCTTGAGGTTCCTTTTATTCTTAACTGTGTTGGTTCAAGGTAGACTGGAGAATATTTACAGCTTTTCTATATGGAGATAAACTTGTTTTAGGTTTAGAGAGTAGCTTGTGATTCTTTAGGGTGATGGAAATGGTACAGTTGTTAAGGCATTAACATTACTAAATATTGCTGATTGTTTTACCTAGGGAGTTCAGGTGGAAAGATCTGGGAAAAAAGTTGGAAGTTTCTGTGGAAGTCAATAGGACAAGAAGCATTTAAAGACTCGTTATAACTGGAAGCATGAATGGCTATAGGACACATTTGGAGGAAGTTCCTGGGTCTGTTCTCATCACAATCTTTCCAAGATTGTCCTGAGAAACTTTGGCAAGTAATTTAACTTTGATTTGCATGTATATTCTCTATGATTATAAAACCTGTATAAAAATATAAAATACACTTTGATCACACAAATTTACATTTTAATTAAAAATTAGTATAACTAATTTTAACTTTATTGTCTCATTCTCGTGCATGTATATGTATTTATGGGTGTGGCAAGAATGAAAGGAGGGGAGTCATTGACTGTAAATGTATGCTTTTTTTAGAAGTAAGAGTGATAGTTGAAGGCTAAACTTCAAGTGTCAGAATAGTGATTTCTAATAGAAAATATACTACCCAGACTGGATCCAAATGACTGGTAAGAAAACGGATATATTTCATAAAACAAGTGATGAATTTCTTCAATATTATCTAAGCTACTATAAAAGTTGAATAGAGAATAAACTAATAATAAAGCTTTTGTCATTGATGGAAAGAAGAGATATAAAGCACACTTAGACATCACAGCAAAATTAACACATTCCAAAACCACCCAAAAGCTCACCTAAAAGATGAATGGGTCATTGGAACCGAGGAGTTAATGGATTGATTAAAGTAAAGCCTCTTAACAGGACAATGGGCATCACAATGACTTCATGGTGATGACTTATATTTAGGACACTATGAATGTTTAAGGATATAAGGATATTTTTTGTAGCTGCAACCTAATAGTATTGTTAATATATTTGTATTTTATCATTGTTGTGTTATGCAAGGATAATAAAGTAGCTACTCCTTCTCCCATCTGATGCTCTTTAAAGTGAGAGAGGAAATTTGGTGAGGCTTGGATCAGAAGCACAAAAGCATAACTTGTATGGTTTCCAAGGAATTTTTGTGCTTGGTTCAGGAGGGAAGGCAAGGTCTGCCCTCTCTTCCTGGAGGGAGAGGTGTGCAGTGATGACCGCTAATGCCCAGGCCCAAGCTCCTCAGGGACTTATGACAAAATCCTCCCTGCATTTCAGGCATCTACTTAGATCTTCTGTCATCCTCCTCTTCCCCCTTTCTGGACTGGAGTTTTCCCCCTTGTCTGTGCTCCCACAGCAACCTGCATGTTCCCCGTCACTTTTCATCTCATTAATGGTATGTTTTCTTGTCTGTTTCTCACCAGACTGTGAACTTTTTGAAGCACCATCTTGTTCACCTTTGGATTCCTAGAGAGAAGTATAGTACCTGAATCATTGTGGAGTGACTACTTACCCTCGTCTCACTGTGTGTCTAGCACAGGGCTAAACATTTTACACACAGTATTTCATTTGATTCTCACAATAAACTTGGGAAGAAGTTACTATATCATGTCCATTTTAAAATAAGAAAACTGAGGTTTAAAGACTTTAAGTGGTTTGCCCAACATCACACAGAGAGTGACAAACACTAGATTTCGTGTCTTTCAGAGAGTTGTTGAGACTATCCTATATATTATATAGATATCATATATATATATACATCCTATATATATTCTATTATATATATCATATATATTATATTATATATTCATATATATGATATATATATATATAGGATATTCTTAACCACTTTGCTATAATCAAATGATTATTGAATGAATGGTTCAACTCTGAGGGTCAGAGTGAGTTGGGACCCATAGACTGTAGACCTCATTCCCATGTATCCTTAAACCTAAAGTTACCACTTTCCAAGAGTGTATTAAAGTTGTGCATTTAATTGGGAAGGTTGAGAGGTTCTTAGTAATGAAAGAGTCTCTTCTCACTCTACAACCTGAGCCCTAAAGTGGGGAAGACAGGACTCCTGGTAAAGTTACCTAACCCTAAGTATTCAGAAGAAAAATCTCTGTTCTCTTTTGGAATGAACTTATCAGTTCCAAAGCAAAAAGGAAGAAGAAATTATATCTACAAGAGTTTGAACTTCAACTTCCAAACTCTACTTTCTTGATGGATAAAAAAGAATGAAAGATAAAGCTGTATCTCATGTTTTCAAGTCTTATGTTTAATAAAAATGAAATGAGACTCTGCCAAATGGGTGAGTGGGAGTCAGATGTATAATTAATTCTCCTTCTGGAATATGTGCCACTCAGAGATCAAATGGCTAGCATCAAATTGTTTTTTCCAAATGTGATCTATTGCTTCATGGAAAGCCGTCAATAGTTTTTCACCAGAAAAATTTAAAAGGAATAGATTTTTTTAAAGTAAATGTTCTAACTTATTTAAGAATCTAAGCACTAATTTAGAGAAAGAGGAAAATGAATAACGTATTGTAAATTATGCTTATTTCAAGTCGTGGCTCTGCCTTTATTCACATTGCATGTTGGCTTTCTTTTAGACTTAATGTCACATATAAGTTATTCCCAAGGTTTTTCTTCTTAGACCGCTCTCAATAATGATTTACAAAAGTGGATGGATATAGCCATGTGATGAATGACATTTTATATGAAAACACTGGATATTTGAGTTTGCCCTTTCATGACATCTAAGAAAAAAAGAGGGGGGCATCAGGAGATATTCACAGCCAGAATAGAGCAGATGAAAATCCAGCATTACCTTTAAATACCATTCCACATAGATAGCTCACTCTGTTAGGAAGAGGTATATAACATTTCAATTACAGAAAAAAAAAATGTTTGTACAAACACTGTCTTTTCCTCCAATGCCAAAAACAGATGCTATTTTATAAGATTATATCTATAGTAATGATTACGATTCATTAGATATCATTAAATAGCTATTCTCAAAATCAACGTACTAAAAATAAATACAGTATTTTAAAGGCCATATATGTTTGTGGCATTTTCTATTCAGAATTTTTAAGAAAGAAGAAGACTCGCTTGAGTGCAACGAACAGCTATTTCTTCTATCGAAGCAACAGGTTGCAATTGATCTTTTCCAGTGTGGTTAATGAGCAAAAGCAGTTCTCATGGGCACCATGAGGGGAGAAGCAGTTCTGTTGTTTGAAATCATATCTGGATGCTTGGAATTTTCACTTTTTCTTTATACTTAAAAAGTACTTAAACACTATTTGGTTATGAATCTAGTGTTGTTCACACTTTATTAGGTGAAATCTACCTGTGGTCTTGTACCCTGGATACATTTAGCCTGCCTCAATGGGTGGTACTAGTCTAAAGAAATGGTAAATGAATCCCCCTCTGCTAAATGGAACAACTCGTAACAAGTTTATTGTCATGGGAGTGAGATGAATCTAGCTCTATGTTTCTGGAAACCTTATTGCCCCTTTTTCAGGGAGTGGTGCTGCCCCATAGTAGTGCTCTCGCTCTACTAGTGTCACACAAACTCACCTCCCAGTTTTCAGCTAGGAGAAGGGTTATTTCTCCTGCTTCATGACCAGCGCAGGATTACTGCATGCTGAGCACATTGCTGTAGTTCTCTCCCTTGAGATCAATAGTGGTTGAAGGGATTTGAGGACAGAACTTAAAGCTCAGTTTGGGCATGGAAGTCTTTGGACGGCTTCACGTTGATGGGTTTTGTATAAGGCAAAAGTTGTCCCCTCTGCTAAGCAACGGTTATTATTGGCATCACGTTCCTCTGCTCCCTGCATAAAGGATAAAGGAAAGATCTAGAGTGCAGTTAAGTGGTTGGAATGTGGGGTCTGGAGTTCTATTATACTTCATTTCTATCATTAACGTGCTTAGGCCAGCCACTGAACTTTGCTTAATTAGACTGAAAATATTCAGAGTTTCTTACGAAAGAAAACTGCATTGTTTAAAACAATTTTTTTGTGATTATGTCTGTTTAGTCATAACCTTCATATTTTCTTCAGTAATGTTAATATTTGCATGGAAATAGTGTAAGATAGCACTAAAGAAATTATTGTTGCAACACTAGTTTTATGTAAAGCCACAAGAGTAATTTTGAAGTGTAGATTATCTTATGTAGTCAAAGGGGCATATATTTGGTTCACATTTAACAATAATAAGAAGGAAACAACTGCAATCATAAAAACAACAGCAGTGATTAGTTGGGAGTTCAATACAAGTATTAACTACAAATGAACGATCCTATCCAGTCAATTTTGAAAAACTGGGGATGTTTGGCACAGTGTTTGGAGTTGTGACACAGTTGCAAAAAAGTTAATTCCTTTTGACTTCTGCCAGTTAGTATTAAACTTATGAGGCATGAAATCATCTAATTCTCGATAATAGGCTTTCTATAGAGTTCCCAGTAGAAAACATTTATGCTTGAAACGTATGTGCCGAGATCTCACAAACCACAGGAACATTTATTTACAAAAATGCAGACGGCCTTCCCCTTTCAGTGCTCAGAAACGAAATAATTTTTAGAAAGACGAGGGAAAATGGGCCATAAATTTGCCCATATCTTTTGTGAAGGCTCAACAAATCAACTGAGTTAAAGCCTGGGATGCATTACATTTGCATATTTATATATCCAAACTTTTGCCAATTGCTACTTTTCCCTCATCTCCATTTTATTCCAGTTTTCTTCGTTATTTTTTCTATTGGAGTGGCATGTTTTATTTTTGTCGTCAAGTGGAGAGGTACAGGATGCCTGATAAGATCAAACTGAGATGAAAAATTATCCCATTTCATAGCATGAAAAGATCAATTTTAACGTATCAAGTTTCATGAAAGGCAGGGGAGATAAATGCGTATTGGACACCGAACTGTCACTAACTTATTCTCAATCTTATTTTCACCTGATATTTCAGAGCATAGCCAGACCCTTATGACAAAATTCTGGGTTGAAATCTTCAGATCTTTTAGATTCAAAGGAAAGTATATTATTACAATCTAGCTCACCTCATGGTATTTCAGAACATGCTGATCACTTAGAGAAATAATTGGCCCTCAGTTTCTTCTTTTTCTTCAGGTTTTCAAAACACATCATTTTTACCTTCTTTCCACAACATTATTCTTCATTTTCATGAATCTCTAATATATTGTGGTTTCCACTCTGGATGTCTACTTTAGTCTGAATTTCTATTTAGCAATGTTTATTTATTGTTTCAGATTTTAGAAGTAGTATGTTTCACTGCAGAAAATACAAAGAAGTACAAAGAATAAAATAAAAAGCGTTTACAATCTGCAAATCCAGAGATCACCATGATGTCTCTGTCCTTCTATCTCCATTTCAGTGCACACACACACACACACACACACTCCCAAACACACATGCATATGCATAAAATTGGAACTATATTATAAAGTGATATTGGAGTCATTCGTATTTTTCTTTGACATTCCCTACAAAGTGGGGATTATTTACTGTAAACCCTTCCTGTACATTAGAATCACCTAAGAAGATGTTAAAAAGTAAAATATGTCTGCATTTCAGCCTCAGAAATTTTGATTTAACTGATCTAATTTCATACATAGGTACATATCTAAGAATCTCGCAGACATTTCTATTTCTCCACAAAATAAAGAATCAATGCTATAGGGAATTCTTATTTTCTCCAAATCTTTGTACTTGGAAATGAGTCCATAGTATGTATTACAGTAAACTCTTCTCAGTCTAACTCTTCTATTGATCTCTGACAGTTGTTCACATTTTTCAGTTGTAGATAGGATTGGATTATAGTTTCAATTCTTCACTTTGTTAATGATTTTTTAGTGCCGTCGAGTCAATTCACACTTCTAGAGAACGTGTGTACAGCAGAGCGGAACCAGGCCAATTCTTTTTGTGCCATCCTCTCACCTTCCGGTGCTCTATCAGACAATGCTCTGCTGTTATTCACAAGGTTTTCATGGCCAATTTTTTCAGAAGTAGGTGGCCAAATCCTTCTTCCTAGTCTGTCTTACTTGAGAAGCTCCACTGAAACCTGTGCACCATGGGTGATCCTGCTGGTATTTGAAATAACAGTGACATAACTGTCAGCATCACAGCAACATGCAGCTGCCACAGTACAACAACCAACAGATGAGTCGCATGGTACTCTGACAGGAAAACAAACCTGGGCTGTGGCAGTGAGAGCACCACATCTTAACCACTAGATCGGCTTTGTTCATACTATAGAGTTATATATCCATGATGCCCTTTTCTGGATGACTTTGCACAACCTCTATTACTAGAGTAGGTGGAGTATATGTCTCTGATTCTTTGATATGTGTCTTGCTAGGGCCAACTGAATGTTAGCGGACATGAGATTAGCAAGGTCTTAAAAATATGCTTGGCTTCTCATGCTTTTTCCATATGCTGTGAGGAGAACATGACCACTTAGTGGTGGTCTGGTCAGCAAAATGTACCTCTTAGTTCAGATGGAGAACATCTGAACTCAACCTGTAGCTGGAGCCAAGCCCTCCTTGCTCAAAGCATGAAACAGAACTGCTCCTGCTGACTATAGATCAATACGCTAGAAAAACAAATATTTTGCTGTAAGGACTAATATTTTGTGAATTTTGTTATACAGAGTCAATGCAGGAAAAAAACCTGACTGATTCACCCTTCTGATTTTTCACTTGTTTGTTTTTATGACACTATATTCTGCTTCTCTTTGTACTTCTGCAATTCCTACGTAAGATACTTTGCTGGTCTCTCTCCTCATCATTTAAATATAAATGTCCCCGAACTCCATTCTCAGCCCTTGTCTATTCTTACTCAAAAATTCTTCCTGGCTAGCATTTTTTTATTCCTGTTATTTAAACTTTATTGTGTCTTGATCAAAAGCTGCAGAAATTAAACAAAATGTTCTTGGGTTTTATACATGAAAGTGCCATCAAGCCTCAAATTCAGTCATGTAGAAATTGAACTCATTACTTTCTCTCCCTAATCTGCTACTCCTCATGAATTGCCCATATTGGTTAAGGCTACCATCTACATTGTCAATTCAATAAAAAAGCAAGGAAAGAAGAAAAGAAAGAAAGAAGATTCTAGGCTTCTATTTTCCTAAACCTTCATAGCCAATTGGCCACCTGTCAAACTTCTTGAAACACATCCTCATGACCCATTTTTTGAAGAGTTTTCTGGCTCCAATCTCCAGAAAACTTGGTTATTCTGAACTGCGTGTTATCACTTTACTTTAAAACTTGCGTTTATAATATTTTTTTCTCACTTCTTTCTCTAAACTCATGTCAGGGCTTATGTTGTCTTCCTGTTTGATTTTCTATGGGTCAGTACAGTGTTGACACGTGGTAGGTCTCCAGGAAAGATTTGTTGAGTGAATTGTGTCAGAAGATATTAGAGGCTGAATTAATAACATGGCTTTCTTAGAAATTGGCAGTATGACCAGGGATAAATTACTTCACATTTATTTTCTGTTTCCATGTCTATCAATTGGGAATGTGCTGTATTATTTATCTTCAGCAAAGAGATGTTGAATGATTAACAAATAGAGTCATTTAAAACAAAAATGAAGTGTTGGAGAAATGATAATGAATTATATTAGATTATAGAACTTGGCTCATTGTGTTATTAGTATTCTGTCTGTCTATTGAAATCACATTGCCAAATGATGACCTAATTATATCCCATTTGCCAGATGGTTAATTGTGGCAAGCAAAGAAGACTTGCAGTTATTGTAAATATTGTCTTTTGATAGTAAAACATTTTCCAGAATTACTAATTTACCTTTTAAACCGATAATTTTCACCTTGCAACTTTGGAAACCTGACTACTTCTGACTTTAATAAAGTTACCCTGAAAATATGGGGAGAGAATAATGATTCAAAAAGGCCTAGGCTCTAAAATAACCAGTGTGATATAATTTTAGACATCTTGGCTTTTTTTACAATGTTGGGCCAAATTTTGTTTCAAGGAGCAGGATGATATCCAACTATGTGTCCAGTTCTTTATTCCTTACGAAGCCTCGGGCTGTGTGATGAAGGCAGCATGTGTCCAAACCCCAATAAACACTTCCATCAACCTCGTGAAATTAGAATTCATATTCAGAATGTATAATTCAGGTACCATTTCATTGTTTTAACATGTGAGGTTTTATCTTATTCTTCAGAGTCCAAGACAGCTCTTTATCTTTACCAAAATGAGGGGCCTCACTGAGACTCGTAAAGCACCAAATAATTTATGTTACCTCCCTACACCCACAGTCTCGTGTAATTCCACACAAAAACAATAAAAAATCATCAAATAAGTTTAGGACCGTCTAACACAGTTTTGATATTTCTTGCCGTAAATAATTCTGTGCCTTTTGTAAGATGTAAGATTATTTTGGTGCTCTGCTTTGCTCATCCGCTTAGATTTCTGGCCTGCCTATTGGGCAATCCAGATGTAAGCCAAAAATGATCTGATTTGTCATTGTCCGTTTGCTTCAGTCTTATATTTGCTATTGATTGTCACTTTGCCACTCTTGAGTCAAATGTGAAAATAAAAGCAGAACTTAGAGTTTAAAATATCTGACAATTTATTTTAAATGGAGTATTCGTCTATCAAACTATTGCTACAAAGAAAGTCAAGAACAAACAAAAATACCTTAATAAAGTTAACATACATTCCCTGAGTCCACACAGTGCGCAGTGTATTGAGCCTTATATAATTTTACTTTCTGAAAAGCTTGGCTGTACATCATGTTGTTATTTATTGGTTGGTTGCAGGAAAATGTATTGGCAATCAAGTCAAGGCTTACAAGTACTAATGCTCTATGACATTCATTTCTTATTCCTATCACAGTTCAATAAATTCAAAAAAATAAAAAGTATTTACTATCTTGCATTCATTACAGTCCAACAATGATCTTGTCTGCACTGTATCACGGTGTTTGCTACCAATCACCTTAATTGTAAAACGAATTGCTTAGCTACGTATTTAATAATGAATTGAATTGGCCTTCATATCCACTTCTCTATTGTTATCAATCAGCTATTTACATAGTCACAGGGGAAACCGTATCATTATTCACTGTGAGACAGAGTAACAAACATCAAATTTAATTGCCCTACTAGGCACTGGAGTCATAATCTTTACACGACATTTAATGTTTTCATTACTTATCAATTCACTTATAATTACGCTACACTCACAAAAGTTAAGCAGCTAGCAAACAGCAGATCTTTCACTGCTGTTTGTGCAGAGATAAACATATAGATGCAAAATGTGTTAGAGCAAATACATTAACTCAAATGATTCTATAGAACGTCAGTGCTTCTAGTTCAGCTTTACTAATATCACGAAAGCAGATTGTGTCAGATGTGCTTACCTTTTATGTGTAAAGTTTTTATATCTTTTTATTGACTTTATTTTTTTAAATAGGTTTTCCTGAGACTTTTCTAGTGTTTGTTGTTGTTACCCACTGACGCCTTTTTTCTAAAGAAGTTACGCTGAGAGACATGAGATGATTATAATGTATAATATCATTCATGAGTTCCTTCATTCATTCCTTACACTTTTTTTTCAAATTGTACTAGGCTCTGGGAATATAAAGATGATTAAGAGCAAAATTTATGCCATCTCAATGCCTCAGGTGCTGTAGAGACGTACAAGAAAACTCTGGATTAAACTGCACATGGTGCTTCTGAAATATCTCTAATGAAGAGAGAATGGGAATCTGTGAACAGCCTGAATGCTTGGGCATTTGTATTAATGTTTTTTATTTAAAAAAGAATGCACAATTTGCATTCTATTCCAGTAGCTTTCAGATTCCTTTTACACACTAAGCCATATTTTTCAAAAGAAAATTCTATCCAAAGCCAAAAGGCAAAACACGCAAAATACATGAGAATACGCACCTCCACTCCCTCCAGAGAAGGCTCTGCCGCAGACTGAGGCTTCCTGGGACCATCCTGACTCCACCTGTGTTTCTTATATATAATAATGTTTCAAATTACTTAGGTGAATAGCTTAACTTTATTTTTTAAATATCTACCTGAATGGTTCTATAAGTTGGCCCACAATTGTTCATGGCTTTGTTTATTCATGCCCTATAACTGAACGCATCCACAGATGTGGACCTTGATGAGAAGCACTATGGTTTCAATGTAATAAGGAGTAGAAAGTATTTAAGGACAGGATGCTGAGAGGCACAGAGGAGACATACTGGAATCAGAGTAGGAAGGATTAAGGAAGGACATATCAAGAAAGCTTCCCAGAAGAGTTGTTGATATATCAACACACTGATGGAACACTTTGGGTCTTAGAATATAATAGTGACTAAAAGAACAGATATAGATTCTGCTCTCATGAGGTTTATAATTTATTATGGAAAATAAAAGATAATGACTAAGAATATTTTCAAATTAATGAAAGACATCAAGTCATTCATTAAAGAAGTCCTATTAACTCCAAGAAGAAGTAGTAAAAATAAATTCTCAATTGGATAAATCCTAGTAAATCAGCTGAAAACAAGAACAAAGAGAAAATTTTAGAACAGCCAGAATGGAAAAAAAAGACACTTTCATAAAAAAGGAACAACAATTAGACTAAGAATTGACTTAGCAATAGGAACAATGGAAAGTAGAAAGCAAAGATATATCAATTATAAAGTTCTGAAGGATAATGGCTGCTAACCAAAACTCCTAAACCTAATAGAAATATCCTCGAAGAATGAGGATGAAGAAAAGACTCTTACAGAAGAACAGACGCTAAGAAAATTTATTACAAGCAAACTTATATTTAAAGAAATAATGGAGAATATGCTTCAGACAGATCAGTCCAGATATGTATTCGTCAGCTTGGACTACCATGACAAAATGCCATAGACACGGTGGCTTAAACAATACAAGTTTATTTCGAACAACACAGTTCTGCAGCCTAGGAAGTCTAAGTTCAACAGGGGCTGGGAAGATCAGTTCCTGGTGAGAGCTTCCGTCCTTGCTTGTAGAGGGCACCATCTTGCTGTGTGCTCACACGGCTTTTTCTCTGTACATGCATGCGGAGACAGGGTGAGCTCTCTGGTGTTTCTTCCTATAAAGACATTAATCCCATCATGAGGGCCCCACCCTCAGGACCTCATCTAACTAACCACCTCCCGAAGGCCCAACTCCAAATGCCATCACATTGGGGGTTAGGGCTTCAAAGTATGAGTTTTGGGAGGACACAAACGTCCAGTAAATAAGATGAAAGATCGGAAATGCAAGCAAAATGAAGAATTATGAAAATTTTAAGTATCTAGGTATTGACCTTATAAAACAATAATAATGGCTTGAGTATTTTAAAATATATGAAGAATTAAAACACATGATACCAATGGCATAAAAGTCAGGTAAGAAATAAGTAGAATTAAAATGTTTACAGGTCTTTCTATTGTCTGGGAAAAAAGTAAAAGTGTCAATTAATGTTAGGCTTTGATAAATCAAAAATTTATTTTCTATTCTCTAGAGTAACCCCTAAGAAATAGGAAAGGAATAGTTTACACTAAAGGAATAGTAAAGGAAGTTATACAACTTCCAAGCAATAGAAGGAGGAAATCCAATAATAAGTCATGCTAAATGAAGAAAAAAGGCAAGAAAGGAACTGGCCCTGTTGCCTAGTGGTTAGATTCAGTGTGCTCTGCTTTGGTGTCCTGGGTTCAGTTCCCAGGTGTGCACCTACACCACTAGTCAGCAGCCATGCTGTGGTGGCAACCCACATAAAAAAAAACAGGAAGGTTGGCACAGATGTTAGCTCAGGGCAAATCTTCCTTAGCAAAAACAAAAAAGAAAAGAAAAGCAATAAAGAAGAGACAAAAGAATATAGAACACATAAGGCAAAAAGAAAGCCCTTAGTAAGATGGCAGACTTAAATGCAAATATATCAGTAACTAAGTTAAATGTAAAGTGATTAAGTCCGTTGAAAATATAAAGATGACACACTAAATAAAAAAAAAAAAACCCATATGCTGTTTTCAGGAGGTTCATCTAAGACATAATCATACAGAAAAATGAAAGTAAAATATGGAAAAAGTTCTATCATTCAGCATTCAAACATTACCCAAATGAAAATTGGTGCAGCTACATTAGTATCAGACCAAACAGACTTTGAGGCAAACAAAATGCCTTACTAGAGGTAAAGCGGAAAACTTAATCTGACAAAGGTCCAATTCAGCTAAAAAAATCTATATTTTTATATACCCTGTAACATAGCTTTAAAACATGTAATGTAAAGATTCATGGAAACACAAGGAAAATAAGGTAAATCCACTGTTGTAGGGGAATATTTTAATACTCTCTATTTGTCCAATAGAACAAACAATGAAGATATAGGAGATTTTCACAACACAATTAACTTGACTAACACATATATCACACAGTACCTAAGAACTGCAGAACATGTATTCTTTCCAAATGTATTTGGAACCTTTACAAAAATTAACCATTGAGTACGTGTCCATTAACTTCAAAGGGTCAAAATTATTCTGAATGTATTCTCTGTTCAAAATTCAGTTGAGGGCTAGCCTGGTGGCATAGGGGTTAAGTTCACCCACTCTGCCTCAGTGGCCCAGGGTTCACAGGTTTGGATCCTGGTTCAGATCTGGCATGGCCCATCAGGCCATGCTGTGGCAGCATCCCACATAAAATGGAAGACTGGCACAGATGTTAGCCCAGGGCCAATCTTCCTCAAGCAAAAACAGGAAGATTGACAACAGATGTTAGCTCAGGGCCAATCTTCCTCACACACACACACACACACACACAAATTTAATTGAGCTAGGAATCAATTAAAAATTAAGAGTAGAAATATCCCTATGGTCGAAGAAGTAATAACAAAAATAAAATGTTTTTAACTGAATGGTAAAATTAACATAGATCAAAACTTGTAAAATAAAGTAATTGAGAATGTTCAAAATCAATCATCTGATAAGCAATGAAAAAAATTTTAGAGAAAGAACAGAGAATAATATTGAAAGAACATAGAAAGAAGGAAGTAATAAAGCTGAACAAAGCAATTAACAACCTAGGAAATAAACATATGATAGAGGAATCAACAAATCCCAGAACTTTTTCCAAAAGACTAATAACACTGACAAACTGGAGAGGCTAATGAAAGGAAAAAGATACACACACACAACATACAAATAATACAAGGATTTAGAAGTGGAACATTGCAGATTCTAATGACATTAAGATGATAGATAAGCAATATAAAAAATGTATGACACATATTTGAAATTTTAGATAAAATTGAAAAACTCCCACAAAAAGACAAACTTATGACAAGTGACACAGTAAGAAATAGAAAATTTAAGAAATTGAATTTATAGTTAAAATTTTAACTCAAAATCCAGCAAACTCAAGGCCCAGATTGTTCCACTGATAAACAAAGCTAAGTACTTTCAAAAAATAAAAATAGAAAAAAAATTTCCAACTACTTTTATGAGGTCAGAATAACCACAGTACCAGTCTGATAATGACAATACAACAAAGACAAATTACAGGACAAAATTGCTAATAAACATTTAAAAATCCTTTTACTCTTAACCTTTTTTTAGGATGTTTAAAAATCCTAAATAAATTAGTGACAAACGAAATGTGTTGTTAAAAAGGATAAAAACAATGGCCAAGTGAAGAATAAAAATGCAAACTGACAACATTTGAATGTCAATCAATGTAACAAACAATATTAACAAAATAATGGATAAAATTAATATAATCAGCGAAATAGTTGAAAACTTTTTAAAAAATGTAATACCTGACTATAATTAACATACTAGATATGAAGGAAAACTTTGTTAATCAGATAAAGGGTATGACTAAAACCCTACAGTAAACATTATACCTTATTTTGAATTGTTGAAAGCTTTCCTTTTGAGATTGGAACAAAATGTCAATATTATTATTTTCTTATTTACGCAACATTGTATTGGATGCCCTAAATATCAGTATTGAAAGGAAGAAGTAACTCTGTCATTATCTACAGGCAGCATTATTGTGTTTGTAGAAAATCCAGGGGCCGGCCCAGTGGCACTGAGGTTAAGTGCGCACATTCCGCTTTGGCAGCGCTGGGTTCCCGGGTTCGGATCCCTGGTGTGGACATGGCACCGCTTGGCAAAACCCATGCTGTAGTAGGCGTCTCACGTATAAAGTAGAGGAAGATAGGCATGGATGTTATCTCAGGGCCAGTCTTCCTCAGCAAAAAGAGGAGGATTAGCAGTAGTTAGCTCAGGGCTAATCATCCTCAAAAAGAAAGTGGTTAGCAAAAAAAAAAAAGGAAAATCCAAAAGATTCTACAGAAAAACTATGAAAATTAATAACTGAATTTATTAAGGATCCTGGATACATGTAAATACATAAAATTAATTGTATTTCTATGTTCTAGCCACAAATGAATAGAAAATGAAATTTTAAAAGAGAAACAATTTACAATAGCATAAAAAACCCACCTAGGAGTAAGTCTGGCTAAAAAAAATGTGCAAGTTCTCTATGTTGAAAACTACAAGACATTAGTGAGACAGATTAAAGAAGAGCTAAACAAATGAATATTTCACATGCACGGACTGGAAAACTCAATATTGTCAAGATATCAATTCTCCCCAAACTGAGCAATAGATTTAATGAAATTCCAAGGAAGTATTTTGGGTTTTGGGGGTTTTTTTTTGGTGGAAATTGAAAATCTGATTCAAAATTTGTATTGAAATGAAAACAACCAAAAAGTGTGAAGGCAATTTTGAGTAAGAATAGTGAACCTGAAAGATCTACATTATCAGATATCAAGACACAAAGAAGAATTACTGTGTGAGTCCATTTCTAGAGTGCTCAAAAAAAGGCAAATTTATGCTTTCTACTTAGGGATGTGTGCTCAGATAGTAAAACTCTTCACAGTTTTCATTGTCTTATCAGCACTTTCCTCTGGAGGAGTGGTAAGAATATGCAGTAGCTGGATGGGGCAGGAGTTTCTGCGTGCAAAATTCTACCTTCTGACATATGTGGTGGGGACATGAGTGATTCCTTTGTGATAACTCACTAAGCTGTCCACTTTTGCTTTGTGTGCTTTTCTGTGCTTTATATTTCATGATAAAAACATTTAAAAAAGATATACTCTGACTAAAGCACATATAAATATACTCTGACATCGGTGCTTTGGAAGAAAGGAATACAGGCTATGACTGAATTTAACAACTAAAGGAAGTAAAGCTTGAACTGTGATTTAAAGGGAGAGTACAAAATAGGTAAGCCAATGGAGAGTGGAGACAATGAAAAGAGCCTTCCAGACTGAGCAGGAGCCTATATAAAGGTCTGGTCTTGGACGAGAGCATGGAAATTCAAGGAATTGAATAAAGCCTAGTGTTCCTGGAGCATGGAGAAATATAAGAGTTGCGCAAGTTGGGGGTTGAATGTTTGACGGGCCATAGAGAGGTTTCTAGGTCAGGTTATCTTAGGAGCAATGGGTAATTATTGAAAGATGTAGGGTGGGATTTGTTGGAGGGGACATAATCAGATTTGCATTTGAAAAACTTAACTCTGGTTGCAGTGTGAAGAATGGATCAAAAGGCCATAAAGCATAACCCAGGGGTTCAGTTAGTAGGCTCTTGAAAATGACAAGGTGAGCATTGGCAAGGTACAGGCCTGTGGCGCCAGCAGTGGAGACAATGAGAAATGGATAGATATGAGTTATGAGTTTGGAGACAAATAAGCTATTGAAACTTGATTGTTTTCTCGGCAAAATAATGCCTGTTGTAATACTCACTGCTAAATCGATTTTCTTTCAGAAGATCACAAACTTTAGTAAAAGAAACAATATCAATCCTGCTAAGAGCCAGTTGCATTTCTATCATTCAGAAAAATAATATTGTATGCACATATTTCTTCTGCCTGGTTCAGATTACAACATAGAGGCTTTACTTCTCAGGCAGTATGAAGCAAACCAGTTTCCTCTTGGTAGATGCAGCGTGGGCCTTATTTCCCCAGGATGATTGTACATAAATAGACAATTTTTTGTTACATGACTTACAACACTTATAACTGCATAAAACCTTATGTATTGTACTTGCCTGACTTTCACCTCCTTTTGCATTTCCTTCCTAAGTCACTAACTTCTAGATTCCCATTGCTTAATACCCAAGGTTCTACCTAATCAATTGCCCGTTATATTGCACAATGAATGATCCCACCTACTCCTTAGCTAGTGAAATTTCGTTTGAAAAATCGTTACCTTTGAGTCAGAGTTGGCTCAGCAGTTGTCTGGGAATCAAACGTTTTGTATTCTTTCAGCAACACAGTTCCCCTCTTCAGCAGATCTGGGGTGATTCATTTCTCTCCCCTTGGCTTAGTTTTTACTCCTCTCATCATTTACATTGTACAGTGATCAACATCTCAAAAATGATTTTAGAAAATGAGATTTATATTATGCTGTAGAAATGCTCCCTGATCCTAATACTTGATTGCTATAAATCCCAGCTATCCAGGGCAGTATGCTGTCCTGGTGCAAGTGGAGAAACCGACGCATGGCGATTTCAACGGGTTCATCAGGCAAGTAAATCAAGTCAGTAAAGGTTTTACTAGGTTTTAACTCCTAATTGCAGACTTTCCATCACAGCTTTGTCCTGATCATTTGCATAAAAAGGTTTTTGTTTGTTGCCCTGTGGTAAAAGGAATCAGATTAAAGTTGTTAAAGTAATCTACCACTGCAAATACAGTCCTCGAGTGGGAACAGAATCCTGCTAGTGTGATACTCACATCCTACGCCACTATTTGAACTGAAGTTAGCGATTTGTTCATCCGACGTTACGTTAATATGTGAAGAACTGAACAAGTCATTGAACTTTAACTCTTCCTTTTAAGTTATTGCCTAATCATTATTCACTATATGAACACATAAGGAAAAGTTAAATAATTCATATGTAATGCTTTGAGAGAGGCATTGTTCAAAAAGAACAGAACTACTTTTCTCATTTCATGTAAGGGACTTCTGAAGGATATTCTTTAAAGAAAATAAAATATTAACAAGAAATAAAGTGGGTTACTGAATACCTTTATTCTAAGTCCTCTGATATTTCTCTCCAGAGCTATTTAAAGGTTACTATTACCACCTTGACACCTTTTTTTCTTCTAGTTTTCTTAACCATTCTCTCCGGGCAATGGTTTTTCTGGTCAAATTGAAAAATGTCCTCCTCACCTTCTATTTCTCCTGGGAAAGCTAGTTCATATAGACTCTTGGATTTTTCCTTCTATATTCAAGTTGTCATAAATGCATTTTGAGAAATATTTTGCTGCCTTAGTTGACCGCATCAAGAATGGCTGGTCAAGGCAAAGACTCGCTTCCAGTTAGAGTCATGGAGCTTAGCTCAGTTTTTCCTTTCTCACACTACACGCTATCACAGAAATGCATGTCGATAAATTGTCCAGTAGTGGCTGCACAGGGCTCTATGATCTGCTGGGGTCTGGGTCTTTCTTCCCAAAGGATAGTGTGAAATCCACAGTGCGTTATGAAGATGATTCAAATTTCCATTTCAGTTCAAGTCTTTCCACTATTTTTGTTGCATATTTACTGATCTACTGCATTCTTTTAGCAAGAGCACTCTTCAAAGCTGAATGCTACATGTGCATTTGTTTAAACTCTATTTGTTTAGACTCCAGTATAAATCCATATTTTTAATACAGAGTATAATATCAAATTGTCAGTGTGCTGATGATACTATAACACTGTAACAAATTATCAACCTCATTTACTTCGTGGCATTGTTTGTTTTGTAATTATAGAATGATGGGAGAGGGTGGCTGGTGGGTAACAAATTCCCATCCTGGGAATTTTATATGCCATTCACTTAAAATTTAGTGATTCATAAAAAATGGGAAATGTGGTTTTATCTTTTGTTTAAACTCTCTATTCAGTGTGAAAATTGTTACATTGCTATGTTTTCTTTTTCTTCTCTTCCTATGGCTATAATTGACCTAATTTTTAAAATATAAAAATTTATATCAAGCATGTAACTCTCCCACTCCCATGTTTGTGCTTCTTAATTTAAAGGCTGACCATTTAGTCTTATAAATGTAGCTGAAGCTCACATAATTTGTAAACAACAACGCACAATGTGTTGGACTGAATTGCATGAAATGCTATAAAGAAACTCAAGATTTTCCCACAGTTTTTTTTTTTCTTTAAAATTTCAGCCTTGAATTTAGATGAGTTTGGGGCTATTAGGATCACACTTCAGTTAAAAAGAGCAAGAATATAAACGATGAAAAGTCATCGTTATTATTATAGCTGTAATAACTGTGGTTTAAACAGCTCATTTCCCAATAAGAGTAATACTGAATATTTTGAGTCTCAAAACTCCAATTCAAAAGTTAGTCCCTTGGGCTTCTGTTTCAATGGCATGAAGACAATCTTCAGTTATCATTTTGTTCCTTTATTTAAAACCTTTCTTTTTCTTTTAGATGTACATTGTAATATATTTCGAATTCTGTGTAAGTCACATCATGTTCAGCACCCAAAAACTAATTATAATTCGCCTCGCACGTGAGCCTAATCACCCCTTTTGCCCTCCCTCCTCCTCCCTTCCCCTATGGTAACCACCAATCCAATCTCTGTTGCTATGTGTTTGTGGTTGTTTTTATCTTCTACTTATGAGTGAGATCATATGGTATTTGACTTTCTCCCTCTGACTTATTTCACTTAGCATAATACCCTCAAGGTCCATCCATGTTGTCACAAATGGCTGGATTTCATTATTTCTTATGGCTGAGTAGTATTCTGTTGTGCATATATACCACATCCATTCGTCCCTCAATGGGCACCTAGGTTGCTTCCAAGTCTTGGTTTTTGTGAATAATGCTGCAGTGAACATAGGGGTGCAAGTATCTTTATGCATTCATGTTTTCAATTTCTTTGGATAAAAACCCAGCAGTGGAATAGCTGGATCATATGGTAGATCTATTCTTAATTTTCTGAGGATACTCCATACTACTTTCCATAGTGGCTGCACGAGTTTGCAGTCCCACCAGCAATGTACAAGGGTTCCCTTCTCTTCACACCCTCTCCAACACTTGTTGTTCCCTGTCTTGTTAATTATAGCCATTCTGACCAGAGTAAGGTGATATCTCATTGTAGTTTTGATTTCCATTTCCCTGATAGCTAAAAATGTTGAGCATCTTTTCATCTGCCTGTTGGCCATCCATATGTCTTCTTTGGAGAAATCTCTGTTCAGAGGTTTTGCCCATTTTTTAATTTGGTTGTTGGTTTTTTTGTAAAACCTCTTTTCTTATTCAACACTTGAATGCAAGCAGCAAGAATAATGACTCATCTTCTTTTCCTGACTAGCCATAGAGGTGACAGAAATGAGGGGCATGTGGAAGGAATGGCTTCAGGAAGGGAGCAAGAAAACATGCACTTCCTTCGAAGATGCAGTTCAGTCAGGGAGTTAGATGGTGCCTGCATGCTCCAATTTCTGTCTTCTTATTGGAGTCAGTGACGGCCTCATGCTTTCAGCAGTACTTCCATTTTTGCCTTCTTTAAATGGAAAGTTCATGGAAAAACACAGTATATATGGATGATTTATTATGGCCTGGAAAAGGTCACTTTGGGAATAAATTACTAATTCTTTTTATTCCTGAGCATGCACCATTTAAGCAGTTTCAACTAACGTTCAGACAACCATTTAAGAATCTGATTTTGGAAGACTTTTAAGGAGTACTTATTTTAAAAAGAACATGCTTTAGTTTCTACTTATTTGCATACAAAGTTTTGGCATTTGAGAATTCTGATTTTGTTTTGAATTTGAATTCTGTTTTTGTTCTTTTGGCTTGCCAAGGCTCTTATTTTCCTGACTAATTGGACTTGAACGCTTTACAAGCAAGTTGTGTGCCTCTGCTGGCCCTTCTGGTTTTATTTTGTATCTCCCCACGTTTTGTTCTGTCAGAGACTTCTGGGTCCAGTCATAGCCATTCACAGAATTTCCCTGTTAGGCTGGCTCCCATTCTCCTTGGAGAGGGCATCCTAAATTAAGTAAACGCTTTTGCTTGTTGCTGTCCCATCTGAGAGAATATCACTTAAATGAATAACTTGCAGGGAGGTACAGCTCCCTCCCAATTCACAGTTATCATTTCCACACTTGGTGCAATTGTACGTCCTCCTTCACATTGACTTGAATTATTCCCTTTGTTAACTATCCTTTTACCTTCCTATTGCAGCAATGTATTGGATCATCACACAAATTAAATTTAGCGTAAGACTCCTTATTTTAAATATTATTTTGACTAAAGATGCATCAACATAAATTACCCAACGCACAAACAGAATTAATAAGATAATTTTAAGGGAAAATGTGAATATAAATAGTAATTCAATACTTCCTTTGCCTTTGTACTATAAAGGATCTATATGTGATCTCGAAAGTGTCTGAGTGAAGAGTTTTATGATCTTTAACTAGCATCTTCCAGAGTTGAGATTATTTTTAAGGGGTTAGAAAACATTCCCACATTCCAGCTGTGGAGTGCCTTTGAGCCCTGTGCATTAGGCAGTTGTTCTAATGGTTTGCCTTCCTCCCAGATCTGGCCCTCAGAGCCAGGGATAGCAGAGGTCATCTCTCACTCATAGTAGACTCATACAACTGTTACTTTTTTGACTTTTGATCACAAGTCATCATTCTTGGTACTGTCTGTTCTGTGCTTGGGTAAGTCTGACCTAATAAGAGAAAAGGCTTCCAATGTGTCTCCCATAATATGTCTTAAATTTGGTTTCGGGTGACTAGAGAAACACTGGACACATTTCCCCCACATCTGAAATAACAATTTGTGGTTACCATGCTCTAATGTCTTGGAGGAGAGAGCCCTTTATCCAGACCTAAACCACAGACAAGAAGGTCTTGTGCCCCTGCAGTCAAGGAAAAGTGGAATCTCTGTCAACGTGAATCAGACTCACTTTTCAGCAGTACAGCAGCCTGGAGTCCTTGCTAACTGTTCCTTCTAAGTTGTGCCGGGGCACCCATGCAGAAAAAGCAAAATCTCACCTTCAGCCACAGAGTTTGTGAAAGTAACATAGCCAGTCTCTGTGCATTCATATGGATGAAATAAACGGGGAGCCAGTGCTTGCTGTTGATGGGTATTCTCGTTCAGGGGCATTGCTTTTCTTGTGCTGATAATTTTTGCAGAGCATGAAGCCAGGCATCCTTTGGATGCAAATGATTTATGAAGGTTAATTCTTTGGAGGAAGGCTGATTCCACAGTGCATTTTGTGCGAGGTCACCCACCATCCTTTGAATTCTATGTGTGTGTTAATTGCAGCAATTTGAATTATTTTATTTAAATTGCCAATGAAATTGTAGCAATTATAACAGCATGAACTCTTTCTGTTTGCTTTTTTCCTCTGCTGCATATGCCATTTTGGACTCTACCAGGTTAACTTTATTAGTGCCATAATTTACTCCTCAACTTTTGCATCTGCAGGTTTACAGAGGATTGGTGTCAGCAACATGAGACTGGCTTTTTTTGCCCATAACTTAGAAGGTGCTATATAAAGATGCCGCTATCTTCAAATAGCACAGACAGTGTTCCTTCAGTGATGGTGTGTTAAAATTCCTGTGTTTTGTATTTTAAATGTTAATGCCTGACATGAAACGTAAGCGGTAAGTTCACAGTTTCCGGGTCTAGGTCTTCATCCTGGACGGCTACTCTTGTCCTAAGTGCTGTGTACAAAGAAACAAAGGAAAGCTCTTTAGGAGTTCTTCATTCTTGATAGAAAAATATTACAGACAATTCTGACCTTTGGGCTTCTTCCTACTAGCACACATTCGCAAATACAAGTTAATACATCTCCATTCGTCCCTCACCCTTCACACACACATTACACTTCTTTTCCTAACCATTCACTTCAGAGTAAACTGCCTGGTCCCATAGCTGTGTACATATATTTGAGGAAAGAGGAGAGAAGGACCTCCTCCAAGTCTTTCTTTCTTGCTACTTGAAGGACTCACTTTTTTCTTCCTGAAATGTAAAAGTTCTCTTTCTGGCATGATGAACGACAGCTGATGCTTAAACGAAAACTTAGCGAGAGTTATTCTCCAACAGCTTGTTCTTCATACTAGCAGAGTCAAAACTAAATACCCTTCTAATGAGTCACAGGAAGACTGTGAGTGCTCAGTCAAACACACGAACCATGAACATTCTTAAGAGATGGTGGTGGTTTGTGATGCCAATTACCTTGGTTCAACCATGTATCCTTCACGACAGCTTAAATCTTCTAAATTCTTCCTCACAATCTTCTTTCATCTATAACATTTTTTGGTAAAGAATATCCTTAGAAGGGCCAGCCCTGTGGTGTAGTGGTTAAGTTTGCGTGCTCGACTTCAGTGACCTGGGGTTTGAGGGCTCAGCTCCAGGGTGTACACCTACACACCACTCATCAAGCCATGCTGTGGCAGCATCCCACAAGAAAAATAGAGGAGGGTTGGCACAGATGTTAGCTCAGGGACTATCTTCTTCACACACACAAAAACAAGAATAGCCTTAGAAAACATGTTGCATTTTTTAAGGTTAAGAACGTTTTAAGAATATTCAGAGCTTCTGATATTTAAACCTAATAGACCAAAAACTTTTTCTTAGATTGTGACTTTTCAAACACTACTCAGAACTGTAAATGTGATTAGCTCACAAACATGCAAATATAAATTAACCTGTTAGAGAATGTCAGTCTCCTGCCTCTCACAAACCTGTCAGTCCCATCTATTATAATCTGTTTAATTATATAAGGTTGTTCAGACGCTTTCAGATATTCTAGATATGAAATCGTGGTCAAATCATGTTTTGTAAGGAGATACATATTTAATTTTTACGCCTGTTTTCCTGATGTCAAGATTGTTATCACCAAGAGCTCTACCAAACTTTCTATAGCAACAGGATAGGCACAGCTCCGAGGGCCCAATCTGTAAAACGCGTCACTGTCGATAATCACAGTCTGACACTCTAAAGATTAGTTTACTATGAAAATGAATCTCAGGAGACTAGACCAGACAGAGTATGATTCATGGTTGCAAAGTGAAATGCCACATTGTTTCAGGGATTTTAATTGACTCTTTCATGGTCCCAACTAGCTTCAGCTTTTGAGGTCACATTGTCCATGGCCACATCCTTGATCTAGCTGATTGTAGTTAGAGGAGCAAAGTCGCTGTGGTTTCTCCTAGACCACACATGTAATTAATCCAGAACACTCTGAGGAGAACTTCTTGTGAACAGGAAAGTCTGGAACTAGTTTTATAAAAGAATAGTCTTTCTTGATGCAAGGCTTTGGGTCATGGAAGTGTGACTACATTTGTTGCTTGTTAGTGACTTTTGTATATAGCTCTGCTCATTGATTTTCTAACTAAGGGAAACTTGGTTGCACACTAGAATGTGGAGTAGAAATAAAATGGGCGTGTGTGAGATGCTCTTGCTGCTACAGATCTTTGAGTAATTAAGGAAGGTAATTAAGTAAGCTGTGGCCATTTTGCATATGGTGCTCTTGCTAGATTTGGTCCAGTGCAAGCACAGGAGACCAGCATAAGATTGTTTTTTTGTTTTTTCTTAATTCTAATTAAGGAAACTGGTATTTTGTACTTCATTTTCTGCCTTCCTACTTATTTTAACTGAGTCAGCCCAATCATATTCTCTTGTTTTGAATTTTTTCCCCACTGAAAATTTTGCTTTCCTGAAAATGAGAAATTCTACTGCACCCTGGAAAGGAGTAACTTTTCACATGACACGTATCCAGGCTACCAAATCGAAAAGATGCTCCACTTCCTTATCTTTACACTGGTAAAGTTCATTCCTTAATCTCTTCTCTAAATTCCTAAAGGTTTTATAATTCGTGCCACACGTTTCACCACTTGGCGATGCACTGCATGTTTTAGTCATTTATGTGGTGATACGTGAAAGAGGGACCGGCCCCAGGGATGCTTTCCAGTGACCTGCTGCCCCTGGACTTCTTCCTGGGCCCTCAGCATGCACTTAAGTGATACTTGAGTTGCAACCCAAAGTCTGTTTCTTATTCCTCTGATTGAAACATAAATCTAGAAAGTGATAATACTTATTACTACAGGAACACTGAGCAGTATAGCTTAAAGAATAAAGATGCATAGGAACATTTTTATTTTGCATAAGTATTTGTATAATAATACACATAAATATCTGATAACTATATACCAGTAGAGATACATGGCCAATTAAAAGAAGAAGGGAAAGAATGATGCCATTTTTCATTTGGAAGAGGCTTCTGACAGCAGAGTTCTGGTTTCTGCCATGTAGAAGAACTGTTTTCACTTGAAAAATCAGTCAACCAAAGGCAAATCCTTAAGTAATAGGTTTTGAAGTTAGGCAGAACTGGGTTTAAGTCCCTGTTCAATTGCTTACTATCTTTGTGGCCTTGTAAAAGTTGTTTATTTATTCTTTGGTTGAACTCTACTCTCTTTGTGCAAGGAGAAGAAAATGCTCCTTCTCAGGGTTGCTGAGCAGATTCAGTACATAAACATGTGAAAATATCTTGCAGGGTACCTGGCATCTGACAGGGGCTCAGTCAGCTTCCTGACTAAAGAGAGAATGCTCAGGGACATAGAGAAAAAGGATATTGTCTAATATATTTCATGTTTTTATACACTATGGGGAGATTTCACAATTTTGACATTGTCAGATTTTTATTTGGTTTGAGGTATTCTGTTTATTTCTTAATTTCCTCAGTGCATGCAGGCTGTAGAAAGCTGAGATTCTGTATGACATTTTGCATAAGAATTCCCAAGACAATTCTCAATTAAACAGGAGACAGCAATTTTGAATAGTGCCCTTTAGGAAAAAAAAAAAAGAAAAGAAAAATGAAAGAGAGAGAGAGAGAAGTGACATGAATTACTCCCTTGCACCGTATTTTAGTTTTAGACTTAGACGAATTTAATGTACTAAAATTTCAATGTTTAATTATTTTAAGAACTGTCTAGACTACTGGCACTTCAATGAATAAATATTTGTAATGTTTAGTCACAAAAGTACGCACGCCATAATCTATTGAATTTATTAACACAATAACTCTACTTTCTCATAAAATAAATTAGAAAACTATTCTGCACAAGAAGTTGCCTGATCTCATTCTTGTCTCAATGTTTATGCTTGTTTCCCTGTCTGCTGAGAGACCACGGAGGGAAGCCATAGCAGTGTCCACGGCCGTGTGTTTTCTAGGCAGATGTGGCAAACACATGATTTAACAACGGTCATCTTCTCTTGCTCTCTAGACTCAGAAAATGTAGAAAAGAAGAATATGGTAGAGTTATGGTTGAGTTATCTAAGTTGTTGCACTAAAAAGATCTTGAATAAGTATCTTTCTCTTCCTTGTTTTTTCAAGAAATTCTCAGTACTATCGTCTCTGAAATAGTCTAGTCTCATGACAGACTCACGAGAACTACAAGGGAGTTGTATATTGATGTAAAAAAGTGGCAAAATAAAAATATGATTTCTAAATGTATACAGGAAGATATAAACATAGATTTGAATAAATGCATTTTATTATATAATTTACTTTTACATTTTATCAATATGTTTGTAGTTGTTTTGTCGAACTAAGTGGTTGACATCTGCTAAAATTGAGGTCATTCTAATTGTTTGGCTGTGGAAGAGGTTCCAAATGGCATGATAAACTATTCTCTCACTAAAATATGGTTGATTTTGAAGAGAAAAAGCAAACATGAAAACAAGTAAACTCTGGTAAGGAAATTTCAGTAAATGGAGCTGAACAATTTATTTCTTTAGTTTTGAATTTCATATATACTTTATTTTGCATGATTCATATTTTCTAAGCGAATAGGTTAATAATTACCAAAAGTTATTTTTACTTAACCTGCACTTTTTCCTTATTAGCTGATTTAGCATTAATTTTTTTATGTAAGAAATGTAATAATAATTAAAATACTTTTGTATACTTTCCAATATCTCTACATAAATGAATAAATAATTAATGACTAAAGAGAAGCAGAAAAGGAAAAGAGAAATTTCAAAAACTTCATATTCTGAGAACCACTAAAGGTGTTCCTTGAATTCCATAAGAATATACTTACATCTCTGAAATAATTTTCAATTTTGAAAAGTCAAAATAGTGTCAAATATATTATTGCTACTACATGAGTCTTTCAACATCAAGTTTCTCTGTGTATATGTCTGCCTATTTTTCCCTAATCCTTCATTTAAAAACATTTATTGAATACTGGACTGGAGATTAATGCAGATTAATACATTTCTAACTAAACATAGAAAGCTTACTAAGACACAGTCCCTGGCTTTGAAGACTTCACAGTCCAGATGAGAAACAGATAGGAAAACAAAGACCTTAAAGAGGAATCTTTTGATGTCAAATGACCACAGCCAAACTCAAATAAGCTTAGAAATCAAAGGAAATGAGTTGGCTCAAATAACAAATAGTCCAGGTCCACTTTCAGGGAGGATAGATGCTGCAATTATATAGTCAGAAATCTGTCTTTCTCCAAATCTTGGCTTCAACTGCCTCTGATCTGTCTTACGTATCTGATTAAAACAGATTCCAACTTCATAAAGCCAAGATGGCTACCGGAAGCTACAGACTTAACAAGAAGGGGAGAGCTCCTGATTCCACATAGCTCTAAGAAAGTTCTACCCCAGAAAAGACTTCACTGCCCTGGAGTAGGCGATGCCACATTCTCATGCCTACAGCCTGAGAGATTAACATCCCCAAAACATATGGGTAAAGAGAGGCAGAGGAGGATTCTTCAGAGGAAAGTCAGGGTGCTGTCCTCACAGGAGGGAATCCTGAGTGCCAGGCAGGACAGACAAAATCATAGTATCAAATACTCAGCAGCAACAATGTAGATGACATGCCACTGTCTTTGTAACTAGGAAAATGGTCCTTATTCTCAATCAAAAAATATTAAATATTAATGTTGTGTCTTAGCTGCTTATAAACGATAGCCATGTATTTTTTTCTGCCGTGCACCCTGCTCTGACTCACACCCACTTGCCGGGCCAACTGACGTTTAAATTTCAAGCAGCCAAGCCCAGGGTTGTCCTGCTGTGTGAAGGCCAGCCAGTCTCCTGCAGGCAATTCATAAAAGGATCACAGCACATGTGTGAATAGATATCCAGGGAGTATTAAGAGTCATAGTCATAGCATTTCCCTTCCCATCAACCTGGCTAACTCACATTCATCTTTATATAGATGTCTCAAAGGGCATCTGCAACAAGATTTAGTTTCTGACCCTTCCTTGCGTAGGAAAAACAGACTCTTCTTTTCTTTTCACATAAACTGCGACTTTATGTGGAGTGAAAGGGAGGAGAGGGGATTGAGATCACTTGCTCTTTTGTTCCATGAGAGTTTAAGAGGAATTATGGTGATGGTGGTACTGTATATAGAGGTAGAGAGAGCAGCGAATGGGGGAAGACGTCAACAAAATCAAGGATGGCTTTTTGAAATATTGTGCTGTCGCTGCACAGCAGCATTAATATCCTTTCTATACAGTTTTTTAAAAATTTTATACTGTGTTGTCATAAGATAGGATTAATACATGGAAGGGGTTGTCACATATACGTGTGTAGGTAATATAAGATTATTGGATTGCTCACTATGGAACTACTGGAGATGGGGTCTTTCTATAAACTGAGCAAAATAAGCACTGACAGAAATACCAAGAAAAAAAATTCATGGCAATCAGGCATTTTATGTTATCAAGTCCATCTGAATAAATAGATTTCCCTTTTCCTAATATTAGAAGTAGAATTGTTTTATTTTTAATCACTTTAAACACCAAAGACACATTTTTAATGGAAACTTCTCTAAATCAGTATTAAAATACTTTCTACCTTCTTAAATAAATACGTCAATCTTCTATAAAACTTTTATCTTTTCTCCAGGATCATCTATATCTTGCTGTGATTAAACGAAACCAATAAAGGTACACACAGCTCATTTCCCAGTCCCTGGACTTTTTGAATTCTCCTGGCTGATGATTACAGCTTTTTCCTCCTTCGCTGCTAGGCTGTCAGCTTCCCCCTTGCTTATATAAAACAATGCTGCATTTGAAGGACACAGTAAATATCAAATAAATGTTAGCCTTTGGGACTGTTACAGAAAATCAAGCAGTGCTTCCTTTTTCCAATTTTCCACTTTTAAAGTGCTAAAGACTTAAAAATCAGGTTAGCAAGTTTGTGGTAATTGCTTATAAATTAAAATTCATAGTCTCTGCAGAAGACTCACCGAGTCCTGAGTAAGGCCTTGTCTCAAAAGTATGGTGCATAGGTGTTAAAAATGGGTTACGTTCGTGCATCATGTGACATTTTACCAACGACTTCTGTGTATGTTATGTTATTTTGAGCATCAAAATATCTGTGAATTAGCGAGAACAGGAAGACTATCATCATTTTAGAGGGGAGAAAACTGAGACTTAGTTAAACGAATTGCCCAAAGTGAGTCCAACAGGCAGTCAATGGCAGGGCTGAAACTGAAACCTCTGCCTCATTTCACATCTGGTGTTACTTCTGTTACCAGCTGCTCCAGGCAGTATTCAGGGATCTGAAGTACCACATTGTTTGAATTCTAGCCAGATCACCTGTTTTATGGAAACAGGAAATGTGGAAAGGCCAAATGATAATCAGTCCGCCAATCTGAACCCAATTTCACTTAACATTTGACTCTATTCCTATTCTATTTCTTAAGATGTTTGTGGAAATCTCTCTGAGGGCCAGAGTGTGTTTGCTTTAGTTATTGACTCTTTGTGGCCCACTCTGAAAATTCAGTCGAAGGAGAAACTGAGACAATAGTCTCCCAGAGGAAACTACTTATAATTGACAACAAGGCTTCAATCTTCTCCTAGTCCTGTGGAGTAATTTGGGCTCTATTCCAATCCCCTCTCCCTCTTTAGCCTAGATGTGTCTAGGACAAGACAGGACTTAGCTTTTGAAAATAGAGAACTGAGAGACTAGCTATAAGTTATGGCTGTTAATAAATGCATTAAAATATAATTCTCTTGAAAATTTTTAATGTATTGGTCACTGTGCAGGGTTGGGATGGACCCTCCCCCCAAAATTTGGTTTGGGTGTTGAGATTGATGATGCCACACGTTCGATCAAGTATGAAGAGGTTTCCTACTCAAATATCGAGGCTTTCTGGGCTGAGCTGGAAAGGCTCCTATGTAGGTCCAAAAATGGCTTCAGAGCGCAGAAAGTAGCAACCAGCTTGGAGTTTTATGGTGGCTAGGGGTGGGCCTGGGATGAGGGTTCCCACACATGGCCTGGGGCCTACATGCTTTCAGGTTCACACCGGTGCCAAAGGAAGGAACACCTGACTTCTTCTTAGCTTGCCCGGGTGTGAGACAGAAGGGGAAGAGAGTTGCAGGCTTGGGAGCTGTCAGTAATCACACATAAAAAATGGAGTCAGTCTCTTTATTATACCTAATAAATGTTTAAGCACTTGATTGAAAGAAACACTTGCTCTAGTCATCAAGCTTTATTTGTAAATCCTGTCTTTACAGTGGGTCCACTCCTTTAGTGATGAGCATTCGGGCTTCTGGGGTGCTGGTGGTCCTCAGCTGGGGATGATTGCTTTCCCCAAATTTCTTTGGGAATAAAATAAAGCTAACCCCAACAAACAAAACAAACAGTTGGGTGAATATGAACCTACCTCCCAGGAAGGGCTTCGTCGTCACCTATCTTTCCTACATGCCTGCTTTTCACAAAGGCTGGGACTGCTCCGGGGGCCCTGTACACTACACTGTGTGCTGTCAGTGCCCCACGAAAATTAAACAGTGGTGGTAAATTGGCCATGTATGGAAAAGGCACGCAGCAGCAGAGCAATCTGGCGGCTTCTGAGTGACCATCAACAGGATTTGCTTCCTTTCGTCTCATTCTGCTGTGTAACAGAGTGCTTGAAGTGCCCCCAGGAAGTTCCTTTATCCTTGGCAGAAGGGGTTTATGAGTCTTGATTTCAATGCCCTTTTATACTACTCACTGTCAACGGGGATGCTGTGCAGAAAGCAACTCTGTAACAGGAATGGCTGCCATGACAGCTTATAGAGCCAGCGTCAAAAATATTAGTGAACAATTTAGTAGGCCATCAAGTGCATGAATAGACTGGGCCTTTTGCCATGTACCATCCATTTAAGTGGGAAAATACTGCAGCAAGATCAGAGGATGGAAATGAGGGACAATGTCATACTCCTTGATGTCGGAGGGACCTTTCTCTTTGCTCATAAGGCTGATCGTCACCATGTCTGACACAAGGTCATTTTTCTCCATCCTAAAACCCGCTAGGGGCTCCATTGGAAGTGCAAAGGGATAATTTTTTCAGACCCTACTGCAGCTTTCAGGAATTGTACTGAAGCCTCCTTAATTAAATGTATCATCTCATTTTAGATGCATAAACTCAGCCCATTTTAATTCTGAGAGTCCATTCCAATCTCCCTTTTTAACATTAGGCTTATCTATTTATGATGATAATGGATCATAATTTTTTATCATTGTTCTAGTGGGGCAATAATTACAAAGTATTTTTATTGTATGAGTTCGGTTGTGTTTTCTGGCTTCTTTATCTCTTTCAAAGTGAAATCAGTTTTTGGGTTTTTTTTGGTGACAAAAAGCACATTCTTGCTTTGCTTTCCAGGTTAGGTCCTTGAAAGAGCATGAGCGGTACAGCATATTACTATTACCACTGTCTACATGTTTGTGTGTGTGCGCGCAAGCTGTATTATTTTCCCTCATTCAATGCTCATAATTTTCTACTTTCAGATGGTGAAAGAATTAGATTGCTGGAAACATTACACCCAGTGCCTGGCTAGGTGATAAGCTCCATGACAGCAAGAGCTCCTTCTGTTGTGTTCACCAGCCTCAGTGCTCAGCATACTACAAAGTTTGGCACAGTCCTCAGTAAATGTTTGTTGAATGAATAAATAAATGAAGGCTATAGAACTGCTCTTCTTTGCAATCATTTACTAGAATTATCTGTGTTCCCTGCTATTCTTTTGTTTTTTAACCCTTTCTTTTACTATTTTTTGGCTTTAATTTTTGTACTTACACATGGGCTTATTTTTTGTACTTATGGATCATGGGCATCATAGATGTGTTTGAGGAGGACATGGTATATCCTGATATTTCTGCAGATCCTAAGCTTACCTCCAATCCTGATCTTTTGTGTGACATGTTTATGTCACAAAACATTGATTAATATTGACATCTGGTCTGGTAAGTTATTAGGCAATGCCAACTTAGTGTCCTTTCCTGTTTTTTCTAGGAATGTCTATGTATCGTGATGCTTTTCCTCATCTTTTTTTTTTTTTTTTTTTAAGGAAGATTAGCCCTGAGCTAACTGCTGCCAATCCTCCTCTTTTTGCTGAGGAAGACTGGCCCTGAGCTAACATCCATGCCCATCTTCCTCTACTCTATATGTGGGACCCCTACCACAGCATGGTGTGCCAAGTGGTGCCATGTCCCTACCCAGGATCCCAGCAGGTGAACCCCAGGCCACCGAAGTGGAATGTGTGAACTTAAGTGCTGCACCACCGAGCTGGCCCCTCCCCGTCCTTCTTAATCTATAATGTGTCCTGGGACTAATAGTTTACAAGTTACTTTACACAGGAAAGCCATACCTCTACATTTTAATGTAGAAGTCCTATATTTAACTATACAATTATTTAGCTCAGTCCTTATTTTGCTTCTGATTGACCCCCAGCTTAGAGCTTCCACATCAATTGATATCAAATTTAACTTAAACTTGGAGTATTATTTGACCTTAGTTTTATTTCTCACTAACACAATTAGAAGTCAGTGACCATCCTACTACTGTGCTCAAGCTTTCTTGGTCATTGAAGACCATATTTGGAATTATCTGAAGCACTGAGAATGAATACAAACAGAAAAATTTCCCCTTTCTTCTTCCTGAAGGGAAAAAAAAATAATCTAGAGAAGACGTTGAATACTCAAGTGCCTATGGGGAGAAGCATGTCATGTGCAGATGGGCATTAAGAAGTCAGTTATAAGAAAATAGGGGGTGGTCAGTGCTACAGTAAAACAGAAAGTGGACACTCTGACTAAAGACTAGCAAATTCTATTTGTGTAAAAATTGTGCAAACAGAACAAAATGAATTTTGAACCATATTTGGACTATGAGCTACCAGTTTCATCCACTGATCTCAACACTCTTTGGGGGCTTATTTACGCCTTTCATAGATTCAGTGAGTGGTGTGTGACTTTGGCTTAGAGAAAGATGGATGGGTTGGAACTCTGGCTGCTTAGTCATTTCACCTAAGGGTTAGAGGTGTCGTTGTCTGCCCTTTCCTTTGTTAATGGTGAATTTAGACTATTGGATCTACATATCCTTGAAGCCCATGGCATTTGGTTCATCCACAATCCACCTACCCGCTTCACTGTCAAATATTGACTGCCTGATTATTCCTCTCCATTCACGGAAGACTTTGACACCCAGTTCATGTGTTTACTTCCTGTTCAAAGTCCTATAGACTTTGGGTGACTTTAACAAACATGTTGAGAAGCCAGATTTTGAACACTGTTCTGTCAGGCCCCTGACTTCCTCATCTTTAGGCATAATTACTTCCATGTCATTTTATCCACTCATTCATGTGATCACGTTCTGAGCCTTCTCATCATCTGGAAACATCACTCTTTTAAAATCCTAGATTCAAACATCACACCCTCTGACTTAATTTCCCAACCTTCAAGTTGTCTAAACAATTACTGTTGATCTTCCTCCTCATTTAGTTATTCAATCCTTTTGTCTACCTACTTTTTCTCTATCAGCCTCCTCACCTCTCTCCTACTTTATTTCATTTCTTATTCATATTGGACTCAAATTAGGGCTACTTTCATGACTCTCTTAGGAATATTTTCAACTATGTTACCTATTCTGCTTTGACCTTGCACAGGAAAAAGATCTTGCTTAACCTATAATGTTGCCTTTGCATCTGAGGTGCTTAACACAACTGAAGAATTCGCAGAATAGTGCAGTTTGGTTCAACATAAATTCATGTCTTCAGCTTTCACTGTGCATTTAAAACTGCTTCTCAATCTTTCCATGTTTTTCTAACCATGTTTCTCTCTTACTTTGTACCTCTCAGAACACCTGGTGTACTAATTTTTTCCTCTCTCACATAGCCTCAACCCTGCTCCCCTGCTGGTTTCTTTCCATAAGCAATTGAATATGTTTTTAGCACTGCACAAATAAATAAAACACACACACCAAAACATCCAAAAATAAAAGCAAAACTTCTCCTTATCATAGTCTCTCAAGATGCTGTAGTTTCGCCTTTCATTCACAAAGTTCTTGATATAAACTACTGTGCTTTTTCTGCTTCTTTGTCTTTCATTCTTTTCCCAGCACTTTACTCTTACTGCCGTTGTCAAGGTTATCATTGTCGATAAATATCAAAAAGTTTCAGTTTTATCTTTTTGAACCTTTTAGCCACATTTGGCACTGTTGACCTCCCTGTTCTTGGAGAATATTTCTTTTGCTTTTTTGACATCAACTCTCTTGGGTTTTCTCTTAGTATTGTGACGGCTGCTTCTGCATTTCACTCCTTTTCCTATACCTAGCCTTTAAACGCTACCTTTAGTGTTACACCCTGTCCTCTCTGTTTTTATTTCTCTACACAGTCACTTCCATGATTGATTTATCACAATAGGGTGAAAATTCCCCAAATCTGTATTCAATCTACGTCTTACACGTTTGCTCTATACTTTATATGCCATTCTGAGCTAGACATCTCTATTTGGAGGTCCTTGAGACACAAATCTAAACATGATCAAAACTGAACTCATTACCTCCCTTCTCCTTAATCCTGTTCTCATCCTACTCTTCCCTTTCCTTGTGAATGGCGGCATCCTTCATCCAGTTGTCCAATCTATAAACTTGGGCGTCATCTTAGCCCTCCATCATTCTTCACACAGAGTGAACTATTAATCTAACCAATTTTACTACTAAACATTTATCCATTAAATTAGTCCACAGTTTTGTAAAAAGTTTAGAAAAGAGACAGGGTTCAATAAGAATTTACTATTGCAAAATCTTCTTTATATTCTAGAGTTCAAAAAGAGAAATGACATTTAAATTGGTAACTAAAGAGTGACTGAGAGTCATCCAGGTATGGAGAGTGAAAGTGTCGATGAGATGGAGAGCCTGTTAGGAGCAAGGAACATGTAAAAAGAACTTGGAGTCTAAGAGAATCAAGGCACAGTTAAAGAACAGAAAAATAAGTATCCAGAAAGTATGAAGAGAAAGGAGAGACTAGGGGAAGATGAAGCTGATATAGCAAGTCAAAGCCACCAAGGAGCAGACCCTTGATGAAAGGAATGTTCCTAATAACCTGGTCAGCCCATTCTTAGAAAGATAGTTTTGATTTACACTATTAAATACACTATTCTGAAAGTTATCTTCTACTTCTATATATTTTGTATAGATTTGGTGGATTTCTTTTCACCGGACTGATTTTTTTTTAACTCACACTATGTGGTATAGTAAGTGGCTATTTTAAGGTCTGTTCATCTCCAATTAAAAGGTCATCAGAAAACTGCTGTTAATGGTTTGGGGATTTTATTCTGATTTGACAAATAATGAATAGTTTTCTTTGAAAGCACTTTTTTAGATGCAGCTGGTTAAAAAATCAACCACAAAGGGAGTTCGATTTTATTTGTCATTAATTTTGACACGTTTCCACAGATGTTTTCTGGGAACCATTGTAACCTGCTTAATTTGTCTCTGTATAATAGGAAGCAGATAGCCTCAATTAACGTACGCATTAGTGAGTTCTTCAAAGAGTTTCAGTAGTTTTACTCATTATTGCTGATACACTACACTGAATCCCGGAAGCTGGGATTTGAGCAATAGTAAAACACACAACCTGAACGCTTGCAGAATTGCTTTTCTATGGCGTATTTGTTGTTTACTGGTTACTTCTCTCTTGTGTGCCTGTGTAAGCAAGGAAGACATCGAAACCACATGGGAACGAATCCATAGACTTATGGAGCTTGTACATTTGTTGATGCATCTGTATAAGCCACATATAACAGAGAACTGGCTGTGGCAAGCCCTTGGCAACTACAGAATTGTAATTCATTCTAGAGACATGGCTGATAGAAAGAACTAAAGCAGACTGCAGCCCCATTTTCTGGTTTTGATGAATACATGGATATTTTATAACAGAGTTCACTGGCAGCTCCTTCCTATAAGCAAGAAATAAAATCCCTCCTTCTTGAGAACTGGATTAACTCTTTCAGGAGGCAGTAGAGCATAGCAGCAGGGTTTATGGAAAGATATAAGAAAGTTACTTTCGCCCTGAGCAGGGAGTAGTAAAGATCCACTGTTTATACATTACTAACAAAGTAGATGAACTCTCTTCCCTGGCTTAGTATCTTAGTCTTCTGAACAAGAGGATTTAAGACCTGTGGGATCTTCTAAACAGCATAGGTGCTTGGATAGTAGTGGCCTTTTTAGTTGGAACAAAAATCTAGCAACCGTGGTCAAAGCATCAGGCTTTCTCCTATGGAAGTTTACAGCCAGTTTTTCTTCTGTTTCTATTAAAGGCATTTATTGTTATAGCTGTGATGTGCCAGATCAAGCAAAGACCAGAATAACTTGCAAATGCTTCTTAGAGAACTTTCGTTCCACAGAAAGGTGCTTCCTTGTTGCCACATTTTATGGTAACATAAAGTTTGATAACATTTATGGAAGTGTGTGTCATGAAGCAGATGGCTTGTTAGCCTGGTGTTGTAAGCTCATTCATATCCATACAATATTAAAACTTTTCCAAGTTCATGAATTATAAAAGAACGCTAGATGCTGTGTAGTCCGAACAGTCCTTTAATTATTAAAATTTGCTATGCCAAAGGTTTCAAACCTGAGTGCAAATTAAAGATGGGCTTTGAATCAAGATAAGAATGCTGAATTTGATTCACACAAAATTGCTTCTCTTCAGGAGGTACTAGATTTCTACTAGTCTTATAAGTACTAATTCAGCTTTGTCTCTCATTGCTTCCCAACACAAAGCCTTTGTGAGAGCTAAACTTGTATTACAAGGACTGTTCACTTCCTTAGGAGAATGAAACATACTCTTAACTCAGTGCTTTTGCACACGCTGTCTTTATGTATGAAAAAACTTTCCTTAGCTTTCATTTGTCCAACGCTGAAAAAACCTACCTAAACGTGAAGGCCCATGTGAGACAAAACTTCCTTTAAGAACAGTTCCATGCTCCCTGCAATCATATGTGATTCCTTCCTCCTCCGAATCACGTAGTATTGCACTCCAGTATGTTACATCTGGTCCTATATTATGTGCATGTTTCTGTTTGTTCTGGGTCATCCATTAGATAAGGTTTTTAAATCCGATAACGCTTTTTTCTTTATCTCTGGAAAGCCTCAAATTACCTAATGGAGTGTCTTAAAAGTAGTAGGTGTTTAATGGACATGTATTGAATTTTAGTTTTTAAAGTTTCTTATGATAAGAATATTAGAAAACACTCTTTTAGGGGCCAGCCCAGTGGCAGAGTGGGTAAGTTTGCATGCTCTGATTTGGTGGCCTGGGGTTTGAGGTTCAGATCCTGTGTGCGGACCTAGCATTGCTCATCAAGCCATGCTGTGGCAGCATCCCACATAAAATAGAGGAAGATTGGCAACAAATGTTACTCAGGGCCAATCTTCCTCACCAAAAAGAAAAAATTATATATATAGATATATATATTCTTTCAATAGATGTTAGTTCTCTGTTTGTTTAAATGTTGAGACCACATGATCTATTTGAGCTTCTCTTTTCACTTTGACTCCCAGGGAGTTCTGAGCCGTTTTCTGCTCATTTGCAATACCTTCTCTTGGCCTCTGCTTCTGATGTAAGGATTCTCTTCCTCTGCTTTAGCCCCTGGCCTGTTCTTTTTTACTTTTATTTCTGAGGTTATAAGTTTTATTGTAACTGCTAGCTACACCAGATTCTTTCTCACTCACTTGGGAGACATCAATTGTCCATTACATAGTAAGAATTAGGCTGGATGCTAAAGATATAAAGATTAATAAGATACAGCCAACACTCTCAAGAAGCTCACAGCCTAATAAAAGTGTAGTTGAAGTACTTAAACAATTACAACCAAGTAAATAAAAACAAAATCATAGCTTTCGGTGCTTTACTCTTTCCTAGAGGTGGTGGGAGGAAATCATTTTTGCCCCAGGCCAAGCTAGTGCTTTTCTTGCTTGTTCTTCAGATTTCTGTGAAATAGTAGAAAGCTCCCTTTTCTCCCTTCCTCAATCATCTCTTTTTGAAGAAAATGTTAGTAGTTATAGGCCTTTCCTCACCCAGAAAGGATGCCAAATGAAAATCCCGGATCATTGAAAACCTGTTAACCTCTTTGGTATTGCAAATGTTTTACTTCCTTTGGTACAAATGAATAAGCTATTTTAATTTATTTCTAGGGTAATCTGGAGTCAGATTCTAAGGAATCTCAGAATCATAAAATGTTGCTTTAGCATCAAACTCAAAGGACAGCCATTAGGTTAGCAACGGGCATCCTGATCTTAACGTTTTCTTCCCTGAAGCGCACTGCAGTACGTTCACAGGATGCTGTTTATAGGTAAAAGACAGAGATTGGACATAATATGAAAATGGTATATTCCACCAGATCTTACTACAGGCTCTTGCTTTTCAAATTGAGATAGGTTTAAGACATGTTTCTGAAATAGTTTAGCAAACGGTTTTGTTTCCATCATTAGTGTTGTGGAAAAAACATTAACTGAACAAATAGGGCATCTGAATTCAAGTTTTGCCTCAGAGTGCTTAGCTCCACCAACCAGGTGATGGAACGGCCCCTCTCTCAGCCTCGGTTATTTCATCTACGAAACAAAAAGACTGAACTAGTGTAATGTTAAGATCCGTTTAGCTCTAAAATGTATATTGCTGCAGGTTTAATTTAGGAGCTTGTGCAAACAAAAAATAATTAATTAATATAAAGATGATTTTATTTATTCAGATAATTTCTTTTATGTTCTTTCCTTCATCCTAGATAAAATAGTATCTTAACTTCATTAAGTGTGCTGCATTTAAAAAAAATGTATCCTGAATATAAATGTTCTGTTCCTACAAACCTCAGGACTATAAAAAAGAGAAAGCTCCGTTTGATCTTTGCATCGTGGCAGACAGTAATTGGACTGATCACTTTGAAAAGTCACCGTTGGCCAATTAGCTGTAGCCAGTGCATTTAAAATATGCATTCTGAGTGACTAATTTTACGTAAAATTATGTACAAAAAGTCACATAATTATAATCAGATCCCCATTTGTTTGTAAAAGGATGATTTTTTTTCCAATTAAAAGCAAGCAAAATGAAGCATAAGATTTTTTCTTCTCACTTAAGCCATTTCTAACACCAGTTTCTGATTCTATACCAGCAATGGCGGCAGTTTAAAGGCAAACAGACAACAGAAGTGGTGGTATACGCTACAGTATGGTACTTAGGGTGTGTCAGGGGTCCGTCCCATTCCCATCACGACCAAACCCCCATCCCACCTGTCAACATTGGAGCCAAATCCTAAGTGATCTTTCTTAATTAGCAGTCGTGAAGATTGTCATGGCGCATTTATGAAATTTTTTAAAAATGTCCTTCTTAAATGTGATGGGGACAACTACATTGTCCTTTACTATAAAATCCAAAGGTTGTGCAGTCCCCTTCACATCCTGACCTCTCTGAGTCAAACCAATTACCAGCCAATTTTCGATAATGAGCAATCATATAGTCATAAGATTGGAAGAGACCTTGAGAGGGCATACGATTCACCCTCCCATCCTAGTTTGGGCTGCACTGAAATCATCATGGAAAGTAATTCTCTACCCTTTTCTTTGACATTTTTAAAGCAAAGGATCCACAGTCTCTGAGCTCCAGTTACCCACGGTAGTAAGTTACTTGGTCATGCACCTTTTATTGGCTTTCTTCTCTTCCTTGTCTCATTCCCCACACCCCTGCTGATGTTGCCTGGGATCAGCTTCCACGTAAACTACTTGCACTCAAACTCTCACCTCAGGGTCCACTTTAGGGAAACTCAATTAAGACGCTCTGATTATAGGCTTAATGAGGACAGAAATCATCAATCAAATAAAGAAAACATTAGATTGATTACACAAATGTTAACCCAAATAGAATCTTCTGATTTGTGCGTTGTTACTAACAAAACATCTTTTACACAAAATAGCTTTTTTGTATTGCTTATGCTGTTTCTAAATCCTGATCTGCTTATTTTTTGACTTTAAAAATGATAACAGAGGCATCCAAATCAATAATTATACATTTTAACTATCATCCACAATGCAGCCATTTTATCCAGGAATAGCTAGAATCTGAACCTCATAATATTTCTAGGACGTTGAAAAGCTTTAAGGGAATATTTTGGTATTTCAATTAAAAAAGAGCTGGGAGTCTCATGCTACTCTTATTTTTCACAGATGTAGATAAATATGGGTTGGAAAAAATAATCTCAGCTAAATCTGTTAGAGCTGTATTTTAAGTAAAGTGTACAGAGGTCTAAAAAGTCAGGTTTTTAGCTTAGCTGATTAGAAATAACATAGATGGAGTGCTATCCATAGCTCAAAATGTCACCTAGAAATAGAACAGGTTGAACACATAGAGTACCTGGGGGCGAAACATACTCGGCCTCCACCCGCTCTCCACCCTGTACTTCAAGGGTTATGTAGAAAATGTTAAAGGCTAGATGGAGGCCATCCAATGAGTCACCGTAAATAATATTCTGTCACCAACTTCCTGAGAACAGGAGAGTAAATCTTTGGCACAGGCATATAAAAATAATAAAACTCTAACTTTTTCCCCTTTAATCGCCTTTTCCTTTTCATCATTTTACGGGAATAGTGAATGGGTAACAAAATTGCATTTTTCTCTCCTTTTTTCCCTCCCTTTTGAGTGGTAAGATGTTCCTAGATATACCACCGACTTGAGAAGAGCCCTCAGCTCTGACAACCCAGTTCTGTTTGGGTTTTGTAAGGACAAAGCAAGCCCTTGAAGGCTACTCTCTCTGGTTCTTTTCTAGGCTTTTGGTCTACTGATAACTGGGTTTGGCATTTATCTTGTTTTCCTTGCTGTCTTAAACTTACTGTATAATGCAGCCTTCCTTTCAAACCCTCACTGTGAATTACAAGTCAATTGGACTTAGTTTTCTGAAAGTGTTCTTCTGTAGTGGGAAAGAAAACCTGTTCTTTATTCAATCTGCCTGACTATGGTAGCTGTTTTATCCACCTCTTCTCCACCCCATTGGTGAAACGGGTGTTCTCATCTTGAAATTATGGGGATGGCCAAACACACAACATCTAATCCTGGAAACATGACATGGACAGAAGTTTGTTAATCACACATACTTACAACTCAGGGGAGGAGGACGTTGAATGCAATGCAGGGCCACACAGAGCTTGTACTTGAGAGAAGAGTAAACAAGCAAGGGCTGTGAGAGACAGGCTTTGTAGTAACAAGAAGGTATGGTGACCCTTGGTTCCTGCGGGAAGGTAATATTGGACTGGTAGGGAAGTGAAACCCTTTAGGTTGAAGACCAGGGGTGTAGCTAGTCTGTCTGATAGGGGAATTAGCCAGGTGGGAGTGTTTCCCACTCTGTGAGAGCATGTCTGGTGAGAGCAGGGGAGCTCACGGTGAGCTTTGGGGACCCTGTGAGGTTCAAAGATGTCAAGGCAGCACATGAAATATTTGGCCTTACAATGCAGTAGGTTAGTTTTTTATCTGGGGATTGGGGACCAGTTAAGTGTTGTCCCTGTTCACTGTCTGGGGTTCTTGATAGGATTATCCTTGTTACCTGGAAAGCTTTCTATCTGTTTCAAATCCACTCAGTTTGGACTAAACTTAGAATATTAGTTTAGTTTAGTTGATGATGACGATGATGATGATGATGATCACCAGTTTGGACTCTACTTGGGTTCACCATATTTCTTGTAACCTTGTGGATATCATAATTCTTTCCCAGGCAGGTTGAGCCTCCAAATCTAATTTTCTCCATCTTATTCCTGCATATTTCTGTCCTTCTGAAGCCTTACCGTACATCATGACTGGTTTTGAAATCTCCTATGCCACGTGTATCAATGATCTCTAAAACTGATTTTAAAATGAGTCTTCATACGAACCCTACTTCGATTTTTTCTTTTTTAAAGATTGTCACCTGAGCTAACATCTGTTTCAAATCTCCTTCTTCTTCTTTTTTTCTTCTTCTCCCCGAAGCTCCCCATGTACATAATTGTGTATTCTAGTTGTAGGTCCTTCTGGTTGTGTTATGTGGGACACTGCCTCAAAATGGCTTGGTGAGTGTTGCTAGGTCTGTGCCCAGGACCCAAACTGGTGAAACCCTTGGCTACTGAAGCAGAGTGCGTAAACTAAATTACTCCGTCATGGGGGCCAGCCCCTCAATTTCTAATAAAAATGAAGATGATAAGGATGATGATGATGAAAGATACTATTATTTATTCATTATTTATTATTCATTTATTCATTATTTGCTGAATTCTTTGTGTACATGTTATCAATTAATTTTCACAATCCTGATTTCAGAAGTGAGGACAGTTAGACTCAGTGATCTTGAGTAAGTTTTCCATGACTGGATATCAAGTTAATGGCAAAGTCAGAATTTAAATCTGAGTCTATCTTGACCTCAAGGATTTGCTACATCTATTATAAGACTCATAAATTTTAAGGGATGTGATTAAGCATTTCAAAGTTTCCAAATGAAGAGTAGGAGTTCATGAGATTTAGGAAACCTTGACACTTATTTAGAAACCCCTGGGCCTGACCAGGACAAGTGCCTAGCACCCTGGTCCTACCATCATTAGGCCTTATTAGGCCTGTGTTGCCAGCTGTTATCTCACCACATAACACCTATGATGCAAGGCAAAAGGCAGAGATCCTTGGGGAGACAGGTTTTAGTGTGAGAAGGAAGCTCTTAATGCAAGAGTCACATCTTTGTGTAGGCAAGGCAGCAGAGATTAAAATGAGGCTATTAGAGTTGTACATTATGGGAACAATGCTGTTGGTGGAGAATAGAACGGGGTGTGCTTATAATGGCTATGAAATCTTTCAAGTCCTTTTGGAGATTATATCAATGATTTATGGGGTTTGGTGATAGTATATTCCTCTCTCCCCAATTACTTTTGTGGCTAATACAGTTAAATAAAGAGAAGTTTGATACTCCTAATAATTATAATTTGTATCTCACCTTCCTGCTGCATGTCAACTTCAAGGGAAGAAAAAGAAGACAGACTGATTTTCTGAAGGATTTATAGCTTTGTCATCACCATCTGGGAAGGACCTTGGTACCCCATAGGAACAGGGTAACGGAAATTTTCCATGCTCGGGGTGATTTGAGTTTGCCTATCTGGTCAGTGCCAACTTATTCTGTGGGCAGCATGTGTGAATCCCAAGATATTTCAGTTTTGTTAATCTGATCAGTGCCAGTCCATTTCTGGCTTTCCTGTCCACCTGCTGACTCCCTGGTGTTGGCTTCCTGCTGCTCTGTCCATCTGTTAAGAATTTATTTACAAAATACACTAAAATGCAAACTGCACCAGAGTGGGATTTAGCATCCCCCTGCCTAGGATATGGCATCATGCCAGAGCACAATTTCCAATTGTTACTAAGCTTGAGTACAAGAAATTGGAAGATTCAAGGGACTCTTAGTTTTGCTTGAAATTCTTCAGGCAAAATGGCAATGAAAATAATCTTTATTTCCATGCAGCTAGGTAATGCTTACACTCCATAGAGACTGTAGTGTTTAATTTGAGTGCTCTATAGAAAGAGCATTGAACTGGTGAACTGAAATCCATGATTATAATCCTGGGTCTCTCATTCCCTGTTCTTGCGACTTTAGTCTGAGCTTTAGTTTTGGAAAACGTTGTATCAGTTTGTGTCTGAAGTTCACTCCAGTAGAAAATCAGAATTTTCTTCATTTTCATGTAGATTCACGCATCCATGCACATGAAACGTGTGGATGTAACACATATAGAAGTAGATATAAAACAATTGGAGGTTATTTTAACTTGACCCATGCCACACCCTGAGGGTAGGATGTTCTTACTAGATGCAGGTTGCAGTGGAGACAGAGGGGGACAAGCTCTTGATTGATGAGGTAGAAAGTCCTCCCAAAGGACAAAAACCAGAGGTAAAACTAGTACAAATAATTTTTAAAAATTAAGAGACAAAGAAGTTCATGGAAGTGAAGAGAAAGTAGCAGAGGGACAAAGAATGTGCAGTTTTTCAATTTCTCTTTGTCGGAGGCTATGTGTTTGTGAATGAGAGGGTTGGGATATTATTCATAGCTGAGCACAGAGCTGATGATTGGATCAAGATGGTATGAAACAAAGATTTAGAAGAAATTTTAATAGTTATAGTTCTGGGCTCAGTGAGAGAACCATGTTAGAAGCCTCTTAACAGAGCTCAGCAGGGAAGCTGGGTTAAGAAGGCTCCCCATCTCTTCAGTCCTTGAAAATGAGATGAAGAAAATGGGAGCTTAGTAATTTATGAAATTTTCACCTTTCACATGCCATATACTGACTTAATGGTCATTATATATAATTTTTGTTAAGCATCTTTACTGATTATCTTGAAGTGAGACTTAGCAAGTAGTCTGGCCAGAGTATCTTTCTGTGTATCAGATATTCTGAAGAGGACTCAAAAATGGTAAGGGTGAGCATCCAAATGAAGGCAACACTTTATGAACTCTTACTTGGGGTTTCCTGGATAGGATAAGTGATATTAATGTTACATTTGGATTTTTATTAATTTATTCAGCAGACACTTATCAGCAACTATTGAGTTCTGATCCTTATGGAGTTTACAGTCTAGAAGAGAAGAGATACATTAAGTAAATTTTAAAAAATATATTTAATATAATTTTTAAATAGCTTTTAAATTTTAGAGTAATTTTAGGTTTACAGAAAAATTGTGCAGAAAGTGCAGAGTTCTCATATGCCCTCTCCTTCCCACCAGCTTTCCCTGTTATTAACATCTTGCATTAATGTGGGACACTTGTTACAATAATGAACCAATATTGATACATTACCATTAGCTAAGGTTCAGAGTTCATTCTTTGTATTGTACAGTTCTATGGATTTTGACAAATTTATGTCGTTTCCAACATACGGTGTCAAATAGAATAACTTCACTGCTCTAAAAACTCCCTGTGCTTCACCTATTTATCATTTACCTCCCATCCCCCAAACTCTGGCAACCACTGATCTTTTTATTTTCTCTACAGTTTTTCTTTTTCCAGAATGTCATATAGTTGGAATCATATAGTATGTAGCCTTTTCAGATTGGCTTCTTTCACTTAGCAATATGGACTTCCGGTTCCTCCCTGTCATTTTGTGACTTGATAGCTCATTTCTTTTTATCACCTAATAATATTCCATTGTATAGACGTACCACAGTTTATCCAGTCACCTATTAAAGGACATCTTGGTTGCTCCCAATTTTTGGAAATTATGAATAAAGCTGCTATAAACGTTCATGTGTAGGTTTTCATGTCATCATAAATTTTCAACTTATTTGGCTATATACCTAGAAGCACTATTGCTAGATCTTATAAGCATATGTTCAGCTTTGTAAGAAACTTCCAAACTGGCTTTATCATTTTGTGTTCTCACCAGCAATGATTTGAATTCCTGTTGCTCCACATCCTCCTTAGCATCTGATGTTGTCAGTTTTCCAGATTTTGGCCATTCAAATAGGTGTGTAGTGCTGTCTCATTGTTGTTTTTTAATTTGCAATTTCCTAAAAACATATGAGGTTGAGTGTCAATCATATCCTTATTTGTCATCTATATATCTTTTTTGGTGAAATATTTGTTTATATCTTTTTTCTGTTGTTTATTGAGTTGTTTGTTTTCTCATTCTTGAGTTTTAAGAGTACTGTGTACAGTTTGGATACAAGTCTTTTACCAAATATGTTTTTGCAAAATGAGTTTCTTATAGACAATATACACTTGGGTAAATACTCAGGTAATTTTTTTTTTTTTTTTTTGGCTGAGGAAGATTCACTATGGGCTAACATCTGTTGCCAAACTTTCTCTATTTTGTATGTGGGTCACCACTAATGCATGGCCACCAATAGGTGGCCTCAGTCCATGCCTGGGAGCCGAGGCTTTTGTTGGTATATTTCAATCATTCACATTTAAATTAATTATTGATATAGTCAATTTAATATCTATCATATTTGTAATAATTTTTTACTTTTTCTCCTTTTCTTTCTTTCTTTTTTCTTCCATGTTTTTTCTGCCTTCTCTGGTTTTAACAGTTTTTTCTATGATTACATTTTCTCTCCTCTCTTAGCATATCCATTATACTGCTTTTAAAAATATTTTTACTGCTTTCCCTAAAGTTTGCTATATATATTTACAGCTAATCTAAGCCTACTTTAAAATAACACTATACTGCTTCATGGGTAGTTCAGATACCTTATATTTAATTACAACTTTGATAAGTGGCAATTTTGAACATATTTTATACTTGGGCCCTAAAATTAGTATGGCACAGACTCCCTCAGATATTTTTATGCTATGGCTTAACCATACTGATTTAAACCTAATAGAAGTATGAGGCAGAGTTTGAATATTGAATTATTGGTCTCAGTTATTTCTTTTTCCTGTAATAGTATTATTACACTGCATGACTTCATGGTGGATGGTGCTGAGACAATTACACACGTATCTCTCATGTTTCTTCACAGTCCAGGCCTTCAGAGCTGTTTGAGTAGCAAACAAACCTGGAAGCTAGAGATAATATTTCCCTCCATGGAGACGTAGAGATATATCTCTCCAAAGGTATCCCAGGGTGGTAAACATCAAGCCTAGAAGCAGCAGGCATGAACGACCTGGAGTTGATAATTTTTAATACATATGCATTTTAAGGAACATATATTAAACCAATGAATCTAGTTGGTGGAATTTTAGGCTATATGGAAAAGAAATAAAAAAGCAGAGCAGGGTTCGAGGCCTCGACTAGCACATAAAGCACCTTTGGACATCAAAAATACCCATTCCTCAAGACATTTTACTTCCATCTGTTGGAGAAGTGTTGTGATATACTGATTTTGCTGGAACAAAACACTGCCATCTGCCAGTAAATTGCTGTCAGAAATAAACAAATGGATGCGGTCTATCATGTGAATGGTTCCCTTTCATATGTGGCATCGTCTGCAGGGCCAAAACTGAACAACCATGTGGGGCAGCCTTGAGTGGAAGAAAACTTTTCTCAGAAAATTCACCCTACAGAAAGGAATCCTAACCCAGAAGTCTGTACCAAGCTTCAGGTCTCTTATAACTTTCTAGCTTTGTATAGACTGCTCAAACCTCAGGTAATTTTCATGAAAGAGAGATGAAGCAAGGAAAAGGAACTAACATTTGTTGACTATCTACCTACTACCTACTAGATATAGCACTAGACACTTTTTAATGTCTCCTTTAATCTTCCCACTGATGTTCTGAGTTAGACTAATTATAGGTGTTACAAGGCTAAGGGAACTAATGTTTGAGAGTACAAATGACGTTCCCAGCCAGCAAGTGGTGGATGCAGGATACAAGCACAAGGTCATTCATTCCAAGGCTAGAGACTTTCAATGATGAAATTCTGCCACCACACTTGCATTCTTATAACGGTGTTTGTGCAGGAAGGCTGAGAAGGAACAGCTCTGTACAAGTGTGAATTATATACCTGTGCTTCACCCCCTAGAAAGTACAAATTGTCACCTTTTTACTGATAGCCAGATCTTTCATTAACTAATAAGCCCATCTTTTCCTGCTTTTACTCACTACCACTATGATCTCTAGGGATCTGCTGTGGGGAAGCGTCCTTAATCAGGACTCACAAAGTGGTGGGGTCCACAGAACATTCCAGTTACATAGGCCAGCAATTTGGATGTAGAAAATTGTCTGCAATTGTCATAGAAGCCAAACTGTAGCTTCTTTCACTGTGTTGGATGTGTGGTCTTAACGTTATGTCTCCTTTTTTCTCTTTTGTTTATTTGTTTAAGAAGTAGGAGTCTGGGGCCGCCCGATGGCACAGCGGGTAAGTGTGCACATTCCACTTTGGCGGCCCAGGGTCCACTGGTTCAGATCCTGGGTGCAGACATGGCACTGCTTGGCAAGCTGTGATGTAGTAGGCATCCCACATGTAAAGTGGAGGAAGATGGGCACGGATGTTAGCTCAGCGTGAGTCTTCCTCAGGAAAAAGAGGAGGATTGGCAGCAGATGTTAGCTCAGAGCTAATCTTCCTCAAAAAAAAAAAAAAAGAAGAAGAAGAAGAAGAAGTAGCAGTCTGTAGGCTCCCTTTGAGAAGCTAGGATACCTCTTGTTAAATCATGGCTTTGCTGTGGGATCTTCAGAAAGATGTTCTGCCCTTGGATTTTCTCAAGTAAAGTAAAGGTAATAAACATGGCATGAGTGTTGGATTATTAAATATGCATATATATATATATGTGTATGTTAGGGTCCTTGTCTTTGTTGTCCTAAAGGCAATGGTGGCAACACCTGTATCTTTAAGATGTCCATCTTATGCTGAACTGACATACTAGAGTTTCTTTCTAGACTTCTTATGAAGAATTCACTTCCCAGTCGGGGCCTGCCTTCTTCCAGCCATTCTCTGCTGGTATCACCAATGTGTTCCATCTGTACATTGAGCTTCGCTCAGCTGCTGTCCGACAATAATCATCAGCAGCACCTCAGCGAGTGTATAGGGAACTATTTTGCTGCCTTTGATCTGATTTTTGTCCCAGGAAGCTGTGGGCTCTACAAATTGCAGCCTGCCCTTTTCTCTCTCTGCACCTGGGAAAAGTCCACTTTCCCAAAGTCATTTCACCTCTCACCTGTTTGCTTACTGGTTAACTTACTTAATAAGAGGCTTATTTAGAATTTAACCCACTTTGCCAATTCTCTCTTGCACTTTTCTGTCTTGTGCCCCCTCTTCATCAAGGCATCATCACTGGGCTTCTAACTTGGTTCTGGAATGTGGTATCTAAGGTTTCCATTGATATTGAAGCCCCTTTCTGGCCCTCAGTTCACTTTCTGGGGATGCACACCCTCCACAGCATTTTCTAGCTCCATCCTGTCTGCTGTGATCCCTCCAGCTCTTGGCTGCTGCTCTGCTTTGGATACACTGAGAACTTGAAATTTGGCCAGGGCTATACATCTATGTCAATATTACACAGTAACATTACCCACTACTTGGACTCCTCCTGACCCAGCTCACCTACAGCAATGAATCTTCTGAATTGCACTTTTCCAAACTAAGACTGCATTCACTACCTCTCCTATGCCTACACCAAGAACCCTAGGCTTCTAGTTCCCCTCCAGGGACAGTCTTGTAGGCAGATCCCTTCTTCAGAATGCACCCCTTCTTCCTCAGATGCCAAAGTTCTGCTATATCTCTTGCTTGAGCCCACATCCATTGCTCATACTGTGAGTTTCGTCCCTGGAAACCCTGTTTTCCTATGTTTGCTCATATCTTCTATCCTGGTCATCTCTATTTTTGGTCTTAAAAGAAAACAAGTTGAATAGAGAATCTAAAATCAGATTTGAGTAGGGAGCCAAGAGCCTATGACTCCTGGAGGCCAGCTCTCCTCTCCCAGCATAGACTGAGATGGTGCTGGGCAGTCAGGCATTTCTACCAGAGTTTAACAAAACAGTTTCTCAGAAACCCCTGTCAGTACAGAGGTGAATAAGCACACAAATAGACATGGACTAAGGCAAAGCAGTGCAGTTGTAAAAAGAAAGTGGTAAATTTAACTATGGGCCTTTCCACTCCTCAATATAGTCAGCTATATCTGTAAACAAAAATAGCTTCCCAGCCTGTCCCACTGAAGTATTATTAAACATCGTCTTTGGAATTAGCTTTGACCAAATCACACTTTAAGGGTTTGTTCAATGTGATCTGTGGAGGCACATTATTAAAGTGCCCTGTTCCAGAATAAAAAGTCAGATCCTCATTAGCTGGGACAAAGAATGTTAGCATCCAAGCTCAAGAATGGAAGGAAAATCCCTATCTTCAAGTGACAGATGTGGGTGTTAGTAACATTGTCGCATAACCCTGGGAATTCATTAAAAGTGTCAGGCTGTGTCACAGGGGCACTTTGAGTTGACAGCTCCAGTGGAAAAACTGCAATAATTGCTTTCATTCCTTGCTTACCTTTCACCTTAGCAAGGAAATACGATTGTAAATAAATAAGCTGACGCTGACACATCACAAGCTTTGTGCAGAAAACTGCTCTGTGAAATGTGCATCTCAAGGACTGCAGGACTCTTTTCATAAGAGAACTAATAGAATGTAACCTGCTAGATTTACTTATAAGAACACTGAATTCCTTATTTTTAACTAAAACCAGGTTATTTGGTAACTCTTGACTTCTTGAGACAGAAGACAGTATAACCAGTGATGAAGAGAAAAATATAGAATAAAGGAAGAACCAAGGAAAGAAGTAAGAAAGAAGAGAAGGAAAGAGACAGGGTGAGAGAAAAAGGGAGAAAGGATTGTGTTCTACAGGCAGACACACGTAGACTGAAAATCTTCTACTAATGCTCTTGCTGGTGGAAAGGACTAATGATACTGTTTACCATTCAACATTCTTATAGTTAGCTGGCAAAGCACACACAAGGTATCCAGAAGAAGGTACAGAGTAGTGCTTTCTCTGGTTTGGGGTGTGTCTTTCTATTCATGAGTCCTTATGGAACTTCTGAAATGGCTTTTCTATTTTATTCAATACCAAGCTCGGTACCAACCCTGTTCCTGCAGAGCGGCTCAATCCACTTGACCTCCTCTCACTCTTTAATTCCTCTGCTCTGCTCCTTTAGAGTACCTCTGTTATTTGCCTCAGACTCTAGCTCCAGTTCATTTCCAGCTACTTCCAATCTATTTGGGCCTTAAATTGAGGATAAAGATGAGATGACTTAGAACACTTTCAGTTGTTATGGATAACTCATTTGCAAGATAATTTGCTGAGATGCATCATCCTTTAGCCCACTGCCTGTGCACTATTATGCTAAAAGTCTTTGATTATTGTACTAAAGGTGACTTGGTCTCTTCCCCTACCTTGACTCTTAGTGCCGACTGCCTCCTTGTTCATCTTGACTCTGTTGTAAAGATGTTATTAAGACGAAATATGTCCATATCAGGTTTTCAGAAGAGTGGGGACCAAAAAAAATTGCTAGTTTCTTTCAATTTTATCAAAAGTACATATTCATGCCTATTTTTTTTACAAAAATAAAGATAAAGTAGAAAGTGCTCTAAAAATGCTTTGAATTTAGTGGATATTTAATAAATCGTGACTAACAGGCATACCTCAATTGCACTTTGCAGATAACACATTTTTTACAAATTGAAGGTTTGTGGTAACCCTGATTCAAGCAAGTCTGTCAGCGCCATTTTTCCAGTAACATTTGTTTACTTCATTTCATCACATTTTGGTAATTCTCAGAATATTTGAAACTTTTTCCCTATTATTACATTTGTCATGATGATCTATGATCAGTAATCTTTGATGTTACTATTGTAACTGTTTTGGGGTGCCCCAAACCTCACCTATATAAGACAGCAAACTTAATCAATAAATATTTTGTGTTTTCTGACTGTTCCATCAACAGGCCATTCTCCCATCTCTTTCCCTCTCCTCCAGCCTCGCTATTCCCTGAGATATAGAAATATTGAAATTAGGCCAATTAGTAACCCTACAATGACCTCTAAGTGTTCAGGTAAAAGGAAGAGTTGCATGTCTCTCACTTTAGATCAAAAGCTAGAAATGATTAAGCTTAATGAGGAAGGCATGTCAAAAGCCAAGACAGGCTGAAAGCTAGACATTTTGAGCCAGTTAGCCAAGTTGTGAATGCAAAGGAAAAGTTCTTAAAGGAAATTAAAAATGCTACACACATGAATAAGAAATGAAACAGCCTTATTGCTGATATGGAGAAAGTTTTAGTGGTCTAGATAGAAGATTAAACCAGCCACAACATTCCCTTAAGCCAAAACCTAATCCAGAGCAAGGCCCTAACTCTCTTCAGTTCAAGGCTGAGAGAGGTGAGTAAGCTGCAGAAGAAAAGTCTGAAGCTAGCAGAGGTTGGTTCATGAGGTTTAAGGAAAGAAGTCATCTCCATAACATAACATGAAAGGTCAAGGGGAAACAGCAAGTGCTGATGTACAAGTTGCAGCATGTTATCCAGAAGATCTAACTCAGATAATCAACAAAGGTGGCTACACTAAACAACACATTTTTAATGTAGACAAAAAAGCCTTATACTGGAAGAAGATGCCATCTAGGACTTTCACAGCTAGAGAGGAGAAGTCAATGCCTAGCTTCAAAGCTTCAAAGGACAGGCTGACTCTCTTGTTAGGAGTTAATGTAGCTGGTGGCTTTAAGTTGAAGCTGGTACTAATTCACCATTCTGAAACTCCTAGGTCCCTTAAAAATTATGCTTAATCTACTCTGCTTGTGCTCTATAACTGAAGCCATAAAGACTAGATGACAGCACATCTGTTTACAACATGGTTTACTGAATATTTTAAGCCCACTGTTGAGACCTGCTACTCAGAAAAAAAGATTCTTTTCAAAATATTACTGCTCATTGACAATGCACCTGGTCACACAAGAACCTTGATGGAGATATATAATGAGATTAATGTTGTTTTCATGCCTGCTCACACAACATCCATTCTGTAGTCCAAGGATCAAGGAGTAATTTCGACTTTCAAATGTTATTTAAAAAATACATTTTGAGCAGCCAGCCCCTTGGCCAAGTGGTTAAGTTCACATGCTCTGCTTTGGTGGCCCAGGGTTTGGCTGGTTTGGATCTTGGACGTGGACATGGCACTACCCATCAGGCCACGTTGAGGTGGTGTCCCACATGCCACAACTAGAAGATCCCACAAGTAAAATATACAACTAGGTACTTGGGGGACTTGGGGAGAAAAAGCAGAAAAAGAATACATTTTGTAAGGCTGTAGCTGCCATAGATAGTGATTCCTCTGATGGATCAGGGAAAAGTAAATTGAAAACCTTCTGTAAAGTATTAACCTTTCTAGGTGCCATTAAGAACATTTATGATTTGTGGGAAGATGTCAAAATACTAACATTAATGGGAGTTTGGACGAAGTGATTCCAACCCTCATGGCTGGCTTTGTGGCATTCAAGACTTCAGACAAGGAAGTAACTGCAGATGTGGTGGAAATAGCAAGAGAAAGACAATTAGAAATGAAGCCTGAAGATGTGACTGAATTGCTTCAAACTCATATAAAACTGTAATGGATGAGGAGTTGGTTCTAGGGATGAACAAAGAAAGTGATTTCTTGAGATGGAATCTACTCCTGTGAAAATTGTTGAAATGACAACACAGGATTTGGAATTGCATAAACGTAGCTGCTAAAGCAGCAGCAAAGTTTGAGAGGATTGACTCCAATTTCAAAAGAGGTTCTACTGTGGATAAAATGCTATCAAACAGCATCATAGAGGCCAGCCCTGTGGCCAAGTGGTTAAGATCACACACTCTACTTCAGCAACTCAGGGTTTCATCGGTTCGGATCCTGGGTGATGACACTGCTCATCAGGCCATGCTAAGGTGGTGTCCCACACAGCAGAGCCAGAGGCTCTCATAACTAGAATATACAACTATGTACTGGGGGGCTTTGGGGAGAAGAAGAAGAAAAAAATTTGCAACAGATGTTGACTCAGGCATCAATGTTTTTTTTCTGTAAAAAGCATCATATGTTACAGAGAAATCATATGTGAAATGAAGAGTCAACCGATGCAGCAAACTTCATTGTTGTCTTATATTAAGAAATCGTCACCCTAGGCTTTAGCAACCGCCACACTGGTCAGTTAGCAGTCATCAACTTCAGGGCAAACCTTGAAAAAGACCAGCAAAAAGATTATGACTTGCTGAAAGCTCAGATAATGGTTAGCATTTTTTAGCAATAAAGTATTTTTAATTAAGATATGTATATTGTTATGTTAAACATAATGCTATTGCACATTTAATAGACTGCAGTTTAGTATAAACATAAATTTTATTGCTGAGATAGTATCAAATCCCTCCTTTTGTTTTTAATTCCTCAATCTTGAGGGATATCCTACTGATGATGGCATAGCTTGTTCCATCTCATTGAACCAGTCTCTTAGTAAGACAGTGATGCAGATAGGCTCCCAAATTTAGGCCTATATTATGTAAGCAAGTAATCATGTATCTAATCAGAAGAATTTCAAGAGATACAAAAAGAAAAACAAAGTTAACGATGTGAGCCAAATATAAATCAGTTTCTGAACCTAAGGGGCATCCAGTCAAAAAAATTTCTAGACGTAAAAGTCAAAGCATCTTTTGCAGTTTGAAATGTCACTGATGGTGTCATTGGGTGTTCGGGTATCTTTCTGAGTGGCTTACACAGAAACAGTCATGAGTCTTAAGTTTATACCAAGTTGTCCAGCTTCAGTCTACAAGGCTTCAAGAAAAAGGGCAGGTTCAGTTCTCAATGATTCTAAATGAAAATGATGAAAAAAATTAAAAATTTTAGTTTGGAAATTTGTAGCCAGCTGTTTCAGGAAACTAGAAGAATTCAGGATGCAGTCCAGTTTACAGATAGAAAGCAAAACCTCAAAGAAAAATTGACAGAACTAGAACATAATATTCCTGAAAACGTATCATAATTTCTATTGAAATATAACTTTTCTCTCTAAAGTCATCCTCAGTTTTTTACAAAAGATAGCCAAATTAAGACTAACTGATTTGAAAAATAAGTCCAGTTTCAATAAAATTGGCCTGATTGTTTACATGAGTACAGCAAGAATAACAATTGATTATAAGGCTGCATTAAATCTGCTTTGCTAGAACTTTTGATAAGAAATATCAGATTGAACTTTAAAGTCTTCTAGAGGTCAGGCCAAGAAACGCCAAGCATTTGTCATCAAACTCTGCCTGCAATATGTATAGATTTGGTTGAATTCCTCTCTTTTGAGCTTCCCCAAAATATCCTTGAGGTTCCTTGCACATGTTGGAGAAGTAACCTTCTTTACTCACGTGGTACTGTTCTGTGGATCCTGTAAGTAAGGTATCAGGCCAATATTTCCAAGTGGCTTACTTTCATAGAGTCAACATTTATTCCTCAAATGTATCTAGTCATATCTGAGTCTATGCATTTTTCTCTCACATATGACATCCCAGTCAAAGCTTTGGTAAAATAACCAATGTTCCAATTGGGTCCTGCTTTAAGGAGATCAGAATCTTATTGAACTCATGCAAATAACTATTGCCATGAAGATAATACTCATTCACTCACTAAGAGTTTCTTTGTTAAAGTTCTGTAATTTCTCACCGAGTTTAGTTTTATGACCTAAAAGTTTATCAGAAACCTATATTCTACAGGAACAGTCAGAGTCCTTTTCATGGATCTCTCTGAAGATGAAACATATTTGCAAAAGCATCAGAGTAAAACCACATCTCCCTGCAAATGACAGAAGACTCAAAAATGGCAATTGACAAAGAAGCCTGGCAATTTCTATGACAGACAACACATCAAGATAATAAATACAATTATAACTGATAACCAAGACAGATCAGCACTTTTAGAATGTTATGTAGTGTTAAAACATATCAGTAACATTTACCAACATAGTATCATAGGTCCTTATGAAGTAATGCTTAGTCATCCATATGATGGTGGTGACAAAGATTTTCAAGTGAATGCAGAAAACTAAATAGCTGTAAGAAAAACTTTAGCACCTGTGATTAAAGACATGACAAAAATACAGGAAATTTATTTTGATAAAACATAAAAACCTTTCATAATCTCTTTGCCAAGAGCAGACAAAAAGTTTAAGAAAATTATTCTTTTAACAGAGAGAAAACCAAATTCTAATTATGCACCTGCTTACTTTTGCTATTAAAACTCATTTACTTAATTAAATTTAACTCAATCTTAGCCAACTTGATCATGCATAAAATATTTGCTGGGTGTCCTCTACCAGAAACCTTCTATAACTTTCTGTTTAAATTCAGAATTTATACTATGCCTTCCCTTTTCCCTTGAAGTAATTTGAGACAAATTTATCCTTCTTAACAAAACAAAAATATCTCTATTCTTTATACCTTCTTTACCGAAAATATTTTACTTTCCTTGTTTATAGACATTCCAGAAATATGTTTTCTCATAAAGAATTTCTCTACATGTACAAAAAATGTCTATCAAAAATCCCAAGCATTTTTTACTTTCTCTGAAATAAGAAACCAAAGGCAAACAAATCTATGCTTAATAATCAACAACTAATATTTTATCTTTTGTGCAAATGACATAGATACTCAAGAAATTTTATGATTTAACTTCAATTAGCAAAACTCCAAAGTTTTAAGTTACCAAGGAGTATTTGGAAGATATATTTTCAAGTGTATAGACAATAAAACATATTATTGTACCCAAAAACTCTCATTTTCATTTCTCTAAATCATTTGTTTCCAACAAATATGTTTCAATTACACACAAGACATTAGAAAAAATTAGCTATCATTTAAAGCTACTATTTTGCTCATAATTTGTTTTTATTGCAGTAGCATTGGATTATAACTTTGTGTAATATTCAGGTGTACATAGCAATATATTTTGAATTCTGTGCAGATTGCATCATGTTCACCACCCCAAGACTCAGCACAATCCTTCACCACACATGCATACCTAATCATCCCTTTCATCCTCTTCCCTCCCCTCTTCCCTTCTGTTAAGCACCAATCCAATCTCTGTTGCTATGTGTTTGTCATTGTGTTTCTCTTCTACTTATGAGTGAGATCATATGATATTTGGCTTTTTCTCTCTGAATTATTTCACTTAGCATAATACCCTCAGGGTCCATCCATGTTGTCACAAACAGCCAGATTTCATCATTTCTTATGGCTGAGTAGTATTCCATTGTGTATATATATCATATCTTCTTTATCCATTCATCCCTTAATGGGCACCTAGGTTGCTTTAAAGTCTTGGTTATTGTCAATAATGCTGTGATGAATATATGGGTGCATATATATTTATGCATTTATGTTTTCAAGTTCTTTGGATAAATACCCAGCAGTGGAATAGCTGGATCACATGGTAGATTTATTCTTAATTTTCTGAGGAAACTCTATACTGCTTTCCATAGCAGCTGCACCAGTTTGCACTGCCACCAGCAGTGTATGAGGATTCCCTTCTTTCCACATCATCTCCAACACTTGTTGTTTCCTGTCTTGTTAATGATAGCCATTCTGACTGGAGGGAGGTGATATCTCATTGTAGTTTTCATTTGCATTTCCATGGTAATTAGTGATGTTGAACATACTTTCATGTGCCTGTTGGCCATCCATCTGTTTTCTTTGGAGAAATCTCTGTTCAGATATTTTAACCATTTTTTAATTGGGTTTTTTTGTTGTTGAGATCTGTGAGTTCTTTGTATATTTTGGATATTAACCCCTTATCTGATGTATGGTTTGCAAATATCTTCTGCCAATTGGTAGGTTGACTTTTCACTTTGTTGATGGTTTCCTTTGCCATGCAGAAGCTTTTTAGTTTGATGTAGTCCCATTTGCTTATTTTTTCTGTTTCCTTTGCCCTGTCAGATATGGTATTTGAAAGAATGGTGCTAAGATCGATGTCAAATAACATACTGCCTATGTTTTCTTATAGAAGTTTTATGGTTTTAGGTCTTATATCAAGTCTTTAATCTATTTTGAGTTGATTTTTGTGCATAGTGTAAGACAATGGTCTACTTTCATTCTTTTGCATGTAGCTGTCCAGTTTTACCAACACCATTTATTGAAGAGACTCTCCTTTCTCCATTGTATGCTTTTGGCTCCCTTGTTGAAAATTAGCAGTCCATAGATACGTAGGCTTATTTCTGGGCTCTTGATTATTTTCCATCGATCTATGTGTCTATTTTTGTGCCAGTACCATGCTGTTTTTGTTACTATAGCTTTGAAGTATATTTTGAAATCAGGGACTGTGATACCTCCAGCTTTCTTCTTTTCCTCGGCATTGCTTTGGCTATTCAAGATCTTTTATTGTTCAACATAAATTTTATGATTCTTTGTTCTATTTCTGTGAAAAATGTTGTTGGAACTTTGATAGGGATTGCATTGAATGTATAGATTGCTTTAGGAGGTATGGACATTTTAGCTATGTTAATTCTTCCAATCCAAGAGCACAGAATATCTTCCCGTTTCTTCTTCAGTTTCTTTTCAACAACGTTTTATAGTTTTCGGTGTACAGAATTTCACCTCTTTGGTTAAGTTTATTCCTAGGTATTTTATTCTTTTAGTTGCAATTGCAAATGGATTTGTATTCTTCATTTCTCTTTCTGCTACTTTGTTGTTAGTGCATAGAAATACAGCTGATTTCTGTATGTTGATATTATACCCTGTGACTTGACTGCATTCATTTATTATTTCTAAAGGTTTTGTGGCGGATGCTTTAGGGTTTTCTCTATATAAAATTGTGTCAGCTTCAAATAGTGACAGTCTCACTTCTTTTCCAATTTTGATTCCTTTGTTTTCTTTTTCTTCCCTGATTGCTCTGGCTAGGACTTCCAATACTATGTCAAATAAGTGTGATGAAAGTGGGCATTCTCATCTGGTTCCTGTTCTTAGAGAGACAGCTTTCAGTTTTTCTCCATTGCTAATGATATTAGCTGTGGGTTTATCATATATGGCCTTTATTATGTTGAGGTGTTTTCCTTCTATACACATTTGTTTAGAGTTTTTATCATAAATAGACACTGTATCTTGTCAAATGCTTTCTCTGCATCTATTGAGATGATCATGTGATTTTTATTCTTCATTTTGTTAATGTGGTGTATCACATTGATTGATTCCCAGATGTTGAACCATCCCTGCATCCTTGGAATAAATACCACTTGATCATTATGTATGATCTTTTTAATGTATTGTATTCAATTTGCTAGTATTTTAGGTATTTTATTGAGGATTTCTGCATCAATGTTCATCAGTGACATTGGCCTGTAATTTTCTTTTTTTGTGTTGTCCTTGTCTGATTTTGGTATCATGATAATATTTGCTTCATAGAGTGAGTGAGGGGGCTTCCTCTCCTCTTCACTTTTGAGGATAGATATTAGGCCTTCTTTGAATGTTTGCTAGAATTCACCAGGGAAGCCATCTGGTCCTGGACTTTTATTTTTGGAGAGATTTTTGATTACTGTTTTGATCTCCTTACTGGTGATTGGTCTATTTAAATTCCCTATTTCATCCTGATTCAGTTCTGGAAGATTGTATGATTCTAAGAATTTATTCATTTCTTCTAGATTATCCAATTTGTTGGCATATAGCTTTTCATAGTATTCTCTTGCAATCTTTTGTATTTCTGAAATGTACATTGTAAGTTCTCCTCTTTCGTTTTTGATTTTATCTATTTGATCCTTCTCTCTTTTTTTCTTGGTGAGTCTGGCTAAAGGTTTGTCAATTTTGTTTATGTGATTTTTATTATTTCCTTCATTCTGTTGACTTCAGGCTTTGTTTTTTCTTCTTTTTCCAGTTCCTTTAAGTGCCATTAGATTGTTTATCTGAGATTGTTTTTGTTTGTTAAGGTATAAACTTCCCTCTTAGAAGCTTTTTTGCTGTATCCCATAGATTTTGGCATGTTGTATTTTCATTTTCATTTGTCTCCAGGTATTTTTTGATTTCTTCATTGACCCATTAATTGTTCAGCAGCATTTTGTTTAATCTCCACATTTTTGTGGCTTTTCTGATTTTCTTCCTGTGGTTAGTTTCTAGTTTCATATCTTTGTGGTCAGAAAAGATTCCTGGTATTATTTTTATCTTCTTAAATTTACTAAGACTTGTTTTGTGGCATAATATGTGATCAATCCTGGAGAATTTTCCATATGCATTTGAAAAGAGTGTGCATTCTGTGAGTTTTGGATGGAATGTTCTATAAATATCTACTAAGTCCATCTTGTCTAATGTGTCATTTAAAATGAATGTTTCTTTATTAATCATCTGTTTAGATTATCTATCCATTGGTGTAAGTGGAGTGCTAAAGTCCACTACTATTATTGTGTTACTGTCTATTTCTCCTTTTATGTCTATTAATAATTGCTTTATATACTTAGGTGCTCCTATGTTGGATGCATGGGTATTTACAAATGTTATATCCTCTTGTTGGAGTGTTCCCTTTATCAATACGTAGTGCCATTCTCTGTCTCTTGTTACAGATTTGTTTTAAAGTCTATTTTGTCTGATATAAGTATTCCTACCTCCATTTTCTTTTCTTTGGCATTTGCATGGAGTATCTTTTTCCATCCTTTCACTTTCAGTGTGTGAGTGTCTTTATAGGTCTGAAGTGTGTCTCTTGTATGCAGCATACATATGGGTCTTGTTTTTTTATCCAATCGGCCACCCAACGCCTTTTGATTGGAGCCTTTAGTCCATTGACATTTAAAGTAGCTATTGAGAAATATGTGTTTATTGCCATTTTGTTACTTTCTTTTCTTGGTATTTTAGTAGTTCTTCTCTGTTCCTTTCTTCTTCTCTTGCTCTCTTCCCTTGTGGTTTTGATGGCTGTCTTTAGTAATATATTTGGTTTCTTTCCTCTTACTTGTTTGTTTATTTATTATAAGTTTCTGGTTTGTGATTACTGTGAGGTTCCTATATAATATTCTACATACATAGCAATCTATATTGAGTTGCTAGTCTCTGTAGCTAGACCTCTTTATGAAAGCTCTACTCTTTTACTCCTCTCCTCCCATCTTTTATGTTTTTGAAATCATATCTAATGTCTTATTTTGTATGTGTCTACACACTACCCTCTTACCATTGAAATAAGTAATTTTAGTACTTTTGTCTTTTAACCTTCATATTATCTTCACAGGTGGTTGATCTGCCACCTTTACTGTATTCTTGCCTTTACCAGTGGTTTTATTGACCGATTTGGGTTTTTTCTTTGACACTTTATTATCCATATTTGTGCTCTTCTCTTTCCCACTTAAACAATTCCCTTAAGCATTTCTTGTAGAACTGGTTTCTTGATGATAAACTCCTTTAATTTTTTCTTGTCTGGGAAACTCTTTATCTCTCCTTCCAATCTGAATGATAACCTTTCTGGATAGAGTATTCTTGGCTGTAGGTTTTTTTTTCCTTTCAGCACTTTAAATATGTCATGCCACTCTCTTCTAGCCAGTAGGGTTTTGGCTGAGAAGTCTGCCAATAGCATTATGGGCTTTCCTTTGTATGTCTTTGTGGCCTTTCTTGTGCTGCTTTTAGAATTCTTTGCTTATCTTTAATTTTGGATATTTTAATCATGTTTTGTCTTGGTGTGGGCTTGGGTTTATCTTGCTTGATGCTCTCTGTGCTTCCTGTACTTGGATGTCTGTTTCCTTCCTTAGGTTAGAAACATTTTCAGCTATTATTTCTTCAAATAGATTCTCTGCCCCTTTGTCCTTCTCTTCTCCTTCTGGGACACCTGTAATTCAAATGTTAGTGTACTTGATATTGTCCCAGAGTTCCATTAGAGTGTTCTCATTCTTTTTAGTTCTTTTTTCTTTTTTTGTTCAGCTGGGGTGATTTCCTCTATTATTTTTCCAGGTCGCTGATGTGTTCTTCTGTATTGTCTACTCTGGTATTGAGTCCCTGTAGTGAATTTTTCATTTCCAGTAGGTATTCTTCATTTCTGATTGGTTCTTATTTTATATATTCCAATTCTTTTTTGTCATTCTCATTGTGTTCATCCAGTCTTCTCCTAATGTCAGTGAGCATCCTTATGAGTTTTTGTTTGAACTCTTTGTCAGGTAGATTGGTTATTTCTGTTTCATTTAGTTCTTTTTCTGGGGTTTTGTCCTGTTCTCTTTCTTGAAATGTATTCCTTTGTCTCCTCATTATGCCTCTTTCTCTGTGCTTATATCTATGTATTAGGTTAGTCAGCTACGTATTCTGAACTTGGAGAAGTGACCTTATATAAGAGCTATATAAGAGATGCTTTTTGAGGCCTGACAGTGTTCTTCCTTCTTGTCACCAGTCCAAATGTTCTAGGAGTGACCCTGTGTGGGCTACTTTTGTCCTTCTGGTGTGGCAGGGTTGCTCTTACCTCAGGACCCAGGGAGCCTAGACTTTCCCTCCCCATCCGGGTGTTTGTAAATTGTGTTTGGGGAGCCCCAGTGCCATTGACTACAAGGTCTAATAGCACACTCCTGTTGCAATTTTCCTGTTAATTGGGTAGGCACCCAGTATAGCTGGTTGCTAGCCTCAGGGGCTTACCATTTTGGTAGGCTTCAGACCTACATGGCTGTTGTCAGCTCCCTTAGGATTGCAGGTGAATGGGCCTGGCTCAAGGCATGGGAGCACCCAATTATTTCAGGCTTTGGAAGGTGGGGCCAATCCTCTTTCTGGCTCTCTGTGAAGCACAGGTCTTTTCTCATTGATAGGTTCCAACCCCTACAGGTCCACATGCACTGTCAACATAGTCCTGGCCTGTGCACACTTCCTGAGTCCCTGGAGCAAACCTAGTCACCCCACTACAGAGGCCCCCACCTCTCCACCAATGTCCCTCACAGTTCACCTTATCCTCACACAAGCTCTGCCCCTCAGAGGCAGACACACTTGCCTTCCTGTAGAGGATCAAGGCACCCAGCCTATGCAGGCTGGCAAGTAGCCTGAGAGCTTGCTGTTGGGTGGGGTCAGTCCCTAGGGCATGCTTCCTGCCCTGGCTGAACGTATATAATGTGCACTTTAGTGGGTGTGGTGGCCCCCTGGGCTAACAGGCCAGGGGAAGAACTTCAATGGCAACTACCAGTGTCTGTGTCAGCACAGCTGTACTAGGTCACAACCATGGCCACCACCAATGTCTCCATCTCTGGAGAGGTTTCACCTCTTACCGAGATGCACCCAGAGCCTACCAGGTGAGTCTCTTTTCACCAAAGGACTGTGTAGCTTGCTTTCTGATGATTTTAAGTTGGTCTCTGAGATGGATGAATTTGTGCATGGGCCCTTTAAGAGCCAGGTTTTTTTGCTCTTGTCCAATAACTTTTCTGTGGGTATTCCTCATTGCACTTAATAGCCAGTGAAGCCAAATGGTAGGACACTTGTTTCAGTTGTGCTGAGCCTGAAGGATGCTTATAGTGGCAATGTGCCCACACTCAGGTTCCCACTCCTCCAGGGAGGGTTGTGCACCTTAGGGTGGCTCCTGCCCAGCCAGCTGTGAATCTCCACAACTCATGAAGGTGAATTTTTTTCTCTAGAGAAAGAATTTCTACCTCTTCCACCTCAGTCAGGACTGTCCCTTGTTGTGGGTATTCCCTTTATCCAGTGTTAAGTTCTCTCTCTGGGACAATTTTTCCAAGAATAGTTGTAACCTGGTTGTGTTCATAGGAGGAGGTGAGTTCAGAGTCCACCTACACCACCACCTTGATGAGATCTCCTGCTGATGATAAATTTATAACAGGGATAACATGAGTTTATTTGACTAGTAAACCTAAGCTGCATGTCTGCATCATATCCAAATACTGATAACTCAGAGGGCATACCTATTTCAATCAAATCAACAAACTTAAACAAGTTTTCATTTACCAGAGATTATTTCATATCACATTAACTTGAAAGACATTTTGATTAGTTTCTATTTTATTTAGATATGTTTTATGTAAACACTTGCTTTAAGCCAATTGATTAAAGCTTTTAATTTTGGCCATACCATCTGGAGGTAAAATATCACACATAAATAACATAGTAAAGACACACATCAGCACACAGGTAGACACAGACAGAGACCTTATAGCTTCTGTTAAATTTTTATGAATCAGGTGCAATACAAAACTTACTAGTTTATGAGAAATATTTGCGTTTCAAAGAATGGTTCTCAGTCCTAGAGAAGATGGGAACAGAAAATTTACATCATAAAGGCACAGAAGAAGCAGTCAAGTTTTTCTTCTAGGAGGAGTTTCTGGGGCATATTTGCCATATCAGTTTCTACCGTCTCAGTATCTAGGAACATTTTGAGATGAAAAGGGAGAATGTGGGATTGGCAAAAGGACAAGTGAAATTTGAACTGCTTTCTAGAGCCCTACTTTTGGCACTGCAGACATTTGCAAGACAAAGATGGTTGCTTCCAGTTTCCCAAAGAACTGGATTATAGTCTGAACGACAAAAGGGGTTCACTCACCCTTCCAGCTACATTTTCTCAATTTAATCATAGCCAGAGTCAGAGTCTTAAGGCTAGTCATTTTTTTTGTATTTCTTTTTTAATTTTGTCTTTTCCTAGGTACCAATAAAACAATTATAATGAGAGCTCTCTAGATTTTTTTTTCAATTTAGTAGTTTTTCCAGTTTAAATTATCCATCATGTGGCCACATTGATGAATAGGATCTTAATAGTGGCTCAGCCAATGAGCCTCTTTTATGGCTTAACCATGAACACAAGAGGCATCCCAACAAGAGAGTGCAAAAGAAGCAGCCCTCACCAGATCCAGAGAGTTCATTCTCAAAAATAGTCTAAGAAAGCAAAGGGCTTCATTGTACAGGCAGAGTGCACTAACAAGCAATGAAGGTTGAGATGAAAAAGGCCCCTTATGAAAGCAATTGGGATCCCTTATGACAAACTCGCCTGAAAGCTGACACAGCTGGACAAAGAAAATGTGTCTGGAACACCAATCTATTCAACTGGCCACCAAGATGCATGATGGTACTTGAATCCTCCAAATGGCAGAGACCAGAAAGAGCACAAAGCCAAGCTCTCAAGACTTAGAACAAGACAAAAAGAATAACCTCATCTTATATGCACATTAACGGCTTTAGCTAAGTCTTGGATCTCTTGGAGCCAGATTAATACCCAGGAAGGAGGTGCCGTGGGGTTGGGGATTGCATGTGTTTTACAGAGTACCTCATCGTAAGGATATTTTCTTGAGGTTGGTGGGGGAACTGCTGTCCGTGACCAACTTATCCTATCATGAGAGTCTTCTTGAGGTGTTGAGCACTCTAATGGCTCTTAACTGCTCAACTCATGCCCACCAAATTTGTAGTGTTTTTGGCTTCCAAGATGCCCTTAGCAACAGCTTTCACCTCCTGTGCACACTCCCAGACAACAGGGTTGTAGAGATGCCTGCGTCTTGCCCTGTGGTTATTCCTTTTTATGACAAATGACAAAAAAGGCAGAGTGACGATCTCTGGGAGGAGAAGGATCATTAAGTCAATGAGTACTCAGTAGTTCATTCTATGTACTTACTGTCAAAATCACCCAATTTGGGAAAATGCAGCCTAAGGGGCTATAGGCGGCCTTTGAATTAGCACTTCTCATTGTTTCAGACGTGGCTGGTCAAAGGTATATTTACGCTGCAACTAGAAGCAGATCACGAAAATTTTCAGGCATCCCTCAAACGAAGCCCCTCACAATAAAGGCCAAGTCAAGGCTTTCTTCTAATGGCCAATGAAATTTCCCTGAGGCTGACAGCAATTTGGTAGGACCCTTAGCCACAAACAGGAGTGCAACCTGCATTTCTGTTCAACAATCTCTGACTGCAAAATGGAGTGCAGCCATATTTTCTTTCCCACTGTAGTTTTAGGACCACCCCCCCAACATGATGATTATCAAGCCAAGCCCTCAGGACACAAAACAAGCTTAGTATGATTCTGCAGTTCTCTGAAAATAATTACAGCTCCTGGAAACCTTAGGTCAAATAGTGAGATCTTTGACTCTTTAAAGATTTGCTTTTCCATTCAAAAGATCCCAAAGATGAGACTGGAATTCTAATAATCCTGGGTTATGTTGCCAACTGTTTACAATTATCCCCATTTTAGGTGGCTTTTCCCAAGGTGGCCACAACAAACAAGGTAATTTCTAAACAGAATTTGTTATGATCACTGAGAAAGTCCCCAAACAGCCAATTTTAAGCTGTTTACTGACACAGACACAGAAGAACCAGGCACCAGTGAACTAGTTCCCAGGTTTAGGGTAAAAAACCCTACAACTGTTCCCACTCCAGGTACATGCCCAGATGGTCCTGCTGGACCCTAGATGGCCCTATCATAAACAGAAGGGTCCAAGGTGGAGTGGAAGGGAGCCCGTGGATGTCCCTGAGGTGACTTGCCCTATTCCAGATTGCGTCTGTGGACTCGCCAGGCATAGCCATTTCTCTTCCTACTACAGTCAGCATTAGGAGGCAGACAGCATCAGTATGGGAAATCAGAAAGGGAAGATCCTGAGACAAAGAGAGGCTTAGCAGCTGCCAGGGACTTACCTGACAGTTTACCCATCCAAGGCTGACTGGCCATGAGCAGGACTTAATGTCCCATCTGGGGTTCCAAATTTATTACTGCCCAAGGGAGGGTTGTCTACCCATCACCAGGCATTCCAATATTCAAGAGACAAGGTGGTAGGAGAGAAAGGGTTTTATTACAGCTTGCCAACAAGGGGGAAGATGGCTGACTAATGTCTGAAAGAACCATCTTGCAGAACAAAGACTATAAGCCAGTTATATTTGGGGCTGGTCTCCAGGTGGGGGAGGCATCTGGTCTTAGTTCCTGATAATCTCTTGTTTTACAAGATGTGTTTCAGAGACTGGAGCAATGCCATATACCCTGATTTAGTAAAGATTATTGTTTACATGTGTGGTGCCAACAACAAGTATTAAGGACTAAACTGCTGAAGAGGATCTGATAACTGTCAGAGGTACATTGAACAAACGGACACTCCTTTGTCAGTATTATAAAATGTTATATTTGAAGAAGAGAACATTTTCCTGGTGGGATTATATAACAAGTGAGTTCTAGAACAAAACAATTCATTTGAGGTGACATTTTTGGCTCTGGTACTTGATGCAATCTCAGATCACGTTAACAGAATATAGAACTAGATTTTCACTTTGGCCTTCTGACCATAAATTATACACAATGAACTGGAAATTTAAGGAGATGATTTTATTCAGGCTGTCACAATGAGGATAATGTTCATTAATAAGAAGCAACTCAAAGAAAAGGAAAGGGGACTGAGGATTTATAGAGACAAATATACAAAGGAATCTTGAGGAAACCTGGAGACAGGTCTTCTCTGAATTATTGAGGAAGGGTGGAGGTGGACCTTCCTGGTAATATTCCAGGGCAGGATAATCCTTGCAGTTAGCTGGTTAGTTGATGAGCCTGTAGGAATTTCCTGGAACACAAAAATATGTGTGTGGTGAAGGGGGTTGGGAAGAGGTCTCAAAACTCCCTGCGTTTTTGTAGTAGTGGGTTCTGATAAAGTTCAAATAGTCAGTCTCTTCTTTTATTCAAGGTAAATATCATTGGTTCCTGAACAATTCAGAGGTGATCAGAAACATCCTGAGGAGTCAAAACGGGTCTAAAAAAATAGTGTCTGGAGGACTCTTGCTGATGCTCTTGTAAAACCAGTTGAACAATTTGTTGAGAGGTGGTAGCAAAGATCAGCTATCTCAAGGAGTTGAGATATCTTAGAAGAGGGATACCTAAAAAAGAAAAAAGAGAAACATTAACATTAAAAATAATGTTAAACTAAAGAGTCAGAAATTGAATCCTGAGGATAACCAGTACAGTGAACTCCAAGACATTGGTAGAGGAAAATCCTACGCATCATGGATTAAGTTTCTTCAAGCTCTCAATCTAGGTTGTCAATGCTTTTGTTGAAGTTGTCCACAGTCTTTGTTAGCTCTTATTTAAGAACATACATGATCTGAGCACTTCATTGAAATTTCTTAGTGTTCCAGATAGTGATTTGTCCAGGAAGAACTCCAGTCCATGTACAGTCTGCTGCAGTAGTGAGGCCTTTAAGATCATGGGGCTTCAGCTTGCAAGATTCCTCGAAATCCTGTGGAAAAGGACCAGTTGGAAGGCAACACAGAGTCCCAATGGGATCTAAGTCATGAGGTTTTAGTTTTCAGTGACATCAACTCAAGTGGGAAGCAGAAAAATTGGAAAAGTTAGTTTGGAGAGTTGTTGCCAGGTATTGAAGAAAACTGAAAGAATTGAAAGTTTAGTGGAGATTAACAATTTGGAGATAGTTACCCAAATTGTCTTTCCAAGGATAGAGGAAGGATGAGGAAGTCAGTGAAATCTCTACTAGACAAGACAAACCAATGCATCGCAACACAGAATTTCTCAATAACCTTTCCTTGTGTAGAAATTAATAAACAGAAACCTCATTAAAATGGAGTCAAGAGACCAAAAGGGGGAACACTTATGCCCTATGTCAGTAGCAGAACTCTACAAGAAGAAGAAAGACTTCTTCTTCTTGACTGGCAAGAAGCTTAGCCAATGAGAAACTGTAACAACTCAGCCAATGAAAAGCCACTACATTTCAAACTCCTGGTTTCCTTCAATAGCCTCTTTTACAGTGGTCTCTAACTTCCTCTTCTCTTCTATAAAAGAATTTCTTCTCCCCTTGCTGCTCAGGGCTTGCACATGGCTCCATTGTTGCAGACCCCTGATATGCAATTCTTTGCTGATCCCAAATAAACCCATTTTTGCTGGAGAAATAACTGGCTATTTGTTTGGTAAACATTTAAAAATAAAATTAAATATCTGGAAATATCTAATTAATAGCTTTGTATGTTTGGAAACTGTTCATTATTGTTGTATCACTTGCATTTATATATTATGTATATATATTATTGCATGAAAATCTTTAAATTAAGTAAAGCACAATATTGTGTTACAGTGTAATAGTAGATGAATTCTTTTGGGATTTCATCATAAGCACCAAATATTGTAAGGGAAGAGCCATGCGTTTGCCTAATTGGCTCATTGGAGTTTATAGAAATGAAGTTTTTCAGAGGAGAGAAAATAATAGAGTGTAGAGTTTAATCTCACTTTACCATATATACGTATTAATGTATATTTATTAAGCTACACACACTTACACATTTGCAGATATATACACATATATGGAATGCATTTATATAATATTAATTAACAGCGTTTTTTCTCTCCGTGTTAGTATTATCAATGATTTATACATTTTTTATTTTTATACTATCTACTTTCTACAAAAAGTATTAGTTCTGTTAAAAAAATTTAGATAAAAAGGATAACTAAATACCTAGAGCAAAATAAGTCTTATTAATAATGGCTATTAGATAAACACAAGAAAACCATGTCAACAAAGAGAAGGAGATCAAATCTTACAAAATAAGATACAGCCACATGTTAAATACTCCAGGCCACTAATTAGTTAATAACAGGTGAGAATGGCATTTAATTAATTTTCAGAATAAGAAACAGCAATGGGGAATTTCCTATAAAATAAATATCAAAAAATATAGTATCATTTTCAATTCTTATATTAGAAATGGATATAAATCATTTTTCAGACATTACTTTTTATTTTAAAAATAATCCTTATGCTGATCTATTTTCAAATTGCCACAGGCTTTGATATTGACTTCTGATTTGCTGAAATCAATCATAATGTTTACTCTTTGCGTTAAATTCAGGTCTCTATGTTCTTTTAAGGATGGACACGGGTAAAAGAAGTTATTTGAAATTGCCTTTATTATATCAGTAAATTTTATGTTCTTATAAAGCCAAATTTATCAGGAGAGAATAAAACCTCTTTTAGTAAAAGGAAACTAATGGAAATTCTTTAAAATTGAGAAGAAACCATTCCCAGAAAACAGTATAGTAACTAATAGACTATATCTTTCATATTGAAATGTCAGGGTGAAGCAAAATTAGATTAAGTATGTAATGAGGATTACCTTAAACAATAATCAGAAGCATTTAAAGTCACTGTAACTATGGCATATGACAAAATGTTTGGCTTAGAATTGCAAAGCATTCAAACGAGTTATTTGGCACTAGGGAGGGCTTTTGAGTGAAGATTCAAACAATATAGTTCTGTTTTTGGATATGGTGTCCAAAAGATCTGACTCAATGTATGGACTACTATGTTACCTTGAAAATCACAATAGTAAAAATGTAGTACGGTTAGAAGGGTGAGAATGGTGGCAAGGGGAATACCACTGGGCTGTCTCACCCAACGTCCTGGGCCCTTTCTGTCTCAACCTGCCTTGCCTGTGGTTCTCAATTTTCCCACCCTCCATTTTGGGGTACTTAGGGATGTTTTGGACCATACTGGGCAGTATTTGCTTGGGGCTCAGTTCATCACTTGGGGCACAGCAAATCTCAGGCACTCTCACTGTCATCTCTTCTGAATGATTCACAGACAATACCAGATGTATGTTGATGTTGGGCTCTCAGACAAGAGCAAGGACAACCCTTTGACTAAACATAGGAGTGATGTGAGGACTTGAAATTTGAATGTGAAACTTAGTTTCATTCCCAGTCTAATCTAACATTTTGCTATGACATAAACTCCATTTTTGACTTGTTATTAGGCCATCCCTATTGATTTCCCATAGCCTCACTTGGAAGCTAAAAATACATATGTATACATAAGTTGACTCTTTTTGTGTGGGTGTGTTTCTTCTTTAACAATCCTAACTCTCCTCTAAGTACTGTGAATTGATTCCTGACTAGAGGAAGTGTCACAGTTAAGGAAGGTGAGACAAGTTAAAGATTCACCTTTTAAGAGATAAGATTGAGGGACTCACCCTACTATAGATTCTTAACAAGGATCTCTAGTCCTCAGAGATCATCCTCTTCATCAAACAAGAGTGAGAAGATAGAATGATGATGCTCAAATATGAAACTCCAAAGTATAGTTTTTCCTATCCTCTACCAATAGGTACATTTTTACCTTCAACCCAGTTCTGAGCTTTCAAATCTTTTTTTCAGGTTAATAAAGATCACTAACCCCAAATTTTATCTTTATTTTTCTTCTCAGTGCAAGTCAACTTACCCGAATCCTCTGAAAAACCTATACAAGGCTAGATAAGGGACTATATTATTATATAGGGATCTATCTATCTATCTATCTAATCTCCACTCTTTTACTACAGAAAACATGGTGACTTTGATCACCTCAATGACAATAATAAGGTACTTTCAGAGCTTCCTCCAAAGACAAAGAAAAAACCTACTCTCATACCCATGACAAGAGCTTATATCTTATACAAATTGATGTAAAATGTTGTAAAAACTACCAGTGACCTCAGTTGACATCTGAATATATTTCAAAATATTTCCACAATATCACTGATGACAAGTCATCCTAATTTTGGTTAAACACATTCAAACACAAATCCTCCATCTTAGTCGTGTAGACTTGGCCTCAAATAAAAAGGTTCGATTCTCTGTCTTGTCACTTACTAAATATGTATATGAGTTTGCATCAAGTTATTGACTCCTCTGAGCCTAAATTTCTCTATAAAAAAGAACCCAGTATTTTTCTTGAAGGGTTATTATGAAGACTAAGTGAATTATAGAAGAAAGTAAATTTTAAATATTTTAATTGTATTCTACTTTGAAGATAGCATATTCAAACCATGCAGCATATAAAGGTGCTAACAAGGATTGGATTACTTTAAAAGATTAGAGCACCATGAGTAATTTATTTGTGAGGTCATCCAGGAAATACTGGTAGGGGAATAAGGAACTGAGATAGGAAAGGGAAGAAATTCAGTAAAGGGTGCCATCAAGCAGGTCACTACTGTGGATAATTGATGCTCAGTTTTGCTGGAGAAGTCTGGGAGGGAGACAATCTAAAATACTCTACAGTGAGGTGAAATTCAACGGGTAGAGGACGTTGATGCCCATCTTCCATTGCTTTAGTCCTGCTCCTAGAGACGTTAACTCCATAGCACCCCCAGCATGCCCTGTGAATGAATAAGAGTAACAGTTGCTTGTAACAGGATGCTGTTGATGTGTTTCCACAGCATTTACTACTGATGGTTAATAAAAGTATGTAAAATACATTTGATGGTAGATTTTCAAAGCCAAAAATACACAAAAATTATCATTAATAATAATTTAATTATCAAGGCAATATTTCCAGATTTATCTTAATCATGTGCAAAGGGAACAGTATGGCTTAGCCTTCCCATATTCTTCTTTTATTTATTTTTTAATGCATGAATATCACTTTTGCTAATGTATTGATTACTAGCTCTATGGAATTGAAGTCTACATAATTACTTGGACTTGGGTTAGTATTTTATTTTGCTCCAAAATAAATTATTTAGTAACTGGTTTTAGTCTTAATAATTAAAACCTGAGGATGTCTAAAAGAGAAATATAAAAATGTAAACTATGCTTCATATATTATGTTATCTACAAATGCAAAGGAATTACAGAAAAATGTATAGGTGACATCTTTTGAAATGCAGTAGGACATCTCTTTTTGTTAATAAGTTTAACACTTTACATGTTTATACTAGCTGAAAGGTTGCTACTTCAGTCTGGATGTCAATGAAGTAATGAAAATAAAACCACCGCAGTTGTGTAACCCTTTTCCCAGTTGAATTATATCATTTTCTCAGAATTATGTAAACTTTTAATTATTACTATGCATTTCTGTATTTTCCTAAAAGAACATCTTGATAATTTCTGCAAAATAATATTGCAGTGATCTTATAAATAAGATTCAGTCGATTGTTTGCACATGGATATTTACACTATGTGATGGAAGAGTTACCTCAAACTTCTGTAATTGGGGAAACGTTGCTTACAGCTTCTTTTAAGAGGCTGGACACTTGCTTATATTACTGTGTTACTTGTTTTCATACTTGCTCTTTTGAAATGGAGTTGACACTGGTCTCACATTTATCTTGAGAATGGAAATAATGATATAAAAGGAGGTGCTTAACATAACTGTTGATTGATTGACAGGTTCAGAGATATTATTATAGGATATTAAAATTAAAATATTTTGTCTCCTTTTTTGGCTGAGACCTTGAATATTTGAAGACAAAAAAAATAAGGGCAAGTATTTTCACATTGTTTAGTGAGGTACAAGACTATCTTTTCAGAAGTTGCATTAGGAAATGGTCAAAAGGCCTAAGGTGCCACACATTGTACTTGAAAGGGAGTAGGGTTAAGAATGTGCCTTCTCTGGTGATATCTTACAAATCTCACTCAGTCTGCTTGCAATTACAGTATGAAATCACTTCTCATTAGTGGCAGGTTATTACTTTCATTTGACAGATATGGATACTAAGGGTTTAAAAGGTTAAATAACTTGCACATTTCCCAAATAATAATCATACATATGATAGCAATAAGGTTCCTCTGCACATAGTACTATTCAAAGAAGACACGCCATTTTTATAATCTTATTTTTTTCTTTCCTATAACGCATTTGTTAAAAAAAGATAAAAGTTTTTAATAATGTTAAGTAACTGATGCTACTGTAACCTAAGAGCTGAGGCTAAATGGATTATTCTGTGGTATATCCACTAAACCTGAACATGAGTGCCCTCAGACTTAGATAAAAAGAGGTTTATATTTCATATAATAGATAACATACATAGGACACATGTACTGCTTACAATAAATTTGTGGAATTTATCACAGGGACACCCAAGCCTGTTAAGACCTACTAAATATAACTTTAAAGTAATGCTAATTCAGGAGGGGGGAGGGAAGTATGCCTCATCTCTCGACAGTTTGATAGCCTGTGATATGTGTAACCAATTGTTCTTATTTACATTAATTTGCATTGTGAAAAGCAATTTTACAGTTTCAGTCAAACTTAATAGGCAATTTGCAGCTGAGTGCCTAATGGCATAGTTACTTAAGCCTGCCCCAGGGGGGCTTTCTAGAACTGATATGAGACTCAACCTTTTAAATGTTCAATGGAACATCTTAAAAAGTCAAAAAGTCTTTAGCTGTTAGACCCAGTTTGCATTTGCTTTGTCATATTGAATGCTGTTGCTGGAGAGTAGCTTACATTCAAAGACTATTTCTCTCTGTAGGTAAGAGATTAGATTCTACAAAATACTATAGTGCACACCAGATGGGTTTTTCTTTAAGACAATATTTAAAACAATAGAGACTCCAGGTAGGTCACAAGTGTAAGAAACATGCCTTTGGTTCTTAAGACCTGAAACTTTTTTTTCTTCAAATAGGTATATGTTAACATATCTAAAATTATACTTCCTTTCAGGTTTAAGAAAATAAAGCTTTTGCAAAAATAACTTCTTATGTTTCAACCTTTCTCTTTTACAAAGTGTTTTCAATATGCTATTTCATTTAGTCATTTTTCTGTTTTCTTTTAAGGTTTTATTGCCTCCTTTGTTCATATTGACCATAGCAAATTTTTTTACACATAGTAGGCATTCAGTAGATATTTACTGGAGTTTTGAATTACTGAGAGTTAGAGCAGGTATTATGCCAAGATAATGTCTTGAAGAGTAAAAATTCAGTTAAATATTGACTGTGTAGGGGAGGAAGAAATTTTCCTCTTCCCTTCCAGGTTCTTCTGGCTCATCTAAGAATTAAATTGACGTGAGATAGAAGAATAGGAGAAAATCAAACAAAGTTTAATAATGTGGATAGAAGGGAGAAACCTAGGAAAACTGAATAACTGGCCAAAATGGCTGAGGACATGGCCTTAAATACCCTCTTAAACTAAAGACAGAAAAGGACTTTGTGGATACTGATTTGGGACTTCAAAGGGGAAGAAGACAATTCTTATGGAGATGGAATGCAAAAGTTTAGTAAACAGGTGTTTACCATGATCTATAGAGACAATGGGACACGGAGAGGACTTTGCTCAAATAGGCCCTGTTAGGTTCTTCCCTGTCTACCATACCTAGTTCATATCATACTATAGGTACTTATGGTGGTAGCTCCTTCCTGAAACAGGCCTTCTATCTTAAGTTCTTTTGGGCACTTAGGGGGAAGGTCAAAGTTTCTTTCTGAGTCTTTTGTTCTTAGAAATAATCAAGCTGAAGAGACACATTTGGGATGGCAAATTCTGCTCCCCTACAGCTATGTTCACACTCCATGATATTAAGTCAACTTAACTGGCACTTCATGCTCAATGGAGAAAGTCAGCTTTATCTGAAGAGAGTACAGTCCACCCTCTTTGCAGCTGACTGTGCCAGGATAATGCAAACAGTTAAGGTCATGGGGTTCTGTGCACCGCTCTTCTGTGGAGAGCAAAAGGGAAAGAACTTGATAGATAAAGCTAGCACCATATTTTTAAAGCTATACAAATTATCTCTCCAGAAATCCACATAATTTACATTTGCAGAAAATTCTCATAAATGGAAGGGGCAACGTGTGTTGGTTTGCTCTACTCCACAGTCCTGTAAAACAGAACACTCATGGGAGAGAGGAGAGGATCACAGGCTTGAGTCGATTCCCTAGAAAAGACATTGATATTCTCCACAGAGTAGATGCTGTCTTATCTGAAAAGTGTCCCTATATGTTTCATGCAGAACAGAGAGAGTGTCACGTCCATGGAGGCTCCCTCAGACTGCTAATAGCACATGAAGCTTGGGGTTCTCAGACACTTTCCTGTGTACCTCTAGAAGAAAAAGAAAAAAATGTTTTTGCAGAGGTTGTCATGGATGCTACAATTCTCCCAGGAAATTGAATGCATGAAGTAGAAAGAATATGGGGTTTAAGAATAAAGGTCTGGCTTAGCAGATATAGGTAAGAATTCATATTCTGCCACTACAGAGAAATTGATCTTGAGAAAATCACTTTTCTTGATAAACCTGTATCTTACCTGCCAAGTGAGGATGTTAACATCCATTCCACGAGGACATTATGAGGATTAAATGAGATTTATGTCACAGCAGTTGGTGAACAAGAAAAAGCAAGACATATACCTTTCGAGTACCTAACGCATTGCCTGGTGTATAATCAGTGTTGTTAAGTACTTGTTAAATGAATGAATAATTGAAAGGACAGATAAAGGAGGAGTTTTCTCCTCCTGTGCTTTACATAAATGCACGCAGGACACTGTGGCCTCAGAAGGTTTCTGAGATGCCAGTTTAGAGAATCAGGCTGAGAGTAACGGAGATAGCAGGTAGGAGTTACTTCAGGAATAGCACAGGAATAGTCCTGGGGTTGTGGCAGCTTTTCTATTGTGGTGAGGAAGAAATTTTCCTCTACTCTTCTAGGATTTTCTGGCCAGTCTAAGAATTAAATTGACATAATACAGATTAATAAGAGAAAATCAAATTTAATTAATTTCATACATACAAGAACCCCACATATGTGAGAGAATCAGAGACTCCACATACATGACAGGTTCAGAGACAAAAAGGGAAAATGAGGTATGTATGCCATCTTGAGCTAAGGAATGGGATAGAGGCCTGAGGCTTCAGAGGGGAGGAGGGTAATTCACGGGGTGCTGAGAAAAGCAGATGCTCACTAATTAGAGCTTTGCTCTGCCACAGAGAGGTCATAAAAAGCTATTTCTGGTAATAATTCTTATTACGGGCAAGGTCCCCAATTTGAATTCTTTGAGGGAGAGGTAAAGTTTCTCTTGAGCCCAGAGGGTCTTGATGGCCTTCAGCTCAAAATATTTCTCTTGCCAAAGTGGCACATCTTGGGGAGCCCTTCACTGTCGAAACAAACTTTTATAGTTAATCTATGACATGCTTTTATAGTTGTACCTCATAGCTAAAAGGAACTTAAGAATCCTTACACACATATAGAATTTTAAATAGGGGTCTGTTGATTCATCCAGAGAAGTATGAATAAGGAGTTATTTTTTTCCAAATAACATTTATGTAAGTAAGTTCTTCTTGGCACATAGAAGAAACAGTTGTGTGGTCACTTAAAATGGGTCAGAGTTAAATGTGTAGGTGACACGGAGACTTGGCCTTGAGTCTGCCCCTGGAATCCCCTCTGGAGTATCTTCTAGTGCCTGCAGGAGTCTGGAATGTGCCCAGGGTGGGCCTGTGTCTTTAATTACCAGCATTACTCCTGGGAGGGCATTTCTTCTAAGTTCTAAATGTCAATAGTCCACCAGAGTATTTCTGCCTGCCTATGTTTTCCTCTGGATGTGTTTTTAAACCCTTTGTTTCTGAATAAAATGGCTAATCTTGCTCTTCAGGATATAGCAATGACACAACTAGAGTTTGGATGAAAGCAGCTTTGTTGGAGTCCCTTCTGGTTGACTTTTTTGGGCAGAGGTCCTAAGAGATATCACTGTTAGAAGACTTGGGTTTGAATCCAGGTTTGTCATATGACAGCTCTGATATCAGCTTCATCATTCATAGAATACGCTAGAAGTAAACACATAATACATGATGTTCAATGCACATAACTTTTATTCTCTCTTGAGGGCAAAGGAGTTTTAGAGAGAGGAAGGAATAGTTTAAAACTAAGTTCAATTAAATATCACAAAAAACACAATATATGAAAAAGTGAATGTCAATAGTTATATTGGAAGAAGCTCCCTTATTTATTAACATAAATCATCTTTAAATTAGATGCTCTAATGAAATCAATTTTTGTCATTCTTTCCCTAACTCTTCAAACGGATGTCAGATCAGTAATGTCAGCATCGCCCTAGAAGATTGTTAGAAATACAGAATCTTGGACCCCATCTGAGATCAATTGAATCAGAAACTGCATTTTAAATACGATCTGTTGGAGATTTATATGTACATTAAAGTTTGCTGACTGTTACTGTAGACCAACCCCTCTTATTTTACAGTTAAGGAAACTGAGACCTAGAGAAGTTAAATAACAGCCTGAAGGTCATGGCCAGTTAGTGCTAGAAGCAGAACCAGCTAGAACCCAGATGTTATTTGCTTCACACCCATTAGCACTCCGGTGGCTGTGTCTTTTACCCCTATTGGCTTCCATGGGCCTGTGTCAGAAGTCATTGTACAGGGCACCGACTGGGACGACAATATAGAGACAGCTTAATTTTTTGAAACAGAAGAGAGGATTTTGCCATTCCAATCAGCCAAGATGCATTGGTCCAGAGGGAATAAGTAGCAAATGCAACCTGTATGCAACAGAGAGATTTAAGGCAACCAGGGCCCGTAGCCAAGTAAAACTGCCGCGGATATGGAGCTCAATACAGAGCTCCCTTCACTGCATGAAGAAATAGCAAATCTCTCAGAGGCTTGCGGTGGTTGGCAATGCTTGGCCTGCCCAGTGTTTATCTTTGTGGCACCATTCAGTGACAGAAACAAGGGATTTCAGTCTGCGCCTGTGTAGCTAAACCCTCTTCTCTGCTGAGTGATTAGAAAGCAGTGTGGGACTGCTTACTTAAAACGCCTTAATAGAGTGAAATCAGGGATGTCATTCCTCTTTCTCAAGTGCTGATATCCATAGAGAGATGCAAATCTAATATTTTGACATATTGGAATTAACAGCTACAATAGTTATTCAGTGGTTATTTGCATATGATTATTTCATGTCCTGGGACCTTTTTTAAAAGCTCAAAATATTTTCTGAGGAAAATTGGAAATCAGAGGAAACAGAATTTGGGAAGTAGATGAGTGTGTCCCTGTGCATTAGTGCTTTTTAGGATAGAATAAGAGAATTTACTTCCAGAAATCATTTTGCATTTACTATTAATTAATTAATTAATTCACTTATTCAATTTATTTCACAATTTTTCACCAAAGGATTTTAGGTAGTTTCCATGGCTAAACTCCTTAGAAGATAAATAAAATAATTAGGTAATTGAGGTCATAAAGAAAAATGAAGGTGGCAAAGTATAATAAGGCAGGGATGGAGGAATTCCCAAAATGTTTACTATAAAATATTGTACATTTAATAAAATTGAGATGTAAATGTGTTTTTCAGCTCCTTGTGACCATGAAAAAACAAATATACGATCAGTAAGAGGGTATGGTGTCTGTTGCAAACAAGATGCTCTAAACCCAAAACAGCTTTACCTGATCCTGTGACTAGAATATTCTGTAATTTTTTCCTATGAAGGAAGTACTTTGAAATCAAGTGTTTTGTCATGTGTCATGCAACTGTCTGAATAGGCAGGTTTCACAGAATTCATCTTCATTTTAAATTCACTATAAAATAAAATTCAGACATGAAATTGATGTACAGAATGAACATCATATATGAGGATGATATAATAATTTTTGAATTGCTAGGAGCTTTGATTGGTCTAGATAAGACTTCAATTATTAAAACATAAAAAAAAATAGGGGCTGGCCCCGTGGCCAAGTGGTTAAGTTCTCACGCTACGCTACAGACGGCCCAGTGTTTCATTGGTTTGGATCCTGGGCGTGGACATGGCACTGCTCATCAAACCACGCTGAGGCAGCATCCCACATGCCACAACTAGAAGGACCCACAATGAAGAATATACAACTATGTACCGGGGGGCTTTGGGGAGAAAAAGGAAAAAAAATGAAATCTTTAAAACACAAAAAAATAAATGTTAACTTACAAATTCACTATGAGAAGCTACTGACACATGGGTAGTAGTCTGTATAAGAGGAAAAGATGCAGAAGATATACGTGGCAATGAACAATACAAGTACAAACTAGTGCATCAGACCTGACTACCTGAGCAATGTGAACACATATTTTTCAGGGCACTTAGGTAACATGCAGCCATTAATTGTCTAGTTGGCTTTCACATGCTGTCAATTAATCTTTAAAACCATTAAGGCCTAGCATGGCACTGGAGGAAAGCAATCACAGTAATCTTTCAAACTGGGAAACAAAGATTATTCCACTAATTAGTATCTTCTCTTTGCAGAAAGCAGTTGAAATTTTTGTTGGCATAAGCACACAACTTTTAGCAATTCTCCAAGGGCCTCCTTTCAATTTTTTTAAAATTTCTCTTTCTCTTTTACACTTGCCTATTCTTTGATCTTTTTTTTTTTTTGGTTTCTAGTGCAAAACATGATATTTATCTTTGAGCTGAAGAGGAATTTCATGATCACCAGAGATACTTATTTAAAAGTATGTAGTTATTAAAAATTCTGTAAACATTCTGTAATTTTGTATAAAATTCTTTAGTGTGTGTACATGTACTACTTTACTCTGTAAACATTTATTGCACGAATATTATGTGTAAAGCACGAAAGTAAATATAGATGTGGCCACTGCCCTCAGCTCAATTTCTAGCTGAGGAGGTCAACACGAAGCAAATGATTGTTTAACTTCAAGCGGAATAAGTGCAATGAAAGTGAAGAGTGCGCGCTGTGGGAACGTGGAGCTGAGGGCGAGGAGGGAAATTTTTCTTTAGGAAGTGGTTTTGGACTGAGTTCTGGTGGATGAGCTGTGTCGGGGCACCAGGGAAGAGAAGAATTTTAGGGGAACATCAGTTAGATGAAGCAGCATCTCTGAAGCTTCTGAGGTTGGAAGGAGCATTTCATAGTCAAGGATCTGAAGGAACGCAAATAAGGCTGTTGGTACAGCATCTCTTAAATAAAAGAAAAGAAAGAAATCATCCCACGGAACCCAACCTCAGTCACTGCATATTTTCCATTAAAGAAAGCGAGACCCAGCGATAAGTGCTTTCCTCGAAGTCACATGGCTAGACAATGCCTGAGGAGGCCACAGCTCTGGAGTTTCAACTCCTGGGCTGCGTACTTGCCTTATTCAATATGGTCTACCCAGAGCTGCTCCTTGAATTTCCCCAAACCTCTTTTCTTCCCTCCTCTTTCTCACTATACACAAAACATCGTTAATTAGTATAAAATTATAATTAGAAAAATAGTACCTGCCTCAAGGAACATAAAACACACTTAGCTCAGTAAGAAGTGTGTGAAGAGCGGGGCTGGCCCCGTGGCCGAGTGGTTAAGTTCATGCGCTCCGCTGCAGGCGGCCCAGTGTTTCGTTGGTTCGGGTCCTGGGCGCGGACATGGCACTGCTCATCGGACCACGCTGAGGCAGCGTCCCACATGCCACAACTAGAAGAACCCACAACGAAGAATACACAACTATGTACCGGGGGCCTTTGGGGAGAAAAAGGAAAAAATAAAAAAATCTTTAAAAAAAAAAAAAAAAAAAAAAAAGAAGTGTGTGAAGAGGGAAGTGTCCTACTTACTGCAGCGTGTTCTGTTTCTGTAAATATAGTAATTTAGGGGGGAGGAAAAAGGGACGAAGAGCTAAGGGCTCTGTCCTGCTTTCAATAACAAGAGCCAACATGATAGCCTGTAAAATCTCAATTAACAAGATGAGGCAGAGAGCAATGCTAATCAATTTTATCAAAAGGTCTGGTGGGACCTTGTTTTGTATCCAAGATTAGCAAGATTAGTTCTCCAATCATAGAGAGCTGGGATCCTGTATTTTCAGGTCACTAAGTCACATTGCCCACTGGCACATGAGATGATCTGGAACTGGTTCTGAACTGGCAGAAGGTTTGTGCAGCTCTTTAATGCCTGTTATTTCAGAAACAGCAGCTTTGGTTGTATACTCATAAATGCAGTGCCTACAAATTATGTTTCCAAAGAGTGGGATCCACTCAAAAGAAAAAATAAATGATCCAGCCATTTGAGCCAGAAGCCACATTTCTGGAAGTAGAGACTGCAAAACTAACGTCTTCTTTCTCTAACAAGACAGCTTAATATTAAAATCACTAAATAGCTTAAAAATTGATTTGTTTTCCCTCTTTTTGCAGTTTTTGATGTTTGCATGAAAGGTAGACACAATGAACAATCCTCTTTCTACCTGAGCTTTTGTGGGAGTATTTTTGTGGAAATTGAATGTCAGTCTTGCCCACATAATTGTGGAGAAAGTCAGACAGTATTTGGTTGAAAGACCTTATCCCAAGATACATTTGTAGGGGAGGAAGACATTTCCTCTTCCCAAATGTGGGTTCGTCTGGCCAGAGAATGAATTAAATTCACATGAGACAGAAAAGCAAGAGAAAATTAAACAAAGCTTTATGAGGAACCATGGCCCGGGGCCTTTCTTCCCGAAGGAAGAAAGGGCACCGAAGAAGTGGGGTGCACATAGTGGTTATATACCCCCAAACAGGGTGTTTCACATGTGATTGAAATGTCCCTCCCACAATAGTCACAAGATTGCCCTGTCAGCACAGTGCTTGATGGACACAGCAGGTAATGGTCTGCTATCTCGGTGGGCGTAGCAGGAGGCAAGTCAATTGTCTGGAGCTGGGCGGTCACAGGTGAGCGCAGCAATCAGTTCCTAGCCTAAGGAAAGATGCTTAATCCTGAAGGAAATGCCAAAGTTGGGAGTGGGAGGGAAGTCAGTTATAGGAGGTTACCAGAGAAGCACAATAAAATGCAGATTTTAAGTCTTTGCCTTTGGTATTGATTAAGAGTTTCTAGAGAGAAGGTCATCTCCTTTCTTCTTCCTGGTACAGAGAGGGAGGCACCTTTTACAGATAGAGATTTACCTTACAAATGTAAATGTGTCCTAACAAAGGGCAAGTTCCATTCCTCAGAGCCTCCTTCCCTGTTCCAGTTTATCAAAAGCAATCAGTCTCAAATAATCCTGATGCCAAAGAGACATATCTTGGGGTGGCCAATTCCAGGTCCCCACACATTTCACATTGAAATATTGAAGTTACTAAGGGTGATTTACAATCTTAATGATAATTTTAGGAGTAATGTCAAAAAACAAATATAAAAGAGAAATGAAGTGATTTATGGCTGTGATAGAGGGCGTCAACTATTGTAAGAACTGTAGTTACTATAGTTATTCCCACTTTATAGATGAAGAAATGAGGTGAATAGAAGTGAAGAAAATTTCTCAAGGTCACATGGCCGGTTAATGGTGGAGCTAGGATTTGAATCTAGATAGTCTAACAAAATAGCCAGTATATTTTCCATTGTAATATGTTATCCACATTTCCATAGCATAGTTTTGTTAGATAACAAGCTTTGATCATCCAGGTTCAAAGGTAGGTTTGGTTAACATATCTAGAGACTTTTTAGGAGTATCTGAACACCTAATATTTCCATGATCATATTTTATTTGTGGAAAATTATACTTTATGATAAACTTGGTATATTTTCTGTATCATTACATTAAAAATTAACCCCAAATATTAGTGGCTTAGAACAATAATAATTGTTTATTATCTCTTGTTGTTTCTGTGTGTCAGAAATTCAGGCAGGGCACAGTAGGGATAGCTTCTCTGTCATCTATGATATCTAGAGTATCATCTGGAAGAATCAAAGGCTGGCAGCTGGAATCACCTTAAGGGACATACTCTCCCTGCCCTGATTGTTGATGTTGGCTGTTGGCTGAAGTCTTGGATGAAAGCATTGCTCAGCACACTCCATGGGGCTGACTATGTGGCCTGAGTTTCCCCACAACAGGTGGTTAGTTTCCAGGGCAAGCATCCCAAGAGAGTGAAATGGAAGCCATATTGCCATTTTTTACCTACTCTTTGAAGTTGCATAGCATTATTTCTGCCACAGTCTATTGGTCAATGCAGTTAGAAAATTACACCCATATTTAAGGTTCAAGAGGAGAAAAATAGATCTTGCCTTTTGATGGAGATGTGTCAACACTGCATTATAGGAAGAACAGGTTGAATGAACTCTCTCTCTGTTTCATCTATCTCATTATCTATCTTTGTATGGCTGTCTTTGGAAAAGACCTTCTGTCACGTATCCTCAAATGAAAAACAATTGGAAAATGGGATAACATCTGATTTTCACTTGCTGCAGAGTACAATGTAAATTTTTTAACATACTCACCAATTTTAGCAACATTTTATAAATACTCTAGAAGTATTGCTGCTTTAAAATAATGAAGACATCAAGGAAAAGTAATCTTCATTTAAGACTTGTCTACTAAGGGGAAATTTCTCTTGACTTGTTGCTTTGTTTTGTCTCACAAGATGCCATCTCTATAGTCTATGGTATAATGGTTAAGGAGCATACGTTTTAGAGCCATACACAATGAGTTTTAAAGCTAAACATTTGTTAGCTTTTTACCTTGGACAAGTTATTTAACTTCCATAACCTTCAATTTCCTCCTCTATGAAATAGCTAAAAATAATAAGAATACTAAGCTTATTGAAAGATTATTTGGCTTAAATGACATAATACATACAAAATACATGATACAGAATAAGTCATAGTTATGTTTCCCTCCATACAGAAATAGGTCTTTGGAAGAACACTCCTGTTAGGATCAGTCCATAAAATAAGAAAATCTTTTAAGCTATGATTCTCTTGTCACATAGATTCCAAATAAGTTATGCTCCCAAATCTCATTTGAAAGACATGAAAATACGTTGGCTTGAATTGTGTTTATATAACTAGGTATAAAAACTTGAGAACAGTCCAGAAATAACGCCCAGAATTCTGATTTGTGGAACACACACTCATTCATTAAAAACATCTTTGTTGAGTAACCATTATATTCCAGGCATCACGCTAGGAGTTGAGCAAAAAACAGTGAACATGATAGACATGCCCCTATAAACACATAACAAAACCACATTTACTATATATTTTTGTCGTGTTAGATATTGTTCTTCTGCCCCAAGGCCGAAAATCTTGAGGATACTTTCTCTATTCTCCACACTTCTTCCATTAATAGCTTTATTGCTTCGCATGTTCATTACACGTGATGATCATGGAGGCCTTACTTTTCCTTCAATTTATTTTAGACCTGTGAAGGAGTCAGAGAACGGCTATCTCACTGGAAGCCACAGAAAGTTTGAGTCATGGGTTGAACAGTATATAATAGCTGTCTGTTTAGCCTATATTACATTAGAAACACATTGAGTTCCAAGGGATTTCTGGAGTAAGTTTGAAGCAGAATTAGAAATATTGCTTTCATCAAAATTCAAATGGTTCTCATCAAGATGGCGCTGTGACAAGACGTTGAACTTGCCTCCTCCCTCAAACACAACCAGGTTACAACAATTTTAGGAAGAATTACCCTGGATTGAAAACTGAAAACTGGATAAAAAGAACCCCCACAACAAGGGACAGTCCTGACGAAAGCATAAGAGGCAGTAAGTCCGGGCAGAGAGGAAAAAAGCCACCTTTGGGAGCAGCAGAGCTTCTCAGCGGCCAGGCGGGAGCCAACCTAAGGTACACAGCCCTCCCTGGAGGAGTGAGGTCCGGAGCGGGGGCAATACTGCTATAACCATCCTTCGGACTCATCCCAACTGAGAGGGGGGTCTTACTGTCTGGCTTTGCTGGCTATTAACTGCAGCGAGGACACCCCAGAAAAGCTATTGGCCAAAAGCCGAAAAGATCCGGGTCTTAAAGGGCCCATGCGCAAACTCACTCATTGCAGCAACCTAAAATCACCAGAGAGAAGGCTGACTGTCCTTTGGTGAAACGAGACTCACCTAGTGGGCTCTGGGGGCATCTTGGTGAGAGGAGGATCCTCTCCGGAGACTGAGACATTGGTGGGGGCCGTTGCTCTGAGCTGGTCCAGGCATGCTGATACAGACACAGGTGGGGGCCATTGAGGTGCATCCCTTGGGCTGTTAGCCCAGGGTTCTGCCACACCCACTAGAGCACAGATTTAATCCAGTTCAGCCAGGGCAGGCAACCCGCCCTAGGGACTGGCCCCACCTAACAGCAAGCCCTCAGGCTACTTTTCAGCCTGCATTGACTGAGTGCCTTGATCCTCTACAGGCAGGGAAAGGGGTCTGCCTCTGTGGGGCAGGGCTTGTGTGAGGATCAGGTGAACTGTGGGGGGCAGTGGGGCAGAGGTGTAGGCCTCTGCAGTGTGGAGGTGGGCTATGCTCCAGGGGGTTGAGAAGTGTGCACAGACCAGGACTGTGCTGACAGTGTATGTGGTCCAGAGGCGGGTGAGGCTTATCAGAGGCAGAAGACCTGTGTTTCACAAATAGCCATAAAAAGGATCAGCCCCACCTTCCAAAGCTTGAAACAACTGAGTGCCTCCATGCTGAGGGCTAGCCCCACTCAGCTGCACTCCTAAGAGAACTGACATCAGCCTTGTTGGCCTCAGGCCTATCACAACTGTAAGCCCCTGAGCCTAGCAACCAGCTACACTGGATACCAACCCAATTAAGAGGACAATTGCAATAAGAGTGTGCTAATAGACAGGACCAAGATGGCGGAGTGAGTGGTCTTCTTTGTCTCTCCCCCATTGAATCTACAACTAATTGGACATTCACTGATTAACAAAGGATATCCAGATAGCATCTCAAGATGCCTAAGAGTCTCGCATACTACTATACATTGGAAGGGAGACGGACTTCCCCCCAGGAGGAGGTGGAAATAGGTGAAAACTCTCTAACCCCTGACCCCTGACCCCCGTACAGCTTAGTTCCTGCAGGAGGCTCTCTTCCAGCGGACTCCCCCATAGCATCACCACACACCAAGGGCGGGAGTGTGCACTCACCAGCAGAGTGACGGTGGAAACAGGTGACAACAGCCCTACTCAAGCACCCCGGGGGAGCCCCCAGCGTCCCGCACCCACCGGCAGGGAAGGCCTCTGCTCACCATTAGCTGGGAGGCCCTACCCAGAATCCAGAACAAAGGGAAGCTCCTGCAGGAGGATTCCCTGGCACTGCACCAGACCACCAGCTGCTGCTGGGCCCATGGTCTCTGGCACACGGGTCAGTACAGGGGGTGCCCAGACTTCCCGTGGACGTGCTTGGGACTGGGTGGAGCTCCAACACCTGGCTCTGTGGCCCAGGGGGATGCTCCAGGGTCCCACACCCCCCCAGCAGGGAGGGCCTCTGCTCACCATTGGCAGAGAGGCCCTGCCCAGCATTCGGAACACCAGGAAGCTCCCTAGAGCAGAATTCCCCACAAGGCAGCAGCTTACAAGCCACTGCCAGGCCCACGGACTCTGGCCATGTCCCAGACGAGGCAAGGGGCTCCCAGAGATCCCGTGAGAGTGGAGTAGGGCAGAGTGGAGCTCCGGTGAAACAGCTACGTAGCCCAGGGGGGAACGCCAGGTACCTACAGCAGCCTCAGTGAAAGCCTCTGCACAGCATTATTGGAGAGGTCCCGACTGGCAATCACAAGGTGGGAAGGCCCTGGGGCAAAAGTAGCACAGCTAGGTGAGCTAACGACAGACTGCAGAAGATACCCATAGCTCTGCTGGGACCTATAGTGGACAAGTGTGATCTTGTGGGCTCTGTTAGGGACAAAGCTGAGATTATAGGTGATCCTGCTCCTGGCTGCTGGGAAAGCCCACAACACCACTGCAGACCACAAGGAGGGAGCGCGTCTAAGTGGGCTGCAACAGTAGGCACCAGCAGCCTGAGACCTCCTTGCGATTGCCCCACAATGGACGAGGGACCCCACAGGACCACTGTGATGACAAGGAGGGGTCCAGGTCCAATCAGTAACAGCTGACAGGGTTCATGGTTGGTGCAGTATAAACAGCTGCTGCTACCCCCCACACACCAGTTGCAACAAGTGGAAGCAGCGACTAAACTCTATCCCTATGCAGAGGCACAAATCCACTCCATTAAGCAGTATGAAAAAATATATTAAATCTCCAGAACTGAAGGAAAATGATAAGCACCCAGAAAATAATCCTGAAGACAATGAAATCTATAACCTAAATGACGATGATTTCAAAACTGCCATTATTAAAAAACTCAATGAGTTAAAAGAGAATTCAGATAGACAACTCAATGAGTTCAGGAGCTATGTCACAGAAGAGCTTGACACTATAAAGAAGAACCAATTAGAAATACTCGAGATGAAGAACACAATGGAGGAGATCAAGAAAAATCTGGACTCTCTGAACAGTAGGGTCGATAATATGGAGGACAGAATTAGGAATTTGGAGGATAGGAATATAGAAATGCTGCAGACAGAGGAGGAGAGAGAACTAAGACTAAAAAGAAATGAAGAAACTCTCCGAGAATTATCTGACTCAATTAAGAGATGCAACATAAGGATTATAGGTATATCAGAGGGAGAAGAGAAGGAGAAGGGGGCAGAAGGCCTGTTCAAAGAAATAGTAGCTGAGAACTTTGCAAACTTGGGAAGAGAGATGGAACTTCATGTGACAGAAGCCAATAGATCTCCAAACTTTATTAACACAAGAAGACCAACCCCAAGGCATATAGTAGTGAAACCAGCTAAAAAGTCAACGACAAAGAGAAAATACTAAGGGCAGCCAGACAGAAGAAAATAACTTACAAAGGAAACCCCATAAGGCTATCAGCAGATTTCTCAGGAGAGACCTGACGGGCTAGAAGAGATTGGAATGAAATATTCAAAACTCTGAAGGACAAAAACCTGCAGCCAAGAATACTCTACTCAGCGAAAATGTCCTTCAAATACGATGGAGAAATAAAAACTTTCCCAGAAAAACAAAAGTTAAGGGAGTTCATTGCCACAAAACCTCCTCTTCAAGAAATGCTCAGGAAGAACCTCATTCCTGAAAAATCAAAAGAAGGAAAGGGGTTACAAAATCAAGAACAAAGGAGATAAGCAGAAGGACATTAACACAAAGTAACAGCTCTCCATCAGGACAAAATGCAAAAGAACTGGAAAACAAGTGATAAAATGGCAACAGTAGGCCCCCACATTTCAATAATCACTCTAAACGTGAATGGATTGAACTCTCCAGTCAAAAGGCACAGAGTGGCAGGGTGGATCAAAGAACAAGATCCAATAATATGCAGCCTCCAGGAAACACACCTCAGCCCCAAAGACAAACACAGACTCAAAGTGAACGGATGGAAGACAATACTCCAAGCTAATAATGAAGAAAAGCAAGCAGGTGTTGCCATACTTATATCAGACAAAGTAGTCTTCAAAGCAAAACAGATAAAGAAAGACAAAGAGGGGCAGTGTATAATGATAAAAAGGACGCTCCACCAAGATGACATAACACATAAATATATACGCACCTAACACAGGAGCACCAAAATTCGTAAAGAAACTATTAACAAAACTAAAAGGAGACATCAACAGCAATACAATAATAGTAGGGGACCTCAACACCCCATTAACACCAATGGACAGATCATCCAGACAGAAATCAACAAGGAAATTATAGAATTAAATGAAAAATTAGATCAGATGGACCTAATAGATATATATAGGACACTTCATCCGAAAACAGCAGGTTACACATTATTCTCAAGCACACATGGAACATTCTCAAGGAAAGACCATATCTTGGGAAACAAAGCAAGCATCAATAAGTTCAAGAGGGTTGAAATAATATCAAGCATCTTTTTTTATCATAATGCTATGAAACTAGAAATCAACTACAAGAATAAAGCTGGGGAAGGGCCAAAAATGTGTAGACTAAACAACCTGCTACTGAACAAACAATGGATTATTGAAGAAATTAAAGAAGAAATCAAATATTATCTGGAGACAAATGAAAATGAAAACACACTGTACCAAATGATTTGGGATGCAGAGAAGGCAGTTCTAAGAGGGAAATTCATTGCAATACAGGCTCACCTCAATAAGCAAGAAAAATCTTACATAAACAACCTCAAATGACACCTAACAGAATTAGAAAAAGAGGAACAAACAAAGCCCAAAGTAAGTAGAAGGAGGGAAATAATAAAAATTAGAGCAGAAATAAATTATATTGAAACAAAAAAGACAGTAGAAAGGATCAATGAAACAAAGAGTTGGTTCTTCGGAAAAATTAACAAAATTGACAAACCCTTAGCCAGACTCATTTTTTAGTGAGAAGTGAGAATAAAAAGAGAGAAGTCTCAAATAAATAAAATTAGAAATGAGAGAGGAGAAATCACAAAAGATACCAAAGAAATACAAAGGATCATAAGAGAATACTATGAAAAACTATATGCCAACAAATTGAACAACCTAGAAGAAATGGATAAATTCCTAGACTCATAAAACCTACCCAAACTGAATCAGGAAGAAATAGAGAATCTGAATAGACCAATCACAAGTAAAGAAATAGAAACAGTAATCAAAAACCTCCCCAAAAATAAGAGTCCAGGACCAGACGGCTTCTCTGGAGAATTCTACCAAACATTCAAAGAAGATTTAATACCTATCCTTCTCAAACTATTCCAGAAAATAGAGGAAGATGGAGCACTCCCTAATACATTCTATGAAGCCAACATCACCCTGATCCCCAAACCTGACAAGGACAACGCAAAGAAGGAAAACTACAGGCCATTATCACTGATAAACATAGATGCAAAAATCCTCAACAAAATTTTGGCAAACCGAATACAGCAATACATCAAAAAGATTACACACCATGATCAAGTGGGATTTATACCAGGGACACAGGGATGGTTCAACATCCGCAAGTCAATCAACGTGATTCACTACGTTAATAAAATGAGAAACAAAAACCACATGATCATCTCAATAGATGCAGAGAAATCATTCGACAAGATCCAACACCGATTTATGGTAAAAAACCCTCAATAAAATAGGTATAGAAGGAAAGTACCTCAACATAATAAAGGCCATATATGACAAACCCACAGCCAACATCATACTCAATGGACAAAAACGGAAACCCATCCCTCTCAGAACAGGAACAAGACAAGGGTGCCCACTTTCACCACTCTTATTCAACATAGAACTGGAGGTTTTTGCCAGAGCAATTCGGCAGGAAAAAGAAATAAAAGGAATCCAAATAGGCAACGAAGAAGTAAAACTCTCGCTGTTTGCAGACGACATGATCTTATATACAGAAAACCCCAAAGAATCCATAGAAAAACTATTAGAAACAATCAACAATGACAGCAAAGTTGCAGGGTATAAAATCAACATACATAAATCAGTAGCATTTCTATATGCTAACAATGAACTAACAGAAAAAGATCTCAAGAACTCAATCCCATTCACAATCGCAACAAGAAGAATAAAATACCTTGGGATAAATTTAACCAAGGAAGTGAAAGATCTATACAACAAAAACTACAAGACCTTCTTGAAAGAAATCGATGACGACATAAAGAGATGGAAAGACATTCCATGCTCATGGATTGGAAGAATAAACATAGTTAAAATGTCCATACTTCCTAAATCAATGTACAGATTCAACGCTATCCCAATCAGAATTCCAATGCCATTCTTTACAGAAATTGAACAAAGAATCCTAAAATTCATATGGGGCAACAAAAGACCCCAAATTGCTAAAGCAATCCTGAGAAAGAAGAACAAAGCTGGAGGCATCACAATCCCTGACTTCAAAACATACTACAAAGCTACAGTTAAAACTTCATGGTACTGGAACAAAAACAGATGCACAGATCAATGGAACAGAATTGAAAGCCCACAAATAAAACCACACATCTATGGACAGCTAATCTTTGACAAAGGAGCTGAGGGCCTACAATGGAGGAAAGAAAGTCTCTTCAGCAAACGGTGCTGGGAAAACTGGACAGCCACATGCAAAAGAATGAAAATCAACCATTCTTTTTCACCATTTACTAAAATAAACTCAAAATGGACCAAAGACCTAAAGATTAGGCCTGAAACAATAAGTCTTCTAGAAGAGAATATCGGCAGTGCACTCTTTGACATCAGCTTCAAAAGAATCTTTTCGGACACCGTAACCCCTCACATGAGGGAAACAATAGAAAGAATAAACAAATGGGACTTCATCAGACTAAAGAGCTTCTTCAAGGCAAGGGAAAACAGGATTGAAACAAAAAAACAGCCCACTAATTGGGAAAAAATATTCACAAGTTATTTATCTGACAAAGGGTTAATCTCCATAATATACAAAGAACTCACATAACTCAACAATAAAAAAATCAAACAATCCAATTACAAAATGGGCAGGGGACATGAACAGACATTTCTCTAAAGAAGATATACGGATGGTCAATAGACACATGAAAAGATGCTCATCATCACTAATCATCAGGGAAATGCAAATCAAAACTACACTAAGATATCACCTTACACCTGTTAGAATGGCAAAAATATCCAAAACCAAGAGTGACAAATGTTGGAGAGGCTGTGGAGAAAAGGGAACCCTCATACACTGTTGGTGGGAATGCAAACTGGTGCAGCCACTATGGAAAACAGTATGGAGATTCCTCAAAAAGTTAAGAATAGAAATACCTTATGACCCGGCCATCCCACTACTGGGTATCTATCCTAAGAACCTGAAATCAGCAATTCCAAAAGTTCCATGCACCCCTAAGTTCATCGCAGCATTATTCACAATAGCCAAGTCATGGAACCAACCTAAGTGCCCAGCAACTGATGATTGGATAAAGAAGATGCGGTATATATATATACAATGGAATACTACTCAGCCATAAAAAAGGACAAAGTCGTCCCATTCACAACAACATGGATAGAACTTGAGGGTATTATATTGAGTGAAATAAGCCAGACAGAGAAAGACAAACTCTGTATGACTCCACTCATAGGTGGTAGTTAACATATGGACAAAGAGAACTGATCAGTGGTTGCCAGGGGAAAGGGAGTGGGGGGAGGGCACTAGGGGTGAAGTAGTGTACCTACAACATGACTAATAATGATGTACAACTGCAATTTCACAAGGATGTTAACTTTCATAACCTTAATAAAAAAAATTCAAATGGTTCTCACTTCACATTAGGAAGCTAGCCTCCTGCTTTTGCATCAAGAGGTATACACTAATCTCAGATGAAGACACAGAAAACAATTTTGTCTCTGATGTCCAAGCTGTGCCTGAAGGATGCTTACTACTACATTCTTAAATCCTGGGCTTGGAGGGGTTAGGGAGTGTATTGGCGTTAGAGATTTTTTGAGTCCTAACTGTGCATCACTTGCTCCAAAATAATGCATTTTCCCAAAGGTGTTAGCATTTTACATGCGTTTTTTCTGTGTAGATATTCTTTGCACTTCCTTCATCTCAAAGTTATCTTTTATTAATATTCTGTAATCATCAAATGAGCATATAATGCTTTTCCATGAAATAAATATTTCTGAAGGAACTACAGAAAGGAATTGCTAAAAACCATACCACCTAAGAAAAGAAAATGGACTAAGTGCTTTCCTTTTTCTGTTATTGGTGCAGTACACTTTCTGTACCATTTAGATATTTTGTAGAACAGAAGATATATGTGCATTTTATATTTCAGAGTATAACACAGCTGTAAGTGTACTTTCTACTGGCTTTTTCATGCTGGTAAATCAGGTTATGTTCAGTGGTTTATTACTTCCTCTTTCTTCTTTACTTTGGTAAAATTTATTTTGATTAGGACAACAGAAGAAGAGATATTCATGGGCTAACATTAGGTAAATCAACAACGGCCCCAGCAAAAATATTTGCTTTCCACATCCATATATTTCCCATTTATAAGTGTATCATGTCAAAAGAAATAGAGTGAAAATGATGGTTCCACTTTAATTAAAATAAAACAGATTTGAAGTGGAGAATCTTCAACAATGTTCACTAATTTTTATCTTTTGGAGTGATTCCTAGATAATCTGATCATTTTTTCTATTTCATTTGGTTCAAGTATCCACATCAACATTTTTAACAGCAGGCCTTGTGTTGAAGGAGAAGGAGGAGGAGACAAAAAAAGAAAATGCATTGGATTTGAGTCACATAGACCTGGTTGTCATTTGCTGCCTTATCTACCTACTAGCTATGTGATTTGGGCAGGTCACTTAACCTCTTTATCTTGTATATTTTTTTATCTGTAAAACATAGGTTATTCAGAGTAAACGGTAGACAAATATGTCTGGAATACAGCAGTTGTTTAAATAAGCTTAGTTCTCCATCATTTTCCCTCATCTCTCATCACTTTGGTAGTTATACATTGATAGGATTCAACCTCTACTAAGAAGTTAAATGATAGTATAGTATTAAATTAATTGATTTTGCTACAACTAGTTTTCATTAAGTTGACTGGTAGGTTTCATTAAGTTGACTTGTCAAAAAACTTGCTCCAAAGATAAAATTCAACTTATTTATTTAAAAATATTTATAGAGTAATACAGACTTCAAAGCATCATGGGGGGTTCCTGGAGGTTACAGGAATAAATAAAACACAAAGAAATAAGGTCAAGTAGAGAGACACCACAAAGGAAAAAATAGCCATAATGTAAGTCGGGATAAATTAAGTGCTACCAGAGAGATGTGCAGTGCTATATGGGGTTCAGTGAAATGAGAGAGTATGTTAAATGAGGAGATAAAATTTCAAGTTGCATTTTATTCAGGCATTACAAATTTAAATTGGTGGAGATAGAGTGGTATTCAAGGCGGAGAGGACAGCATGAGCAATGCCCAGAAAGAAGTTAATAGTCCTGGGGTAGATTTACGCAGCAGTAGTTTTATACATGAGACGTGCAACATAAGCTTGCAAACAAGTGTTCTCTCCAATTTGCTTACCTTGCATTCCAAGTACACCACGGGCTGTGGGGAGATGGTGAGGATGTCTGAGCAGGGGTGACTAAGAACCTCTTGAAGGCAAAAACTGTTTTTCATCTTTGAGTCTCTAGTACCACGGACAGCGCTAGAGCTTCAATGGATGTTATTGAATGACTTTTCAAAATTTTGCATTATTCACTTAAGACTGTAAACTACTCAAAAACAGGGGCTATTCTGTTACATTGTTTTTCTTTGTGCTATCAGAGTAGGAAATACTTTTTAAACACCTCATATACACAAAGCACTATTTTAAGCACTTTATAGGTATGACTTTATGAGACAGGAACTGTTATGCCCTGGACTTTTAATGCTCAAAATTTGGTGTTTCAAAATGATTAGTATGTATTAATAAAATGATTAAAGTTTTTTATTGTTATTGAGGTTGCTGTTTCTGTTTGATGTTGAGATAAGAGGGTGAAGGAGTAAGAGAAGCAAAATACCTGCCATATATATCATGCAATTCTTAATTCCTCTACGCATTTAGTACCTACTGCCTGCCAGGCATTGTGCTGCTTGCAAATTGGCTGAAACCTGGTGGCTATGCTAAAAAGTGACACGTAAACACATACTTAGAGCATAATGTGATAATTGCCTAGGGCTTAGTAGGTGCTTTTTAAGGATTTGTTAAATGAATGAATAATGCAGAGTTATAATAATGTGGGAAAAGAGGGGGGGAATCCTTCTTGCTGGTGCTTTTTAAGGATTTGTTAAATGAATGAATAATGCAGAGTTATAATAATGTGGGAAAAGAGGGGGGGAATCCTTCTTGCTGTTAACATGATTTTACTGCTGTAACTTTAGAGATGGAGAAGGCCATGAGAGACATTCATAATCACTTGTGTGTTATTTAAATATCTATAGATATCTATAAAGAGTTCTAGCTTTTCCAGACAAGAAGTTTATAAAAATAATTCAGACATGGATCTGCAGCAAGAAGATTGGTTGAATCCAATTAAGGAATGGAAACTGTAGTGGGTTAAGAACATAATCGCTCTTGAGAATTAGATAATATGTACATTTTTTCCAGGAATGCGAATTGTGAGACTACTCCATTTAAAGGGCACGCTGGTTTAGTGAGACTAAGAGAGAGACCAACTTGTCTTTTACTGAAGTAAGAAAAGTAGCCCTGCATGTCTGCACCAATACATTCAGTCCAAATTTATGGTTGACATGTAGGTTCTGCTAGTTGAGGAGCAAACCCCAAACTTACTAGGGAAGGAAACCAGAATTGGATGATAAACACTTGAAAACACATAATTGTGTCTTTTGTGAATGATCATACTTAATCTCGGGACGATGTACCATTAAATTTTAAGAAGATGAAATAAATCACACCCATATTATTCATAGTTTTGTGTTATATTTGGAAATAATCTGTGCATGTTTGGTACTTTGAGTACTTGTAAAATTTAAGAGAATTTTGCATTTTAAGAGTACAATTTGGAAATTTAAATTTCCTAACAGATTAGACTTGTGATTTCAATTAAAAATTTGTCACTGAGTATTTGTGAATTTTTTATAACAAAATTACAGGATTTTCCTAAATTTGTAAAACTGATATTTTAATGAGAAATTAAGATTGGCAATATTATAAATTTAAATGTTTATATTTATAAGAACTATATTAGTACTTGAGAAAGTTCATTTATTGGATAATCAGTGTACTTAAAAGTAAAATCCAGGAGCGGGCCCGGGGGACAGCAGTTAAGTTCACACACTCCGCTTCAGTGGCCTGGGGTTCACTGGTTCAGATCCTGGGTCGGACATGGCACCGCTTGGCAAGCCATGCTGTGGTAGGCACCGCACATATAAAGTAGAGGAAGATGGGCACGGATGTTAGCTCAGGGCCAAGCTTTCTCAGCAAAAAGAGGAGGACTGGCAGCAATTAGCTCAGGGCTAATCTTCATCAAAAAATAAATAAATGAATAAATAAAATATAACACTTGAAATTTATAAATGCAGAATAAAATATTCAAGGACTTTTAAATAAATAAAATCCCTCTTAAAAGTAATTGTTAAAATTTGCAAGGTTTATAAATAGAATGAGATCTGTATTCTTAAATTAAAAGCATAGGGAAAGATTAGGATTTTAAAATTGTAAATTTAGTAAAATATTAACTATGTAAATATTGAATATTTACTTTATACAAAAGCTACACTCAAAGACACCAAACAAAAAACTCATTTTGATACTTTTTTTTTTAAGAATCTGCTAAATTGCACAAGGAGGTATGAGATAAAAGAACAATTATTTCCAAGTGGTTTTAGTTGTTTGAAAGGGAGATTATTTAATCTGAATATGTTATTTATGTAATTAAAAATGATATATATCTTTTTAATAAAGAGCTTTTATTACATTTAAAAATAATATCAACTTTCATATAGGTTATGTTTTATTATATTTTTATTTCTCAATATGTTTTTGTTACATTCACAAAAAATAAACTGTTTCCAATGGTTAATTAAATAAATTAACTGAGTTTACACTCAGAAACTATACTCCTGAGTAAACAGTTTCTCGATAGTTTATGAATTCTATTTAAGTTCTGTTTTACTTGAAAATTTTATGCATCTCTTTTTCTCTCCAAATACTGTTCAACTAATTTTATGAATACGTTTTCTGCTAGGGCGATCAGTAGGTAAACAAAAGGTAATTCAATGACTATAAAACATTATACGAAAGAACATCCATGCAAGCTCCTGGAGGTAATCCCCCAGACCTCTAGCTAATAACTAGTAATGAAGATAAGCTCAAAGCAAAAGCACTCTACTCATAAGGCATTCTGTAATTCAAACATTGATTCTTAGACATTTTGCCAAATTTTTATTATAAATTTAAAACAGACCAAATTGCCGCTGGAAGAGTCTCCTGTAGTGATACTGTTCTGCACACATTGACAATAATGTTAAATCCCAGGTTCAAAGGCCTCCATAGTCTCAGTTATTTCTGCAGTTTTGACTGCTAAGGTGCTGGAAGATAATTTTGCTATTGCACATATGGCCCTGAGGAAATAACAGTGATTTAAAAAACTATTACAGCTTTATTGAGCCATAATTCACATATTTCACAACTCACCCATTTAAAATGTACAATTCAATGGTTTTTAGTAAATAGTCACATATTGTGCAACCATCACCATGATCAAATTTAGGATGTTTTCATCACCCCCAGAAGAAACCCAGTATCCCTTCGCAGGCGCTCACCATTTCTCCAGTTCCCTACTTCTTTCCTTAAGCAAACACTACTTTCTGTCTAGATAGAAATGCCTATTCTGGGCATTTCACATAAATGTAATCATACAATATTGTTGGAGGATGTAACTGAGAGGACGTGACTCATGAGGTGGACCTGGGCAATCAGAGACTCTTCACCTCCTCCTCTGTTCTTAGAATGTATGTTCTGCCCGCTGTCCCCACAGTGGAACTGTTCCAAGGATGTGGCCTTGAGAGAGGAAGGTTTTGTTGAGACTATTTTGGTGGTATGCATCGCTGAACCTAGTTGAGGCCTCTATATAAAATTTTAAGATTCTGTCAGGCAGATGTGGAGATCTACTCATCTTGCTGCCACCCAAGACAAGCCTGTAAGTCAGTTCTATTGCTTGTTAAACCTGCCTCCTGCCAATCTGGAGTGGCCTGCCTCTTTCCTCCGTCTCTCCCTGCACTCTGTATATGGGGACCAGTTTGCGAGCCAACAAGTATATGGACTTTTGTGACTGGGTTCTTTTACAGTGCATGATGTTTTCAAGGTTCATTCATTTTGTAGCATGTGTCAGTACTTCATTCCTTTTTTATTGCTAAATAATATTTCATTGTATAGGTAACATTTATCCATTCATCAGTTAATGGACAATTGGGTTATTTCTACTTTTTGTCTATTATGAATAATGCTGCTATGAATATTAGTGTAAAACGTTTTGTGTAGATAAGTGTTTTATTTCTCTTGGGTAGATACATAGGAGTGGAATTGTCTCATATGATAACTCCAAGTTTAAATTTTTGAGGAACTGCCAGACCTTTCCAAAGAAGCAGCATCACTTTACATTCTCACTGACAAAATATGAGGGTTCCAACTTCTCCACATCCTCACTGACAGTTGTTATTGTCTGTCGTCTGTCTTTTTTATTGTAGCCATGCTAGTGGATGTAAAGTGGCATTTTATTGTGGTTTGATCCACATTTCTGTGATGTTTAGTTATGTTTAGGATCTCTTTGTATGTTTATTGGCCATTTGTTTATCTTCTTTGGAGAAACATCTTTTTAAATTTAGATTTGTCAATTTTTTTATTTTTATTATTGACTTGTGACAGTTATATATATTCTATATACAGTCCCTTATCATATATATATAACTTGCAAATATTTTTTTCCCACTATGTGGATTGTCTTTTAGCTTTCTTGACAGTATCCTTTGAGGCAAAAAAATAATTTTGATGATGTCCAATTTGTCCATTTTTTCTTTGCTGATTTATTCTTTTGGTGTTATAACTAAGAATCATGCCTAATCCAAGGATACCAAATTTCACATCTATGTTTTCTTCTATGAGTTTTACAGTGTATCTCTTACATTTAGGCCTTTGATCTATTTTAAGTGAGGATTACAGCAAAGGTTTATATCTGGACTTTTGATTCTATTCCTTTGATGCTTATGTTTATCTTATTCCAGTTCCATTCTGTCTTGATTACTATAGCTTTGCAGTAAATTTAAAATCAGTAAGTGTGAGTTGAGTAGAAGTGTGGAAGGCGTGGATATTCTTCTCTTGCTCCTAGCATTAGGGGGAACACATTCAGTCATTTTTCGTTAAGTATGAAATTAGCTGTGGGATTTCTACAGATGCTCTTTTTCAGGTTGAGGATGTTTTCTTTTATTACTAGTTTGTTGAATATTTTTTTCATGATGAGATATTGGAGGTTGTCAAAAGCTTTTTCTGTGACTATTGAGATGATCGTGGGTTTTTCTTTTTCCTTTTTATATTGATATGGTGTGCTATATTAATTGAATTTTGGGTGTTAAATCAACATTATATTCTTGGGATAAATCACACTTGGCCATGGTGTATAATCATTTGTATATATTGCTGGACTCTATTTGCTAGTATTTTATTGCGGGTTTCTGTTACTTTATTCATGATAGATATTGCTCTGTGGTTTTCTTTTCTTGTGATGTCTATGTCTGGTTTTGGTATCAGGGTTATACTGGCCTCATGGAATGAGTTGGAAGGTCTCTCTCACTCTTGTATTTTTTGTAAGAGTTTTTGAAGAACTGGTATTAATTCTTCTTTTAATGTGCGGTAGATTTACCAGTGAGGCTATCGTGACCCAAGACTTTCTTTGTGAGAAGTTTTAAAATCACTAATTCAATCTCTTTGCTTGTTACAGATCTATTCAGGTTTTCTTTTAGTTCTTTTTGAACTTTGTGTCTTTCTAGGAATTTGTCCATTTCATTTATGTTATCAGAGTTGTTGCCATACAACTGTCATTGGTTATATCTCCATTTTTATTCCTGATTTTAATAACGTGAGTCTTTTTTCTCTCTGCTTTTCTCTTACAGTTTAACTAAAAGTTTTCAATTTTATTGATCTTTTTAACCTAACGTTTGGATTTGTTTATTTCCTCTATTGTTTTTATAACCTTTTCATTGATTTCTGCTATAATTTTATTATCTCCTTCCTTCTGCTTGCTGTAAGTTCACTTTACTCTTTTTTTCCCTCAGTGTTTTAAGGAAGACTATGTTATTGATTTGACATTTTTCTTCTCTTTTAATACGTATTTTAACTATAATTTTCTCTTCTATGCATAATTTTTGCTGCAGTCCATAATGTTTGCATGTGTCTTTGTTTTCATTCTTCCTAAGGTATTTTTAAATGTTTCTTGTGATTTCTTCTCTGGACCATTGGTTATTTAGAAGAGTGTTGCTTAATTTCCACATATTTGTAAATTTCCAAAATTTCTTTCTGTTATTCGTTACTAATTTCATTCCATTGTAGTCAGAGATCATGTTTTATGTGATTTTAAGCCTTTAAATTGTATTGGGATTTCTTTTATGGCCAGCGTATAGTCTTTACTGGAGAATATCCATACTTGAGAATAATTTGTATTCTGTTTCTTTTGGTTGGAATGTTCTATAAGTGTTGGTCAGATCTAAATGGTTTATAAAGCTGTTTAAGTCTTTTATTTCGTTTTTGATCTTCCACCTAGTTCTATCCTTTACTGAAATTGGCCATGGTAGTCTCCACTTATTATTATGAATGATCTATTTTCCTTTCTATTCTGTCAGGTTTCTTTTCCATGTATTTTGAGGCTCTGTTGTTAGGTGCATATATGTTTATAATCATTATTTCATCCTGATAGATTATGACATTATCATTGTGATATGTTCCTCTTTATCTCTAGTAAAATTTTAAGTCTATTTTGTCTGCTGTTAGTATAGCCAAACCAATTTTCTTATGGTTACTGTTTGCATGCTATACCTTTTTCCATCTATTTACTTTCAATCTATTTCTATCTTTGAATCTAAATCTAAATCTGAATCTGAATCTAAAGTGTGTCTCCACTGGACAGCATATAGGTGTATCAAGATTTTTATCCAATCTGACAATCTCTGTCTTTTGACTGGATTTTAATCCAGTTACATTTAATACTATTATTGATATAGATTTTTGTGTGACATTTTACCTTTGTTTTCAATAAATCTTGTCTTGTTTATTCTTCTATTGCTCCTTTATTCCTCTATTCTTCCTTTGTATTAAGTGAATATTTTCTAGTGTATAACATTTCTAGTGATATGTTTTTCTCCATACTTCTTGAGTTATTTTCTCAGTGATTGCTCTAGGACTTACCATATGCAGCTTCCTTATCAGAACATACTTTTGATTTATTCTAATCCCAACGAGACAGAGAAAATTACTTCTGAATTGCTCTATTCCTTCTTCTCCATTTTTGTGTTATTATCATTGTACATTTTACATCTATACCCAAACCTACAATATTTTGTTATATAATTACTTTGTATACTTTAATGTTTTTAAAGAAGTTGAGAGAAAAAGCAGAACAAGTATGTATTTATAGAGTTAGTTATATTAACCTATTTACTTACCATTTCTGGTTCTCTTTATTTGTTCCTTTGGATTCAAGTTACTATCTGATGTGATTTTCTTATTCCAGTACAGCTGTGCTCTCTTCCACCTCCTTTGTGTTATTATCAAATATAATTCTATATGCCATAATCCCAGCAATACAATTATATTCATATTGTTTTACAAAATTACTTTTCAAATTACTTAAGAGAAGAATGGTGAAGAAATACATGCTTATATTATACTTAATTCCGTGATTATCTTTACCTATGCCTTGTGTGTGTGTGTGTGTGTGTGTGTGTGTGTGTGTTCTAATTACTATCTGGGGTTCTTGCTTTCAGCCTTAAAGACGTCCTTAGTGTTTTATTATAAGGCATGTCTGCTAGAGACGAATTCTCTCAGTTTTGGTTTATTTCAGAAAATCTTTATTTTGCCTTTATCCTGAAACATATCTTTGCAGAATATGAGATTCTTGGTTTATTTTCTTTTTCAGCACTTTGAATATGCCATCCCACTGCATTCTGGCCTCCATTGTTTCTGATGAAAAATTAGCTGTTAATCTTATTCAAGTTCTCTTGTATATGACAAGTGCTCTTTCTCTTGCTGCTTTCAAGATATTCTCCTTGTCTGTGGCTTTTTATGTTTTTAATATGATGTCTTTGTTTGTGAATCACTTTGTAATTACTCTCTTTGGAGTTCTTTAGCTTCAGGCCACTGAAGCGGAGCATGCCAAACTTAATCACTATGCCATAGGGCTGGCCCCACCCTTGCTTATCATTTTGAATAGAATACGAGAGAGTAAATTGTATGAATTCTCTTCTTCCCTCCAAAGATTGTTTTTGTTGTTTGCTTATCTATTTGTTTAGAGACTTTGCTTGACTATTTTCATGAAGTCTATTCCCCCACAGGGTGAAGCCTGTGACATCACTCCTCAGAGAGGGAAAACTTACCCATGCACAGTCACACTGGGGGAGTGATTCTTTAATAGGCTTCTCTTTGACTGTCTCTTGTCCCTATCACTCTATTAAGCCAGCTGCCTCTATTGGTATGGTACTCACTTGTTAGGCTCTGCTAATCCCTGTCTGATGGCAGTATTGTTTTGACAGTACCCTGGGGCATAAATTGCTCCACAGTGTGATCCAATTAAATTCAGGTTTCTTTGCAGGTTTAGCTTTTAAGGCCAGCCTCTGAGATCAGTTATGCCTCCAGAAAGACTCTTCTTAGCTGTCTCTTTCTCTGGGTTTCTCTGGTAAACTAGCTGGCCTATGGTTTACCAAGGGCTGCCAGACTCCTTTTAATTGCTCACCACCAAAATCTCCACTGTTCTGGGAGCACTTTTAGGCTTTAACTTTCCCACACTCTGTTCTGAATAAAATCTGTTCCTTTGGGGAGAGCTTCAGAGCTCTCGGTTCTTATGGCCTGCCTCTCTCCCTGGGCAAAATCTCTGAGTCATGGGGGAGCAGGTAATGACTCAAGTGCAGTAGATTCTTACTGTCCCCACTGAGATTTAGTATATTTTCTTGAATACATGTTTCTTAATTTGCTGTGTGCCGTTGGGGTAATTTTTGGAGAACTTATTTTTTTTTAATATAGTTTTCACCAATTGTGGTTGTTTCACTGTAGAGCTGGTCCATGGAGGACCCCATGCTACCACTCTGGACATGATTAATAACAGTGATTTTAAATTTCCCTGAAGAATTTATATTCAACCAGACAGCCATAGAAAATAGAAGTCAGAAAGTTCTTTCTTTAGTACATATGGTTCTATAATTTTAGCATGTGCCCAATTGCCTATCTATTATGGCTCTATCAGTGCCCATGCCAGGGTGTTTTGTCGCTGGTCAATACTGGATGACAAATTTACTGCATTATTAACAGTTATAAGGAAAGGTAATTTAATCAACTAAATTGTCTAAGAGACCATGAGACTGATGGATCTCAGAACTTATCCAAATTTTCCTTAAATGGAAGTATTTATTCATTTATTCATTCTGCAACCTACATTGAGTATTGGTGGGTGAGTAGGAATTACTCAGAGAAAATCTTGGGTTGTGTAGGGGACAGGAGGAGGAACAAGAGATCATGATTAACAAAAGAGAAAGCAGAAGGAGAAACAGTATGCCTAAGAGAGCATACGGACTTGAGGAATTGCAAGAAGTTTGGTGTGGCTGGAGCATAAGCTGGGAGATGAAATGTAGCAGGACATTTGATTGCAGATTTAGGAAGGGCTAGACCATGAAAACAATTTTTGTCAGGCTTAGCAGTCTCAGTTAACAGAAAAGTAGCATTATGCCTCAGTTATGAGAAGAGTTGGATTGCAGTACATTTTTAAAAACCTCTCTCCTGTGGGTCACCCTTTGGTTTTATTTGAATTGAGCTTTCTCTATTCTTTAAGAAACATTCTTAGTCAGGACTTGTATGAAGTGGAATATAGCATTTCTGAGAGTGATAAAAAGTATCTAAAACAGAGCATAGGTCCCAAGGCATCTTTTATTCCCCTAGCATCATAGAAACAGGTGAATTATTACTAAACCATGGAGAACTCAGTAGCTCAATCATAGATGGAAGCACATAACTGGAACCTATCAGAGAAATGACATTGTCAAAATAGCTATAGCTCTATTATACTGTCCACTTTAGCCAGGTCACACACACAATTGGATTAGTAACAGTGCTAGGCTAGCCAACTTAAAATTGGATCAAACCAAAACAGATTCATAAGCTTTGGATCTTTTGGTTATGATAGGAAACCACCCTGGGGACAAGATGATGTCCACAGTTTGTATTCCACTGAGCTGTTTGTTGTCAGACTAAAGGGGATTCAGAAAATTGTTTATTCAGGTTTACGTTTGGGAATTGTTCCCTTGGTCCTTAATTCTCACAGTTGCATTTACATAATTAAAATTACAACATTGTTATTTCTAATAATTTTAAGCAAATGAAAGATGTTCTCCTCCTGTGCCCATGTCAGGCACATTATAGGGGTTCAGTAGATATATCTTGACTTGTTTGGATCTGAAGGGTGTAAGTGCATCCCAGTCCTCCCCATGGTTCCTCTGTTTTAAATAGAGCCTGGCACAGTTTCTGTCACATAAAAAGACTCAGCAATTATTAGTTTTTAATCATATTGAAACTAGTTGACTTTTTGTCCCTGTTCTGTAGCTGATACGTTTCTTAAAAGAGTAAATTTCTGATGAATAAAGAATTTTCCAGTCCTTTCTTCTATCTCTCATCTCTTTAGAGTTGGGAGTTCACTCTTCGAGACCAGGGTGACATCCTTAATCTCACACTGCCCGTGAGGTAATTTATTTTTTTTAATTAATAGAAAGTGAATTGATTCTTTCAGAAAGAATTGGAAAACATAGGAAATCTGAAATTCCTCTCCATAGAGAAGGATATCTAAGAAATGGTATGGATATACCTAAATTAGAGAAGATTTAGATAAAATGGTGTCTCTGTAAGGGAAGAAAGAAATTTCTGTAGGGTTTCTTTTAGACTTATGAAGATTTCAAAATTTTTAAAATGTATTTTTTATTACAAAAATAACTTTAGAGAATTTGGAATGTATGGAAGCTACAAAGAACAAAATTAAAATTATGTATATTCTCATTTTTCAATCATAATTTATAATTTGAGGTACATCTTTATCTTTCCTCTACATGATTTTTTAAAAAACTGTATCATACTTTTTCCTCTTAACATTATTACTTGTATATTTTCACATTATTAAATAATCTTAAAATATTTTTATTTGTTCTCAGTCTGTTAGGTTCTTAGATTGTTTCTATTTTTCTCTATACTGAATAATAACATAATCTTTATGTATCCATATTTATTTTCCCTTTTATTATTATTTCCTGTGATACTACCAGAAGACAATCACCCAGTCACAAGATCTGAAGTAAACTGGAGGTGCCAGATGCCCAGTAACCACATCACCTTATATTGTTAATTGATCATGACCTTTGTCTCCTACTAAACTTTGTCAAGACCTTAATTTTTCCAATATATTTTTATATGTTTGTGTTCAAGACAGTTTTCTAGTTTGAAAACATTTTTCATCTGAGAACTTATCTCTGATTTTAGGCAATTTGATTTCACTTTTCAAATCCTTGCCTGCTGCAATTACCAGAGAATCTAATTTATTAGTGTGGTTTTTGTGCTAGATTTTCACTCAATCTGATCCCCTCCAGATTTCCTCCATTCTGTGGATGACTTTCTCTATTTCCAGACTAGCCTTCTTTTTCGCATCAATCCCATCTTGCTCATGAATTTTGAATATTCTTCTCTATGAGTAGAATTAAATGCCAGCTCTTAGTTCTAGTATTTGAGACATTGGTAGAGAAATCAGTTTTTCTTAAAAAACAAAAACAAGGTATTGTTTTTAGGAAAGTTGGACAGAGATAAGTACAGATCAAGTGTAGTGAAGTACTTTTGCCATTTATGCCTTAGCTTCCTTCTCTGACACAAAGTAAAGAATACTTTCCATTCAAAAAAATAGTTAAATGTCTTTGACCAGCTGAGGAAAGAAAAACTCTAACAGCAGGAAATCCAATGACAAGTCAGAGGTTTGGATTTCATACCTGGATAGACACTGTGTGTTTACCCTCAATGATCTACATTAAAATCAGTGCTTTGGTTTCAATGTTTAATTTCCTGGACAGTGTTGACCAGTGTCCCAACTTCAGCAATATCGGTATTTAGTGCTTTATTACCTAATTTTTTTTTTCAGGAAGATTAGCCCTGAGCTAACATCTGCACCAATGCTCCTCATTTTGCTGAGGAAGACTGGCCCTGAGCTAATATCTGTGCCTATCTTCCTCTACTTTATATGTGGGACACCTGCCACAGCATGGCTTGCCAAGAGGCGCATAGGTCCACACCTGGGATCTGAACTCGCAAACCCTAGGTTGCCAAAGCTGAAATGTGCAAACTTAACCTCTGTGCCACCGGGCTGGCCACTTTAATACCTAATTTTAATAGTGTCTTTTAAAGGAAGTCACTGGTTAGCTACAATGCTACTTTATTTTGCTTCATGTCTAGCATTCACATTTGATGGTACTGAACATATTTACTACCTTTATTTTCATGCAGAGCCATGCTATAACTAAAACTAGACTTTTAATGGTAGTGCATCCAGCGTAGATTGGAAAATGCTGGTATAATTGGGTTTACTAGAGTGCGATAGGAATAGAGACATTTCTGTAGTAATCAAAGGTGCAGTGTCAGGAAATTAAGCAAGTCTGTGTTTCCACAGAAAAATGGAAGAGAATCCCTTGCGTTCATGGTACATTATTATTAAAAGCTTGAAGGCAAAGTTCCTTTATGGTAGACCTTTATCTACATCAAAATGCAGTTGTTGTCATTTGCAATGCTTTATGAGCTTCAAACTACACTGAAAAACTCAGTACATTGTTTTAATGCCAACATTATTAGCTCCTGTACTCTTGGCATCTTCTGTTTAAAGTTCTCCAGTCGTCTTAGCTGTTCAATTAGTCAATGCCATACTCTAATGTTCGCATGTTGCTGTATATATTATATGCAGGATAACTAGATCAGGTTTCTGAGGTTATTTTTAGTCTTTTCAAAGGAGTTGAGAATGCAACAAATTTGCTCCATGCTGTTATTTATGGGGAAAACGACTTGTATTTGATGATAGTTTACTCTGATGGTATTTGGAGAAAATTGGCAAAGTTTTGACTTTTTTTTTTTTTTCCATCAATGGGCTTCTGTTTCTGGCACTTTGCTTTTAAAAAACGCCATGCCTGCTGCTGTACATAATAAATTCATCACACCATGATCCGGCGCCAAGTCAGCTTGGGAAAAAATAGCCTGGGCTCTGTGTCTGGGCTATGCATTCTGAAAATGATGGACTTCTGAATCTTAAACTTGAAGTCTCATTATAGGAATAGTGAGAGCCATATGGCCTAAAAAGCCTAAGGAAAATGGATAGAGAAGTACATCTGGCCCTTTTGGCATCTACCACCACATTCTGGTTTGAGTCATTGGAGAAATGTGAGTAGATCCTCTGGAGTGAGGCAGTGATTTGGTGCTTCAAGCTAGGTTAATAAGCTGTCATTTTAGTTTTGGATGATGTTTGCTATTAGGAAGTGGAATTGTTTCCATTTAGTTCAAGCTTCAAATAGAGGGTGACTATTAGGTATCAAAAACTATGTGCGGGTGCTCTGGAATGCAATCCCCTACACGTAGAAACTTGTAGTGTAGTGGGCAAAGCAGTTATATAACCAAAGAATTGCCATATCATGTGGGAAATGCTATCTATGACATGGATAGTGTAAGCTGGAAGGAGTGTGCGTCTGAGTATCAGAGGAGCACCGAGGTTGGACTCTGTGCTACTTCTCTGCCAGGAATGAGGCCCAGAGATCTGTGCTGCTACCCAGAACACTGCCCTCTGTGGGCTTTCAGTGGCTCTCAATCCCATCATGGGCATCCAGGCTCTCTTCCTAGGGAAAGTTTATCAAGGGTATGGAAGTGCCCACTCCTGCTATTGCCTCCTTTCCCTACTCACTCAAAATGAAAGTGCCTTTTTAAAGAAGTTATCGTGATGTGCCAGTATATATTTGATTTTACCTTGGCATCTTAATGGTTAAACAATTGATCTTAAGGATGAATCATTAAGATTAATGCACAGAAAAAAATTGTGTGTGATATACAACACACATTAGGTATTATGTCATATTTTGTGTGTGCTCTTTTTCTTTTGAGGAAGATTAGCCCTGAGCTAACTACTGCCAGTCCTCCTCCTTTTGCTGAGGAAGCCTGGCCCTGAGATAACATCCGTGCCCATCTTCCTCTACTTTATACATGGGATGGCTACCACAGCATGGCCAGCCAAGCGGTGCCATGTCTGCATTCAGGATCCAACCCGGCGAACCCCGGGCTGCCCTGAGAAGCGGAACATGTGAATTTAACTGCTTTGTCACCTGGCAGCTCCCAGTGTGTGCTCTTTGATTTGTCTGCCAAACTCTCATTTAAACTTCAAATGAGACCTGCTCAGGTGTCACCCTTTTTGTTTTTGAAGCTGCCCCTACCCTTGCTTTAAATAAGAGAGAAACATATTCCACTCTATTGTTACTATCTTGACATATATCTCATTGTATTTAGGCTTTATAACCTATTAGTTGTGTGATTATGGACAACTTCTCTTTCCTCAGTTTCCTTATTTGTAAAAGGGAACTAATGACCCCTAACTTGTAACTCTGCTCTGAGGGTTAATTGAACTTTGCATGTCAAGTGCCTGGCACAGTATCTGGCGCCCAGTATCTGACACAGTGATTGATGATCGCTGTTGTGTTTGGCTCTTCTACAAGACTGTGCACTTCTTGATGTCAGGAATGGCACCTTGCATAGGTAGTATCTCTATAAATCTTGGCTTAACTTAATTATGTCTCAGTCCTACTAGATCTCAATATCTTTTAGGTAAAAAGGGTGGTAAAATGTTTTATTGCTTAAACTAATCTGTCAGAGGAAGAATCTCCTTTTAACTCACGGAAATTCCTTAACTTGGAAGCTCTCTAAGAAGTGATATTAAAGTAGGAGGTGTTATAATCCTTTTTCAGAGCAATGGAGGTTTTGTTCTCAACTACATATCCGCTTATAATTCTGACAGCAGAGGTATTACCAGAATGGACAGAAGGCATTATGTAATGCCCTTTTCAGAGAGAATATCCAAAAGAAGTATTTCATAAATTATGTAGCCTATACAAGGATAGAAAGACAGCACATAAAACAATATGCATTGCAGGTCACATTAAAATGAGAAAAAGTGCAATTTTGAATAAGGAGTCAGTTTGAATCCCATCTCCAGTGAACTGGACAAGTCATTTACTTTTGATTCAGAGTTACCATCAGTAAAATAAGATTAATACTTTCTACTCTAGGGATTAGCAAGAATATTAAACATATTATACATAACAGTACATTACACAATGTTTTCTTGAAGTTGAGGATTTTGAAGACGGCTAGAAAGTTTTCCCAAAAGCAGTTGTTCTCAACCATGGCTGCACATTAGAATCTCCTGGGGAGATTTAAAAACCCCAACACTCTCCCACGGCTTTGACTGGTGCTTGGTGTTTGGATCCTTCTAAAATTCTGGCTGTAATTCACAGAAGATCCTGAGGCAGACAGTCTGCTGGGGCTTTTGCCTCTGCCCCTGGCACGGTCACTCCTTCCGTGAGCTCCCTAGTCAGCTATTCGGTAAATTTTCATGCTGAACTTTGGGACTAGGCGTGAAGGCTGTGTTCTGCTTATTCCACACAGGAACCGGGAGGACTGAGTTCAGACCCTCCGTCTGCCTGACTATGGTGCACTGCTCTGTCTGCGTAGGCACCCTCTTCCAGGCTCGGGTAAGGAACTGTCCTCCTGGAATTCCCAATGGGAAGCACTACCAAAGTCATCTCTCAGCATTTCCCCCAAAACGTCTCAAACACGTATGTTGGGACAATGACTTAGCAATCTGCTTCCCTTTCTCTGTCTTCTTTATCTGTCTCCAATCACCCTGTTTCATCTGGATGATGCAATCACCCTTAAGTAAAATTCTATCATCAATTGGGCCTGCATCTTAGTGTACTAAAGGAGGTGGCAAATTGCTATAGGCTGAATTTTCCTAAGACCCTCAAATTCATATGTTGAAACCTATTCCCCTAACGTGATGGTATTCGCAGTTAGAGGCTTTGGTAGGTGGCTAGGTCATGAGGGCAGAGCCTCCATGAATGGGAGTAGTGCCCTTATAAAAGAGACCCCTGAGAGCTCCCTCCCCGCTCCCACCATGTGAGGACACAGTGAAAAAATGGCAGATAGAGGTTTGTGAACCAAGAAACAGGGTTTCATCAGACATCAAATCTGCTAGCATCTTGGTCTTGGACTTTTCAGTGCCTGGAACTGTGAGAGATAAATTTCCGTTGTTTCTAAGCCACCCAGTCTATGGAGTTTTCTTACAGCAGCCCAAACAAACTAAGGCACACAGTAATTAAGAAAATCCTTTATTTTTCCACAAAGATTGGTTTTCAAGCTTATTGTTAAATTATTTTGGAGTCAGATATAAGCCTCAAGACTCTTTTTACATTTCTGCTTTGACAGCCAGCCATTGTTCATGTGTTTTAAAATAGTGGTGCCGGCTGGGCAACAGAGCTCCCATTTCCACGTGGGTATTCCATCATCCCAGGCAGGAGAAGACACACTAATTCTCAGCTTTTTCTTTTTCTTTTGCTACAATGGGAAAAATGATATTCAAAAGCTTCTAAGAAAAAAATGTCCACCTATTCTAGCCCAAGTAAGAATACTCCTTCTTATTATTATTGCTCTCCTTTTATCTTACAACCTTGTTTTAAACCAAAACACTTTTGATAAAAATAGTGTATTAAATGATACATTCTAGGACTTTTATTCCTAGTCCTCTATTACTAATATAGTGGCTGAATATTATACTAATAGTAGTGTAACTAGTATAGAGCCAGTGTCTATTCACTATGAAAGACTTTTGTAATGCTGGTACCTAAGGATGAGAACATCCAAGCTCTGTCTTTCTTTATAATGAGAGTGGTACTTTACAAATCACTGTATATGCAGGAGACAGTCTGTGATCTGCAGGATAATCATATCTGTCATTAAAGAAACTCTTTATAGAAAGTCTTATGACTATATTTCTGTGTTACTTGTAATTTGCAAATCCCCAAACATTAAAAACTTTATGGTGGATGACCCTCTTGAAGGTAAAATGAGTAGAAGTTATCATATAGTTTGATATTTTCTCTAATTTCCATCCCAGTCATAGCACAGAAGGAGTTGGAAATCTAGGGGGGCAGATTCTGGCTCTCCTGATAGCTCATTTATCAGGACCTCTGAGTCATTCTACATGGTCCTGGTGGTGAAGCCTCTCTGTGCTCACTGACAGCTGTGTTCTCTTCTTCCTGGGTTGGAACTAGACAGTATCCTCCCACCCACTTGTAGCAGGTGTGGCGTATAACAGAGGCATAGCCAATTACATGGGAGCCATTTCCATACACAGCTCATGGTGCATCCCTCCTGTCTCTCTTCCTGGGTTGGTGGAATGGACAGAATTCTGAGGACCTGAGGGGAGCAAACCACAGAGTGGAAGGAGACTTTAGGGGAAACATTCATTTGCTTCAATTTTCCTAGTCAAAGGAGTTTGGGGAGAAGCAGTGTAAAAGAATTGTGAAAATATTCTTCCCAGATATGGGAAATTCAGAAACTTTTTGGCATGTTGACTCCACTATTACATGACCCTATGAGGGCAGATAGATATGGCCTTTTTTTTTCATTTATGTTCTTCCTCAAGTTTCTTATAATGCATCTTTAGATATGGATTATGTTCTCTTTTTTACTTTTTTAATAGCATAAAAGAGAAAGCAGCTCATTTGGTAAGGGTCTTAAGAGTCTCCACATCACAAATCGTTTAGTCCATTTTTTATCCCCCCACCTTTTCTTTGGTGAGGAAGATTGGCCCTGAGCTAACATCTGTTGCCAATCTTCTTCTTTTTTTTTCTTGCTTGAGGAAGATTGTCCCTGGGCTACCATACCACTGCAGCATGGCTTGATGACCAGTGTGTAGATCCATGCCCGGAAATTCAAACCCACAAACCCAAGGCTGCTGAACTAGACCATGCAAACTCAACCACCATGCCACCAGGCCGGCCCCTTTATTTCCATTTTAAAGTTCTTAGGAATGTTTGTGCTTTCCAGTCTCTCTGTGCTCATCAGGTGTTCCAAATTGCATTCTCCTTACTCCTTTCCGTACACGGAGGATAATTTTCTTCTATTTGATTATTTAAGCTCATGTAAAAATTAGGTATAAAATATTCCAATTGTACTGTAAAAAGTGTACTTAAACAATGCAAATATATAGATTAAAATTATATTATAGTATAAATTTAACAAAATGTATTACTAAAGTGAAAATCTAGCCAACGCTTAGAACTTTTCCACTCATTCTTCCAGGGTAGCTGCTGTTAATACTTGAGCATCTAGTCCTCCTAACCCTTTTCTATTTGCAGACACACAGGTGCTAAATTTTAATAGAAGAGGTTTAGATTCCCACTACATAAAAGGCAATTAAAAAAACCTGCAACTGTAATATTAGCTAAATGTTGTTTTAAATAATCCCTAATTTTTCTTGATGATAGACTTGAAATTAAAATATTAATTTCAAGTGTTTTTAAAAAGTGAATTTTTTGAGCAGAGGTTATAAAAAATTTACATGGCTCTATGCGTAATCTCTGATGCCCCAAGGTGATTCAGAGGAACTGGTGGAACCTGGATTAGATTCATAGACTCAACCTTATCATGATGCTGAGAAAAAAAATGATGCCTAACTGTATGGTTAAATTTACACTATTTCAATTACTGAAATATTTTTGTATCTTTAAGGCGGCATTTTCTTTTTTTTTTTATTTTGCTCCTCTTTTCAGTTTTTATTAAATATCAGTCTTTCTGGAAATTCTTCACTTCAGGAAGTTGAGAAATTACATGCACATAAAATTTAAAGTTATTTTTAATTGAATTACATTTTTACAGAATATATTTTATTCTGCATATTATCAGTTTTGTGACTTGCTCTTTTAAACTCAGAAGTGTATCATAGACATCTTTTTATGTACTACAAATCTTTCTTCACACATTTTTAATTAACAGACATACTTCCTTTTCCTTTTCTGTCTTGTTTTTTTTTGCTATTACTAATAATGTTTCTGGGAATGTTTTTGTAAAGATATTCTTGTGAATACGTGTGTGTACATCTGCTAGATACAATTTAAAGGTAGAATTGTTAGATAAAATTGGCCTCCGAAAACATTGTGCAGTCTTATACTCCCCTGGCTCGTGTGATCCAATGACTGCTTGGGTCTTCTTTCCTCAGCTGTTCACTGAGCTCTGTTTTGAAGGCAGATACAGGTGTTAGTAACACTGAAATCTTGGGATTAACACAACCATTTACCAAAGGACTAAATATTTGTATCTCCCCAAATTTATATTTTTAAGCACTAATCCACAGTGTGGTGATTTTTGGAGAGGAGGCCGTTGAGAGGCAATTAGGTTTGGATGGGATCAAGAGGGTGGAGCCCCCATGATGGAATGAGTGCTTTTAGAAGAGGAAGACACCAAACATCTCTCCAGCCCTACCATGTGAGAATATAGGAAGACGGCGGCCATATGCAAACCAGGAAGAGAGTTCTCCCCAGACATTGAACCTGCCAGCATCTTGATCTGGGACTTCCAGCCTCCAGAACTGTGAGAAATAAATGTTTGTTGTTTAAGCCACCCTGTCCATGGTATTCTGTTGTAGCAGCCTGAACCGACTATGACACATTCCACTGTCCTTTATTTATTTATTTGTTTGTTTTTCTCATTGAACCAACTACATCCCATCCCCTCTTTCAGTTCCATTTGCCTGTAATTTAGTGTTATTTCAGCATTTTCCTGGGGAGCTGTTTTTGGTGCAATGTCTTTTATCTGTATCAGTCAAAGGTTTATCATCTCTGTTGGGATTTCTTACTATTTTATATGTAAAACAACATCCCAAATCTGTGCAGCTTAAAACATCCATTTATTATTTATTTCAAGACTAGAGTCAGGAGGGCGGAGTTCTTATGATCTGTAGCAGGCTTGGCTGATCTTGGCTGGGCTTACTCATGCATCTGGAGTCATCTGCTTCGTCAGTTGGGGGCTGGCTGGTCTAACATAGCTCAGTTGGGACCGTGTCTCTGCCCGCGTCCTCTCTTTTTCTAAAGTTGTTCTAACAAGCTTAAAACAAAAACAAAAAAATAAAACCACTTTCTTGTGCCCCTCACCCCTGTTTCTCTCATTTTTTTCCACATTGTCCTAATATGTTTACATCTAAATTTTTGTCAAATGCATAGTCAGCATTTTCGTTACAATTATGCATATGTTGTTCACTACAGAGCCACGTTGTATACTCTGACTGTATTTTGTTTTAGCATGAAATTTTGTTTTTCAAGGTTTAATAATTGCTTCTTTTTTTCTTTTTAATTGACTTATTTTTCTTTGACCATCGCATCCACGCTTCCCATACTCATTCACAGTTCCAAAAATTATTCCCCAATATGTGCTCAAAACAGTTACATAATTTATCAGTTTACTTTTTTCCCATGGAAACATCCCTGCTGGAGTGTCTGGCCTTTTGCTCCCACGAGAAAGGTTTGTTCCTCGGCCCTGCTATTATCTGAGACTTCCCTCTGCTGTTGTGTTGGGAATTCTCATCTCTCCTCTGTTGGTTTTTCTGTTAACTTGATCCTCTTCTTTCCTGGTTTGCTTCCTCATCATCTAGTAGCTTCCTGATAAAGGTTACACGAAAAATACATTTGTAAACCTTAATGGTCTAAATTATCTTTATTCTATCTTCTCATTTCATTACTTTTCTGCATAGTTACTTAATACTATTTTGAAAGTAAATTTTCTAGTTTTCAGCATTTCTGTTGGGAATTCTGAAGTCATTGTGCTTCCCTATCTTTTACATGTAACTTTTTTTTCCTCTTAGAAAGTTGTGGATTCTTCTCTTTTCTTTGGTGTTGTGAAATTCACGATAATTTCCTTTCTTTTAGGTCTTTTAAAATTTATTGTTTTTGGCATTGATGGGCCCTTTCTACATGGACTGTCATATCTTAACATTCTAGGAAATATTCTTATATTGCTTCTTGGAAATTTCCTCTCCATTGTTTTTCACAACATCTCACACTGAAGTTCATATTAGTCAGATGTTGAATCTCCCTGATTGGTTCTTTCTCTCTCTATTTTTTTCTCTCCTTTGTCCATCTTTTTGCCTTGTATTGTACTCAGTTTTCTAATTATTTTTTCAGTCAAAAATTGGCTATTATATTTTTAATTTCCAAACGCTTTCTTCTTTTCTGTTTCTTCCTTATAGCATTCTGTTTTTTATGAATACATTATCTTCAATATATGCGATAAATAATAATTTAATATTGTTTTAGTTTTTTGTTTCTTTTGAGTCCTTTTGTCATATTTTGGCTTCTTTCTTTCATGTTGACTAGACTTCTTCAAATATAAACATAAGATATGTTATAATCTTTGGTTTCATTCTTTCACACTTAAGAACAAGACAGTAAAATGCTTATTGGAATCCCTGTACATGGTGAGGATAGTGGCTCGGTGGAAGTCACTATATATAAGATAGCCACTTGGATTTTGAATAGAAATCCTTAAATGTGTACCATCATGTGTCACTTAATGATGGGAAGACATTCTTAGAAATGAGTGGTTAGGTGATTTTGTCCTTGTGTGAGCATCATAGCGTGTTCTTACACAAACCTAGATGGCTGAATGCTGCTACACCCCTAGGCTGTATGGTACTAATCTTATGTGATCACTTTCATATATGTGGTCCCTCATTGACTGATATATATTATATATATATTATATATACATATATACACATTTAAGGATATCTCTCTATCTCTAGATAGATAGATAGATATATCATGTCTTGGCTCTGGGCATTCAGTTTTTTCAGGACAAAAAGCTAATATTCTACCTGAGGATTATATACCAATAGTCTACCTGGAGATTATATTGACCTGGAGGATAGCACACTGCAGATGCTGGGACGAGGGCTGATGCTACAGGAGCTGGAGGCTGGACAGTCCCTGTTCCAATGTGTCTCGTATGCATTGGGGGTAGGTAGTCCCCTCATTTCTAGAGGCTAAGGTGGAGACCAAAGGATTTAATTTTCCTAAAGCAAATTTCCAAATTTTCTTCCTTTTCCAGTCCTCATCTTATTCCCCTTTCTGTGATACTGTTTCTTCCAATTCCCAAAACCGTTCACGATCTTGCTGCTTCTCATAGCAGCCAATCCTCCTGCACTACCAGCCAGACTCTACATAGGCTTAACTTTCCTTTCCTTTGTTGGCTATTTAAAAGTCCTCTTTTTCAACTTAAAATATAGTTTTTCAGATTTATAAATGCCTCTTTGTTTTATTAAAATAGAGTTTTTGCTTCTGTTTGTCTTTCCCGTAAGTGGCAAAAGTAAAGAGGATCATCTTTATTATCTTGAAATTGAAAGTGGGCAGGAAGTTCCTAATACGACTGGGAATAGAAAGTCCTTGCTCCATCTTTTTACTGAACCTGTTTTCAACGTTGTTTGAGGTCAGATCAAGGCTTCCCTTGAGAGAATAAGTAAATTTAAGTTCTCCTATCTTTTTGCACCCATTAACGTCTTTCTCTATAGGATGAGAAACTGTCCAAAACAAACTGACTGAAATCAATTATTTCACAACTCTATGTTATATCTTGCATTGCCTTTCAGTTTTTATTTTAGAAGAGAAAATGAAGGAATCTTTTATTGCATATGTCACAGTTAGTGTAAGATTAGAATACTCTAACAAGGAGCTCTCCAAGTACTAAATATTTATTTCATTCTTATAATAGTCTAAGTAGAGCACCCTTCAAAGTTGCAGGTTCCTACTGTCTTATTTCTTTGTTGTCTCAAAGGGCATTATTCTTTTTTGATGATTTAAATTGAGTCACAGCACTGTCCACGAGTATGTAGCAACTTATTGCAACATGTTATGGGACCGGCCTAGAAGTGCACATATCATTTCTGTTCGTATTTCATTGTCTAGAACATAATCACATGTCCCCATTAAGTTGCAAGAGAGGCTGTGAAATACAGAGACTGGGACAACCATGTCCAACTGTAACTTACTTACTCAGGATGGAAGAGCATTCCAGTTATTATTGCTTCATAATAACTCACTTCACACTTTATGGCATAAAATATCATTTTATTATGCTCATGGATTCTGTAGGTCATCAAAGCAAAAAGGTTACAGCAGGAAAAGCTATCCTCTGCTCCATGATGTCTGGGACTTCAGCAGGTAGAGACAAATGTCTGGGGGTGACTTGAGAGGGATGTTGAACCAGCTGAAGCAAGAGGATGTATTTCTCACATGGCTTCTTCAGTCACATTGACTGACAACTGGGCTAGGATGACTCAGGCTGGGATCACATGACACTGTCAGCTGGAGTACATACATGTCGCCTGTCCATATCACTTGGGCTTCTCACAGCATATCAGCCAGGTTCCAGGAAGGAGTATTCTGAGAGTGATTGTTCTAAGAGAACCCAGCAGAAGCTGCATGGCCTTTTCTGACTTTGTGTTAGAAGTCATGCAGCATCTCTTCCACCAGATTCTAGTGGTTACAAGCAAGTCATAAGGATAGCCCAGAGTCAGTGGGAGGAAAATAAGACTCCACCGCTTGTTTGAGATGTGGCAATGTCACACTGTAGAAGAGAATGTGGAATGGAATATATTGTGACCATCGTTAGAAAAAACAAATGCCACAAGAGGGAATAAATTTTGGCAAATGACAAGTAAACTCAACCACAATCGACATTTAAAGACAAGTAAGCAGAATATGTAACACGAAGCCAACTGCAATTAACCAGCCAGCACATCAGAAGCTCAGACAAACAGACACATATAATTCTCCTTTGTGACCTACATTCTGTTTGGGAAACTTACTCCTCTCAGTTTTCCAAAAATAACATGCACTTTCCAAGATTTTTTGCCTTTGCTCATGCAGTCTTTCTGTTTGAGATTGTCTTCCCTATATTTTTTATTGAAATCCTTCAACAGAGACTTAAATACTATCTCTTTAGAAAAGCTGTCACTGACACAGATCCCTCCAATTGCAATTAATCATTCCCTCTCTGATTGTTACAGATTGTATTTCAACTTCAACTTAGCACTTACTCTATTCTGCTTTTGTTATGATCAGATTTTAATAGATGCAATTTCTCCACTAGTCTGTATGGTCCTCCAGAGATGCATAGCTTCTCTGTGTTCACTTTTGTTTTCTCACAAGGCTTTGATTACGACAGACTACTCTGTTAACCACCATGTAATTATTTGAGATGCAAATGGTTCTGTGTTAAATAAACATATATGTTTTATACGCTAATCCATTCGTGGTCTACCTTTAATTTATATTTGATCTCTTGTATGATTGTAGAAGGTTAGAGGTGGACAGAATGAAGCCAACTGAGGGAGATTTTGGAAAATAGAGGGGACTCACGTCTAGATATTTTAATATATTCTAAGCAGAGGAAATGTATATTTTCCTCCTGGTCTAATCAATCTCAACACTGTGAGAACAGTGTTCTATAAAAGCTTCCTTATTAGTCCTATTCAATCCTCACTTCTTAGTGATTAGAAACTTAACAGCTTCTTAGCTGCATCTGGAAATTCAGGAAGAATTAAATTTTCATCCCGTTAGACTCTGATGCTCCCAGATATTATGGTGTTTCCTGAAAGTTTTGCTTCTGGCATTAGATGCAACAATCCACATCAAAGGCCAAGGCCTCTGCTAACATTTGTTCCTTCTGGAACCCCCATGGAGTTGGACTTTGCTTTGTGAATCACAGACCAAAAGTTCATTCTTTGCTTCAGGTTGGTTTAATATATCTTCCTCCATTACTGTCTGTCAGGCTGTGGCTACAGTGGAGCTGTAACAACTTCTGGCTAATGTCACCCTGGAGTAGGGATGAACCAAACTCAGACAGAAGCCACAAGCTTCTTTGTTAATTTTCTCTCCACCATTCTCTATCTCTAATCCCCTGAAAATAGCTAATTATTGAATCTTCTTGCTGTATAAGCTAAGGATAACTGCATTGGTTCATCTCTCAGGAGTGTTGAATGGTTTAACTAGGACTATAAAGGGTAGAAAAAATGTAATTCCATGCTATATTAGGTGCTGTTTGCAACATATTACTAATTCCATGAGTCATCACATTCCTCCACACATCTTAGATATTCTTTGTCTTGATAATCATATTTTTTCACACCCACATTAGGTTCAATTTTAGAATCCTCATGCCTGTTCACTATTCCTGGGAAAAGAGTGATCATATGTCATGTTTCCTTTTCTTTATTTTATAATGATATAGATGATTCCTTTAAAACAAAACATTTTAACAATTATTCATCCCAGCTATGCTGTAAAATGTAGTTTTTCAATCAAACTTTTGTTTTTTTAAAGATTTTATGTTTTTCCTTTTTCTCCCCAAAGCCCCCTGGTACATAGTTGTACATTCTTCATTGTGGGTCCTTCCAGCTGTGGCATGTGGGACACCGCCTCAGCGTGGTTTGATGAGCAGTGCCATGTCCTCACCCAGGATTCGAACCAACAAAACACTGGGCCGCCTGCAGCGGAGCGCGGGAACTTAACCACTCGGCCACGGGGCCAGCCCTTCAATCAAACTTTTGACAAAAATGAGCAGTTGATTTTAGGAAAAAAAATCTATAAAACTTATTCTTATAATTATTTTTAAATAAATAGAGACTTTATATTTCTCTGGTGAGGTATAAATTAAACATCCAAAGGTCAGTCAAATATTGAAACTATATCCTGGGTTTTGATAAACCCTTAAATAGGTACTATTATTTTCTGTGAATTAAACATTGACTTTTACTATGGCAAATAGTGTACTTGACTCTGCATTTTTTTAAAATTTCCATCCTTTTCACTTCCCCATAAGTTGACTTGGGACCTGAGTAAATATGATCATGTTTTACAGATTCAAAGAATCACATTTGAAATTGAGATGCATCTTACAATCTTTGTGATTTTACAACTGTTGTTGACCAGACTACAGCTGTGACATGGTGTGTTTAACTTGATCATATTTGTTCATACTCTCATTACATAAGTTGAGTTTGTACATTTTTAGCAATAACTGGTTTGGAGTTTAGTTGACATTTCAACTAACTTTGAGAAGTTTCCACTATGACTCAGTATTTTAGCAGAAAGTTATTTTATATTCTGAAAGTTCCAGGAAGAGTGCAGTGTGACATTAATTTGATATGATCGAAAGAAATATTTGTCTTTAGAGAAATAACCACTATTCTAGATGTTCTTGTAAAGCAACACACAAATGCTTTACAATACTCAATAAAAGAAGAATCTTTTCTGTCCCAAGGCACCTCCTTTTAATTTTCCTTTTCTTTTTTTATTGAGACATAATTGACATATAACATTGTATTAGTTTTACAACATAATGATTTGATATATTTATGTATTGCCATACGATTACCACAAGTTTAGTTAACATCCATCACCACACATAGTTATAATTTTTTTTGTTGTGATGAGAGCTTTTAAGATCTACTCTCTTAACAACTTTTAAATATACAATACAATATTGTTAACTATAGTTGCCATGTTCTGCATTACAGCCCCAGGACTTATATATCTTATAACTGGAAGTTTGTACCTTTTTACCCTCTTCATCCATTTTGCCCATTTCCCAACCCCTGCCTTTGGCAATCACCAATTTGTTCTCTGTATCTATGAGTGCAGTTGTTGTTTTTGTTGTTTTGTTTTGTTTCCACATGTAAATAAGATCTTACAATATTTGTCTTTCTCTGTCTGACTAGCTTCACTTAGCATAATGCCCTCAAGGTCCATCCATGTTATCACAAATAGCAGGATATCCTTTTTGATGGCTGAATAATATTCCACTGTGTGTGTATTCGTGTGTGTGTATATATATCACATATGTGCATATACATATATCACATTTTCTTTATCCATTGATGGAAACTTAGGCTGCTTCTCTGTCTTGGCTATTGTAACTAATGCAACAATACCACAATGAACATGGGGGTACAGATATCTTTTCAAGATAGTGATTTTGTTTCCTTCGGATAAATACCCAGAAGTTGAATTGCTGGATCATATTGTAGTTCTAGTTTTTAATTTCTTGAGGAGCCTCTGTACTGTTTTCCCTAGCAGCTGCATCAATTTATATTCCCACTAACAGTGCACAAGGGTTCTCTTCTGCCTACATCCTCAGTAACACTTGTAATTTCTTGTCTTTTTGATAATAGATATGAGGCGATATCTCACTGTGATTCTGATTTGCATTTTCCTGATGATTAATGATGCTGAACACCTTTTTATGTACCTGTTGCCCATTTGTATGTCTTCTTTGGAAAAATGTCTTTTCAGAGCCTCTGCCCATTTTTTAATCAGATTTTGTTTCTATTGAATTGTATGAGATAAGTCTTGGATCTTAACCCCTTATCAAATATATGATTTAAAAATATTTTCTCCCATTCCCTAGGTTGCCTTTTTATTTTGTTGATGGTTTTCTTTGCTGTGCAGAGGCTTTTTAGTATTAGTTGATTTGTAAATAAATGAGGCTGTGTTACATTTTGCTAGTGAGAAACATGCAAAACGATTGTTTACCATATAGTAAGCAAAGTCATTGAAAGCGGGAGAGATCCACAGTCCCGTGGAACAGACAGGTGAATTTCAAAGCAGCAAGAGGGTGCTGTGATCCATTATACAGGATTATGTTGATATGGAATCATATATCACTGTGTCAGAAACTTCCTGCTGACTTTGAACAGAAGCTGCTTAACCCCCAGTGACATGCGATTCAATGAGAAAGATAATGAAATATTGTGTGACAGTTGAATGTTTTTCTTTCTTAGAGGTATATAAAATAATGATATATCCTACATTAGATGGCATCTAGATTTAAGGAATTATGGTAATAAAATTAGACTGTCAAATATAGGAAAAAGAGATTAAAGCAAGATTTCTTTTTAAAGTTATTTTTTAAGCTACCACTTTCATTATTTTTTCCAGTATCCAATATTATAAGCGTACATTATTGTATGCTATCAGTTGAGGCATTGTGCTAATCTCTCCTATTCATCATCTCTTTTATTATTTGTACCTGTTCAGTAAGGCAAATATTACTACCCACATTTTATAGATTAACAGTTTAAGGCTTGGAGAAGGCCTGAAGCTTGGGAGTAGCAGAGTCAAAGTGGAAATCTAAAGCATGCGCTGTGGTTACATTACCTCTGCATAGATTCACCGACGGTTTTAAGACTATTCCTGGTTCTCCTTCTACCCGGAAACCTACCAATAGTAGGTATATGTGGAGCCAGCTAGCTCTCAGACTTTCCCACGTGCGTTGCTTTAGGTCCTTGATCAGTAGGGTCTAATTAAATTACTGTGCTGGTCAACTCCCTGTTTGGTCTCAGATCCATGCTCCACCCTTTCATGGCTTTCCTTTAGATTACCAAACCCGACATTCCCCAGTCTCATTTCCCTTTGATTTTGAGGGAAGCTGTGGCAGAAGGTGTAGGGGTGCGTGACGAGGGGAGAAATCAGATACTGATCTCCTCCTCTCTCTGCTTATCTAGGCGGCAGGCTTGTCTCCTGCACACCTCCGGCACCAGCTGGACAGCCTGGCTCTGGGCTCTCCTAATAACGTCTCGTTCCTTTGTTTTTTGCACCCTAAGGCTGGTAGCTATTTCCTGATATTGCCAATCTGTGTGTCGTCTTGCTGTCCTTGATCTACTGCTCAGTTTTTCTGTCACTTGTCACCAGTTTCTTGTATTAGATTCTCTACTTGAAAGACCTCGAGTTACGTGTTTTCCTGGATGAACCCTGACTGTCACAACGATGAAGTAAACTTATAAATTGAGTTAATAAATTTACTTAAGAACTTTCTTTAAAAGACAGCATGTCCTCTTATTACCTAATCTCCTTGGTCTGGGTTACTCTTGGATACATGCTCACGGACGAAAAGATGGCGACTTTAGCTGCCTGTATCTGTAACGATCTTGCTCAATTACATAGTTCTTATCACTTTTCTTTCTTCCTTCCTTTCTCTTTTTCTCCTTCTTTCTTTCAATTTACCTAAAGAAAAGTACCTATACATAGACAGACATAGGCATATAATGTATAAATATACAATTATTCATATTTTTTGGATTTCTTATTTCAGTTGTATAAGTTGTAGTTTTCAAGGAATGTGTTCATTTTATTCACATATTTTATTATTATTTTTATCACTTATTCACAATTATAAGTTTGAGTATAATATCCTCTTCTCTTTTTAATGTCTCCAGGATCTGTAGTGATATTCTTTTTACTTATGGAATTGGCGACTTGTTTCTTCTCCCTTTTCTCTTGATTAGCCTTTCTGAGCATCTGTGATTTATCATCCTTCAGTCAACCAACTTTTGACTGATCTCTATTTTATAGTAATTTATTTTTTATCAATTTCTAATGTTTTTCTTTTTATTTCCTTTATTTTATTTGGGTTTAATTTACTGTTATTTTTCTAATTTCTTAAGATGGCTGCTTAGATAACTGATTTTAAGCCTTCTTTTCAAATATATGCATTTTAGGCTACAAATATTCTTACCAACAAAGCTTGATCATCTCCCTCAAATGTTTGTATGTCATATTTTATTCTTATATTTTAATCAAAGTATTTTTAAATTTCCTTATGACTTCTTTGACATATATTATTTAGAATCATTCTGTTTAATTTGAAGATAGTTAGGGACTTTCTAATTACCTTTTTGTCATGGACTTCTGGCTTACCACCACAAAACCAGAGAATCTTTTAAACTTTATTAAGTCTGTCTTTATTTTTATTTTTTTTAAAGATTGGCACCTGAGCTAATATCTGTTGCTATTTTTTTCTTTTTTTTCTTCTTCTTCTCCCCAAAGGCTCCCAGTACATAGCTGTATATCCTAGTTGTAGGTACTTCTGGTTGTGCTATGTGGGATGCCACCTCAGCATGGCTTGATGAGCAGTGCCCTGTCTGCACCCAGGATCCAAACCCATGAACCCTGGGCCACTGAAGAGGAGCACAAGAACTTAACCACTCAGCCACAGGGTGGCCCAAGGCTTCTTAGTTACCCTACATATGGTAAATTTTGTTAATGTTTCACAAATACTTGAAGTAATTTGCATTCTTTCATTTTCTGTGTATTTTCCTGCATGTGTCAATTGCAGCAACTTTTCTAGTTGTTTTTTCAGATCTTTTCTGTGCTCCTAATTTTCTTATCTGCTTGTGAGAGAGGCGCGTGAGCATCTCCCGTTGTATTTACAGATTGTCTGCTTCTTCTTTTGATTTAAAAAAAATAATTTTTATTTGTTTTATGGACAAGGTTTTTGGTGTTGACTGATTTAGACTTGTTTGGTCCTCATTTTTTAGTGCTTCTTCCCACATCTATTCTCCATATTTAATTTACTATAATTCTAATCTGATCAATCCACCACTTTCTATATCTTCTTTTCATTATTAAAATATTATTGCACACTACCCCTGGGGCCTTAAGAGCTTGCATGCTTTTTTCTCTTCTGACTACTACAGTTTTATATTACATCAATTTTCATTTTGTTCCTGCAGTTGCTCATGTGACTTTCCTTTAGCACGGCACAATCACCAGTTGCTATGGCTGCTCACAGCCCAAGGTTGTATCTACGGTCTTCTCTCACTTGCAACACCTCTTTGATTCACCTGACTCCTTCATGTGGATAACTCCTTCTCATCCTTTTTAAAATGTAAGAACCTAAGAAAAGCCCCACTCTCCTGCCTCCTGCAGGCCTCTAACTAGGTCAGATATCCCGGTTTTTGAAATCTCATAGCTCTCTCTAGCTTTCCTATCAAAGTTGTAACTTTATAAGTGTATTTGACTGTAACTTTTTATGTGTATTTGATTGTAGGTCCAGGAATATAAATATTTTTGCTTACCAGCATTCAACATAGTCTTCGATACACAATAAAATAATAATATTAGCAATAGTTTGCTTATCATATATTTCAGACAATATAATATATATTTTACATAAGTTGACAATTTATCTTCAGAATAATCTTATAGCGTAGGATATTATTAGCATCCTAATTTATAGATGAGAAAACTAAAGCATAGAGAGATTAACTAATACTTCCATTACTACAAAATAGGATGTGGCAGGACTGGGGTATAACCTAGTGCTTTTGACACCAGAGTATGAGCTTTTAATTAACACACAATGCCCTTTGCATAAGAGATCAGTAAATAAATGAAGTTATCAATAGTTTTGCTGATATATGTAATTTAGTATCTCCCCTATCAACATATTCACTAATTTTAACCTACTGTAAGTTAGGAAGATAATCAGAACTAGTATTTATATCGTACTTTTCTACTTACTGTGCCTTTGTATTATCTTTGTTTCATTTGATTCTCAAAATATACTCATATTACAGATGAGGAAGTTGACATCCCTTTACAAATGTAAGTAGGAGATAACAGAATGAAGGCTCATTTCCCATGTCAACTTATTGTGAATTTCATCCTTTTTCAACTACCATGTGAATCCTACATACAGATCAGTAGATCTCTCACACCAAAGTACTTGGAGTGCTTGATCAAATAGATCCCCTGATTCCATCCCAGAACTATTAAAACAATCTCCTGGATGAAATACTGGAAACCGTATTTCATCTAACAGTCCCCAAGTGAGTCCTCCCCAGTTTGGTAATCACAGCTTAACCTGTGTGCCCTAGGAGTCATAAAAGCACAATAGGACAGACAGCTGGTATTCCTGGCATCTCAATCATTATGTACCTTAGTCTAGTATTGTACAAAAGAGTGATATTTTGCTCCTCTTTAAAAAAATAGATTAACACAATAATAATATAAATTGACAAAATTTTTTTAGAACATCTAGGAGCTCAGTTGTTTTGTGCATCAATTCTCAGACAGTTTCATAAAGTTGTGTTATCTAGACAAAAACATATGACCACTTTCCTTAGACACATTCTTGTCATGGTAATAGATTCTCTCTTATAAATTTTTGTTATAGTCAAGGAGAAACGTTGTTTGCAGATGTGGAAGTCACCTTAAATCTTCTTCATTAAGCCTGGAAGATGTTTGCCGGTTGACTCCCCTCCGCCCCAGAATCTATGCAGCCATATTTTAAGTTTTCACAAAGAAGAACTTTTGGAATATAACACTTTAAAAATGATATCAAGTTACTCTCTTTGAATTACTGTCCTTTTTTTCATTGTATATATTTTGTGGCATTAAAATCTGCTCATAGTTTTAATATTCCAAATGCATCTCTTAGGAGTATAATTCTAAGGCATTTAAAGATATAAATATATCCATTTGTTTAGAAAATACAAGCAAGTCTATTCAGCACAATTATTTGGTGAGGACAAACTCATTTCTTTTGTGTATTCAAGACAAAACAGCCAGTGAGTACTTCAGTCTAAGCGATTTTTGCTTTCTTAAAACAAAAGAGTGATATAAGTGAAGAAATAAGGAAGACCAGGAAGAATATAATTTTCTATGTAAAAAGTTTACAATATGTATGCATTACGGTAATATCTCCCCATGTATCACAGCAAAATTACATATAAATTTAAATCTTAAGATGTTAATTACCAGAAAGACACGTTAAATATTCAATACACAGTCTATGTGCTAATATTGGCGCTTGGATATAAGATATACATTTAAAGACTTCAGGAAAGACAGTTAGAAACACCATCATGAATTCATTACTCTAGTCAATATTGCATGTCCTGTAGCAGGAAGGAACATTTTAACAAAGGCTTTTAAGATTTAAAATTGCATATCAATGATAATTATTTTCATGGTCACGCTAATCAAGACTGGATTAGCGTGGTCATTAGAGTAAAATGTGGCCGGAAAAGAAAAGTATTCTAAAAGTCATCATTTGAACCTAGGTACTTTTTTCTTCTCTCTTAGTTCTTTCCATGTCCCAGGTGCAGGATTGTGCTAATTGCATCCTGGAGATCATTTATGCCCAAAGTCTGAACATTATTAGTGGGTATTTTTTTTCTTAACCCCAAGTATCTCATTTTTAGCAGGGCTTGAAGGATAATAGGAAGGCTTTCCCAAGGCTGGAATCAATAACAGTTATAATAAGAAAACTGATTTCTGGAGAGAGGGCTATATCGTATATGAAGACCATTTTGTCACTCTTCTGATAGTTCTCTAGTCTTTGAAAACAACTCTGTAACTAAAATGTATATTACACATTGGCCTGGAGATGAACAGCTCTTCCATGGTCTGTGATGTTGGGTAGAAGATGTATAGTTTTGAAGCTTCCTCCCAGCTCTTGGAAACTGATTCCGTGGCTTGCTCTCACAGCGCACAAGAAACACCAGGACATCTTTCAGAGGAAAATTTGGAGAGCAGGACTATCCTGTAAGATCTTGCAAAAGTGACTGGGATTTTGAAACAGGATGAGTAGCCTCTTGGGCCCGTATTAACTTTTATAGAATAGAAGACTCCCTTTGTGCTCGCGTATCTGCTTCATGAGACATGCAGCTTGTTCCACTAGCTGGAATAGTGATGGAATAGTAATGTTCCTTCTCTCCGTCCTGCATTGCTCTTCCCTCCTTCCCCCCTCCTTCCTTCCATCCTTCTTCCTTTTCTTTAACTCCAATCAGCAGCTATCATTCTTTTTTTCTTTTTTTTATTAATATATTTTTAGAATATATCTTGGGATTTTACAGTATAGTTTCAAAAATAATCCTTCACTACAAAAAAGAATGAATTCTTTCTTAGATACAGATATAATTTAAATCCTTCTTGTCTCAAGATCCTTGTTATTGCTCCTAGTACATAGTCAGTTACTGACATACAGCATTCAAATAAGAAGGCACAAAGCACTTGCCAATAAGACACAGTGTTATTTATTGTTAAATTGGAAATCAAAGTGAAACTGTCTAATTTCACCTAGATATACTGGGCATCCTGCTTTGGCCAGGATAAGCTCTTCTTGGTTCCAATGCCTCAGTTCTGGCAAATGCCAGACCTACAGGCTTATACTTCCCTGGAATTTGGTCTATTTTTCTTTTCATCAAAATTGTAGATTTTCCAATCATACTAGGCCAGCGAGAACTTTGAAAAACTTCTTGGCAGCACTGCCTGTCTCATATTTTGACTTCTTTCATGTTACTAGCAATTTTTGATTTTGATCCATGCTTGGGATTTATCAGTTTAATTAATCTAATCTTGACAGTACCATCCATGCTAACTGAAATGATTTCTAACAATGTTTTGTTGATCCCTGTAATCACTGAATGAGAATAAAGATGCTGTAGCATATGGCAGCAGTCCCTATCTGTGAGGCTTACATTTTGGCTTTGAGATCGCCCCTCCAGGAGCCCCTCCCCAGTTCCATTTTAATTGGAGCTGTATTTCACCTCTCTGATAAGGTCAGTCTTGCATGTTCACTCCTTGACAAAACTATGTTTAAGAGATTCAGAAAAAAATCTTTCTTTGTTATTATGGACTGCTGCAGGATACAGCTTTGCCTTTTAAAACAGATGATGAGCCTCATAATACTTGAAACTGACAGGGTGTAGCTGAGCTTGATCCACGAAATCACCCCTGGAAGCTCAGGTGACCTTGTAGTTAAGGTGGAAAAGCTCACAGCTTAAAATGTCGGTGATGACAGATGCATTTTCCCACCTAATGCTATGCTAATATGATGTGATATAGTACTGAAGCTTGGGAAACAAGCATAATTGTCCCCTTAAAAGCTTCATGCCTTTTGTTTTCTATACAAAACTTCCAATTCTTTAAACAAGAAAACGAATTTCTCCATGGTATTTTTCCCCCTTTTCAATAAAAAAGTGACCTTCCTTTTGTGTGACCTGCTTGATGTTACTGTAGTGCTTGAAAATATCACTACTTCCTTTCCAGAGAAAAGGTCAATTACTGAAAATGTCCTCCTTTCTTTAAAATGTCTTTCAAACTACGTTTACACAGCAAAAAGTCAAGTGGAGATTCTGTTTATCTGGTTTATTGAATCCATAGTGAGACAGCCAAAAAAAAAATAATTCATAGCCTAACTTTACATATTTTGATCAACTTTTCTTGTTTGTTAACTTTCATATACTTATTTTGTTTGTTGTTTATTCATGCATTCTTTCACCATTCACAGGAACTTTGGGAATTCTGATCACAAACTATCTTTCAGTCTTTCTTGTCCTTTTCCACTGCATTTATCAAATTTCCATACGTGTGTGGGTCTGTTTCTGAGTTTGCTCTTTTGATCTAGTGGTGTATTTGCTATCACTGTGCTGACACCACAATTTATAAAAGCTTTGTAATAAATCTTCATACCTTATACAGAAAGACCCTTCACACTGTGTAGCCGCCCCTGACGCAGGAAGGCTTAATAATCACTGGAAAAGGCTTGCCAACAAACTGTGACCCAGAGGTGAGAAGGCCGGTTAGCCCATGACGGGTAAGACCTCCAGAGGGAGGCAACCTAAGACAGGCACGGTCACCCGGGGGCTCAGATGGAGACACGATATCGGGAGCAGGAGGGGCCGTTGCCTAGGAGGCCTTGCATGCTCCGAGATAAAATATACGAGCACAGCAATAACACGATAATATCAAAACAGAGGCCGAGGGAGGGCTCCTTGAGAAATCACTAAGAATTCTCGGCGTTTGCTAATTACTTCATCCAGAACACCTGTGTATGTTTAACAGATGTAAGCTATGTATATATTGAAACACTGGTTATAATAAACTCAGAGTGGCCATCAGCCCTCTCCGCATCTATCCTGATGTGTACATTGGATTGCGACACCGACACACTGTCCTTCGTTAACAGTGACTGCTGTTCTTGATCCTTTGCTCTTCAATGTAAATATTAAAACCAACATACCAAGTTCCTCAAACCTGCTGTTGGGATATTGATTGGTATTATTTTTAGTTTGGTTCACATTGTATTTTGGAATAAGTGAGATATCTATAATCTTGAGTCTTTTTATCAATGAGGATGTTATAGTTATTTATCTATTTATATCTTCTTTTAAAATTGTCATCTAATTTAGAATTTTTTCTCTATAATGACCTTATATATCTTATATTACATTTATTCCTCAGTGATTTATTATAACTGTTATAAATGACATCTTTACATGGCTCTATTTTTTATTTTTTCTATTCTTGTATAGTACAATATTTTATTTAAGAATTGGTATCTATATTCATAAGTGAAATTGGTTTGTAATTTTCCCTTTTATACTCATTCTGGGTATGGTAATAAGATTATGCTAACCTTATAAAATGAAGGAGATGTGGTGGGCGTTTTTCTTCTGTTCTTTGGAACAATTTGTATTTATCAGAATTGTCAATTTCTTTAATGTTTGGTCAAAATTGCATGTAAAACTGCTTGGATATGATACATTTTTAATGACTACATCAAATTTATTAATGGTTATAAATTTCTTTAATTTCTTCTTGCATTAGTTTTTGTAAGTTATAATCTTCTAGGTTACATCTATTTCTTTAAAGTTTCAATTTTACTCTCCTAAATTTGTTTTTATTTGTCATAGGACATGGCCACCCTTATTGTACACTTGAAATGAAGTCCAAGTATAAGACAGATGCTTGTAGGCAAGGCACAGCAGTCAGTCCCTCACGTGGTGATATGTCCCTCCTGAAGCATGGACTGGCTATTCTTCCAACCTAATGACACAAAAGGAAGCTGATTTCTGAAGTGGGCTTCCTACATTTGGTGGATTTCTGGCTCATTGCAGGTGCATTGGTCATATTCCAGAGAAAAGAGTATACGTGAGCTGTGTCTCCTTGTATCTTTCTCTCTCTTTGGCACTCTATGTTTGTTAATTTGATAATAAAATAAAGGCAACTTAATATAGCTATCAACTGTCATTCTCATCAATGTTCAGACCTGGAAATAAAACTTACAATTTGGCTAATTCAATGTTATCCTCTTATTACCAAGTATCTTTTCTCAATCTGTTGTTATTTGTTTCTTTCTCCTCCCTTTTTCTCCCCTCTACCAATCTTCCTAGAGATTCAACTGTTTTACAAAACTTTAAGAAATTGTGATCTGGCTTTGTTGATTCTCTTTTGTGTAGCTTTACTTTCAATTTCATTATTTTCTGTTTATTTCTTTATTATTTTTGTTCTTCTACTCCTTTGAAATTATTTTGCCTTTGTTTTACAACTTCTTAAATTAAAATCTTACCTCGTTATTTTCATGCTTTTTTTTCCTAATATGAACATGTTAGATTTTAAATTTCTCTCAAACGAATACTTAATTGTGTGTCCAAGTTTTAATGTTTTATTATTATTAGATTCTAGGTATCTTTGATTTCTATTATCATTTCTTCTGTGATTTAGAAGCCATTGAAATTTATTTCCTAAATTTCTTGAGATTCTATTTTGTTTATTTGTTATTAATTTTTAAGGTAATTCCATGTGGTCAGAGGAAATGTTCTGTATGAAAAATTTGTTTTAACTTTATGTAAGGTTTGATACGTGTTGTGTGTGTGTGTGTGTGTGTGTGTGTGTGTGTGTAGTAGTAGTATTCCAGACATTCTGTACCAGGAGGAATTTATTAAACTTGTAGATTACAGTATTTCTGGAAATCACTATCCAAACTTAACCGATAATACAAGGATATCAAAATTCTTTCAGTGGAGCAGTTATTTTTCTATTATCTAAAAATTATTTAGAGATACATGCTTTTTGTGATAGAAAAAATGAAAGAAAATTAAAAATTAAATCTGGACATTAACTCAGTAATTTTGAACTGAGGGTTAGTAATTCTTTCTCAAGATTGCTAATTCGGTCTCATCCTTTACCTTTAAACATTGAAATAAATATTACCTTTAAACATTGAAATAAATATTAGAACAGGAAAATTTTCAGGAGAAGGGTAATATCTGTAGGTAAGTGACAGAGAACAGAACATTTGCTAATATTAAACGACAAGAGATGTTTATGGAGGGTGAAGAATACGTTTCCAGCTTTAGGTGCCAAGGCAAACAACATAGCTTGAAAGAAAAGTTAAAAATTTCAAACCTTTAAAAAAACATGTACAGAGGCCGGCCCAGCGGCACAGAGGTTAAGTTCGCACATTCTGCTTTGGCAGTCCGGGGTTCACCGGTTCTGATCCCAGGTGCGGACCTACGCATTACTTGTCAAGCCATGCTGTGGCAGGCATCCCACCTATAAAGCAGAGGAAGATGGGCATGGATGTTAACTCAGGGCCAGTCTTCCTCAGCACAAAGAGGAGGATTGGTGGCAGATGCTATCTCAGGGCTAATCTTCCTCAAAAAAAAAACCCAAAAAATATCCTGTGTACCATAACCAAAAATGTTGAACTCTAATTACACCTTTCTTGTCAATGAGTTTTAATAAAAAGCAGAAAGAACTGAAATGCATGATGAGGATAGTCCAAGAGGTAGATTTACTCATCAATTGGCATCTCTTCCTTCTTTGTCCGTTGCTTTTCATCCTAGTGAGTTAACTTATATGGTGCAGTTCCATAAGATTAAACAAATGATTCTTTTGTTTCTCATTGAGTATTTTTTCCCGCAGTGGTTTACATAGGGTTCATCCCTGACCCTGAGGCAAGTAGTGGATTGGAAATAGCAGAAGCCCACCTTATACCTGAAATGGTGCCATTGTCTCCATTTTCAGTCACACCATCACTAAGAGCTCAATGCTAAGTAGCCTGGGACTTTTCCCAACAATCTTGTACCCTAACCTTTTCCTAATTGTTCCTTTTTCAGCATTCTTTAGATGACCAAATGAAATATGAACCAACCCATCAACTCTCTAGTAAACAATACCAAAAATAAAGCAAAAGCTGCTCTTTGACACAAAAACATGGGTTATAAGTGGGCTGACAGTACCAAGATGTATCAGCTCTCCTTATGAGAGAGATACTAACTTTGGACTTCCCGGAGAGGCAATTCCTTGTAAGGCTCCCAGTAGAAGACAGACCAAAGAGAATTCCACTAATAAATTCTTAATAATGGAGACTTGAACCTGCTGAACGAGTTCAGGGACAGAGTCAAAGGAGCTGAGTTGAATAATTATTGTTGATATATGATATTACTCACAATATGTCAAGTAGTAAGTACTTTACAGTTATTATCTCATTTAATCTTTACAACATCCATGAACTAGATACTATTATCTTCTCCATTTTACAGATGAGAAAACTGAGGCTTAGCAAAGAAAGGGGTTTGTTCAAGGTCACTCAGCTAATATGTGATGGGGTCAAGATTCTGACATAGGCAATATGGCTCCAGAGTCTTCCTGGTCTTGGGTTACACAATAAGAACCACTCATAGCATAACTGATAAAGACACATTTCTCTTCTGAAATTCATAGGTTACCTGGTTAGGTTTAGCTTCCTGAAAAAACAAATTCTACTTAAGACTCCCAATCTCTCATTGGTAACTTTCAGTCACACCAGTCTTTACTCACACTTAGGGAAAACTGTTAACTCAGCAATGCAGGGGAGGGAAAAGTTTCCCCAACTCTCTTAGGGTCCCTGGGTGGGTCTGAAAATTCAACTGACAGAGACAGGTTGGAAGGAGAGAAGAATACACGTTTATTTAACATGAGTTTTACATGACATAGGAGTTCAAAAGGAAATGAAGACTCAAGGAAATGGTTAAACCTGAGTGTTTTTATGCTAGGTTTGATGAAAAGCAGACAGTCATGGAGATATATGACAGGTCAAGGAGTATGAGGTAACTGTAGTAAACTGGGGAGACTTAGGAAGGCCTATTCATTCAGACTCTTCCCCGTGTCCCATTGTCTTTGGAGATAAGGATGCTCCTCTTCTCTGGGTGAGGGCACCTCTCACGTGACGATTTTATGACTTGTTCCGGGGAGAAGGGCTAGAGAAAGGTCACTCTGAGTCACTTTCCTGCTTCTGCTGTTTTCTCAAACTCTTTCAGCTTAAAATATTCAGTATAGGAGAGTATGTCCTGAACCTCATCAGGGACATATAATAAGGTGAAAATAAAATCACCTATTTTGTCCCGAAAATATAAAAATTTACAAAGGGGAAAATATATGTATAAATTTGATTTTAAATGAAATAAAGCTAGTTTATGGTGAGATGTATTCTTTCTTGAATATTGATTAAGTCCTCAGTCTTTTCTTTAAAACCTTCCACAAGACTCATTCTCTGACACAGCCATGACTAATCTGTTCTCTAAAATTCATGCTCTTTTCGCAAATTGGTGTTAAAAGCAACTAGTGTGTAAGTTTTCAATAGCAGTCCCTGGAAATCAAGGCCATTCAACCTAGAAAAACTGCATCTAGAGAAAAGGACCATAGCTAGAGCTCATAGATTGTAAGTCAGCTATCAGAACTGACATCCTATATATCCACATTGAAGCTGTATAATGCTTGAGAGAAAACCACAGCAATAGCCATCCACTCACTTGGTGTCAGATATCTGCTATTTTAAAAAAAGGGGCAGTTTTATTTTCACTTATTTGATTAACAGTTAATTTGTTAACATAATATGTTTGTACAGGCTTTTTAAAAAGGGGATCTATATCAGCCCAAGCCAGTCTTGGTGGTCTAGTGGTTAAGATTCCACACTCTCACCCTGGCACCCTGGGCTACTTTCCCAGTCAGGGAACTATCCCCCATGTCTGTCAGCTGTAATACTGTGGGGGCTGCACATTGCTGTGATGCTGAAAGCTATGCCACCAGTATTTCAAATACCAGCCAGGTCACCCCTGGTGGACAGGTGCCAGCGGAGCTTCCAGACTCAGACAGACTAGGAAGAAGGACTTGGCCACCCACTTCCAAAAAATTGGCCATGAAATCCCTATAAATAGTAGTGGAGCATTGTCTGATAGAGCGCTGGGAAGGTGAGGATGGCACCAAAAGACTGGGCAGGGTTCTGCTCTACTGCCCACAGAGGACAGAATTGACTAACAACAACAACAACAAAATAGATGGACACAACATCTCAAAAAGAGTTCAGCTCTTTTTAGTGGTTTCTGACTTCCCAGTGCTCTCCTTCAAAATATACATAACCCTACCTGTCTGTCGTATATTTATTTTTCTAAATTTTGAAAAGTTAAAGAAAAAAAGGCCGTTGTAGTTTAAGTATACGTGGTACAGGCACTTGTAGAAAAATCTGTGGTTGCTTGGCAACCAGAGGATGCCTATTTGGAGAGCTCAGAGAAGTACACAATGTGACTTCAGGATGGATGAAGGGCAGCAGGAGGCACCGAGTCGACTGAAATGATTCAGAGCATGGAAACAATATTCAAATAATATGCATCTCTGTATGTGATTATTCCCAAATGATAATAATGCTACTGCTCGGCTCCCCTCTGTCGATGTAATCAGAACCAGAAAACTTCAGAGGAAATAGAACCTTAGTTTTTGAATTTTATTTCTATGACTATGCCTCGTGCAGTCAGGGTTTTGTGGTAATAATACTGAAATAGCATGTTAATGACCAGAGTAGTTACCACTGCCTACTTGGTCAACTGACATGTCAGTTAAAGAGATTTGATTTTTGAAAAGTCTCACCATCCTTAATAAAGATCAGCAATCATTAAAATTAACCACATGCAGACTTAATCAACATATAGCTTTGTTAATTACTAGTTCTTTCTTCATGTCCATCTGTTTTTAAGATTTTACTGAACCTGTGCCAGATGTTCATGTAAATATAATAAGCTAGTTGCTGTGTAAATATAACATTTCAAGTGCATTGTGTAACAGCCTTTCAATTTATGCATACCGTTGTCTGCGTTTTGTCTTTAGTGGCTTAAATACAAAACTGATAACTTTGCTAAAAGCCCCATTAGGCACAATTTCTACTTGAAGCTGTGTGTGTGTGTTTGCATTGGTTGCTGTTTAGTTATTGTGTATTGTGCTAGGTGTTTATATCCTTAAGGTATAGTAAAGCATTTGTCAGGGTGTTGTGGGAATGGCAGCATAAAAGTGAGATAGAACTATTCCATCCTCACTCAATTCAATAGCGTAATAAAATTACCATCAAATTCACAGTATATATGATCCATTCCTCTTGAGTGGGAGAATTGTAAAGTGATTTGTGTATGTAAATGCTTCAGTTTTGTGACTCTCAAGACCACCCCAGCCTCCAGTCTATTCAGAACACTCACTCGATGAATTGGAGGGCAGACTCACGGCACTTTCAGATTTTTACATACAGCATTGCTGGAATGGATCAAACTGAAGGAGGATGGAATTGGTCAGCAGAAAGACTGTAAGAATCACATTAGAGAAAATTTGGGTTTTTTGAAGAAGAAAGTGCATTTTAAAATATTACGCTGTACGATAGGCTTAAAAGAGTGTTTCAGTAACTAACAGTTTTATAGCAACTAAAATGTTTAAACCCAGATGGTTATGGATATAGCAATCAAGAGGAATCTAAATCACAATGACACATTGCAAAGGAAATCAATTTAAAGAGGTTCAGATCAAAGGCAAATTGTAAGATGAGTATTAATTCCTTACACTGTTCACATTTTACCTGAATTTAAGAGGTTGGTAACTTAAATTCACTAACAAAGTTTAGTGATAGAATATTTTTCCGGATAACCAAAGAAAATAAACCAGTGGAATTTTTTAAAAAGATAACCAGTTTGAATAAAATAAAAATCAATGTAAAAGGAAAATAAGATATACTGTGTAAAAAGAGGAGGCTGTCCCTTTGTGACAACACAGGAAGGAAGAACGCAGATCACACTGAGATTCTTGCCAGTATCTCTAAAGCAAACTAGAAATCAGAATGCTCAGCATTGTGGGCCTAGAATGAGATTTTGATCACGGAGACTCAGGAATAGCGGGTGAAAACTCTAACTTTAAGTGTATGTTTAGAGTTTTCACCATTTTATTAGACCTTTATTTAATTTTTCTTTCTTTAATTTTTAAAGGGGTAATATAGTCACATAGTTCTAAAAATACGTGAAAAGAAATGTAGATTCTCCCATCACTTTTCTCTTTTTATCCCATTGGCCCTGTTCCCAACAGCTTCTCACATGTTACCACTGTTCTTGGCTTCCTAAGTATCTTTCCACAGTTTTGTTGTGCATATAACAAATTTGATTATATATTTCCTATGACCCTCAAAGATGTCCACACCCTAAGCCCTGGGCTCTATGAGAATATTGTCTTATACAGCCAGGCCAAAGGGACTTTGAGGATAGAATTAAGGCTACACACTTTAAAATAGGAAGAGCATCTTGGATTATCCTGATGGGCCCAGTATAACTACATGAGTCTTTAGAAACAGAAGAGGAAGGCAGAAGAGCCATCAAAGAGATTCAACCAAGGAAGAAGGGGTAGTGGAGATTCAAAGCGTGACAGGGACTTGACCTGCCATTGCTGGCTGTGATTATGGAGGAAGTAGATCATGAGCCAAGGAACCCAAGAGCCTCTAAAATCTGAGAGTGGCTTTCAGAGGACAGCTGGCAAGGAAACAGTCCTATATATGCAAGGCAGTAAATTCTGCCAACAACCTGGTTGAGCAAGAAAGCACCCTCTCCTCTGGGTCCTCCAGAGAGGAACCGAGCCTGCTGACACCTCGATTTTATTCTAGTGAGAACTGTGTCAGATGTGACCTACAACACCACAAGATAATAAATTTGTGTGGCTTTAAAAGGCTACATTTGTGTTAATTTCTTATAGCAACAATAGAAAACTAATGCATCTCCTTTTCTAGTACAAACATAACATACTATAAACATTGATCCAGACCTTGCTTTTTTCACTTAAAAATATATCTTGGAGATCTTCCCATATCAGTACATAGACAGCATGTTCATTCTATATATTTTTTTCTTATTTAAGCTTCATAGGATTTCATTTTTGGTATCTAACTTACTTTATTTGACTAGCTATCTATTGATGGATATTAATATAGTTTGTTTTACAAATAATGCTGCAATAAATAACATGATATGTGTGTAGGATAACCATAAGTAAATTTCTAGATGTGGAATTAATGATTTAGAGAGTACACATATTTAGAATTTTGATAGATATTCAAATATTATACTTATAGAAATTGTGTTCATTTGAACTCTCACCAATGATGTATGAAAATGCTAGTTATCAAATGTAGATAATTTTGCCAATATGGAAAATATGAATAATGGTCTCTCATTCACTTTAAATATGAATTTCCCACTAAGTAATTTTTTACTTACACCAAATTTTTTCTGGTCTGAGAGAGAAATTATATGGTCATCTTAATTATTGCTGCAATCTCTACATTCCCTATGCCTTTCTTCACTTCTCTCTACCTCCTTGTAGTTTTTCGAGGCTCACCGCTAATTTTGGTAGCCCTTATGGTTACTTTGTAATGTATGCATTATTATCTCCCTGTTTCACAGAAAATGGAAGTTATATTGTTTTATCTGGTTCTATTTTATTTGTGATCTATTGTTTCTATTACATTTTCAGAAGAAAAGGAAGGTGCTAGTTGCCAGTTGTGGTAGGCAGCTCTAAGGTGGTCCCTAATGCTCTCTTCCTCTTGGTATTCATGCCCTTATATAATACCCTCCACTTCAGTGTGAGCTGGACTTACTGTCTTGCTTCTAATAAAGAGAATACTGCAGAAATGATGGATTTCCACTTCCAAGATCTCTCTCTCTCTTACTCTGGTCACTCACATTTGGAAAGGCAGCTTGCCTTCTTGTAAAGTAGCACTGTGAAGAGTCCCACATGAGGGGGCTTGGAAATGGACTCCTGAGTCCTGCCAATAGCCATGTGAGTGAGCTTGGAGGCAGATCCTTCCCCAGTCAGGCCTTAAGACAGAATGCAGCCCTGGGTGAATACTTGATCATAGCCTTACGAGAGACTCCGAGCCAGAACTATGCAGCTGCACTGTTACTGAATTGCTGACCCACAGGAACTACGACATAATAAATGTTCCTTGATTTAAGTTGCTAAATTTTAGGGTAATTTGTCAGATAGCAACAGATAACACAAATCAATGCATTTCATGTAGCTCACATCCGATTTACCATTACAAAGACCAAGAATAAATTCTAGTGTGACTCAGAACTAAAAATGAAATAGGAAACATGTAAACGATTAAAGAGAAAAGTTGCAGGAATGAATTTAAAGAATAAAATTTCAGCATCATTGACAAGTCACCCAGACTGCAATAAAAGCCTTTTTTAATTGTAGAAATCTCCTATTCCTTTTATAAGAAACATTATGTCACTGAATTTGTTGATACTTAAATCCAATTTAGGAAAATGAATGGAGAGGAGAGCGATAGGTTTCCAAATGCCTTATTTTTCTCTTCTCATTTTGTATCTGAGGCTGTTCTTTGTTTATGACAGCTCAAGTGAATGGATATATATGGAGAGTCATCTTTTTCAATGTTCATGACCAGAAAATCCCAAGAGCAAACTTCAAGATATGATGCAACCACCCAAAATAAATTATGGTGTATTAAGTTTCCATTGTCTTAATTGAGATCAAATCTTGGGAAGAGGAGGAGTTACAATTAATCTTTTAAAGAGTAAGTCTTCAGTAAGTGACATAAGAACAATTCAGAATTTAAATCAATGTCTACCACTGGGATAAGCAGAGGCCTCACATGGTACCAAATCAGATGAGCAGCTTTGTTAAGTTTTTAAATATCTGTTGGCTGCACTATAAGATTATGTCCTTCATAATTATAACCATGATGGAACTAGCTTTCTCTGGACAACCAAGAAATATTTCTTTCCAATGTCTCCATTCCTTCTCATTATATACTTGGAAGCAAAGGTCAAGTATTATTTTTTAAATAAAGTTTTTTTTACTTTAGAATAATTTTAGATTTGCAGAAAAATTGTGAGGATGGTACAGAGTTTCCATATATCCCACACTAGTTTACCTTAACATCTAACATTAGTGTGGTACATTTGTAACAATTGGTGAAAAAATATTGATACGTGGTTATTGATTAAAGCTGTCACAGGTGTGACAGTTTCTCAGACTTTCCTCATTTTTGATGCCTTTGACAGATTTGAGGAACACAGGTCAGGTATATTGTAGGATGTCCCTCACTGGGATTTGTCTTATGTTTTTCTCATAATTAGACTGTTGTGCATTCTTGGGAAGAAGACCACAGAGGTAAAGTACCATTTTCATTTCAAAATATTAAAAGCATATACTGTCAACATGACTTTTTGCCATTGATATTGACCTTGATCAGCAGGCTGAGACAATGCCTGCCAGGTTTCTCCACTGTACATTTATTCTCTTTTTCCCCTTTCCGTACTGCACTCTTTGGAGAGAAGTCACTGTGTGTACTTCATGCTAAAGGTGTGAGGAGTTATGTTCCACTCCCTTGAGGGCAGAAGATATACATAAATAATTTGGAATTTTGCATGGGAGATTTTTTTCCCATAGCTCTCATTTATTTATTTATGCAATCATTTATGTGTGGATTTGTGGATACTTATTTCATGTATTTTTCAATATTTATGCCTTTTATATCCTGACATAGAATCTAGGACCTCAATAAAGTTATATGCAGTTGAAACACTCTATGGTTCTTCTTTCTATCTTGTTTCTTCAGCTACTTCTACTTGGTTGACAGATTCAGGATTCAATGGATTCAAGAAGCCATTAGGACATAATCTGTGGATAAAGCTTGAAAATATATGTTTTCCTTTTGTTTTTATACAAAAATCACTTGTAGTTATGGTTTTAAGAGCATACCTTCCTTTCCAAAATTTTTAAAATAAAATTTCAGCAGAAATCTAACACTTTGTTAGTTCTTGCCTTACTATGTAGCTATGGGTAGTGTTTTTAAATTAGGGGCCAATTAAAAATTATTTCTGAATAATTTATGAGGTTATTAATTACCAGGCCTTTTTGGAGAAGTGTTGTAAATAAAAAAGGAGCATTGCCCAAGTTATACTCTTGGACTACACATACCTACATTGTTGTGGGTCGAGGTGGAAGTAGAGAACCCTAGGAGTTTGAATTAGCTCTTCGTTATTCTTAAAGGGTTTTAGAGATGAAGCCAACAGGGCAAATAGAGAGGCCTGTGAGAGAGGTTTGGAATGGAGAGTGGGGAGATGAGTTAAAGTGGATCATCTTCAGGTTGTCATTGTCAAAATGGTAAGTCTCAAGTGACGTCAGCATCATGGCAGAGTGAGCTTGCCCAGGACTCACTCCCCTCCAACGTACAACAAAAAGGAGCAACAATATTCCAACAAAAAAATATCCTAATAGCACAGGAATCCTCGGAGACCGACAGCAGTCAAATGACAGAGGGCGGAGAGGCTGGAGCCCCCCTCAGAGGAGCTGGAAGGCGTAAGAGAGAACTTCACTCCCTCCCCTAAAGACTGTGGTTGTTGCTGCAGGAGGCTCCATCAGGGAAGGAGTGGGGGAGGGGTCGCACCTCTGCAGGATCACCCAAGACTCCCTAGGGCCCTTGTAACCTAGAGGGAGGCCCTCTAACAGTGTGAAAGCTTTCGCGTGGGGTGACCTCATCAAGCCAAGATCCCAGGAGACCAGATAACCAGAACTGATCAGGAAACCCGGGTCTGCAAGCAAGAGAAAGTGCCCCCCCCAAACCACGCCATCTCAGCTGAAGGCAGAGGGCTCAGAATATGCAGCTTTCGACCTCCATCTAGTGGTGACAGACTGTAACTGCAACCGAATAATATCACTATGGGGAAAAATAGTTATAGCATCAAACAATTCATAAAAGCTCCAGACCAGAAGGAAAACAATAGAAACATAGAATTATGTCCTGAGGACTTGGAAATAAGTAAACAACAATGAATTCAGAATAGCTATTGTCAAAAAGATCAATGAGGTAAAGGAAAATCTCGGAAAACAAGTCAATGAGTTCTGGAGTTACTTCACAAAAGAAATTGAAACTATAAAGAAGAATCAATCAGAAACGCTAGAGATGAAAAATACAATGGATCACATAAAACAGAATATGGATTCCTTGAATGCTCATGTGGACACCATAGAGGAGCAAATTAGCATAATCGAAGAGAGATTGAATGTCTCCAGACAGAGGAAGAGAGAGCACTAAGACTAAAAAGAAATGAAGAAAATCTCCTAGAAATAGCCCACTCAATGAGGAAATGCCACATAAGAATTATAGGTATACCCAAAAGCAAAGAAAAGGAGAACGGAGCAGAAAGTATGCTCAAAGAAATAATAGCAGAGAACATCCCAAATCTAGGGAATGAGAGAGAAATGTGTGTGGAGGAAACTTTCAGATCTTCTAGATATGTCAATGTAAAAAAACCTACTGCAAGTCATATACTAGTAAAACTGGCAAAAATGAATGACAAAGAAAGTATACTCAGGACAGTAAGGCAGAAGAAAATAACCTACAAAAGAATCCCTATCAGACTTCCAGTGGATTTCTCTGCAGAAAGCTTATAAACTAGAAGAGATTGGAATGATGCATTCAAAATTTAAAAGATAAAAATCTTGAGCCAAGAATTCTCTACCCAGCAAAAATATCCTTCAGATATGAGGGAGACATTGAATCTTTCCCAGACAAACAAAAGCTAAGGGACTTCGTAGCCACAAGACCTCTCCTACAAGAAATCCTCAAGAAGGCCCTCATACCTGAAAAAAGACAAAAAGGTATAGGGTCACAAAACACAGAGTAAGGAGACAAATAGATAGAAGCAGAATAGGATACCAAATATTCAACTGTAGCATTACGATAAAGGAAAGGAAAACACCAAAAACAAAGACAATCATCTCTTTAACCATAGACTCACAACACAAGTTAGAACAAGAGATGAAAATAATAGGAGGAAAGGGACTGAATCAGTTTAGGTTAAGGAAATAAGAGGCCATCAGAAAATGGGCTATGTTATGCACGAGATTCTGAATATAAACTTCAGGGTAGCCACTAAACTAAAAAATAGAACAGAGACACAAAAAATAAATAGGAAAAAGCTAAGAAACCAAGCATAAGAAACTGTGTAAGTTAATGGGTAGGCCAAACACACAGGACGAGAAAACCAGAAAAAGAGTGACAGAATGACAGCATTAAGCCCTCATGCATCAATAGTCACCCTTAATGTAAATGGATTGAACTCTCCAATAAAAAGACACATGGTGGCAAGATGGATTAAAGAACAAGATCCAACAATTTGTTGCCTCCAGGAAACACACCTCAGCTCCAATGAAAAACACAGGCTCAGAGTGAAGGGGTAGAAGATGATACTCCAAGCTAATGGCAAACATAAGAAAGCAGGTGTCACAATACTTATATCACACAAAGTAGATTTCAAGATAAGGCAGGTAAAGAGAGACATAGAGGGTCAAGATATAATGATCAAAGGGACATTACAACAAGAATAAATACCACTTATACATGTATATGCACCCAACACAGGAGCACCAAAGTTCATAAAGCAGCCATTAACAAACCTAAAAGAAGGTATCAAAAATAACACAATAATAGTAGGGGACTTAAACATCCCACTCACATCACTGGACAGATCATCCAGACAGAAAATTAACAAGGAAACAGTGGAATTAAACAAAAAGCTAAAACAGATGGACTTAATAGACATATATGGAACACTTCATCCCAAAACAGCAGAATACACATTCTTCTCAAGTACACATGGATCATTCTCAAGGATAGACCATATGTTGGGAAACAAAGCAAGCCTCTATAAATTTTAACAAAATGAAATAATAACAAGCATCTTCTCTGATCATCATACTATAATGCTAGAAATTAATCACAAGGAAAAAGCTGAGAAAGGGACAAAGATGTGGAGACTAGACAATATGATATTAAACAAGCAATGGATCATTGAAGAAATTAAAGAGGAAATCAAAAAATATCTGGAGACAAATGAAAATGATAGCATGCCGTACCAACTCATATGGGATACAGCAAAAGCTGTACTGAGGGAAATTCATCACAATACAGGCACAGCTTAAGAAACCAGAAAAATCCCAAATAAGCAATGTCAAACTACACCCAACTGAATTAGAGAAAGAAGAACAAACAAAGCCCAAAGTCAGCTGAAGGAGAGAAATAATAAAAAATCAGAGCAGAAATAAATGCTATTGAAAGAAAAAAGGCAGTAGAAAGGATCAATGAAAAAAAGAGCTGGTTCTTTGAGAAGGTAAATAAAATTGATAAGCCCCTAGCAAGACTGACAAAGAAAAAAAGAGAGAAAGCTCAAATAAACAAAATCAGAAATGAAAGAGGAGAAATAACAACAGACTCCACAGAAATACAACGGATTATATGAGAATACTGTAAAAAACTCTATGCCAACAAAATGGATAACCTAGAGGAAATGGATAAATTCTTAGACTCTTACAATCTCCCAAAGCTAAGTCAAGAAGAAGCAGACAATCTGAACAGATCAATCACAAGGAAAGAGATTGAAACAGCAATCAAAATCATCCCTAAGAATAAAACCCCAGGACCAGATGGCTTTCCTGGGGAATTCTACCAAACTTTCAGAGAGGATTTAATACTTATACTTTTCAAGCTATTTCAAAAAATTAGGGAGGATAGAACACTTCCTAACACATTCTATGAGGCCAACATCACACTGATACCAAAGCTCGACAAGGACATCATGAAAAAGGAGAACTACAGGCCAACATCACTGATGAACATAGATGCAAAAATTCTCAACAAAATTTTGGCAACCCTAATTCAGCAATTCATCAAAGGATCATACATCATGATCAAGTGGGATTCATACCATGGACACAGGGATGGTTCAACATCCACAAATCAATCAACGTGATACACCACATCGACAAACTGAGGAATAAAAACCACATGATCATCTCAATAGATGCAGAGAAAGCATTTGACAAGATCCAACAGCCATTTATGATAAAAACTCTGAACAAAATGGGGATAGAAGGAAATTACCTCAACATAATAAAGGCCATATATGACAAACCCACAGCCAACATCATCCTCAATGGTAAAAAACTGAGCATCATCCCCCTGAAAACAGGAATGAGACAAGGATGCCCTCTATCACCATTCTTATTCAACATGGTACTGGAGGTTTTGGCCAGAGCAATTAGGCAAGAAAAAGGAATCCAAATAGGGAGGGAAGAAGTGAAACTCTCACTGTTTGCAGATGACATGATCTTATATATAGAAAACACCAAGGAATCCATTGGAAAATTTTTAGAAATAATCAACAACTACAGCAAAGTTGCAGGGTATAAAATCAACTTACATAAATCAGTAGCATTTCTATACTCTAATAATGAAGTAACAGAAAAAGAACTCAAGAACACAATACCATTGACAATCACAACAGAAAGAATAAAATACCTTGGGGAAAATTTAACTAAGGAAGTGAAAGACCTATACAATGAAAACTACAAGGCTTTCCTGAAAGAAATGGATGATGACACAAAGAGATGGAAAGAAAGACATCCCATGTACATGGATTGGAAGAATAAACATAGCTAAAATGTCCATTCTAACTAAAGCAATCTACAGATTCCAAACAATCCCAATGACATTATTTACAGAAATAGAACAAAGAATCCTAAAATTCATATGGGGCAACAAAAGACCCCGAATTGTTAAAGCAATCCTGAGAAAAAAGACAAAAGCTGGAAGCATCACAATCCCTGACTTCAAAACATACTACAAAGCTACAGTAATCAAAATAGCATGGTACTGTTACAAAAACAGGTGCAAAGATCAATGGAACAGAATTGAAAGCCCAGAAATAAAACCACACATCTATGGACAGCTAATCTTCAACAAAGGAGCTGAGGGCATACAGTGGAGAAAAGAAAGTCTTTTCAACAAATGATGTTGGTAAAACTGGAAAGCCACATGTAAAAGAATGAAAATTGGCCATTCTTTTTCACCATTCACAAAAATAAACCCAAAATGGATTAAAGACCTAAAGGTAAGACCTGAAACCATAAGGCTTCTAGAAGAAAATGTAGGCCGTACACTCTTTGGCATCAGTATTAAAAGAATCTTTTCAGACATCATGTCTTCTCAGACAAGGGAAACAATAGAAAGGATAAACAAATGGGACTTCATCAGACTAAAGAGCTTCTTCAAGGCAAAGGAAAACAGATTGAAACCAAAAAACAACCCACTAATTGGGAAAAATTATTTGAAAGTCATGTATCCGACAAAGGGTTAATCTCCATAATATATAAAGAACTCACACAACTCAACAACAAAAATATCAAACAACCCAATCAAAACATGGGCAGGAGACATGAACAGACATTTCTCCAAAGAAGATATACAGATGGCCAATAGGCACATGAAAAAATGTTCATCATCACTGATCATCAGGGAAATGCAAATCAAAACTACACTAAGATATCACCTTACACCCATTAGAATGGCAAAAATAACCAAAACAGAAAGTAACAAATGTTGGAGAGGTTGTGGAGAAAAAGGAACCCTCATACGCCACTGGTGGGAATGCAAACTGGTGCAGCCACTCTGGAAAACAGTATGGATATTTCTCAAAAAATTAAAAATAGAAATACCATATGACCCAGCCATCCCACTACTGGGTATCTATCCAAAGAGCTTGAAGTCAGCAATTCCAAAAGTCCCATGCACCCCTGTGTTCATTGCAGCATTATTTACAATAGCCAAGACGTGGAAGCAACCTAAGTGCCCATCAACTGATGACTGGATAAAGAAGATATGGTATACATATACAATGGAATACTGATCAGCCATAAAAAAGAATAAAATCGTCCCATTCACAAAAACATGGATGGACCTTGAGGGAATTAGTTAAGTGAAATAAACCAGATAGAGAAGGACAATCTCCATATGACTCCACTCATATGAGGAATCTAAACATGTAGACTCACAGAACAGATTAGTGACTACCAGGGGAAAGGGGGTGTGGTGGTGGGCACAAAGGATGAAGGAGTGCACCTATAACACGACTGACAAATAATAATGTACAACTGAAATCTCACAAGGTTGTAAACTATAATCTCAATAAAAATTAGCTTAAAAAATGGTAAGTCTCCACCTCGAATTTTGGTGGCATTCTGCAATGTGTGTAAAGTACTTCACCCCTGACTCAGTTCAACTCTAGACAAATTTTAAATGGCTTTCCCTTTCCATTTGATTACTTCCTTTAAAATCACTTTCATTTATCCCTGACAAACACCCTTTAAACAATCGAATATCTTAATTATTAAAAACAATAAGAATTTGAACAATGATACCAAAAAGAACTATAATAAATGTAAAAATAACATCAAAAGGGGGCCTTAAAAAGAGACCAGGGTTAAGAAACAAATAAAACTTCCATACAATAGGATAAGAAAGATCATCCTTGTTTATTTTTTCCAAGTTTATTATAAGACTGTTAGAATACATAATTCTATAAATATATTTTTACCACAGAATTAGCTTAATAAATATGCCAGCTATCTTGGTGGTAGAGCCAATGTAGCAGAGAGATATGGGATGGTGGTGATGGGCTTTGCTTTCAATAAGAAGAAAGGGGTTTATTTTATGTGAACATACTTTATGGAAGTGAAAGGGAAACAGTAAGGTTTCTGGAACTTATAGTCTTCTTTTACTATCTTTGGTGAAAAGGGACAGAGCACTACAAATTGAAACACTTTGCTAGGCTCATCTGTTTCTACTCACACCATGCCTGATATACCAAATGAGAGATTTTCTTTCTCCTCCTGACACCAAATACATGTGTCTTTTCCAACACCACTTTTCCAACTCTCTGACACCAACTGGGTGTCAAACAATTCAATTCAATTCTGATAATATATACCCCAAATTGGCACAAACATGGAGAGCTCAGTGTTACAAGATTGCCCCCACTCAAATGCCCAATTACAAGTCCTGTACTTCTGACTGACAGACTATAGGTTGGGGGTTCCCACACCTCTGTCAGGAACAGCCAAACAGAAGAGATACATAGCCAATGTATGGAGGATGTCGAGACACAGAGCTTTCATGCCCCTTCCAGGAGAACCATCCTCCCAGCACTTCTATGGGTGCGCCCTTCAGCCCCACTTCACCAACCTGGAGGTTAAGGAGTGGGGCTGAAAGTTCTAAACTTCTAACCAAGGGTTGTTCTTTCTGGAGAACATGCTTCATCCTGAAGCTATTTAGAGACCCTGCCAAAAGTCATCTCGTTTGAACAAAAGAGAACAAAGGCACTCTTTTCATTTTTGTCACTCATGAAATTCCAAGAGTTTTAGGAACTCTGTGTCAGGAGTGAGGGACAAAAACCAAATATCTTCCTATGATGCCACAGATGGGTTTAGACAATTTTAATTGAATCATTTGGGATAATACCAAAAGTCTATCACTCTGTCTTGTTTTCATATTGAATATATAATGTTTTCTTACTATTTTTCTCCTTTTAGGGAGAAATTCTTAATTCTTATTTAAACTCCTGGAGCATACATTTTTTTCAAAAATTGATTCTATGCCACTTCATTTTATCTTGAGTTGAGCTGGCCAAAAATGAAGAAGCAGCCTGTAAACACATGGATGTTTATTTTTGGTCATGTTCACAGTAAACACAGAGATTGGTTCTTATTTTTTATTTCCAAAGTTTGTGCTTTACGAAAGGACTGTTTTGGGTGGGATTTGCCCATCTTTAGAGCTATGAAGAAATCCTAAATTAGTCAAAACTCTGTGTGTCACAATTGAGCATAGCAAGCTCATATGGGTAAAGCAAGCACCTGTTTACATGTTAAGAAAACACAGAGTTGAAATGAAATCCTAAACAAGAATTATTCTGTTAAAATTCAATTTATCCTATTGGAAGCCTTGAGAAGAAATTACTTCTTTAATCTTACCTAACCAGTTATGAGAACTTAACTTGCTGTGCCAAGTTCTACAGCCTCTTCCCAGCTGTTGGATAATTTATGAACAAGAACAATAAGGAAACTTGCACAAATCAAGGGACAAGCTAGGCAGATTTCAACCTCTTGGAAAAGAACTTGGAAGTATAGGAATTGACTTACACTGAGAGATCACTTTACAACTATGAAAGTCATGAATTTTACGTGCTGCTGGAAATGTTAAAGCAGCCTGCCTCAACAATTGTGAATTGTGCAAGCAAGTTTTCTATTTGAATGCCCAGGTGTGGTATACCATGTTTATCCAAAGTGAGTTTAGCTAGGATTTGTTTATTAGTTCTGGTGGACTCTCAGGTATTCCTGGAGCACCCATCTTAGTGAAGCTATAAACTCCAGGATCTCCCAAGGCCACAGAAGTAATCCGCTGGAACTCAGTGATAATTAGGAAAATATGACTGCCACACCTATTATTCAGAGGCTGGTGTGAGAATGCCATCATTCCATTTAAGTACCTCATGTCTTTACTGATCTGTGTTTTCATTACCATTTGGCAACTCTGCCTTTGCTTATACATCATAATGCTTGCTCAACCTTAGGAAATGACCAGTAGAAAATCCCAACAGCTATCGTTGACCTTTCACGTTCTTTGCCAGTTGTAATTGTTCCTGAATGTTATACTCAGTCTGTAATTTCATGGCAGAGAATAAAACTACAATAATGTAGACCAGAGGTCAGAAACTGTTGACTAAAGGAGATTTATCTATTAGAATGTTTAATATATTTTTTAATTTGAATACTTTTCAAAGGTCATGCCCACTTCTTTTCCTAACAGTGTCCATTGTTCTGAATCCTAAATTTACATTTTCTGTTTGGCACCTGAAGTTATTTGAGTTTGTTACCCATTCAGTAGACAAATGGAAACCAAAGCTTATATGTTGTTTATAATGATCATCAATTAAAATAATAAATGCACAGCTTTCAAGGTTTCTCCACCCTGATACAGCAAAGATTATTTCGGGGACATGTCTACACTTAAGAGTTGTTTACAAAGGCACTTAGAAGGTCTGACAGATGCCAGAGGAAGTGAACACGGGTTTTTGGTCTTGTACTTCTCCTCCTTGACTTCTTTAACAGTTTTATTTTCATTTGTCTGTGTATGCAAAATTTATTTCTTTGGGCTGGAAGAAGAAGATGTATCAATGAAAGCTGAACTGAAATTAGTATTCCAAATTTTCTTTCATAGTTCCTAGCCTTCACTCCCTTATTTATCAGAAGAGTACAAACTAGATATGCTAAATTTATAAAAGGGTAGTATCACTCACTGTTGTTTAACCTTTAACTTTCAACTTCTATCACTAAGATATTTGGTATTTTCAATTATATATTTATTTGTGCTCTTAGTGAAGTAAGAGGGACACTGAAGTCAGTTTCAATCAAAGCCATTTTAGTAATGGTAAATTATCTGGAATTGAAAAATTAAATACTAATCATAGACAATATAGGATTTTATCCGAACCAGACTTCTTTGATTATCTATATATAGCTGTATGTTAATATTATCTGGCAATCTAGGCTTGCATTTTATTAACATTTATTCTGAATAAATTCTTCCCTCAAATATGAATTTGTTGAGCACGAGCAAAGGTTCCATTTTTTGCTGTCACATTGAGATGAAGTCTACTGTGATGAATTATTAGGACAATGAAAATTAAGCAAGAGTGAAGGCTATAATTTGAGAAGGAAATAAATCCGCAACTTGCAGAAAGAATAGTAGCTTGGAAGATTTATTCTCTCTTTTAAAGTTGCCTGTCACAATATGGTAACACTCGGCATCAGGATTTGAAAGATGGTTTCAAAATCCCCTCATTGACAACATTTCTAAGTGGCGAACTTTTCAAGTGTCACTGTGGGGGGTCTTTGTGCCTATCTTTTATCTTTGCCACGACTTGAAGGAGCCATCCATAGCAATTACTGTCTGGGAAGGGAGGCATAGGCTGCTTTGCAAACAATATGACTACTCAGTTAAGTAAGAACAGTGAGATAAACAGCAGGCACACACTCCTGTAAGCTGGTCTTGGCATTTGGAGCAACGACAGGCAATGATGAGAAGAAACTCCAGGATCCCTATAATGGGGTAGTTGGAGCACTATTCCTGACCTATCTTGTTCCATAAAATTAACTGGTTTACGGTTGATGCTCATATCTCAGTTTGGGGATAAGATCGTAATTCTCAATAAAATTAACTTAAAATTTAAAATGCAATGAAGTGAACACAAATATGCATGTCTTAGTCATCATTTCTCTATTTTTTGTTTTCTGATGCACAGCGTATAGTTATGGAAGTTCTGCCATACGTTTTATTCTGTGGCAAATATAAAGCAGTATGAAACTAAGACTCAACCTTTACATAAGTGGAAGAGGAAGACAGTGACATTTGTGGGTACCGACCAAATGTTCAATAATGTCCTAACAATTATTTCTAGCTTGGGTATTATTATGCCCATTTTACAGAGGAGAAAATGTAGACCTTAAGAACTTAGACAATATGACAAAGGTCAGGCAACTAGTAAATGGTATCATCATAATTTGAACCCAAGCTCGTCTAACTAGTTTTTCTCCTAATGCCATGTATCGTTCTGCCATCCAAGCAAATCAGCATCTATTTTGGGAGTTTATGAGCATCAGAATGCCTAAATTCAAATAGCTAGCCCCTTCACGTGGACAAGTTCCTACACCTTTCTAAGTCTGATTTTTCTTATGTTACAGGCCATAGTTAGGGGTACAAAGAGTTCACTCAGTGTATCGGGGAACATCAGGATAAGATTAAAGATGAAGGTTATTTGGTAAATTTAGGGTGGGCAAGTGCAAAATTTCAGAGAAATATGAAACCAGCTCATCCATTGAGAATAACAGAGCCGGATGATGTACTGAGGCTCTACGGCACCACTAACGATTCATCCTAACAAATGGTTTAAAATGAAGGAGTTCAGAACAGACGAGTGTTTTTCTGCAGCCACTTTGACCTGCTCAGAGGCAGGGTACAGCATATGAGGAGAGCTGGGTTTAATCAGGGTTGAGATATAGCCCGGCTTGTAAGATGGAGTGAATTGAGGATGTATAGAAGGGAGAAATATAATGATGAATCATCGAATCAAAGCTGAATGAGGAGGGAAATGAGAGCATGGAGGTGTGGAGGGGAAGGACAGTGAAAACGTGGTGTGTCAATGAATTAAAGATTACCCTGGGGTCTATGAAATGTGGGAATAGGGGACTAGAGAGAATGAGCTAGAATAACAGCAATGAGCTGGGCATCGTTCTAAGTGCTGGGAATACAGCAGCAGACAGAACGATGATGTGGAGATTCTTGAAATTTTTGGTTTGAAAGGAGGTCCCTATTTGCCAGAAAGTTGATAACCACTGGTCTGGACTTGGTTATAAAAACTTTAATCTGCTTAACAATTTAATTGAGGGGTAGCAAAGGAAACAATTTACTGTGACTTTATATGTGGACTCCAGGAAAAAAAAGAAAAAGAATTTGCTGCAGAGTTTTTGTGTCCCTTGTAGGCAATCTCAAATTAAAGGAAAGCTCATCAGCAAATGTTTATTAAGCACTCATGTTCATGAACAGTACCTCAGAGTTCATTGATTGCTGGGAATAATTGTGAAGTTGGGGAGGAATATATTTTAATAATAAAAGTCCAAGTATTTTAATTTTTTCCTGTGCATTTCATGCAGAACATTAGAATTAAATTAAATTCAGCCAAAGTTTACTACGGTGTTATCCCTGACCTAAATGATTTTACAATCTAGTGGGGAAGAAAAACGTGTTCCAAAATTACCATAACAAAACGCATGAAGTGACAGGTGTCAAAAGTTAAGTATAAACACAAGGCTAGGGAGCCCCAAGGAAGGCGTGATGAATTCTTGCTTGTGGTGTCTGAGGACTTCAGAGGGGAAATATCGTTTTTGCTATGTTTTGAAGAATGAGCTGCATTTACAAAGGCCAGATAGGGATGCAAGAAAATAGTGTATTTGAGAAATATTCTAGGCTGAGGAAGGGCAGGGATGAAAGCCAGAGGCAGATAAGTGCAGGTTACATTGAAGGAATGTGATAATATTCTTTTCTTAATGAACAGGTACTCTGGGCATTTTGAGTCTCTGACTTTAGAAATCCTTGTTTTGACATAAAGGTGAGTGTAATAGTAGCAGAATGTCTTTTTTAGGTATAAACCTCTCACTACATTCTAGTCTTGATTGATACTTTTGGAGAATGTTGTGAGAAATGTTTGAGAGAAATCCAAGATGCCTGCTAAAAATATAGATAGCTTTCAGAAACCATTATCAATTGTTTTCCAATATTCATTGAAGTCCTTATGAATTTGCTATGGTGAAGCGAAGTAGACTTTGAAATTTTTTTTGTAAACATGAATGATATAAATTAACTTGAATATATATGTCAAAATATTAATTTCAGAAATCTTTATCATCTGTCTAAAGTAGCTAATATTTTAATATATTTAATATTTTTCTAAGCTATGAAAGATGAACAGAATTCCTGACTTTATTCTAAAGCTCTTCATGTGTATATTGATATTTATCATGCTTATACTTACAATTTTTTGTTTGGTGGGTTACTACGGTTTTAATTATGAGGTACATTGAAATGTGTGGCTCTGTCATTTATAATTATGGGAGGATAGCTAGAAATGTGAACTCCAGGTTTAGCCAATAAAATACATATACCAGTGACTCCATTGACATATATTTTAAATTCCTCATACTCACTTAATCTCATTAACTTTCAGAACATTTGCAAAATAAGTTTTCATTGAAAATATACAAAGCACTTGACCCGCAATAAATCTCAGGAAGAAGAGCAACCAAGAACATTTTCATTGTTTTCATAGTGGGACTGAGGTCTTAAAAATTCGGAATGTTAATATTTACATTGGTATCAGTTGATAAACAATTCTTCGCAGCCCAATAATATTTTCACTTTCTGATGTAAAACTAAATATGTGTTTCGAGTTCTCTCCGGTTATCCTAGCTGCCATGTAGTTTTCAGAATTACTAAGTGTCCACGAAGGGAATAGCACATAGAGCTCATAACTTCTTCGGCCCGAAGAGACTGTTTCTACTGGTGAAAGTGTTCGTCGTGTATTTAGAGCAGAAAACTCGAACTAGTGAGATAGAATAGAAGGTTCTGTCCTCTAGTAATATGCTGTGGTGTGTTACTGTATGGTATCAATCCAAACAAATCAAACATATATATAAAACATTGGCTGAAATTACAGTGTATTAAACTTCTACTTCTATTCTCTTATGTGGGTATTAAGAAATGATTTTTTCCCCTCTGAATTGGAACTTTGATATTTGTACCATCCTGCCCTTATTACTGTACAATTCCAGCTGATGACGAATTGTGATTTTATTAGTTCCACATGGAGAAATTTTCTCCAGGGAATAGCCTGTTCTTTATGACATTTATTATTGTAGAGTAATCCTCTTTCGACTTTTACCAAAAATGAGTGCTCACTCTAGTGGCTAAAACCCAGCTATTCTTGAACTAAACCAAATGGAAATATATACAATGAACTGAAGAAAGATACAAACAGTAAAACTGAAATATTTGTATAGGCTTACTCTCATTTGGTTAAAGTTTCCCAGAAACTTACTAATATTGGAGAGACTAAATTACTTACAATTAGTACTGAAATATGCTAAGTGACTTTACTTGACTAAACTAAGAACTTTAAGCCTTCGAGTGATTGTAATTTTTGTCATACTTGTGGAAAAAGATATTTACTGGCTGGCTACTCAATTTCTTTTTTCTGTATGTGACAGTTACTCTGCGGGTTAGGGCAGGATCAGATTAAACACAGAATATACGTTTGAATCTTTGCAGTCTACAAAGAATGTCTCTGTTCCATGGCCCAAATTTTACTTCCCAACTCAAGCTGCCTCTTGCCCATGTAGTCAGTAAAGTCACTGGCCTGAGTGAGAGAATGCTGACAGTGGCTCTCAGTGTTCACCATCAGGTGTAGAGGACAATGGCATCCTCTTTGAAAGTAAATCTGTGGAGTAAAATATGTTCTGGCTCTCACGGCCCAAAGTAACAGGTCAGGTTTCCACTAATTTTTGACATACCATTTCTTGAATGCCTATTTTGTGTCATGCATCTTATATTTATTATTTCTAATCTTCTCACCAAACCTGCAAGGTAGTTGTTATCATTGCCATCTTTACATATGAGAAAACTGAGGCTCAGAAAGATTAAGAAACTTGCCCCAAATTGAATAGTTAATACTGATGGACCTAGGCTTTTATTGTGGAAGTATCTGGCTCTGTCCTGGCACTTCAGGGAAAATTTATGAGGGTTACTAGGCTAAGCTGCAATAGACCAGAGCTGTAATAGTTTTCTATTGCTGTGTGATAAATTACCACCAAATTAGTAGCTTAAATCAAGACAGAATTGTTATTTCACAGTTTCTGTAGTACAACAAATAAATATTTATAATTTAACATACAATTTTATATAATTTATATTATATTTCTTTTTATAATTTTATACTTATAGATGTTATAATATATACGTATATATAGAAGCATAATATAATGATAGGAGTGACATCACCTTTGCCATATTTTATTGGTTAGAAATGACTCACAGCCTATCTACACTCAAAGGGGGAGGATTAGATAAAGGCATGGATCGTGGGTGGTGGTGGGGGCGGGGGGGGGGCGGTGGGTGGGTCGCCCTAGGGCTATCTGGTCTACCACATGTGCCTATAAGAGTAGAGCATAACTGTTAGGATATTTTCCTATGTTTTCATTCTTTTCTCTTTTTCCCGTTATTTTTTTTACCATTTATTATTCCTGTTTTATCTGATTTATCAATCAAATAATCACCCCTGAGATAGGTTCAGCAATGCACAAAATAATAACTAATATTCTGTGAATGCTCAGTATGTTTCAGACACTGCTCTAAGCATTTTATAAGCATAAAATATTTTATCATATACATCCCCCTATTGTTCCCATATTATTTAAGAGGAAACTGAGGCTGAGGGAAATCAAGTGGCGTGCTCAGAGTCACAGTGAGTAGGAATGGGTATGGCTGGGTTGCAAGCCCATTCATCTGGGCCCAGAGACCGCGCTCTCCCAGAAAGAGTGTTTCCTGATGGTCAGTAAGCCAGGCCCCTGTGACTCAAACAAACACTTTTTGTGAATCTGTGCCCTATATTAATTTTAAAATATGGTCTTCATAAAAAAACCTTAATAAACCCTTTGGTGAAAAGAAACTTGACATTTCTTTTAACAGTAACACAAACCCCTTTTGAGTTCTAATTTTTAGAGCTATGTGTTCGATTGGGAACAATGTGCTATTTCCTTGTACCTCCTTGGCTCCTGGCCAGTGTTCTCTTGTTAGCGTGAAGATGGAAATAGGGTTCAGCACTGAGAAAACTCTGCTAGGAGTAGATTGTTGGTTTCTGGGAATGGTAAAACCTAGAATGTTGTTTAATGTAGTCAAAATCTTGAAATTTTAAATGTAAGAGGGAAAATAGCAAGTTTTATAGAAAACTGAAATTAGGGTTATATTTGAAAAGCAATTTAATATGATCAACCTACCCTTTCAACAATACTCTCTAAGACATGTCTTCTTTGGCGGTCTCACAAATTGTATAATTAACATGTAGTTAACAGAATGTTGTTGCTAGGATTCAAATAGCAAACATCAGAGTGGTTGTGCTGGGGCTCTCCTTTGGATTTCCTCTTCTGGTTGTCAAGCACATCCTCTGCTTGCTTTTTCCCTTTGCCAGTGGAAGTTTCCAACGGAATTCCTCCATTGGTGTTTATTCTATGGTCATGTAACTTTCTTCTACCTGAGTGATGGAGGAGGCCTTTTTCTTTGAGTGTGACAATTGAACTTGGAAACAGAAAACATAAGGGTCCATGCACTAGTTCTCCCCATAGGTGCTGAGTAATGGGAGCATCTTTTCATCTTTTTTAGGTCACAGTGCTGCTATGATCACAGTTGAACGAACTAGAGAAAACCAAGCCAGGCAGAAAGAAGTTGACACATAGAAAGACACTATAAGTGATCTTATTTATCTGGTTTATCAGCGTTGGGTATCAGCATTTTTATTGCAATAATCGATGATATATACCAAGTCCAGAAGTATAAACATGCCTGGAGAAGATCCTTTACCATCCTCTTTTGCAGAGTTAGTAAGAATTGTTTGAGAATGAATTTCTAATTTTTTCAATCTAAAGAATTAGTGAAGTTATTCTCCCCTGCCTTGACCAAGAGGATTATTCTGCTCCAGTTTATACCAGATTTCTTAAATTATCCAAATTTTGCTTATTTTTTTCTGCCTGTCTCAATTTCTACAGAAGTATGTTGTGGACACTTGTTGATTTGCATTTTCAACATCCATTTTCTTCCTACTGATAAGAGGACAGTGATTTTGCTTTGGGGGACTTATCCTATTGGGTATGATTCAATGGGACTATTAATCAAGGGGCCTGCCCTTCTCCAGGCAAAGGGCCCATGATCCAAGTCAGCTAGATTTTCTTTCCTTAGAATTTGATTCCTAAACTGAGAACCAAAAAAATAAACATGGTTGGAGCTGAGTGATCCTGTTGGTGGTGCCCCAAAGAAACTTTTCATTAGTTCTTGATGCCAGATTCCTGTAGCTGCTTTTCCTAAACTGTTTGAGTTGGTTTTAAAAAATCATTCCTTTACCTCTATGTTGTATCCCATATCCATCCTCCAAACGTCTTTAACCAGCACTGGTTTCAGTTGCCTGTTAAAGCTTCTAACTGATATAAGAAGACAATTTAATTATTCCCCCACATTTTACCTACAATTACGTAGGTCACAAATGTACCCAACAAAGTTCTCTTTCTATTTTTATGTTTATCTGTCCTTGTCTCTGTGTTCTCTTTTTGTTCTGACCCTACTGCTATTTTTGGAAAGAAGAGTATATCAAATTTTTTGGGGGTTTGTGTTGAAACTAATTCTTACACTGGATAGAAAGAATAGATACAATTTATTTTCTATTAATCATCTTGCCATACAATTCATCCAGGCTGATTGTCTATTTGTTTCTCTCTTGTAACTATATAGGCTGCGAAGTGCTTAGCACAGAACTCCTTGAGCCATCCTAAATGTTTATTAACCCTCCATCACTTTGTGAGTTCTGATAAATTATTAAAGTATTTAAGCCGAGCCTAAAGACAACAAGGAGTTCTCTAAAGAGGCGGCAGAGTTGACTGTGTGACCTTAAACTGTTAGATACTTTGAGCCCATTTTATTCTTGTTGCCATTGGACAAATAGTATTACATGAAAAGATGGGCTCAAAATGGTAGCAAGCCTCTGAACAGACTGTCCAAACATGGTACACTGAAATGAGGAGACTCTACTCCCAAAAAGTGAGATGTTGATGCACTGAGGAGCAACTTTAAATAATTTGAAAAATAACAGATCTTCTTAAAAAAAAATCAGAATATATCATTACATCAGAGATCAAAAGAGCTTCCAATTGCAAACGGAATCCTAGAACATAAGTGGAAAGGGTATAGAAAAAATTATTATTAAAACACTTTCCTTTTAGCAACAGTCGCTCACTCAGAACGCCTCAGTAGTCTTGGATTCACATTTGAGCATGAATAACAAGGATTTAGGCAACCATATATATGCGTGATTTCCGTGAGTATGCTTGACTAGTTATTATTTAAACAGACTAATGTTAGTACTCTAAGTCTCAGGAATTGCCGTCTCTTCTCCACTAACTCCAAAATTCACCTTATCGTTGGCAAATTGGGTAATAAAGCTAGTGACACTACTTGCTTTTATTTGTTTCTTGACACTCATCACACATTAGGCGGCTTAGGTCAGTAAGATCATGCTTTAGAAACACACATTTCTTTAATACAGAACAGCTCTTTGTTCTGATATGAGATGCATAAGCTTTCTTTGTGTTTTCCTCTTTTAAATCATTACTGTCTTCTATGGAATGGTGAATCCTAGATAATCTCTAGTTGGCTGAATTTCTGAATCCTTCTAGCATCTTGCAGAAAAATCCTCTTGCATTCAGAATTAAATGTAACAAGTTTTCAGGGAGCCAAAGTCAGGACCATAACCAGAATTCTTAGCATAATACATATATATATGTGGTCCTTTTTAAACAAGAAAACTTTGCACAAAATAATAGACAGAAGTGAATCTCCTAAAATAGGGCCAAAATTTCATAATAGTGCTGGGGGCAGGGATGTGATTGAGGCTTTATCCTGAAAAATAAAACTAGCAATACAGATAATTGTATCTACATTTGGCATAATCTGGGCAAAAATTTAAATTAATGAATGCTTAAATAGAGAATTGCCTAAGCATTATTTTTTTTTTACATTTAGATGAAACAATAGTATGATAGCACCACATGATATTTTAAAATTGAATTTTGTGGCAACATCATAAAAAGGATCAATTTTACAAAATATAAGAGTGCCACCATTTTTTCCAAGAGCCACCTTTTAGGCTTTAAAATTCAAAGCATCATCGTTTGAAGCACCTTGTTGATTTTCTCTTCTTCAATTGTTTCCTGGTTTAAATCAGCCTGATCTTCATATGTCTGTGGCTCTGCCTCTGATTCCAGCAGTTGCTACAAGATCACTTACACGATTGTTATAAAAGTTTGTTCTTTTTGCAGTATTTGAAAGTTTGCATATATTTGTGTTTTGTACTTAGATATTTTTCATTTTTTACAATGATCCAGAAGATGATGTTATCTGAAGAACCGGGTTTGTGCTAATGTTAAGAAGGATGGATGCTTGAATGCTTTTCCTTCTTTGGACTAGAAACCATAGAGACCGAGGTAATAAATAGACAGTACTCCACTTTACACAATGAAAAGGCACTCAGGACTTAATTTGGAATTACCTGGAATTATCGATTGATGCTTGAAATTTGTCAAAAGAATTAACAGATCATGAACTGAAGCTTCTAGTCATCCTTCACCACGTCTGATAAATCTCAGTACTAGTAAAAGCACAAATATCGAGAGCAGACTTATCACACCGTGGAACTTGAAAATGACATAGCCCAATCGGCCCTAATTTTTGCTTCCAATTTCAGTAGTATCTCTACCTTATGATTTTTCTTTGGGTGCTTCAGCTGTCACTCATGACCTCTGGCTATAGACCCCCACGAGCTGGCTTTTTCCCACTGTGGACTTTTATGGCATGAATTGATTTCTAACCACTACTTGAGCAGGATGAAAGAAGAAAATAAATGAGCAATTCTTCAAAATGTGTGAAAGAGTTCAGAAACAATAGCTGTCCTTTATATTGATTGTTGGCAAATCTTATGTCTAGCAATTACCATTAAATATCCCCCCGACTGCTGAGGAAAGGAATGATTTATCGCACACTTTGAGTATTAGTGGTCAGTTACACAATTCATTGCACTATGCCTTTAGTTCAATAACTATACTGAATTTTGGCTTAATTAGAACTTTGTATTTAAAATGCTAGCTAGTCATGATCTGCCCATATAAATTATAACGGAAAGCACTGGAGAACAGGATGACTGTGATATGTCATTGATGTTGCCATCATTTTTTTCTTCCCTAGAAAGGACATTATCTTTTTTTCTCTCTTTTCCTTACTTCAGATACTTAAACATAAAGTCCACCTTCATTATTTTCTTTTTTCCTTTCTACATTTTCTCCCTTTCCCTCATCTGCTCCCCTCTTCTTTGTCTCCTTTATGTTTGAATTTCCACTTCTTCAGTTATTATTGTTATTTTAATGATCATCAATGCCCTCCCAAGAGTGGGGCCATGTATAAGTTGGTCATCTGTAGTAACCTCTAACACTGCTGGGCACCATGCTAGGAATATTGACATTTACTCCTTCCCAAAACTATACAACATGGGTACTATGGTTAGCCTTCCCATTTTAAGGATGAGAAACTGAGGCAAAGAAAACTAGGTCATAAAGCCAGTAAGTGGCAGCACTAGAATTTGAACCCAAGCAAACTGCTGCAGAGTCTGGTAATAACAACTAAGCTATGGAGTCTTTCATAGAATAAGGAAAAAAAAATATGGTTACTCTTCCCAAAGATCTTACAATTTAGTAAATTATGATGATCAGACGTAAGCACAGTCTTGGAAAATGTCACTTCTCATATGTTAGAGCAGATTGGAAGAGATTGCCAATTGGTTGTCTTGGCTTCCTTTGCTCATTGAGAACAGCAGCAAAGGTGTTTACATTTTACTTATTTAATATTAAGAGTCTATAGAAACTCTTTAGGAATCTTTAAACCAGTCATTTCATTTACACAGAGAAGAAGTGCAGCTGAGAAATCAAAGCATGGACTTAAATGTAGTGAAAATTATCATTTTTTCCCTGAGTAAGCCTTCCATTATTCCTCTGGAATTTCTCTTTTCCATGTAGTGGCTCTTTTATTGGTGAGACTTTCCTGAGTTATTCATTGACAGCTGCAAAACTGCTTTGCCAAGTTAAAAATAAAATCTGTATTTTGAAAGATGCTTATTTGTTAAACATGAGATGATTTATTTAGTTGCCTGTTTATAACAGTTCTAAAGAGATGCAACTTTAGGAATATATTTTTATCTGAAACACTATTAAGAATTTATTCATATTCTCCCATGTTTAGAATTTTATTCTCTCATTTTTGTAATATCCTCTGTAATTAAAATGCTGACAAAATAGAGGCTTTTACTTTTTCGTTTTGTTCTCCTCATATCCTTCCTTATTAATGTCCTCCCATAATCCTCCACTGTTAGTTTTCTAGGCAGATAATCAAATGGATATTATCTATTAAACACCATTTAAGAGCTCAAAACAGCAGTTCAGCTCTTCAACCTAGCGTTCACCAAGCTCTGCAGCACTGCTGTATCTTTCTGACTCACCCTGTTTTATATTCTTCTCAAAATAGGTCATCTTACTACGGTATTCATCATTACCTTCCCCAGGCTTAACTTAGCATGAGCGAACAAAAGGAAATTTATAAGTAGTTATTTAATATAGGATGAGAAAATTTATGAATGAAGAAGTTAATGAATGAAATGCTCAACTGTTAGCCTCACTGCTTTCTGCAAGGGCATTTAGCCCTCAAAAATGCATCTTCATTTGTTCGCTTAAGCTGCTTCCAAGATTTCTTTCTTACTTTTCTCTTAGCCTCTCATCCTTCAGGTTGTAGCTTGAATGATCTTTACACAGTATAATATATGCAAATTGAGCATATGTAATAGTTATAGCTAAAATATTAGCACATTTTGTTCATTTTCTATGGTTTTTAAAAATTTTAAGTTCTAACACTGAATGAGTATCATAACATTCTTGAGAGAACAGCATATATTTGATGTAGATGAAAACAAGTCAGAGAATGTCTACGAAGATTTGGTCTAAAATCCGTCCCTGTGGGAGTCTCAGAGGTATGTACAACCCTAAATAGTGCATAAAATCTCAAAAATAGTTACAACTTTCTTACCACGTTTCCTTGTCAAGATTTAGAATAATTTTCAAAGATGCATTTGTTTTTGTTTGGAAAATACGTGTTTATAGAAAAACCACACCAAACTGAAATTTAGGGAAAGGTTGGCCCTGAACGAAGATCTCTGAATAATCCCAGCCTTCTCTGGGCTCTACTAACCCACAAAGGCAGCCACGGCAGTATGAACAGATGGTTTCCTGGGTGCTAGAGGAGGGATTGAGAAAACAAGCGGGGGTCAGCAGGTCCCAGATGGTGGTATAAGGCAGTTTATTTTGTCAGTATGTCTTGGGGCCCTGCTCTTAGATGGCAGGATAGCTGGGGTGATTAGTGACTCCAAACTGTCCTATGTGTGTGCATTAAGATTTGTTGAGCTGGTCGGTGTTCTGGAACATCCTGAGTATCTATGCCATCATGGTAACCAGAACGGTTGGTCTCTTTTGGACTTGAATAAGTCTGAGATTGTCATTGTGTCCTTGCTAAACTGTGTGTCTGAAGCCACAGTATGAATGGATTTCTGAGTCTATCTGTAGAGATTATTAGCCTGGTCAGTCTTTCTGGACTGATTCAATTATTGACCATATCAAAGTTTCTCTTACATTCCTCTTGATATCTGGCTGAAATCCTGTTCTTATGGTTAGAATGAAGCTTTAGGATAATCATGGCCTGGATAGAGGTGTTTGTGTATAAGAGGAGACCCAGGCAGGCTTAGAGTTAGATCAAGTCTTCTGTTCTCCAGATCTTCTGGATCTACACTCCTGCAGGGCCGCTTGATGCTTTCAATTAGCCCTTCCAGCAATGCAGGAGGAGAAATTCTGACCCCCTCTCATCTAACCCCTCCAGTTAAGGTTGGGGACAGGAAACAGGTCAAGGCAAAGGTGAAACCACAGCCAGGTCTCAGGTTATCTGTGTGGTAGGACCTCCCTTCACTCTTCACAAATCTTCCTCCTCTATCTTTGACCCTATGGCAACCATATCTACAGGTGTGATCCTTTTTTGACAAAAGATCACAAAAGATCTCAACATCTACCCTCCTCCACCTTCCTGTCCATGATACTGAAGCTTATATGAGTCAACAAAGGCTGTTAAACACAAGTTGTTTGGAAGCTGGAGCCAGCTAACTTTGATTCTGATCCCTGCTCTGCGTTTTACTGCCTAATTGACTTAGCGGAAAGAATATAAAATATCTTAAGCTGAATTTTCTCTTCTGTCAAGTGAGTGGAGCAAAAATTCTGGATAAATGGTAGATGCTTCCTAGATCCACTGTATTCCTAGGTACCTTCATGTTGCTGAGCATCTGGCAGTGAGGATTGTGGGCAGGTAATGCTAGTGAAACCAGTATCTGTCTCACTGTGGATCAAAAGACCTAGCGAGAGGTTTATTTCCCCATGGAAGAAGAGCCTGGGAGGGTAGCATCCATGAATCCTAGCAGTGAGCATCGATACATGGAAGATTCTGTGCAGATATTCTGGTCTACAGAGATCTCAGATTATCTGGGGGTAGTGATGAGTGGTTGACATTAATGTGTTTGTGATTATGGTCCTTTCGTTCCTGAAGAATTAAGGAGAGGTTGAAAAGATGGGCTGAGTTCAATTTTCTTCTGAGTCAGGGGGCCTGGGAGGAACAGAAAGCCTTCTTCTTGGTGGTGACTGGAGACTGGTATCTTGATGCCTTATACTTGCCATCTGACAAGAGTAGAGACATTTGCACTTCCATAATTCATTGGAGACCCCTTACTTAAGGTACCCCAGATGCTGGACTTGAGCTCCAATAAGCAGATAAAGGAAAATACACATTCTGGTAGGAATCCAGGAGCCAGAGAGAGGATGAATCAGCATAAAATTCAAAACAGGTGGCCTCTAATAAATCTGAGATAGTATAGAAGAAATATAAAAATATGCATCAAATTTAAGAAATGATGGTTATGAGTGCACATAGGGAAATTGAGGCAGAACTCACTAAATATTCATGTAGTGCTCTACTATTCAACCAGTGCTGGCCAATGGATTATAAACAGGAATATATTTGTCATTTCTAGGCTAAGGCAATGAAGAGGTGGTGAGTCACTTTCATCTTGGTCTTTTCTTGCCACAGTGACCTTGGAGACCACTTATTCCAGATGGCAACGCTATAAAGTGGAGGAAGATTGCCAGATATATATTGAGCCACAACGTGTGAGAAAAAAATAATCCAAAAACAAAACTACTATTACATTAAACCAGTGAGATTTCTGATTTCGTCTATTACCATGACATAGTCTTGTGCTACCCTGGCAAGTGCTGGCATTCTCTCTTTGCATTCGGCAGTGTTATTACGTAGTTTATTCTCTCACTCCAAGTCACTTGAGCACCAGACAGGCAAATCCATAGATTATTGCAAGACTTTAATATTTAGGATGAGATGAAGGTTCTCTTACTCTGGAAGGCAGATTTTAGGGCATTGCTTCTCAAACTTTAATGTGCATATGAATTAACTGGAGAGCTTGTTAATATTCAGATTCCAATTCAATATATGTAGAGTACTCTTATAAATTCTGAATTTCTAGCAATCTCCCAGCAACGTTAATGCTCCTGATCAATGGGCGACACTTTGAGCAGCAGCGTTTTAGGAGGTACGTAGAAATATGCTCTCACCTGGTTTCTCGAAAGCCTGACAAGTAATTAAGACTTTGAACTGTTATAATAAGAGTTCAGGTGGCAAAGCTTGGGCTGGTTCCACTGAAAGTGATCTATGTATGTATGATTGGCCTCATTGTGGAGGCAATCCATCACTTCTCCTCTCCTTCTTCCTCCTGTTTTTTTTTTTTAACAGTTTTAGTAGTTGGGAGCAAGATGGAGTGTAGTCTGAATGAGCTGAGAGCAGAGCATGGCATTCAGCTTGCCCTGCCCACCTATTGATCTTAATGCAGCAAAGGTACGTACTCTTTGAGTCTGAAGTTCTTCAGGGAAACACCATTGCATTGAACATTTGACTTGCTATATAACTGAGATACTTTTTCCCAATTCCAGGAACCTATTCCAATATACTCTGCTGTTCAGCCAGAATCAATGAAGTATTGTTAGTTCTGTGACTACAAATGGCCACAAAGTCTGGGAAAATTAGACTTTCTATCAGTTGTCATCATTTCCTAGCCCCAGAGAGTCACTAATGCTACAGCAAAGCCATTGCATTAATGTTTAATTTCTCTTCTTCTATGGCAGTTATTTCATTCTTAAAATATATCTTTGTTTTAGGTAATTAGTGACGTTTTTTGATAGGCAAAACAACTTTCCCAACCACCTATCCAAAACTTGGTGTTAAGTCCAGACTTATGGAAACAAGGGTGATCTTTTCATTAAAATGAGTTGAGACTAAGTGCTGTGTGCTCCTCTAATAAAGCTGGGGGAAGATTCAAGTTGTTTAGATCCATAGTGCGAAACAGTAGGGAAAAAGATCACTTTTAAGCTCCTTGCTTTACAGAGAATTGCACCGAAATTAATGTTGCCAAATAGCTGTAACAAGAAACCATTCACACTCTTTTCCTTTTTGAAACTGTCATCGTGTGTCTTCTCAAGGATCTAAAAGCATTTTGGCATATTTTTGCAAACTCACACTCGTTACAGTATACTTTGTTGTTAGTGCTGTAGAGTCAACTCTGACTCCTAGTAACTCTGTGTACAGCAGAGGAAACCTGCCCAGTCTTTTTGCTCCATCCTCTCATCTTCTGGTGCTATATTGGACAAGGCTCCACTGCTATTCATAGGGTTTCTATGGCCAGGTCCTTCTTCCTAGTCTGTCTTAGTCTGGAAGCTCCACCAAAACCTGTCCACCATAGTGACCCTGCTGTATTTGAAACTGGTGGGACAGCTTTCAGCATCACAGCAACACTCAGCTGCTACAGTATGACAACATACAGATAAGTGATGTGGTTCTCTGACTGAAAACGAATTGGGTCTGCTGCAGTGATATGGCTGAGTATTAACCACTAGACCACCAGGGCTGGTTACAATCTACTACATTCATCAAATCACCAGTGACTTTTGAGAGTTCAACTAACCTTTATGCAGTAGATGTCAGATCATGGTTGTCATTTTAAATCAGTTAGCTCCAATTCTAAGGTTCTTATTCTGTATGAGATGTCATTATGTGGTGCATGAAAATGTTCAACAATCCTGGAAATTGTTCCATATCTGTACCAGGTATAAAATTTCAGTAACCACATCTGAGTTCAAGAAATGTCGCATTGGTTTAATTTTTTTCTAAATCAGATTAAATCTGACTGTCAAATTCTTCCTGTTAGGGAGGTGAGAATTTCAAATGTGAATTTGGAGTGGTCCTTCCTTTACCCAGGGTTGTATAAGAATCAAAAAAGCGTAGAAGATAACCAGAAAATGAGAGAAAACCCACTAGTTTTCAGTTCCTCATAGCTGTTTTTGAGATGCTTATTTTCTAAGCCCATACAATACATTTGAAGGAGAAAACCTCAAAATGTACATGCCAATCTTGAATATGGATATTCTTGAGTAATTTGGAGCCTTGGTACAACCACTACGCAGAAATTTCTCCCTGAAGTTACATTACTTCTTTAAAGTTCTCTAAGGACTTATGCTGGTAATCACTATGTAGGAATTCTAACTCTCAAAATATATTTTCTTTCTAGTCTTAGGGAATCTTTATTTTCTAAGGATCAATAGCCTCTGCCTCTATTTTGCTAATTAGCTCCCTTTCTATCTTCTTTCTCATTCAGAAACAAGAGAAGATGAGATGAAAGATGATAGGATATGGTGCAAAAATGAAGGAAATCTCTTTCCCAGGAGTCTGGTCCTATTTGTGGTCTCAGGTGAGGAGGCAGAGTAAATGGGTGAGGATGCTGGTAGGTGATTTACGTGGTAGCGTGCATCTGAAGAACTTCTTTTCTCATTGCTCAAACTTCCTAGTGAAATTGGAAGCAAAATCCTTATCTGAGTGAAAATGGGAGAGGAAATATTGGAGAAGAGAAAAAAAGGCTGTAAACAGTCATTTAAAAGAATGAAAGAGTAAATGGACTAGCAGTATATAGAATGTTTTCCTGGCATCACTGTGGTTTGTGGCTATGTATTCAAAGAGAGACTGGTCACTGTGGTGATATCTTTTCCACTTCTACATTTAAATTCAGGGAAGGGATGCTAGGAAGGCAGAGAGCTGGACACACGTTCATAGTACGATGGAGAGAGGAATAAGGGACCCAAGGCAGTAATTATGATCACTGACTGACCATGAAATATAAGATGATGAATAAGTATTAGGATTAATAGATTCAAGCGGATAAAGGGTAGTTGGAGTCATGGTACTAGAAGGAATGACATGGGGAAACAAAAATGATGGTCAGAATATGATACAAAACATTGACATATGGAGAGCTGCAGTTACTTGGTAATGATAGGAGTTGGGAATGATCATTGTTTTTAACTAAGGAAAACTGTGGAAAGAATTAATGATTTTGCACTACATTGTCTAATATGGTAGCCACTAATGACATGTGGCTATTTCAAATAAAAATTTTGTTTATTATAATTAGATAAAATTATACCTACTGCCCAGATCTTGTCCCTAAATACTATTCTCTATTAAAAGGAATTAGGGATCCTTAAAGAAATGGCTGATCCTAGGGCTGAGGCAGGAAAATCAAACAAAACAAGATGAGTCAAGAGTATACTGTGGTGCTGAAAAGTAAGAAGACGTCTTCTCTCTCTGTGTCTCTGTCTCTGTCTCTCTCACTCACATACACACACAAACACACACGCAAACATACATACACAAAGATGAGACACAGCAAAAGGACATAGGAGCTAATCTGTAAAAGTTCTTAATGATCAAAGCTAGAAAAATTTACACAACAAAATAAATAATGATGTAGCAGAAAAAGAAATAAAGTATATATCCATGAGTACATTCTGTTACAGATAGATGATTGAATGAATGAGCGAATGAATGATTAAATAGGGGAAAGGGACAAATCTTTCTTACAGAAGAATTTCGGTTAATAAATGTAGAAGGAAGAAGGAAATTTAAAAGAAGGAAATTTAAATTACACTGTAGTAATAATTAAAGCAGGCAAGAACCATTGATGAATACTAAAGTTAGTGGTTGAAACTTGAAGGAGAAATAGGATCGTTGCATACCCTCAAAGTAGCTACCTCCTCCCCAAATTTATTAATTACTGTGTTGATTTTAACAAATGTCCATAAATTCTTTGACACTCCTTCCTCCAAGAAGTAGGACTTGATTCTCTTCCCCTTGCATTTGGCTGGATTCTAACGCATAGAGTATGGTAAGGAAAATGTAGTAACGTTGCTGTGGAGAAACATGGCAAATACCATCTTAGCTATGAGATCAGTAATGACGTACACTCCTTTATATGATGGGGTGTGAAGGGTGCATCTCCTTTGTGATATTTTTCCCCAAAATCCATACCCACAGTCCAATTATGAAAAACATCACCATATAAATCAAAATTGAGGAACATTTCACAAGATACCTCACCAGTTCTCTTTAAAAGTGTCAAGGTCATGAAAGACAAAGAAATGCAAGAAACTCACAGACTGGAGACATTATGACTAAATACAACAGGTATCCTAGATGAATCCTGGAATGAAAAAAGGACATTAGTGGAAAAACTGGTGAAATCCAAGTAAAGACTGCAGTTTAGTTGATAGCACTTTACCACTATTTAACCTCTTAGTGTTGATAAATGTATCATGGTTAACATTAGCGGAAATTGGCTGAAAGGTACATAGGAATTCTCTGTACTGTCTTTGAAAGTCTTCTGCAAATCTAAAATTATTTCAAAATGAAAAATTTGTAAAACTATCTAAAACAAAAATTTTAGTTCTTCTGTTGCATTAGCAACATTTCAAGTGCTCCAAAGCCATACGTGTTTAGCAGCTACTGTATGACACAACGCAAATATAGAGCATTTCAATCAGTGAAGATAGTTCTATTGGACTAAGCTGACCAAAAAGATAGATCGGGGGGGGGGGGGGGAGTCTATCTAAATGAACCACAGACACAGATAAAGATGGAATTATACAAAGAAGAAGATCTCACACCAAATCTAGCATAGGTTTGATTGAAGTTCCAGCTGAGAAGAGAGGAAAAATGAAGAAGCCATAATGAAGGAAACAATGGCTAAGAAATTTCCAGGATTGATTGTAGACTTAGGAAGCCCAAGAAATTCCTAGCAGAGAAAGTACAATGAAATTCACATCCATCCAAATAATGGTGAAAGTTCAGAATACCCAAAACAAAGAGAAAAATCTAAAATGCAGTTAGAAAAAAACGAGCAACTGACTGGTTATTCAACGTCAAAAAGGAAACCAGAAGCTAGAGGAAAATTATCCTTTACACATGGAAAGAAAATAAATATAAACTTAAAAGTCCACAATCAGCACAGACATCCCTCAACATGAACATAAAATGAAGACATTTTTTAGAATAACAAAACTGAGAGTTTACTGCCAGCAGACTCCCAAAACAGAAAACTCTTAAATGGCTTTCAGTCAGAAGGAAAATGACCTACCCCAGATGAAAAGTCTAAGAAACATGAAAGAAAAAAAGAGAAGAATAAAAGCGGTAAGTATGCAGGTTAAACTGAATGACTATTGACTGTGCACAACGATAGCCATAATGTCTCTCAGGGTTTAATGTACGTAGAGAAATAAACTACATAATGCAAGAGCATAAGGTAGAAAGGAAGTAAGTGGAGTCAGAGATATAAGTTCCTTGCTTGCATAGTCAGAGAGGAGAAAAAAATTACCAATCAACTCCAAATTTTTATAAGTAAAGGATGCGTTTTAACTTCTGTAGCAATCATGAAAAGACCTACTAGAAGAAAAGGAAAAGATTATAGAAATAGTCTTCAATAAATTTGAAAAAAGAAAAGAACTATGAACAGATGAGATAAAGAGTAAACACATGGCCAGATATTTATTGAAACTCCAATATGTCATTATTACATTCCATGTAGGTGGACAAAATCATCTAACACAAAGCCTATTTTATAATAAAGTGTTAAATATCTCATGTAATTTATTAAATATTGTACTGAAATTGAAAAACAGAATGGCTGTATGGGGACAGAGTGGCTGTAAGTGTGTGGGTTGTTTAACCTCGTGATCATGGGCTGCCTGGAAGCTGTTGCCACCTGTTCTCCCCGCGTCACGAGAGTATGGTACTGCATACCACCAGCCCGGGGAAAGATCAAAATTCAAAGTACGATTTCCACTGAATGCATATTGCTTTCACACCATTGTAAAGCAGAAAAATCCTAAGTCAAAGCATTGCAAGGTGGGGACCGTCTGCAGTGGGAATTTTATACTGTTCGATGTAAATGACAGTGACTTGTAATTAATTTTGAGTCTCAGGTTCTTTTGTTAGTCTGTAATCTCTTCAGGGCAGGTACCCTTATCCTCACATTTGAAATCATAGCTTCAAGCCCCATAACTAATGAGAATCAGCTCTAAAAAATTAAAAATTGAAATTCAATGGTTGTATTTTTTTCTTTGGTAGGGAAAAAGTTGGACTATAAAATAATGGAGAAATAGGAAAGCAGAATGGATACTTTCTAAATTAAACCTATTACAGCCTATTCCTAGTTCTGTGTGAGTCTCCCAGTTCACAGCCCTTATAGTCTCTGCCCTACATTTATTCTTCTGAAGGGATTTCTTTTTTATCTGATATAATTTTAATTTGAAACACCAGCATTGAAAATACCTATATCTCTTAGCATGTAAAACAAACAATAACTAAAGTATTACTTTTTTTAACCTCAAATATTTTATTTTTGTATTGCACATTGAGATAATTAAGAATGGCATTATAATAACATAAGCCATTTATTTTCTCTAAATGAAGAACGTTTTCTTGGCTTCTTCTCAGAAAACTTTCCTAATAAGATAATGTTAAAAGGCCCACACAAATTTCCAGGCCATTTAAGAGTCTGCCACAAAAATCAAGCTGGAAAAATGTGTACACTCCAGCTAAAATGTCCTTTGCTGCATCAAATGAAAAATACCACCTTTTCCTTATGATAGCCCATTCAGAAAAATAAAGGTTTTTTCCCAAGAAAAACTAATATTTACATTATTTTTATAATTTTACATTGCATCCAGTGCTTCAAGTTATTTATAGCCTTGTCAAAATAGTTTTGTTGATTTCTGGAAAATTAAAGCAGAAATGTTCATCTCAGTTTTGTCTTGTCATTCTTTCTAACTTACTCACTTGTTCATTAATTTTAAGCTGTATTTCACTGTAAATGATCAGTATGAATATTATTGAAGATAAGTAACTAAAAACTCTTTTACTTTCATATTAAATGATGGCAGAATAAATGCTTTGAAGATGAAAACATCTGACCTAGAAGTGTATGCAGAATGTTCAAGGAGGCTGGAGATATGAGTGTATTAAAGTGTCAGGAGAGAGTATTCAGTTTATATGAAGACAAAAGGTGATTTTTAAAGAGGTGAATAAATCATATCCTGCTTAAAAAACTAATGTGTATTTTATATTATATATTACAGACTACATACATATTATATATTATATTATAATATATGCATTTAAAATATAGCTTGTCTAATCATCAAAGTCCCTCTTTTTCTTATTTATATGGATTTATTTCTAGAAAATATTATCTTAGAAAATAAATATAACTTACCAATAAGCTTATTTGTTCATCTTGATCTAATAGATAATGTAAATTAAAATATGCTAGCATTCACACACATGATATAAGGTATATATAATTTTGCTACTGTTTCCACAGCATAATTAATGTGTGTAAAACAGCAAGAATATTATTTGTTACATCATTGCCAGTTAACATTTCTTAGTTTCCTTTCCTTTGGGGTTCAATAGATCTGAGCTCAATTAGCTTTACAGAGAATGTGCAATTGTATGAGCACAGATGTTACCTATAAAGGCTTTCACATATGACCGATTCTGCCTCAGATTATAAGGTATGGAAATACTATCGATATGGTCAGTCATGCTAAATAAACTATCGCACATTTTATTTCCTATGTTAGACTGTTTAGGCATTATTTTGTCATATTAGACCTGAAAAAGTGTGAAAAATAGAAACATGGAAATGGAAAACTTGTTCTAGAGCTCAGTGTCCAACTGATAACTTGGTTTTGGTAAGCAGAACCTGAGATATTCCTAATGCGCCTGTCTCTGTATTGTTAACTGTTGCAGCAGCAGTGGCTCCTGCATCTGTGGCCGCCCCGTGGGTCACAGGATTTAAAATGACTCAGAACCAGACGGGCTGGTGTTCAGGGATTTGTGACGGCCTTTCCATTTGAACCAGCAGTTGATGGGTGGAAGAAGGTGCATTTAACCCAGCTTGCACATACCTGGCAAAATGTTTAATTTGTCCAAGTTGAGGAGAACAGAAGCAGAAATAACAGAATCTGATCACCTAACTCTCCTGCATCTAGTATGCTTTCTGAGGCGTGTGGGCATCATTGTGTGGTCTGGTTTAAGCAGACTGAACATGTCTATTTTTGGCCATCCTTGGGGTCTTGTTGTTACCTTTTGGTACTATCCAACATCTCTTAGTACAAGGCCCTGGCCCTCCTCCTTGGTGATCTATATGTAATTCCTATTGAATCTCTGTCTTCAGCTGAGGATGGCTCATTCTTCAACAGCCCTTTTCAATAGCATAAGTGTTTCCTGTCATCCTGTGGATTTCTTACAGTCGTGGGTGGAGTAAAGGCACCTTTAATATTGGCAGGGCAAATAAGGTGGTCTATAGATGTGGAAGGGGCTAGGAATCCGATTATAACAATCAACTTTCAACTTCATCCTCTCCAGACAATGGTCCTATCAATCCCTTTTCTTTGTGAATTTGGAGTCCTGTCCTAAATACAACCACAGTAGCTTGGATTCAGATAAGGGTTTTCCTTATGCTGACCATATGGTTTTCTACACAATTTTCCTGTCCTGATTTCTACATCCTCACGCTGTTGTCCTGTAGGGAAATCTGCTACTTTCTGTCCTTTGGAATAACTACTTTCCCATGTCACTATGTGTTATATGTCAACACTTACTTTTGATGAAATGTTCTGCTTTCACACTGAACTTTCCCAGCTGCTGGCTTGCTCTGTTCCCCAGGATCTGTCTCCTGGAGGGTTCTAATTCAGCCTACCAAGTGAGAAATTTATTAAAACCTTCTCTGAATCTGTATTAAAATAAGACACTACTTCTAGAAGAATGCAATATTTTGTAATTAACGTCTTGACAAATTACTTCCTAAGTCAAAACCCTGCAGAATTGAGTAAAACACAACAACCTAATCATTAATGTGCTCTGCAAAATGCTGGAAACTAACCTATCTTTAGTTTCCATTTATTTTTTAAAAGTTCTTTTTTATCTAGACTTTATTTTTTCAGAGCAGTTTAAGGTTCACAACAAAATTGAGGGGAATGTACAGAGATTTCCTATATGGCCCTTGCCACACATGTGCATGGCTTCCCCCAGTATCAACATCCAGTACTGATGAGGATTATTTTGGGCTGGTTACTTTTAAAAACTCCAGACAGGAAGTAGGCTTTGAGGAGTGGAATTTGCTTGCCCTTTGTCGGGAAACATTTGCATTTGAAAGGGAGATCTCCATCTGTAGGGGTGTCTCCCTCTCTGCACCAGGAGGAAGAGGGGATGACCTTATCTCTAGAAACTCTTAATGGGGAAGGCAAGGACTTCAGTTGTTTACTGTCTGGTAACCTCATGTAACTGACCCCCCCACCCCCACCCCCCAGGCCACATCTGCCTTTGTCTTTAGCTGAAGGTAGTATTTAAGGTGGTGGCTTCAGCCATTTACTTAATCCTGTTTGATTCTTATCTAAAAGTTATAGGACCACCCAATAACCAGACCCCACCTGCACTGACACCATTTTAACAACTTTTTTTTACATATTCTTTCCTTTGTCTTGTAAAGAGATAACTCACATACCTATGCCTTAAATTTAGCCCTACCCTCAACCCATGTTTGCAGCAACTCTTCCTGCCCATGGGTCCTGTCCCCATGCTATTCCATACTATTCTCTAAATAAAAGAGCACTACTGCCAGACCTTGAGAGTCCAAGAAATCTTTCTTTCGACTCCTCAGCTCACTGAGCCTGCATCAAGTACCACAGTGGTTCAGTTGTTAACGTTGATAAACCTTCATAGATACATTGTTATCACCTAAAGTCCATAATTTGCATTAGGGTTCACTCTCGCTGTTGTACATTTTCTGAGTTTGGACAAATGTAAAATGACACGTATCCATCATTATGGTATCATACAGAGTATTTTCCTAGCCCTAAATTTTTCTGTGCTCCTGCTATTAACGTCCCCTTTCCCATCCTCTGGCAATCACTGATGTTTTTTCACTGTCTCCACAGTTATGCCATTCCAGAATGCCATATAGTTGGAATCATACAGTATGTAGCCTCTTCAGATGGGCTTCTTTCACTTAGTAATATGCACTTGTTTCCTCCATGTCTTTCATAGCTTGATAATTCATTTATTTTCACCATTGAATAATATTCTATTGTCTGGATGTACCACAGTTTATCCATTCACCTACTGAAAGATGTCGATTGCCCCAAGTATTGGCAATTATGAATACAGCTGCTATAAATATCCACATGCATTCTATAGTCCTATGAATAGATCTGAGTCTTTAAGTCAGCCTATGCCTCTGGAATGTGAACTTCAAGACAGTTTTTCCCATTTTTTTCTCCCCCCTGGGGTGCAACAGGATGGCTAGAGTGGGCTGGAGTTGAGTTTTTTCTTTGTCCCATGTGGAAGGTTAGAGCTGGCTAGAGTCTGATATTTTCCCTCCCTCTCAGTAAATTAGGTTCTTATAACCCAGCAAGTTAGGCTCTGGTTAACTAAGTTCCCTGGAGGGCAGGTTTTGTTAAGTAGAATGTGGTTAGCTCTGGCGCATTTCAAAGTGATTCCTTCCCATTTTCTCCTCCCCGACTTCTGCCTGAAGCAGGAGGGGAGTTTTCTCAGATATCTACCATGGGAACCTGGTTGAGCTCCAGGAGTAAATCTCCCAAAACTGTGGGTCTTCTTTATGACTGGATCTCCCTGGATTTTTGATTCTCAGAGTTGTCTATGCCAAACCTCCAGTAACTTGTTAATTTCGGTTCAGGTTTTCCTAGCTCGGCACTGGTCGCCACGGTGGTTTCTGCTCCTGAGTCTCTGCTGTGGTGAACTGTGATTCTCTTTGTTCAACCGTCTGTCTCTCTCTATTCTTGGGGTCAGTATTTCCCACTGAGTCCTCCCCCTCGTACGAATCCAAGAAGAGTTGTTGATCTTTCTGTCTGTTCAGCTCTTTATTCGTTAGGATGGAGTGGCAACCTCCAAACTCCTTACATGCAGAACTTGAAAAATAGCCACTATTACATTTTATATCCCCTAAACTCTGTATATACTGGTGACTTTATGTAGTATATTCTTTCCTTATATCCTTTCCCTAATAAGTATGTGTCCAAAAACAAGTGATCACTCAAGGTCCACTCAAATGACAATTCCTTCTTACAACTTTCCTTGATCTTTTATTTGAGAAGGTATTTTCTCACCTATAAATTCTAGTGACAGTGGTAAGCATAACTCTGAGTCATAATTATTTATGTACATATTTGTAGCTCCTGCTAATGAATGATCTATGCATATTTAGTTCATGAGTCTATCTTCCAGCTCACAGTACAGAGCAGGTACTCAATAAATATTTGCTGACTGTACACATTTTCTCAATTCGTTTTCAGACTGAGTTGAAAAGGGGACTGGGAAAGGCAGCCAGAATGCTTTCAGTGTTAGCCTGATGGCATCTCTGTCAGGCTTCCCCTGTAACTCATCCTGAACTGCTTCAGTTAAAAGCGTGCTGGCATTAAATGATTTGTCATTTTTTTTAAATAAACTTTAAATTTTACAATAATGTTTAATTCACAGAAAAGTTGCAAAGATTATACAAAGAATTTCTGTATACCTTGAACCCAGTTTCAGCTGACATTTCTGTGATATATTTGTCAAAACTAAGAACCCAACATTGGTATATTACTATGAACTAAGCTTGAGACTTTATTTAGATTTCATCAATTCTTCCATTAATGTCCTTTTCTGTTCCAGAGTTGGATCCAGGATAATTTTGAATTTTGAATTTCCCTTTAAGCAGGAGGCAACAAAGCAAGCTCGGGAGGAATATTATGGCTTCAAGGCTGGGAAATGTGAAGAGAGGTTGATTAGCAGCATATAACCATATTTAGTCTCCTTGGTTTCCATAGTTAGCTTAGTTGTAGAATAGAGTGCTGATACCTTAATAGTAAAGTGATTTTCATTTACTTATTCGAAGTGTGGCTCTTCCATGTTCTCCTGTATATGAAATTTGAGAACTTTGAGTTTTCCTGTCAGAGTACTACAACCCCTTTTATTTATTTTTTTTAATTTTGACCAGAACCAATAATAATAGCTAATATTTATTATGTATTTACTAAATGCTAAGCACTGTGCTAGACACTTAGAGCAAGTTTAAATCTCTGTCCACAGTATCAGGTGTGCAAGAAACATGGTCTGTCTTCAGTTTCTACAAACCAGCTGTATTTGCTGCTGCTGAGTCTCCATTCAGTTGGCTTGGCATGGAATTCTAAAATTGTCATTCATGTACTTCCCCCTTCTCCTTCTAGAGGTGTGTCAAATTCCTAGGAGCTTACAGATTGTGAGGCCTTTGTTCATGAGTCATCTGCCTCACAGGTTACTGCTGAGGCATGCATTGTCTCTGATCACAGGGTCCTTTCAGACCCAGAGTCTCTCTATACTCTTCTGCCATGATTCGGACAGAGAAATCTTTTGTAATGCTGGATACCCATGAGGTACAGGGGTTTGTCCCCTAAGAAATTCCACATAGCCTTTTTTCTCAGGATATTGCAAGCCCCTGAGCTCATCCAGGACTCACAGATCTCTCTCTCCACCTGCAGCCCAGGAAAACTATTTTTGTTTAGATGGGAGAAAATTTTTCTCTTGCTTATAGTTTTCCTAGGTCCCTCTTTTCTCTCCTCTCTGTTCTCCTTCTCCAAGTCCTACTTCTTAAAAATCTTAACGAACTATTCACTACTTCCTCCTCCGTCCTCCACATCACATACCTCCCGGAGATAATGAAGCAACAATCCTGTTGCCTGCTTGAATGGCGAGTAGTGGACACATGTACTCAAACAATACAATCAACTAGGCCACTTTTCTCATTTTACAAGTGACAAAAGCTGATGAAAAACCGAATATATTTAGCCCTATTAAATAAATGACACAGTGGAGGTGAGTAGTCCCAGAACGTTGAATCACAGACAGTCAACATGAAAAATTATTAGATAAATTGAATTAGACAATGTTTGAAATAGTGGATGATATCTCATGCAACAGACACACTTTAACACTTAAATCTTAGGGAAAGATTAGTTTCCAAAGCACTGGGGTGCAGACTACACTTGATTTTGGAATTCTGCGCAGAACACATGCCTTCACTTGAACAGAATGTGGTAACAGATGCCTTTACTTGCTTCTAGTGGGAATTGAGAACTTTGATTCATAAATACAAGGCTACTTGCCAGTATACCTAATGAGATTTTATATTCACCCACTCTGACGCTTTTAGTGATCAGACTGTATCATCTTGTTTATTACCTTGCACACCAGGAACCACACTATCTACCAAACTGGGAATGAGAATATAATTGAGTGAGTTAGTGGTCATTCCCTTTACAAAACATAAGAGAAAAGGGCAAGATATATATATATATATACATGTATATAGTGTTATTGATAAATGAGACACAGACAAAATAGGTACAGTTAAGGACTGAACTTAAACTCACGTCACAGGAAAGTAAATCAATTTGTAAGCTCACTTATAGATATCTGTAAATGCCATAATTTTTACATCCAAAGCCATCTGCCTCCATTTAAATTATAAGTAATTATGAAGGAATTAGGATTAGTTTGACTTTTTTCAAAAGAATTAAACTGTATTAGTTAAACATTTTTCTTCTTAAATTTGTTTACACTTACTAAAATTTTGGGCAGATATTTACCTTTGTAAGGCAGAAAACGTGTTAAAAAAAGACGATGGTAATAGAAATATCTTACTATGGAAGGTAACACACTTTTTATGGTTTAAAAATTTTCATGCATTTATAAGGTAAGCATTAAAGTTCTGTTTTTACAAAGTAAAAATTATTCTTATCTAATTCATTTCAACCTATTTTTTTTAAAGACAACTTTTTAGAACAGTTTTAGGTTCACAGTAAAATTGAGAGGAAGGTACAGAAATATCCATATACTCCCTGTACCCACAAACGCACAACCTTCCTCATTATCAACATCCTCCATCAGGGTGGTATATATGCTACAACTGATGAACGGACATTGACAGATCATTATCATGCAAAGTCCATAGTTTACATTAAGGTTCATTCTTGTTACTGTATATTCTGTGGGTTTGAATAAATGTATAATGACATGTATACACTATCATAGTATCATACAGAGTATTTTCTATTTCCTTTAAAAAATTTCTGTTGGCCTAAATTAACTATTCTATGTATCTAAAATTCATAATATTAAATTATTTTTAAATCAAATCAAGACATAGTTGTGATCCTTATGCTGCTTCAAAAACAATTTTATTAATTTTTGTGGACTCAATTTCATTATGTGAATTTACTCAAAATCATGATACAGTAGGTCTTCAGCATTTATTTTTATTTATTTTAGTTGATTCTTTAGGAAAGATATGAAATTACTAAAAATAATATAAGTTACAGTGAGAAGGTCAAACTAGAAGTTTCAACCTTAAGTGTGGATATAGAATGAAGCAAATTAAAGTTAGGTTTAAGGTTAATATTAGGACCAGAGTTAGGGATTTTTAGGTTATTTTGGTTTTAGTATGCTTTGACTTTAGGTTTGACCTTTCTGCTATCCAAAGCAATAAACTGAAAATTCTTATCTGAAGAAAAGAAGCACGCCTTTTCTGTTGCGTGGTGCAAAACATTTAATTAGGAAGTAAAATTATTCTCTTATGGTAGAAAATTAGAAAACAGAGATTTTCTCCTTGGCCTATTAGATGAGACACGGAATAGAGAATATTTTCTTCACAACTATACAACCAATCTAAAGCATGTCTCACGTAGGGGTGTTTACCATTAATGGGATGTGAATATAGCTCTGTACAGAGTGCAAGGAAACGCCCGCACAATGGCATGGCTGGCATAAAGCTGGACTGTTCTAAGTTTTACACTTAGGATTTACAGTTGAATCTGTGCAGTTCTTTCAATTTGGTTACAGTGCTTCAAGGGAAGTAAATCTGAAAAAAACAGTGGTGTGAGAACTCTGATTAGTGCAAAACAGTGAACTGCAACTACTTAGTGGTCAAGCAGAAAGATGAATGACAGTTATGGTCAGGACAGGGGGTCAGCAGATGGAAATTATACTAATATTATTTTTGACTATGAAACTGTAGCAGTGTAGCAAAATGCATGATATGGTACTGGCCACTGAGGAGTGTTTCCATTCCCAGCATTAAAGGAGTAAAAAGATGTAAATTGGGCCATATGAAATTACCAATATGAATCATTTTTTACCTACTAACACAGAAATTTCATGTGATTCAAATTATTAATTCAGTGCATGTGGTTGAGAGAAAGTTATCAGGATCATACTAGGGAGGGTGTAGAGAACAAAGCTGGTGGTGATGCCAGAGTGAAGAGGGAAGCTGAAGAACGATGTGTCTAGAGAACAGAACCAAGGAAGAACAGTAGCTGAATTCCTTGGGGTTCCTTCAGAGGTGATTCTGAGTTAGTTAGACTGGGTGTCTGGTTTCTTTGTTTAATTTTAGATCAAATGTTAATAAACAGTTTTTCAAGACACTCAGTTCATGATCTCTCATATATATGTATACATAGTTTCTGGAACAGAGGGAAAATGCTCCCCCTCTCCAGGAGGACAATAAGGCGTAATGTGTATTTGAACAAGTGAGCAAAGAAGTATCTCTGTGGTGTGCATATGGCAGTCTTGTTTGTAAATGTAAAAGCTGGAACTGAACTAATTGACACGGAAAGGTCTCCCAAAAAACAAATGCAAAAAGATGTAGAACATGATATATAAAATTGTATCATTCGTCCAAGAAAGAGATAAACACACGTGCATATATTCAGAGAAGATTTGTTTTTGGAAGGATACATCAGAATCTCTGTGATTACAGTTGGCGAATGAGTCAGAGATGAGGTTGAGAAAGAAGAGAAAGAAAGACTTTTACTTTTCATCTTATATTCTACATAGATGCTTAATTTTTTGCCATACACAGGTTTACTTGTTTTTTAAGTAGGCTTTTTTTTTTTTTTTCGGTGAGGAAAATTGGCCCTGAGCTAAATCTGTTACCAATCTTTCTCTTTGTTTTTCCCTTCCCCAAATCCCAGTACATAGTTGTATATCCTAGTTTTAGGTCATGCTAGTTCTTCTATGTGGGATGCCACCACAGCATGGCCTGATGAGTGGTGCGTAGGTCTGTGCCCAGGATCTGAACCAGCAAACCCCAGGCCACCAAAGCAGAGCATGTGAACTTAACCACTAGGCCACTGGGCCAGCTCCTAGGTTTACTTTTGAGGTGGAACATTAATTTAAATGTTTAGAAAATGTAGTACTGTGTTGCATTTCAAGTTATGTATGAATACACAGAAAACCACATATATGGCAATATATACGCATGTATTGGAGAAAGAAACTAGATGGTATGTTCACATGTATTATGAAGCATTATTGTGAATATTGATGAAGTTATAGCAATATCACTTCTTAGAGTCTTTCTATCTCAAATAATGTGTTTCCTCTAAATATAAATGTGAATGGTAGGAAGACAGTGATCTTGGATGGGCAGCTAAGCCCTGCTGAAATAAACTCAGCGATATAGCTGGGACTTTCAGAGACTGGAAGGCGGTTTAGCCATGGAAATGTCGATCCAGGTCCAAATCAACTCTAGCAACAGGATGATCTATCTGCCCTGTCTGCTCAGCAGTTGAAATGCAATAATTTCTCTTGGCCGTTATTGAGATGTATCTCCTCACTCCATTACAGAGAACATATGATTGATTTGGGTGTTCCTACTATTAGTGACCACCTCTCAGGCCTCTGTATGACATGGAATTTAGCACCTCCCTTTCCCCCTCCTCCCTCTCTTGTGGTCCAAAGTTGTGCCAGGTGGTCAGCTCACATGCACCAGATCAGCCTGGAGGCAGGTACCAAAGGAACTTCATAGAAGGGATTTGTGAGCTTGGCAAGTTCTGTGACTTGACTGTCCATGGAGCATAATCAGGGAAGAATAAAATTTTTCTAATCTTTGAAGGCCTTCAATGAGTGCAAATCTATCAGTTCTTAATATCTCATAAGCTGATTATTTGTTCCTTGAATTTTGAAGCCTGGATTAATTTTTTCCTATGTTCAGAACATATATGAGCAATCCACTTGCTAAAACAAGCTACCATACTCCCTTTTTTTAAAACAATAAAATATTATTATGTAATATTTGATATATATAAGAACCTTTTATATATGCATATGGTTATAAAATAAATTGTTATGTAATAATTTGTGTATATATGAACTTTATATGTAAGTTATGAAGTATAGCAATGAAAACAAATAGATGTGGTTCTAACTTTCTACTTAAGGAACAGATCAAACCAATATTATTTAGTTCCCTGTACACACCTCCTTCAACGCATCTCCCTCTTTCACAGAGATAACTCTTATTCTGAATTTTTAGTTTATCATATGCTTGCTTACAGATTTTAATCTCATATGTAGGATATCACTAAACAACCTATTTTTCAGTATTGGCAGTTTTTGAACTTCATCAAAATGATATCGCAATAAGTATAGCTTTTTGTGACATGCTTTGTATGAACTCAGCTTACCACCCTCCAAAATTCATCCACGTTGATGAATAAAACTCTAGTTCATTAATCTCGTATCTGCACGGACGGTTTTATCGTATGAACCTATCCCAACTTATCCCTCCAATTTCCTTTTGATAGATATTTAGATCGATTCTAAGATTTTGCTATTCTTGAATAATACTATTAAAAACATTCCAGTGATTGTCTACTAATTCAAAATTCAAAAATTTCTCTAGAATATATGTATAGAAGAGAAATCACTGCTTATAGCAGATGCGATAGTGACAAATTATGCCAAATGTTTTCCAAAGTTGTTTAAACAAATTATACTTTTACGAGCGGCATTCCTCTTCCTCCAGACTTATAGATACTTGATTTTGTCGAAATGGTTTACCAATCTACTAGGTGTCACAGGTGTCTCCTTGCAGTCTTAACCTTCATTTCCATGTTTCTCACGAGGTCGAGTCCTTTTTAAGATTTTTATTTTCTATTAATATTTCCTTTTATATTAGATAACTATTTAGGTGTTTTCTTTAATTGCATTATTTATCATTTTCTTATGAATTCTTTAATATAACAGATACTAATATTTTATGAAGTTTACATGTTGCAAATATCTTTCCAATTTTTGGCTGGTCTTTTTATAAACAAATATTAATAAAGTGCTGTTAAAAAATAAAGCTGCTCCAATGAAACATACCAATCTCTCTGAAGTTGCAATACACCTCTCCATTTGATATGTACTATTACACTTTACCCTTTTAATTCTCATTATTGTGCTATCTATACGGAGTCACTTGTTCGTGATAACACAAGAGTAACACGTTACTAAAAATTGGATTTTTAATGTAAGTAGCAAAAGTAAAAGATATTCACCAAAGTGGATCCAGTTTTCATGTGTTTGTTTGTTTTTACTTTGGGGGCATGGATAAATATTTTGGGCTGTTGTGGTTTGGAAGGAAGATTTTTTTTTTTAATGGATACTTAATATAGTATTAGGAAATAAATGCTTATCATTATCTTGTTTCTATGCCCTTAATCACATCTATCAAACCATTGTCACATATTATTTGTAAAAATACAAATGGTATCCGTTATCTGCGGGAATGAGGCTGTCTGTCATTGCTATTCAGTGAGCAGAAAGCAACATCAGTAGTGTATCAGTTCATCATTTTATGTGATTAAGGTAAAAATAGTCACTCTGAAGAGATCCCATAAATTGACCAAAATATATATTTACAAAGAAGCATAAAAGACAATTTCTCATGATTGAATAAAATGGGGCAGTAAATATGATTTTTTTAGAGGATGTTTTAAAAGATAATGTCAAGCGTAAATTTGTCTCTCTCTTTATGGACAGGACAGTAAAGTGTGATGGGAAAGAGTAGAAAAGTGCTTTAAAAATCAATTCATGCTATTTCCCCTGGATTGGAGGGATGGGAATCTGCAAGAATAGGTCAGTTGAAAGACGGCGAATACATTCTTTGAAGCTATGTTCATTCCCTCCACTGCTGAAAAATAATACTCGCAAGGCTATCGCTGGAAGAGATGTCCAGCAATGCCATTGTTTTCTTAACCTTAGAGAAGGTGGCCAAAAATGAGTGGCAAACAAAGACAACTAGATGGGAAAACAAAAACATGGGACCTTAGAATAACAACAAAACCAAAGAACCATGAGAACATGTCACTAAAATTGCAAGCTTGCTTCCAAATAAATGCAATCAACCAACACTGAAAGACTATATTTTTGTAGTTAAAAATACTCCTCTTCCTCCATAACTCAGCAGACCCAGATGCTGAACAAGTTTTTCAACACATGTGTATAGGAAGAGGACATCAACATAAGCCTTCTCTGCTACCCTCGGGTAGAATGGATGAGAGTAGGCAGCAGCAAGGCACAGGTGGTGAGCAGGAGGGCGGTCTGGGTTGCTGCACAGAGCTGTGTTTTAAAGCTTTCTCTGCTGATTTTTCAAGGAAGCCTATTCCAATTCCAGGTCCTTTTAGGGTACCCCATGCCCTTGTGAGTGCTGTTCTTTATGAATGTGGTCTATTCTATATATTGCCAGCCACAGAGCAAAATCCTTATTGAAATTGGACTCATCACTTACAATCACAGATATCAACTCTCAAACTAAGATTTGTGAGAAACCTGCCTCATTATTGGCAGTAATGCCTTCTAGAATTTTTACCAGGTGGAGTCTTACCTGGTGGATGCTCACCAGGACACTAATGCCTTCTAGAATTCATCTGAGTTTTCCAACCCTCTTTAGAAAATGTTTGCTTCCTAAACCCTATCCAACAACTCCAAGAGCCAGTTTGCTTTATAACCCCAGTGGCCCTAATCTCTACCTCTTTATGAATAAATAATAATTATAGCTAAGATTTAGAGCACTCAGTAATTTCCAGATACTTTCCTTAACACTTTACATGTATGAACTCATTCACTCCTACCAAAAAAACCTATTATGCAGTCCTCTCTGATAGTTATTTCAAAGTAATCTATGTTCATTCCTTTATTTATTTATTACATCTTCCCTTCATTTGTTAATTTAATAAGAATTCACTGAGCAACCTTTTATATGCTAAACATGTGTGTGATACTGACACATATCAGTGACCATAAAGGATCTGATAAGTTCCTTTGAGGAATTTTAGTCTAACTAAGATCCTGACATGTGTCACCTGGATGTGCCCATATTTCATCAAGTCATTTATGACAGTTGGTGTTGTTTGACCTATTTGAGTTATAAATGGCAAAGAATTGTATATATCTAGGTTTGAGGAAAGCGCTGGGCCAAACAGAACACAAACAGTTTACCAATTCCAGGGCTTTCTGAAGTCTTTGCTTTTCTGAGTATGTTGAATATGCCTGGACTATCTTGAGTACCACCCCCACGTTAATAACAACCTCAGCATCTTTGGTTAAACCAAACTAAATAAATCTGGTTCATTTAAACATCTCATTCTCTGTCCCATCTCTCTGTCTATTTTTTAGTCAAAATCCAACACTTTTCTGCTCCTCTTCTATTTGCTGTTATCTTTGTTGCACTTGGGTTTCTGTCACTTTCATCCTGCTCTTCTTTCTAGTAGGGCTTTTGCTCTCAGTGCAGACTCACTGGGTTTCTTAGTTGATATTTCCACTGCATACTATTTCAGGGCTTTCTTCATATCCCTGTTCTTCTGTTTAACCATACGTATCAAATGGTTTTATCTGCATTTGGTTAAAGTTCCTTCCTTTGGGAGTAACCATTTGAGCTAACGGCTTTGCCCTTTACTATTCCACTCTGTTTATAAGCCCATTCTAAAAGTTTTAACTTGATCTCAAGTTTTAAATTCCAAATGCAGTGACCTTGCACAAGGCATAATGGTTCCTCAGTATCAAAAGTTTATATTGCAACTGAACTGAAAATTTATCATGTCAACATAACATATACAGGAAAAATATAAATTAAAACATCTAAAGAAAGTTTGGAGCACGTGCCTAGACATCAATGAAATGGAGAAAAACAGGGAAGCCTGTAAAATCTTGGAGATTTCTTGTGTATAAAAAGAATAATTAATAGACAATTTTCTCTGCAGATAAGACCTGATAAAGAGTAAACTCCAACATTATTGAGAAAAAGCAGTTTGCTTTGTTTTTATCTTTAAGCGCATTGTTACTATCTGGGGTTTTCAAAAACTTTCCAAGAGTGCAAAAAACTACAGATTAAATTGCAGCATAATAAATCACAATTAATTCCCAGGGATTCCTGGCTCCTCAGCATTGTGTGCTTGAGCGTGCCCTCTGCCAAGAGGAAAATGTGTCTAGGATTGAAGCCGTGCAGCTCTGTACTGAACTGTGCTCTTTGTTTACAAGCTCTTTTGGTTTCACCACCCTTTAAGCAAGATCTCATGTAAGTAAACTGGCAATCCATGTATTAAATTTCTCTTTAAAAACTGAATATATTTACAAAGTGAGCAAAATAGGAGTAAGGAAGATTTCATTTGAAAAGTAAAGTGAAAGTACATGATTAAATGAGTCACAGAGCTTTTGCACCTATTCATGATAATTACAATACCTTAAATCATAGAATGCTATTGTCTGGTGAACTCAGAGTGCCCTACTTCTATTCATTCATTTCTGTACAAATAGCTCTGTTTCATTTATTTGCTGATATTATCCCACAATAAGGAAGGGAAATAACAGAGTGTACTGAGAGTAATTGGTTAGAAAGTGAGATTATTAAATAAAGAGATTTTGACTTATTTATCTCTCTCTTTACAACAACTACTTAAGTGTCTATCATAAGAAAGTGCCTAAAAATATTTAGCTTGTTAAAGAAGACATTTTGGTTGGGGCCAGCCTGGTGGCGCAGCGATTAAGTGTGCACGGTCCGCTTCTGCGGCCCGGGATTCGACGGTTTGGATCCTGGGTGCAGACATGGCACCGCTTGGCAAACCATGCTGGGGTAGGTGTCCCACGTATAAAGTAGAGGAAGGTGGGCATGGATGTGAGCTCAGGGCCAGTCTTCCTCAGCAAAAAGAGGAAGATTGGCAGCAGATGTTAGCTCAGGGCTAAGCTTCCTCAAAATAAATAAAAAGAAGAAGACATTTTGAAAAAGTTACCGGCAAACTTAATTGAGTTTAGTTGAGTAGAAGGAGTATCATTTTGATGCTAGAGAGAGCTGGGTTTGAACCTTAATCTGACTGCTTATTGTTCTTAGTTGTCTCATTTAAACTCTCTGAGCTCCAATTTACTTATTTGTAAAGTGAGGGAATACTCTCTTAGGATGTTTGTGAAGATTATGTCAAATAATACATGGAAAGATCCCAGCTCAATTTCTAGTGAAGCAAAGTCACTTTTATTTATTATCATAAAAATATGCCATTGGTTGGAAGATAATTGTCAGCTTCTTTTGCTTTGCTCAATTCTACTACATTTTCCCTTCTAGAGTATTGAATCAAATGAGAATTAAGACAAAGCATGAGACTGATGGAAGACAAATTATCTTATTACTAATATAGAGTAAGTTGGGGTACATGGGTTACTGTGAGAAAGTAGTGCATGACACCAGTCACAGACCTTTAGTGTGGTATGTGTGTGTGTTCACGTGTGTGTGTGTGTAGGGGTGGTAGTGAGACTGCTAACAGTCTTGCTCCCAAGAAGTTAAAGGGAAGTACTGAGCTGAGCATTCTTATTACATAGTCCACCCAACCAGATAAGTTACTCTGTAGCTTACTTATGTTATTGTGTGTATTTTGATGTATTGTCCTTCTTTGTGTACTCATCTCTCTTCCTTTTGAGATCCTTGTGTTCAAGGACTCTATTTTACATTTTGTCTCTCTAGAAGTTACCAAAAGCTGATAGTAATTGGGAACTCAGCATTTTTCAGGGAAATGAATAAGTGAATGTTGAGAATTCTAACTGAAAATCAACAGTCGTCCCCCTCTGTGAATTTACGTAGCATATATACTGTGTCCTTCTTGGCTTATTATTAACGATGGCTTGCATTGGTTTAGTAGTTTTAAATACATTTATTCTTGCTTCTTAACTAGAGTGGCTGCTCTTAAAGACAGAAAACATGTCTTGCTTACTCCCACACCATTTGGCACAGTGCTGAGTACAGGATGGAGCTCAGCATATTCAACACTTTGAATGATAATACGCATTCATCTTTTAAAAGATGAGAAAAGCTTTGTAATTGTTTGATTTCAAAAGTAGTTTTCGCATCTAGAGATAACGTGATGTTATCATTTCTTCTAGCCTTTTATTCTGTACACATACACACATATGTGTGTGTGAATGTGTGAATGCATAGCTATTACAAAATATGTAATTATGCAACACATAATTCTGTTGAAATTATATCTACTCTGTTGAAACTCGTGTTTCCTATTCATAATGGATCATTGACATCCTTCCATGTCAATATAAATAGTTAAGCAATATAATTTTTAATGGTTGCAGAGAATTAAAGCATGGACATTAGCAATTTTTAATTATGAAGTCTTATAGATTAAAAAATATTTCATTGATAGGTAAAATTTCATTTTTGTATTTAGTGCACATTTATAATTTTTTTGTAAATTGACTGTTTATATCTTTTGCTTATTTTTCAAATAATGTTTTCATTTTTTTAAACCAATTTATAAGAACTTTTTATATAATGAGTTTATTAAACCTGTGTCTTTAACATGTATTCCAAGTATTTCATTTGTCTTTACAAAACGTAGATCTGATTATGACAATCCTTCCAACATAAAATTTTCCCTAACTTTTCGTTACTCTAGGGGTACAGATTTATACTCTTAAAGCATGACCATCTCCTTGGCCCTAGTTCCCACTGCACGTATTTCAGGATTCAATATTCCAGCTGTAGCTTCTCTGACTTTGCCTAATCACTCACTGCTCTTCCATTGGATTTCTGTCTGCTTTTGTCTTCTTTGCCATTCTCTTTGTTGCTATGGATTTATATTTTTATTATTCCTTTAGATCATCTTAAAAATTGTCATGAATCAGAGAGGAGATCATTCTGTTCTTTAGAGTCAGAAGCCTATATTTTGAAAAGTGTTTTAATAGAGATATGATAAGGGATCTCTGACTCAAGACTACATGAGATCTTATAACGTCTCTCTCTCGTTTTTAGCGTAGGATAGGGATAAAATCGTTTATCATCCCTATAGTCTTTGAACATGAACTATGTGACAAGGATTTTAAAGGTAAAAACACAAGATCCTTGTTCTCAAAAGTGTAGTGTCAAGAGAGGAAGGACATTACCTCCATTTAGGTAAAAGAGTGGAAAGCTTAATGGAGGAGGTAGCATTTGGTTTATCATTTTTTCTTTTGTTTAAGATTTTATATTTTTCCTTTTTCTCCCCAAAGCCCCCCAGTACATAGTTGCATACTCCTAGTTGTGGGTCCTTCCAGTTGTGGCGCGTGTGACGCCACCTCAGCGTGGTTCTATGAGCAGTGCCATGTCCGCACCCAGGATTCAAACCGATGAAACACTGGGCCGCCTGCAGCGCAGAGAACGAACTGAGCCTCTTGGCCATGGGGCCGGCTCCTGGTTTATCTTTAAATATATATAAGATTTCAGTGGTGGTAATAGGAGGGAAGGACATTCCAAGTTGAAGCAGCATCAGCAACAGCAAAAAAAAGAAGGAGAATTAAGTCTGTTGCCCTATACAAAGGGATATAATTATCTATCTATCTATCATCTATCTACTATCTATTTTTTCCTTAAATAGCAGTGATGGATTTGGACGGAGTGATATGGTATACAGTTTAATTCTTTATAGAAGCAATCACAATCTGCATGGCTTCAAGTGAATGCAGTTGTTTGAGTATATACACTCTCCAAGGTGTGGAACACAGTCCGCTTGTTGGCTTAGATGTGGTCAATGCTTAGTGCCATGGCCAGTGACTTGGGTCTCATTAACCCCATCAGCTGCAACAAGAAGGTTGCATTACCTACACAGTTCTTAAAGTGCACGTATTTTATAAATGCTGTCTTTGTTATTTAGTATGTACATGAAAGAAATAAAAACCATCTGCTACTTAAAAACAAAAACCTTTGAATACTTCAAAATGATTTCCACCAGGGTATTGTTCGAAAGAAGAGAAATGAATGCTGTGATCCCCTGTAGACTGTAGCATAGTATTGTAGGAAAGATCTGTTTAAACTACCATTTCTGCCCACCTGTGAATTCCCCATCAGTTATTTCATTTCTCTAATACAATTGCATGACAGAAAAAACACAAATTAATGCTACTGGGTCCCAATGGAATCCATTTTGAAGTGTTTATATGCACTACTGAACTAAAAAAATAAAGGTAGCAGATGCCTCTATCAAAGAAGCCGTGGCAATGTATTGTTCTGTTTCTGTGAGCACACACATAGTCAAAGTGCTTGTCAGTCATGAAAAGCCTTAGACTTCAATGAAATGGCTATAAGCCGCTTCTGAAACTACAGATCCAAATAGTACAGCTGGAGAACAAGTGTTTGACGCTTAAAAATATTGTGCCTCTAGGACTAATTACGCTTTTGCAAACTTAGTAAAACATTGCTGTTTATTTAAACTTCGGCTGTACAAGATCTCCCTCAAATGAATGGTAGCTATTCTGAAGCCTGCACATAAACATCTATTTTGTGGAGAAACTGGCAATTAAGGACTTGTAATGAATTCTAGTCTTTTTCAATCTCTTTAAAAGAACACTATCAAATCAAAGAAAACAAGATATGAACGATTCTTTAAAAATCCGTCTTGTCTTTTTCTGATGACTTAAGACTTCAGGAAAATAGCTTATTTTCCTATGTGTTGTACATTTATATATTCATTTTTTGTTACAAATCCAAAAAAAGTTATAATTCATGATTCCCCAGAAGGACTCCACATATAATTAAAGGATTTTAAATCTCTTTAAGACTATTCTGGGTAGGTGCAATTCTAGAGATATTTCTTTGTTTTGACACTCTAGCTACATGACAGAGATTTGTTTTACAGGTTCATTGGTTTTAAGATCACTTTAAACTCTTTAAAATATGCAGGGCATATCAGAAGAGTGTGTGAAGATATTCCATAAATACTGGATTTATTTTATTATATATAAATATACTCAGAATATATACAGAATAAACTTCTGTGTATCTAGGGCTTTTTAGGAGCATAGCAGATGACAAAAACTTGAGATTATAGGTATGCTATTTTCCTGTGATAAACTGGGCCAAAATCAAAGAATATATAATTACTTGATTTTAAGGTTCATATTTTATAAGTAACAAAAATTCTAGCCCAATACAATGTAAAAAGAGAAGTATTTTAGATTGATGGATACTTGATAATTACATCAAAAGTTTTACCTTGAGAGAACCAGGTATTTCAGAGATGAGGAGGTTTGTCATGATACTGAAACCCCTCCTATGAAACCCTTACTTCCTACATGGAGTGAGTGTGCTGGGAAAGGTCAGATTGCTCCCTTGGTCTCCGATGGCGTTCTCCCCATGGATTGCACATGGTGAAGGATCTTTTATCTACTGCAACTGTTGGTGCATTTTTGATATCCTGAGTCATAAAGAATTCATAGAGCAAAGAAAAGCAAACAATTACAAAACTAGAAAGGGCTACAGCCTAAGTATTGCCTCATGCTAGATCCTTCTGCTTTGAATTTCATGAGCATCTAAAGTTGAACTGGAATGCCATGCGAGTTTCAAGGCAATTATTTGGACTTTACCTGCATCAACCTACGCCCACGGCGTTTCTCTTTCTAAAGAAACAAAACAAACAAATGCAACAATAAAAGGAAAATACTTATTATCTCTCTTAGAAAACAACACTAACAACAAACACGCACAGTCCATATAGAATCAACAATGGAACCATGCTACACGGACATTGTGTTATTATTAGTGAATACATATGACATTCTATATTTGGCTTAGACATCAATGAATTAATGACATTGTATTCTGTCCTTCTTACATAAATAGAACACTAGTATTTGTGTTATTTTTCCCTGTTGTCATGGTCAAGCTCTTAGGAGCTACAGGATTAATTTGTAAGATAACTTTGTTCTCTCACCCGTAAAATAGGAGGTTGTAGGAAGGATTAAATGTTATTTTGAAAATCTCTATCCTAGTACCTGTCACATGGTAAATGCTGCATAAATGTTTGTTGAATCCAAATATGATTCCCTTTGGGATATTTTCAATCTAGATAGGGTCTCTTATTCCATCTCTGCTTTCAGCACTTGGAAATAATATCAGTAATGCATTATTGAGAGAAATACAATGGCTAAAACATAGCACCTTAAAAAAAATCTGGATGGTAGAATTAAGGTTCTGTTGTATTTTAGCGGATGTTAAGATGGTTCCTATGTAGAAGTAGGCTAGGTGTGTACATATGCTGCAAGAATTGAGGATTAGCAAAACTCAGATGTACTCATTCTCCTTTCGAAACAATTTCCTCTACTGGACACTTACATTCCTGCAATTATGGCCCTGGTCTTTGCATTTCCAGCAAGTAGCCTCGAAGTCAAGGTGTATTTTCCAGTCATATTTATCCCTGTATTGCTAGCACATTTCTTAGTGCCTGGCATATAAGAGTCACTGCATAAATTTCCCTTGAAAAGATTACTACTGGTGACAATGCAGGCACAAGCAATAGTCTGTGGAGGGCAAAGAACTAATTGATTGATATTAATTGAGATGATGGAGAGAGGAGAGAGTTTCATGGTATATGTTCATGTGCACTATTCACATGGAACGGTAGTCGGGACTGAGGAAATTCAACGGGAAAGAGGCTATAGCTCAACTGAGAATATGTAAAGGGAGAATAATGCAAAAGGAATAAAGAGGTGTCGAGAGTAAGTCTCACTTCCTCCACAGCGGTGCCAGGAGTAAGCCCTGACTGGTAAGGCTTTTCTTCAGTGGGCGGCCAGGCTTTCAGTGTCAGTCCTTGGGGTTGAGGAGTTCCACGTTCTAACTTCCTTTCCCCAAAGAGCACCCATTTTCTGTTTAGGAATCTGTGAAAGCCAGTAACTGAGGGAAGGAACTGTGGTAGAAATGGCACAGACAAAGCCAGGGAACAGGTCCAACTGAGCAGAGAGCCAGACAAGGGGCAGGTGGTTGACAGGCTCAAAGCTGAAGAGGCAAACTTGCAGGCTTACTATGGAAGCGAGAATTGGGTCATGAGTTGACAGTGAACAAGTTAAAGATAGATTTCTGCCAGAAGATTGCAGTGAAAATATGTCCTGGGTTCTGAGCAGTAAATTATCAGGAAGATATGAAGCGGAGAGAAATACACCAAAGAAGTCTGAGTTAAATTGGAGTAGGCCATACTTTAACAGGGAATTCTCTCCTTGAACTTCTGAGGCAGCTCTGTACCCATATTTCTCTGACTCTCCTCCTTAAAAAACTCTATTGCATCCAAATATGAGTCTTTTTTTTTTTTTTTGAGGACACTTAGCCCTGGTGGGACGCCTGCCATAGCATGGCTTGATAAGTTGTGCATAGGTCCATGGCCGGGATTTGAACCATCTAACCCTGGGCTGCCAAAGTGCAGCGTGTGAACTTAGTTGCTGCACCACCAGGCTGGCCCCCTAAATATGAGTCTTTAGTAGTAGTCTGACTTTGACCAAGCAGCTAACCTAGTGGTAAGCTGGAAACTAGTACTAGATTGCAAAAGCTGATTGTTTAATTTTCAGGAACTTTGTAAGCCAATTGTTAAACATTGTTAAAGATTAAATGACACAACTTAAAATCAAGTATCTTATATTAAAAACAAAGGTAATTATTATTTCTTAAATTATGTGCTGCAGAGACTTTAATTCAGAAATATTTATAAGGAAATTGTATATTTTTTTTTCAGAGAGCTGGATTTTGATTGTTAAATATTTACCAGCATGCTACTGAACTAACCCCTATAAACTTTAGTCTCTCATCTGGTAACTTTAGAAAGTGATGCTTCATACCTCATAGAGTTATGGAAAAAAATAAATGGGGTCATACAATACTTAGTAAATGGTAGAAGTTATCGTGAAAAATTATTATAATTTTGCAAAACTATCTTAGTTTTTTGATAAATATCTGTAGCTAATTCTTAAATATGTAATAAAATCTTTTAAATATTTAAGCCACATGATTTGTTTTCTAATCAGAGATAATGATTTTGCATATATGTTACGAAGAGCTGTTGGTTCCTTTAGGAAGCCTGTCTGAAGACTCTCTCCAGAAATGATATTTTTTGAGAGTTGCAGCGTGTTAAAGAGTTGCTAAGGCAACCATTGCTTGCTAATAATGTAGTGATAGAAAAGAAAAGGTAATTTGAGGAACAGTGCTTCTCAAAATTCAGAGAAGAAATATAACTGAACAAACCCCAATTGAAAAAAATGACAGGCCATGGGCAGTTTCTTTCTTGAATTAGCAGAGGGAGAGACTAGATGGTATTTGGCAAGATGGAGAGCCACGGAGGCCAGACACATTTTTACACTCTTTTCAACCTCACCGCCTTTATTTCTCATCATTAACTTCTTGTGATTTTAAAGTGATGGAATTAGAGATGCACTATAATTCTCTTAAAGCTAGATTCTGCCATTCTGATAAAGATATTAAAGTACCTAGTCTTGTCATATGGTTGCCTTATACCTCAATAATCAGTTTCTTTTAAGTCAATAAATGTCCTGGAGGTCAGATTTGAAAATCTAAATTGGTAACCTGACACTAGTAAATGTCACGTTCACATGGCATGGCACCCTCAAATGGTTTATTCACTTCACTGTCTTTTGCATTTTATCAATATAATAGGATGTCCAATTTGAATGCTCAGCTGAAGGCTGTAGTAAGAGAAAGGTATTAAACACACTAACATTTACTTTTCACATATAATTACTTCAAATCCTTAATTAATCTGATGAGTTAGGTAATATTGCCCCTTTAATGATATGACTGAAGTGTCTAGAGATTAAATCCTGTAAATTGGGAGATGCCAAAGCCCAGATTTTATTCTAAGCCAATCATAATCTTAAACTAAGAATTTTTTTCTCATTGTGCTTAATACTGATGATTATTCATGGATATATGTTTAGAACAATTTGGTTTTCCCTTTTTGGGTCAGTTCTATGCTATTTTGCTAGATTCTTCAGCTTTTTAGATCTCACTCTTTATATATATTATTTTCCTGATAGAAAAAAAATCTCTTTATCCAAGTTGTATCTGGTTAAAAGAGCCATAAACACAATTATTTTAACTTTGGCTGTTTACCTGCTACAAATCACCTTGCAAACAAGTAAGAAACACAAAATGATATGTAGATACTAAGATTTAGATGAAACAGATATGCTCCATATGAATTCCTTAATAGGCAGGATTGCATCTGGAGATCCTGAACACAAAAATGAGCAAGAGAAAAGGCTTCTATTTACAAATTCAACAGTATTGCATTATGATTTGACATGGACACAGATTGAGGTTGCAAACAGCACTGAAGCAGCAGCTGCAAACAATGCTTACAACAGCTTTAAATCAGATCTAGAAAATAATCGTTCCAGAGAAAGAACCTTACAATATTTAAGTAACGGATTGGCAATTTAAGGCTTCATTTTATCCAGCCCTTTTTTTTTTCTAGTTTGTTGGCTATTTATCCTCCATTTGATCCTCTCTGAGTCATAATCTTATATTTGCAAGTTTACAATTGCCAGACTATGCATCTTTTTATAATAATAAATATGTTTAAAAACGTATACATGCACACATAGATGGTCAATGTGAAAAGTCCGCACTGCTTTGCCATTTCATCAAAAACAAGTAGGAATTAATGGGTACTATGACATCGGTGTTCTTTGGGACTGTTTAAATTAGAAAGATGCTGAAAGGGCAAAGGGAAAAAAATTGATTAAAAAAAATCCAAATTCCCTGAGACTTCACTGAATAATGAGCTCTAACTAAGCATGGAAATTTGCTCACATACTATGCAGCTAATTTAGGAGAGAATGAAGAATGGACTGTTGTAAAAGACACACATTATTTCCTCTGGAAAAGCTTTAAACAGTTTGCAAAGTCAAATTTAAAATGTTTTTAATTGCGGTCCTTTGTTGTTGCCATGTAAGAATGTGCTTGAAGTCTGTTGAGCAGATTGAATCGTAGAGGAGATGAATGCCGGTTAATATAAAAAGGGATTTTGAACTTACATTTTTAATGCATACATTTCCTCAGTAAATTTTTTGTCTACGGTTGTAAGACAACCTCTTGTAAATGAGCTTGTGCTGCTTCTGTTTCTATCTTATTACATATCAAATAGAAATAGACAAATGGTTCCAATGGGAAGTCACCCATCATAGCATTGCTACGTATTTTTTTTAATTTCTGGATATTTATTACTATCTCTCAAAATTACCATCCTGTTCACTCATGTAAAACATTTTATCTGTCATATTTTATCTGTAAGTTTCATGTAATAATAATTAAATTTCATTTTTTCAGGAAACATGCTTTTTCAACATTTTTACTAAGTCAGCATTTTATTTGTATTCAATTTACTTGAAAAGAGGAAGAAGGATGGATCTGTTATTTAACCAGGCTCCTCAGTTTACACGGTGCAATTTAAAAGCTCTGAACTCTTTCATTTGTAATGTACAGGACTCTCCATCTATGTCGAATCCTTGCAAACTGTCTCTACATTTCTTAAGGATAATTTCCTTTTGAGAAGTGAAACATACAAACCTAATCCATATCACTCAAGAACACATGTACACTACGCCATAAGGGAGAATCTTGCTTTAGATCATCTAGATTTGCTAAATTTTGGAGCAGCAATTTAAAAATTCTTTGGTATTTTTTTTTGTTTTTGCATTTTACATTTAGAGATTTAAATAATTTAGGCAGTCATGAGATCAAACCTGACCCTTAGAATTTGTTTTTTCCTCCTCATATAAATTTGCCAAGGTGATATTTTATGTTCTTATTTATGTAACCATAAGACCGGTTTTACCAAAATGTGACACAAACACAGTCATGTATATTTCCCCTAAGAAACCTGCCAGCACAGGCCTTTATTGTCAAAGTCTGGTGTCTTCCTTTTGAAGCTCCCTCCACTACATTGTTACAATTTATAGATTCAAATCCAGATCTTCTTTGTTTCAGGTCTTGTTTTCTTTCTATTACATCAGTATTAATTTGTTGGAAAGCTGAATGAAGATCTTTGATTCAAAGTACATCAAGTTGGAGAGGTAGGTATATGCTCACTCATACAACCCGAGGACTTTAAATATTTCTTCTTTCTGGATTCCTACTTACTTTCTGAGCTCCATTTCCAACTTCTTAATTGTCTACTGGAAATTTCTTCTAGAATATTGCACAGGAACTTCCAAGTCAGTAAATGCATCTCAAACCATACTTAAAATCTTTACTCCTAACCATCTTTTCTCTCACATTCCCTAGCTAGTTAAATACTATCACCATTTAACCACTCAAATAACACATCTTTCTAAACCTTTGGAGTATTTTGTGTCCCTGGGTTCATGCATCGAATGACTGTAGGTTTAACTAAAGGGATGTCACTAATAGCCATCCATCCCTCTCCGTTTTCCTGGTGCCATAGTTCAGGCCAACACCATCTTTCACCTGAACTTCCACCACCATGTTTCACACTGCACATAATTCATTTTAACTTCTGTGTTGTTGTCAGAATTACTTTACAAAAGTCACCTGTGATCATGCAATTTCCTTTATTTAAAAAAACCCTTGCTCATTCTCTATAACCTATAGAATAAGGTTCCAATTCTTTAGCATAGTATTCATCTGATATATCAGATGCTCTAAGTCCTTTGCCATCCATCGGCCCTTAGTCATTTCAGGGTACTCTGCCTGCAAACATTGATTTCTCTGTGACTGAGAATTTTTCCCCCAGTACAATGGAAGGCAGCTTCACTGGTGCACACAGCAGGTTGGTAGATGGAGAATTAGCAGTCTCAGGAACAGCCCTCAAATAATGCCACTTGGGAGCTGGTGAATTAATACTGCATATCTCCCCCACACTTTGGGTACGATAATTCTAAGATGAGTGTTTTATGCCATTTCCCACAGTTTCCCTGTGAGATTAAGCTCCAGCCACCCAGGTTCTCCATGCAGTAGCTAGATGAATAATGCAAATTCAGAGACTGCATTCTCTTTCCTGAATCACATCCCCACTCTCCTACCAGTGCCCTTTCCGAGTAAGCTGCTTGCATTCAAATCCTTGTCTCAGGATTTTCTTCTGGAGAACACATACCAAGAAAAAGGTCTTTCATGGTGCGTATTACAACTTCCTTCTTGGCCACTCTCATCCACATTCCCACACTCTAGTTCATTCAGAACTCTACATCTTTTCCCAAAGTGAAACTTACACTGCCAATCTATGCACATTTATTTATACATTCCCTTCTTTCTCCAATGTCTTACTTCTCTCTGTTTTTTTGAAAATGTATTAATCTTTTAAGGCCTATTAATAATGTATGCTTTATTTGAAGTCTTTTCTAAAACCACACTCAAAACTGTTGTTTCTTCTCTGCTTCAATAGGAAATTTTTACAACTTCATTATTCATCACATTATACTGCGGTTAATTTGTGTCTGCATGTTGCTCCTCCTGGATGCTTTATGAGCTCCTTGATGGAAGTGTTAATTAAAATTATGAACTTATTTTCCCATGAAGCATTATGACAAATAATGTAATATTCTAAAGCAGGAATTTAAAAGAAAATATGATGTGTTTATTATCATCTTCGACCTTCTCTAGCCCATGTATACTAGTCTGCTTGAGCTGCTATAACAAAATATCATACACTGGTTGGATCAAACAATAGAAATGTATTTTCTCACAGCTCTGGAGGCTAGAAGTCTGAGATCAGGATGCCAGCATGGTCAGGTTATGGTCAGTGCTCTCTTCCTTGCTTGCAGATTGGCCCCTTCTTCCTGTGCCCTCACATGGCGGAGAGAGAATGAGCAAGCTCTCTGATATCTCTCCTTATAAGGGCACTAATCCCTCATGACCTCATCTAACCCCAATTACGTTCCAAAGGTCCCATCTCCAAATACCATCACATTGGGGGTTATGGCCTCAACATATAAATTTTGGGGAGGCATAAACATTTAGTTCATAACACCACAGAAGATTATTGGAAGACCTAGGCAACTTTTCTTGTTGAATCCAGATGGGTATGAGGTTGATAATCTTTCTATACACAGAACTTCTGTCAATGCATATTAGAGCTTTCGTGTACAACTTTGCAAAATGTGCCATTTCTAACTACAAGGGTGCTATTTCCATTCACTTGGGATATGAACGAAGGCCTCTGGAGTTCGGTGGGCCTTAGGCTTTCCCATTCCTTGTCCTACTCCTCCGTCTCTGTCTTTACAGGTAGTTTATATTCTCTTTAACACATATTCTTCAGAATTCTATAATAGTATATGAGCCTATATGCTCAAATATAAGAATATGATTTTTGAAATTAGGGTTCACTTACCCAATTAGAATCATTTTACTTACCCATTTCAAATTTTGGGGTTTTTTTCTCCTTCGAAACTACCTAATGGAAATATGTCTTAGTGTCTTGTATAGCTCTAATCCATTCTTTTTTTATAGCCCCACAAGACTGCATGATGTGGCTGTGCCATGTGATACTTAGCACTTGAAAGTTAGTTATTTGCTTTCTAGTTTTTTCCTCCACAATCAATGTTCCAACAAATATATTTCTTACAACAAATATATATCCTTACATGATTTTTGCTTTGGGATATATTCCCAGAAATGGAATGATTAGGTTGAATGATGTGTCTAGTTTTAACTTTGTGGAAATTGAAAGACTGCTTCCCCAAAGACTAAACAATTCATTTCCCACCCTCACTGCATGAGAGAATCGCTTTCCCACACTCCAGCCAGCAGTAAGTCTTAAAGCTCTTTTCAAAGTTTTTGCCAGCCTGATAAGAATAAAATGATTTCTCATTGTTAATTTAATTTTCATTTCCATGACTACTAGTGGATTTGAACATCTTTTCATATTTCTGTTTACCATTTGGATTTACTCTGATACGAAATGGCTATTCATGTCTTTTGCCCATTGTCTCCCCTTGGATTATTTTTCTTTATTTCTGATCATTTAGTATCATAAAGATATTAACTTCTTTGTTTATCAATTGAATTACAAATATTCCTCTAGACTCATTTTATTTCTATTGAAGTTTTGGCATCTTTCATCATGTAAACTTTTAAAATCTTTATATTATGGTATATCTGTATTTTATAGATTCTATGTTTTCAGTCTTGACTAAGTGGTACACCGTACCCTTTACACATGCACCTTTTCAGAGTTTTTTGTTTTTGGAAGATGTTCTTTTTTTTATTTGTCTTTAATTCAATTGGAATTGTTTCTGTATTGAAAAGAATGATCTGTTTATTTCATTATTATTTTTTATTATTTTATTATTATTATCTATTATTTAGCCTGTTGTGACAATGCCATTTTTAACTGTTTCATACCTTTCCTAATATATCGAATTAGCTTTGTCAATATTAAATTCTTATGAATAAATAACATATTTTTCTATTTCATTAATTTAATAATTGTATTAATTTGTTCTCTCTGATTTCCTTGGCTTAATTTTTCTCCAATTCACTAAAAAGAAGGATATTGAATATATTAATTTTTGTTCTTCTTTAATAGTCATAGCTATTAAGATTATGCTTTTATTCTCCAAGTACTGATTTTTCTTAGTCATTAGATTTGTTGCAAAGTATTCTCCTTTTCATTTCTTAATAAATGGTTTACAATTTTATTTTAATTTTCTCTCTGACTTAAGCATTACCTAGAGTTGTTTATTTATTTCATAGTTGATGGTGCTTTTATGTAATCAAAAATTACTTCTACTTTTATTGACAACATTAGAAAAAGTAGTCTTTGAAATCTGTGTTTTCGCTAGTGCTGGATTTTCTTAAATTGTGCCTTTTATCATCACATTATTTCTTATCCTATTTACTATCTTCAAACTTAAACTTTACCTTGTCCAATATTAATCTTGCCAATCCTGCTTCTTTTATGTTGTATTTGTGTACTAGATCTTTACCTTTGTTTATTTTTGATATGTATCAATTAGCCATTGATACAAACTACCCCAAAACTTATTGTCCAATCACCCCAAACTTCATGGCTTAAAATAACGAGACAGCTAAGTGGTTCTCCTACATTGGCTGAGCCACTCATGCGTCTCCTGTCAACTGCAGCCTGAGAAGGTGATTCTACTGATCTGTTATGGGCTTTCTTAAATATTTTGGAGTTAGTTGGCTATTGTTTTGTCTAGAATGGCCTCAGATGGGGCAACTGGACATTTTTCCATGTGGTCTCTCACCCTCCAGTAGTCTAGCCTGGACTTTTTCATGACAGTGGCAGGGTTCCAAGAGACAAGTCAGAAACATGCAAGACTGACACACTGTCACTTCTATCAAAATCAAGTGGCCAAAGCAAATCTTAAGAACAGCTGGATTCAAGGAGTGAGATAATAATGTTCACCTCTTGATAGGAAGAGCTACAAAGTTACGTGGCAAAGATCACCTTCATAGCTTGCTTAGAGAATTGGAGCCGTTTTTGCAGTAATCTGTCATTAAATCTTAAATTTATCACTTTATTTTTTGTGTCTTTATTATAAACAGTATTTATAATTGTTTTAGTTTTTAATCTAATTTGATAGCCTCTGCATTCTTAAACTAATTTTGCATTCTTGATCCCTTTTTTGGCAATTCCCCGTTTTTGGTGGTTTGATCAAATTAGTATTAGTTTCATTTTTTCTCTCTTACTTACTTACAGGGTCTGCTACAATTTCTTTTTTTGTTAATGACTACTTTTGCTTTCTTTACGCTTTTCACTGAAAACATAGTACTAGACTACAATTTGTAACTGTGGTATCGGTCATTTCCTCTTCTGAGATGTGGGGTTTTTCCCACCACAATACTATAATCCTCAATTAAGAGAAGATAACGAGAATAATTTTATTTCTTCCTTTCTTCCCCTTCTTTCCTGCTCTGTCCGGTGAGATGTTTGAATTATTTCATCATTGCATGGCTTAGAATTTGTGGGAATATTTCTTATAGCAATGCTTCCATTTTCTTTTCACATTTGACTCACTTAAAAAAATGATCACATCAGATTGGCATAGTTCAAGCTGCTACTTGTGGTTGTGCAAATTGTGCATTGCACAACTCTAGAAGTACATTTACTTTACACTCATCCTAGATCTGTATAGTTGTTTCAACAATTTTCTGGCATGTGCTAGTAAAGTGTCTTGGAAAAGGAACATCAATTTGCACCACATTGCCATATAAATTAGGGTCTTTATTGAGCACAATGGAGTCAAGAAGAGTAGTCCCTCCTTATCTGCAGGGAATAGTTCAAGACCTCCAGTGGATGCCTGAAATGATGGAGAGACCAAACCCTGGATGTACTATGTGTTTTACTCTACATACGTATGATAAATTTTAATACACAAATTAGGCACAGTAAGAGATTAGCAACAATAACTAATAATAAAATAGAATAATTATAACAACGTACTGTAATAAAAGTTAATGCAGATCTTATCAACCTCAGCATATGATTTTTTTTAATTTCCTTATTAAGTCAAGAACTTTCACTTATAGGAAGCACTTTATGACTTCTCTTTGGCATATTTAGATTGCCAGCTTCACTACTCTTGCACTTTGGGGCCATTATTAAGTAAAATAACGGTGATGAACACAAGCACTATACTGCTGTAGTCAAACTGAAAACTGAGAAGGCTACTAAGTGATTAAGTGTCAGCTAGCAGATACAGTATAGACACACTGGACAAAGGGATGATTGATGTCCCCAGGGAGTAAGAGCGGGACAACAATAGATTTCATCATGCTACTCAGAATGGCATTCAATTTAAAACATTATGAATTGTTTATTTCTGGAATGTTCCATTTAATATTTTTGAACTTTGGTTGACTGCAGGTAACTGAAACCACAGAAAGCGAACTGCAGATAAGGAGGGGGCTACTGTAATCAGTGCCGCCACCAACTTCAGGTGGTGTGGGTACAGCAGGACTCTTGGCCACTTGAAGTACTGTGATGTTTTGGAAGTAGGAGGAGAGAGGGTGTGAAATCATTCTTTAGGGTAGTGGAAAAGTGAGTGGATGGTTTGCAGAAGAGATAGCCCAACTGAGATTAGAGTTGTTAATTTAAAATAAGACCGGTCAGCGTGGTCATGAGTCTTCTTCTCTTTCTTTCTTTTTTTCTTCAGCTTTTTTTTTTTTTTTTTTTTTGCAGATGAGCAAGAGAGTTGATTCAATCAGAGCTGAGATTTTCTAGGTGAGAACAAAGAATGAAACAGAGGTCACGGACTTGAAGGTATATGCAAACCAGTGATTATAAAGAGGTGAAATGCCAAAGTTATGTTAAAATGGACATGGGTAAAGTTGATAGTAGAAGGCAAACATTGCAGAAAGATTGAAATAAAATATGAAGTTTGGGAAAAAGTTATGCTTGTTGGAATTGCTTAGCCTATATTGCCAATCAACAAGGATATATTATTTACTTTGAGGAGATGAAAGATACTTGTGGGAAAGTTTAAGAAACACTGTTTGAGGAAGCATTTTTTAAATTATAACTATTGATGCAAGTTTAAGATAATATTTTTACTGATTGTGACCTTAATAATTCAGATTATATGATTTCAAGTCTGATCAATTTTAGTGGATGTGTGTGAAAACATTTTGACTTGGTGAAACTCATGGAATATTTTTATAGTTATGAACTTTCATTGCAGAGCATATATTAGTCAAGCTGTTTAGCTGTTACTAATAAAAAAGTGAGATGCTAATAAAAAATGACAACTGAGATGGGTCTACATTTTAAAAAAATGATTTTAAAGACAAGAAAAATGAAGTTAAATACAGGTATCAATTTTTTCAGCCCATAAGTTGGAAACATATTTAGTTTATCCTTATAAGGTTCTACAGATTTTTACGTAGATTTATTTTTAGATTTGGAAATGGTTTTATAGAGCAAAATTTAAACTATTTTATGCATAATTCTTATATTGTAAATAGATACAGTTTTCAACATATTCTGAATTTGTTTCAATTAAATGGAATTTTACAGTTCAGACTTATTCGATGGCTATTTGTCTTAGGCTTATGTTCTCTTTCATCATCTGACATTTATAAAGAAAGACATTGCTTTAAAAAAATAATCTAGTCTTCATTGTAATTGAAAGGTATTTTTCCTTTTTTAAGTTTTCTCAAACACTTAGTGTATTTACCAGAGCTAATTGCTACAAATGATTTATCAACTTAAAATACTGAGGGATATTTACAAAAATAATTTTGAATCTTGGAGAAATAATTAGAAAACACTACCATTTTATGGTCATTAATAAATTTGTGTAATTAGCCCATCACTATTATTTAAATAGGCCATATAAGTTATCTGATCCTGGATCACACCGGTGACAATAAATTACACCTTGATGCTTGGTATAGGACCACAATTTATTCCTATAGAAGGCGTCAAAAATGAGATAAGTAGGTAAATGATGGAATGGATCCTTCTTTATGTTGAAAATTTGTCTTTTTGCCATTTAGGGACCTCGTACAATAGCCAGATTTTTTTCTGTCTTGTATAAAGATGATTTTTAAATTCCAAAGAAGATAAGATTATTAAGTAGCATTTCAGGATTTAATAAATGTGTTCTAAAACATATCCATTTAAAAAGATGTATTCACTATATTTTATAAATAACTATATTCTTAGGATAAGATTCTTCCTACACAGTAAAATTCCAAGTTATCTTTCTTGTAACTTTGGAAAAAACATCGCTTGTGTATAATTTTGGCAAACAATTTTTTAAATTATATTTTATTGTGCTTTGTGCCATTCAGCCAGAAGAAAAGATAAAGAAGGTAAAATGGAGGCAGAGCAGAAGTATAGCCGAAGCTTAAAATGCACACATACATACATGCATGCACACATACATGTATATGTTTGGTAGTGGTACAATTCTCAACATATCTAGAATAATAAATTAGTAAAATGCTTGTAGAAGATAATAAAACAGGCTTTCTCACTAACGCTGTTCATGATTAACTCTACTAAGCATGCTGACTATAGAGCCCTAGAAGACTAATGGCCCCCATTGATAGCCATTATTCCTTCAGAATCTCAACTCCTAGGCACCCTAGGAGGTCATGACACCCAGCCTAACGCTGTACACTCTTACTCCATCTGGGGCATGCATCCGACCCAACTTAGCTACTCTGTCAGAACAACAACAGCAGTGGCAACAACAAGAGTCAACAAACGCAAAATTTGTCTAGGATCTCATTTGATCCTCACAACATTCTTATAACAAAATGTTATTTTTCCCATTTTACATATAAAGAAATTTGGTTTAGGTAGTTTCAATAACCCCTCCAAGGTGCTCAGCAGTTACAGAGTGGAGTGGAGATTTGTACTAAAATCTGTTTCATCAGAGCTGATGTTCAGGTTTTAACGTATACATTTCGTCTCCCCAGTGTAGCCAGCGGCATGTGTGGTGAACGTGCACAATGTGGTGAATGGTGAATAAGGAATATCTAGGCCAGATTCTCATCTTCAGGAACTTTAATAGGGAATAAATGGGGAACAGAGCAGTTAGTGAACATAAGCTGAAAGATCATGAGATTGAAAGTCCAGTAGGACAATGATGACTGTGAATCAACAGAAGAAAACCAAGAGGCAGCTGAATCTGAGGAATAGAAGCAAAAAAGACTTCAATAAAGGATGAAAATGCAGAATTATGGGCATAAAGTAGAAAAATTATGTAAAAGAGAAACCAAAGTTCAGAGAGAGCTAGAGAACTTATTAAAGAATTTTATTTTCAAAGTGATAGAGAAGTCTCCCATTGGTTCTAATGGACCTGAAAGAGTGATACTTTTGAGAAACATTGACCCCAGGGCAAGCTTAGTTCAACTTCTGTTCCATGACGGGTGGGGGTCAAACTTAGTGCAGCGTCAAGTGAGTTTCTTGAGGAAGTAAATAGAGCCAGTTCTCCTGGTATCATTCAAACTTCAGGAACAACAATTAAATGTAAATGCCAATAAAACTAGGCCACTCTTTCAGAAAATGTTGCATCTTTGCTGTATTGCTTTTTCTCTTAATTAATGCTCTTACCTAATATTGTTTTTTCTGTTATTGTGAATTGTAGTAAATTTATACAAAGTGTATAAACATATATTTACAATGTAAGTAATAATAATAAATAATTATCTGAATGGAGGTTGGCAAATTAGTCTCATCTTTTAAATTTTTGTGTTATTAATAGTTATTTTCCTGTGTAATTTTTTGCTTTGGGTGTTTGTGTTTTCTAATTAAAATAGCGAGTGGTTTGTCTTTTTTGTTGATTTTTTTTAAGAACTAGGATTTTGATTTACTAATGTGATCAGGTTGTTTTCCACTTTATTTTCTTCATTTCCCATTATTGTATCCTTTTATGTACTTTTGATTTACTACATTGTTTATTTTTAAGGTTCTTAAGTTGGACATTTTAACATTTATTTGTCATTGTTTAATTTTTATTGATCCAGATGTGAGGGCTATGAATTTTCCTCTATTCACTGTTTAAAGGCTTTTGATAAATTCTGATATGTAGTGTTTCATTCCTTGCTATTTTCAAATATTCTATAATATCTGTTTGCATTTCTCCTTTCACCAAAGAGTTGTTTAATGGAAGATCTCTACATTTCCAGATGGAAGGCTCTTTTTTGTGGGAGGTAGAAGTGGGAGTAAGTGTTTTTAATTTTCAGTTTTATTTTATTGTAATCACAAATATTGTTTATAATATTTCTGCTTAATGGTTGGTCATTTTTTTTGGAAGCTCCCTGTACACTTGTGAAGAAGGTATATTCTTTGATATCTGGGTGTAGTGTATGTTTGGATCTGTCTACTTACTTTTGTCCACTTGACTTAACTCATACTGAGAACAATGTGTTAAAGCCTTCTGTTATTATTGTATTTCTATCTATTTTCCTCACTATTTCTTCTAAGTTTTGCTTTATATAGACCATTGTTGTGTCATAGATACTCATCTCTGCTATATTTTCATTGTAGGATGTGGCTTTTAATGTGGAAAAGGGTCCTTTTTTGGCTTATTCAGTGCTTTTTTGGCTAGAGTCTGCTTTGTTAGATAGCAGGATTCCTACTCTCGCTTTCTTAGTTATTCCCATTTGCCCAGTGAATTTTTGTCTTCCCTTTAGTTTTAGCCTTTTTGAATCACTGCATTTTAAATGGATCTCCTATAGAGCATAGAATTGGGTTTTGCTTTATGAGGCAATTCGAAATTATATTTGGTCTTAGTTCTGTCTTATTATCTTGTTTTGTATATACTGTATTATATTCAGGTATTTCTCTATTTTGAGTTACTGCTTTTTAAATTTATTCTACTACTTAAGAAATTTGTATTTTTATACCTAGTGGTTACTTTTGAATTAATACTTTAGTATTAATACTATCTCTGGTACTCTTAATTTACTCTTTCTTCATTTAACCTTAACATCTGACGTCTCAGTTGTAAATGGCATTGACTCCCATCCACTTCCTATTCAAGAATCTATGATCTTATTCAACTTTCCTCTTCTTCTCTCTTTTAAAAAATTTGAACTCTTTATATTTTGTCAGAACGTATGGTGTTTGCATACTATATCTCAATCCATGACCTTAACATTGTTTTAGTCTTAGCCTTCTAAGTAAATATGTGAAATACTCAACATCATTATGAAAAAGTTGTTTCCGGTCACTATGTGGTTGGGTAAAACTCATGCTTTAGTAAGAAGGACAAGCTAAGGCTCACAGGCCACATCTGGCTGGCTTCCTGTTTTTGTAAACAGAGTTTAATCAGTCATAATGATTTCTTTATGTATTGTCTATGACTGTTTTTATGCAACGTTACAGAGTTGAATACTTGTGACAGAAAGTAAACGGACCTCAAAGCTTAAAATAGTCACCATCTAGCATTTCATAGAAAAAGCTTTTTTAATCCGTGCTCTACTAGATTCTTCAGGAAGGACACATGTCTACAGTATTCCCTGAGTTCTGGCAGCCTTCAGTACTGGTTATCCTATTCCCTTGATACTTGACAAAGACCTTAGCCAGTTTGCACTGGTTTATTTAAGTTTTTTGAAATTGCTTCTCCATTGTTGCCTTGCACATTGCTTTTGAGAAATCTAGTACCAGTGTAATTATTTTGCCTTTGAACGTTTCATCTTTTTGTTCATAGAACTTTTTTTTTATCTTTAAAGTTTAATAGTTTTACTAGGATATGTATTATAGCTGATTATTCGGGTCAATGTTGGCCATTAACCAGTGAGATCTTTCTATGGTACGTTCAGGTCTTCTGTTGCCTGAAGGTTTTCTTAAAATGTAGGGGTTTTTTTGTTTGTTTTTTTGTTTTCTTGAGGAAGATTAGCCCTGAGCTACCTACTGCCAGTCCTCCTCTTTTTGCTGAGGAAACCTGGCCCTGAGCTAACATCGTGCCCATCTTCCTCTACTTTATATGTGGGACGCCTACCACAGCATGGCGTGCCAAGCAGTGCCATGTCTGCATCCGGGATCCAAACCTGTGAACCCCGGGCCGCCGAGAAGCAGAACGTGTGAACTTAACCACTGCGCCACAGGGCCGGCCCTTAAGATGTAGTTTTAATGATTAGTTCTGTTAGATTATTTTGATTTCATTCTTTAGGGATATCAAGTATACATAAGATTTACTTCCTCTGTTAGTCTTCCATTTCAGTCATTTTCTAATGCTTTTTATTGCTTCCTTATCTTGTTTCCTTTTTTATTTATTTTTTAAACCATTTTATTGTGATATTACTGACATAGAAAAAGCTGCACATATCTAATGTATACAACTTAATGAGTTTGGAGATAAGTATATACCCCTGAAATCATCACTGCAATCTATGCCATGAACATATCCATCCCCTCCAAAAATTTCCTCCTACCCTCTTTATTTTATTATTATTGCTCTTTTTTATGATAAGAACACGTAACATAAAATCTACCCTCTGAGTAAATTTTTAAGTGTATAATACAGTATTATTTCCTCTAGGCATCATGCTGCCCAGATCGCTAGGACTTACTCATCTTGCATAACTGAAAGTCTGTACCCTTTGATTATTACTTCCCTGTTTCTCCTTTATTTACTTTATATTTTATTAATTATTTTATTTGTTGTGATTCTCTTAGTTCTTTTCTTGCTTTTCCTCCCTGGCCTTTGATTTTTGTTTAAAACTATTCTCCCTTCAGTGCCTTATGATTTCGTTTTCATTTCTAATATAAGTTTGTCTTTTTCTTCCATTGCTTTACTGAATTTGACCCGTGTCATTTTTTTCTAGTCTTTATTGTTCATTTCTTTTCTTTGTTTTTTATTTTTAGATTCAAAATGTCTGTTCTTACATCTAAATGTTTGTTTGAGATCATTTGATTGAGATGGGGGTTTTGTTTTCCAGGTTTCTTCAACTTTGTGGGTTTTTGGGAGAAAATATTTTATTAACAGGGAAGTTTTACGTGTGTTTTCTGATTTTTTGCATTTGTTTTGTATTGATGTGGTCTATTTTGTTTCTTATTTTTGTTTATTTCCTGCAATGAGTGTTTGGTTTGAGAACCCACCGTCAGCGTAGTTTATTTTATGGATAATGCTGTTGTTGGGGATGTGGTTGAGATGTGGGATTGATAAGTCTTGTTTCTCTTTCATTTCTGTAAAATCTCTTAGTTACTTTGTTTCCTTCATTGTTAGGCTTTTCTCCATATATCTGCCTTTCTTCCAGAAGCAGTGCTCCTTCAAAGTTTCCATTTCTGGTTCTGCACACTTACAAGTTCTTTTCCTGTAACCAATTCTTGACTTGCGTTCAATGTTTTGGCATTCATTGCAATTTCTCTTTGAGGAGGTGATTTAATCTGTGCTTTATTTCGTTTTCCATTCTCCTCTGCTCTTCTTCATGGAATCTCTTAAGCACCCCTCCTCACTTATCCTCCAATTTCAGAGGCAGTGGAAGTTCTACTTATAAGCAATTTGAAAGTTGAGATGCAGTCTGCAAGTAGTGCTAAAAATGCAGACCTGTGTAGTTCAATTTACTCTCATTGTTGATTTTATGTTTTTATTCTGTATTGTTTTTGAGGGAGTCAAGGTGATTAGGAGTCAGTTGATTTTCATTTTTCTCCATACTCTAAAGTCTCATTATCAAGTATGAGTTTTTATTATGGATGAATTTTGAATTTTGAGGCTTTCTTCCCCTCTCATATTTATTGGAACAATCATATGGCTTTCTTTTTAATTTAATTTACTGTTAAAATCTTTAATTGTGTTTTGCAATTACACAGTGTTATTTCCTTTCTATAAATTCCATCTAGTTCTTAATCAAATTGGCTAACTCTTTACTCCTTTTTTATGTTTACCTTTTAATTTTATAATGTACCAAACATGCTTATTCTATATTCTGTGTCTGATAATTTCAATGCTTCAGTGAAACTGATTGTGCTATGCTTCTGAGTGTGTATGTGTATTTTTTTCGGGTAATTTTCCTTGAAACAAATTTTTATTTGTGGGAATTCTTTGACACTTGATGTGAATAGAGGTTCTTCCAAAGAAGATATATCTTTGTTTCTTTCATGTTTCTGGGGGAAATTACCAATCTTGGATGAATTTAAATTAAATTTTCACCTTAAGGTCTTTTTGATCACTTAGGCAAAGAATACTCTTGAAAATCAAAATAAAGGTATGAATTTGGAGAGAAAAGTATAACAACAAAGCTATCTTTTGCCTTGAAGATATTTGCTACAGGATGAACTTGATCTTTAATCTACACTGTATTATACAACTGGGAGTAAGAAGACAAAGCCCAGAACTTCCCAAGGAAAGGAATTTAATATGAGATATCCATGTAAAGATGTAATCCTTAGTGTAAGGGTGAACTAGAAAGGACTTCCACACAGGACACTGCAAGGACAATTGGCTATACCATCACTTGATGCTGAGCATAAATGGGGAAAAACTCTTTCCATTGCTACATGAAATCTGTAATCCTTTGCTCACATAGCCGAAATTCCCATTCCTTGGGAAATACCTGGGCGCTTGTTAAAAAGGCAGAGCTACTGAGTCAGGTAGGATCAAAGATTATGAATTTAACATGCTGTTGTAGAAATTACATTGAAATTTAAGAATCATTTCTGTATGGATTATTTTATATCAAAATATTATGGCATAGTCTGTGTGGCAATGTATTGGTCTTCTATGTAGGTGACTATACACTAATAATAAATTTTAAATAGAGAAACTTTCCTATTTGATACTACACATTGCCTATCATGTATCTGAGATGTAAAATATACACATCCATTTCAAATCAAGAGCACAGTTTATTTTCACTTTAGTTACTACTTTTAAACCAAGGCAATTTAGAATGTAAATAACAGGAATAGATTAGCAATACCTCCAAAACATTGCCATTGACTCTAATCATTTTTTATCCTTAAATTACTTTACTCAAGATTCAAATTCACCCAAAAGAGGACCTAATTGGTTTACCCTGGTTTGTGTATCTCTCCTTGAAAAAGAGAAGGCAGTGGGGAGTAGGTGAATAGGTTTGATTGACAATCCCAATAGGACAACATGAAAACGAAGGCATGGTTCTCCAGTGAAAAAGCAGTATGTTACTACTGAAAAAGGAGAAGAGGTGCTTGTCAGGCATAAATAATAAATATTCATTTTGATGATTTACTCCTAAGTATAATCAATATTTTAGGAATATGTGGCTTTGCATTGAGTAAACTGACACCTCAAAACATATGTCAGATTATATAGTATCTTGAAGTAATCCAATGGATTGGATTCTCAAATCAGATTCACAAAAATCAGAGAGATTACTGAATATTAAACTCTAATAATAATTTCAAGGATAGTGGTAGTCAAGAAGCTAGAAAGCACAAAGTCATCCTAGACATTTAGGGCTACTCAGTGAAAGATGGAGAGACTGAGGTTTTCGATACATGTTCTCTGCCTCAGAGTCAGTAAGCTCTCCAAGTGAAGTACTCATGTTATTACCTCACACAGCAGGAAGTGTTTAGTCTTAATAAAACAACCTAGATTGCACTTTCCAGGGAGCCATGCTTTATGAATACATAGATTGTAAGTTTATTTATTATAAGCAGTAGAAATCCAGGGATTTCCTGATAAGAACATTCCTTATGTCAGTACTCACTTCGTAGTAAATATAATAGTTTATTTACCCAGATGTTAACAAGAAGGTAAATCCATTCACCTGCTATTATGAACTGAATATTTATATCTTCCTAAAATTCATATATTGAAATCCTAATCCCCAACATGATAATATTTGGAGATGAGCCCTTTGGAAGGTGAATAGGTTTAGATGAGGTCACATGGTTGAGGCTCTGATGATAAGATTAGTGTCCTTATAAGAAGAGAAAGAGAAACCATAGTTCTCTTTCTCTTGCGCATGTAAGGACATGGGGAGAAGCAGCCATCTGCAAGCCAGGAAGAGGGTATCACAAGGAATTTAATCTGCCAGTACATTGATCTTGGACTTCCCAGCCTCCAGAATTATGAGAAATACATGCCTGCTGTTTAAGCTACCCATTCCATGGTATTTTATTATAGCTGCTTGAGCTGACTAATACACCTGCTTTCTTTTCTTTATCTTGAGGGTGCTCCTCTGGTAAAGGGGAAGAAATAGCATCCAAGTCATATCCTTTAAGTTCTTCTTCTCATATCTCAAACAGCTTTTGAAAATAGGTAAGTTAGAAATGTAAAGATTTACATTTCCATAGTAAAGCCTAAAACTCTTAAAAGATTTCTCTGTTTGGACTGCCCGTCTTTTAAATGGCCACATGGCACCTTGATTCATTTACCCCAATTATTCAAATGCTACCTTCCTAACGAGGCCTTCATATACTGCTGTATTTAAAATTGTAAACCCCTACTTCCTTTAGATCTCCCTTTACTTTCTAATTTTTTTCCAAAGTACTCATATCATCATTCAACTTACTGTGTATTTTACTAAGTTTTTTCTTCCTTCACATCCCTAACTCTACTACTAGACTGTGAGTTCCAGGAGAACAAATTTTTTAAAAAATACCACTATAAATCTAGTACATGGGCCATAGCTAGGACTCAGAAAATATTTGTTGAATTTAATGAACTGAATAAATCTCTCTAAAATCTATTTACTCTTCAATTATTTTGAAAGTAGTTATAAGATAAGCACCCAATCATACTTTAATTTTTAATATTTGGCAGCATTCTAGAGGAATTTATTTCCAGCTGCTATTTTGTTATAGAACACATTCCATTTTAAAGTAAACACTCTCTATTACAAAGGAAACCAAAGCTTTGAAGACTTCACTTATACATTGGAATATGCAGTTCTATATCAGCCAAGACCATCAGGAGCCTTGCCTCTTCCTTTGCACCAAGAACAAATACCTGAAATCAGAAGTTTAAATGGCCAAGCCCAAGATCTGGATAACGCTAGAACCAAAAATGTTTAGCTCTTTTCAACCATTTCTAGGTCCTTATTTACCTATTTGTACCATTTTCTGAAATCCATCCAGAATAAGAAATACTTATTAAATTTATAAATAATTATTAAATACTTATGAAACGGATTAAATTCATGGGATGGTTAATTTTATGCGTCAACTTGGCTAGGCTAAGGGATGCCCAGATAGCTGGTAAAACATTATTTCTGAGTGTGCCTATGAGGGCGTTTCTGGAAGAGATCAGCATTTGAATCTGTAGACTGAGTAAAGGAGATGTCCTCACCAATGTAGGTGGGCATCATCATCAAATCCTTTGAGAGCCCCTGAATTGAAGAAAAAGGTGAAGTGTTAATTTTCTCTCTCTCTTCTTGAACTGGGGCATTCATCTTCTCCTTCCTTCAGACTTCGGAGCTCCTGGTTCTTGGGCCTTCGGACACTGGGACTTATAGCAGTACATCCCCGCCCTCCCTACCAAGCCCTTCTCAGGCTTATATATTATTTATTCTTAACTCAGACTGAATTATATCACTGGCTTTCCTGGGTGTCCAGCTTACAAATGGCAGATCCTGGGACTTCTTGACCTCCATAGCCATGTCAGTCAATTCCTATAATGCATCTCCTCATATATACATATAAGGATAGGGTATATATCCTATTGGTTCTGTTTTTCTAGAAAGTCCTGATGAATACAATTTATAAACATCGCTGGGCTTATATTTAGGTATTTAGTGCAGTTTTTCAAACTGTGGTTTAATAGACGGTGAACTCTATTCACTGGGAAGGAGGGGAAACAGCATAAAAAATGGCATATGCTAGAGTAGAATAAACTAGAATAGAAAATATTGCACATTTTAAGAATAACCAAAGTTTTGTGAAATATTTGTTTCAGGGGTATGTGTGTGTGTGTGTCCTGTGTATACTGGGTTGCCATGTAAAATGCATTCTGTACTATGGGTTGCAGTTTAGAAGGTTTAAAGAGCACTGGTTTAGTACTGATTAATCAACACATAGACTGTGTTTAAATCTTTCTGCTGTAGGTGTGGTTACTATTATTGGAAACTATCCTTTGGCTCTTTTGCGGCTCACCTCCAGGGTGCATTCTAAGGTTCAAACAAGCTTCCAAGGAGACTTTTCTTCCTTAATGCAGAACACAAGAACACAGACTACATTTTTTGCCTTAATATAATGTCCGTCAGTTACTCAGACCCAAAGTTGTTTTTCAACCTTGATTACTAATAAAATCACAAACTGCCATTTCCCTTCTTCCTCTGAAGCCAGTTATAAGCGCTGGTAGTGCTAATTATGAACAATAAACAAAATTATCAAATTCGTGGTAAAATATGTACAATGCTTTCAAAGCCATGATTCCCATTCCTATTTTCCTCTGCAACGATAGAGAGGAGCTGTTTTTGCATCTACCTTGAGATTCAACGTCATCCACCCTTCCCCACAACTGAAGACCCAGTGATGGAAACAGAATAGAATATATAAACACTATCCTGTCTCGAGAGGGCAATTAGGGTTTCTAAGAACACTCAGAATGAATGATGTTGAATTTCGCGAAGATTTAGCTATGTCTACCATTGGACATTTCCTCATGGTGATATTTATTTCTGAAGGAAATTAGACCCTTGATGTTAGTCTCTTAATAGTTCATGATAAAATAAATAAACTTGTGCAAGAACCAAACATTTTTCTAATTTTGTAACACTAATTATATACTTGATTTTGATCTCAAGCTCATCCTTTGAAAAGCAATCTGATACCTGTAGTTTAGATTCTATAGAACTTTGAGTAATTGTTTAGTGTCTCTCTGGATATCAAAGTGATTCTGTATTGTGGGAAATACACTTATGATTTATTTAGATAAGTGGAGGAACATAAAATTATTCTGATGTCCAAAATGGTTTGTGAATGTGATTAAGTAATGTTGGAAACTAAGTGTTTGACTTTAAAAAAAAATCAACTTTATTAAGATTAATGTACAATCAAATCTTTCATTTTATGGGTATCATTGATGAATTTAATTAAATGCACACACCCTTGAAAGCACTACTACAATGAAGACACGGTATAGTTCCATCACCCCTGAAAGTTCCCTCATGTCTCTCAGAGTTCATCACCCTCACCCTGGGCTCAAGGCCACTGCTGATCTGCTTTCTCTCACTATAGATGAGCTTTGCCTCTTCTATAATTTCATACAGTTGGAATCACACAGTAAGACTCTTTTGTGTATAGTTTCTTTTGTTCGGTATGTTTCTGAGATTCATCTACATTGTTAAATGTAGCCAGTATTTTGTTCCTCTTTTTTACTATTGAGAGGTATTCAATTGTATGTATAAAACACGATTAGTTTATCTATTCATCTGTTGAGAGGCAGTTTTACTGTCTCCAATTTGGGGCTTTTATGAACATTTGCTTAGAAATTTTTGTGTGGACATATATTTTTATTTCCCTCAGGCAAATACTTAGCAGTTATATTTCTGGATAGTATTAAGTATATATTTAAATTTACAAAAAATTGCCAAAACATATTCCAAAGTGCTTGTTGTATTTTACATTTTGCCAGTACTCCAGTTGTTCCATATGCTCACCAATACTTTATATTGCCGGTTGTTTTAAATTTTATCATTCTAATGATAAAATAGATTCTATCATCTATCTCATTGTGGATTTAATTTGCACTTCTCTGAATACTAGTGCATTTAAGCATTTATTTATATCCTCATTTGTCACTTATATATCTTCTTTTGTTAAGTGTTTGTTCATATCACTTTCCCATTTTCAAATTGAGTTATATATGTTATTGAGAGTTCTTTATATATCCTCTACAAATCCGTTGTGATTTTGTGAATATTTTTCCCCAATCTGACTTGATTTTTAATTTTTAAAGATTTCTTTGGAAGATCAGAACTTTTTAATTTTGATGAAGTCCAGTTTATCAATTTTTTTTTTATGATTTGTGATTTTGATGACTTACCAAAAAGAGTTTTCCCTAGCCCAAAGTTGTCAGGATTTCCTCCCAGGTTGCCTCTAGAAGGATTATAACTTTATTTTTTGCATTTACATCTATAATCCACTTACAGTTAATTTTTGTGAGGAGTGAGATTACAATAAAAGCTTATTTTTTTCCAGATGGAAGTCTAATTTTTCCAGCTCTATTTCAATTACCTTAGCCTCTGGGTGAAAAATAAATTGACCATAAATGTATAGGTTTATTTCTGGGTTTAGACTTTTCCACTGATTTATGACTACCCTTATGCCAACACGTCACTGCCTCAATTACTGTAGACTTAAAATAAGTTGTGAAATTAAGTAATTATTCTTCCATATTTTTCTTCTTTTTCAAAATTGTTTCATCTATCCTATGTCCTTTTTATTCTCATATAAATTGTAGAATAAATTCATCAATTTCCATTTTAAAAGTCTGCTGAGATTTTGATTAGAATTGCATTAAATCTGTGCATCAATTTAGGAAAGACTAAATTATTATCAATATTGAGTCTTCCAAATCATAAACATGGTCTATCTCTCATTTCTTAGATTGTCTTTAATTTCTCTTATCAATACTTTGTAGTTTTCATTGTATAGATCTTATACACATTTTGTTAATTTATCACTTTCATTTTTAATGTTACTTAAAATGGTGTTTCTAAAATTTTATTTCTGAATTATTTCTAGTATATACGAATACAATTGATGCCTTTATATTGACCTTACATCCTCATAAATAACTAAATTCACTTAGTTTTAGCAAATTCATTTTGTAGATTCATAGGGAAGCAGAATGTGCCATCCCAATATATGCCTCTTTGATGTAAGAATTATTTTGAGCTGAAGGCAGTTAAGAAGAAGCAGACACAAGAAAAGATCTTTACTCTCCCCCATTTGCATAAAAGTAGGATATAAGTTTGCAAAGGTGTCCTGTCTCTCCTCTTTATTGAAAAGGAAAGAAGTTAGTCGCCAGAAAGAACTTTAGACTCTTACCAGCCTGGAGAGGGCACCAGAGGGTACTGCATGACAAACTTTACTAACTCTTTTCTTCCACTAGTTCCCCCATATATTTGCCTTCATACAATTTGCCACACTAGAAACTCAAAGTCCTTTGTCTTTGTCTTGTTACTTCCCTAGAAATTTTATTGTTGTTTTGTGAAGATGCTATATAAGCTGAACTTCTAACTACCCCTTTGAGTTGCTCATCAGCGGGCGCTCCCATGTATAAATGTGATGCATCTGATAACAAACTTCTGTTCTCTTGTTAACCTGTCTTTTATCAGTCCAGTTTACAGGGCTCCAGTTGGGGAAGCTTGGAGGGTCGAGGGAAAAATAATTTTTTCCCTCTCTACAGTTCTCTAGTGTTTTCTATGTATATGGTCACGTCATTTGAGGTGAAAGATAGTTTTACTTCTTGTTTTGTAATCTACATGCTTTTTATTTCTTTTTTTTAACTTTATTATACTGGCAGAGCTTCTTGTACCATACTGAAAAGAAGTGGTGAGAGTGGAAGTCCTTGCCTGTTACTATCTTTAGGAGATTGGAACAGTACTATTAACCTACTTGAAATAATTGATATTTATAAAATATTACATCAAATAACTGAAGAATTCATATTATTCTCAATTGCACTTGAAAATAGCTAGGATAAAATAGAAGGTCCAATATACTTACAAATATTATAATCATACAGAATACATTTTATCAGAATAATGTAACCAAACTAGAAATAAAAATCCAAAAAATTAGGTAATCACCAAATATTTACTTATTTTAATAGATGCAAAAAATGACTTGGAAAAATTCAAACCCATTCATAATAAAATCCTCAGAAAAATTTAAAAAAGTCCAAAGATCCCATTAAGAAAGTGAAAACACGAGCTACAGCTTGGGAGAAAATATTTGCAATATATATATCCGAAAAGGGACTAATATCAGAATACATAAAGAAGCCCTAAAATCAATAATTAAAATCAAATATCTCAATTAAAATGGGAGGAAAGCATCACAAAAAATACAGTTCACAAAGAAGATATCTTAAAGCTAACTATATGAAAGGATGTATGGCATCATTAGTCATCACATAAATGGCTAAAATTGAGAAGATTGTCGATATTGAGTACAGTTTTGGATATGGAGCAAATACATTGTTTTTGATATTGTAAAATTGTACAACACTTTGTATAATTTCCAATATGGTTAAATAGACACCTCCCCCATAACCTAGCACTTTCAGTCCTAAGTATTTACCCAAGAGAAAAACATGCATGAAAGACTCGTGAAGTAGAACATTGGAAGTCCTAAATTAGAAATAACCCCAATGTTTATCAATAAACAAACCATACTATTTTTATGTAATGCAATACTACTCAGCAATAAAAGGAAATGATCATACTTATCTTTCACATTTTATGTTGAGCTAAAGAAGCCAGAAGGCAAAAAGTACATACTAGATAATTATGTCTACATAATGTTTAAGAATACGCAAGACTAACCTATAACGATGGAAATCAGAAGATAGGGTGCCTGTTTTGGGGAAATTGAATGCAAAAGGGCACAGGAAAGTTTCTGGGGTGAGGAACAAGTTTTTTATCTTAATCTGGCTGATGGTTGCACAGTACTATTCGTTTGTCAATATTCATTGAACTGTGTACTTAAGCTTTGTGTATTTTGTTGTATGTAAAAAAGCCAAAATCTTTTCAATAACTTGCATGACCCTACACAATATAGCCTCACTTTGTCCCTCTATACCTCACCTCCTAATATTTACCTGCACTTTCATTACATCCCAGATACACATACCTTCATGTTTTTATTGAGTGTTCAAGCATGCTCTGACCTCAGGCCTTTTTCCTTGAATACTTTTACTTTCACTTTTTTTAAAAAGATATCTACTTGGATTTCTCTCATGTCCCCTTCAGGTCTTTGACAAATACCACCTTATCAATGATAGCTCCCATGACAACACCATTTATACTTCAATCTCTCTCTTCCTTTCCTCTTTCTGTTTTTATTTTCCTCCAAAACACTTATTAAATTCTGATATTTTACAAGTTTTCTATATTTGTCTATATGAGTGAGCAGGGATTTTTGTCTGCTTTCTGATCACTGCTGTTTCTCCAAGGTCTAGAATAGTGCCTGGCATATATTATGATTTGATGGCTACTTCTGAATAAATGAATTTAAGGTCCAGGCTTTCTTTAAATGCCTGGGTAAACTTCCATACCTTAAAATGAGGCAACCAGGTGCTGGCCAGAGGCATAGTGATTAAGTCTGCATGCTCCGCTTCAGCAGCCCGAGGTTCAGGGGTTCAGATCCTGAGCACAGACCTACACACTGCTCAATGAGCCATGCTGTGGTGGTGTCCCACACACAGAGTGGAGGAGGATTGGCAAAGATGTTAGCTCAGCAACAATCTTCCTCAAGCAGAAAGAGGAAGATTGGCAACAGATGTTAGCTCAGGGCTAATCTTCCTCACCGAAAAAATAATAATAAAAATGAAGCAATCAAACACCACTATTGTTCTGCACATCTGTGAACAGAGTTGTAGATCTGAAGGCTTTGCCTTGTGGGTGGGCAGGGCACTGGCCACCATACCCTGCAGCCCTGAGGAGCCAGCATCTGCCAGGTTTTGCTCTGATGTGTTAATGCTGGTTATTCTCAGAGAGGTTTCTACATGTTCTTCTCTTTAGAGAAGAAAACTCTATTTCTTTTGCTGGGAGATAAATGCTTTATGGCTCTATATTATGTAGTCAAAACTCGGCAAGAATTGGAGGAGATAACTCTTCTATCTTCTTCTTATCAATCCTCCAACTTCTTTTCTCTTTCTCCAAAATACTTGAAGTGTCTGGTTTCTGTTTAGGGTGCTGCCAGCCCATAGATTTATTTCTTGGCTGCAGCTTCCTTCCTGCATATTTTTAAATGTGGTGTTTTCCCCAACTTTCTTAATCTGGAAATTCTTCTTTGTGTTCTATTTTCTAATAATTGTTTGAAAAAGGGCCACCCTCCTTTTATTTGTTGTTGTTATTGCTTTTTCCCCCCTTAATCATAATTTCACTAGAGTCTTAGATGGAACATACGATAATCATGTGTGCTCAATCTATCATCTTAAACTAGAAGTCGTTGTATTTTTTCTCAGTCAGAAACTGGTCCTAGGAAGTCTAGCCAATACCTGACATCACTTCCCTTTCTTCTACTGTTATCAGTTAGAAGAATGATTGTGTCATATGCTCAAACTAAAGAGTGTAGGAGGGTAAGTTGTTATTTTGAGTGATAGCTCAATGTTTTGCAAGAACTAGACAAATGTATTTTAGGATAATCTAATCAGAGTGCTAAACTGCTCATGTTCTCAAACCAGCAACATATTGACGTCTGATTTCTTACCTGGCCAGGCTGCAGAGCACCAGCAATCTGGACTTAGGATAAATGTATAGCTGTGGATGATTAAGGAATTCTTGGAGATACCAGGAAATCTGATGAGAGACCCTGACTACAATTATGATTGAATATCCGCATTTTGATCATATCCTGTTCTGATAAACCAAATGAAATCTTGTTTTGTTTAGTGGCAAGAATTGACTTATTTTTGTTATGAGCAAACACATAAAAGAAGGGTAAATCAACCCATGAAATTGGAGAGGGGAGAATATGTCTTGCAACAGACATCTTTCAAGTAGACCATAGACTGGTGTAGACATTTGTTAGGCAATGGAACAGATTGCTTTTACAGGAAATTCTTCTTAGGAATAGGAGAGATCTCTAACCCCTGTCAAATGCCAGCACCTAAGGTATTCCTGCAAGTACAGCTGGGCCGTTAAAAACCATTCTTTACAGGAAGTTATATGGGCTGTTTATGTATCCATTTTAGCTAATGTGCCATTAATTTGCCATCTTTGACCTCAGGAAATAAGTAGACTTGATTTCAAATTCTGGCTTGACCCCTTATTGGTTATGACCAAAGGCACGTTACATAAACGTACAAAGCCTCAATTATCTGATGTATAACATCATGGGGCATTGTTTCAAGAGTAAGTGGTAAATTTTTAAATGATATAAAGCACTTGAAATACTTATTTGTTACAAAGTAAGTGTTTTGCAAATTCTAACATTATTATCGTCATTATAATTTCAACAACTGCATCTCACTATATGGATGTAATCATACTCCTTCTGTATTAGGTACCCTACTCTCGAGGAGAAGAAGAGTTCTTTATCTATCCCCTGATTTGTCTTCCAGGTCAGTGGCTAAAGAAAATTCGTATTTAATCTCTTCAAAAGGAACACTCTGGTTTCAGGTAGGTTATGACTCTAAGGAAGGATCTGTTTTTCCATACATTGCAATTTCTTTCCCTTTCCCTTTCAAGTATCTTTAGGAAGCAAAAATCACGTTCATATTTCTAGTATGAATGAATCGACAGGAACAAAGCGTTTAGCAAAATAGCATAAAAGGAAAGTTAGCAACAGCCCAGCAGGAGAAAGAGATCAATGCCCCAAAGCATCCTGTAATATTTTCTGAGTAACCGACAAAATACTTCCTTTCTGCCTGCCCTGAGAAACCTTGGCACATGTGAAATCAGCGGTACAATGGCAAATGAGGGAGGAACTGCCAACTATTTGTACTCTGGGCTGTTCCCATTCACATGCCTGCAGTGGCCATCTCTTAAGAGTGTCATTTCAGAGCATCAGGGACCAAACATGGATAGACCATCTCTAAGCCATACACCAAACTGTGGAAGTAAAGTAATCCTCTTTCATAGAATAAAGAAGTGGACTGATTAAAAGAATGTCGCAGTATCCTATTCAGCAATACTGAATCCCTGCTTTTACAGAATAGAACTCTCGGAAGGCCTGGTCCCCAAATACGGAATTACACCCTCACACACTCAGAATTAAAACCAAGAACAAGAAACAAAAAACAGTCTTCAACATGTGCAAAATAGTGTTAACGGAGTACATTTGTTCTAGTTCTACTAAAGAAGACTAATATTTTATAACTTTACAAAATCATCCCAGAAACACAAAAGCCTAAAATTCCTAAAAATGTTATTTTGTTTAATTGATAGACTTTATTTTTTGGCAGTTTTATGTTTACAGATTAACGGAGCAGAAACTAGAGTTCCCATGTGGTCCCTCACTTCCCGCACTCCCAGTTTCCCCTATTATTAACATCTTCCATTAGGGTGTAAATTTGTTACAATTAATCAGCCAATATTGATATGTCATTATTATCAACAGTCTATAGTTTACATTAGGGTTCACTCTTTGTATTCTATTGCATTCTACGGATTTTGAAAAATGTATCATGATATGTTTCTTAGTTCGTTCAGGCTGCTACAACGAAGTACTATAGACTGGGTGGTTTATAGACAATAGAAATTTATTTCTCACAGTTCTGGAGGCTGGGAAGTCCAAGATAAAGTGATGGTAGATTGGGTGTCTGGTAAAGGCCTGCTTCCTGATTCCTAGATGGTGGAAAGAGTGGGACGGGGTAAGGGAAGTCTTTGGGATTTTTTTATGGGTGTTTTCTCTCTAAGGGCACTAATTCCATTCATGACCCTCTTGAGCTACTCACTTCCCAGAGGCCCACCACCAAATATCATCACATTGGAGATTAGGTTTCAATAGATGAATTTGGGGGGAACACAAACATTCAGTGTATAGCAACATGGATGCACCATTATAGTACCATACAAAATAGTTTCACTGTCCCAAAATTTCCTGTGTTCTACCTATTATGCTCTTCCTCTTTCCTGCCCATTGATCTGAACCCCTGGAACTACTAATCTTTTTATTGTCTCTGTAGTTTTGCCTCTTCCAGAATGTCATCTAGTAAGAATTATATGGTATGTAGCCTTTCAGGCTGGCTTCTTTCACCCAGCATTATGCATTAAAGGTTCCTCTATGTCTTGTCATTGCTTAAGAGCTCATTTCTTTTTATTTCTAAATAGTATTTCATCATATACATGTATCAAAGTTTGTTTATCCATTCATTTATTGAAGGACATGTTAGTTGATTCCAAGTTTTGGTAATTATGAATAAACTTTCTATAAATATTCATGTACAGATTTTTGTGTGGAAATCAGCTTTCAGCTCATTTGGGTGAATACCAAGGAGTATAAATTGCTGGATCGTATGGTAAGAGTATGTTTAGTTTTACAAGAAACTGCCAAAGTGTCTTCCAAAGTGGTTAAACCATTTTGCATTCCCATCAGCAATGAATGAGAGTTTCTGTTGCTCTATAGTCTCACTAGCATTTGGTGTTGTCTGTGTTTTGGATTTTGACCATTCTAATAATGTATTAATAATATCTCATGGTTGTTTTAATTTGCTTTTCCTGATAACATATAGTGTTGATCATTTTTTCATATCCTTATTTCTCATCTGCATATCCTTTTTGTTGAGGTGTCTGTTTAGATCTTTTGCCCTTTTTTTAATTGAGTTTTTTGCTTTCTTATCTTGAGCTTTAAGAATTCTTTGTATATTTTGAATACTGTTTTTTTTCAATCAGATAAATGTGTTTTTCGAATATATTCTCCCAGTGCCTGGCTTGCCTTTTCATTCTCTTAACAATATCTTTCACAGAGAACTTGTTAATTTTAGGGATGTCTAACCTATCCATTTTTTTCATGGATTGTACTTCTGGTATTGTGTCTAAAAAGTAATCACGAAACCCAGGTCACCTAGATTGTCTCTTTGTTATCTTCCAGGAGTTTTATACTTTCCTGTTTTATATTTAGGTGTATGATACATTTGAGTTAAGCTTTGTGAAAGGTGTGAGGTCTATGCCTGGATTCTTTTTTTTTCATGTGGATCACAAGTCGTTCCAACACCATTTGTTGAAAAGACTATCCTTTCTCCAGTGAATTGCCTTTGCTCCTTTGTCAAAGATCAGTTGACTGACTATATTTGTGTGGGTCTATTTCTGGGCTCTTTCTTCTTTTCCGTTGGTCTGTTTGTCTATTCTTTCTCCAACACTACACTGTCTTGATTACTGTAGCTTTATTGTAAGTCTTTGACTTCGTTCTTATCTTTCAATATTGTGTTGATTATTCTGGGTCTTTTGTGTAGATCAAGTTGGGAAGAACTGACATCTTGAAAATATTGAGTCTTTCTATCCACGTACATGGAATATTTCTCCATTTATTTAGTTCTTCGATTTCTTTCATCAGAATTTTATACTCTTCTTCATCTAGATCTTGTAAATATACCTAAGTATTTAATTTTTGGTGCTAATTTAAATGGTATTGGATTTTTAACTTCAAATTCCACTTGTTCAAGTCCAAAGCAGTTGACTTTCCATATTAATCTTGTATCCTGCAACTCCACTATAATTGTTTGTCAGTTACTGGTTTGTTATTGTTGACTCTTTGTGATATTCTGCATAGATAATCATGTCATCCATGAACAAGGACAGTTTTATTTCTCTTTCCATTTTGTTTACCTTTTATTTACTTTTTTTGTATTATTATATTAGTTAAAGCTTTCAGTACAATTTTGAATAAGAGTGGTGAGAGGGGACATCTTTACTTTGTTCTTAATCTTAGTGGGAAAGCATCTAACTTCTCACCATTAAGTATGATGTTAGCTGTAGGTTTTTGTAAGTGTGAGTTTTAGTAGATTGTGTCTTCAAGGAATTGGTCCACTAATTTATGTGATCAAATATGGGGGCATAGAGTTGTTCATAATATTCTTTTACTATCCTTAATGTCCATTTATTATCCTATCAATGTCCTTTTAATACAGACATAATACAAATCAGTTAAAATGGAATTTCTAGCATCTTCTTTCTCTGAGGGGATGAAGAACTTAGCTTTTTAAAAATTCATGTGTTGTGAGGTGCAGATTCTAAGTTGCTATTTAAATTGATGTCATGGGGAGAGGGAGTTGGTATAGACACAGGCTTTGATTTTGGAAGTGTGTCAATATTTTATATATTAAAAATAAAATTAAATAAAGAAGATAGAAGTAAACTCTAAAATTAAATACAAAAGGAAACAAAAGAACATAACTCTACATAAAATTAATGAACATAATCAAACAGAAAATAATTTTCTCAAGGAAATTTTGAACACATTTCTTTGATTGCATGTCATTATTGGTAAACATCTAAAATCAAAAAGAACTTCAAAGTCGTCTTGAACTTTACTTAGTAAGTTTTCTTTCAGCTGTATGTAGTAAGCTTCTTGGATATTTATTTGCTGTTTTTCATCAATTTGGGGAAGTTTTTGGGCATTAGAGTTTCAGATATTTTTCTGCCCTATTTTCTCTCTTGTCTCCTCCTGATGGTCCTCAAGCATTTAGATCACTTGCTAATGCCCCACAGTACTGTGAGGTTCTGTTGATTTTTCTTCAACTTTATTCTCTTCTTTTTTTCAATTTGGATAATTTCTATTAATCTACCTCCAAATTCACAGATTTTCTTCTGCCATTTCCAATCTGCTCTGAGACCCATCAAGTGAATTTTTTGTTTCAGTGATTATTTTTGGCTGTAGAATTTACATTTGCTTCCTATTTATAGTATCTACTTCTCTACTGAGGTTCCTCATCTATTTTATTATGCATATATTTTATGTCTTCTGAAATATCTATAATAACTTTTTAAAAGTTTATTTTCTACTAATTCCAACATCTAGTTCATTTGAGTGTCAGTTTTTTTTTTTTATTTCGAGGAAGATTAGCCAATCCTCCTCTTTTTACTGAGGAAGACCGGCCCTGAGCTAACATCCGTGCCCATCTTCCTCTACTTTATACGTGGGACGCCTACCACTGCATGGCTTTTGCCAAGCACTGCCATGTCCGCACCCGAGATCTGAAGCGGTGAACCCCAGGCCGCTGAGAAGCAGAACATGCGAACTTAAGCACTGCGCCACCACCTTGGCCCCTCAGTGTCAGTTTCTATTGACTGATTTTTTTCTTTTCTTCCTCAGCTTCACTGAAGTATAATCGCCAAATAAAAGTTGTATATATTTAAGGTGTACAACATGATGATTTTTTGTATGTACACATTGTGAAATGATTACCACAGTCAAGCTAATTAGCACACCCATTACCTCACATACTTACCTTGTTTTTGTGGTGAGAACACTTAAGATCTACTCTCTTGACAAATTTCAAGTTCATAACATATAATATGTAAATATATAATAGTATTATTAGCTATAGTCATCATGCTGTACATTAGATCCTCAGAACTTATTCATCTAATAACTGAAAGTCTGTGCTCTTTGACCATCGTCTCTCCATTTCCCCTTCCTCCAGCCCCTGACAGCCACGGTCCTACCCTCCACCTCTATAAGTTTAACTTTTTTAGATTCCACATGTGAGAACATACAGCATTTGTTTCTCTGTGCCTGGATTATTTCTGTTAGCATCATGTGCTCCAGGTTCATCCATGTTGTTGTAAATGGCGGTATTTCCTTCTTTGTCATGGCTGAGTAATATTTTATTACATATATGTCACATTTTCTTTATCTATTTATCTACCAATAGACACTTAGGTTGTTTCCATATCTTGGCTACTGTGATCAATGCTGCAATGAAGGTGGGAGATATCTGTTCAAGATACTGACTTCATTTCTTTTAGGTATATACCCAGAAGTGGGATTGCTGGGTCATATGGTAGTCCTATTTTTAATTTTTTGAAGGACTTCTGTAGTGTTGTCCATAATGACCGTACCAGTTTACATCCTTACCAACAATGTACCAGAGTTTCCTTTTCTCCACATCCTTGCAAACACTCATTATCTCTTATCTCTTTGATAATAGCCATTTTAACAGATGTGAGGTGATATCTTATTGTGGTTCTGATTTGCATTTCCCCGATTATTTTTTCCCTTGATTTTGGACTATATTTTTCCATTTCTTCAAGTGTCTATTGAATGGGATTTGGTATGGAAATTATAAAGATAATTTGCAGAGTTTCTGGATGTGTTATGATCTTGTAAAGAGGGATTTTTGTTCTAATCAGCTTTGCTGCACTCAAACTCCAAATTCCAACTGCCCTTCTGTTATCAGCAGCTGAATCCTCCTCCTTCTTTGATATTTCAACTCCTGCTTTTTACCAGGCCCCCAGAGTCTCCTTCAGAAAAGAATATTTGAGGTACTAACTAATAAAGTTGTAGTAATAGTTAATTCAAGTATTGGCTAACCTTTCATGACCAGAAGCAAAAATCTCAGACTGGTTAAGTTTTTTCCAAGCTGTCTTCTTATATTCTTGCTGCAAGGCTAAATTACTTTTCTCAGTCTCACTTGCATTTTGGTATGACTGTATGATTGATTCATAGCTAATTGTATATGAGTAGAAATGACGTGGGTTATTTCCATCAGGCCCTATAACAACCTCCCTTTTTAAAAATCTTCTGATTATTTTCTCAGCTGAATGTATGGAACTCTGAGAATCTAGAGTGGAATAGAGCTCTGGGGGTGAAAGGATCCTGGGGATATCCAAGTCGAAGGCTTTCACCAAGCAGAAGCACCTACATTGGATTACTGTGTTAATCAGAATTAACCTCTTGTTGAGTTAAGGCATAGAAACTACGGGATTAATTTTTTTTAGAAGCTAACATTACTCTGGTACTAGAATTACTATACATACAAATTCTGGATGAAATGTGTCAACATAAGTGATAAGGGCAAGAAAGAGAATGAAAGAGGAATCATAAATTAGAGGTTCTTTGTAAGACAGACAATAAAGGAAAGTAAAGTTGAGGATAAGAGTTAAATGCACACATGGTTCTTATTTTCTTCAAAATATTAATAACAAATAAGAATTGTTTTCTATATTTTTCTCCATTCAACCATGGGGAAATCTCCAGGGATTCACAAAGTTATTTTCACAAAGAGAATACTCAACAACATTTTGTTAAATAAATCAATAAATATTGTTTTACTGAGTCATAATTGTCTCTTTAATATTTCTTGAACCTAAATCCTTCTCTTTATATGCACTGTCATGTATTTTTTTTCCAATTTAGCCTCACAATACTTCTATCCTGGATTTCTGAGCACGACTTCCGCCTTCTGCTTTTTCTTGTCCTCTCTGGTGCACATCTGCTTCTAGAGTGATAATTCTAAAACTCGATATTCATATAGTTACTCTCCTGCTTAAGCTGCAATGGTCATCATTATCTATAGCCTCAAGTCCAAATTCCATATCAGGACATGAAATGTCCTTTTTCTTCCTTACCCATTCTTCCCTCTCTCTGGACACTCAGGTCCTAACACTGCATGCTTGGGCATAGTAAACCATTTTCAGATATCTGAATATTATCTTACTCTCTCACCACTGAAGCACGCTTCTCGTCTTTCTTTACTTTACCCTTAAAGCATCTCTTCATATCTCAGTTTTAGTCAGAGTCACCTCTGACAAATACAGCTCACAGAGCCTGCAAATTCTAGTTGCACCTATAAACAAGGGAATAAAGATCAAAAGGTGATGTTTGCCCAAATCATAAGGCTCATAAGGGAAAGTTCTCTGATTAACCTAGATCTTCTGATTGCAAGTCTTATTCTCATTCTAGAATAGAAAAAAACCAGCTGTGATATAAAATCTTTGGTTCTATACAGTTGATTATTGTCACTTTGTGCAAATATTTCTAAATTAACCTAAGTTTCAAATTCCTGTAAAATAGAATGTACACAATACCTACATTAAAAAGTGGTTGTAAAGGATAGGTGAAATCATTATCGAATAAAAATTTTGTACTAACTCCAAGGGGGTAGAAATATAAGATACCAGAAATACCTTTCACAAAGCTTTATAAATATCAAAAGATTTCAAAGCTCTTATTTGATTTTCTAAGAAGGAAGAATTTAAATATTATTTACTGAGCCCAAGCCATATGGCCTGAAATAGGTTGATTAAATTTAATTATCACAACTGCACTTTAGGAAACTATCATCATTTCCACTGTTGTGTAAGATGTGATACAGCACTCAGAAACTCCCCATCTGCTTGGACTGCTGTCCAGAGATAAACCCCACAGCTGCCAGGCTCCTGGGGGCACTGCCTCCGCTGAAGAGAGTTGCTTCACCCAAGGTCACAAGCCCTTCTCTGCTCACATCAAATGACTTGTCAGTTTCGGATTATAAAGACCCATACCTCTCAACCCAACTCCATATAACTCTAAAGCATCACCCTATCTTCAGAAGCCACTGTAGGGTCAACTGAGGTGTTGCAGATATATCACAGCTTAATTTGTCTGCCCACTCCTGCTTCCTCTCCTTCCCTTTCACACATATCGATGCCAAGAACACTCACTAATAAACCTCCCTCATGCTTATAGATGTCTTGGAGTCTGCTTCTCTGCAACAGCCATGACTCGCATAAGAAAAGGGAAAACATCCCAGGGGCTACAGAATGTTTCACATATCCTCAAAAACCAAACATCCTTGTGGTGTCCTTTTCTCCTGTCCTTTCTGATTATAGAGCTCCGTGGGCGCTCCCAGTCACTCCCGTAAAGTAACTAACAAAGTCTGAGTACATAATGTGATTCACCATGGAGGGAATTGTAGTTCTTGGAATTGAAACCTGTGCACATGCTCTGTAATTTTTGACACATGCTCACTCCTGTTCTTTGCATTGTTGTTCACCACTTTAAAGTTTGATGCTGTTCTGAACTCTGATATGGTCACAACCCATCAGAGAACAGCGTGTTTTTCTTACTCTCTTAGGACTAGAACAGAGTCCATAGAGACAGGCCTGGCAGGCTAGCCGCTATCTTCAAAGGTATCCTTACCCAACACCTGTTTTGTTCTTAGACATCATTTTCTCCTTTTTTTTTCTTTTTTGGTCACCTTTTGTCTTTCTTTGGCCCTCCCTGTTTCCATGCCTGTGACCATCTAGACAGGGTGTTTGGCTGGTGTTTTTAGTAAATCTCTATCTCCTTTCGTTATCAAATCCCTTTAGTCATTGGCTGCATGTTCCCATCCCCACTGTCTAATATTTAGCAATATGTCTTCAATGCAAGGCCCATAAATATAAATTGATGTGTGAACAGGTCTGTGGTGATAGAACATTACTCAAAACAGATATTCAAAGAATCTGACTAAGTTAAATGCAGATGAGAATGTATCATTAGGGGCACAAAGCCATTTTGCCCTGCTAATGTAATATAATAAATGATAGAAAAATCATCCAACCAAAGGTCCTCTTTATTCCCCATAAAAACACTCCTAAATTGTCCTTCAACCAGAACTAATGTATATAATAAAAAATGCAGTGGCAATGAAGTTGGCAACTGTGTCTTAATGAATATGTGCTGGGGAAAAAATATGCTTAATTGACAGCCCTGGAAACACAGGCACCATTGCTCCAAGAACAGATACAGCGTAAAATGTTCCTGTACAAGCTTCTCGTATTGCGTCCCTCTGGACAGACTGGTTTTGACATATGAAAAGGCAATTAAATCTGTTTAGCTTGTGCATGGCTGAGAACAAGGCATGTGCTGAATCCCCATAAAGATAGGCATTAGGTTTGCTTTGTTTTCTTTTATCTTTTCAGAGCTTTTTTTTTTTTTATTCTTTCTCGGCGATGGAATCTCTGAACTGAGATATTGGTTTTCCTAAAGATGCCACTCAACCGGAGAGTGTTTCTCAGTCCTGCAAGAAAATTTAAAGTACTCTTATTGATGGAATAAGTAGGAATGTAGGGCAAGTGGTCTCACCCATTTAAATTGGCATGATAGTCTTAGCCTCAAAAATCACAACCAGTCCATTCCTCCCCAAAGATTCTCGTGAAAAGTCATCTTGTTTATAATGCAGACAGGCAAATGGCTGCTAGAGTTCAAGATGAATCTTCATTTCTCCAGGAGATGGAAATCAAGTCAGAAGAGTAGGTGCTAAATGGAAGAATTATTCAGTACACTGACCAGGAAGAGGGTTTGGGAAGTTATTATGAAAGAATCATTGAAACCATCAGTTCAGTGCACAGCAGTAGAAAAGGAAAGTAAACAAGATAATAGGTGATGTTAGTAGCAAGAGAGAAAGAAATGATCAGATATCAGTCCTTTATACTGCAACTTTTTATCTTTTCCATAGTAATCTCATAGATCTGTAGCTTCTTTGTTGCAGAAAAAAATTATTACCATGGGGCAGGCAGGTAACATGATATCTACCGCCCAAATAACTATACTTTATAAGGTTTTGAGAGGTAAGAGGTAGATTTTTCTGACAGATGTAGGTCAATTAGAAAAATAGAATAATAATACTGGTTAAGATTATTTATTGTGTGCGTGCATTAGAAAATACCCTAGCACATGAAATAGTAAAATACATTGATAAGTTTAACAATCACATCTAACAAAAGATCAACATTATATGCCCATTTTGGAGATGAGAAAACAGGCTCAAAGAGATTACATAGCTTGACAAGTAGGTCGCAGAGCCAGGAATTTTCATCAGCATGATTTTGAGGTTTACTTTCAATATACAACGACTTATAAATCTTATACATCATGTGCATTTTGTAGATGGGGAAAATTGAATCGACGTAGATATAGATCTGAGAGGACTGTGATACAAATACCAAACCATTCTTTCAGTTGCAATAAGAACTTAGGATCTTTTATCTTAGGAAAAATGGCTGAGACATTAACAGGAAACAAGACAAATACCACATGATCTCACCGATATGTGAAATCTGAAAAAAAGAGAAAATTTTCAAAGACCCTTAGGTCATGTCAAAAGGATTTGAGACTCAGTTTGAAGAGATCCTATTGGAAAAAATATGGGAAAACTTAAGTATTATAGAAACAAACCCTTACAACTACATTGGATTAAAATGTATTAAATATGTGTAAATCTCTGATTTCATAAAGAAAAAATAAAACTAATCTCTCATTATTGGAGGATTCTAGTGAACTTGGATATTACTTTGAAAGCTAGTCAATAAAGTGAAAGAACTGATCATTTATCCTGCCTTTTCTAGACAAGCTCCACCCCCTGAGTATTCCAATAGCAGATGAGAGACGCTTCTATTTATAGAAGTTTTCCAGCCAATAAATTGATGGAGGAATAATAAAACTAGAATATCACCATTTTGCAACCCTTAGTGAACTCAAGAATCTGGGCATTGAGCATCAACAGCTCCTAACATTCCATAAAGACACCCAGGCATCACGTACTTTATATCGGAGGGACACAAAATTTTGTGACAGTCATCTTACCAAAAAACTTTGAACTTGAAGTTGATCACACCTTTAGATTCAACTACCAGGAAATACTGAGGACACTGGCATCTAGAGGTACAGGACAGGGATCCTAGCAAACATGCTAACACACACGGGATCGCCTTTCCCCTCGCACACATGCATAAAGAGTTATTTGGTCTAAAATGTTAATACCACCAAGGTTGAGAAAGCACAGGTTATAGAGAAAAACTTTTACCTACTTTTCAATACGCTTAATCTTCAACAAAATAAGATGTAAGAATAAATAAAGATGAGGTCATTAATTATGTCAGCTAATGATTGAGAAGATGTTCAAATGTGACCAATAGGATTACCCCTCAGGAGAACTCAGTCACAGAAATGTTCCAATCATGGAATCAGTTTAAGATGATGTATTAAGCAAACAGTAAAATAATGTTTTAATTCCTTAAAGAAGATTCATGCCAAAAAAAGAATGTTTTTTAGGCTAGAGAAGTTTTGACTAAAATAAGAGAAGCAGAGGACCCTATGATAAGTAAGTCTAATAAATGAAAATATGAAATTTAAAATGAGATATTTTAGAGAGTGATGATTCACTTAATAGAATATGTCTTTAAAAAGGATTTCACTGTACAATTTCTTTAAATAAAGCTCTCTATTGCATTAATTTGAATTGATTTACACATATTTGACTAAAATGCAAAATTTCTGAAACTTGCCTAGAGTATGAATAAAGTGTGACAAAAACACTAGGTTAAAATGTGCTTAGTTATGTGCTTAAAATGTTCAGTTAAGAAAACACTTGGACACCTTTGAGACAATTCTCTAGTTAGAAGCTGCTTTATAGTTAATCCTGTAGTCACATAATACTTTAAAAACGCAAAATTTAGTCAATTAAACTTCTATGCTAATTAAAGGCCCTAGAAAAGAGAAGTAACCTAGAAAATTTAGTAAGACAGGGGTACTAAGAAAAAAATTCCATCTTTAATTTTCAAGCCTCTTAGGGCAGAAGCAGGTGGCATACGTCATGTTTCTCTATTCTCTTCTGATAAAGGGTGATATGGATGAGAAAAAGACGGAATCCTAACTTTTTCCCCGAAAAGAAACTTGACCAACTACCGGTTTTTAAGAGATTTAATGGGTAGACAGAGATCACCATAACAATGACTATTAGAATTTCTTAGGTGAGACTTTGCTCTGATAAAACATGTAACTCAGCAAAAGTGACCACGGGCAAGTTCTTACGAGAGTACCAGGACGCCGTAGTATAAGTGAACTCAGCACATGGAAATTATTCATCCATCTAAGAAATACTTACTGAGCACTTCTATGTGTCAAGAACGGTTTGTCTTTTCACAACTTATAGTGAAGGAGAGAGAAAATAAACCATTAAAACACTACTAAATGTCAAGTAGTGATAATTTTTCTTAAGAATATTAAGCCATTAAGACAAATAAGCAGTAACAGGAAATAGAAAGTGACTGAGAATATTATTTACGATAGGGTGTTGAGGAAATGCCTATCTGAGGAGCTGATATTTCAATTATGAGAGGAAAGAGCCCTGTAAGGGAAGCCCTGAGGTAGAAGTTTCCTGGGTGTGCACAAAGAAAGCAAGGAGGCCAGTGTGGCAAGGGCCTTGTGAGAGGAAATCAGAAAGAAATGAGTTGAGAAGTAGCCAGGGGTTTGGATTTATTGGAAGTGTTATGGGAGCTATTAAAGGGTTGAGAGCAGGAGTGAGACAGAATCTGATTTGGGTTTAAAAGGATCATTGATTGCTGTGGAGAGGATATACCTTAATGAGGCAAGATCAGGAGCTCCGTGCAGTAGTCCAAGGCAGATAAGATGGTGCCCTGGATCGGGATAGTGGCTATGGAGGTATCAAGAAATGGTGATGCAGAATATATGTTGAAGGTTAATACATTAGTATTAGCTTATAGATTGAATAATATGTTTGAAAGAAAAAGAAGAATTAAAGAGGACTCTAAGTTTTTTGGCCTGACTACCTGAGTGATAGTGGAATTTATTGAGGAAAACTGAGGAAGGCAGGCTTTAGATGGAGGAGAATTCTGTTTTGGGGCAAAGTGTGAGATGCCTTTTAGATATGAAGTGGAAATGTGAGAAGACTATTGGATTAACGGGTATGCAGTTCCAGATAAAGATCCAGACTAGAGATATAAGCTCAGGAATCCTCAGAACATGAACAGCATTTTTAAAAATGCAATTGGATGCGTTTACGTAGGTATATGAGTGTAGACAGAAAAGAGAAGAGCTGACAAGACTGACTCACTATTAGAAGGTTGTCAGAGAGCAGGAGCTGTCAACAATATCGAGAATAAGTGCTCTTGAAGTAAAAATATAACCAGGAGTGTGCTGTGTCCTAGAAATCAAGTGAGGAAAAAATTTTAAAGGGAAAGAAACAATCACTTCCATCACCTGCATCTGATATTTCCAGGTGAGTTGAGGTGAGACCAGTAGATTGAGGATTGGGGAAGACACTGGTCATCATCGCAACGGCACTTTTAATGGAGCTACGGAATTAGCCCCATTTGGATGGAATTGAATTGGCTTCACAAAAGAGTACAGTAAAAAGAGAGAGAAAGGATGGAGTACTTCTGTTTCCAGCAATTTTTTTATGGCACACTACATATGCTGAAAAAATAAAACAACTAAACCAATGCAAAAATACAAAAGTGTAAAAAAATAAAACATTATAAAAAAGAATTCTTAAAAAAAATGAAGTTCAGAAAGCTTAGGAAATAGGTGAATATCAAAATTGCTTTTTATTTCCTTGATGGTGCTATCATTCAGAAAGATAAGTGTTTCATGAACACAGTTATAAGTATAATTATTACTGGGCCAGGTGTCAGGTTTTCCTATAACTTTGAAGAATTCTGCAGGAAAACTAGCAAAGATTACTCTACTTGGTGACCTTCCATTTAGAGTATTTTCCATAGGAGTGCCTATCATAGAGATGTGCTATCATTTTTATTCTACTTTTGCCAGGATAAGATAAAGTATAAATTAAAATATACCTCATCTTTAGGGCTTACACTTGAAAACAGTACTGATTTTGTTGGTTATTCTTTATTCTGGTTCGAAATCAGCCAAAAATAGATGTTAGAATGATTGATTCTAGGTGGGCATCCTGCCTTGGGAAATATTTCAAGGAAAGAGTTGTAAGGTTGTGATCCCCAAGGGGTTTAAGATGTTGGTGTCTTCTCCCAACACTTTAAAGAATTGGACTCATACCTCCCTCTTCAAGGAAGAAATGAAAACATCTTATCAGTCCTTTTATTTTACTATAGAGCCAGATACCATGGAGTATGTGTGTGGATGTGAGTGGCCAAATGTATGATGTTCCCCAGATTCACTATATTCCATAGTTAATTAATAAATAGCTAATCTCCAGACCCTGACCACTTGCTCAATGGAGAGGTGTGATATTATCTCCTAACACTGCTACAGGTCTTTGCACCCCCAGGATTCAACTTCTGGCTTGGCTTCCCTTGGCCCCAACATAATGAGACCTTCAGTAGTGAAAGACCCCAGGCCAATCATAAACAGACCTACAGAGGCTCTGGCTTCTCCTACCACTCTGGATTTAGATAAAGGATCATACTGTAGGAAATGGGACCTGACTCCCCCAGAGTGTCTAGTTGACACAACCTGGAAGTTTGGGAGAGTTAATATGCCTGTGGTCAATCATGGGGCACTGAGAAGGAAACAAAATCAAGAAGGCTGAAGAGAAATTCTCCTTTCTTTCCCTAGAAAACTGTTGTCAGGCCCCATGGCTCTGAACCACCTCTCCTCCATGTTCCATATGACTGCATCACAGCAACATTTTCTAGCAGAGCTTTGGACAGCTTGGAGGTGCATACCCTCTACTTGATTTATCTTCTTCCTTCCCTCACCCTTGCTGCTCTGGGATTGAACCTCCCAGTGAAGTTTCAGCATCTAATCTTTCTCTCAGATTCTATTTTGTAAGAAACCTGTATTTATACAGTCCTCGATAGAGAGGTGAAAAATGGTTTGGCCACACTTGAATACATGCAAAGATATTTTGTAAGGTAAAGTCTCCTTATCATCAAAGATGAAAAAAAATGGAATGAGGACATTTCATGCTCCTTTTTTTTTTTTTTTTTTAAAGATTTTTTTTATTTTTTCCTTTTTCTCCCCAAAGCCCCCCGGTACATAGTTGTGTATTCTTCGTTGTGGGTTCCTCTAGTTGTGGCATGTGAAACGCTGCCTCAGCGTGGTCTGACGAGCAGTGTCATGTCCGCGCCCAGGATTCGAACCAACGAAACACTGGGCCGCCTGCAGCGGAGCGCGCGAACTTAACCACTCGGCCACGGGGCCAGCCCCATCATGCTCCTTTTTTGTTTAAAAAAAAAATATTTATTTACCTCCTACTGAGTTAGAATGTTAAACATGCAAAAATATATCCTAATATGAATCCTTTCCTCTTGGAAATTTCAGTCTAGTTACGAGAAGTTAAACCTAGGGTGTATTGAGAGGGTAATCCCTCTTCTCAAGGAAATCACATATTGATGGGACCATATAATAGGGTTAGGAGTTATAGCTGCAGAAACATAAAAATTCTAGATGATGGGAAGAGGTGATGAAACCACACATCTTCCCCAACTCTAAAAAGCTCTGTAGTAAGTAGAAAGTAGTGGTGAGGTGGTGGTAGCAGGCAATTGAAATTACACAGGTGGCAGCTGCCAATCTTAGAAGATATACAGCGACTGCTTCTAATATAGGGCAGAGTCATTTACTTCAGTAAAAGGGCCTGGCACTGGGTGAAGGCCAGCTTAGCCTGAGCTCCTTATGATCTTTTCCTATGTATTTAAAGTTTACTTGATAATAGTAGGTTGGGACCTCAAGTAGAAACTAGATTGTGTTGGTGAACTTCTGCTTGGCCTTCCAGATCTACTCTTTACCCATCTCTGACCTGCTCTATGCCACATGAGGCAGATCTGTAAGAGCTACCTCAATGACCTTCCTTATTCTCTCTCTGGATTCTAGTTATACGTAGCCACTCAGGAGAACTTGCTGGAGAGGGGGGGAGGGGAGTGAGTAAACCCACTCCTCTTGGATGCACTGTGAGTAGGCCGAATCCTTTGGTGAAGGTCATGCAGACCTCTCCTCACCCGCTCTCTATCTGCAACTTCTGGTAATTTTGCCCTCTTGGTACAGCACTGTACTTCACCAGGGTACTGCACTAGCCCTCCTTTGTGATTATGAACACATGTTTATAAACTTCTCTTATGAAGTTCTTCTCAAATTACTCAATTTGAGTGTATCATCTATCTCCTTCTGTGACTCTGACTGATATACAGGATTATAAGAGAAAAGAAACTGGCCTCTTTATCAGATTCTGTTTTTCCTTTCCCTCTATTATTTTTTACAAAATTGTACCAAGGGAGAACAGTGCTTTTTCTGACCTAACATTTAGCAAACTCTATTGGCTTCTTCCTATATATAAAAGGGATTACGAATCACAGTGAGCCAGCAGAGAGACACTGCTCCTCACATCAAGAATGTTGGAAGTTATACAAGATGATTCAGAAATGCCCAAAAAACCCACAGAAAACTAAGAAGTAATTATAATTCTCAAAAGAACTAAATACGTGCTCTATATTTATAAAATTTGAGTATTCTAAGTGCGTTAAAGGAGAAATTAGCTAAAAGTAGAAGCAAATTACGTAGTTTAAGATGCATTATAAAGTGAGAATACGTTCATTGGGAGCAATAATATAGGTTTGCCTGGACTTACCAAGTTGTTGTGCTCCTATTACTGTCTCACTCGGGTTTCTCAGAGGGGGCACTTGTCTATGTCAAGGACCGTCTTCAGAGGAGCGAGATATGACAAGAAGAGTGAGGAGACCCTACAAAATAATGATGAAGCATATAAATACACTGAGAACCATCGTTAAGTACATAACATTGCTAAATTTAGGTTAGCCAAGTTTAGGTTAGTGAAAGGAACTGGCATCTACTGATATAACTGATTTAACTCATATCTACTCATCTGTCCTCATCAGTCAGAAGGTAAAAGGACTAATTCAATATTCAACACTTTAAAAAAGAAATTTACTATGTAGGCCTGGTAGTGTGTTAAGTGCTAATCAAATTAAGGTGAATAAGGCATTGTAGTTGTTCTCAAAGCATCTATAATACAGTGGAGGCTACAGGTCAGTAATCAGCCAATTTCAATACCAAAATGTCTGTACTAGAGGGAAGAAGTATAGGATACTACAGAAATACACGAAAGACAGCTACTTTTGATTTGGAGACTTAAGGAAGATGTCCCCAAAGAAATAATGTTTAAGTTAAAGTTCAAGGATGAAGAGTAATTAACTAAACAATAGACCTGCAAAAGTGCCCTGGACATGAGCACGAATTTAGCAAACAATTGGAGCTAACTGGAGCACAGTGCATGGGTTTGGGGGTGAGGTCGGGTATGACTAGAGTTAATAAGCTGGAGAAATAGCCAGGAGTAGTTGTTCACAAAGGGCTGTATTTCCCATAGTAAAGACTTTACATTTGAGACAATGAGAAGCCACAGGAAGATTTTAACCCAGGCAGAAATACCTTGCCTTTCTTCTTAAACTAGGCCAGATCCACTTCCTGGGAATGCACAGTGAAGGACCACAGAATAGACACATTTATTCATTTATTCTTTCACCAGCCGATTTGCATTTTCCCCATCAAACTGGCATGTATGTGTGTGCAACGATCAGAAAATTTGATATGCAGGAGCCATATTTCAATTCAGCAAAATTTTGGAAATTGATTTAAAAAATTGCAATAGCATCTTATCTGTTAACCAAAAAGTCAGGTAAGAAATAAAGTATTTTTTAATCAAAGCAATAAAAGATGTCACATGCAAAATCTGCATGAACATAAAAGATAAGACTTGAAAAAAATGTCTGCCATAATAGAGGCATAACAACTATTATCTTAAATTAGCGGTTGAGCACAAAGGCTCCGGAGCCAGACTTTCTGGATTCAAACTCAGCTCTGCCACTTATTATCTGTGCGTTTGAGGGCCAGTTATTTATTCTCTCTGGGTCTTAGTCTCCACATCACATAAGAAAGGAAAATAATACCACTTAGATCAGAATAGGTGAGGATAAAGTGAGTAAACACATACAAAACTCTTGGCACAGTGACTAAAACGCTGTAGCGATTCAGTAAACATTAATGAAGACTATTGAGCAGAACTTCCCTCCCTTGGCCCTGTCTCGTGTTCTTTGTCTTCTGCCTTCAGGGATGCTCATTTAGAGAAGTAGAAAATCAGAAGAACTTGAGGAGATGTGAAGAACTTACCCTCAGGCACATATATACTCCAAGGTCATTATTGTTAATCTCTTTGTTTTACAGGATTAAGAAGATTCAGCAGCACCTTTGATTTGAAAAATTTAAAAGCTTGTGGGTCTAAAAAGACCTCCTCAGTTAGGTGAACTCTAGAATTATTGGAGGACAAGGACCTCCAGTTTTCCTCCTAGATAGACATCTCGGATTCCTAGAAGAGTTTCCAGGACAGAACTTTACAGAAAAAATACTGGATATTTTTACGGAGTATGCCATGTGTTGTATTATTTCTTGGAAACCTGACTGTGGCATAAGTGTTAAAAGAAGGCAAGGAATCCCAATGCAAACCATTAGCTCTTTGCGAGGAAACATATCATTCCCAAGGGGTTGTTGGTGGCCTTATCTTCACATCCCTCCCCTCACTTGTTAGAGAAGCTGAGATTTCTAAGGACCTGGCAACTTTTCCTCAAACTTCTAACATTTACTTTAGGAAAGGGCAGGTTCCCTCAGCATGTCACCTTCGGAACGCCAACGTGCACAGCAATAGAGAGAAAAGCTTGTTATTTTATCTTCTGGGTAGAGAGAATGAATAATGAGCAGGTGACTGTGGGGTGAAACAGGCTGGTCTGTGGAGAGACCAAAATGTTTCTCTCCAGAGGTTCAAGAGCTTCACCTTGAGTTCTCCCACCTGAAGGGGAAAATGCCAATATACTTACACCATCATTAAAATACATGAGATTATTGTGATGATCTCGTTGTTCAGTGTAGATGGGACAAAAAACACAATAATTCTGAGGGGAGTAATAGCTTTAGTTGTACTAAAAGATGAGCTGTGTGTCATTGAATATCAATAGATACAGCTGAGAAGATAAAAATAGATTTACCTTTACATTAGCAGAGCAGAGACTAAAAAACTAATGAAAAAGATCTGCGTCCTCCAACCAGCCACAGCACAAAGCCACACAAGGGGCAGAGCCAGCTGAGCTGTCTTTGCAAAATCATTGACACTGTTAGACTTGCCAGGGAAGTCTTTCTTTACAACTAACCTTTAACAATATGAAAGCATTTACATTCCATCCTCACTAAGTTACAATCTCGACAATGTCTCCTCACAGCGTGAGCTGTCTCTTTTAGTTTTCTTTCATTTAATTTAGGATATGTATATGAACAATGCCAAGGGAGATATTTTCAAGTTCTTATCATTCTCTTGACTGAAGAGAGACTCCCAGGGTCAAGGAAAGACGTTTTCTACAGCCCACCAGTTAGATGTCATGCCCCAGTTTTCTCGGACGTTAACTTTCCAGGAAACTTTCATTCTCAGCCATCTTCCCATCCTCATATCTTTTTCTTTACCCTCATTGATCTCTCTCTCTCACTTTCTCTTCTTCCTTACCTCCCTCCCCAAAAAGAGAGACCCAGGCCTGATATTTTCTGTGACTCTGTAAGCAGTGTGAAGCGCATGTCGCATGTTATGTACATATGAACGGATGGGCTGGTGGACAGAACTTAGTGGCCCATGATTTACTGAGAGAAAAGAGAAGACAAAGAGAAAATCATGGCACTGAGGTTCAGGATATTGACTTTGACTAGCAACATAAATATTTATTATAATAACACAGAAAATCTTTAACTAAATACCAGAGGTTTTAAAACGTTACAAAGATTTCCTGAATTCTTTGCATTGTATTCTTGCTATAATTTAGACGGTATACATGGTCTGTGCATTCAACAAAGTATGGCTGCCTATCTTGGAAAAAAGAAAAGAGCACGGATTTTAGTGAGGTGGTAAATGGGGAGAAAAAGTGATGACTTGAAGTCCTGTTTATGTAGGTAAGCCTGAGGAGAGTGTACAGAATAGAAACTCGTCTCCACTTCACTCCCAAACGAGAAAGGTCTAATAATTTAGAGATTGCAGACAAATGCATTTAGATTAGAGCAGCGTTTGGAGCATCAGATATTTCCATCTGTGGCTACTTTCTTAGGTCCAGTTACTTAAAAGTAGGATGTGTGGCAGAAATTCTTGTGCAAATAATTCATTGAAGGAGGGCTTTCGAGGGAAACCTGAGTGAAAGGGCAGAGGAAGATCTATGCAGCAACAGCCGAAGCATGGGCAACCAGGCCTACAAAAGGCATCTGGGTGGGCAGCAACAGCATCTGCTACAGGAACATTTTCTAATTCAGTTTAACTAAACAATTATTGGACATTTAATTTTCAAGAAATAGGCTTAGGTGATGCAGTGATTAGTAAATATGACTTCTAGCTTCAAGAAGCTCCCAATCTAATAAATGAGACAAATATGTATTCAACTACTCAACTATGATCTGATTTTCTCCAGGTTTTGTCAGCTGATGAAAAAGTTCAAGCCAACATTAATAGTCAAAATTGCACTGTTTAATGTGGTGTCTGCATAGTCTTATCGAGGTTTGTTCTGAGAGGTGACAAGAGCTGAGTCACAAAGAAGTCAGAGCCACTTTTCTTGTCTATCTCCACTTCAAAGGGTATTTCATCAAATCTCATGGCTTTAAAACCTATCTGGTGATTCCAAGTCTGTATCTCCAATTTGAACATCTCCCTTCAACTCTGGAGTCATACATCCAATTGCCTGTTACACATCTCCTTCTTGGATGTAAATAGGCACCTAAAACTCAACAAGTACAATGCAGAACCTCATTTTTGTGCCCTACAGCTATTTTTTCTGCAGATTTCCCTATCTCAGTAAATAACTCCAAATTTCTAGATACTTAAAACAAAAACATTAGACTCATCCTTAATTATTCTCTTTTTTGTAATACAGACCTTCCTCAATTTATGATGGGGTTACATCCCAATAAACCCATTGGAAGCTGAAAGTTTCACAAGTTGTAAATGCATTTAATATACCTAACCTACCGAACATCGTAGCTTAGCCTAGCCTATGTTAAATGTGCTCCAAGCACTTACTTTAGCCCATGGTTGGGCAAAATCATCTAACACAAAGCCTATTTCATAATAAAGTGTTAAATGTCTCATATAATTTATTGAATACTGTACTGAAAGTCAAAAACCGAATGGTTGTATGGGGACAGAATCTTTGTAAGCTTATCGGTTGTTTACCCTCATGATCGTGTGGCTGACTGGGAGCTGCTGCTGCCCAGCATCACGGAAGATTAGTGCACTACATATCCCTACCCCAGGAAAAGAGCAAAATTCCAAATTCAAAGTACAATTTCTACTGGATATGTATTGCCTTCGCACCATCATAAAGTCAAAAAATCATAAGTCAAACCATCATAAGTTGGGAACCATCTGTACTCACATCAGCAAACCATGTCCATTCAACCTCTGACAAATTTGGAATCAGAGTAATTCTTTCACCTCCACTACAGTCAGCCAGGTCTAAGCAACATCAGCTCTCAGCTCTTTCCTGGATTATGGCTAGACAACTGAATGGTCTCTACTTACTTTCTTGAGCCCCTCTCTTCCTGCCCCGACACATGCATTTATACTCTCTTCTCAACAAAGCAGGCAAAATGAGTGGTTCAAAACATAAGCTATATCATATAAATCCCCTGCTTTCACCATTTCACTTGAAGGAAAAATCACAGTCTTACCACAGCCTTCATGGTACTCTATGACTTTGTACAACTAGAATGTCTATCAGAATGGGCCATAGAGAATTCTTTGGAAAGTAGTCTTTGGAAATTTTTTTTTAAGTTAGTCCCTAAGTCATTCTGCAAGTTGAAGCTCAGAAAATAAAGTAGTGCTAGAGCTGGAAACCTGGCAATTATGGACATACAGCCTTGTATTTAAAGTTATGGGAGTGACTATGTAGACTATCTTTGTAGAATGACTACCTTTATAGGAAAATAAGTCAGAAGAAAAGAGATTTGGCACAGAACCCTGTAGAATTTCAACTTTTGATGATTATGTGAAGGTTGGAAGGAATAGTTCAGGAGATGGAGAAATAGATGCCAGGGAGCAAGAAAAGTAGTTAAGAGAGTGTAGTGTCATTAAATCTATGGGTTATATAGAAAAATGAGACATATTCTCTATTCTTAAGAAGGTAGTATTAGACTTCTACATCTGTAAACTAATTTAATGAGTGAATTGCGTGGGATGTACTATCCAATCATTGAAGCTTATAAATATAGTTACAAAAGCTAGACTATTACTACTTTGTGTGTTCTGGGTACTTAACAGTTCAAATATTTGTATTAATAATAGTGATTATACACTTATTGAATGCCTTATCACATTGGACATCTATCTCAGCAGTTTTTATTTCCATGCTTCTTCATGGCCATTTTTTTGAGTAATGCTTTGACCATGCCTAGTCATTGGGATTGGTGCTTATTGCCAAATAATTCTGATTATCTTAGCATTCTTACATTTTCTATTTAGGCAGAAAAAATGGTCACAATACTTGGCCTATACAACTTCTGATTTCTTGACTACTGAATTACAGATTTTAACAGTTTTCACTATGTAAGAAATCTTAGGAAATTTTCTACGTACTTGGAGGTATAGATGAACAAACACTGGAATTTGAGTAACATCTTTAAAATAGAGTTATATATCTTCTACAGTTGTAATGAGGACTAAAAGAGATGATGTATTACAGTTATTACAATGTATTTGGTAAAGGATAAATCATCATATAATATAAATTATCCATTCATCAAAAAAATATTGTAACACATTATATAGAGCACACTCTGAAGAGCAAAGGGGTATCCAAGAATAAATATGACTAAGACTCTTTCCTCAAAATGTTTTCATTCTAATATTGGAAAACCAGAGTAATTTTAGCATACATTGAAATACACTAGCTGCAAAACTCAGATGGTAAGCTCCTTAAAGACTGAGACTCCTTCGTGTTCACTCTGACTTCTTAAGTGCTCAGAAATGGTGCTTGCAATATAGAATGCACTCAATTAATGCTTGTTGGATAAAAGAATGAATATCAAATAAATGACAGAGGAATCAAAAGAAATAAGTAGATGAAAACAGGTTATAAAATAAAACAAAAATTCAGATTTAAATAAAAGACAGGATTATGAATTTTCAAAAAAAGGAAAAACCACTTCTGAATAAGAAGAAATAATTAACCTCCATGCAGAGATGGCATTTGACTCAACTTTACAGACTGGGCAGATTTTAACAAGCAGAGATTAAGATTTTTTTTTAGAATGGAGGAGTGATGGAAGCAAAGATCAAAAAGAGTTGGTATACACAAATATTCTAATGTTTTGCTTGTCTTAATAGTATATAACTGGATAGCTTTAGAGGACAAGATTGTTTTAATATAGATTTAGACCAGAACATGATAATCAATAATGTAGGCTAAATTCACAATCTAAAAGAAAGCTGTTTTTGAACAGTTGTGTATATTGAGAAATATGAAACTATCCATTTGAAACAGTAGTCATGCTGTGGTGAGAACATAATTTGATTAAAAGTTAAGACACTTTAAATTAGTCATATTGGATAATTAGAAAAATAACATTGACTAAATGTTGACTAAATAAGAACTCTCACTCCCACTGGAAAACCTATTAAGAAAAAGGCTATAAACTATGGAGAAATGTTTGCTATTTGTCACTGTTTAAATAACTACTGCATTGACTGAAATGTTTAAAGAACTAAATATTTTTCCACAGTTGCAGCCACCTGGTGAGTTGTTAACAGTTAGACAAAGGCAACCTTAAGGAAACATATTTATCACGACACCCCATGCAGCTCCAGCCATAAAGAGTTCAACTCCAAAACGAATGTTTCCCTTGGGCTGTAAAATTTTATTTCATAAAAAACTCTCTACAGGAATTAAACTTTCTTTTTTCCTAATTGATTTCAGTTTTATAGCTATTCAATTATTCTGATGTTCAATAAACTTTTATTAAACCTATGTGTGCCTAGCACAAGCTCAGGCACTGTGGGGTAAACAAGATGAGTTCTCACACTGTTATAAAAGATACTTCAAATATAAACATTACATTTACACTTGACAGCAGAGAAACTCAGAAAGATACTTTTTAGTTATTTATACAAAGGGTATAAAATTTTTCTTCATCATATCCATTTTGATTCCAGTGCCAGAAACATACATAAGTAGCAATTAAGCACAAAATTATGACCTGCATCACAATCCATTGACTTTAGAGATGAATGAGGAGATATAATCAGGCCATATTCAGAACTTCCTTGCTTTCCCAGGTTTTGCCAAGAAAGCTTCTTATGTAACTTTTATTTAATGTACTACAAGCTTATTGTAGGAAAAGCGAAAAATAAGATGAATATAAATCATAAGATAAATTACCTTCAATCCAATTTCACAAAAATAACACTGTTAATATTTTGTTAGATTCCCTCTTAATAAACTTAGCATTTAAACTATTTGAAAAATAGGAATAAGAAGATAAAAGAAAGTGCTTTTTTCCCCAACATTTCTTTTTTGTATGCTATGAAGAGAGAAGTGAAGACCTCCCCCGCCAGCTCCAGTTCATGTTTAGAAGTTGCCCCCATTAGAGAGGTTATGATGTGCCTGCCTTTTCCCTGGATTTACCCATCTTTCTCCCATCTTGCTCTCATTCTCATTTTCTGTCTTCATCTATCTACCTAACTATCTGCAAGTGTGCATTTTGTTTTTTTAATAACAATGAGATCATGCTATACATAATAATCTGTAACTCAATCTTGTCTTTTAATGTATTGCCAGTACATTATTTCAATATATAGAGATCCAACTTATTCCTTGCAATGGCTACATGTGTTCTATGATATGGATGACTCACAATTTATTCAACAATTCTCCCCCTGTTAAACATCTAATTATTCATGTTTGTTATTACAAACAATGGTGTAATAAATATACACTGCATGTAAAACTTCATGGACATTTCTGGAATTAGTGAGACTGCTGAGACATAGCTTCTCCCCTTTGAAAATGTTAATAAGTTCGAAATTATGTTCCAAACATTTTATTTTTTTATGTTTATTCTGTTCCTTTATTTTATGCATATTTATTGATATTCAGTTATGTGTCAGATATTATGTTAAATGCTGCAGATACACTATTGAGAAAGATACAGTCTAAGCTGGTAAAGACTGGAGTGGGGAACTTTGGGATCTATGTAGGTAATTTTACACATTATGGCAAATACTTCATGGAGAAAAATTGAAACACCTAAGCTGGTACAGAGGAATGAAAGAGCTTCTGGTGGAGATACTTATAGTTTGGAACAGTGGGAGTTAGTTAAGTGAGGTTGGGTTAGAAGAAAATAACCTAATCAGAATAAAAAGCATTTATTAAGGTGGGGAAAATTCAGGATTCCACTCTGACTGTGATTTGACTTTTTTTTTACTCTAATGGGAAGCCTAGGCCAGCCTACTGGGGCATCCTAAGGTGGCAGCCAGTCAACAGCAAGAGGGGATTCACACTTAATTCTGGTTGGGTTTTAGAAAAATTCTCTTGCCTCTCTCATATCTAACTCTTCTGACCAAAAGTTTTTGCTGTGAATAGGGAACTATTGGAAAAACAGTGAAGTTATAGCTACCGGAAAGGAACACACTGATTTTGTGGTGGGGGAGGGAGAGTGGACTTGGCATCTGCAGAGCGAACATCTCAGACCTCGGGAGGAATGGCGGAGAGAGAAGTTGCAATGTTTATTTGACTTTCAGAAGCTCCTTCACCCTCAATTTTTCTAATGCAGGAAAATCCCGGTGTGGCTCTTCCAAACTATCGCAAGCACCTGAAATCTAACTGACTGCTGGGTTGACTCCTCTCCCCCAGATGACTCTGATTTGACTGTGATTTGATTGCCACTCCCCTCAAACTTACTGAGAAATGTATCCTTGATCACCTGGGGAAGCTTTCTAAAGAGATAACTAGTCTCATTATTTATGTACGCCTTATAGTCAGTTATCCATAAAAGAGGGGTCCTCCAATTAGAAAAAGTGTTGTGAAATTTGTCCCTGACTTTAGCTGAGGGGATCAATTTATATCCCCTCAGCCCTACATGACATTCAAGTCGGCATCAAATTACTAGCTAGGGTTATTATGGATGATAAATTTGCCCCAGATGTCTTCCTTACTGGCCAGTGTAGAGTCTGTGCGATAGCTAACATATCCTAGTATACCTGGATTGACGCCTTGTGCCAAGTGAAGAGGTTAATACACAAACCTTAGAAAGGTCACCACACAAGCTTCAGGAAAAATCCACTTGGATTTCTAAGTTAGACCCCTATGGCTGATGGAATTTGTTATGCTGATGGCATCTGGGAAGTTGGCAACTATGTTTGAGGTCAGTGTTACAGGTTGGCCTCATCCTGATGCTTGGAGAACTGTCACTAGCAGCCTTAATTAAATGGTTTGTGAGACAAATTGAACAGGTTTGGTTCCAACCTCTGTTGATCAGATTAATCCAAGTGGCCAATGGAGTACTGTACTTATGGAAAATTCACCAGAAACCAAGACAGTGGCCATTTCTCACCCTAAATCACATTGTGAGACTATCTGGCATGATCCAAGGCTTCCAGGCATCCATGCCTATCAGGCATGGCATTCCAAAGGTTTAGAGATTATCTCCCAGAAGCCAAGGTTAAATTCTTTAGTATACAATATCCCACCTCACTCTGTGATTGATTCTTCTCTCCGGTGTGTTATGACCCCCAAACATTAGTCATCCATGATTGTGAAAATTGGTCATCTAGCTGATATGTGAAACTTCTGGTGATGGGAAGCTAATTATCTGTAACGTAGATTCATTTTAATTTTGGGGAAATGTATTATTATTTATGTTGAGGCTTTGTATAACATATAATACACATCCTTTTATATGTAATATGGAACTTTGCATTAATGATTGCTAATCAAATAATGCTAAATAAATGAGAATGCACATTGCATTTTTGCCGTACCATGAACCAAGATCAAATTTCACATATGACTTCGACTAGACGTGTATAACAATAGGTAGGTGAGTTAAAAAGGGATGCCCTCTGAAATAAGCAAATGAGGAGTGAAAGAGCTTCTCTTATTAAGAAGAGAGAGAGAGAAATCTTAACAGAAGTAGGATATTTTCCTGGCAGATGTATATTACAGCTTATGTGAATAACGTGCTATAAACTGTTCCATTGATAGCTAGAGAAGTGATAAATCAGGACCAAGTCAAGTAAAATAAGACCGTGTGATTTCATGCTGCTTTCAAGGCAGAAAAGACTATATGATGTATAGCTGACCTTTCAAATATAAGGTAAAGAGAATGCATTTCTTCTTATTGGTATTTTGGTTTATGATTAAGTTTACTGAAAAAAATATTTTTTCTCTGTGAACCCAATTCATAGAAAATAAAATTGAGATTATAGAAAGGGTCTTTAGCTTAACTAATACATTCACCTCTAACCACAGGCTAGTTGAAAAGCGACAAAACATTTTGAGTATTAAGATGATAAACTTGTGATCGGGCTGCCAGTATCTTACACAATGCACTTCGTTCTCCCACTTCAGTCCACTTGGTAGATTCAATACTGAGGCTAAGCAGTACATTTACAAAATGCTTGCCGAAAGTTGCCAACATTACACTGATTCTTTGTATTTGAGTTTTCCTCATTTTCATTACCTTTCAGAAGTTACCTTTGCTCCAGATTTTTAATGTCCTGGAATCTTAGTCTTCCTAGAATTTTCGTGTTTTATCTCCTAGTTATTTGAGGGAGAGGGTGAAATTTGGAGTTCATTCTAAATCAGATCTAAGTTATGACCATGTGGATCCTGCGTGTAAATCATCCCCTTACACAGCTAAAGAATTATAAACCCACCTGTCCCATGCAAGAGAAATATGAATTAGACAGATTGTTATCAAGGCAAATTTCATGTAAATTAGACATGTATGGTTGTATTTATACATTTTAATAAACTATGGTTTTTAATCATTAATCAATTTAATAGACTATGATTTTATTTTATATTTTTTTGTGTCTTCTGTGCATAGCTTTGGAGATTAACTATGATTAAATAAATGGATCAGATTTTATACTACCAATTGACTAAACTAGTTTGTCAGTGCTCTGCATCTCAAATAAAGCAGAGTTTTAAATTATTCAGTGATTTTGATCCATGCATATTGACTAAACATAGTTTATGGTCATGACAGGGAAGAACAGTTAATAAAATATTGATTGCATTTAAAAATACTTATTCATTTATTTAAAAAACTCAAAGATATTTATGTGCACGGTTCCTTTAAAAATTTCTATTATGGTAGAATATACATAATAAGGTATACCACCTTTATATTTTATAAATACAGTTCAGTGGTCTTAAGAACATTCATATTGTTGTGCAGCCATCACCACCACTCATCTCCAGAACATTTTCATTTTGCAAAACTGAGAATCTATACCCATTAAACAATAACTCCCCATTCCCCATTCCCACCAGCCCCTGGCAACCCTCTTTCTACTTTTTGTCTCTATGATTTTGATTATCCTAGCTACTTCATATAAGTGAAATCATGCAATAGCTGTCTTTTTCTGGCTGACTTATTTCACTTACCATAATGTTCCTCAAGTTTCATTCATGTTGTAGCATATATTAGAATTTCCTTCATTTTTAAGGCTGCATAATATTCCATTGCATATATATACTACATTTTACTTATTCCTTCCTCCATGGATGGACCTTTGTGTTGCTTTCACATTTTATCATGAATAATGCTGAACTTAGGTGTATAAAATCTCTTCAAGATTCTGCCTTGAATTCTTTTGGGTATATATCCAGAGGCAGAATTGCTGGATCATATGGTAAATCTTTTAAAAATTTTTTGAGGAACCATCATACTGTTTTCCATGGTGGCTACACCATTTACATTCCCACCAACAAGGCACAAGTGTTCTAATTTCTGCATATCCTCACCAATATTTGTTATTTTCAGTTTTTTGATAGTAGCTATCCTAATGGGTATGAGGTAGTCCATGTACATAGTTTAAAAAATCATTTTTAAATATTATTATGAAAAAACAATGCTTTTCTGATCCAACTTCCCCACATTTCACTCCTCAGAAGAAATCTCTGTCAATATTTTTTATCAAAAAATTTTTGTGGAAATTTTGCAATTCTTACTTTTCAATTAGATATTTATTATCTTTTACTTCCTACAATGATATAACAGGATTTGGTTTTTCCACTTATTATAGCCACATATACACACAGACACACACACTATCTTTTCACCCTTTTTCTTATTGTTTATATCACCAATTTTGTTTATGGCAATGTGTGAAGTTTACATTATTAATACTATGTAAATGTTTTCACAGCCGAGTCAAGTAGTAGACTAGGACTTTATTTTATTTGTCAGGCAAACTTTTAGTTTCCTTGGAATTAATAACTGGAGTATTTTTTCATTTGTTTAATTTCATAAGATTTTTTTTCTAATTCATCCTCGACTTCCCACAGAAACATAAATCTCTAAGAAACCTTCACTGAGTGGCTGCTGGATTACAAGGTACCACTTTGAGAATCTGGGATATAACATAGAAAGCTCCCTGATCACTTGGAGCTCACATTCTGGATGGTGAGACTGATAATAAACAATATTATAATAAATAAGTAAACTATCTATAACGTTAGAAGGGTTAGAAGCTATGGGGGAAAGGTAAGGTAGCAGATGGTGTATAGAATGCAGATTTCATTATTAAATAGGGAGCTGGGGCAGGGCCCCTTGGAAAGGCAGCATTGAGAAGACGTGAAGGGGGGCAAGGTCTCCAAAGTCGTCAGTGCAAAGTACCCTGTATGGAAGCATCCTTGGTATGTTGGAGGAGCATTTGTGGTAAGAACCGAGGGAGCGAGGAGGTGAGGGGTAGGAGATGAAGTTAGAGACAAAATGGGGCCCACTTAAGACTTGACTTTTAGTCTGAGAAAAAATGGAAAAGATTTTAGGGCTTGAGCAGAGAAGCGCTAAGATCTGATCTTTTGTTTTAAGAGAATCTTCTTGGCTGCTGTGTTGAGAATAGTGGGTACTATTTTTGGGGTGGAGGGCAGAAGAGGGCGGGGGAAAAGGAAGAGGAAGAGGCAATGACAGGGAGGCAGGGGAGCTAGTTGGTGGCTCTGTTGTTAACACACATCAGGAATTCTAGGGCTTTGTGTTTTTCTTTAATCGTTGTTGCCAGGCTCCCTGCCTTCATTCGGCATCCTAAATGGATTGCTTAATATACGTGTTCCTGCTGGAATCTCTCTTCACCGTTATCTGCAGATGCCCTTTGCCTGCAGTGGGCGGCCTGTTTATTATCCAAAGTCTTCCTCTTTCTGGATGACTCCTTCATTTTGGTGGAGCAAGTATTTTAGTAGTTTCTTGAGAAAGGGGACATGGAAAGTAAGTTTTTTGAGTACATGAAAGTCTGAAAATATTTTTATTGCAGCCTCACATTCGATGGATACCTTGAGAGGGTAAATCATTCTAAATTGAGAATTAACTAACTCCCTTTAGAATTTTGAAGAAATTGTTCCTTTGCCACCTGGCTTTCAATTTTTTTTTTTTTTTTTTTTTGAGGAAGATTAGCCCTAAGCTAACATCTGCCAATCCTCCTCTTTTAGCTGAGGAAGACTGGCCCTGAGCTAACAGCCATGCCCATCTTCCTCTACTTTATATGTGGGACGCCTCCCACAGCATGGCTCACCAAGTGGTGCCATGTCTGTACCCAGGATCCCAACCGGCGAACACCATGCCACTGAAGCTGAATGTGTGCACTTAACGGCTGTGCCACCGGGCTGGTCACTGGCTTGCAGTGTTTAATTTTCATATTAACATGGCAACAGGACCTTGGTATGACTCTTTTTTTCCACTTCTTCTTCCCTATTGTTCTTTTCAAGCCTGGAAACAATTTTTTTCATCTCTGGGAAATGTTCTTGTATTATTTATTGTTTAATAATTCCCTTCTCTATGTTTTTCCATTTCTTTCTCTACGGAACTTCTATTATTTGGATATTAGACCTCCTCTACATTTCTAATATTTTTCTTCCTATTTTGTAAATATTTATCTATTTGTTTCATATTTTGGGAAATTTCCTCAACTTTCTCTTATAGCCCTTCGGTTGAATTTTTCCTTTTTGATATTATGTCATGTTAATTTCTAAGAATTTCTTTTTGTTCTCTGAATATTCATTTTCTAGTATATCCTATTTATTACTAGATCCTTAATGCTGCCCCGCAATTGAACTAGATATATCCTAATCTCGTCACTTTTTCTCACAGATGAGGAATTAATTCCTCAATCCTGGTACACAAATTTCCAAGACCTTCACTCTCATACTCATGCTCCACTGAAGACAGTGTTTCCTATTTCACTGAAGAAAATAGAAAAACAAAAAAAGAATTTTTACAAGCTCTTGCTTAGCACAACATTTTCTTAGACACCATCATCTGGATCCATCTATTTTACCCCCATCTATACTGTAGATGAATGTACCTGTGCTTCTATCAAAGACTCCATGTCTTCTCACATACTCATAGGCACCACTTCAGCAATTCTCAAATCTTTTGCCTATATCAATTTTTCGTTCACAGGATCATTCTTATCAACGTATTATCACACTGTAATTTAACCCATCTTAAAAATTCTGGCTTGACCCTACTTTCTTCTCTAGCTGGCTGCTCATTTTCTCTGCCTTTATAGATAAACATCTGGGGAAACATTATCTGTACTCGTTTTTCCGTTTTGTCTCATCTCATTCTCCTTTAGACCCATGCAAATTAGGCCTTTGTTGCTAACAGGTCACTTTGTGCACTTGTTACGACTGCTCTTGTCAAGTTATCAATGGCCTACTTTTTGCTAATCCCAGTGGTGTTCTTAGTTCTCATCTTAACTGACCTATCATCAGCATTTGACAGAATGCTTATTCCGTCCTCCTTGATTGACTTGCTTTACTTTGCTTCTAGGCTGTTGCATTTTCTAGTATTTCCTCCTGCCACTAGCAGATTCTTATTAACATTCTTTAATGGTTTTGCCTCATTTTCCTAAGGCTCCTAATGTGCAGTGTCTGAAGGTTTAATCTTTTGTTCTCTTCTCTGTTTGTACTCACTCCATGGGTGATCTCACTTTGTTTTGTAGCTCTAAATACCCTTTTCACTTTGTTGCTTTCTCATCATATACCTCCAACCTAGACCTCTCACTTGAGCTCCAAACATTTTACACTTGGCTGGCATCTTTCCATCTCCACTAGAATGTCTAGTAGATGTTTCAAACTTAATAAGACCAAAATTTAAATTCTTGCTCTTTTCTGACGCCCAAATATGTTCTACCCATAGCCTTTCCTGTTCTACTTAGTGGCAATGCTATTCCTCCAGATGATCTGACCAAAAACCTTGAAGCCGGTCTTGACTCTCTTGCTCTTACAACTCACATGCCGCAAAATACATTTCACCTTATCTTCAAAGTACATAGGGCTCATTACTTCTTACAAATCAAATGCTATCTCTATGGACCCAGCCATTCTCTTTTGTTTCCTAGAGTATTATAATACTTCTCAACCTGGTCCTTACTCTTCTACAGTCTATTTTTAATAGATCAATGAAAATGATCCTTTAAAATTTAAGTTATGTCATGTCACTCCTCTACTAATAGCCATCTAATGACTCCTCACCCTCTTCAGAGTAAAAACCAAAATCCTTACAATAGCCTAAAAGATCATACTGAATTTGGCTTTCCATTACTTATCTATCTCCTCCTCTCCTGGATTGCCCCTTTGCTCATTTGACTCTATGCAAACAAGTCTCCTTGGTCTTATTTAAAGACATCATGCAAACTCTAATCTAATGGTCTTTGTGCATTTTGTTCATTCAGCCTAGATCTCGCATCCTTGGATATCTCTATGTCTCCTTCTTCATTTCCTTTAAGTCCTTGCTCAAATGTCCTTTTCAGTAAAGTCTTCTTTAATTATCTTATTGAAAATTTCAAGATTATCTCAGCTTCTTGCTTTATTTTATCCATAGCAATTAGCACCTTTTAATATGTAATATAATTTATTAAATATCTTCGTTTATGGTCTACCTTCCCCACTAAACTCCATGAGGAAATAATATTGGTCTGTTTTCTTCAGTGACTTAGAACAGTCTGGTTATTTTCTTTCAGTTAACATTTGTTAAAATGTTAAAATTATTAGGTACGATACCTTCTCATATCTCTGTGGATATTAATTATTCATTTTGGAAATTTTCTTCTTATCCCTGCCTTGTTTCAGTTTTCTCTGAATTGTTTACTTTTTATTTATTTATTTATTCATTCATTCTTCATTTATTTATCCACTTATTTCATGCCTTTCATGTGAAATGCTTTCTTTAAAAGTTTCATGAGCCTTGGCTCTCAATTAGATACAATTAACAGGCAAGTTACTAATCTTATTGGCCTAGAAATGTCCAGACATGACCAAGTAGCTCCTTTTAGACCATTCCTCTCACAGCAAAATCGGAGAGATACAGGAAGGATGTTCACATTTGCCAGAAGAGAAAGGCTTTGAGGGAAGCACTTCCCACATTTTTACTGGTTTCATTCTGGCTGAGCTCTAATCTATGCATGCATAATAAAGACACCAAGCAGCCCAGCAAAGGTTAAAGTAGCTAAATGGAGATCAAGTTTACAATGAGTCTTTCCAAGTTAATTGTCTGCTAAAACAAAACAAACAAAACAAAAAATCAACATTACTTTGAGGAATAGAAAAGAATCCTGAGCCTCTTCAACATAACATTCACCCTGTCCAGGATATCATCACAAATTACTAGATGTATTAACAAATAATAAAATGTAACCCATCCTCCAAACAAAGGGTAATCAATAGATGGCAAATTTAAGAGAAAATCACTTTAAAGCAGCTGTTTTCACCATATCAATGATATACAGCAAACCATGCTGGAAATAAATGAACAAATATGAACTCTCAGCAGAGGAATGGAAACCATGAAGAAGAATCAATTTAAAATTCTACAACTGAAAAGTGAATGAAATAAAAATATCTGGAAAGGGTTAACAAAAGAAATATAGATGACAGTATCTAATCTGAAGAACACAGAGAAAACATATTGATCCCATAAATGAACAGAGCATAAAGCCATCTGTAATATCAAGATTTCTAACACACAAGCAATTGAAGCCCCAGAACTGGAGGAAGAAAAAAGGGAACAGAAAAATTATTTGAAAAAACAATTGCCAAAAGTTTCCCAAATTTAGCAAAAGTTCATAAATTTACAAATTCAAAAGTTCCCTGGCCCTAAAGCAGAATAAATACAAAGCAAATTACATTATAGTCAAAGTAAGATGATCAAAGATAAGGAAAAAATCTTGAAATCAGTCAGATAAAAAGTATATATTAGAATATAAGACTACAATTTCATAATCCACGCACTTCTCACCAGAAGCAATGTAAGTCAGAAGACAGTGGAACTAGCCTTTAGGCTAAAAGAAAAGCAAAAGCCATTTAGATTGGAGATAATATCCTTTAACTGTAAAAGTATAATAAGTTTATTTAAATAAAATTTAAGAAAATTAAATGCCAAGTGATCTGCATTAAAAGAGAGTTCTTCTATCTAAAGGGATATGATTCCGGATAGAAACACAGGTCTTCAGAAAGAAATAAGTGCACCAGAAATTACATGAATTAATGTAAAATAATTTTTCTTCTTAACTTCTTCAAAATATATGTGACTGTTTAAATAAAATATATGACTTGCATAATGCAGTTTAAAACATATGTAGATATGATACAAATGAAAACTATAGCATAAAGGATGTGGGGAGTAGAAAATGGACCTCTTTGTGGCATTCTTGCAGTTTTCTCCTGGACGCTTACTCTATCCGCTCCTCTTTCCTCTTCTCAGGAATGATCTAATAGCTACTCTTGGAAAAAGGAAAGAACATGTTCACTTCATTCCTTCTTTCTCTCTCTCTCTTTTAAACCTGGTGAATCTGCAGTGAGGATGTGTTTGACCTGCTTTCTTTCGTGCAGGCAACACGGGAGGACAGCCTCTGTGTCTGAGGGCGATCTGTGACTCTGTGCCGGTGGGTGCAATCGTCTAATGAAGGCGGGGCAGTGGTTGCAGAGCTAGAGCCATAGACTCCAAACAGCTTCAGCAACATAGGGAGGACGGTACTTCCTTCTCCATCTGCCTGTCTTTGGGTCTTATTTCTCAAGAAGTTTTGATTAAGAAGGGAAAAGGAGTACGATTTATTGTCCTTGTAAAGTCCCAACAGGAAACACTTTCTTTTTGCATATGAATTGTAAATAATGTGTATAGTTTATTAATTTGCTGCTTGTTCTCACTGGGCTATTTTTGAAACAGTCATTGCATTATCAAAACATAAATCGTCATTTTTCTAAGGTTTATCTCATTTGCTTACTTTGTATAAAAGTAAAGTCAAGGAGATACCACGACACACTTAGCAGAATGTCTAAGATTAAAAAGACTGATAATGCCAAGAAATGACAAGAGGATGGTGTAAGCAGAACTTCTGTATATTGGTAGTGAGAGTATAAATTGGCAAAACTACTTTGGAAAATTGCTTTGCAATACCTAAAACAATTAATCATATGTTTATCCCATGATCCAGAAATTGCACTGTCAGATTTATTTCCAAGAGAAATAAGTGCATACGTCCACCAAAAACATATATAAGAATATTCATGACTACTTTTTTCATAACAGCTGAAAATAAATTGCAAATAACAAGTGTACAATGCCAGCAAAATTGACAAATAACATGTAGTATATTAATAAAATGGAACACTACAGAGCAATGAAATGAATGAATTACCACCACATATAACAACGAAGTGAATCTCATAGAAATTATATTGAACAAAAGGAGCCATATATAAAAGAGTGCGTACTATGTAATTACATTTGTAGGAGGTTCAAGAATAAGCAAAACTAATCTATCATAAAAAAGGTCACTATAGTCGCTACCAGTACAAGCAACTAAATAATGAGTAGGCTAGCAGGGGACACCAGGAAACATTTTGAGGTGCTGGAAATATTCTAAGTCTTGAACTAGATAATCATTGCTTGAATGTGTGCCAAACCTCAAAAATTGTCAACTATATATCTTGTTTTTCCTACAGTAAAATTATCTTTAAAAACTTGTTTCCTAAAAGACAATCAAGTGTAGTGAACCCCTATCATATTTTAATATATTGGCTGATAAAAATTGCTATTCTCATAACACCTATAGTATTTAATCAAATATTTATTTAATAATAGTTAATGGGTAAAATTAGCTCTCAAAAAGATTATTATTTATATTCCATCTATAGTAGAAACAAGTTACCAACTCTAAAGCCTCATGAATCAATATTTAATTAGGACGTTAAATTGTAATTGTCCCCTTCTAAGGACCAAGAAGCATTTTTCCTACATAATTGCTTAACTATTGAAGTTAGTGTAAAAATAGTAGAGTAATAAAATAGTTTGATAGTTTTTCTTTTAATTATTGTTTAAGTCAGAACACGTGCACTTGGTACTACATTATAGATATTAAAATAATCCTTACGTATGAAAAGAAAATTAATTTATTGGTTTAATAATTACATAATAATATCTGTTGTAATGTATTTAATCAGAATTATAATCTTGTGGGTGATGAGTTTGCCACATCACAGCTTAATTCAAAATGATCTCATTGCTCTTGTAAGAGAGACAGAGAGAATGCGTGGCTGTTTCCACGTATGACAAAACAGGACCAACTCCATAATATTGTCAGTTGTTACTGTACAACTTCATTATAATCTGCCATCATCAATTATTTCTAATCTACTTAATCAAAGTTTTGTCCTTGTCTCAAATTCTTACATAGGATTTTTAGCCTATTAATTGTAAATTAATAATGTGGAAACTGCATGCTGTCTTTCTCATTTCCCTTTTGTTTGTTTCTGTTTGTTGTTTTGTTTGTTTTTGTTTGTTTTATTTGGACAGTCAAACCAAGGAACTGTGCTTGAATGAGGCAAAGTTGTCAACTTTGAAAAGACATACTAGATTCATTTTTGATTCTCGTATTAATCATATTATTCAGGCTTTTGAATTTAACGTCTTACGCAATATAAGAATATGTAGTCTCCATAACATTAGTTGATGATAAGAATTTCATGTTTTCATTTTTTAAAAGAAATATACTCCCTTAGCATTTTTCTAACATTTGGAAACAAATGAATTCATCATTTCTGGTGTTAAAAAATGGTCAATTGAATTATCTGGTTAGCTTATCACGCCCCTGTACTTTAGACAGAATGCAACAGGTGTTCCATTTCATGCCAATTATTTCATAAACATGGCTAAATTTTCATTCACTGTGAAGAAAATGACAACAATATATTCATAATTGAATGAACAAAATGTCTTTAAGAGAAACTATAGCAAGTTCTTTCTATGTTTCAATTGTATTGATTGAAATATTTCTATTTTTTCCATTATATAAGGACACGGTGACTTGAAACAAGTGTAAGTTGGTTTCTTTTTTTTACTCATAACTTTGATTAGAGCCAGTAATTCTAAAGCACCCATTTTCATACTTCATCTGAAAAGTTGGCAACAGTGAGCAAAGCACACACTTTGCCTTCAAAGGGCTTCCCGGCTAACGGTGAAAACAAAGTGGCTACAGTGTAGTGTGATAATGTGTAAGAAAACCACAGGGCTGAAGTGAAGCATTATCTTGCACAATCACAAACACAACCCGTAATAGAGGATCACGAACCCAATTAATCTTCAGTTACGTTCTCAAAGTCCTTCCATTGATCAGGGGTGACGTTTGATGTAACATGTTATGCAGTTGTTTTCAAAGTGATAGATTCCTTAAAAGTCAAGAAATATTGCTAGAATAGACTAATTGCCATTGGATCAAACTTTCTCTCACCCTGTACTTTCCTTTAGCCTCTAACGTTTTCTAATCTATCTTCTGAAATTCCTGTCCTGTTTTCAAGAGTTTCTCTTATATTTCATTCTTTTTCTAGAACACCTCATCTAATCCGTGACCTTAAACAAGTCCATATGAGCCCTCTTCACTTTTATTTAACTTTCTCAAGTAGAAGTTGACCATCTCCTCTCCCTTTCAGTCTGCACTCCCTTCTCTCAAAAATATTTCCTGATCCAACCAAAAAGTCAGTTGTTTTTTGGCACACCACTGATACTTCAAGGTCAGTAATTATTTTTTTTTTCCAAAATTAGTAGTCCACCGTAAACGTATTTCATAAGACTATCCCCCCTCCCACTTTCAATCATCTTAGCTCATGTTCACAGGTGTACACTTTGCTTTGATGAGGACTTTGGCACATATTTCAAAAGCTCTCTCTACCCCAATTCCTGTGATCATCTTGGACAGTTTTTAAATATTGTTGTGTGACTCATCAAATCCACTTTTAAACCAAGATGTATTATTTATGTACCAAGCATTGTGTATTTCATTAAGAATACAAAGTTAATTATTTCAAGCCTCTAGCATGAAGGAGCTCATATTGTGAGACAGACAAGTGAGCTAAATATAATCTTCCATGAAATATAAAAGGAACTTGTTTAAAGGCCTGTGGAAAGAAATTCTTTAGAAAGACATATGCCATTTTACAACCTTGACTCCAATCTAGCCTTTTAATCTGATACTGATATCTTCGCTCTCCATCTCTCAATGTCCCAGCTTACCACCCACCAGAACTCCAGACTTTATCCTTATTGAACTTCTCTCCATTCTTTAAACATGTCTTGCCTTTTGTAATTCTGTTCCATTTTTCATATGCCTCCATCTGTCTGAAATATATACTACCCCTCTTGGCCATCTGTCAAACTCCTGTTCATACTTTTTAGCTTAAAAATTAACTACCAGATGAAAACTTCCCTGATACTGTGAACAAGATTGAAATAGCAAATCTTCTGCTCTTCCATGCCCTTTGTGTATATTTCCAGTACCTGTCATCAAATTTTATAATAATTTGAAATTCCACCTCCTTAACATGTTTCTGAGCTCCTAGAAGGTAGACTGAATATATATATATATACATATATAGTACCTGACACATAATAAGTGATCAAAAGAATTTTATGAAACGAAGATTGATGCACAAAAGAGGAAAGATGCTAGAGAAATTCACATCAAAGGAAAGGATCTTTCATTCTTATGATGTTCCTTTGGTGCAACTTTCCTGTTAATAATTGATTAATATTTAAGCGTAATGAAAATTGTCTCTAAGGACTCTGAATTGTCTAGACATCTTTATTAGTCCAGTAGGCTAACTTATTTCAGAAGCAAGCCTCAAATTAGAGTGGCTAAACACAATAAATTTTACTTTTGTTCATGTAAATTCCAACGTGGATGTTCCTATTAAGCCGTTCTTCAGGGTGGCCCTATTGCATGTGATGTCTCTCACAAATTCGGTCTCCATCCAGCTTATGAATTTGCCATCTGTAAAACAAGGTTTCTAAATTTGTTGAGAATGGAAGTAGACTTTATATATTTAATCTCTCTGGCAGGAATGGACACATTAATTCTGCTCATATTTCATTGGCTAGAGCTAGTCACTTAGCACCATCTCGATACAAGAGGGCTGGGAGATAGTCCCAGGTACAACTTTACACTAGACAGACTGTGAATATTGGGGTTCCATTAGCACTCTGTGTTGCACAATTGAGCTGGCCTAAACAACTGTAAATAGTAGCTATTATCCTGAAGCTAGCATCTGATAATTGAAGAGAATTTGAACCCACCAAAATACGCATCTGTAGATGCCTAGAGAAGAGCCTTAATTAACTGAGGATTGAATAAAATACTACTTCTGAAAGTATTCTCTTTAATTTGGATAAGCCTTTAAAATTACAATTTGATGGATCTAGAAAATGCACAACTATGTCTGACTCCCTGTATTTTATTGTTGCTTTGGAGGAAATATGTTTCAATTAATGGTCCAGTATGAAAAATACAGATTTTATTTAAAGTTCAGAAAATTGGGTTCAAAGTATTGGAATTTTGTTTTGCCCTTGATCTAAGTCATCTAAGTCTCCACGAAAAGGTTATTTCACATGCAGTTGCTCCTCACATCTGATTTCTGTTTTTCTGTGACAAATGGACTCACAATTCTGGCTCAGTTATAATCAAATATGAGTTTGAGTGTTTTGTTATTGAACGTAAACATACAGCTACACAGTGTCTAGAGTCTAAGAGGACTAGCTCACAGCTGATGTGACCTTTGCAAAATCTTGGTTGGATGAAATTATGTAAGGTTATTTCCTGTAGTATATACAAAAAAACCTTTTATGTGCTAATATTAAACTTTCTTACTACCACTACTCCTGCCTGCCACTACAACTTGAATATAGAATAACCATTTTATCTGTTCATTTGACAGAAGTTTATTGTGTATTTGTTTTATGTTCTTAGTACTGGGTGTGACGAATACAAAGATTAATAAAACTTATTGTAAAACTCCAAGGTGCAGTCTTTCCTAAAATTAATTGACACAGATCCCCTTTTTGAAAAACATGTTTTAATCTACCAGCATTCCAAGGGACACTAGTAGTACTTGGAAGACATTTTAGAAATTATTGTCTTGATATATAATGCAAGAGGTACAGAAGAAGGAGAAATGATACAGTAGGATAAGAATGAGCTTCAGTATGTGACACAACTGAGTTTGGATTCTTCGTTCGCTGTGTTATATCTGTCTAATTTAAAGGGAATTTCCTAATCTCTCCAAAACTCACATTCCTCAACAGTAAAATAAAATTGTTTTTCACAATTAAATTAGAGAACATATGGAAAATAATTGTGCAGAACACAAAGTATAGTAGTTTCTTAAATGGTAACAACTATTTTCACTTCAACTTCCTTCTTTTCAAATCAAAATGAGAAAGACTTATCTTAAAGACTCTAAGTCTTGGTGTCAGTCACTAGATTGCAGACAGTGTCTCTACCTCCCAAGTATAGGGAAATATAACCGTGTCCACTCAGTAAGAACAGTAGGTTATCTGGAAGATATGGACACATATATTTGAAGTTTCGTGATAGGAACTATAAGGAAGGGCCTTTCCCAAGTTTCCAAAAATATTTCCATCACTTTCACATATTATTCCAAATGCTTAACAATGTAAAGGAACATTGAAAGTTACTTTTGGAGGAAATTGCCTCTACCTTCCAACAGTGAAACCATAATGCTCAGAGACTACATAGACTATTTTGTCTACTTACCCAAGAGCAGAACAATTTACTGAGAAGAAAACTATTGGTTGAATGTTCAATTTTGCATTTTCATATATTGTTTTTTTTGAGGAAGATTGGCCCTGAGCTAACATCTGTGCCCATCTTCCTCTACTCTATGTGTGGAACGCCTGCCACTGCATGGCTTGATAAGTCGTGAGCAGGTCCGCACCCGGGATCTGAACTGGCTAAACCCTGGGCCACTGAAGAAGCAGAGCGTGTGAACTTAACTGCTATGCCACTGGGCCAGCCCCTCAATTTTGCATTTTCAAAATGTAATGGCTGGTGAAGTGATGGTCGCATTTTTGTTTGTTATCCATCAACCCATCCAATCATTCATCCTTTTATTCATATACTCATCCACTTATTCACCAAATATTTGTTGAGTATCTATTGTTTTCTGGAAATTTTACTAGGCATTGGCAGTCAGTAGTAAGCAAAAATGCATATGGTTCTTACCCTTATGGAATCTAAATTGATTCTACCAGAACTAACTAATAGTGGTATCTAATGTCACTGAACTTACTTAATTCTTATAGCAATTCTATAAGATAGGCACTATTATTGTCTCAATTTCACGAGTCTACTGAAGTTCACAGAGGTTATGCCAAGGTTACAGAGATACCAAGTGCTGGAATCCAGGCAGTCTGATTTGAGTCTGCATGCTTCACCACCATACATTGCTGCTACCATAGTGGCTTCTATCTGTACAAAGTTATGTCACTAAGGGCTTAATGAAAGCAACTCAGAGACTTTTAGTCTTATCTAGTGATGCATATTAATTACTTATTAATGATGGTATATATTTGAGTGAACAGATTTTTTAATTCGACTAAAAGGAAAGATTCTTGCTTCCAAAAGGCCATTCATATAAACAAGAAAGTAAACTTTTATACAGTGCTGTGTTTTAGGCTTTTTGGGTTTGCTTTAAAGTTAAGAGTATGAATTTCAAGAAATACACTCATATAAAATAGTTTTAGTTATACCACATCAGATATGTTGGTTTGCTCTGTTCCACTTGGCTCCAACTGTGACATTATATTTCCCAAACCATTGCTCTGCCATCATTTTTTTCCTATCCCCTCCAAAGTTCCTAGTAAGTTGATATGTTTCCAATATGACAGATGCACCAAAATGGCTAACTATTTTAGGAGAGAACTATTATAAATACATAGAAAGATGAGCAATTCATTTTGTATTTTATTTGCTACTTTATACAGGTTACAACACTAATGTATGTAATACAATTGGTTATTTTCAAGCACAGAGAAAATATTGTCTATTTAATGGGTTTAATTTTTTACTTCTTTCAATTCCACTCTTTTAACAAAGGACCAACTGTATATCTTAGAAAACAAATATACTTCAAGAAACAATTCTAGCTTTAAGAAAAGGAATGTATTATTTACCTTGAGACTCAAGTAATAATAATATAAATCATTACTCTATTGCTGGCATGGAAAACATTAAAGCCTGATTTACATTTAATTTCATAAAGTTCTCTCCCCCGTACTTTTTTTGTTTTCAATAACTAATTCTGGAACTGTAAGCTGTAATCAAAGGAATTAAAGATAACGTTGAAATATTGCTAGATATACAAAAAAATTCATTATTCTGAAATTGATATTTTAACCCTTCTTCATGAATACTCACTCTATTTTTGCAATGGGTTTCATGAATTTTTTTAATATTTCTATCAAGTAAAAAATATACGTAATAAATTTTCGGGAATCTTTACTACTTATTGCAAAAAATAAGAATATACTCCACAAAACCCAAACATGCTCCATACCTAGTGTATAATTCTTATAATTTTTTTTCTCCCTCTATGAACTAAACATTCCAGGGTTCTAGGTAAAGGAAGACTTGGCATTTCACAGCCAATATTTTATTTTCCATGTAGATACACTCTAAATATTAAATTGACTCCATACCTTAAGTATTTATTTGTACTTTCAGTATTATTTTAATAAATGTAGAATGTTTTTCTTTATTTTGCATAATGTGTATTTTATTTAATTTATATGGAACCTTTATAAGTCTCTTTCCCTCTTTTTGTCTTGGTTTTCTCAGTTTAAAAGGGAAAGGTAATGCCTAACTTTATATATGTTAATGATTAGAAATAGTTTGAGGAAAGTACCTGGAATATAGTAGGCACTCAATAAATGGTAGCTATGTTTAAAATGCTAAAAAATTCTTTCAGACGGATTTTTGTGAACAATTACATGTATCACAATCAATTCTTAGAATGCACATGACAATAGTTTTAACCTACTGTATATCCTCAGTCATGTAGTTATTGTGTCAAAATTGCTTTCCCAAGTTTTCTTGACCTTTAGCTGACTTACCTATGAGTATTTAGTCACCACTAGGTGGTGTTCTTATATGTTAGCAGCTTTTAACTCAATCTTTCAGCAGTTACGAGGTTTCCATCTTCCTTCCTTCTTTCTTTTTTTCACTTACTCATTCACTTATTCTTTCATTCATTCATCTTATTCATCTTATCCATCTATCCATTCACTCATGCTACCTTCCTTCAATAAAACTTTATGGAAGATCAACTATGTGCAAAAAAAAGGAGAAGTAGAAGAGTGTTAACACTGCCTCTGTCCTTGAAGAGCTTATACGCTACTTAAAGTAGTTTTGACTTTTATTCAGCAAGCACTTATTGGGTGCAAATCTTGTGTCAGGTTCTGTTCCGGGTGTCGTGAAGATAGATGAGGGAGAAAAAATAAGTGCCCGGCCTTCTTGGAGCTTGTATTGTCATAGGAAACAAAAAACAGTTATATAGAATAAAAAGACAATTTTGTATAAGCAATAATATGGTGTATGAAAGGCAGCATGGGGAACATAGTTACCCTGACTGAACAAAACCTCTCCTCATGATCAGAGATACACAACTTATAGAATCCGTTTTTGTGAGTTGCATTTTTTCAGTGTCTCTGTTTTAGTGCCACTGTGTGTCATTGTCCTGCTGTGCTTTAGTTTGCCCTGAAGCTGAATTGTCCAGGAATGAAACTGATTTTTATTTTCAGCTGATTAATACTCCTCTAATGTAGTTTATTTTCCCACTTTGGGGAATGAGAGCAAATATCTCTCTGGCCTCTTGTCTTCCTCCATGCTATTCGGCTAATGTGGAAATGGGGGCCTTTCATCTGCTTCCCCTTTGTCCACTTGAGTGTGCCTGCTGAAGAGAACTTCCCTGTCAGAATCAGAGACGTGTACAGTCAAAGGGCTGCTGAATGCCTGAGGCGTGTCTGAGCCAGCTCTGCTGCCCTGTTTATGAGACAACAGGGCACTGTACTTAGACAGCCCAGCTTCTTCTGGGAGCCCACAGGCAAGGCGGTTTCCAGGCAACGACTGATTTCTTATGAAAACCAAATATAAAAGCCTACATCATTAATTAAACAGATAAGGATACTGTCTTCCCATAGTTACTAACCTGCAAGCTGTGAGGTTCTGCATCTAATATGTATAAACTGCCATTTTGGTTTTACAAAGATGCCCTCGTTTGAGACATACACAGTAGTAACTGCTGTGAGGATAAGGAAAGGAGTGGCCTATATTAAAAGTTCATTTGTTGCTTAGGGCAGGTGAATAATTTTTATCTATTAGAAATGAGATTAGTGCAGAAGGTTTACGTGTAAGCTTCAGGAAAGGTGTGCATGTTGATGTTATCAGTTTAGCATAAGGAGCACCATTTCAGTCTTCAGGCAATTGCAAGAGGACAGACCAAGAACAAGCACGTTATAATAGGCCCCAAGGAAGCCAAAAGAGAAGAAACAAAATATGCTACAGGAGTCAAAGTCCTGTTATGCAGATGGTTGTCAGTATTTAGATCCTCCAAATTAAATAGGAAGGAGATGTCATACAACTGAGCAGTTTTTTGCCAGTTTTGTGTACTTAACTACTGGAAAACTTAGAGGCTAGCTGTGCTCTTAAGCTCTCGGAGATCATGACAATTAAGTGGGACAGACATAGAAAGGAAGAAACCCCAGGACCTAACCACATATCTACTAAGAGCTACGTGATAGACAGGCATAAGTAAGGAGGATCAGGGCTAACATTGCTCCTTAGAGATGAGAATAAGCTGCTTGTAGGTGGATGTTATTCTGGCCATCTCAGAAAATAGGAGCTGTTTTGAATATTGTCTCAGAGCATTTTGGTGGGAACTGACTCACTACTCTCATCAATAATTCCTAAAATTCATTAAATACTGATGTCAGTGCAATTTGTAGTCCTCTGATAGATAGGCAAGTGTCCAATAAATGCTTAAGAGTGTTGATTTGGAAAAATCTCTTGTATTTTTTAAATAATTTTTGTGATATTCTCCTTTCAAGTGGATAAAGCTATGACATTTTGAAGGGGAGAATATAGTTCGCCACTGTTTGTGAGTTTTTGTTTTGTTTTGTCTTTTAATGTCCATGATTGATTGTTGTTTTACTAATGAACTTCATGGCTATATTCAATCATGTGGATTCCCCATATATCCAACTTTTTATTCCAACACATGTTGACTGTAATGTTTGTCTCTGAAGCAATGGTTCATGAGAAAATGATTACGAATATATGCCTATATTTTAGAGATAACTATGTTCCTTTTTCCTAGTTTGGGTTTTCCAGGTTGAGGGAAAGGCCTGCAATAAGTCACATAGCTTGAGTATTATAAGCTACTGCTATCCTACATCCTTGAGTACTTCTTCCAGAATCCAGTCATAATCTATATCCAGCACGACGCTAAATGCTTGCCTGTAAGGGCAAGAGAAAAGTGCGATTCTCCTCTGGGAAGTGTCTCTGGTGAAAACATTGGAAAATAGATTGATAAGAGTCGAATTGACATTGGCACACATTTCTTTAAAAAGACAAATTGCATAGGGGCTGGTCCCCTGGACGAGTGGTTAAATTTGCACACTCCGCTGCAGGCAGCCCAGTGTTTCGTTGGTTCGAATCCTGGGCGCAGACATGGCACTGCTCATCAAACCACGCTGAGGCAGCATCCCACATGCCACAACTAGAAGAACCCACAACGAAGAATATACAACCATGTACCCGGGGGGATTTGGGGAGAAAAAGGAAAAAGGAAAAAAATAAAATCTTTAAAAAAAAAAAGAAAACACAAATTGCATAGTGTTTTCTCGTGGTTAGATTCAAGTTATGCTTCTCCAGTAAAAATTCTATGAAATCTATGTGCCCTTTCAGGAGTACCACATTCAGAACTATCTGATGTCTATCTAGTGATGTCAATTTCAATCATCCACTCAAGGAGCTGGCTACAAGTTTCTCTTGACCTTTTCCCCATGTAATTACCAAATTTCCTTATAGATTTAGTATCTATTAGAGATTCTTGTCCAAACCAATTTTTACTATGATAGGTACAAAATGATGATTTTCCAACTCTACAATTTCCCCACATTCCCTTTGTCCTTATTTGTTTATTAATCAATTGCTTGATTTAGTTAGTTATGTATTTATCTAGTTATAACACGAGCACATGGGAACTTATATGATTCAATTAATGGAAAATTTACTTAAGAGAATTATTGAGACAACATCAAAATTGGAATATGGGTTATAGATAAGACAAACAGATCAATGTTGAATTTCCCAGTTTTGATATGTAAGAGAAAATCTTTCTTTCCTGGAAATGCATACTGAAGTATTATTAGGTAGGGTTAAATATTTGTAATCTGCTCTCAAATGGTTCAGAAAAATTAACAATAAAATTTTAAAAAATACATATTTAAAATTGTCTTATATATAGACACATGTAGATATATGTGTGTGTGTGTGAATGTGTATGATACTGGCTCAACATAAGGTTGACATAAGGGAAGCCATATTGTGGAAAATAAAACATATTGTAACTTTAAATGACCTCTGATAAACTAGCCCAGACCTGCTCTGTAGATGTTATGGCCCCTCCCAGGCAGAATAAGATGATAGCTTTTTTCTTTTGAGCTCTCTGGAAATGTGATGACCCCTGGGGGACAGAAAGCCTATGCTGATAGCCATCATCAATGGCAACTGAAAGATCAGGGTATAGGACATTGTTCCTGTCTCTGATGCATATGCGGTAAAACAAAGGACTATCAGGAACTGAGACCAGATGTCTGTTCCCACCTGGAGACCAGATGCTTCCCTCACATGGAGACCAGCCCCCTATATAACTGGCCTGTAGTCTTTGTTCTGTAAGATGGCTCTTTTGGACATTAGTAGGCCATCTTCCTTCTAGTGCTAGCAAAGTGTAATAAAAAACCCTTTCTCTCCTACCACCTTGCCTCCTGACTATTGGTATGTCTTGCAGCCAGCAGACAATCTCCCTTGGGAGGTAACATGTATATATATGCATTCATTTATATGTGATGTATATATAGTGTGGGGACTGGAATTGGCCACCCCAAGATATGTCTCTTTGGCATGAGGATTATTTGAGGCTGATTGCTTTTGATAAAGGGGGGCAGAGAAGGAGGCTCTGAGGGGTGGAACTTGCTTGCCCTTTACTAGGAGACATTTACATTTGTAAGGTAAATCTCTATCTGTAAAGGTGCCTCCCTCTCTTTACCAGAAAGAAGAAAGGAGATGACCTTGTCTCTAGAAACTCTTAATCAACGGGGAAGGCAAGGACTTAAATCTGCATTTTGTTTACTGTACTTGTGTGATAATCTCCCATGATCAACTCCCCTTCCCAAAGTTGGCATTTCTTTAAGGATTAAGCATCTTTCCTTAGGCTAGGAACTAATTGCAGCGCTCACCTGTGACCCCCCCAGCTCGAGACAATAGACTTGCCTTCTGCTGTGTCCATCAAGCACTGTGCAGACAGGGCAATCTTGTCACTATTGTGGGAGGGACATTTCAATCATATGTGAAACACCCTGTTTGGGGGTATATAACCACTCTGTGCACCCCACTTCTTCAGTGCCCTTTCTTCCTTCAGGAAGAAAGGCCTCGGGCCATGGTCCTCATAAAGCTCTGTTTAATTTTCTCTTGCTATTCTGTCTCATGTGAATTTAATTCGTTCTCCGGCCAGACAAACCCACATTAGGTAGAGGAAAAGTCTTCCTCCCTACAATAGATATATAGATATATACACCAGATGTACATATGAGAAAGGGAATGGTAAAACAAATGTGGCAAAATAAAAATTGATGAATCTGAGTAGATGATAGATGGAAATTCTCTTTATTATTTTTACAACTTTTCATTTAGTTCAATATCATTTCCAAATAAAAAGTTAAAAAAAGAAAAAAGGAAAGATTATGACTGGCATTTTTGTACATATTACATAGTAAATTCCCAATGATATTTGTGGTCTTATTAAAGAATCTTAAAAACTGTTTTTGAGGCTATTGAAGCTAGTGAGGGGGTTTTTGTTGTTGTTGTTGCTATTTTGCTTTGTTTCTCTTTAAACATAATCATGCAGATTAATTCTGGTTATAACTGTTAATATTCAGTATTAATGTCTTCATTATTGACAAGTTCTGATTCTGATCCATGTTTTTGTAGTTTTTTTTTAAAGATTGACCCTGAGCTAACATTTGTTGCTAATTTTCTTTTTTCTTCTTCTTCCCAACGCCCTCCAGTACATAGTTGTATATTCTAGTTATTAGTCCTTCTTGTTCTATTATGTGGGATGCTGCCCCAGCAGGGCTTGATGAGCAGTGCTAGGTCTGCCCCTGGGATCTGAACCCACGAAACTCTGGGCCACTGAAGTGGAGTGTGCTAACTTAACCACTCTGCTGTGGGGCCAGCCCCAATGTAGTGTTTTGTTTTTAATTTACAGGATAAACAAAGTAGATATTTAATAATTGTTTATTATTTTTCCTAGGTATTTTAACTCATGTTATTTAACTTATTCTTTCTAATAATCCAATGAGTTATGTGGTCTAATTGCCACATTTTAAATGAAGAAAATGACTTTCAGTACATTTTTCTTCAAGGTCATATAATTCTAATAAATGACCCAGCATTGGACATAGAGCATACACATTAACAATTGCAAATAAGAAATTTAATTATGATAAAAACCTGATGCATTGGAAAGATAATTTGCTATAAATTAAGCATAGTAAGAGATTAACAACAACTAATAATAAAATAGCACAATTATAACAATATACTGTAATAAAAGTTACTGTAGATCTTAGTAACCTCAGCATACAATATTTTTCTTTCCTTTTTAAGTTGAGAACTTTCACCTTTTCACTTAAAGGAAGCACTTTATGGCTTCTCTTTGGCATATCTGAATTAACTGCATCACTACTCTTGCATATTTGGGTTAGTATTAAGTAAAACAAGGGTTACTTGAACACAAGCACTGCGATACTTTGACAGTCAATATGATAACTACTAAGTGACTCATGGGCGGGTAGGATATACAGTGTGGATATGCTGGATGAAGGGATAATTCCTGTCCCTGGCACTGGGACTGTGGGAGATTTCATCATGCTACTCAAAACTCAATTTAAAACTTATGAATTGTTTATTTCTGGAATTTTCTATTTAATAATTTTGGACTGCAGTTGGCCACAGGTAACTGAAACTGCAGAAATTAAAACTGGATGAGGGGAGATTACTGTATTCTGAGCACCAATTAATCAGCAAATTCATAGCCAAATCTTTCTATCTTCACCATATGTTTTTAATTCAAAAGTTGGCTAGATCGTTAAAACACGTGTTCAGACCTGTACTTGGCATGATTAATGCACATCCTTTATGTTTTGTTTAGTACAGTTCTGACACACTGATTCCCAACAAGAATGAGGAGGAGAAATACAGACAAATATCACCACCCCTTGCTTCCCCCGACTCAGCTCTCCCATTCAGGGTACAAAAGAATCTGGGCATGATTTAGAAGTTGAATGTGTATTTTGAAAAAGCTTCTCATATAATTCTTGACAAATCTTCATCAAAATCTTCCCATAATCTTATTTTGTACGGTAGAAATAAAGTTATATTCTGAGAGTATTATATCACAATCCAAGAGAGCAAGTCAGTTATGCTTTTGCAACATTGCTAATTACACTTGGCTTTGATCTAGTCTACATCAAAAGCCAAACATTTGAGAGGTTTACAATTTCTCGAAAGAAATTGCCTCGTGTCATTAATATACTTGATGTTAATATTTAATTCAATAACAACAAATTCCAGTCAGACAAATTAAGATCTCCAGATTCACCTTGTTTTTCTCTCTAATAGTCATATCTATTCTAAAACCAGCTACTTTCACTTCCACTTTGATATTTTTAAAAAATATCTTCTCTTTTTTCAATTCTCATGACTATGCTTTAGTTCAGGCTTAAATTACTACATTCTTGGATTATTGCAAAAGAATGGATTATCATCTCCAAATACAAATTTGTGTGTATGCCTGTATGTGTCTCTGCAAAACTTGCAGAATCTTTCTGTTTCAATTAACAGCGTATTTAATCCCCTGATCCCCATGGTTGTTTTTCAGCCTCATGTCCATTTATTGCTTTCTCTAGTGCACTCATATTTGCTACATATTGCCAGATTTGTTTTTAAAAGACATTTTCAGGTGTAAAGTGTTTAGCACAATGCTTGCTATTTAATAAGAGCTCACAGCAACAGCCATATATTATTTTATCTTTAATGAATTATTATCTGGATATTGGAAGATTATTTCTAAATCATCATTTTTAATTATCTATCTTTTAAAGCTATCCTTCCCTTTCTCTTTCATTAAGAGGAATAGGAGAAATTTTCTGAATAAAAAATGAAATGTATTTTACTTAGAAATAATTAGTTAGAATGTATTTCATTTATTTAGCATTGACCACATAGTATAGTACTAAGAGAGAGGAATGATTTCTATCTGGTGTTTTGAGTCAACAATTTTAAATCCATTAATTGTCTTTCCATGAGCAACAAATTATAAAATACATCATTTAATATTAATTTACAAAAAAGCTTGTATTCTCAAAACTCAAACATGCAGTAGTTAACTTTGCTTACTCTTTTTTTCTTTTCTTTTCTCCTTTCTCACAAATAAAGGAGCGCACCTATGGTAAACAGCCCATGGCTTAAAATCATCAAAGGTATAAACAGCAAGTGAAGATGAAGGAAAAGGACCAAAGCCATAATTTTATGCATATGCCTCTTATTAAATCATATATCAGAAAAAGCTGTACAAAAGCCCATAAAAAGACATACAAACACCACTTTTTCAAAAAACACTGCCTTTCAATACAAATAATAGTTTCAGAGTTAAATTCTGCAGATCAGAATAGCCTATTTCAAAATGTTACCAAAACCTATTATATACCTTGTACTTTCGTCAGAAACTAAATGTTCAAAGTGACAGTGGAAGCAGAAAGTCACCACTCTATTTTAAGATACCCGTTCTTGCCACCCCTCATATAATTGGTAGACTTTGAGACATTGAGGAGCAGAGTTTATTATTCATTAAGAAGCTAGGTTATTTCATCAGAGAATAGAAAATTCAGGAATACTACTAAAAATCAAATAAAAATTACTACTTGCGTGTACCTTCCTTATATCCAAGGGATGCAATTTCACATGCAAGTATCTATTTCAATGCTAGGAAGAAAAATGGCCTATTTTATGGAAGAAAGCATTGTTCCGGGCCATGAAAGATCATGCTCCAGATCAAGAAAACAGAATTAAAATGTAAGTGCAATCACTTCCATTAGCATTGAAGGCTACAATCCATATTCCCATCAATTATTTTACTTTGCCCGGATATTGACTAGATTCTAAGCCTAGCCCAGCCAACTGCCTCAAAAATAAGGTACAAGGCTACTAACTGAGAGAAATCGAGATTCCTGTTTTAGTGTTATTGACAAAGTAGTCACAAAATTTTAGCTCCCATATCCCATTGATGATGAGTCCGAAGTATTGTCTTTTCTATGAAGGAAAGCCTGCTGGTGTCGCAAAGACTGTTACAGGCAAATGCTTCAATTCACTCAAGCAAGATGTATTGGATGAGTTTACATGGGGAGTCAAAAAATCCAAAATTACCAAGACAATATTGAAGGAGAAGGACAAAGACGCTATTCAACTTCAAGACTTAATATAATCAAGACAGTGTGGTACTGGTGAAAGAATAGACAAATAGATCAATGGAACAGAATAGAAAGCCCAGAATCAGACCCACATAAACGGTCAACTGATATTTGAAAAGGAGCAAAAGCAATACAATGGGGCAAAGATACTTTTTTCAACACATAGTGCTGGAAAAACTGGACATTCACATGCAAAAAAAAGTGACTCCAAACCCCCACCTTATACCCTTCACAAAAATTAACTCATAATGGATCATAGACTTAAATGTAAAATGCAAAAGTATAAAACTCCCAAAAGATAACTTAGCAAAAAATGCAGATGATCTCAGATATGCCCATAACTTTTTAGATACAACACCAAAGACACAATTCATGAAATAAATAATTGATAAGCTGGACTTCATTAAAATTAAAAGCTTGTATTCTTTGAAAGAGAATGAAAAGACAAACCACAGACTGAGAGAAAATATTTGCAGAAGACAAATCTGATAAAGGACTATAATCCAAAATATATGAAGAACACTTAAAACTCGAACAACAAAAAAATAAACAACTCAATTAAAAAATGGGACAGATACCTTAATAGACACTTCACCAAAGAATACACATAGATGGCAAATAAGCAGATGAAAAAATTCTCCACTTCAGATGTCATCAGGGAAATGCAAATTAAAACAATGAGATACCACTACGTACCTACTAGAATGGCCAAAATCCCAGACACCAACCCACCAAATGCTGGCCAGGATGAAGAGCAATAGGAACTCTTATCTATTGCTGGCGGGAATGCAAAATGATGTAGTCACCTTGGAAGACAGGTTGACCATTTCTTAGAAAACGAAATGTGCTCTTACCATATGATCCACCAATTACCCTCGTTAGTTATTTACCCAAATGAGTTGAAAAGTTATATCCACTCAAGAACCTGCACATGATTGTTTACAGGAGCTTTATTCATAATTGCCAAAACTTGGAAGTATCCAAGATGTCTTTCAGTTGGTGAATGGATAAATAAATTGTAATACATCCAGACAATGAAATATTTATTATTTTGCACTAAAAAGAAATGAGCTATCAAGCTATGAAAAGACACGGAGGAAAACTTAAATATATATTAATAAGTGAAAGAAGCCAATCTGAAAAGCTATATACTGTATGATTTCCACTATGTGACAGTCTGGAAAAGGCAAAACTATGGAGACGAGAGAAAGGTCGGGGTTGGGGAGAGAAGAGAGAGATTCATAAGCAGAGCACAGAGGATTTTTAGGGCAATGAAAATATTCTGTATGATACCATAACAATAGATACATATCATTATACATTTATCCAAACTCACAGACTATTCAACACCATGAGTAAACTCTAATGTAAACTGTGGACTTTGTGTGATGATATATCAGTGTAGGTTTGTTGATTGTAACAAATGTACCACTCTGGTTCAGGAAGTTGATAGTGGGGGAGGCTGCGTCAGTGTGAGAGCACCCAAAACTGCTCTGAACTATAAAATCTACGGGCCGGCCCAGTGGTGCAGCAGTTAAGTTCACACGTTCCTCTTCGGTGGGCCCGGGTTCACCAGTTTGGACATGGCACTGCTTGGCAAGCCCACATGTAAAGTAGAGGAAGATGTGCATGGATGTTACCTCAGGGCCAGTCTTCTTCAGCAAAAAAGAGGAGGATTGGCAGCAGATGTTAGCTCAGGGCTAATCTTCCTCAAAAAAAAAATATATATATAAAATCTGTTTAGTAAAATAATGTTAAACTCCTCCTATGTGCCAGGCATTGTTAGTCTTGGGAGTGTAAAGATGTACATGTTAGTGATAGAGAAATATAATTAAACAGGCAATTTCAATATAATTGCTTAAGTGATAAGATAGTGGTATGTGTAGAGTACAGAAAAGAGAAGACAATTAAGCAAGAAAAAAGCCAGAGAAAGATTCTTGGAGGAGAATTTGCTTTCTGCTTGAGCAAAGTCTTAGAAGAATTGTGTGATATTGCACAATAGCATAGCATTGTCACTAAGATGAGAAAAAAATGAAAAATCATTTCAATTTAGCACATCAGCAGAAACATTATTTCAATATTTCAAGTTTATATAAGGTAGACTAGGAGTGTCATTGCTGAAAATATTTTTTCCAACTCATGAAAAATTTCCAAAATACTGCATATTTGAAATAAGTGTTCAGAGGGGGAAAATTTTATTTAGTATTTCTCCATCATATTTTAGAGCCATCATCTATAAAAAATTATCAACGAATGAACTCTCTTCTCATTATGTACTTCCTTGTATTGATTTGCATCAATTAAGTCATGAAGGGATATATCGGCTTACATAGCTGAAAAGTCTAGAGATAAATATGAGTTTAAATAGGTCTGGATACAGGCTTTATGGAAGGTAATTAAGACCTTGTCTATCTGCAGTCTTTGATTTGGCTTTTCTCTGTATTGGCTTCAATTTCAGGCTCCATGGGGTACTTAAATGGTTGCCAACAGCTCGAAGAGAATTGTGCCTTGTGTTCACATAAAATGGAAAAGAGAGTGTGGTTCCTGTCCAGTATCAAGGGTTATTTGTACCTACGTAGGCTTAACACCCATCCCAGAACCAATCGCCAGGCCAGCAAAATAAAATTATTCTATTCATCTGCCCTGGGTAAAATGCCCCACTGCTGGAGTCAGGGAATGGAAACCAAATTAAATTTTTAAGAGATAAAGTGGAAGAGGCATGATTCCCCACAGGAAATTCACGATGCTGAAGAAAGGAAGACAGATGACTGGCAGCCAAGAAACTTCAAATGTCCATGAGGCATAAACCGTAAACCGGCCTCGGTATCCAATATCCCCTCTTTCCTTTGCCAACAGCATTTGAATTCCAGCCGTGTGTATCTCCTCTAGGTAAAGACTATATCTCGAAGTCATTCTTGCAGCTGAATGAGCTATTTATCTAAGTTTAAGCTAAGGGGGTGTGAGCAGAGGTATGTTTGAAACTTCCGGGTCCTCTTCTTAAAGATGGTTACTCTGAACTCCGCCTTTCTCCCATTCTATAAGCAGTGCAATGGCAGTCATTTATCAGTAACATTGGCAGCCGTGGGGGAGAAAATGAGCCACCCCAAAATATGTCTTTTGGCATAAGCATTATTTTGGGCTGATTCTTCTTGAGAAACAGCAGAGTCAGGAAGTTTTTCTTTACCTCTCCCTCAACTGCTAAAAATAATTTAGACAGAGGACCTGTAGCAGGAAGAGAGCAATTACTGGAGATAGCTACAAAGAATATGAGCTAAGTGTGGTAAAGTGGGGGGACTTAGCAAGGCCTGTTTTTTCACTCTTCTCTGTGTCCCTTTGTCTCTGCATGGCATTGCAAACATTTCTTTACCAAACATTTGCTCTTCCCACCTCCCTGTGAATTGTCTTGCGCCCCTCTGTAGTCCCAGATCCCTACCCTCTTCTCCTTAGCTCAGAATAGCATATAAGCCTCAATCGCCCGACTGTCTTTGGTTCTCATATTCTTATGGGGCTCCCATACGTATGTAATTAAATTTGCCTTCTCCTGTTAATCTGTCTTACGTCAATTTGATTATTAGGCCAGCCAAAGAACCTAGAACAGCGGAGAAAAATTGTTTCCTCTACGACAAAGCCAAGTCTAGAACCAACTACTCCCTCAGTACTATAAGAAAAATCCCTGATATCTTAAAGGGAAAAACGAGTGTGTGTATGTTTCCAAAGAGCTAGTTTATTCTTTACCTGCCATCCTCATTTTCATATAATTGCTTTTATAATAGCTTAAAGTTATCCTGGGATCAGCAATGTGGTTTGCCTAGGGAAAGACAGACATTTTTGATTCCTATGCACAATATTCTGAAACTGCTCAAAATATTTCTGAAAAAGTAATATGCAAAATTTAATTTTAATAGGTAAAATCTACCCTTAATAGGAAAAAAATGGTTCCAAATCGGACATTTGCCCAAAGAAATTAATAAATTCTATATTCATCATTTTTTTACGATTAGGCCTATTTTGTTGATGACATAAATGGCTTAGATCAACCTTTTTTGGTCAAGTACAATTGTCTTTAGACCTGCTCCAGAAGAGAAAGTTATTAGTATTCATCGAGTTCACCATCAAAATTATCGGAAAATAAGCAGATATAATCTTCTACTTCAGGAGAGATTGTTTTAAACACAAAGTATGATTAATTTTGACACAAATCATGTTATGGCTCTAATTAAGTGTCCTGGTGGGTTAGTCTATGTCGAGAAGATTCCCTGACCCTAATGACGAGTATAAATGAGAAGAGTTGCTCATTCAGACAAGAGATGTGAAGGCTTCCACGGCAGCCCATTTTCTTGTAGAAAAGCATCACATTTAGAGCTGCAAATATTAAATGGAGTTGAAAGAAGATCATTTTCTTAATAAGTGCAGACTGTCAATATACTCAAATTACTATTGTTTCACAGGTCACTAGGTCAACCAGTTTGAATTTCTAAATAATACTTCTCCCAAATACTTGACCTTTCACATACCTCTCTTTAAGCTGTGAGTTTGTGCTAAAATAAGTATGCACATTCTAGGACAGAGAAATTCCACAAGATCCAGGGCCTCAAAACTTTTATTAAAGTCTCTTCTCTTAGGGAAAAAAAAAAAAAAAAAAGATTCTTAGTATCGTTATTTAACCTTCATGGTAAAAATGACAAAAAACATCATGCATTTTTTTTATCATCTCAATTTTACCCCATTTCTGAATTTCTGAGGGAAAAATGGCTGTCCACTTGAGAAGGTTAAATTTCTGAATACAAATGCCTACCTCAGTTAACTGAGAACAATAGGTCAATCGGCATAAAGATTCAGCTGCGTGTCTTTTTTCCAAGGCTCCAGTATTTAAACCACAGGTTACGTCATGGCAATCACACTTCCAGCCTCTTGAATACAATGCCTGCTGTACTGGCATCTGATGAAACTTCTGTTTAGATTCATATTATTGATCATTGAGACAACTTGTTAGAAAATGTACCTGTCCTAATGTATTTTTTGTATGTATATGCTATATAAAATAATAAAATGTCATTTTTTATATCAATATAGATAAAAAAACTAAAGAACATAATACATTTTTATGATAATATTTAAAAATAAAGTCACAGGCTTTCCAAAGCTAGTTGATTTTCTGGCAGCTTATTAGCTAACTATTATTCATAATTTAATATATTTCAGACACATTTCTGAGAGTTATACATATATCAACAATAAACTCCCAACAACTCCATAAAGATATGGTTATCATTATCTCCATTTTACAGAGAAAGAAACTGAAGAATACGAAGCTTACATAACTTGTTCACAGTCACCCAACTAATAAGTGAAAGGGGTAGCATTCACATGCCCGCAGTCTGATTCTGTACTTCACACTCTACTCCCGTTCCATGAGACACTCTCTATTATAAGAAGAATATCCATATTTGAAAGGGAAAGTATTGCTGAAATTTAAAACATATATATGTTTGAAGGCATCTATAGTGGTTGCCATGCTTCCAAAACTGCTTATTTAGTCTTTGAGGAACCCAAGTCCTATCTATAATGGTACATTTTCCAGATGGTTACTAGGTCCGAGCCTGAGCTGCAGACTGAAGTACCGTGTCCGAAGTTTTGAGACATATAATGTACTGTGGGAAAGGGAGATTGAGATAAAAGGTGGGGGGGGGGGGGGGACCTAGGAAGTGTTGTAGATGCCTGCAGCCAGGATATAGCAAGAGACTCAGGTTTGCTCTGGGAATGGCAGCCTTACTGGCCACAGAACACTCTATGTGCAGACGAGGTGGTGTTAGAGGCTACTTTCAACGTCCTGCTCTCATTTGTAAGCTGATTTTTAAAAGAGGGATTGTCTATATCTATTTAGCATTTTGTTGTTCACTGGATGTGGTCTATTACCACTACTTTATAAATTAATAAGAAATAACTTGAAAACTTTCTTGCTTTCTGCTCGTGTTGTCTTGCTCTTATGTTCTCCCCAACCTTTTACGTAACCCGTATGCAAGTTGCTTGCAAGAATTTTACATCATACATTGTCCTCTGACTTAGCCCCCTGAGAAAGGCAAGCAGCTTTAACTCAGTTAGTGACAGTGACTCTAGGTGTGCCACGTTAGTTTTCCAGCTTCAGATATTTCTCACTGTACAGGGAAGATATCTTAATCTTTCATCCTGAGGCCGTGTCTATATGAAACAAGGCAACACTAAATCAATTCTATTAATGACTGGTTAATTTAGGAAAGACAATACCTTGCCTTATAATTTTAGACCCAGCTTGCTTAAGTTTTTTCCACTTGATGCCATTGGGCAGACTCTGTAGCTTTATAAATACAGAAATGTTTAGGAGAATATTTATCCACATATTAATTTAAAAAATAATTATTGTTGGTTTGAAATTTATCATATACTGTATTATCATGAGATATATCGATGAAAACATACAATATCTGCCCTTAAGGAGGTCCCAGGATGATAGGAAATATAGGTAATGCTAGCTGGAATTTGCTTAGAGCATATGTGCCAGGCAAAGTGCTGGGGAGTTTACATACATTATCCCATTTACTTCTCACAAAAATTCTAGAATTTCTGCATTATTATTCTCATTTTACAAATGAGAAAAACAAATTTATGGAAGTGAAGTAAATTTTTCAAGTATAATTGAGTAACTTATTTAGAAATCTTATCTGCAAAGAAGACTACCGTCAATCCTATGATTCCCTCTACACACATGTACACACATGTAACTCTCTGAATGACAGATGGAGTCTCTTCTTCCACTGAATTTGCCTTGGCTTGTGACTGCTGTGTCAGTTCCAAGTCTAGCCTCTAAGAGCCCTAATAGTTTTTGCTACCTGCCTCTGAGAGACCCGAACATCACATAAGAAGTCTAGGCTACTCTACTGGAGACAGAGGCCATGGAAGGAGTGGGTGGAACCACACATAGACGGAAAGAGGTCAACTTGGAGTCCTGCTCAGTCTGGTCTTCAGATGATTCCAGTTTAGCCCAACCACTGTCCAAATGCAATCTCTTAAGAGACCCCAAACAAGAGCCATTCTACTGAGCCAGTCAATTTACGGACTGTGAGAGAGAAATTATTTTAAGTCACTAAGTTTTGGATTGGTGTGCTACTTCAAAATAGATAAGTGGGATCCACAGTTACTGACACACTCTCCCAAGTGTTTGAAACTAGAGGACTTCAAAGTAGTTCAACTGTTGTACATTTTCATTAAAAGTTTCCCATGTCTCCTATTTACATAATTTTATTACAAACAATATTTACATTTTAATTTTAATGAATTATAATAGTTATTCACATTCTGTAATATTTTACATTAGAAATGTATACTAATAAGAAACAACTTAAAAACAAATTCAGGGGCCAGCTCAGTAGCATGGTGTTTAGGTTTGCGCACTCTGCTTTGGTGGCCTGGAGTTTGCATGTTCAGATCCTGGGCGCGCACCTAGCACTGCACATCAAGCCATGCTGTGGCCACATCCTACACAAAATAGAGGCAGATAGGCACAGATGTTAGCTCAGCAACAATCTTCCCCAAACAAAAAGAGGAAGATTGGCAATATATGCTAGCTCAAGGCCAATCTTTCATACACACATACACAAAATGATTAAAAAGTTAGACACACAATTTCTAATATTTTATCTTCAACCTTAATTCTCCCCTCCTACACACACTCTTAGATGTGCAGTCTCTGGTTTGGAGATCATGCTCAATACTACTAAATAATAATAAGACCATTTTAATGATAAAAACACGGAATGAATATAATGAGAGTATAGAGTAAATATTGTTTTCAGGTGCCTGAGGATTCAGAGAACTTTGCTGGAAAGATATGTGATGAGAATTTCTAAAATTACGGCAAATAAGATTAAATGATGGCAGAAAAAACACAGGGTACAGAGGAGCCTGCTTTATATATTCGTATGTCTTAGAACATTGTGCTGAGTCAGGTCACTATAAGGAAAATCCAACCTCACATGGAGCCCATGTTATAAAATTGAAGAAGGAGTTACTTCCTGACTAGTAATTATGAAATAAACCAGAGCCATCGCCAAAAATATAAGATAAAAAACAAATATACAGGGCCAGGCCCTGTGGCCTAGTGGTTAAATTTGGTACACTCCACTTCAGCAGCCTGGGTTTGGTTCTTGGACGTAGACCTACACCACTCCCCTGTCAGTGGCCATGCTGTGATGGCAGCTCACATACAAGAAAAAAGAGAAAGACTGGCAACAGATGTTAGCTCAGGGTAAATCTTCCTCAGCAAAAGAAAACAAAAAAAGCCAAGTACACAATATTCATAATCTTCAATTACCAAAAAATAATATTTGAAGTACCATAAAATACATGTAAATGATTAGCTAACATTGTATTTCAAATTGGGGGCTTCATTATATTTTAAGATGAATGTACATAAAATAAAATACGATATTATTAAACATTTGATCCCAAACTATTTGGCTGGTTATCATAAAGTTTAATTAAAGATTCAACTGCTTCTAACATCACTTCTTATAAAATTTAGAAGAGCATTGGGTAGATTATTTGTTTAGAAAAGATTTAAAGCTGATGACATTTTTCCATTAGGTGATTTTTTAATTATTTATTTTAAGTAGCACTTTAAATGATTCAAACTTTTCCCATGAATTATTTATTTAGCTCTTCATTTGACAGATACAATGTAGTGTATCCTATGAGCCAGGATTCTTCAAAGTACTTAGAGTAGAAGAATGATCAAAAATACCCCTGCCTTCGTGGTGGTAATATTCTAGAAGAGAGGAAAAAATAAACATATGAAACACAAATGCACCGTGACCTATAGCCTGTTACAATGTGATCATTGCTTTGACACAAAGAAAATGTAGAATGGGGTAAAGGCAGTACGAGCGGTGGGGATGGTGTGGAATACAATGACCAGGGTAGACCTCCTTGAAGGGAGTGAGGGAGAAAGTCATGAGGATATGCAGGCAAAACTTCCCTGGTGCGAAGAGCAGTCAGTCAGAGGCTCTGAGTTAGGAGCCTGGTGTGATCAAGGAAGAGCAAGTCCAGTGTGGCTGCAGTGGGTGAGGACAGAGAAGAGGAATGTGTGAGAACAGGAGGAAAAGTATGGCAAAGACTTTGACTTTCATTTTGAGTCAAATAGGGGACAGTTGTAGGGTTTCAACAGAAAGTTATATTTTACAAACGTTACTCTATTGCTTCATTGAAAATAAACTCTAGGGCTCAAGGAAGTACACAGAGGGCTGTCACAACTATCCCCCAAAATACTATTTATCACTCAAATTAGATTGAACTTTCTCTGTCTCTGTCTCTCTGAAAGAGACAAGTATGCTTACACTTCCATATGCACACACACTATGAAAGAATTTCAAAGACAGGAAAAAAGTAGAATGAATGGATCCCCTGTCACTCAGCTCGCTGATCAACTCATAAACAACCTTGTTTATCTATACCCCACCAACTTGCCAACTCCTCCTCAATTCATGGGTCATTTTGAAGCAACTTTATATATTTGAAAGGTACAAACTACAAGGTTTGCTTATGGATTGGATGTAAGGTAAGGGAGAAAAGAGAACGGCCCTGAGCGCACCAGGTTTTTGGTTAGAGTAATAGGGAAGATGGAACGACCATCAGCTAAAATGAAGGCGAGAGATGGATGGAGCAAATTTGAGGGGATGGGTCATTGGGAATTTGGGGATATATTGATTTTGATATTTCTATGTAGAATCTAAGTGTATCTATTCTGCATAGTATATGACGCTCTTGCAGCATCTAAATTCCTGAAGTCGCCATTGGAAAGACTAGCTGTGAATTTTTGGCAAACGGTGTTTTTGAAACTGTTCCTCTTATTCCCTATCTTTTCCTTGCTCTTTTCCTTGATTCTTAAGGAAAAAGTGGCTCATAAATGGTCAAGTTTCCCAGTATAAAGAATTCTTCAAGAAGGCACGCTAGGTTGGCTGATAAGGTAGGGGTTATTTATGAAATGATTGAATTTGAAACAATACTTAGAAAGTCATTTCCTTTTGCCTTCTCCCATCTGCTTCGAAGAAGCTATAGGAGACTCTCCTGCAGGAACCCTCAGCAGGATCACCAAGCAAAACATTGATGATTTACAGAGATTGAGACACAAAAACGAGGGGCTGCCTATTGTTAATTACCTTTATGATTTCCCTAATGTCTGACTATGAACCTAGCAATCTTACAATGAATTATAAAATTTCCAAGAAATACTTGTAGATTTGGCCCCAGTTGAATGGAAACACCAAACTGAAGCCAGATGTTTATTATTTTGTTGAAAATAAATCAGTTTACCAGACTGTTGCTAACATGGGCCTCTGGAATCAGTGAGGCCTGTATCTGAATTTCGGCTCTGACATTTCCAGTTGTATGATCTTGAAGAAGTTATTTCTCTTTAAACCTCTCTTTTCTTATTTCCAAGATGGAAAGACAAATACTATCCTTTTAGATTTGTTGTGAGGGTTAAATACATTATGAATATTGATGAATCACAAAGGACCTTGCATAGAGTAATTGCTCAATATGTGTTAGCTGTTATTATATCATAAGTAAAAATGAAACTTCTCCTAATAACTAAGGTAGCTCCTCATTCCAAAATGCAGAAAATGGTAACTTTAACTAGACGTGATAACGAAACACCAGATGTCTTTGTTCAAATACATATAGTCTAATAACTTCAGACAGCACAGGCATATTAAATCACAAACCAAGAGAATCAAATGAGGATCACTTCCTCTGTGCATGCATAAGCATTTCTTTCACCTTTCCAAAGTTTAGGAACGAGAGGAAACTTTAGAGATTTGTGGAAAAATGGCAAGAATTAGGCCTGATCACACACTCATCTAGAAAACATAGTGTGAGGAATGGCCTTCTCTTGCTCAGGGGACAGATTAAATGACCCGGTAATTGCGTAGACCTTTCCTTCTGTAACTTCTGTGAATACAAATGAAGTACTCAGGTAGAATTTACATAATAGGTAACTGCAGCAACCTTATCATGAACTAACCTGGTTTGGCACAGCTACAATTTACAAGTTCCATCGGTGTATAATACATGTAAACTGGTAGATTTTATAGTTTAGGTTTTGAAACAGATTTTGCCTAATTTCATCTAAAAACTCTCCTGAAACCCTGAAAGTGAGTTTGTTCCATTGTCTCTTGTTGGATGCTGCAGAACAGATACATATTTTTTAAAAGGTGGGGAATGCCCTGTGCTTTTAAATTTCACATGCAGAAAACTAATTTTGTGTCCAAAGGTAGTATTTATGAGTTGGGGTCACAAATATATTTTTAGCGAAGTATGGACAATGTGTTCTAAATATTTGCTTTACCTCAATCCCCATTGTATAATGGAGTTTCAAATATGTGAAAAGACTACTCAGCTTAGAATAATGGTGAAAGAAAACCTGTTCTGTTAACTTCCTTAAGTCCAAGAGGAAAATACTGGAAAACCAACCTACCACGTTAATTATTTGCATTTTGGGCACATGCTCTATTTGCCTGTTGAATCACAGTATTCTATCTTGTTAACATTTGTCTATTCATTGCATTGACAGCCAGTACGAGGGCCCATGACCTGGGGCTGGGACAACCCGAAACTCCTAGGCAGGAGTTTGGGTCTGGAGTGACCGACATGGGTATGAAGGAGTGGTTGGGATTCCCATTGGGAGTGTGCTGTGGTGGCGGCATGCTGATGCCACAGTGCTGCAGCAGATTGTGGTGTGCTGTAGCAGTGGTGGTGACATTGGAACCTCGGCTGTATTGTTCCTGCTGCCTTATCTCCTGAAAATAAATTAGAATAAAAGTAAACAAGCAGAGTAACTTTACATAAGAATAAGTGCTTTACACACAGCATTAAATGATAAAAAGGCCAACATGAATGTGTGATGGGAACCTGATCTAAATAGAGTGGTCAAAGAATGATTCTCCGAGAAGGTGTCTTTTGAGATGAGATTTGAATGACAAGATGATGCAAGCCATGAGAATAACTTGGGGTCAAATGGATCAAATGGAAGATATGGCAAGTGCAAAGGGTCTAAGAAGGAAGTGAAGTCAGTGTGATGCAGAGAAGGAAAAAAAGACCAATGCATAGCAAGAGTGAAGCAGAATTGCATGAGATAAGGTTTATTTGCTGCGTATGGTGAGGAAAATTACTGTATTAACAACAATCAACAGAACTGTTCCTAAGGAAAAGAAAATTCTCCTGATGTAGTAAAATATCCATCAATCTTCTTAGAAAGGTAAGGTGAGAAGCTGAGAGTATATTTCGGAGGAAAGCAAAGAAGAAAGAACCAAACACTTCTGCATAAGGAATAAATGTGAATTTGCTAGAAAAAGGAAGAACAGCAGAGGAGAGAGGAGGAAGTGAGAGCCAAGAGACACTTTGGAATGCTGGAGCCCAAAATGATGGGAGTAAATCCAGGGTCTTTAAAAATTGAGATATTTAATGTTTAATTTTCAACTTTCTGTTCTATTTGCTGCCATGTAACCATTACATCTTAGCTTCCATTAAAATTCTATTACATGCAGCTGCATGTGTTGAATGCTATTTTGATAGGGTGTGAGCATGGAGATAAGGAAAACAGCTGTAGGATATAAAATGGAGACTAAGAATTCCATAGAAGCCAGAAATGGAAGTGAGGTAAAGTCGGGAGACATCGGGAATTCACAGCAAACTTAGTTCCAGACAATCTTGCAGATACCTTCAGAGGCAGGGTGAAAACATTCTGCTACCACACCATCCCACCCTCTACCCTGACAAACACCTCCTTTTATCCTAGAAATAATTAGAATTAATATTTGTAAAAACGGATCCTCCCTACACATTCACTGATGATGCATGCTCTTGGTATATTTCAAATGGGTCAATTTAAAAAGGAAAATGTTCCAAATCAAATTGAAAAGTAGAAAAGTGTACTTAAAGTAATAATCTTGGAGAGATAATAAAGCCCTATGAAATTATGTGAGAATCAAAATTACTGAGAACTCTGTTTATATATCTTTGCATTCAATTGACTGCTAACGATAAAATCAAGTCTATGGTTATAGAAAATAATACCATTGCATTGCATCAGCCTGAGGATAAACAAAAATAGAGAGTCCAGACTTGGCTGGAATTTCTCATGAAAATGAACATACTGGTTCCTTGTTTTAAAATCAATTTGCTTGTTCTTAGGTGGCAGGAGCAAATAAAAACAAAGCTGTCACCTCCACACTATTTTGAAAGTGACATGTATAAATGCAGGCTTCATTTTTCCATTGTCTGAGTCAGTTTAATCATTCATATTCGCAGCTGTCTGAAAGGACGCTTCATTCGCATCCTTTTCCTGGGGGCAGAGAAATGGAACTGGCTATTCATTTAGTCCATTTAGAAAAAAACCAAACCATATATTCTGAGATAGCCTATCTTTTTGGAGTTGCAGCTGTTTTCTAGCACAGTCCTTTTATCCTTCAGAGAAGGAAAAAGAAATGGCTCTATTTATTGCTTAGAAAAATATGTATCTTCTTGAATTTGCTGCAATTAGATTGCTAAAATTGAATGCATTGAACTTGTATCACTCTGGGGTTAAGAAATAATAAGACATGTGCTTGATTACTGGAAATGCTTGTTCTCGTCCATATCTCATAATTTTTAAATTTATTCGAGTCATCACTGCTATTTTCATCAATTTCTGCTCCCCTTTGGTATTCTAGACACTATAAGGTCAGCGCAGTGGTTGTGGAGAGAATATACTGTGCTCCCTGGGAGCTGGCTATATTGTCTGGATTTCTTTGCTTTTAGTGTGGAGGAAGTTGTGGATAAAAGTATCCAAAGAATGGTAATATCAAACCACAAAAAACAAAGAAAACTGTCATATAGATATTTAGGCAGATTTTTGACTTAATAGAGGGAACAGCTATATAATTGATTATAGAGTTATCATGAGTCAGAGACGTTAGATAAAGCATAATTCTAACTACATGTATAGTAGGGCAACCAATGACCGCCTATCTTTCAGACACGTTGGCTTCTAGAGCTTTATGTGACAAAGTGTTATATTTTATTTTTTGTGCCCTTGAAAACCTTAGGAAACAAGATTGAAAGTGTACAGATAGGAGCAGTATGAAAGGAGTTCAAAGAAGTATTGTTGGGTGTGGGCAGCATGATACCATCCTTTTATCGGCTTCTAAACAAAGGTGGCTTACAATTTACTAGACAATCATGAATATTCCATTGTGATCTTATATTCCACTACTATCAATTCATTCATATCAGATGTTTACTGTTGGCAGAACATCTAAGAAAGCCAGCATACCGTTACCAAAGGAAGCAATCATTATAAGGAAAAACACCATGACAATGTAATCAAGAATCTGAAACAGATTGTTATTTTGAAGAAGCAACATTACAGGTTGAATATAATGTAGTTTAGTTGAAGCAACACTACTCTTCAACTATAAGGTTAGAAGAATTAGATACTAAAAATGGTTACTTAGGGGCTGGCCTGGTGGCGTAGTGGTTGAGTTTGTGTGCTCCGCTTCAGTGGCCCAGGGTTTGTGGATTCGGGTCCTGGACACAGACCTGCACACCGCTTGTTGAGCCAACCTGTGGCAGCATCGTAGATACAAAATAGAGGAAGACTGGCAAAGATGTTGGCTCGGGGACAATCTTCCTAAAGCAAAAAGAGTAAGATTAGCAACAGGTATTACCTCAGGGCCAACCTTCCTCACCAAAATAAAGGTTACTTAAAAATTTTGTTGAGTAATTATTAAATACCATTCTAACCATTTACTGAATAGACAATTCAGTGAAGATCTAAGTGTGAAATGGTTTTATTTTTTGCCAAATACAGCTTTCAACCATACTCTGTCAAACCTACCTTTCCAGGGCATTAATGATATCTCAGGCAAATTTCATAGCTTTCTAGGCATTTTCAGTCCTGTCTACTTTACCTTGCTTGAAAACTTCAATCTTATATTCAGGTTAATGGTTGCTTCATCCCATTTCCCAACCCCAAACAGGCTTCAGCTTGAAGGACTTGATTTAGTAAACTAGCAGAAAGGCCTCTGTGAAGAAAATTTTCAGGAATCCCAGCAAAGGTGAACTTGCATTGCTATGCAGAACAATTAAGATGAGGTCCCCTTACAGACCATTGAACCCCAGTAATTAGAAGGAGCTTCTTCACCTCTCCTCAGTTATGATGGGAAGTGAGCTCTGATTGTATTCTGTCTCCCTTCCCTCTGGATTCTTTTACTTGCTGGTGTTTTGGGATTTGATTAATTGGAGCTGTTTTTGTCCTCAATTGATTCTGCTACTGCTCTGACTAACTTTCCCCCGCCCTCTCTATAGCAGGCATCCAAATCCTGTGGGGTGCATGCATATGTGAGCTCTTTAGAATGTATTTCTGGGGTCTTTTCATTATACAAGTCCTTGTACAATGTCTTAACTCAACCTCTTCAAGATCTCATCTCTGGCAGTCTACCTCGCAAGTCCTTTTGCTTCCAGGGTCTTCTTTTTCAGGGGTAGGGTATTGACAAGATAGCTAAAGTCTGGCTACTTTGCATGGTGCATACTTGGCTTGTGTGAGACTCATGTATCTGTTGGGTGTCAAACTACAAGAGCGTAGGCTGCTCAGCTGTGGGCTCTCTCGAGCTACCTCCAAATCATCGACAATCCTCTTCTACCATTATTTATATTAGCAGAAAAATTACATCAGAGAAGTGGCTCATCATCACATCCCTATTGAGGGAATGAGACACTAGTCTAGCCATCTTGCAGTCAACAAGCTCTATAAAACATTCTCTGGGAGCTCCCTTAACTTGGTTTGGTACTCTTGAGTAGGCTGAAAACAATGACTGAATATTTCCCGTGATCTCCTTGTTCTTGATGCACCTATACAGCCTAGAGATTAGTTAGGGCCTCGGATGATAGTTGGGGTAGCATAGCCTCACAAGACTTAGGACAGTTTTCTCACCAGCTTTGAGTTCAAATAGCCATTTCTAGAGTGGGAGAAAAAGTGCCATACCAGGGGCCAGCTCCATGGCCTAGTGGTTAAGTTCGCACGCTCTGTTGCAGCCACCCAGAGTTTGGCCAGTTTGAATCCTGGGCACGGACGTGGCACCGCTCATCAGTCCATGCTGAGGCGGCATCCCACGTGCCACAACTGGAAGGACCCACAACTAAGAATATACAACTATGTACTGGGGGCTTTGGGGAGAAAAAAGGAAAAAATAAAATCTTGAAAAAAAAGAAAAGAAAAAGTGCCATACGACTTGGACAAGGGTGTCGAAAAATAATTTGTATTATTTCTATAATTGTATTATGCCTATAATTAAGGCAAATGGATAAAATAAGTAAGAAGCTATTTGGCTTCATGTAGAGGTAGGGTGAAGTGTTTAATCATATGGATGCTGTGACAGAAATTTCGGCTGAAAGAATTCCTTTACATTCACAAACCTTTCTTCCTAAACTCTTGACGCAACCTGTATCCACTCTCATAAGACTTTGCCTAAAATGAGATTACAAGAGAACACAGAAATTCTGGTGATATGTGGATTACAGAAAAGAAATGATAAGATTAGAAAGGCCAAGTGTTGGGGCTGGCCCAGTGGTGTAGCAGTTAAGAGTGCACTTTCTGTTTTGGTGGCCCGGGGTTCATCAGTTTGGATCCCAGGTGCGAACATGCAGCTTGGCAAGCCATGCCGTGGCAGGTGTTCCACATATAAAGTAGGGGAAGATGGGCATGGATGTTAGCTCAGGGCCAGTCTTCCTCAAAAAAAATAAATAAATAAAAACGAAAGGCCAAGTGTAGACAAACAACAAAGGTTTTCCTTTGGTAGACATAAAAACTAAACATGAAGAAATTTGTAAGTAATAAAATTCATAAATAATAAGTACCAAAATTTGCCTCGGAAGAAGGCAGCACAGCACCTTTATTTCTACCACTATTTCCTCATATACCAAAATATTCACTGAGCACTTACCTTGTGTCACACACTGAGATGCAGCATCTAATTTGCGAGAGAATTTTCTGCCCTCATGGAACAACGTGAAACATATAAGTTGTCATATTACAAGGTTTTAAGTGCATTATTAAAAATATATTCCAATGAATTCCACTTTATGAAATTACTATAAAAGCACAGAGAAGGGCTTGGAGGCGAGGGCAGAAGCATAGAAGCATTTGTGGTTTTGAGCAAGGGAGAAATATGGTCATGTTCGTGTTCTGTTACTCATAATTTGGATAGCAATATGGAGAACGGACAAGATGAGGGTTGAGAATGGAAGAAGAGATATCAGTTGGGAGGCTACTGCAGAGATTTGTTTCTTAAACACCTATCATACCCCAAGCTAGTATCTTACTAATGTGTGGTTTTGGAGATATCAAGGTAAATAAGACATGTTTCCTAACATTATGGAACTTGTATTCTATTAGAGGAATTACAACATCCATACATGTGTGTACACACACATGCAAAGGAAATGGATGTCAAATGAAATGATTGGCAGTTGCTGTCTAGTTAGTTGCATGGTCTGTAAGTTCTCGGTGTCATAGCGAGCTATGAGGAGCAGTAGTTCTGGAATACTTTTTACCGATTTTCATTCACTCAGCAATGAATTACATTTTTCCATCTGTTATAAGACAGAAACAGTATAGGGTAACACAATATGATAAGTTATTAAAAATTCCATGCAGTGTCCCAAATAAATTAAGGTAAATTAAAATACCCTAATTTGGGCCTCAAATATTGCCTCACTCTATTGCCCTGAGCAAGCAAACAACTTAACCTCAACCTTGGTTTCCTCAAACAGGGAGCTAACAATTATTTACCTACCTCATAGGATTGTGAGGATTAATTAGTTAATGTTTAGAAAGTACTTTAAAGAGGAAAGGAGCTGAATAAATAGTGCTATTAATAGTACAGCCACTTAATTTGATTTTAGTGTCTGAGAACAATGCAAGTCTAATCCAGCAGTTGCCACACAGCCATGACTGCTATGCCTGTAGAATGACTTCATAGTGCAGACTTGGTTTCTGAAAGAATAGTGCCTTTAAGGCAACTGCTACAACACTGAAACCATAAGTCAACTACTCTTTTCAGAAGATTGCTGGTAACACCCACCTAGAGCCAGGTAACTTAAGCCCAGAGAGCCTTCAGCAAACAAAAATTGAATGAGGATGGAGAGAATGGTGCACGAGTTCTGTATAAAATGATAGCTAGCATTTATTGAGCTCTTACTACTTTGCAGGCACTGTTCTAACTGCCTTATGTGAATTATCTCATTTAATCCTGACAAAAACCCTATGAGATAGGTTGTCTATTTGCTCCATTTTACAAGTGGGATATTGAGGTTCAGAAAAGTTAAGTAACTCGATCCAGAATTCATAGCTATTGATTGATAGAGACCGGATTTAATCAAAGTCCAATGTCTTATGGTTAACTATTGAGGTTTATGGACTCCTAAGAATGAACATGGAAATTTAAAGAACTTTTGTCCTTAGTCACATTTCCCCAACCCCCATAACAGGAATCTTGTGATGACCTCATCTCCACATTTACCAGGCAAACCACTATACGTATGATTATTCCTTCCATCTTCAAGTGTGGACTTTATCTCTATCTTTTAAGGTAACTATAAGCTTGTAATAGAGACTCGGGTACATTGATGATGTAGGGTTAACTTACCAGTCAGGACCATAGGAAGGAGCCTCCCCACAATATAGCCAGACTTTTGATGTCTCTGTACCATTTCCTACCTGCTGCCCATCTGCATCTCATGCTCTAGCTTGAGTTACCATGTGGATTTAAGAACTGAGTTTTTACTAACTCCAAGACCCTTCCAGTCTATCTTTCTGAGCCCTTTAATTTGACGTTCTTGCTCTATGGTAATACTGTATTATTGTTTATTGCTTCTTCTTCATCCAAAGTTTTGACTTTCTAATTTCCCAACCCTACAATTACTGAAATATTAAAAGTAATCAACAAACATTTTCAGAACTAAGCAAAATCTGTCTAGGGAACTTGGCAATAATTCACAACTACTCCCTTGGAGGAGTCACATTCATGATCTCCACTAAGAAGTTCAAGGTCTCTTTCCCTAAGCCATCCAAAGGGACTTAGAATCCTTACTAATCCATGCTTAGGTGACCATGGCCGCTCTACTCGGTGAAAGAAACTCATTTAATTTGTAACAGAATGCTTTTGAGGCTGTAGTTAAGATTTTGAGGATAGAATTTCAGACACCTCCATCTTTGGAATCCGTGAAATTGACATGTGGCCATAGCCAACTGCAGAAACCAAGAGAATATATCCTGAATATGCATTCCAGATATTTTTCAAGTAATAGACCAAAGTGATGATTTATTAGAAATACACAAAGAATATTTGTATAATATATGTAATTAAGCTAGATGACATCTATTCCCTTCTAGTTTTAAAATTCTATGATTCTAATGATTTCTCACAGTTATAGGAATGATAAGACCATACACATTCTGAGATTATTTAATGGCATAGAGTTATTGTGCCATGTGCCATGCCATCCTTTAGATCTGCTGTAAAACATTGATATTTTGGTTATTTGTTCCTCATTAACAACTTGAGGTGGACAAATGATGTGTGAACTGGAGTGTTGACAACCTCTGATCTAGACCATTTTCATACTTTAGAGTTCAGGAAATCAATGGCTACAGAACTTAAAACACTTTTTTAGAGTTTTGCAGTTATGACAACAGTGCAGCACAACTGCCACGGAAGTCACCTGCCATCACAATAGCACATTCTGTTCCCTCTGTGCCTTTATCCTTTGTACATCACCATCTTCTTCATAAAACAGCTCCCAGGATTTATATGCAGATTTGTCATGTAACCTTACAGGATGCTAGAGCTGGAGGAAACTAAGTGAGCTGTAACTCTATAGATGAGAAAACTGAAGACAAAATTTATACAAAGATACAAAGCTCTTGCTAAGATATAGCCAGTTTGAACCCCAGATGTCAGAGTCAGAGTCCAGTGATCTTTCATCATACCACCAAAGTAGTATTCTGAAGGAGAAAACTCAATATTTGAAAAAAAAATCTGATGTTATTAATGCTCTAACATATGGTTGGTGTCTCAGTTCGCCACGAAAGTGTGTGCTTTTTATGAAATGTTGATCACGCTGTCCGCCCTGGGCTATGTGATAACCAAGCAGGTAATTATAAAATGGGAAGCCAGAAAGCCTCTCAGAGTAGAGCCTGCCATGCCTTTGCACACTTCACATAAAGAAACCCAAAGAGTAAACTAACCTAGAACAAAGATAGACCAGAAGACTCAGCTAAAACTGCTTTCTTCATTCTCACCGTTAAATATTTCTGGTGAGATACGGAGTACAGTCTCATCTTTAGATTATATGCATTCCATTAAAAAGCTAATAATCACAGACATGCTTTAAACAATGAATTAGACATGCGTTTTAGAGGAAAAAAATGTGTAAGCGTTTTTCATTCACTTCCACAGATATGGAGTTATTAAAAATTCCAGCATCATACTTGATGGTTTATATTGCAATTTCCTGATTTTGTAATACTCTTTGTAACTCAATAATGAATCTTTTGCATGTTCTATATATAATGGTCTCTTCTGAATGCCAACATAAATTATTCCATTCCATTATTATCATTACTCTGCATTACTGGGGAATTGTCTTATAGACTGTTGTTTCTCACGTTCATTTTAGTGAAGCTCCGTCAATGAACTGGGAATCAAGTGTTTCTTCCTATCAGCTCACTGTTGAAGAGAAAACACTAGGGGAAACACGAAAGCACTGGCAGCAGAATTTCGGCTAGGGTCACTTAGCTTTTGTGCTACAAGCAGCTTACAACGCACCCTATAATTTTCTTTGTGGATGGATGTGCTTGCCTAGAATATCTCACCTTCAAATTTGGTCCTTATTTTCTGAAGATTTATATTTAAGCAGATTTCTTTCTTGTTTCGTGGAAGTCACTCTGTGAATTATGAAATGACTGAGGAATCCCTCATTTCTGACCCTCTTAGTCCTGCTGTGAGCACTTATCTACTGCTCCCTTGTTCTGACTCTGCTCCACTCTTCTTTTAAAAGTCACTGTCATTTCTTTTTTTTTTTCCCCCTGCTTTTTCTCCCCCAGTCCCCCTAGTACATAGATGTATATTTTTAGTTGTGGATCCTTCTAGTTGTGGCATGTGGGACACCGCCTCAACGTGGCCTGATGAGCGGTGCCATGTCTGCACCCAGGATCCGAATGGGCCAAACTCCGGGCTTCCAAAGGTGGAACGCCTGAACTTAACCACTCGACAACAGGCCGGCCCCAGTCACTGTCATTTCTAATCAACTAATTGCACCTGAGGTAGTATGCAAAAGTTACATTGGTTGAAATAATGCAACTCCAAGTGGGCTGTCGTTTGGAGATGACTAGAATGGTAGCTTTATCTACAGATTATATTATCATTATGATTTATTAGTTTCTTATGTGAAAATTAAAAAACATATACTGGAAAGCTGAAAGATGGCTTTCCCAGGGGATATACAACTTATTTCAAACAAGAGGGCAAAGTGCTTACTATTTGATGTCTGTATTTTTAATTTTCCTAGCTTTTGTTGGATGCCATCCCTAGACAATTTCTTCTAATGGTTCTTATGAGGGATGGGAAAAGGATAGGGAAAGACTATACCTTCTGTTATTGATGCTGACTGAACATCAAGAATCAGGAACCAAGAGCTCTAAATAAATTACGTGAACAGTTCAACAAGTGATGAATATTCTCAGTGGGCACAGCTGCCCAAGTAATGAACAAACACTAAAATGCCAAGTACAGGACAGGAGAAAAGAGAAAGGTATGTCAAGATGGGTGCTCTCCATCATTGCCTTGATCTTAAGGAAGATTAAACCAAAATAAATCCCAAATGAAAACATTTTCAAATGAAAAGCTTTTCCTCATTAGTCAAATCAGACATCTAAATGGGGAAAGGATAAATTCTGTCACATTTTGGACTTGTTAAATGTCTGGAAATATTTTCAAATGAAAGATCTTTCTAAAATTCAATGCAACAAAATGTCAGTCACTTTTATCCTTAATTTTAAAATATCTGAGTAATATAAACATAAAACTTATTCCTATGCTTTCAGATTATTTTAGAGTCATCTGATTAAAACTTTGCTTTTTGGGACATTTTCAAGACGACAGCTTTAAAAGGTTTCCAATTCAATTAAATAAACTGGGTGAACTCAGCTGTTCTATTTTGAAAAATTCCTATCCAAGACTACACTGGTCATCACGGATCCAACTGTTTCTTTTCCCTTTTTTCTTATGACTATTCCTCTGAATATACCAATGACACATGTTGGAAACATTTTAATGTGTTAGAAAATCAAGCGAAGGGTGTTATAGGACATACTCTTCTGGAATAGTAAAAGCTAAACAACCCAGAAAATGATATTGATCTTCCTAAAATATCAAATATCTTATTTTTAATAATCTCCCTTGATGAAGTCTAATTGGGAAGGCATTTATTGATTTTATCCATAGGAATATGTAATAAGGGGGATGCATTTTCAGATAGCAGGGAAATTGACTGAATACCTATTATATGTTAACTACATTCTCGATTCCTTCAGCATGTAAGAGTCCATTATTTTGTTTATTGAATGAAGCTTTATGATCCCTTTTTGTTCTTCTGATGTATTTCGTTTTAATTTTTATAATATACAAAATAGCTTTTAATGCTTACAAGTAGGCGTTAAAATCTAGGTCTGCCTTTCAATCTACTTCTACTTCTCTGATAGTTAGTAGAAATTCTAGGGTTCTGGAATTTTGTTTTCATTCTGTCTTAGTTCTATAATTTGTTTTTATTAATTGATAATTTTTTTTTGGTATATGAGTGGGAAATTGGAAGTACTTCATCAGGAACTGCTGGTTGACATCATGTTGTACCATCAGTGTTGAAATATCTTTCTGGGAGTGACTCGAACACGTATGCAAAAGCATGAAGATCTAGGAGCTAATGTTGAGGAATAGCACATTGTTTAGTAGCAGTAGAACAGGTCTGCACTCTAGAGAGCTTATATTTTATGTCAATATTGATTTATGTATTTAAATAGGAAAATTCACACATTGAACAGTTGAAATTTACACAGTTCAACAATTGAGTTATGTAGTGAAAAATTCCCCCTCCGCCCTTGTCCCATCAACTCATTTCATCACCTGATCATACAGTTGGCTCTTGTTTTTGATACCCTGAATATTCTTCCAAAACTTTTAAATTATACATATACAAGAAAATACGAAGATGCCTTTTTCTCTCTGCTCTCTTAACACAAATAATTGTATACTATGACCTCTGTTTTACAAGTGGCTTCTCTACTTGGAAATTTTTGTGTATTATATATAAAGACCTTTCTTAGTCTTCATTTTATTTAACATAACTTATTTAATCCAGTTCCCTATTAATGTCCATTTAAAAAGTTGTCAATATTTTTCTATTACAGACAATTCTTTAATGAATATACTTTACACTTGAATATACATAATTTGTGCAGGTACTAGAATGTCAGAAGTGTATATTCCTAGAAAACAATCTGCTGAGGCAAAAGGCATATGGTTTTATAATTTTGATACATCTTGCTAAACTTTCCTCCACAGGGATTATACTGATATATTTTCTTATCAGCATTTAATGAGATTGTCTATTACCGCACACCCTTTATGGTAAAGTTGTTGTCAAACTGTCAGGTCTTTACTGAAACCGTATATATTTGGACTTTGTGGTTCACTTATAGAGCATCTTTTTTACATTTAAAAGCCCTTTCAGTCTCCTTTACAATGAATTGTTTGCTTGTATCCCTTACCCATAATTTCTATTGGGTTGGTCATTTTCATTTCCATTTATAGACAAAAATATTAGGAAGATTAGCCATTTTTTTCTACTCTGTTAATTATAAATATTTTTTTCACGTTTTTGTTCACCTTTTGAGTTGATTTATCATGATTTTTCCCCCATGGTTCAAGTTTAGATTTTGCGGTATAATTTATTAATCTTTTATTTTATGGCTCTTGGAATTGGTGTCATAGTTGAAAAAGCTTCCTCACTCTGAGGTCATCAAATAATATCCTTAAATTTTCTTCTACTATTATATAGTTTTTGTTCCACGTTTATATCTTTGACTCTTTGGAAATTTTCATGTTACAGAGTGCAAAGTATGGATGCAATTTTATTTTTCTGAAATGGGTATGGTGCTGTACCAATATCATTTATTGGGCAAGGCGATTAGAATTCTGTGTTTTGAGATGCCACCTTTTGTTTATTAACTCAATTCATTCAACAAATAGTTATCAAGCTGACTGTGTTTCAGGCATTTCTCTGGGCACTGTAATTCAGCAGGACATAAAACATGCAGACTTCTCTGTCCTCGAAGAACCTTATATTCTAACGGAGGAGACAGACCCCAAATTGGAAAGTAACACGTAATATGAATAACTCTGAAATTCTAAAGAGAAAATAAGACAAAGAAAGAAGATAGATTTCTGAAGGAGAAGTGCTGCTGCCATTTTAAATAGGGTGGGATGCTTCAAGGAAAAGGTGGCATTTGAGAAAAAAAACCTGAAGGAGCGAGGATGTGAGTGAGGGTTTGGAATATAGGCATAAGAGAACTCCAGGAGGATAAAACAGTCAGCACGAAGCTCGGAACCTGGAGCTTCCCTCACACGTTCTGTTTAAAATAAGGAGTCCTATGTCACTGGAGCAGAATGAGCCAGGGAAGAAAAGAAGGAAATATGGTCAGGAGCGTGAGTAGATATCAGAGCTCTGCGTAGGAATCTTGCATTTTACTCTGAGTGAGAGGGGAAGTCAGGGAGGGTTTTGAGAAAAAGGTGAGATGATCTGACATGTTTTTAAAAGATCACACTAGTTGCTGAATGGGGAATAGATTGTAAGAAAGCCAAGGCAAAGCCTGGAGACAACTTAGGAAGCTATTCCAATAATCTGGGTGAGAAATGAGTGGGAATAGAGTTGTAGTTAGCTCTGAAGGCGGTGGTAAGTAGTAATTTAGAAGATTCCAGGACTGAACTTAATGTGTTATTGTCTGTACTGCTTTCAAAGCTTCTTGGTATAACGACTTCCACTAAAATTTGACTGTATGTCTGTTGACTTAATAGAAAGGTTGTTATAAAATTCCTGGGAGTAAGATGTGCTGTCTCCAATACCCAAAGTGACTAATCATGTGTCAGACCCCCTGAGTAGTTGCTAACAGTTTGCCTTTAATGTTCTTGGGTTATATTTCAGATAGCACCCAAGGTGAGCACTTGGGTGGTGGAGTCTTAGATTATGCCCTCCATCAAAGTCCCTTCATCTTCAGTCAGCTGTGTTTAGATAGCTTTCAATGCAACATAAGCAGTTTTCTCTTCAAAGGTTGTCATCAAAAAGCCATCTTCATATAGATTGTGCATTCACCAACAGTTCACATTTGTACTAGAGTTTGTCTGACTCATTGATACCCTACAATGAAAGTAAATTGATTTTGTTTTCCTTTCCTTAGGCATATGGAAAATAAAAGTCCAAGTCTCAGCACTAAGTGCCAGTAGTGGTAGCACATTCATTCTCTATTAAGAAGTCAGGTAAGAGACAACAGAAGGGCTACTTTCTTATCTAAGCCTCTGTGGTCCATAGTAAGGCTCCACACACCAATGACTTGCACTAGCCAGTCAAGGACATTAAATTTAGAAATGACATTGGGTAATGCAACTGTCTGAACTAGCTAACCTCTAATACCAAGTGTTTTTTTTCTCTTAGACTGAGTTATTATTTCAATAGTACAATCTGGGCAAAATGCACACCATTCTTGGCCACATGTCCCGTTGACTTGTTGAATCCAAGGAATAACTGTGTCTAACAAACTTGTTCATGCCTGTGGTAGACACAATGCTAAGATGATCCCCAAGATTCCCAAACCCTGGGTACCATCACCTTCTCTCAGTTATTCAGTCAAACATTAACCTAGTTACCCCTCTTGAGGGATTTTGAAGTTGTAGTTAAGGTACAAAATCAGTTGACCTTAAGATAGGGAGATTGCCTCAGTGGGCCTGACCTAATCTCATAAGCCTTTTAAAAGCAAAGAGTTTTTTACTCTCTGGTGGTAGATGAGGAAGTCAAAGATTTGACGCATGAGGGAAATTCTAAGTGAGCGACTTCTTGCTCACTTGGAAGTTGGAGGGGACCATGTGGAAAGGAACTGAGAGTGCCCCACAAGAGCTGAGAGCAGTCCTTGCCTAACAGTAAGCAAGAGAACAGGGACTTTGATCCTGCACCAGCAAAAAACTGAATTCTGTCAACAGCCTGAATAATCTTGGAAGAGGGCTCAGAACTCCAGATGAGAACATAATTTGCAGACAACTTGATTCCAGGCTATGCCTGGACTTCTGACTTATAGAACTTGGAGCTAATAAATGAGTGTTGTTTTAAGCTTCCATGTTTGTAGTAATGTTCATGCAGCAATAGAAAACTAACACAGCACTCAAGGGCTCAAAGCATCCTTACTAAGATGAAAGACCAGGATCGTAAAAATTGGCAAGCATATTTCAGACAGAAAAAAACAAAATACTAGCCATGTAAATTCCAACATCCAGCAAATTCAAGAATGTTTGGAATGTTCACCTGGGAGAGGAGTGAAAGAGTGGGTCCCAGATCTAGTCCTTGTCCCTATTCTTCCCAGCTTCTCAATGTTCTGCAGTCCGATAGGAGTTTTGACATTGACCCATCTACTCCATTGCTGTTAAGAGCAGCCACTGCATCTCTACTAGTCCCACTGGTGTTTGCAATTTCATCAGTTTCCCAGCCTTCAGAAATACGGCACATATATTTTAGCATCTCCTCAAAGAACCTAGCCTCCTATTTGCTGGCACTGGAAGTGTCAGCATGTGGGTTTTCCTTTTGCAGCATATCTTCATGTCTTTTACATAACCTGCTTGTTTGAGGGCTTTAGTCTCTTACAGTCTCCAGCCATTGTTCCATCCCTCTGGGGCCTGAAGAAGGTATCTCCAACACCTTGTTGCATCCTGGGCTACAGGACCCTCATGACTGCTCAATCCCCTTCTGGGATCTAAACTAATGATGCCTCAGTAGCCACTATAGATGATGCTGGGCTACTGGACTCTATGGCCACACTGTCCACTCTTCGGTTGCTGATATCTGTTCATTAGGCTTACTGGTGACCTCTCATTGTCCCTACAATGAGAAAGTGGAAAAGCTTTCAAATCATGGGGTGGTCTATAACTCTGTAAACATGAAAACTTACGTTGTGGACAAACACTCATACAGATATAACAAAGGTCTTACCAGAGAAAAACGTAAGTAGAGAAGTAGCAGAGCACACAATGTTCCCGAACTCTTGTATTGCACATCATGAATGTTCCACATGCACCATCGCCAACTTAACTACAGAGAAATATCTGTCTCTACTAGCAAGTGAGACTGGAATCAGGAATACCACATGAACAAGAACAAGCCCCACATCCACACTGTGATTCCTATTTATAGGTGATCATTAAGAGGGGCTAAGGAACACCATCCTATCATCCTTTTCTAAGCAATGAGAAATGTATCAAGAGATTTTTTGCATCCAGGGACATCGTTAGAATGCAAACCAAGAGTCAAGAGCATGCATACAGAGGACCCTGAGAGCTGCCTTGGCTGTCAGAAATGATGATAAAGATGGTGGTGCCTCTCTGTAGATAGACTCATTTCAGCTGTGCCAGCTCTCTGCTGAGCTATCTGAGAACAGAAGTGAGAAATGAGACTCCGGGACTATTCAGATTTGTCTTTCGTTATATAGATGCTTATATGAATTATATCTATTTACGTTATTTTCTAGATATTCTGTAACTTGTGTTAGGTTTCACTCTTTTAAAAAAGAGACGCTTAAGAAAGTTTTAAATTTCTATTTGCCGAAACATTGTTTTATGGTTTAATCATTAATTTCTAGTTTCATTCCATTTTTTAAGAGAATGTTTGTGCATGTCTCTCTGTGTTATTTCTACTTTAGAACGTTTTCTTTGGTACATACTAAATGACACATTTTTGTAACTGCTATATAGACAATTGAAAAGAAGGACCGTTGTTCATTTCAGGATATAGTATATTTCTTTTACTGGATTTTTCAGCTGAAAATGATGCTTTAAACCTAGTTTTATTAGGGAATGCAGCCAGTTATCTTATTCTATCTCACACTTTCTCTCCCTTTATTTTCTCCATTTTTAGTTGTTATATAATTTCTGCTTTATTAGAGTATATAACATTTTCATTCTGTCACCCTTATTATACCTTTTTTTGCTCTTGAATTCCGTGGTTAAATACCGTGTTTACCACTAGTCTTTTTGTCTTTCTACTCTTTATCTTAGGTGTTATATTTGTGTTTGATTCTTCTTTATTAATAGTCATTGAATGAATTGAGTTTTCATGACAGGAAATGAATTGGCAGGAAATTTACAGTGGGGTTGGGGGCGGGATGAGGGACGAGAAGGAGCTGGAATAGTATTCCAGGTAGTTCGCTCTTCTAACTCAAAGGTCCCTTTGACCCTGCTGCTAGAGAAGCAGATGGCCTCTTGCAAATATGGTTGTTTGTGTGATTCTGAATTTATCTCCTCTGTTTCATTGAACCAGTGAACTCGGGGAGATATATGAAGCCAGCTGGTTCAGCGAATTCCTAAAGTTTCCATGAAAAGATTTAAAGGTTCACTTTTGCTCTTCAAGTGCGGTCCTCATCTTTAGGGATGCTGAACTCTATAATTAGGTCTTTATTATTAATTATTACTATTTAGAACTACTGCCTAATATACCTATATCCTAATTAATTTATGGCCAGTGTAATCTGTACTAGATTAAGAGAAGTTAGGTGTGAATTAAAAGCTTCTATTTCAAGTATGTTTTGTCTATTTTTCCTTTAATTTAATGTTTTTAGCTTTGCAAATGCTGCTACATTATATAAATTTGCATATATTTTTAATTCCTATGTCCTCATTTTGAATTGTATCTTGTAGCATTTTAAGATCTTCTACTTTTCCCAATTAATGCTCTTTTGCATTGAATTTCACTATGTCCAATATTAATAATTGCCTTCGTTTTCTTGATTTTTGTGCATACTTTTGCCCATCTGTTTATTTTCAAAACTTTTAATCATTTTGATTTTGATATGACATTTATATATTACAAAGCTGTGTTTTCTTTTGTGATATAACCTGATATGCATTTTTAAATGTGAGCTAAATTCATTTATATTTATCGATTTGACAATTAATCAATATATCAATTGTTTCCCCCATCTTCATGAAATGTGTCATGGCTGGTATTCTCTGAAATCTGCTGCCTTCCCCACGTGTTAAACTTCTTACATCCTCTTCCTATCACTTTGCTCCTGCCCCATTGGCAATCCTAACAGTGTACAGGGAGCGTGCTTAACTCCTAGCTTAATCAAGATAGAGTTTGTGTTCTGTTTTGATGGTTTTGTAACTATTTTTGTTTTGTTGTTAAATAAGTAATATATGCACATAGTGCAAAATTCAAAAGTTGTAAAAGTAAGAAATTTCACATTGTTCTCTGGCATTCCAAGTTCTTCCTTAGGGGAAGTCCTCTTACCAATTTTTGGGATAACCTTCCAGAGAGTGAGACTTCAGAATATACACAGTGAAATGTACATATTTTAATGCACAGGTCTATTAGTTTTGACAAATTCATAAACCCATGTAAATTATGTTCCCATAAAGATAAAGAATATTTTCATGGCACCCAAAAGTTCCGTAATTTCCCTCCCAAAATAATCTTTGCCCTCCCTCCAAGAAACAGTTGCAGTTTTGGTTTCTATTACCAACTGATTAGTTTTGTCTGTCCTTGAACTTTATACATATTGAAGACTACAATACATATTATTTGTTCATTCACTGAACATATGTTTTTGAGATTCTTCCATGTTGTTTCATGTATCAGTAGCTCTGTTTTATTGCGAAGTAGTGTTACACTCTTCAAACATATCACTATTTATACTTTTGTTTATATTATCATTGTTGGCATATATATTTGTGTTATTAATTTTAGGCTGCTATAATAAAAATGGGTTAAATATTCCTGTAAAAGTTTTTGTGGACATATATTTTAATTTCTTATAGGTGAATACCTAGCAGTAGAATTTCTTGATCATAAGATACATGTATGGTTGATGTTATATGAAATTGACAAAGAGTTTTCCAGAGTGATTGCACTATTTTATTCCTCTACTACCAATGCATGGAAGTTCTAGTTGCTCTATATCCTCACCAATATTTGACATTGTCAGGCTTTTAATTTTAGTCACTGTAGTAGGTCTAAAGTAGGATACTGTTGTGGTTTAAATTTTCATCTCTCTGATGACTAGTGATGTTAAACACTTATTCAATTGCTGTTGGTTACTCCTACATCTGCATTGCATTAGTTTACTGGGGCTGCCATAACAAAGTACCACAGACTGAGTGGCTAAAACAGTACAAATTTATTTTCTCATGGTCTGGGAGCTAGAAGTCCAAGATGAAGTTGTGAGTAGGTTTGCCTTCTTCTGAGTCTTCTCTCCTGGGCTTGTAGATTGCCTTCTTCTCGCATGGTCTTTTCTTTGGGCGAGGGTATCCCTAGTGTCTGTTTGTGTTCAAATTTCCTGTGATTATAAGGACATCAGACAGACCGGATTAGAGCCACTCCAATGGCCTCATTTTAACTGAATCAACTTTTAAAGATTCTGTCTCCAAATATAGTCATGTTCTAAGGTACTGGGGGTTAGGCCTTCAACATAAGAATTTTGAGGGGACACAACATGCACTGTGAAATGTCTATACAAATCTAAAAATTTTATTTATTATTCAGTTATAGATATATCTTTATAGTCTGAAAACAAGTCCTTTGTTGATGTACGTATAGTGAATATTTCCTCTCTATCTGTGAAATATCTTTTCTTTTTGTTAATGTTTCTTTCAAAAAAGGAGAGTTTCTTTTTAAATTTTGCTGGAGTCAACTGGACATCTTGTTTGTCTTTACTTTTCGTTTTAGTATTTTGGGTACTGTCCAAGAAATCATGGGGTAACCCAATGTCCCAAAGCTATTCTCTTATGTTTTCTACTAGACGTGTCATACATTTATATTTAAGCTTCCAGCCTTCTCAAATTATTTTTTTGTCCATCGTATGAGGTAGAGTTGAAGTTTATTTTTTAGTTGTTCCAGCACCATGTGTTAAAAATACATTCCTTCCTCCACTGACCTGCTTTGGTACTTTATAAAAAGTAGTTTAAAGTAAAAGTAAGGGTTATTTCTGGACTCTTTATTCTGTTCCTTTGATCTAATTAGCTGTGATCAAGTTATATATCCTTATCAATAGTACACTCAGTTACTATAGTCACATAGTAAGACTTGAAATCAAGTAGTAGAAATTCTCCAACTTTGTTCTTTTGATATTTGTTTGGCTATTCTAGATCATTACAATTTCCATAAACATTTTAGAATCAGTTTGTCAATTCCTTCAAAAAAAAAAAACTTGCCGGGATTAATTCTATAGATCACTTTGGGGAGAATTGAAATTTTAACAATAGAGATTTTCGAATCCATAAATATACCTTATCTCTCCTTTTATTTAGGATTGCTTTAATTGTAATTAACATTTTATGTCAGTTTTCAGTATAGATGCTTCTCTCATCTTTTGTTAAATTTATGCCTCAGTATTTTATACTTTTATGTGTTCTAAATGATATGTATTTTAAAGTTTTTTCCAAATTGTTGCTAGTATAAAAACCACTATTGATTTTTATATTGACCTTCTGTCTAATGACCTTGCTAAAAGATATTATTGTGATTAGTGGGGTTTGTGTGTGTAGATTTTTTGTTGATATTTTCTACATATATAATCAGGCCATTTGTTTTATTTGTATCTTTTTGAACTTTATGCTTTTTTCTTCCTTTTCTTTTTTTGCCTCATTATACTGGTTAGGACCACTCATATATTATGGACCACAAGTGGTGGGGGTAGTTACACTTGATTTATTCCTGATCTTAAGAGAAATTTGTTCGCATTTCTCCATTAAATATGTTATCAGCTGTGGCTGTGTGTGCATGCATAACATATGTATACGTATGCATAAATTTAGGTAAACTCTACCACATTGAAGAAACTTTTGATTTCTTCCTAGTTTGCTACAAGTTTCTTTTATGAAAACTTTTTAAAAACTCAGTTTTGGGGCCGGCTCCATGGCCGAGTGGTTAAGTTCGCACACTCCACTGCAGGCGGCCCAGTGTTTCATTGGTTCCAATCCTGGGCACGGACATGGCACTGCTCATCAGGCCATGCTGAGGCAGCGCCCCACATGCCACAACTACAAGGACCCACAACGAAGAATATACAACTGTGTACCAGGGGACTTTGGGGAGAAAAAGGAAAAAAATAAAATCTTTAAAAAAAAATCAGTTTTGTCAAATGAATATTCTGCATCTACTGGGATAATCATATCATCTTTTATTTTGATAATGTATCTCCTTGCTTTAATTAATTTTGGAAAGTGAAACTAACCTTGCATTTATGAGCTAAATCTCACTTTGATCATGTTGATCTATTCTTTTTATATACTGCTGGATTTTGTTTGCTAACATTTTGTCAAGAGTTTTTGTGTCTATGTAGATAAAATATTTTGTTCTGACATATTATTTTCCTATAATATTCTTGTCAGGCTTGGTATCAGAGTTTACTGACATAAAATGAATTGGGAAGTCTTTTCTTTCCCTCGATTTATTGTATAAAATTGGTTTTATATTTTCCTTATATTTGGAAGAAAATTGACCAATGAAGTCATCTGGACCTGGAGTGTACTTTGTAGGAATACGTAAATCATAAATTCACTTCCTTTTGCAGATTTAGAGCTAATTAGAATTTCTATTTTTTCTTGTTTCTATTTAAGTAATTTTTAGCTTTCAAATAATGTTTCCATTTCATATGTTAAGTTTACTTTCTTAAACTCGTTGTCTGTAGGATCTGTAAAAATGTCATATATTTCCTGATATTCATAATTTGTACTTTCTCTGAAACTTGTTTTGTGTAATCAGTCCAGCCAGGTGGCTATTGATTGTAATGATTTTTCCAAAGAAGTAACTGTTAGTTTTATTGACTTTATTTTTTGATCTGTTTTATTTAATTCTTCTCATATATTTATAATTTTCTCCATTCTACTTACTTTGGGTTTAATGAGTCTTCTTTTTTTTGGCTTCTTACTTTATAAACTAAGATCAGTAATTTTAAATACTTCTTCTTTTCTAACATAAGGATTTAAACTATAAGTTTTCTTTAAAGATGCTTTAGTAGCATACTATAAATTTTGATATGTTTTGTTATTTTATCATTAAGTTCAAAGTATTTAATTTTACTTGTTCTTTTTTTCTTTGATCACTGGGAAATTTAGAAATATTTTGGTTAATTTTCCATATTATTTCTATAAATACAACAAACCATTCAACTGTTTACTTTTTCATGCATTGGATACTCAGTTATCTATTTTTGTCTATTTATATACTTTATTCAGTTAAACTTTTTTTATTTTCAGATAAATACAGATTCTCTTGCAGTTGTCATAGTAAGGGGAGATTCCATGCACCCTTTATCCATATTTCCCCAATGATAGCATTTTCCAAAACTGTAGTACAATATGGCAACAAGGATATTGACATGCATATAGTTTATATACAGAATGTTTTCATTAATACATGTAGCCCTCATCTTGCCCTTTTATACTTACAACTTATAAGCGCCATCCCTGCTTAATTCCTGGGAATCACTAATCTGCTTTCCATTTCTATAATTCTGTCACTTCAAGGAAGTTATTTAAGTGGAATTATATACTAATTTATCTTTTGGGATTGGCTTTTCTTCACTCAGTCAGTTGTTAAAGTGCATACTTCTTTGGAAATCCATCGAGGTTGTTGCCTATATCAATATTTTGTTTCTTTTCATTGCTAAGTAGTATTCCATGGTATATATGCACCAAAGTTTCAGACTTTGAAGGAAATCTGTGTTGTTTCCAGTTTGGGGCTATTACAAGTAAAGCTGCTGTAAACATTTGTGTACAGTTGTTTTATTTTTTTGTCTGAGTGTAAGTATTTATTTGGAACAAATGCCCAGGAGTGTTGTTATTGGGTCATACAGTAGATGCTTGGTTAGTTCTTTACGAAGTTCTAAAATTGTTGTACCATTTTACATTCTCCTCGGCATTTTATCATTCACTTTCTCTACATCCTCCATCATGTGGTGTTGCCACATTTTTTATTTTAGTCATTCTGCGGGGAGCATAGTGATATCTTAAGTCTCCACTTACCCCTCCTTGGGGAGGAGTTTGTTACTGGTTGACAAGAAAGAAAATTCTGGCTTCCTACTTGGAGGTCTCTGACACCACCCCAATGGGGATGGTCAATCACCTTGCTACAGCCTCAGCAAAGTGGAACTCCAGGCTTTCCATTTGTCCTTTGCTAACAAGGATTGGGCAGAAGCAGGTTTTTTTCTGTGTGTTTGGCTGCACTAGAGTGGTTATTGTCCAAAACATTTCTGTCTTGCTGGACTGCCCCTTAACCAAGTTCTTTGGCTACAGAGAATAGTTTTTGTTGGGACTTTTCTGTTTCTGTTTGTCTTTCCAAGTAGCCAGCTTATTCAACCCCTACTCTTATATCTATGAGGCAAAAAGAAATCCCAGGAAAATGACCATCATATCATTCTTCAAGTCCAAAGATCTGTAGCCTGTCTATCTCCTCGCTACCTTTCAGGGAACTTTTGTGTTTGTTTTATAAATGTATTCAATGTTTTTAGTTGTTATTAGTGGGAGGAATAGGGAAAAGTCTGTCTGTCCCATCTTTCTGAAAGCATAGATATCAATTTTCTTTTAACAAAATTAAAACACAAGGAAAATGAGTCTTAGTCTTTTATGTTTATTATTTCTGAAATGAAGACTTCTATATGTAAGTCAGAGTTTTCCTGGCTATCTGTCTGGCATCGCTTCCATAAGGAACTTTTCCATTTTTTGTTATGATATTTTGATAGTGATAAATTATCTCACCTTTCATTTATCTGAAAATTTGTTTATCTTGCCTTTAGGTTAACTTCCCCCCCTGCCCCCCACCCCCACTGCTCCCCAGCCATGTGAAGGTCTCATTTCATTTTGTTAGGGTTTGTGTTGTGTTTGATTAGAAGTTAATTGTCATTCTTATCACTTTTGTCTATTTGCAATGTATCTTTTTATTCTCTGTCTCTTTTTAGAATTTTTTTTTTTATATTTGCTTTCAGCAATTGACTGTGATATGCTTATGTATGGTGTTCTTTGTGTTGACCCTGCTTTGAGATCATTCAGACTCTTGTGTATGTGGATGTATGGCTTCCATCAAATTTGTAGAATTGGGGCTATTTGTTTAAGTATTTGTTTTACTAAAATTTCTCTCTCTCATTCCTATCTTTCTAGGACTCCAATTATATATTTGTTAGGCTCTTTGATATTATCCCTCAGATTGCTGAGATGCTTTGCAGTTTGTTTTGAGCCTTTATTTCTCTTTATGCTTCAGTTCGGATATTTTCTTTTGCCTTGTCTTTAGGTAATTTATCTGTCATTCTTACTGTTTATTCTGCTGTAATCCCTTCTAGTAATTTTCATTGAAAATCAGACATTGTATTTTTCAAATGTAGAATTCCTAGTTGGTTACCTCTTTTGTATTGTTTTTCTATCTCTCTATTGAGATTACCTATCTGTTCACTCATTTTGTCTGTTTTCCATACTTTAATGTATGTATTTATAGACCGCATTTTAGTGACTTTGTTTGATAATTCCAACATTTGTGTTCTCTAAGTATGTTTTTATTTTCTGAAAGAAAGGATCAGACATAACCAGAAGAAAGAAGCGAGTCTCTTGGAATTTCAGCATAGGTACATAAAGACTAGAATTTGACTAAAGAGTTAATTGAAACCATACATGTTTCTGGATCTCCTTTTCTAAGTATCTCCCTCTTTCATGTACCCCTGCCCTGAAAAATCCTGCCATCTCAACAGCATTGACATCTAATCTTTGTTTTTTCCAAATAGCAAGATGTATAAACCTTAAGCGCCATTTCTCTGTGCACAGGCTGGAAAGTGCTACCAGGCAGAAAACCATCACACTGGTGGGGCTAACCTCATGTGCTTCCCTTCTTTCAAGGTTTATAAGATAACAGCTGTGCACTGTCTGTTGTCAATTTCATGAACACAACAGCATAATATATTTTGTCCTGATGTTTATGGTTTATAAAAGGAGATAAATCAAATACCTATTAATTCACTATGACCAGAATGAAAAGGTGACCCCACACTGGAGGGTGTAATTTAATTTTTTATCCATTTTGCTATTTTATTATGACGTCCAGAAGGTAATGAGGAAAATACAGATCTTTGCAAAAATATTCATACCATAAGTCTTAGTAATTTCTTAATTCACTAATTTAAAGATATATCTTGGCCACCTGGCATGGCCTGGCAATATTTCATTGTGATACAGATTCAATGAAGAATAAAATTGATTATGTTCATCTCTGGAGTTTTGGAAAATATCGAGTGATGTTGCTAGACATTTCAGCAAAAATGAAATCATTTGTATGCTTTTCAAAGACTATACCTAATATTAAAGTGATAGAGAGGTAATGAAGACATTTAGCACTATGTTTACTTGGAAGGATGGAGGGTTGCCTGGAATGTTCTATGGTCAATGGAAGATTGTGCATGAAACACATAAGTGGCAGTTATCATGTGTTTAGCCTCCTTTTACCCTTTATTGGAGAAATGACTGAGTCTTGGGGCAAGGCCAAACGAACAGAGGTGAAGGCCAGAGTAGGAATGGGGCAGGAAGCAAGAATGGTTGGAATATAAATTGAGAAGATTTGTGGAGTAATTGAATTTGCAGGGTAATAAAAGGAGTAGACACTCAAGGTTGAAATCTGACTAGTGTCATTTACTAAAATTAATATGTATAGGCAAGAGTCAAAATTTGGTATTTATGTATTGAATTCCATTTAGAACCTGTTGAGTTCGTATGATGGTGGGACAGTTAAATGAAAATGTTCAGAGAATGGCATTGAAGAGAATGACTTGATTTAGTAATAAAGATTTGAATATTATCAGAATGTATTTTTTTTCAAATATTATTAGAATGTTTTTCTTAAAGTCATAGACTTTGAGAAGGGGACAATGAACCAAATCCTGCAGGTCACTAACTTAAAAAAGTTAGGAAGAGGAAGATGACACTACATGGAAGGCGTTGGATAAGGTAATGAAATGAGGCAGAAGCTGTAAGAACAAGAAAACAGTCAGCAGTGTCAGCACCGCAGAGAAATCGAATATGGTAAGAACTTAAAAGTGTCTGTTGTCACTTATAATTAGTGTGTCACTTTTAACCCCAGCTACAACAGTTTCAATGATGGGTGGGAAAAAGCATCCAGATTAAAGTGAATTCAAGACTAAATTAACGGTGATAAAAGGGGTAACAATGACTGTAGACTTTTTTTATCCTCTGGCTTCACTATTAATTGGATAATGGTTATTTGCTGCTTTTTAAATTGTTGTTGATTTTAAGATCAAAGCTACGTAAGGGTGTTTATAGCTTCAAGAACCAGAAAAGAGGAAGGATTTAAGGAATTAAGACAAGTCTCTGAAGAAGTATCTCCATGGCAAAGAGTAACATCTCTTTTACTAAAATAATTGGAACAATAAAACATTATGGTTTTGAATGTACATCTACATTTGTGGGTGGCAGAAGAAAAAGTTGATGGGATTCTTGACACCTTAGGGGACAGAAAAGCTACCTTTTTCTCTGAAGTAAAAGTTAAAGACATCTGCTCAAAGTGAAAGCAAGGTGCCAGTGTCTTAAGATGACTGCAGAAAGTTTGGAATACCTTTAGCTGGAATTGAAGAAGGAAGCGGAACTGAGCCACGTAACAGGATTGATGGCCATGACCAAAGTCCCCACTGAAGTTGGGGACTACAATCCTATAGCAGTATTAATCTGCTCAGTTGGCTTTTGTTTTTTTCTCCTTCAACGTTTTTTATGCTAGGAGAGAAGATAGGTAGTTGGGATGATAAAGGGTTTCAATTTTTGTAGGAGTAATTGGGGAATTGGTTAAAAGGTGAAAAGATAATTTATGGAAATTGTTAACTATTTCAAATGCTGCAGAAACATGGCACATGAGGGTTTGCAGCAGTCTTTCTAGTGACCCAAACCATGGGATTTTAAGATGCTCATGTTCTCCAAAATGGCAGCAGGATCTTTATTATACCATGCTACTTACCTCCTGTCTACCCAAGAACAATACCAAAATATCTTTTTCATACATCTTTTTATTGGTATTCACACATGAAACAAGGAAATTTCTTTCATTTAGACATTTTAGTCTGAAAATAAAAGGGACAAAATATTTTGTTTACTGTTATTAATCTTATCTTAGCTATGGTTCTTACACTTTAAACTTCATCTTCATTTTCACTTTGTACTTGTAAGTAACACATTATTATCTTTCTATACCCACATCAGCTCACATGGCTGTCTTAGAAATGCAGGATTTATGTACAGATGTTCTACATGCTGCATTGAAAGCTTCACATATGTTACTTAGTATGCTCATTACGACAGCTCTTAGAGGTATTTATTATTTTATGGATGAATAAGCAATCTCACAGGTTTAATAACTTGCCTAAGATTGCAGTATATTTAAGTAATAATGGCAGTAACCAAGTCCAATCTCTTTGACTCTGAAGTCAATGCTCTTTCAACTGTATCCTACCAATTGCCCTTCATTTTGCCTTATCATCGCGTATTATCTTTTAATAATAAAAAATGGTTTGGAAAAACCCTACCCCATATTCCATGCCAAGATTCTTCTTAACATTCGGTTTCTACTTTGAGTGCTTCAGCCCCGTGCAAACAAACCATCACCTTCTTAAGCCCTGGTCCCCAAATCTTGGCGGCAGCAGCTGAGGCAATACCATTGAAATTCATGGCTCTCTAAATAAATGTTATAAAATATTCCTTTATAGTAAAAGGGCTAAATTTTCACAAACGTGAAAATTTGGACATGTAAACATTTATGACCCTTTCACCTTAAGAATCCAATACACTTGAATTTTAAAGATTGTCACTTTTAAAAACAATTTTAATCTCCTTATTTGGAATTCTCTTCCAAGCCACCAACATGTAGTTTTAATTTTCTTCAATGGTAGCATATCAGTGTTGTCCTTTCAGGATAGGATTTACTTTTGAAAGGGTCATTCTTTCATATACAATAGCTTGTATTTACTGAAGTCTTACCATTTGCCAAATGATACGCTCAGCTCAGTTCTTGACATTTTTAAACTTTTTAAAGTTTAATCTGCATAACAATCTAAAGAGGTGAATGCTTTTTTCATGGACTTCATTTTAAAAACCAACAACAGAGGTGGGGCCTGCCCTGGTGGTACAGTGGGTAAGTTTGCATGTTCCAATTTAGCGGCCTGGTGTTCACTGGTTCAGATCCTGGGTGTGGACCTATTCATTGCTCATCAAGCCATGCTGTGGCAGTCATCCTACATATAAAATAGAGGAAGATGGGCACAGATATAAGATCAGGGCTGATCTTCCACAAAAAAAAAAAAAAAAAAATTAACAACTGAGGTACAGAGAGATTAAGTAATTCTTCACAAAGCTAGTAATACAATGAAGCTACAACTTAAATTCAGGCCTATCCAATTAGAAACCCTAGACCTTCCAGTTATTCTGCACACCATCTCTCAGAAAGGAAATCTTTAATTTAAGAGCAGACCCAAAATGTTTTCAGCTTGATAACATTAGGAGGTAATTGCAGGTTCTGAAGGTAACCACTCCAAAGAAGGATATATTCTTGTGTGTAAATATTTTGGTGAATTTGTCAACATATTGGTATGGATCCTTGAAAAAGGGATTCATATTTCTTTTAATATTCAAAAGCTATAAGAAGGCTTACTATTTCAAAGTTAGTCAATCAAGAGTTACGGAAATAAGTTAGATGTGGTGGGTTTGGAGGACTGAGGGAGGTTTTCACTTCTCCTCCTGTTTACTAGCTTATTAACTGTGACAGTTTTATATGTGGGGGATTGGAATCAGCTACCCCAGGATATATCTCTTTGGCATGAGGATTACTTTGGGCTGGTTACTTTTAAAAACTGTAAACATGAGAGATACTCTGAGAAGTAGAAGTTACTTACCCTTTGTTAAAAGATATTTACATTTGTAAAGGAAATCTCCATCTGTAAAGGTGTCTCCCTCCCTGTGCCAGGAAGGAGGGATGACCTTATCTCTAGAAACTCTCATCAATGTGGAAGGCAAGGACTCAAGTCTGCATAATAACCTGAGTCTTGTTTACTGTATTTGTCTCGCAATCTCCCATGATCGTCTCCCCCACCCGCAACACGCTCCTTTGTCTTTAGCTGAGGATGGTATTTAAGATGAGAAACCTGCCATTTTGGCAAGTTGCTCAGTTTGCCTGAGCCTCTCCCATGTATACATGTTATAAAGCTTTGTTTGATTTTCTTCTGTTATTCTGTCTCATGTGAATTTAATTCGATGTCCGGCCAGAAGGACCCAGAACAGGTAGAGGAAATGTCTTCCTCCACTACATATAACTGCACTACATTAGAAAAAAATACTTTATAAGAAATACTTGCCATTATTGAGAGATTAATCTATTTAAAAAGATAAATTAGAATATTTTCCAGAAAGGTATGACTTCTTTTGCTAAAGTGTTCAAAGGATAGCAAATATTTAGAAAATATCTATATTTGCAAATAGTACATTTGCTAAGTTGCACTAATAAGCCAAAGGAAGAAAAACAAATATCCAATGTAAGATAAATAAGACTGTTCTATTACTGATAATTTTTTGTGTTCACTAATCATTAAAGTCAGGGGAAACAATAAAATTTAGATAGGAAGGTTATTAAGTAAAGTGCTTATAGTTAATTGATACAGCTGTCAAGAGAAATCATTTTAGTCTTACTATGATCTTTTTTAAAAAGATACCTGTTAATAAGTAATTGTTTATTTTGGAATAATATGACAAAGTTTGACACATTGTAAAAGTATAGGCAAAGGGATTCCATTAAAATTCTCTTCTGATTGGAGAATTCTTAATTGGACATTGTCTTTGTCTAAAATCCATCTTTATGATAATTCTAAACACAAGATTTTGTTATGATTATTTTTATTCTAAAGTTCCCTGAAAGTGTAGTGGGTTGCTGATGTGGAAACAGAGATATCAGATGACAATGGAAAGACACGTTTTTTAAGATTGTGTTGAGGGAGGGAAATTTCAAACAGAGGAGTAAGTTAGTGAATATGTCAACAAAAATCATTCTACGCTGGGCTCCAGGGATGGCTTTAGTCACGCAGATGGGAACTTGGTGCCAAACTCACCTTTTGTTTGCAGTGTGCAATTATCTGGATTTTCCATCCCTGTCTTAACTGGAATCAACTGTATATATAAAATAAATGACAAATTATGGTGATTTGATTTTGTTTTAAAATTTTATTAGAATAAATATCGGATACTTTAGCTAATATAGGGTCACTTAACTAATGTAGGGTCAAACATTATATGTTTGAGGCATATAATACACATATCAGTAATGAAACAAAGAATGTAATTATAGGGTAACATTTTCTTAAACATTTATGAATGTTGTTTAATAAGTTGGTCTATGGTGGAGCTGTAGTTTGCATCCTTACCTTTTGAACCATGAACAGTCGTTGTTTGATAATGGTATCTGAAAATGAGAGAAAAAGTTCTTATTTGTTTCTTCTGAATTTCTTTTTTTTAATGAGTTGGTAATGTCTGCAGTACCCACTGCTGATGTAAACCTGACAGAATTCTCAACTCATTTAGCTACTGTCTCAATAGGCAAACAATGCCTGGTGGGAGTGATGATTAAAAAGTAACAACAGAGGCGAAACAGACATGGAAAAAACAAATCCATAATGAGAACTTTAATGACGTTGGGCTGTCCTGTCACTTCAGAGAACATAGTGCTTTAATTATACAATGTCCTTGTTGAGTGATAGCCATCCTAGAGAGGCAGCAAAGATGAAGGAATGGGGAACAGACCTCCCTCTCATCATGTGCCCGCAGCCTCAGCTGTAGGAGACACAGTCCTGAGAAAGAATAGGATGGACCGTGCCTCTCAAGCTGTCAGGTGTTGTTTATAAGGAAAACATGAGGTAATTATTTCATACACACTGGTAGGAAGTAGGACAGCAAAGGAGGAGAGCCATCACTATAATACACTATTATTTCATGAATTTCTGATTCCTAATTCCACTGATTTTGTAATCAAAGAGAAAAATAAATCCCTTGACATAGACTCTGCGTTTTGGAATTCATCTCAGAAATGAAGAAATAATTTCATTTATTATTTCCCAAGCTAGAATTTCATTGGAGCCACAATTTTTAAAAATATATTATATTGCAGATAGAAAAAGAAGTTTTCTGTTGGAGGCTTATTCCCATTCCAGGAGGTGAACTATCTGGAGTAACCAACACTTCTGTCGCTAGTTACTGACTAGCAATGGCTTCTGAAAGTCACTGAAAAATGTAAAGGATTTTTTCCCAGGGAGAAAAAGAAAAAGGAAGTTTTGGGATCAAAATAGTCTGATTTGCAACGTGGCCCTCACATTGCACAATATATAGAAGACAATAACTTTTCACTAAATGCACTTGAGGTATGTGAATGTCAACATCTTTTCCTGAACACGGAGAAATACAAATTATGATCATTTTTTAGAGCACTTTTCTTCTTTCTGTGAAGCCTAAAATAATGACCTCTTTACTAAGATACTGTATCAATCAACTTTAACTCAGTGATGTTAGTGTATTTACCTTCCTGATCTCAATAGATTCCTAGTGATTTATATTAATAAACGTTTAAAATGCTTATAATATCAAAGGTTGTCTTCAGTTTCTTCACTTCAAATTCAAACCCTCTCCCCAAGTAAAGGATAAACACGGAGAAAATATATAAAATACTGTCATTTCAACATGATTGAGTCAGGATTTACTATTATAATCTAAGGTTCAAAAAGCAAAATAAAACACAAACACACACACACACACTTTTTCATATGACAGAAACGGGTCTGTTCCTGCACAAGCAAGACAAAAACGGTTTCCGTAGGAACAAGGCATCATGTGGAAGCTCTCAGAACAGCTTCCCCCTCCACTTGAGAGCTTCTTTCTGAGCCTCTGTTTGCAGATGAGTTTGCATGGAAAATCATCTATTGCCTCCTTCAAAGTTGACAGGTACACTCAAGCAGGTAGAGAAAGATGCCAACAGGTAACAGCACAGGCATCACTCAGGGATGCTCGCACATCAGAAATGATTTGTATCAATCTGTTCCCAAACTGAACAGCCCTTTAAGTACAATTGTATTTAAAAAAGACAAAAAAAAGATAAAAAGAAAATATCTTTGAGCTTTGCTTTCAGCAATACATGTAAGACATGGGGGAGGGATTCTGAGGCACATGCTTCTGAGGTCTTGTCTGAACAGTTTTCATAAAACAAAAGTGGGAAGGCTCTGCATGGTGGCTGACGACCATCGGGGGTGGCCGGAGTCTTTTGAGTGAAATAAAATCCAGCTGGTGGGATAAATGGGGATTTTATAGTGCCTTAACTGTAGGGAAGTTAGTGGACATTCGTCAAGCTAGGTTAATGGTGGGTGAATGGAAAATGGTCTAAGGTAATTTCCTAAATGGTGAGCTATAGTAGGTATAGATTTGCATAAATTGCAAAATGCGTTAAAAGGCTCTTTTTTTGGCCTCGTACATATTTTCTCATGACTTCTTTTGAATCCCTTAGAAAATTAGTAGCTGCAAAATTATATCTATTCAGTGTGGACCCTGGGAACTCCTTGGGAAGAGCAATAGAATTAAAAGGACTTCTGCACTTCCGCCAGATTGGGCAGTGCCTTTGTTTTCTCATGTTTAATTTGCCTATTTGCCATAAGGTCAAAAGCACAATACATTTGGGGGAAAAAATCAGAAATGCCAGGAAAAAAGGGGTATTTTAGGCTAAAGTATAAGGTGGTATGGATTTAGAGCAGAGATGCAGCATCCCATTTTACACCTGATACTCACTCATCTGGGACCTGCAGGGGAAGGGAGGATGAAGAGCGGCGGGCAGCTGGATTGACATGCAGTCCCTCATACATATACACTGCTGGGAGGGAAGCCAACAGCTCAACAAAGGGCTTTAAAAGTAGAAATAGGTATTTTACTATCTACCACAGGAAAATGATGACAGTTAAACTAGCTAGGAGATATAATCATCATCAATATCCAATGTTAAATATTTTTTAAATCAATGGATCTAAAAAGTGAATAATGGTTATTTATAAAGTCATGTATTCTTTTATCTTTCCATATATGCCTGGAAATATACAAAATCAATAGTAAATGTCTTCTATTTCTATATCAATTATACTATTAGTGCTTCTACTGATAAAAGTAATACAGTAATGACAATTGGGGCTCTATGAATTGTGAGCTCCATTAAGATAAGAAATTTTTTTTTCTCTTTTTCCTTTACTAGCAGTTTCCTGAGTAGGGCCTAGTACAGGATGTTTCACTGAGGGTTTAATTAATTAACTAGACATTATAACATGACTCTACACATATCTGAAATAAACACCACTATGATTTGCATCTTGCATTTAATATTCTATTTCTTTCCCATTTCTACCCACGCTAGGATTTGTGATTTGTATCTCATGTGGTTGTGCAAGCACAGAAAACCTTTTGTGACTGTGTTTGCGTGTTGCTGCTGTTACTAAGTTCCCAGAGGGAGAGACATTGGTTTACATTTTTTTGGATCCCCAGGTTCTAATAGAGTGTACCGTATAGTTAGCACTTAATAAATATTCATTGAATGAATACATTGACAGTTATGCTTATGGAATTCTGGTTCCACGTAGAATATAATCTTTTAGAGTTTAGACGTTGTATATTAAGAATAGTGCCTAAGAACATGGGCTTTGAGGTCAAAATAACCATTTTCACACCCAGGTTTTTGCAACTTACTAGATGGCAACATTGAGCAAGTTGATTAAACTCTTTATATGCCTCCCTTTTTAATATCAATAATTGGATTATAATAATATCTACCAAAAAATAATGTTATGCAGGAATAAACAAGATAATATATGCAAAATGGTTAGACCAAGGCCTGGGAAGTAGTAAGTGCTCAATTCTTTTATCCTCGAAGGCCCCTGAAAGAATTCTGGACTCTACCTGTGCTCTGATAAATCTGGCGTCAAACCTTTGACTTTACTTCTTGCTAATTACATGACCTTGGAGAGGTTACTAAGCCCCTTTGAGCCTGTTTGCCTCTTAGTAAAACAGTCAGTATGATCAATAATGAAGGAAATACCCTCTTATACTTTAGGCACACGACGAATTGTAGCTGTCATGGTAAGTGCCTGTGTGGTCTTTACTTTTCATTTGGGTCATACATCATGCCAGTGGTTTTGCCTGTTTGCTCTCCCTGTCTTCTTAGGATGGAAGAACCTCAGGAGAGCATTTCAGATTCTCAACTCAAAAGTGACCTTTGAGTTAGAGGCGTAACATTTGTTATTCAAGCTTTTACCACTTTGGTGAATGCTGTTTTTTGCGGGGGTTTTTTTCCCTCTTTTTCTTCTTCCTTTAATAAAGTCGACAGTGTTGAACATGTTTAGGAAAAAATCAGGAAGGCCAACTGAGGAATGCTAATTCTGTATATCACTGAACTGAGTACCTCACACTACAATTACTGTCAAAAACAAAAAAACCACATAGTGTAGGTATTGCTAAACTACATCAATGGTTAACAAATATACTGTATACCAGAATATTTATCTAGACATCTATGGACTGGTTAGTTCATTTGTTTGTATACTCTATAGGCCTAGAATATACTAAAGGGACAAAATACTCTCATGAATTTATCTGCTTGGTTAATTGATAGATGGATAAGATGGTGGATAGATAAGAATCTGGTCCTTGCAGTTGTCATATTTTCTTCTAGAGCTCAAGTTAATACATACTAAGATCATGATAGGACTCACTTCTCCAGGACCTTGATGCCTGATGTATTTTCAGTATGACCCAAGAATTTCAGAAATACCTGGTCCAGGAGTCAAGGTGTTGCCTGCTTGAGAAGGTGATAGAGGATGCTCCTCCTCCATTCTCCCTAGTTATCTATGATCTCAGGGAACATCCAAAGGCCCATACCATTATTTTCATGGAGGTAATTATTGGTCACAGCTATTCTAGCTTTCCAACATCTCAAGTCACTCTTTTGTACAAAGATTTCTATCCTGGTGAGTCTTTCAGAACCTTAAAATATCGAAGAAGCCTCTTAAATAATCCAGAAATGGCTGCTCAAAAGCAGACAAAAGAAAAAAAGTAACAAGGAGGAGTCATGTAGGAAGGACACAGAGTGGAGCATAAGCAATATTAGACATTGGTGACTAAAAGTGGAAGCATTAAATATCAAGTCTGAAAGTAAGCAAAGCAGCTAAAATTAGCTTTAGGGCAGATATGAAGAGGACTTTTATTAGAAATATAATCAAAATTTGGAAGAGTCTGATTTCCCATTTTATAGACCAAGTAACAGAGTCTCACTTCATGGTCTTGTCTAAAGTTGCAGGCCCAGTTTACTAGTGAAGATTTAACCAGATTTCACTTCTATTATTACCTCTTCTTAGTGAATTAGGAGAAGGGAAAGAATTGGACAAGAGATTAATAGAATTATCACCATGGCCTGACTATCCAAGATGCCCTTTGATGGGCTCTGTCCCTTCACAAATGTGTCAATTCTTCTGATCATGGTCACTTTTCACTAATCCAGCTTACAGCAATCCTCTTTGAAACAATACATCCAACCTCATTGCGAGGGCACTGGACTGTCTGTCTCTAGGGAAAGTTTATTGATACTACCTGTAACTGAGTGCTCTATTTCTTTAACAGCTTTGGAGCTAAAGACATTAAGAGACAACAGTTCCAGATGACTTTTTTAAGGATTCTCATCCAAATTTCTAGTTTATTCTTTGGCTCCCTTACCACTTCTAGTGGATTACCACCATTATATATAGTCTTTTTAGGAAGAATTATTTGATTCTATTGTTTGTAAAAATTACTTGCCTGCCTCATTTTTTTATTGCTTGATGGTTATTTCCATTAAGGAAAAGCACAGCTTTGCTATAACCAAAACCTCTTAAACAATTCTCCAACTTAAATGTACCAGGCTTGGTTTTTAATATTATCTTTTAAAATTCAGGAAAAGAAAAAAATAATACTCTCCTATGCTTGTTTCAAAAATCATGATATTGCCTTAATTTTCAATTTTATTCAGCATTATTAGTTTTCCAGGAAGACCAATAATAGTGCATCATTTTTGGGTTCTGCTCTACATCTTATAAAGTTCCTTCATACATTATCTGACTTGAGTCTTATAGTGGCCTGCCAAGGTAAACAGATCAGTCACCATCATACACATTATAGATGAAGAAATCAATGCTAAGTGTTGGCTGGACTTTCCAAAAGTCACATAGCCAATGAGAAGATAGAGTGTTAAAACTTAGGTCTTTTGAGTTTATGATATCTTCTTTTTTAAGTACATCATTCTAAAAAACAAAGGAGACGAGATAGATGCCTTATTTTTAATCCTCCAATGGTTTATTTTTTAACCTTGTAATTACCATCTTCAGAAAAGTGGCATCATTCCTGGTTATGTATCTTTATTGAAACTTGTCTTTTGATTTTATGTGTTTTTTCTCTCAAAGAGGAGAGGAGAGACATATAATATGTTAATGCTCACTGTGATTGAAAGGCAAAAGTTATAAATCAAATAACAATAGGGTGTAAAATCATCTTACATTGAGAATAATAAGAGATGATCTTAATTACTGCAAAATTACTCACTTCAGCAATAAATTGGATAGATTGTAGGAAGAGCCGATTTCTCATTCTCATGAATAAATTGTTGCTTTAAATAGCTTGTTTTGTGCCTAGTAAGGAGAATGGAAGCATCCAGCTAGTTTTGTGATGTATAACATCAAATAGTTGAGATAATTTTCACTGTAATTATGAAAGAATAAGTTTGTCTCCACAGTGGGAGTGCTGTTCCCTTAGGAATGTGGATGAGTCATTTTCTTATAACTAGTGATGAACAATGGACTTAAACATGAGACTGTTTGCACTTAGAGAAGTTAACAACAGTATGAAGAGCAGCTGAAGCAACTTTGGAAAATAGAATCAGCCTCAGGCTATTTAACAACAGTGGATTAGAGGTGCAGATGGTTTGTATGCTATGTTTATTAATTATTTGGGAGGAAGGAGATATTAAGTTGGTAAAGTTTGCCCAGTACACTAAGTTGTCTCTGAGAGTAAATACATTATATGATTGTGAGAAACTCCAGATGGAGTATTAGATACTGTGCTCCCAGAAAATATTAGAAGACCCTAAAATAGAATGTGTGGCTAAAAAATAGCCTCAGCTATGTATGTAGACATTTTTACCCTTGTGACAGTTCAATCAGTCACTGTGGGGGCTAGAGTCAAATAGGTGTTTAAAGTGTGACAATAATGGAAACTAAAAGTACTTTGTAAGAAATTCATAATCCACATGACAGCTGCCATGATTCTTACAATCTCGCTTCTCAAAAGGAATGCCTTTGTTTATGTGTGATTATTTCATCTGAGAAAAACCAGAGAGAGTAGATGTTTCAAGATAAGAGGAACACATAATGTTAAAAGATGGTTTTAAGCCAAATACAAACCAAATATAAATATCATATTTATTTGATGATAGCAAACACCCTTGATTGTGCTCAAAACCATGAAAACAATGTGAGGAATCAAATTCTTCTTTTTACCCTATTGTCCTTAATGTTTGATCAAAGGAATACTTAATGCAAATGAAAATTAAATTATTAGATTAAAAAATATTATGGATCCTCTACCGTGAAATAAAAACCTAAGAGGGGTTCAGGACCTCACAATGATAAACTACATTGATTGTTTTTAAACATATTTGGTCAGATGACCACCACTATCTGAAAATATCAGTCAAGTGTAGGTTTAAGAAAGGCCTTTCTCATACACACAGAATTACAATTAGTACATTGACTCATTATATTTTCAGTTGCCTGTCTTCTGTTAGACAATCTTGTCTGGATAGATTACTGTTTAACTGTGTACACAGGTTCAGGGAAGAATGAATTCTACAAGTAGTATTGAGAATGTAGTGTGTGTCAGACCATGTACTTAGGTCTGGGAATACCAGACTAGGTCCTCGTCTTTTGAGAAATTTTCACACAAGATGCTTAATCATATTTCAATATAATACAATAAATGGCTCAAGAGACATAGATGTTTTATGATGCCTTGGGGACCCAGAGATAGTACCACTAAACTCATTCTAAGTAGGGAAGGGAAGATTTTTGGAGAGGGTAACAGTGAAGTTAAAATTTGAAATATGAGTAGGATATTTCAAGTTAAAAATGGATAAATATATTCTATGTGAACACCATGAGGTAAAGAGGAATACTATGTGTGTCATATAACTCCAAATGGATTTTTTATTTCATTTATATTTTTCATTTATTATCTTATGAGAGTATAAAAGGTACATGTGTGTGTTTTTGTAGATTTGTAGAGGAGTGTGTGTGTGTGTGTGTGTGTGTGTGTGTGTATGTTGTGAACTAGGCTGGGACTAGAGGAAGGCTTCTAAAATACAGTTTTGTCATTTATAGAGGGGAAAAACTTAAAATAGTTTGGATCCTCCATGATAAATGTTCTGTTGTCCCAACACACGCTGTAAATTTGAATCCAGGGAGCCTTAATAGACTTGTTCTATCTGATCTTGACTGCTGTGAAATAGTCTCAGACTTGAGACGTGGGAAATATCAAAAAGCTTCTTTGGCCACTTCAGGATGAAGGTCACATCCATATTAATTGCCCTTATAGTGAAGGCTTGCTGGAGGCCACCTGGCAGAACATCTGGAGCTCATGTTGCTGCTGCTTCCAACACGGCACCATTTCCAGCCCTACTCTGACTTCAAAGACCCATCAAGGTTGACGGTAAGGACCTGGGAAGGGACATAGCAGAGATTTACTGGCCGAGGCTCAGGTGTCTCATTGGATAACAAAATTCCCTTGTCTCAGTTTCAGGACTTAGCAAAAGAGAGGTGATTTAAATTTGATATTTTCCAAAATGCCCTTTGGACAGATACCTACCGTAAAAAATGTTAGTTGATTTCTTAGGTTTTGGATTGAACATGAATCCAAATGATCTATTTTGCATATCAGTGAAATAAACACCATCACTTTAGGGACCCCTTTGTACATTTGAGCTCATTTTGAATACTGTGAACTTAGTCTTTTTTTGAATCAAAGGGAAGGAAAGAAATAATATACATGAGGGCGTCATTGAGTCTTATCGACCCTCATCCAGAACTCAAACTCAGACCCAACAAGAGGAAGTATTTAATGAAGTCTCTGAGAGAAATGAATCTCTCAGGATGGGGTCACATCTCCCTAACTTGAGTTTGTGGGGTCCATGAGCATAAGTTACCTACAGAGAAAAGGGCTACAAAGCCACTGTTGACTTGTTTTTCATTGGAGTTCCTCAAGGTGTTTAATTCCTTCCCTTCATGGCTATATTTGCCGTATTCTTAATTCTCCATGGTTACTTATTTCAACTTGTTGTGAATGCATGTGATGTAGGGAAGAAGAAATAGTCCTTGACGAAATAAGTGTGAGAAGCAAGGGGTATTCAAGTGAGGAGGTTTCTTTCTTCCAAGATTTCTCCTAGATTTTACATGTTAATGCCTAATGCAAACTTCAAAGAAAGAGTGTGGTTTGGAGAAATAGCTCCCTACCTTGTTTCCTTACCTTATCTGTTTTTTAAATTTTTTCAAAGCATTTCATGGAACACACTTTGGGAAATGCTGGCTAGGCTATGATATTCAAATAGATTCTTTTCATTTGCTTCTCAGTACCTATTAGCATCCTGCTGGAGGCAACCACTTCAATAAGTCTCTCACTACCCAAGACCAGTCCTGACTGGTCAATGTTGGACCCTATCTTGGCCCATGTATTGAATTTTGTATCACCTTGCCTAAACTCTCCACCAACAGTCTGTTTGTGGTGAAAGTGGACCACTGATCCCGGTCTTCTTATATTATGTTGGGTTAGGAGACAGGCAATAAATGAGTAGAAAAGAATAGTATGCTGAATGGTGATCAGTGCTACGGAGAAAATTAAAGGAGGATAAGCAGCAAAAGAAATGAGAGGTGAGTTATTATTTCATGTAAGGAGGCCATAAATAGCTTCTTTAATTAGGTGATGTTTGGACAGAGACCTACCACAGATGCATAAATGAATTGATGATAACAGACGGCTGTAGATTATGTGGGCCTCATGGTAACTTTGGATAAAATTTATTTTTTCCAGAATCGTCATTAAGCTCTATTTGAGAATCCCTAGTGGGGATTGTTTTTATAGTTCAAGTTCACTTATCTGGAAAGGTATAAATACCTATTTTCCTCTTTAAAAATATACTAAGCCATTAACAAAATGCTAGTTGGTACCATTCTGATTTTCTTTCAATGGAACTCTTAATCTAAACTTAAACTATTTATAAAAGGAAGAATTTCTCAGCTCTGTGTATGCTTTTGCAGTCACTCATAACTCTAAGAATAGTTGCAGTCTAATTGCATGATTTCTATTACATGACAGGTTTCTTCTCTGAATCAGAATCACCTTTCTATCTTGCTGAACTGACATATGTATTCTCGACGAAAATTTGATTTTCTGTTATTTGTCTTCCTGAGAAAATCAGAGTCCACCTGCCTATTACTACTAATTTCTCTTATTTTGAACATTCTCATATTTTAAAATCATAATAATGATAATAATAACAGCTCAGTTTACTTTGCAGGTCCCATTACAATTTTATATATACATTTCACCAAATTAACTTCTACGACCAACTCACAATCAAAATATTTTTGAACAATTACTATGCGCTGGTGCTGTCCAAGGTGCTGAGACTACAGTAATGCAGTAGACAGTCTAGGACCCTTCTTTCAAGTAGTTTACATCCCAGAGTAGACAAACTACATGAGATACTATGAGTTTTTTCTGTTTTATAGGTGAAGAGACTGAGGGAATTTGAACTTAAGTTTGCCTCACTTTAAAGCCTGTGCTGTTCATAGCTATGTCATTTCTGCATCTTATGAAGGGAAAAGGGAAACTCATCAATAAAATAAGAGTTCAGTAAAGTATTTGTTCATATTTCATGCGTAAAGGCATGATGCCAAGTTCTGGAGTAAAGATTTCTTGTGTTGTAAGTCAATGATTCTCCAGGTTTACCTTGGAAAAAAACCAGTTGGGGTACTGATTTAAAAGAAAGATCTCTCATCTCAATCTTCAAGCAGTAGGGCTGAGGTAATCTGCATATTGACAAGTGTCTCAGGTGATTCTGATGCAGATGACTTGTTAGTCAAACTTTGTGAAATGAATTTGATAGTAGTAAGGTCCTGCAAAATGCTAAGGCAGACAGTCTGTAATTAAGCTAATGGGTTCATCAGACAAGACAGGCATGAACAGGGCCATGGAAGTGCAGCTTCAAAGCGAGCCCCTGATGAGTTAGAAACATTGAAAAGGTAGAGATACAACCTTGATCTTGATCTCGGCCTTTTCTTTTTCTTTTTCTTTTCTTTTCTTTTTTTAATATCAGACAGTGCTAGTTGGTTTGTTTCTGTTGGTCTATGTCTGAAGTCCAGTTACTTGGATCAGGCCATGTAGACTCCCTTGGATTTCATCACTCAGGGGAGTCTCAGTCCCATGCTCATTAGAAACACACACATCAGAAGCCTTGAACAAGCCTCTTCCTAAAACTGGAAAAGAGGTCTTGACCACACTACTTTTAATATCAATGATCACAGATTAATTTTAAAGTATAAAGCACCCTGCTTTTGTTATCCAACTCTAAAGGTAGAGATTTTAAAGCATTGCAGGTTTTGAAGAAGATGACATGCACAAAAATAACAGAAACATTCAGGATTTTCAGACAAACCATTATAATGATGTTTCTGAATTCATTTGAGATATAGTCCATAAACCTAAATATATTATTTAGTTGCTAACATTTAACACAAATACTGTTTTTTGCTTATAAAATGTTCTTTGTTGACTTCATTTTACATGGAAAAAGCCACCAAAAAAAGTATTGAAAACATCTTGAAAGACTTGTGCTGCTCTAACGTCTCTTTCACAGGTAAATAGTAACTTACTCATAACTTCAAGGATTTGTGATATCAAGCCAGCAGATTCTTTGTATGAAATTTGAAATGACACTTAATTACACTCTTTTTAGGAGGCAAGTGGATGTTTTTAATTCAAGTAGTTTATTTTATAGGTCTTTTGTCCTTGTATAGTTTGAGGAAAAGGATAGGCACATTGTCTTTTCCTGTCTCTTGAGAAGGTATAATTTCTAGAAACTATTCATTTCAAAGATCCTTTGCAATGCTTCTATTGCAGCTAACTCTTGAGAAATCCTTTTAAAGACACCAGGGAAGAATGTTGAAGACAATCTACTGGCAATTGAAAAACTCACTGAGGTCACCTTTTTCATCACCAATGTCTAAAGGGTCTGAGCTATCAACAAGTTAGTCTAAATAAATGAATCCCCTGGTGAATTAATGTGCTTTTAACTGAAAGTCACTCTTTTAAAATAATGTTGCTACATTTGTGGTCTATTAACTTAATGACTCAACTTATGAGAATTTCAAAGTTTGACAGACCAGAAAGTATTTGGGGACAACTCCCAAATTTCATCAGGTAATTGACATCTCATGTCACTTATGTCAAGATTTGGAAGTAACTGTGAATAAGTCAGTGTCCAGCACCTGGTGTTTCTTAAGGGTTTAAGAAAACCTTAAGCGGTATGTTTTTAGTGACTTAAAGGGAAAGAATAAGTGTTAATCATTTCATTTTATCTGTGATTCTCCTGTTCTTTAAATAAAATTCAAATATTTTCCATACTCTCTGGAGATTATATATTTACTATCTCTCTCTCCTACTCTGTCTCTCAACACGAACTTGAGGGTTTTGTCACAGCACTTAGCTCTTAGATGGTTAATAGATATTTGTAGAATGAATGAATGGATGAATTAATAGGAAATTGAGTTTACGATTGCACAGAATACATTTCTGAATGAAGGAAGGAAGCACGGAGGGGAAAAGCACAGTAAAGACAGCCACCATCAGGAGACAGGGTGAAAGCTTGCCTGACCCCCTGCACCTGCTTCTATCACGTGTGGAGCAGTGTCGCAGAAAAATCCACCGCATGTGCCACCACGAGGCCAGAGTTACACTTGCAGATCTTCTGCTTAACAACTGTTTGACCTTGGACAAGGAAGTTTAACTACTTTCATTCTAATTCTTCATTCTAAAAATAGGTTTTGGTGTGAATCTCCTTCAGATGATCATGAAAGGCACATTCCATTCTGTTTGAAGCTTTGAGCACTTCTTCCCGAATAGTCTGCTGCCCTGTATCCTGTGCTCTGGAAGGAGAGAACGATTTCATTGTAAAATTTTGTCTACGCATTTCCTGAGTATCTGTCGAGAAGCCCTGCGATTCACTCAGGCTTAACTTACAAAGTGGCAGTTCTCTCCCTTCAGGGCAAACACATCAGCTGCTGTGTTTACAAAACCAGTGAAGGCGTATTCTCTTTCTCTTTTAAAGTTTATTCATGCCTCCATGTGCTCAGGGAGGCATGACTAAGCTGCATGGTGTGAGGGAGTCTCAGGAAGTGGAAGTCTTTTAATAACTATAGAGCCTGGGTCTAGCAATACAGATTGATTAAAGTGGCACAGCTCTTATAATTTATTTCGTGCATATAAAGGTAATTTTTACATATAAAAATGGAGCCTTCCTCTATCAGGCAGCATCCAGGCACATTTTCACATAATTTAGCTGCATAAAGTACTGAACTGAGAATCAGCAGCTGTGGGTTTGGTTTATGTCTCTGACTTGTTTTTTTTGACCTTGTCTTAGGCCATGACTGACTATGAGGGGAAAAAAGCATAGCAAAGGCTCTATGCGCTTAATAATTACCAAGTGTGTACCCTTTCTACCTCCAACAAAAAAGAAAAAGAAGGAAAAAAACCTACAGTCTCTGAACACATTTCATTTCTGTATCAGCTTTTACTCTGATTTAAACTTCAAAAGCCTAAAGGGTAATATTTTTAAAGCATAAATTTGATCACACTTAAAAGTCTCTGATAATTCTAACATTGCATTGCCTGTGGGAATAACTCCTAACTCCATTGCATGGCCTTGAAAGCCCTTCACACCTTGCCTCAGCGTACCTCGTACCTCAAAGCTGACCAAACGGACAGAGCAGGTCCCTGTCCCTCTACCTGGTCTCTCACCCGCTCTGCTCCGCTCCGCTCCTCCGCCTTCTGCACCTGCTGTAGTGAATTACTCTCTGTTCAGGAAACACACCACGCGCTTTTCCTCCGTACTCTCTTTGCTGATGCTGTTCCTTCAACTTAGCATGGCCTTACATTTTTACCCCCTTTGCCGCAGGATGACCCAGAAAAACTCTTCCGCACAGCTTTCGCGAACATTTCTCTCCTTAACCAGAAATAAGTATGCTGCCATAATAGTGTGTGTACAACTACGCCGTTGTATTTAACTCATGTTAGACTAATTTTTACTTGCGTGTTTCCAACTTAGAGATCTCTGAGATCAGGGACCATTTCTTGTTTATTTTTAATCCTCTTGTGCTTTCCACAGTTCTTGTTTGTTCTAAGTGACCGCTCAATATTTGATAGATGGTATTGAATTTCCAGTAAAAAATGTTTTATGTTGTTTTATTTGCTTTTAACAGAAGTGAGATAATGGAACTGATTTAAACCAATTATGATTCTAGCAAAAATTGTAATTTAACAGGTACTTGTGAGTATGAAGTAAACATAGTATTAATACTAACATCTACCATTACTGAATGTTTACTGTGTACTTGGCACTATGTTAATGTTATTTAACTGAATTCATTTATTATATCTGAAAGTGGGTATTATTTCCATCGCAGATGAGGCAAATGGAGCTAAGAGAGGACAAATTGCTTGATCAAGATATCAGAGCTCAGGGGCTGGCAGAGTGGCGTAGTGGTTAAAATTGTGCACTCTGCTTCGGGGTCCCCAGGGCTCATGGGTTTGGATCCTGGGCGTGACCTAGCACTGCTCATCAGGCCACCTTATGGCAGCATCCCACATAAAATAGAGCAAGATTGGCACAGATGTTAGCTCAGTAACAATCTTCCTCAAGCAAAGAGCGGAAGATTGGCAACAGATGTTAGCTCAGGGCCAGTCTTCCTCACAAAAGGAAAAAAAAATTCAGAGCTCATTCATGGGTTGGCCTAGACCTGAATTCAAGCTAATTTGGCTCCAGTCTATAAGACTAAGAGTCCTCCTCAGTTCCTCTCTATTCCTTTCTCTCCACCTCCAACCTAGGCAAGTCTTGCTGATATTACCTCTCCAATAGAGTCTCAAATCCGTGTGTTTTCCCCCCATTCCCATTTTGATCCTGGCTACCACCGTTTCTTATCCAGACTATGTGGTAATCCCACATTGGTCTACCTGTGCTTACTCTTGCCCTTTACCTCATTCTTCACCCACTTCTAGAATCCTTTTGTAAAAACACACATATTACCATGTCACCTTCTGCTTAAAGTTTTCCAGTGGCTTCCTATTGACATTAGGATAAATTCAAGGCCCTTTTTACAGCGTGTGTGATCTGGCCCAAGCGTTCCTCTCAGATTTCATGTCATATTAGCCTGCTGTTACACAGAATTCTCCAGTTGGACAGGTCTTCTTGTTTCTCAGATCCTCCAACTTTGCTCTTATCTCAGGGCATTTGCACTTGCTGTGCCGTCTGCTTGCACAGCTCTTTCTCCAGGTAACTTCACGGCTAGATCTTGCTAATCGTTTCTGTGTCAGAGAGGCTTCTTAGGTCTAACATACCCTCTATTACTTCTATCATATTACTGTTTTTTCATCTTCCTGACACTCACCGCTTTTTGAAATCATCTTCTTTATTATTTCTCCCCTTAAGAATAAAATCTCAGGATGCTAGAGATGTTGTCAATACTCTTTACTGCTGTAACCCCAAATCTAGTCAAAGCACATATTTCACATTATTTTATGCCATTGATAGGTAGAGTTATAGGAAAATCCATGATTGATTTCCATTTGCAATTTTCAAGCTGATTATCACTCCTCTGGTTTGCACTTCTGAAACATTTTCCTCAAGTCAATGATATGCTATATTGGAAAATGAACTCAAACAGGCCAGATCTAAAATTCTGGTTCCACCATTTATTGGACTTGTGACTTTGGGCTCTTTGACTCAATCTCTTCATCAGTGGGCTTCCTAAAACAAGGTAATACTACCTGCCAAACGACTGGCACACTGTTTGGTACTCAATATTTCAAAGTTATCTTTATGTTTAAATATCACAGGAGAGATGTAAAGAAGAAATACCAGAGACTAGTTTCTGGAGGGGTAACCAAGGAAGGCTCAGTGGTGAGGTAGGAGGTACAAGCTGGGTTGAAATGATTTCTATATAGACTGTAATGAGAAATTTTGAGTGGCAAGAGCTGCTAACAAGAACATACCTGTGAAAAATAAAAACCTTCTTTTGAGTATTAAGAGTTGAAAAGTTTTTCTAGATTAGAAGAGTTTATTTAGAGTAGTAACTTAAAGGACATTTGTGGGAAAGATGGCAAAAAAAAAAACTGGGATAAAGTGAAATCAGCGAGACTCAATTCTCATACCTAACCTAACTGCAACTTGGAATTTGCTAATGCACTTTATCTATAAAATAGATAATAATAATGAATTGTGAATTTTACTATATCCACATTATATTAATTTTCTTTCTGCATTCACATTAATATACTATGTGGTACTATCATTAACATGTTAGTAAATAATTTTATTTGCAAATATTATTAATGAATTATAAACTATTAAAAGATATCTTATATATGATATGTATTATGTGGTTGTGTGTATATCCATAGATGTATAATATCCATCTATAAGAGATGAGTTGTAGTTGCTAGGGGAACATAAATTTTGAATACACAAATCCAAGACTGGATCTCTTGAATAAATATTCAGATTCAGTTAATTCTTTGTTATCTTGTATGTTAGTTCATACAATGTCCATGGCTACTATTTCACTTTTTGACTCAGATCAGGTATTGTTAAACATGTCTTTTTTTATTATTATGTATTTTATTGAGGTCACATTGGTTTATAACATTATATAAATTTCAGGTGTACATCATTATATTTTCACTTCTGTATAGACTGCATCATGTTCACCACCAAAAGTCTAGTTTTTTCTGTTACCAAACATATTCGCCCCTTTACCCCTTTTGCCTTCTTCCCTGTCGCCTTCCCCTCTGGTAACCACTGATTTGTTCTCTGTATCAATGTGTTTGTTTGTGTATCTTCCATATATAAGCGAAGTTATACGTCATATAGTAATTGTCTTTCTCCATCTGACTTATTTTGCTTAGCGCAATACCCTCAAGGTCCATCCATGTTTTTCGTTAAACACATCTTATGAGTTGTTTGTATTTTAAGGAAAGATTATTAACTATAAAAATCTGTTGTTTTATATCTTTGCTTCTTCTTTTTTCCCTCCTTAAGAAATAGAACAGATATCATGCTTTTAGTTGCAATTTTTTTAAAGACAATATTTGAATTAAATTTTTATCTATCTTATTGGGAAGTAGAGAAAAGGAGAGAAAGGGAGTAACTAGATTATTGAGACTCCCTAGGTGGCAAATACTGTGCTAGTAGGTAATTTCACACCTTATTTTAATTCAGTTTTTATAGCTCTGATGATATGAATGAACTTATATTTTAAAAAAAATCATAATGAGTGCCTGGAATCAGAGGCAAGGATCCATAAAAAGCTTTCAGGCTCTTTTTTTTTTTCTGAATGATCTCCAAAATTCAGGCAATGTACCATTTCATACATTTTCTTAAAAATCTCTATTGCAGAGTACTACTAGTGTGGAAAAAATTAGAAATTGACTCTGAGACAAGTGATTATTTTAAAAATATTAGAGACATGAACGTGTCTGGGTTAAAATACACCAAGGAAAATAATATTGAGAGGGAGTTTGTGGAGAAATGTAATCAGAGTAGCTGGAGGTAACTGCTGATTCTGCTTCTGACTTTAGTCAAGTCACTGCATCAGAAACTCAATATCTTGATTTACAATAAAGGTTTATTAGGTAGGATAATGGCTAAATTGCTGCAGAAAAAAGTGATAAACATAGTGGTTGCAATGCAATCGAAATTTGTTTCTCATTCTGAAAATTTTATGTCAGAAGGAATTCCGGGACCCAGGTTTCTTATATTCTTTTGCTCCACGATCTTATAGGGAATTTTCCACATCTACTTGTTTGTGGCTATGCTGATACCATGTCTGTGCTCCAGACTGTAGGAAATGGGGAAAATAGAGTCCAGGGCAAACCTTTTCCCTTTAACCAGTTGAAGTGTCAGTAATGTGCATTATTTCTTCTTTCATTCCATTGTTGAGCAATTAGTCATTTGAATACATAGAGTTGCAAGAGAGACTAGGAATTGTTAGAATAACTGGGTGGACAAACGTCCTGTGAATACTTAATTACGATGGACAAAGGGGCTAGTGGATTTGGGGTGACAAACCGTAGTCTGCCACTAAAGGGTTGATATTTCTCTCATTAATTTATAAATGCAGGGAATTTCTAGCAGATATAAAGAACTAATGCCTAAATGTTTCTTACTTTTTAGGAGGCAAAGCCGGCCTTAAGATGCTTCTGGGGCTTATAGCCAATCTGTATCTGAATTTGCTACTCAAAAGCCTCTTTTATTAAAAATCGTGTCACTGAGAAGGATTTGACCTCTTCTCCCTCTCTTCATCCCAGGCCATGTTTTACCATTGTGTGACTCCCTGATACATAGTGTGCTCCAGTGGTTCTCTAGTATCTGGAGATAGGTTACTGATTTCCCCAACATCATCTGATATGTGTTGGCCACTGTTCCCATCCCCACCCCCAATTACTTGAACAGTCAAGTTGCAAGTGGCTAATTACTTTCATTTGGTCAATTGTTCTTGTAGAGCCTGCGTTTGTAGAGCTGTGAGTTCTCTCTTAAAGGACAAAATTGTGCTTTGGACAATGGGTATTAATCATAGTAGAAAACAAATAATCTCTAGTCTTCAACCTGGCTTTCTTCCAATCTCGGAAATTGGCTAATTATAATTCTGTCTAAGTAATATTGCATAATGCTAGTATATGATGATAGACATGTTGGTTGAAAATATCTGTGCAGTTTTTCCGTTTTCATAGTCATTTCACATGTAGCCAACTCTAATTTTTAGTGTTAGGAAGTTTTCTTCTAAAAGATATATTAAAATAAATGTGACATGAAATTCAACCAATATGAAGTTAATACAATGGAACAAACTTCTGCTACCTCAGACTTTCAGCTGTACTGCACAAAGATAAATAACGCCAATAGTTTGGTGATATTTAATACAGACATGTCTCATGCATAAATAGGCAAACTTATAGTCTTTAATGAACATGCAGGAACATACCATTGGCATTGCTCTGTACCTTGCTTCATTTTTTCACTTAATCACGCATATTCCAGCACAATGATATCTAACTCATTTTTACCCTAAGGGGTACACTATTTCATTGTATAGATGTGCCATCATTTATGTAATTAGTCCCTATTGATGGGCTTCTCGATTGCTTCCAGATGTTTGCTATTATGTATAGACCTGCCATTTACATCCTTGTGCATAAATCTTCCTCTACATATGCAAATATACTTGTAGGAGAGATTCGCAGAAGAATTATTGTTACAAAGTTTCCTTTTACTCTGATATTTAGGAAGGGGTTCATTCACTTAAAATTTTGAGAGGAGTTATAAAAAATATAGAGTAATATGGTAAGATATAAATATAACATTGTATATGCCAATCTATCTATCTATGTATCTATCCATCCAGATACATCTATATCTACATAATTTTTATCCCTTTATCTTTATCTATTTTGTCTAGATTCTGGCCTAGGACAGAATGCTTCCACCATCCTGCCCTTTGATAAACCATTGCCCTGGCTGATTGCTCCTAGAGGCATGGTTTCATTTTGGAGATTCCTTTAAGGTTGTCACCTATTTCTGAAAAATGCAGCTGTTTACATTTTTATCCGCCTGCCTCAGAATCTAGCCTCACTCTTCAACTTTGGCTGTGATAGTGGAGTTTTTTCTTTGCTATTTTCACTCTCCATGACATTCTCCTGTTTTAAATAAGAGATGGAGTGAATAAGAATAAAAAGAATAAGCCTTTTGTACTTCTTCAATATGATCCAATCTGTTTTTATCTAAAAAAAATACTTGTATTATCTGATATATGGTTTGCAAATATCTTTTCCCAGTTGTTAGGTTGTCTTTTCATTTGTTGATGGTTTCCTTTGCTGTGCAGAAGCTTTTCAGTTTGATGTAGTCCCATTTGTTCGTTTTTTCTTTTGTTTCCCTTGCCCGATCAGACATGGTACTTGAAAACATGCTGCTAAGACCGATGTCAAAGAACGTGCTGCCTATGTTTTCTTCTAGAATTTTCATGGTTTCATGTCTTACATTCCAGCCTTTAATCCATTTTGAGTTGTTTTTTTGCATGGCGTAAAGGAATGGTCTACTTTCATTCTTTTGCATGTGTCTGTCCAGTTTTCCCAACACCATTTATTGAAGAGACTTTCCTTTCTCCATTGTATGCTCTTGGCTCCCTTGTCAAACATTAGTTGTCCATAAATGTGTGGGTTTATTTCTGGGCTCTTGATTCTGTTCCATTGACCTGTGTGTCTGTTTTTGTGCCAGTACCATACTGTTTTGGTTACCATGGCTTTGTAGTATGTTTTGAAATCAGGGAGTGTGATACCTCCAGCTTTGTTCTTTTTTCTCAGGAATCCTTTGACTATTCAGGGTCTTTTGTTGTTCCGTATAAATTTTAGGATTCTTTGTTCTATTTCTGTGAAAAGTGTTGTTGGAACTTTGATAGGGACTGCATTCAAAATATACAAAGTACTCATACATCTCAACAACTAAAAAGCAACCACCCAATTAAAAAATGGGCAGAAGATCTGAACAGAGATTTCTCCAAAGAAGATATATGGACGGCCAACAGGCATATGAAAAGATGCTCAACATCATTAGCTATCAGGGAAATGCAAATCAAAACTACAATGAGGTATCACCTCACTCCAGTCAGAATGGCTATAATCAGCAAGACAGGAAACAAGTGTTCGAGAGGATGTGGAGAGAAGGGAACCCTTGTTCACTGCTGGTGGGAGTGCAAACTGGTGTAGCCACTAGGGAAAGCAGTATGGAATTTCCTCAGAAAATTAAGAATAGATCTACCATATGATCCAGCTATTCCACTGCTGGGTATTTATCCAAAGAACTTGAAAATGCAAACACATAAAGATACTTGCACCCCTATGTTCGTTGCAGCATTATTCACAATAGCCAAGGCTTGACAGCAACCTAGATGCCCATCAAGGGATGAATGGATAAAGAAGATGTGGTATTCTATATAATGGAATACTATTCAACCATAAGAAATGATGAAATCTGGCCATTTTTGGCAACATGGATGGACCTTGAGGATATTATTCTAACAGAAATAAGTCAGAGGGAGAAAGACAAATACCATATGATCTCATTCATAAGTAAGAAGATAAAAACAACGACAAAAAAACACATAGCGACAGAGGTTGGATTGGTGGTTAGCATAGGGGAATGGGGTGGGAGGAGGGAAAAAGGGGTGATTAGGCTCACGTGTGGTGATGGACTATAATTGGGTTTTGAGTGGTGAACAGAATTTGAAATATATTACAATGTACATACGAAAGCTATATAATGTTATAATCCAATGTTACGGCAATAAAAACATAAAAAAAAAACTTGTTTTAGTTTTCTTCAACTATTTCAGTTTTTCACCTTTTTTATATATTTGCTAGTCATCTCCTTAGAAACATGAAAGTAAATAATTCTATAGTGATTTAGAAGATATCAATCCAATTTTTAATTCTTCTGGTGATTTTCTTTAAGTTTTTAGAGTGAATGTGTCCATTGTATACATATATCCAATCATCGTGTTATACACGTAAACATCTTACAACTTTATTTGTCCATTATAGCTCAATAAATACGGAAAAAAATAAAGTGCATCTATCCAATTCAATATATTTCTTTAGTTACCAAAATAAAAACAAAATGATAACTTTTGACTCATACTCACGCAGAATAGACAAATTAATACACTCTTCTCTGGATTTCCTCTCATAATTCTCATATTTTTAAATTATAAATCCACATTATTCTTATATATTTTTAAAAAGCCCACTACATACTAAAAAGTTGGAATATTTCTTTATTAGCTTTCTCAGAGAGTTTGAATAAGTGCTAAATTTTCTGAGTATTGAGTGATTTTGCCTGTATATAAAATTTGTCTTGGCACAGGGATGTTGTTATTGTGGTTGATGTCTATCTTCATCCTTCTTCCCTTTTCATCATCATCATCATCATATTTTATTTTATTTTTTTTTTAAAGATTTTATTCTTTTCCTTTTTCTCCCCAAGGCCCCCCAGTACATAGTTGTGTATTCTTCGGTGTGGGTTCTTCTAGTTGTGGCATGTGGGACGCTGCCTCAGCGTGGTCTGATGAGCAGTGCCATGTCCGCGCCCAGGACTCGAACCGACGAAACACTGGGCCGCCTGCAGCGGAGCGCGCGAACTTAACCACTCGGCCACGGGGCCAGCCCCTCATCATCATATTTTAGACACTTGATGTTGCTTCTATTGTTCTTTCCTTCCTCTGGAACCCGGCATTCTTAGGTTGAGTATATATTCACTGTTCTTATCTGTCACGTTCTTTCTTATACTTTCAGTTTTTTTTCTTCCTTGGTTTTTTCTCCTTCTCTTTTAATTTTAAGAGAGATTGTCACGTTTCCTGATGCTTAGTGGCCTGATTTTCTTTCTCATCCTGTTCTACCTCTTATATGTAAAATGCATATTACATTAAAATTCATATATGTTAAATTCTGCTATTGAATTCTAGGTATCTTGAAAGATTCCCTACTTTTCTATAATTTTTGCTTTGCACCCTTATCTCAACACTGTTCTATCTTCATAGCTACCTAAGCCATTTTGTAGAAGCTATTCTTCCTAGGTTCTTTATTTTCCCTCCAGGATACTTAACTGGTAACTAATAAAATTTCATTTTTTAATGAAATATTCCCTTTAGAAACATGCTCTTACACTAAGACGTCCTGGTAGTGTTCTTTTATCTCTTTTGACGTGATATTTTTCCTTTATAGACACCATTTTCTCCCTTCTTCATCTTGAAACTAAGAGAGATATTTATAGGTCCCATATTTGCATGTGAGATCCTTGATGCCTCTGTCATTGTCCACTTGCCTCTGCTACCTCCTCCCACTCAGATTCAAGTATGAAAGCCAGGTTGATTATGCAGAGCCTGTGTCCTGATTTGCAAACTCTCAAGCATACCTTTGGTGTGCGTCTGGTGGTGCTGAGCTGAATAGTCTCTTTCAAGTTCTCTGTAGCAGCTAGAAAGCAGAGTGAAGGAAAGAATACAGTCTCCTGTATGTAAAGCTCCCAAGACTTCCCTTGACTTTCCTAAAACGTTTTCTTTCCACTGCATCCTCCAATATAACACAGCCCTGCCCCACCTTTCTGCATGATGATTTTATACACAATGGCAATAATACTCTCTAAATGGAAAGAGAGAGGGCATTGCAGATGGAGAAAAGGAAGAGTGGGCAGCACTCTCTCTTTGGCAGGCCTAGATGTTGTCTCTCTGTTGGGGAAATGACTGACTTTTATCCGGTCAGTCTGGCTCCATGTCCTGGATTTAGGTACATTAACTGGACAGTGATATTGCACTACACCATTTGATGTCCTCTCTCCTCATTTGCAGGTTGGAACATGTGTTTTATAGTCCAAAAATGTTTTTCAATTCATTCCTATCAATAATATAAATACTGGACATTTTTCCAGGATTGGACCTGTGCCTTTCTTTTATCATTGGTTCCACAATTAGTTGACATCTTTTTTTCTTAACGTCACAGCTGGGGTGACCAACTTGGCCCAGTTTATCGGGGAAGGGGGTTGCATGTGTCCCAGGAACTCCCTCCATCTGGCAAATTGAAAGAGCTGGGCACCTTAAAATTCGCAGCTTGTTAATCTTCCTAAATTTTAGTTTTGATTATGTTATTTCACTGCTCTAAACTTTCTAGGGTTACCTATTTTCTCCCAATAAATGCATTTCTTCCACTAAACCTCTCCACATGATTGGTGCCCTTTCTACATTTGTTCATGCTGCTCCCTCTAATTACCATCTTTTTCTAGCTAATGACATATTTTCCCATCTTATGCTTTTCCAAATATGTCAAATTTTTAATATTTTCAAAATCTTTGCATTATTTGTTCATAATGTTGTCTTATGCTTTTAAAAGTTCCTGCTGCATCTGTGGTTGTTTTATGTTTCTATTCTGAATTTCCTATTTTGTCCTCTTTTTCTTAATTAGTTTTCTTATAGGCTTTTATTATTCTTTTTGGAGTATGCATTTCTTAATTATTTTTGGGTATTCACATTGCTCTCTCTCTCCTTCTGATTTATATTTATCTGCTATAGTTTTTCATCCCTTTGTTTTCCTTCTTTCGTGTTCATTTGTCTTAAGTGTTTCTTCTGAAAACAACATATGGCTCCATCTTGTTTTTTCTTAAATCCAATTTGAGAGCATTTATCTTTTAATCATCAGGGTTAATTTGTGCAGAATTTTAATTACTTATTTGTCAGGACTTTCCATTAAATTTTATTTAAAATTTTAATTTATCATCTTTTCTTTTCTTCTCTATTGAAAATCTTCTTTTAGAAATATCAATTATGTAGACCATATTTTATTTTTTCAATTTTTTTACATTACTGATTTTCTGCTCTCCTTAATAGAATATCAGCCATCTCTGGGCAAGGCACAAACCATGGTATAGGACTGTATTCCTCTGGTTGACTTGGTGGATGGGAAAAATATCTTTTTCTTTGCCAAAAGTGCTTCTACTACTGTTACTCCAGGCTAAACCACTCAATATTTACTCTAGAATAAAATCCCTCACCCACACTCCTGCATAAACTTGCTCAGTTTTTTTTCAAATTTTGGCCATTGTACTCTGATGGGGTGTCAACTTAGGTGACAGCCACTGGAACTACACGATTTGGGCCATGAGTAATGGGCAGCCACTAGCCCTATTGGTGTTTTGTGACCACCCTTGCCCACCTATCCATGCACCTACTATGGTTTGCCTGCTGCCTCTTTTGCTGCCACTGTTTCACTCCTATATCAGGTAGAGTGGACACCTATTGTGTTATGGGTTGGAGAAAGCTGCCAGTGTTTCTGATTCATGCTTATGACCCCTTGTGTAGCTATTCAGAAATGCTTCCCAACAACACCATCATTTGGAGAGCTCCATTCTGGAAAACGTGAGCTGAAGGCTCACATTTAGTAGCAAAGATGCCTTTCACCTTTGGCCCACTGCAGAATCTTTCCAAATTGTGTCCCTGGGCCTTAAACAACCCAAGCCAAGGAGGGGAAAAGAAAGAAGATGGTTAAAATTCTCAACTCCAACCAGTTTTTGGCCCTTTTCCATGCCTGGTTGGGTACCTGCTTAACTTTCTTCTTGATCTTCCTAAGCTTCTAAGCTTGGATTTCTGAGTTTTAATGGCCATATCTGAGTACAGATCTGCATTAACTGAACCTGCTATATCATTTTTGAACTCAGTGGTTTGTTATGAAAGTAGAGGATTGCAGCTGACAATGCATTATTTTTCTTTGATAATGCCAATAAATCTTACATAGTGCCTCATGCAGTTATCTTTTTCTGGCACCACCTGCCCTACCAGACCTGGGGTAGAGTTTCTTGTTTGCTCCATACACACTATACTTATCTCAATCTTGGCTTTTAAAACACTATATATTTCTCTATCTCTTCTAGTGGGTAGTATGCTCCTTGATAGAATAAAAGAGTATCTCTCAAATATATACATAGCATCTACCAAAATTTCCAGCACAAAATTTGCTAAATAGTTGCTCTACCAAATATCTCCAGGAATATAAATGGCAAATTATCCCAGGACAAATAGATATCAACCATTTAATGAAAAGTCCTGAAATGGAGAATTTATTTTTTTCAAATCTATTGATTTTGAGAACTGGAAAATATTCTCTTCTCTTAATTTTCAAATTGTGTAACTTACATCTGTTAGAGAAAGTAGCACAGCATATACTGACTTATCTTTGCTTCTAAAGGCTTATCTGAGAACCATGTTGCTAAGAATGGGAAGTGTAGTTAATGTCTGCTTCCTATAGGGATAAACCAAGCCTAGGCAGAAGAAACAAGATAAAAATAAACAGATTTAACAGATAACTGTTTCTGGTAGTAAAATTAAAAGTAAACTCTATTAAAATCAACTCTCGTTAACACTGGAAAAGAATTGTTTTGCATGAAAATGAGGAGTAGAAAGCTATAAAAATGGGTACAAACCATGCAGTGTTCAGGGATGTATTTACTCATCTAAGTTTAATTTGCCAAGGAAGGTGAAGAAATAGGAGTTTTAGAATTGCAAGCTTCAACTTGGCAATTTTCAATGTGAATTTTGACTAAATATGTTCTGAAAGTAGAGCAGATTTATTTTTTGAAGTGCATTTCGTTTTTGTCTGTGTAACACAGATCCCACCCTTGTCCAGCTTCAGAAGATCCAAGGCAAATAAAGCTCTCCAGAAGCCTTATCTGAAGTCTATAGCATCAGTAGATGGTTCAATAAATTCTATAAAATAAGTAGTGTTCTAAACACAATTCCAACTCAACTGGAGCATTTATACTAAATAACACTAAAATAGTTTGCAGTTTTTTCCACCCCATCACAATGCCTCAACCAGTATTTAATATATATTGTTTGACAATGACAATAATTATATTGAACATGATGGGAGAGTCAGTTTTTCAGAGTCTAATTGATTACTTTCAAATTTATAAATATGGCAACCATTTTATTCTGCCATAAAGTAGGTAAATCAGCCAGATGTAGCTTTAGTTGTTGAACTAATGCTTTGATTTTGTTTGAATGAAATAATGCTGAAGTTTTCAGGAGAAAGAAAAATATATAAATGAATGCAATATCCAGCTTGCAGTAGCAATGTATATTAATGGAGATGATTATGCATTTCACACTTTCCCTTTCGGAACCATGGCGCCTTAACAAAGCCCCTTTAAAACACTGATTGAAAATGTAAAGTTGCAGATTTATGCATTTGCTGCATCTTTTGTTGCCACCACAAATTTCGTTCTCTTTATTTTGCCCTCGCCATTCATATTTGCAGGTGATAAATCTTCCATGTTTTACATTTTATATTTGGTTTATCTATTTATTTTGTATTCATTTTGCATGTCGAATGGGATAAGTCTATAGAATAATGCAGCTGATATTGAATTTTATATTGCTATTGGGCATATACTGCATAAGAAGGTTATCTGATCTCCAACTTAATCACAGGGAAATATTGCTAAGGGGAAAGCTTGCTTCATGACAATGAGAGACCTATGCCTTTATAAAATTTATTTAACTATAAACCCATTGTGTAGCATTAACATAATTTCCTTACTTTCTGCCATAGTAAGATGAGATTTATTGTATATTGAATTTGAGCAAAAGTGGATACATAAGTAAAGAAGTTTTTTTGTGGTGTGCTTGAAGCATATCTAGATAAGTTACAATGTCTTGATAGTGTTGTGGAAACACAGCAAATAAAGCAAACATACATTTCAGAAGAATACACTTTAATACTATTTAGAAGTTAAGCTACAGAAATGAAATAGTATGCTATGTGATATTTCCACCACCTGAAGTAGTAGTTAGTTCAAGGCAGATGAAAAACTATATGCTAAAAACTTACAAAAAAGCTCTCGCAGACTTCCATAAATCCATGGCTCTATTCGTCTTCTTTTGAGCTTCATCTAGGCCCATAAAACGAGACATACCACTTTCTCACTATCGTGCCATATGCGAAGTACTCCGTTTATATTTTTAATACCTTTCATATCTATTTCCCTATGTAGTTTAACAGCATACTTGGGCTTTGTAGGCCCAGGAAAGGAAATAACTAAAAACAATAGTGTGCACTGCAGCTGACTGAATATCTGTACTTGAAATGGGCCAGTTAGCATAAAAACAGCAGGACTTTAGAAAAAGCCCTACAAGTATAATATATTTCTTTCTTATTTCAACAGTACTTAAGATGATATTTGCTCCTAGTAGTTGGGTTAAACAGATCTACCCCAAACCAGTGTAAAAGTAAGTGATTTACTTTATTTTCCTTTCTGGAATCACTTCTTGCCCATCTTTTACACAAACAGTTGTCATGGCACACTTTAATAGTGCCTGCTTTAAATAGCCAGAAAATCTGGGAACTTGCCTTACTCATGCCTCTGCATTTTCACAACTTAGCTGAAGCTCCAGGATAGTAATGTATCCAAGAATACCATGCATTCACCTTTGACACGAATTATTTCCCCAGAAGACAATGAGATGTTGCTTGTTGCAACAGTTTTACCCCATATTTTACAATAACTGAAATAATAACCAAGAAGCAATTTACGAAAAGAAAAAGATATCATAGCAACACTTCGTAATTAGAGCAAGGAAAATGCTCCAAATCCATATCTTTATCTTGATGATTTAACAGGGACTACTGTCTAATAAGAGATCCATACTCCAGGAGCTGTTTCTTAAAGAAGAGTTGGCAGAACACTGGTGATCTCAGGTGATCTATTAAATGGCTTATAGGCATTTTAGGGGTTTCAGAGAAAAATATATTTGCATGGATACATATGATCTGTAAATTTAATTATCATTTTACATACATTCCCATTAAGTTATTAATAATCATAAAATCTGTAAAGGTTGGTGTTATTTTACAAGACTCTTTTAGCTAACATTCTGTGGATATTCTCAACAAGCATAATTTCACATGATTTGTCTTTTGGCATTTTCACTTATTTCATTTCTGTTTTGTGAAGATATTGTTATATTACATCGCTGTGGCAGACAGACCCTGGGTGATTCCCAGTGATCTCTACCTCTTGGTGTCCATGCCTTTGTGTATCACCTCCCCTTGAGTGTGGATAGGCCCTATGACTTGGATCTAACAAATAGAATATGGCAAAGGCGATAGGATGTCACTCGAGTGATTAAGTGACCTTATATAAGACTCTATCTTGGATTGACTGGAAAAAAAAAAACCTCTCCTTGCAAGCCTGATGAAGGACGCAACCATTTTGGAGTAGCAGATGTGACAAAGCACTGTGGGAAGCCTCTAGAGACTGTGGGTGACCCTTGGGAACTGAAAGCAACTTCCAATTTACAGAAATCGAGAGCGGTCACTCATACAGTAACAAGAAAATAAACTATGGCAACAACTTGAGAGAGCTTGGATATGAATTCTTCTCTAGTCAAACCTCTAGATGAGAACGTAACCCAGCTAATATCTTGATTGAAGCTTTGTAGGACCTTAAACAGAAGACTTTCTGTTTGCCAAGAAGACTTTCTGTAAATTTCCAATTTAAAATGATGTATCTATGGCTTAAAAATGGCTCACTGAAGAAGTGAAAGTAGCAATGAAATACTGGAAATCAGAATCAAGTTGTAATCATAGCCAACGGGGCTGCACTATACAAATATAATGTAACTGCGCTAGATACATGAATCTGAAAGTTTAATGCATCTGTAAATCTGTAAAAACAGAAATTTCTGCACATAATTTTGTTGGAGCAATGATTAGTTTGCTCCAATCCAAAGTTTATTGTCTCTTATGAGACTTTTCCAAAAATGCTACTACATCATCACAGATTTTCAGATACTTTTAAATTAATCATGGTAATTTCCTTGATAAGCCAATCAAATTCTTTCATTTCTCCAAAGAAACTACAAATGAATATTTTCTAGTTAAGAAAAGGAGTTTTGTCAGTAAATACAGAAGACCGGCTATAGAAGAATCATTCAAAGTTTGCAATCTACATTGCATTGACAGACATGACATAAACTACTGCCAAGAGTCTTAGAAAACCGGACAAATAATATGCTCAGAGAGAAAACAGAATTAGCAGTTGGCAGAATTCCTCTATCAAATGGCACTCTTTGTCATCACATATCAGTGGCATACGATATAGAAGAAAAGTTAATAGCCCCTATGTATCTTAATAGATAGATCAATTTAGAGTTGTCTAAAACAACGAATAATGAAAGTTTAAATCAGCCCTAGGCTTATGTTTGGCCTTATATAAGGCTCTGTGACTTTTTAACTTTTTATTTTGAAATAATTTTAGATTTAGAGAAAGTTTGCAAAGATTGTACAGAGAGCTCCTATATACCACAGCTTCCATCTCACATAACTGTCATAAATTTATCAAAACTGGGAAAATAGTATTGGGAAAATGATATTAACTAAATTGTATACTTTATTCAGATTTCAATTTTTTTCACTAATATCCTTTTTATTTCATAGCATGCAATCCAGTTTACCATGTTGCATTTAATTATCATTTCACCTTAGTTTCCTTCAATCTGTGAAATTTTCTCAGTCTTTACTTGTCCTTCATAACATTGATACTTTTGAAGAGTACTGCTCAGGTGTTTTGTAGAATGTCCCTCAACTTGTGTTTGTTTGATGTTTTCTTGTAATTAAACGGGGACTAAGCATTTGGGGGAAGATTATACTATAGAGGGGAAATGTCCTTCTCATTGCATAAGTATATGATAATGTGATTTATTGGTGGTCATTTTAACCTTGGTGACATGGTTAAGGTGATGTCTACCAGGTTCCTCCACTGTAAAGTTACAACTTTTCTCTTTCCGTGTTCTATTTGTGACAAACAAGGCACTCATTCTTATTCCACACTGAAGAAGAGAGGAATTAAGCTCCACCACCTGGAGAGAGAAATATCAAAGATTTTATGGACATAATTTAATCAACTATAGTAATTAAGAAATATTTTGGGGGAGATACTTTGAGGTTATGAAACTATTCTGTTTTTCCTTAAAGTATTCCTTCTAATTACGTTATTCGTCAGTGGATCCTTCCTGTAGCAATGATTACTGTGTTTTAATGGCGATTTTCTATTTCCCTCATTTCTTCTATATTTTTTACGTAAGTATACATAATTAAATACATTGTTACTATTATTATTTTGAATAAAATGGTATCCATTAGACCAATAAAAAATAAGAAAAATTAAAGTTTTTATTTTACCTTCATATATTCCTTCTTTGGTGCTTTTCCTTTCTTTATGTAGATACAAGTTTCTGACCTATTTTATTTTCCTTCCCTCTAAAGAACTTCTTTTAACATTTCTTGCAAGTCAAGTCTACTGGCAGCAAATTCCCGCAACTTTTGTTTATCTGAGAAAGTTTTTATTTCTCCTTCACTTTTGAAGGATGATTTCTCAGGAAAAAGATTTCTAGGTTGGTGTCTTTTTTCTCTCAACACGTAAAATCCTTGACTCCTCTCTTTTCTTGCTTGCACATTTCTCAGAGAAGTTGGATTATAATTCTTATCTTTATTCCTCTATAGATAAGTATTTTTTTCACTCTCATTTGCTTTAGGATTTTTTCTTTATCATTGATTTTCTGTGATTTGAACATGTGTTTATACAGTCATGCATCACTTAGCGATGGGATACCTTCTGAAAACTGGGTCATTAGGCAATTTTGTCATTGTGTGAACATCATAGAATGTACTTACACAAACCTAAATGGAATAGCCTACTACACACCTAAACCATATTGTACTAATCTTATGGGAACATACACCTATATGCAATCCATCATTGACAAAAACATCATTATGTGGCACATGACTGTAGGTTTTTCGGCATTTATTATACTGGGTTTTCTCTGAGCTTCCTGGACCTGGGGTTTGATGTCTGACATTAACCTGGGGAAATTCAGTCGTTATTGTTTCAAATATTTCTCTGTTCCTTTCTCTCTTTCTTCCCCTTCCAATATTCCCTTTACATGTATGTCACATATTTTGTAGTTTTTCCACAGTCCTTAGTATCCTGTCTTGTTTTTTTTAGTCTTTATTCTTTTTACTTTTCAGTTTTCAAGGATTCTATTGACATATCCTCAAGCTCAGAGATTCTTTCCTCCACTGTGTCCAGTATGCTAATAAGTCCATCAAAGGCATTCTTCCTTTCTGTTAGTCTTTTTTTTTTTATCTCTAACATTTCTTTTTGGTTCTTTCTTAGGATTTCCATCTCTCTAGTCAGATTGCCCATTTGCTTTTGCTTGTCATCTACTTTATCCATTAGAGCCCTTAGCATATTAATCACTGATATTTCAAATTTCTGGTCTGATAATTTGAACATCTCTGCCAAGTCTGGTTTGATGCTTCCTCTGTATCTTCAAATCATGTTTTGCCTTTTGGTAAGCCTTGTAATTTTTCTTGATAGCCAGGCGGACTGTACTAGCTAAAAGGAACTGCTGCAAATAGGCTTTTAGTAATGTGGTGCTGAGGTGTCAGGGGAAGGGAAGGGCGCTATAATCCTGTGATTAGGTCTCAGTCTTTTAGCAAACCTATGATTCTGGATTGTAAACTTCACAAGTGTTTCTCATTTTTTTTCTCCTCCTGGGATGGGATGGCCAAAGCAGACTGAAGTTAAATATTGGAAAATACTCAAGGAATTCTCTCATGCAGAAGGCCGGCGCTGACTGAAGTTTATTTCTCTTCCCCAGGTGAGTTTGGTTTTGCTAATACACTGTAGTGTTAGATTCTGCTTAACTGGTTTCCCCTGAGGCCTGGCCTTGTTAAGAAGAACAGAGTGCTGTGTGCTAAAAGTGGTCTCTTCTCTCCTTCCCCTGCCAGAAGCCCAAGAGGATTTTTCTCAAATATTTTCTGTGTTAACCTGGTTGAGCTCCTGGGGGTAAACCTCACAATATTGCAGGGGGCCCTCCATTACTGGGTCCTGCCGGAGTTTTTAACTCTCAATGTTGTCCACCCTGAGCCTCCAACAATTCATCAATTACAGTTCAGGTTTTCCTACCAGAACTGGTTCCTGCGGTGGTTTCAGCTCATGAATCTCTGCTTCCACTAAGCCGTGATTCCCTGTATTCTCCTGTCTGTCTCACCAATCTTGCTGGCAGCAGTTTGATCTGTGGTTTCCCTCCCCTCTCTTATGGATCCAAGAAGACTTGTTGATTTTTCAGGCTGTTCAGCTTTTTACCTGTTTACAGATGAAAAGTTTACTTTCAGGCTTCTTACATGCAGAATCAGAAACTGGAAGTTCTGCCTATGATTTTGTAAGTCTATTTCTGAGTTTTTTATTCTGTTCCATTGATCGTTGTGTCTATCCCTTCACAAAAACTATAATATATTGATTTCTGTACCTTCATACTCTACCTAATACCTGAAATCAGGTAGTATGAATCCTCCAAATTTGTTTCTCTTTCTCAGAATTGTTTTGATTATTCTACATCCTTCACCTTTCCATATGAATTTTAGAATCATCTTACACATATTTATCAAAATGCTAGCTAGGATTTTATTTGGGATTGTGTTGAATATATAGATCAAAGTGAAGCAGAATTGGACTGCTAATAATACTGTGCTTTCCAATCCATGAACATTGTATGTATCTCCATTTATTTAGTTTTCCTTTGACTTGTTTCAGTAGTGTTTTGTAATTTTCAACACACCAATCCAACGTACTAACTGCTTCAGTTTTTGGTCCCATTATAAATGGATATTTTAAAAAATATCCAAGTCCATTTGTTCATTGCTAGCATCTAGAAATACTATTGTTGTTTGTATATTAACCTTGTATCGCATGATCTTGCTGGACTAAAATCTTGGTTATAGGAATTCTTTTAAAGGGTCCTTGGTATTTTTCTACACAGACAATCATATCCTCTGCAAATACAGACAGTTTTATTTCTTAATTTCTGAACTGTATACCTTTTTATTCCTGGCTTATTGCATTGGATAGAATTTCCAGTATGATGTTAAATATGTGTGAGGAGAAAGGAAACCTTTAAATTAGAAAGGAAGCATTCAGTATATTGCCATTAAATATGATGTTACCTGTAGGTTTCTAGACACCCTTTCCTAGGCTAAAAAAGTTCCCTTTGATTCTTAGATTTCTGAGAATTTTGTTTATTTTTTGTCATGAATGTGAAATTTGCTAATGCTTTCTATCTCTATATCGAATGGTCATAAACTGTTATTTTTTAATTTAGTCTGCTAATACAGTGAATTACATGGTGTATTAATTTGCTAGGGCTACCATAACGCATACCACAGGCTTATACAACAGAGATTTATTTTCTTACAGTCTGGAGACTGGAAGTTCAAGGTCAAGATGCTGGCAAGGTTGGTTTCCCAGAGTCTTCTCACCTTGGTTTTCAGGTAGCCAACTTATTTCTGTGTCCTCGCATAACCTTCTCTCCGTGTGTGCACATCCTGGGTATGTTTTTTCTTTTTACAACGTCACCAGTCATGTTGGATTAGCTTCTCAAACTTATGACCTCATTTAAGCTTAGTTTCTTCTTTAGATGCTCTGTCTCCAAATAAAGTCACATTGGGGGTTAGGGCTTCAACATATGAATTTTTGGGGACACCTACTTCAATCCATAACTTATGGTTTGTTTGTTAAATGTTGAATCAGCCTAGCTTTCCTGTGCTGAATTCTGCTTGAGTGTAATTTATCATTCCTTTCTTAATATATTACAGAATTGAATTTGCTTATATTTTGTTGAGGTTTTTGTGTCTATGTTCTTGAGGGTTGTCGTTCTATAGATTTCTTATCTTTATCTGGTTTGGGTGGTGGGGTGAATCGGACCTCATAAAATTAGTTGGTAAGTATTCCTTCCTCTGGTTACCAATATATATAAATAACGCAATTCCATTATCCATTCATTCATCAGTGGACACTTAGGTTAGGTTGTTTCCATGACTTGGCTATTGTGAATAATGCTGCAATGACCATGGGGGTGCACATATCTTTTTGAGATAGTGTTTTCATTTCCTTTGGATAAATATGCAGAAGAAGAATTGCTGCATCATATGGTAGTTCTACTTTTAATTTTTTTGAGGCCTCTCCATACTGTTTTGCATAGGGTTTGTACCAATTTACACTCCATTCAACAGTGTACAAGTGTTCTTTTTTCTCCACATCCTCGCTGACACTTGTCTCTTGTCGTTTTGATGATAGCCATTCTAACAGCTGTGGTGAGTTATCTCATTGTGGTTTTGATTCGCATTTCTCTGGTAATTAGTGATGTTGAGCATTTTTTATTAACCTGCTGGCTATTTATGTCTTCTCTGGAAAAATGTCTATTCAGATCTGCGGCCCATTTTTTAATCAATTTTTTTGGGTTTGTTTGCTATTGAGTTGTATGGTTTTTTCTTATATTTTAGATATTAATCCCTTATCAGATGTATAATTTGCAAATATTTTCTCTCATTCCATAGGTTGCCTTTTAATTTTATTGATGGCTTTCTTTGCTATGCAGAAGGTTTTTAGTTTGATTTACTCCTACTTGTTTAGTTTTGCTTTTTGTTGCCTTAGCTTTTGGTGTCAATCCAAAAAAATCATCACCAAGATCAATGTCAAGGAGCTTACCACCTATATTTTCATCTAGGAGTTTTATGGTTTTAAGTCTTACATTCAAGTCTTTGATCCATTTTGAGTTGATTTTTGTGTATGGAGTAAGATAGTGGTTCAGTTTTATTCTTTTGCATGTGGCCATTCAGTTTTCCCAACACCTTTTATTGAAGAGACTGCCATTTTACCGTTGTATATTCTTAGCTCCTTTGTTGTAAATTAATTAATCGTATATGCTAGCAAGTATGGGTTTATTTCTGGGCTCTCTATTCTGTTCCATTGATCTGTGTGTCTGTTTTTATGCCCATACCATACTGTTTTGATTTGTAATATGGTTTGAAATCAGGACACATGATGCCTCCAGCTTTGTTCTTTCTCAAGATTGCTTTGGTTATTTGGGGTATTTTGTATTTCCCTTTTAAATTCAGCATTGTCTTACCATTCTTCGATATTATGTTCTATTTTTGTTTGTTTTCACTCTTTTTTCTTTTTGCATTTCAGTTGGCTAATTTTTATTAGCCTATCTTCAGATTCACTGATTCTGTCCTTGTCTGTGTCAACTTCACTGATAAGCCTGCTGAAAGAATTCTTTATCTCTGTTATTGTGTGTTCTAGATTTCTAACATTTCCAGTTGACTTTTCTTCTCTCTGGTGAAGATACCTATTTATTCTATGATATTGTCTACTTTGTCCATTAGAGACTTTAACATATCTGCTATTGTTATTTTGTATCTTTTTCTGATAGTTCTAACATATCCATCATATTTGAATCTGGTTTTTAGGATTGCTTTGTCTCTTCAGACTGTGCTTTCTGTATGCCCCAAATTTTCATTTGTTGTTGTTGAAAGCTGTACATGTTATGTAGGGCAGTAGAACTGAGGGAAATATTTTTATTCTTGCAGATAACTACATCTGTCTACTAGGTCTTTAATACAGTGCTTTGCTTTCACTTAGTAGGGAGTTGGATTGGTTCGAAGTTTATTGTTGCTGTGGTTACACTCAGCACACCAGAGGCCTCAAATTTCTTTGATAAATTTGTTGCTCACTTGGATTTGGATCTTTCCTTTGTGCTGCTTCCAGGAGAGAATTCTTTCGCAGCTGTCCCTCTATTCCACTTTAGTTTTATGTGATATTTTTTATTGTGTTGGTGATAGGTTGGGATGGAATAGCAATCATTGATTAGGCCACAGTTTTAGGCAGGCACTGTAAACCTGAGACTCGAGCTGTGGGCTTCATGAATGTTCCTGTCCCCTTCCAGATGTAATTCTGGCATATATTCCTGCCACTCCCCTAAAGGTAGAACTTTTTCTTTTTCCCTGTGGCCATCTCTAACCCACAGTAGCTTTCCACTGGTGCACCCAGGATACAGATTTCAGGTTTTTGTTTCCGGGTTTTTGGCTTTTCTGCTGCATATTAAAGCTCTTATTCCTTACAGAAGATAGGAAGATGGTCATGGGTGAAGTTTCAACAGAGTTTATGTGTACTTCCCCCAGTCAGCACCACAAAGAAAGTTGTCTCTGAATTGTCTCCTATCCTCTCTGTTGAGCCCATGAGCTCGTAGAGGATTTCCTCAAGGAAAAGCCAAAAGAGGGTATGAATTTCCTGTCTGAGACCTTCAAAGTCTTCACACTCCCATACTAGCCCACTCCACCTTAACAATTTCTAAATATTCCTAGGTAAAACTTCTTACTATTTTCTGCGATGTTCTGTATCTTCTGCCCTAGGTAAAGAAATATTCCAGTCTTGTTTCTTCCTTCAAGTTTCTGTCTCTCTCCATATTTTGGGTTATTCATTTTCTCTGTAGCCTTAGTTCTCTCAGAGAATCAAGAAAAATATTAAAATACAGTTTGTTCATCAACTTTCGTATTATAAGTATGGAAACAATGCTCTTTTCAGCTCTCTACATCTCCAAGTTGAAACTGAAGTTCAATGACTTTTTTTTTTTTCAGTTTAGTGCTGAAAATCTATGTTATAAGAGAAGAGATTTAGATTTAGTTGGTGATTGTTTTGTGAGTAGAATACAAAAAATCCTTAGGCGTCAGTCCTTGTGGAATGCTATTTATACAGTAGCAATTAGGATAATTGATATGTGAGTTAAAGTTAATCACATAAAACAATTGGTGGTCAAAACCATATCTCCTGACCTTGATTCAGTTTTAATTGAATTACTGGTAATTATAAAATATAAACTGTGACCCCCTAAGGTTACCTCTCAGTGTGCTGTCTGAAAAAACAGGCAACAAATCTGAAACAACACTTTTCCAATATGATATAGGCTGACTTTGAAGGGAGAGATAATCCACAAATTTTTAAATTAAAGAATAAAATTAAAAACCAAGTTTTCATGATATTGAAAATTCTACCAAAACTCTTATTTACGACTTCAAATGATTTTCTTTAGCAGTGCACAACTGTGATGGCTTTGTGTTTTATTATTTAAATATAATTGACCTATAATATCATGTAAGTTTAAGGTGCACAATGTGTTCTTTTGATACATTTCTATATTACAATGTGATTACCATCATAGCATTAGCTAATACCTCCACTACGTCACATAATCATCATGTATTTTTTTGTAGTGGGAATAATTAAGGTCTAGTGTCCTTGCAGTTGTCAAGTTTATAATACAGTATTGTCTAATATAATCACTATGCTGTGCATTAGCTCTCCAGGACTTATTTATTTACTAGTTCCAAGTTTGTACCCTTGAACAACATAGCCTCAATTTCTCTACCCCCTGCCTATGGTAACAATCATACTACTCTTTGTTTTTATGAGTTCAACTTTTTTAGACTCCACATACAAATGATAGCATTTTGTACTGTCTTTCCTCGTCTAACTTATGTCACTTAGCATAGTTCCCTCAAGGTGCATCCATGTTGTCACAAATGGTAGGATTTCCTTCTTTCTCGTGGCTGAACAATATTTAAATATGAATGTCTTATGCAGCTATGATACATTCATATTTTAAAGAACATAAGCCTTTCACTTCAAGTCCAAAGTATCATCATGTGTAATGTTGAGAATGTCTGTGTTTCTAAAGGTTACCAGTTATAATGCAAATGGCAATTGGCAAGAGTTTAACTCTCTCCTAAGAATTGGTGCTTTCTTTAATCCTTGATTAATAAGGTATATTGAGAATACTAAAATGTATATATATTCAAATGCTGCATAGGAATTTGAAAAATACTTCTAAAAATAATTGCATGTCAAGAAAAAATGAATTGCAAATGTGATACTGATATTATTAACCCACATATAATAGAAACCAGGTTTCATGCTTGACTCCCTCTGGCAACAATTAATCATCTCTCAAATCCACCTGCAACACTCTATCTCCAGTACTATCACTCCAGTCCAAGTCATCACCATCTTTCCCTCACCTAACCCACATAGATTCTTGCCTTCTTTCCTGACATCCACTCTTATTCTCCTCAAATTAATTATCTGCAGTTTTCTGAGCAATATTTCTAAATGGCAAATGTCCTCATACCACGCATCATCAATGAGTCATTTGTGTTTGTTTTTTTATTGTCTTTGGGATTCAGTTCAATACCTTTCACCTGACTTGTAAGGCCTTAAGTATCTAACTCTCAAGCTGAGTACTGTGCAACTACATATCCTCCCCCACCTCATCCCCATGTCATTCTCTTCCAACTACACTTTTTCTGGGTGCTGAAATACCCTGTCCTCCTTCCTTGGAAAATTGAGACATATTCCTCCTCGTGTATTCTGCATCTAGATAATTTCTGCTCATCTTGCTCTGGGATTCCACTTAGATGTACTTTATCAGGATGGCCTTCTGCCAATGTTCAATCTGGAATGTATTATTCTTCTAGAACATCTTGACAGAATATCAAGCAGAATATCAGTCAAGGAGGCAGAGATTCAAGAAAGAACTTTGAAGGAAAAATTGATGGTCAGTGGAGGAAGTTAAGATACATCTCAGTAGTATGGCAAAGCCAAAGCATTGAGGAAGGTGGTGGTGCATGAAGGTCATCGACAAGGAATGAGTTAGTGGGAAAGTGAGTGCCCGGTGCTCATGGAAGGGAAATCATATTTCAGGTCCATACAATAGGACTTATTACATAGCGTACCTCTTATGTCTCTGTCCTTGGTAGGATTGGTTTTAGAATTTCACTGGGTTGAATTGACATGTAGAAGTTAATAGCATCAGCTGAATAGAAATTGAGTATAGGAAACTGACATATGCTGTCTGTAGTGGTGGTTTTCAAATTTTAACATACGTATTACATAGAGGGTTTCTCGAAACACAGATTTGGGGGCTCCATTCCCAGAGTTTCTGATTCTGCCAAGTTTTGGTTGAGGCTGAGAATTGGCATTTTAAGCAATCTTCTAGGTCATGCAGTTGCTGCTGTTGAGAGACCACATTTTGACAATTATTGTTCTTAACCGGACATTCAGTTTCAGTAGAATTTTGTGCATTCTGCAATCTTCCCTAATTCCCTGCCATTCTCCTCAAACATTTACATAAGCAAGCAAACAAATGGAATAAGGTTTAAGACACTAATAGGTAGTTTTACTATGTGGTTATAATAGTAACACCAACAGTGAATCATTTGTTCCACAGCTAAGAGAAATTAGAATAGGAGGATATTTCTGGTCTCATTTTCTGTTTCCTTTAGCATTACTGTGGGAAGGAATTTGTAGCCTCAAAGAATTAATGTAGCTTATGCCTCACCTTGAATATCTAAAGTGATAATAAATCTGCAAAATTTTTTGGTAAGATACTGCATTGTCTAATTTGTCCTAGAGTACCGATTATTTTCCTACTTTCAAATCAGTTTTTTGTTCTCAGCATATAGCCATTATTTTTTGTTCTATTGTAAGTGTTTTAAATAATTCAATTTGTTGTCCTCAACCTTATTTTCTATGGATTGGCTGTAAAGAGCTAATTTAACCTTGCCACATAGGATGTGGATTGTATGTTCATACCTCTCTTTGAATGAATTCAAAATAGTCTAGATTATTTTGTTCATGTGGTCCCAAAAGTCATGCTTATACTTAACATGATATCATTTGAAGAGGTCAGTTGGAAATTTTGAGGTATTGCAGATTCAGAAAAGATCACTCTCTGGAGAGATGTTGCCTGGACAGAGTTACAACTGTCCACCTATTGACTTCTTTGAAACCTGAGACTTATGTCTCTTTTCCTGAATGTTTTCATCTATTAAATGGCATGATAATATTATCTGCCTCATAAGATGATATTCAGAATTAAACATAAAACAGTTATAAAGACTGGAACATAATTTGTAGTAAAAACATTAAGGATCATTATTATTTGTTGAATGTTAATTTCCCTTTAACGTTATTCTTGACATTAGTTTTTGCTTTATTCCCTGTTCCAGTTTTTCTACTGAAATCTTTTGAAGTTGCAGTTCCTATTTGAAGAGCTACAATTTACTGAATATTTATTAAACTCCAGGCACTGTGCCAAAATCTTTACTTAATGCATGTGATTTACTATTCACAGCAATCCTGGGCTATAAATATTATTATCCCAATTTTACAAATGAGGGTAACAAGATTTAGGGAATTCTTATATTATCATATATTGAGCAACACCTTGATGTACATAACTTCAGTGAGAGGTCGGATACAAGGCAGGTTAAAACATGAACACTGGGCTTTTGAAAAGATGGAGTAGACTACTTTTCCTTGTTCCTCTTGTTAAATATGGCTAAAAGGTCTGGATATTATATATAAAATAAACACAAATATGACTCAGAATGGTGGAAAGAAGAAGGAAGACTTGGCTAGGGGCCTCAGGACATAAGAAACAAAATGGTAATAAGTTCCCAGGGTTTTCTTTTTGCCTCACATGTCCAAACTGAGTGCTGGAAAAGCAGGCAACCTGGAAATGAGAAAGAGTCCAGACAATAAAAAGCCAGAAGGAAAACTTACTGTGCTAAAGAAAGGACCAGCAAAGATACTGCCCAGCGAGACAGAAAAGTTTTAGAAAGTAACCACTCTACTCCAAACAATTACCCTGGAGAAAACTGTAGCCCCATTCACAGGCAGCACAGCAAAGGTCAAATGGAAAACCTAAGCTTCCAAACTTATCAGACTATAAGGAAGCACACCAAACCCAAGCCAGTGTGGTGTCAAAGAAGGCTGAGTGGGGAACCAGAATTTTCACCACTGCTAAAGGCCCCCACCTTTTATGATATCTGTGGAAACCACTTGTGAAGTCTAGATTTCCACCACCATTTGGCAATAATGAGGTAGCTCTTCCTATCACAGCTGAGATAATGCCAGAAGAGGCCTATTGGAGAATCAGTATTATCACTACCACCTGGTGGGATGGAGACTCCTCCCCTTACAGTGCCAATGGAGGCTGAATTGCGAACATGGTCACCTAGCAGTAATGAGACAATAACATTTTCCCTGCCACATTTGTCAGAGGAGTTCTGGTAAAACAAGATTCAAATAAGATCCAGAGCTTCATAACATAATACCCCAAATTTTAAGGTTTCAATAAAAAAATTATTCATCATACCAAAGCCAGGAAAAGCTCAACTTGAATGAGAAAATATAATCAACAGATGCCAACACCAAATACACCCTCTCTGTGTGACACAGAGGAGAGACACTGAAAGAAATAAACCAAGTTAGGGACATGTGGGTCTATAGGAAAAGATTTATACTCCTCTCATCAAAGTCACAGAAAGAGAGGATGGGTGGGGATAGGTGTTGTTAAAAGATATTTAAATAAATAATGGTTACATACAGCATCCATGGAAAGAAAAAAAATAATGGTTGAAAATTTCCCAAATTTGGCAAAAACCATAACTTACAGATTCAATAAGCTGACTAAGTCCTAAAAGAAAACCCCAAAGAAATACACGTAAAGGCATATCATTATCAAACTTCTAAAAACTACAAATAAAAATCCTGAAAGCAGCCAGAGACAAATGAAGCATTACCTATAAGGGAAACAAATTTAAATGACAGCTGACTTCTCGTCAGAAACCATAGGGGTCATAAGGAAGTACACAATATCTTTCAAACACTAAAAGAAAAGAACTGTCAATCTAGAATTCTATATCTACTAAAATATCCTCCAGGAAATAAGGGGGAAATCAATACATTCTCAGATGAAGGAAAAGTAAGAGGATGAACACATTCTCTTCAAATGCACATGGAACATTCTCCAGGATAGAACACATATTTGGCCACAAAACAAGTCTCAGTAAATTTAAGGAGATTAAAATAATATCAGGCATCTTTTCCCACCACAACAGTATGGAACTAGAAATCAATGACAAGAAGAAAACTTGAAAAGTCACAAATATGTGGAGTGTAAACAAAATGCTACTAAACAACTACTGAGTCAGCAAAGATATCAAAGGAGAAATAAAATAAAATATCTTTAGACATATGAAAATGAAAATACAACACACCAGAATCTATAGGCTATAGCAAAGGCAGAACTAAGAGGGAAGGTTATAGCACTACAGGCCTACTTGAAGAAACAAGGAAAATCTCAAAGGAACAGTCTAAAAAAAAGAAAGCCCAAACCAGCAGAAGGAAGAAAATAATAATAATCTGAGGAGATAAATGAAATAGAGACTAAAAAGACAATGGAAAAGATCAATGAAACTAAGTGCCAGTTCTTGGAAATGATAAACAAAATTGACAAATATTTAGATAGACTCATAAGAAAAAAAGAGAGAAGGTTCAAATACATAAAGTCAGAAAAAAGTGAGGAGAAATACAATGGATACTACATAAATAAAAAGAATTATAAGACAATACTACGACATGCTATATGCCAACAAAATAGAGATTCTGAATACACCAATCACTAGTAAGGAGATTGAAAAAGTGATCAAAAAGCTCCCCCCCAAAAAAAGTCCAGCACCAGACAGCTTCCCTAGTGAATTCTATCAAACATTCAAAGAAGATTTAATATCTATCCTTCTCAAACTCTTCCGAAAAATTGAAGAGTGGAGGATGCTTCCTAACTCATTCTACAAAGCCAAAATTACCCTGATAGCAAAACAGGACACAGACAACACACAAAAAAGAAAATTACAGGACAATATCACTGATAAACATACATAGATGCAAAAATTCTCAACAAAATATTAACAAATCAAATACAATAGCACACTAAAAAGATTATATACCATAATCAAGTGGGATTTACCCCAGGGATGCAAAGATAGTACAACATCTACAAATCAATCAAGGTGAAAAACCATGTTAAGAAAATGAGGAATACAAATCACGTGATCATCACAATAGATGTAGAGAAAACATTTGACAAGATTCACCATTCATTTATAATAAAAACTCTGAACAAAATGGGTATAGAAGGAAAGCACTTCTACATAATAAAGGCCATATATGACACATCTACAGCTAACATCATACTCTACAGTGAGAAGCTGAAAGTTACCCCTTTAAGACCAGGGACAAGACAAGGATGCCCGCTTTCACCACTTTTATTTAGCATAGTACTGGAAGTCCTAGTCAGAGCAATTAAAATAAAATGCAAGAAAAATAAATGAAAGGGATTCAAACTGGAAAGGAAGAAGTAAAATTTTCACTATTCGCAAATGTCACGATCTTATGTATAGAAAACCCTAAATAATCCACCAAAAAACTATTAGAAAAACTATTAGAAATAATAAACAAATACAATAAAGTTTCAGGGTATAAAATTGACATACAAAAATCAGTGGCATTTCCATACACTAACAACAATACAGAAAGAGAAATCAAAAATACCCATTTACGATCCCATTTACAATCACAACAAAGAGAATAAAATACTGAGGAATAAATTTAAGCAAAGAGTTAAAAGACCTGTACACTGAAAACTATAAAAAATTGTTGAAAGAAATCAAAGACACAAAGAAATGGAAAGATATTCCATGCTCATGGATTGAAAGAATTAACATAGTTAAAATATGCATACTACCTAAAGTAATCTACAGATTCAGTGCAATTTATGGAACAATAAAAGACCCCGAATAGCCAAAGCAATCCCAAGAAAAAAGAACAAACTGTAGAATTATGCTATGTGAAATGTCAGACAGAGAAAGCCAAATACCATATGATTTCACTCATATGTGGAAGATAAAACACAAACAACAGCAAACACACTCGCAGAATAGATTGGTAAGGGGGATGGAGGAGGCTGCAAGGGGTAAATGGGCACATTTGTATAGAGACAGATGGCAACTAGACTTTTGGTAGCAAATACAATGTAGTCTATATAGAAGTGGAAATATAAGGAGATAGTCCTGAAATTTATATAATGTTATAAACCAATGTTACCTTAATACAAAAAAAAAAGAAAAGTAAGAGGATTTGTTGTCAGCAGACCTAACCTAAAAGAATGGCCCAAATAATTTATCTAAACAGAAAGGAAACAATAAATGAAGAAACCTTGATATAACAGGAACAAAGACCACTGCGAAGAGCAAACATATGTGTAAGTACAATACACTGTCCTTCTCTGATCAAGTTTAATATACAATGTGTAGGAATTGAAATGAAAGTTACAACACTCTCTAATGTGGTGCTCCAAGTGTGTAGAAAAAATAGTTAAGATAATTAGATTACAAATGGGAGAGGGTGATGAAACATAAAGGAAGTGGGATTTCCACACTTAACTTGAACTGAGAAAATGTTAACATCAGTAGACTGTGATAAGGTATGTAAACATAATGTGATATCTAGAGCAACCATTAAATAATCTATACAAGGAGATACACTTAAACACCCTTTAGATGAATAAAAAGTGGAATTCCACAATATGTTTAAGTAACCAACAGGAAGATAGGAAAAACAAAAATGAGAAACAAAAAACAAAACAAACATAAATGATTAAGTTCTAACATATCAATAATTACATATAAATGGTCAAAATGCACCAAGGAAAAGAGAGATTAGTAGATTGGATAAAAATAATTGTGATCCAACTATACGCTCTTTATAAGAAACTCACTTCAAATATAAAAATCTCAAGGGTAGTATGCTGAGTGAAAAAACCTCAGTGTTTACATGCTGTGTGATTTTATTTATATGACATTCTCCAAATGACAAATGGAAAACAGATTAGTAGCTGTTAGGGGTTAGGGATGGTGAAGGGCAGGGTGGGGGCTCAGTACAAATGAATAGTACAAAAGACATAGCTGTGGTCATAGGATATTTCTCTATCCTAATTGCAGTGATGGCTACATGAACCTACACATGTGATAAAAATGCCATAGTATATATTGTATGCATTATAAACATATATACATTATATCAAAGTCAATTTCCTGCTTTTAATATTTATTAAAGTTACATAGGATGTGACCATGGGGGAAACTGGATAAATGGACTTCTCTGTACTAATATTACAATCTCCTGTGTCTATAATATTTTCCCCCTCAAATTAAAGAAAGCACCACATTAACAAAATGAAGGATAAAAATCATATGATCATCTCAATAGATGCATAAAAAGCATATGACAAAATTCAACATCCATTCATGATAAAAATTCTAAACAAACTGGGTATAGGGGAACATTTCTCAACAAACGAAATGTCATGTATGACCAGCCCACAGCTAAGATTATACTCAACAGTGAAAACCTGAAAGATTTTCCTCTGAGATCAGGACAAGACAAGGATACTGACTCTAACCACTTTTATTCAACATAGTACTGGAAGTCCTAGCCAGAGCAATTAGGCAAGAAAAAGAAAAAATGTCATCCAAATTGGAAAGGAATAAATAAAACTGTCTCTGTTTGCAGATGACATGATTTTATATATAGAAAACCTTAAAAACTTTACCAAAAAACTGTAGAAACCAATCAATGGGTTCAATAAGGTTACAAAATCAATATACAAAAATCATTTGCATTTCTATACGCTAATCATGAACTATCAGAAGGAGAAATTAAGAAAACAATTCCATTTACAATTACATCCAAAAGAATAAAATAGAAATAAATTTAACTAAGGAAGTGAAAAATCTATACACTGAAACTATAAGACATTGATGAAAGAAATTGAAGAAGAAAAAAATAAATAGAAAGATATTTCATACTCGTGGACTGGAAGAATTAATATTGTTAAAATGTCCATACTACCCAAAGTGGTCTACAGATTCAATGCAATCTATATCGAAATTCCTGTGGCATTTTTCATAGAAATAGAACAAACAAGCATAACTTTTGTATGGAACCACAAAAGACCCTGAATAGCCAAAGCAATCTTCAGAAAGAAGAATAAAACTGGAGGCATCATGCTCCCTGATTTCAAACTATGTTACAAAGCTATAGTATTAAAACAGTATGTTTTAGCATACAAACAAACACATAGATCAATGGAATAGAATAGAGAGCCCAGAAATAAGAATATACAACAGAGAAAGGACGGTCTCTTTAATAAATGGCCTTTTTAGGAAAACTGGACAGCCACATGCAAAAGAATGAGACTGGTTCCCCATCTTACCTCATACCAAAAAATCAACTCAAAAAGGATTAAAAACTTGAAAATAAGACCTGAAACCATAAAACTCCTAGAAGAAAACCTAACGGTAAGCTCCTTGTCATCAGTCTTGCCAATATATTTTTGGATTTGTCAAAAGCAAAGGCAACAAATGCAAAAATAAGCAACTGGGACTATATCAAACTAAAAAGCTTTTGCACAGCAAAGGAAACCATCAACAAAATGAAAAAGTAACCTACTGAATGGGAGAAAATTTTTGCAAGTCATATATCTGATAAGGGATTAATATACAAAATATATGAAAATCTCATACAACTCAATAGCAAAAAAATAATTTGATTAAAAAATGAGTAGAGGAACCAAATAGACATTTTTCCAAATAGGACATACAAATGACTAACAGGTACATAAAAAGATGCTCAACATTACTAATCATCAGGGAAATGCAAATGAAAATCACAAAGAGATATCAGTTTACACCTGTTAGAATGGCTGTCATCAAAATGACAAGAGATAGCAAGTGTCGGTGAAGTCATGGAGCAAAGGGAACCCTGTGCCCCATTGGTGATAATGGAGACTGGTGCAGCCACTATGGAAAACAGTACAGAGGTTCCTCAAAAAGTTAAAAATAGAGCTACCATATGATCCAGAAATCCCGCTTCTGGAGATAGATCCAAAAGAATTCAAATCAAGATCTTAAAGAGATTTCTGCACTCCCATGTTCACTATGGCATTATTCACAAGAGCCAATATGTGGGAACAACACAAATATCCACCAACAGAAGAATGGATAAAGAAAATGTGGTATATACATATAATGGAATATCACTTTGCCTTAAAAAAGAAAGAAATCCTACCATTGACAAAAACACGGATGGACCTGAAGGACATTATACTAAGTGAAATAGGTCAGTCACAAAAGGACGAATGCTGCATGACTCCACTTATATGAGTGTTATAAAATAGCCTAAGCTGTAGAAGAAGAAAATAGAATGGTATTTTCCAGGGGATGGAGGATGGAGAAACATGGAGTCGTTTGTCAATGGGTATACAGTTCCAGTTATACAGGATGAGTAAGCTTTAGAGATCTGCAGACAACAGAGTGCCTGTAGTTAATGATATGATATAATGCACTTAAAATTTAGTGAAGACTTTATCTCACATTGTGTTCTTACCACACACACACAAAAAAGGACACAAGGAAACTTTTGGAGATGATGGCTATATTTATTAGTTTGATTGTGGTGATGGTATCACAGGTGTATGTACGTGTCCAAACTCATCAAATTATATGCATTGAATATGCGCAGTTTTCATATATCAATTATACCTCATTAAAGCTTCAAAAAATAGATGGGACACCACCCAGAAAATTATAAGTAGGACAAAAATGAAAGAAGCAAGTATATATAACTCAAATACATGATTAATTACAAAAAAGCAAATGGATTAACTGCTCAAGTTAAAAAGACTTTTATTATTTGTTTCTTCTCCCCAAAGTCCCCCAGTACGTAGTTGTATATTCTAGTTGTAGGTCCTTCTATTCTGCTATGTGGGACTCCGCCTCAGCATGGCTTGATGAGCAGAGCTAGGTCTGTGCCCAGGATCTGAACCGGCGAATCTCAGGGCCACCAAAGCAGAGGGAGCGAACTTAACCACTTGCCCACGGGGCCAGCCCCGACAAAGACTTTTAGAATGAAAAAAATATTAAAGTGATTAAAAGAAAAAATGATGGCAAAAGGTTCTATCAAGCCAATTCTAACAAAAATAAATTGATTTTGTGCTATTAACATTAGAGAAATATGGCCGCAAATATTACTATATAGGTAATTAGTAGCTTTTTAAAGTAAAAATCGCATTAATGTCAAGGACATAATTTTACTTTTACATCAAAGTAATGTGATATCCTCCTTGAAAGAGAGTAAACAAAAGTACATTTTAAAAATTAGGATCATAAGAGGAAGAAAAAGACTGCATTTATTTCAATATAATTGTATAAAGAAAAAAGCCTAAAGGAATAATCAGAAAAAATATTTTTAAAATTTATGTGATAAATCACAAGTGTAACAGCTACGAGATCAGTAAAGAAAGATCTGCTGTTCTGAGTACCAAGAACAAGTTGGAAAATAAAATTTTATGAAAGACATTATAATACCATCAAAATATGAATTCCATAAGAAAAATTCTAACATGATGTATGCAAAACCTTTATAGGGAAAATAGTGAAGCATTGGAAGACACTAAAGAAAAACCTAGATCAATGGTAATATGTCTCATGTTCATAAATTAGACGACTAATATTCTAAAGATGTCAATACTCTCCAAATCAATACACAGGTGCAATGCAATCCCAATCAAAAGCTAACCTTTATGTGCAAAAATTGACAAACTAATTACAATAGATATTTATGATGTCAAGAGCCAAAATAGATGAGACATCTATAAAATAAGGTCGATTTGCATGCCTATCAGAAATCAAAATTCATTTTAAAACTAATATGTCAGTGAATTATTGCTTCCAGGTAGATTAAAGAAGTCTAAATGTGAAAGGCAAAACTAGAAGCATATAGGATAATACCTCCTTAAGCGAGATGGCTCAAGGATAACTCATAAAGAACACATTAGTAATAATGGTATATGAAAAAGAAGAACTTCTATTTATTAATAGATGACATAAAAATGAAAACAACTGTGTGAGAAAAGTTATTTGTAACACAAATAAATGACAAAGGGGCAGTACATGTATTGCATTTGCAAAACTTCAATGATTCAAAAAAGGTAACAGGAAAATGAGAAAAATCCTTGAATAGATATTTCACAAAAGAGACAAGCTACATGGGACATAACTATATACTCTACCAATTAGTAATCAAGGAAATTGAAGTTAAAGAAAAAAAGTTTTCTATAGATTATATTTCACAATTCCCAGATTGACAAACATTAAAAATTCTAACAATTTCAGATGTTAATGTGAACATGCAGTGAAGAGAACTCCCACACATCATAGGTGACAGTATGAGTTGGAGCAACTGCTTGGAAAGATAGTTTTACATTATCTAATAAAGGTGAACATGTGTAAACTTTGTTGCACAGCAATTTAACTCTTTCTAGTTTAATTTAACTCATTTCTAGTTAAATGTTTAATTAGAAAAAAATTTGCATTTATGACCCAGTATAACAAAAAAAGCACCTGTATTTTCATAACAGCTATGTTCATAATAGTGAAATACTTTTAACAATCCAAGTGCCTATTAGTTGTAGATTGGATAAATGAATTGCAGTATATTTACAGAGTGTAATGTAACACAGCAATGAAAACAAGTGAACTGCAGCCACATGTGGCAATATTATGAATTTCATACTCATTAAGCAAAACGAACAAGACAGAACAATTGATATGGTATTATTTTATTTGGGTAAATTTTGAAACAGAATAATACACTAAACGATATTTTAAGTGACCTAGAAAAATGGCAATTTTATATGATTCAACCTAATATGAAAGGCAATAAATCTAGAGAGAAAGTGAAGGAATGATTATTATAATTGTTAGGATAGTGTTACCCCTAGGATGAGAAAGGCGGATGTAGGGCCAGCTGGGTGTGCAACCTGTACAGTTTCATAAGATCCTGCGTTTAGAAGAGCCCTTTGGTTTAATGATCTGTTGTTGCCATCTTGAAATTCACAATAAGTTTTTAACAAGGGACCCGAAATTTTCCTTTTGCACTGAGCCCCACAAATTATACAGCCATTCCTGGTGAGACACAATTATGGAAAAGTATGGTGGAGGTTTCAGGCATATTGACAATGTTTTATTTTCTTCTCTGAGTAATGGATTCTCAAGTGTTTATCGCTTGTTTACATATACATACATCTTATAATTCTCAAGTGTGTGATTAATTTTAAAATAAAAAGACACAACGATGGTTTGCATTCTGTTACTCACTAAGTTTCAGTATTTATCTATAGTGAAGCTCCACATACATCACATCCAAGGTCTGTTCGCCTACTTCACCGAAAGTAAGATACTGTCATCATGAACCAATTTCTAACAGGAATGAGAAACCATTTTGTTTTCCTCTTGGAAGTTTAATTTATCTTTTAGACATTCATTGAATACTTGTTACATAATTACTATACAGAAAGCATTAATTACGACTTGACAAATATTTATTTGCTCATTGTTGTTCCCTCTCACTCCCAACTGAAATACAAGCTTCATGAGATCAGAGACTTAATCTGTTTGGTTTGCTTCTGCACTCCCAGAGCATAGATTAGTCATTGGCATATACTACAAACAGTAAATATTTGCTTAAAATGTAAAACATAAATCAAGAAATAATGGGGCTAAGAAAGTAGAATACCTTGTTTACAGGCAACAATTCAGGGGGTTCTGATATAAAAGAGAAGCAGAGAAAGGGGGTAATAGCTGGAAGGGGATGTGGGTGTGAGAAAGTTTGATTAGAAATGGGCATAAAAGAGCATTTTGTTTGCCACTGTATGATTCTGTAGAGAGGGAGAATTTGAGAAGTGAGAGAAAGACTAGATAATTGAAGAAACAAAGTCTGAGTAGATAAGAAGAGACGGGATTGTTTGAGGTGGTGGGGTGGGGAATCTTGGCTTTAGATATGTGCAGAAAAATTTCTTCATTGAAACAGGAAGCAAGTCAGATACAGATAGCCACCAACTCAAGTTATCTTCATTTTGTGGATAATTGAATGAAGGTTTGCCGTGTCCAAAACAGTACTACTCCATGCTCACCTTCCTGCCAGCCCTGTTTTCCTATCCACCTTAGGTACAAAGGTACTAAATAAAATGCTCACCATTGCCCCTATAGCTCTACTGACACCTTGTCCTTCCATTTTTACCTATTCTGTGGAACTCTTACTCTGGACCCGTCCAACTATCTGACTTTTTTCCTACATTCAGGCTTCTGAAGATTGTTGAAGAAAATACATCACTGAGGATGATTCCCAGCTGTAGTTGAATTTGGGAGCCTTCCTAATGCTACAAGTTTCTTTGCTTTTAACTCGTTATCTATTCATGACCATTGGTCTCTCTCCTCAAACACCTGATCTACAATCTTTTCTCTAGATCTCACTGGAAATCTTTGCCTCTTATTCCTCTAGATAATCAAGGATTTCAATGAAGAAGTTATATGACTTTGTTTCACATTATCCACCTGCATTTCCTCTTGTATTTATTCTTTTCTCCTCCTTTGGCATCAGAGGTGCCAATTCTTCCAACCATGCTTTGGATTCTAATAACGATGTCTCCAAGCCCTCATGCTCCTGTTAAATATTCAGAGATTTTAAGAGGTTGTTAAACTGTTGGTAGCTTGAAAACATTCATAGTGGGAATATTTACATTACCCAAATCAGTAAAACATAAAGATTGGAATCTCTATTATTTTTTTAAGAGCCACTTTACCAGCACACCGGTGGCTGTTTCTCTTTAGTATGTAAACATGCTAGAATATCTATGATGTTTAAGAAATAATTCCTTCTTAAACTCCATATCTCTTTTCAGCTACAAATCTCTCTTCTTCCTTTCATAGCCACATTTCTTGCAACTAGACTCTGCTTAGTTTTTCCAATTTTTTACATCTCATTCATTCTTCAATCCTTTGAAAACTGATACAGCTGATTATTAACTATATCATTCCACGGTATTGCACTTGGTAAGGTAACTAATGATCTTTGTAGTGCCAAATCCTATGCAGAGATCAGACAGATGGGACTTATTAGTTAAGGTACTCTCCGTCACATGCCTTCACTGTAAAGTTAGTCTTTTCCCTTTGTAATTAAGGAGTAATTTGTGGAATATACTTTGTGATTATGTAAATATATCTTCTTCATAAATCTTTCACTGTCAAGATTTGGAATTTCCCAGTGATTCTTGCGTCAATCTATTATAATTTTGAGGTTTGAAAAACGATGTTCTGACTAACATTTGTTCCACACTCATTGGTTTAACTCCACAGCAGGGAAGATTTTTCCCTTACCTCCCATAGTGTATGTTGCTTCTAGACCTTTTAAGGTACAAAGCTTGGTAGTTAGAATTCATGACTTTCTATTAATAATTCCTGTTTCTATACCCTCTGACAAATTTCTTTTTTGACTTTCACCATTCCATTTTGTATCTGTTTTCTTTCATAATAAGTACCCTGGTTTCCAACAATATCAAGCAATATATTTCTTTTTATATTCTTACAACATACGTAATATAGTTTCAGAATTGTTATACCAATAACACTATAAAAAAGATTCTTAGCATGTTTTTTCTTTAAACTGCATATAAGAAGTCAAAGTCTCTCCTCAAAAGTTAGGTGAATTAGTATTATATTTTTTCTTTCCATGTGGTTATATTATTCATTTGAAATATACTTATATTCATATGTTTCTGTTTGTATTCTACTTTACAGTATTGTTCCATCTTTTAAAATTTAGCTTTATATTTTGAATATTTAGGGCATTAACATGATTCCAAAGTCAAATCTATACAAAAAGATATATTCAGAGGTGTAGCTTCTTTTCTCTCCCTTCCGTCTCATTCTCATACCCCTACTCTATGTAGACATATGTTCGATTAGCTTCAAGATTACCCTTCCTATATTTCTCTTTGCAAAATTAAAGCCATATGGACAGATACATTTTCTGGTTTATATATGTACACTTTGCTTCCCCCCCCAACTTAATATCAGGAAATCATTTCTTTTCAGTTCACAGAAATGTTTAATATCTTTTGGTATTAAGAAAGGCTTATATTTTTGTTACCTTGGTTACCTTTAAATTTATGTAAGTTTAGTGCCCTTAACCTCCTTTCTTTCTTAACCTTTTACCATCTGATTTTTTTTCACCGTTAAGTGTATCCTTTAATTCTCAACTGTTTTTTACACATGCATGAATTTATTACACTTTGCCCTTTCTCTCCCCTTTTCTTATTTTCATCCTATTTTATCACTCTATTTACATATTACTCTTTCAGTCCTATTTCAAACATTGCTTTAATCTATCTACAGTTAATCCATAGTTAAATATGTTAAATACTCGCCCACAATCATTTTGCCAAAATCTTTCTCATAGATATGTTAGTTAGATGAATTTCATTCTCCAACAGATTTTTCAGGAAAGATTCTTCAATACAGTGTGTCTTGAGTTTTTGCATGTTTAAACTGTTTTTCTACAGACTTGAATATACCAGATATATAAAATGTTTGTCTTACTCTTTCTTACCTAGAGTTTCTTGAAAATGCTGGTTTTAATGTAATTTTTTGAATTGTTGGTTTTAAGAATTATTATTCTAGTCTTATTTATGTACTATTATAAAAAATTTTATCTTTTCTTCATGAAGTCTCTGAAGATTTTTTCTGTCAATAAGGTCTAAATTTATTACAGGATAGTTTGCGTAGTTGATTGTTCTGGGTCAATTATCTTGGATACATCATAGACCCTTTCAATACGTAGATTTGAGTGTTGTCTTACTTATGAGAAATCTTTTTAAATTGTAACTTAAATATTACTTCTGGGTTTTTTTGTTTGTTTTCTCTTTCTGCTTTAGTGGCTCCAATGATATGTCTGTTTGATCTTCTTTGCCTGACTTCCTATTCAATTATTTTCTCTCTAAATCTTTTAACTTGTTTCTTTATTTTATTTTTTCTCTTGCATAGTGACCATGCTTTCTTCGATGACTTTTAGTAAATTTTTATTCAAATATATTCTTGTTTGGTCATCTCATGTTTTATTCTTTAGTACTGAGATGGTCTTATCTTTTTATTTATTTATTTTGTGAGGAAGATTAGTCCTGAGCCAACATCTGCTGCCAATTCTCCTCTTTTTGCTGAGGAATATTGGCCCTGAGCTAACATCCATGCCCATCCTCCTCTACTTTATATGTGGGATGCCTGGCACAGCACAGCTGGATAAATGGTGTAGGTCCATGCAAACGAACTGAACTGGTGAACCCCGGGCCACTGAACTGGAGCACATGAATTTAACTACTGTACCACTGGGCCGACCCCTGTCTTTTTTTTTTAATTGTACACCTTAGTTTGAAAAAAATCACATTTCATTTGTCTCTTTTTATTCATTTATATTCTTACTTTTGGAATATCTAATTCAACTTTTTTCCTCATGTTTATAATTTATAAAATTATATTCAATTTTGTTTGGAGTGCTATGTTACAGTTTTCCTCCCTTCATAGTTGCTTTTATTGAATGAATTTTTTATCAAAAAATTGAAAAATGATAACTTGTTCTATTTCTTTCTACCCCCAAAATTGATGCCTCTCTGAGATTGCTGCTTAGTTCTTCATATTTTTTGTTATCTTTTTTGTAGTCAGCATTGTGTATTACAGAGTCCCAGGACCGTATTCAGTATGTCAGCCCTTGAAGATAAACTGTCTCTTTCTGGAGGTGATTTTGTCTTTGCTTTAGCTGTGCCTTCAGTTCTATGGTCCTCTTTTCCACAGCACAGTCTTTCATATGGCCTCTCTCTCCATCCCATGCATGACATTCATGTAGTGGCTGCACAAGCTCTGTTGATAGACATGTTGGTGTTTTGTGTTTATTTCTCTACTTATAAGTCTTTTGAGGTTCATGCATTCTTTCTCCTTGGAATAGGGAAAGTGTGGATTATGTGTCATTTTATTTGCACACCTCATTGATATGTATGGATTGAAGGAAAATGTGAAAAAATGATTCACATTTAGACAACCATCATTATCCTAAGACCAAGTGGGAGCTCCTACATGAAGATTTTAAATAAATTGTGTGGAAAAATTTTTATTAAAACAAGGAAACACCAAGATTTGCTCTATCAGATATGTAAATTTCTCATGCCTTTAATATTTATGCCTAACCATGCATCAGTCACTGCATTGGACCCAGGAGATAAAGTTATCAGTCATTAATCCAGTTTGGTTGGAATATAGGCTATAAGCATAGAAGTAGGAAAATGTCAATGAAATGAAAGTTCGGGGTAAGTAAATACATGCTCTTGGATTTTAGAGTCTAGCCTTGTCTGCTTAAATGCAGCAGGCAAGGCAGAGCCTTTCAGGACACTTTAAGTTTGGGGGACCAAATAATTTATGGTAGATAGATAATTTCATACAAATGATGGGAGTGGGATACTGTAAAACTAGTTTGACCTCTTCTGATATTCTTTCATAAGTCTTTCCTGATTTTTATACATGTAATTTGCTCCAAATTCCTGGATAAATTAACATAACATGAACTGCATGTACTTCACAATAATTAAGGAAGTCAGACTGTTATAAAGACATAGAAACAACAAAAAAGAAGTTTCTTAAAAAATAAAAGGGATTTATTACAAGGAAAGAAGTGAGCAAGTAGGCATTACTTAGCACTCAAACTTACCATAGAATTGACTAGAATTAGACTACAGCAGCTAAATATGGAGCATATTTTACTAGCGACCGAATGAGAGTTGTAGAAACAGCTAAGGCACGGGAAACTTAGCCTATTTTCAGGCTGTTAGTATAATTCAGATTCACTCCCTCGTGCTCCCCCTCCTTCAATGTGGGAGCACAAGAGCTTAGTGCTTGCGATTCTTTGACAATTTGTTCGAGGGATTTGTTTCCTCTGGCTCCTTCCTCCATCAAAAACCTAAAAAACAAACTCAATAAAATACAGTCCCCAAAGCCCTTTCTCCTCAAATGAAAATCAAAACAAAAAATAAAATCATTTGATTCTAGCCAGTGTCATCCTTGGGACTGAACATTTCTAGGGCTTTTGGTCAAGTAAATCACAAACAAATTCAGCAACACACAGTGCGCTTACATTTACACATTCATAAATTCTATCTTGGTAAACTACATGTCAGTTTTTAAAAAGAAAATCTGCATAATGCTAAAAGAGTATCTTATTCACATACTGATGGATCTTACTGGCTTGGTTGTCATGGATACACACCTTTTGTTTGTTTGAGAGATCAATAAAATGTGTGCATTTGAATCCTTGCTTACAATATCTGTAGTGATGTTAAAGATATTTTTCAGTGGTAAATAAAATTAAGCAACTACGCAATTTATGAAGAAAAATAAAGACATTTACCTGCACACATTTTAATAAATCAGTCCTTACTGACATTTAAAATACAAGAAACTAAACATTATACTATTTAAGGAGGCATGTAGTTTACAAGGCTCTGACTTTGCCTTGTAAGATTATATTATATAGAGTATAGAAAAATCATCAAACCTTGGGAAAAAAATAAAATAGGACACCATACCTATTTAAAAATAATATTCATTCCTCTCAAGAGAGAGTGTTTTTATCGTAAGACTTCAACAACATAGATATTTTATCCTCAAGATAGTCAATGTCCTATCCTCACACTCATTCTCTTTCTGTTTCTCATGTCATAATAACATCATCTTTATGTGTTAGTAGGTGTCATGAAAAAATATATATTGCGATCTGCAAGTGCTGAAAGAGCAAAGCTTAAAGCTAGAGCTATATTTTTCCCATCTAAAAGTCATTGACACAAAAGAAGAAGACGAACAAAGAGCTATGAATGTATGCATTGGATAGGAGCTTCTGGAAGTTATATGCTATTTTGTTCAAAAGCACAAACCACAAAAAATTCTTAATTTCACCCCTATTGAGAGGTCAGTGCTGGTTTGACAGTCACTCAGCCTTGATTTAAACATATATATGTACAGAGAGAAAGTTCAAGCTAGAGTTAGTCGGCACTGATGTGCAGTATTTCTGAAACAGAAGAAAGAATCTTTGAGAATATTATTCTGCCGTTATCTGTTGCTCAGTTTGCACAAACTAACAGGTTTAATAAGCTAAGTGAACTAAATTATGAACCTTGTAGAGGTATGTAATAACACGTATTTATTGATTACATTCAAATAACACTTCTACTATCTAACATATAGCAAGGCATCATTCAGCATGTCTTCCTGCAAATAATAAGGCAATGGTGTGAAATGCCTTTAAGCCACAGTTTAGTAACCATTCTGTTTCCAGAGATCAACCCTGAATGTCTTTATATTAAAAACAGAACTATTATGAGGAGCTATGTAAAAAAATAAATAAGCATGATAAACAAATATTTGTTAAGGCTTTAGTTCCATCTTACTGGGTATTAGAAATTTAGATTTCCTAATAAAAATAAAATTAACTTTATAAACGTCAAACTAGTTTATTGCTGTTTTGGTAATGAGGATGAAGTTCCTTGTTCTTTGATGAGTCTTGCTGATTATAATAAAATTCAGCAACCTTTATTTCATTAAATAATTTAATGAAAATTATTTAGGGACAAATTTTCATCCTCCATAAATATGATCTTATTCAGTGAATAGCCTGTCCATTTGGAGAATTAAGAAACCCATTTAGAAAGACAATTTTTACTGCAGTATTTGTCCCATGGGTATGTTGAAATCACTAGATATGGGATGTCTGAATATATTTTACGTAAAAGCTCTTACTTTATATTTTTTAGAAGCCCTAAGATTATGTGGCACATGGGGTGATGTGGGGGTGTGACAGGTTGTTCCTTCAAGCCTTCTCTATATGAAATAGCGATGCTTCAGGGCTTTATGATATTTATAGCTTTTGAAAGGCATTTGCTAATATTACCAGATCCAATGAAATTGCTCCATTTAGGGAGAAGAGGAAAGGAAAAATGGTGTGTCTGACAGTTCCATCTTCAATTCAGCCAGTAATTAAAGGTGGAACCCACACCAGTGTCCATCTTTCTGTTTCTCATCGGAAAATGTGACAAATTTTCATGCGTATTTTGTAACCCAACTTAATTAAAACTTTAACTGAAAAACAGATTTAGTTAAATCTATGCTCGTGAACTTCTTCTTAATAGATTTTTAAAAACCTGGAAAAATCTCAGCAACACAAGTGTATAAAAACATAACATAGAACTTTCTTATGGTATAGTATTTAGACCAGGAGGATATGTGGCTGTGGGAAGGTGGAAGAAAACCTACCAAAGAACAAATCAATTCTTAACAAGATGCATTCAAGGATTCTGTGACGTTTAAGACAGATATCGAATTGTTTTTATTATAGTACAGCTCAAATATTAACTAATCAAATTGAGATAGCCCAAAAGTGATCAAACCTAGAAGCTATCATAATCTTACTTACTTGTACCATCTTTTTCCATGACGACTGATTCACTGAATGCATTTAAATGCAAATAAGTAACATTTTTACGAAAGCCAGTTTTAGAGGTCTCCAATAGGATCTCTATGTTGGATAGCCCTTTGGAACACTAGAGTAGTAAGAGAATGGAAAAGAAGATAGATTTCCCCAAGATAGTCATTAAGATAACTTTTAACTGTTGATGAAACAATAGCTCAAAATCACTTCTTACAAAACAATGTAAAATCTCTCATGGGAAAAAAAAGGCCTTCATGTGGTTCCATTTTTCACATTGTGAGGAAACAGATGGGGAACGACCTACCAAGAACCAAAAGAATAAAAAACGAAAGTGGTAGACAATATATTAAAATTATCTTTGTAAGAACATCACTGATCTTGCACAAGATACGAGGATATTTAAAACCTCAAAGTATGTCAAAGCAACGGTTTGGGGAGATTAGTGAGTTTTAAAACGTGCCTTCAACTTGAAATTTTGTGATGAACCCAGGTCACCGGAGGTTTCGCACTGACGGCTTCACAGGCTGTGAAGAACTGAAGATAAAGTCAAAGCCCAGTCTAAAGTGAAGAGTCTAAAGGTAGAATCCCCACATAAAGCTGAAATCTAAACATGCTGCACCTATATTACCAAATTAAATGAGAAACAAGCCCCACCATTTAGAAAATGACAGGAAACTGGCTTGTTTTAACTCAGACACAGAATGAAGAGCAAAATATATCTTTTGACATTTGAAAGCACGAATCTTACCTGGTAGTTGGAGTTTGAATTCGTACTTCTTTCGTGGTACAAACAAACAAAGAAAAATCAAGCTGGGGAATTTATCTGAAAATTCCTCAGATTGCCTGCATGCCAGAAAAGTAGCAGAAAAAATTTCACAAATCCTTTCTGGAGGAACAAACTTCAAACGCAGATCTGAAAGCGTTATTAGATTAAGAGTGAGAAAAATGAGTAGTTCTCAAAGAAATCACAAAAAACAAAAAAAAAGAAAAAAAAATGAGCCATCACTGAAAATCAAAAGCAACAACAGACAGAGAAATAGACATATGAAGACTTCATCTCTTGGAAATCCACATATGGACTCCTTATACCAATGATGTAGAACACCAAGGACAAATGCATTTTAAAGATGGCCAAATAGAAAAGACAAATCATATTTTAAAGGAACAATAATTTAACTGAAAGCGCAATTCTCACTGTAATAAAGAAAATCCAGAAGACACTGAAATAAAAGATTAAAACGTTTAGGAGGAAATAAAAATGATCAAACTAGAATTCTACACCTAGATATCCCATCTTTCAGGAAGAAAGAAAAGATATTTTTAGATTAAAAAACCTGAGATATTTTAACACCAAAGAAAATTAGAAAAATTAAATGCAGACGGAAAAAAATGCAGATAGCAAAAATTTGAGAGCCCCATGAAGAAAAATTAACAAAGTCATCATCATAATTATTTCATCATACAGATGTAGAAATTTTCACCTGAACAAGTGACACAAATTGCTTGATACACAATTTTATAAATGTATCTAAAATTGCATGCAACAGTTACAGAATACACATTCTTTTCAAAACATATGAAATATTTATAAAAATAGACCATATATTAGGCCATAAATCTATCCCCAAAATATTAAGACTTGTTTTATACAGACCACATTCTTTTTGTGTGTGTGTGAGGAAAACTGGCCCTGAGCTAACATCTATTGCCAATCTTCCTCTTTTTGCATGAGGAAGATTGTTGCTGAGCTAACATCTGTGCCAATCTTCCTCTATTTTATCTGGGATGACACCACAGCATGGCTTGCCGGGTGGTGCTAGGTCCTTGTTCAGGATCCAAACCAGCAAACCCCAGGCCGCTGAAGCAGAGCATACAAACTTAACCACTATGCCACTGGGCTGACGCCTATACAGGCCACATTCTTTAGTACTATAGCACAATTAAGTCAGAAATAACAACAAAAATAATTAGAAAAAAAACCCCTACATTTAAATTAAAAATGTCTAAATGACTTATACGACAAAGAATACACCATAATACAAGTTGAAAAAATTAAGATTTGAGAAATATGAAAAACAACAAATCAAATTTGTGGAATACAAATAAATCAACATAGAGAGGAATGTTTTTTTTTTTCAAAGATTAGCACCTGACCTAACATCTATTGCCAATTTTTCTTCTTCTTCTTCTTCTTCTTCTTCTTCTCTTCTTCTTCTTCTTCTTCTTCTTCTTCTTCTTCTTCTTCTTCTTCTTCTTCTTCTTCTCCTTCTTCTTCTCCTTCTTCTTCTCCTTCTTCTCCTTCTCCTTCTCCTTCTCCTTCTCCTTCTCCTTCTCCTTCTCCTTCTCCTCCTTCTCCTTCTCCTTCTCCTTCTCCTTCTCCTTCTCCTTCTCCTTCTCCTTCTCCTTCTCCTTCTTCTTTTCTTCTTTTCTTCTCCCCAAAGCCCCCCAGTACATAGTTGTATATTCTAGTTGTAGGTCCTTCTGGCTGTGCTATGTGGGACGTCCCCTCAACATGGCTTGATGAGCAGTGCCATGTCTATACCCAGGATCCAAACCAGTGAAACCCTGGGCCACTGAAGTGGAGTGTGTGAACTTAACCACTTGGCCACAGGACCAGCCCTGAAAGGAATATTTTAAAATATATATGCTTAGATTAGAAAAGCATAATAGTTCAAAATTAGTCAAGCCACTGCTTTAAAACATGGTGTAAAGAAGTGTATAATAAGTCTCAAAATTTTAAATATAAAAGAATCATAAAGTTAGAAATTTAAAAAATAGAAAACATACAAAGTAAAGAGGGTCAACAAAGCCAAAAATGGGCATGTAGAAGGACTTACGAAGTACAGAAGTATGGCAAATGTAATCACGATTAAAATGCATTAATAAATGGTCTCAGAAATGAGGAAGAGACATAATTATAGGTATTTCAAGCATTAAACAGAAAATAAGAAAATATTATAATAACAATATCAATACATTTGAAATTTTAGAATAAATAAACTTTTTCTTTCTTTTTTTTTTTTTTGCTGAGAAAGATTAGCCCTGAGCTAACATTTGTGCCAGTCTTCCTCCACTTTATGTGGGGGTCACTACCACAGCATGGCCAACAAGAGGTGTAAGTCCATGCCTGGGATCTGAACTTGTGAACCTGGGCTGCTGAAGTGGAGCATGCCAAGCTTAACCACTAGGCCATGGAGCCAGTCCCTAAATGAACTTATTCTTAACAAATTACAATTTATTAAAACTAATCCTGAAATAAGTCACCTTAATTTCTATAGTCTTATTAGAAATCACACCAGTAATTAAACTTCCAACAAATGACGACTGGGCCCAGGTAGTATAAGAACAAGTTCTATGGGATATTCCAGGATATGGCATGTCCAATTTTCACAAATGATTCCAGACTAAAAAATACACATTCTCCTTTCATTTTATGACAATAGAACAAATTTTTGATCACAAAACCAGACATAGTCATACTAGAGGGGGAAACTAATGGTCAATTTCTTTCACAAACATTGATGCAACAATCTAAAATAAACTTTAACAAATCCAATCCAGCAAAGTAAATACTTTCTGTGATTTGTCCCAGGAATACAGGGTTGGTTTATTATAAAAAATGGATTAACATTATTGAGTACAATAATACATTAAAGGGGAAAACCATTTAATTACCTCAGCGAATGCAGTAAGAACATTTGATAAAATACAAATCTTGCTCATTAAAAAAATCATAGAAATGATTAAAAGCAGCTATAATAAGAATAAGAGCACAAAAAAAAAAAGCAACCAAAAAAACACAAAAATTGTCTCATCAGATACACTATTTGTGGTGAAATATTAAAGCAATCCCCTCTACCATCAAGAGTACAAATGTTTGCAGGTTATTATTCTTCCATGAAAAAAACTTATGATTGCCAATGTCAATGCAATGGTAGGACGTTGTAGTCCTGCAATGGCCTGCAGTGCAGTCCTGGAAGGCAGTAGTAGGACACTGTAAAGAAATAAATTAAATAAGAACTAGAGAACATTATTGCTGATTACATAATTTTCTGTGTTGATAAACTACAGATAAAGTTTTAGAACCAATAAGAAAGTTTACCAAGTTTGCTAACTACATAGTCAATATCTAAAACTCAACACCAGAGAGAGGATGGGGCTCACTTTGTAGACAATTAAAATAAAACCAAACAACAATATTACTTCCGTCTCCGTGGTCCTTTTTACACAATATCTAGATTATATCAAAAAGCCTAAGAAATTCAAGGAGGTAGGAAAACTTGACCCAACATCAACAGAAGAAAAATCACAAATAAACTGTTTACTGGAATAAGCAGAAAAGTGCTTCAGAACAATTATGAATACCTGAAAGCAAATATAGAAAAGGATGAATCTAATGGGTGAAGAGATTGGGAATTTTAGAGAGAAATCGATACTATAATAAAGAACCAAATGCACTTTCTAGAACTGAAAAATACAATGTCTTGGAAATAAAAAGTTTTCACTGGGGCCTGCCCAGTGGCATAGCAATTAAGTCTGCACACTCCACTTTGATGGCCCAGAGTTTGAGGGTTCGGATGCCAGGCTCAGACCTGCACACCACTCATCAAGCCATGCTGTGGTGGTGTCCCACATAAAAAATAGAGGAAGATTGGCACAGATGATAGCTCAAGGCCAATCTTCCTCACAAAATTAAATAAATAATTAAAAGTTTTCACTAAGTGGACTTCACAATAGATTGGACTCTAAGGTTCATTAAACTTGAAGAGAGATGAACGGCAATCATCAAAATTGAAGCAGAAAGGGAGAAAAAAGATTGAAAAAACAAAATTAACCTAGTAGTGGTAGTATCCATTGGAATATTATCATTAAAGTTAAAGATAAATTGAATTAAATTTGTGAAAAATGAGAATAAAAGGGAATCTTTTTCACCTATAAAAATATCTGCATAATGGACAAATGATAACAATACTGGTGAGAGAAAATGAAAACAAAATATGAACGAGGAACTGGTGTGGTGGACATTTGAGGTTTGAGACTGGGTAGCATCTATGACTCTTCTCTCAGTAACAGGACCCCAACCTCCCCTATGGTGCCCCTTTGACTTAATTCGTTTGCTTTTTATTCTAGAAAGAATGTAGAAACCAAGGTTGGTTAATAATACAAATAGTGAATATTCAGCATGTTCCAGGTAATATTCTAAGATTTAGATTATTCACAGTATCACATTCTTCTTGTCACCTTTGAATGAGCTTACCTCTGAAGAGTAAGTCCTAACAGGTAAGGACAAAAAAGATAAAACTTACTCATTGTAAACGACTTTGAGTGTTTTGGTTAGCTGAGTTTTACTTCGGAACACTAGGATAGTTTGTGAAATTTCCGGATATTGACAAATAGTTATTTTTAGTTAGGGAAAACATTCACTTGAGAGGTGAGCCTAGAATTTATCATAGAAAAAAGTGATATGTTTATGGTCATAATTTTATATTAAATATCTTTTTCAGAAATGGTTTTAAAAGTGAGAACAAAGGCAAGTGACTTCAGTGTAATGGAACACTTTAAATAGCCAGAGAGTAAGAAGGGAGGAAATATTGCCTTTATCAAAGCCCTAAAGTAAAGACTAAAGAGGTACTTCTCAGAGATATTGCTCAGATGATGCAAGTGTAAGTTGCATGGTTGGAAACTATGGCCTGTAAGTTCCTCTGTCCCTGGATTTTTAAGAATTTACTGAAAAATTTGTTGTATGAAAGTTCTAAACAACATTTGGGTAAATCACATTTTATTTGAAGTTAATATTTTCTACCATTTAAAAGAGGTTATATATATATATAATAGCAATTATGAACATATGTCAATATGCAATTATGTGAAAGGACAGAAATACTAACCATGGAAAAACCAGGCAAATGTTTTCCTATGATATTTTGAAAGAGTTGATGGAAGGGGTGTAAGCAATGTAAAAAGCCCAGTTTTAAACAGAAAGCATCCAGTAGCTCAACAATGGCACCTCTACCAGTACCACACAGAGCATCCGATTACTCTAGAAAAACAACATGTTACAACATAGTTCTTTGACTAAAGGTCGTTTGGATGTAGTACAGTTAAGAGTGTAAATAGCTGACATTTTAAACCGAGGATATCATGTCTGGTGGGAGGTAACGAAGAAATCTATCAAGTTAGGGCCTTTGTAGCCACAGGATCATGATAGTTACATGTATTGATTTATATTATAGTATCATATATCACCTAGAATGTCAACAAATCTATTAAAGCTTAAGTGAATGTTTATCAATAATCTTATACTTTTGTTTGCGTATTGCTGTATAAGAATTAAATGCAGTGGGTAAGTGTCCGTATATATTTTATATGTTCTTTTTGAAAACTCCAAGATTAAAGACAAAACTACTAAATATGTTACTCTGTTGAATCTGAGACACTAAATATTCTAATGACAATGTGTTGGAGTGGATATGTACATATCATAAAGTATGCATATCATTAACTGAGGGCAGTGGTATGTGCTGGAAAATTTTCAGTTTAGGAGTCTAATTTGTATAGCTGTACTTTAGGAGACATTGAAGAATTTGTTTCCTGCTTAGAACATCAGGCAGGACAGAGTAGTGATTGATACCAATAGTGGAATGAGACAGCACGGCTTAACCCACACCGGCTGGGGGATAGTGGGCAAGTTAGTTAGCAAAACTCTGTGTTTTGGTTTCCTCATCCATGAAATGGGAATAGAGTCTACTTCATAGTCACAGTCAATAGTTCCCAAATGTGCTCTGGGGGACCCCTTATTTCTGTAGGCACTAAATGAGTTAATTCATATAAAGTAACAGAGTTTTTAATAGATGTCAGCTATTAGTTTTATTGGTGAAATGGAGGTAATGGGTCATACCCTATAGGGATGTTATCAAAATGAAAGGATACAATAGGTAGTAACTCTGGGGTATGATAGGTTCTTAGTAAGTAGTGGCTGTTATCATTATTGAAGAAATCTAATTTTAAGCAATTTATATAGAAGACCATCAAAGTAAGAATTTCTCAGTGACTTTGCTTAAAATAAACGAGTAAAATCTCATAATATTTTAAATACAAATATGTATTTTGGGGAAGGCCATCTTGACTAACACATTTCAAAGAAAGATCAAAACCTCAGTAAAACCCAAATATTTAAAAGAGATCTACATAGTCTCACCTCTCAGTACATAAAGAATAGTGAATGCAATTCTCCTTCAGTTGTGAGTGCCTGAACAAACTGGTTTCATACGTAATTTTACAGTATTATAATCATTAATACTTGATTAGGATTTTTTAAAAGAAAAATCTAGGTTAGTGTCAAGATCACAACTAATGTGACCTGATTTTGGCAGTTCATGTTTCAGCAATTTAATGTTTCCAATAATACATGTACAAAACTTAAATAAAAAAGCACACAACTTATAAGCTTTGTGACATTACAATTTTTATGATGCCGTAGTTTTGACCTTTGGAGAATATAAAAAAATTCAGAGATAAAATGATCTTTATCTTCTCAGCATGGCATATTGATATAGTCTCTCATTACAACTTATAGTCACTGATAATGAGATATGTTTGATGTTTATGATCTTTTTTTAGTGTATCATAATTAGAAAATTATTTGATAATCATTTTGGCATTGACACATTTATTTTTCACGTAAAATAACTGCACTTCCTTAAAAATTCTCTTCTTTCTTTATTAAATATACTATTAAAAATACTATTATTTAGCTTTATCTGGTTTGGGGAAAGTCATTAGTACCATGTGTTATTAATAGTTCTGTATGTTTTAGCTTATTCTATAGAGAAGCCATCCTTCACTGGCTTTTACCAATGTTTAGTTAACAATGTTGAATTCTGTTTCTTAAGTTTTTTTTAGAATCTCAAAATTATATCTTAAAGCAGCTCTATACTTTTGTCTTTTTTCAGATTGTCACATAAATGGAATCATATAGTATTTAGCCTTTTGTGTGTGGTTTCTTTCACTTAGTATAATGCTTTGCAATTCATCTCTCTTGTTGAATGTACCAACAGGGACATTATTTTTATTGTTGAGTAATAAGCCGGTATGTGGATATACCACAATTGTTTACGCATTTACCAGCTAATGAACATGTGAGTTGCTTCCAGTTTGGGACAGTAATGAATAAAACATCATGCTGAGAATTTTGTGTAGATACGTATCTTTTCTTCTCTCTGAGAAACAGAGATTCCTGGGTTGTATGTTAAGTTATTTTTATTTTAAATATCTAAATCAGGATTTTTATTAGATTCAAACTCTGCAATAATGGTCCTTGCAGATTTTTTAACTTTCTTCTGGAATTTTGAAATGATACCATAACCTGGGAAAAATACCCCCTATTCTCCCAAGGATTCTTACTTTCTCTATTCTACAAAACAAGGAGTCTTGACGGTTGATATACAGCCTTTCTTTACAGAGCATAAGCAACTCAGTTTGGTCAACTGACCAAAGTAGTAACAGTAAAGTTAAAAAATAGTGAACTTCCTCATTAGTAAATTCAAAATGACTTTAATACTATGAAATGCTCATTCCCTATTGTTTCCCAGAGCAGCCTTATGTTACTACAAAAAATAAGCTTACATTGTATCTTAATCTGGGATTTTTATATCAAGAAAATAAGAGTACAATTTAGTCCCTTTATCTCTAAATGGACTTTTGGTTGTCTAGCACAGTTCTGGGCAATCCAGAAATTCTCATTCCTCCAGCTGTCATAGGGTCTTCCAGTCTTCATCACCGTATTCACAGCTGACAGCCCGTCAGTAGTGGTCAGTTCACTGAAAGTGAAGCAAGATGGAACCTGAGCTTTGAAGTCAGATAAACTGAGCTCAAACCCCAATTGTGCAATTCATTGACTGTGTGACCCTGGGCAAGTTAGGTGCCCACAACTTGATCTATAAAATACAAATATTTATGTATAGAGCTATTTCTCTTTATCTGAGTAATGTACAGCTAGACAAATAATTATAAATCATAGATAATAAAAACATACTTCACAGAGTTGTTGCAAGGATTGAATAAAATAAGTATGTCAGCTGATTAGCAAGGTTCCAGAGATATAGTAAAATTTAAACAATTGCAATTATTCCTGTACCTTATTTTCAAATTCTCCTAATTTAATTTGTTACCTTATATGCTTCCTCCTGTTTAATGTTATTTCTCCAGCACTACTAAAACATATTAGACTTTACTTAGTAAGATGTAGAAGTTCTTTTTGCTTTTATTCTTTTCATATTTATGCATTAATTATTAACCTTTACTCTTTTAATATTTAAGAATAAAATTGGCAATTTTACTAAGATAACCTATAAGAAATATATCCATATAGGCCCATTGAATTTCATATTATGTTTTTAAAAGACCGATCAAATTATTAGGTATGTATTAGAAGTAGATGAATAAATTTACATTAAAACAATTAAGATGCTGACATTTTCAACCATTACTTTAAATATAGAAATGGGTTAAATCATTTAGGAAAACAATTCATTGAATGAAACAGAGTTACTTCTCATCCTGATGTGTAGAAATTGAAGAAAATACACTTTGAAGAGTCAGTAAGGGTTATTTCTCTTTTATCAGACGAGTATAATTCTAAAAATAAAAACAAAATATCTCAAGGTTTGCTTGTAATCAAACAATAATCTTTAAAGATTACAGGCCTAATAATACAGAGCACTATTTTTGCTTGAACTTAGATGTGTGTGTGTGTGTGTGTGTGTGTGTGTGCGCTCATGTTTATAGGCACGTAATAAAAGAAAGACATTTGGTTGTTCTGATTTTCAGATTCTAAATAATATTTTCTCACTTTGATCTCAATGTGTTCTAGGGAATATCTATGTAAATTCACATTTCAAAAGGATGTTTTCCAGTCATTTTGTGACAGAATTATGAGAAAACATTAGAACCAGTGCCTAAAGAAAAACGAGTAGCTTAGTTCTCATTTATTAAGCTGGAAAAAAAATCCCCCCCAAATTTGTATGCATTAAAACTGCATAAATGATAATACAGTAATCCTTGCTCTAATTCCGACGTGAGCTGTTAAGAACAAACCATATGTTATGTTCCTAAATGTATTAAATAAACACAAATGAGTCTCACTTATGTAAGAAGATTCTAAATTATAATTTCTAGATTATGAATAGAATGCTGATGAGAATAAAAAACTAAAATTCCAGAAATATTCATATTCTGTGAAACCTTTAGTATTCCAGTGTGAGTAAGCAACAAACAACCAGTTTGCCTTGTGCCCTTTATATCTAAAAGGCCACCTGCCAGCTCATTCCCATTTTTCCCTCAATGGGTTATCAGATGAATATAAATTAGTTCACTTAGGAGACTTTCAATAAGAGCTGCATTTCCTACTCCATTGTGAAATGGGTCAGAAGGCAGCACTTACTTGATACTGCCATTCAAGATCCAAAGTCATGAAGTGCAACTTGCAAACCATTGTCCTTCAAATGATCATCACACACGGGCTAGGCAGCATGACGATGACAGTATCAACTAGTCCAGTCCAAAGGCAACCAGTCAAAATTGTTAGGGATTTTTAAAACAAAACATGTGTTCCCAGTTCCCTTTAATACCCAACTGGCAGCAAGTCACTGGCAAAATCTGCTGCTCAGGGCAATTTGCTAATGTGTCTTTCTCAAAGGTAACAAACAGATGTGAAAAGAGCTGGTCAAGAAGGAGGGCATACTGTATGCAGTTGCTTTAGTTAACACAAATCAAACTCTTAATAGGAGTGGAAAAATATACAGATAATCTGTTGTGATGGTTGTGAGGACAACTGTTGACTTTAAAATAATGAAGAGGAATTAAGGTTCCTCTGCTGAAAATCTGTGTCACATTGCATCAACGACTAAGACCGTTTTTTAATTTAAATATATAGAATCATATAAAGGTTTTTAAAGCGTCATAAATCCTCATGCATTTTCTTAGTGACTGTTTCTTCTCAGGTTACTGTGGAATTAATTTAGAACTACAAAATTGTTAAAAGATTGATTTTAAAAATAAAATAATATCCACCAAATGACTCTAAATTAAAAGTGCAGAAAATACGAAGCTTTGGCAAGGATATGAAGAGGTAAGAACTTTAATAGGAAGATAAGAACTCTGCTTATGGGGAGATAATTTATTACAGCCACTTAGGACAATGGTTTATTGCTATCATGTAAAATTGAAGACACACAGACACTACAACCTAGAAATTCCACTCCTACAAAAAACCATACAGCAATGTGTGCACAAAAGCACCAGGAGACATGTATAAAATTTTTCAGATCAAGATTGTTAATAAAAGTCTAAAATTTTTTAAAAAATCCCAAAGTGTAAGGACAATATATTAAATAAAGTCTGCTGTATTCACACAACAGATACAGTCATATAATACAGCCATGAAAATAATGTTAACTCTAGCTACTTAAACCAACATGAGTGAATCTCAAAAACTGACACAAAATATATATTTGATAATTAGATCTATATAAATTTTTAAAATGAAAATTTTTCCATCTCTAGCCATCACAAGATAATTTCTATCCAGAGTAGTCTTGATTAGCTCTCCCATAGTAAACCACCACAAACTAGAGAAATATATGAGGCTATTGATTTCATACATTGGATGGCAAGCAGCTTAGACTCTTATCCCAGAGAGAAGGGGAAGTCCTGAGGTGAGCCGCACAATGGCCCAACTGTGTGCCTGGGGACTACTATAAACTTTGGTTCAGAATTTAACTACAACACAGTGGTTCTGCTGAGCTTAGGAGACAGATACCACAGCTGAGGGAAGTTCAAGCTGCTAGAAGATGCAGACAGGTCACTAGAGAAGGGGGAGACTCACAGAAAAGAGGGCAGAAATGGAAGTGGGGGCTTCCTATGAGTCCTTGGCTGAGATCTGGGCTACGCTTACCAAAAGGCTTACTTGAAATGGCTGATAAAACAGCTGCTACCAGGTTAAGAATGAAACAGAGATCCTACAGGTTAAGCAGGACTGGAGGATGCTAGAGGTACAACCCAACCAGCTGGAGAGATTCCCTTAACCCCTTGTTAGAAGCACACCTTGCATCCATCTGAAATGCTAGAGGCTCTGCCTGAGAGTAAGAACCACAACCTGGAGGAAAGTCTACCCTAAGCGCACCCTGACAAAATCTAAAACCAAGCTCTGACAAGATCCTAAGGAGAACAAGAATTTCACCTTTTGGCCTGGTTAAGTTATAAAAACGTGGGAAACACCTTGGGACATTCCAAAGATCTGCCCTAACAAAGCATAAAATCAAGCCTATATAAGTACAAAGTGATTAAACAATATTTGATCTGCCTATGAGAATAAAAATCAATAATCTTTAAAAGAAAATAACAATCAAAATTTTTACAGTATATCAACAATAGCCATAAGCAACAAAAAATTTATTAGATATAAAAAAAATGTTAAATAACAGTGCCTGACCCATGGCCAAGTGGTTGGGTTCACATGCTCCACTTTGGCGGACCAGGGTTTCATGAGTTTGGATGCTTGGCACAGACATAGCACTTCTGTTTGGGCCGTGCTGAGGCAGCTTCCCACATGCCACAACTAGAAGGACCCACAACTGTAGTGTACAACTCTGTACAGGAGGGATTTGGGGAGAAAAAGCAGAAAAAAAAAAAAGATTGGCAACAGTTGTTAGCTAGGTGCCAATCCTTAAAAATATGTGTGTATACATTAAACAACAAAACAGAACAGGAAAATATCCCCACAGAATAAGAATGAAGTTGTTAATAGCGAAGAATCTCTAGATGTCCCAGTTTCGGACTGAGCAGCCAAAGACTTCTAAAATGCTTAGTAAAGACATATTCAAATAACTAACAACAATAAACTCAATGAAAATACTGCCTTAATGAGTTAACAGATAAGGGAATCTCAGCAGAGACATGGAACCTATAAAAATGACAAAGTGGAATTCTAGAAGTGAACTGTAAAATAATTGAAATACAATTTGATAAATAGATTTACCAGCAGATTGTAGATAAAAGAAAAAAAAGTTAGTGAACATGAAGGCAGATCAGTAGTAATAATCCAATCTGAATAATAAAAAAAAGAGATTATAGAAAATGAACAGTGATTCAAGGACTTGTGGAAGAATATCAATCTAACTAACTGTACCAATCTAATTCTCTGGAACAGAATGCAGGAATGAGATTAGGGAAAAACAATAAGGATGTATGAGATAGAAATTTTTCCAATTTGACGAAAAATACTGATTTACAAATTGAAATAGATTAGAGAACCCTAAGCATGAAAGCCCTTTCCCTGGAACGTAGGCTCTGCTGGTGCCTGGCCCCAAGAAAACTCTCTGGGAAATGATAAGAAAATCAGGACCATCCGTGCCTTCTCTTGCTGACCTTCAACCTCTGTAAATTCCCAATAAAGTCTCTTTCTTAATATTTTTATGTGATTTGGAATTGTCTTGTACCCTGATGTGTGAGACTTGGTGAACTAGATGAAATTCAACTGGCATGAAAAGTCAAGATCCAGAAGAGATCCATTCTGCTCAATTGCACCAAATACCACACACCTCCTTTCGATTTGTGTAGTGCAAAGGGTCATTTAAGTGTGAAGGAAAGCCTGTGGACTCTAAACAGAAGATAATTACTGGTTCTAGGTAATAAAGGGAGAAACTAGATTGCTGTATGGAATTGCTTACAATTCAGCTGAAGAGAGAGGGCATGTATACCTTGAATGCATGTTGTACGAGTCTTCAAAACCTGATCTGGAATGATGAAGAGTATAAGGAAAAAGAAGGAAAAGAGGAAAGGAAAACAAGCATTCAAAATGCAGCATACGTTTGTCGCCTGTAAACTTCCTCTTGGGGCACAAACATGTAAAGACTGGTAATGATTTGGTGGGAGCAATCAGAAAAGACTTTTAAAAAGGTGAGTTTAGGTCTAAGCCAGAGATCAGCATACCATGGTCCAGAGGCTAAATCCACCAACTGCCAGTTTTGTAAATAAAGTTTTATTTAACACAGCCACATTCTTTAGTTTACACGTTGCCTATGGCTGCTTTCCTATTCAGCCCACCTACCCCATTTTAAAAGGTGATACTGCCTGTTGCTGAGGCTCTATAAGAAGAAATATGGCAGTTATATGGCTAAACCTGACAGGAGGAGCCCAAGGAGATGCAGCTTAAATGGGCCTCTACTGGGCTGGTCCTGATCTTGATGTCCAGGTTCCAGTGAGAGCCCATGCAAGAGCTATTTACCCTCCTGTTACCCTCTACCTAACAACTGTTTTTCTATGAGAATTCTTCAGCGTCTTGACCTACTCCAAGAAGCCTGAAAAACTGAGTTCGTTGTCTATATTATAGTAAGTGGGCTAATGCTACCTGCTGCAACAAATAAACCCAAGAACTGTATATAAAAAAAATTAAAACTTTCTTTAAAAAACCCTGGCTTGTCTATAGCAGTTGTAACAGAAACTGCATTGACTACACAGCCCAGAATGTTTACCAGCCATCCCTTCACAGAAGTTTGCCCACCTCTGAAGTTCTTAAACATTAAAGAGGCATGGAATAGGAAAAGACAGAGGGTGTCTGCAAATAAGCAAAGGAAAGGAAATGGGAAAGTCTTGGAGTTTACGGAAGAAAAAGAGTTGGCATGAAGAAGCACTAAGAAATGACTTTGAAAAAAATAAGACAAAGAAAGAGGTGATAGAGAACCTTGAAATTCAGAAAACATGAGACCCAATTTTACAAAACTGCAGAGTATATTGTCATTTATTCTTGCTAAGCCTGGTGAACTCTATTAATAAATGTGATTTTCAAGTGGTAGACAAAATTAAACTATTAGATACAACAGCATTCATATTCTAAAAGTTAGTTTTTCTTAAATCTATGATTAAAAACGGATGACCTTTTCCATTCTCCTTTTCATAATTTTTCCCTTTCAGTTACAAAATAAAATAAAATGCTAGTCTATGTGCTGAAGACCTGAATACGATTGAAGTGGGCTACATTAAATCTATGCTGTAAATATATTTTGCAGAATTTTGCATAATCTGATACTTTGTCATAGTCGCTTGTGGATTTATCTTCATTGCAAACTACAGTCATATGAGAAATAAGATTTCATCTATTCTGAAATAGAACATATGTTCTCATAAGTTGGTAAACTCTTCATTAATTGAGAGAAACATTAAGGAGGAGGGAAATAAAATTTAAATTAAGTTCATTATAAATTTTGTTGAGCAACTTTAATATTGCATAGTCTGACAAATAATGATATCCAGTTATTTCTATTACATGGCACTATTATTTGAGGGAGACTTGGAAAAAGTGGAAGAATCAATTTTAATGAGTATTTTAGAGAGAAAATTCTTGAAGTTTTGAACTAGAACCAAGTCATTTATATACTTATTCAATTGTTATTTGAATTTTCAGTGCTTGAGCACAGGAATAGTTGTTCTCAGCAGTCTCGGTAACAGAAAGAGATCAAATACACAGTCTCACTGTTAATTTCTTGCCAATGAATTTTGCCTAAAATCTTGATTATTTTTTATGCTAGGCTTGCATCTTTTCCTCTAATGCTAACCGAAGGACCTAAAGCAGCATTTGTCAGTAGGCAAATCCTTCTGCTACGTTCAGAGTCAAATGCATGACTGACATGAGGACTATGAGAGTGTGTTTGATGACATCCGTGGCAAACGGAAATCAGAATTTAGAGATTCTCCTGATGTACAATCAGGAAGTGGCTTCTACATCAGTGGCATCTATCCAAAGTTTTATGAATGTTTCATTATCATTTGTAGACTATAACTGACCAGGGAAAAGGACACTTACTACTAACAACCAAGTGTAACATTTCAGTTAAAAAGGGTTTTAAATCTTTATCGTTAATAGTTTGGTTCCTCAGTAGTTGTAACAAGTTTTGGCAATAGCAAACCAAGTTCATGTATATTTCTTGAGATCTGGAAAACCAATTAAATGTCATTTGGCAACATGTTTTGCTGAGGACAAGAGCCAATACTTTTCTACATCATGTATTTTAAAGCAGTATGTTATGAAGTATTGGAGACGAGTTCAAAGCGATCAAAGGACAGAAAAAGGGCATTTAAAAGACCAAAGCTGTCTTTCTCTTCTTTCCCCTACAGACTTTAATGAGCAAATTTTGGTTATGTTAACCTTTCCTTTTTAAGTCATCATTCACCTTTTAATGATGTTTTTATTTCTCTAAATTCCCTCGAGTGAATATATGTTTTTCCTCCATGTTGACATAACCTTTAATACAGTTTCATTTCCGTGTGTATTCTGCAGTAACCATGCTGTCTTTGAATAAAACGTTCTGCCAGAGTCTGAAACACTTTTTTGAGAGTTACACTGCTTATAATGTTCAGCAAGCGGCCATGTACATTGTTATTAGGTAGTCAGAGTACTCATCCCTCAGACTCCTGGAATGTAGGCAAAGAAATCAAAGCTGTTGGGACTCTTCTACATTCTCTTGGCCTCACCTAGTGAGAGTTTCCAACATTATAGAAATAGCTATGTAGAAACACTGGGCTAAGCTTCTCTACTTTCAGTCTCTGCGTTTTACCACTGCCATCACCCTCACCACCAGCACCATCAGCACCAAAACTCCCACCATCATCCCACAACCAGAAGCACCATCACCATCACCCCCCACCATCATAATCACCACCACCATCACTATACTGTGACCACGCAGAAGCACATAATGCCTCTGAGGCTTTCCAGAAAGAATAATCCTCGCTTCCACAATCAGCTCAATTAGCCTTCATAGCCAGTAATCAATTCCTGAAGGAACTAAGACGGGGAAAATTCTTTGCAATACTGGTGGAAAATATACAATAGCCATAAGGTAATCAGAGAAAATATAATAAAATCTATGAAAGAAGTAACTGAAGCTGGCTAACACATTGTCTTGAAGAGACTATTTGATTTCATTATATCTTAGTATTTTTCCAAGATATGTAAGTCTACAAGTAAGTATTAGGTTAAAATCATTTGAGACTTAAATACATTTTAAAATTCAATTCAACTTGGGGCTTCTACAAGAAATGACTCATTTCAGTGATTAGGTTAGGGCTAGAGTTCAATTCTCTGACTAAAAGAATAAAGGATGATTGCAAAATGAAGATCAATGTTCCACATTGAAGAGAAAGGGTTTTTTTGGCTACTAAAGTTGACAGATATCCATAAAAGAAGAGAAATGATGCCATCCTATCAGATGTCTCTCTGATGAAGTATTCCAACTAAAGATCCTGGCTGTCTCATGGAGTGGCACAATAATACCGATTTTCTGCATAATCAAAAATAACATTTGAAATCTGTATTTGTTCATAAAATGCCAGGATATTTTAATGAACTGCCTCAGAGCTATATGCAAACAAATGTAACAGTCGATCTTTGGGAAAATAAATTATCTCCTTAAAATTTGTTTGAATGAATGAAGCTATAATGATATGGCCTGCTATAACCATATGAGCATTTGAAAATGCATTTTAAAGACAATCATAAAGTCAGTCATGATCCACTTTTCTTCTATTATCTGACCCTGATATTATCTTTGCCAATTGTTTTAATTACCATGGCTATTCATGTTCCATGCATATAAAATGCTTGAATTGCCACACTTTAGTGCTTCAAGAAAATTTTGCATTGGGCACAGATTTTTAAATTGTGAAAAAATAGAAGTATATTTCACACAGTATCATTTGGATACTGTGATTACTGAATACAAATTTACTGAGAAAGAAAGCAGCATAGCAACTGATTAAACAGAGAATTACTTACAGTTTTAGTATATTTTTAGGAATACATACATGAAATGTATACTAAATAGTACTTTTATAGTTATTCAAATAGAATTTTTTGTTTGCTTGATCTGAAAATTTTGGAGATCCCTCGAATACTGCTTATACCCAAATTTTTAAAATATTTCTGCATTAGCAATGGATATATATTTTGCATAGAAAAGCAAGGTATCCAACAGAAAGAATACTGGACTGGAAGAATCTCAGCTATAAAACCTATTAGCCGTAAAATCTTGGGCAAATCTTTAGTTTTATTGTAGTTTGATTCCCTTGTCTTTAACAAAAACCCCATGATGTATATGGAGTAGCTGGTATGAACGTTAAAATGAAGCCATATTCTGGATATTTCAAATACATTAGAATACTATATCACTGATAGAATTTTGATTATATAGAATATTAGATATGAAACTAATAAAATAGCAAAGCTTGAAGACTACGTTGATTAGCACAAGCTTTATTGTTCATCAGCCTTCTGATATTTAGTGAAGCCAATCAGGATGTGCGGCACTGGGACAGGTGTTGTAAGTGACACAGATATTTGTCAAACCTATTTTATCTTTAAGGTGAGTGTGGTGAAGCTATCTAGATATGTCACTTTTAGAAGTAGATATAAAAAAGAATGAAAAGAAAGTATGAGTGTTTCTGACCGGATTCTATAGAGATGACAGGAAAAGGTTAATTTCAACTCTGAAATTTTGAATGTAGTGATTCAACTCAGAGTTAAGGATGGTTCTGGCTGGGATACACATTGGGAAAAGACGATACCATGTGAGAACAATAAATTAAGCTCAGTGCTGGGGAAAAGCATGGGGAATGGAGTAGAAAATGAGAAAATGGGATATGGCCTTTAACCCAGCTGACTTTACAAGGTCATTTGATGCAACCATTTGGTACAAGGGCTATTTTAATATTCACATTTATTTTCTCCCCCTTGAAAGAAACTGAACTTTAAAACTGATTACCAAATAAAATACGCAACTAACATCCTTATATCACACTTCTCATCTCTTCCCGTACTCTCTCCCCATCCTTGAACCTTGTTTTTTCCTCAGAATTCTCAAAAATTCTCCTTGAATTAAAATACCATAAGAAAGCAGCCAAGAAAAATATTCCTATAATTGGAAGGACCATGTTAAAATGTCCTATTTTGGCAGTAACTGGTCTGTAAAAGCTGCAGTTATAAAAGGATTGAAAAAATAAGATTCAATAGCTAGAGTGGACTTTTCCAGTGCAGCTGTTGGAACAGTAATATGATTAAAGCAATGTTTCAGGGCAAGGAATACAGCAATAACAGTAGAATGAATTTGGAATGAAGTCCATTGCTGAAGATATGGAGATCTGTTGGGAGGTTCTGGTAGAATCCACAAATGATCAAACCTGGACAGAGTGGTAGATGTTAAAATTGAGAACGGACACATGTGAAAGACATTTCGTGGTGACAATAGGAAAGGATGATGCCTGATTGAATACTGAAAACGAAGGAGACAATCCTAGATTCTTAAAGCAATATTGCAGCTATTAATAAAAATAGGAAAGTTAAGAAAAAGTTATTTTTTAATTAAGATCATGATTTTAGTTTCAGAAGTTCGGAGTTTGATAGTAGGAGAGCCAAGTATTGATTATAAATGTGTATTGTTATTCTTAAAATTTGTAACACCTATTCTTCAAAACAAAAAGAATAGAGGACTTGATTTTACTCAGAACACCTGAAAATAAATCAGTTAAAATATTATCAACTACAAAACGTGAAAAATGATGAGAAAACACTTGATTGACGATTTAGAAGGAGAGAGAATTACAACTGGAATATATTTCTTTTAGTCATTAACAATTGACTAACTTTGCTGCTAATATAGAATATTCTATTAATTAATATAATACCTAAAATATACTCTAGGATAAAAAAGTTTGTCTTAAAACATTGTTTTCCAAGAATTTACTTAGAGCATTGACTATATGACCATTATGCAAGGTGCGTAATGCCTGCCTTCTCCAGCTATGATTTTTTGATAGATAAGCAAACATTTTACAAATTAGTGTATTATCCTCTATAAATATAATATAAATTGTCCCTCTATTAAAGAAAATATAAGGCTGAGGCCATAAAATCAAATTACAATTCAGTGATGGCATTTCTGCAGAGAAGGTAAGCTAATGTATACCAAGTTCATTGCATGTATGATTTAACTTAACACAAGGATACAGCTGACTGAACATGCCCCTCTCCCTCAGCTATTAGATTCTCAGCTGGGCTTTTGGCAAGGGCTGGGTCAGTTTAGTTGAAAATGCTTTGACAAGAGACTGAAGAGATGGTATTCTGTATTGTTGATTAAAGACTTACTCATATGTTTTAGATCCTAGGCATGCAAGTAGAAAAGCTGAGCTTCTATTATGACATTTTTATTCTCAGCTTGATGATAGGCTTCTCCTTAAGTAGGTTGGTGGCACAGAAATAAAATGTGCATGAGAGTTCAGAACCAAAGAAACAGACTTTGGAGTGGGGTGGTTAAAAAACACAGAGGAAATAAGTGACATCATTACTTTTATGTGTCAGAAAAATTGTATAAATGATGGATGATAGTGACACCACTGGAGACAGACAAAAGGCTATTGAATTGTGATTACAGAGGATGATGAGGAAATGAATGAGTAAAATGAGAAGGAAAACTATTTTGGAAATCTTTGGAAAGAGAATCAAAAGATTTAGTGATTGTCTAAATGTATGTGATGGAGAGGGAAGGATTTAAGATAACTTCAAAGTTCCCAGCTTGGCAACATACAATCAGTTTATTAATGCGAAGAGAATTGGAAAAATAGACACATCAAAGTTATGGAAGATTCTCATAATAAGAAATCAGCAAGAATCAGTGGATGGGCAAATGAGTCAAAAAAAAAAGAGAATGTATATATATAGTTACTAAATAGCAAGATATGTCTGTCAAATACCTTTAGATAATATGTAATGACTGAGGAATGTATGAGGTATTGTACAGCCATGAAAGAAAGAATTGTCATTTTATCATAGGCAATTGGACTGGGTTGGCTGTGGCATTTGAGGAGAGATTGTGGTGAGGCTAAGGAAAGTTTTTATACAGGAAGTTGGCTGCAAGCTAAGCAATGAAAGACAATAAACAAACCAATGTGGTTGATTTTAAACAGCAATTTAGCAGATAGTAGACACAATCTAAGTAATATTTACTAGATCGGAAACATTATCCTGGGGAACAATTTAGTTTCCCAGATGTAGCTGTGATCAATTACTCCACACCAGAAATACATAGTACCTTCTATAAATCAAGAACCAACATCAGCAGAGCATATTACACCAGTTCAGTTTCAACCACTATGTTTAAAAATGCAAAATAAGAGATGTCTATACAGAAAGGCTGTAATTATATAGCCCATGTTTAAAAATTTTATTTGATCTAGTTATAGACTCACAGGAAGTTTAAAAAATAGTATAAAGTCTCCTGTACCCTTCACCCAGCTTCTTCCAGTGCTCATGTCTTATATTGCTAGAGTAAAATATCAAAACCAGGAAATTGACTTTGGTTCATTACTTTTAACTAAACTACAGACCTTATTCATTTTTTATCTTTGTTAAAGTCTTGCATTCATTTATTTTTGTGTTTGTGTCTTTGCGTGTGTGTGTGTAGTTCTAGGCAATTTTATTGCACGTTTAAATTTGTGTAACTATCATCACACGCAAGACGCAGAAGTGTTCATCACCATAAGAAATTCCCTTGAGTTATCTTTTTGTATCTGCACCCATCCCCCCGCCCAACTTCTCTCCTTGTTCACTGGCAACCACTAATTTGTTCTTCATTTCTCTTGTTTTAGTTATACCGAGAATGTTACATAAATGGAATCATCCAGTATGTAACGTTTTGAGAATGGCTTTTTTTCCAAATCATAATCCTCTTGAGTTCCACTCAGGCTGTCGCAGGTATCAACAATGTGTTCCTTTACACTGCTGAGTAGTATCCCATTGTCTGGATATTGCAGACTATTTGGCCATTCATCCTTTGAAGGACATATTGGTTGTTTCTAGTATTGCACTTCTGCAAATAAAGTGGCTATTAACATTTGTATACAGGTTTTTATGTAAAAATAAGTTTTTATTTATCTAGGAAACATACTCGAGTGTGATTGCTGAGTCATATGGTACATACATGCTTAGTTTTTTTAAGAAATTGCCACCATGGTGTTTTTTTTATTATGACCGTTTTATATTACACACCCTTGACAAACGTCAAGAATTATGTCCTCAGATTTGAAACATCTTTGCAATGTCAGTTCTAGAAAACCTTCTTTGTTTTTCTATCGATAGCTACCTTGTGTAGAGCACATTGGTAGAAAAATGAAAGAACAGTTAAGAGCAGCCCAGGTATATACGCCATTGTCTTAGTCCATTTGGACTGCTATAACAGAATAGTGTAGGCTGGGTGGCTTTTAAACAGCAGAAATTTATTTCTCACAGTTCTGGAGGCTGAGAAGTCCAAGATCAAGATGCTGGCAGATTCTGTGTTGGGTGAGAGCCTGCCTCCTGCTTCATGGATGGCTTCTTTTCTCTGTGTTCTCACATGGTAGAAGGAGACCAGGGAGGACTCTGGAACTCTTTTTTAAGGGCACTAATCCTGTTAATCAGGACTCTGCCTTAATGACCTAATCACATCCCAAAGGTCCCATTGCCAAATACTATCACAGTAGGGATTATGCTTCAATATATAAATTTTGGGGAGACACAAACATTGTCTATAACAACTTAATTACATATTCATGTTAATTTAAATAGTCCTTGCTGTATCTTACAGTTGTATGTCTGAAAATGTTGGCAAAATACTGCTTAAAAATAATATGATTATTACATGTGTAAAGTTTTATCAAAGAGAAAGAATCACTTGAAAAATTGTTTAAACTGATATTACCCAAGATAAGCTTAAAATTATCATTGTAAGTTTCAGTAGACTAGAGATAAAATTTATTAAAGCCAGTATGATTTCCATTTTACAAATGAATACAACATAAATAACAATAAAAATTGAGCCTCTTTAGCATTCTCCTAGACATTATCTCAAGTTAACGTGTAATATAAAATGTGTTTCGGAAAATTTTGATAGGTTTTAAAAAAATTTACAGGTTTATTGACATACAGTAGACTGCACATGTTTAAAGTATATGGTTTGGTAAGTTTGGGCATATTATGCAGGTGTGAATCTATCACCACAATCAAGGTAGAGAACGTCAATCGCCCTCAAATTTGCTTCATGATCCTTTGGAATTCCTCCTTCTCACCTTTCCCACACCTTCCCTGTCACAGGTAACCACTTATCTGGTTTCTGTCATCATCCATGATATTGCCCATATCATTTCTTTAGATATGTATTTAACTTTTTAAGAAACTTCCAAACTCTTTTCAAAGTGATCTTACTATTTTACATTTTTACTAGCTGTGTTTTAGAGTTCAAGTTGTTCCCTATCCTCTCCAACACTTGGTATGTACAGTTTTTTTTAAAATTTTAGACATGTTAGTATGTGTGTAGTGATATCTTTTTGTGGTTTTAATTTGCATCCACAATTTACTTTGCGTATTTTGAAAATCTCTCATTAAGGCCAGAAATATTTGGAACCGTTTATTTCCTCCTGATAAATTGACCCCTTTATCATGAAGAGATAACCCTTGGTATGCCTGGTAATATTTTTTGCTCTGAAATCTGCTTTTACTGGTGTTAATATAGCCACTCCAGTTTTCTTTTGATTCGTGTTAGCATGGTATACATTCTTCTACCTTTTTACTTTTATCCTATGTGTTTCTTCAGATTTAGGGGAGACTCTTACAGGAAGAGTGTAGTTGGGTCTTGTGTCTTTATCCAGTTTGACAATCACTGCATTCTAATTGGGGTGTTTATCATATAGTCACACTCGGTAGTTATTGACATCTATCTATGAATTGTGTCTATCATCTTGCTGTTTGTTTCCTATTTCTCCCATCTATTGTTTTCTTAATTTCCCTTTCTTATAGTTCATTTTTAGTATATAGAAACACATTAGACTTTTTATATTGATTTTGTATCCTGCAACTTTACTGAATTTATATATTAGTTCTAACAGATTTTTGATGGTGTCTTTGGGGTTTTCTATATTTAATATCATATCATCTGCAGATTGTGATGGCTTTATTTCTTTCTTTCCATTTTGGATGTCTTATATATCTTTTTCTAGCCTAATATTCCTGCAAAGACTTGCAATACTATGTTGGATAAAAGTGGTGAGAGTTCACTATTCTTTTCTTCTACACTGTCTAATATATCTTTAATTCTATGCAGTGTATTTTTCAAGTCATGCATTGTACTTCTTATATCTGGAAGTTAGATTTGAGTCTCTTTTATATCTTCCATGTTATTACTTCTAGTTTCTTGAACATAAGAAATACAGACCTAATAATTGATTTAATTACATTTTTAATATTTAATATTTTATATATTTGTCTACTGATACTATAATCTGTGCAATTTCTGAGTTAGTTGACATTTTTTCTCTTCATTGTGAGTTGTATTTTCTTGCTTCTTTCAAGTCTGGTAATTTTTGTTGGTTGTCAGACGTAATGAATTTTATCTTCTTGGGTGTTTGGCGTTTTCTGTATGCCCTTAAATATCCTTGAGCTTTGTTAACAGACATGGTAAAGTCATTTGGAAACAATTGATCCTTTTGGATCTTAATTTCAGACTCACTCAGTGTATTAATTATCTGCTGCTGCATAACAAATGACCACAAAGTTAGTGATTTAAAATAACATCCTTTTATTACCTTGTAGTTTCTGTGGGTTCAGTGACCAGGCACTGCTTAGCTAGGTCCTCTTTTCAAAGTCTCATAAGGCTACAATCCTGGTTGGCCTGCATTCTTTTCTGAAGCTCAGGGTCTTCTTACAAGCTCATGAGGTTATTGGCAGAGTTCAATTCCTTGCAGTTGTAGGACTGAGGTCCTCATTTCCTGGCTGGCTGTCAGTCAGGTTCCTCTCAACTCCTAGAGTCCTCTGCCTTCCTTGACATGTGTCCCTTTCACAGGGCTTCTCACAGCATGACTGCTGACATTTTCAAAACAGCGGGAAAATCACTCTATTCAAGGAGGGTCCAGGCCCCCCTTTTAAGGGCTTCCACTAGATTAAATCAGGCCCACTCCAGATGAACTCTCTTTTCATTAACTCAAAAATCAGCTAATTTGGGACCTTAATTATATCTGCAAAAATCTCTTCACCTCTGCCATATAGCGTATCCTAAATACGAATATGACATCCCCTCACATTCACAGGTCATGCTCATGCGCAAAGAGATGGCATTACGTGGGGCATACACATCAGGCGGCAAAGTCTTGTGGGCCATTTGAGAATCCCACCTGCAGATAGGCTTATGGTACCAGGTAGTATAGGGTTAATGTTCCTCAGTACTGGGACTATATCCTTCTTAGGACTCTAATCAATGCCTCTTTTATTATGAGGTTTTCCACTCTGGCTGTTGAACGGTAGCTCTTCCTTATCTGGGTAAGATATCCAAGCACTATCCCCTCTACTTCTTTTGGGTTATTTTTTTCTCTGAGCTCAGTTGATATCCTCACATGCATATGATAATAAATATTCAACTAAATATTTTATGGGAATTCTGGGCAGATCTCAGAAGCTTTTACTCTGTGTAGCTCTCTTTCGAAAGCTCTCCGGTACTCTGCTCAGCAAACACTTTCCACCTTGCTTTCTCTGGACTCAATTCCATCTCCTCAATGCAAGGGAAACTACAAACTTTTCCTCGGCGATAAGCTGGTACAGTCATGGGATTTACCTCTCTACCATCAGTCAGGGACCACTGATGTTTGTTGTCTGATTTTCAATGCCTTTGGTGCTATTTTTTAATATATATTTTGTCTGATTTTCTAGTTGTTTCATGTGGGACAACAGATCTACTCCGTGTTACTCCTTCTTGACCAGATGAGGAAGTCCGCCAATTGTCTCTTGGCTGGTGTTATTACTTCCTTTCTCTTCCCTAATTCACAATTCTGTCAAAATTATCTTACCACTACACATTCAAAACTTTTTCATTGGTCTACAATGCCTACAGAATATATTCTTAATTCTGAGGCTCAAAATTTAAGGCTCATCATTATCTTTCATTAACCCAATTTCTGAATTAATCTCAAAAATGCTTTTCCTTCACACATCAAAATGGAGTCCATGGTTTTCCCCAAAGTGGTTCTATTCCTTCTGCACTCTAGTGTTGCTCATATTATTAAAAATGCATAAAATGTTCTCTGCTCGCCACCCCACTCTACGCTTGACGAAAGACTTTCAAGACTTTGTTTTTCACTTCTACTAGTGCTTCCTTCAGGAAGTCTTTCTTGATTTTATCAGGCAATTTTTTTCACTCATGTCTTATTCTAAAGATCTTCACATCTCTTCGTGACATATCACACATTCTACTCTGTGTTGCACTTATAGTTTACATGTTAGATTTACCCTCTTAGAGTAAAAAGCTTTCAAGTTCAGTGAACAAATGCTTACAAGTTTTCCTATCCCTGTTGTGTTCCCCGCCCCCCACATAATATCCTCACAAACACCAAATGAGTTCTTTACCATTGTTATATACAATAATATTAAAACATAAAGGGGTGGAGAATTACCTCAGATCAGTCACGTTCTCAACTATAGGGTGAGTAGACATATGACCATATAGTTCTGATATTTACTTTATTTTTCAGTATTTTATATGACTATAGTAAAAGAGTAAGGGTGAATTAGAACACTAATTACTTTTATAATTCTGACAAATGGCTTAGGAGAAACATAGCAAGAGGTAAAGCTCTTGGAGGGAGTAACTCTACTGTACAGACTGTTTGCCAAGACATGACAGGAGCACCTTGACTGTTTTTGCTAATTTCTCTTTGAAATATGTTGGTAAGAAAGAAGTCATTTTTCACAATGAGGAAGGATATACTATTTTGCCCATAAACGCTCAAGTGAGAGGAGAAGGTGGTGGGTTGCACACATGCAATGAAATCAAGTCTAGGTATTAATTTGAGGTACTTTAAATTGTGACCCACTTATGGAAGGAAACATCTATGGAAGAAAGAAATGAGAGAGCATAAAGGGTTATAATAAGATGTGCACTAAATACTAAGCCAAAGTGGAATTTAAAGACAAGATGAGCTAAAAGTACATGCAGGGATGTGTGTGAATGTAACATATTACAAAAGCTAAATGCTACAGCATATATGAATAGGATATTCATTACATATAAGAATCTTTGAAATTTGAACATTACCTCTAAAAACATTTTTTCTTAAAATCACCTTACGTTTTCCTTATGTCTCATGAATATGTTCTCATTATGGTTCCAAGTGCCAAATCAGGTACCATCATGGCGCAGAAGCAGCTGAACTTATAATTATGCTTAAGAAACTAGACCAATGCTAAACGAGAATAACAGTAATTAAAAAAATAGTGGAATATAGTGAAACTTTGCTGGTTCAAGAACAGGAAAAAGAGTGAGCATGTACCACATTTTCAATTAAAAAAAAATTAGCTAGAATAAGGTAGTTAGACTAGATGTTCATTTTAGCTTCCATTTTTCTCTCATCCTCTTTTAAAACATTGATAGTCTAGGAATTAATTAATTAACTGAAGAATTCTGTGTAGAGAAATAGGTAAGACCCTAAGATGTCCTTTACAGCATATGTTAAAAGACAGAAAATTCGAGGTTCAGCAGCAGGTGCTTCTTCCCAGATGGTGTTAGAAACTTAAAGACTGTGCTATCTGTCAACCTACACTTTGTCTTCACCCCACCCCCCATGGAGGACTCCATTCCTCAAAAGAATTAATTACTAAAAGATGATCTTATTTAACTCTTAAGGAGGAGATGGTTCTATGAAAGTACATCTGTCCACTGAGATTATAATTTACTTTTCTTATTGCAAAGTGTAATCCAGGAGCACCTGGATCAGTATATTCCAGGGTTCTTATTAAAATGGAAATCCCTGGGGTTTACCTCAGGCCTGATGACTTAGACTCTCTGATGGTACAACTCTGGGATCTGGTTTTACAAACTATCCACATCAATGGATTCTTATACGCATCAATGTTTTAGAGTCACTGTTCTAAGGGTAGAGAAATTCAGTTGCTTTCCTTTCTATCGTGTGTAGGAAACTCCTTTTAATAAGTGATCCAAATAATTTCAGGGTAGGTATTGTTATGAAAGAATCAACCCAATTCAGTTCAATCAGGTTTATTAATTAGAGATGTCAAAGTACTTGAACTGCTATGAAGGGCACAGAGATGAATAAAACGTGGTACCACTTAAAGCACCAGATGATTTCAGTGGTGGGAGTGGTTTACATCCCTTGGAGAAGACGGAGGTAAATTTCTCAGAAAGCGCCTTTGAAGTAAGAATTGAAATCCAAGGCAGAATTTAATGAATAGAGAAAAGGAGAAGAATTCTGAGAGAATGGCTCAAGGTAAAAGCAGAGAAATATGAATGATACATAACTTGTTCTGGAAACTGAAATAGTTGTATAAGTGGGACCGGAACTTAGCAAGGAGTAGAAGGAGATTTCTTTGTCAGTCCTTTACAGCTTTGTCCTAGTACATGACTCTTATTCCTCCTTTACTGAATACTGGTTGAACAGAAGTGAATATAGTCCTAAATGTTTAACACTATGTTCACTTTTTACACAACTGTGACCTATTAGCATAATTGACTGCTGTGGAATCCACAAGTTCATGACTGTGCACTCAAGCCTCCTTTCAGCCAGTGAACCATATTCTGTATGTGGCTGCAGATCATTCCTGCTAAAAAGGAGGACCTGCTGAAGAGATTCAGTTGACACACATCTACCTGATTCTATGTCAGTCACAATAGTTTGGCAGCATCATTTTCATATCCAAAGGACACCTATGGGTATTTTGTGTACATCATGGTATGTTGATGTATGTTTAGGTTTGTTGAGTCCTTTTCAATTTTTCTTTTTGTCTCTTCTTTACCTCCTGTCTTTTCTGATGACCTTGAAACTGAATTCCTCTGTTCTCTGTAGAGATGTACATACATAATACCATTAACATATAATTTGTGGTAGATAGAATGGCTGTCTGCCCTCCATGGTACACTAAAGAAGTCCACATCCTAATTATGGAAACTGTGAATATGTTACCTTATGACAAAAGTGACGTAAGGGTCTTGAGATGGGAAGATTATTCTGGATGATCTAAGTGGGCCTGATGTAGTCAGAAGGAAGGTTATAAGAGAAGGCAGGAGGTGCCAGTCAGAGAGATGTAACAATGGAAGGACAGCTGGAGGGATGCACTCTGAAGAAAGAGGGAGGGGCCATGAGGCAGTGACTTCAGGTGGCCTCTGGCAGCTAGAAAAGGCAAGAAAATACATTCCCTTAGAGCTTCCAGAAGGAACATAGCTCCATTGACACCTTGAATTTATCACGTAAAACCCATTTTAGACTTCTGACCTCCAGAGCTATAAGATAATAAATGTGTGTTGTTTTAAGCTACTAAATTTGTGATGACTTTTTACATTAGCAGTAGAAAACTAACGCATATTTCAAGTCAAGTAAGCACTTTGGGAGAGAGGGCACTCAAAGTCGCATTAATCTCATCCAGAATATGCCTATCTTCTTCCCTTCAGTGAAGTTAGTTGGAGGCAGTCCTGCCCAAGAGCACACAGGCATTTAGAGCTGAATGATTGAGATCCACTTATCTTGCTTGCTTTGGCTGCCAGCCTGGCCTGGAAGCTGTCTCACCCAAGATGGCCTAGGAGACTACAGAGGGGCCAAGGTCCTGGTATCTTTTTTGCAATGTCAATTGCCGACTTTCTTGTTTCTTGGCAAGATCGGTGTAGTACAGATGGCCTATCCATGCAGAAGTTGTTCTCTTTGTCCCACAGAATCTAATTCATACTGCTGAAGATAGTTTGCCCTTAGGGTTTCCAGCAATTAAAACTGCCATTCTCCCATTTGAATACTCTCTTCCATCTGGATTGTTACAACAGCTGTTTTCCAACTCTTGACTGGACAACGTTTGTAAGTGGTGTGTGTGTGTGTGTGTGTTTTCTCTGATTCTATGTGTATTTTAAAAAGTCAACTAAATGATAGGGCTCTCATACTATACATCCTAGCTGATTCATATTGCCCCACCTCTCCCAGTACCCTACAGAAATGCTTTCTCATGCCTAACCATGCATTCATCGGGCACTTTGGATTTGTTCTACCACCTCTCTCCTGGCAGCCTCAAACCTTTTATAGGCTCCTGTTGGCACACACGTAATGGTTCAACAAGCACAGGGAAAGGCCTAATTGTGGTTTGGTAGCTCATAGTTCTCCTCACTAAGCTCACGTCATCTCTCCTCATGACAGTGATAATTAGACCAAGGAGAGTGCCAAAATTTCTCTTAAGTTCACCCAGCCTGCAAGCCCAGACAGGCTTAATTACAAGTCAATGTCAACTTTTAAATTGAGAAGCAGAAATTGCAGCAACACAGAATTAATGGGGACACTAAATTTGAAAGCCATCCCTAAGAACTCAGAGGGTCTCACTGTCAGAGAGGTCTTTTGTTTCATAGAGTTTACTTGTTGTCATATGCATATATAGTTGTTCTACAGAAAACTTGATAGCTGATTAATTGAATGGATTATTTCATAAAGAGCTAACCATCTGTCAGGTCAGGGACAGTCCCATCCTGCCAGTTGTCTAATAAACTATAGAGGACCAATAGTGGAATATGAAGCTCTTGTTTTAGACTGTAGGATGGATATTTGGTTTGCTCTAATTATTTGTGTGCCAGGATGGGGTATTATATCCACGTCATCCTTTTTTTTCCTTCTGTTTCTCACTCCTGGTTGAAGGGGTTAAAGGGGAAAAATCTTTGGTGGAGCAAAAAGTAAAGATTTTGTTAGCTATTGGCTCATCAAGCAGTAATGGTTAGTGGAGGTTGGGAGGTGGGGCAGGTGCTGACTCTGTTCAGCTTGTATATTATGTTCTGAAGAATCTGAAAGATGCTTCCTTTGAAAATGGACAGTGAGGACTGACTGTTGTGCTTTTAGTAAATAGGACTTTAAGAAAACCAGGAAGGACCATAGAAATAGGTGAGAGGTGTAGGAAAACAAAGGAGGGAGAGCAGGAAGAAGATGCCCGTCCAAGGCTGGCTGTAGGTGGACTGCAAGATGACCATGAGGAGAAAGCTAAAATATTTTGCACCAGCTTCCTGTGTATTTGTGACAGGCTCAGAGAGTGAACACTAACTCTCTTAATAGTCTGCACTGAAAAGCCTTCCAGATGCTGAGCATGAGTGAGGGATCACAAATATAATATTGTAAGACCCTTTCCTAATTCAATACTTGCTCTCTCAAATAAACATGACACCAAGAAGTCGAAAAGAAACAAAATATTCTTCCTTTAAAATTAACTATCACAAGGTGATCTACATGATACAGGCTTTGCTCTCCTGCTATCGAATTTGTGGTTCTTATCAACTTGGTAAACAGTCCATCCCCTTCACTCAAATGCCTATGGAAAAGACTTCTGTGTAGCTTCAGATATGAACTCACTGTGGAAAGGGAATAATAAATACAACTGTTTTTAAGAGCAAGGGAGGAGAAGTATATTATAATTAGCTGAAGGACTTTTTCCAGTTTCACTCTCCCTTCCCCACCATCCTTTTCTGATACACCCTACAGAGATGCATGAGGAGTGTAGTCTGAGAACACTGCGGGAGTGAATGGTATTTCCACGAGTCCCTCCTCTCTTGAGAAGCCCTACGTCTGAAACTTTAAATGATTACAAAGCAGCGGGGTAATATCTTGCTGTGGGTTTAATCTTGGTGTCTTCATCCTTGCTTTCTCCCTTCAATACAAGATATTTGATGGCAAAGAAGTAAAAATTATAAAGGAGTCTGTAAATTCTAATTTTTAATATCCACTAGCTAGTTTCAGAGCTCACATATATTATCTTAAAGGAATGCATTTACTAACCTTAGAATTAATTTACTAATATTAGTTTACATATTGACAAGGTGTTATACAGTAAGTTCTTAGCTAGATTATTTATGTATACTCTTTTATTTAACCCTTATAAGAGCCATTTGCATTAGGTAATGTTACTACTTAAAATTATGTTCACTTTATTCTTGATGTAAAAGTAATTCATAGTCATTGTAAAATTTTGGAAAAATAAGGAAGAGTATAACAAAGAATATAAAAATAATCCATAACTTTAACATCCAGTAATAACTACTGATAACATTTGGCTTATTTTTATGTGCACATATATGTGTATTTTAACAAATATGAAAGTGCAAATTCAATATAAGTGCAATAGTTATGAACCTTAAATGTAACATAAAGCACTTAACCAAATACAGCCAAATGTCACCATGTATGAAGAGAGCACATTGTTGTCGAAGGATCACGTTTCTGCCGGAACTCTCCTATAACGATTACAGAAACTGGACCAAAGGTGAAACGTTTGCCTCTGCAGTCGCTCCCTCTCCTTTCTATTCCTTTCCTAACATTTTCATTTCTGCAAACAGGATGCTGCAAAACTGGGCACAGTGCAGTTTGCCCTAGTTTTTACTGGATATTTTCAGAGAGTTTGACTTAATATTACATCTGGGGAACTTTACTTATGATTAAATATTCATGAAGCATGTTTTTTAGCATTAGCATAGTATCTCATTTTCAAAACATCTAATTATTTACTTACCTACTCCCATATTGTTAATTTAGTCTGTTTCCAATTTTTCATTATTGTGACTAATATTGCTGTACATATATTTTGCATAAATCTTGGTCTGCATGTCAGATTTTGTCTTGGGGTAAATTTCTAAAATAGAAAACATTGGATCAAAGTGTTTTCATTATTCTGTGTCTCTTAATATAGATTGGATAATTGTTTCTAGAAGTGTATCAATATGTAAACCCATCAACAGTTAATGACAGTGCTTATTTTATTGTATTAGCTGACACACAACATCCTTAAAAAACTGCTCATTTTCTAGGGGGTCGGCCCTGTAGCTGAGTGGTTAAAGTTCCATGCGTTTTGCTTCAATGGCCCAGGTTCATGGTTTTGGATCCCAGGTGTGGACTTGCTCCACTCATCATCCATGCTGTGGAGGCATCCCATATACAAAACAAAAGAAGATTGGCACAGATGTTAGCTCAGCACAAATCTTCATCGCCAAAAAAAAAACAAAAAAAAACAAACCACTCATTTTCTAATTAGGTAGTCAAAAAAGAGTAGCTGTCTATAAAAGGTTTAGTATGGTGGTTATTGCTAGGCTGTGAAATTAACCGGATTTGAAGTTGGGAAGACTTGGAAAATTCTAGGCATAATTTCTTCTTTAAAATAAGAAAATAAACTTACCTCATAAGGTTGAAGTAAGAAATTAGTTGATTGTTTTATGTAAATCATCACTTGTATTACCTAGAAGATAGTAAGTGCTCCATAAATAATCATTGTTTTAATGAACTCATTTTATTGAATTATGTCTATAAAGTTTTGCATTACATGAATTGCCAGTGATTTTCAATTGCAGTTATTAGTAATGAGGTTGAACATTTCTATATAAGTTTTTCAGACATGATACACCATTTGCCTGTTTTCTCTTACAATCTTATTTTTTAAATATCTTGTATTTTTAAGTATTTTTTAAATCTTGTATTTTTAAATATTTATTTAAATATTACATAACATTTTTAAAAATATTTAATGAAATCTTTATATATCAAGATTGCAAATACATTGTAGTTGAAACAGCTTACCATTTTTTATTTGCCTTTCTATGTTATTAATACAGAGTTTTGAATTTTATATGATCAAATGTTCTAATGTTTCCTCTGAAGTTTCTTCCACTGCTTTTACACTGAAAAGAACTTTTTTTACAAGATTAAATGAACCTTCACTTTTTTATTGCTGCTTCTTTTTCATTTTCCTGGCTGAAAACGTAACAAGAATAACAGCTAAAGAATTTCCTGGTATTCATGTTCCCTCCATAAAATATGGGAATGGATTTGTGTGCGGGGGTGTGGGGGATGTTGTGCACATTTGGACATTGGGGACAAAATGTGAGGTAGTGGAACATTTATTGGAAAAGGAACAAGAAATTCAGTCCTCTCTCTCTTCTGCATGGAGTTGTTTTTTCTTTTAGTTTACATCTCTGAATTTGTTCTGCAGAATTCCTTCTACAGTAGGGAGGATCCAGTGAGGCAGAACTTGATAATTGTTACCTCCTTCCCACCTTTCTTTCTAAGAGCAGCTACCACTGAAAATTTGCTACACATTTCTCTATCTAGAGATGGAGACGTCAAATCATTTTGGAACATATCTTTATTTTTGGAAAGAATCACTTAGTGACTCTTCTTAGTGTTATAAAAGGAAGGCAGGAGAACACCAGTTGTCCTTCAAGAAGAAAATAACAGGATTTTTTTTTACTGAATAATGGTGTGTAAAAGCAAATTTACGTAGAATTCTTGAGGTGCAATGTTTTTAGAGCCTCTGTAAAGGAACCAAATAGTACCACCAAGATAAAATAACAGGAAAGGACATGAAGTTTCCCCATAAGCAAATTCAGCTGAGGAAGAGAGGTCTCTAAAGGTGACCAGGGCTCAGTGCCAGCTCCCACTGCCCGGGAGGGAGGGGTTGGTCATTGCAGATTCAGAGTGTGCTGAGGCTTGAATCAGCTCTTGAGCAAGCTACCTGAGCAGTATGAGTGCAGGTTAGGAATAATAACTGTTTGTATATGAGTAAAAAACAAACACTTGGGAAACAGAATTATCAATAAAGAAGAGATATAGTTTGTGTAGAACCAAGCACACACAGTTTCAGATGTTGTAATTGGCATTCTCCGATAATAAAGAATATATGCTTGATATATTTAAAGAAATAAGAGCTACAAAATATGAGTAGAGAGTGAGATACTCTAAAAACATTAACAAAATATGAGCAAATTTAAATTAAAAGTGGAATTTCTAAAATGAATACATATTTATATATATATATATATAAAAATTGTGTGTGTGTGTATGTGAGGAAGATTTTTACGGAGCTAATATCTGTGCCAATCTTCATCTACTTTTTGTACGTGGGACCCTTCCACATCATGGCTTGATGAGTGGTATGTAGGTCTGCGCCTGGGATCAGAACCTGCAAACCCCAGACTGCCAAAGCAGAGTGTATGAACTTAACCACTATGCCACAGGGCTAGCCCCAAAATATATATAATTTTTAAATAAATTATGGAACAATAAATAATCATAAAAATTAATAAATGCTTATAACAGAATAATATTAAAATATTTCATAGCAAAACATTTGGATTACTTTGCAGGCAGTATTTATTCCAATATTGACTAATTATTACTGCTTCACAACATATTTTCATTATTGTGAAGTAAATTTCATTTTACAATCCCCTCCTTTTTTAAGTTGGCTGTGCTTGCGTTATTTTTCTTGAAAAAATTTATCTTTTTATTCTTAAAAAATTGAGAAATCAAAACACAAAACCATCAGATATTAAAATATGAGCAAGAGAAGAGAAAATAAGTGCACCTTTCTATCTCCTGGGAAGCCTTCTCTTCTTCTGCCTTAAGTTCGTCCACTCAGGAGTTTTGCCATTTTTTGGGAGATTCTCGTTCTGGGAGGCCATGCCATCACGGGTGGACAAGCAGCACCATGCCCACACCCAGGCTCCGAACCGGCAAACCCCTGGGCCCCTGAAGGACAGTGCAGGAACTTAACCACTCTGCCGCAAGGCTGGCCTGATGAATTACTATTTGAGTGAGAATAAAATTAATATATTTTTAAATACACAAAGACTAAGAAAATTACCACCCACACATTCTCAAATAATTTAAAAAGCATGTACTTTAAAGTTGGGAAAACAAACTCTCAAGTAAGAAGAATGTAACAAAAAATGATAAACAGGGCAAGTAGGAAAATGATTCAGATAAGTTAGTAGAGGTAATTAACACAACTATAAAAATAATAAAACCAGGTGTGTATAATGTATTTTTAAAACTCAGACTAAAAGTTTAGATTGTAATATAGAAAGTGAGAAAGGGATTTTGTAGATGGTAATATATTTGAGGTTATTTTTTTGTTCATAAAAAATAAGAGGTGCTGTTGAGGGCCGCCCCGTGGCCGAGCAGTTAAGTTTACACTCACTCCGCTGAAGCGGCCCAGGGTCTCACCGGTTCGGATCTTGGGTGCAGACATGGCACCGCTCATCAGGCCATGCTGAGGTGGCGTCCCACATGCTACAACCATAGGCACTCACAACTGAAATATACAACTATGTAAGGGGCAAGGTGAGGGGGTGGGGCTTTGGGGAGAAGAAGGGAAAAAAAAAAGATTGGCAACGAATGTTAGCTCAGGTGTCAATCTTTTAAAACAAAAAGAAGTGCTGAATAACTTTAGAATGTGTTAGAAAATATGAAAAAACTACCTATGCAAAACAAATTTAAGTGCAACAAGTGAAAAAATAATACTAGAATGTAAAACTTTTAAATTATCGGGAAACTTTTTTGAACAAGATAACCTTCAGGGAAACAGCATGAAGGGTACATGGGACCTACCTGTGCATTTTTTTCTTTTGTAATTTCTCAGGAATCTATATCAAAAAAGTTGTATGTGAGTAACCACATAACTAATGTTCTTGTCCAAAGACAAGAGAAAAGACAAAAAATCAGATGGTTAACATGGAAAGGGAGGAATAAAATAATATTATTTATAGCAAGAGAATTTCTGCTGTGTCAACCACTAGAAATATCTTATTGAAACTACTGTTCACCAAAAAACAAAGAAAAGACATAGAAATCAGCAACAAATAACGGACAGATTACTTGCATAGGGATAATAATTAGGCTAATTGCATAGGTATGATAATTAATACTGAAAGATGATTTCAGTAGCCCCATGGCAGCCAAAAGAGAATGGAATAATCTCTTCACTGTGATGAGAGAAAAATACCTGTTAATGACGAATTCTGTACCTAGTAGAAATATCTGTTAAGAGGAAAAGTGGAATAAAAACAATTTCAGGTAAACCAAACTGAAAGAGTTTACCAACAACCAAATCTCATGCTCACAAAAAGAAATATAGGAATATATTACAGAGAGAAGGAAAATGAGAAAATGAGCCAAGATGGAAGAACTGAAATTCAATGAAAAATAGTAAGCCCAAAGATTGGTAAAAAATATTGGTAAAATAAAACAAATATTGGTAGCATAAAATAATGTTTTATAATGGCAATTAAAAATGTGTAGAATTGTACTGTAAAATAGTACATAATTTGAGTAGATCTCTGTGGGTCCAATTATTGTTTAATGTGAATAGATACCAGCATGAGAAAAAGGAGATGTGTTTCTATGGTCTTCTTTACCCAGATAACTTTGTTCCATTGCTGCCTATAAAGCATGAATGGGTCTCTTATTATGTTACCCTGTATATTTTCATTAGCTTTGCCTGGTTATTTATTGGAATGAGTTCATACACACACACAGACACACACACACGCACATCAGAGAGACAGGCAAGAACTGCTCACCATTTAAAACTGCATACTAATCCTTCATCTGCTAAATTAGCCTTTTTTTAAGTACGTTTTTATCTTATTCATCTCACAGTTAACATAGGTCTATTTATCATAGATTTACACACATTTTAAAAAAAACGTGAAAAAGACATAGTTCTATTCAAAAATACACCTTAAGTAATCAAGTGTAGCCAAAATAGCCATTTACAATTTTTCTTCTAACTTGTTCTCATTATTAGTAAGGATATTTCTGTAAACAAATGTCTTTGTACCTCTCAATTGCTACCCTTTCATTAGCATGTGGAGTCTCGAAAATTTTTAAAGCTTCAAACTGCATTTGCTTTTATTATCACACTTGGTCCTGATAATAAGACATGGGATATCCCAAAGAAGAGTTGTTAGTCCATTGTTGAGGACAGTGAGTTAGGAAGAGAACTGGAGACTTCCTTAAAGTCACAGAACAAGAATGCAGCCAATCTGCTTCTAGAACCCGGATTGTCCAAGTCTTGACGAAGGAATGGACTGCACTATCTTTTCCTTGATACCAGTATGCTTTCCTTTCCACATTGCTGGTTTCACAATCCTGCTTCAGGTAGTCGGTAAAGTGGGCACAATGGTATTCCTCCCTCCCAGAGACACTGCACAGAAACCGCTTAATTCTAAAGTAACATGCATAATTTTTTTCATTAACTCATACTGTTTATAGAATACCCGTTAGAAAAAAGATACTGGCCCCAAAATTAAGACGTTTATCTTTTCTGATAATATGCTGTTTAATCGTGTTGAAGAGTCCTTCAGAAGGAAAAAGATAATTATCGGTCTTAAGAGTAAGTCACAAGGAAAGTTATTTAGAAGTAGTTGGTGAAAATAACTGAAATCTCTACTTTGAGACACTAAATATGTCTGTGTATAATGAAGCAAATATATTTTGCAGCTTGTTATGACAATATCCTAAAAATTTTCTGTGCCTCACCACATGTTTGTAGCAATCACAATTAATTCACTATCCAATAACATTTATGGAGAACCGTGATGTTCCAACGCTCTATCAGTGTTGGAATACGGAGACACATATGGCAGAGGCGCACTTCTCTAGGAGCTTGCATATCAACAGGGAGTTAAGGGACAAGGACTAATACAGATTGAGTTCTTATTAACCGCCTTATTATATGCCACGTTCTGTGAAAAATTAACACATCAAATCAGTGATCTCGTGATTATTGATCTCATCTTTCATGAAGAAATGGAGGCTGAGAAATTATATAATTTGCTCAAAAATTCACATCTAGTGCCTAGTGGAACTACATTTCATAACTAAGTCTCTTTTTTCTCCAAAATCCACCATAATACACTGCCTCTTCGGGGAAGTCTACCAATAATTAAGGTAAAATGTGATCATTTCAGTGCGATAGTTTCAGTGTGCTATTGGAATCACTGAGGGGAAGGCCAGCTAAAGTGTTGGGTAAGGGTGGAGGTAGAGTCGTTAGTCTACGAATATTTAGGAGATGTGTAACATATCACAAGAAAAAATGTTCTAGGATTTCAGGAAATGAGAACATGGGTGAAATTCTCAGAGGCATAAATGGATGGTTTATTTCAAATAACACGAGCAGTTTGCCAGGCCTGGAACATAAGATGCCTGTCGGGAGGAGCAGTGGACAAAATGGAGAAAGAAGAAAACAGCGGAACCAGGAAGAGCCTTGAGGGGCACGGTAAATCAATCCTGGTGAATCAGTGAAGTGTTTTAGGCAGTGGAGGGTGGAAATCAATTTGTTACTTTGATTCAATTTATATTTTAGAAGAGTAATTCTGGGTTTATGGAGTGAAAAATAAGACTGAAGTTAGGCAACCATCTGAGAAGTTATTATAATTGTCTAGGTATGAAAATCAACTTTTCCCTTGCTTTACATTCTAAAAAATCAGCTCTCCTTTAGTTCCTCCCACTCCATTGCATCTTTTTGATATACTTTTTGATCTAACACTTCATCATGATACAGGTAATTTATATACAATATAACGTGTAGACACACATGATGTATATATCATATATATAATATATAAAGTTAATCTTTTTTTAACCACCCCTTTTCAATGCTCAGAAGAGTGAATGAAATAGAGTGAGAGATCAATAAGTGTTTCTTAAAGAAATCTTGGAGTCATTTTGTATTCTTTAAGATATACAGTTTAGCTATAGCATAGTCAAAAGACTGTTGAAAATGTTCTGATGTGAGAAGTACAGAAAGTCAACAAACGAAATATACCTACATCTTTTAGCTCTTGTAAATTGGAGAAATAATTTTCTTTGGAGTTCCCGTGCTATTGCCTGGGTCCCAATTGCCTCATGCCGAATGACGTATATTAGTGCGAGTGAAAGATTCTGAAATCGTCTTCCTTATTGACCTCATTTTCAAGCACTGGTTTTTCTTGAGTTCTTTTCCTCCCAAGAATAGCATATTTCAAAAATGCAATTGTTGTCTTGAAATTGTGACCACAGGGCTTGAAAAATTATCATCTTAAAGCAAGTATGAGTAGCTTATATGAAATAGAAAGCGTAGGTTACTATAGAGAATAGTGTTGTGTTTTAAATCTTCCAAGGATTTTATTCTGTCAATTTTCCTTTCTCTCTTTTATATGTTCAACCTGTGCTCATATATATAGGCTGCTTCCCAACAGCACTAAAAATGCTCAAATCTCTCTTACTTTACAAAAGAACAAACCAACAAAATTCCCTCCATTTAATTCACAACCCCCTCAAGTATTGCCCTCATTCATTCATTCATTAAAAAAGAAAAAAGTCATAAACCCCAGTACTCAGCGAGATGCTAGGACTACATCAGTGAACAAAACAAAGGTTCTGCCCTCGTGGAACTTCATTCTAGAAGGGAAACTAACAATGAAGAAGACAATTAGGACAGCGAAGAAAAGCTCTCAGGAAAATAAATGGGGTAGCATTTGAGGAGGTGTCATTTGAGCTGAGACCTGAATGACTAAGAAGTTAGTAAGAAGCATTAAATTCAAAGACAAAAACAGAAACAAGTTGGGGGTATTTTAGGAACTGAGAGAAGGTTATTGTGGCTGGAGCTGAGCAAGCAAGATGGAGCATGATACAACGTGAGCTGGGAGAGACAGGGAGGGGCTAGATTACCAGGGCCTCTGCTGGCTGTAAAACTTTTCTCCCAATTATGGTGGAAACCCATTGGGAGGTTTTAATCTGTTTTATGGTCTCATTTGTATATTTAAAAGACAATACTTTGCCCTTAGCAAATGAGTTTTTGTGGATTGGCAGGATATGCTTTTTCTCATTTTTCTATTGGTGGCTGAAAGGTTTCAGAATGTATTTCCATTTTGAAAATATGATGGAGACACTGGAAAAATACTTGAGCATCTATTACAGACATATAATTAAGATATATTAGAGATAAAGAGCTGTTTAAAATCAATAAGGAGTAAACTCTCTAAAGTAAAAGTGTGAAAATCTTTTCTTTCAGAGAGGAAAAAGCAATTTCAATGACTTTAACACAGTAAAGTTTCTTGTTTTATAGGGATGTAAAGAGATCAGTGAGAAGCATTTTAAGTACCAGGCAGTGCTTTAGGATGAGTGTGGGGAGACTGTGATAAAGAGAGATTTTATTTCACATGTAATGGAGAGCTACAACATTTTTTAAGCAAGAGAATGGTTAATATGTGTGTCTTAGAAAGATCAATGTGGTTTCTTATAATGTACTCAGCAATCTACAGCAATCCTACGTCTGCCTTCATCACTTTACTAAAATAACTTCCCCACCAGGTCAGCAATGCGTTCCCCGTTACCAATTCTGATGGACACAGCTCACTCCCTATCTCATTTTCCAATTGGTGGCATTTGACAAGAGGGACCAAGCTCCTCTTGCTAGAACACACTATTTGCTGGACTTCTAGGACTCCAGTGTCTCTTAGTGCACCTTTCTATCTCCTGGGAAGCCTTCTCTTCTTCTGCCTTAAGTTCGTCCACTCAGGAGTTTTGCCATTTTTTGGGAGATTCTCGTTCTGTCCACTCTTCTTGAGAGACATCATCCGCTCTCATTGTTTCAGCTTCCATGATGGTGACTCCAACGTTAGATCTGCAGCCCAGAATCCCTCCTGTGCCTCAGACTTCAATACACAAATAACTCCTTGTTAGCTCAGTTCTGAATACCTGCTTCAGACATACCTCAGGCATCTCAGACACGTAGGTAAAAATGTAAGTTTGTAATACTTGCCAACACATTTGCTCCTCAGTTTGTGTTCTCCTAGGGACAAGAGCCTTGATCTGTATTTTCTCCCTCTCTCTGCCTCTTGCTCTGTGCCCATTCTAAAATTGTCTATTTGCAGTTGGCCTGGTGGCATAGTGGTTAAGTTCCCATGCTTTGCTTCTGCAGCCTTGGGTTTGCTGGTTGGGATCCTGGGCATGGACCTACACACTGCTTATCAAGCCATACTGTCGCAGGCGCCCTACATATAAAGTAGAGGAAGATGGACACGGATGTTAGTTCAGGGCCCATCTTCCTTGCTAAAACACACTTTTTTTTAAAAAAAAAGTCCATTCAAGTTTTGTCAGTTCCATTTCCTAATTATTCTCAAATCTCTCCTCTATCTACATCTCTGTAACTTCCCTGCCACTACTACCTTTGTCTAGGAAAACATTATTTATTGTCTACCTTGAGCCCTACACCCCATTATATTCTTCCATAATATCCTCTGGGTATACCTCATATTACTTATCATAATTTTAATGACTTCATAAATATCTGAATTTATCACTAAATTTTAGTCTCCATAAAGCTACAATCATATCTGTTTGGTTTATGGCATATCTTTAGCACCTATTACAGGGTTTGGCACGTACTGTGGACTTAATAATTTGTTGAATAAATTAATGAATGAATAGATGAAGAATTAAGGCTGTGGCTTATTTCTAGACCAAGATGAAAAATGGCAAAGAACCTGGAAGGAGATTTTAGTTTAGGTGATGATTTCTAAACCTGTAAATGAATCCAGCCTATATACACATGCTGCATATTTATTTTACCTGTGTGATCTTCACTTCTGAAGATAAAGGGTTATTATTAAAACCAAATATTTAGCCTGATAACTCAGAGTATGGAGGGATAGAGAAAAGAGAGAGTATCCTCAAAGTTATTATTAACAGGAAATTATTCCTAGTAAGAGCAAGAAGTCAGTGGTCAGTAAGGGACATGACAAAATAGTTCTCTCTAGAAGCTTTATCGTAGTCATACTTTGCATACAACCTCTTCTAAATCACATACTTGTTATAGTAACAGTCTTTTGTATTAGTTGCTTTTCTATCTTTATAATTAAAGATATATTCTAGACATATTTTATTAAAGGTATGTTTTAAATTGTAATGAAACAAATAAAAATGCTAAAGCTTTGGTAATATTGGCTTAGAAACATGTCCTTCTGACACTAAAATTGAAAAATTATTTGTAGGTGCTAAGAATATAATTCATGCTTGGAGAGTGAATGCTCTCTCTGTACTATCTTGCAAGAAGAAGGTAATTGAAATGCCTGTATCCATTCAGTAACTCACTCAGGATTCAAGGATTCATTATAACTATCAAAGCTTTATTACTTTCTTGGTGGCTAAGGTGGGTTTTTATTTGAAAGTACTGGGTGATATACAGTGTACTTGTGTAATATGACAGCCTCAGTCACAAAATATGGAGCCTTGCTATGGCCCCATTATGTTCAGATTATAGCTGGCCTGGTCTTCCTATGAAAAAAAATAAAAAGAAAAAGGAAAACCCTATTTTTGACCATAATTTTCACGTAGGGGCCACCTACTTGAAATTTTTATCCTTACAAAAAGTTTGAATCTGTAATTTAGGATGAACTGTGCACAATTACTAAACAGTTTACATGTATATTAAATTTTTAAAGAAACCAGTAAGAACACGCAATAGTGGTTGTGATACAAAGGCTAGCCATTTCAATAACAACAACAATAAAGATTTTTCTCTATTACCATTTTTTATTACTTGACTCTGTGTCAAGAAATGTGTAAGTTCTTAAAAATATGTTTCATTCAACTTCACTATAACGCTTTAAAAACTCATTCAACTATGACTCAGAGAAAGTGACTCTCCAGTCCTGTCTAAATCTTCTTTTTTCATTTTGGTTCTAAGAAGCTAACAATTGTCTTTTGTACACATGATAGTCTAAGTCTTTAGCTGGTCTGAATATAAATAGAAAAAAATCCTTGTAATTGTACTAATATATTAATTTCAAAGAATTCTGAGGCTGTTTGTTTGCAATTGTCAAATGTCCATGGTTAAAATACAGAATAGTCAACTACGGAAGTATTTTCTAACTGGTTTGTTTCTATTAGCTATTCCACAAATGTAGGAATATCAGTATTTCTGTACCAGAATTTTAAGTGGTTTTCCCATGGCTGTTGTGCTTGTCATTAACGTCCAAACACACTGCCAGCTACCCAGGAAAGCATCCTTCCCATCTGTACTTGTTCCCCTTACTGTGGTTCAATTGTTCTGTTGTCTCTATTTTTCGTTTTTGCAGTTTTATTGAGATAGAGTTCACATAAGTTTCATCCTTGTAAAGTGTGCAGTTCATTGTTTTTTATTATATTCACAGAATTGTGGAACCACCCCTAAAATCAAATTTTAGACTATTTTCATCAGGTGAAAAGAAATCCTAAACTCATAAGCAGTCACTCTCCACTCCTCCTAATCCCACCAGCAAAAGACAAGCACTATCCTACTATCTGCCTCTATAGGTTTGCCTATTCTAGACATTTTGTATAAATGGAATTATACAATATTGTGGTGTTTTCGTTCTGGTTTCTTTCAATAAGTATCATGTCTTCAAGGTTCATCCATATTGTAACATATATCAGCTCTTCATTTATTTTTCATTGCCAAATAATATTTCATTGCATAGGTATACCATTTTTTGTTTATCCATCATCAGTTGGTAGATATTTGGATTGTTTCCACTTTTGGCTATTATGAATAATGCTGTTATGAACATTGGTGTACAAGTTCTTTATTTGGCCATTTGTTTTCATTTCTCTTGGCTATATACTTGGAAGTAAATTTGTTAGGTCATATAGTAACTCTATGTTTAGCATTTTGAGAAACTGCCAAAGTTTTTTACAAAATGATTACACATTTTACATTCTCACCACCAATATATAAGGGTGCCAACTTCTCCACATCTAGCCAACACTTCTTATTGTCTGTCATTTTGGTTTTAGCCATTCAAATAGGTGTGAAGAGGTCAAAAGCTTTTCCTGAGTCAATTGAAATTATAAAGTATTTTTGATCCTTTATTCTATTAATATGGTATATTTCATTAATTTATTTGTGTACATTGACCCAACTATGCATTCCTGGGATAAAGCCCACTGGTCATAGTGTGTAATCCTTTTTATATGTCCTGAATTCAATTTTCTGGTATTTTGTTGAGGATTTTTATGTCAATATTCATAAGAGATATTAATATATAGTTTGCTTTTCTTGTAATATCTCTGTCTATTTTTTGTTTTTGTTTAAATAGAAGAAATACTGGGTTCATTGAATAGGTTGGGAAGGGTTACCTCTTCTATTTTTGGCAGAGTTGTGAAGGATCGACAATAATTTTTAAATATTTAGTGGAAATCACAAGTTAGGCCATATAGAACTAGAATTTCTTTATTGAAAGTATTAAAATGAGTAATCAATGACTTTCCTTGTTATAGATCTATTCAGATTATCTGTTTATCTTTTGTTTCAGAAATTTGTGTCTTTCCAGGGATTTGTCTATTTCATCTAAGTTATCTAATTTAGGCAGATAGTTTTCCATAGCATTCTCTTATAATTCTTTTTATTTTTGTAATAATAGAAGTGATATCTCCTATTTCTTTCCTGATTTTACTAATATGAGCCTACTTTTTGGTAGAAGGAGATAGACTAAAGTTTTCTAAGTTTTGTTGCTCTTTTAAAAGAATAAACTTTCGGTTTAATTGATTTTTCCTTATTGTTTTTATATTCTCTTTTTGATTTATGTCTACTCTATTCTTGATTATTTCCTTCCGTCTGCTTGTTTTGGAGTTGGTTTGCTCTTCTTTTCCTTGTTTATTAAGGTGGAATATTAACATTGATTTGCACTTCTTTTTTAATATAGGAAATTATATATTCTAAATTTCTCTCCAAACTTCAGCTACATTCTACAAATTTTTGTATCTGTGCTTTCATTCATCTTAAAGCATTTTCTAATTTCTTTGTCATATCTTTTTTGACCCTTTGGTTATTTAGCAGTGCATTAATATCCACATATTTGTGAATTTATGTATTTGTGAATTTCCCAAATTTTCTTCTGTTGTTGATTTCTAATTAAATTCCATTCTGGTCAAAGAACACGCTTTTAGTACACTTTATAAGAGCTCAACCTTTTTTAAGACTTTTTTTAAGAGTAGTTTTAGGTTCCTAGTAAATTAAGAGGAAGCAACAGAGATTTACCATATATCTTTTGTCCCTCGCCCCCCGTCCCATATTCATAGCCTCCTCTATTATCAACATTCCCCACCAGAGTGGCACATTTGGTACCCTGATAAACCTACACCGACACATCATAATCACTCAAAGCAGTAGTTTACCTAAAGGTTCATTCTTGGTGTTGTACATTCCATGGGCTTGGAGAAATGTATAATGACATGTGTCGATTGCTATAATATCATAGAGAGTATTTTCACTACCCTAAACATCCTTCGTGTAATTTCCAGTTTCTGGTTCCACATGTAAGGAGCTTGGAAGTTGCTACTATATCCTGACAACAAGTAAAAAGCTAAACAGACTGGAAACCAACAACTCTTCTAGGATCCATTAGTGAAATGAGGACACAGAGTAAACCACTGCCCCCAAGATTAGAGAGGCTGACAGGAGAACGCAGAGAATAACAACTTACTGGAGCAGAGACTCAAGAGCAGAAACCACCTTGGGAACCAGTGCCAAGGTAGGAAACGCAGAAGTGTAATCGATGAATTACTGGACACTCAGTATGGACAACTCTGAGAGTTAAAAACTCCAAGGGGACTCAGTCATAAGGAGACCTCACAATTTTGGGAGATTTACCTTCAGGAGCTCAACCAAGTTCCCACAATAAATGTCAGAGGAAAATTCCCTCTTGCTTCTGGCAGGGGGAAGGGAAAGGAACCATTTAGAAATACACTATAGCTCTCTTCTTCTTAACAAGGCCTGCCTTCAGGGAAACCAGTTAACCAGACCCTAACCTGCTGGGGTATTATCAGAGCCTAACTGACCAGCCCAGTCTAGCCATCCTCTCCCTTAAAAGAAGTAATAAAAAAAATTAAAACACATAAAGTTTATTGTCCAGAGGCAAAGGCTCACTAGAAGACATAGACCTAATCATGGGACTGCAGAACTCGTCCCTTCCTCCTACACCTCACCACCACATTACTAGAGGCCTATTTACAGCAGTTCTTTTTACCTGGTAAATCATGTCTGGCTATCAAGAAAAAATTACAAAAAGGCAGAAAACCTGATATGAAGAGACAGAGGAAGCATCAGAGCCAGACATGGCAGGGATGTTAGAATTATCAGTCTAGGAGTTTAAAAAAACTATGATTAATATGCTAAAGCCTCTAATGAATAAAGTAGACAGTATGCAAGAACAGATGGGCAATCTAAGCAGAAAGATGGAGATCCTAAGAAAGAACCAAAAAGAAATGCTAGAGATGAAAACAACTATAACAGAAGTGAAGAATGCCTTTGATTGGCTTCCTAGCAGACCTATTGGAGCTGAGGAAAGAATCTCTGAGTTTGAGGATATCTCAACAGAATCCTCCAAAACTGAAAAGCAAAGAGAACCAAGACTACAAGAAGGTCAGAATATCCAAGAATTAAGGGAAAAACGACAAAAGGTGTACCATTGTGTAATGGGAATAACAGAAGGAGAAGAAAGAGAGAAAGAAACAGAAGAAATATTTGAAGCAATAATAACTGAGATTTCCCCCAAATTAATGTTAGGCATCAAACCACAGATCCAGAAAGCTCAAAGAACACCAAGCAGGATAAATGCCCCAAAAGACATCCGGGCATGTCAAAGACATGCCTGGCATATCATTTTCAAACTATAGAGAATCAAATATAAAGAAAAAAGTCCTGAAAAAAAAAAGCAGAGGGAAAAAGAAACGACTTCACCAATGGAGCAACCAATATAAAAATTACATCTGACTTCTCAGAAACTAGGTCTAAGGAAGAGAGCATCCACCGATCATTAAGAAACATAAAAAGGGTGAAGGCAAATATGAGAAGGGATCTAGATTACTTCCTTTTGTGAAATCCTGAAATTTCAATTAAACTAGATTTTATCTTGGTGGCCTAAGAGCCATACAACTCTGTGTGAAGCAGCACACTTTGTCTAGTGTTCCTTTCTTTCGCAGTGGGCTGGGTGTGTTAGTCAAATTGTCGTTTCCTTATCAAGTCAGAAGTTTACATGATAATTTTATATTTGCATGAGCAAGTCAGCATTTCCCTCAGCCTTTTCATAAGAAATAATTACAAAGTGACTGAAAAGGGTGTAGTTGTTTACAATATTCCAACAAAAGACACTTCATACTGACTTCGAAAAATCATGCTAGACCCTGTTCAGCGAGCACTGAAGCAAAAAACACCTGTGGTTTGGCCATGCCACATTATTCTTAAGGTGCTAGATCCATTGTTGTCAATCGCCTGACAAGAGCAAAGACTTTGGAAAGTAAGGCATTTATTAATTTGTTTCTGAAGCTTTGATCGCATGTCATCAGCCTGGCTGAGTTTGGTGAAAGGAAAGATGCAAAAATGCAGCATGTTCTGGGCAAGCTGCTGACAGGAGCTGAGGTAGATGCTTTGGGGAAGGCTGCTCAGTGAGCTGTGACCTGCGAGCTCAAGCATTTGTCCACATGCTTTTTGTTATGTGACTGTTTATCCTCTGTCTCAGGGGCTGATTTATGAAGTTTGACATGGCACAATATAAATGCAGCACTATGCTACTTGGAAAACAAACGAAAATGATATATGAAGTCACAGTGGCCCACTTGTTTTGAGATCTTAAGTCCCATGCCAGAGCAGGACAAATGAAAACTCATTAGAAGTGAATATTTCTGTCCTTCAAACTTGAAAATGGCCTATTGAACAACTGCCAGGAAGAGCTCTGTAGACTCAAAGAAGTTTTGATATCCTGTGCACAAGTATTCTCTGCTTATGTTGACGGATACTCTATCACTGTCTTCCATTTTTTTTCTGATAATTCAATTAATCTATCTCAAAAAAAAAAAAACCCAGAGATTGAAACAATATGGATTTTCATAAAGTTACATATGGAAGAAATTGAGAGCTTCCAATTTAGTACATTCCCGGTTATATCCACAAGTTAATTTATCTAACAATAAGAATGACTCTTTAAATTGATTTTATGGTAGGCTGTGGTTATTACAGATAATCTGATATCAGAACTATGACTTGCGCTGTTAAAAACAAAATGTGAGAAAACATTTGTAAGTACATTTTGGGGGGATATATATGTACCTGATACAAATCTAAGCAAGTGTTATTCTGTCCATTATTAAATAAAAATTATTTCTTGAAATCTTACTCCAATGAGGGAAAGAATTGTAATCTCCATCAATTTAGTGTCTTACCTTACCACTCTATTTCCCAGGCTTCTTTCTTTGCTTCTGGGGAGCTCAAGGAGTGGAATGGGATGGGTAAGGGAGGGCCTCCAGCCTCCAGTCACATAACCATGTTGTCAACTGCTAAAATGCCCTCCTTCAGGTCTGATCATTGTTACAACCCCTGAGCCTAAACACAAGGCCACTCTTAGTCATTGCTTTCAGCTACTTCCTTACCTCTCTCTGGCACATGGGAAACATTTTGTGTTTCCAAATCAGTCTGAGATCATGAGGTAACTGGTAAGACTTAAGGATCTTTGGCTCAGCTGAACCACAGCTAGGGGCCACAAAAATTGGGCATCTTCTATCTTTTCAGGATCTAGTTGGGAACATGGCATAGATTTCTCTGTGCTCCAATATCCCCAAGGTTATCTGAGATTTCCTCATCCACCTCACACTCAAACTTTGCCTTAGGGAAAGATGGGAAGGGCATAAATTTCTTGAAATTTCCTTTCATTGACTGAGATAAAAACACCCCTTGTAGAACGGAGCCCTGAAATAGAAATCAAATCGCATTATAGAGAAAATAAAATTGCATTTCTTGTTCCCTAAGTTTATAGTCTAAAATTTATATTAGCTACACTTGATTGTTCTCTGGATATAATACAAGTAGCTATGGTATATTCAACAACTTATTACCTTTTAGCCCTCATGCTAAGCATTCTCAATGCCCTGTGGTATCTAATCCTCACAACAACAGAGAAGTAGCTACTTCTTAACCATTTATTATTACTCTAGTTTACTAAGAATATATTGAGGCCCCGTAGCATTACCCATTACTCTGTCAAAGTTACACAGCTACTAATTGGTGGAGTCTGGATTTTAACATGGGTCAAATTGACATTGAAATCTGTTTTCAGTAGGGAGATAGATAGACATGCAAATAGGTAATTTACTTTAGGTTTCTGTAAACACGTCAAAATGGTCAGCGTGCTCTAGGAGTATGGGAGACAAAGATGAATAACTCTGCTACAGTGAGTCAGTAATTATTTTTTTATTTTATATTTGCTCATCACAGTTTGGAGTATTTGGAGCACATACTATTACAGAAAAACAATTTGATGAAGTGGCTTTACAGTTAGTGTGGTAGCTAGTCTACAAGTTTCCCCCCCAATGACCCTTGTTTCCAAGTATTCCTACCTTATGTAGTTCTTCTCCACACTGAATCTGGGCTGGGCACCCCAACCTAAAAATACAGCGGAAGAGACACTGCTTGACTTCTGAGACTGGATCATAAAAGGCCTCGTACGTTCCTTGTTGATCTTTTTGGAACTCTTGCTTTTGGGAATCTTCCTCTTGGAAATCAACAAGCATATTATGAGAAGGCCAACCCATATGCAGACACATATATAGACATTCTGTTTCACAGTCCAAGCTGAATGACCCGTCAACAGACAGCAACAAGTCTGCCATATAGGAGAGCTATCTTTGATATTCCAGTCCAAACGTCCACCAGATGATTCCAGCATTAGCTGACACCACATGGAACAACTGATGCCAATCAATGCACCAAATCATGAGAGATAACAAAACGGTTGTTCTTTTAAGCCATTGAATTCTGGGGTAGAGACTGGGAGGTGAGGTTGTTACAGACAGAATGTTACACAACATTCTATGTAACCTTAGAAAAATCACTAAACCTATATAAACTTCATTTTTTAAAGCTATAAAATAGAGAAAATAATAGTACTTGAACAGCAATAGAGTGGATTAAGATATTATGTGAGTGAATTTTTTTAAACTCTAAAGCAATGTCTAAGTGCATTTTAACTACTTTTGGGGTTTGATTTTGTTTTTCTGATAAAGTGCCATATAAAGAAGATAAAATGACTTGCCCAAGACCATCAGCTAATGAGTAAGTGCACTGGAGCTTAAATCCAATGGTTCTGTGACCAATACTCTTTCTACTTCTTTATGTGTCCAATAATATCTTCTATTTGTAAATAAATTTTTTTAAAAAAACTTCATGATGCCCTTCGCATGCAATGCATTTACGAATAGATAATGGAAAGTCATTTTCTTTGTCAAGGAACAAATAAGTACTTCATTCTGAAATGCATGCCTTTTGGCACATTACACTGATGGTTATTGAATAGAATTTTGTCTAAAACAAAAGCAAAATCTCTCTTTGTCAGTGCCCAACAATAATATCGATTGCAATATTTTCAGTCAGAACTTTACACCATTATTGAATATTTATATGATGCTTTCACAACAAAGCTCACATTCTGTAGTATCCATTTAGTGTCCATGTGGGAGTAAAGATTTATTTCTTGGCTGAGAATTACATGGCCAAATTATCATAGATAGCCATTAGAAAAAAATTCATAGATGTAAAGGGATAGTGAAGAATATATTTATATTGTATATTTCAAAATATAAACTGAAGCAATTAGGTTAAAGTATGATTTTTCATATATCACATATGGAACTCCACTTTTTAATTCCCTTTTTGGTGAATTCTATCCTTTTGTACTCATTTAAGGAGGAGCATGATCTTTTTGTGTATGTAGAGTTGATCATTAGGCTTGATACTTTTGTTGTTTTTATGACTAAAATCAACTGTAACCCTTATGTTGAAAATACAAGATTCTATAGGGGCTCTAATTGAAAGCATTTTTCATTTAAAATCTAAATCTATAGACTCATTCTTCTTTGCGTCTTGGGTGAAATCTCAGTCTGCTATAATTTTTCGGTCATTCTTATGTCTCAAAACTTATTCTGATCACTTTAGCTAAATGAATAGTCCCAGTTTAGCTGTTACAATACTCCACAGAGTTTAATAAGGACACTCTGAACATCTTTTAAAGTTGTATCTTCTCACCCCTCCCCCCTAGCTTGGGGGAGGGGAGCCTGCAATGGTGGAGGGCTAGTCAACCTCATCTCCATTTTTTTTTAAGTTGATATCCCTTTCTCTCGTACTTCTGCCCCATTCTCTTGCTGTTGTTTCCAACTCTATAGTTTTATAGCTGTGAGCAGGACAGAGAAGATGATACAAGGAACTAAAAAAAGTCTTATTTTACTGGTCCAAATAGGATATGGTATTGGTGCATACTGCAAATGGTGGATTTGAAAGGTGACTTTTTCTCTAATGAATGCTTCTATGTGTTTCTCAGAGATTTTCTCACTGGGAACATCCAACTGAAATTTCTGTCATGAGCTGAATTTTCTCTGGCTTAATTTTTATTCCAGTCCTCAGTTCTTGGCATCCTATAATCTATGAAGCACAACCCTTTCTGTTGGAACCCTACCATACCTCCAACTAATTCTCTCAGGCAATGTCTCCTTGAAGATGATTTCTGACTGGCTCCTTACAAAGTGGCACACGTCTGGTTCACGGGTCTTATTTATGTCTGCCATACATAGCTTCTTCTCTGTGTCCTCACCCTTCTTCTCTCTGCCACTAGACAGGCCATTCCAGCCCCAAGTTGTTAACTTAATCTTTTAGATATGGGCCAATTACCATTATTTTCAGCTTTTCTGCCCCGTCATCCTTCCCCAAAAAAGACTCCAGGCAATAAAGAAAAAATTTCCCATGTGGCCTCTCAGAGTTCCTTTCACTAGACTTGTGGTGCCTGGAAAGACTGCCCTCACGCTGCCCTGAACCCCTCATGTTCATGGCAGCAGGGAGGCTCAGAGGGAAAATTTATCTAAAATATTCTTTTGACTAGGCCTCTTCAACCTGAGTCGGAGCGTCACAGAATCCTTTTTATTACATTCTTAGTAGGTCCAGCAACAGTGGTCTAGCACCTCACTTTGAATTGAGAGAATACTTGCCACTTATGATTTAGTTCTCTAGCTACTGTGCCTTGGCCAAAGCTGATGGAAAATGTTCACAGCGACATCCTGTTACACAAACATTTGTAAAACAGAACATAAATAGTTCCTCCGATTCCTTTTCAAGAATGTTCATCAAAAGAGCAAGACAGATGACAAGTAGGAGGTCCCATGGCCTGAAAAATTAGCAAGATCAACACTGCAAAGTATTCAGAGATGCTAATAAATATTTATAAGTAAGATTCTTCATCACACTGTTAAGATTGAAAAAGTGAGCACCAACTAAATATATGGAAATATGGGAACAGTTTAACATATTGTGGTACATATATGCACTTAAATACCATACTGCCTCTATCAGAGTCCAGGGGATAAAAATGGATCCATTATACATATTATGGGAATAAGAGATTTATTACAGAAATTAGATGTAACATATATGGGAAAATTGGGTCAGTGAAGATCTGGAAATTGGGAATGGGAGAATCAGAGAAACGGTCAGTAACCAATATGTCTAAAGCAAGTTGAAGCTCACAGGAAATCAAAGGAGCCAAGTACCTTTGGACACCAGAGATGGACTATGAAGCAGGACCTCCAGCAAAGGTCTATGGAAACTGCCACCTCTGGGGAAGCTGTTCCTTATCTGCAGCCGTCATTGCTTCAGGTCCACAACCAAGCCCTTCATGGCAGGCTTGAATCCACCGTTGGTTAGCATGGCCAGCAGTCAGGAAGCTAAGCTGAATGTGAAACAGAGAAGAGTGAGGAATAGCTGGTCACCTCTGTCTGTCACATCAGCTGACTGTGACAAGATTTTGAGAGTAATGGTTTCTACTTCACTTCTGCCAAATCTCATGCACTTTCCTCTTTTGGCTAACTCTTGCCCAGAAGTGCACAGGGAAAATAATTCTGGAATACAGTGTCTGAACTTAGCCACCCTGATGGAACACTCTGTTTCAACAACCTGCCATCAAATTCAACAATTTAGAATAAATTCATGACTACTAACCAGTTGAATTTATCTGATACTAATTGACTACCTAGTTTGTGCTAATCACTGTGCTTGCAGGGTGCAAGAGTGAGCAAAAATGGATCCTACCCTCACAGGACATATAATCTAGAAGAAGAGAGGGATGCAAATAAAGATGAAATTTCTATGTGAAAAGTACAGAGATAGGGGAAATATAAGTGGATCTCAAAGTACATAAAAATTGCTTCTAATCCAGACATGGAGATTAGAGAACACTTCCCAGACACACTGACTTTTAAACTTGGAATTGAAAAATTAATAGAATTTATCAGAAGCATTTGAGAACATATGTGTTTATATCAGGGGGCCACTGGAGGGCTGGGTGTGGAGCAAATAGCAGAGTGAGTGTTCCACAAGTAATTTAAAACTTGCGCATATTCTGTAGCAGATGGATGTTGTAACGCCTACTTTTTGCATCCATGATTGTCTGCTTGAAGGCTTTCTGGATGCAAAAGGATATTTATCCTAGGGCCATACTATGACTTCTGTGGACCCTGGGCTAGTTGGTCTTCATGGGTCTTTTCCTCTATTAGAGAGTATTAATCATTATATTTTATGACTGTGTTAGTATAAAGACAAGTATAACCCATACTGTATTATAATTATTTTGCATTATGAGTTTGAAAAAAATTAAAACTTTTTTGAAGTCCTCTAAAAGTATCATGGGCTGCAAACACTGCTTAATGTATAAGTCAGCCCTGATGGGGCCCACACTCAGGACAGGCCAGAGTTGCCAGGGAGCCCTGTGAGCAGCCCACAAAATTGAGAATGAGAGATGGTGGATAAATGCCCCTGCTCCTCCGCAGCCCAGTGTGAATACTTAGAGTGTGTACTACACGGTTGCCCAGAGGCCCCTGGTCAGGTCCTTATGACAGTAACCTGCTCATTAGCTCACTGCCTTGGCCTCCTGGGATCACCTCCTGAATAAACCATTTACATTCAAATTATTTTCTCAAGGTCTTTTATTTTTCAATTCTGCAAGAACCCGGATAAGAAAAATAATGATATATTCGAGGACATGAAAGATGCCCTGTGTGTTTGGGATGTAAAGTATAAATAAGAATAGCAGGACAAGTTATGGTGGAGGACACAGGGCAAGATCTCTAAGGTCTTACAAGCCCTGCAAACTGTTTGGATCCTACCCTAAGGATGAGAGAAAACCATGTGAAGTTTTTATAAAAGAGACCAATCTGATCAGAATTGTTTGAAGAAGATAATTCTTACTGTAATGTAGGTAATGTAATTGGGAACTCTCAAACCAGAGGGAGGGAACTGAGTTTGGAAGTAATCCAGGCGGAAAAGGTGACCTGGACTCAGTTTGTGACACTACACTTGAGAGGAATTAAATAAAGGTTGGGGGATGTTGTAGGCGATAGAGAGGACAGGATTTGACAACAGGAAGGAAGAGTAGAGTAAGAAGGACATAGAAGGCTGGCACTAAAGTCTCCAACTTATTAGTCACAAAGTAGAGATGGGGGCAAAGAATAAAATATTGCAATAGTATAATTCCAGGCTTTACATAGACATATTTGTATATTTTGTATATATTAGAGATATATAATTATTTTCTATTTACATTTTTCCTTATTTCTCCAGTTTTATACAAGTTCATACCTATATAATTTTTTAATTAGAGATTTTTTCTTAGATTAACATGCATGGAATTATAGAGAAAGCCTAACATTAATAGAAATAAGGGCATTTAAGGTAGAGAGTTTTGTTTGAGAAAAATTAACAATCCAATCTCAGAAGTGATTCATTTGTATTGGCTTTTTCTAGATCAAATGTACCAAGTAATTTCTAATATCGACTTCACTTTTTTATTGTTTAATCATATTCTAAAATTTGATTTCGAATTAGTCACTGAGACCTAAATATTTTCTTTGAGCATTCATCTTTAGATATAGAGCCACTTTTCAAATAAGACCATGGAAGTGTGTGTAATGGAGACTAATAATCATTTAGCTAATTTGATCGCTGCTGATGACTAATTTAAGTGACTCCTGTGGCCAAAACAGAGAAATTTATGGTACTTCACCTTTACGGATAGTGTGTCCGCAGTGAACTACTTAACAAAATAATGATAAATAGTCACCCTTTGAATTATTCCTTAGGAATTTGCTGTTTCATTATCCAGTTGAAATTCAATATTTTAAAGTATATCTTGAGAAAATGATAAACTAAGGTAAATATTTGTAAAAAATTAATCGAATAGTTAATGTCCTTACTTGATAAGACCTTACAAATCAATAGCCACACACAACAATAACAACTAACTTGGTTGAAAAATGCATAAGGGTAAGTCATTTCTTAAAGATTAGGTATAAATTGCCAGTAAACGTGGCACAATATAAATCTCAGCAGTGAAAATATACTGTACATTAAAATAAAAGTGAAAACCTGTTTTTCTTCAATCAGGAAAAAAACAATTTTTTAGAAAGGCAGTGCCCAATGAAGGTCTTCATATAGTTTAAAGGATATTCTTCCCTTCTACTGTTTTTAGTATATACTCTCTGAAAGCAGTTTGGCAGTGCATGTCAATAGACTTGCATGTACACACCCTTTGAGACCCTAGGCTCGCTAAGTAAATAACTAGAAATTTGTTAAACTTTTCATATAAAGAATACTCAGAATTATTTTTATAGTAAAAAAATTAGAAACAACCTAACATTCAATAATAATTGATTGGTTAATATATGTATATAACAACATATATATATCAATAGGTATATAAGAATATAATATATATTATATAATATTTGGCTGCAATTAAATATGTCCAAAGAATATTTGACAATATAGAAGATTCTGATAAAAAAGTTATATATTTTAGCCACATTACTTTGATTTGTGTAATACTAAGGTAATCATGATCTTCTAAATTGTCGATCTCAGTTATGGGAGTGGAAAGATAACCTGGAGTCCTGTGGCATATAGATTAATTATGCTTAGAATAACTGCTGGAAGATAATTATCTGCTCAGCTGCCCTTATCTAGTTCCCAGCTATAATGTGTCCCTGTGCTTTCGTTTCCAAGGTATAGGCTGCCTAATCCATGGACAGGACCAGCTTGTAGAGTGCTTTTTGATCCTTAGGCACAGAACTCATCCATAATAAGGGTGTCAAACAAGTCTGACATATTTAATGTTGTCGCACATTGTCCAAGGGAATCTCAGCCAAAGGTATCGCAAATTTGTCTTTCCATCCACCCAAAGCAACTAGCATATGTCTATTCATAAATTCTAAAGTTAGTCAATAGAAATGATCACTGAGTAATTTACAGCTCCTAATCTTTTACAACCACTTGATACTCCAGACACCTTACCTGAAGTTACATGAAAGGGGGAATTCATTTAGGAAGATAGATACAGCAGTAATTTTTGCCATCTATTTTATGTAACTATAAATCTCTATGGAATTCTTAATCTCTTGGAGATAAACTTTATTTCTTCCTGTTTTGTGGGGATTTTTTTGCTTATGACTAAGAAATAGAATCAATTTCCAGGAACATGTATCATTGTTATGAAAACAAAACACAGCCTCCTTACAAAGATACTCAAAGCTCTGAAACAGCTTTATTAACTGGGATTTCTTTTAATCACTTTTAGATCTCAATGATCACCTTCCTTTCCAAGTTCCCCAAAGTCTTTCATATGCTAAGTAACCTTCCCAATGCTCAAGGGAGGAAAAAGTGGCAGACTTTGTTCACCCCTTCGCTCATTCTTTCATCCAACAAGTATTTATGGATTGCTTTCTCTGATCTACTTCAATGATAAAGGGTATTTGCCCTCATGTAATAGAATGACTATAACAAAAGTTGGACATTTCAATAATTATTAAATTATAAATTAATTACCATTAATATATAATTGCTATTAATACATGATCATAATCATATCAATAGCCATTAATTTAAAATTAACTGATGTATTAATTAATATAGTCTCTGGGTTTCTATTCTGTGACTGCACAAACAAATACACTCTTCACTTTATCTTTTGATTTAAGAAAGAAAGAAAATTGTGTTAGTGCTTTTTAAAAGGGTTCTCAATAGGACAAAATCATTCCAACTTTTCAGATACTATATACTTAAGTACTGACCACTCTTTGAGGATGGCCCACCACAAATATTACATGCCCCATGATGCCGTACCAGACTTTTCAGCCCATAGTGTTTTCTCGTTCTCAAAACATCAATAGCATTTAGTTTGGAACTTTCTTCTGAAGAGCACAGCTATTTTTTTTTTAAGATACAGTTCTATGCACATATTCCACATATTAACAGGTAAGATTTTGAAATTTTGGAGCATGATATTTAAGTTTTAATGTGCAGTCTTTTACTGTAATACAGACCCAGTAAATGTTGTTGAATTAACAGATGTATAAAATTGCATAAAATTAAAAAGAATATTTGTATGAGTGTGACAGCAATAAAGAGAGGTAAGAATTTTGTAATGATCCAGAAACAACTGTTTCTAAGAAGTCTTTAACTCAACATATCCCCTAGTAGAGCAGCAGTATTGAACTAAGACTCTCTTCCAACTCTAATATGTATAGCTCTGAACGTAAACTCTCTCCAGTCCTGTTTTCACAGGTCTTCATGGGTTTTGGTCTAATAATCCAGTCTCCTACCATGGAGACAAGGGATTTAGGAGCAACCTGAAGTCTGGAATATCTCATTCAGAGACTACAGTATTATTAGGGCTTTAGAGCAAGCAGATTGAAAGTGTCACATATGAAAAGTCCTCAGATTTCTCCTAATATGGGATCATCAGGGTATAGTTCAAAGAACTTGAAGTTTGGCATTGATATAGGGGAGGTAGAGAAGGTGATATTGAAGCCAGTCTTGAGGATGTATAAGACTTAGCAAGGTGAATAAAAGTAAGAAATATGTTCCAGGCAGAGTAAATATAGCATGCAAAAATATAGAATGGAGGAAAACTCTGGTGTTTACAAGAAAACTACAATTAGTTCAGTATTACTAGAATTTAAAGTGCAAAGCAGGTAGTGGTGGAAGATGAATTTGGCAAGTGACAGATGGATGGATTCATGAAGGGCCATCGACAGCACATTAAGAAATCTGGAATTTATGAAGTTAATGAGATGGAAGAACAGAGGATTTGGTAACACGAAACATCACTCTCGACTATATAGTGATATAGTGGTGAGGTCAACTGAGATGCTAGAACAATAGATAAGGCATCTATCTGAATGCAGAAGTTACCCAACATCATCAGGTATTGTGATAGAGAAATACTGTGGTCACGTGTCAAAATAACAAATAATGAAAGTGACTGTATGGTCAGAGGATTTTGGCAACAGAAAAGGGGAAAGGATGGTTTCAAAAGATGTCATAAACCCTAAAGAATGAGGTTATTTGCTCATTTGTACATTTGCTTTGAAGAATGTGGGTCTGTAATAGTCTGATAGCATCCACGAAGAATAAGAACTTTGGCAAATACCAGCCATACTCGACAGATGGAACTTTTCTGGTCAAATAAAGGAGATCCTGAAACAGAACAGTGGTTGGAGATTGGGAGGAAGGGAAAGTGGAGTCTATTTATTTAAAATTTAAAATTGGCAACATGCAGTTTTATTTGCTTGTGGGAAATAGGGCAGAGGGAGAAGTCAAAAGCATCTCCTCAGTTTTGGACATAGTTTTGGATGACTAGTTAAACCATAATGAGGCTGCAATGTTAAGCGGTTAACTGACCTCATTTTGCATTATGGCTTCATTTCCTATTAACTGCATCCCCTAAGATACGTTACTTGGCCTGTTTGAAACTTAATTCTTGACTGCAGAATGAAGATAATTTTACCTACTTAAGATGGTTGTGTATTAAATAACAGGGTATCCATAAAGCACCTACCACAGATCCTAATAGATGGTATCAGACACTATAAACATTAGTTCTTACCCATTTTATACCTTTAATTTTCCCCAGTCCATGTAGAGAGAGACAGTATGGCTTAGTGGGTAGGAGTTTAGACTTTTAGCTAGACAAATTGAGCTCAAATCCTGGCTTTACCAAGCGCTATCTGGTAGTGATGAGTTACTTAATCTTTCTAAGCTTTGGTATCCTAATCTGTAACATGGGGATAGAAATACCAACATTTTAATGTTATCCTAGGGATTAAATGGGATAATATATTTAAATTACATTGCCAAGAGCATGGCATATTGTACTTATACTCAACAAAAAATAATTATTTTTAGAGTGCTCTGAGAGGACACTTTAAGAGAGTCTCCATAATGGATCCAAGGCTTCTGTCTTTGGTGCCTGCCTTGTTTGTTGTGCCTACCTATTGAATAGACATATTTAGTTATGAAGAACAATAAATTTCAAGTATGAATGACTAGGACCATGCATATTCCTACTCATGATGCATAATGCAAAGGAAATGTTTTTCCTTTGGAAGTCTTGTTATTATTTGGCTTAAACCACAGAACCGAGAGCAATTAGTTGTGAACCGTGCTCCTGCCTGTGTTTAAAGCAGGATATGTGCCAATCTGAAGCATGTGCACCGTCCACGTGACCACTGGCTTGCACACCATTTGTGCTATAAAAAGATATTCTGTTTGCTTCAATTTCTGAGTAACACTCTTAAGTTTTTGGAAAGCTTGATTAGCTAAAACAAGCCTGGCTGAAAAGCAATATGGCAGGATTCCACAAATTCTGTCAGGATATATTTTTTTAAAGATTGTGGAAAAAACCTGCCAAATCTGGTCCATCTGTTCATGTATGAGTTCTTCAATATTAATAGGCTGGGCAATCGGGAGATTTATTTAATTAATCTTCATGGCTAGTGCATCAGTAACAATTATCTTTACCCTTATCACAGCAGTCGTGCTCTTTAAAATGAGCTCAATTTGTGTTCAGAATACAATACTAACCGATATGGGTACCCTGGCAAATAAACAGTAGCATAAGATTACCACTGGCAGTGAAGCAAGCAAGTAAACAAAAGAGAAAATCAGAAATAGTTTGAGAGAAAACTGACTGGACCAGCAAACAATTCTGACAACCTCGGTCTTAGAGTCATTTCTCTAGGATTCGACTTAAGCAGATTGGTTCAGTGCTACTGGAAGTTACATGGTGGGAAGAGGAGGCAATGGACAGCACTGAATCGTGGGTTCTAACCGTCTGTACTATTTTCCACCTGTCTGATATGGATAAAATAATTTTTTTTCTGTAAAATAAGGATAAAAATCTACCACAAAAGTCATTGAAAATGGACATATACTGTTTCTGGCACATAGTATATACTCAATAAATATTTGTTGAATTGTCAAATAGAATGATATATGTTATGTATGCCTTTCCACAACAGTGCTTCATATATAAATGTAGTTCTGTATGAATATAATGTTTTTTGGTAGATAATGATAGAATACACAGATAAGTGGGGGAAAAGGACTGAAATAGCAGACCCTTCTTTCTCTAAAGGATCTCCTCCAGTTGCTGTCAATAAGAACTCCATCAATAGAAATTGTTTCCTTTGAGTTTTGAAATAATTTTGGCAATTGTATATGCTGCAAGAGAAAGATAACTAGTGTTTATTGGATGCCTATTTGTATGACACCAGTGAATTGGGCATATTACCTGACTCTTTTCACTTAAACTTAAAAGTTTTCATGTGAAGTAGTTATTATTATGCTATTTTACAGATTTAAAAAATCAGACTAAGAATTGCTATCTTTCCCAGGGTCACACAGACATGTCACTAGTATTTGGAGAACCTATAGCAGAAATCAGGACTGACTGCAAATCCATGTGTGCCTTCTTATTCTGCTATCCTATGAGGAGAACAAAGTCATCCTGAAATGATGGGCCTTTATCTATTGTCAACAGACATGTTGGTAGCACAAACTCAAGAAGAGAAGATAAAAATATGAGACTTCTAGAAGAATCGATTGTGGAAAGGAAATAAAATCCACTTTGTAAATACTTTAAAAATTTTTCTTTCGGCTAAATAGTTTTTCTTGTCATCATTTTTTTTTACCAGTCTTTTTAAAGCTTGGGTTTATATCCTCTAGGTTATAACACTCTACTCTATAGAGCACTGTGGGTTTATATCCTCTCTACTACTTCCATGTAATTGTTTATTTTTTGTCAGATTGGCTAGGTCACAGTAAATAGATGTCACTGAAAAGTTATTTTTTAGATGATATCAATATTTAAATTAGTAGACTTTGAGTAAAGCAAATTACCCTCCATAATGAAGGTGGGCTTCATCCAATCAGTTGAAGGCCTTCAGAGAAAAAGAATGAGGTCCCCCAGGGAAGAGTGAATTCTCCCTCCAGACTGCATTTGGACTCCCGCTGCAACATCCACTCCTCCCTGGGTCTCCAGTCTCTCAGCCTGCCTTGCGGATTTCAAACTTGCCAGTCCCCACAATTCTGTGAGCCAATTTCTCAAAATAAATCTCTCCCTAAATACTTGCACAAATCCTGTTGGTTCTGTTTCCCTAGAGAACCCTGATTAACAGACTACCTACACGACCTTAGGCTAGCTATTAAACCACTCTTTTTGCCTTAGTTCACTCACCTATTAAACAGAGTAATCACATGGACTTCATTGGTATTATATGCGTTTGCATATCTTTAGCATATCTAGAACAGAAGAAGGCACATCGTTAAGTGCTATTTATATACGTTTACTATTATTTCAAAGCATTTTGGAACAAGCTTCCTTTTCCAAACTGCCTGCTCAGAAATTTCCTCCAGAGAAACCCTACCACAGTAGAATAGGAGTCATTTTTTACTGAGGATACGGATCTTAAAATCAGAGGTCTTCGATGCTAAACAGGGACCCGTATACTGCATTCATTTTTTACGTATTCCAATCCCCTTAAGCATTTTCTTATTTGTTCTCCTGCCTGAGATCTTCTATGATAAATTTATAGACGCTCAAGCCAAACTGGCTACCTGAGTCTTGAAAACCTGAAATTTTTTTCTCTTCCTGAGCCATGCACAGGGCCTTAGACAAGATAATCAGCATATTAAAATTAGATGAACACACTGGTTTTATTTCCACATGAAAAAGTATGACATAGTTGGAAGCACTTTGAAATGCCTAATAGTTGACCAGCGCACTTAGTGAAGACTATGTGATCGCTGAGTTAGGTTTCTAACAAACGCTTGAGTTAGTTTTCTCTTAGTTTTTCCCTGAGTTCGTTTTCTAATGCTTTGGAAAAGTCAAGAAGTGAAAAAAAGTCTTGGGTTGCATCTAACCCCAACTGAGTTATATTATCTACTTCTTTTAAAATAGGGAAATTGATTTTCTCATGTTTAGCAGTTCTTTATTGCTGTCTTTCAAATCATCCCTTGTTTATATCATCTATAGGCATGATTCTTTCCCTGGTGCCTTGTTGAATCTTTCTTCCGGAAACTTGGCTATAAACAAAAAATAGTTTTGGTCATACTTTTCCACTTTATCTGAACCTAATCAAAGTTATACAGTATGAGATTTTTTTAAATACATAAATCTGGATTTGTATATTTTTATTTTTTTAAAAAATTATATATATTTCAGATGTACAACGTGATGCTTTGATATGCATATACATAGTAAAATAACTTCTATAGTCAAACTAATTAATATATCATCTTCTTACATAGTTACCATCTTTTTTTGTAATGAGAGAGGCTGAAATTTACTCTCTTAGCATATTTCTAGCATTCAATACAATGTTACTAGCTTTAGTCAGCATGCTGAATTAAATGTCTAGACTCTTCCTACATAACTGCAACTTTGCACCCATTGACTAACATCTCCCCACTTCTCTCACCCTCCCAGCCACGGGCAATCACCAATCTTCTCTGTTTCTATGACTTCAGCTTTCTCAGGTTCCACCTATCAGCGAGATCACGCACTGTTTATCTTTCCATCCCTGGTTTATTTCATTCGGCATAATATCCTCCAGGTTCATCCATATTCTTGCAAATGACAGGATTCCCCTTTCTTTTGTTTAAGTCTGAATACAATTCCATTACCACATCTTTATCCATTCATCCAATGATGGACAATTGATTTTATATCTTGGTTATTGTGAATGATGCTGCAAGGAACGTGAGACTGCACATATCTCTTTAAGATACTTATTTCATTTCCTTTGGATGTATAACCAGAAGTGGGATTGCTGGATCATATGGCAGTTCTATTTTTATTTTTCTGAGGAACATCCATACTCTTTTCCATAATGGCTGTACCTATTTACATTCCCACCAACAGTGTACAAGGGTTTGTTTTTCTCAATATCTTCAACAATGCTTATCATTGTCTTTTTGATAATAGTCATTCTAACAAAAGTGAGGTTATATCTTATTGTGGTTTTGATTTGCATGTCCCTGATGATTAATGATGTTGAGCATCTTTTCTTATACCTGTTAGTCATTTGTATGTCTTCTTTTGAGAAATGTCTATTCAGATCCTAGCTGATTTACAGTTTCGGGTCTTATATTTAAATCTTTAATCCATTTTGAGTTGATTTTGTTAGTTGGAGTGAGATAAGGGTCCCATTTCATTCTTCTGCATCTGGATAACCAGTTTTCTCAACAACATTTATTGAAGAGACTATCTTCTGCCCATGATGTGTTTTTGGCACCTTTGTCAAAGATCAATTGACCATAAATGTATGGATTTATTCTGAGTTCTCTATTCTTTCCCATTGGTCCAGATATCTGTTTTTATGTCAATACCATGATGGTTTGATTACTATAGCTTTGTAGTTTATTTTGAAATTAGGTAGTGTGATAGCTTCAGCTTTGGACTTTTTGCTCAAGATTGCTTTGGCTATTCAGGATCTTTTGTGGTTCCACGTGAATTTGAGGATATATTTTTCTGTTTCTGTGGAAAATTGCATTTGGATTTTGATATATTGTAGATTTCTTTGGGTAATATGGAAATTTTAACAATTCTAATCCATGAACATGAGATCTCTTCCCATTTATTTGTGTGCTCCTCAGTTTCTTTCATCAATGTCTCATAGTTTCCAGAGTACAGGACTTGGCTAAATTTATTCCTGGGTATATTATTCTTAATGGTGGCATTTATCACTATAAACTTCTCCCTTAGAACTGCTTTTGCGGCCCATAAATTTTGTATGTTGTGTTTACATTTTAATTTGTCTCTGGACATTTTTTTTATTTCTCTTTTGACTTCTTCCAGAACACACTGGTTGCTCAGGATTGTGCTATTTAATTCCACATACTTATGAATTTTCTAATTTTCCTCTTGTTATTGATTTCCAGTTTCATACCATTGTAGTTGGAAAAGATTTTGTTTAGTTGCTTATCTGTGTTCTCTTATAGCTCACTGAGCTTCTTTAAAATGATTATTTTGAATTTTTTGTCAGGCAGTTCGTAGATCTACTTCTCTTTAGGGTCAGTTACTGGTGCTTTATTTTGTTCCTTTGGTAGTGTCGTGTTTCCCTGATTATTTGTGATTCTTGTGGCCTTGCACTGGTGTCTGCACATTTGAAGAAACTGGCATAGCTTTAAGTCTTTACTGACTAGCTTTGGCAGGGAAAGCCCTTCTCGAGTCAGCCCAACCAGAGATTCTGAGGGGGCCATCTGGTTGGGTTTGAGGGCAGATTGATGTGGTGCCTGGGGCAGCAGGTAGGTGGGTCTGGAGCCTGGTTCCACTGGGGCACATCTGGTGCTTGGGTCTGAAGGGCAGGCTTGTAACCTGAGTTTGCAGTGGCAGGCCTGGGACATGAATCCATATAAGTGGGCCTGGAGCAGACCATGTGGGTGGACCCTATGACTGGGTCTCCAGGGTCAGGACTGGACACTGGGGTTTCAGGTGCCAACCTAGTGCTGAAGAGGGTCTTGTGGCTGCAGGGGCTAGCCCCAACACTGAGGTGGACCTGTTGCCTTGGTTTGTGAGGATGAGCTGGGTTCTGAGTCCACAGGTGCTGGCCCGGTGCTGGGGTTCACTGGGGCAAGCTTAGTGCTGGGGTCCACAGTGATGCCTGGTGCTTACTTCACTCTCCTTCCCTATGAAGAGGGTATCTCTCTCAGTGCTGGGCTTCCTGGCCTTGAAGAAAGGGTGACATGGGTAACGTGAGATTGTCCTTCATATCCTCTTCAATGCATCTTTTCTTATGTCTCTGCTCTACTCAGTTGCTATAATCTTTCACCTGGAATTCTTAGCTCTTGTAAAGGTATTTTTGAGTGCAGATAGTTGTTCAAACTCATATTTCTGTGAGGGACAAGCACTGAAAACTCCTCATCCACACCTTGCTGACATCTTTTCTCCAACAAGAGTTTTAATAGAACTAATATACCATGCTATCAATAAAAAAAATTAAGAACATGCCTGGTTTCTAAGTATGGGCAAACTCTATACATTCTTTCTAATTTAGGAATAATGTCAAAATCAATTCCTTCTTAAAGAGATAGAAATGTGAGAGTATAGGTTTCTAAAAATTAAGAAAAATATGCAGATCTCCCAGCCTTGGTTCGCAACTATATTCTCCAGCTGTCTAGGCCGGCTTCCAGAAGTTTCATCTACATGTACTATATACAACCTCAAAATTAATATGTTTTCAAGTGAAATTATGATTTTCTCCCCAAATTCACATGAGAATATATTATTTTCCCATATCTCAATCTTTCAAGCGATTAACTCCCATACCTCTTTCTTTTCTCAATCCTAATAGCTTTCAAATCATGTTACTTCTAGTTTTAAAACTTTTTCCCAAAACTAGTCATTCTTGTATATCTTTATTGCCTTTGTCTTAAAAGATGATCGTAAATAGTTTCCAAAAATGTCTGGTACAGTGGCAAGTGGAAACTTGCCATCCAACATTGTGTAGATATCGCTAATCTATTTTATATTCTTTCTCATTAAGAAAATTGTTCCCCAGATATCTACTTCTGGTTATTGAGATTTTGGATGGGATGCAGGAGGAGCAATAAATGGCTCCATTTATGTTACCTACCCTAAACTGTATGGTTGGGCTTTCTGATATAACCAGTTTCTACCCTAAGACTCTAGTAGGTGACTAACTCGACCCTGACTCTTCTCTTTAGAGTAAACTATCAGATGTGGTTCAAAGGGGCCTACCATGAGATAAAGATACCCATATCACTCAGGAAATTCCAAGGACTTAGAGGTTACCTTCTAGGAAAGGGACCAAAGGCCAGATTTCTCTTTGGACAAGGCCAAATTCCTTACTATGCACGGGCCCCAATCCCATCACTTCTGAACTGCTTAGCGGTATTCCAACTAACTTCCCAGCCATCTGGTCTTTCTCACTTGAAGACCATTAAGTATTATGTCTCCTGCCACAAAGGAAAACAGAAAAAGTGAGAGACCAGAGAGGGAAGGAAAGTAGAAGGAAACTAGATCTGCTTAAGTCATCCACATGCTTCTCCTTCAAACACCTTCTGTTCCTGATTTCCATTTCCTTTTTGGTACATAAAGCCCTCTAAAATCCATTTAACTATTGTCACATCTCCTTTCATTCTCCTAAGGGCCCACTCTGCATTCCTGCAGGATGACATATCACTCTTCACTGATGGTCACTCTTCTCTGGATATTCTAATCCTTTTTGTGACTCAGTCTGTTGGCGCATGATGTTGCTTATGCCTAGAATGTCCTTCAGGTCTTCTTTGTCTGGAAAATTGATTAACTTTTCAATTTCCTATATATTAACAGTATATAGTAAGGGTAGTATATTAGTAAATGTGGGCTAATAGTTATAATAAATAGCCCCCAAATCTCAGTGGCCAAACATAATACAAACGATATATTTCACACCTTTGGGTATTTGGCAGGCTGCTGTCCACATAGTAATTTAGGGACCCAGGCTCCTTTCATCTCAACACTGCGATTTTCTAAGGAGGGCTTCAGAGTCCTCTCCTGGATCCTTTATATTCACTCAAGTGTTGAGAGAATAAAGATCTTTCGAGAGATTTTTAAAGGCTGCTCCTAGGAATAGTATATGTCATTTCTGCTTCCATTGGTGAGAAGTAGCCACGTGGTCTCATCTAGATGTAAAGGCCCAGAAAATGCAGCCTAGCAGGAAGATTCAATAGGAAAACCACAGAAAAATTAGTGAACACATAGAGCATTTCTACCAAAACAGTTTAAATGTCACCACTTCAGTGTATCCTTTAAGATGTTTCCCAGGCAGAAATATTTCCTCTGTTCTTTTTTTTGAGGAAGATTAGCCCTGAGATAACTAATGCCAGTCCTCCTCTTTTTGCTGAGGAAGCCTGGCCCTGAGGTAACATTTGTGCCCACCTTCCTCTACTTTTTATGTGGGATGCCTACCACACCATGCCCTGACAAATGGTGCCATGTCCACACCTGGGATCTGAACCAGCGAACCCCGGGCCGCCGAGAAGTGGAATGTGCACACTTAACCACTTTGCCACCAGGTAGGCCCCTCTGTTCTTGACGATGGCACAGTTCTTGTCTCTGTAGTGCCATATGCCATATTGATTGCAATTTATTTATTTGCATATTTACTTCCTTCAGGGGACTATGAGTTCTAAGAGAAAAGGGGCTATTTCATTTTTCTTTTTATCTCCAGCAGTTATTATATCTGACATATAGTATGTGTATAATAAATACTTGTGGGTGAGTGGTATAATCAATGAATGCTATTCAAGTATATCTCGTGTAATTATAGAAAATTCATCTGACTACCATTAGAATCATTAAAAAGAATGTAAAGCATTCTAAGTTTTGTGACTTAGAATTTCTGAAGGAGGAGAGGGCTCCATTATCAAAGTAGGAGAAAGAAAGGGAGAAAACGAGATGGTGATGAAGTGTTAAAGGAAGAAAAATGGATTGTTTTAATCCTTTGACTTCTCTAACAATGCGCGCGTCTACTGCAATTCAGAGGCTGACCGTGAGTTATGGAAAAGAAGAAAGATCACCTTTGATTATAGAATGTTTAAACATTAGCACTCTAATGAAGACAAGGAGGAATCTAAGTTTTAAGAACCAGCCAATGACATTCTTGAATGTAGTATTTGACCAGAGGTCTTTTACTGGGGCTCATGGGTTGGAAATACACTTTGATACAGGACCCACTATTAAAAAACATTTAAAATATTGATATATGGCAATATACTGCCTCTATGTCTAATCTAAAGATCTATTCATTGCCATGTTATTTTTATTATTGCATGTTACTATTAACGTAAACATACATCAATATAAGTAACATACCTATAAACTAGTTCAATAAAAAAAAATCTAGATACATAAAGTTAGGGCAATTAATTGAAAAAAGAAATAAACCAAAATAGTGACCTGGGTGTTTGGATAAGTACCTCATCACTCCCTATAGATAATTGGAAAAGGAATTATGTGGGTGATTTTAGATGGACATTAGTACAGCATTCTAAGTAAAACTAATCTTGTATTGTTTCCTTGGGCTGCCATAACAAAGTACCACAAGTTGGGTAGACTTCAAAAAAGGAAATTTATTCTCCCACAATTCTGGAAGCTAGAAGACTGAAATCAAGGTGTTGGCACGGCCATGCTCGCTCCAGAGACCAGGGGACGACCCTTCCTTGCTTCTTCCAGCCTCTGGTTGTTCCCAACAATCCTTGGCATTCTTAGTTGATAGAAGCGTCTGCCTCTGTCGTCATGTGGTGATCTAGTTCTGTGACTGTGTTCCTGTCCTAATTTCCTTCCTCTTCACCAGTCATTGGATTAAGGCCCACCCTATTGACCTCATTTTAATTTGATTAAATCTGTGAAGATCCTGTTTGCAAATAAGGTTATATTTGCAGGTAGTTTGTGTTAACACTTCAACATGTCTTTTTTGGGAAAGACACAATTCAAGCCATAACTAATCCGTAGGGGAAACTACACACAGGTGCTTAATTTATCTCTTTCTTGTTTTCTATGCTTTCCAGATCTAGCTTTTATTGTTGTTTATTGTGATTTGCATGAATAAAATAGGGATATTTTACATTTGGAAAAAGAATTTGATGTCACTTTCTTCCTTCAGCTTCTTGAAAGACACTCACATCCCATGTTGGAAGATGTCAGCAGCTCTATTTCTTCTCCCTGTGCCCAATGAGAGCAGCTGGCACTCGCACAATAAATTCCCAAACAAAGCTATCATTCCAAAAATTGCCAGTGATTTCCACAGCCCCATTGGCCAGCAAGCTTATGGGAGTCAGTCTCTCAGGCTCATCTTTAGCACAGCCAATGGCAAATTGTTAAGATTTCTCTTCCATCACTAGCCTAGTGGGTATATTAAGTGTATGAATCCCCTGGACATACAGTTAAACAAACTGAACCATAGCTCATACACCTAGCTGTCCCCAAATAGAGAGAATGTCACACAAAGTCATCTCTTTAATACATAAGCATTAAAATGAAACATCAGTGTGGTCTTTTCCCTGCAAACTTCCTGTTTCAAAGACAATTTAAATGTGAATTTTGTCTTTTTTCTGCTAAAATGTTGGGGAAGACATTCAAAGATTTCTCTTGATCCTTTCTTTTGTTTCCTGCAGTAAAATGAATCAAATAGTTCAATAAAAACCTTAACTCAAAAAAGAGGAAAGAAGAAAGCTGTATATTGCCAGGAAATTAAACAGTACTATACCTGGAAGGGATCACACTGGGATAGCTAATTAAACATTTGAAATCTTGGATGTATGAATTTATAATACTTGCTTCAAGCTTGGTTGCTTTTCTGTTTCTCTTTAATATAATACACCAGTATTAAGGTCGTATGAAGTTAATATATTAAACACACTCACACGTACACACCATGGTTCCAGAAAGAAAACAATATAAACTGTATTGAATTTGGAGAACAAGTGTTGGAGAGTTGTAGGTTTTAAACTCCTACAGATTAGAAGTTTTCCTTTTTATACTCAGATTCTGGGAAAATATAATTTATATGTAAGATATGTTTCCTAATGACAATTTATTCTAAAAAAATTTTTAGCACTTACTATATGCAAAACTTCCTGTTAAGTGCTATCAGGAACAGAAGTGTAGCATTAGAGAGGGAAAAATTATAATGTTTGAAAATGTGATGGAAACATCAAAGGTAAATGAAATTAACTATGTAAATTGTGAAACATTAGTCAGCACTCCATAGCTTTCATGAAAGTCTAATAATTCTATCCTCTCTCAAGATAGAAAATAAAAACAAAAAGGAATAAACTCATCCTGTCCAAATAATCATTCTTACTAAGCCCACTAACCCTTCTCTTGCCAATATACACAATATTTTTATCACACTAGGCTGTTATGAGGAATTTAAAGGCAAGTTATACATAATTTCTGATCTTCAGCTCCTAAGCAAGCTTGGGAGTTTGTAGGGACTTTTAGTTTTAAGGGTTTTTTTTGTTTATTCTTGTTTTAGTTGGTTTGTTTTTGTGAATTTCAACAAAGGAGTTCCCAACTTCTGAAAACACAGGGGTTAAATCTGGATTAGTATTCTGTCTGGCATTTATGATAAAAAGTTGATTCTTCAAAATAAAGACTGAAAGGTATAGATGTCACTTATAAATATTTTTCTAAAACATCAAATTAAAATTCTTTAAATGAGTCAAAATCCCACTGAACTACATTTGTTCGGTAGCCCTTTCCCTCATCTACCTGTCTTAAAGAATCAAACAACTCTCTGTCTCCCTAAACTAGAACATAAGCTTTTGATTACATTAAGAAAACTCAATTTCTTAATAAATTTGCATTTTATTGAATATAAAATTAAAGTATTAATTAAATACAGATTTGAAACTAATTTTTTAGCTGGGTTTACCACGTGTTTTAAGATATATTTGGCTCCGTATATTACTCCTTTCCCTTTATAAACTAACGTGATCCCAACGCACTACCAAGAGTCGTGGAAATTTAATGGATGGCATAGAATGAATAGGAATAGAACATTAGAAGCTATTGGGAGATTTTAAGCAGAGCAGGGAGGTGATCTGAAATGTATTTTAAAAGTTTCCTGTGGCCACTCTATGGGGAATGAATTGCAGCAAAATGCATTCCTTAGAGTGGAGACCAAGTTCTATAATAGAGAGTCACCAAAATTAGTAGAGCATTTAAGATGAAGGGTTATTTCTCTCTCTCAGGTGGAGAGGGAGGTTGGTGTTCCATCATAGGTAGGCTTCTCCCCTCCTGAGGACTGTCCTAGGACCCAAATCCTTCCCCTTCATAGCTTCACTGGTATTGTCATTCTCCATTGTCTCTGTTATCCTATAATATCTCTGTTATCTCCACGGATACCATTCACAAGATCAGGCCCACATTCAGCCTACAGAGGAGGAAGGAAAGAAAACAGAAGGTAAGCAATTTCTCTTTTAAGTGAAAGTTAACGCATATTACTTCTGCTCACACATCACTGGCTAGAATTAGTTATGTGGCCACATACCCAGCTAAAACTTGTGGTTCTATTACTGAAGGGAAGAAGGAGATATAAGCGTAGAAATAGAGAAAACAGTTAGAAAGTGCATTCATCCGTCTAGTCCACTCAAGCAAGGATGGTGTCTTGGAGTAGGGAAGTGGCAATGAAGAAATGACCTTAATATCCTGAGCATGTTCCGTATTCTGTTACACAGTGAGCATGCTCTATGTTTTGCTACACATGACCAAGCCATAGAACTCAATCCTTATTTTCAACGCCGCACCCCATCCCCACTAAAAATACATCTCTGTTTCTTTGTGTGAATCAGCCTTTAAGCAACACTTGGCATGCTCTTAATGATGCAGGCTCTAGGGGTCAGATCACTTCACTTCAAATCTCACCTCCATATTTACTACTTGTGTGACATTGAGTAAATAACTCAAACTTTCTGTTCATTTTGCACACCTGTGAATATGACATGATAATGGCACCTACCTTTAAAAACTATTGTTATAATTAATAGGGTTATTAGAGATAACTCTAGTTGATAATTCTAAATTATATAGACATTATTTTTTATATAATAATTGTGCTAGTCATGTAGTACATGCACAATAATTGCTAGGAGTTGTTTCCTTGAGAGTTGTTGGAGTTTATGCCTTATCAGGACAAACATCCTAAAACGGAATACCAGACATATCTCTTTTCAATAATCCCTTGATCTTTTACAGAAGTCAGGATCTAGCCATCTCTCTTTGGAAATTTGCTCTATTGCCTTTCTTCTCTGACCCCCCATCTGAGGTGCCAAAGAAAGGAAAAATATCCTTCTATCTTGTTATGAAAAAAATGCATAAAATTGAAAATGTTTATTTACTCCTGGGGTTACCAGTGAAATCTTTGTTGGATACTGGCGTTGCTTGCTTATAGCATCTATTTTAGACATATTTCTAACAGTGTGATCAGATATGTCTCGTCGTTGGCTTAACCTGTGATCTTTCACCTTGGAGTTATATGTGCTTCTATAGGGTGACTGGTAACAGCTCCCTCATTCCTCACAACTTGTCTGCAGGAAAATAGGAAGCTGTAGTTGGTAGAGGATAACAAAGATCAAGAAAAATGTTGCTGTCATGTTTCCAGAAAGAATGGAATAACTCTGTTCTTGTAGGTCCCCAAGCCAATTTTGCAAAGTTCAGGATATTTAATGAGACTTGACCTAAAAAGACAAAAAAAGATGACATAGGATCAGCAGTGGTCAGTAACAAAGCCATCAGGATCATGGGACATGATAAAAGGGCAGTGTGAAGCAGGCCAGTGGCTTGACTAGGAGAGACACCAGTGAGAAAAGATGTAAAAGGAAGCGCACACAGGTTATCTTGTGGATGATAACCCAGGTTGGAGAGGGAGGGAAAAGAGAATTGAAATTCATCCAAATCCTCACAACTGAAATACATGGATAGAGGTGGAGCTGAACACCTGAAAATGAACAGAAAAGTATATATTTTTGTTTGGAGATAAGGAGAATTGCTCAGGAGTAACGTGATAAATACACAGACACAGGAAGCTTGTGTCTGTTCGATGACCTTCCTTAAAGAAGCTCTCCCAAATGTAGTAAGATAGAAGGAAGGCGTGCTCATTGTCATTATGGTTATTCTAAATGCAATTTTACTGTAGCTACTAGAAAAATGGCTTGAACTTTCTCAAATTGAATTAATGGCTCATTCTCTTGTTCCACATTCTTGTAGAAGAAAAGAACTGGAAATCAAATTACGGCAGAAAAGCACGATCTCAGGATACATTTCCCAGGAGACTTGTGTACAAGACCAAATAGAAGAAGGGGTTTGAACAGGAAGGCAAGGTTTAATTACATGATTACAGGTGGTAATTAGTTACTCTCTTCAGAATGAGATATCGAATGTATACATTCGAAGGGTAAAATATCAAATAATAAGAATATTAGAAAAATGTACAAGAATATCTGAATGTCCTCTGATGAGAGAGAGCATTTTTAGTGAGACAAGAAACCCAGAAACAATAAAAAGACTGACAGATTTGACTACACAAATTAAAATGTCTGTGTGACAAATCTACCCAAACAAAATAAAAAGACAAACAATAGATTGAGAAAATAGATATGATAAATGGACACTTAATATGTCCTTAATGTTTGATAGTTGTCTATAAATTGCCAAAAAAAACAAAGATAAAACTACGAGGAAACAATGTCAAAGATTATAATTAGGTTATTCACAAAGGAGAAATACAATTGGTCAATAACCAAAAGAAAATAAGCTCTATTTAATTATGTGACAGGAGAGTACAATCGAAAAACGAGGAATAGACTCTTTTACCCATCAAATCTGAAATTAAAAATAAAACAGATCAAAGCCATCTATTCTGGCAACAATGTACAAAACTGGACACTTTGGTGGGTCACTCTGGGAATGTGAGTTGCTACAATTTTGCTAGAAAGTGATAAGGTATTATCAAATGCATTTTAAGAAATATAATCTTTGGTCTAGAAATCTCACTTTGTAGAATCTTTCTCCTGTTCAAAATACCTCTCAATAAGGACACTTGAACAGAAATTTTTAATTACAGAATTTATTTAGAGTGAGAAAAAGAACTATAAAGACCTGAGGATCAGTTTGCTGCGGAGAGTATTGATTTTGCTATGAAAGGAAAATTTGAAAGTATAAAAAGTAAAGAAAAATAGGATATCAGGGCAGGAGAGCCAAGGTTGGTACCACAGCAAGCCAAGGCACATGGTGGCATTGGGCTCAGTTGGGGAATGTGTTATCTAAGATATAAAACATCTGTCTAGGACTACATCAAGGAAGAAAATGAGAAGCAGCAAGCTGAAATAGACGTTCAGGGATTTCCAACTCAAGATACTAGGTTTCTAGGTCCGGCCCAGTGGCACAGCAGTTAAGTTCACATATTCTGCTTTGGAGGCCCAGGGTTCACTGGTTCTGATCCCAGGTGCAGACCTATGTACCACTTGTCAAACCATGCTGTGGCAGGTGTCCCACATATAAAGTAGAGGAAGATGGGCATGGATGTTAGCTCAGAGCCAGTCTTTGTCAGCAAAAAAAAAAAAAAAGAGGAGGATTGGCAGCAGATGTTAACTCAGGGCTAATCTTCCTGAAAGAAAAAAAAGAAAAAAGATACTAGCTTTCAAAATCTAGCTCAACCCTCTCATCTGCCTTTTCCTCATCTGAAAAATGGAGATAAAATAGTGACCTCACAGGGCTGTTGTGGGAATGAAAACAGATCACTTTAAATCACTCAGTGTAGCTCCTGGTAGAGAGTAAGTGCTCAATTCAGGGAAAGAAGAGTAGCTATAGGTCTCTGAAGATTCTCCCAGGACCAGCTTCGCTAGGGCTGATCAGCACATTGAGATGAGGGACTGGCACAGCATCAGGAGAGGAAGGCTGACCCACTGTTCATGCCAAACATGCTGATGAGGGAAAGTGTTATTTTAAGTTTAGTTGCTTTGAAATATTGTTGTTGTTTTTCCAACACTTCCTGAGCACATAAATATTCATGAGTGTAAATCAAATATTGCAGTTATCATTTAAATTAAAAGATGCGACATCCTTTAAGAGGAAAATAACTTTAAAAAAATACTTTTTAAAGTTTAGTACCTTCAATGTAAAACAGAAAGCTTTGAAAAGCCATTGAAATTTATGGAGCTAAATTTTTTTTTCAACAGAGAACAAAGAAACTAAGACGAGTTCTAAACGTCCCCATTTTCTACAAAGGGATAAAATTTGCTTCTGTCATCACTTCAGGAAAGCCTTTTCACAAATACCCAATTCCTCCGCGATCATAACCACCAAAAAAGCCTGGGGTTGAAATTTTCTAGAGAGAGTACATGAAACAAAATCACAAAGGAAATACTGGTTCACACAAATATACTCGTTTTACGCTGGAAGGGAGGCAAACCCGTGCAACTTCCATGAGGTCTGTTCCTCACTTTTTCTAGAGAAGTTCATGGATATGTAGAACTGAGGAAAGGTGGACTGCATGGCCGGTGGAGGAAAATTCTTTATCCCCATTTTAGCTGTTTATTGGCACTTTTTTAAATTCCAGGTAATCATCTATAATACCCTTTTAGTTGCCAATTTACAATGTTTTTTATAGTAGAGGTTCATTTTACAGCTTAAATTTAATATTCTACAGGTTTATAAAGGTACCTAATATGTGGGAGAGCAATTCCAACTTTTCAGAATGAATCCTAAGGCACTAGTTAACCATATAAGAGTTAAATTACAAAGATATTCATCATACCCTTTTTTGCGTAAGTGAAAATAATCAACATAAGTGTCCTATAATGGAAGATTTGCTTAATAAATCATCAGACACCTATTCAACATAATGCTGTTGAACTGTTAAGGAAAACGTGTGAATTAATATTTATTAATTTAAGATAGTATTTATAACAGCTTGATAAGTGCACAAAGATTCCTTAATGTATGAAATAATTCATATATGTTTTAAATACATGCCTATACAGACACAAGCAGAAACACACTAGATAATGATCTAAATGAAGACAAGTACAAATACTGTTCACAGTAATTGTCTTGGGGGATATTTTATGATTAAAAAAAATTGTGCTTGTCTACACGTTCTCACTGTTTCTAAAATCAGTAGTATTGCTTTTTAGTCACAAAAAGAGAGATTATAAAAGTAATAGAAGCTACCATTTATTGATTGCTTACTGTGTTAACACCTATTCTAAATACATACCATGTATTTTTTCATTAATACTTTCAACAACCTTGTTACATTAGTCTTACTTTTTTTTGTTTTAATTTGCTTTATAGATGAGAAAACTTGGGCACAGAGCATGGGTATAGCAGAGATAAGGGTGTTTACCCAGGCAGTCTCACTTCAGAGATAATTCAGAAATTTGGTTTAATTAAATATATAATGTAGGAGCCAGCCCTGCTGCCAAGTGGTTAAGTTCGTGTACTCTGCTTAGGTGGCCCTGTGTTTGCCATTTCGGATCCTGGGCGTGGACCTGCACGCTGGTCATCAAGCTGTGCTGTGGTGGAATCCCACAAAACAGAACTAGAATGACTCACAACTAAGATATAAAACTATGTACTGGGGCTTTGGGGAGGGAAAAAAAAAGAGAGAAAGATTGGCAACAGATGTTATCTCAGGGCCAATCTTCCTCACAAAAAGAAAAAAGCTATCTTTAAAAATATATACATATATATAATGCATGCCACGTTAACAGTCAGGTAATGTGTGTGTTTGTGTGTGTCTGTGTGATGTAGCCTTTTGTTTAGATACTCCAATGCTGGCTTAGATGGTCTCTGCCAACTTCTATATTCCTATGGTACACACAGCATTCTGTCATATCCCTCGACATTCTTTATGCCATTGATTCATTTATATTCTTTTGTCTTTTACTTACATATGTTTTAAAAACTTTAGACTTCAGAAGTTACTTGAGTACAAGATTGCATTTTTGTATCCCCAGCACCCAAGAAAATGCTTGTCAAGAAGATGATACTCAATAAATATTTGTTGAGTGCATGAATATAATTCAAACATATTCCTAAAATGTATGAAATTACATTGTATTTTGCTTAACATGATTCACGAATGTGCGTGGGTGTGATGTTTCAAAATAATTAGCGGCAAGCCCTTTAAATGAGAGCAGAAGAAAGTATGTCTTTGCTTCTCTGCATTCTCTCCCCACTCCAAACAATTGTAAAGTAAAATCAGCAGGCACACACAGATCATTAATTTTAAGAAAGGGTGTCCTTCAAGATGAGGCACAGAAATACCAGCCTGTCTGAGAGGAAAATTCAGGAGGCAGAAAAAGAACCATATCTCCTACATTCTTGCCATAAAGTAATGACTTTATTCAGTCATATTTTAATTTTTTTATAAAAGGGGGAAGTGTAGATGAAGTGAGAATGAATTGCACCCATTTGCTGAGGGCTTTCATTGCAAAGTCCTTGGTAGGTTTCAATCAGGTGGTATTTCAATCATGATGAAGGTTTGTTTCTGTTTTCTTTGTTGTTATTGTTAGTCCACCATGTACTTAATGAGTAAAGAAACATGCAGAATTAAAGTGACAGGGAGATTGGAAATTTCGACGGAGTTTTGAGCATGGATTTATATTAATAACACCCCAACCTCCACCACCACCCACCCACAGTCTGACTTTCGCTAACAAATCCCAGTTGAGAAGTTGCAGGCACAGAAAAGGAGATATCTTAACTCATCTAGGATAAGAAGAAAAATAAAATTGTTTAAGTTAAGAATGTTATTGAAGTTATGTAAATTAATGTGAATAGAGATGTAGAATGACATGATGATCAAATTTCAGATGAGGATCAAACTTTCACTTTAAAGAGGGAGGAAATTTCCCACTGGTGGTGACGTTTTAATTTCTATTTGAATGAACACATGACTTGAATGAATAACTGTTCATCTGCTTTGTAAAAAGAAACAAAATTTTAAAAAAATCATCTTCAAATTTGTCATTTTAATTCTTAAAACGATACTATATGGCATGCAATAGTGTATAGGAAGATGAAAGATTGCCTTCACAGAGTGTAGATTCTAATACAGGAAATAAAAAATGTCAGATAAGTTTTTTTTATTGAGGTCACATTGGTTTATAACATTATATAAGTTTCAGGTGTACTTCCTTATATCTCTTCTGTATAGACTACATCCTATTCCCCACCAAAAGTCTAGTTGTCATCGTCACTGTACACATGTCCTTTTATCCATTTTGCCCTCCCCCCACCCCCTTTCCCTCTGGTAACACTAGTCTGTTCTTTGTATCTATGTGTTTGTTTGTTGATTTTGACCATCAAGGCAAACAAGTGTAGAAAGTATTCAATATTGGGGAGTACATCAGTTTAGCTACAAATTACTTTCAGGTATTCTTAAAGTCGTTTGTGTCTTTTTCTTCAAAAATTGGCTTACAATTATGCTTTTTCTTTTCATCATGATCTGTGTGATGCCTTGTTCACGTAGACTCTGATTACTGAGTGTCAAACTGACCTGTCTACCAACATCGTTTCTGGAAATTTCAGGGATTGTTTTAGGATCTGTGTCAGTATCTATGAAGTGATGACTTCCGACCCAGACTATAGTTCCTCTGCTCAGAGGCACAGCAGCCCCATGGGAATCCATGGCATTCATTGTTGGTCATCATTTTCCCTACGAGGGGTGGAGGGTGCTCGATTCTGGTGTGTAAGAGGAAGGTTGTGATCACTCCTTTGTTTTCATGCTAGTAGTTTGAAGCAGAGTCATTTCATATGCCCTACAGCAAAAGTTATCTGAATACCTAAGTTATATAAGGATCATAAAAATAGTATTCATAAATGTCACAAAGAGACCCATTTTGTTAAATTTCCTGTTTGCTTTAATTAATTCCACAGCATAATCAGATTCACTAGTGGGCTGTGATCTCCACAAAGTGGCCAGTTCAGAGGTGGAGGTAGAGGTGGAGGCAGCTTATTTTCTGCCCTCATTCACCCTTGGAAGGAGATCAAGGGACAGGCCATTTGAGATGCATGACTTGCTGCCCTTCAAGAAAGCTTTTTGGCAGGAGTAGGATGGAGAAAGTGTTTAGGCAGGGCCCCAGAGGTCGATCCAGCAAGCCAGCATCAAGGTCATCTCCCAGCCTGCTTTGAGACTTTGAAGTCTGAAGGAGGTACAGGTCTGGATTGCCCCTAAGTAAAGCAAAAGCTTGGAGATGCAGGTATACCCACACATCAATGTGAGAGCAAAACAGCTTAAGACACAAGCTCTGCCAATGATGTCCAAGGACGCCACCTTCCAGTGAGACAGAATGCACATTGCTATTCCTCAATCAACTGGAACATGAGTGTCAGCTCACCAACTCCAGCAGGAATTTTTGAGCATAGTACAAGTCAGACAGATACATACCCTCAACGTTTTGGTCACAGGTGCAAACCAAAAGACAGAAACACATTTGTATTTAACGTACAGAAGGGGCTGTTGGATGTTCACTATTTTTTGTTATTTCAGCCTTGTTTACATTTATTATTTCGACCATGCCTGGGCATTGAGATTCCTTCCCTTCACCTTGGATCAAAGTCTTGTAAAGTGAAAAGCATTAGGAAGAGTATTTTTATAAGTCATAACTTAATCAAATAATAGAGCCTAACTAAATTTTTATGCTGTAACTGTCATCTAAGTGGGAACAATCAAGTAGCTTAAACATCTGGGCCTCTTTTGGGCTGAACTTTGGCCAATGTTTCCTTTCCCAATTATCACTGCTGTAGCATGAAAATGAAATAAATGAAACCAAAACATCCCTGCTGTTAGCTGAAAGATGCCCGTGATTTTCAAAACCATTTAAATCCTAAGTAGAACATTAAAATTCCTCTAAAGTTAGCTATGAAAATGCTTCATATATACACCATAATCTCAATTATCTTTAGTATTATTTCAGTCCATAATCTTTACAGTTTAGGTTTAGAGAATTACTTTATTTACAATGACTATTCAGGAGAAGAAGGGGGAGATTTATAATATAGGTAATAATGTTTTTCCTTCTTGAATCTTCTACCAACATATTATTTTCTATACAATACGCCTTGCTGAGACTGAGTCTTAAGGGATTTAGTTTTACTGATAGAAAAAGAGAGAATAGAGTCGGCTATGTAGATAATTTATTTGATTTTACTATGCTCTGTGTTTTTATAAGAAAAATGTAAAAGAAAATTAAACTCATTAAAAAAGCACATAAATTGTTTTTGCAACAAAGCAATTAAGAAAGCCTGCCTATCCAAAGTGATGAGTAATATTCTAAGCACAAAAAAGGCGAAATTGCCTTCTGTTTGGAAATTGTGTGCTCTCTCTCGAGGTTTAATAAGAAAGGGATGTTTGGGATTAATATGAAGATTCAGTGCCCTCTGTTACTTATGAGTTACTAAGAATTTGCTACAAATGTTAAAGTTAGAATCAATTCAAATAAAATGATTTATGAATAATTTTACTCTAGTCTGTTCCTGAAACTAAAAAGAAATATTTTAAACTAAAGCATAACATTTAAAACTCCGAGATTACCTTCTATTACTTAGGCAGATACAAACAGAGTAAAAGGTAGATCTTAACCAGCTTCAATTAAGTGTGTTCACCAAAAATTAAACATAAATGTTTCCAGAAGGTCCTTTTAATGTCTCCACAATATCCTCAACATTGTATTAAGGACATATGGTTTATGTCTGTTTACATTATCAGAAATAAGATTAATAGACACAAAGGTAGTAACAAAATCGGTACATATGAGATGGTTTTTATTGTTGAAATTTAAACTGTGAAGAATGAAGGGGTAACATACATGAAGCTGATGACAAATACAGGGGCCAGATAATGAAAATTCTGATCTGTCATGTTAAAAAATTCATACATCATCTCACAGGCAACATCATTCCAATGAAGCACTTTCATCCTAAAATTGATACGGTCAAATTAGCATGGATTGTTTTAATGTATAGTTGGAGGATGGATTTGAGGGAAACAAGAGCTAGCCTAGAGCTAAGGAGACTAGTTAGGAGATTGTGACCGCAATATAGGATCATAGTGAGTACAGCCTGACCCAGGACCGTCGTTATAAGGATAAAAGGGAGACAGAACTCAACATACATATAAGAGGTAAAATTGGAAGGATATGGTCATGGGATAAGGAGAGTAGAGGGTTCTAAATTTGTAGTTTGGTGGAGGAGAGGGTCTTGGAAATATTACTTGAGAAAATGAGGGCCAATTTAAGATGATACTTAAGCAAATAAGATATATGGACACACTCTATGAATAAATCATTTTTAATTTTTAATTTATTTTTTTCCAAAAAACCTTGGTTAGTGCAATATATGTATGTATTAAGGATAGTACTAAAGACAAGATAACCAATTTTACTGAGTTTTTAATATTTCGTATGAGGTACTGGACACTGTGATATACATATATCCCTTTCCATAGACGTTGATCCCAAGAGTACTCCCTAATGTAGGTCCTGCCTACTAATCTCCATCTCAGCAAATACTCCGTGGGCAACTCAGCCTGCAACTGTGCAACTGCCAGGCTATATATATTTATAAATATATATTTTTATATATAATATAATATATATTATTATATATATTTATATATTCGTATGTATATTTATATTTATACCATGATCCTACTAATTTAGTATTATGTTTTCTGATGAATAGAAAGGATATTAAGGCTCAAAAATGTGAAATAGTTTGCCAAAGTTCAAACATAGAAAATATCTGTGATGGAAATGTTACAGAGGCTAACCCAACAATTGCTACACTGAGATACTGTTTTGAGTTATTATATTACATAATTTTCCTTCTCAAAATTGTTTTTCACCTTGTGGTGAGTGGATATGCAAGGTTACAGCTCTGGGCTGCTTCTCTCTCAGGCCCCATCAAGCATCAGACTCTGTGTTTTTAGAGCTGCTCCTAGGATTTTATTCTATAGATGAGGACTACTGTTTCTGGCTACTTAGTGTGTTAAGTATGTATTAGGTATGGGCAAGGAAGAGAGTGAAAGAGGGAGAGCGGGAGTGGAGTAGGAAACAGAGAGACAGACAGACAGACAGACTCACTGGTTGTCATCAAAAGAGCAAATTCCTCCCTTGAATTGCATAACTGCAGTAAGTATGGGACAGAGAGATTTACCTTCAAGGAGGTGGTACCTTCCTGCAGCCACAGAGCATGAATCATAAATATTCTAACCTATTTATGTAATTCCATTTCTCTCTCTCTCATTTTTGTGATGTACAGCCCAGAACCTTTTTTAGGAATGAAGAACTTATTCCACTAGCTGTTGGAAGTGCTATGAGTAAATACCCCTCAGCTATTAACCACTCAACTGTCCTTGAGGATTACTTTGACTCAAGACAAATGGCTCTTTTATAATGTATTTAAATATTAAATCACTATAATGTACCCCTGAAACTAATAGGTTATTGTATGTCCATTACACTTCAATAAAAAAAAAAAAAGACAGATGCCTCACCTGGAGTCAGGTCTCTTTCCAGCAGCAGCCTGCATTTAATGCTTCAACAACTTGAATGTATGAAAGCCCAGAGTCTTCACCCAAATTGGGAAAGTCTGAAAAGGCTATCCCACTTCCAAAACTCCTGTGGCTCAGAGGAGGACTCCGCATTCCTGCATGGTAGCACAGCTCCACCGCCTGTGCAGTCTTGTTTCCTCGCTCTCCCTTTCCATGGGCGTTGATCCCAAGAGTACTTCCTAAGGAAGGTCCTGCCTGCTAATCTCCAGCTCAGCAATTACTCCCTGGGGAACTCAGTCTGCAACTAAGTTGGTTGGCCTAAGTTAGGTAGGCATATGAATTAGTTTGGCCAATGAGATATAAAGGACAATATTCTGGGAAAGGTATTTCTTCTTAGATAAAAATACAGAGTTTTGAGAAGAGAAACCTGCTTTGCCACCTTCCATTCTGCTTAAAAGCCTGGCAGTTCTCCTTTGCCCATGAGGATCAACCAAAAGACCATAGATATGAGTATATCCCATGTTATCAATGAACCACTAGAAACTCCTACATTCTGTACCTTGTTATATGGAAAAATTAAATTATATACAGGTAAAACCACTGTCATTAGGTTCTCTGTCACTTAAAGCCAGAATCACACTATATTACGTTGTAGTGAAAATGTGTGTGTATGTCGATACTGGAGGTCTAATGTGGAATTCATTTCCTTATGTGTTTTGAATGTAGTGTTTAATGAACCACCTTGATAAGGGACCCAGAGACCTTCCTTAATATTAGCTTCTGTTGATTTTTATATTGGTGTATCACTAATATTCATTTAACCTTGGCACTAGTTTTCTCCTTCTATACATGTGTGCTGTGACTTACTCCAGTCTTCTGTGATGGTTAATTTTGTGCATCAAATTGGCTGTGCCATGAGATGCCCGGATATCTATCTGGTTAAACGTTATTTCTGGGTGTATCTGTGAGGGCATTTCCAGCAGAGATTAGCATATGAACTGGTGGACTGAGTAAGCAGTTGGGTCTCTCAAATGGAGATGGGCATCATCAGCTCTGTTGAGGGCCTGAATAGACCAAAAGGCAGAAGAAGGTTCAAATTGTTCTCTGCCTGATTGGTTGAGCTGGATCCTCCATCTTCACCTGCCATCAGCACTCGTGGTTTTCAGCCTTCAGACTTGGACTGGAGTCTACACCATCGACTCTCCAGTTCTCAGGCCTTCAAACTAGACTGCTGACTTTCCTGGGTCTCCAGCTTGCAGACTACAGATCTTGGAACTGCTCAGCCTCCATAATCATGTGAGCCAATTCCTTATAAGAAATGTCACTTTATATAGAGAGATTTAATCATTTTACTATATTTTTATATATATTTTACTATATCACAATTATATTTATGAAGTATTTACATATCATATATGTATATTTATGAGAGAGAGAGATTCTGTTTCTATGGGGAATCTAACTTATAGAGTCTTCTTTTTGAATCGAACAATATTGTGTTTATTACATTCTTTACTAAGTATATTCTTCAATATTTTTGTATAGCTCTGGTATTTGTTTGTTTTAATTTTTAGTGCTGTCATGGATTTGTTATTTTTTAACAATATTGTTCTGCTGCTTCAATGATTGTTCTTGTGTATTGTTGTGTATTGTATTTGTTGTATATTGTTCTGCCACTTATTATTTTTTGTTTACTGTTCTGCCACTTAAAATGATACATAAAAAAATGAAGTGGGAGAAATCACACAACCTAGATTTATAGACTTACTGTAAATGAATAGAGGTCAAGACTATATGGTTTTGACTCATAGATGAAAAACAATACGACAAAGTAACAAAAGAGAAAGCCCATAAATAGTCCCACCCATACATGGTGAATTCATTTTCAGTATAAGTGTTCATGTAATTTGATGAGAGAAGAATTGTATTTTAACCATATAATGGAAAAATTACACATGAAATGCCAAAAGAAAATAATGAAGCTCAATCCCTGCCTTAAATCACATACAACAAAATAATTAACTGGGATGAATTGTAGCCCTAAATGGAAGAGCTAAAACTATAAAATGTCAAGAATAAGCCATATGCTAAATGTTTATGACCTTGTATTAGAAAACAATTTATTAGATAAGACACAAAAATATGGACTGTATTAGGAAAAAAAGGATAGATTGGATGAACTTCATCAAAATTAAAACATTTAGTTCTTCAAAAAACATTACTAATGAGTAAGCAATGTGCTTCAGTTTGCAAAACACATATCTGAAAAAAGAATTTGTTGCCAGAATATATAAAAAAATATTACAAGTCAATAATAATAAGGTAAGCAACTCAGTAACAGTGAGTAGAAATAAAATTAAATAAAACATTTTCCAAATAAGATACAGAGATAACAAATAACAGCAAGAAAATATTTTCAACATCATTAGTCATTAAGAAAATGCAGACAAGTACAACCATGCAATATCATTACATCCCTTGTAGAATTTTTTAAAATTAAAACGTTGAAGATGCCAAGAGCTGGATAAAAAGAGTGTGGAACAATTGGAACTGTCACCCATTTCTGGTGGCAATGCAAAATGGCATGACAACTTTGGAAAACAGCATTCCCACTCCTGGTGTTTATCCAAAAGATGAAAACATATGTCTACTGAAAGACCTCTATACTTGTGCTCACAGCAGTTTTATTCATTATAGCCAAACCTGGAAGCAATCCAAATGGATATCAATCAGATGTTTGATAAACAAAATGTTATCTATTCATGCATCTCAAAAACATTATGTTAGGGCTGTATGTTATATAATCCCATTTATATAATTCTATAGAAAAGGGGAAAAAAAAACCTAGAGGCAGAAAATGAATGATTTCCAGGGACTGTGAGGATGGAAAAGAGACTGAATACACACAGAGATGCAAGGTAACTTTTGGGCGCAATCAAAATATTTTATGTTTTAACATGATATGAACTCACAACTGGATACATTTCTTAAAACTCATCAAACTGTATATTTTGGGACCACACTCACCATCGCATATTCATACCTATCATAATTTTAAGATAAATAGCATGTTTGTCATACATTATAGATTGATTTTATAAAATGTTCATTTAATAATAAATAAATAATTTATTTTATTTAATGAGTAAATAACACTTTTCTCAAAGACAAAGGAGAGTAAATGTATATTTTTCTTCAAAAAATCTTTTGTTAGAAAATTATAAGGGTTAATCAATTAATCTTAAAACAATAACTACTAATATAACTGTTAGACTGTTTTTAAATGTATTTCTATTGAACTATTCAGAAGTGTGGGAATCTAAGAACAATGCATATACAAATTTACATTGGCAATACATACAAAGTTTAGCCTTGTATCAGACTGACTATGCGCATGAGGTATATCTGCCTGTAGGCCTACGTGTTCCCAAAGACACAGGCAAAACAGCAAAGCCCCTGGACTCAGCCAAGGCATAAAGTGCACATCAATTCCACTCTGACTCCTAACAGAATTTTCAGAGTGAGTGTCTGAAGCTCCACCTCATAATTTCCTAATTAAATGGAAATCACCTATTATGGGATTCCTGTGATAAAGGGAAACAAAGCATAACAGAGTAAACAAAATGAAAATGTTCAAATTGGTAAAAAAAAAAAAAAAGAGAGAGAGATTTAAGAAATTACAATGCTAAATAAATGTGAAGAAATTAAAATGCTAAACAAATATAAAGAAACATTTTGGGAGACATAAACTCTGTTTTTATTTTGGATTTGCAACCGATTTTCTCTGCATCGATTCTCTAAAACATATGCAACTATTTACCTCCTCCACAGATACTGATATCGCCATCTGGGTTATTTTTAAACAACCCAGTTTCTAGACAATTGGAAAGGACTAGTGCCACAAATGAGAGGTTACACCGCAAAGTCATTGAAGTTTAAACTTAATCAAAGGGAAACAGTTTTTAGTTATAGAATTATCTTCTTGTTCCATCTATGAAAATTAAAGTTAATGTACAAAATAATGCAAAAATTGAGAATACTGGATAAAAAGAGGATGTATCAAATAAAGTATATTTACAAAATATTTTTGTTCAGAGAGCTTCAATATGCACATATACTATTTCATACTTGATAATGCAGGGCAAACAATGCCATATTAAAATTAAGGCTGGGATTAAAAGCAAGCACACTTGAGAAGTTAAGAAGGCTGCAGAATATGATAAAACCATATTTTTAAAGACTTCTCATTTTACTGAAAATTAGTTTGGAATCCTCATCAGTGTAGGCAGAGAAAAAAATTACTCTGTCTATAGTTCCAAGATTAAAAAGAGATCTGCTGAAGAAGAAATAACGAATTTATTCACCACATTCATCTTGTGGTACAGAAGAAGCATTATTCTACATTATGCTTACATTAGACTTAAATATATTTCATTTTGAAAACAAGATTAGAAAAGAGATTTGTAATTTAAAAACATACATTGCTTATATGAATTTTTATAAGAAAACACTTTCAGGATGATAATATGTTTCTGTGCTTTTAGATAATTAAATATCAAAGTACATAAAAATAGTTTTTAGTTTTATTTTTTAGTTTTAAATCAAAAGAATTTAGAATTCAACCCCAAAATATTGGTAATTTATTCTGCCATTTACAGTGCATAGCACTTATTACCTCTATTTAGAATAGGATGTGCAAGTAATGTTTGCTAAACATGAAAAGGAGAATGGCAAATATAAGCTTGCGTAGTGAGCACTCTAATTTCACAACAACTGGTAGAGCATACCTGTAAAAAATCAAAGCCCGTCAGAAAAATATTAAAATGAATAAAATGTCTATTTGATTCATTTTTCTTTCAGTACACAAAGAAACAATCCATTTATTTAAATGGAGCAGTTTTATTGCAATTCTGAGGGTTTTTTTTTTTTTTTGCCAACCACTGCGCTGATGCCTCACTCTATAAAGCAAAAATCATGCGGTCAAACCAATATGGATATTGCTCTTCCAGCATATTCCTGCCTATTACACTTTGAAAGTAGAATTAGTTTGATGTAAATACTGTAAACTTTCTCTTCATTTTTCTTGGGCCTTTCAGAGTAAAATTAATGTCTCCTGCTAGATCCAACTCCACTTTGATATCAAGTTGAATTATTTCTTTTTTATTTTTTTGGTGAGGAAGATTATCACTAAGCTAACATCTGTGTCAATCTTCCTTCTCTTGTATGCAGGACGCTGCCACAGCATGGTTTGATGAGCAGTATGTAGGTCCTCACGTGGGATCCGAACCTGTGAACCCCAGGCCTTTGAATTGGAGTACATGAACTTACCCACTACACCAAAGGGCTGGCCCCGAATTGTTTCCAATGCTACCCTGAATCCTATGAGCCAACTAATTTCCTAAATAATTCCATGAAATTATTTTCTATTAAGACTATTAGTCAATATTGATTCAGATTGATAATTATGAGGTACTTTGAAAGTGGTTTGTAGAACTTTAGACTATTGTGATGTTATGTAAAAAAAAAAATTAGAAGATTACCTGGTAAAATATAGTGCCTCCTGACTATTCACTACAAGCTCCAGGGTAATGTGTCTGATTTGGTTTAACCCAGGATTTCTTAAAGTCATAAATATAATTACTTAAATGTATACAAAACTTTGGGAAAACTTGTTTTGAAGGATAATTTACTCATGAATAAATTTAATACATAGGACAAATGTACATTTTTTCCTACACATAATAAATTTGACAATCCTAGCAGATGAGATACACAATAATTTTTATTTATTTGTATAGTTGTATTAGATTTCTATTTTTAAAAATGGTTTGGCACAAAATCAAATTAGATGATTTATTTTGTTTATTTCAATCAAAGTTATACATGCATGTGATTTAAAACAACTGTTTAGGATTCTGATTCTGGCTAAGATTAAATAAATCTACTACAGCCTATCTCTCCCACTGATTACAACTAAAAATTCTGAAAAAATACAAAAAGCGGTTGACCAAAAGAGGGGATTCTGGGAAGGTGGTGGTGTAGGAAGCATCAGGAATCTGTCTCCCCACCTAGAGATCAATTGCGCTAGCAGAGTCTGTCTGATGTAACTATTTTGTAACTCTCGAGTCTATTAGGGACTTGCACTATACAGCAGAAGGTTTACAGATGACTTAAGGTTAATTTATGTCAATTTCAGCTCCCAGCACAGCAGCAGCTATCCATCTCTCACCCCTAGACCCATAGCAGGCAGCTGGCCACTTGTTCCTGGAGCAGCTTACACACAGCTTGCAGAAACTAGAGTTGGCAAGAACAGCCTATATTCAAATATTGGGGTCTGTGCTCTGATTGCTGGTTGCTGCTGATCACAGAGGTGTAGACAATGAGTCAAGTAGTTATAGTAGTTGCACCTCTCCCCATTGTTGAAATCTCCTCTCCCTTCAGCTTAAATGACTTCCCAAGGATTTAAAGGACTAGCATACTTTCTCCTCACCCCTTATGTTTTTCTATTTTTCCTCTTTTGGTAGCCAGACATCAAAGACTAGAATATTCCAGACATCAAAGTCGAGAATATTCAAAAGCAATAGCATAAATGGAGAAAGTGACCATGCATGCTTAGGAAAAGACGCAAGCTCAGAAAAGATCTGAGAATATCTTAAGTTTACATCTGTTTGGCACAATGACAGCCTACAACAATAAAAAACACAAAACAATAACAAAAAGCAGCAAACTCTGGTGAAGGGGGAAAATCTGATTTTCAGAGTTATCACATTCTTAAATAAAAATGTCCAGTTTTCAACAAAAAAAAATCATAAAGTATTCAAAGAAACAGAACAGTATGGCTGATTCAAAGAAAAAAAAACAAACAATTGAAACTGTCCCTGAAAAAGACCTGATGGCAGATCTACTGTACAAAGACTTTAAGACAATAGCCTTAAAGGTGCTCAAAGAGCTAAAGTAAATTGTGGGAAAAGTCAAGGAATTATGTAAGAATGAAATGGAAATATCAATAAAGAGAAAATCCAAAAACAAACAGAAATTTCTAGAGTGGAAAAGGACAATCACTGAAATAAACATTTAACGGCAGATTTTCCAGGTAGAAGAAAGATTCAGAGAACTTAAAGATGGGACAATGGAAATTATTGAGTAATAGGAACAGAAAGAAATATGATTAAAAAAAGTTAACAGAGCATAAGGAATTTGTGGGATATCATCAAGTAGATCAAGATGCACATTTTGGGAGTCTCAGAAAGAAAAGAGAGAAAAGAGTGAAAGAATATTTGAAGAAATAATGGCCGAAAACTTCACAGATTTTATTAAAGGCATGAATATAAATATCAAAGAAGTTCAATGAAATCCAAATAGAATGAACTCCAAGAGACCTACTCCTAGACATATTACAATCAAACAATAGAACCCCCAAAACAGAGAGAGAATCTTGAAATTGGCAAGAGAGAAGTTACACACAATCAATATATAGAACATTTTGATAATCAAAAAATTTCCCTTGCACTCCTTTGCAATCAGTTCTTCCTTCCCATCACTGCCCCTGGCAACCACTGATCTGTTTTACATACAGGGACAGATAGCTTTTATTTTTAAAACTAGACTGTTTTATTCAAAGCACATCTTTTAAGAAGCTCCAATATAAAGCAGACAATAGCAGAGTTGATTTGGTAAGGTGAATTTAGGAGGCCTGGAGATTAGAAAATTAACCTCACTTTCACTTCTGGCAGTGGTGTATAAAGCTTCACGAAACCCTAGCTATATCAGGGAGATGTTTGAAATAATAGTTATACCTCTTTGTACTCTCCTAAATTTGGATGCTTTGAAACTAAAGAATATATTATTAGAGTGTCAACAGATTGCCTCTTCATAAAATATGTACTTCATGAAAATGGGAGACAAAATCTGGAGGAAGAAATTTTGAAAAATGTACATAGTTACATAAGCAACACTTTAATCAAGTGCATGGGTTGCTAAAAGAATTGATTTTGGTAATATTGAAATGCATTCATGGTAGGTAGTAGACTTACAGACAGCTGATAGCGCTCTTGATTTCCTCAGTTTACCTAAAGACATTTTGTATTCAACACCACTAATCATATTACAACTTACTTTTCAAGTGGACATATTGCCAAATTCTCTTTTAATACTCATGGAAAAAATTTAATCTACATTTATTCTTAGGCTATTTTTGTTACTTTTTCATTTTTTTATTGAAGTATCCTTTACCCAAATAAATGTACACATTTTAATTGTACAGTTGTGTTAGTTTTGGCAAAGACATAACTCCTCTTCCATCATCCTACAAAGTTTATTGTGTCTATTTTTTGTCAATTCCTGGCCTCTACAAAGTGGCACCTACTTCTCTAACTTCTATCATCAAAGCTTCATTTTGCCTGTTCTAGAAATTAATATAAATGAAATCATGTAGTTTGTATAACAGTAAGTACTGTGTACATAGATCATATTTTTGAGATTTATCTATATTGTATATTCCTTTTCATTGCTGACTAAATACATCACAATTTGTTTATTCCTTACTTATCGGTGGACATTTGGGTTAAATTCAGTTTTTGTTTCCATGAATAAAGCTGATAAGACATTTGCATACAAGTCATTTGTGGACATAGATTTTTATTTATCTGCAATAAGTATCTAGGAGTAATGTCATAGAGTGGATTATGTTTAACTTTATAGAATTTGGCTAAAGTGTTTTCCAAAGTGGTTGTATTAGAGTTCCCTTTGTTCCACATTCTTATCACTTGACATTGATTGTCAGGCTTAAAACTATTTATAATTTTAACATGAATTTCCTTTACTGACAATGATTTTGAAGATTTTGTGCATCCTCTCTATTTCTGGACTCTTGTTCCATTTGTCTATATGCTCATTCTTGCCAAAACACCACACTGTCTTGATTAGTGTAGCTTTATAATAAGCCTTTATTTTGGATAGAGTAAATCTTCCAAGTTCTTTTTCAAGATTACTGTGGCTGTTCTAGATACATTGAAATTCCATATGAATTTCAGAATCAGTTTGCCAATTTCTACGAAATGATGTACCAGATTTTGATTGATATTGAATTGTATTTAAAGATTAATTTAAGTATAATGACTATCTTGAGTTTTCCAATCCAAAATCATGTTATGGCTCTCCACTTATTTACGTATTCTTAGATTATTGGTTTTGAGCCTTTCTTCTTTTCTAAAGTAAGCATTTGAAGATATACATTTACTCTTAAGCACTATTTTGGCTAAATTCCACAGATATTGATGGATTTTAAAATTAGCATTCCTATAAATCATATGCATATGAACACACACACATAATTTCCTTCGTGACTTTTTTTTGATCTTTGAATTATTTAGAAGTGCGTTGCTTACTTTCTAAGTATTTAGGACCTTTGTAGCTATCTTGATAGTATTTATTTCTACTTTTAATTCCATTGTGGTTAGAGAGCATATTCTGCAAAGTTCCAAGCTGCTAAAATAGTTGTTTTGTGGCCTAGTATAAAATTTATATGAGTGAATGTTCCATGTGCATTTTCTTATTATTAGATGTAGTGTTCTGTTATTGTCTATTAGATCACATTGGATAATAGCATGGTTTAAATCTTTTATAAGCTTACTAATTTGTTGGCTGTCAATTATCTACTAAAAGAGACACATTAAAAATCTGCAGCTTTAAGTGTGCATTTGTCTATTTCTTGCATATTTCTGAAAATTTTGTTCCATGTATTTTGCATTGCAATTGTAGTTGCAACAGAATTAAAATTGTTGTATTTTCTTTATCAATATACTCTTTCATCATTATAAAATATCTCTCTATTACTGATAATACTCTGTTCCTTGAAGCTTGTTTTATTTGGCATTGATGTAGCCACACCAGCTTGCTCATGCTTAGTTTGTATCTTTTGCTATTCTTTGACTTTCCATCATTTACATCTTCCATTTTTTACCAGCTTGAGAATATCTGCCTTTAAATTTTGAGTGTTTAATCCATTTACATTTATAGCATTTTAGGGGGGCATATTTGGGTTAGAATCATTTTATCCCCTCCGTTCTTTGTTTCTCTTCTTTGGTCTTCATTTGTGTCATTCCAGTCATTTGGATTTTAATGCTATTCTCTCTGGTCTATAGGCTTATTATCCATACCTCTTCCTTGTTGCTGTTGATTTTTAATTATTGCCCTAAGGATTAAAGTATACATTTTTCAATTATCACAGGCTACTTAAAATTAAAATTGTGTCTAAGTGTGATTGTCATTGTAATCACCCTTTCTTGGTATTTGCTGAGCTTTCTAGACCTGTGGGTTGGTTGTTTTGTTCAAATTTCAATTATGCCTTTATTTACAGAGTGAAGTTTTTAGTTCATGGTCATGACCTTTTATTCTTACATGTAACCATCTGGGATTACAACACAAAGCCTAAGGTATTAACAAGCCTCTCTAATTTGTTGGGAATCAATCTCTAAACTCTCCCTCTTCTACAACGGGCAGCTGCTGATAGCTGTGCTTGGGTTTTTAGCTTTCTACTTGTGGTTTCCCCATTGATTTCTTGGATGCTTGCCTGAAATAAGCATAGTTTAATGATCTGTGAAGGATTTTAGGGGAGTTTCTATGCACATTTTGGAGCTCTTACTCTATGCTTCCTATTATGCTGATATTTCTCTCTCAATTTCCAGCCCCTGTTGCAGCACCAAATTATATCTCTTGACCCCTCAAGAAATAAGTCTTCAGCTTTCTATTTGCATTCTATGTGGTAGCCACATGAATGAGAGAGTGTTTTCAGGGGAAAACTATGTAACTGTGGATTTCATCCTCCTTATTTTCCTGCTTTCAAGAACTGAATCTCCTCCAGCTTTTGTTCATTCTACAATGCCTTCAATTAATTGTTTTCCATATTTTGTCAAGTGATTTTATTGTTTATCAGCAGGAAGGTTAGTCTAATATAAACCGCTTTGCCATTAGCAGCTGCCAGAAACCTGGTGTTAGGTTTGTTTTGGAAATATTGTTAATTATTATTTTCTGATCATGGAAGTAATAAAGAGTCATTACAAAATATTTTTGAAAACACATAAAGTGATAATGAAGAATGTAAAAATAGCTCTGTTATACTAATTAGAAGCAAATACTATTGATATTTTATGCATTTTGCATATTTTTTCTATGCACACAATAAACACGTGGTTGTAGCTAAAATATGAACTATTATAGGTATATTTATATACACAAAATTAAATTTTATAAAGGCATATGTTTTACTTAGCATGATAATTTCTTATTTTCATGAATAATTTTTTAAAACATTGTTTTAATAATGGAATATTGCATCACACAATTATCCATAATTTATTTAACTATTCTAATGTCATTTATAAGTATCTCATAAATATTTTTTTTTTAAAGATTGACACCTAAGCTAACATCTGTTGCCAATCTTCTTTTTTTTTTTTCCTCTATGCTAGTTGTGATTGCCTCTGGTTGTGCTATGTGGGATGTCACTTCAGCATGGCCTGAGAGCGGTGCCATGTCTGTGCCTAGGATCTGAACCAGCAAAACCCTGGGCTGCTGAAGTGGAGTGCACGAACTTAACCACTTGGCCATGGGGCTGGGCCCACACTAAGTGTTTTTACATGAAAATCTTTGTCCAAGTTTTTTATCTTTTGTAGTTTAGAATTCTAGAAATAGATTACTAAGACAAAGGATATAAATATTTTGAAGGTTCTTGATATATTTTCCTGAATTCTTTTATAAATTTTTTCCTAAAATATTTTCCCACAAGCAGTATGTCAAAGCATCCTTTTACAAGATCTAAATTTAGCAGGTCTTGATACTTGACTTGACTTTTACCTAGTTGACAGAGTTTGAATGTTTTTTATATGCTACTGACCACTTATATTGTCTTACTTTATAGTCATTTAGCCATATTCTTTCCCCGTTTTATTGATTTGTGTGAGTTCATTTTTTCATCTATATGAGTCATAAGCTTTCCAGTATTGTTGTTTCTAATTCAATTTTGAGTATAAATATTTGATTTCACTGTAGTAGCCTCTGTGATACCAAGTTTTGTTTGTTTTGGTTTTTTTTTTGAGATGAAATTCACATCGTATACAATTAATCATTTTAAAATGTACCATTCAGTAGTACTGAATTCACATTGTTGTGCAACCCCCATCTCTCTCTAGTTTTAAAACTATTTTATGATCCCGAAAGAATGTCTCATATCTTTTAGCTCTTTGAGAGCATTTTGAAGACAGATAATTTAGAGTGTTTCTCTAGTAAGTTAAATGTCTGGGCTTCTTCAGGGATGGTTCCCATCATTTTTTTTCTCCTTGTGAAATGGTTACATTCTCTTGTTTCTTTGTATGCATTGTAATTTTTGTTGATAACTGGGCACTTTAAATATGGTAATGTATTAACTCTAGATAGCAGAAGTCTCCCAGGCTCCCAGGGGTTATTGTTTTTCCATGTTAGGGGCTGCAGTTGTCCCTTTGTTTAGTGAATTTCCCAAACTGTTTTTTGCAAAGACTATATTCTTTGTCATGTGTAGTCACTGAAGTCTGTGTTCCTCTGACACCATCATAGTCAGAGACCTGACAGAGATTTCCTTGAGTGCCTAAGTCCAATTTTTTTAAAAATGTCCTTTTTCCTTAAATTCCTATGACAAATGCTGCCTGAGAAAATACTTGAGTCCAATGATGTTGAAAAAATGATCAGCCTCCATGCCGGTACTTCAGTGACCCACTGGACAGATCAAAACACACACCTCAGATTTTTGGAAGACATTGTCCTTATTGCCCACCCTGGCAACAGCAGACTGTGAGACAAAAGCAGGCCTCTCCCATGGCTGCCTGCCCTGAGGCCAGGGGGTGATAGCTGCCATGTGAGACACTGAAATGCACTGACTGTTACCAACCTTGGATGCTGCAAGTGTTTGGGTATACTGCAATGTTCCAAAATAGTTGATTCTAATAGCTTTTGCCAGCTCAATATTTGTCTTGGCAGAGGGAACAATTCTCAGAGCTTAATACTCTGCTATCCTCCATGACATCACTTGGATATTAGGTTTTTGACCCTGGGCCAAAATAATATTTACTTTTACCACTGAATTTTACAATAAAAGCCCAGGTGAGCTTACCCCAAATGGCCCACTCATACGTGTCTGTTTTCTTAATAATAATAATATTTAAATATATAGTTTTCAAATTTATTAATTAACAATGTTCACAGAATGATCTCACTAGAAGCAGTTTTATGTTATAGAAAATAGAAGTTTTCAAATTTGGGGAAAACTGCCCCAAGAATGTAATAAAGAAGACAACTGCCATGTTTTGACATCTCATCTATCCTTTATTTTTGGTACTACACACAGTTAGCTAATGTCAGGAGTGGAGTTTGAACCCAACTGGAAAAACAGCCAGGAAGATCACAAGGAAAATATAAGTGGTGGTTGATCCATTCTAAAGGAATGAGGAGGGGTTGAGAAAAGAGCTGTGAAAGATTGGCATATTCTTTAAAGTGAGATATACAATATTTTTAATATGAACATTTTCATTTTGGAATTTTTAATGTAACAGAATGAAAGAACATAAAACTGCTCCTAAAATTCAACTGAGAAAATTATTCTTTTCATAAATACTACAACCATATTCTCTATTTTCTAAAGGTCTCTCTATGCAATATTAATACATATTCTTTTCACGCAAACTCATTTGACAGCAATGGTGCAAGCGTGTGATTCATTTCCATTTAGATTCCTTACATATTAAAAATAATTTAAGAAAAAAGTTCAGCTAGCATAATTTATTAGGCAGTACAAAGACATTTGTATGATGCTTATAGTTCAAACTTGATTTAACATATTAAAATAATTTATAAAGGAAAGGAAAAAGTACATTCATACTGACACATCTCAAAATTCAAATATATGCTAGATATGAATAGATAGCATATACTTCTCTCTATAATGATTTGTTCTGCAATTGGAGACAGTGCATTTTGAGGAATTTTTATTTGAATAAAAAAGAAAAATTCTGAACATTAAAATGTACTAAATTGATTTCAGTTAAAGGATGTGAATACTATTTTAGCCCCCCTTCCATATCTATTATCCAGAAATTATTGTGATTCCAGTGCATTATCATGATGTACATTTCTAAGTGGAAGTATATATGTGAGAAGATTGATATGATTAAAAGGAATTGCTAGGTCAAGGCCTTGCATAAGGCAACACTGTGAAATCAATAGCAAATGGGAAAAAATAACATTGGAATTAAGATGGTAAAGTCACATCAAAGATGAGTTATTTGGTTGTTTTGTGCCATACATAGCAGATTGGTCTCAGTTACCTTGATAATTTGAGGAAAACTTATTTGGAAAATTATCTCTCTTCTGTATTTTACTTTGGATTAATCTGAATAGCACTGACATTAGAAAAAGAGGGAAAGAATCTTATGAGTTCATTAATCTACTCAGTCTTTACTGATAACCTCTGTGAAGTTGGTATTCTGTCCTGAAGTTCCTAAAGAATGATTCAGATGTCTATTTCAAGGATCTAGTGGTAGAAGCAGACAAAGTAACAGGTACTTAAAGAACAGTGTGATTGGGGCTATGATACAGGAAGAGGCAGCATGAGTTGGGAGCATGAAAATTCACTCTAAGCATGTAAAGGGAAGATTCTCGTCTGGGTCTGAAAGGAAATATTTTTGCTGGAAACTCCCTGAGTCACTTCATTGGATAACTCTCTTCAACATTTTCAGAACTCTGCTCTTTCTTTTTTAATTTTACATTTAAATGACACATTCTCACTGAGTAATCTCATCTGCTTCCCAAGGTCTAGTAATCATATGTGTTCATTTAGGGTCAGATATGACAAAATTATAATGGATTGAATAAGTTAACATGAATTTCTGTCTGATACAAAAGTTCTGATAGGTAGGCAGCCCCTAGGTGTTATGATAGTTGTACTCCAAAGTTAGTCTATTTTCTTCAATGCGTGGCCTTAATTCCCAAGGTCACTTTATAGTCAGATGGCTACTCCAGCCACAACTATCACATCTACCTTTGAGAGAGGAAGAAGACAAGATGAGGCAGCAGTTGGTGTACCTCAGCTAGCTTTTAAGATAGGTTTCCAGAAGCTGCTGCAGAGTACTTCAGTTTACATAACACTGGCAATTACTTAATCATACAGCCACACCTTGCTGCTGTGGAAGTTTGGGAAATGCATCATTCTAAGTTATCAATATTTTTATGGAAAGAGTGACAAGAGATGTTTAGAAAACAGCTTCTAAATTTAATCACACTATCCATGTACTAATGACTTCCAAATCTATATCTCCTCTTTCCTGAGATTTCAGTGTATTTCTCCAATCATTTACTGGATAATTAATTTGGTTCAACAAATACGTATTTAGTACATACTGTGTTTTAGACATTGTGTTAAGGACTATCGATAAAATGGTAAATGCAATAGTCTTCATCCTCATCCTCAAACAATTATAGGTGAGTTCAGGAGTCAACTAACAGGTACGTATTTCACAGTTTCATCACTTGTAAGGTAGGGAAAATTTAGGGCACCAGAGGAGAAGACAGGAAGGCGCCTAACTTAGGCTTGGGAGTCAGGAAAAATATTGTAAATTGGGTGACATCTAAGCTAATTAATGATAATTAAGAATGACCAAATGAACTCTAAGTGGAAGGGTGTTCCATAACTTTCCAGTAACATGAATATATTGAAGAAACACAAATGTAAGGATCAGAAGGAAGTTCAGTGTCACAGCAGCAATGTGGGGTGACGATGAACCAGAGATGACGCTGGAAAAGTCAGCAATAGAGAGCTCATGATTGGCCTTTTGCCAGTAAAAAAAGGAGTTTGGACTTTTAGAGCAAACAACAAACCATTAAGAGTATTTCTGTACCAGAGTGTGTAAGATATTATGAAAGATATTGATCTCATCATAATAATTTTTTTAAAAAAGATCATCTAAAAACTCCAATTTTCTAAGTCATAGAGGAACCGTGGTTGTACAGAAGTCTAAATAAACCTAAATTGCAGGGAGAACTGAGCTTTACCTAAGTGAGCACAGACTAGTTCTGGAGAAAATACAATGCACTATATGTGGTGTTTTTCCCCTAGCCTCATCTACAGTCAGAGGATACCATGTCTTCACAGTACAGTTAGCATATGAGGCATTTATGAAGCCTGATTATGTGCTGCTGATGTGGAGGGCGGTAGCAGTGGAGGATGGACACTGCGTTCTCAAGCAGTACACATTTGTAAGAGATAATGTGCGGTATTAGGAAAGAGGATACTACAAGATACACTAAAGGGTTTTACTCCTATCTGGTTAGAGACTTTATAATCTGGGGGGAGGAGCAGAGGAGTTTCCAAGAAAATCATTATTTAGTTTCCGCACTTGAACTGGACTTTGAAAGATGATGAAAATCTGGTAGACAGCTCTCTATGGGCTTATGTAATGAAGTAAATATCTCCATATTTACCCAAATCCTAGGTAATTTTCTGAGATTCTAATAAGGCAAGTCAACCTGCTCTAATCAGTCCAACATACAATTTATTGCATGAAAGTCTAGCCTGATTTTCTACACAAATTCTTGGACTAGGGACCATATGTCTATGCCATATGCCTAACCCCGCAGGAGTAATCTCCTCCAAGGACAAAAATCAGCATATCTACGGTCCCAAATGCCTCACCTCTGCTGTCGACTTTTCGCTACCTTTTCTTTTTTTAAGAATCATTTGTATTTTATACATTAGCTAATAAAAACAATTTTTCAAATCCTAAACTTATTTTTTTACCATCATTCTTCCTTGATACAAGGCAGAAACCTTTGGAATTAGAGGAATGGAAGCACGGTATGACAAACAGTAGGGAGATAATTGTTTTATAGTATGTCTCCAGCATTCTTTTTACCAAAAACAAGTCACCAGTATTTCTTGGATGAGACAGTATAAGGTGGAGAGTGTATGAGTAAACTGAGCTACCTGAAGACGAGTACAGACTAATGAGTAAGGGCAAAGCCAGTTCTGTCACTTACTGGCTGTGTACCTAGGCAAGTCTCTTAAGACATCTAATCCTTGACTGCATTTGTAAAATGTAGGCAAATATACAGAACTAGAACTAGGGTTGACTTCTGTGAAGATTTAAGGAACACCTCCAGATGTATTAATCTAGATAACTAACATTTTAATACAATATTTTTAAAAGTAAAACTATTGCAAAATGAATGATGAACAAAGTATCAAACTTTTACATAAAGATAAGACCTGACCCTGTATTTACATGACTCATTTCAATTACTTGGTGTTAATCCCAGTCCTGATAAAATACCTACCTCCCAAAGTTATTGTAAGAATTTAATGATCAAGTAATATAAAACAGTTAAGTAAGAGTTCAATAAAACAAGATTGTATCTATTATTTCATTTCAATTTGAATTTGATAAGTAATTACTTTCCTAAGGGAAGTACTAACAGTTAGCTGTAAATGTGTAATTCAATATCATTTGAGAAGTGAAAACAGCACAATACAAAACCAACAATAAAATTGGTGATATTCAGTAGTTTCTACCACATGAAACAGAAGTGAAATTTTTTTATGAAAACACAAGTGCTCAATTATGATCTTGTTACATACTAATTTGGCATTCCAGCACTATTTATTTTTTGGCATAGCTGCTGTAACAGATAAATGGTGCATTCTCACTTTTATTATTTATTAAGAACAACAAATTCCCATATAAATGTCAATATAGAAGTTGGCGCAAGTTAACCATAAGTGGAGAGGAAAAAAATGAGTATTTTACCATTAAACAAAATACGCTTATTTTGATTTTTTTAAGCAATAATTTGGCATAGTTTTTGAATTAAAGTTAACAACTTGTTTACCAAAAATTGTCCTAGAGGTTAGCACTGGGGGAAACTTCTCTTTTACATGCCAAACAGAGGGAGAGTTTTAGAACTTCTCCCTTAGAAACAAAGGTAATTTTTACAGAAAATTTTAGATAAGACCTATGCCATCGGAAATTGTCATAATAGCACACTCACGTTTTCGCAAGTAGAAACAGAAATACTAAGAAATAATTCCGTATTTGACAAAACTTTTATTAAAAAACAAATTATTGTCCAATTGCAGATAGATTGAGAAATATCTGTACAAATATCCAATATTAGTAGTTCTTTTATAGGAAAATTTCATAAATCTAAATTAAGGAGAGTGGTTGAAAATTGACTGTCTGTATTCAAGTCTGCAGTTTAGTCGCTGTGTGATTTTGGGTAATCTGCTTAAACTTCGGAGGCTCATTTTTTTTCATTTGCTGGATGGGAATAACAATGTAACAAAGCTACTATACATATAGCACTTATTAAAATGCATGTCACAAATTGTGTGATAAATGTTAGCTTTGATATTTATTAATCATTAATTCATTCATATCTTCAGCAAACATTTTTTGAAAGTATACCATATTCCAAGCATGTACCCCCTCTTATTTTGCAATATTTTCTTCTTTGTTGTTATTTTGCTTTATATTAATTTGTAATTACTAATATATCAGGCCCATGTTGCATAACTTGGAATATTCCCTTTTGCCCTCAACAATAGAGAACTGGCACCACAGTTATTATGTCACCTGCTTTACGAAGGATATACTCAACTACATTTGACCTCTGCGCACTCATATAATTTTATTTGAAAGAGTTGTGTTATAATTAGTTGCTTATATTATTTCATCTTTACTCTACTGTTGCTTAAGGACGGCAGTTGTATCTTCTCCACATCTTTTTGCAGGATCCCAAGAATACAGTCCTGGAAACAGAGATCCACAGGAATCATCATTTGAATCGATGGCTCAATAAGTGTGTGCATTAGCTTGAGCTATTTGGCAACTGCAATCTGTTCTCTTAAAATGCAGGAAAGATGGAAGATCTATTACAAATTGTTTGGATTATCTTGTGAGAGTAACTGTCAAATGCAGACGGGTAAATTATAATAATGAAGATCTCAAAGTTCATCATGGATCAGATATTCCTAATGATAAGCACTCATTAATATCCAACATTAGGAAAGAACCATTATGCAAGAATTAGAGTTCTATTGGGAAGGTTAATAATTTAAGTGACAGAATATGATCCTCCATTTTAATAAGGTATTAGAATTTGCATATGGTGTTTCTTCAGCTATAAATTCTGACAACCCCCATCTAATGCCTTGTCATGTAACAAAAAGTATTTTATCTTATTTAATTTTATTTTCAACCAGGCTATTGCTTCTATGTTAGGGAAAAATCTTTCGGACTTGGTGGGTTATTGTGTGAGAGCCTCTTAAAAACGACTTGTTTGTATTTCTTCCTTCCTGAAGCCATTAAGCATGCTTTTCTTTAGCCCTGGCCTAGATATATAGGCATATTTCGTAGCAAAAATAGTCGCAATACTCTTGACTTCTTTTCTTTCATTTTCACTTTAATTTTCAATTCCTTTATCATTAGGTCAGGTGATAGCTCTATGACAAACATTTCATCTGAGACAGTATTTCTCTATCAGTGTCACTTGCCTGTGGCCATGGCGATCAGGGACAGATTTATTGTCTATTTCTGACACATCATGTGTGACACCATATTCTATGTAAATATAGTAAAAAGAGCTAGTTCTTTCACAGCTACCCTCTCTTTTCCCCTCTCCCAGCTACACATTTTTTTAGAAAAGGCAAAGAGGAGGATGAGATCTGTTTTCTGATAAACATTGTATGATAACTGCAAAATGTCTAGTGTCGAAACAGGGGGTAACAAATTAAGCAAATGAAGAGTGTATTACGAACAAGAGATTGAGGGAACAAGAAGCACTGAACCGCCTTTGTTGCTTTTACCCTGGATAGAAGGGGTACATCGTGTGGCCTGGATTCCAGATGCTTTTTATACCATTTCGCATGCCCCGCAGCTGCTCCTTCTGTTGTGATTGCTGCATCACTTCCTGTCATTGCCCACTTGAAAGTGAAGAAATGCCTCAAACAAAATGAACAAAATGGCACTCGCTGTGATTTACTTTACTTTTGTTCTTTGGTTGAAATAGCACAAATCACAGAACCTCCCCTTGCGACCCCCCTGAAATGTACCTCTCCTACATCACTAATTATGTGAGACTGTAATTTGGTCCAGAATCTTTAAAATGCATTGTATATTGAAAAGCAAGTACAGTCCATATTCAATTTGACTTCTTTGTAAATTTTTAAATATCAAAATGATTAGGTCAGATTTGGGACCAATTCCCTGAGAAAGTTCATGATTAAAAGGTTTAGTCAGTCCCTGACCAGGAGGTTATCAAGCAGTCAACACAGCTTTAGAATTTTACAAAGAAGCAGGAAAGAGGTTAGTGATCTCTGCCTTCTATATCGCCAAGCTGATGTGTACATGGAGTTTGGGTAATATAATACATATTCATGCTGACAGCTAATTTTCAGGCTAATGCAATTCAAAACAGAAAAGATAATGAATCCTAAAAAAACAGAGTTTGTAAATGGAAATGCTGACAGACTCTTAACTCTAATAGCTGTGCTATTGGGCACCACAAAAATAACAAAGCTAATTTTAATGAAGATTTGAAAGTAGATGAGGCATTTATCTTCGGTAATTATGGTGCTTCTGTAGGACTAATATCTAAATGGAATTTAAACCATTTAAATGACCCAAGGGAAGGGACAATTGTAGGAATAATTCTTACTCAGTGTGATTCCATAAAAGCTATACATGTGGGTATATTTCAAGAACATTTTTTCTATATATGGAACCAGGTACATTCCAATTATAAACATACAATTTTTTCTAACTTTGATATGAGGAAATCTGTTTCCAACACAAACGTAGTTGAAATTTTCTTAAATGATACTTTTTTGAATTTATTTACTTAGAAAATTGTTCATAACGGGAAAGATGTGTTAGAAGCCTTGCTATCTACCTACTTTGGCTCTCAGTATCTTTACTAAATCTACATTCAGCATCTTGGTTGACATCCCTGTCAGTTCTGCTCTCCTAGTCTGGGGGTCAGTTATATTCGCGTATGCTACACATATCTATTAAGAATAATTCATGTGTTAGACAATTTTTAACCCTCTGGAAAATATATGTAACTACTCAAATATAAATACAGCTATCCTCTTCTCGGAACTTTTAACCTGGTCACAAAAGATGGAATCCTACACAAAGGGAGAAAGAGTCTCTATTACAAGCAAAGGCTATGCCCTCCATATATGCTCTAGGCCCATCGTGTTTATTTTTAAATAATATTACTATAGGTATTCTCTTCTTGTGTGTGTGTGTGTGTGCGTGTATGTGTATGTATGTACATGTGTCATCTGTACATGTGTGTCTAATAGCTAACCTTTAGGGAACATTCTGGATTCCAAGTTTTATGCTATTGGATTTACATGCATTATTCCCTATTATTTTTTCATTACTTCGCAAGAATAAGTATCATTTTCATTTCTTGAAGACCCTTGACTCTGTTGAACATTTGAGAGTTCCTCTTTTCCATTAATGAGACAGTTTTCTGAAGTAGAAACTTACCTGCTTGAAGTCTCCACCACTCTAATAATGAGAATTTTAGACTCTTTGGTAGACGTAGTGTTAGTAAGACCACGTTGCAGATTGCAAAATATTTTCTCTTGAATTACTACCATTGAGTTCCACAAAAACTCAATGAGTTAGATGACTTAGTTCTTATGTTTTACTTAAATATTTTTGAGGTAAATGAAGCATAGAGGATAAGTGAATGCCCAAATCATTCAATGGCTAAGAAGTAGAAACCGGAATTGAACTTTATCTTCTACTTTTTAAAATAAAATTTATTTGAGAACTGTCTCAGATTTAAAGAAAATTGTGAAGATAGTACAGAGAGTTCCCATATACCCTGCACTCAGTTTCCCTTATTATCAACATCTTATATTAATATGGTACATTTCTGAAAATAATTAATACTGATGCACTATTATTAACTAAATTCTATATTCAGATTTCCTTAGTTTTTCCAAATATTCTTTTTCTGTTCCAAGATCTCATTAAGGGTACGACACTGCATTTAGTTGTCACGTATCTTTGGATTCCTCTTGGCTGTGGCAGCTTCTTGGACTTTCCTTGTTTTAGATAAACTTGACAGCTGAGGAGTACTGCTCAGATATTTTGTAGATTGTCTCAGCTGGAATTTGTCTAACATTTTCCATAATTAAATTGATGTTATGCGCTGTGGGGAGGAACATGAAGGAGGTAAAATGTCATTTCATCATCATCACATGAAAGGTGCATACTATAAACGTGGCAAATTACTGTTGATGTTGACCTTGATCACTGGCCCAGGTAGTGTTTGTCAGGTTTCTCCAATGAAAATTTTCCCCTTTTGCCTCTGTTCTGTGCTGTACTATTTGAGAGAAAGTCACCCTGCACAGGTCACACTTAGTGAATGGGGAGTCATGCTCCACCTCCTTGTGAGAAGACTATTTCTAAATTCTTTGGAATTCTTCCACAGGAAAGAAGAATTCTTCTCCCTCATTTATTTGTTTATTCAATCACTTATTGATATAAGTTTGGATTCAGGGATGTTTAGTGTATACTTTCGAGTAGAATCCAATACTTCTTTCTTTATTTTCTTGCTCTGCTTGTCCCATCTTTGGCCATTGGGAGCAATTTCAGTTGTCTATGGTATTCTTTTGACATACCTTACCACTGTAGTGTTTTGGGTTTTTTTATTGGATTTGTTTTGTTTGAACAGACCCTTGCTTTCTGGCACTAAAAGATGCTCTAGGCTTATCTTGTCTTTTCCTGCCCACTCACAGAACTAGCTTTTTCTTCAAGGGAAAGCTAATTTTATAAATCAACATCTGGGCGCTAGGTGTGCTTCTTACTATCTTCTTATTTTTCCTATAGTCTACTTTCCACCAAACTGCATTTTACATACCCTGAGCATAACAGCCGAAGAGTGAGATGTACTTTTGAGTCCATTATTCTGTCTTTTGAAACTTACGACTGCTGAGACTAGCTTTCTATCTTTGCATGCTATTCCTAATGCAATTTTTGTGCTGTTATTTGAGGTTGCATTTTGTATCCTCATTTTACACATGAAGAAAAAAGTACTTAATGTTCTCAAATGATAAATAATGTTTCCAAGATCATATATATAGCTAATGGTTGGGCGTGAGTTCAAAATTATAAGTTACCATCCCATAACATTACAGTGCTACCGTAAGCTACCTTTTTATTTGTCATTGAGTCCATACCACTTTACTATTACTATTAGTTTAAGAAATGAGTATGGTTATAGTCTGCCTTACTTTCTGGTCTTACTCACAGGGCCAGTCTTTCTTAGTCACAAGGTCAATGAAAGCATTTCGGAGGAATGAATTTATATTTCTAAGAGACAATTAAACGAGAAAAGTCTAAATTCTTTTATTTTTTTGAGAACAGTGAAAGGCTAAGCTTGTTCAATAAAGATAACTTGGTGGGGGTAAGAGATTTCCTATATTCAGGAAGTAGTTATTAAGTCCTACTATTCACCAGTAACGCAATAAGTAATGATAATAAATGACCGATATTTTTTCCACATCTAAAGGGACTTATCTTTAGAAAAGAGAGAAAAACACTTAAGCAAATAAACGAAAGTAGAGAAATATAGAATTAAATGTATATAGAATTGAGAATGCTTCTCAGATTTTTTGTGGGCCTAAGAATCAGTGGGGAATCCCATTAAAATATATATTCCAATTAAGTGAATCTAGAGTGGAACCAGAATATCTGTATTTCTATAAAAGTGTCAGGCCACCAGGCTTGGAAGAAAAGGTGTGGTGAACTGTAAGGCACAAAGGAGTAGTTAATTTTATAAGGAGAGGAAAGTTACATAAGTGAAAAAGTACAGATTAGAGATAAAATGAATATCTGGGTCAGGAAACAAGAGGACCAGAATCTGGAAGATAAAGCATTTAAAGGTAAAATATTAATTACAAAACAGTTTCACATTTCATTTTGTGACATGAGTTTTTGTTAAGGGATGTATGTTTTTATTATATTCTCTATCAAATTTGATATTCTAGGTATATTTTCTCCTAATTTCTGGCCAATTTTTTTAAAAGAGCATCAAAATTCCTTAAAATGCAAATGTCAAGGTTTTTTTTCCCTGTGTCTTCACCAAAAGATCTATAAGGGTGAGTGTACGTGTGTGTGTGTGTGTGTGTGTGTGTGAGATGGGCTGTAGAAATTTCAAAATGTATATTTCTTCACAGCGAGGTTATGCATCAGTTCCTTAAGTTTATTTGATTGTATATAGATGAGTAGAGATTTGAAAGATCAAATTATTTTTTGATGACAGATACACTATCTTTCTACAGCATAATAATATGTACTCTTAATTATATTTTTAATTTCCTGAGTTCTAGAAATAGTTTCCTGTCTTATTTCCACAGCTCATTAATTAAAAATGTACAAGAACTGGGCAAGAGTGTTTTTTTTTTTAAGGAGGGAAATGTTCTATTTTCTTGTCAGCCAGATTCCATTAACCTTTTATCTTTTAACTGTTTTTCGAGGTGTGTTCTATAAAACAAGTCGAATATTCTTTTTGAGATGAATTATTCAGTCAAAACAGTTCTGTTACCATATTATGTAATAAAACAGCAAGCTATTGATTTGGCATTGCAAATGAACTAGTTTTATTTCTTTTTTCATATTGTAATTTATCTTGTTCTATTTGTATCTATGCATGAATCTTGCAAGCCAATAACCATTTTACTCACTTGAGCTAGAGTTCACTTGAAATATATTAACTCTGAAAATTGAAAAGACATATATCAGATGGGTTTAAATACATGTGGTCATTAGAGTTCCATAACATACAAATGAAGTATCTCTAGGAGACTCCATCTTCCAGCTGCGATAGAAGATGAACAAGATACCTATAAACATAAAAAAGCCCTACGTTCATTAAGTGAAAATTCGTGCAGCACTATGCTGGATGAGTATTTTCAAAACCGAAAGAATAGGGAGCTGGATAAAGGCACCTTCATTGTTCAATCAGCTATACATACCTATTGATACTTAAAAGGAGATTGGCACTGATTCTCACTGCATGCAAATCTTTATAGAATTCACCTGGACAAAAATCCATCCATTTTTTTAAAAGCCGTTAAAATAAAATAGCCCTGAAAAAAAGCATATCATAATGAATGCATTCCAATATATGGCTTCATGATCACTATTCACATTTATTAGAATCACACAAAAGAATGTCTTTTCTAACATGCTGAAGTTCACATACTACTTAAAGTATAAGATCCCAGACTCAAGAATCATAATTTGTCAGTCCAAAAATCAACTCCACTAACAATATTGGGTAAGGTACTCAATTTCTCCAAGCCTTAGTTTCTTTCTCATTAAATTAGGGAAATAAATACCTACTTCCTAGGGCTATTTGATGGGAGGACTGCATGGGATAGTGTATACTGAGTTCTTAGTAATGCCTGGAGTATAGAGTTTTATTATTATCATTATTATTTTTATCCAATTACTAGATGCCTTTGCTCAAATTTAGGGCTAAGTGTTAGTTGTTGGTATTTCAGCTCGGGCCTAAAGCTATTTCAGAGGGAATGCGGCTTTCAGTATCTCAGAACATTTTGTGTTTTCCACGTTGACCACTTACTAGGAATGATAACATCCCAAAGTTTCCTCTTGCCCCTTTGCAAACCCTCATTGCTCCCCTTCCCACACCTCTCCATCCCTGTCTCAATTTTCATACACCATGGATTTTTTTTTGTCATTCTACATTAGTTTGCATTTCTGAGAAGTTTATATAAATGGAAGCATATAGTATGTACTTTGTTTTTCTGACTTCTTTCACTCAGCATAATTATTTTGAGATTCCTCCATGTTATACCATGTATTCATAGTCCATTCCTTTTTTACTGATAAGTAATATTCCATTGTATGGATATGCCACTATTTGTATGTCTACTTGGGTTGTTTTCAGGTTTGGGTTATTATGAAAGAGCTGCTGTGAACATTCGTGTTCAAGTTGTTATAGAGGCATATCTTTAATTTCTGTTGAGGAAATACCTAGACTGGAATGGCTGGATCATATTGTAGACATATGTTTAAATTTTTAATAAACTGCCAAATTGCTTTCCAAAGTGGTTTTCCAAAGTAGTTGTTAAGTTGATGAAGTTACCATTTATTTCTATTCTCCTGAGAGTTTGTACCAGGAATGGGTGGGGAACTTTGTCAATTTCAAAAAAAAAAAAAAAAAAACACAAGAACTTACTTAAGAAGGCAAGGAGTGAAATCCTAGGAGAGAAGCCCTAGGATGGCACTGTGCCACAGACCTAGAGATTAATCCATTTAATCTGGTGCAGGAGGATGGAAAGCCCTAAAAAAAGAGTTACATGGAAAATATTTTTTTTGTATGGGAGAAGTTACATACATATATTCACACACACATATTTGTGTGTATGTATATATCTCAAATAATATAAATAAGGCAATCACAATCCCAGAAAAATAAGTGGTATAAGAAAAAAAATGCAATAACATCATTGTCTCTGCAGTGAATGATGTTTGTATATTCACCATGGTATAAGTAGTACTTATTGATAATAAGTTTCATAAATGACCTACAGAAAACACACATCAAATTTAAATTTAAAGTTATGGTTTAAGAAAAATGTAATAGTATTAGCCTGCACAATGCAAAAGGTGCAAGTACAGTTGACAGAATTTGGGAGGGGAAGTTCGGTGGAAGAGCTGAAGGGAAGGAGTTATCTTACAAAGTGAGAGAGGTAGGAGATCATGACCACGGCTATTGAAACATGACAGAAAGTGTTTTCATGCCTCTCAAAGTCACAAAGATAAGCAATTACAGAAACGAAATTTGAAAGATATGATTAGGGGTACTATATATAAAATTTGCTTACATTCCTTATTAAAAGACATCTCAGGCAAGAATGAAGTGCTAATTCTTTATTCAAGGTGTGCAATCTCATAGCAGCAGAGACAGAAGAAAACGGCAGTGGAGTTCCAAGGATGGAAAAGAATGCAAGATGATGTATTGCCTTCTGTCCGCTTTTTCACAATGAGCCAAAGAAACAAGAGCGATTGCTCAGGAAGTAAAATTCCTCGGCCTTGGAGGAGGAATTCTCCAAGCCTAAGGACACTGGGTACTGTACTTTGGAGCCTTCCACCCAAGGGAAAAAGGGAGAGGAAGGTTTTCCTCCTTTAACTGCCTCTCAGATTTTCCACATGGGAAGTTAACTTCCATTATTACAGGTTTGGTTACCTGATGCCTTTGGTAGCTGCTCCAGAAGCCAGATCCTACTACTCCTGGGTGGGGCATTTTCGGATACCGGACATGGTGAAGGAGTCAGAGCTGAGACTTGTAACTACTCATATCCATGTGACAGAATCCCACAAAGTAGCTCGGCTGTGGTGGTGGTGATGGAGGTATAAGTCTAGGAGACAAATGAAAATCAGAGACTCTCTGTAGTCAACCCAGGGTGATCTAGCAGAGACATAGTGGGGAGAGTGTTTACCCTGACACCCTGTTTTCTGTGGTGGCTCTTCTTGGACACACTCAAATGGAAGTCAAAGGTTAAGGACGCTCACTGATGCAGTCCTGTGGTGGGCAGAGTGGTGGGCAGGGACAGCCTCTTGGGGCACAGAGCCAGGGTCAGGGAGGAGGGAGAAATGTGGACAGTGCATCTCACAGGGCCAATGGAAGCTATCTAGCACAGTCCTCCCTTTGTTACTCGTTGCTGGTTTTGATTCTTCCACGCTGTTCATTTTATAATGAGGATGCTGGTAAAGGTTTTGTTAACACTGACACCCTCAGAGATTTGTTTGCATTTGTTCTTCCTCCAACTTTCTTTTTTCCAGAACAAACGATGTTAGAATGACTTTGTCTCACTACAAACTGCTTTTTTTCCCTTCAATACCCTAATCTCATTCACTGTGTAACATTCATCAACAAGGTCAAAATTCATCTGCTTAATGTATACACAGTTATTTTCAGAAACGAAAATGAATGACAATGTAATATATTACCTTGAAGTAATAATTCTGCAACTAAAATAATGTAAGAGTTAATTTCTTTTCATATGGGTTAAGGCAATTTTGATTGGGGGAAACCATGAAGAAGTATGTAAGGACCATTATTCAAATTGAAATGGAGCTCCAAGATTTGTAATTGTTTTCTATATGTACATGTTACCAGAAATTCCATCTCTGAACTCAGTGCCAATCCAAATAACAAGAATAGAGTTTTGGGTGAAAAGGGAAAAAACAGTTTTATTATTTTCTTTGCCAGGCAAAGGGAGTACCAGCTGGCTAATGCCTTAGAAACTGCTGGCTCCCCATTAAGAAATGGGTAAGGGGTTTTTAAAAGTTTGTGAGGAATGTGGCTGCTTGTAGGGAGGGAGGGGTCCTGTGAGCTTGCTGGTCAGCACTTTCCAGCCTGGTTTGGCCTGTGAGGCTGTTTACAAGGAGGAGGGGATGGTGAGATAAGGGAGTCTGCACATGGCTGTCCTTGGTTGTCTGCTTCTGTGGTAGATGGTGGATTTTGGTGCTGGGAAGCCAAGGAGTTGGGCTTTGGGAAGCTTCAGTTTCTTGATATTCTCCGTGCATCAGTTTCCCTATAATAAACCTCAAGGACCCACGATTAGCCACAGCTTTAGTGGGAGTCTAGCAGGATGCCACCCCAGCTTTAACAATTTGTGACTTCTATTTGGTTGTAAAGCTCAGGGAGTCAAAGGTTAAAGAAACAGAAACAGATATTTACATATGAGTGTAACTAAAGAAGCCGGGAAACCGGATGAGTGCTTTTGGTTTTAATCCCATATGTGTTGGGTTTAATGTAGGGGAACTGATATCAGAGCCGGTGTTAATTAAAAGCCTGTAACATATATTTTATCATAGTATTTTTAATAGTAAACTAAATAGCTAATTTTTAGATGCCATTCATGTTGAAATCTAACTTCAACTAATGCATTCTATTAATATTGACTGCACTAATCTAGTGTAAATGTAGACAGATGGTTTAAATTCTAAAATAGTCGTATGACTTTGGGCAAACAATTGGTCTTTCTGAATCTTATCTTCTTCTGTAATGGGTATTGCTACCTCACAGCTGTTGGGTGAACGTATTTTCTACTAGTCACTACCCCAAGGACTAAAAATACAAATTGTATGGTAAACATATCATTCAAATACAATCTGGTAAGTGTGATATCATTCAATATAAAATAGTTTGTGTAAAAATAAAAACAAAAAGAAAGACATGGATAATATACTTGAGAGCTCAGTCCTAATAAATGGCATATTTATACTTGTACATAGATGTTAAAAATTACAGGAGTATAGGGGATATAGATATTTAATTGAATTTAATTCTATAAATTATATATAATTTATGCCATATAATCTATGCACAGGTACTTTTGTCTTATGTAAACATGTAGTATAATATGATCCCTGACAAATTTATTTCCTTCTTTAAGTCTCATGCTGTTAAAACGTTTCCTAACTATATGTGTTTTGTGCATAGTTTATTATAATAATCTCATGGAAGCATTTTTTTCCTTTTGGTAAGGAAAAGCTGCAGGAAAAACAAAGATGCATGGTAGAACTATTGCCCTAGATCAGAAAGTAGTAATTAAAATATGTGAGATGTAGGCAAGGATTTCACATGAACTTGACTTTTGGTTGCTACAGTGAATTCTATCACAAAAAGTAAATATGTTAACTATAGGATTTTAATAATATTTACTTGATCCAAAGGTCAAGGCATCTGTCTCATTTTTGAGGTTTAAATTTAGGTGAAAATACAGCATACATAGTTCTTAGTCAGATGGTTATATGGGAAAACTCAAACATATATAAATAAAAAAGACAAGAGGACCTTTCATTTGTAGTTAGTGAGAGTGCTATCATTGATTTAAAGAACAAGCTTGCCTTCCAATGTTAAGTGGTGAGTTCTGAGTCTTCATGCGGCAAAGCAAAGAACTGTTCAAAAGTTATATCTTCTGTAACTGAAGAGAGGGCAAAGGCACCAGAACAATGTCTTGATGTGGCTGAGAAAAGTTTATATCGAAAATATTCAGCAACAGCAATAATAAGTATTAAAGGAAAAAACAGATAGAAAATGTTTAACAAAGAGAAAGTAATTCTATTTTCAAGGCATCTAAGAAACAGCTAAATTTAGCAGTAATTTTTCTATGAAATTAGTTGTATGTCACAGAAAAGGAAAAGGCAGACCATAAACTGAGAGAAAAATATTAACAATTCCTCTGACTAAGGACTCATATCCAGAATATATAAAGAGCTCCTATAACTCCATTTAAAAAAGCAATAAAAATGGGCAAAGATTAAAGGCACTTCACAAAAGAATATATAAGCATGACCTATAAGCACACGAAAATGTGGTATACACCATTTAAACATCAGGGCGATGCAAACTGAAATCATAACAATACCATCATGGACCACTAGAATGTCTAAACATCAAGACTGGTGGTATCAATTGTTGGCAAGGATGAGGTGCCATGGACTCTCATACATTGCTAATAGTAGTTAAAATGGTACAAAGACTTTGTAAGACTGATTTCTTATAAAGTTGAAAATAAACTACCCTATGACTCAGCAATTCTATTTCTAGACATCTACCTGAAAGAAAAAAAAAATTAGTATACAAAGTGACTGATTTGTATTCAAGTGCTTATAATAACATTATTAATAATGGACAAAAAGTGAAAAAACAGACAAAAAGTGTCCTTCAACAGGAAAGTGGATAAACAAATTGGGGCATATTTACACAATGATGTATTAATCACTCAGAGAAAAGGTAACAAGCTACTAATTATTAATATTAATGAAAGAGACGCTGATTTTTTCAAATGCCTTGTTGTCACCTAACAAAATAACTTATATTACTTTTTCTCTTTGATATTCTAATATGATATGTCAACACATGAAATTACTTTTATAAGTTAAAAATGATCACATATTGGCAATTTCATGTTTCAGTGTTATATTGGGAATTTTTAAAATATTACAATATCCCTATTTCCTTGGAATTAACTTTATATATGAAAGTTTTCTTTTCTTTCTAATACTTTGGAAGTTTTCCTCTTTTTTTCTGTATTACAAGTAGTTTAGTAATCTAAGAACTCCCTTATAATTAGAAGTTTTGAATAACTCATCTGTGAAAGTGCCTAGGTTTAGTGCTAGTTGTGTTAGAATTTTTTTCATGATTTCCTTATTTTCTTCTGTAAACTTTGTTAATATATTTTCTCATAATAACATTCATTTTATCCAAACCTTTAAATTTAATAATCACACAAAGGAAAAATCTCAAATGTCTAATGTCTTTATTGTCCCATAAGTAAACTTCCATTCAAAAATATTACTTAATTTCACTCAATAGGAAAAAGTGACATTTGTCAATTAAGTACAACATCAAAATTTTTAGATTATTCAGTCTTTTTTTGACTAACTACCTAGTCAATATACATCTTACTCCCAAATTCTCCCCAAGTTAGCATTCATGTTATAGAAATCTTGTATAGTGTAACGTCATTAAGATAAGCATCAGGTCAATTGTCATTCTGCTATGCAATTCGTGGACATACACTATTCCTAGTATTTTGGGGGCCTGGTAACTGCTACATCCACCATATTATCTGCCCTCCTATCATGACCTTCAGTGGTGAGGTAGATCCTTGGTAATAACTATGCACAGCCCTGCCTCCAGCATCTCAGTTGCTTTAGAATTCTTGTGGCTATATCCCTGCTCCTTGTGATAATCACAGAAACTTTTTTATCGCCTCCTATGCCACTGTAGGATCCTGAGAAAACTGAATGAGGTGGGACTGGTCTCCCTACCTAACATGCTCTTTCCTTCATGTAATAATTACACAATTCTTGTTTAGCTTTCCAAACTCATCTCAGGAAGCCTTTGATTATCAACTGTTTCTCCTGTCTGTTAGTTATTCTGCTGTGACTTCACAGCAACTTGTGAGTGAATTTGTAATACATTTTCCAATAGCCTCCATCTTCATCTTATAGCAAACAATGTGTTTTGTATTTATAATTCTTCACTGTCTGTTTTATCTGATTACAATGTAAGCTCCACCACAAGGGTAACATTTTTTTTGAAATTTTTTTCTGCCACTCTACTCCAGGCCTACAACAGTAGCAAAGCCCAACTAGTACTTGCTGAATGGATTTGTTTCTTGTCTGACCACTTTGCTAGACTGGGATCTTCAGACCATGGATGGTCTTCTTTGTTATATACCTAGTGATTATCACAAAGTCCATCTAATGGTGGATACTCAATCAATTTTTATTGACTCAATGCTACAACACAGTCTGACCTGATGAAATTAATTTCAAATTAGCAGTAGAAAAAAATGAATAGACAGTCTATTTGAAACCTTATTCTAGAAGTAGGCCTTATTCTATGCAATGCCTTTCTTGCATTTTTTGATAGAATTCATCCCTCCTAAGCTTATGTGATTTTATATATCACATTCAATTGCAATTATATATTACATTTATCTTCCTTATTAGATTTTGAATCATTTGGGACAAGAATCATATGCTATTAATCTTTGCATAGGAGTACATCCTTCAGTGTCTTTCAGGAAATAAAAGGCTGTTGAAGAGAAAAATGATTCACAAGCAGGTGCCTCTTGAGGTTTTCCCAATTCATTGAAGAGAAGGTGTACTTTTCATTAAAGAAAATGGTCTCCTAATGGATAGAGAAAACTATGTAATCATATTGTCTTAATGATAGAGGAACTTTCAATTAGCTAGCTAGAATGGCTAGGTTTAATGTATGCTCCTAATGAGATTGAGGGCTTCTGTATGTGGTACTTCATTTCTCTGTGTTTCAGGACCTCAGTTGTTTTCTTAATGTTAGATAGTTGTGTTTTGAAAAGGCATTGCTATTTCCGAGAAGAGCTCTTTCTTGGATTCTGTAACCTCCATGCAAACACGGGACATGTGTTGCTCACCATTGTATTACTTGTGTTTAATAAATGCTTGATGGGTGGATGGATGCCTGGATGAATGATGGATGAATTAATGAATAGCATGTGACCTTGGGCAAGTTATTTTTCATCTTATGATTCTTTGGTTGCCTCTGTAAATCATTTTCTTATCCATGGTTCATTCCTCTAACCCTTGATATTTTACCACTAATTAATTCTTCAACCTTGGATGACAAAAAATATCTATTTTCTAAATTATATAATCATGTTGTCACCTAATTATTAGAGTTGTGTCAATATTCAGATATTACCATTTGTCCATGAAGAATGCATTTAACCTTGTAATATATATTCTTTCTACTTTTTATAAAGAAATTTCTCCTTTATCATATTATTTAGCTTTAAAAATATTATTATCCATTATATATATGAAGATAGAGTCAGGTTAATTTCCTAGAAAGAACTTCTGTGCAAGTTGTTACAGCTTGTTAAAATGGAAGGATTTCTCATGAAGAGTAAGAGATAAATCTGGAGACATGAAAAATAATGAGAAAAAAAGGAAAGGGATGGTTAATGGAGTCTCCAACTCAACGAAAATATTCAATTGAGGGTAAATGTCAAATTGAAGATGGATTTACCATAGCAATAATTGAATTTCTCATTCTGCTTTTCAAGTGCTCAGATCCTCTCCCAGAGGATGCAGAATCAGTCAAGAAGCTAATCCAAATCAAAAGCAGTCAAATTAAGTGGAAAGATATATAAACAATTTATATGATGTGGTCTTAGTAATGGGATTTAAAACAAAACATCTTTTTCTTCAGATTCAACACTCAAGATTTTTATTTAGGCAGAAGAATTAAGCTCTGTGATATTTACCCCAAACTTTGAATATCCTTATAGGTTGGTGACAACTTTACGTGCTTATTGATGTGTGCCAATAATGTTATAATAATGAGCTTAGAGTCTAATAACCTGGGTGATGATGGAGTTAGGAGCATCTTTCTAAGATTAATCAAGACTTTATCATCCAATATTTTTGATCCCCATTGGTAAGAATATGGGAACAAATGGGACCACGCTTTGGTTTGATTTCTGTGTGGATCAGTCAACTTTTCTCTGTTCCATCCAGCAAAATATCTGACACATATTCAATAAATAATAAGTGTTTTGAATTGAATTAAGTTGAGCCCAATTTGAGATCTTGTATATATTCAACACCACCCCCCCATAACAGGATTATCAAGAAACTAGTTGTAATACCAAGTAAATTCAAAACCCTTGTCCCATATATGGCCAAGACATCCTTGATGTCATCATTTAAAGGGAACCACAATTTTGTTTTTATTTTATAACCATTTTGTAGTCAACCACAATGGCGAGAGTAAAGAGTTTAAAAACTCGATGTAGCCCTAAGCTCAGGTTTATTAATTCTCTTATTTTAGGGGAAAGAAAATCAATGTACCTAGAATATAAGAAATGCAGAGAGAAAAGTGGTAATCTACTAAGCATGTGATAGAAGTTTAGAATGATTCCTTTTGGAGTTCTGGTCCTACAGTAACTTTATGTCTAAGATATTTCTCACTAATTCCAGCATCATAGTGGTTGCTAATTCATTCAAAGTGAATGTTTGTAGAAGGGAAGACCGCCTTACAAACAAGCCTCAAGGCGCTCATCTCAGAATATGAAGCCCACTGAACTGCCACAAGAGCAAAAGTCCAGGTTGAGGCCTAAAAACCCAGGGTACAATGGCTTCATATCGCAAAGTATTATTATCCCAATGTTACAAAAAGTTAAATTTCAGAGAGGTTCTTTTCCTTTGAATTTCAAAGATTTTATTTTCTTCTACTGTAGTGTACTGCGTGTGTTTCAAGGACCTTAGCCATAGAATTCCTCCTTTATGTCAATGACAAATACAGCCCAGAAGCTAATATTAAATTAGATTGTAAAATTATCAGAAAATTGCTAAATTCTTTGTATTCAATTCTTATCTCAGCATGATGTAAAGAAAAGGGTTTGGGCTTTGGGAAAAAAAAAGATCCTGGTATGAAGCCCAAACTTGCTCTCTCTCTCTCGGTCTCTCTCTCTCTCTATATATACAGTGTAGCTTTGAGCAAGTTCCTTAAATTCTTAACTTCTCAACTTCTCAATTTCATTTTCTGTAACACTGAGCTAATAATATTTTGCAGAATTGTTCTAAGTATTAGAGAAAACTATAGTGCAATGAAAGCATTGACTATGTGATAAATATAGTGTTCAGCATTCATTCATTCTTATATTTAACAAATATTTACTAAGCAGTTAGATATTGCAGCCACTAGGTGCCTACGTTTATATTAATAAAAAACAGATAGAAGCCCTACGCTCAAAAAGCTTATAATCTAGTTTGGAGAAAGGGAAACCAAAATGGCAAATAAATGTGCACACTAAGTGATTTTTGAGGGCTGAGGAAGAAATGAAATAGCGAAGAGGTCAAGTAGTGCCAGTTGGAACAGAGGGAAGACCTCTCAGATAAGGAGATATTTGAAAAGAGACATGAAGGATTGAGAGAGTGAGAGAATAGGATGGTTCCTGGCAGAAGGAATAGCAAATGCCAGACCCCTGAGAGAGGAGCATCCTCGGTGTGTTTAAGGAGGCCAGCGTGGGTGAACCAGAGTAGCAACATTCAGCAAAAGAAGAGGTCAGAGAAGCAACATGGCTAGATCATATGATGCGCTGTAAGCTACTCTAAGGGATTTGGAGTTTACTCTGAGATGGAAAGTTATTGGAAGGCGTAAGGAGACGAGTGGCATGAACAATCTGAATTTTTAAAAGGATAATTCTGTCTGCCCTCAGTGTAGAGAGGCAAAGGTGGAAGCAAGTAGACTAGTTAATGAATGACTGTCCCTTACCTGGAGTAAAATGTAAGGGACCACATCCATCACTTTGGAAATTCATTATTATTCCCCTAAACTGAATACAGCAGGGATCTAGGCCATGGCAGAGACCCACATGCATGTACCGCATCCGCTTCTGTCTTGCAGTCATTTAGCAAGATGAGTCCAATTCTTACAGCATTTAATTCAGCCATTGTTTATCGAACGTCAGCTTTTGAACTAAATTATGTGTTAGGTGGTGTGGCAGAAAGAACTGACTATCCAAGAAAGCTTTTCTACTTAAAATGCCTGCACCCTCATTCAAGTTAACGAACATTACTGAATGCCTAATCTGAGTAGATATCTGTGTTCAACAGCAGGAGAGATGCAAAGAGCATGCTCTCTGCCCTCAAGCAGCCATCTAAAGTGATGTTTATGAAAAGAAGGTGGCATGAACAATATTCCTTAATACAATATTAATCCAGAAATTGTGTATGGAACATAACAACTGTGAAAAAACATCTGTATGAAAAAGAGGAGGCTGTGAAGGAAAAAAATGCCAAATGATAATGCCATATAAGTAACAGGAAAATGAAACTCCTGGTGGATTGATTTTTTTCCTTTATGTTTGGAAATTTCTTAAAAATATGTCATTGTCCAAATGTATTATTTGAAAATGAAGATGGGTACACTGTGGGAAATATGGTAGATTAGTTTATTTAGACCAGATTTTCTGGTGGAAAAAAAAATAAAGTCCAGTACACATTATAAAAATTATCTCTTAAGAGATTTTAAGTATGCTATCAGGGAAAAGTCTGATGGAAAGTAGAAAATCAGAAGAGTTACTCAGCATTAAAAGCAAAAGTACATTTTTGCCCTAAGAAAATTTTCCAATTCAGGAAAACTCAACATTTTGTTTTGAAGATCTATCAGGAAAAGAGGCACAGAATTCAAAGGCCAGCATCTTTTAAGTTAGGAAGTCTAACAGGAGACCCTCCCCATATTTACTTGGGATTTCAAAGTGGGACACCCTAGGTAAAGATTCCTTCAACTTGTTCCAGCGGAGGGCAGTGAAGGCTGTTTTGGCAATGGGCAGTAAAGGGGACAAAAGGACATGCATTTCAGATATTTGAATTAACTGAAATAAATTTCAAGTGGCTATGCTTATTTATAGCTAAAGAAATAACAGCTTGACAAAGTACAGGCAGATGTGACTTTTCCGTGAGGAAGTTAATAGAGCTTAAATTTCAGTTCTCTTCCCTTACAGAGTTTCCTCCCAAGGCTCAGTACCTGACATTTTGTTTCTTCCTTGCAATTTTTTACAAGTGTAAATTATACCTAACATAAAATTTATCATTTAACCATCTTTGAGTGTAGATTTCTGTGGGATTAAGTACATTCACGTTGTTGTGCAAGCTCTGTACCTAATTTAATAGTCAACAATCTTATATTACTCTTTCATGAAAGCTTCCCTCTAAATTGTGTAAGTTTAGAGCCCCACAAAACTTTGATTTTACACATGGAAGAGGAAATTATAAAAAATTGACCTGGGAGACTTGAAAATAGACCAGCTAGACCTTCATAAAATGCTGAAAGAACAAAAAACAAACAAAACAAGTAAACAAAAACTCTCAGTCTAGAATTCTATCCCCAGTAAAAATACTATTCAAAAATGACGGCTATGAAATGATGGAGCTCCTTTGTATCCTGATTGTGGTGGTGTTTACACAAATCTATACATGTGTAAAAGCTCATGAGCTTACACAACAAAAGACAACAAATCAATTTCTCTGTGGGGTGATTGCAAAAATTCAATAAAATACAATACAAAGAAAAAGAAAATCATGCCTAAACAATACTTTTTCAGACATACAAATGCTGAAAATATTCGTCACCAGAATACCAGCATTACAAGAAATATAAGTAAGTCACTCTGTCAGAAGAAAAAGGCTACTAGATAGTAATCTGGATATAAATAAAGAAATGAAGAGCACTCTAGAACAGAATATTATTCAGCACTATAAAGAAATGAGAACCAGCCCTGATGGTCTAGAAGTTAAAGTTTGGTGCGCTCTTCTTCAGTGAATGGGCGGCGGGGTTGGGGAGGGTTTGGTTCCCAGGCATGGAACCACACCACTTGTCTGTCGCTAGCCATGCCGGAGTGGCAGCTCACATAGACGAACCAAAAGAACTTACAACTATACACAATGATGTACTGAGGCTTTGCAGGGTGAAAAGGAGGAAGGTTGGCAACAGATGTTAGCTTAGGGAGAATCTCCCCCTGCAAAAAAGAGGAGAGAGAAAGGAAAAAGAAAAAAAGAAATGAGCTATCGAGCCACCATAAGACATGGAGAAATATTGTAAATGCTTATCACTAAGAGATAGAATCCAATCTGAACAGGCTACGTACTGTATGATTCCAACTATATGTCATTCTGGAAGAGGCAAAACTATGGAGACAGAAAAATATTAGCAGTTGCCAGGGGTTGGGGCAGGCAGGAATGAATTGGCAGAGGAGAAGGGATTTTTAGGGCAGTTAAACCATTCTGTGTGATACTACAATGATAGTTACATCACACATTATACATTTATCAAATTATACATTCACCAAAACCCATCAAATGTACGACACCAAGAATGTATTCTGATATCAATTATGAAATCTTGGTGATGATGATGTGTCAATGTAGGTTCATCAGTTGTAACAAATGTACCACTGTGATGCAGGATGTTGATGGGGGGAGCTTGTACGTTATATATATATATATACACACACATATATATGATAGAAAATAGATTTTGCATATATACTATACACATATACATTATATATGTTATCATATACATATATTTTATATATATATATCTCTCTCTCCATTTTCTCGGGATGGCCTTTTATAATGTTTTATAATGCCAACCCCATGCACAATTGTGAATCAAGTTAAAGTGTGACTATTTTCAAGTAAATTATGTAAATCTTATTGTGGAAATCATTTTCCTTGCCGTGACTCCTGTGAGACTGTACTCAAATTGTATTCACATGTACAAAATCTTTCTTCTTGTGCTGACATCATCAGGGAAGCATAGGTATCAAAATTCTTTTCTCTAGTCCACCACTCTTTCAAGTGGCTGCTGCCAGCTGTATTTCAGGGATTTGGGAATTCTAAGCAAGACAAACAAACCCAGAAAATGTCCACATGGAAAGTTCATAACCATATGTCTATGTTTGGATAAAATTACATTGAATCATGGAACCAAAAGCATAAAACAATAAAACTATTTTTAAGTACTTTTGGCTATCAAAGACTTAAGGAGCACCTTTGTTAAGAGAGAAATGAAAGTGGGAATAAAAATTTGGGCGGAGACTTTTGTCACTCGTGAAAAGAATATACCAGTATTCCAAAGCAAATACATTAAAAATGACAATAAATAAATCTATCTGCTGACAATATGCCAGTCTTTCAAATACACATTCCAGAGAAAAAAAAGAACACACTTGAAAATAAATCAGTGAAAAACAATCAATAAAGTATGCCACCATTAAGAATAAAGAATAAGGAAACATTATGAACAAGTTTATGCCAACATATTTGATGACAAAATAATTAAACATATTCCTTGAAAACACAAATTAATTTAAGATTACTCAAGAAGAACTAGACAATCTTAATAGTCCTATACCTGTTAAAAACTGAAAGCATAGTTAAAAATTTTCTCCAAAGACAACTCCAGGCCCAGATGGATTTACTGGTGAATTCTACCACATATTGAATAGAGAAATATTATTAATTCTATACAGTCTCTTCAGCAAAATTAAAGGGGTGGGGATTTTTCAAATCCCTTCTATGAGGCAAGCAGCTCCTGATACCAAATCCAGAAAATGGCAGTAGCAGAAAACAAACCAAAGTACTGAATAATGTTCTTTCCATAACAAAATTTTATCAAGTTGTATCCAAAAATATATAACAATAAAATATATCATGACTAAGTGTGGTATATCCAGGAAATGCAAGTTTTGGTAAATATTTTTAAAATAATCAATATAATTCATCACATCAAAATATTTTAAAAAAGAAAAACACATGATCATCTTGATAGAGTAAAACATTTGATAACATCCAGTATCCAAAAGTTTGAGATCCATCAGAAAATATTCTCTAACCACAATGTATTTGAGCAAGAAATCACCAGCAAAATTATTACTAAAAATTCCCAATTAATTGACATTAATAAAGAAACTTCTAAATAATTCAGGTAGAAAAATATATGCAAATAAGAAAGGTTTTAAATTTCATCAGAATGAAAATACTACGTTCAGAATTGGAGAATACAATTAAAGAAGTATTTGAAGAGGGTCTGGCCCCATGGCTGAGTGGTTAAGTTCGCACGCTCCAATTTGGCGGCCCAGGGTTTCACCAGTTTGGATCCTGGGTGCAGACCTAGCACCACTCATCAAGCTATGCTGAGGTGACGTCCCACACTGTACAACCAGAAGGACCCACAACTAGGATATACAACTATGTACTGGGGGGCTTTGGGGAGAAGAAGAAAAAAAAATTGGCAATGGATGTTAACTCAGGTCCCAATCTTTAAAAAATAAAAATGAAAATAATTGAAAATAAGAAGTATTTGAAGAAATAGGGAGGAAATGTCTTGAAATGCCACATGCTGGCAAAGCTGTGATACAAAAGGAAGTAGCAAACGGCTGGTGTTATGTTATTTGGTACCAACGCTTTTGAAAACTATTTAGTAATATTTTTCAAAGTTGAACATGTACATAGTTTATGGCCCAGTACTTTTACTGTTAGTCATAAACCCAGCAAGAATGCATGCGTATATGTACAAAGGGTATATACAAGAATGTTTATAGAAGTATAGTTCTTAATAACACCAAACCGGAAAAAGCCACAATGTTCATTATCAGTACAATGGATGCTATATTGTGGCATGAAATACTATTTATTAAAGAAAAAATACAGACTGCTACCACAACATGGATGAATGTTACAGATATAATGTTAAGCTAAAGAAGCCAGACACACAAGAACACATAATATGGTTCAACTTATATAAAGTTCAAAAACAGGCAAAAGTTTTGTATGGTAAAAGGAAGTCAGAATAATGATTATCTTTATTGGAGGATAATAACTGGAGGGGCATGAGAGATGCCCCTATGTACTGTAATATTCTATATCTTGATTATGCTGGTGGTTATATGAGTGTGTTCACTTTGTAAAACTTTTTCTTTCTTTCTCTCTCTCTCTGTCTTTTTTTTTTTTTTTTTTGGTGAGGAAGAGTGGCCCTGAGCTAACATTTGTGCCAATCTTCCTCTATTTTGTATGTGGGTTGCCGCCACAGCATGGCTTGACAAGTGGTGTATATCTGCACCCAGGATCCGAACCCACGCATCCCAGGTCACCTAAGCAGAATGTGTGAACTTAACCACTACACCACCTGGCCGACCCCAGTAAAACTTTTTGAACCATATAATTTTGATCTGTACTTTTTAGTATGTATGTTACATCTAATAAAACATTTTACAAGAAAAAGAAAGAATAGAGTGTCTTTATATAAAGCCTTAAAAAAGTAAAAGCAAGTTATATTTTTTCAATATTTATCCATAGTTGGTAAATATATAAAGAAAAACGAGGTTGTGATTATATCAATGGTCAGGATAATGCTTAAACTTAAGGATAGCCTTTATTAGGAAGGAGTATATAAGGGAGTCCAAGGCCCTAACAATATTGTATTCCTACACATAGATGATACTGACCTAGATGTTCTTTTATAATTATTTTAAAACACACGCATGTGACTGTATGTGTGTGAGTGTTTTAGTTTATGTGTGAAAGAACATAGAGACAGAAAATTGCATACATAAACACACAAACACACAGTGGCAATACCATCACATACCCGCTAGAGAGATTAAACTGAAAGACATGGGGGAAAAAATAAAAACTACAGGTGAGAATAGTGCTCCAGTAATTTTTTCTGCATAGTATATTACTTCAAAACTTAGCAGCTTAAACTAATAAGTGCAAATCAATATCTCTCTTGAATAAAGGTATAAAAATACTCAATAAAACAATGGGAAGTCAAATCCAACAATGTATAAAAATAAATATGCACCAAGATTGAGTGTGATTTATTCCAGATATATAAGACATTCAATGTTAGAAAATCAATTAATGTAATCTAACCCATCATATCAACAGGGTAAAGATGAAATATCATGTGATTATATCAATTAACACAGAAAAGGTTTTGACAAAATCCCACACCAATCCACAATAAAAATTCCTAGCCAGCTAAGACTAGGGGGAAATTCCTCAACTTGATCAAGAACATCTAGAAGAAATGTACCGGAAATATCACACTTAATCATGAGAGACTAGATGGACACTGTCTTCCTAAGATCAACAGAACCAAGAATGTTTGACTATTCATTTACAAGAATGTCACTGAAATCCTAGCTAGTGCAATAAGACAAAAATAAATAAACTGTATACAGACTGTAAGTGAAGAAATAAAGTGCCTTTATTCACAGATTACATGACTATCTATGGAGAAAATCTCAAAGATTCTATAAAAATTTCCTGGAAGTTGTAAGTGGGTATAGCAAGGTTGCAGGATACAAGGTAAACAGGTAAAGTCAGTTTCATTTTCTATGTAAGCAACAAACAATTGGAATTTGAAAAATAATTTTAAAATATCATTTTAAAATATCACACACAAAAATGAAATACTCAGGTATAAATCTGACAAAACGTCCTTAATATCTGTATGCAGAACAACAAAACGTTGAAAAAACAGAATTAAATAACTAGAAAGAATTTCCATGTTTATGGATTTGACAAGTCCTTATTACTAGGATGTCAACTCTTTAAAATTTGATCTACAGATTCAACACAATCTCTATCAAAATCGCAGCAAGGTATTGTGTAGATAACAACAAACCAATTATGAAATTTACATGGAGAGACAAAAGACCTAGGATCACCATTTCTTTTTGTGGTGAGAACATTTAAGATTTACTCACTTAACAACTTTCAAGTATATAAAACAATGTTAACTATATTCACAATGCTGTGTGTTGGATGTGCAGAACGTATTCATCTTCTATCTGGAAGCTTGTACACTTTGATCACAATCTCCCCTTCTCCCCACCCTCCAGCCCCTGGTAACCACTATTCTGGTCTCTGTTTCTACAAGTTCAGTTTTTTAGATTCCACATATAAGTGATGTAAAGTATTTGTCTTTCTCTGTCTGACTTATCTCACTCAGGCCCTTAAGGTCCATCCATGTAGTTGCAATAGTAGAATTTCCTTTTCACTCATGGCTGAATAACATTCCAGTATGTGTGTGTGTGTATGTGTGTGTGTGTATCTTATCTTTATCCATTCACTCCTCGAAGGACACTTTGGTTATTTCTGTATCTTGGCTATTGTGAATAATGCTGCAATAAACATGAGGGTGAACATATCTCTTCAATATCCTTTTTTCATTTCCTTTGACTATATACCCAGAAGTGGGCTTGCTAGATAATATGACAGTACTAGTTTTAATATTTTGAAGAATCTCCACACTATTTCCCATAGTGGCTGTACCAATTTGCATTCCAATCAACAGTACACAAGTGTTCCCCTTTCTCTACATCTTTATCAATATGTGTAACCTCATGTTTTGATGATAGCCATTGAAACAGGTGTGAGGTGACATCTCATTATGGTTTTGATTTGTATTTCCCTAATGATGAGTGATGTGAGCTTCTTTTCATGTACCCGTTGTTTGTTGGTATGTTTTCTTTGGAAAAATGTCTGTTTAGTTCCTCTGCCCATTTTTTAAATCAGACTTTTTTGTAGTTATTAAGCCGTATGAATTATTTACATATTTTGTATATTAACCCTTTATCACATATGAGGTTTGAAAATATTTTCTCCCATTTCATCAGTTGCCTTTTCATTTTGTTGATCATTTCTTTTGCTCTGCAGAAGCTTTTTAGTTTGATGTACTCAAACACTGATTTTTGATTTTGTTCCCTGTGCTTTTGGTGTCATATCTGAAAAATCTTTGCCAAGACCGACGTCAAGAAGATTTTTCCATTGTTTTCTTCTAGTGGTTTTACAATTTCAAGTCTTATGTTTATGTCTTGAATACATTTCAAGTTAATTTTTGTAAGTGGTGTAAAGAGTCCAATTCCATCTTTCTACATGTGATTACCAGTTTACAAATGCCATTTATTGAAGAGATTATCCTCTCCCTGTTGCATATTCTTGCCTCCCTTAAGTATTTGTTTATTATTGTTTCTTTATTTATACAGATTATTTTTAGTAATTTATTTTTATTAGTTTATTGTAAACTCCATATATCAGGGTTTAATTCTGGGCTTTTGTTCTATTTCATTGGTCTATGTGTTTAATTTTATATCAGTGCCATGTTTTTTTAATTATTAAATTATAGTATATATTTATATATAATAGTATAGTATAGTTTGAAGTCAGAAAGTATTTTGCCTCCAGCTTCGTTCTTCTTTCTCAGGATTATTTTGGGTATTTGGGGTCTTTCGTATTTCCACACATATTTTAGGATTGTTTTTTCTATTTCTGTGAGAAATACCATTGGGATTTTGATAGCACGTGCATTAAATTTACAATGACTTTGGATAGTATGGCCATTTTAACACTATTAATTCTTCTTATCCATGAACATAGAATATCTTTTTATGTGTCTGTATCTTCTTCAATTTCTTTCCTCAAAATCTTATGGTTTTCAGGTTACAGATCTTTCAACTTCTTGGTTAAATTTATTCCTAAATTTTTTTTTTTTGGTGCTATTCTAAGTAGGACTGTTTTCTTTACTTCTTTTCAGATATTTTGTCCTTAGTTAATAGAAACCTCACTGATATCTGTATGTTGATTTTGCATCCTGAAACTTTACTGAATTCATCGATGAGTTCTAACAACTTTTTGGTGGAGTCTTCAGGATTTTCTGTATATAAGATCATACCATCTGCAAACAATGGAAATTTTGCTTCTTCCTTTCAGATTTGGATGTTCTTATTTCTTTATCTTTCCTGATTGCTCTGGCTACGACTTCCAGTACTATGTTGAATTAGAATGGTAAAAGTGGTACCGTTGTCTTGTTCTTAATCTGAGAGGAAAATCTTTCAAACTTTCACCATTGAGTATGATGTTAGCTATGGGCTTATCATATATGGACTTTATTATGTTGAGTTATGTTTCTTCTATACCCAGTTTATTGAGAGTTTTTATCGTGAAAGGATTTTTCTATTTTGTCAAGTGCTTTTTCTGCATTTATTCAGATGATCATACAATTTTTATCTTTCATTCTATTAATATGGTGTATCCCATTTATTGATTTGCATGTGTTGAATCATCCTTGCATCCCAGGGATAAATCCAACTTGATCACGATATATAATCCTTTTAATGTGCTGTGGAATTTGGTTTTCTAATATTTTGTTGAGAATATTTGAATCTTTATTCATCAAGGATATTGGTCTGTTCTATTCTTGTCTTGCAGTATCCTTATCTGGCTTTGATATCAGGGTAATGCTGGCCTTGTAGAATGAATTTGGGAGTGTTACCTCTTCTATTTTTTGGAAGAGTTTAAGAAGCATTGGCACAAATTCTGGAAATGTCTAGTAGAATTCACTAATGATTCTGTCTGGTCCTGCACTTTGTTTTGTTGGGAAGTTTTTGATTACTGACTCAATATTTTTACACATATTTATGATTCAGTCTTGATAAGATATATGTTTCTAGAAGTTTACTCATTCCTTCTAGGTTTTCCAATTTGATGGCTCATTATTGTTCATAGAAGCAGTTATGTTACTATATTTCTGTAGTATCAGTTGTAATGTCTCTTCTTTCATTTCTGATTTTTATTATTCAAGTCTTCTTTCTTTTTGTCTTAGACTAGCTAAAGGTTTTTCCATTTTGTTTATCTTTCTTAAAAAACCAGCTCTCAGTTTCATTGATCTTTTCTCTTTGTTTCTCTGATCTCTATTTCATTTATTTCTGCTCTGATCTTTGTTATTTCCTTCCCTCTTCTAACTTTGTTCTTCTTTCTCTAGTTTCTTAAGGTATAAAATTAGGTTGTTTATTTGAGAATTTTTTCCTTAATATATGCATTTATTGCTATGAATTTTCCTGTTAGAACTGCTTTTGCAGCATCTCATAGGTTTTGGTATGTCATGCTTCCATTTTCTCTTGTTTTGAAGTATTTTTTTATTTCCATTTTTTCCTACATGTTGTTCAGGAGTGTGTTATTTAATTTCCAAATATTTGCAAATTTTCCAGCTTTCGTCTTTTGCAATTTCTAGTTTCACACCATTGTGATCAGAAAATGAAATCTTGGCATTCAATCTTCTTAAATTTGCTAAGACTTGTTTTGTGGTCTATCATATAATCTATCCTGAAGAATGTTCTGTGAGTGCTTGAGATGAATGTGTATTCTGTTGCTGTTGGATGGATTGTTCTATTTTGCTTGCTAGGTTTATTTGGTCTAAAATATGGTTCAAGTCCAAAGTTTCCTTGTTGATTTTCTGCCTGGATGATCTATCCATTGTTGAAAGTGGGGTAGTGATGTCCCCTATTATTATTGTTCAGATCTGTTAGTATTTGCTTAATATATTTAAATGTTCTGATGTTGGGTGCATATATGTTTACAATTGTTATAACTTCTTGATGGATTGACCTCTTTATATAATGACCTTCTTTGCCTCTTTTTATCATTTTTGGCTTAAGGTCTATTTTGTCTATTGTAAGTAATAGGTACCCCTTCTTGATTTAGTTTCCATTTGCATAGACTCTCTGTTGCATCCCTTCACTTTGAGCCTATGTGTGTTCTTAAAGCTGAAGTGAGTCTCTTGTAGGCAGCGTACAATTGGGTCTTGTTTTTTCACTCATCCAGCCATTCTAAGCTTTGGATAATTTGATCCATTTATATCTGCAGTCAGTATTGATAGGTAAGGACTTACTAATGCATCTTATTAATTGTTTTATGGGTGTTTCATAGTTCCCTTTTTCCTTTCTTCCTCTCTCTTGCCTTCCTTTGTGAATTGATGCTTTTCTATAGTGTTATGCTCTGATTCTCTTCTCTTCATGTTTTGTGAATCCACTAAAGGCTTTTGTTCTGTGGTTATCATGAGACTTACATAAAACATCTTATAGATGTAACATTCTATTTTATGCTGATAACAACTTAACTTCTATTGCACACAAAAACTCTACCCTTTTACTCTCTCCCTTATCTCTTTAATCTCACAATCGACCTCTTTTAATATTGTGTATTCAATAACTAATTACTGTAGCTATAGTTATTTTTAGCACTTTTGTCCCCTAACCTTTCTACTGTAGTTAAGTGGTTAACACACCACCATATTGCAGCACTAGAGTATTCTAAATTTAACTATATTTACCATTACCAGTGTGTTGTATATTTTCTTCTATTTTCGTGTTACTGACTAGCATCATTTAATTTCAGCTTTAAGAGCTACTTTTTCATTTATTTAAAGTAGGTCTGGTGGGGAAAAATTCTATCAGCTTTTGACTCTCTGGGAAATTTTTTATTTCTCCTTCATTTCTGAAGGATAACTTTTCTGGATGGAATATTCTTGATTGAAAGCTATTTTCTTTCAGCACTTTGGATATATCATCCCATTCTCTCTGTCCTGTAAGGTTTCTGCTAAGAAATATTGCTGATTGCCTAATGGGGTTTTCTTTGTAGGTTATAATTTTTTCTCTTGATGCTTGTAGCATTCTCTCTTTGTCTTTGATTTTTGACAGTTTTATTACAATGTGTCGTTGAGAAGATTGTTTTGGGTTGAAATAATGGAGTGATCTATAGCTTCATGAACTTGGATGTCTAAATCTCTTTCCAGGTTTGGGATGTTCTCAGCCATTATTATTACTTTTTTTAATTTTGTTTTTTAAGGTTTTTTTTTGTTTTTGGTGAAGAAGATTAGCCCTAAGCTAACATCAGTTGCCAATCTTCCTTTTTGGTTTTTCTCCCCAAAGCCCCAGTACATAGCTGTATATCCTAGCTGTAAGTCTTACCAGTTCTTCTATATAGGATGCTACCACAGCGTGGCTTGATGAGTGGTGTGTAGGTCCGTGCCCAGGATCTGAACTGGCAAACCCCAGGCTGCCAAAGCAGAACATGCCAACTTAACCACTACACCACCAGGCAGGCCCCTGAGCCATTATTTTTTTAAATAAGCTTTATACTCTGTTCTCCTTCTCTTCATTTTCTGAAACTTCAATGACTTGTATATTGAAGTTTTTGATAGTTCCCCATAGGTCATATAGGCTCCTTCAGTCTTTTTCATTTGTTTTTTCTGGTTCTTCTCTGACTGAATTGTTTCAAAGTTTCTAGCTTCTAAATCATTGATTTTTGTCTTCTGTTTGATCTGTTCTGCTGTTGGTGTTCTCTATTGCATCTTTCATTTCATTCGTTGAATTCTTTAGCTCCAGAATTTCTGTTTGATTCTCTGAAAACCTGGACTTCCACAAAAGGCTCTCTTCTCTGTGGGTGACTGCTCAAGTCAGTGTTCTCCAGGTGCCCCCAGACCACAGCCAAGAGGGGCTAGAGTCAGTTCACAGGCTACTGCACTTTCCACCTCTGGTACTGAGTTCTGTCTGCCTATTACCTGGTGCACAGGTGGGTGAGACTCCCCCCAGGTTCCTTGGTGCATGGTGCTATTTCCTATAACTCCTGCAGAGGCGCTTTTGTTTGTTTTCTATTGGTGGTGGGGACAAAACAAGAGGCATCTTATGTTGCCAGAATACTGACCTCACAATTTTTTTTTTATTTACAGTCACATGTCACTTAACAATGGAGATACCTTTTGAGAAATGTGTCATTAGGTGATTTTGTTATTGTATGAACACCATAGACTCTATTTACACAAACCTAGATTGAATAGCCTACCACACACCTAGGCTATATGGTACTAATCGTAGGGGACCACTGTCGTATATGCAGTCCATCTTTGACCAAAACATCGTTATGCAGCACATGACTGTATTTTTTATTTAGATGCATATCAGCCATAGAAATTTCTTAGTTTTCAAATAGAATATTTTATAAGATTTAAAATATACTTTTTTACTATAGGAATTTTATTTCAAAATGTTGACTTTGGCTCTAATGATATTATTTTGTTTCTCAAAAATAAACACACAGTAGGGTTAAAAGAGCAAAGATTTTATAATCAGAGATATTATGGTTCAAATCTTGATTACTATTTATTGTAATCTGAGACAAAAGCCAATTATTATGTTTGAAAGTACACTAAATTTAGATTTAAAATTCAGAATTTGAATTATCAATTATATGGTTTAAATACATTAATCAGAAGAGGCAACTAAGAAATCCAGAAACTACTTATTGCTTACTATATATATACTTTGTCTTTTTTAACAATTAGATCAAATAAAAAATTAAGCCAGTTTTCAAAGGATGGTCCCTAAAACACCAATAGCAGCTACACTTGAAATCTTAGAAATGTAAATTCTCCAACCCCACCCAGACCTACCATATCAGAAATGCTGGAACTGGGCCCAGCAGATGGTGTTTAAACAAACTCTCCAACTAATAGTGATACACGCTCAAGTTTAAGAACCAATGAGTTAGGGCATTAAACGACTCTGTGAGCTAACAAAAAGGAAAGCATGCATTACCTTATTTGAAGGATTTGGTCAATCAGTTGCTCTCTTTGCCTTCAAACACTGTTTACTCCAAGCCAAAATATCCATTGGTCCTTTTTCCATAGATGTTCTTTACCTTAAGGAGAACAAGGAGATTGGAGTAATTTTTTGATATGTGTGAAATGATTTGTACACATCTCAGTGCACTCAAGAGAGACGTGGGCAGAGGGATATTGTTTGCAGATATTTGATGGCAGGCTGGGCTTTTCAGGCTAACTGGCGTTCTGGGTATTTTAGACGCATCTGGTGTGCTTTTCGTTTAGTATAGCATCATCCTCATCAGTGCATTCACCTGAAAGATGTTATTTCTTTACAAATTATGTTTTACACAAACGTTTAAAAATTCAGGTTGTTTATATGAAGGTGGCAAACACAATGTAGGCTTATTGAACAAGGCATCCTGTCTTCAGCAAGGTAGCATAGTGGTCCAACAGGAATCTTTAGAAATTTAAGGGGAAAATATGTTAGCAGTGTAGTAGGTCACCGAACACATTACAGCAAATACCTGAAAGGAGACCTCTTGTACACAATTTATAAATTTCACATATTTATGGTATCTTTCCAAAATGGGCAGATTACTTAAGGCAATGTCTCAGTCTCCTCGTCTGCCAAGTGGAAACATTAATGACCATTCTAACCCTTCTACAGGGTTGGTATGAGGATTAGATTGGATAAGAGATACAAAGCCTGGATGCGTGGTAAATTAGAGATGATAGATGACTGTAATATTAGCCTTAGATTTGCCACCAAAATTTCGAGTGATTTTGTGAAGTTAGCTAACCTTCTTGTGCCTTTTGATTTTAAAAATAAGTGGTTTGGATTTGAAAATACTCAGGTCCCCTTCTATATAACTTTCCTTGTGAGACTCCAATTAAATTACTAGAATCATTCCTCTTGTATTGCCTTATATAGCCCAATAACATGTTTATAGGTTGTACATAAAAAATTATTTCCAATTAATATTCTCATGTTTCAAAGAATAATTAATGGCATCAGTGAATGAAAGTGGATATAAGGGCCAATAATTCCCCCAAAAAAGTCCATAAAATTTTGGAAACATGCAAATCCTAGAACATTCAAAAGTCATGGATTATACAGTTCACCAAGGCATTAAAAAATAAGAATTTTTAATGTTTTGTATTAAAAAGATGAAACCATCCATTTCTTCTTGTTTTCCTTTTTATGGCATAGGTCATTATTAGGTAGATTTCAGAACATTTGCCATTGAATAGTACACTTAAGAATTTGTGAGGTTTCAGCTCATAAGGCACTGGTCAGGCTGTTATTTTGGAGTTCAAAATACATCTAAGATTCTATAAAATCTCCATTGTGACACTGACATCTGACAGCTGTGTTTATTTTACTTTTGGAATGGGTATGAGGGTCAAAGAGAACATTGGGGTAATGACGGGCTGATTGTAAGAAAATAGGTTGAATGGGTCATATCTACCACATTCGAAGTGCTTATTTTTTCATTCCAAAAATGTCAGAGTAGAAACATCTTATTAAATTATACATGCTTCTGTCCCAAGAATTTTTTTATTCATGTTCTGTTCTATTTGTTTGTGTTTTTTTGACATTGAAAAGCAGTATCATTCCTCCAAGTTGACAATTGGACTTTAATGAAACGTAGTGTTCATTATATTTCAGGAGACAGAATATTGCTTTTACCCTGGGAACTCAACACTTTGTCATGCCGAGTTCTGCTTCTCAGATAGATTTCATAAGCAAATCGTACATGATGTCACAGAATGCTAGTGTTCAGGACACAGGGCATGCTGTTGCTTAAAGGGTCTGTTACTACTTCTTCACTTGCCTTATCAACTCTTTTTAAAACATTTTACATGCTGAACTTATACTCTGCAGGAGAGTATACGGCACTAAGAGGCTGTAGGGACTTCAGGGACATGGATCCCATTCCTCTGCCTTCGGGCAGCAGAGTACCTCTGTGGTCTTCTTCCTTACAGGTATGTTTACCATCTATTTAACTTTTCCTCCAAAATGTTCTTAAAATATTCACTGTGTCTTGGAACGTCTGGTTCTGTTTCACTAATCTGTGTATAAATTTGCTCAAAACTATATTATTTAGGGTCAAAAAAAATCCCCCAAACTCTATTTTTGATACATTTCTGATATAATTTTGATACATTTTTGAAAATTATTATTTTTAAGCATATCTGGATAATATTTTTAAAATAGTCACATAATTCTGGATCACCAGAGTTATTAAGTATTTTCCATGAACTAGACACATTAAATAGTATGATAGCATCCACAAAACACTATAACATTGGCATATTCATCTCCCTTTTTGTATATTAAAAACAAACTCAAGGTCAAATGACAATTACAAAAATCTTCTGCAGTTTTCTAAGAATATTGTAGCTGAACATAGGATGATCACATAATCTATCATCCAAACCAGGACACTTTTAAGAAAGTAATCATTAAAGGGTTCTGGATTGGATGATAAATAGACTTAAACAGGACAATGAGTGTAAACTAGAACACCACGTGGTTACCATAAAGAGATAGCTAGCACTTCACCACAAACTTTGTGGGGCTATTAGTTAGAGATTCGACTTCCCAGATCCCATTCTGGGCCCCTTGAAATCATCTGACTGCTTTTCGGTAATGGAATGAGAATGAATGTAAGTAATTAGTGTCACAGTTGCTAGGGTAGTTAAGAGAGATGACTTTTTCTATCTCTTCCTCTTTCTGTCAGCTGGAGGCATTAAGACCAAAGGCCCTAGAAAATGGCAGAGCCACGTGATGGAAGAGCCAGTGGGCCTTAATCCCCAGGTGGAAGGCTGTCAGTAATTGTCAGTTTTGGTGAGCAACAAAGCAACCTTAACTGTGTTAAACCATAGAGCTTGTGAGTTGATTTGTGACAGTGGCATATACTATTCTAACTGGTCCAATCACAGAATGGGAACAAGTGGCTTACTTGAAAAGCCTAGAATTGGACATCAGCTTATATGGGTTTGATTCAGACTGACAATAAGTAGGACTAGGACAAGACACTTTAATATCCTGAGGTCATAGTATTTTGTTTTGTTAAATGTAGCAGTTGTCCCTTATTAGGGTTTCCTAAATACAGATTCTTGAGCATCGTCCTATTTTTATATGTATTCATAGATAAGACTGGCCTATAATTTTTCTTTTTTACATCATACTGGTTAGGTGTTTGCATCAATTTTAGTCTCACAAAAACAAAGACAGGTAAACCCTCTTATTATCTGGAAAAGTTTGTGTACGATTCTTATTGTGTCTCATGGAATATCTGATAAAACTTATAGTAGAAGCAATCTGGCTCTGGGCTTTGAATACTACAAAGACAAGGTGGATTACAGTATGGAATTTATATTTTATATAGCAGAGTTTATTTTGCATGTATAACAGAGTAAAGAACACAAAAAGTGTCACTTAACTGATGATCTAACATTATCATTCAAATGGCTATTGGACACACTAATGAAAGTGAAATGTACAGGTAATTATTTACACCCATAAGATATTGATCAAGTCTATTTTTACAGCATGCATGATAAATAAGCACTTATTTTTTTATCACAGAACTAAAATGAGCTAAAATAAGGTCATTTGACTACACAAAGAAATGGCTATTGTTCCCCATATCTATGAACATGGACACACCTCTCCCTAGTGGGAAGAAAATACTCTTTTCTTGATGACTTCAGTGGTAGGATAAGAAATCACTTGAACTGGAGCGACGTTACTCTCCACAGTCTCCAGGCTGCTCAACAGCAAGGGAATACCTTGGGTTATGTTAGATTACAACTGGTCATAGTAATGAATCCCATTATTCATCTCCTGAGCAATTCAGTTCTACCCTCAAGGGCACTCCAAAGCTAAAATGTACTTTAGGTTAAAGTTTCCAGTTTCAAAACATATCTGTGTGTATTCAGGTTTCTTCATATAACTACTGCTGTTGCTGACAGGAGAAACTCTTGAGATGCCTAACCAGGGAAAACTTTAAAAAGAGAATAAAACAGAGTGTTTTTTCCCTGTTTGATGATATTAGCACTTTTAGAAATAAGAGTAAAAGACTCTTTCTTTAAACTCCCTCGTGATTCTTTGATACTGTCTTGTTTCAATAGAACCCTTGCCCTCAACAGGTTTTTTTTCCTTTGACTGCCAAGGCTCAAAGCTATTCTACTCTCTTCCACCAGAACGTCTTGCTCTCCGCCAGAGACTATGCCTTCCCCAAACCCTTGTCTCAGACATTTTCTAATTTCCTCTTTCTCAAATCCTCATTATCCTGAGCTCTGATCCACAAGGTCTCACATCTGTTCTCAGTATTTCCCCAGTGAGAGTGAGCCCTACTTCATGTTTTCTGTGTTCCTCCGTCACGGGCACCCCACAGCCCTCTCCTTTCTTTGTGAGATTGCTGCTTGATTTTAGGGTCTGACGTGGACTCCACAGCCTACTCTGCTTGTCTTGGATGCTTATTCCCCCATTTGTATGTCTCTTTTCCTGTATGGCTTCTGTATTATTTTTATTACTTTCGTTATTTCCCTGCATGGTTCTTGGAGTCTGTGTATGGAGGTTCATATTTCAACAACTAGCATTGTCTTGGGGGAACCTATGTGGGTGGGAGGTGGAGGGACTTCAAATAGTGCAAATCCTGGTGAGTTTATAGTGTGCGAAGAGTCTTACTATTAGAGGGCTATAATCATGGTTAAAGTTATATTAGAGGGCCTGGTCACTGCCCAGGTGGAGTAACCAAGGGATTTATGCACACGAGGAAATGAGAAATAAGAGAAATTATTAGCCTGAGTAGTCCTTTTATCCTAGTGCAGAATTTTTTATAATATTCCATGAAGACATGTGAATTGACCTCAAGGTTCAAGCAAAGCCTCTTCTCCCCCGTTTTCTTCCAGTCTTGTTACAGGTTTGTCACTTGAAGGAAGTGTGTCACGTGGCTCGTATGAGGGGAAAAGGAAAAAAAGAATACAATGCAAGGGTTATGCAGAAGACAAGACCTGGAAGATAGAATTAGGAGAGAGAGAACTACGTGTGTCAACAATCTTTTTAGACTACAATGATACAGGTGGCTCAATCTTGCCCTAAAATCTGGGTAACAGTATTGATTACTCCTCTAATGTGAGGAGAACAGAGAAGTGGATGAAATGTTTGGTCAAGAGCATTCTATGCCTCTACATGCAGGGTGCAGCATAGAATTTGTCACTTTGGAATTTCTCAATACTTATTTGTTAAACAAATGATCAAAGAAATGGATGAATGGGAAATAAACGTTACTAACCTCAGAGTTCATTTTACCTCCTTTTCCCAACCTATAGTGAATGTTAAGAATAGTAGTTCTCAACCAGGGTCAATATAACCTACTAAGGAACAATTTGAAATGCTTGGAGTTGCTTTGAGTTGTCCAGTGTCTTGGGACAGGAGATGATGACTGTGTAGGGATGAAGAACAAACACGCCCCGCAGTGTGTAGGGCAGTCCTACACACAATAAAGAACTATCCCATGTAAAATGCCAAAAGTGCTCTCACTACAGGACATTGACATATAGTGTCGGGTCTGTATTGGGAGGGGCATGGCATTCCTAAAACAATAAAATGCATCCCTCTCTCAGACACCAATAGTTTGGAGTTAAAAAGTAATATGTATTGTAGTCCTGACTGTAGCGCTGGGACGGCACAAGGAACAAAAGAATTAATTGTAGAAAATGGAAAAGCTTTAGAAAAGGAAACAGCACTGCTGCCACTGCTCCCCGGGAACTAAATTTCTTACAAATCTCATCCTTGCTAGAGAGGGTGCTCCAAGCTCCCTGCTGGCTTAGGTCACTCGCTACTGGTTTCAAGTCTGGGCCCATGCGTCAGATTGGCATGCAGGAGGTCCTAGACCGATAGCCTGGCTAATGATCAAAACTAACGCAATATGATCACCTCATCTGTGGAGGCACAAATATCTCCTTAGAACCTAATTCCTGCGATAGATGAATATATTCCCCTACGTGGCAAAGGGCTTTGCAGACATGGTTAAAGTTAAGAACTTGGACTGGATTATCCATATGGGCCTAATCTAAACACATAAGTATTTAAAAGCAGAGAAACTTCCCAGGCTTTGGTCAGAGAGACACGTGACATGAAAAGGACTTGACCTGCCATTGCTGACTTCGAAGATGAGAGAGAAGGGATCACTACCCACAGAATGCCATGGGTTCTGGAACCCGGAAACTACTGTCAGACTTCAGGCAACAAGAAAATCTAAATCTTGGTCCTCCATCTGCAAGGACCGAATTCTGCTAACAAACTGAATGAGTGAAAAGGGGTTGTCCCCTGAAGACTCTAGAAAGGAATGTAGTCTTCTAACGCCTTTACTTTAGTCTGCTGTACCACTTCTAACATGAAAACTGTAAAACACTAAATTTGTACTGTTTTAAGGCACTAAGCTTGTGGTAATTTCTCAGAGCATCAATAGAAAAATAACACAATTACATAACAAATAAAAGTGCTCACCTATTGCCCAAATTGTAAAAACCCAAGGTCTCTGGAGTTCCTGTCTCTAGGTATGAGTAAGAAAAACTTTGAATGATGTCCATTCTTCCTTTAAATTGGCCACAATCGCATTTTATGAATTTTTAATTTTTGAGTTAAAATGTCGTTTACCACCACCAACATCCATGTTTAAAAAGAGAAAGATGAGGGGGAGGAAAACAGAGCAAATAATTTAAATGTGGAAACATGTAGAACACAAAATGAAAGAAAATGTAGATGCTACATATCTCATTTCTACAACTGGTCATGGGGACAAGGCTGGGGTCTTAGTTTTGTTTTGTTTTTTCAATATTTTTAAGCTTTATTGAGATACAGTGGAAAACATAATTGTAAGATATTACAAGTGTACATTGTGGTAATTTGATATATGTATACATTGTCAAAGGATTCCCACCATCTAGTTAATTAATGCATCCATCATCTCACATTTTTTTAGTGAGAACATTTCAGTTCCACTCTCTTAGCAAACTTCAATTATATAATACAATGTTCTTAACTATAGTCGCCATGTTTTACATTAGATCTTCAAAATATATTCAGCTTATACGAGAAGGTTTGTACCTTCTTAGCCTCTCCCTGTGTCCCCCATCCCCTAAACCCTAGCAACCACTTTTCTACTCTGTTTCTATGACTTTAACTTTTTTTTTAAGATTCCACGTAAAAGTGATACTATACAGTATTTATCTTTCTCTGTCTGGCTTATTTCGCTTAGCGTAATGCTCTCAAGGTTCATCCATGTTGTCATAAAAGGCAGGATTTCTTTCTTTCTCACGGCTGAAAACTATTCCATGGTACCTATATATACTGCATCTTCTTTATCCACTCATCCATTGATGAACATTTAGATTGTTTTCATATCATGGCTATTACAGATAATGCTCAATGAACATGGGAGTTCAGATATTTCTTCAACACCCTGTTTTCTTTTCCTTTGGATATACACCCAAAAGTGGCATTTCTGGATCATATGGTGATTTTATTTTTAATTTTTTGAGGAACCTCCATACTGTTTCTCATGATGGCTATACAAATTTACACTCCTTCTAACAGTGTACAAGAGTTCCCTTTTCTTCACATTCTTGCCAACACTTGTTATGTCCTGTCTTTTTTTTTTTTTTTTTTTGGTGAGGCAGATTGGCCCTCACTAACATCTGTTGCCAATCTTCCTCTTTTTGCTTGAGGAAGATTTTCACTGAGCTAATATCTGTACCGGTCTTCCTCTACTTTATGTGGGATGCCGCCACATTGTGGCTTGACCAGCAGTGCTAGGTCCATGCCCAGGATCTGAACCTGCAAACCACAGGCCACCAAGTCAGAGTTTGCAAACTTAACCTCTATGCCACCGGGCTGGCCCTCTCCTGTCTTTTTGATGATAACCATTCTAACATGTGAGAAGTAATATCTCATTGTGTTTTTGATGTGTATATTCCTGATGATTAAGGAAGCTGAGCACATTTTCATGTAACTGTAGGCCTTTTATATGTATTCTTTGGAAAAGGAAAATGTCTATGCAATTCCTCTGCTCTTTTTTTTTGGGGTGAGGAATATTGGCCCTGAGCTAACATCTGTTCCTAATTGTCCTCTTATGCTTCAGGAAGATTGGCCCTGAGATAACATCTGTTCCAAATCGTCCTCTTTTTGCTTGAGGAAGATTGTTGCTGAGCTAACATCTGTGCTAATCTTCCTCCATTTTATGTGGGATGCTGCCACAGCATGGTTTGATGAATGGTGCTAGGTCTGCACCTGTGATCTGGGCCTGTGAACCCTGGGTTGCCAAAGCAGAGAGCATGAATTTCACCAACACCACACTGCTGAGCCAGCCTCATCTCTGCCCATTTTTTAATTTGGTTGTTTGTTTTTTTGCTATTGAGCTTTGTGAGTTCTTTATATATTTTGGATATTTCCTTTTAACAGATATATGATTTGCAGATATTTTCTCTTATTTTGTAGGTTGCTTTTTCATTTTGTTGATAGTTTCCTTTGCTGTGCAGAAGGTTCTTAGCTTGATGTTACCTGACTTGTTTATTTTTTGCTTTTACTGCCTTTTCTTTTGGTGTCAAGTCCAAAAGGTCATGACCAAGACCAATGTCAAGGAGCTTACCTCCTATGTTTTCCTTTAGGAGTTTCTTGGTTTCAGATCTTACATTCAAGTCTTTAATCCATTTTGAGTTGATTTTTGTATATGGTAGATGATGGGTCCAGTTTCATTCTTTCGCATGTGGCTGTCTAATTTTCCCAACACCATTTATTGAAGAGACTATTCTTTCTCATTTTGTATTCTTGGCTCCAATGTTTCCTTTGGGGTAAATTAATTAACCATGAATGCGTGAGTTTATTTCTGGGTTCTCTATTCTGTTCCATTGAACTACATGCCTGTTTTTATGCCAATATCATACTATTTTGATTACTAAAGATTTTAATATAGTTTGAAATCACGAAGTATGATAGGTCCATCTTCATACATCTCTGTCAAGATTGCATTGGCTGTTCAGAGTCTTTTGTGTTTCCAAACAAATTTTAGGATTGTTTCTTCTATTAGTATGAGAAATGCCATTGGAATTTTAACTGAGATTGCATTGAATCTGTAGACTGCATTGGGTAGTATGGGCATTTTAACAGTATTAGTTCTTCCAATCTATAAGCATGAAATATTTTCTGATTTATTTGTGTCTTCTTCAATTTATTTTATCAGTTTTATGTTACTATAGTTCTTAGTGTACAGATGTTTCACCACCTTGCACAAGTTTATTCCTTGGTATTTTATTCTTTTGATGCAATTGCACATGGGATTATTTTCTTAATTTCTCTCTGATAATTAATTGTCAGTGTATGCAACTGGTTTTTGTGTATTGATTTTACATCCTACAACTTTACCAAATTCATTTATTTATCCTAACAGTTTTTTGGTAGTCTTTTGGGTTTTCAATATGTAATATCACGTCACCTGCATATAAAGATGGTTTTACTTCTTCCTTCCTGATTTTGATGCCTTATTTCTTTTCCTTGCCTAATTGCTCTGTCTAGGACTTCAAGTACTATACTGAAAAGTGGCAGGATGGGCATCCTTCTCTTATTCCTGATTATAGAGGAAAAACTTTCAGCTTTCCACCATTGTATAGTATGTTAGCTATGGGCTTGTCATATATGGCCTTTATTATGTTGAGGTATATTCCCTCTACACAGTTTTTTGAGAGTTTTTTTTTATGCATGGATGTTGAATTTTGTCAAATGCTTTTTCTGCACATATTGAGACAATCATATAATTTTTATCCTTCATTTTGTTAACATTGCATCACATTGATTGATTGCAGATGTTGAACCATCCTTGCATCTCTGAAGTAAATCTTACTTGATGATGCTGTATTATCCTTTTAATGTATGGTTGAATTTGATTTGCTAATATTTTGTTGAGGATTTTTGCATCGATGTTCATCAAGGATATTGGCCTATAATTTTTTCTTGCTAGTGTCCTAGTCTGGTTTTTGTATAAGGGTTTTACTGGCCTCACAACATGAGTTTGGAAGTGTTGCCTCCTTTTCTATTTTTTAGAAGAGTTTGAGAAGGATTGGTATTAATTCTTCTTTAAATGTTTTGTAGAATTCACCAGTGAAGTCCTCTAGTCTTGGACTTTTCTTTGTTGGGAGGTTTTTAATTACTGATTCAAACTCTGTACTAGAAATTGATCTGATTTTCTACGCCTTCACAATTCAGTCTTGGTTGGTTGTATGTTTCTAGGAATTTATCTGTTTCTTCTAGGTTGTCCAATTTATTGGTATGTAATTGTTCACAGTAGTCTATTGACCCTTTATATTTGTGTGGTATTAGTTGGAATGGCTCCTCTTTTATTGCTAATCTTATTTATGAGTCATCTTGCTTTTTTCCTGTCAAGTCAAACTAAACATTTGTCTCATTTCTTTATTTCTTAAAAAAATCAGCTTTTAGCTTTATTTATCTTTTCCAGTGTCTTTTTATTCTCTATTTCATTTATTTCCACTCTAATCACTGTTATTTATTCTCTTCTAATAACTTTGCACTTAGATTGTTCTTTCTTGTTTCTTTGAGGTGAAAAGTTAATTTGTTTATTATAACTCTTTTTTTCTTAATGTAGGTATTTATCATGATAAAATTCCCTCTTAAGACTCCTTTTGCTGTATCCCACAAGTTGTAGTATGTTGTATTTCCATTTTCGTATTTGTCAAGTTTTTAAAGAATTTCTCTATAGATTACTTCTTGACCCATTGATTGTTCTGTAGCACATTGCTTAATCTTTACATATTTGTGAATTTTCCAGTATTCTTCTTGAAATTGATTTCTAGTTTCATACCATTGTGATCAGAAAAGGTGCTTGATATGATTTCAATCCTTTGAAATTTACTAAGATTTGTTTTGTGGCTTAATCTATGATCTATCCTACAGAATATTCCATGTGCAGTTGATAAGAATGTATGTTCGGGGAGCCGGCTCCGTGGCCGAGTGGTTAATTTCACATGCTCCGCTGCGGCAGCCCAGGGTTCGGATCCTGGGCACGGACATGGCACCACTCGTCAGACCATGTTGAGGCAGCATCCCACATCCCACAACTAGAAGGACCTGCAACTAAGATATACAACTATGTACCAGGGGGGGTTGGGAAATAAAGCAGAGAAAAAACAATGGCAACAGTTGTTAGCCCAGGTGCCAATCTTTAAGGAAAAAAAAAAAAAAAAACAGGAAAAGCGAGGAATTGGATTTTCCCCTAGAGGCTCCATAAGAAACTCAACTCTGCCACCTTGTTTGAGACTGTCAACCTCCAGAAATAGAAAAAAAAAAAAAGAATGTATGTTCTGCTACTGTTGGATGGAATATTCTGTAAATGTCTGGTGGGAACTTTAGGAGGTAATTAGATCATGAGGGTGGAGCCCTTATAATAAGAGACAAGAGAGAGATGATCTTTCTACCATGTGAGGGCACAGCAAGAAAGAGGCTGTCTGAAAACCAGGAAGAGGATCTCACCAAGAACCAAATTAGCTGGTACCTTAAATTTAGACTTCTCTGCCTCTGGAACTGTAAGAAATAAATATTTGTTGTTTAAGCCACCTGATCTATGGTGTTTCATTACAGCAGCCTAAACTGAGAAAAACAACTAGAAAAAATTGACATATCCTTTAAAAAAATAATAAAAACTGACTTAAAAAGTGATATAAAATTTGAATAGTATTCTAGTTATTAAAGATATTAAACTTATCGATGAAATTTTTAAACAAAATAGTTTCCAAAAAAAAAAAACTAGATCCAAGGGACTAAAGCTGTGTATTCTATCAGTCTTACATAAACTATTTCAGAAAGCAGAGAAGGAGGAAATGGAAACAGCACCCAATTGAGTACATGAGTCCTGCATTGCTATGATACTCAAAGACATTACAAGAAATGAAAACTAAGGACATACTCCTCATGAATATCAATACAAAAAATCCTTGACCAACTATTACCAAATTAAATATACCTATACATAAAAAAGATACTACACCACAACCATGACTGTGACCTATCTCAATAATGCAAAGCTGGTTTGATATTTGTAAACCAATCACTGTAATCTGCCATATTGACAGACTGAAAAAGAAGAATTGTATGGCAATCTCAATATATGCAAGAAAAGTATTTGAATTTGACAAAATTTAGCACCCATCATAATAAAAATTTTCATCTAACTAAAAATAGAAACTCCTTCAACCTGATAAAGGACATCTATGAGAAACTTACAGCTAATTCTTTTACTTAATGGTAAAAGACTGAAGACTTCCCCTCTGAGATTAGGAACACAGAAGTGATATCTATTTATCATGGTACATTATACCCTTACCATTGCAGTGAGGCTAGTTTTTAAAAAAATACATATCAGAGAAGAAGAAGTAAACTGTCTTTCTTTGCTAACTACAGGAAATGTGCATATAAAATCCTACAAAATCTGTAAAATAAAACCACTAGAACCAACAAATAAATTTTGTAATATTACAGGATATAAAGTCAACATAAAAATCAAGTATATATGATATATACTGCTATTATATCATATATATTATATATACAATACATATATTACCAATATCATATATATATACAAGCAATGAAAGTTGGAAAATAAAATACGATTTACAGTAGCAGCCAAAAACAATATAATTTGAAATAGTCATATTAAAATTCTGTAAGACTATACATTAAAAATCATTGATGAATGAAATGAACAAAGACCTTGAAAAAATGAAGAGATATGTCTCCAATCTTTAAGTATTTTTTTTAAAGATTGGCACCTGAGCTAGCAACTGTTGCCAATATTCTTCTTTTTTTTCCTGCTTGTTTCTCCCCAAATCCCCCCAGTACAAGTTGTATATTTTAGTTGCGGGTTCTTCTAGTTGTGGCATGTGGGACGCCACCTCAGCATGTCCTAATGAGTGGTGCCATGTCCACACCCAGGATCCCAACCCTGGGCCTCCGAAGCAGAGCACGTGGACTTACCCACTCGGCCACGGGCCGGCTCCAACAATCTTTAAGCGTTAATGCTACTTCTTTTGATGTTTATATATCTACTATGTGATGACTGCGTTGTGGCCTACAGTAATTGTAAGAAACTATAGACTGTAATATTCATCCTATTTCAGAGTATTAAAATTCAAGAAAAAATGCACCTTAGAATCAATTTAACATGATAATATCTAATATTTATTGAGCATTTATGAAATTTCAATAATTATCAGGGTTTTAGAAATATCACATTTTCTCATTTAGTCTTCTCAAGATACTGTCTTTATTCCTATTTTATGCATAATGAAACTGAGACCTGTGGTCATATAATTGAAAAGGCCAACTTTGAATGTAGGCAATCTGTTTCCAGCGCTAGAACTATAAACCACCATGTTTTATTCCCTCAGTCTCACAGTCTAGATTTTGAAGAAGAAGAAATTCTGGTTTCCATTACAATATTCCAAAGTCTATGGTCCCAGTTTCATAAAACTTATGTAAATTACTCACAGCTATTGGTAAATTACTCACTAGCTCATAGCACTCTTAAGCATGAAGAAACATCGAGTTTTCGGGATGTTTGCAGGCCTTAAAACTTTCTATTCTTGCAATTAGATATAGTTCTCCAAATCGTAAAGTGATTGGTAGAAGGCTACACACATTTAGACTTAGACTTGGATTATGCATCATATTGATTGCAGAGTCTAGCAATTCCTATTGAATTTATTTGTATATAAATGGGAAATAAATGCCAATAATAATAAACAGAAAACACTGACAGGCAGAAATGAATCTTAAAAGCATATGATTCTTATTCAGAGAGCTTTGGCTGTTTATAATTTGAGCTGAGCAAAAGCATGTTATATTTTTAGTGCCTATTATAACCAAGTATTACCATCATCCAGCAAATACTGTGAGAAAATTCCTCCTTCCTACAGCTATAGCTACGGATGGGAATGGAGACAATATATTTTGAGGGAGCTTTCAGCACAGATTGCAGCAGCGGGAGTGTTTTTGCTCATTGTCATTTTATGTAACAGGATATGGTAATAACATCATAAATTATAAGAAATGGAAAATTATTTGCATTTTACCATAAAAATTTAATCCAAAGGAAACAAGCTGTTCTTTAATACATAGTAGAGGGCCATCTATTTATCATCAAAAGATATTTATCAAAATGAATCTCAATTAGTCTCATAAAATTGACACTTTAAAAACTTGTAATTGAGACAATAATCTTCTGCTGTTATTTTAAAGTTAAGTGATTTGAAATCTATCTACCATGAACTCCTAAAGAAAGGGATATTTTGGCTTTGCTATGTAAGAAAGATTTATAAATATTATAAAAATGCATTCAGGTCACTATGTAAGTTAGATAAACTTTGAGATTTGTTGAATATGATAAAAGCAATATGAAAAAATTACAACCACTTGGGAGAATGTTGGATAATTGTACTTACTCCAGCTAATCAGCCATTACAGCCCCTCCTCAAAGTAGCAAAAGCCAAAGCATTTGGCAGCAGAAAGTATCATCAGTCCAAAAAGTTATGGGTTTAATCCTGGAGCTTAGTGTTTCTGTCATTATTCCTGACAGCTTACTTACCATCTGATTGATTTTAGACCTAACTCAATTTCTTTCATACCCAAAGGCTGCAGCTCTCTACTAATCTGCATTGCTGATTATCAGCCCTTTCAATTACAATAGGGCATTATTACTGCTTAACATTTATTACTCATTAAAAGAGCTTTCTACCAGATCTGTGACAATTTCCCTATTAAAGAGTTATTGTGCAAATGCCACTAGGTGAGTAGGGATGGGGGTGAGAGAATGAGCAAGAAGGTGTGAAAGAGGGAAATCAAAAAGATGGAAGAAAGAAGGAGGGAAGGAAGGATTGGAAGGAAAGGATATAAGAAAGGCAATATTACTTGGGGTAGAGGAAGAGCTATTAATTTATTACAAAAGAAAGATGAAAATTACACCATTTCCCATGGAAGAGTGTTGAGTTCATCAGTAGATGTTTCCTTAATAACAATAATTTTCACTAATTTAATGCTTAGTGTGTGTCAGATACTCAACTACTATGAATCGATTATTTATTCCTCATGTTAAGAGATTTGGACTTTATCCTACATCTAATGGAAAGCCATTAAAAATATTGGAACAGTCAGATGATGAGCTCAAATTTGTCATTTTAAGATGATCACTTTGCAGTATCGACATTGGATGGTTGGAAAGTGACAGTGACCTGGATAGACCAAGAAGATTGCTGACACTAATAACAAACAGAGCTAACAGGAGTTTAGTTATTCATTCAAAGAATAGAAAAGAGGCCAATATAACTGGAATGGAGGTGGAGAGTAGAAAATAGTAAGAAATAAGGTCAGCAGGTCATCAAGGGAAATGCAGATCATTATAAGGACTTTGGCCTTGATTCTGACCTGGAATGAGATTAATGGTTTTGTCCAGAGGAGTGTCATGGTCTGACGTACATTGGAAGAGGATTGCTCTAGATTATATGTGGTTAAAATATAGTAGGATTAGGAACAGAAATGAAAAGCCAGTTAGGAGGCAGTTGTCCTTAAACCTGGAAGAGAAAGTCCAGCCCTGGGCACTATTCTTACCCTATTCCCAGTGAGGAATCCATGCAGCAAAGCTGTCCCCAACTCTCACAATGGAGCACACATCTCTCCTTCCCGTTCTCTAGGTATCTGGAACTCTGGAAATCTTGAACTACCATGACTATTTTCCCTGTTTACTTTTCCAAGGGCAGAATACTCCACCACTACGTGCAAGGCTGGCTTCATGGGCATACGACCTGTGCAGTGGCACAGGGACAAAGACTCAGAAGGGCTCCTCATTTGGTTTAATGTATTGCTGTCATCATTTTGAAATTCCTAATAATTTATCTTTGAACTTGTGCTTTGTAAGTGAAGTCCAATGCAATAATTGTGCTTGTGCATAAGCAGAGGAGATACACGCAAGCTGCATGTAAGTCAATCCTGGCAATCACATTCATATGTAGAGTTCGTGATGTCCCATGAACACAGAATTCCAGTGGACCCACAATGCTTAGGAATTCAATAAGTTGCAAAATGAGAATGAGGAAAATGTGTTATATTTATGACTGAGTAAGGGTGGTGAGGTTGGGGAGCAGGCTGATAGTCACAGAGGTCACATTCTCAGTTCGAATCATAACTTGCTGTTCTTATAGAAAAAGGAAATGGCATTCTAAGAAATGCACACAACCAAGGAACTCTATCCCATCCTTTCTTATTCCTGTTACTTTCTGTATTAGCCAACCACTTACATGGAAAAATGGTAACATGGAAGGGAGTAGAAAGAAAGGGCAACCCATAGTTCCTTTTCTTTTCAATCCTCCTTTACTCGTCAGTAAGCGGAAGTAGAGAGTGTTAGTAAACTGTGTACATGTCAAGAAGTGAAATAAAAACGGTGGAGCTAGTATAAGCAGCATTTCCACTGTTTTAGTAAGAACAAAATTCATCTCCATATACAAGCTACAATAAGAACTGTGTAATTTTGATAATTCTGCATACATTAAATGTTCTATTTAAACTTAAAAGTGGCATTGCACAATAGAAAGAACCGTAAAATGTATGCTAATATACAATATTAATTCTTCTTTATTTAGAATGACAATAAGTAGCAAATAAAATACCATGACAAGAGAGAGACCTTAGAAGAAATAAAAAAGCTTTAGAATTAGTAACTTTAATGGTATCTCTTTTTTTTCCCCTGCTTTCTGATCGAGATAGTCTGTGTTTTAATTTTGCACTGGACTCCATAAATATTTAACCACCTGTGAGTATATGCCCCCAAGTCTGAGGGGTAGCTAAGAAATATTTGTTTTCAGAGGCTGTGGATTAAATTCAAATGTGCAAGCTTGATTGTCTAGGTATTTGTATGAGAGGCCTCACATGTAGGATACAGCAGGGTGAGGAGTGGGGAGAAAGACAAGTAGGCAGGCTAAAATCTGGCAGCTAGAGCCCAAGGGCAGCAACTTGGCTCTTCCTCTGCTGTTATATTTTATTTAAGCATTTTTAGAATGTTTTAAACTTTTAAATATTTAGATGTATGGTATGTGGGCTTCTATTTGTAGTCTTACCCTAAGCCCACAAATGTTCAAGATGGGAGAGATTGCTGTAGGCCAGAAGAGACACAATGGTGGCATAAACTACAGATGATGAGAAGGAATTGGATGTATTTTGAAAGTAAAACAACAGAATTTGTTGTAGGAATTGAATGTATAGTGTCCAAGAAAAGCAGATGTCAACAAAAACAGGGATTTTCACTTGAGGCAGGAGAGTATAGAGGTGTATGGATGCACCAGTTTGCTTATAGACATTTGGGCTTTTTCCAGTTTTTGGTGATTATGAATAAAGGTCCTATAAATATTTACCTGCAGAATTTTGTGTTAACAAAAGCTTTATTTCTCATAAATGCCAGGCTATAGCATAAGTATACTTTTAACTTTATAAGAAATTGCCAAATTTTCAAAAGAGCCATACCATTTTACATTTTCACCAGCAAGTTGTAAGGGTTCTACTTGCCAGTATTTGGTAACGTCAGTTTTTAAGTTTTAATTTTTTTTATCTTTCTAATAGGTGTTTAGAAGTATCTCATAATGATTTTAGTAAACTTTTCCTTTATGACTAATGAAATTGAGTATCTTTCTATGTGCTTATTATCCATCCATCTTCTTTGGTGAAACATCTGCTTACATCTTTTGCCTATCTTTGACTGTTTTGTTTGTTTGTTTTCTAAGATTAAGTTTTATTTGAGAGTTCTTTATATATTAGGGTAAAATTCATTGTCAGATGTGTGATTTTGAAACACCTCCCAAATTGCGGCTTTTCGTTCTCCTAAAAGGATCTATCACAGAACAAAAGGTTTAAATTTTGATAGAATCCAATTTATCAATTTGTTTATTTATGGAAGTGTTTGGGTTTTGTATCAAAGATCATAACTAAATATGTTATTTGGGAATATGGGTATGAAGATTGCTATAAAGCTAATACTAAGTGAAATTATCTAGGAAAATAATAAGAATAAAGAAGAATATGGACCTAAAGTACTGTTCCCAAGAGAACTCCAAATTTTACACATGAAAATGATGAGAGATATCCGGAGAGATAAGGATGGCTCAGCCCGTGAGACAGGAACCGGACTAGGAGAGTGCGATGAAAGTCAATTGGTGGAATTGCTTCAGAGAAGAGACAGTGACCAGCTGTGTCAAATCTCACCAAAAGTCAAGTGAGGCAGAGCCTAAGAGCTGGTGTTAGAATAGCAATGAGGCGACCAGCGGTGACTTTCAACAAAAATAAGTTTGTGAAATGGTGGAAACAGAATTCTGATTAAGTGTTAATTCAAGAAGACGCGCAGGAGAAGACAAGCAGAGTCAACACTTCTGAAGATTTGTTTTCCTCTTATATGACTGAGCAAAATGAGTAAGATAGAGATTGTAGGGGTGGGATCAAGGGAATTTTTTTGTTGAGATGGAAGATATTATATCATGCTCTTATGCTGATGATAATAATGCAGTAGAAAGAGAGAAAGTTAGTGTTACAGAAAAAGAAAGGAAATACTGTGGTGTTTCTTAAAAAAACTGACGGGAAATAGAATCTGCACACCTGTAGAAGATTTGATCTTAGACATGAGGCCATTAGTTCATTCGCTGAAATATAGGGGAGGGCAGAGAATGTGCACACAGTTCGGGAGATAGCAGGTGGATTTGTTTGTAGAAGTGTGTAGACATGTTCAGATAGTTTCTGGGGTTTTTTTTTTCAGTAAAATAAGAAGCAAAATATTGAATAAATTATCTCTTTTAATATGATTTTTTTCAAAGATTTTATTTTTTCCTTTTTCTCCCCAAAGCCCCCCAGTACATAGTTGTATATTCTTCGTTGTGGGTCCTTCTAGTTGTGGCATGTGGGACGCTGCCTCAGCGTGGTTTGATGAGCAGTGCCATGTCCGCGCCCAGGATTTGAACCAACGAAACACTGGGCCGCCTGCAGCGGAGCACACGAACTTAACCACTCGGCCTTGGGGCCAGCCCCTTAATGATTTTTATGTGAGTATTATTGCCACATCATTACGGAACCATATAGACAAGTTGTCTCTTTTTGCTATATTCTTTCTTGAAATCTTCAAGTAGTTGAGTGTTTTGTTTTCAAATATTTTGAAGTTTAGAAAAGTTCCTATCGTTTCTATGCACAGTTTTCAGTTCTAAAACATACCTGATGCTAGCTCAGGGCTTACCTACTCCTAAATGTGCTTATTTAAAAGTAAAATAACTGAATCTGCCCAGTCGCCCCTCACCCTTCCAGTACCTTTATCACATGGAAATAAACAAATCTCTCCTTGCTGTTATATCACTGTTCCAGTTCTGACAATAAAATTGCCTGTTTCCATGAGTCATAAGCAATAGAAAACGTTGGTGCCAATCTTCAATGCCATCACTCTGGACTAGTTTTGTCATTGTTCTGACATTGCAGTGTACAGAAATAAATCACTGCCACTGGGATACCTGTAAAGCAAATCTGGAACTTGCAGATTGCATTAATTTTCCACCTATTCCCTAGAGCCCACCTCTTCAGTTGTCTTGGTGCAGTAGTGACTCATACAGAGGCACTTCTAGTTACCTAGATGTAACCAGGTTAAAGAAACTTTTGTTTCGTAAGAATGTGTCAGAAAGACAAAAGTATCACTACGAGAACAAGATAATAGTACTAAAGAACTTGGGAAATTTGCCACGCAAAATTTTTTGATAACTGCTTGGAATATTATTAATGCTTAAACATACCTCGAACAAAATGAGTTCATCCATACAGAAGATAAATTATTAATGTAAAACCCCAAATTTTGACCCCAAATCTTTGTACATGAGAATTTCTGTTTTTGCATTTGTTCTATCAAAGACCATATTATCAGAGTGAATTCTATAGGAGTCATTGAAAACATAAGAGATGTTTCCAAAAAAAGAACAATTTCTAGCTATTTGCAATTTGCTTTATATTATTCCCCTATCTTGGAAATTCATTAGTCTGAAAAGTGTATTAAAGAATCTGATAAGCCATTTAGTAAAGAACTCCATTTGACTTTGTTAACAAAGTGTTGCTCAAATTTATTGGACCTTTATTTTTTATAATATCTCTATTTCTGTCTATATCTATCTATCATCTATCTATCTATCTATCTATCTATCTCCCAAAGGATAGGGTTTTCTTGGCACACACATTGAAATTGCTGATCTAAAAGTATTGCAAATATTATAGGACTAAAATATTTCAGATTAGGATTTTCTATCCATTTTAACAATATTTCTTGGAATTTAAATGGTCTGTAACAGAGGTAGAGCAGGACATTGCCGTTTAGACAGATGCCACGGAATCAAAGTTGTTTGTATAACTCAAAGTGCTGTCTAAACGCATAGTTAGGGAATAAGAAATATGAAAGTATTTGCTTTTAAGGATGCTGTAGCTTTAGAAGAATGCTTAAAGATTAAAGGGGTGAGCCTTACAGTTAAAAAAACAGAGGGGCTTACATTTCTTGATGAAAATAGACAGAACTTACAAATTGAATAATTCAATCTAGAATTTGTCAAGTATAAAACAGGGTTGTGAGAATAGAGAGCAGATTTTGGGTGTTTTCGTAATATGTGGTATCATGTGACATATTGGGAAACTAGCAATAGGAGAAGGCTCATCTCCCACAACACCACATAACGTTTCCCTGGGAAACAGGGATTGTTTTTATGCACCTACACAGTGTTGTCTTGCTCTTCTTTGTTCTTAACTTTTAAGAGCTCGATCCTTTGACATCATGAGAGAGTGAAAGCATTCACAGGAGATGAGGCTCTGACATATTTTCTGGAGCAAATTAATGATCCCAGGATGCATACACATACATACGCCATGATATTCAAATGATAATAAGAAAATTACAACCATTAAGGGGTTCCTTATGAAATAGAGCTAACCGTAATCAAGTAATTTGGACTTGTGAAATTACAAGGGCAAAATGAGAATACTGATTGCTTCTCTATGTTGAGTGGATGGTAGGCACTTAAAGAGACAGACAGATGAAATAAGGTAGAGCAGCGGAGACAGTGAACTTTTCTTATTCAGAATGTCATCTGGGCCTGATAGGCCCCTATATCTCTTCCATTAGATATGAAGTATTATTCAATCTAGAATACAATCATAACCTAATAAAACTAAAGCTTATCTAACGTACAATAGAGAAATGGAGACTGTCTCAAGGCTTTTGAAGATTCTTCCCAATTTAAACTTTGAGTTTTATTCACGTTGACACTGGATCTGGCAGGCCCAAAAGAACAATATCAAGGGGAAAAAAAAGAAATATTGACTTATGTCATCAGAAAAGTAATGTTCCAATCTTTGTAAAAGTAATGCATAACATGATAAAGGGTTTTTTTTCATTCAAAGTAGATTGTGATGGGCAAGAAAAACCTTAAAATTTAACTTCTGAAGGTCCCAATGTAGCTTTCAGATAAAATCCTTCTAATTATAGGATGTATTTTTTTGTGCCAAATTAGATGAGTAGATTCAATACAGTCTTTGTGGTTACTGTTTTCTACCCCTTTGTATAGATGAAAGATATGTTGACAGGCACTGGTGAACTCTGTAGTATCAGTAGAAACCCAACTCTGCAACACTGAGTCTACTACAACAGAAGGTAGTGCCTTCAAACAGATGTCAGATCTCTCCTGGCAGTGAGAACTTCAAAGCTGAATAAACTCACAAAGAGAGGAATGTGGCATCAGCAAAGTCATTCAACCGCTAGGCGTCCTATATATTTACTCACAAAATAGAGATTATGTATCAAGCAATACAGCACAAAACCTTGAAGGGCTTCATTATTGCTTTTGATTTTGCTGATTGCTTATTAACTGACTCTCTTCAGCCACCTGGTTGTTTTAAATGAAAAGAATCCACTTGTATGCTAAGTGATTATTGGCACAGTGATTGAAAGAGGGACTCGTTCCAAGAACGTGTTTAATATGCCCTTGACCATGTGAGAAGCAACCAATAAGGAAGATTATGTGTTGAATGGAGCCCATTACACTTGATACATCTGCAAATAACTGCAAATTGAAAGATTGCAAACTAATACAATGGCTACAAGGACACTCTAATGAAGCATTTCTTATGCTTATCTTCTCAGAGGGCACAAATATGGAGATCATGCTATGAGTATTTGACACCTATACCTCTCCTAGAATCCCACTTAAGATAATTTCAACTCTAAGAGAATGCAAGGTTTACTAACCACCAGAAAACAAATTACTTCCCTTTAGCTAACATACCTAAACTTTAGCTACCATGCCTAAACTAGGATATTTTAAACTATCCTAATGATTCTGATACATTGCATCCTTTAATGTTTAAATAATTTGAAACAAAAACTTGGATGTAAGGAGTAACAGCCCTGAGTGATTTCTTGTATATCCTTATTCTAGAGGTACTGTCATGTCCCTCATATGTGCTATTTCCATTTAGTTAAATGCCTGAGTTGTGAAAAATTTCTCATGTCCACACCTAGCTTTTTTCTATGAGAAAATATAGTCAGATAATTGCTGAGGCACTTTCAAGTCCATGTATCTTAACTCAACACCATTCCCATGACTTGCTTCCTACCAACATTTTTCATGTAGAGCGACAGAAAAGAAGGAGGCAAGCTCTAAGGCAGCAGTTCTGTGGGGGAGTTAACTGCACGATGATCTCCACATAGTCCATTTTTAATGGTCCTCACCTCCTCTCAGTGAAACAGGAACCCTATTTATATGTAGGTCCTCAAGTCTCTTTTCTAGATCCATGTTCCCTGGTAATTGTTAAAAGTTAATAGTCTCGTTATAGAAAATTATCTCAATGAATCATCTCCGTTTCAATAGGTCAACCATGACTAGATACTGTTGCTTTATCTACAAATGCAGACTTAATGTTGCCAAAATGGCAGTCTTCCCAAAAGAGCACCCTCTGCTAACAGAGAAATATGTAGAGTCAGTGACCAAATTATCATTCTTATACAACCTTTACATGTAAGCTTTAGTCATCCTGCTTTCCGGTGAAAAATTAGCCTTAAAAAACGCAAAAGAAAAGGAGGGTAAATGAGTTTCATATCCTTCTTATTTTGTATTTCTCTATATTATAGAGGTTTGTAACTTCAAAACTTGTCAGAGCCAGCACATAAGTTCTAGTGTAAAATAAAATCTCCTTAAGAGAAAAATATAAGGTACATTTTAACCACATATCTTTCAGAGAGCACAGTGTTTAAAATACAGATAGCATTCTAAAAGTACAGCAATTTTATAGACTTGGGAATAAAAGGCTGTAAGAGAATGTCAAACTGCAGGTCTCAAAGTGTCACTGAAGTAAAATATGATGAATTATTCCTATCAGGTTGCTAGAACCTACATTCTTCTTTTAGTGAATGCATATGCTCAAAGACCAGTAATCAGGCTTCCATAAGCTTCTTCAGTGGTCAAAGTGGACATGGTTCAGCCAAGAGCAAAATTTTGCATCATCTGCCTTTATATACAAGAAATGTAAGGGGTATTCTTCAGTTAACTGACTGTGTCACTGTGAGGGAGATGGCCTGGAAACTAGCTATTACGTACATCTTCAAAGAGTTTTGCCAGTTTACCGCAGGTTTGTTAGGGGAGGTTTGGCCATGTGTCATCTTAGTTTTCCTCCAGAGGTTCTCATTTCTCACTGAGGAGGTAATTGTGATGCTACTTAGCATTTGTAATTTTATTTTTTCAAAGTCAGTATGAAACAAATGGTTGATTTTTCTTACTTATTTTCAGTAATCACTTCCTTAAAGCTACAGTGGAAGAAAAATCAATTGTGTATGAGTGTTCTATACATAATAAGGGATTGAGAAGGTGGGCCAAGGAACCAATTGACTTTTGCAAGTTTTTGGATAAGGGAAGGAGGAGAAAAGAGTTCGAAATGCATAAATTAAAACTTTCACAGTCAGGGAATGAACATTCGACCTGTTTTACTATGGAAATGTATCTATTTCGTCTACCTTTGATTACTTGCATTGTTCATTCATTCATTCACCCATTCATTCAAATATTTATTGAGTGCTCACTACTGTGACAGGAGCTGTTCTAGGCAGCAAGGATGCATTAGTGAACAGAGTAGGCAGTGGTCTTTCAATAAAAACATCGTAAAATTGAAGAATCAAATTCATTCTAGGAGGGAAGACTCCTCACATGCCCTCCGCTCCCAGTATCAGTTGCATCACTCTCTCTCCTTTCTGCTAGGAAGTGTTTGAGGATTCAGCACACTACAACCAAGTCTGTTTTTCAGTTGCTGATATTTGGGACGTTGGTTTTTAATATATTTCCATTGTGAAAGAAAATAGGATAGGGTCTCTGAGAGTACAAAGAAGAAACTAGGACAGAACAATGTAAGGGAGAAGAACACATAAGAGCAGAGGAGGTCCAAGCAATCAGGGTCAATGGAGGCTCCGGTGTGTGACCTTGGATCCAGAGCCTCAGCAGCTAACTACTTAGGAGGAACAGCACGCATCTGTGCCCAGGACTTTGCAGCTCTTCTCTGAGAACTCTGAGAAGACCAGTCTTACAATACTCTTGGCTACTTATATGCCCCCATCTAGAATTGAAGAGAGCTGAACAGAACAGACTTAAGAGCCCAGAGTTGTGACAATGGTTAGTAACGTCCCCATTATACTTTCAGTAGAGCATAGCTGCGAAGTTGTTCAGTTTAGTTGTTGGGGTTCAATTTATGGCCCTGCTGCTTACCAGCTGTGAGACGTTTGGCAAGTTACTTAACATCTCAGTTCTTCAGTTTCCTCAGGTGTCAAATGGAGGTAATAATAATGTCTTGCTAATAGGGCTGTTGCAAAGAATAAATGGGCTGCTATGTATATGTAACACTTACAATGGCATGTAGGACATAGGAAGGCCCAGCAGATGTTAGTATTATCTATTGCCCCCAACCATGTATATTGATAATAGCAGTAATTTTCAAAGAGATGACACGTTTTGTAAGAAATCTTACCTTCATTGTGCATTTCTTCCCTCCTCCACATCTAATCCATCTTTGAGACTTGTGAGGCCTTTTAACATTTTTAGCTCCATAGCTGTTGATAACATATCAGTGGAATTAGCTGTCCAGCAGTGGCTTGGAAAGATGAAAGAAGGGAAAAAATTATGATTGACTATTCTCGTAGATGAATGGAAACTCCACTCTAAACCTGTACTAATAATGTCTCCTTAAAATCTTTTCAGGAAATTTTTCAAATAAGGGCATAACTGCATTGATATTTACAATATCCAGTTGCTGAGCAGATTTGAGATAGAATTCTTGCATAATGTTCTATTTTTCATACATATTTTAAGGAAAAAGACATATTGCATGCTATTTTGTATATCAGGCTCATTTCCCAGAATATTATAAAATAAAACTCTTAATTGATGATAATAAGTAAGTGATGCAGATGCCATGTAAAATTACTGACGTTTTAACTTCTATTTTAATTATTTATGTTTAAAATTAAAAGTTGAAAATTCTAAAATCTGAATCCTTCAGTTATATCTCATTTTTGTGGCCAGTATTGTTATTCCTTTATATTGGCTTCAGAAGGTATGTCTAGATGGATCTGCATGCTTGTATGTGTTCAGTGTTAGCAGAAGACATGTGTTTACAAAGATAATTGCCATTTAACAGTTTTATATTGAAGAAAATGTACTCCTCTATTTAATGTTTTAATTAGTCTCTTGAAATAAACAGAGAGGAAATTTGTTATTTTAAAAAGCAAAACAAAACCCAGTTGGTTACTTATTAGGAGTAATATATGATGAAAGCTGCAATGGTTGGAAATTAAGATTTCTTCATTAGATTTATTTTATCTATGAAGATATCTATTTAAAAACTGCATTTGAAATAGCTCTTCAACTCGTGAGGAAGTAAGGTGGTCCAGAATTACCTCCCACTGTAAACAATTAGACAAACGGACAAGACATATGATATAGGGGTTTGAAGTTTGATGATTTGAGGAGGCAAGGATCGGAGTTTGGAGAGATGGAGGCAGCTAGATTCTGCAGGTGAGACTATAAGGACAGATCACACAGAGACAGAGAAAGCTCTCCAGAAATCTGCTTAGGGTTTCCTTAAAGTCTTTGGCTGAATACCTATCTACGTATGCACAGAGGAAACATTCACGAGGCTGGGCAAAAACAACTCAGTGGGGCCTTGAATCATCACAGTTCCCAACAACCAGAGAAAAGAGACCTCAGTGAAGCCAGGAGATACTCAGCAGAGACACGGAAAGCTTCCTTGAGGTTCTTGTATTTGTGGTTTTATAGTTTCAATTTGTTCTCATCACTTTTTTCAATTTTCTTTCTGTTGTCTTCTTTCTCTCTTCCTGGATTTCTAAACATACGTACATATAAACAGCCTGATACTGTCCCTTAGCTCACTGAGGCTGTGCTTTTTCTTCTTTTTCAGTCTTCTTTCACTCTGTTCTTTAAGTTGCATTGTTTTATTTCTGTATACAATTTCAGTTAAAAGAATAAAACAATAAAATTAAAACCAAAAAAATAATAATAACATAGGAAGTCAAATTAGGAGTTTTCTCAGGAATGTAAGGTGACAAAAAGATGAAATTTATTAGAATAAATTTAAGGATTAATCAATTAAAGAAGAAACTATGTAATCATCAAATAGAAGCATAAAAATGATTTTATGTTTTTCAACATCCACCATCAATTTAAATTTTAGCAAGCTAGGTAACTATGGAGCACTCGCTGCATGCTAGACGTTCATGTAACCACTAATAAACAAAAGAAAGAAAGAGAAAGAAAGGAAGGAAAGAAGGAAGAAAAGAGGGAGAGAAGAAGGAGGAAGGAAGGAAAGAAGGAAAACGAGAAGGAGAGAGAGGAGAAAGGAGGGGAGTTGGTGAGAAAGAAGAGGCCAGAGGATGGAAATCTGCATGAATGGAATTTTTTACTTACTGAGTGGAAGCAGGGGGTAAAAGAGATCATATGAACACAAATTATATAGTGTGATAAAAAGGAGATAGACTTTGAAGCAGGGAGGTTAGAAAACGAAGAGTTAATGGAATGTGGACTTATGTGCAGAGTATGCATTTTTTTAAAAGACTTTATATTTTAGAGCAATTTTAGGTTTATGACAAAATTGAGAGGAAAGTATAGAGATTTCTCATAAATACGCTGCTTCCACACATGGATAGCCTCCCCCATTATCAACATCTTTCAGCAGATTTTTTTTTAAGGAGAACCTCCCCTTTTTTTATTTTTTAAAGTATGCATTTTTTTTTTTTTTGGTAAGGAAGATTAGCCCTGAGCTAACACCTGTTGCCAATCTTCATTTTTTGTTTTTCTCCCCAAAGCCCCAGTACATCATTGTACAGCCTAGTGTAAGTCATTCTACTTCTTCTATGTGGGATGCTGCCACAGCATGGCTTAATGAGCAGTATGTAGGTCTGGGCCCAGGATCCAAACTGGTGAACTCTGGGCCACCGAAGCAGAGCACATGAACTTAACCATCGGATCATGGGGCTGGCCTCTCAGCAGAATTTTTTTACCCAAGATCAACCTACATTGACACATCATAATCATGCAAAGGCTATAGGTTACCTTAGGTTTCACTCTTGGTGTAGTACATTCTGTAGGTTTGGACAAATGTATAATGACATATATCCATCATTGTATCATACAGAGTATTTTCACTGCCCTAAAAATCCTCTATGCTCTGCCTGTTGTCTCTCCCCAACTCCTCACACCCCTGGCAACCACTGAACTTTTTATTGTCTCTATATTTTTGTGTTTTCCAGAATGTCATATAGTTGGAATCATACAGTAAGTAGCCTTCTCAGACTGGCTTCTTTGATTTAGGAATAAGCATTTACGTTTCCTCCATGTCTTTTCATGGCTTTATAGGTAATTTATTTTTAGCACTGAATAATATTCCACTGCCTGGATGTACCACAGTTTATTTATCAATTCACCTACTGAAGGATATCTTAGTGGCTTCCAAGTGTTGGCAATTATAAAGCTGCTATAAACATCTGTGTGCAGGCTTTTGGGTGCAAATAACTTTTTAACACTTGGGTAAATATCAGAGAGTGTGGTTGCTGAATCCTATAATAAAAGTATGTTTAGTTTTGTAAGAAACTGCCAAACTGTTTTCCTAAGTGACTGTACCATTTTGCATTCCAACCAGCCATATATGAGAGTTCCTATGCTCCACATCCTCACCAACATTTGGTGTTGGGGTTCTGGATTTTGGCCATTCTAATAGGTCTGTGGTGGTATCTTGTTGTTGTTTTAATGCACATTTTCCTGATGACATATGCTGCGGAGACATCCTTTCATATGCTTATTTGCCATCTGTATATCTTCTTTGGTGAGATGTCTGTTAAGTTCTTTGATTCATTTTTAAATTGCTTTTTTTTTGTTGTCTTATTGTTGAGGTTTAGGAATTCTTTGTATATTTTTGATAACAGTCCTTCATCAGACGAGTCTTTTGCAAATATTTTCTCCCGGGGTGGTTTGTCTTTTCATTCTCTTGTTAGTGTCTTTCACAGAGCAGATATTTTCAATTTTCATTTAATCCAGCCTATTCATTATGTCTTCCCTGAATCATGCCTTTGATATTTTATCTAGAAACGCATCACCAGACCCAAGCACAGCTAGATTCTCTCCTATGTTATCTTTTAGGAATTTTACAGTTTTGTGCTTTAAATTTAGATCTATGATGCATTTTGAGTTAATTGTTGTGAAGGGTGTTAAGTCTGCCTACATTCATTTTTTTCATGTGGATGTACAGTTGTTCCAGCACTAATTGTTGAAGAGATTATCTTTCCTTTGTTGTATTGTGTTTGCTCCTTTGTCAAAGATCAGTTGTCTATATTTTTGAGACTGTTTTTTGGGCTCTGTATTCTGTCGCATTGATCTGTTTGTCTATTCTTACACCACAATACCAAACCATCCTGTTTACTGTAGTTTTATAGTAAGTCTTGACTTTAAGCAGTGTCAGTCATTCAACGTTTTTCTTCTTCCATATTGTATTGACTATCTTTGGTCTATTGCCTGTCCATATAAACTTTGGATCAGTTTGTCAATATCCGTAAAATATCCATAAGAACAACTTCATGGAATGTTGATTACAATTGTATTAAATCTATAAATCAAATTGGGAAAAACTAATATCTTAATATTCATTCTTCCCATTTATGAAGACAGAATATATTTCTATTTATTTAGTTCTTTGGTTTTGTTCATCAGAGTTTTGTAGTTTTCCTAAAATAGATCTTGTATATATTTCCTTAGGTTTATAACTATTTCATTTTGGGGGGATGCTTATGAAAATTTTATTGTGTTTTTAATTTCAAATTTCATTTGTTCATTGCTGGTATATGGGAAAGCAATTGACTTTTGTGTATTAACTCGGATCCTGCAACCTTGCTATGATCACTTATTAGTTCCAGGAGTTCTTTTGTCAGTTCTTTAGGTTTTTCTACATATGATGATGTCATACACAAACAAAGACAGTTTATGTCTTCCTTCCCATTTGTGTGCTTTTTATTGCCTTTCTTGTCTTATTGCATTAGCAAGGACTTCCAATACCATGTTGAAAGGAGTGATGAGAGTGGACATCCTTGACTTCCACCTGTTCTTAGCAGCAAACCTTCAAGTTTCTCTTCATTAAATATAAAGTTAACTGCAGGTTTTTTGTAAATAGTCTTTCCCAAGTTGAGGAAGTTCCCTTCCATTACTAGTTTATTGACAGTTTTTATCATGAATGGATTTTCTGAATTTTTTTTCTGCATCTATTGTTATAATGGTGATTTTTTTTTTTAGCCTATTGGTAAGATGGATTATGTTAATTGATTTTCAAATGTTGAGCCAGCCTTGCACTCCTGGGATAAATCCTACTTGGTCACGGTGTATAATTCTTTTCAAATGTTGCATTTGACTTGGTAATATTTTGGTGAGGATTTTTACATATATGTTCATGGGAAATATTGGTCTGTAGTTTTCTTTTCTTATAATGTCTGGTTTATGTATTAGGATAATGCTAGCCTCACAGAATGAGTTAAGCAATAGTCCCTCTGTTTTCACCTTCTGAAAGAGGGTGTAGGGAACTGATATCATTTCTTCCTTAAATATTTGGTAGAAATCACCAATGAACTCATCTGAGCTTGGTGCTTTTCTTTTAAATGTTATTAATTATTGATTCAAATTTTTAAAAAAAGGCCTATTCAGATCATGTGTGTCTTCTTGTGTTGAATTTTGTGGATTATATCTTTCAAGAAATTGGTCCATTTCTTCTAGTCTACCAAATTTGTGGGCATAGAGTTGTTCATAGTATTCCTTTATCATCCTTTTAATTTCCAGGGGATCTGATTAGTGATTTGTTTCTTTCTCTTGTTTTCTTAGGCTAGTCTGGCTAGAGGCTTATTAATTTTATTGACCTTTACAGAGGACTAGCTTTTGGTTTCATTGATTTTCTCTATTAATTTGCTGTTTTCAGTTTCATTGATTTCTGCTTTAATTTTGATTTTTTAATGTTATCTTCTGCTTACTTTGGATTAAATTTGTACTACTTTTTAGATGTTTTTTCTTTTATAATGTATGCATTTGATGCTATAAATTTCCCTCTAAGCAGTGCTTTTGCTGCATCCCACAAAATTGATTACTTGTGTTTTTGGTTTCATTTAGGGCAAAATATTTTTTAATTTTTCATGAGTTGTTTGACCTATGAGTTATTTAGTATTATGTTGTTTAATCTTCATGTATTTTGGGATTTTTCAGTTATCTCTCTTTTATTCATTTCTGAGAACAGACATTGTATGATTTCTATTCTTTTAAGTTTGTTAAGGTCTGTTTTATGGCCCAGAATGTGGTCTCTCTTGGTGAATGTTCCATGTGAGTTTGAGAAAAATGTGTATTCTGCTGTTTTTACACGAAGTAGACCATGGATGTCAATTATATACAGTTGATTGATGGTGTTGTTGAGTTCAGCTATGTTCTTACTGATTTTCTGCTTACTGAATCTGTCCATTTCTGAGCAAAGGCTGTTTAAATCTCCAACAACAATAGTAAATTCAGCTATTTCTCCTTGCCGTTCTATAGGTTTTTGTCTTACATTGTTTGACATTCTGTTGTCAGATGCATACGGACTAAGGTTTTTTTCATCTTCTTAAAGAACAGATTTCTTTATCACTATGTAACGTTCTTTATGTCTGATAACTTCATTATTTTTAGATCTGCTCTCTATGAAATTAATATAGCACTCTGGATTTCTTTGATTAGAGTTGGCATGGTATGTTTTCTCTAATCATTTGCTTTTAATCTATATGTGTCTTTACATTTAAAGTGAATTTATTGCAAGAAACATATAGTTTGGTCATGTTTTGTGATCTACTCTAACCACCTCTGTCTTTTAATTGGTGTATGTAGACCATTGACATTCAAAGCAATTATTAACATATTTGGATTAATATCTATTATATTCATTACTGTTTTCTATTTGTAGTCTTTTTTCCTCTTTTTGTCTTCTCTCTTTTTCTGTCTTTTATAGTTATAATTGAGCATTTTATATGATTCATTTTCCCACTTCTTTTAGTATATGAATTATACTTCCTTTTTTTCTACTTTTTTAGTGGTTGCCCTAGAGTTTGCAATATTTACTTACAACTAATCCTTGTCCACTTTGAAATAACATTATACTACTTCATGAGTGGTGTAAATACTCTAAAAATATATATATATCCATAAGCATACATAATCAAATACATTGTCGCTATTATTATTTTGAACAAACTATTATCTGCTAAATCAATTTAAAATAAGAAAACTAATAGCTTTTACTTTTTCTTCACTTATTCCTTATTCATTGCTCTTTTTTTCTTTATATAGATCTGAGTTTCTGACCTACATTCTTTCTCTGTAAAGAACTTCCTTTAATGCTTATTGTGAGGGAAATCTACTAGCTACAAATTCCCTCAATTTTTGTTTGTATAAAAGTCTTTGGGGGCCAGGCCCAGGGCCGAGTGGTTAAGTTAGCATGCTCAGCTTCAGTGGCCCAGGGTTTCACTGATTCAGATCCTGGGTATGGACATGACACTGCTCATCAGACTATGCTGAGGCAGCATCCCACATAGCACAACCAGAGGCACTCACAAATAGAATATATGACTATTTACTGGGGTGTTTTGGGGAGAAGAAGAAGAAAAAGAAAGGTCTTTGTTTCTCTTTCACTTTTTGGAAGAATATTTTGCAAAGTACACAATTCTAGGTTGGTAGTTTTTTTCTCTAACATTTTAAATATTTCACTCCATTCTCTTTTTGCTTGCATGCTTTCTAAGAAGTCAGATGTAATTCTTATCTTTGTTTCTCTATTGGTAAGCTGCTTTTTCCCTCTGGCTTCTTTCAGATTTTTTTCTTTCTCTTTGATTTTCTGTGATTTGAAAATAATACACTGAAGCATAGTGTTTTGGGTGTTTATCTTGCTTGGTATTCTCTGAGCTTCCTGAGCCTGTGGTTTTGTGCTTGACGTTAATTTGGGGAAATTCTCAATCATTATTGTTCCAAATATTTCTTCTGTTCCTTTCTCTATCTTCTCCTTCTGGTATTCCCATTATGCCTATGTTGCACTTTTGTAGTTGTCCCATAGTACTTGGCTGTTCTGTTTTGCTTGTTTTCAGTGTTTGTTCTATTTGCTTTTCAGTTTTTGAGGATTTATTGACATACCCTAGAGCTCAGAGATGCTTTCCTCAGCCATGTCCAGTCTACTAATAAGCCCATCAAATGCCTTCTTCATTTTTGTTACAGTGTTTTTGATATATAACATTTATTTTTGTTTTTTTATTAAAATTTCAATCTTTCTGCTTACACTGCTCATCTATTTTTGCATGCTGTGTACTTTATTCATTAGAGCTCTTAACATATTAATTATATACTTTGTTTTAAATTTTTAGTCTGGTAATTCCAACATCCCCGCCATGTCTGATTCTGATGCTTGCTCTGTCACTTAAAATTGTGGGGTTTTTTGCCTTTTGGTATGTCTTGTAACATTTTCTTGATAGTTGGACGTGATGTACCAAGTAAAAGGAACTGCTATAAATAGGCTTTAGTAACATGATGTCGGAGGCAAAGCATTCTCTAGTCCTATGATTAGGTCTCAATGTTTTAGTCAGTCTATGCCTCTGGATTGTGAACTTTCCAAGTGTTTCTCAGCTTCTTTCTCCCCCTTTAGGTGGGATAGGATGGCTAGAGTGCACTGGAGTTGGAGATTTCCTTTCCCCACATCAGTCAGGCTCTGACAATACTCCCGTAGGTTAGCCTCTGGTTAACTAGTTTTCTGTGACTAAAGGCCGTGTTAAGAAGAACAGAGTGTTCTGATGTATGTCAAAACAGTTTCTTTTTCCTTCCCCCTGCCAAAGCCCAAAGGGATTTTTCTCTGATATTTGCTGCGGGAACCTAGTTAAGCACCTGGATGTAAATCTCACAATACTTTGTTGGCTGCCCCTAAGTGGCCCCCCTGGAGTTTTTAACTCTCAGAGTTGTCCATACTGAGCCTCCAGCAATTTGTCTATTACACTTCGGGCTTTCCTCCCCCAGCACTGGTTCCCAGCACAGTTTCTGCTCGAGTCTTTGCTTTGGCTAGTCTTGATAACTTACCTTCACGCATCTGTCTCTCCAATCTTGGGATCAGTGATTCACCCTATGTCTCCCCCTCTCTTATAGATCCATGAAGGGTTGATTTTTCAGTCTGTTCAGTTTTTACTTGTTTGGATGGAGTGGGGACTTCTAAGCTCTTTAAATGTAGAACTGCACCATAGATTTTTTAAGCTCATTCTCTTTCCCCACCCCTTTCTTTCTCCTTCCACTTCCTTCCCTCTCTCTCTCTCTCATGTACACACAAATATTTTTCTCAGAAAGATTTTTAAAACTTTTTAGCTTGGAAATACAATATCCAAGTAATAAAATTACACACCATCAAATTTTTAGTGTATTCATCATCCTTTAAATAAAGTATCTTTTTTTTGTAACTTGACTGACAGGATAGAAGTTCCCTGGTTTCAGGTCAGTTTCTGTACTACAACTGAATAAGTGACAGAGCCAAAAAGTGATGTAATTCTCTGTCCAGCAGATCTACTAGGGTGAGTGTCTTTGGACTTTATTCTGCTATGGAGACTGGTTATTCAAAGTGTGGCTTATGAACCAGCGGCATCAGCATCACCTGGTTGTAGGACAAATAATAGCATTCCAAAGACATCCATGTGGAATCCTTAGAATTCGTGAAAAAATTACATAATGTGGCAAAAAAGATTTTGCAGATTCATTACATGAAGATCCTGATTATCCTGGTGGGCCCAATATAATCACAAACATCCTTACAAGAGGCAGGCAAGATTGTCAGAGTCCGAGAAGGTCATGTGACCATGGAAGCAGAGGTAGATGTGATGTGAGGCCATGAGTGAAGAAATGCAAGCAGCAGCTGGAAAAGGCGGGTGACCGATTTACCCCTAATGCTTCTAGATGAAGGCAAACCTGCTAACATCTTTTTAGACCACTGAGACTGATTTTTGGACTTGTGATCTCTAGAACAATAGAATAAAAATTTATATTGCTTTAATTCACCATGTTTGTGGGAATTTGCTACAGCAGCAATATGAAACTAATATGCCCACCTTGGAACTGATTAGTCCTATGATTAATGCTATGTCTTAAGTCCCACTCCAGACTTGACCAAAAAAGAATCTGCATTTTAATAAGCTATCTAGCCAATTCATAGGCACCTTAGAGTTTGAGAAGCACTGCTTAGCATTATGATTTTTCTTAAATGAGGATCAGATGATTCACTTATCTAAACAAAACACTCCTTTAATCATATTGGCCAGTCAGTTGCCAATTTATTAAAACTTTTGACATGACACAGTAAAGCCATTTAAAATCAATGAGAAAATTATTGATCCAAGTGTTTCCTCTGTTTGCAGATCCAAAGTACTTATTTTGATTTCCTTGCTATCTTGGATACATTGAAATTTTTAACTGAAGTGAATAACAGGGAGCTATAGAACATGAATAAAAAGGAAAAAAAAAACCTGTCAAACATTCAGATGTTTCATCTGCATAGCCGGATCCTTAATTAGCTAGATTTTTTCTCTCTTTTGATTCAGATATTTTGTCATCATAGTTACAGTCTCACTTAAACTAACTCGTCATCTTTTATGTTTCAAACTACTAAGGGAAGAATTACATTACTGTAATAGAAGATGATCTCCAGTTTTGACTTTATTGCAAGACAGGCAGTTTATTCTCAATAAATACCCATTGACAATAACAAAGCCATATTTGAACTGTAGCCACCTTTGACTCTGAGTGTGCTCAGACTGAGTGGTGAGATAGACATTTTTACTATCTGTCCTGTACCTTTGGCAGTCATGACTATGAACCAGCATGGTGATAAGTATTGACTTCAAATAATTACTTTGACTTAAGAATCTTGTTCTGAATATCAAATTATGTGTCAAAGCATGTTAGTTTTTTCATCCAGGGAAAATAATTTGTTTCTTTTTCTTTCCTTCGCAGACTATTAAGTTATAATTGATAAACTGCACATATTTAAAGTGTAATGAGGATATGTTTTGAATGGTATACACTCATGAAACTATCACCAGAATGTGAAATCAAGGTATGAACATATACCCATCATTCCTAAAAGTTTTCTTGTATCTTTTTGAACCCCCTACCAAATCCTTAACTTCTCATCCTCAGGCAACCACTGATTTGCCTTTTTGTCACTAAAGATTAGTTTCCATTTTATAGAATTTTATATGCATACAATCACACAGTGTGTACTCTTTTTTTTTTTACTAGCTTCCTTCACTCAGCCTAATTGAGATGCATCCATATTGTTGCTCATATCAAGATTCATTCATTTATATTGAAGACAGTATTCCATTACCACAATTTATTTATCTATTCTCCTTTTTGTATGTGTGTATGTGAGGAAGATTGGCCCTGAGCTAACATCTGTTGCCAATCTTCCTCCTTTTGCTTGAGGAGGATTGTTGCTGAGCTAACATCTGTACCAGTCGTCCTCTATTTCATGTGGATGCCACCACAGTGTGGCTTGGTGAGCGGTGCTTGGTCCACGCTAGGGATCCAGACTTGCAAACCCCAGGCCGCTGAAGTGGAGTGCACAAACTTAAGCACTAAGCGACCAGACCAGCCCCTTATCCATTCACCTTGTGAAGGATATTTGAGTTGTTTCCAGTTTTCAGCCATTGTAAATAAACTTGTGATGAATGTTTATGTGTAAGTCTTTATATGGATATATGCTTTCAATTTCCTTGTGTAACTACCTAAAAACAGAATGTCTAGGTCATATGTTAATTACATGTTTAGTTTTTTAAGAAAATAAGCAAGGGTTTACAGTGCTGTAGCATTTTACATTCCGACAAACAGTTTTTTCACATCCTTGCCAACACTTGGTATCATTAGTCCTTTTAACTTTAGGTATATATTAATAGAAACATAGTGATGTCTCATTGTAGTTATAATTTGCATTTCCCTAATGACTAGTGATGTTTAGCATCTTTTCACATGCTTACTTGCCAGCCACATATCTTCTTTGGTGAATTGTCAAAATATTTTGTCCATTTTTTATTGGGTTATTTGGTTTTTATAACTGCTTCTTGAATGTCCTTCACATATTCTAAATAAAAACTCCTTATCAAATTACGTGCTTTTCAATATTTTAGCAGGTTGCTGGCTTGTCTTTTTACTCTTTGAACGTTATCTTTTGCAGAACATTCAGGTTAGTTTTAATGAAGTTTAATTTATCATTTTGTCTTTTATTTATTTTGCTTTTTGTATCCTATCAAAGAGATCTTTGCTTAACTCAGGTTATAAAGAACTTGCCCTATGATTTTTTTTCCAGACCTTTTATAGTTTTAGGTTTTTCCATTTAGGCCTATGAGCTATTTCTTAGTTAGTATTGGTGAATAGTACAAAGTATAGATCAAATATCATTTTATTGGATATTGAATTGTTCTAGCACCATCTGTTGACGAGATCATCCTTCCTCCAGTGAGTTGTCTCGGTACTTCTATTAGTCAGTGTTCTCCAGAGATAAAGAACCAGTAGGATGAGCATTTATGGATAGAAAGAGATTTATTATAAGGGATTAGCTCATTCTCTTATGGAGGCTGTAAAGTTCAAATGCTTCAGTGTGGGCCAGTAGGTTGGAGACCCGGAAGAACCGATGTTGCAGTTCAAGTCCAAAGACAGCGTGCTGTGGAATTCTCTCTTGCTTGAGGGAGGCTGATTTGTCGTATTCAAGCCTTCAACTAGTTGCATGAGACCCACGCACATTATGGAGAGCAATCTGCTTTACTCAAAGTCCACAGATTTAAACGTTAATCTCATTCAAAAAGACCCACACACAAACACTCAGAATAATGTTTGACTGAATATCGTGGTACCCTGTGTGTGTCCCAGCCAAGTTAACACATAAAATTCATCATCACAACACCTTTGTCAAAAATCAAATTGCCATAAACCTGTGGATCTATTTCTAGATTCTCACTCCTGCTTTGTCTACCCGTCTATCTCTATGCTGTGATTGTATGAAGCCTTAGCTTCCTAGCGATTCTTGAAATCCAAGTTTGCTTCTCTTCTTCAGAGTTGTCTTGGCTACTCCTGGTCATTTTCATTTCGAAATAAATTTTAGATTCAACTTGACAATTTTTAAAATATGAACATATAGATCAATTTGGGTAGAATTGATATTTTAGCAATATTTCATTCTTGATGGTATTATAAATGATACTTTTATTCACATTTCAATTTCTGATTGTTTGCTAATATACGAAAATAAAATTGATCATCTTATATCTATCTTGCATTCTGAAACCTTGCTAAACTCACAAGCAGTTGAGATTTTTCCAGAGATCTTCTGTTTTGATTTCTAGAGATCTTTTGTTTTGATTTCGAATTTAATTCCATTTTTCTCAGACAATATACTTTGTATATTTCACATTCTTTTAGATTTAAAAAGGCTTGTTTTATGGCCAAGAAGATTGTTAATCTTGGTAAATGTTTTATGTGCATCTTAATGAATGTATTGGGGAAAGTAAACAAAGAAAAAAAGAAAAACTGCTGTTGGGCCAGCCGGGTGGTATAGTGGTTAAGTTTGCATGCTCCACTTTGGCTGCCTGAGGTTCATGGGCTCAGATCCTGGGTGCAGACCTACACACTGCTCATCAACCCATGCCTAGGCAGGGTCCCACATACAGAAAATAGGGGAAGATTGGCACAGATGCTAGCTCAGTGACAATCTTCCTCAAGTAAAAAGAGCAAGATTGGTAACAGATGTTAGCTCAGGGCCAATCTTCCTCACCAAGAAACAAAAATCAAAAAATTACTGTTGGATAGAATGTTCCATAAATATCAACTAGGTTAATTTGGTTGGTGATGCCATTCAAGTCTTCTATATAATTATTGATTTTTTCCTATTTGTTCTATCAATTGTTGAGAGATAAATTTAGGAATCCCTTCCAGTAATTGTGGATTTGTCTATTTCTTCTTGTAATTCTTTCATTTTCACTTCATATATTTTAAGACTACACATTCACTGATGCTCTATTCTATTAATTTTTTTCTCTCTGTTTCATTTTGGAGATATTTTTCCCCCTGTGTTTCATTTCTCTTGCTAGGTCTTCACAAATCTTTAATTTTTCATTGTTGAATCTGCTGCTAATCACATCCAGGTTATTTTCCATCTGAGACATTGCAGTTCTCATCTATAGAAGTCAGATTTTGGCTATTTTTAAATCTTCTAATGTCTGTACTTGACATGCTCAATTTTTCCTCTACCTTCTTGAACCTACTAAATACGTAATGATGGCTTTTCATTTCTTTGTCTGTTCATTCTGTCATTCATGCCATTTCTAGATCAGTTTTGATTAAGCGGCTTTTCTCTTCATTATGAGTCTATTTTTCACCTTCTTTGCAGGGAGGGTAACTTTTTGTTGGATATCAGGGATTATAAATTTCACCTTGGTTGCTTCTGGGTATTTTTGGATATTTCCTGTAAACACTCTTGAGTATTTTTTTGGGGAACAGTTAAGTTTATTAGAAATAGTTTACATGTAGATACTTTTAGTTCTTACTTTCCCGTTTTCTTAGGAAAGTCCAGAGCAGCCTTTAGTCTATGGCTAATTTTCTCCCATTACTGAGTCAAAACACCCCTGTGTACTTTACCCAATGTCCCAAGAGTTTAAGTGGTTTTCTACTCTGACTGTTGAGATCAGGCACTATTCCCCCGGCCTTGTGTGAACTCTGTAAGAATTGCATCCACATGGTTTTTTTCCCAGTAGTTCTTTTCCCAGATGTGGTAGTTTCCTCTCATGAAGACATTTATACTACTCTCTGGAAGTCTCTGGATCTTTTCATGTTCTCTCTCTCTGTCTCTCAAAATTCTTTTGCAAATTGGTTGTACGAATTTACACTCCCATGAGCAAGAGCTGACAGTTCAGTTCCTCCACATCCTCCCCAATAATTTGATACTGTGAATCTTTTTCATTTTAGCCATTAGAATGGGTAGGCAATGATATCTTCTTGTGATTTTACTTAGAATTTCCCTGATGACTAATGATATCGGGCATTGTTTCATGTGCTTATTAGCCAATTGTATATTTCCCTTGTGAAGTGTTTGTTTAAATCTCCTGTCCTTTATTTTACTATGTTATATTTTTTAGATAACAAAAAGTGATTGTTTTCTAATCTGAGTTTTATTCACTTTTTACCTACATACTGTAAAATTCACTCTTTTGGGTGTACAATTCTATGAATTCTATAAATGTACACAATCATGTAACCACCATTGCAATCAAGATACAGTATAATTCTACTGTATCAGCTTTCTAAGGCTACCATAGCGAAGTATCACAAATGGGCAGCTTAAGCAACAGAAATTTATTATCTCACACTTCTTGAGGCTACAAGTCCGAAATCAAGACGTCAGCAAGGTTGGTTCCTCCTGAGGGCTGTGTAAGAAGGGTCTGTTCCAGGCCTCTCTCCTTGCCTTACAGATGGTCATCTTCTTCCTCTGTCTCTTCACATTGTCTTTTCTCTACACCTCTGTGCATTGAAATTTCCTTTTTTGTTAAGACACCAGTCAGATTGGGTTAAGACCCACCCTAAAGACTTTATTTTAAATTGATTTCCTCTGTAAAGACCCTATCTCCAAATAAAGTCACATGAGGCACTGGGAGTTAGGACCTCAGCATACGAATTCCGTGTGGAACACAATTCTATCCGTAACATCCACTGACTTCAAAAGTTCCATTCTGTTGCCACTGTGTAGTCAATACATTTTATAACTTTGAGCTCTTTGTAATTACTAATCTCTTTTCTTTCCCTATAGTTTTATCTTTTCTAGAAAGATTTGCCTTTTACTGACATTTCATCATTGACATGGAATCGTATAGTATATAACCATTTAAGTCTGGCTCTTTCACTTATCATAATGTCTCAGACATTCATCTATTTTTTTCATGTATCAGTATTCTGTTCCATTTTTGTTGCTCAGTAGTATTCTATTGTGTAGATATACCATAATGTGTTTATCCATTCACCAGTTAAAGAGCAGTTTGTTTCTTCCCAGAATTTTTGACAATAATGAATTATCACTAAATTATTAGTAAAGCTTTGTACTAGGCAAGATTGCTTATTCTTTTGAGACAGTTATAATATAATCCTTTATGATATCTCGATGAGGTTGTTATCTAATATGTCTAAACACCTGTGAAACCACCACTGTTATGGAAACTAGATCTTTAAGAGAGACGTACTACTTCTGTGACCCTCTACTATTCTATGCCTCTGTCTCTCGCAATCCAATGTACCTACTATCCTAAGATGACCATTCCCTTGAGGAACCAGACATACGAGCATTCTGAAATTATCCCACAATTTACCTCACAAGGTACATGAGTTGCATCCCAAAATACAGCATGTGTCAAATGGCACAAAGATCCCATCACTGCAAAACAAGGGTCATCAACTTTCCAGACTGTAGTGGCAGAATCCTCATTCTGTAATATACCCTCCCTCTTACACTTAGCCAATTTCACAATTTAGGTTCTATGTCATGCAGAATTCCACTTTCCTATACTACACATTGTATCTGTTAATAATACACTTTGCTTACAAATAATAAAAACCCTAAAAAATGTTTTGAACAACCAATAGTTTATTTATCTCATGTAATAAAATTTATAAAGGTAGGAAGTTCAGAGTTCCATAATCCATCAGGAAACAAGGATCTTTATATCACTTATCTCTGCCATTCTTAGAATAAAGGATTGGTACCAAGATGGCCACTTCACTTCTAGGGCTTTCAGTTCATATTGTGAATATGAAACAAGAGGAAAATTAATAGTTGACACCAGCATATTTTTGCTAAATATCATTGGCTAGAATTACGTAGTATGCACACTATGATTTACAAGGGAAATTGGTGAATTAGGTTTCATAGCCTCCATATTTCATGTAGGAAAATGAGAATGGGGTTGCGAATGACTTTTGTGCGGCCACTTCAGTGATTTCCATAGTGGGAAATAACTGATTTCTATTCTGTGAATCTTATGTGGCCTCACATATCTTCTTTTTGCTCTAGCAAGAGGAAGATTTCATCACTGAGAGTGGCACTCTTGTGTTGCAGTTCATTTCTTGTGGTGTTTTGTAGATGACATTACACCATCCTCTAGTTTCCAGTGGCACAGATGAAAAGTTCAATTCCAATTGGATTATAATCTGAACGATAACTTGTTCTTTCTCCCTGGGAACATGTAAGAATTTTTTGTTTATCCAAAGAATTCAAGAATTCACCAGTGTGTGAGTGAATGAGTTTTATCTCATACAGCAGCTGATAACTTGGTTATTTCTTTCCATCTGCATACTTTGGTCTTTCTCCAACTCAAGAAAATATTTTCTATCATTTGTTTAAATATTACTTCTTTCTTTCTGTTTCCTTTTTCTTCAGAATACCTATTGTTCATATACTACGTCTCCCAATATCTTTTCAAATTATCTTATCTTTTTCCTTTAGAGTCTCCTGTCTTTGTATTTGCTTATGCATTTCAAGATAATTCTCACTTGTGATTTTCCAGGCTGCAAAACCAAGCCTCAGCAGTAACCGTTTTCTTCTTTAAATCTCTTTATTATTATTATTTTTGTGATAAAATTGTTCTGAACACCAGAAATTGATTATATTAGTATTGTTTGTTCAAAATGTTATTTCTCTGCCTCTGCAGCTTTATTTCAGTCATCTCTTTCTCCCTTTCTCTCTCTCTTTATTTCCTCTGTGCTCTTCCCTGTAATTGCTAAGCCCTCTTTGTTTTGAGATCAGGATTTGTTGTTCAAGTATATTAAATAGTGATAGGCAAAGTAATGAGTGCTGTCACAGGCTGGGGCATAGTAGCAGGCAGCTGACACCGGCATCCTGATCCAAATTTGCTTTATACTTTTCAAACTTCAGCAGCAGAAAAGACTCAATCTGCCCTTCCAGTTCTTTCTTAGACTGGAATACAAGGAAATGCAGCTCATTCACATGCCTTCTGAGTGCTCCAAAGACCTCTGAGTGCAAAGTCTTCCTAGGACATGGTGTATGATACTTCCTGGTCTTCTCCCAGGCTTGTGTCTCACTAAGCTGATTTCCAGTCTCTGTCTGTGACAAGGAAGGGAAGGACCTGGAGAAAAAAATCTTCATTACATGTCTCTACTGGAAACCCGTCAGAAACCAGCACCTCTCTGAAACTTAGATACCCATTGTCTTATATGCTACTTGGCTCAGAGAGACTCAGTTTGGAATTGAGACTGGAAAAACTGGCAGCTTTGTTTGGGTTGTCATGTTCCTAGAGCTCCATTCCTCCACAATATCCTTATTTTAAGAACATATCTTTTTTTGTTTTTTTGATTGGCACCTGTGCTAACATCTGTTGCCAATCTTTTTTCTTCTTCTTCTGCCCAAAGCCCCCCAGCACATAGCTATATTCTAGTTGTGAGTGCCTCTGGTTGTACTATGTGGGATGCCACCTCAGCATGGCCTGATGAGCAGTGCCGGGTCTGCACCCAGGATCCGAACCGCCAATACCCTGGTCCGCCAAAGCGGAGCACGCAACCTTAACCACTCGGCCACAGGGCCAACCCCTTAAGATTTTATTTTATTCTTCTAATGTTTTTATTGGCTTGAGATAAGATTATAACTTAGTTACTGATTTTTTTTTTTATCCTTCTTAGCTTTTCTTTTTCTCTTACATTTTTAATTTTAGTTTATAGGTTAATTGCGATTGGGAGCTTGTCTTATGTTTATTTTTATCTGTTTCCTCTTGTTCTCTTTTTCTACATTCCCCCATCCTACTTTCCTGGCGATCATCCTGGCTCCCAGTCTAAAACCAGGTATATGAAGGCAACCAGGACGTAGTTTAAATTTTATTTTACACTGATAATGTGTATATCATAGATAGCCGTACTAAGAAAGAAGCCCAGTCCTCCAAGATGATTACAAACTTTTTCTACTTACTAAAATCCACTACCTTTCAAGGCTTTTTTGACAGAAACCAACACACAAAAAATCATGCATTCTAACCTGGTGCACAATTGTCTATGTTCGTATATACATATCAAGAAAATAAACTTCACAAAAGAAAACATATGAAGATTTACATGTGATATACTCTAATATTCTTTCTTATATACTATTTTATTTTTGTTAAAAAAACACTGATTATGCCATTCTACATTGATTTCAAATCCATTAATGGGTTGAAACTTGCTGTTGAAAAGTACTGATCCAGCTTCTCTGAGTATGAAGCTTTATTAAAACTGATCTCTTGAGAGTATTTCTCCAGTTTTTATCAAATCATTTTTATAGGCGGTGGAACTTCATATACTTTCTGGTGTCAAGCAATGAATCTGGTTCAAGCTGTCTGCTTCTCAGGGGATATGTGACTGTGCAGCAGCCCCTTCAGGAGTCTAGAAAGCTTGAAGCACCAGCCCCACCTACTGCTACATTTTTCTTTTCTATAATGGCCCACAAAAATCTTCGTCTGATTTTTGCATGTGAATATCTTATTGTTTTATCTATTTTTGCTATGTGCTTATAGATCAGAGGCATATTCACAGTTTAAACTTAGAACATCAATCTTGAAATAAATTAATGAATTTGATCATTTTATAAAGAGAATTTCAAATATTAATTAATGTCATATGAAATCTGTATATGGACACAAAATACAAAATGATAAGTACAAGAGCAATTTATTTATGGAAAATATATGTGTATTTGGGCACGGGATACATGAACAAAAAATAAGCACACAGTTCCAATAAGTGTTAGCAAAAGTATTACAAATACTTGCCATCTTAAATTTATAAAATATGTTCTGTGCCTTTCTTCATGTGCCTCTAAAATGAGATAACTGTTATGTTAACATGTTTTGTGTGTGTTTTAAATGCTTTTTTTCTCTTATGATTACCTGCACTGTTTTCTAGTCCATATTTTATATCTGTTACTGAACTACATGCACTGCTTATCTCATAAGAATGTCATTAAAAGAAAAATGAGATCAATGTTGTGAAAGCACTCCCAGCACACACAGCAAAATAAATACATTATGTAAATGTAGCATACGATTACCGTTAGTATTATTATTATCCATTAGAAGGCCAGTATGCTTTATCTAAGAGTTATGTTAATGAATGACTCTAAAAAGTTCTCTCATGTTTCACTTAGGCAAGCATTAAAGTTGCCAGTATATATTTTTCCTTTAATTATGAAATATGAGAGCAGCTCAGAATTTTATTTGCTTTTTCTTGTCATATAATATTTACATGCTCATCTTTCTCCTTCTATATAATGACTTTAATATGTGTTTACATAGTGATTTCCATTTACTAAGTGCTTGACCATCATTTATTAGTCAATATTCTTTGACATACACAATAATTATTCAATAAATGTCAATAAGCTTTATATGCAAGATGATGTGACAAAGGAGTTCTTTTCTTAGCTTATGTATAAATATAAAAAATCACAAAGAATATGTTAGTTATTTCAGATTGCCCAGTCAGTGGCGGAGGTGAAATTAGAACTCAGATTTCTAGCTTTCATCATCTTTACCAGTGTTTCTTAAACTTTGGGAATTGGGAAACCCTGCTGGGCAACATTTTATGCTTTAGAAGCTCAGCTTCTGTGGTGATATTGAGACATAGTCTGGGATGACAGCTCGGGTATAAATTAAACATAAACATAGTGATCATACTTTCTTCCCTGAAAACCAAAGAAATGCCTCATAGAATCCTATTGCTCTTTGGAACATGGTTAGAAAATTAATAGCATAAACCATTGTACTCAAAATGTGTGCTATGGGCAACCCTTGAGTCCACTTAGAACAGAATTTTATTGATGTGCAAGGAAAAAAAGAAGTGCATTCATTATTTTTAAAGTTGTTTTGTTAAAACTGAAGGAAGTTACAGAGCCTGTGATATGCTCATTTTCAACAGAAATATCTCAAAGATGGATTTAGTTTGCAATATTTTCCCCAAATATTTGGCCATAGAGTCCTTTTATCAGTAACAACAAAAATCTATTTAACACCAATGGTCCTCTGGTATGGACTGAATGCTTGTATCCCCGCATAATGTATATGCTGAAGCTTGCTCCCCAATGTGATGGTGTTTGGAAGTGGAGTCTTTGGGAAATAACGAGATCACGAGGGTGGAGCCCTTAAGAATGGGATTGGTGCCCTTATAGAAAAGGACACGAGAGAGATGATCTCTCTCTTGGTTACAGTTATGAATTTATGAATTGTTTACCATGGGCCAGAAGCTGCACTAAATGTTCTGCATCATTTCATTTAACACTTAAAACAATCTCATGGTGCAGATAAGGAAACTGATGTAGAGAGAGATACATACTTAATACAATGTTTCATATGTAGTCAGTGATAGAGCCTGGACTCAAACTTCTTCTTTCAGTTCGCAGAATTTACATTTTAATCAATGAGACAAATTGGCTCTCAAAAAGTTCGCGATTGAGTGTTTTTGTTTGTTTTGTTTTTAACTCTTAAGGGAGTACAACACTTGTTTTACAGAATGCACTTTGGTGCCATGAGAAAAGTTTCTTTTTGGAAGCTATAATTATTTCCAAACTATGCTGTGAATAAGAAGTTTTCAGAAGGAAACAACAGGTAAACGGCTCTTTCTTTGAAAAGATAGTCAGGGAAAGAGACTGCTCTTTACTCTATCTTATCTTTCCGAAAAGTAACCCTTCATCAGTATCAAACAAATGCAACCTTCTCTGCAAAGCTTTCCACAACTACTCCGTATACTAATAGGTCATCATTCCCTTTGGATCCTGGTAGCAAGCTGTGATTTTTTTACCCCATGTTTCATCTCCTATGACTATCTCACTAAAGAAATTTTCAGGTTCTCAGTTGTATCTATAGTTATTTTGTACCTAGTTCCATATTATGTGTAGTTGGCTTTTAAAATATACTGACCATTGGAATACATGAAAACTTGCTTGACTATTTTTTGTTGTTGGTGGTGGTGAGGAAGATTGACCCTGAGCTAACATCTATTTCCAATCCTACTCTTTTTTTGCTTGAGGAAGATTGTCACTGAGCTAACATCTGTGCCAATCTTCTATTTTCTATGTGGGATGCCACCAAAGCATGGCTTGATGAATGAGTGTGTAGGTCTGTGCCTGGGATCTGAAACTGCAAACCCCAGGTCACTAAAGCAGAGCACATGAACTTAACCACTATGCCACTGGGCCAGCCCTAAATTTGCTATACTTTTAGGTAACATTGAATGGACTGAAAATATCTCTTTAAGCTGGTCTCTATTTGTATGAATCTTGTTTAATTTCAAATAAGTCAAATTTTTGTAGATCCTCGTGAACACTTTCTTCGTATCTGATGCTACTTACATTCATTGGTCTGAGCCCTCACTGGAGAATATCCTGAGCAAAAAGAATCAAGAAAATTTTTGTTATGTTTATTGCCATCATTTCTGCTATTGGGTTTCAGTTGGTTTTGCTTCCTAAATAGCTTTTCTCTGTAACTATCAAAGGGCCGTGCCTGACATGGCAAGAAAGGTGACACATTGAGACTATGACAGATTCAGCTTCATCTCTGACTGATTAATATCAATCTTCACACTCAAACTCCATACAAAATTCAAATATGAAAGAGATTTATACAGCTTTTATGGACATGAAGCACCAAAATTTGAAAATTGTGAACAAAAATGTGTGCAAGTAAGTCACATGTTAAGAAGAAATTCCATGTCAATTTTTCTTTATAAAAATATGGTAACATATTATTTAAATATATTTGATTCACTCCGTATTCTATGCATCCAATTGGTATAAGTCCTCCCACGTGCACTCTGTACAGGGCTTTAACAGGTGCCCAAAGAACCAGAGGTAAATGGGAGTTTGCTTTATAGAACTGCTAAGATATATTTGACTAGAGAGCTGAGAGTTTTTTCAGTGAATATTCATAATAGTCATACTTTTTAATTATGTCTTGGGAGAAACTAATTCTTTGTCAAGGGAAAAGGCCAATACAAACATTTACTAGGTGCTAAGTAAAAATAACAATACTTCTATCATATATATCTTTTTGTCACATACCACCTTGTGAAATAGGGCTTATTATCTCATTTTACAGATGAGAAAATGAGGTTGACAAAACTGTTCCAGTCAGACAACATATCAGAGATTATGAACCCGGCCAGCCTCAGTACAAGAGCTGCACATTTTCCATTGTACCATTCAGTGCCTATTTAAGCACACCCCAGAAGATTTATATAACACTTTGAAATCCCCCTTCTCACGAATTTAGATATCATTTAACTGGTCATCCACTCTCAAATTATCCCATGACTACAATAACACAAGGTAGTGGATTTCCTGCCTGTGAACCAGTAAAACATGCATTTACATCTCCCATCTTCCTCAAGCCAAGGTTAAAGCAAGTTTGCTCATCTGGCAAATGATACCAACTTGCCTTAGGTTATCAGAAAAAGCTTACATCACCTCCCACATAAGAAGGGCCAGACGGAGATATCTAAGATGGGGCTCACCAACCACATACACCCACTTTTTCTTACTTATACCCACTTGCACAAAACGTTTCAGTCAGTGATATGATTGGTTAGAAGCGATAATGAATAAAGCTTCAAACATTTACAGGTTTATTATTCTTTTCTCATAATGAGCGATTTTAAGGACATTAGGCCAAGGCTGTAGCAACTCAAATGCGTCATCAAAGATCAAGCCTCCTCTGCCTCTGCTCTCCATCCTTGGGTGTTGTCTTTGACTCAATCTCAAAATGGGATGGAGCTTCCAATACTGAAACTGTAAGGCAGGAAGAGGGAGCAGAAGACCCTGGTCACATCAACAGTAACCTCGGACTGTTTTCCAAATATAGAGCCTAAGCAGCTTCACAATTATTTGGTAGGAAAGAATTAATAAAATAAGAAAGTACTGTGCTTTGTGTATATCCTTAAGCACAATACACATATGATTTGGGGAAATTATTCCCTTAGGTTTTGTTATACATTACTTTCACTGGCATACAAAAATCAACTCTTTCTTTAATTGGATATCTGACACTTCCACTGAAATCTGCCCATTTTATACATGATTACCAAAGACTGTAACTTTAAAGACTTTAGTTAAATTAACAGTTTATCTTAAATTCGCTTTAATGTTAGTTTCCTCCCTGAGCCCCGAGCCAGCCATCAGTCATCCTTTGCTACATTCTTTCCAGCTTCTAAGACTAAAATTTGATGACTTTTTATTTTATTTATTTCTTTTAAAGTAACATGAAATTGTGTATAGAAAAATATATATTCTACACATTACATATATATGCGTTTTAAAAATATTCCCACTAGACAGAAGTAACAACTGCTAAATTTTTGTGATGCTCACTTCTTTGCTTTTTGTAAGAAATGAAGCATTATAAATGTATCTAAGGTAGCCTTTAACAACTCTCAACCCCTACATTCCCTTCTTCTGTAGGCAAGCCTTTTCAGCATTTTGACATGTATAATATGTTGTTATTTTACTCATATACGTGGGTATCCATAAACGATATTTCTTACTGTGGTGTCTTTTAAATCTTTTTAATAAAAATGAGAACTATGTATATTTATATAGCATTTGTCTGGGTTATTCCATGAGACTTTTGACAATTCCTTGTATCTTTTTAAATTGCCATATAGCATCCCATTTTGCAAATATATCACATTTTTCAGCATATAAAAGTACACTCTAAGTATTCCCAATTCCTACTTTTACCGAAAGATAAAATGATGAAATAAACACCCTAGTAAATTCACATTGTGAGAATGGAGATTAATCTTTCTAGATTGTATACTCAGAAGTGGAATTCCTGAGTTACAATGTATACAAATTTTAAAATTTACAAAGTATTTGGTTGAATCATATGAAATTTCTTTTTTTAAAAAGATTGGCATCTGAGCTAACATCTGTTGCCAATCTTCTTTTTTTTTTTCTTTTCTTTCTCCCTGAAGACCCCAAGTACATGGTTGTACATTCTGGTTGTAGGCCCTTCTGGTTGTACTATGTGGGACGCTGCCTCAGCATGGCCCGATGAGCGGTGCCATGTATGCTCCCAGGATCTGAACCCACGAGACCCTGGGACACTGAAGCAGAGTGCATGGAACTTATCCAGTCGGCCATGGGGCTGGCCCCCATATAAAATTTTTTAAACTGTCAGTTTCATACAGTTTGACCTGAATATTTCAAATTGCTCTTTAGAGTGACTATACAAAGCAACTGTATGAGAATGCTATTTTTGACACCGTTGCGATACTTTATATTATCAAAAATCTTAATTTTTACCAAGTTAATGACTGAAAAATTATTCTTTACTTTTGTTACATATATATTTTATTATATATATTTTATTATGTATATATTAATGTTATTGTATATATTCGATATATATAGAAAATCATTAAATCATACAAAATGTATTCTATTTTACCTGGTTACTTTAACTTAACCTTATCTTTGTGTGTTTTGAGTCTTTACGAATTTTGTTTTAATGTCCTTTGCCACACGGAAGTTATTTTGTGGTGTAGTAATTTAATCTAACTTTCGCTTTTCCTTGAATAGTATGTAAAGAAGAGAGCACGTACTTGGTCTGTTTCCCCACACTTTATCCTCAGTATCTGTGCTTAGCTCTTAGTAGGAGCCTAATAAATATTAATTGAATAATGATTAAATTTTCTTTTTGATTTTTTCTTCATGCATTTTTAAAGAAAACAAATTCTATCCTGAAACCAAGATAGTTTCCTATGTTATAGTTAATTTGCCCTTATAAATAAAATAAACTGTATTTTATATCAATCTTTATTAATTTATTTAAAAACTTATTTGGGATTTATTTCTGTAATGTCGTGAAGTGTGTAGTTAAATTTCTTCTCTTAAAATGAAATGTCAGGTGCAGCAACACCATATATTAATACTCATAATTTTAATAATAATGTATTAACATTAATGTACATTGCTACTTTTGTCAAGGTAACCTACATGTATAGCACTGTTTCTCTGGTCTCTTTTCTGGCCCATTGCTATGTGCCCCATGCCAAAGTTATGTTTAAATGGCTTTGTTAGTGATAGCTCTTGTAATCTGTTTCTCTCTTGTCTGCTCCATTTTCAAAACCTATCTTCAAACAGAGTTTCTAATCTTAGTTATTTGGCTACTGTTAAGCCCATGAATCAGGGCAGGCAGCTCATTTCAAGTAATAATTCAGATTATTATCCACCAGTAGTTTATCCTACTCACTAATGAGAGTAGAACATTGTTTATTCTTAGATGCAAATATTTTGGGCTTCCTGCTGTGCCAGAGGTCTTTTACCTTAACCCTTCCTCTGTGTGCACAGAGACTACAGCACCGAGATAGCTGTTTGGTCCTGGTCCACCGGCAGCCACCAAGCTTTAACTCCCATCCAAGACAACAACATTCCGGATGCGTTGGGTTTTCTGTTTCTTGATTTCAAGCTCATCTTTACATTTTTAAAATGTGTCTAAATATTTTATAAGTTATTTCTATTTTTTTTGAAAATAAAGGGACAATCATGAATCTGTGTGTTGAATCTTCCATCTTTACTCAAACCCCCTTTTTGTTCTAATATCCTCAAGATTCGAGATATCACTGTAATCCAATAAACTCAAATCTGTTGAGATGCATGTGAATATCTCAATTTGGCCTTTTAAAAAAATCTTCCTCTACCTTTAAGCCAAATCTGTTTGTAAAAAGCAATGAAATATTCAAATCAGTGAGTGGAGGAGGATATATTTAGGCAGCTTTCCTACCATTGGTTTGATTGTGATTGTCTGGTAGCCATACTGGCCCAAATAGACAACTGATTGCTAATGTGCTTTATTGCCCTAAAAGGCCAAGGGTTAAAAGATGTCTGTTCAAATTTCAGATATAAGATCATCTCAGACTATAAGATGGTATAAAAATATCACCTCCCAGAATATCACACACTTCTTTGAAATTCGTGAAAGCAGAAAGGAAAAACACTCAATATTAGAAAATTAACACAAGCACTGGAATGTACTATATCTTAAGTAAAAAAACAGATTTTAGTACATTCAGTAGCCAAAATATGAGACTAGCCAGTCTTATATGGAAATGTGGGAAATGGAGAATCTATATCTTGTCAATGAAACATTCAAAAAGGGGTTGGGCAAATTGATTCAGAGCCAAGAATAGAAAGCGACTCCCTTTCATGTAAAGCTTCCTTGAGCTATTTCCAAACAATATCCATACAGTTGGCAAAGTTTAAATGGAAATACGTTAGTGTTAATTTGTGCTTACAAAAAAAATACATAGTTTATTTTAAAACAGAGGAGTGTTAATAGTCCATTCCAAAATTTAGTTGTAGTTGTTTTACTTATTTTCTTTCCTTTTTCCCTCATATTGAGAAGAAAAAGGAATAGAAATTAAGACAGGACTGAAAAACAGAGAAAAATTATGACAAGACTGGAAAGACTCAGGAGAAGATTAAGAGGAATATAGCAACGTTAGGAACCCTTACGACTAAATTTAAGGAATTATTGAATATGTAGTGTGATCTGTATATGCACTAAAATTGCTTTGCATATAACATAATAATACAATACATACCAATGTTTATATCCATTCTCTTTTCAATTCTTTTTTTTCACATAAACTTTGTACTGAAGTGAAGCATACTTTATAGCCGGTATATGTCAGTGTCTAGCTTGAGGGAATTTTACAAAGTAAACATTCATTTATACTACACCCAGATCAAGAAAGAGAACATTACCAGAATTCCAGAAACCCACTGGATTCCCTTCCCAGTCATTACCTCCCACTCGCCAAGGGAAACCATTGTCCTGGCTTTTGTATTAGTCTTTTATTTATGAGTTGCTAATTGCTATAGATTTGCTGGTTTTCAACAACCTGAGTTTATTATCTCACAGTCTCTATGGGACAGAAGTTTCGGTAAAGTTAGCTGGATGCACTGCTCAGAGTCCCACCAGGCTATAGTCAAGGCGTTGGTCATGGCTGTGATGTCAACTGGGCTCATGGTCCTCTTTCATGTGATTGTAGGACAAATGTCATTCTTTTCTGGCTGACTGTCAGTTGGGGATAATTCTCACCTGGAGCCCTCTCTTGGATCTTTGTTACAAAATTGTCTTCATAGGCAATTCGCAAAATGGTTGCTTACCACTTTAAGGCCAGCAGGAGAATCTCCCACCTTCAAATCTACAGTGAGGGCCTACAATCTCTTTCAAAGCACTCACCTAATTAGGTCAAGTGCATCCAAAATAATCTTCCTTTAGATTAATTCAAACTCAACTTATTAGAGACCTTAATGACATCTTCAAAATGCCTTTACTATTACCATTTAATGTAAACTAACCATAAAAGAGAAATTAAGTCATTTACACAAATCCCACCCACAATCAAAGGAAGGGGATCACACAGTTTGCATACACAAGTGGGAGTGAAACTTGCAGATCACTGATCTTAGAATTCCATCACATTCCATACACTACAGATTGGTCTTCCTAATTTTGAACCTTATATTAATGAAATCATATGATATATACTCTTTTGTGTCTGACTTCCTACATTCATTAGCGTTTTTATGACGTTCTTCCAAGCAGTTGTGTATAGCAGTGACTTATGCATTTTCATTTTTGTATATTTATCCTCATTATTTCCATTTTATGAATATATAAAAATGTATTTATCCATTAATTGCTATTGAACAGTTCGGTTGCTTCTTGTTTTGTACCAGTATGACCATATTTGTATCTTTCAGTGAACATGTGTACATATACATTTCTGATAGATATATACTAGGAGTTACACTCAGCTTTAGTGAAAACAGACAATGAATTTTCCCAAAGGTTATAAAAAAAATTTACATTCCAACCAACATTTTATGTGAGCTCTAGCAGCTCAACATTCTCACCAAAACATTGTATTAACAGCCTTCTTTTTCATTTTGCCATTGTGTGGTTGTGTATCACTATTGTGTTGTGAATTTCCACCATGGTTAATGAAGTAATGCACGTTTTCAAGCCTTTCTCTTTTTTTGGCTTTTTTGATGTCTGTGTTGTAAAATTGCAATTTAAATCACTTGGCCATTTTTCCGTATGTCTGTCTTTTATTTATTTTTTATTGATTTGTAGGAGTTCTTCATATATTTTCAATATAATTCCTTTAACAGATATATACATTGCAAACATCTACTGTTATGTGACTTTCTTTTTTTATTCTCTCAGTAGTATATCTTAGGTGAATAGAAATCAAAATCTTAATATAGTCTTGGTTATTTTTCTATTTATTATCATCACTTTTTGCATCACACATAAAAAATTAGTTTCCTAAAATGGATTTACCATTTTATATCCCATATGCAGTTCATATGGGAGTTCCAACTTGTTCATATCCTCATCAGGACTTGATATCATCAGTCTTTTTAATTTTAGCTATTCTAATGTAGGGGAGGAAGACATTTACTCTTCCCAAATGTGGGTTTGTCTGGCCGGAGAACGATTTAAATTCACATGAGACAGAATAGCAAGAGAAAATTAAACAAAGCTTTATGAGGAACCATTCCCTGGGGCCTTTCTTCCCGAAGGAAGAAAGGGCACTGAAAAAGTGGGGTGCACAGAGTGGTTATATACCCCCAAACAGGGTGTTTCACATATGATTGAAATGTCCCTTTTACAATAGTCAGGAGGCTGCTCTGTCAGCACAGCGCTTGATGGTATCAGTGCAGGTGGGGTCCAGCCACTGGGTGGTCCCACAACTTTTAGATAAGAATAAAATCAGATTAAGTAAAGGCCAGAAGCCACCATCCTAAATCAGTTACATGAGGTTGCCAGACAGTAACCAACTTAAGTTCTTGCCTTTGGCATTGATTAAGAGTTTCCAGAGATAAGGCAATCCCCCCTTCCTCCTGGTGCAGAGGGGGAGGCATGGAGATTTCCTTCACAAATGCAAATTTCTCTCCAAGGGCAAGCAAACTCTGCTCCTTGGAGCCTGCTTCTCATCTGCAGTTTTAAAATTAACCAGCCTAAAATAATCCTCATCAATCCCTGAGAGAGAATTTTTGACAATTCTGTATTTTAATTTATATCTGATCCAATTTGTCAACTTTCCTTATGAAAAAAGTTTAAATTTAAAATATATTAGATAACATTCCATATTTAGTAGAGACATTAAAAAATGTGTTGAAGAGGATTCTACCTCTGGAATGGTGGCAGGAAAAGCTTCATGGACCTGTTCCCTAGTGAAACAGCCATAAACTGGTAACAATCATTTAAAATATGGCCATTTAAAATCTCTGGAGGTTGTCCCAAGGCCATACAGCAAATGAAGAAACATTTATTCAATAAAATCTTCTAAGTCTTGGCAAGAACAGATAGAAAAGATAGAATCTGTGGCACCTCCAGGTGTGTGATCAAGAAGATGGAGCTTCCTTGCTCCCTAACTCCCAGTAAAGGGCTGAGAATAAACACTGGAAGAGGCAGACCACCACCATTTCTCGTCTCACTCAGCTCTAAATTTCAGAGGAGTTAAATTCCAGGCAAGCACAGGCAAGAAATCAGAAGCTCCCTTCCTTCTTAATCCCAACAGATATGGCAGAGGCTCTAGTCCAGCTCTGGGAAGCTGAGAAAAGTGGAGCTCTGATTTCCCTTGCTTCAGCTCACACATTGATTGAAGGATCCACCCTGGGAGAGGCAAACCAAGAAGACCAGAGATTACCACCTTACCAAGCACTCTATTTATTAACCAGGTGTGTCACCCCAAGAGATCTGTACCCTGTCCCTGCCCCCAGCCACAGACAAATAGCTCAGAGATTTTTTTCCACAAGAAAAGAGAAGCAAGTCATTAGAACAGAAGACAACAAAGCTAAAGGAAGTGCCTTTGTTTGGAGCAGAGGGTGGGGGTGATCAAGCCTAAGGGCATTCTTGAAAACAATGGAGATGTTGGTGGTAAGCCATTAAGAGAAAGCTGGATGCTCCATGGGAGCAAGAAACTAAGTAGCCAGCTAGATTACCAGAAAGAACTAGAGAAAGCCACAGCTAAGAGGAGGCCTCCTAGGTTTAAAACAAACCTCACAGATAGACCTCAAAAACTACCCATGCAAAGAGTACTGAATTTAATTGGATCAGATCATGGAACAATTTATGCCCCAGGATGCTGTCAAAAACAATAGAGCAATTATTCAAATATTAGTGGCGCCTAACAGGTGGATATGATACCAACAGAGGCCAAAAGCTAAATAGAGAGATCAGCGAAAAAGTAAGTCGAGGAGCAGATTGATAAAATCACTGTCATCTCAGAGTAATTGTACACAAGCCCAAGACTATCAACTGTGAGGAGCAACATCATAGGTTTCACATTGTGAAAGAAATAGACTTAACTAAAGTATTTCAGCCAACTCACTAAAGAAATAAACAAACAAACTACAACTGCAGCAAGCCCCAGGGAGAGGGGATCAGTATTCAACCTTGATATAATAAATTACCTAAAGTGTCTGATTTCCACTATCAATTTTGAGATCTGCAGAGAAAAGAAAGTGTGAAACACATGCAGGAAAAAAAAAAAAAACTATGGGCAATAGAAGATGTCTGTGAGAGGGCCCAGATGTTGAACTTAACAAATACTTGAAAGTGGATTTTATACATATTTTCGAGGAAATAAACGGACTTTGTTTGTAGAAATAAATAAAGTATGAGGACAAATGAATGCAAGCTAAAGACAATCAGAGATTTAAAAAAATAACCAGAGAAAGAATTTATTTCTAGCAGACCCATCTGATAGAAATAATAAAGAATATTCTTCAGAGTGAAAGCAAGTGACCACAGACAGTATTTTAAAATATATGAAATGCATTGTTAAAGGTAATTATGTAATTATAGAATATGAATGCATATTTTTCTCTTTTCTTCTCTTATTTTAAAAACAATTGTAGAAAACCATATCTATGTAATTGCATTGCTGGGGCCATAACATACCGAAGTTCAATATAATTGACAATAACTGCATGAAAGAGGTTAAGAAGAAACAAAGCTGTACTAGAGTAAGGAAATGACCCTAGATATAACTACAAACCACAGGAACAAATATAGAGAACCAGAACTATGAAGGTTAATATAATAAAGTCTATACATATATTCTTCCTTGGCTTTCTTATCCAACTTCTTTAAATGACAAAATTACATAAAGCAATATTATCAAAATGTATTGTTGGATTTGATAACCAACATCTTAATCTCAAGTTCATGTGCCCATGCTCAATAAGCCAATCATTGAGTCATGGTGCTTGGGGTGGAGAAAAGTTTATTCCAACTGGCCCAAAGGAGAAGGTGGGAGGATCAATCCTCTCAAATCTGCATTAACAAAAGAAGCAAGCAGGAGCTTTTATAGAGCTAAGGGGCTTGGGAGGAGGAGTTTCAGAGAAACAAAGGAGAAATCCACATTTCTTTCAAGCCAGATAAGCTCTTGGGCAATCAGACTTCTGGGTGTCAAAGGCAGCTGGGGACTGGTTTTCTGGTGATCATAACTTCCTTGAAGGCATTCTTTTTCTCGTGTAAAACAAGCTCATAAATCCTTGTGACTTATGAGTCACCCTTAGGTTAAACAAGAAAACAGCAAATTAGCAAGATTAGCTTCCTTTCATCTGTGTCTGTGTTGGGTACAGTGTTGAAGGAAAATCACGTTCTTATTGAATATTTACAGTAACCCTCAGGTACTTGGCTTCAGGTTCATATATATATGAAATAGAACAAAAAGAAAGAATAGGGAATAGAGCTATATAGGAATAATATTTCTATATACCACTGGAATTGTTAGTATAAATCTGAAGTAGATTCTGAGCAGTTATGAGGTTTAAGATAAGCCCTACAGCAACCACTTAGAAAAATTAAAAATGTTCGAAAAAAATTTTTAAGGAAATTGAAATTTTACACTAGAAAATATTCACTTACTGCAAAAGAAATCAGTAAAAGAGGAATAGATGAAGAAAAAAGACAGAGGCAACAAAAAGTAAAATGGCAAATGTAAATCTAAACATATTAATAGCATTAAATGAAACTGGATTAACAATCCAATCAAAGGTCAGAAATTATCAGTCTAGAATTTAAAAAGTTCTGATAGATGCAGTCTATAGGAAACATATTTTTGATTACAAGATACAAACAAGTTGAAGCAAAACAATGAAAAAATGATATAGCATGGTGAAGGGAAAATGGAGGCACTATGGACAATTAGAGTGGAGCAGTTTCCGGTGCACATGACTCAACGTGTCCGCTGGAGGCAGTGCATGCACTGAACTGTGCCAATGTAAACATATCTTATGTAACCCGAGATGGCTGTGTCACTTTTGTGTAAAAATCACATAAAAACAGCCACAGGAGAAGCCATGGGGCTCCCTCCCCCTGCTGAACAAAGAGGATAGGCATATCTACAGTGCCATTGGCTCCGTGCATCTTTTTTCAACTCCCTGAGCCCCATGGTCCAGTCCTCTGCCGTTTCCTTCCTGCACACACATGGAAACAGCAAGAGTAAGAAAATTGGAAGGCTATGCTAACATCAGGCCAAATAGGCCTTAAAACTAACAAATGTTACTAGAGACAAAGAGGGACATTTTATAATAATCAAAGGGCCAATCTACTGGATGATATATGACAATTATGAGCATATATACATCTAACAACAGAACCCCAAGATGCGGAAAACAAAAACTGACAGAAGAGAAGGAAGAGATTAACAATTCAAAATTAATAGTTGCAGACTTCCATATCGCATTTTCAATGTGGAGAGAACACCCAGCAGACGATTAACAAGGAGCAGAAGACTTAAACAAGTCTGTAAACCAGCTGGACCTAAGAGACTCCTACAGACAATCTGCCCAATGAGAGCAGAATACATGTTTTCTCAAGTGCATATGTGACGTTCTCCAAGAAAGACTATAAAACAAGTTTGGTCTTAAAGCAAGTCTCAGCAAATATTTAAAGGATTGAAATCATACAAAGCACATTCTCCTATAATGGAATGAAATGAGAAATCAATAAAAAGAAATTTGGGAAAATCAGAAATATGTGGAAATTAAAAAGCACGCTCCTAAATATTCAATGAGCCAAAGAAAAATGACAATGGGAATTAGAAAATACTTTGAAAAGAATGAAAAACACAACATCCGAAAGTTAGGAGATGTGGCAAAGTACAGCTTAGAAGGATATTTAAAGCCGTAAATCACTGTATTTAAAAAGAATAATGATCTCAGATTAACAGTTTAACTTTCCACCTGAAGACATGGGAAAAACAGCATACTAAACCTAAAGTAAGCAGAAAAAGAAAATGAAAGTTTGAATAGAAATTGATGAAATTGATAATAGAAAAACAATAGAGAAAAATTGACAAAATAAAAAGTGGATTATTTGAAAGATCAAAAAGATTGACAACCCTTTAGCTGGAATGACCAAGAGAAAAAAAAAAGAGAGAAGTCTAAAAATTACTAAAATCAGGAATGGAAGGGGGATATCATTTCTAACTTTCAGTAAATGAAAGGAATCATAAGGTCATATTATGAACAAATGTATGCCAACAAATTACATGATGAAGGCAAATTTATAGAAAGACACAAATTATGGAAACTAACTTGAGAGGAAATAGAAAATCAGAATAGATCTTTTACAATTAAAGATTCAATTAGAAATTTTTTTAAATTCCCAGGAATAAAAGCCCTTGCCAACATGGCTTAACTGTGAATTCTACTAAATATTTAAAGAAGAACTAAAACCAATATTTCCCAAACTCTTCCAAGAAATAAAAGTACAGGGAACACTTACCAGTCCACATTATAAACCAGTAGTACATTTATACCAAAATCAAAGACCTCACAAGACTTAGAAGATACAGACCAATATCTTTTATGAATATCAAAACAAAAATCCTCTAAAACTGAATCTGAAAACATATAATAAGGATTACATAAGTGGAATTTATCACAGAAATGAATGTTGTTTTGACTTCTGAAAATAAAATTATGTAATAAACCATGTTAGTAGAATAAAGTAAAAAAAAACAAATTCTCATTTTAATAGTTTCAGGAAAAGTAATAGACAAAGAACAACACCTTTTCATGATAAAAAGTTGACAAACTAAGAATAGAATGCAAATTTCTTAACCTGTAATAGAGCATCTAGGAAAACCTGCAGCCCACATTATACTTAATGAGTAAAAACTAAAGAATTTTCTTCTGAGATCAGGGAAGAGATAAAAATGTCTGTTCCTACCATTTCTGTTCAACATTCTACCAGAAATTCTAGCCCTGGCAATTGGGCATGGCAATTAAATAAAAGGAAAAGAAGAGGTAAAACTATCCCTATTTGCAGATGACATAAATTTGAAGATCAAAATCTCAAAGAATCCTGTGAAGAAAACACCACAATAAGAATGAATATTTAGAAAGTGAAATTAAGAAAATTCTGTTACCATAGCATCAAAAAGAATAAAATACTTAGTAATAAACTTAACAAGAGAAAAGTAAGACTTGTGTATAGCAAGCTATAAAATGTAATTGAAAGAAACTGAAGACTAAGGAAATGGTATGGTTCCTTTTCGCTCAATACTTCCTTCCTCAATTTCTTTCTTTCATCTCACAGGTTACTATAAGCAGCAAAGGGAAACCAAGTTGAGCCTTCCACATTTCGCTTGAAAATCTCCTCAGCTAAATATCCAAGCTCTTGACTTGCAAATTCTACTTTCTACCACTGAACAGCACAATGCAGTTTGGCCAAGTTCTACACCACTTTATAAGGATTGCCCTTTTTCCAGTTTCTAATACATGTTTCTCACTTCCGTCTGAGTCTTCTCCAGAAGCACCTTTGCCATTCATATTTCCAGCATCAGTCTGTTCCTGATGGTATATGTATTCTCTAAGATGATAGAAACTTTCTCTACAGCTTTCCTTACTTCTTTCTAGCCATTGCCAGAATTACTTTTAACATCCATATTTCTACCAACGAACTCTACAAGACAATCTAGGCTTTTGCTATCAAACGTCTCAAAATTCTTCCAGCCTGTATCCATTACCCAATTCCAAAGCCACTTCCACATTTTCAAGTATTTGTTATCATAGCACCTCAATTCCTGGTACCAAAATCTATAATAGTTTTCTAGGGCTTCTGTAACAAAGTAACAAACTGGTTAGCTTATAACAACAGAAATGTATTCTCTCACCCTTTCTGAGGCCAGGAATCTGAAATTGACATACTGGCAGTGCCATGTTTCCTCCAAGGTTCTCTTTAGAATTCTTCTATGCTTCTTACTTGCTTCTGGTGATGGCAAACAATCCTTGGCATTTTTTAGCTTGAAGCTGTGTCGCTCTAGTCTGTGTCATCACAGGACATTCTCCCTGTGTGTCTCTGTCTTCACATGAGATTTTCCTCTCCTTATAAGGACACCAGTAGTATCGGACTAACAGCCCATCCTACTCCAATTTGATCTCATCTTAAGTATTTGCATCTGAAATGACCCTAATTCTGAATCAGATCACATTCTGAATTATTGCGTGTTAGGACTGCAACACAGCTTTCTGGAGGATGCAACTTAATCCATAACAGACCTCTTCTTCATACCATACACAAAAATGAACTAAAACAGGTTGTAGACTGATACATAGGAGTTAAAATTATAAAACATTTAGAGAAAATATAAAAGGAAATCACTGTAACATTGGGTTAGGGAAAGCTTACGTGACACCAAAAGCACAAATGATAAAATAAAAATATCGGTAAATTGTACCTCATCAAAACTAAAACATTTTTGTTTCAAATGATACTATCAAGAAAGTGGAAAGACAACAGAAAGAAGGAGAAAAAATATTTGCAAATCATATTTCTCATAAGCGACTTGTCTCTGGAATATATAAAGAACAAGTACAAATCAATAATAAAAAGACAAGCCAATTAAAAATGGTCAAAGGATCTGAATAGACTTTTCTCCAAATAAAACATACAAATGGAAATAAGACTGTGAAATGAGTCTCAACATCATTAGCCATTAGGGAGATGCAGATTAAAACCAGTGTTAGACACCATTTCACATACACTAGACAGTCTATAATCAAAAAGTCAGATAAAAGCAAGGTTTGGCCAAGATGTGGAGAGAACCCAAATCCATACATGGCTGGTGGGGGTGTAAAATGATGCATTTGCTTTGGAAAATAGTCTGAAAATTCCTCAGAAAGTTATACATAGAGTTAACAAATGACTCAGCAATTCCACACCAAGGTATATACTTAAGGGAAATCAAAACATATCCACACAAAATTTGCTCATAGCAACATTGTTCATAATAACCAGAAAGGAGAAAAAGACAAATGTCCCTCAACTGATGAATGGCTTTTAAAATGTAGCATGTCTATGCAGTGGAATATTATTCAGCCATGAAAGGAAAGAGGTCCTGATACATGCTACAACGAGGATAAACCCTGAAAATGGTGTAAGTGAAAGAAGCTAGTCACAGAACACCACATATTGTATGGTTCCATTTATATAAGGTGTCCAGAATAGGTAAATCTATGAGGCAGAAAGTAGATTAGTGGTTGGCTGGGCTGTGGAAGTGGGGGGAATTGGAGAGTGACTGATTCTGGATATTGGGTTTCTTTTAAATGTTTTAAAATTGATTATGGTGATTGTTGCATAACTCTGTGAATGTACTAAAAACTATTGAGTTGTACACTTTAAATGGGAGAGTTGCATAGTATGTGAATTATATCTCAATAAAGTTGTTATATAAAACACAAGGGGTTGAAATATATATGATTATATAAAATATAGTATAAAATGAATTTTACGTACACAAATACAAGAAGTACATGCATATTATATGCAAATTCCCAATATACTCATTATTCAAATACTCTTGAACACTATTAATTGATTCTTATTTGGGGGGGGAAGATTAGCCCTGAGCTAACATCTGCTGCCAATCCTCCGCTTTTTGCTGAGGAAGACTGGCCCTGAGCTAACATCCGTGCCCATCTTCCTCTACTTTACATGTGGGACGCCTACCATAGCATGGCTTGATGAGCAGTGCCATGTCCACACTTGGGATCTGAACCCGTGAACCTGGGGCCACCAAAGCAGAACATACAAACTTAACTGCTGTGCCAACGGGCTGGCCCCAATTGATTCTTTTTATGTATAATCTTATAGAACCCTCTTAAGTTTGTGAAATGATCATATGCGATCACTCTCTTCATTTCACAGGTAAGGAAACTAAGACTCATGTTATTTTTTTTAACTTTAGAGGTCTGTTCTATGGCACAATAAACAATTTGTAAATGCCTTTGACGTTCAAGAGCCTACTTTAATTTAAAATATCAACTAAAAGTACATTAGCCTGAGAAATACAATGAATAAATTAAAAGACAGAAAAAATAGAAGTAACCTAAAAAAGGAATGGGATGAAGTTTATCTGCCCGTTCCATTTATCACTGCTGACAGGAGCCCAGGTAGATTAGTAAAAGAGAACTTGCTTCAAATTCAGAAAACCCAGTTCTGCCTCAGTTTACTAATCAGATATCCTGAAGCATGCCATTTAATATTTTCTTTTCATAGCTTTATCAAAATCTTTAATTTATCCCTATAAATTGATCCTAAATATCCTGCTATTCACCTTCAAAGTCTTTTTTTAACTGATGTGAGTTCACATAACGCCCTACGATATGGGTTGAATTTATCCCCCAGAAAAGAGATGTTGGAATCATAAACGCAATATCTCAGAATGTGACCCATCTGGAAATAGGCTCATTGCAGATTTAATTAATCAAGATTAGGACATTCAGGCATAGGGTGAGCCCTTGACCCAAGATGACTGATGTTCTCGTAAGAAAAGGAAAAAAGAGACAGAAATACTGACATCCAAGAAGAGAATGCCATGCCTCAGTGGAGGCAGAGGCTGGAGAGCTGCAACTTTGAGCCAAAGAACGCCACGGATTTCTGGCAAACCACCAGATGCCAGAAAGAGGCAAGGATTCTCCCCTATGGATTTCAGAGGCATCATTGCCCTGCCAACGCTTTGATTTAGATTTCTAGCTTCCAGAACTGTGAGACAAGAAACTTTTGTCACTTGCAGCCACCAGGTTTGTGCTATTTTGTCACGGCATCCCAGGAGACTTATACCCTCCCCAACCGACTTTGCCTAATAAGCCCTTATAAGTAATAACTCACACTTACTACACGCTTACTAACTGCCATGTATGGTACTAGGCGCATGGTATGCATTCTCATCTGTAACGAATTCAATAAAAAAGAAACAAATAAAACTCTTGGAAGTATGACACAATATTTACCTCTACTATTAGATTGTCTCTATTAGTGAAGAAACTGAAGTTGAGAAAGTTGCCTTGGATCAAAACTATTTTAAGAGTTGCAAGTCTGACGTAATGTGGCCTGACCCGAGACCTGTGTAATTAATCACCACACAGGTTAATCTATCTCAAATCTGTAATGCCTGGAAAGCTTTTTGTTTTAGAAATGACGATTGTAATTTTTCCCCATTTCCACTTAATCTCCATTAGACAAAAAACTAGCAGTAGAAATAGACTGTAAAATAATGAAAAAGTTTTCAAATTTTCTAGCAATCAATACTTTTACTGGAATAAAAAGCACTAAAGTCTACAATCAATTTAAAGAGTTAAATCCAGTCTTCTTTAATTCGATGGAAAAGATTTTTTGTCTCTTTTATTACAGGTACTCTTTCTATGTGTTTCAGTAAAGATAAATTGATGAAGAAGTTTTCCATTGAGGTCAATGCTTTCCGTTAAAAAAAATGCCAACCACTTGGGAAATGGTGCTTTTCTTTGTCTGCTTCATCATGAAACTTTCAAATCCAAGATCACTCATCGTTTGATGTCATATGGTCCTCTTGGTTTTTATTTCTTTTTGTATTTTCTGAAAATAATACATAGTAATAATAAAATATTAAGGCAGCCTGTGATTACAACAGTATACCTAACTTACTACTTAATGTGTTTCTCAAGTTTATAGTTATGACCACAAAATTAATGTTAGATGAAAGCCTTAAAGGGAAAGTAATGGAAAGTTTGATTATAACTTCTTAACCATTTAACAGAGACGTCTTGTGATCTTTTTATGATTTTCACTATTTTTGTGTTTTTTTCTGGTTGAACTAAACAATGATGCATAGTATTCACTTACTCATGTACTAAACTGAAAATATGTGTCCTAAGAAAGATGAAGTGGTGCTTTTTAACTTATTTTTAATAATTTTCTTTTTTACAGTCTCAGAGCTCATTTTTTTTTCTTTTAAAGATTGGCACCTGAGCTAACAACTGTTGCCAATCTGCTTCTTTTTTTTCTCTGCTTTTTCTCCCCAAATCCTCCCAGTACACAGTTGTGTGTATACATCTACTTTTTTCAGTTGTGGGTCCTTCTAGTTGCGGCATGTGAGATGCCGCCTCAGCATGGCCTGATGAGCGGTACCATGTCCGCGCCCAGGATCTGAACCGGGGAAACCCTGGGCTACTGAAGTGGAGCAGACAAACTTAACCATTTGGCTACGGGGTTGGCCCCTCAATGCTCATATTGACACATCAGAGTTTACTATATATAATCACCGAATCAAACATTATGGCACTGGATAGATTTTGGTGACCCATTTAGTTGGCAGCTGCAGACAAAATATGTTCAGGAAAAAAGTAATTTTTCTTTTGTAAGTTAGGTTTATGAATGAAGTCAATTTGTCAGAGCATCGTAACTCATTTTTACTGAGTACAAATATAGGTCATCTCCTCGTCATAACTCTATTTTAATATAGATTCGTACATCTTCATCACTGTTATTCATATTTTGTTTCCATCTTATGAGAGTATATTCTGCAGTTTCTATTCATAAAAATGGAACTAGAGGGCTAGCCACAGTGGCCTAGTGGTTAAGTTTGGCTTGTTCCTCTTCGGTGTCCCTGGGTTTGGTTCCTGGGCATGGACCTACACCATTTGACTATCGGTGGCCATGCTGTGATCCTGGCCCACATACTAAAAGATAGAGAAAGATTGGCACAGATGTTAGCTCAGGGCAAATCTTCTTCAGCAAAAAAAAAAAAAAAAAAAGGAACTAGAACATGCACTGCCAGAATACTGCCTCAGAAATTCTTTATGAACCTTGAAAAATCCATGCCAATAATATAATATTAATGGCTTTTCTATGAATTGCTCAGACATCATGGTAATAATATTTAAAATGAGTCATATTTGCTGGAACAAGCCACGCTTCTGAGTGCAAAACCGTGTCATTTAAGAAATTTTCTTGAAAAGAGTGCTGATTTGAGAATCAAACTCACTAAGGATAATCCAAGCTGAGAAGCCCTGACCCTTGAGTATTTATTTCTTTTTAAAATCTGCTAGCTCGGTGGTAGAACAGCCACATAGAAAGAAGAGCATAGATAGTTGACTGAGGTAGGCTGTAGAGGATGAGTGAGAGGGACTTCTGTGAAAATATGAATATAAATATATTTTAAATAAAATTAGTATTATACTATTATAAAATGTAAAAAGTATTATAAAATGTGTGCTTCTTAGCTTTCTTTGAAATTAAGAATATATTATGTATATCTATTCATGTAAACAAACACACATGCAAACCATAATTTATCAGAACTCACATAATGTCAGCATAGAAATATACCTTCATTTACTTAGTCAACACACTATAATTGAGGATTGAGTTCCTTTTCTCCATTTTCCATTATAAATAATGCTCCAGTGAATATGCTTATGTATGCACATTTGATCATACCTTTGATATATTCTTTATTGCTTGAAGTAGAATTTCTAAGACTAAAGATTTGTACATTTATTACAGTTATCAATATGTATTGAAATTGTCATTCATAAAGATTCTCTAAATTTGGCAAGAGAATATCTGTTTTCCAAATGTTATAAAAAAAGGGTATTATTATTTATAATCTAAAAAGTTCAACAAGTAAAATAGCATATCATTATTTTGATGTATATGCATTTCATTTATTATAAGAACAGAAAATGTAATTCAAATATACATTCATTATTTATATTTCTTCATTTTAAATTGCTTTACTTTAAATTTTACATCTTCTATTGCAATTTTTATCATTTTAAACAAATGGTAATTTTTTTACATCAATATATTACCAATTATCTTGAAAAGTTTGACTTAATTTAGTAATTTTTATTGATTTAAAAAAATAATCTTACAGTGATCAATTCATCGTCAACTTTACCATTTTTATTTTTTGTCTCATGAAAAAAATATACAGTCATACGCTGCTTAACAACGGGATATGTTCTGAGAAATGTGTTAGGTGATTTTGTCATTGTGTGAACATCATAGAATGTACTTCCACAAACCTAGATGGTATAGCCTACTACACACCTAGGCTTTCTGGTACTAATCGTTTGTCATCATCGTCGTATACGCATCCATCACTGACTGGAACATCATGTGGGACATGACCGTATACACATGCATGCACACAACACACACACATATATGTATATAATTACGTATATATGCACACACATACTTTCACAAATTCTGTGTGATGGACAATATTTTTTAAATCTCTGTGCCCCAGTTTTCTCATTATAACATAGGAATACCAATAATGCCCATGCCATTGGGTTGTTATGCAAAATAAATGTCGATATTTGTAAAGCACATAGAACAGCAACAATCATAGCATAAGAACTATATTTTTAAAATAAGATTGGAGTCATTTGGAGTTAAATAGACATTATTACAATATTGTGTCTTTCAATCTATACATTTGTTATATGTTATTCAAGTCCTCTTTTCTTTCAGTAATCTTATATAGTTGTCTGTGTGGAAATCTTCGATATATTTTGTTTTATTTCTAAATATTCGAGGGTTTAAATGCTATGAAAAATAAGTATTTGACTACATTTTCTATTCATTGCTTCCAAGAGTATATGCAATTTTTATGTTTATCTTATATAGATCACCCCTGCCATATTGATTTATTAATTCTAACAGTACATAATTTTTTTCTTGAATTTTCAATATACACAATCATAAGGTTTGCAAGTAATTACAGCTTTGTTACTTTCTGATAATTGTTTTATTCCTCTGTTGCAGATCTGCTAAAAGTTTAATTTGTTAAGCCTATGGATGTGTAGTGGAATCTATTTCAATTTGCATTTCTTTGATTATCAGTGAATTTGAGTATTTTTCGTGTTTATTAATTACAGAGCTTCTCTTACTCAAAATTGTTTGCTGCTGCTGAATGTTCTTGCTTTTTATTTTTCTGAGAAAGTCTATTTCTCCTTCACTTTTTTTTTTTAGCTGAGGAAGATTGGCCATGAGCTAAAATCTGCTGCCAATCTTCCTCCTTTTATATGCAATTCACTACCACAGCATGGCCAGACAGACAAATGGTGCGGGTCCACACCTGGGAACGGAACCTGGGCCATTAAAGCAGAGTGCCAAACTTAACCACAAGGGCACCATGGCAGTCTCTCTCCTTAACTTTTGAAGGATAATTTTGACAAATACAGAATTATTGGTTCGTGCTTTTTTTCCCCTTTCGTCTTTAACTATGTTATTCCACTCTTATCTTGCTTGCATGGTTTCTGATGAGAAATCCATTGTATTTCTTACCCTTGTTCCTTTATAGATAGTGGGGTTCATTCCTCTTCTGATTTCTTTCAGGATGTTTCTCCTTAGTTTTGGTTTTCTGCAGTTTGAATAGAATGTGAATCTACATGCTTTGTGGGGTTATTTTTCCTGCTTGGTGTTCTCCTAGCTTCCTGGATATGTAGTTTCGTGTCTGTCATCACCTTTGAAAAATTCTCAAACATTATTACTACCAATATTTCTTCTGTTTTTTTCTCTGTTTCTTCTATTTCTGGTATTCCCGTTATTCATATGTTATCCATTTTAATATTGTCCCAGAATTATTGAAGATTGTATTCTATTTCTTTCTTTTCTTTTTTTCTGTTTGTGCCTTTCAATTTCAGAATTTTCTATTGACCTATCTTCAATTTATGGGCTTCTATCTCTAGATGCTTCAAGTCCACTGATAAAATGCATCAAATGCATTTCATTTACTGTGATTTTTATTTGTAGCATTTCTTTTTGATTCTTTCTTAGAGTTTGCATTGTTTTGTGTACATTCTTCTATGCTATCTATTTTTTCCATTAAAGCCCTTAACATATTAATTATAGTTATTTTAATTTCCCTATCTGATAATTCCAACATTTGTGTCTTTTTTTTAAATAATCTGGTTCTGATGACTGCTTTCTTTCATTAGCGTGTGTTTTTTCTTCATTATTAACATGACAATTTTTGGAAAGCTGGACATGGTGTATCAGATAGTAGGAATGTAAGTAAAAAGGCATTGAGTGTGAATATACATGTTTTCCTGGTTACTGTTTGGACTCTGGTTATTGTTTGCTATAGCTGAGTGATCAGAGGCTTCAAATTCCTCTCATGTCCTTGTTTTCGTCTCCTCTTTGACTTTTGAGCTTGCCTATGTCTTGAGTCTGTGTCTTTCTATTGCTTCAACTTTAATTCATTGTTTTTATCCTAGAACCCTGTTGCTGTTAGGTGAAGTGTGAGAGAGGGGCATATTCTTCCAATTACATTTCAGTCTTCTAGCGGCCCATTTCTCTGGTGACCGACCACGCAAGTGTTTCTCCAATGGTTAGTTTTAATCTTCCTGCCTCCTCTTCTATTTTCTTTGTTTTTTTTTTTTTTTGCATAATTCCCAATCAATTTCCTTGAAGCACTTACTCCTATTGACTATATTTTTATTTTCCCCTTATGTTAGAAAGGAAAACTGGGAAGGGTTGGGACTATGTTTCAGGATTGTGGAATTGTTCTTAGGTAAGACTCTTCCCTGGAGACTAGTCCTTTGCTATGAAGAAGGTTCCGGACATATTTCAGAATGGCTACTCTTCTCCTTCCCTTGCCAGAATCATGAAGGGATTTCCCCCAGATCCTTATGATGAATACATGAAAGCATGAGAGCACCTTTAAGACTGTGGCCCCCAGGGTTTTATCATTACCACTCTAGTCCACACTCAGACTCAGTTCAGCAATTTACCATTTAAGTGTTTCTAGCAGTTTATGGCTCTAGTAGCTTCTGCTCCAGGTAAGCAAATCTTGGTTGCTGAATCTCTCTTCATGTACATGTTTCCAGATTTTAGTGTGGCCATTTTCCCTGCAGCCTCAATTCTGTCATGAGTCTGACAAAAGTCAGTTTTTTCAGTTTTTCCATCTTTTTTTTGTATTAGAAAGATGAGAGCAATGAATTCACAACTCTTTATGTGTCAGAGCTAAAATCCTAATTCATTTTTTAGTGGGTGTTCTTTGTCTCCTTTTTAAAAATTTAAATGGTACTAGTTATTCTGTGTATAGTACAAGATAGAAATCCAATTTCACTTTTCTCAAATTGATTGCCTCATTATTTAGAAAGTGTACATGGGGTTTCCCCACTCCAGAATGCAACCTAAATGAGAACACATCATTTTTTCTCTTTTCTTCTTTAATGTAGTCACAGCTTCGAGAACAATTCCTGACTTAGATTAAATAATAATTACATATGTGTTGGTATAATGAATATAAACGAGAACCTACTTCTGATCTCGGTTTTTGATTTGCTATTTTCACTTATCTATCTTTCCCTATGTCCACACCAATTTTTTACATAAAGATTTTATATTATCTTGATATTTTGTAAGATAATTATTCTATGTAAATTTTAGATTCAGAATAAAATTCAAGGAGAAGCTCTGAGAATTTATCAATTTAAAAAGTACCTAGGGGCTGGCTCCATGGCCGAATGGTTAAGTTCGCGCACTCCGATACGGTGGCCCAGGGCTCGGATCCTGGGCACGGACATGGTACCACTCATCAGGCCACGTTGAGGCGGCGTCCCACATCCCACAACTAGAAGGACGTGCAACTAAGATATACAACTGTGTACAGGGGGGTTTGAGGAGATAAAGCAGAAAAAAAAAGAAAAAAAGATTGGCAACAGTTGTTAGCCCAGGTGCCAATCTTTAAAAAAAAAAAAAAAAAAAGTGGTATTAAAAAAAAATATTTAAAAAAAAAAGTACCTATATCTTTATAATATTGAAAGTTCTTTATAAAAGCATATCACTGATTTTATGCACATCTTTATTATGTCTTTGTTTTGTTAGAGTAAAGTAGGAGAAAACCTTTAAACTATTTTAAGCAGAAGGTGATTTAATTGCTTGCAAATGGTGGGAAGAGTCGGAGGAGTGGTGTTTAAGCTAGATTTCCAGGAATGACACCTTGGATAAAATCATATGTTGACCTGCCAATGACGTTCTACCCTTGCCATAATCAGAAACTTGGCACATAGGAAGTCAACAGTCCCAGCCACTGACTTTGTGATCATCCCACGTTAGCCATTTTGCCTGGATCGGGAAGGTGCTACCACAAATGTTGGCTTCAGGAGAATACCAGCTTCACTGCCATTCAGCTGTTTCTACAATTATTGGCTTCAGAGCCACACTGGGTCTAATAGAAATGCAAAAGCAAAAACGAATGCCTTGCACACTGCCAAATTCCCAGCGTAACTTGGTTCCAAATTCAAGTCCAAGTTCAGTTGGGTACACTTGACTGGCAGAACTTAAATCTCTTCTGGGACCTAAACTGCAAAGGAATGTGAGAAACATTGTTTTCAGCTTTTGTATTGATGCTATATGATAATGCACATTTAGAAGGAAGTTAAAAAAGTGACGATTGACCTAGTTTATCTTTCTGCCACACTGTCAAAAACTTTTGTAATTATCTCTATAGATGTCTTGATTATCTTTTCTTAGATTTCTTCAGATTTTTTTTGCAGCTTTTGTTTCTTTTGTAAAATTGAATAAAATTAAAATAATATTTTCTAATGGATTGTAATTTATCTATTTTTATAATAATTTGATATCCAGAAAATTGCATAACTTACTGTTTATCTTGTGATTTATACTTAAATATTTATGTAGGGAACATTTCTTTTACAAATAATGGCATTTTTTACTGTTTTTATACAATTGATTGTTTACTTATGCATTTGTTTACTTGCTATCTTTTTGCACCAATTTGTGGTATAGGTGTGAAATTAAGTCTTCATGTTACGTGCTGCTTTGACATCTGGTAATATTGAGAGGGACTCAAATGGCCTAACTCCTAAGTCTCCTCCCCACTCTGCTCTCATGGATAATGTCCCCTAGCCACACACTCCTTGTCAAAAGGAAAGGACACAGTTCTTGCTTATCCTTGAGTAGTGGGTTTCAGTTCTCTGCTAAACTGTGGAATTGGTCAAAGACAGTTTCATTTTCCCTTAGGGACCAGAGAGCACCTCACCCTCTTGACGATAAAAAGTCTGCCTCCCACACCTCCTGATTGTTCACTCTGTTCCTGAGTGCAACACCCATATAACCTCGTGTGCTGTGCAGTGTCTTCCTCCCCTGAGACCATGAGTGCATGTGCCTGATGAATTTCCGTCAATATCATCTTCATATTGTTGGGTGTTGTATCTTTAGCCACACCCATATTCCCTAGGTCAGGAGTTCCTCTCTAAATAATGAGGTAAATAGGAGATAATTAAAACCTGATTTGATCACCAATCCAATTTGGAAAAACAGGATTAATGTAGTCATTTTACTAAGTCAAATTTTCATTTTGAGTATTCCTTTTATTTCTAATCTTATTAATTGTGTTTTATCATTCATAATTTACTTGAGTGCATGCTTTATTCCCTTCACTTCTTAAGTTGGATATCTACTTCTTTAATTTTCAAGATTTCTTATTTTCTAATATAATAATTAACACTGTGAATTTCATTGTGTCTCACAAAATCGATATATAGTCATTTCACTATTGTTTAATTCTAGGTATATTTAAAGTCCTGCTTTTATAGTTTTTTGACTCATGAATTATATGACAATATATGTTGGTTTTATGCCTTCTCTTATGTTTTAATCAAATAGAAATTCTACTATGGTCAGAAAACATTGTGTTTATGATACTGAATCTTCGAAACCTGTTGAGACTTACTTTAAGGCTTTGTGCATGGTTGTATTTGTAATTGTTTCATGTGAGCTTAAAAACAATATGTTTCTTCCAACTGTTGTATGAAAGTTCTATATCTGCCCCTTAAATTATGTGCTAACTATATTGTTCAAATATTTTATACATTTGCTACTCATTTTCCATTTCATTGGTCAACTGAGAGATATATTGAATTCTTGTAATGTGATGTATAATTTTTTTCCTTATGATTCCATTTTCCCCCTACATATCTTGAGACATAGTATTAACTGAACTTAAATGCAGAATTATTATATCTACCTGAAAAGTGGAAACTTTTTAATTACTGTCTCCATATCTATTTCTAAAAACACTTTTCAACTTAAAGTTTGTCATGTGTGATATTAATATAGCTACTATGACTTTATTTTGGTGAATATACACCAGATTTATCTTTTCAAATATTTGTATTTCAACTTTCAACGTCTGTATATTTTAGACATTTTTCCTGAAAACAGCATAACTCTTACAATAATAATTTTTTATTTCAAAATAATAATTTCTTCCTTTCAACTGGTGAGCTTAGTGCATGGTATGGTTTGAATGCTTGTGTCCCCCCAGATTTCATATTTTAAAATCCTTATGCCCAATGTGATGGTATTAGGGAGTCAAGTCTTTGGGAGGGGATTGGGACAGGCGAGTGGAGCCCTCATGAGTAGGATTCACTCTTATAAAAGGGATCTCATGAAGCTCCCTCGCCCCTTCTTACATGTGAGACAACAATGAGCAGTCTGCAAGTGGAAGAGGGCCCTCACTAGACCATGCTGGCACCTTTCTTGGACTTCCAGCCTGCAGAACTATGAGAAATAAATTTCTGTTGTTTATAAGCTACCTAGTCTGTGGGATTTTGTCACAACAGCCCAAATGGCCTAAGACAGTACATTTACATTGATTATCATAGATATATTCGGGCTTTTTAAAAATTATCTTATTTCATGTTCTTTGTTGCCATGCTTTTCCTAAACTGCTTTTTTTCTACCCATTTTTTCTTTATGGAGTTTTGTTCGGTTTGTTGATTTTTTGTTTTACACTTTTATCCATACTTTTTTAGAAATGAAGCAATTTATATATAATTTCAATATTTATCCTTGAAATTCTACCTTACTTATCCGAATAGGGACAGACCAAGGTTAACCAATGGCATAATCCTGGCCATCTGTTTCCCAGTGGGGACTTTACAACACTTATTTTCTGCTCACCCTCCCCTCCTCCAATGTGTCTTCTACGCTCCCCCAAGTGTTAGTGCTGTAAAGATCTATATCTGACTTTTAAAATTTCTGATGACTTTCCAAATTCCTTTAAGTTTTCTAAATAATTTTTCAACTTTGTGCATAAAAGCCATTCCAGATTTATCTGCTACTAGTTCCACCAAACTCTGTGTGCTCATAATGAGATAGTTTATGCTATTTATCTGCCCCTTGTTTATGTGTGTATGTGTGTGTGCACATGCACACACATACACACCACAATACCTTAAGGTTTCTCATCATACTGTTTTCCTAATGATATACTTGTCAAAATTCAAATAATTCTTTAAGATTCATTTCAAATATCATGTTTTCTCTACAGTATTCCCTGATCATATATCTTTTGACCTCCCTATTATTTCCTGCCCATTTATATAATAAAAATATATTAATAATATCACAGTATAAATGCTTGTCTGAAAGATGGTTTTCCCTTTGAGACAGTGGACCACCTTGAGGACACTGCTTGTGATTTTTTCATTTTGGTGTATCTAGATTTTGACAAGTGGTTGACATTAAGTGAATGCTTACTACACTAAATCAGTGATTGAATTAGTTGATTCTATGACTGATTAAGGTGTAGGTAAGTAGATCGGTATTTTTTCACCTATTATGTTATTCTCTTAACTTGCTCACATCACTGAGGGGTTATACTCTTTATAAGATACATCAAGAGAGTACTGTAAGATTTAGTAAATTTTACTCTGTTTCACATCAACCAGTATGTATAATATTAATAAAACTTTGCTTAATCAAAAATTTAAACTCCCATGATAAGGTATGAAGTTCCACACCAAATAGTTACTACCTGGGATTTTATTTTCTTTACAAATGTGGGGCTAGTATTTAGTATACAAATTAAATGCTTACAAGTTTCAGATACATGGGTTTGTTCCTAAAATTACATTGTGATAAACTAAATGCTAGATAGTCCTAAAGTCATTGTAGAGGTTATAATTAATGAAAAGTAACCACTTGGGCAAAATCAAAATTTTTATTTTAGCTTAATATGAAATAAATATGATTGCATGTCTCTATTCTCATCACATATTGAAAATCAGGATACTAGGCCACTACTAATAGGCTATCAGGACAACAAAGCCACTGTCCTAATTTTCCACCTCCTTGCAAATGCAAAGTTAGTGTTGCGTAAGGCTTCATTTTGGGGGTACGTTGGACAATTTATGGGGATAATTTAATGTTTAAGTTCAATCATCAATTTTGAATGTCTGCTCTTAACAAAAACCAAACATCTTAAAGAAATGAAAAGATTTTGAGGGTAGAAAGGATCTTAAAGCCCAGCTTATTCAACCATTCCTGCATTTGCAGATTTGCTTTCAGAACAAGCAATCAGAATGAGTAATTATTAAATCCCGATTTGTCTACAAGTGCTCCACCACATGAATTGTTAAACGTGGGCCACTGGCTGAATAAAATACTTTAGGTTTAACTTAATTAGCATAGAAAAGTGAATCACTTTATTCTCTGTCATGTCTACACTATTGATATAGTCTGATAATATGATCATTTCTGGTCACATGAAGTTTTTAAGCTTTCTGCCCCGACTATCATCCACAACCTTCTTCTGTACACAAAACCCATTTTCTGAGCCTAACAAAGCAGAGTCTCAGTCTAGGAGTTTCTATCTATTTCTCTCTCCCTCCTCTTTGTTATAACAAGCTGTTAATCTTACTTCTTAAGGCATCTATGCATTGTACCCTTTAAAGTTCTGCATACTCACTGTTACTTCTGCTTTTTAGTGCAAACTTTAAAAACACATAAAAAGTATAATATTACAAGTTTCCATAAAGTTCTTTATTTCTAATACTGATTCAAATGTCTAAATCTGAGCTCCAGTCTGTCTGAAACTAAAATGTTAATCTGAATGCTTTCAGCCAAATTAGCTCAATTCCACTGATTTATCAGCCACTTCAATTTAACGTTTAGTCAGTTCAAGCAGCTGGTCCACTTGTCCCATGTATTGGGATTATGTCTAAATTCAGGAGGAGTTTAACTTGCACCATTGCAGAGGGATGCCACTGGTCTGTGCTTATGCTGATAAAAATATATCTCTATTTTTTGGCACAGAAAATCTGAGGTGATTGCTCCAGTAAGGCTTGGCAGTATTTTCCTGTTGATTTGGTCCTATCGTGACTTTTGCTGGAGCTAATCTCCTGAAGCCCTGTTGCATCTCCTATTTGATGCCTGCTTGTGATCCCCCATGTATCAGCTTCTACGGCGTGACAGGCTTGTCCTTGGGAAACACTCTGTGCCTCACTCCACTCTACCTTATCGGACTGGGAGGGCTTACTTTCAGCCACATTGTCTCTCGCTGAGGCACATGGGGACTTTTCCCCCTAAATCAGCTCTTTAGAGATTCAGGAGAAATTTTTCAACAGTGCAAACCTCTCTTTTGCCATCTCTTTGGCCCTCTACTGCTGAAATATATCTCAAGGCCACTTGCGCTGGTTTTCCCATTTACATTGAGACTGTTTGTGTGGCTGTCTTTCTTCTAAGTCTCGGACAAGGAACAAAGTGCAAATGTTTATTCTCAATCCTCCTAACTCAGAGAATAACTCTGCCTGCCACATTGTCCCCTCTCTCTCCAACCCACACTCACATTCTGTCCTGGACTAGAGGATTTATGATGGAAAGCTTATATCTAAACTTATTTCCTACTTTCTCTTATTTCTAGGTCTAAGGGCTTTTCTACTCCGTAATGAAGGGAAAAAGGTAGAGACTGCTTCAGCAATGTTGTATTTTCTATTCTATACCTGAAATCTTGTCTATTATACTCAGTAGTTACAACCTTGGTATCTTCGATGGTCCTTGTCTGCTCATTCCCTTCTGAGGAGAAGGGCAGCTATCACGTGGCTGGAAGAGCTTGGTCTTGTGCTGAAGTACAAAACTTGCCAGTTGATGCTTTAGTTTATTGACCTGGCATAAATGATTACTTTATAGGGTATCCTGCTAACTCATGCCTTGTCTTTTCCAAGAATATTTCTATTACTTCTTTTAATATATGCTTTTGCAGTGGCTAGTTATTAGCAGAATTTCCTCTTCTTCAGAATGTTCTCTCTACAAAGGAGGTGAGTCTTGCAGCAATATCTGGCTATGTTGGAAGTGCCTCTCTGGCCATAGCTGATTGATCCAGGAGTAGACAACTAACCTGAGTGGAGACAATTGGAGTTTTTTTCTAGGGAGCATAAAACTTGAAAGAAGAGACATTGGAATGTCTAAAGAGGTGAGTCATATTGATGCTGGTGCTGTAAAGAGAAGTTCTGTAAATTTATGCCATGGACAGATCCAGATACATTTTTGATTTATTTCTTTTCCAAGACTTGTATGTTTAATTTTCTTTTCACTTTTGAAAAGTATACTGGTTTCCTTCTGTTTAATCCCCATTTTCTGATTAATCTAGTTCAAACTGGCTTTCTCTCTTTTATAATGTGGTTAGTTTCTGGCTGAAAAACTATGAGCAGAAGTGACAAGGATAACTTCGGGGTTTAGGCAATGAAAATGCCCTGCATGATCCTCCTGTACTCCCTTCTCACCTGCAACAAACTGGAAGCCATTGTTGACAAGGCAGAGCCATGGTATCTCTGAGTCATCACTTGGAAGCGAATTGCCAAAAGCAATGAGACATACAGCTGACTTGGCGTATATGAGAAATAAACTTCTGAAATGTTAAGTCATTAAGACTTCTTAATTTGTTACTGCATCGTAACCTAGTTTATCATGACTAGTAAAACTACTTTCAGTACTTAAAGCAACCTACTTTTTTCAATCTTTCTGTTGTTATATATGTAATTCTCTTGCTAAAGATTCTCTCCTTGACCAAACTACAGCCAGGCTCCTTAGAGCCCTCTTCTTGATTAGTCCTCAATCCTGGCCTATAAAGATTTGACCAGACATAATTTCTAACAGCTCAGGGCTGCATCCCAAGATGATCCTAGCTCCCCTCAAAGTTCCTGCCTGAGAAAAGTCAAGGCTGACAAAAGAATGTACTGTCTGTTACATCTGACACCTGAAGATAGGGCCCCTCTCCCTGAGTCTCTGTGAGAGGGTAGGAGCCTAACTTTGATAAGCACCCATTAACAAACCCAGTTGAGTTTCACATGGATTAACTCACTGTCCTGCTTTTCGTTATTTTTCTCTTCCTTGACTCTACTGAGCCCCTATGCATTCCTCTCCCTCTGCCCTCATTCTTCCTTTAAAATGGCCAGTCACCCAGGGATGGCCCTGTGACTGAGTGTTTAAGTTTGCGTGCTCTGCTGCAGGCGGCCCAGTATTTCATTGGTTCGAATCCTGGGTGCGGACATTGCACTGCTCATCAAACCACGCTGAGGCGACGTCCCACATGCCACAACTAGAAGGACCCACAGCGAAGAATATACAGCTATGTACCAGGGGGCTTTGGGGAGAAAAAGGAAAAAAATAAAATCTTAAAAAAAAAAAAGGCCAGTCACCACTGTACAAATCAAAGTTGAATTCCGTTCACGCTGGACTCTTCCCTTTTTTGCAGTAGTGTATTACTAAATAAAATGCATCCTTACCACTTTAACTAGTATCCAGCTTTGTTCATCTTTGACATTCTCTCACTAGAATGTCCTTTTCTATCTTTCCCACCCCAATCCTATCTCCATATTTGTCATCTGCTAACTAGGTAAGCACTAAGTATCTCTAAGTTGATGGTCATGAGTTACTCTTGGAGAAAGCTATGACTGTTCCCCACTCACCCAGGATAGTCTAGATGAAACTTTTTGCATTTTCCCCAAAGCTATCATTTATCCCTATTATTGTACTAATTATACAATATTGCAATTGTCCCGTTCCTTAATGTCTCCACTATTAGACTTTAAATTTCTGAATGATACAAAGTGTGTTATTCTGCAGAGCTAGCACACTGTTTGGTGATAAATGAATATCTGTTCAACAAGCATGGAGTTGTAGCTAGTAGTAAATGAGATGACGATTGTAAAACACAAATACATATAAAATAAACGCTTGCTATATGAATAAACAATAATTACTATAAATTAGTATTACAAACTAATAGATCAACTCTCAAATTCCTTCATGTTTAGCAAAATTCTATTATTACACGGAAATAAAAAGCATCTCATTGTACCAAAGATGCTTTCACATATACCTTAGAGAGCTCTCAATTTTTTAATCAAAAAAAGTGAATTTTTGCATCAAAATCTGAGAAATTAAATGGCAAACCATGCTACTACACTAGAGATGGGCAGATGCTATAGTTTTACATGGGAGAAACATGTTGGTTTGCTCAAAGGGAAAGCTGCTTTTAGCTCAAACTCAGTTAGGGAATGACTCTTCTGCTCACGTCAATTTAGAATGTTAATCTACTTTTCTTTAACAAGTATTGTGCAACTACTGTGTTCCAGGTACTGTTTGATTCTAGTTTTAGAGGGAAATAGACACAGAAAAAATATAGCTTAAGGAAAATCAAGCAGTTCATTGACTGATTTACCACTAAGTAAACAGAAAAAAAGATTTTCCTAGGGAATTAAGAGGACAGAGCCAGTATTTTTCAGTGTAGTGCATGGAAGTATCCACAGGGAAAGAAAATGATAGAGCCTGTGAATAAAGGCAACTGGAGAAGAAAGTATAATGTTTGCTGCTTTGTAAGGTCCCTAAAATTAGAGAGTGGCTTCCAGTGAAGAAACTTATACGGCATGATTGTTGAGGATGTAAAAGTTTGTCAGAATTAGAGAGAGAAAAACACAGATTGGAATGAAACTTTGCCCTGGCAGGAGTTTTCATTAGTAGAAAACAGGCAGATTTTAAATATTTTCATATATGGACATGTACAAATACATTCACATGTGTAAGAATTTCGAAGTATACTTAAAGTAACTGTTGGTATATTCCTATATACACATAGTTCTCATTGTACAGTGTGTGCTCTCCTTTTTTAATTAATATTTTGTAAGTAAGATCATACTGTCATTGTCAGATCTTGGTAAATAAAACCAAGTTCATTTTTGCTGGATATGCCACTATGTATAAAATATATACACATGCACGCATGTATTTATGTGTGTGTGCATATATATATATATATATATACACACACATACACACACATATATACACGTGTGCTAAGCTAAGGAGTTAAAATATTATTATACATTTTTTACATTTATGAGAAATATAGAGTGCATGTTGGGCCTTTCTCCTAGTGTATAGTGACTTCAAAAATGAATTGGAAACTGTTTCCTTTGTCATATTATAGATGTCTACTCATATTAAGTTTTCTGACATTTAAAACACCCTGGTGTGTTTTTTTTTTGTTTTTTGTATTTGTTTTTTTTTTTGAGGAAGATTAGCCCTGAGCTAACTACTGCCAATCCTCCTCTTTTTGCTGAGGAAGACTGGCCCTGAGCTAACATCCATGCCCATCTTCCTCTACTTTATATGTGGGACGCCTACCACAGCATGGCTTTTTGCTAAGCGGTGCTGAGTCGGTACCCGGGATCTGAACCAGCGAACCCTGGGCCGCCAAGAATCGGAATGTGTGAACTCAACCACTATGCCACCAGGCTGGCCCTACCCTGATGTTTTGATATGAGATGACACTGACTCATATATTTTCCTAATTTGTTCTTCTGCTGGAATGGAATTCTAATATTTATGAATAGAAAGTCCATTGTTTAACTGAGGTGGAGTCATGCCAAACCACTATGACAATTCCTCATGTAATGGTTCTTGAATAAGAAGAAAACAGAGGTAACTATTAAAACATTTTAATAGAAAGGATATTGCATTTGAGATACAAATACACGTCTGTGAAGAGTGTCAAGCCAACGACTTAGACATCAGTCCAGTATCACGCCCCCTCTTGTACTTAAAACACTGAATTTCTAATTAATCTCATACCTTTTCCATATTCAGGCCTGAACTTTTCTACTATATATTCTATGCTGCTCTGTACATTTTAAAGTTCTATAAAATGGAAACGTGTACTTAACCCATTTACATATACTACTTCATATAATTTACATCTATCCCTCTGCCAGCAGGGTATGAGTTCTATGATCATAAGCATGAGAGGTTGAGGTGGTTCATTTTTATAATTTAAATAATTAAAAATGGAGAATTTTACTCACCCAATGTCTTATTTAAGTTCTTCTGAAAACAAACTCTGAGAAAGGGTCTTAGGAAATGACACCAGGAAGAATAAATGACGCAGTGGGAAAAGTGAGAGAGAGAAGGAAAATAAGCCAAGAAAATATACATTAGTAAGTTCAAAATTGTGTCTTCTATTTTCTCAGGATTGTCCCACCAGAAGATAGGGAGCCTGGGATATTCATCTCTTGTCCTTCAGGAGTTAAAGGTAATCTCTGGAGGCAATAATTCTACTTAACCTCTGAGTTTTTTCAAGCAAGATGCAATGTATCCAGGAAAATCCCTCAGGCAGAGGAGCAGTGGGAAGTTGGAAGCATGACTTGCATATCTAAATATCTACATATTACATATCTGCACTGGCTGCAGGTAAACTCAGACGTGGAAATCAATGGCTTCTTTTACATTTTGTATAAATCCTGGGAGTTTCCATAGGCAGATGAAGTAAAAATACACGGGTGCAAACCAAATCCAAATCAACTCTTACAGCTTTCAAAATCAAAATTCCTCAGATAAATTATCTTGAATCGTGATTTGCAATCAATATCACATCGATTTGTGAAAATCTTTTCCAATATTATTAAGCATTTTACAAGTATTACTTAGTTAAACTGAATGATTATGGTGTATTCCCTAAGAAAACTAGCTCAGGAGTGAATATTTAAATGTGCTTGTTACAGAAGCACAAGTCATTGTTAGGCTAGTAAGTGTAAGTTCTGATTAACATTGAAGAACCCTGTATCAGGTGGCTCTTTACCAGATTCTATTTATCACATGTCAAGGCAAAAGTCAACTGACTTTTCACGAGATAATGTAGTTTAGCAGAAAGCACTCAACAGGTACTCAAGAGTCTGCTTTATCTTCCAGACTCTGTACCAAATACACAGTTTATACATTGCAGAAGAATGCATTGTGCAGGGCAGGTGGAATGTTGTTTTCTCCCGTGAAAGAAAAACAAAAGTTGAATTAGGAAGATTTAAGTCTCTTTTCAACTCTCTTATCCCATGTCCAGGGATGAATGCTTACAAAATAAATATCTTCTTCAGTTGCTGCAAATGGCTAGACTTCTTCTTCCTTCCTTACATTATGGTATTATTATTGTGCGCCCATTTAAAGAGAGAGGTGGAGACTTCAGCAAACCTCCAGTGCTAACAAGTACTGTGCTTGATAGATATCGTTTAATTAAATTAAAGGGGAGACCTGCATAGTTAGATTGTTTCTTGATGATTTGTGTCCTTTAAAATACATTTAATTTCTGGTTCATTTTTTCTTTACCAGTTTAGAGTTAAGATTCCAAAAGAATCCCACTATGTCATGTAAACAAAAGCATATGAAAAATTTGTTTTTAGAAAGATAGAACGTAAAATTTGATTAAATTAACAATGAAATAATAACTTTTAAGGCCGTTTTAGTAAATCAGTACTTCGGTTTTGTTGTTGATTGCATAAAAAAGATTCACACAGTAGGATATAATTTTGAAAGTGCTGAAATTTGCATTCATTAGAGTTGCAGTGGCTAATCAAGAAATTTCCAATTAAATACCACTTCAGCTGCATTTTCATCAACTATGAGAACTGTCTACACAGTTAATGATAAAATTTCAGACTGCACCAAACTATTCTTGATCTGTTCGGATCTGAATATTTCTATTTTATAATTTTGTTTTCTTCCTTTGAAAGTAGGATCAGTGCCATATTTTTTAATAGTTAGTATACATTCATATATACAAACAGGGAACTGAAGAAATTATATTTTTTTGTTTAGAAGCAGTTTATGTTATAAATTTCCTTGTATTTGACAGACATAGACTGTGTTTATTGGAACGAATGTTTAAGGTGATCTATCCACACTTTTAATTTTTCATTAAGAAATTTGAGACATAGAATGGTGAAATTATTTTTCAAGAAAAGGCCTCAAGTTGAACCAGAACCTAGAATTCCTCAATATCATGCAATTATCTATTTATAACACACGGAATTTCAATTGCAGTCATTCACTTGATAAACATTTTTGGTCTACTTTCTGCTATGTACCATAGCAGATTCTAAGGAATTGCGTTTAAAGAGAAATTGCACTGACTTTGTATAAGAAGTAATAAGATGCCAAGGAGGCCATCTGCCTGATTTTAGTTAAGTATTTAATCCACTCAAGTCCTGACTTTTAGCCGACTTGCCTTAGAGGGATTTTTTTTGTTAATGAGTTGTCTTAATTCCTTCTGCCTATATTTTAAATTGGCACACACTTAAAATTCTAGAAATGTAAAGTCTAGTCTATATCAGATTTAATTAATGACAAAATTGTGAAGCAAGCAAAGATTGCGTTCAATTAGCTATTTATGAAAAGCCCTGTGGCATCTTCTTGGTGAGACTCTTCCAGATGGCTTGAGACCTGCAAATGCCTCTTTCTCTGTGGGATGGGAATTTCTAGGACTTTATACTTTTCTATATTAGGCATGAAATACGTAGGATGGCTATATCCATGGGCTCCAGAATAAAACTGCCCCCTTTAACCCTGGTTCTCTCACTTAGTAGATATTGACTTTAGTCATGTTTTCTATCCTTTCTTTGCTTCATTTTTGACTTTCTGCTTGAATTTTCTCATACAGTTGTTGAAAACATTAAATGAGTTAATTTTTGCAAAGACTTACTATATACAAATCAGTATCTAGTAAGCAATCCATAAAAGTAAACTTTTATTCAAATGTGATCAATGGATTAAGTCTGCTTTCCAATTTTTCTTTAATTGCAAAAATGCAAATATAAAATCTCAAATCATTCCGCATTTAATATTTTCAACATCTAAAAGCCATCCTCTGATACTTCATTATTAGTCTAAGCGGGTTTTCTTTTCTCCAATTACCAATAGTATTCACTATTTAGTAGATTACACAAGTGTAATCTAGAGCTTTCCCAATACTACAGTGGTAGAATAAGGAACTATGAAAATCAGCTCTTCAATAAAAACAGAGAGGATGTTGAAAAAATTGTCAAAATCACCTTTTTCAGAACTCTTTAAATTAACTAAAGATTTTCAACAATCCAAGAAGCATGGATTCAAAATAATGGTGGAATATTTGTCGGAACTGTAAGTTTATAACCTTTGTTAACTTGCCCTAATTCTATCCTCTTCTCCTCAGCTCTGTGGTGGTCTTGAAAACTGAGTCTCACAAATATGGTAGCTGTAAAAACCAGCAGCCTAGTATCACTTGGATAGGGCAGATGGATTTGGAGCTCCTCAAAAGCCCCATTTTAGAGATTTGTCATTATTTGACCTGGAAGCTTGATGAAAAGCTCCATTCTCAGGGCTTGTCATTAATTGACCTGACTTTGAGCGCACTGTGTGCAAACAGCCCTATCTCTAGGGAATTTGTCAAAAATAATCACTAAGACTTGTTTAACATTCCAACTGTCTGAGGTAGTGTTACCATTTAGGCTAAGAAGACGCTAACTACAAACAATTTAAAAGCGGGAGATTTCAAAAGCTTGAAATATTCCCAGAATCTAGCAGGCTATAATACCAGGAAAGGCCTGAGAAGGCTTTAGTCTCTAAGCTCTGCTTGACCTTGAGATAGTGCATAAGTAGGAAGTGGAAACTTAGGCAGAGTTGTAAACTGCCTTTCAAAGCATGAAGACTTGTCCCAACACACATGTTAAGCGACTCAGCGAAGACTTGGAGACTTATTGATTAAAAGCATTAAGAAAAACGTTTGTCCAGTCACTTTATGACCACTAGGCTAACCAAACAGAGGCTTCAGTGGTTGCACATGACAAAGAATACTTTGCAGAGATGGCACAAGAAATTCATGTAACAGACAAACCGAAATAATGAAAACCACTGCAATCAACAATAAGAAGAAATCCTGTTAGGAAGGGGCAGGAGATTTGACTTACAGAATTGCCCATTATATTATTTTAAATGATTGCTTTTAAACCAAAAAATAGCACCAAATAGTAGAAAACTTTGTCCTGTGCACATAGGACAACACAGTTGATAGAACCACCCCTGAGGAAGCCCTAATGTTGAAAAAACTAATCAAAGACTTTAAATCAGCTATTATAAATATGCTCAAAGAACAAAAGGATTTCAAATTATACTACAAAGCCATAGTAACCAAAACAGCATAGTACTGGCACAAAAACAGACACACAGACCAATGGAACAGAATCGAGAGCCCAGAAATAAACCCACACATTTATGGACAGCTAATATTCGACAAGGGAGCCAAGAGCACATGATGGAGAAAGGAGACTCTCTTCAATAAATAGTGTTGGGAAAACTGGACAGCCACATGCAAAAGAATGAAAGTAGACCATTCCCTTACACCATGCACAAAAATCAACTCAAAATGGATTAAAGACTTGAATGTAAGACCAGAAACCATGAAACTTCTAGAGGAAAACATAGGGAGTATGCTCTTTGGCATCGGCCTTGGCAGTATATTTTCAAGTACCATGTCTGACTGGGCAAGGGAAACATAAGAAAAATGAACAAATGGGACGACATCAAACTAAAAAGCTTCTGCACAGCAAAGGAAGCCAGCAACAAAATGAAAAGACAACCTAACAACTGGGAGAAGATATTTGCAAACCATATATCAGATAAGGTGTTAATATTCAAAATATACAAAGAACTCATACAGCTCAACAACAAAAAAACCAACAACCCAATTAAAAACTGGGCAAAAGATCTGAACAGACATTTCTCCAAAGAAGATATATGGATGGCCAACAGGCATATGAAAAGATGCTCAACATCATTACTATCAGGGAAATGCAAATCAAAACTACAATGAGGTATCACCTCACTCCAGTCAGAATGGCTATAATCAGCAAGACAGGAAATAAGTGTTGGAGTGGATGTGGAGAGAAGGGAACCCTTGTACACTGCTGGTGGGAGTGCAAACTGGTGCAGCCACTATGGAAAGTAGTATGGAGTATCCTTAGAGAATTAAGAATAGATCTACCATATGATCCAGCTATCCCACTGCTGGGTATTTATCCAAAGAACTTGAAAACACAAATGCACAAAGATACATGCACCTCTGTGTTCATTGCAGCATTATTCACAATAGCCAAGACTTGGAAGCAACCTAGGTGCCCATCAAGGGAGGAATGGTTAAAGAAGATGTGGTATATATACACAATGGAATACTACTGGGCCATCAGAAATGATGAAATCGGGCCATTTGTGACAACATTGATGGACCTTGAGGGTATTATGCCAAGTGAAATAAGTCAGAGGGAGAAAGTCAAATACTGCATGATTTCACTCATAAGTAGAAGATAAAAATGACCAAAAAACACATAGCAATGGAGATTGGATTGGTGGTTACCATAGGGGAAGTGGGGAGGGGGGAGGGCAAAAGGGATGACTGGCTCACGTGTGAGGTGATGGACTATAATTAGTTTTTGGGTGGTGAACATGATGTAATCTACACAGAATTTAACATATATTACGATGCACACTGAAAGCTATATAATGTTATAATCCAATGTTACTGCAATAAAATTTTTAAAAAATACACATTTTTCTCATGAGCACATGGAATATTCTCCAGGACAGACCATATAGTAAGATATAAAACATCTTAATAAATCTCAAAGGATTTAAATAATATAAAATTTGTTCTCTGACCATAATGGAATTAAATTAGAATACAACAGAAAGAAATTTGGGAAATTCACAAAACATGTGAAAATTAAATAGCACACTTCTAAATAATCAACGAGTCAAAGAAGAAATCACAAGGGAAATTAGAACATACTTTGAGATAAATAAAAATGAGAACATGACATACGTAAACTTATGGAATGCTGCTAAGCAGTGTTTAAAAGAAAATTTCTAACTGCAAATGCCTATATTAAAAGAAAAATCTCAAGTCAATAATCCACCTTTCCATCTTAAGAAATTTGAAAAGTAAAAGCACATTAAACTCAAAACAAACAAGTGGAAAAAAATAATGACTAAGGCAGAATCAAATGAAATAAAAAATAGAAAAATAATTGCAAACATCAACAAACTGAAAAATGGCTCAAAAGTTACAAATTTTTACCTAAACTTACCAAGAATAAAAAGAAACACTCAAAATACTAAAGTCAGGAGTTAAAAAAGGGATATTACTACTGATTTCACAGAAATAAAAAGGATTACAAGGAAAAAAAAATGAATGATTATGTGCCAAAAAATTAAACAATAGGAATAAAATGGACAAATTGCTAGAAATACACAAAATTCAGAAACTGACAGAAGAGGAAATAAAATCTCTGGCTACATCTGTGACAAGTGAAGAGATTGAATTATTAACCAAAAAATCATCCTGTAAGAAAACCCAGACCCAAGTGCCTTCTCTGGTGAATTCTACCAGTTTTAGGGGAAAATTAACGCTAATCCTCACATACATTTTCCAACTCATTCTATAAGGCTAGTATTATCCTGACACCACAGAAAGATATTACAAAAAGAGAAAATCACAAACCAATGTTCTTTATTAATATAGGCAAAAATCCTCAAAAAAATACTAGCAAACTGAACCTACATATGTTAAGTGGATTATACACGCTGATGATGTAGAATTCATCTGAACAATGCAGGCTTTGTTTAACATACAAAAATCAATGAATATAATACACCATAGTAATGGAACAAAAACCAAACCACACGATTATCTCAATAAATGCAGAAGAAGTGTTTGACAGATCTAACAGCCATTCTTAATAAAAACACCCAACAAACGAGGGCTAGATACAAACTTCCTTATCCTAATAAAGACAAAACTTGTTGGCTAATATCATACTTAATGGTGAAAGATTGAATGCTTACCAATAAACTTAGTAACAAAATTTAATTTTAGCATTGCACTGGAGGTTCTGGACAGGGTAATTAGACACGGAAATAAAATAATAGGCATCTAATTTGGAAAGGAAAATGTAAAACCATCTGTGTTTCCAGATGGCATAATCTTGTATATGGAAAATCCTAAGGAATCCACTAAAATAAGTATTAAAACTAATAAATGAGTGGGGCCGGCCTGGTGGCACAGCGGTTAAGTTCGCAAGTTCTGCTTCTTGGCAGACCAGTGTTCGCTGGTTCGGATCTTGTGGCAGACATGGCACCGCTTGACAAAAGCCATGCTGTGGTAGGCGTCTCATGTATAAAATGGAAGAAGATGGGCATGGATGTTACCTCAGGGCCAGTCTTCCTCAGCAAAAAGAGGAGGATTGGCAGCAGATGTTAGCTCAGGGCTAATCTTCCTCAAAACAAAACAAAACAAAAAAAACAGCTAATAAACGAGTTCAACAAGATTGAAAGGTACAGTAGCAATATATAAAAATCTATTATATTTCTGCATGGGGTGATTGAATATCCACATGCAAAAGAATAAGCCTGGACTCCTACCTCATGCCCTATAAAATTAATTCAAAATGGTTCATAGACCTAAATATAAGAGCTAAAACTATAAAACTATTAGAAGAATACAGAGAATAAAATCTTCATGACCTTGTATTGAGCAAACTTTATTAAATGACATATCAACAGAAGACAAAATAGACAAGTTGAAATACATTAAAATAAAAACATTATGCTTCAAGGAAACCATCAGGGAGTTTAAAGACAAGCCACAGAAGGGGAGAAAATATCTGTAAATCATACGTATGTGATAAAGATTTAGTATCCAGATTATTATATAAAGAACTGCTACAACAGAACAATAAAATGACAAATAACCCAAATGAAAAAGTACAAGGATGATATACAAATAGCCAACAAGCTCATGAATGTATGTTCCACATCTTTAGTCAACAGAGAAGTGCGTATCAAAACCTCAACACCATACCTCTTGACACCAATAGCATGGCCATAATTAAAAAGATGGACAATAACAAGGTTGGAGAAAATGTGGAAACATTGGAAGTCTCTTGCATTACTGAGGGAAGGTGACATGGTGCAGCCACTTTGGAACACAGGTTAGCATTTCCTCAAGAAGTTAAACATAGAGTTATGATGTGACCCAGAAATTCCACGAGATATATAGATATATACCAAAAGGATCAAAAACAGGTGTTCAAATAATTACTTGTATATTAATTTTCATAACAGCATTATTCACAATAGCCAAAAGGTAGAAACAACCCAAATGTCCATCCATGGACGAGTGTATAAACGAAATGTAATATATCTATAAAGCATATTATTATTATTCAGCTTTAAAAAGAAATAAAGTACTGATACATGCTAAAATATGGATAAATCTTGAAAATGTTATTTTAATTTAAGTAAGCCAAAAACCAAAGACCACATATTGTATTATTTGATTTATATGAAATAATCAAAACAGGGGCCGGCCCAGTGGCGCGGTGTTAAGTGCGCACGTTCCACTTAGGTGGCTAAGGGTTTGCCGGTTCAGATCCCTGGTGCGACATGGCACTGCTTGGCAAGCCATGCTGTGGTAGGTCTCCTAGATATAAAAAAGTAGAGGAAGATGGGCACAGATGTTAGCTTAGGGCCAGTCTTCCTCAGCAAAAAGAGGAGGATTGGCAGCAGATGTTAGCTCAGGGCTAATTTTCCTCAAAAAAAAAAAAAAAGAAAGAAAGAAAGAACCAAAACAGGCAAATTCATTGACACAGAAAGTAGATTAGTGATTGCCAAGGGCTTAGAGGAAAGGAAAATGGAGAATAACTCCTAACGGGTGCCAGGTTTATTTTCTCAGGGTAATTAAAATATTCTGGAATTACATAGCATATATATAGCACTAGAGATTTCAGGATCCATGAAGAAAAATAAAACATGGAAGAAGAAATAGAGACTATAGTGGATGGATTGCAATTTTAAAGAAGTTACTAAGGAAAAACTTTATGAAGAATGTGACATTTGCCTAAAGACCTGAAGGAGCTGTATTAGGGAGCCATGTAGAGATATCTAAGTCCTAGATTCTAGAGGAAAAATATTGCAATAGCTTTGAGGCTGGAGAATGCTTAATATGTTCAAGGAACCCTCAGTTGGTCAGAGAGAACAAGGGAGGGCACAGCAGGCAATGGTCCAGAGAGCGGAGGGAAGGGGAACAACAGCCACAGTGGGCCTCCCTTACCTGCAGGAGATGGCTCCACGGCCCTCAGTGGATGCCCGAACCTCGGAAAGTACCGAACCCTATATATACTATGTTATTTCCTATATATGCACACCTACGATAAAGCTGAGTTTATAAATTAGGCCCAGTAAGAGATTAACAACAACTAATAATAAAATAGAACAATTATAACAATATACTGTAACAAAAGTTACCATAGATCTTAGCAACCTCAGGATATGAATTTTTTTTCTTTCCTTTCGTTAAGTCAAGAACTTTCACCTTTTTACTTAAAAGAAGCACTGTATGGATTCTGTTTGGCATATCTGAATTGCCAGCATCACTACTCTTGCAATTTGGAGTCATTTTTAAGTAAAATAAGGGTAACTTCAACACAAGCACTGTGATACCGTGACAGTGGATCTGATAACCGAAACAATGACTAAGTGACCAAAGGGTGGAAATGTCTACAGTGCATATCTGCTGGACGAAGGATGATTCAGATCCTCAGTGAGACAGAGCAGGAGGGTGGGAGAGTTCATTGTGCTACTCAAAACAGTATGCAATTTAAAACTTATGAATTGTTTATTTCTGGAAATTTTTATTTAATATTTTCAGATGGTGGTGGACCTTGGGTAACTGAAATCTTGGGAAGTGAAAGTTTGGAGAAGAGAGAACTACCGTATAGGACCTTGGATGTCATTGCGAAGAAATTGGCTTCTACACTGAATGAGGTGGGAATCCATTTGAAACTTTGAGCATAGTAGTGACATGGTCTGATTATATTTCAGAAATCTACTCCAGCTACGAAAGAGACTTTTCTGTTACGAAAAACCGAACACACAGTATAGGGGAAGCAAGGCACCACTGATCTGGTTACTGCACTGTTTCAAACGACGTGCAAAATGATTGTGGATCTTTTTCCCAGAGTAGTCATAGTTGAGATGGTGTTAATGGTCAGATTCTAGATACAATTTTAAAATAAAAGTGGCAGGATTTTCTAACGTATTGGATGTGGAGATGAGAGAAAGAGGAGTAATGGCTGTACCATGTTGCATAGCAGGCACCCAAGTGATTAGGTTGAGTTAGCAGTTAGAAATTTTTAGTTTACAGCTATGCTGTCTAATACAATAGCCACTAGCCACACAACAATTTGAAGTTAAGTTAATTAAAATTAAATAAATTAAATTTTTAGTTCCTCGGTCTCACTAGCTAGCCACATTTCAATTGCACAATAACCATATGTGGTTAACGGCTACCATAACGCAGAGTGTGGGGCCAGGACATTGACATCATCACTGAATTTCTGTTGGACAGGATTGGTTTACAGTTCAGAACTGGGCTGGGAATATGCATTTAGGAGTCATTACATACGTGGTACTTAGAGACGAAAAGTTGGCTAACAACACCAAGGGAAGAGAATAAACAGGTATGAGTACTGAGCCTGAGGGCATTCCAATATTTAGAGATTACAGAGGTGTAGGAAAACCACCCAAAGGAGACTTATAAAAAGGACCAGTGAGATAGAAGGAAAATATTAGGAGTATATTATCCCCAACCAAGTGAAGACAGTGTTTGAGAGAGACGGAGTGATAAATTTGGATCAAATGAAGTGAGTGTAGAGGAGGATGTAAATGGAAGGAGGGGTTCTAGGTGAGTGCAATAAAACTGAAAAGGGGCCAGGGAGTTGAGGGTGTGCGCAAAGGAGTGATGCAAACTCTTCATCTTGGATCTTTTCCGTTAGTTACCAGGAGTAGTAAAGAGAAAGCAATCATGAGAAAGGTCTCCTGGAGTATCAGGTATCAACCGGGTAAGAGAACATGGAAAACACTTTAGATTAATTGTAAAGGTTTTTAAGCAAACACGATTTAGCAAAGAGAACAAAGTGGGCATATGTAAATCTGCTTTGAATGTCCTGATGCTGCATAAGAACTCGTTAGAAAAATGCGACTGGTTTCTTCTTCAAGATTCTCTGTTAGCTCTCTCCCTGCTGTCACAACGTTTAAACCATAGGCATGTCACACAGGCGAGCAGACTGTATTGTCTCTCCAACATCTAATAATAGCAATGACGTAGCGTTTCTTGGTGCAGTGAGGAACCAGGGGTCAGAGAAAGAGAACCAAAGACACTGATGCTAGACCAAAAAAGAGCAGCCCTAGGTGGGCAATAATGATGTCAAAGCACAGAGTTTTGGATACCTACAATAAGCCAATACAGTTTTTTGAGGAAGTCTCAGTACATAGTTCTTCTGCCTTGTGAAAATGAGAGAACGACATCCACAAAAATCACAAAGAGGTGCCACCCCAGGTGGCTGACTGACTGTTCCACACATCTGTTTTTCCTGTATGTTGTGTGACTTTCAACAAATCCATCTGTACAAGTCCCTTTCTATGGACCACTGAAGTATGTGATTTATTCTAAGAAATTAGTGATTATTTTACTGAATTCTAAAAATGGGATACAAGTCCCTAGTAGATATATTTCTTCTTCCTGTTTCCTCAACAGTTTTAGTCACTTTGCCTGATCCCCGCAGGATATTTCAAAAGTTTCATAATTCCTTTTACCACTTCTTTTTAATAATAAAATAGAAATTCATTTGTATTTCTAAAGATGCACAGTATTATTAAGCAGGAATCATTTCTTTCCACTGTCATTAGTTTCAAAATTTACCCATGAATAAGTACTATTTGCTTTAATCTTCTATCTAGTTTTACATGTGCAAAAACATATTTTTCTACCTTTAGAAAAATATAGCTTTAAAAGTACCTTTTCTGTGTTTCTGCTTGAGATTGGTTTCCTTGGAATCACTCTCTTTAAGATTCGGGAAAAACCCAAATAAGAAAAACAAGTATACATATTTTGTACTATCATGAACTATCAAAAAATCAAATTCATGTAAAAATTTTAATATCAGAGGCAAAACCAACATATAAAAATAAAATAAACACAGACACATAGTTTATAACATGATTTTTGAAAAGAAAATTGGTAAAATGTTACCAACATCTGTTTCTCCTCAGTTCAAGCTGATTGCACAAAATTAATTTAGTAAATAAAATTTTTTCTAAGCTCATTATAGCACTAAATATCATGTTCTTCATATCCATATGCCTAAATCATGTATTTCTTTAAGGATCAATAGAGAGGACACATCTTCCAAGAGGAGTATGATTTCTTCAGTGATGTGTAGAATTTCTCCAGTTGAAATGTTTTATTTGGTTCTATAAACCCAGATGACACATACATTTTATACTCTATGATATAAGGGAAGCCAGCTGAAATATTTTCCTTTATCTAATGGAGTATAAAATATTATGGTGTCTCGGAAAATATATAAATACTGTTGTAATGTATAATTAACCAAATATAGTCACTGTTACAAACTATTAATTGATATACATTTTTAATGAAACTACTGTTTTAAAAAGTGGCTTCCTTTTTTAATGAATGAAATATTGATTCAATGTTCGATAAAATTAATTTTTGATTGTGTTAAAGATTCTAATTTAATATGTGGTCTTATTTTCCTAAAATGAAATGACTTCTATTTGTACTAAATCTTTCATTGCTATCATCACTAGAATTGGATGTGAATATCCCGCAAGTTCATTTTTCTTTTATACATATTGACACTATAGGTCAAGTACAGATCACTTAACAATATGTTATTTTATAGTCAAGAGCAAATTTCTGAATGAAGTTTCAGTTGAGAGGTAAAACTGAAAATAGGCTGTCTCTACACATCTTTTAAAAATCTAAATTCTATACAGAAAGTGACAGGTAGAAGACGCTCCAGGTCTTAGAATTCCGGTGAGACAGGTGAACCTGCCTTCTTAAAGCTTTCGCAGTGCGGGGCCAGTCAGTCACAGTGAAACATATTCCGACACTGAAATGTGCTAGAGGGTATTATGAAAAATAGCTCTGATGATGGCCAATATTGCAAATCAAGAAACAGAATGATTCACAGTAAGAACATCACTTTAAATCTGAGTATATTCTTAATGTCACCATACCGAAAAATCAATTGCTATCTTAATCGCTTAACACTTTTGTGTAGTCGCTATAAAACAAACATGCACATTACTGGCAAAATTTCTCTTCTTGTTGTCAAGTTCAGACATTGTTAAAGAATACGAATATTGATTGATGGCCTTGACCTCATCATACTCTACCAGTCAAAAGATGATGAATGACTCTTTGTCTATTAATTAGGCAAACGGGACAACATGAGGTATTATTTTTCTCTTGAGTTCAAAATTAGGAGAGCTGTCAAAAATACTGACACAGCCAACAATTACTGTAGTGTTTTCCAGTTATTCCATTAATAATAAAATGTTAATTAGAATACCAAAGAAAAGGTTTTATGACTTTTTAAAATATTCTGGCAGTATTGTTCATGGTATTATTTGTAATGAATCAATGAACAGCAAACTAAAAAAACAAAAATAGAATTCAAGCTTAGGTCAAATATACCCTCAAGGACTAAATAGAAGGATTGAGCTTATGCAAGTTTATATTTATAAAATGCAAAATTGCATATGGAAATTAATACAAGATGTTTTATATTGTAGTTGCTAACCTTTGGCCCCATCTGAAGAATTCTTCTTTTATCAAAGTATCTTGTTGTTTACATACTGGCTGCAAGAAGGTAACTAACAAATCCAATTATGAAATGAAAATAAAATAAAATATTACATTATGTCAAAATTTGTAAATAGACACTGATTTATATTAGAATTTACTTATCTTGTCCATAAGTAGGGGCTTACAAACATGAAGTAATTATGTAAATACTAAATAAATAATTAAAAATTTGAGCCACCCCTGTTCCACTGAGGAAAACACTGTTGAGTGACACTGTCAAAATTATTCATCCTTTCTAGATAGTAGGAGGCACTGTTAAAAATGTGTCTCTTTTGAATCAATGGTTCCCTAGAAGTAACTGAAATAGACCATGAGAAAACTTATGTATCTGTTTTTCTACGCTGATAAAACATTCTCCTATGAATACCTATACTGCTTCAAAATTAAAGATAATTAAAATTTTTCAAAAGAATTCTTTTCATGTATTTTCCCATTCATTGAATCACTGATTCATCCAACAAACCTTAATAGGCACACTACGTTCCAGGCTCTGTGCTTAGACTGAGGATAGAAAAATAAAGACATAAGTTAATCATGGATGTATACCTTCATGCCAGATACTTAGAATAAATTCTTTTTTTTTTTTTTTTTGAGGAAGATTAGCTCTGAGCTAACATCTGCTGCCAATCCTCCTCTTTTTGCTGAGGAAGATTGGCCCTAAACTAACATCTGTGCCCATCTTCTTCTATTTTATATGTGGGACGCCTGCCACAGCATGGCTTGGTAGTGGTGCATAGGTCTGTGCCTGGGATCTGAACCAGTGAACCTCGGGCCACCTAAGGAGAGCTTGTAAACTTAACTGCTGTGCCGCAGGGTGGGCCCCTAGAATAAATTCTTAATATTTATATCTAAAGAATTCACAGATGTCTAATAGGATTTTAAAACTAAATATTTCAAAAATCATACTTCCCATATTTCCACAAAAAGGGCTTCTCATTTGGTTAATAACTACATCATTCTTTCAGATTTCAGATCAAAATCTATCATGTCAACTTTGACTTCACATTTTTGTACACCTAATATTCTAACACTGTTGAATTTATCTTCAGACTGTGCCCATAGGAGTGAAGTGCACTGACATTTTAAATTAGATTCCATCAAAAAGTACTAGAGCTAATAAATGAATTCAGTAAAGTTGCATGATATAAAATTAATATACAGAAATATGTTGCATTTCTATACACTAATAACAAACCATAATACAGAAAAATTAGGAAAGAAATCTCCATTACAACTGCATCAAAAAGAATGAAATACCTCGGAATAAATTTGACCAAGGACGTGAAATATATGTACTCTAAAAAGTATAAGACACCAATGAAAGAAATTGAAGATGATACAAACAAACGGAAATATATATCATGCCAATGGATTGAAAGAATTCCTGTCAGTAAAACGTCCATACCACCCAAAGAAATTTACAGATTCAATGTAATCCGTATCAAATTGCCTATGGCATTGTTCACAGAACTAGATCAAATAATTCTAAAATTCATATGGAAGCACAAAAGACCGCAAGTATCCAAAGCAATCTTGAGAAAGAAGAACATAGCTTAAGATATTGCACTCCTGGATTTAAAACTCTAATACAAAGCAATAGTAATCAAATTAGTACGGTACTGACAAAAAACAGACACATAGATCAATGGAACAGAAGAGACAGCCCAGAAATAAACAAATGCTTATGTGGTCATATAATCTATTACAAAGGAGGCAAGAATATATAATGGGGAAAAGACAGTCTCTTCCATAAATAGTGTTGAGAAAACTGGACAAGTATATGCAAAAGAATGAAACTGGACAACTTTCTTACACCATATACAAAAATAAACTCAAAATGGTTAAGAGACTTAAATGCAACACCTGAAATCATAAAACTCTTAGAAGAAAGCACAGTCAGTCAGCTCTTTGACTTCAGGATTAGAAATATTTTTTCAGATATGTCTCCTCAGGCAAGGGCAACAAAAGCAAAAATAAATAAATGGGACTACATCAAACTAAAAAGCTTTTACAAAGCAAAGGAAACCATCAACAAAATGAAAAGGCAACCTACTGAATGGGAGAAGATATTTGCAATGATATATCTGATAAACAGGCAGTATCCAAAATATATAAAGAACTCATACAACTCCATATCAATAAAACAAACAATCTGATCAAAAAGTAGGCAGAGGACCTGAATAGACATTTTTCCAAAGAATATATACAGATGACCAACAGGCACATGAAAAGATGCTCAACATCACCAGTCATCAGAGAAATGCAAATCAAAGCCATTATGAGATACCACATCATACCTGTCAAAATGGTTGTTATTAAAAAGACAAGAAGTAACAAGTGTTGGTGAGGATGTGGAAAAAAGGAAACCCTCAGGCACTATTGGTGAGAATGTAAATGAGTACAACCACTATGGAAAACAGTGTGGAGGTTCTTCAAAAAAATTCAAAATACAACTACCATACAATCTAGCAATTCTACTTCTGGATATCTGAATATTCATCCAAAGAAAATGAAAACACTAATTCAAGGAGATATATGCAACTTTATGTTCATTGCAGCATCATTTACAATGGCCAAGAAATGGAAATAACCTGTGTCCATCTGTAGATGAATAGATGAAGAAGATGTCATGTATATGTATACATATACACACACACACATACACACAATGGAATATTACTTAGCCATTAAAAGTAAAGAAAATTTGTCATTTGCAGCAGCATAGATGGACCTACAGGGTATTACACTAAGTGAAATAAGTCAAGTAGAGAAAGAAAAATACCATGATTTCACTCATGTGAAATGCAAAAAACAAAATAAACAAACAAACATAGCAAACAGAGACAGACTCATAGATACAGAGAAAAAACTAATGGTTGCCGCAGGTGGGGGGTGATGGGAGGGAGGAAAAAAATGAAGTGAATCAAGAGGCAAAGACTTCCACTCGTAAAATAAATGACCAGGGTGTAATGTACAGCATGGGGAATATAGTCAATAATGTTGTAATAAGTTTACATGATGACAGACAGTATCTAGACAGCATGATGATCATTTCTTAATATACAAAAATACCAAATCACTATGTTGTACACCTGAAACTAACATAATGTTGTACGTCAATCATACATCAATAAAAAAAAAACACAGGTGACTTATTCTAAAAGAAAGATTGATAAATAAATATAAGAATGAATAGATAAATAGATGTGTAACAAAGCAAATGTAGCAAAATATTCATTGTAAAATCTAGATGCTGGAGATAAGCATGTTCCCTATATAATTCTTTTCATTGTTCTTATGTTTGAACATTTTCATAATAAAATACTGAAGAATAATAAATCAATGACACACGTCCCTCCAAAGGTTGTGAAGGACTAAACCTCTTCCCAATAAAAGTTACAAATTACTGACCAAATATGAAAATAAAAACCTTTCAACACACTGAAGAGTGATCAAAAGCAGACAGAAGCTGGAAGATAACCTTTGAGAACAATGAATCACACTATGAATCTCACCGAGAGAGACCCACATTAACTGGCTTTTCTGCTTAGAGCATGTAGTTTAAGTCCTCAGATTAAGGTCCAATATCATGTGCAGCCCCGATGTCTAGTGAAATTGAGAGGGCCTCAAAAAATGGAACCATGAGTTCCCTTCCCAGCTCTGCGCCCACAGATCCAGTCCCCTAGCCAAACAGCTCTCCTTTTTACAGAGAACAGGTGTAATTCCTGCTTATCGCTGAGTAGAGCGTTTCAATTCCCTGCCAGCCAGTAAATTATTCAAACAAGCCAATCAACAACCCCCAGAGGACCAGAGGGCATTCCCCTCTCCTCTTAATATTACAATACCCACCTCCCACAGTCCCTGGTTGCTCAGTTCCTTCCTGGACAAGCTCCATACGGCCTTGCATGGCGTGTAGTGCCCTCCTCCCCCAGGTTGTGAGTATATATGAGGAATAAACTGTTGTCAATTTCCTCTGTCCAGTGGTGTATGTCACGTGGTCAGCCATCTCCTCAACCCTGAGGCAGGAATCTGACTCTCACCAAGAGGGTAAGGAGGAGGCAAATTAAAACAGAGCGTCATCCCCACCCTCCAGTTCTCACTGTGCGTGGGAAATAAAATGCAAGAAGAAAGCAGCCGCAATGTTACAGGATGGAGGAATCAAGTTTCTAACTTAAGATTGTCAACCACTTGGAAGTGGACTGGGGAATCTGACAGATGGGGAAGCTGAAGAATTTGCCAACACATTGCCCTCAAATATTTTGCTATTAAACTGCACACATACCAGTAGAGACTGCCATGAATGAAGTGATAAGTATCAGCTGTAGGATTGAAGAGCTGAGCGGAGAATATACAAACTACCCAGTTGTGAAAACAAAGAATAGAGTTCAAGTCACTCCAAGTTAAAGAGGGTGATAAACACCTTGAGCCTCCACTGAAACTCCAGATGGGAAAAACCATAGGAATAAACCACCAAGAAATGGTGTGGTGTGCTCTAGAGCCAAAAAAAAAAAAAAAGCCCGACATGATAAAATCTAAAACCAAGCCTCCTTAAATAGCTATTATAAATATTTGAGGGAAAATATAGAAAAGCAAATTAGAGATAGAAGTCAATTAGAAAGTGTAGAATTGAGAAATATAATATCTAAACTGAAGAAATAACTGATTGCCTCATTTAAAGACAGGACTTTTAGAAACATCTAATCTGAAGCACCAAGAAATAAAGATTGGAGAAAATTAACAGCGTCAATGACAGGTGGGACAATATCAGCTGTAATCACAGTCACAGATAAAAGAGAGGAGAGGCAAGAAATATTTGAAAAAACAAAATTTGAAAGTGTTCTAGATTTGTTTAAAACATTAACCTGCGGTTCCCAGACCAGCAATAAGCTAAATTTAGAGAGGCAATTATATACAAGTTCAATTCAAAATCAATTGTATGTTTATAATATAAAATTTGAAAATGAAATTAAAAATACATTTACAAGGTTTTACTTCTGGTTAGTACGTAGAAAGACACAGAAAGATGTTGTTCCCATCTTTAACAAGAATAAAACCCCACAATATACAAAACACTAACTTTTTGTTGAACCCATTAGAAAATTTAGATCACAAGGCAATTGGATGAATGAAATTCCAAAAGACAGCAAGCCCCGTAGATGGGAGGAGGGAATCACAAATTGTTTTACCTATATGAGAGCATGGGAAGAATAGGAGTCAGCTGTAAAAATGGGTAAGAAGAAAATATCTGAAATTATAAGAGTGTTTAAATTCTGAGTGCAGGCTCACATGACAGATCAGCCCCATCAGAAAGCCATTCTGACTTGCTGGCTCTTTTCCTTAGGCCTCTGCTGGATGCTCAGGTGAAAACTTGGAGGTCAGGAAGGTGACGGGAAAGACGGATTCAATGCAACAGCTGTGCAGGTGATGATTTAGCTGTGACTAGAAGACAGGTTTAAAAATGACTTGCTTTTCAAGACTTCTTTCATATGAAGTATCAGCTAATTTCCTCTTAGGAAGGAGCAAAAAACAAACACACAAACAAACAAAATAAACCTTTTGCTGCTCCCTGTCCCAGGCAAAGATGAGGTGAGCTGACCCTGAAGGAAGAGTTGAAGCAAAAGTTGTCAGCTGTTGAGGGAGGAGTAAGGCATTTGGCTGCCACTCCTTCCAGGTAAAGTGCAGCCACTGCAGGAGGAGCCCTATATGGCCTGTCCCATCCACAGCGTTGTAACTAGGGAAACATATCTGCTGCTAGTAGAGGGACAGGAAAGCACTTCATACTCAGAGACAAAGCAGATATCCGCTGCCACTAGGGTAGGAAAAGAAGACTTGCTCCCATCCAAGATCCCTAACAGATAGAAGGCAAGACATGGAGATGTGTCTTGCCTTTTTCTGTGATGCAGGAGTAAAGGGCCTACAGAAAGCTGAGAATGGAAAGGACACTAAGGAAAACACATGCTGACACTCCAGACCTCACACTTAGTAGAATGGATCAGTAGTCTATCATTGGACGAATTTGAAGTCAGAGGTACACTGACAGTAAGTATAGCAACAACCTAAACCAAATTCAGCCTAATTACTGATTAAAGTGATGCAACCACTCATGCTAAAGGAAGAGCAGCAGAAGAAGAATATGCATTTGGGGAATAGATAATATTTATCTCAATCTCTACTGTTCTTTTAAATACAGTAAGTGATGATTAAGCCAAGGAAGATAAAAAAGTAAACTTTTAAAAACCCCCAAAACAGCTGAGTCAAATATAAAACAATGCAAGATGTAGTCTTAAACCTAACCACGTAAATTACTATAAAAATAAGCAGTCTAAACACTTTTGTTACCAGGAAGAGTCTTTTAGATTAGATATAAAAATGAGACCCCAAAATCTTGTGTCTATAGGAAACCTGCAAAAACATTGATAAACTGAAAGTAAAAGAATGGGAAAATAATTCATACAAATGGCAATCAAAGGAAAGATTTGATGGCTCTATATATGTTGATAAAGTGGACTTCAGAGTAGGGAAACAGCAGTAACAAAAAGGGATATCACATGATGATAACAGGGTAAAGACATCAAGAATCCATTACAATCCTAAATGTGCATGTACCTATTAATGTCCTCAAAACCCGTAATGCAAAGGGGTAGAACTAGAAGGAGAAATATACAAATCCACAGTTATAATCGAAGATGTCAACATTTCTCTCAATAGTTGACAGAACACAGACAAAAAAAATTGATAAGAATATTAAAGACTTACACAACATTATCAACAAATTTGGCCTAATTGACGTTTTATAACAATTCACATGACAACAGTAGAAATTTTTTCCAAATACTCATGTAATATTTACCAAGATAGACTATCTCTGGACTATATAACAAGTGGCACCAAATTTAAAGAGACTGAATTCATATGAAATATATTCTCGGACAACTAAATATACTATAAATCAATATCCTATACAATATATGGTAAATAACATATGTCAAGATTTGATCTACACACTAGATAAATCAATATACTATCAATATAGTGTAAATCAACTATAAATATACTATAAATCAATATAGGGAATTTAGAATATATTTCGAAATGAATAAAGATCAAAACCAACATAAATTTGTAGGATACAACTAAAACAGCACTTAGAAAATAATATAGCGTTAAATGCTCATATTGCATGTGAACAAGATCTTGAATCAATAACCTAAACTCACATTTTTATAAACTAATAAAAGAAGAGAAAATTAAACCAAAGCCAGCAAAGGGAAGAGGATAATAAAGATCAAAAATGAAATATGAAGCCAAAAAACAACACAGAATAATCAATGAAACCAAAAGTTAGTTTTTATAAAGATCAGTAAAATTCCTAAACTCTAGATGGATAAAGAAAATCAAAAGATGATACACATTACTAATACCAAGAATGAAAAAGAGGGAGTTACTAATATTCTAAAGACGATGAAGAATAATAGGAAAATGTTATCAAACCTTTGTTTCAATAAATTAGATAACTTTAATGAAAAATTCCTCAGTAAGCTGCAACCAATCCAAGCTTACTTAAGAAGAAACAGATCACCTGAATGTCCCTATAGCTATTAAATAAAATAAATTCATAGATTTAATAGGGAAAAAATCTTTCCACATAATAGACTTCAGGGCCAATGACTTCACTATCAATTTCTACCATAATTTAAGAAGATATAAAATATATATTACCAATTCTATGAATTGTCTTCCACAAAATACATAATGAGTGGCTAACTGCCATGTCATTTATGGGCAAGGATTGCACTAACACCAAAACCAAAAAAAAAAAGACTTCACAGTAGAATAAAATTAGAGGATAATAGACCTGAGAAATATAAATAAACATCCCTTCACAAAATATTACCAAGTCAAATTTATTCATATATAAAAATGACAATATTTCAAATACAAGTGGAGTTCATCCCAGAATAAACAGGAACAAGGAATAGAAAGGAAGTTTCTCAATATGCTCAAAGAGATCTATGGAAAACCTTCCGCTAACATTGCACTTAATGGTGAATTACTAATTGTCTTCCCCTAAGACAGAGAATAAGGCAAGGATGTCTCCTCTTAATACTTCTGTTGAACGTTGTAGTGAAGATCCTGGCCAGGAAAATAAAGTAAGAAAAAAATTAAAGGGCATAGATATTTAAAAGAAAGACATAATACTATCTTTATAGAAGAAGTAGTCATGCATGTAAAAATGCATAAAGTACAAAGAAGCTAATAGAACTAGTAAGTTTAGCATGTTCCCGCTATAAATGTTAGTGTAAAAACATCAGTACCTTTATACTAGCAATAAATGATTAGCTATTTAAATAAAAATACCAATTGTGATATGATAGAGATTAACGTAACAGAATATATTCAAGACCTGTGACTGAACACTACAAAATGTGCTGAGGGAAATTCAAAGAAGGCTACTAAATTAAGCGATGCTCATATTCATAAATCAGAAGATTCATTATTTTTATTTTTTGTTTTTAAAAGCCAATTATTGCCAGTGACTTATAGGTTCAATGCAATTCCGATCAAAATCCCAGCACACATTTTGTTTGTAGAAATTGATGAACTGATTTCAAATTTATATGGAAGTGCAAAGGAACTAGAATAGCCATTTTTTTGTTTTACAGAACAATATTTAAAGACTAATACTACTTGATTCCTAATCTTACAATGAAGTGACAGTAATGAAAACAGTGTGGAATATATATATATATATATACAAGTATACCTAAATATATATACTTTTAGCAATATCATCACTCTTATGTTCATTGCAGCACTATTCACAGTAACCAAGATACAGAAACAACCTAAATATTCATTGACAGATGAATGAGTAAAGAAAATGTGGTATATACATATAATGGAATACTATTTAGCCTTAAAAAAGAAGGAAATTCTACAATATGCAAAAACAGTGGATGAACCGTGAAGACATTATGCTAAGTGAAATAACCCAGTCACAGAAAGACAAATACTGCATGATTTCACTTATATGAGGTATCTAAATAGTCAAATTCATAAAATCAGAGAGTGGAATGGTTGTTGGCAGGAGCTACAAAGAGGGGGAAATGGGGATTTACTTATTAATGGGCATAAAGTTTCAGTTAAGCAAGATGAATAAGCTCTAGAATTCTGCTGTACAACATTGTACCTACAGTCAACAATAACGTGTTGTACACTTAAAAAATTGAAAAAAGGTGAGATCTCACGCTAAGTAATCTTACCACAATAAAATAAAATTTGAAAAAATTAGGTAGAGAAGCAACACAATAGAAATTGGGCAAAAATTTGTATATGAATGGCTGCTACATTTAAAAATGCCCAACATCGTTAGATACCAGAGAAATGTAAGATCACAGCATCATACCTCTGGACAACCCATACATTGTTGATGGGATTAACACCAACAATGATATAATCAACAATGACACACTAATCATTTGGGGAAACATTATCCCTTTTTTAAATAAAGTTTACCATATACTTACTGTACAACCCAATAATTCTATTTCGATACATCTCCCTCAGAATAATGAAAGCATCTGTTCTCACAAAAATGTAAATGTTCAAATCTGCTCTGTTCATAATGGTTAAAAACTAGTGTCCATCCACTAGTCAATGAACAAATTATGGTATATCCACATGATGCAATACTAATCAGTAATAAAAATAATAAACTACTGATACATACAACAACATAGATAATTTTCAAAAGATTCTTCTTTTATTTTTTGCTGAGGAAGATCTGCCCTGAGCTAACATCTGTTGCCAATCTACCACTTTTTGCTTGAGGAAGATTCACCCTGAGCTAACATCCATGCCAATCCTCCTCTATTTTATGTGTGGGTCACGACCACAGCATGGCTGCTGAGCAGTGGTATAGATCCACACCTGGGAACTGAACTCAGGCTGCTGAAGCAGAGCATGCCAAACTTAACCACTAGGCCATGCGGCCAGCGCCTCAAAAGATTCTTAATAAGCTACATAATTTACTGTTCATTTATATGAGTCTCTAGAAGATAAAACATTATAGTGACAATAAGCAGTGAGTTCCGTGTGCTAAAAGTAGGGGAAGAAGAGTGACTTCAAAGAGGCTCAGGAAATGTTTCAGAGTAATCAAAATGTTTCTTACTTTGATTATGTTGATGACTACATAAGTGTTCACGTGTGCTATAGACTGAATTTTGTGTCTCCCCAAAATTCACATGTTGAAACCTAATCCCTAATGTGATGGCATTTGGAGGTAGGGACTTAGAGACGTTATTAGGTCATAAGTATTGAACCCTCATGAATGAGGTTAGTGCCCTCATAAAAGAGGTTCCAGAGAGCTCCCCAGTCCTTCTGCCCCATATGAGGATGCAACAGAAAGACAGTTGTCTATAAACCGGGAGCAGGCCCTCACCAGCTGCCAGATCCATCAGTGCTTTGATTTTGGTCTGCTAAACCTCCAGAACAGTGAGAAATAAACTTCTGTTGTTTACAAGTCACCCAGTCTGTATTATTTTGTTACAGCAGCCAAATGAACTAAGACAATTTGACTCAAAAATCATCAAGCTGTACATTTTTAAAATGGTGCAGTTTATTGTACGTAAATCATACTTCAATAAACATGACAATATACATTTTTAATAGTATCAAAAATATAACATATTGGGAGTAAATTTAGCTAACTACATGCAAGAATTCAACACTGAAAATGACATAATATGTCAGATACAAAATAGAGAAAACCTTAAAATAGAGAACTATACCATGTTTATGGATTAGAAAATGCTATTAAGATGCTAATTCTCATTAAACTGTTGGGCTGATGCAGTCTATTCCCTATCAGAATCCCTCAGAGGTCCCAAAGCAATTCAACAGAGAAAGGAACATCATTTTGTAAAACTGATGCTGAAACAATAAGATACATCCCTCTGATAAATAAACCTTATATGATAAGCAAATATGAATTCAGGACAAATCATAGACCTAAATCAAATGCTAAAGCATTAAAGATTCTAGATAAGACATAGAGTATATTTTGTGATCTCTGGGTTGGTGAGATTATTTTAGAAGGAAGTCTTAATCTTCATTAATTCATTAAAATTAATGTCTTCCTGGACAAGGATTAACCAGGAAGCGGCTGTAGTACCTTTGCAATTTTTATGTAAAGGCAAAATTATTCCTAAAAAAGAAGTTTATTTAAAAATAAATCTAAAATGAACATTAAAAAACAATGGATTTTACTTAATCAAAAAACTTCATTACAAGGGCAAAGTACTGCCAGGGAGGAAATATTTGTAAAATATATGTGTATCTGATATAGGACGTGTATCCAGAATATTTGAACGACTTGCAAATCAACAGCAAAAAGAGAAACAATCCAATAAAGATGCAGCAAAGACTCAACTGAACTCTTCCAAAAGAATACTTATAAATGTATAAACGCAAATGAAAATGCGCTTAACATCATTAGACTTTCAAGAAATGCAAATTAAAATAAAAATGAAATATTAGTACACAAGCAATAGAATGGCAAATGTTAAAAAAAAAGAAGACTGACCATAAAATGTTAAGTTTTAGTAAGGATTTGTAGTAGCTGGAAAAACTTATACACTGTAAACATTTTACCAGGAATTTGGAAAAAGGTTTGATGGTTTCTTATATGGTTAAACTCGTATCTACTCTATGACCCAGCAATTGCACTCCAAGAGAAATGAAACAAATGCCCACAAAAAACTGGTATACTGAAATTCGTAGATGTTTTATTCACAGTAGCCACAAACTGTAAAAAATCCAGATGTCCATCACCAGGGGAACGCGTAAACAAATTAGACTATATTTATACAATGGCATACTATTCTGAAGTTGAAGGGACAATGTCCTGTTACACACAGTGACATGGATGCATCTTAAAGACAATATAGTGTTGTTGAAATCAGATACAGCTGAGTACCTGTTGTATGATTTTATTTATATGACATTCAATATAGAAAATACCAACTAATGGTGATGATAGGAATTACAGCAACAGTTTTCTGTCCTGTTATAAGATGGATAGAGGTGATCCTGGTGAATGACTTGAAGGGGAACTTTCAAGGGGATGGAAATTTTTTGTGTCTTGAAAGGGGTGTTTCTAAATGACTGCATACATTTCAGAATTCCCAATAACTGGGATTCCCTCCAGGTCACCATCTTAACGTTCCACAAGTTAGTTTTCTTGAGCATCTCAAGGAGAAGTAACTTGCCAAAAGACAAATTAAATTGATTTTTATTAAATAAATACTGATAAATGTTATTTTTTTAATTTCAACTGGCTGAGCATGCTAATCTACTGCCAAAATCCTAATAATGAGACTTATTCTGAAATGAACTCCTTTGTAAAAGTCCTTGTTAAAGATATTCATTCAAATCCTCTGCTGGTTTTGAAAGGTGGTGAAGCACTGACATTTAAGTTGACTAGAGAAAATTTTGAACTTTGTGGAAGAGTGTACTGTTTCTCCATTTTTGAGTTCCTGGGAGAATGTGAATTATCTTCTCACGTGGTAATGAAATGAGGGTATGTGCGAAACACATAAACCTAGATTTAGCAGATATAATCGGATAGCAAAAGGTCAATTTGGCCCGCTTTAGTAGCAGAATTCCAGATGCTGTCACATGCATAATATTGCCACAGGTTGGAAGAGGCAGGGCTTTATCACTTTCCACTAACCTTTGGATACTTGGTCAAAATAAAGGAAACACAGGCAGTAAATATGATATGCTTTTGCTCAGGTTTCAGTAGAAACCATTTCCTCTGGAGATCAAAGTAAAACTCATCAATAATATCTATTTTAATTGGTTTTTTAGTCATTCACAAGCTATATATGAGATAAAATATGTGGTAATATAGTAGACAATTCTACCAATTTTTTTTTTTTTGAGGAAGATTAGCCCTGAGCTAACATCTGCTGCCAATCTTCCTCTTTTTGCTGAGGAAGACTGGCCCTGAGCTAACATCCATGCCTATCTCCCTCTACTTTACATGTGGGACACCTGCCACAGCTTGGCTTGCCAAGCGGTGCCATGTCTGCACCTGAGATCTGAACTGGTGAGCCCTGGGCTGCCCAAGTGGAACGTGCGAACTTAATTGCTGTGCCACCGGGCCAGTCTCCAATTCTACCAATTTTTATCATTTGACTAATTATAGAATATTAGTCACATGGCAAACAAAGATTACTTTCTTGTTTTCATATGCCAGTGAAGATCTTGGAGGACTACCATTGAAAGGTAGAGTTAAAATACGAGTTTGACATAGCACATATGTTATTTAAGAGACTATAATTGGCAATGGTTTACATTAAAATGTTAGTATATATCAACAAATTTAGTTTCGTTTATTTAATACTTATGAAAAATAAATACTGGAAATTTCATTTCCCAAATTTGTAAGCCAGATTTCTTTTGACAATTATATCAAGAAAAAGTTCCAGGTTTTCATTTTTGAATACTGATTTTCAATTGTACTTTGTAGACGTTACTTTGTGACAACCATCTGTTTCATTCTAAGTTTCTTCATATCCAGTCAGAAGGCAATTATGCTATCAATAGACAATTCTCTGCCATGGAAAAAGATTTAAAAAAAGCTTTAAAAGTTGAAGTTGCAAGCAGTTGTTGAAATATAATTTATATATAGTTTCCCGTATTGCAAACTGTGAATTATTATTTTAAAATCTCAAAATATAGATGTTTTAAATATCCTCTATGATGTGATATTACTGCAATATTAAAATATTTTTAAGCCTGAACACTTAATGCTTCTTTAGCCCATATGAACCGTGATGTTTTCAGAAAATGAAAGTGAATGTGTTAAGATATTCACACATGCAAACATACATGTGCCCACACTCACAAACACACAAGGAAAATAGCATTTGTGTAAAGTTTTGATGATTTGAATAAATTATATATGCAATAGTTTAGTTTTTTTTCCTTTGTTTTATAGGCAAGATATTACCACATAAACAAGTGTTTATGATATTAGACCTCTTTAATCCCTTTGAAATTTTTCATCTCTACCTGGAAACTTTGTTGGGCTCCTTTTTTTAAAAAAAGAGACCTCATATTTAGAGTTGCCAGATTTAACAAATAAAATGCAAGACACCCAGTTAAATTTGAACTTCAGATCAACAACTGATAGTTTTCTAGTCTAAGTATGTCTCCAACACTGCATGGGATGCTCGGACAAATTGGGACATACTTATACTAAAATATCGGTTGATCTGAAATTCACATTTAACTGGATGCTCTGTATTTGATCTGGCCTCCTACTAATATTAAAACAGCAGTTACGTTAAGACCATTAGAGCTGTCATGTATGCCTAATGATGAGTATCTAACTGCTTGTACCTGAGAAAGGATCACACTCTGAACTCAGAGGGCTGTATATTGTGTATCTGACAGCTAGTCAAGAGAAGAGGATTATTGTGATCTGAGCTCCTTTCTAGATATATCTCCTAAAATGGAATTCAAATTCATGCCTAGTCCAAAAGTTTGTACTCATTTGATTATTTCATGCGTCATTTTTCTGGAATGGAAATAGTCCCTGGAACACAGATTTCTGGTGTGCAGAGCCATTTCTACCCCCAGGGGGTGTATGCCATACCTGTGTAGCAGGATTTAGGGTCTCCAAATCGCTCACCTACACAAAGCCATGATCTTAATCAGCCTATCAGATATTTGGAAAGAGAAAATCATCAGATAAACAGTGTTTCCCAAATCTGGCGACTCATTGGAATTTTAGGAGTTCATTTTTATAACAGATATTCTCGGACTTGACCTCCAGGGAGTGTGATTCAGCAGGCTTAGGGTAATAGCCTTTTGTGCTGTTCTGTTTTGTTTTAATAAGTTGTCTGAAATGCGTTTGGGAATCACTTCTAGCTCAACTCCTTAATATTAGAAAGAACATGAGTAAAAGAGAGGTTAAGTTGCTCTCCTAAGGCTTTAGAGTCTATTCTTCATTGGGAATAAAATCTGGGCTTTCATAATTCCTTTTTAATTTTTTTGTATTGCAGTAACATTGGTTTATAATATTATATAAATTTCAGGGGTACATCATTATATTTTGCTTTCTGTGTAGATTACATCGTGTTCACCACCCAAAAACTAATGACAGTCTGTCACCACACACATGTGCCTAATCACCCCTTTCACCTCCCCACTCCTCCCTTCCCCTCTGGTAACCACCAATCCAAACTCTATCTCTATGTGTTTGTTTGTCATTGTTTTTATCTTCTACCTATGAGTGAGATCATATGGTATTTGACTTTCTCCCTCTGACTTATTTCACTTAGCATAATACCCTCAAAGTCCATCCATGTTGTCACAAATGGCTGGATTTCATCTTGTTTTTAGGGCTGAGTAGTATTCCATTGTGTATACATATCACATCTTCTTTATCTATTTGTCTCTTGATGGGCAACTAGGTTGCTTCCAAGTCTTGGCTCTTGTGAATAATGCTACAATGAACATAGGGGTGCATGTATCCTTATGCATTCCTCTTTTCATGTTCTGAGGATAAATATCCAGCAGTGGAATAGCTGGATCATGTTGTAGATCTATTCTTAACTTTTTGAGGAATCTCCATACTGTTTTCCATAGTGGCTGCACCAGTTTGCACTCCCACAAGCAGTGTGTGAGGGTTTCCTTCTCTCCACATCTTCTGTTGGTTTTTTTTTTTTTTTTTTTGAGGAAAATTAGCCCTGAGCTAACTGCTGCCAATCCTCTTCTTTTTGCTGAGGAAGACTGGCCCTGAGCTAACATCTATGCCCATCTTCCTCTACTTTATATGTAGGACACCTGCCACAGCATGGCTTGCCAAGCGGTACCATGTCAGCACCCGGGATCTGAACCAGCGAACCCAGGGCCAGCAAAGCGGAACATGAGAACTTAATTGCTACACCACCGCCGGTCCCTCTCCACATATTCTTGAGTTTCATGCCCTGGGAGAAAAATCTGATGCTAACATTTTGGCAGGCACTCTTAAGTCCAGTGTTACACTGGTACCACAAAGTTATTACATTGTTTCTATACCAAACTTTAGCTAAATTTTTAACCATCTGCTTGTTATGTATTATTCTGGAAGCAGAAATCTTCTTTTTTGAGTTCCAGACACTCACAAATTTCCAGGAAAATGACAACTGTCATAGGGAAATTCTAGGGGAAGGAATTGGGTATGCAGGGCACATTGAACAGATTGTGTTACCTGTGGTCGGCAAGACAACCCATTACAGGTGAGGGCACAGGACATTCAGAGTGGGGACCAACAAGGTAAAATATTGGATGGTTAGGACTGAGGAAATAAAGGACTAATTTTAGACCAAGTAACCTAGTTCCTCCTTTTCTGAACCTGGCAACACTAACTTTTTGGTATAACAGATTATTACCATCATCTAAAGAATCTTATAATTTTTGTCGTATTCTCATGTCAATGATTGAACCTTAAACACGCTGACCACCAGTACAAATTTTCAGGTGATAAAAGGAGCTTTTGTTGTTTTTCCCTTTTGGAGGGTGAGAGACACTAATATGAAATAAAGATATTTGTGAGAGTGGAAAAAGCAGAAAGAAAGGCAGGAAAAAGTATTATCTACCCAAATTACCAGGCTCTACTGTTTTAGGATAAATTATTGGGAGGACTATTTTCTAGGTCATCTCAGATCAGAAGAGAATATGTGTGTAATTGTTTAATCGTTGACATAGTATAAAGACATATTTAATAAAATTTGAATGTTTTAAGAGTGTAGCGTACAAAAGATTTACTCAAATTGAAAAGACAGCAGAATAAAAGGAATGAGATGTATTTCCAATTGCACCTCTACAGAGAAAATAACAATACGGGTGCTGCAACATAGTGAAACACATTGGTGGAATTTCTTAGCACAACTATTGTCTCCTTTGATCCTTCAAATCAAAAAACATTTTGTGGGAGTGAGAATCACTGTCATTTTTGTCAGGTAATTTCCCAACTTCTGGTAAAGTGGATATTATCCTTTCTCTTTTTTAGAAATAAAATTAAAATATTCATATTTTTGAAAAAAGTGTTTTCCCCCATCACAAGCTAGAAATTATATCAAAGTACTTTCTCAGAATATTTTACAACAGAGATCTTAGAATGAAGAAAGAATTCAACTCAAAACATTTTGGGGGCCCTACTACGTGTTAGGCAACTAACTTGACTCTGAGGAATAATGAGTCTAATATGAGTAGCTACCATGTGCCAAGATTAAACAAGATGGCTTAAAATGAACACAACTGCGTCTAAATGCAGGTTAGAGATGTACCAGCTTAATATGCTCCTGAGTTCCTTTCTGCCTCTTAAGAATTTAGCAAATTATTTATCTTCTTTGTGCCTGAGGCTGCTAATCTTTAAACAGACTTTAGTAACCGATACCTCACAGCAGTGTTATGAGGATTTTCTAAGCAAATATGAATACATATTATTATAATATTTAAATATATATGAACATATATAGTATAAGAAGACTATTATATGTAAGTATATAGAATAGAATATTCTCCAAGTATATAGAGTATTTAGTGGGCCATAAGTCACATAGTAAGCACTCAATGCTTGCAGTTGTTATTAAACACATAGAAGATGCTTATTCCTGAAATATGTACAATATAATAATTGTAGTGACAGCTACAAGACTTGCCAAAGCAAACAAGTTGGGATGGATTGAAATTGCCTGCTTAAAGCAAGCTTTAAGCAAGATACTAAAAATCTCTAAAGTTCATTTCCCTTTTGAGAATAAAGGTGAATACAAATTATCCTACCAATAGAATCGTTGTGAAGAGTAACAGACATAGATAATGTAAAGTTTCCTGACACACATTAGGATGCAGACATTCTGCTTGGAACAAAATAAGAAAAAAATGTAAATATATGATCAGAAACAACTCGAAGAGATAAAGATTTCTAGGTCTATCTCAGTCATCACAGGCTTTAGGTCTAGAACCAAGATAGATACTTCCCAGAAAGGTTGCTCATTCACCTTGATAATAACATAGTCAAAACAAAAGTAAGAATGAATGATTGAAAGAAAGAGAGAGAAAGGAAAAGAAGAGAAAAAGGGAGGAAGGAAGGAAGGAAGGAAGAAAGAAAGAAAGACAGAGAGAAAGAGAGAAAAAGAAAAAAAGAAACCAAGACGTTATCACTAACACAGCTCATGAAATTGAATTCTTTCCCCTAATGGCTTTTTTTTTTTTTTTTGAGGAAAATTAGCCCTGAACTAGCATTTACTGCCACTCCTCCCCTTTTTGCTGGGGAAGACTGGCTCTGAGTTGACATTCGTGCCCATCTTCCTCTATTTTATATGTGGGATGCCTACCACAGCATGGCTTGATAAGCGGTGTGTAGGTCCATGCCTGGGATGAGAACCAGCAAACCTTGGGCCACTGCTGAAGCAGAACACACAAACATAACCGCCACACCACCAAGTTGGCCCCTTAACTGGCATTTTTAAGGTCTCTACTTTTCTAAATATAAAATATGAATTGAGAAGATAGTTAAATAAAGAACACCTGCAAATCTTTATTCATAATTCTTGGGCTAGAGAAAAATGAATCAGTGCCTAAATACCATTACGTTTTCTGGCAAGAAGAACCCTACTTCTGCATCACTCCAAAGAACCAGTGTTAGCTTCATCAACTCTTGCAAGAGCTCTGGCAGACTATGGACCACCTTAGCAGGCTGCTGCATGACAGGTGTTTAGTGAATTTAGGTTGAAGGAAGGAATTTTGTATTTGGCTCCATGCCCAGTTATGGCTTTCAAGGGACTTTAGATTGTGTCTTAATAGTTTGTGACTGATATTTAAAATTACAATAGCACAAGGAGTCTCCATTCTGTCCTAATGAGACTAGAATGTGGGAGGTTTAACTTTTCCCCTGTTTTCTTTGGGAATTCACCTCCCTGGTCCTTCTTCCCTCAATTTATCAGGACGTCTATAAAAATAATTTGAATTATTACGTAGCTAGTGCTATAACCCTATATGATGCATTTGCTTTCTTAATGGATCAATATGATCACTAGTAAATTGGTTTGATGTCAGTATGGTACGAATTATAACATTTGGTAATTTATGTTTTGAGAAGAGAATACCTTTTGGAAAAGTTTACATACTCTTTTAACTTAACACATTAAGAAAAAAGACTTCAATTTGGTAAAAATTTGTTAGCAGAAGTCATTGCTTTCCTTCAAAAAATCTGAAACTGGCTTGATTTCCTCCTTTTGGCTGGGTATCATTTGCTTCCAAAGACAAAATGAATTTCCTGAATAAGCATTATATAGGAAACATATGATCCATATTAGTTGCAGTAAAATGTTGCATATTTATCTTCAAATACATGAGAGTAACTTTTGTAATAGATTTACAGATACCATAGACTAGTGTCAATAATGGTATGTCAAGTTCAGACACTGTTGTTAGTAAATTAAATATTTCTTTTATGAAAGAGTTTATTTCTGTGGAAACAACATAAGTTCATAGCCAGAAAAACAATTTTTACAAATTTAAAAGCAAATTCTTTGTTCTTTATGAAAACGTCAAAGGCAACACTCCAATTTTGGAAATGCTTGGTGAGTGATGGAAAGAATGTTATGAATTCGTCTCAAATAAAAAATACGTATTTTATACAATATCAATTTCTGCATATATTTCATTAAACTCCTGTTTCCTTACCTTTAATTACCTTTGCTATGTGTACATGCTACTGAAGTTGCAGTAAGAAAACACATGCTTAGCTTTTCCCATGTTTCTAAAATTAGATCTAGTCACTGTTTGCTGCTGTCGTTTTTAATTGTTACTGTGTTTAAAAATGACTGGTTATCTGAAGGTTTAAAGGCACTTGAATGAACTGTTTCAACTTCATTCTTCTATTTTCCCTCAGATCCTATCTGGCAAATGGCATCTCTATTTATTGTGCCATCCCAAAGCAAAATTTAAATATTTTCTGTTGCTTTCTTGCATATAGAAAAAATTCTTCATAACTTATGGCATTTTAATGATACAAACTGTGATTAATCCATCATTCACTAGGTTTGACGTCATAGTAAGAAAAATCTCTCTCTCTTTCTTTCCCCCCTCAACTTTACTACCTTAGCCACGATGCAAATAAAAATCATTTTAATGAACTTTCTTACCTGCCAGAATTTTATGTGGAATTCTAAATTTCTATTGACCCACTTTTCTTTTTCCTGTATACCTTCTTAATCTGTTCCTTAATTACTGAAGTCTTCTTGCTTCATTCTAAAAATATATAGTTCAATTATATGCAGTTGAACTTTTATGTTACGGTGTATAAAATGACACAGTTAAAACAGTTAACTGTATTTATACAGTTTATAGACAGTTTGAACATGAATCTGTGTCACATACTATGCAGATAGCAATATAAGTAATTTTTCTCCCAAGTTTCTAACACGTTCTTAGAGAAAAACCATACATTTTGACATAAGATAATGTATTAAAAAAATAGAAGAATTGACAGGGTTCAGGAAATGCTTCATTGGAAATTATATGGGACTTTGCATGGGAAATTACACCAGTATCTTTATGAATATATGAGATATCTTACCAAAAAATGTTGGACAGAGTTTCCCTGAAGAAGGATGAGCATTAATAAAAGAGTGGAAACAACTCAAATGTCCATCAACTGATGAATGAATGAACAAACTGGTATGTACCTATAATGAAATATTATTCAGCTATAAAAGAAATAAAGTGCTGACACATGCTACAATATGGATGAACCTGGAAAATATTATGCTAAGAGAAAGTAGTCAGCCTCAAAAAGCCGCATGTAATATGATACCATTTATATGAAATGTCTAGAATAGACAAATTTACAGAAACAGAGAGCATCTTGGTGGTTGCCAGGGGCTCGGGGAGGGGTGACTTCTTAGTGGTTACGAGGTTTCATTTCAGGGTGAAGAAAATGTTTGATATTAGATAGTGGTGATGATCTCACAATATTGTGACTGTACTAAAAGCCACTGAATCTCGGACCTTAAAATGATTAAAATGATGAGTTACATATTATGTGAATTTTATCTCAATAGAAAAAGAAAGGCGAAGAAGTATGAAATAGTGACATATTTTTATGTTACTGTAACTAGTAAATGGTATAAAATAATCACATTACCTGGTATGTAAGATTTCAGAAACGTTTATTGAAGAGTTAATGAATAAGGTAAGTGAAAAGTTTTGAAAGATCTTGCCAACTTTGCCAATGAGTTTTAGTTAAATCTTATAAATGATCATATGCCAATAAAGTTCTCTAATCAAGAAAGTGGTATTTTCAAATTTAATTTTTTGGTACTTTCACTGTCGTTGGAAAAGTCTTTGGAAAAGTCTAGGTGTGGAACATTATTTTAGTTGAGAGATGATGAGGTCTTAAACTAGAACAGACACCACTGAGTTGTAGAGGAGAGAAAATGTACATTCAGAGAAAGCATCTCTAAGAACCGTTTACCAAATCCGTCCACTGACTTACCATCCACTGCCCTCAAGGAGATTACTTCTGATGAAGGAATGTGGATTTTGATATTTCAAAGTATATTAATGAGTAACAAAAAATAACTGCCGATATTGTAGAATATTACATATGAATATATTTATCGCATATACTACATTATATTTTACATTATCTTTACAAACATGTCTATATCTATATAGAGATATAGATCTATAAATATATAGATTAAGATGCAACTAACAGAAATTAACCAGTTTAGTTGCTGAGAAGACTATAATGCAGCATAGTTAACTCTGACATGATCACTCAATCAGGAAGATAATTAATAACGCTATTTATTTCCATTCTTATTTCAGGTATTTTTATGTTTCCCCAATGCATTTTCATTTGATTTTTCTGGCAAATATGAATAGGAGAATAGGTAAATTTGAGACTATTTGGCCTTCCCTAAGGGAACAGAAGGAGTAAGAGAGAGAGAAAGTGGGAGAAAAATCATATTAAATCGACTTTGATATTCTGAAAGAATTGATTCACCTCCCAATGTAAGCAATATACACCTTTTGCACTGATAGAATCAGAGTTTCTGTCTGAAAAAACACTGAATAACGATTCAGAATTATAAATATGGTATCTGCCTGGGCATCAACACACAAATGGAAAGCTAAAGAAATTTTATTTGACTTTATTAAATGCATTTTTTACCCAAGATGAAGGCTCTATGACCCTCTGTACTGTGATTCACATATGAGACACCTGCTCCTTGCCTTTTTTACAAAACAAACTATCAGACGACGGTGAGAACAAAATAAAAGATGGTGAACGCATCATCTTCCACAAAACAGAGTCAATTACTCCTGGCTTTGTATATGAAAACGATAACATCTTTTACCAGCCCGTTCCAAAGCAGCTAAGGAAAAACAATTGCTTAAAAAAACTATTCTGTTCTAAGAAACAGAAAGTAAAATTTGCAATGGAGACTCTGCTTCAACTATGTGTTAAACGCCCTTTCACTTTAGGACGAGACATTAATTCTATAATGAGTAGTCAGCTATTTAATGCACCCAAATAGATTAGTAATATTGCAACTAACATCTTTTTAAATGTCCGTATTGATTAAGTTAAAGAAATTTTCAATTGAACATATGAATCCTTTTTTAGGATTTTGGTTTTTCATTATCAAAATAGGGTACACACCTTGATGTTTAATTTGGACAACCTTGTGTCTACAGTATTAGACTAAAGAGGTCATAGAATTTTATGGCTGGGACAACCTTAGCCAATGGCTAACACACTCATTTTCTTATGTTCTGTTTTAAGTGTTAGAAATCTGCTGAAGAATGTTTGGCTAGCTACGTATTTCACCCACGCATTTTGTAGATTGATGAATTAGTTCATTGATCATTACAAAATCTATTTGAAGCCCTGTTGTTCGCCATTTAATCACCCTATGAGACAAAAATGTGAGTGTTTAGTAGGTTTTATATGTATATAGATATGAATAAAGAAATAAATGCTTATAAAAAGAGTTAAAATATATTTATTATCAACAAAGATAGGAATCAATCATCAGTTTACACAAGATTGCAGTTTCACTAGTTGTAAATTAAAAGGTAATGTTAACCATATAAATAGAATATTATTTGCATATATGAGCAACCAGCAGCCAAGATTAATAGGAGTGTTTAGCTAGTATATAGCAACATGGTCAATTTTATTGTTTGAATGGCATTTTTGTTAAACTATTAATGGTAGATCAGAAACTATAATTAACGTTTTTCATAGTAACATGCATACTTTACAAAATTTTTTACTTAGAAATATTGCAAGTAACAGTTTTATTGGAGAAAGTTTAGTGATACTGAAAAAAGAGATAACTTATATGCTAGGGTCCAATTATGCAGACACATGAAACTTCAGGTATCTTTTTGTGTGACAGAATATCTGTTATAATTCTTACTAATTTTGAAATTATCTTAGTTTTTGTATGTGCATCTCTTCTTTCTTTTAATTAGGCTAAAAAATGCTGTATTCTTCAACCATTAATTAAAAATTTAATTTCGAGGTTAGAATATTCTTTTGAATAGGAAGTAACCACCTGACATACCAATAGATGTTTCTTCTATTTAAGATAATTAAAAGAAAATTATATTTCCCTTCTTATACAAATAAAACCACAATTTTGTGCAAGACCTCACATTTATATAAGATGCTTTCTAATGGCAGGTGTGAAGAGATAGGAAGCACGTAAGACTTAAAACTTGAAACTAAAAATTCAACCAATAAAAATTGAATTCATTCTATTCATGTACCAGAAATTATTCCTGCTGAGAAAAATTACATTTATTCTAATAATGACTAACTGTGTTTAATATCATTTTTACTAAAGCTATTCACATTTGAAAATGCCTCTTTTGTATTAAAACAGTTGGCATAACGTTAGACAGTGCTTAGATCGACAGCTACATGCAGCATAGAAAAGGCAAAGCAAGCTGAGAATTCAGCAAGGGGAAACCCGTAACCTTTAATTGAGAAATAGTTTGAAGTGACTGAGAAAGATTGTTTTAGGAAAGATTAACTATAACCTTAATTCACCGTAGCAAATAGGAAAAGTTACTTTACATCACGAAGAAAGGACATTTTCTAGAAAATTTTCTTCTGCATATATTCAAATGGGTATCCCATCCGGTATTACTCAAGCATTGCAAATATTGAGCTGATTAAAAATACACCACTATGAAAAGTAGATTACTATCTTTATACAGACTCAATGAGTAAATGAGACATTCCATATTTGGAAACCTATGCCAATGTCTTAAAATTCTTAAATATTACTAGTCTATGACATAAAAACAGAAGAAATACAGAAAATGCCATCATGACATTTGTAGAAGCTAGGTTGTCTAGAAGAGAAAATGATGTGGAATGCAAATATTTTTGACAGTGTTTTGTGTATACAAAAGAAAAAGAAAAAGAGAAAGAAAAGCACAATCTTTTCTGGGTAATATATATCAGGAGTTGGAAGCAATACATCTGACATCATAAGTTAAAGAGATCAGACTGGGTTCACAGTATTTTGAGTTCTTGAGAGAAGTGAACTCTAGATGATTTATATCTTCTCTCATTTTACCATCTGAAATCTTCACTGTGGTACAAATTGACTCATGTGGGAACACACCATCATGTCATTCTTAGCAATCTAGGATTGTTGCCAGCATCTAGGTTAGAAAGGAGAGAGAGAGATAAATAACAAATATGGAATTCAGTATGGAGCTACTAGTTGTTTATTGTTTTATTAAAAAAAAATGCCAACAATATCTATTTTTCTCAAGAAGCCTCTTATTTTATCTTTTTTTTTTTTGTGAAGAATATTGGCCCTAAGCTAATATCTGTTGCCAATCTTCGCCTTTTGCTTGAGAGAGATTGTCGCTGAGCTAGTATCTGTGGCAGTCTTCCTCTATTTTATGTGTGGCGCCACCGCAGCGTTGCTGGATGAGCAGTTGCAGGTCTAGGATCCGACCCTCTGAACCCCAGCTGCAAACATGGAGCCAAGAACTTAATCACTACACCACCGACCGGCCCCTCTTACTTTATCTTTTGATGTCTGAATTTTGTCAGGTGGTAAATACCTGTTTTTCATTTCTGTCTCTAAAACAAATGTGCTCAGGACATCTACAAGTATGTCGTTGGACGTGACCTTCCACACAGTATCTGCACTAAATGTCCTCTTGAATGTATAAACTAGCAGGACAAGAAGACACGGGTAAACTTAAGGAATGCACATACTGAACAATGCATGCAGACACACACAGAAGCTGGCTTGCTTTGTGAACAAAGAGGCATCTAAATTTAACTAACTGATTTTCTTTGCGTCCATCCACCCGTCGTATAGCATAGTCTACACCCAGGATCAGATTGTCAGATTGGACTCGCACATTAAGCTTAACTAAATATTAAGGATACAGGGAATCAAAAGCTCAGATGAAGCACAAAGAGGTCTGGGAGGTAAATGGCAATTTCCTAGGTTCTTCAGGCATGGCATAGGGCACTCTGGCTCAGAATAGACGTGGTCTCTATTTGAGGTTCATGGAATCGCTCTTGTAGGGGGAGAATTTACATTCTGACATCACCGTTTTAGACTCCGGAGAGATGCATAGCCTATCTTACATGATATAATCTTACTTTCTGGGGAGTCAAGATTTACAAGTCCTGGGTTCTGTTTCCTGGAGGGAATCCTTGGCCAGGGGCATCCTCTTAAATTGAGAGATAAGTTTTCTTTCTCTTACCAAATATCATTAGGTTATTTACCCAGGTGAACCCTCCCCCAAAACGCGAAGTGAATGCCTAGATCTTAAGCCAGCTGCTTTACTCCTTTCTCCCAGAAGCCTTCCAACTGCCCAACAATCAATCCATTTACCAACTAACACAGTATTCAAAAGGTTATAAATAAGTTTTGGACCTATTCTCTACTATGAAGGTCATTACAATCAAATACAATTTTTATCTAATATTTTTATTCTCTGATCTTTAACAAAAAACAATTCAAGAGTCTTCTACTCAGTGTTGTATCTTTCCTATCTAGCTCATATCAGTCACACAGAAGTCACTCAATATTTATTTGCTCAAGGAATTAATAAAAGCTTGTTTAAAAGTGTAAAGGTCCCTGATTGGAACTTAAAGAGACAAATCATATAAGGCAGGTGAGAAATAATATTGCCAGAAATGTAGGGTAAGTTTCAGCAAATAAAACATATTTAGTAGCTCTGAGCTAGCTGATAGTCTAAAGAAAATAAAATGCAAAAATAACTTATCATAGCCTTTCTCAGTATAAAAGAAAAATCTATAAGCTAGCCCAACAAAAACAAACGTAATATAATAAATTAGTAAAAATTTTATGTGCAAAAATTTTATATATAATAATATATTTTCCACATATATTTTATAGCTTGAAATTTGTGGAACATTCTAATTTTCCATGTAATATTTTTATTGTCTATGACTCGCATTTACTACCCATTTTGTAGAACAGACCAGTGATGCTCATAATGTCTCAGCAATATGTTATAAGTAACATTGTGTGTTAGAGTTACCAGCAGGACTCAAACATATTCTTGAAATTTCCATTTTCTTGTTGCCTTACCACACTGAAACCCATCATAAATGTGGCCATTTCATACTGGCTAAAATAATTGTTAAATCTTCTTATATTGTACATATCTATTGTCATTACTGATAATTCATTACACAAATAGTATGAACAAGAGTAAATATTGTGACATTAAAGCAAATTATAACATCATTACTAATATATATTGGCTAATATTTTGTTTTATAAAAATTAGGATTCTCTCTAGAACTGTCTAGATGCTTTGGCAGCTGCATACCTTAAAAAGTACTAAAGTCAAAACCACTCTAAAAAAGTGACAGAACATAACACTTTCTTATGACTAGGATTCCATCTTCTTCAAAATAAAGAACACTGTGGTGGAGAAAATACTTTTCATGGTAAGGGCTCATTGTGTTTTTAAGAAAAGTACATTATGTTAGTAGTGAAGTAAAATATTATAATATAGTATTTAAAATATATGTATTTAAAAGACAAAATTTTTACATATTGCTATATTCATCTCATTCTACTCCAAAGAGAAGGTATTTAGTGAAAGAAACACAGTGTGAAAGTCATTTGAATACCTTTACTTCTCCTACATACGCTATTATAAGCTTTTGATAAATATGCACAAATAGGAGAAGTTTCAATCAGAAAGTTCTATCAAAAGCTAGTGAAAGGGATTCTGGAGAAATCATGAATCAGGAAATATTTTTCTGAGCAACGTGTGCAAAGAACTGTGCTTGATTGTGGGTGTTACAATGAATGGTGCATGGTGCCTGACCAAAGAGGTATTTGGTGTGCAAAAAAAATATTTGGGGATTGAAAGATTGTTCATAAGTGTGAGGCATCTTAATTCATTTCTTAAGCCATCTAAATGAAGGTAAATGCATACATATATACATGCACACCTACCTACATATACACACACAGACAGTAGAAACATTTCTAGAAACATTTTCATATTTCATCCAGTTATAATGTCACCATTTCTTGAAATCCTTTGCTTTTAAGCCAGATACAGTTATTTTGTGTAATATATGTTCAATAAGATTTGAAAAACTTAAGAAATTTTACAGTTCAAATTTTAACTTGTTGAGCACCTCCATTAAGCTTCTTTGCTTACATTCTCTTACATGCTGAATTAATTGCTTCCTCTTCGATTTCCATAGTATTTAGGATATACTTTATTTTTCATAATTTCATAATAGGTGATGACATCTCTTTTTAATAACAACTAAAAAGAATCATAATGGTGGAAAGTACATAACAAAACTATAACAAAACAGTCAACAAAATCTTACATTAATTAATTGCCTTTATTAACTAACTTACTCTGGTTAGGTGTCTTTTAAAAATTTCTTCACATCCAGAAATTAATTTTTATCTGTTTCCTAGAGTTAAAGTGAATTCAAGTGCATGCAGAAAAGTTGACTTATGATAGCCCAACTCACAGAAGATTGACACACAAATTAGATCATCCAATTAATTAATTTACATGTAAAGATAAATGTCAGAATCTGGAATAAAAATTATTCAGGGTAAGCTGTATTTATTCTTGTTTGGTGAGCACAAATTAGTCACGAGAGTAAGTCTCTGATTCTGAGTTTTAATGGCATAATAATTGTAAGGGCCGGGTGTGTCTGTTTCCATAGTCACTGACCTATTTCAGCAATATCCCAAGAACAGGTGTAGGTATTGACTGGGGTGCTAGCTTCAAGTTGTCAGTTTCTCCTTTCAGATTTTTCAAGCTGAACATTTTTTCTTTATATATTGTAAGATTTTCAGTTCCATTTCATAAACTTCTGTTTGCTTTCCTCCATCTGATTTGAAAACTCCTTGGCCTTAAGGTACATTTGTATTATATGGTCCACGCTGTGCTGACTTTGTCCTTTATCCTTTGGAGATCTGCACATCGTCTTGGTCTCCTGTACATACAATGGAATCCAAACATCTTAAGTGCACTTTTTCTGAGTTTTGATAAATGCATACACCTGCATAACTCTCTCTATATACGAAGAGTAAATATAAATAAGTATTAATACCTATCAGGATACGAAACATTCTCATCATCCCATAAAGTTCCCTCATGCCCCTTCCCAAGCAATCCTTTGATCACAAGTAACATTATTCTATTTTTTTTAACAATAACTTATTTATTTATTTTTACTAAGACTTTACTTCTTTAGAGCAGTTTTAGGTCCACAGAAAAATTGACGGGAAGGTACAGAGATTCCTCATACACTCTCAATCCCAATACCTTCATAGTTTCCTTCACTATCAATATCCCGCATCCGAGTGATACATTTGTTACAATTGATGAACCTTCCTAGATACATATTGCCCAAAGTTCATATAGTCCACACTTGGCATTGTACATTGTACAAATTTGGACAAAGGTATGATGATATGTATCCATCATTACAATATCATACACAGTATTTTCACTGTCCGCAAATCCTCTGTGCTTCATCTCTTGATCCCTGCCCCTGCCCCAACCCCAGGCACCCACTGATCTTTTTACTGTCTCCATAATTTTGCCTTTTCCAGAATGTTGCATAGTTGGAATCTTATAGTATGTAGCCTCTTCAGATTGGCTTCTTTCACTTAGTAATATGTACTTAAGTTCCTCCATGGCTGTTATGGATTGACAGCTCATTTCCTTTTTAGTGCTGAATGATATTCCATTGTCCAAATGTACCACAATTTACTTATCTATTCACCTAATCAAGGGCATCTTGGTTGCTTCCAAATTTGGCACCTCTGGTACTGTATCAGCCAATGCTCCACTGCTATTCACAGGGTTTTCATGGTCAATTGTTTTGTAAGCGGGTGGCCAGGTCTTTCTTCCTAGTCTGTTTTAGTCTGGAATCTCCACTGAAACCTGTCCACCATGGGTGATTACTCTGCTGGTATTTCAAACACTGATGGCATAGCTTTCAGCATATCAGCAACATGCAACCACCACAGTGTGACAACCACAGATGGGTGGTATGGTTCCCTGACCAGCAAATGAACCCAGGCTGAAGTGGTGAGAGCACAGGACCTCAACTATTAGACCACCAGGGCTGGCTATGTATGTAAGCATGCATAATCAAATACCTGGTTAATACTATTATTTTGAACAAACTGTTACCTGTTACATTAATTAAGAATTTGAAAAAGTTTTGATTTTCCCTTCACTTATTCCTTCTTTGATGCTCTTCCTTACTTTATGTAAATGTAAGTTTATGACCTGTATTATTTTCCTTCTCTCTAAAGAACTTCTCTTAACCTTTCTTGCAAAGCAGGTCTCCTGGCAACAAATTCCCTCAATTTTTGTTTGTCTGAAAAAGTCTATTTCTCTTTCACTTTTGATGATAATTTTGCAGGGTACAGAATTCTAGGTTGGTGGGTTTTTCTTCTCTCATCATTTTGAATATTTCACTCCTCTCTCTTCTTCCTTGCCTCGTTTCTGAGAAGTCGCATAATTCTTGTCTTTGTTCCTCTAAGATAAGGTGTTTCTTTTTCTCTGGATTCTTTCAGGATGTTTTTCTTTATCTTTGATTCTGTAACTTGAAAATGATATGCCAAAGTATAGTTTTGTTGGCATTTATCCTGCCTGGTGTTTTCTGAGCTTCCTGTGGTTTGGTTCCTGACATTAGCTTGAGGAAATTCTCAGTCATTACTGTTCAAATATTTCTTCTGTTTCTTTCTCTTTTTTCTCTTATTATGCCCATTATGGGTATTTTACACATTTTGTAGTTGTCCCACAGTCCTTCATTAATCTATTTTGTTTTGTTTTGAGTCTTTGTTTTATTTACTTTTCAATTTTGGAGGTTTCTATTGAGATATCCCCAAGTTCAGAGTTCTTTTCTCAACCACGTCCAGTCTATCAAACAAGCCCGTCAAAGACAATGTTTATTTCTGTTAAAGTGTTTTTGATCTACAGCATTTCTTATGTTCTTTTTCAGGACTTCCATCTCTCTACTTACATTGTCCATCTGTTCCTGCGTGCTGTCTACTTTATTTATTAGAGCCCTTAGCATATTAATCACAATTGTTTTAAATTCCCAGTCTGGTAATTCCAATATCCCTTCCATCTCTGGTTCTGATGTTTGCTTTGTCTGCTCAAATTGTACTTTTTGCCTTCGGTATTCCTTGTAAGTTTTTCTTGATAGCCAGAAATGATGCACTGGGTGAAAGGAACTTCTGTAAATAAACCTTTAGCAAAGTGCTGGGTGAGTGTAATGGGAGTGCTCTCTAATCCTATGATTAAGCCTCAGTCTTTTAGTGAGTCTATGCCTCTGGAGCATGAACTTCTCAAGCATTTCTCAGTTTTCTCCTCCCTTAGGTGGGACATGGCTAGAGTGGGCTGGAGTTGGGCACTTCCCTCAGGTCATTTAGTTCTGACAATACCCTAGCAGGTTAAGTGCTGGTTAACTAGTTTCCTCTGAGGATAGGCCTTTTGGGAAGAACAGGGTACTCTGGCATATTTCAAAATGGCTTCTTTTCGTCTCCTGCTGGAAGCATTGGGGGATTTTGCTCAGATATTTACTGTGGGAGTCTGGTGGAGCTCGTGGAGGTCAATTTCACAGCACCAGGGCTCCCCTCACCCATGACTGGGTACCCTTAGAGTTTTTTACTCCCGACTTTTCCACCCTGAGTCTCCAGCAATTTGTCAATTACGTTAGTTCACGTTATCCTGTGTGGCAGTGGTTCCTGTTGCAGTTCCGTGCATGAGTCTCTGTGCCAATAAGATGTGACTCCCTATATTTGCTGTCTCTCCATGCTGTGTCTTCCTCTCTCTTGTGGATCCAAGAAGAGTTGATGTTTCAGTCTGTTCAGCTTTTTAGTTGCTGTTAGAATGGAGTGGCAACTTCTAAGATCCTTGAATGCAGACCTAGAAACCCAACTTAATTTTTCCTGTTCTAGAATTTTGAATAAATGGAATTGTGCAGTATGTACTCTTTGTGTAATGCTTCTTTCATTCAGCTTAGTGTGTCTGAGACCCATCCCTGTTGTTTGGCATATTAGTAGCTCACTCTTATATTTGTAGAGTATTATTTCTTTGTATGAATTTAAGACTGTTTGTTTATTCATTGTGCTACTGATTGAGACCCCTGGTGCTTCTAGTTTGCGGTTATTTAATAAAGCTGTAATGAAACGTTTTATACTGTTCTTTTTATAAACACATTTTCTTTTATTTTTGGTAAACCTTAGCTAGGAATAAAAATGCCAGGTTTTAGGGAAAGTATTTAATTTTATAATATATTGGCAGAAGACTTCTGGTTTCAGCTCCAACATTTTAATTTAGACATTGTGGTGGGTGTTTACTGGTATCTCATTTTGGTTTTAATTTATATTTGCTTAATGCTTAATGATTTTGAGTAGCTTTTTAATGAGCCATCGGCCATTAACACATATTCTTTTGTTAAGTATCTGTTCAATTTTTTCCATTGTATTAGGTTGTCTGGTTTATTTACTATTTGTCTGTAAGATGCCTTCACATGTCATGTGCATCATACTTTTGTTTGATGTTATGTTTTGCAAGTATGTTTTTCCTGTCTGTGCCTTGAATATTTACTTTCTTAGCATTGTTTTTTGCATGAACAGAAGTTTGATTTACGTTGCAGTCTAATTTATCAGGTACCTTTTTTTTCTTTTATTGTTATTGCTTTATTTGAGCTAGGAAACTTTTACCTATCTCCAAGTCATGAGCATATTCTCATGTTTCTCCTAAAAACTTTATGGTTTCAAAATCTGAAATATGCATGAGTTGGATTCTATTGTTTGTCACACTTCCTGCCTCTTTGCCTATCTAGTAATTTTTAATTTTATGCTTAGCATTACACATAAAGGACTATGAAAACTTCAGACATTACCTTCCACCAGAGAGAGTTCCCCACTCCTCTGTCAGAATATATTACAAGGTTTCTATCATCTCAGTCCATTCGGAGATGGAGTCCAGTTGGGATTTACTTGCAGTTTCCCTCCTTCTCTGGTTTATTTCCAGTTTGAGGCTGTCCTTCTGTGTTTTTGATTGACAGCTTGGCAGGTCCCAACTCCTCAGCTCTGAAATACTGTTCTTCAGAGAGGTGGAGCTGAGCTCTTTCTCTGCTTGGTCCATTTGGATGTACATTGTTGTTGTGTTCTCAGGCCAGCTGTGTTTTTATTTGTAATGAGCTCTCTCTAGCAGCACTTTGCCTCCAAGCACCTCAAGGCAGCAGAAACAATTACTGTATTTTTTCACTTTGTCCCAGTTTTTGCCGATCATCGACACGACATCAGAAATCTGATGGGTAAAAATCGTGTTACATTTGAGGCACTTCTAGTTTTCAATCAATCATGCCAGAGTCATAGGTCGCAGATCAGCTAATCCTCTGCTGATTTCTCTTTCCCTCAGTAGAGTCTCTCTGAGTCGGCTCAAAATAATCCTCGGTCCACTGCCACCTTTGAGAAGATGATGGCTGGCTCTCTTCAGCACTTTCTTCACTCGAAGGCCTTTTCTTCACTGGAGTTTTAGTTCATCTGGTCTGTTTTGCATCTGAAGTTCTTCAGCACTTTTAAGATATAATTTTTTAAGTTTTTTCTGTGTTGCAGTAAGAACATCCAGCTGCCGTAATCCATTAATTTATGCAGATGTGAAAGTCAATGGCGTTACTTGAAAATTTACATTCTTATTTTTGCTGGTATCCTTGGTAAATTTTTATTGAATGTTAAACATTTTATATTAAACATTGTAAAGGCCCTAAAGGATATCTTCCAGCAGAGATTTACTTTTGCTTCTCATAAATTGTTAGAACGAGAAGAAATTAATCCTGATTCAGGTTGGGCTTCACCTGATTTGAACCTCCATTTATATATGAGAGGAGATCCTATTTCCACTTTTAACTTACTCCAAGGTAGTAGCAGCTTTTTAGGGGAGCCCAGTGAGAGATTGGCTGTTTTCCAGGATTTCTTCTGTTTAGCTGCCCCTGGACTCTGATTTTTTTTATTACCGTCAAAAATTCTGCTTTGCTTCTCAGTCTTTAGCCACCACTTACTGTTGAGTTTCTCAGTCTCTTAGCTGCTTCTTACAATTTAACAAATTCCTCAAGGGAAAAAACAGCAAGGTTTGACTACTTTCTGGGCTTACCTTTCTCAGGTACTTTTGCCCCACAAATTCCAGTTGCCTTGATAGCCCTTGGATGTCTTCATTCACTTTTTTTTTTCAGGTGAAGAAGACTGGCCCTGAGTGAACATCTGTTGCCAATGTTCCTCTTTTTTGCCTGAGGAAGATTGTTGCTGAGCTAACATCTGTGGCAATCTTCCTCCATTTTTTGTAGGTGGGATGCCACCACAGTGTGGCCCAATGAGCAATGTGTAGGTCCACACCCAGGATCTGAACCTGCAAACCCTGGGCCACCAAAGTGGAGTGCGTGAATTTAACCACTATGCCACTGAGTTGGCCCCAGGTTCACTTTTTAAAAAAAGTTTGTATTGTATCCTTCTTTTCTTGTTGTCCTCTGTTCTGAAGAATTTGTCTAGTCCATCACAGCCAAAGGTGGGAGCGTACTACCTGACTTTTGCTAACCTAAGCCCTCTTTCTAGGTCAATACTTATACCTAAACTGAGTGTTTTAAGCTGCCGAGTAAATTTAGCTGGGTCGTTCATATGTCCATCACAGTCTTTCTTTAAATACCATATGCTTCTATCATGTTGGAAAATCTAATGGCCAAGTGAGGATCTTACTAGTAACCAAGTTTTATAGTTTCTTCATAATTCCTCAGCTCTTCTTCATATTATTTATCAATCCATCAAGCCGTGGCTACATCATACATCTTGCTATCACATGGAGTTTTCAAACTTCTGAAATCCTAAAATCCAATAACCGGTTTTCTGTCTTATATCTCCAGCTTGTTCATGTCCTCAATTGTGTTACATCTGCTTGTGAATTTCAAAGAACTTCTGAATTCTCCATTTTTCTCTAAGCTTCACCGCTTTTTTCTGAATTCAGTTTCTGAAACGCTAAGCTTGTACAACATGGTTATTAATTTGAAGAAAACTGTTTTCATAATAATTCTGAACATTCTAACATGAATAAATTCCACGAAATCCTTTTTCTGGCTGTGGGTCATTTTCTAAGAAAATCTCAGCATCAAGGTGATTATTGCTAGTACAAATTTGATATCTTTAACATTATGTAGCTTAATAAAGTTTGTGTTTATCTTTTAAACAAAGGTTACCTGAATGCCACTTGTCAGTTCAAATACGAGGAGCATAATGATTGTGTGTGTCTGTAGGGTGGGCCAAGCTTGAGATTACTGCTGGGATATTAAATTTAGACAAAATGATGCATCATGGAAAATACAAACAGGTAACCTTGAGAAAGAATCAGTCAAGTTTTAGACAATGGGAAATAGACTTCATATAGGGGAAAATCAATAAGATTGGCAAAGAAGAATAAAGAGGAACTTGTAGATATTCTGAAATATGAGAAAATGATCTTGTACTCTTAAAAGAAAGTCAAAGAATTGTATCCCAGGAGAGCCAGATAGCACTTACGGCATAAGAAAGCTAACTATTTTCATATCAGTGTTTTAAGAAGATTATGTATGATATCATTGAGAGAACAAATCCCATCTTATTTATTGTTTTGTTTCTGGATCCAACAAAATGCATCAATCTTATTTAGCACTTAACATATTTATTGTGTTAAACTGAAAAAAGAACTCAACTGTACTTAAATGAAGTCTACAACTTCATTTTCAAGCTAACGTTCACAAAGTTTACTCTTCATGATTTGTGTTATTTCATTACAAACACCCAGGATGGGTAAATACGTAAACTGAGAAGAACATTTGAGTAAAATTGAATAGCTTCACATTACACAAGCTAAATCTGTAAATTATGCTTTCACATTGAAAGAAATAGGTATATATCTTTCTTTCCTGAAGAAAAGGGAAAAAAAAAATTAATGCCTGCATGCAGACACATGTGTATCTACCCCCTCCAGCAGAGGAATATTAGATATCCAGTAAGCAGGTACAAAAAATAATATAACATGTGTTTGTTGATCAGTCTTGGTTCGGGGCTGTAGAATATATGATGCAATTAATAATGGAAAGTTTTCTAGATATTTATTGTAAAGAAAAACAATTTTTAATTTTGATGTATATAGAAAGCTTCTTCATTGGAGACAGAAATTTGGAAACCTAGAATAAGATTCTCTCTGCCACTTATTAGCTGTATGACATCAGGACATCCTAGTTTCATAGTAACTCAATTTTCTCTGTCTGTAAAATGGAGAAAATGGCATTAATGGTTGTCAGAATTAAAATAGATAATAATATGATATATCTTACACTACGTGGAACACATTAGATGTACAAGAAAAAAGTAGGAAGTAAGAAATAATCTAAAAAGTAGAAAATATATGATTACCATTAATAAATAAGTACTTAAACTTGGAAATAAGAACTATCTAAGGACACTTTGAATGAGACAATTGATGTGTTCAGAGATAATAATATCTCCTTAGATGTTATTTTTTAGAATAATCTAGGGTATGACAAAAAGAAGTTGTAGACTAATATTTTGGCAAATTCATTTCATTTTACTCAATTAGGCAAAGGAAATGAAAAAAACAAAAAATACTGATAATAAAGAAACGATCAATTATATACTCTGACTAAAAATGTACTTAATTTATCTCATATTGACATAATCTTAATAGTTTTATTTGAAGAGACATTTAATCCTAACAAAAATTATATTTTTGGGCTGTCCTACAAAATGAAGATGCTAACACTGGCCTTATATACAAGGATGTGCTCATAAATATTTAACAACCTGCTCTCCAATGGGGGGGTGGTGATTGATAGCGTTGGCCAGGTTCTACGGTGTAAATATTTCCATCATGGCTGATTTCAAGCTATGAATTTGATGTCAACTGGCTCACAAAATACCTTAAAATTTAGCAACTGGCTTTCATGAGGTAGTGTAAGCTGGCTCCAGCACATGACTGTTATCCATAGCACACGGCAATGTCTAAGTGTATACTTCAACAATTCTAATAGTGTTTGAACACCACCCTCAATTTCAGTCCTCACGGAAATAATTTTATACCTCTATTTATTTGTGCATTTTATAACTTAATGATTGATAATTGATAATGCATATTATCCTGAGGGTTAGCAATGAATTAGAAAAAAAATACTCTGTATGAAAAAATCAAGGCCTTCCTCTTCCAAGAGTATCATCAAAAGTCAGCTCAGGTTGAGATAAGGGATTTGAATCCTTTCCTTAAATTAATAACTCAGTCAAATCATCAGGGGATAACAGTGCTTCAGGCTTAATCTTTAAACTAAAAAAAACCCACTTTTTCTTAAATTTCACATTCCATGGCTGAGAACAGAGAAAAACGTTAAATGGAGGAGGAGAGACACTTAATAAAAGAAAAAATTGCTTATGTTGTACAAGAAAAGTTTCTGCCTCGTGATTTAACCAAAATAGAGATAATTTGAAACATAAGAAGTTTAAGATTATTTAGTCCAGTTTCTCTGCTGCTAATAGAGACCTCTAGGATCATGCCATGGGCAGCTTCTGCAATGTTTGCTGCTGTTAGCTTTGAAGGCTCAACTTCCTAATTTAAATGTACAAAGCCTCTAAAACAGAAGGCAGGTCTCAAAGGGTGAGCTTGAGGGGGCCTGAGAATCGATAACAGAAGGAGTTCAATTTTACACTTGGATTTGTATCTTGGCAAGGGATATTGTTTCTTCCTCAGGCCCTTCACAAGCTCGTATTTATAATATTCAATATCCCTTTTTTTTGTAAAAAGTGACACATTGGGGCAAACCAGGAAGCAGGCCTCCTGTCCTCTAATAACAAAAACCTAGTCCTTCCAAGCGATTCAAGTTTCCGAAGTAACTCAGAAGATTGACCAAAGAGCCACAGGCAGCTCTGTGACTTGGGGCAAATGATATTGTTTCCTGTCTATCTCTCATGGTTAACAATGAATTTATAGTGTGTATGCTGCCTCCTAAAGGGGTTCCTATTGTGTTTTTCTTGAATTGTTGAATAAATTGAATACTTGAATTTCTTGAATTATATTCATTAGGGTGATATGACTGGATAGACAATTTTATTCTAAAATTGTTTGCCAATCAAGCAGAAGAAAGTATGCACTATAGAAATGGAGATGTAACCTAATTTCAAGGTATAAACGTTATGAATCCTATTCTACAAATTCAACTGATCAATAATTATCCATTTCTATATTGTTTTAGCCCAGATTTAATATGACCTTGAATTCCTAGTAGGCTTTTATGAGAGGGGCTTTTGGAATTGAGTCAGTCTCGATGTTTGCTGAAAATTGGAGCAGATTGGCAAATCTCTAAGATGAATACTACTGTATTTCTCACCCATTGAACCATCAGTGAGTCCTTGGAGTCTGATGACATCACTGTTCTTTGCCTCACATAATATGTGGACAGCTTTATCAGGTCTGAGTAGTTCAGTGACTAGAGTTTACCTACTCTATGCTTACTCTAGAACTATCTTCTATAAGTTCTTGACATTCCATTGGTCCAAATCCTCAAGAAATACTAAGTCCTTCTCTTTCTCCAGCTCCTAATTTGTTAGCCTTGATTGAGTCTCTCTTTCTCTCTCTCTCTATCACACACACAATTTTCTTTATCTCCCAACTTGCTGTTTTTAGATATACTTCTTTGTACTCTGTGCCTTAGCACAATTTCTTTCATGAGCTGAGGCTTTGAAAGTCTATGGCAGGAAAGGAAATAGCTGCAAGCAACTTCTACTTTCGATCCCTAACTAAATGCTACAGTCTGAATGTTTGTGTTCCCCATAATTCATATGCTGAAATCTTAATTCTCAAAGGTGATGGTATTAGTAGCTAGAGGCTTTGGGAGCTTTTAAGAGTGGGGTCTTTGGGAAGTGATTAGGTCATGAGAGTAGAGTCCTCACAAATGGGATTAATGTTCTTATAAAAGAGATCCCACAGAGCTCCCTAGTCCCTTCCACCATGTAATGATTCAGTGGGATGTCTGCAGCCCAGAAGAGGGCCCTCCCTTGATCGTGGCTGCACCCTAATCTTGGACTTAAAGCCTCCAGAACTGAAAGCAGTAAATTTCTGCTGTTTTTAAACCACCCAGTCTGGTATTTTGTTATAGCTGCCTGAACTGACTAAGACGCTGTATTTCTCCAAAGAGAAAGGAGTACAAGAGAACCTAGAAATGTTTGTACTTGGTGAACTTGGACACATAGGTGTATAGGTGAGTGGAGGGGCATACAGATATTAAAACAACATTAATATCACATTAACTCATCCTGCCATAATCAACTTTTCATTTCTTACCTACTGTAGTCTGACCTGAGCTACAGGGGAGGCAGATACCAAGCAAGTAATTACAATGGAGTGTAACGGGTATTATGAAAAGGGCAGTAGGGTAAGATGGGAGAATACTTTGTGGATCTATAAATCATGTTTATATGATACAACCTTAAGCACAAACCTAGCTAAGCAATAAATGGAAGAGCACTACAAAGTCCTAGGATGGATTCAAAGCAAGTTAATTTCTTCAGATCAGTGGTCCTAAACTTTTTGGTCTTAGGACTTCTTTACACTCTTAAAGATGATTGAGGATCACAAAAGTGTCCTCACCCTTGTTCTTATGAGTTATAGGTGTTGATATTTCTGTATCAGACATTTGAACCAAGAAAATCTTTCAAACACTTTAATTAGCTTGTTTAAAATAACATTACAAACCCATTACATTTAACATGATATTTTTTATAGAAAAATAACTATTAAAACAAAACAGTGATAAAAGTGGCATTGTATTATATGTTTCCAATCTCTTCTATGTCTAGCTTAATAGAAGATGGCTAGATTCTCACATTTACTTCTTTATTGAATCTGCTGCAATATTATACATCATGTAGACTTTTAAAAAATTCTACTATAGTATAGTAAAAGAAGGAGAGTAGAAAAGACAAGAGAATCTTAACACTGCTGTGGAAGTTTTTGACCTTACTGGTACTCAGAAAGCAGTTCAGGGGATCCCAGGAACCTTAGGACCATACTCTGAAATTCACTGCCTTGGAAAAAAGGAAAACCCCGTGAATGTCGGTAAATACAAAGAGGTGGTTACATGCGTGTTTGCTGCACTACAGGTTGCAAGAAATTAGAGACTCACAGCTGGAACTTCCTTCTATTCATCATGGAAAGAAGCAGCCTTCCTAAGTAACACATTCTCCCTCACCAAATTTCACACTTACTTCCACAAAGCTTTCCCTCTCAAGTCTTCTCCCTAGAAATAAATCCTTGTCTGTTACAAGTAGAAGGACTTAAATGCTTCCATGCTTATTAAATAGCATTATATCACTGACACCATTCATTTCTTTGAGCTTGACTGGATTTCCAATCTTGACAGCAAGTCATCATAGAGCATTCATGATGAGTATTGTTACCTAAACTGTGACAGGAAAATTTAATGACAGTTGAGTAGGAACACTTAAGGAAAAGTGTGGGGAATTGATGGGAAGCCTAAATGACTTCTACTGAGATTTGAAAAGATGGTTTTACCAAAAATAATTATTCACAGTGAAATTGTAAACGATGTTATAGTACTTATCTTTAACAGTGTGGAATACATACAAAAGATGTCAACCTGATATATCCAGTTTGGAATTTAAAGCAGAAGCTACAAAAATTCTGGGAAAACAGAAAACCATTTAAAAAATAGCTATTGACCACCAAGACCAACTGAATTCCCATCGTTGGAAAAAGGTATCATTTTGTGTAATGCATTTATTCCAATAATTATGTTGAAAATGGTGAAATGAACTAAATAACTAAATGAACTAAATAGAGTGGATTAAAAGTGTTGCGACCCCTGTCAATTCAAACTGTCAAATAGAAATTCAGAATTGGGGAATAATCAGAAGCAACTGGTGAATAATTCCTCTTTTCCCATCAGTTTTGAAAATAGTTAAATAATTGCTTAAGTGATTTATAAGTGGTTAAATAATTTCCTTAAGTGCTTGTCATTCATGTCTTCATTCCATATACACTGATTTCCATTAAATGTCAGTTATGATTTTAAATGACACATAAACATCTTTACTGCATCCCTAGTACCAAGCAAAGACATGCAACAACTAATTAATAAATATTTGTAATGACGATAAAAGAAATAAAATATGACACAGCTCATCCCCTCAAGTAGTTCATGGTCTTGGAAAAGACACTAAGATTTGTGTACAGTTGTGCAAATGGTACAAATAGAAGGCTTGGAAGCAGAGAAAATAATGTAGGTTATTCTGTGTTGGAGGAAAGTAGCACAGAAAGGTTTCAGAGAAAAGGTAGTACATGAAAAAAAAAAAGACCTCGAATAAGACATGATGGAGATGAATTTTCCATTTGAATAGAGGGACATGGAGTCAAAATGAGCAAAACTAGGTTCATAAAAATATATAGCATATATAGGAATTTTTTTTTAGCGTGATTTTTTTCCAGGTTACAGAGATTGATGGGGCTGGAAATGTTGACAAAAGCCAGTTGTGATCAGCATAAAATTCCAACCTAAAGTTAGAAAGGTATTAGTTGGATAGTTGGAATTCACTGAAAGCTTTTAAGGAAGAAAGTGAAAAGAGTCGATCTATGTGCTAGAAAGATGACTCAGAACACTGTGAAAGGTGAAGAAGAGCTGGGATAAAAGGTAGTTACAGAGGGCATTAATTAATTTATTTACTTTTGCTTCCAATTACCCCAGAGCCCTTTGACTATAATTCAAAGGACAGCCAAAGAAATTCACTCTCCTCACACTCTGACATCAAGGGTAAGGGTACAAGTCCTAGTTTTGAATAGTCAGATATTCCTACTGGAGTAAGTAATGTGCAGGCAAATGTTCTCAACAGAGCGTTAAGTACAGGTCGCATCCAGCAGTGGCAGTAGCCAATGACAGCAGTGGCTGTGCAGCCAGTAATGACATTTTAGAATGTGTCCAGGGTATAACATTGCTTATGATATCTATGGTTTAGCTATCCTTGGTCCTCAGACATTTGCTGACTCACTCTCTAGTCTTCCCGTTAATTCTGTGAAATATCAAATATATTTTCAATTCATTTTTTGTTAGCCAGGCTAGTTTTCAACTGCTTGGAGCCATGAACACTTTCTCGCTATTTGCAGGTGAGCAAGGTATTGAAATAATGAAGTAGCCCCGTGAAAAGTGGGAATGGAATGCTCCGTAAGCATTGTGATATTTTAGAACTATTATCAACAGGTTTTGAAGTTCCAAGAGCTATTGGGGAGCATTCAAATGACATTATTATGGTGACACTATTGCTGTAATAAGTAGTTTCAAAGGAAAGAACGTGGATTTTTGTGAGCAGCTACTACTCATGTGTACTAAAATAGCTCAGAAATATTGGGAAAATAAATATTTATAAACTCTTACCTCCATGTTAAGGAAATTAAATCCAGATTCCCTGAGGTTGAACTTTGTAAGGAAAATTTTCACATCTCGAATTATGCTTCCACAAATTACCTCAGACTGAGTCTTGAGTTTTGTCTTACTTTTATTAACATCACCATAATTATACTCTTCCTTATGTTATCTTGGAACTAAACATTTCATGTTCTTGCCAAAACATGGCCACCATACTCTGTTCTTTGTTTCAGTTATTATAAGACAGGATGATATTTTTTAAAGATTTTATTAAGAATAAGAGGGAACAGGGCCCAGACCGGTGGCACAGCGGTTAAGTTCACATGTACTACTTCAGTGGCTCAGGGTTCACCAGATCCCGGTTGCAGACCGACACACCACTTGTCAAGCCATGCTGTGGCAGGCATTCCACATATTAAGTAGAGGATGATGGGTGCAGATGTTAGCTTGGGGCCAGTCTTCCTCAGCAAAAAGAGGAGGATTGGTGGTGGATGTTAGCTCAGGGCTAATCTTCCTCAAAAAAAAAAAAAGAAAGAAAGAATAAGAGTGAACAAAAATGAAATAGAAGTTGTACAAAGCTTATATGATATTATAGTATAAAAAATTAAAAATGCTTCGAAGCCAGAAAAAACAGCATTCAAATCCAGGACCAACTCCAGGATATGCAGGGCCGTAGGCAAGTTTTTTTTTTTTTGACTGGAGGAAATAATAGCTACATAAACAATATGATTTAAAAATGTATAAAAAGTAGTGGCTTAGAAACAGTGGAGGAGGAGGAGAAAGAAAGGTTATAAATGGGCAAAGATAAACTTTGTGTGTGATGAGTATGATCACATCTTGATTTTATGATGAGTATACATACATCAAAGTATGGTAAAGTGTACAGTTTAAGTATGTGCTTTATTTTCTATCACTTATACCTCAACACATCTGTAAAGAAAATCTATTATGGAATTCTTGGGCTATATAGATACAGTGACGTACTAACGAAAAGTTAAAATGATAGGTTGAAAGAGGTATTTGTCCAGTTAGTATAGGTGAAGGCTCTTCATTCTGTTGTCAAATGTGAGTGCAAGTCACTCCAAATCAGCAGGGAAGCACCACTCTGGCATCACAACTTTTGTTCCATCCCGTGGTCATGTAAATGGAATAGCTTGTTGGCCAGCTTGTCCCTCTGGAACCAGGGCTTGGCAAGGACAAAGGGAGACTCTAGAAACTCAAATCCCAAAGCTGCAGAAATGCACTTCCCCAGCCAACAGATGATACTTGTCTCAGACACGACAGAGGGCTTTTAAAATGTCAAGAAATCCTCTTCAAAGCATGGTACTCCTCATGCAGATCCCGGGAAGAGAGTGCTACCCTCCAAATCTCATCCCTGCTACGATTTACAAGAGTTGGGAGAAGTGATTTAACTTCTCTAAGCCTCAGTTTTCTGAAAAGTATGACAGTAGATTTCCTTACTCTTCTCTTAAATTTGTTTTGAGCATTAAACTATTTCTATACGCATGCGCGCACGCACACACACTACTATGTTTTAACTAGCACAAGACCAGCACATAATGAGAGTTCACTATTTGTTACCCATTATTTCTGTTTTATGTTGTTGTTATTGTCTTCATTTCTCTATTTTTGTGTTGATACTGTCTGTTTTTACAGAGGTAAGTAGCCTGGCCTCTAAATTGTAGCCATCTGATCCTGCCATAGTGTCTTGTTTCAAGTACTCAGAGGTCCTGGGCCATTCCATTTACTACTCCTAAGTGTTCTGTTTAACTTTTCACTATTCCTAAGTGTTTTGTGTAACTTTGTCGGCTTCATTCAGGACTTTTTGATTTCTAATTTTTAACCTAACTTTATCAGGAGACCAAGGTAGATAAATTGATCCTTTACTGCACATGTTAATCTCTTTGCCTAATCTTGCTCCGGGTCTAAAAGAAGCAACTCTTTCTTCAGTTAATGGCACAGAAAGGAAGGTCTTTACCTTTCACATGAGATACCATCTCCTTGATATAGGAACTAGTTTTGGCCCTAATTCAAATTCAGTAGTGTAATAGCCTAATAGTAATATATTAGTACCTGTGTAATAGTACCTTAAATAAACATATCACCATTAGAAGAGGATGCTTATACCCAAGACTCTTCTTCTCAAGCTTCATCACACTAGTCATCAAGTCCTATAAATTCTGTATGTATACTTCTTTTCAATGTCGCTTCAGTAATTTAGAACCTCTTAGCTCATGCATTTCTACCACATCTTTCTAAATGAACTCTTTATTTTGTTGACCTTTTATAATCCATTCTTCTCACCGTCACCAGAAAGAATATTCTACACCCTTAGCTACTCAAAGTGAGGTACAAGGACCATCAGCATTGGCATCACCTAGGGTTTGTTAGAAATTCAGAATTTCTGTCAATTCATAGTCTCAGAAATGTATGAATAAAGGATGATATAAGGATCCCAGGATCCTCAAAAAGATACCACAAACAGGTTAAACTCTATACAAAGACTGTCAGTATGGAGTCTTAGCAGGGACAAAAAGGTGATGTATTTAATCTTCACTAACTTGAATCTTTTCTGTACTGAGCATCTATACACAATAAAAGAGAGCAATCTTGACTGAAAAAGTAACAACTGAATAATTTTATCTGAGATGGTAACACATTAATAACCCTTAATGTATTCACCCAACTTATCAGTTTCCAAGCATGATTTTGATGAGATAGAATATGAAATTGGAAAATTGTGTTAAGGAAAGTCCACTTTTTTTGAAAAATTAAGCTTATGATTAGTCCTTTCCATAATTTTCAATGTCACATTTCATAAGGCATTATTATTATTTGTGTATATATCTCTCTGTTCTTGTAGACATTGAGAGTTTGGGAAGGAGAAATCTTGCGTTTTTACCTTTAATACCTGGGCCCAGAATTTTCAGAACTCTAAAAAGTGGTCAGTCAGTATTGGTTGAGTGAAATCTATGCATTTCCTCTTATTTCTTACTTTTGTGATCCTCTTTTGAAAACAATGAATGAAAAGATACAAGATAACAATAGCTTGTGAATACCCCCGATCCTCAATATCCGAAACTTTCACAATGGTACATCAACTATCATCAAACAAGTACAATATGTGCAAATTGATTTACTGTTTCTGTTTGTGAATTTTGTTTTTCAACTAGAGTTGAGGAGTCTCTCATTCAGAGAAAGCCCAATGTGTTTACATGAAGAATAGTTTTCTAGTTTCCCTTTAAGAAAGTTGTAAACTAGTGGATAAAGTCAGTGTGATAAATGATCCAGTAATGCCTTTACTTTTAAAGAGCAGAGCTGTATTAGTTGTACTATAATAGTGATGAATCGCACTGAATACTTATTTCATAAGGAAAGAGTTACATACATATTTATGGGCTTATGTGTTATGAGGAAAGTATATTATACCTTATGATATACATAGAAACACGATTTGACTAGCACTATAATCCAACATTCAGTGGCATGGCACTCTGAGTGGAATTTTTACTATATTACTATTTTTATTTGCAGTTATAAGAAAATCCCAACATTTTACAATATGGTTCACCCCATTTCCATTGTAATAAATCTCTTTGCCAATAACAACGAATTATGTACAGTTTGTTTTTGCATTTATGAATAATAATTCAGACACATAAAAGATGAAGGCTGGGAGCTCATTAAACTTGAATATGAGAATTTAGACAGAGCGCCTCAAAAATTAGTTTTTGAAGAGCCCAAACCATATCATATATATTAAAGCTCTGTTGTGCATTTTACATGTTTGATAACAAGGATAAAGTTTGTCTTGAAAAGTTGGCAATTTATATTGTGGTAAAATACATGCTATGCAGAATCCTATAAAAATAATGTGCTGTCTGGCTCTGGTTTTTTTGGCGATATATTTATTCAAGTAAGTCCTGTCATTGTCTTACATGTCAGCATATTTGGTAAACTGATTTTTTTTCGTGAAGATGTTTAATTCAGGATGCAGATGACACCTGCCTTGTACAGTTTTCAGTAGGAGTACAAAATGGCTTTATTGGCAAACACATTTGGACAAGAAGATGTTTGCAGTGCAGAGTTTCTCTCGCTTACATCCTAATAGAATGTTATGATTTAAATCCATATTGACTTTGCTAATGTTGAAAAAGTGTTGCATTAAATAACTTATGAGCTTGTTTGCATAAGTTAAATAATTAACTTCTTTTGCAGAAAGTAGATCCATAATTACAAATGACTCCTGTATTTTCCATTTCTTAAAACATCTAAGGGAAGCAGCAAGGATCCACCAAAAAGAGAAAGCACTCTATCAGCTCCTGTTTCTACAAGTATTGCTGGATTAATTATGGCCTCACTGAAATCATACTGGCCCTGCCATCTCACAAGCCTTTGCTAGTAATCAATTTGTATAACTTACTAGTTTTAGAAAACAACACAATCCCTCTGAACTTCTATTATTCAATCAGTACAATGAAATTACAGCTAACTATTTTGTAGGATTATTCTGAGGATCATGTATGTAAAATACCTCACGTTTTGAATGCTAACAAAAGAGCTTATATTAGGTTAACTTTATCTCTAACTCTCCAGCGTAGATTTTGTTACTGGTGATAGGTTTTAAAATTATTTTAAGCAAACATTAGTAAATAAAGGAGTAAACTATCTATATTTTTAATCATACAACTTTTCCCACCCTGGCATTTTCATTTCTGAGTGATAGAAGGACCGTGCTTGGTTGCAATTTGTTTCTATGTCAGCCTTGCTATAGATTCTAAGTGTAAGGACGAAAGGGTAATGTCTAATTTTGTTGTGGTGGTGTCATAAGAATTTAGCACAATTCTTGGCACAAAATAGTTATTCAATAAAAACTATTGCCAATGAAGACAATTGTCTTTCTTCACTTTTATCATTAGGGTCTAGTAAATAGTTAAAGCATAAGAGAGGAAAACAAACACTTTCTGAAAAAGACATCAACTGGCCTGCTACTCTGACAAACAGCATTTTCTCAGACCTTTCAATTCGAGTGCTATACTCACAAAATGAAAAGTATTCTTCAAAGGAGCTCAGAAGCACTAGTGCACAAAAGGGATTTATGGCTTCAATTGGAATTTTTACAAGGTCACTGGCGGGGGGGGGGGGAGAAAAAAAGCCATTTTTTCACTATTGTGTACAAAGCTTATCTGTTAAGTTTAGGTCTAAGTACAGAACTGTATTTTTAAAAAGATCTAATAGAATTGTATGTTAGAAGTACAAGCGAAAAAGAATGTGACAATAATCCAGTGTGCGATTCTGTGGCCCAGAGAATGTTTACTGTGTACAAACCTCCTTCAGTGTGGTTGATATACTCCATATTCAGCAGAGTCACATTGCCTCCACCGGGAGAAGTCAAGAAAGGACCACAGAATTCCAGGTGCTCTAGGTATAGACCATTTCTTATTTGGCATCCACGCCTCCAGCACTGAAGTTCTGGTATGCACCTGGAGCTAGGAGGGAGTTCCAGGTATGCAGGCACTTTGGATGCAGTCTCTGGTTTCCTAGATTCCATGTCACTATTGCTTGGACAGAGTGAAAAAGGAGTTCTAGATATCCGCAAGCTTCTAACAAGGTCCACACCAACCTCTCCCCAAAACAATCTCAACTAAGTTCCTCTAAACCATCCATAAGAATAATATCAAATCCTTAGATCATCCTTTATGTTAATCCCATCAAGATACTCAGGATTAGCAACTTGTTCTATATAGCCCCTGCTCTCAATTCTCCAAAGTTCTACACTCTTCAACTCCTGACATCCTTCCCAAGTGCTTTCTGGAACTCTTAATTCATCAGTGGAAAAATCTTGAACCTTCCAACTCAAAGTCTTCCTCAATATTTTCTTGCTCTAAAAGAAACTCATTGGCTTTTTGTGTACCCTGACTTCCCTACCATGAGGCCTGAGGTGACATAGGTGCCTTTCTTGTTCCTCACTATCACTTCCAGACCATTCTTCCTCATTCTTTCCTAAAAATCTGAAATTTCTCATCAAATTAAACCTCCTGTTCCACTTTGCAATCCTCCAAAGACCCCTTCAGCACAACTTCTGAATTTTTGAAGATTCTGAGTTTTGGCTCGCTGACACTCTGTATAACCCCTCCTCATATAATTTTCAGTAATTCTAACATCTAGATAGATTATGTTTCCAATATTTTCATATTTCAATTAGTTAGATCTCTGTGCCTTCAATGATTGCATCTACCTCCCTTCCTTAGAAATTCAGTCCTATGTTCATACCATAGAACCACCTCGATCTTACCCTTACTATAATCCCAGTTTCAAGTACCCTAATTTCTGACCACAACTTTTTAATAGCTCACTCTCCCAAGTACTTTAACTCCAACATTTCTTTCATACCACATATCCTATTAACCGCCTTTCAACCCTCTCCTCTTTTTACTTCCCTCCCTTCTAGCTTGAAGCAAGATTAATTATTATAATTACTTCCTTTCAGGCAACTTCAATTTCCTTGGCCCTTTTTTGCTACTTCTTATTCACCTGTCAAAAACATAACGCTGAAAAGCATAATCATGATGACTGTTCTCACTTTGAAATCATAACCCCAAGCCTCAAGTGTATCTTTAATGATGTGAGCAGCCATATTGCATTTTCCCATATCAGTCTTAGACTTCAACTTCATAAATTCTCCAATGTCATCAAACCTGCAGCCCTTTCTCCTCTAACCTCAAAATCATTTGATGAGTTTGTGTCTATCAAAGTTGGAAAATGGAAGTTAGAATAAATCTTCCACAAGTTCACATCTAAATTTACCCACCTACTTAAATCTACGGTCACTCTCCCATTGCTTGCCTCTTAGTAGAGATAAACTGACCTTGCTCCTAACTAAAGCCAAACCATCCACATGTGTACCAGTTTCTATCTTCTAACCTCTTTCCAAGAATATACCTCCTGCAATTCTCCCACTTCCTTTGCATCATCAATTTTTACTTTTAACAGAATCATTCCTGTCGGGATATAAAAGTTTTATTTCCCCCGTTAAAAACAATTGAAAACCTTTCTTAACCCTACATATTTCTCTAGGTATTGCCCCATTTCTCAGCTTCCACGTATAATAAAACTTGTCCTACTTCTCTTTCCATTCTTCTTCTGTAAAATTTTTAAATTTAGATACTATCGAATATAACACAAAAATATAAAACAAGTGTCAGCATATAACTACTACACATGTCAGGGAATAGAAATTTGCCAGACACTCAGAAGCCTTCCAGGGTGCCCTCTCAATCACAAACCCTTCCTTCCACACTAAGAATTACTACTATTTTGAAATTTGCCTGACACTCAGAAGCCTTCCAGGGTGCCCTCTCAATCACAAACCCTTCCTTCCACACTAAGAATTACTATTACTACTATTTAATGACTCTTACTTTTTTTCACGGTTTCCTTTTCTTTTTGAATCATCTCTTCATTGGCTTTGCCCTCACCTTCTATAGAAACGCTCTGTTGAGTTTCACGAATGATTTACATGTTGCTAAAATCAATGAGTCCTCATCTTAGTTAAAGGATCATTGTTTGACTATTAATATCTATCTACTTCTTGAACAGTACGCTCTTCTTCACTGTTCTACTGATCATGCCTTCTCTTTTATTCTTTTATTGTCTTGCTGACATTATTACTATTATTATCACTGTAAGAAACATCTAACAGAAATCTGTTCTGTTAAGTGTACAGTACAGAATTGTTAATTATATGCACATTGTTGTTCAGCAGGATCTAGAACTTGTTCATCTTGTGTGACTCAATCTCCGCGCTCGTTGAATAGCAACTTCCCATTTCCACCAGTCTGTGGCAACCACTATTTCACATTCTATTTCTATGAGTTTGACTACTTCAGCTACCTCATATAGGTATAATCTTGTAGTGTTTCTCTTCTGTCACTGGCTTATAACATTTAGCGTAATGTCCTCAAGGAGGTTCATCCATGTTGTAAGATACGGTAAGATTTCCGTCTTTTCTAAGGCTGAGTAATATTGCATTGTATGCATAACCACATTTTCTTTATCAATTCATTCATTGATGGACATTTAGGTTGATTCTACCTCTTGACTATTGTGAATTATGTTGCAATGAACAAGGAAGTGGAAGTATCCCTTCAAGATTCTGTTTTCAATTTTGGGGGGTAAACACCCAGAAATGGTATTGCTGGATGATACTGTAGTTCTATTTTTAATTTTCTAAGGAAACACTATATGACTTTTTAGATTCCCAGGAATGATGCACAGAGGTTCAATTTCTGCACGTCCTTCCCAGCATTTGCTGTTTTCTATTTTTTTTTATAATGTCCATCCTAACAGGTGTGAAGTGATACGTCATTGTGGTTTGGATTTGCATTTCCCTGATAATTAGTGATGTGAAGCATGTTTCATATAGCTGTTAGCCGTTTGTATGTCTTTTTAGGGAAATGTCTATTCAAGTCCTTTGCTCCCTTTTTAATTGAGTTATTACTTTTTGTTGTTGTTATTGAGTTATAGAAGTTTCTTATATATTTTGGATACTAACCGTTATTAGATATATGGTTTGAAAATATTTTTTCTCATTCTGTAGGTGACTTTTTAAATCTATTGATTGTTTTCTTTGCTACCCAGGTTTTAAGTTTGATATATTCCAGTTTGTCTATTTTTGTTGCCTATTTTTGGTGTCAAATCCCAGAAGTCAATGCTAAGACAAATGTCAAGAAGCTTTCCTCCTATGTTTTCTTCTATAAGGATACAGTTTAAGATCTAACATTTAAGATCTGACATTTATATTTGTGTATGGTGTAAGATAAGGGTCCAGTTTCATTATTTTGCATGTGTTTGTCCAGTTTTTCCAGTACCATTTGTCAAAGAGATTCTCTTTTCCACATCGTGTATTCTTGGCATCCCTGTAGAAGATCATTTGACCATATATGTGGGTTTATTTCTAGGCTCTCTATTCTGTTTCATTGGTCTATATGTCTATCTTTATGCCAAGAACATACTGTTTTGATTACTGTAGCTCTATAATATTCTTTGAAGTCAGAAAGTGTGAGGCCCCCAGCTTTGTTTTTCTTTCTCACGATTATTTTGGCTGTTTGCAGTCCTTTGTTGTTTTATAGGAATAATAGAATTATTTTTTCTATTTTTATAAAAAAATGCCAATGGGATTTTTGTAGGGGTTCCTTTGAATCTGTAAGTCAGTTTCTGTAGTATAGACATTTTAACAATGGTAAGTCTTCCTATCCATGAACATGGGATATCTTTCCATTTTATTTTTGTCATCTTTAAATTCCTTCAGCAATATTTGTAGTTTTTAGTGTGCAAATACTTCACCTCCCTGGTTAAGTTTATTCTTAAGCATTTTATTCTATTTGATGCTATATTAAACAGGATTCTTTTCTCAATATTTTTTTTTGTGTGTAGTTCATTGTTAGTATATAGAAACACAACTGGTTTCTGTATGTTGATTTTGTATTCTGCAAGTTTCTTGAATTCATTTATTATCTCTAACAGTTTTTTGTGGAATCTTTAGGGTTTTTACATATAACATTGGATATTGTATGGGACTGACCTGGTGGCGCAGCAGTTAAGTTTGCATGTTCTGCTTCGGCAGCCCAGCGTTCGCCAGTTTGGATCCTGGGTAGAGACATGGCACTGCTTGGCAAGCCACGCTGTGGTAGGCATCCCACATATAAAGTAGAGGAAGATGGGCATGGATGTTAGCTCAGGGCCAGTCTTCCTCAGCAAAAAAAGGAAGATTGACAGCAGATGTTAGCTTAGGGCTAATCTTCCTCAAAAAAAAATTTTAAAAAAGATTGCATATTGTGTAAACAGAAAAAAGTATACTTTTTTTCTGATTAGAATTCTTCTATTTCTTTTCCATGCTTAATTTCTCTAGATAGGACATCCAGTACGATGTTGAATAGAAGTGGTGAGAGTGGGAATCCTTGCCTTGTTGCTAGTCTTAGAGGAGAAACTTTCAGTTTTTCACCATTTAGTATGATGTTAGTTGTGGTCTTTTCATATATGGGCTTTACTACATTGAGGTAATTTCCTTCTATTCCTAGTTTGTTGAGAGTTTAATCATGAAAGGGTGTTGAATTTTGTCAAATTTTACTACATCTATTCATATCATCATGTAATTTTTGTTCTTCATTCTGTTAATGGGTATATCATAATTATTGATTTTTGAATGCTAAACCATGCTTGCATCCCATCAATAAATTCTACTTGGTCATGGTGTATAATCTTTTTTCTTTTTATTGAGCTCATAATAGTGTATAAAACTGTGAAATTTCAGGTACATGTTTTTATTTATCAGTTTCTGTATTGACTGCATCATACTTACCACCAATAGTCTAATTTTTATCTGTCACCATATAAATATGCCACTACACTCCTTTTGCTCACCTCCCAACTCCCTTCCCCTCTGTTAACCACTAACTTATTCTCTATTCATGTGTTTGTCTATCTTCCACATATGAGTGAAATCATGCTGTGTTGTCTTTCTCTGTCTGGCTTATTTCAATTAACATAATCCCCTCAAGGACCATCCATGTTGCCGCAAATGGGACAATTTCATCTTTTTTATGGCTGAGTAGTATTCCATTGTGTATATATAATACATCTTCTTTATCCATTCACCAGTTGATGGGCACTTGGGTTGCTTCCACATCTCAGCTATTGTGAATAATATTGCAATGAATATTGGGGTGTGAAATCTCTTTGGATTGTTGATTTCATGTTCTTGGCATAAATACCCAGTAGTAGGAGAGCTGGATCATATGGTATTTCTATTTTAATTTTTTTTAGAAATCTGTATACTGTTTTCCATAGTGGTTGCACCAATTTGCATTCCCACCAGCATTTCCTTTTCTCCACATCCTCTCCAACATTTATTATTTTTCGTCTTGGTAATTATAGCCATTCTGACTAGTGTAAGGTGATATCTCATTGTGGTTTTTTTTTGTTTTTTGGATTTACACTTGAGCCAACATCTGTTGCCAATCTTTTTTTCTTCTTCTTCCTCCAAAACCCCCCAGTGCATAGTTGTATATTCTGGTTGTAGGTCCTTCCCATTGTGCTATGTGGGATTCTGCCTCAGCATGGCTTGATGAGCAGTGCTAGGTCCACAACCAGGATCTGAACTGGCAAAACCCTGGGCCACTGAAGCAGAGCATGCAAACTTAACCACTCAGCCATCGGGCTGGCCCCTTATAGTTTTGATTTGCATTTCCCTAATAATTAGTGATGTTGAACATCTTTTCATGCATCTGTCTGCCATCTCTATATCTTCTTTGGAAAAATGTTCATATCCTCTCCCCATTTTTTGATCAGATTATTTGCTTTTTGGTGTTGAGTTGTATGAGTTCTTTACAAATTTTGAGTATTAACCACTGGTGAATATATGATTTGCAAATATTTTCTCCACGTTGGTGGGTTGTCTTTTTGTTTTGTTTACATTTTTCTTTGCCTTCCAGAAGATTTTTGGTCTGATATAGTCCCATTTGTTAATTTTTTCTTCTGTTTCCCTTGCCTTAGAAGACATGGTATGTGAAAAGATGCTGCTAAGACTGATGTCAGAGTGTAATGCCTATATTTTATTCTGGGAGTTTTATGGCTTCAGGTCTCACATTCAATTCTTTAGTCAATTTTGAGTTAATTTTTGTATATGGTGCAAGATAATAGTCTATTTTTATTCTTTTGCATGTATACACTGAAAATTATATCATTGAATGAAATTGAAGAATATATAAAGAAATGGAAAGATATTCTATGCTAATGGATTGCAAGAATAAATATAATCAAAATGTCCATATTACCTAAAGCAATCTACAGATTCAATGCAATCCCAATCAGAATCTCAGTGACATTCTTCATGGAAATAGAACAAAGAATCCTAAAGTTTATATGGGATAACAAAAGAGCCCAAATAGCCAAAGCAATCCTGGGAAAAAAGAACAAAGCTGGAGGCATCACAATACCTGATTTCAAAACATACTACAAAGCTATAGTAATTGAAAAGCCTGGTACTGGCACAAAAACAGACACACAAATCAATGGAAAAGAATTGAAAACCGAGAAATAAAACCACACATCTATGGACAGTTAATCTTCAACAAAGGAACCAAGAACATACAATGAAGAAAGGAAAGTCTCTCCAACAAGTGGTGTTGGGAAAACTGGACAGCCACATGCAGAAGAATGAAAGTAGACCATTATCTTGAACCACATACAAAAATTAACTCACAGTGAATTTTAATCCTTTTAATGTTCTGTTTAACTCAGTTTGCTAGTTAATTTGTTGCAGATTTTTGCATCTGTTTTTACTAGGGATATTTACTTATAGTTTTCTTTTCTTGTAATATCTTTGTCTGGCTTTGGTCATGGTAATGCCGACCTCATAAAATTAGTTTGGAAATGTTTCTCAACTTCAATTTTTTGGAAGAGCTTGAGAAAGATTAGTGTTAATTCTTCAAATGTTTGGTGGTTGTACAATTTTGAATTTCTCTATAGCAATTTATGAATACTCCAGTTGTTCCACATCCTCAACAATTGGTTTTCCCAGACTTCTTGATTTTATCCATTTTAGTGGATGTGTATGATATCTCTTTGTGGTTTTGATTTGTATTGCCTGGTGGCTAAAAATATTGAGCATTATTTTGTGCTTTAATTGTGGTTCTTCAGCTTCTTTTGTGAGCTCCCTATCCAAATACTTCATCCATTTAGAAATTTTGTTGTTATTTTCTTATTATTGAGATGTTGGAGATTTTTATATATTTGAATAAAAGCCAGATGTGTATTGAAAACATTTTCCTCAAGTTTGTGACTTACTTTTTCATTTTTATAACAGAATGTATCAATGAGTAGAAATTTTAAAATATTGATGAAATCCAACTTAATTTTTTAAATTTTATAACTTGTGCATTTTGAGTCCAATCTAGAAGATATTTGTCTACCTCAACGTCAAAAAATTTTCTCCTAAGTTTTCCTCTAGGAATTTCATAATTTCAGTTTTTACATTTTTCTTTCATCTATTTTGATTTTTTGTGACATATAGATATTCAGTTACTTTAGGATTATTTGTTGTAAGGACAAATTAATTTTAATTTCTCAATTAAGTTATTTTTACTCCATTGTTAAAAATATATTGTCTAAACAATGTTTTTGTACTCTCTGTTCTGTTTTATTGACCCATTATGACTATCCAAATGACAATATCATACTAACCTGATTTCTCTAGATTAGTACTAAATTCTGAAATCAGCGAGTGGAAATATGCCAACTTTGTTCTTCTTAGTCAAAGAATAATTTTGGTGATTCTTGTTCCTTTGCATTTCCATATAAGATAGGTAGACAGATGTTAAGATGATTCCCAGTGATTCTCACCTCTTCTTCATGGCCTTTTTAAAAACACTGCCATTGAAATGAAGATGTCATTTCCCAGATTATTTCAAAAGACTATGAATAATCTTCCTAGCAGACTCTCTCTCTTCATAGCTTTGATGAAGCAAGTTGCCCTGTTGGGGAGGCCCAAATGGCAAGGAACTGAGGATGGCCTCTGGTCAACAGCCAACTAGCAACTAAATAGCCCAAAAGGAAATGAATCCTACCAACAACTCCATAAGTGATCCTGAAAGCAGATCCACTCCTAGGTGAGCCTTCAGCTGAGGTGCCAACCCTGGCTAGCACTTTGGTTGCAGCCAGCAAGACAACGAAGCAGAGGGATAAATAAGCTGTACTTGTATTCCTGGTCCACAGAAACTGTGATATAATAAGTGCACATTGTTTTAAGCTGATAAATTTGTAGTAACTCTTTACACAGCAATATATGACTATTACGCCATGTAAGTTTTAGAATCAACTTATCAAATTCTGCAAAACACTTGCTGTCATTTTGTTAAGAGGATTGTTCTTAATCTTTAGATCAATCTGGGTAGAAATGTCACCTTAAAATATTGAGTCTTCCAATTTAGGAACATAGTACATTTTTATGTTAATTTGGAACTTTAGTTTCTCAAAGCTATGTTCTATAATTTTCAGAATATAGGTTTTTACACATGTTGTGTTAAATATTTATTTAAGTATATAACATTTATGCTATTGTGAATGATAATCTTTTATTTTGTTTTCGCATTGGTCATCATTCATCTGTAGAGATAAAATAGATTTTTGTCTATTGATCTTGTATCCTGTACTATTGCTAAATTCACTTGCAAGTTATAGTAAGTTTTTGTACAGGTTTCTCTGGATTTTCTGTATACACGAGCATGTGAGCAGAGAATAACTTTACCTCCTTCTTTTCAAGCTGCATGGTACTTGCTTTTCTTATTACTTATTTGTTTAGTTTGCCTTATTGTATTAGATAAGACCTCCAGTTGCATATTGAATAGAGGTGGTGAAGGCAAACATCCTTACCTGGTTGTTGATCTTAGGAAAAACGTTCAGTGTTTCATCACTGAATATGATGTTAACTGTAGATTTTGTTTTTTGTAGATGCCCTTTAACAGGTTAAGGACATCTCCGTCTATTGCTGGGACTTTTAATCCTGAGAAAATTGTCAATTTTGTCAAATGCTTTTTCTTCAGATATTATGATGATTATACGATTTTCCTTTTATTGTGGGTTTAATGTGGTGAAATACACGGATTTTCAAATATTAAGGTGATCTTGTATTTCTGGGATAAGTCCTAGTCGCTAGTGATTTATTATACTTTTTTATGGGGCCTAGACGCAACTCAATAATTTGGTAAGTATTTTTGTGGATATCAAGGGCATTGGTTTCAAGGTTTTTGTTTTGTTTTGTCATGTCCTTATCTTTCTTTAAAAAGTCCGAGCAAGGAACAACAAAACCAGTTTGGATGTATTCTTTCCCCTTCTGTTATCTACAAAAATTTGGTAAGATTGGTGTCAACATTTTCTTCAATGTTTCAGAGACTTTATCACTGAAGCAATCTAGGCTTGAAATTTCTTTTGTGGAAAGGCTTTTAATGGGAGGTAGAATGTTTTAAAAGACATATAACTATATGTGTTTTGAAATTATTGTTGACTCACTTTTGGTAATTTGTGACTTTGAAAAACGTGCCCATTTTATCTGAAGTTGCCAAATTTACTGGCAAATATTATTAGTAATATCCACTTGTTATATTTTAATGAGGTATAGATCTCTAGTAATGTTTTTCTTTTATTACCATTAGAAATTCATCAATTTTATTGATCTTTTGAAGATAAACAGATTTTCTCTGATTTTTGTTATTTCCAATTTTGAGTCCCATTCTTAGCTTTTTTTAATTCCTTCTTATCTACTTCAATAATACAAGCATGAGTATTACAAATTTTCCTACAGACATTTCTATAATCACTCTTACTGCCTTTGATATTTTGTGTTTTTATTCAGTTCAAAATACTTTATAATTTTTCTTGTAATTTTTTCTTTTAATTGTAATTTGTTGATCTCAGAATATTTGTTTTCCCCCCTATGCATTTCTAATTTGTTTCTAATTTGCTTCTGTTATGGTAAAAATACCATTCTCTTTATTATTTAATACTTTTGAATTGTAGACCTTTGGTGTTGATATATTTCTTTTTAGTAAAAGTATTCTGCAAAATTCAGAAAAAGTGCATTCCACTGTTACTGTCTGGAACATTTGTTTCTTAAAATATTCTATAACTCTTCTGATTTTCTCTCTACATTGTATGTCATTACTGAGAAAAGGGTTTTTATTTCTCCAACTATAATTGTGGATTTGTCTATTTTGTTCTTCCTTTTTTTATGGCTCATATTAAATTATGTGCATAAATAAACATTTAATATATATCATTTGATATATCTTCAAGATAAAAAATAATACTTTATTATTATGATGAAATATCTTTCATTTTTGTTGATTTTCCTTGTTCTGAAGATTATTTTTATGGATAATAATATAGCCACACCAGAGTTCATGATTAATATTTACATGATATGACTTTTTAAAAAATCTTTTTCTTTTAATCTTTTTTAAATATTTCAAGTGGAATTTTTGTAAGCAGAATAAAGTCGTGTCTTGCTTTCTTAGCATGGTTAGAAAAACTCTGCTTTGTAATTAGAAAACTTAGAACATTTACATACAATGTAATTATTTATATGGTTTGTCTTAAATCTATTATCATCTATTTGTGTTTTTTTAAAACTTATTCCCATTTGATTTTCATTTCACTTTTCCCATTTTTCTGCCCTTGTTTAAATGAACTGAGTGTTTTTAAGGATTCTATTTTCTTTTCTTTCTTTGATTATGAGCTGTATTTTGATTTTTTATATGTATTTTTGCTTTAATGCTCTAAAAGTGCATCATTAACCTATCACAGTTTAAATAAGTAATATTATACAATGTCACATATACTCTTAGACTGTTAGAGTGGTACATTTCAAAATCCTCATTCCCATCCTTTATGATATTTTTGTCACATATTTTACACATAGATGTAAATGTATATATGTGTGCATATATGTCAACATAAATGTCATTTACATTATATATAAAATAAACCAACTTTACATTGAAATAATATTGTAATACCATTGTTGTTATTTTTCCTTTAAAAGCAAATATATATATATTGAAGAAATTTTTTAAAAATTTCAAAATATAGTTGGATAATATATTTTCTATTTATTTATATATTTACTTTTTATAATGTTCCTCATGCCTTTGTATAAATTCAAATTTCCATCTGATTTTTTGCCTGAAGAAAGTGATTTAGCATGTCTGACAGTGTAGCACCTTGGGGATGATTTTCTCATCATTGTTTTCCTGAAAGAGTCTTTATGTTACATTAATTTCTGAAGGATATCTTTGCTGGTTGTAAAATTCTATATTGACAGATTTCTATTTTCTCTTTTAAAACTTTAAAGATGTCATTCCATTCTCTTCTTTGATGAGAAATGTACTATTGTACTATTGTCTTTCTCTGAATATAATTTGCCCTTTTTTCCCTCCTCTTAATTTTTTCTGTTTTTCACTGGTTTTTAGCAATTTATAATTTGCCTGAGACTATTTTATTTTCTTTAAGAGTTCACTGAACTAAAGTCTGAAGGTTTACAGTTTTCAACAAATTAAAATATAAATACTATTAAATTTTATATTGTCCCATATGTTCACTAAGGCTCTGTTTATTTTTTGTCTTTTTTTCCACTGTGTGCTTTCATTTGGATAGTTCTTATTTATTTGACTTCAAGTATCATGATCTATATCTTTAGCAATATTTAACCTGCTATTAAGCCAAACAAGTAAATTCTTTTCATATATCACATTTTTTTCTTTCTAGAAATACAATTGAGTTTTTTGGATATCTTCCATTTCTGGAAGATTTCTAGAAGAGTTCCTCACTCTTGATGGTTGAAACTTTCTTCAACCCTGTGTACATGCTGGGGAGTTTTTCTCTTAAATCTCCCCAATCATTCTATACCTGGTCTCATGATATTTATATTTACAAATGTGTGGCTTAGTGTTCAGCAACAGACAAATGGGGACTTCAATTCAGATTTTGGAGCTCTTCGTCTCCACAGCTCTATTCTTCCAGGTAGTCTGTCTCACAAATTAAAGCTACCTCCACTTCCTTGAATTTAGAACTGTGCCCCATCAACTCCACCAAGCAGACATGCTCTGTGTGGAACCCTAACTCTGCCCTGAGATTTGGGAAATTAATCCAGGTAGAAAGTCAGGGTATTGTAGGACTCACATCACTTGGTTTTCTCTCAATAATCACAGTGATGCCATGCCTGTTCTACAGTTTTTCTTAAAATTATTTACATTGAAAGGGTAAGTCCAGTTTCAGTAACTCCATTATGGCCATAAGCAGAAGTCTCTGACATATCTTATTTATTTATTTGTTTATTACAGTCTGATTTTCTTCAAACTCCATAGAGGAGAGATTTTTGTTATCTATTTTTCTTCACCATATGTCCCATTCCTCAAGATTATCTGGCACACAGGGGCTGAACAAATATTGTTAAATGAATGCTTATGAATATATATGGAGGCACTGGTTGCTATACAAAGTAGTCAATGTAAATGCCATTTATCTAATACATAGTAATAATTTTGGACCCAAAGATAAATGCTGGCATCTCTTTTCCTTTCCTAACCATTATTAAGTTTCCCAAATGAATTATAATATGATATGCTTAGCTTGAGGTGGTTGGTCCCTGCAGGAAAGAGCAAAATACACACTTGAATTTTGTGATTTCATAGGAGTAGAAGATATAAACTCAAACAAAGTAAACTCAGGGTGGATCTACATAGATATAATATTTATCTGGAAAACCCAAATAGACTGCTTAGATCTAGAGTCAACAATGGACTAAGTTGAACTCTAAATATAAATGTCCTCAAGAAATACATGTGATTCCCTGGGTTGCATACAATCTTTGTCTTTACTTATGGCCCATCCATAGTATTTGTATAATACCCCTAACCTCACGAGACATCTCATTCTAACCAGTCTATGGTTTGGTCTGGAAATTCAACTCATGTTTCTAACTTTTTTAGAGTGTCCATAGCCCCAGTCCTAAACTACAAGCTACTATGTTGCTTCGTCTGCCTATTAACTTCAACACTCTTCAAGGTGTTGACTGAACAGATTTAAGAACATTTACCATCAAAATCTCAGGGCTTAGATCTTGCGTTTCTGGCTATTATGAAATGGCAGTGACAGAATTTACCTTCCTACCTTAAACACCTATAAAATGAGACAAAATATACAAAACAACAGTTTTCAGACACTGGATGAGAGGCAGTTCAGGACAGTGACATCTAAGAGAAGGGAAACAAGTGAAATGGAAGATGGCCCCACTTACTGTCTGGTGAGAATTTCCAGGATGCAGTGGAGGGAAGATGTTGAGGTGAGGAGATAGAGTTCAAAATTCTGGAAGGATAGCGGCTAGACTTTTTTTTGTTTTGTTTTTGTTTTTGTTTTGAGGAAGATTAGCCCTGAGCTAACTACTGCCAATTCTCTTTTTGCTGAGGAAGACTGGCCCTGAGCTAACATCCATGCCCATCTTCCTCTACTTTATATGCGGGATGCCTATGACAGCATGGCTTTTGCCAAGCAGTGCCAAGTTCTCACCCGGGATCCAAACTGGTGAACCCCGGGCCACTGAGAAGCGAAACATACAAACTTAACTGCTGCACGTGGCTAGACTTTTTGGGGCAAAACATTGCAAAGAAAGAAGCTCCATAATGAGAGAGTTCTGGAGGTACACAGAAGCATCCCTTTAAGTCTTTGGCTTAGAATGTATCGGTTTGTGTTGTGAGGAAAATACCTGAGGCCGGAAAAAGAACTACGAGAAAGGAGTAGGTGGAGTTTTTAAGGACAAAAAATAGTTTATGTTCTCACTAGCCAGAAGAAAAAGACCTTCTAATCCACAAGGAATTGGTTAGAGTCCTTAGAGGGTATTGGTTCAGTAGTGGGGCTAGTAGGCCCACAATTAGGGTCACCCAAACAATGCTTAAAATCAAGCCCCAAATGAACAAATTAATTCTAAGAACATAAAACTATGTCTCAGAAGAAAGCCTAAAAGTATTTTAAAAAAATCCAGCACCAGCCAATGTAAAATTTACAATGTACTGCATCCAATTAAAAATACTAGCACATAAAGAGGAAAGAAACTACAACACATAACCAGGAAAAATACACACATTCAAAAGGAAAAGCATCAGTATGAGGAGGAAAGAAATGGGAAGACAAAAGAAAGACTCAAGCCAAACTTCTAGAAATGAAAAATATATTATCTGAAATGAAAAATACTTTGTATGGGATTAACAGAAGATTATTCACTGGAGAAGGAGAGATCATTGAACTTGAATACATAGGAAGAGAAAATATTCAAAAAGAAGCACAGAGATAAGAAAGACAAAAAAATTAAAGGCCATCAATGACTTTTAGAAAATATTATCAATTTAACATATGAGAAAGTTTTACCATTTACAGCCACATTCCTCAACACATGAAGGTGTACCATTGTTTGCTCCTGGAGTGGTCAATATTGTTATAATATTTACCTTACCTTAGCTTACCATTACTAGAATCTACATGGTCATATTTTATGATGAGCAACTCTATCAGAAATGATGACATGTCATTCAAAATATATGAAAGTATAGCTAGAACATCAATGTCTACTTAGCTCGACTTCAAGAATTTCTGAGTGAATTTGCAATGCCAGAACAAGTAATCTTATTTCTTATTTAACTTCCAAAAGAAATCCCAATTGCTTCAAAATTAAGCAATATGCTTTTAAAGGAGTACTTTTTCAACTGTGAAATGCATTGAAATTTGGCAGTTTTAATTTTACTTCTTTGTGCTGCAGTTATTATCCTAGTGTTTTTTTTTTTAGTGAATTTCAGTAAGTGTCATTCTCAAAATCGTTTTCCGCCATTGCCTTTGAAAATATTGAGGGATTCTAAACAGTGTCTAACACAAAAGCCCTGCATCCCTGATGCACAGTAACTCCGCACTCTTTTATCCAGCTGACATTTTAGGTGAGCCTCTAAAATTCCCCATAAGAGTTAACTTTCTGCACATACTGTAAAAGGTTATCTAGGACCTCTTATTCTACTATAAAAAATTAAATAATAATTGTTCTGAATTCACCTTGAATTTTCAAACATTTTTTATATATCTTCATAATCTAACATACCAAACTTTCATTAACAAGAAAAGTATCTCATATAGAAATAGTTTCTTCTCTATTCTTTAATCCCATGAATTTTGTTGCTAAGTCCTTTGTTCGTAGATAAGTGTCTATTTTTGCCAACGGTCAAAAATTCTACTAAGGACAGTCATTCCATCGATGCCCAAGTCTCTCTCTTTACATGTTCTGTTCTCATCACCAAATAATAAAATCATTCACTCAATTAATATGGCAATGCTATATTTCAACTTTTTAAACTGCGTTACTAATCAGAATTTTATAACTGACTTTGAATTTACACTCTTTCTCTCAATTATAGAGAAATGACTTACCATCCTTTCTCAGAATATAAGTTGCGGTATAATAGCAATAGCTCATAAGAAGGAATAAACAAGTCAAGAATGCAGAAAACTTGTTAAACTACTAGTCTCCTTCATTCTCTTTCAAAACTCAGAGTATATCCGGCTTGAATGACCATGTAATTGCAATATAGCCTTTGTTTGTCCCTTTTAGTTGCTCCAATTTTTCCTTTAGAAAAGCACAATTTCCTTCACTTTTTTAGAGAACTTCTAAATTATAAAACTCAGTTACCTGGTTTTTCAAAGAACAATGCAGAATGCATTGGTGCTATTATAAATCTTGCTATACCAAAAGACGAAACAGAGCCTGTATTAGTCCAGGATCTCCAGAGTACTAGAACCAATGAGAAATATATCTATATCTATGTCTGTATCTATAGCTACATCTATGACTTTATAGTATATAAAGATATTTTTATTTATAAAAATATATATGAAGATATTTATCATAAGAAATTGGTTTACGTGATTGTGGAGACTGAGAAGCCCCATGCCCTGCTGTCTGTAAGCTGGAGACCCAGGAGAGCCTGTAGTCCCAGCTTGAGTCAGAAGATCTGAGACCCAGGAGCACTGATGGCGTAAGTTCTAGTCGGAGTGAGAAGAAGAACAAAGTCCCAACTTGAAAACAGCCGGGCAGAGACAGCAAAAGAGCAAATTTTCTCTTACTCCACCATTTGTTTCATTTAGTCTTCCCAACAGATTGGATGAGACCCCTCCACAAGCACATGGGGAGGGCAATCTGCTTTCTCAGTCTACCAATTAAAGTGTTAATCTCATCCCTAAACACTCTCAGAGACACATACAGAACAATGTTCAACCAAATATTTGGGCACTGCCTGCCCCATCAAGTTGACACATAAAATTAATCACAATAGAGCCCCTAGGAAATATAACATTAATACTCCCTATTGGTTCATTGGTGATGGCACAGGGATGAGATTAGAAGAAGAAGAATGAAGATGTTATATTACTTTATAAATGTTTTTTAGGCTATCTGATGTAGTTTCAAGTTTTAGCTCTCCTTTTGTAGTCACGTGGTATTGAGGAAAGCAAAACGTAACAGACTTTAAGCGAAGTGACCAGTAAGATATAACTGCTTACCTCACAGAACCACTGTTAAGTATCAAATTAGGAAAGATTCTGCTTCATGAACTTGCTAGAAAATATTTCATCATTTTCCTTTTATTTGAGAGGCAAATACTTATATGTTCATTAAAATGGGAGCCTGATTATGATTATCCATTGCCCTACAATTCAAAACAATGAATTTTAGCTCTTAAAAATTATTCAGTTCAACCTCTGTTTGATAAATTATATACACTATTAGTGTTACCTGTGCCATCACATAACCTCATTAAAATACTGTACAGCAATTTCCGTGTTAATATACTCCAAAGTAACCCCCAAGCACAATAAAAGGAGAAGCTTGAACTCACTATAATTAAGGAAGATATAATTAGATAATAGGTAACCTATAAGCAGAGGAATCTTCAGGCCTGGGCTGGCTTTTGATTAATTATACAGGTAATTTTCCAACATACCCCCTACTAGAAGTGTCTAATCACTCCTCCTAGTAAGGATATTATCAAAACATAAGCTGTGATGCATTCTTAGGGCAGTCAAGACCTCAGGGTCATTGTCTCAGGATAGAGAATAGTTTCACAACGGCTTTGAGTTTGGTGCTCTTGAAAAACACTGTAGCATACAATAGTCTTAGAAAACTAAAACTAATCTACAGTCAAATTTTTAACTATTTAAAAAATTGTAGCAAATGAATATTTAGTTATACACATAAATGAACTTTTCATTTTGTATCCAACTTTGAAATTATATAGGAATATTCTGAGACTTCAGAAAACATGAATTTCTTTATAAAGGGAAGTTTTCAAACAATCATTTTTCTTCTGTTTTAGAATAGAGTTTTTTCCTTGTTTTTTATATTGCTTTATTTTGGTGTGGTTGGCTGAAATGTGCTCTCTCAGGAAGATTTGTTATTACTCTTCTGGTGTGTTTTCCTCTATAGACTAAAAGCTCCTGGCTGGTGAAAACCACAGCATCGGATATTCCTGGCTCATCAATTAATTAGGTAATTCTAATGGAACAAACTCTCTAGACAAGTTGGATAACAAAATATTTAAATGGACAGAATAAGTAAAATAATTTAACAAACAGAGTAAACCAGGCTGGGGAAATCAGACAGTCAGCATAGGAAACTACTGTTTGCAGCATCATTCTTCAAATAGTGTTCTCCAAAAATCTAGTATCCTCAAAATATAAATAAATGTTCAGTTAATAAAGACTTCCTGGTCAAATCTTAGAATTGAATAACACTATCTAAATTTCTTTTACACATTACTGCAAACACTTTTAATATAATGTACCTTTGAATTTCCAAAAAGTAAGATGAGATATTAAAAGATCCTCAAAATTATTTACTGCTAGATTGTTTACCATCTAGGGTTTGCTAATATTCTACAAAACACAGTTTAAAAATGGGCAGAACAAAGGCTAAAATTCATGAGGCACTTTCTTTGTGCCAGAGCACTAAACTCTACTAGCTCTAAGAGGTTCAACAACCCTTTTTCTCATTAAATCACTTCACATTCTTCCCCAGCAACACACACACACGCATATATGATCACTATTTCAACTGCAGCCAATACTGACTTGCTTCAGGAATATTTCCTCAATCATTCTGCCTCATGGCATTTGCTTCAGCACTCATTGATTCTTAACTTCCCAATGTTAGTTATTATTTTGCTACCCCTTTTAATTATAATATATTTTAAACTCGGGGGTTAGAATATGATGTATATTTTTAATACCTTAAAACTTTGCACCTAGTAGACTTTGATTAAAGATTGAAGAACACAATAACACAAAGAACACTGGACAAATTGGATATACTTTTTTTTTTTTAGGAGAGACACAGGATACGAAGGAAATAACATTTGCCATAAGAAATGGGACTTAACATAAATTTCCAACACAAAGTTATGTGACCTGAAGTAGCATATTTAAATTCATAGAGCATCAGTTATGTTGATGAAAATAATCCATAACCAATCTATAAATGATAATTTGGGAGAGTTTATTCTGAGCTAAAATGTGAGGACCTTGGCCCGGGAGAGTCCTTCCACAAAGGAACGGAGCACTCCAAAGAAGTGGGGGTATACAGGGTGGTTATATACCCTCAAAGAGGATGTTCACATATGATCGAAATGTCCCTCTTACAATAGTCACAAGATTGCCCTGTCGCCACAGTGTTTGATGGACACAGCAGGTAGTGGGACTGTTATCTCAGTGGGCGCAGCAGGAAGCAAGTCTATTGTCTCCAGCTGGGTGGTCACAGGTGAGCGCAACAATCAGTTCCTAGCCCAAGGAAAGATGCTTAATCTTTAAGGAAATGCCAATGTTGGGAGGGGGAAGGAAGTTGCACCTTTGTCTCAAGGGCCTTTGTTCTTGCCATAGGGAATGTCTAAAGCAGATATACAATGCATGCTCAACGGCCAAGGTCAGGCCCTTTTGGAAAAACAAGGTCAGGCCGAATTAGGTTTACACCAAATGGCTTCCTCATATTCTCCAATATATCCTATTGCTTGCCATTTCTATTTGTCAGTTACATATGTTCGATTTACAAAGAGAGAATAGTAGCTTAGGATTATGGAGTTGAAAGGGATTTGGAAGTCTTATCATCTCTGGTCTAATGCTTTGTTTCCCACTCCACTCCCACCCCAGCCCCATATAAAAACACTTTTCTGCCAAGCATCCCCCTAAAACTACAAGAGAAGGACAACTACTAAACCAAGAGGAGCCCAAAACGTTAATGCCTAGATGACCTTGAAGTCTGCTTTCACCTCCGAAATTCCATAATTTCTTAATTTGGTTGTTTGGCTAGATTATCGTACTTTTAAAGTTGAGAAAATTAGAACCAATTTCAAATTGAGTTAATGAAGATAGATCTTTGACCTAAATGTGAAACCTAAAACAATATAAGCATCATAAAAATGCGTACATAAGAACCTCATCTGGTCAGCAAGTGCTGATCACAAAAATGCTTTAAATATCAAGATAATTATGTACTTTTTGATTAAACAAAGAAGCTTTTTTTTGAACAGTAAGACACTGAGAAAAAAATGAAGAGCTCACTCGATGCAACAGTCTGGTGGGAGATGTTTCAATTAATTCTTCCCCACTCCTGACTTCTTATAACAAGAGCAGAGGGGAAATAAAGAAGACTAGATGCTATATACAGGATTGGAGCCTTGATTAAGCATCTTGTTTATTCCAACGATGCACAAGGACGTGATTCAACACTTGGGTTTCCCTGAAACATGGATAGAGGCAATCACACCATAGTCTAAGATCAAGTAGGGGCCTGTCCATAAAGGGTGTTACCTCTTAAAGTAGTTTACATGGATGCTACATATTGGGGTGCATTTGAAGAATTTTTCAAAAACATATCATTATATGTGAATTTTAGAATATGTACCCACCCAGGCAGCCATTGAAAAATATGAGGGAACGAGAGACTAGGGAAACTGACAGTGGGCTAGTAGAGGCTCGGCAAATGTTTAACACAATTTGCAACATGGTAACCGAGTCCATACAGATTTAAACCAGAGTGGTAATGGTGGTGGTAATGAAGTCATTCGACTCAAACCTTTGTCAAATTCACACCCTAGCCTGCCATGCCTCTCTTTGAAGCAACTGTGTGCTCACACTGCTCTTAAAAGCTGAGTGGTTTAGGCTGCATATGGCTAATTAGGTTCCGCAACAATTTCCCTCAGTATATTTAGTTCGGAATTTTAAATTCTCATTATCACACATACCCAGCCCCCGCACCATAGATGCTTTGATATGGGCATGGCAGAAAGCCACAATTTTAAAGGTTAAGGCTCTGCCTACATTACCCCCACTGGAGTTTGGCTGCTAAGAGGCAATAGAAATCTGCTTAACTAGCAATTGCTTATGTTTAATTGTATGAGCAAATCCATTTCTTGAAGTATGAGTCTTGAGTGCCAGCAAGATACACGTACACTTGATGGAAGCATTTAGTCTCAGAATATCCCATGTTAATACTTTAAAAGTTAAGACTCATTTTATGTAGCATAATTTGGTGTGGTGAAGAATATCAAATGAAGAGAATAATTTAACAGGATAACATTGGGAATGTAATGGGCCCACATTCTTTCACTGGATGAGAGGAAGCTTATAAAATTCTAACAAAACAAATACAATGTTTCCTTCTTGGTGTTATCAGCCTCCTTTCAGCTTATTTTCTCTCTCTTCCTTTCCTAACCCTAGGGCAATTCGGAAGATTTCAGAACAAAAAGAAATCAGGCTTAAAATTGTTAGGCAGTCCTGAGATCCATTCAGAGTTGATGATCAAGTAAACTGAGAGAGCCATGGCCCCAGGACACAAGTGATGTGATTAACAGTCTATGGGGAAAGGAGTCTACTAATAAAGATTCAAGGACGCTGGTTTTTGTTTGTTGGTTTAAGATCTCACAGCACCTATTACTTCATTCTCCATAAAATAGAGGTTTTTTTCAGTGGAAAAACTAGAATTCAGACTACGGTTGCGTCCTGCCTTCCATATGATCCACCTTTCAGAAGTTTTGTTACCAAATAATCAGGCTGGACAGCATAGCCCAGGGCCCATTTAGAGCAGTTCACACAGACCCGATCTGTTTTCAACAGAGTGATTGAGAACTTTGTCTTTCAGAGACTTTGCAAAGTCACGTAGCCAGAGCAGGCACAGAAGAAGAAACTTTGACCTGAAATGGCTGTGGAACCAAAGATTCTCCTCCCCACGGAACCAAAGGACCAGGACATGACCGGAACCGAAAAGTCAACTCTTATCAGAAGCGGAGGGTGGGTTATTCAGGAAGATCCAGTGTTAAAATTCCTTCCTCACCTTATCATAAATGTTTAGAACCCTATCATCAATGTTTAGAGCCTCACCACAAATGCTTGAAGCTCACCAATCACAAACTGTCCCACCAGCATTTCTCTGTGCCAGCCTGTTCTCCCCAACCCTTAAATTTTGCCCCAAATCCTGAATTGAGGAGACAGATCTGAGGGCACATGTCCTCTGCAGATCGAGCTCACAGAATAAAGCTGAATTCTTTTCCCAAAAGCTAAAGCCATAATTAATTGGCTTATTTATGAGCATCGGATGGGAGAACCCCATTTGTGTGTGGTAACAATAGTGTATGTCGCCTATTAGAATTTAAAAGCTTAAGTAACTGGACTAGATCATTTTAACTAGCTAGATACTCTCATTAATCAAATACATGACTTTTAAAGAAATAAACCATTATTTTAGCAATAAGTTAAATTGTACACTGAAGAGAAAGTGCATGAGTTTTTTCTTTTTCATATTTGTGGCAATTAAGAGTATATAGTATAATATGCTTTACATTTTTTCAAGGGCCATGTAGAAAAAAAGTATTCTTACATTATTTCTGATAAAACCTACATCTGTTTTATAGCTATTTATCAGGTAAAAATTAGTAATCTATAAACATTAAGGTATAAACATGTGTGAACCACTAACCAAAAAAACAGAGGAAGAAAAATAAACATTATCTCAGCAGGATAAAATAGACTAGCATTTTATATCCTCTGTCCCTTGTATTCAAAACATTTGAGTAATTCATTATTTCATTCCAGAAATAGTTTAAGGATACTTTGTTTCTACATGGACTAGGGCCTGTTTATTCATCCAGAAGTTGTGGAGAGTTGATTTGCCAATAATCTTGATGAGGATTATTTTAGGCTGGTTACTTTTAAAATGGCAGATGAGAAGGGGGCTGGTTATCTTTAATAAAAGCAACTCTGAGGAGCAGGGTTTGCTTGCCCTTTGTTGGGAAACATTTACATTTGTAAGGGAAACCTCCGTCTGTAAAGATGCCTCCTCTCTGTGCCAGCAAGAAAGGGGATGGCCTTGATGCGGGGTCAGTGAGCCGAGTCATCGAAAGAAAGATTTCTTGGACTCTCAAGATCTGGCAGTAGTGCTCTTTTATTTAGAGAATAGTGTGGAATAGCACGGGGACAGGACCCATGGGCAGTCATAGCTGCTGCTGCCGGCACGGGGAGAGGACCCATGGGCAGTCAGGCTGCTGCGTGGGGACAGGGCCCATGGGCACTCAGGCTGCTGCGTGGGGACAGGGCCCATGGGCAGGAGGAGCCACTGCTGCCCTGAGTTGAGGGTTAGGACTACTTTTATAAGGCATGGGTATGTGAGTTATCTCTTTAAAAGACAAAAGATAGAACACGAAAAAAAGTTAAAATGGTATCTGTGCAGGTGGGGTCTCGTCATTGGGTGATCCCATGACTTTTAGACAAGAATCAAATCGGATTAAGTAAAGGTCAGAAGCCACCACCCTAAATCAGTTACATGAGATTGCCAGACAGCAACCAACTTAAGTTCTTGCCTTCCCCATTAAGAGTTTCTAGGGACAAGGTCATCTCGCTTCTTCTTCCTGGTACAGAGAGGGAGACACCTTTTACAGATAGAGATTTACCTTACAAATGTAAATGTCCTAACAAAGGGCAAGTTCCATTCCTCAGAGCCTCCTTCCCTGTCCCAGTTTATCAAAAGCAATCAGCCTCAAATAATCCTGATGCCAAAGAGACATATCTTGGGGTGGCCAATTTCAGGTCCCTACAAGGCCATCCCCCCTTCCTTCACAAATGCAAATATCTCTCATCAAAGAGGAAGCAAATTCCAGTCCTCGGAGCCTGCTTCTTATCTGCAGTTTTAAAAGGAACCATCCTAAAATCCTCATCAGCCTTATCTCTAGAAAGTCTTAATCAATGCCAAAGGCAAGAACTTAAGTTGTTTACCGTCTGGCAACCTCATGTAACTGACCCCCCAACATCCTCCTTTGTCTTTAGCTGAAAATAATATTTAAGCGGTGGCTTCTGCCATTTACTCAATCCGGTTTTGATTCTTACCTAAAAGTTATAGGACCACCCAATAACCAGACCCTATGGGCGCTGAAATCATTTTAACAACTCTTTTTACATATTCTTTCCTTTGTCTTGTAAAGAGATAACTCACACACTTATGCCTTAAATTTAGCCTTACTCTCCACCCATGTTTGCAGCAGAAGGGGTGGTACCAGCAGCTCCTCCTGCCGCATGTGTCCTGTCCCCACACAGCAGCTCTGACGGCCCATGGGTCCTGTGCCCATGCCAGTGGCAGCAGCAGCAGCTCTGACTGCCCTTGGGTCCTGTCCCCATGCTATTCCACACTGTTCTCTAAATAAAAGAGCACTACTGCCAGATCTTGAGAGTCCAAGAAATCTTTCTTTCGGCTCCTCGGTTCACGGACCCCGCATCAATCTGGCTCCTGTGAATATAAATATCTGTTGCATGATAGTTTGTCTGGTCTTGATCCCAGCTTCCTGAGGCGGTTTCTAAACCCTTGGAATTTCCCAAGTGATAGGAGGTCTTTGTTATTCATGGTGAACAGAGTTTATGCTAATGAAGTGGCTCCTGGTGGGCCCTTAGATAGTTAAGGATAGAGGATGACCATGCCAGAAAGACTAACCATGTGATTGGACGGTTGGGGCTTTGAGTCACTTGATACCAGTCTGATGTCCAGGGAGGGGAGGGGGCTGGAGATTCAGTTAATCAGATGGCCAATGATTCAGTCAATCATGTCTAGGTAATAAAACCCCAATAAAAGCTCTGGATGTCTAAGTGTGGTTGGGCTTCCTGGTTGGCGATACACACTGATGTGCCAGGAGGGTGACAGGTCCTGAGGACATGACTGCTTTGCATTTGAACCCTGCCACACTTTATCCCATGCATTCTTCCTTTGCTGTTCCTGATTTGTACCTTTATAATGAAAGTGTAATTGTAAGTATAGTGCTTTCCTAAGTTCTTTGAGTCACTCTAGTGAATTCTTGAAGCTGAGAGGGTAATGGGACTTTCAAATTATAGCCAGTTGATCAGAAGCATGAGTGGCTTTAAAATCCCTAGAACACATGGCTGGTGTCTGAAGTGAGGGGAGTTTTGAAGACTTTGCTCTTAGCTTGTGAAGTCTGTGCTAACTCTGGGTAGTTAACATCAGTACTGCATTATAATGTGCTACTGCTGCCAAGGAGGAAACTGTCTGAAATGTATTGAAGGTCTGTATCCAGCGTCAGTATACGATGGGGTAGAGCAGGAAACAAAGCGCTCTAGTGCCACTCCCATTGACAGCGGGAGACTTAGAACGCCAACTCAAATAGATAGCAGGGGATGGCTCACTGGATTGCTTTATAAACATGATATCATTATTCTGCAACCCTAGAATTCTCCATAATAAATCAGATTGTTTTAACTAAAGTAAAAACACCAACAGCTAAGATATATAGCAACGTCTCTGAGGAAGTGATGCTAGGACTGAAATATGAAGGATAAGAGGGAAGTGCATTCTAATCAGAGGCAATACCATGTGCAAAGGCCTTGGGATAGGAGGGAGAGATCATCCAGAAGGTGTAGGCCATGTTAAGGGTGTTTGACTCCATCCTTTGAACCATAGTAAACCACTAAAGGATTTGACATTAAGGAGATGAGTTGGTGGGATTTGTGTTCTGAGACGATCATTCTGGATTCAGTGTGGAGAATGGCAATGAGGGACGACTTCATTGAGGCACAATAAAGCTGCCATATGTTCCATTTTGTCCAGGACTGTCCCAGCAAAGCTCCTTTGCCCCAGAGTAATTACTAACAGTGAACCTGTAGCCAAAGTTCAGAAGACAACATTTTCTCGTGTGCCACACCACCACCAGCTTCTGGTTGTGAGTCTCTGCATCTCCACGCCTGAGAGCTTTTTATCTGAAAACACTGAACACTGCTTTACCCCCCAGCATGAGGGGCTAGAAGTACTAAGAAATAACACCTCTTGATAGCAGCCCTCAAACAATGACTGACAGACATTAATAAACTAATACTCGAGCAATTATATAATTCCAAAAATGTATTTTAAATTATTTCCCAGTGTGATTAAGTTTCAGCCAACAGAGGTAACTAACTTAGTGACATCTTCTCTTCCTTGCTTCCATTTTCTATTCCCCTATTCATGCATCCTGCATCTCCAGAATTAACTACTTAAAATTGACTCCTTACCTCAGGACCTGCATCTTAAGGAACCCACACTTTAATTGTTGAAACCAAAAGTGGTCTGAGAAAGTAATTCCGAAAATAAGTTTCTGGAACTGGATCGCTAGCCAGCCAGATGGGAATAAGGACCCTATTGTAAGAAGAGTGGGCCATGGACTGAATGTGTCCACCTCAAATTCATATGTTCAAGTCTCATCCTCAATGTGATGTGATTTGGAGGTGGAGCCTTTGAGAAGTAATTAGGTAATAAGGGTGATGCCCTGATGAACAGCATTAGTGACCTTTAAGAAGAGACATGAGGGAGATGATCTCTCTCTCAGCCATTTGAAGACACAGGGAGAAGGTGGCCGTCTACGAGCCAGAAAATGGCCCCCCCAGACACCAGATCTGCTGGCACCTTGGTCTTGAACTTCCTAGCCTTCCGAACTGCGAGAAATAAATGTTAGTTCTTTAAGTCACCGCGTCTATGGTACTTTTGTTATAGGAAGCCAAACTCACTGAGACAAGTGGTGACTATCCCTGGCCTGCTGTGGCATCAGTTACTAAGAATCTTACCTGTGAAATAAGACCTACAATGTAGGAAAAGCCCAGGGAAGTCCCTGTAACTGTGACCCCACAAGCCCTGGATATGGTAAGTCAGAAGGCAGAATAGAACAATTAGTCTCACTTTAAAAAACTTAAAGAATGCAGGGTTGGTGGTCATCTTTATGTCCCTGTTTAATTCACTCATCTGACCCTTTCAAAAACTGGCTGAATGGTGGTCTTGCCACTGAAGTGGCAGCCTCAATTGTAGTTGCTATTCTGGGTACCTTTAATGTACAATAACGGATCTATATTATAGATAATAATAGACAATGTCGATTTATGACAAAAATTGATGAGAACACAGTCAACAGATCAATAAGCTTCATAGCAGACACCAGAAGCCATTGATCTGGAAAATGTGGCCTTTTCAATTTCCATTATGGAGAAGAATCTGAATCAATCGACATGGAAGGGACAGTGGGATACATTTACGGGACAAACACTAAGATTTATTCATAGCTTTGCCCCTGGGCTGTATCATACTTGTTTTCTTTGTCACAAAAAATTTTGATTATTTGGACATTTTACAGAATACCAAACTGTCCCACTCTGTCGATAATATTCTATTAATCAAAGGGGACGAAGAAGTAGATCACACTCTAGATACTGTAGTGAGGCACATGTGCATCAAAGGATGGAAGATAAAATCTTAAAAGCCTCAGGTGCCTGCCAAATGGGGGAAATTTGGGGGATCCTTTAGAGTGGAGTATCTTGAGATACCTTTCCAAGATAAAGAACATATTCCACCTCACATTTTACCACTAAGAAAATAATCGCATACTTTATAGATCTTTTCATGTTATGAGGGCAGCACATCTTTAGGGAATAGTGTTCCAACTAATTTATTAGTTAATTCAGAAGACTGTCAATTTTGATGAGGGGCCAGAACAAGAAAGACCACTGCAGCAGAAATTAAGCAGCCCCGCACTTGGTGTGATATGACCCAAGCGCTTCCACGTGGCTAGAGGCATTTGTAGTAGATACGGTGACCATGTGGAATATTTAGGAAGACTTAAGAGAGTTTCTATGAAGATTCTAGGATTTTAGAGCGAGAGCATGAGGTCTGCAGAAGGGAACTGTTTAGAATTTGAAAAGCTAGCTCTTAGCAAGCTGCTAGGCCTCAGCATTGCTTAACTGTGGGAATCAAATTCCTTTGTGTTCAGAACTGCCCATTATGACCTGGGTATTGTTAGATCCACTAGCAAATATCCATCATATGATGGAGATAATACATTCAGGAGATAATCCAAGCAAGACTGTGGGGCACATGTCATTTATGTAAATACGTGGCCCAGCTCATGATGGGTAGGCTGGATGTGTTGATAGCAAAAATGTTACCACATTTTACACCCACTTAGAAGCAGCCTTGAGAGATAGTTAAGTGAAATCCTCATAGTGGGCAGAATTTTGTGTGATCATCAGCTAGACGTGACAGGACAAACAGCCTCATGTAAAAACGTGTGTGTTTTCCTGAGCACTGAGAAATGATTAGCTGGTTGGCTGAGGTCCTGGAAAGAACAAAATTGAATAATTAGAAACAAAGATATCTGGAGATTTATCTGTGGAAGTAGTTATGAAGTGTGAGGATCTTTGTTTTTCATGTTAATGCCCACTAAAGAATACTGAACAGCAAGGTGGACAGGATAATTCTTCCAGCAAATTTCAGCCAGTCTTTACTCTCAGCCACACTAGTGTTTACACAGTGGATGGCATAGCCATGGTGGCAGACATGAAGGCTGCAACATCATTGGCTCACTTTCATCAAGCCAATCTAGTTAATGCCGATGAATGCTTGATCTTTCAGTAACAAAGATTAACACTAAACTCTATGAATGGTACCACCCCTCAAGAAAATCACCCAACCAAATAGAACAGTTGATTTTATTGAATCCTTCCATCTTGCAGGAGGGCAATGACTCACCTTTACGGTTTCAGCTAGGCCCACTATCCTAGGGATGACAGAGTGATTTATCATGATGGAGTATCACATAACAGTGGAAAGGCATCCACTTCGCAGAAAAGGAGATGTGACCATAGGCATATTATTATTGTATTCACTGGGCCTTCCATGTGTTCCATAATCCAGGAGTGGCTGTCGCGATAGATTGTTGGAATTATCTTTTAAAGGCACAGCTGAGTTATATTCTTGGAAATGACACCTTGAAGGGTTGGAGTGCTATAGGATGGTATACTCTACAGGTATTTGTGTAGTCCTTGGGATAGTAACCAAGAGGTGAAAAAAGAAATGGCTCTTCTCAACATTGTTCTCAATGACCCACTCAAGAATGTTGTGCTTCCGGTCCCCACAGATTTAGGCTCTGTTAGAATAGAGGTCCTTATTCCCAAGGGAGGCACACTCTTACCTTTAGACAAGTAAGAGTTCCAGTAAACATTAAGTTACAACTTTTGATTGGTTGTGTCGGACTTATCATGCCAGTATGTTAGCAGGCAAAGAAAGGAGTAGCTATGTTGGTGAGGATAATTTACTCTTATTATCATTAGCTCTTGAGATTGCTACTATACCATAGGACAGGGGAGAATCTATCTGGAACCCAGGTGCTTCACTGTGGCATTGCTTTGTGCTGTCATATCCAGATGTAACTGTAAATGGACAATTTCAGAAATCATGATCTGACAAGGTTCAGAACCTCAGATACAAACCTGATGTGAAAGAATACTAGAATTGATGGTGGCAGAATGAGACAATGAAAACCAGCTACGTTCTTGAGAGCGAATGAAAGTTGTAAGTCTTTTCATTTTATTTTTTAAAAAATACTATACATAAGCAGTGACAGGATGGAGAGAGTTTTATGTGGGGAGCAAATGAATCTGAGCAGGAGGAAGGGTGACTGCAGCGGTCCCTGAGAGGTCCCCGCACATATGCGTTAGACCGTTCCATTGTGGTGAAATCAAAATTATTTCTAATTGTCAGTATCTGCACCTCAGTGCCTGAGAAGTTTTGTTTTGGAACCATGGAATTCAATTCTCCTCCACCTGCCCAAAGTACCAAGAAATAAACATCCTTCCAGAACAGCCCTTAAGCAATGACTTTCAGGAGTTGGTGTATAAATGTTCCTTCAAGTGAGATAATTGTGTGCTGAGTGTTTTACACCATTTCACAGCATTTCCCTACAGGATTAGGTTCTGTTTGCTCTCTGTGATAGCTGGTTTAGTAATTTGCCCCTATTGGCTGACTTCCTTTCAATGGATAATTTCCCTACTTTTCTGCTGGTGTTCACTGCACCTTCCAAATAAACTATTTGCCCTGATTTTTGTTTGTTTGTTTGTTTGTTTCTGAACCTGCTTCTTGAAGACCTAAAAAAAGGTCATGTGCTTTTCATGCAGATGCATGGCAGATCCAATCCATTAGGAAACCCAAGAAGAAGATAAGGACAATAGAGGAAAATCCTCAATTTCACTTTGTGCTGAGCTTTTTACTTTCAGATACTGAAGAACAGTCATATTCATATGTGTATATACATATAAATGCATATATATAATCTATTATTATATATTCTGAGAATATATCTGTATGCAGAATACGTCAATATATCAGAATAGATATACTCTAAAAAGAGAGAAAGATAGAAAGAGAGAGCACAAGTGCCTGGAATGCAAAGTTCTGGCTGGTGATGTACATTCGAGAGTCAAAGATATAAATATGGTAACAGAAGATTTGTATGACATCTTCTAGAGAGAAAGGATACAGTGGCAAAAGGAGCAGATCTAGAATTGACTTGACATTGAAATAGCTATGTAGAGGAGGATGGAGCTACAAACTAGACATAGAGTAAGTAGAATGGAGGGAGACAAACCAAAAGTGTTAAAGGGAAAAGAGTGTTTTAAGAAGTGTGAAACATCTTCAAATGTTGCTGAGATAGCTAGTGAAATAAGGGCGGGAAAAGAACAGTTGGTGTTTCAAAATATTGAGATTACAGGTAATCTTTGAAAGAGCAGTTTCAGGGGAGGGCAGGAACTGGAATTCAAATTGGAGTACGTTGATAGTCCCGGAAAAGGAGGCTGGAATGTTGACAACTCCTTCTAGAAGCTGGACCGGAAATGGAAAAGCAAGCCAGGGAAGCTGGCTTTGAAGAGGACTGAGAGAGTGGGTGAAGTTTTTTTTCAAGTATATACCCAAGACATATTGCTTTGCCAGTCTTATTTCTTTAAAATTTATTACTAATCTCTATTATTAACACTTCCATCTTTCAAGGCACCTTGAGATGATATATCAATTTTGATTTACCTTTATTCTTTTTTTTTTCTTTTTCTAAAGATTGGCACCTGAGCTAACAACTGTTGCCAATCTTCTTCTTCTTTTTGTTTTTGTTTTAATTCTTCTCCCCAAAGCCCCCGGGTACACAGTTGTATATTCTAGTTGTAAGTGCCTCTGGTTGTGCTTACCTTTATTCTTTAGTCCCCTATGGAATGAATTTTCAACTCTTGCTTATTTTACACATAAATTTTTTTCTTGAATATATGTTTACCTCTCCTCCTATCACCTTTACTTAATTGCCTCCTAATCAGAATCTTCAGCATGATTCTCCTTCATCATCACTGATGCCAGAGTATAAATACTGAACTACAGACATGATTATCAGTCCAATAAAAGCTTTCAAAGATTACGCAAATTATTTACTTGGTGTTTAATGACTCCAACTCAATTCATGCGTTCTCATGTTATCCTATCTCATAAGTGCTATTCAATTTGGCATTTCTACACCTTTCCTTATATTGTAATCCTCATGTAACACCCTCCTTCCATTATCCATATATAGAGATTCAGGCTTTGTGGGTCCTGAAGATTATATAAATTGAGGCCCATTTTTAAAAATAAACACTACAAAGTTGGAAACATAAAATTAGTTATGAATGTAGATATTTATTTAGAATGAGAAATGAAAGAGCAACATGTTAGTAATTTTAAAAACGGACAAACACAATAAACATAACAAATTCCAGACTGGTAGCATAATAATTTTTATTAATTACTTGCTTCCATGCAATATCTTTTATGTTTACCTTTCTTCGCTATATGATCATTGATCATCTCTTCACATAACACTGATTTTGTAATACCAATATCTTTGGAGAGATTGCAGTGCTAATTTGATCTTTCCTGTAGTGTGACTGGCAGAATTTTTTATTATTAAAATTTGAGTTGCATATTTTAATATGGGACACTGCAAATTGATATATTTTTATTTACAGTACTACTGAAAGTTTGATTCTTCAAACAGAGGACTTCTAAAAAATTTTGTGTGACTCCGATAAAAAGAAAGAAAAAAGCCCAGTTTGGCTTTTTTTTTATCATTGTGTATAACACATTATCAAGCAGACTCCTGACAGGATATAACGCTCATTCTAACTGGGCATGCAGGCAGACTGTTACCTCCTACTTAGAATTTTTGATGTCTATCCTATGTTTATAAGAATTCTGCACAGACTATCTTCCAGCTCCATATTCTATTTGTCCTACACTAAACACATGCTTGTAGTGTTCAGTGTTTAAGATTGTAAACAGCAATTCAACTAATGATGCTTCACTTTCACGTCATAATGCCGGGTAAGTCATCACCCATTAGGGGCAGAAAGGTATGTTACTGTAATATATTTCTACATCAGTTGAGTTAGTAATAAATTTACACAAAAGTGTCTGTGAACCACAAAGTTATATCATTAAACCCCGAACAAATGTATTCCCAAATCAATTTCCCCCTAACCAGACTCCAAAAATGTACTTGTTTATTCCAACACTATATGAAACAAAAATGATTGTGACAAAGGAAATCAGAGTGAGAAAAGAAAACAGTCTTCACAGCAGTTCAAAATGGCATTACAGAAACATTTTACCATGTGAACCTATTGTTTTGCAAAACTCCCTCCACTGGGGCCTTGGAAGATTCAGTGCAAGCAAGAGGACTGATGCTTAAGCTTAAGCTTCATTCGTTTCATAGTAAACCTGGCTCTTACGTAATACATACATGCTACACATGCAGGATCTGAATTCTACAGCACCTGCAAATTACAGTTTAACTGCCATGTTTTCTTTGAAGAAGACACAATTTCTCTCTGCCCTGAACTACCATAGCAATTTGTTTCTACTTCTCTTTCTTTATGATACTTCTCTCACCTCTTCTCTCCTTGCCTTGTCTTATCGTCATCTCCTCTCCTTTCTCTTCTCTTTGCTGTCCTCCCTCTCTATACATATGGTTAGAGCATGGCTGGAGTTAGGAATATACATACACACACATTACAATCTCTATGAGGGCATGGCCTCTGTTTAACAGATTTATTTTAATTGTATGCACAATGGACAAAATGTTTAATGTCAACTTGAGTGGCTATCCAGTGAAATATTCACTACAGGATTGAATAAATAAAAATATTAAACTAGAACATGATGAAAAAAAGGTCCAAAGAAACAAATCAAAGAAATAATTTCAAAGATACGTAGTAAACAAATCCATCAGTACTAGAAATAAAAAAAGGCTGATTTGCCTAAAGAAGAAAAGCCCACAGAATGACTAAGGCACGGAGTTAACACAGGGAGTGACTCTTTAGCTCTTCTATGGTCTTAAATCACAAATCCTGAGTTCATTATCCACTTGAAAGTGAGTGAGGCAAGTCAGGTATTTCTGCCCTAAAACTAATAGGCCACAGTTCAAGCAAGTATGGAAATATATGCCCTGAACTGTGTAAATATAATGAAAAACCTAGAATCAGTTAAGATAGGCTAAGTTATGCTACAGTAACAACTGGTACAAAAATTTCAGTCACTTATAGCAACAAAAGTTTATTTCTCTTTTGAGCCAGTCCTGTGGCATAGTGGTTAAGTTCACGCACTCTGCTTAGGCAGCCCAGGGTTCACATGTTCAGCTCTCTGGCACAGACCTACACACCGCTCCTCAAGCCATGCTGTGGCAGCATCCCATATACAAAATAGAGGCACACATGTTAGCTCAGGGGCAATCTTTCTTACTAAAAAAACCCAAAAACAAACAAACAAAAAGTTTATTTCTCTTTAACACTGTACCTCCATCTTGGGTTGACTGTGACTTTGTTTCATGTCATAGTCACCCTGGGACCAAGGTTGATAGAGCAGCTTCTCCGTAGCACATTGCTAGTCACTGTGAGAGAGGAAAGAGACATGCCAGCTCTTGAATTTCTGCCTCAAAGTGACACATGTCTCTTCTACCTATATTTCATGAGTCAAAGCAAGTCTCAAGGCCACGATAAAGTTCAACAGGACGTCATCCTCTCACATGAAGAGGCCCTGCAGTGACTGAACCTGGCATATTTGGTAACGAGTAATATCATCTATCATACTAATAACCTGCACTTTATCCATGTCATATTTTTGCTATGACTCTTGATTCCTCTTTCAAAAATATGTGCTTAGAAAAATCCAAGCACTTTTCTATGTAGAAAAAAATCCATTAAGATTCCAGTAGATTGATCCCCACAAAAAGGTCAACACTATTTGAGAGGCAATTTAAAGCTTTCAAAACACTTTCAAATAAATATCTCATTTATTCTTCCTAAGTACTCCATGAAACTCTGAGCTCATGAACTTTGATCTTAAATTCACCTGTTTTTTAGATTAGCCCATACTGCTCTTATTTCCAAATGAAGAAAAAACTATTGTATGCCTATGTATTTTATGTCCTTTACATCTGTTATGATTTCAATTAGATAATAGTAAACTGGGCTTATTTTGAGGATTAATGGATTCATCTGGATTTCCTTTGTCTTCTCTCTTGTACTCTTTTCACACCATCTCTTGCACCAAATTTTGTTCTTGTTAATAATCCATTGTTATTACCAAACCCTACAGATGACCTTTCTTGCTGCTCTCTTAATTTTCTTTAAGCAGGTCATTGCTACTGATAATTATCCTACCTTCTTAAATAATTCTGAATTTCATTTCCTAAAGTCATTCTTTTCCTATACTTTGTATAGGAAATTTAGATATATGTAATTATGGGTTGTTAAAGCTCAAAAAAATCCTCGAGTTCATGGAACTCTTTTAACAGAAGATAAAATGGGCCCAGAGATAGATTAACTTGCTTGAAATATCAAAGCTACTTAGGGTTGTTAATAGCTCTATAACTCAGGTCTTTGAATTTCTCATATAGTACTCTCTTTGGTGTTCTGCCTTTATTATTTTTTTTCATGAATGAGCACGTCATTTGCTTCCTTGAGCTTTAGTGTTGTGGGATATTCTCTATTTGCTGGTCAGATCCACTCTTTATGCTGCTCCTACCCTGCTCGGTATATGGAGACCTTCCCCATCTGGCCCTCTGGCTTTTGGTTGGGTTCAGCCGGTGGGAAGTACCAGCAACAGCTGGTCACGGGGAGGAGTAAGAGTTCTGTGTGTGAGTTCCTCCAGTTCCCTACATGCCACACCATGGTTGGTCCCTGGCTGTACTTTTCCAGTGTCTGTGAGGGAGTCCCCTTGCCCCAGCTGCAGCTATATGTTTTTCTGGACTCTTATAACCATTCCTTACCTTTATCTTACCCACTGAGGGGTGGTGATGACTTCCTGCATTACTAGTTAGATTTTTATAGTCTCCATGTTAACTTTTGCTCTCGGTAACAAGTTCCTGTTATTAACAACCTTGTTGGTTCCCTCACCCTGTCCACATCTTCATAAGCAGTGTCCTCATAAACTCTTTTCATTTTCACTTTTAAGTGTGCATCTGTTTCCTGCTGGAATCCTGACTGTTACAAGGTGTATTGCTCTGATTTCAGCAAAGGTGCTACAGTAAAAGTTATTTTTCTGTTAAAAGAAGTTCCTTGTAGAGCAAAGGGGCTTCCTCTCATCCTGTTACTTGGTTATGTGTAAGTTGTGACAGGTTGGGTCGTCTAGAAGAATACATCAAGACAAAGTTGGGGTGCAAGGTATTTTTTAAGGATTAACACCTGTGAAAGGAAAGGGGAGGAGGCAGAGTTGACCAGAAAGGAAGTCAAACTCTAATTCAGGCCCCCAAATGCCATGGACAAGCTTCATGAACTCTAGAAAGCTAATATTGCCTCTCAGAGCTGTCTGGAATTGGGCTAAAATGGCTGGGCCTTTGTAAGCACCCTCCTCAGTCAGTGACATCAGCTCCCTTGAAAGGGCCTAATTACATAGACAAGGGAGTGCTCTGGGACTCAGGCAGGCCCTCAGAAGCTGGCAGGCAGAGGCTATCTGCTCACCCTGCCCTCCATTCTGGACGGCAAATTGTTTCTTAACGGTTATCTTGGTGGTGTATCTCCCTATCTATCACACAAGTTAGCATACTTCTATTAAGATGTATATTGTTAGGCTTATTTATAGAATTACCAGATAAAATGCAAGACACTCAGTGAAATTTGAATTCTAGAGAAGCAATAAATAATTTTTAGTATAAGTGTGTCCCATGCAATATTTGGGACGTCCTTATAAATGACAATGATTTAACTGGGTATTCTGTTTTTTGGATTTTATTTTCTGATCAGGCAACCCTAATATTAATCATCTTTTATGAGAAGCAGTTTCACACAGTATTTAAACGTTCAGCCTCTGTAACTGGACGGCATCAATTCCAAGCCTACCTCTTTTATCAGGCAGCAGTTTACCCTTAGGAAAGTTATTTAATCCCCATGTGTTTCAGTTACTTCATCTTTAAAATGGAGAAAATAAGAGGTCTTAATTCATAAATGGTTGTGAGGATTAAATGAGTTAATAAAAGTAGAACATTGAAGAGTTAATGACACATAGTAAGTGCTCAATAAAAGCTAGTAAGTGCAATTATTTTTTTTCAATTATTTTATTGAAGTCATAATGGTTTATAACATTGTGTAATTTCAGGAGTACATTACTATTTATCAGTTTCTGTATAGACTGGTTCATTTGACTGCAATTGCAATTATTATTTTCATTACCTTCCTTCTGTTATACTAATGCAATGCCATTCAAAATATCCTTGCTTGAGGCCGGCCCTGTGGCCGAGTAATTAAGTTTGCAAGTTCCCCTGAGGCGGCCCTGGTTTCGATAGTTCGGATCCTGGGCCAGGACATGGCACCACTCATCAGTACACTCATCAGGGACGCTGAGGCTCCGTCCAACGTGCCACAACTAGAAGGACCCACAACTAAAATATACAACTATGTACTGCAGGGATTTGGGGAGAAAAAGTAGAAAGAAAAAAAAGAGAAGATTGGCAACAGTTGTTAGCTCAAGTGCCAATCTTTAAAAAAAAAAGATATATATATACATATATATATATGTATATATATATATCTCCTTGCTCAGTGCTATAGAGTACCTGAATATGCTGCAGTTTCTATTTCCTAAAATATTATATTCTATTTAAGTGGGCACACACCAGTCCAAAATACTATAAAGGTCTTGTGAATAAGGCTATGAGAAAAAGTCTTGTGATACACTATGGCACAGAATTGGCAACAAGGAAGTTGAACAGTAAGATGGTTTACAGAGATTGTGAAATTTAAACTGGACCATGAAGGGAGACTATGATTTTGACTCATGAAGAAGGCAGAAAAGCAAAAACACATTTGAAAAGAAGGAGCAACTAAATTTCTGTCTACACTGGAAGGTAGCTAGCATTTTCTCTGAATTTCCTGCTAATATACAAGAAGGAAGAGAAGATAGAGACAATGAAATATTATCAAAAACCAACATGACTGAACTACCCATTAACACACCTGGGAAGAATTGAGTTAGATGATAGCATGTAGATTGACTGAACACAGGTTAGAAGATACTTCTTGCTTCCTTTCTCTTTCCCTATTGTCAATATCTTATCTCTCAGAATGTTTGCAAAGATAATTTTTAATTCTGGGTCCATCTGTTCTAACATTTTGCTTGTGAAAGAAACGATAATCCAACATTTGCTTTTCTTTTGAGATAGCTGTGCTCTTCAAGGGTGCTGTTAGTTTGGCTTTGGACCTCATATTCTCCAGGGTTATCAGCTACTTTGTCAATGTTTCCAGTGTCCCAAGATCACCCACACATTTTGTGATTCCCTAGAAGGACCCAAGGGACTTAGCATATGGTTGTACTCACTGCCAAGATTTATTACAGAGACACAGCAGGGATCAACTGAAAAAGAAACAGGCAGAGTCTAGAGGAATTGATGGACAGGTTTCCCATGCTCTCCTCCCCCTATAAAGGGTCATATAGAGTGCACTTATCCTGTAGCAGCAAAAACGTAGTGACACCTCTGTGATGTTTCTGTCCAGGTAATCTGGCTTGAGACTAGTGGGGTCTGGTCACATAGACATTCCTTGTCTAGCAACTATTAAAATTTCAGGCACTCAAAAGAAAAGCTGGTTTTCACCATAAATTGCATTGTTTGTACAACCCATGTATACTCAGGTACACAGTCATGTTATTTAGGGAATGCTTCAGAAACCAAGTTCCCAGACACCAGCCACAGGCCAAACTTGTAAAATAGCAGCCTCCAGCCTACTGTGTTAACTTTTCTGTGCTGGGTCAGAATGTGAGCAGAGGCCAGAGCTCAGTGCAAACTCAAGCCCTGTGAGCTCAAGGTAAGGTGAAGGGAGCCTCGTATCAGAGTACTCCTCGCTCCATAATACAATTCTCCCAATCATAACCTCATTCATTGTGCCCCGATGATAAGGTGAAGACACTTCCTAAACGGTTGGGGAAGCTATTTGGGACGATAATTAGTTCCCATATTGTTTATGTCGAATCCTGATAAACACAGGTCTCTCTGCTAGCCTGATATTATTTTGGGGGGCACTTGGGCCAGGGGAAGAATTGACACAAGTGGGGAGAGGGAGGATTCAGGCCAACACAGTGGTGATGGAAGAACAAGAGAAGAATCCTACAGTTTTGGGGCTTTTTCCCCTAAATTTTTCCTCTTACAGTAGGTCTTGGTCCTTCCATTACTCTCATACAGTAGCATGATTTCCTATCATTTTTTCCCTTTCTTATTGGTTTCCCTCTCTGGTTTCTTTGAGATGTCTCTCTGATTTCTCTTAGGGCTGGAATCCAGCAGTCCTACTACTGCATCCTGGTAAGAACCAGATAGAACATCATTTTAGAACTAATGTTTTTTCTCTTATTTAATTTTAAAACCTCATCCATCTTCATTGTAAACTCTCTTGGAAAATACAGATAAAGGCACAGGAAAAAAAGGAGATAAAAATTCACTCACAACTCGATAGCAGAGGAATAGTCACTGTCTGCAGCTTGTGGTGGATCTTGTTAGTCAGTTTTTGTTTTTCTCCTTACGTGCCTTTGTTTGAAGTGTAACGCTAATGCCAGCCTACACTTGGTCTTCTGCTAAGTGGCGGGACGGGTAAAGACATCTGCTGAAGTGTATAACAATTCCTAATTGAAATCTGTTTGTCTCTGGGGTGGAGGAACCTCCTGCGGAACAATATAAACGTGGCCCATTTGGGGGATTCAGACACTATAGTTGCATGCAGAAAACTGGTGGGACTATTTAAGAGAAGTATGTTACTAGTAGAAAGAACTAAGTGCTTAGGAAAAAAATAAATTTTAGAGTAAGAAAGAATTAGGTTTAAAAATATTAACTTAATACCACTGTCTGAATCATAAAAGGTGGTTCTAGACATAGTATGGAATTGGTCTGTAGGATTTATGTTTCTATTCAGTCTCCATTATACTCATTTCTGAGACCTAAAAAGGTAGGCATAGACTGTAATAAATATTTTCTAAAATAGTGAATGAGCTGTTTCAGTGAACTATAAAATACCTTACTGTACAGTCAACGTTGCCTGGGAACACTCTAGCAGGAGAGAATGGTTCTTTGATTCTATCTTTCAGATGCCCTCAGTCACAGGCTACGTTGGAGCTTTGCCATCAAGAGGCTCAAGAAATTGGTACCAGTAGGAACCTGCTCTTCCTGGTGTAGAGCAGTAGCCCTCATTGGGGACATGCTGTGCCTGGCGTAGCAGAGCCCGAGGTGCCTTGTGTGGCAACCATAGAATGGAGTCCATGTGTGCTGTACATTGCCACACCCAGCACCCCAGGAGCATAATTCATTGGCCTGGCTGACTCGTGATGTCCATAAACACAAAACTGTTATGTTCAGAGTCTATTGGAAAAAGACTAAATGGCCCCTTAAGAGAGTAGGAGAAAAGTTGCAAAATCTAGCTGGCATGGACTTGTTTGTGAGCCTTGCCTGTGATAGACGGTGGGATGATATTGATAACAATGCAAAATATTGTAAAAGATTATATCCATGGGTTTCCTGCCATGAAAAGTGTAGTAACCTCATTTTTAGATGAGACATAATAAATCTAAGAAAGTCTGCCCCAGAACACTGGTCGAATTGGGACCATAGCTCCCGTCTCCTGAGTCTCACCCCAACAGAAATTCTTTTGTACCACAGTACTTCATATGAGATGCCTTGCTGAGGTATACCAGAGCGGCAACGTGCTCATCCATTCTCAAGTGATGTAAGGGATTGTGCCTATCAATAGTCTGTGCTCAGGCAGACAAGATCCCCTCCATCTGAAGAACTGTTGTTTTTACCCTGGCCAGCTGTTTTGTTTAAAGACCATCTGCAACATGTTTCTGTTTCTCTTTCTGCTTTCTTTTCTTCCTTCCTTTGTTCCTTCATTCATTTGTTTTTTTCTTTTGTTTCCTCCAACTTACAGTCATTTTAAAAGGTTATGCTATGACTGATTTCAAGCAAACACTTATGCAGTGCTTCAGAATTGAAAGAAATGCAAAAATCTCAGGTAACCATCGGAGTAAGTGAAAAATACATAAGAGCAGAAGCAAAATAGTACCAAAGATGCCCTACTTTTATGGAATCTTTAACTTCACAGGGATGTTTTCATTTTGTATAATTGTGCTATTTAATTTAAGAATATACCCTAGTATAACAACAAAATTCTAAAGAAAGATAAATATTTATAAGTGATATGGAGAGAGGAGGGGAGGGACAAAAAGACATGGAGGATGAGAGAGAGAGACAGTTCAAACCATGTTTTGTATCCCTAAACAAAAGTCTTGGTGAAAGAGATTTTGAAAAACTTAGAGCTAGACTTGGTGATTTGACAGATAACCTATGTTGTCTTACCTATTTGATTTTTAGATAAAGAAGTTAGGTAAATTATTTGTGAATAAGTTAGTTGCAGATGAGAAATACATCTTTTTTTTTTTTATTGTATGTACATTCACCTAGTTAAGTTTCTCTTTGGCTCCCTCATTTTTTTCCCTTTGACTTTCAGCTTATATGCAAAACAGTTAGGGCTATAATCACACCTCTACTTATTAGATATCTGAGTTGAGATCTTTAATAAGATCTGCTTTTTAAGAAGACAGTGAAAATTCTTAAGTTAGAAGCTTCATATTTTACCACTGAATAAATTAATGTCCTGCTTTTTAATTTTATAAGATACTTATTATTAAAGACTCAGAGTTATGAATATTTCATATTAAATGAGAAGATAATTTTATCTTCCTGATATTAATTAGTTGGCTAAAAATACATTTGACTCAGAAAAAAACAGGTACAAGAGGATTTTTGTGAGATATGCTTTAGGATATGTCTGTGTATGAAATTAAAAAAAAGTTTTTACAAAATTATTTCTAATTTTCAACAAAACATTTGACGAAAAATAATTTCAAAATTAAAAATTATAAATAAATAAGTAAAAGAAAGAAGGAAGAGAAGAAAACAAATTTGTCACGGTAAATGAAATTAACATAATATTGGGGAATAGAGAGTAGTTTTTTGCTTTTAATTCTTAATAAAATGATTAAATCTCCCCATAGGAAGTGAAATGGAAAGATATGCAGTGAAATAGGAAAAAAAGAGACTTCTGTATTGTTTGGATGACTGCAAAGGGAGAATCTGCGGGGACAGTTAATCCATGTGATCACTTTTTCTGGAGCAAATCTCAGCGCTGAGAACAGAAGGCCCTGCTATGGTAAATGAAGCATTGGAGAGCAGGCGTGGATTCACAGGCAGGTGATGGCAGGAGCTCAACTCCATTGTGACCAGAACAGTGTTTTATTCACCTCTTATAGCCATTTCCTGTTAAAGGAGATTTCGATTCTCACATGAGCATCCTTGGCAAAGTGCTACCAAGGGTATTATAATAATCGGATCTGGAGGCGTTTAAAGCAAGGACCGAATGCGCACTGACTCAGGATAAGCACAGTCAGAACCTGGCAGCAACAAAGACATCAGAAAAAGGCAGAATCAAATGAATAGCGTCTTTCAAAAAGACCAACTCTTTTTCTAGTTGGTGCACTGTACTCTTCACTAAATGACTATCTCTAAATTATCATTTACTTTAAATATATATTACTTTTTCATTTATTGGATTGATCTCTTTTCATGCTTTAACAGTAAATTATGGGAAGTTAGTTTCAATATTATGATTCAACTTAAAGAAATGGAAAGGGAAGGGAAAATGTGCTAAGATGGATTCAGCTATGTGATTAGGCAGGTGGGACAATTTAGGTTTAAAAAGTAGTCACCAAATTTTAAGGAAGACTGTATATATTGCTCTTTCCAAGGAAGTCAAAGAATAAATACCTTTCAGGAAGCAAACCAATCTCATTTTGTTAACAATAACATAATTTGAAGACATTGTCCTTTATCTTTGGTGTATCACGGGATATTGGGAGCCAGCATTACCACTCCCTTCAGAAACCCAATGCAGTAGATATACATGTGCGACATCTCCGCCTCCCAATCACCAGCTGCAACTTGGAAAATATAAAATGCATTTTATGTATAGTCTTCTTGAGAATAAAGAATGTGAATTTCTTTCGATATTGCCCCCACTGAGACTTCAAATATTACTTGGAGCAGATAAAACTGATTATGAATATTGTAGTATATGGTATCTCTACTTCCTCCATTTCCAACTGAATAACCCCAAGAACACAATACTTTGCCTGAATTGTCCCTGGCATGAGCAATCAAACATGGTGCACTAACACTTTCCTGCTGTCATTTTAAAATCAGAGCACCAGTAGTCTCTATTTCCTTCATGGGCCACTAAGGCACTGGCCCACTCTCCTGTCAGTTCTCTCACATACAGAATATTTGATTTTTTAAACAGCCCTATTCCATCTTCCCTAATCAATCTACCTATTCACTCACCTCACTTTGCTTCTTCTACACTATCTTATCTAATCTATTCACATGTGCTTATTATTATATGTTTGTAAAGACAGCTATACGCCTGATTGATCCATATACCTGACTCTGGAAATACAGCCATATGCTTTTTTTTTTTAACAAGTTTCTCCTGCAACTTCATATTTATCTGTGCTTTGGTCTATATGCCTATCTGAACAGTGACTTCCTTCTTTAGCATGTGTGTGTGTTTTTATTAATGCCTGCTTGTGGGCAAGTGAATGAAATAATGCGGACATGAGAATATACACAAAAGTGAAAGAGTCGGAAGGTGATCATGTTTTTACAATGATTTTGTGAATCTGAATGCATCTAAAGAAACCAGATAGCCGTGAAGAATGGCTTCGATCAGGTGCCTGCAAGTGCTGACATCCGTGGGTGCTAGATGCAGGGTCTTCACTCATAAACACAAATAAATGCTTAACTGTAATCTTAGTTTTTCTTATGGTTATCACTAAACTCGAATTTATATGTTGATATCCACGTAGTGAATGTTTCAGTTTCCCTCCAAGTTTACTCCCCAAGTTTTTTGCAAAAATTCCTAAAATAACAATGAGAAGCCTTCCATAATGAAGACTTTGTTCTCTTCGGCTACCAAGAGCATAGGCATATATAATGTATGATTAACAATATCAAAATCAAATTATTTTCTTTGGTTTTAGCTTCATCGTTTTACTGTAGCAGTTACGTTTCTTCTTTTTCCTTAGAGAAATCTGAATTCCTGGAACTTGTCTACCCATTTATCTCGCATTCTTACTGAATGCTGAATTGCGTATTCCCTGGGGCAACTGCGAAGGACACATCTTGTTAAAAAGCCATGCAAATAAATCAAGTAAACAAAGATAATGCCACAAGAATGATACTTAGAACCCAGATTATATCAACAATATCCTCAAATACCATCTTTCAGCTGCCCATCATATCACCGGGGGTCTCCAATCAGTGGGCAACTCTCCACACCATATGTGCACCACCACAGAGGCCCAGAGGCCACTGCAGATTAACTCTTGTGAAACAGCAACCAAAACATGAATCTCATAGCTCTGCTCTTTCCACCTAAGGTCCAATTTATTTGCATTCTGAAACAATTGATAGTAAAGCATTTAAACCAAAGCAGTGGGAATAGGGTCAAGTAAAAGAAAGCTTTTGGCTACAAAACATTAAATCCTACTGTGTCAAGGAGACATACAAAAATTTGTAAAAATATCTACATTCACCTAAATTTGAAAAGAGAAGTATGTATCCTACCTTCTCAGACAAAACTTGTAAAAATCAAAACAAATGTTGTTACTTTGGGGCATCTGTAAACTAAGAGTCTGGAAGATCGTATCTATGCCCTAGAATTCTCTAGATATTCATCCCCAGCGAGACAGTCATTAGAGTCCTTCTCTTCGTCTAGATGTGTGAGGAAGGAAGGAAAATTTTGGTAGGGGCACATTGCTGCACTTTTCCAATTACATTACATTGACTGACCCATTCCCCCTTGAGTTAGGCTCTGTTTAGAAACAGGAGGCCACGGTTTATAGTTTGTGTTCTGTGTCGCAAAGGAAAATTTGATATCATTTTGATATTTGTATAGACAAGTGGACACCAGGCTGAACTAAAGGTAAACTGGACTTTTCAGTGCTAGCTCTCACTGGAGCTTAGTATTTTCATCCTGGTGATGTGATCTCATATTAGAGGACTAGATTTTCACATCTTTCCCATTAAGGAAGCATTGTCTTACGAAAAAATCAAATGTTTTCTTCACTAAATATTGTCATCAAATAAATCCCATTGGTTCAGATAGCCTTTGCATTCACTTCATTTCACTGTGGTGTTATTTTGCTGGTTAGGGAAGGAAGAATCTTCTGACTTTGGCAGTGTTCTTTGTGACATAATTGGCCTCATAGGCAACTATTTGGCTGTGAAATGTCAGGCTGATTTAAATACCATGGTAGGTGTTTTGGGGTGTGGGATGAACCCCATCTCTTTGGAAGCTGCATTTTGACAGGGTTAGACAGTCAAGCAAGTAGGCATAAGCTTTAAACTAGGAACATGGTTAAAGGTGGTTCCCTGGGTTCTGATGTTCAAGCAGCCAGGATGAGCATGAAACATGAAGAAAGGGACACATAGCATGCAGGTCCTATTTCTCTTGATCCCATGACTTCAGCAATTATTCAGTCTACTCTTAAATTAAACAATAGACATTAACACCACTGTAAACCAAGGACAATATTACATAGTAATCAAAAAAATAGGTACACACCCTGCTTTCAAGGTATTGCAAGATAATTGGAAAGGACAGACATGAACAGAGACAATTGCAGTGTGGGGTAGAAGGTGCTCTAACAGAGACAGGTGTGAGGTGTTATAGGAGCAGAAAAGACATGCGTTCTTTATTCTTACTAGGAAGGGAGTGAATTAGTGTTTCTCAGAGAGACCATGGTACTTGAGCTGAGTATTGAAGGATTCCTCATCGTGATTCCATGAGCTTTTCTAATCAATCACTTCAAAATTGTATTCCAGTGTACACTGCATACATATATGTATATTTTATATATGTATATTTATATATGTATATATAATGTTAACAGTACTTGGGTAAGGCACAATATATTGAAACCTCTTCTTAGCAGCTAATTGTTAGACTCTATAGCAACCAAATGTGGACAACGATAAGAAATGACAACCAAAAAAATATCAAATCTGAAAAAATAGATTTTTCAACCTATAATTGGTCTCTTCTAGCAAAATTGAGAAAACAATCCAACACAAAATGCATTTTTTGCCACCAAAGGAAGACATGCCTATTCTATTGTTATATGGCTGTGAAGTTTCCAGGCTGACACAAGGCACTGTGGTAGGAATTATTTTTGCTATTAATATGTAGTTGTTTCTGGTACCAGATATTCTTAAGTTTACAGATGTTTCATATGTCCATCCTTCATTTACCTGAGCATCATCCTATAGCCACCATGGACTTATGGAAAGAACAATAAAGAATCAGAAAACCCAGGAAACCTTGGATATATTATTGTGACCTTTGGGCATCCAGGTAATATATCCGAATCTTAATTTTCTCATCAATTAATTGTGAACAACTTTTGCAAGTTAACCGATAGGGTAGTGTTATAGTGCAATGAGATAATGATTATTAATGTAAACTTTAAAATATGCAAGTAGAAGGCACAGTGCCGTGTAGATTGAAGATTGGGATCTCCTCATGGAAAGATAAAAACTAAGAGACCACATGATTCAAACATATAAAATTAGAGATATTCTGCATACAGTAAAAAATAGTTTGTTTTAAAATATTTAAAAATGCTAGAATAGCTTTTATGCTCTGAGAAATATCCAGAAAAGTATATGTTTCAGACATTTTACATATTTTAATTCATCCTCATAATACCATGAAGATAGAGGCCTTACCATCTTTTGATGAAGATACTATAGGTCTCAGGGTTCAAATAACTGGTGTAAAGTGTCATAAGGAGTTACAGTGTGAAGATATCCATAATCCTTTCTCCAGTGTTTTCCAGTAAAATATAGCGAAGACAAGATCGGAACCATCCAGGAATGTTTTTGAATCTTGGGCTTCTAATTTGATACAGTTTTAGAATCTCCAGGGCTGGAGAGTTTGAAATTTCCCCCAGATTTTTGGAATACAGTCACAATCATTCTATAACTGCGCTGCTCACTTTAAAAGGACAGAACTAAAGCATACAGTTTCATTACCAAGAAGCAAGGTTTTAAAAAGTGGTAAGCTAAAGCTAAAATATTCTTTAATGGATACTTCTCATATGTTTTTGCATACTCTGTGTGTTAAATGCAGCAGTCAAGCAGAATTTACTTGATCTTGAATGTGGATTGAAAAAATACAAGGGGACACACAATAAAATAAAAATCACATAGTCTTCCTACATTAAAAATTCTCTTAAGAAAGAAGTGAGATCACCACTTCCCACACCTCCAGTGCCAGCTTTCTTGGGGAAATCACAGAGAATTATTTAATGTGCACTTTTTGGAAGCATCCTTTAATTTAAGCTTTTGTAAATTCAGTAAGGAGATCTATTGAAGACTGACCCTATTTGCGAAATAAGAACTATGAGTCCACCACTATTTCTGAACTTAGGCACAAGTATTTAACAAGCTGGGATAAGACAGGTTGGCAGAGCTAATAAACACACTAAATCCCACTGGATTAGCACAGAGAAGTTTATTTTTCACTGAGGAATCTGGTGCTGCATGTCGAGGCCAGTCTCCAGGGCGGCTACCTTCCATGCGTTGGCTCAGATTTCTCATGGCACGGCTGTATCAACACAGCCTACAATCACCACTGCAGGGGAGGACATAGGAAGTCCAATAGTCCGCTGAAATCCTTCCACCTGGATGTGGCACATGTCACTTCTGTTTGCATTTTATTGATCTAAGAATGACACACAGCCACACTTAACCTCAGGAGAGGTTAAAAGGGACATCCTTCTGAATACTTCGATGAAGAGAAAAAGGATATTGGTGAATGTTATAATGTTCACATAATATGTTACATACGTTAAGCAAATTTTGTATGAAAGAGAGGAGTAATTGTGCTCGTTGTTTATCGGGTGAAATCAGAGCAGTCCCTGGTGCATGTGATTCTGAATTCTACCAGCATGCCTTGCCCAGGAGAGGCTGTTTCTTTTCTGTGTCTTACTGTGTTTCTTCCTTTATTCTCTTTTTAATTTTTACTACTATGTGTCACAAATTCTTAGTCTTTAGTTAGGCACTTGACACCTATATTTAAGAACCATATCAAAATTGTATTATGAAGGGAATATTCAATGGTTTGCTAGAATTGACTTTTTCTGGCTCCCGATTATTAGGAACTTCCTGACACTGTGTTCAGTGACATCATCCTGGTGGTTTGATATCAATGACAGAGAGAGTTTTTACACCACGAAAATCAACAAATGCTACAACTCATGTTTGTTTGATTTTCCCAGAGGGTTAGATGTTTAATATATCCCAACACACCACCGAGAGTATTGCTTCCTCCCATGTACTCTGTAACATCCAGGGGAAAAGGAAGGAAGAATTTTTATCTGCAGCTGTAGGACAGAGAACCAGGAACAAAACAATTGTTCATAAGACTATGGGCCAAGGGTCAAATGAGAAAAGCGTGTGCAAATTATTAAGAAGGACAAAAAGAGCCAATGGTAAGACACCCAAAAGAAACAGAGAAGAGAGCCAGTGAATTTTGTGAACACTTCCTCGCATATGTTTGACGTGTCTGGGTAGATCCTTTAAAGGGGTTCCATAGTGAGTAAGAAACTACTGTTCCTCAAAGCAGCAGGGTTTTATGCTCGCTCTGATCAGTGAGTCTTAAACAATAGCTAAGGGGCACTTCAATTCAATTTATTGGAAGTAACTTCTGCACTTAAAATGACTGCAGGTTGAATTAAAAAAGTAGGTTCTATGACGCATTTTGTGTGACTGTCTTTATCTCCCTGTAATATACTCCATTTACATATCTCCCCTGGCACACTGAGTTATGGGGAGTGTGGAGATTGCTTCCTAGACAGCTATTTACACTCTGCTCCTGGCATGGAAACTGACGCTTAGCCTGCACCTAATAAAAGTGTTAAATTGACCCAAATTTAAAACTCTGTTACAGTTGCAGCATTTCAGAATGTTTTCCAGTTTACCTACTTTACTTCAAATATCCTATAGGTATTGCTGGATGAAAACACATATAAATTTTTGAAAGATAAATATCTGTATGAAAGGCTGGAAGAGATAAACCTGACCCTGAGACTTCTGTTAGGAAAATAACCTTGCCCCCTAATGACTCTCTCACTGGGGCTTTGTTGCATTTAGATTACAAGATCCAGTAGAACAAAGAGATCACTCTGCAGGGTAATTTGTATGTTCTTATAAAAGAACACAGAATTTGGTGTTAATAAAACGTTGGGATTTCCAATTTCCACAAGGTTGTTGAACAAAGAGATTTGGTCTCCATTACCAAAGTGACGAGACACAATTTCCTGTCTAATTTATTTATATTGCTAAAAAAAATGACATTTACTGACACAACATACAATTTTAACAAGAAGGAAGAAGAACAGTAGATGTGATTTATAGTAACTTTTGCCCAGATTAACCTGGAGTTCAAACTCTTTTTACTATGGGTGTGCCATGGACCTCCCCTGGGTGATTTCCAGGTTTCTCGTGGAACAGGAGACCCTGGGCTATAGAAATCTATGTTGAGTTTGTCTGCCATGACTGTTACTAGGGAAATTATTATCCTTCTGGAACCAAAAGAAGTTCTAGAGCCATGCGTCAAGAGTTTGGATATAAGATTTTCAGAGGAGCCAACGCAGCCAAAATTGATTCTGCCTTTGGTCTCGATACACAAGAACTCTGGCGATCCATTAAGGATGCAGAAACCTAAGTTTCCTTGGGGATAAGAGCCATTGCAGGCAAGGAGGTGAGAATTCATAAATGAGAGAAACAAAAGATCTATTATCTATTTTCTTTCATTTTATGATACAAAATATGCTTATTTTTGTTCGAAAAAATAAACCAGAATAAAATGCATGAGTGTAATCAACATGACAGAGCAGGCAGCCATGGATGTCTGCTCCAAGTCCAAAGTCCCAAGCCTGCACATTTTAAGCAGTGTACGATAGGCAGTATTCTGAACTTAACACGTTTCCTACAGGACTTCTTGGTATACAATAAGCAAATTTCTAATGATTGCAGAAATGCACTTAGATTCTAAGAAACTTTCCTAGAGAAATCATGATAATGTTTGAGAAAAGGAAAAATGTGTAGAATACAATATTTTTGTCCTCCTTTCCTTTGAGCCCATAAAATTGTGTTCAACTTTCTTTCATAAAGGGGAGAAACACTTCCACTACTAATCTCTATATTTAGGTCATAAATCAGTAAGAATCACTATTACATAAAACCCCAAAGTAATGGTCAAAGCTCATTTTGAAAAACAGTAGCAATTTGGACGGCATTTCAGATGGTAATCAGATTTTCTTCAATGTTCATAATCTTTTGTCTTCAGGGGAGTGCTGTTTGTATTTTAAAGCAAACCACATTACCTAAATAGGAAATGGATATATTTCGATGTTTATCCTTTTGAATAACACAAAAGAAGAAGATGAATTACACATTTCTTGCAGAGAAGTCCAAAAAACAGAGATACACTGAGCTTTTAGAAATCTTTTGCGAAAGAAACACAGACTCTCAGAAAAGATGAACTAATTTGTATTGATATGTTCAAGAATGTTTATCTAGAGAAAGGAATATACGAGAGAAGGGAATTTAAAAAAATGGAAGTGAACTGAAAAAAGTCACCTTAAACAGAGAGCCTAAAAATTTCTCTTTTCTTATGAATATTTCAACAGGTAATATGTTAAAATGGGTCAGAAAGTAGCTTCAAGGACAAGTTCAAATTAAGCTGAGGATTTTATCTTGAATTCAATTTCACTAATCATTTTAATAATTGAAGATGTTATCTAAAGCAAGTTGTAAATCAGCTAATTATTTACTCTGTTTATGTTTTCTATCAAATTATGCATTTCAATTGCTGTAATAAATATCACTTTTAGGAAGATGCAGGTGTAATATCTATGTAAAATTAACCAGAACAAAATCATATGAGTCTCAAATAAAGCAGGTGTCCAGTTATAGCGGTTATTCTGGAAAAGACAGTTTAGACAGCATGTGTATCAAGATCTTAGCAAAGTACAAGTATGGGAAACTTAATTCACTTTACACATTTGCTGCCTGTGGGTTTTCCAGACTCCTGGCTATTTGTAGAGACTCCAGATCCGGCCCTTCCCTTTGCTCTGCCTCGGATCCTCTTTCCAAGTCTTCATCCCCTTTGCTCTTTCTTTTCCCTGTGATAACCACTCTTTCGTCAACCATTTCAAGCCCAGATAACTCAGCTTCTCTTATGTGACTGTTTACCACTGTAGACATGGCCTTACTCACTGGGGAATAAACAAGGAAAACACTGTGTGTGTGTGTGTGTGTGTGTGTGTGTGTGTGTCTGTCTGTCTGTCTGTAAGTGTGTCAGAGAGAGAGGCAGAGTTTTATTTCTTCGTAGGGATAGGGGCCGGTTAGCAGAAGGAGAGAAGTAGAAGGAAAATATATCTATGGGTGTGTTACTGTTGAAGGCATCAGAAAAATAGGACAGAGGATGGGAAACTACCTTAATGTACTGATAAGAACAAGCCCTGAGAAACTCTTATTTCTCTTTAAACATTATGCATTTACATAGGAATATCCTGGAAATGCAGAGATCAATTAAAAAGGACACTACCTTGATATTACAAAAGGGGGAGAAATAAAGAAGACCATTTATTTCATAGTTAGGTGTTCAGTCTTTTGTGTTCTTTGTTGTTGAGAAATATTTAGGTCTCTGACATCTGAGAAGTGCGCTTATGTTGGATGAGGGCCTTGCACCATTGCAATTAATTTCATCTTCCAATAAATATTTGTGAACACTTAATGTTTCCTTTAATTTTATGAAACACACAGCACCTGCCCCCAAAAGATCTTACAGTCTCATGAGGAGGAATGGCAGATAGATAGGCAATGATCATTCAGTCCTTTGCACACTGGGAGACGCAGAGCCGGGTCGGCTCACCAAGTCTAAATGGAGAGAGAGAAAGTTTCCCTCTCAACTTGGAAAACATCATGGTGATATTTTAACTCTCAATTTAAGTTCTACGAGAGAATTTTTTTCTGGATGTTTCTTTAAATACTTCCACATAGGAGATTATCTCTGATATAGAAGGCTAACCTTCAGAAGATTAAAAATAGAGCAGTTAAAAGGAAAAAACTAGAAACATACAGATTTGATTACAAAGAATTTATTTGTTTGCCAATATTATAACTGTACCCTTTTCCTTTTAAGTTTTGCATATGGGACAATGTGGGTCACTTTTTTAATAAATGGGGTTAAGCAAACTCGGGTTTGAAACTCAGTTGGCCACTTACTATCTATATGGTCTTGAAAGTTAAGTCTCTTAATCTCACTGTATCTCAGTTTCCTTCCCCTGAAAGTTGGAATGATAGTGCCTACCCCAGTGGACTGGCAAAAACAATTAGAAAGGCAGTAATTGGAAAAAAAAATTTTATTCCATGGCACATAGTGGGAACTCAGTACATTTCAGTATTCCTGACTAAGTTTATTACCAAAAAATGATGATGACAAGATATTCACAATCATAGTTCTCTGCTCAGGGTTGATTGACACTGTGAGGCACTGGATAGGGAGGGTCCATTTGGAGTTGTCTCCTTAAGAATAGGAAGACCTCAGTGTTATCATCAAATGTGTCTGTGGGTTCAGAGGCATTTGGAAAGGTTAATTGTGTTTAACCAACTGAAGTTCTATTTTGGTTAGTATATTTTTAAATAGAGAATAGAAAGACAAGAGAGTCTTCAGGAAGGCTATTGAACCTCAGGCACAAATAGCAGCTCACCTGGAGACAAACACCATCACCTTCTCCCCAAGGACCTGACCAGGTAGCCCATTTTTCCCTTCAGCTGATTAGCTTAAGGATTTTCTGGAAGCATAGCCCACCCAAAGAGAAAGGCTTCCCCTTTCTAATGCAGATTTTCAGGTCCTAAAATACTTGGAAAAGTGGCACCACACCCTTGCCAGATTCTCTTTCTGTTCACTACAGCAGAAATTTTGCCTATAGTGATGAAACCATGTGCAATAAGATTATATTAAGGTTAAATTGTTAATTGCTTTTTTATTATTAGAAAATGGTACTAGCTTTGAGATAATCACCATAAAATAAATAAAGATGTTATGAAGAAGTGTGAATCACTTGTTTTCTTGTTAAATGCTAACAAGTGTTCTCACCATGTCAGCAGAGTCTAGAAATAAATCTGCCTTTACGCCCTATATTTTCCGTGGCTCTATGAAAGCTCACCTATTTCTGCAAGAGCTGGATTACATTCAGAGCATTGAGCTGTGAGTGGTAACTATCCAACTTGTTATTTTACATGGGGGATGAGGTGGTGGGCAGTGTTGCATTGTAGAGCAAACATGGGATGGGGGATCCAGAGACACCTAGATGGAAATCTCTTAGAAATTAAGCTAAGGACCAAGGAACCCAGAAGTATTCAAAATCTGCATCAGACAAGGCAACCACAAGGTTCCATAGCTAAGTTGAACAGAGAAAGCAATTTCAGATGGAAAAAAAATAATTTTCTATTGTTAGTCATGGCTTTGGCCGCCAAACAAGAGGCAGAAGACTTGGGTAGTTAGGCATGTCATTATTTCTAAATATTACGTAATAACGTCTAAATAACTCTGATCTCAAAAACATGGCACCTACCTAACTGTCCCTTTACCACAACCCAACCAAGTGGAAGTCTTGCACACGCAACAACACTCACACATCGTTATCAAAAAGAGAGAAAGAGTTTACTTGTCCTCATAGGTTCATTTGACTGCATCTTGCAACTATAGCTCCAGTAGCCCCTGGCCCAACTAAGCGAGAGGAAGAGCAAAGTAGCCACAGGAGAGTCTCCCCCACCCCGACACACTGCAGCAAGACAGAGCAGGAAAGCCTGCAGTAAGATTTCAATGCAGCGACACCAACCGCTTTCAGGTGTCGTCTAATTGATGCTCTGAAATCACATGAATACTCTTTTTCCTTTGTGATTATGTTAGTTTTCTATTGTTGTCATAACAAATTACCACAAATTTAGCAGGTTAAACAACAAAAAATGATTATCATACCTTTCTGTAGGTCAAAAGCCCAATACAAGTCTCGCCATGCTGAAACCAGGGTGTTAGGAGGCCTCTGGTCCTCTCTAGAGTTTCTAGGGGAGAATCCATTTCCTGCTCATTTGAGTTCTTAGCAGGATTCAGTTCCTTGATCTCCAGGACTAAGATATTTGTTTTCTTTCTGGCTGTCAACTGGTCCCTTGCGTCTAGAGGCCACCCACGTTCCTCGTCTCCGATCTCTCCCTGAATCTTCAGCACCGGCAAGTGCAGGGCTACTTCCTTCCATGCTAGATCTCTTCTCCTTCTATCTCTTCTCTCTGATCCACCAGGAAACATTCTCCACCTTTAAGGACTCGTGTGATTCACTTGGACTCACCTGGATAGTGCAGGATAATCTCCCTATTTTAAAGTCAGCTGATCAGTAAGGTAATTCTATCTGCAACCTGAATTACCTTTGTCATTCAAAGTAATCTGCTCACACTTTCTAGGGGTTAAGCTACGGACACCTTTGTAGGGCCATTATACTTCTACCGCGGGAGTGAAGATGGGGAAGATAAAGAAAGTGAACATAGAGGGACTTTGAATTCTTTCTATACCAGATGCTACCTGTTCGAATTTGAGAGAGCTATCTAAATTCTCTCAGCCTCAGTGTCTGTTCCTCTTACATTGAAGTACTAATGTTTATCACAGTGAAGGGCTTTGGGGGCGCAGCAGGTATAAGGGCCGATGGTGTGGAAAGAGGGGCTTGTCTGTGGTAAACTGGAGAGAGACTGCCCCACTCAAAGGAATTTAAATTCAAAAATGTTGTGAAAATATTTTTCCTGACAAATAAGATACATCTGTGGGACATATTAGGCAAAACTACCACTTTGAGATATTTAGCTCAACTCGTAAGATTGCCATGAGGCCTCACTGAAATGAATTTAGGTACAACACACACCATATAATAGGTATTCTACCCATTTTAGTTTTCTTATTTCCTAAATGTTTTGCCCTAACAATGTTTACTAGGCGTTTGAGCAAGAAAAGATCATTTCATTTTTTTCTTAAATTACTATCCATATCATGCCATCCTCTGACCACCTGGGTTCCTTTTCATATGCTTCTAAGCACATCCATCCAAATGTTTGGCCTTTAAAATCCCTACCGTCTCTCACAGTTCCCATCAATCACACTCAGTCACATCTGCATTCATTCGTGGAACAGAAACATGAAAAAGTGGCCAATATTCAAAATAGCCTTTTATAGAACTCACTTCATGATTCTCTTCGTGAGTTAGTTTTCTAATGTCTTTCTAATCCTCTTTTCTTATAAGTATCACTGTAGATGCTAATGCCATATCATTTGACAGCATTGCTTACTCATTTCACCCTTATTTTCTAATGATTCATAAAAAGATTTTAAATTGTGTATTGGCATGTTTAATAAGCACTATTTTTCTCATCTAGTTTTACAGGCTGTAGCCTGCATATAATCTCTGAGACGTTAAGAAATGTAGCTACATGTACATTGTCAGTCCATTTATACACTCTTAGAAATATGTTACATAGTGAAGATATGTTAGTAAGTGAATCTCCTGTAACATCTCTGACTAAAATTGAACTCAAGCCAAAAGATCAGATATAAGCATGATGATCATTTTTCACACGGGAATGTACAGCATTTTCCCCATTCTTGAATGTTCTCCAAATTGAAGTTTCTCTCAAGAAAACAGCTCCTTCCATCTTTGATCATAATAAGACAGAACAAGTTAGAGATTAGGGGCAGTAAACTAATTTCTTGAGATCATTTGTACCTTTATCAGAGACATAGACATAAAAGGAACTCTGGAATTAACTCCTCAGCCACCAGGCGTACAATGAAATATTTTAACAGCCTTTGTGGTTTTCTTTCCTTTTTTTTTTTTTTTTTGCAATAAGTTAGAAATATTATAACAAAATTGTGCTCAATAGGATTTTAGGTACCATACCAGACTTGTTAAATTTCAGGGAAGAAGCTTATTCAATGAGAGAGATGTTAACGAAACACATAAAAACACTAATGGTAAAGAGATGAATTGTTTATCCTGAAGGAAGGACAGGAAGTTATCTACGGTTAAGAGAAACTTATTGGACTTTTATGAAGTTTTATTCACAATCATGGCTCTTATTAACCAGAATTTTTTTTTTTTTATGTGAGGGAGAGTCACCCTGAGTGAACACCTGTTGCCAATCTTCCTCTGTTTCACTTGAGGGAGATTGTCCCTGAGCTAACATCTGTGCCAATCTTCCTCTATTTTGTATGTGGGACACTGCCACAACGTGGCCTGATGAACGGTGTGGAGGTCCACACGCAGGATCCAAACCTGCAGACCCCAGGCTGCTGAAGCAGAGCGCGCAAACTTAACCTCTGAGCCACTGGGCTGGCACCATTAACCAGAATATTTTTGATTTGTTTTATTCTAGGATTAAAGGAATAATAAATAGTATGGTTAGAAGAGGAAATCACAGCTACGTCTAAATTCATAGTAAATTATCTTTTCAATTAATGTGGCTAGGGTAACTGTATACTTTTTTGGTCAGATCTAAGACAAATTTGAGAGTAAATGAGGGCACCGTTAATAATCACATTGGTAGAACAGCTGGAAATCTAGATTGTCTTCATCAAATCTGGACACGTAGATATTCTAGGCCCTTTATTTCCTCAAAGTATTTATAAACCCTGTTCCTTCTTTCAGAATAGCCTACCCCAGTACTCCTAGCTTTATCATCTAGTTATGGCCCATGCATCTTTTCATGACCCACCCATCATTTCCAGACAATGTGAGAAGCCCCTGGTATGGTTCATCAGAACACACCGTAATAACCCTGTCATAGCATGTATCTTTCATTATTTCAGTCATTTGTTATTCTATCTACCCTACCAGACCATATAGGACATGCAAGTGTAGAGCTTTAATCTTGCTCATCATTATTATCTCCATGGCATGCATAATATCTAGCCTAGCATAATTATCAGTCTACTATAACATAGTTGGTTCCCATTTCTGAGCCATGAATGCATAGGTACCATTGGATCCTATTAAGTGGGGAATAACCAATTAGAACCATTTCTAGCACCTCCCTTTGGAGTAAGAGTAACAAGGTATTTCTATTTCTATATCCATCCCTCTTGAACACTTTGAAAACAGATCTTTTTAAGACAGCAGAAAATGAAGACTGTTTGGCATTTCAAATGATTTGAAAGCTTCACTGTATCCACATGTTGAGTAATTCTCTCTTCATTTCCCCAAAGTCCTGGGGAACACTATGGAAAATCAGCTATTGGGCTGGCTAGACAAAATATGCGTTTTATTTGAGTAGCTAGTGCTCCATGTTGGGCAATTGCCTAACTTCCACCCACTCATCCCCACCCCAGGAATTTATGTGGATGTTGAGATGAATGACAGAGAGGCACCATGGGTATGAAATAAGTAAATAAAGCTTATTATTTACACAGCAAACGTCTAAGAGATTCTAAAGGACAACGGCTCAAGTTTGGTTTGGAGTGAAACAGGAAAGATCAAGGGAGGACGACTCTGGTTTCAACTGTGGTTAGGAAGTGGGGCCAGGGCACAGGTTCCCTGTGCAGGCTGGGATATGCTTATTCCTACCAGCATGACGGGAGCATGCAGCTTTCTTATAAGTTTGCTCAGCTATGAAGTAAACAGTGAGGTGAAAGAAGGAGCTTGAAAGCTGTTAGTGTTCAAACATCAAAAATGAAGTCTTTGCCTTTATTACAGTAAACAAGGCTAATTCTATCTTTAAAGAATGAGATTTATGATCTCACTGACAGACATTTTGATAGGAATTAAGAATAAAATATTTCAGCAACCCATCTACACAGCATTCATAATATATGTGATAAACTAATTTCACATACGTTGATGTTTAATCCTTGTTATAATTCAGTGTCATGACCACTTTACAGCTAAGAAAATCAAAGTTCAGGAATGTGAAGTGACATATACTAGGTCACACGCATACAAGTCAACAGAAGAAACAAGATGGAAGCCAAAGCATGTGACCACCTAATCTTTCAGACATTTCCTTTCTCTGCTTAGCCATAGGACCATCCTGACTTAAAGATCTAGGTGTTGTCTTCTTGATTTAGAACATTTGAGGGTTCTGAATGTCTCCTACATCTTGAGAAAAGAGAGCCGAGTGAATTCAACATCCTTTTTCAGTTCTTAACAGCTCTAAGGAAGTCAAGGATGAATGTGCTAACAAAGACCATCATGTGAGTTCGTTTGCCCATACCTCTATTTCCAAGAAGCAAAATACTTTCAAGACACTACCGGTTTTTAAATGTTGTGTAACTGGCCTATTTGTACCACAATAAGGGTAAGAGAGGGCACAGTACACAATGAAAAGGGCTCTGCTAAAACAAGACAAGCAGAACCTATACTGCAAATCAGACTTCCTCTCATGTGATGCAATATTCATATTTGACCACATTTCTTACCTTTGTTTCCATACCTGAGAGGTTTCTTAATGTGTAATTCTACTAAACAAATACACACTGATGCTATGTGTGCTCAGTGTTGTGAACATACAGTATACACAACCTCTTCAACTCCTCTCTGAACTGTGCTAAAAATAAATGCAGAGCAGCTATTGCAATTATAGAGTAAATATAACAAATTGACATAATTATAATTAAATCCAGGAAAAGTGGTGAGCACTTCGAAATGTACAAAATTAATTCAAGACCCTTATTTGTGGTGAAAAATTCTCTCTCCTTGGAGAAGCGAAATATTAACTGAGAACTTAGAGGCAGAATGTCAAAAGCTACAAAGCAACTTTCCTTTCTAGGACAAGAAGAATGACCCCTAAGCCAGATGTGAGCTCCATGAGGGTTCACCGAGTTGACCTAAAAATGTACTTAAATTACTCTTTCTATAATGTGAAAAAGCGATTTGAAAGAAATATTCAGATAAGAAAAGCAAGAGTGAAAACATGCATCCGTATATAATTTTGCCGCATGATTGAGTTTCTAGTGAAATTGTTGGGCCTGAGTTATCTGGACAATTGTCTCAATTCCCCAAGTCACTTTGCACATAAAGAAAGATATTACGTACAGCCTCATTTTCCCAAGGAGTTTTTTCTAAGTAGCATTGCTCACAAGTTTTCTTGTCATTAGCATAACAAAAAACACCTCTCCCTGGCATTTTCCTTCTCTTCTCTGAGACACTTTTTTGGGGGTGCAATTTCTTGTGTTTGGTTTGCTTTCAAGGGAGTGGTAGGGAGACTGGTAAAAACCCTTGGTGGGCACTCAGTGTCTTCTTTCACAGTGGCACAAAACCACCTCAAGCTGTTTGTCAGCATAAGACGACGATTGCAGGCCGCTCAACCTTTCCAAAAAACTGTATTTTAGGGTTAATGTAGAGAACGTGTCATGAACAGGACCTGTAAATTGTCTACTATGAAAAAGTTCCAGTGTTCAGTAAATGAATGTCACTGATGAAAAGGTATCTTGTAGAAACTGTTCTAAATGGAGGTCGTAAAGACAAAAGGTAAGAAAGGAAGGAATGAACAAGCAGAGGAAAGAAGACGAGGGCAAAACAATAGTAAATAATGAGGAGAAGTGTATATAGATATGGAGAGACTGAAAACACGTATTTCTAATAGATAAGGACAATGGGATATAGAGAAATGATGAATTTGAGTTCTACTGCACAGTGTTTTGTGATCAATAAATATGATGAATAAGAGATGAGCACAAAGTCTAAAGACAAATCAGAGTGTATCAAGAATGATGTGAGGCATAGGGGCACAGAGACAAATTTCAGTGAATTGGCAAAGTCTTGTTCTGTGAAGTCATGGTACTTCATATGACATAGGAAATTAAGGAAATTAAAATAAATTTGGAAAAATATTTGAAGGAACATTCTGGGTCATTTTATGATAGTAAAAATAATTTTTATTCATTATTCAGCCAAGGGAAACTGGTCAGTCAATAGTGTCACCAGCAAATAAAGGCATGATATAAAACAACATTAAGAAAATATTTATCTATATATTCCTGATATTCTTTTTTCTCTTGATGTCTTTCCAATAATATGAGAAACAACGGTGCAGATACAAGCAGCAATAGCAAAACAAAATTTCAGTGAAGAAACTTCCTGAGTCTTGAGCTCAGGAAATTTTCATTTGTTCAAACTTAAGCCAATACTTCCTACTCTTTCCTGTCTCTCCAGAGTGATTTCTCAGATGTTTTAGAAGATCCACAAAACTCATAATATGTTCTCAGCATTCATATTTGAAACCAATTCATGAAGCTTGGTAGTTGAGAGAATACGCAGATATCTCTGATAATATACTACTATAAGATCACTTTGTTTCCTCTTTGTCCTCAGGGCCTCTCCTTGCTGTCTTCTTAGGTAGGAGTGGAAATAAAAGGCAATGCATAAATTTTAGAAAAATGTTTTCTCATTTTCTATTAAAAAAAGTGAAATTTTCCACTAGGCCCATAATCCTGATTTATCATGATTGCTACAGACTTAGTAATTGGTGTACACACATGTGGAACACACCTTTCTTTTTTTTAACAAAAAAAATTGGTTTGTACTATGCTGTCAGGGCAAGTCTCTGGCAGACACATCTGCCATAATGAGTTGGGCTGGGCCGAGTTGGATGAGGACTTTCTTGTAAGGGAGCTTATGTTTGTTTTGATTACTATTGTCTTCTACTGCCTGCACTGTTTTATATATTTTTTCAGAACCAGAGAGTTGTATCCTATATACTCTTTCTACCAGAAAGTATGTGAGAAGGTGATGAATATATAGCAATGTCATATATTGCTCCAAGAAGAAAACTTACGCATATAGTAAGATGTATGAAAGCAGATGAAAAGTCATTTGATATATACTTTATTTCATTCCGTGAAGGCATGAAGAATTCAGGCATGATATTTATGATGCTGTAATAACCTTCCATTTTGGCATAAGGTTTAGTGGCCTTTGTGGCTAAGAATACAGCTGATTTAACTAAGTAATCTATTCACTCCTAAAAAACTGAAAGAAGAAATGAAGAACAAAGAGGAAAGAAGATAAGGGCAATGATGAACAAAGGAGATGTGGGGGACTGGTCTAGGTCATGCCAAGATATGTCTCTTTGGCATGAGGATTATTGGGCTGGTTGCTTTTGATAAACCAGGACAGGGAAGGAGGCTCTGAGGGGTGGAACTTGCTTGCCCTTTGTGAGGAGACATTTACATTTATAAGGGAAATCTCCACCTGTAAAGGTGCCTCCCTCTCTGTACCAGAAAGAAGAAAGGAGATGACCTTATCTCTAGAAACTCTTAATCAATGGGGAAGGCAAGGACTTAAATCTGCATTTGTTTATTGTGATTGTCTGGTAACCTCCTGTAACTGACTTCCCTTCTCCTCTCAACCTTGGCATTTCTTTAAGGATTAAGCATCTTTCCTTAGGCTAGGAACTGATTGCTGCGCTCACCTGTGACCACCCAGCTAGAGACAATAGACTTGCCTCCTGCTACGCCCTCTAAGACAGCAGACCACTACCTGCTGTGTCCATCAAGCGCTGTGCCGACAGGGCAATCTTGTGACTATTGTGGGAGGACATTTCAATCATATGTGAAATATCCTGTTTGGGGGTATATAACCAAACTGTATACCTCACTTCTTCGGTGCCCTTTCTTCCTTTGGGAAGAAAGGCCCCGGGCCATGGTCCTCATAAAGCTTTGTTTAATTTTCTCCTGCTATTCTGTCTCATGTGAATTTAATTCCTTCTCCTGCCAGAGGAACCCACATGGGGTAGAGGAAATGTCTTCCTCCCCTACAGTTGCAAGAGAGTAAGAAAGAAGAAAACAAATGAAAAGGAAAAGTATCCAGCCTGATGAGTACTCTAGCATCAACTTTTTGATCCCTTCTTGAGATAATCAAAGGAGGTAAGAATTATTATCTTTATACTACAGATAAGAAATTGAGATTAGAGAGGCTAAATGTTTTATTTTTCTCATAGTGACATAAATTATAAGCAGCAGAAAAGGGGCCAGCCTTTAGGCTTTTCATAAAAAATATGTGGACTTTTCCATGGTAGAGGATGGAATCCCATAGTAAGTAAGAGTTAAGAGCCAACGACGGCATTAGATATCCCTCTGTGGTCCTCAAGCAAAATGAGGTCTCTTCCATCTTTTAGGGATCGACAATTTGTGTATCCAACCAAGGAGGAGGTAGAAGAGATTAAGATGTGTTATAGAAGTTTCTGTGTAGCATTCAGCATAATTATCATTGTCTAGCATCAGTTATCTTACAATTAATTTTCTCACTAGGCTTTGAGTTTAAAACTAAAATTTTTGTGTTATATAAATGGAAAATAACTAATATACATGCCTCGATAACACATGATATGAACTGGACCTCAGGCTATGGGCCTCATCCTTTCTACCTGAAAAGATAACTTTGTAAATTGAAGAAAAAAATTCTCATTTTTGATAATTCCATCAGTATTATCCCTAAAGCTAAAGTTGCTTAAAATAATTTTCAAAGGCCCAAAATATTCTGAACAAAGTATATTTTGCAGAAATTATTTTCATTTGTCACTTTTTCTTTAATTTTGAAAGCAACTTGTGAGAAAAATTTAAGCTAACCCAAATAGCCACATAATCTACTTCACTGCCCCTGTAGTCCCAGGTTTAGACTTTTATTTAATCTATAGGCCACTGACAAAGTCATGATTTGAAAGAAGTAATCCAGAAAGTATCTCAAAGTCAGGCTTCATGCTGTGGAAGATCAGGGCAATGGTGGATGGTCTTCCTGTCTTCAGCCTGCTGTCTTTCTAGGGCTACATGATTTTTGCTAAGGAAAATAAATAATCCCTCCCAATGCAGAGGCAGAATAAAAATAAAAACAAAAATGAGTTATAAAAACAATATCTGAGAATACAGAAGGTTAGAATGGTAACCCAAAATAATTTGCAAGATCTGCCAAACATTCAGTTCGGGAGGGACCAAAGACTACATGTAGAGGAAAACACAGAGGGCTGGAAGAAAGAAAGGACAGCCAAAGCAGTGTCATGGAGGTTGAGCACGGCATAATAGAATGAGAAGTGGGGAAACAGCAGCAAAGCACACAGAGTGGTGTAATTCAAGCTACAGAATGTGCAAATGAAAGAGAAAACTCCCAAAGAAGAATAAAAGGATAAGAAAGAAAGGGCACAAAGAGTAAAAACTAACAGCTATTTTCAGTGAAAACTGCCTCGCCCTGGTGTGAACTAGACACCACACAGCAGCCGTGGGAGTTCATGCACTCTCTTGCACTGACATTATGAGGCTCCCAGAAAATAATAAAAAAGAAGCTGGACGTATGCTAAAACTGTAGAAGCAAGACAATGCCACAGCCATTATAAATAAAAGAATGTGTACTAACTCTCCTGTTAGGACAAAATCGATAGGTCAAACTAAATCTACGTTTGTGTTTATAATTACTATTTTCTGTAAATCTCAACTATAATTGACAATTACTATGTAATGCTAATTTTAATCAAACCTACAAACAAAAAACAACAAATATGTTTTTACTTAAGAAATCAAACAAAAGTAATTATATAAAAAATACCTAAATCTGTAAAGGCCCACTAACTTCTTGACACTGGACAGGAATGGAGAACAATTGATTGGGTCTCCCGGGACGATGTTCACTATAGGCAGGACAGTGCAGAAACTCACAATGATAGTATTTCAACAGGCGACACTGATATAATGACAAGACTCCTGGTCACTGGGGTAAGAAAATGAGAGCTCATGTCTGATTTTTCTACAAGCCAGCTGTGAGACCCAGGGTAATTCTTTTAACCTCTATGATTCACTGTTTCTTGAATAAGATATAATAGTTTTACTATTTTTATTAAAGTTCAAGATATTTTTATAGGCATGAACATATCAAAATAAAGCTAATTTTAGTGATCTTAACCTAAATATATAAGGCTACATTTTAGCAGGGAGGCTTAAAATGTTACCTAGGACTAAATATCAATAGGATGCTGCAGTTTTTAAAAGGTCAACAGTAAGTCATCTTAAAGGATGCTAACTTAGTTGCCTTTGCCTTTGAAGCTCATATACCAATCTATTTTCTCCATATTGTATGTAATGGTCAAAAGTGAAATGAATCAAAAATATTAGAAAGTGTATTTTAATACACCTATCTATCTATCTATCTATCTATCTATCTATCTATATATATATGTATATATGTAAGAGAGATATACATCTCTTACTTTGAAATAATGTTTTGGAAGGCTTTGTGTTAAATTAATCTTTAAATAATCCGATCATGAAATTCTCCCACTCTTAGCCTTCTCATGACTTCCAATTACAATTAAAATTCCAAATCCTTACCGAGATCAACTGGGCCTCATTAACATTACCCAGGACTATCTCTCTGACATCACTTCCTGCCTTTTCCCCCTCACTTCCTGTGCTGTCACGTTGTTCTCCTTGTCTTCCCCAAAGACTCACAAACATTCCTGTTTGAGGGATTTGCACGAACTATGATACTGCACAGATGCTCTTCCATCAGATCTCATAAGGATTTTCTCTCAAATCACACAATCTATGTGGGTGTTACTAATGTTATAAAATCATGACATGCATGATATATCTGCTGGAATGAAAAATGAGTAAGTAAAACTTATTAGTTATGAATTTTAAAAATTAAAATACAAAGCCATACAATTAAATATGTCACATTACATAATTAATTATTGCTCCAAATGGAAACTACAGTGCCCTTAGGTAAAAAGAAGCTCTTGGGAATTATGAATATTATTGAACTATATCATTCAAGATTGTGAAGCCTTGATAGCTAGGTTAACATGTTTATACTCTCTCTCTTACTTTTGAGAAAGAAAATGGAAAGACAGGATTTCATCTGGAAATTGTGACACTAGGGTCTTTCTTGTTTCCTGTAATCACATTTTACTGGCTTCTTAAGACTGCTTATGAAGAAGCTTCTCCCAGTTTCCCATCAGTGAAGTGTCTAGATAATCTGATACGTAGTAATGGAGGAAAAGAAGCCAAACCTAATTAATTTTCTTCTTGTTATTGTTCTTGTCATTTTGTCCTTGCAAAACCCACACCACTTGATGCAGGTCACAGTTGTACGTTAGATTTGGTGTCTGCCCTTATATCCATGTTCAGGAGATTCTCCAATCTGAAGCAGAGCAATTCAGAGAGAGATGGACAGACAGACAGACAGAAAGAAATAATCGAAAGAAGAGGGATAGATAGAAGAATAGATTTGGTAGAGATGTGATATCTGAACGCCTATCAAAGTTAGAGAATCCTGAGGATGACGTGGACTACAATGTCTGGGTTCTCCAAATGTCCAGGAAGTCGCATTACTAAGGCTTTTCCAATTGCAGAAAACATAAAATGGTCTATATATATGTTATTATATATAGTGTTGTTATATATTAATATATTTATATTACTATATTAATATATGGACAACATATTCTTAATAATATATTTGTATTTTATATATATAATAAAGAATAGCATGGGGAATGGCAGTCTTAGTTTAAAAACACTGTCAGTTCTGGGGCTGGCCCTGTGACCCAGTGGTTATGTTCACATGCTCCACTTAGGCAGCCCAGAGTTCTCCAGTTTGGATCCTGAGTGTGGACCTACACACTGTTCATGAGGTCATTCTGTGGTGGTGTTCCACATAGAAGAACTAGAATGACCTACAACTAGGATATACAACTATATACTGGGGCTTTGGGGAGAAAAGAAAAAAGAGGAAAGTTGGCAACAGATGTTAGCTCAGGGCCAATCTTCCTCACCAAAAAAAAAAAGAGAGAGAGAAAGAAAGAAAAAAGAAAAAAAACAAAAACAGTCAGTTCTACATATCTTTCATGTGATTATGAAGAACAAATATAAGCATAAATATGAAAATGCTACATTAATGGCATCAAAAATTGTATTCATAGACTTTCTTTAGAAATCAGAGCTCTCACATCACTGAATAAAAACGGCTTACAGATTCATTCTCTGTTTTGCCAGTTGTAAAGGTTGCCTGAAGTACAAGGAGAGAAATTTGGTGGAAGATCTGAATTTATTTGAAACTGATCTCCTAATTACCTTAAATACTGTATTTTTATCCTAATTTTTTTCTGAAAAAGTACACCCTTTATATACCCTCCTGCAAGCCTATCAAAGACAGTTTTATTAATAGGACATATGTTTTGAAATTGTGTGAGTTCACGTGTGTGTGTGTGTGTGTGTTTAATTATTCTCCAATTGTTATTTATTTTTCTGTGAATCTTGGGAAAAAAAACACTTTCGTTTTTTCGTCCTGTGAAATGTTTTCCAACGTCCTCAACCTACAGTGCTCACCTGTGACTTACACATGCCCAATTCAGTGATTTAAAGACAGAAAACTCACTCTTTCTCAGGTGGGGTGTTCTGATATGTGCACCTAAGGCAGGTGATTGAGATGGTTCGACCGCCCATTAGAGCTTTTGTTTAGCTTGTCCGAAGCACATTGTCATAGTCTAAAGCTATGATTTCTTCATAAAAATTGTCAGCCATGTTTCCAGCAGAGATGGTCGTGGAAATTGACATTTTAACATGGTAATAAGTTCACCAGTCCATGGATTGCCAATTTCCACATTTTTTCCCCAAAGTGTATACCTCTATCCAAGAGGGCTGTTTTATCTGAAACATAAATAATTCAAAACAGATTATAATTATGCCTAATTCATTCATTTCTTTCTTCTAAAGCTCATCATGGATAGTCTTAGGGACACCTAGTATGCTGTAGGCATTGTTTTAAGTGTTGAGACCAGGATGGAAAAAAGACAGCCCATGCACGTGGCACATAAAAACATGGGGCTTAACATACAATGAAACATAGAAGTATATAAACAAATGAGAGCAGTTAAGCGTTACGTGCTGTGAAAGAGCATAGAGGGAGAAGTGCCCAGTTATGGCCAGGAGAGGAAGTACGGTACATTTCTTAAATTAGCAAAGATTCTTTAATCTTGAAAGCAATCAATACCATTTCCCATAAAATACCATGCCCTCACAGCAGTGAGCTCTGATAGTTTGCTCAGACTTCCCTGTAACTTCCCTGTTCTGCATGCACATGCATGCGTGTGCATGAGTGCATGCGTGCACACACACGCACACATACACTGCTCAAGTCCCTCTCATCCTCTCTCTTTCTCTCTCTCTTCTTCTCACCCCAAGATGGTTGGTCCAGTTCTTGGAGTCAGTTTTCTGTGGTCGGTTAACTCTTTCACTCTAGATTCTAGTATTTTAAGTTGAGCCAATGAAGAGTTAAAAAAGACATGATTTCTACCCTTAAATAGCTCTAGTCTAAAGAAAGAAACAAACATATGGATAGACAAATACAGTGGACATGTAGGAAGTGCTGTTTCAGAAATACATATCTAGTCCTGGGTAGAATCAAGGACAGATTGGGTAGCTCTGTGAGGTCAGTGTAGGAGGAGATGACATTTGAGATGAAGGTGGAACAGGGATGGGGACATGGCCACTTGTCCTTCATCAACATGCTATATACTGACCGAAAGACTGGAATACATTGAGTATTGACCATTGTTTGATTCACAGAATAAGTCACGACACTGCACACTGCGCCACCCCCACCCCCACTCTTATAGTGGTTGGCCTCCATGTAGTGGGATTAAACTTCCAGATTGTCTTCAATCATTGTGCTTTATAGTATATTTTGCTCAAGTTCCAACCTCATGTCAAGATTGCTCACATTATGATTGGTATCAATCTCATTTTATCTTTCACTTCTTCTCTCTCTAGTCAGGTTTAGACACAACTCTAAAGAGAGAGCAATCATTTAGGAACAAATAAAAAATTTTGTGAGCCAGCCCTGATGGCCCAGTGGTTAAAATTCGGCATGCTCCCCTGTGGCAGCCTGGGTTCGGTTACTGGGCACAGAACTACACCACTCGTCTGTCAGTGGCTATGCTCTGGTGGAGGCTCACATAGAGGAACTAGAAGGACCTACAACTACAAATACAACTATGTGCTAGGGCTTTGGGGAGGGGAAAAAAAAGGAAGATTGGCAACAGATGCGTGCTCAGGGCCAATCTTTCCCTGAAAAAATTAAAATGGTAATCTTAAAAAGAAATTTGCTCATAGCTTCAGTGCAAAATAAAATCTTGTGGGAACAGATTTTTTTAATGTAGCCAAAGGGGTTATCTGAGCTCAAAGCAGAATTTCTCACCACTTCCTCCTATGCTTTCTCTACTATCATGAATTCTGAAAGACTTCTCTTTTTGCCAGAATGTTTCACCTCCAGTCTTGGGTTGTGATTGCCATTTTTCCAATAAGAGCCCTTTACACAAGATCTGAAAGGCAAAAGGGAAGCAGAAACCATCAATCTTCCTCCAGCAGTGACAAGCAGCCACATGGGCTTTCGCAGATTTTTTAACAACTAGGAGTTCCTTTGCAAATTATTTGCCTCGGTGCTGCAGACAACTGCACGGGCGGAATTTCCTGTAGTTCCTGATCCGGGCACTGACAGTAAATATGTGACAAAAGGAACTTACTAGTGTCCTGAAAGCTGGTGGTGAGTGGCAAAACTGACAGCCTGGAGCACCCTTTCTTGATTTCTGACTTCTCCTCCCCCACCTGATTTTGTAAGCACCTATTTTTCTAATTAGGTATTATCCATTGTTTGAAATGCCTAGAAGGGATTATATTTTCTATACAGAACCTTGAATATGTGATTACAATACTTATCTAAAAGTAAACTCCCCTCTATTTTAGGTACAGGATACATATTCACTTTAATAAAAAAATTATTGTATTCAGTATTTCATTAAAGCAACTTCTGTAGATTTACGAGATATATTATGTGTCAATATTTATTTATATTTGTGGTCATTGCTAAATAGAAGAAAATGAATTGTATTTATGACTTAAGTATTGTTTATATATTGATCCAACCATGATCTCTGTTACAAACCTATATTTCTCAATTATTATAAAAAAACTGCACTTTGATATCAGAAAAGCATCTCACTTGGCAAAACCTGCCGGGAGCCGCCCACCAGTCCTCTAAGCCTCTACCCAAGGACACGGTCCGGGAGAGAGATGAGGGAACGCAGGGCGGACCCTCGGAAGATGGCGGTCGGCCGCTCCTGATCCTACTCATGCTACTAATCTTAGCAGTATTGCTCTCGCTGTTCTTTTTCTGTACATGGGGATATCTTGGGGAAAATCTCTCCAAGCAGGGGAAAGAAGCTGGTGTAACCTGGCCTTCTAGGGTGGGTTCAGGGGAACAACAGCCTGAAGGGAAAAAACGTTCTGATCCCCTCCTGGAAAGGCGGTAAATGAGCTTGGACAGCCCTCAAGGAGGAAGCCTTCTAATAATCAGCCTCAAAAGAGAACATTCCCTCCTCAAGTATTTCTAGGAGGCAGTTATTATCCTAGGCCTGTTAGGACAGGAGGTAAATGGTGGCACCCACCCAGGAGCAAAGGTATACAAAAGGTACACTCTCCTAAAACAACCCATAACCCTGATGAGGTTGCAAAGAAATATCATAATATATTGACACAGAGGAACTGGGATTATGATGAGGATTGGGAACCCTATAAAATAGTTAATGGTAAAAGAGAAACCCCAAGCACTGTGCCTGTATGGCTTTCGCTCAGATGGAGATGGGGGCTCATGTGTACTTGGTTCCCTTATACTTTGCAATATTTCTGCTTTCGTTATTTCAGGAATAAAGATAGAGGCTTAGGGCCATTCGACCCATGGGGAACTGAGTCTAGACGTTGCACACCGTTTTTCAATCAGTCTTAGACATCTAGATGCCTAGTAGACATATGGAAAAGGTCAATATCTATATTTAATAAAGGTTGCTTGCTTCTCATAGACATACTGTGCTAATATTATAACAAGATATGCTTATGTACCCATTTTGTTTGCTAAAAATATATTAGATAATCAAGAAATAACCTTTGTACTTGGGGATATTGAGTGGGATTCTTGCCAACCGCATAAAACTCCGCTTGGGTTTGCCAAAATTATGTACTGGGATAATTCCATGAAATCATAAACGCATGACCTGGACCCTATATAAGTGCTTGAATGCTTTGAATAAATCAGACTTGGAAACCTCACTTCCAGTCTCACTGCCTCTCATTCTCCAACACCGTCCATCCCTCAGGAAACCTGGACTCTGCTGGAGCTGGACTCCGGCACAAACCGAACATGATGATTGGCACTCCATGTAGCCACCTGTCTAAGCCAAAAGTTTAGGCTTGATCCTTCTTCTTCACCACTGAGAGTCAATCATTTAGACTTAGGATGTCTGTTTAGAATGAAGACGTGTGTGGGTACACACACACATGCAGGAACACATACTCATAATTACATATTTAATGGAGAGTTGTTGCTCTTGAAATCATCATAGAAATAGACAGTAATTACTTCTCTGTGTCCACCATGCATCAGAAGAAAATACAATAAATACTAAGAATAAAACAATTGGTCAACACTTCCTTTCTTTTCCAGTTACCTCTGGAGAAGAGAACCAAAGTCCCATGATTTCCTTGCAAAGACTTGGATCTAGCCAGGAAAAAAAGGCCTTTTTCAGGACTGAACCACAGTGCTACTTGGCACAGCCTCTTTGCCCTAATGAAATTCACTGGGTTCTCCAGTCTAGCTTTCATCACTCCTTTCAGTAAACTTCACTATGTCATTTCTTAATTCACCAGCCTTATACCTTTCTTGAACTCTACTGTGTTGAATGCTGTTTATTTTCTAGGTCTTGCCTTGTTCTCGCTCATCCCTCATTCTGGAACTTTCCCATCCCTTTCTCTTAGGTTTTCTGGTGAGAGGCAATGGGGTATGAAGGCAAATACTTGCTCTGGAGTGAAATATCACTGCCCTAGAGTGAAACACCTGGGTTCAAATTCCAGCTCTGTCAATTCACAGCTGTGGGATTTTGCAGACTTTGCTTAACCATACAATGCTTTAGTTACCTCCACTGTCAAATGGGAATCTTAATAGTACTTACGAATATAGTTGCTGTAAAGAAAAAATTATATAAAACATACAGTGTTTATAGCATTTAATAAAAGTTGTCCCTATAAAACAATTGCATAATGAAAGTGCATAGTGTCTGTCGGCTGGTGGCAGTCATGAAGTCCTGCCCAGGTTCAAGGAGAGAGGATATAAACTGCCCTCATTCAATAAGAGTGTCAAGGTTACATAGTAAGAAAAGTATGTAGAATGGAAGATTTTGTTGCAACTATCTTGGGAAAATAAAATCTGCCGTGTTTACTTTGTGTCCCATGTTGATCACATTGTCTCCAACTTATGAACTCTTGGATAACAGTGGAGATAGCAGACGTTTCTTTCATATCACTTTTATAGAATAAGTTTAGTACTTCATCTTTTCTTCTTACATTTATCCTTTCATTGTGGTGGATAGTATTTAGCAATGGCCATCATTAATGCCTTTCCTACATCAGTGGTCATCATGAATTTCTTTTTTCCATCTGTGCACATAGAGAGGTGGATTCTCCCCCTGAATCTCGTCTTCTCCTGAAACTGCTTACCTAATCGAATGTGGCAGATATGATGTCCTAGGACTTCTGAGCCCAGGCATTACGACAATTGGCAGCTTCCTCTACCTTCTTCCTAAAATTATCTGCAATAATGTGAGAGGCTCAGGTTACCTGGGTTTTAGCCCTAGCTGACTTTATGTAGAGCAGATAAACCACTCACCTGATCTCGCTCAGTCAACTCACAGAACAATGAGAGACAATAAAATGGCTCCTACGTTAAGCCACTAAAAAGTTGTAATTGTGGGGGCTGGCGAGTATGAAATTCGTAGGACAAGCCAACAGGCTGGAGATTCAGGTAAGAATTGAAGTTGACTGCAACTTGATCCTGAAATCTTCAAGGCAGGCCAGCAGGCAGAAGTCTCAGGCAAGGTTTCCATGTTGCAATCTCGAGGCATAATTGCTTCTTCTTCAGGAAACCTCAGTATTTGCTCTTAAGGCCTTCGCTTAGTTGAATGAGGACCATCCACTTCATGTAGAGTAATCTGCTTTACTCAAAGTCTATAGATTCGAATGTCAATCACATCTAAAAAATACCTTCATGGCAAGATCTAAACTTGTTTGACCAAACAACTGGGTACTAGAGTCTAGCCCACTTTACATATTAAATTAATAATCAAAGTAGATAAAAATATACCTAATGAATTTGATAATTTTCCTAATAGATTCTCAGATCCAATAGTAAAACTGTCAACTGATTTCATTTAGCTATATATAAGAAGCTATAGATAGGAGAGTTGAACTAAAGAAGCGACTATTCTGTTTTCAGGACAAATTTAGGGAAATATTTCCAACCAAATTCTGGAATTTCTGATTCCAAGCTTTACTTCCTCTGGGAATTCAGTGTGAGCTCAAGCCACATAGGACAGTCACATAAAGTATACAGTAGGCTGCCCAACTATTTAATTTCTAGGGATGTCATGATCAAATAGCCAATGCTAAAGGTTTCTGCAAGTAAGACCGTTCTGATTACTGTTTTGCCTCTACGGTTCATTACAGTAACCATGATCACCTTGTCTTTGGTGAATAAGTGCCACCACTTGTTCCCTGCTACCCTAGGATTCTATCATTCTCATTGCATTTAGGGATCCCATTTGAATGGTAAGAGTTACCACTGTAATTTCTGATCTACAAAGAACCTCAGAGGCCTTCAGTGGTTATGATGCTCCCCTCACCAATTTACCTCTCATAGTCTTGGTGAAAATTACGTGTTTTTGATCTTTCCAGGGAATGTGAGCAGGTCTTCCATGATAAAACACTAAAATTCTGTAGTGTCTCGCGTGCTCAGCAATAAACTGTGAGCCCTTTAAGAGCCATGTGTCCATCTGGCTCCCTTCTGGGTGAGATGCGAACCCTCTGGAATTTGTAACAATCCAGGGCCTGGCTAACCCAGATATTCACTTATGTCAAAGACTATCATGTCTTAAAGGAACACAGAGGACTTCCACGTGAGCTACTCTTTCTGGGAATGCTGGTCGTACTAAGGCCATTCCCTCTTGTCAAGCACATAACATTTGTTCCCCTGCCTATATAAGCAACCCCCTTTCTGCCCAAGGTAGTGGGTACGCAACTCTGTCCAGCCAACTGCTTCTGGACACTCCCTGTACATAAGTACGAATAAACCTACATATCTCGTATGCCATCTCCAGGTCTTTTCTTTGGTCTCTCCGCTACCTATCCTGCATTGCTTGAACAACTGGGTGTGCAGCCAGACAGATTCCAATCTCCCTAAGCCTTTGGATATGTTTCTCTACAGAATATCAGCGAATTTCTGGCATTTCAACATCATTTGATCCATGTTTCAGTCAGCCAACTGAGCAATCTTTTAGAGCCTTTCCTAACCTCTTGAGCTAAATCATTGAATCCAGAAACTCTACTTAGTAGGGGGGTCACATGAATACATTAAGCCAGTCCAACTTTAAATTCCTTTTACCTTGATCTCATACCCTTAAGATACAACTGCATACACATTCTCCAGATTTTTATCTATATAAATGAGAAAAACCAAGCAGTTCTTTTGGTGTGTGGTGCACCTCATTGTGAATCACACTTTGTGCCTCACCCTGTGGGACCTGCTGGGACTCAAGTCTAGCTTTAGGTCTAGAAGTAAATAGGGGAGCGAGGTGTCTTGAGGAAAATCAGCAATGCTTTGCAAGACAATTACATCAGGTGAGGCCATTATAGTTTCCTAAGGCCAAACAGGGTTAATCTTCTCAGAGATAAAACTGCTTGAACTGGCAATGAAAACTCAACAGAATTTAAAGGTTCAATGTCCCAGCTTCAATGGCATTGGCCCTTATGTCCCCACTATAATTATTAGGCTTCTTCCCATGAGTCACAACACTTTATACTTCACTCTTTGGAGTATGCTGGCACTTGTTTCTGGTTATAGGTCTAGAAGCAAAAAGAGGTGGCGAAATCAGAAGTTATTTGTAAATCAGGAAGGTCATTACAGATTCCTTAGGCCAAGGGCAACTAACCTTCTCAGGCAGGGGTGGAATGGTTGCTTCTACAAAAATCTCTGCAAAAAAAACTGCAGAATTCTTGGGTCTAAAGCTTTCCAACTTCAGAGTTTGCTGATGTCTCCAGCTTTATTGGACTCTTCCCGTAAATCTCCATTCCAATTTTCAGGTTCCCATTCCTTCCCAATCAATGCCCTAACTTTGAAAAAGTGACCTGGCAAGGTTAGAAATTTAATTTACATTATAATTAAGTCACTTGTGAAATTAGACCTTGGGTTTGGTTCCTAGAAATCTTGACTTTGCAGCTCCAGCAGATAGGGGTTTCTTTCAGAGCAGTCAGTGTTCAGGTCCTTCACGTAGGTGTTGAAGGTCCTAAGCTCATCAGTTTCTTTCCCCCAAGTCTTCCAGCACAGTTAGACACACCCAAACAATTCCATTGTGTGTTTATTCTGACTAAAATATACTAAATAATTGGTCACCCAGAACCCTGCCCTCTGTAGGTACTTGATTATAGTTATCTAAAGGTGATATTTGAATAACTCTTTTGGCATGTCATGCTATGGCTTACCAATGTCTTCTTTGACTCTAGAAACAATATCATTCATGTTTTTAAATCAGATCGGATTAGAGAACTAATTCCAGAGTTCCCAGGACCAATACAGATATATTACATATGATTTATAATATAAAATTTAATGTTATAATATATATTTGAGGATTTATTCTAGGCCATTGGCTTATGCAATTATGGAAACTGACTTAGTTTCTAAGGCTGCATTGCTTTTGATGCCGGAAGTTGAAGTTCACAGTGAGGGCAGTCATGAAAAGAGGATCACAAAGCAGGCTGAAACGCACAAGCTTGAGACGGAACCCCACGAGAATGTAATGAAACCTGCGTCCGTTCTTATTGCCTCCCACCTTAGTGATGAGGTTATTCTGCGGAAGCTTGGCCTTTTATGGCAAAGACAAATGCATCCACCTGGCTAGGAATCAGAGCAGCTAAGAAAGGATCCAAAGGAAGGTAGAAGAATCATGTGCCCAGCTGGTGCCAGTCTCTGTAATAACGTGTGCACTACACAATGGGTGTTGTTTCCCTTCTGCCTTACAAATCTTGAAGGCATCTGCCTTGTTGATCCTCCTAATCATAAACACATTTTTAAAAGGGGATTCTGGGAAATACAGTTTAGTTAGCCATGTTGACACAGTAAAAGACCATCACTTTTATCACAATGTATTATGCTTTTAATAAAATTTTAAACTTTCGAACATTTATTGTTTCCAAATCTATGTAAATACATATGTCAAATTGATTCTGGTATTTTGCATGAGAATGTGTTTGTGTGTGCATCCACATGCATGTGCACACAGTATTTTTACCATGCTTGCTATTAAAATTGTGCTAACTGGAAAGTGAACTGAAATGGTTTGCATCTTTTTTTCACCATCTTGACTGTTTGGAATAATACCGAGAATTGTGGCTTCTTACCTAAAGGATAGATTGAACTCAGCTGTAAAACTATCTGGATTTGTAACCTTATTAAATGATAGATCTTTCACAACCATGCTTAGTTATTTTATGAGTATTGGTCTATTCCTTCCAGAAATTTACTCCTGAGATTTAAAGGCTGCAATTTAATGATGGAATGTTGCTAAAATTGAAGGTTATACTAAATAAGAACTCTAGAGCTAAAAGGCAGACACCTTTGGAATGGGGATAGAGAAGAAAGCGAACAGTTATTTAGCTCTTACAATGTACCACTTACTATTCTAAATTATTTGCATACATTTTCTCTTTGCAACCCTGTGGTGGAGAGAATCTGTGAGGCAGGTATTGTAAGCGGCATCTTAAATTTGAAGAAGCTGAGATGCGGGAAGGATAAGTAACTTGTCTTGAGATTCTGAGACAGTAAGTGTGGACCAAGAATTCAAACCCAGCTAACTAGAGGCCAGAAACCACAGACAGTGTTAAACTCCTTCTTTTTGCAACTGTATGGGAGAGAGCTGGGCTAAGAAACTAGACACTTAGAAAGAGCTGAGCTAAAAGAGGGCCTGCTAGGTTTTGTTAGTTTGTTTTGTTTTGGCGTTTTAGATAAAGGATTCAATTTCTCATGTGGCCTTGTTGCTTTTTGCCTGTGTTCCAACTTCAAACCGATATAATTTTATTTTTTAATATAACTAAGTTTTGTGGAGTTCTGTTACTTGAATCAAAAGACTCAATTGAAAAACAGTGTATCGGGGCTGGCCTTGTGCTTTAGTGGTTAAGTTTGCACGCTCATCTTCAGTGGCCTGGGTTTGTGGGTTTGGATCCCAGGTGCAGACCTACACCATTTGTCAGCCATGCTGTGGTGGAGACCCATACACAAAATAGAGGAAGACTGGCACAGATGTTAGCTCAGGGAAAATTTTCCTCAGGAAAAAAAAAAAAGAGAGAGTATATTGTTTTTAACTCAGCTAGATATAGACTATCAGAAATTAAAGACTTGGCATACTCACTAAACACCAGTAAATACTCCACAAGTTCAAACCAGTTTTTGAGGCTGGGGACTATGTGTTATTCATCTAAAATTCTTTGCTGTAGACACAAGAGGTGCTCACTAAATCTATTGAAATCTATTGAAAGGTGAGTCACTTACTCTCATGAATTGCATAAAACCATCTTGGTATTTAATCACTGTGCATTACCATCTTTACTTTTTTCTTTAGTTTTCCTATTCAATCTATTTATACCAACTGCATTATCATTTCTACCAGGCTGTTTCCAAAATCGAATTTCAGTGTACATACAGATATGTTTTCTTTGTAAATATTATCTATATATTATACATTCCGTTTCTCTGAGTGTGCCACCATCCATAGGCATTCTCCAATTGTCAGCCTTGTTGGCGTTCGCGTAATTATAATCTTCCATGATTAATGCCCTAGTTGTTTTACAGGCTTTTCTTATCTGCATACATATTTCTAAATCTGCTTTTTCATTCTGCCTGAGACCTAGTAGCTTCTTATCATTTATTTCCTTTCTATTTTTTTTTTTTTTTTTTTTGCTGTAATCTAAATGATCTCTCTGGTCTGTGGTGTATTTGTTATATCTCTCTTTAGGTGAGACTGTACATTGCCTCTTCCTGTCTAGCTAAATCTAGGCTTCCTGTAGAAACATCCTCCTGATTTTTAATAGGGCTCTTGCCTCCCTCATTCTAGCTGTGCTACTTTGGTTATATTAATCTCTACTTCCTGGCATTGAAATCATCATTTTATTTCATTTTTCTTTCTTTCTTTCTTTTTTTTTTCATTCTCCAGGGAAACTAACAAAGGATTGAAATCATCATTTTATTTCATTTTCCTTTCTTTCTTTTTTTTTAATTCTCCAGGGAAACTAACAAAGGATAGACTTTCTCTGACTGTTTAGGTTTTATTGTTGTTGTTACTGTTTTTGTTGTTTAGGAATGTTAGTCCTACTCTATTGTTAACTTTTTTTCTCTTTACTTATTTTAATTGTTGAAATAACAGACTTCAAGGTATTTTTTGGGTTTTTTTGGTGAGGGAGATTGGCCCTGAGCTAACATCTGTAGCCAATCTTCCTGTTTTTGCTTGAGGAAGAGTGGTCCTGAGCTAACATCTGTGCCAATCTTCCTCTCTTTTGTATGTGGGACACGACTACAGTGTGGCTTGATGAGCATTGTGTAGGTCCACACCCAGGATCTGAACCTGTGAACCCCAGGCCGCTGAAGTGGAGTGTGCAAACTTAACCACTAGGCCACTGGGTCAGCTCCACAGGCTTCAAGTTTTTGATTTATCCTTTGTATGTATCCATGGCGTGTTAATCACCAAGTTACTGAAACACAGTAGACAAGTGAGTACATATTGGTTACTGTATCTGCTTTGTTGTTCTGTCTTTACAAGGTAGTCACCTTTTGGCTTTACCAGGAAACAAAATAAGCTTGATTTTCAGGGCTGGCCCCATGGCTGAGTGGTTAAGTTTGCGCACTCTGCCTGGGCGGCCCAGGGTTTTGCAGGTTCCTGTCCTGGGCGTGGATACGGCACTGCTCATCAGGCCATGCTGAGGCGGTGTCCCACATAGCACAACCAGAGGCACTCACAACTAGAATATACAACTATGTCCTGAGGGGCTTTGGGGAGAAGACAAAGGAAAAAAAAAACATTGGCAACAGTTGTTAGCTCAGGTGCCAATCTTTAAAAAAATAAAAAATTGGCTCTCTCTCTCTAAAAAAAAAACAAGATTGATTTTTAACACAAATAGTCTCTAACTGAACATCTACACTGAGATACATTTGACAGGCACCACTACGGAGCCTCAGAAAACTTGTAAAAACAAAAAGTGTGTTGGTTCTTCTAATTTTACTTACTTTCCTCTTTTTTTTCTTAGTGTCCCTTAACACATTTCCAAACACACAGAGAAGAAACAAAAGGAAGCGCCAGGGTGATGAGTTAATATTTTGAGATTAAAAATTCATGAGACAGTAGGTTCAATTCTGCCTCCTGCCAACTCAAAAATATACCATTTCAAGTTGAAAGATGGAGAGAAAGAGAGAGTGTTTGCGTTTAGTGCTGATTATTGATGTTAAAAAAAATTCCAAAGAGACAATATCTAAAAAAGACATCCAGTTACTAGTGTTCATATAAAATAAAAGTGTATAAAAGAATTTCTTCTTAGCAATATGTCAGTTATTTCCATTTCCATCAGGCTTTATTTTGGTTTCCTGATCCCCTGCCTATAACTTCTAACAGAAGAGCAGTGTGTAAAATTGACTGTGAGTTTATGATTCTAGTTTTCCTTATCACACCCTATTTTCAGTATCATCTCTATCTACTTTTGGTTTTACTTTCTTTGCTTTCATTTTAAAAACACAACTTATTTCTTGCTCTTGGCTGCCCTCTCCTTGATCATTTTTCTTTCTGACTTCTTATCTTACTTCTATCTAAACCATGAATTCAATGATAGTCATTTTTCGTTTATACATTCCCACCTACCACAATGTATACATTTTTTCTGGAAACTGCAATTGTGGCAAAAAGTTTACATGGATACACAATTCTCCAAGGTTTCAAAAGTAGCCTTCGTTATTATTTTTTCTTATACATCACCAGAGTCCACTAAAATCTACTTATTTATTAACTGTTACTGGTGTATATATTGTGTGGAAAGGAAACTACACACTGTTTTATGTTTAGGCAATGTGGTTCCAAAGATATTTAAGTAATCAACCTAATATTCCTGATTTCTTTGTTATTGTTTCTGATGCTTTTATTTGTTGAAACTTTCACATGTATTCACACTTTCTAGTCGTTGTTTAGATACGTCCTCTAAAGATACACAATAACAAGAAATTTAGTGTGTATAATTATTCATTTTCAATATAGAAAATGGTTCAGATCAGGGGTTATATTATGTAAATGAAAGAAAATATAGATATTCTGAATGAACACTTATGGGTCCGTTTGGAACTCTTTACTAATGAAGAAAGCCATTCTCAATGTAGAAATTAGCAAAATTTGCACATCACTCAAGTCATAAAAACATAAAGAAGATTTTTCACACTTTTACTAGCATATTAATCATGCTATATAACCATATGATTACTTCTTTATTTTCATGGAGAGAAAAAAAGCTAAATGAGCTATTTTTTTAAAAAGAAACTACACATGAAAACATGAGTGTAAGCCTAAATAGCCTCAAATTTACACTCAGAAACTTGACTGTGGGTATAACGTGATATTTTCAAATTTTACAAAATTGACAAATTTGATCATTCAAAGCCAGGGTTTCATTATACAAAAGAGAAACAAAAGAAGAGATGAAAAATTCCATTTTGTAACGTGGCTTTTCATGCTATGTCCCCACTAGGAACTATCTTTTGAAACATTGCAAAGGATGTCAAAATATGTTCCATGCTTCTGCCTCCATCCGTGTTGGTTGCTAAGGCATCACATCATTAGCTCTGCCTACAGACAGCAGATTGTCTTCACTCCATGCACACACGGTGCATTGAAATACTGAAATTTCCCTCAAAAATGGCTGTCTCCTTAGTGATCAGGGTTTCACTTGAGTTAAAGAAAATAGGGTTATAGCCATGAAAGTTGACAATGTGTCATGTCTTAGCACATATCAGAGTTTATGGTGTGGCTAGAGAGAAAGAAGAGAATTGTCTTGATAGGAGCTGAAGGAATAATTTGTGCTCCTTCTTTATATACAATCCAAAATTTCCTGCTGCCGATTTGTTCATCGGAATTTCACCGAGATCAATCTTCCTAAATATCAAGGCATACAATTTGAGAAACATTTATTTCAACCAAGGCGCTTAGTCAACATAATCTAATTACCTTAATTATTGTGGTTGTCCTTCTTGGTACATCACTCAAACGTGTCCGAAATATCTATGTACAAAGATAAAACAAAAATTGGCGGTTCAGGTTACACCAGAAGAAGAGGATTTAGAGTAGTGTGGTGCAAATTTTATTATTTATAGATCTCTAATACTGTAAAAGTTTTGCATTCAAAATATATCCATTCAAATTCAAGTATCCAAGTTTGGTGAAAAATATTTTAATAGTCTACAAGACTTTGGAATGTTAAATATCTCCAAGATAACATTTTTATGTTTTATGTGTGAGCATGAATTAATTAGAAGCATACACAAATAACTTTTTCTTAGATTATCCATAGATTCAAACATAAACAGGAGAAAGAATTAACAAATGTAGCCATGATTTAGATTGACATTAGAAATTAAAATAAAGACGTGAATGTTTTCTAAACTCAAGAATTATTGTTTTCCCTAGAAATGATTTGGAATGTAACACAGAGAAAAACATAATGGTGCTTTAAAGATACCCTTACTGATGTGTGCTCATTAAAAGCAAAGTACAGTTCAGATAGCATAATTCAACTATGCACGATACCATTTAGGTTTAAATCATAAATGGACTAAATGCCCATCACAAGCATATTGCAAATAAATTTAATTTTTATTTTATTTGCACTCCTACTTTTCTAGATCATATTACTGTATGATAATATGCTTTTGTCCGGATAAAAGTACATAACTGTTAACATTTATAGTTCTCCCTGGTAAAAAGGCAGATGACATACACTATCATTTTGTGATGTGTAATTCAATTGCTGGCACATTAGGATTTTTAATGTAAGGCTTATAATGTAAATTTCAATTCTGTACTCTGTCAGTAACTAACAAATGCTGAATTATTTCCTTCCTTAGACATACACAATTGGAATCCATTTAAAGTGCTTAATGATGTATTAATAAACCATGATTTTCCAGCAGAGTTTCTGAACTCCCCTTACAGGCGCCAGCTCTGGTGCTGCCAATCAAATTAGAATGCCATGGTTCCTCAGTAAATAAAGGTTAATTGGACATACAAAGGGAAATTGAACATCAGAAATATCTATAGTCACATTGTTCTTGTGTCAAATTTAGTTATTATATTTCTGTTTATCATATATGCAGCTAAAATATCCATAATGGATATATTACATCTTTATGTTTTGTTTTGAACACAAAAGGCTATCCATTTGTAATTTCAGAAAATTCCGACATAACGAGTCTTTCTGTTTTCATCTTTCTTGACTTAAATTTTCTAATTGATTATTTCTTAGGACGGATGCATTTTTATAGGATCATTTGTGCTTGGTAAGCTTCACTATAAATGCTTTTCTTTCAACCATTCTCCCCCATCACATAAATCTTATTCTCTATAAAAATAAATACGTGGAAAATTGTTTACACATATGTACCATCATTTCTTCTAAATAGCCTCTATTTCCTCTCTTACTTCCTGATCTGTTACATGGCTTCAAATATAGCCTGCTTTTGATAGGTTCTCTTGATTCAATTCAGATGTGAATCATGTGCTTGAACTGTTCTAACGGAACTGTACAGACAAGTTACTAAGCAGGTAATGATACTCACCAGCTATGTAATTTTAGAAATTTAAATTTACCTAGTGAGAGAAAAAGATTATGTTTGTACAGAGGATTAAATGTTCAGAGAAACTACTCCAGATATAGCACACTTATTAATGCATGAAAAAACATAAAGATATATACTAAAGACATGACTGACATATCTGGAAATTTAGAGAATTCCTTGAAGCCAGAAATAACAAGAAACTAAAATCCTTAATAATAAGAAAGTAAGAAACTGGAGCCCCTAATTGCTAGTCTTGAAGTTGGGCAGAAGACAAAGCAGGTGGGAGGTCACCAGTCCATCCCCTTCAATTCATCATCCCCACCTTCACATATGATATCCCCAAAAGGGAAACCTCAGTGGAGGATATGAAAAAATAAGAAAATTCCCAGCAAAATAAGAACTTGGGAATTCATATCAGTCTCATCGTTTTCTCTAAAGTCTAAACACAAATCTGCAGTCACCATTCCTTTGTACATCCACGCCTCAAAATTCCCACACTTCAAACTTGAAAATGTGGACCCAAGTTGTTATGATTCTGGGAATAATTAAGCACCTGAGAGAAGCCCAGGCAAGTTATCTTTGGAGAAAATAATAAATAATTTCAAACCCAGGCCTCAAAGATTTTCCACAAAGCTCCAAGAAATGTGGGCTCACCATTGAAAATCACTAAAAAATATGAGAAAACCTAACCACCACTGGAAAAGGTCAGAGAAAACCCCCCAAAATGTATAATTTGGCCTCAAATTATATTGTTAAATTTAAAAGATGAAAAATTTTAAATTGTATTTTTAAAGAAATATAAGAAAGTATTAATTCAATGAGAAATACAGACTGTCAAACTTGACCAGCCATCAGTGAATAGAACAAATTAGAAATTCTAGAAATAAAAAAGTAACTGAAAAAACTTGAATGCTCTAAATAACATAGCTTCAAAGTACATTAAGTAAAACAGACAGAATAATATGAAGAAACAATAATAGCTAACTCTGAGGAAATATAACTATGTACAAATACTTCTCTAAGTGGATTACATATATTAACTTATTTAATTCTCATGATAGCCCTATAATTAAGGCATTATTGTTATCCTTGTTTCAGAGGTGACACATTAACCAGACAGATTTTTAAAATGTGCCTCAGTCCCACAAATAGTAAGTGGCAAAGAAAGAATTTGAATGCTGAGGCTTAGTTCCAGAATCTAAAGTTTGCAGCTATGTCATTTATCTCTAGAAAACTTGGCAAAATACCTAACAGACATTTCACAGAAGAGAAAATATTAATGTCTAATAAACAAAGAAAATTATGCCTAACCTTCATAGTAATCAGAGAAATGCAAATAGAAGTGTGAGATACTAGATCAAAACATCCCATTTGGGAAAAAATAAAAAATCTGACAACATTCAATGTTTGAAAGACATAAAGCAGTGAGGACTCTCGTACACTGCTTAGTGCTAAGTAAATTTATATACCCACTTTAGAAAAAAGTTTGACATTATCTATTGAATTAAGTATAAGTGTATTCTATGACGTAGCAATTCCATTTCTAACAACCTATCTTGAGAAATTCTTGCACTGTGTTCCCAGAAATCTGTACACAATTATTTGTAGCATTATTGCTTGTAATAGTTAAAAACTGGAAATAACCAAAATGTCTATCAATGAAAAGGATAAACAAAATGGGATATATATAAACAGTTGAGTAGTACAGAGCGATAACTTCACAAGTCGATATGAATACATCTCAAAAATGTAATATTAAGTATCATCTTGTATACATTTCAAAATCAGGTTAAACTTAAAAGTATTATTTAGTGAAATAATACATTTCATGAAAATGTGGAAATAATAAACAAGAACATAATGAACACAAACTCAGGAAACTGCCTACCTTCTGGGGGGCAGGAGGAGAATGCAATTAGAAAAGTAAACATTATTTCTTCCTTTATTTCATAAGCTTGGACATTTCAGAAGTTTAGAAATTTCTAATTTGTGAAATCTTATTATATACATTCTTTGGAAAATCTGTTGTATCACACATTTTTCAAAGTAAATTATAAAAGGAAGAAAAAGTACATTAAAGAATTCAACTTTTGTTATGAATCTTTTGTCACTAAATAGCCACATCTGGAAAAGTTATTTAAATACCTTGGATTTTTTTCTCATATTTACAAAATAAATAGAGTGTACTAGGCTTGCTCGTTAATTCGTTGTTAATTCATTAATTGCTAGCAGCATTAAGCGTTGTCTGTGTTCCAGGCAGTATGCTACCTTACAGTCATGGAAAGATATAAGTTATGGCCTTTGCCTTGAGCAGCTGACAGTCTAGTTCCCAGTTCTCATTTTATTTTCAGATAGCAGTCAGTTCAATTCATCCCCCAGTCAAGACAAATGGAAGAATTTGGCAGTCACTGCTAATGTGGCCCTTAGCCCTGCAGACATCCATAGAGAGTTAAGGCGGATAAATAGAAGAAGATGACATATAGGCAGATTAGTAAGAAGAAGAATCCTTGGTTTGACACGGTTGACATAAAAATTCCTGGTTGACACTATTGACAATAATCATGCCTGTGGAATATGAAATTGTTGTATTCTAACCTTGGGTAACAATAACCTAAATGTGCTCTGAGCTCATGAGCATCATATTTAATTTCAATATATATACAAATTTCAAGCTTTAATGGGAAAAAGAAGTACCCCAAGAATGTATAAAATGTTAATGCCATGGCTGAGTTAGTAGTTTATGATGTTGAACGGAAACAAAATCCATGCCCAATATCGATACTGCATCTGGACTTTGCAAGCTTTATATTATGTCTATTAGGAAGGTAAACTGCTTTCAATGTTTTCAGAAGAACTTTAGAATTCTCTCTCAAGTGACAAATCCTGCTTTCCTCCTCTAAATATTGAAAACTATACCAGATTTCTAAAACTGAGCTCCAAAATTTTACACAAGTTTATGTTGTATCAGACTTTGCTGAAAATTTAAATTTATTTAAGCCCAGAAGTTTTATTAGACAATATTTAGAAATATGAATAAGTAACTTTACAGTCAAACTATCTGTGCTTCCCAACAAGCCTGATTTAGGTTTGAAAGAAAGAAAACATATATACAGATCTTTATCCATCCATCCATCTATCTATAGATATATATAGCTATTCACATTTATATGTATTTATACATGCGTACATAGATAATATTATTAATGTTCTCAAATATTCAAGACATTCAAAATATTAAGCTTACGTTTGACATTTCTACTTTTTCCTTTCTACCCAATACTGTACATGTGCCTCCTGTTAAGGAAGCTAAAGTGAACCGACATATTTTCCTTTAGGTTGGCCTCATATGTGTCTACTGAGTTCGCTTATGTTTGAGCTAATTGACAAGAGTGGCAATAGAAATGCTATGCAAATGAACCCCTCTGGGGCTCCTCTTTCTAAGTTCAATTGATGCCTCTGCAAACATAGCACTTTGCAATGTTATTCCAAGGTATTTAATTTTGTGGTTTGTGTAGACATTCAGTATTATTGACAGTGATTCATTGGCCTTCTACACTACCTATCTCTGACAAACATTCTCTGCTTTCAATACAGCTCCATGGCTAATAAATTTGAAGGACATGAAATAAACGCTGATAATGTTATATTATTGATGATAATATTAAGACATGGACAATTTAAAGCTGTACTAACATGATACCCCAAGCACACACACACATACACACACACATATACCAAGATATCCAACATTTTTTCACTGAAAGTATAATGTAATTAGCAATAGAAAAACTGAGTGTTTATGACTGTTCAGTTTCAAACACTTATTTTTAAAATGTGCCTATATTTAAGGTGTTTTATTCAGTTGTTATATATTTCCCCTCTCTATGATTTAGCCTTTGTTGTAAGAGGTTGTTCTGTGCATTGTAGGATATTCACCAGCATCTCTGTCGTCTACCCACTAGATGCCAGCAGCACTCCCCCAAGTTGTGACAAAGTTGTCTCTAGACAGTTCCTAAAGGGCAAAATGGCCCCCAGTAGAAAAGCTCTGTACTCTGACATTCCTACTGAATGCCTCAGAGTTTCAGTGAGAACTCAGTTCTGACTGGTCAGAACTCAAATGTGTGAACTCAGATTTTCACCTCTCAGCTTCCCCGTAGTTTTTCTCTCCTTTGTAGTTGTTCTTTGACAAGTCTTTTGGTGTCCTTTCTTGCAAATGTGCAGTTTAGTATTAGGCCAAACACTTAAGTACACCTACGTGCCAATTTATGGAGTTCTTTTTCCACATAGATTTTTCATCTTTCACACCGTGCTCCAAAAATTCCAGTTACATCCGACTCCCCAAATTCTAATCTCTTTCTCTTCAGCTCAGTGGAATGGGCATGCCCTTCCAGTGAGCTCCTCCTGACTACAGACAGAAAGCCAGAGAGATCATAGGGTTTCCCTCTCTTGATTTTTTCTCTGAGGGTCGGAATCCTGCACTACCTGTTGTCCAGTTTCTGAAATAACTGTTTCACTTCGTTTGTCCGGCTTTCTACTTGTTATAGCTGGAGGGCAAGTCCAGTGACTGTTCTCCCTTCGCTGCCAGAAGTAGAAACAATATAGGCACTCAAGGCGACCGGGTGATGTCTGGGCACACTTCCACCCTCACGAGATGAGCTGTCTCTTCGACAACAGCAAATGTGTTTGTTCCCATACTTGTTTATACTGGACACATTTGTGACTGTAATCTCAGCTTTTAATTATATAATAAAGTATTAAAAGAAAGACTTGCCTTTTATGAAAAACCAAGTTAAATGTTTTGAAAGTTTAGATAGAAACAAATGACTCAAAAATATTTTTGTCATATTATATGCAAGATAATTGTCAAAGAATGGGAAAATGTGAAGAATCTAGATGGTCTCCATTCTCATTCCTCAGCAATAGCTCTAAGTCTTACTTGAACCTAAAATATCCCAAACTGGAAATCATAGTTGATGCTGTTCTACTGCTGTTTACTCCAAACGCAGTGTGGAACTGCTGTTAGAGCTCGCAACGAAAACTCGTATTTTCATGTTAAAGTCAGACAAATAAATATCTATTTGTAAATTTTAATTAAAGTAATTTTTTCTCTTAAATATCCATCACTTTTAATGGATCCTTACTTCAATTGCCTCTTTTGATTACGTAATAATCTACCTGCTCTTCTGATGTCAAGGGATGATTGTCACATTCATAGAACTAACTAGTTAATTAATCCAACAAATACTTATTAAGCACCTACTTTGTATCAGGCAAAATCCTAGCACCTGAAGATTGAGCAGTAACCAATGTAAACAAAAAATCCCCGCCTTTCTTCGGCTGATATTCTGGTGAGGCTGATAGATAATAAAGATAAATAAATTAAATATATATGTATATTTATTAAATAAATAAGCCAAAGATGGTCTTTGTGTACTGGCCCAAGGTTGTTAAATTCTTTACTGAAGGCTGAGATCTATTTGTGCAAAAGCCCACTGACGCCAAACTCAAAATATTACAGGTCTATTTCTTTCTTAAAAAGCCCTGAAAAGCAAATTTTTAGCCATTTAGAGCCCACCAGCTTTGCACACCTGCAAAACCTCCCCCCCAAAACTACTTGCTATTGATAAGGTAGGGCCTTCTCGTTCTAAGGCCCTCAGCTTCTAAGGCGCTTTGGAGCTTTCTGCTGGACACATCCCTCCCACTGGGCTGAGTACCATCACCCAGACACATGAGCCCCCTCTCCAATCCTTGTCTTTCTCAGGAGTTTCCCTGTCCTTCTCCCTATTAAGTAGCGACTCCAGCTCTGTAGCCTCTGGACAGGCTCCTGTTGTGTGGGAGTCCCCCTCTCACGCACTGTCTTCAAAATCCACCCAAACAAAGCTTGATCAGCCCCGGATCCCTCAAAGCCCCAGCAAGGTTAGAGAGTGCAAATTACTGACAAGAAAAAAATGCAAGGAGCTGGAACGTAAAATAGGGTCTGGGGGTTGATATTTTAGATAGAAGGCCAGGAACATTCTCACTGAGGAGCTGACTGTCAAGTAAGGCCCTGAAAATGTGTGAGGATTGGTCACACATATTATTTATCTGTGTATTTATTCTCTGTCTCCTTCACTGAAATGAATGTTCCTTAAAAAAGTGCACTGTATATTTTGTTCACAGTTAATATCTCCACTGTTTAGACAGTGTCTAGAACATGGTAGGTAAGTAATAAATACATATATGACCAATTAATAAATGAATAAGACTTCCATAGCATCTAAAACTAGCACTTTTCTAAGTGGCAAATCTTTACAGTCTCTCAAAGTACTGCTGAAACAAAAGTATTCTGACTAAGGAAATAGTTATCCAAAGGAAAAAAGGAGATTCCTTCTGATCCTCTGCCAAAGATAAATATGAAAAGTTCACACCAGCCTCCAAACTGCCCTGCAAACCCCAACCGCTGGTTTTGATTTGCCCCTGTGTGGCCCAGTCCATTCATATGGTGTAGTGTTGTAGGGGGTAGGACATGTATTCAAATCTCTTCCCTTCCACTTGTTGGCTGTGTAACCTTGAGGATGGTTTGAACCCTTCTAAGGCTTATATTCCTCATACTTAAAACAGAGTTATAATATAGCATGCCCCATACAATTTTGCTGAGAACAAAGGAGATAATGTATATAAAGCACTTAATATAAGCTCAGAAACACAGTCAATGTTCAACTGATACTTGCTAAAACTAATCAAACAATAATTGGACCAGGTGCCTTCTATGTGACAAACAATATGCTTGGAGTGGGTGACATATGGCAGATAACGCTCAAATGAAGGAACACATAGACCATAAAGGGTGATGGACATGAGAAAATACTAATTCCATCACGATGTAATGAGTGCCACAGTGGTGATATTAAACACTGCTATGACAGCACAAAAAACAGAAAAATGTCATATACACACAGCTTTGTATCTTTTCTGAGAGATCTTTTTCTTAAAACAACTTATTCTTGGCCCAAATTATGAAATATTATCACTCTATGTATTTATAATTATTTATATATTGTCTATTTTTTAAACTGTTAATCATGTAAAAATGTTAATGTTTTAATATTAACTGTATTAAACAGTTGCTCAGGCTAAAGTTCTTTGGAATCATTCTTGATGGCTCTCTTTCTTTACAAAACTTAGATATCTAACGTATCAGGAAATTCTTTTGGCCCTACCTTCAATTAACGTCCAGAATTTGAACACTTACACCAACTCTGCTACTGTCACCCCCTTCAGAGTCAACATCAGCTCACACTTGGATTACTGCAACCGTTTTCAAACTGGAGTCTCTGATTTCGACATTATATTCTTTCACAGCCATTACTTCTGCCTGTAATGCTCTTTCCCCGGATATTCCACATGGCTCACTCACTCTCTCTCACCATCTCTGGAGGGCAAATCTGATCATCCACTTTAAAATAGTGGTCTGTTTTTTCCCCACACCTAGCCTCCCATATTTCCTTATTCTGCCCTCTTTTGGCATTGCACTGACCACAGACTGACGTGCCATATGATTCACTGATGCACTGTGTTTATTGGCTATTTCTCCCTCTTCCTTCTAGAATAAAATCTCCATAATGACAGAGAATTTTTTTTCTTCTGTTTCCTAATGATTCCCAAGCAGCAAGCATGATGTAAGTTCAATAAATACAGATATTGAATGAATGAATGAATGAATGAAACAATGACCTAGCCCAGATCTTAGCCATAAGGGAAAAAAAAAAAATCTGCTATTATTGGATGAAATTCTTTCAACAACGGTGCTTTCTTAAATGTAATCCTGTGGGAATAAAGAACTTCGTGGAGTTAGAAGCTATCCATTTCTAAGATAGAATTTCCTAAGCAATTTCTTCATACGCTCGTACAGTAAAATTGTACTTGGAATAACACATATATGAAAAGTTTCTATTATTATATATATGTTTTAGAAAAACTGGTGTGATCAAAATCAAACAGAACATTGTCAAATTGTAAAGTGCTTTAACCAGAATAACGTTTAACTAAGGTTGGCCTCAATTACTGAAAGTCTAGATGAGTTAGCAACTACAGCTGACGGTTCAGAGCATCGCCAGTTTGTGTAAAGTTTTATTGGAACACAGCCAGACTCGTTTATTTATGAATTGTCTGTGGCTACCTCTGCTCTACAAGAGTAGAGCTGAGTAGTGGCTTCAAGGATCGGTTTAAACACAAGCCTAAAATATTTACTATCTGGACATTGAAGGAAAAGCTTGCTGATCTTGGCAGGATATATTAGCAATAACAACAAAACAAGTTCTGGGCCATCTTGGGTAGAATAATGAATAACACTGTTAGAAGACACTTCCTAGTTAATTCTCTTATTAGAAGTATTCCTGTAGGAAAGTCATATCTGTAACCAATGGGATTCCTACTCAAAATAAAATTCATCGGCTTTGGTGAAGTATAGTTTACATACAATAAAATTGATCAATTTTAAATGTGTAATTTGATGAGTTTTGACAAATATATACAATTGTGTAACCACTGCCTCAATCATAATATGGAATATTTCCATCACCCCAGAAAGTTGAAACTTATTGTAGTCAATAGCCTCCCTCCACTCTCTGCTCCCTGGCAACTACTGATGTACTTTCTATAACAATAAGTTTGTACTTTTTCTTAATGTTCTACCAATGAAATCGATTATGACTGGCATCTTTCACTTACCATGAAGTTTTTGAGATTAATCCATATGATTGCCTGTGTCACTAATTCAGTTCTTTATATTGCTAATACAGTATTCCATTTATGGTTATACCGCAATCTGTTTACGCATTTACCAGCTGATGGACATTTGGGTTATTTCTAGTTTTGGCTATTATAAATCAGTCTATGAATATTTGCCTAAAATTATTTGAGTGAATATATGTTTACATTTATCTTGGGCGTGGGACTAGAATTGCTGGGGAAAATGATATATTTAACTTTAAAAAATCTGCCAAACCATCTTCCAAAGTGGCTGTACCATTTTGCATTCCCACAAGCAATGAATGAGAGTCTAGTTGGACTGCATTCTCCAAACCCTAGGAAGCATCAGTCTTTCAATTTTAGGTATTATTGTGGTTTGTCTATTTCATCTAAATTTTTGAATTTATTGGAAAAATATGCTTATTATATTCTTTTATTTCTCTTTTAACATCTATAATATATTTGGAGTGATGTCATCTCTTTCAATCTAGACATGGATAATTTATGTTTCCTTTGTGTTTTCCTGATAATTATGGCTTAAAAATTATAAATTTATTTCTCTTTATGTTTGCTTTGGTTCTTATTGATTCTTCACTGCTCTTTTCTGTCTTTTGTTTTATTGATCTCTACTCTTATATTTGTTATTTACTTCACTCTGGCTAATTTGAAGTGGTTTTGATCTTCTTTTACTACTTTTCTAAGGTGGAAGTTAAGATCATTGATATGAACTCTTTCCATTTTTCTAATAACTCTCTTATGATATAAATTTCTCTAAAAGTACTATTTTCTCTTCAAGCAACAAATTTTGATATTTTACTTTTACATTTTCCTTAAGCAAGAAATCATTTTTACATTATTTTATGATTTCTTCTTTTACCCATGAGTTATTTAAAAGCATTTTTCCAAATTCTTGGGGGACATTACAGATATCTTTTTGTCATTTATTTATAATTTAGTTTTATTGGGGATCAAAAATATATTTTTTACAATTTCAAAAATTCTATAAAAATTAAGATTTGTTTCATGGTCCAGAATATGGTTCATCTTATCCATATGCACAAGATGGTTTACCCATGTGCATGAGAAAAGAATATGTCTTTTCATGTAGTTATATGAAGTGTTCTATAAATATCAATTATATCGCGTTGGTTGATAGTGTTTTACAAGTCTTCCATATTCACACTAATCTTTTAATCTAGTTCTACCTAGTATTGAGATAGGGGTTTTGAAATATCCAGCTGCAGCTGTGGGCTTTCTTTTCCTCTTCTCAGTTCTATCAGTTTTGCTTCCTGTACACAGATGTTCTGTTATGATGTGCATATGCATTTAAGATTGTTAACGCCCTCTTCATAAATTGACCTCTTTATCAATAACCTATTTTTTTATGGTCGTTAGTCCTTTCTCTAGAAACTCCTTCTTGTGTTATTGATACAGTCACCCCAGCTTGCTTTTGAAAGTGTATGATATATCTTTTTATTATAAATCCACCTATGTTTTCACATTTTAGATAAGTTTTTTACGGACAGTATGCTCTTGGGTCTTCCTTTTTTGTCCAATCTGGAAATCTTTGTCTTTTACTTAAATGTTTAGAATATTTGCATTTAATGCTATTATCTATAAGATTGTATTTAAATATACCATTTTGCCATTTGTTTTCTATTTCTATAACTAATTATTTTTTCCTTTTTTCTTCTTTTTCAGCCTTCTTTTAGATTGAGTAAATTTTAGAATTCACTTTCATCTCTATTATTGGCTTATTAGCTCTAACTCATTAATTGTTTTTAAAATTGTCTTTGCTTTAAGATTTAAAATATACATTTTGACTTATTAAAATAAAAATACATTATAGCACTTCATGTATAATATCAAACTTTTATAACATATGGTTTCATTTACCCCGAGAGGATTTATGTTATTGCTGTTATACAGTTTAGTCCCTTAGATTTTTTAAAATGTAAAGTGCATTGTTATTATTTTTCCTTTAAATAATCAATCATCTTTCAGAGGTTTTAAAAATGAGATACAAATGTGTTTTATATTTACTCATATATTTATTTTCTCGCCTCCTCTTCACTTGTTAGTGAATTAGAATTTCCCATCTGTTATAATTTTTTTTGCCTGAGGGACCTCATTAACATTTGTTATAGTGTTCTTATACTTCTCAATAATTATCTAAGCTTTTGTTTGTCTAGGGAGAAACTTATTGCTACATCAATTTTGAAAAATATATTTGCTCTTTAACATTTTCTTTGTAATTTTTATATTTGTAAAATATCACTCAATTGTCCTCTGGTTTGCATAGCTCTAATGAGAAGTCTGCTATCATTCTTTTCTCCTCATACAAAAACTTTTATTTTTCTGATTTCTTTTAGGATTTGTTACCATGAGTTTACATATATTAGATTATGATACACTTTGGTATGATTTTCTTCTGCTTGAAATTCTTTGAATGTCTTGCATCTGTGAGCTGATAGTTTTTAAATATTTTTAGTACTTCTGTTCCTGATATCTTATCTTGTTTCTGTATCTTGCCTTTTTTCTCTCCTGCAGAACTCCAGTTGCACATATGAGGTTGACCAATAATGTCCTATAACTCACTGAAGCACTGCTTACTTTTTCCAGTATTTTTTGTTGTTGTTTTTAAATTTTGGATATATAATATTGCTAAACTTTCAAATTCACTAATATTTTTTGTGTAGTTTCTAATCTGCTGTTAATTTTCCATTACAAATATTTTTTTACCTTTAAAAGTTTAATATAATTTTTTAATGAATTTCTTTTCTTTCATGAACATATGAAAAATATTTATAAGAGTTTCAATTTTGTTACCTATGGATTTTATTCTCACTGTTATTTCTGGCTCTCTTTCTATTTACAGATTTTTTATCCTGGCTATTCATTTTCTTGTTTTGTGCTTACCTTATTATTTTGAATTTGATGCCAAATGTGTTACCTTATTGGTGGCCAGATTACATTTTATTCCTTTAACTAGTTCTTAATCAGTTTGATCCCCCTGAGACTTCCTTTCAAGTTTTCTTAGCAGGAATTTTGAGCAGCCTTTCCTTTGGGGCTAAGTTTCCCTCACCTCGGCAGAAAAATCCTCTTATGGCAGTACCTGTCTGAGAACTTTATCTCGTAGTCCATGTGTTAGAAGTTCTTTCTCATCTGTCTAATGGGAATAGAAAGTATTCTTGGGCCTACGTGAGTTCTGATTTTTTTTTCTTTGTGTTATTTTCTGATGGTACTTCCCTGATCTTGATATCTTCCTCATACACATACACAAATCAGCACTCAGCCATGCAAGGAATCACTCTGGAACACCAATGCTCCATCTCTGTGGAGCTTCCTTTCTCCACTTCTCAGATATTGCTTGCTCTGAAATAAAACATGATATTGCTAATATGTTTATGGGAGTCAATCACTTTTTTATTTATTTTTATTTTTGCTGAGGAATATTCACCCTGAGCTAACATCTGTGCCAATCTCTCTCTATTTTGTACCTGGGTTGCCGCCATAGCACGGCCATGCATAAGTAGTATAGATCTGTGCTAAGGAACTGAACCCAGGCCACTGAAGCAGAGTACACTGAACTTAAACACTAGGCTACAGGGCCAGCCCCTCACTTTTTTATTTTTTGATCAGATCATCTTGTTATGGACTGCATGTTTGTGTCTCCCCAAAACTCCTATGTTGAAACCCTAACCCCAATGGGATGGTATTAGGAGCTGGGGCCTTTGGGAAATAACTGGTTCATGAGGGTGGAGGCCCATGATAGTATTAGAAATGTTTGTAATTTAAGCCACCCAGTCTATAGTATTGTTCTAGCAGCCCAAACTGATGAAAACACATTTTAATCCACGCTTCCATAAATAGAAGCGATCTAAGGGACAAAGTGAGGGATTCCTCCATGTTTTTAGGAGACTATCTGGATGGTACCCAAGATCACTACTTAACCCACAGAAAATGGGCTGGGACAAGTTCCACATAGAGGTGACCTGCCCCCTTCTCCAAAGGGAATCTTACTTTTTATCCAGCCCTTCAAGCTGACCTAAAACTATAATTTACTAAAGTTGGGCCAAAAATAAAGTAAAGTGAAAAAAGAAGCCCAGAAAGGTAGCCCGAAGATGTGGTTTGGGTTGCACATCTTGTCCGCTGGGAGACCTGAAGTGAGCAGCTGCAACTTGCAGGGCTTCTCCGACTCACAAATCAAAGGATACATAGTGAGCATGAAGATTCCTAGGAATGGAAAAATATAACCCATAGATTTGCGAATGTTGTTGCTTTCATAGACCATACCTTTTAAATTATACTGTTAAAATTCTTTAACCATTGACTTCTGTGGACCTGAATTTAGAAAGAATTTGAAACAATAGAAACATTTTCCTTTCAGGGAGATAAATATAAATTCAGAGAAAATGAGCTAATAGATGGGTGTTTTGGAGATTCATAACTGTGAATTCAGCTTTTATTTTATGAGGTCTCTCCTATATGTGTTTATTTGACAGAGATTTATTTCTAACAGGTGTTATAGAGCACTAGTGAGCACCTCCATAGAATATTGTAACCTGCCTTCTACTACCTGCTTCTGTTATTGTCTGTCAGTAATAGTACTGTCACCTTCAACTGGATGAGACACTTTCACAAGGTCAACAGCAAGGTCGGCAGCAGTAGCTGTCTCTAAATGATCCAATCAGGACTGCAATAGGATCAGGGTGACTGTTCGTTTATCCGTTTAATCTTTAATTTATTTTTCAAACCTGTTACTTTGAGTTTATCATCTATTTCATAGTGTATAATAAGGTTCAAAAGATCTGATTTTTTCATACTGAATTTTTGAAACATAATGGTATTGTGATATCTACGCAATCTTACACTGCTCTGGAATAAGGGGAAAGACTGTTTCTCCAGGGTTATCCTCAACATATCTATTTGGATTGTTTTATACTACACTGATTTTTATGTTATGCTATTAACAATATGGAGTTCACACATGGTACAACCTATACGCTAGTGTTAATAGTTCTTAAACACATATCCTGAACTTGTGTTGGATGGTTAAATATCTTGAAAGCAGTTAGTCAAGGATTTATGACATAGAAACTTTCTGCAACCTGTAAATTGTTTTTAAGCATGTTCCTTAGATTATCTATCCTCTATCTATCTATCTAAGGAGTAAGAGTGAAATTTATATAGCTACATAGTGTCTTTATATATACAGTTATATACATAACTATATATGGTGTATCTATATACATCTATATAGACAGATGAGTGAAGAAAAATAAGCATTAAAAATAAAAAGCAAAGCTCATATTCTATCGTCTATCTATCTAGATAGATAAAGAGAGATAGACATCTCTCTATATTTCTCTATCTATATCGATTTATATCTCCATATCTGTATCTGTCTCTATATATCTATATCAAGATGGAGAGAGAGAGAAAGAATAGAGTATAAGTTTTGCTTTTTATTTTTAACGTTTGTTTCCACTCATGCTGAGAAAATAAGAAAACTGGTTTGGTTTTCCCCAAAGAAGTAATGAGATAACAAAGATTATTGTGTTACATTTTGTTTTTCTCTATGGAAATTTAGGATGTTGGGGTAGATGCACATCAATTGTTTGTATTAAGAGTGAACTGTAATGCATGACAATAATATCCCCAACTGGATATTTCCAACCTGTTTAATGTTTATGGTGTTGATCTGCCAAAAATGTTATACACCTGTGGCCAGGCTATAATGTTTTGAAAGATGCAATTTGTCTTAAACTTTAATTTTCAATCAGGATTTTATCCTACAACTCTCCATAGACTTAGCATGAGTTACCTAAGAGCTATTAGTAGAATGGCTATAGATGTTCTCTGTCTTTGAGCATTATATGACAAGGTGTTATTATTTGCTTCTCCTTTTTTAGCTCCCTTATAGATTTGTTATCTGACTTAAACTTACTATGGAAGATGAAAATGACTTAAACCAAAGCTGTGAACATTGTAAAGAAGATCACTTTCAATAATTATCTTCAGATCACTGAGGCACAGAAGCTCCAAACAGGAAAGGAATGGCACCAAATATCTGACTGAATGTCCTGCTTTTGAAGATGAATAGGCCTACACAAAGGAATCAGGACTTGCCCGAAATGTCACAAGTTAGTCTTGTCCATACCACAGACCACATCGCTATAATGTCACGGTTTTAATGAAAGCAGTCTCTTTCTTACAATTATTAATTGGGCTGAAAAATACATAGAGAAGACAAATCTACTTTTCTATAGACATACTATTTTTAGTGGTGGTGGTGGTGGTGGTATTCTAGTTGTTTTTGTTATTATTATGAGCATAAAGACAGATAGCACTGGACTAGGATTCAGGTTAAAATAGCAAGTTTCAGGTTAGAACATCAACTTTGCCACTCACAAAGCTATGCGATCAAGGTAAATAATTAAACATTCAGGACCTCCCTCTTATCAAAATAAGGCATAGTGCAAGGTTTACGATCTTTCTCTTCTCTTGTCCTTTAGTTTCCTATGATTCTAACTCATATATATAGATAGATAGATATAGATATCTATGTATATAGAACTATATATAGATCTATATATATCTACAAATACTTCATTACAAGTATTTATAACCTAATATAATGTCAACTCTTCTAAACTCTCAGTAATTTAGCAATATTTTCATGCAGAAAAAACATCTATAATTTACCAACCAAATAATGAATAGAAAATGCTAGCTTAACAAGAGATACCTAGACAAGTAATCTTAATCAAAAGGTGCCACGTCAGGCCAACATTACGGGAACTTTGGTCCTGTGAAGCATAGCAATCACAGGTTCATCTATTTCACCTGTGATGAATAGGGTCTGCCCATGGGCAAAGCATGTTTTACGTTTTGGAAAATCAAGTGCCTTTGGCTGCTTCAGGTACTCCAAGTGGCATTTGGTCAGGAATAAGTTGTCAATTCAGAGGCATCACTCAGTCTTCAGACTTTCTCACTCTCCAAAGGGGTATATCAGTGAGAGGCTGTCAAGATGGTTTCTTCTGTTTCTTGATGATTATAGTTCCTCAAATCCAACTAAAATAAATCCTGACCTATAATGTGTCTCATTGGTTTCGACAGCATCTGATTCTCCAAGGGCACAGAAAGATTCATAGAACCAGCCAATAAAATTACCTATAAAGACAATCCAAAGATTACAGTGGATAACCAAGAAAAGACAAGAATAAAGATTTAGAAAAAGCCTAGTGGAGGGAAGCCACCTTTTAATCAGAGTCTGATGGGGTACCAGATTGCGGCTTTCCCTCTGTGTCTGATGAAAAGAACTTATGATCAGGTAATGCTTATAGCATTGAGTTTCAGAAAACAGAGCACTGAGTACAGATAAGCTTTTGTTTTGTTAGCTGTTAGGGAAAGGAAAGAAAGCCACATATCAACTAGCATGAATATTGGCCCCAGAGAGTCATCCCTAATCAGAAAACAAGATAGTGCCAGTAGGCATGCCATTCAGGAAATTAAGCATTCCATTTACCCATCACTGATTTTAGCATACGATTTTCAAAAATTAATGAATACATTTTTCTAAAAATTTCAAAAAAAATCATCTCTAGGATGAAACCTTCCAAGGGGAAATTTATAAGCCACTGAAAATAGATTCCCAGAAAAAATAGGCCAGCTCAACCATAAGAACGAAAATAAAAACGTCTAATAAATGAAAGCAGTCTTCTGAGAATAAAGAAAATTTGAAAACTTCATGAGCCAAGTGTGTAGTTAGAGATTAGCATTATGAAAAAATATCGCATGAAAAATGATTGTATTTGTAAATAATTAGTTCCATCAAGTAACTAGATAAAAGACTAGGGATCAAAGTCAGCTAAAAAAAAACACAGACTTTATTGATGCAGAACTTGTATTTGAGTTCTAAATATCTATTAATTGCATAATATAGCCTTCCTTTTATCCCAGCAAGTGTCTGAATCAATACTCTAGGGACATCTCCAGAGTCTATGGGAGAAGGAAGTAGATAAAAGACAGCACATTCAGCCTCTCTGCTGTTCTTAAATCAGTAAGTAGCCAGCTGTTCCATTGCAACTGATTCTGTACTTTGAGTAGACTCATGACATCTATCAAAACAGTGTTTACATGTCCTTAATAATGTTAACTTAAGCATTTTATTTCCATGCTCTGCAAACTTAGTGCACTAAAGAAATCTGCTCGTGGGAAAGGCGGTGAAGCAATAGGCAGACGACTTAAAAAGCCCAGCATCTCTGGAGGGTCGCTGTAGGACACCTGGAATGACACAAAGCCTCTGCTGCCTCTGTCCAGAGCCAACTGGGAATCCCCTGCGGTCAGAAAAAATGTTGGAGAAAGCAAATGCCCTTCCCTGCACAGGTCTGGGGCCTTGCGGTCTGTGCAGCTTCAGACAGAGGGGAACTGAGAATTGCTTAGAATCCCAATAAAGTGATGGGATGCCAATTGCTGTTGTTGCCACATTGTTTTTTAAATGCACGTTGTGAAACAAGTCATCCTTCCTTCCTATTCAGGGCTTTGAAGAGCAAATGCCAAAAATCAGAAGTTTTGTAACTAATCCACTCTTGAGTTACCCAACCACAAAATTATATTTGAGCAATTGCCTTGACAGCTAAAATACAGAGCTTATTTTTCTCCTTGCTCAAATAAAGCAGAGATAGAAAATCAGATTAAAAAAAAAAAAAAAGAAAGAATCTGCCATTCCTTCTTTCTCATGCCTAATAATAATAGTAATAATACATGAAAGCTAAGGTTAAAACCTATCAATATTATTCACATTTTAAAATCTCTTATAAAGGACAGAGACCTTTATAAGGAGAGAGACTATCAATCTTATATCATCTGTATAATTCAGAAATATGGATGTCTGGGATTGAAATTTCTTTGCTTTACCATAAGATCATTTTCTTCTCTTAAGCTAGTGGAATTCTAGATTGCAGTCTCACTTTAGTAGTATGAATATCATTATACATCCTTAATAAGAATTGAATACTTTTGGGGAAAAACAGCATAATATCTATGTGGGTGAAAAATGGTGCTTTATTAATTCCAGTTGTCATAAAATAAAATCAAGTTGCAGAGCAATGAAATACAGTGTTAAAAGGAAACAGCAAAAAGGATGAAGTAAAAGATACGGGGTATAATATTGTAGTGCTTGTGAAAGTCTATTGGAAAGTTAAATTCACTTATTTATAATATTTATATAGAGCTATTTTATTTAGTCACTTATCCAAAATAATATGCGGCTTTTGGACTGATAAACAGGCAGAGAATTTCAGTAAATTAGTTGCAACCCAGTCTGTGATCACCGAAACACTCTTCTTAGGAGATGTAATCACATAGGCTTAAATTCTAATACAGTTAAAGTAGTAAAGTTGTACAAAAAGTCATGGACTACGTGGCTAAATGAGGACTTTCAGATGCCAGTAGTTTAAATTCAGAATTACACAAAGTCCGATGCCGTGCCTGAACACAGTGGTGTGGTGTCAACTCAGGACCGCACAATTTTCCTATTTCTCTTTTGTCATATTTATCTGAAACAAAATAATAGAAACCTTAGAGTAAGTTTTGTAATGTGTAATAAAAAAGCGTCTCACTTGCAAACCAGAGAATTTTATTTTCACTTCAATATCAATGGACAATGTAAATCATAACAGGTTATACAGCCCTATTTAATTTTCTTATTTTGCATGCTACAAATTCTGATATTATTGGATACTAATGTGTTTGTTATGTGTGCATGCATGTGTGTATGTGTGTTGATACAGTAACATGGTAGACATCATAATTTAAAACCAGCATGTGTGATTCTGTAACTTTGGAGACCATTCAGAAATAGTTTGGGGTCATTTAGAACGATCATATTAACCAGAATCTCCAAGCTTACTTTCCCTTTAATGTGAATAAAATGTATTAAATGTCCATTAAATTCCCAGTTTTTAGCCACCAGTAAATATGCTCTGTTGTATAATACAAGCAATTAACTTGCATATGAAACATTTTGTAGGGTCCATTTTTACCCCCAGACTCCACATCTGTTCTAAATACCACATTGTCACTAACACTACCACCATGATCATCACCTCCATTTACCGCCACTACAAATGCAACTTTGTGATGGATCTGATTATTGAGCCTGCTTTCCCATCAATTAGTTATATTTTCTCTGAGTTCAAGACTAAGGAATTGTGGGGGAGGAAGACATTTCCTCTACCCTTTCTGGGTTCTTCTGGCCAGAGAACAAATTAAATTCACATGAGACAGAATCACAGGAGAAAATTAAACAAAGGTTTATAACATGTATACATGGGAGAGGCTCAGGCAAGCTGAGCAACTCACCAAAATGGCTGAAGTCACCACCTTAAATACCATCCTCAGCTAAAGACAAAAGAGGATATTGGGGGTGGGGGGAGTCAGTTACAGGAGGTTACCAGATTATGCTGATTTGACTTCTTGCTTTCCACATTGATTTATCAAGAGTTTCTGGAGATAAGGTCATCTCCCCTTCTTCCTGGTACAGAGAGGAAGACACCTTTACAGATGGAAATTTCCTTTACAATGTAAATGTCTCTTAACAAAGGGTAAGTAAATTCCACTTTTCAGAGTCTCTTTCCTGTCTGCAGTTTTCAAAAGTAACCAGCCCACAATAATCCTCATTCAAAGAGACATACCTTGGGGTCGCCAATTCCCATCCCCCACAAAATCTACATATCACTATTTTGGAGCAGAGTTTCACCAGGCTCTCCATCGGCTCTTTAGTAGATTGATTTTCCCAAAAGAAGAGAAAATCTGGCCTGGTTCTCTCTGGATGTCTACTTTCATGAAAACACCAAGTGAGTCTGTCATCTAACTCAAAGATCGTTGAAGTCCTCTACCAAACACATCTTGAAATTATATCTCATAGTTTAGAACCATGTCCATTTGGAGGTTGGTGAGGGATGATAGAAAGTTTCTTTTCTTTTCTTTCAATAACTCTTTAGCCAACTGAAGTGTTCTGAAATGACAGATGGGTTCTAGAATATCCTGGCCATCTTTCATTTCTTAAACCTTTTCATGGAAAGGGGATCATGGTTCTCTGAATGAAATACTAATATTCTATGCTGACCTTTCCTGTGGTCCAGCAGTGCGTGACTCCTGCCATGAAACTACCTCTACGTCAGTCTATAAAAATTGTGTATCTGAGAGCCCCATGGGGGAATTTTTGAACCATATTTTGTCGTCTTAGCTCAGGTCAATTAAATACGTCATAAGATTGAAGGTTTGCCAGACAGTCATGGATGTTCCCTTTCTATTTTTCTGCTCTGACCACTCTGATAATCAACTTTTGCATAAAGGATAATTTATTTACATCAACATGACAAAAAGTCTACAATATTATAAAAGGCAAGTTTTGTGGGTTTTTTGCTAAAATCCTGGTCTACTTTGAGAAAGCCAGGGTAGTACACACTTATAATTTATTCTTTTAATATAATATTTAATATTAGGCTGTGCCAGGAGGATCCTAGCCCTGGAAAGTTCATCCCTGTGTGGTGAATGTTTCATAAATCTGGCCTGATTAGAATATAAATCATTAATTATAATCATTACTTCTTGAGAAACATGAAAGCACTAATTTAAGGCCACACTCTATTGCACTGAGTCCATCAGGCTATCACCTCTTAATTCTTTGAATTTTCCACATACTTTATGCTAGGTTCTCCTAGGTTCTCTGAAGTTAGACTGAGAATGAGGTTGTCTTGGTCATGGCTCTCCAGAGAAATAGATCCAATAGAACACAAAGAAAGAGAGGGATTTTGAGGAATTGGCTCATTGGCTCATGTGACTGTTGGAGTGACAAGTGCAAATTGTGCAGGGCAGTCAGAGAGCTGGAGGCTGAGGCAGGAACTGACTTGCTGCAGTCTCAAGGCCATCTGGAGGCAAAATTTCTTCTTCTTCAGGGGCCCTAAGTCTTTCCTTTAGGGCCTTCAACTGATTGGATGAAATCCATTCAGTTTGTGGGGGGTAATCTGCTTTACCCAAAGCCTACTTGTTTAAATGGAAATCATATCTATAAAATACCTTCACAGCAATATCTAGGCTGGTGTTTGACTAAAAGTTGGGTACCATGGGTACCAGGGCTTAGTCAAGTTGACTCATAAAATTAGCCATCAGAGTTTAGAAGTGTTCCCTCCTCTTCAATTTTTTGGAAGAGTTTGAGAAGAATTGGCACTAATTAAATATTTGGAATAATTCACAGGTGAAGCTACCTGGTCCTGGGTTTTTCTTTGTTGGGAGGTTTTGGTTACTGATTCAATCATTTTACTTGTTATTGCTCAGTTTAGACTTATTTCTTCATGATTCAATCTTTGTAGTTTGTATGTTTCTAGGAATGTGTTCATTTCTTGTAGGTTATCCAATTCATTGGTATATAATTGTTTATAATAGTCTCTTATAGTCCTTTTTGTTTCTGTAGCATCAGTTGTAATGTCTCCTCTTTCTTTACAGATTTTATTAATTTTAATCTTCTCTCGTTTTCTTAGTCTAGCTAAAAGTTTGTCAATTTTATCTTTCAAAAACCAACTGTTGCTTTCATTGGCTTTTTACATTTTTTTCCTACCCTCAATTTCATTTATTTCTGCTCTAATCTTTATTATTCCCTTCTTTCTGCTAACTTTTGGTTTAGTTGTTTTTTTTTTAGATCTTTGAGTTGTAAAGTTAGGTTGCTTATTTGAGATCTTTCTTCTTTTTTAAATTTCGGTGTCGGTTGCTATAAACTTCCTTCATAGTACTGTTTTTGCTGCATCTTATATTCATTGCAACATTATTCACAATAGCCAATATATGGAAATAATTTATTCATCAACAGATAAAAGAATAAAGAAATTGTGGTATAAACATACAATAGGATATTATTCAGCCTTAAACAAGAAGGAAATCCTGTCGTTTGTGACAACATGGATGAATCCAGATGACAGTATGATAAATGAATAAGCGAGTCACAGAAGGACAAATTTTTCATGATTCCACTTATGTGAGGTATCTAAAACAGTCCAACTCAGAAAAACTATTAGAAATAATCAACAACTACAGCAAAGTAGCAGGGTATAAAATTAACGTGCATAAATCAGTAGCATTTCTATACACTAACAATAAACTAACAGAAAAAGAACTCAAGAACTCTATCCCATTCACAATCGCAACGAAAAGAATAAAATACCTTGGGATAAACTTAACCAAGGAAGTGAAGGATCTATACAATGAAAACTACAAGACTTTCTTGAAAGAAATAGGCGATGACATAAAGAGATGGAAAAACATTCCTTGCACATGGATTGGAAGAATAAACATAGTTAAAATGTCCATACTACCTAAAGCAATATACAGATTCAATGCTATCCCAATCAGAATCCCAAGAACATTCTTCACAGAAATTGAACAAACAATCCTAAAATTCATACGGGGCAACAAAAGACCGCGAATTGCTAAAGCAATCCTGAGCAAGAAAAACAAAGCCGGCAGAATCACAATCCCCGATTTCAAAACATACTACAAAGCTACAGTGATCAAAACAGCATGGTACTGGTACAAAAACAGGTCCACAGATCAATGGAACAGAATTGAAAGCCCAGAGATAAAACCACACATCTATGGACAGCTAATCTTCGACAAAGGAGCAGAGGGCCTACAATGGAGAAAAGAAAGTCTCTTCAACAAATGGTGCTGGGAAAACTGGACAGCCACATGCAAAAGATTGAAAATTGACCATTCTTTTTCACCACACACCAAAATAAACTCAAAATGGATCAAAGACCTAAAGATTAGGCCTGAGACAATAAGTCTTTTGGAAGAGAATATAGGCAGTACACTCTTTGACATCAGTTTCAAAAGAATCTTTTCGGACACTGTAACTCCTCAGTTGAGGGAAACAATAGAAAGAATAAACAAATGGGACTTCATCAGACTAAAGAGCTTCTTCAAGGCAAGAGAAAACAGGATTGAAACAAAAAAACAGCTCAATAATTGGGAAAAAATATTTACAAGCCACTTATCCAACAAAGGGTTAATCTCCATAATATACAAAGAACTCACACTGCTTAACAACAAAAAAACAAACAACCCGATCAAAAAATGGGCAGAGGACATGAACAGACATTTCTCAAAAGAAGATATGAATATGGCCAATAGACACATGAAAAGATGTTCATCATCGCTAATCATCAGGGAAATGCAAATCAAAACTACGCTAAGATATCACCTTACCCCCGTTAGATTGGCAAAAACATCCAAAACCAAGAACGACAAATGTTGGAGAGGTTGTGGAGAAAGAGGAACCCTCATACACTGTTGGTGGGAATGCAAACTGGTACAGCCACTATGGAAAACAGTATGGAGATTTCTCAAAAAGTTAAAAATAGAAATACCCTATGACCCAGCCATCCCATTACTGGGTATCTATCCTAAGAACCTGATATCAGATATCTCAAGAGTCCGTTGCACCCCTATGTTCATCGCAGCATTATTTACAATAGCCAAGACGTGGAACCAGCCTACATGCCCAGAAACTGATGATTGGATAAAGAAGATGTGGTATATATACACAATGGAATACTACTCAGCCATAAAAAAAGACGAAATTGGCCCATTCACAACAACGTGGATGGACCTCGAGGGCATTATGTTAAGCGAAATAAGTCAGTCAGAGAAAGACGAACTCTATATGACTCCACTCATAGGTGGAAATTAGTATATTGAGAAGGAGATCTGATCGGTGGTTACCAGGGTAAAGGGGAGGTGGGGGGAGGGTACTGAGGGGGAAGTGGTGTACCCACAACATGACTAACAAAAATGTACAACTGAAATCTCACAAGGTTGTAATCTATCATAACATTAATAAAAAAATAAATAAATAAATAAATAAAAATAAAACAGTCCAACTCAAATAAGCAGAGAATACAATAATGGTTTCCAGAGGCTGGGGAGTGGGGGAAACGAAGAGTTCTTGCTCAATGGGTATAAAGTTTGTGTTATGCTAGATAAATAAGTTCTAAAGATCTGCTTTACAACATAATGCCTGTAGCTAACAATATAACATCAGGCATTTCAAAATTTGTTAACGGGGCATATCTCATGTTAAGTATTCTTACAAAAACACACACACACGCAAAGAGATGCAATGAAACTTTGGGAGATATTGGAAATATCTATTACCTTGATTGTATCATGGATGTTTGCTTATGTCTAAACTCATCAAACTGTACACATTAAATATGTTTACTTTGTATATCAATTATACTTCAATAAAGCTGTAAAAAAATTAATATCCATAGGGGTATAGTAAATATAATCCTCCAGTGGTTCTCTGACATGAAAATTTTGTGACTTTCTGACCCAGCCTACCACATGGTAGCAGCAGTTCCTGCCCAGCAGCATCTACGAGCTCTCCAGAGCCGGCAGGAGACGTTGAGGGAGACAGTTTTCTTAGATAGTGATGGCAGGTCTATCGATGAATGGTGATATACTCAAGAGCTTTGAGTATGCCATGTTGCTACCCTAGCCTATTCAAAATGTTGAATGTGGCCATCAGGAACTTTTGGAGATCCAGCTTCAAAGGAAGTTCTTGTGACACCTGTGTCAAAATTAATATTAGGCTGCTGAAACTGAGAGCAGCTACCCTTTTCTTACTCTGAACACAACTAGAACTGCATCAATCTTTACGTCATCTCTAAAAATATACATTAAATGGACACAAAAAATCCTAGTGATGATTATACCGTTATAAAGATCATATATTTTCTATTATAGTTAGACTTTTGTTTAAAGAGACTAGTTATCACCATCCACGTTGTCAATATTATTTTTTTCCTCCAAGTTACCTAATTTTCAATCATGGTCTTTAGTTTGTCTTCACATTTTGAAGAGTGTTGCTTTAGAACTTCCAACTATACATCTGTATACTCTTCCTTAGTGATGGGTAAACAGCAGGTATCAAATGAAGAATTGATGAAAACTACTATTATACATAATAATAACAATATTCCTGGCCCAACTAATTCGCAACAGCAAAATTCACTTATCATTACTAATGAAGTTTGCATTCCCACTATTGCTTCACGTTACCATACTCCTGCTCCTGATGCCACTGCTCACAGCAATCGGGTGGTGGAGTTGTGGACTCCCTGGTAGACATCACAGAGTATGTTATTGAGGGCTAGGGATGGGTACAAGAACTATACCAGCTGGGAAGATGAGGGAAGGGGAATTATATTGTCTAGTCTATTTCAGAAGCTAAAGCACCACTAACAGCCAGGATCTTTCAATTATGAGTTATCCAACCACAATTTCAGTTTTCCATACACATTTGTGCATCACACATATCTCTGAATCTAATTATGTGCCAACATGAAAGCGAGACTAATGGAACAACCACTATCCAGTCTGCTTCAGGAGGTATAGCACTTACTGGATGCGTTTTCTACAAATAAATCAGGCCAGGGTGGCTTACAGTCTTCTTCCTATTTTAAGATAAATATCACTAGGGAAGTACCTTGAAGGTTATGATAACTTTGTTGTATCTTATTTTTGAGAGTAGGAACTTTAACATGTATTAGAAAGATTTCCATAAAAACTGACAAAATCTAGACAGAATAGCTTTTAGTAACTTTGGCTTAATTACTTGGAAATCTTAGTTTTCATAAGATTTTTACAAGGATCAATTCATTCCCTGAGAATGTTTTATAAATGTGGAATTCTAATAGCCACCTATGAAATGAGCCTCAGGACACTATAGGAAAGTTTTCAAAGCATTTTTTAAAGGTTTACTATATATGTTAAGGACTTGCATGTAACATATTTAATTGAACAGAAAATGTGTACAAAATCTGCATTTTATTTATACTCTGTTCATTCAACTAAGTGGTTTATGTAAATGAGTGAACCTAGTCAGTCATTTTAATTTGATGGTTGGACGTGAATATGTAATAATTGTATTGTTTTTTAAAGAGACTAAATTATTTCTAAGGAGATCTTATATTTAACAAGTTGCACATTTTTATCTTGTTTGCTTTCAGTATAATACTCACTTTAATTCAGGCTAATTTTTAACTTTTTGTGATTTGCATTTTAAGAAGTATGCAGGTTCTAGTCCATTAAATAATACCAAGAAAATAATTCTCTGCCTACAATGACCTGATAAAGTAAGAATCCATTTGTATTCAACATAAGTATACATGAGTCAATATACATATGCCAAAATGTATGAATGTAAATGTGTAATATGTATGAGTATGCATGTCTATATATTTATATATCAAACACTTTTCTAAGTTCTTATTTATACCATCTATAAACTTTCAATTTGCAGTAGGCTATGGAATAGTCCAGAGCAGTTAGAGCTTAAAATATACCAAACCCACTGAATTGGAGCTAGACAATATTAATTCAAGACAATTCATTAAGACAAAGTATGAACAAACACGTATAATCCAGTAAATTTGGTAACACATAAAAGGTTAACAGGCCAGTGAAATGGTTGACAAAAGCAACAGTGATCAGTTAACTATAGTTGCAGTACGTGGATAAAGGATGGAAATGGGAAATTGCTACTAGCGCGTGAGTTCTTACTATATACCAGGCATTACATTAAGCACAATACGGGTATCATCTCCTTCAATAAAGTTGTGAGGCAAAAAATACTTATTCTTATTTTACACATGAGAAAACTGATAGACAAAGTGTTTAAATGTCTAATACCAAATCCACTTCCTTCTGATTCCAAATTCCATGCTTCTGCCCCTATGCTGTGGACGTCAAGATCAGGCTACAGGCCGTGTGACCCTGACTAGAGGACTGGACTTCAGTACATTAAGAATTAAAGCGAGAAAAAGACTGTACCATCGTACTAGGCAGGCTTCCACACTACATTCTTAGGCATGAAAGAAGCAGCTAAGAAACTGAATTAGTCGAACTAGAACTTGGTAACAAGTACAAAATAGATGTCCCATCATGGAGTTAGAGATGAAACAGGAGTAGTGACAGGGTTACCTTGAGACTGTGCCACATTGGTAAACTAGAGTTCCATAAACGCCACCTGCCCCCTAAGGACAGAATGGTTTCCAGGGTGTAGATTGGAGTAATGTGGATTCATATGTGAGGAAAAGAGGGTCTTAAGGCAAGAAACATTTTACCTATGAAATATAGTTATTACAAGAGTCAAACATGATAAATATTGAAATAATGAATAATCAAAAGGTGTTTTATTGATATTATAGAAGTTATCGTTATTATAATTATCAATAGCTTATAACTTGCCTTCTCAATTTATGTGTAATCATCCTTTAGATGGTGGTTCAGGCATAATGCTGTGCTTTACGAGTCTTATTTCTTAATGACGGGCAAATGCTGACCTATTGTTTTCTAAATCATCAGACACAGCCAGTACATTATGTTTTAATTCACAAACTCTGCAGGTAGCAGTGGTTACTGTTCTGTTACACTTGTGTTTCTATAGACTAGTCATAACATAATCAACAGTTTCCTCAATGCTATTATGTTAAGAGGACACAGAATGCGTGGGTGCTGCCTAGGAATAATAGGTAGATATTTTAAATGAAAATAATTTAAAAGAATTTTATAAGTGGCTCTTTGCTGGAAAGACCAATATCTTATGTAGTGAAGAGAATTAATAAGTTGTAGTTTTTCAAACAGAAATTCTCTGGTATTTTCCATGCACAGATTCAAATGGCAGATTCCACATTCTTAATACCATACATAGCACAGGCATTCAACGATGACATCTTACTAATGAATGTAGATATGAGACAGGCATTATCAACACTGTCTGAGATTTTATCTCATAATAGTAAGTATTACCCCGGGTTCTGACTGATAGTTTTACTGTGACAGCTTATGAACCCAAAGAGAGAGATCTCGAAAAGATCTTACTGTTCATACCAGCTCCCAAGAAAGAATTCTCCTTGGCGCTACTTCAGTCACATGTGCTGGTTCAATTACCAGGGGGTAAAGTAGTTATGATTTGTTAGCCAAAGTTAATACCTGTCATGGTTAATTTTATGTATCAAATTGGCTGGGCTACAGTGTCCATATATTTGGTCAAACAATCTGGACGTTTCTGTGAGGGTGTTTTTTTGGATGAGATTAACAATTTGAATAAAGTAGATCACTCTCTATGGGCCTTATCCAACAAGTTCAAGGCTTTAATAGACCAAAGACTGACCTTCCCTGAGCAAGAAGGAATTCTGCTGGTAGACAGTCTTTAGACTTGAACTCAACATTCGCTCTTGCCTAGGTCTCCAGACTGCTGGTCTACCGTGGAGATTTTGGACTTGACAGCCTTCATGTAAGCCAATTCCTTAAAGTAAATATCTCCCTCTCCATATATGTAGACACACCCTGTTTGTTCTGTTTCTCTGGAGACTCTGACTAGTAAACTACCTACAGTGTCAGAAGAGGCTGTTGATTGAAGGTCCCACAAATGGTTTAAAGTAGATAAGGGACAGCTTCTGGAAGAACATGGAAAAGAGCACACAATATATAATAGATGTCCACTGCATCATTCTTATTTAATTCATCAAACTGCTGCAGTTCCAAGCACCTTAAAATAGCATATATAGTTAATATAAACTATATTTTCTAATAAAAAGGATGTTCTAACCATTAAATAAAATTTGGAAAATTAAGAACAGCAAAAACAAGAGAAAAAAAGTCCTACAATTTCCCAGTCTGACATTTACTAATAATACCACTTGGTGAATTTTCTCTAGTGTCTTTTATATATACAGTTGTATTCACAGTTAATGTATACACTTGGACACGGTATTTGTCACAGAGAGGCTAGGTGCTCCAGCATAATTTGATTTTTCTTCAGGACCCAGATTAATGAAGCAAACACTATCTGAAATATTGCCAAATTGACAGACGAAAACAGATTTCTGGAGCTTCTCACACTGACATTTAAATGTTCTAGCCAAACATTAAATGAGTCATTTTCATTCAGAATTCATTGGCCAAAACTGGTCACATAACTCCACCCAAACAGAAGGGTGTAGGAAGTATGTTTTAATAACAGGAAGACAGAAATGCTTATTAAATAGCAGTGATGGCTACAACAGTTCTTAACTGTTTAGAGATGTATAATTATTAATCCCAGCTCTGACTGAAAATATTCAAGGGGCATGAAACAAAGAGAACTGTTTCTTGGTATTCTGTATCTTTTAGTGACACAGAACTTATGACTCATTTGTGATTCTGTTTCTCTCTTAGCCTCCCTGAGAAAGTTGGGGCCACCTAATCACATATTTGTCTGGATTAGTCTAATGGTGGTGTCGTTTTTAAAATTTATATCACATGTGTTAGGACTGGACCTTGCATATAATTTATATGGTCTATAGTGCTATCTCTAAGAATACCAATCTGATAAGCTATGTTTTTCACAAATAGAGCTGGAGAAATGAAAAACGAAGGGAGGGGTTAATTAACAAAAGCAAAGACTTAGGAGAAACTAGGAAGAAATGGAAACAAGAGCACAGATATTTTGCTTTGAAATATATGTATAAAGCTGATTATAAAGCAATTGGAGAGATGGAGAGAAGAAAACGTAGGGATGCTCAAATGATGCTTTTTTTCTCGCTCTAAAGTAGAAATCAAGCTTATATGTTTTATGTTGTTTCCTAGGTCTTTAATCAGAAATATTCTTCCTGTCACATGGGTCAAAAAACCATAAAGGTATAAGCTGCCAGTGTTCATTGAATTCTCACTGTTCCAGAACAATAACCTTTCAGAAATGTTCATTCCTTAATTTCATTTCTGCCCATCATGTGCGGGTTAAAATTCTCACAGGACCATAGATATTCTTTGAAGAGTTTCCATTTTTGTGTGGTTGTTCCAGAGCTGGGCAGGGTCTTTTGGTTACTTATGATAAGAAAGACTTTTTAGGGTTGTGTCAGGTAGTTATTACCGCTTAAAATTCACCTCAAAAGTGAGTGGCTTAAAACAACAATTTATCATTTCTCGTGAGTCTGTGTGGTGACTAGCTCTTAGCTATCAGATCTAGTTCAGCGGAACTGTTCTGAGGAACTCAATTTGACTCACATGTGTGTCCTAGGTCAACTGGGGATGGCTCCATGTGACTCTCAGCCTCCTCCCAGGACAACTGGGCTAACTAGGTATGTCTTTTTCATGACAAAGGAGAGACAAAACAGCAAACGAGCTAAATTGTCCAAGTTTTTTCCAAGACACTTCTTGAATCATATCTTTTAATATCCCATTGTTCAAAGCAAGCCGTGTTGCTACAAATTTTGTCTTTCCCTCTGCAGGAGGGCACTAAAATGTTATGTGCCAAAGGACATGGATACAAGGAAGAATTAATAATTAGAGTCATCTTCCCATCTACCACAGCAGCAATTTATTTATATTTTTAAACATAATCAAAGAAAAATCTGAGTACCAAAGAAGCTTTGGCATAGTAGGACTTGGTAGAGCATTCTCATCTGTGCCTACTTTATAATTCCCATCCCTGACATCAGAGTGTTTACCTTTTTTCTTTTTTTTTTTTTGAGGAAGATTAGCCCTGAACTAACTGCTGCCAATCCTCTTCTTTTCGCTGAGGAAGACTGGTCCTGAGCTACCATCCGTGCCCATCTTCCTCTACTTTATATGTGGGATGCCTACCACAGCATGGCTTGCCAAGCAGTGCCCGTGTCTGCACCCGGGATCCGAACAGGCAAAACCCGGGCCGCCAAAGCGCAACGTGCACACTTAACCACTGTGCCACTGGGCCGGCCCCAGAGTATCTACCTTTTAATGAGAGATCACTATATTCCTGGCACCGTTCTAAGCCATTTACTTTATGGTAACTTTCATAAATTTCCCAATTTCTACCACTAAGTAAAAAAAATTAAATATATCCAAAGCCCTAACATTTTGAATTCAGTTACTTCTTATATAACAATTCATTAATTCATTGAATAAATATTTATTGAATCCTACATCTGACATGAGATGATTCTTTCCCACTTCCTAAATCCTCATTTTCATTACATCCTGAGAGACTGACGTATTCCACAGAATAGACTATTTCTGATCCACAGAGAGCTTCCTTTACATTTTTTATTTTGCTGCTATGGAGTTGGACAGCTCTAAAATATAAGTTAAGGTGCCAGTCCAATGGCATAGTGGTTAAGTTTGCATGTTATACTTTGGTGGTCCAGGTTTCGTGGCTTCAGATCTTGGGCGCAGACCTACACATTGCTCATCAAGCCATGCTGTGGCAGTGTCCCACATACAAAATGAAAGAAGATTGGCACAGATGTTAGCTCAGTGACAATCTTCCTCACCAAAATAAATAAATAAATAAATAAATAAGTGTAAGTCAAGCTTATGGTATAACCTTCTTCTAGGCATGTGGGTTTGAGAGCCAGAAATTGCATACATTGTGGACATTATAGGCTTAACCAAATTAGGAATATAATTACGATTATTATCTGGAATCTCAAATCACTAATAGTGGAGACAGCTCAGTCTCCTAATATTTAGTAAGAGATAGTCAACATGGAAATCAGAATAATTCCATTGTTAGGACTCCACTGTTTATAATGCTACTACAGCAATAGTTTGTGACTAGTCTAGTGGATTTCTATCAACAATATATTCCACCTCATATCCATCTCTCTATTTCCATTATACAGATATATATTCGTAGTACTCACTGTTTAAAAACTTTCTATAGCTTCCTATTACTTCAAGTATAAACTCAAAAGAAGTGCAATTCCAAAATTGTGATTATTTTACCTTAATTTCTTTTCCACTACTGTATTTCACACAGCAAGCACTCAGTTAATAAACTAATACACATCAAAATGGCTCAAGATTTTTCTATTTGATATATTTGGCAATTCCAAGAATACCCTACATACATTCTCTAGTATCCCTAATGTCTGGCTCAAGCACTACCTCCTTTAGGAAGTATTCGTTAAATGTCCTTCATGACCCTTGTTGGAGGTAGGTATTCCTTTCTCTGTGCTCTGTAACATGTGATGTGTTATCCTTCCTCTGACATTTGATGTTCTGTCAAAGCTATTCATCTGTATATCAGCATCTAACTGTCTATCTAAAGTTTCTCCACTGATACTAAATGCCTTGCTTGCTCTGCTCACCATTCATGAATTTATAGACTTGTTGATGACACCAGTAGGTAAGCTGATTACGGTGATATTCAGATACTTCACCTGATTGGGGTGTAGAGAAAGCCTTCCTGAACAAGTGGTACCAAAGAATCAAGCCAGAGTGAAGTGACTGATCATTATTATTTTTTGTGTGTGAGAGGAAGATTCACCCTGAGCTAACATCTGTGCCAATCTTCCTCTATTTTGTATGTGAGATGTCTCCACAGCATGGCTGATGAATAGAGTTAAGTCCACACCTGGGATCCAAACATGTGAACCCGGGTTGCTGAAGGTGAGTGTGCAGAACTTTAACCACTTGGCCATAGGTCTGGCCTCCAGATCATTAATTTTTTAAGTGACGTATTTGTAATCATACAGGATGTTAGAGTCAAAGGTAGTATTTGAACTCAGGTTTCCTGCTCTCAGTTCAGGGGCCTTTTTTTTTTTTTTTTTTAATATATCTTATGAAATTTGTCTTTCTTTGATATACACCAGGACAGATAAGGCTAATATATTCTCATGATAGTTTAAATATTTGACTTAATGTGACCTCATAATATATTAACATGTTCATTATATGACAGTAAAATCTTTGTTCTAGAAAATATAAACTCCTTTTCATTGTTCTTGTAGTAACACAAACCCTTAAGTTACTGAAATTTTTTTAATGCAAGTAATATTTTGCAAACTTCATTTTTTCCCCTTCGTGATCTAATCCAAAGACCTCTTTCAAACATCCTCATTCTTCATCTTTCTGCCCCTTGTGTTCTTGAAAGTTTTTCTCAGAATTATTTTGATTTTCTTAAATTTCTTTCCTACGTGAATTTTCATAGTTCTGCCTTATAAATCAGAGCTTCTCCAAACTTATTGGATTTTCTAAAAATACAGAAGCCCAAGCTCTATTCTAGATGTACTTAGTTATAATATTCAAGGGAGGCTTTGAATGTGTATTGTTACGACCTTCATAAAAGACTTTAAAATATTGCTAGGATGGAGAATGTCTGCCTTCAACGTGGGTATTCTCCTAGGAGTTGTTGAAATCCCTTTTGCATTACATATATTTCTCTCTCTCTCTCTCTTTTTTTTTTACTGCAAAGCTGGCAGTATTATAGCTTTTGGTGACCCTCTGGAAAGAATCCTGAGGTCTCCATGTGAATATGTACTCTCTGTGCTTGTCCCTTTGAAGAATAAACTGAATCTGTCGCAACTTTAAATGCCTGATCCTAACCTGGAAAGCCTCCAACTTTGCCTTTGTCCACCCTCTACAATGCTGAATTTGACAAAATAGGACGGTGAATGAGAATAGAGCAAGAGTGAGAGAGGGAGAGCACAGTGAGCAATAGGAGAACTGAAAGGAGAGAGTAGGTCATGGGAATGAATTCTTGTTATGCTGGGTCATATCTAAAGTTAGTACCATAGTACACTGTTATGTTTCTGACCCAGGCCAAGGTGGAGAGTGGTCATAAGCAAGAGTGTTTTTTCAGACAACTGTCTCAATCCTAGATACGGGAAGAAATCTTATAAATCAATATGATTCAGTTAAGATAGATCCGTTATCTGTTTATTTCAATATTTGTTGATATAGTAGTATATTTAGAATATCACATAACTGGATAACCACTTTGAGAAGTTTGTTATCCAAATACATAAATTATATATTTTTTGTTTGTCTTAAATTATCTATTTTAGATTTCAAAAGAGATGATTTTTATTTTTGCTATATTAGAATTTGGAGAAATTTCTTTCCTGATGTCTTAGAAACTTAGACAAAATTAATCACTGTCTCTATAGTATGACTTCTGTATCTGGTCATATTTTAATGACTATCTCAAATCCTCTTTGAAAAATCAATGTTCGTTTATACCACTGAACTGAGAGCAGGGATCATTGCTAATTTTTCTTTATCTTCCCAGTACCTAAGTAATATACATGAATTAACTCATTTAATTCTCACAGCAATCTCAGGAGGTAATTAATAATATTTTCATTTTGCTCATGGGGCAACTGATCCTTACAGAAGTTATTTTTCCCAGGATCAGGGTTAGAAAGTGGTGAAGCCAAATTCAAACCCAGGACACCTGGTTACAGAGCCCACATACTTAACTACTAAAGGATTCTCTCTCTGGTAAATATCCAATATGAGCTAAATCGGATCAGTGTGCAACCTTCATACTTTATGGTATTTGCTGATCTTTTCACGTGCAAATGAAGAAACTGGTACTCAGATAAGCAAACTAATAAAACTGAGAGTGCATATCATATCTCATCTGGACCTTCTGTCCTTGTTCCAAATTGGTAATAATTCAAAAAAGTAGGTTGGTGATTAGCATCTCTCAAACCCCAATGGACACTTCAAACAAAGGTCAGTTGTTTTCTTTCACTAAGATGTTCAAGATCTTCAAAGTTACTCTTTAAGAAAACTAATAATTATGAAAATATTTGTCATATTTCTTTAATAACACATATTAAAGTGGAAAATATTTTAAACATTTTAATCTCATAGGTCTGAAAAAATTAGTAATATGATTATAAAATATTTACTATGTACCTTATGACATTGGTACTACATGCCATATAAAGACAATTAAAGAAATTTAAAGAATCACTCTTTTTTTTGATATTTGAGCTATGTTTGGTGTTTTGAGTTCACAACATAATGATAACAAAAAATATTTTATACACATATACAGTGTCTCCAAGTTTTCAAGAAATATTGTTCATACTATGAAATAATTACAATGGTCTTTGAAATATCTAACATTGGATGCTTTTGATGACAATGATGATATGAGGGGACAAGAAGTGGGGTTGGGGGTAGAATATGCATCCTAAGAGAAATATGAAATAAAAGCAAAGCATGCAAGTCTCCAAATAGCTAGTACTCATTTATTCATCCATTCATTCGACTCATAATTATTGAATATCTACTATATGCTAGGCATTCTTCTACCCATTGGTGTTTCAGTGATTAGAAAAGAAATCCTTGTTCTCATGGAAATTATATTTTAGTAAGGGATGCAGACAATAAGCAAATAAAGATAGTGGCATGTTTCATGCAGTTATTAAAGTTGGGTGATGTGATAATGCATAACTGACTGGATACTTAGGCTCCGTGCTGCGTGAGTGTTCCACTGAGGTAGTATTTGAAGAGAGAGGACTGAATAAAACCAGGCAATCAACAATGCTAACATAATGAGAGACATTCCAGGGGGAGGATTCAAGATATTCCTGAATTAGAAATGATGAAGGATCCAAAAGGAAGGCAATAGGTATGAAGTGTAATAATCTAGGAGATGGCACAAGATAAAGACAGAGATGGAAGAGGCAGGGGACATATCTTATAAGCAGGGATAAAGAGATACCTGATTTCTTCTCATTGAAATCACTCAGGCTGCTGATGGAGAATAGATTTGATGTTGGCGAAAGCAAACACGGGGCAATTAGGTGAGAGATTATTCCAGAGGTCTATGTGAGGGAGGATGACGACTTGGAATCATCTGGTAGACCTGAAAATGGAAGGACATTGGCCAATTAGGGTAGATTTTGGAGTTAAATTTAACAAAATATGCCAATGGCTTGTATACGGTGAGTGAATTAAAAAGAAATCAATGATTACTTAAGAGTTTTTTCTTCTTCTTCAATAAGTGAGTAATTTACTGAGATACGGAAGCCTGGAGAAGAAGCAGCTTTGGATAGAGTGAGGAAATGGAGAATCGTGCGTTAGTTTTAAAATATCTCTTAGATAGATGAGTAGGGAGATAAAATCAAGAAGGCAGTTGGATACATCTGTTAAAAATTTAAGGAAGGGGTTAAAATTACAAGTATATGTTTGGGAATTATTGGGATATAGAAGGTAATTAAAGATAAAGAACTAGATTTGGTCACTCAAAGATATTATATACACAGAAAGGAAAAGCAAGTCCAGGCATGTTACTATAATACTTAATAGATGAACAAAGGCAAGGGACTAGGAAAGAAGATTGAGGTCAATGCATTCAGGGTGATAATTTGGGTTGGATTGGTGGATGAACAAAATAGTATGATTTTTTTTTTATTTCTCAGTTGATTGAGTGATAATTGATAAAAATTGGGTTTTATTAATTTTGAGATATTTTATTTTATTCGTCTTCAGCACATATGTCTACCCAAACACTAAATGTGAATATTATGTCTAGGGTCTTTGGCAATTTAAATTATGTTTTTATGGTAGATTATTTCTCTCAGAATGCAGAGATTTCTTTATCTGTTGTTTCTGAACTCATTGGTGAGTCACTCTGCATCTGCGTCTTTGAATTTCCTCAAACCTTTTGTATAAGCAGTATAAAAAAAATGCTTGTGTTTTGTGGACATTTTCAGTTGGAAATTTATTTGCTTGAAAAATCCATGTGGTTATTTTGCTGTGGTAAATGCGGGGTTAAATTGTCCAAGGGAAAAGCAAAAACCGTCTAGCTAGACAGTGGAGCTGTGAAATGTGGTTGAGTACCCAGTGCTTCAATGGGATATTCAGTACTGACAGAAGATGTGAGACCAGACACATCTTCAAGTAAGGTTCCAGGGAGGTAATAAACCAGAACAGATTTGGATTAAGCAGAGCTGGATTAAGGCCACCATGAGCATTTATGAGTGAGGGCATGTGTGATGCTCCCTGAGGTTTGGAAATCTTTCTTGAATCATTTCATTAAAAGCAGAAATACTGAAAATACAGAAAAAAGTCACACAGTCAGAAAAGCACGGTTTAAGGATTTCTACAATCAGTTGATACAATGATCATATTTCTTTTAAAGAACGACTTTTTTTTTTTTTTACCTGTAATTACAAGTTTATTATTTGGATATTTTGGGGGCTTTAGAATTTTAGGAAGGGACTATTTGATTTACAAATAGATTATTCTCTTTAAAACTCATTTGCCTAATTTCTTTTCCGATAACACCTCTTTCGATTGATGAGAAAATGGCTTATTTTGTAAGAGGACATAACTCTGGGTCAGTATAAAGCTGTTCCAAAATGGGAGTCACATTTGAAGGGTTAAAAAAAAAATGATGCAAATGTCAGTACAAAATAGAAAGCATGTGAAGTTACTAAACAATGTGTACACAAAATCAATAGAAAAGTTACGACCTTCTTTAGCTTAATATTATAACGCCTTAAACCAGTTAATAACATACTACTGTTTATTTTACACACATGCACATGCTCTGCTTATTTCCATGAAAAAATTAAGGTAATGTTTATGTTTAAAAATACAAACAAATCACAAAACAACAAATATTAGGAAACAAATAATTGTATTAGAAAACCGAGGCTGAGGGAAGGTCTTATATTTGAGAGGAAACTTAGTTCAATGCTTCCTGGAAGCCAAGGCTAAAAGAGAAACAGAATGGACTACAGAGACTAAATTATGAATCAAAGATAGCATTTTAATTTACAAAGGGAGACATAATTTTTTTCTTATCTCTAAACTCTAGGAAGAACGTATTGAAAAAAGCTTTGTAAAAATAATAGAGAAATTTCAAATAGGTGGTAAATATAATAGCTTTTTCTTCAAAACTGCAAAGTTATTCATATGTTCAATGCCTTTGTCCACCTGCAGTAAAGTCAAGGGCATGGTATTAAATAATGATTCTGTTATAGTATTTCTGAGGCAACTTATATTTTATACAATATTTCTTTATCAAAGCAATAGGTTAGCTATGTGAGTTACTAAAATTAGACACTTTGGAAAATTAAAGGGAGTCTTACCACTAGTTATTCTCAAATAACAGAATTAAATTTGGGTGACCATTCAAGTTAGGACCCAATCTTAGTTTAAACACAAACTCACAGATTTTTAGAGATAGCAAGCTCTTACGGTTAAATTAATCCTAGTCCCACCATTTACCCATTGATAGTTAAAACCAAGTGATTTTTACGGTATATGAAAATTATTCCCATTTTTACCAGATGTCTACTTTTGTAGGTTGGTGCATCTACAAGTCTTTGCAATTCTACCTATATAGCCAGAAATAGAAAGCCATAATCATGCATTACTACCTTCCTCTTTGTTCATCAGTTCACCCTATATCTCGAAAATAAGAATAATTTTCTTCTCTTTTTAATAAAGTTGAACAACTTTTTCTGATAGAAAAATGCAAACTCAATTCTAATAACGCCATAATCCACAAGTCAGTGAAATTTCCTATAGCCTTTTAAAAAAATAAACTGTAGGGGCTGGCCCGGGTGGCACAGTGTTAAGTGCACATGTTCTGCTTCAGCGGCCCAGGGTTCACATTTGGATCCCGGGTGCGGACATGGCACCACTTGGCAAGCCATGCGGTGGCATGTGTCCCACATATAAAGCAGAGGAAGATGGGCATGGATGTTAGCTCAGGGCCAGTCTTCCTCAGCAAAAAGAGGAGGATTGGCAGCAGTTAGCTCAGGGCTAGTCTTCCTCAAAAAAAAAACCAACAACTGCATTTTTTAAAAAGGTTTAGATTTACAGAAAATTGTGAAAATAGTACAGAATTCCCATATATCCCATACCTGCTTTCCCGTATTATAAAACATGTTACATTAATATAGAATAGTTGTTATAATTAGTGAATCTATATTGATATATTATTAACTAAAGTCAATGCTTTATTCAGATTTCCTAAGTTTTTGCCTATTGTCCCTTTTCTGTTCCATGATCTCATTTAGGATCCCGTGCTACATTTGTTGTCATGTCTCTTTAGCTTCCTGTGGTCTGTGATAACTTCTCAGACTTTAGTTATTTTTGATGACCTGGAAAATTTTGAGGAGTATGTGTCAGATATTTTGTAGAATATCTCTAACTTGAGACTTATGTGATGTTTTTCTAATACTAGAAGTTATGGGTTTTACTGAGAGACCACAGAGGCAAAGTGCCATTTTCATCACATCATATCAATAGTCTATGTTATCACTGTAACTCATCACTGTTCATGTTGACCTTGATCATCTGGCTGAGGCAGTGTTTAACAGACTTCTCCACTGTTTAGTCCTTGTCTCCCCTTTTCTGTACTGTTCTTTGGGAGAAAGTCACTATGTGCAGCGAACACTTAAGTAGTGGAGAGTCATGCTGTACCTCCTTGATGGTGAACTATCTACACAAATTGTTTGAAATTTTTCTTCACAGTGGAGTTGTATCTTCTCCTTCCTTTGTTTATTTACTCAATCATTTATTTATACCAACTTCACAACTAACTCTGATGCTACATTTATCAAAACACTGTGGTATTTTCATGAAATTAGACAAATTGACAATTAAAGTAAGATCATCGAAATAGATCCAAACTAATAAGGTCAATTGATTTTCAACATAGGAACATATGCATACATGGGTACAGATTTTATACTTTGAGTTGTAATCCAATACTAGTTTATTTTGTTGCTCAAATTCTTCCTGCTTTGGTCTTGGGAGGTCTTTCAAATGGCTCCTGTGTCCCTTTGTCATAACACATCATTGTGTGTGCGTGTGTTTCAAATTTTGCATTGTTTTGTTTTTTAGGACTTACTGTCTGTCACTACAAGATACTCCAAGCTCATCTTGTATATTCTCTGTCCCAGTCAAGGAATCAGCCATTTCGCCTAGGAGTCTTCATTCCTTTCAGCAGAAAATGGTATTAGAAACCAAGATCTGGGCACTATGTATGCTCATTGCTACTGGGGTGTCATTGCTACCTATCTTCCACTTCTTTTACCTCGTGAATATCTAGAAAAAGTATATATAGCATATACATTTTAATATTATATTTAATATATTTTAGTTTTGCAAAAGAAGAAGGAAAAATACCATTTGCTGAATGATTTTCAAAACTATGCTTTCAAAGTGTATAGCATTTGAGTGTACTCTAATTTTATTTCTCTATTTATACACTCATGGACCTTTGGGTTGCATGCAATATTGTATTTTCAAAAGGTGAGGAACTTATTTTGCTTTTATTTTCTCTCATCTGTTCCCAAAATGTCATATTTTTGCTACTTTATTTCATTTTTAGATCCAGATAATTGCTAATTTTCATTATATAGCTTTTTTAAGGAATTATTTATGCCATATTTGAAAAAACCTGTCCTATTTGGAATACACCAGAAGAAAAATTATAAATGGTATACTTTCTGAGCTTTGAAAATATGGGGATGTTATTTTATTGTCTTTAAATGAAGAAGATGAATTGGCTAGATGAAGAAATTTGAGGTTACAATGTTTTCCTTCAAATATCTGCAGATGTTGTACAGCAGAAGTTTGAGGCCAGATTGATAAATTAAGTGTTTAAAGTAACCTCCTCTTTTATGGAGATTTGAAAAATATTTTCTTCAAAATCAAATATTATATATATATACATATATATATTTCAACAATTTGGTATTCACTGTGCTTTTCAATGTGCAAACTCATTTTTTTCCTATACAGAAACTTTTATTCCCTCTTGTTTTTTCACTCTTACTCATATTGTATTTTCTTCTCTTATTTGTGACATCAGTCATCTGAATATTAAGTTTCCATTAGCTGTTTTACGTATCTATCATCTTCTGCTGTATCCATTTTATCTTTTTTATGCCTTCCTCTATATTTAAGGCTGATTTCTCAAGATTCTTCTCTATATTGTAAACTTGATGCTATGCATGGCTACTATGCTCATTGATGCTTCTAATTCAGAGTAAATGTTTGATATTGAATACTTATCTCTTCAAGTCCCATTTCACCTTTGCTTACTTCATAATCTGCTCTCTATTAATTTCAGCATGTTGTCTTTGCTTCTCACCATTTATCCAATTTTAAACAGACTCTATTTAATGTTACAAGATCATAACACAAAAGAGATGTTTCTAAAAATGTACTTTCAGTAAATATTTTTGCCAAAATATGTTTTCTTATGCAATTGAGCATAATCCCCACTTTATCATATAAGAAAGAACACAAAGCTGGTCATTATTCACATGTCTTAGTGATTATCAAATATATATTGCTATAACACGGGAGGGCTGTTCAAATGCAACTAACGGGCTCCACTCAGCCCACTGAAAAAATGGATCTGAAGTTACGAGATTGTAGTATTTTTCACAATTGCTTTCTCCTTTCCTTGTAAAGAGATATATGCACTACCCCATGTTATATGGTTTGTAGTACATTCCTATTGGTATCTTATTTTGGACAATAAAACGTAAGCCTTTGTAACACCTGCCACATCCAAAGGTGCATTTCAGATAAAATTATGTGGGTCCAATCCATCTCTTGATGCTGACCTCTGTCAGGAGAAGAGCAAGTGCCAGGGAGCAGCTGTTCCTTCACCAATGTCCAAGAACAAGAAAACACATGAGCAAAGCTCCAGCAATCCTGAGCACTAAACAGATGTTTGTTTTTGTAAGTCACTAAAGTTGTGGGACTGTTATCACAACAAAGCTGACAAATGTGGGAGAAAAAGAGTCTTGGGAATTTATACATTTAACAAGCTTCTGAAGTAAGGCTAATTCGGGTGGTACATGGAGCACAGGCTGAGAAGCATCAGCCTAGTGCCTTTTAAAAGCATCACTTACATCACTGATATTTTGTCTGTTTGTTTGTTGCTTTAGACCAAAGCCACGTTCGCAGCATCTAGCAGTCATTCGTCTTATAGGACTCTGCTGGATGGAGAAGAGATTGCCTGCTCACCATTCGTGATCTTCAGTTTGTGAGAAGGGCATTTTTTCCAGACAATTTGAAACAGTCTGTAATTCTTTTTTTGCCTGCAAACAATCCAATAAAACTGCACCCCCAGAGGGCTCTGTTACACTCATTTTCTATCAGTGATTCCACATTCCAGGATGCAGTGTTCTACTGCCTTCCCACTCCTCCTTCCAGTAACACTGCTGAGAAATTTATTTGATAAGTGATGCAGACAAAAGGAAATACCAATGGGGGAATTAGGAAAATGAAGTCATTCTTATTGCCTGCCTGCCTCATAAAGCAGGTCTAATGTGGGATGAGGCGTGGCTATCTTCCCTCAGGTCAGCAGGTACTCCACACCTCTGATGCAGAGAAACACACTGGAGGTACATTCTAACTTACTGATTTCCTGCCTTGTCCTGATATTCTGTACCAGCATCGTTCGGTTATTAGAAATTCTCTTAAGGTGTGATAGGCTTTTAACCAGTTTTCTGAGTGGCCATTGCTGCTGAACCTTTCCTCCTCTTTTTATGTTTTCAATGAAAGTCTGGGGAAAGCACTGGCTGGCTACCATCTTGACCTGAAAATCCAAAAGACATTATTTAGAAGATCTTAAAAAGTCTCACAGGAGCCAAATAACAACTAACATCTGGGGGGAAAGAGATGAATAATCCTGAGTTGAGAATATGAAGTAAACAAGCAGTGGGTTGCAAGCAGTTCTGTTATAATGTTGGTCATGTGAAGCCTGGCAGGATATCCTAGCCCCTGCAGGAAGCTGTAGTCAAGATTGCTATGCACACTGCAAGTAGAAACAAGTCTATTGTGATGAAGAAACTTGTATGAAAAGATTCAAAGTCAGTTTTAAAAAGAAAGCACAAGTAATTCATTGTATTTACAATGCTTATCAAAGGCAACTGGAAGAAAGTTTTGACATAAATAATCATTTTCAAACTCAAGGAGTACAGATTTCCAAAATGCAGCCTGTCTGGAATATAAAGACTGTCTTATAACATAATTCTTACTACCATAGTCCTAGCAAGTTTTATGTAAGAAGGAAAAAAAAATTCTGAAATTAATTCCTCACAATGCCCCTGGCCAAGAGATAAGATAAATTTGCCCACTCATTTCTTGTGTATAGGGGAATGGAAGCATTTGAATTATGTGGAATAAATACATTATTAGCATTTTTATTATCATAATTTTAGGGGTGAAGGTATATGGCATTTTATAGGTTTTCTTGGCACATACATTTTGAGCTTTCTCAATTGATGACAGTAATATTCTCCTCTTGAAACAAATTCATTGTCCCTTCTTTTAGAGAACAGCAAACATGTATCTCTTTGTTAGGAATACCTCCAGGTTCAAATTGAGGAAATGCCTGTCCCTGTCTGATCTCAGTCAAGAAAGCAAGGGTTTCACACAAAATCTGATGTTGCACTTCCAAGAGAATGCATTAACTCAGGCAACAGTGGCGTATCTGAGACTTTCTTTTAAAGGGAAGTCATACAAATTTGATTCACATTTAAAATTACTGTTGTTGTTGTCTGACTCAAGTAAAAGATATTTATGGGAAATAACTCAGTAGGAAAGCCTTCCCCAGCATTTTTCATGGCTAGTGGATTCAACTTCAGCCTATACTGTAAAGGATGAGAATAGAGTTTGTTTCTCTTCATGAGCTTTCCTTTAGAGCTCAATGGGAGGAAGAACACAAGTCTTGATTTTCCTAGTGAGTAAAGCATGCAGTTGAGTGGCAGCTCATGACACATTTTATGCCTTATGAACTGTGTTCAACCATCCTCAGCCGTATATACTTCACATTTATGTTTTTCAGAACATTTAAATGATTCTAATGAACCCTTGAATATATTTAGTGGCTCATTAAGTGATATTAAATGAGACAGTTTTTTAAAGGATAAGAGTTGTTAACCATAACGTAATAATGATCTCTCTACACAAATTACGAAACTCATAAAAGCATATAGATATAATGTTATTATTTCCAAAGTTAAAAACCAGTAATTAAATTGCCTTTACCAACGTCATGTGCACAGTCCCTAAGAGTGGTGCCCCGCCATAAACATTGATATGAAAATATGGATAAAAATTAAGTAGGCTAAAATTATAGATGAAAAATCATAATACACCAATACAGCATCATAGTTAGATTTGGGGATCAATAAATGTGGTTAGTGAAAGTCTGTTTTTATGTTAGGAACATAAAATTTTTGTTGATTTATCAGAAATCCTGGATAACTTTAGTTATCAAAAGCAAATTTATGAGATTAGCAAAACATAACCTATTTCTTAGTGAGACCTAATTTTCACCAACCCAGGAAGTTTGGTAAGCCAATGCAAAGTAACATGTATTTTGTTTGCATCAAGTATGCTTATCTCATGAGCGAAATGAGAGAGAGCCTATGGAACTGACAGATAGGACTCATCTCATTAGAATTATGGCTCTTGACAACATAAACTATATCATGCATGACTCACATTATGAAGAAAAAGTTGAAAGACACGAGGACATGTACCTCATCTCAGGAAAATGAGAGAGGGTCAGTTAGAAGTGTCAGGGTTTTTACACTGTTAGCTGATTATGGTAAGCAAATAATTGCAAGTCCAATTTTGAAAAACTGAGGTGACCAAAATGAACTTTTGCAGTGTAAAGTTACAGCTACCAAAAAAGGGAGAAAATTTGGGAAGGAATAATCTCTCTCTTCATTATACAAATTTACAATAATTTTATGAGAAATTAGATCAGAGGAGTTAGAGAAATTATATACCTACTAACAAAATTGGCTGGGGAATTGAAACTAAAGAATAATATAACGAAATTGCAAACCACATCATTATGATTTCTGTGGCATGTGAACCACATTGCTGCAGTGACTGATAATCAGACCTTAAAGACGTAATTGGAATAAGAAAAGAGAAAGCAAAAAAGGGAAACAGATTGGGAATGAATAAATAAAACTGTCTTTGTTCACAAATGATGTGATTTTCTATTTAGAAAATCAAAAAGAATCAACAACAAAAAGCCTGAATAAGTGATTATAGTAAGGTTGCAGGATATAAGGTTAATATACAAAAGTCAACTGCTGTCCTATATATCATCAGTCAACAAGAAGAATTTGATATTAAAAAAACAAATATCGTTTATATTGGCACACACAAAGAATAAATAGTTAGGTATAAATCTAATTAAATATTGACAAGATTTATATGAGGAAAACTATAAAATTCTGATGAAAGATATCAAAGAAGAACTAAATAAATGGAGAGACATTCCATTTCCTTGAACAGGAAGATTCAATATTGTCAAGAAATCACTTCTTCCCTAATTGACCTATAGATTCAGAGCAATCCCAATCAAAATCTTAGCAAGTTATTTTGTAGATATTGACAACCTGCTTCTAAAGTTTATATAGAGAGGGAAAAGACCCATATTAGCAAATTCAGTACTGAAAGAGAACAAACTTGGAGGGACTGTTAATTACCCAACTATGTGAGCAGAAATAAGTGAAACTGAGACCAGAAAAATAATAGGAAAGATCGACAAAACTAAGAGGTGTTTTTAAAAAGATAAACAAAATTGGCAAATCTTTAGCTATACTAACTAACAAAAAGAGAGAGAAGACTCAGATAAATAAGAAATGAAAGAGGAGATATTACAACTGATGCCACAAAAAACAAAAGACGTAAGAGAAGGCTATGAAGAATGGTATGACAACAAATTGGATAACCTAGAACAAATGGATAAATTACTAGAAACATACAACCTTTGAATATTGAATCATGAAGAAATAGAAAACCCAACAGATTAGTAACAAGTAAAGAGATTGAATCAGTAATAAAAAACCTCCCAACGAAGAAAATCCCAGCAGTAGCTGGTTTAACTGGTGAACTCTAAGAAATATATTGAAAGAGAATTAATGCCCGTCCTTATCAAACTCTTCCAAAAAATCAAAGAGGAGGGAACACTCCCAAGCTCACTTTATGAGACCAGCATTATCCTGATACCAAAGCCAGTTAAGGACATTATGAGAAAAGAAAACTACAGAACAAAATTCCTGATAAATATAGAGGCAAAATTTTCAACAAAATCCTAGGAAATCAAATTTAACAGCACATTAAGAGAATCATACACCGTGATCAAGTGGGATTTATCTCTGGGATGCAAAACTGGTTCATCCTACCCAAATCAATAACTGTGACATACCAAATTCATAGAATGAAAGATAAAAATCATATGATCATTTCAATAGATGTAGAAAAAGTATTTGACAAAACTCATCCTTTCAAAATAAACACTTTCAACAAATTGGATATAGAAGGAACATATGTCAACATAATAAAGGCCACATATGATAAGGACACAGCTAACATCACACTCAATGGTGAAAGGTTGAAAGCTTTACCTCTAAGATCAGGAACAAGACAAGGGTGCCCACTCTTAACCACTCCTATTCACTATAGTACTGGAAGTTCTATCCAGAGCAATTAGGCAAGAAAAGGAAGTAAAAGTCACACAAATCAGAAAAGAAGTAGAAATGGCTCTATTTTCAGATGACATAATCTTATATATATATAAAATCCTGAAGACTCCCCGGAAAAATCTTTAGAACTAATAAACGAATTCAATAAAGTTGCAGGATACAAATCAACATATAAAAATCAGTTGAGTTTCTATATATTAACAATAAACTGCCTTCAAAAGAAATAAAAACTCAATCCCACTTACAATAGCGTCAAAAATAGTAAAATACTTAGGAATAACTTTAACTAAGGAGGGGAAAGATCTGTACACTGATGATCATAGGACACCGATGAAAGAAATTGAAGAAGACACAGTAATTGGAAAGATATCTTATGCTCATGGATTGGAAGAATGAGTATTTTTAAAATATTCATACTACACAAAGCAATCTACAGGTTCAGTGCAATCCCTATCAAAATTCCAATGGCATTTTTCACAGAAATAGAAAAAATAATTCTAAAATTCATATGTAAACACAAAAGATGCTGAATAGACAAAGCAATACTGAGAAAAAATGAATAAAGCTGGAAGTATCAAAATTCCTGACTTCAAACTATATTACAAAGCTATAGCAATCAAACACTATAATACTTTTGTAAAAACAGACATATAGATCAATGGAACAATTGAGAGCCTACAAATAAATCCAAGCATATACAGTAACTAATATTTGACAAGGGAGCCAAGAATACTCAGTAGGTTAAAGGATGGTCTCTTCAATAAATGGTGTCGGGGAAGCTGGATAACCACATGCAGAAGAATGAAGTCAGACCCTTTGTTATACTACTTACAAAAATGAACTCTAAATGGATTAAAGACCTAAATGTAAGATCTGAAACCACAAAACTCCTAGAATAAAACATAGAGGAAAAATACGTCAACAACAGCAAAGACCCTTGGCAAATATTTTGAATATGACACCAAAAGCCCAAGTCACAAAAGCAAAAATCAACAAGTGGGATTATATCAAGCTATACAACTTCTGCACAGCAGAATAAACAATTAACAAAATGAAAAAGCACCCTAAAGAATGGGAGAATATATTTATATGCCATATACCAGATAAGAGGTTAATATACAAAATACTTAAGGAAAGTATACAACTTAGCAAAAACACAAATAATCTGATTATAAATGGGTCAATGAACTGAACAGACATTTTCCAAAGAAGACATACAAATGGCCAATAAGTACATGAAAAGATGCTCAACACCACTAATTGTCAATGAAATGTAAATCAAAACCATGAGCTATCATCTCATACCTGTTAGAATGGCTATTACCAAAAAGACAAGAGATAATGTGTTATCAAGAATGTGGACAAAAGGTAACCCTTGAGTACTGTTAGTGGGAATGCAAATTGGTAGAGCCACAAAAAAACAATATGGAGGTTCCTCAAAAAATTAAAAATAGAACTACCATGTCATCCAGTAATCCTATTTCTGGGTGTATATCCAAAGAAAATGAAATCATTATCCGTAACAGATATCTGTACACCATGTTCATTTTAGTATTATTCACAATAACCAAGACATGTAAACAACCTAAGCATCCATTGATGTATTAATGGATAAAGAAGATGTGACATATATATATATATATATGTCATATATTTATACACACACACACACAATGGAATATTACTTAGCTATAAAAAAGAAGGAAATCCTGCCACTTGTGACAACACAGATGGACCTTGAGGGCATTACTGTAAGTGAAATAAGTCAGAGAGAGAAAGAAAATTACTGTATGTTATCACTTATATGTGGGATCTAAAAAAGCCAAACTTATATAAACAGGGAGTAGAATGGTGGCTCCCCAGGGGCTGGGGGATGAGGAATGGGAGAAATGAGAAGATGCTGGTCAAAGGGTACAAACTTCCAGTTATAAGACAAACAAGTTCTGGGAAAGTATAGCACAGCAACTGTAATTAACAATCCTGTATTATACTCTTGAAAGTTGTTAAAAGAGTAGATCTTAAATGTTCTCACTACACACACAAAAAAAGTTAATTATATGAGGTGATGAATGTGTTAACTAACCTTATTTGGTAATCATTTTACAATATATACATGCATGAAATCATCATGTTGTACACCTTAATATGTCACACAACATTATATGAAAATCATATCTCAATAAAGTTTGGAAAAAACTACTTATTATAAAGCTACTGAAGTCAAGACAATGTGATATTGGTGAAATAACAGACAAAACAGTTCAATAGATCAGTAGAGAGATCCCAAAAATAGACTCACACAAATATTGTCAACTGTTTTTTCACAAACGAGCAAAAATTACACTGGAGTAAAGATGGTCTTTCAACAAATGGTGCTGGAACAGCCAGATATGCACATATAAAAGAAAATCTAAACATAAACCTTACACCGTTCACAAAAATTAACTCAAAATGCATCACAGACTTAAATGAAAAAATATAAAACTCCTACAAGATAACATAGGAGAAAACCTAGATGACCTTGTGTATGGCAATGACTTTTTACATACGACACCAAAGGCTCAATCCATGAAATAAATAATTGATCAATTGAACTTAAATAAAATTAAAAACTTCTTCTATGTGAAAGACACTGTCAAGAGAATAAAAAGACAAGCCACAGACTGGGAGAAAATATTTACCAATCACATATCTGATAAAAGACTATTATCCAAAATATACAATGAACTCTTAAAACTCAACAAAATGAAGGGGGCAAGCCCTGTGGCCTAGTGGGTAAGTTCAGCCTGCTCTGCTTTGGCAGCCTGGGTTTGGTTCCTGGGCATGGACCTACACCACTCATCAGAGGTCATGCTGTGGAGGTGACCCACATACAGAATAGTGGAAGATGGGCACAGACGTTAGCTCAGGGTAAATCTTCCTCAAGCAAAAAACAAAATAAAACAAAAAAACCCAACAAAAAGAAAACAACCCAGTTAAAAATGGTCCAAAGACCTTAACAGACACCTCACTAAAGAAGATATACAGATGGTAAATAAGCCTATGAAAAGATGCTCCTCACCATGTGTCATCAGGGAAATGCAAATTAAAACAACAGTGAGATATCACTATGTACCTATTAGAATGGCCAAAATCAGGAAGACTAACAACATCAAAAGCTGCTGAGGATGTGGAGTAACAGGAATTCTCATTTATTGCTGATGGGCATGCAAAGTGCTACACCCATTTTGAAAGACAGTTTGGTGGTTCCTCACAAAATGAACATAATCTTACCATACAATCCAGTACCCATGCTCCCTGGTATTTACCCAAAGGAGCTGAAAACACATCCACAAAAGAGCCTGCATATGGATTTCTACAGCAGCTTTATTCACAACTCCCAGAACTTGGAAGCAACCATGCTGTCCTTCAGTGGGTGAATGGGTAAAGAAACTGTGATATATACAAACAATGGAATATCATTCAGCATTAAGAGGAAATGAGTGATCAAGCCATGAAAAGACATAGAGGAACCTTAAATGCTGTAATTCTGCTGTAACCCAAAACTGCTCTTAAAATACTGTCTGAAAAAGAAAAAAAGAAGAGGCATTCGGTAGGCAAAGCTGGTTCCTGAGTTTTCTGGTGCCAGAGAAAGAGATCTAGAACTTACGTACTAAAAGCAAAACTATTTCACTATTCCAGGTTGCCAAACATGGCTTTGTGTGTCTTCCCTTTTTAAATTTGTCTTTTACACAGTTTTCCTCCATCGCTACCCTCTACCTGCCCCACACCCATGTTTCCTTCTCTGGTAATTTTACAAATTTTTGTAAAATTGGTAAAATGGTATTTTGTAAAATTGGACAAAATATTCAAACTCACTGCATATCCGATCGTACATAGTGAACAAAAAAATGAATTTTTGTCTGGGCCAAGTGTTCTCTCAGAATGAAGGACAAATTTTCTGCAGGTTCCTGAATTAATATGAACTAGTGTCTTGATGACTATGTTATTTCTCTTAAACCGGATCACTGTTTCTATACTCTAGTAAGAATCACGATGCTTTACCCTTTACTCCTCCACTCCCAGGATCTTAATTTGAATATGTCAACCTCTCTGACTGTTATCCAGAGCCAAATCTGTGCTGTGCACCTGGGTCATCCTGCCTATGTGGATCACACTAGCCCAATGGCCAGCGAAATAATATTTTGCCTCGGTCATTCTGATATTTCCAAACCACTGGACAACTCGAGGCAGCCTTGCGTAGAGGTTAGGAGTAAAGACCATTGAACAAAATCACTTGAATCTCTGAAATGCTACATTATTTATCTGAAGAAAATCTTAAGTAAATTTTTTAAATCTCAAAATGCCACAGTTTTCCTATCTATAAAAGGTAACAACAGAAGTGTAAACCTCATAGATTTGCTGTGTTGAGTGAAATATATTTGATACGTAGGAAGAATTCAGTAAATCCAGCGGTTCTTACTTCAGCTATCAATTCAATTTTGAGCTAAATTTCTAGATCAGAAAAGCAAATGCAAGGAGTTCACTTTACAAATTCTCATTTTCTTGATAATGGCAAACACCTGTAATTTACCCAAAAGTCTTCTCACACTCGCAGATATTGGCTTAGAAATAAGAGCGCAGTAGGCAGAGCTGTAATTAATTAGAGAGGCTATACCTATTTGCTAGATTATGTGAGATAATAAACTTTGCTTAACCTTGCACTGCACAATAATTACAAATCTCTCCTTGAGCCATGTACTTCTTTGTGCATAGTATGCAACTCTTCCTTAGCCTTAAAATATCTGTCACACCTGATTGGTCTAAAACAAAACAAAATCCTAGATTGTGTGAACCTCAAATCTGATATTAGTTTAGGTTTGCCATAAATTTTTTCTTTATGGGCATTTTTGAACCAATTTCTTGTCTCATCATTCTTTTCTTAATAAAAGCTCTATTGACATATAATTCATGTGACACAAAAATATCTTTTTAAAGTGTACAATTTGGTGGTTTTTAGTACAGTCACAGAGTTATTAAAGCCACCATAAGTATCTAATTTCAGAATATTTTCATCATCTGAAAAAGAAACCCCATACCCACTAGCAGTCACTTCCTATTACCCCTTCATTCAGCCTCTGGCAACAACAAACATACTATTTTGGATGTTTCATATAAATGGGTCATAAAATACATGAACTTTTGTGTCTGGCTGCATTCACTTAGTATGAATATTTTCAAGGTTTATCCGTGTTGTAGCATGTGTCTGTATTTTATTACTTTTCCTTGATGAATAATATTCCATTTTACAGATATACCACACTTTGTTTACCTATTCTTTAGTTGATGACATTGAGTTCTTTCCACTTTGGGGCTATTAGTTATATCACTGCTATGAACATCAATGTACAATTTTTGTGTGGACGTATGTTTTCAGTTCTCTTTTGTTTATACCTAGGAGTGGAAGATTTTGAAGAATGTTAACATTTTGAAGAACTTTAAAATTGTTTTTCAAGGCAATTTCACCACTCTACATTCCCACAAACAGTGTAGGAGAATTTCAGTTTTTTCACATCCCTGCCAACACTTGCTGTTATGTATCTTTTTGTCTGGGGCCATTCTCAAGGATATGAATTGTTATCACATTGTCTGATTTGTATTTCCCTAATGAATGATGATGTTGAAGTGGGTTTTTTTTTTTAATGTGATTTTTGGTTATATATATTTCCTCTTTGGAAAAATGTGTATTCAAATCTTTGGCTCATTTTTTAAATGTTTGCATTTATGAATTGTAAGAGTTCTTTATATTCTGCATACTAGGCTCTATCAGATATATTATTTGTAAATATTTTCTCCCATTCTGTGGATTGTCTTTTCACTTTTTTCTGTTGTTGTTTAAGGAAGATTAGCCCTGAGCTAACCTCTGCTGCCAATCCTCCTTTTTGCTGAGGAAGACTGGCCCTGAGCTAACATCCATGCCCGTCTTCCTCTACTTTATACATGGGACACCTACCACAGCATGGCTTTTGCCAAGCAGTGCCATGTCCACACCCGGGATCCAAACCGGTGAACCCTGGACTGCCAAAGCAGAATGTGCGAACTTAAGAGCTGTGCCACTGGGTGCCCCTCTTTTCACTTTTTTGATGGTATTGTTTAAAGCACAAAAGATTTTAATTTTGAAGTCCATGTTATCAAATTCTTCTTTTGTCACTTAAGCTTTTGGTGTCATAGCTAACAAACCACTGCCTGATCCAAGGTAATAAGGACTTACTGTTATGTTTCCTTCTAAGAATCTTATAGTTTTAGCTCAGTTAAATTTTATATACGGTATGAGCTAGGGGTCCAATTTCATTCTTCAGCGTGTGGACGTCTACTTCCTCCGGTACTATTTGTTGAAAAGACTATTTTTTCCAAATTACTTGTTTTGGCACTCTTGTCAAAAATCAAATGCTCATGGTGCCAGCTTGGTGGTGCATTGGTTAATTTCACACATTCAGTTTCGCTGGCCCAGGGGTTCACTGGTTAGGTTCCCAGGGGCAGACCTACACACCGCTTATCAAGCCATGCTTTGGCAGGCATCCCACACATAAAATAGAGGAAGATGGGCATGAATGTTAACTCAGGGCCCATCTTCCTCAGCAAAAAGAGGAGGATTGGCAGCAGATGTTAACTCAAGGCTAATCTTCCTCAAACAAAAAAATCAATGCTCATAAATATGTATTTATTTCTGAACTCTTATTTCTCTTACTTGATATACTTATTTGTCTGTATGCCCATACCACATAGTTTTGATTACTATAGCTTTGTATTCGCTTTTGTAATTGGCTGGTGTGAGTCTTCCAACTTTGGCCTGTTCTTCTACAAGATTGCTTTGACATATCTAGGTTCCTTACTTTTCCAAAGGAGCTTTAAAATCTCCTTGTTAATTTTTTCAACAAAAGGAAGCTGAGATTTTGATAGGAATTGCATTGAATCTGTGAGCAAATTTAGAGAGTATTGATGTATTCCATTTATTTAGATCTCCTCTAATTTCTTTCAATGATGTTTTATAGTTTCCACTGTGCAAGTCTTGCTCTTTTTTTGTTAATTCTATTCTAAATTTATACTATTTATACTTTTCTATACTATTATACTATAGGTGAGATTATTTCTTTAATTACATTTTCAAATTGTTCATTGCTGATGTATAGAAACATAATATTCATGTGCTCATTATCCAGCTATAACACTGGTAGTATACCCTGTATTTCTAGTGGCTTTTCTAATGGCTTTTCTAAAATTATACATTTTACAGATTATAGGAGATTTTTATATGCTTTATAAAGTTTTCACATATTTTCATGACATTTGTAAATTGTGGAAAATATCTTTTGTAGAGGATAATCCCTGTCTAATTAATTCGAGGAATGGAGAAACTAGACTTCATAGTGGAGTGAGTATGGAGTAAATTATTATCTTTATGATATTATATAATATTTGGGAACATTTACTTTAGACCTAGAATTTAAATCTTTGCTTGATTTATCAAATTATGATTCTGATTTATTATTTTAGAACCAAGAAGATGAATGAAAAATTTTCTCTTGCTCAATGGTAACATGTTAAAATATATATATCAATAAAATTCATCTTCATATAATTTTAGATAAAATACTTTTAAATTACATGATATATATATTAGCTTCATCAACTGGGAACCAGAAGTAGATAAATATTATCATAATATCCAAGAATATTTTTACTTCACTAAAATTTTAAAATACTTAAAAAAATAAATTTTACTTCAAAACCTAAGAGAATTGATTCATTCTTCTATTTAAAAATTTTAGAGGATTCTGATGTCATGTCCTTCAGGCAATATGTTTGAATCTCAGAGTATGGCTTTGAAATGGAGGCAAAATCCTGATAACATCATTATGTACAGTTTTCCATGTAGAAACTGGAGTCCAGGGAAAGAAATGTCTTACTATGTCTTCCCTAATTTTCTCGAGCTTGGCTGTATGAAGAAAAATGTCTGGAAAAGTTTCTCGGGTTTGTCACCAGATCCCTGAGGAAAATTACTGTTGTGGCTATAAGTTTCCAAGGCAAAAATTAAGTCATTGGGAAAAGTATAGAGACCTTTGTCCTTAACGCATCTGATCTGGATTCTATAGCTTTCATTTCTATTTGCCTCAAAAAGCATCCACATTTTGATTTTACATTTTTAGATTTCCTTCTCTCACTTTGATAAACTAGATTCCAAGTAAGGCCTATCCACAACAGGGTTTATAGTTATGGGCGTAGGGATCCACCTCCTTCTACACAAGACCACTTTTGTCAGAACGTCACTGCTTTGTGATGTGAGGGAGAAGATGATTAGTCTGAGTTAGAATATTATTTTTATAGGGTCAAAGATGCCCCCTCTCCCAAGTAATATCTGGGAGTAGAACCCTGCCTGAGGGGTAAAAGTAATGTATATGGTTTACCCTCAGTTACTATAAAGCAATCACTAATACTAAAGTTGATCTGGTAATTTGGATGGAAACAAAGTTATCTCCATGTGACTAATTTCTGTTTTAGTGATTATATTTCATATATCATAAATCCCTGAGTTGTACTTTATATTTGTCTCAGAGACAAAATTGCTGGCAACTTTCTAACCTTCTGAGGTGCCCTGATCATGAATCATGGTGCATTACCTGTGAGTTGCACTCTACCCATGGTGCCAACCATGACCCACATCGTTAACTTCCAGCCCTGTGAAAACAGTGCAGTCTCAGAATCCTCTGGGGCAATTGCATTCTTGGGACCTTCCTGTTTGGAAGCTGGAGCCAGAAGTTTAGGATACAAGAATAGTTTGAATAAAAACCCCAATGTGTCAAATCTTAATTTCACGGTCTTTTCATATTGACGTTACTCTCAGCTTAATAGCCAACAGAAGAGCCATTGCGCAGGGATATGGTCTAATCTCCTGGCAGTGACACTTTCTACGTTAGTAAGCAATTCCTACAATTTCTTATACTTTTTGACAGCATGCAATCCTTGTCAGTAGCGTGAAGATGAAGAGCATACCACAGATGATTTTCTCACTCTTCCTGTTCTGCAAGTGTTTTTCTAAACCATGTACTTGAAGATCACCTCTTCACGTCTCAGTCAAGGCCCTGCAGTCCCAAATGTCTTCCCGACAGCACTCCGAAACTCATGCCAGTACATAAACACATTCTAAATGGCCATAAGACTGAGCGAGGAAATGAAAGAAATAGTGTAGTCTAGTCTAGTTTTTATCAAAGAATGTTTTACCTTTATTTTATAGATAAAGAATTTGAGACCCAGAGATATTAAATTATATATTCAAGGTAGAAATTTTACTTAATGGTGCAGGTGAAAATGAGTATTCACTATACCGCATTGCTTTTAATACTGATCTCTTTTTATATTTTATTAAGCATCAAGCAGTGATCAAGGCCAAATATCTCTTTGATGGGAATGGATGGGGAATATACTCAAGGCAAATTGTGACTGTATGTAATGAAGGAGCAAGGAGTTGAGGAGCTACCAATTCCAATTGTCAGAGTCAATCCCAAGGTAGAAACATAATGTAGTCTTCAGTATTATGCCTGGTACCTAGGAAACCAGGTGGCAATGGCGGAAATGTAATGGTAGTCAATGAAGCAAGATAGTGTCCTTACGAAGAGAACTTTTCCAAGGCTCAAGGTACACAATTGCTGACTGCGACAACTATTGTAATAGCTACAGGTCACCAAAGAAAGAAAATTTGTTCTAGCAGCAAGCAAAGCAATAAACTGACAGCTGCCCAAAAAGGAGGATAAGTCAACCTGAAACTAAACAATGCAGTTGGATTGCCGTGAACTGCATCAGATAGCTTACCAGCCACCTTGTCAGCGAGGAGAGAAATCTACTTCCCTTAATTTCTGTTTGAGGCTTTATCCAGAGTCTACCCTTTTCTCGCTCTTGTTCTTTCACTTGAATATTCTTAGTGTCCATTGTCAAGGCTTAAAACATTTAATTCATCTGATAAAGGTATAATAATATAGATGCATAGATGCACATATGCCAGACTGGGTTGAGTGGAATAACTATATTAGTATACAATCCAGTCTGAGAAATTCCTGAACATTGTTGTTTTCGGAAAAGCTTTTTTGCGGAAGTACCAAGCCAAGCAAGAAAACAAATCAGGATAGCCCACAGGTTTCAAGTTTTAGTTAATTAATGAAGATTCTATTGTGATTTATTTTATTGTATTTTCTTATTCAAATACAAGTTGCAATTCACTGCCTACTTTTATTTACATAGAATTATTCTTGAAAAGGAATACTACTATACAGTCTCATTATAGAAAATTGGAGCAAAGCACAAAACAACCTCAAAAATCTCCCATGATTCCATCATTCACAGATGAAAACTGTGTGTATCTTTCCAGGTTTTACAATCGCTCACACAGTTATACTGCAATCACACTCTCAATATTCTTGTCTTCATTTTTATTTAATAATATAAATAATAAGGTTAATTATTCTTGAGCAACATACATGTTCAAGTTATAACTGTAAAAGAATAATAATATACTGGGAAAAGCATGAGTCATGGACTCTAGAGACAGATTGCTGGAGTTTCAACCCTGGCTCCACCACTTAAAGCTGTGTGGCCCCAGGCACATGTCTCCAATGTGTCATGCTTCAATGTTCTTATTTTGTAAATAGTATTTTAGGTAAAATCTATAGTATCACATTATAATCACACACCATACTGCATGCTCATGATCCCCATAGTTTGATTTTTGAGTTGCTTCTACTTTTCTTTTCCATTTTTTTTACTTTATTATTTTTCCTTCATTTATACAGAATTCTGCAATGACCATTCTTCTAGCTATTCTGAAAAACCTTAGTTATTTCCTTAGGATAAATTCTCAAGTGTAATATTGTAATCAAAGCTTGTGTATCTTTTGAAGATTTTAGATACATAAGACTAAATTATCTTCTAGAAGCACTAGACTAATATACATTTACGTTAATATTATTTGAGGGTTTCCTTGAACCTTTCCACCATGGACATCTGGGTGTGTGTGTGTTTGTATAGAAATTAAATATATTCTGGAGAGTATGTATGTATATTTTAATGTTTGTTGGTTTGACAGGACAATAATTGAAACAAATGGATTCTTATTGCTTACATTAGCTGCACTTTAAGCTTCTGAAGAACAAGGCCTCCCACTGTTGAAGGTATTCACTGTGAAAAACACCTATTTTCATCCTTTTTCACAATCATGAACCTAGAGATAGATAATATAGTCATCTCAACCCACTAAGAAATTGGCTAAAAAATTCTAGGAAAGAGAACATTTTTCCTTTCTCTCCGTTATGAAGAAGGTAGGTTGTGAGTATTTGTAGGGCCCTCAAATATGTTTGCAGACTCAAGTCACTCCAGCTGGATGGACTGAAAACTTCAGACTGAGAATTTAGTTTAACACTAATCCCGCACTTAAAGTACTTCCAAGAAACAGCAGAAGCACCATCAAATCTCTCAGACTTGACTCACCTTCAATCGAGGCTCAAGAATTTCCATAGATAAATCTTCAAGAAATCTGACTACCAGAAAAAATGAAACAAAACCAAAAATCTCCCTCTTTCTTTATACACACATAAAGGGGAAACACACATCAGAGTTCAGTTAAAAAGCAGCTGATCTGACTTAGAACTGACCCAGAAATGTTGAGAATATAACCCTGGATTTCCTGCTTGTTTCCCAGTTCTCAGAAAGCATTGAATCCAGATAAATATGGAATGTGAATTTGTGGATGCTGTAACAAGCAGGTTGTATCTGCTCGTCAAAATCATTTGACGACAAGCACATTCTAAAAGATGTGAGGGATGGAGAGACAGATTGCCTGAGAGAAATGGTCCACATTAACATTGTCCTCATTTAGTGCAACTGACTGGGCTCCTTGCAGTAGATAGGCCTGGAAATTGTCTGCAATTTTGTGAGATACTGAAATATTTTGGCTGTGTGTTGAATTACTTATATTGTATTTGTTTAAATTTACTAAATTGTTATGGGAACTAACTGTGGGTAATATGCACAAATTAAAGTGTACAACTCCATAGGTTTAAATATGTATCAACCTGAATAAACTATCCAGTCTGAGATGTACAGTATTACACATCTCCCTAAAAGGTTCCCTTTCGTTCTTCCCAATCAATATCCCATTTCCACAAAAATAACCACCATTCTTACTTATATTACGTTCTCTTTACATTTCCTGTTCCTGAACTTCATGTAAGTGAAATCATACTATGTGTATATTTCTAGTGTAGAGGTGCCGGACTTCTTTTGCTAAACATGAGATTTTTGAAATTAATTCATGTTGTGGAGTATTTAAAATTTGTTTTGCTTTGTTGTTTCTTCTTTTCATAAAATTTCAAACTTACATAAAGTTTATGAAGATAATGCAAGGAAATCCACATATAATCTGTACCTCAATTTGCCAGTAGTTTACATCTTGCCCCATTTTCTCTATCTATCTATCTATCTGTAACTATCTATCCAGATATTTTCTGAACAGTTAACATGGTAACTTGGAGAATTATCTTCTATTGCTCCCAAATACTTATTTGCGCATTTCCTAAGAACAAAGACTTTCTTTTACATAATTACATTCAATTATTAAATTATCGCAACCAGGAAATTTAGTGTTGAGTCTATACTGTTACTTAAAATACAGTGTAAAGTCAAATTTCAAGTCCCATAACATATTTTTTTAATCTATTTTTCTTTCCAGACTAAGTCTCCTCTAGCATCATACGTTGTATCTGGTTATTTTCCTTCACTTTCTATTAATCTGAAACAATCCCTCAATCTTTCTTTGTCTTTTATAATATTTATAGTTTTTAAGAGTAATGATCAGCTATTTTGTAGACTGCCTTCAGTTTAGGTTTATCTGATGTTGACCATGTAATACACACATTTTAAGCACTTTCAGTAATACCACTAGAGTACTGCGTCATCCTCGTGTGTTAGAGTAGAAGCTTTGTCATGTCAGTTTGTCCCAATTTCTCCCAGTATTGCTATGTTAACTTTGATTAAAGTTTCTCCACTGTAAAGTTATTTATTTCTTTCTTTGTAGAAAATAAATAATTTGTGGAGAGGTTCTTTGAGATTACATAGATATATTGGTCCTTAATAAAATTTTACCCAGGAGTATTTGTATGCATTGAGGATTTTGTAAATATTCTTTTTGTATATTTTAGTTGGCATTCTACTCCAAGGAGGAACTGATTCTCCTCCACTGCTTACATACTTTATTTATTTACATACACGTGAATTCACAGATATGATTCAGTGAATTATAGTCAATTACTTTCATTATTTGCTTTGATGCTCAGATGGCCCCACAGATGGTCAAGATTTCTGTGCCCTTTAGTTTTGCTCCTTTCATAAGATTAAGTAATTCATTACTTCCTGGCACAAAATTATATTTCAAGTTTATCAGGTATTTTCCTTGCCCCTGCCCTACAATTAGCTGTGACCCTTTAAGTGTATCTGGATGGCAGATGTGCTCATTGCTACTGGTATGTCATGGTTTCCTCCCTCTCAGCACTCTCAACAGACAGAGAATATACACATATTTCTATACACATGTCTACATATTTTCTGTATACATACAAATAGAAAAATGACTGACATCTGTTATTGCAATTATAAAAAAGAAAATAAAGTATTGAAGATACAAGTAAAAATCAAGCAAATTTAAAAATGATTGAGAGGATCAGAAAAACGAAATGTAATTTATTTAAATTACAAAAGGAATTGAAATTTAAAAAATCAATGTATGAGTTGAACAGCAGATTAGACTTACATCAAAATACAATCAGCAAACTGAGAGATAGTCCTTAATGGAACACAGAGAAGACAAAGAGACAGGAAATATTAAATAGAAGTCTACAGTGCAGGAAAAACAATTGAGAACATCCAACATATATCTAATTGGATGTCTAGAAGAATAAAAAACTGTGAATTTGGACCTTTTTATATTTGAATAGATAATAGCTGAGAATTTATCAAAACCAACAAATTGGTTCACAGATTCAAACAGCTCAAAAACTTCTAAGAAGATAAATCAAAAGAAATCCACAAAAATGAGAAAAATAAAATGCGAAATAAGAGCATATTCAGGACAGAGTGATTATGTTAAAAGAAACCAGAAAAAGTAATCTGTTTACTTTTGATGGAATTAGAATGGAAGGAAACTTTTAAATACTACATACTGGTAGTAGGACAGTAGAAAAATAATTTGCATTATCAGCATAGTAATTATATTCAACATTCAAAAGGGTCATAATATAACTATACATCCATAAAGTATCTTTTGATGAAAAACCAAAGTTATTTTTTGTCAAAGAAAGCCTACAGTAATTAAAAGGAAAGTGATGTCAGGTTGATAAGAATGGAAGTGCAAACCATAGGTAAAGAAGTTAATGAATGTCCGGAAAAATTCAAGTGAACACTAATAGTATAAAGCAATACCAATTACATATTTTGAGGATAGAAAAAGAGGATAAAAATAAAATATGTGATAACGAAAAAACATAAGTACAAAATGTTGTAATACTCCCTTCACTTTTAAAAAGATAAAGAACAATAAATTAAAATAGAAGACAGTATTAGCAAGAAAATAATATAAAAGGAACAAATAAATTTGAAAGTAAATGATTAATAATGTCAAAATATATTTTCCACAAGACCGAAAAAAAGGAGGATGAATATGTATACAACTTTATGCTACATCTTTTGCAAAGAAACAGGGAAACCTACCCTATTTAAAAGACAAAAATAATCTCCAGAAACAGACCCTGAAAAAACACAGGGCTTGGGTTTATCTGACAAATACTTTAAGAAAATAATCATTAATATGCTTAATGAGCCAAAGGAGAACACAGACAGACAAATAAAGAAAATCAGGAAAAGATATATGAACAAAATGGGAATATTAACAAAGGGATAGAAATCATTAAAAAAAAATTAGAAATTCTGGAGCTGAAAAGTATAGTTACTGAATTGAAAAATTCACTATAGGTATTCAACAAAAGAGCTGAGCAGGCAGAAGCAAGAATGAGATAATTGGCAGACCAATTGAAATTCGTGAGTTTTAGGAGCAAAAACATAAAAAGAATGAGGAAAAGTGTACAGAGCCAAAGAGACTTATGTTACGTGATCAAGTGGGCCAATATATGAATTATCAGAGTCCCAGAAAGATAAGAGAGAGAGAAAACACCAGAGTTTATTTTAAGAAATAATGCCTATAAACTTCAGAAATTTGAGGAAAGATGTGGATATAGAAATACAAGAAGCTCAATGAACTCCAAGTAGTATCAACCTAAAAATCTCACACTGAGACACATTATAATCAAACTGTCAAAAGGCAAAGGCACAGAGAGAATCTTGAAAGCACCAAGAAAACTCATACATAAAGAATTATACGTCATGGCCAACTGGAATTTACTCCTGGAATGCAAAGACGATTCAACATATGAAAGTAAATTAACATAATACACCACTTTAACAGAATGAAGGGGGAAAAGCACGCCATCATCTCAACTAATGTGGAAAAAGTGTTTGGCAAAATCCAGTACACTTTAATGATAAAAATCACTCAGCAAACTAGGAATAGAGGGAAACTACCTCAACATACTGATGGTCATCTATGAAAAATCCACTGACAACATCATATTCAATGGGGAAAGACTGAGAACTTTTCCTCTACAATCAGGATTCTTGTTTTCACCAATTCTATTTAACATAGTACTAGAAGAGCTAGTCAGAACAATCAGGTAAGAAAAGAAATAAAAGCATATACATTGAAAAAGCAGAAGTAAAATTATCTTTGTTCACAAACAACATGATTCTATATAGAAAACCTTACAGTTTCTCTATCTATATATAAAAAAAACTTAGGACTAATAAGTTAATTCAGTAAAGTTGTAGGATATAAAATCAACATGCAAAAATCAGTTGTGTTTCCATTCTATGAAGCCAACATCACCCTGATGCCAAAATCAGAAAAGGACAACACAAAGACGGAAAACTACAGGGCATTATCACTGATGAACATAGATGCAAAACTCCTCAACAAAATTCTGGCAAACCAAATACAGCAATATATTAAAAAGATCATATGCCATGATCAAGTGGGATTTATACCAGGGACACCATGATGGTTCAACGTCTGTTAAGTCAATCAATGTGATGCACCACATTAACAAAATGAGGAACAAAAACTACATGATCATCTCAATAGACACAGAGAGAGCATCCAACAAGATCCAACATCCATTTGTGATAAAAACTCAATAAAATGGCTACAGAAGGAAAGTATCTCAATATAATAAGGTCATATATGACAAACCCACAGCCAGCATCATACTGCATGGGGAAAACTGAAAGCCATCCCTCTGAGAACAGGAACAAGAGAAGGGTGCCCACTCTCACCACTCTTCTTCAACGTAGTACTGGAGGTTTTGGCCAGAGCAATTAGGCAGGAAAAAGAAATACAAGGAATCCAAATAGGCAACGAAGAAGTGAAACTCCCATTGTTTGCAGATCACATGATCTTACATATAGAAAATCCTAAAAAATCCATCGGAAAGCTACCAGAGGTAATCAACAATTACCGCAAAGTTGCAGGGTACAAAATCAATGTACATAAATCAGTAGCATTTCTATACTCTAATGATGAACTAACAGAAAGAAAACTCAAGAACATAATCCCATTCACAAGGGCAACAAAAAGAATAAAATATCTTGGAATAAATTTAACCAAGGAAGTGAAAGACCTATACAATGAAAACTACAAGACTTTCCTGAAAGAAATTGATGATGACATAAAGAGATGGAAGGACATTCCATGCACATGAATTGGAAGAATAAACATAGTTAAAATGTCCATACCACCTAAAGCAATCCACAGATTCAATGCAATCCTAATCAGAATCCCAATTACATTCTTCACAGAAATAGAACAAAGAATCCTAAAATTCATATGGGGCATCAAAATACCCCAAATTGCTAAAGCAATCTTGAGAAAAAAGAACAAGCTGGAGGCATCACAATCCCTGACTTCAAAATATACTACAAAGCTATAGTAATCATAACAGCATGGTACTAGTACACAAACAGGAACACAGATCAATGGAACAGAATTGAAAGCCCAGAATTAAAACCACACATCTTAGGAGAGCTAATCTTCGACAAAGGAGCTGAGAACATACAATAGAGAAAAGAAAGTCTCTTCAACAAATGATGTTAGGAAAACTGGACAGCCAATTGAGAGAGAATGAAAATAGACCATTCTTTTACATCATTCACAAAAATAAACTCAAAATGGATCAAAGACTTAAAGGTAAGACCTGAAACCATAAGACTTCTGGAAGAAAATATAGGCAGTACACTCTTTGACATCAGTCTTAAAAGGATATTTTTGGACACCGTGTCTTCTCAGACAAGGGAAACAATAGAAAAAATAAACAAATTGGTCTTCATCAGACTAAAGAGCTTCTACAAGGGAGGGAAAATAGGGTTGAAACAAAACCACAACCCACGAACTGGGAAAAAATATTTGAAAATTGTATATCTGACAAAGGGCTAATCTTCATACTATATAAAGAACTCACACAACTCAACAACACAAAGTCAAAAATCCAAATTGAAAAATGGGCAGAGGATATGAATAGACATTTCTCCAAAGATGATATATGGATGGTCAGTAGGCACATGAAAAGATGCTCATCATCACTGATCATCAGGGAAACGTAACTCAAAACTATACTAAGATATCACCTTACATCTGTTAGAATGGCTTAAATAACCATAACAAAAAATAACAAATGTTGGAGAGGTTGTGGAGAAAAAGGAACCCTCATACACTGCTGGTGGGAATGCAAACTGTTGCAGCCACTACGGAAAACAGTATGGAGATTTCTCAAAAAATTAAAAATAGAAATACCATATGACCCAGCCATCCCACTACTGGGTATCTATCCAAAGAACTTGAAATCAGCAATTCAGAGACCCATGCACCCCTATGTTCATTGCAGCATTATTCACAATAGCCAAGATGTGAACGCAACCTAAGTGTCCATCAACTGATGATTGGATAAAGAAGATATGGTATATATATATATATATATATATATATATATATATATATATACACACACACACACAATGGAATACTACTCAACCATAAAAATGGATAAAATCTTCCTTTTCAAAACAACATGAATGGACCTTGAGGGTATTATCTTAAGCGAAATAAGCCAGATAGAGAAAGACAATCTCTGTATGACTCCACTCATATGCAGAAGATAAACAAACACATGGGAAAAGAGACTAGATTAGTGGTTACCAGGGGAAGGGGGGGTGGGCACAAAGGGTGAAGTGGTGCACCTATAATATGACTGACAAAAAATAATGTACAACTGAATTTTCACAAGGTGTTAAACTATCATAACCTCAATTTAAAAAAAAGGTTAAAAAAAAAAGATTGACATGAGTGAATGCTGGCAAGGCTGAGGAAGAAGAAACTCAGGCATTATTTCTGGCAAATAGTAAAGGCAGTTTAGAAAAGAGTTTGGCAGTTTCTTAAGAAGTAAAACATACACTTGCAAGAGGAACCAGCCATTCTGCTCCTAGGCATTCACCAAAACATGTATGTCCATAAAGATATGTGTACTATGAATGTTCACAGCAGTTTTCTTTGTAAAATACAAGCCAAATGTCCATCACCCAGTGTCTCCACAAACAAATTGTGGTGTAAGCAGGCAATGGAATACTAGCCTAACTTAAATGTGAATGAGAGAGTGATGTCTGCAAGATAGCTGAATAAAATGTCCCTCACTTGAATTCCCCTCTCAATGACAATAATTTGGAATTCATTCACAGACAAAAGTGCCTTTGTGGTCGCTGTGGGATCTAGGTAACAGACTGTAAACTCCTGGTGCAGCCCAAGAACCCAGAAAGGAATTTTGAGAAGACAGATCTGCATCCAGGTGGATGCTCACTGACCATGGTCCCAGGTGTAGACCTGGAAACAGCTCCCTGGACCAAGGAATCAGCTGCTGCCCCATTTGGCTTTGGTTCTGCCCAGCACCGTACACCAAGGGATCCAGGGGTCTTGCCCACCAGTGTGTTGGATAACAGGCATATAGATCTTGGTCCCAGCTGTGGATCCTGACATAGCCTGTGAACTGGCTCTACCTCCTCTTGGTGCCCCTGAAGAACACTGATCTAGACAATCACCTGAGAGAAGAGAGACTTTGAGAATTCCAGGTGTCCAGGGGAGAAGTTCCAGCACACCACTGGAGCAAAAAAAATTCCAAGATGGGATGCTTTGAGGAGGGTAAGAAAAACAATCCAACATTACCTGCATCAAATCTTCCCCAGGCAGTACAACGAAGCGCCATGAGAGACCTGCTGGCCTGTGATTTCTCCCATAGAGGTAAAGTGAGGGCCTGTGAGTAAGGGCCCAGCTCCCCAGCTGAGCAGGCTGCCCAGAGGCCCATTTCTCTCTCATTCTATGCAGAGTACTGAGTTGTGAATGCATGACTGGAGGGCAGCAAACAGCTGAGAGAACAGCCAAGGCTCAGAACAGAATGTGTCAAAGGGACTCAGATCCTACTAACAGCTTCAGGGACTCCATCAGGAGGCTTGCCCTTGAACCGCTGGGGCCACCTCGCCACAGGTCCCCCCACCTGGCCCATAGGCACCCCCAGTGCTTGGTATATCTCACCCGCACATACCCCCATCCCATGGTCAGCTCCTTATGCATGCTCCCAGTGTGGGCAAGAGCAAGCTTTTGTAGACAGCTAGTGAGCACTCACAGAAAACCAGCCTGATTCTGTGGAGCTGGGAGAAACCATAAACTTGAGCATACACCACCCACTAGGGAAAGCAAAAGGGAGGCTGTCAGCACTTTGCCTGGCTCTGCAGATGGCGTGATATTGATGTGGGGTCGGTGAGCCAAGGAGTCGAAAGAAAGGTTTCTTGGACTCTCAAGATCTGGCAGTAGTGCTCTTTTTATTTAGAGAATAGTGTGGAATAGCATGGGGACAGGACCCATGGGCAGTCAGAGCTTCTGCTGCCCTGAGTTGAGGGTTAGGGCTAATTTTATAAGGCATGAGTACATGACTTATTTTTACTGGAAAAAGAAAAGATGATGTAAAAAGCCATTAAATGATTTCAGTGCAGATGGGATCTGGTTATTGTGCGGTCATCTAACTTTTAGATACGAATCTGGCCATATAGATCGGCATGTAGGTGAGGATGTCCTGGGCTTCTCTCCCTGGGGCAGCCCTAATTCATACCATAAAAAAATCCACTGGGTCATATAGTTTGGCATGTAGGCGAGGTCACCTTGGGCTTCTCTAGCTGGGGCAGCCTTAATCCACATCAGTATTATATATAGAAAACCCTATAGTCTCCACCAAAGACCTGTTAGAACTAATCAATGAATTCAGTAAAGTGGCAGGATACAAAATCAACATATAGAAATCAGTTTCATTTCTATACACTAACAACAAACTATCTGAAAAAGAAATAAAAAAAGGCAATCTCATTTAAAATAGCATCGAAAAACATAAAAAAGCTAGGAATAAGTTTAACCAAGGATGTGAAATATCTGTACTGAAACTATAAGACTGGTGAATAAAACACAGGTAAATGGAAAGATATCCCATGTTCAAGGATCAGAAGAATTAACATGTTTAAAATGTCCACACTACCCCAAACCATATACATATCCAACGCAATCTATCAAATTTCAATGGCATGTTTCACAGAAATAAAAAAATAAATCCTAAATATCACATGGAACCACAAAAGACTCCATATAGCTAAAGTAATCTTGAGAAAGAACAGAGATGGAAGTATCATAATTCCTGATTCCAAACTATATGACAAAGCTATAGTAATAAAAACAGTATGGTACTGGCATAAAAACAGACACACAGATCCGTGGAACAGAATTGAGAGCCCAGAAATAAACCCTCTCGTAAATGGTCATCTAATATTTGACAAGGGTGCTAAGAATACTCAATGGGAAAAGGATAGTCTCCTCAATAAACGATGCTAGGAAAACTGGACAGTCAAGATGCAAAAGAATAAAATTGAACCCTTATCATACATCACACACAAAAATTAACTTGATATAGATTAAAGATTTAAAAGTAACACTTGAAACTGTAAAACTCCTACATAGAGGAGAAGCTCCTTGACATGAGTCTTAGCATCAATTTTTTTGGAGATGACACCAAAAACACAAGCAAAAAAGCAAAATCAGCAAGTGGGACAACATCAAACTAAAAAAGCTTCTTCATAAAAAAAGTAACAATTGACAAAATTAAAAGGCAACTTCTGGAATTGGAGAAAATATTTGCAAACCATATATCGTATAGGGTTAATATCCAAAATATATAAGAAACTCATACAACTCAATACCAATGAAACAAATAATCTGCTTTAAAAATGGGCAGAGAAACTAAACAGACATTTTTCCAAAGAAGATATCTAAATGGCCAACAGATCCATGAAAAGATGCTCAGCATCACTAATCTTTAGGGAAATGCAAATCAAAAGTATAAGGAGATATCACCTCACACCTGCTGGGATGTCTGTTATCAAAAAGTCAAGAGATAACAAGTGTTGGTGAGGAGGTGAAGAAAAGGGAACTCCTGTGCACTGTTGGTGGGAATGTAAATTAGTATAGACACTATGGAAAACGACATGGAGGTTCTTCAAAAAATTGAAAATAGAGCCAACCCTGATGGCCTAGGGGTTAAATTTCAGCCTGCTCCACTTCGGTGGCCTGGGTTCAGTTACTGGGTGTAGAACCATGCCACTTGTCTATCAATAGCCATGCTGTGGCTGTGGTTCACATAGAAGAACTAGAAGGACTTGCAACTAATAAACAACTATGTACTGGGGCTTTGGGGAGGAAAAAAGGGGGAGAAAAGGAGTGGAGGATTGGCAACAGATGTTAGCTCAGGGAGAATCATTCCCAGAAAAAAATAAAAATAAAAATGCAACTGTCATATGATTTGACAATTTCATTTCTGGGTATATATCTGAAGGAAATGAAATAAGCATTTCAAAGAGATGTCTGCACTTTCATGTTCATTGAAGCCTTATTCACAATAGCCAAGAAACGGAAAAATCCTGTGTCCATCTACAGATGAACAGATAAAGAATCTGTGAGTCCCATATTCAATGGACTATTATTCAGCCCTAAAAAAGACAGAAATCCTGTCATTTGCAGCAACAACATGGATGGGCCTTATGCTAAGTGAAACAAGTCAGACAGAGAAAGACTAATACTGCGTGATCTCACTTATGCATGGAGTCTAAAAACGTTGAATTTATAGAAACAGAGAACAGAACAGTGGTTGCCAGGGGCTGGGAGATGGGGGAAATGGGGAGATGTTGGTCAAAGGGCACAAACTTCTAGTTATAAGACAAATAAGATCTAGGGATTTAACGAATCGCAGGGTGACTTTAATTAACAATATTGCATTATATACTTGAAAGTTGTTAAGACAGTAGATAGCAGAGGTTCTTACCACACACAAAAATGGTAATTACGTTAGGTGATGGATGTGTTAACTAACCTTATTGTGCTACTCATTTTGCCATATATATGTGCATCAAATAATCACATTGTACACCTGAAACTTACACAATTTTATGTCAATTATATCTCTATAAAGCTGGGAAAAAATGAATGAACAGTTTATCCGTGCAGTAATATTAATACATTTCAGAACTATTATGCTGAGTGGAAGAAGCCAGCCAAAAGAAGCACAAACTACAATTGCATTTACATAAAATACCCGAAAAGATAAACTAATCTTTGCGGTAGAAAGCAAATCAGGAGTTGCCTGTGGATGGTGAGCAGACAGAGGAATGAATTACAAAGGAAACTTGGAGATCATGGAAAGTTCAATATCTTGATTTTGGTGATAACTTCTTGTGCCTATACTCACCCAATTGTACATTTTAAATATGCCCAATTAATTGTATGCTATTTATAACTTTATACGTTTATTTCAAAAACTTACAATTTCTTATTCCATTTTGGCACCTCCCTTTGCTCCCTCATGCCTCAGCTCTCAGTCTAAATTTGGACACAGTCCAGGATTGGAGATGATGGGAATATATTCTGTTCTTTCTTTTCCCTTTATTGTGCTATACTTCCCTCTTCCATGTCTTATTGGTACTGGTTGTAGGAAGAGGAAAGATGGGAGGAAAAAGGGCAATAGAGAAAAGGCTTCTTTACTTAAATAATGATCTTTGTATTCCTCTTTTTGCTGAATGTGTTCTGTAATGGAAGACATCCAAATGTTTGCTCTTTCCTGTGGAATACTTCTATGAGTTCTTTTTTTTTTGTTTGTGGGTTTTTTTTTGCTGAAGAAGATTTGCCCTGAGCTGATATCTGTGCCAATCTTCCTCTATTTTGTATGTGGGTTGCCACCTCAGCATGGCCACAGACAAGTGGCATAGGTCTGTGCCCAGGAAGAGAGCCCAGGTCGCTGAAGCCAAATTTTTACACTAGGCCACAAGGCCAGGCCCTGTGAGTTCTTGATACACTGTCCTCAATAGACCCTAGGGAGTTCATACTATTTGACAAGGGCCAGGGTCTTTTGTGCCATCTCCTTAATGACTGCTTTGTAGATGACACCTTCTTGCTCATTCTGGTCATTTCCTTGGGTAGGGAATATATCAAGACAGCTCATATAGCCTTTTTTTCTTTGGTGTCAACATGGCCTTCAGGAAAATTACTCGGTTCTAATTGTAATAGGCTGGATATGGGAGATCAGAAAATATTGTCAAAGGATCCAATTAGTCACCTTCTTTAGAATGTCGCGGCATTTATCTTTCACTCTCCTTGGGTACAATATTTCACTTCAGATTCCAACACAATAGAAAAAGATGTGTGTGTGTGTATGTGTGTATACACTTCACACTTTGAACTGCTCTTTCACTTTTAGTGACTTGAGGGAGGGAGAGCACATTGCAGGAGCTTCATCTGCTACCTTTATCCCATCCACCTCTCAGTCTCCTTCTCCAATGACATGATCTTTAATTATTTTAATAAAACTGTCAAATCACTGGGAAGGGTTATCTGAATTATTTCTCTGTGTCAAACATTTTCTGGAGAAGTCCTGAGCAGTGAGTAAATCTGCGGTGCTGACTGAACGTGTGAGATCTTCTCAGACAATTTAAGTGATAAGCACCCTGCTTAGATGTGGAGCTGGGACAGGTCGAGAAGTCTCTGTATTCACTGAAATTGAGGATGAACAAGAGTTAAATAAATAAAGTGTCAGACAAATAGATAGCATAACATATCTAAATTGACCTCTTAAAATAATTTAAAAATCCAGAAGATGATGACTTTTGGTGTATGGCTCAGACACTAGTCCAACTAATTCTCAAAGCATTAGTCACAGAAAATAGAGTAAATACAAATACATATTAAAACCTAAATCATTATTTTCTATAATAAAATTCAATCACAATGTGTGTATGGAAAATCTAGTAACATGAGTTCTCCAGAATTTCCAAAAAGTAGTGCAACACATTAAAATAAATGACAATATTGCAATACAAATTAACATAAGACATACGTTTGACAACTATTAAAACCACATGGAACTTCTTGTGTTATATACACATTTTAAAGGAATTTCATTTATATTCCTTAATTGAGCATCAACAGAATAAACAGTGAGACAAAAAAGGTGCATCCTTCAGAAATTGCTTTGCATAATTTGTGCAATAAATGTAAAGTTTGAAAGGGAAAGCTGAATTGCTTGACAAATAATTCTTATTACCATCTAATAATTTGATAGGCATGATAAAACATCAAAAAGCATAGAGTTTCTTAAATAACATACTGAAACTTAAATACGTAAAAGTTACTTCTAAGAAAGTTAGACAAATCAAGGTGTTTTTGGAAGAAAATCTACTGTCTTAAAAGATACTTATTCTATGGGGATAATATAACTTGTAATAGTATTTTTCATGCCAAAAGAAAATACATTCCTTATTTCTTTCACTCATTCCCTCTCCAATACCTGTTGACTACATTTCATTTCTATTCAATAAGTATATTAGCCAACTTTGTGCCATACATAGAGCTAATCCATGGTCAGACAAAAGTAACCAAATGTTTAACTAACAATAAGCAGCTCACAGTCTAGGGCAGGCGAGCTAACAAAAAACAAAAATACAGCGAGATAAGCAAGATGTAGAAATATTTTAATGCTATAAAGTAACTTGCCCAATGACAAATAGCAAAGAAGTGGCAGATGTGGGTTTTGAATCCATGGCTATAAAACACAAAACCTTGTGTCATCACAAGGGGGCCTCCCAATGCTGGCTGTCAGTTTGAGGAAATAGGGTTAAAATATGGAAATAAGAACAACAGAAACTGATATAAAATCTAAGGCAACAAATACATGATCATTTAGAAAACAGATTAAATTGTGTTGAACAGATACCTATTTTGTATGTTTTTTAGAATAGACTTATCTACTGTCCAATACAAGGATGACATCCCTAATGTTAGTATTTAAATGTTTAGTCTACTATTATATCATAGCTTTGAATAAATGCATTTTATGTCCCCTAAATATTACATATTTGTATCATCAAAATTAGTTTAATCAGCAAGTTGTACTTTTTGTTATTGACATTTATTTCTATGCATAATACACTGTGACCTTTGTGCTAAGAAATACCAAGTCATAAAGGTTCACCGCCAACATCTATTTTAATGACATCAAAAAATAAAATATTTTAAGCTCCATAATATAAGTGTACCCCAAATCCAAATGCATTTTGAAAAATTAAGAATTTTTAAAACTTACAAGCAGGCTTAATGGCACAAATACGTTTAAAAGTGATTCAATTAAGATACCACTGAAGTGTCAAAAATATTTTGGGGGCCAGAGGAAAGTTGCCAGAGAGTAAGAGAAAACTTGGCAGCAGCTTGCATGGATTGATAATTGTAAACACTTCTGACCATCAGTCAGAGTTAAAGCAAATGTTTGTTGTGACACAGAAAACTAGGAATGAAGCAAGAACTTAGATCATGTTTTCTAAAAGGTTCTTACAGAATAAGCACAGGCATTTTGTTGCCTGTTGAGATTATGGGTAGATATTTGAAATTTACTGGAATGAATCAAGTAATCACTCAATTCCTTTGTTTGGCCTCTGTGGGTAAATATAAAAGAGAGAAATGGCTACATCTTTAGATATTGGAAATAGTTTTAGTATCAACATTGCACAATTAACTTTTTCACTTATAAATTGTTAAAAGAAAAATATTTACAAATTATTTGCTCAAATTTTATCAATCTAAATGCCTACGAGTTTGAGTTACATGATGCTTGTGCAACAAGATAATTAGTAAATATAAGCTGTAAGGTAACATTCAACTCATTCTGAAGTTTCAATCTCTCCAACTTCACACACTAGTTCCATGACATTAATATATTATTGTGATATAGATAGTTAATATTAATTTAAGATATTATTTACTAGCTGTTAACCAGTTTCTCCCAAATTATATTTATTTTACTATTTAAAAATAAAATTGTAAAATACTTGCTTTAGTTTTTAAAAATCTCTTGTATTTATAAATATAGTTGGGGGCCAGCCCCGTAGCTGAGTGGTTAAGTTCGTGTACTCCAGTTTGGCGGCCCAGTGTTCACTGGTTCAGATCTTGGGTGTGGACCTATGTGCTGCTCAACAAGCCATGCTGTGGCGGCATCCCACATAGAAGAACTAGAGTGACTACAACTAGCATATACAATTATGTACTGCGGTTTTGGGGATAAAAAAAAGAAAGGAAGACTGGCAATAGATGTTAGCTCAGGGCCAATCTTCCTCACCAAAAAAGAAAAACAAACCCAAAACAACAGTTGATTCTCATTCTTCAAAGTAATTATATTCTAGAAAGTAATCATGAACACTTAATTAGCCAATACTGAATTATTACTCCTAGCAGAAATAAAGGATTAGGCTCCTGTGAGCCTCTGGTCATATTTCACCAACTAAGCAATACATAACCTTGTATTTTGTGCGTTTGTATTTTAAGTCATCTTATTTAATATATATGGCTGATTCATTAATACTGAATTCATGGTCAACAGCAACATAACTCATGCCTGAACAAAGTTTATCTAACACACGTATTTTCTCCATGAGGCACATCACAGAATTCTTGTGCTTAGGAATACTAGACAGTACTTCAGCTCAAGGGCAATTTTAACAGCAAAATCACCAACAAAGCACTTGGAAATGCAAAAAAACTCAAAAAACAATGGGATTAAGTACACCCTGTAAGGACACTTGTTCACAGCATGAGAGCTGAAACAAGAAAGCAGCTCCCCTCCTGTTCCGCCTCAGCTGGGAACGTGCATGTCAAGCGATGCACATTTTTCACTGCTCTACTTTTCCAAATGCCTTGGAAGCAGCCTCAAGTATTGCTTTGGGGGTTACAAATAAATTTTAGTGTCTAGGCGAATTTGCAAATATGGAATCTGAAAATAATGAGGCTCGACAGTATGATGATATATCTGTATGTCAGGTGCAGCTATATTCTCTGTATTTTGAGGAGTTTCTTTCAGGCTTGAGATGAATGACAACAAACAGATTATGGCATTTTGCTGATCCTCTCCTCTCAGGCCCTTCTTTACAGAAATACCTGAAGTAAATATCTCTTGTCGCTGTTATGAGTAGTAAGGTTACTATTGTTATGAATAGTAAGGTTACTAGATGCAGTGGCTGGCTAGCAGGATCTTTTGACTTTCTGAATTATAGATTACTAATATTTTGATCAAATATTTTCCCTGATTTTGATAAAAAATTTTGGCATTAAATACATGTATGAGACATGAATGGGTACAAATATATATAAGGAGAACCAATAATGACGTCATGTGCACCAGTGTGCTGTTACAATTGATGCCTGTCCTCATTGATCAGGGTCAATTTTAATTGGTCAGACATAGCTTTCAATTGATCAATCTTATGCTATATCATTAAATATTTTGTATATCATTCCAGTAGGTAAGTATATGTACATTTTCCTTCTATTTCCATTATACATAATATTTCATAATCTTAGAATCTATTAATAAAATTGAACAAAAATACATTTAGGTTAAAGGTCAGCAATTTTATATTAGAATGAAGAAAACTAGAAGAATTTGAAAAGTTTACTAAATCTCAAATTTGCATGGGAAACGAGTAGAAAAAGAAAAACCAGAGAATCAAGACAAAAGGCTAAAAAGTGTATGTTGAAATTGATATGACAATCTGGAAAAGGTAAAACTATGCTAACAGAAATCAGATCAGTGGCTGCCAGAGATGGAGGATCGAGGGAGGTGATTGGATACAAAGAGGCACAAAGGCACTTTTTGGGGTGATATAGATTTTTTAAAATGGATAAATTTAACAATGTTAAGATTAGGGACTTCTGTTCGTCAAATGACACCATCAGAGAGTAAAGTAGTCCACAGAGGCAAGGAGGTATTGCAATTGCTCCATCTACAAAGTACGTGTATTCAGGACACCCAAGGAAAAGGGCTGAAGACTTGAACAGATATTTCAAAGCCAAGGGCACCCAAACAACTAAGAAGAATCTGAAAAGGTCCTTAAATGCGTTAGTCATTAAGGCAATGCAAATTAAATCCCATTAAAAGAGGCACCAAAATAGGTAAAATAAAAGGAAAATATGGGAAATAGCAAACATAAGAAAGGATTAAAACTCATGGATCTTTCCCACACTCTTCCATGGAGAGTAAATTGGTTCAACCATTTTGTAAAACTGGTATTTTTTACTAAAGTTGAATATATGCATACCATATAACCCCTCAATTCTACTCTTAGGTTTATTCTACAGAATATGTTCTGCAGAATATATTCTCTGTCTATATCTACCACATACATTTTTATGTTCATCAATAGACTTGTACCAGAGTGTTAATAGCAACACCTTGAGTAAATTCTAAAACTGGAAATTACTCAAATGACTATCAATAGTTGACTGTGTAAATAAGTTGTGGTGTTTATGTGATGATGGAATTCTATAATCCATGAAAATTAATTGACTACAACTATATTCAACTAAATGTTTGATTTTTACAAATATTTTATTGAGCAAAAAAGAAAAAAAACAAAAGAGCACATTCTGTAGGACTTCAAACAAATCTGTGTCCAAAAAAGGAAAAAAACTTACCTTTGTTGGAAAGGGGTTTGAAAGGGGCACAAGATATACTTCTGGAATTCTGGTAACACTGTGTTTCCTGATCTGGTTTCTGTTTACATACATTTTTTCATTTTCATAAAAATTCTTCTAGCTGTTTAATAAGATTTCTGAATATTTCTGAGCAGACATTATATTTCAGTAAAAAGTTTTAAAACACATAGATGTACCCATACACAAATAGGTGACTTCTGGGAATTTAAAATTTTTCTAATCTTAATATATTTGCTTATTTCATTTGTTTGTTTCCCCAGGGGTAACTGAGACTCACCCAAGCTTGTTTACTATTGAAAAGCTCTGGATTTTTGCGTAGCTGGTGGAAAGACGCTGACTGCTCTGGCCTTAGAACGTCTGTGAGTGTTCTGGCTCACAGAAGGTCCATTCTTTTGAGTTTGCTCTCTTTTAAAAGTACCTGCTTCTGGGTGTCTTTGCAATAAACTGGAATGAAATGTCAGCGACTGTTTCCCCTTTAGTCTTCAAGACTTTAACTATCAAGCTTACTCAAACTTAAGACCCTTTTTAGCTTTAATGTCTTATATATGATTTCAGCTAATAGGATTATTAGAGACTGTCTTCTGCTGTTTCCTAAGAAGGACAAAAAATTACTACCTCATAGGTAAAAGGTTTTTATAAAATTCTCTATCTCACAGAGCTTAATCTCATGTTTGTTTCTAGTTGATTATGAAGCTTTCTGTGATATGACAGCTCTGACACTAATCCTATTCGAAATCTGTCGGGATAGCCCCCGAAATCTATGGAAACTTCCCATCCCTATCTCAACTCTACCTTATTAATTTTGCAAATAACACAGAAATACTAATTAAACACCTTTCTTATTTTCTAAATATTTGCTACAGATTTAACAGTCTTATGTTTTACACACTAGTTTTCAATAGATCAGCCATTGTATTTGTTTTTGTGACTTAGATATTATAAATATAAATGAATTGAAAATATCCTCTAAAAATCTGTGAAATTAACAGTTAATAATCCATGGTCTGTTATTAAGGAAGCTTAATCTCACACAAAATTGTGAAAATAGTGCTGTGCTTTTTCAGGTGCTCATTTATTTCCTATGCAGTAAACATTCACACCTTTTTGTCTTATAATCTATTAACTTTTAAAATTTATCTCAGTAAAGTTATGTCCACACTAACTTTTAGATAACTTACCATTGCTTCTATTGTCATGATTCTCAAATGTTGGTTGCATAAAATTTACTGGACTGTTTGTTTAAAAACGGAGATCACCTGTATCACCATGTTCATTGCAGCATTACTTACAATAGCCAAGATATGGAAACAACCTAAGTGTCCATCAACGGATGAACACATAAAGGAGATATATATACTTGCACACTCACACACATACACACTGAAATACTATTGAGCCATAAAAAAGAATGAAATCTTGCCATTTGCTACGATATGAGTGGACCTTGAAGACATTATGCTAAGTGAAATATGTCAGATAGAGAAAGATAGATACTGTAAGATCTCACTTATATGCAACACCTAAAAACAAAACAAAACAAAAGAATCAAACAAAAAACAAGCTCATAAATACAGAGAACAGGTTGGTGGTTGCCAGAAGAGAGGGTTTGAGGGTGGGCAAAACGGGTGAAGGGAGTCAAAAGGTACAAACTTTAAGTTATAAAATAAATAAGCCATAGGGGTATACTGCAAGGTGGATAGAGTTAATAATACTCTATTGCATATTTCAAAGTTGCTAAGACAGTAAATCTTAAAAGTCCATATCACAAGACAAAAAAAAAGAACAATTTTTGTAACTATATATGGAGATGGATGGTAGCTAGACTTATTGTGTCGATTATTTCACATTGTTTACAAATACCAAATAGTTATATTGTACACCTGAAACTAATATAATATTATTCATCAATTATATCTCTAAAAAAAATAGAGATCATTCCCATACCTCATTCCTGGAGATGCTGATTTTGCAGGACTAAAGAGAAAATGTCACTTCTCCAAATCTTTTGCTTACTCTCAAAGCAAAATTTTGGGGTACTTCCCACTGGTGTTTATGTTGAACTTTGTACTAACTCTACTGTAGTTTTTATTATTTTGTGTTTTAATCATTTGTCTACATGTGTCAATTTCTAACCATAACTGTATAATTTTGAAGGTAGAAAACGACCTTGAGAAATTCACCCAGCATAAGTTTCTCAAGCTCAATCATGCATTCACTGGTTCATTAAAAAGAAGTTTTTGTTTGTTTGTTTTTTTATTTTCATTATCTACTATGTTCTAGGAATTGGACTAGATATTGAGTTACAAAAACAAAAAACTAAGACTCTGTTGTTGCCCTCACACGTGTAAAACTGCTCTTATTAGAATTACCACTATTCCAGCTACTACTAGTGGTAACAGCAACAGGAACAATCTACCACAACAGCAATAACAAAATATCTATGGAGTCTTTATTATAAGAACATTACTGTATTTTGATGACTACAGCAACTTGTTGAGTTAGGAATTATTAATGACCTTATTGCTTCTCCAGCAGAAGAGGAAATTAAAACTCAGAGAGGTTAACTAAACGTTTCAAGTTCTTCCAGTCAATATTCTCTCAAAGCATCATGAATAGAGTAAAAGTAAATGTGGTAACTCTGCGAATAGAGATTATTTATGTGAATGATGGATAAGGAACTATTATCTAATAGTGACGGTAGTGGGTGTGGATCAAGAAAAGCTTCAGGGAGGAGGTGACTCTGAAGGAAGAACAATTAGGTATTTTGCAGATAGAGATGGGTGTATGATGAGGGTTAGGAGGGAGGGTATTGTATATTATAGGAAGAAAGGAAAAGTTAAACCAAGCACTGAGGTAGAAACACATTTCATGCAAAACTTGAGGAGCATGGTGAGAATGGGTCATCTGGTGAGCGGTCACGGGGCTCAAAGGGAATCTTGAAAAGGTGGCTTCAATAAAATGATGAAGCAGACAATAGTTACAGTGGTTTCAGTTCTGAAAGCTAGATTTCTTGGTTCACGATTATAGTTTATGAATAGATTTAGATTAAAATAAATCAAAGAAGATTGAAAATGAACAGACATAACTGTTTGTCTCACAAATTAAGATTTAGGTAGCACAAAGTTCTCCCCCATATTTACCAAAAAAAGGTAAAAACTTTTATTTGAGATGTAGTAAAAGTTTCTTATCCAATCAGTCTTGATTAACTCTGAGCACAGTAGCTCCAGCACCTAGAAATATTTGTTAAATACATAATTGAATGAGTGATGTTAATTTATGCAGTGGAAGGCGATGGTTTTGTCTGGATTATGTCACAGGTCTAACAACTGGAAGTGTGAGCACGAAAGAGAGAAGATTTCTTTATTCTCATCATTATTTTATTTTAGAGCTTTATAAAGAGAAAACTGATCTTTAATTCATAAAAAATAACTATAAGAAATATGGTCTCGTTATTCATAAAATATTTTATTCAGTTGTTAAATGTCCTTAAAATATATCTTCAGAGATGCACTAAGTTTTGTCATCTATTCTGCAGCTTGTCTTCTGCCAGTTGAAGGTTTATGAATGTAACAGTTCAAATTAAAATTGCTAATCCTGGACTTGAAAAAAAAAGACAGTGAGAAATATGCATTCATATTTTAACTGGTACATTTGACTCAGAACAACTAATTCTGTCAAGTAAGAAAGCACCCAGTGCATTCTTTCTTGTAGATGAATGAAAATTTTTCACAGAATGTTTAAAATCTTCTCATATACAACTAAAAGAAATGACTTAGTGCAGCCCCAGCATACAAGTGTCTTATTAAAACAATGTTCTTTGGAAAACTTTATCAATGAAAGAAGACGAATGGATTTAATTAGACCTTAAGGAGAAAGAACACCAAGCACAAGGATAATTACATCAGAATGTGTTAATATCTATCTTGGTTAAAAGACAAATCAGACACTTAAGTACACAGAAATTTAAATAAAAAATCTTGTCCAGTAAGTAATCTACAGATCATCTGGACTCCAGATGGGCATGGATAAAGGGACTAAATTCAATGCCCCTGGCAAAAGGCACTGCTTTATCATACTTCAGTAATTGCCATAGTGGTATGCTATGGAAATCAAGGTCTACTTATTCAAGAAAATAATATAGGGGCCGGCCCCATGGCCGAGTGATTAAGTTCTCATGCTCTGCTATGGTGGCCCAAGTTTTCACTGGTTTGGATCCTGGGCACGGACATGGCACTGCTCCTCAAGCCATGTTGAGGCAGCATCCCACGTGCCACAACTAGAAGGACCCACAACTACAATATACAACTATGTACTGGGGGGCTTTGGGAAGAAAAAGCAGAAAGAAAAAATAAAATAGATTGGCAACAGTTGTTAGTTCAGGTGCCAATCTTTAAAAAAAAAAAGAAAATATTATGATTTTTTTTGCTGTGGAGACTACCTCATGGCCACTGCCATTTCCTAAACTTACTGAAGGACTTTTCTAAACGAATTCCCCACGCGTCCTTCTTATGTCCTTATATCCTCCTCAAATTCACATGGTGAAATTCTACTCGGAAGTAAACATTCAATTAAAATGCAACTCTTCCATATCCTCCATGGGCTTTTTATGACTGACTGCGTCCTTTTGAGACCCATATAATTTCCCTCTCTGTTTCCCCAGAGCACTTTGCAAAGACCTTTGTTACAGCACTTATGCTGATGTGTCATTCTCTTTCTACACATCTTTCTACTCAAGTGGATTGGGAAAATTCAAGAGCAGAGAGTATCTCTTTACTTTAAAGATTTTTCTCAAGAGAGTGGTACATAGTAAATGATGAATGAAAGTTTCTTAATGACCACACAAATGTAAAAATGAATGAAAGATAAAGAAACAATCAGTCAATGAATAGATGTATGAACTAATTGAAAAGTTTTGGGAGGCAGCCTAATTATCCTCCTTGCTTCCACTAACGCTTTTATTCTATCCATCCTCACCTCTCTATAAAACCTGTGTTCCTGTGGTCTGCCTGTATCATTCTCTATCTTTTCTTATTGTTAATATCTATTATCCCCTACGTCCATTTTTTTCTTTCTTTCAGTTTGGTTTCTTCTCCACCCCTAATCTCACCATCTCTTGATGTCTTCAGTCTCCATTTAACTTCTTGGCATTTCAATTTCTTGGCGTCTTCATCTACTGAGATCATCAACTTTTCTATAAGTTCATCTACTTCTTGGTTTTCCTCATTATCTGAGGTTTTTTCTCCTTTAACATCATAACTTGAAACTCCCATTCTTTAATCTTATCTTCCTATTCACCATTCTGTTGTCTCGATCATGCACAGATTTCCAGGCCCTTCTCCCCTCTACTTCAGTTCTTTCCACAAACCTTTCCTCCTTTCCCTCTCCAGCTCACCATGGTTCATCACAGCCAACGTTCCGTTAAAAACATTCTCAGGACTCTTACCATAACGTTGTGCCTGCCAGCTTAGCATCATCTGAGAAAATCTCAGAATTTCTCAGAATCATACAACTATAAAGTAATGTTTTTCATCTCAAGTCTGCCAATCATTGTGTTCTTCCAGTGTTTCCCTCTCCTGTTCACCAGAGTGGCAAATCTCTGACTCTTCAGCTTCTGTAACTTGTGTATTCCAATCAAATCACAAATGTTTTTGGTGATTTTCAAGTGACTTTTTGAATATTTTCTTTCTATCTTGCTCTATTTTACTCAATTAAGTTATAGTTATCGTTGAGGTTTGAGATTAAATATCACTTTCTTTATTCAGCTATTCCTGATGCTCTAATTCAGGTTAGTATTCCCTCCACACTGTCCTTCACTCATTATAGCTTTATTTTTTGGTAGCATTTCGATTTCTGACTTAATTGCACCTCTTCCTCAATATACTGCTAATAACATAGGAGGAATGAATATCTCTCTTAAATTTTTTTCCAAAATAATACATGAAATAGTTAAAATATCTAATGATACAAATGTGCTTATGACATACTTCTGCCCCACAACTCCCAGCATCGGATCTTACTTCTCAGAGGAAATTGCACTGAACTATATAAACTGTTTATTTATATTTTCTAGGAGATGACCTCATAGCTTCATATAATATACTCATGTCATTGCTTTCTGAGCTTTTTATTTAATTTTATTTAATTAACTTTACAATAATAGATCAAAATTTAACTTGGCCTAACTCAACTCTTCCTCTTTCTTAATTTACATTTATGTTTAAAAATTATATTTATAATATCTTTGTAAATTTTAATAATTTACCTAGACTTTTATTTCATGTTTTTTTTTTTTTTAAATTTGTGTGGTCCAGGATCAGTAGACTAATCTTTTGACTCCTCAATTTGTTCCATGAAAATGTAAAACCTGAACACATCTTTCTCTTATATGCCTTCATTCTACCTTCAAAATTCTGATAATTGTTCTTTTAAATTTTAAAAATTGATAACCTATACATTCTCTCTCATACTCATAATTGTCTATAATTTATAGCAATATGTACAAGGAGACTTTTCCTTTAATACTAAAAGAGCTGACAGATATCAAGTACAGGGCCATCTAAAAGGTGACCATATTCCCTTCTGACACTTACCCCATCACTTTTTCCAACTAGTCAATATAGCCAGAACATTAGTGTTTACAGCAATAAATGTGTAGATGTTTTATGATCCTATTGTGGAGGTCTAGGGTCTCTCCATACCCAAACTGAGGACATGGACTCAGCAACGTGTTAGTAAACTGTCCGTCTCTCAAAAAATAAAGACTTTTTGAGTACTTGCAAATTTCTGTGCTAAAAATACTTATCTCTTTCAGGTTTTTCAAGCTACCAGCCTAATATCACAGCTTTGTTGCTGGGAAGAGATACACTGATCTGCTCCTTGTAATCAATACAAGCTGGCTCCAGGATATGCTGAGTAGACTTGAAAAAACCAAAACCGAAAAAAACTTGTAGAGATCTGAGGAGCCTGCAAAGAAGGGATGCTGGCCTCTCACTTTCCAGCTGGATGCTTCGTGTGTCATTCGAAGTGGAGGAAAGGTGTGTGAAAATATTCTTAAAAGAATTTGGCATGTATCCCTTTTAATTAGAGGTACACATGAACATAGAGACTAAATTATTCTGGCCATAAATTCAGGGCAGGGAGAGTGGACAGTGATGGTGCAGCCTACAGTTATTACATCTGTATTGGTTAAGTTGTGTTTCCTCAGCTCCAAGTGAAGCCACAGAAGGTTCTATTTGCCTTGGTGGAAACTAACCAGAGGGTCATGTAAGGGGAAACATAAGGGGAGAAGAAAGTTTCCCTTGATCCTTTTAGGGCCCTTGATGGGTCTGAAAATTAAACTGACAAAGACAAATTAGGAAAAAGTGTAGATATTTATTTAACATAAGTTTTATGTGACATGGGAACCTTTAAAAGGATAAAGACTACCCCCAAAATGGTTAAACCTGTGTGTTTTTATGCTAGGTTTGATGAAGAATGGGAAGTCATGGACAGCTATGATGGGGCAAAAAGTATGAGCTAAAGTATCGTAAACTAGGAAATTATCAAGGCCTGTTCATTCCAATATAATGTCCTTTCCTCTGGATATACAGAGGGCACCTCTCACATAAAGGGCTTATGACCTGCTTCAGGGGAAAAGGACAGGGGAAGATCAGAAAGACCTTCCTACTTCTGCTGTGTTCTCAAACCCCTTTAGCTTAAAGTATTCAATATGTCAGGATGAAATATTTTGGGGTAGCATTTCCTGAACCCCATCAGTTGCTTGCGAGGGTCAGAAGACCTCAGCAATAGTAGGATATTGAGTATACAACCAGGACTAATTGCTGAGGGAACTATGGAGGACATCAGGCAAGATGAGAAAACAGTGAAGTATCTAGGTTGAGTTTCTAAAGAACTTTCACATCTATGCTCCATAAAAGAGCTGGCATTGGGCTCTTTCCATCATTCCAGTGATCATGAAGAAGAACACTATGAAGACACTTGAAGAAGCTGATTTACAGACTTCATTAGCAAATGAGACCTTTGTATCGCATTATAGACCTTTGCCAAATGGTCATAGCTGACTACAAGAAGAACTGAGAAATGTAGTTCTGATTCTGTGCAACAATGTGCCTACTAAATATTAGAGGTGAAACAGCACATAAAACATTGACCAGCTTAAACTAGTTTTGCTTCCTTAAAACAAGTTGTTGATTAATCAAACCTTCCTGAATAACAGAGATAGTACAACGTATGTACCAGGAGAGAACTCATAGTCCCAGGATGACCCTGGAACCAAGAATCTTCAGAAATGATGTCACCTGAGACTTTTAGGAAGCAAGAAGTCCTTCAATAAAGAAAATGTGGCTTCTAGAAGCCCAAGTAGCTTGATTACCATATATGGACTGATTCCAGACTAGCTAATCAGCTTTGCCAAGTTTGCCTTAAATTTTGACCCAAACCTTGCATTGGGGAGACAGATTTGAGAGTCTTGTTTCCCATCTCCTCTTCAGTCAGCCCTGCAATAAATCTTTTTTCTTTTCTCAAAAGCCAGTGCCATAGTATTGGCTTCTATGCATGTTGGGCAGCAAACGCTTGCTCCGTAACAGAAGGACGATGGGACATTATGGGACAGCAGTCTCTGTCACACACGCTTTTACTTTACTTTGATATTTCCAGGGTTGTCAGGTGACATATTTTCTCTCTTGCTGCAGTCCTTCCATAAAAAGTCATGTGCTGCTTAACGACGGGGATAGTTCTGACAAACACACCATTAGGGGATTTCATCATTGTGTGAACATCATAGAATGTACTTGCACAAACATAGATGGTATGGCCTACTGCACACCTAGGCTATAATGAAACTAATCTTATAGGATGGCCGTTGTATGTGTGGTCTGTCATTGACCAAAATTTCATCATGTGGCGCAAGACTGTAGTTAAGCAAATGCTCAGTCTACTTTCTTGGACCAGAAGTTATAACGTGTAGCTTGGTGATCAGTGAAGCTCCAGCTTCAATTAGCAAGGGCTGAAAATATATTTGCTTGCTGAATGAATAAACTAATAACTAGATTGAAAAACAACTGGCACATAATAGTCACTAAATAAATAATTCCTTTTTCTTAATTTTCTATTATTATTTTTTAATTGCAGTAACATTAGATTCTAACAATATATAGCTTTCAGATGTACATGGTAATATGTTTTGAATTCTGTGTAGATTACATCATGTTCACCACCCAAAAACTAATTATAGTCCATCCCCCGACATGTGAGCCTAATCACCCTTTTTGCCCTCCCCTCCTTCCCCTATGGTAACCACCAATCCAATCTCCATTGCTATGTGTTTGTTTGTCATTGTTTTCATCTTCTACTTATAAGTGAGACCATTCGGCATTTGACTTTCTCCCTCTGACTTATTTCACTCAGCATAATATCCTCAAGGACCATCCAGGTTGTCACAAATGGCCAGACTTCATCATTTCTTATGGATGAGTAGTATTCCATTGTGTATATACACCACATCTTCTTTATCCATTCGTCCCTTGATGGGCACCTAGGTTGCTTCCAAGTCTTGGCTATTGTGTATAATGCTGCAATGAACATAGGGGTGCAGGTATCTTTATGCCTTTGTGTTTTCAATTTCTTTGGATAAATACCCAGCACTGGGATAGCTGGATCATATGGTAGATCTAGTCTTAATTTTCTGAGGATACTCCATACTGCTTTCCATAGTGGCTGCACCAGTTTGCACTCCCACCAGCAGTGTACGAGGGTTCCCTTATACTTCCTCTTCTAGCAAAGTCAACTGGTAATTTCTATATGCATTTAAAACAAGGTATAGACATCTTTTTTTTAATACTACAGATATTAAATTACACATGCATTTATTAAAATGGAAACTTTATTTAATTAAATTTAAATGTTCTGAGTCCTAAATTGTAAATATTCTCAAAAAATTATTTTCAATATTTTCTTCTCTAATATCCTTAATGAATCCACTCATAAACTAATACTTTATTTGATATTTATCAAAATACCACTGATCAATCATAATAGATGTAGTTTTCAGGTCAATTAGCCAAAAGCAAAACTATGATCATTCAAAGCAGTAAACTAAAGTCCACTATAATGTTTTCCATAAAGTTCAACTTATAATTAGAGAGATATGTGACATGGACAAAATAAAGATGGGGGAGATTTCACTATGTTATCTCAAGTCTCATTTCACTTCAAAGATTTCCTGTGGCTGATCAATAAAAAAAACAGTTCTAAACCACAATAATTGCTGCATTACTAAAAGATACGCCAGGTAGATCAGAATTAGGAAAGATTTCTGTTTGCAAAATACACACAAAGCCATCCGTTTTCTAGTGTTATATGTAGGTAATGTGTCAACAGACAAACCCTCTGATGCTCAAATTAAATACTAAATATTTTTGCACATTTCAGGACCTAACTAATGATATGCTTATTTTAAGATTATCAGTACACAAAGAGTATGGATTTTAGAATTAGCCAAATCTGATTTTTATAAAATCAGCCTTATTATGATGTAACTGACATGCAATACAATTAATTGATTTTAAGCTTACAAGTCAATGATTTCTGGCAAATGTATATATTTATGTAACTACCTTAACAATTGAGATATAAAACATTTTGTAACAGCTTCCTCATGCCACTTTGCAATTAATCGCTTCCTCCGACCCCTGGTCTCTGGAAACCACATATCTGATCTCTGTCACAATTGTTTCTCCTTTCTAAAATTTTATATAAATGGAAAAATTAAGTAGGTGTTCCTTTCTCTCTGGGTTATTAGCAAAATGCTTTTGAGATTCATGCATGTTTTTGCATGAATAATCAAGTTTGTTCCTTTTTATTACGAGTAATAGTGGAATATTCCATTTTCTGGATCTAGTCTACTTTGTTTATTCATTCAGAATTGATGAGCATTTTGGCAGTTTCTAGGTTTAGCTATTACATGTAAAGCCATGATGAACATTTGTATTTAATTCTTTGTATGGACATATATTTTTATTTTTATTTGTATAAACCCAGGACGGAGATTTCTGGCTATTATAGCATGTGTTTAATTTACCATGTTTTCCAAAGTGGGTGGTAGGTGTACCATTTTGCATTTCCACCAGCAACATATGAAAATTGCCATTGCTCCACTTTCTTGCCAACACATGTATTGTCAATCTTTTTTAATTTTAGCCTTTGCAGTTGTGTGTAGTTGTATCTCGCTGATGTTTTTACTAGCATTTTCCTATAACAATGATGTCTAGTATCCTTTCATATGCTGATTTGCCATTCTTTGATGAAGTGGTTTTTCAAATCTTTTGCTCAGTTTTTAATATGGTTGATTATCTTACTATTATTGAGTTGTAAGAGTTCATTTTTAGCATTCTAGACAGGTCCTTTATGAGATACATGTTTTGCAAATATTTTCTCCCAGTCTGTAGCTTGCCTTTGAATTTTCTTAACAATGTCATCTGATGAGTAAGTGTGTTTAATTTAGATGAATTTCAATTTAGATTGGTTTTTTTGTTAAAGGTTCAGACTTCTTGTGCCCTAAGAAATTATTGCCTAACAAAAATGTTGTTTTTTTTTTCTGGAACTTTTATAGTTTAGCTCATAGGTTTAGGTCTGTTATTAATTCTAAAGTAATATTTGTCTATGATATGAGGTAAAAGTCAAGGTTCAGTTTTTCCAGATAGCAATCCAAGGATTCTAGCAGCATTCATTGTAGAGATTACCTGTTCAGTATTATTAAACTACTTTGCCCCTTGTTGAAAATCAACTGATTGTGGGTCTGTTTCTGAATCTTCTATTTTGTTCCATTGATTTATGTGTCTCTCTCAGAACCAACACCGCACTCTCTCAATTGCTGTAGTTTTAGAGCAAGTCTTGTAATCAGGCACTTTAAGCCCTCTAACTTTGTTTCTCTTTTTCAAAATTGTTTTGGCTACTCTAGGTAGCTCATGTTTCCAACTAAACTTTAGAACCAGCTTCTCAGTTTTTAAACAGCTTTTAGTTTCTAGAAAATTGTCGAGTTTGTAAGCTCCAGCACTTATAAGCTCTGTTGCCCTGGTTCTTAGGGAATCTATCAGTCTATCCATTTTCTATATTTATAAAATGGAAAAAAAGTTATCAGATTCGCAAAGGACTTTTCTGAGTTAATGAGATAATGATGATAAATAACCTCTCAGTTTGTCTGTAACATATTAGACATTCTATAAATGTCATTTCCCTTCAGTGTGATTTTACTTTCCCCAAACATGAACAGCTTAGGTTGCTGTGCGTTGACAATTATTGGATTTTAACTGTTTCAAACTCATGTAAAGACAAATTTAGGTGCAAATCTAAGTTCTTAAATTTCACTAAGTTGATTTCATTAACAACTTGTTACATATGTCTGTAGTAAAGACTCCAAAATTGGCTAACGCAAACATAAGTGCCATATGGATGGATTTTTTTTTTTTTTTGGATGGTTTTGCACTGTAACCAGTGCAAATATTGTTGAATGGAATTGAATAAAAGGTGTCATTATTGGTCTTCATATCCTTGAATAGAGGTAATTATTCATTCATAATTTCTTCTCCCACTACTGTGCATTTATAAAATGCTAGTTTTAGCTCATTCTACAAGGCAATATTAAACATCTGTATTTGAATACTCTTGGTTAATGACTTGAGTGGAAATAATGGATATAATCTGCAACCCTGAGCAGAAGTTTTACTTGTGGATGAAAACCTGTGCGTACTTGGCAAAATCTTTACCACTTCTCAGTGCATTTCCATTGGGTATCAGAGACTCTGCCACCTTTCTTACTTCCTTGCTTTAAGAATTTAGATTTATCAGTTTTTGCTTTATTTAGATAAAAAGTATCATATAATGGTGTGAAAAAATAAAAGTAGACAGGTTCTGATAGTGAAATTTAATAACATTTGCTGATTTATAGTAAATGTTTGGATTTCCCAGGGTGGTACATATTCAAATTCTGTCTGATAAACTCTCTCAATATTATCACACTGGCTCTAGGTGTTTCAACTACCTCTGATGTGGATTACTGCTAAATGGACCCCTCTAGATCTGTATGACTCAAACTAACATTTATAATTTCCCATAAATATATTTTTTGGATGTGTTTAGGCAACTTAAAATTAACTTGTTCAAGGAAATTATCTCTTCTAATTTGTTTTCTATAAACTTTGTCTTTACATTCAATTGACTTTTTCTCATTAATAAAAACAATATAAGTTCAGTGTAAATAACATGAGATGACAAAACTCTAAATATGAAATATAAATCAGCTTTAGTTTCATTATACAGCAGAAATCACTTTTCTATCCATCCTTTTTTAATGCACACACATCTATTAATATCATATATATTACAATATCTTATAAAATTACTGAAGGAGATTGAAATAAATACATATACATTTTGTCTTATTTTCATTACATCATGAAAAAATTCCACACCATTTAATAGCCTTTGAAAATATTTTTTTTAAGTACATAACAATTTATCATGTAGATAAGCTATTGCTGGATATACTGGTGTTTATGCCTTCCTTTATAAATTATACTGCAGTAAACATCTTTTACATGTATAGTTTCCACTGATTGTAACTTTATCATAGGCTCTTTGTGGACAAATAAAGGATCAAGTATGTAAATCTTAAAGATTTTTTAAATATAGTATCAAATTGCAATTCAGAAGAATTGTATTAATTTAAACTGATACTCACAAGTAGAGCAAACTCTTACTTCCCTCGATTATTATCATTTTTGAAGGCTTTTTTATTTTACAGGTAATTTTGCACTTCACATTAATTTCATTTACTGTTTACTGGTGAAGTTAAATATTTTTATATTTATTTTATTGTAATACTTTTATTATTATAATTTACTACATTTTCAATTTTGAGATTTGCCTCTCTATGTACTTTTCTTTTTAAGTTTTCTACTAATATTTTCAATTATTTATTGGAATTCTTTACATGTTTAAAGATGATAATCTTTTGTCATGGTGTCACATTTGTTTTCAAATTTTTTCATAAGCCTCTTCTCACTTTTACTCTCTTCTGTATTCTGGTAGAATTTTACATCATGATTCACTTGATTTTCTTTATTATTATTTTTGCAGTTAGCTGTCTTCAGTGAAGAATTTATTTCTTTTTTGTCATTGTTTCTACTTATTTTTAACCAGTCTATTTTCATCTCTGTTTTAATCTCAGCCTATTCACATCTATTCCTCACAGTAGAATCTATTTTAATGACGCCAAGTAGTTCTCTAGATTGTCTTGTTTGTTATGTAAATTATTTTCAAATTTATGGTCTCCATTTGTGTCTTCAAGACACGTTTCCTTTTCCTTTATGTTGCAGGATTTTTATGCACCAGTGTGCTAGTAATTTTATTTTCCTTTTCTGCCCATATCTGGATGAAGAGAGGTCTATTCACAGGGTGGTAGATTACTAATGGCCTCTACCAGTAGTTATTTGTGTGATGGCTTCTTCAGCTCTCAGAGAACAGACCTGAAAGCCAGGTTGATATTTACACTCATCTTGTAGGGATGCATTCTGCACGCCTCGTGGAGGCGCATCCATCAGGCAACTCATGCTTGCCTTCTTTCTACCCTGTCAGATACATTTCTCTCAGGAATAAGAGTGATTTTTCTAAAGACTGAGTTTGAGAGAAGGAGCAGAACATGCTTGGATCAGCTACTCCTTTTCTTCTTTTTGATATACTTACCTATAGCATACATTCTATACTGCACTTGTGTTCCATACGAGGCCGGAATCCCACAAGTCAGCTTATGTATGCTCAGCACTGCCAATGACTGTGAATGGATCAAATCTGTCTAATTTTGGTGTGAAGTACGAGGCAGCCCACTTTACTATCCTGAAGCCATATTCTCCAATATCATCTTTAACTGTCATAAAGATAATTTTAAACTCCATCTGCCTAATTTCTCTGTTTTTCATATTTATTAGTATTTTTAACTTAGGAGCAAAAATTGATTTAATTATACTACTGAAGTTCATGGCACATCTTTACTATTGACATGTCTCCTTCAAGTAACAACTCCAATGTGTTCCTTACATTTCTTTGTATTTAAATGTTTTTGGAAAATGTATCCCAGTGTTTTCTATTTATTTTTAATTAACATAAACAGCTTCATGTTTCGTATCTCACCGTCTCTCTCTATTTTTTCTTATTATGCATTGTTTTCAGCATCCAACCATGTTAGTAGGTGTATAACTTAGTGTTTAATTTGTGCAACACTGCTTCTTATTGTTGCATAAGAACCATGGTACATGTTCACGGCATTTTGCCACATCTGTTTAATTTTATGGATACTGAGATTATCTCCAACTTTGAGCCACAGTTAGTGTGGCAATGAACATCCTAGAACATGACTCTCCCTAAACCTATAAGAAGATTTCCCAGGGATATACATCCAGAATTGGAATTGCTGGTTCATAGAGCGTGTTTTATTTAATTTGAGTAAATAGTGTCAGAATAACTTCTTGACGGATGTCCCGGTCTACATTCCCTCCCAGAGAGGATGAGGGTTTTATATACCCGCCTTCCTGCTGGTGTTTGATGTTATCTTATGTTATAAATGTTACCTAATAAGTCAAAAGTGAAATTTCTTTGTTTTAATGTGAATTATTCTGATTGCAAATGTTTATGTATAGCTCAGTGCCTTTAACTCATGCATCTCTGAAGCCACTATTATTACTTTAGGATTTAATTCTGCTAGTATATTATTATTATTTTTTTTTTACTGTTGTCTCTTTCTATTTCTTTCTTCTCTTTTATTGATTTAAACTGAACAGACTGAGATTTCTTCTGCTTGTTTAAAAGTTATTTTTTTTCCTTATCGTGGTGTTCTTCAGCCTAAGATCCATCCTAATATATGTTTACACAAAATGTTATCTTCTAAGTCCTTTTATGAACATCTTTTCTTCCCTCACTGCATAATGTTGATATTGTCTACAGTTTAGCCCTAGTTTATAGCAGATATACTTTCTTTTCCTTTTCCTCACCCTGGACTTTAGCAAGATATTTCACAATTCTTACTCTTATATCTCTTGCAGCATCGTCTAGATTTATGTCTTTAATCATCTGAATATTTTGTCTAAAACTATTTTTATTAGGGGTCTTGGTGACAAGTCTCTGATACGTTCCATTCTGATAATATTTTATTGTAATATTGCATTAAATAATTTTCTGAATATAAACTATAAGTTCAACATCCTTTGAAATCAAAACATTGAAATTGCTATTCAATTGCCCTATTGTTTCCAGTGTTTCTGTTGAGAAATCTCATGTCCAATTGGTCATTAAAATTGTGAATTTTATTGTCTTTTAAAGTCTGAAATTTCACCATAATGTGTTTATTTTTTCTTTAATCTCTTATCTTTGGCATTCTATAAATGTTTCCAGTCTGATATATTTGATCTGTTTACACCTCTGGGAAATTTTTATCCATTTTCCTTCAAATATTTCTCCATTTTTATTTGCATTTTCTTCCTCTGACACTCCTACTATCTAGAATTTTGAACTCGTCTCGTATCTAACATATCTGCTGCTTAAAAAAAAGTGTTGTCTGTCTTATTTCTTTCCTTTTGTCCTCTGCAGGGGACCCTCACTGTGATCATCCTGATCACTCTTTTATTATTGGTCTTGATCTATTCTATTACTTATCTTTATCTATTGAATTCTCTTTCCTTTCAACGATCATTTTTATACTTATCCAACTGATAATATTCAACTGAAATTATCTAGCTCCATTTTTAAATGGCTGATATCCTTTATCTTCCTAAATATATTTTCCGTTTGTTTTAAAGTTGTATTTTTCTGTTCCAATGTTTCTGCTGCAGCTTGCGTAGTTAGTATCGTTTGTTGTTCTCCTTTGGAGTTGTAGTCTTCATTTGATATTACATTCCCCTAGGGTTTTCAGCCGCCCTCTCTGCAAATGTCCATTAGGGAATGGTCAAGGCCAGGTTCCAGCCTATATCAGTCCTTCAAAGAGCCCCAGTTTTGATAGCTATAGACCACATAGAGCCATATTGATGACTCTCATTTCCTGTCACTCGATGTGGCAGTTTTTCTAGTCAGATGCTGCTGCTAAGTTCTTATATCATTTTAAATCAACAACTCTTTCTATCTCCAGAGAATCTGGATTCTAAGGACCTTACTGTGGCGATAGTCCTTGCTCTTTGAATTTCACACAATGTTCTTATCACTAAACATGATTTTTTGTAATAAACTCCCTTTACTAAACAAATATGAACAGAGTGGGTTCTTTTTTTTTTTTGTCCCCAATAGAACCAGTGTAAAACTACATTGAATAAAATTCCAGGCAATAACAGAGACCTTACAAGAAAATAATTTATATTTAGGAAACATTAAATCATTGAGACTGTTTAGAGCTTTCCCTAATCTGGTCAAGATGCAAGTTCATACTAGAAGCATAACTCACTGACTAACAAAGTTTGATAGTTTCTTCTACTCCTTAAAGAGACGAAGTATTAGCAATGAGAAGATAAATGAGCCATATAGTGTCGTACATTTGCTTTAAGTAGTAAAATCAAATATCAGTGACCTATTTTCCTAAGAAGTCACATTTTTTCCTACTTGTTAATCTAGAATACTTTGGTAACTAATTTTATTTTTAAATGTGTACATTTAAAATCTAATTTTAAATAGAGATTTTCTTAGCAAAAATCAAAGAGAAAAGTGTTATTCTGTGAAATAATGTCAGGTGTCTAATCTGCCCTTTTTGATGATTCAATGTTGAATTGGTAAATATTTTTCTCCAGTTACCAAATGAGACTCTCTCCCCCACACCAATGTGGTCATCATCCATTTTCCACTCATTGCTGAGACAAGAAAAACAGTAGCTTTACGATGAACAGAGAAGGATCTATCAGGCCCCAGTCACTTTTCATGAACTAAGAACTGATGTCAGTGACTGTCAGATACAAGTGAGTTCCTCCATAAATCTCCTTTTCCTCGCAAAAGCGAATCGCTGTTCCCTTACATTGCATGCACTTGTTCGGGTTTTCTATTGCATCAAATTTAATGAGAGCAGCCACAGAAAACATTCAGAAATGAGTATGTGTCAGAGAGAAATCTTCAAGTTTGTTGAGGATACTCTCATATAATTACTTGTGCTTTCTTTTAGCTATCAACTTTTTTTTTTTTAAGATGGGGGAAAAAGACCCTTAAAGATCCAATATCAATATTATCTACCATTCAGTGTGTGTATATTTTGTATATATGAGTGTGTAATATATACACAATTACAGACTCAGTTTAATAATATCATGAGACTTAGATTTTGACTCATGTTGAAAAGATGTAGTGGTGGAACACAGTTCCCACTGTGGCCACGTCCAATTATGAGACTCTCGCTTATTTCCCTTTTTCTTCTGTAACAGCTGTCACTTAGTTGCCTGTCCCTGTTGTCTGTTGCCAGGGTCAAGCACCTTGAAGCCGGCCTCCTTGGTGGAAGATTCCCACCTCCATAATTCACCTAGACCTCTCTAATTCACTCCCACCCATCATCTGCCAGAGGTACAGCTTTACGATTGTTGGAACATATCACAAGATCTATCTGCTTGCTTTGCCCTTTGGGTACACTAATCTTTTTTTCTGGGACTATGTACTTATTGGGGCAGAGGTTATTGCTTCTAGTCAGGGGGTGTGAAGACGTAATGAGAATGTACTTAATTTATGGTTGTAGTTTCTATTAGCCTTATCTGTGTAGTGTCCTTTCCAGATATTTCCCAAAGGAACACTTAATTCATCTGAAATATTTCATATATAAATCTACACTTATGTGGTAACTTCACTGACACATGGTATAAACTCATTTCTTTCTATTTGCCAATTTGGCTTAATATGCTCTGGAAGGGAAAGTGTCCCTGATCAAATGGAGGAAACAAGGATCTCTAATAGAAGGCATATAGGTCCCTTTTCTACTACAATTTCTTCATTCTCTCCAAATGAAACCCATAAAACACTTGTAGTTTTATTTTTGCAAAATAATGGAGCTAAGCTGTTGGATAGAAGGAACTAGTTTAAAGGCTTGCTGATGTTGGAGATTTTGAGTTCTTTATTCTCCGAGTTAAAAGCATTTGGAAGAGCAAAAGATTGTATCTGCGTCGGCATTTTACTATGGTGGGATCAAATGCCACTGATTCACCCTCATTAGGGCTGCTTCTCTCTCACCTGGGAGGCTTAAAGATGTCTTTATGAGAGCTCAGTGAGGATTAACTTCACAGGCAAGAATAATAAGAAAAAATCTGTATGGTTGGTTTTAATTTGTGAGAGAATGAGATCATTTAGTTATTATGCCCTGAGAATCTTTAAAAAATTTAAATGTATCATAGCCAGAAATATACATATTAAATCCTTTAAAATCTGTGGGAGATGGGGTTACTACAATAGTGCTTTATTTTATATCCATTAAGAGAAAAGCTAATGTCGGTTATCCTAAGAGAGAGAGAGAAGAAAAATTTCCCTTGATTGACTTCAGCATATCAAAATGATTGCATGGTATACTTGGCGTGGATGTGTGTATTGGTTATAACCCACAATTTTAAATCAGAAGGTATTAAGCATCTTCATATTTCTATTATGGACATATGATACATTAGAAATATACATAGAGAGGTATTTTTGAATAATAATTTGTCTTGATCTAATTGCTTCTTACTTACAAAATGATTTTGAATGGCCTGAAAAACAAATGACCTCACTGTATTGTTGGAAGAATTGGGGCCCAGAAAATAGGAGGGCGTGTTTAGAGTTACAGTATTAATTAGCGTCTGCTCTTCTAATGTCCAGACTTTACACTCTCCAGGACACCCCATGACTTCTTTTAAAGCTAGTCATTAATATGACGTTAATGTGACCAAATGTATTTTCTAAGAACTTGATTGTGCTCTGCCAATATTTGATATTAAATCTATCTTTATAGATGAAATATTTCTGGGACAAAAAAGTAAACAAAATTTCTCCACACTATGTAGTTACTTACTGTTTTGTTTTCATGGGATTTTGTTCAGTTCAATAAATTAACAAATATTTGTTAAGATCTACTATATACTAGATATGGTGCAAATATTAGAGTAAGAAAAATTAAGACATTGACTCTGATCAAAAAAATATTTCTATGATTTCACTTATTATATTGAGTGAAGATTATGTGTTTGCACATCTGTCTCTTCTACCCTCTTCCCAACAACATTCTAATATTGAGGAATACAGGTTATGTCTTGTGAATATGACTGACTGATAAATGAAGCATTTTCAAATGATAACAGATCCTAAATAGAGGATTTTCAATTAGCGTACCTATAACTGATGCAACTCACTATCAAGTTCTTCTGACCAGAGAGTTTAATGGAAATTTTTAATTTTCTTTCCCTAATTAATACATAGAAATCTCCTCTCTCTTACAGTATAATATAAACACTGGGAATATTACTGATGTTCCAGTCCATCTTCTTCCCTCAACAATAATGTATTTTAGGAGGTTGAAAAAAATGCCTCAGCCTGAATTCCTCAGCTCTGAGGCCTTTACTCAAGCCAAACTCAGAAAAGAATGAAAAGGAGACAAGTTATGACCCAGTAAAAATTGAGACACATGGAGATCTCTCCCATCTCTTATCTCATCCTGTTATCAGCTACTGAAGAATTTTTCTCTTCCCTTCTTGTGAATTTTTCGAGAATCCAATGGTCATATCTAAAAAGGGCATGTCCATCATTCCTATTAGAAGTGCATACAGCCTGTCTTTTATACTGAAAAATAGAATTTCAGCAGAAGGACAGTTAATCTTTATAGATTTTTCTCAGTGTTACTGTTGACTACGGTTGGATTTTGTCTAAGGTCCCCATTTGTAAGCAGGACTAGACCCGCTCTATGACACAGCACATGATCAGCTCTGTAAGTGCTTCATGCACGCTTTGAAAGAATGCATATTCTGTCAAAACCAAATGTTGTGTTCTATAGATGTCAATAGGTTAATTTTATTATATTTGTTGCTCAGATCTTCTATAGGCTTGATGTATGTTGTTTGCTTTTCCGATCAGTTATTGAGAGAGGTGTATTAAAGTTCCCACTATAGGCACGTGTGTGTCTCTCTCTTCTTTTAATAATGTCAAAATTCGTTGTACATATCTGAAGCCATATTATTACATGTGTACAGATTTGATATTATTAAATGCTCCATTTTAATCATAACATAAGGTCCTCTGTATCTCTCAACCCATTTCTTTCTTAAAGTGTATTTTGTCTGATGTTAGTATAGACATACCAGACTTTGTGTGCGCGAGGAGGGAAAGAGGAGTAGGGTGACTGTTTTTAGAATAGATTTCTTCCATACCTTCAACTGGAAAATTTCCATGCACTTATTTGTAAGATTTATTTCTTGTAAAAAGCGTATTGTTTTATTTACCTTTTGTGATTTTTTTAATATAGAATTCAAATACATTTTATACAAATACAGACAAAATTTAGTTTATATCTAACAGAGAACTTTTTGTTTTCTGTTTATTATACCTGTTTTATGTACCTTTTCTCTCTTTTCTTTCAGACCACTTTAGGACTACTCAGAAATATTTAATCATTCCATTTCTCTCTTTCATTGCCTAAAAACTATTTACTCTTAAAAGAACTTTCACTGGTTATCCTAGAAATGAAAACAGGCCCCCACACTTTGTACATTCAAACACGTGTATTAGTGCTTTTATTACTCCCCAGACAAGACTAGAACTCTAGAACTACTTAAGTCCATTTGATCCAACCTAACTTTTGTGTTAGTTTCATGCATTTTAACTTTGCGAATATTTTAAGCCCTGCAATTACATATATTTAAAACTTTTTGCGGCAATCGACATTTGTCACATACAGTTTTCTCTATTCTTCCATCTGTTTTGAACTCTGGACTTCATTCTGGATACTATGTAACTACCTATTTCCAATTCACTATATATCTGTTTCACTGTGTCCAACCTGTTCTTAAACCTACCTATTGACTTCTAAATTTTGGTTATTGAGCTGTTTATTCCTATAGTTTCTTTCACATACGTTCACATACTTTCACGTACTTTCACATACTCCAAATCTCTATGAAAATTCTACATGGTAGTATCAATTTTCTTGAATATATTACTCACAGCTATTTTTAAGGACATCTCTATTAACTCCAAAATCTCTGTCTCTATTTTGTCTGCTATTTTCTTTTGATCTTTTTTTCATCTATTGGCATGTCTCATGATTTTTAAATGCATGCTGATATATATAATAAAATTTAGAGGATCTGTATTACGTTTATTCTTCCAAACATGGAAAAATTTATGGAAAGACCCAGATACCACCTCCTCTACAAGCTAAACATTTTTTTTTAATCCAATAGTAGTGCGTTGTTCATTCAACATTAATTGTTTTCCTACTATATTTGGTACTTTGCTGTTTCTTGATCATAAAAGCAGGAATATAGCAGCAGCTTTCTTTTTAGAGAACACAGAATATGGTGCGGCCAGGTAAACATTTAGGCAATTATTTATGATGAATTATGCCAAGTAATGATAAAGCAATGCAAATAGCTATTAATAAGCATAAAGTGAGGAGGTCAGTCCACTGCAAAGCAGGGAGGGAGTGTGCAGAAAATCACTGGAGACTTCCATGAGATTAAAGAATTTTAATATATCTTAAATATCTAAATATGAGTTAGCCAGGCAGATTGAGTGTGTGAAGCTGAATAGAATGGGAGACTCATTCCAAGCAGAAATGGCAGCTTGCATAATGGGGAAGAACTGTGTGGTATAGATGAGAAACCACCAAAGGATAAGCTAGGTAGTAGCAAAGATGGAGCTTGAGAGAGAACACAGACAAAATCATACAAGACCTTGTAATTGTAATCATTTCTCATTTTCTGGAGTACATAAACATGTTGATGGGAAGCCACTGATGCGATTTAGACCAGGAAGTGAAAGGATCAAATGTATGTATTAGAAAAATATCTGCAAAGTCAAGGCAGAAGATGAATTATCAGGGGACAGTCGTGGAGTCAGGGATGCCTGCTAGGAAGCTGCTGCAGTGGCATAGTAAAATAGCACGATAGATAAATTTTAGGACTTGAGTCAAGGGTAAATGGTTGTAGAAAATGAGAAAATTGGCAGTTTGTTGGAGAATTGAATGAGTGTGCATTTCCTCCCAAATATATGTTCAGTTACATCACTCTGATGGCTTGAAATCTGCCATGGTGGATGTTATCTATGCAAAGACAACGGCAAATGCCAAAATCAAGCTTTAATCTTTTTCCCAGAGAACTAATTGTTAAACAGTTACACCATACTGCTTGGATGGGTAAAATGTTCAGAAGCAAGCTGTAAGATTAGCTGATTCCACGTATTTGGAGGCTGAAGAAATGGATGAGTCAAATATATTAGGATTTTCACTTGGGTAAAAAGATGGATACTGCTTCTATCAACTGAGCTGCAACCTAAGAATAAGATTTAGAGCAGGATCCTGAATTTCAGATACATGTGGTCAAGTCAAGGTGACCAGCAGGTAATAGGATATATGAAGTTCTGAGTCACCAGCGTGTATGTGCAGTTAAAATAATTTCACTACAGGAGATTGTCCAGGGAAAGTGTACATGTAAGAATTTGAGAGGGAAATTCAGAGGAATTCTAAAAGTTGATGGGTGAGATAAAGAAGTAGAACCCATAGGAGGCAAAGATGAATGGTCACACTGGTCCGAGGAGAACCAACAAAGTATGCTGTTGCGGTAGAAAGCCAAAAACAGGAGTTTTTCCAGAGGGCGTGATCAGCAATGCTAAATCCTGCAGAGAAGCCTGCTAAGATCCTAGGCCCAAAAATTTTGTACTGAGTTTGATAAATAAGAAGTCATTGTTGACCCAAATAAATGAAATTTTAGATTTTGAAGGAGTGAATGGTTAGTGATGGAGTGAATGTGGTAATTGTGATCAAAAGTTTGAGTTTTTCTGGATGGACACAATAGAAAGATGGAATAAAAGAAAACTGAGATTCAGTCTAATAATGAAACGACTCATCCAGAGAAATGTAGAGGAGTGATTGCCTTACCAGCCTTTTGTGAAAGGGGCTTATGGAGTGCATGCTGGCTGAAAAGCAGAGAACTCGGTACCATCGATCTGAGACACTGAGCCTCAGTTGGCTCTCTGTACCCATTATGAGGCTGTTTTTTGACAGTTACCTGAGAAAATATGTGGTAAATTACCAGTACAGTCCATGGGAAAAGACTACTTACACTAGTTTCTTTTACCACCTTTGGCAGCACAATTAGTGACATTGAATCACAAAAGGATCAATGTTTGCAGGTTAAATAAGGCCGCTGAGTGAGGATGTCAAAGATATACACGCTGGCCATACAACGTTAATAATTTTCCTTATTTTTGCTCACAACTTGTACCAAGGTTTCAACAATGGGACTTCTGCTTGGCCTTAAAAGTGAGTCTCAATCTTGTTTCAGAGTTCTATTATGTGGGTTGCTACTTTTTTGCTCCGTGCAAAAGTTCTGATCATCGCAATCTGCAGGCCCCAGACTTCCTAGAATCTCTGTATTTCTTCCCAAAAGATGATATATGCTCTGTTTTATTTAGCTTTTCCAAATTTTACCTCTTCGTTAAGATCTGATTCAAGCTCCATCTCCTCCTGAAAACCTTTTTTTCTCTCACCAATTCTAAGAAATTCTTTTTCCTTGCACTCAACCCTAATCATCTTCATCACTCCTTGAATAACTCACATTTTTATGACCTCTCTTGAATCATGTATGGTTTTCATTTAATTCTCAGTTCAAATTTTAATTGTGTGATACGTCATCTCTTCAACTGGAATGTATGTTGCTTGTGGGGTTATTTTACTTTGTATCTATCCAAGGGAGCTTGCAATAATCTCATACTTATGATAAAATTTTAATAGATGCTTCTGGAAACTGATCATCTGTTGAATCCTGTATGGTTATCCTCAGCACAGAATGTATTTATGCTGCTAGTAAATCCTTTTGAGAAGGTTCAGACACCCTGGTCACATAGAGACTGCATGAAGGATTTTGAAATATTATACGTAAGAGCAACTTGTATCTCAGTCAAATTCTCACCATGGCAACAGCTGCTTATTTCACAAAGAATGAGACAGATTTCTGTTGTAGGTAATGTAAAGCTTGATACTCAGAGTGTTTTGCTTTGTTTTGTTCTGAAAATTGGAGTTACACACACACACAACAATAGTCATATTTAAATAGATTAAAAGTGTGAAGTTCTTTAGGAATCAGTTATGTTTAGGACTCATTTTAGAAACATATTTTACCCCAAAAGAAGATTACTGTCATGATCTAACTTCACCTTAAAAATAATATTCTCTATATTAAGCTAAGGACAGAAGACGTTGAGTTTCCCACTCAACAAAATTGTTTAACTAGGGATTTGCCTGATTCATGGGGTAAAATGAGAGGAGAATTTTGGCGGGAGAGCTAAAAATTTAGCACTTTTAATAGGTATCAATGCTCCCAAAACTATTAATCCACAGGAATGATGCCTTCTGTAATGTTAAACTTTTGAGAAGATCACATTTTTAGGCTTCCCATGATGATATTTCATTTTAATTATTATTGTTTTATTTTACTAGATAGTTTTGTTATGATGAGTAATTTACCCCCAACTTAGAATCTACATGTACGGCCACCTCTAAAAATGATAACATCGATCTCATATGCACAGCATACTTATTTATATTTTTATTTCTTTTCCCTGAGATACAATGTAGCCCTAACCACCATTATCATTCTGGTGACTTCTTTTCAAACTTTTATGCAGCTGAACTCAGTTGAAGTCCATTTCTAAGAATATCAAAGAGACTGGAGAGAAAGAAAAAGAGCTCTTAGTAGGAAAACTCTGAATGTATGGCAATTTTTGCAGGAAGTATAGTGTTTGAATAAGAAATACTATTATTTGTAAAATGCCACCTGAAATAGAGGTGCTTGTTCTCTTCAGTGCTGTAAAATTATATTCGAAAGTGTGAAAAAGGTTTTGGTCCCCTGATGTCTTATGTCATTCTAAATTCATATTTAATGTTACAATATTACAATACATTTTTTAACCCTAAGGTATCTTACTAATAATCTGAGTTTTGGATGCCTTTCTCCAGAAAATAAGATGTCCATTTATGGTAAAATTAATATGTAGGAAATAATTTCCTTGACTTGGGCACAGCAGAGATCTACAAGTATTTTGTGTTTTTGTTTATTGTGGTAATATTGGTTTATAACATTATATACATTTCAGGAGTACATCATTATATTTTGATTTCTCTGTAGACTACACCATGTTCACCACCCCAAGACTAATTATCCTCTATCACTGTACATGTGTGCCCAGTCACCACTTTCACCACTCTCCCTCCTCCTTCCCCGTCAACCACCAATCTAATCTCTGTCGCCATGTGTTTGAGTGTTGCTGTTGTCTTTATCTTCTATGAGTGAGAACATATGGTGTTTGACTATCTCCATCTGACTTATTTCGCTTAGGATAATACCCTCAAGGTTCATCTATATTGTTGCAAATGGCAAGATTTCATCTTTTTTACAGCTGAGTGGTATTCCCTTGTGTATATATACCACATTCTCATTCAGTGCAATGAACATAGGGGTGCATATATCTTTATGCATTCGTGTTTTCATGTTCTTTGGATAAATACCCCGTAGTGGAATAGCTGGATCATATGGTAGTTTTATTCTTAATTTTTTTCAGGAATCCCCATTCTATTTTTCATAGTGGCTGCACCAGTTTACATTCCCACTAGCAGTGTATGAGAGTTTTCTTTTCTCCACATCCTCTCCAACACTTGATATTTCTTGTCTTGTTAATTATAGCCATTCTGACAGGCTCTGCTGGTATTTTGGATACCAAAAGGTTTTGCTGTTGTTGTTTTAGTCAATTCTGCTTCTGAATTACTATTTTATTTTTGGAAAAAAAAGCCATATGTTTGAAAGTGGATAAATGTATACTAATTAGTCATTCTAAAATGGGGTTTATTTGTAACAGAGATTAGAGGATTCAATTCTTTCCAATAAACTCTTATTACTTTTTTTGATTCCATGTCTTTGCTCTAGATATTCTGGATACAAAAATGAATTAGAAATGGCCACTTCTCCATAACCTGCTTAGGAATACAGCAACATGAAGAAAGAACAATAATATAGTATGGTGATGAGTGTTATAATAGAGATACGCCTCAAGTAGTAGTAAAAGACTGATGATGGAGATTACCATCCTGGGAGGAGAAGGAGTGACAGAAAGGAAATCTGAAAAGAGAAAGCAACATCTCAGCTAAATTTAGAATGATTAAAATTGCCAGGGGAAGAAACAATGCTTCTTTCTTTTTCTATATTAGCAATTTTAAAATTTCTTGCCTATTAATTTTCGCAGGGTCATAAAACTTTTATTTATTATAACCCAAGTTCTTAGTATAAAACCCTTCCCAGTTCTTATTTATATTCCACAAAAAGCTGAAAAAGAATCCATGAAAAGTATTCTTCCAATGATTTTGAGTTTAGTTAGCATGTCTACACAAAGAAACAATTCTAAGACAGTCACTACTATTCTGGGAGTTTCTGATCTACTTTCTGCAGTATCATCAACAAATAGGTAAAACACAGAATCCATCAAAAATACTAAATTAGGGTCACTACTGAATTTTCTTTCACCTCGTATTAAATCCAGCCACTGTTGCCTTGGAAGTACATCTTCAGTTTGTCCCATCTTTTCTTTCTCCTCAAAACTCTAATACTTGCTTCTCTATCTGAATGATAAAATAGAAACAATCAGAAAATAACTTCAGTAAATTCCCATCAGCACGACAATTTACTCCTCTGCATCTGTGCTTTCTCTCTAATTATCACATATATACAACCTCTTTCCTTATTTGAGGCCCACCCATGCCAAGTACACTGGATCCCATTCACTCTTGGTTACTCATGAGTACTGTTACTGCATTTTTGGCTGTCTTCCTGCATCTTCATTACTTATTTCTTTATTGGTCATTTTCATCAGCACACAAACTTGCTGTTATTTCTCTCATCTTAAAATACAATTATAAAGAAATCCTTTGTGATTTCATATAACTCATCAATTTCTGGTTTTCTACTCTCATCAAAAAGAAACCTCCTCAAAAGTAGAGTCTATATTTGTTGACTTTTACTTTACTCCTCTTACTACTTTTACAAATTGAGGTCTAATTGATAAAAAATAAAATCTTCATTTCTTAAGTATAGGGTTTTGATGAGCTTGACAATTGGATACATCCGCGTAACAACCATTCACAAGATCTAGAACAATTCCATTACGCTGAAAAAGTCTCTCAAGTTCCAATTAAGTCAACCTCGTGCCCTCAGGCAAAAATGATGTAACACATTCTACAAAGGAGACAAGTAATAATTCTTACACTGAAAGATGCAATCAAGAATTGGTTAGATGCTAAAAAGCCAAAAGTGCCCAGGCAGAACATGAGACTCCAGCGCATACGAGAGGACTTGAAGAGTGAATGTCCAGATTTGCATTCTTGAGATAGAAAAATAAAAGCTACTCACATATAGGGAAAATGCTGATGTGAAGACGGATTTTTAAATTCAAGTCAAAACCCAATCCTGTGAGTATGGGTAAAAGCCAGGAAGCTGAAATGAATGTGAGGTTAGTCTGCAGTAAATCGTACAGGCAATGGTTCTTCGTCTTGCTGTCCTCATTAAGGACCTAGACTTTGTCTCCACAGGTGTACTTTCACATGTCTGAAAGGTGTACTTCCCTGAACTTTATTAAAGGCACTTAAATGCAGTTTCTGAGGAAAAGATATACGAATTTGTTAAAGGGGGCTCTAGTCAAAAGCAAACAACCTTGTTCTTCAATTAAAATTAGAATCTTTTCTAATTAAATTTCTATTGCTGTAGGCATGCATGGATATTCATCAGTCATATGCAAAAATGTACTTTTAGGTGACAGTATGTTCTTCTTACAAAGCAAAAAAAAAGTCGTAAATCTGTCCCACAAGTCAAAATTCAGATGTCTTCTCTTTGATTGATTCATTACTGTATATTAGAGTCCTTGGGCACATTTGAAATGACACAAGCCATGTGATATAGACAAGACAGTTGTTTTTAATCTCTGCAGATGTGCTTCTGTATTTAAAATCGATGAACTATTGCAATTCACTTGCTTTCCTGTTTTATAGGCTACTGTAGACAATTCCAGTGCCATTTGTCTGAAATGCAAATTATGGTTTTCCTTTGAACAAAATAGGTCAGGATCTGATATCTGAGAGCGGGTGAACATTAATATTCTTGTAGATCAACTTAATCTTTTATATGTGCATAACTTTTAACTAATATTTTCTGGAAATAATATAAAGTTCCATAAAGCGATATTATTGAAAATGGGTCATTCAAAACCATATGTGCCAAACAATAGTAAATTTAATTCTGCAATGTGAGATGTAACAAAATTAAAAACTCAAGATTTCAGAAGACAGCTACAAAATTATGACAATAAACATAAATCAATGACATATAGAGTGAAATAGATTGTTACTATTTGACAAATAGCTTAATAAGAAAACAGCGTATCATATTTCTTGAGAAAATAAAAAATAGACTGAGAAAATTCATAGATGTAATGATTCAATTATTTAAAATCAGCAAAAAAGAGATTAAAATTATTTGAGTTAAGAAGCCGGTAAATAACAAAAAATGTCCAAGAAAACTATAAAAGATCAAAATAATGACAGATGGAGGAGCTTTTCAATAAATTGAAAAAACACAATTTATATATCAACACAATTATATATTGTGCAAAGTGAATAAAATAGTTATAGATTTCAAGGCTTATCATAATCCTGAAGTAATCAGGACATCATGATATGGGCGTGAGGGTAGACATATAGATCAATAGACCAGAGTAAAGAACTTTGAAATAAACCCATACATATATGGCCAATTTATTTTCAATGCAGGTGCAACACAATTCATTGGGGGGGAAATACAGCCTTTACAAAGTCTGGAACCATGGCTTCTCTGTAGGCCCATTTCTTTATAGTATCAGCATCAGTGAAGAAAAGACATCTTCCTCAGGTACCTTTCAACAGAAAACTAATCAACAGAGTCTGATATAACAACACTGGGTAGCACGCCTGTCCCTAAACCAATGCCTAGAACTAAGCGTATGACTTCTCTGATCTTCCCCGTGTATGTTGTTTGCTGATTACTGTACTCAGGAGGAAGTGGGTTCTTTCATCAGTAGAAAGATAAAGCCATACATGGTGATCATTCCACTGGTCTAAACAGCTTTTATAGATAATTTTTTTAAATAAGCAGGGAAAGTTCCTTCCTCTTGGCTTCCTAGTAACTGAGCTCTTTCCATACATTACATATCTTAGAGGAAGATAGAACATACCTTTCACTCAATAAAGAAAATGTTAAAACATTTTCCCCATCCTTTCTTTCTTTTTCTTTTTCTTGAGGAAGATCTGCCAATCCTCCTCTTTTTGCTGAGGAAGACTTGTCCTGAGCTAACATCCATGCCCTTCTTCCTCTACTTTATATATGGGAGGCCTACCACAGCATGGCTTGCCAAGCGGTGGCATGTCCAAACCCAGGATCCGAACTAGTGAACCCTAGGCCACCAAGAAGCAGAACTTGTGCACTTAACCACTGTGCTACTGGGCCGGGCCCTGCCCATCCTTTCTTGATTCATATGCTCAGACATGTGAAATAGTCCACCAGTCAGATCTTCCCACCAGACTTGAACTGGGACTTGTTTCCTGGGAGTTGTTCCTGGGCGTAGGAGGAAATCCCTCGGCAGCCATTTCAGTTATAGGAAGATAGGGTCCTGGAGACTCTAGAGAAAAAGGGGCCAGTGTCAAAATCCACTGTCCATCTTTCTCATACAACTATGATATAAAACTATGCACGAGGGCTTTGGGGAGGAAATAAAAAAAGAGGAAGACCGGCAACAGATGGTAAGTCAGGGTGAATCTTTCCAAGCAAAAAGAAAAAAAAAAAGAAAAGGAAGATATAGTAGGGAAAAAAAGTTCTTAGAGAAATATGTGAAAAAAGGCATTTTTTTTTTTTTTAAAGATTTTTTTTATTTTTTCCTTTTTCTCCCCAAAGCCCCCCGGTACATAGTTGTATATTCTTCGTTGTGGGTCCTTCTAGTTGCGGCATGTGGGACGCTGCCTCAGCCAAGGCATGTCTGCGCCGAGGATTCGAACCAACGAAACACTGGGCCGCCTGCAGCGGAGCGCGCGAACTTAACCACTCGGCCACGGGGCCAGCCCCAAGGCATTTTTTAATGTAATAAAAAAGCATCTGTCTCAAACAAAGAGCCATCATTATGGATTACCGACAAAAGAATGCAATTCTAATAACCAAGGAAAAGTCAAGGATGTCTGCTGTAATCATAATTAACTTACATTCTTCTTTGAATTGAAACCAATATGATATTATAAGAAATGGGAAGCATTATTGTAATAAAGCAAATAAATTATTAGTAATAAGAGACTTTATTGACTTTTTGGAAAATTCTGGAGAAGGAATCATAACATTTCAGACAATTAGAAAATTCCATGGTCAGTTAAAAATATACTAAAATCAATAATAATTTCAAAGAAAAATATGTAAAACAGACTTCTGGCAGATAGACTGAGCTGAAAAGGATGAGCTTCTATGCCTTTCTAAGCTTTAGAAATTCTAGATAAAATATATAGGACATATTTTTAAATTCACCGGTAAAATTGTAAAGAAAAGAAAATGGACCATCGTATGCTAAAATCTCAGAAATAAATTAAAACGAGAACAAGAGTGGCAAGGGAAATCTGATGCTTTCGTTTCCTAAACTAGATTCAGATCAGCCGGAGAGGGCTATGGGCCAGGAGATATTTACACATTGCACACGGCAACCAGAGTCAGGAGTATTAGAGTTCTTTACCCTCTCAGCAGCTTAGAACAAAATAAATGCCACCCAGGAGCCTTCAGAGGCAGTAAGGAACCTTTGTAATTGATTTTGAATAGACGACAAAAAATATGTAAAACAAAAAGAAAGAAAGAAAGAAAAATGCTTGCCCACAAAAAGAAAACAAATTGCAGAAAAAGTTTGAAAATACCTTCATGACATGAAATCCATAAGCTGTTCAATTATGTAAAAAGAATCTAGAGCTATTAAAACCCTTGGGTGTCAGCTGATACAAGATGGAAGCATTTTCACAATTTAGGGCATATAGGACTCACATAGAGTAAGCCATCTCTGCTCACAACTCAAGAAAACTAAACCATGCATGAAAACAAATAACCACGAAGAAGTGTCGGTTAATAAAATAAATAAAATAATCAGTGCCTCCAAAAAATAGAGTAATAGAACATTGTGAAAGATACTCCTAAAATAATGAAGCTTAGAATAATTAAAGTGAAAAAAAGACATAGTAAATGAAGAGGATTGTTTAATATAAGAAAAAGACAAATTTAAAAAGACCCAAATAGGACTTCTCACAATGGAAAATAATAGATGCTGAAATAAAATATCTAAGGAAGGCATACAGACTATACACAATAAAGATCAAGTGAGCAATGTGGAAACCAGAGATGGGGAATGATCCAGCATGCGTCACAATGAGATAAAGATATTTATAGCATGAAGAAGTGTTCGAGAGACATAGGGGACAGGACAAGAATTTCCAAAGTCATTCTAATAGGAGATAAAGGATGAAAGAATAAATAATATTCCAAACAAGAATCACTGAGAAATGTCCAGAATTTATTAAAGATTTGTATCTTCAGATTCAGGAGGCATTACAAATCAAAAGTGGAATAAAGACAAATGAACATGGAGAAAGAAAGTGTATATTCTAGAAAAACAAAGAATGTATATATATATGTAATATATGTGCATATTTAAACATACAGTCCATGGCTTTACATATATATGTTATATAGTTACTTATATAGTTATAACTACATACATATGTTATATAGTTACATATATAGTTATAATTATATATATGTAGTTTTATATTTCTGAACTGTAAGCTTGTGTTCTCCCATAATTCATTTGCTGAAATTCTAACACCCAATGGGATGGTAGCAGGAGGTAAGACTTTGAAGAAGTACTTTGATCATGAAGGTGGAGCCCTCAAGATGGGATTAATGCCCTCACAAGAGGAGACAGTAGAGAACTCACTTCCTCTCTCTCTGCTCTCTTCTATATGAGGATGCAAGGAGAAGATGGTCATATGCAATCGAGGAGGTAGGTTCTCATAAGACACTGGATCTGCTGTCACCTAGATCTTGGACACTCCAGCCCCTAGACTGTGAGAAATAAATGTTTGCTGTTTAAATCACTCCATCTATGGTAATTTGTTATAGCTGACTGAACAAAGACATATATATATATAGTCTAAAGGAATAAATATTCAATTGACAACATACTACCAAAAGGCAACAATAAATGAGCAAAGATACGACATTGATAAGGAAAAAATGACTCTCAATCTTGATGTCTTCACTCCCATCAATTGTCATTCAAGAATAAAAATAAAATATTCTCAAATACTGATTGACTTTATAGTTCATGGATCCTCATGAAAAGAACTATCTAAAACGCTTTAGTAAGAAGGAAGACAAACTCAAAAGAGTGAGGTGCAAGATACATGTTAACAAAAGAAATCAGACTAAATATGGATAAAGTTAATTGTTACTATTTTCTAAGTCATGCCAATCCTGAATCTTTATGCAACTGATTATATAGAATACATGCATATATAAACCTGACAGAATTACAAAGATAAGTTAATGAATCTATAATTGTATTTGGCAAATGATAAAAAGTCAGCTAGATTCCAATAGATCAAGCACTCAAAATGTTTGAAAAATATATAAGATTTAAACAATTTTATAAACAATTTTAATCCAGTGGACAAATAGAGACATCTGAGCGCAACAAATTGTGGTTATGAATATGGACTCAAGAATGAGAGTTTTCAGTTTCAAACTCAAGCTCTGCCTATTGCTAGCTGGTTGACCTGGTTACCATAATTTCCTCACCTCTAAAATAGTCATAATAATATCCAACTCATAGGGTTATTGGGGAATTAAATGTATTAATACGATTAAATGTGTGAACACTTTAAACATGTTAAGAACAGAATCCAATTTGTAGTAAGTCTTCAGTAAATATTAGCTATTATTCTAGTTATGGACTCATAGATTTGCCCAATATTAGATTTCCTTTCTACTCCTCTGTGCTTATTAGCTTTCATCATGTTTCTTTACAAACTGGCTTTCTCCAGTTTCTTCCTTATGTGCATACTTGCCTCTCAACTCTTAAATTTATGTGGATTTAGTTCCAGCTACAAAAGAAGACTAACTACAACTTGGTCCAGAATCCAAATTCCTAGGAAAAATAATTTAACAGTCCAAACTTGGGTCAGGAATCTGACTCCATGCAATCCACTACCAGAGGGTACAGGTTAGAAATTATAAACAACCAATGGTAGATTCTCATAATGGGAGTCACTGTGGCGTAGGAGGAAATGGCAATACTGTCCGCTCCGATCACTACCCAGCTTACCAACCTTAGAACGTATACTATAACGTTTTACTTGACAACACCATAGAATAATTACTAAAACATTTTAGCTGGGGAGAAGCCATTCTGTTTTACAAAATTACAGCTGCAAAAACAGCTGAGTCCAAGGTCTCGCCACTATTCTTGCCAATGAAACCAGCATGATGGTGAAGCAGTCTTTTTTATTTGAATCATCATTATGTACCCTCTATATATTAAGATAACATAATCTTAAATTTAATCATTTTTATGTCCTTCCATTGCCTGTCCAAGTGAAAATGCATCATTATTTTACTTCCAGTTATCTAGATTAAAGGGAAACCAGCTGCAACATCTATAAATTCCCTGAACACCAGGCTAGGTTATGCTAACTTGGCTTTCAACAAAGGTCCTAGCTACTCATTATTGTACACGTTTCCCAATGCTTCAATCATTGACGGAGGAGAATGCGTGTTAACGTTATCCAATTTTAATTTTATTCATATGTAAAAATGTTTGTTTTGGAAAAACAAAACACCTTTTTGTGGACCTTACTGCACTTCAGGCACTGATCTAAGTGTCTTACAGACATTAACTCATTCGAATCTTATTACCATTATGTGAGGTAGGTTTTATCATCATTTCTGTTTTGAAGGTGTGAAAACTGATAGTGTCATGAAGTAATTTGCTCGAAGTCATACGTCTAGTAACAACCAGAGCTATTGTTCAAAGGCAAGCAGTGTTGCTCCAAATCTGCTTTTAATCTCTATACTGTGTGTGTTTCTGTGTGCACATGTGTGTGCAAATGCTTACACATGTGCAAATCAGAAGAGAAGGGGAGGTTCATTTACAAGGTGAAAGAAAAGAGAAGAAAAGGATGAGACAGGAAAAGGGGAAGAAGAGAGAGGGAAAAGGAGAGAAAATATTTTTTGTTGGCACACAGAAAACTAGAAAACTTGCTAGCTGATAGGTGCTATCTGATAGGTACCATGTAGATTTTTCAATGTTCCTATGAAAGGCATATACTGTGGCATATTGCTTGACTTTTAAAATTAATCCTTCCAAATGGTTCTTTAAAATATTTCATTAAGGGCAATTATATATGCATTAATATGCAAACAAATAAACAATGACATTAGCTTTTAAATACATGAAAGGAAATATTACTTACCCTAATTTTCATACTAGGTTCTTCATTCTAGGTTTTATAATAACTTTTTAAAAATGAATTTATTAAGCATTTATCTCTTTGGTTATTGTTAGAGACATGATTCTGAATTAATAAAAACAGAAAGGGTTATGGCTACAATTTGAGAGTAACATTAAAATATATTGCTTGTCAACAGCTTTTAAATTTTTCTTTCCAGTCTATTATGATGTTAATTAAATTTTAACTTAACTAGAGGAACTGGTATGTGTCAGTACTAAATTAATAATGCTGTTTAGTACTCATTAAATCAACATGGCTGGATTATAACAATTTCGCAATGAAAAGAGCAATTCATTGTAGAATATGCAATGTTAAGTAGTATATTAGACTCATTCAGTTATGGTATTTTATGATATAAATTATAATTACAATTCAGACATTTTCATTAATTGGATTGTTCTTGGTAAATTAAATCCGATATTTCTATTATCTCTGTTCACATTGGAATGCTATAGGTATACAGAATTTATTAGAATTCATATATATGAATCACAGTTCTTTTGCCAATAACAAACCAATTCAGCACCTGACCTGTGTAAATACAAAACAAATGCAATAATTTTAATGTAACTTTGCACTAGGCTATATATTATGCTTCCTGACTTTGCCCAAAGCCATGCACATTTGGCCACGCCAATATTTAGGTAGCAGTTTACAGAAGGAATTCAGAAAATACTACTGGCAGTATGGTTGTTTTCTACAAACAAAAAATGAAGTGTGAATTTATAAAGAATTGTGTCTTCCAAAGGGAAAGTAAAACTGTAAATAATGCAAATTGGCAGGATTATAGAATATAATGATTCCAAAGAATATTCTGAGTTATAATTGGAAATCATATTGAAGGAAACAGGTTACTCTATTTTATGAGCTGTTAAGTGTTGAATATGTAGCTTAGTAAGGAATTCAACTATACCAGAGAAAATGAAAAATATATTGCAATATTATACTCAGTTAAGAACCATTATTATATCACAAAATACACAATGTGGAGTTTGAGGAATAACGTTTTCTGATGTTTGCAAATTCTTAACAAAATATAAAAAGTCTCTAACATCAAGAACCATTTGACTTCCTGGTTGTACCGAATTTAAGAACATATTTGGTGTGTTTAGGTATGAAGATATCCAAACAGAACTTATAACTTTAATATTCCAGCAACCTATAGGATGAATAACAATTAAAAGAAACTAAAACAAATGGAAGTCTTCAGTTGTTTAGAAAACAACAGAAACAGTTCAGGGGTGGGAATAACTTAAGAGGCTAAAAGTATAAGGTTTCCCTAACTACACGTAGTCATTAAACAAAAAAAAATGGAGACTACTCTTCACTTCTATAAGGAAATTTGCTGCACTGGGAAACATTCTTAATTTACAAAAAGTGGTTTTCAGTGTCCCATTATGATTGGGCACAGCAAAATACCATTCCCAAAGCAAAACATAGGCATTTGTGATGGATATGCAGAAACGAGAATGAGTGGCCTTAAACCTAATCAAGTTAACAGAATAGTCTGGAAAAAAGAAAAAGAATACCATCAAGTTTTGAAAGTGAGGAAAAGGGGCTAAAAAGGCATCAGCTTTCAAATGGAAAACCTAAGGAACAGATATAGTCTCTCCAGGGAAGTCACCCTCAGAGTGTTTTCCAGGGCTGTTGAGATGGAGATTTTTCTAATGGAGAGTTCCCTACAAGATCCCCTGGGACTTTCTGCTCAGTTTCAGAATCCTTTTTCTTTATGTGGTGCTTCATTCAACAGAAATGGCTTTGCTCTGAAGGGTCTTCACCAGGTATAGATTACTCTAATGTTCTATGTCAAAAAGTCATGAAAGAAACTAAAACAAGCATGATGAAAACAACAGGAACTAAAACACAACGTGCAACGAAGCAGAGAGCGAGAGGGCTGCTCTCTCCTATGTTTGGAAACTCCAAAATAAATGAAAAGGAGCTTAAGAGTTTCCTTTGTTTAGTCTTCATCTTTTTAATCACAGCCTCACTTTATTTGCGAAAATTTATTTGTGTAAAACTTAGTTATATATAAAAGACAGGAAAGTCAAACTTTCTCACCAGCTCTTGCTGAAGTGATTTCAGAATATATTGCCTTAGAAATAGAAAAACAATAAAGCCAATTTCAATATTGACCAAACTCACAATGTTGACCAATGTCTCCACAACATGGATTATTTCATGCTATTGGTAGAATGATGAATACCATAGAATGGCTTTAAGAGTAGAGAAGGGAAATTTTTGCAAAATATTGGCGCTAGAATTAAGTAACTACAATACATCTATATTTTAGATAGACAAAAGCAGTAATTTCAGGTGAAACAGTCAAGAGCTTAACAGAGAATATGCATTTTCCATTTTCAAATGGTTTCAAATGCTGTTATATAAATACATTACTTTGAATACTTGTAATGATCAAATCACAATATTTAATTTTTGAAGTAAACTAAAAATCAAAACTGAAATGTGTCTTCATATTGATTTTATCTTTTAAAAGTTAAAACAAAGATCCATTTTACCAAACTCTAAATAATTGAGTGCATTTACAGAAATTGATCATTTAATTATTTTATATTGATTAACGAGCATTAGAGATGTGACTTTTTTATCTGATGTTTGCTGGATTTTGCATTAGTTAGAAGTTAGCATCATATATCCATCTATTTGAAAAGTAAAACAATGTGTACCTTCTATCCAGTAGATACTGCCCAACGTCCTTTGTGTGAGTTACATGATTTTGTTCTTCCAAAAATCCTTGGGGGGCCTGGAGCGGTGCTATCAATGTCCCAGACCTCAGCTTGCTTTATCTTAGTCTCCTGACTTATTGCATCCTGGAAATCACCAGTAAAACTAGATACTGTGTAAAATCTCTAATTCACTGAGTCGGATTTGAGAATTCAGTTCTTTGTGTGTGCAAACTACCATGTGCAATGCTTCTTTGAGCATTCTGCCGCATTCTTATCCATATGCAAGATATTCTCTAGTATCTACACTGTAGCAGAAGCTGCCAGTGCTCCCCCTGAATGCCTCAGCCTTCACTTTCTTTAGCCAAGGGGATCTAACTACCTCAGGAGAGCTGATGCATCCATTTGCCTGAGGACTCTCTCTAGCTTTTGAAGAATGCCCTTCCTCTCAGCAGGTCACAAGTCCTGGGCAACTAATGACAATGGGGAGCAGAACTCAATGACTGGTGGAAGTTGGTGCATAAATATATCCTGGCACTTCACCCTCATCTGACCCTACGCATGACACCCCTGGAGCATGTTGTGCCTCACAGAGATTACTGCATGATAATGCTCCAGTTGCCCACTGTGGTGACCTGCTTTATAACCTACTTTTTGCTGACTTTCTTTCCTTCTTTGTCTCAGTTTCCCACTCCTTTACAGGTGTCTCCTGAAATCCTTGACTGAGTTGGCTTCTAGGGGAAGCTAAACTAAGACCTATCCAGGACTCTAATAGCAGTGCTGTAGATGACACAGATGTGCAATTTTACAAGCAAGAGCCAAATAGCTTCTGAAAATATTTGTATTAATTTACACTCCCAATATCAGTGTGTAGAGGTCTCACTGATTCACATCTTCAAGCAAAATTTCTTAATTTCTTTCATCCCTGTTTATGAAAAATAATATCTCATTGTGGAATTAATTTGATTTCTTGTATTGTTGATGAGGATAAATATCTTTCCATGTATTTACACGTTAATCTTGTCTCCTTATCAGAACAAATGCCTGTTTGTGCCTTTGCCTGGTTTATGCTAAGATGCATGTCTTCTTCTTGTATATTGTGATAAGTTCTTTATATATTCAGCATACTAATTCTTGGTTGTTTTATATGTGCTATGAATTTCTTCTACCTTTTTTTCCTCCAACTTGTCCTTCTGCTGCAGTTTTATAACCTAAGTTCTTATTTTTAATATAGTCAGTTGTGTGAATAGTTTCTTTTATGGTTAGCACTTTTTGCTTTTGATTAAGAAATTCTTTTGTACTCTGAAGTAATAAATATATTTTCCTACATTCTCTACTAGTTTGACCTATCACATTTTAGTATTTAAACAATTAGAAATTGGCTTCTCTGTATGGTGTGAGCTATGGACCCAATATCATTACACTTTCCCTAGGTGATTTTTCAGGTACCATTCATAAATAATGAATTTGTTTATTTATTCTTCCTTTTACCAAAATGCTTTTGCTCTAGACCAAGGTCATCAAACATTTTTTTTAAAGAACCAGATAGTAAATATTTTAGGTTTCCCAGACCATGTATGGACTCTGTCATATATTCTTCTTTGTTTATTTTCTACGACTCTTAAAAAAAAGAAAAAATAATAATAATTAGCTCCCAGTCCATACAAAAGAATGTCACAGGCCCTGTTGGGCCCCTGGTGGTAGTTTGCAGAACCCCCGCTCTATGCAGTCTTGTATCTTGCTCCCTCGCTTTAACCTCTTTTCAAATCTTTGGTGAAATGTCATCATTTTTAAGGATTTTCCTGAGCTACCTGTTTATAGTTGCATTTCTTCTCTCTGTAAGTACTGTCTACTATTCCTCCTAAATCTATTTTTCACCACAGAATTTACTACATTTCAATATTATATCTATATATTTATTTGATCTATATCTATATGTATATATATATCATCTACATATTTTGTTTTGCTTATTTTTGCTCCCCTTTCCCAAACACACACACACACACACACACACACACACACAGAATGTAGTCAACAAATGAATGCTGTTTTTGTCTATTTGGTTCACAGCTGTCTTCACGACCTAGAAAAATATAAGGCATATGTTAAGATTTTTCAGAATTTGGGAATGAGTGAATGAATTATTACATTTTACATTCTTGGAAGTTGTATTTGTTATTTTTTAAATCTACTGGACCTTTTAAAAGACCATGTTTCCTTTATCTTTGCTGATGAAGATCTTCCCTGAGCTAACATCTGCTGGAGATCTTCCTCTCTTTGTATGTGAGCTGCTGCCACAGCATGGCCACTGACAGACTAGTAGTATAGGGCCATGCCTGGTAACGGAACTCAGGACGCTGAACTGGAGCACACCGAACTTAACCACTAGACCACTGGGGCTGGACCTTCTTCTTTATTTCTTGAATAAAATATTTATTTTAGTTTACTTTTGATAATTCATACATTTTAAATGTTGGGAAAAATAACTATGCTGGATAATTTTTTCTGTTGATTCTCATTCACGATGCCTTGTTTCTTTGTGGTCGTCTAAGGATTTGTGTGTGTGTTCACACATGCACACACTTTCATATGGGACATTTTGACCATGAGTGCATACTTCTTCCAGTTTTTATAAGATGGAATTTTGTAAGTCTGTATTGGAAAATTCATTTGTCTGGAGTATTTGTGTTTGCACCTGTAAAGCTACTGGGGCAAAACTAACCAATATTAAAATAAATTCTGCTATGAAATTTACCAGATAACACATGTCTTGTGATTTTGGACCACAAATCCACATAATGGAGGTTACGAATTATAGGGGAAATTTATTTTTTGTTCCATGCATAGTCATTTTGTGTTCTGCAAATGGTCTTTGAAAATGTGAAGGCTTTGGAAGTGTAAATCTGTTATTTATTGTTTTTATCTCATGGTGGCGTGTTCCTTCTTGCATTTGACAATTTATTATTATGAGCTCATATTTGGTGAAACTTAATACTGAAGAATCTTGAGAGTCCTGGAATGAGCATTCTTCACTCTAGAAAGTATTGCAGGTTAGATATTCTCTTTTTGGTAAACTTTCAGTGCTCCCTTTTCCATTTCCCTTTCTCCTCTTTAGGTTGGTGAAGTCTTGGGTGTTGGTGTAAGCATTTCTGTAGCAGCAGTGAAGAAGGAGCATCTGGTGTTCACATTGTCTTATGGATCAACACGGGCATCTTTTTGGTCTACGGACTAGTGACAGGTCAGAGTGACATGTCATAAGTGGTGTTTGGTAATGCTGTGTTGGCACCCACATCTGGAAACTGTCATCCTCAACATCTATTTCCAGTTGTAGGCCATCAAATAATATATTCTGTTTATTGTAACCACAATTCTTTGCTGGTCCCTCTGCTCTCTCATTACCTTCCTATTTCCTCACCTGGGCATAGGACCATCTCTGGATCCCTTGAATACAGCAGGCAGAAAGGAGAGAGTATACCTCAGGCTCATCCACAGATACTTGGCTCTGTGATTGTTGTGTTATTCACACCCATATTGACATGTGGCCACTCTCCATTAAAGTCTATTCTCTGGTCACCAAAACAACAGATGGACAGATGGATGGATGGATAGACAGAGAGAGGTAGATCATAGATGATAGATAAATAGATAGATAGATGATAGATAAATTCATGCTTTAAGGTTATTTTTCAATCTAAATGTCATGCTTTCCTACTCCAGGACTTTCACCTAGAGAGTGGAAGTCAGGACACATATTTGGAGCTTCTTCCTCCTTTATCTGATTCATTCTCACTCCACAATTCATAGATCAAAGGGAGGGGGTTTTCCTCCATATCCTATGGATAGTATTTCCTCTACATCATATTCTGAATTGTCTCTACAGTTGGTTTTTAGTTACTGACTGGTCAAGTTGATCCATCCTTGCTTTTGTCACAGGGAAATTAGGGGCTGAATGTTCTTGTAAATAGAAACGTTAGCTTCTCATTCCAAAATATGATTCTCACTAGATGAAGATTTATTTAAAAAAATGTTTAGTAACAGTCTACTGTATTCCAAAATTACATTATTTCCAAAAACTCTACTAAAGCGAGCAGAAGAACCAGGGTAATGATGCCATTATTTGTGTCCCTTGATAGAGTTACCAGATTTATCAAATAAAACATATAGCATCTTCTCAACTGGAGAAATAAAGACTTCTATCTTAATTTTGCCCACACTTTTAAATATATTATGTAAACCTTTAAAGTATTGTTATTTTAAAAGATAGCTGGGTCCAAGAAAAAAAGAAGTCCCTGGTTCTACTCTGGCCCAGCTATCATCCAACCGTATAATAGTTTGCTAGGTTCCTTTCTTCTCTTTGATTCAGAATCTTCACCCCTAATTAGAAGGGGTGGTAATCAGATGGTTTATAAATTCCTTTATATTTTTAAAATACTATGACTCAGCTGATCACTAGAAATTGCATAGCACGTTGAATATAAAGAAGTTTTGAGAAGTTATATAAAAAAACAGACTTTAGGCCAAGGTTAACAGAAAGCAAAGAGAATTCACCATTAACCTTTCAAACTCTCCCTTTCATTGCCATGCAAATAGCACAATTCCTTTCCAATCATCCCTTTGGACCAATCCAGACTTTTGAATAGCCTTGACCAGAATTACTTCTTATATCTTTCATTGGATGCTCTCATTTACATTTTCTAAAATGGCCCCGAAAGAATGTGTCAAAGAGTATATTTAATATCACACTAAAATGCCTTATCAGGCACATTAGGAAATTGATACTAATGGCACTTCTTCTCCAGAGAGCTGGAGCGGTGTTAATGGTCCAGCACTTGTCACCATATGGGCAAAGTCTAAAATAGTCTCTAAAGGTCTTTTTTAAAACAAAATATGTTCTTGGAATTTTTCACAAGACTTTGCATTGCTTTTTTAATGTTACATTTTTTTCTTTTTTGTAAAATATTCATCAAGCAAAAGTTGCATAAAAATAAAAAATTTATACAGTATCAAGTCTGTAAAAAAAATAATAGCTTGTCAGAAAATTAATTTGTCTTAAGTGACAACACCTGAACTGATTAAAAAAAATCTGAGTCATATCACATAATAAATGCCGAAAAGAGCTGTCGAATTATAATGTCACATGAAGTCCCTGTGCCCTAATAAAGTGTCTGCTTTATAAAATCATGCACTGGTGAATTGGGGATCTAATGTTTGGAAGTGAAAAAAGAAAAAAAGTAGTCTCTTGCAGCTTTTCCTTTGTCATCAATTATCCTTGCATGAATCTGCTGGCATTCCAGAATGTGATGCATCAGGGCCACACTTGTCAGGTGAGCAAAGTGCTCCCCCAGTGCAAATTAGACTTTTGGAAACAGGTCTTCTCTTTCAGTCCATTGGGGCACTGTTTAGCACATTGAAGTGGCAGTTTATGAAATAGTACCCCTGTGGCCTGCAAGAGAGAGCATTCCTCCCAAATTTCATAAACTCTTTCCTGGGACAAGAGAGATTACATGCTAAGACTTGCTTCATTTTAGTTACTTCTACTGACTAGATCAAGATGGTATAAAATATCAAAGTAATTATTGTCTATAAATTGTAATCAATTATGTAAATGCTTTGCATGGTAATTACCTTAAGGTCCTTTAAATTATTTATTGTACAGTTAATTAGTATAGTAAGTCAATACTGAGTAGTTAATCAACTTTTTAAAAAGATGACTCAGAAATTCATGAAAAATTTGGATTTAGATTGAATTAAGATAGCATCACTCTAATTGGAAAGTACTAAATCATTTCTCAATTTCATTTTAAATATGACAGATGTAGTCCTCATTAAGATATATACTTGGAAGAAGGCATCATAAGTTGAAAGAAATTTTCTAATTACGTTATAAATAAAAGATTGACTGCCTGACAAAGTGTCCAGTGTCTAATATTTTAGATAGAATTAACTGAGCCATATTTAATTGATTAGCATAACTTTATACTATATATTCGTAACTTACAAAGGTTTGTAAAAGTCATTTGAGCAGACCAAAATCACACAAACTATTACCAATAACAGAGCATAATGTTGAGTGGACAGAGAGTAATTCAGGAAAGGAATCCTGTGTATAGCAGAAGGAAAAGAAATCAAATTTGTTCATGGAAGCAAAGAGCAGATTCTCTTCTTCTTTCTCTGAGAGACAGAGAGAGAAAGAGAAAATCTCTCTTATACTTTCCCCTAAAAACTCTGTGGTCTTTTTTCTAAGTAAGTTTAAAAATCAACAGATACCACATGGTGCAACCACCAATCCTGAGTGCCCTGGATATAGTTTGCTTTGAAGTTTATTTGAATTTCATAGAGGAAATACAAAGTGAAGATGGACTAAATATGGAAAATAAACAAAGACGTGTCTACCACAAATGTTAATACTTCCTAAATAAAGAGTGATTCAATTTGAACCCAGATCTTGTTGAGGTTTTTTTTACTTTAATGTTTTGTATTTGCTATTTTTGTTGTTGATTTCAAATTTTATTGCATTATGATACAAAAACGTGATTTGTGTGATATAGATACTGAAATGTGTTGAGATTTTTGAGGGCTGCAAAGTAAATCGGAAAAGAACATTTAATCATTATGATAAATTAGCACGTATATGTGGAGGGGAGCAGGGGGCTAATTTTAGAGAACCATGAGTTTCTTGACGATTAGAGATGGGCACGGTTTAGGGATCATTGGGTGTAAACCCCTTGTTTTGCAGATGAGATGACTAAGCCTGAAAGTGACTCAGTTGAGGGCTCATGAGTTTTAGAGAGAAGACTGATCTACAAGCCACCTGAAGTCCAGTCTAGCGTCTTCAGTACATCCCCCTGGGTCATGAACTCTAAGTGAAGGAATGTTTGCAGACCACAAGAGCTCATAAAACATCTTTATAAAATTTTTATCATGCATACACAGTGTAACTTAATTGGCTATTGATACTTATTTAGAATGTTCTTTAGTTGTTCATCACTTACAAAAGAAGTGATTCAACCAGTTGATTGTTTAGTTGGCATAGTAAAATTGAAAAAATAATCAGAGAGAATGTATTGGTGTAATTGTTCAGTCATGGCCCATGATGTAATGAGTTCTTTTTTGTATTATTGATTTCAAAGTGTTTGTCAAATCCTTCAGGAAATTTAGGATTATTTCAAGAGGTCCTGGAACCCATATATGTGTATTCATTTACTCAAGAAGGGATATCGGATGTATAAGTACTGTAATGAGTCTCTGTATAAACAGTGCAATTATTTTCATGAGGTAACACAATGAGTTATGTTAACATATATATTCATATACATGTCCATGCATGCACATATATGTAAACACATATACATATGTGCACACACATAGATAGTCTTGAAATGGTTGAGAAATACTGATATCTATTACCGTCATTTACTTTCTCTGGGTGAGAATTAGCTCTGCTATTTTACTTTTAATAAGATTGTCTTAGTTCCACTTTTTAACACTCATTCTGCTTTGTATCTATTTTTTTTTAGTCACTGATTTCTGGCTTGTATCTTAATTACCTGTAAATACGGTTTAAAAGGCAGTGGTAGTCATGGGAAGAATTTTGGATTGTGAGGCAGAAGATCTGAATTAAAATTCTGGATCTTTGGATTTTTGACCACGAGTAATCACTTAACTGTTTTGAACTTATTTTTCACATCTGAAATTAGTTGTAGTAATACCAGTCTATTCTTCACGCACTTTGTTACATCTTTACCACCCTCCCACATCTAAACCCTTTGGAAATTCCATATCTCCAATTAGACTGTAAATTTTTCAAAGTCAAGGAGAATTTGTCAGTGTTTCCGGGCCAACCAGAGTGTTTAACCCATAATTAGAATCAACCATTTATAAACCAGATCTAAATAACTAAATATTGTTTTGAAAAGTATAAAAGACTACCTAAGTCATTTCCATTTTGTCCTAACTACTCTTTTAGAACATACATGTCTCCAAGGCAGAGACACTCCATTTTGCATTTTCTATATCTCTTTCAATTTTCCACATGGACTTGGCAGTAGGTGTTTAACAAAGCATTTTTTTTCATAAGTGAATGAGTTTTTATACCTCAAGCACTGTGTCTCTAGATGATTCCAAGTATTTAATATAAAATAAACCTATTAACTTAATCTTTTCAACAGTTCTTTTTTAAGTAATATAGCTTTTATTAATATTATTTTACTAAAGAAAATCTGCCAAGAGGTCCAAGATACACCTAAGGTAATGAGCTGAGCTGAAAATACACGTGACCTAAATTTGAAGCCAGGTTTTATGCCTCCTACTTTAGATTCATTTGAAGGCTGCAACCCTGTGTTTCCCCCCACAGAAAATATACACTGGCCATATTTGATTCTCTGAAATTCCAGCCTTAGGAGATGCAATATTTAGACTTATAGGTCAAAAATAACTTTATTGTTAAAATTTTTAATGTTCAATCTGAGGGTCAACTCATTTTGCTTCTACAAATAACTAAATGTGAGTCAAGACAATTTTTGCTTCAATTTACATTATTCCTCCCACTCCTCTCCCTTGGTTCCCGTGACACCTGTAAATTCATTTCATGCAATATAACTAGGAAATACATTTTAGTATCCGATTGCTACCCTTTGTTTCAATTCAGCATTTGTATAGTTGGGTATTCAGGCAGCAACTGTGTCCCTTGGTACTTCCAGGTACTAAACACAAAAAGAATAGACACAATTTTACATGATTGTGTATTCAAGGATTCATGTTATTTACATATGTCACAAATATTGTATTTTAAAATCCCTATGTTAGTACAAGTCTTGTGTTCTAATGCATTTGGCTTTTTGATATCTAAGTAATTTCAAATTCAGTTCTGACTCAAAAGGAGTGCAGAAACTCATCTACTTCCCCCAATACCCCTCCTAAACACATTTACTTCACTGAATATGCTAAACCGGACCTTAAATTTGCTGCCTATGTATATGAGAATGAAAACCAGATGTCCATTGATAATGATACTGCTGATGCTGACACTTTGCTAAACGAAAATTCTTGCAGTGTTGCTGAAGAAGCAGAAAATTTAATGTCTCTTATTTGAATGAGTTTTACCTTTTTGTCTGGAAATTCTGTATAGCTGAGTAGACTCCCAGAGATGTAAGTATTCTAAGGCTCAGGAAGACTATAAATAGTCACCTAACAGTATCAAAAATTATTCTTCTGACATGGAATTATATAAATTCTAATTCCCTAAGATGACCACAAGGCAAAGGCTATGTAACAAGTTAGGCCAACTTTTTAGGGAGAGCAGTAATCAGGCATGCTCTCATTTTTTTTTTTTTTTTGAACCACTGGTTTGGATTTTATTTTAAAAAAGTAAAGACACGCATTCAAAATGCTCTATAAACACTGTGAAATATATGATGTGCTGAACCATTTTGACCTTTTTAAAATTCTTCATCTCAGTTGGCCAGTCATTTTAGTCTCTGCAACAGGTTACTGTACTTTTTAATAGGAAGAAAAGGGAATGGTCAACCGTTTCAAAATCTTGCCTAGAATACTGAAAAGGTCAACAAAATACAGTGGAGGAATGTAAAAAAGAGACAATTGAAATCTGATACCTCGTTTTTGTGACGAAAGTTTTTGCAGGAATTGAAAATGTCACAACATGAAGTCAATTTTCAGGAAGAGACGGGGACACGACACAGGCAGAATCCATCCTCACCACACCATTAGCCTGTGATCTCAACTTTCTGATTAAAGAACTCCCTGCCTAAGAAGAAATACAGCTTTTGTTTTTTTTTTGGCTTTTGTTATTTTCATCAAAGATATATTCTGAGAGAACATAGAAGAGAAACAGAATTCCTCTTATTCTCAACCAGCACAGATTTCGCTCCCTCAGGGGACATTTGGCATCTGGTAATGTCTGCAGACATTTTTGATTGTCATGACTGGGGTCGGGGATGCTACTGGCATCTAGTGGGTAGAGGCCAGGTATGCTGCAAAATATCCTACAATGCACAAGACAGCCCCTATAACAGAGTATTATCTGACCCAAAATGCCAATGGTGCTGCTATTGAAAAACCTGGAGCTGGAATAATGTGCAGTTTAACAATATTTTGATCAATTACATTGCCCTTCATCATGAAGAACTCCCATATGTTAAGTTCATACCTAGCAAAGTCCTTATGTACAGTGAAGGCACAATAAATGTCTATTGCTGCTGCTGCTGATTTTATATAAAAATAGAAAATGTATATAACCAAGATTAGATATCCAGGTTTTATAAACCATGTATCATGCATTACTTTTGAAACAGCTCTTGTCAAACTACTGTTTTCCCCCTAAATCTATAAAGTAAAATATTTAGCAATTAATATAATGGGCAGGAGGTCAATGTAGCAGGTAGCATCCATGCAAATGCAGTTTAAATTGAAAAGAAAAAAGAAAAAGCAAGGGAACAGACGAAATACAACAGATATAAAGCACTTATTACGTGCCAGGCTGTACACTTTACGACACCTCCAATCTATTTTCTCACTGCTACCGAACCTAACTTCCTAAAAGGGAAAACCAATCAGGCTACCTCTTGGCTCAAATCTTTCAGCAACTCGATACTGCCCAGAGAAGAGGTCAGAAAACTTTTCCTGTATAGACTTGGACAGTAAATACTTTAAGCTTTGCAGGATACGTGATCTCTGCGGCAACTACTGAACTCTGCAGTTGTAGCGTAAAAGCAGACATAGACAATACGTAAACAAATGGTATGGCTGTGCCTCAGTAAATTTTTCTTTTCCAAAAGAGGTGAGGCTAGATTTGACATGAGGGTCATAGTTTGACGCAACCCTGAGTTAAAATTTAAAATCTTTTCTATGACATATATTTTGCCCTTCTCAGTTCTTCAGCTTCATCTCAAATGTCTTTCTTCTCCAACCTTCACTGTATCCTCTGCTCCAGGAATGCAAAATTGTTAATAGTTCTTTGAACATATCAGGTTGTTTTGTGCTTTGTCAGCTCACACGGCTCCATCGTCTGGTAATGGCTTACAAGTGTTTGGAAAAAGCTCTTCCTGTTGAACACTCAGATGAAGCATCACCTTAAAAGCCTTTCGCTTCCCTCTCTTCTTGCTCCATGCTCATTGGTTTGATCTCTCTGTGCTGTGCCTTAGTGTACCCTGTATGGACTGCCATTATCCAATTTTAAATACATAACTGAAATTTATTTACATATCTCCCCCACACTAGATGTGGATGAGAAGCATATCTAACTAGAATATTACACGTTGCTAAACATTATAGACATCTAATAACTGTTTTTTGAACAAAATACATTTAGTCCAACTTAAATGGAAAAACAATTCTCTGCCAAGATAGGTTCTATTGGACTTTGCAGTATGTAGCCATATATAAAATATGGCACTTCTTAAGCTATATCATAAAACTAATACATGTAAAGCATTAGTCACAATATAAGAATTTCAGCCTTAAGATAATCAAAATGTTATTTAAAAAATAGAAATCCCAGAGACACAGCAAACAAAGACCATGGAAACACATTTTAGAAATCTTATATAAACAATAAAAAATGGGAAAAATGAAACTCACATGGAATTAGAGTTTAAGGAAGGGGAAGAAAACTAACCATCAGTCTGTCTATTCTCAAGGCTCCAGGTATATCATTTGAAAGAAAAGTAGCAATCCTTTATTTCCCCTTATGATCACAATTCCTCTGTCCCATTATCACCTCACAAGCCAGTATTTTCATCTTGGCAGTAAACTGCCACTTTTGTAGCCACGGAAATACTCTCAGCCTCTTACCATAAAAGAATGGATCCTTTTGAATATGTCTTACCTTAATATTCTGGGACTTTGAGATTTTTATTACACAGCTTCTGCATCAGGTTCCCAAGAAATGATCTATCAGGTCTCAAATTAAAGCAGCCTAAAAGGTGGGAATCTTACTTCTTCATTTATTTTAATTTTGGGGCAATGTGCATTCTCGTTTCTTCCGTGTGTTTGTTTGAATTGAAAAGCATAAGTATTGGTAGTGTTTTAAATGATATGTTTAGAATATAGCTTTGTTGAGAACAGCCATAATCCTCCTAGGCCCCACTTCAAACCATTCAGCAAACAAATGTAGAGGCTGGTAAAGAAGAGCTTAAAACTGATGAAGGCGGTAGAGGGACTGACTGAAGAAAGAAGTTTGTTGGAGGTAAATTTCTAACTCTTGGGAAAGTGAAAAATAAAAGAAGAAAACCTTAGGCGGTCAAATGTTTAAAAGTGTAACCCTCACTGGGAGTGAGACCTCATTTAGTGATGTGCTCAGATCTAGTGTAACTATGAGAAATGGAAGGAAATTAGAGAAATGACTATTTGGGTGGAATACATGCAAACCTTCCTGACATGAAAACTGCTGGATTATGGAATTTTCCCTCAAGGGAAGTGGTAGAAGTCACATCACTTGAATGGTCGAAATGAAGACAGACAAAACACCCCGGAAAGTTATTTATTTGTTGATTCTGCATAGCAATTGTAAAGCTTCCCAAGGGAAGAGTTCTATCAAATAGATGAGATTTCTAAGGCTCTCTTCAGTTGTTCTGAGTTTCTGTTTTCCAAAGTTTATATACAAATAAAAAATCCAAGGTGTTTTATATACCATTTCCTCTGTAGTTATATTTTAAAAATAATATAAAGTTTTCCTAGACAAAATGTATTTGGGTATTCTGTAAATTTTACACTCTTTATTTTGTTCCACTTTATATGGGAAAAAATAAAAAAGGAATTTGATATAATAGTACCTGGGGTTTGTATTCTTGCTTCAATGCATGATGGTGTTGAAGCCACTAAATCTCTCTGAAACTTAGGTTCTGCATTCATAATATGGTGCTCAAAAATGACATAATTTTATAAGGGTTGGTTGAACCACAAAACAATATAAAAACATCTTTTGGTAAAGGTTAATTGCATATTGTGGTTAAGACTGTTTTTTATCTTCACTGTTGAGATTACTATCTCATTCTAAATTGATTATATGTTTAAGGTTCTCTTTTCTGGTAGTGGTAATGACTTGTACTAATATAACACACATGATCTCATAGTTATTCTTGTGCTTTAGTAAGAAAAGAAGGTATCAGCAATAAAACTTAGTGAAACTCATCCAGAATTGAACACAGCTTTAGTGCCTACAGTCTCAGAGTTCTCTGAGTTGGGTAACTGTAGATGATGTGTGTGCAGATATGTGTGTATGTGTGCAAATACATGTATACTCACAGCTTCTGTGGTCTCACAGATCACAAATAACTAGATCTCACTGAAAATTTTGGACTATGTTTGGCAAGTCTTCTCAATTTAAAGATGGGGAAACCTACTTGGAGATTGTTCTGAACATTCTCTTCTTATCATGTTCTACCTGGAACAGCAGCCAATCTTCAACAGAGATAGCACTGACTGTTTCTCAAACAAAGTGGCAGGGGGAAAAGCATGCCTAAGTTCATACATATTATTGAGTGCCTCATAATGCAACTATAAAACTCTGCAAACCTATTTGGGGTAATTCTAAAGCGAGAGCCAAGTGCAGACCAACAGGAACTGTGATAACAACATCATTTGGCTAATGTGCTGTTTATGTATACAAAATGCTTTGCAAATGGTAAGGGGAAAATCACCAGCAGAATAGTTTCTAAAAGCATCTTAGTTTTCTAAAGCCATACTTATCTAAAATTGTAACAAAGAACAGCAGGAGGTGTGCGACAATGAAGCCAATACAAAATGAACGAAGTTTCAGCCAAATGTCAAAATATAAGGAAGGAATTTCTGAGGCAAAAGAAAAAAAAATTGTATTGGGAAATGGGAATACAGTAGTTTTATAGAGATTTGGAACTTTAAATTATTCAGAACTGGTACAATCAAAACTAAAACACGTGCATGTGTACCATCTGCTTGCCTCCAAAGAGAAGTCTTTGGAGAATTAATTTCAGCTGCCAGAGTTGCAGGAAAGGAAACTGGTCTCTAGTTTATCTGAATCATTACTTGAAAACAGGAACTCAAGAACAGAGAAGAGACTGGGGCTGTCTGGCTCTGTCTCCATGGAGAGAGATTCCCTAGAGATTTCAGCAGCTGCAGAAAAATATGAACATAGGTACAGAGAAACGAGGAACAGCCTGCAAAGTCAAATTTAGGCTAAGAGAAGTGTTTTTGGTTCAAAACATGTTTTAGAGTAGTTATTAGTACTTGGAGATTTAAACTGTCTCATGAATATTTTTTCCTAGAGATAAACTAGCTAAAATTTCTGGTAATGTTAAATCACGCATTGTTACCTCGTGCTTAGGTCAGACATTTATTTTTGTTCCTCCTCTACTAATAAGAACATAGAATCTGACATTTTCTGGCCAAATTGGAAAATGAAGAATCAATACTCCTGGGAGTCATTAAGTCCCAGTTTCTAGAGAGTCGTAATTTAATAGCACTAGTGCTTCAGGTCTGACACTAATGGACAAGTTTACCTACATAGCCTTTACTTACAGATTAAATTAGTCGACAAATACTTATTGTGTTTCTACAAGTAAAAGAATATAAAGAAGCATAATTTATACCTGTGATTTTAAAGATTTTACAATTTAAATTGTAGAAATTGAACACATATTTGAAAAAATAACCATACAAGAAATTAATAGCAATTCAAAGTATATCAAGACAACACATTAATTAACTACCGGGAATATTTACGTATTATACGAATTGCATGTCAAAGAAAGATGAAATCACATCAGTTATAATAGACGAGAAAGAATTCCTAGAGATAGAATTTGAACTGAGTTTGTGAAGAAGCTAACAACAATGAAAATAAGCTATGGAGAATCCGAGGATGGGAAAGAGATTAGTTTTATTCACTAAGGAATATGGCAGAGAAATTGAAAATAAATAGATGGATGGATGAATAAACAGAAAGATAGATGTTACTTCTTCAAGTCCATCAGCTCCTTTAGGTAAGATATGTAAATATTGAATAAAATTTATCTTTGAAAGTCCAGAATATTCAAAATTTTTGAGCCATATTATTGAGAAATATCAATAACACACATACACACACACCCATACACTCATATAGAAAACCTTATTAAAGAATAATACTGAGAAGTAAATGCACTCATAAATGAACATATTTACTAAAACATCAGTACAAGTAAATTGAGATATTAAACATTAAGTTATCTGTAAAACTATACCCAGCTTAAGAAGCAGAGACTCAAAGAATATAAACTTAGGTGCACGAAATCTGGCTTCTGCACCCAGTAAATAATATAATTAGTGTATCAGATTTTTTTCCTAGTCTCTTCCAATTGAAAAATTTTTGTTTGAGGAGATAGATTAAAATGATGAGCTTGGTAGTAAAAATGATGCTCACATATTAATGTTCATTTATTGATCAACATGTGCTTTCGGCATTTTACAATATCCCTAGTAGGCATTATCTCATTTCACAACTGCACTATGAATTATATACATTTACCCCATTTTTACATGAGAAAATGAGGCTTAAAGGGATATAAGTGAAAAGGTAAAATATCAACACCAAGTCTTTATGGATCACTTGGCTAAACAGGATGAGAGTAGACGTTGATCAATGTTTTCCAGTACTTTGACAGCACTACACCATAAATCATTGACAAACTAACTTTCAACAATAGAGAATCTCCTCAGAAATTCAATAATCAATTAATTAGTCTCAAAACTGTATTCGATGAACTGATAAAAGAGGTAAATTTATTTTAGCCTCTGACACAGAAAAAAGAAATCCAATGGGATGAGGGAAACCAAAAGCATAGCAATCATGGATTTCATGCTCATGATAATAGGAAGGAGATGTGGTCTGGGATCTTTGTGTATAAAGTCACTTAAAAACCATCTCGTGCAATGCACTAATTTACAGAAGAGAAAATGAAAGCCTGGAGAATTATAGACCTATAGAATTTCCAAGTTCATAACTGTGATCTGTCTCAAAATCTATTTGAACCGTATAGTTTTTGCATAACATCTCCAAAAGGGACTTAGAGGAGCATTAGTTACAGGCAATTTTAGGCAAAAACTATTTTAGAAAAATCTTAAATACATATAGCTGAAATTGGTTCACTAACAGTTTTCATGCAAAGTTATAGAATTTGAACTAGAGAGTTTTTTGATGGATTTTTTATTTTACTTAGATACTGTATCCATGAAAACGAATGCTCTAGAAATTGAAGAGCCAACCCTCCTCCCTACAGTCATAGGTGAGTTCTATATCAACACGAACGTGAAGATTCAATGTTCATAAAAGTTACGTCTAGCTGTAACTATCCTGAAAATCATCACGGTACTGAACATGATCTTTAAGAAAAAATCAGGGTCCTTGAATGTTATTTTACCTATCCTGAAAATTCTAAATTATATGACTAATATAAAGCATTGTAGAAAGCAATTGTAGATGAAAGAAATCTGATTTTATTTCTAGCCTACAGCTACCCACCTCTTCTATATCCTAAGATTACTAAACAAAATTTTTATTTTTGGTAGTACAAATGAGGTTTTCCATTGGTGAATGTCCAATTCCTTCCACCACCTGTATGTGAAAATCGTACCATAGGGGCTTTAAGCCCAGCAAAGTCATAGGATTGTAATATAGGCTTGATGTAAAAGAAAATTAGTTGGCTACAGGCTGGAATTTAGACCAGATGGGACAATGGCCTCTTACAATATGGCAACTCCCCTCTGCCTTTGTGCTATCAAAATGATGGTTATTTCTACAGAAGCCACCACAATGGTAAAACAGAGGCAGTAAGTCTGAATCATCTTAAAGCTTTGTGGAAACCTTCAGAACAATTGTTTTCCTTCAAAGTAAAATAAAAAGTGCCTTTGATTTTCTTAAGCTCCTTCCAGTGTTACAGAAACATTAACATGTAACACTTGCCTTCATTACAGTCATTAGATAAATGCCAACTTAGTGTTAGAAGAAATGCATTTTCAGCTGAAATGGAGCCAAGTTGTCCTAGTTAGTTATGTTAAAGAGAATCAGAAATTAATCAGTCTACTATTGGGGCACAGCTGTTTTTTGAAATGTTTCTTTGATTTTCAAGAGTTTATGTTTTAAATAGTTATTATCAAACATACTGGTTAAGTCTGGAAGTTGAGAGCAAAGCACACTTTAAGCAAGCTGGCATTCACAGGAGAACAAAACCAGCTCCTTCCTTCCGGTTACGACCTTTGAGCAAGTCCTCTCCAATTCCCAGATCTACCAAATGGATATTATATTATGACAAAGTGTAAAACCAAGAGGAATCAGGATACATGGAGGGAACTCAAAAGTCCGATACGTTGCTTTTCTAAAGTCCAGAACCTGCAGGAAAGAATTCTGCACTCCCAATTATCGTTACAATAACAAAATTCATTAACTGAATGTAATGACACAGTAATAGGCTTCAAATCAACAATAAATACCTTTTTATAAGCACTGTGTTTAACTTAATAGCCCTTTTAGCTCAAAGGCAAAGGTTTGTGTCATCCTTAACTGAAGCACATTTATATTGTCTCTTACTGAGCAGCTGAGAGCAGGTTAATGCACTGCCACAATAGTATATTTTTTTAACTTTTTTTTCCCTCTCAAATGGTTGAGGATAGCATTTGCATCAGTGTCATGACACATGGTATAATTGGAGGTTTCAGGGCCATGAATGCATATCAAGCTGTTAGACCCTTGATATTTGCTTAAACAGTACGGGTACTAGAAGCAGAACAGATGCTCTAGTTTCAATGCCAATGCATCACTCCATCCCCTCAAGCTGCCTTTTGTAATTGTCAGTTCAATATCAGTATCAGGGTCAGAAACTGCAGAGTTCATTACAGATTCCCTTCCTTCTAATAACCTATGAGTGCAAAGAGGCATGTCTGAAATTTATTAATTGTTCCACTGTTTAATCTCCCATTTAAAACTAGATCATGCTCAGTTTTCAAAAGCTACACCTATGTCTTTAATATTTATGGTTCAGCATTCAAGCCTGCTTGTTATACATTCCAGGAATGGAGCATTTAAAAAGATTTTATAGCACGTGACAAAGGTACAAAAAGAATTATGTATTGCCCAAAGGAAATGTAAATTGTTCTTTTAATCTACAAGCAGGTGTATATAAAAATATAATAATGATGCTTATGTTTTATAATTAAATCAATAAATAACTATGCACTTTTATCTTCTTAAATAAACACACCTTTGTCTGCCCTTCATGTTTCTGGATATGGATACTGACAACTAGAATAAGTAAAGATAAAATATTTATTGAACAAATAAAACCCTTAAGGTTCACTAAAGTAACAAACATTCCCTGAGTGTTTACACTTGTCTGTCACTGTTTCAAGAATTTACATGCATTATCTCATCTGTGTCTCACAATCACTAGGATAGTTTTAGCACACATTTTACAGATTAATAAACTGAGGCTTAGAAGTTAGGTTTCTGATTGCCAGAGGTCCAGTAAGCGTTCAGAGCCAGAATGTGAACCTAACTCAGCTTCAGGCAATGTACATGTTGTTGACTAACCAATACTACTTCATGACAAGGACATATGCCTAGACTAGGCATCATGTCACACACACTATTAGACTAGACTCAGATGAGTTCTGGGTGTTAGTAAAATAACTTCCGTTAGTGTTTTTCAGAATTTACATCTGTAAAATAATGAGGTTGGGCTGAATGATCCCTTGGGTACCCTCAGTTCCGAAATTCCATAATACTGTTATAAACTAAACCAATCTTGAGAGGTCTAATTCACCTATTTTCCTTTCATTCTAAACTATGATTTGCATAAAGTCCTGTATTCAATTATAGAACATTGTACTCCAAAGTAAGGTATTTCCAGGGTCTACTCCGTGCGATTTGAACACTTCATAAGAAGTCATAAGCAAACATTTCTGGGTCAGCAGCAGTAGTTGCAAGACCAAATAAGGTGCTGAAGTCCAGAGAATTCAAAGTGTAAGCATCCAAATGTCACTTAACAGCTGACTGAGCAAGAATTTCTGAGATTATACTGAAGACTTTAGAAAATGAATTTTGCTATATAAAAGTGCGTTTGTGTTTTCTTCCCCATGAGAAAAAGGTGCTCGTACCCATACCCAGCTAATACTATTCACATGAAGTGAAATACATTTGTGTGTTTTTGTGTGTGTGTGCATGTATACCTTATCCAAATATATGTATTTAATATTTTGGCTCACTGTTTCCTGGAGAGAAAGGAAGAAACAAGGCAGGATATTGTGAATATTAAATTCTCTATTTCTTCCCATATTATATTAATGTTCCATAAATTTTCCACATACATAGAGCTATATGTTAAAACTTGCATTTAAAGCTCAAATTTTTATGTAGCATTTTAAAATGAAAAGTCACAAAGTCTGCAGTGTGTAAGAAGTACAAAATAAAGGAAAAGCCTACAGGTCTGAAATTTGGGGAAGCAATTTCAAATTTCTGCTGATTCTTCCTACAATTTTATGGATTATCAGTTAATGTTAATCTTCATATATCGTTATTAATTTTTAGGAAAATTTCACCCGTATATGCCCTTCATTACCCATCCTATGAATCACAATTCAAAAGAATGAAATGTTATTTTCATTCACTGAATATATTTTTATACACTTCATCCCGTTGACTTTTCCGTTTATTCACTCATCCATTAATGGACACTTGGGTTGCTTCTCCTTTTTGGATATTGTAGATAATGTTGCTATGGAACATGGTTGTGCAATTATCTCTTCAAGTCTCTTGCTTTAATTCTTTGAAATATATACAGAGCAGTAGAAATGCTGGATATTATAGTAATTCTGTTTTTAATGTTTTTGAGGAAGTGACGTATTGCTTTCCAAGTGGCTGCACCATTTCATACTTCCATTAAAAATGCATACCTAATTTCCTTCTCTGATACAGAATTTGCAAATATTTTACCCAATTTCATGAGTTACCTTTTCACTTTGTCAATGGTGTCTTTCTATGCACGAAGTTTTAAATTTTGATGTAGACCAAACTGTCTATTTTTTATTTTGTTATCTGTGTTTTGGTATCATATCCAAAACATCATTGCTAAATCCAACATCATGAAGATTTCTCCCCATGTTTTATTCTAAAAGTTTTATAATTGTATCTTATACATTTATCTCTTCCATTTTTTAGTTAATTTTTATATATAGTCTAACAAAATGGTCCAAATTCATTGTTTGCATGTGGATATCCAATTTTCCCAACACTTTTGTTGAAAAGTCCTACCATGCTCCGATAGTCTTGGTAACCTTGTCATAAATAATTGAAACATATATGTTAGGGTTTATTTCTGGTCTATCCTATTCCATTGCTCTGTATGTCTGTTTTATACCGGTATCACACTCTTTAAATTATTGTGGTTTTATTGTACATTTTGATATCACAAAGCATGAGATCTTCAAATTTGTTCTTTTTCAAGATTGTTTTGGCTATTCAGGGTCCCTTGAGATTCCATATGAATCTTAAGATGGTTCTTTTTATTTCTGGAAAAAAAAATCGTCAGGATTTTGATAAGGATTGCATTGAATTGGTAGACCACTTTTGGTAGTATTGACATCTTAGCAATATTATGTCTCCTAATCCATGCTCATGGGATGTTTTCCATTTATTGGTATCTTTTTTCTTTCTTTCAGCAATATTTTTTAAGTTATATCACACAGGTCTTTGGCTTCCTTGGTCAAATTTATTCCTAAGTAATTTATTTTTTTTTGATGGTTTAGTGAATAAAATTGTTAATTTTCTTTTCAGATTATTTGTTGCCAGCATATGGAAATGCTACTAATTTTTGAGCATTGATTTTGTATCCTGAAGCGTCACTGGAATTCCTTTTTCAGTTCTGTTTTTCTGTGTGTATGGAATCTTTAGGGTTTCGTACATATAAAATATATCTGTGAACAGAGGTTATTTGGCTTCCTCTTCTCCAATTTGGATGCTTTTACTTCTTTTCCTGCCCTAATAGTTCTGGCTAGGATTTCCAGTACTATAATGAATAGAAGTGGGGAAAATTGACATTTTTGTCTTGTTCCTAATTTCAGTGGAAAGTTTTTCAGTCTTTTACCATTGAGTGTAATGTTAACTGTGGGTTTTATATATATGGCTTTTATTATGCTGAGGTGGTTTTCCTCTATTCCTAGTTCTTTGCCCAAATTTTCCTTTAGCTCTCTGAGCATATTCAAGACAGATGTTTTAAAGTCTTTGTCTAGTATTTTCAATTCCTCTGTGTTTCAGGAATGGTTCTGGAAATCCATTTGTTCTTTTGATCATACACGTTTTCCTGTTTCCTTGTATGCCTTGTGAGCTTTTGTTTAAAGTTGAGAATTTAAAAAATCAGCTACCTCTCTCAGTCTTTGAAGACCAGATCTGTGCAGGAGATTCTCACTAATTAGCAGAACATCTCTGAGCCTTGGAATCAGCTTGGCATCAAGGCTTATGGTCCCCTTAGCACTTTTCTGGGCATGTGTCTTCTCTAGGCCTGTGGATGCCCTTGTTTCCCATTGGCTGGTATAGATGGCTGCTTTTCAAAGTGTTACTTTCCCTAAGAGTCTCGTCCTTGCTTCTTCTTGTGGCCTTAGCGGTTATACTGTATTCCTTATTCAGCAAGTGCTCACCCCAGGCACCTGCTGGTCTGGAGACCCCTTGTGGGTTTCATGAAAGTTTTCCTAGCCTGTGATCTGAGCTGTGCTGTTTTTGGCTGTCTCAGGTCCCCCCTAGGTCACACAGAAGCCAATCCCTCAGGCAGCCACCAGGTAAGTTATAATGTTGCAAATTAGGTCTGTTCTGCTTTCTCTGGTTCACAGAAACTAACTGGGGACAGAGTTGCCACTTCCTCCAGACCACACCAAGGCCACACTGCACGAAGGAGGCCATGGAGTCTGGTGAGCAAAAACACCCCCAAGTTTCCTTTTGAATGTGTTTTTTTCTTGATGGGGCATTCACCTGGTTGCTGGAGATATTCAACTGATTTCCAGAGCTCCTAGAAAGTTATTTGAGTCAGTCTCTAGTTGTTTATTTCCTGTTTCCATGAAGGAACAAGGTCCTGGAGCGTCCTAGTCTTCCGTCTTGCTGATGTCACTCTCCCAGTAAATAAATATCTGTTGCACCCATTTCTTTTACGTTGGGAGTTGTCTTAATTTCTTTACAGTCTGTCTTATTTTTCATCCAGTCATTCGATGATTTTATATATATATTTTACATGAATATATACCACTTAGTATTTCAGCATTTATCAGGTACCATTACAGCTTACAGCTACTGGGGGACAACATTGAATACGATAGACAAAATTCCCTGATTTCATAAAACTTGTCTTTTACTTAAGTTAAAATTATCTACAGTAGTACAGTAGGTCAGAAAGTGGTAACTATTAAGAAGAAAAATAAAGCAAGAAAGTGGGTAGAGGATATCAGGAAATCGTGCAATTTTAAATAGGGCTTTAGAGACAGGTTCACAACAAAGCTGCTCTTTGAATTAAACCTGGAGGAAGTGAGGGACAACTGTGAAGATGTATGAAAAGAATACATCTCAGGCAGAGAGAGGACCTTGTGTAAAATCCCGCAGGTAAGTGTGCATCTGGCGTATTTCAAGAAAAGCAAGGTAGCCAGTGATGTAGAGGCCAAGTGAGCAAGGGGCACAAAGCAAGAGATAAGAGAGGGCTAGAAATTGTAGAGCCTTTTAAACACTATCTAAGGGCTGTGGCTTCACTTCAGCTGGAAAGCCATTGTAGAGCTTTGAAGCAGGGGCATGGAATGATCTGAGTTGTGCTTTAAAAGAATCAAAGAGGCTGCTCTGATAAGATTAGCTTCCAAGGTGGTAAATGCATTAGCAGGGGGATCAATTGGAAGGTCAGGTAAATAATACTGCATAGATAGAAGAGAAATATGGATCACCATGGTTGCAGTGCGGGAAATCAGAAGTGGACAGATTTCTTGATCAATATTGAAGAAATAACTAACCCAATTTGCTGAAGAACTGGTTATGGGAGCAAGGAAAAGGAAGAATTCAAGAGTAACTCTATGGTTTTGCCCCAAGCAATTTGAAGAATGGAATTGACGTTAACTGCAATGGGAAAAGCTCCATGATAGACAGGTTTGAAAGGGGGAAAAGGAAAGATCAGAAGTTCAGTTTTGGACTTGCTAAGATAAAAATGCTTATTGAAAATTCAAGAGAAGATAGAGAGGAGGGAGTTGGATTGGCAAATTTAGAGTTCAAAAAAGAGGTCAAGTCTTGAAAGATAAGTACGGGAGGCATTAGAATTGAGATGATGTTTAATCCATAAGACTATTTGAAACTACCAAAGGTCATTTAGACAGAGAAAAGACAAAAGGTTAATTTGATGAGTAGAAAACAGGAGAGAAGCTTAGAGATGGAGTGATAAAGAGATGGGAGGAAAACAGCAGAATGTGGTGTGCTGGAATCTAGCTGTAGAAAGTGTTTCCAGGAGGAAAATTGACTGTGTCAAATGTTGATAGAAGTTAAGTACCCTAAAGTTTGAACATTGACCATTGTATAGAGAAATATGGAGGGCACTGGTGATTTTTCAAAAGCAGAATAGTGGAGCAGTGGGGGCAAATTCTTCCTAGAGAAGAGTTGGAAACAGCAAGGATAGACAAATTTCCTAAGGAGCTTCATTATAAAGAAAGGAGAGACTCTATACAGTATCTGGTTGAAGTGGTAGGTTAATTTTTCTTTTTCAAAATGGGAGAATTATGTGTTTTGTGAATACTGATGAAAACTATCTTCTAGAGACTGAAAAACTGATTTTGCTGGAGATGGTAGGTGCTGCCAGTTTGATGTTCTTGAAGAAGCCAGGAAAGATGATATCCACTACATAGTTGGAAGTGTTCACCTTCAATTTGAGTGTAGAGAGTTTATCCACATAACAGAAGAAATGGCATAGGTTTGCATGGAGGGCAAAAATACAGGAGTGTTGGTGTTTAAAATTGTGGGGGCTTGTGGCAGTTCTCTTCTTAGAGCTTCTATTTTTTTTAACGGAATTTGAAAGTAAGAAATTGCAGTGAGAGTGAAAAGAAAAAATAAGAGTTGGGGTATTTCAAGAAAGCAAAAGCCAAAAAAAGGAAAATGACAAGAAGAAAGAAGAGTGAATGGAATAGAGAAATGTGGTATGACTGCCAGACAGAATCAAGGGGCTGAGAAAGGACGGTGGTCCTAAATTTGAAGTGAAACAACTCAACATGTTTGTTTGTTTCATTCCATCAACATTTAGCTACTATGTACAGTCACTGAGCAGTTAGAGTGTAAGACTTAACCATAGTTAGGATTTTGCTAAAGCGTGAAGAGAGGAACTAGAGACTTAAAGGCATATGAGTAGAGAGGTATCTATACAAAGACCTTTTTCAATCTTTAAATATTCAATAGACGATTATGGAACATCAACTATGTTCTAGGCAGTATTTCAGGAACTTGGGAAACATGGGTGGAAAATAAATCCCAGTCTTAATAAAGCTTACATTCTAATGTGAGAAGATAGCATATGAATAAAAATAAGAAATAAATACATAAGTAATAAAATGTGCTAATAGATGATTAAGTGCCGTTAGAAAAAAGTAGAACAAAGCAGACAGGATCAAATGTGCTGAGTGGGAGGGTGCAGTATCTAATTTAGAGTGGTCCAGGTTTGCCTCATTGGGAAAGTAAGATTTGAACAAAGATTTGAAGGAGATGAGGGAGTAAGCAAGGCGGATCCCTGGAAGAAGAGCATTCTAAAAATGTGACTGCTAGAGAAAAGGTCCAACATCTGAAGTGGGCCTAGCATATTGAAGAAACACCAAGAAGGATAGTATGCCTATGGTATGGTATAAATGTGATAGCATAGCAAGAGACGAGGCCAACGAAGTAAGACTGGTGGAAAAAGAAAATTATGCTTGCCATTGCAAGGACATTGGCTTTTCGTTTGAGTAAAATGAGCAGTCGTTGCATAGTTTTGGAGAGAGCAATGATATGCTTTAACCTCATTGTTAAAACAATCAGTTTCACTGCTGTGTTGAGAATACACTGTAGGGACACAAAGGGATGAAGCAGGGAAAACTGTGCATTAGTCAGCTTTCATGAGCTTACCTGAAGATAGCAAAACTCCCAAATCTCAGTGCCCATACAAGAAATATGTATTGCTCATTCAGGTTAGATGTTGGCTAGGATCAGCTATGGTTCTGTTCCCTGAGTCTTGTTCATTTTAGGATCCAGGATAAAAGAGCAGCCCATATCCAAGGCATTTCATTCTCATTGCAGAGGGAAAAACAGAAATGGTGGCACCACAAGACAGTTCTTTAAGCTTCTCCTAGGAGCGCCACCTGACAACGCATGCATTTCATTAGCCAATGCTTCCCTACAAAGAGGGGCGCTGCAAACAGTATTGGCTACATAATTTGAAGACCCCAATGAGAAATTAAAATGTGGGATCTCTTGTTGAAAAATCATTACACATTTCAAGATGGCAATAATAGAGCATTAAACCAAATGAAGGTCACACACCCATGAAGCTGGCTCTGACTGCAAGTTACGTGGAAGTGGGCAGCTCTGAATAATACTCTCAAAGGAAACGGCAAGCAATATGTGGATAATTAGGAATAATAATACCGTCTCCCACAATGTAATAGATGGCTACTGAAACAATTTAAGTGAGTGATTATGCTGGCTCAAGGCAGGTGTTAGTAGTATTGGAGGTTGAAAGATTGGTTTCTAGAAAGATTTTGAGAGTAGCGCTTGATATATTAGAAAGAGGAATGTTAAGGGTGATTCCAGGTCTATCCAGAATAACTGCAAGAACAGAGATGCCAATAACTGAAATGGGGAATACTGTCAATGCTGTGGTAAAAAGTCGAGAGTTTGGTTTTGGACATGATAACTTCAAGAAATGTATTATATGTTCAAACCGAGATGCTAAGAAAGAAATTGCATACACACATCTGGAATTTTTAAGAGAGCTCTGTGGTAGAGGAATGCATTTGGGACTTACAGGCCAACAGCTGAAATTAAAATTCGCATTTGAGATCACCAAGATAGTGAGTATAGATAGAAAAGAGAAAAAAACAGTAAGTGGTAAGCCCTGGTATACTTTAATATTTAAGTTTCAAGAAAATGAGAAATAGTCTTCAAAGGAGGCTGACAGAGAGCAACCAATGATGTAGGAGAAAAATATCTAGTGAATTTGATATAATGGAAACCATGTGAAGAAAATGTATCACAAGGATCGACTGTGCCCCATACTGCTAATTTGTTGTGATAAGAAGAGGACTGACAGATGAATTTAGCAAAGTGGATGTCACCAGTGACCATAACAAAAGCAGCTAAAGGGGATTGGTGGGAGCAAAAGCCAGATTATACTGAGTCTAAGAAAGAAGACAAATTATACACAGTGAGTATAGACAAGGCTTCAGAAGTTTTGTTTTTTAAGAAAGGAAATCTGACATCTTTTCTTTAGCCTCAGACACTTTGATTAAGTTGGCATACCATGTATCATGGAAAGGTTTAGCATCCTGAAAAGTTCAGCATTCCAAGATGGCCCTGAACAATGGGGACAGCTGAAATTCTTTCAGACTGAGACAAGGCATGTAAAATAAAAACAATTTGTTTTTTTCTTATTAAACACAGGAAAACCTATTTTTTACATCAAAATTGACCCAAATATTCTCCAAACAGAATTATGATATAAATTTTGAACAGTCAGCTTTGCACTTTTGTTTTTTTGTGATGCAATTCTCCTGTAAAGTTGAACTGTTTTACACATTCTTTACTATGAGTTTGCCTAAGAGTTTCTTCTTTTTCTTTGATAGCTATAAAGTGAAGCAAAACTAATAAAAATAGAGAAATAGATGGAGAGGAAATTTGGATTATGAGAATATTTTCTTTTCTTCCTTATTTTTCCTTTCAAATGGGAAAAATAAGCACACGTTTGTATGTTTACAAAAATGAGAATGAAAAATAGCTGATATAGGAGAAAGAAGAGAAAATTAAACTTTAGGAGTCATGGCCTTAACTAAATGAAAAGTGATGAGAGTAAAAGGGAAGAAATAGGAGCAGGATCTACCTGGTCCTGCCAGAGAACGCTTGGCCATGCCTGGAGACGTTTTTGATGGTCATGACTCAGAGGGGCATTCCTACTGGCATTTAATGCACAGGATAGCTCCCACAACAAAGTATTAGCCAGTCCAAAATGTCAGGAGTGCCAAGAATGAGAAGCCTTGACCAATAGAAAGAGAAGGGAGGCAGAGTGTGTAAGTGCAGAGGCAGGGGTAGGTCATATGTGGGAGTGAGACTCTCGTGAATTCAGTGTCTCAATGCAGTAGAGACCAAGGTCATCAGCTAAAAAAGGAGGCAGAGAATTGAATTGAACTACATCCATGATTCTTTGTTATCAAACAAGTTCAGAAAATGAGAGAAAGGTATGAGAAAACTGAGAGACAATGAATGCAAGTGATTATAATGCTTATCTACAGAATTTAATCTGGGCAAGGAAGAGAGCAGAGACATTAAGGGAGTGAGGAACAAGGAAAACATGGTATGGCCAACGGATTGGAGGTTGAGCAGGTTGGATCAGGTATGAGGTGAAAGGAGGCTGGTATGAAGGAAGTGGTCATCAGGGGGCTAGCCTCGTGGCATAGTGGTTAAGTTCACGCACCCCACTTCAGCAGCCCAGTGGTTCACATGTTCAGATTCCAGGCAGAGACCTAACATGGCTTGTCAGGCCAAGCTGTGGCAGCATCGCACATAAAATAGAGGAAGACTGGTACAGATTTTAGCTCAGCAACAATCTTCCTCAATCAAAAAGAGGAAAACTGGCAGCAGATGTCAGCTCATCCTCACAAAAAAAAAAAAAAGAAGTGGTCATCAGAAAGGGAATGTATTAAATTAAGCTACCCGAGATAGGGTAGATAGTAAGGATAGTAAGATTGCTAATAGAAGAAGGAGTGAAAGGCTAAGGTGTTGAAGGATCATTTGTGTGTATGTTGAAATTGCTAAGAATTCAGATGGGGTAGTATTAGAAAAAGTGACTGTTAATAAGTAGGTAACATTATTGAGAAGAGAGGGGCAATGGACCTGGGGTCAATGTATGACAGCTAATGTGAGTGGGTGATATAATATGATGACATGAGATATAAGCCTAGAGGGTGTTGAGAAGAATAGTCTGAAAGTCAAAATGGGGACCAAAGACACAACCTGCTTGCAGCCTAGAAGTCAAAGGCTGAGGGAGAGGGAGAAGCTGCCCCCTGAGAGGGTGCAGGGAGCATGTTGTTCCCGTTGCAGAGTTACTTTTCCTCAAGAGCAAAGCAGAGATGGGAATTTTCAGACAAAATTTGAGGACAGGGCAGATTTTACTCTGGACCATGAATTGTGGCATTCCTAGTGGAAGGATTTCATGCTCTTTGGAAGGATGAGATAAAATAGAATATTGGGGATGAGTGGTAGGTGACCTGGGAAGCTGGGGCTTCTTGCTGCGCCAATACAAGCAACAGTAAAGCACATATGTGGTTAGTCCCAAAGGATCCAAAGGGGATAGTCATGACCAGACTACAAATATTGGTGGCCAGGGAACGGTGGTTCCTAGGGGCCCTCCTTTTCCTCCTGAAGAGTGGGAAGAGGTTTCGGAGAAGTGTGTTCATGGGTCCCATGCTTAGGTTTCTTATTGACCCATGTAGAGAAAGATGCTTTTATTCTCAATGTACATAGCCCTTGTTGATCTCAGTTGATGGATTTACTGACTGCTGGGGAAACTCTTCCTAACTAAAATTCCCTTCCCCAACTCTCCCTTATTGAATAAACAAACAAACTCCTTATGTACTGATAAGTAAAGGACAAATGGTCCCACAAGAAAATGGGTAATAAATATCAAGACATATGGTTAGAGCTTTGGAAGTGGAGTTATTTATGTAGCTGGGATATAAATACGGGTTTGAGTCTGGCTTCAACCCTTGCTGGTTGTGTGGCTTGGAGGATGCTATGCAAGCTTTTTATAGATCATTAGTAAAGTAAGAATAAAAATCCTACATACCATACAGGATTTTTTTGAGGACTAACTAAGATAATCCATAAAATATTCTTTGCACAGAGCCAGGCACATGACAAGCATGCAGACATGTAGCTCATACTTGTTAATTATATACATTAACTTAGAAAATAGAAAATGTCCAGTAAACTTAAGCTGCTTAAACTCATTGCAAACTACAAATAATAAGATACAAATTTTCAACCTATCCAGTTGAAAAAGAAATTTTAAAACATCGATAGCATCCAATTCTTTTGTTATTATATGGTGAAATAGGCACTCTCAAATATTACTAGTGGTTGTAGGATTTGGCATTGCCTTTTTGGAAAATAACCTGTCAGCATTCCTTCGTATTCAAAATGTGTATATTCTGGAATCCATCAACCCAAAATTGAGGAATCTGACCAATGGAAATAAAGGCAAGAGGATGTCAGGATTTATACATGGTGCTTATCTTTGCTAACACCCATGAGATGAAAATTTACTTTGCTTCAAGGTGAAATAAGCTGGCTTTCTTCAGAGCAGCTGGAGGCTGGAAGCAGCAGGGAAGAGGACCACAGGTTTATCAGCCACAGTGTCGGTGAAAGGGAGCAGATGCCAGGGCGACAGCAGGTCAGGTGCTGGCAACACCATCAGCAGCTCTGGAGGGAAGTGGGGCCAGCAGCAGCCTCTTTAAAATCCAGTGCTCTAGAGCCATGTAACGGAGAAGCAGATTGCGTAGTTTTTAAAACCAGGGACTGCCTGGATTAAAATCCCCACTCTGCCACCTTCTGCTACTAACTGACCGCAGGCACGTTGTATAACTTCACTGGGCCGCAGGTGTTCATCTGTACCAGGAGGTGAGCAGAGGGCCCAACTCGTAGGGTCTCTATGAGCACTAGATGATGTAATGTTTGAAGTGCCTATTATGATACCTGGTACCTATTAGCCACTGTATACATGTTTGTTAAATAAAAATAAAATAAGTTCCAGAAATTTAACGGAAGATAGTGTTTCTCCTGTTTTTGGCTGTAAGCAACTTCTCAGAATGAAAAAGTGGGACTTGAGAATTTACCAATTGGCAGAAAAAGCACGGCAGAAATTATAGCAAGCAAACTGCAGTCTAAGAGATTACAGTGGGTGTCCTCAAATGGTTTGCTGTTATTCTCCCTATCATTAACAATAAAATACATTACCAATTAAAATAATCATAATACCTACCAGCTATGGAGTACTTGGTCAAATATTTTACCAATATCATCCAATCTACACAACAACCATATGAGGTAGGTATTATTATCCACATTTGATAAATGAGAAAACTGTGACTAAGCAAGATAAGTCAATGAAGTGTTGCAAGTCAATCACTTGATAGATTGGTAGCCAAGATTCGGAAGGCATTCAGCCTGATTCCGAAGTTTTAACCATTCACTACTCTGTACTTCCTCTATCACACGGTTCAGTCTGGGACAACTGGAAGTTTTATAAGGCCATTTTGTTATTGTGCAATATGGCCAGTGTTCCATTAGGGTTTTGCAGACAGAAAACACAAGGATGGGTATACCGTGAAGATTTTTAGCTATAGGAGAATCAGTCCTGATTTTAAAAGTTAAATACACAAAATTAGCCAAACTGGAAAAAAAAAAAAGCAGTAGAAAGATGTGGTCTTTTGGAAAACAGCATCATTAACAAGATACTGGGGACCTATTAAATGGTCAAGATTCATAATATCAGAAGGACTAAACTTGTCCCTATTTCATGGATCACTAATCCTTATCAGATTTAATTAAAGGAAAGAGTCAAAAGATTTCCAGTTGCCTTTCTACATCATTTTAAATACTTTTAAATGTCCAGATTTTAGTAAAATCAGTTTTGAACCAATGCTGTATCCATTCTTATGTGCTCTCTGCTTATTTCCCAGGAAAGTATGAGTGATCTCATTAACTTTTCCTAAGGTGACAGATCAATATCAGACAAACATTTAAACTTTACACTTCTAAATTCTCAGCCCCGTTAGTTGCAGAGATAATACATTATTAAACTTCATTTTCACTAATTGTCTTTTTAACATTAAAGTATTAAATATATTTAAGTATACTAGTTTAATACTACTTGGTGGCTAATATTTCAAAAGCTATTTAACATCTTTATATTTACCTAAGAAACAAGTAAATAAGTCATCAAGATTAATCTCTAGATGCAGGAAAAAACCCTGTGTTACCAATTGGATCCCCAAAATAATTGTGGTTACAATACACACTTAAAATCCTAGTATTACTCCACTAAAAAATCTGTAGACTTTAAAACCTGTGTTCACTATCCTTACCTTACTCTTTTACTCCAAGTTTCTTAAATGTCTAGTATGCCATTTTCTTAAAACTTTTATGAAGATTTTTTTAACTCTTTATTGGGAAAATGTGAGTATTTGTTTTTGTTTTTGTTTTTTTTGAAGGATTGGCACCTGGGCTAACAACTGTTGCCAATCTCTCTCTCTTTTTTTTTTTTGCTTTATCTCCCCAACCTCCCCATACACAGTTGTATATCTTAGTTGCCGGTCCTTCTACTTGTGATGTATTTGTTTTTAATACAGTTTATAATTCAGTATTTACACTCAGCTACCAAGTTAAGGCAATTGAAAAACATGTTTTTTACTTGGCTTCTTTTTCTTTACTAATTCCTTATAACTCTCAACTACTTCTTTTGGTGTCACTTTATACCATGGACCATGCCTAGAACTTTTCGTTGAAAGTTATGTTCTACTCTTCATATTTGTTTATGTGTATAGTTTGACCGATATTTACTAGATTGTTATGTCTTTCTTTTACTTAAGGGGTATCAAATGTTAGCTTGTTGGTTGTGATCTGAAGACAAAATTATATGAATTATTTTCCATATTTCATTCTGCTTAAATGAGAGAATGGAGGGCAGGGCAGGGAGAGAAAAAGAGAGAAAGAGAACAAAATACTCCTTTCTGAATATAATTTAAAAGAGAATAAGCCCTTCTTTTGTGTTACTATGTGCCATACATCATAATATATTAAACACTGGAGAATCCAAGAAGTAAAATATGTGCTTCCTTTTTCTGAAGGAGTTCTAATCCAGAAGGAATAGGACAACGTAACCTATATGAATAAAAGTTTTAAGAAGCTTACATTTGAAAGAGCAAGTATTTCCTATCTGGGTTGTTGTGGTTGTTGGTTTTTAGTTCTCTTAATTTTAACAAGACAATAAAAGTACTTTTAAAATGTAGCTGTGTGTGTTTTAGCAATGGAAGTTGAGAAAACAAATATTTTCTGGGGAAGGAAGAGGAAATAAAAATGAATATAGAATATTTGTTGACATAGTTCTACAAAGAGGCATGCAGGCTGATAATGTGTTGCTAAAATTCATATTAAATTAGATCTCCATTGCCACTTTATTTAGAATAAACTAGAAAGTGTGTTTCTTTTTATTTTAAATAAGATTTCTGAGAAAAAATATTTACTTCCTCTTTTATTACACTACTAGATTGGTTTTGCAGTCTGAAATATCTTTTTTTTTTTTTAAAGATTGGCACCTGAGCTAACAACTGTTGCCAATCTTTTTTTTTTTCCCCCTGCTTTTTCTCCCCGAATCCCTCAAGTACATACTTGTATATTCTAGCTCTGGGTCCTTCTGGTAGTGTTATCTGGGACACTGTCTCAACGTGGCCTAATGAGCAGTGCCATGTCCACACCCAGGATCCGAACTGGCAGAACCCTGGGTGGCAGAAGCGGAGTGCACGAGCTTAACCACTCAGCCACGGGGCCGGCCCCCAAATATCTTGACATGTATGTGGTAGTCTCCTCTTAGAAAAAGAAAATTAACATTTATTTCTCCACTAGCATGGCAAAAATTGGATTACAGCTTTATTAATGTTTTTGCTTGTTTTCGAAAAGAAACTTATTTCCATCCAAATTTCATGTGAGATAAGAGATAGATAAAAGCAACTTCTCACCCCACCCATATTGTGTTTGGAATCTGTGATATCAGAAATACAGTGGGATGCCTTAAACAATCAAGCTGAATATTCCAGGGGACTTTTTAATATGCTACACTGATGAAGCAACAGTATTAAATTTTTTCAACCGTGAACAATTCTTTGATTATCATACGCCTCAACTGCTCTGTTACATGTTGACCACAAGAAGAATAAAAAATAGAAAATGAAATGTGATTAGCTCCTGATGAAGTGAAATTCCTTTAATAGGCATTGAATGGAGAAAATTTATTTTAATACTTATAATCAAGCTTTTAGTTTTTTCTCGTTAAGAGTAGTATTCAATAAATATGCCTGAGGTATGATATTCTTAGAGATATATGAATAGCAACATATGGAAAGTGGAATTATTGCCTCCGTATTGCTTGTTCCATTAAGGGAAGTGTGAATTATGTAGCAGGAAAATTCATAAATAACCATGCCAATTATGCTTTTTTTGAAAACGTGTCTACAGTTGCATACCTAGTATTTGTCAATAAATTGAGTGTAAAGGTGTAGAAAGTGATAAATTATAAGATTTTAAAATTATTTTGCAGGTGAAGCTTAACAAAGGATTGCTAAAAAAGCTTAGTTAAAGGGGAAAAACCCATAATTCAACTAGATAAGACATGATTATATTATGCTTAAGCCATTGTCAGCACATGGAAAAATATAGGGAAGTTTAAAAAGGCCTGATTATTACAGAGTCACCTCATTTTGGCAGCCCTATAATATTCATTTCCTGTTTCTTAGACAGATGCAGAATTCTATAGTGTTGGAATTGAATGTCAAATAAAAAAAGTCCTGTCAGTGCTCATACCCTATACAGATTTTTTTTACAGATGAATTATTACAACTTCCTGTTTTGCCTCTCTGCCTTCACAGTTATTTCACACATACTTTTTGTCAGTAGCTGTAAATGATGAAGCATGGCAAATTCACAGAACTCGCTCAGAAGTGTGAAATCAAGTTTGAGATGTTGAACATTGTTAATTTATTTGTATCATTGGTAAAGGTAGGACAACACAATTAGGATAAAGCCACATGTCAAGCAAGGGGAGGAGGAACAGATATCCATCAAGCCTTACTGAGACTCACCCATCTCCTCCACTCAAATCTATCTCACTTTTCCGGAATAAATCAAATGCATAAACAAAACCCAGCAATACAATTAACAACATATGTTTTCAGGAAGCTTACAGCGTAATTAAAAGGTAATATTCTTAAATACATCCATGGAAGCTCCAATGTAAACTAAAGGGGAAGGAATTATCTGAGTACAGAGTAAAATTTCGACTCTTCCATCTTCTAGCTCAAACTTCTCCTTGAAGATCTGTTGATACGTCTGAGAAATGACTCTTGATCTCTCTCTCTGAATCTATCTATCTATCTATGGTAGGTAGATAATACTACATTAATACTAATTATATTACATCATATTATATATTTTATACACAATTTATATATATTTCTCTGAAGATTCAAACAGAGATACTTCCCCATTAGTTTCCCAATATTTTTTACAAGTTTGAAGCACCACTATAAAACAATTCTCTTCAGGGCACAAACTATATTTATATTTTGTCATCATAGGCTATTTCCTATAAAAAATTAATAACTTTTGGAACACAGTGGCTTGATAAGTGGTGTGTAGGTTGCTGAAGTGGAGGTTGCAAACTTAACCTCTGTGCTACCAGGCAGGTCCCTACTTTGGCTTATTCTTTAACAGGCATAAAAGCAGGGGCCTTATGAATTTTATTCTTAATTTTTATTACATATTGAAAACGTACTAAAATATTTATACCGTATATGTAAGGTACAGATAAGATCAATAAAATGAATACCCACTTACCCATCACCAGAGGACTTTCTGAAGTTCATTTTTCACACTATCCGTTCCTCACATTCTTTCTATTCATTTGAAGAGTTATTACCTAAAAAACGTGGTCCAAAAATTGTAAACATATCAGAATATATATGCTGGAGATATCTTTTTCCCAAAAACTGTATAATTCACTTTTGAATTATCAGAAAGTTATTATTTTGTTTAATTTTCCACAAATCACTTTTAATTGATCCAAAGATAAAATAAATCTGATCTTTATTTGTTCTGAAAATTCCAGGGATTTTTTTTTTTTTTTGTCGTCAAAGATGAGAAACTACAGAGTTACGTGTGAAGTCTTATATAAGATAAATAGAACAAAGAACTCTGGTATAAACAAAAGGCATAGTGAATCACTACCATAATCTATAAACAATTGTTATTTTATTTAAGTATGAAATACTCTCCCATGTTTCAGGAAATGGTTTAAAATACATTTATACATTTTAATTGCTATCTATTGGAAGACAATTTGCTATCCTCTTAAGTAAATATAAAGGAGAAAATTATGAGCAATCATGAGCCGCCAAGTCTATGTATCTAGAAAAGAAAACCTCAGCAAGAGAATCTGGCTACAGAATATTGTCCAGGTCAGCAGAGTTTTTCACATAAAGATGAGTGATTATACAATAAGTATCACAGCATGGCCAGTAATATTTCAATACTAGGTGAGATGGTATTTATTTTCAGTCCCTTTCATCACCATAACAATTTGAACAGTTCCTTCCTCCTTTCTTGTTCTCAGTTGAACTGAATTTAAGCTAGTCTATAATTTTACCCACTGCTGTAGAAAAAAAAAATCCTTTTATGACAGCGTCTTTGAAAATATATAAAGTGTGGTCCATGAACCAGCAGCAGCAGCATCACTTGGGAGCTTGTTAGAGAAGCAAATTCTCAGACAGCACCCCAGACTTTCAGAATAATAAACCCTGTGGGTAGGTGCCACGAATCTGTGTCTTACCAAGTCCTCCCTGTGTTCTGCTGCACAGAACCACATTGAGAGAGATTAAGGATAACAAATGCCATAGTAACTCAGAGGTTGTCTATGAAATGTGATCTGAAAACTGACAGTTGTCAAAGTCTATCAGTCTACCATACTTTTGGCAGATGTTTGAAATTGCACCTTCAAAAATGCAGATATCCTGGGAAGTGGTAGTGGTCTAAAGTGTCATTATCCGCCTCTTTTTTATTAGTCAGGTGACATACAACTCTTGTCTATTTTTACTCAAGGTCCACTCGTACATTATTCCCCTTCACATTAGGCTCTGGAAGATGGCCAATGATTAGTTAGTCACAGGATCCAGCGGTTTACTTCAGTCTCACACTCCTTTCTCTGGCTACGCAATCTCTTTAGTACCAAAGGCCATGCTATGAAATGCTGCCATTCGCTTTTAATTGCCATTTGGAACTGTTGACCATAATTACTTTAAAACATTCTTTCTACTCAACTCTGTGATGTTACTCTGTACTGGTGTCTTGCTCTCTATTTATGCTCTGATGATTTCTTCTAACTTATAAAAATGGATTTTTCTAACTGTTATTCTTTAGCTCTCTCCTTTTTTTATTATGTATAAACCATATATATATACGATTAAGGTTGTATCTAATGCCCTCTTGCAAACCCCTTTTCCTAGGTTCCTAGGTTCCTGGAAGACCAAGAAGCTGCATTAGAAATAGAGGAAAGTTTTTTAAACTGTGACATGCACAGGCTAGGAAATATTTAGCATGATTTTGTATGGTGTATGAATAATTCCATAGTCATGAGTTGCTGAATTTTGTTTGCCATGAATATAAAGAAAATAGTCAATTATGAATTGGAGTAAAGCACTAGTAGGGGGAGAGTGAAATTCTTTCAGGAGGATATTAGTAAACAAATTACATGTAGTTGACTTGAATAATTAGCTTAACTTTTTTTTTCCACTTAATTCTTCGAATATTTATGTCTTTCTCCCCACTGAGTATACTATAATTTCTATCATTATCTTTAGTAACTAAAACATAATAAGTCATATGTAAACATGTTTTGATATTTAATTTTATTATGAGCAGTTAACAATTTTTTTATGAATTGTTTGATTAAAGTCTTTCCACTGGGAATCTAGCTAAGATAGGTTTGATAGCACCAGGGTGAACAGGAAATAGAAGTTTAGAACAAAAGTCTCCTGATCAAAAAGTGACAGGGCCTCGTAGAGGAAGACATTCTTAGTAACCAGAAGGAAGTGGAAAGTTCTGGATCTCTGTAATGAGGCAACACAATAGCAAAGAAAGATGATAAGGGGGCCAGCCTGGTGGCAATGGCAGCCCGGGTTTGCCAGTTCAGATCCCAAGTGTGGACCCATGCACTGCTTGTCAAGCCATGCTGTGGTGGGTGTCCCATATATAAAAAGTAGAGGAAGGTGGGCATGGATATTAGCTCAGGGCCAGTCTTCTTCAGCAAAAAAAGAGAAGGATTGGTGGCAGATATTAGTTCAGGGCTAATCTTCCTAAGAATGAATAAATAAAGAAATAAACAGAAAGACGATAAGAGGGAGAGAGTTCAGTGAAATCAGGTGACTTATTTTTATGTATCCTACATATAATAGGCTTACATTAATTAAAGAAGGTGTGCCACATATACCCACATGCACATAAAACTTATAATGGCAAAAGATTCTAGGATTATCCTAGACGAATGTCTTTTTGTGCTCAAGGCTCCTTCTTGAAGGCTGAACCCTTTAATATAGCCCCATGCTCTCTAACTTCTATCCATGGCTGAGCATAGTAGGCCCTCAGGACTGGCCAAACAACCAGTCAAAATGCAAAACGCTACCCTAAACATGAAGACAGGAGAGATCAGAAGCGTCTACCATTTCCAGTTCAGGTAGAAAAGGACAGTTAAGCATGTCCTGGACCAGAGCTCTCAGCACTGGCAGAGGGCACCTTGGCAGCAGAGAGAATATATGAAATGAGTTATCGAAGCTGCTGAAGCGAACTGCAGGGTCAGAGACAGAGTCGGGGAGGGAGATGGGACCAAAGGGACCCAGTGAGGACCTTTCTCACTTACCTAGTGTGTATATAAAGGTCTTAAAAGAGCCCCTGATAAATCCGTTTGCTTCTTTTCTGACTCAGTACCACAGTTACTACTCCCTCTGAATTGGTAAGACAGAATCTGTTAGAGTTTCAAGTATTTCAGTGAAAGAAAGAAAGAAAAAGAATAATTAAGTTGTTACTTGATAAATGAAGGGAAAGATTTCAAGTGGCATCAGATTGCAGAATGTCTTTCAAGGGAAGTGCAAGAGCTATTTGCTTTTTGTGGCAAGTTCAGACATACACGTATGCGGTGAGGAGGCCTGCTGTAGTAGACGCCGAAGAATAATGATAAGTGCACCAGATAGTCAAACAAAACTGAAGTAAATTACACTGGACAGAAAATTGTGGATCTTTCACAGCTCAATCCTGGTATAAACCTGACATTATCTTCTCAAAGTACAACTGCCTAAAATAAGCAACTATTTATTTTCTGTTAAATACAATACAGTGCTATATTTTTCTATTTCCAAATCACTTATAACATGTTTACATAGGTCTGGTAGAATATTTAGCAAGTGTTAATTAAAGAAGGATATGATATTTTATAGGCTTCTTATACAGCATATACAAGTCATATGACTTGAATATATGGGGTGTGGCGTGATGCCCTAGGTCTCAGAGTATGACTTATTTTGTGATATTGTAAACCTTAGAATATCAAAGGATAAGATAGTGTCTGGACAAGACTACAGCAAGAATGACTCCTCCTAACCTGTATGTTATACAGTGATAGCAGTAAGAGGAATTGGGAGATGACTAGAGAACATATCATAATATCACTGAAGTTCTCTGTCTGTATTTTTGAGGCCAGGTCATTGCCTGACTCTCATGGCCTGGAGAATGTCAAGTGGTCAAGAAAACCTTCTAAGTTTCCAAGAGTCATATTATTCTCCGTCTTCTAAGCAAATTACTCCAGAAGCTTAAGGGGCCAGGGAAAATGAGATGATGCATCTTCTCAATGACAACAGATATCTTTACACAAACATGCAAAATATCAGAGATGAAATCAGAGACTATTCTTCTATCCAGTGAGGGCCCTCCTGTGCCATCCAGCATCTCTTTCCTGTTACATATCTGTTAATAGGCAGGTTGATGCCTCAAAATATGTTGGCAATCATGGTCCTTTAGGTTTCCTAGATGTAAGACCCAGCCAGGGCTCCTGTGACACTGCTAAAACGTAATGCATTTTAGCAAACACTTGCACATAATACAGAAGTGAAACTGATTTCTATTAACATTTCACTTGATTCAAAATGCATTTCATATATTCTCATCAGCTAGTGAAGCCATTGCTTTTGTGAAATGCAATATAATTCAGAACATTTTAATCTTTTGTATGCTTCAAGTGCACTTTATGCTAGTAGGAGCCTACTCTTCCCACTCAAGTAGGGAACTTAATTTGTGGAGGTATTCCCATGTATCTTAATGGGATTTTTCTTTTTTTTTGGATCTTTTCTACCGCAAAAAAAATTAAAGTTTGAGAAAGCACTATTTGTTCTTACATATACATACGCATACATACACACACAAACACACCCCCCCACACAATAAGGTAACTTATGTATTAGGGGAAGGCTTAAGCTGTGGATATAATATATTCATGAAAACATAGGTTCTATTACAGAATTATATTTTTAACTGGACAATAAAAGAAAAGGCAACTGAAAACTAAAGAAATTCATTTGTTTTAGCTCAGGACTCAAAAAGAGCTACACTTGCAGCTGACTTAAAGGAAAAATCAGTATAAGCATTTTCAGCCCATTACAAACAGAAACAGCTGCATTACGAATCCCTCAGAGAGAGAGCTGATAATGAAAATGTTACAGACCTTTAAGTGGAGCATCTCAGCCAGACAAGGTTATGATAGCGAACTTACATTAGGGAAGAAAGCATTCAGTATTTATGATTTGCAATTTTAACTTGTGTTTAAAGTGGTACAGGAGGATACATGGGGGATTTAATGTTCTAGGAAATCTATTTGGTCAGTACTGTAAGATTTTATGACCTTCCATGAAGGCTTGAAAGTTTAGCTGTACAGATTCTGCATTGAATGCAAATCATGCCATTTTGTGCTGCCTGTCCTCTGAACACCCCTAATGCTACAGATGAAAGAGGCAGTTAGAACAGCCTTGTATTTTTAAAGGCACTGGCATCAGAGGCTATAAATACAATATTCATCAAAAGACTTCAGAGGACAAAGTTTAAATGAAAAACCCAGAGAACTGTTTATTCTTTTAAAATTTATACTCTGTGGAAACTAAGAGAGCAATATTTAAAATGTCTGGTATATAGTTTAACATGGAATACCTTTCCCTAGGGAAGAATATTTAAAATTTTAGCAAAATGGTTAAATTCAACCAAACTGCTGCATGAAGTCATAACTTAGTCTACAACCATTCTCTCCATATGCATCATGAAGTTTATGGGCGTCATCAGCATCATTCATACACCGTTTAGGTTCAAATAAACTACCCTGAAGAAATCAAATAATCAAGAAGATTTCACATGAGTTTTCTTGTTTAATTCTCACAATAATCCTGTGTTTTTTTGTGATTATATCTGTTTTATAGATTGGAAACTGAAGTTCGGAGATGAAGTAATTTGACCACCTCATAGTCTCTATGTGGACTTCATAGGTAGTGTTTTCTTCCATTACACCACACTTTTTTTTGAGGAACATCAGCCCTGAGCTAACATCAGCTGCCAATCCTCCTCTTTTTCGCTGAGGAAGATTGGTCCTGAACTAACATCTGTGCCCATCTTCCTCTATTTTATATGTGGGATGCCTATCACAACATGGCTTATTAAGCAGTGTGTAAGTCTGCTTCTGGCATCTGAACCGGCGAACCCCAGGCCACAGAAGCAGAGCACGGGAACTTAACCACCATACAACCAGGCCGGCCGCAACACCATGCTATCTTATTAAAACAGATATGCCCCTAGTTACATTTCTATGCTTGAAGACACCTTTTTAACATTATTCTTGTATTTTTCCTTGCTTTTCTAGTGAACCTGAGCAAACTTTGCAAACCAAAACCCCAAGGTAATCAACATACATCCATTGAAGAGAGTCAGTTTAATCAAAGAAGACTGGGAAACATTCATATAATTGTTACTTTTGAGGGAGCATCTTTAAGATGCCAAAGAAAAAGGCAAGTGAAAGCCAGAATGAAACAAAACAAAACACAAACAACAAAAAACCTACTTTGTGGCTCAAGCAAGAAATGCAAGATTGAGACAATTGTTTGAACTAAATTTGTATAGTTTTTTATCCAATGTTGACAATTTGATAACTCACTCATTCTTCTGTAGGGGAAAATTGTAGAGGAGAAAGCAGAAATTCACTGAATAAAGTAAAATATGCATCCCTCAATAGAAACATAAGGAATGAAGGAATAATTGTCCCCTTCTTCCTAAAATCTTGTTTGAAATTTCCCCACCGTTACACTACAACTGAAGCTTTCACATCATCCGGCATGGAATTCTACATTCTCTATTTTGTTGCTAGGAAACCCTAGCTACAATGTCTTTACAAAATCATGTATAGTTACTAGTGTTCCTATTGTATTGCTAAATATCTATTAAGTTATGGGTAAATCATCAATGAGCATTCCACAAGTAGCTCAATGCTCCTTATTGAGAGAATAGACCAACCCACTGTACAACCCTATTCTTAATTTTAGACAGTAGAGCTCTTAGTATATTGCTTTTCCCCAAAGTACACTTAAGCACTTCATCTTATTCAGAAATCATCTCCAGACCAAAATTAGCATTTAGAAACTATGGAGATATCCTTCTGTCAACTGAGTACAAGACTAGCCTTTATTGGAATGTTGAACCCTTATTTCAGAGCAAAAATAATATATAGCCACCAGAGCCTATTGGGAAGAAATTATTTAAATTCTTTTAGGAGTAAACCCTGTATGAAATGAGTTTCAGACGTGCTTCTCTAATAAATCTTAAAATATTTTTGATCTCATTGGTTCATCACATATATCCATCAGTATTGTTCGTGTGCCATGAAGATGGAAAAAAACATATTCTCCTTGGAAGAACATGTAAGCTGGGGTGAAAAAGATATGATAACACAAAACCACAACACACGCTGACACTGAGGCAATGGAGATTCGTACAAGGAACCATAGACGCCTAACAGGGTAAGCGCTTAAAACTTCCTGGAGAAATCAATAAAGCTTCAGAAGAGGTAATTTTACTACAAAGAATGAAGCAATATTTTATCCTGCAAATGCTGGAAGAAGTTGAGACGGGTGGGGAGAACATTACCAGCAGAGTGGATAGTACTGGCCAAGTTACATGCTTATATCCAATTCCGTTTCATACACATGCATCCATTCAATCCATATGTATTTATTGCCTATAATGTGCCAGAATGTCTAGGTTCTGAGAACACATTTAGAAATATAGATACTGTTCCTGCCCTCATGCTGTTTATAGTCTAGTAATGGAGACAGAAAATAAATAAGTAACCTGTTAAAACACATATGGTGTGTCTTAATGATAAATCAAAATGAGTCAGTAGATAAGGATTGTTCATGGCAACTCTCATGAGATCTGGATGAGAAAAGAGAAATCTAGAATGACTGCTAGGTCCTAGGTGGAGAGCTGAGTGAAGATGGTATTACTTACTCTGATACAGAACCCTTTATTAAAAAGGATCAGGGGTGTGTGGTGCATGTATGTTTTTGTGTGTGTGGATGTGGATACACATGTGCACGTGTTTAGATTTGTGGTGTGCATGAGGTAATGAAAGTTTTTGTCTTGAACATGCCAAGTTTTAGATGCCAGTTTAGGAGGAGATGTCTAGCAGACCGTTCCGTGTATCAGTCCATTTATTAGTGGAAATATTACAGCTGGGGATGGAAATTTGTGAGTAATCGGAGTAGAGATGATATTAAATTGATGGGACTTGAGGAGATCACTAAAAATTTTTGTGTAGACAGAATGTGGGATAGGAATGGGGCTGAGCACTGAGTCATCCAACACTGTGATTTTGATGAGCAGCCATCCAGCAAAGGGCATAGAAGGTGGACAACAAGGTAGGAAACACATTGGAAGACTGCACGTCCTACAGGGAAATTGAAGAAAGTGTCTCAAGCAATAGGAATGATAAACTGTGAAAATGCTGCAAAGGGGTTAACTAATATCAGACGTTCTTAAGTGCTGGGTTTGCCAAGATGGAATTGGCAAATGTGACCAAAGTGACTAAGTGACGTCTGATTGGAATGGCTGAGGAAATGAGGGAAAATGAGGACGTTGAGCCAGAGTCTCGACAAGTCTTTCAAAAAAGTTTTAATGATGAGGGGAGCAGAAACAGATTATTGTCAGGAGGGCAGTGTAAGCTTGGACTAGTTAAAGCACCTTAGAAAATGGGAGAGTTATAAGATTTTGTGTGCCTAGGGCACAGAAAAATTCTTAATCACAGGCAGGAAGAAAAGCTGAAGTGACAGGGTTGAGGTAAAAAAACAAAAATAGAAACAATAATGCAAGAAAAATGAGGTACAGTGTCATAGCCAGGTATGGCTGGAGGCAGAGAACATGGTTTTAGTGTGAAAACAAATGTTTGAAATCAGGGAGAAAGTTAAAAGACGGAGAGGGCGTCTTTTCCCCGTACTAATGTATCATCTGTTCCTGCCACATAGGAATAAACAGCTTTCTGTTGATGAATGAGGGATGAAATGTATATGTTCTGGGAGTGGGAGCCTATTGATAGATATTTCAGTAACATTAGGAAGGTAAAGCAGGATTCCAAGTACTAGAATTCACATGGAACTTGCAGGTGAAACAGACAAACACATTGAGTACAAGGTGTCCATTTTCTTCTTAACTAAGAAATTCATTACATCACCTTTAAGTGGGAAGTTAAGAGCGTTCTGTGGCTTTCTTTTCTGTTCCTTATTTTTTGGACTGGAAACCTTTGTGTCTCTTTTTTTTTGGATTTGGGAACCTTTAAATCTTGTAAAGACTACTGAATATGTAAAAACAGTGAAACTTGAGTAGGTCTGTTTTGTGAACAGCCAGGAGCCCTGCAGACATAAGACTTCCCTCTAACCTACTGAACATGGACCTGAGGGGGTATCAAAGGATTCTAAAACACTGAGAACACTTTCAAACATTTAACTACAATGTAATAAAACTATATTTTATATATAAGCTTTCTGAAGCAAGTACATTGTCTCTAATGGAGCATACTTGTATTTATCTGAGAGAAAATAAATTATTCGAGCAGAGCAAGGAGAAGACGTATTATGAATTTACATGAATAGTTAATTAAGACCATCTCTTTCCTACTTCCGTTGAGCAGGATAAAAATCGTAAATGACATATTAAATAGATACTAAATATGGCATCCTTAACAAACCCTGACTCATCTCTTTGTCAGAGGAAATCTCTGATTTTTATGAACATCCTTCCTTCTTTCTCTGTTCCCTTCTCATAGGACTTCTCATTTTCTGTTATCTACTTTTGTATTTTCACATTTCCTACTAAGACTGGAGTCTTTTCAACAGAAGGAACCATAATCCACAGATACACTCAGTTAGTATTTGATGATTGAATAAGCACAACTGCTAGGCCCAAGCAAGAAGTATGGGTACAGAGAAACTCCTCATTAGATTATGAATGGAAATTTTCCATAAGCCAGGTGACAAGAAGATGGACTTTTTAGTCAATTAAATATCCTTTATGCTGAATAATTTTATGCAAAACTAGGAGAATAATTGAACTCCTTTGATAATTCCAAATATTTTATTAGAAAATTTAACAGTGCATTTAATACTTATTCTATAATAAAGTTCAGCTTGACAACATAAGAAATTAATCAATGACTCATTAATATTAGAACACTTGGACGCTTCTTCTTATCAATTTTCCTTAATCTAAATGCAAACAGTGTTGTTTTAACAAAGTTAATTGTGTACCATCTCTTCTCCTATCAGTTGTTCATACTCCATACTAAATGGTGCATTGAAATATCACAAATGTAATCTAGTAGGATGGCTTGTACAATATTCCTTATAAAACTAGACTCTTGGTTAGATAATAGCAGACATTGATTGTCCAGTTTGTGTTCTCAAAAGCTTTTTCTATTTTAAAATAAATATGAATTTGCTATAATTTTTGATACTTTTGCTATAATTTTGAAGAAAAGAAAGTTCCCTTAGAACTTCTGTTGAAGGAAGATTGCTAACAATATTTTATTATAAGTGGGTGTTGAATTTTATTTTATAATTTTTCTGAATCAATTGTTTTTTCAATAATCAAGTATTTTTCTCCTGTATTATATTAATATGGGTTGCATCGATTGATGTTTGATCATTGTACCTATCTCAAGTTACTGGAATAGATTCAGCTTGTCTGTGACATGCTGTCATTTTTATGTATTCCAGAATAATTTTGTTGACTTTTCAAAGGGTTTTACCCATGTTTATAAGTGTGAAGAATCCATAATTTTCCATTCTCTTAACATTCTTATTAGGTTCTTGATATCGTGGTTACTTGGCTCACAAAATAAGTTTGGGAATACATTCTTTTTTTCTTTATTCCCAAGGAGTTTGTGTAAATTTCTTTCTCTACTGTTGGTGGAAGTCACTGGTGTGGCCAGTCACCCGGGCCTGGAGTTTTCCTAATGAAAAGATTTTGAGTACGGATTCAGTTTTTCCATTCAGTTTTTCTCCCTTGAGAAAATTTAGGTTTTCTTGTGTTTATTTTGGTATGGTTCATTCTTCTAAGAATTTGTCCATTTTATTTAATAATTAAATCAGACTAGAGGTATTTGCAATACTTTTACAATTTTCATCATCCTCATAAACCTCTGAAAGATGATGTCCCAATTTTACTTATTATTTTTGTCATCTCTCCTTTTCAGGGATTTTTCTTCCAAGCAATTAATCAATTTTGTTGAGCTTTCCAAAGAACCAAATCTGTTACGTTGTTCCCTTCAATATTACATTAATTTTCTATTTCATTAATTTCTTCTTTTTACTGTTTCCTTTCTTTTAATTTCTTTGTGTTTAATTTACTATGTTTTCTAAAGTCTGTGATTGGATGCTTGTAAGTTATTTACACTTGTAAGTTATTTAGTTATTTCTTGATTTTTAAACATATGAGAATTATCTACTTCTTTTAAAATCAATTTGTGTCTCCAATGCGTTGTGATCAGAGAAAGTCATTTCTATGATTCTATCCTTTGCTATTTGTTGAGACTTTCTCGATAGACTAGCACATGGTCATTTTGTAGATGATAACTATATTTATCCTACCTCTCAAATTATATAGCATTTTTGTTGTGTATATCAATCCTATAAAAATAAACAAAAATTATTAATTCCTACATTTAATATTTACTTAGATTTATTTATCTGAGATCATTTTCCTCTTGCCAAGAGAACCTCCATTTTAATTGTATTTTGTGCCAATCTAAAAGTAATGAATTCTCTTAGCTGTGTTTTTCTGAGGTTGCCTTTACTTCCTGATGGATATATTGGTTGGATATAGGATTCCAGTTTGGTAGCTATATATATATATTCATGCAGCATGTTAAAGATACACGTTTCTCACTTCCATTGTTTCTGTAGACATTTCAGCTGTTATTCTGGCAACTTTGATGAAAATCTGTTTTAATTTTCCCTTGCTACTTTTAAGATTTCACTTTTATTTGACTTTTGGCATTTTTACGAAGGTATATTTAGGCAGAGTTCCTCTTTTATCTTACTTAGAATTTCTAAGACTTTCGAATGTACAGTTTACTGTACTTATCATTTGTAAAGTTCCAAGTTTTATCAATGTGAATATTGCTTTTGCTCTATCTCTCCTCTCCTTCTGGAACTTCAATTATACTTTTGTTATGTCATCTTGATGCCTGCCCTGATATTGGTTTCCCTACACTAAACCTGGCATATATGGAGTTAAAACCAAAACTCTCATTCCCTCCTACTCCCTGGCTTCCTGACTCCAGAGTCCACTATCCTCCATGGAGACAGACACAGCCAAGGACAAGAAGCTGGATTCATTATCTCCTCCCCGCAGAGAGATACAGGCTGGTGGGAAAGCTACTGACCAGCAAGGTCATATGCTCCCACTCCCCTGCCTAAAACCCCAAATAAAAACCCTTCCTTTTAGCTTTTCAGGGAGTTTGGGATTTCAGCATTAGCTGCCCTTTCTCCTTGCTCAGCACTGTGCAATAATAAAATTCCTACTTTCTTCCACTACACTGGGTGTCAGAGATTGGCTTGCTGCACAATGGATGAGCGAATTCACTCCAGGTTCGCTATCAATCTTTTTGTATACTTTGTGTCTCTCACCCTCTTTTCCTAAATTTGTGTCCTTTTATTTTTGTCTACTTTCCAGTTCAATAATTCTCTCTTCAGTTTTTTTCTAACTACTGAATCTTAATTTGAGAGATTTTAATTTTTAGCTCTAAGATCCATTTGCTTCTTTTTTAGAATTTTTAGTTCTGTACTAAACTTCTCTCTTCTCTTTTCTCGTTGAATACTTATTCATGGTTATTTTAAAGTCTGTGCCTGATATCTCCTATAGTCCTGTGGACCATAGTATTTAGAACATAGTAAATTAAACACAAAAATTTAGAAGACAAGAAATAATAAAAAAAGCAGAAATTAATGAAATAAAAAAACATAATATTGAAAGGAATAACACAATCTAAAGTTGATTCTTTTGAAAAGGCCAATAAAATTGATTAATTACTGGCAAGACCTCTGTGTACCTGTTTCTCTTGATCTTAGTTCTTTATTATTCACTCATATTGTCTTGACTCATCATGTGACTGACTGAGTTTTTGTTCTTTGTTTGTTTGCCAGACATTATAAATGCAAAATTGTGACTTAAAAAAAAAAAAAGTTGCTGACTCGAATAATGTCTTCCTCCAAAGAGGATACATATTTGCTGGTTATAGATACCTGGAATCAGGCATAACCTTAATCCAATATCAGGGACTAAGATGATTGAAAGCTACATTTCTGTCTTTCTTTAGGGCTATCTTCAAGACACCATTAACAATTTCTTGTTTGTTCTCCAAGATTATAATTCAGAATTAAAAGGAGAGTATCATCTTCTGAGATCAAAATTATATTAACCAGTTTATAGTAGAAGCTTCCAATGTCTTCTTTATAAAACAGGGCATCCATCATCATTTGATCATGGCTGGTTCCCCTCAAGAAAGATTTTGGCCTCTTTGAGCCACCTGAGAGATCATCTTAAGTTCTTGCTTTCTACTATATATTTTTTTTATCAACAATGTGTACAGCTTCTGGGAAATTCCAAGATCCAAACAATTTATAGAATTTTTAGTACTGAACCAACTTTTTTCCTGTAGAGCTGGAATCCAATTATTATATCATCTTCAAAAATACTACTTAAATAAGATTTTCTTGGCAAGATACAGAATAAAATCCTTATTACTAAAAAAGGACAACTTGTGCTTTTATATAAAAAAGGATGCATTTATCCTAATTTCTTTAAAGTTCTTCAATTGATTTGCAACTAATTTTAACCTAAATGGAGAACATTTGACAAGCTGTATATCATTGAGGTAGTGAATGGTGGGAAAATAATAATGGTAATTTTCGATAATGACAGTTTTAGAATTGTTCACACTTTATTAAAAACCATCATGGTTCTGATACCTTGCCGTGAAACTAACCAAACAAAATGCCCTAAGGATATTGTGCATTGCTTTATTAGACAGTTTTTACATAGCTCCCCTAAAATTGTTTGAATTTTGGGACATGTGCAAATACATTAGTAATCCTTACTTGAAAAATTTGTGCCACACTTGTCAGAAAATATTGCTTATAATAAAATAAAATAGACCCTATGTAAGATTAAAAAAAATTGACTGTATCTCAGAAAATCACAATCCAGGGACTTAGTATCTATACCTTTATGTGTTTCCTAAAGCATCACATACATATTGGACAGTGAAAGGAAGAAAGGCGCTATAGTAAAAACCTACCAGATGAAAAAATACAGTCCTGGAATATTCCTTCTTAACTATAGCTAAGATTGTATGCTCTGAGAAATTTGAATTATCGTATTTTAAAAATGGGGTATTTTTTCCTCTCAGAAATATGATCTTCCTTACAGTGAATTTCCAAGTGACTGAGATGTTTTACAATATAACTTCACTATAAGGTGGCAATGCAAAATAGATAGCAGGGGCAAGGGGACAATATAGGTCTGCAGCCAGACATTTCTGCCAAACTACCAGAGTATTAATATCCTAAATCACCATGGCAGCTTTTACCAGTGCACAAAAGAACCAAAGTCTCTGACAAGTCCGTTGACTTCAGACTGCGAATGTTCTTTTTTTTGTATGGTGAGGAAGATTAGCCCTGAGCCAACATCTGTTGCTAATCTTCCTCTTCTTTTGCTTGAGGAAGATTAACCCTGAGCTAACATCTGTGCCAATCTTCCTCTACTTTAGTGGGGGTAGCTGCCACAGTGTGGCTGACAAGTGATGTAGTTCCATGCCCAGGATCCGAATCAGTGAACCCAGGCCAAAGAAGTGGAAGACACCAGACTTAACCACTACCACATAGGGCCAGCCCTGTGCTTTTCTTTTTTAATGAGTTTAAGACTTTTCTTGATTATGTAAATGAATCATTACTCTAAGATCAATACTCTGCACACAAATAGGTCAAAACTTAAGCACAGTGTTTCCCAAACTATTTCATGGAATTATGTGCAATTAACATGTGCTAAAAATATGGTCAATTAAAAGCTATTACTATCAAACATAACAGGGAATGTTTGGGTCAAAAAATTTTTGCAAATAATAGAATTGATTAAGGGGATTCTTTACAATAGAATTCCTAAGGCTTGTAAAGTACTAATCCGTATTCTGAATACCCAAGAAATGTAGTATTTCACTTTCCCCAAGTGTTTATCCTCCTTTCTCCCCTGGAATTTCAGTTAATGGGACCTGTTCAAAAAAGACTGGAACCCATGATGCCAGCCGATCACAGGCCTTCTTCTTCAGAGTAAGAGGTCGTGACACGTGTATGTGAAAGGAGGTTCAGATTAGGTCTCCTTGTATTTCCCTTGCAGATTTACTGAAAGTGATACTTGGAAGGTGATTAAAATATCTGGCCAGCATTGACTCAGCCTTCTATTTTCCAAAAGTAGCTAAATTCATTCTGAGACATTAACTCTGTTGGGGATCTTTTCCAGAAGACTTGACAAGTAAGGCAGCACACAGGGAATGTTTTCCTTCTTCAAAGTTTCGAGATTATTTTCCTTCCTTTGTTATTTTTTTCTTCAGTGATTTCATCTAGGCTCAGAGACATTTCTAGAAACATATTTTGAGGAGCTGCGGGGAGAAGCTGGGAGATATGAAAGGAAAGGAGAGAAGACTGTGGCCCTGGCACAAAATGGTAAAATAGCAAACCTGGGCTCATTCATACACACACACACATGCACACAAATACATATGTCTCTTGAAAACGTGAAGGGAACAGAGGTTTTCTATTCAAGAAAAACGCTATTTTCCCATTTTCAAATAACCCTTCCATGTATTTGTTACTCATTTTTTTAAATAATTTTTTGTCGTTTTTCAATATATTTACTTTAGTGATATGTTTCAGGAACAATGTGCTAGACACTGTGCTAGGTGCTAAGTATATCATGGAGAACTATTAAGCTTACAATTTTCTGAGGAATCCTACAGGAAACCAATAATAAGTACATCATTGGAAATAAAAGGGTGCTCTGAGAGAGAATAACAGGATGCGTCTAATTTAGACTCAGGACATAGAGAAGATGTCTAAAGAAATGAAGTTTCAGCTGACATTTGAAAGATAGGTAGGAATTCTATGGCTAAAGGAGAGTAGAAAATACAAATTTTTCAGCCAGAGACCAGCATCTGCATGGGCCCATGTCTAGAGAAAGTTTGACTCATTTGGGAAACAGAAATAATGTTTCATTACGTAGTGATAATCAAATAATGTGAAGAATTTAAAAAGAAGTCACATTCTCTGGTTAATGATATGCATGCTTAAGGTTTTGATGAACTACTAATTGCAACTTATTTTAAAGTCTATCATAAAAAAAAACATGGATCAATGAATAGATAGAGGAATGGATAGAATAACAAATACGTCACAAAGCAACTATAGCAAAATGTTAATTGAAAAATATAGGTGATTGTGCAGGGGTGTTCTCTGTATAATACTTTCAAATTTTTCTGTATGTTTGAAAATTGTATAAGATGTTGAAAAAAAAGAGCCTGTATTAACCCATGTGGTGGAGGGCATTTAAGGCAGGAATGCATTGGGTTAGAACTCCAACTGGATGACCTCCAGGGTGCTTTTAATGTCTCATTAGTCTATGAATAAAAACATCAAGAATTTCGCTTTATTTAAAAATACAGTTATCTCCACCAGTGCAACTGAACCATTGGACCCAGAGCTTTCAAGTTTGAAAGAACTATATAATTTGGCAACGCTTATTCCATTTTCTCAAGAACTTATGAATTAGTCATTTCTGCCACCCATTAGTCCCAGAGCTGTCCAAGAATTGTTCAGTGATTATGTTCAATAGTGGGGGAGAAAAATCAGTGAAATTGAAGGATTTTGTTCAATCTAGCCCACTTTTAACAGAAATAATTCAGACTATGAAACATTTCTAATTTCCCTTGCTAAGTGTGATTTGCAAGGCAGTAAGTGCAATTGTAAAGAAATAAAAATGGGAATAGTATTTTTACTATTTTTAATGTAGTTCCTGGGCTAGGAACTTTACCTTCATTATTATATTTAATTTACAAATACTCTAACAAGATTAATATTATTATCTCTACTGTCCGTCTATCATTTGAACCCAAGTTGGCTTTAATGCATGGTTAAGGATGGGGACAGAGAGGGCCCCAGGGCTTGCATACTATTCACTGTGGAGAGCTTTGACAATCACATGGCCAGGCACTGCGTGTGGGATATTCTTTCCCCCATGCCTTTTTTGTTCTTTTTTTGAGGAAGAATTGCCCTGAGCTAACATCCATTGCCAATCCTCCTCTCTTTTTGCTTGAGAAAGCTTAGCCCCAAGCTAACACCTGTGCCAATCTTCCTCCTCTTTGTATGTGGGATGCCTCCACAGCACGGCTGATGAGCAGAGTAGGTCTGCACCCGGGATCTGAATCCATGAACCCTGGGCCTCTGAAGCAGAGCACGTAGAACTTTAACCAATCAGCCATGGGGCTGATCTCCACACACCCCTTTTTATAAGTGGTGAATATCTGTGCTTTCAAAAAAGCTTCTTCAGATGATTTTGACTTTAAATATTTACTCAATTTCAACATTTTTTTTGTATCTAAAATAATAATGAATAATTTGCTATGTTGTAAAGATAAAACACAACATATGTAAAATTCATGGCATATTATTTCATTTATCTATTCTGCAAATATCTGATCTCCTAAAATGTGTCAGGCATTGTGTTAATTTATGAGGATACAAAGATGAAATAAAACTCTATCCCTACCTGCAAGGAGTTGATAGTTTTGTGTGAAGACAGATAAGAAGCAGATAATTACTCTAATGTGTGATATGTAGAAATATGCCCAGGCAGGCCTATATTCACATAAGGAAGGGAGAAATACAGACTGTAGAGGCTATTGCTTTTCACAGCCCAGACTACTTTCAATCTTCCATTCTCTAGAAAGATTATCCCACATTTCATTTTGGAGACAGCTCTTACTCTATACCATGTAGTTCCGGTTGGTGTGCCAGTCATAGTACACTATTATCGCCAGCTCCATGCATGCTTCACATGACACAGGGCTAGCCAAGCAGAAAGTCCTATTCCTATATGCAGAAATTGTTATAGGATTAGACAAGTAATTCAAAACAAAATATCTCCCTGAAAGTTTTACTGGGGAATATTGGAATTGAATGGTCATCAGTGTTAAATTCTGAAGGATAAGGGAGGGAAAGAGAGGGCTTTGAGGAGAGTAATCTAGAAAAAGGAAATAATTCTATGGCAGTTACCATTTGCTATGTAAGAAACCACCTCAAAATTTAGTAGCTTAATACAACAAACATTTAGCTCATAATTTTGCAGGTGAACCATTTGTTCTGGGCTCATCTGAGTGGTTCTTCAGGTTTAAGCTTATCTCAGCTGATCTTGGCTAGGCTCACTCATACATCTGTGGTCAGCTATGGACTGGCTTGCGCTGACTAGTTTATGACGTCTTTCTCAGAAAGAGCTGCGGCAAATGAGTCTCCCTTCATGTGATCATTCATACTACCACAGGCTAGTCTATATTCACTCATATGCTGATCAAAAGACTCCAAGAATGAGAGTAGAAGAATACAAAGCTTCTTGTGGCCCAGATTCAGAATTCACAATGCTGCTTTGGTTGCATTCTATTGACCAAAGCAAGTCTCAAGACCAACCCAGACTCAAGGGATGGGAAATAGACTGCGACTCTTGACAAGAGGAGTTAAAAAAGAGTTGTGGTCACTTTTGCAATCTTCTACACTAATAATTCTAGTGTAGCATAGAAAGGGAAAAATAATCAGAGATGAAGCTGGTAAGTTACTCAAAGGCATTTGTTTGCCTTTAAGAAAGTTTGACTGCATTGTTAAACAGCAAATAAGAATTTAAACAATTTAGGCAAAGCATGAAATTTATCTAAATGTATGATGGAACAAAGAGATTAGTAAGATATTAAGTATGCTTTCATTAAATGATAATTGTTGCTATTTCTGGTTTGCTTAACCTATAATCAGAAGGTCATTATATAAGTATTAAAATTTGGTATTTTTAGTTTAGGAGCTTATGATAAAATTTTCTGTGTTCTATTTGACAAGCAAAATGTCTACATTAGGAGTCTATAGTGCCAGAGTTGGTAATAAATTACAGAGATGTATGGCAATAATCAAAGCTGAATCACAGGCCTGCCATCCTGATAGGAGGCCTAAGATACAAGTCTAATAAAAAGGTGCTAATACATCACTGGCAGAGCACTGATTTGAGAACCCTGTGTGCAGGGAAAGTGCAGTATATAATGAGAAGATATATAATGTGGGAGCCCTTTCAGTTACACTATATGCTCAATTACTCCAAATACTTCTTGCCTTTTGGAAGAAGGTAAATCTAGTCCATTATATTAATAAGTTTGCAAGAACTTGATTATTCAGGCCTGTATGAGTTGGCTTGGGCTAGCATAATAAAATACCACAGGTTGGGGGGCTTAAAAACAGAAGTTTATTTTTTCACAGTTCTGGAGACTGGGAGTCAGAGATCAGGGCGCCAGGATGGTCAGGCTCTGGTGAGAACTCTCTGCCGAGAGCTTACAGTTGGCTGTCTTCTTACCGTGTCTCCACCTGGCAGAGAGAAAGAGAGAGAAAGAGAGAAAGAAAGAGAGAGAGAGGGAGAGAAAGAGAAAGAGAAAGAGAAAGTGAGGGTGTGAGCAAGCTCTCTGGTTTCTCTTCTTAAAAGGATACTAATCCTGCGGCCGGCCCAGTGGCGCAGCGGTTAAGTTCGCACGTTCTGCCTTGGTGGCCTGGGGTTTGCCAGTTGGGATCCCGGGTGCAGACATGGCACCACTTGGCATGCCATGCTGTGGTAGGCATCCCACATATAAAGTAGAAGAAGATGGGCACGGATGTTAGCTCAGGGTAAGTCTTCCTCAGCAAAAAGAGGAGGATTGGCAGCAGTTAGCTCAGGGCTCATCTTCCTCAAAAAAAAAAAAAAAAAAGGATACTAATCCTATCAGAGGGGCTCCAAGCCTTATATCCTCAGGTAACCTTAACTAGTTCTAAGGAAAGTATCTCTAAATATAGTCACATTGGGGATTAGGGCTTCAACATATGCATTGGAGGTGACAGTGGATGAGTGGGGGACCCAATGCAGTCCAGAGCAAGGCTGATAGAGGAAAGAAAAAGGTCTGCCACCATTAGTCCTTCGTCTTTGTTTTTCCCTCACTTAGATATAAATTGGATAAGTATTTAAGAAGTGACACCATATTATTGGCCTGCATGAGGTCCTGCAATGACTTCCTTGTTTGGCCTTATACGAATACCATATTCCTTGAGATGCTAATTTATAAGTAGAGATAGTGAGTATGTGTGTTTCTCCAATTCGGTAAACAAAATATTTCACTGCTTTCAGTCATTCTGAGAAACCCAGAAGTTTATCAGAAGTAAAAACATATTCAACGGTGAGTAATGACTCTGGCATACATTATATATTTGAAATCGTTAAAACATTTATTTTGACTTAGACCATTTATCAAGTGAAACAGGATAGTGATTACATGCTTAGATTTTTTAAAGAAAATAAAAGCGTAATAGTGATATTGCAAATTTAAATTTGTTTTTGTGCATTAGTCATTTATGAAGATTGATACACTGTAGTGGAACACATATCAACTTATAATCAACTAAAATACAATTTTATATTGTGACTGGAACCATGAGGATTGAAAACATCTTAATGAAAAAGGCTTTACAAATTCCCTACAATAAATAAATGACACACTGGAATTGATTATTGTTTACTGCCCAGGGGAGAAACTTCAAGACAGAAAAATGCGATATTCTTACAACAAATTTATCAGATCATAATCCAATTGTACTCAATTTTGAGTTGAAGAATAAACCTTCACCAAATGATGGGTCGATAAATAATACTTTAATTGTCCAGAAGAATTTCAAGCAATTAAAATTAATATTGAAAAATGTTTCTAAGAGAATCTTATAAAAATGCCTACAGAAATACTTTATATGAAATCAAAGAAGGGGAACCACAATATAGGGAACCACAATAACAATGCATAATGATATGGTTTTTACAGAAAAATTCAGAGAGAAATAAAAAGAAGCTGCAAATAGCACAGGTAGGAAAAGAGCATCGCAAACACAATTTGTACAGATGGAATAGTTACTGATGACAAATATAAAACAAACATTTGGCTTCAAAAAGAAAAAATGTTTTACTAAAGCCTCACAGTACAGTTAGCATAACAATTAATAAAACAACCAGCTTCAAAACTAGTAAAAAGATGAAACATCCCAAATCGCAAGCCATGGGAAAGATCTGCAGAAATATCAGATGCATTGACTCCAGACTTCCAACTGTACGTCGGCCTCAACAAAGAAAGGCTCAAACTTCTTTTAGAGGAACAACATATGAGGAAATTAACCATAATTTTCAAACTTCACTACAATTAAAATAAGGATATCTATCATTAAGAAAAAAATAAGGATTTTATTTTCAACATCTGCAAAAATATAGGTATAGGTCCTGATAGACTCAATATCCATTTTCCTTCAAATCTATGAATAAAATGATATAATGAAATTCAGTTTTGCCAAGAAAGAATGTGGCCTCTCCAGCTTTACATGATATGTATTTGAGAAAAACAGACTATTATCTCTCTCTCGTGTCTCTCTGTCTCTCCACGTGCGTGCATGCGCGCGCGCGCACACACACACACACACACACACACACACACACAGATATACTACGAAACAAAATGGGACAAAAGAGAGAAAAATCTATATTTCCCAAGTCTGTGTAGTTATACACCTTCTAATTAATGGCTATTTTTATACTTCTGTATTTACTGGACTGACAAACAAACAAAAAAATACAACAGTGCTTCGATCCTCATTGCTCCTAAAATGAAAACTGTAAACCCTGTAATGGCCGTCAATCAAATAAGCAGATATGATAGCGAGTAAAACTGGCAGAATATTCTTGTTTAGATCAGGAGTACTAAATATTCTCACTTTAAGACTTTATTATTTTAAGAGGCAATTTTTTTTTTTTTAAGACTGATACCTGAGCTAACAACTGTTGCTAATCTTCTTTTTTTCTGCTCTTTCTCCCCAAATTCCTCCAGTACATAGTTGTGTATTTTTATTTAGTTGTGAGCGCCTCTGGTTGTGGCATGTGGGATGCCACCTCAGCATGGCCTGATGAGCGGTGCCATGTCCTTGCCCAGGATGCGAACCGGGAAACCCTGGGCCACAGAAGCAGAGCACGCAAACTTAACCACTTGGCTATGGGGCCGGCCCCAAGATTTTATTATTTTAGACATGTCATTCATATGATAACAGATGGAGAGGGGGTAGATTTACCAAAAAATTTAAAGAAACACAAATTGAACACGGTATGGTTAAAAAAAATACTACCCAAAAGCATATATTTTTATATAAAGTACTACTTTCTTATTGAAGATCACAATCAAATTAAAGGTTGAGTTATCTTCGTATTCAGATTCCTAAGATATGTTTCTGAATTATTCAGTTCAGAGGACTTCACACATCAAAACAAAACACTGTGTTCCAAACAGGGCTCATAAGTATAACGCTTTCATCGTCCACCTCCACAGTATGCCATTTAAGCTGTGTATAATGTGGAAGGTATGCCCTGACTTTGTGAGCTCCTCATGAGCTGATTCCATAAGCTCCGTTAGGCTGGGTGGGACACTTTTGTAGTGTAGTAAAGATCCCTGAGCTTCTATCTGTATTTCCTATTAAGTCTGTGTCAGATATTAGATGATACTGTAATTTAACTAAATATTCTTGAAAGTGAGTCAGAAGCTATAATTTAACTAAATATTCTTGAAAGTGAGTCAGAAGCTACTGTTGGACAGTTGGCACCTAAACAGTAGCCCCTCAAATTTTGTAAACTGGCCATGCCAGCCTCACCACTATTTAAAATTGCCGTGATATGAGAAATTTGGCAATTTTTGAAATTATATTGTATGAAATGTGGCAATCAGTCATCATATTTATGATCATTTTTCTTCTCAGGTATGAAATACAGGGTAATATTTTTGACTACGTTTAAATAACATGTAAAGACCCCAATTTTCGTGAATGCCCTTATTTTAGGGTGTTGCCCAGATAAATAACTCAATTGGTGTGAAAAATCATGAACAGCTACTTTGAATATGTTGCACGTGTGCTGGCAATAATAAATACAACAAAATGAAGTCATTTGACCGGCAGCTGCTAAATTATTTTAATGTCAACAGTAAGAATCATCTACATGTAAGAAAAGTTAAATCTGATTAAATGCAATTTTCGATCAAGAAATCATACGAACTGCACCACGCACTCTCTCCAAGGTGAAATGCTGTCACTGAAATAACCCACTGCTTTGAGGTCAGTTGACATATGTTTGTGAAGCTGAGGCATGTCAGGTATTTATTTACTTGGAGATTAAGATCTACAATGTGCAAGACATCCTCTTGGATTCTGCAATGTATTAAAAGATGTAAACACAGCCCATACCTCTGAAAGTCCATATTTTAATTGGAGAAGTACACAAACACCTCTGATGTAAGTCCAACTGTAATATGTACTTTAGCAGTAGCATACGTTGTGCTTGAGAGTTCAAAGGAGGGACAGCAAATTCTCTTGGAGAAATTGAGGGAGGTTTTAATAAAGGACATGGATTTGAATTGGGGATCCAGAGTAGAAAGAATTTTGATTGGTAAAGTTGATTGTTAGTAGGAAATCCACTAAGGACAAATGCTGAGAGAATTTATGACAGTGAGTGTGATAATAGCAACACAGTTTAGATAAGAAATAGGATTCATATAAGTTATTAATTGGAAATTATACTGGGGAAGTAAATTAAAGCCAATGATTTTGGACATTATTTGGCAGATAGTTGGGAGACGTTACAGATTTTGCTCCTTCAAATATATTCAATAACAATTGGATTGCTGTGCTGCTATGAATCTATCTAACTTAAGTTCATTTCTCAAACATGTTTTCTTATTTAGCAATTAGGCAAATCAGTATCTCAAGTTGAGATCGTTCTTTCCAGCTTTACACCAATTGACAAATTACCTATTGACAACTCCTCTTGGCTGACATCTTATTTTCTCCCCTTGGCCAATCTGCAACCATTCTGATTTTTAAGATGCTCTCCTTCACAGTCCCATTATCTTCTTAATTGTACAAACCAGAAAATTGTGTACTACGTTTTAGTCCCCTTTATAATAGTTATGTTGTTGCATAACAAATTGCCTCAATGCTTCATAGCTTAAAACATCGTGAAGAATATTTTATTGTTTTGTGGTGCTTCTTCAGGTCCTTCACAAAGTAGCAATTGAACTGTTAACTGGGCTGTCACTCATCTGAAAGCTTGAATGGGGTTGGAGGATCTGTGTTCAACATGGCTCATTCACGAGACTGTTGGCTTGAGGCCGCAGGGCCTTTCCATGTGGACCTCCTCATAGGGCTCCTCAGGACATACAGCTGGCTTCCCACAGAGAAAATGATCCAACAGAGAGACTGAGCACCCAAGTGGAAAGGTCTTTTATAACTTTGTCTCAGAAGCAACATACCTTCCATTCTTCTGTTTTCTGGTGGTCACACAGACCAACTTTGGTATAATGTGGGTGGGAACTACACAAGGCTGTGAATACCAGGACACGGGGTTCAGTTGGGGACTGTCTGAGAGGCTGGCTACCACACGACCTGCCCTCTCATTTATCTCATCTGCCCAAGTCCTACAATCGTGGCTTTGAAATAACTTAGAAATCCATAACCTTTTGCTCTAATTTCCACTGCTACTTTATTTTAGGCCCAGACTTCTCTTTCTGAATGATTGCTTTGGCAATGGAGTCCTGAACTTCAGGTCTCTACATTCTATGATCAATCCTCTTTTTTTTCTATTGTGAAATTTCAAACTACATTCCTGGTCATTCAAGTATCCTACCTAAAACCACTTAACAGCCCCGCATTAACTAGAGAAGAACGTTCAGACTGCTTTAAGGCATGTGAAGGTCCTCAAAGATTTGGATTCTGCTGAAGTTCTGACTTCATTTCCAGTCATAGGTTACTTCAATCCCGATTCCCCTTCAACTTAACTGCGATATAAAATTACTTGCAGTTCTCTGAGCACAAGCTGCTTTGTCATAGTCCTGAGTCATTGCAAGTATTGTCCCTCACATTGCAATGTCCATTCCTAATTTTTTTTCTGCCTGAAACCTTCTTAGTCATTCTTCATTTATTTGAAGGCTTTGCTAAACCACAGCGACAATTTATTCAGCATCTCTTCTATGCCATAATCGTTACCCAACTCATCATATTGTATTGAGGATCTTCCCAAACTGTGCAGTGCATCTTTGGGGTGTAAAGAATAGCCTTACAGCTCCCAATGTTCAGGTACTGATCTCCTCAGATCCCAGGCCACTTGCCCTTGGATGGGTAGCAGCCTTGTCTATCCTAAGTGTTATTACAAAAATAGACTCATTGGTTCTCACTGAAAGGATATGAAATGATACAGGAATTTTCTTAACTTAATATTTAAAGCTGAATATACTGTCTGTTATGTTTTAATGATTTACCAAATTCTGATTGAGGCTTAAACAAAATTGTAGTAGTATTCTTTATAAACTACTTAATTTCTTTATTTCCTTTGTTTCTCTTGAAACCCACTGATATTAAAATGATATAATTATTTAAAATAAAGTGTTACATATAATTAATCTACTGTTACTGGTAAACTTAATTTATTAACAAAAAATAGACTTAAAATGGGGCCCAGAAACAGAACACAGCAACGTTTACGACCATAATCTGTTTTTGAGAAAATTTTACCCTTTTCTTGTTTTTAAAAATTTTTACCAATTTTTTAGTTTTCCTAAACTATAAGCATATTTTAATATTGCCTTTAAAAACCTCACCTTCATTTATTTTAACAATCAAATGAATCTCAGATTTTCAAAAAGCACACTAGATTCTATGTGGAAATTATATTTACACATGGAATAATTGCTCCTGAATTTTTATTATAGTCAGAAATCCCGTTCCATCGTTTTCATATTATGGTAATCAAGAATGTGTATTATCCTATGATACATTATGTTTTCAGTAACGAATCTGTGAAAGAAAGCATATTGCATACTGCTTATGGTCTGTCTTTTTCACTAATTATTCAAAGGGTATTTTCTTTATTGAGCATCAAATTTAATTACTTAATTATACGATAGACCAGAATCGCTTTGAAGAAGCTATCCCATTCTATGAAGTGTATAATATGCTATGAAAAAAATGCCCTAATTACATAATTAACTGATAAAATGGATTGGCTCCAAAGGACATACATAATACAGATGTTTAAAAAATGTAATCACAGAGCTGCGCCATAATCCTTATTGGCCAAGTGCATAATCAAGATTTTGTTTCACTTGTAAATTTACTTGGAAAAGACTAGAAACCAGGACAAATAAAACTGAGAAAATATTAAAAAGGACACATAAAAAAGTCCTGAAATGATTAGAATTATGAGACAAAGATCAACATGAATGCTGGTCTTAAATGAAGTGACACATGGTAGAATGTGTACCCCATGGAAATAATTGTAATTAAAATCAGCAAATATTTATTGAGGTCCCACAGAGAATATGGCACAATAGTACCTTTCAAAGGGTTATAAGGTTTTGGTCGCCTGGAATTGTTACTTTCACAAATGTTCGGTTGAATTACCATAGGCCAGGGGTCCTCAGAGTGCCTCCTTATGAAGACATAACCTCTCAAGATCTCAGTTTCTTCCTCTGAAGAATGAGATGATCCGTCTGGATGGCCTCTGGGACTTTTTTTTGTGTCTACAATTTTTTTTCTTCTTTTCCTTTACTTGGAAGGAGGAATTAGTGACAAAAGCAATAGCTTACCAAGTAGTTGAAAGGCAGCTGGGAGACTCATTATTCTTTGGAAGATAAATGTGTACAATGATTCTATTTACAGATCAATCGTTCAAATCTATGATGAAAAATTTCTGCAGATGGGACAACAAAAGCAGGAAGTGAAATAGTATTCAGAATAGAATGTAAAGCAATGGCAGTAAGTTTAGGGAAAAAAGGAAATAAAACAAAGAAAAGGTAAAGTACCAATACTTACATTTTGAAAAATTATAAAAAGTCTTTGTAGGCCAGTTTCTCTTCCTTTATATCACCCACTATAATATTCTACTTTTTTTATTATTATAACTCTTGTTATTGAAAATTCCACACACTGACAAATATGGTTCAATAGCTGTATTTAAATGTGCTTATGTCTAGAGGCACTTCTAAAAATGGCTCAAATAATAGACATTTAGGCAATCACAGGGGGTATATCATGGAAGTATGCTTGATTAGGCAATCCTTTTGGTGTCCTTCAGATTACATCATATTGATAGATAGCAGTGCTCCCTGAGATCTTCCTAGTTTTAGAAACTCTTAAGATCAAAAAGGCTGGTAGACGATAGAAGAGTAATGTTTCAGTTATCTGCCCTGACTGAGCATGGTCCATGTAGATAAAGTGATGTGAAGAGTGACCTCTAGTTTTGAGTTATTTATACAAGTAAGACAGGAAAATGGCCTACTAATAAGAAAATAGAGCTGTTTGAGGAGGGACCTGAGTAGGTCTGATTGACTCTGTGTTGAACCGTTTTGCTCATAAGCAACAGTCTTTTCAGACTATGCTAAATAGTGAAGTGTGATGTAAAAATACACATCACACCAAGGAACACAAACTTACAATTCCAGAGACGGACAGGAGTCATCGTATTGTTGGACCTCATGGAAACTAGACATGGAAGGTCATTCAGGGTCCTGGGAAACACCAGAGATGGAGTCTTTCTGTCTGAGTGGCTGCAGTTCAGTTCATATTTCCTTAAACTGGTCTCCAAAACAAAACTGTTTCCTTTTTGTGTCACTTTTTCAACAATCAGATTCTATCAATATGTCTCAGATTAAATTCTTAAAAGGACCTTACCAGTCAGCAATTGTCTACATCCTGCTTCTGCCAGAATTTTCTAACAGCTATCTCTTAGGCTACTAACCTAATCTTTAGTTTCTCCCTCTGCTTCCATATTCATTTCTTCAGTCATCGAATGTCAAGTTCCTACATTACTGAGTTTTCTAAGTGCTGGGAATAAACAGTAGGTTAGAAAGAAAGATCTTTACTGTCATTGAGCATATTCCTTAAAAGCGGGAAACCAAGAACTACCCGGATGCACAAAGTAAAAGCAACCTGATTAATTAACAAGTAGTGGCAAGTGCTGGAATATTTTAGTTGGATTACTTAGCTTCTTGTAATTGGGCAATCAAAGAAAGGCAGCGGAGCTGAGACACGATTAGGAAGCGGGAGCATGGCAGGGGGTAAGGTCCTGGACATAGGCGCCATCCAGATCATGAGGTTTTCCCTAAGTACTAGCGGGAAGATATTTCCCCACTCCAATGCTTTCTAGTCTCTTCAGTGGTATTTTCAATCTTGACTTTCATTCACTCATTCAAAACTACTTGTTGAATGACTATCAGGCACTGTTTTAGGCTCTGTGGATAGAATCTTGAAAAAAAGAAAGCAGTTAAAGATTTCCATCCTCATGGAGTTTGCATTTTAGTAGTTGAAGAGAAGTAGTAGCCTAAAAATAAATAATAAATATAATATAAATAAATAAAAATAAAAATAATTACTCATCCAGTTTTTGCCTAGATTCTGAACTTTAGGCTACTTATCTTTTATCTCCTATAGACTATAAACTCCTCAAGGGCATGGATCACATCTTGCTTGTATATTTATCCACAGGCTATCACTTGTTTTTTATATGCAGGCAGAATAGAATATTGGGATAAACATCATATTTGGATGGATAACGCCTTTCCTTTGGTTGTAACTCGCTCCAGCTAGGGATTGGCAGACATTTGATCCTGTAAGGCCAGCAAGCTATTTGGCCTAAAACCAGGCTCTTCATATCTCTGAACTTTAGTTTTCTCAGCTATAAAGTGGGGATAATAATCTATTAGAATCTAAGTTATAATATTTTTGTGAAAATTAAATGTTCCTCAATGTTTCTTCTAAACTAAAAAAGACACAAATTTTATTCCAATAAATGCTTATTGAAATGCATTGATAAAATTATATTCACTGTGGTAAAGATGTTTTCTCAGAATCATTTTGAATATGACTTTCGTTTCATTTTGGTGCTTATTAAATGAAAGAGCAATCTAATTGTTCTCAACACTTTCTATTCCACATAACTCCAGTGAAATCCGCTTGTATCATGTTTCATAAGATCAGACAAAATAAAATGTTAAGCACAGAAGTTTCAAGAGTAGAAAATTACTTTTTATGCCTTTTGGGAGGATGTCTAAATGAGAAAATGTACTTCCATTTAAAACTGGATGGATTTTTTTTCTGTAAGATGATGATAACTCTGAACAGAATGAAGCCAGGGTCAGAGTTTTTTGGAAATTGAATACCGCTGGCTGATGGCAACGCATCTGAATGAAGGACACAGACACCCCCTCTTGGTGGTGCTCAATTGTGGAAGGGCTGTTGGAAATTAGATCTAACTTCCTGAGAAGCAATATTATAGTAATCATTCATAAAGCTAGGCAGAAGAGTCAAGCAATATCATACGTGTGAATACTAGTTAGTATTTAAATAAAAATTGCTCAGAAACAAACATTTGAAAAATATGACAGTACCTTTAATCAGCAACTAGAACATACAACTTAACAAATAGGGAAATCGATATTTTTAAAATAAAAAGTACCAGGAAAAAGCACAAAATATTATTTTAAGTAAAAAGCTCCTTTTCTAAGAAAAGGCTTAAAATAATGTGAGAAAAACTGTTGTGAAATAAATGATCAGGATAATCATATTTAATTATTAAAAAATATGGGGTTTTTTTGCCTTTTTTGTAAGGTTTCCTTTTAGACTCTCGGGTCTTTCTTGCATGGAAAAAAAAGAATCCTTGCTGGTGATTGACAAGAATTTTAATATCAGCAAGCAAATAGCAATAGGAAAAACTCACAAATAAAATTACATATTAGGCAGCTTAGAGAAAGAGTAACGGTACTGCTAAGCTTTCCTTAAATGGCATTAATAATGGTTTTTGGAGTACTCAGATGAATGTGCTTCCTCAAAATACTGGAAGGGCAATATAGTGCCTTAGAAGTTATTATTCAGAAAAAATTATCATATTGAGTCATTTTACCTCTTCCCCTGACATTGAACTCATGTAATAACTTAGAAGTATAAGAAAATGAAAGAATAAGAATAAAATAATTATACATATGGTTAGCATTTCTTTACTTGAGGCTTTCTTCATTTGTTTGTCTCTATAATGAACTGAATCCTGGCATTTGATATCTTTTTGATTAAAAATAAGCACCTAGCTATACAGATATTTTACTTTTTTCAAGGAGTATAATTTTTATCTCCATTATCTAGTACTTGTCAAATTCCAAACGCATTTTAGATTCATACCACACCCATCTTTTAAAGCTCATTCTATGGTTCTATAATTGAACTTGCCTTGCTATTTTTTCTTAACTCTGATTTCCTTGAAGACATTATGTTTAATAACCATCTCTCTCTCTACATATATATAACATATATATTATTATAGATATTACATATTTAATGTATATAATATATATATATATCTGTGGAGATTACATATATTATATATAATCCTTTATATTATATCTAAATATTTTATATTATATATATATATCATGTATATGTGAACTCCACAGAGAGATACAGAAAACCCACTACTCACTAACATATATTTATGGTATGAGAGAAGTAGAATGAGAATTCTGTTTTGAAAGTACGTTGTGAATACCTGTCCAAAAATATCATTTCTTTCTAAACATAGTAATTTTTGGAGTTTTGAGAGAACTTTAAATCCCTGGAGCCAGAATGGCAAAATATTCTGTTCCCTATTTATGCAAATATTTCATTTGTTATAACAAATATATAGATACTCTGCACCTAATTAATATTTTGTTACTTGCGCTCTTAGTATAACAAAGTATTTTACAATATGTAAAATGTATTGCAATGGAACGCCTTGTTATTTGCTGAGAAAATAGAAAGGAGTGTCCAATATCCAAGAATTAAAAAGAAAGATGAAGCAGAATGAGAGTCTTGAACATGGACCTTTGGCATTAATTAATTTAATCGTCTTCCATTGTGCACATATTTTGTTAGTCGCTATGCTATATACTGGGTAGAAAGTTAATGTGAAATACCAGACTTAATAATATAAAGATTCAAAGCTTTGAATTTACACTACAATTTGAATTTGAATGCAACATACATAGTATCGGGGCCATCCTGGACAAATTACTTAAATTAGGATAATTACATCTAACTCCTAAGATTGCTATGATGATGAAAGAAGATGATGTTTAGACAGAACTGGGCACAGTGCCCAGCACATGAGCCCTCGATAGACTGTACCACTCTGATCATTCTTATTTAGCAATGGAATTTGCTTTCCAGAAGCCTACAGCTTGCTCAATCAACCACACCTTTACTGTGTGGTAAGAACTAAGAGAAACGTGAACAAAGGTGCTGAGAAAGCCTGCAGGAGAAGAATGCAGTGCATCACAGCACAGTCTCGGGGCTATAATGTGGCACCGTAATAAGGGAGTAACCAGGCCCAGTTTTTCAACACTGTAGCCCCAATCACTGCAGGATGATATGCCCTCAGTTTATCTGGTGTCATTTGGCAATGGAGACCTCAGAGAGGTCATTTAAAAATGCACCTAAGGGGCCAGCCCAGTGACATTGTGGTTGAGCTGGAGCACTCCATTTCAGCTGCCCAGGGCTTGCAGGTTCAGATCCTGATTGTGTACACTGCTCATTAAGCCATGCTGTGGTGGCGTCCCACACACAAACTAGAGGAAGACTGACACTGACACTAGATCAGGGACAGTGTTCCTCAAGCAAAAAAGAGGAAGATTGGCAACAGATGTTAGCTCGGGGCCAATCATCCTCACCAAAAAAAGAGAAAAAGAAAAAAATCACCTCTGTTTTGAAACTATACAATATTATATCTAAAATAAAACTAAGTATTTAGAGTATTGTTATTTTAAAGACATTTCTATTTTTCAGCAGATATTTTATCATATAATGAGAAAGTAGGGAAATGCATTTGAAACCTTCATTATTTGCCAAAATTACTCAGTAGACTGGGGACTGGGACCACGCTCTCCCATTTTACATCCTGCTCATGGTCTTGGGCAACCCACCACACTGGCAGTTTGGTTTATTTGTTGTTTAATCCAGCTTTCTACGTAGATCCTGGATCCACTGATCTCGCAATGTATAAACATGTGAAATCTTTTCTTTTCATCAGTCCCAGACAAGGCTTTATTATGTGTTACTTATAAAGCAAGGCTTGCTATTTTCAAATTGGTTTTGACACAAAAGTTGAGAAATAAGAGAAAGTGCCATATTGAGAATAGTGGCAATGCCTTTCTCAGGTTGGCAGTTACTCCTGACCCCCTACTGCTGACAGGAGAGCACTTTCAGACACATGGGTCCCCAGGGACACTCAGCAAAGTAGTAATAAGGAATGCATTATGGACATCTTCCACTTTGTGAAGGGGGCGGAATGAGCTCAAGGAGAAAAACAGAGTATGCGGGGAAATGGAATTAAAATGACTGACATTATCTAGCCAACTAGGGAAAATTACAGGTTAGTCAAATAGATAACGATTTACTGCCCAAGTTTCTGCATCTTTGTGACTGAGAATCAGAAAATGCCTTCTGAGGCTGCTGGCAGTCAGGCTCAACCATACACCTTTTTTGGGAGAGGGGATCAAGTAGCCCTGAGGTTAAGCCTCATGAACATTTTATCCAAGTAAGAAATCAGTTTAAGATGAATATCTACTACTGCCATTAATAGTAGGACTGGCACGAACAAAAACCAGAAAGTCCAATTACGTTTGAATTTCAGATAAACAATGAATACTTTTTTACTGTAAGTTTGTCCCCAATATTGCACAGAATAGAGTTATACTAAAGAGTGCATGGGACATATTAATACTGAAACATTTTAAAAGTATCTATTTTTTATCTGAAATTCACATTTAACGTAATGTCTTATATTTTTATTTTAAAACTATCAACCTTACATAGGAGAAAGCATGCCTTCGAGGCTTCCTCTTTAATGAGTATATACTATGAGAGGCATTCTGCCCTCTGCCTGATGATGAGGGCAGCAGGGATGGGTGGGAGGGAAACTGAGAGCAACTTATGAGCCTATGTTGTTTTGAAACACCCTCTAGAAAAGCCACGTCTTTTCGCTCACTAACTGTCTTACTTAATTACCAGTGTGCCAGGTTTTAGTAGATTCATAATTATTTTGATTCACTGAAATTAAAGGTCATAATTATTACAATTTTGAACACCGACTTTATACCAAGTAATGTGTTAGGAGTTTTAAAGCATTCACTGTTTCGTGTATTTGTCCCACAGCTGTATGAAATAGATTGTTTTTTGTTTTGATGAGGAAGATTGGCCCTGAGCTAACATCTGTTGCCAATCTTCCTCTTTTTGCTTGAGGAAGATTGTCCCTAAGCTAACATCCATGCCAATCATCCTCTGTTTTGTATGTGAGATGCTGCCATAGCACACATGGCTTGATAAGTGGTGTGCAGGTCCACGGCTAGGGTCCACACCTGCAAACCTAAGGCCGCTGAAGTGGAGCGCTCAAACCTAACCACTATGCCACCTGCCCAGTCCAAGATAGGTTTTCAGATCATCATTCATAGATAAAGAAACCAAGATCCAGAAAATTCCTATAATTGTCCGAAGTAGCAAAGCTAGTGAACAGAAGTTGCTGTTGTTGATGATGATGATGTTAACATTGATTGAGTACTGTTTCCAGTTACTATTTTACACTCATTATCTCAATATTCACAGTAGCCCTGTGAGTCGATTATTAGTATCATTATACTAATTTTATAGATGAGGAAACAGAGGTTTGGGGTGATTAAGTATTTTATTGTGCTTAGGGTCAGACAACTAGTAAATTTTGGAATCAGTGTTAGATACTTGGTCTGCTTTAATCTAAATCCCAATCACAAATGCATGGGCTTCAGTAATTTCTAAAATATTTGGAGCGATGTTTAAAAACACAAATTCCTACTGAATCAGAATCTCCGAGGTTGTGACCTTGATGTCTCCATACTAAATGTGCCTATTGTTTTCCCAGTTGACTCTTGATACTGACAAATCATGGACATGTAAAAAGACTATGTTTCAGACTCAGTGATAGCTTGACCTTTGATTCTGTTAGTAACTTGGATGGAACTCGCCAGACTTCCGCAGCACCATGGGTAACGCTGTGTTTTATTCTTTAAAAAAACAATACATATCTAACAGCCATCTCAGCTCTTTTGGATGATTTCACTATTCACACACCACAGATTGACAGACGAACTTCTCCAATTTGTGCTCAATAATGTGCACTTTAAAGAACTACATGTTTTATAGCAAATGCATTACTTATCCCTAAATCATTAGTTTCTGTGATTGTCCATTGACGTTCTCCCCAAATAAGAATAAAACGATATTTCAAAATCTATGTATTATTATCTTGAACATCATTGCTTATGTGATACACATCTGAAACACATACAAATCACATGAAATTAGGCAGACATAGTTAAACAGCAAAAAACTCTGAGAGACAGAAAATTGGGTCATCTAAGTGTTTTTTAATAGTGAGAGACAGGAAATATGGAATTCAGGACTTCTGAATAAGGATGGAACAATGTTACAAGCCCACTTAACCCAAGGAGGACTATAAAACCATTAAGCCATATCCTATAAAGGCATACTGTGGTGATTTGTAGAAAACATTTGTAGAATCCTTGACAACTATAGGAGATAAACACCCCCAGCATTTCATGAATTTCTAAAACAGAAAACAAGAACAATGGTTGTTGGAAGTATTAGGAAAACCATGGATGTATTTCAAAGACTCAGCTCTAGATAATTTAAAGCAGAGAGACTGAAAATTCTTTGCACTTGTTCTTTCATTCTGACGGAAGGATATGAATTGTATGACTTGTGATAGGGAATATAGTCAAGAATAGACTAACTGCCCTAACGTGGGTTATACAAAACCATAGTTGAGAAGGAATTAGTATGTCAATTGTCTCCATTTTAACTTAATATGTTCTACCACCTTACAATCCCCAGACACAGCCAACTCTGTGATCACATGATCCCTCATTTCCAGCTAGAGATGATTTGATTTCCAATTCACTTTCTGGCCAGAAATAGATGAGTCCTTTCTCTGGACTTTTAATGAAGAGGTGCATGAACAAGTGTTCAGTGAGAAGCAAGATAGAAGAAAGACATATTGGGTGTAACTGATTGATGGTAATTGCCCAGTATTAGAGCATGGGACCATAAACTCCTGCTGCCCAGCTCTACCTAGAAATATCAACACTTGTTCCTTTTGTAGTGTCTGAATGCTTAGAATTTCCTGAATTTCTGTGGGATCTATCTTCACTTTTAAACCATCTTTTTTGATTTTAGCTCATATGAGTGAATTTCTCTTTCTTGAGATTTAATAAATTATAATTCAAAGAATAATCTACCAGTACTTCTCTCTCTTTTTCCTTCTCTCATGCCATCTATGAAGGGGAAAGCAAACAGGAAATGAAATTTTCACTTAATGGTAAGTTGAAATGAGGGTTAAACGCATACATGATCTCTGAAGAGAAAAGAAACAGAAATTATCACGATCTTCCACATAGGTCTGTCTCTCGTTAATTGTACTAAGAAAATCTCCAGTGCTACAATCTAAGCTACATCCAGCAAGGGAGTTGAAATATTTTTGAATGCTTTATGATTTCCCTGCACAGCCTTTCATCATGAGTGTCATATGAACTTTGAACATTTTGTATGCGAGATAATCATTACTCTAAATCTTAAAAAAAGCCTGTTTATTTTTCTCTTTCTCTATTACTTACCTATTGTCAGAATGAAATTTGGAATATCCAATTAAATGGACTTTAAAGCATATCAAGCAGTTGCGAGCATGCACGTGAACCCCTGCAGCTCACACTGCACCTTGATATCAAGACGAAAATAAAACTGCTCTGCTTGTGGTTGTTGCCAATTCAGGAAACAACATTTATAGCAACTTTGAAGAAACAGCTGTGATTTACCAAAAATGACTCATTTGTTAATGCTGTAATAAATTACATTCACTGACTTCATTGAAGCCAACTCATGCAATATAAAATGAGATGATATTTTGGGTCTCAAAATCAAAAGTCAAGTCTGAAGTCAGCTGTAATTTATGGTTGTTCCTGTATATGTATAAGCAGTTCAATCAAAAACATGGTATTAGAAGTTGAATTTTATGTTTCTGTTAGTATAAAATTATGTGCGAATATGCAATTAGTCGTATATGAAGAGAATTTTGAAGGGTGGAAAACAAAGACTTCAGCACGCTGGTCCTGCCGCTTACTAGCTGTATGATTCCCTTGAGCTTTCTTATCTATAAAATAAAGATAATCATAGTAGTCACCCTACAGGATTACTATAAATATTAAACAAAATAAGACAAATAAACTTTTGGCACATTGTTTGACACTAAGTGACCTAAGAAGCAAAGATGTTCTAATTTAAAATTCAGGTGAAGTTAGCGAGAGGACAGAAGATTGTACAGAAACTTAGTTAAAATCCTTGATCAAAGAATGGCTAGAGAGAGGGAAGCTGGGGTGGAATGATTCAGTGCTAAAAAATTCTGAGACTTTTGTCAAATTTAAGTCTTTATTCTAGGCACTTATTTAAACTTAACTACAGGTAAAATCCCATCTATATGATTCTCGGCGTCTGCAAGAAGTATTTAACTCTGTGTAACCTTCATAAAAGATAGAAGCAAGTGTCTACGGATATAAGTTAGGCACTCTGTCCTGTGGTAGTTTTAGAACAGGCTCAGGGAAGATAGGGCAATGAGATAGCCTCCCAAGCCTCAGAGTCAAGGAAAGAAGCAACTCCCTGGGCTTCCCCACATGCACCCCTTTTGTGCTGCAGCAAAGACCCGTCCTCTCTCCACAGGGGGCAGAAATAGCAGTGCGGTTGGCCAGGTCCATACAACACACACGCTTAAGCAGAACAAAGGAAGACACACTGTGTCTGAAACAGGGAAAGATGTTCCCACACAAGGCAATAAGCCTGGCACAGGCTGTGAGCGCTCCTTATCTCCTGATGAGGAAGTGTTCCAGGCCCAAGGCTCTGAATGGGCAAGCCCAGGGAAGGGCAGTAGGTCCTTCAATGGCTGCTTTGCCAACACTATAGTTTTCAATTCCCAGGACAATGAAGCTTTAATAGAGATACAAGTCTGTCGCTCAAGGAGGTAACATACAATGATGTGCAATCAAATAAGACTTCCATGTGTATGTTTTTAAATAGGAAATACTTGCATATGTTTTTAAGATCATCAGATAAGAAAAAATGAGGAAGAAAATCTGGATTCAGTTTTAGAAATATAGTTTGATATTTTAAAAATTAAAATTACCATGTTTTTATTTTCTTTTAAAATAACATTAAATTCCTGAACCAATTGACTTTAATATATTCATAGGCTTGTAAATTATTCTAATCAATGTTAAACCAATAAATAAATTAAAGAACATAAAAAGAAAGACAGATAGAAAGAAGCTTTGCTATACCCTGTAGGAATTATTGGGCAGGTTTCAAAAATATTGATGTATGAGCATGGTAAGGTGTAGATCATGCAAATGTTATTGCGTGAGAACTTAAGTGTTAAGACTAGATTAAGAATATCTGGTTCATGTTATTTACTTGGGATCCAAAGAATTAGGGAATTACTCAGAATTTGTCATTATATACATATATACAGATATATGTATATACACGTATGTATGTATAACCATAGGTCTTTGCCCTAGAGAATACTTCTTTGAGCCAGTTGTCCCATTGTGATTATTAATAGCACTATCTTTCACTCTCAAATTGTTCTGCTTCAGATGATCAATTATATGGTCACCATTAATCCTATAGGACTTGGTACTTGGGATTCAGGAGAAGCTAAATTAACTTCAAAAATCTGTAGAATTTCCCATTCCATTCCAATCATACCTAGTGGAACTGCTGAAGATAAACTGGTCTAAAGGCATGAGCCATTGCTTCCAGGTGTTTGTTTCCAACCATTTTGTGCTAAATGACCTGCAGTGAGCTGGCTTAGGGTTCAGTGCAGGCCTGGAAGGGATCCATACAGCTGTCATTATGCAGCGGGTCCACATGGGTTTTCTTTCAAATTCTTCTTCTCACTAGTAAGGTGCAAAGAGAACTTTGGGGACTTAACTTATTTGTATTTATAGATCACTTAAAAATGAGTTATTGTTTAGAAAACATTACTCTTGCTTAGTTTTTTATTGTTTGGAGAGTTCAAGAATGCTTTTAAACCACTTTTAGAAGAATAAAGCAAAATGCAGGTCAGTGGTCATAAATTCGACCTGACAGGCAACGTACTGAGAAGGTAAAGAAAGGTTCAGCAGTGAAATAAAAATCTACAGTTAAGCTGTGGGGAACTTCTGGACACAATCTCAAGTATAAAAATCCCTTTCTTTCTCTTTCTCACCCTCGCTCTTTCTTTCTTTGGTAGGGCTGTTGGGGACAAAGCTATTTAGACCATCGATCATTTTCTACATCATCACAGGCGATTAACTTATAGTTTTTATTTCCTCAGAACAATGAAACTTTAATACAGGCACAAATCTATTATTCAAGCATAGTGTCTTCAGCCAACTAAGTGGACATGTTGCATTTAATTCATTCCTCTGAGTTCAGCAAGACAAATGCAATATGCAAGATCCCAGAAACTAAAAGGAGGCGACTCTCATTTTTAGCCCTCCTGATGTGGAGGGTAAGGGGAACACAGTATGTTTGTCCTCAAAGTTTGCTATGATGCTTCCTTAGAATTATAGATGGAAAGATGAATTTTGGAGCTGCCAAACAGGCTAGGACTAGTGAACTAGTTACATTACTTTCTCATTATGAAACTATAGACAAATAATTTGAAGGCAGAATCTTCACATTAAAAATGAAAATTTGCTTATTCATTTATTGGTAAGTATTGGCTTGTGTCACATGCCAAGTACCGTAGCGCTGACTAAACTTGATGAACAGAATAGTGTGGTTTCTGCTTTCACAAAGCTTACAGTCTAGTGGATATTCAATTACTCTATCAGCAAGAAAATTATAGTATCTGTCTATAGGTTTATTTTAAGAATTAAGTGAGAAAATTTATATAAAGCTCTTAGCCTAATGCCTGGAATAATGTAAAAAGTTATTGCTTGTCATATTGCTAAAGAAATAAATGGGATATTGAGTCCAAAACTGCTGTAGCAGAAACAGAAATATAATTTACGCGTGTCCTATCCATCCTCTATCAGTAGCACCACTCTAATGCAGGTTTGATTTACATGAATTGGGGGTAGTGACTTACTGCATTATTATCTCCCAAGAGTAAAATTGGGATTGTAAATTCCATGAAGGACAACCATCTACTGTCTGTGTCTGGCACCTTGTTTTTCGATGTATGATTTTTATTTTCCCTCTTATCAGTTATGAAAGAAATAGTCTTTTGTGTTGCTTGTTCCTAAATATAGAAAATTAACACATGCGACATGCAAGTGATCACAGTAGATCAAAACAATGTTGCAGCAAATATACAAGGGCATGCATTTCATCAGGTCCCTTTATCATCTCATTTGGCCCCTCAAATGGTATAACGCCACCAAGAGTATGTCAAAGCTATGAGCAGAAATACATCATGGCATATTTACACAATATGATAAATATAGACATCTCTAAAGACTACTTTAAATAAATAAAGATAAATTTGTATAATTTTTTAAAAATTTAATAAATATTTATATTTAAATATTAAAGATTTTAAAATTCAATATGCTGGTACTCCTCAAGGATGATCCACTCTTCTGAACATGTATTTATGAAAAATTATGAGTAAGTTTTCATTTGACACTTTTGAATTTTGATATCAAAATGTGTAGTTTATTCTCTTGAAAAGCAGGTAATGTGAAATACTATTCTTCACCAAGAATTTCTTCACTCGGAGACAGCAAAACATGAATGGTTCATACAAAAACTTTGCAGGAAGATAAAAATCAAGTCTCTTGATGTCACACTGAGCAAAAAAGAAAAGCCCATTTCCAGGAAAATAATTTTAAAAACAATATTTTGTAATGTAAAATATTACATGTATGTAAATCAGACAATGTAAATATTCATCTAGATGAAAAAAATTAAGAAACTAAGCACTGATTATCCTTCCTTGGATTTGAACATGAAAATTTGTTTTGACCTTAGCTTTTCTCTAATTCATTTTGACTTTTAAATCTTACTTTTACCATGCATAAAAAAATCAAGTTGGACTATTTATATGATTCTTAGAATGGGTAGTCTATATAGTACCCTCTGTGGTGGAAGGTAATTCTCCATGAGTCCGGTGCTTATGCACATCTTCTGAACAGAGAGCGTTGAGAGCTTTGTTCAGAGATGTTTGCCTAACACCCTCGGAACATAAAGACAGTGACTCCTGGAAATACTTCGAGCTGTCTCTCCCTGGATACATTCTAAGGTAATAAAGCTAGAGGTATCTCCCTCCCCTCTCCAGGAATATTTCAGGATAAGATAATATTTCTCTCTCCAGAGGAGAAGAGAGATGAGAGGAGAAGAGGGGAGAGGCGGGATGGTGAGGGGACCGAAGAGGAGAGTTGAGTTTGCCAAGATCTCAAAATTCTTGGAGTTCCTAAGAAGCAAGGGATTCACTGTGTGCACAGCATCTACCTGGCCCCTCCATGAGACCTGAGGGACACAAGAAACTAATGGGAACATGAAGTTCATGCTGTCTGCTATGCCATGATTAATAAATTGTCTAAAACCATTTGGACTAATTATCTCCTTAGTGACTGAATCTACGTAAGTGGGTCAAATCAGTGTAGCAGCTGCACTGGTTACTCCTGTTTAGGAACTGTGTGATCACTTGATACTATGAAGGAACATTAAAGTCACATAAGGTAATTTTCCAAAATATGCATGCTCCCTGGATTCTTATAGCTCCCATATCTTTTTGAGGGCTGGCCTTAAGTTATTGTTTCTGATGAGAGATGTCTTATTCTCCAGATGTGTTAGAGCAATAAATAAATATGTAAGTAAGTAACTAAGCAAAAAAAGGAATGGAGAACTACTGAAACGAGCTAACAGAACTCATTTATTAATAAAAGTAGACACTGAGGATGCGAAATCAAGGCTTCTGTCCTCAAGAGCCTTACTGTCTTATGGGAAAAGAGGAATGAGTTTACCAAAATCTATAGCTAGAAAGATAAATAAATATATATTTATATATAAATATATTAATATAAATATAAGTAATTATATAAATATACATGTATAAATGTATAAATCTATTAAATATATAGATGAACACTCACATTAGGAATATTCTAGAAGAATTTATTACAAGTGATTTGTACGTATGGTGAATGGGAAAGGAGGAGAGGGTGAATGAAGATGTTTATAAAGGAAGAGTAGCTAATTTACTGGGTTTAGTTTGTGGCATCAGAAAAGCCTGCTTAGAGGAAGTAACATTTTATCTGTCTCATAGATGAGTAGGGGTTCAATACAAAAACAGTGGTGGTGAGAGTAAGAGCCAATAAAATCGGTTGGACCAGTTTGAGCAACAGTTTAGATTTCCCTGCTCTAAGAACTATACTTATTTCAGAATGACTGGGTAAAAGGGGAGAAGAGCTAAAGACAGAGGCTAGTAATGTAACTGTTTGAAGAAATAGCAATGAATTTGGGCGTCAATCTACAAAGAGTCTGTAACTAGGGAAGTTTTTAATGAGGAGAAACCCATTATCAGATCAGATCCAGGTATTAGGGTGGAAACCTAATATTCATTGAAAGTTACAGTGTACACATTTATTATGGATATTGCAATTAATTCAACACAACTCTATGAGGTAAGTATCATAACTACTCATTTTGTAGAGATAGGAAGACTGATAGGGAGAGAGGTTAAGTAAGGCAAAACCAGAATTTTATTCCTTGAGTATGTTTCTTTGCACTATACTCTATACTTTGCAGTTGTGTTATAGAGTACTCCTTGTGTGCCAGTACTATGGAGAGAATGGATCAGAAGCAGACAGTAAGCAATCTCAATACTTCTAAAGAGATATGACAGGAACTTGCAAAAGAGAACTTAAAGTTATTTAGATATGGAAGGAAGATAAAGAAAAGTGTTTAGGACACCTTTCTGACTTAGGAGTTGTGTAGCTTCTAGCTCTATCATTCTAAGATTTGAAAACTAGTACCATTTTAGGGAAAAAGTCAAGACTCAAGAGAAAATAGGATAACCTTTATGGCTGACTGATGGCAAATATATGTCACTGCCATTGTATATTTCTGAGCCCGTAAGATGGCACAGAATCCATCATAGCACTCCTTCTAAACCTTAAATCCTATCCAGTGGCTTCACTTACATTATCTAATTTAATTTTCATAAAGGACCAGAGAGGTAGAAACTATTATTTCTATTTTACTGATAAGGGAATTGAGATTTAGAGAAATAAAATAAGTTGCCAAGGTAATCTAAATAGAAAGTGTCAAAGCTGGCATCCACATCTATATAGTCCACCTCCAGAGTGGGCACACTTTGGCATGGAATGATATTGCCTCCAAAAAGCATCAAAGAAATCAAAGAAAAAGTAAATAAATTGGTGGGTTATCAACATTTTACGTTATACGTAAATATACCAGTTCCTCACTATCATGTTAAGCCAAAGATCTCAATTTAGCCCGGTCCCAGGGAATGAAATTTTGCAAGTTTGCAATGGTAATAAAAGACTTTTCTTTCAGGCACAAATCAGCAGCAGCTAATGAAATTCAGATAATCCTATATGACCATAATAAAAATACTTCTGTGCCATACTTATGTTCCAGTTGGTCTGCTACTTGAATAATACATATGCCCTACAGTCAAACTCAGAACAAAATAGCATGTTGTGATAGTTTCTTATTTTGGAATGCTTTAAAAAAAGACAAGAAAAAAATAATAAACATATAAAGCATATAGAGAAACTCTATGTCAAAGGAAACCCATAAATCTCATTAGACTGGAAAAATACTTTCAAAGGAAACCTAACCGAATAACATGAATATGATAACTGGGTCAAACGCAACAGCTTGTTGGCCAGCTCTGGAAAATCATCAGGTCCATTACAGTGTGTAGCTTGTGTTCCTTCCTAGAAATGAGCATGAACCAGATGGAACGTAACCGTCAGTTAGGCCTGCAGGGTTTATATCCTACTGAACTACTATTGAATTTTTCTCTTCTTTCTTTTTGTGTATTGCCAATATTTGAATTTTTTCAAGTATTCCAATTACTTAAAGTAGCATATAGTATTTTAAAGTCAAAACTAATGTAAAACTCTAAAAAATCTCAACTATGCCAATGATTTTTCATTTTTATTATATGAAATTATTATGCACTTACCAATAGAAATAATGTAAATTTCTAAATATGTAGTCACTTCCACTAGTTAAGAGAATGCAGAATTATGTCCTTCAAATATACAAATATATATTTCATATATATATGAATTTTGTATAAATATTCATATATGAAATTTCATATCTTCCATATATATATAAATACATGATCAATTTCACACTTACAGTAAACAAAATGAAAAGGACATCTAGTTTGAATATGACTTCAAAACTAAAAAGTGCTTTTAAACTTTAGCAACTATGGAGATGTTACATCATCATAGGGACTTCTTGATATCAGAACATATAAAGATATGGAAGAGCAAATCATCACATTACCAGTTAATTTCTTAAGTGCAATATAAGAGAAAATATTTCAACCAGGAAAAGAGAAGAATGACATGATGGTCCCAATGGAACCCTTATACCTGTGGGATTTCAGGCCAATGACATTTCCTTACTAGAAGAAGTCTAGAGCATTATTGCAAACTAAGCCAGAGGAAGGGTTGCCCACTGAGACACAGAGAAGAAGGATCAATATTTTCTCCATTGGATATTTCCTAATGACAACAGAAAGATTCAGAGAATGCACTACTTCCTCATCTCTAAAAAATAGAAGTTAAAACCCCATTACAAAACTCACTTTGTCCATAATACCTCATTTATTGAACACAGCTGTGTTTTACTTTTCATGAGCAATGAATATTCCAACTCAGTAAGACAATATTTATGAGTGCTGGGAGACAAATGGTCTCTACTCACAACGTGTACTTTACCAAAGAAAAGGTAAATATGCCTGCAGCTCCACAAGATTATGCTATTATCATGAGTATAAAAGCCATACACTCTAAAGGAAAATGTGTGATGTTTTTGATCAAAAATCTCAGGATTTATTCAGGAAGTCTGTGTGATATTCAGCATATCTTACTGTGTCAAGAGGGTCTAAACAAGATCACCCTCAGGCTTGATGATAAGCTAGAAGGACTCAGATTCTCTTATACTTATGATATGGTTCATTACAACAGATGGACACAGATTAAAACCAGCAAAGGAGAAAGGCATGTGGGCAAAGCTCAGGAAGAACCATTGCAAATTTCCCCATGTCCCTCCCAGTGGAGTTGCATGGGGATGCAATTCATTTTCCCAAGGGTGATGTGTGATGTGTGAAGGGTTGCCGCCAACTGGGCAAGCTCACTTAAGCCTTGTTGTGCAGGGAGTTTTAGTGGGGATCAACCCACATGACTGGCTTCAGTTACTTAGAGCCCAGCCCTCTCCCAGTCTCCCAAGCAAAAACAGGCCTTCACTATAAAACACACTGTTAGGATAAATGATACAGTAGAGTGACCCAAGGCCTCAAGCACATAAAAACAATCTTTTCCAGCAGAATATTCCAAGGGCCAGTCTAGAAGAGAGGGCCTTCTTTGGAATGTATAGGATTTGAGCACCCCAGGTCAGCTGAAAGGACTTTTTCCTGCCCAGTTACACTCTATTGACCTTAATTCCTTTTCATTAAATAGATGTACTAATAATGATATTTATGTTACAAACTCCAGATATTGTTTTGAACATGAATTTTGATGAGTCATGTACAAATCCCAAACACATTTTTAGTTATTATTGTTACTATGCTGATTATGATTGGTCAATAAAAACCAAATGGGCAACGTGACTTCCTTAAACCAAATAGAAAATATTATGTAGATATCTTAACAATTTACTCCATTTTTCTACATGAAAATAAAAATTCTGCTTGAGAATGGATATTGTTTGCACTATATCTTATCTAATTGCTTAAGTACCACTTGTTATTAATTTTCCTAATATTCTAAATAAACAATATAGGCAATGAAATAATCTTACAATATGGTATATTATATACACACTCAGTATGGAAAAATGATAGGCAAAGGAGATTGAAACTGTATATTAAGTAATCCCTTTCTCAAAAGAGATAATTTAACCTGGGATGTAAGCTAGTTTTACCTAAGTGAAATGCTGTGGAACAGGGGACACATCTTACTGTGTTTCTTGACCCTCGGTCTCCTGCATAGCTCCTGCCCCAAAGAGCAAATATAGGTAATATGTTTTATTCATTGATTTCCATGTGTGAATCTTTGCACTAGGTAATTTACACATATTAGACACTGAATAAGTATTTGGACGTTGTAGTCAACAGCTGTCCACATTCTTACCAGACTTCCTCCACATTTTCTTGGGTCACTCACAGTGAAATTAACAGCACTAAACCCCACAACTGCCATGCCCAGCCACCACTGCACCGAAAGGTACAGACTTACAATCTAACTACTGCTAACAGGTACCTTCACGAAGCTTAGATTTGGAATTACATTATCTGGAGAAAGAGACAGAATATGAAACATTTATTTTGATAGTCTGAACTGGGATAGAGGTAGTGGGATTTTAGAATTTTCAGCCATGTCCGGAGCTTCTGGATTTGACAGCTTGTTGATCGTGGCAAAGGTGGAAAGCTTCTGAAGCTGGCAGCTCTCCTGATGTGAGTGCTTCCGAATAGTAGAAGCAGCTTTGTCGGGCCTCTTTGGGACTCTCATTCTGGTAATCAACCCTGCAAATGCTCCTAGAGTCTTTTTCTTCAGTTCTTCCAAAAATTCTGTGAATGAGATCCCTTAATAAATCCTATTCTAATTAAACTAATTAGAGCTAATCATTATGTAGTACAAACAAAGGGTGAGGAAAGAAAAGTAGAATGGGCAAGAAGACTCAAATTATGGCATCATTGAGTACTGTGTCAAGTTCCAATTCTGTCACTAATTTTCATTTCTTAGCAAGCTTTTCCCTCTAAGACTCAGCTTTCTCATCTCTAATAAACAGTATCTACCAGGAAGCTTTTTTTTTTTCTGAAGATAATGCACATTAAGCCTTTACTACATTGCCCAACAATAACCAAAGCTGTTGGTGCTGTTGCTAATGTCATACCATCCAATTATCTAATTCCTGAATGATGTCTCATAGACAAGAGATTTAGGCTTAGAAAGGAAAAAGTTATTCTTCAAGCATTGACTATCAATTAGCCAATATCTAATTAGAGGGTGCACTTGAAGTTGTTAGAATATTGAAGGCAATATATATGGATTTATTTTTCTCACTAAGGCTCTATACCGTATGTCTCCTTTTGAGGCCACCATGTTACTTATCATTAAAAAAGTGGTTGTACTACCTTAGATGACTGGCATTTTGCAGCGTTCACCTCATTAGTTCTAGGATGGGGTGTATTCAACATCAGCTTAATAGTCCAGAAGATACAAAGTTCATCATTAATCCTTTAAATTATTTTGTTGATAAGGTTTTCTCAAATATCCAAGAGTGCAAAAAAATTTCTTAAATAAATAATTATTTTCCCAGGTGACTTGAAATATAATTTGTTAACAAACAGAATATACTAACACATAAGAATCAGAAACACCTTTCCATGTGTGCATACATGTGCTTGCCCACACACACACGTGGTCATTTAAGAGAGATGAGGGGGGTAAATGAGACTGAGCTAAATTATTTATAAAGTCTTTCTAACGTGGATAGTCTAAAAGTCCATGACACCATGAAGCAAAAAAATTGATCAAGTTAATTGGAAAGTTTCCTAGTGAGTTTTGGGTTCCATGTAAAGGAAAGGAGACAGGCAGGAAGGACAGTCAGCTGGAAAGGAAAAAGGGCTACATGTGGTGACATATTAAAATTAGTATTTACATATTAAGGCCAGCCTCTGCCTTCTGAAGTCATATTATGCAAAGGCATAATTGTCCCTCTCTTAATAAAATATAAATATTAAATACGTTATTTTTGCTGCTCTGGTAAGTACTTTTACCATACTCAGGAAAGGATACACCCTTCTCCTCGCTTCTTTGCTTTGCTGACATTTCAGGGTGAATGCAATCATTTCACGGTTCACTCCTGGTTGCTTCACCCTGGCAGTGAACATTTGCACATTAACCGATGACAACATACACTGCCTCCATCCAACTTTGTACATTTCACACTGTGAAATGGTATTGTATTATCATTTTCTTTCATGCTACACTAATAAGCATGTGAAGCATCAGCCTCTGAAGATACTTCGTTTGTTTGTTCCCAGAATCTATTTCAGAGTACTAAGGTAGTGTGTACAGAACTGGTAAATTTTCTTATGATAAGGAAAGTTGAATGAGGCCTGCCCTTTCCAGAGTTCTTAACATATGTGCTATGCTTATATATGTGGAAGATATGCTTACATATGTGATTTCCTAATTTGCAGGATTGGTTTAAAGTATTTCTGTATAAATATTCAAATAACATATCTGACAGTGGCAGTAGTAACTGACTGAAAAAGAGATAAAAAAGCGAACATTTGTTTTGAGTGAATTCAGATAAGCAGGGCAATACAAATAAAAACTTTGTTTTCCTGTCTCTTTGGATGAATCGCCTCAAATTTACTCAAGCCATATAATTTGCAAATTGTTCTTTTATTTAATTGAAATAAAAAGTACTAAAATCCTTTAACTCACAATCCACAACTAACAGAGAGAGAAAAAACTAGTTAGAATTACAAAACTAGTAAAAGTCAGTAAATATAATGGTGATCTTATCCAGCGTATACTTTCTCCAAAGCAACTATAAATTTTAGTCCTTGTATGTATGTATACAAGTGGTATGGCTACTCTCAAAAACATGAAATTTAGACTCATATGAGTCAAAATATTTATGGATAGTTGATGCAACACTGATTGGGAAGCACAGATTATCACCCCAGTGGTTCCTGTTTCTCATTCTGACAATGCTGTATCAATTTCATGGAATCATAGACGTTTAGAGCTAGAAGTCTTAGCATCTATATAGCCATATTTTATAGATTACAAAATTGAGAATTTAAGTGACATTCAAAGCTACAACTAGAAGTTATAAATAGACTTAAGGGCAAGATCTTATAATCAGTCAGTTACCTTTTCTATGAAACAATTTTGCCTCCCAATATGAATCTTCCCAAATTAGTATATCATCATGGGAAAATTTTTCTTAGTCTCATAATTTTTCTCAACCAAATATTTTTCTATACAGTAAAGAACATTTTGCGCTGCTTATATGTAAAAGACACTATAGTTTTTCATTATTGAAGTATTGAGTTTTGTTTTCTATAATTACAGGCTGTAGTAAATCAAGATAGAATTTGATCGTAGAGGATTTTACTCAGTGAAGATTGACAGAGATAATAGGTAGACACTACTGCTATAGCCACTTTATTCCTTTCAGCAAGGAAGACTTGATTCTGTTTGAAAAAAATGTAGGTTGATATCCTAAAAACTGGAATTTAAACAATTTATCCTAATCTTCTATTGAGTTGGTGGCTGTAGTAGTTACCATTGTGTGTAAAAATACTACCACAAACTTGAATACTTAAAACAATGCATATGTATTATCTCACCGCTTTTATGGATGAAGAATCTGGGCATCCTTGCTTCAGGATCTCACAAGCCTGTAATCAAGGTACCAGCTTGGGCTGTGGTCTCTTCTGAGGCTCAATTGAGGAAGGATCCGCTTCCATGCTTATGTTATTGTTGGCAGTGTTAGTTCTTTGTGGGCTGTTGGACTGAGCTTCTTGCTATCTGTAAGCAAGGGCTGGAGTTTGCCCTCAATTCCTTGACACATGGGCCTTCCTAACGTGGCTGCTTGCTTCCTAAGACCAGTAAAGGAGAGTACCTCCTTGCAAGACTGACACTACGACCTAGGGTAACATAAGCATGTATACAAAAACATACATACATGTCACCTTTGTCATACTCTATTGCTAAGAGCACATCACAGGTCTTGCCTACACTAAAGAGTTGGAAATCACACAAAGTCGTAAATAAGACTTACGGATCCTCGGGGGCTCCTTAGAGTTTGTCTGTCACACTGGCATAACTACACAAGAAAGTAATTATTTCAAGTGATTTTAAAACAAAGTGGTTTGAGAGGACTTCTGGTTTCTTGCCAGCACATAGGACCAGAAGTTGCCACTCCAACCTAAGAACAAATGAAAAGCTGAACAAATGGAAAAATCAACAGCTCTTCTTGGCTCTTTCAGAGAAGTGAAGTCACAGGGCAAACTCACTGCCCTAAAAATTGGGCAGAAAGGCAGACACAGAATCACAACTCACTGGAGCAGAAATCTCTATGGGAACAAGTACAGGGGTAGAAAAACCTGAACTGTAATTGATGAATAGCTGGAGGCTCAGTATGGACAACTCCAAGAATAAATATCTCCAGGAGGACCCAGGCATAGGGGACTCTCACATTCTTGTGCATTTTCTCTCCTGGAGATCTAGCAAGCCCTCACAGTGAATAATGGAAAAAAATCCCCTCATGCTTCTGGCAGGGGAAGAAAAGGAATCATTTTGATATATACTAGACCATTTTCTTCTTCTTTACAAGGCCTCTCCTCATGAGAAACTGTTTTACAAAAGCCTAACCTGCTGGGGTTTTATCAGAGCCTAATCTAACTAGGGGAAGGGATATACCTAACTCGAGCCCCTACTAGCTGTCTTGTCCCACATAAATGGGTTGAGGAGACTGAGAAGCATTGGTGAAGTTCACAGGCCATGGGCACAGGCTCACCAAAAGACTTAGAAGTAATCATAGGATTACAGAATGCTTCCTCTCTAGGCATACCTTACCACTACCTTGCTAAAGACCTATTTGCCACCATTCTTCTACCCAGGACATCAAGTCCACCTTTCAAACAAAAAATTACAAGACTTACTAAAAGGCAAAACATAGTTTGAAGATCTGAACAAGCATCAGAACCAGAGTCAGGTATGGAAGGAATGTTGGAATTATCAGATAAGGAATTTAGAAGAAAACTATTAATAATATGCTAAAAGAATTTAATGAAAAAATTAGCATTAAAGAGCAGATGGCTAATGTTATCAGGGAGATAAAAATTTTAAGGAAGAATTAAAAAGAAATGCTAGAGATCAAAAACACTAATAGAAATGAATAATTCTGGACACACTGACAATAGGAATTTCCCACACTAAAAAGCAAAGAAAAAAGAACTAAAAAGACCAGAACAGAATATTCAAGAACAGTGGAGCAACTACAAAAGGTAAAATGTACACATAATTGGAATTCCGAAAGAAGAAAGAGAGAAAGAAATAAAAGCAATACTTGCGGGAATAATGACTGAGAATTTCTCCAAACTAAAGCCATACACCACACCATAGATCGAAACTGCAGAAACCCATTTAATTTTACTTTTTAAAAACTTATTTTAATGTGACTAATGGAAAATCTAAAATTACAAATGTGGATAGCATTTGAGGCTTACATTTTATTTCTAATGGACAATGTTGATCTTTAGGCTCCCTATCCATCTTACTTTTTCTCTGCAAATTATTTGCTGGAGAAATTAGGTTATCTTATATTTTACTTACTACTAAAGATTCATACAACTTAGATTGCACTAACTGTATCTCTAAGTTTCAGTATATATTTTCCCATATATCTTATCTTCATTGGTGGTTAGAACTTGAGGCCTGATCAAATCTAGGCTTGATTTTGTTTGGCCATGAATACTTTCTTCATCGTACTTCCACCAGCTAACATATAATGTTGTGTTGTGAATATCTTCATAATGTTAGTAGCCTCTGTCATTGATTTCTTAGACACATTATTTTATTAGTGCTTGCAAAATGGTGATAATATGATTTCATAATCTCTTCTTTACTAGTTTGAATACTTTAAAAATGAACGATATCTACTCATCAATTATATGGAGGAAAAACTGGAGTTTTTCCAGGTTGTGGAAATTATACTCCAATGGTATCTTTTGGAAAAACTCAATTGACTTTCATAATGGATAAAAGAAAAGGACAGTATCAATGAAACTGCATTCCTACATGTCACAAAAATATTAAGGACAGATTTCAAATGTCACTGACAGAGAATTCCTGGCAACAGATTATAGTACATAAGAAACACACCTACTGAACCTCTATGGTTTGATTTAGACCTACTAAGACCACTTGCAGATTCAATTACGTGGCATGCAGACATGGCTTAAGGAACAGCAGTCCTGAGATATAATCCCATTTACAGCCCATTAAAGCAATGAAGAAGCCTTTGAGGAGCAACTAACATTTCAAGAGCTCAGGTCTGGGGTCCAAGGTATGCATATGATTACACCAACCCAGCCAGAAGTAATTATCTACAGATTACTTCAGGCATCCTCTGAGGAGAAATTGCTTATGAGAGGACACAGTGTCATTCAGTCTGAATTCAGTAATTATAACAATTCATTAGAAAGATAGAAATATACCCTCTGCTTGATGGATAAAGAAAATGAAGAGCTCAAAAATTCATCACCACCTCACTTACCATTCCAACATTATCCTCTTCCTTTTTAGAACCTTTCCACACTTCAAAAGTACTCTAATTATGAAAATATGACTACTACTTGGAAATATGAAACCTTTACATGTTGATGTAGAAACAACTTGTATCAACAAAACACATATTAGGTGTTTGGCAGAGATGAAAGACACTGTATGGGAGAGGGAGGGAGCAATTTACTTAGTAGATAAGCATTTATTGATCTCTTTATATGAGTCAGATATTGCATTGTAAAATAAGAATAGAAAATGACAGAAAAGGCTTCAAGGATGTGTAGTTTATACTTAGGCAGATAATAATGGTCCAGTGTGATAAATGAGGTGTAGTAGAAGTAGGGAACCTGGCTCAGTCTCGGGACATACCTGGGAAACTCATTCAAGAAGTGGTCACAGTTGGGTTAAATATTTAGGGTTGAGTAAGAATTAGTCCCAAAGCATAGGGAGGTATTGAAGAGAAGGAGCATGTGTGAAGCAGTCTTGCCTATGAGATGAAAGATGAAATAGCATGAAGACAAAGGTTGACTTTGTCTTCCTTTTTTCTGGGGGACAGTTTCCTGTTCTATCTGTATGCCTGGCATATATGGTAGAAGTCTGTGAAAAATTAAGTTGGCAAAGGCCAGATTATTAAAGAATTTAGGCATCAAGCTTTGAAAGACAAGTGAAAAGATATTAAAATAAAGCGAATCTTATTTACCACTACATTTAGTGGTGAACTTAGTGCCCTCCCCGTCACTTTCCACGCACAGCTGTTCTTCTATACTTGATAGTCATCTCTCCGTGGCCGCACAGACCCAGTCTTGTGTAGCTAAGTAACAGAAAGCCTTGTTTCAATTTTGGTGGCCTGATTGTACTCCAGGATTCTATTGTATGTGATCTTGTCTTGCCACTTGATGTTAATTATAGCCTGTAGCCCATGCAAATGAAACTGAGATGAAACATGTGATTTCAATTACAGGGCTAAATTTCACAATTTGAAGCTGTCACTGCTACGACTTCTCTAGAAAGTATGAGCTTTTGCCTCTCTCTTTTAATGCCACTTTTAAAAATGCTGATCACAACGAAGAGCATTGTAGTTTGGCATATTTAACAGTCACCCTAGAGTGCAATGTTCATCTTCAGTGAGTAAACCACAGCAAACAGAAAGGAAGGATGGAAGGAAGTCAGGCAGGGTGGAAGGAAGGCAGGTAGGCAGGGAGTGAGGGAGGCAGGGAGGGACCAAATTAACAGAATACATGTCATCATATCAAGTAGTATTTCTTTTATTCCCAGGGCAATTGCTGTTCATTGACACTGATTCCTAGATAAGATTCTGCACACCAAAGCATTAGATAAACTGCCAATAGCCATACAAGGCTTAGCAGTCTAAATAACAGTCTTATAAAATGTTTACTCACTAAAATTTTACTCCTCTGAAATTCTAGTCTCCCACTGCCCATAGATTAACCTACAACTTAAATACCTGGGAAAATATATATTATAGTCAAGTGGCAATATTCTAAGCATCCTGCTTCTGAAGGCAAAGAAGAACACTCAAAACTGAAATAGAGAACCAGTTATCCTCAATAACGTAACAAGTTTCTTTAATAGAGGGGTACCAGGAAAAGACAAACTTGTTTACTTCTAGTGTGTGTCTCAGTATGCCCCTATGCATCTTGTGTGGATGTGGATGTGTGTGTATGTGTTTCTTCTTTGGTGACAATGTACCAGAAAGCCACCTTGGAAATTTCTAAAGATGGTAGACTTCTTGGATTTACTTGCATGGTTCCCTTAAAAAGATATAAATTCCCCTAGAATCGGAACATAGAGCCTCTTTGAGCAGGCTGGATACAGGGTCTCCCAAAGTCACGAGGATGCTATCACTCAGAAGAGTAGATGTAGGGCCAGATGGATTCCAGTGCTCATATTCACTGAGAAAACCACAGGGAACAGAGGGAAAAAGAAAAAGCATATTAGACACATGGCTTTTAGAAGAGTACCTAATGTGGTTCTCCCAAAGAGAAGCAGGTTCATTGATTCTACATCTGTGAGGTTGCAAATACAGATAGGACTCCAAATCCAGATTTCAAGTGACTGCCCACAAACCTGGAAAGTAGCGTTGAAGGGAACCAAAAAAGCTGAGATAAAAAACATGAGGATACTGACCTAGAATGCCTTAGCCAAGCTTATCCGTGAGGTAGTAGGATCACAGTGACTTATTACCTTCACAGCAAAGTACAATAGAAGCCATTGCCCTAGTAGCAGGACGGTGTCTTCCACCAAGTGTTCAATAGCCACACCACACGGCATTTAGACAGGGAGATCATAGCTCACAGGTTTCCAAGATTTTGGTTCTGATTTACAGAAGTTGTCCTCAAGAAATAGTATTAGCAAAACTTTTATCTGTCAGTGTACCCTGAATTGGATGATAAATGGCATTGGATGATAAATGTAGGTCACCCTACCTTTAGAATAAAAGGCGGAAGTGAAATGATCTGACTCTAGATTTCACTCAGGTTGGATATGGAAACTTGATTTCTCTACCTATCTGCGTCTCTTAGAACATTCATGGTTGGGCAGATATCATGATAATTGTACAGGTGGGGCATCAGGAACTTGGACAACATGCTAAATCTTTAGTCCAAGGGTCTAATTACATTATGATTATTTCGCACTGGGTCTAATGTTGTCTCTATTCTCTCACATTCATGGAGATGAAATCTAGGACTTGGTTCTTTTATTGATCAGTCATGCACTTCTGTTATTGATCAGTCACGTGCTCCTTCATGTACTCCATTCAGTCAATGGAGTGTATAGCCTCCAATCCTTTATAATCACCAGTTCAACCTCCAAACGACATGGGTTATAAATAGAAATGCATCCCTACTTCTTAATAAGATATTCAGAATTTCCTAAAATTTTCCTGTCTTTCAGCCAAAGTGAGGGGAAAGATTACCTTCCATGTGCACCAACCACTTTGTGTTTAGATAGAATAGAGTAGAAACCGTGTTTGAGAATCAGGAGTGTCTAACCCTAGTTTTGTTATTACCTAGGAAATGACTTAATTATGTTAGGTTATATATTTCTGATTTTTGCAATGATAAAGTTATAATACACACACTGTGAAGATCTGTCTCTGTTCAAAAATGATATAACTCTGTGACTGTGATATAATAGGACTGACTACGCCATCCAAATTTAATTCCCAACCTCCCTTTCATTAAGTCGACATAACTCTCTAGAAAAGACTTCCCTGAACAAGCAGACACTAATGAATCCAAACACCAACATTTGCCAGCTGGGTAACCTTGGGCTTGTATAATGCTGGCCATTTCAAAAGCTCTCAGCCTCAGATTTTGCATCTTCAAATGAGAGAGCTGGAAGGGTGACTCTGTAGTTTTCTAAAATGAAGAATGTATTCCTTAGTAAAGAGCTTGTTTCTTAGAAAAACAAGAATTTTGTCTTTTTCCCTATCCTCTGTGATGAACACTTCTCCTCTTCCCTGTTTCTCCGTCAGGATAAAAGCCTTTTGCCCTAACTACGATAGGTTAAGGCTTTTAAGAAAGTATGGACAAGAGAAGTCAATTATGGGTTTAAGCTTTGATAATACACTCTGTTTTTACAGACAACTGGGTGATTTCTCTCCTTTTCCACTCCACTTGCTGTGTTTGGATGCAGCCTGCAAGAGAAAATTCACTTTTCAGCCAGTTGCACTTATCAAAAGAGTCTGGGAAAAATCCCACATGCTCTATGCCAGCTGCAGAGAGGCCTGAGTGCTTCCTTAATCACTGCGGCCTGGGGATGCAGGAGTGTGGACACCTGTCTGACTTAAGACCAGCACAGTACTTTTGTGAGACTATGCAAATAGCAGGTCACACACTATACCTGAGCCATTCATCGCTTGGCCTGGGGGCTGACCTGTGGTTCTTCTCAAGTCAGGAAGGAAGCTGCAGAGGCCTGCATGCCTGGAAACTGCCTCAGGTTCTCCTATCACGATGATTGGTCCAACATGCATTATGGAAGTCATCCAATCCTATAAATCTGCCCTGACCAGAAAATAATACTTTTCCAACCCACTGGAAAGTTAAACTGTCAATTTATACATTTGCCATCTTTTTAAAAAAGCGTCATCCAACCATAAAACAGCCTATAAATGAAGATTGTTCTCTCTTTGTAGTGAGGTGATTAGAAATTATTATTTCACACATATGCTATGTTTTATAGCCTATTAAATAAAACTTACATGTCATATGCAACTTTATCTTTCCTCCTATTTTAATTTATATTTTCCTAATTCTATAAGCATAGTTTTATTGTTTGAAGATAATCTTCTAAAGAATGTCTCTGTGTTCTATACCTGTGTGTATTGTGTTTCTTTCCTTCATATTAACTAACTGGATTGTTGCCACTTCGTTAGCCAGCTCTCAATCAAGCAAGGCGAATGCATGAATTGAGAGATTGCTGCATATGGCAGACAGCACTGAGGAACTCTGCAGGGAATACTTTCTGCCAATTTTGGGTTCTAAATCTGTTTTACGTTCACATTAGTGTCCTCAACTGAGAAGAGAATTCCAGCTTCATTCAAGCCACAGTAAGCCTTGTTTTCCTGTTGGAATCAGGATGTATTCCTGAAACTGCGGGCATAGAGCAGTAAACCAGTGGCTGTGGAATGAAGTCTCAGTCTGAAATGCCTAACACAACAATTGTTTAGTCAGTAATAGGAAACAGTTTTGCTTTACATTTGAAAGTCTGGCATTTAACTTATGATTTTGTCAATATACACTAAAGGCCACAGAAAAAAAGCTATGATGAATCTGCTATCAAGCTGAGTCTGGGCGGTTGTGTGTTTTGTTCTGGTGAGTTGCTGCATATGCATAACAATAATATTTCCTGGATTCAAAAGAAAACGTGAAGTCCGTTTCCTGAATAAAGTACATGCACCTGGCTGGAAAATCATGTGAAAAAGGTTTGAATGCAAAGGTTATCAGTTTATTACAGCGACCAAGAGCAGTGCTGATATTAAAGAAGCTGTTCAGTTCTTTATGGGCTTGTCCTTTCAACAAATATTTATTGTGCATCTTTCTGGGCAACACAATGTGCTACTCGCTAAAGACGCCACAGGTGAGGATTACATAGGTTTTGCCCCAAGGAGATTAAAATCTATTCAGATGGAAAAACATCTAAATATGATAGAAGGAACTACAAATTACTCTCACCCTTCAAGTAGCTTATACACCTTCAGGTCAGTACCATGTTATTCCATCCTTCATCACTCCTCTTTTTAGGTTGCCCCTGAGATAAGGATTTGAGTGCAAGTAGTCAGTTTATTAGAGAAGTCAATTTAGAAAGCACTGCTAGGGAAGTGAGGAAGTGAGAGAAGAAAGAGAAGGAAGCTAATACTGACTGCATTACACGAGCAGGTTACCACCACGGCAACCTGGGCCCAATGCCTCTGGAAATGCAGGAAGAATGCCTAGGTCACGCTTCTGCCAAACGGATAAGGAGGACAGACTCTTTATTCACCAATTCCTCCCTTAACACTGGTTGAGGGTTACTGCAGGCTACACTGACTCCTGGACACTTCCAACCTCACCGGAGCATGGACCAAGCACATTCCTGTGGCCAGATCTCCGGTAGAGACTCACAGATGCACACTCTGGTTGCCAGCAGGAGACTGTAAACATATCTGAGCATGGTGAGTGCCAAGGTGATATCTTTGGGACAGCAACTATGTCTATTCACTTCCTTTGCTTTGCTCCTACATAGATTTAAACATAATATAATGTGAGCATTCTCAAAACACCAACTTATGTAAGAAATATTCTATATTCTGTCCTCTATTGAATTTTCAGTTCCTGCAACAAATGAATGTGATATTTTCTTTCTGTCTAATCCCTACCTCTGTTTATCATCTGTTATTATACAAGTGAAATATTCTAATGGCTTCCTAACTGATTTGCCTGCTTCTAGGCTGCACCCACTTTAATCCATCATATATATTGTTATCAGATTAACATTTCTGTCTTCCTTTATTAAGCATCTCCAGTGGTTTTTCCATGCTTATGAAGGCATGCTAAAATTTCTGAATCTAATATTCATAAAGACTGCATTTTACATTCCACAGAAAACTTTTACTTACATTGTTTAATCTTCACAATTCTGTGAATAGATATTATTACCCCATTTTAGAGATAATCTCTATAAACGTTTGTGATTTTCCCCATAGGATTTAAGTGAATGGGCACATACATTAAGACAAGGACTTGGGATTTGAACCCAGATGTGCTATCTTCCTTTTGCACTCTATTTATTAATTCTCTGTGTTTTTCTATCCTGCTATGTTCCCAACAAGCCCAACCCACCTTCCTTCACTTGCAATTGGTGCTGGAAGACACCAGCAGGAGATCAGCAGGTTCCATAGGTTTGTAAGCACAGGATGCCATTGGAAATAATTCACCACTTCAGTACTGGGTGCCTTGTATGTGATTTAACATTTACTAAGCATTGATTTGGTACCTCATAATGTGCAGAGTACATAAAAACAGAGTCTTTTATGTTACACATAAACACACATACATACCAAATATATGTAAAATGAGACTCTGTCTCAATATTATCTTGTCTCTATCTTAGAATAAAAGCCACATTTTAATGTGAGGTTCAAAACCACATAAACTTGCCAAGGAGACGGACAAGAACTTATCTGTTTTACTGCTGTTGTCTGATCAACCATCTCCAGTCTGTCTGAGAAGCTGGAAAAGCCAAGAGGAGAGTTGGGAATTAAAGTTTCTTTGACAAGAGCTATGCGGTGAGTCCCATCTCCCAAGGGGGACAGCGGTGGGATGACTGTCTGTCTGATGAGGAGCTTCAAAGAGATAACTCAGCAAGCTTGGTAGTATTCCTAGCAGTCTGGTGACACACTGCATGAGGGTCAGACTCACAAATGAGAATTTTAAAGGGAAAAATGTTGTGGCTGAAGCTGTTCACTGGGCAGCCAAATGAAATGTTGAGTATAATTGAAAATATCTGCACTCTCACTGATGGTAGATCAAAGGGGTATATTTCCTGTGCTATACATAAAAGAAATTTGGCCAGGTTTGGTTTAGATCCTACAAAGAGGGACAAACGAAGGGGCAAATGGACCTCAGCTGAAAGAGGTTGGAAGACTATTGCCAAATCCCTAGGAAATGAGGAGGGATCTTCCAGGGCCAGCTAGAGGAGATATAGGTGCATGTGTCGAGGGAAGTAGAGACGAGAGAGCCTCCTGATGACAGAATTCCCTGACAACCTGTAAAAGCATCTCTAAGAGAGAGACTCAGCTTTAAACTTTTGCCACAGTCAGAGGAAACTAATGCCAAATTAGTTCAGGTAGGTAACATATAGAGAATTCACACACTTTTTCTACTACAGGCAGTCAACCCAAAAGGGAAGAGAGAAGCATTAATTTTAAGCAAAATTTAGAGGCTTTATTATTGTTGCTGTTGTAATAGACTATAGAGAATGACTACTAACCTTATGCTCTTTTTTTGACGAAAATGGTTTGGAGGACCTGTTATTTTCCAAGATTGACCAAACAAAATCAGAGATCAAGTTCTGGGGGGCAGTTTGAAGACATTTATGCTCTTATGCCCCTGAAATGCATGCACATTTGACCTCAGTAGATTCTTGAGAAAAATGGTCCTTTGTGTATTGAGATAAATTTCCTAAATATATTTAATGTTTAAACAATAACAAACTAGCCTGAAAGATTATACTTCTTGTCATTTAATTGCATGTAAAATACAATGAGATACCTTTAAAGTTTTTCTTTTTTTAAATGTTTCAAGAATGAGAAAATCCCATTAATATAAATCTATTTACTAGATAAATGCATATTAGCTATTTTACTATAACACCTTAATTACAGAACAAAAGGTATGTGTGAATATTGAAGATCAATTTGGTTTCAGAATGTTGAAGCAAACTCCCTTCTAATTGTTTCATGTTTAATAAAACGACTAGTAGTACATACAACACAGTAGAGGAGAGACCTAATCTTATGATGCCTTCAAACAAGGGCTGGAAACCTCTGACTTTAAATGGGAAGCTTTAAAGGTCAAGACAGAAGGAAACGAATGAATGAATAAATGAAGGCCCTGGGCAGGTAGGGGGATGGGGTCCTAGAGAATGCATTGTTCCAAGGAAAATAATATGACTTATCAGATGTACATAAAGAAAAGCTTCTCTAAGTCAGACTGTACAAAGAAAGTTAAAACAAAGCAAAAACAAAGAAAGAGCAATCATTAAGCAAGATGGTGAACAAAGGCACAAAGAAGAAAAAGAATTAGGAAATACTGATATGGCTCACATGGTTTAAAGTTTCACTTACAGGGATATTTTAATGCATTTTTAATATAATTTTCTTAAGCCTCATTGTACCTCATTGAAAAAAAATCAAATACATTGTGCTCCACATACATAATCAAGAAGCATTCTCACCACCAGCAATACTATGAAACCACCATTCTCATCTTCCTGCCTTCAGAAGGTCATCAATGCATTACAGTTGCTTGGATAGGATTTGCAATCAGTCTCAAATATGTCACTGTCCTTGAGTTTATCAGATCCTGCTTATTATTTTAATTTTTGCCTCTTAAGGATATGCAATCTGTAGATATTCTTTCTAAATATTCTTTTTAAATACAGCCAGGATGGAAGCAACAGTACACAGGAGAACTGTGTAAGAGCTCATTATGACACAAATTGAGGAATATTCAAATATACAGTAAGAGCAGATGAGACCTGAGAATTCATGTGATCATAACTTGTTTTTGTCACTAACAAGGTATTTGTCACATGACTGCAGTATCTGTTATGAATTGGGATATTAAAAGAGAAATGCCATACGGTGAGAAGCAATTGTCCTTATGGTAAACTATTCGCATCACTTCCTAATGACAGGGAGAATATCATTAAGGGTGAATTGTCTGGGTCACTTTCTAAAAGACTTCAATATAAAGGAGAGTGAGTTAAAAAAGATAGTTCCACTACGTCTTGCTAGAACGACTATAATAGTCTCCTAAAGGGTTTCTCACATTCTTGCCTCCTTGAAATCATTTTTCATATTACAACCAGAGTGATTTTATGAAAGCACAAATCTTATCCTTTTGCTGAAATCTCTTCAGTGGCTTTTCATTACTCCTAGAAAACATTTTTTTTTTTAATTTAAGAAAATAAAAAGATTAAATTTCTTAATATGTGCAGAAGACCTGTCCCATCTATCTCCCGTCAGTCTCTAACCTCCCATCACTCCGTGCCCCTGTGCTTCTCCTGTCTCTGCCACAATGGCTTCCTGCAGCCTCCTATTCATTTCGGTTCCTCCTGCCACAGAGGTTTGCAAAGCCAGTTCCCTCTCCCTTGAAATCCTTTACTTCCAGTTTTGGTTTGTTTATAACTACTCTTTCTTAATATTTATATTTATTAGTCTTTGACACATAAATGTTTTCTTGGATAAACTTCTCAGTTAAAATCTGTCCACCACACAATTCCTTAGCAATGTGCACTTCTTCCCAGCCCTATCACAGCTTCAAATTTAAACATACAGGTGCTTTTACTTAATGTCCGTCTCTTATCCTTCACCAGAAAGGAAGCTCCATGGGGACAGAGGGGAAAGAAATCTGTGTTTATTCAATGTTGTGTCACCAGTGGTCAACTGTCTAAAACTAAGAATTCAAAGGAGAGTGAAAGTTACCTCAAAATTCAAAACTCTTCGGGGACTATTTGTAGTGGGTACAAGTAAAACATATCAGTATGACCTGTTCTTCCCACCCATTGTTGAGCCTACAAATTCATTTGGGAAACAAGACTTACACACATGAAAGATTAGTTAATCATAAGAGTGTATATTGCACAGATTAATAGCACAGTAGTAATAACATATAGAGTTTTAAAAAGTATTCTAATTTATTTTAATATTCAATAATATTTATTATAAATCATTTATAATATATTTGTATACCATAATGTAATTATATTACATTATATTTTACATATTTACATATTATATACTTTATTTTATTTTATTTTTCCCTGTTTTAAGTTTTTAATAAATCTATATATTTTTATGTTTTCTTTCAGGTAACATTATAACATAAACATTTTCTTTTTTTTAAATGCAAACCAGTTTTTTTTAAAGATTAGCACCTGAGCAAACAACTGTTGCCAATCTTCTTCTTCTTTGTTTTTTTTCCTGCTTTTTTCTCCCCAAATCCCCCCCAGTACATAGTTGTATATCTTAGCTGTGGGTTCTTCTAGTTGTGGCATGTGGGATGCCACCTCACCATGGCCTAATCAATGGTGCCATGTCTGCAGCCAGGATCCGAACCCTGGGCTGCGGAAGTGGAGCACACGCGGACTTAACCACTGGGCCACGGGGCCGGCCCCAACACAAACATTTTCTAATGTTAATTACCAAGTTTTCCTTCAAAAATAATGATCACATAATAGTATATCAAGTAGATTTATGATAATGTATTTAATTACTTCTCATTGGAAATTTAGATAATTTTCACTTCCCTTTATTCTGATTAGTTTAAGTTGCATTGGTCCCAGTACAGAAATGATTTTTTTTTATTGCAGTAACATTGGATTATAACATTGTATAGCTTTCAGATGTACATCATAATATATTTTGAATTCTGTGTAGATTGCATTATATTCACCACCCAAAAACTAATTATAGTCCATCACCACACATGTGAGCCTAATCACCCCTTTTGCCCTCCCCCTTTCCCTGTGGTAACCACCAATCCTATCTCTGTTGCTATGTGTTTGTTTGTCGTTGCTTTTATCTTGTACTTATGAGTGAGATCATACAGTATTTATATACATAATGGAATGCTACTTAGCCATAAGAAATGATGAAATCCAGCCATTTGTGACAACATGGATGGAACTTGAGGTTATTATGCTAAGAGAAATAAGACAGAGGGAGAAAGTCAAATACCGTATTATATATTTCATATACAATTAAATATATATTCAATATGTAAATTTATATATTATTGTATAATAATATAATTATAAATATTTTATATTTATAAAATATATTTTGTAAATTGTTTATAATTATAGATATGTTAATATTAAATAAAATTTATTAAATACATTGAATGTTAATATTAAAGTGTTAATCTATATTTGCTCACCTCGGAATAGTCAATAGACAAAAACTCAGGCTTAAAGAGACTAACCTCTCCAAAATCCAAAAGCATTACTAAAAGAATACAAGTATATGAATAGCAATGACAAGAAGAGGTGCTCTATGACACCAAAACTAGAACTGACAATTTTCCTGAAAATTAAAAATTTCAGAAAACAAAAGCATAGATTGGTTTGTTTATGACAGTATTCCCTGCATCTGGCACATAGTAGACTTTTGACTTTTTTTAAACCTAATTGTGTTTATTTTGAGGATTACGAGGATTTTAAGTAAGAGAGCAACAAGATTTGCATTTTAAAGTACTATAGGAAAAGTGTGGAAGACAATTTGAAAGAAGACAAGATTTGAGGATAGGAAGGCCATAGCAGTTTTTTTTAATTGATAAACTTTAGTTTTACAGCAGTTCAGGCTTACAGAAAATTGAGCAGAATGTACGGAGTTCTTATATATTCCCCCTTCAGTTTCCTCTATTATTAACATCTTTCATGGATGTGGTACATTTGTTGCAACTGATTAGCCAATATGAATACATTATTATTAACTAAAGTCAGTAGTTTTGATTAGGGTTCACTCTCTTTTGTACATTCTATGGGTTTTACCAAATGCATAATGTCATCTATCCTTCATGACAGTGCCATCCAGAATAGTTTCACTGCCATAAAAATACCCTGAGCCTACTTGTTTATCCCTCTCCCTCCTGCTACCCCCAAATTCCTGGCAACCAGTGATCTTTTTTACTATCCCATTCATTCATTGAATAAACTTTACAGGCTATCATCGTCTTCATGTTATGTGATAGGTGCTGGAGGTACAATATGAACAGAGCAGACTGCATCCCCAGGGACTCCATTCTACCAGAGGGAGATGGGGGTGGGGAGCCATAAATGATAAATACAATACTTAAGAGTTTAAAAAATCAAATGCAGTAATGGGATACAAGTAAAGGAGAAAGGAGTACTCTTCTCTGAGGCATTGTGATATAATCTCTGATGATCAGAAAGAGTTTATTCTGCAGATTTCTTAGAGCTGTGAATTCAAGACAGAGAAAACATAAATACAAAGGCTCTGATATAGAAAAAGTTTGGTCTGTTTTAGTACCAGAAAAACACCATTGTGAAAACACAAACATTTATCACTCCAGTAGCAACGAGCACTCAGTACACAGATGTGGTTTCTAAATACCATTTTTTCTGCTAAAAAGGAAATGGGCATCTCTGAGTGAATGGATGATCCCATGCTTGGAGCTGGAAAATCTGGAACATCTTGTCAAACTAGAAAGTAAAGAAACATCAAAGGTTCCTACAGATATGTCAGAAGGATTTGGGAGTGTGGAGAGGCCCACACTGACCAAAGATGGGAAAATATGAATGTCAATAAAAATCATTATCCAGTGAATTGAAAACACCCAAAATTTTCAAGTGCAGAAGTTTGTGATGAGACTGTGGAGAAATGGACCAGAGGAGTATTCTAAGAAGTCAATGCATTGTTTTGAAAATTGATGAATCAAGAGAAGAAAGTGAGTATTAAAAATAAAAGCAATGCATATGTCACTAGAGTGCAGTAAATGTTGGAGACGTTAAGAGAAATAGGTCAGAATGTAGGCAGGAGCTAGACCATAAAAGGCCTGTAAGGCATGGGAAGGAGTTTGTATTTTATTATAATTGCAATAGAAAGCCACTAAGTGTTTTGAACTTGTTAATGATATAATTAGGCAGAAAGCAAAAGTGGAACCAATAATAATGTTATTAAAATTAAAAGGAGAAAACACAAAGGAAAAGGAGGTCTCATTATCTGAAGAGGGAGATGGATGTTGGTATTTTGACAAGAGAACAAAGAGTAAGAATGTTGTTGCTGTCATTGAAAAATTAAATTTGATAAGGAAATGTAGCATAATGCTGTGCAATATTGAAAGCTCATTCATGACTTTGTTTTATAGATTTTAAGGGACACAAGTCAACATGGTTGTGTTATTCATTTGGCATCTCAGATGGAGTTGCAGACCAGCCTAAAACTTAGAATCAATTCAAACCTCATGTTTCCAAGTGAGTATGGCAGGAGAAGAAAGGTTTGAGGAAGTTAGTAGATTTGCAAGCGAGTGATTATGGTGCTGAACCATGAACTCTAAATGGGTTAGGAGGAGGTGAGGACGTGAGTGAAAGTCTTAAGTGGACTGTAGGTCTTGATAAGATTGAAGAAATGTTGGACTGAGAATAAAATAATTTGGTGATTAAAAGTAGAGTAGAATACTAAAAATGTAGATGTGACAGGTGTTATTTTTGATGATAAAAAGTGGAATACGGGCATGGGAGTGCTTGCCTGGGGTGGAGTAGAGGAAAAGGTCATGGATATTAATTATTTTAAGATTCTGAGGGGCCAGGGATGGATCATCTACTATGTCAACATGGATGTTGAAATGGCCAAGGATGATAATAGTAATAGTGGGTGAGGAAGAATGGTTGGATTTATCATGGCTGGGGTTGGTCCCTTAAGCGTAAGAGAAATTTATAGAACCAAGGAGAATAAAGTTCCGGGTATGAGTTCAGGTGAATTGATTGGAAGATGATTCCTAGGAATAGGGAAAAATTATAACAGGAAGTAAATTAAGTGAAACCACTTACCGTCATTCAATTTCAAGTCTCTCACATACAGAGCAAGAACATTGGAAGAAATTGTTGCCTAAGGACTTTTCAAATAAGTCTTTATTGTTAGTAAGTGCTAAGGAGGTATTTATGCATTTACAGCTCTGTGCCCTCACTTTTGCCTCGCTTTTTAGTTGGAAATGACTCTCAAACGTTGAAGAACGATAAAGGAAAATATAATGGCTACATAAAACTGTTCATTTATTTGATTTAGAGTATTTAGTCTTACTAGTCTCTTAAATATTGAAGCAGGTCACTATGTAGTTGAGATTGAGTCAGAATGATGAGCATGAGGCACCAAAAATTGATTTTTTATTATCATAATTTACATTCATTTGTTTTGGAATGTTAAATAAATCCTGCATTTCTGGGATAAATTCCACTTGGTCATGATGTATTATCCATATTCTGTTGGATTCAATTTGATAACATTTTGTTTAGAATCTTTTCATGTATGTTCTTGAAGGAAAATGGTCTGTAGTTTTCTTTTTTTTTTTTTTTAAAGATTGGCACCTGAGCTAACAACTGTTGCCAATCTTTGTTTTTTTTTTCTTTCTGCTTTTTCTCCCCCAATTCCGCCAGTATATAGTCAGTATATAGTTGTATATTTTAGTTGTGGGTCCTTCTAGTTGTGGTACGTGGGACGCCACCTCAACGTGACCTGACGAGTGGTGCCATGTCCACGCCCAGGATCCAAACCAGTGAATCCCTGGGCCACCGAAGCAGAGCACGTGAACTTAACCACTCAGCCACGGGGCCGGCCCACTATAGTTTTATTTTCTTGTAGTGGCTTTGTCTGGTATTTGTTTCAGGGTAATGTTGCCTTTCATAAAATGAGTTCAAAATGTTTTTTCCTCTTCCAATTTCTGGAATGGAATAGAATTGATATTATTTTTCAAAATGATTGATAGAAATCACCAATGAATACATCTGAGTCTAGAATTTTCTTATTGGGAAGGTTTTTAACTACAGATTCAACTTATTTAAAAGTGATAAAGCTATTTATGTTACATATTCCTTCATAAGTGATTTTATTAGTTTATGTCTTTCAAGGTATTAATCCACTTCATCTAAGTTGTCAAAATAAAATTGTTCACAACATTTTATTTTTCTCCTTTTTGATATCTATAGAATTTGTAGTAATGTCACCATTCTTACTCCTGACACTGAGAATTTGTGTCCTCTTGCTTTTTTTTTTATTAACCTAGGTAGAAGTTTATCAATTTTATTGAATTTCTCAAAGAGCAAGCTTTTGATTTCATTATTTTTCTTAATTCACCTTCTATTTCCTATTCATGGATTTTGCCCTGATCTTTATTTTTTACTGCTCATTCTGAGTTTCGTTTACTCTCATTCTCTTAGTTGCTCAAGAAGGAAGGTGAGATCATTGATTTGAGATAGTTCTTATTTTCTAATGTTGGTGTTTAGTGCTATAAATCTTCCCCTAGGTACTGCTCTAGCCACCCCTCACAAATTCTATGTTGTGTTTTCATTTTCATTCAGTTTAAAATACTTTCTAATGTCCCTTTTGATTTTTTCTTTGAATCCTTGTGCTATTTAAAAGTGTGTTATATAATTTCCAAGTCTTACAGACATTCAAAAGATCCTTCTTTTATTGATTTTTAATTTAAATCCATTGCAGTCAGATAACATGTTTTTTATGACTCAGATCCTTTTAAATTTACTGAGAGAGGCTTATGGACCAGAATATGGTCTATTTTAGAAAATATTATGCATTCACTTGAAAAGAATGTCTTTTCTGATGTTGTTGGGAAGAATGTTCCTAGTATAATGTATAATTAAGCCTGATTTGTGGAAACTTCTATTTAAATTTTCTATGTACTTCCAAATTTTTAGTCTAATTGTTCTATTAATTTTTAATATAAGAATACTGAAATCTGTAACTATATTTTTGTATATGCCAGTTTATCTTTGTACTTCTATCAGTTTTTGTTTATGTATTTTGAAGCTCTATTAGGTGCATTTATGTGTAGGATTATTATTCCTCTTGATGTATTTATCCTCTAGTATTATAAAATAAGCTTCTTTACCCATTGTGTTAGTTTTGCCTTGCTCCTGTGTCTTAGTCAGTTCAGGCTGCTATAAAAGAATGTTATAGACTGGATGGTGTATAAACAACAGAAACAACAACTGGGAAGTCCACAGTCAAGGTGCTGGCAGATTCCATGGGAGCCTGCTTCCTGATTCATAGATGGCAGTCTTCTCACTGTGTCTTCACATGGTAGAAGATGTGAGGGAGCTTTCTGAGGTCTCTTTTATAAGGGCACTAATCCCATTCATAAGTGCTCTACATTCATGATTTAATCACCTCCCAGAGGCAACATCTTCTAATACCATTACGTTACTGGTTAGAATTTTAGCATATAAGTTTGGGGTGGGGGGCACAGACATTTAATCTATAGCACCCTGTAACAAATTATCAAAAAATGTGTCTTAAAAAACCACAAATTTCTCATCTATTCTGCAGGTTAGAAGTCTGACCCAGGTCTCCCTGGGCTAAAATTAGGTGGCAAGGCCATGTTCCTTTCTGTAGGATCTAGTCAAAATATTTTTCCTTGACTTATCCAACTTTTAGGGACAACTCATATTCCTTGGCTTGTGGCCACTTTCCTCAATTTTCAAAGTCAGCAACATTTCATCTTTCTTGCCATTCATTCATGCATAGTCATATCTCCTTCTGACTACTGTTAGGTAAAGTTCTCTGCTTTTAAGAGCTTATGTGATTAGCTTGGGCACATCTGGATAACCCAAGATACTCTTCCCCATCTTAAGCTTCTTAACCTAATCACATCTGCAAAATCATATTTCCACAATGTTCTGGGATAAGGACATGGACATATTTAGAAGGAGAGGGGCATTATTCTTCCCACTACACCCTTGGCAATATGTATTGCTCTGAAATCTATTTTGCCTTAAATTTGTATAGGTACCCCAGCTTCCTTTTGCTTAGTGTAAACATAGTCTATTTTTTCTCATCCTTTTATTTTTAATTTATTTGTGGATTTATATTTAAAGTTTGTTTCTTTTAGGCAGCATATAGTTGGTTCTTGCATTTCTACCAAATCTGACAACTTTGCGGTTTAATGAGGGGTATTTAGAATACTTACATTTAATATGATTATTTTTATATGGTTATGTTTAAATTTACTACTATTTGTCCTTTCTGTTCTTTGTTAACCTGTTTCTCTGTTTCTTCCATTTTTTGAATTATTTTTTGTTTTATTTCATTTTTTGCTTATTAACTAAAATCGTGGGTTTTTTTATTTTAGTGGTTCTTTGAGGATTTATAGCATACATAATTAACTTATCACCATGTATCTTTATGTGCTCTTATACTGCTTTACATAAAGTATAAAAATGCTTACAGTATTATGCTTCCTTTTTTTCCCTCCTAGTCTTTGTGTTCTATACATTATAATGTATATACATACCTACATGTGTTTTAACATCATGCTACATTGTTATTATTTTTTCAACTATCATCCTTATAAAAAGGGTTATATAATAAGAAAAAAAGTCCTGTATATTTACACATGTAATTGCCATTTCTGTTACTCCTCATTCTCTTGCGTAGATTCACATTTCCATCTGGCATCATCTTCCTTCTATTTGAAGGATTTGCTTTAACATTTCTTGTGGTAGGTTTGTCTGTTGGTGATGAATTCTCTTAGCTTCTACATATTAAAAACATCTTTGTTTCACCTTCAGTTTTGTGGGATATTTTCCTCAGTTTAAATTCTAAGTTGATAATTTGTATCTTTCAGTACGTTAGAGTTGTTACTCCAGTGCCTTCTCCTTTGTCTTGTTTCCCATGAAAAACATGCTGGTATCCTGACTCTGATCCTTTTTCTTCTGTTCATAATGTACCTTTTTTTCTCTGGTTGCTTTTAAGATTTTTTCTTTATCCTTGCCTTTGAGTAATTTAATTATAATGTGACTTGGTGCAGTTTATTTTGTGTTTGTGCTTGGGATTTGTTGCATTTGTAAATTTATAGTTTTCATCAAATTTGGAGAAATTATGTTAACTACTCTTTTAGATTTTTAGAATTAGTTTTCTGTAGTTACTTTTATATTGTTTCTATTGCTATGTCTTCAAGTTTACTAAGTTTTTTCTTCAATGTCTAATGTACCAGTAATTTCATCCATTGTATTTTTCATCTCATACTTTGCAGTTTTCATCTCTAAAAGTACAGTTTGTGTCATTCTTACACATTTCACTTCTATAGCTAGCTTTTGAATAGATACAGTAGAGTTATACTGTTTTAACTTTGATACTTCTAATATCCATGTCAGTTTCTGGGTCAGTTTCAAATGATGCATTCTATGATCTATTTTCAGCTTCTTTGCATGACTACTGATTTTGATTGGATATCAGATATTGTGAATTTTACCATTTTATGTACTGAATAGTTTTATATTTCTACATGCTTGAGCTTTGTTCTGGGATGCAGTTAAGTTACTTAGAAAGAGTTTGTCTTTTCAAATATTGCTTAAGCTTTGTTATGAGGAGCAGAGCAGTGTTAAGACTAAGGTAATCATTCCCATCTAGTGAGGAAAGGCTCTTCTGAGTTATTATCCAATGCTCCCTGAATTACAAGGTTGTTCAGACTCTGGTGGAAACAGCCACTATTCCAGACCCTATGTGAGCGTTGAGCACTATCCCCTCTAGTCCTTTGGATGGTTCTTTCCCTGAGTAGTTTCCTGTATGTATGCAGTAATCAGTACTGTGTTGAACACCTGGGGAGGACTCTACCGATCGCTGGGCTTTTTCTCTGTGCATTCTTTTCTCTCCCATACTCTGTCATGCAAACTCTAGCCACCTTGTTCTCCCCAGACTCTTGGCGCTGTCTTCTCATCTCTGAGTGTGTCTGGGCTCTATTTCTGTTTCCTGCCATGGGTTGTGGCCTGAAAACTCTTAGCTAGGCAATTGTAGGGCTAACCTCTCTGTTACTCATCTGCCAAGAACTGCAATCTTTCATTGCCTGATATCAAGTGTCATAAAACTGTTATTTCATATTATGACATGTTATTTCATATATGAAATTGTAGCCTCTTCAGATAGAACTCAGTTAATCCTAACCCGGTTACTTCTTGTTTGGAAGTGGAAGTCCCATGATTTGCTTTTGCTTTTATTGAATATTCTGAAGTTGACTCACTTCTATTTCCTCCTCATTTTTGGGAAGCATGGAGTAGAATTGAGAAATTAGGAGGGAGAGCTGTCTTTATACTTTTTGATAAATCTATTGCACATCAAATAAATTTATAAAAAGATGTATTATCAATTTAAAATGGCTATATAAGAATATTTCTTTGCCTATAGCATACCCAAGTAGAGGCAGTTTTATTTTCATTTTTTAAGGGAAGCCTCATCTGTCAGGTTTGCTGGGTTGATCTAGTGTATGTATTGCACATTGTCACTTTCAGAAAATCATTCCCTCTTCCTCTTTAGAAAACTTCTTGAACCTTGAGGTTTATATTGAAAGAGTTTTTCATTCTCACCTACACTTGGCTGCTGTCTATGAAACTCTCTTCCTTTCACTCACAGAAAACTAAAGCACCTTTCCACCTTAATTCGTGTCATCATTCTATGTACATTTATATGGGCAAGTCATGCAACAATCTATGCCACTAGTTCCTAAATCTCCTTAATTTTAATGGCCTTTCCTTTGTTCTGTCTCAGGACTTTGATTACATTCTTAATCTTAGCAATACTAGAAACTGCAAGGCCTCCAAAATCTTAAGTCAATTCCAATTCTATTTTGTGGCCTGAATATTGTTTTCTTTCCCTTATCCAATTCCATCTACCCTCACTTTTCTCTTTTTCCAGTTAATATTCCACAATCTATTAAAGTAATCAATACCTTATAATATTCTAATTTCTTCTGACTGACTCTTTTCTAAGAAAGATTTGGAAAAACACCATTCATCAATGAACTCATCCCTTAGTTTCTCTACAGCTATCCTTATGAAGGAGAGCATTAATGGGGAAAATCATACACAAGAAAGATAGAAGTCAATATAAATTTGTGATTACCATACTCAAAGAGAGTCTGCAGATTGCCCAGTAATCTTTCATATTCCTCTAATAATCATTTTCCTGAGTGCTCCATATAGATTATTTTAAAACTTCTCACTCATTAAACCATCCACAGCTCTTCCTTAGTCTCTCTGTTTTTCAATATCGCACAATTTACATCATGCTATTTATAGAAATTTGTAAGCAAACATTTATTTCTTTGCTGTACTGAAAATGTTGTCTACATACACTGTATTCAAATTTTCATATCCAATTTAACCACTTTGGACACATTTCAGCATGGCTTCAATCCTCTAATTTACTAAAAAGTTACATTAAGATCATCAACCACCTGCATTTCCAAATAAAACACTTCTTATTCCTAATTTTCTTGAATATCTCATTGATAGTCAACTCTGTTATCAACTCTTTTCATGAGCTTTTCTCATACACGCCTAGATTTATACTCCCACCTCTCTGACTTCTCCTTCTGAGATCCTTTCCTTTTTTCCCTCCTCTACCATACATACAAATGTTGGATTTCCTTTTGGCTGTTTTTATTGTCTCTACCATCTTTCCATAGATGATTTTATTCAAGCTCATGACTTTAAATACCATACTACTCATAAACTGCTCTTGTCCAATTTTTGTTAATGATATACACATAGCAATTTTAATTTAAAGCCATCTGGGGCCGGCTCCATGGCCGAGTGGTTAAGTTTGCGCACTCTGCTTTGGCAGCCCAGGGTTCGGATCCTGGGTGTGGACATGGCACCACTCAATAGGCCTTGTTGAGGTGGCATCCCACATGCCACAAGTAGAAGGACCCACAACTAAAATATACAACTATGTACTGGGGGGATTTGGGGAGGAAAAAAAAAGCAGATTGACAACAGTTGTTAGCTCAGGTGACAATATTAAAAGAAAAAAAAAGAATAAAGCCATCAAAGTCATTTTTGTTTCTTTGATTCCTCACTCTCTCTTGCCTCCTAGATCCAACTCACCTCTAAGTTTTATATCGTCTATGTTAAAATCTATCTCTAGGGGCTGGATCCAAGGCATAGTGGTTAAGTTTGGCATGTTCCACTCCGATGGCCCAGGTTCTTGGGTTCTGATCCCAGGCGCAGACATACACCACTTGTCATCCACACTGTGGTGGCAATCTACATATAAAGTACAGGAAGATTGGCACAGATGTTAGCTTAGGGCTAATATCCCTCAAGCAAAAAATGAGGAAGATTGGCAAAAGATGTTAGCTCGGAGCTAATCTTCCTCAGCAAAATAAAAAAAAACTACGTCTAATCAGATCACTGTTTTGCAATGAGGTAGTGTAGCATTATAATTGAGAGTATGGACTGTGATATCCGTCTTCCTGATGCCTAGTCTGTCCTATCACTAGTAGCATTATGTGCAGGAAGTGATCACCTCTCTAAGCTGTATGTCCTCGTCATATAATAGTTGTAATAACTCACACATAAAATATCTAGCATGCACAGACCTCACACTCTTCACAAAAATTAATTCAAAGTGGACCTAAATGTGAAACACAAAACTATAAAACACCTAAGAAATACTTAGGAGGAAACCAAGATGACCTCAAATATGGCTATGACTTTTTAGATCCAACACCAAAGACACAATCCACAAAAGAAGTAACTGATAAGCTGGATTTCATTACAATTACAAACTTTTGCTATGTCAAAGATACTGTCAAGAGAATGAAAAGACAAGCCACAGAATGGGAGGAAATATTTGCAAAAGATAGGTCTGATAAAGGACGGTTATCCAAATACACAAAGAATGCTTAAAACTCAACAATAAGAAAACGAACAACCTGATTAAAAAATGAGCCAAAGACCTTAACAGACACCTCAGCAAAGAAGACATATACATGGCAAATAAGCATATAAAAAAATGTTCCACATCTATGCCATCAGGAAATGCAAATTAAAGCACCAACAAAATACCACTCAACACTGATTAGAATGGCCAAAATCAAGAACACTGATAACACCAAATGCTGGCAAGGATGCGGAGCAGCAAGAACTCTCATTTATTGCTGATGGGACTACAAGATGGTTCAGCCACTTTGGAAGGCAGTTTGGCAGTTTCTTACAAAACTAAACATACTCTTAGCATGTCATAAGATCCATCAATTGTTCTCCTTGATATTTACCCAAAATAAATTGAAAACTTACATCTACGCAAAAACCTACACAATGTTTATGGCAGCTTTATTCATAACCGCCAAATCTTGGAAGTAACTAAGATGTCCTTCAGTACATGAATGGATAAATAAACTGAGATACATCCAGAAAATGGAATGTTAGTAAAGGCTAAAAAGACATGAGCTATCAAGCCATGGAAAGACATGGAGGAAAGTTAAATTCATATTGCTAAGTGAAAGAAGCCAATCTGAAAAGGCTAAATACTGTATTATTCAAACTATATGACATTCTGGAAAAGGCAAAATTATGGAGATAATAAAAAGATCAGTGGTTGCCAGGGGTTGGAGGCTAGAGAGATGAATAGGCAGAGGACTGAGGATTTTCAGGGAGTAAAGATACTTGATATCATATCATAATGATGGATACACGTCATTTTATATTTATTCAAAGTCACAGAATGGATAATACCAAAAGCAAATCCTAAGGTAGACTCCGGATTTTGAGTGATTATGATCTGTTAACATAGGTTCATCCTTGGTAAAAATGTACCATTCTGGTGAGTGATATTGCCCGGGGGAGGCTATGCGTGTGTGGGGGCTATAATGGTAATCTCTGTACTTTTCTCTCAGTTTTGTTTTACACCTAATAGTGCTCATAAAAAGAAAGTCAAAAAATAAACTTCACAAACTTCAGAGGAAAAAAAAATCTAGAATAGTATGGCACAGCATAAACTCTCAGGAAAGATTAGCTATAATAATTGTTGTTGTCATTACCATTGTTATTATTATCACTCTATATCCAATGCTACAACCCCAGTTCAGGTCCCTAGGCCTCATCCTCTGTAATGTCACTTAACTGGTTTCTTTCCTTCTACTTTATTCCTTTCCTACACATATCCAGTCAGCAGCTGGAATGATCTTTTAAAAGTGTAAATTGGCACACTGTTGTTCCAGTTGAAAATCCTCCATGATATCCCTTTGCACTTAGACTGAGTTTGAAAATATTTGTGTTTTGTAATGCCAAATATAATCTATCCCCATCTTTCCAACTTCAACGCTTGCTATTCTTCATCATGTTTCATTCACATCCCTCAGCCAAAAGATGTTTTCTCTTCTTAAATCATACCAAACTCTTTCTCCTGGCTGCCCTCCTTTCCCCCTGCCCTGCCCATCTCTCATGACCCATGTCATTTCATTTTTCTGGACTACTCATCCAATCATTCTTCACCTTGATTGTATTCTTTCAAACTTCAGGTTACAGCTTAAACAACACTTCTTCAGAGAGGCCTTCGCTGACCACTCAATCTGAAAACTCTCCTCCATTCTTTACTCTCACAAATTTTCTTTCCCTTCCTTCCTGGCATGTGTCATACTTTCTAATTAAATACTTAACTATGTATTCCATCTGGCCTATTCCCCACATGCGTCCATGAAGGCAGGTCCATGCCAGTTCTGTTAATCACAGTATACCCGGAGACTGGTACAGAGCATAGCAAATAGTCCGAGCCTAATAAAATACTTGTTGAATAAATAAACAAAAAGCACTCAAATAATTAACTGAAAGGGTATGGATTTTGATTAATGAGGAAAATTAGGTGCTGCATACTTTCAAAGCTTTTGTAAAATATTAATACTAGCCAACATTTATTGAATACCTACAATCTGCCAGGCAAAGTACTTTGGTTAATATATATTGATCACAACAAACCTGTAAAGTAAACACAATTATATACGTTTTTCTGTTAAAAAAAAAAATGAGGCTCAGTTAGATTAAGTAACATGCCAAATTACCCAACTTGTAAAGAACAGAGTCTCCAGATCTGTGGGGTTCAGGATCTTCCTCTAACATCACAGCATGGGCAGTAGTGTAGATTAGACATGATAGATTTGAAATTGCTAATCTCTTTAATGAGAAGCTGAGGTACAGAGAGAGAAAATGCCTTATGGAATGCCAAACGATGAACAGATGAGAGATGAGGCCTCTGGACTTCAATCCAAAGTGTGCTTATCTCTCCGTGTTGAAATACAAAGAGCACTTAAAACAATGGTCAATCACTTCAGAAAATCTTAATAACTTATCTTATTCAAGCTGGAGGTCTGCAAATCATTTATACTATTGTTAAAGAGTTTCTTCCTTCCTTACAGGGATTATGCCTCCTCAGTATTTTAGGTTTGTAAAAGGTGTTATATTAGCCTTTGTAATTTTACACTTTTGAAATATAAAAAAAAAAAAATCCAGGCATATTGCAAGAAATGTGCATTCTAGTTAATGATTACTTTTTGTATCCGTCAAATTTTCTTCATCAAAATCTCTTATTATTATGCAGAAAATTATATTAAATATTTTTACATCTTCAGACTTTGCTTCATTTGCAAACCTGAAAGCTATTCTAAAAGAGGATGACAGGAAGAAGCATGACTAAATAAATACTGAAAGATATCAATCAGTTTTTATATGATATCAATATTATGTCTCCAGCATGTTTACATTGTTCTGAAAAGGTTATTATCATCGTATCTATTATAACTGGCACATTGTATGTTTTAAAAAGGGGTTTTGAAATAAAGTTTCAGGAAACCCAATAACAACAAAACAATGTCAACAATAACACTGGTATAACACTTATTAAGGCAATACTATATGCAAGCACTGTGCTCTGATCATCTTTTTCATGCTCCATCTCATTTAATATTCATAATAATCTAATCTTGAAAAGAAAATAGCGTTTTTTTTTTTTAAGAAAATGCCTTTATCATCCCATTTCACTCATAAGAAAATTGCACTTTGGAGATTTAATTAACATCTATGACTTCCTAGCTGGTAATGAAAGTACTACCATTCTGACCGAGATCTTCCTGGATTCCAAGCCCATAAATTTGTCCAACACAATACAGTTGAATATTAAAATGATGCCTTTAGAAAGGGCAATATTTCTCAAAACTATTGTAATATGCTTCAGAGATTCCCAGTGTGTCTTGAAGGGTTGGGAATTGTTAACCTACATGAATAGCTTAAGTACTCACAGACAGAAAAAAAGTAAGTCATATAGGTTCTCTCCAAATTGAAGAAACACCATTTTGTATATGCTGGATCAAAAATTCATCTCAACTTGATTAGCTGTACATGCACTGCTACTGAAGAGTTTGGAAGGAAGGAGTGTTTCAAAAAGAAAGGGAGTCACCGAGGGAAGAGAAAAGGAGCACGTTTGTTAAAATGAAAGTAACTCAGTGTGATTAAAGCTGCTAGTGTGAAGGGCAGTTAGTCATCCTCTCCCTCACCTGATGACCTTTGCAAAAGCATTATCATTTCTTCTCAGGGATCCCCATCATTCAATTTCCCCATCTATAAAGTAATTCTTACCTTGAAATAATAAATCTAACACTAAAGGACTGATGTGAGAATTAGGTATAGCAAAGGTCCTATTATTTAAGCAGGAACTTAATATATAACGGTTAAATGGCCGAAAGAAAGGGTGGATGGGAGGACATGATAAAACATGAAAACCACAGGTAGGCAGGAAGAAAAGGGTGAGGGAACAAAGGAAATTCTGCCACATGAGGAGTTTCAGATTAATTCTGAATATGATTATTATTTTAAAAAACAAGATTCTAACTGCATGAAAGAATGTATAATGAAAAATAAATGTATGATCACTTTTGTGTTTTGGATGGATCACTATTCTGTCCCTGTGGTGCCAGATTTAAGACAGATTGGGTGATGCACAAAGATGGTAGAATCAGGGAAACAATGTGTGGAAACCTTCAGTAATCCAAACACGGAGTTATTAGAGCCAAAAAAAAAAAGCCAAAGAAAGCTGGAGCTTTAGGGATGGAACGGAATTGAGGACTGAGGGTGACATTTAGGAGGTGAAAGTGGTAAGTGATGGTGAACAGTTGAATGTGGGTATAAAAAGTAGCATTGGATAAATTCAAATTTCCATCTTGGGCATCATTTAACTACATAATGGAACTGAGTAGAAGAGAAATTAGTTAAATTTTGTCCATGTTGAGATTATAAAACAGTCAGAAAAAAAAAAAAAAAACAGGTGGCAAGGACAGGAAGCTGCTGCTTATTTATAGTAAGAATGTCAAATGCTTTTATTTTGAGAAGAAACATTATGATCAAAGAGCAAAACATCTCACTTCCCATTAATGCTCCTCAACATATGATAAAAGCAAAGACAAGTTCCACCAATAATATAATTCCAAATGGAATAAGAATTGAAATCACACTAATCGTGTTTATATTAAACTTGTTTATCTAAATCCTATATTGTTTTCCAAGAAGGTGAGAAAGTTGGGGAGTTAAAAACAGGAATTCATTAGCATGATTCAAGGTATATGTTTTTGCTTTGTCCTTATGATGTAGAAAACATCACTAATCCTTGAATTACATCATGACACAGGCAACTCACTCTGCTAAATGTAGAAAGAGTCAATCCCTTCATTTGTTCCATAAAATATTCATAAATTTTAATCTCTATTCATAATTTTTTCCAAGAACAATAGAACACACGGAATTCCAAAAATTAAACTGAGAAATTCTAGGACACATCATTATCCTATATTTACACTGGGGAAAAGTAACCCTAATAACCAGGGTCCTAGAGATTCTGACAGGTTGCACTTATGTTTTCTGAAGCTAAATTAATAACTGATTTAACCACAACTAAAATATACAACTACATACTGGGGGGATTTGGGAAGAAAAAGCAGAAATTAAAAAAAAAAAGTAAGATTGGTAACAGTTGTCAGCTCAGGTGCCAATCTTTAAAAAAAAAATAATAACTGATTTGAGTGCTCTTAATAAAGTTGAATGAAAGGGTGTAAGTTTCATTACTCTATCAATTAAAGTTCTCCATTGTAAATAAGAGAAAATTGAATTCAAACCAGTTTAAGGAAAAACAATCCTCATAAATTCACATAATTCAACAGTACAAGGTTTGACGTGGCTTTGGGAGTGGCTAACTGCAGAATTGTCTTGGTCTGCTTCTACTGAGCTGCTGCCGTCCCTAAATGCTACTTGGTTTCCCCAAATTTCTTCAGCTTTACCACATCAACAAATCAAGTGGACAAGATGATTTCCTTGTCCAAAGTTGGTTCTCATTAGCTTTGATTGACTTTTCTTGGATTGGTGCCCCTCCCTGAAGAAATAATCATAGCAAGAAAGTTGGAATGTGTTAATTAGCTTTCTCTAAGTCACGTGTTCCAACTCTGGTGACAAGAAAATATGGGGCCAACTTCACCCGAAACATATGAGCTGAGGTTAGGGTAACCATGATGTTTCACAAAGCAAAACTAAGGACAGTTGATAGATGCAGAGGGTGTTGACGCTGGACTTCAACATCGTTAAATGCCCATGCAGCATAAATAACTTGGAACTGTTGCTGGCACATAACAAGGGCACAAAAAAGTTTACTCAATCAGTAAATCTTAGAGGATTCTGTAGAATTCTATACTCACTGAATTAATCAGGTCACTACAATACTTGAGAAATGACAACACAAACATAAAGAATTTGTCCTTATATGAAGAAGTAATTCATTCTTGTTGGTATATAAGTAGCAAAAAATCTGAAAAGAAAAGTTCAACTGTATGAATGATCAATAACAAGAGACTATTTTCATCTATCAAATTGGCAAATTTTTTAAAGATACTGCTAATTAGTGAGAGGGGAATGACAAGAACCTCATATACAGCTTAAAAAAAATAAAAATCACTGTATTTCTGCTGAGCAGTTGTCAATGTAAATCAAGATCCTCAATATTGTATAATGGTTAAAAATTGGAAACAACCTAAATTTCAAGCAATGGTTAGGTATATTATGATATATTCCAGTTATGTTTAATGCTATGGAATCATGCTACGTGTGTTGAAGATTATGTCAATAGATGGGAAAATTCTTATGCTATAATGTAAAGTCAAATACCAGAGGTGATTTTGCATATATATATATATATGTATATTTTGCATATATATATATATATATACACATACACAAACACATGTATATTAAACACAGATGCATGTACACACCAGCAAGAAACGTACAAAATATTAATTATAGTTTTCTTTAGGTCATCAAAAAATTGGCAAATCTCCATTCCATAATTTATATTTCAAATGCCCTTCAAGAAATACGAATTTTTTTATAATTTAACAAAATCATAATCCTTTTTCCTTTCTATGCTAGTATTAGCAACTCAATTCAGGTGATCACTATCTCTTCTCCATATCATTGGATTAACCTTCAAACTATTCTCCTCTCTGCCTCCCTACTTCATACACACTCTCCTGAGTTTTGCCAGTTATCTTTCTAAAACATGTATCTGATTGTATTCCTTCCATATTTTAAAATCCTCAAGGTTTGCTGGCATTGACTGTATCAGTAGTCTCTGTAATATTGAATAAAAGGTTCATCACAATCCGCCCTCAGAGACTCATCCAGTTTCATATCCCGCTCCTGTCCACGTATGTACTTATAACTGTGGCTCCAGCGCTCCTACAAAACCCAGCATCCCTGGAAAATTGTACACACGTTCATGACTCTGGGTATGGCTTATGCCATTCTAGACCCTAAAATGTCTCTTTCTCCCTTCCCAGCTGCCAAAGCCTCACTAGAATGTTGTCTGCTCTATTAAACTTTCCCCAAATTCTCCACCCCAGGTGGACTTAGTCAATCTTCTGTGATTCCGTAGGACTGTAAGTGCTCTGATCTTCATCTTGCATGCCCCATGCGCAGACAGAAGGCTAATAACTATTTACTAAGTGAATGAATAAATGAGTACCTATTGTCTGAATGAAGTCACAAAATGCTTTGAGAGCCCAAAAGAATCATATTCCCAAGTCCTTCTGAGAACTTAATTGAAGTGCCGTTAGAATACAACTCCTCTTAGGTACATCACCACTTGATATTTTTACTTTAGCTTCTAGGGCATCTGCTCTCTCAGCTCTTTACGTTCCTTTCTATTGATTCCTATTCAGTTTCCTTCTTTTCATCCTACACCTCCATCCACAGATGCACCTCAAAATATATTCCTATTTCCCTCTAAGAGAATTACATAATCTCAGTTTATGTATAAATCCATATCATGATGATTTACAAATTCCATTTTAGCTCCAGATCCATATTTAAGTTTTTATTTGACAGGTGCTATTAGTTCATTGCCTGAAACTCATTATATTCCTGCAGCTGAACTAATCCTCATTATACTTTTTATTATAGACATCACCTTCTTTAGCAAGAAAGGCTATCAGTCTCAGAAATCTTTCTTTTCTACTTCTCCTTCAGTTCATAGCCATAATTCTCATGTTCATTGATGTCACCCCTATATTTTCATTTTTTACCCATCCTTTCAAATCCCTCTTTCTATTGCCTAATTCATGTCTTTATTTCTGTAGTTTATACCATTAAAATATAACTTGCTTGCTCTTGTTTATCAAACCTTTTTAAAAAACATATGTATCTATATGTATTATTTTACATCAATAGAGAGGGGAATTTTATGCTGCTGGTTAAAGAACATGCGTTTTGAGTCCGATAATCCTAATTTTGGTCATTTTCAACCACTCAAGATGATCTTTGGGGCATTACTTAACTACTCTATGCTTCAATATTGTCAACTTTCAAATGCAGATAATAAAACATCTTTCAGTTTGTGGAGATGATTTAAATGCAATGACATCTTAGATGTAAGGGCTCAATACTTTGCATCAAATATATAAAGGTGGCTATGTATTTATAGTAAAACTAGTAAGTAGCAGAGCATTGGAAGGATCAATTTTGAAATAAAATCTTTAGCAGAGGTAGAATCGAAATATCATGTTTATCATTAACACGTTTATTTATTACTATAATGTAAGATGTGGCTTATAGCTGTGGTCATGTGGCTTCCTAATTTTGAATCTCAGAATTAAAAACACTCAGCCACCTGGTCACAGGTAATGCTGAGTGGTAATGTGCTCCCCAGAGGAGCATAATACACTTCCTATAAAAGTGATGGCAAGGAAGAGAAGAACAGAATACATCCTTTCATGAGCATCTCAATTTTAGAAGAGCAGACAGGGAGATGGACTTGGGCTACACTTACCCAGTTTCTCTTCATAAATGCACCAGTCAGATCAGGTGTCTCCTTTTCCCCTTGAGAGAAGTGAGTGAGTGGGTGGAGAAAGAGGATGGAAAAAACACACGAAGGGAAACATTTGGAGTGGGGAAGGAGAGCCCTTAGTACAGGCTGGGTCTAACAGATGCCCAAAAAGTCAACTCATTTTATTACTTTACATTGATCTTCCAGAAATAAGATTACTTTCTTACCAAAAAGCTTCAGTTATCCCTTAGAGGGAAAAAAGCAGGCTCCCTTTGTATGTTACTCCATGTCTCCTACATTCTGACCCCAAACTTTTTCCAGCTTCATCTCTTCTCATACTCTCTCAAACACACTTTATCATTCCAAAGCAGCTTGCTCAAATCCATATTTTAGCCCTTTTCTTGCCTTATTTTCTTAGCTTAAAATGATCTTTATTCTCAGACCTTAATTATTCAACAAATCTCCCCTACTTCTAAATTGTAAATTGCATGAAGATTGAGTCTAAATTTCACATGTACTTCCATCCCCACCCCATCAACAAAGTCTCATCACAGAATATAGCATATAGGACGTACTTAATGTGTTTGATGAAGTGAGTTAGTATTCATGAATTAGTTCACCTGTATTTCTATCTCCAGATCATTCAGGTATTATTCAGGTATTAAAGATTATTAAATATCACTTTTCCTAGTGCTTGCTATGCCGCATATTGGTAATTCAACTGTGCTTTACAAAAAGGAAAGATTGGCAACTATTTTACTCTCCAACAAATGGTATTAGAGTTTTAAATGAGCTGTTTTTGCTGTTATGACAATTCCCATGACTTTGGCCTATAAAAGGAGTGTTGAGACAAATGCCATTCGGAAGGTCGAAGGGTAGATTTTTATGAATTTGTATCTCCTTTCCCAGAGAGATGCTGTAGAACTTTTATTAGCTCTATTCCCTCAAGCCTCAAAGAGTTAGTAAAATCTAAATTCCTTATTCTCTCTATGGAGTCATATCATCTTAGAGTTACAGCCGGTACAAATGAAAGTCTATGTAAGGTACTTTATTTAGAAGCTATTCTTAAAAGCAATAGAAATCATCTGGCTGTCCATTCCCTCATTCACTTGCTGTAACCAGATTTATGAGTTTGTAGGCTCAGGATTGCCTACATTGAATGAGTAATTAGGGCTGGGTTGGTGGAGACATGATGAAACACACTCCACTGACGTGCGATTTTGATCAGACATTGTTTCTTATACTTCACAGCATTCTTAAAAGATTAGTATGGAAACTCCCACAGAAACACTCCCTGTGATAATGCAAATGCAGTCAATCGGCCCTCAACCTTGGCCCAAAGCATGCTTTCAAAAAGGAAAGGGCTAATGCTCTTGTCTTCTGTTGGAAAGGGAAAGACGGGTGTAGCATTGATGGCTTCAAAATCACTTAGGAATTTTCTTGGTGCATCATCAATTGCATGCAAGTAATTTTCACTATCTTTGCTTTGTGCCTTATATTATAATACAAATTGAATGGAAAAATAGTTTTGTCATTTATCTGGCAGTAATAAAACCCTGGAGTTTTCTTGGTAGAATATTTGGATCTCAGTTATTGCTTCTTGGCAGGATTTTATTGAATTACCCTGTTGGGGTCACACCTACATAAGTGGAATCATCCCCCAACCCAAAATTTGGTTCAGCTGTTGAGACTGATGACACTACACATGCACACCAAGCATATTTGAAAAGTTTATTATTCATATAATGAGCCTTTCTGGGGAGAGCAGGGTGGGTCCCAAGCAAGTCTGAAAATGGCTAGAGAAGTAAAGAGGGAGACCAGCTTGGGGTTTTTATGGTAGTTAGAATTTGAGCCTGGAGTTGTGGATCCTGCATGGCTTGAATTTCCTGCCCAAACCAAAGGTGGGGGCAAGCAGGCTTTCTTTTCAGCTTGCTCATAAGTGAGGCAGAAGGAAGAGAGGGAAACATGGCACCTTAAAGCTGTCAGCAATTAAACACCAAAAATGCAGTTAGACTAGTGTATGGTCTGTTACGTACAGTCCCATTTTACACATTAGGAAATTGTACATAGAGCTCAGAGAGAGAACTCAATATCACAAAACTATTAATTGTGAGAACCAGAACTCATATCAGAGGGCAATTTCAAAGGACTTATTTTTTCCATACCTACACTACTTTCCTCAGAAGGAAGTGACTTGATTAAAACTTGATCTGAGTTGCCTGTATATTTCCATTTGAAAATGTTTCCCAAGACTTGCTGTGATTAGGATTATCTAAGAAGTAATTGCAATTGAAGTATTACACTCCCTGTTATAGACACAATGTGCCAGATCAGGATATGCTTTTGGAAATCATTGTCATCTCAATAGTAGAATATTTTGAGATGTGATTGTAAAATTCTTGTACTCTAGTTCCCTCACCTGCCCAAAGAAATCACACAATTCCTACCAGCTGTGCTGCACATTATAGCACGAGGGTAACACGTTCCTGTTAGGTCAATTTCACTCGTTCAGAAACAACAGGGGTTCAGGATAGAGTCAGTCTGGGTTCCAATACCTGCTATTAGTTTACTTGTCTAGCTTTTGACTCCTGTTGCTTAGGTCCTTGTTCTGGTTCTTGCCTGTATAAAGCACTCATCTCCCACCTCCTCTGAAGCCTGACATTGCTGCTTTTTCTTTATCTACTATGTGTTCTAAAGTTGATGCTGGAGCGCGGAATGCTTCCAGGTCTCTGCTTTATCATCCACACTCTATCACAGTTTATATCATTGTATATCTACTCTTCATTTTCCACCTCACCAGGAACATCAGAGGTACCATTATGGAAAAAAGGTTCAAACTCATTTCTTTTTTCTTTTTAATTTTTTACCACTACTCATTTCTGAGTAGCTACTGTCTTTCGTGTCCATGGACCTGATTTCCTCCTTTTCATGGAAACTTTTGATATAGCTTTTTGGGGTGTTTGGAGGTCTGAAAAGTTAGCCACTTAGAATAATTTTAAGAATCTGAGAAATGGCCAGGAAGAAATACTTTCACTACTTACTAATATCTCATCAGCTGTGTAGGTTCTCCCTGATTAGTTGTCGACTTACCTAGCAGTGTCTGCTCAAGAGTAAACTCTATTCTTATCGTCTCCATTGAATTATACAAAGTAAATTTAGGATCTTCAGTTCTAGAAATCTTCTCACTTGATAGCCACACTGAATGCATCTTCAGTCTGTATCAGTTACAGACTAATGGAATTCTCCAATTCACTCTTTTCCCCAGGCATTCCCCAATGATAAAGTGGAATCTGATATCTTGGCAGGGTCTAGAAGCCTAAATGGGATTTGTACCTTCTAATCTAGAGTAACATAATACATGAAAGACAACCAAATGAATTCTGTTTTTGCAATAAGTAGTTGGAGTTCTTGGAAGGTCAGTCTCTATATATATTAGTAGTTAAGTGCCAAGAGTCCACCCATGTCTGAGAGCAGGTTGCTATTTTATTGACCTTCCTGAATGGTCACTGTTGGATTAATGGTGCCTGGGGAAGTCTATTTTAATCCCAAAAAATTGACCAAAAAATTGTTGTCTTTTGAAACCTCACATCCACTAAGGACTCAACATTACTCCTTGAAAAAACTGCTTTCTTCCATCTTCCATGATTCAAAATGCAACACCAGAGTTTATGTTTACATGTGCACATTAATCTGAGGCAGTTCTATAGCAATCAATATGGAGAGCAGAGCCTGCTTTCCCAACTGAAGAATTTCTAAATACCTACTGCCAGAATCCTTGAGTCAGCATTGTTTATTTTGAAAGGCACATACCTACAGATGAGGTGGTGCTGTGCAGTGGGAAGAACACCAAATTTGTAGTCAGATATCACTAGATTCAAATTCTGGTTCTGACTATAGAACCAGAACAGAACCAGTATTGGACATGTTATTTCATATCTCTAAACATCAGTTTCATTATCTATTAACAAAAGGGGGGATAATAATTTCTACTTCACAGAGATAGTATAAATATGAGTGAATGGAAAATACTTCATTTATAGTGGCATTGGTAACTTATAGCCGCTATTATTAAAAGTCAATTGTTCAGCCTCATGTTCCAATACTGGAAGAGCATAATCAGTTCTTTTCCTTGAAAGGAGCTGGTAGAAGACATCTATGTGTTTTGCTGAAGAGCAGACATCAATGGTACTGATTCTCAGTTGAATCAAAATTACTCAGCAATAGTTTTAAAATCCCTAGTTTATCCCTCCATTCTTTCATTTTTCTATAGTACCTGAACACCTTAATCTCTATAAGCAGCTCGGTCTTTTAATTATAAGTACCCTCATTTTATTTTCATTGTATATGCTCTTAATTTTCCTTTCTTCTAGTTGAATATGTTGCTGTGCCTTTACATAGCCTTCCCTCCTCTCTACTGATATTTCTAAGGAAGATATCTTCGCTCAAAGGAGTTTCTTTGAGCCCATGCTCTCCCTTGAGAATCAGGCTCTATCAGCTCCTCTTTCTACTGCATCTTCTCTCTTTTCCTTCTCAGTGATTTCTTGCTCTTAGTTTACTAAAGAGTTTGGCCAACTCTTCTCTATTCTAAAACATCTGGCTGCTCCTCTGATTCACCCTTAACCTAAGGTCACATCATCTTTCTCTGTTATATTCATTTAACCATGTGCTACCAGAAATCCTCTATGAAAAAAAGATAGGCTATAAAAATCTTTCTATATAATGTTAACTAAATCTTGTAATCTCTTTGAATCTCAATTTCCTCTTCTAACGACAGGAAAAATAAGGTTTAAGTTGAAAGACTTATAAAACCTATATAAAGAAATATATATTTTAAATATTAATTCAAAACAAAAACAAGAAAAATAAGCATGATTAAAAAAGTACAAGAGCAATTAAGTTTACTACCTACACATTACTTCTTTTTCTTCTTTGGGAGAATCAAAAAGGGGCAATTTTGTTGCCAAAAGTTGTTTGGGATGTGAAGGTGGTTAAAATATTTGAGGAACAGAAATTGAATGACCCTCATTCCCTGGCACCCAGTAGTCATTAAATCAAAGTTTATAAGGGAAATTTCTAGCTGAATTATTTCACATTGTGCCTTATACTTTATGATGAAGAGTAGGTAAGTATCGGCTAGAATACCATGCATTCCTTATTGTGCAACTTTGTGCACAATTGTGCCATTTTCAACTCTCCATCACTTATAAATGTCTAAAAAAAGAGGTAGATTTTCCCTAAATTGTGGATCCTGTCTTCCTTCTTCAATTTTAATTTGGACCTCAAAGTAGCTAAGCTTATCATTGTTCCTGAGTACCTTCCAATGTGATCTTCATCATCATTATCATTGTGGTCAAATTCCCAACATAAAATGAAGTCCATTTTAATTTTCGCCTTTCTAGGAAGCAAAGTTACGCTTTCCAGAGTCATGAAGCAAAATGAATAGCTGATCCTGTAGGAGATGAACACCACAATGTAACTACTGAATGAGCCCCCAAAGTTTCACTCTAATATTGTAAGCTTCTCTTCTATGTGATTCAGAGATTACAGAAGTCAAATTGAACGGTAATTATAACTCAGAATCTATGTAGGCAAACTGATATGTGTCATCTTTATTGAAATAAGTAAAGGTACAATTAGCTGAAGTTATTTAAAACCACTTATCATCTTAGTCTTTATGGTGGTTCTGAAAATATCCATTAAATACTTCAAAGACCAGGAAATTCATTGTATTTATGTTGGTACCAATTCAGAACGCAATCTGCTAAACAATTGCTATCTTGGGCTCAACAATAAATGATTTGAAGTAATACGTTAACATTTGGAATCTGCTAAGATAGACTAATGTAAGTACTAGCCAAGGTCAACAAGAGTAAAAACTGGTAAAAAAAAAAAAAAAAAAGAGAGATGTTAATGTTTTTCTTTGCAGTGATATTAGCCACCAATATTGTACAAGTTTCTACAAACACGTCAAAACTCATTTAAATAATTTTGTGTGTAATCTTAGGATAACGTAAAGCTGGAAAATGGTAATATTATCTTATATTTCACATACTAAATTTATAGAGTTGATATGTATACATGATTTTCCCATAATATCTTTAATTATGAATATTCATACAGAGAAAATCTCTCACACACTTCTGGGGAAATAAATCATATGTAATTCTTATTAGGAGAATTCTTGCCAGTAGAATATTATTTTGAAGGAATTCTAAAATCATTTTTTGTATAAAAGGAATAGATTTCTTCTTGGAGTCCTTTTATTTTTTTGACAGTCTGGATAAATATAATTGAAAAGGTAATCATAAGTATTTTGGTATCACAAAAATCAGCAGCTAAGCTATTAAATTACAAATAAAAATCACTTATTTTGATTTAAACTTTATAATGAAAATTATTTTCTCATAAAAGGATCAAAGCATGCTTACTACTTCCTTAGATTTTTAAAGAGGTGATGAGCAGTAAACTCGGCAATTATGCACACATATTACTAAATGTCATTCATTGAAGAGGAGCAAACTATGAAGAAGAAAGATATCATCCATTAAGGGGAGAGACTGTCGTCTGATTTCATACTCCGTGACTTCTCATTCTTCACTGTAATGCTTGAATAATTTTATGCCCAGCGTTACAAATAAAGGTAGAAAATTCTTGAAGTCTGTTTGACTTTGACTTAATTGAAATGCCTCTTCCACTATCGTGTGTGCCAGTTCAACCAGCAAACTTGATGTGCTTTTAAATGATACAAAGCTAGATAGTATATCACAATTTGTAAATGATACATCATGATGTTAAGAAAAATCTGTGTTGCTCTTACCAATCCACTGGCTTGGGTTTCTGTAAATCTCTTTTATCTGCACCAATAATTACCGTACTTCAGCACGGCAGTTTTAATTAAATGTCATCCTTTAAAATCAAGAAACACTTACAAGGTCAAGTAGGTCTAGGATAAAACTAAAGTTTGCGCTCAAATCATGGATTACTTGATATTCTGCTATAAAGAAAAATTGTAAATGGTGCATACATAATTCTCCTCATACAATTTTAATGAGATTTTGACCAGTTCAGAACTGTTTCCTCTGTATAATTTTGCATCTGTTAGTTGAACGATAATACTTTCTTACTTTCTACTATGAAAAACATGTCCACGCGAAAGTATTATATGAAATAAATCAGATACTGCCTATTTTTATGAAAATCATTTTATGAGACTTATAATTTGTTTTTTGCCAAAAACAGTGAGAGAACTACCCAGGTTACAATTCTTTAGCTGTTCTGTAGAACTTCAAAAGATAACTTTAACTGTTTCTTTGTATTTATGTGTGTATAAAATTAAATGTATAAATTGCATAAGATATGTGGTACAATTTCTAAGGTATTAAAATGGATAACCCAAATTATATGCTGATTTCAATTGTTTGAGAAAAATATGAAATCTCAAACTACTCAATGCTTACATTTCAAAACCCAGACCTCCATTCTTTTTTTCAGTTACTTGTATTTAGTATCTACTACATGTATGCTCAAGTGGAGACACAAAGAAGTATTTAACTCTACAGGAGTAGTTAGAAAACTTCAGCCAGGAGCTGAAGTTTTAAGAAATGTAATAGTAACACTTATTGATTACTTTAATGCAAAAGTGAAACCACATGATAGATGAACAAAGTGAAAAAAAGAATTGGCCCCAGATTACACAACTAGGTAGTGGCAACATTGGGATCTGAACCCAGCTAACAGGGTTCTAGAGTACATAATCTTAAGCCTTAGGCTCTTTAGCTTCTGGTAGGTAAAAATGTGCAGTTTGGACAAGACAGAATTTAAGAGACTGTCAAATGAAAAGGGAAAACCTAGGCAAAGACTGAGGTATACAGCAGTATTGTATGTTGGGTAGACTCAGAGAAACCTGTCTCCAGTATCTAGTACTGTTTACTTCTCCAGCTTCATCTCAAATGCTGTACTAAGTAATATGCAATGCTTGTTTGCATATATTCTCACCTCTGTGTCTGTGTACATACTATCACTGTATTTGGAAGCCCCTTCCACCCTCTGTTTTTCCAGTATCCTTTAAACCCAACTCAGTATCTACACCTTTCATTGTCTTTCTTTCTCCTGTCTCTCCTCTGTCCTCTTATAGTTCCCTAAGTATATTATGCTATTGAATATAATGCAAGTTTTCTAATTATTTAAGTAATCATCACTAGTGTCTCACAAAATAACTACCCTATAATAAATACTGATAAGATGCTGTTGATCTAAATTGAACTGAAGCATGAACCTTGTCTTTTTATTGCTTTTCTTTCAGCTTGATACTTATCAGAAACTCAGACTTTTGTGTGTATGTGTGTGTGTGTGAGGAAGATTGGCCCTGAGCTAACACCTGTGCCAATCTTCCTCTGTTTTGTATGTGGGATGTTGCCACAGCATGGCTTGATAAGTGGTGCATACGTCTGCAGCTTGGGATACAAAGCTGCGAACCCCAGGCTGCCAAAGCAGAGCATGCAAACTTAACCACTGTGCCACTGGGATGGCCCCTAGAAACTCAGACTTTTAATGACTAAGTGAGTGAGTGAATGGGTTGTATAATATGTGAGCCGGACATATGCACATGACTTAGAGTCTCCTGGGCCTGAGCTTGAATCCCACTTCTGCCATTTAATTGGCATTTAATTAGTTCAGATACTTAGCCTCATGAGCCTCAATTCCTTCACCTATATAGAAGGGAAAATAAAAGCTGCTTTCACATGTCATCGCCAATGTGGAATTCTTGAAATAATGTATGTGAAATGATCACTATAGACTCAATGGATAGCCAATGTTCAATATATGGTAGTTATTAGGTATTAACTAATTAGGCATTAACCTAATTATGTTTAATTGCTATACCTAATTATCAGGTATGATACCTAATTAGGTATTGTGATAATGGGTATTCTTGTTATTATCATGACTATTCTTATTTTTACTCCCTAAACATTCCCCAAATATAATCATTCAACAATATTCTAGATATGATAATGAATTAGGAGCATTTGTAAACTAGTCAGTATAAAGACTAAAATAGGCAATGTAAGGTTGAGAATTTTTACTATTTCAGAGGGAAAAAGAAAAGACATTCTAAAAAAATGTGAGAGACTTTTACAGGAGAAACTATGAGGATTTGTAAGTTGACCACATTTTAGCAAGTTTCATATGGCTACCAAGCTGTCTATTGCTATTCATTTTCTAGAGACTACTAACTTATTCCACACTTCTGGAAAAAAGTCATTGAAATTTCCATTTCATTATGTATACTGCCTCTGAGAGACCAGGGACCTTCCTAAAGAGACATTCTGGATGGGGCTAAAACCATTTGAACCACTTACAGAGTGAAAATGGGTTATATTAGTGCAAAGTGAGACATTCCTGTAAATGTTAAAGACTTTTAAAAGACTTTTAATAATATCTTAAAGTTATTCATGTCTGTTCCAGCCATGCAAAAACTGCAAATTTTTACTTTCTTAAGTCACGGCAGTCAGCAATATGCTTTAGTCAGTCAGATGTGAATTAGTAACTAGTATTTCTGGAACAGAAAATCAATGCAAATGAATCCTTTTGTGAAACTTTAATACAATTCATACAGCTGTTTGGGCTACTTATTCTCTAGTTGCATTTAGTATCATTTGTTCAAAATAGAGTAAGGGAAAGATATTTTTTTATTAAGTTAAACACTTATGTTTCCCAAAGTGTACAAAATATCATTGCTTTCCTAATTTCAGCCATGTCTCAATTCAGAGAAAACAAATATTTAGGAAATTCAAACAAAGCATTTTGCACATCAGCGTTAATAAAAACTGTGCATTGTTGATTATATTTGCAGATTATAAAAACATTGTTAATGTTCAAGATATGCAAATTTACAAAATAAAAGTGTGTATTCATTTCCTTAAATTTTATGACTAAATATGTTTTAAAATACAACTATGTATAAGGACGTTGTTGTATACACATTAAGAACGCACGAATACAATTGAATTTAACAAACGTGATTCAGCATCTTTATTTTATTTGCATGTAGAGTTTTAAAGTAGAAGGAGGACTATTTCATCACTTAGTGTTTGGTAAAAGTCTCTTCTCTTCCTTGGAGAACATAGGCAATGATTCTACCTGATCAAATGTCTGAATTCTCTGCGGAAACTCCTCCCAGGATTTTCTCCAAAACTATATTTGCCAATATCCTATATGTATTTTCAACTAAGAGACAACTATTAAAAATACCCTACCCTTAGGTCTTTAATTCATTCATCCATATTAATTCCAACCTCTATTCAGTTTTTACACTGTGCAAATCACACAATTTCTGCTCATCTGGAGCATTTTATTTTTGTGACGAAAAACTGCTTTGTAAATATCAATATTATAATGATTTATAATGTAAGAACTACGTTAAGACGTACAATGAAAGTTGTGTAGGAATCCTTAGAAGGAAGGAATAATTTTCACTTGTGAGAATCAGAATTTCACAAAAATAGTGACATTTGAGCAGTGGCTTGAAAGATACTTGAAGTTTCGTAGTTGGAGCCAGAAGAATGGCATTCTCAACAGAGGGAATGGCATCAGCTGAAGCAGAGATCTGGGAGAAGGCAAAGCATATTTGAGGAACACCATGCAGACTGACTGAGGATTTGTGCATGGGAAGAAGAGGGTGAGAAAATTTGGAGACTAATTTGAAAGCTCTTATGCGCCAGGTTACAGAGTTTAAATATGGTTTCTATTTAACTAGTTTATTATTTGTTTCTACTCTGCCTCACGATAAAATGCATTTGATTTGACATGTAAAAATGTTTAAAATAAACTTGAATAAAAATAAATTAATAGAAATGTAAAGGGAAATGCTATCACAGAATTTGACCAGTTTATGAGTAGGGACATGAAAGAACAATATACAGTTTAAATAAAGGAAATTTGGAAGTGGCGTGGACAAGAGGCAACAGGTTACTAGAGGAGGATTCTGGAGGTTTTGACCCTTGTCTTCTTCACTTCTGTTTGGAAGGGTATTGATATAGTTGATGGACTACTATGGACCTGACCATGTTGTTTTGAGCTGATAGCATTCAGTGTGAAAATGTAAAAGGCAATGATAGAGGCATCACAAAGAATAAACCAGAATAACTTGGATACTGAAGGAACTTAAGCAACTAGAGTAATCAAGGCCAAATCTATGCCAAAATTGCTTGAGCAATGAGATGAGCAAATATTTCACCTTTCTAAAAAATATTTTTCTATTCAAGATTCCACAGATGTAGATCTAATGCAGGTGCAGAAAGTGAGCTTAAATTTACAGCATGTTTCTTCTTCTTTCCCTCACATATGGCAGATTGGAAATGGCCGTAAATTCTTTACGTTTCTCCCACTGGGATGTCATCTATTTTTCGTCTTCCTGAATCTGGGCTGATTAGTGAGTACTTTGACCCGTGGAGTATGGCTGAAGTGAAACTATGCAGATCTGAACTGGACTTCAAGGACACTGGCGGACTTTATTAGTTTCTGGGAGCCCTGAGCCATCATAGACATCTCACTGGCCTGCTGGAGAGACTTGAGACTATACTGAGATGGAGGGAGACCAGCGGAGCCTAGCCCAGTCATCAGATAAATACCACCAACTGGAGCATAACAATCCTCAGATGAGCCCTGTGTAAATTCCTGACCCACAAAATCATGGTGTTGCTTTAAGCTACTCGGTGTTATATAATTCATTACATGGAAATAAATGATTGGAACAGCCTGCTTCCCCAAATGTTATATAAGAAGGGTCATCCTACTTCCCAGAACTTTGTATAAAATGAGTTAAAGGATTCATTTCTCAAACAATAAATATGTACCGAGTAGCTATATATGAAGCAGTATAATAAAGCTAGGACCATGCAAATGAACAAAGATACAGACCCTGCTCTCTGGAGGTCACAATCCAGTCTAGAAGGGACGGAGATTAATAAAATAAACAGATAGGGTACTTTCGGTCATATCAGGAGTTTGCAGAGATTAGCTGAGCAGCAAAGAGGGAGATCAGAAAAGTAAGCACAAAGGAAGAGAAACAAATTGACCTAATCATTTAGAAAACTCATTGCTCAAGTGAGCATGCAAACTCTAAATAAACCTTCCAAAAGAAAACTTCCACATACCTTTAAGGTCAGAAACAAATGAGAAAAATAGTGAGTCCTTTAGAAAAAAGAAAAAGTAACTTAGAATTTAAGATACCAAAATCTTTCCCCAGGTATCAGGAATCAGCTAGTATAATCATGGACAGTTCATTTTTTCGTCGTCTATCAATTTTTCCAGAAGAAAGACATTTTTTTTTTATGTTGAAAGAATTCTTATTCTTAGTTCTACTCTTTTCTGACCAAATAAAAGTGTTCACTGTAGAGGTGGTAGCTATCTTTGGGAACTCGGTACTCATAGTTTTCCTCTTTCCTGTTATGTTTTGAACAAACATATTGTGATGAAATAAAACCACCTGTTTTTCTAAAATAGTTTGTTGAATCGAAATCTGCCCATCAACATTCTCAGTCCACTGACTCATTGTTCTTCAACAGTTCCTCCCTATGTGGAGAAAGAAAGAGTGACTATCAGCCCCCATCTCAATTTCCCTGTCTCCATCTTCCTCATTTTCTGAAAGCTGGTCCCATTTGCATGCTCACTTCTGCTCCAATAGAGACACCAATTATGACAATTCTGAAGAGCTTAACTACTGCCCGATAGGGGCTTATTTTTGAGTAGCCTTTCTAAAATAGTTTGTCAACAGGTGCAGTGGCACATAGCTGCCTTTTTGGCCTCATCTTGTTTCTCTGATCTTCCTCACTGCTAACCCAAGCAAGATATGACCAATACTAAGGAGCAATATTACACATTACTGACGGCCACCCCCCCTTCCCCAAGACTCGTATTTAGACAATACTTCTCTACCCACTCCCTAAGTCAAGCCTTCCTCCTTGTCTAACAAACTGTATGAGATTCTACTTTTTCCCTTCTTCCCTAGGTCCTGTTATTTTCCTGAGTTATCTAATAGTCTAATCTGTTCTTAAGAGGTTTGGAGAACAGGAGAGCATCATTCCTACTCCTGACTGGATGAAAGATGCACCCAATCTTTTCACTAAGGTCTAGGACCATATAAAACTAATGCTTCTTTGGCCTTTATGACCTAGTTAATTTGAAATAACGTTTTCAGAACTGAGAAAAACACAGTCATAACCAATATACTTATGCAGATAGACATTTCCTCCTTAAGCATCACCGCTGTCTTCCATATCTTGTAGTGACTCAGGTAAACTTCCTTGTCAAGAATCTGTGCATCTTCTTGCTAAGGTCATTTTCTCCAACTCCAGACAAGAAGCCATGATATTATAAGAATGTTCATCAAGTATTATAAAATCCATTTTCCTTCACTAGCCACGTAGAAGAGAACGTCTTTGTCTTGGAAATTATTTAATGTCTGAACCACAACTACCTATACTTTTGAGAAGCAAAGTCACTCATATGCTTTTGATAGGATATATTCTGTTCTCTTCTTCTGGGCCATCTCTTGCATTGATTACGGGTGGGAGTAGATTCAAAATTCTCCATGCTTCATCGCTGTTGTATTCTGGAATAACCCCATTCAGAGAAGATTCAACTAGGGCTCTCTTACAGCTGTTCAAAGTGCTATGGGATCTCTGGGAGAGTAATAATTACTTTTGTAAATAATTAAAAGTCTTCATAGAGGAAGAAAAGACTTCATGGAGTAGATAATACTGAAGTTGAGCTTAAAAAATAAGTAGAAGTCAGCTGGGGAAGAATCAGCAGAAAAGGAACAATAGCCAGAAGAAAGAGCTTAAGGAAAGAAACAAAGTTTTACAATATTAGGGAAGACATTTAGGGTACCCTGGGTAAGGGGCCGGTAATGATAATTGAAGGTGATATTTGGGACAGAGCAGGAAGGATCCTGAATAACATGCTAAGATAATTTGCCTTTATGTAAGTAATTAAGGTTCTCTCCCATTGTTCTAGATTCCTGGAAGGTCTCCAGTTTTGAACGTTGCTTGAGAAAATTAGCACGTTAACAAGTAGAAATTTAGAGAGGAAATCAAAAGAGATGTCATCATGAAAAGGATGCCAATGGGGGTTTAAGGGAGAGCTGTTACTTGTATCAGTAGAGATACCTAGAGGCCACCTCGAAGAGTACCAAATCCTTTAATTGATTTGAAATTTAGGGAAGATTTGGAAGTTTGGGAAAATGACTTGTGTAGGAGCCAAAGCTGTTACTCCTTAAATCCATGCAACTGGCTAAAGAACAGGGCCAGTGAAAGTGGGCAGAGTTAGCTACTCTGAGGCAACAGGTGTAATGGGATGGGAATGTTGAATAGAACAGGAGTGTGGCATGGAAAGGAGGCTGCTGAGGAGAAGTTTTACATAACATTTATGTAGGCAAGAGGATAGGGAAGAACACTGTGAATGATGCAGCACTCAAAAGCCCCAGTCAAGTTGCCAAGCATATTTGTCTTTGTTTAATCAAATTCTTGTCACAATCGGCTAGCTTAAACAAACTTGAAAATATAACAAGGACAGAAAAATCCTTCTTTCAGAAATTAGGCTCTAAGCTCATTTTTTTAGGGATGCATTTTTTTTCTGAAACAGTAAGATACATTTCTCAGAATGTTTCGTCCCTAGTTTTGTTTTTCTTTATATTCAGATGCTCCTTCATTAAATTCTGGCTGATTAACTACCTTGGGGCAAAAGTGTGTGTCACATTTGCCTCCTAGATTTTGTTTAGCTCAAATGCACTGTTTGATGCTTTCTTTAAAGTAGAAGTTAGAGTTAGGTGTAACTTGTAAGGACCTTTGATCGACCTTAGTAAAGGTTTTAGAGCAACTCTCTTTTCCATCCTGTGTTAAATCTGAGGATTATGTCTAATGGAAGGGCCACATAAAACCACACTGCCAGCAACATGAGAAAGAAAATTAACAGACTTTGGACTTTCACTGGCCCCCATCAGCCCCTAAGCTGTTCAGTTATGCTCTTTGGCCTAACAGGCTTCCAGCAATGAAATTAACATTTTAAAACCCAGAAACTATTCCTCCAGTTTAGCAGTATTTTCAGACATTTCTCAAGGTCCAAACCCTACAAAATGGATGGCAGGTAATCTTGAAAAAATTTTTTTTTTCCTTCTCTCTGCTAATGAAGATGTTTTTAAGCAAGGATATAACATGATTTTCTAGGTGGTAAAAACTAATGTGTTTCTCTGCTTTTAAATTAAGGTAGCAATTTGGCACTCACAAAGTATTCTTGGCCATGTATCGAAAAACATAAAACCAAAACACTTGTAGCTGCCAGGTGTCTAATTTTCTGCTTGTCACATTCATACATACGAACTGGGAAGCCAGGCTGCTTTGAACTACCTCTGCAATCCCAGTTCATACTTCAGTTAAGTTGGAATTTAACACGGCCTTATTAGCCTTCTAGACTTCTAGCTGCTTTCAAATTCAGCCAGTATACTATGAAAAACCAAAGCACCCTAACCCAGCAGGGTATAAAGGTCCTCAGCTTTTAACTGGAGAATATAAATTACCTTAACACACAGTTTTCGTTATAGATTCTGTCTATAGAAGATGAATGAATCAGGTGAATAGTGTAATAATTTTTAGTATAATCATTTGTGTGCCAATTAGTGAATTGTGATTTTCCACCAATTCAGTTAATAATCTGACTAAATCCTTGCTAAATAGATCAAAATAGTCAACTTACTGGGTGTAAACAGACAGTCATACACTTAGTTATCTCTGAAGGGAAATAACTTGATTGAAAGGGCATAGAGTCTGCCTCCCATTCAAGGGTAACAGGTACACTGACAAAGCAAATGGCAGAAACTAAGGTGTTCTATATACATTATCTTGTTAAATGCTCATTATAAGCCTGTGAAGTAGGTATTTTCAATTCAATAACAGAGGCAAGGAACTCGGTGCTCCTTATAGTAACTTGCTTAAGTTTTTCACTGTTAATTGAATGAATTCCACTTCTAGAGCCCCTTTCTCAGTGCTCCCATAATTGGTGACCTAAGAATGGGATTAAAGCCTTTATGTTATTTAAAGAAGAATGATAAGTCTCAAACAAAGAAGAGTGGAAAACATGAAAATCAAGAAGCAGAAAACTCATTTTGAGTAAATGATTGTAAAGTTGAGAAAATGGCAATCCAAAGGCCATAAAAGGACCAGAACAGTTTATTTAATCAGGCAAAAGGAAAGCAAGCAAACCAAATGTGGCTGCTTATTCTCCCGCCATTCTAGTAAAAGTTTGAGCAGATCCTGATTTACTAACATTTGCAGAGATCTGAACAAAGGAGGACAAATCAGATTAATAATTAATTCGCAATTGACAAAAATCATTAGGCTGCAGAGCTGTTCCTATAAATTGCAGATCCCATCTGACATTCCCCATATTCCTGCTCATACCAATGTAGATACGGGCAAATAAACTGCGAGCCGCTGACAGCGGGTAAGCTGCAATACAGATCAATGCTGTTATTATGAAGACAAAACCAGCACACCAAAATGCTTTCCTCCCACTGTCTAACATCATCCACATTGATGTTTTCTGTCAATATATAATAATACAGTGTCACACTTGATGGGACAGGAGGAACAGATTACAGAGAAATTGCACTGGAATATGTTTTTATACATTGTTTCTGGGGAACGGTATAATCAAAACAATTATCGATTCAGGATCTTTGACTGCTTGTCCCAACAAGGTGCATGAAGCATGGCAGGAGAAATTACATATTTTTATTGTTTTACCGTTGTGTGTAAAAGTGTTGGTTAAAAGAAAAAAATCTGGAATGTATTCTTCTCACACACTTCCTTTGCTTCCACTGGTGCAGGCAGAACCTGTGAGCGCTTCTTACTCTTCACTTTCTCTCTGCAAATACAAGTCTCATCTTCAAAATAATAGCCCCAAATTACCCTATTTTCTTTGCCCGCTTTTACCACCCTAGTCTGAGCCACCATCATTTTTCACCTGGTCCTGGGTCACTGTAATATTCTTCCAGTTTCGCTGTGGCCCAAGGAAGTTTATTAAAATTATAGTCAGTTAATGTCACCCTTCTGTTCAAAATTTGACGATAGTGTTGCATATCACTAAGTAAAACCAGTGTCTCTAACAAGACTCCACAATGTGCTGCCAAAGCTCTATGCTTCATTACCCTTCTGCCCTCATCTCCTGCCACTCTCTCACTATTATTTCTACTACTCAACAGCCATAAGGGCTAACTTGGCCTTCTAAGAAATTGCAGAGGATTCATCTGCCTAAAGGCCTTAATTTTTTTTTTTATTATTGAGGTAACATTTGTTTATAACATTATATCAATTTCAGGTGTACATATTATATTTTGATTTCTGCATAGAGTACATCATGTTCACCATCCATCACTGTGCACATGTGCCACATTACTGCTTTTGCCCTCCTCCCACCTCCCTTCGCTTCTGGTAACCACCAAAGTATTCTCTGTGTCTATGTGTTTCTTTGTTGTTGTTCTTGTTTTATCTTCCACTTATGAGTGAAATGATATGGTATTTGACTTTCTCTGTCTGACTTGACAAATGGCAAGATTTCATCATTTTTATGGCTTAGTATTCCATTTTTTTATATATACTGCATCTTCTTTATCCACTCATCCATTGATGAGCACTAAGGTTGTTTCCAAGTCTGGGCTACTGTGAATATTGCTGCAATGAACATGAAGGTGCGAATATCTTTTCACATTCATGTTTTTGTGTTCTTTGGATAAACACAGCAGCAGAATAGCTGGATCATTTGGTAGTTCTATTCTTAATTTTTCGAGGAATCTCCATACTGTTTTCCATAGTGACTGCACCAGTTTGCATTCTCACCAGCAGTGTATGTGGGTTCCTTTTCTCCACATTCTCTCCAACACTTGTTATTTCTTTTCTTGTTAATTATAGTGATTGTGATGGGCATGAGGTGATATTTCATTACTATTTTGATTTGCATTTCCCTAATAATTAGTGATGATGAACATCTTTTCGTGTGCCTGATGGCCATCTGTATATCTTTTTCAGAAAACTGTTCAGATCCTTTGCACATTTTCTAATTGTTTTCTTTGGTCATTGAGATGTATGAGTTCTCTACATATTTTGGAAATCCAAAAGCACAGATTACTTGCAGCCTCATGATCCATATATAATGCTCTTCCCATTTTATTTATTGAATATTTCTATTTTACAAATTGAGATGATATACACACAGTTTTGTTCATTCTTTTAATATGTGACAATTTTTAAATTGTTTTTAATTGTAATTTTATATTATCACAAAAAGCAAATTTGATGTAATACCTCTTTGGTCAGATATTTTTAACAATATGCATTCTTAGTTTTGAAGGGATTTCTAGACACAGAGTGATTCAAATGGGTCATTGTAATTGGAAGCATTACCTCATATCCTTGGTACCTATGATAACAATCTCATGGACAGGCCTATGGTAGTTACCTAATAAAGTGCATGTTAAATGAATAAATGACCTTCATCTTCATTGAATAAGAATTCATTACAATCGCACGATTGCAGATTTTAATTAGCTAATAGAATTAATGATCTTAATACCTAAATAAAGAGGTATAATTGAAGTTAATTGTCAACCAGGTTTTCTTCATTTTTATACTCACTTATAAGTAATGATTGTGATCATAATGTTTGGGCACATTTTCCTTTGTTAATCCTTCAATTTTGTCGCTCTCATATGCCAGAATTGGTTTTTTAAAAGTTACTTTCTTAATGACTTCCAACTAATTCCTTAACAATAGTTCTGTTTAAGTGATTGAGAATGAAATGAGCATGTTTAAGCATAGCCACTTGTTTGACTGCAGATGTTTAAAAAGTTCCAATCATAGATAATTACTATAATTAATGGAATTTTTTTGATGCAACAATGATTTTTCTTCAGACTTTTTCTGTATTATTTTATCTTGGGCTTTCTCTCTGTAAAGGCTCGGAATTTGACTGTATTATAAGTTTTTGTCAAATGAGTTTTTTGCTTTTAATCAAAATACAGAATGTGTCCAGATGGTTGGGCTAAAGAAAAGTCTCCATGAAAGTCTCATTTATGTTCTTAACTGGTGGATTTACCAAAAATTCAACAGCCAAGCTTTCTGGCTTGTGATATTAATATATTTTCTTTCTTGAAAAAAAACTCATTAGAACCACTATCAAGATGTTCCTACTTTAGGATACAAAATTGTATAGGCTCTACTGCTTTTTAGAATTGTATAAAAAGATGATACATTAGATTTTTAACAATGATACATTAGATTTTTAACAATTATTTGTTGTTTATGATGGAATTATAGTTGATTTCTTTCTACTTTATTTTTCAATATTTTCAGTTTCTTTATTAGACAAATATATGACTTTTATATGGATACTATACAATTTTTTTTTTATTTTTCAGTCCTTTTCTTTATATTCCTCTCAATTCAAATCTTTAAGAACTCTTACAGAAAAAAATTCATTGACTGATTTCAACAGGCCGGGTGCAGAAAAAAAGCTTTATTATTAATACCATTACGTTTATTCATCACAATACCCCTGAGTTATGGATGATATTGTGCTTTTACAAGCAGAAAGCCTGGGTTTTTTCTTCAGGTGTTTCTAATTCCAAAGCCTATGCTCTTTTAATTTGACAAAATAACTTCCCGGGAGCTATTAAAACATGATTTTTATGATGGCCGGGGAGGGTATATTTTGGAGGATTCTAAGCAGAGTTACTCCTACTCTGGGTGTTGTTACTGTGAAAAGCTTGATATTTTATTTTACCTACAAGCTAGCAAATTGGCCTGTCACATATTCAAAGATGCTAATAGAAGACACAAGACTCCTGGATCAGAGACAAAGGCCTTTACTACTCATAACATAAAAGGCAGCATAAGCATCGGCATATTTGTTCCATTTCCCCTTGCTCCACAGGAATGACATGGATGCCTGCACATGCTCTCATGAGAGGAGCTCTCAACTTTGGGGACCAGAATCTTTTAATGGTCGGCAAGCACGCCTTCCTTTGCTCAGTGAGAAATCTTATTTCTGTCTTCCAAGGCTGTTAAGTTTACACACAAAGGGCAGTTAGTATCTGACTTGCAAGATGCACAGAAAATGTAGAACCATGGAGAATTTTCTCTTAAAGATATCTGTCCCTTATTTCTACATTGTCTTGGCTTCTGATGAAGTTTTTCATGATTATGCCCTTCTGCTGGTCACTGATTAATCTGGCCATATCTGTTCAATTTCTTTCATATCGCAATTAAGTTTACAATCAATAGGACTATAATCAGCAAGATGAGGCTAACCCGCAGGATTGACCTCATCCATGGCTTAGGACCCAGAATACACCAACTAAACAGATCCCTTAAACCTTGATAATCTACCTTAAGAAGCCAAGTGGCTTTTTCCTTAAGTTTCTATATTGCCATTACCACTTGATCCAAAAATTAATCTAGATACAACAGGATGTATTAGTGAATATGCAGACTCTGATTTAGCCTTGTGAAATGGACAAAAGAACCTATGTCAAAATGGAGTCAGGAAGCCATAAAGACAGGGCTCTCAAGCACATATCACTCACCTTAGCTTACAGACCGCAGGAGGAAGAAAAAAGATTTTCTTCTGACCCAGCAAGAATAAGCTGCCCACCAACTGCAGCCAATGAAAAACTGCCGCAGCCCTCCCCCCTCTATTTTGTCCTAAAACCTAATAAAAGCTAACTTTCCCTTCATCTCCTTGGACTTGCCTATGGTTCCCTATGGTTTGTTTGTCCTGAATTACAATTCCTCTGCTATCCCCAAATAAACTCATTTGGGCTAGCTAAAGACCTTATTAGTTCATTTTTACAGTCAACGTTTCATGGTAACCATGAAGGGACGTAAAGAATTAAGGCCTCTGGAACCGTGTGCAGTACACACTTGAGCCCTTTGTGCTCTCCACTTACATGAGTCATCTTCTTCCTTTCGGTTTGATAAGCCTACTCTGAAATTCCAGCTCCCTCTTTTTTGTTGAGCTCTCTGACTTTATTCGGGATCTATTTTCTGGAAGCATGGTCCTTTTGGTGAGTACTTGATTCCTTTTCTGAACTTCTAAGATTATGGGATTTCAATCCTCTAAACACTCTCCGGATGGCTCTCCTTCTGGGACCAGGCCCGTTTTATCTTTAAAAACAAAGGTCCCTCTTCATGCACGTTTGTAACTAAATGGCCTGACCCAACCAAAGATAATTGAGCACTTCAATGGTAATTATGGGTAACCTTGGATCTCTGCAAATTTGTTTTTCTCAGAACTAAACTTGAAGACTGTGGCTCCAACATAAAAGAAACTGAACGGGATGCTTATTTCAACTAGTATCTTGAGGCTTCAGGACTCTAAAATTGCCTCTTTACACAACACCATTTCTAAACTGACCAAGGCAAATAAACAATTGAAAGAAGAAAAAAGGCATTGGAGGCCTCTTCACCTCCTTCGGTGCCCCCTCCTGGCACTAACTTCCTCTTCCTCTACTGCGCCACTCCACCCATTTTGTACCCTCTACTTCCTCCTTCCAACCCTCTCACTGAACTTCTCTTTTCCTCTGAGTCTCTCTCTACCTCCTCCTCAACCAAACCTGTTACAATCTGACCCTTAAAAATAAGACCCTCTGAGGATCCTAATGCTAAGCCCCTAATTTCCTATGTCCCCTGGACTACGGCTGAACTAGGATCCAGAGTCAAAGATTTTCCTAGAGTTATTGCAGATCCTTATAGATTTGCTGAGGAGTTTAATATAGTTGTCCAGACTTACCAACCAGAGTTCTCAGATTTATGCCAGCTAATTCACATGCTCATTGGTGAAGGCCAAGCCCAACACTGGATGAAAATAGCTAACTGGGATGATTCTGAAAAATCCCTTGAACTGCAAATTGCAGACCAACCTCCTGCCTTGTTAAATGATTGGGCTTGGGCAATCACTAAGTGACTTTATTTGGCAATTCCTACGGCTTTCTCAAAATAGTGTTGATTGGAATAAGGTTCAGGCTTGCACTCAGAAGCCCAGTGAACATGTGCATGACTATTACAGTTAACTCCAAATTGTTTTTAAGGAGAATTCTGATCTCCTTATTGATGTCTAATCCACTTGAGTAGCCTTCAACTCTATGTTCATTACTGGGCTAAACCGGGACCTTTCTCTCTTGGTTAAGAGAACCAGAATAGAATGAGAAACTATATCCACTCCAGACTTAGTTAATTTAGCAAACCAATTAGCCTGCAGCCTAGATGATTCTATTACAAAAAAGACCACTGAAATCCTTAACCTCCAACTTCAACAGATGGAGGCCCATAAGCAAAATCCTCCCAACCTCTGTCATTTTTATGAGAAGACAGGACACTGGGGAAAAAAGGCTGCTATAAACTAAAATGCTGCAGGCATATTCAGTCACCCAACCAATCTTTCCAGTATTCCCTCACTTCCCAATGATGGGACTCTGAGGAATCATAGGGGCTTTTCCCAATCCTTCCTCTAAACCGGCCTGGAAGAACAACTCTCCAGATTCAGAGTAAATTTCTATCAGTATTTATTGATACTGGAGCTACACTGTCAGTGCTCAACCTCATTACTATTAAACAGCCCCTGCCTTGGAGAACTAAAATGACTTAAATAATGAGTTTCTCTAATAAACCTCATCAAGTCAAGAAAACTTCACAGTGATCAGGGAACCCACTTTACTGGTCAAATGCTATAACAAGGCTGTAGAATTTGGCTAGTGCTACAACATTTGCACTGTGCTTATCATCCCAAGTCTTCAGGACTAGTCACACACACCAATAGCATCATCAAAACCCAATTGGCAAAATTTGTAGAGACCCTTCAAATACTCTGGCCAAAAGCATTGGCACTGGTCCTTCTGTACCTTAAGGTCACTCCCTTTGGAACCCACAAACTCTCATCCTTTGAAATTATTACTGGGTGGTTGATGCATCTAGCCCCTGCCTCTTTTGATTCTCAGTGACTGAAAAGAGATATACTTTAATATTGTAAAGGCCTATTTAAAAACATTGAGAGTAACCATACATTAATAAAACAATCTTTCCACAGCATGCACCCCGGAGATGAAGACCTTAAGCATCACACCTTACAACCTGGAGATTTCATCTGTTGAAAAAAGACACCTCCAGAAAAACTCTTCAATCCTCTTGGAAAAGCCCCTATTAGATACTATTAACCAAGCTTTGTGCCACTAAACTCCAAGGAATAGGCTCTTAGATCCATTTGTCACATCTAAAGAAAGCACCAAACCCTGACTGTACCCACATGCCAACTGGTGACCTAAAAATAAAGATTTCCAGAAATTGAAGCAGATGACACCTGAAGGAGACAGCTTTCCCAAGACTATAGGGCCAGGCCTCTACATCTTTTCTCCTTTTACTTCTCTTTTTATTTTCTCCCTCCCTTTCTTGAAAAGACAATGCTCTTATTCACATTTCCCAATCCACCATCAAAGGAGGAAACCTTTATGATTGCTGGATTTGCCACCAGAAACCCCGGTTGTCCATGACAGTGGTGACCCTCTAGTATGATCTGAAGCCCACTTGCTCTAACAAAATAAATCATCTCTTTGCAGCCTTTTGGAACAAAGCCCACAAAACAGGATGGTTTCCTCCCAAATACCACTTACCCTTGGCTCAAAAGGACCAATCAACAAATCACTATTAATAATCAAACCTTAGCAGGAGTCCTGTGTATACCACCTGGTTTTATCTTCGTGCCGAATGGAACTCTCAATGCGCCTAGAATGTTTGGACAGCTGCTGAATGGGAGGCCAAGGTTTACTAAGATAATTAACTGTCCCCATTAATATCCATAATAAATATGAAGCCTCTCCTTGGTCTTCCCCAATAAACCTTCATAAGCATCTTAGACTGGAACTACCTGACGGCATACATGACTCTGTGTTTGCCTGTGTAGGGGAGGAAGAACATTTCCTCTACACACTGGATCCTTCTGGTTGGGCTAAAAATTAAATTGACATGGGACAGAATAACAGGAGAAAATCAAACAAAGCTTTATAACATGTATTCATGGGAGAAACCCAGGAAAACTGAGTAACTCACCAAAATGGCAGAGGCTCTCATCTTAAATACCACTTCAGCTAAAAACAAAGGAGGATGTTGTGGGTGTTCATTTGAGGCTTCGAAGGGAAGGAAGGTAATTCACATGGAAATGGAAAAGCAAATGTTTGGTAAATAGAACTTTGATACGATTGGGCTTAGCAAGGATCCTCCCAGTCTACCAGATACCCAGAGTTCTCTATGGTAATGCTTTCCTAGGGACAGTACTTTATTTTAAATTTCTTTTAGGCAGTTGGGGGAAACTCAAAGTTTCTTTCAGAGTCTTTTGTTCTTAGAAGTAATCAAGGCACGGGAAAGAGACACATTTCGGGGTGGCCAATTCTGATCCCCCACACCCACATAGAGAGAGCCTTTCTCTTTTGGGTCAGAATAATTGTCAATGAGTGTATGATCAGAAATTTCTCCCTAACATTAGGAGAGCTAGATTATTTCACAGCCAAAGCAATAGCAGCCCAACCACTGTCACTTGGCTCATTAGCTAAAGTAGTTTTAGACAATTGCATAGCCATTGATTTGTTGAATAGGGATTGGTTGAATTGGTTGATTGGTTGATTGCTGAATGGGGAGGCCTTTGTCCAATAGCAAATGTCACCTGTTGCACGTTGCTATATATCTCTGGAGAAGTAGAAACTCAGTTACATAAGATCAGGTAACAAGTGCACTGGTTACAGCAAATTTCCCCTGACTTTCCATGATCCTTTCATTTGTGCAGTTAGCTACCTTCAGGTCCAGGGTTATGGTTTGGAACCATTATGAAGCTGGATTTGTCACAATACTTTTAATTCTTCTTTGTATAACTATTTTTAAACATTGTATCTGTTGCCTGTCAAGCCTCTGAAGAAATGATGAACAAAATAGTATGACATCTGCTCAACACTTTGAGATGAAAAGGTAGGATCTTAAGAGTATAATATCCTGAGAGTTACCCTCTTCTACCTTCCTTGTTACTCAAATGTGGCCTCAAATCGTTTCTGATCCCTCTGTACTTTCCCTCCAATGTGGGACATCACATCCAGGAAAGGTCATTCTTGATGTCAAGGGACATAATTCACTAAAATTGGATAACCTGACTCTTTTTCAGCAATGCTGTCAAGGAAATATCTTGATCAAGAGGCTGAAATTTGAAAAAGAACAAAGAAAACATAAATCAAAATGGAGTCAGGAAGCCATGAAGTGAGGATTCTTAGGTAGGTATCACTCACTGCAGCTTACAGAGCCTAGGAGAAAGAAAGATTTTTTTCCTGCCCCAGCAACAACAAGCTGCCAATGGCCTGCAGCCAATGAAGGACTGCGGAAGCCCTCTCCAGTTTCCTCCTAAAACCTAATAAAAGCTCCCCTTTCCTTTGTCTCCTCAGACTTGCCTATGGTTCACCATGGTTTCCTTGTCCTAAATTGTAATTCCTCTGATATTCCCAAATAAATTCAGTTTGGTTAGCTCAAGACTTTGTTGTTTCGTTTCAAGATCAACAGTTGAAGGGAGGAAATTTGTCTACACCGATGTCTAAAATTTTCTGAGGTATGTTTTCAGACAACATTTCTACAGTGAATATATACTATCAATTCCTACTGAGAAACAAAATTTTGTGTAATACAGAACTCAGGTTTATTTCATTTTTACGACAAGCTTATGAGGTCAGTGGTGCCAGCACTGTTATCACTAAATGATAGGTGACCAGTGATACAAAAAGAAACGCATCCTAGCTATAAAATAAAAATAATTTCATAAAAAATAATGAGGATAGATCTGACCCCATGGTGTAGTGGTTAAGTTCGTCTTGCTCTGCTTCAGCAACCCAGGTTTGCAGGTTTGGATCCCAAGTGCAGACTTACACCACTCATCAGCCACACTGTTATGGTGACTCACATACAAAATAGAGGGAGATTGGCACAGATTAGCTCAGGGCTAATCTTCCTCAGCAAAAAAAAGTATAAATAAATATATAAAAATAGTGAGGCTAGAACATGTTCCTTTATAATGCTGGTGATTAGAGACTGATCTAAAACTTATAAGCCAGCTGTCTTCCATTCCTTGGTATAATAGGACTTAAGGGGAAAGCATAATACAAATTAAAGCTTCTCAAAATACTTAAAAATGAACAGTAGTATCATGGGTTTTTCTTTAATTTCATTTCTTTCTGGGTGTACAGGCATAGTTTTTGATAGACATTAAGGATTTTAAAATGCTTTGTAGCCCACATCCTTGAGGGAATGGGAAAAAAATTTACTCTCCAAGTTAGGTATAATTTGCTAGCATTGCATATCCAGATTACTTATGGTGGATTTATGTAGTATCTTTGTCGTTCATACACTGTGTTCTGAATATTTACTTACTAAGCAGGAACACGCTAATTAAAGTGTGAGAGTTTGGAAAGCTTTAAATTGGAGAATGGCTAGACTTTCATTCTACGTAACTTAGTGTTAATCTGACCCAATACTCTTCATGCACTGCCTGCAGCATCTGACAGCTTCAGTTACTATGAGTAATTGTAACCAAGGCAACAAGACAAGGAATAATTAATGACTAGAATTCATCTTCAAAATATGAAGAATGTTCTAAGTAATAAATATTAGAATAATAACAATATCTCACACCTTCAACTCTCTCTATCTTCAACTCTCTTTGAAGCATTTCTACAAATTAATAATTGTGATTGTGCAGGCAGGAGGATATGATTGACATGCCTGTCACATTAAACAGAGAATTAAACTAAGTGAAATTGTCATATTATAAAATTTATAGCAGAAAACCTCCCTACATCCCTACAAATATATACCAGAAGTATTCTCCCTCTTTCTATCTCTTTCAAGCCCAACTAGGTTGAAAGTTTTGTGAATTTAATTCCATATAAATAGGATATTGGAGAAGAGCTAGATTTAACAGTCAGACTATCTTGGCTCCGGGCTATACTAGCTTTGTGACTTTGAGCATTTATTAACCTTTCTAAGCCCCAGGGTTTTTCATTGGAAAAATGAGGTTGATATTAATAATTTTAACATATTAATGTAGTTGTTGAAACAACTCATGTGAATGAGTTCATGTAAAATATGTATCTCAGTACCTGCCTATCAAAGAATAAACAATAAAGGTTAGTTAGTGGCTCCATTAACACATGGGTACAATATATGCTAGGTACTCTTCTAGACTCTGATAAAACAGTGGATGGGACAGACAAAATCACTTCCCTAGAGAAACATAAGCTCTGAGGTAAAGAGATAGACAATAAACATATAAAATAAATGAATAAAAATACCAAAAAAAGAGAATTTCTGGAACTGCTGGGTGCAGTGAAAAATATGAAATGTGTGATGACAGGGGAGGGGGACACTACTGTATTTAGATCGCGGATAGAAGGCTCTCTGAGGAGTTGACATCTAATTTAAGACTTAATGATGAGCAGGGGGCAGCCTTGTAAAGAGTTGCAGGGAGAGCATTCCAAAGTGAGGTAACAGCAGTGCAGAACCCTGAGATGGGCAACCGTGGCTTGAGAATAACGAAAGAGTGGGAATGATAAAGAAGAATGAATTGGGAGCAGTAACCAGAAAGTAGGTCATACTGAGTCGTATAGGCCATGGTTAGGAGTTTTGATTTTCTTTTAAGTACCTATTGGGAAGTCATTTGAGGATTAGTTTACCACTAGTAAACATAATGCTAGTCTCGGTAGTAGTGGTACTAGTAGCAAGGTACTAGTAGCACTAGTATTCATGGAATACCGTAAATTTTTTTTCTAGAAAATAATCCATAGCCATATGTTTCTTCAATAGTTACATGATTTAGTACATCATGATACAGTAAAAGATGCTAAAATTGAAAACCTGTGTAAATACAGAAAATATCAAGTCAATCTGTTACATTTGTCATCTTATTGACCTCCAAAGTTAATTGTAATGCTCTCAATGGCCAGGATAATATTAAAAGATATTTAACAAGCAGTTAATCAGAAAGAATGCTATATGTAAAAATATGTTGCCGGTGACCCAGGCTGCTGCTAAGTCTGCTTACATCCTCCTTTCCTATTGCTGGTCTGTGGATTCTGCACGTCTGTCACATGGTAGGCACTTAATAAATATGTGTTGGGGAAAGAAAGAGGGAGGAGTATTGTTGGTCAGTCTTAGGACATTCAATTATTTGTATTCCTCTCACAGAACTGCCCCCAAAGTTCTCTGGGTCCATTGCACGTGTCATTAAACAGGAACACATACATGACGAAGTCTAGAAAAGCATCTGGCATATAAGAACCGCCAAAGTGTTCAGTGAATCTTGAGAATGCATCATTTGAAACTCAAAATCATGCAGTGTGAGGGATTCTGCCAACAGACATGTTAGAGCAAAAACTGGTCTGAGAAAACTAGCAGGAGGGACTTAAAAGCATATTCGTTGGTTAGAACACACGTTTTGCTACAGTTTATTAGGCTGCCAGATTTATCTCCGCCTTTCTCTTTGAGCTAAAAACACACACACACACACACAACGAAACCAAACAAACAGAAACAGAGAAGATGTTCTCTTTATTGATTTCTGGACTATAGGAAAGTGCCTCAAGCACTGCCTAGGATAAAATGGCTGTTGTGAGAAGAATTTTTTTTTAAATAATTAAACAATAGAATTTAAAAATAGATAAGAAATGCATTCCTTTTATTCTGCAATAAACTGAGATGCAGTTAGTTTTTAAAGAGGTAATCAAGTAAGCATTCTCTATTCTATTTTGATTTTTTTCTAGGATGAAATATAATTAATTTCTGCATAATCATTTTCCACATGGCCAACTTTCAAAACTCATTAATTAACATAATTTTAAATTAATACAATTTTTAAGGTAAAAACATACTATTAGTTAAGGTAGGGGAGGACAAGTACCACATTCCTTTAAGGTTACCATGCATCATGGAATGTGGCTTGTGTCCACAATCTCATAATGGTGGGTTAAGGAGCAGGTTTTATAAGGGAAATTTACAAGTCGCATTCCAGCAATAGAAGCCATAAGGCTCCCAATCTCCTCAACATCCCACAGAAAGGGGTGTGGGGCCAGGCAGGATTGGGTATTATAGAGACCTCCTCATCTTGCTTTTTCATTTTTTTTTTTTCACTTTAATAGGATAGATTGAGAGAAAGGTTATTGGTGGGGAGACAAGCAAACTATTTGGGTACCAGGTAGTCAGGGTTAAAATGCAAGGTGTTTGCAGATGTTGTCTTGTAAAGCTAAGTGCCTAGCACCTAGAGATTTTTGACCCCTATGGTGAATGAATTCCTTCTGGATGGGGCAAGGTGGGAGTGGGGAGCCCCCAGTACCAAAGGATGAAAATCACAATGATTCTTTGATGTTTAACATGTTTCTAGTGCCTATGATTCGTCAAACTCCATGTTAAATGCTTTACTTACATAATCCTCACAAGTTTGGTGAACATGTCTTGAACTTTTAATAAAGCTCCCTTAAATGGGATACATTTGGGTTTGCTATTTCTTGTTGAATCAGTTACAATAATTTGCATTTTCCAGATGACCATCTATTTTGGTGAAATTTTCATGTTAGTTGAACATAGAATTATTATGATTATTTCATTCATTAATGTATTCAATACTAGGGAAACAACAATGAGTAAAACAATACATAACTGCCCTCAGTTTCCTACATTTTAAGGCGGGGACCGCAAAAACCAAAGCCAGCCCTGGTGGTCTAGTGGTTAAAGATCATTGCTCTCACTGCCACAGCCCATGTTCTTTTCCCACTCAGGAAGCTACACCACCCATCTGTCAGCTGCCATACTGTGATGGCTGCATGCTGCTGTGATGCTGAAAGCTATGCCACCAGGATTTCAAATATCAGCAGGGTCACCCCTGTTGGACAGGTTTCAGTGGAGCTTCCGGAGTAGACAGACTAGGAATAAGGACGTGGCTACCCATTTCCAAAAATATAGACCATGAAAACCCTATGAGCAGCAGCAAAGCATTGTCTGATACAGCACTAGAAGGTGAGAGAGTGGTGCAAAAAGACCAGGCAAGGTTCCCCTCCGCTGTCCACACAATTGCTTGGAGTTGGAATTGACTTGATGGTACTCAAACAAGCAAAGGACAAGCAAATATATAGCATGCTGTGCAATAAGTGTTATGAAGAAAAATTAAGCTGTTTAAAGAGAATAGAGAGTGACAGGCATATGAGTGGCTTACTTTATATGAAGCAGCTCTCTGGTAAGATAAAATATGAGCAGACACCAGAATAAAGAGAGAAAGTTAATCTGGCTGACATGTAGGGGCACAGAAATCTGGACAGAGCAAACGAAATGCAAAGACCCCGAGGCTGAAGAGTGACTGACTTCAAGGAGCAGCCAGGAAGCCTACACATCTGGCCTGGAGTGCGGAGGAGACAGAGTGACTGGGGAAGGTCAGGGAGTGGCAGTTAAAGCAGATAAGAGCCATGTCAAACTTTAAACGTCATTCTGTATATACTGTTTGTGCTACTGACATCCTCACTAATCTATGACAGCAGCTATGCATTTCTTATTTGATTCATTTTTATTCTGTATTTCTCTCTTTGACTTGATTTGCAGGGCTTTGTTCATTTTGTATAGACACATATTTTTCTTTGTAGAAAACAGAGCTTGAATTAATATCTTGGTTTTATTTTTATGATTGCAAATTTATTTATCGCTACTCTCATATTTACTGTTTTATCAATTTTGCCTTCCGTAGCTCAGCTGGGTTTTAGTCTTTTGTTGCTGTTGCTGAGATTCTCTCTGAACTAACATCTGTTGCCAATCATCCTCTTTTTGTTTTTTTCCTTCTTCAAAGCCCCAGGACATAGTTGTATATTCTAGTTGTAAGTCCTCCTAGTTGTTCTATGTGAGCCACCACCACAGCATCGCTACTGACAGACCAGTGGTGTGTTTCCATGCCCGGGAACTGAACCCAGGCCGTTGAAGAGGAGAGCACTGAACTTTAACCACTAGGCCATCAGGGCTGCCCCTGGTCTTTCTTTTTCTTACATTTTGGGGTTGAAAAATGAGTTAATTAATTTTTCCTTTTTCTTAATAAACTATGTGATATCCTATATTTTCTGTTATTTATAGAATGTTTTTATTTTCACTATTTTCTCAATAGATTGTAATAGTAATTTTCATCCTTTCCTTGATTTCATAGGTATTTTTTGTTTAGCATAACTATTGACTCCTAGTTATTCAGAACTCTTTTCCAGGCAGTTTATTCTTATCTTGTCCCGTTTTCAGAATGTAGGTTACTCTTGCTTCATAGATTCAGTGTCCACTTTATTTTACTTTAAATTTTTAATAAATGTTAAGTTATCACCTGGTTTAGAATCTGGCATTGTCAGGATATCTCTTTTGTGTGTAATATTGGATGAGTTCAAAGGAATAGTGGTAGCAGAAATAATTTAAATTTTTAATGAAAATCACAATGACTCTCTGATATTTGACATTTTTTCAGTGCCCATGATTTGTCAAACTCTATGCTGGATTGTTTTACTTATCCTCATGAGTACTTTGTGGAAGTTCCTATTTCCAATGTACAGATGTGGAAACTAAGGTTTTCAGAGTCCAGTTAATTTGCCTCAGAACATACAATCAGTGGAAGAGCAATAACTCAACCATGTTCTCCTTCATACCCATTTCTCTTCTCTAATCCATTTGATAAGAAAAAATTTACATTACTAAAAAAGACCATATTCCATTTTTCCATTTCTTTAAACTAATTTTCTTCTTCTATAAGTGGAGTCAAATTAGATGATGTTTGAGGTCCTTTCTCACTACATTTGTTCTATGGGCTTAGAAAAGTAAATAATCAGCACTAAACAGATTCTATTTTACTTTGAAATCAATATTATCACAAAATAGAACCAGATTACTTAGGAATAACTTCTAAAAGAAGGAACATATAATAGTTAGGATATTGATTAAAGTGTTACAACAAAATAACTTGAAATAGCAGTGGCTAAAGGAGACAGTACTTTATTTCTCTCTCAGATTATCATCTGGTTAAAAGCAATCCAAGATAAAGAATGGTCGATTCATGGTGTCAGGATTATAATTTCTTCTATCATATATATCACCACTTTCTGCCACCCCGAGATTCTGCTCCAACTCAAGACTGCTTATCTACATTGAAGCCATCAGGCAGGGCAATTGGAAAAGTGGAGGGCATACGGCTTTCCTTTACTGTCACAGCATGGAAGTTTCACAAATTACACATACATCACAGAAATAATTTAGTCATATGATCTGTCTAGCAAAAGAAGGTCAGAAAACATAATCTGTATCTGCACAGTTACTTAGCCAAAATCTTTTACAACATAAAAAAGAAGACTAGATATTGAGTGACAACCAAAGGAAATGTATTGTTTTTTTTTGATAGATAATCCACAGTTGATTCTACAACCAAAATTGTCCTAGTATTCTTCTATTTGATTAGAAGTGGATGAAACATACCTTGAGAGAATCCTAAAGAAAAAAACCAGAGAGGTGAATTTTCATTCAAAATCATTTAGTAATTTTGTTAGGGAAAAAAACGTTAACTACTATGCCATGAAAATGAAAAAAACTTGAGTCATTAAATTTCCATTCTGGATTTTTCCATAGGTTAATATTGGAGTTCTTTGGTTGGTTCTAAATTACATCTTAGGTAACAAAATATGTAGGCATTTTGCCTATGTAATCAATTTCTTTGCATATGAATGAAAATTCTTTACTTACTATATGCTACTGTGTTTACAAATATCTTAACTGCTCCTGCAGTGTCTTGAAAGTACACAGGTCATTTTGAACAAAATGAACCAGGGATTTAAAGAAACGTTTTCCTGCTAGTATATTCTTCTGTCTTCATGTATAAGCAATCATGAATTTCAGGAAAGCAAGAGTAGCATGGAAAAATAGCTAAGACTGTTGTTAATGTAATCTTTAACAAGAAACGGTGCTTAATTGACAATACTGCGTCATACCCAGGTTCCATATTTGCATTTTGACTTCCAAAATATCTGTAGAATAGATTCCTTCCAAAGTGTGTACATGTATATTCAAACACACACACTCATATACATATATATTATATATTTGTATTAGTATTGGCATTAGTAATAGAGCTCCATCTAGTGTTTACAGATATTGTAAATCACAGGTAGATTTGTTTTGATTCTTATTTAATAATAAATCATTTCAAAAGTAAATGACGTCCTGACCCCATCAAGGCAGAAAAGTGAGATATTTTACAAGAGTATCTCAAATGATGACAAAATCTTGATATTCCTACTGTAATATAATACGGTGGATTTCTAAATGCTTAGGAAATTATAACTAATTTATATAATTAATGCATAATTAAGGTCTTATAACCATTGTTTATTCTCAGGAGAAAATAAATTGTTTATCAGTTGGATTTTAGAAATATCTAGATTTTTGCATTATCTCTCACCTTCATTTTGTCTATTGAGAAACTCTGTTTCCACTGAAGTTAATTAAAATGACATTCAAAATGCTAACTACACAATACTTACAGTGCTATAAAATGTTCAATATAGTGTCAAAACAGGGTCACTCTAACACAATGCAAAATTAGTTTTACTCACCCTTTTGGTTTTGAGAGATCTTATTGTGCACCAATAAGGTTTTGGCAGACAAAAATGAATCCCATTGAAATGAATTATAATAATAATTGTGTTCAGCTAAAATATTGCAACTTCTAAGTTATAGAATCTGTTTATTTGTTAATATTCCTTTAGATATCTAGGAAATATAGTTTTCTTTTTATGCCAATTTCCCTATGTAATTCCACTCACTCATTCATTCACTTATTCAACGACAATCATTGACCTCTTATTATACGCCAAGAACTCTGTTTAGGTACATTAGGAAAGACTGCTAATCATTCCCCTGTACCTGTTATTCCTTCCTTTTAACAATAAAATCCATCTGTACATCAGAATTTTCTTTGGCATCTGACCACCTGACCACTATTTCCTAGCCTCTCTTGCAGCTGAGTAGAATCCTGAGACTGAAATTAAACCAGCATATGTGGGCATAAATTATTGTGTGTATATTGTGTGCACCTTCCAGGTCATCTCTAAAACTAAAGTTTCTTTCCCAGCATTACCTCTTTTCCCTTTCTTCAGAAAGTAAAGAAGACAGGAGCCACCTTCAGCCATGAGGATGAGAACCATAGCCAAGGAGCAAGAAGAATAAAGCAATGAAAAAATCCTGGGTCCCTTAATGACTTCACAGAGCACAGCCATCTGGCCAGCTGGGGAATAAATCACTGTATATTTCATGCAATTGTACCTTTGGATCTCATGTCTTTTGTTAGAATGGGTTTACTTGTACAATAACTAATAAAGATAAGTATACAAGAAAAACCAGAGTTCCTGACCTAAAAGAACTCTTTCTTCTAACAAATGAGCCAGAACAAAAGACAACTGTATACAATACAGAATATCATAATGATGGATGTTTGTAGAAATGATCTTGTTACCCAGAAAATTCTGCCTTGAGGGGTTAGAGAAATCTTCAGATGGGTAGTAGTATTTAAGCTTTCCCTTGAAATAGCAGTTTAAGATCATCACATAAAGAAAGAGTCAAAAGATGAGTAGAAACGACTTTACAGATCAAAGGAACACCATAAACAAAGGGCCGGGGAAGATAGTCCAGAGTAAATGAGGCATTCAGGAGATAGCAAGTTACAGGTGAGTCAGAGAAAGGAGTTAGTGGCTGATATGATCCTGGAAAAAGAAATATGGTAGGTTTGCACTAGCCTATGAATAGAGTTTTAATGTCATTAAAAGGAATTAGTATTTTACCCCACAGACAATTAATTTTCAACAGAGAAATGATATGAACATGCAATTTCTGAAGCCATCCAGGGTTTATATGTTCTACTTGGTATCAGTGATGGTCAAGGAGAGTACTTTTTGGTTTCTTGCTATGTGTGATTTTCCTGTATAGTGAAAAATTTTCTCTGGTGTGGAAGGTTCCCATTTATTCAAAGTACAATATAAGCAGCCACTCAGCTAGGAAGGGACAACACAAAGAGATAAAAGGCATCCTCCGTCTCTCATAGATGTAATTAATCTACCATTTACATTCCAAATCATAGGAAATATGGACAGTAATTGGAGAACTCTTGAGCTGATATTTCTTCTGTCTTGGTCCACAGCAGTCAGCACAGCTGAAATGCCGGAATAATTAAATGTACTATTGCCTTTCACAATTTCAGGGTCATCAGCAATTGATATATTTTGAATATATTTGCATATGCTTGTCTCCTCTGTATAAACAGCAGCAGAAAAACAGAGACAGGAGCATACTTACTAAAATAATACTAAAAAATACTAATAACCACATAATTTCAGCACACAAGAGAAATATTGTTGCATGATGTGGAAGAAATGATTGCTATATCCTTTTTCCACTGAACTACATAAATGTTCAAAGAGGACTATATCTACTACTCTCTTTTATCTTCACGCTTTTCACATCATAATCATGCTTCCCATCTAATATCAACTAAGAGGATCCTGGGGCCTAGGTTTTGTGGGTTAGTCTCCTCCAAATTGGAAAACTGAGTCTGCAGCCAGAGGGAATTTAATAATACATGGAATTAATGATTGTCAATCAGCGAGAAACTGTGAAATAAATCAGAGAATAAGCCCGATGATATAATATACGTTCATCAAATCAATGAGTTCTCACAGTTGGAAATTTAATTGACTATTAGGCCAACTTTTTCAAAACTGTCACACTATCAAAGATAATATCAGGCACAGGCACAGCAAAGTTGTACATGAAGGCCAGACTGCAATCGCAGACACAGTAATTGGCAAAGAGTGCAGACCAGCTGTCTACGCACTCTTGATGTGTTTCTGCTCCTTTGTGGTAAAACTTTACAATCTCGGAAAGGTTCAGCAGTCCTAGAGGTCACAGAATATTTGAAAGTGTGTTTCTACCTCCTCAGACAAAGCTTTTGAAAATATAGAGAGACAATTTAGGAATATATATGAATATTTTGGCTAAGATTTAGCACTCTAAAAGCACTCGGATCTTTTGTTCTCATTTAGAGACAGTTTAAAGTTACAGATACAAGATTAATTTAAGTAGAGGATATACAAATGGCACAACATTTGCTCCTCATTCTCTAAAGGGTTATTTCCAGTGCATGATTTAGGAACAGATATTATATTCATATGTGGGATATAGGTTCAGCACACATGATTTCAAAAACAATTTTGGGTTAGTGGAATTCGTCTCAAAGCTAGAAATAATAGATATGAATAAAATCACTTTATGAACAAGAATAAAGTCAGTTGACCATCCTGAATGGGATCCACGTTGAGAATTATTTCATTTCGAGGAAGAGGATCAACACTTTTGGCCCAACCCAAACATAGTTTTATCAATATGTTTATAACTTCTCAATTTCCCAGTTTTAGACTAAAACAGATTGATTCAATATTTACAATAATAAAACTATTTTTAAGGAATAAGTAGAAAAATATTTATGAAACAATATCAGAAATAACATTGCCAAACTTGCCAATGTTTTACCTTTCACATGCAGTCAAGATACTAATTTGAAGGTAATCATCATCCTTCTTTCATAGTTTTTTCTATTCTACCCCCAGAAACCCTTGAAGAGTTTTAATGTCCACCTGTAGAGATATGTCAGCTTCCAAAATGTCAGCTATGAGCGTGGTAGGTTTCTAAGTGAATAAACAAGGAGAATTGGCCCATTCCATTGCATAAATGTGGGCGTTCTCATGGATAAAATGATTTATCCATGATTGTATTAGCCTAATCTGTCTGTTGAAGACACAGAAAACTACATGAACAGAAATAGGAATGGACAAAACCGCTTAAAACTTTTTAAGTAAGAAAGCAAAAAGGAGATTACAAAATTTAACGTACATCCTTGTTAGTCACTTAAAGAAATAGCAACGCTAATTGGAAGGTAAAGGTGACATATGGGAATCTTCTGGGACACACGAAAGGATCCAGGCACAGGAATAGAATGGAATACAGGACTATGCAGTGTGAAAATTAGCAACAACTATATCCAAAACTAGATTCTGAATACAACTATTTACACCCTGCTGATGGTCTCTTAATAGCAACAGTAATCTTTGCTTTAGATTTCACATTCTACTAAGCATTATCCTTCACCTATTCAAGTATCACAACAACATGTATGTATTATCCTCAGCCCCATTTTGTAGATGAGGAAACTGATTCCAAGTACTTCTAATTTAATTGAATAAACTTTCCTGATGTATTAGTTTTCTGCTGATGTAAAACAAACTACCAGAAAATTAGTGGCTTAAAACCACACCCATTTATTAGGTCAAACTTCTGTAGGTCAGAAGCCTGGCAAGCTGTGGATGGATTCTTTCTTTCTGATCTCAAAATATTGGTTGGCCTGAGATTTTATCTGGAGGCTCTGGTGGGGAATCCACTTCCAAGTTCATTGAAAATTTGGCAGAGTTCAGTTCCTCATGCTTGTAGAGTCAAGGTGCTTATTCTTCCAGCTGTGAGCCTGGGATTGCTCTCAGCTTCCAGCATTGCTACTTTCATTGGCATGTGGCTTCCTCCATTTTCAAAGCCAATGATGTCATGTTGAATCCTTCTCATGCTTCAAATCTCTTTGACGCTCCCTTTTGCCATCAGCAAGAGAAAACTCTCTGAAGGACTCACCTGATGGGGTCAGGCTTACAAAGATAATCTTTGTATTTTAAGATCAACTGAACTGAGATTATAATTACCTCTGCAAAGTCCCTTCACAGTAGTGTTTAGGTTAAAGTTTGACTGAATAGCCATGGGATAGGAATCTAGCAGATGCCATCTTTAGAAATCTGCCTACCACTCTTGGCTTGTGGGGAGTAGAGCCAGAATTAGAATTCAGATCTATTGACTAAAATTCAAAGCCATCCTGGTTGAAATTAAATTGTTAATTTCTATGAAATTAGTTAATACGCAACATCTTATGCTTACACATTTTGGAAATTATTGTGGTATTCAAGAAGACCAAGCCAAGGTGAGTTGTTTTGAGAGCAAAGAATATACTCACAAGGCCATAAACCCAGGGAAGAATGCCAAGGATCTGATTAATGGTGGCAGGGAAAAAAGGCAAGAACCAGTAAACCTTTGCGTACTGTCCCAGTAAAGGAGACCCTTGTAATCTCTCTCTTTTCACCTCTTTCCATCTACTGTCTTATAATTCACAGTATTTCCATTATAAAAGAGGCGTGTTTTAGAATGGAAGCCCATTTAATGAGGAAATCTTTCACTTTGTATTCTTCATACCTGGCACAGTTTCTAACACATATTAAATGCTAGCAGAGAACTTGCACATACTAGAGACTCAGAAAGGTTGAGTTGATTTACATAACTGAATTAATTAGAAATCAAAAACAGTGTCATTGCAAAATAAACACCTTGAAGATTTATAAAATAAATAAAAATCAGAATCAACCACTTATGCAAAACCAGTATTAACTATAGTGTCTAATACTTAGTAGCAATTTAAGTGGATAGGAATAAATTCAGATAAATAGATATGAATAAATGTTTATTCCTGGGAATGTTAATAGGTCCAGTGATCTTTAATGAAAGTACAGGAACTTGGGTTTCCCCAATTGGGAGATGTACCACTGGGTAATGGCATTGTCTCCCTGAGCCTATAAGGGTCAGGAATCCCAGGAAAAGGATAGAAAAGATATAAATTCCATGCAAAATCAGGTATGCAAAAAATAAAACTTATTTATAGAACTTAATTTCTATGTCAAATACTAACTTCTGGGAAAACTCCCTTATTTATATAATTTTTTGGGCATTTCAGTTGAAAACAGTCCAATTCAGGGGCCAGTCTGGTGGCTTTGCAGTTGAGTTCGCGCATTCTGCTTCTGCAGCCCAGTGTTCGCCGGTTCAGATCCTGAGCACAGACCTACACATTACTTGTCAAGCCATGCTGTAGCAGGCATCCCACATACAAACAGGAAGATGGGCACAAGTGTTAGCTCAGAGCCAATCTTACTCAGCAAAAAGAGGAGTATTGACAGCAGATGTTAGCTCAGGGCTAACCTTCTTCCAAAAACAAACAAACAAACAACAGTCCTATTCAAGACTTTGCTGCTAGCCATAGTTTTCCCCAGCATGTGGCATTTGGTTTGAGGGAGGGTTATGGTAAGGGAAAGGGTGTCTGGCACTCATCTGGTCCTTGAGGACGGTTACTGTTCATTGGTGGGCTCAACGCTGCCTGGCCTCTTCTGTGTGATGCTTCGCAGCCTCCTCTGCGACATGACCTTCTTCTAACAATGAGGCCCCTGGATGTCCTATGACCTCTCTCTCTCTCTCTCTCTCTCTCTATTTCTCATCTAACTTCTGTGTGTAACTCAAGAAGGCTGCTTTCAATTTGTTCTTCACAGATGTATTTAGGTCTCATATTTCTTCTCCAAAACTTATCTTCACATCTATATTTGAAGATTTTTATCCAGTGTGGGAAGTCTTGGCAGCAGGTTTAAACCAAATAGTATATAAACTAATACTCCTCCACATAAATTATGCTACATTTAATTTAGGTGCAGGGTTTTTTTTTTTTTGTAATTAAGAGCCAACACTATTCCATTCCTTAATATCTTCTTCCCAATTCTCCATCCCCTTTTTGGAGTAGAGTTTGGGCAACTTCTTTAAGCTTTCCCTGCCCTCAATTTGACGTGAGTGTCAACTTCAAGTTTAAACAGTCTATCCAGAAGTAGGATGAAGGTAAGAGTAACATATTAAAAACTCTCTCCAGAGGCATCTGATATGGTTGTTGGTGAGGGATCTTCTTTGCATTTAAACCTATTTGGTCAGTGTCTATTTGCACATGACTTGGCTGGTGTTGACCACGGCTGCTTGGTCCAGTTCTCTGTGCTATAGAAGTATTCAGTCTGAGCTAATATTAAGATAACTACAGGGGTATTGTGCAAAGGACATTTTCCTAACCATTGGTTTGGTTCTAAGTTAACCTCCTTTGCCCATAGTATTTCTGTCCTGCTAGCTTAACTGGCGACTAGGAGACTAAAACAGGATTATAACCACGCCATGCCTTAGATTGAATAGGCTTTCATTTCCTCCCAGATAAAATCCTAGTGTGCTTCAAAAGAATTAACTCTTTATTAATACAATATAAGAAACAGATGTGTTTAATTTTGAAAGTCGTAAGTCCTCCTTTAGAACAAAAGAATTAGAAATTACAACAAATTATAAATGATCTAGAAATGTGAAGCCAGATCCCATTGTTTCAGTTAAGCTATTGTTCAAATGTTCATTTACCTTTGTAAAAACTAGAGTTGAAATGACAAATACTACTTCTACTGAAGATAATTATATTTATTTGGCTTAAGACACTACAGAAAGCCTGGGTCTTTGTCTACTACCTTTTTAGATGACTAAGAACTCTGAAGAAAATATCTACAATGTTTAATTATGTACCTCTTTGGATGGATTGATGTGGGGAAACTGTTTTCATACAAACCCATATTCCTGCGTATTACTATTGGAATATTCCAGTTAATCATTGCAACCTGGCTAACTTTCCACAGATTAAAATCACCTTACTGTCCCTACTTGTTCTTATTTTTCTAGGTTCAGCTTAAGTCTATTTCCCATGTGATGTTCCTTAATATTCACAGAAAAGAATGTGTTTGGGAGAGTTGTCATGTGGCTATGTGGAAATAATTTTTTCTCCTCTAATAACAAAGGCTGAGATGAATCATATTGTTTAATTATAATTTCTGAAATGTGTGCATCTAAAAATGATTTTCAATGGCCTTTCTATATTCTTACCCTAATGCAAAGAAGAATAAAACCTACTTGCCTAGAATCTCTGTGGGTAACTAGCTACCTGAGAAAATCATTTGGCAGTGGTACACAGTCAAATATATTAATTCTAATTTTCAAGCAAAGCCCCTTAAAGTTAGATATTTAAAATTTTGTGGTGTAGGCTTGTTGACCAATGGAGATCAAGACAGCAACACAACCTCAGGGATCAAATTTCTTAAATTCAATTCCTGTGATCTTGGGTCATATTACATTGACTAGACTTGAGTCAAATGAAATTGAATTACCATAGATATGTGTCCCTAAATTCTGCCTGTCCCCATCTTAAGCCAAGACCTTTGTTGGCTCCTTCAGCAATAAAAGCACTTAGGCAGAAACACAAATGGATTGAGGGTTAGGGGTGGACCTAAGGTCTATTGTCAACCCCACCCTAGTCATCTACATGCTAAAATCTGTCTGACCCATTTTCTTCAGTGAAAAAAATTAAACACAATATTTATTCCCAGCAAGTGTCACATAGAGTTTGGGCAAGTACTTGAAGTTTTCCTTATATATCTCTTCAAGCACACTTGACTTGTAACAGACTTCTTATTTTGATCATCCATCACTCTGAAACTAAAGCTTCTTATCAAGGTTTGACATTTGGGGTGCAAAATTAGAAGATTTTCATATGTCCAAATGGGGATAAGGTTGGAACTGCCAAAATTGTACTCACTTGTGACCTAAATATCTAGGAAAGAAAAAGCCAATGCCATTAAAAATCGTGTCATCTCCTCTCCATGATTCAGTAATGAAAGCCTGCTGGCCAGCAGTCTGTCAGCTGCATTCTGTTTAATTATTGGAAATTGTGTGCACTATATCTGTGGAGCTTAAATGGAAATAGTTGCCACTGCGATTGCATCTTCCACCTACCAATAAATCAATGTAGACGAAGTAGAGAGAAAGAAGGTCACCTGACAGCTTTCCATCAGAACGTCAATCATAAATTAGCACTCACAGAGAACATATCATACAAGACTGTCTTTTCAGGGTCTCTGAGTTAAATAATGAAAGGAGATACTTTAGTTTTAAAAGCTTTCAATTCCAGATATCTCAAACTTGGGTTTTATGAAAGCAAAGAGAACCACCCAGTGAAAAAGTTCACCCAATCTAGAGGTAAAGCTGTCTACTTTCTCTTGACTTTTGACACTTGGGATGGTTGAGAGGCTGATGGATTTGATAACTGCAACTAGACAGACCCTGATCTCTTTCACTGATAGCATTTCTCAAGACTTTCTCCATAATGTAAGGCAAGTTCACTGTCTTTTCATTTTTTGAAAGAAAGCACCATCGTGTAAAATATGATTTTCAACTTGATGGCAGCATGCCTCAGTGACTTAGGTCATACTGGATTTTTGCATAAGTTCACTTTATAAACCCAGAAAACGAATGCTGCTTTTGACAGCAAGAGAAGGTAAGTTTGTTTCCTAAATCATTAGATTAGAAATATGCTGGTTCGGGTCAGCCTAGGGGTATAGTGGTTAAGTTTGCACTCTCCGCTTTGCAGTGCAGATTTCACAGAGTTGGATCCTGGGGGTGGACCTATCACTGCTCATCAAGCCACGCTGTGGCAGCATCCCACATAAAATAGGGGAAGATTGACACAGGTGTTAGCTTAGTGACAATCTTCCTCAAGCAAAAAGAGGAAGATTGGCAACAGATGTTAGCTCAGGGCCAATCTTCCTCACCCACACAAAAAGGAAATTTGCTGGTTCAAAATATATGTTGCATTGTATGGTTTTTGGATTTGGCATATGGAGTTTAATAGAGTTGGCTACAAGGCCAAATGAGTCCATATTTTAAAGAAAAGAAAACCTATATGTAATTCAAATCCAAATTTTATAAAATCACTATTAATTGGATAACTACATTAAAACAAGATGTGAAATCATTAATTTGTAATTTGTAATAGTGTGACAAAAACATTAGGTTTCTTCTCTCTCTTCTCCTCCAATACCTGCAATGTGCCAAGTATCTTGGTCTTTATACTCTTTTTGATGAAATGTAATATAGTCTACTTACTTGTTTGAAAGAATAAAAATGGTATGGAAAAGAATGAGGTATTGTAGTATCCCTAACCTTGCAAATGTGTACCTTGGGAATTGGACTTTTATTTTCACAAGGCTCAATTTATATCATGTCATGATTAGGGTTGTTAGCAGTACTTTCCCACATTTCAGTAATCTGTTCAAGAAGCATATACAGATGGTCCCTTAAAATAAAAAGACTCACAGCAAAAAGAGACTGGAGAACTCATGAAGTTCAACTTGTACCTAACATGGGAATGTTCCTCAAACAGTGCCAACAATGGTGATTAAGCCTCTACTTCCACATTTCCAATGAAAGGGTAGGTGTTTTATCAAAAAGTTGCTATTTTCTCATTGGATAATAATGTCTATTAAAAACATTTTGCCTTTTATAAAGGGAAATATAAATAAAAATAAGTAAAATTTGTCTGTGCTTTTGGTATTTCCATCAAGAGCTTTGGGGTCCATGCTTTCATTCACCATGCTATTCATTTTTCCTTTTGAAATTAACCTCCAGAACTAAATAATTATCACAGGTGTCAGTTAACTGATGCAATTATCTCAGGACTGCTAGGAAAAGCAAACTGAAATTCACTCAAACAATAACTTTTGTGAACTTTGTGTAACAAATAGTGTTCTGGAAAGAATTAGATATCATTCTCAAATGGGTAATTGAGGAGAGTTTAATAAAGGGACTGTTACAAAGTGTGGGCAGAGTTACGGGTAATTAACAAGATGGGTAAAGTGCTATGGGGCTTGGAGCAGAGAAGATCTCTTACCTCCCTGAGGCTTGAAGGGACAAGAGGAGGGAGTGGTTACTGTCACCCAGTAAGTATAGCTGTAGTTGTAGGAGAGGGTTGCTTGGCAGAGCCGTGGCCTTTGGTAGAGACCAAAGTGGCCCAGCTATAGGGAGCTAAGAAATTAAATGTCCTATTCATGCTCTCTCTCTGCCTTCTTCTCTCCTGTTGATATGCAACCAGAAGCCAGAAGCAGAGCGCTCACTGACACAGTCCATAAAGATCAGCCTCCCTGGGCACAGAGCAAGGCAGAGAAAGGTGGAGAGTGGACAAGAAGGGGTAAATGAAATATAAGCACATGTTATACCAGATGCTATGTAGATTTATTATAATAGACCTCATAGCCCACTGAAAAAGACCAACATATATCAACAAACACAAACAAAAAGTGTTCCTACTTTAATAGCCATAATGAAAAAAGCTATGGAGTCACAGAGCTTAATGTCATTATTGACACTGAGGACCTGATTTCATTATTTTATGAATTAAATGTTATTTTGAACTTGTGGTCCATTTAAAATATCCAGCTCATTGGACATGAAATATTGTGAAGCTGATCTTTTCAATTCTAATACGTATAAAGTTGAGTTTTTAAACTTAAATTCAGAGTTTTACATTTTTTTAAACCAAACTGGTTTCAATCCACTGTTGTAACACTCTCTCAACCCTCCCGCTCCTGCCTCATTACTCACACACACACACACACACACACACACACGTTTATATATATATGTGTGACTAATCTTAGCAATACAAACCGCTTTACTTCTACATGTATTTTATGACAACCTGCTCCACTTTGTTTTAATCCTAGACAAAATCATCGTTCAGCCTTATGTTTGCAAACTCAGTATTGAAGTTTTCCTTCTTCAATTACCGGATTGCTGTTGTTCCTTTCTCTAAACCTCTTACCCTACTTCACCAATGACTGGAATTCTAGCTTGAATTCCAGGTGTTCAGTTGATGAATTTTTAACAACAGCTCCCCTGTAAATGGGATCTCTAGCCCATAACTCAATTTTGCCAAATTGGATTTCTTTATCTGCCCCAGTATTTTAGAAACGAGGTTTTTATCTTGTTCGCCATCTCCTAGGAGGCATATTTCCTGAAGGGCAAGAGAATTCATGCTCTTGAAAATCACAGGATCCATAAGATATTGACTGTTTCCTCAGTATCTTAGTAAAGGGCCTGGCACAATTTCTGGCCTATAATAAAAGTCTGACATTTATCTACTGAAAATAACAGAAATTCTGTCAACCATTGTGGTATCAGTCCTCTAGCTCCCTAGATTGCCCTCAAACACTTGCCTCTCAGAGATTACTAATCTCAGAGCCATTCTTATTTCATTCTGTATTGAGGATATCTGACTCAACTTGGACACTGGCCATTGATGTTTTCACCTCACTTGGCCTTTTCAACAGATCCACTCTCTCAAATTCTGACCTACATTTAGATGTGCTTGCCCATAAAGCCACCCTCAGAATAACAATGTCCAGCCTGGACACTTTTTTTCAAGCCTCCAACTGCACCCAAATTCTTCTACTTTTGTCTACATTTCTTTGGCTTGGTCTTTCCCAGCCTGAAACTATTCTAATATCAACCTGGTTATTTCAAATCCTATTGAAATATCTTGGTTGTTTTAATTAAATATTTAATAGCTAAGATATTTAAAATATATTTCTAAGACATAGCAGAGAATGATAAAATAAACACCACCAATACCTTTGGGGTTCCCTTTGTGCATTTCTATGTGACCCCACCAACCTACCACCCAAGGTTACCACTATCCTGAATTTCATGATTATCATTTTCATTTTCTTGCTTTCTTCACACATACAAATACATACACACAGACGCAGTATAAGTTTTGAACTTTATACATATGGAATCATACTGTGTTCAAACTTCAGCAACTTCTTTTTAATGAGGAATATTATGTCCATTAGGTTTATCAATGTTGATGCATGTAGCTGTAATTCCTTTATTTTCATTGCTATATACCAAAATGCATCTTAACATTGATTCTGCTATTCATTGAGTTAGCTTTGTGTCTGCCACTCTCCTAGTTCTTATTCCTGGTAAAGAGAAAAAGATTGCCTAGGATAAGGCCAAATTCAGGCCTCATGTACCATTCAGTTTTGAGTGAGTGAAGAGAATAAAAATCTAAATGAAGCTTAACACAATCACTGGGTAAGTTGATCAGTTGCCAGACCAACCACGGACACTGACATGTCCTGAAGTCACTTTTCTCTAAATAAGAACGCTGAGACAGACAAGAGGGCCAACTTCTGACTCAAATTGCCTGAGGTCTAGCTGTAATCTTGAGGAGGTTTTCCATCTCTTTTTCTGCTTGTTCCTCTGTAAAATGAGGCTAAAATTGTTTATACCTCAAAAGTTTTGTGTGATCCTTGGATTAAATAATCTATGTGAAATACTTAGCACCAGAGGTAATGTTATCATGAAAATAAGTACACATCAAGTCCCTTAAAGAGGCCCTGGCAACATGTTCCAATGGTATGATTTTCGGAAAATTGAGAAAAAATGTTTACCTCACTTAACAAAGGCTAGTGGCTTTTCTTACTTAGTCTTCTCATTCATTATACTTTCCTTTTCTATGGTAGTATTGGAGTGACAACTCTATCTGGGAAGTTTTGCTAGAAGGAAGTTGAGTGGAGATTAAAAGTGCCTGGGTTCCATGGGATATGCTCTTGTGGCCTGTAGTCATTTGCTGTATAGTCAGATATTGTTAGTTACAGAAGTCATAGAAATGTAGAAATGGCTTCCAGGAAAACTCTTGCTACTGCTCACTCTGACGACTAACCCAATATTTTGACCTAAAGAATCAGGGCCAGAGGCTGAGTCCCAGTACAGAAAATGTCCTCTGGCACTTGCAACAAAAGCATCTGAGAGTGGAGGAAAAACGAGGATTGAAATGTATAAAGCCTGAAGCAAATTAGTGAGTAATTCTTCCAATCACCAAACATGTACGATTGTAAATAGAGAACTCAATTTTTTAGATACCAAGTCAAAACGGATTTTTGCCTCCTGTCAGAAATATATTTGAAAAGCAGGATATGCTATTATAAATGGACTATAGTCCATTTCGTATTGGAAAAGATTTAAATATTTTACTGATTTGATACAAAATACTGATATTGACGAAGATACATTCATAACAAGCCACTGCAATGAAGAGACAAGGATGACAACTGTTTAATGAGTATTGTCAATTCAAGGTACTGAAGATGAGTCACTGCAAAAGAATACCTGAGATACTCTGAAATCTTACAACAAAATATGTAAGAAACTTGCTAAAACTTTTCTCAAATTCAACAACAACCCAAAGAGATACACAGCATTACCATAGACAAATTGTGAGGTTGAGAGAATCTTTTCTAACCTATTGGTTTAAAAAAAAAATTCTACCAACCCAGTGGAAAGACTGAATTATCTTTTTATTTTGTCTATTTTAAAAATAAATGACAAAATTATTGTCATATGAAAAGATGATCAAATAACATGTAACCAGAAAAAATAGTATTTTAATAAAATGTTATATTATTTTTCTGGATTTGCCACCTCTGTGTATTGGTTTGATTTTTAAAATTATGTAATTGATAATGATTTATTTTCTTGTACTAAGTAAATATTCACTTTTACCTTTTCTTTTTTTGTTGTTTTTTTTGGTGAGGGAGATTGGCCCTGAGCTAACATCTGTTGCCAATCTCCCTCTATTTTGTATATGGTACACCACCACAGCAGGGCTTGATGAGTGGTGTGTAGGCCTGTGCCCAGGATCCGAACCCACGAACACTGGGCCACTGAAGTGGAGTGCATGAACTTAGCCACCATACAACTGGGCTGGTCCATAAATATTCACTTTTATACCCTATTTTGTATTTTATTCTTATTGGGTGTTTTCCAAATATATAAACTTATGGCTCCACATAATCTAGATTTGCACCAATCACATAGTAATTGCTTGCTAAATATTAGCATTTGGTAGTTATTCTATCTATATATATGCATACAAATATATAGGTGATTATACATTTGTTTAATGCACATAGAGATGTTAATGAAAAAATAATGTACATTTTGTAAGCAACCATTTTTAATTTCATGTAGTCTCTACTTATGTTCATAATTCAGAGAACTTTTCAATTTGCATTTGGATTATTAGCCTTACATGGACACAGACTGAGTAACAAAAGTAAACGCATAGGTGATTTTTAATCCAGACAGCCAGAGTGAAAAGAAGTAGAAAATTTAAAAAAAGATCAGTAAAGTCTCCATAAAACCAACCACAAACACTACTTTGCCCATGATAAAAGAATACTCTCTAATTACCTGTACGTGCACATGTATGTAGGCATACATATATAAAATTAAGAGTTTTTTTCAAAAGACTTGAGGCAAGATATTCAAAAACCTGAATTATAACCAAGAGAATATACTTCTTGAATATGAATGCATTCACAGATACACAGTATAACAATTTAAGACTGAGATCTAACTTGTTTGCATAACTATTGAGATATTCTACAAGCTTCTGAGTTATGAGTACAGATAAGGTTTATATTAGAACACTATCACCTGGAATTCTTCTACTCATGCTACAAGAAAAAAATAATGTTTGTCCCACTGTGTTGAACACATTGTCTTGAAAAGAATTGGTATCAATTTTTGAAGCTTCAAGAATGAAGCATAAAATAAAAATATAGCTTGTCAGAAAAACATAGTGTAGCTGTTTGTGATATACTGCAGTAGAATAAGAGATTCATGTTATTAGAGCAGATGACAGTTCAATCTAGTGAAAACAATGGCATTTGAAAAGTATTAGATCTATGTATTATCTATTTTACATAAAATAGATTTTTCATGAATATACACACAGCATGTGTATACATATAATTTAACACTTCAAGAGTTAACTCTCTTGCCGTTATTCATAACGAAAATTATGAAAAGCAATTTTGTGGTGGCTTTAAAGATATTTTAAAATGACTATATGACAGTTATGTCATGTTGTTTTATATATCACAAAGATAGTCATTTGACACAGTATGAAACAAAGTGTTATTGCTGGGTCTACCACAATGTGGTATCATTTGTTCAAAGTCCTTCAAACAAGTAGTTATTTAGAGGAAAAAATTACAAACTCCAGAGTCAAAAGGCCTGCCTTTGAACTCCGATCCTGCCCCTTAAGGCTGTGTGATTTTAACTAAGTGGACTGACTTCTCTGTACCACTTTCGTCTGCTGTGAATCTGTCAATAACAATTGTCTTTAAGGTTTTTGTGATGATTAAGCCAAATATGAAAAGGCACATTACTGGCTAAATGTTGTCACCTTTAGCGACATTTCAGGTTTGCTTCCCCTTATCCCTTCCACACAACTTCATGGGAGAAAAGTATTAGTAATCAAGGCGATAACAGCAATGTTAGAGAGGCACAATTTATAAATAACATTAAGCTACAGATTTTTTTTCCATAGAAGGAACAGCAATGTTAAAATCTCACTTCAGTGTTTTCAGTTTTTAGGGATCTTGAAGAAAATGACCAAGGAGGCCCTTGTGTCTGTAATAATCTAATTTAAGACACTGACAAACAATTACAGATACACATGTTCAACTTTGGATAAATAGTACAGAGGCTAGAAGCCAGCTATAGAGTCTGTATTTTTCTGGAATGTGTTCACTATACATATACTTCAAACAACTTGAGCAGTAGTAAATATTTTGTTGATAATTTCGTATCCTAGTGTTTCCCACACATCAATACGAAATGGCTGAGACTGGAAAGTTTCTGTCTCTCCATCTCGGTACATGAGTGTGTTTATCCCAGCTCAAAATGGATTAACAACAATGAGGAAAAACCAAACCAAGTAAAAGCATCTACTTGAGGAAGCATATACTACTCCTTCCACTCAGATATGAGAGAAGAAAGAACAGTAGAGAAAACTCACGAACCACATATGCAGAACGCTCTGGACTAATGATTTTAATCCTAACAGGAGTAAAAATCCTGAATGAAAACCTGACCAGAAGTAAAATCAGTAGGAATCCTGAATCACCACAAACCAAACATCTCACTGTCTCAGGGATGACTAAACGTGAACAAATACATTGTTGAAAGAAGCAAGCAAAGACAGGTTAGAAAAAGAAGCTTCTTCATAGTCACAGAAATGAAAACGTAGATCTCAAAATTTTTGCAAAAAAATCTTTCTTAGTGTTTCTAAAGGAGAGAAAGGAACTAAGGTAGATGTATAAGAAACATTTATATTCAATTGTTGTCAATACATCTACCAGAATTTTGAAATAAAAGCTCTAATATGGGTAGCATTTACCTCTGTCTCATTCTTCCCTTCAAATGAAACAGCAGCAACCTTGTCCCGGGCATATATGGCGATCACATGGTACATGCTATGTCTTTAATCTTACCAAGAATTCTGCAAGAGATCAACGTTCCATTTTTTGGGTGAGGAAATGAGATGTGAAAAACAAGTAATTTGCATGACGTGATCCTGGCTTTAAAAAGTGAGAAGTATTTATTTATTCATTGTGTGAAATTTTGTGTATAATTGGTATTTCTTCTTTAAATATTTGGTGGAATTCACCAGTGAACCTAGCAGGGCCTGTAGTTTTCTTTGTGTGAATGTTTTAATAGTATTAAATTTCTTTTTAATAGATTACATGTGTAGTTTTTCTGCCAGTTTTAGTAGTTGTGTTCTTAGTGGAATCTCTCTATTTAGTAAAATTCTCAAGTCTACTGGCATCAAGTTCTGTATAATATTTCTCTAATGTCCATAGGATCTTTAGTGATATTCTCTTTATTTCAGTTTTTGGTAGTTTGTGTTTTCTCTTGTTTTGTCTTAATTAATCTTGCTGATGATAAGGTTTGGTAACTATTAATCTTTTCACATAATCAACTTCAAACGTTGTTATTTTTCTCTATCTTTTATATTTTACTTCATTGATTTCTAATCTTACCATTATTATATATTTTCTTCTATTTGGATTTAATTTGCCTTTTTTTTTAGCTCCTCAAAATGGAACTACACATCGCTGATTTTCAATCTTTTTATTTATTCTTATTTTTTATTTTTATTTTTTTTCCTGAGGAAGATTCATCCTGAGCTTACATCCACTGCCAATCTTCCTCTTTTTGTATGTGAGCTGCTGCCACAGTATGGCCACTGACAGACAAGTGGTATAGGTCTGCACCTGGGAACCAAACCTGCACTGCTGAAGCGGAACACAGCAGACTTAACCACTGGGCCACTGGGGCTGGTTCTCAACCTTTTTATTTTTAGATTACATGGATTTAAATTTATGAATTTCTGTTTATACATCACTTTAGCTGCATAAATTTCGATACATTCTGTCACCAATTGTGGAAATATTTTTTAATTTCGCTTGTGAATACTTCTTTGACCCATGAATTATTTTGTAGTATGTTGTTTAATTTTCAAATATTTGAGGATTTTCTAAATCTTTTTTCCTTGATTTCTAATTAATTCCATTGTATTAAAAACACATTCTATAAAATTTCATTTTGAGATGTATGTTCAGACTCAGTGAATCTTATATACTGAGGCCAAACATAATTGAGCTTGGTTTTGATTCCAACCATATGTACTTGTAAACAATGTATATTCTTTAGCTGTTGGATTTATTTGAAAATATCCTTAATTGAGTCTCATTTATGAAGGATATCTTCACTGGATACAAAATTCTAGGTTAATTTCTTTTTTCTTCTTTTTCACTTTAGTGATGACTTTTTTTGTCTTCTGGCTTCCACCATTTCTGATGAGAATTCAGCCATCATTCTTATAGTTGTGCCCCAGAATGTAATGAGTCTTTCTTGATTTTATTTTCCTGGCCTCTTAGTCCATTATTCATGCCTCTCTGCTTTTCAGTACCCTGCCTTGCATCCCCTAACCTCTCTTCCCACTTGAGGGCTCCAGTTCCGTGTACTGTGCAGGGAAGCGCCCTTCACAAAAAGCCAGTGAGACAGTATGCACCCCTCCTGGGTTTTCTTTCTTTCACAGTCCTGTGCTCCCTATTATCTAAGGCTTTACGTCCATTGCCCATATATTTTCTTCAATTTTGTAGTTGTTAATTAGAGAGAGTAAGTCCAATACCAGCTTCTCCTTTGCGGTCATGGAAATTATATTTTTGATAGGGAAATAGACAATAAACAATTTAATAGAAATTAAATTTAATAAATATTAAATTTTAAACTTCTGTGTTAGGTACTGAGGACTAAGGAGACTATAAATCAGAAACATGGATAAGAAGTTTTGTGTATGTGGAGGAGTGGCAGAGGTTGGTAGTAAGGGGAGTATTTGCTGCTTTGAAAAAATTAGCCAAGGTAGGCTAATGTGCAGATGACATTAGAGGAAAGCTAAGAGAGGGAGCCATGCAGCCATTGGGGGGAAGGGCCTTCTAGGCAAAGAGTAGCCAGTGCAAAGGACATGTGGCCGGAGTACACATAGACGCTGGTAGAAAAGTGAGGTGGCCAGCAAGATTGGAGCTAAAGGAATGAGGGGAAGATTGCTAGGAAATTAATGAGGACTAGACTGGCTAACATTTTATAGAACACTTAAAAGACTCTACTGCTTTCTTTGGGTGGAATAGGAGGCCAGCAGATGGCTTTGCACAGAGACAGTTTACTATGCCTGGCTTTTATGTGCCACAAATGGTCTTGGTAGACCAGATTTAGGACACTGAAACAGACTTAGTTTCTATGAATGTGGTGTGGCTGCAAATCTTCTGTATTTGGAGGAAACTTTACCTGACTGGGACATACCACCAGGCTGTTTTGCATTAGCATGCCTCAATAACCTTTGAGGACCCTGGGCCTGCCTCTAGATGTCTCTGGATCTCATTCAAGCAATCTCCGTGCAATCATGAGTCAGTTGCCAAGGCTAAATTTTGCTAGTTAGCTATTGCTGTGGTAAAAATAACTTCTAAGTTTCCAGGTATGAGAATTTCTCAGATAGGAGACATTCTCTTAGTCACTTTCTAAATCAGTGACTGTGCAGTGGTCTTGGGTGATGAGTTTACACAAACAGCATCCCCCAAAAAGCATATTAGTTTGATTGTTGGGCTGTAGAGGAAATTCCTGTTGCCAGTGGCTTAAACAATAAAGGGGAATCATTGGCTCATATAACTTGAAGGTCCAATGATTCAATAGTGTCAACAAGGATCCAGTTTTTTCAGACTTTGTTCTGCCATCAACCGAGCTGGCTTTATTTTAAAATTGGCTCCCTGTGAGTCTTGGTGTGGATGACAACAGTTGGGCTACATGCTTCATTTTCATCCAGCAGAAGAGTTTCCTCAGGATCATCAAATAAATGTCTGACTTTCCTACTAATTGAAACAACTCTGAATAGATGTCTGTGTGTAGGGCAGTGTCATGTTCTGACTGGCTTAGACCTGGGCTGTCTCAAATATTGTGTAAAGGGGAACAGGACAATCCTGATGGACTTAAGCAACTGGAAGCCTATCCATTGTGTTAGAGTGGGATCAATCCCACCATGAACAGAGCTGTCATGGAATGGGGAAGAATGGAATGGATGCTGGCAAGGGAATGTAAACAAAAGAACAGATCTCATCAGTGGCAGGACCTCTTCATCCTGTGTATTCATACCTAGAAAGCTGACTCAACAGACTGCAGTTTTCATCCTCACAAGTAGAGGTGAGGATGGCAGCCACCAGCATTTGGGTCTTCCTTGGAATTAATGAGCTTTACAACTGTTGTAAATATGTCAATTATTATGTCATAAGATTGGGCTAGATTAGAGTTGGGCAGAGTTAAAGGAAATAGAGTATTCAGCTGCTAGAAGTTCCAATTATGCCCAGAGAAAAGAAAAATAATTTCCTTTTGTTGAAAAGGTAAATTTTTAAAGAAGTTTGTGCCAAGAAGGCAAACTCCATCAATCACTCAATATCTTTGATTTTGTTGAAGGCCTCTGATCTCAGAAACACCAGTATTTATCCAACAATATGAGAGCACAGTTGTTAAGTTGCATCTTGGAAATTTTTCTTCGAAATTAGAAGCAAGTATCTTGCCAGTGCCATTATAGTTGGTCTAGGAAATTGCTTAAGAACAAGTCTAGAGAAGAGATCAAGAACGTTTTTATAACAGTAAAAATTATAATAGCAATAGTAAAAACTCATATTTAATTAAGTACTTACTGTGTAACAATAAAGAGATTCACATGCATTTACATATTTGATCTTCTCCACAATTCTATGAAGCAAATGAAATACAGAGCAAGTAAGCACCCTGCCAAAGTTCCCCCAGCAAGTAAAGAGCATGGCTGAGAGATACTGTCAGGGATTCTGACTTCAGCACTCATACTCATAAGCATTTCACCTCTGTTTAGGAGGTCATAGAGGATCTTGTTCATTAGTTGTGACAAAGGATACACACAAACTGGTGAGATTTGTCTGAAAATATGGTTCTGTATTCATCATCTCTTCTGATCCTTCCTGTACTTTTGCAGGTACTTATTGGTTAGGCACAAAATGGTGGGAACTGAAGTAAATGTGATCTGTAGTAATCAACACAGATCATTCATACTGGGGTTCTGGAAAAAAACCCACATGTAGGACTCATTTCACAGGAACACAGGCTTTATATAAACCAAAAGCACAGTTACATAGGATCTCTGGAGCCATCTCCCTTGCCGTCCAGTTTGAATACAAATCTAAAGAAATGAAGTAGCTATTCAGAGACGATCTATTACTTGAGTTGTCCAGTTGCTGAAATAAAATAATTAAAAATTAGCAAAAGAGCTAGAATGGGGTACAATAGGAGGATGAGAAGCAAATTCAATAAGCTGAACAAAATATACCAAAAACATCACCAAAATAAAGAGATATGTTGAATAGATATAGAATTAAAAGTTCAGAGGCAGGAGAATGGAAAAGAGAACAGGAAGCATTAGGTCAAACATGAATATGGATGCACATTCCTGAAGAATTAAAAGGACAGAGAATGCTGACCTTGCTGACTTTAGTTTTTCCACTTGTCATAACACACAGTCTAGTCAGATCCACATAAAGAGACAGAGAGAGTAGGCAAACCCTGATGTCCCCTGAATAACTCTCTTTCCTATGTTACCTGCTGCAAACCAATGATATAGTACCATTCCATTCTCTGCTCTCTTAATTTATTTCATTGCTAACCGCTAAGATTCCAGTTCTGCAATCATGTTCTATTATGGCTTATTCCTTCACTCAAAAGCAACTGGCTATTTAGAACGTATTTGTTTCTGTGCTTAGATTCTGGTTCTGTTGTGATGACAAAACCACAATTCTTGCTCTCTTTGAGCTAACAATCCTCTGAAGGAGACAGACATGTAAATCATGAGACAACAGTCCAACGAGTGCCACAAAAGAAATACAAAAATCAATTCCTAGTTTACTGGAGTCTGGAAACATTTGATGAATAAATATTTAAAATTAACATGAGATCATATTAAAAAGAGCATCTGCTCAGAAATCAAGTATCCAAGAAAAGATTGGCAAGAAAGGGAAGGCAACAAAGGAGGGCAGCAGCACCAGCAACAGGCTGTAGACATAACAACCAGAGGGCCTGAACTCATTTTCTTATCTTCGCCACAAAAAGAAAATAATAACAATAAAAACAAATGGCAGGGTCACCAACTCGGAAATGAAAATTGCCAATAAAAAGCAATGCATCAAACATATTAGGAAAGAAACTTTGCTTTGGGAATGAATCATAGACCCTTGTGATCACTGAAGCCTATAATATAGCTCTAGAATATTTCAGCTACTTATTATTCCATCCTATCAGATTTAGAAAAACGACAGGCTGAATGCTTAGCCTGTCTAAGCTATTTCAGAAATTAATTCCAAATATTAAACCAAAAACTGCTGCAACATATAAGGCAGCATGCAAGCTTGCTAAGCCAGAATGGTGACAATAAAACTTGCCTTGATTCTACAGTGTTAGAATCAACGTCTAGCTGACTTACTAATTAAAGAAAATATTCTGTCATATATTTTTTCTATAGATCAAGAGTCCACTAAAATGTGTGAATTTACTTTTGGACTAGGATTTATAGTCACACTGAGCATTTGTTACAGGTTAAAAACTTCAACTGCTGTTTTAAAAATATATTTATACTTTAGATACGGATTCTCATTGGCAGTTAACCAGCTATCAAATTCCGAGATTACTAATATCCAAATTAAGTCTATATTTATATTTATATTTTTTATATTTATATATATTTTATAAATATAAATATATTTATATTTATATATAGATATATTTATATATAACATGGCACAACTACTTGTCCAATATGATAGGCAGGAAAATAATGAAGGGTATGGATACATTATCAACCAAATTAATGAAAAATATTAAGCTTTATTGTAACTTGAATCAGTGAGAAGCAATGCTATTCGATGATTTAAAAATCATATATGAGAATGCATGCACACACACACATACATGCATATATATGCACACTTTACTCTTTTGTTTGGGAAGCAGTCTTTCTTTCATTTCAGGCCTACTATATTAGGGCAAGTTATTTTATAATTGTATAAATCATATCGTTTTCTTGATTTAGTAAAGAAATATGTTTTAAATCATTCCAAACAGATGGGAATTTATCATATTTTAATATAAATCTAAATTTTTCCTTCTCACTTACTTACTTCCATATTACAACACATATATATTTGATCTTTGCTTACATAAAACAAGAATACAGTCCTAATTTGGCCAATAGTAGTTAATTCAGCAAAATTAACGATTGCTGAGATAGAGTCTCTACCTTCTGGAAACTGCATCTTGTACATCGTTTCGTTTACCACAACAGAGCTTCCACATGAAAGTGACATGATTCTCCCCGCCATTGTCTACTATTATTTGATGTAGGAATGGGCACCTTACTGAATCTGAATCAATCACAATCACTCCTGATGAGGTAAAATTTAAAAATAAGAAATATTATGCTAGGAATCATAATAGCTAAGTCATATTTATGGCTGTCCTCTAGAAAGAAACATCACAAACTCCCGCAGAGTCCATGAAAGATGCCCTGTGCCTTGGTTTTCCAATTCTTTCTTGGAGGATGATAAGATCTTTTAAATAAGTATCCTTCCAATAAATTCCTGTCTCTTAGTGTTGCCAAAACACTGCAACCAAATAAATTTAAGTAAGAGAATTGGGCTTTTGGTTTGTCCCATTATTTGGCCCTGTGCATACACAATCTACCTTACTTTTACCAAAGTTACATTTGTTATTAAACAAAAACCTGCCATTTTTATCCTTTCTGCACACAATGGGGATAACCTAACTCTGGTCTCAAAACCTAAGCAAACTTTCTTCTCCAGACTAAACAATGATAGTTTCTTTCTTTAAATTACTTTTCTTACCTACAAATTTCATTTTCATTTATTTACTATACAAGGTCCATTTTAGTTGAATGTTGCTCATCTGTCAACACCAGTGACTCATTATATAGCTATCTAAAATGTCCCCCTCAAAATTTGTAAGCCCACTTCCAAACCCAGTACATTGTCAAAGGGCTAATGCCAGGAATTCTGAGACATCTACTACTAGCAGACTTATCTTTATTTTATTGATTCCAAAAGAGGCACAGCCATTGAAAGTCACTAAAAATAAAGGAAGAAAAACAAATCTGGTTTCTGAACAAGCATCAGAACAACAGTCTATGAGGAATTACACTATCGTAATGGATAATGTGATTTGCTGCTTGGATCTCCTTTAAGAAGGACTTATAACTTCCAGCTGCTGAGAATACTGCTGAAAGATGATGCTCAGTTGCAAATCATTTCAGGGAATTGACCTTGGCTGGAGAGAGCTTCATTGCTCAAGATCATGCGTCCTGCCTAGAGAAGACTATATCCAATGACTGATTGATATGACAGTATAGAGACCCAGCACCCTCGCCATAAGAAGAGACAACTCTGAAGGGCCATCCTGGCTGCAGAGCTCCCTGTGAAGTTGGTTGAAACCTTGTTGTGACTGCACTGCTGCCCAGCTTCTCCCACTACTCAGTCTTGTTCCATCCTTTTCCTTTCTAGGTACTGATTCTCATTGTAATCCCTAAGACAATTCCTGCCCTCTAATCTCTTTCTCAGAGTCTGCTTTCAGGGAGCCCAACCTGCAACAAATACCTAGAAGAAGGAGATTAGAAGAAAAAAGCATATATACATTTAAGTAAACAAATACATAATAATACATAAATAATGGCTACTTTTTTAGCTTTCATACATACAACGTACGAAACAAATATTTACTTTCTAATACTAAACACTTTATATACTAATAATAAGTACTTTACTTGCATTACACTACGGATTAGGAAACTCATCCTTAGAAAGTTTGAGCAATTTGTCCCAAATAAAATAGCCAGTAAGTGGCAGAACTAAGAGTCGAAATCAAATAAGTCTAACTGAAAAGTCCCCTCCTTCACCACTCTGATGTATACTCTTAAGTCAGAAGCTAGAAGCTACATTTCAGAAATGAGACTCTAATGTGTATTTTCTGTGCACATTTTTCCTTTCCTAAGTTATCTGAAAGTCCAGCATTGATTAGAATAACACTCTCGTCAACATTTAGCCAGTGCCAAGAAACACTTGCTAATGAGTTTTTATATGCTACTTAGTCCATTATTTGGGCTCCTCAGTGCTTCATTTTTTTGGCAAAACACGGTTCAATGTGTTGAGATATCATGTGCATTCACTCTTCATACAGTTAAAATCTTTAGAGAAAGACAATATCATTTACAGAAGACAAATAAGTAATTGTCTAACGGTGGGAGAACAGATTAATCAAGTCAATCATTACATGGATAATTTAATGCTCACATGCAACTGACAACAGACAAAATTTTCTTCTTGCCATATTTGGACACTATTCAAGCCAATTTTGAAAAATTTTAAGACAAAATACATAAGATCGATAAGTCTGGGTAATTTAATCAACATTTAAGCAAGAAAAATAGGCTTGAACTCATATCACTTTTCATGTTTCTTTGATATATCTTTTCCAAATAAAATATAATTAACCTATAATGTGTACCAATAATACAGAAAGACAAAACAAACAAGCCTGTCTTTCACTGGTCTTAGGGCTTTAGGTTTATCTGAGGTTGTGTCTACACATTATGGGTTTCCATTTAACATGTAGAAGTGTAATATTACCTGGAACTATTGCTTGAGAAACAGCAAAACTATTCTTACTCTTAAGGAGATATTTAAGCACCATTAGTTTTGTTAACTAGCATTAGGGGTAATTTCTCACTTTGTGAGTATATTTTGTTTAAACAGGGTCACTCCACATCTCAACAAATGGAAAAAAGATCAAGATTTCAGGTTATATATATATATTTTTAGAGCTACACTCAGGCTATGTTTTTTAAAAATAATCAAATATTGGGCTATGGAGAATTTCTACCTTGAGTCTCCTTCTTAGAGCTCCTGGATAATAGATTTCATGCCTTATTAAAGTACTTTAGCAATTAAAATGGAAGATATGTTTAGTTCTTTTTGATTTATAAGGAAATAATACTTCATCAGGTTATCAGTGTAGAGAAACTGTATTTGCAATATGATCAGATATATCATCTATCGAGCACAATCACCAAGCTATACAAGCCATGTAATTGGAGTAAATCTGTCTTCTGAAATATGAAAAAGAAATATAGAACTATTCTTATATATTATCTATTCACACTGGCACATGTGAATGTAGAGAAGGTATTGTTAATTCCGGGAGATTCTACATATTTCAGTGCACTTAATCTTTGTTCACTTTATCAAAAGATCTGAAGCTATAGTCACTGAGTCTGCAGAAATGTACTAACTATTTTCACTGAACTGACAGAAAGTCTCATTTCTAGATGCACAATCTAGGTTAGTACATTGGAATGCTTTTTGTAATGAGGCATGCTAGCAACCTATAAACGGAAGCATTTCTCCATGTACCCAACTTAGATACCCACAGAGTTTGAGGGTAACCTAAAATAGAAAATTATGATGCAGTGTATCAACTATGAGAGATCAAATAACTCCCCTGGGATCTCAGGGCTAATGAATATCAATGGTCATGTATCTTCCAAAAGGAGGGATTTATGTTTGAGGCTTTTATTTTGTGCTAACACAATTATTTTTAATTATAAGAATATTCAGATTGTAGGAAGGAGGCACAAGTGTGGAACTGCTCAAAGAATTTGATGATTTCATTTGGGAAATCACAGTCATCCACTTGCTTTAGAAAACGACTTGGGCTAAATTTCCAGGTATCTTCAATTAAAAACCAAGAACCTAGAAACATGGAAGCAAGCTCTAGACAAAGAATGAAGATGGCTTCCACAAAGTTAGTAGAATGTATGAGTGAGGCAATCTTAGGAGGCCAAGTAAAGACAGGATTTAACAACCAGCAGTGTCCACTACATCCATGGAAGCTATTGACCAAAAGTAGCATTTATTGATCCCTTTTTGTGTGATAATTATGGAGTTTTTTATATGCATTATCACATTTAAAATCTAATAGCATACTTAGGAGATTTGTACTGTTCCATTATTATCATTATAGATGAGGTAACTAAAACTAAGAGAGATTAAAGGTAACAGGATTCAAAAATATATAAGCATTTACATTGCCCCATCCTGCTTTCTAAGGAGGATGGTTCCTTTGCTTCCTCAAGATACCTCACAAGATACTTTTGTCTTCCTTGCTGTGTTTAGGCTTGCTATATAGTATGAGTTCCTCAAACTAAGAGAACTTAACACGTTTCCTTCTAAAATCACTTTTCTTTAGAAGTAAGTCCCTCAAAGTTCCTATTAGTAAGAGTGATGCCTCTTAATGCTAGTCTGTGCAGGGCCGATCTAACAGCCAGGGGATACAGGACGACTCCTCACAGCCCTTGACTTAGTTTGGTCCACCAAAACAGAAGTTTACGATCTTACAGGATATTCATACTTAACCTCTCTTCTCAATTAATTTAGCTATTTCTACATATATTTCAAAAAGAACTCTGCTTTTCATAAAACTCGTCGAGCCTTGTTTTTCTAAAAGGTATAATGTAACACTAGAAACATATATCATTTTTTCTTTTTCCTCCCCAACATCTACCAGTATCTAGTAAATTGCCTTGAAAAAGTGGGTATTCAATAAATTCGTGTTGATTTATTGTTCTTTTCAGTTGCACAATGTTTGTGATAAGCATTCCCTACAGTTCTTTGGGAGCAAAGGGAAATTGTGCGTCTGTGGGTTTCTTAGGAACAATGAGTCTCTCTAGTCAGGTCATGATTTGCGTTTGAACCAGCTGCAGAGTAGCAGAAGGAAAGTTTTCTCATTTCCATGTCCAGAAAGATGCATTCCTTTTACCCTCCTGAAGTCAGAGGATGAAATCATAGTCAATATATCTTGGCACATGAACTATTAAGTACATTTTTCTTTGTCTATAGAAATCAATGGAACACACAAAACTGCTGTTTGTTCTCTCCTCTTTGGAAAACCTGTAGAGTGGAGAGCTTTTAAAAACACAAAACAATAAAACCTCATTTGGATCAAATCATTTCTGCCTACCATAAGTGTAATAAGTGCCATTCGTGTAAACCAAAATTATATGAGGCTGCGGCCTGGGGGAGGGGGAAAGTATTAGAGTTTATCAGGAGTAACATGCTTTCAGCCTTTAGGAAACCCATCTCATTGTTCTCAGTGAAGAATCACACTGTATAGCTACGGAGCTGAGAAAAACTGAAGTGTAGCCCACCCCCAAGGGAAGGCGGGGCGCTAAGGTCTGCTTCCTGAAAAGGAGGATAGCTCTGTATGCCTATGTATATGGGATTGTCTGTAAGGAAAATGACTCTTCTCCTCCATTCATTTATTCAATCTTTTATTTATATCATGGATTCATGCATATTTATTTCTTACTTTAGGTTATAATCCAGTACTATATTATTTATTTATTATTTATTCTGTTACACAAATTGTTCTAGCTTTGGCCTTTGGGAGCTCTTCCAGTTTGGCTCCCTGTGTCTTTTTAACTTATCTCCATCCTTTGGTGCTTTGAACACTTCCTTACTTTCTGTTACTACAAGATGCTCCAGGCTTATTGTATGTTTTCCATGCCATGGCCCTGGAATTGAATTCAATTTTTAATTTCTCAAAATAATGTGGTAGAGCTTTGTGCTCCATCCCCTCAGAGGCTGCGATTTCCTGTTATCCTGAGGTCACCTGGAGAAGCAGAGATTTTTGTCTCCCTGAATTTTGAGTCAAACCATACACGCACTATCTTAAGCCTGACTCAAAGTTCTTCTAAACTCTAATGTTATCATATCACATCCAATCTCCTCCCCGATCAAATATCTGCTATCTTATGAGAGACCTTTGTATCTGTTACGGCCCCAGAAGGAAATATATATCACTCCCAATCTGGTAATTTGAAGGTTTTGATAAAGGATTATCTATAAAGTATGAGCAGAGTTTAATAATGAATAATGCAGCAGCTTAGGTCTATAAAGCTTCTTGCTTTAACTAGAAAAGTTTACACTCCTAAACTTTTCAGGGACATTGGAGGGAGTGGTTCCCAAACTCTAGAGGAAATACCTGCATGTAGAAAGGCTCCTTAGAGGAAGGAAGCAGCCAACCCATTCTTCTGATCTCTGTCTTCTTCCACTTTCAGATATCCTACAGGGAACTTCCATTGGCTGAATCCAAGATGGAGGACAAGGGACGTCATGGAGGCAGTCAGTTTCCTGAAGTGCAAAATTGGTGGAGAAGGGTGGAGAGTGGCTAGATAGTGCCATATGATAGAAATGCAGTATATTCATATTCCAACCGGAGGAGAAAAGGGACACTTCCTTCCTGCATCCATCTTCTAACACTCCATAATGTCATCACTATTTTCAGATGCAAATTGGGATGAAGTTCAACATTGTATTACTGAAGAGTCCACATTATCTACATTTTGTGTGCCACAGGAATAGAATTCCAAATGGAAGAAAGCAGAACACTAAAGATAATACAATGTAGTGATAACAGCAAAATTCAGGGGAAAAAAATTCTAATCTAAATCCCTGATCATTAATCATAATTTCACTTTGAGGAAATAAGGTCTGTTCTCCATTTTGCACATAGGACAAAGGCCATTCTTTTCTTTTATCTTTTTTTTTTTTCTTTTTTGCCTATTTGTACATTCAGCAGATCCCAATTATAATTTAATACTATGCCTCCTTACTATGAACATTTGGTCTCTGATGCTTTAGGCCTCTGGTATCTTAACATATAAATATTTCAGTTGGGGCTATGATAATCCTCTTTGGAAGTGCACCTTCAATTCTATTCGCCATGTCGTTTTAGGTAACTCTAGTTCAATTACTAGTTGAATATGATGGATAATTTTTATTGTTCTTTTGGCTCCTTAGACTCTGAAAACAAAAAAAGACCTTAACTTCCTAGATTGCTGAGAAAAATAGAGAGTTTATAAACACACACACACACACACACACACACACACATTGGCTTGGATGCCTTTCCACAGATGAGGAGAAGAGGAAAAGTTCCATTTCCTTTCATTCTTCCTTGAGTATCCTAAACTTCAGAAAAAGTGAAAAATTGAGCCTTGCTCCAGGTATCATCCATACTAGCCATCATACTATATCTCTAAAACCTTTATCTTCACATGCTATTTTCCACCTTATCCTTCTCAAAATGTACAAAGCTTCACCAAACCCTCCTTCTCTGCTCATGGCCTAGGCTCATGCTTCATGAAAGAACCAAAAACCATTTTACTGGTTCCTCAAGGAGGACCCAAAGTAAAAGTAATCAGAGGGCACCACCACGAACCAGAAACCAGCGCTGTGTATTTATATACTTGATTTTAAATACAGAAGATAGTGGAGCATAATTGTTTGCGAAGGAGAACAGTCCACCAGAGAGATAAAGGGAGGACATGAGAAGAATTAAATTCTCCTCTTAAGAGAAGGGATTTGGCCCCAGTAAGATTAGTTTTCTAAAGAATGAGAAATCTTTCATTCATTGCAAATAGTTGGAAAATAAAGAGTATGAAGATGCAGACTGAGGTAGTTTTGTATATTTAGGGTTGTAAGTTAAAGATTTACCTTCTGAGGGCCCCTATGCTGTAACAGTCAGTGATTACATACTTCTTATTATCTTACTCAACTTGACAGGCTTTGACAAAGTTGGCTACTCACAACTTCTTTAATCTTTATTTATTATATTCTTACATGCCTTTCCTTATACCGGAGTCTCCTGATCATCCCTCAGTCTCCATGGCTGGCCCATCTGACTCTCTTTGGATGCTGACTGTTCAAATGAACCAAAGCTCCAGTCTGTTCCTTCTTCTCTAGCTACGTTCTCTACATAACTGATTTTGTCTGATCCCATGATTAAAATTCAGTTCCATGATTTTAATTACTATGTATATATAAAGGATTCCAAATTTAACCTCCCAATTCTGATTTCCCCGGACTCTCTATAGGGAGAGAAATTAGAGAAGAAGGAAGGGAGAAAGAGAAGGATGAAAAAGAGACATATTTCCCTTTACCGATCTATCTAAATTAGGTAACCATGCCCTGATCTGGCTATACTACTTTCTCACCGAGTCCTTTACTTCTCTCATAGCATTTATCCAGTCTGCATTTATTTGCTTATTAGTTTTTATCTGTGTTGTCCACTAAACTTCATCAACAGGGTCCAAGCAGAGAGTACAAATCTATAGGCAAGTATCCGTTACGATGCCTGGCAATAGTAGAACCTCAACCAATATTTCTAAAGTAACTTAATGCATATAACATGGTCACTGCTAAGGTAGGAGAATACATAAGATGTAACGGATGGATAGAAGAGGAGCATCTATCCCGATGTACCTTGTCAATCTTAGGTTATCTCTTTTCCCACAGGTTTACCATGCTCTCCTCTGTCAGAAGTCATATTCCCTCAAGGCCTACAATTGTTACCACATGTGTTCACTTTCACTTAGCTACGTAAATGAAAGGAAGTCTCGAAGGCATGACCAGGTAAAAATTACATAGTTCCACTGCCCTGCCTTTGTTAGTTAACACTGACTCTGCCTCTACTATTTTTTTTTTTTTTTTTGGTATCATTTGGCTCTTTTCCACTCCCTACATTGGTCCTGTATTTAATCACCTCATTCTTGGATTTTCACTTGGAACTCAGTCTTCCTGCATTTTCCCTCTGATCTGTCCTATAGATTGGACCCTAAAATATATTCCTTAATAATAATTTGTATCATGTAACTCACACTTTTAATAAAACATTCAATTGCTCACCAGGACACACTGAATAAATATGTAAATACTAACATTTAAAACTCCTCATAATGTGGTTTTGGCTCGATTCCCCCTCAGCACGCATCCGCCAAATATTCAGCATGTTACCCACCTGCTGAATACTTATTGTTTCCTGGAAATATCCTGCAATATCAGCATTCGTATCACTGTTCAAATTTTATTTCTAGAAGGAATCCCTTTCTATCCAAATCCATCTATCAGTGTCCTCCCACACTGTCAATTCCAGTCATATGCCAAAGGCACAGTCTCCCTCGTGGAATCCAGCTCCTTTAAACCTTAAAGCCTACACCTGATTCACACAACCATCATTTTCTCTGAATGAGACTCAGGCACGGTCTTTGTATTAACCAATCTGCTTTCTCTGACCTACCTCAGACAGCTTTAAATCAGTTCCTGATCTGCATGTTGTCCGACTTCAAGGCCCACCTTGTCCTTTGGACCTGGTACTTGGTACTGCTCCTCTGGATTTGCCCTTTTCTGCCACCTGCAGGCATGTTTCAAAATCATTTTCTAACTATGCTACTTGCAACTGTCCTGGAGAAATCTTCCCAGCAGCCTACCCAACTCTGTAACTTTATATCCCAGGGGAAGTCTTTAGAAGGTGAATCTTTGTCCAGGAACCGTTCCCAGGCTCTTAGTCATCTTTGATTAGCCAACACATATCACAGTCTCTGACACAATAAATAGTCATTGAATGAACAGATGGATGAATAAGTCTCTCAGTATAATTTAACCTTCTCCTTGTTTATTTTCTCATTCTTACTTTGATTTTCCCTAGTATAACACGGTCTAACTTTTTCTGTATAAATCTGCACTAATAACTGTCTTCCTTACTAGACCACGAGCCCCTGGACAGGGAGCAAGAAAGGAGACGAGAATCATTGCATTGTTTCTTCTTCTCCTGACATGGTACACGGCATGTCAAAGGTGTGAAAGAATAATTTGTATTGAGTTCAATATTGAAATTTGCACACAGTACCACATAGGAAACTAAATTTGCAAATATGAATAGGCTTGTCTTGCTGATGGAACATTTCATCCAATAATGATTTCAGTGGGAAGTACAACAAAGCCATTGGATTTATGCATTTAGTAGTTGATTTAGATTTTTACCTAGATGATTTACTATCTTTGCTAGTCTGGACCAAGGCAATAGTCTCTTATCTGGGCTGTCACTGCTTCTCCTTTTCCCTTACTACTATCTCTTCTCCAAAGAAAAGCGCAGCCAGAGATGGACTTTCAATACCAAAATGGCATCATGTAATTTCTTTCCTTATATCCCTCCATCGACCTCCCAGCTCTCTCAGAAACATCCAAAGTTCTTATCTGACATCATCTCCTAATAAACCCCATCCCACTAGCTGCACTCCAGCCATACTGGCTCCCTTATTGTTTCTTGAATTTGCTAATTTGCTAATCTTGCAAACCCTTCTGAAACTCTTTGTGCTTGCTAGACTTTCTCTTGTTCCAGAATGCTCTTTCCCCAGCATCCTCTTGGTTCATATCCTCCCTCGATCCAGATTCTGCTCAGATTTTATCTCATCGGAGGGGCCTTTGCTGGCCACTGTATCTAAAGCAGTGTTCAAGAATTCTGCCACCTCGCTGTTACTGTTTTATTTTTTCTTCATAGCAAATTATCACCACCTGGCAAAATAGATATCTGTTTATCTTTTTTATTATCTGTCTGCCCCTACTTGAATTTAAGCTATAAATGCAAGGATTTCACATGGGTTACTGCTATTTCCTCAGTGACTGGAATATTTCCTGCACTGGTGGAGGCTGTTTGCCCACTTAACAATCCTCCTACTATGGAAAAGTCAAGCATTTCCCTTGCATATTCAGAAATATAATAGGCACTTGAATATTTGTTAAATATAAGAATAAATGGAAATTCATGCCAGTTTGGACAGAATCACTGACCATGTCATCGTAAGAGGGTGTGTATATGAACTTATGTAACTGAGTCATGCCTGCTCAGTCTTTTCAGTGCTTACTTCTCTAAGCCACTGAATATTATGCATGGCCATATAAAGACAATTTTGAAGCACTCTATCCAATATGGAAGCAGTAGTTAATCTAGCACCATACTATCTCAATACAATTAAGAACTGAAAATACGGCTTGTACAAATGAAGATGTACTGTAAGATACACAACAGATTTTTGAAGGCTTAGTATGGAAAAAATACAAAATATTTCATTAATGACTTTTTATCCTGATTACATGTGGAAATACAAGAATTTGAATATAACAGATCAAGTAAAACATATTATAAAATTAATTTGACTTGTTTCTTTTTACCCTTCTTAATGTAGCTACAGGAAAATTTAAAATGACACATATGGCTCTCATTATATATCCACTGGACAGCACCGACACAGAACCTTTGGGCAGAGTGAAACTCCTAGGTTCAAAAGCCCTTGTTAGGTACTAGAGCACAGTTGCATTAAACATGCTAAATATTTTTGAATTTATCAAATCACTAACTTAAAGGCAATCGATCATTTCATGTCACAAAGTGTGTCTCAACTAATGATCTGACATGTTGATTTTGTCAAACAATGAGAATGATCTAAACTTTTTGTGTTTCCATATTTCTTCCATGTTTCATATTTCCCAGCCTTTGCTGCTAAAAAACTCAAAATCAAATTTAACCGTCATTCCTAAGTTTCTGATATTCTCATTTCCTCTTTCTTTTTGTGATTTCTAAATATCTTCTCATATTCTTTTTAGTATTTTATGTATACAGGGATGCCATCTGTGCCTCCAATTCTTTTAGGAAATAAAGGGAAAATGTAATTTATTAATTAACTTTAATAATTATAATTAATGTTACTATACATACTATATATTGAGCATTTATTGTGCTACATATATTTAATAAATATCTCTCATTTAATTACTACAACGAACTCTCTGCAATACTCATGGCAGAAGAAACTGAGGCCTTGAGAAGTTGAATACATTTCAGCATGCTTGTGGTAAGTTACAGATCGGTAGATGGTAAATCTCTGTCTCCAACAGAGACAGCCTGTAATTACAATGCAACATTCAGTTGCAGTGCCAGGATTCAGCTGGACCCAAAATCTCAACAGCAGCATAAAAACGTAGGTGTTATAATTTGAATGGCTTCTATTGCTGCTTAATTCGCTAATAACTATGAGAGGGATTTTCATGTGTTTACTGTAAGAACTCTCAGCATCAGAGACTTTTACCTGAGTAAAGCAGTTTAAATTAGTTCCCTATTCACTGCTGGCATCATTAAATTACCTCCTACACTCAAAACTGCAGAGGAAAGCTCAAAGTTCCTGTGGCATCTTGACATTCTCAGGCAAAGCCACATTTGAGGTCCCAAGTATTGCTATTATGTGACATTTGCACAATCAGATACACTTTAAAATTCCCTCTTAAAGTGGAACCAAGTCCTGATAATAGAGCAGGTTTACCAGGCTGCCTTACCAGTAAGTGTTGACATGTCATGTTAACTGAGCCTCCCCAGAGAGGTGAACAATGCTTTTATTTATATTCCACCTTTCACGCAGAAGGCTCTCCAAATGCCTTACTAGTTGTATCTACAGAGATCACTCACCCACAGCTAGAATGCAGGCACCGATATGGAATGGGGTCCGATATGACAGGCACTCCACAGAACAAGAGCGTTTAAGAAAGGAGGTAGAAAAATAACTCCTCAAGTGAGAATGGCAGGAAGAATTTAGTGTAGGCAGAAGGTAATTACACCATTGAAATTTAGTCAAGATGCCTGTGTTCATACTCCTCTTTTTACTGATTCCAGGGTCTGGCCTGATTAGGTCAAAACCCTTTTATGCAGGGGTGGTAACCTCTTCTGGGCTCCATATGTGGCCTCTATTTGCTTAGCCAATGTAAATATTAATAAAATAACATGCAAATAAGATGTATTCTGTGATCTTGTCCTATTATGCTGGCCGAGGTCTGAACATTGCATTATGAGTAATGCTGTTCCTGTCCTTTGTTCCAGAATTGACCACTTGCTTGAAATTATCACTTTGGTGTTAATAAAGGGCCTGTCACAGCAACCTCTGGTTTCCTTAGCGGCCATCCAGAGAGGCCATGTCAGGGCTAAACCTGCTTTGTAAATAATCATCACTCTGTCCAAGGGGCACAGATGCAAGCCAGTTCTGAGTCGTTTTAAATAACCTGTTTGCACAGTTAACATCCCTCCCGCTGTGGAAAGGTTACACATTTTCCACTGTAATTTTGGATTTCTTTTTGTTCCCTCACTTTCTTTCTCAAGGAAAAAATAGTTTTTGATGAAGACCAAAAGAAAAGAAAGAGAGAGCTTAATTATTGATCAACGTTGTTGACTGTAGAATAGAGAAGTATATTTCATAGATGGTATTTGAGGTGTTTTTAATTGATTGATTCATTATTTTCTCAAGCACAAAGGAGAACTCTGGAAAGCTCAGTCCTGTCTTTTAGAAACTGGAGAAAATCACAAGAAGCTGTGTTGAACCATTCTGCTGTAGGCTAGTTGAAAAGCACACTGGAAATGTTTTCTTTCAAAATACTTGTTTTTAGCTTTTCCTAAAAATGTTCTTAAACACATGCCAAGGCCCCTTTGAATGAATTTTATTACAAAAAGCAATGTATAATTCCAAAGCAGAGGTCTGAATGCTGAACCTTAACGCTTATAGAGGGCAAAACTACACATACACAGTTTCACACACATACACTTTTATACAAACCCACACAGACTGATATCCAGCCCCAAACATGTTCTATCTGAATTTGCTGAGAAGGTCATCACTCGTATTTCCAAATTGATTCCAATTGCTCCATCTTTGTCATTTCTCCATTTCACTGAATAACAGAGGCAAAGGAAAGATTGAACTCTTTTGTTTTACTTACAAGCTTGCCTTATGTCTGATCATAAAGCACATGTGCTCAAGTATGTGTTTATGTGTGAATGTATGTGTCTGTGATATTAAAATATTAATTTAAGTTTATTTTATATTCTTGGTTTTGCTCACAAACCTGCAATTGTCTTTGCCATCTACAGTTTCTTTTTCAGTCTCATTCTGACCATCTAGAGTGTTACACACACACACAAACACTCACGCACACAAACAAACACGTATGCATAAAACAGGATGTCTCCAAAAGTTTTAGGGAAGTTTTAAGATTTAATAACTTCAGAAGCATATATGCATTAAAATTCTTAAAAATATGTATTTTGAAAATTTAATTATTTGAAATTCTTTACACCATTGCATTTTGTTAATGCTGAAAAATCCATCATTAATTTTAAGTGTTTATTTCAATCAGTTTGTCATTTTCAATCAGAGGGATTGAAACAAAAAGTCAAATGTATGTTTATATGCACACGTGCTAATTCTGTCAGTTTCTTCCCTATCACACTCTCCCCACTGCCTGAACCCCAGCATACTGATATTGCGAAGAATTTGAATTTGAGCTTATCACATATACATGTTTAGTTTTCCATTTTTGTGGATGTTTTTGTTCTTTCAAGGGAGGCTTTTCTGTTTTTGATAATAAATTTTGCCAGTTATTTTATCATGTTTAACTCACATACCCCTTAAACATCTTTTGTATTTTTTTTAAGTATTTTTTTCAAAAGTTGTTTTAGGGGGCCAGCCCGGTCACACAGCAGTTAAGTTGACACGTTCCGCTTTGGCAGCCTGGTGTTCACAGGCCTGGATCCCGGATGCAGACCTATGCACTGCTTGTCAAGCCATGCTGTGGTAGGTGTGCCACATGTATGGTAGAGGAAGATGGGCACGGATGTAAGCTCAGGGCCAGTCTTCCTCAGCAAAAAGAGGAGGATTGGCAGCAGATGTTAGCTCAGCGCTAATCTTCCTCAAAAAAAAGTTGTTTTATTGTGGGGTTTTGTGAGGCTAACCTTCTAAGGTATTGTAGCCTGAGAATAGTATCTGGTTTTTGTTTTTCTGTCTTATTTAAATGTCAATTTGGCTGGATATAAAATTCTAGATTCAGTTATTTTTCTTCAATATGTTAAAAGTCTACTATTTATTTTTCCTGTACCCAATATTGCTCTTGATACATCTGATGTCAGTTAAATACTTATTATTTTGTAAGTGATATCTTCTTTCCCTCTGGAAACTTTGAGAATTTTTTCTTGTATTTTTTTTTTCTTATAATGCCTCATGGGCTCTCCAATCTGATGCTTTCATCTTCCTTTTATTCTGATAAATTTATCTCTGTTATTTCTTTAAAGAATTCATCCTTTACATTTTACTATTTTCTCCCTCTTGAAACTCCTGTCATCCTATTGTGATGTTGGGAGGTACTTTTATTCCTATCTTTGGTATCTCTTAACTTTTCTTTCTGTATTTTTCTATTCCTTTATCTTTTCCTCTTTTCTTCTTAGAGAGTTACTTACATTGATCTTAAAAATCACCAATTCATTATGTTATTTGTCCCAAATATTTCATTTTGAAAAAACTAAACTTTTGCTTTCATGCTTAATTTTTATACTTGATCCTTTTTTATTATTTCCTCTTCCTTCATACTGTGCAATCTTCCTTTGAGTTTTTTTTTTTTTCTCAGATAGGCACCTGAGTTTACAACTGCTGCAAATCTTCTTTTATTTTCTTCTTCTCTTCCCCAAAGCCCCCCCAGTACGTAGTTGTGTATTCTAGTTGTGAGTGCTTCTGGTCGTGGCACGTGGGATGCTGCCTAGCATGGCCTGATGAGTGGCGCCATGCCTGTACCCAGGATCTGAATTGGCAAAACCCTGGGCCCCCAAAGCGGAGCGTGTGAACTTAACTACTCGGCCATGGGGCCAGCCCCCTTCCCTTAAGTTTTTGCATATTTATTATGATTATTTGAAATTCTTCATTGATATGTGACTTCCTGTTGAATCTGACAATATTACTTTTCTAGTCTAGTAGGGTTTTTGAAGTAATGTTCTCCTTAGATATTTGTCTTCTTGGTCTCTGAGTTTTTAGTCCTATAAGTGATTCTTAGACTTCCTACCACTCCTTTGGCTTTTAATTCCGTCTCCATCTCATTTTAAAAAATATCTCGTGCAGATAGTTCTTGAGTCTTTTAGGGACTCTCCAGTATAAAGCAGGCTTGCCTCTCAACTTTCCCCTCTGTCTCATTATGACTGAGTCTTCTTGGTTTGGCTAAGTCATTTATCACTCAACCATCTGCTTTTCAACTTCCAAGATTTTGTTGCCATTGTCTTCTTTTCTATTCTCTCCAATAGTGCATATTTCATTCTTTTTAAAAAACCCTCATTTTAGTGGAGTTTGGAAGGGGACCTAGATCTACTTTCTTTATTCAGTCTACAATCTTTATTCAGAAATCTCAATGTTTAACCTTCACATACTTTTTCAACTTCTCATAAATGAAGCTTTCTTTATCTTCCTATTAGGAAGATAATTACATTATCCCCTGAAATTCTTGAATATTTGTACTTGAAATTTATTTCAATATCTTCTTATACAGGTCTTATAGTCCCTAGTTAAGTATAGTATTTATTTATCTCTATACTTTTAAGGAAATTTAATTATTGCACATTATTTTATAACTACAGGCATACTTCAGAGATATTGTGGATTTGGTTCCAAACCACTTCAATAAAATGAATATTGCAATAAGGCAAGTCATATGAATCTTTTGGTTTCCCAGTGCATATAAAAGTTATATTTACACTATGCTGTAGTCTTCTTAGTGTGCAATAGCATTACGTCTAATAAAAGGTCATACATTATTGAAAAAATACTTTATGTCAAAAAATCCTAACCATAACCTGAAACTTCAGTGAGTCCTAATCTTATTGCTGGTGGAGGGTCCTGTAAAAAATGCAGTATGTGTGAAACCCAGAAAAGCAAATTGCAATAAAAGGAGGTATGCTTGTATTAATTTGCTTCTGAGTCTTAAATAGTCACTGAAAAATTTATATCATTTATACGTTTACCTCATGGCCTATCACATATGTTCAATAATAAACTGAAGGCAATAACAACTACCTTCCTATGTGCTCCACTCCTTAGCACCTACTCTTATGAGCATTACTGTGTTGGAAAGAATCTTCTGGACCCATTGTTGGAGAGATATTGCACATCCAGGCCTTGTTCATCTTGATAAAATTCACAAATCTCTGCCCCAGAATGCAAGGAGATAATCTTTCTCTTGTGTGCACAGATATAGCTGTGATTATACCATAGGAGCAATAATGATGTCTATCAAAACAAAGAAATGTGCTTATTAAATACGCTCTGCTTAAAATAGCTACATTGCTTTTAATTTCCTGGTGCTGATGCCTGACTGATACAACAGCTAACACATTCTAAATAGTTACTATGAGGCAGACATCACAAAAAAAAATGGATATTGATTAACTCTCAAATCATTAATATTACTATTCCCATTTTTACAGATGAGAAAACTGAGCTCTTGAAGGCTTTATTGCTGGTAGATGGCAGGGCCAAGATTGGAACCTGGCCAGACTCAGGGTCACTTGTGTAATGGGACTCATTACAGAAAGTGCAGGGGCTGGCCCATGGCCAAGTGGTTAAGTTCACGCACTCCGCTTCGGCAGCCCAGGGTTTCACCGGTTCAGATCCTGGACGTGGACATGGCAACACTCATCAGGCCACAGTGAGGTGGTGTCCCACATTCCACAACCAGAAGGACCCACAACTAAAATATACAACTATATACTGAGGGGATGTGGGGAGAAAAAAGCAGAAAAAAAATTTAAAAGATTGGCAACAGTTGTTAGCTCAGGTGCCAATCTTTAAAAAACAACAAAAAAAGAAAGTTCCACAAGTAATTTGTTATTGATCATAGTTAAGATAACTAACTTTTGAGTAATTTACTTAAAAAATTAAAAGTAAGTGATTTACGTAATTAGAACATTTCAGAGGCCATTGCTCTAATGTCAGGCTGACTCATATGCTTTCTTCAGAGGAAGGCAAATGAATGCAATTATAGCTATAGAAATGTTCGTAACCAGCAGTGTATCTTAGTTAAGCCACAATCATTAGGAACATAAGACTTATGTGAATTTTATCTGACCTGTATATCCCAGTGAAAAAGGGTGAGAATTGCTGTTCTATACAAACGCTTACATATTGACTCAAGCACAATCGATGTGGTGTTTTCAACTCATTTTACAATTAATTATATGGTGAAGAATAGAATCAGTTGCATGCAACCCTGTGTGTGTGAGTGTGTGTGTGTGTGTGTACTGAATCAGGATAAATATATATGCATTCCCTGGAAGTATAAACTGAGTCACAACTTGTGTCTAAAAGTACAATGTAATTTTGATAACAAATACCTAGATACTTGTGCTTTCCAAGAAAGATTTAGAAATGAAAACCTAATGAAACTTAATATCATAAACCCCTTGAGACAGATATTTGAAGGAATATACAGATTTTAACAATGGTAAGGTTTAAGACTAAGAAGATGCCACTTATTAGTGATCACCTAACGTAAGTAAAAATAATCTGACTAAGGGTTATGATTAGGGTTAATTTAATACCAACTACTAAAACAAATCAACTCCAAAAGCTCAAACTTGGCACTAAAAAATTTACTTCTCATTTGCGTTACAGAACAACGCACGCATTCATGGTGACAACCTCTCCAAGTCCATGATTCAGGGATGAAGGCTTTTACAATACACATAATGGGACTTCCATATTTAATACATCTTCAAAATTTTCTCCATTCAAGCCAGTCAGAGAGGAAAGGAACATGGGTGTGTTTGTTTGTTTGTTTGTGATTCAGACCTGAAAGGGGCATACATCATTTCTCTCGTTGCATCGACTATCATTCATAAATAACCACAAGAGAGGCTGAAGCATGTGGTATAATTCTATGTCTAGGAACAAGCCCAGCTCACTTTTTCTGGCACACGATCATAAATATGATGTGGAAAATAAATCAATGTCACTCCCTAGAAACATACTAAAATACTGAACACAGGAATATACTTGTTTTATTCTTGAATATCCAAATAGAGATAGTAAAACTATGATTGAACACAAGGCATCAAAAATATCAAATGCAGCCTTTCACCTAAATAAGATGATATATGCTATATTTATTTGCATGGCTTTCTGTGTTCCAAAAGTTTGGTAGGGCTATCAAAGCAATTCTTTTCTTTCTTTTTTTTTTTTTTTTTTTGGTAAGGAAGATTAGCCCTGAACTAATATCTCCTGCCAATCCTCTTCTTTTTGCTGAGGAAGATTGGCCCTGAGCTAACATCTGTGCCTATCTTCCTCTATTTTATATGTGGGACACCTGCCATGGCATGGCTTAATGTGCAGTGCCTAGGTCCACACCGAGGATCTGAACCCGCAAACCCTGGGCCAGTGAAGCAGAGTGTGTGAACCTAACCTCTATGCCACCAGGCTGACCCCTCAAAGCAATTCCTAAACTATGAAATTGTTTACTTCTGCAAAATTTAGAAGGCTTACCAATTATTCTCTGACAATGAGTGTTTGAGCAATAATTAGAAGAACTTCTTTTCAAAATAATATTTCCCTAGGCCACACCCAAACCAAATTCCTTTCCAGGGGTGGAGCCCCAGCACACATATTTGGAAAATCACCTCAAGTGATGATGCTGCTCACGTCTGAGCTACATCTTAACAACAACTCTTCCTTCCCCTTCAAAGGACACCATGGCTTTAATAATGTCAACCATTTGGAAACTTCTAATATCTCCACTTAATTTTTACATGCAAGATTAACACATTAAGTGGATATTTATATAGTGATCACTCCAGTTTGGAAAAAATACTTTCCAAAAGAATGAGTTCCAAAATATAAGCCACATCGAGTACCTAGCACATCTCTTATTCTGTTACTCTGGGAGATATAAAAAGTGAGATGATATATGTTGTCCTTGATGCTTGCAATCTCTTTGCGAAGACACTTCTGCAACTGAGACAAAACTGCCAGAGACAGTGTGTGTCACTAAGCATCAATCCAGTGTTTGATATTCTGTCTCCTTTGAAGTCAGGTTGGAATTCCGTGATTGGAGCTTCTCAAAGAAATGGGAGCAGAAGTAATTAAAGGCAGTTAGGATCTCTTGGGGCTCATCCATCTCTCTGTTTTCCTACCACAGAAGCCTTGGGACCAAATTTTCTATATGGTATTGCCGTAGGAGGGGAGGAGTGGCATTCAACCCCATGAGACTGATCTGGGCATATAATGTGTGTGTGTGCACGTGCACGTGTATGTTATACTGCTAAACTGTTGGGATTTGCTTTTGGGGTGATAAAATGAATTATGTTGACTAATAAAATGGCCTTACATAATCATGTACTAAGTTGTGTGGAACAGAAACAAGTGACTTATTTTTAAAACCCTGATTAATTTATTAACGGAACAAATATTATTTGAGGTGCATGCTGTGTACCAGAGATTTTTCTGTATTTGGGGATACTGGAAGAGTAACATGTAGTTCCCATCCTCCAGGACAAATGGCCACCCAAGCAAAATGAGTTGCAGCAAAATCTTAAAGATATTTTATGGAAATACATTCAGCATACAGTGGCGCTCTAAGTAGAGAGAATTCATTTCAGTCTGGGGGTGTTAGGTAGCTCTTTGGTATAGAAAAAAATATCTTTTTTTCATCAAAATATTGATGGTCTTGGGGCCAGCCTGGTGGCTCAGCGGTTAAGTTCACACATTCCGCTTTGGCGGCCTGGGGTTCACAGGTTCAGATCCCGGGTGCAGACATGACACCGCTTGGCATGCCATGCTGTGGCAGGCGTCCCACATATAAAGTAGAGGAAGATGGGCATGGATGATAGCTCTGGGCCAGGCTTCCTCAGCAAAAAGAGGAGGATTGGCAGCAGTTAGCTCAGGGCTAATCTTGCTCAAAAAAAAAAAAAAGAAAAAGAAAAAAATTGATGGCTTTCATGGTTTGCTTCATCCCCTATTTTGAATGTGTTACCAACTTTCAACCTAGCTGATGCCATTCTCATTGCCATGCCCTAATTTGTGTGCATTTGGCTGGGCAAAATCAGCAGAATCCATTTCTCATGGAACTATTGTTCACACCTGGACTGCCCTTAGAGTTTGAGCAGAGACAGTGTAACCACTTTGCTGACATTCTTACCTAACACGGAATCTCCTGTTAACAGACTTCTATTTCTAACTGAAAATATGCATTTAAAAAGGATAAAAGGAGAACATTTTGTAAAAATGAAAGAAAAAGACTCCTAATTTAAGTGTGCCAGGGGGTGGATCCAATTTTCATCTTGAATAGCATATTGCTGCAGTAATTATCTTACTATTTAAGAACAAGAATAATTAGTGTAGCAATCTCCTAGTCTTATAGTACTCACAGTTCAGAGGTGATAACATTATAATCTTAAGTAAGTTATAGACATTTAATTATAAAGTTTATATGCAGAGATAGATGAATATTTAAATAACAATTTTTATCATACATGAATGTATACATATGTGGAATAAGTAAATACATATTTATTTTTCATTCCTTTTCAAAGGGAAAGGGTAACTTGCAGCCAAAAAAATCACTTTAATATCTAAGGAATTCTACCAAGTGTAAAGGAACTCTGAAATGACTATAATATTCCCAAATCATCTTAACATTATCTAATTTCATAGAAAAAGCTTTTTCATTTATACTATAATTTAACATCTAATATTATAAAATTGAGTTAAACTTGCTCAAGAATTTATCCTTTTTTTATAAATATATAATTTCTATTCATATCTATGTTTAGGAAAATAACTAAGTTTGTCCTAGGAATTTTGCCATTATGGAAATGGTTCAAATTTTAACAAAAAATGATATTTACCCACATATCAGAATAATATGTTTCAATTTATCAAGCACATATATATATACACTGGCCAGCTTTTTATCACCCTGTCATGACGGACATTGTATATACGTCCAGGAATGGACAAAGATGTTTCCCCCTTTTTTTGGGAGAATAAATGAGAGGGTGATAATTGAGGCTTCCAAACAAATTGGACTGGATTTTAGTTACATCATTTTCACAAACCCAGCTGAAGATGAACAAAAACAGATCATGATTTTTAAATCACACAAAGAAATACCAAAAACATAGTTACAAATTGAGGAAATCCCCACCCCGCTCCTCCCTCGTTCCTTCCCTCTTTCTGTCTCTATTTCCCTCCATCCCTGCCTTCCTCTTTTTGTCTCCTTCTCTTTCTGTGAGGAGCTACATGGGACTTTTTTTCTCTATTGCTCTATACACATTATCTCTGACATATTTCATATAAAAATGACAATGAAATAGCCATTAAAATGTACAAAAAGGGCTTATTAAATGAACAAAATATTTGATATTTTAGATTATCAGTTCTAGAAATCAGATTTTTGCTTTTGGCACAAAAATTGCATAATCAGTATGCAAATGATGGATGTTTTCTCCAACAAGGTTTTATCAGTCACCTACTCTGTGGCAGATGCAACGACATGCACTGGGAATACGGCAAGGAATAGCGAATGCTCTAAAGAAGTCAGAACATCATTGGAAGCCAACATTTGTGAGCTTAGAGATTAGGTGACAGTCTTCGATGTTTTCAAAAAGCCAAAGATACTTTCCCATGAAATTTAATCTCTGACTGCATGACCTCACCTCTTCTGCTTTTACCCTTCCTCCCTCACTCTGCTCCAGCCCTCTGTCCTCCTTACCGTCTCTGCCTTAGACCTTGTTGTAGCTGTTCTCTCTGCCTGGAATGCCCTTCCTTCAGGTATTCTTTAACTTACTCTCTCAGCTCCCCAAAATTTCACTCAAATCTCAGTTTCTCATGAAGGGCTACCCTGACTGCCTTTTACTTACCCAGCTCAGACCTTTTTGACCACTTCTACTCATTTTCTTTTTCCATAGTAATTGACATCTGCGAATATGCTATTTGATTTACTTATACACTTTTTAACTCTATTTTTGCCACCCTACAAGGGCAGGAATCCATTTGTCTTGTTCACAGATGTTTTCCAAGAGACTAGAAGAGTGCCTGGCACACAATGAAGGAACAAATTCAAAACTATCTTCAAACAGAATTATTATTTTTCTCCGACATTGAACTTTCAGCAAAATGGCAGACTAAATTAACCTGAAGATTCTCCATCTACAAACTGTTAGAGATTCTGGATAAGATATAAGAAAAATTATGTTTGGCAGAGTTCATGGGAAAGAACAAGAATCTAAGAATCTTTCAAGTGTGTTTCCCCCTCCTTTAGCTGAAACCAGCCCCAGGGAAATAAAACACCATAGCTGTTCCTACAGCTGAATGTCATCCATTCATTTATTCAATAGTGTTGTCACTCTCTTGTTAAGCAATGAAAACTATTACCAAATAGTGAGATATGCACCTCGTTTGTTCTTCCTCTTCTCTGATGCACTTGATTGGGAATTTTACACGTATACCTGAACATAACTTGTAAATCATAAAACTCAATTCATTAATTAACTCGTTTATTCAACAGCCATTTTTTGGGACTTCTATATGTTAAGTACTATACCAAGAGCTAGCTATGAAAAACAACACAGTCTGAAATTCCTTGGAATTTGCCTCAAGAGAGGGAGACAGACCTTAAATAAATCACTACACAATTAAACTGAATATAGTAAATTGTCATAATGACTAAGTCAGTTTACCCCTGACCAAGCCAGGTATTTACTTTGCTCCAGGAACCATGTTAGATGATATGCAGACACTGAATCATTTAATTTTCATATCCTACCAGATGAATAGATATTTTCCACATCACTCATACAATTTGACTGGGGCTTAGAGAGGCTAGGTAGCTTGCTGGAAACAACGTGGTAAGCATCAGAGCAGGGATCAAACCCACATTTGTTTAAATCCAATAGCGCATATTAATTATAATGCTATAGTAAAAAAGTATAAGAATTTTTCAGTGTTCAGAGATACTTTACAGGAATAACTTCATATTTGAAGAGTTTTGATTGAAACTCAAAAGCTTCTGAGTTCTATAAAAAGTTTCAGGGATGTTCATTATTAATTTGGTGTGTAGGTGAGTGTATGTGTGTGCAACAATGTAATATCCAGGCATAGTGCAGCCAAGGTCTACTAATCAGAGTTCCAAGGGGCTGTCTTTCTCCTTTAATCAGAACAGATGCACTGTTAGCCTGCCCCAAGACATCAGCACAGTTCTAAAGAAATCCCTGTTTCCTATATTCTTATAAGCAATGCTATACTTACCATTAACAATAAAGGAATTTTACTCCAAACTTTCTAATTCTTAGTTATACCAAGTGATCATAGCAACTAGAATGTCATCTTTGAAAATGTATGTTGGGAATGATATTACATAAACCAATCTAAAATAATGATCTTCAAAAGCTTACTAACAACTAATGTTCTATTTGCAGGAATAATTAATAACTAGAATTGATCATCATCTTCCTGTTTCAGTTTGTTTTGTATACTATATATAAGAAAATCTTTTTGAGAATAACTGAGAATTTAAAAACCATTAGACAAATTGAAAATTTCCTTCATTTGTTATATTGACAAAATGAACTGCATTTTGACACTTCAAATATATCAATATTTTTTAGCTTAATACCCATGACTGTGAATCCTATGTAAATTTACATCATGGAATATATAGAATAGGAACCTGTACTTTGAAGTGACAAAGAGCTGAATTCAAGTCACTGATCTGCCACTTATTACCAGTGTGATATTTGGCAAATGTCATAGCCTGACATTTTTCCAAAAAATTCATATGTTGTAGCCTAAAGTCCAGTACTGTAGAATACGGCTGCATTTGAATATAGGGCCTTCGAGGAGGTAATTGAGATTAAATGAAGTCTTAGGGGTGGGGCTCTAATCTGACTGGTTTCCTTATAAGAAGAGGAAGAGACACCAAGGATGCACACGCACAATGGGAAGGTCATGGGAAGGCATAGCAAAATGACAGCCATCTGCAAGCTAAGGAAAGAGCCCTCAGGAGCAAATAAACTGCCAACGTCTTCATCTTGGGCATCCAGCCTCCAAAACTGTGGGAAAATAAACTTCTGTTGTTGAAGTCACTCCATCTGTGGTATTTTGTTATGGCAGTGCTAGCAAACTAACATTGCAAGTAACTTAAACACTTCATACATCAACTTTCTCATCTATGAAGCAAAAACAATAGTTCCAACTTTCAGAGATTTTATCAGAAGGAAAAATATTATAGGTAAATTTCCTGCATTGTAGTAAGCACTCAGTTAATGAAAACAAGTGAAACCATTGATGTGTGCATCTGAATATATGCATGTAGGTACTTCCTCTACCATGTTCTGTACAAAATATAAAGCAACATCAATTCAAATTAGGAATCATTTAACTTTCCTTCATTATACTTTGTTTTCTATAAATCAAGTCATAACATGCCAATTTATTAACACAATAGAGAATGGTCCCAAACTACTCACAGAAGCTCTCTGTGAATTCTACCAGTTCATTGACTTGTCACAGCAAACAAGTTTGCCATTTCAAGACATGGTTCTGCATATGTATCTGTGGTGTCAAGTAGGGAACTAATTAAGTATGAAATTACCTTATATATCTAAAGCTTGTCTGCTCACCTTTAGGCATTTTGGGCACCCACCTAATGAGATATGAGTTTTGCTCCACAGGACAATCACAAAGCTCATTAATGCTCATTAAAACATAAGTAGCATTCAATGGATTCAGCAAAATCTCCCCATATTTTAATGAGTATCTGAATTATCCAATGGAGCAAAACCCTGTCATGGAAAATTCTTGTTAATGCAAAAGAAAATGTAGGCCAATATAGACAATAAATATTGTTGGTGTAGCTACATTATAGACACATCTGTGGCAAATAGAAAAAACATTCCCAGAAGTTCATCTCTTAACACTTGAAAATAAATCTGCCTAGGGTGAAATACTGCCTAGGATCTGAAATACTAGGGATAACTATCGTACAATCACAAGATTATTCACCAACAAGGAAGTTTTGAATTGCTTTTCTTACTATGGATTTAAGGAAGTTGAAAAATGTTCTGTTTTGCATCTCATTTAAAAAATGGTATAGGTAGATAATGAATAAACACTGATTTGGTAAATGAATAATATTTTAGTCCACAAATGCACTTACTCTATATATCCCCTTTTATTTTCCACAAATATTTAAATGCTTGCTGTGTGTCAGATATTACACTATCACTAAAGTCAGAGTAACCAAAGTAGACAGAATCTTATCTCATGAAGCTCACATTCCTGAGAGAGAGGTAATAAACAATAAACATGTAAATATTTAGCCAGTTAATAAAGAGTTATAGAAAAGAGTAAAAGCCTAGTAAGGGTACCAATCCTCTACAATCTTTTTCAGAAACTAGAAGCAGAGGGAAAATTTCCCAACTTACTTTATAAGGCCAGCATTATTCTAATATCAAAACTAGCAAAATACATTAAAAGAAAACTCTAAACCAATATCTTTCATGAATATATATGCAAAAATCCTCAACAAAACATTAGCAAATAAAATCAAACAATTTATATAAAGTGTTATAGACCATGACCACGTGGGATTTATCTCAGGTATGTAAGCCTCTTCAACATTCAAAAATCAATTAATGTAATCTATCACATCAACAAGCTAACAAAGAAAAATCACGTGATCATATCAATAAATGAAGAGAAAGCATTTCACAAAATTCAGGACCCATTCATGATACAAACTCTCAGTAAACTAGTAATAGAGGGGAACTTCCTCTACTTGACAATATCTACAAAAGTTCTACAACTAACATCATAGTCAATGGTGAGAAACTTGAAGCTTTCCTTCTAAGATGAGAAACAACGCAAGATATCCCTTCTTATCCCTGGTTTTTAACATCATACTAGAAGTACTAGCTAACGTGATAAGACCAAAAAAGGGGAAAAAAGCATACAGAGTGGAAAGAAATAAAACTGTCTTTGTTCACCAATGTCACGATCATTTCTATAGAAAATCTGAAAGAATTGACAAAAAACTTCTTGAACTAATAAATGACTATAGCAAGGTTGCAGGATAGAAGATTAATATACAAAAGTCCATCACTTTCTTATATACCAGCAACAAACAAGTGGAATTTGAAATTAGAAACACAATACCATTTACATTAGCATCCAAAAAAAGGGAAATTTAGGTATAAATTTAACAAAATATATATAAGATCCACGTGAGGAAAACTATAAAACTTGGATGAATAAAATCCAAGAAATAAATAAATGGAGAGATATCACAGATTCATGAATAGGAAGATCCAATACTGCCAAATTTTAGTTTTTCCCAACTTGATCTACAGATTCAATGCAATCTCAACAAAAATCCCAGCAGTAAATTTTATGGATATCAACAAACTAATCACAAACTTTATATGAAGAGGCAAAAGACTCAGAATAGCCAACACAACATTGAAGAAGAATAATGATGGAGGACTGACATCACCTGACATCCAGACTTACTGTAGAGTACAAGACAGTGTGGTATTGGCAAAAGAATAAACAAATGAATCAATGGAACAGAATAGAGAGCCAAGAAATAGGCCTACATGAATATAGTCTACTGATTTTTGACAGAGGATCAAAGACAATACAATGGAGCAAAGACATTCTCTTCAACAGATTGTGCTATAACAACCAGACATCTGCATGCAAAAAAAATGAATCTAAGGGCCAGCACAGTAGTGTAGTAGTTAAGCTCACATGCTCTGCTTTGGCGACCCAGGGTTCACAGGTTCAGATCCCAGGCACAGATCTACACACCACTCATCAAGCCATGCTGTGGTGGCATCCCACATTCAAAGCAGAGGAAGATTGGCAAGAGATTTACCTCAGGGTCAATCTTATTCACCGAAAAAAGAAAGAAAGAAAGAAAGAATCTAGACACAGATCTTATATCATTCACAAAAATTAACTCCAAATGGATCATAGACCTAAATGTAAAAAGTAAAACCATACAACTCCTAGAAGATCACATAGGAGAAAACCTAGAAGGCCTTGAGTATGGTGATGACATTTTAGACACAACATGAAAGGCATGATCCATGAAAGAAAGAATTGATATGGTAGACTTCATTAAAACTAAAAGCTTCTGCTCTGAGAAAGAACTATGAAGAGAATGAGAAGACAAGCCGTAGAATGGGAGAAAATGTTTGCAAAAGGCACATCTGATAAGGTACTGTTATGCAAAACATAAAAAGAACTCTTAAAATTCAATAATAAGAAAATGAACAACTTGATTGAAAAATGAGCCAAAGACCTTAACAGACACCTGACCCAAAAGACATACAGATGGCAAATAATCACATGAAGAGATGTTCCACATGATATGTCACAGGCAAATGCAAATTCAAACAATGAGATACCACTGCACACCTATTAGATTGGCCAAAATCTGGGAACACTGACCACACCAGATGTTGGCGAGAATGTGGAGCAGCAACAGGACCTCTGCTCATTCATTGCTGGTGGGAATGCAAAATGATGCAGTCCTTTGGAAGGCAGTTTGGCAGCTTCTCACAAAACTAAACTTACCACACGTTCCAGCAACTGCACTCCTTGCTATTTACTCAAAAGAGTTGAAAACTTATGTCCATACAAAAACCTGCACACAGATGCTTATAGCAACTTTACTCATAATTACTAAAACTTGGAAGCATAAAAGATGTTATTCAGTAGGTGAAGAGATAAATAACTGTGGTACATCCAGACGATGGAATATTATTCAACACTAAAAAGAAATGAGTCATCAAGCCGTAAAAAGACATGGAGGAACTTAAATGTATATTACTAAGTGAAAGAAGCCAATGTGAAAAGGCTGCATACTGTATGATTCCAACTGTATGACATTCTCAGAAAAGGTGAAATTATGGAGATAGAAAAAGATCAGTGGCTGCCAGGGTTTTGAGGGGAGGAGAAGGGTAAAACATCAGAGCACAGAGGATTTTTAGGGCAGTGAAAATACTTTGTGTGATACCATAATGATGGATAAATGTCATTATCCATTTGTCAAAACCCATAGAATATACTATACCAAGAGTGAACCCTAATGTAAACTATGGACTCTGTGTGATCACAGTGTGTGAAGATAGGTTCATCAACTGTAACAAATGTACCACTCTGGTGGGAGCAGTTGACAATTAGGGAGGCTACATGTGTGGGGAGCAGAGAGTATATGGGATATCTCTGTACTTTGCCCTCAATTTTGCTGTGAACCTAAAGCTGCTCCAAAAAAAGTAAAGCCTTAACAAATTTTTTGAAAACCCAAAAACCAAGTACAGTATATGTAGTAAGAGGGCAAGAACAAATTCTATCATAAATAGAATGGGTAGGAAAGTCCTCTCTAAGAAATCAATATTTGAGTAGATACTAGAATAAACAGAAAGCCTTGGGTGTATGTGGGGGATGAGCTTTACAGACAGAGGAAACAGTAGGTATGGATGCCCAGAGGCAGCAACAGGCTTGGAGAAATATTAAGTACAGTATGGAATTCAGTGAGTGATGAAGAGAAGCATAGGAGGTGAGGTTAGAGACAAAGGAATGGTAGTAGAAAAGATCTTTCAGGCTTTCATGAGAAATCTGGGTTTTTGTCTAAGCATGATGGTATTATTTGAGAGATTTGCATAGAGGAATAACTTGATTTTACTTGTGTGTGAAGAGGCTCTTTCCGGCTTCTACATGGAGAATAGGTCGTAGTAAGTTTGGATAAGGATTATAACAATGGAAGTGTTGAAAGATGTTTTAAAGGAATGTTAGCTGAATTGAATGAGAGATTAGATGTGGTGGGTGATAGAAATGAAAGAGCCAGAGAATGACTTGAAGATTTTTAGTCTAACGCATTAATGTCTCAAATAAAATATTGACATTTTCAAATAAGGGTTTTTATTTATTTGTCTCAAAAAAATTGACAAAAACTGACATAAGTAAATATTAAACTAGAATAGGAAGCATAAAAGGGACAGTTCTCATGCGCCAGTAGCAGGCCCAGTGCTATTCTCATTCAGGATGGTTAAAAACACATTAATTCTAACATCTCTCAGATATATGTTTATAACTAATTATTCTTATGAGCTTCACAATCTAATTCTACCTGGAGTTCTCTTAAGTATCTCAAAATTATAGTGACCAAAGGTGAACTCTTGGCATTCTACTACAAATATGTTCTCCTAAGGCTTACTTTTCTCAATAAAGTTCACTTTCATCCACCTAGTACACTGGAAGTCCTTCTTGATATCTTTCTTCTGTGTTACCAGGCTTATCCCTCATAAAACCCATGACCAGATTCTGTTGGTTCTATTTCTAAAGTGTATCCCAAATCTAACCATTTCTATCTCTGTTGCCAATGAGCTGTTCAAAGCCGTCATCAGCCCACATGTAGATTTCTTGTCTCTCTGCTCCACACTAAACTGTACATGGAATTTTTAGAAATTAGAGTACTAATCAAAGAAAAAATTTAGGGTAAAGTATAGAAAGGAACAGAGAAGCTGTCATGGAAAAAAGCAGAAATACGGGAAAATATCTCCAAAGAGACATAAGGCTGACATAGAGATTTCGGGGTATTTGTTCCTCTCCATGAGGAGACTTCGGGTATATGTTGAAGGGAAGGCATGAACACACAGGTAGAGTTTGAAGATTCAGCTATGAGAGGGAATAGTTGATGGATCAAAGTCCCTGAGATGGAGGAGGGGAGATGCAGAATACAGGTGTAATATTTGCTTGAAATGGAAGAAAAAGCTTTCCCGCCAAAGTTGAAGGAAAAATAGTAAGAATCAAGACGTATCTAGATAATTTATAGCCCCTTGACATTGATGACATCATAGGTATGAAAGTAAATTTTGATGAGAATTCAGAAAGTTTGGAGTCTATAACTGGAAATGTCTTTCTTCATTTTATATGTATAGGAGCATACTAGAGCCTAAAACAAAACAAAGCATATATCAAAATGACTAAGAAACCTACAGTTAATTTATCAAGAAGAAATTAGTCTCAGGGCATTTCTAGGGGTCTGTAAAAGGTCACTACATTAATAAGTTACATTAGCATAGATGACTCATCCTCAAAGAATCATTTTTATGGAAAAGATACTTATCATATTGCTCACTGACTGTATAATACAATTTAAACAAATTAGGCCTCAGCTGTTATCTTCATTTTTTTTTAAAAAGCATGATATTATAGCAGAAAGAGACAAATTATATTTAAATAACTGGAAGTTCTTAATATGACCAAAATTATGTAAATTCCACCAACCATCAATTTTCTAGGAATTTTAGTCTTCATGCTAATTCACGAAAATCAGGCACAATGTATTTGCAGCTGGCACAAATTTCCACCAATCTTTCACAATAAGAGATAGTTTAAAAATATACTTGAATTACAGAAAAATATGACTCACTGAACCAGGTAGTGCCATGCTGGCATGGTTCCTTTAAGAAAAGATAAAATATTTGGCAAATTTTAGGATTATCTTAGAAAAATCATCTCCATGGTATCTTAATACACTATATTTCATATGGTCAGTAGCACAGGACTACATTTGGGAGAGGCAATGTGTCATAAAAGATACCCAAAAGAACATTGTCTTTGCAATTCTACAGCCCAGTGTTTCAATGTCAGTGATGCTTTTGTAATGTGGGATGAAGCCCTCACAATCTCTGAATCTTAATGTCCTCATGGATAAAAAGGTAATGACAATAACATCTATAACCAAGAGCACTGTGAAACTTTTAAAGATATGTTTCTTTCCTTCTTTTTCAGATGGTAGAGATTTACACGTTTGAATGATTGTAGGAAGGATAGCAGACAAGTGAAAAGTGAAGATTAAGGAGAGAGGATGTATATTCCAGTGTAAGATCCATGAGAAGTCAGGAAAGGATGTAACCTGGACTACAGAGAGAATAATATCCAAGAAGAGATGAGGTATCAACATCCCGGGTACATGTTGACCAAATAATGATAGATTCTATAAAAAATTAAGGTTAATTAAACAATAGTAACAATGTACAATAATTCAACTGATTCTCTAAATCCCTACAAACCTATTTTTGTCCCCAATTATTTATTTAATTTTTCTGTCCCTTTACCATATTTGTAACTTTTCAGCATTTAAATACTGGTAGTAGTGAAATTACTTCCTCATTTTCTTTCCCCACGTGTATGTTGTCACTGTTATGAATATATAACCTATACAATGCTTAAGTAAATTTCCTAGCTACAGTACAAAGATTCATGCCTGCTTTCTGAATTCTGATCTGCCCAAAGAACAAGGGCATGACATGGTACATCTGACAGTAGTCAGCCAATAGCTTGAACAATTCTGCTGAGCCTCCACTATGGATTGACAGAACGTTACCAAATACCGGCTTCTTACGAAAATTCGAGCTAAGAACCAAATCTACTCAGAGAAAGACATGAGCAGATATTTATGATAATCCCAGTCCTCTGTTTCTGACCAAGCAATAGGAAGTAATATTTCTGATGAGAATCATGAAATAATTAACATGTTAACATTTAGTGAGAATCACCAATGTTCAAAGTATTGAAATATTAAGAAAGTCACAAGAAACAGAACAAAACCAAATAATCCCAAATATCCAAATATCCATTAAATAAAGTGCAAGAAACATTGGAACAAAAAATCAAAAACCTACTGATTTCTCCTCTTTAGGACAAAGGAAAAAAACTTTGAAAAGCTTATCTTAAATCCAGATTCTTAAATTCCAGATTCTCTGAGGACAATGACACTTTCTTAAGAAACTGGAGAAACTCTTTAAGTCTATCCGTATTACCAACTGGCTAGACCAGCTTCCAAAGATCAGACATTTTTATGGTTATGATAGATGCTTTTGGACTTTGATAAACAGCTGCAGCGTGTCATATAAACTGATAGGACGTTTCTGGGAGATATTTGAAGTATCGATCAAAATTACAAAAGCATTTTTCTGTCAAAATATAATAATCCTTGAAGGTAATTAAGATTTTACACAAGGGATTGAAATATCATTTAACAAAGGGAATATTGGAAATAATGTAAATGTTCAAAACAATGCGTTTGGTAACTAAATGAGAGAACATTCATTCAATGAAGCATCTACTAAAGAATCATTCAGAAAAGTGTTGCTAAACCCTTTCTATTGGCATGGAAAAATTTTAAAATACACAATTAAACAAAAATGACAAATTACCAAAAAGTGTATTTAAAAATATAATATTTTCAATAAAATATATATGTCTAAATAAATTGTTACATCTTCAACAAAAACCAATAGTAATAGTAATAATAACAACAGTTAAAAGTAATAGCTACATTTTCTCATTTTTGCCCTTACCAAAAAAATGCTGATTATCATTTCCATTCTGCAGATGATAAAAGTGAGCCTTGGTTTGGTAAAGTAAACTGATCAAGAGTAATGGAGCTCATAAGCTCTTGAGCAGGTTCTAAATCTAGAATTTTGTGGCTCCGAACCACAACTGTGTATTACTCCTGTAAATTCATTAACATTTTAATAGTCGATATCTTTGGAAGCTTATTGATGTTTATCTTTATTTTGCTTATTAGTGCTACCTAATTTTCTGTAGCAGATGTATATTAATTCCAAGGAACAAAAACTTTAAAAGGCAATGAAAAAACACATTGGTGATCAATAAGAAAATAACCAAAGGATTAACAGTATTACCATATGTACGTGATATAGTGATCAATGATGTAAGGTAGAGATATATTTATGGATGTGTGTATATATGTGTAATATCTAGGAAGAGACATAAGTTTGACATTTATACATACACCCATATTATAATTAAAACCATTTATTATTAAATTAACAAATAATCTCATTGTTAGCCCCAAACAATGTAAAGAAAATTATTTTTTAAATTTTGAATATTTAGCTGAGCCTAAATCTAACAATTTCTTTCACAGTTCTTCTTTGTGCTTAGGAGAATACCAGTTACAGATGCATTACTAGAACACATCATTCATAATTATTGGGGAAATTCATTTAACTTTTGTGCAAAACTTTCTATATTCAAAGTGATTGCAGTTATAGCTTTAGTGACTTCTGCCACCTTTGCAAAAGAGACCTTATACGTTGGACTATTCTTTCTAGATGCAGTTTGCATGAGCACATGCACACATACACACACAGAAACACACCATCTCTGGCTGACTGCTTCAGTGAAAACAGTCAGTGCAATTCAAGCTACAGAAATAACCTAGCCCTTGACTTTATTAATTTTATTCTTCAATGAATTCTTTATAAGATCTCACAATGGGGGGTTAATTTTCACTTAGACTCATAGTTCAATGAATGACCCAAATAATTATCTTCCCTTAACCTTAACATGTGACCTTCAACTTCTCTCTGTTCATAAAAGAGCAAAACAGTAGAAATACCCATTTCCAGGAGTTTGAAAAATAAAAAAAGTGTGACCTGCTCTGACTTTCATTGGAAATTAGTTTTCCATGTACATTTTTTTAATTTGATAGACTGAATGGCATTTTTCTTATCTTTACTACACGGATCAGTAACTCCTACTACTTGGCCAAGAGGTTAATGAGAAATAGACAGTAATAACCAAAACATACCAAGAGGATTTTCCCTGCTTCTCCTCATTCAGACTGATAAATCTAGAGCATCTATCAAGTACTTTGTGGAAAGAGAATAAACTATGCAAAAGGGCCAGTAAGTAAAGGGCACCGTTTAGAACTTAATATCAAACACCTGATCTGGGATGGCTTTGTCAACTACTTCTCTGTACATTACCTTTCTGCCAAATACAAACACATGCAGTCCCAAACCAAAGAGTGACAGGTTTCTCTGCCTTAAGTGTGCATTTAAGCAGGCACTTGCTATTTATAGAAATGACAATATAACTTCCCATCTTTTTATATATGGATAAACATTCAAATAAGAATGTTGTGATTGAGAGGCCCTGTACACACATGCAAATGCACATACAGACGTGCACAGCATTACAATATTTCAGTCAACGACAGACTGCATGTACAATGGCAGTCCCATAAGATTGGTACCATACAGCCTAGGTGTGTAGTAGGCTATACTATCTAGGTTTCTATAAGTACATTCTATGATGTTCATACAACAACGAAATAGCCTAATGACTCATTTCTCAGAATGTATCCCCATCATTAAGCGACGCATGATAGCCCACATATACACACCTGCATGTGTATGCATATTTAAACATATGTATTTATACTACATTGTACCAAATCACATTGTTACATACTGTTATATATAATAGGCTCAATACAAAAGTGTTGTTCTGATATGAGCTGATCAAAGGAACTCACTTTCAAAAACTATGATACACGGGAGGCCGGCCCGATGGCATAGTGGTTAAGTTCATGCATGTTGCTTCAGCAGCCCAGGGTTCACAGGTCTGGATCCAAGGTGTGGACCTAGAACTACTCATCAAGCCACACTGTGGTGGCATCCCACATAAAATAGAGGAATATTGGCACAGATGTTAGCTCAGCGACAATCTTCCTCAAGCAAAAAGAAGAAGATTGGCAACAGATGCAAGATCAGGACCAATCTTCCTTACACACACAAAAAAGTATGACACATGGCCAAAACACTGACAATGCCAGATGCTAACAAGTTTGTGGAGCAACAGGAACTCTCATACATTGCTGGTGGAAATGCGAAGTAGTACAGTTACTTTGGAAGACATCTTAGCAGTTTTGTACAAAACTAAATATCCCCTACCATATAACCAGCAATCGCACTCCTTGGTATTTACCTAAACGAGCTGAAAACTATGTCCACTTAAAAACCTGTATATGAATGCTTATTGCAGCTTTATTCATAATTGCCAAAACTTGGAAGAAACCAAATGTCCTTTAGTAGGAGAATTGATAATGAAATTGGGGTACGTCCAGAGAATGGACTATTATTCAATGCTAAAAAGAAATAAGCCAATAAGCCATAAAAAGACATGGAGGAAACTTAAATGCATATTACTAAGTGAAATAAACTAATCTAAAAAGGGTACATACTGTATGATTCCAACTATATGATGTTCTAGAAAAGGCAAAATGATGGAGACCATAAAATGATCAGTGGTTTTCAGGGGTTAGAATGAGGGGAGATGTGGACTTTTTTAGGGCAGTGAGACTACTCTGTATGGTGCTGTAATGGTAAGTGCATGTCATTACACATTTGTCAAAACCCATAAAATGTACAACACTAAGAGTGAGCCTTAACGTAAACTATGGGCTTAAGTTAATAATGATGTGTCAATGTAGGTTCATCTATTGTAGCAAATTTACCACTCTGGTGTGGGAGTTTGATGGAGGGGAGGTGTGCATATGTGGGGACAGAGGATATATGGGAAATCTCTGTACCTTCTATGCAATTTGATGTGAACTGAAAACTGCTCTAGAAAATAAAGTATACTTTTTAAAGAAGTGTGACCACATACAACTTCAATTTTTCTGTCTCCGAGAACACATCAGTGGGAAACTAATGAAATAACATGAGGCCTAAAGCATAGAATGTTGAATGTTGATCATAGCTCTTGAGTCTCTCTAAAGAATTCCAAATTATTTCACCATAGTCGCCAAGATTCCAAAATACTGCTTCAAAATCTAGACAGTGCAGGGCTGGCCCCGTGGCCGAGTGGTTAAGTTCGCGTGCTCTGCTGCAGGCAACCCAGTGTTTTGTTGGTTCGAATCCTGGGCGCGGACATGGCACTGCTCATCAAACCACTCTGAGGCAGCGTCCCACATACCACAACTAGAAGAACCCACAACGAAGAATATACAACTATGTACTGGGGGGCTTTGGGAAGAAAAAGGAAAAAAATAAAATCTTTAAAAAAAAAAAATCTAGACAGTGCAATCTTTGTGAAAAGCTGATAACAAATGTGTCAAATATTCAGCCATTTTAGCTCCATCACTAAACCCATTTCAGGACAACTTGCAGTTTTTGCATTTTCAGAGGATGGTAAGCTTAATGACTTTCAGCAAGACTGCTCTTGCTAGAACTAGAAAAACATTTTTCTTAATACTTGCATTTTAGGAAATATAACTTTCTAAGTGATAATTTGCTTTCTAGGGAATATTAAGGACACCCCAGCTCTTTCTTTATTCCTATTTTTTAGAACGCATTTGAAAAACAGATAATAAAGACATCACCTCAAAGCTTAGGGTGTTGCTGTATACGACCCTCCCCAAGGTGGAATTGTATTTAATGGCTCACTTTCATTAGACTCCCAAAGACCTGCTGCAGCTGGACATTCCTTTTTCTTTTCTACCACTCAGAAAACATTCACAAGACATCTTTGCTAATGCTGACCATTCTGCTTTGTGTATTGAGATCCTAAAGCGTGCTAATTACCCTGGCTGGAATTCAAAATCTGATCTACTTTGCCAGGAATAAGACAGTGGTGCCTAGGATGAACGGAGGGAAAAAGCTAGCCTTCAGCTTGTTAAATCACCATGCTGGCCGCTTCATCATAGGAGTCTTTATGTCCCTAGAAGTCAGGAAAGATTTATGGGACTGCTTACAAATTAAAAGAGATGCTGAATAGGCAAGAGCAGTGGCTTCAACTTACTGTGAACACCGTTGAGAGAATTAGTTGTTTACTAGATTGGGAAGTTGCAAATACAATTGAGCACAATAAAAAATACGATAGTCTATAACAGCCTTGTACTTGCAAGAATATATATATATATATATATATATATATATATATATATATATATATATGCCTTTGCTTAATACTTCTCAAGCTTTCAGAGCTACAATGATCATTTTGGCGCACTCATCAATTTTTGCAACAATAGATATTTTTCAAATTGCAATAATTTCTAAATTGCTAGGTCTCAACATGTAAATACCAGATGCCAAAAAATACTCCAAGGTCCTGGCTTGATCATTTTGCAAATCTTTACTAAATATAAGAAAACATTTGGATCCTTTTTATTCTCTCTCATACACATGATTAACAAAGTTAATTGGCAAAGTTGAAAGTTTCCTTTTGGTCTGACTTCTCCAACAATGTGTCAATAGCTAAATCTTTGCTGCAATTGTCAAAAATTTGAATTTTTAATAAATCTTGCTACAGGTCCTCATTCACTATAATTCATGTTAACAAGATTCAATGAATATTGCATATGATCATTTTTCTTGTTATGTGAAAGCTACTCACTAATTTGGCAAAAGGTTTGCCCACATCTGATTTACTTAATACCCGAGTAAAATTAGATAAAATGAAGAGAATTATATATTAGCAAAATGTTCAATTTAGGTCCATGAGGCTGCTGATTCAGGCTTTCCAATAGAGCTGGCTGCTGAGGGTTGGCCTGGAGACAGCAACCACCCCCATTCTTTTTCCTCCTCTTTTCATCCTGCTCCAGGATAAACTCCCTCTTCTTTCACTCAGAGTTTGACCTCACCATGGTTTTCAACATATTTTCTTTCCATTCTAGGCCATTTTTACCACTTTACAAATTTTTATTAATACCCTCAAGCAATAACATAGGAAATACTGCTGAGCACCTAATATTTTGTTAATACTGAGTACTATTGACTTTGGCCAGAGTGTGTGGGACAGGGGGCATTCATGGAAAGGAATATAGCAAAAATGTGTACTCTATTATCAAAAACATACAATTTAGCAGGAGATAAAATATATAAAGAACACAATGGCAATACAACAAAGGGACTATTCAGTCAAATGCAGAATAATATCAGGCAGTATAAGAACTCTAAAAATTCTAAGAAAACACTCTGCCATACACCTACAGCCTAATATAGAAATGCATTTAGAATATAGTAGATTTATGAACAGTGCTAATGAATTTGAAATGAAATCTTGAAAATCTGCTACTAATAATAGATTTATTCTTAACTTATTCTAAAACAATAAATATAACATGGTAGTTTTCAGCGGCTGGAAAATTTCTGGAAAATAAGTGTAAGCCTAGTGAGAAAAAAATAAAATAGTTCCTAGACTTAAGAATTCATAAAATTTCATAAACTTTGGCCAAAGCAAATTAACTATTGTTTTGTTTGTCCAGGATTTTGTTTTGTTTTCTAGTGGATTTAAGTAAAACCGTTTTAGTACTCTGAACCTCTACTGTATTTTCATCATCATTACTTCACTTCATCATCATGATTTTAGAAGGGAGACAGATGGAGAAGTGTTTCTAAATAGCTCTTATTTTTCTCTATAGATGAGGCAAATACAGCAATGTTCCAGTACTCATGAAGCTTATACTTTGCCAGTGGAAGCTGAGCCCTGAGTACCACAATGTTGAGAGCCTGGATAGAGAAGGGAGGAGGCAGCAGGGGAGACGTTAAGGAAAAAATAGAAAAGCTTGTAACGCAGAAGCCCATTGTTTCAAGAGAGATGTGAGTATTTCAAGAAAGGGATAGTCAATTGTGATGAGTGACAATGAAAGGTGCAGTAAGTGGAAAAGAGAAATGTTCATTAATTTTGTCTACAGGTGTGTTGCCGTTGGTCACGACAATAGCCAATTTTACTGTGTGGTAGGAGAAAAAGCTAGACTAAATGTATTTTAGAATGAATGGCCATTTAGAAGTGGAGACTATAAGTGTAGAATAATCAAGGCATTTCACTCTGAAGAGAGATGAGTCGTAAGATGGTTCCTGAAGAGTTCTTGCAGAGCTAAGGAAAGTTGCTGTCATTGTTATTTATGTTTTCTTAAAATGGAAGATATTATGGCATATTTCTATGCTGTTGGTAGTGATCTATTGTAAGAAATTAGTGACTGAGGAATAAAAAGAGACAAAAGAAATAAATTTGCCCTTGAAGGGCAAGAGGTAATAGGACTGGTCTTTAATGGGAGCTGGGACATGTCATTCTCTCTTTTCTTTAACAGGAATGTGGGCAGAGTATCTGATGTTGATAGAGCTATAGAGGTTGTACATTTGTGTCTGATTCTTCTTTTCATCTCCAACAGTGCACTGCATAACAATCACTCAACAAATGGTTGTTCAGAGAGATACACAGAGGGTAAAGGACTTAAATTTATAACATTTAATTATTGGTTAATGGGGAAACTAGCAATTTGGAATTCCAACAAGGATCCAAACTTCTTTTCTGTTTTAATAAATTTTCCTTAAGACTATTCAGGAAATAACTCCCATCTGTATTTGAATTTTATTATCTTATTGAGATATAAATCACTCACATAAATAAAATGTCCCCATTTTAACTGTACAGTTCAATGAGTTTTGAAAAATAGATACAGCCCTGTTAAATTTATCCCTAAAATTTCACGGTTTTGATGCTAGCATAAGTTGTGTAATTTTAAGTTTATTTTTGAATTGTTCATTGCTAGTATATAAAAATGCATTTTACTTTTGTATATTTAATATGTATCCTGTAACTTTGCTAAATTTACATATTAGTTCCAGTATCTTTTAGGGAGATTGTGTATGGTGTCTGAGGCCTGCAGTCATGATATTGGTGAATAGACATTTTTAGATCTTTCTGCCCAATCTTTATGTATTTTATTTCCTTTTATTTGTCTTAACAGCAATTGCTATATACACTATGGGTCACTTGGTCATTGTGTATATTTCTTTTTATACACTGGCAAACATGATTTGTTAACATTGAAGATTTTTGCATGCAAGTTCATAAGAAATATTGGTCTGTAGTTTTCTTGTTTTTTACTCTCTTTGACAGGTTTTGGTATCAGAGTAACACAGGTCACATAAAATGAGTTGGAAAGTGTTCCCTTTAAAAAAAAAAAAATTTATGAGAGAGTCTGTATAAAACTGATGTTAATTTTTGTAAACGTTTGGCAAAATTCTCCAGCGAAACCAACTAAGCTTGTAAATTCCTTTTTTTAGTTTTCAAGGAATTGGCCCGTTTCTTCTAAGTTGTTGAAATTATGAGTATTAAGTTTAGTATTTCCTTATCGACACTTTGACGACTCCTGGATCTGTTGTGATACTCTGTTTCATGCCTGATCTTACTGCTCTGTGTGTTCTCTTTTATTATCTCTGTCAATCATGCTAGAGATTTATTGATTTTATTGAGTTTTTTTAAAGAACCAGATTTTTGTTTTATTAATTTTTGGTATTGTTTTCTTGTTTTAAATTTTATTGTCTTCTGTTCTTTATTATTTTATTCTTTCTGCTTGCTTTGGATAGATTTTGGTCTTCTTTTGCAAGTAGTGAGGTAGGAACATAGATTATTGATTTTATATATTCATCTTTTCTAATAAAAGCATTTAGTGCTATAAATTTCCTTCTCTGCATTGCTTTAGCTGCATCCTACATAATTTGAAATGTTGTATTTTGTTTTGATTCAGTTCTATGTAATTTTTCGTTCCCTTTGAGACTTCTTCTTTGACCCAGAAGAAAGCTTTTAAAAACTCCTTGTCTGCAAATTCTATCATCTCTATCATTTTAGTATTTATTTCTAGCCAATGTCTAAGATGGAATTTCCTCCTGGTTATGGGTCACATTTGCTGTCTTTGTCACATGACTACTAAATTTTAATTGGATACTAGATATAGTAAATTTCATATTGTTAAGTATCTGAATCTTGTAGCCTTTCTTTAGAGAGTTTTGGCTTTTTTTTTTTTCCTCTGCCCACAGGCAGTTAAGTTACACATGGATTGGCCTCATCCTTTTCTGGCTTTTTAAAAATGTTGTTAGTGTGGGTTTAGTGAAGCCTCTATTTGGCAACTAATTTAGCTCTACTGCTAAGGTATATACTCCTGATATCTCTCCTGAATGTCATAGGTGTACAACAGGGTTTCTACACTCTTGCTGTTTCTAATTGTAATGTTTTCCCATCTTGTATGACAATCAGTATTGTTCAGCCTATAGCTTCCTGGTAAAGGTATGTGGTGGGCAGCCTCTGAGATTGCCTCCAGTGATTCCCTTTCCTAGTTATTCATGTTTGTGTAATCCCCTGCTCTCGTAAGGATTGAACCTAATCAATCACTGCTAATGAAAAGGATATGGCAAAGGTGTTGGGATGTCATCTCCACGTTTGGTTACAAAAAGTTTGTGACTTCCAATTTGTTCTCCATCCCTCTTTTCATTTAAAGGTGATGCCAACGGGGGGAAATATAAAACCCTTTTTAGACATTATATCAAAGGTATTGTCTCAGAATTTTATAGAGTCACACAAAACACCCTATAAAGAGATTAAGATGTAGCTTACAGATCCTCTCAATCAAACGATAGGATGTCCAGAAAGCTTAAACGTGTGGTATTTATATTTCTCAGCAAGGGCTCAAGGTAAGCAAAGTTTGATCTTGAAGAGGTCAGTGAGTATGACGTCTAATGGTGTGAATCCCCATGAGATCTACAGAAGTCCCACAAAGTTTTTTGAGAGAATTACAACAGCAGAAACACTGGCGGTTTGACCTAAAAGGGACAGAGAAGGTACAAAAGAAAAGAGGAAAATGGATCCCCAAAATTCCAGTGAAAGAACACAGAATGAAAAAAGCTATTCAGTAACAAACAGATGCTACCTTTTATGAAAGAGGAAGGAAAATTCAGGGGGTGGAACCAAAAGCCAAGAAGGCATAGCTGAGAGCCATGGAGGATTGTTCTCAGTCCTGAGACCTAAGCAAGAATCTTTCAATATTTGGCCAGCTATATTTCAGAATTGCTATAGACACTGACTCTGTGGCTCTCATTTTTCCCCTTTTTGAATAGAAATCTCTATAGTGATTGTCCTACACCTCTCCCAACATTGTATGTTGGGTTTTCAGGAGACTGGTAACCTGTCTGTTTAGTTTCATAGGTCAAAAGATTAAGAGAAATGGATTTGAGGAGCTGACCTAAAGAACTACACTGAAGGAGCTTCATCCACACATGGATTTGATTCAGATGATGAGATTCTGGAATTGAGCTGATGCTATAATGGGATCATACTTTGGGGAACTTGGGAAGGGGTGAATGTATTTACATGTGGGAGGGAAGTGATTATTGAGAAACCAGAGGGCATACTGTGGTAGAAAGCCTATAAAATAATCCCCAATGATCCCCACTTCTTTGTATTCATACGCCTGTGTCTTCATTTCTCCTTGAATCTGGACTTAAACTAGTGAATATAATACATCAATGATGGGCCATCATATCCACAATTGGGTTGCAAAAAGACTGACTTCCATTTCTCTCTCAGGCTCTCTCTCTCTCACCTTTGCTCTCATTCTAGTTCTCCCTTACACAGTCTTGGAACTCTCACTCTGGGGAAAGAAAACTGTCATTCTTAGAGCTTCCCTATGGAGAGGTCTGCATGGTATGGAACTGATGTCTCTAGGCAACATCTAGTGAGGATCTAAAGCCTTCTAACAGCCTTGTGAGTGATCTTGGAAGCATGTTCTCCCTAGGAGAACCTTAAGATGACTGCAGCCTCATCTAACACCTTGATTACAGCCTTGTAAGAGTTCCTGAGCCAGAGGCATTCAATTAAGCTGTTCAGTCAAAGATGCTAATTTCTGCAGTCACTTCACTACATAGCTTTATCTTTATCTTTACTCTGCCTTGCAAATTCAAGCTGATTGAGTTTCTATGAAGTGTGATCTCAAACTAAAAGCGTCAATTATCTTTTCCTTCTTTCCTCTCCCTCTCTCCCTCATTCATTCTTTCTTTCTTCTTTCTTCCCTTTCTTTTTTTCTTTCTCCTTTTTAAATTATAGGAAGACAAGTTCAGAACCAAATATTTCTTCAGGAATCAAAATAGAAGTTCTCTCATCCATCAGGTTTTCAATTTCAGTTTAATGAAAATTCAGTTTAACTCCTAGAAGTTTGGTTTTATTCTTCTTCAGTAGTGCTACTAACTTTAAAACTGTCTTTAGTTTCTTTAAACATAGAAAACACAGTTTCTTTTAGTGTCTCCATCTGATAATTCCAATACTCACAGCTCTATTTCCACAGTTTGTTGATTTTATTGAGTCTTAACCTTGAAGACTAATTTACCTCTACCTCTAGTTATCTTTGACTATGTGCTGGAAATTTTATTTGAAACTATTTGTACAACTATGACTGCAAACACAAAAACTTATTTCAGAACTACATTGAGGATAAGTTCTTTAAGAGAGGATTGTGTTTTCCCTCTCTGGGCACAGAGGTCATTATCAAGCCAAGATTACCTTAAAACAAATTGAAGGATTGAAATTCCTGGAAGATCTATAAGATTGGAATCAGGCAATATACTCAAGAGATCAATGACAGTCATTCCACAAAAGACTATTTCTCTTCCGATTTACTGTGACCTTGAGAGAGCAGCCATTTGTTACTCCATTTTTATGAGCATGGCTGCTGTGAGACCCTCTCCCTTGTTTCTGTCATTAGTTATTATTTCCTCAGGCTCCATAAGGCCATCAAGATGAAGATGTTAATTTACCTTAAAGGAAAACCACATCCAAGCTTCTTACTTCTCTTTATTTTATTTTTCCTTTCACTTGTCTTCTGGTAATTCCTTCTTGTTATGTCATCCCTTTCATTCATTTAAAAGTGTGATATTTTAAAAAATATTTTATTCATTGTTTTTAGATTTTTCTCCAGCATGAGTGTTGATTTGCATAGCCTAGCCTGCTGTTATGAACAATATGAAACAATCTAACTTTTTGAGGCCTTAATTTTCTCCTCTGTAAAATGGAGATAATATTTAAAGTTTCACAATGCTATTAATTAAATACATTGAGATAATATATGGAAAATTACATTGCAAAATATAAAGTATTTTTCAAATATTAATAAAATATAATTTATTAATTCAAAAAACATTTATAGAGGGCTTTTAATGTGCCTGGCAGTAAGCTATGCAACTTATAGGAACTATAAGATGGCTAAGACACAGCCCATGCTGTTAGAAGAGCTTGTATTAAAATGTAGGAAGCAAACACATGGATCAAAAATTACTAAATAATGTAATAAATAATCTAATTTTGACAAAATATATAAATATTCTAATAAATCTGTACAATAATGAATAGTCTAATAATTGCTTGGAGAAGTCAGAGAAAGCATCATAAAAGTTATGAAACAGCTCAGTTTGAAAGTTTGGGTGATGTTTCACTGGTTGGAAAAGAAGTATAAGTTCATTGCCTGGAGACAAATTTTTTTGTCCAAACCCATAAATGTAGAAGGGAAATGGTATATTTGGGGAAAGACCTAAAACTTCAATGATACTAGGGCTCTTGTAAAGAAATAGCAAGGAATGATGCAAGTAGGATAATCTAGACTATGATTATGGAAGGTTTTATACAAACACTTAAGGCATTTGAACTTAAATCTACAGACATAAAGAGTAATAAAATTTTTATTTAAAGGAATAAGAGAATAAACTCATGTATGCAAAAGTTGTATTTGCTGACAAAATGAAAGACAGCGGAAAAGCTAGAAACAGTACAGTGAGCAGTCAACTTAAGGTGCAAAGTGTTTGATGGCCAAACACTCGAATCCATGTGTGATCACCATTCAGGTAAAAGGTGATACAATTCTCAACTTTGGCCATGGCTGAGGGCTTCTGAGAAGAGAAGATAGATTCAAGTACATTTAGAAGGTAGAAATGTCAGAACTTGATTAACTAGTTTGAATGGTAGTGGAATTAGAAGCAGAACAAGTTTGGAGACAAGAGCTGGTCAGCATCATGGCAGAGTGAGCTCTTCCCATAGACTCTCCCCCCAAGATACGATGAAAAGGACACTCGTAAACCAACAGAGGACACTCACACAACACTATAGACATCTGAGAGACCCATGCAGCCATATGTCTGAAGGTGGAGCTGCTGGACCCTCTGGGAGGCAGTGGAAAGAAGACAGGGGATCCCCTCTCCTTCCTCCAATGGCAACAACCCAGGGCAAGGGATCACACATGGCTCTGAGCAGAGAGGGGGGAGGGGGCAGTCCTCTGTGGGAACACCTTGACTCTCCAAGTTGCCTCTTTGCACATGGGAAAGCTCCACATTGAGGAGGCTAAGCAGTCATGGGGCATATTCACCAAGCCAAGCAGCCCAAGAAAGCATACAGTGAGAGCAGAATGGGAGAACCCCCAGGATTGTGCACACAAAAGAAAGTGCCCCATCCCCCACCTGGTGCAACAGCTTGGCCAGTTGGCCAGAGCAAGGGACCCCTCCCAGAGTGCTGGCACATATGTGTGTAACGCAGTGGAAGACAGCATGCAAAAACAGAGGGGTTCTGTCAGCATAGATCCCAAAGGACAGGCACAGCTGCTGGGGATTGTGGTGGGTTCAGAACACATAGCTGCTCACCACCCCACGGTGGCAGGCAGAATCTGGGACCAGATATTACCACTATGTAAAGGCAAAAATTCACCCCATCAAATAGTATGAAGAGGTATATAAATACTCCAGACCAGAAGGAAAATGCCAAGCTCCAAGAAATCAATCCTGAAGTCACAGAAATTTATAATCTAAATGACAGAAAATTCAAAGTAGCTATCAAAAACACCCTCAATGAGTTACAAGAAAACTCAGACAGACAGTTCAATGAAATAAGGAATAAAATTAACGAACATATGGAATTCTTCACAAAAGAGATTGAAACCATAAAGGAAAACCCAATCATAAATGTTGGAGATGAAAAACACAATGAACAAGATAAAGAAAAATCTGGAGTCCTTAAATGACAGAGTTGATAATTTAGAAAACAGAATTAGCAATTTACAGGAAAGAAATATAGAAATGCTTCAGATGGAGGAGCAGAAAGAATTAACACTAAAAAGAAATGAAGAAATTCTCCAAGAAATATCCAACTCAATTGAGAAATGCAACATAAGGATTACAGGTATTCCAGAGGGGAAAGTGAGGGAGAAGGGAGCAGAGAGCTTTTTCTAACAATAATAGCTGAGAACTTCCCAAACCTGGGGAAGGAGCTGGAACTACAATTAAAAGAAGTTAATCGAACTCCTAATTGCATCAATGTAAAAAAGACCTTCTCCAAGGCCTATATTAGTAAAACTGGCAAAAGTCAAGGACAAAGAAACAATATTCAGGGCAGCAAGGCAGAAGAAAATAACCTACAAAGGAGTCCCTATGAGGCTGTCAGCAGATTTCTCAGCAGAAACCTTACAAGCTAGGAGAGAGTGGAATGATATATTCAAAATTCTGAAAGACGAAAACTTTCAGCCAAGAATATTCTATCCAGTGAAAATATCCCACAGATATGATGAAGAAATAAAAATTTTCTCAGATAAACAAAATCTGAGGGGGGTTCATTGCCACAAGAATCCCCCCAACACAAGAAATGACCAAGAAGCCCCTCATACCTGAAAAAAATAAAGGAACTTTTTACAAAGCCTTTAGCAAGGAGATAAACAGGCAAACCCAGAAAATTGCAGCTCTCTATCAGAACAGGTTAGAAAACACTTAATTATAACATTAAAGATAAAAGGAAGGAAAACACCAAAATGAACTATAATCACTTCATTTCAACCATAAAGTCACCATACAAAATGGAGTAAGTTGTAACAACAATACTTAGACAGGGAAGAGGAATGGGATGGAACCTGGTTAGACTAAGGAAACAACAGGCTATCAAAAAATGGACTATCTCATCTACAAGATCTTTTATACAAACCTCAAGGTAACCACTAAACAAAAAATCAGAACAGAGACACAAATGATAAATAAAGAGAAAACTGAGAAAACCATGATAGAGAACCACCAAACTGAATTGGGAGTCTGAAATACATGGGGCAAGAAAGAAGGGAAATGCAGAACACCTGGAAAACAAGTGATAAAATGGCAGCATTAAGCCCTCATATATCAACAATCACTCTAAATGTAAATGGATTGAATTCTCCAATCAAAAGACACAGCATGGCTAGATGGATTAAAAAATGAGACCCAACATTATGCTGCCTCAAGGAAACATATCTCAGGTCTAAAGATGAACACAGGTTCAGAGTGAAGGGATGGAAGACAATACTCCAAGTTAATGGCGAAGAAAAGAAAACAGGTGCTGCCATACTTATATCAGACAGAGTAGACTTCTGTCTGATATAAGGGACATAATTTAAGAAAAAAATGATGAAGGGACATAATTTAAGAAAAAAATGTGGTCCTTTTCATCGTATCTTGGGGGGAGAGTCTAAGGGAAGAGCTCACTCTGCCATGATGCTGACCAGCTCTTGTCATGGATGGACCTTGAGGGTATTATGTTAAGTGAAATAAACCAGACATAGAAAGACAAACACTGTATGATTTCATTCATATTTGGGAAATAAACAAACATATGGACAAAGAGAACTGATTAGTAGTTACCAGAGGGGAAGGGGGTTGGGAGGTGGGCATAAGGGATAAAGGGGCACATACGTATGGTCACAGACAAATGATAATGTACAACTGAAATTTCACAATGTTATAGAATATAATGACCTCAATAAAATAACAAATTAAAAAAACTGAAAGTAGAAAAGTTCACCCAGAAGACATATAGTGTTAGGAATGAAAAGGGAAAAATATGGAAATTGAGGACAAGAATATTTAAGGGACAAGAAGAAACAAGGCACAAGGAAAGTGTTGAGACAGTATAGGCTGAATCAGAAAGAGAACTGAGGGAAGCTAGATTTGAGAGAGGTCAACGTTGAAAGGTGCAGGAAAGTGAGGCTGGAACAAGTTGGCCCTTAGAACCAGCAGTTTCAGCAAAAATGTTAGGGTTGAAGTGAGACTGAAGTTGATTTTATAGCAAAAGGATGGGGAAATGTACAGGTAGAAAGTGTAAATCTCTTTTAAAAAGTTTTAAATGTAATTTTAAGAGAGAGTGGAAAGATAAAAGGATCATTTTTGGAATATGAGTGGTTGCAGCCTACTTTTTTATTTGAAGGGAGGAGTCAGTGAAGGAAGTGACCTTGCAGGCAAAAATGAAGGGACATAATTTAAGAAAAAAATGTGGTAAAAAAAAATAGAGATGTTTCCTTGTTCAGGTTCTTGAAATGGTTCCAATATTTCCAAGTCCACAAGCCTATGTTTAGGAGTGATTTGTAACTCATAGGGTGGTAAGTGTTATCATGGACGTTAGAAGTAGACTTAAAATTGACTATACAATAAAAAGATAATGGCTCAGTTACGGTACCATAACATAAACAGTCAGACCTCGCATAAATGTGGTTATCGGGGGTAAATTGCCATTTAGCCACTGGACAGGCTGCTGGATGTGAATGGAGACAAGAATGAGACAACAATTCTGCTATCATGGGATTCACATTGAGTGTATTTTAATCACATCTCAAATAATTTTAAAAGTTTTTGAAGTGTGCACTAAAATACTTTTCTGTAACATTTTCCTTAGGTTTGTTTTTTAATAAATATATTCAAATACTACAATATTTAAAAGGATAAAAATTCTTCTCTCTCTCCCGTCCCTGTTTTCATTCACCCATTTCTCTCCTCTGGGGCCATCAGTGCTGTCAGTCTCATTTGTACTAGTTGAGATAATATGTGCTCACATAAGAAAAATGCTTACAAACGCACATCTATGCACACACACAATCATATTACATAGATGGTAGCATTATATACACATAGTTAAGTGTCTTGCTATCTCATTTAACATTATATCCAAGAAAGAGTTCCATGTAGGCATGTAGCTAGCTTATCAAATTTTTTTTGCTTCATAATATTTCGTTGAATGATTATAACAATGTATTTAATCAGTTCCACATGGATGGACGCTTAGGCTATTCCAAGTCTTAAGAATTATGAAAAGAATTCAAAGAATTGTGCATATGTCATTTTACTGTCTAATCTTTTAATTTATTCTTTACCTTCAATGTCATTTTGCTTGCTTTCTCACGTTGCTTCACTATATATTTTTTAACTCTATTCTATTTTTGGTTAATATCATTTTGGGGGAGTATTTTTTCCTGCTTCCTTATGGTTGCTTACTGTTGCTTCGTTTTCATCTGTTGCCTTGCTGTATCTTTAAGAGGTATTTTATCACTACTTTGTTCTTCTATTAATAAAGGCATTCGCTTAATTCAGTTTTTCTTAATTCTTGGCAAAATGTTTGGTCACAGTTGCATCAGTTCTCTGGCAACAACTTTCTGTTTTCTCATTTGCTATTTGTTTTTTCTCTTCCACCATTACTTTTGTTGTTTTCTTGTACATATCTAGTGCTGATTAGTTATTGATTAAATAAGGGGAGTTTCTGCTGGTCCAGATATTTGCTAGAGGCACTGGCCAGGGCCATACTCTGGGGAATCAGAATATTATTCAGATGACTGAGAACTGTAGAGGCGAGTTCTTTCAGATTTTACTTCTCTCCACAAAGTTTGTATTCTATTTCACTATTGGCACTGAATGTCTCTCTCTTCCTTTTCTTTCAGGGGTAGACTGCTTCCTGAAAATATGGATATTTTTGTATATTTTCTCATTCAGCCCTAATTCCTCTGAAACTCTGAACTAAACCAGGTCTGCTTCTTGATTTCAGTTTTTTTTTGCTATTTCTTTTGGTGTGTATGTGAAGAAGACTGGCCCTGAGCTAATATCAGTTGCCAATCCTCCTCTTTTTGCTTGAGGAAGATTGCCACTGAGCTAACATCTGTGCCCATCTTCCTCTATTTTATGGGGGATGCTGCCACAGCATGGCTTGACAAGTGGTGCTAGGTCTTGGCCCAGGATCTGAATCTGCAAAGCCCGGGCCGTCAAAGTGGAGCACGCAAACTGAACTACTGTGCCACTGGACTGGACCCTGATTTCAGATTTTTAACCCCTTTTTCTCATGGCATAAAATAAGTTTTGGACTGGAACTTCAGTGTTGCTCCTCAACTTGAAATGAATAATCTCCAGGCTCCTTGGATCTCTCTCAAACGTCGGAGCATTTGATTCTCTGAAGATAACATTTCAAGTTAGCTGGCTCTTTGTCCCACTTAATCTCGGGCTATCATTTTACTTTCAATCCCAATCAATCTCAGACATCACGGCAAATTCTTCATATATAGTATCTCAATTTTTCCTCGCAATATTATTCCTCACATTTTAGGGAATAAGAAGCTAAGGCTTAAAAAGTCAGTTCATTTTCAAGGTCAGACAGATTATAAATAGCTAAGTCAGATATTCAAAACAAACATAGGTCTGACTCTAAACACCATGCTTTTTACCATAAACAAAACTGGTTTAGAAATTCCCTGATTATAAAAATAAAGATAATTTTGAGTGTTGAGGGTATCAGCCAACCTATATCAAAGCTAGAAACAATAAAGATAATAGATATAATGCTGTGATATTTCTACCATAGACGCATTTTAAATTTTAATCATTATCAGCTGAGCCATGCGCTGATGCAGACTACTTAATTTGCAACTAAAAGGCCTCACCTTTCATGGATTGATTTTGCTACACACAACCACAGCAGCTAAGGACCACTACAAAAGACAAATTTTAAAAATGAATCTATAAAGACTAATCATCAACTGGCTAAATTCTTAATCACACAGGAAAATAAAAATCAGCATTCCACCTTCAATTTGACCTGGAAAAAAAGCATCACAGCACATCCTGGTAATAAATCAAAACTCTTCAAAATGTTGCTAAAGAAGTCCTACACTGAACAAGGCAGTGTATTTGGGATTTCAGAAGCGGTACTGTAAATTCGGAGAGACTCTCTTTCAAACACAGTTGCCTTTCATCAGTGCCCCAAATGCCAGTGTTCTGTTTACAAAACAATGAAATGGGCGATTTGATTTGAAGTCTGTCTCACCTTACTTCAGAGGAGGGAGAACACATTTTTCCCCCTTATTTGGTTCACATGTTCAAGTCAGTCTTTGTTATTGTCGTTGCTGTTGAACAGGGATTTTTTCGAAGCCTAAAAGGAAATGCTTGCCATGTTAGAAAATGCCTGGAGTTCCTTTGCTGCAAGTGGGGTAAGTCACTATGTAAATCCAAGCTGCTGTTGTTAATGGGATCTATTCTCACAAAACGTCCTTGTATGAGCTGCCTTTTTGCTGAGGCTGCCTAGAGAAGGGAGGGAAGTGGAGATTTTACTCCCGCCTTAAAAGGAGATAATCAGTCTGCAGGCGGCTGCATGGTGGCATGAGCAAATGGGACTAAGTGTAGCACACGGTTTTCCGCACAGAACAACACCAAACAAGAATGAACCAGATAAAGATCTTGTGTACAAGGCATGTTCTAAAGAGAAGCTTTGGGTTCCTAACTCCTCATGTTTATGCAGGAAAATCATGGCATGCTTAAAATTAGATTTTTCTCCACAGGAACAACTTACTATAATGTGGAAGTATAATTTTAACATTTCTACTGCCCCAAATCATCTAAATCAATTGGATCAATGTTAAGATGTTGCAGGCCAAAATAAATCCATGTTCTTTGATGCTGCACCATCAATCCTAAGATCAGAGTCAATTCTTTCTTATCAAAGAATTTGCCTAAGGTTCAGAGTCAACATATACTTTTTACTCAGCTCTAAATAGGAAATGAGTTTTTAAAAGGAGGAGGTAGGCTTAAAGCGGTGTTGAATTAGTCACAAGAAATGCTTTATTTCAGGTTTTTCATATCCCTTTATTCAGCTCAATTTTACCGTGCAGTTGAAAAATATTTGGCACACCCATGGAATTTGGAAAATATGTTGCTTCAAGTCTGTGGTTTTTATGATGAAATCAGGATAATTTCAGCTCAGTCTGATTTTCAAAGATAAATACTTTCTTGAAAAATACTGCCAGATACCACAGCTTGCTGAGGGAAAAGTGAGAGATGCTAAAATTCATTTCAGAATACCCCCTGCATATGTTTGGGAAAAAAGTATTAGCAACAACAAGGGCTTTCACTCTCGTAAGATGTTCAGCGGCTTAGCTTTGGCTTCAGAGAGTCTATTCCCTGTTCTTGTCACCTACTCTAATATCGGGAGGCAGCTGAGTGGACTCCAGAATAACCATATTGCAGGACAAAAGAAAGGAGATGGGGATGGAAGAGTTCCAATTTCAGCCCAGTGGAGCCTGTGAGCTGGTGCCAAAGATAACAGAGTAGCATCAAAGGCTGTATGGGACAGCTGCACTGGCAGGGAGCTACAAAGGCAAGAGAGAGAAGGACAGAGAGAGAAGGCAGGCGAGAAGAAAAGGGATCCTGAAATCTATGTATTTTATGCCATGAGGGACTCTCTCAGACAGAGGGAGAAAGGAGAGGAAAACAGAGGACGTGGGTAGAGGAAGAAAGGGGATTGGGAGTAAAGGGAGAGGAGAAGAGAGAGGAAGAGGGAAGGAGAAATAGAAACAGAAGAAGGGAAGGAGGGTGGGAGAGAACAGCATAGGAGAGTGACAGAGAGCAAGATTGTTTGACTAATTTAAAGGGTTCTAAAAGCAAAGAAATGATCAGTAAGAAGTTGATCAGAAATTTAGGTTCTTTCCCAAGCAATTTAAGACTGTGACAATCAGCTCTTTTGTCAGAATTTCCTTCAGGGTCTTCTTGTTAAATAAATCAACTCCCAAGATAAAAATTACAAAACTCAGAGAAATCCCTACTGAAAATGAGTCAATTCTAACAGCATTAGGGAATTTATAGGAATGTGTGTGTGAGTGTGTGTGTGTGTGTGTGTGTGTACATGCTTCAAAGGGTTGACTGAACATATTACAGAAATGATCAATTTGGAAAGATTAGTTTAGCTGATAGAAAAATAATAGGTAGAATACCTGGTCTATAGCCATGGTTCTCACTGGGCACAATTTTTGCCCCCTAGGGGACATTTGGCAATGTCTGGAGACATTTTGATTGTCATGAGTGGGGAGTACAACTGGCATCCAGTGGGGAGAGGCCAGGAATGCTGCTAAACATCCTGCAACGTACAGGACAGCACTACAAACAATTATCTGGCCTGAACTCTTGGCCAGAGGAGGCTGAGAAATCCTGATCTATAGTTAGAGAGACCTCTGTTCACATGAGTGTTCAGCACTTCACTAGCTGTGGGACCTTGGCCAAGTTATTTTAGTTCTTTGTGTCTCAGTTTCTTCACTTGTAAATCGAAGATAACATATCTCCATAGAATTAAGAATTCTAAGAATTAAATGAGATTTCATATATTATGAAAATCCGTAGCACTATGTCTGGCACTAGATTGGCATGCAATAGATATTATTTTCTTTTCCTTTCCTTCTTGAGTGTATGCAGGGAATGGAGTAAAATAAAGCAAGAGCAAATAACGAATAAAATACACATTGATTTTTTTCTTCTACTCTGTCTGGCAAATTCTATGAGTTGGAAATAATGTCATAATTTTCATAGTACATAAGGATGCCACAAATTCTTGCCCATATAAATAAATAATAGAAATAAATATCCATGACAATTAAGTGAGAGGGGATTTTCTTATCTAGATATATTAATGAGCAAAATATAACATTTTAAATTGCTTTACATTTATACTTTGCAATTTAACGGCTTTTCCCTTCACCAAAATGCTAGATTTTGTTCCTTTCTATAGTCACAGTTCCTCTTTCTGCTGATTTATCACACATGCACTAATCTGTTTAGGACCACATTTCCCACTGAACTATAAGATTGTGGAACTAAATGAAGACCACCCAAATGAGAACAAGCGCAGGCTATTTATTCAGAGCTTGCTAAAGCAGGGGAGTCAGCCAACGTCACTCGCATTTGGCAGACTCAAAGGCAGGCAGAGCAGTGGAAAAGCTTTATAGTAAAAAAAAAACCCAGGAAGACGTCAGGGATGCCCTGATTGGAGTTATTGGCATGGGAAAGCTGGAGGTGGCTAACTAGAAATGGGATATCCTATGTGACTGGTTAGGAAATTATATTTGGGTTTCTCTGGTTGGTCCCAAATTGGAACCAGGGACAAAAATTAGAGGAACTACCAGTTATTGGTCAAATCCTGACTGTTTGAGGCCAAAGGCTACAGAGGGTGTGGTTTGGCTTCCTGGGCTGGTTGCTGAAGATTGTGAGTCAGGCTTCTATTTTAATAGACCGTCTGGCTCTTGTCCATTTGTATATTCAGTCGCTCAAGTTCCTTGAAAACAGATACCATGTTTGCCTTGCTCTATTTCCAAAACTGAGTTGAGCAAGTTAAAAACAACAACGAATAGAAAAATGCAGAGAAGAGCTGACCTGGTGATGTTGCGATTAAGTTTGTGCACTCCACTTTGGAAGTCCAGGGTTCGTGGGTTCAGATCCTAGGCACAGACCAACGCACCACTCATCAAGCCATGCTGTGACAGTGTTCCATGTACAAGATGGAGGAAGATTGGCACAGATGTTAGCTCAGGGACGATCATCCTCAATCAAAAGATTGGCAACGGATGTTAGCTCAAGGCCAATCTTTCTCTCAAAAAAAAAAGCACAAATAAATGCCCACAGTGAGTAAAGGACTTGTATTCTAATTTTCATCCCAAGCTTATCTACTCATCTTAGAGATCTCAAATAGAATCGATTAGGGAGAAAAATAGGACAATAAAATAAAAGCAGGCCTTATGTCCAAATACATCACATAGATCCAGGAAACATGCATTCATTTTATTCAAAAAATTTGTTGAATACTAAATACAGATCAGACCCTGTGCCTGCATGGATTTCAAATTTCATTGAGAGACACAGACTCATAAGAAGACAATTATAGACTTCTTCTCCTGGCCATGATGGAGTAACAAACTAGAAATATATTCTTGCTTCAGAGTTAAAAAGCTAGACAAAATTTATAAAATAGTTGTCAACCGTTGAACAATAGGCAGCCCAGCAGAGTGACACTTTGAGAAGGGAAACAGAGAAGGTAAGCACTAAAATTGCCCCACTTACAGTCTGGGGATAGTATTAGGCAACAGAGCATGGAGGCAGAATCCAAACAGGACCCAGTGAAGTCCCTAAGTCGGGGAGACAGAGTGTATACAAAGGGATCCCTCAAGTCTTCAGCAGAGCACTGGTCAGCACATGTGTGTAAGGAAACTACCTAAAGCTGGGGAAAGAAACACAATCAACAATCATTAGTGGTCACAGAGGGGTGGGACTAGTTTGTGTTCTCACCAACCAGAGTGAAAAGACCTCATAACTCTTGCAGAATAGAACAGACTCTTCAGAAATTTCCCCTTGGTAGTCAGGACAACAAACACAAACTATGAAAGAGAAAAAAATGGATATATCAGACTTCATCAAAATTTAATATGTTTTCTCTCTCGATGTTGTTAGGAAAATGAAAAGGCAAGCCACAGACTGGGAGAAAATGTTTGCAAAAAAAAATCCTACAAAGAACCTATATCTAGAATATATAAGGAATTCTTACAATATAATAATAAAAAGACAAATAAGCTCCCTCCCCAATAGGCAAACAATTCACACACTTCCCCAAAGAAGATATTTAGATAGCAAATTAGCATGTGTAAAGTTGCTCAACATCATGCATCACTAGGAAAGTGCAAATCAAACCACGATCAGATACCACTACATACCTATTAGAATGGCTAAAATTAAAAAGGCCGCTCATCCAAGTGTTTGCAAAGACACAGAGATTGGAAATCTCATACTCTGTTAATGAGAATGTAAAATGGTACAACTATTTTGGAAAACAGATTGGAATTAGCTTCAAAAATTAAACATATACCCATATAACGATCCAGCCATTCCACAATCTGGCAAGGAAAATGAAAGCATGTCCACACAAAAGCTTATACACAAATTTTAATTACAGATTTATTTGCAAACCAACTCCTATCAACAGGTAACTGGATAAACAACTTGTGATATATCCATCCAATATGAATTCTACTTGGCAATTAAAAGGATCTAACATTGCTACATGTAGCCACATGAATGAAACTCAAAATAATTGTGACGATTGAAGTTAGCCAGACTAAAAACGGACCCATATTCTATGATTCCACTTACATAAATGTTAAAAAATACAAACTAACTTATTATGACAGAAAGCAGATCAGTGGTAGTTTGGGGATGATGTGGGAGAGGTAGAGAGAGGGATGGATTATACTGGGACATGAGTAAACTTTAGGGGGTGAGACATGCTCATTATCTTGATTGTGGTGATGGTTTCATAGGTGTTGACATATGGCAAAACTCACAAAATTTTACACATTAAATATGTACTGTTTTTTGTACATCAATTATGCTCTAATAAACCTCTGTATAAAGGGGATGCTCGTAAAGCACAGAGGTAGAGATATTAAATATATGCTCCTGAGGGCCCCTAACTATAGCAGGGTGATATCTGGACATTTGTATGGAATAGGGGAGCTCTAATGTAAGCCTTTAATGATAAGCAGGTAGACAATCATAGCTAGGTAAAGTCATAGAAGCAGTGTGTAGGGCAAATGAGCTGAGCACAACTCACTGATGGGATATACTGCAAGTTGTATGTAGGGAACTATAATTAGTTCAGTGTTGCTATATCATCAGGGAAAAAGTGAGAAATTAGACTAAAAAGGTAATCCAGGTCCAGTTCTTGAGTGTATGTCATTCAAGTTGTTGATATTTTAGAAAGTAACAGTCCATTGTAGGTCTTTTAGGAAGAGAAAGACTGATCTGTTTTAGAAAGCTCGTAGTGATAACTGTATCGAGCAGTGATACATGGAGCAGACTAGAAGAATTAGGATGCCTTCAAGGAAGTAAAGGAATATAATGACTGCCTGACCTGAAACAGCAAGAGCAGGAAAATGACCTCAGTTATTAGATATTGGAGTGGGTGAGTTTGGTGGATGAAGAAAGGAAGGATGACGGAAAGAGAGAGCTATCTGAATACGTAAATCCCTGGATGCCATTGCCTTCTTTCATATTTTACAACCCCTTCTCTCTTTGAAATTCCCTAAATTATTTTCTTTTAATTAAAAACAATCTGCACATGTGGAGATTATTTTACTGGCCAGCATTCTTTTTCATTTACTTCTTTATAAATTCTAACAAAACACTGTTTAGTCATAATCAGTTTTAATTTATATTATTAACCTCTTGTACTTAAGTAGTAAGTTCTTTGAGGTCAGTGTCGGTGGACTTTCTCAGCTCTCAATCTCCCTTGCCCAAACTAAATTTTCAATAAATATTTATTGATTCTTCAGCAACCACATAAGGAAGCCAGCATTCCCAATCTTCAGTGTTCAGTTATTTTTTTATTTTCTTCTTTAAGAACAGCCTTATTTCTTTGACTCTCCTTGGTTTTATAAAATCATTTTTATACTAAGCTTTAGTCACCTTTTTTCTTTTTATGATGAGATATTCTTGTCTGTTCACCTTAATGAAATTAGCAGGCTTAATACTAATTAAGCCTGCTAATTTAGTACTCCAACAATCAGAGAATATATGACTGAATTTACAGCAAGGTCTATGATTGAACTATTTCTGCTTACAGTTGGGTAGGCAAGTGATTGATTTGATTTACCTTGGGTAGCAGATAATTTTAAGATGTGCAAAGAAAGTTCAAAAACCATGAAGAAGTAAGCATGACAAAGAAATGTGAATTCAAAATTATACATAAAATTAAATATGCGGTTCAGAGACACATTTTTGAAGAGGTTGAATATGGGTAGGGGTTGATTTCATATGCTGACTTTTTAGTATGGGTTGGGTTTAAGGTGTGGAGAATAGGGAAGCAGAATTTGCCATCCCAAAGTCCCAAACCACTACCTCCAATAGCCTCTTTTGTCTTTAGCTGAAGGTGATATTTAAGGTGGTGGCTTTAGCCATTTTGGCAAGTTACCCAGTTTTCCTGGGTTTCTCCCATGTATACATGTTATTAAAATTTGATTTTCTCCTATTATTCTGTCTCTTGTCAATTGAATTCTTAAATCAGCCATAAGAACATACGAGGGTAGAGGAAAGTTTCCTCCTCCTCTATAAGAACTTTTAACATAACCAATAAAATGTAACTCATCTTATTTTCATATATTAAGTATGTGAATACTGAAGGCAAATTTATAAGTTTAGTAAAATAAACAGGCTTATATTGCTAGTCAACTGAGATTTTTGAAGCATTAGTCCCTTTTGAATTAATCATCACAAGCAATAGATATTGATTTGTAAATGGACCCTTTCTTCTGAAAGCAATATCTATATCTGTTTTATTAAAAATGATACTTTTTATACATCAAAATTTAATTTATCACTCTCTCTCTATATAACTATCTCTATCTATCTATCTATCATATTGTAAAATTGGCAAATCACTCAGGTCATGAAAACAAAAAGCCTTTGCCTAAGGTTACCTAGAAATTTCAGGCAAGAGTGTTGGTGGGCCTTCACTCTCCCAGTTCGTTGCTGTTATGTCCACATTTTGTGTGCAGACTCTGTTTTAACATGGCAAAGAGTCCGTGCACATCTGTATCTTTGGCCTCACTTGGTAGTTCCTCCCTGTGCTCTGGCTCCTATAACCTTTTATTTGCTATGTCTGGATTAATAGCTCTGTTCCAATAACAAACTAGAATGTTCGCCAGGCAACTTCAATATCCTAAGGAAAACATGGTCCAAGCAATCTATTTTCTGACACTCATTCACACTTGCCCATCCACAGTGATGGAAAAAGTGACACAGTATAGATCTGTAAGTGACAGATTCCCAGCCAAGTCTGTTTCCCCAGCCCCAACATCACTCAGCAACTCAGACCAAGGAATTTGCTGATGGCTTCCTCTACATATAGACACAGGCCCGATTTTAAACACATTTTGTGAAAATCAAAATGACACAAATGTCCGAAGAATCCATACATGAATAGAAAGTCATTGCAAAATAGCAAGAAATAAAGGGCAACACTCCCAAATCACACCCCGTGATGTGTCGGCTTGTCTGAGCTAAATGAGATGATTTCTATTATCTATAGTCTATTGTCGCCCCATGTACTGAAAGACATCCACAAAATCAAAAAGATGCCAAAAAACAGACATCAAATGAAATTCAAAACAGGAGATAATCAGTGTGAATTGATAAGAATCAAGCTAGGCAATTCTGTAACACACACATGATGGAAGATTGTAAGACTGATAGAGTCAGATGACAATAACCGATTAAAGTAAACAAGTTAATATTTTCAGAATAATTTGTTTAGCGATGTTACACAAATCTCCGAACTATAAAAGACAAAGCATCTTCGTAATCTAATTACTTCAAAAATTCTATTACCATAACAATTCAATCCAATTGTTTGTCTGCTATAATGTTTGAGAGCTTCAGTTGCCATGGTGGCAAAATCATTAGAAAAAGTAGCTGTTCACTTTTATAAAATGCTTTTTGGGGTATCATGCAGAAATGAAATATTTTGATTGAATAAAAATGGTTGCTATAATATCTTAGTATGAAAAATAAATACTCTATAAACAATCCCAAGAAAAAAACTTTTGAGTAATTAATTGTTTGATATTTACAGTGGAATAAAACACATTAAAAACCCTATAATAAGAACATAAAATACAAAATACCAAACAAAGGGAAACTGCAGTGTCATTTATTATCATTTCTGGTATTTGACCTTAATCCTGAAGTTAGTATTCTAAATGTGCAGTGTCTTACATATGGCATATATTCAATAAGTCTCCATTGAGTGAATGGAAGAAGAAATGCCCATTTAAATCCTAACAGATCTTGAATTTATATTTACTTTGTTCTTCTCATTGCCATTGACTTTCAGAATGCATTTGTGCTATTAATTATATTTCCATATAATCTAATAGAAGTTGGACATAAATTCTTATTTCTTTTAATAATTAAACATTAAAATATGAAGTAGATAATTTTTTAAATGAAAAATCTGTAAGGAATTTAATCAACATATCACAGATTTAAAGTTTTTTGTTTGAGGTCATTGGAGTACAATCTTGAGATAAATCTATTTTATTAACTAAAGGAAAAATATTGATTATAACTCCAAGAAAAGCTATAAGGATAAGACTTACGTAATGTTGAGATTAAGTTAGTTGCCCAGAAATCACATGGTAAGAAAAAGGATACTTTTAAAGCAACTTGCTAGACCAGAAATTTTAATAAATTGAAAGAAGAATTGTCTTAACTTCAAAAGAGGATGATAAGCAAAATTTCTCTCACAAATTCTCTGTCTAAAAGAGATAACTAACATTTCCAGAGAGCAGACTATTTGCTAAACAATATTCTAGGTGTTTTATATGTGTTAACTCTTAATTCTTACAACAAACCTAGGCATTTGCTCAATTTTATAGGGAAGGAAAGAAAAACTCTCTATTGATCCCCAGGCAATCTCACTGCAGATTCTGTGCAACTACTCCAGGTTATTCAAGTTTATCGGGGGCAAGGGCGGGAATGGGGGAGACATCAGGTGTAAGCTCTTATATTTTTGGCAGTTTTTTCTCATACATTTTAAACTTTCCAATGAGCAAAAACTATAAGGTATTTTTTTGACAATGCAATTCCTGTATAATACTTCTATATTTCAATATTCCTATGATGTATAATTCGAGGCATTTTAAAAAGCATTATTAAGTGGTATTACTATAATGCAGTTTCAGGCACAGTGATATTTTTCATTGCATCTCTGGGAGACAGCATGTGCTCATCAGAAGGGAAATATTCTGACATCAATACCTTTAGGCAGTTTTGTAGAGAGAGAAATGCATTTGAATATGAGTCCCATAATATAGACAATCACAGCTGCATTTCAAGTTCAGAAAGAGGAAACAGCTCTACTCCTAAATAAAGATAGATATTTGTCAGAAGGTTTAAAAACCCATTACATGCTATAATTTTCAGAAAACCAGGAAAATAATCTCAGATAATCCAAATAAACACTCCTGTCTGTCACATAACCTTTAATTATAATATGGCAACTGTAATTTCACCTAATTAGAAAAGGTGAGTCCAATTTTGAATTGCAAATTATCCCTTTTATGAAAGCTCAAAGTAAAGCATCCTCAGACTGACAGACTCAGTCAGTATGGAGTGAGGTGCCCTATGATACGACACTTGTGATTAGTCAGTGAGCCATTCCAAAAGCAACCATTCATCGGTTTTAAAGCCAGTAGATACAGCTCACCAATTAAGTCTCCCACTCTAACATTCTCCAATCTCCCTGAACTTGTTTTCTCATTTGTAACTGGTGATAAAAATACCCACATTTCTATGAAATAACAGAGATTAAGTGAAAAATCATAGGAAAATAATCTGGCAGGCACTTAATGCATTTTAACTGTATTTAATTGCAATTAATTTACTGTTGTATGCTTTGGGAGATACATAATTCTACCAAGGGTGATGAAAATCTTTATTAAAAATAAAAGCTTAGATTATTTTCTAGTTTTCTAGATCTACAGAGATTGAACTCCTATTGATTGATTAGGTAATTTCACTCAATAAAAAGAAAAAAGAATAGAAGTGTTAAATTTCTAAGATCTTTAAAATGACTAGCTATATTAAATTAATTTTATCTGGACAAATATTGTGTTAAAATATGGGTGTAAATAAAACTGCCAGTGTTCTCTTCAGAGTAGCAAGTAAAGGACATTTTAGAGGAAAAATTCACTATAAATTACATACATGATTCTATATACTGAAGGAATAGTCTAGCCTTCAGGTTTAAGCCATTCCAAAAATCTATCAAAAACAAATTTCCTAAAATTAAAATTATTTATTAAAAATAGGTGTACTAATAACACTCTCAGAATCTTTTAACAAAAAAAGAAAAACAGGTCAAGATATTTTCAAAACAATCAAAAAATGTATATAGAAGTATTTTGTCTGCAGTCTACAAACATAACACAAAAGAATGTAGAGATTTCTTATCTTTATTACTCTAGAAAGGACTTTAAAACATTACCATTGCAAAATTCCTTAGATTTTGATATGCCTAAATAACATAGAGAAGTGGATCTTACTAATAGTTGTCATCTTATAATATACTATTTTTATGATTCCATTATTTAGTGAGAGTGAGATATAAAACAAAACACACTAGACAGCAAACAGAGATTTTCAGTTCCAAAGTTTCCGACCAGTGGTCCCAAGAGAACAGAGGGCATACCTAGAGAAAAAGACTTAGTAATGGTGAGAGGAGTCTTTCATCAAAGCTCAGCTCAATGTGTTATTTTTCTAATGTAATTTCAAGAGAATTATGTCAAGTTCTCACCACTGTTGTGAAAGTCATTTTGCAGAAAATTCACAAGCAACAAGGACTGTGCAAAAGGTGTTGTGGGCATTTAAATGTCCTAGGAGTGTTACAACTTTTGAATTTTCCATTTTGCATGGATTTGAGCAGTGGCTGGAATCTAAACAAATGAAAAAGAACATAATATATAGTTTATTCATTCTACGGTGAAGACAGATTTTAAAGGCTGAAGCTTGAGGAACTACCCCCAGACCCATTGAACTGTAACAGATACATGTAGAATATGTACAGGGACCCAAAGAATCAAAATGATGTCAGAAGGAACTGTTTTGGACAGGAATAGGACAGTCTCATAAGTTCTGGCTAAGAATTTTAGCAGCGTCCTTTAGGGAAAGATTTGTAATATACTTGAGAATATGTTTCAGTAACTACCTATACGCTTACATCGCTTCTGTTCATCCTAAATTTTTACCAATGAAACCTGAAAACACTAAATAAAGTCAGTCATTCTTAGGACTTTATTAACTATAGCATGAGAGTTTATTTAAGATCCACTAGAGTATGGTCAAATGGAAAATTTTACAATGGGTCAAAACAAGGAAAACCTAATCTTCCACCATCAACGCCAGGTCAAGAATAGGTGGAAACATTAAACTCCAGCTAACCTACAAATTTGTTTTGTCCCATTAAAAACAACAAGAAATTGATCTGACACTTCTAATTATTAGGAAATTAACCAACTGTTTTGGTATCATGGTATAGATGATAAAGGTAAAGGGTACAGAAACAATTACCCTTAAGTATTGATAAATTTGGAGCTAACGACCTTCGAGGATTTCAGGCTTGCTGATAGTGATAAGTAGCATTGTTATTGCCATACTATTTTACAGGATTGGCAAGTAGGAATCATATCTTGGTACACATTTACAATCTCAATAATTCGATTTCAGTTCTTATTTAGCCACTATCTCATTTTAATCATCTCTGTTGAAATTACTTTCATAGGGACTAAAATGGTTCGACAGCTATTTTGAAGAGCATTCGCAGTTAAGAGAAAGACATCGATAGAACTAACATTCTTTTGAGGACCACAAATATATTTTTCCCTAAGGAAGGCTTTCTATATAATACACTCTTCATTCATTTTCTCAGTACAGTACACAGGTTATCCTACATAAAATAAAGAATGTATTCAAGGAAGCGAAGAACAGGTGCATTTTTCTACCTTAAGGCTAACTTATGGTTTTTAATTATTTTGCAACCCTTGAACAGATCCTTGATTGGAATTATGTGACTGGATGTTTTTGACATTCCAATTGACAGGAAAAATAAATTTGAGTTTTGTTTTTTCCCTGCATGCATCCATATTAAACATAAGAAAAAGAAACATAAAATTATATGAAAAGCAGAAACACACTCCCAAAGATTTTCCATATTGCTGAGGTTTGCCTTGTTGTAGGAGTTCTACAGGCAGAGCAGAAGCCATACGGGTGTTACTGAAGAACTTGCCTTTATAAAAGGTTTTCAACAAGTATATACCTTTCTTATAGCCGTAAGAACATGACCAGTATTCAAACAGGAGGTGATGAAATCAAAGGATTATGAGATGTAAAATGTAAATGTTTATGATTTCTTCTCTGCTGAGGTGATGAATCAGGACAGTAAAATATTCGGCCCTAAGTTTTTGCTCAGGTTTTGCAGCCAAGCTAAGGCAGTGTCCAATCCAATTTTATACCTACGTAGAATTCCTTTCAAATAGCAGTGGTGATCCCGCAAAGTTAATCTGTAATGTTCAGCCAGTTTATCTCTTGTTGAGACAGAAGCAGTCGCACATACTTTTGAGGACATAGGCTTCAATGCAACTTTTGAAAACAGCCCCTCAATGAAAATGAAATTATCCAGTAACACCTGAAATGATGTAACAAGGCTTATCCAAATGTACTCAGAAGATTCAGAGAAAAACAAGAAGAGATTATGGTCTCTAGAAAGGAAAAATATATATATGTCTCTAGCTACAAATTCGCCATACCAAACGATCCCACACTTGGACTGTCATGCAAAATATCATACAGTAATTGAGCAGGAAATAAAATGTTATAAAGCTACTTTTATATTGCCTAATATCCCAAATTGCTAACAGAGGCAATGAATGCCAAAGCTTTTGCAATAACCCCACAAATATAAGCAAATTCATAGGCATCACCAGGAAATTAGAGACAATCAGACTATATCTGAATTGTGGTTCTTTCTTCTCATCATGTCTTATTCCTCAAATCAAATCTCATGAATAATTCGGGAGTCTGATTTAATACAATCCTGATTTCTAATGTTTAGGACATTAAAGTATGTCTGCTGTCTAGCCTGTGCTTTACACAGACTAATAAAAGAAGGGTGCTTAACCATTTTTACTCATGTTTCTTGTGGTATTTTTTTTTTAGATTTCATTAGGTGTTCTATTAGAAGCAAAAGTTTGAAAAATGTCAAACCATTTGCTTCCCTGCACTGAAATGTAAAGATCAGATGTACTTGAATTAAATAAAATTGTTTTATTTTGCTTAGACTTCATTTTGCAACAAATTCAACAATAAAGAAATTAAAAGTAATATGAGAATTTGAATAAAGTGGAAATAAATATATATTTATTTGATTGGTCAGGGTGTAGGGGAAACCAGAAACCATCTCCATTGCTATAACAAATATTATTTAACAGAAATAATTGTTAACTAGGGATTGAACCACTGAAAAGGTAAACTGGGAACAATACAGAGGGGTCAGGAGGTAGCAACAGGGGGAAGGAGCACCAGCCCTAGGACTGGGAGAACAAAGGAAGAGTTCAAAATGATTAAAACTTAGAGGTTTAGAAGAGAGATTCCCTGGAGCTAAAATTCAGACCTTTAACAAAGAGCCTGGGACTGGTGTCTCTGAGATCAGAGAGGTGCCCTGTGGGTCCGGCATGCAGATGTCCGAGGAGCATGCCTCAAGTACTTGCTACTAATGTCCCTAAGAGGCTTCAAGCCTGATTGGATAAGTACTTGGTGGGGCAAGGGGGAGTGGTAGAGTAAGCTGAACTCAACTGCCCCTGTGAGGAAGTGTTGGTGGTGTTACTGACAGGAATACAAAGCAAGTAGGAAGCACATAATTAGAGCAAAGCCTTGTTCCCATGCTCTGTATTCTCTCTCTAGTGCCCTCTATTGGCAGAATCTAACAGGAAGACCAACTGGCAAAGCAGAAACAAGATTGGCCCTTCTCAGATCCAGAATTACAAAGAAGATTTTAGGAAGATAACTTTGAAGCTGAGAGAGCAGGGGATATGGAAGCCAGTATGCTAACATTCAACAACTTCGATGAAATGGGAAAATTCTTTGAAACACACAACTACAAAATCTCACTCAAAAGAACATATAATCCGAACAGCCCTTTATGCACTGAAGAAATTAAATTTATAAAGTATAACTTTCCCACAAAGAAAACTCGAGAGCAAAAGAACTTCTCTGGTGAATCCTAACAAATATTGAGAGAATAAATAATACCACTTCCACACAATCTCTTCCAGAATATTAAACAAAAGGAAATTCTTCCCAACACATTCTATGAGGCCAGCATCACCATTGTACCAAACAAGAAGAGGACTTTAAAAGAAAACTTCAGGCCAACATCGGTCACAAACATAGACTCACATATTCCTAACAAAATGTTAGCAAATGAAATTCAACAGGATATAAAAAGCATAATAAATGGTGACCAAGTAGGGTTTAGCCCAGCAATGAAAGTTGGTTTAACGTTCAAAAATAAATCAATTTAATTCACCATATTTCCCAACTAAAACAGAATGACCATAGGATCATCTCAATAGACAAAGAATAAGCATTTGATAAAATCCAACATTCATTCCTGTTAAGAACTCTACAAATCAGGAAGAGAAGGAAACATCCTTAGCCTGATGAAGGGCATCTACGAAAAATCACGTGGCTAACGTCATATTTAATTGTGAGAGACTGAAAGCTTTCACTCTAAGATTAGGAACAAAATAAGAATGCTCACTCTCACCAATTACTTTTAACATTGTGCTGGAGAGTCCAGTCAGTGCCATACATAAAGAAAGACTAAATAAAAGTCACCAAGTTTGAAAAGAAGAGATAAAACATCCTTTTTCATAGATATCATGTTTTTCCATAAAGAAAATTTGATAGGGTATACAAAAATAAAAACTATAGGAACTAATGTGTGAATTTATCAAGGTTGCAGGATACAAGATCAATATGCAAAAGAGAATTGCATTTCTATGTGCTAACAATTAAAAATTGGCAATTAAAATTTAACAAAAGAGTACAGTCATGTGCCACATAATGACATTTCGGTCAACGATGGACTGCATATACAATGGTGGTCCCATAAGATTCGTACCTTATAGCCTAGGTGTGTAGTAGGCTATACCATCTAGGTTTGCGTAATTATACTCTATGATGTTCACACAAGGACAAAATCTTCTAATGACGCATCCCTCAGGACTTAGCCCTGTCGTTAAGCAACATGTGACTGTATAAGTTACAGTGGCATCAAATAATATGAAATACTTGGGGATAAATCTGACAAAAGAATTGCAAAACCTATACACTAAAAATTACAAAACATTACTGAGAGAAATAAATGACCTAAGTAAATGGAGACATACAGCTTGTTCATTTGCCTGGAGACTCAATATGATTCTACCATATGAGCTATACATAAAAATATATGATTCATCAATCCTCTCCAAATTGATCTATAGTTTTAATGTCACTCCAATCAAGATTTCCACAAGTTGAAATTGGCAAGCTGATTCTAAAATTAATATGGTAATGCAGCAAATAGCCAAAACAACTTTAAAAAGAACAAAGTTGATTGACTAACAAAACTTGATTTCAAGACGTTTTAAGGCTAAAATTACCAACAGCATGTAACTAGCATCAAAATCAACAAATAGATAAAGGGAACAAAATAGAGAGTCTAGAAATAGACCATCTCATAAACTGACATCTGAATTTTGACAAAGATGTAAATGCAATTCATTGAAGAAATAGTAATCTTTTCATCCAATGATGCTAGAACAATGAATATTCATATGCTAAACAAGTAAACAAACAAACTTTGACTCATCCCTTGCACCATGAAGAAAAAATAATTCAAAACGAGTCATAGTTATAAGTATGAAACCTGAAACTATAAAACTTCAATGAGAAAACAGGAAAGTAATAAATGTATTACAACAATGGGACTGAATGTTCATGTTCTCCCCAAAATTCATATGTTAAAACTCTCCCTCCCCACAATATTACGGTCTTAGGAGGTTGGGTCATTGGGAGGTAATCAGGTTATGAGAGTAGGGCCCTCATGAATGAGATTAGCACTCTAATAAAGGAGACCTCAAGGAGAAGTCAGCAGTCCACAACCTGAAAGAGGGCTCTCATGAGAACCTGACCATGCTGGCACCCTGATCTCAGAATTCCAGTCTCCACAATTGTGAGAAATAAATTTCGATTGTTTCTACACCACCCGGTCTATGGCACTTTGTTACAGCAGCCCAAACTGACTAAGACACTAGGTATAGTCTGTCTTCGGTCTCCTCCATTCTAATAAGTGTATAGTGGAGTCTGTGAATTTAATTTGCATTTCCTTAATAATTAATATCTTGAGCATCTTTTTATGTGCTTATTATATATATATATATGTTTATTTGTCTTAAATTTGAAATGTCATGTATATTCACACAAACTTTATTTTATTCCTTACGTGAAAAGAAGATTGAACCAGATTATCTAAAGTCTATGTTTCTTCTTACATAAAGGCAATAATGCATATAAAAAAGAAGACCCTAGTACGAATACAAGTGATGTGTTCCTTCCCCCACCCTTTTTTCTCCCCAAGCTGATCACATACATGCTAGGACATACACCTCTTCAATCACTCTGTAACCAGTCTGTCACTTTGAAAGCTCAACGTCGCTCCCCTGCTTTGCAGCGCTATTCACACCCTGCCTAAGTCAATCATAGGGAATCATGCGGTCCACAGCGCAGTATCTCTTACATCTGTCAAAAGAACAAGAAAAAACAGGACTGCACATCTTAGGAAAGACTCGAGTTAAGGTCAAAATCATTCAAAATCACTTGCACTGTCTTTTTATTAAACTCCTTTTTGAACACACAAAGCCAAGTGGGTCCAAGAGGGAGAAAAGCTTCCTGTTCACTCCCAAACCGTGTCATACTCAGGAGTGGACAAAAATACTTTCCCTTTTTCATAGTTTATCGGAAAAGACTTGCAGATAAGAGTTTCAACACCTCTGAATGAAAAGCTCTTTTTTTAAAACAGTCCTTAATACTATGTATATCTGTGACGTGAAACAATTACTGACAGACGCAGACATCTGTGCTGTCACTTATCTGGAAAACATCATTTAAAAGATTAGTTGTATTTCTCTGCAGAGAATTGAAATGAACATTATATAAGGTGGCTGGAGATACGCAAACAAAATTTTACAAATAAAAATTTTTAAATTTGGTGAAACAAATAGCCATTGCTGTTTTTTAATAAAACATTATTTAAATGGTTAATATCTATTCTTTTCAAAATCATTGTGAATAGATAGAGCTTAGCCAAAGCAAGCAGGTCCATGGGCTGTGTCCTTCAATTCCATTCATATGTAATTTTCCTTTCGATTTTCTTGTCTCATTTTGGTTTGGTATAGACTTTCTAGTCCCAGAGGAAGCATCTTCCCTTTAAGTTCTATCATCTGTGTTTGCAAGTTCTTTGTAAAATCTACAATTTGTAAAGTTTCCTATAACAGACGTGACAGTACGATTGTTGTAATACATTTATTACTTTAACTAGGTCATTTATTGCCAGGACAAAACAATTTGAATATAGCTAAGTTAGCAAAATAATAAATTTCATTTAAAAACATTGAATTTCTTAACTCTACAAGCTCTTAGTTTCTAAACTTTTGTGGGAACAATGAGCTGCCCTGAATATCTCATTAATGTTCCAGTTCTTTTCCAAAAGGAAAATCTGTGTATCACGTACATTGAATGTTAAGACTATTTCAGGCTGTTCACATAATGCTGGGTCCATGGAAACCTGGTTACCTAGCTCCAGAATGCAACATCCAGGTGGGTAAGTTATGTCTCATAAAACGGCATCCAGATGTGGTGATGGTGAAGTGTGTATATGGGGGGAGATGGGACTAAAATCTAGCCTGCACTCAGCTCACCGACTCTTATGAGGATGAAAACGTTTGGAGTAAAATATCTAATTTCTAATTCACACACAGTCACAGTATTTGCTACGAGAAGTCATAACTACCTCTATAATAATTTTGTTAGTAAAGTTGTTTTTATTTACTCATTAGTTTAAAATTATATCTTAATCCAACAAGATTTCAAGTTATATAAACAGCCAAGATAGTCAAAGCAGTCACGACTTTCTGCAGGGTCAGTTTCTTGTTGATTTCAGCTCTGTATTACAGCGGAGTGCCCAGTAGATGGGAGATAATAGTAACTTCCACTGAGTTAAAGTAATTAGTTGTGCGTGTGTGTGTGTGTAATGCAATTAATACAATCCAAACCAAAGCTATATATCCTTTGTGAAACCGAGGTCTCTTCTTTGTAATATTTAAGTTATTCCTTGTTTATCTAACAATTTGATTGTATTTTTTTTATCCCAGATCTAGAGTTCTCCGAATCTTGATAAAGCTATGCAAATAAGAATTTTCAGCCTATGCATTCGGCATATTTGCCATAAATTTCAAGCACCTTGAAATTATCCTTTTGGATTCCTCTCCTTGTTTTCAAATTATTGTAATTAGGATTTGCAATATTACAGTATACAGCTTAAGTTTATTCATTCCTACACAAACAAATTTTACCCAGTTCCATTTGACTAGGTCCATGAGATACTGGGTAATGGAAATGGAATATAAAAATAATTACCATTGGGGAAGTTTTGCTTTCATACCACACAATATAATTTTCCATAAATGTAACTCCTTTGCTACTGATATCAAAAGAAAATTTCAGTATGACACAAATATTCATGAAGAAACTTTTTCTCTGTGTATAAAAATGCTCTGTGCCTTATTTCTGGACTTCAAAAAAACTCAGTGAGTCAACTTGTGTCCAGATATTAAGTTAAATGTCAAACATATATACCAGAAATGAAACGGAAAACAGACTGAAAAGTAAAGAACAAAGAGCGGAGTATAATTAAAAGGAAATGATGACCACATGCGACATTATTAGAATTGGCACCTACTGTAATAAAATTAAAATATTGCCTATTTCTATAAAGACATTGTGCTACAAAACTTTAGGGGAGATAATATAGAAAAGAGTAGCATTTCTTTGTTTTTTCTCCTCTTTACACTGCCATCATCCTCCCCAGTGCAAGTGCCATTTAAAGTTATATCCTGTCTCCTATTGATGAATTTCTTCTAACAGTTATGTCTTCATTTTGCTACCTAACCTCTTTCGCTATTCACTCTAGGTTCAGTCATCTCACCTTAAGCATTCTCTGAGAAAATACTCCTTCTCCACTCTATTCCAACATGTGCTTTGAGAGGAGCTCTACTCCTGGCTTCAAAAATAAAGCATATGACTTGCATCCATTCTGGCCACGTTTATTGGTTTAGGATGGGGACAAGACACAGTTTGGGCCACTAACACGCTATGGACACTTATTTATATATTTTTTCACTTTAAATATTTAACTTAAAATGAAACAAACATTTATTCACCAATAAGCCTATATTTGACAAAGGCACTGCCAAATTATCTTTCCTGCATCCTATTCCTCAAATGCACCAACTATTTTGAGTTGTTTATTTCTTCATAGTGAAGAGAGAAGCAAAGGATGTTGTAAACTGAGGTGAAAACACGATTCTTCTGTAGTGGATTTATTGCAGAAATATCCTCAATTTGTTCTTACCTCTCTGTATCCTCACTGACTTTGGGCTTGGCCATGTGAATCCCTTTGGCCAATGGGATGGTAACAAATGTGACAAAAGCATACTTAAAAGTGTTCGTAGGGGCCAGCCTGGTGGCACAGCAGTTAAGTGCACACGTTCCTCTTCGGCGGCCCGGGTTTCGCAGGTTCAGATCCCAGGTGTGGATATAGCACTGCTTGACACACCATGCTGTGGTGGGCGTTCCACCTATGGAGTAGAGGAGGATGGGCATGGATGTTGGCTCAAGGCCGGTCTTCCTCACCAAAAAGAGGAGGATTGGCAGCAGTTAGCTCAGGGCTAATCTTCCTCCAAAAAAACAAAAAAATTGTTTGCACATTGGGGCTTGCTCTCTCACTGCTCTTGGTAATTTGCCCCTGTGACAGTTAATCTGGACTAGCATACTGTGACAACTTACTACAAATTTATTGTTTTAAGACAATACAAATTTGTTCTCTTATAAATTTCAGAGGCCAAGAGTCCAAAATCAGCTGCACTGGGCTGAAATCAAGGTGTCAGCAGGGCTGCACTCCTCCAGAGGGTCCAGGGGAGAATCTGTTCCTTGATTCTTCCAGGTTTTGGTGACCGTATCACTCCAGCTTCTGCCCCTGTGGTCACATTGCCTGTTCCACTTCTGTATCAAATCTCCCTTGGCCTCTCTCTTAGAGAGAATTTATCATTCCATGTAGTGCCCACCCAGATAATTCAGGATAGTCTACCATCTCAAGATCCTTTATTTATCAACACACACAAAGCATTTGTCACATAAGATAACATGCACAGGCTCCAGGGACTAAGATGTGGATAACTTTCCAGGTTCAGTTTTTAGTTTACCACAGCATTCTTCTCTTAATCTTGACCTCAAGGGAAAGGTTTTCACGTATTTACCATTTTGTATGATATTTGCCATATATGCATTTTTTAAATACCCATTTTTATAATTAGGAAGTTTCTTTCTATTCTCAGTTTTCAAAAAGTTTTTATCTGAATGGGTTTTGAATTGTATCAAATAATTTCCCCCCACTATTTAGACAATCACATGATCTTTTTTCTTTTAATGTATTTTTTTGTTGAATAGAATTGATTGATTTTGAAATGTTAAATCACCCTAGCATTCCTGGAATAAACACCAGTGAGTCACGATATATTTTCTTTCATATACTTCTAGATTTGATGTGCTAGTATATTACATGGGAATTGGTTTTTATTTATGTGAGAAATTGGCTTCCAATTTTCCTTTCTAATATTGTCTAAATTTTTGGTGTCAACGTTTCGCTGTTCATATTAAAAGGACTGGGAAGTGTTTCTGCTTTGTGTCTCTTTTTTGGAAGAATTTGTGTGAGGTTGGTATGACTTTTTCCCTTACATACTTGTACGATTTCACACATAAAATTGATTAGAGAATCTTCTCTGTGAAAATTACTTGTGATAAACTTAATGCCAATAATCCACAAAGAATTTTCAAATATTCAAATTTTCTATTACTTTTTATATTTGGTGAATCCAACTTTTCAAAAAATGTGTTTTTTATCTAAAATGTCAAGTATATTAGCATATATTTGTTATAAGATGTTCCAATCATCTTCTTAATTTCATATATTTTTAATTTATGCTTTTTCTATTTTTTTCTTATCAGATGAACAGATTCAGTTATATTGATTTTAAAGCATGTTTTCTATTTTCTTGATTTTCGTCTGTATATTTATCACTTGATTACTTCTCTTTTCTTCATAATTGGTTTGCACTTTTTTCTATCACATTGAGCTAGAAGCCTAGGTCCATTGGGCACATACATCTGTTTTCTTCTTTTTTAATGCAAACACTTAAAGCTAAACATTGCCCTCAAAGCATTGGCCTACCTGCATCCACAAGTCTGATGTGGCATTACCTTATCATACAGTCACAATATTTTCTAAGGTATGTTGTGAATTATTTGTTACCCAGTTGTCATTTTTATGTTATTAATTTTAAGCTTATCTTATTTGGAAAATTAATCCATTTATATTTACTGTAATAACATAGTTTATGCTTATCTTTTTATTATTTGGTTTTTTATTTCAACAATCTGTTCTATATTTTTATTCTTTTATTTCTTACATTCTTTTGTATTTTCCAAGATTTTGCTTTATTATTTTCCTTCTTCTAACATGTTATTTATATATTCTATCACTTTTAATGGCTACAGTAGAGATGAAAACTTGAATACTTAATGTATTGCAGCTTAGTAAAAATAGTTTTTATCAGTTTTCAGATAATATCAGACTTTTAGAAGATTTTGAATCCAATTTCCTCTGCTTTTTGCTTAATTTTTGACATGATTCTTAAAATCTTCACTCTACATGTTTAAACTCTACAAGGAAATATTATTATCACTTAGTATAGTCAATACTCATTTAAAAATTACCTGCATCTCTTCCATGCCTTTAGGCCTCATCTTTATTTAAATTCTACATTTCCTTTTGGGATCACTATCTTCCTGTATGTTAGTATTTCTTCAATTCTGGTGTTTTAACAACAATTTCTGGTTACGCTTTTCTGAACATATCTTCATTTAATCTACTTTTCATTAGATCCGTTTTTTCTATGTATAGAATTCTATTTTGGCAGTTTCCCTTCTCCATCAGCACCTTAAGGATACCATTCCATTATTTAGTACCTTTCATAATTTCTGCTGAAATGTTAGCCATTGTTACTATTGTTGTAATGTGAACATAATATATCTTTTTTTCTGTGGCTGCTTTTAAGATGATGTTTTTATCTTTGGGGTTCAGCAGCTATGAAGTATAAAAGTATATCGCTATGAAGTATAAAAATTTACTATGATTTATATTATACATAACCTGCTTTTGTTTCACTGAACTTTAAGAGAGACTTGATATCTTTCACCCACTTTGGTATTTTTTCCAACAATTTTCAAATACCAGTTCAGCCCCATTCTCTCTCTTCTTTGCTTCTAGCACTCCAATTACACATATTTAGAACTTTTCAGTGTGTCTTCCATATGTCCCTTTTCCTCTTTTCTGACATTTTTCTTCATTTTTTCCTTTCTGGGTTTTAGTTTAAAATATGCAATAACTGTATAGAACATAACTACCTTGAATAATGAGAATCAATTGTGTGTGCCTCTCTAATCAAAAATTGTGTATCTCTAGTCCGAACCTCCCACCTTTAATACAATTCTGTATTTCCTACTCTATTTAATGCATTTTTATTTGAATGATGCATTATCCCTTCAAAGAAACAAAAAAGTATTTCTTACTTATTTTCTTTCAATGACTTCTGAGCAAGAATCCTGGAATTTATTTTGAAATATTCTATTTTTTTGCCCCTGTTAGGTCTTCCACAAAGTGCAGTTAATTATTTATTCACAATAATTTACTCTTCAGTATGATTTCCTTTATATTGCTTCATCATTGAATGCTAGCTTTATATTATGAACCCCTTAGGATACTCTGCTCAAGTCCATGTGTTTTCTTGCTAGGGAAATCTTGTCTGAAACATTCTGTACTGACATCCTCAAACCTAGTAGGAACAATATTGATATGGAGAGGTATGAAGGCCAGGCCAAGCCAAATGTGATGCTGCTATAAAGCACCCAGAGATCATTTAGTCACAGTGAAAATTTTAATCTACCAGTGAATAAAGAGAGTCAGTGAGACAAGATGCTATACCACCTCTGTAGATTAAGGCAATGGTTTAAATCTGAGTTGCCATCTCTGTATTTTGAAGCCAGAAAATTTGTGAGTTAGTCAAGATGAATATAGAACAGCTTAACCTAAGGCTGTGTCATATCATTTCATGGGGTATAGATATATGGCTGCAGATAAACTTTAATCAATAAAAATAGAGTCAGAGAACAGGACACTAGTTTTTGTAACACAGTTTTTCTACCCCTCCAATACATTCTACACTCTATTACTTAAATCAACTTCTAGGCATCAATTCCCTCTCAAAAAAACTCATAAGGTTTCTTTCCTTTCATTTTCCATAGTGATCTAAAATTTGAATTGACATTTTTTAAGGCTTACATTGCAATCTTATCCAATATTTTTAATCAGTAAGCTCAGGCTCCTTTTGTCTTCCCTTCCCATAAACTATAGTCAGAGTCCTTTCAAATCCTCTCTCAATATCTACACAAAAGAAACTATGAAGATTCTGGGGAGAAGACAATTACACCAAGAACAATAAGAAAATTGAAGAAATGTCTGGTGATGAAAAAGACAATGGGACTAAAATGACAAAAACCATCAGTGGCCATCCAAACTTCACGTCAGTGAAAAAGGGAATCTCACCCACCTGGACGAGAATAATTCTGTAGCTGTCCCCTGAAGTATGACCTTAGTGTCAGAGATCCACGCTCTATGCCTAACGAAAAACTCCCTTGCACAGATGGCAGAAGGTGCTTTTTGAAATTGCAGTATACTTGTTCCATCCTTCTACTGCCACTTAATAACTGTAGATCCCTAAAAAGACCAGGAAGGGATAAGCAATGCATACACTATACTCTCCAGATGTAAAGTGATATAAGTGGGTAGAGAAAAGAGCTCAAATAGTGCAAAGAATTGTAATTATGACTGCACTTCACCTGGTGAGTGTTAAGTAACCAGGAGAGCTAGGAAACAGAGCTATGAATAATGATGGAGGACACAGATTACTGCACAATTACTACAGATCTAAAAATATATCACGTATACACAGACAAGTTGTCCATCATTAAAAAGACACTGTTCTTTTCAGACTTGTGAAGAATCAGCCACTAAACTACTAAATTATGCTTCTTGAAAGCATTTACTCAAATTCATATCACAGCCCACTAAGAAATTAAACAAAATTAATCTCTGAGCAATTCAATTGTCTAATACTAAGTAGTCTATTCATTAATTCAACTATGAGGTATTTATTGTGAAAAAGTTTATTAAATATTAAGTCAATAATACAGACAAGATTACTCATTTTCTGGATAGTAGAGTCTTGGAGAGAGACAATTCCAAAGCAAATAAATTTTTCTTTGGTGAGGAAGATTGACACTGAGCTAATTTCTGTGCCAAACTTCCTCTATTTTATGTGGGATGCCACCACATTGTGGCTTGATGAGTGTTGTGTAGGTCTATGCTGGGGATCAGAAACAGTGAATCCTGGGCTGCTGAACTCAACATGAACTCAACCATTATGTTACCAGGTCAACCCACAAAGAAACTTACAAACAGATACATTATACAAATTTTAATGTATTAAACACTAAAAACAGTTAAATCTAGAGTTAAAGTATAATAGATAAATAGATAAAAGTGTAATGATATATAAATATATAACAGTTAAAACAGTACCAATAATTTGTACACAAAAGTTTCTATTTTTAATAAATGTTGAGAAATGGGAGTGATATTTGAATGTTGGTTATTGGGCTACTCTCCTCCACTTAGAAAGAGACCACTGCGGGGTGAGTGTCAAGATGGCAGTGTAGATGGACTCTGAACTCACCTCTTCCCAAAGGCAACAAATTTACAACTACTCCTGGAACAATTACTCCTGAGAGAGAACTGAAAACTGGATAAAAAGAACCCCCACAACAAGGGACAGTCCTGACTGAGGTGGAAGAGGCAGAAAGTTCTTTCTGGAGAGAAAAAAGCCATCTTCATGAGCCACGGTGCTTCATTGTTGGCCAGGAGCAAGGTTAAGGTATGCAGCCTTCCCTGGAGGAGTAGGGGATCTGAGTGGTGGAGTGTTACCACTATAAGCATCTTTCAGACTCAGCATGACCAAGACAAGTGTCATAATATCTAGCTTTGCTGACTACTAAAACCAACAATGGGGAGCACCCCTAGAAAAGTTATCAGACATAAAGGGGGAAAAAAGATGACTCTTAAAGGGCCCACACACAAGTTCGGCCATTTCAGAAAGCAACCTAAAGTCACTAGAAATAAAGGTGCACAGTCCTTTGGTGAAAAGAAACTCACACGATAGGCTCTAGTTGCATCTTGGTGAGAGGTGAGACCTTTCTAGGGACTGAGACATTTGTAGTAGCCATTATTGTGACCTAGTACAGACGTGCTGAGACAGATGATGGCAGATGACATTAGAGTTCTTCCCCTGGCCCATTAGCCCAGGGTCTGCCCCACCCACTAGAGCACTGAAATAATCCAGTTCAGCCAGTGCAGGCAGCCTGCCCAAGGGACTGGCCCCACCCAACAGCAAGCCCTCAGGCAACTTGTGGGCCTGCATAGGTGGGGTGCCTGGATCTCCTGCAGCCAGGTGAATGGCTCTGCCTCTATGGGGCAGGTGGTCTGTAAGGAATGGGTGGAGTGTGTGGGGCCTCTGCAGTAGAGCAACTGGGTCCACTTAAGGGGGTCAAGATGCATGCACTGGGCAGGATTGTATTGACAGTGTGTGTGTCCCTGTGGACGGTGGGGCTTGTCAGCTTCAGAAGACTTGTGCTTCTCAAACAGCCAGATGGGGGACCGGCCCCACCTTCCAAAGTCTGAAACAACTAAGTGCTCCTGTGCCTGGGGCCAGCCCCTCTCACCTGCAATCCTCAGAGAGCTGAAAACAGCCTTGAAGTCCAGAGGACTACAGCAACTGTAAGCTCCTGAGCCTAGCAAGAAGCCACTCTGGGGCTTATGTAAGAGAAAAACTGCAAAAGGAATGTCCTATTAGAACTTGGAGCCAACTGTGCTGGGGCTCTCCATGCCTGATAAAGTGACTGAAGGGTCCAGAGCAGCCACACACAGCTGAGTTTTACAAACAGCCAGCCAGGGGAACTGCCTCACCTCTGTGGGAACCTGCAGCAAGAGCAACCCTGCCACAACAGAAGGACACATGTAGCCCACAGAGGAGTCACTCCTAGAACATTTGGAACTGGTGATGACAGGGAAACACACTGCTGGGCCTCATAAGGCATCGCATACATAAGGCCACCTCTCCAAGATCAGGAGATGTATCTTACCTACCTAATACATACATATAAGTACAGAGAAAGAGGCAAAATGAGGAGACAAAGGAATATGTTCCAAGTAAGGAAACAGGACAAAACACAGATAAAGAACTAAGTGAAACAGAAATAAACAATCTACCTGACAAAGAGTTCAAACAAAAACTCATAAGGATGCTTACTGATATTGGGAGAAGAATGGATGAACGCAGTGAGAACTTTAACAAAGAATAGGAAAATATATTTAAAAAGTGAAGAATACAATACTGGAAGTGAAAAATTCAATAGCAGAGTAAATGATATAGAAGAACAGATCAGCGAGCTGGACAAAAGACTAGAGGATATCACCCAAGCTGAACAGATAAAGAAAAAAGAATTTAGAATTAAAATATTGATGATAGTATAAGGGACCTCTGGGGCAACATCAAGTGCACTAACATCCATATTACAAGTGTCTCAGAAGGACAAAAGAGAGATAAAGGGCCAGAGAACCAATTTCAAGAAATAATAGCTGAAAACTTTCCTAACTGGAGGAAGGAAACAAACATTCAGGTACAGAAAGCACAGAGAGCACCCAACAAGATAAACCCAAAGAGGCCCACACCAAGGGACATTATGATTAAAATGTCAAGTATTAAGGAGAGAATCCTAAAAGCCATAAGATAAAGACAACAAGTTGCATACAAAGGAAACCCCATAAGGCTATCAGCTGACTTCTCAGCCAAAACCATACAGGCAGAAGGGAGTGGCATGATATATTTAAAGTGCTGAAAGGAAAAAACCTACAGCCAAGAATGCTCTACTCAGGAAGGTTATCATTCAGAATGCAAGGAGAGAAAAAGAGTTTGCCAGGCAAGCAAATTTAAAGGAGTTTATCACCAGGAAACCGTCTTACAAGAATGCTAAAGGAACTTATTTAAGTGGGAAAGAGAAGACCACAAATAGGAATAAGAAAATTATCCAAAGAATAAAAGCAATAAAACCATTGGTAATGGCAAAAATACAGTAAAAGTAGCAGATCAACCACCTATGAAGATAATATGAAAGTCAAAAGACAAAAGAACCAATATTACCTATTTCCACAAAAAGAGGGGAATGGATACACACACACACACACACACACACACACACAAAGAGATTAGATATGATATTAAAAACATAAAATGTAGGAAGAGGGGAGTAAAAGAGTAGAGCTTTCAGCAAGAGGTCAAACTAAAGAGACCATCAACATAGATTGCTATACTAATCTTAATATAGATTGCTATATACGTAGGATATTATATATGAACTTCATGGTAACCACAAACCAGAAACCTATATTAAATAAACAAAAAATTAAGAGAAAGGAACCCAAACATAATACTAAAGAAAGCCATCAAACCACAAGGGAAGAGAGCAAGAGAAGAAGAAAAGAAGAGAGAAGAACTACTAAAACACCCAGAAAAAAAGTAACAAAATGACACTTAGTACATACTTACCAATAGCTACTTTAAATGTCAGTAAACTAAATGCTCCACTTTTATCCGATTGGATAAAAGAAACAAGGCCCATATATACACTGCATAAGAGACACACTTCAGACCTAAAGACACTCACAAACTGAAAGTGAAGGGATGGAAAAGATACTCTATGCAAATGGCAATGAAAAGAAAGCTGATGTAGCAATACTTATATCAGACAAAATAGACTTTAAAACAAAAACTGTAACAAGAGACAAAGAAGGGCACTATATAATGATAAAGGGAAAAATCCAACAAGAGGATATAATAGTTGTAAATATGTATGCACCCAACATAGGCACGCCTAAATATATACACTAATTATTAACAGACATAAAAGGAGAAATAGTAGCACAATTATAGTAGGAGACTTTAACGCTCCACTTACACAAATGGATACATCATCCACATAGAAGATCAATAAGGAAACATTCGCCTTAAACAACACATTAGACCAGATAGATTTAGTAGATATATACAGAACATTCCATCCAAAAACTACAGAATACACATTATTTTCAAATGCATACAGAATGTTCTCCAGGATTGACACATATTAGCCTCAAAACAAGTGACAATAAATTGAAGAAGACTGAAATAATGCCAACTATCTTTTATAACAACAATGGTATGAGACTAGAAATCAACCAGGAATCAACAAGAAAAATCAGAAAAGCCACAAATATGTGGAGATTAAACAAAATGCTACTGAACAATGATGGGGTCAATGAAGAAATCAAAGGAGAAATAAAAAAAAAAAAACACCTAGAGACAAATGAAAATGAAAATATGACATGCCAAAATCGATGGGATACAGCAAAAGCAGTTCTAATAGGGAAATTTATAGCAATACAGGCCTACCTCAACAAACAAGAAAAATCTCAAATAAACAATATAACATTGCACCTAAAGGAAGTGGAAAAAGAAGAACAAACAAAGCCCCAAATCAGCAGAAGGAAGGAAATAATAACAATCAGAGCAGAAATAAATGAAATAGAAACTAAAATAACAATAGGAAAAAAAATCATTGAAACCAAGAGCTGGTTCTTTGAAAAGATACACAAAATTGACAAACCTTTAGCTAGACTCACCAAGAAAAAAAGACAGAAGGCTCAAATAAATAAAATCAGAAATGAAAGAGGAGAAATTACAATGGACACCTCAGAAATACAAACGATTTTAAGAGAATCCTACAAAAAGCTATATGCCAACAAATTGGATAATCTAGAAGAAATGGATAAATTCTTAGAATTATACAACCTTCCAAAACTGAATCAAGAAGAAATAGAGAATTTGAATAGACCAATCACCAGTAAGGAGATTGAAACAGTAATCAAAGACCTGCCAACAAATAAAAAGTCCAGGACCAGATGGCTTCCCTGGTGAATTCTATCCAACATCCAAAGAACACTTAATACCTATCCTTCGCAAATTCTTGCAAAAAATTGAAGAGGAGGGAAAGCTTCCTAACTCTTTCTAACATTACCCTGACACCAAAACCAGACAAGGACAACACAAAAAAAGAAAACTACAGGCCAATATCACTGATAAACATCGATACAAAAATCCTCAACAAAATACTAGCAAATCGAATGCAACAATGCATTAAAAAGATCACTGGACCGGCCCTGTGGCCGAGTGGTTAAGTTCTCACGTGCTCTGCTTCGGCAGCCCAGGGTTTCGCTGGTTGGAATCCTGGGCATGGACATGGCACCGCTCATCAAGCCATGCTGAGGCAGTGTCCCACATGCCACAACTAGAAGGACCCACAACTGAAAAAAATGCACAACTATGTACCAGGGGACATTGGGGAGAAAAAGGAAAAAAATAAAATCTAAAAAAACCCCAAAAGATCACACACCATGACCAAGGGGGATTTATTCCAGGGATGCAGGGATGGTTCAACATCCACAAATCAATCAACATGACACACTACATTAACAAAATGTAGCATAAAAATCACATAATCGTCTCAACAGATGCAGAGAAAGCAATTGACAAGATACAGCATCCATTTATGACAAAAATTCTGAGTAAAATGCATACAGAAGGAAAGTACCTCAATGTAATAAAGGCTATATATGACAAACCCACAGCTAATATCATTCCCAATGGAGAAAAAGTGAAAGCTATGTCACTAAGAACAGGAACCAGATAAGGATGCCCACTTTCATCAGTCTTATTTAACACAGTATTGGAAGTCCTAACCAGAGCAATAAGATAAGGGAAAGAAATGACAGGGATCCAAATGGGAAAGGAAGAAGTGAAACTTTCACTATTTGCATATGACATGATTTTATATATAGAAAACCCTAAATAATCCACCAAAAAACTTTTACAAATAATAAGTGAATATGGTAAAGTTACAGGATACAAAATCAACATACAAAACTCAGTTGTGTTTCTATACACTAACAACAAAGTAGCAGAAAGAGAAATTAAGAATACAATTCCATTTATAAATGCAACAAAAAGAATAAAATATCCAGGAGTAAACTTAACCGAAGAGGTACACTAAAAACTATAAAATGTTGAAAGACATTGAAGAAGACACAGAGAAATGGAAAGATTTTCGCTGCTCTTGGATTGGAAGAATTAGCATAGTTAAAATGCCTACACTTCCTAAAGCAATCTAAAGATTCAGTGAAATCCTTATCAAAGTTCCAACAACATTTTTCACAGAAATAGAACAAAGAATCCTAAAATTTATATGGAATAATGACCCTAAATAGCCAAAGGAATCCTGAGAAAAAAGATCAAAGCTGGAGGTATTACACTCCTTGATTTCAAAATGGACTACAAACCTATGGTAAACAAAACAGCATGGTACTGGCACAAAAACAGACACACAGATCAATGGAACAGAATCAAGAGCACAGAAGTAAACCCATACATCTACGGACAGATAATTTTCAACAAGGGAACCAAGAATACACAACGGAGAAAGCAAAGTCTCTTCGATAAACAGTGTTGGGAAAACTGGACAGCCAAATGCAAAAGAATGAAAGTAGACCATTATCTTACACCACACACAAAAATTAACTCAAAGTGGATTAAAGACTTGAATGTAAGACCTGAAACTATGAAATTTCTGGAAGAAAACATAGGCAATACGCTCTTTGACATCGGTCTTAGCAGCGTATTTTCAAGTACCATGTCTAATGAAACAATAAAAAAAATAAACCAATGGAAGTATGTTAACCTAAAAAACTTCTGCACAGCAAAGGAATCCATCAACAAAATGAAAAGACAATCTAACAATTGGGAGAAGATATTTGCAAACCACATATCTGATAAGAAATTAATATCCAAAATACATAAAGAACTCATACATCTCAGCAACAAAAAAACTAACAACCCAATTCACAAATAGGCAAAATATCTGAACCAACATTTCTCCAAAGAAAATATACAGATGGCCAACAGACACATGAGGAGATGTTCAACCTCACTATCAGGGAAATGCAAATCAAAACTACAGTGAGATATCACCTCACTCCAGTCAGAATGGCTATAATTAATGAGACAGGAAACAAATGTTGGAGAAGATGTGGATAGAAGGGAACCCTCATACACTGCTGGTGGGAGTACAGACTGGTGCAGCCACTATGGAAAACAGTATTCCTCAAAAAATTAAAAAAAGAATTGCCATATCATCCAGCTATTTTACTGTTGCATGTTTATCCACAGAACATGAAAACATGAATGTGTAAAGATACATGCACCCCTATGTTCATCACAGCACTATTCATAATAGCCAAGACTTGTAAACAACCTAAGTTCCTAGCAAGGGACAAATGGATACAGAAGATGTTGTATATATACACGATGGAATACTACTCAGCTGTAAGAAACGATGACACCGGCCATTTGTGACAGCATAGATGGACCTTGAGGGTATTAAGTTAAGCAAAACAAATCAGAGCGTGAAAGTCATATGATCTCACTGATAAGTAGAAGATAGAAACAACAATCACATAGAGGCAGTGATTGGATTGGTGGTTACCAGAGGGGAAGGAGGAGAGGGGAGGGAGAATGCGGTGTTGAGGCTCACGTGTGTGGTGATGGATGGTAATTAATGTTTCGGTGGTGGACGTGATGTAATCTACACAGAAATCGAATACAATGATGTACACCTGAAATTTATATAATGTTATAAACCAAAGTTACTTCAATAAAAAATGTTTTAAAAAGAGACCACCTAAGGTTATTTTGTTAAACATTTTTATTCACATGGCAACTACGTCTATATATTTTGTCTGCTATATTCTACAACTGTGGATGAATTGTCCAGGCACATATCTAAAGTCTGCCCCTCTGCTTGCTCTCTGGATACAACTCTGTATCACCTATTCCAGCAATTGTCACTCCTCCCTACTCTATATCTGCCCTTTTTCTCTCTTCTCTCTTTGATGTATGGTTAGGTTTACTCTCCACACTGGATTATTCCAAACCACAAAAAAACCTTGTTGCAGTAGGTCATATTACAAATAAATAAGCATTTTCTTGATTTTTTTTTTCTAAATTATCTCTGTTTAGAATGAGAACAGATCAATAGTTGTCTGGGGTGAAGCATGGTGGGAGGTTATGATTAAAAGTGCATAGCATGAGGGAGTTTTTTGGGGTGATGAAACTATTCTGTATTCTGACAATGATGGACGTTATACAGGTCTTTACCTGTATTAAAATTCATATTATGAACACCAAAAAGTACTTTACTGTTTATGTAAAAGATAAAATAAAATGAATAGTTTAATCAGTGATGGCACTACATCAACAGTGAATTCCAATGCACTAGATAACAGAGAATACAAATTACAAAGGAAAATCTCATAAATTATAAAAGGAATTTTTGAAAATTCAAATGTGTTAAGAGGATTCAATGTAAGTCTACCATTGGCAGTTAGAGAAATTGGGATGTTCAAATCGTTTACAACTAAAGTGATTATTTAATATGACTGAGTCAAATCTATGTTGTTTTTATTTGTTTTCTTTCTGTCCTATTGGTTACTTGTGGTTTTTTTGTTTAATGTTCTTCTGCCTATTTTTGGATTAATTGATTTTTTAATGTGTATGTTGTAGCTCCTTTGTTAGTTGATTAGCTGCTACTCTGTTTTTGCTCTTGTTCCATTGAAATTGCTTTAGAATTTATACTACAAATTTTTACTTATCAATGTCTACTTTAAATGATATTAAACTACTTCACACATTATATAAAACCTTTACAACAGTATACTTCAATTTCTCCTCTTCTATATTTTAAGCTGTTTTTGTCATACATTTTACTTCTACCCATGTTATAACCTTCTCAACACATTGCTATTATTTTTACTTTCACCAATCAATTATCTTCTAAAGTGAATTAAGTAGTAAGAAAAACAGTCTTATATTTACAAGTGGTGTTACCATTTCTAGGGCTCATATTTCCTCCCTGTAGATTCAGATTTCCATTTTGTACTATTGTGCTTCTGCTTAAAGGACTTCCTTTAACATTTCTTGTAATGCAGGACTTCTGACGATGAATTCTGGCTATTGTATGTCTGAAACATTATTTCCTCTTCAATTTTGAAAGACACTTTTGCCTGGTTTAGTATTCTAGGTTGACAGATTTTTTTTTTCTTTCACTACTTTAAAGATGTTATTCTATTGTCTTCTCACTTGCATTGTTTCCAGTGAGAAAGGTGCTGTCATCCTCTGGTTCTGTACACATAATGTGTCTTTTCTCTGGCTTCTTTTAAGATTTTCTCTTTATAACTGGCTTTAAGCAATGTTATTATTATGTGTCTTTTTGTAGTTTTTTTTCCTATTTCTAGTGCTTAGAGTTTTTTGATTAACTTCCTGGATGTGTAGGGTTACAGATTCCATTCAAGATGAAATGCCTTCAACCATAATTTCTTCAAATATTTTTAGTTTTCCCTTTTTCTCCTCCCCTTCAGGAACTACAACTACACATTTATTTGACCTCTTAAAATTGCTCCACGGTTCATTTATTGCTAATTTTCTGCAATCTTTTTTGTCTTTGTGTTGAATTTTGAACAGTTTCTACTGCTATGTCTTCATGTACACTAATCTTTTCTTCTGCATGGTTGAATCTGCTGATAAAGACTTCCACTGTGATTTTCATCTCAGGCATTAAAGTTTCCATCTCTAAAATTCCCATTTGGTCATGTTCTGTATATTCCCTGTCTCCACCTAATATATGTAACTTTTCCTCTAGGCTTTTGACCACAAGGAATACAGTCGTAATGACTTAATGTTCTTGTATACAAATTTTATCTGGGTCAACTCTGGGTCAGTTTTGATTGATTTTTCTCCTCATTAAGTGTTTTCTTCATACTGAGTAACCTAATAAAATTATTAGATGCCAAGCCTTGTGAATTTTCTCTTTGTCCTGGATATTTTTGTGCTCTATATTCTTCAGCTTTGCTTTGGGATGTGATTGTTTCTTGGAAACAGTTTGTTCCTTTTGGGCCTTGCTTTTTAAATTTTTTGGTGGGACCATAAAGCATAGGGCTAATTTGTTGCCAGCTTCTGAGGCACTCTAAACCAATGCCCCATGAATTGTGAGGTCTTCCAATCAGTGACTGGTGGGAGCAGGACTATTTCCATCCCAACAATAGAACAGCACTGTGGAACCTATTTCCTCTAACCTTTTCAAGTGATTCTTTCCCCAGGCTTGGATAATCTTCTCAAGTGTGCCAACTGGTTGGGACTGAAATGAACAGTCAAGAGCAATCCTCAGCAGATCACCAGAATTTTCTCTTTTGTGTAGCTCTCTCATCTATGGTTTTCTGGCCTTCAAATTCTATTGTCCTCAGCTTCTCCAGAATCCTGAATTATTTCCTCAGCTCAAGGAGAGCACTGGGCTCTGTCTGGGTTCCCTCTGTGTGCACTGCAACCTGGAGTCCTTCTTCAGGCATTAAGTTGAGTCAATCTTAGGGCCTTGTCTGTTTCTGTCTCTCAGGGACTACCATACTTCATCGTCTGATGACCAGCATCTTGAGTGTCATTATTTCATACATTTTTTCTGGTTTTCAGTTGTTTAAGGTGTGAGGGTAAAAACCAGTCTCTTTTACTGAATCCTAACCAGAAGCAAACTATACGTATATTTTCAAGTGATAAAGCTATACGTATATTTGGATCAGGCATGTACAAACTATATATCAATTTTTTAAAAGATGTATATATGTGTCTGTATGTTTCTGTGCATGTTAATTCCAATGTTAACAGTGCTTATTTATCTTTGGATAGTGGATGACATTTCTTTCTTTGTTTCCTCTAATGTTCAGAATTTTCTATAATAGACATGTACTATTTTTGTGATTAGAAAACAACATATATATTACATTTTACTCAAAACTAGAGTTGTAAAATTGTTTATACTCATTTTTAGTTTCTGTTGTCTATATACGGATATTGAGACAGACAAATGTAGAGTTATAAAAGCATTTTAGGGGGAGGTTTTCTTGGTGTGTCTTACAATGAAATAGCTGCAAGCTCATTAGAAATATGGCTAAACAGGTAGGTTTGAGTTGAGTAGATTGATTAATTAACTACCTGCCTATTAGCATTTGTTCTTTTGATTCATTGGTGAAAAATGATGTTTAAATGTCCATGTCTATATTAAAATGTGATTGGTGCGGTTATCAAACTAAAAGCAATCAAAATCAACAACAGCAAGAAGGATAGTCTGTCTTCTCATTTACTGATAATCAATGTAAATGATGCATATAATCTCCCTAATTATTTTATTATTGTTTTAATTTTTATTATTAATTTCAGTTTCTAAATATTTGGACATTAAGTTTATATTTCCATCATATGAAATCGTCAGCATGATCTGCTTTCAAAATCGTTACCAAGCGATTCAGTCTGCTTGAATGTGTGACCATCTATTTCATTACTAAAATCTTCATAGGAAAGATATTAATCCTTTCTCTAATATTTCATCGACAGAGGCTCAGGAATACAATTTTGGTTACTATCAACAAAACCTGATGATATCAATGCATTATGGAATGATTTTGCTACATGTAATTTTTCTTTCCTTCACTCATATATTCATATTTAAAAATGTTATTTCTTAAAGTTAGTCTGCATTCAAATTATTTAAGGAACCAAAGATGGGGAGATAAATAAGGCCATTATTTCATAGCCTAGTAAGAGGAGAGAAAAAATACTAGATAACTGAAAATCAATGTTTCATGCAATTATTTCTTTTTAAACTACAAGCATACCTCATTTTGTTGCATTTCACAGATATTCTGTTTCTTACAAATTGAAGTTTTGTGGTGACCCTGCATTGGGCAAGTCTATTGGCCCCATTTTTCCAACAGCATTTGCTCAGTTCATGTCTTCATGGTCTTCATGTCACATTTTGGTAATTCTTGCAACATTTTGAATTTTTCATTACTTATATTTGTTATGGGGATCTGTGATCAGTGATCTTTGATGATACCATTGTAATTGTTTTGGGGCACCACAAACCACACCCAAGTAAGATGGCAAATGTAAATATTGTATGTGTTCTGACTGCTCCACTGATTGGAAGTTTCCCATCTCTGTCCCTCTCCTCAGGCCTCCGTATTCCCTGAGACACAACAATACTTTGGTTAGGCCAATTAATAATCCTACAATCGCCTCTAAGTACTCAATTGAAAGCAAGAGTCACACGTTTCTCACTTTAAATCAAGAGCTAGAAATGACTAAGCTTAGTGAGGAAGCCATGTCAACAGCTGAGATAGGTTTAAAGCTAGGTCTCTTGCACCAAACAGTTAGCCAAGTTGTGAATGCAAAGGAAAAGTTCTTGAAGGAAATTAAAAGTGGTGCTCTAATGAACACATGAATGGTAAGAAAGTGAAACAGTCTTATGGCTGATATGGAGAAAGCTTTAGTGGTCTGGATAGAAGATCAAGCCAGCCACAACGTTCCCTTAAGCCAAAGCCTAATCTAGAGGAAGACCCTAACTCGCTTCAATTCTGTGAAGGCTGAGAGAGGAAGGAAACTGTAGAAGAAAAGTTTGAAGCTGGCAGAGTTTGGTTCATGAGGTTTAAGGAAATAAGTTGTCACCATAAAATGAAAGCACAAGGTGAAGCAGCAAGTGCCCATGTAGAAGCTGCAGTAAGTTATCTAGAAGATCTACTAAGATCATTAAGGAGGGTGACTACACTCAACAACGGATTTTCAGTGTCGATCAAACAGCCTTATATTGGAAAACAATACCATCTAGGGCTATCAGAGCTGGAGAGGAGAAGTCAGTGGTTGGCTTCAAAGCTTCAAAGGACAGGGTGACTCTCTTGTTAGGTGCTAAGGCAATCAGTGACTTTAAGTGGAAGCCAACGCTCATTTACCAATCTAAACATCTTAAAGCACTTAAGAATTATGCTAAATCTACTCTTCCTGTGCTCTATAAATGGAACAACAAAGCCTGGATGACAGCACATCTGTTTACAACATGTTTTACTGAATATTTTAAGCCCACTGTTGAGAACTACTGCTTAGAAAAAAAGACTCCTTTCAAAATATTACAGCTTATTGACAATGCACCTGGTCACCCAAGAGCTCTGATAAAGATACACAATGAAATTAATACTGTTTTCATGCCTGCTAAAACAACATCCATTCTGCAGCCCATGGATCATGAAGTAATTTTGACTTTCAAGTCTTGTGATTTAAGAAATACATTTCATAAGGCTATAGCTGCCATAGATAGTGATTCCTCTGGTGGATTTGGGCAAAGTAAATTGAAAACCTTCTGGGAAGAATTCACCATTCTAGATCTATTAAGACCATTTATGATTCATGGGAAGAGGTCAAAATATCAACATTAATGTGAGTTTGGAAGAAGTTGATTCCATCCCTCATGAATGACTTTGAGGCCTTCAAGACTTCAGAGGAGGAAGTAACTTCAGATGTGGTGGACATAGCAAGGGAACTAGAATTAGAAGTGGAATCAAAGATGTGACTGAACTGCTGTAATCTCATAAAACTTTAATGGACAAGGAGTTGAGTCTTACAGAGGAGCAAAGAAAGCGATTTCTTGAGATGAAATCTACTCCTAGTGAAGATGCTGTGAAGACTGTTGAAATGACAACAAAGGATTTAGAATATTACATAAACTTAGTTGATAAAGCAATGGCCAGGTTTGAGAGGATTGACTCCAATTTTGAGAAAAGTTCTACTGTGGGTAAAATGCTATCAAACAGCATTGCAAGCTACAGAGAAATCGTTCATGAAAGGAAAGTCAATCAATGTGGCCAACTTCATCATTCTCTTATTTTAAGCAATAGCCACAGCCATCCCAACCTTCAGGAACCACCACCCTGATCAGTCAGCAGCCATCAACATTGAGGCAAGACCCTCCAACAGCAAAAAGATTACAACTTACTAAAGGCTCAGATGACGGTTAGCCTTTTTTCACTATGAAGTATTTTAAAATTTTGGTATGCACACTGTTTTTTTAGATACAAAGCTATTGCACACTTAATAGACTACAGTGTAGTGTAAACATAATTTTTTTTTTTTTGAGGAAGATTAGCCCTGAGCTAACATCTGCTGCCAGTCTTCCTCTTTTTGCTGAGGAAGACTGGTCCTGAGCTAACATCCATGCCCATCTTCCTCTACTTTATATGTGGGATGCCTGCCACAGCATGGCTTGCCCACCGGTGCCATGTCTGCACCCAGGATCCGAACCGGCAAACCCTGGGCGACTGAAGTGGAACGTGCTGACTTAACTGCTGCGCCACCAGGCCAGCCCCCTAAACATAATTTTTACATGCACTAGGAAACCAAACAATTTGTGTGACTTGCATTACTGCAATATTCTCTTTATTGTGGTGGTCTGGAACTGAACCACAGTATCTCTAAGGTATGCCCGTAGTATGGCAGAGTACGTGTGATTTTCATTAATAATCAATCTGCATTTGCACACAGTGGGCTGGGTGTTGGGCAGTTCTAAAGGACAATTGCTTTGTGTCTGTGATCTACCTGATAAAGTAGGATTTTTCAGTTTGACCTTACAAAAGTTGCAAACTCAGCAACAGGTTTTCCTTCTGAGACTGCTATTTGAGATGTAGTCTCACATAAAAAGTAAGTAGAAAATTGAGACAATTCTCTAGATAATTAAGATTGTTATTTACGGTTGCATTACCCAGAAAATTGTCTTATATCTATTTTGTTTTCTATATGTAGGCATCTTGTCACTAGCATAAAAGTTATGTGTGTGTTTATGTGTGTGTTTTAAACAATTCTGCTACTATGTAGATATGAACTTTGGGAAGCCTGTCAAATGATTCTTAAATTAAGTGGGAGAGTTTAATCCTATATTCCATTTTAAATCCTTGTAATGTCATTACCAATGACATACTTGATGTTGACATGTTCAGATCTTCAAATCTTCGATTTAAAAAAAAAAATGGCCTATTATTTTCTGTCAGAATACCATAGTTTGAAAGAAAAGAGTAAATTACCAGAAAAAATAATCATAATGTTTATATACTGAAACCCTTAAATGTCTACCATTATGCTAATTCTGATTCTCCATTTCAAAGTTATAGTTACTAGGGCATGGAAAGCTTATGCAGGCGAAATATTCCAAACCACACAAATAAACAAAGAGCACTGCATTATCACATTAAAGATTAGAAATGAGAGTAGTTCTTATAAAGAATAATTCTCACCTTGAATCATGCATGAAATAAAAATCGATGAAATAACGTGAGACAAGCAGGCAAGTCTTCTTTTAATGGATTGTGTCTTAATAAATACCACATTCATTAAAAACCTTCATCCAAATATATTATCTACATCTTCACCATACCACTTTACTCTGATTAGAAAATTTCACTTTACTAAAACATGAAAAATGGATGTGAGAGGAATAGAATACTAAAATATTACTTACTGTCTATAAACGAATACATTTTTTACTCTGCATTAGAACATCTAAAAATTAGGGAATATTTTTATAGCTTTGAATTTTCTTTAGAAATGTCTCCAAATTTGGATTTTGCTTTATGCTCAGTAAGTATAACAAATATATAATAACATATTAATGTATTATATAATATTAATAATATAAATAATAATAGAATATTATGCATATATAAATCTCTCCCTTATAAGAGTTTTTCCCCTTTTAGGAACAAAATAATAAACCCCATTATCTTATATATATATAATTCTTTAATTTGTATGTATATATATGAGACATATATATAGTTTCAGTATTTAGTTCATTACTTGGTTCATACTTTAGTTCCTAGGAGGAAAAAATAATCTCTGATTAAAGCAAAATAAGAGAAAATCCAATCTCTAGATTGCTGGCTTCCATTCCAAGAGGTTTTTTTTGCAAGAATTTTTTTAAAAGAAATAATGTGCAGAAATGCACTTACAAATTTCTGAAATATTTGTGTAATCTGCTCTACTTTCTTATCAGCAATGAAGAGATTATCTTGAAAAGTGGAAAAGAAAAGAAAATAAATTTAAAAATACTCTAAACAGGTCATAATGTTACTAAATTTCTAGCTTGTTATGGGTTTTTATTAATTTGTTAGGTGATTTTGTAGTAAAAAATTTCTGAAAAACAAGAAAACACATGATAACGGGGAAAACATTTACAAAGAACCACAATATCTAAGATTGGTACTCGTTTGACATAAAGTCAGATGGTGGTAAGTCTTCTTATTTACAGATTACTGTAGAAAGAATCAAAATTCAAATGTCTGCAGGAAGTAGACAGCACGTGTAAAGAATTAAACCAGGCAGTAGAAGAATATAAGAAACATACGGCGTTAGTGGCAAATTAGAGAATTCGAGCTCCATCTGAGGACATTTAAAGTTGGGAAAATAAATAAATGAAATGCTCCCCGAAGCTACCGAGGCCCAGCGGACATGGCCCAGACACATGCAGCCCCAGCAGCCGTCTCTGCCTCCAAAGCTGCAGGTGGCTAAGAGAAACTTGGCAAAAGGTAGAGCAGGGCTGAGATAGTTAAGTCAGAATAAAAGACGTGTGTTGTAACCCACCGAGTCTGATAAATAGTGCAAAACAGAACTTCTTGATGGAAATAACTTACAAATAAATAAGCAAAACTTGCTCGTTATTATACTCATTAACTAGGAAACGGTAAATTATTTGAGCATATTTAACAGATTACTTCATTAATAATTACAATCCCTTTCAAACATTTATAGTATGAATAAATAAAATTTTCCCTAATCACGGTAATCTTTGCTCCAGATTCTCCTTGAACTATCACAAATTGCCAAAAAAAGAAATTGTCCTTTGTACTGGAGTTACTTACACCCTCATACTTACTTTGTGGTTGGGATTATGAACACACGTTGCCACCAAAAAATTAAAAGACTAATTTTATAAATCAAAGATTATAGTTAAGGTTAATGATTGGATCTTTTTCTAGGTATTTGTGGTCTTCCTTTAGACTACACATCATCAAGTTATTCTGTTTATGATTAAATTCAGCTAGTAATTATTTAAAAGCTCACGCACATATAAGATGCTGAATACAGCAACACAGTACATGTATAAATCATGCTCCCAATTTAGTCCAAAATTTTATTGGGTAGTTACTACAATTTCAAAACAGTAAAAATACAAATATGCAGGGGCCGGCCTGGTGGTGTAGTGGTTACATTTGCTCTCTTTGCTTCAGCAGCTCGGGGTTTGCAGTTTCGGATCCCGGATGCGGACCTGGCACTGCTAGTCAAGCCACACCGTGGCCGCAGCCCACATAAAATATAGGAAGACTGTCACAGATGTTAGCTCAGCAACAATCTTCCTCAAGCAAAAAGAGGAAGATTGGCAACAGATGTTAGCTCAGGGCCAATTTTCCTCGCACAAAAAAATCACACACAAATAAATAAGTATTTAAATTGAGAGGTGCACTAAGGAAGTTTAGATGATATATTCTTTTTTTTTCCAGTAATAAATTCAACATATAACACTGCACTGAGTATCGAGAATAATTAAATTAGCAAATAGGCCAAGGCTATGCCCTCAAAGAGCTTCCTTCTTGTAGGGGGAAAACGTAGCAAGAAATCAAGTAATATGTTAGGTGATAATGAATGTTTTGAAGAAAATGAAACTGGGTAACAGTGATGGCAAAAGAGCGTTGCTGCTTTTAGAGCAGTCTCTCTGCTCAGGTGATATTTATGCAGAACAGAATGGAATGAGGAAGATAAAGATGGGATTATCTAACACAGATCATTTCAGCCAGAGAGAAAAGTAAGTGCATGGATGCCTTGCCTGATTTTGAGGTACAGCAAGGAGGCCAACGCAGCTGTAGTGGAATGAATGACAGGGAGAGTATCAGGAAATGTGTTCAGGGAGGCAGCCCAGAGTCCACCTATATATTTGAAAAGGCATACTGACAACTGTATAAAGAAACTATAGAATGACAGTGGCAGCAGAGAGATGAACTACGAGACTATAATCAAAGAGAAAAGAGAAAATGGCTTGAATTAAGCTACTATGGTGGGATGTATGAGAAGTGGGAACATATGGAATATATTAAATAGTGCTGAGAAAATTTGCTGACGGACTGGATGTGGGGTGTGATAAAAAGACAGGAGTCAGATAAGACTCCAAGACTAAGGCTTTGTGATGATTAATTTTGTGTGTTAACTCTACTGGGCCAAGGTGCCCAGACATTTGGTCAAATGTTATTCTGAGTGTGTCTGTGAGGATGTTTCTGGATGATATTAATATTTGAATCAGTAGAATGAGTAAAGCAGACTACCCTCCCTAATGTGGGTGGGCCTCACCCAATCAACTGAAGACCTGAATACAACAAAAAGGCTGAGTAGAGACACCTCCTGCCTGACTAGGTGATCTGGGGTCTGTTGCCTGCTCTCAGACTGGAAATGAGCCCTTCTTGGGTTTCAGGTCTGCCAGATTTTGGACTGCAACTCAGACCATTGGCATTTGGGCCTTCTCGACCTCCATAATCATGTAAGCCAATTTCTTATTTTATATGTATAATATATATACATATATATGTTATATGTGTATATGATATATAAAATATATAATATGTAAATATACTATATATGATGCATTAATAATACATTAATAATACATAATATATTTGGTTCTGTCTCTCTGAGGAATTCTAATACAGGCCTGAACAAATAGTATAATAGAATTGACATACAATGAGATAGAAAGATTTGGGATAGAAAAATAGACAAAAACATGTTTGAGGGCTGCAGAGAATTCAAGAGTTTGAGCTAGGATATGTTAGATTTGAGATGCCTATTAGACATCAAGTTACGAGATCAAGTGGGCAGGAGGATTTACAAGTTGGAGTTCAGTGAAGTGGTTGAGGCAAGAGAGGAAAATAAATTAGCCATTGACCTGGAGATGTTATTTAAAATCATGGGACTGGATGAGAGTTCATATTGTTAGACAAAAGATTTAAATCCTGAGCCCCGAGGCACTAGATGGTTTAGAGGACTGAGTGATGAGGAGGATGCAGCAAAGGAGGCTGAGAAGAAGCAGTGAGGCTGCCTGAAAGACAAGAGACTTAGATGTTTAGAAGGCCAAAGCAAGGAAAGAGAGGGAAGACAGAGGGAGCAATAGATTGTGTTAAATCCAACTGGCAAGACTAGAAAGAGGATGACTTGGAATTACTCATTAGCTTCAGCAATGTACGAGTCATTGGAAATCTTGACAAAGCAGTTTTACTGGAGTAGTTGGGTTAGAAAACAAAGTCTCATTGAAGTGGATTCAACAAAGAATGGGTGAATAGGAACAAAAAAGCATGATCATAGGAACTCTGAAAAAACTTTTCTGTAAGAGGGTCAAATGCTGGTGGAAGATAGATGATCTAGAGAGAACTTGAACATTTGTAAGGTAGTAGTTGTCATGATATGCTTGTAAATGGTTGGGAATAATCAAGTGAGAGGAAAAATAGCTAAGGAGAAAAATGGGCCGAAAATCTAAGTGAAAAGATATGGATTCAGTGCAAACAGGAGTGTTAACATCTGACCCATCGAACCTGGGGAATGGAGAGTATAAAGTTACAGGTGCAAGTATGTTGGTAGATTTAGTGGTTTGAGCATGTGTAAATTCTCCTTTGCTAGCTTCTAGTTGCCTTTTCTTTTCTTTTTTTTTTTTTAAAGATTGGCACCTGAGCTAAATCTGTTGCCAATCTTTTTTTTTTTTCCTCTCCACAAAGCTCCCCAGTACATAGTTGCAAATTCTAGTTGCAGGTCATTCTCGTTGTGCTATGTGGGGCATCACCTCAGCATGGCTCCATCATGAGCAGTGCCATGTCTGTGCCCAGGATCTGAACCAGTGAAACCCTGGGTCACCTAAGCAGAGCACGAGAACTTTGCCACTCAGCGATGGGGCCAGCCCTCTCTATTTTCTTAATGCAATAAGAAGAAAGGCCTTCATCAAAATGTGAGAAAAAAAAAAGGGGAATTATTAGAGTCATAAGGAGCTAGGATAAGAGTTAAATAGTTGCCTCAGAGGTTGAAGGATAGATTTGGGAGCAAACAGTAGTAGGATTACTGGGCAACACTAGAAACTATTTAAGGTTTCTAGTCATCAATTTGAAGTTATCTCAAGAAGCATGACTGTTTCTTTTCATGCACAATTCTGAGGCTCTGACAAGGCAGGTGGAGTTTGTGTAAAGCTGGCTGTAAACAGGATTTGGACTGTCAATCTAGAGCATTGGTAGGAGGTAGAAAAGAGCAGGAGAGGTAAAGAACTCTAATAATGGACAGTGATATTAAAACCTGATAAGGAAGGAGTAGAGAGCATAACAAATGAGGCTTATGGAGAAGAAAAAACAGTTTGATCAAAACCTGAAGACTGGAAAGCTATGTGAATTTTAGAACAAAATGTAATACTTTTAGTATAACATTTTTTAAACAACTTTATTGAGATAAAATTCATATGACATCAAAGTAATCACTTAAAAGGATAAAAAACAGTGTTTTTAACATAGTCAGAATTGTGTGACTATCACCACTATCTAATTTTAAAACATTTTTTATCATCCCAAAAGAAATCAAATAGACATTAGCAGTTACTCCATTTACCTTCTCCCCAGTCTAATTTCTCTCTCTGTGGAGTTTCCCAGTATATACATTTTATATAAATAGAATAATACAATATAGGGCCTTTTTGTATCTGGTCTATTTCAATTAACATAATTTTTCCAAGGTTCATCCATGTTGTAGTATCTATTAGTATTTCATTCCTTTTGATGGCTAAATAATATTCCATTGTATGGATATGCCAGAATTTATTTCTAAATTCATCAGTTGATGGACCTTTGGGTTGTTTCCAGTTTTCTGCTTCTTTGCTTATGGCTATTAGGAATATTGCTGTTATTAATATTCATGAGCAAGTTTTATGTGTATATATGTTTTAAATTCTCTTGTATAAATGACTAGAAGTGAAATTGCTGAGTCATATGATAACTTCATTCTCAATATTTTGAAGAAATGCTAAACTGTTTGCTAAAGGGGCTGCAACATTTTGGATTTCTTACCAGCAATGTATGAGAATTCCAACTTTTCCACCTTCTTGCCATTTGTTACTTCTTTCTAGTAGGTGAGAAGTGGTATCTAATTGTGCTTTTGATTTGCATTTTCCTAATGATTAACGTGTTCAGCATCTTTTCATGTGCTTATTGGCCATTTGTCTATCACCATTGGAAAATGTCTATTCAAATGTGTTCCTATTTTATATTGGGTTATTTGTCCTTTTATTGTTGAGTTGTGTGAGTTTGTTATATATTCTAGTTCAACTCTCTTATCAGATATATGATTTGCAAATATCTTCTCCCATTCTGTGGATTATCTTTTCACTTTTTTTGGAATCCTTTGGAGCACAAAAACTTTTGCTCTTTTTAAAAATTTCGATAAAAACAAATTTATTTTTTCTCTTGTGCTTTTTGTGTCATATTTGAGTTACCTCTAAGAATTTTATAGCTTTGACTCTAATAGCTAATTTACATCTATGATAAATTTTGTATATGAAGTGATGTTGGGGTTCAACTGCATTCATTTGCATTTAAACCACTGTCAAAAAGACTATTTTTCCCCCACTGAATTCTATCAGCACCTGTGTCAAAAATCAATTGAATATAACTGTAGTGGTTATTGCTGGACTCGAAACTCTACTCCGTTAATCTGTGTGTCTATCCTCCTGTCAGTACCACACTCTCTTGATTACTGTAGGCTTATAGTGAGTTTTGGAGTGTGAATCTCCCAACTTTTTTGTTCTTTTTCAAGATTGTTTTGGCTATTCTGGGCTCCTTTCACTTCCATATGAATTTCAGGATCATCTTGTTAATTTTCGAAAAAGCAAAGCTGGAATTTTTGGTAAAGGATTGCATTAAATCTGTATATCAATTTAGGGAGTATTTCCATCTTAATAATATTAATTCACCTAATCCATGTAGATGGCATATCTTTCCATTTATTTAAGTCTTCCTCAGTGTCTTTCAATGCTTTCTAGTTTCTATATACAAATATTACACTTGTTAATTTGTTACAATTATTCCTGAGTATTTAATTCTTTTTATTCTGTTTTAAATGAAGTTATTTTCCTGATTTCACTTTTGAATTATTTCTGTTATATAGAAATACAATTGACTTTTGAATATATCTTGTATCCTGCAACCTTGCTAAACTCATTTATAATTTCTAATAGTTTATAGGTATATGAATGTGTGTGTGTGTTTCTTAGGACTTTCTATACACAAGATCATGTCATCTGTGAATTGAGCTAGTTTTATATTTTCCTCTCCAGTTTGAATGCTTTTTATTTCATTTTCTTGCCTAACAGACATGAATAGAACCTCCAATAAACTATTGAAATAGAAGTGGTGAAAGGACACATCCTTGTCTTATTTCTGATTCTAGGGAGAAATCATTCAGTCTTTCCCACTAAATGTGATGTTAGCTGTAGGATTTTCTTTTAAAGAGCTTTTTGTTTGGTTTAGTTTTGTTTTGTTTTTGAGGAAGATTTGCCTTGAGCTAACATCTGCTGCCAATCTTCCTCTTTTTGCTGAGGAAGACTGGCCCTGAGCTAAGATGTATGCCCATCTTCCTCTACTTTATATGTGGGACACCCACCACAGTATGGCTTTCCAAGGGGTGCCAGATCCTCACCCGGGATCCAAATGGGCCAATACTGGCCACCAAAGCAGAACGTGCAATCTTAAATGATGCACCACTGGGCCGGCCTCAGCTGTAGGATTTTTTGTATCTGACCTCTATTAGGTTGAAAATGTATCCTTCTGTTCCTAATTTATTGAGTGTTTTTGTAATAAAAGGGTCTTGGAGTTTATCAAATGATTCTTTTTGCATCTATTGAGATTATCATGTGACTTTTGTTCTTTATTAATATGGCATATTACACAGATTGATTTTCATATGTTAAATTTGCTTTGTTAGGATGAATCCCACTTGGTCATGCTATATAATTATTTATAGATGTTGCTGGAATAGATTTTATAGCAACTTATTGAGGATTTTTCATCTATAGTCATAAAGCATATTGGTCTGCATATTTCTTTTCTTGTGATGTCTTTGTCTACTTTTGGTATCAATAGATGGAAATGAATGAATAGATAGAAATTTATAGAATGAATTGGGAAGTATTAGTGCCTCTTCAGGTTTTTGAAGAGATTTGAGAAGGACTGGTGTTAATTCCTTAAATTTTTGATAAAATTTACCCTTGAAACCATCTGGAACTGATTTTGGGGGTTTTGCATGAGTGCGTGTTGTTGAGGTTTGTTGTTTTTTGTGGGTTTTTGTAATTAATTCAATATCTTTACTGAACTTTTTTTTGGCTGCAGGTTTATTCAGATTTTCTATTTCTTTTTGAGTAAGTTTCAGTAGTTTGTGTCTTTTTAGGAATTTGTCATTTCCTCTAGGTTATACAATTTTTTGGTGCAATCATCCATATTATTCCCATTTTCCTTTGTGCAGTAGTGATGGCCCCTGTTTCACGTCTAATTTTAGTAGGTTGAGTCTTCTCCCCTCTTTTTATGGTCAGTCTAGCTAAAGATTTGTCAATTTGTTGATCTTCTAAAAAAACTAACGTTGGTTTTGCTGACTGTATTGTTTTTCTTTTTTCTATTTCATTTATTTTCACTGAACTCTTTATTATTTACCTTATGTCTGCTTCTGTTTTATTTGCTCTTCTTCTGTTACTTTATTAAGGTGAGAGGTTAAATTATTGAATTGAGATCTTCCTTCCTTTTGAAGATAAGTATTTGCAAACTTAAATTTACATTTCTTAACGTTTAAAATTGAAGATTTAAAATAAGTGTTAGTGTTGTTTTTGTTTCCATTCATTTCAATGTGTTTCCTACTCTCCCTTGTGACTTTGTCTTTTACCCATGGATCCATTGCTTATTGAGGCATGTGTTGTGATATTTCCACATATTTGTGAATATCTCAATTATCTTCATGTTATGGATTTTTAATTTCCTTCCATTGTGAACAGAGAATATTCTTCATATTATTTCAATTCTGAATTTATTACAGTTTGTCTTGTGGCCTAACACATGTATATTTTGGACAATATTCCTCGTGTACTTGAGAAGAATGTATATTGCGCTCTTTTTGGGTTTAGCGTTCTGTAAATATTTGTTCGTGTAGTTGAATTATCACGTTGTTCACGTTTTCTGTCTCTTTGTTGATCTTATGCCTTGCTATTCTAGCCACTATTGAACAGGGGTATTGAAATCTCCAACTATTATTGTTGATTTGTCTATTTATCCCCTCTATTGTCTGTTTTTTCTTCATGTGTTTTGGGCCTCTTTTGTTAGGTGCATATACATTTGTTATAATTATAAAAAATGCCCTTCATTATCTCTAGTAACATTTTTGTCCTAAATTCTGTTTTGTCTAAGACAGCTACCCAAACTCACTTTTAGTTACTGTGTGCATGGAATATCTTTGTCCATTCTCCTACTTTCAACCTATTTGTGTCTTTCAGTCTAGAGTGGTCTCTATTAGACAGCCAAGTTTGATCATTATTTTTAATTCATTCTTCCAGTCTTTCCCTTTTGACTGGAAGGTTTAGTCTATTTACATTTAATTACTGATAAGATGGTATTTACCTCCAGCATTTTTCCCTTTTATATGTCTGATATCCGTCTGTTCCTTTATTTCTCTGGTGAAGCCTCTTTAGTGTTAAATAGATATTTTATAGCTGCTATTTCAGCTTTTGTTATTTCTTTTATCTCAGTTTTTGAGGTGTTTTCTTAGTATTTTCTCCAGGGATTACAATGACCATATTAACTTAAAACAATCTACTTCCAATTTATAACATATTAATTTCAAGAGATTATAAAAGTTTGCTTCAATAAATTTTCATTCACTCCTCTTTTGTGCTATTATTGTCTGCAAATTATATCTTTATACATCATAAATTAATGTATAAAACACAATTTTATAATCATTATTTTATGCAGTTGACTTAAATAAGATAGGATAAGAATAGTTACACACAAGAACACATTTATACTGTCTTTTACATATACCTATATGGTTACCTTTACCAGTACTCTTCGTTTTTCTGTGTGGATTTAAATTATCATCTAGTGCCCTGAAGGACTCCTTTTAGTATATATTTAGTGTAGGTCTGCTAGTGATGAATTCTGTCAGTTTTGTTAATATCAGAAAGTCTTAATTTCTATTTTGTCTCTGATGGATAGTTTTGCTGGATACAGAATTCTTGCCTCACAGTCTTTATCTTTCAGCACTTTGAATGTGTTATTCCACTGCCTTCTGATGTCCATTGTTTCTGATGGAAAAAAGTGGTATTACTCTTATCAAAGATAGCTTATAAGTGATGTTACTTTTCCTTTACTGCTTTTCAGTTTTTCTTTTCTTTGGCTTGGATAGTTTGATATGAGCTGTCTAGGTGTGGATCCCTTTGCATTGATACTCTATAGAGTTCATTGAGCTTCTCAGATGTGCAGGTTAATGTTTTTCATCAAATTTGAGAAGTTTTCGTCCATTAGTTCATCAAATAGTCATTCAGCCCCATTTTTTTTTCTTGTCTTTTGCATCTCCTATTTTGTACAAGGTAATAAGCTTGAGGATTTCCTACAGGCTTCTAAGACTGTTCATTTTTATGCAGTCCTTTTTCTGTTTGTCAGACTTGATAATATTCTTTGATTTCCCTTCAATATAAAACTTTGTTTGTCCTGTACAAATTCCACATATGCTCAGAAACAGCTTTCCCAATTAAAGATTACAAAAATATTTACCCATATATTCTAATGAAGTTTTTAAGTTATATTTTTACTTTAAATTAAGTGTTTGATCCATTTGGAATTTATTGGCATATGGAATAATGAAAGGATAAACTTATATCTTGTTTCCAAATAAATAATAATGTTTCTATTATTGATCCGTCATTGAATAATCCAACCTCTTTCCCCTATTTGATGCACAAAAGAAATTTGAAGGCAACAATCAAGGATTTGATATCTACATAGGATATATAACAACACATTGCCAAATCCATTAACTTGGGACTTAAAGCCTGAATTGGGTGTGATAAAATATAATCAATATGCATAATAATATTATTATTAAACACAATATTACTTGATTATTAACAATACCACATGCTTAATATACCTTATATCTAACCCTAGAAATATTCCTCAAATTAGTTACTATAATTCTAATTTTCACTTGGTAAAACTGGTATTACAGAAACTGCTAGCTTTTGGTGAAAACCACCCTCCTCTTCCTAGGTACACAGACCATATTTCCCAGCTTCCCAGGTGTAGTCATGCGACTGCATGCTATTCTATGGAAAGTGAGTGGAATTATTATGTGTCATTTTCAGGTTTGGCCCAGAAAATTTTCCATGAGAATCCCTCCATGTTCTTTACCCTCCCAACTTATTGAAATGGTGTTGATGATGATGACGCTGAAACCACACGTTTAAGTTGGTTAAGATGCTGTTAAACTGAGTCTCTGAATAACTTTTAGTAGGGAAGTGCCCCCTACCAGCATGCATTGGAATTGTCCTGGATTACTGAGTGAGAAATATACTTCTATCTTATTAAGCCATTACATTTGGAGTCTGTTTTGAGACTGTAAAGTGGAATGCTGCTGTAAAGAATGTAGTCTTATAGTAGTGATTGGGGAGCAGATAGCAAGGGGAAAGAAACTACAGGCTAGAAATCTGAAGAGCTACTTGATGCAATGGCAAAATATTTGTAAAACTGCCACCTGAAAAGACATGAAAGTCAGTAAATGTACATACAGCTCTAGGAAAAATGGTTGCAAAACGACGACTATTCATAAGTACGGATACTCCTGACTTTGGCATGGTACTGCAAGATAGTGATGAGCTCAGGGAAACAATTATTCATTGGTAAGGCAAAGATTAAGTCCCTCAAAAGTTTGGAGAAAACTACTGATTCTGGCCCCTAAAGAATGTAAGAGGCTGAAAAAGGCTTTGAACAACAAAGTCCCATTAAGACTTCTTAGGACCCATTTAGATCTGTGGCAAATATAAGATAAAGGGCTTATTTCCCACTTAAGGGTTCATTTCCCACTTAAGACTATTTTATTTTAGATGATCTCATGTTGGTTACCACTACGTAGAGAGCATGAGAAAGGGATAAGGTCAAGAAACAATAAAAATAAAGAAGCCTTAAAAACTATGTCTAGGAGAAAAGTTGCGTGTATTTTCCAGTACCTGGAACTGACTACTAGGAAATAGATCAGTAGCATATCATGATTTTAAGGGAAATTATATTGTCAAGGAAATAAGAAAGCAGCCCAAAGAACTGTCTTTAATTTTTTCAGCTGTAAATAAACCTTGAGCTTCCCAGGTTGCACCAGCAGGAAGAAGGGAATAAAAGCAAATTAGATTCTCAACACTCACTACAAAAGTGGTCATGGAGACTAATAAGCAAGAAATAACTCCCCAGAGGGCAAAGTTGAAGCCGCAGAGAACACTGAGGATTTTCCTTGAGAGAACAGTCAGTTTCCAATTAAAGAATTTCCTTTATTGCTAGGGTAGGATTCTTCATAATGCTCCTTACAAAACAGTATCATTCTTTTCTTCATCTTTGCAATTTCAGGGCTTTCCCATTTCTCATTTTTCCACCTTAATTAGTTTTGTATGAATATTTTTCTCAATCTACTGTTGTATGTTGAGTTTGAAAGTGCAGATGACTTGTCTTTTGAGTTTATGGATCATGAGACCAGAAACAACCACACCCTGACTGAACAAGAAGACTATGCCTCAAATAGAAATGCTGTCCATTGAGCCGGATGTTGTTCTCTTTTTCCCTCGAGGTGTGTTGCAGCCATTTGAATGTTATATAACCAATGGACTGTAAGCAGAAGTGATGTGTGTCACTTACAGACTTAGGTCGTACAAACTTCCTTATCTGCTTGCTTTCCTTGCTGGCTGACTGGGATAGTGATGTCCAGAGCAAACCTGAAGTCAAGTGTTGAAGACAGAAGAGTCACAAAGGATCCCTGATTGACTGCGTGCAGCAGCCCACCTCCACTGTACCCTTATCGCTGCATCCATGGCATGGCCCAGGGCTGTTCACGTTTGTGACAATCACATTTCAATGTCATTGAATTGAGTCATTATGTTGTATATTTATTTGTAATAGTAAGATAGACTACTTAATCTCTTAGGCTTCAACTAATATAAACAACTCCAGATAAAAAAACGATTTATCTCCAAAGGTCATTGTATTTAACTAAATCATATTCTGACAAAAGAAATGAAAAAGAAAAATAAGCCTTGCATATTTTACTACATTATAACTTTAGCATAAATATCTGCTACATCAAGAAGGGTTATAGGACTTTATATCAATGTCTAGATCTTTTTAGTTGTTCTGTGGATTGTATTTGGAAGACAATCTGGCTAATTGGGCTTTTGTAATTTTTTATTTTCCTTAAAATGAACATTTACTTTACTAAATCTCTAAACTCTTTTATTACCATATAAGTGATTTTGTTTTTTATTATGAGGTAATTCCTTCAGAATAAGGGAATATTTAGGTGTGGTTTTTGTTTTTGTTTTGTTTAGATTCTAATTTTCCTATCTGAGAAATAACCACTATATTAGATGTCTCTAAATGGCAGATTTTGGCATGGCATCATCTTGGCTACAATTGTTTCTCCCTGTAACATCCACGCTGAGCCAGTCCACTGGTCTGTTCAACAATGTTTATGACTCTAAAAGATTTCCTACGGCTAATAGCATGGGCCTTGATTACCATCATGAATGTTTCTCTTTTCATGGCCTTGGGATATGAAGGATCAATAGTTTAAATTTTTAAACCATAGGAGAAAGTTCTGAAAGGCATATCCAAGTTGACTTATTAAACTTCCCTTCCACTCATCTAGCATCCTCTGTTCATAAAGTTTTTCAGGAGAGAGGATATATTTTCAAATCAAAGAAATCCTAGATTTAAATAGTTTCTTTCATATTTTTATTCTATTTCCCTGTCACAAGTAGAGATGCAAGCTGCCCTCATAAAACTGTTCTGCATATAGGTGTATAAACTATTTATGTGGTTATCTTTAAGAAATTTCATCATGTGAAAAAAATATAAGCAGTGAGCGAAAACCATAGGGAAGCAAAAACATTAACCCTTCTGTAGCATACATATTTACTTTCTTAGTGGTCTATTCTTCTTTATTCCTTTCCTTTCCAATCTTTTTCTAGTGTAATTGTGCAGAGTAAGACTGACAAATATTGGCTGAGAATATTGCCAGGTAGATAAATATCCTAATATCTACCTATTAGGAGGCACAGAATCACAGAGAGAAAATGGCTTTTTAATGGCACAATGCAATATAAACCCAACACATTGGAAGTTAAAACTGATGGCCTCTCACTTCCTTGGATAATATCATTGTTCAGGAATTTCTCCTCAAAAGAACTAAAGTCACCACCATAAACAATGTTTTTAATGAAATCAAGCAAGCCAGATATATACATTTTAACCATTCATTGAATTTATATTACACTCATCACATAAAACATTAAGATATTTAGCATAGTGAATTCTATCAAGTTTCAGCAAAGGCTTCTTTTGTATGCATTAGAAGTATGATCTCTGATGACATTCAAAGCATTTTATGACAAAATAAATTTCAGTTATGTGACTATGGCACAAATAAACTAACTTTTTTGCATTTGATTCATATGGTTGAGTTCTTCCTAGATGCCACAATTCTAACAGGATATTTACAAAATGCTTTAATACTGATTAGACTGAATTTGCTAAAGGTCAGCTTCCCCCTACCCACTTATCTAACAAGATAATTAATGGAACTGTATTATTTTAAACCTAGATAATGAATTGTACCATGAATGTGCTGTAAATCTTATTTTCTTTTATAAATTCAAGTTGCTATTAATTTTGAACATTTTTAAAAAACAAGAGTTTAGGCTAGAAAATTTTATTTATAAGGATAAGTTGTTCCTTGAAAATTATCTAACTTTAAAAGGTAAAGAAGAATGAAGCTAATTGGTGTTACACACCCCTCTTCCCTAAATCCATCAAGAAACACCAAAAATTCCCTAGATTATTATGAAGTTATTGACTCTGTTAGGAAATGAATGAATGGCTGTGCTTTTATGTGATACTTAATTTAAATGGAAGACCACATTTCTGATTTAATCAAATCAGTACTTCCTTCTGATTGCAACCATTCTGGTAGGAAACTAAATTAAAGTAGAAACTAAACTTTTGAAATTAATGTTTCCCGGCCATTAAGTGTATGAGAGCATTGGGAAGGATGAAAGGTATGATGGGGTAAAGAGGCACAGAAGAAAGAAAAAGAAGAGTAAGGGAAGCATTAGAGGAAGGGTCAAGATTAATAGATATTGTGCATATTCCTAGATACTTTACTTAGTGCTTTTACATAAGCAATCTCATTCTTCTTAACCACTGGAGGCAGGCAGGGGTTATTAATCCTGCTTTATAAATGACAGTACTCAGGCTAACTATAGTAGAGTAGAAACCCTCTGATAGAACAAGATCATAAAGGTTTTACTGTCGATAGAAGTCAGTTAAAGCAGATGATTATAAAAATAGTATAAATAGCATATACATGTATTAAACACTTCATTTTAACTGAAAACATATTAGGGTACATTTATCATTGGATAAAGACTTTTTTTGACCATTGGGTCTACTGATTTTAATTTCCTCAAGTTCCGTCTCACAAAGACAATTAGAACACAGTGTCATGATTTTTAGTTTGCTATGCTAAAGTGAGAAACTGTCAAGCATTCAAAATTCAGAATCCTAACTTTTCATTACTTGTCTCAAATTTTTCACTTTTCTTGTTCATGTCTAATTCAAATCAATTTTTTTTCTTTTGTGATGAAAATTCTCCATGAGCTAACATCTATTGCCAATCCTCCTCTTATTTTTTTTCTTGAGGAAGATTAGCCTTGAGCTAACATCTGTGCCAGTCTTCCTCTACTCTGTATGTGGGATGCCTCTGCAGCATGGCTGATGAATGGTGTAAGTCCACATCTGGGATCCAAACCCGCAAACGCTGGGCAGCTGAAGCAGAGAGCACAGAACTTTAACCACTCAGCAACAGGGCCACCCCTCAAAATCAATTTTTAGAGACACCTTTTTAGATGCCTTCCAAAGCATTAATTACGTTCATAAAAACAGTACTTTTTTTCTTAGAAATAATAACGTTCATACTAAGTCTAAGTAAATTATCCAATTATACGACATAAGGATATTTGGGAAGGAAGCAAAAGATCCTTAGTTTTCATATAGCTGAAGTTGTGACAAGCAGGATGGGTGTTTTAGAGAGAAGTCAAATACTCTCAAGTATTCAGCATGCAAGAGGCATAGTAACTGAAGAAGGATGGTGGAAGTTGATTATGAGAGCTTCTACTGTAATAATAGCCAACCCTGGGGGTCTAGTGGTAAAGATTCTCTGCTCTCACCATTGTGGCCTGAGCTCATTTCCTGGTTCAGGGAACCACACTGTTTGTCTGTTGGTTGTCCTACTGTGGTGTCTGCATGTTGCTATGATGCCGAAAGCTATACCACCACCAGTATTTCAAATAGCAGCAAGGTCATCCATGGCAGACAGGTTTCAGCAGAGCTTACAGACTAGGAAGAAGGACCTAGTCACCCACTTCTGAAAAACTGGCCATGAAAATCCTATGAATAGCAGCAGGGCATTGTCTGATAAAGCCTGGAAGGTGAGGGGAGGGCGCAAAAAGACCCAACAGGGTTCCTCTCTGCTCTACACAGGGTCATTAGATCTGATGGCACTAACAACAAATTGTAATAGCTATAGCTATTTATCATTTACTTACCTAATGAGCATTAAGTCCTTAATATATGTTATCTCTTTGATTGTCATAACTCTATAGAATAAGTTTTATTACACACACTTGAAAGATATAGAGACAGAAGCCAAAATATCCTCTCCAGATTGTTATCAACTGGCACAGAATGGTTAGCTAATTTCTCAAAGACACAAAGACAGAAAATTGGCAACTAGGATTGAATCTCATAACAGTTTGATTCCAAAAGCTCTTCACTATAAGGAAGGAAGGAAAATAGGGTGACTTCCAACACACAGGGCATCCTCAGTGTGATGACCACGAAACCTGCCTCTGGGATTCCTAGTGTGGGGAGCCTAAGCGATTGCTGCTACAATTGGCAGTGCTCTGAAATCCATTTCCTTATTTAAACCAAGGTCACGACTTTCAAGGGCTGCTCCCAACCAATCACCGAACAAGATACTAAGGAACCTAAGGCAGGCCCAATGCTGGGAGCTAGAGGACTCATCTAATGGGAGACTTTAACTCTGCAATTCCCTTTTTCATGTTTGTCCAAACATTCTTAGAACTGTACTGCAGTCTATGACCCTCCTTCCTGTCTGCCTCCCCATTCTCCTTCACACAGGTCAAACATCATGATATTCCCAGGCTCCGCCAGGGCCCTCCCTCTTTTGCTCCAGCATATCCCCTAATATATCTTTTGCATGAATAACTCCTTTTTTAGTTTCTGTTTCTTGGAGAATCCAGATTAATACATGGGATAACTCTTTATCTGAAAAGTAGAAGGCTGCCGTCAGGACATCCCAATGTACCTGCCTATGTAGAAAAAAGTGTTTTATTGCTCAGCATGGACTCTCTTAAGAACACCTCTAAGACACTGACACAAGTTAATCTGTGTAAAGGCTGCATGCAATGAATACTTGCTTCCCCTTAGATTCTCAGTAAATCTTGAATTACGTAGATCCAATTCCTCTACTCTATTTTATTGTACCCTGTTTTACTGTATCCTACTCTTAAAAGTTGAATTACATTTGCTCTGACTACTTTATAAGAAGGATGTGAGAACTAGATAAAATGATAGATGGGATGCTGTTTGAAAGTGTTTACAAACAATCATGTAAATATTAGTTCACCTGAATTTCTTAATTACATATAGACGCGTTCAACACCTCAGTTCTTCACTAAAGAGTAAATAAATATACTTACCAGTAGTAAAAATACCATTGGATAAATATGGATGCTTTTTTAAGTGCAATACAAGTGAAGAAAAGAATGGCAATAAAAGTCCCATTTATACAGTTCAGAATTATGTAAATTGTTCTCCAAATTGCAAAATATATCTAGTCTTAAAAATGCTTATTGGGAGAATATTGAGGAAGGACAGCATGGGGTGGAAGAGCAGGGGTTTTGAAGTCAAATATTTTAGTTAAAAGGCCTGATTTATTTATTTAGCCATGTGATTTTTTTGCACCTCAATTTCCTCATATAAAAATTTAGCATAATAACATTTACTTTATAGATTTGTTATGATGCTTGCATAACATAACCTATCTAAATTGCTAAAAATGATGCTTCCCTTTTTGTAGGAAGTTACTAATATTATTTCCAATCCCTTGCTAGGATTAGGGAATAAGAGAAAAGAACCAGATCTCAATTACACATGGAATAATAAGGATAATGACAGCTGGCATTTAATACACATCTTCTGCATGCTATCTAGGAGATGCAGTATAAATGCTATTTCATTTAATTGAAAAAAAAAGATTCTATGTGATTAGTACTAGTAACTCTTTCTTTTTTTTTTGGTGAGGAAGATTGGCCCCAAGCTAATATCTATTGCCAATCTTCCTCTTTTGGCTTAGGAAGATTGTCCCTGAGCTAATATCTGTGCCAACCTTCTTATATTTTGTATGTGGGATGCTGCCATAGCAAGGATTGATGAGCGGTCTGTAGGTCTGTGCCCAGCATCCGAACCTCGGAACCCTGGGCCACCAAAGTAGAGCAGCATGCAAACTTAACCAATACACCACGGGCCAGCCCCATTAACTCAATTTTACAGATGAAAAATCTCAGTGTCATAAAACGGAGGTCCAGGGTCAAATAACAAATAAGCAGGGAAAGGGGATAAAATTGAAACCTGTTGTGTCTGACTTTAAAGCTCCTACTTAGAACTTTAGCAATGTATTTTCTACAGAAGACTGAGGTGGGCTTAAGGAAAGATACAGATGGTGTCCTAATTGTGCTATTTCTAGAACTGGAAAAAGAGAGTAAAAATGGAACTTGCTGTCCCTACAGGAGCCTCATAAACTGCCCTCTAATGACCACAAAAGAGCGGGGAGCTTGTGTTGCCCAGGGCAGCAGAATCATCTAAAGGCCTTCCCTCCTGACCCTCAACCACAGCCATCTTCTGGTCAGCCTTCAGAGAAAATGAACGATAATTTTAGTTCTTGCTTATACCCAAGGCCTTCAAAGTATTTTCTCTCTTTTGTTCACAGTGAAAATAAAAAAAAAATTCAAAACTTCCCTCCACCTTTAAAGCTGAAAGGATAGCAGGGAGGCAACACATTATGCAATGTTGATTCACATGCAGGTGTGATCAGTTACCTAAAACGTGCAAATGGTTGATTTAAGATGCTTTCCTTGTTGAAGAGTGAGAGGCTCTGAGATAACGAGGTAGGTCATCTTAAAGTGAGAAGAGAGATTGTAGCTGAGAAGGAAAAGGGGCAAAGAAATCCAATTTGCAGAAGTCAAAGCCAAGCTCATCCTCTTCTAGTTTTAGTCTTGTTTACCTGAAACTGTGTCCACACAGGGCGATCAGAGAGATTGGTAAGATAATTTTCACTGAACCATAAGATTTTCACCAACGCAGCTACAGCCATTCATAACAGCTACATTTATATATTCCTCAAACAACACAGGCATATTTGAGGCTCTGCCCACTGCTGGTGGTGTTGTTTACAGTAAATTACAGTAAATCAGAGCAAAAATGTATTCACTTGGATTTTTATCATTTATTTTTAAATGAGGTGATAAATACGGCAACTGACACATGTTTTCATATTTATTTATGGTGAAGGTGCTTTCTAACTTACTATTTCATGTTTATAACAATTTTTATGTAAGAATTATTCTTCTCATAACAGAGCAAAGAAAATTAAAGATCAGAGAGTTGAAGGAAAACTGGGGACCAGACTAAGGCCAGATTTTTATTTTTTTTGGACAATAAAGTCCATGAACTCGCCACCAAACTAAGCTAGATTTAGGATTTAGGATTTCATTTATTTTTCTATGCACAAATACTACAAAGAAGCAAGGAATTTGAAGTTGCTTTTTTGTTGTTACATGTTTCTGCTCTGTTAGAAATCCAAAGCAGTGGTTTTCATAGTACAGGTTAAAATTCCTCAGTAGGTCATGAAATCTAGGCAGTAGTTCAAGACCTTTGCTTTGGTCCACATTAATAAAATGTAAATTATGTAATAACAGTAAGACCTTTGATCCTCACGTGCTGTATTACAAACTATACTAAAACTTAGCTATTGAAAAAGTAATCATTAGTGTTTTACTTGTTCTGTGAGCCCAGAATTCAGACCGAAAAGCCTGGAGAAGGATTGTTCCTGCTCCAGGTAATCTGGGGTCCTAGCTGGGATACTTCAAATGACTGATGGTTGGAAGAGCTGGGGAGCTGCCCAGGTGTCTGTCTTTCTACCCACTTCTACCATATTCCATGGGTTAAAGCAGTTCCAGAGGCAGCCAAAATTCAAGAAGAGAGATATAGACCTCACCTCTCCATGAATGGAATTCCAGAAAGAATGTCCAAAAATTTGTTGGCATTTTTAGTTGCCAAAAATATTAAGTATTATTTCGTACAACTTTTGTTTCTGTTGCATATATGTAAGTATATAGTTGGTTAAGTTATATGTTTCTATTGGTGAGTAAAGCTTAAAAAATTTTTGAAAGCTACTAGAATTCCATTTTTATATCAACTGTATTCAGCATTACTCCTTAATTTTGCTTTATTTCAAAACTACTCGTTACTACTGTATTTAACTTATACTCATCTTCTGAAACAAGCAAATAAAAGTATTATACAGACCAAACTGTATATAGCATCCATTTAGACATATTTAAATTTGCTAGATAAGAAATAATTCTGTAATTGTCATTCTGAGAGCATTCATTTCATAATATTTCCAAATTCTCTTCAAATGTTATCTAATAGTCATAAGTTAGAGAGGAATAAATATTGCAGGTTGTATTTTTCTCTTACAAATGTGGGAAGTAAAAGGTAAATGAATAGAGTAGAAAAATATAAAGTGATATGTATGAACTAAATTCATGCTATTTGTGAAACAATTATTCTAATAAGTTATTTACTTTCAGATCTCTTTTATATAGATGTTAATTGCATCCATTTTGCAGAGAAACATAAGACTTGAGAAGTGAAATATCTAACCCAAATCACAGAAATGATTGGTAAAATTGAAATTCAGCACAAACTATTTATTATGTCAATGACCTGTTCATAAATATTATGCTATCCGATTTCCTAAAGGTTTTCTGAATTTCAGACAAGCAAATTATTTCTCCATACTACCTTTTCATAAGATCATATAGATAAAGCAAAAAAAAATACTATAGATGTTACTAAAAATTTAATTCTATTTCTTACATTCCTAAATGTTTAGTAAGCATTTGTATATTGTTTACAGTGCTTCCACAGCACTAAAAGAAAAACTCCTACAGCTAAAGGGACATTAAGAGGGTTCGTTTAATCATCTTTCTTCAGATTAAAAAGAATCTTACCAATTTTGTTTTAAATGTTTACAGAAAGAGAAATGCCCTGACTCTTGGTAATCTATTTTAATATCAGGTGATTGTATTAGAAATGTATGTTTTGTATTTAATTTCATTTATTTTATTTCTGTAGTTTCTATTTTAACTCTAAACTTAACAGGAGAAAAATATTAGTCAATCAATCTCTAAGTGGTACTTTTTCATATATAAGATTAATCAATTACTTTTGACCAAAAGATGTTAGGGACAACTTAAGGGGTTTTTAGTGTTTAGAGTGAAAGGGAAAAATTAATAAATAAACATATACACAACAAACAGATGCATACAAAATATTTTTGTAAAGTAGCTAATATCTATATTCCTCACAGTATTTTATATAAACTGTAAACATACAGAACCAGAAATCATGACAGTAACCTTGTGCAGCATATAGGTGGGAAGTGAACAAATTTAATAAGTACTTTAGTTAAATTATTGACAAAGATTTGAAATATATTATTTGACCCCACCTGTTAAAATGGGCTCATCGTTGCATTAGTTTTCTACTGCTGTGTAGAAATTACCACAAATTTAGTGCCTTAAAACAACACTCACATACTGTCTCACAGTTTTCATGTGTCAGGAGTCCAATGAGCTGAGTCCTCTGATGGGACTGACCAGACTGAAATCAAGGTGTGGGCCACGGCCAGGGCCAGGGTTCTCACCCCAGGCTCCGGGTCTTCCTCTAAGCTAACTAGTTGTTAGCACAATTCCTTACCTTGCAGCTGCATTCTTGCAAGCTGTTGGTCAATGATTTCTCTCAACTCTTACAGCGTCCCCACATTCCCTTGCCACTTGGCTCCCACAGGCAGTGCGCAGCATGGGTATTGTTCTCATCCAGGTTAGCTAGAGGGAGTCTGTCTCCCTAGCCCTCTCCAGTCTGCTAAGATGAAGCCATATATTTGTAATATAATCATGGGTGTAGTCATCCCATCATATTCACAGGTTCTACTCATGCTCAAGGATAGCAGATTAAACAAAGTGAGTGGAGAGGGAGTGGGAATCTTGGGGGCCACCTCAGAATTCTGCCTACCATACCTCTGTATTATTACTTAGTATATAAATGGAAAAGAATCATTTCCTAATTATTGTGCTATGATTTAACATTTATTCATCTGTTTATAACGTGAATATGCTATATGATAGGCACTATAGGTGTAAAGCTAAGCAAGATCCCATTCATGTCCTCCCACAGCATGCCGTCTAGTGCTGAAGAAGGACAACCAAATCAACAATGAACTCGATAAACGATGTGCTGAGGAACAGCAAAGGGGCATGGAGATCACAAAGGAAGGCTGAATAATTTGGACAGCAGGCTGAGGAAATCACTGTAAATTGATACTTGGATTAAGTCTTAAAGAATATGTAGGCACTTGCTGAATGAGTAAGTGAATTAGAAGAACTCCAGGAAGAGGAAAAATTATGTACAGAGAAAAATAAGAAATACTATATAAAATCTTCAAGAAGTATGAATAGTTTGATATATCTTGAACTGAGAGTGCCTATAATGTGAATGTAGCCTTAGCTACACCCCCCAATACTAGTAGACTCTGTATTGATTTAATCAGAACTAGGATGAACTATATTGAGTTAATTAGAGCTGGGTTGCTGACATCAGAGTGAGTTGTGTTGCAAGAAATATTGTTGGCAAAAATCAGTATCTTAGGACATGCAGTAAAAAACTTCAATGTTTCCTACAACAAATACTCTTTAAAAACTTTCTCTAAAGCTTTTTTATAAGGTATATGATATTTTTTACTCCAACGTTGACTATAATAATTTCTATATCATATGGTAATCTATTGTAGAGAACTTCCAAGCATTATTACAACATATAAAAGAACTAACGCAAATAAAGAGTGGTGTAAATTTGATGCTATAGACACCTAATGTTAATCACAATGACGGCTACATTCACAGTAAAGTGCAATATCCAAAAGGAGGCAAATAAATAAATAAAATGCTAGCACCTTTTCCTGGGTTCAGATCAGGAAATTGCCAATATCTCCAAAAGGATAAATAACTTTGAATGTCTTACATTGTCATAATGAGCTTCCTTTGTCACTTTTGTTTTCCTAACTAATCTTCATCTATTTTTCTTTCAGTGTTTTTTGCCCCTCTAAAATGACCCAGTTTAAATTTAGGTAATGTGATATTCAAAAGTAGAAAAGCCTAGGATAAGTGTCTATGATTGAGAAAGATGAATTATAAGGAGTATCTCTTCTTTATTCCATAGTTAAGGGAATGCGGGAGATATATGGTTGAAAGCAGGAATGCTGGAGGCAGGCTGCTTGGGTTTAGATTCTTTGTTTCTTATTAGCTATGTGACTTGGCATACATATATAATCTCTCTGTTTATGAGATAATAACTCACAAAGTGGTATAAGTGTTAAATTAGTTAATCGGTGTAAAGCACTTAGAAGGTGCCTGGCTCAACAAGTTGTAGCTATTTGTTATCAATGGGACATGGTTTGTACGAAGACAGGCAGACATGAAACAAAGGGGCTGGGAGCTGATCTATTGGGTGGTACTCCCCTGTCAGCTTCTCAAAGTTTCCCTGAGTCAGGCTTAGTTCAGAACACCACTGTTTGCCATAGTGCTCTATGAAGCAGTTTGTGGCCAATAGCGAACTATTCTAAGATATTCCAGGTCTGGTGTACTGCGGCACTGAGGTGGCATGGCCACAGAGGGAACAGGTCTGGAACTGGTAACCTAATAAATATTGGGAAAGTGTGCAGATTTTTTAAAATAACGTTTGTGAAAATAGCTCGAGTGTAGTCGTTTACCTCTAATAAGGACTTTTTCATAGGGGGAAAGCTGATGGGGGGCAGTGGTTGGTAATAGGTTGTGTGTGGTATCATAACCAACAAGCCAACTGCGTTAGATTTAGCAGTGGATAAAAGAAAAATGGATGGAGATCATGACATCTCCCTCACATTAGGTTAAATCCATAATCCATAGCTTATAATCCCCTTTGGCCAGAAACAATGACAAACCTCTTCATCAGAGCTTTTCACCTGCTTGGGGTCTGTGCTCTAAGCTGGCTAAGCATGCACAATTGCTTCACACACATGGAGTTGCCCTGCACGACATTTTTCAGCCCATCCCTCCAATTGAACTAGATAATAGCTTTAACAAGGGAAGAGTACAGAAGAAGTGCTCTTTCTGGCAGTGAGATGTGGCCTTGACCTCACACGTTGCCCTGCCTCCGGAAAGCTGCCCTTTGTTTTACAAGCTTATGTTAGGGGCCTATCCAATGCTTTCTGAGTGACAGACAAAAATTTCACAAGACTCTGACACCTTTTCTGGCCTCTGCATAAGTCTCCCAAAGCAATTAAAATTTTGAAATAGTAGCTTTTTTTAAAAAAAAGCAAATAAATAGTTTAAAAAACCAATGAAGAGGATTAGAGTGAGCCATATCCTCTTTTTTCATATTTACATCCAGAATTTTAACGGCACTTGACTCTGAAATCATTCCAGTAAAGCGGAAAATTAATATTTTAATATGTCTACCACTCTAGCAAGTAGAAATAAGTAGAATAAGTAGTAGAGAAGAAAATGTTTTAGTATTAACTATATTTATGAATATTTATCACCCCTACCCATCAGATATGTGTTGTTCAGCGTGCCCATTCACTTATGTATACAGTAAACCACTGCAGAACACACACTGGCAATTGTTTTACATTTTATAGGAAAGAGGGTGACAATTTCCTTTTAATATTCTTTTGATTAGATTTTGTCATAAATTTTTACTGAGTGAATCCAAAAAAGTGAAGCCTAGCTAATAAAAAAACATTATCCAATAGGTTTTTTTTATGGAATGACACCATTTTTATCAGTTCTTCTTCATCTAGATGGAAGATGGCAGAGAAACAAGAGGAAATAAAACAGCATAAATGGCTTTGCTGTCTGTGATACTGTCTGGAAATGTGTTTTGCTTCAGGGTCAAGAGTCGTAAAAATTTGACCCATATGGTTCTGTTTTGTTCATTATGTGTATTCATTTATTTTTGGAAGAAGCAGGCTGACCAAGTGATTCCTTAAAGCAAAAAACAATTACAAAGCAAAACCAAACAAATCATTACCGTTAAATGAACCTTCACAGTATACAAAAGGGATTAGAAATTTTTTATCTATGTGTACAGTTGGTTACGACATCAACAGAAGAGCTGCCCGCACATGGGACAAGCGCACATTCACAGGATCAATGGCTAGTCTTGCTAATGAAGACCTCGACCAGTTTTTGACAGGCAACATTTGCTTATCTTTTCTTCCTTGGCAACAACTTTACTCCAAAGAGGGTTGCCATAATTAAAATACAAAAGTGATCATGCCTTGTCTCCAGAAGGACAACTGAATAATTAATTAACTAACAAAAACAGATTGGGTTAAGCGGGTTAAAGGAATATGGTTTTATTCTCCACCAGGTAAGCCCACCTCTGGTGAAATGTGGAATATATAAAATAATTTATATATTGTACCTAGAGCTATTTCTACTATGAAGCAAACATTAAACATTAGCCTATTATGTCAGTTACATCATTACTACTATTTTTATCTAGTTTCACAGATTACTTCACTCCAGAGCTAAATGCCTTTCAAAAATCTATTCAAAGTAGCTCCCACAAATAAGTGTATACATTTATATACATACACACGTGCATATATATATACATATTCACACATATATACCTACATATGCACATGCACACACATATATGTAGTTAAAGCAAAAATAGCTGTAAAATTCATCTTTAAAAATAAAAATTATGAAAATCTCTATATTTGAGGATAATGATAGCACTTGAATTTTTTATTAAAAAAGGAAGAATGTTTCATTCACTATTAATGCAGGAAAATTAGGCAAAGAGACTGCTTTACATAGGAAACTAATTTGTCAACATACTCAAACATGAAGAGAACTTTTTACCAAAATTTTCTTTATAAAAAGCAGAGTTGCCTTTCTATGCCTTTAAAATATTCTCGGGGCCAGCCCTGTGATGTAGTGGTTAAGTTTGCTTACACCACCTCCGCAGCCTGGAGTGCACAGGTTTGGATCCCGGGCATGGACCTACACACTGCTTATCAAGCCATGCTGTGGCGGTGTCCCACATACAAAATAGAGGAGGATTGGCACAGACATTAGGTCAGCAACAACCTTCCTCAAATACAAAGAGGAGGATTGGCAACAGATGTTAGCTCAGGGCCAATCTTTCTCACGAAAAAAATAATAATAATTCTCTATTTAAAAGACACTCTCTCATTTACTGTATTCTGAACAACAATATTTTGTTTGGGAAAGGCACAACAGCCAGAAATGACCTCAATTAATGCTAGTTTTGAATCTCATAGAAGCAATCCAATAAAAAAAGAGAAAAAATACTTAGATATTTAATTGCTATTTATAAAGAAATTAATTCAGTCGCAAGTGTGAGATGTCTTTAAAAAGGAAGCCATGTAGAAATCAGCTTAGAAATGGATAGCATAAGCAGTGAGTGACAGTGAAAGATCACAATTGGACATTCTCAACACAAAAAAAAACAATGAAAGAAAGGAAACTGTCCTCATGCTCGGGAAGTGATATCCTGTAACCTGGGATGAAATCCCCGTTGGTTCAAAAAGTATTACATCTCAAATAACTTAGACAGAAATAAAGATGAAGACGGAAGTTTGATGAGAATTTCTGCTTTTAGAAGTAACGAAGACGTGAGGTAGAAGGTGCGAGTGATGGTTTGAAATGATTACTTGTGTTTTGGGAGACTGACAAAAGTAAAGTTCTAAATTAATTTAATATTTTATACATGTAATTTTAAGTGTTTATATAGTTAAGTTAATTATAAATATATATTTAAATTGCTAAATTTATGTATTTAGTATACATATGTTTACATATTCTTGCTAGATAAAATTTATGTCTTGGTTAGTCACGATTAGAAAATCAGATTATCTTATATATGAGCACATAAAACACTTTAAAGCATATGTAATTAAACTTGACATGAATGAAACTATTTAATAGGAATAGCCTGAAATCCTCCTGATATTTTTATCATAGGCAAATGTTTGGTTTCCAAAAGGATGGTGCCTCCTTGGTGCTTTCACTATTTGGATTGATAAACTTGTCATGGTTTGGAAAATGGAAGTGGAACATAAATCTCATTCAATTCTACATCTCCTACAAAAATACTGAATGTATAACACTCTTCAAAAACAAAGGAGTAATTCAGGGGAAGGAAATGGACGTGAGAAATGGCCCAAATGTGAATCCATTTTGTTTGCTCCATTACCATCCATACTAAACTGTATAAATGATATTCTTCTCTAATCTCCAGGGCATACATATGGACGGCAGATTATAAGTATAACACATAAAAGCATTTTCTGACCATAGTGGTTCCATTTACTTATGAAATACTACTAAGGTTTACTACAAGATCGGAAGGTTTTCAGATTTCATCATTCTTCTCTTTGGTAGCCAGTAAACTAGAACCTCAAAAAGGACTATTAGAACATAACCACATTCTGCCTGATAGGCTGCTGGAGAATGACACATAGTGAAGAGCGTGGATTCTGAAGGTAAAGAGACCCGAAATCGAATTTTCTCTCTGTCAATTGTCAACATAACACTGGGCGAGTTACTTAACTCCTTTTATAAAATAATCTAGTGACACCAACCACACATAGTTGTGGTGGGAACTTCAGTTAATCAACAGGTATTTATTAAACACCTAATATGTGTCAGCCACTGTGCTAGGTGAGGGGGAAATAGCTTTGAGGGGAAAAAGGAGAAGAGGGGAGATGAGAGAAGAAAAGAAAACAGCTGCAGTACCTACCCACAGAGAGCCTGGAGTCTATTAGGAGGGACAAAATTTAAACACTTGGTAACATTAAATGTGTCAATATGAAAAACACTTTTATTAGAGAATTATTAGAGCATGTCCCTACATTTTTAAGGGCATTCTTTAGAGAATAGTCTTAAATTGGGTGCACCAAAAGGAGAGCCTAAGGCAAGGATTTCAGTGCATGTAGTTTATTAGGGGCGTGATCCCAGAAGGTACACATGAGGAAGTGAAAAGTGAGGCAGCGAAGCAAGAAAAGCCAGTGGAAGGTGTGTATTGATGTGCAAGTCACTGCCATGAGTGCCAGCAGCTCACTCCCACTGAGGACCTCTGAGAAACCATGTGAAATCTGAAACAGCATCACTATACGAGATAGTCGGACAATGGGAGATCAAAAGAACTTTGTCCACTGACTACCACTCCCTATTGGATGACAGTTGTTCTTGGGGACATAAACTCTTGTCTACTTCCAAGTTACACCCGGCTTGTGGCTAGACAACGTCCTTAACATTCTCTGGTAGAAGAGAGTTGAAGGTGGCTGGGATGGGAATTTTTCACAGTGCAGGAAACTGTCTATCACAGCCTTGGGGAGTTCATGTGTGGGCAAAGGGCTGTAGGGTGAAATTCCAACAGTCTCTGCCTCAAGGTATTGTTGAGATATTTTATCCATCAAAATTGCATATTTCATACTTTTGCTCCAACAGCTCTAGTCATCAAACATACATCATTTTTTTCACAGTTCCCTTTGATTCTACACCTAACTAAAACAAAATTCCTAAGTGCCTTAGGTGCAACTTCCAGCTCAGTTGACCACAGAGTGGAGTTTAGAGACAGTATGAGCTGTTTAACTTCTATTTCTGCCAGCTCTTGTTCAGGCCTAAACCAGCTCACCAACTCTACAAGAACAACACGCTCAACCAGCTTCCTTTCTTTCTGCTGCCACTGTCCAGTGGCTTGCAGGGAGTTCTGCTATTACCCACTCCAACCCTCTTGCAAAATGACTACATAGAGCAATAGCTTGACAGTCTTGCCCTTATTGTCTCTAAGGACAAGAAAGGAAGTGCTGGATTCTGGGCGTGAACATGGCACCGCTCGTCAGGCCACGTTGAGGCGGCATCCCACATCCCACAACTAGAAGGACCTGCAAATAACATATACAACTATGTACTGGGGGGGGTTGGGAAATAAAGCAGGGAAAAAAAAAAAAAGATTGGCAACAGTTGTTAGCCCAGGTGCCAATCCTTAAAAAAAAAAGAAAAAAAGAAAGGAAGTGCTTTGTATTTTTAAGGTACTACTAATCACTCAGTGAAACACAGAAAGGATAGCAAAAGTACTCACCTAACAGCAAACATTTACAGAGACTTTCAGTTTGACATGTGAAAAGCAAGGGATTTAGAGTCAGATATATCAGGTTTTAAATTCTTGCTTCTCTTTTCCTTGACTACCTCATTTTAGGATACTGACTTGCCCCTTGGAGACCTGGTAAAACCTCAGTAAAATATCATTGGTGAAATTGGATGTTATTCATTATCTCACAGTGATATAGTAAGGAACTGTGAAATAACATGTGAAATGCCTACTGCAATGGCAAGTACACAGGGCACATTCAATATGGAGCCTATTATCATGTTGATAGCAATCATTTTCAAGTGAGTCGTTATATTTACATGCTGCAAACCATAAAGACGATATTGGCAAATCCTACTGAAAATTATATATCATGTAGATGATGAAACTACTATAATGTCTCTCAGAGACAAACACAATGACTTTCCAATTTCTTTCCTGCTGTACACTACACTTCTTTGGTTTATGGTGTGTTAACGCCATAGGGTTGGGAGAAGGTAAATACTTTTAAGTACTACATAATTGGAAATTTAAATCAAAAAGAGAGATCATATCTAAATTTCAACAGTGGTGGGCATGCTAAAGGTATGTCAACAAATGTGTATCTTAAAATTGCCTACAGGAAATACAGTTTACTGCACAACTACTGTTACTTACTAAGGCTTTGTACTAATATGCTATTTTATATCACTACTTTGAACTTTTAAATATGTAAGTATTTTATATCAGCACTTTGAATCCTTAAAGAATATTTCTGAAAGTATATATGAATGTGACTAACAACAGGGAAAAAAAAACAAGAAATGACATCTCTTTAAATCCCTTCACAAGGGAAACAAGTCCATTTAATTGTTGGAACCAACGTCTCCCTCTCCTTCAGAATATTAGAACTCCCTGGCTCCTCTTCAAATAGATGCCTACTTATCCTCCCTTTGAGATAAACCAGCAGTAACTTGTGTTCTTTTGTTATTCACCATAAATTATAACGATGCTGGATAGTAATATTTCCCTTTTAGATAAGCAAGGTTTCCAAAGACATTAACTTTATTTACTTCTCGTCTATATCCACACCCAAAGGAGAAACTTGAAAACAGCACTTTATCTCTTTAAAATCAGTCAAATTCTTCACATCGATTCATGGAAAATGAATAATGGAAAGCATTGCCTCGTTCTTTGTTTTCAAGGTATCAGATTTACTTATAAGAACTTAGTTAAGATGGTATGCTTCCGAATATGTTTTGGAGGTTTTTTAATTGCCACCATTTTATGAAGGTCATCATTCACTAGTACAATCGTCCCAGAAGGTTGGTACTTTACTTATAATGGGCACTTTTCTTGTACAGAATCTTGTAGATTACAAAACATACCTGTATGACTAGGAAGAAGAAAATGACTGATGATTAATGAAAACATTACCTGCAGGCTGACAGCACCAGAAAGTAAGGATTTATATTAAATTGAAGTGAAAAATGCCTTACCACTAGGAAAGGATAGCCTGTAGCTGACCTCAAATAGCAAAGAGAAAAAAACCTTTAAATTATTTGGCAATAAAAGTATAGATTCATACTATTCTTTTATTTACATATTAAGAAACTTTTATCTAAAAATAGTTTTTATATGTTGTGGGTTTTTAATGATGAATAAGAAAAGAATCCCACCTCCATGACCTTGTTCTACAGGATAAATCTCCTTCAAATCTATTTATCTTGTATATGCCTGCTAGTAATGCTATTTAGGACATAACTGTCCTATGTGCTACATTTTATCATTAATGAAAAATTTCCATTATAAAATGACCTGATTATTTTTAACGCATATTTTGCAGTATGTTCCTAACTTTTAGTTCTTCCTATCAAGGATATAGCGGTGAATGAAGTGACAAAAATCTCTACCGTCGTGGAATGCAAGCACTAGTGGAAGAGACTAATTATAAACAACATATAATTAATATCTAATATTTGATTTATTCTTTATAACATAAAATGTTAAGTAAGCAGCATAAAACTTGTATACAATATACGATATGCTGCCAGGTATATAAGGTGATAACGCTTTGAACAAGAAATGTGGCACGATGAGGGGATTCAAAAGTGACTACATTGGGAATGTGGGGGACTATTTTACATAGAGTTGTCGGTCAGAGAAGGCCTTTCTAAGGAGGTAACATTTAACAGAGACCAGAACAAAATGAAATAACGAGCCATGAAAATCTTTAGGACAAGTGTTCCAGACCAAATGACCAGCTGGGTCAAAGGATGTAGATTAGGCATATACTTAGCATACTGAAGAAGCAATAAGGAGACAGTTAAAGAACAGTAAGTCAGCGGGATACATAGGGGTCAGATAATGTGGAGCCTTGTATCTTATGAAAAATATTTAGGATTTTATTCTTTAAATGTAATGAGAAACTACTAGAGAGTTTTGGGCAGAGAAATAATATGATATCGTTTATGTTTGAGAAGGTTCATTGTCTCTTGCAGCAGGGAAAGAGTATATGTAGGGAGAAAGTTGAGGAGCCTGTTGCTATACTTCAAGCCATGTGAAGGGGCTTAGCCTTTTCTGAGTTTTGTTTCATTTCTAGGTAAAGGAAGCTCTTGGAGTGCAAGGTTTATGGCATGTGTTTATTTTCCTAATGCCTAGAAGGAGACATGCCATAAAGTAGGCACTCAAAAGTTGCCTCATGTGTGAACAAAATAGTGATGACTTGACTAGAGTTTTAGTCTGAGAAATGAAGAAAGCTAGAGACTAAAATTCTCTTGAAATATCTGTATTTTATTGTAAATTTTACAATATAACAATACTTTAACAATACAATAAGGGAACTTTAAATGTAAGGTGTATGGAAGGTTAAATTTTTCTCAGTAAATCATACCATACAGATCATGGAAGTTCTAACCAGCGAATATCTTTCCTCTGATACACTTTAATATGTCACTTAATATTAATAGTAATGACCAAAATTGGAAATATTATTGATGTAGAATGATTAAAATGTACCATATTTTAATCAGTCCCTTTTCATAAAGGCCTTATTGTGACATGGTATATTACAAGAAGCCCCAGAGAAAGAAGAGTTCTGATACTGTCTCCAGTTGGGTGACCTTTAACAAAACTTTGAGTTTTCTTACTTATATATTGGGACCAGCATTTTGTTTCTGCTAACTCAGAAGGTTATGAGAAACCAATATGGCAGGATATCTGAATGCAATTTGATAACTTCAATGTACTACAAATTTATAAACTATTATTATGCCAACAAATGGTTAACATGGCACATATGATGCTCACTTTATTTTCCTTGAGTCTCCTGTGACTGCATTATTGCCCCACATACTGGACCATCAAGTCTATCTGGACTTTCATATATTTTGTTTTCAGTCCTGCTCTCTTTATTCTTATAGCCAGTGACTCCTAAACTGGACCAACATCAGCATCACCTGAAGAGCTCATTAAAACTTTGATTGCTGGGTCCCACCCCCAGAGTTTCTGAATCAGCAGCTCTAGATAAGATCAGAGAATTTTCATTTCTAAGAAATTCACAGATAATGCTGTGCTACTGTTCTGGGGACCACACTTTGAGAACTACTGCTTATGGCGGCAATGACCATTTAAAAGAGTTAAGGAAAAATGCTCATTTGTTTACCTTGAACTGAACTATCTCTCAATCAATCTGTACACAGAATGTCTTTGGAACTATATACAACTAAGAAAATAAACACTTCAAGTGGAAAAAGAAAATCAAAATAATCACAAACAAATTTGAACATTTTGATGATTGGCATACTCCTATATGGGAACTTTCCTGAATGAGCTAAAAGACATGAATCTAAACTCCAAGTGACAGAGTCAAATCCATCTCTTACGAGAGTTGAAAGTTGAAATTACATATCTATTACTCATTGTATTAAAATCACTGAGGTGTAAAATTATAGGTGCAGTGTCAAGCACTGTGTATTATTTCTTTATTCTGAAAAGTCTAAATCTTTTGAGTGTAACTATATTTTTGATAATAACTTTCTTTACTGTGTTAGTTATGACCACAGAATAAATTAATCAATGATTTTTTTAAACAGCTGAAGAATATGTTGGAAATACAATAGATATGCTACCAGAAGGCTTTTGGAGAAGATTTGCAGTCACCATAAAGAAAAAAGAACCTAGGTAGAGACATATAGACCATTCTTCATGGTCCATTTTCTCAGCTTTAGAAAATCAAAGTCACTTAACGGAATAGAAGCTAAAGTTCAAGAACCAGGTTCTATTTCCAAAACTTCTATTTCAATGGTATATACCTTCATCTCCCCTTTCATGATGTATTACATTGCTATAAGTGAGTATTAATGACAGCCTTCTCCTTAGTGTGGAAGGGTGATTCTGTCCTTCCCCGGCTTCACATAAGTTTTCGCATATTTATATGAACAGGAAACAGAACTATTCTTGATGCCTACCCCTGAGCTAGACCAGTCTATGAAAATAAAGGAAAATATATACTCAGGGATGAGAAAGAAGATGAACGAAGGGCCGGGGATATTTCATTTTCTCTAGCACATAAATATATTCATAAAGCTTTTGCCTCTACTAAATATGGGTGCTGCATTCCAAAGAAAGCTTGAACCTTTTTTACCCCCCAATAGATAATAATATCTCCTAAATTCATTTAATTTTTGATCATGACACAATTAATTTGGGAACATACCAAGACACAGGCCTGAACAAGTGAATATGGAAAATACAAAGTAGAAGAGAAAGATCCAGAAAACTCCATTTTGTTTCAAGAAATGGAAATTCTGTTTCCAAAGAGAGGAGAATTGAGTTAAATACTGATGTAAAAAGTTCTACTCCTTCTATGTTTGTTTGTCTATGCGGGAGTGGGTGTTTAGCTGTTACCTTGAATCTGAGTCAGAAGATATATTAATACCTGATACAAGTTTGGACAGAATGCTGTTACTGCTTTTAACACATGCATCTCTTCTCCCTTTTGGGGCATTAACGTACCTGGATACTAGGATTTCTGAGTGCACACAAAATCGTTGGAGTTTCAGAACCCTCACAATGGTTCTTTAGCTAACTTGCTAGAAGGAATGCTGAGGAAGAAAGCATCCTTTGTTAGGAAGACACTCTTAATGTTATTCTGTTCTGGAAATTACAGCTTGCATATGCTAGTCTCTTTCCTTTAGTGGTGATTCGCTTCAGTGGAGGTGCCATATTAACTTGGGCTTCCTCTGAGAGTCCTTCCCCTCAGCGGCCAGCGTCAGTGTTTCCACTCTGCCTATGTCAATTTCACTGGTTCAGTTTCAGTTTGTGGTCACAGGTGAGATATACAACACTCAGGTGCCAGAAGATGAGGAAGGTTCTAGCGAAGCTTGAACAATGACAATTTAGTAGAGGCCAAAATGACTAAGCTCAGTGCTACTTATTCAGAATTAATTTTCCTCAGGTGACAAACCAAATCTCAGTAGAGACTTTATAGTATTAGTATCTGCTTCCAAATGCCTCACAGAATTGTACTTTTGAATCCATTTATAAAGATGTGCAATAAAAACAAGTTTTATAGTTTAAAACTAAGGTAACGTTCCCGTAATAAATCCCTCACTTTCCACCCCCTACTGTTTAAAGGTACAACCACTCAAGCATAGCACATTCATTAAAGCAGCTTAAAGCGCTTTGAGAATGTATATGCAAAGAAAGATTTGGGAAGGAAAATATGCCAACAGTTCAGCTCTCCTATCCAGTAATAAATAGGTCCAATTGCTTTATAAATTTCTATGGAAAGTATCAATATAATGTATAATTTCAAATGCCTATCCTGGTATCTAAAAATCTATACACATTTCCATTAGAAAACAGAAACTTTTATGGAGCCAGGGCCCCCTTGGGAAATCCTGAGCTTGCAGACCAAGACTCTTGGCCTCTAGCCATGTGTCTATCCCTTTTCTCTCAGAGAAGAATTGGCTTCATAAATTGTCAGTAGTGTTCCTGCTTCATTGGAATCACAAGACTGCTTTATTCCAAAAAGATAATTTTCACAAGTGACAGCAATGAAGAACATGAAACCAGAGATTGTACTAGAAAACTCTCAAATCTTTCTTTCTGTCTTGAAATATTATGCATACTCACACTCCGTAATAATTCTATTAGAGAATAAGTGGTGACTTTCTCACAACCCAAAATGAACAACAACAAAAAAATGTGATTTGATGCCATTCCTGTTTCAATTGCTCAATTTTAAACAAAAATAGCCAGAACACCTTACTTCTGCAAAGAATTGACCAAGCTGTGCCCATGGATCTTAATAACAGAAAACCTTCTCCTTATTTGCCCATCAAAAAGCAGGAGTGAGGTGGGGTGAGAGGGGTTGTACAATGCATGCGTGTGCCTGTGTGTGTTTGTTGGGTGATGAAGGTCTTCTCCTATTCAAACTTCTGAAATAAATGAAAGATCTTTATGGTGGTGGAAGCTGAGAAAACAAGGAGGATTATATTTAATTATTGCTTTGTAGAATTTCAAGATATTTAACAGTATCTTTAACATTTAAAATAATTAAAGGTCTTTAAGAATAATACTTCTCATTTGAGTTTTGATTCTTTCACTCATTCCTTTACAAAAAAAAAATAATTAATTTAGAATGTAGAAAGGATAGGTGTCCATTATAGTTATCTTATGCTGTGTGACAATTACTGAAGTAGAGTGGCTTAAAATATGAACCATCATTTATTTTGCTCAAGACTGGGGAATGATTGGCTCAGCAGTTCTTGCTTGGGTTCTCTCATGGGGTCATCTTGAAACTTCTTTCCTTGTATGTTGGGCACCTAGGCTAGGAATATTCCAGTAGGAAGTGGAACAAGTGGGCCTCCTCTGGCATCTCTCTCTCTCCTTATGTGGTCTTTCCATTGGACAGCCTCATAGTAACTGAACTTCTTCCATAGTGACTGAAGCAACACTCAGAACCAGTGTTCAAAGAGCTACCAGGAAAAACTGCATGGCCTTGGAAACCATAGTCTCAAAAACAATGCGGTGTCATTTCCACCACATTCTGTTCATCTGGGCTGTCCCAAAGGCTGGCTCATTTTCAAGGGGAGAGGACACTGACTCCTTCTTTTGATGGGGGAAGTGTATTAGAATTTACAGACACCTGAAAAACCAATGTATCAAAGACAAAAAAAAGAGCAATTTAAAAAATCTTGAGACAAGTGAAAATGGAAACACAACATACCAAAACTTATGGGATGCAGCAAAATTTGTTCTAAGAGGGAAGACGATAGTGACAAATTCATACATTAAGAAAAAAGAAAGATCTCAAATAAATAACCTAAGTTTACACCACAAGGCACTAGAAAAAGAAGAAAAAATAAAGCGCAAAGTTAGCATAAGGAAGGAAATAATAAAGACTGGAGCAAAAATAAATAAAATAGAGAATAGGAAAACAATAGAAAAGAGTACAAAATCAAGAGTTGGTTCTTTGAAAAGATAAACAAAATAGACAAACCTTTGGGGAGACTAACCAATAAAAAAGAGGAAGGACCCTAATAAATACAATTATAAATGATAGAGGAGCATTAAACTGATACCACAGAAATACAAAGAATCATAAGAGACTACTATGAACAATTATATGCCAACAAATTGGACAACCTAGGCAAAATGAATAAATTCCTAGAAACATACAACCTACCAAGACTGATTTGGAAAGAAATGGGAAATCTGCATAGATCAATAATGAGTAAGGAGACTGAATCAGTAATCAAAAACCTCCCAACAAAAAAAGAGTCAGGACTAGAGAGTTTCATGGGTGAATTCTACCAAACATTTAAAGAAGAAGGAATGCCAACTCTTCTTAAACACTTCCAAAAAAGTGAAGAGGAGGGAACACTCCCAAATTGATTTTATGAGGCCAACATTACCCTGATACTAAAGCAAGATGAGGACACTACAAGCAAAGACAACTGCAGGTCAATATCCCTGATGAATATAGAGGCAAAAATTCTCCACAAAATACTAGCAAACTGAATTCAACAGCACATTAAAGGGATCATACACCATGATTAAGTGGGATTCATTTCTGGGCTGTAAAAGGATGGTTCAACATACACAGATCAATAAATGTGATACATCACATTAATAGAATGAAATATATAAATCACACAATCATCTCAATAGATGCAGAAAAAACATTTGACAAAATTTAACATCCATTCATGATAAGAACTCTCAACATAATAAAGTCCATGTATGACAAGCCCACAGCTGACATAAAACTCAATGGTGAAAGGTTGAAAGCTTTCCCTCAAAGATCAGGAATAAGACAAAGGTGTCCAGTCTTTACACTCCCATTCAACATAGCACTGGAAGTCAGGCAAGGAAAAGAAAAATAGCCATTCAAATTGGAAAACAAAAAGTAAAATTGTCTCTACTGCCGATGACATGATCTTCCATATAACAAATTCTGAAGACTCCACTAAACAACTTTTGGAACTAATAAACAAATTCAGTAGCAGGATACAAAGTCAACATACAAAAATCACTTGTGTTTCCATACATTAACAATAGGTATCTGAAAAAGAAATAGAAGAGAAAAATCCCATTTATAATAGCACCAAAAATAATAAAATAGGAATAAATTTAATCAAGGAAGTGAAAGACCTGTGCAATGAAAACTTTAAGACATTGATAGAAGAAATTGAAGAAGATATAACAAATGGAAAGATATCCTGTGGAATCTATGGATTGGAAGAATGAATATTGTTAAAATATCCATACTACTCAAATCAATCTATAGAAGAAATTGAAGAAGATATAAAAAATGGAAAGATATCCTGTGGAATCTATGGATTGGAAGAATGAATATTGTTAAAATATCCATACTACTCAAATCAATCTATAGATTCAATGCAACCTCTATCAAGATTCCAAAGGCATTTTTTACAGAAATAGAAAAACAATCCTAAAATTTCTATGGAACCACAAAGGACTCTGAATAGCCAAAGCAATCTGAGAAAGAAGAACAAAGTTGGAGGCATTACATTCCCTGATTTCAAACAATATTACAGAGCTATAGTAATCAAAACAGTATGTAACTGGCATAAAAACAGATACACAGGCCAATGGAAAAGAATCAAGAGCCGGGAAATAAACCCTTGCATATACAGTCAACTAATATTTGACATGGGAGCCAAGAATACTCATTGGATAAAAGATAGTATCATCAATAAATGCTGCTGGAGAAACTGGATATTCACATAGGAAAGAATGAAACCAGATCCCTATCTTAAACCACTCATAAAAATGAACTCAAAACAGATTAACGACTTTACTGTAAGACCTGAAACCATAAAACTGTTAGAAGAAAACATAAGAGAAAAGCTCCTTTTCTTTGCCTTGGCCATGATTTTATGTATATGACACCCAAAACACAGGCAACGAAAGCAAAAACAAAAACAAAAATAACAAAAAAAAAATAGTTTTTCAAACTAAAAATCCGTGCAGCAAAAGATACAATCAAGAAAATAAAAAGGCAACTTATAGAATGGGACAAAATATTTACAAACCACATATATCTGATAAGCGGTTAATATCCAAAATATAAAAGGAACACATGCAACTCAAAAGCCAAAAAGGAAATAATCCAGGTAAAAAATGGGCAAAGGACCTGAATAGACATTTTTCCAAAGAACATATTCAAATGGCCAACTGATACAAGCAAAGGTGCTCAACATCACTAATCATCAGGCAAATGCAAATCAAAACCACTATGAGATATCACCTCCCACGTGATGTAATGGCTGTTATCAAAAAGACAAGAGACATGTGTTGGTAAGGACATGGAAAAAAGAGTACCCTTGTTCACTATTGGTAGGAATGTAAATTGGTACAGCCATTACAGAAAACAATATGGAGATTCCTCAAAAAATTAAAAATCGAGCTACCATATAATCCAGCAATCCCATTTCTGGATACAAAGCTGAAGGAAATGAAATCAGTATCTCAAAGAGGTAGCTATACCTCCATGTTCATTACAACATTATTTACAATAGCCAAGACTGGAGAACAACTTAGATGTCTATGGATAGATTAATGGATAAAAAAATCATGGTATATGTACATACAATGGAATATCAGTCCGGCTTAAGAAAGAAGGATATCCTGCCACTCACAACAAATGAATGGACCTTGAGGGCATTATGCTAAGTGAAATAAGTCAGACATAGAAAGATAAATAAACTCATAGAAACAGAACAGATAGGTAGTTTCCAGGGGTGAGGCATGGGGAGTGGAGAAAATGAGTGAAGGTGGTCAAAGGGTACAAACTTCCAGTTATAAGAAGAATAATTCTGGAGATGAAATGCACAGCATGGTGACTATAGTTAACAATACTATATTATATATCTGAAAGTTGCAAAGAGTAGATTTTAAGTTTTCACCACACACACACAAAATTGTAACTATGTGAGGTGATAGATGTATTAACTAAGCTTCTTGTGGTAATCATTTTACAACATATACACATGTCAAATCATTACGTTGTACACCTTAACCTTGCACAAGGTTATATGTCAATTATATCTCAATAAGCCTGGAAGAAAAAAAAAGAATTTGTAGACATGTTTTAAAAACACCACAGTAGTTCCCTTTAATTTGGGGGCCAAATTACCCAGAATATCTTTTGAGATATAACTGTAACCTAATAGCCTAAATACAGTCTGTCACAATTTTCAGGCACCTTAGCTTTTAAAATACATTTTTTAAAAATAATATTAAAATGTCAAAGAAACAACTCACATGTCTACCTTTTCATTGCCATTAATTATGATACTCTAGGTTACTTTCCACTAGACGGTTATCTCTATAGCCATATGGAACAGCTAGTTAAGATAATATCCCCAAAAGAGCTTAATGTAAAGAACTAGGTGATTCAGAGTTCAATTTCTTTTTTACTATAACTATAGCTAACACATATTTGCTAGAGTCTTTTCCAAGCATTTTAAATTAAGTGACTGTAATGTCCCAACAACCTGTGACGTAGTTATTCTTATTATGCTCGTGTTACAAAAAAGGAAACTGAGGCCGAGAGGGTATAAACAACTGTCCCAAGGCAAGATTATGAACTGTTGACTATAACTGAGAAGGCTACATAACATAATGAGGGCGGTAGCAATCTATGCAGACTGAAATATCAAAGAGGATTCATTTCGGAGGTAGCTTTTAAACTAAGTCTTAAAGCCTGATTAAGAGAGGTGACAGGCAGTATGTTTTCAAAGAGAGTCTAACCAGAAAAGCTATCATGCGTAAATATATGGAAATGGAAGAAAAAAGGCAAAGCATATTTGTGAAATTAATTAGACAATATTTCTTGGTATTTTTGATGCTGCTACTTAAGGTTGGTGAGTACTTAAAATAGTTGCTGAAATATTGGCAAAGGGATCAGCTGATAGTATTGTTTAACATGGAATTAGTATGACTAAAAAATATTTTACTTAAATTTATTTTCCAGCCAAATGCAATATTTCAAAATGTACCAGAAAACTAATTTTGTCTTCAGTATTGTGAAGACAGTACTCTTTTTAAATGTTTACTATAATTTGGAAGGAAAAAGTAGTAGTTATACAGTGGTGTGAGCTTAGCAGTATAGTTTTACAGGTGCAGAAAAAGGGACAACTCTTCTCTGAAATCAAGAAATTTTGCCTTATAAAAGTGACTTTGAGTCTGGCCCAGCATATAACAAGCTTGAAAGTTGCCACTCCATCCTAACAAGCAATAAGCTGAACAAACTGAAATATCAACAACTCTTCTTACATCCATCAGAAAAGTAAGGTCACAGAGCAATCTGCTGACCTCAAAACTGGAGAAATCAACAGACAAACACAGAGAATCATAACTTACCAGAACAGAAACCTAGGAGCAGAAATCTCTGTGGGAGCCAGTGCTGGGTGGGGAATCCTGAGCTATAATTGATGAGATGCTGAAGGCTCAGTGTGGACAAGCCTGAGAGAAGAAACTCCATGGGGACACAGTCATTTGGGAGGCCCCCATACTTCTGTGAGTTTTACCTCCTGAAGCTCTAATAAGTTATGAAAGTAAATATCAGAGAAAACTCTGCCTGTGCTTTCAGCAGGGGAAGGGGAAAAGGAACCATTTTGAAATAGGCCAGAGCATTCTGTTCTCCTTAACAAGGTCTGCCCTCAGGTGAAACTCTTTAACCAGAGCCTAACCTGCTGGGGTTTTATCAGAGTCCAGTTCACCTGGAGGAAGGAAACTACCTACCCCTAGCCAAACTTGCCTACTGTGTGGGAAAAGGGGGATATCCAACTCTAGCCCACTCTAGCCATCCTGCCCCAACCACTTAAGGGGGCTGGGGGGACTGAGAAGCATGTGTGAAGTTCTTAGTCAAGAAACACAGGCTTACTAAAAGACAGACCTAATCATAGGACTATAGAACACTTTCCCTCCCCACACGCCTTACCACCACCTTGCCAATGACCCATTTACAGCAGTTTCTGTACATCATGTTCACCATCAACAAAAAAATACATGACATACTGAAAGGCAAAAAACACAGTTTGAAGACACATGGCAAGCACCAGAACCAGACACAGATATGGCAGGGATGTTAGAGGTAGCAGAACAACAATTTACAACAACTATGACTTATATGCTAAGGGCTTTAGCAGATAAAGGAGACAGCATGCAATAATAGATGGGCAATGTAAGGAGAGAGATGAAAATTCTGAGGAAAACAAAAAATAACTGCTAGAGATCAAAAACAGTGCAACAGAAATGAAGAATGCATTCAATGGGCCTATTGCTAACTGGTCATGGCTGAAGAAAGAATTTATTTTCCAGCCAAATGCAATATTTCAAAATGTTTCCAGAGTTTGACTATATCCGAAAACCAAACAGCAAAAAGACTGACAAAAACAAAACAGAATATCCAATAACCATCGGACAACTATAAAAGGTGAAACATGTGCTTAATGGGAATACCAGAAGGATAAAGAGAAAGAAACAGAAGACATATTTGAAAAAATAATGGCTAAGAGTTTCTACAAATTAATGTGAGACACCAATCCACAGACCCAGGAAGCTCAGAGAACATCAAGCAGAATAAATGTCAAAGAAAAGTTATGCATAGTCATATCATTTTCAAACTACAGAAAATCAAACATAAAAATAAAATTCCTGAAAGAAGCCAGAGGGGGAAAAGCAACCTTACTTGTAAAGGAGTAAAGATAATAATTACATCCAAATTCTCCTCAGAAACCATGCAAGAAGGATAGAGTAAAATATTTAAAGGCTTAAGAGAAAAAAACACACCAACCTAGAATTCTGTATCCTGCAAAATTATCCTTTAAAAGTGAGGCTGTGCCCAGTGGGGCAGTGGTTAAGTTTGCACGCTCCGCTTTCTCAGCCCGGGGTTCACTGATTCGGATCCCGGACATGGACCTACCCACCACTTATCAAGCCATGCTGTGGCAGGCTTTCTACATATAACGTAGAGGAAGATGAGCACAGATGTTAGCTCAGGCCCAATCTTCCTCGGCAAAATGAGGAAGATTGGCAGAGGATGTTAGCTCAGGGATGATCTTCCTCAAAAGAAAAAAAGTTACCGTTCAAAAGTGAAAGAGTGATAAAACTTTCCAAACAAACAAAAATTGAAGGAATTTGTTGCCAGTAGAAACTCAGATCTACATAAAGAAAGGAAGATCATCAGAGAAGGAATAAGTAAAGGTAAAATAAAAACTTATTTTTCTTAATTGATCTAAGAGGAAACAGCATGTTCAAAATAATAGCAAATTTTATTTAATTTTAAATATGTAGCACAGTTACATATATATGACTATATTTGTTTACATATAACTGAAATGAATGACAGCAATGACGCAAGGGATGGGAGGGAGGAATTAGGATTACTGTGCTACCTGTGAAGTGGTATTGTGTTACTTGAAAGTGGACCTGGATTAGTTATAAGTGTATATTACAAACTCCAGGGTAACCACTAAAAACAGTAAAAAAAGAAAAGTGTAACTGACAAGCTAAGAAAGGAGAAAAATGGAATTATATAAAATGCTCAATTAAGACCATGAAAGGCAGAAAAAGAGTGGAAGATGAAAACAGAGACAAAGAAAAGGGCAACAAATAGAAAACAGTAAGAAGTATGGTAGATATTAATCTAATATATTAATAATAGATTCAAACGCCAATGTCTAAATGCACTGTTTAAAAGACAGAGATGGATCAAAAAACAGGACCCAAGTATATGTTGCCTAAAAAGAACCAACTTTAAATATAAAGATACATATAAATTAAAAGTAAATGGGTGGAGAAAGATATACCACATAACATTTATTAAAAGAGAGTGGGAATTGCTATGATAATTTCAGAAAGAGCAGACTTCACAGCAATAAAAGTTATCAGGGATAAAAAGAAGGGTATTAGATAATGTAAAAAAGATAAGTCTCCAAGAAGACAGAACAATCCTCAATGTGTAGGTGCCTAACAACAGACTGTCAATGTATGTGAGGCAAAAACTGATGGAACTACAAGGAGAAGTAGATGAATCCACTATTATAGTTGGAGACCTAAACACCCCTTTATCAGAAATTGACTAATCTAGCAGACATAAAATCAGTAAGGACATAGGATATGTCCTTAACAGCATATAATGGACATCTATAGATTACTTCAATGACAACAGCAAAATGCATATTCTTCTCAAGCTTACATGGATCATTCATCAAGATAGACCACATTCTGAACCATAAAACACACCTGCCCTCAGACCACAATGGAATTAAACTAGAAGTCAATAATAGAGATATAGCTGAAAAATTCCAAAATACTTTGAAATTAAAAAACACACTTGTAAATTACATATGAGTTGAAAAAGAAGCTTCAAGAAAAATTTTAAAATATTTGAAGTAAATGAAAATAAAACTACAACTTATCAAAATTTGTGAGATGCAGCAAAAACAGTGCTTATAGGCAATCTATAGCATTGAATGCATATGTTAGAAAAGAATAAAGATCTAAAATTAATTGTCTAAGCTTCTACCTTAGGAAACTAGAAAAAGAAGAGAAAATTAAATTCAAAGTAATCAAACGAAATGAAATAAGAATTAGGAAGAAATTAATGAAATTGAAAATAGAAAATTAACAGAAAAAAATCAATGAAACCAAAAGCAGAGTCTTAGAAAAGAGCACTAAAATTGATAAGCCTCTAGCCAAGCTAAGGAAAAAATAGAAAGGATAAAAATCACTAATATCAGAAAAGGAATAGAGAAACGGAAACTGTAGTTTCCATTCACTGTACAAGGATAATAAAGGAATGCAATGAGCACTGCTATGCCCACAGATTTGATAACCTTGATGAAATGGACCAACTGCTTGGAAGACACAATCTGCAAAAACTCACACAAGAAGTAGACAATTTTAATAGGTCTGTATCTATTAAAGAAACATTTAACAATCAATAATCTTCCAAAATAGAAATCTCCAGGCCCAGATGTGTTCACTGGTGCATTCCACCAAACATTTAAGGATGAAATTATAACAATTATCATGAATCTTATTCAGAAAATAGAAGTAGAGGAAATACTTCCTAATTCATTCTATGAAGCCAGCATTACCCTAATACCCAAACCACACAATGACATTAAAAGAAAACTATAGACCAATATCTCTCATGAACAAAGATGTAAAAATCCTCAACAAAACATTAGAAGCAAAATCTAACAATGGATAAAATGAACTATACACCACAACCAAGAGGAACTTATTCCAGGTATGCAAAGCTGGTTCAACATTTGAAAATCAATTAATGTAACCCATCACGTCAACAGACTAAAGAAAAAACATATCAATAGTTCCAGAAAAAGGATTTGACAAAATCTAACACTCATTTATGATAAAAACTCTCAGTAAATTAAGAATAGAGGGGAACATCCTCAACTTGATAAAGAATATCTACAAAAAACCTATAGTTAACATCATACTTAATGGTGAGAAAGCCAAAACTTTCCGTTAAGATCAGGAACAAGGCAAGAATGTCCCTTTTCACTACTTCTTTTCAACATTATACTGGCAGTCTTAGCTAATGCAATAAGACAAAAAGAGACACACAGATTAGGAAGGAAGAAACAAAACAGTCTTTGTTCACAGAACACATGATCATCTATAAAGAAAAATCCAAAAGAAGTAACAAAAAAATTCCTGGAACAAATAAGTGATTACAGCAAGGTCGCAAGATAAAAGGTTAATGCACAAAAGTTAATCAGTTTCCTATGTCAGCAATAAACAAATGGAATTTGTAATTAAAAACATTATACCATCCAAAAAATGAAATACTTAGTTTAAATATAACAAAATATGTTCAATATCTATATGAAGAAAATTATAAAACTCTGATTAACAAAATCAAAGGAGAATTAAATAAATGGATAGATATTCTATGTCCCTGGATAAGAAGAGTCAAATGGTCAAGATGACACTTCTTTCCAACTTGATATACAGATTCAATGCAATTCCACTGAAAATCCCAGCAAGTTATTTTGTGGATATCAACAAACTGATTCTAAAGTTTATATGGAGAGGCAAAACACCCAGAAATACCCAATACAATATTGAAGAAGAACAAAGCTGGAGGCCTGACATTACCTAACTTTAAGACTGACTATAAAGCCACACTAATGAATACAACATGGTGTTGGCTGATCAATGGAACAGAATAGAGAGCCCAGAAATTGACCCACATGGATAAAGTCAAGTGATCTTTGACAAAGGAGTAAAGGCAATACACTGAGAAAAGAGAGTCTCTTCAACAAATGGTTCTGTAACAACTAGACATCACATGCAAAAATATGAATATAGACATAGATCATACACCCTTCAGAAAAGTTGACACAAAGTGAACCACAGACCTAAATGTAAAACGTAAAACTGTAAAACTCTCGATGATAACGTAGGAGGAAACCTCAGTGACCTTGGGTTTGGGAGTGACTTTTTAGATACAACGCCAAAAAGCATAATCTATGAAAGAAAGAATTGACAAGCTGAGCTTTATTAAAATAAAAAATGTGTGCCTATTGAAAGACGTTGTCAAGAGAATGACAAGAGAAGCCTGAGACTTGGATTAAATATTTTCAAAAGACATTTCTGAAAAAGGACTGTTATCCAAAATATACAAAGCACTCTTAAACTCAACAATAAAAAAGAAGCAATCTAATTTAAAAATGGGTGAAAGACCTGAACAGATACGTCACAAAAGCAGATTTACAAATGCAAGCAAGCACACGAAAGGATGCTCCATAGAAGATGTCACCAGGGAAATTCCAAATGTAACAGCAGCGAGATAGCGCTACACACCTAGAGAATGGTCAAAATCCCAAATACAACACCAAATGCTGCTGAGGGTGTGGAGCAACAGGAGCATTCATTGCTGGTGGGAATGCAAAATGGTACAGCCACTTGGGAAGACAGTTTGGCACTTTCTTACAAAATTTAACATACACTTACCGCAAACTTCAGCAATAACATTTTTTGGTATTTACCAAAGGTGTTGAAAACTTATATTCAGACAAAAACTATGATTTTTATAACAGCTTTATTCATATTTGCCAAAACTTGGAAGCACCAAGAGTTCCTTCAGTATGTCAATGGATAAATTAATTATGGTACATCCAGACAATGAAATATTATTTAGCACTAAAAAACCCAAAGCTATCAAGCCAGGAACAGACACGGAGGAAACTTAAATGCATATCAGTAAATGAAGCCAATCCAAAAAGGCTGCATACTGTATGATTCCACACAGTATAATTCTATATGACATTCCAGAAAGGGTAACTATGGAGGTAGTGAAAAGATCAGTGGTCGCCACAGGTTGGAGAGAGGGAGGGATGACTAGGCAGAGCATAGAGGATTTTTAGGGCAGTGAACTACTCCGTGTGATACCATGATGGTGAATACGGTGTACATGTCATTATATGTTTGTCCAAACCCTTTGAATGTACAACACCAAGAGTGAACTGTAATGTAAACTATGAACTTTGATAATGATGTGTCAATGTAGGTTCATCAATTGTAACAAACGCACCATTCTGGTTGGGGAATGGTGATAACTGGAAAGACTTTGCACATGTGGGGGGAAGAGGCTTATGCAAAATCTCTGCACCCTATAGTTCATTTTGCCGTGAACCTAAAACTGCTCTAATAAATAGTCTATTAAAATTAAAAGAATGATAGTTTTAAAATGATTTTGTAATTATAATGCAGATTAAAAATTAATTCATAGATCTTTTAAGGTATACTATAAAATTTTTTTGCCTTAATCTTCTTGCATAATCTACCATTGATTATTTAAATATTATTGAAATTTACTTTTAAATATACCAAAAATGGACATGATCTTTTAAAAAACACTGATCAATTGACCAAAAAGAAGGTATTATGAGCAAAATAAGACTACTTATAATTGTGTTGGAATTTAAATCATGATGCTAATGAAGTTTATATAAATATATCCAGACACATGAAACATTGTTCCTATAAGAAAATAAACTTAGTTATTAAAAAGTTCAAAAATTGAGTCACTGAAACTTTACAACTGCTAGATAAATTGAAAACTGAAAGATAATGGGAAATTTTAATAAAATATATTTCTATGAAATAAATATTGAAGTGAGATATTGTAACTTTGAGGAAGAGGTGACTAAACAAAGGAAATATGAAGTTATATATAGTAGAAATATTACTATCTAATAAAATATAATAAAATATAAATATTTATATTTATATATATGTATATAAACTTGAATGTCAAATCCTGTATGTAGAGCCCTGCAGGAGCAGACACATACAGTTAATGTAACTCCTTTTAAAAGTGTGGACTACAGAAAAGATTTATGTTATCCTGCAATTGTGTAGTCTTCCATGAAATATACATCTATTTTTCTTTTTTGGTCTTAAATATAATGTGGGTCACTTTGGGTCCAATTTGATACCTCTACTCCTTCTAAAACAAATAACCCTTTCCTTAAATCTAAATCCAAAATCCTTTAAGAACCATAATACACATCTTTATAGTAGATTTCTTGTACATACGATGACTGCTTCCCACTGCAAATGCCTACTAAAGCTTCCTATAATTTCTCTTTAGACATCATTCTCAATAAAACGGGCTGTCAAAGATTCTGCAAAAATCCTCATTTTTCGTTTTCCTTGCAGTCACTCACTACAATGTTCCTCTCTTGTATTCACCTGACCTCCCAGCACCACTTGTTCAAGCCCCCTTTCCTTGCACTTATGCCAAAACCCAGCTTCTGGAAAATGACTGGCCCTGCCAAACACAGCCCTCTGAAATTACAGTCCTTATCTCTTTGTCACAGCTCCTCTTGCAAGGAGAAGCCCATGCCTGGAATTCTGCTCCATACATTTCTCCTTCTTTTACAGTTTGAGAAAGCCCAGGATCACTGTCCTGAGTTCTAATATTATAACATTATAAAAAGTGTTAATTACAGTAAATGACTGAATGTGTCCATGGAATCATCAGATGAACATTCAGCATTCTTTTCTCTGAAGTTAAATGTTTACCTATAGAAAATAATCATTTGTTTAGAATATAGTATGCTGATTAACTTATGCTATCTGAATGAATTTTACTTTATAAATGTACATTTTTCAAAAAATTAGAATTATAACATTATACACTAAAGCAATGAGGCTCATAGTTTTAAGCTCACGCCCTTTTATGAAAACATAAAATCCACAATCTCTCTAATATTTTGATTATAAAAATATGGTACTTTTGTTTTTTTAATCAAATCATATCCTAATATTTGCATACCTCCTCCTCATTGGCTTCTCCTATATTCTAACAAATCCTCCAGGTTGGGTATGGCCTCCAGAAAAGAACCTAAAATTCTATGCTCAGGTTAATGCTATACTGCATTTTATCATGCACAAAGCACTTTTGCATATAGTATTGCACTTGTTCTGGAGCAATAAATTGTGTCTAAGGAATTAAATGGCACTTGCGTAAGGTGACAAAAGGCAAAGAGTGACATCAGGATTCTGATTCCTAAAGTTGTGAACTTTCTATCATAATGCTGTTTTCTTTTAAGATGTTTGCAAAAGTATTCTGGGTCTTTCAGAGCATTATGCAAAACATCATTTGTAATAAGGTGTCAGCACATACATTTGGTTGCTTCTGTATCTTTTCAGTTTGATTTAGGGGAATGCAGGATTTCCAAGAATTTTAGTGAAAGTTGTCCACACCCCTGTATCATGCACTAATTTACTTGTTAATCTGTTAAATAAGCATAGTATTGTTGAGTGTTTTTGTAGATTTTCTTGTCTAAGAAGACAACATAATTTATAAGCTATTTTTATTTTTTAATTTTTTAAAATCCCCATATTCTTGAATTTGTCGGGTGCTTTATTAGTCTACAAAACTATTTAATTTAACCTAAAAATTTACCTTTTCAAACAATAATGCAATATACAATGACATCAGCACTTACATTTGAACACACATCACAGTTAGCTGTTAAAACCCAGCACCACTAATTCATCTACCACTGAAGAGTTCACAGAATTGAGCCACTGACCGGATATTCCCACTTTTGGTAATCACTACTTTTTCACTATCCAACTTTTCCATAGGACCCCTCATCCAATTTCCCAATCTGTTCTAACCAATCAAAAGTTCTAAAATAGGTCCTTTTCAATGTAATATAGTGGTAACAGAAAGCTGGAACATTAAAGTAAATCTCCTCAAAATTTATGATTCCAGATGTTGATATTGACATTGTTTTTCTTTGAGCTTATACTTTTTCAGAAGAAAATATATATTTTGAAGGAAACAAGATCTGAGAGCAGTACTTTGTTTTCACAGCTCTCGCAACATTAACAAGAAGGGTACTGATAGTTGCTGCAGGCCATTTTAACTACTGTCAACTCTTTGCCACTAATGTATCTTCATTTTGTCATTTGGCATGTAAGAATAACAGCTCCGTAAGTAACCCTAATTTTTAATCAAGACGTATATATACTTTTATTTCAAAAAAATGTTAGGAATGATTTTAGTTCATTTTTCATCATTATACCTATTTTGCTGAATTTCTCAAGGTTCACAACTGTCATGACCTGATCTAAAACTTCTTACAGGATATAATTTTGAAGTTATCATATGAACATGCCGTAATCTATTTGCCAAACAAGGAAGAATATGATCAGTTTTGCTATTTCAAAATGTTCTCAATATTTTATCAACACCTTTTAATATATATTTATTTAAAAGAGTCAGAGAAGGTCACTTGAGCTATTCTGGTAAATAATTCTCTTACATAAAGGTACACACTGGTTAAAGACATTAAGAAATACAACACTGAATAGATTCTTCAACCTCTCTGATAGCTGTTAATTAAGGGTTATATATGTGTGTTGCCCAAATGCAGAAATCTGCTGATAAAATCTGCAGAGGAGTTTGTATTTCTAAAGCGTATACATGGCCTCTTCTCACCCTGGTGGCTTACATCAGTCAATGTGCCAATCCTCCTGTTTCCTAGAGGCTGCCCCACAGCAAAGGAAGAAATTACACAGATTGGGTTTCCCCCAGAGACACACAGAAGCCAATAATCCTGCTAACATTTGCACCTGTATCAAAGGCCAATCCAGCACTCTAGCCAGGTGGCTACTCACATTTTCCCGCTCTCCTTTCACAGTGAGGGAAATGCATGCAGGCTTCCACTGGCAGGAATTCAGGTAGCCATTGTGAGAGATGTGGTATACAAATGGAGAAAAACAGGCAGGAAAAATTTCATCATAATGGCAAGATATTCCAGTAAAATCTAATTACTCTAGAAAACTGCAAGACAAAAGCAGCCATGGAGGGTAATAGGAGGTGAGAGAAACATTTCCTGTTGCCTAAATCACCAAAACTGGTCTTACAGAGACGCAAAGTATCCCCCACTTTCTATTAAAAACTGCAAACAGGTAGGGGCAAGCAATTCTTTTATAGTTTACTAAAAGCGGGCGTGACCAGCCGTGCTATCACCAGGAAGCTCCTCAACACCCCCATTGTTAGTCTGGGAATGGTCAGGAAGAGTGCGTGTGAGGGGCATACTCCTTGGGGTTGCCATGCTCACCCAGCTCTAAGCCAAGGGAGGAGGTATCTAAAATACTAGCTTGGAGAGATTAAGGGTCCCTAACCGACACAATGGCTGACATTTCATTCCTTTATTGAACATGCCCCAAATATGCTGATCTGCCCTGAGTAGTTGAAAAAAAATGGCTGTGGAGCCAACCTCGAGGAAACAAGAGAATTAACACATTACTAATGTAGACCATAAGGGCAAAGGATCCACCCCATCCCCTGTTAGCCAAGACCGTCATTGCAGTCTTGCAGGAGAGTAATCTGAGTTTCCTAATGTTTTTTGGATTAGTCAGAGCTCTCCAGAGAAACAGAATTAATACTGTATGTATATCTCTATCTATCTATCTATCTATCTATCTATCTATCTGTAGGTAGATAGATAGATAGATAAAGAGATACATATTGAGAGATATATAAAGAAAGAGATTCTAAGGAATTGGCTCACGTGATTTTGGAGGCTGGTATGTCCAAAGTCTGCAGGATAGGCAGCCTGGCTGGGACCCAGGGAAGAGCTGATGCTGCAGTGGAAGTCCAAAGGCCATCTGCTACAGAATCCCTTCTTCCACGGGGAGGTCAGTCTTTTTTATTCTTTTCAGGCTTTTAACTGATTGAATGAGGCCTACCCAATTAGGGAGGCAACCTGCTTTACTCAAAGGCCTTCCATTTAAACGTAAATCTCATCCAAAAACACTCTCACAGGAACATCCAGAATAATGTTTGACCACATCTCTGGGTACTATGGCTCAGTCAAGTTGACGCATAAAATTAACCATCAAATATCTTACCATGGTAATGAATTGTAGAGCTCGCTCTTCTTCCTTTGGATACCAGGCAGAGGAAGCATTGGCATTGACTTTGAATACTCCGTACGAATGTCTGAATTTCCTTTCAGTCGAGGGAAACGAGGTGTAGTTATATTTGAGCCACTTTGTTGTCGTCTGCTTGAGAAGTTGTCACACTAGGTAAAATACCGCAGCAGCAGGCACACTGGGGTACTTCCCAGGATGCCTGAGCCAGATCTCCCAAATAAGGGGAGTGTGCAGTGGAGGGGACCCACCACACCTCCAGATGAACTGACGTATGTGCCCAAGATCAATGGCACTCTAACCACACAGATAATATCTGCTGTGACCAGAAAAGCTGTCACAATCAACCCAGAAAGAAATCTCCAACAGAATCCGTTAATAAAGAAGCACGTGGAACTTTCCTTCTCCATCAATGAGCCCCGACACCCTGCAGTACACAGAAGGTAGAGGAGACGGGGAGGACAGCTGTCTGGACAGAGAACCGATAATTTCTGATGGCAGAGGAGGGAAAAAGTGTTGAATTGAAGATGAAGCCGAAGACTAAGACCACACAGATTTGTCACTGAAAGTGACAGGAAGTTCTGAAACCCACCCAATATTTGTTTTTAGAGATAAAATGTTTTGCAGAATATGGTTGAAACAATGACTAGAGTAAAAAAAATTAAACATCGTGTTCATAACATTAATTTAGACCACTTAATAAAAGAATCCACTTACAAGTGCAGAGGCGGGGCTGTGCTCTCTATTTGTGGTAGCTAAGGGTCCCCGTTCTGCTCCAGTAGGCATTCCCATTGCCACTATTTTGGTAGCAGCAATCTGCTTTTCGGAGAATTTCTCCGTAACTCCATATGGTCCCTCTGAGACTATCAATCATGGTGTCCCCTCATCTCAGCGACAGGCCTCAACATTTGACCTAGGTTGGATTAATCGTAGTCCTAAGTCATTCATGCCTTACCTAGTTGGAAGTGAACATTCCCCTGGAAGTAATACAAGTCATGCACTCTCACCTAGTGTCCACACAGATCTTGCGAGCAATCAGGCTCATGATGTTGCTCAACTAACTGTAAATGGCACTCTAAAATAACCAAGACATCAAGTGGGGCTCCCTTTCCTCCTTTCAGATGATAGCCTCTTTTATCTCTATTCACACTCCCAGAAATATAACAAATCTAGAACAACCCAACAATCTACCTTGTGACTGCAGACAAGCATCTAAGAAAAATGTATACACATCAATTGTCGCCAGTGGTTACCAACATCCTCGATCTCAACTAAGCTCTAAAACCACATAGACATTTTTAAGTATTTCTATAATAATTTTGCTTTCCCATAGTTCCCAATTGCTATTTCACATCTCCCAGGTCCCAACTCTCAGCTTTTGTCTTTGCCTCTTGCTTTAGAGAAATTACAAGCCAAAAGATAGGGACTCTTTAATCTTGCCAAAACCAAATACACCAATTTAATTGCATCTGTCACTACCTTCTCTTTTTTCCATTCCCATTATAATGAAGAAATTCTCTCTCTTAACAAAAGCTGTCTCTCCATCAGCACTGAAACACATGAGTTCTTACCACTCTTCTTACAAAATTAAACAAACCCATAACAATAGCAAAAAGAAAAAAACCCAACCTCTAAAGCCACAACCTTCCTCAATTATGGCCCCATCTCTCTACTCCATTTATTCTGAAGACAGACTTCTAAATAGAATTCTCTGAACACACTATGTCATTTTGTCTAATCTCTTAGCAGCCATTTAATCAACTTTCTTGTTTCAAATAGTTTTTCTTAAAAAATAAAAGTTTAATGCCAAAATTGAAGGCCATTTGTATACTTTTCCCCATCTCATTCTTACTCCACACTTCTCAAGGCATGCATCATCCTGACATCTTTGTGTATCACTTCCTGTCCATGTGTTTTATGCTCGTACTACACACCCACCATACATACACAAACACATGGTTTTTCACATTGTTGAAATTTTCACCGATAGTATATTATTAAACATACTCTGTACAAGTTGATTGAACTCTCACAATTTTTTTTTTTTTGAGATTTCTCCATTTTGGGGAGTCCTGGGACTCAATTTCCACTCGCTTTACACTGACTCCCTATATTCTCAGCCAGTATCTTGGCATTTAAATGCTCTATCTATTTCTGATAATTTGCAAATTTACATTTCTGTTTCTGACACTCTCCTGAACACCACATTGATACATACAATTGCCTACTTGGCATCTCCCTTTGAACATGCAATAAGTTTTTCAAACTTAAATTAAATTTGGAATTTTTACGGACCTTTCAAATTTACTCTCCCTTCAGTGTTTCCTATCTTTATAAATGGTGACGCCATTCGTCCATTATTCAGGTCAAACACCATAGAATCATGGTGATAGCTTTCCTTAAATTCTTTATTTTTTACTAACTACATTCTCATTTTCAGGAGTAGGTGTCTCCAAAGGAGTTTCCCTGGTCTCAAGACAAAGCCTTCTGTCTTCCAGTATTGTCCAGCTCCAAGTCTTTTAGTCAACAAAGTCATCTTTTCAAAACATGTCTGATCACATCACCTCTCTTCGTCCTGCAGCAACATCTGGCCCCTGCTCCCCCAGCTTATCTTGTGCCGTTCTCCATGCTCTAGGCACACAATGGACTCTTTTCTAGTCATTTTCTAGACGCAGGGATGTCACACAGATTTCCAGAGTGATGTAACTGCAGTTCCTTGCACTCCCTCCCAACTTCCTATGATTGTCCACCTTCATATCTCAGCTTAAATACTACTTCCACTTTTGTCTTTTTTCTTTATCCTCAGTCAGGATCCATGTTATACTTTCTCAAAGCACCCTGTACTTTTTCCTTGTACAACTTTTAATATTTTGGCAGTTCCACAATGTATAGGCTGTTCTATGTGATAGCCGCAAGTACATAAATTTTGATTAATCATAGTTCTTTGTTTGTAACATATCGGAAAATTTGGCCCACACATGACTCCATCTTGGGCATGCATGTGTCTGTTCACAATACAAAAACCACCCATGAATCCAGTACCCAGCTCTAGAGTAAATCCTTATTTTCTTTTTAGAGTGAATCTTTTTATGTTGCCTTAAATCTATTCATGAATTTCTACTCCAATTTCCCCTTAAATTGCCCTCTGGAGACAGCTATTATCCTAAATCATGTTTATCATTCTTATTTTTTTAATTTCTACATTTAGTTTTAGTTCTAATTTAAATCAATCTTTCTTTTATTATTTAATGTTATATTGTTAAAATGTATCCATACTATAGTTTATAGCAATAGCTCATTAATTCGAAATTCTGAATAATATTTCTTTGTGTGAAATATCATAATTCATTTGTGCATTTTCCTTTAGATAAGTATTTGGGTTGTTTCCAGGGTTTTGTTCTTGCCAACAAGACACCAGGAAGATACTTACACATGTTTCCTAGTCTGCATGCCTGTTTGGTAGAATTTTGGCTTCTGTGGCCTTCACCCATTGGTGATATTCCCATGAATATACTATGCTACATGGCAAAAGGGCTTTGCAGATCTAATTAAGGTTACAGATCAGCAGAACTGAAGTTAGAAAGAATATCATGTATCATGCGGGCGGCCTAATATAATCATATGTACCCTTCAAAGCAGAGATCTTTTTCTGGTCAAACGCACAAAAGGAAGTCAGAGATTTGAAGCACAAGAAGGATTCATCGTGGTGTTATTGATTTGAAGATGAAGTGAAGAGAAAATTTGGATTTAGTCACACAACTCCAAGTAACTGAATTATGTCAACAACCTGAATGCACTTGGAAATGGAATCTTCATCAGATTCCATACAAATGGAATCTTCCAGATAGAAGCTCAGTATAGCCAATAATTTGATTTTGGTCTTGTGAGCTCCTGAGAAGAGGACCCATTTGAGTCAAGTTGGGCCTGGGTCTCTGATCCACAAAACTATAAAATAATAAATGGTTGTTTTAAGCCACCAAATTTGTGGTAAGGATGCCAGCCCTGATATCAGTTCCCCAACATTAAACCCAGGATATATGGGGTTAATACCAAAGCACTCTTTCAATGCTCCCTACCTGACTCCCTGGCTCCAGAATCCACTATCCAACAGGGAGACAGATGGCCAAGGATCACCACCTGGATTCCTTATCACCTCCTCCTCCTGTCTGTAAACAGCCTCCCAAGGATGAACGCAGGCTGGTGGGAAAGCTCCGACCAGCAATGCCACTAACGTCCCCCACCTCTCTATGAGCAGCCACATTCCTCACAAATCTTTAAAACCCCTCTCCTCCCTTCTTTCAGAGAGATGAGATGAAACAAGTCAAATTTGAGGGCTCATTTTCATCTCCCGGCTGATGTCATCTGAAATAAAAACCCTTTCCTTGCCATAAGCCTGGCATTCCAGTTTTTATGTGGCCCCTCTTGTGTGACAGGTAAGGAACCTATGTTGGTGGGTGGTAACAGTAATATGTTAAAGAAGCAACAGAAAACTAATACATTGTGTTTAAATGTTTTTCCTAGAGCGTAATTGCTCCATGGGTTGCAGAGGGTACAGCTATGATGTTCACAAGTGAATTTCTAGTGTCTTAACATAGTACCTGCTTCATTTTGAATATTTAATACATACTAGTGGATTAAGTGAATAAACAGAAAACTAAAATCTATAAATGTTTAAAAACTTAAGAGGAGAATAGAAAACAGGAGGACAATTCAGATAAGTATAAAATAATGTCAAATTCAATGGCAGTATAATAATGTAAGAAACTGATGGCTAATATTTGTGAAAATGTAATGTATGGAATAACAATTGTAAGTTAAGTGTTATCTGCAGGGAGCAGCCCTGTGGTCAAGTGGTTAAGTTCACAGGTTCCACTTGGATGGTCCAGGGTTCATCAGTTCAGATCCTGGGTGCAGACCTACACCAGTCATTAAGCCATGCTGTGGCAGCATCCCACACAGAAGAACTAGAATGACGTACAACTAGGATGTACAACTATGTACTGGGGCTTTGGGGAGGGAAAAAGCAAAAAAAGAGAAAAATTGGCAAGAGATGTTAGCTCAGGGCCAATCTTCCAGAAAAAAAAAAAACAAAAGAGGGATATTGACAACAGATGTTAGCTCAGGGCCAGTCTTGAAGGGAAAAAAAAGAATTATCTGCAGTGACAAATTTATGAAAAATTATATTTAAAAATTTTATTGCAAAGACAGGTTTGTTAGAATTCAAACAACATTTTCGCAAGAGAATGATATTACAAGGGGCCAGTAAGTTTCCAACATCACCTAAAATCACGAGTTTAGTATATAACTCATTAATCATTTCCATGAATGATGCAACAGAAAGAATTATCAAGCTATTTTAGTAGTGGAAATCACATGTCAGCAAACAGCAAAAGTATGTTTGGAGAGTGAAGCCAGAACACGGAAGATAAGGGATGCTATTTGATACAATTGGAAATTCTGGCATTTTTTTAAGAGAACAATAGTTTGGTCAACAATGTTGTAGAGTTAGATGGAGCAACCGAGGGACTAGAATCAAGGGCACCATTAAGTCTTTTGCATTTAATTCAACCACAAGTGAAACAAGAGTAAATTTAAGTTGTGACAGCTGGAATAGCGATATTTCAAAGCTCATCTGCCTAAAGTTGATGATGAATTGGGTATAAACATTGAAAGAGAGAGACGCTAAGTTTTTTATGAATAGTCATTAAAGGGGGAGGGTGGGTTGAAGACTTAGAAAATTCTTTATCCTAAACTTGTAATTTTCTAAAAAGATCAGGTCATTCCCTATTCTGTTCCACACAAAGTAATCTCGACAGCTTGATTTTGTGCAAGAATAATTTCACTGATTGTCTAAACATATCTTTAAATTTTCTCCATTATCTCCTCATTTTATAGTCTGCAGAATTTCCACTTGAGCTACATCATTCTAGATCAGCTTCAGAATTTGTTTTATTTAGTGTAGTTTGCTATGCTACTACACAATTATTCTGACAAATTGATCCAAAGCCATTCTTTTTGCCTTCATTTGTTTGGGCAGTGCAAATTCCAATTTGATGGTGGCCATGTAGTATATGTTAACAAGACCATGCTTTTTGCTGTATGAACAATGGGTACAGCTTCTAAATCCAGAATTTCCTCCAGGTGACCTAATTTCGGTCTAGCTAATACTGCATTATTGGCTAAACTATAGTTAAGCTAAGACATACCTACTTAATTGTTTTGTTTCAGCATGCTTTGTAGCACTAAAAAAATTACTTTATTTCTTTTTTCTTTCTCTTCTTGATATATTCTATTTTTTATAAAGAATCTTTTTAATCAGCTTTTAACTACCATTAATACAATGCAATATCACTAGATGATAGCATTTCATATTTACATGTGAGAAGCTAAAGTCCATATTTTGCCATATGTGTATCACAATTAAAAAAATAAATTTCTCTATTCTTGAATTTATTTTTTATTATGTAGCCATTTTTTCTTAAATAATTTTGGCATTTTAAGACACTACGGTATTTTCACAAACCATAGATTTCAAATATATATAAAATACTAACAGCCAGAAATTATGCATGATTTTAAAATGTTACTTGAATTTGAGGTGGACGGAAGGGTTATTTGTCCCCAAAATAAATTCTTACACTTACTTTAAAAATAATTAGTATTGTGTGTTATGGTTCATTAATTATTTGCAAAATTTCTCAAACATGAAATTTTAAGACAAAACTCTGCATGATTAGAAAATAACCTGAAGGTAGTATATAACTTATGTATGGTAAACAACTCAGTGACATTTCACTCTAATGCTGGGCTATAACCTCCAGAGGGCAGAGACCTCTATTGTCTGCTTTATACAATATACAAACATATCTATATCTATATTATACACCACTGTATCCATAAAACCTAACACTGAGCCTGTACTTTACACATATGTGTTGAATGAATATATGCTTGAATGCATTAGTGAATCCAAATAACACAAAATAGTCACTACTTAAGGCCACTTAATATGAAAATTGTTTAATCCCTTAATATGAAAATTAAGATATGGTGAGAAATTATTACAATGTAAGTAGATTTTCATAATCTTTAGAATGGGGTGTACACAAGCAACTATTGCTCTCTGAGGCCATAACTACATCTCTTCTGCTGGAGGATAGTTGGGTAGGCCATCCCAGTTAAAGCACATATTCGAACAATTTAATGATATTAGAATTGAAATGGTGGGCTGGCCCCATGGCCGAGTGGTTAAGTTGGCGCGCTCTGCTTCAGCACCCTGGTTTCGCCGGTTTGGATCCTGGGGCACAGACATGGCACCACTCTTCAGGCCATGCTGAAGCGGCATCCCACATGGCAGAGTCAGAAGGACCCACAACTAGAATATACAACTATGTACTGGGGGGCTTCGAGAAGAAGAAGAAGAAAAGAAAAAAAGAAGATTGGTAACAGATGTTAGCTCATGTGCCAATCAAAAAAAAAAAAAAAGAATTGAAAGGCTGCAAAACAATAAGTTTAAAACATGACTATATCTGTTTTTTAATTTTTTAATTTTTTTTTTTTTTTTTGCCTGCAAGGGTACAATACAACCCGGAAGAAGTTATTTTGAAAGAGAGTAGATTAAACCAAAGGTAGACTATATTGATGATCCTAGCAAATGGGACTATTAAAAAAAAGTTACTGCCATAGATAAATGTTTGAATTGTTAGAATTCAAAAGGATTTCCAATAGCATCCTCAAAAGAAGAGGAGCAGGGAAATTGCTCTTAGATGTTATATGACTTCAATGAGTCTTTAAAAATGATATTCATCTGAAAAAAAAATGAACCTTGAGCCTTACTGGACACAACATGCTAGGAAATCAATTAGAAATGGATTCTAGAATTAAGATAAAAACTAATGCAATAAAACTTCTAGAAATTATTGTAGGACAAAATCCTCATAACTCTGAGATTTTCACAAATTTCTTAAACAGGACACACAAAAATCACTGATCATAAAGCAAAAGATTGACAGATTAAATTCTACGAGACTTGAAAACTTCTGTTTACTAAAAGATACTTTTAAGACATTCAAAAGGCAATTCTCAAAAGAGGAGAAAATACTTATTATATACATACATCCAGAGAAGAACTGGTACTCAATAAATCCTACAAATTAGTGAGAAAACAACAATCTTATTTAAAGAAATGAATGAAAAACTTAAGCAGGCTTTTCACAAAATAGGGTACCCAAATGGCCTACACACATATGGAAAACGTGCACAGTGTTATAAATTATCAGGAAAACACAAATTAGAACCACAATTAGATACTGCTACTTATCCACCAGAATGGTTACGACTTTAAAAAACTCACAATATCAATTTTGGGCACTTAAATGGATCAACAGTGTTTTCACACAGTTCTGGTAATGTTGTAAATTAGTACAACAAGTTTGTAAAACTGTGGGCAGTGTCTTCTGTAACTCAATGTTTGCATACCCTATGACCAAGCAATTCATGTGAAGCATAGGCATGTACAAGAATCTTCATTAAGTGCAATTCACACTATCTAAAAACTGGAAATAACCAGCATCAATAGTAGAACAGGAAACATATGTGCTATAGAATATATTCATGTAATGAACTACTATACATCAATGAAATAGAAAAGACTACACTTTCAAGCAATAATATACATAAATCTCACAGATTAATGCTGAGCAAAAGAACCCCACACACAAGATAGCACAGACTACATGATTTCATGTGTAGAAAGTACAAAATCAGTTGAAACGAATCTATGGTGATGGAAGTCAGAATAGTGGTTACCTTTGGGAGTGTGTAATGACTGAGGAACAGGCACAGGAGAAGCTTCTGGGGTGCTGGTAATGTTCTATACCGTGATCTTGGCACTGGTTACTCTGATGTGTTCACTTTATAAAAAATTACCAGCCCATTGGGGCCGGCCCGATGGTGCAGTGCTTAAGTTCGTGCAGTTTGCTTTGGACCCCTGGTGTAGACCTACACACCTCTTGTCAAGCCATGCTGTGGTGGGCATCCACATATAAAATAGAGGAGGATGAGCACGGATGTTAGCTCAGGGCTAATCTTCCTCAAAAATAAATAAATAAATAAAAAATTACCTTCCTGCGAACTTAAATTTATGATTTCATTATATATATTTTGCACTTCGACAAAAAGTTTGCCAAAATTATTTAATAAATAATATAATACAAAAATATCATGTGCAAGTATCTATCATCACTTTTCTTAACTAGATCAAACCACTGTGTAAATGGTTGATGCAAGATTCAGTTCAATAATTAGTGTCCGAGTAGCTGGTTATATTAACCAAGATTGATGCTGTGTTTTGGAGTAGTCTGTTAACGGTTCATAAATCAGACAATTTATAGAACTTCACCTTCTTAATTTTCCCTTCTGGGCTATAATATTACAAGATTTATAATCCAAATTAGTCAATTCTCTTTCAATTTTGCATGAAGAAAGCAATTTTAATGGAGATCCAAATAGTCTTGATTCAATATTTGTTTTGTGAGTTGATTTATTTTAATATAAAGAAAAATTCTATTAACTACCAATCCACTGTTTTACACTTACTTATGTAAGTATGTGTTTTAAACTTGCATGTCTCTTCGTACCTGGTGATAATGATAATGATAATTACAATGATAAATATAATAAAATACATTTATAGAGTATTTATTATGGACCACATAGTATGCTAAATACCTTGTCCAATTATCTCATTTAACAATCACAACGCTCTATAACGCAATGTTATTATTTTGTCCCATTTATAGAAAAGGAAACCGAGTCTTAAAGAAGATAAGAACCTTGCCCAGGATGATACATCTGCCAGGTGCTGTGCTTGGCTTCAAATCCAAGCTGTCACTGCAGAAGCTCAGGCACATAACCATTTAGCTCTGTGCTAAGGAACTAGTCCTTAGAGGTGTCAGCCTTACTGAATTCCAGAGACGGTAACAGTTAAAGATCAATGGTAGTATCTTGATGCTGTCTTTACATAGCTTTCTCCTTGTTTACTTAAGCGGTCTCAATTTGTTTCTTATGCATTTAAGTGCTCAATTATGTTAATGGTGTTCCCCGGAGCTTTGCTCTCTCTCTCTGCTTTTTGTTTGTGATCCCAGAGGCTTCCCTTATTGAAATAAGGGCTAACCTTTTCTCCCTGATGAATTTATCATACTAAGGTTTTGGGGGCTGTATTCTCTGATATTGCTTTTTATTGTAGCAGACCAGCAGATACAGGTACCTCCCCATTTTTGAAAAATGTAACAGTTCTTTTAGAGAACGCTTATTAATTGATGCACCTGGTTGTGGAGAGATATTGCTAGTGTTGTTGACATATACTGATGGTTTTCACTTTGCTTCTACAGATGTTGCTAGAATGCTCAACCTAGTTATGTCTTCTGAGCAACATATATCATCAGTATTTAGCAAACTGTCGTACCATTTAAGAAGCATTTCGTTTCTAAGGTCTCAGAACGAGAAGATTTATGCATTGTTTGCTTCCTATAGTTTAGGCTGATAATGTTTGAATTACAAACAGATTTAAAATGTGGAAGGGATTACACACTGAAGCAGTGGTGTCAGCCTTGGGTGAATTGCTTGCTTGTTGACATATCAGAGATGTGCCATCACCTCAGCAATGACACCACCCTCTCGCTACCTTCACAGGAGTGCAGTACTGAGACTGGAGACAGAGATGCTAACTATGGAAACAGGAAATAAGCCTTTCTTCACTCAGCAACTAAACAGTGGACATCAAATGCCACCAGTTGCAAAAATTAAAATGATTACAGGTTTGAATACATTTCAAACATTTTATCCCACTCCCCACTCCCACTGCCATCCTACATCAATTGCCAAAACTGTTGGTGCATTTATTTTAAACTGGGGAAAATTAGATTCTTGTTGTTAAAACTATCCTTCAAGTATCCTTACTTAGGTTTCTCATCTTTCCTCTGCCTCCAAAGCTAGAATACAACATCCTCAAAAATAGAAACTATGTATTTTTCTCTCTTTTCACAATTTCTAATTTAGTCTAGTTTCATCATGTGGTGGGTGATATTAACAATAACGCACCTTAATTAATATGGCGGGCACGTAATATGCCCTTGTGTGAGGCCCTGTATAGAGAATACAGCTGCCGCTTGATGTATATCTAGGGCTTCCCCTTCTTTCATGCCTTCAAGTGCATTCATTTCTCATTTGCCTGAATATTACAGTGTCATGCACTTCAAGCAGTGACCCAGCTGAGGAATCCATGCTGGGGAGTGAGGTCGCCCAGCAGGTAAGTGACTCACCGTTTCACAGAATATAGGGTGAACTAGCACCAGAAGGCAGCAAAGCCAGCAAGTTGCAATGAGGTTGTCTCTCGGCAGGTGGCAGGGCCATAGCTTCTGGTTGAGGTTTTGAATAGTAAAGGTGGGGGAGAGTTGGGGAGGAGGAGCATGAAGAGGAAAAGAATATTATCTCAATCATAAAAAGACAAATGAACATTAGGGCAGATCAGACAGTGACATAGCCATAGGGATCATGACTGGCAGAGAAATGTCCTAAGAGGGGTAGAGGAGTTCAGCAGTAGAGAAAAGGCAGAAGCTCAGTTATCAGGACAGGAAAGCAGTTGAGAATCAATTCAAAATGAAGATACTCTTATGTTATTCTGTAACTGCTGGCATGGCTCCTCAAATATCTCTCAAATAAGTATCAGGACAGGCAGTGCGATGGGGCAGAGCTGAGCCTAAATGCTGAGAACAACTGAGTCCAGCAGTAGAGAAATTGATTCAGAAACTGGGACAATGTCAGCGCAGAAAGAAGAGAAAAGGAACTAATTTAAATTTTTTCCCAAGGATATTTCATTTTCCAAAGTTATATAAGTTGCAGGAAGAAAAATCTTAGACTTACAGAAAGGTAAAATTTAGAAATTGTCCATGGATTCATTTTATCTTTGATAGCAGTCTCATTATTTGATGAAAAGTTGCTGTATTGTTTCTTGTACATGGACATATTCATCTGGGGCTGATTTTAATGTCAGGTTGAATTCAAGTCAGTGCTTTATGACCCATATCTTTAATATTCCTCATCATTTTCACCTTCCACCCTGAAATCCTGATGATGCATCTTATTCATATATCCATTATCATGCAGCAATTTGCTAGATTAAAGAGTGATGGCAATCCCAAAGTTAAATAATGTGGTATTTTAAGGTTTTTCATAATTCCTGGGGGCTAGATACTATACGTTCTAAGGATTTTGCTGTGAAGCTATTTATGGGACAGTCCCTACAATATTTGGCTTTTAACACTTTCACCTTTTTGACTGTAAATTTAAACACACTTTTTTTTGGTGAAGAAGATTGGCCCTGAGCTAATATCTGCTACCAATCCTCCCATTTTTTTTTATTGAGGAAGATTGTCGCTGCACTAACACCCATGCCAATCTTCCTCTATTTTGTATGTGGGACGCCTCAACAGCTTGGCTTGGTGAGCAGCGTATAGGTCCATACCCAGGATTCAAACCTGTGAACCCTGGGCCACCGAAGCAGAGTGTGCAAACTTAACTGCTATGCCACTGGGCTGGCCCCTAAACACACTTTCTTAATCTAACAAATACTAGAATATGAGATGCTAATTTCATAAAATGCTTCATGCTTCATGTCTGGGAGACTGGTGCAATTGATTAATTACTTTGATTAATTTATAGCATTTAATTATATCAATAGCCATAATCTAACTCTTGCTTTATTATTTCTATTAATTAAATAATCATCAACCATCATTTTACAGGTGTAATATTTCATATTTCTGTTACAAGTTTAATTAAGTGACAGGTCTGCACCCCCCAACTTCACTAAATAAGACAGACAAGAATGAGGTTTTATGTAGCAGTGTCAAAACCATAGGTGTTGATGAGCAAAACTCTTAAGCTCATTGTTTCATTCAATTAATTGCTAAATTACACCAAACTGTTTGAAAAATAATAAGAATTTAATAAATGATTTTATCCTAATTAACAAAAAATATGTTCTGAAGTACTCTTAGTGAATATATTTCTTTCTTTCTTTTTTTTTTTTTTGAGGAGGATTAGTCCTGAGCTAACTACCGCCAATCCTCCTCTTTTTGCTGACGAAGACTGGCCCTGAGCTAACATCCATGCCCATCTTCCTCTACTTTATACGCAGGATGCCTACCACAGCATGGCTTTTGTCAAGTGGTGCCATGTCCACACCCCGGATCTGAACCGGTGAACCCCAGGCTGCCGAGAAGTGGAACGTGCAAACTTAACCACTGCGCCACCAGGCCAGCCCCTGAATACACTTCTATTGTTGTCTACATCAGCCGTCTATGGAGTTCATTAGCAGAAATATAATACATGCCACAAATGTGAACATTGTAAATCTTATGTAAGTTTTACATCAAATTAATAAATCCTGTAATTCTAAGTCAGGGCATGAACCAAATTTAAATAATTGTGTGATTTTGAATATATATTAAATGTGTATCTATCAAAACAGTGCCCTTTTTTGAAGAGATTGCAAGCAATTGGAACTTCCCCAAGAGTATTTTCGTCACCCCTGATACACACTGGAGTCAGGTCAGAACGTGTGTTTAAAGTAACAGGAGCAAAGTTGAATTGCCCCGGCCTGGTTGCTTAGCAGTAGTGTAGTCAAGCAAGGGTAAAAGTATGTGCACATGTTCCCAGGCTGAAACCTCTTTAAATTTGTCTCTATTGTAAGAGGCTCTGACTATAAGACTTGAGAAGAAGCCAGTTGCATCTTTCTCAAGTCACTTACTTTTGCCTTTTTGTAAAACCGTATTCAAGTGATCTTCTTGTGCCTTATAGACATGATCATAGACACTTTACCAGCTGCATTCTAGTTACCAAGTACGGACGGGTCACTTTTACAGTGGACGTGAATTGCTTATTAAGACCTATGCTGACTGCTAACTCCAGTTTTGTGAGGTAATTCTCCTGATGGCAATTGGAAATAAACTACTCCATTCCCTAACCATAGGTAATGAAGACATCGCACAATTCTGACAGATTGAAATCACTTATTATCTGATTGTTCTGAATGTAATTCAAGGATATAGATTTACAATAGCATGGGTTGCAGTAACCATAGTTTCAATGAAGTAGGAGTGCAACTGGTTTGTATTTTATATGGTGCATATATACATTTTTGACTTGCCATTTATAAACAAATTCTGCAAACAAAATGCCCCTAAACCCTAAACCAGTTCTACTTTTTTAAAAAGCTACAAATTTACAAAATACACTTTGGTTTCCACAAGCCGTATGTGTGAGTATGAAGGAGAGAGATTACTCTTTAGGAATGCTACTAGAAGGTGCATTATTCAACATTACTTCAAAATCACAATGGTTTGTCTAAAGTAGACGTCAGACTCAACTCGACGGCGAGAGTAACTCCTGTCCTTCCAGGCTTCTCGAGCTTAGGAGTTTTCAGAAACATGCTGAAAGAGAATCTGGAAAAGGGGAGCAATCAGTGCTTGAGCCAGTGGCTCTCCAACTTTAGTGAGCATAAGAATGCCCTGAAGGGTTTCAAGCAGACATTTCTTCATCCCAACCACCAAGAGTTTCTTTTCCAGTAGGTCTGGGATGGAGCCCAATAATTTGCATCTCTAATAAGTTCCCAAGTGATATTACGCTGCTCTGCCTGCCCACACTTGGAAAACCACTGACTGAAGCAAATCAAGCTTCACTCTATTCCAGAGCTTAGAGTATAAAAGAAAAAAATCAGATTTTAAGAAATCCATAATTCATAATCCACAAAGAAATGAAAGGTATATATAGGATACTTTTAGTGCTAGACAACCCTGAATAAGGGTAATACTGACCTAATTACTCTTTTTCTTTAATACTGGCGATTTTCCCCGAATGATCAGCTTATTTTCAAAAGGCGATGGTCATTAATATATACCGCTACAAATTCAGTAGGAATTGCCCATGTAAACCTCATCCCTTTTTTGAACTGATATTTTTAAAAGGCAAATTTCTCATACATTGTTTACATAGATGAAAACGATCCTTTTAACAGAAAAAAATCAATTTTAACTTTCTTAAATGGGGTAATTTTAAGCAAAGAAAAAATTATGTAACTTTAACCACGACCATATGGGCTAATCCTTCTCCAAATGTCTATTTGGAATCAGCAGGATTTTTAACTGCGTGGTTGTAATTATTTCCTTGATTTGACAGAGGTTCCCACAGCTATCTACCTTGGTCCCCAGTTGACTTCTCAACAATCACAGTAAGCTACTGAACACCTGTCTGGGTTGGGGGGAGCATACTAAATTATAGGAAATATCATGCATTATACATTTTCCTACAATCTAAAACCTCAGTGTTGTGTAGCGTGTTTTAAGTTTCTTCCCTTTTTCATCTTTCTTCTTCCCTCCTCACCTCTCTTAGTATCCTACCTCCTCCTTTCTCAAAAAGGAAGATGAACAGACGCTGTCATCCTCAGCCTCCACCAGACAGTTGCACCAGACACTTGTTCAATTCTCTGCCTTTCCCATTTACTCACTTTCTTTCATTATCCTGGCCTCATCTTTGCCTTTCCCAGTGACCAACAGCTGGCTCTGACAGCTGTAGTGGTTTATCGTACTTTCTTGATTGGGGCAGTCAATCAATGGATGCAATTAAAATTCTACCTTGATATTTATCTCTATACATCCACCTTTTATGTATTTCCCAAAGGGCAGCTGAATCACAAGGTGTTGGGAGTCTGTGAAAATATATCTATATTATGCATAAATATATCTTTTCAGGATACACATGTGTATGTGCTCATGCATTTGTGTGCAGGTATCTCATGCTTCATTATTTGCATTGCTGGTTAAGTTGCTGATTTTTTCTTTATACTTAATTTCTTCCAAAGAATTAAGATCATTTTATTAAAATGTTTTGTATGATAAATGAATCAGATATCAGTTATTTGCATTTGTTCTGATTTTATTCTTTATGCTAGAGGATTAGCTTCTTGATTCGAAGAACAATAATAGATGAACTTTTGCTTCAACTCTTCCAATTCAGTGTCCGCTTTTACTAGGTTGGATATTTGTTCTATTTTCTTTCTTTTTTCCTTCCAGGCAGAAAGAAACTTTTGGCCTCACTGGGAAGTTTGTTAAGAATGCAAAATTCCAGGCTCCACCTCAGATTTAGTAAATGAGTATCTGCATTTTAACAAATCTCTCAGGTAACTCCTATATGCCTTGAATATGAGAAGCACTGACCTGTTATATCATCTATCAGAGCCACCAACAGGCAATCTACAGGCCAAGCATGGCTCACAGACATGTCTTGTTCACTTTACACTGTATTTTAAAATGTTTTAGTTATTTGGAAGCCCTGGTGGTCTAGTGGTTAAGATTCGGCACTCTCACCACAGCGCCTGTCCCTTTCCTGGTCAGGAAACCGCCACCTGTCAGCTGTCATAATGTGGTAGCTGCATGTTGCTGTGATGCTGAAAGCTATGCCACGAGTATTTCAATGCTATCAGTGTCACCCATGGTGGACAGGTTTCAGAAGCGCTTCCAAACCACGACAGACTAGGAAGCAGGACCTGGCCGCCCACTTCCAAAACAATGACAATGAAAACCCTGTGAACGGCAGTGAAGCACTGCCTGATAGAGCACCAGGAAGGTGCGGATGGCACCAAAAGACTGGGCAGGCTCTGCTCTGCTGTCCACAGGGGCACTAGGAGTCAGATCTTCTTAAAAACACGAAGATATTAATCTTCACTCACAACCAGATATATTTAAAAATGAGACATCATTTTATATTTTAAATCAAAATATTTATAAGATTTAATTTTTAAGAAAGATTTAATTCCTGTTTGAATTATTTTGTACAAAGCATTTAACTGCTTTTTCTTCTTGTATGATGAAGAAATTAAGAATATTTTCTAGTATAAACAGTCTTGTAATAAGCACTCATACATAAATAGCATAAGGAAAATTCATACAAGTTTTCTGCAGGAAAATTTAATAATATATACCAAAAACTATAAAACATAATAAATTTTTATTTTAATAAGTTTCTGCATCCACACTGGCCTCCCCCCAAAAAAGTCTACAAAAGTTACTGCCCATGGAAGTTCACCACAATATTACTTATGATAATATGGTTGAGAAAATATGGAATGTCCATATTTTGGAATATATCAACTCTATTTGAAATATATATTCCTATATTCGGAATGTCTACTATGGGAATAAAGTAATTTACAGAGATGACGTAGATGTATATTTATGGACATGCACTTAGGACCATAGTATCTTGTATTGTGGGAAAAAATATTCAAAGCAATATGTACATTATAATTCCATTTTCCTAAAAAGCCATACATGCTAAAAAAATGCATTTGGAAGAACACACACAGAAGCATCAATAATGATTATTTTGAGTGTAGTGTTATCATATGCATTTTTTTCTGTATTCACCTATTTGGTGTGAAATTTATCAACAAGAGATTGTTTTTCAATGAATAGGAACAAGGGAATCTACTTGTATTTTGGGGGGAAAAGAGAATTAACCTCTCTAGTCATTTCTATGACACATTCATCAGCATCTTCTTTTTTCTATGATACAAACAAAAATCTTATGTTTTCATCTGCAATTCATCCAAAATAATCAGCATCTCTTAAAACAGCTGGGTTGGAGTTTGTGTGCAGAGAAGTGGTCATGTTACCATGTCATCTCCTACGTTTGTAAGAGACTAGTTGATTTAGGGGATTGAGTTCTTATTGTAAGAAATATGGAGATTAATATGAATTAATCATTCTCAATAGATTGTGAAAAATAGGTAAGAAAAAAATTCACCCAGTGTTGATTTCCTATAAGGCTTATGATCTTTACATCTGCCTGAGATTATTTTCATCTTTCATAGAAATTTAATTTTTAAAAATAATTCTTAATACAGTAAGTCAATAAACTGTCACATTTTTGTCTAGAATTATATAAAATGTTATATTATGTGAACATTTCACAATTAATGGCCTTTCAGCGGTCTTATTACAGACAGCTCTAAAGCTAAGCTATCATAATAAAATAAGTATCATTGCCAAATCTTTTAAAAATAGTTATAGTATTATTTAGAAGACATCTTCCTTACTCTAGAACACTTTCAAAATAATGAGCTGCATCGTTACTAGCTAATGATTAGTTTTTGCAGGACATACTTTTCTTCCTACATTCACTTTTTTTCCTTTTTCTTTTTTGGAGGAAGATCAGCCCTGAACTAACATCTGCTGCCCATCCTCTTCCACCTTATATGTGGGATGCCTACCACAGCATGGCTTGCCAAGTGGTGCCATGTCCACACCCGGGATCTGAACCAGCAAACCCCGGGGCACCGAAGCGGAAGGTGCGCACTTAACCGCTGTGCCACTGGGGGGGCCCCCGGGCCCCCCCTGGACTCAGTTTCCATTGAGGAGATTTCCACACAGCTCTCTAAGTGATGAGATGACTAAGGGTTAAGCTGTACACATCTGCTCTCTCCATCTACATCCATTTACTCACTTTCCTAAGAAAGGAAGAATGGCTGATCCAAGCTTACTAGCCATTGGACCACATTTCTAATGGCAAAACCAGGTTTCGCTAGTGTTCTATTGTCTTTGCTACTCCCTGTGTCACTGTTTGCCCATGATTCATTAAGATGAACCAAATACCTGGCTTCCAATAATTGTTCTTAAGCTGATGGTCTCCAAGGGAACATGTGAGTGTACAGATCTCAAAGTTTAGGTTGGGGAAGTAGAAGACCTGACACCAGCCCAGCTTCAATCCATGAGCTCTGCTTTTAGAATGTCACTAGTGATGTCCTCCATTCTCTCTGCAGCCATTATTTATTACTCTCCACACCTCTCTCATTCCTTACCTGGCCACCAACAAACAAAATCTGTTTCCTCTATCTCCATCATCACTACCACGGTTATTCACATTCTTCACTGCTCTGTTCAGAAGCTAGCAAAGAGACCTTCTCTGACTGCTCTCTAGAAGAGCCACGTTCCTGTCCCACTGTTCTCCATTCTCCTTGATATGCTTTATTACTTTTTCACAGAACTTACTGTACTTGATTCTTAAAAAGTGTTATATCCACCACAATTGGATTACTTGTTAAATGAAAAATGAATGGAATGAAATAATGAAGGGACACCAGAATGCTGACTAGTCATTAATATAGCAGATAGTTTGGTCCATGTCTGCTCTCTGTCTCATATACCTGACCTATTCATAGACCTCTGGGAAAATTTTGAAGTCTAGACTCAAAGGACCATACAGAAAAACTAACCACACAACAGGTAGGATAACAAGAAATAGACTGCAGGCCTGGGTTAGGTGTTGGCTCTCTAATAGAAAGATTCCTTCTATAAAGAACTATCCTACCTGAGGGAAGTAAGATTGAGATGACTAGAATAAATAATAGATGCTTTTGGATTCAGAAGTCATAGGCTTCATATCTCTTCATAACCCAAAGTAGGATGCCAAAATACACGTCTTTTCTGAAAAGCAAAGTAGAGAAGAAAAGAAAAAATTAAACCTTTATCGAGCAAATTGTGTTTTGTAGTGGAGAAGACAAGAGGCCAAGACAAATACCAAATAATATTTTGTGAAAGCACAGCTGGGTCAGCTGGAAAGGAGAATGAAAATGACAAAGAGTAATGGAAGAAAAGAGGCCCAACTCTGAATTTCCACGGAAGCAGGAGTGCCTCAAATTCTGTTTTCCCAAGAATATGAAACCTCTGTGTAAAAATGAAAATCTTGATTGTAAATTTTTCCCCAAATGGGCATAAGTTAAAAGGAGTTTTCCGTAGACACGGCACAAGCTGAAGAACATCCAGGTGGGTTAAAACTTTCCCTTTCACACATTCTTTTTCTCTTTCTTGACTATATAACTCTAGCTCTCTGTTCCTGGAATATAAAATCTTTCTTTTCCTTGCTTGAAACTATAATTCATTTGGGGAATATAATTGAATTTGGGATAATAGATGCAGAAGTTGAAATTTTTTACTGTGTTTTCTAAATGTTTGAATGGAGAACTTACTCTGATGTTCTTATTTGTATCCTTCTTCTAAAAATTAGGAAACATCAGTAATTTAGCATTGAAGCAGTTCAAATTCGGACATTGCTAAGGAAGCTCCTTTCATTCCATTGGCAAAAACAAGGGTTAACCTTTTGTCTTGGGAAGAAAAATTCACACTTGTACTAGTAGGAGGACAAACATTAAGCTACTTTTATGCTTATTCATTCAGTAATTCGTTCTCTCAAAGACGTATGTTGGAGACTAACAGAAGAAGAACGAAACAGACTCTCAAAGGATAGATCAAGATTTGTACCTGAGGGGGCTGGCCCCGTGGCCGAGTGGTTAAGTTCGCGCGCTCCGCTGCAGGCGGCCCAGTGTTTCGTTGGTTCGAATCCTGGGCGCGGACATGGCACTGCTCGTCAGACCACGCTGAGGCAGCGTCCCACATGCCACAACTAGAAGGACTCACAACGAAGAATATACAACTATGTACTGGGGGGCTTTGGGGAGAAAAAGGAACAAATAAAATCTTAAAAAAAAAAAAAAAAAAAAAGGATTTGTACCTGAGACTTGTGACTATAGGACAGGACCAGAACTTCACTGTGGGGGAAATGTGTCTTTACCAGTCTTCCAAAGAAGGAATTATCAATGGACAAGAGCTAGACAAAAAGTGTAATAAAGAAAGTCTGAATTTGACACGTCCAAATATGCTAACATCTACCCAAATTGCTGTAGGCCTAGAAGGAACAGCAGCTAAGAGGAATGTACTAGTCTTCTATGGCTGCTGAAACACATTACCATAAATGTGATTGTCTTCCTTTTCTATAGTTTAGAAGTCCAAAGTGAGTCTCACTGGGCTAAAATCAAAGTGTTAGAAAGGCTACATTTCTTTTTGTAGGCTCTGGGGAAAATCCGTTTTCTTGCCTTTCCAGCTTCTAGAGTCTGCCTGCATTCCTTGGTTCATGCTCCCCTTCTGCCATCTTTAAAGCCAAGAATGGTTTATCCAGCCTTTATCACATTCATTCTGACACCTTCCACAGTCACATTTCTCTCTGACTCCTGATCATGATTGCATTGGCCTCACCTGGCTAATACAGGATTAACTCCCAAAAGTCAGCTCATTAGCAATCTTAATTCCATCTAGAATCTTAATTCTGCTTTGTCACACATAACATAATCACAGGTTCCGGGGATTAGGATGTAGACATCTGTGGGGAGGGGGCAATCATTATTCTGCCAGCCAGAGGAAGTTTGTCCACATTGTGGGGATTTCTATGCCAACAGGTAAGACCAAGTAGGATTGTCCCTTCCTCTTTGGGGAGACACATAAAATGTTATTAGGACAGGTGTGAGCTAGGTCACCCTTGTGATCCAGGCAGGCTTGAAAAGGAGAAAGCTTTTAAGATTATATAATCATTATTGAGTTTTGCTGTGATAAACTAATATGTAAATGTCCTTTTGATATGCTGGGTTGACCAAGCAATAAAGACTTATATAGGCTTCTAGGTTTTTTAGCCTGATAGATTCTCAATCTTGATGTCAGTATTCCATAATGTAATTTAATAAAAGAGCCCAAACAGGTAAGTAAATAATGACACTATAGGACAAATTATTTCTAAAAAGGCAAAGATGCTAAAAAGTTCTGGAGTATTTAGATGGCAAGATTATATTTAAATGGTGGGATCAGCATTATTAAAGAGGGTTTTAGAGGGGTACTTCTAAGTAATTTGGTTGTAAGTGTCATTTTTGATTAGTTCCATCAGTTAAAGATTAAGAGTCCGCTACAGTGGAAAGCACAGACTTTGAAGTCTTGAGGAAACCTTGAGGATTGCAACCTCAGTTACTCTAGTTTTGCCTGATTTCTAGCAAGCCTTAACCCCCCCAAGCCTAAATTCACCTCACCTAAAATCAGAGAGTAATATTTAATCCTCAGAATTATTTTTGAGATTAGATAAGAGACAGAGTATTTAAAGAATCTAGCATGCTTCTTGCCACGAAATAGCTTCCCACTGAGGAGCAACTATTTTAAGCTGCAGTGAAAAACCCCGTTGCACTGGGTTTTAGCTGTACACTTTGAAAACATGTATGTCTTCCACAGACACTCTTATTATCTTCTCTTTGAATTTCCACGTTTTGGATTACATAGGCCTGTCATCCTCACTGAAAATATTTTTCAAATCTGAATATGGTTGTAGACATAAACTCTCACAAAATACCTGATCCCTTTGAGAAGTCTATTGATTTAAGGCTGCATTGTGTTTATATGTTTTTGTTGATTTAAGATTTATTGTGTTTATATGCTCAATAGCATATGCTCAATGAATAGTAAGTATTCATAGTAAAAGCAAAAGTATTACCATATATGTGATTTTGATATATTTAACTAGCACAATAATATTAAATATATTAGATGACTATATGTCTATAAAATGATTTTAAAATGTAAAAATAAAAGTATTTAAATGAGGAGAAAATGAAGATAAACTGTAACAGAACTAGAATTGGCATGATGGGCATATGCCAAGTTTCCACAGGGTAGCTGTCTTCGAAGCCTCAGTGCTTCTTGTAGGGCCTGGAACATTCTAGATGCTTAAAAAAAAAATAAATGTGTAAAATTGAAGTCAGTGTTTCCATCATGTTCGTTAGCTCTTCTTATTTTGCACTGGCAATAATTGGTGTGTAATAAGCATTTGTGAGAATTGTGACTAAACTGAGTCAAATTTGATACTTTCATTTAACTTCTGGCCGTTATACTCTTGGTCACAGTTTACTTGATTCTGATTCCTTTTTGCTCTTTTACCACTGTTTTTTAGTATATGAGTTTCATTAATATATCTGAAATTCTACGTGGAATTAGATTAATCCTCAAAACAAATAAACTTTCGGGTGGGTATTCATTAAGGTAAAGCTTAATTTCCATATTATCTCTGTTAAATAGGAGCACTGCAAAATGGATACTATTTTATATTTTAATGCATCTTTTGTGTTCCGATAAGAGGACACAGTTTCTGTAGGCATGAGTATTCTGTTTGTCTCTGATACAAAGGAACCAGGAAATGCATTTTAATGGCTTGGCTGGCTCCATTAACAGCAGGCTGTGGTATCACCTCTTTGACTCCCATAGTCCTTTTTGACACACTCATGGGTAAAGTGTGTGTAGATTTCTCTCAGCTCCTCAGGATCCAAACAGACTACATGAGCAAATAATCAATTTCTGTAGCGTAGTGCAATTTAGTAAATTACGGACATTTTCTAATTTTCTTATTTCAAGTCATGCTTTTTGTCGTTGGTTGCTTCTGAATAGAGGTCTTCACAATAACTTCCTCTCTCTCATCCACTTTGTTACCCTCCCATTTATCCTCCTTTGCATATTCAAACTATGTAGTGTCTGATTCATGAAGCAGAGAAAACAGGCAGCCTGTTTGAGTTGTGGCTTTGAAGTCAGGTCCAGTGAGAAAGGGGGCAAGCCATTGTAGAGAGATCTGAGTCAGGGGAAACTGGTTCAGACAAGAAATCTATCTGCAAAGCGGTCATTAAGCAGGTGTCTAAAAATGTCTTCTCATTAAGAGATAGTTTGTTCTTGTTTGCAGTGTGTAAGCTAAAACATATGTAAACATGTATTATCAAGGTGAATCACGTTTCAAAGCAACCACTCTTTGAATCAATATTAATTCATTTAGTCATTCAATCATCCATTCAATAAATATTTATTTAGTGCCTATTATATGCTAGTCACCGTTCTAGTACCTGGGGATACTACAGGAACTCACACAAAATAAATGTACCTGCATCAATGAAGCTATTATTCCAGTGGAAGCAGAAAATAAACAAATATAATGTCAGTAATGATGAAAGATATGAAGAAACATAACACGGGATAAGAGGAGAGAATTTGTGGCTAATATTTTAGATAAAGTGGTTGGGGAACTTCATTGCCTTTCATACATAACCGAGAAGACGGGTCTAAATCTAGTCTTCTCTACTTCCCAATGAATACTGATATGACTTTTGTTCATAATGCTTAAGGATTTTTTGAAACTTGCTAATGTCACTCCCCTTATTATCTATTAGCTTACTGGCGACTGTCAGCTTTCCCCATCAGGTTGTGTGGACAATCTGGTATATTCTATTTTCCCAGTGGTTCATAGGGTTTACATTTCAGCAGTTGGCTAACAGTGGAGAAGACGACAGGGACAGTGTTCCTGGGAGGAAAGAGCTGGAAAGGTGAAAAACCTCAGGACAGATTTAACAAGGATTTTAAAGCAAGGAAAAAGACCTGGTCTTCTGGAGCACCTTAATCTCTTATGTCTTGCCACGTACTCCTTGCCTCTGCTTTTCAGAAACCCTGTAAAATATGAAGACTCCCAATCAGTGAAACAGACCTGTGGTCCTCTTTGTTTTCAGTGTCCTGGAGATGTGGGATTAAGGGGAAAGAGCATTTTTGTCAAGTGCATCAGGTCAGGATGTGGTCCCATAATTCCAGACTGGAACTTGGAACCCATATGCCAATAGAGATGTTATTAAGTGAGCTACTTAGAGCTTGGGGTAAAAACATTTGTCCACTCTTCTATTTATTTTTATAATTTTATGTTTATTTCTATATAATCCTATGTACTCTGAATTTTATATCATATCTGAATTATCTGATATATCTTATATCTGAATGTTAAATCTTACATTTTCTGAATCTTACATAATTCTTATATATTCTTATATATTCCTATATATATGTATTCTCTTTGGATCCTCAAGAGTTGAAAAAAAAAAAAAGCAGTGAAGACTAACTTGGGAAACAACTTTAAACCACTATACACAATATTATTTATATGGTGAGAAGGAGTACCAGATTGCAAACAAATGACTTAAAAATGCCCCCGGAGAATCCAACCTATTTGTTAAGTTGGAAACTGCTTTAGAGTGAAGCTTCCGAGTGGAATTCTACTCCGCTCCATAAAGAATGTTGGGAGGCATAATTACCCACAAAGCTCACACAAATACAATATCATCCCTTCAGAAGGAAGAAATGAGAAAATGACTGAATGATTTCCCCCAAACGAGTTAAAACGACAGTCTATCATACAGCTGCTCCCTTACTTTTTTCCCCTTCTAAAATTTGTTTAAAACTGTAATATCAGGGATAAAATATCTCATAAAAAATTTAATATCATGAGTTATTTTGTAGAAAGGAAATTAATTCACATATATTACCAAATGAAAGTCCCAAATGGTAAAGCTCTTTCTGGAAAAGGTTATTTGTAATGACCAAATTCGTCACTGTTTGGAATCTTGTAAAGGTCACAATAGAAGGTTTTCACTTGTTTTAAATAAAATTCTATATTTTAAAGATAAATATGCTTTTCTTCCATTTCATAGAAATATCAACGCTGTTTGCACTATAATTTACTTTTTGAGCTTCTGACATTTACCCAGCTGACTGTCTTTGGAGAACAATCTCTTGACTGAGAAGCACTCTAGGTAAGAAAACTGTCAATTACAAATTACTGTTTGATGCATTGCAAAGTGCAGGAACTCTTCAAATGTAAAGAATGACCTTGTTAAATGCTTTTGCGTCAACTACCTCTAACTTAGATTTTAAGGAGAGCCTTTGTATAAATGCTGAGTAATTTGACTAACAAAGATATCATCAGAAAGAGGAATGTTTCAATTAAAGAATAATTCTGTTATAAATCTAATAGTAGAGTATGTCTAAGTTCATAAAATGCTGAATCAGCAAATATTTTGAAAGTCTCAGTATTATAGGCTTATCTTATTACCTTGAGGGAAATATACTTTATTCATAAAATGAGTAATTGAAATCATGAATTAGAACAGTATGATTATTTACATATATAATTTGAATGAATAGTGGAATTGATATTTTTAATGATATAACAGCACTAAATATGTAATTTATTAAGGTTCAAGTTTTATATGTATTTTGGAAATATTTTAATACATATACTACATCAAGACAAATTCTCCAAAAGTAAAGTCAATATTTTCTAAGAGTAATTCAAAGTGATAGTGAAAATGAAAAAAACAAAAGCCAGGGGACATAAATTCATTGCCAATGATAAACGGTTTTTCTCTTGTAATTGGAACATTTTAAATTAAATATTTACAAATGTGTGGTTTAATATACAAGTCTAATTTATACGTTTAGTATCATGTACATTTACCAAATTTTTGTTGTAGCATAAACTTGTACGCCAGTGTTCCTTCTTCAAAATATTATATATTTGATACTTGAGCTCATAATGTTTGCTAAAAAGGATTTCCCTTTCCGTGAAAGTCAACATAAGCTCTGGAATGAATGGTATGTAAATACTTTTATATTCACACCCCAATCCTCTCCAAAGAAAAGAAACAATTAAATTACTCTAACTGTGGCTAAAAGTGAATTCAAAGGTCTGTTTGGATTTAATCAAATGAGAATTTCTGTCTTAAAACGTGTATCTTTTAATACTTCTATGTTCTATCTTAGGATAAAAAAATATCGTTCAATATCTTTTCATTTTTATAGAGCTGAGATAAATAAAATTTTTTCTCGAGTCCATGTCCAAGAGAGTAAATACATCATGAGTCTTTTGGGCATAATAAATGCTAATGTTGCAGAGATGTTGATGAAAAGATATATATATATATATATATATATATATTTGTTAAGATATAGGGAGATATGAAAAGTATACATATAAACACATACACAAATGTGTGTTTGGGAATCCCAGAGTGCCCAAATGATTGTTCCTTTTGCCCTTTTACATTCAGGAGATGCATTATGATCAGTTTTTTTACAGTCAAATAAAGTTCCATCCTAACTCCATCATATTTCACAAAAAATACATGTGTTATTTTCAAACATATTTCAAATATGACTTTACAAATCATGACTGGTTTGCATAATGAATGAAGACACTTGTTTATACCTTCATTAAAACGTATTCCTTCAAAAATATTATGTTAGGTGATACACTGGATCATAATTTCAAATAGGCCAACATTTCTGTCCTCTATGAGGTTGTAATCTCGTTGAGGCAAACAAGTAAACGGGCAATTTAAATGCCATGTAAGAAGTGATACACAGAAGGTAAAGTTCAGAGGGCATATCAGAGAGGCAGTTGAGGGGTTTAAAGGAGGCTTCCAAGAATGTATGACTTCTCAACTGGATCATCAGGGATAGCAGGAATGGGCTAAGCAGTTGGTGGGTGGTACTGAAGTAGGTAGAAATGGTATCGACAAGTGACATTAATAGATTTGCAATGAAAAGGCAGGTCAAATACAAAGAGGTATGTCATTTGCACATTTCAATTCCCTCATTTCCAAAGAATTCCTTATTAATAGCTAACCACCAGGTCTAAAGTTTTCATCTAAACAGGTTGACGGACTTCAGACAACAATTCCATGTCTGTACTGCAATGATTTCTGTAGACTCCCGCATTGGCTTGGTTTCTTTTTGAGCAAGTTTTTGAAATTTTTTTTTTTTTTTTTTTTTTTTTTTTAATTTTATTTTTTCCTTTTTCTCCCCAAAGCCCCCCTGTACATAGTTGTATATTCTTTGTTGTGGGTCCTTCTAGTTGTGGCATGTGGGACGCTGCCTCAGCGTGGTTTGATGAGCAGTGTCATGTCCGCGCCCAGGATTCGAACCAACGAAACACTGGGCCGCCTGCAGCGGAGCGCGCGAACTTAACCGCTCGGCCACGGGGCCAGCCCCAAGTTTTTGAAACTTTTAACAGATCATTTTATGTTTGGTTTCCTAATTCCAGTGAAAGAATCCTCAACTACCATAAAATACTATAATAAACAATTCAGACTGTGACTTAACACAAATTCTAAAAATCAAGATGTTGCTTTTTAATAATTATTATATTGTGGTGCCGTTGCCAGATGCAAGTCGAAAATCAGACTTTCTCTTTCTCTGGGCCTCATTCTATATACTGCCTATGGTTTCAGGGCACATGATTATCTAAGTCAGACACCTGCAACATGTTGTGATGTTATGATCAAAACTATGTCTTCTTTCATCTGTTTGTTCTTCCTTGTTATTTTCCTGAACTTTGGCTAGCATAGAGGGCATCCTTATTGGAATGTTCATCAAACAGAGGTTTCAGCACTGCCTGTGTTAATAAAATCATCAAGCATGCCTTTATAAGCAGGACAGGAAGACTGCTCATCTATCACCAGTCTTTCATTAAGTGGCACATAGCCACAAGCTCTAGGAACAATGCCAGATTTTTTTTTAAATAAGATTTCAGTATCATGGAGTTCCCCTCGTTTCAAGATCTATCCAATTTGTGGAGTTACTTGCCTGTGTATCCTCACAGCATCCCTTGCCACACAGCATATGGATACTTTGATTAGAATTCTTTTGTATCTTTGAATGGATAAGATAACTCAGAAAAATATTCCACTCAATAACCTGTCCTTGTCACCCAAGAATGGGCAAAGAGAAAGAAAGTCCCCAGAGTTCCAGTTAAAACACTTTCTACAAGCTACTTTACAGGAGTTAATCTTTATATATATTTCTGTTATATTTTGATGTTTAAGCAAACAATCACATGTATTTTTATAAAATTTACAGACTAAAGGAGGTTACCACTGACCAGTTTCACCAAAATCTTCATCTTGAGTTTTATGCTCATTCAAACATCTATGTACCACCTAAAGGTAGAGTTAACTGAGTTGCACAATAAGAACAATACTACTTTGAAATAGATATAGCAAATTGTGTGTGTCCATCCTCTTAACAGTAATGTTAATCACATCTATAAACTTTTAGAGAATGCTTTTGGGCTGAAATGAATCAAATGCTTCCCTCTGCAGTCACTGACAGGAAATGAACCATATTGAACCCACAAGAGATGCCCACATTGCTTTCCCCATCAAGTTTGTGCTGAGTGACAAGATCACCACTCCCTGATACTGCATGTTGCGCATCGTTTTGGGTGTACTGTCGTAGTAGCACCCCTGTTGTTCTGGAGACAAATCCTCAACCTGGGGTATCCTGATAGAAAGCTGGTGTTTGAGTGGTAATCTTTCCATTGACAGAGCAGCTGCCAGCACACCCCGGGATAAAAGCTTTGTTGTTGAAACTATTAAGAGATGTCATAAATATCTACCACTGGTAGGCTTGGAATATTGCCAGAAGCAAGTGAATCATTTGCCTCTGGAGTCAGTCATTACCCTGGGCAGCATAAAGTTATTTTTGTCCCCATCCAAAACCAACCTCAGCCTCCACGACCAACCCTAAAATTCTCTATGAAGGTTCCAAGTTAGAAATCAGACTAATGCTTCTGTCTTAGTCTTTAACATTTACACTGCCAGATTAGGAAGGAGATCTCAACAAGGTAGGTGGGTAGGACGCAATCCTTGAAACCAAAGATCCCAATAAACAAAATACTGCATATGCCATGTATCACAGGAATTAGTATAAGACAAAGGAGGAGAGGAGCTGAATTTCCATTTTGATCCATGAAGTTAACGTAAGGTGTATAACATAGTCACCAATCTAGAGTGTATGCTTTTGATCACATAGCGCATATTATAATAAATTGTAATAATTTGTCAGTCTTGTCACCATTTTGTGATTATAGTTTTTAACTTTCTTTTTAGACAGTTTTCAAAGTTGAGATTTCCTTATTACTTCAGTTAGCAACTAAGTGTTGAGTGTCTACTGTTTGTCTGTCCATGGATGATCCACTTCTCAGGCATGGGGGCCATGTGGCTTTAATCTCTGTGTGCGGAGCTCCAAGCTAAGGGACTGGCACAGCACACCAAATAGGTAAGTATTTGGCAAATGAATGCAGGATGGCAGGGGCCAGCAGATATTAGATTAAAGAAGATTTAATTTTCAAAGTATATACAGTTTTGCTCAAGGAAGACAAGTAAGTCAATACTTACAGTTATGAAGTCTGTGACTGAGGTTTACTGCCAAGTACTCTGAGGTTCTAAAAGAAAGTGGGACATCAGGAATCAGCATCTTCGAGGAGGTGATGTATGAACTGAGTAATATTCAGTTTAATTTGGAAAATGTTTTGAAAAATAAGCAGGAATAAGGTGAAGGAAGGAAGAGGCATTTCCATGGAGCACAAACAGAATGTGCGAATGACCAGAGAAAATAAACAACATACAGTGTTTGGGAAAGGGTATCCAGCTGCATGTGTCTGGAAGGAGAGGTTGCATGTGTGTGTTTCTGTAAATGGCTTTCACTTAGGCTGGGATGATAGACAGGTTCTATCGAGATCATGAAGGGCCAGCGTTTTTAATTGAAGATATTGGACTTAATTCTGAATGCTAAGAGAGAAATCAAAGAACTTGAACAAAGAACAAGACACAATCTGATTAGCATTTAGAAAGACCACTCTGGCTGCAGAGAGGAGTAGAGCTCTGAGATAATCAGACTGGAGGCAATAGGACCAGTCAGGAGATTTGGCTTTACTGTATAATTATGTAAACAGCTTTCTGCTCACCATTCATTTTTAACTGTTTAATATAATATCACTGTTTGTATAAAATATTTATCACAAAATCAACCTGGCAAATTTTTAGGATTTCCTGGAACCCCATCCTGTGATAATAAGTTCCTTTTTTAGTGGGAATTGACACTCATTTTTGTTTAATTAAAAGGCAATGTTATATTTTTAAATTTTAATTAGAAATGATGATTAATATGGAGTGTACAATTTGGATATTAAGTAGCCTGGGCTAGGTAAAATTTGTAACCTTCACCAGAGCCCTGCCATACTTCTGAATTCTCTTCCAAAGTAAGTGTAAACAATTTTTCTTTCAAATTTCTCCCATCACTGACTTTAATTAGTGATTAGTGGTTATTGCTTGTGGTTTCTGCATCTCCTCTATTAATGAAAGGTCACAAACTAATGATTACTTTAAAATGTGCTAAAATGAATCATCCTTAAAAAATAACTTTTTTGTTACTGCTTTATGCATGCTGCTCTCAAAAACAAGATGTGGGGTAAGCTGGGAAAATGAATAATGTTATATTGAGCCTTTATAACTATTTCTTTACTGGGGAGTGTGAAAAATATATTCATCAAAACCATACTCTAAAAGTATGACAATACTAGTTTTTCTATTCCAAGAACTCAAGGTTTAATATAATGTAAAAATGTAAATGATTAGTCAATTTAGGTCAGTCTAAAAGAGACAACAAAGTGACATTTCAATTTAAAGAGAACCTGCTATAGCCCATCTTAATCAGATGCTCTAATAAACGAGTTGAAGGACAATATTGCATATTTCTTTATCCAAAAATAACCAGTTGCCATGACTATTGTTCAAATGCCACATAAAACAATAGGAAAATCACCATGAGCAGAGTTGAATTGAATATAAATATTTTGCTCTAAGTTACAGATTCTACTCTATTTCTGTTTTCTTTCAAAAGTCATTCAATCATTCAAATATATCTATAAATATATATATATATATATTACTTAACACAATTCAATAACTACTTGTAGAACTCTTACTAAGGCCGAGGTTTATGGTTTGATGAGTGACATAGACTGAAAGAGGTTCATTGATGTAGCCACCCCTGACATAGGAAGGGTTAATAATCCCTGGAAAAAGCTTGCCAACAAACTGTGACCCGGAGGTGAGAAGGTCAGTTAGCCAATGACGAGTAAGACCCCCTGGGGGGGCAACCTAAGCCAGGCGGCGGCCGCCCGGGGGGCACAGATGGAGAAACGATATCGATATCGGGAGCAAGAGGGACCATTGCCTAAGAGACCTTGCCTGCTCTGAGATAAAAATATAGGAGCACAGCAACAACATGATAATATCAAAACAGAAGCCAAGGGAGGGCTTCTTGAGAAATCACTAAGAATTCTTGGCATTCGCTAATTACTTCATCCAGAACACCTGTGTATGTTTAACAGATGTAAGCTATGTATATATTGAAACGCTGGTTATAATAAACTCAGAGTGGCCATCAGCCCTCTCCGCATCTATCCTGATGTGTACATTGGATTGCAACACCGACAATTGAGTTTTCAGTCATTCATTCACCAAACAATTATTGAACTACTATTTTTATTAGGCTCTCTTCTAGGTATTGGGGATTTATTTCCAAGAAAAGAAAGACCTTGCAACGGCCCTTGGGAAGGAAGAGAGATAGTAATCAAATAATCTTACTAACAAAGATACATTGACAACTCCACTAAGTGGTATGGAGATATACGCCATGCACATGTGAGGGCGTATTCTAGTCAGCAAGGTCAGAGGGATCCTCCTTGACGAAGATGCACTTTAGCTGACATCTGAAGGATGAGTTGGACTTAAGTTAAAGGTGGAAGGGGAATGCATCTAAGAGAAAGAAAATAGCATGTGTAAATTGCTTGTAGTAGAAGGAATCATGATCACTACAAATCAAAAAGAGGCCTAGGTGATTGAGTGAAGAAACCTTAGGGTGTGAAGATCCCAATGCGAAATTACTGAAGAATTTTAAGCAGGAGTAGGAGAATTTGGAGGAGAGGACTTTGAAAGACAATATCAAATTCTTATTTTGAAAATAATCTCTCTAACTACCTTGTGGGAAATAGATTGGATAAGACTCAGAGAAGTGGGTCTAGCTCAGGGAGAAATCTGAGGTAGAAATGAACATTAGTGGTGATTAAATCTCTGTGTGTAGTTGAGATTACCCAGGAAGAGAATATGGAGTGGGGGAGGAGAAGGTTTTGGATTGAGTCTTGAGGAACTCTAAATTTATTGGCTAGGTAGAGGAGGGTGAGACTACAAAAGGGATAAGGAAGCAATAGCCAGAGTGTTAGGAGAAAATCGTGTCATAGAAATGAAGAGAAGTAAAGTGTTTTAAGACAGCTGTTAATTGCATTAAATGCTACAATGATATTAAGATAAATACTTAAAAAATATCCATTATCTTTATCAACATAAAGTCATTAGTAACATTGGTGGAAATTATTTCGTGGAATCATGATGAGTGAAGCTAAAGTTAGCATGAGTTGAACAGTAAATAGAAGCAAAGGAAATTGAACTGTTTGGCTATAAAAGAGAGAAGAGAGATGAGCCTGTAACTAGAGAGGAATAAAAGAGACAATAAAGTTTGAGTTTGGATTTTTGTTTGTTTGTTTAACTAATTAAAGAAATTTGACTATGTTTAGGATCTCTGGGACAATGAGAAGAGGTTGGATATATAAGAGAAAGAGAGGATAGGCTTGCCAGAGAAGGATAAAGCGCCTATGAGTACAAGAGTAGATGGGATCCACAGACAGGTTGGGGGATTTTCTTCAGACAGGAGCACAGAGAACAACTCTACTTGTAGAATGATGTGTATGGCTATGCAGGAACAATCAGAGAAAGGTCCTCTGGTGGTTTCTTTCTTTCTTTTTTGTTTCACAGAGTAGAAGATGAGGCACCAGGAAGATGTATTGTTGATTCATCCAAAGTTGGGCTTCGAATAAAGACAGAAGCTCTAGGGTGTATGAATAGTATTAAGAATGTCATGAAGTCAAAGCTAATGAAAACAAAGGAGAGTTGAAAAGATTGAGACCAAGTAGAGGGGTCAGTAAAAGGAAGGAAATGATTAGACTGCAGAATATTTGTAGTGAGAATACTCGAATAAGGGCTCTGAATAGAAAAAGGTAATGAGGAGCTTACAGTTTGTAAACAGAAAATTACCCTAAGAGCTAAGGCAATACTTCCAGAGTTCAAAGAAGGGGAAAAAAGTCTAAAAAAGAAGTTATGGAGTTGAAGGATTGGATGTGTGGTGCTTTAAGAGGGGACAACATTGCTTGAGATTAGGGTTTGGGTGGTTCGTTGGGGGTGAGGAAAATTCCAGTGAAGGGAAGCCCAGGAATGAACAGTGACAGATTTTCATACAGGTTGATGATCAGCTGAGTTTAGCTAAAGCAGAGGACATATGGAGGGAGAGGTAAAATAAAGTTGCAAAGGTAGGGTGGGGTGCAGATTTATTTGGTAGGACTTTCAAGAAAGCTAGGAAGTAAATGTAAATATTTCATTTAAAAAGCATCCATAGTAAAAAGCAAAGGCAGCAGCATTTTCCAAAGAATATGTTAACAACAAGTAGACCAAAAATAGAATGTATTTAGCCAGATATTTTCTGGATTAAAAAAGGCCATCTGTGGGTGTGCCAATGAAAGAATGATCAAGTGCCACAATAAAAATATCAATACAGCTACACTTTGCGTCATTAAACACTGATTGCCATTGACAAGTGAAGCAAAATATTGGCCTTTTCCAAATGGCATGTTGTATAAATTTCTGAAGCAAAAATCCAAAATTTGATCCTTAATGCAAAATCAGATATATAAGAGGCATCTGCTAGATTTCATAATTGTCGTCACAAGGCACAGAACGAGGTTCTGCTTTGAAATAGAAAACTGACTTTTTCAAAGTAAACTTAACCATGGCCATTGTCAAAGTCCTGGATTAGTTATTCCATTTCTCCTTTTCACAACCAGGAGATGTTGGAAATATGAAATGATGAAGAAACTGAATGTAGTTCCAAAATCTTCCAGATTTTGTCCTTAATCTGTATGTGTGCAAGGAGCGAGAAAGGGATGCAAGTTGTAAGTCAGAGCAGGAAACATTGCTACTTTCATTTTCTCTGGGAAAAGAAATTGAAACCAAGATTAAAATGAGTCCTTGATAATCCTGAATTGACCATTTCTTCCAGGTTACAGAAGATTTGCAGAGAAAATGCAAGCTATATTTTTTTTCTTCTACATATCCAGAAGGTGCCGTTTTATCTCAAATTTGGGAAGACATTGACAATCATTCCTCTGCTCACATCATATGATAATGGAAGGTGAATCTATCTATGTTCCATTTTCTTTGATCTGGAATAGTTTCCTTTTAAATAGGCATTTAAACATGGCCATGCTGTAATATCTTTACAAAGAAATACATTTCCTTTTTATGATCAATGCATTATTTATAGAGATACCTCTATATACACTAAAGTATAGAAATTTAACCTTTGTAAAATTTTTAGAATCCATGCTCAAATTTATTTTTGCATTGTCTTTGAATAAAATATCTGCTTAGTAAGTTAAAATATGGAAGAAACTATTTGAAATTTAAAATCTACTTAAGAAACTTCTTTCTAGCAGTTGAGAATTATCATTTACTTATAAAAAGAAAAAGTGATCAGTTCTAATGATCCTTACGCATGCAATGAAGTAGGTTTGAAGTACCTTAAATTCATAACACTGTATTAGCCATTGGCTTATGTTACAGTATGTACGGAGAATATACCAACTCTTTAAAATCCGTTTTTAAAATTGAATTTCAATCTCTTAAAAATGTTCTAGAGTGTACATATTTTGTAAATTCAATTTGGCTTTACTTCCAAATTAAACTATTTGGTTTAGTTTCACAGTATCATACAGTAAGAAAAAAACTTTTATTCACCAAAATTGACTTCAAAATTCTGCTATTCTTTTGAAATTGCTTGTAAGATGACAGCTTTGAAATTATCATTCCAGATGAAGTAATATTCAGTGACAATCTTAACTTAATAATTGTACAAACAAAGCCAGTTAAATAAATGCTTGATATCATTTTATTCCTTTGAACAACACACAAATTTAATATATTGAAAATCCAAGTTGGAGCTTGATGAAGGAAGCCATTTAGATGTAAACACGAGCTTGATTCCGATGCCTCGGGATCAGCGCAGTCTATCACGCAAAGCCAAGGCAACTCTGAACACCGCATACTGTCAGTTGCCTTGAGGCACTAAAATAGTATAGAAACTTGACAAAGAACCCTGCTGGCCAGAGTGGCTAGCAGAGAAAAAGAAAGCCATTTTATCCTACAGCACTACCAAACTTCTCAAATATGTCCTCATGTTGATGAGTTATCTCTGACAAGTATGAGGAGAAAAACTGTAAAAACTTATTAACAATTTCACAAATATATAACTATTCAGAAAATGATTAATAATCTGAGCTCAGTTACCCACTGGGGATGTTTACATCTGAATAGGCCAATCAAAGAATTATGCTCACATCTTCAGCAGATGGAAGTTCCTGTCAGAACAAAGCAATTACTACACTACACTTTTTAAAAGCCTGCTTTGGGCTACAAAAATAGCATTAGTTGATGGAGAAAGAGGCATTAAAAAACAAACATACTGAGATTTCTTTGAAAATTTACTTAATTTAAAACAAAATGTTGAAAGAAATTATCTACTTTGCATTTTAGATAGTCTGAAAAAATTTAGTCATTTAAAATGTCATGAACATAAGAAATTCTTGCTTTAAAATATTTGCCAATTATTTTCCACTTTTTGTTTCTTTTCTTGGCTTCTAGAATTGCATTGCTTTGTAAAACCTAGTTCTACATTAAATGCCACAGAAGATCCCTTCCGATCAGAAAAGGGAGTTGAAGTGGAAAAAAGACTTGATTCAGAAAATTGTGGAAGAGACATGTCTGTACATAACACTGAGAAATTGAGATCATAAGGACGCAAAGAAATTAATTATATCATTCAATTATTCCTCGCACAGTCTTCATATTATCTTATATACATGAATATGTATTTTTTATTAAAACATCTTAGAAGAAAAATGTATATACACACACAGACCCATACATCTATTCTATTGTAGAAAGTGGGAGAAGAATAATGTTCTTGATTAAAATATAAATTTATTCTATACTATTATTAAGATCTTTTGCTTTTCAACACAGAGCCCTACTTGACCACCCAAAGAACTTGTACGAGAAAGAAAGTTTCAGAGTTCTTCATTGTCATAGAGAGAGAGAGAGACAGAGACAGAGACAGAGACAGAGAGACAGAGGAGTGTATTTGTGAGCACTGAGAGAGAAAAATTGTCTATTTGCTTGTTTTACCATGTAATGTTCACTTCTGTGGAATGCTGCTGAGAGGTTAATAAGATGAAGATGATGAAAAATCCTTTAAAACTGAAACATGGAGGCTGTTGATAATTTTGAGGCAAATATATTAGGTGGTGTGGTGAGTGGAAGCTCAAGCGAAGCGATTTATTTAGAGGAAGATGGGGGAGGGGTTAATGAAGGAGTTTTCTTTTGAATTGGGAGATATCAGCATATGTTTTAAGGTTGAATTGGAACAATAGAGATGAAGATATTCATGACATTAGATATGGAGGTTATAATTGAAGAATGGAAGATTCTGTGAAGGAAAGCATAGGAGGACGAGGTCAAAGCTACAAATGAAGGAGATGGGACACAACATCCATTGTAATAGAAGAGAAGGAAAAAATACTGTAGGGTTATTGGTGGAAAGTTGAGGAAGATATTTTACCTTTGATGGGTTCTATTTTCTAAATAACATATAAAGTGAAGGCACCGGCTTAGAATGAAGGAAGGTTGAAGGTGTTTGGGGAAGAAGAGTCAGTGTTTCTTCCTTGGCTTCATAGCGACCTACCAAAGAGAAAAATGTACAATGGCTGACAATACCACGTCACAGTCCCCTCCTGCTTCTCCAACCTTAGCTTACATCAGTCTTTCCTAGGGCCACAAAGCTCCAGCCACACTAATTTTCCTTCTTTTCTTTCTGTCTTTGGAGAGGACATACTTTTCTCCAATTCAGGGCTTTGGAAAACTGATCTTTCTCCCATGAAATAACTCTTCTACCAGCCTCCACAATTCAGGCCTTAGCAAAAATGTTTCCCCATCAGTGAGGCTTTATAGGGGTTTTACACAGTCCTCCCCCTAAGGGCTTTCTAATCAGAGCCTATTTTATTATCTTCATAATGTTATGCCTGACAGACAGTAGGTGCTCAATACATATTTGTTCAGTGAATGAATAGCCATAGTACTATCTTCTATTTCCTGAATGCTGCTTTTTTTTAACATATAAAAGAACATATGTGATGTATATGTAGGTTAGAACACACAACAATAAAATGCCCCCTGTGAACCTGCCCCCTTGGGTCCTCCTTCCAAATGAACATTGCCAGAGACCAAGCTGGGGACATTTTTGAAAATGTAGATCTTTGAGTTCCATCCCTGACCATGTAGATCAGAATTTCCAGAGCTGTGCCCAGGAAGGTTTTGTGGGTTTTTTTCTGAGCTTATATATATTTTTCTTGAGGTTATGATACTTCAGAACCTTGTGAAATTTCAGTTGTACATTATTGTTTGTCAGTCATGTTGTTGGTGCACCACTTAACCCTTGGGGCCAACCCCCCACACCCCCTTCCCCCTGGTGACCACTAATCTGTTCTCTTTGTCCATGTGTTTGTTTGTTTTCCACATATGAGTGGAGTCACACAGAGATTGTCTTTCTCTTTCTGGTGTATTTCACTTAACATAATACCCTCAAGTTCCATCCATGTTGTTGTGACTGGGACGATTTTATCCTTTTTTATGGCAGAGTAGTTTCCGTTGTATATATATACCATATCTTCTTTATCCAGTCATCAGTCAATGGTCACTAGGTTGCTTCCACGTCTTGCCTACTGTGGATAATGCTGCAATGAACATAGGGGTTCATGGGTCTCTTTGAATTGGTGATTTCAATTCTTTGGATAGCTACCCAGTAGTGGGATGGCTGGATCATATGGTATTTCTATTTTTAATTTTTTGACAAATCTCCATACTGTTTTCCATGGTGGCTTCACTCGTTTGCATTCCCACCAGCAGGGTATGAGGGTTCCTTTTTCTCCACAACCTCTCCCACATTTGTTATTTTTTGTTTTGGTTTTTTAGCCATTCTAATGGATATAAGGTGGTATCTTAGTGTAGTTTTGATTTGTATTTCCCTGATGATCAGTGATGATGAACGTCTTTTCATGTGCATATTGGCTGTCCGTATATCTTCTTTGGAGAAATGTCTGTTCACATCCCCTGCCCATTTTTTGATTGGGTTGTTTGACTTTTTGTTGTTGAGCTGTGTGAGTTCTTTATATATTATGGAGATTAACCCTTTGTCAGATGTATGATTTGCAAATATTTTTTCCCTGCTGGTGGGTTATGTTTTTGTTTCAATCTTGTTTTCCCTTGCCTTGCAGAAGCTCTTTAGTCTGATGAAGTCCCATTTGTTTATTCTTTCTATTGTTTCCCTTGTCTGAGAAGACATGGTATACCAAAAGATCCTTTGAAGACTGATGTCAAAGAGTGTACTGCCTATATTTTCTTCCAGAAGCCTTATGGTTTCAGGTCTTACCTGTAAGTCTTTGATCCATTTTGAGTTTATTTTTGTGAATGGCATAAAAGAATGGCATATTTTCATTCTTTTACATGTGGTGGTCCAGTTTTACCAACACCATTTGTTGAAGACACTTTCTTTTCCCCATTGTATATTCTCAGCTCCTTTGTCAAAGATTAGCTGTCCATAGATGTGTGGTTTTATTTCTGGTCTTTCAGTTCTGTTCCATTGATCAGTGTGCCTCCTTTTGTACCAGTACCCTGCTGTTTTGGTTACTATATCTTTGTAGTATGTTTTGAAGTCAGGGATTGTGATGCCTCCAGCTTTGTTCTTTTTTCTTAGAATTGCTTTAGCAATTCGAGGTCTTTTATTACCCCACATGAATTGTAGAATTATTTGTTGTATTTCTGTGAAGAATGTCATTGGGCTTCTGATTGGGATTGCATTGAATCTGTGGGTTGCTTTAGGTAGTATGTACATTTTAACTATGGTTATCCTTCCAATCCATGTGCATGGAATGTCTTTCCATCTCTTTATATCATCATCAGTTTCCTTCAGGAAAGTCTTGTAGTGGGGCTGGCCCCGTGGCCGAGTGGTTAAGTTCGCGCACTCCGCTGCAGGCGGCCCGGTGTTTCGTTAGTTCGAATCCTGGGCGCGGACATGGCACTGCTCATCAGACCACGTTGAGGCAGCGTCCCACGTGCCACAACTAGAAGAACCCACAACGAAGAATACACAACTATGTACCAGGGGGCTTTGGGGAGAAAAAGGAAAAAATAAAATCTTTAAAAAAAAAAAAAAGTCTTGTAGTTTTCATTGTATAGGTCTTTCACTTCCTTGGTTAAATTTATTCTAAGATATTTTATTCTTTTTGTTGTGATTGTGAATGGGATTGTGTTCTTGAGTTCTCTTTGTTATTTCATTATTAGAGTATAGAAATGCTACTGATTTATGTAAGTTAATTTTTTACCCTGCAACTTTGCTGTAATTGTTGATTACTTCTAGCAGCTTTCTGATGGATTTTTTAGGGTTTTCTATGTATAAGGTCACGTCATCTGCAAACAGCAAGAATTTCATTTCTTTATTGCCTATTTGGATTCCTTTTATTTCTTTTTCTTCCCTAATTGCTTTGGCCAAAACGTTCAGTACTTTGTTGAATAAGAGTGGTGAGAGTGGGCATCCTGGTCTTGTTCCTGTTCTCAGAGGGATGGCTTTCAGTTCCTTTCAGTTATTCCCCATTTAGTATGATGTTGGCTGTGGGTTTGTCATATATGGCCTTCATTATGTTGAGGTATTTGCCTTCTATACACATTTTGTTGAGAGTTTTTATCATAAATGCATGTTGGATCTTGTCAACTGCTTTCTCTCCATCTATTGAGATGATCATGTGGTTTTTGTTCCTTATTTTGTTAATGTAGTGTATCAAACTGATTGACTTGCAGATGTTGAACCATTTCTGTCTCCCTGGTATCAATCCCACTTGATCATGATGTATGATCTTTTTAATGTATTGCTGTATTTGCTTTGCCAATATTTTGTTGAGGATTTTCATTTATGTTCATCAGTGATATTGGCCTGTTATTTTCCTTCTTCATGTGGTCCTTGTCTGGTTTGGGATCAGGGTGATGTTTGCCTTGTAGAATGAGTTAGGAAGTGCTCCATCTTCGTAAATTTTCTGGAATAGTTTGAGAAGGATAGGTATTAAATCTTTGAATCTTTGGTAGAATTCTCCAGAGAAGCTGTCTGGTCCTGGACTTCTATTTTTAGGGAGATTTTTGATTACTGTTTTAGTCTCTTTACTTGTGATCAGTCTATTCAGAGTCTCTATTTCTTCCTGATTCAGTTTTGAGATGTTGTAAGAGTCTACAAATTTATTCATTTCTTCTAGGTTGTCCAATTTGTTGGTATATAGTTTTCCATAGTATTCTCTTATAATCTTTTGTATTTCTGTAGTGTCTGTTGTGATTTCTCCTCTTTTGTTTCTGATTTTATTTATTTGAGTCTTCTCTCTTTTTTTCTTAGTGAGCCTGGCTAAGAGCATGTCAATTTTGTTTATTTTCTCAAAGAAGCAGCTCTTTGTTTCATTGATCCTTTCTACTGTCTCTTTTGTTTCTATTTCATTTATTTCTGCTCTAATTTTTATTATTTCCCTCTTTCTACTGACTTTGGGCTTTGTTTGTTCTTCTTTTTCTAATTTGGTTAGGTGTAGTTGAGATTGCTTATTTCAGATTTTTCTTGCTTATTGTGGTGTGCCTGTATTGCAACGAATTTCCCTCTTAGAACCATTTTTGCTGCATCCCAAATGAGTTTGTATGGTGTGTTTTCATTTTCATTTGTCTCCAGATAATATCTGATTTCTCCTTTGATTTCTTCAATGATCCATTGGTTATTCAGTAGCATGTTGTTTAATTTCCACATCTTTGCACCTTTGGCAGCTTTATTCTTGTAATTGATTTCTAGTTTCATAGTATTATGGTCAGAAAAGATGCTTGATTTTATTTCAATCCTCTTAAATTTGTTGAAGCTTGCTTTGTTTCCCAAAATATAGTCTATACTTGAGAATGTTCCATGCACACTTGAGAAGAATGTGTAACCTGCTGGTTTTGGATGGAGTCTTCTTATATATATATCTACTAAGTCCATCTGGTCTAGTTTTTGATTTAAATCTACAGTTTCCTTGTTGACTTTCTGTCTGGATGATCTATCCATTGGTGTTAGTGGGGTGTTGAGGTCCTTCTATTATTATGATAGTGTTGTTGATATCTCCTTTTAGTTTGTTAATAGTTGCTTTAGGTTGGGTACATATATATTTATAAGCGTTATGTCTTCTTGGTGGAGTGTCCCTTTTATTATTATAAACTGCCCCTCTTTGTCTTTCTTTACCTGTTTTGCCTTGAAGTCTACTTTGTTTGATATAAGTATGGTGACAGCTCCTTTCCTATGTACACTATTAGCTTGAAGTATCATCTTCCATCCCTTGACTCTGAGTCTGTGTTTTTCTTTGGGACTGAGATGTGTTTCCTGGAGGCAGCATATTGTTGGGTCTTGTTCTTTAATCCATCTTGCCACTCTGTGTCTTTTAATTGGAGAATACAATCAATTTACATTTAGAGTGTTTATTGAAATGTGGGGGACTTTTCTATGTTGGTTTTCTTCTTATTTGTAATTTGTGTCTCTGTTCTAATTATTTGTTTAGTTGTTACTGTGTAGTTTGTATAAAACATCTCATAGATTAGATAGTCCATTTTCTAATAGCCTCTTATTTCCTTAGACTAAGCTGGTTCCATCCCTTTACTTTTCCCCTTCTAGGTAATTGTCACATCTTTTTCTCTTCTTGTGTTGTGGTTAAAATTGCAAGATTATATTTATTCTTGGTGTTTCCCTTCCCTTCATCTTGAATGCTATACTTAAGCATTTGCTAACTTGTGCTCATGGAGAGCTGAAATTTTCTGACTTTGTCTTTGTACTTATCTCCTTTGCTTAGGGTTTTGTAACCCCTTTCCTTTTTTTTTTTTTTCCAGGCATGAGGGCCTTCCTGAGTGTTTCTTGTAGAGGGAGTCTTGTGGCAATGAACTCCCTTAACTTTTGTTTATCTGGGAAAATTTTTATTTCTCCATCATATTTGAAGGATATTTTCACTGGGTAGAGTATTCTTAGCTGCAAGTTTTTGTCTTTCAGAGTTTTGAATATATCATTCCACTCTCTCCTAGCCTATAAGGTATCTGCTGAGAAATCTGCTGACAGCCTGATAGGGGTTCCTTTGTAGGTTATTTTCTTGTGCCTTGCTGCCCTTAATATTTTTTTTGTCATTGACTTTTGCAAGCTTCACTACTATATGCCTTGGAGTTGGTCCTTTTATATTGATAACGTTTGGAGATCTATTAGCTTCTGTCACATGGATTTCTAGCTCTCTCCCAAGGTTTGGGAAGTTCTCAGCTATTATTTCTTTCAACAAGCCTTCTGCTCCATTCTCCTTCTCTTCTCCCTCTTGGGTACCTATACTCCTAATGTTGCATTTCCTATTGAGTTGGATATTTCTTGGAGAATTTCTTCATTTCTTTTTAGTCTTAATTTTCTCTCTTCCTCTATCTGAAGCATTTCTATATTCCTATCCCCCAGACTGCAAATTCTGTCCTCTATATTAACAGCCCTACTGTTCAGGGAGTCCAGATTTTTCTTAATCTTCTCCATTGTGTTTTTCATCTCCAACATTTCTGATTGGTTCTTCTTTATAGTATCAAGCTCTTCTGTGATCTAACTCCTGAACTTGTTGAGTTGTCTATCTGTATTCTCTTTTAACTCACTGAGTATTTTAATGATAGCTATTTTGAATTCTTTGTCATTTAGGTTATAGATTTCTGTGTCTTCGGGATTGTTTTCTGGGTGCTTGTCATTTTCCTTCTGTTCTGGAGATTTAATATATGTTTTCATACTGCTTGATGGCCTAGATTTGTGCCTTCACATAGAGATAGAGTTTGGTTACTGCTTCCACTTGTGGCCACTGCAGGGGAGGTTGCAGCAGCTGTGTAATCTGTGCTGACTAGGATCCCTGTTGGCTCCTCCTGACTGAGCCTGGGCACCTCTTTAGGATTGCAGAGGCCCTGTGGTGTCTCCCATTAACTGTGGGAACAATCATGAAGGCTTTGGGTTGCTGATGCCTGCTCCCACAGTCCCACCTAGACATGCTCCCTCCTTAGGGACTGCAGCAATGTTATGGCCTTTCATGGCAGCAAGGAGCTGGATTGCCCAGACTTGTAGCTCTGCCACCATCTGCTCCCACTGGATCTCACTTGCCCACTGTGGGCCACAGCAGAGCTATGGGCATCTAATGCAGCCAGTGGTTAGCTCGTCCAGCCATGCCACCTCTGCTCTTTGGTGGCCCATCCTTTGTGCTTGGTGAGCAGGGCTGAGCAAAGACTCTCCCTGTGGCCGCTGTGGGACTGTTGATTTTTCCACTAGCCCAAGGAGCAGACACACTGAGACTCCAAATTTTCACCACCAACTTACACGGCTCTGCTGGATCTCACTTGCCCCCTTGGGGCTGCAGCAGAGCTGTTTGGGTTTAATGCAGCCACTGGGTAGCTCACCCGGCCATGCCACCCCTGCCCCAAGGTCACCCAGCCTTTGTGCTTGGTGGGCGGGGCCTCTCCACTCTGGCCAACCAGAGACTCTCCCTGTAGCCACTGTGGGACTGTGGATTTTCCCACTTGTCTACAGGGCAATCACAGGGGCCTTATGGATGTAGTCACCTGTTTCCACAGTCATGCTGATGCACACACCCACCCTTGGGACTGTGGTGGTGCTAAGAGCATGTCAGCCGGGAGTCGATTGCAGGTACTAGGCCGTCTGGGGGCTGGAAAGTTTTCACTTATCTCCACCTCCTCCCCAGGGGTAGTCCATCCACCTTCTGAAGCATAGCAGTACAGGTCTCTCAGGCATCCTGAGGTGCTGTGCGAGTATCATCCATTGACCAATGAATGCCCATTTAATTGTAGTTTGAAGGAGGAGAGACAAGGAAAATTGCTCACTCTGCCATGTTGCTGATGTCTGAATGCTTATTTCTTTACTCAGTTTTTGTCTGCCTTTCTTTTTAGACTCCAATGGAATACAAGCCACATAAGAGCAAGATCTGCTTCAATTTTTCGCTCATAACTCTAGCACCTAGAACAGCTCCTGGTGCATAGATGGTTAGTGATGCATATCTGTTGAATAAACGAGCAAAACATGGGAGAACGCTAGTCCATTTCACAATTTTGCTAAATTTAAACTGATACCGGTCAGCTTAAAATAATCATGTGATTTTCTCCAAGATGATGTTTTTCTAGTGCATGACTCACCCAGGACAGGGAAATTGACAAGTGAGAGAGACAGAGAGAGGGAAGCCTGTGAGTTCATGGTATTTGCAATGGACTGATTATAATGGCTGGAATTTAGGAGGTCAAGAGAGAAAGGGCTGGTAGAAAGTGAGAGGCAGATGTGATTAATGTATTGGCAAGGTCAGTATAAACAAAGAATTGTGTTGTTAATGATAATTAAATAGGTGAGCTAAAGGAATAGAAAAATGTGCTTGATTGGAGAGGAAAATATTTGAAATAGAGAGCTCAGAAGTGGCACAGTTTCTGCTAATGATAAGGTCTGAGCATAGCTTGCATCACAGGAAGTGAACGTCTGAAATGAAGTGAAAGAAATGCTCATTGGAGGTAAAGAAGAAAGGAATCAAGGGTACAAGAACTTGGGTATTTCACTTATCTAAATATTGAAGTCATGAGAATGGAGGCAGGAGTAAAGGTGCAGAGAGACTATAACTTACTGGTTAAGTTCTTCAATTAATGAAAAGAATGAATAAGAGGTCTGGATAAGAGGGCAAAGAGGAGGGGTGGTAGGTACCTGAGGTGAATGGCATGAACTTCAAAAGAATAAGAATTTTGCTGCCATTATTATTTTGATTTTTATGTCTGTGTACTTCTTAAAGGGGGTGAAATGCTTTGGAAGTTGCAATTGTGAGCAAAAAGGACAAATTACTTGTCTCATTGACTTGAAATATAAGAGATAGAAATTAGAAGAAAAAAGTAAAACAAAAGAAAGCCTCCACAGAAGGGACAGCAACAGAAATAGCAAGGAGCCAGATGAAGAGAATATTCATAGAACATTGAAGAAAAGATGGTTACGGTTGCAGTGGTACAAAACTCCATGAGTATTCTGGTTTGAATGAGGACTATCACCACACATTCTTGGGTGGAGATAAACTAATTTGCTTTATTTACGAAAGTATTAAAGATAAAACAGAAACTCAGTGCCCTTCAGTATTCGTAGTGCCCTCAAATCGAGGAATTCCAAGTCATCAACATGGAATCATTGGCATTGCTGAGTTAAAGTTCTTGCTTTGTTCTTGTTTGCTGCTTATCTAAACCCCCTCAAAGCAGAGAATATTAATGTCAGGCACACAGCTGGGCCTCAGTAAGCATTTGTTCAATGATTAAATAGCACTTACCATTATCTGCTATTTTTTAATTACTTATTCCTTTACTTTTGAATATCACTGGAGAGGGAAAAATGCACATTTCCCATCCAGTCCCAAAATATTGTTTTTCAGCTATTTTCATACGCCAATAACTTCTTATCATGTAACAGATGCTGTTTCTGCTTTGTGATATCTATGCCTAATTTTGCAAAAATTGCTATCCATCATCAATTCTAGGAGCCCCATGGCATCTTGTGACATTTGGAGATCAATTGCTACTAGAATCAGTTATAAAAAGCTTTGTTTTAATGGACGTAGAAATGATATTGGTGTTTTCTATTTTTAGAATTAACTCAGAATATCCAGATCATTCTTTTTAGTTACAATGCATAGAAAAGTCTAGATCTAGTTTTACAAAACTGTCTAAATGACTATCTTTTCAAAGAACATTTTTTTAAGGTTTTGAAAATCTGCAAATTGAGAACTATGAACTTTTCTTTTGTTGAGTACAAATGGGAAAAATTCTACTCAGTTCCTTTATAAAGCTCTCTTATAGAAAAGTCTTCTTTGTCATTGAAATAAGCTCTAAAAATGACAGTCTACATCATTATTTGACACTTTTCAGTATGTCTTTGAGAAAACCGGCCTGGTGGAGTTTTGGGTTCATAGAATAATTCCCTGAATTATATTTGTTGCACAAGGGTAAATTACAACCAAAGTATAATCATTCATAGGCCTTGTTATGATAGAAAATCCTAGTCTCTGTTAAGAATTAAATGGTATTTTTTTATATTTAGAGTATTCGCATTTACTAAATGCAAACCTTTTGTTGTTATGACTTAGAAGCAATATGGTATAGTGAAAAACAGAATTGGTGAGGTTTGAATATTGGGTACATCAGTTCATTCTTTTTATCAAATATTTTTTAACTTCCAGGCACTACCCAAAATGTGTAGTGACGCAATGTAGAAAAATGGAGACGTGGTTCCTGCCACAAGGGATTTACAGTTTATTAAAGGATATAAGCAAATAGAAAAAAAAGCAGAAAGCAATTGTGATGTGATAAATTATATGGGTACATGTTAGGGTTGCCAGGCATAACACAAGCTTCCCAGGTAAATTTTAATTTTAGATAAGCAGTGAATAATGTTTTAGGATAAGTATGTCCCAAATATCACATGGGAGATATATACTAAGCAGGCTAAATCAGGCAGTCTTAGCACATGTGGAAAATGGATCCAAGCTAAACTTCGTGTATACGGAAGACTTCAGCAAGGATATGCCATCTAGGTGCAGAAGGAGTTGGCCAAGTGATGAATGAGAATTGTACGTAGAGGGAACAGCATGTGCAAAGACCACTAGGTAAAGAGTAGAGTGCATCTGGAGGACTATAGTAAGTTCAGTAGGAGTGCAGGGCAACAGGCAAGACTTGGCAAGTTAAGCTGGGGCTCTGTCATGCAGGGACAAATAACTATGGTAAGGATATTTTAATGTATCCATATTTAACTTGTTTTTCTGATTTGTTTTCTTGAAATGTTACCTGATTTACCGTACATAGTGTAAGTTTAATTTGGGGGGATCAGAGAAACTTTTGGAGTCAATATGTACAGTATAGGTGAGATATGATGATTGTATAAACAGGAGCAGAGGCGGTAATGTAAGAGTAGAGGAAGCAGTAAAGAGAGAGTGGATCAAATTCAGGATCCATTTAAGAGTTATCCGTAGGGTTTTATAATTTATCGTTTGAGGGGAATAAGGTAGAGGGAAAAGTTAGGGATAACACCTAGATTTCTAATTTATCATATAGGAATATTAAGGTTGAATTCTCTAAGCCAGAGAGTATAGTATGAAAAATATGCTGGGGACAGTGGCATTGTGATGTTTGTAGGGTGTGAGGAGCATCTGCAACAATAAAGAGGAGATTTCTGGTAGGCGGTTGATTATATGTCAGTGAAGCCCAGCTGAGAGATCTGGGCTTCAGCAACAGACTGGGATATTTTTAGTTTGTAGAGAAATGTTCCTCCAAGTGTGGTTCCAGATGACGCGCATCACAATCACCATGGGTTCATGTTAAAATTACTGGGCCTCAACCAGAGCTACCAAACCTAACTTTAACACAAGCATACAGATGATTCCTTCACACAGCGCCATTTGAAAATCTCCAATAGAGATGATGGATGAAGAGGAGTACCTGGATAATACTACTCAAGGACAGAAGCTTATAAGAAGAGCACGTAGTTCAGGATGATCTGGAACACTACCAAAAGACATGGGGTCCCTAGGGACACTCAGAAGGAGCTACCAGAGAATCACAAAAACATGAAGATGGTGACATGGGACTCAAAGTCATAGCGTTCCAGATATACATGTTCCAAATTAACCCTTATAAAATACACAGTACTGAAAGTTTGCTTTGTCCTTAGGTTGTATGCTACATGCTTCAGAGACTGTAGTTTAACCTCTAAATCCCCAGCACCTCGCACATAAGACGCATTCAAAATTTTTTTGTTTAATGAATGCATGAAAATGTCCAAGCCTTGGTAATGACAAACTGTGCTACTTGCTATAAATAATATTATTCCAGATGGAATCTCTTCTGAGGGAGGAGATACATTATAAAAATAACTACAAAATTTTCTATTAAATACCTGAGGTAAATCCTGTTTTCTAACTTTAAATTTTGTTCATATGTAAATATTGTCCTAGAAAAGATGTTATTTTCTATATACATATCTGGACTGATATTCTCACAGCATTTGAACTGGCAAAAATTGTCATGAATTTTCAGTAAAATGGAACTATCTCTTTAGCTATTATTCAATACAATAAGAAATCATTTAATAAGATGCTAATATGACTCTTTTACAGTGATTTATCTCCACTCTTTGATTTCCTCCATGTTATAAATCTCCACATTGGAGATAAGTATAGCAGCTTTTCAGCTACTCTACATACAGTAGATGAGGTGGCATACATAACCCAAGGCTCTATATTTTAAAACACTCTTAACAGGCTTCAGTTTTTAAAGAATAAAAAGAAAAAAAGAATTGGAAGAAAAGGCATAAAATGGCTCTATATATCCTATCTCTGTCAGTATATTAATGTGCCTAGCTTTGCAGCATCCTCTATTTCAATTTTGATTTAGTCACTCAGTGCTCTTTAATTCACCACTTCCATTTTAAAATTCCCATGCACCTTTCCAATGCCTGCTGAAAATTTAATTTGTATTTATCTCCATTATTTAGCACATAAAATTGTAGCAAAAAACGGTGAAGTAAATACAAGAAGGTTATAAAATTATTGCAATAAATATTCTAGAGATCACAAGAAAAGACCTCCTGTGCTGGGAAGGAATATTCATGTAAATGAAACTTTCCTATATATTAGTATTTCAGTCAAAAGAAATGACTTCTTTTCTCCCTCAGGTGGAAAGTGTGAATCTGCATTTAAATGGAAAGATGAATCCTAATTCAGATTTCAGCTACTGGAATCAACAAAAAGAAATCAGGTGTTGAAAAACTGTCTTTAAACTTGTATTGAATTATACATATGTGAAGCTGTAGATCTAATCAAATGCATCAGATTAATTCTCTCAATGAAATTTCTAGCCCATCTCTAATTTAGTCACCAAATACCTGGTCCCAAGAATAAAGTAGTTTAAAATTTTCATTTAGTGGTTCATTCTAATTTCTTTTTTAAATATTTATTTTGGATTCCAGGATACAAAGAAAAACAACGTATCTTTAAAACAGCCTTATATGTGGATCTGGATTTTGTGTATTATTTTTTCATAACACTGTTCACTGAAAACTCATCTTCTGGATACCTGTAAAATAATAATGAAAAGCTACTTGTGAAGGGATTTGTATAATAAAGTGCCATTTCTGTTTATACTATCGATATGCCTACCTCAGACTCAAACCAGCAGTCAGTGAATTTATAAATTACCCCCAACTCATAAAACTTCCATGAGTAGGAGAACTCCATGAGAGCTAGGACACGGTCTCTTTTATTTACTGATGAGGATTTTAGGCTGGTTAGTTTTAAAACTGCAGATGAGAAGCTGGCTCCGTGGACTGGAATTTGCTTGCTCTTCGAGAGATATTTGCATTTGTGAAGGAAGGGGGGATGACGTTGTAGGGACCTGAAATTGGCCACCCCAGGATATGTCTCTTTGGCATCGGGATTGTTTGGGGCTGATTGCTTTAGATAAACTGAGACAGGAAAGGAGGCTCTGGGGAATGGAACTTGCCCTTGTTGGGACATATTTACATTTGTAAGGTAAATCTCTGTCTGTGAAAGGTGCCTCCCCCTCTGTACCAGAAAGAAGAGAGATGACCTTGTCTCTAGAAACTCTTGATGGAGAAGGCAAGAACTTAAGTTGGTTGCTGTCTGGCAATCTCATGTAACTGATTTAGGGTGGTGGCTTCTGACCTTTACTTAATCCGATTTGATTCTTATCTAAAAGTCATGGGATCACCCAATAACCAGACCCCACCTGCACTGATACCATATTAACTTTTTTTCCGTGTTCTTTCCTTTGTCTTGTAAAGAGATGACTCACATACTCATGCCTTATAAAATTAGCCCTAACCCTCAACTCAGGGCAGCAGCAGCGGCTCTGCCTGCCCATGGGCCCTGTCCCCATGCTATTCTATTCTCTAAATAAAAGAGCACTGCTGCCAGATCTTAAGAGTCTAAGAAATCTTTCTTTTGACTCCTCGGCTCACCGACTCTGCGCCATTTACCACCTCATTTCTTGACCCAATAGGAGAATTCAGCATTTTAGAAGCATTCTATAAAAGTGAGTTTTGGATAAATGAATTCACTAAGTAATAGCTAGCTCAAAATTTTCCCAGAATTCAAAATGTTGAAATTAACATTGACTCTAGTAACTCACAATGTATTAGAAATCAAAAATAGAAGAGACCTTGGGAAAAATAGTTGGTTGACTAAGTGTCTGCCTCTCACATAAGAATCAGAAGTGTCTTTATAACAGGGGCTACGTTTTGTTAAACTCCATATTCTCTGCTTCTAGTGCAAAATGTTGAGCACATATATAATGCTCTGTCCTTCCTGATTGAATCACAGTGGGCATTACTGACTGCCTCTTCTGAGCTCCCACTTTTACAACAATACTACATAATTATGCTTTTACAATCTTCCTGTATGCCGTTCCCTCTACCTGGAATGCCTGCCTCTCTGCTCTTCACTTGGTTGTCTAATCATCCCATGACACTTCTACGTCCTTTGGCAGAGACAGTAGTCAAATGCTGTTCTTTTTCATAGTGTAGACTTGTTGCTAGAATGGGGTTACCCACCCAGCACCTACATTTTGCAGCCCCATCTGGATCTATGTGAGGCGCTGTGACTTGTCCACAATGGAATAGGAGTGGAGTGATATGTCACTTCTTGGACAAAGTGGTTAAAAGTGAAGTATTCTCTCCCCTCACACTCACACTTTTCTCCCTGTCTGTGGGCTGAATTCAGAGGCTCTGAGTTCTTAGCAAAATGCAGGGCCACAAGAAGAAAAGGTGATCATTTGGATGTGAGCCACCCACCAATCAGAAAATATCATTTAGATTTTATGTTTTCAAGAAATGCATTGATTGTGTAAAGTCATTATATGTTTTGTTGTTGTTGCTACAGCAGCTAATGTTGCCTTAACTAATGCATGTGCCATTTTAGGGAAGTCTTTCCAGTCCCTCTATCAAAGGAGATTTAAATATATGAATCAAGCAGCCTCCTGACCAGAGTGTTAGTCTACAAAGGCTCTGTGCATCACTGGAATGATAGGGACTGGAAGGAAACCTCCTCTCAGGAAGAGGACTTACGTGAGGGGGAGGGAACTTTTCTTAAGCTGCTTTGGGTAGGGTGGTGGGTGGGAGTCTTTAGCTAGCATCTTAAAGTGGCCTGTAAAAATGGCCGGTCTGATTAATTGTCTGTTTTTCTGTTTTGATGGGAATGCAAATTTGGAGTCAGAACTGAATTGCCCTGGGAAATGCAGAGAACAAATGCGGCCCCAAGCAGTCCCTCCCAAACTGCTCCTGTGTGGCACTCAGTTTCAAAGCAGATTATATATTGAATAAATATTTTATTATCATCTCTTTGAAGGTATGCCAAATTTTTGGCTTAGCAAATTATTCATTTGTCTAAGTTTAGTCTTAGTTCTGATGTACTGTTTGTTATATCCGTCATAATACCATTACATATGCACACAAGTGCCTTTTCTAATGTTGACGAAAATAATCCATAACCAATCTATAAATGAAAATTTGGGGGAGTTTATTCTGAGCTGAAATGTGAGGACCATGGCCTGGGGCCTTTCTTCCCAAAGGAAGAAAGGGCACCAAAGAAGTGAGGTATACAGAATTGTTATATACCCCCAAACAGGATATTTCACATATGATTGAAATGTCCCTCCCACAATAGTCACAAGATTGCCCTGTCAGCACAGCCCTTGATGGACACAGCAGGTAGTGGGTCTGCTATCTTGGAGGGTGTATCAGGAGGCAAGTCTATCGTCTTGAGCTGGGGGTCACAGGTGAGCGCAGCAATCAGTTCCTAGCCTAAGGAAAGATGCTTAATCCTTGAGGAAATGCTAATGTTGGGAGGGGGAGGGAAGTTGCACCTTTATCTCAAGGGCCTTTGTTCTTGCCATAGGGAATATCTAAAGCAGATATACAATGCATGCTCAACGGCCCTGGTCAGGCCCTTTTGGAAAGACAAGGTCAGGCCGAATTAGGTTTACACCAAATGGCTTCCTCATATACTCCAATATATCCTATTACTTGCCATTTTTATTTGTCACTAACTATGTAAGAAACTAATTTAGAAGCAACATACAGGTATACCTCAAAGATACTGTGGGTTTGGTTCCAGACAAACCACAATAAAGTGAGTATCACAATAAATTGAGTCACACAAATTTTTTGGTTTCCCAGTGCATATAAAAGTTATGTTTACACAACACTATAATATATTAAGTGTGCAATAGCATTATGTCTAAAAAAATGTACATACTTTAATTTAAAAATACTTTATGCTGAAAAATGCTAACCATCATCTGAGCCTTCACAGAGTTGTAATCTTTTTGCTGCTGGAGAGTCTTGCCTTGATGTTGATGGCCGCTGATTACTCAGGTTGGCGATCACTAAGGGCTGGGGTGGCTGTGGCAATTTCTTAAAATAAGACAATGATGAAGTTGGCCATCTCGATTGACGATTAACTGTTCTTTTCATAAACAATTTCTCTGTAGCTTGCAGTGCTGTTTGATAGCATTTGACCCACAGTAGAAATTCTCTCAAAATCAGAGTCAATCCTCTCAAACCCTGCACTGCTTTATCAACTAAGTTTATGTCATATTCTAAATCCTTTGTTCTAGTTTCAACAATCTTCACAGCATCTTCACCAGGAGTAGATTTCATCTCAAGAAGCCACTTTCTTTGCTCATCCATAAGAAGCAACTCCTCATCCGTTACTGTCTTATCATGAGATGGCAGCAGTTCAGTCACATCTGCAGGCTGCACTTCCAATTGTAGTTCTCTTGCTATTTCTACTGCGTCTGCAGTTATTTCCTCCACTGGTCTTGAAGGCCTCAAGGTCATCTGTGAGGGTGGGAATCAACTCCTCCAAACTCCTGTTAATGTAGACATTTTGAAGTCTTCCCATGAATCATGAATATTCTTAACGGCATCTAGAAAGGTGAACCTTTTCCAGAAGGTTTTTCAATTTACTTTGCCCAGATCCATCAGAGAAATCACTATCTATGGCAGCTACAGCTTTATGAAACGTGTTTCTTAAATAATAGTGTTTGAAAGTCAAATTTACACCTTGACCCACAGGCTGCAGAATGGATGATGTGTTAGCAGGCATGAAAACAAGAGTAATTTCATTGTACATCTCCATCAGAGCCCTTGGATGACCTGGTGCATTGTCAGTGAGCAGGGATATTTTGAAAGGAATCTTTTTCCTGAGCTGCAGTTCTCAACAGTGGGCTTAAAATATTTAGTAAACCATGTTGTAAACAGATGTGCTGTCATCCAGGCTTTGTTTTCCATGTATAGAGCACAGGCAGAGTAGATTTAGCATAATTCTTAAGGGCCCTAGGATTTTTGGAATGGTAAATGAGCACTGGCTTCAACTTAAAGTCACTAGCTGCATGCATTAGCCCCTACCAAGAGAGTCAGCCTGACCTTTGAAGCTTTGAAGCCAGGGATTGACTTCTCCTCTCCAGCTATGAAAGTCTTAGATGGCATCTTCTTTCAGTAGAAGGCTGTTTCTTTTACACTGAAAATTTGTTGTGGTTTGTAGCCCCCTTCATTGGCGATCTTAGCCAGATTTTCTGGGTAACTTGCTGCAGCTTCTACATTAGCACTTGCTGCTTCCCCCTGTACTTTTATGTTATGGAGATGGCTTCATCCCTTAAACCTCACGAACCAACCTCTGCTAGCTTCCAACTTTTCTTCTGTAGCTTCCTCATCTCTCTTGGCCTTCACAGAATTGAAGAGAGTTAGGGGCTTGCTCTGGATTAGGCTTGGCTTAAGGGAATGTTGTGGCTGGTTTGATCTTCTATGCAGACCACTAAACCTTTCTCCATATCAGCAATAAAGCTGTTTTGCTTTCTTCTCACTTGTGTGTTCATTGGAGTAGCACCTTTAATTTCCCTCAGGAACTTTTCCTTAGTCTATCTTGGCCTTTAACATGCCTTCCTCACTAAGTTTAATAATTTCTAGTTTTTCATTTAAAGTGAGAGACGTGTGACTCTTCCTTTCACTTGAACACTTAGAGGTCATTGCAGATTATTAACTGGCCTAATTTCAATATCGCTGTGTCCCAGGGGATAGAGACGCCCAAGAAGGAGAGAGCCAGGAAGAGCCTGGAGCAGTCAGAACACACATAACAATTACCTGTTAAGTTTGCCATCTTATGTGGGCACAGTTTGTGACATCCCAAAGCAGTTACAATAGTAGCATCCAGATCTCTGATCACAGATCACCATAACAAATATGACAATGATGAAAAAGTTTGACATACTGTGAGCATTATCAAAATGTGACCCAGAGACATGCAGTGAGCAAATGCTGTAGGAAAAATGGCGCTGATAGACTTGCTCAACGCAGGGTTGCCACAAACATTCAATCTGTAAAAAATGCAGTATCTGTAAAGCACAATAAAGTGAAACACGGTAAAACAAGGTATGCCTGTATAGCCCATATTGTGGAACACAATGCATTCTGAAATATGTGTTCATTGATTAACAAAACAGTGGGATCACTTCTTCTGCTATCATAAAGGTATATACACTCCCGTGATACAAATTGGAATCAGAGTTAATAGGCAGAGTGTTATTTACCTAAAGCAGTAGACTGCAGTGGGAAGCAAAATCACATAGGGCTTAGGCATGTGGTTTTTCGAACAATAGACAGACCTTTTTCTTTGCCCTGTTTCCAACCCTTGTTACATATGACCTTGAGGAAATTGCATACTTCCTCAGTTTCTTCACTTTAAAATGAGAATAATGGTACTTGCCTCATTGTATTTAATGAGATTCAAATGAGATAATTTAAGTGTTTGGCATACTGAATCCTACTTTATAAACTATAAGTACATGTTAGCCATAATTAGCATTATTTCCTGAAGACAATTTATGTACTTCCACCTAACTCTAAGTTCAATAAATATTTAAAACCCATAGTCTTTTCCCCTAAAGAGTAACTATGTACATTCACATGAAAATAATATAAATTTATAAAATGGGTTTGTCTTGACCCTCACAACATGTAAACTCAATTTCATAGACTTTCACAATGTCTTCAAGTTTCTCTCCTGGAGAAAATGAGAAATGAAGATAACACATCTGTTATAGTGACCTGTGCTAAAGTAGAGGGGCTACAAACTTGATTGCTAGCTCCACTTTTGCCATCAGGCTGCTAACCATATTTAGGCAAGTTATTTCACCTTTCTGAACCAGTTCACTCCTCTAAAAACAGCAATCAGAGAAATAACTCCCCTCAAAATTTGGCTTAAAGGAAAAACTAATATAAATGATTTTAAAGTGTTTTTCGAATATAAAATGTCACATAATGTTCAGCTATCAAGGACAGACTTACCTTTTATGGGTGCACATTTCCAATTCTAATCACTGTCTGCTAGAGTGATTATCAGGAAAAGTAAGTTGATTGATTAATTGATTGATTGATTGATCACTTCATTACATTAATCCAGAAGTGGGAAAAATATGATCTTGTATCTCACCTGAAAGACATCTGCATCAAATCTTCCTCCACTTTACACTGTAAAAGTGTGCTTATATTAAAGTGCCTCATTTACAGGAAAAAATAGCTCCCTGCCAAAAAAGAGCAATGTAACATAATTACTCTTGGCTTAGAAGCCTACTATTAGTTTATTCAATGACTTTCCCAAATGGTGCGGGGAGAATTTGACATGAAACATTTTTGTTAGAAAAAGCATCTTTCAGCTGATGTATAACATAGACAGAAGAAAAATAGGAACAATGGAAATAAGCCTACATTTAACAGTGACAAACTACTTGCCACATAAATTCTTTAGGTTTCAAGTCCCTGGTTCTATTTTTGGGTTGTAAGTGAGTGGTACACAATATCACAATACTTCCTGAGATCAAATCAGTGAATTTCTTCCACTAGATCACATAGACAGGTACCTAGCTTCTCAGATCTACCCAAATAGGGCAGGAAAATGGTACCCCATTCAGGGAGCAGCAGGTGGGACATGGAAGGATCAGGACCTGGAAATAACCCAACATCTAGAGTCCTGCATTTTCAGGGTGAAATAAGAGCAAGATATCTGAAGAACATGGTGACAGTTCTCAAAGAAGCAAAAACCATGAATGTGTCAACATGAGGTTCCTACAGAATCCTGGTAAGCAAGAATCTATTAACATAGAAGTTTATGGTTCAAGTCTGTGCAAGTTCAACAGCCCTTTATGGAGGCAGTATAAACTAGTTAAAATTTTAGATTTGGGGGTCACATAGCCATTGGTTTAAATCCTGTTTTATCACTTGCCAATAATGACTTTGGGCAACTGAGTTCGCCTCACCAAGTCTCATTTTCTTTATCTGTAAAAGAAGATAATAATAGCATCTAATTCTTGAGTTATGAAAATTAAATGATAAGATAATGAAATTTTCTCATGAGGATGGTACATGTCAATGCTCAATGCATCACTTTTATTGATATAATTGTTGGTGTCAGGGCAAACAGGCACAGGCACAGCCTGGAAATTGTCCCTGTGGGTAAAGTAACGATGAAGTTTAATGGGACATCAAAGGGGTCCGGCAATAGGGCCTTAAGGCCTGGCAAGTGCAAAAGAGAACCATTTCCCTTATCCAAGCAGGGACTCGAGTTTGACGGAATGCAGCGGAAGGCCAGTTATTAGAGATGCCGCCATGTTTACGGGATGAACAATTGCAAAACTGATTTATAAACATAAGGTTCCAGTGATTTAAGGGGTGCCAAATCTTTGTTTCCTTTTCTTCATTTTATGGATGAAGAAATAATATGGTACGGAAATGTAACTGTCTTGTCCAAAATTATACAGTAAGAATTGGGTCCAGGATTTCAAACTAGTCTGAGGAACATATTCATAACTACTGTGCTATACTGCTCATTATGATTAAAGGTGAAACTAAGGGATCCCAGTATGGAAATGCAAGGATAACAAACATAAGGCGAATAGCATAAGTCTAGCATGGGAACAAATGTGGCCGCCCAGTATCTCTGCTTGGAGTGGAGCATACCCTGAAGAGTTTTAGTCATCTGGAAACACAAAAAAATACAGTGATGTATATTAAACAAGAAAATAGTAACAAAAACAAACTCCATATTATTACTACATCTGCAGCAGCTGTTGTTATTGCTAATAATAATAAATAACAATAACGAGACTGGTACATTAATAAAAGTATATTGCCAAAATAGTATGGGGACATGTTAGTCCTAATTACCTCCATTGTCCATTCTGGTAGCCACATTTAAAAGAGAAAACTTGCAAATTGGATGATGACCAAAAGTTGGTTACCATAATAGTTAAAAGCATGTCACAAATATTACTCAGAGAAGACTTAACATGAGCATAATTTTTGCAGGATTGACATAATGAAGCCCAAGAATTTAACCTATACTGTTTTACTTCAGGGGAAATCTAAGACTAACAGGTAAAAGCTAAGGAAACAAAACATTGGAATTAACCTAAATGAGAATGTTCTTTTAACAAAGGCTTCAGAAAATTAGAAATAATAATTTAAAAACCTGCTAGTAGCATGTATACTTTGATTCCAGTTACGTAAGTTGGCGGTATAAGGCCACCTGGCACGCCGACATAGTCTTTAGGGGTTAGAGAGGGTGATATAGAGATTCAAGCAGATCTCGCTTTATGACCTCTTCCTAATTCTGAATTACCACTCTTTAATTTAACTGACCAACCTTATTTATCTACCTTAATCTTTAATACTACAGAAGCACAAAATAGCTCAATTTTTGTGTCATCAAATTGAAATGGAATTGATTAGAAAATATGTATAATAAATCAGTAATATAGTGTGAATTCTTTTGCTTGCACTGAGAGAAATATTTGAAAGCTTCTACAAGCAGCTTCACCACAGCTCAGAGATGCACAACGCCCTCACTCAGACCGCTGTCTCAGTTTGCTTTCAGGAAATCGTGTCCTCTGGATTATTTTTTACCTCACTATCGGCTCCAATTTTTATCATTTGCTGGAATCATTTCCTGAATTCTATATTTTGGGGCACCCCCAAACTCAGTCCCTTTTTATATCTATTTACACTTATCCCCAACTACCCCTTCTGTCTCCATCTGTCCACCGATGGCTCCCAGCATATCTCCAGCTCCTCCCTCTCCCTTCAGCCTATTTGACAGGGACATATAAATGTCGCAGATTCATTTCAAACACAGCACTTCCAAAACCGATCTCTACATTTTTACCCAAACACCTCCATCCTCTCCCAGTTTCCCCCATTCTGAAATGGCTCCACTATTCACTCAGTTTATTTGTCCCCAAACTCAGGGATCATCCTTTATTCTTCTCTATAATCACTACCTTGAATCCAGTGACCAGTTGGATTGACTTTAGCTTCAAATCATACCCTGACAACAAGCACATTCAACAACTCTGTCATCATCCTGGTCAAGTCACTGTCCTCTCTCACATTGGTTACTGTGGCAGACTTCCAACTCTTGCTTTCATTCATAACCCCTGTTGCCGATTTTACACACAGCAACCAGAATAATCTATTAAAAAATAATAGATTATTATTAAATAATTTGGTGTTACATGAACTTTGGTGAATATATGAACTCATACTAGGTGCTACACAAGGAAATTTTGTGTTACATGAGCTTATACTGAGTACTACATAAAGGGCTTATGTTAATGAAAAATCAGGGTAGATAAAGCATTGACTTCACCTAATAAATAATAGATGATTATTATTAAAAAATAAGTCAGATTATGTCAGTCTCCTGCTCAAAAACTCCCGTGACTTCTCATAGTCTCTCAGGACTGAGGAGGAAATGCAAACCCTTTATCGCACTCTACAAGACCTCATGTAACCTATTACTGCTTATCTCCCTGATCTCTCTCAGGACACTCTCCATCCACTCTGGCCTTTATCCTGTTCTCTCTGCTTGCAACACTTTTTATTCTCTTAGGTCTTCAAAAGGCCCACTCCTTTCCGTCACTCAGATTCTTTGCTCAAAGTCGCCACTTCAGAGAAGCCATCCTGTTGATTCTTTAAAATAACACCACTACCAAACCCCACTCCGTGGCCCTATATCACCTTACCCTTCTTTATTTGCCTCATAGCACTTATTATTCCCCAAAATATATTTAGTTGTAAATGGCTTGTTTTCTATCTCTTCCACTGGAACACTAGAATAGAAATTTCATTAGAACAGCAAGGATTCTCTTTTTGTTGGTTTTAAACACTATTCTATGTCTAAGGTTAGAACAGTGTTTGACATATGATAAGAACAAATAAAGGAATTAAAAAGTAATAAGAAATTTGGTGTTACACGAACTCATACTGGGTACTACATAAGGGGCTTATGTTAATGAAAAATCAGGGTAGATAAAGCATTGACTTCACCTATAATACAGTCCCACAGCATACATGGAAGAATTGCGTTGGTGTGAGATTTTGAAAATATACCCTCCTGACGATCAGAGAAGATGAAGACTACCACTCTTTCTGACAAGCAGGTAATAATATTTCCAGCAGAACATGAACAAGACTCAGAACATCTCACAAGCCCAAATCTATGGGGTCATTCCCTACCCCTCTCTAGAGGCGCCCAGGGCTCCTCTGAGATGCTTTCTCTCTTGCTGCAGCTGAGTTTGTTTGAGTACAGATGTGTTCCTGGTAGTCTCTGGCTGTTGGGCTTGAATAGAAGTGGAAATTCCACCAAAATTCAGCTAAGACACTTGTCACTGCAGACTAGGGCATCCCACCCAATAATAGTATGTACATCTGACACTTGCTTAGTGTCAGAATTCTGATCAGATTATATTTTTTACCTTGTAAAACTTCACTTTTAACATTTCTCTATCTGCTTGTACAGTTTCTTGAGTTTTGTTTGTGTATAAAAAGAAGTCAATAGTGAGAGAACAGACATATGGCTGAGAAGTTTCACCCTAGAGCCAGCCCCAGGTTCAGTACATCTCATTACATTAGTGTAGTTTAGACAAACTTAGCCCTGTGTCGTCTTTTCAAAACCTTATAAGAACTTTCCTCAATCTTGTCTTTGTGTCCATTAGAAGTACTGTGAGTTTGTTTTGCTGATTCATGCATACCTCTCACTAAATAGGATAACTTCACTTTGGTGAAATACAATTTCAAATTACAGTGAACCCTTTTTGAAACTTTTAAAAATGAATAGAAATGCTCATTTCAGAGAAGCCTTAGAACAAAAAGAAATAAAGTCTTGACTATTCAGTGGTCCACATTCCTGAAATAATATGAGGAGACTATCAGGTATGATCTGAACTGCAATATTGGTTCCCAAAAAGACTCCTAGAAAGGGACACGAAAAGAGGCAAATTCGCTTCTACTTTTCTTATTTGTGTCCTACTTTTCCTTTATCTCCTCTTTCTCCAACCGCAAATTTAACTCAACCCCATGCATTGCTTAATCTTTCTTCCTCTCTTTCTCCTGAAACATCCATTAAAAATTTAAGCTGCCCATCAAGGAGATTCCTGGTATATGAACTTCAAACCCTAGTCATGTGCATCTCTCTGTGACATTATTTAGGACTTCTCACATCCCAGGACAGAAGGAAAAAAAAGTTTTCTCGAAGTATTCAGTCTTGTCCTAGGCACATACACATGAGGCCTCCCTGAACTCTATCAATTAGTACATCTTCTGCTGGGGCCAGGAGACGCAAAAACTTGTTTGGAAAAGCTAATCACAGTATCCTGAGAAGGACCTGAAGTTAATGAAATCAGCTCCTGAAATGGAATATCTGAGGGTACATAAGTTAGGAAAATCTGTTTCAGGAACTGTTTCTCAGGGCTTGTTAAAGTAAATTGGACCTCAATTCAATCTTACAAACAGCAAAGTAGTAACTCCATAAGAGAATTCAGATATAAAGTAATTAGTGCCTTTAGATAACATTCAGCATTAGACCTGGACACTGACACTTTCACTACCTCTCCCTCGTTTTTACAGATAGCCTAAAACAAGAAATCACCGTTCTGATATCTAAAGAAAAGATTGGATGGCAGATCACTCCATTATACAAATGTCAGCCTTTGGCAGAGTGCATTGAAGAGTATTTAGATAGGAAAAAAAAAAAGCCTTCAATCTAAAATTTTTATGGATTTAAAAATAAGTAGACTAATAGAGAACTGCAACGCACTTAAGAAACAATAAATATCCCCTGTTTTACAAGACCTATGCTGGTTTCGTAAACAAAAGGACCATTGGATAATGAATTTTCCCATCTTAATAAAAAACAGAAACTAACTAGAGGTCCTGAGGGTTAGGAAGGGGCTCCAAGGGAGACTGTAGCACCCAATTTCCAATGATTTTGTTAAACCATCCAAAAAACCCATCCCTTACAATAGAAGGACAGAAGCAAAACTTTCTAAAGGGTGTGGGCGTTATTCTGTCAACTATAAATCCTAGCACTATTTTTACACCTCTCTTAGGAATCTTTAGATTACTGAAGAGGTAGATTTTTGAAATACACTTCAGACTCTCCACCTCACCCAACATGCGACAACTCTCAGCCTCTTGGTAAGCCAACACTCACTCCTGCTTTGTGAGAACACAAATTTATTATTGAGAGATTCTTTTTAAATGTTACTACTAAATCAAGTGTTTGTCAGATGGACTGTTTCCTGAAATTTCTTGCATGTTTGCTGACACCTCTTGCATGCATCAAACACTAATAGTCCAATTGGATGTTTGTTTCTCAGTTCTGTGTATTTAAGAAAATCCCAACTTCAGAAATTACTGATATCCCCTGGGCCAAGAATTTACTGACGTCTTGAAAATTTTAGGAGCTGATCCCATTTAAGTAGTAAATGATTTATCACAGGCCTTTACCCAATCTTTCTCAATATCCTTTGCAGGCCAAAACAAGGGAAGGACTGGTTCTATTGTGGAATATTTGTCAAAAAGGGACCATTTTATTCCTTGTTTTAGCACCTGTAATATTCCTGTGTGGCTTGTAGAAAAAAAAAAAAACTAACATACATGGATATAGACATATGCAGAGATCCTTAGTGTTATAAATAAAATGTGACCCACTATTTCTTACTGGTCCCAAATCCAAATATCATTTTGTTCTCAGTACTACCTACAACCATCTACTTTAGTATTGTGTGCTTGTGCTATTTTCTTCTCCCATCCCTCTAGATCTCAACAGTCAACATTTATTTGCTTTGTCATGGGAAAATCAACAATGTGCCAGTTCTATTATACATCAATGATTTATTCCTCTACTTCTCTCAATCAAGTCCTAAAGGTTATAGAATTTCCTTGTGCCTTCTCTCTTTTACAATATATAGATGGTCTTTTGTGAAGCCCAAAAGACAAAGTTCTAAAATTGTTTCCACTAATTTATTAAAAACATTAATCCAGAAGAGATACAAAGCCTACAAAGAGAAATTGCAATTCTACCAACAAAAGTTCATTATTGAGAACATAATATATCCCAAGAAAGTAAATCTCTAACCTCTAAGAGATTGAACCTATCTAGAATTTTTCTAGATCAACTTCAAAATCAATTCTGAGAATTTTTAGGTATTATGTGAGGGTATTACGAAGGTATTATGTGTCAAATTTTTCTAAGATTTAATCGTATTTATGTAACTGTTCTCTAGTTCTTGAATTTTCTCTAGGGGGAAAAAGAAACATGAAAAAGCTTTTGATAAGGTCAAGTTAAATTAGGTCAATGGTCAACAACCCCCAACTTTAGGACTGTCTAATTAACACATATCCTTTCCCTTTTTGACCATTCATATTCTGGTCAGACACTAGATGTATTTTGATGGTACAGCAAATGAGGCATATTCTCCTATTCTAAGAGCAACAGTAGCAGCTACAAAGCTTGCAGAATCTATGGCAGATTTAGTTCTAGGGTCTCCATCACATTTGTTGGCTCCTGTGCAGACTACTATCAACAGAAAACACTAAGAAATTCTCAGTTAGTTGGCTTACCTCTCACAGAATATTGTTGTCTTTTGTTGTAGTATATCACTATCTGGTGTTATAATCCTGAACTCAGAAATTCTCCTCCTCCTGCCTCAAGACAGAGAACCTCATTGCTTATCTATCATTAGGCAATGAGCAAAATCTTATTCAAAGCTTTTGAAAATTTTTTAGAAAAACCTAATTTAATTTTGTTCGTTGAGGCTACATACTAAAAACAAGTTCTATTGTCAAGCATGCTATACTGACTCATTGCCATTATGTAAAGAGTCTCTCACAGAACTTAATTCCGCTCAAATGGCTGAGGTGATCACTCTCACTCAGGTCTGCCAACCACTTGTTAAAACATTTATAAGCACGTTACTTCCCTACCTTCACATTGACCCCAGGAAAAGTCTAAGATTTGAAAGTGGATCATTTTAAAATAGGAACCCAGTATCTCCACACTCATTTCACCCACTTATTAACACTTTTTATTCAGTCAACAAATATTCTTGAGCATCTACTCTGTTGCAAGCTTCAGAATTTCTATGAAAGTTCAACTTAGATTTATTTTTTTTCCAGATTTATTGATATAGTTGACATATAACATTACATAATTTTAAGGTATAAAACATAATAATTTGCTTTGCATATATATTGTGAAATGATTACCACAATCAGTTTAGTTAACAAACATCACCACACACAGTTACAATTATTTTCCCCTCATTATGAAAACTTTTGATTTACTCTCTTGGCAACTTTCAAATATACAATAGAGTATTGTTAACAATATTCATCATGCTGTACATTACATTCTCACAATTTATTTATCTTATAACTGGAAATTCGTATCTTTATCCTACATTCATCCAATTTCCCCATCACTCACTGGTGCTTCTGGCAACCACCAATATGATCTCTGTTTCTATTTTTTTTTTATCACATATATAAGTGAGATCATACAGTATTTGTCTTTCTCTGTCTATTTCACATAGAGTAATGTCTTCAAGGTCCATCCATGTTGTTGTAAATGGCAAGATTTTTCCTTTTTTTTTCAATGGGTGAATAGTATTCCATTGTGTATATATATCCTTCTTTGGGAAAGTGATTTTGTCTCCTTCAGACATATACACAGAAATGGAATTGCTGTGAAAACTTAGGTTTAAAGGACTATCTTGAAGATTTGTTTGCTTGCCAAAGATACTAGTTTTACTTAGGAGGTATGTTTATTTGGGGTGGCGCCTACTGTCTAATGGCAATCGTGGTGGAGATTATGCAGGTACTAAATCTCATCCCGATTCCACTCATCTGCACCAATGCCATCTGCAGTTCTGATCAGGTTTAGAAAGGTGACCCCAACAGAAATGGCCCAGGCCCACGTGGAGTTTACTGAGGTGTCTTCAAGTCCTCGGGTGGGTTGACAACATCTGGGGACAGCAGTAATGCCCTAATGTGAAGCTGATATTGTCACTAAAGTGCTTGTCAGTTTGCAATCCTCAGCCAACCGCTTGGCCTTACTCCATTTCCCATGGTCAGTCAGGAGAGTCTGAGTATCAGCTACCTTTTCTGTAAAGAACTCAGGATAAATTCTAGGCAAAATGTCAACATTTGTCTATGTCTTGCTGTTATTCCTGGAAATATGCTCCAAATGCCAATTGGTTTCCACTGGGCCTTTCCTATGCACAGAACCTACGCACCTTTAAGAATATTCTGTGAGGATAGTTTTACAAATGAATATCTTTCAGTCCTCTGTGGACTTGATACTGATTTTTAAACTGAACTTTTAGCTGAATAGAAATATTCCTCACTGTATCTTAGAAGTCAACAACTAGAGGAAAGTAATTAATTAGGAAGTCATTTTGATTTTAAAAATGTAGTAAGTACATTATTTTACAACTGCATATTACATTAATTCTAAATAAAAAGCAACAAAAGAGACTGTTATGAATCAAACATTAATTTAGAAATCTCCACGTGTTTAAATATTATTTTACAAATGTCTACTGTTAAATGAATGCCATAATCAAAATACAGCTTTCACTTGAAACCGAGAAGTACAATCTGAAGTCCAAAATATTGACTTATAAAATACATCTTTAAAATCATGTAAGGAAAGGAGCTAAGGGACATAAGGAACTAAGCCCATTGTTGGATGGATGGTATTCCATAAGCATAGCAGGAACTTACATAATTGTCAGCTTTATTTCTATCTTTGGGCAAATAACTTAGTCATTTAGTCAATATCATTAACAGGATGCCTATTAATTCTACTACAGCCAATAATAAGAACATTTCTACATTTCAGCTATAGCAAATAATTGTGCCTAAAATTTTTGGGGGGCTGGGCAGAGCATCTCCACCACGATTCTACACATTAGGAATATACTTTCTTGGCATATTCTGAGTGACAAATTGCTAAGTGGTTCAAGTATGACCTCCATTAACCATCCAAAGTGTTACTAAAATTATTATTGTAAGAACGTATGTAGGAACTTTATACTAATAAAGGAAATAGAGGCTTTTCAATTATCCTGGGATGGAAGATAGCAGAGATTGTCTGCTTTTTCTTTAGTCATCTGAGAAAGTCAGACAAAATGGAAAGAGGATGAAAGACAGGAAAATATTACTTAATTGTGTGGGAAATTGTGGTTTAATAGTTCAATGTATAAAGTTCTATGCAACGTGAGTAAAAGCATTGAAACAAGCATAGTATATAACAGAGGAAAAATGCCTAACTTTCTCTACTTTTGCTGAGAGATTGACTGGATTTTCAAGATTTTTTTCTAGTTCAGAATGTGATTATTTTCATATGAATTTGCCAAATGAAAAATAAAGAGAAATTAGAAAACACCTGTTTTCTGCCCTAGAGCCTAGGAGAACTCTAAATGTTTACAACTGAAGATATTTGTTCCCTTTCATTTCACAACTAGGTAGTAGCTGCATCAGCATTTAATTGCATTTTTCTAACAGACAAATTTTTTGCAGGAATAAATAGTTTAAATGCTTTTCATTTATAAGGACATCTTCACCTGCAGATAGATTTATGTCAACATATATTTATATCAATCGTCCCAACTTTGCAAATGCCCAAATTCCACAGATGCCTACAGTGTATTTGTTTACTTAGTTACATACATATCTTTATTCCCTTTTAAAGGTATAAGAATTAATTTATTATCTATTTTTCCAGGATATGTTGTTGCTACGTAAAAAATTCAAAAATGCATGCTGAACCATTATTGCCTTTCATTTCATGGGAGAGATTTCTTTTATCAAAGCAAATGAGCTTCTTTAGATTGAAAATTATAATTTTTCTATTCGTTTCGATGTAAACTGGAAAGGACTTTACACAAACACATACTGCTTGCTCCTAAAGATCACTGTCATATTATAATTCCAAAGATATTTTTCCTCCCTGATGGATTAGTCCAGATGTGTCCCAAACCTGTCACAAATCAGAAAAAGGTTAAAGATCATGTAATTTCTGTGTTGGACCCTCTGTCAAGTCATGTTTACTGTCACCAAAAGGTTAGGCTAGAGAAGAAAAGAATAAGGTTGATGAATATTGCAGAGTGTGTGTCAGTGAAATGAAAGAGATGGTGTGCACCTGTTTTCAGCAGTGAAAAGACATCCAGATTTTACCCTGTCACTTTTAGTTTTTCAGAAGCCCATTGCGTTTAGGTCTGGATCCTGCACATGCCTTAAGGCACTGGGACCTTAGAAACAAATAATTCATTAATATGTTTCCTGCCAGTTCTTTGAAGATGTAGGCCTTTCCCTTTCTTGGTATGTCTGCCTCACTTCACTGGATATTACCATCTCCAAACCTTTTTCAGCAAAAGCTACAATTATGTTGGGTTCTTTTACAAGACAATGGTAGTAAGGAAAATCAGAAACAGTGAAATTTATTTTTATTATTGTTCATATGTAAATGTGCTCTAATATAAAGGTCTTTAAAATACAAACCAAAATAAAGTCAGCCTTTCATCTTTTCATATCCTGGTTAAGAATTTTTGCAAAATGAAAAGGTAAAAATACCCACAATATTCAAACACATTTTTGTCATACACTCAGAAGCACACAGCGACAGGGTGAATTTTAAACTACAAGGTCTCTGACTGAGCTGAGCTCACTCCCACACCAGAGGAAGAAGAGAAGCAGTATTGTGCTGTCTGTGCTGCAAACAGACAGTGAATCCTACATCGTCTCAAAATAGTTGCAAGCGATTTGGGCCAGAAATAAAGGTTAATTTTTCCAAACCTTTAGAAGTGATATTACCTATGTCTGAGTAACTAACCAGTAGAGTAGTTAGTAGTGTGATGTGGTCGGGTACACAGCCTTCTTCCTTCCACTTTCTAGAGAAATGTGGTTTCCTTCCTAGTATCTGTCCTTAACTGCAATGTGCTATTTTTCTTTACTCTCTTCCAGGGATTTCAAAAATTCTCCTCATGTCAAATATCATTATATAGCTCATACTCACATTTATTTACTTAAGCTTTGACCTTTCTCTTGAATTCACTAGACTATATGCTTTTCAAAGAGGCATTTTATTCACCAAAGCACAGAACCTGGCCCGGTTCCAGGGGTAATATAGCCTGTGAGTGGGGAGCAGATTCTGAGCCAGCATCATGTTGAGAGTTAAATCCAAGTTGAAAAGAGAAACATGAATAAGATAAAGTCTCCTCTTGGGCCTGGAGGGCGGTTAGAGCAGAGCAGGGGTTTGGGCTGATGGGGGATCCTGTGCAGAACTTCCACCTAGCTATCAACAGTCAGGAGGAGGACAGCGGAGCAACAGAGATTTGGAAAGGTCCTGCTGAGGGGAGGGCTGTGGGCATGTCCCACGCCACACAGTCTCAGGACCAGGGAAGGCACAGCCAATTCATTGAGTTTTTGAGAAAAGTGGGTTTAATACTGAATGCCTCTTTTTTTAACCTGCAGGAGAGAAGTGGCACTCTAAAGGAATTGAAGTAACGTGCAAAGTTTAAAAAAACTACCATGAACTACAGCAAGGATTTTTCTTGTTATCAAGGTGACATTGGTTTGTAAGCTTATATAAATTTCAGGTGTACATCATTAGATTTCAACTTTTGTATACACCACATCCTGTTCACTAAGAAAAGTCTAGTTTCCATCCATCACCATATACATGTGACCCTTCATCCCTTTCTCCCTCTCCCAATCCCTTCCCCTCTGGTAATCAACTCCATCCTGTGTAGCAACCTGTTTGTTTGTTGTTGTTGTTTTTATCTTCCATGTATGAGTGAAATCATGCAATATTTGTCTTTCTTTGTCTGATTTATTTCATTTAGCATAACACCCTCAAGTTCCATCCATGTTGTCACAAATGGAACAATTTCATCTATTTTTATGGCTAAGTAGTATTCCATTGCATATATATACCACATCTTCATTACCCATTCATCCTTTGATGGGCACTTGGGTGTTTACAAGCCTTGTCTCTTGTAAATAATGCTACAATTTTCTTTTTTTGAGGAAAATTAGCCTTGAGCTAACATCCACCACCAATCCTCCTCCTTTTGCTGAGGAAGATTCGCCCTGAGCTAACATCTGTGCCCATCTTCCTCTATTTTATATATGTGGGATGCCTGCCACAGCGTGGCTTCATAAGCAGTGCATATGTCAGTGCCCAGGATCCGAACCAGTGAACCCTGGGCAGACGAAATGGAGCATACAAACCACTATGCCAGCCCCTAATGCTACAATTTCAATACTAGTATATTTAACTCCAATGTCAATTTAACTTCTTATTATACACAAATAATCCTTAAACTGTAGTCGCCAGACAAGCAGCATCAGCATCCCTTAGGAAATTGTAAAAAATACAAATTCTTGGACCTCACCACAGACTTACGGATCAGAAAGTCCAGAGGTGCAACCCAGGACTCTGTTTTTTAACAAACCTTCCTGGTGATTCTGATGCATGCTGACATTTGTGAACCGCTGCACTATACCGAGCTGAACCAAATGCTCACTGAGAGCCTCAAGGTGCTTAGGATACGGAAATAAATACACAAAGGGCTCTGCTCTCCTGTCAGAAAATGTTATGGGGGTTCAAAGGAAGAAATTATAAAATAATACTTTTAATGATCACTTCATTGAGTGTTTACTACGTCCCAATTGTATTTGGGAAGGAATATTATAGTCTCATTTGATAGATGAGGAAACTGAAGGGCAGTGACAAAATATAAGTTGTTTAACTTTACCCAAGTGGTAAGTGACAGGAATCAGAATCCTTCCAAATTCCTTCTTTTACATTAAATGGGCTTAGGGAGAATCTAATACCAGATCAGGGCAGAACTGAAACATCTTTACTGTATGTCAGAGCTTAAGGTGACGCAATAAAGAAGACATCATACATTTTAATGAATTTTTTACCTCTTCTCCTTTCCCTTTCTTTGTGCTAATCTGAATCAGTGTTTGACTTCAGAGCTAAGGATTAAAATCAAATTATACTGCCTCTAGTTCAAAAGAATCTCAAAAAGATTTGTGGACAACCAAGTGTTTGAAAATGGGGTTTTTTTTATAAGGTAAGTCTTCCAAATTTCAGATATGAGTTCTTTCATAATTTTCAGATTATTTCATCCACATAGAAGAAAGTCACATATTTACAAAAACCAAAGCCTGAACAATCGGGCCGATTCAGGGTCAAATAAAATTGAAAATTAGTATTATGAATCAGGCTGTGAGTAATTTTTCAGTTATTACTAATTCTAAAATGCCATTAAAAGAAATCTATGACTTTTTAAAGGATGCATTTATTATTTAAAATATAACACTAGTTTTGAATTACACTATTTATTCCACAGTGTAGATCCAATTGTATACTACTTGTAACTATTTGTAACTCCTTTTCTATTAGTTAATATTTTAAAATATATGTCTATCAGTTTTTCATTGAACCAAAAATATCCATTGTAGGCTATGATATTTACATGCAATCTTATCCTATTAGGATTGGAATTTGTCATATTCACATAAAGATTTTTTTGGAAATGGATAAATCAAATGGGATAAGGAATAATACATATATTTCTACACAGAATTATATAAAATGAACTATTAAAGGATGTATCCATCGCCTGTCTAAGAAACTCATAATAATTGAGATGTATTATGGTTTTGTGAAACAGTGCTGAATCTGGATCATTTCCTATATTGCATTAGTAAGTCTTATTTTCCTGGCATATCTTCTTCTGACTTATTGATCCTATTTGCTACTGCCTTCTTGTTAGTAAGTCTTTACTTACTAATATGTTATGGAAAGATTGGTTCTCCATTAATATACTCTTTAATATCCTAGGTATGATTATGTGATATTGCTGCCCTCTATTTCATTAACTTAGGCATTCGACTTTGTTCTTTTTTTCTTTTTGCTCCTTTGACTGGATAATTTCAAATGACCTGTCTTTTGAAATTCAATCAGTTTACTGATTCCTTCTTCTGCTTGATCAAACTGGTGGTGAAGCTCTCTATTGAACTTTTCAGTTCAATTATTGTATTCTTCAGCTCTAGAATTTCTGTTTGGTTATTTTTTATGGCTTCTATCTCTTTGTTAATATTCTCATCTTATTCATTTATTATTTTCCTAATTTTGTTTAGTTGTCTGTGCTCTCTTATAGCTCACTGAGTTTCTTTAAGGCAATTATTTTGAATCCTCTGTTAGGAAATTCATAGATCTCCATTTCTTCACTGTTACTGTCAATTTGCTTTTTTCCTTTGGTAGTGTCGTGTTTCATTGATTCTTCATGTTTCTTGTAGCTCTGTATTGGTGTCTGTGCATTTGAAGAATCAGCCATCTCTTCCAATCTTTACAAACTGGCTTTGACAGGAAAAGACCACCAATCAGTCCAGCTAGAGATTTTGGGAGTCTATCAAACCTGTTATTATGGAATGCATGTTCAACTCCTCTCCCTCCCTTCTGGGGGAGAATTCTCAGGATTGTGCACCTTCTTCAAATCTTGCAGAGCAGCACTTGGTGCTGAGAGCTACCATCCCTTTCCCCCCAGGCAGTGCACTGGAATGTTGGGAAGTTAGGTGTAAGCTCCACTTCTCTCTATCTCTCCTAATGGAGAAAACTCAAGATTGGGAGTCTTCTCACTATTACACTGAGTTGAGCCCGTGCTGAGATCCACACCAGCTGCTGAGATCCACAAGCATTCTACTTGAGTGCTTCCTCTATTGGACTGGTGTTAATGATGTTATTTTGATGTCCACAATGATGAGAAAAGTCTTTAAAACAATCCTTAGACAGATATCTGCTTCTGTTCAGCACATGAGACCTCCTTTTTTATATCATTAAATATCTTCAAACAATAATAGCTCAAAGTCCAATTATTTAATCAACTTACAGTGAATATCATATGAACTGCTCAATAAACAATTACTCACTGTAGGCATAACATACCCATTTCATAATATTACAGGAGTTTAGTTATAGAAGGGATTTTAGAGATTTTAGTTGAATTTCCGCCTTTACAGATCAGTGCTTATATATTCTTATCTTTCAAAAGTCTTGTTTCAATGGTACATCATATATTATGAATGTATAAATATTTAGTTGCTGAAATTATGACAGTGTTGGTATATATACTTTTTGCAATCAGCATATTCAAAATGAAACTATTGGGTTTACCTTTAAGATGCAATTTACCAGTCCTGGAGAAGGGCTTGTTCTTGATGATGAGGCTCACGGCGCGCCATCATCATTCCTTAGCAGTTCCTGCGCTTGCAGATATCATGCGTCTCTAGAAAATAACCATTCTCAAAGGAGTAAATGAAGGTGTTTCAGCTATTCACAGTCATACCAGAATTAGCATTCAAATGACTCAACTGGGGACTTGGAATTCCATAGCAAACAACTGCTGCTTCTCCTTTCTCTTAAGGACTACAGGGTACAGTAAGCTCCGCAAAATACTGTGGCTTTCTTCTTTTTAAATGAACATGGGCTTTGGAAACACACAGCCTTGGGATCAAATTCTGGTTCTACTATTTACTGACTGGAGAAACTTCAGCAAGTTACTCGCTTCTGTGAGTTTCATTTTCCCCACATGTCAAATAGAAAAAACTGCAAGTTGTTACAACGATTCATTGAGGTAACCAATATATAATACCTACCTATAAACTTCAAAAGTTCTCACAATTCCCCCTATTTCATGTCTTCAGACTTTACACAGTGATGAGCCAAGGCATCTGGAGAGTGACTACCTAACAACTATAGCTCTGGAATCGGAATGTCTACACCTGAATCTCAGGTTCAGGCCTGCTGGCCTTGTGGTTCTTTGCTCAACGCCGAGGACTGTGTGAGAGTTAAAGGAGAACAGACAGAAGTCAGGGGCATAGTGCAAAACTGACTCAGAAACACTAATTCAATAGTAGCTATTGTCATCGCTGCATTTCTCATGTCTGGGATGAAAAGAAATGCTCCACTTCTCACGTGGCCGAGGGAAATAGCTGGAGTTGCTCTATTGTTGGGTGTATCATTCACAGTGTTGATTCTCAAAATTGATCTATGATAGTCATTGTTAACAACGACAGCTACACATGTTAAGAATATTATTTTCACCTGAAACCATTATTTGGCGTCTTTCAAACTTTCATTCTCAGAACCCATAGTTTGAAAAGCTAGGTTATTAAGTTACTAGGTATTTGACTGGTCTGAATTCATGAAAAAAAATTTTTTTCAGCACATTATCCATTGCTATGGGTAGCATGCCTTTCTATTCTTCTTTCCTTCTCTCTTTCTTTCCTTCCTGCCCTCCTTTATTCACACATCCAGCCATTCATTCAACTAGCTCTTTCATGTGGGCTCTGGAGTGGGATGCCCAGGGTTTGAATTCTGGCATCAACTTAATTAATTTTTGGACCATTAGTAAGTTACTTAACCTCTCTAAGCCTCAAATCTCCCTCTGCCGACTTCAGATAATTCCAGCATCTACCTCTAAGGATTTTTTAAACAACTAAATGAGATAATGCAAATCCTTTTGCACAGTGCTTAAAATAAAAAGCTCAGAAAATGTTAGCTATTATAATATTATTTTTATTATTAACTAAATGTGTTATTCCTCCTCCTGACCCTCCTTCCCCACCTATCACTACCACCTCCACTACTGCTTGCTGGCGTTCTACTAGATGCTGAGTCTACACTGACGGCAAACAAACAAAACAAAGTCATTGTCCCTGTCCTTATGAAAAGCACATTCTGTGAGTAAACTTGTAATATACAAAGAAACAAATTTTAAATACAGAACTATAATTTTTTAAATTTATTTTTTAATTTAAAAAAAATTTTTTTTGAGGAAGATTAGCCCTGAACCAACATCTGCTGCCAATCCTCCTCTTTTTGCTGAGGAAGACTGGCCCTGAGCTAACATCTGTGCCCATCTTCTTCTACTTTATATGTGGGACGGCTGTCCCGGCATGTCTTGACAAGCAGTACATAAGTCTGCACCCGGGATCCAAATTGGTGAACCCTGGGCCGCCGAAGCAGAATATGTGAACTTAACTACTGCACCACTGGGCCAGCCCCTAGAATTATAATTTTTGATAATTATCTGAAAAAAAAAAACACTTGTGGGGGATAATTGAGATAACTGGAAGGGCCCAGTGTAGGATGTTTAACAAGGCCCTCTGTACCTTTTGTGGAAGTCACATTTAAGCCAAGACCTGCAAAGAAGTCACAAATATGAGAAATCGAAGAGCCTGGATGTATAAGGCAGTGAAAGCAAATTTAGTAGGTGGAATGAGAGCTGGAGTGTTAGGTCTCAGACAATGCAGGATTCACAAATAGGGAAAAAAGTTAGATTTCATTTGAAGTTTTTATTTGAAACCTTTGTCCTTATTCTTAAAAGGATTGTGTGTCTGTTGTTATATTATAGATTTTGCTCTTTTTTTATAGACTTTAAACCTATTGAAGTGTTTACAGGGCATTCTGCTATACTGAATATGTACAACATATGATAACTTCCATGAGAAAAGAAAGGCAAATACACCAAATATCAAATAAACAGTGTTAAAATCTTCAAATTATGCATCAGTTAAGATTTTAATTTACTAAAGCAGTTTCTTTACTTCTGTAGGCTTTGTTCACAGATGGCAGTATTTAAATCATGGAGTTAACATAAAGTGATAAAAGAAAAAGATCTTGGTGGTGTGATGTATCCAGTAAACCAGAACTGTGCAAACTCTCCAATTAAATTTGACAACTCCTTAAAAGATTTAATCCCACAGATGCAATCTGACAATCCCAAAGTGGGAGCAGTGCACGAAATATCGCATCCTGCTCATTCACTTGGATGTTCTTTCTTAAGGCTGTACAATCAGAATTGCGTTTAAGGAGTAAACAGTGGAAAATTCAGTTAGCACATAGACAGCAGATGCAAAACTTTGTCTTTGTCACTCAGAGGATGCAAAGGAAAATCTCTGATCTTAAACGCTTCCTGTGGAACCAATTTTATTACTTCTTTCCATTTTCTTGTTCATGTTAAAACGTGACAGCAATGAGATTCAACCCCTTCCAAATGATTTAGCAAATTGTTATATTTCTTTTTCTCTGGAAATAATTTCCTAAAATGGAATGAAAAAAAAAACATAATTGTGTTTTGCTCTTACTGGACAATAATCTCTGTATTTGAAAAGCTCTTTAATTTAGCCCTAGGGTTTAAATTAAACTTTCTAATAGCAGTGGTTTTACATTCTTTTCAGGTAGACACATTGTTCAGGGCTGTGATTAATTGGGCAAGCCTGATTCCTTATATTTAGAGCCCACTTGTAAATGGAAGTGAGAAATGAATTGTGCCAAGAGCCTTCAGTTCTATTTTTATTAATAGAGTAGATTACATAGATCATAAAAACAATCTTCTAATTTGTAAGAGTCAATCTAATATCTTGTTAAACAAGAGTTATTATTATTGAGCTTAAACTATTGAAGTGTGTGAGACCAATGGGCCACTTCCCACATTGAAGGATACTGCCGTGAACACTAGCATGTTAACCACATGCTAATGGGCTCTCGGCAGCTTGATAAGTTATTGATTATCTCAGCTGGCATAATTCGTATCAGGAAAAGACCGTGTAGTTAACTGGAATGTCAGTTCTTCCTTTTTGCACCTTGAAACAGACTCACCTGCTCATCAGTCACTTTATTCAGGGCCATGGTACCAGATACAAGCTTTGTCCACAGGTGGACAGATCCTTTCAGAAAGGAGCAGTGCAGAGCACCATTAAACTCTGGCCCAGAAAACTTCAACTCCTATTGTACCTAGTAATCTAAACACTAACTGATATGCCAGACGGAAGAGCAGTTCAAAGCCACTTGCCATTGTTCTCCTGCTAATGTGAATGGTAAAATTATACCGAATTTTGTATTTTGTTCATTTTTACCAAGACAGAATTGAAATGGAAAAGGATAAAGAGTATATGTGATTATAAAAGGCGATGTTAAAAAAAAAAGTATTCATATGGTAACAGTCAGCCATATTATTTTGCAGAGTTTCTATAGAAAAGATTTTCCATTGTGAATAATATTTAAACGTATGCACAAAGTAATTTTAGAGAAGACTTTCCCCACACAAAGTTGTGATGTGGTTTGTTACTTTCACTGGAAATTGGAAACCTTACCACCTGTGCTTCAGCTGACACCTTTCTCCTCACATTACTGCTTTTTATAATGGGAAGAGAAATGCATGTTGAAAATTGTAAAGTTGCAATAAAATAGCTTTTAAATAAAGAAATATATTATTGTGAAGTAAGGTAGGCACTGTCAATCGGCAAGATTTCATGACACATTGCTATGTCTATTCATTTGTGAAAATGTTTGAAATTGCTCAAAAGGGCTTAGTCTCATGTTTTGAGGAACGGTTAAGTTGAGTGTGATAGTTGCTAAAAGAGAAATAGTAAGAAAAGGAATAGTAAGAGGAAAGAGAATTTATGTTCTCTTGGTGAATAATTCACCTTTTAATAGTTTTTTTCCAGACATATTTAAATTACATAATATTTTGCCAAATAGAGGATCAAATTTCAGTTGCAACCACTATGACAGCTGGATGTATAGTCTCACCTGGCATGACTCACTGATATCAGCCAAGAGGGCACGCTCAAATGCTTTGATCAAAACCGCACTTTTTTTCTTTCTTCTACATAACTATAATAGCAGCCACAAAAACTCTTATGGGATATGTAAGTTGTTGAAGTGGCAACATATCTGAAATAATGAGCCAGTTAATGCAATGTGGGAGATGGCTAAGAGGTTGGGTTTGGCAGTCAGAAATGTCTGGATTAAATACCATCAGTGTGGCCTTAGGCTTTATAACCCTCAGTTTGTTCAATAATAAAATGCCAATAATTAAAGTATCTACATGATGCAAGTTGTTTTAAGAATTAAAGGAGATAATGCATGTGAAGTGCTTAAGAAGTCATTTAGCGTGGATTAAAACATAACTATGTTAGTATTACCTGGTCCAACTTCCTTGAGTTAGCGGGACTAGAGAAAGTACTTGTGTTTAATCACGATTAACCATATAAGTAACAACATATAATTAATAACAATATCAGGACTATAAGAGGCTTATAGTCCACTGTCCCCCAAACTAGGTAGTAGTGTTATGTTGACATGCCAACATCTCATCTTTTACTAATAAAGCTATCAATTTTGTTTATGAAGGTTTGCTCCGAAGACTTCAGCATGGAATGTGAATTTTTATTATCATACCTGTCACTCAGCCTAAGACACTAGTGATGAATGTACCATAGCCTTTGGCCAAAATCAAACTAAAAGAAAAGCAGAAACAATTTAACTTTGTTAAATTGCTAGAAATAAATAGCTAGAAAATCATGGAATTGGTGGATTCAGCCGACATTGCTATTCTAACAGCATTTGAACTTTACAACCTATAGTCACCCCTCTACCACAGATTAGCAAATGAAGATTTTGAGTAGGTAAATTAATTATCCGAGGCCCCATAAATACCAATGGGGCCAATATTAAGGCCCAACAGTTTTAGGAGTTTGGGGAGTCAGATGTAGCACTTCTGGCCGTTATGTATTCCTGGGGTGTGTGTTCTCGACATGGCGTTTCTGAACTACTACCTTCAACACTCGCCCTTCACTTTCACAAACTGAGGGATGTCGTGTCAACAGACGATGTCAAGAGACATTGAGTGCAACTTATGATGTGTTTAGCACAATTTCATTTTGATACAGTTCAGCTTCATTCAGTGTGTATGTCCATATTCTTCTTATTCATTGGCATAGACACATTTATCCAATTTTAAAATTTCAAACCCTTCCTCTAAGATTCTGATCTCACAAATAAAAATCTCTGAGCTTATATACAGTGAACTTTTTGTTCACACTTTTCCATCCTCCTGAATGATAGATAATATAGTTCTATTTTGTATAAATGTAAAAGTTAACCGATATTTATTTGCTACCAACTTTCTCGTAATAGTTAAATCATTAATTTAGCTGGTATTTTGTATTAAGAGGACCAAAAGGAAGAACAACAGGAGATAAATTGAATTTTTGATGGTTATGAAAGCTTCTTCAGATCAACAGTTTTCTAAAATAGCAGAAAATTCAGAAATGAGAGAGATTTTAATTCAATAAAATTGGCATGCACCAATGGTTAATAATTTGAGGGCTTTAGTCAATAAGAACTAAGTTTAAATATTATCTGTAGAACTTGGGCAAATTTTATTAGCCTGCAGATTTCTAACTCATAATAAAGGGATACAAAAGCGGCTAGTTCATAGTATTCTGACTCTCACTTTCACTTCTTTCTTCTCTCTGGAGTCAAGCAGACCCAGCACTTCATCACTGCTAGTTCCGTATCTTTGGACAAATCACATAATCTTTTTTTGGCTTATTGGTCACAAAAAGTTATCGTTAGAATTAAGTAAATAACATAAATAACGCCCTTAACGCAGTGGCTGGAAAACTATGGGCCACTGGCCAAGTCCATCCTGCTACCTGCTTGTGTAAATACAGTTTCATTGAAACATGGTGCACTTTTGTGCTACAGCGGCAGGGTTGAGTAGTTTGGACAGTGATCACATGGCCCATAAAGCCTAAAGTATTTACCATCTGACCCTTTAGAGGAAAAGCTTGTCAACTGCTACCCTAATGCATTGCCAAATGTGTCTTTTTCTTCCATTGTCCCTCCTTCCCTTCCACCTCGCCTTCTTTCTTTCCTTGCTCCCTCTTTCTGTCCCTCCCTTCCTTCCTTCTTTCTTTCCTTTCTTTTTTCCTCTCTCTTTCTGGAAACATGCATTGTCCACTATGTTAGCCTAGCTCTAACCTAACCTGTGAAAATACCTCAATAAAGCTCCATTTCTACAATGTAGTTGTGGATCTAGACAACTAAAAGATAATTAAACTACAGTGAGTCAGCACTATGCTAAAATAATTACATATAGCTAGATCTCCTACCCAGTTCCCAGGGATTCAGAGGCAGCTTTCTGGAGGAAAAGATTTGTAAAGTGAAATTTGAAAAATGAGTGGAAGTTATCTAAGCAAGGAGGGAAGGAGAAGAAGAATGTTCCAGCAATGGGAATAACACTTGCAGAAGCATGATCACGGAGAACATAGAACTTTCCAGAACTTCGAATAGTCAGGTGTGTTGAGAACTTTATGCAGAAGAGTGCACAGAGATGAGGTTAGACAGCTGAGCAGGGCCCAGACCATGCAGGGCTTTCAAAGCCATGGTTCCGGGAACTGAATGTATTACACCAAAAGGAATGAGAATTGGGGCAGATGGAGGAGGTTTGTTGCACCAAAGTAAAATAGTCAAATTAGTCACTTAAAAAGATTATCTCGTTGCAGTTTTAGAAAGTGGATTGAGGTAAACATTGGCATGGAGACAAGTTAAATGATTTGCAATACTCTGAAAAAGTAAACACATTTAAGAGTAAGTAACTAGTTAGAATTAATGGTGGATTTAGGTGTGGTTTTCTAGGAATTTCATGGTATTACACGAAGGACAAAAGAATGATCAAACCCTGCATTTCTAAAGAAGCTATATAGAAGAAACAACGTCCGAATAGGAAAAAAAAATACAGTATTATTATTAGTGTTTGCAAAGCACTCTTAAACCTAGGGTATAATATTATTTAGTCTCACATATTTGTTCATATTTATTGAATGCTTAACTAGACTTCAGGCACAATTCTAAGGATTGGGTACACAGCAGTGCATAAAACATTGAGTGCTTTTTCATAGAAACCATATTGTAATAGGAGACATAATGGAAAATAAATAATAATGAATATGGAGTTGCAAGTTGTGGTATGTTCTATGAAGGAAACACAAACAGGTACAAGATAGAACAAATACAATGGGAATTTACCTGTTTCAGAAATGGGAATCAAAGAAGAATTCCTAGAGAAGTAGCATTTCAACTGATACCTAAAGATGAGGAGGAGGCAACCACAGAAAGGGTCACCGTTTCTGGCAGAGGAAATGGCATACGTGTGAATGTTCAAAGGAAGGGAGGTGCTTGGCATAATTAGAGAATTGAAAATTATCAGTGTGGCTGGAGAAAGAACTGAATCAGAAATAGCATAGAGGAAGGAGATATGAAGGAGCTCCCAGGGTTGGGATCCTCATTACATTTTGCCTAAGCGTAACAGGCAGCTATTGAAGAATTTTATGCAGGTGTGTGACATAATATGATTTATAGTTGTTGTTGTTTTTCACAGACGAATCTTGCAGAGATTTCATTACATTTTTTTCCAGGTTCCTAATATTTTACAACAATTATAAATTATCTTTTAAAATATTAATTTTGATTATTGGTTGTGTAAAGAAATACAACTAATTTCTTTCCAAGATTTTGCTAATCTATTCTAGTAATTGTAATTTTACATTAATTAGAATTTTTTATGTTCAAAGTACTGTTATCTGCAAAGGTGACAGTTTGGTGTCCTCCTCTCTAATCTCTATAACATTCTCCTGTCTTATTTTATGGGCTGAGTAATAGAAGGTATTTTTATCTACACGTACTCCATATTTCCACGCTAAGTATGACACTGATTGTAGATTTTCTATAGTCACATTTTATAAGACTAAGAAATTTTCTTTCTATTTCTATTATCTTGTGATCCTTGTTCCGAAAGAGGAGTTTTTGAATTATAAATGGATATTAAATTTTAGCAAATACCTTTTTACTGAAGAAGAGTATGTGATTTTTCTCCTTTAATGTGTTAACGTGAAAAATTTCATTGATTAAATTTCTAAGTAAACTACCATTTTATTTCTCTTATAAAAACAACTTGATCATAAAACACTTTTTTTTAATGCCACTGGGTTGAGTAAACTATTAGGTTTAGTGAGCTAAAATGTTAATATTTTTGCATTCATGTTAACACAAAAGGTCAGCCTATAAATTTGTTTCTTTTTTTTTATTTTGCAGCCATTTTTGTGCTATGGTATCAATGTTATGCTATCTTGATAAGATTAATTGATAAATAGTTCTGGAGGAATTTGTGTAGGGTGAGAATTAATTCTTGCTTAACTGTTAAGCTGAGGCAGCCTCAGTGAAGCCATCTAGGCCTTGAGTTTTCTTTTGGAAATATTTTAAATTACTGATTCAATTTCTTTAATAGTAATTGGATTATTTGTATTTTCAACTTCTTGTTTCAGTTTTGGTACATTTAATTCAATAAAATCTGGGCAATTTCTACTTTATTGGCATAAAGTTATATATAATATTCTCTTATTCGTTTTTATTTTGTATTATCTGTGGAGATATTTCCTTGTAAATTCAAATATTGATTATTTGTTCCTTTTCTCTTTGTTATCATTGGTCTCGCCACAAGTTTACCAATTCATTATCTTTCAAAATACAACTCTTGGCTTTTTGAGTCCCTTTACTGCATTTTTTTTCTATTTTATTAATTTCTCTCAACATTATCATGGTATTACTTCCATTGATTTTGGAGGTTTATGTTGCTGGGGTCTTTTTATTGTTATTATTTCATGAACTAAATGCTTAGCTAACTAAATTCTAAGACATTTTCTAATAAATGCATTCAAGGCTGAAAATCCCATTAAATATACTTAAAATTGTATCAAACAGGTCTTTATTATAATTAAGTTCAAAACATTTTCTAATTCCCCTTAGGATTATTTCATTACCCCGTGGGTTATTTGGGACTTCACTTCAAAATGGAAATTTCCAAACATATGGGAATTTTCTAGCTATATTTTTTCAATTTATATGTAAAAATTGTAATAATGTCAGAAAATATTCTATATATAATTTAAACCCTTTGAAACTTTTTGAGATTCTATTTATGTTTCAGCATTTTTTTAATGATCTATGTGGACTTAAAAAAATGGATATTCTTTAATTGTTGAGTACGTTATTTCCTATAGATCTTGTGAGTTAAGCTTGTTTATAATAGTATTGAAATTTTCTGATATTTTTGTCTGGTTATAAATTTAAATTTAATAAATAGAGAATTGTGCATTGTGTGTTTAAATTCAATCTTCATAAACTTTGTCTTTTAATTGTAAGCTTTTATATGCTTATTTAATGCAACTTTTGATACATTTAAATTTAATGTGTCTTATTTTATGTGTTATGTTTGTCTCATCTTCTCTCTTTTCTTGACCTTTTTTTTTTTTTGGTTTAATTTATTATCCAAGGTGGATTTTTCCCCTTATATTAGATTATAAATTTAAAAACTCTCTTTTTAGCATCTAGAGATTACTCTAAAAGTTGCACTATGCTTTCCTGGTCCAGTGATTGCTAGCTTTTCAAGCAAAAAATGGGCACAGAGCAACAGTACAATTCTGGATACCTTTGCAGTAGATGAAACCATGTGGCTGAGTTTCCTCCAATGGTAAGATAGTGGAAATTATGTGTATCTTTCCAGGCCAAGGCTACTAAATAGAAGGTGTGATACAATGTCTCTTTCTCGTTGCGCTAGCTAGATGCAGATGATGATAAGTTCTCAGAGGATGGAAAATCCACAAAACAGGAAAAAAATATTCTGAGCCCCTGAAGCACCTGGTAGAGGAAAACTTCCCGCACCTACTAGAAACTCTTTTGACTTTTACGTTATTGGGAAACAAACTTCCATGTTATTTGAGTCATTATATATTTTGGGTCTATTTGTTACAGCAATTAGTTTTATTCTTACTAATAAAAAATTGAATCTCGAATCGAGTTCTCACGCTAACTAAATATAATATTTGTGGCATTGGTTCAGCAATTCAGTGGTAGCCAGTGATGTAACAGATACAGCAGACTGGGGAACTGGGTATCTGTGATTTTTTTAGCAAGACGTTAGGTAAGACTGTAGCTTAGAATCATTTCAAAGTCCAATAAAATGCCTCACAGCTTCAGGAAAAAAGTCAGAATATTAGTTTATATTGATCGTTATTTGTTGTGTATAGTAAGATTTTGGAAAAAAGAGGTTAGTTTAGGGAGAAAGACTATTGACCAATTTGCAAGCAGAAATAAAAGGGAATATATAGAGTGCTGATTTTTCTATCTGTTCTCCTATCTCCCCTACTTCTTTCCTTTTCACGTTTACCAGGAGCATGTTGTCATTTCAACCGTTAATGCTTCTCCCTCTCAGTGGCTCATGGAGACTGGATTGGAGAGAGACTAGAGTGGAAGTAGAGAGACCAATTGAAAGAGGATTAAAATCGCAAAGAGTAGAAAAGACGATCACACAGAATAAGTGGAAACAGAGGAGAAAAGAAATTAGTTGATTGGGCATATATTGAGAGAATATTCTACAATGTAAGACCCATAGGTGAATTAAATATGGGGAAAAAGAAAGAGAGCAGGAAATCAGGATTACTGCCAAGATTCTCATGAGCAACTGAATGATTGGTTGTGCCACTTCCTGAGGAAGAAAAGATAAGGAGACGCACAGAATTGAGGAAGAAAATTGAGAGTCAATTTTAGTTTACAGGTGTCCTAAATTCCCTTAAATCCAAACCCAAATTGTTTCATGCCACTTTCTAGCTGCCTATGTGGTATAGGAACCCAAAACAGGGAATATCATGTTAAGACAAAGGAAGAAGAACCAGAAGGTATCATTCCTGATCATGTACAGGGAGAGTGCCCATTAGTGAACAGGAGTTAATCAAGAGCCTGGACTCTGCTCCATCAGAATTCTAACACCTCCTATTTTGGGAGAAGTGAGAAATGATAGAATTATCCTAAGTGGGGGAGCAGAAAGGCAGGGATATCTCCTTTGCTTTGAAATCTAGAGGATTTGGGATAGCTTGGATTTCAGGGATGAGAGAGGAATAAGGAAAGATGAAGAGTCAAGTGTGACACTGGGTCCCATTTTTGGATTAGATGTGCTAAACTGAAGAGCAGAGGAGAAAAATATTAAGTGAAGTGGCTGGGTAAAGATGAAGAATTTATTTAAAACAGATCCCACAGGTTATCATGTGAAGATATTAATGGGTTTAATAACCGGAATTCTGATCTAGTCCCTAGATATAACTATTTTAGTTCAGCATATAAATAACAATTGGGATCTAGTATGTTTTATGGAGTGAGCAGAGGGAAAAGAGCCTGCAAAAAACCAAAGTTGCGTAGTTGGAGAAGGGTAACAGGACCATGTGGTATCATGGTGACAGGGAAATGGAGCACTTTAAGGAGAGATAAATAACATTTAAACATAAACAAGATAAAAAGAAGAAATTAACAATTAAATTCTTTTGATATTCTGTGTATGATAAACACTAGAAAGTGTCCTTGCTTTTAGCGACAATTAGAACCAAAGCGATGTTAGTGAAAAGGAGCTTTAGTGGATGGCTGGCAGTTACAGACAGATTTTAGTGGCCCAGTGATTTTTTGGATTTTAAGAATAATGTAAAGGTGAAAAGATTCAATAAACACTAGCTCTCATTCCTTTTGTTTCTCTCCTAGGCAGTAAAAACCTGGAGCTGATGGGAGAAGAATCTTCCCATTCTCTTTTGCTCCAGACCCTGCCCAAACCCAATAACTCAAGTTCTGCAGATGAAAGCAAAAGATTGAAAGGGAAAGAACACCTGGCTAAGTTTTTCTTAAACCTTGAGTGAGTCAATAAAATAATAATTTAAAAATCTCATAACAGATTGAAATGTATTTAAAGTATTTTCCTCTAATCAGAAAATCTTATTCCTTCCCTTGAAATCATTTTTTAAAAAATGTTTTGATTCACATTGGAAATTGCATGAGTTATATTTATTTATATATCTGTTTATTGCTTTCCCACACAAACACAAAAATAACCCAGCTGTGATTACATATTACTGACTGTTTATAAGTTGCAAATCTGCTCCCTAAAAATTCTTGGCACAACTTCGGGGAGGCACATATACCCTCTGAATTTTTTCTATCAAAGATATTTTGTATCATATATATACAGTCTGTACTAGGATTAGTTGAGAACATAGAATTTGAAGTCAGCATAATAGTTGCATAAGTCTTGAAAGGCCTTATAAAAGATAATAGTTCAAAGCATCTTATGACATTCCATTAACAATATTCTTTGGGATAAATTTTTAAGCCATCATGTTTTCTAATAGGTACTTAACATCTATCTGAGAAATCATACTTCTTTTTTGCTTTATCTGTGTATAATTTAAAGATGCAGGTTTTACCTTAGAACTTTTCAGGAAGTAATTTATAAGTTAGAACCAACTCAACTGAGTACTTTTTATCGATTTACTGGCATTTTTTAATGTTTTCATAATTTTATGTTTTCCTGAACTACCTAAGTAGTTTTAACCCAACATATAATGTGTCCTTTTCTCTTTAAATCTGAATACTATTTCAGTAAGTTCGTTTCTTGGAAGGTATATAATCCGTTTTTATCTTTTAATCTTACCAACACCCAGGACAGTTCATGGCCTTCCTTGTTGGCAGAGCCTTTCTGCTACAGACTGAGAAAAGTGGAGATAGACACTCCTTCTAGAGTAATGAGCCTGGAGTGCAGAGCACATTTTTGACTTATAGGAAAACACTTTGATTTATTTTAGAATAATATAAAATTTGTCTTCCCAACTACTTGACTATAGAACAAATTTGAATGTGGTATTTACATGGTGACCCAAAACCTTTCATGCTTTTGTTCATTCACGTATTTTTTCTTTTGCTAAGCACATTTTATCACCATTCACTGAGAATTTTAGAACCCCCTAGACATATTGATTAATTACTCTTTCTTGGCGTCTATTAATTCTTTGTATGCCAACAGAAGCCCCTGAACTTCTGGTATTTTTATTGAGTGTTTTGTAAATTCCAACAAAAGGTACAGATTATATGACCTCTTTTGTCAGTTTTCATGACTTTTCTTATGAGATACAGATTTATCTTAACTCATTAATAATCAAATGTCCTTTTAACACTCCATGCTATTCTGACCACCGTGGAAACTAATTACATGGCCAAATTTCATTTGAAACTTCAGTCTGGAGTTTTCACTTACTATCTTCTCCTGCCTTGTCTTCTAACCTTCTGACCCCTCTGTTTCCATCTTCTGTTTTGTTTTCTCAACAATTTCTAACCAGAGGCATTGCTCCAGATTTTTTATCCAGTCCTCTCCTTAATTCTTTTACATTCTCTCTATGGATAATTGGACTCACATCAATGATTTGATTGTCACTGATTTCTTAATTATACCTCAATCTTCCCTCACCTTTTTTACTCCATCTTCTCATTAAAGTACAGGGCATATTTGGCTTAATATCCTACCTGTATACACCTGTGAATCCTTCAGTTTTCCTTGTCTACGTACTTCATAACACTGATGAAAAAAGATTAGAACTACATTGAAGAGCTATGGGGACACGGTGAGCCTCACTTATCTGAAACACAATAGCTTTAATAGTCTTTCCTCTTCAAATATCAATTGTTGGCCTTGCTTCTTATTTTACTGAGAAAATATAAGCAATTTTTAAAAATGATCATCTTTTCACCACCAGATTTACCAAAAACCATCTGTATTCATATGCTCTGCCATCTTTACAAGTTTAGTGCACAAATTATCCAAGTTTCTATTTAAGATCAACCCTTCTGCTTGTGCTTTGGATCCCATCTACTATCACCAACTCAGAAACCTTGTTTCTGCTCTTTATTGTATCATTTGTAGCAGCCCACAGACATTCTCACATCTTAAAAGGAAAGAAGCAACTCCCTTGATCCCATGTTACTCTTTATGGCTACCTTCCAACCCTGTCCTCCCCTTTCCAAGACAGGTCCAGAGTTGCCTCTACATTTGATCCTGACTACCCCGCCCCCGCTCCCCCTTCAATCATTCCACTACAGCTTTCATTCCCCTCACTCCACTGAAATCACTTTTATCCAAGATGACAATGAATCCATCTGCTGAACCAATCCTTTGAACAATTCTCTTGCCTCATTTTACTCTAACCCTCAGCAATTTTCAACAACCAATCCTTCCTTCTCAAAATATTTTTTCTCTTTGACACACACACTCCTGATTTTCCTCCTATTTCACTGAGGATCCCGGTTTAATAAGCGATGGATCTTACATACGACGCTTGTCTTCGACAGCCGTGAACGAGTAGATCTCTGCCAAATCTTAAACGTTTATATACAGGCCTTCACTGGGTTCAGTCATGGATACTGTTCAGATGGTCTGGACAACACACTGCTCTCTCAAAGCTGCATCCTTGAAAACAACTCCCACTGTGGGAACGATGGGCAGAACGTACATTCCAAGGACAGGGGATGGGGTGAGGGGCCTCCAAGTGCCTGGATCTTCCAACATACTTTTGCTTACCTTTATTGCCTCATCCTTCTTTTCTTGACCTCTAAATATGAGAGCTTTCCAGGGTTCTGAGTTCCTTCTTTCTATACTTACTTCCTACATGATCTCATCTAATCTCATGGCTTAAATCATCATGTATCTATATAATAATAATAATAATAATGTAAGAGGCACTGTTATAATTAATGTAAATATACTGATTAATTTAATCCTCAGAGAAAAATTAATTTCACTTTGCAAGTGATGAAACTGAGTCCTAAAGAAGTATAGTACCCTGGCCAAATTTACAAAGCTAGTACATAGTAGTTCACGGATTCAAATCCTGGCAGTTTGGCTCGGAGCATGTAACTTTAGTCATTACACTACACCAAACCCATACTTCTGGCCCCGACCTCGCTTGTGAGCTCTAGAGTCTTATTTCCCAGCTTCTCACCCAACATCTACATTCGAAAGCCCCACACACATCTAAAAAGTAAACATACACAAAAGTGATCTTTTGGTTTCCTCCCAAGCTGACTTCGCTTACGCTCCCCATCTGCATGACAGGACAGAGTCTCCATTTTTCCAAATGCCTCTGCTGTTCTGTTTCCAAGAACATTAGCCTACTGACTGTAATTCTGACCGATTCCCAAATCAGCTTCCTTGTGCTTGCTCTTTCCTCCTCCAGAAATGCTCTTCCCCAAGACCTTACATGACTTGCACTCTCATTTTATTTAGATTTGTACTCAAATGTCAAGTCCTCCAAAATAACACTTCCCATGAGTAAAACAGCCACCGCACTTCTGATTTTCACTTAGTCTTTCTCTACTGACCTATTTTATTTTTATTCATAACATTTACCACCATCTGTAGTTAAATATTTGTTTCACTTGCTTATCATCTGTCTCTCTGTTAAAGTGAAGCTCCATTAGGCGAGACCTCCTTAAGTCTTTCCCCTGCTTCTGCCAAGGTGTACCGTTGGCCTTTTTCTAAACCCACTTTACACTTTGGGCCTGTTTCTTCCATTCTCAGTTTCTTCCCCTCAACATCATATCCTATGTGGAGGCCTTACAGAAACGATGTAATGATAATTTTACAATGAAGCCGTTCATGATTCTCCCAGTTAAAATTTTAACCTTTTATTTTTATACAAATCCTGTTTCTGAACTTCTATCATGGATTTTTAAGATATTCTGCCTAGCGGTACAATATATGTGCCACTATTTTTCTCCCTCATAAAAGTATGTTCAGTTTCTATTCCAGTCAGAAAACATTTGTTGACACATAACTCCTTTGTGTGGCAACAATGTCTTATCATTTTTATATCTTCCAAAGGCCTGACATAGTAACTTACATGTAGCAGCCACTCAGTAAATCTTTGTGAATTTGATGACTCTTCCTGTTTCTGAAAAACACATAAATTTTTTTCAACTGAATCACATAACATGGTTACTATAAAATTTCATTATTTTGCAAAAATCTGTTATTAATATACTGGTAATGAAAATAATAATTCTTATTTGTTCTCTCTCTCTTTTTTATTTCTTCTTTTTTTTTTTGGTATATTGGGTTCTCCTACAGAGGGAATGCCTGCAATTCTCACTCTACCATCTACTTTCCCTCGTACATTGGCTATGGTAAATTGAAAACTAGATGATACGTCCTCCCCTCTGAGGTCACATTTGTTATGTGACCCACATTGAGTAGGTCAGATTCACAATCACTATTAAACACCCAGTGAGGCTCAGGAGCAGCACTTCCTCCGCCGTGAGCAGCTGCTTTCCTAATTTCCTTTCCCTTAGCAACAACAGGCAAGCTACTGGGAGGCCGCCTATGTCTCTTGGATTTGAACTTCTTATCCTGACACTAGCCTCACAGATTAGTTTGGCATAAATAACAGATGCTTGAGCCTCTTGTGATATAATTTTTGACGAACTATCTGATGTCTTCTCTAAGAGGCAGGACTACAAATAACATCGGAGGGAGATTTCATTCCATTTGTTAAACTAGTGGAATCCAAGATTTGTATATAATCCAAAAATATCTGTCAGAAATGTCAGATGTTTATTTGCTCACGGGAACCAATAATTTCTCTTTCTAGATCTATTGTATTTTCCAAAATCTCAAAAAGGGAATACTATAATTACTATAGTTTGTTAAATCTACATATTCAACTTCTATTGTGTGTTTAACACAACAAAAAACTGCAAATTCAAAATAACACAATTATCGATTATATATTTTTCATCCAATAATCTTAATAGCATCCCTGTCATTGTTGAGTTTGAGAAGAGAGATGGAAGAAATTGTAAAATATCCCAAGTGGCTTGACTGTTGAAAAGTAAAACTCCTTAGGTTTTTTGATTCTCTGAAATCTTTTGTTTCATTAAGAAGAAGTTCCTTATATTCTATAAGTGCAGCCCTGGAATGAACTATTGTTATTGGCAGTTGTGTCACACTGTTGGCTTTTACTAAAAATGTGAGCCAATAAACCCTGTGTGAAGTATACGTCTTATTTTTTAAAATATAAACTTCTGTCTTGTCAGATTTCCATAAATTATGCTTATGTGATTGATTTGTTTTAACCTAAATTCAAGATTCTACCAGGTTTGTTCTATCATTTTAGGCAACCAAAGAATGTCGAAATTTAATTCTGTCACCTAGCAAAATGGCCAGCTCATTCTGATTTGTGTCATCTAAAAGCATAATACATAATAAGGATAGCATCCACCCAGGACTTTTATAAGACACAGAAGGGGCAGGACACAGGACATGAAGCCTTGAGGAACCACTCTGGACTAATTCCAACATACACTTGCTGAATTACTGCAAGAGAAGCCTCCAGACTGGCTTCCACCCTGTCCTTGATCCTTTGCCACCAATTCTCAACCCTGCATCAGAGTGACACAATTAAAGCAGGAGTTAGATCATGTCACTTCTTGTTCAAAACCTTCTTCTCATTCCTATTAAAAGGGTAATGCTTTATCCTACTTAGTTATCTGATCCAGAAGAAACCATGTTTGCTTGGCACTGCTTGCTGCTCCCACTGAATTCTGTTTGTTTGTTTCTAATTTTCTAGAATTATAATTAATTTTCCATATATTCATTTAGAAAAAAATTGAAAAAATATCTAAAATATATGAAGAAGTAAAATTTACTTCTAATCTAGTAAAATTAAGCTAGTCTATTTCTTCCCATCCTTTTATATAGTATATAATACAAGCATTGCATAATGTATGAGGCTACTGCAATAATATCACGCGCAGTTGATTAAATAGCACCCTCAACATTCATGTCCACCTAGAAACTCAGAATGTGACCTTATTTAGAAATAGGGTCTTTGCAGCTGTAATTACTTAAAGATCTAGAGATAAAATCATTCTGGATATACAGTGGGCCCTAAATCCAATGACTGGTTTCCTTACAAGGAAAGGATACAGAGAGACCAACAGAGAAGTCCATGTGAATACAGGACAAAGACTGGAGTTATGTTGCCACAAGGCAAGAAATACTTGAGGCCATGAGAAGCTGGAAGAGGCAAGAAAGTATTCTTCCTCAGAGCCTTCAGAGGCAGCATGGCCCTGCTGACACCTTAATTTCAGACTTCTAGTCTGCAGAACCAGGAGAGGATAAATTTCTGCTGTTTTAAAGCACTAAGTTTGTGGCAATTTGTTGCAGCAGCCCTAAGAAACTAACACGCCATGTAAATACTTCTATATTATGTTCTTTCTCCACTTGGGTTATGTTGTGCTCACTTGTACTACGTTGTGTTATATTCTCTAACTTTCCTTTCCAAATACATTACTTTTAAAGGCTACAAAATATAATAAAATATGAAGGTATTAAGCGATTTTACAAACTGAAATTATAGAACTTTTAGAATGTCTTTTTTCTTTCTTCCTTTTTTATGTTTCAGTAACATTACAATAAACACCTTTGTACATGAGTCATTTTTCCACCTAAAATTAGGATAATATCCCAGAAGTGAAAATATTGGGTCGATTTGCCCTATTTCTTTTTGTTGATCAATCATTTATTCAACACGTATAGAATTTTGTCTGAAACTGACAGAACAAAGTAAAAAAAAAAAACCAAAGACCTGTTGGTAAACACTTGATGAATCAAGGAGACATCATGAGACATAAGAACAGAAAAGATGAAATAGTATTCTTTTATCCAAAAAATGATTTTAAAAAATCACTGTTTCCATAATCTTCATCATCTCTTCTCTGAATTACTGTCAGAGCCTTCACACTGGTCTTCTTGCCATCACTCTTGCTCCCTTACAGTCGAGTCTTGACAAAGTAGCCAGGAAGTTCACGCCAGACAGAAGCCAGATAATGTCATTCCTGGACTTGATACCTCCTTTTTACTCAGCATTTCACGCAAAGTTAAAGCTAAAGTCCTTACGTTGTTCCACCAAGCCCTGCATGGTCTAGCTCCTCATTGCTTTTCTGACCACGTCTTTTACTGCTCTCCCTTAATCATGGTGTTTCTTTCAGTGGCCTCCTTAATATTGGTCAGTCAGCCAGCATCTTCCTGTCCTGGGGCCTTTGCACAGGCTCTTCATCTGCCTGGAGTCCTTCTCTCCCACATAACCACATTTCATCACCTCCTTCATGGGTCTCCTAGAAGCTCACCTTCACAGTGGAGCCTACACTGACAACCCCATCGAAAATACCAAACCCTCCTATCTCACACTGCAATTGCCCTAACCTGGATCCTTTTACTTTTCTGTAGTACTCATCACCTTCATGCACCCTACATAATAATTTATTTATAATTTTATTATACCTTCCCACAAAGATAAGAATTTTTATCTGCTTTATTCAGTATTTAATTTATTTGGCTAACTGGTGTAAATAAATATGTGAATTCATTCCAGTGATGTTTACAAAATGTCGGAGGCATAGAAGATCACCCCATGTCTCTTATATTTCAAAATTTTAAATAATAACAAAAAGAACACATAGCGAGGTTTACAATGTGTGAAGCATTACCCAAGTTCCTCACATATATTAACTACAACCACTTATGGCAAAAAGCTGTGAGTGAATATTTTCCCTATTTTGAAGGTGGAGAAACAGGCACAGAGCATAGTTTTATTCTTGTTACTTCATAAAATGTGAATTAATCTTCAATAGCTTATTTTGAATTGAAGCTAATCTTTTTACCAGTAAATACTTAGGAAAATTTTCCTTGTGATGAATTTATAAAAATATGTCAGTATTCCTGCTTAGTTTTTTTTTTAGTGAAAAATTAGGATATTCAGAAGAATTAAGGTTAGATCAGGCCTGGGAACTTGTGGATTATAGACCTTTCCTAGCTGAAAATCATGTTACTATTGGAAGCATGTAGATTGGTGTAGACATTGAGGTTTTTCTAATTTATTTTGTGAATTAATATGAAATAGAACATGAATTACGCTTATCGTTTAATAACAATACCAATGTCTTTTGGCTATTCCTGTACTCCTTATTTAAGTTTCATACCTTTTAAAAAATTTTGTTTTAAAAAAGGATGAATTCTGGAAATATCAAATGCAAAAGAAGCATCAATTTAGATTTAGCTTGGTCAAATATAACTATATAAATTGCCTCCAGCCAAAAATATCTTAAATGTAAATATGTAAGGTAGAGGAGATGCTCTATGAAAACATTTTACGTGTTCAAACAACTTTGAGGAAAGTCCACTGTCTCTCCCCTCTTGAAGGCCTTCAGTGCATTATTAGTCCTGGAATAAGTGAACCTGTTCAAGTTTGTGTAATACAGCAACAACCAAAATCTCAAAACTTTGTTTCTTTTTCTCCCACAGAAAATCTAGCCATGCCCTCCCGAGATAACATTTCGAGAAATTCACTTTAGAAAGTGCAGGTTTGTCTACTGAAATCATCAGACTGAATTTAAATTACAGGCAAACACATTTTACATGAAAATCACCGAAAATAACGTATGTCATTCATTCCTTCAGATTCCAGCTCTATCTTAGGTTTATATATAATTCATAGGGAGAGAGTTTGATAACACATGAACATATAAAAGCTCCCACACATGTATTTTCCGATTTCACCATTGTGTAGCCAGTAGTGACCTCTTCAAAGAGAATGTAAAGAATGTGAACCTCCAAAAGGATAAATTTCAACTAGAGGCTGGTGCATGATTTGAACCATTTTTAGAAGGTGAATTTTCCACCTATAATCCACATAGGAAGTCCCCAGGCTCCTCAATATTAAGACAACCAATAGTTCAGCAATAATTTTCAGACATCAGAGCATCTGCTCAAATAATTATAAAGATCTTGAAAAAAGCTCTCCCTCTTCAAAACAAAATTAATCAGAATATCATATAACTAATGTGCAACAGTGGACAGCTGTGTAGAAGCTACAAAAGGAAAGGATGCCTGGGCCTCTGGGCATAATTGTATTTTATATGCAAGAAGGTAACACAATGTAGGAGCGACTGCAATGGACTGCAATGGACTTTCAGTCAGGAACTCTGGGTTTGGATTCTAGCTTTGCCAAATATTAGCTGAAAAAACAGGGACCTGAGCTGTTTATTGTACATTTCTTTTGTTAATTTGAGTGGGAAATATTAAAGTTAGTTATAAAAAATGATACATTTACACCAGGAAAATATGCCTTCTTGTCATTAATGTTTGACCATATCAATGACTTGGTTCTGTTGGGTAAAATCACATTATCTCAATCAAGAAAAAATTATGTTGGAGTCCTTTGCTTCTTAAATGAACAATCATTTTAAAAAAGCTGCTCCTGACTCCTCTTTGTAAATCGGAGAGAGAGAAAAAGGGAGAGAAAGAGAGAGAGAGGCCAATCAAAACCATTCAAGTATAAAACACATAAGTTTCTGCTAAGCCTGCCAATACCCAAATGTGGCAGAATAATCAAAATGAGAAATACAGGTAAAATAGCAGTGCAGAAAGTTTTAAATGATGTGAGGATAACTCCCTACTACATATATATGATGTTCAATCAACAGGGGGCTAATTACTCATATTCCTGCTGTAAATATATCATGGCTATAAGACAGGATTTCCTAGTGGGAAAGGAATTTTACCTGTAAAAGTAAAGTGGGGTGTAAAAACGCAAGACTGGAAATAGGGAAAGCATCTGATCTAATTAAAACATACATAAAATTGCATATTTTGGTGGTCCTCAAGCATGCTACTTTATTTTGGCTTAATGTTTTCTGTTGATCAAAGTCATTCAAAATAATTTCATGATCTTTGAGTCTTCATTATATAAAGAATGCATCTTGGTTTGTTTCCTGCCTTCAAGGCACTTATAATCTGGATATATGTGAAAAAAACTTCAATAAAAGTAAAGAATTTATTGAATTGGGCTGGTGCAACGTCAAAAAGATTACTTAAGAGCGAAAGAGTATGAGAAGAAAACAGAGCTCTAGGTAATTTTAATTACAGCAATCTTCGATCCCAGATTTTTAAAGAACACTTATGCTTCTCAATATTCTACTTGTTTATAAAAATGTACTCAGGACCAGGTATGAGGTTCAGAAAATATGTTCACCAAAGACATAAAATAAAGGGTCTAACTGTGCTGTTAACTTGAATGATCTTCTGCAAGTCTCTGGACCTTCATTTTCACCATATTTAAAATGACAAATGGGATTCATCTTGGGTTCCAGCTCTGATTCCTCGTTTGAGTGGGCCTGGAGCGCTGTGTTGAGGAATCCGAGACCTCCTCTAGAATACATGCAAAAGTGTGCAGCTATCACAAGTGCTGCCAGAAATAAAGAGGAGCTTCAGCACAGACATCACATATACACCAAATAAAATGTCTAAGGTTCACATGGCATCAAAATTCTATGGTTCCATAACGAATACTACAGAACTTCAAAGGCAGTCAGCTATCATTAGTACAGGTATGTCCAAGGAAGGTTTCTTATAGGAAAATGGAAAATAAGCTGAACTTGAGAATGAATAAAGATCAGCAAGGCAGAGGGAGCTAAGAATAACATTCCAAGTGGGTGTTAATGCCAAAATGGTCACAAGGACGTTTAAGGAGTGCTGAAGGGAAGTTTATGTTGAAGATTCCTTGTGGATAGTGCATGGTTTCAAATACTAGCCCTACTGGTCCTGTGGCCTTGAATTTGTTCATGCCTCAGTTTACTCATCAGGAAGAATGAGAAAATAGTAATACTTATCTCAGAATAAATGGATTAAATAAGAGAAGAGGATTAAATGAGATTACTTGTTTAATGCTCGCTGTTATTACATCAGGTTCAAGTTAAGTTTTATGTAGGACATCAGTAACAGTTGGGTAGATAAAGCTAGGTTGCAGTCATATTATGAGTGTTTTTAATAACTGGCTAAAGAAGTGATATTTATCTCCTTTTTTTAAGCATTTGTCACATTCTGTATTCCTGAACAGTGGATATTAATAGCCTTACTACAAAAACTACACGTTACCAAGATTATTCTAATGGAGAGGTTTCAGATGACTAAACACTTTTTCACTTACATAGATAAAGTTTAATTCAAGAAAAAATCATGAAAGGAAGATAATTAATCGCATTGAACAAATTTAATAAAAAAATCCATGTTCCAAACTAAATCCCCTTTATTCCACTATATCCACCAAGTGGACCTTTATTTGTAAGAGAGTAGACTATGTCCATACACAGCACAGGCACTAGAACCAGCTCCACAGTGGGATCCAATCCTAGCTGAACTATCCTTTTCAGTAGCTCTAAGTTACCCAACTTCTCAAATCTCAATTTCAAATTTCCCTTTCAATGAGGTACCATTCAGATACCTTAGTCATTCTGCCCATATTTTTCTGCCTTCTACCCTATCATCCATTAATTCCTTTAATTTTCTCCAACCTACCAGCCTGGTTCCATCTTTTTCCCTTTACAAAGCAAACTTTATGTACTTTTTGCTCTTTTATTCTTTTATTACATCCTCTGGTCAAATAGGCGAAGATCAATTCAACTGAACACATTTCTTCTCTGAAACCCAGGCTGCAGGGAAAAAAACACACAACCGTACACGTTAGTGCCAGTACGACTTTATGCTTTAAACTGCAACTGGGTCTTTGACGTGTCCTGTCTCCTTTATCAGTCCTCCAAATTTCACACTTTCTGTACTCTTCTCAAATTCCTATACCATCATTTCACTTCTACCCTTACTTTTGGCAGTTCAACAAGTCTTTCACTTAACAAATAAAAACAGAAGACATGAGATGGGAAATTATGGAACTTCTATCCATAGAATTTTCCTATTTATGTCTCCTCCTTGTCATTTCCATGTATTTTCTAAGGTCGCTAGCTTTATCTAGCATGCACTTCTTATATCACTGCCGCTCTTCCTTCAGAACTGAAATTAGAGATCATCTCCTTGTGGGTGTACTAAGTTTGAAATAATCATCCCACTTATGAACTTCCAAAATATCCTGTTCTGATTGGATAACCCTTTCAAAGAACTTGCTGGTTGGGTGTGTGTGTGTGTGTGTGTGTTTGCATTTGACCCTCCTCTCCAGACCCCCTCTGGTCTACATTCACCCTGAGGGCAGAAATTGTGGTTTTAGTTATCTTTCTTTCCCTTGGGCTTAGCACGATATCTACTATTTGCTAGATAGTCAGGAAATATTTGTTGAATGAGTGAATGAATAAATTTCACTTTGTGAAGATTCTTAATTCTCCCATAACTGAGACAAGCTAAATGCTGTGATCACTATTATTTATAAATAATATTGTGTTCCTTCTCTTCCATTAGAGTTTTCTCTAAATCATTGCTATTTAAAGTGTGGTCTTCATAATCTCATTGACATTACCTGGGAGCTTGTTATAAATGCATAACACCACCCTCTACCCTGTACTTATTGAATGAATGTGCATTTTAATAGGGTGATTCATATGCACATTAAATATTGAAAAACATTGCTCCAAAATATATTTGAAAAGCGAAGTCACTTGGGAAGACCCATCAAACAGGAAACTTATGACAGAGTTGAGTGAAAAGCCAAAGCAGTTGCTGAGAAACCATTATTCAACGACAAACATTATTCTACAATATCAGGAACAAACCATTAATTCACTTAGTCAACAGATATTTCCCAGAATTAGCCATGTGCTAGAAACAGTTCTAGGTGCTATGTTAAGAATTATCAATCAGAGAGTGGACTAAAATAGAGTCTGGGAACTCACAGTACAGTAAGCTGTTCCTTTTCTTTTGAAAATCTCTCCAGCTGTTTAGGACTGTGGTAGGGGAGTCATAGTTAAATTAGCTAGATAAAGAGGCTCTTTTTTATTTGAATATTAATAGTTGAAAGTGAAGGGAGGGTAGGCAGAGAGAGAAGAACTCTTTTCATAATAGGAGGGATGAGGGATGGCAGTTAATTTTATGTATCAACTTGATGGACCACAGGCTGCCCTGATATTTGGTTACACATTATTCTCAGTATATGTCTGTGGCTGTTTCTGTATGAGATTAATATTTGTATCAGTTGACTGAGTAAAACAGATTGCCCTCCCCCATGTGGGTGAGCCTAATTCAATCCATTGGAAGTTTAAATAGACACAAAATCTGAGTAAAGGATAATTTTCTTTCTCTCTCCTACTGTCTTTGAGCTGAGACATTGATCTTCTCCTGTCTTTGGACTCAGATTCAAAGTGGAACTATAGCATCAACTATCCTGGGTTTCCAGCTTGCCAACTGTAGATCATGAGACTTCACAGCCTTCATAACTACTGCACAAGCCAATTCCATATGTACATATTATATGTGGAATATATGGACAGCTCTAGCAACGGCTATAGTTATAGGTATATACATACATACATATCTCTTATTGATTCTGTTTTTCTAGAGAACCCAGACTAATACACCAGATGAGCATGGTTAGTTTGCTTTCACAGAGAATTTGGGATGTAGGGTAATCAAAATTTGTCAGTTAAATCTTTTGACAACGATTTGAATGAAATTAAAATGAGGACCATTGCTTTTTAGTTCTTTCACTTGCCATGTAACACCACAATACAGCAATTCGTGAAGAGCTGGACAAAGAAGACTTTACATTCAAAGAAACAATGTTGACCACATTTATATAGACAGTTTAAACCTGCACTGTCTAATATTGTATCCTTATCTGACCACTAACCTTATGTGACCATTTAGATTTATATTTAAATTGATAAAAATTAATAAAATAAAAAATTCAGTTCCTTAGTCACATTAGCCACATTTTGAGTATTCAATCGTCATATGTGGCTAGTAGCTGTCATACTGAACGTGGCAACATAGAACATTTCCATCACTGCAGAAAATTCTGTTTGACAGTACTGATCTAAATCATTAATGAGGGGCTGGCCCCGTGGCTGAGTCATTAAATTTGCGTGCTCCGCTGCGGCAGCCCACGGTTTCTCTGGTTCGGATCCTGGGCACGGACATGGCACCGCTCATCAGGCCACGTTGAGGCGGCATGTAACATGCCACATGCCACAACTAGAAGGATCGACAACTAAAATATACAACTATGTACTGGGGGAATTTGGGGAAAAAAGCAGAAAGAAAAAATAAATAAATAAATCATTGCTGAGAGTGTGAGCACCAATGGCTTTCTTTGAAAATGTGGTTTGATTTAAAATCTGAAGAATAATGAATAAGTCCCCCCAAATTTGTCTTGGTCTGTCTATTTAGGGAAAGTGAAATATCTACAAATGTTTTTGGCTTGAAATGTGAAACATAGAAGCATGTCATATAATTTAAATTGAACTGTTTTTTGGTGTCTCAGTTATTCCTCACCAATTGACCACAAACTGATATCATTTTTTTCACAATTTTATCAAAAATGATGGAAGGAATAACTAATAAGAATTGTAAATATGATAACCACTTATATTACTTAAACTGACGTAAGTAATACATGCCAGTTATCAAGAATTCTTAATAGTTTTTCAAGAATTCTTTAAACAGGACGAGCCTTTAATAGTGATGGCTCTTGTATTTTAACGAAGGGAAACTGAATGTCAGTTGCGTCTCACCTCCTTTCTCGCTCCAGCAATGCAAATATTAGAAAGCATCCCCTTCAAACTTCAGGGCTTGTAAAGTAAATTACAGAATTAGACAAAGGAGTAACAAAAGACAAGTTGTGTAATTAATGATAGTTTCAGGAAGCAAGTTTCAGAGTCCTTTCTTAACTATAGCATACATTCTACTCTCAATTTTGGAAGACAGGGACAAAAATCCTAATTGGATTCCTTAAACATTCTTCATAAATTGTTTCCTACAGTGATACTTTAACAAATTCTGATGTTTTATCCAGAAATACACACAATGCTAAGCAGGAAAATGTTTTCTAATTCAAGGATTTTTTTTACTTTTGGATACAATAATGATCAATCATTGAAAGTTTATTTTTAAAAGTGCAAAGTCAGTTAAATGGCACTCCATTTCTTCTTTCCTTTTGAGTGAGAAGTGATCTCAGCAATCTCTAATTCCTTATATTTCTGATGTGGAATGAGCTATAATTGTTAGTAACTTCATAGTAGTTTCTATACCCAAATGCTCTTTTTCCATTGTATCTTATCACAATTCCTCTTTGTAAATTTTAGACCACAAGCTTTCTCCCTATCTACTATGCAAAGCACAGCTGTAATTCTTAAAGTCATTCATTATAGATTTATTACCACTAGCCTCCATTTATCTAGAGACTTAAATACCATGCCTTCTTCTGCTGCATTTCTCAAGAACTCATTACATTTCTTTTATTTGTTTGGCACATTGATCTCAGTTCTGGTCCTCACTTCCAGGTTCTGCCCTTTTACTACCCAATCTAGCTAGAACAGAAGAAAGACTGGCAACTTTCATTTAACTGTCAGGTCCTTCTGAGGTCCACTAGCTGCAGTAAAATGACTCTACATTGTATTTAAGGAACCATGAAGACAGTGAGGCCAACAAAAAAAGTTTTCATGCCCCTAGAGCAAGAGGTTGGTCTCATCTTCTATTAAAGCGATTTAACAGCCCACAACAACTGCCAGACATGGAGGGGAAAGGTGAAATGACAATGTAACTGAACTACTCACCTCTCATAATGACGCACCTGTTCAAAATACATAGAGTGTTCTTTTCCTTCTACAGAACTCACAAGGCAAAGGTGAAGCAAATAGTGAAATAAAGACTCAGTTAAACAATGCATGTTCTAATTGGAATAAGAAGAAAAGTAGATTAGAGAGAAACAGGAAAATGATGGGAGGTATTTCAGCAATTGAAATATTGTTCATTAGTGAGAATAAAAAGAAGGACACAGCCTACCTACTGTTACAGCAATTAGGTTCCATGCAATTTGGCAAGAATAATATTAAGCAGTAGATGAATTTTCTGTTTGTTGTGTAAATACAATAAAATTCCTGTATTATTTCTACATAACATTGGAGTTTGACCCCTCTCCCAGGAGTTATATTCTCCTCCCTATGCTTGGATACATTGGCTAACAATTTTAAAAAAAGAAAAAAATAATTAGTAAGAAAGCAGTTAGCATGGCTGTGCTCTATAAACACAAATACACTCTTTTTCCCAGGAAGACATAACATCTCAGATTCGCTTCAATTTTTCATAGTTTTTCTCACTTCGTCTTAAAGCTGAAACAAAGAGTTCATTGAATTTCTTACACAAAAAAATGAAAGAAAGAGTTAATATACATTCAGTTTTATCTATACATATTTTAATAGGTGAACCACTAACCTTACAGTATCTACAGATCTACAAAAATTGCCACATTGGCCAACCTTAGTACTTAAATTGCACTACTTACAGGTTTGATTCTTTGGATTACAGAAGTAAGTTTCCAGTCACTTGTTAAAAAGCTGCTACTTTCAGGAGATGTAACTCATCTAGTTAAGCTATCACCACACAAGTGTATTTTGCAGAAATAAATTGCAGAAAATTGTGGGAGATATGATATAGAAAACAGAGGTAGGCTACCGAAGGGAAAATGGAAGCAGGGCCACCATTGGCTTGCCAGCTGGAAGGTTAGATGGATTTCTGCTCATAATTGAGCCCTTACCTGGGTGCCCTGATGCAGCGCACAATCCACACAACCTAGAACCACAGGTGGTGACCCCAGGGGAAGGGCTTGGTTTAGAGCTTGAGGTGCTTCCAGATGGGCTAAGCCAGAGTAGAAGTGCTGCAAATGGGGCTGCCAGGATACAGGGAACTGATATTAAAAATTGTCTTCCTTCAGTGAGAGGTAAAACAATAAATGGGAGAACTAATTTGGTAAATGAGAAGGTATCAAAGGTGGAGTTTTTGTTTGTTTGTTTTAATCTATGTCACAATTTTGCCTGGGGCTCATTCTGTGTTCATTTCCTTTGGAGCTCTCCCTAAGCAGATTCATCTAGGAGAGCTTTAAAGCACTCTGGCACCCTTTAAAACGATAGTATGCAGACTATGCCGAACATATGAATACTAAGAGTAACTTGTTATTAGGTTGAGTAAATGCATTTTAATCAAACCAATCAAAGTTTTTATTTTTCCCTTTATAAAAACATCTTGAAGCAGCTGCCTTTAGCTTGCCTAAACAAATGAAAAACACGTCTTATTTTGCTTATAAGGAAACATCAACGTTTGTGGCCGCATATATCTCTTCATTTGTATTATAAGCTTTATGGGAATTTTCTTTGGAGGATGAGAATTGACTATCATTTTTTTAAAAAGGAAGAAAAATAAAAGGTATTTTGTAGGGTAAATGGTATATGCCTGACCTTTTAAATATGTATCCAGAGATTTTGTATGGGTTATGCTGTTTATGACAGAAGTCTATCATACCACAAAAGTTAAGCGTGACTGGTGGCTTAACGAAGAGATTTGACCCCAAATTCCTATGTCCTTCTAAAAATGCAGTATACTTAAAATATCCCTTTAGCTCTTGGTTTGAATAATAGAAAATGTTTATTTTATTGGCCTGTAGCTATATAAATACAGTCAACATTATTTGCCCTTTAAAATTCTTAACAAGAAAACCATTCATCTAATTTATACTGAAGCATTGTACAATAGGCTTAGTATATAATCATCTGCTAGTACCACAATAAACAGCTACTACGTATTCATCAGAAGTTATTATTAATCATCAGCTTCTTATAATGGCTATGCTTATGTCTTTCTAACAGCTTCACTCTGTCAATGAAGTTATTGTGGACTGAGCTAAGAATTTCATTAAGTGCCTGTTTTTTAGAGGGAAGATTTTTGTGAAGAACATGCAGACATATGCACATAAGCAATATATAATTGCCTTATTATTTCACTGCCATAATTCTATTTTAGAGCTGGCTTTAGATATCTATCTTTAAAATTAACCACATTAGAGAAAGCCTGAGATTTATTCCCTTTTAAAGTGCATCAAAATATCATATAAAATAGAAAAGTCTTATCAGAACACTAATTCTGCTTTAATTTGAGTCACAATCTTTATCCCTTTTAGTTGTATGCCAGCAGCCAAATTGAGGGGAAGGACGTGAATGCCAGCCAATGCATTTCTACCCAGTGAATTAATATAGCCAATGGAGATAAGATTTTAGAAGGAAAAAAAAAAGTTTTGTGTATATTAATGAGGTAAATTTGGACAGGAATAAAGAATTTCATTCCATTGATTAAAGTCATACCTTTTGGTAAATATGAAAATGCCATTTCCCAAATCACTTCATATAAGGATCAATTCTGTATTGAACATCCTGATAGGTACTGTGTGAAAGGATAGAAAAAGATATGATCTAGGCTGTTCCTCAAAAACCATGCATCTTTGCCATGGACACAAAACTGATTTTACATATATATCATATATCATAAATGATTAAATGACATACAAGAGAGTTTCTATTATATTTCTAAATTTATAAACAAATCCAATGTCATGAGAGTTTGAAAAAAGAAAAAGTCATTGGGTCTGGAATCATTAGGAATGGTAGGTGTATGGGGTAGATGGGCATCAATTAATTAAAAGCTTTTGGATGGATAGAAAGGAAAACCCTGGACAGAACCAAAGAGTCAGGAGTAGGAATCTCTCTGATGTAAAGTACTGTGAGGGACAATAAGGTGACTGGCCAAGTCTGCCAGAAGTTAAGCAGTTGCAGGCTTATCCTAGAAAGTTGTGAAAAGGAGAGACCCCACCCTACCAAAAAGAGAGAGAGAGAGAGGGAGAGAGAATTAAAAGCCAAATTTTCTATTATTTTTTCACAGCCTAATTAAAAAGATAAATTAAAATTTTAAAAATTAGAATGAGAGACACTAGTAAGAAAATATCTACATTCTCTTTTACTTCTAACAATACATTATTTGGATTATTTTCTTACCTTTCTAATGACTTCTTTATCACTGTTTCTGACTGTTTTTCTTCTCTAATAACCAGTACAGTTTTTCAAAACTTGATTCTCATTGATCATTCTTTTTGCATTCAAATTTTCCTCCTAAAAAAGTCTAATCATTTTCATTCCTTAAATATTCGTTTCTATTTTTTTCTATGAATCTCTAACAAATTTTTTTTGAATCTCTAATCTGGCATCTTCACTCAAGCTCTAGTTTAAATGCCTATTCAGTGGACATTTTCAAATGGACAGAATGCTTCTATATGGATGGGCTCTCATTGCCTCTAATTCACCAGGTACAAAATGAAAATTACTATATTTCCCCAATGCAATTCAACAGCTCAATTTCTTTATTTTTGTCAAGTTTTCTGACATTTTCTTTTTCTTTTCTACTTGAATTTATTGAATGATACTTTCCTGTACATTCCTGTATCATGCTGTATCTCCAATGAATCTATTATACCCATCCTGGTCTAGGCCTGCCCAGCACTAGTCCTATACAACTCACAACATCGTATATAATAATGGAAATATGACACTTTATTAAAACATTCTCCACAAATTTTTTATCAAAAGAGAAAATCTGAACACAAAATAAAAAGGTAAAACTTTTTAAAGATAATTTTCTTATGTCAATGGCTAGCTTGATTACAAATTGCAATGAAGTGAACAGTTTTGAAAAAGTCAAAGCCCATACAGACACTGTTACATTCACATAGACTGCCACTTACAGACTTTCTTAAACTTTCAACAAAATTGAGTGAAATTAATTTTTTTAAACTTTGGAAAATGTTTTGATACTCATATTATGGTATCAACATGTTTGACATATAATTCTCAAAGATTGCTGAACAAAGGATCACTCATAGCCAGTATCACAAAATCTTTCAAAATTAAAGGATTATATCTGATCAAAGCGTCAATATTAAATGTGCGTACAGAAAATAAATTTTCTAATTTTTGCTGCTCTGTTTTGAGGATATTCCTACATACTTACCAATGTGCTATCAAAGAAACTGAGGTGTGATAGTCATCCAAATTTGGCTTAAGTCAACTTCATTCCCTCTTTGCATGTAGCACTAGCAAATGACAATTTGTAAACACTAATTCTTGGATTTTGGTCTTATTTTACATAACAGTTTTCATAGTATGTTCAAAAGTCTCAGTGTTTTCAAATCAAAATTAGGGCCCCTGCTTAGAGAAAATCGTTATGTATTAATAACTTTTATAAAAGCAGGAGAAGTTTTTAAAAAAATCAATCTTGTATGTAAAAGAAAAACAAAACAAAACAAAATTTGATAATTTTCTTCTCTCCTGTTGTGTTTTTTTTTGTCGATAAGGCTATCTAAACGGTACCTTTACAAGAAAGAAGAACTTTGTGAATGTATAAACACTTTGCAGATTAAGAATTATCCATCTACTTTGAAAGCGAAAGTGAAAATTTATCCTGAGTTTGCTGTAAATCAAGTACTACAGGAACTCAGTATGGCGCAAGTCATTGAAAGTTCTCAAACTCAAGACAAAAATGTGGCGTGTTATCCGTTTTTCTCACAGCATCAAAAGTGTAGTAACAAGATTCCTTTGTTTTTCCCAAGAGAAAAAATTAAAGTGGAAAGTGACCACTGAAATATATTAGTAATATGAAATGTTGGCCCAAGAGCAGAGAAAAGATTTGATAGTAAGGAATTGAACTGAAATCACTACCAAACAGTTCTCCAAAGTTTCATGGTCCCATTCTCGTGGTCATTCAGCTCCCTCATATTTTCCTACATATAGAAAACACATATGTTCCTAACCCAAGTCCCTATTATCTATTACATTGGATATATTCTCTCTTAGGAAAATTACCTATACTTAATTCACAAATGAATACCCATTATTTAGCCTTTAAAGCTTAATGTGTTTGGGCAAATGCCTACTGGTACAGTGTAAGACACTCTATGAAATAAATGAGTTCTCATTACTAGACAAACCAACAAAGCAGTGATGACTGAGTTTCAGCCCCAAAGAAATCAGCAACCCTCTTTGCCAGATGTGCACAGTGAACAAATCATATTATATCTCCAGCAATGGACTGGGAAATCCTTAGCAATGAATAGAAGCTTGGCAGTTTATGCTGCTCATTAGGAAACAATGGCCAATGCCCCTGCTGAAAGAGTAGCCAGTTGAAACAATATGACTTAGTATATGTGAGAAAAAAGCATCTTCTAAACAAAACAAACCATGCATGTCCTTTTAGCGAGAGGCATAGCTCCCTCATCAATGACACAAGGCTCTAAGCATTACACTCAGACACAGGGAACATTTTTATTATAAAATAATTTAAAATAAAAAATGTAGAAACTCAGGCATTCAAGAAAGTGATTAGAGAATGCAGCAGTTCTGTTAAAGGATTTTTATTTCAACATTTTACAGATTTATAAATAGGTAAGGTATTGTGAAACTACTTAGATCACGTAACAAGAAACCCCAAAAGGGTACTCATTATTTATTCCCAAACAAAAAAGACTAGAATAATACTCTACAGGTGAATAAAGTTAGATTAATTTTCAGATACTTTTTGACATATCCCAGAGCCTCACTCCAATATTGCCCTTGGTGAATATGGTTTTTTTGCACATAATTAACTGCCTTCAAAGTAAGAGATGAATAAAAATGCAAATAAATTCCTTGTTAAAACACATTGATTTAGTACTCTTTATGACCCCCTCCTAGGTTTACCCTTGTACGAACGTTACTATCATCAGTATATTATACTACTTTGCATGCTACTTTTTTCATTTTCCAACTGTAGACTTCTTCTTGTACTACGTCCTTATAGATGTTTAACAACCTTAATATATTATCCCCCAAATATACCAATATTTTCTAACAGTCCAGGAAGTTAACCTTAAATTTTTCTCTCTCACCCACGACACGTGAATCTGTCCCTAAGGCTTTTCTATGTCACTTTCCAGCTGTCTCAGATGTGCCTGGCACTGTTCCTCCCAGTCCCCATTGCCCCTCATTCAGCACATATCATCTCTCACCAAGAGCACTGAAAGAGTGCTTTATCGGCTTTTATTTTGTCTTCAGTTTCAGTCAGCCCTTCCAATCCATTCTTTGTGCAGCTACTAGAGGGACTGCCTATTTCATAATATTTAAAATGCCATAGATTATAAATTACAGTGTTATTATGAGGAACGAAGAAAAAAATATGCTGTCGATTAAACGACAATACAATATATTCTAATTGCCTAGAATAGTTGTTTATACTTACTGAGATATTTTGAATGCATTTAGTTATATATTTTTATCATAGTTCACTTTTGAGTGTGAAAATATATGCAAAAACAATTGGTTATGGAATTCCTAAATCGTCTTCACTTTTACAGTCCAATTCTTCTGAGGCACCTTTCAGCTCGCGGTTTTTGAATTGTTTTTTTTCCATTCAGTATTGTCGCCTGTGCTATCAAGATCACTGGCAGTGTGGCATTCAAATCTTAAAATCTTAATAGAATTTTTTTATATGTTGATTTTGCAATGTGTGAGGAGGTACATAGTTTTTCAAAATTCTTTTAGGGGATAACTAAGCAAATGTCAAAAAAAGACCACTACTTTAAATATAAGAGTCAACCTGGGAATTAGATTATTTTAGTGAGATAGTTCTTGCCAATCCCATTTCCTGGACTAGATTCCACTCCCATTTGCCCAGGCTATTGTTGGGACTCCAATTACATGTAAACATAAATCCTTGATTTCTGTAAGATAGTTGGGGAAATTAACAGCTTTTCTTCATGCAAAGCATGCCTAGTTCCAAGAACCAGCACACAAACAACTTTTATAACGTAACTCTTGTATGAGACTAGTTGTTTTGTGTATCAAAAGCTTAGAAAATGTCTCCATGAATAAGATCACGCTGTCTTGTAAAATTTCACATCTCTATTTTGAGAGGACAAACACCATGTGCCCAATCAATTATTAATGGAAATTATGCTATAAGTCAACATGTCGGTTACTTTAATTAAAATGAAATATTTTAAAGAATTTTTACATTTTCCATATTTTAAAACAAGAATAGTATCATATTCAATCAAATATTAAGCTCAAACCTTATTATGCAAAATAGCCAATTTTCTTACTTTTTCTCTCCTTTGTTAATTTCATTGCCAAATTAAAAAATAGTTAATAGTGACTATTTTAATCTGTATCTTTTCATGTCAAATATATCCTCTATAGTGGAAATAAACAGAGTGAAAGTTGCCTGGTAAATTAATGACTTAGTCATATTTAACTTCCATAGTTAAACAAAAACAGCACTCATATCAATAAAATTGAAACCAGCATATAAAACTATGTTGCCAAGTTTTTAGCAAGTGTTCATTTTTAAAATGTTGACTTTGATATATAATAGCATATGTTTATGCTTTCAAGACAAAGTTCTTTTTAATAGCAGATGCAGTTAAAATTAATAAAAATGTTTACAAATATCATCAGTTGGGAATTCTCAAGACTGCATTTTCTCAAAGACTCTGAAATGCATTATTGAATTAAAATATGAAAATTGTTTTTCATTACAAAAGCCTTACTAGTTCTTTTCCTGGTGGAGCCCGGGAAAGAGACTAGAATTATTTAAGCAATATGAGTAGGTGTTTGGCATTTTAATACCTGATGAAGACTTATCTGACATAAATATACAAAATAAGTTAAATGGAAGAGAATCTGGAATCATAAAAATGAATAACATATATAATACAATTAGTGCTAGAAATAATGAGGTGCTAGAAACTAGAGTCTAGCAAGAAAAATGATATATTGTATATATAAACGATATGTAATATAATAAATAACATATATAAAATTGGTAATTGAAGATATGAATATAAATTCAAGTGAAGATATTTGAATATACAGTAAAATTACAAGGTTAATGCTTGATTTTGGTTTTGAGTTATAAAAATAGAGAAGTTGGAGGTCTTTTTAGGAAAATGATTATTTCAGTTGTCTATATATTCAATATTTTATTTTTTAATGGTGTAACCTTTATGATTTTAATTCACAAATTTTTGTGCTAAGTGCTAGAAATTCACATCTTAATGATAGCCAAAAAGAAATTTTTAACAGATGAAAATGGTTCTAGAAATATAAATTTGAAGGTGGAGGATCTGAAAATAGGAAGAAAGCTAAGCTAGTCAAACGATAAACAAATAAAGATAAGAGGAAAGTTTTGATGAAATCCTGAAATGCAGAAAACAAATGGTAAGAATAGAAATAAAATAAAGACCGTTGCTTTTGACAAAGTATGGGGTCCACAACACAATAGTAGTGTGACCACTCTGAGCCTGAATAAATAAACAAAATGAGGATAATAAAAAAAGTTGTTCTGAGATTCAAACTAGGTATTCCACTAAAGTGTTAAGCATAGTGCCCAGAAAATAAACTCTCAGAAAATATTAGGTTATTTTTACAGAGGTTGATTTCAGTAAAGCAGTTAGGAAAAAGTTAAGTCAGATTTCATCACCTATTAGATTACAGTCATGTATTGCTTAAAGACAGGGGTCTGTTCTGAGAAAAGCATTGTTAGGTGATCTCATCATCATGAAAACATCATAGAGTGTACTTACACAAACCTAGATGGTACAGCCTACTACACACCTAGGCTATGTGGTACTAATCTTATGGGACCAACGTCATATATGTGGTCTGTCATTGATCTAAATGTCATTATGTGGTGCATGACTGTATTTTAAAATTCTTGTTTTTTGGGGGTTTTTTTTGAGCAACATTAGCCCTGAGCTAACTACTGCCAATCCTCCTCTTTTTGCTGAGGAAGCCTGGCCCTGAGCTAACATCCGTGCCCATCTTCCTCTACTTTATATGTGGGACGCCTACCACAGCATGGCGTGCCAAGTGGTGCCATGTCCGCACCCTGGATCTGAACCGGAGAACCCCAGGCCACCGAAGCGGAATGCGTGCAATTAACCGCTGCACCACCGAGCTGGCCCTGTATTTTAAAATTCTTGAAATACACAAATAAATATTGTTCTTATTACTAGTGACATTGCGGAAGATTCAGATGTTTTATAGGAAACTTGTACAGGCATAAAAGTCTTTGATAGCGTTTCATAGGACTGGTTTAATATATAGAATAGGATCAATTGGTTTATTATATAGAATTAAATACTTAATGACTCCTAATATTAAACCAGACAGCTGCTATGGTTTTATCATCTCAGTAATAATAAAAATTTGGAGAAATATAAATCAAAATCAGTAAATCAAAAATTCATCTTCAAACATCTCTATAAGACACTATTAGTGTTAAGATCTTGGCTCTGTGGCCAAACTATCTGGCTCTGACACTGGATTTTCCATTCTGACTCTGAGAGTATTAATGGTCAAACTATAAGTAATAAAAATGTTCACACATATTCCTTCCAATTTAGAGATTACATAAAAAACATTAGTTTGCAATTCCTCCTCCACAACTCCACCCACAATGACTCAATATCCTAGATATGCTCATTATTTTCCCCGTCATTAGGACACAATTCTCTCTAGATCATGGAAATTTTGTTTTCTCTCCCACATCTTCTCTATCAGATTTTATTTTCCAGATACTTAAAAAGAAACCCTGCTGAGTTATATTAATGACTTAAACTCTTATGCTGTATTAATACTTGCAAGTTGTACTGAAGTTTCTCCATTTCCTATCATTTGAAAAAACACCCATCAATCATTCCCTTTATTGTTTCCACTTAAAAAGGAAAAAGAAAAAAGGAAGTAATCACCCTATATTTAAACTAGCTTAAATTATAAGTTATCTGACAGATGCCAACAGGTTAACATTTAAGGATGGTATGTCAGCCTTCTTCACTGTTGTGTTTTGCCATTTATAACGGATAGACATGACATATCAAAGGAGTATGCTCTTTCTTAACACAAAAGACAAACTTCATCCAGAATACTCAGGAATGGGAATCATGACAAAGGTTATACTTAAACTCGATATTTCACATTGTGTTCCTTTTGGCCATGTATCATATTCTACCTTGCATTATAATTTTCCTGTCTATCTATCTCTTGATATTAACTAATTACATAGTTTTAATTCTTTTCCTCTTTGTTTACCCCTGGAACCTACTGCAATATCTTCTGCATAGTCAATGTTTGGTAAATATTTGTTGAATGAAGCGAGAAGTGGTATGCTCATACTCGTGCTGGCTGACAGTTTACAAACTAAGCTGCATGTTCCCTGAAGGCAGGAACTACATAATTTATTTCTGCAGTAGCCCTGGCATCTCATGGACTGTTAGCAACAAAGAGGTACACCATGAATATTTTCTGCAGAATAAATAAGTACTTGTTGGCAATAAAACACAGAGTCTTTTGAAAGTATTCATGGAAGTTAAACTTCAATAGGTAGATTAGATAAAATTTAAAGAGGTTTTTAGATGCCACATAAAAGATTATAAATTTAGAATTATAGATGCTGATTAATATTCCAGTTATGCCACTTAATGGATATATCAGGATAACAATCACTTCACCTCTATGAGCCTTACTTTTCTCCATTAAAATGAGAAAGGGAATAAGACCACCTGTTTAAAGTATAAAATACCAGAAGTTATTTCTAACCAGGCACCATACCTGAGCCTTTAGCAAGTTCATTCTACTTGAGGTCATTGGGCATGTGGTCAGACTAGTGAATACTCTTGGCATGAGTATCTTTACCTATTATCTTTCCCATAAAATTTATCTTCCAATGAGATATGATGTATGAGAGACAAAACAGTAACATAGAAGGGATTGTCTACATCTACGAAGACTGGTGTTTTTAGAAGTGCTTCAGATCATTCTTAAAAGTGCAAAGCACCACTCAATCATGACGAAAACGATCGAAAATAATCAACCTTTTCCAGAGATATGCCTGGACTCCGCAAGAATAGTTCAATATTGAAGACTCATTAGTCTCTCCTTTTGGCAGATCAGGGACTCAGATCAGCTTTGTTGAGGGGAAGTCTATATTGTCAAGTGCACACACAGTGTCCACTATGGTATTTTGTTCATGAACTCATTAGGCAAGAGAGATGACTTAGGGAAAAAAAGCACACTATTATCCGCGAGATGGATCATCTTCTCTATCAGATTATTGATACCTTATACCAAAGTGGACTTTCTTCCTGGTGGGAATTTAGATAGGACAGGTATATCTCCACACTATGTCCATTCTAAAAAGTCTATCTATAATACTATTTTCAAGATCTCCTTGGAGAATATTCTTATCTTGTGTTTTTTCCAAGTCTGTCAGGGACTTGGATAGCAGCCAATTCATTAGCCACTGCTCATAAATCATTGTGGCTGCATATATCAGGCCATCTCTACCTCTACAGGAAGTGAAACAGCAGAAAAACTTCTTTCACTACTGTTTTCAAGGGCTGTCTCTGAGCACAGCTGTAAGCAGTGGCTGTCTACTTCCAGCCAGTACCAGTGTATCTTGGAGATCTAATAGAAAACCACACTCAAACTATTTCTTACTCCATTAGCTGGTCATGGGATACTCCTCATGAGGTCATATCTGTAGGTGAGGGAGAGGCAGTGAAGCAGTAGGAGCAGGTACCATGGGAGTCTGAATCATCTGTTTGTATAGTTTATTTGTGCCTTCCCAGACCTATGTGGCCAAGTCTAATATATACCACTTCCATCTTACAATGGAATGCTACTGTGCACATCCAATTTTATGGTTCAGTGGATCGGATTACACAATTCATGATGTGCAATACAAGTTGCATAGTTGTGGTATTCCATGAACAGGTATCCACTCTACAAACTCTCAGTAACAAGGCAGAGCTACATTTCAAATGGAGAATCGTTATTGGTAGATAAATGCATGGCTTTATTCTAAAACTTTAGAGGTCTATGCTGTTATCCTTTTAGCACAGCTTTCCAGAAGTTCCATACAAGTGATCCATCTGCCACAATACTTCCAATACCATTGGGTATACTAGGTCATAAAGCCCAAGTGGCTGAGCAATTGGAACCATAGTCTATAAGTGAAGGTGAGTCTTTTCTTGCTTGGAGATCAATTCAGTGCTGAGCCTTGTAGGTAAGCCAGTAAGTCAATCACAGCAGAATTCCTAAATGTGGCATATGTTATCTTCAAACTATGAGGCACACCAAGCTTGTGCCTCTTCATTTGTGTCAGGGGTGCAAGGTGCAGCAATGTATTTCACACTTTAAAGTAAATTGTTTTACTTACCCCCAGATAATTAGGGAAAAAAAGCACACTATTATCCACGAGATGGATCATCTTCTCTATCAGATTATTGATACCTTATACCAAAGTGGACTTTCTTCCTGGTGGGAATTTAGATATGTTATCTTCAAACTATGAGGCACACCAAGCTTGTGCCTCTTCATTTGCGTCAGGGGTGCAAGGTGCAGCAATGTATTTCACACTTTAAAGTAAATTGTTTTACTTACCCCCAGATAATTAGGTTGAAACGTCACCTATGGGGCAGGGCCCTAAGACACCTAGAGTTCTTGTCACTTCCTGTTTACTAGGTAGGTACTATTAGCATAACGTTATCAACATAATGGATGAGCATCACGTTCTGTGAGATATCAGGGAGCTCTACATCTCTCCAGCCTACATTCTGACAGAGAGCAGGGTCTTTGATGCAGCCTAAGGCAAGACTGTTTTCCCTACCACTACATCTGATCATCTATATTGGTAAAGATAAGAAGAAAAAGCATTTTTTTTCTGGTTCAGGAAGTGGATAATGGACACTAGGGACCATGTTTATTTGCTCCTATAAAGATATCACATTTGGAACTGGAGCTGTGAGTAGCATCACCATTTGATTGCATTTGAGATCATCTATGGTCATTCCCCATGACATTCTTGGCCAAATATGGAGGGAAAATGGAAATGGAATATGGATCATCACATCTGCATTTTTAATTCTTTAATTTTGGTACTTATTGCTGTAATTTCCATAATGGATACAGTATTGCAATCTTCAAAGGGGGTAAATGTGGCAGGGTTATTTCAGAGATTTATACTAGGCCTTTCCTACCATAAAAGTCCTCTCACAACTTGGGGAACTCATGTGGTTTTCTTCCAGTTTTACCCACCTACATGTTGGGAATGGAAACATAACCATTGGATTGGTCTGTGGTCCCACTGAGTCCACTGTAAGACTGACTTGAATCAGAATTTCATTGTCTTCTGACTCCATAAGTCCTCAAGGTGACCAGCAGAATACACAGTGTTTTTTCAGTTCTCTAGAGACTAACATCAATTTAGAGTCAATATACTTTGTCTCCTGTAAATTGTGAGCACTGCCCTTTGCCCACTATAAAGTCCCTCTGGAAAAGGCCAGAAAGAAGATTCATAGGATATACTAGTGGCCAAGATAGGCATGAATGTGTTCTGTTGTAAATGAATTTTATATGAAAAGACACATGTATCTTAGATTGAACAGTTATGAGAAGGATTATAATAGACATCAATTTACCTCAAATCTTTTTGACCTCTCTTCCAATATTGAAAGTTTTCCAAGGTGTAAACCTCATTATTCCAAAGTGAAATCTGTCAAACTACATTGTCTGGCTTCCTAGAAGCCAGGACGCTTTTGAGTGACTTGGGTTTTGGCAATCATATGCCAATGTTCAAGACATTTATTCAGAGTTAAGTTTTATGAGGAAAGAGGCAAACAATGAGCCATCTATTTTTTAATAGACTTTACTTTTTAGAGCAGTTTTATGTTCACAGCAAAATTAAGCAGAAAGTAGAGATTTCCAGCCCACATACATGTATCTCTTCCCCCATTATCAATATCTTCTCATCAGAGTGGTGTCTTTTTTAAGAATCAATGAACACATCATCACCCAAAGTCCATAGTTTACATTAGGACTTGGGTTTGCTCTTGGTGTGGTATGGTCTATGGGTTTGGACAAGTGTATAATAACATGTACAGGCCATTATAGTATCATACAGAGTAGGTTTGTTGCTCTAAAAATCCTCTGTACTCTACCTATTCATCCATTCCTCCCCAAACACCTGATCTTTTTATTATTTCCATAGTTTTGCCTTTTCCAGAATGCTGTATAGTTGGAATAGTACAGTATGTAGTCTTTTCAGATTGGCCTCTTTCATTTAGTAATGTGCATTTAAACTTCTTCCATGTCTTTTCACGGCTTGACAGCTCATATCTTTTCAGTGCTTATTAATATTCCATTGTTAGGAACATTCCATTGTCAGGTACCACAGTTTGTTTACCCTTTCATCTATTGAAGGACAACATGGTTGCTTTCAAGTTTTGGCAATTATGAATAAAGCTGCTGTAAATAACCATGAGCAAGTTTTTGTGTAGATGTAAGTATTCAACTTCTTTGGGTACATACCAAGAGGTGTGATAGCTGGATCATATGGTGAGAGTATGTTTAGTTTTGTAGGAAACTGCCGAACTGTCTTTCAAACTAGCTGTACCATTTTGCATTCTCATCAGCCATGAATCGAAATTTCCCATTGCTCTACACCCTCATCAGCACTCGCTGTTGTCAGTGCTCCAGATTTTGACCATGCTAATAGGTATCTCATTGTTGATTTAATTTGCATTTTCTTGATGACCTTTGATGTAGATCATCTTCTCATATGATTATTTACCATCTGTATATCTTCTTTAGTAAGCTGTCTGTTAAAGTTTTTGGCCCATTTATTAATTGGGTTGTTTGCTTTCCTATTGTTGAATTTTAAGAGATATCCATGTATGTTTGATAAAAGTCCTTTATCAGATATGTCTTTTACAAATATTTTCTCCTGGTCTGTGGCTTGTCTTTTCATTCTCTTGATGGTATCTTTCACAGAGGAAAGAATTTTAGTTTTAGTAAAGTCTGGCTAATCAATTATTTATTTCATGGATTGTACCTCTGGTATTGTACCTAAAAAGTCATCAGCCAATCCAGGGTCATCTGGATTTTCTCTTATCCTATCCTCAGGGAGCTTTATAGTTCTGTATTTTACATTTAGGTCTGTGATTTATTTTGAGTTACCTTTTGTGAAGGGTGTAAAGTCTTTGTTAGATCATATTTTTTGCATGGGGATGTCCAGTTATTATAGCACCATTTGTTGAAAATACTATGTTTACCCCATTGTATTGCCTTTGTTCCTTTGTTCAAGGATTAATAGACTAATTTTTTATGGGTTTATTCTTAGACTCTCTATTATATTTTTATGTTCTTTCATCAATACAACACTGTCCTAATTACTGTTGCTTTACAGTAAATCTTGAAGTCAGGAGTGCCAGTCCTCCAACTTTGTATTTCTCCTTGAATTTGGCTATTCCAAATCTTTTGCTTTTCCAAATAAACTTTGAAATCAGTTTGTCAATATTCACAAAATAATTTGCTGGAATTCTGATTGAGGTTCTGTTGAATCTACAGATCAATTTGGGAAGCACTGACATCTTGACAATATTGAGTCTTTTTATCCATAATGATGGAATATCTTTCCATTTATTTAATTTTTCTTTGATTTTTTTTATCAGAGTTTTGTACTTTTCTTCCTATATATCTTAAACATATTTTGTTAGATTTATATCTAAGTATTTCATTTTTGAGGTGTTATTATAAATGATATTCTGATTTAATTTCAAATTCCACTTGCTCATTGCTGGTATAAAGGATAGTGATTGACTACTGTATGTTAACATTATATCCTGCGAACTAACTATAATCACTTATTAATTCCAGGAGACTTTTTAGCTAGTCTTTCAAATATTCTGTATAGACAATCTTGTGGTCCACGAAGAAAGACAGTTTTATTTCTTCTTTCCCAAACTGTATACCTCTTATTTATTTTTCTTGCCTTATTGCATTAGCTAGGACTTCCACCTCCCTTTTGAAAAGCAGTGATGAGAGGGGACATCCTTGCCTTGTCCCTGATCTATGTGAGAAGCTTCAGGTTTCTCACCAGTAAGTTGAAGTTAGCTATGGGTTTTTGTAGATATTCATTATCAAGGGGAGGAAAGCCCCTCTATTCCTAGTTCACTGGGAACTTTTGTCATTAATGGGTATGAGTCTTTGTCAAATGCTTTTTCTGCATCTACTACTACTATGATCATGTGATTTTTCTTCTTTAGCTTGTTGATGTGATAGATTACGTTAACTGATTTTTTAATGTTGCACCAGCCTTGAACACTTGGGAAAAATTCCGCTTGGTCTTGGTGTACACTTTACTGATCTTTTCAAAGTTGCAGTTTTTGGTTTTGTAATTTTCTCTATTGATTTCCTGTTTCCAATTTCATTTATTTCTTCTCTAACTTTTATATTTGTTTCCTCTGCTCCCTTGGATTTAATTTGCTCTTCTTTTTCTAGTTTCCTAAGTAGAAGCATTGATGATTGATTTTAGATATTTCTTCTTTTATTATATTTGCATTCCTTGCCATAAATTTCCCTGCAATCACTGCTTTCAATGAATTCCACAAATTTTGATAAATTGTGTTTTCATTTTCACTTAGTTCGAAGTATTTTAAGTTTCAGTTCAAAACGTATTATTCAGAAGTATGTTATTTACTCTCCAGGTATTTGGGGGATTTTCCAGCTATCTTTTAGTTACTGATATCTAGTTTAATTCCAATGTGACCTGAGAGAAGACACTGTATGATTTCTATTCCTTTAAATTTGTTAAGGTATGTTAGATGACCCTGTATGTGGTCTATCTTGGTGAATGTTCCATGTGAGCTTGAGAAGAGTATGTTTTCTCTTGATTTTGGACAAAGTCTATAGATGTCTATCACATGCATTTGAATGATGGTAATGTTGAGGTCAAGTATGTCCTTACTGATTTCTTGACTGCTAGATGTGCCCATTTTAATAGAGGTGTGTTAAAAGTCTCCAAAAATAATAGTAAATTTATCTATTTCTCCTTGCAATTATATCAGTTTTTGTCTCATGTATTTTGATCCTCTGTTGTTAGGTGCATACACATTAAAGACTGTTATATCTTCTTGGAGAATTGACCCATTATTCATTATGCAATGCCCCTCGTTATCCCTGATAATTTTCCTTGCCATGAAGTCTTCTCTGTCTAAAATTAATACACTACTCCTATTTTCTTTTGATTAGTGTCAGCATCTATACTTTTCTCCATCTATTTACTTTTAATTTGTATGTGTCTTTATATTTAACGTCAGTTTCTCATAGACAGCCTATATTTGGGTCTTGCTTCTTGATCCAATCTGACAATCTATGTCTTTAAATTTGTGTATTTAGGCCATTGACATTCAAAGTGATTATTGATATAATTGGATTAATATCTATCATATTTGTTGCCCATGTTCTTAGTTCTTATTATGTCTTCCACTTTTTTCTGCCTTTTTTGGCTTTAATTGAGAATTGTATATGATTCCATTTGTTCCCTTTCTTAGTATGTGAGTTGTATTTATTTTTTTACTGTTTTTAGTGGTTGCCCAAGTGTTTACAATATACATTTCCTGCTGTAAATATACCTTTACAGCTAACCTAAGTCCGCTTTGTTTTAACACTACACTACTTCAGAGGTAGTGTGAATACTTTATAACAACAAAATAACCCTAATTCCTCCCTCACATTCCTTGTATCATTGCTATCATTCCTTTCATTTATACATAAGCATACATAAGCATATATACACATATATACACACATAAGCATACATAACATAATACACTATTGTTATTATTTTGAACAAACCATTATCTGTTAGATCAATTAAGAATAAGAAAAATAAAAGTTTTAATTTCCCCTCACTTAATCCTTCTCTGATGTTCTTCCTTTCTTACATAGATCTGCATTTTTGACCTGTGTCATTTTCCTTCTCTCTAAGGAACTTCTTTTATCATTTCTGGCAAGGCAAGTCTACTGGCAACAAATTCTCTCAATTTTGGTTTGTCTGAGAAAATTTTTATTTCTCTTTCATTTTTGAAGGATAATTTTACAGAGTACAGAATTCTAGGTTGGTGGGGTTCTTTCTCTCAAGACTTTAAATATTTCATTCCATTCTCTTCTTGCTTGCATGATATATTAGTTAAGGTTCTCTAGAGAAACAGAATATATTTATATATATTTTATATATATTTACATATATACATAAACTTATTTTAAGGAATGGGTTTACACAATTATTGAGACTGAGAAGTCCTATGATCTGCCAGTTGCAAGCTAGGGACCTAGGAAAGCTGGTGGTATAATCCAGTCTGAGTCCAAATGCCTGAGAACCAGGGGAGCTGATGATTTAGATTCCAGTCTGCGTCTGAAGGCCTGAGAACCAGGAGTGCCAAGGGTAAGAGAAGATTGATGTTCCAGTTTAAGCAGTCAGGCAGGAAGGGCCAATTCTTCCTTCCCAGACCTTTTTTGTCTATTCAGGCTGTCAGGGAATTGGATGATGCCCATCCACCCTGGGGAGAGCAAACTGCTTTACTGAGTCCACCAATTCAAATGCCAATTTTTCATCCAAAAACACCCTCACAGACTTACCCAGAAATGTTTAGCCAAATATCTGGGCACCACATGATGCAATCAAGCAGAGACATAAAATTAACCATTACGCATGTTTTCTGAGAAATTAAAAGGAAGTCTTATCTTTTCTCCTTTCGAGGTAAGGTGCTTATTTCCTCTGACTTCATTCAAGAGTTTTTCTTTATCTTTGATTTTCTGCAGATTGAAAATGATATGCCTAGGTACACCTGGCACTTACCCTGTTTGGTGTTCTCTGAACCTCCTGGATCTGTGGTTTGGTGTCAGACATTAATTTGGGGAAATTTCGAGTCGTTATTGCTTCAAATATTTATTCTATTCCTTTCTCTCTTTCTCCCTCTTCTAAAATCACCATTACGTGTATTTATACCTTTTGTTGATGTCCCACAGTTCTTCAATATCCTGTTCTGTTTTTTTTTTTCTTTCCCTCTCTTTCTTTTCAGTATTGGGGGTTTCTATTGAGAGATCCTCAAGCACAGAGATTCCTTCCATAGTCGTGTCCATTCTAGCAATACATCCATCAAAGGCATTCTTCATTTCTGTGACAGTTTTATTTTTTTTAATCTCTAGCCTTTCTTTTTGGTTCTTTCTTTGAATTTCTGTCTCTCTGCTTACACTGTCCATCTGTTCTTGTATGCTATCTGCTTTATCTATTAAAGCCCTTAGCATCTTAATCATAGTTGCTTTATATTTCTGGTCTGATAATTCTAAACCCCCTGACACATCTGAGTCTGGTTCTGATGCTTGCTTTGTCTCTTAAAACTGTATTTTTGCCTCTTAGTATGTCTTGTAATATTTTCTTGGCAGCTGGGCATGATGTTCTGGGTAAACAAAACTGCCATAAATAGGTCTTTAGTAATGTGGTGGTGAGGTGTGGAGGAAAGGAAAGCATTCTACAGTCCTATGAGTAGGTCTCAGTCTTTTAGTGAGCCTGTGCCGCTGGACTGTTAACTTCATATGTGCTTCATGGTTACCCAACCCTTAGGTGGGACAGGATGACTAGAGTGGGCTGGAGTTGGTATTTCCCTTTCCCCAGGCAAGTTAGGTTCTGATAAATCCCCAGCAGGTTAGGCTCTTGTTTAATAGTTTCTCCTGTAAGTAGACTTTGTAAAGAAGAACGTAATCTTCCGCATATTTCTAATGGTTCCATTCCTCCTTCCCTCTTCTGGAAGCACAAGGGGATTTCTCTTCTACATTCCTATGAGAAACTGGTCAAGCTCCTGGAGGCAAAATTTATAAAAGTGTGGAGGCCACTGATGACTGGTGCTCCTAGAGATTTTAATCTCTCAGACTTCTCTAAACTAAGCATCCAGAAATTCATGAATTGCCATTCAAGTTTCCCTACCTCAGCTTTGGTACCCATTGAGGTTTATAGTCTTGGGTTTGTGCTCCAGTAAATTGTGATTCTCTGTATTCAACTATTGGTCTCTGCAATTTGGGGGGCTGTGGTTTGCCCTGTGACCTCATTTCTCTGCAGGATCTTTGAAGAATTGTCAATTTTTCCAGTTTGTTTAACTTTTCACTTTTTGTTAGGATGGAGTGGTGACTTCCAGCTTCTTATATGCCAAACCAGAGCCATCTATTTTTCTTGGGCTACTTATGGCAGGGAAAGCATATTCTGAAGTTGGTAGCTGGTGTAGTAGTTCCTAATTTAGCAGTGTCTGTATTGTGGTGGAAGTGGTGTGCTTCTGTCACTAGTAGCTGTCACTAGTTCTGTCCCTACTAGCTGTGATGGTTCTGTGATAGCCTCCTGAGTTAGAGCTTCCTGATTGTGGTGATGGAAGCAGCTTCTGTGGAGGGCTAGTGCCATAGTATGGCTCAAAGTCATCCCAGGGGCTTGGCCTAGAGTTTATCTCTTCAGTCCTCCCATGATTCAGTAACTTATGTTTTTATCCCTAATGATCTTCTTTCAGCTTAAATTTGAGTGAATTCTGTAGACTGCAAACAACAACACTAAATATTAAAGTAGCTATTTTTCCATCACTTCATATTCATTTGTCTAAGGGCTGAAAGTGACACAACAATGATTTTTCTGGCCACATGACCTGAAACCGTGTTAGATTGCATTAATATTTTCAAGTCCCATTTGAATTTATAATCAGATCTTTGTCACACTTTAGGAGGACATTAATAAACTGAAGTATATCTATATAATAGATACCAGGTTGAGCTCAAGATACGGTGTTTCAAGAAAAGTTGGGAAACTGGAAAAGTTGGGAAACTTAGTTCTATTTTAGCCTAAATAGAACTGAGACGAATTTCAGCATTTTTTAAAACTACTTGAAGAGCTGATATGGAGAATAAATGTACCTTAAACTTTGTGCTTTGATTGACAAAGAAGAATCAGTAAGGAATTCAGTAGGCTATGAGTCAGTCCAGGATAGGTACAATTTCTTTCTGATTCCTTACTCTAGCTAATCATAGTAGTCCTTAAATGTAGTACTTCAACATAAAAGAACTGCAAAAATATCCTAAATGAATTAATGAAGGGGTATATTTGGAATTTAACATAAAAATTGGATCTTTCAATAATCTTAGCAGCTGTTGCAACAGACTGCTGTTCCCAGAGAGTTGTTCCTGTCACTGTATATTTTCAAGCAGAAGCTTGATAATCACTTACTGGAGATACAGAGTAGATGCCTAAACTTGGTAAGACGTGCTTTAGATGATGTATAAGCCACTAGAGACTAGACAACTCACTTCCTGACTCCCACTCCAGTACTACTGGGGATCTCTGGGATGACCGCTAGAGAAATCTTGTAGTGAACAAACCCCACGTGCCTCATATCCCTGTTACCTTATTCATAATTCAGACTATGAGTATCCACAGTTACCCATCCTCATCTGTTTCAACCTTTCTACTGACGTCCTCTACTCTCACACAACATCACATTGATTTTCCAAATTTGTCACTAAATTCTCTCCATTTCCTTGACTAAAACAAAACAATAATTTTTCATAAAAGCAACAATGTCATTAACGCATAGCACCACCTGTTCAGTTTCCCAAAGGAGAATTCTGGAAGTTTTTTTATTCTTTCATATCCATCACCCACACATTAATTACCAAGTCTTATCTATTTCTTCCCTTCTAAATATCTCTGGATAACCATTCACATCTCTCTAAAAACATCGCTAGTTCAATGCACCATCATTTGTTACCTGAATTTTAGTAAAGAGCCTTTGAAGTGATCTCTCTTACTAGTCTTACCTTAAAAACAAACAAAAAACCTTTCTAAAGTGTAAATCCGATGATGTCACTCCTCTTCTACAGAAATGACTCAGTAGATATGTAAATCTTCCAATTTGACAATGGTCATATTTTGACTCCATTGTTTATATCTGTTGAAAGTTTTAAATGCAAGTGCTTTTTAAACAACTGTATTGAGGTATAGTTGATATGCAAAAAACCACACATATTTACTATGTACAATTTGATGTTTGACATAGGTATATATCTATAGCCCATCTCAACAATAAATATGTAAACATATCCATCACCTTCAAAATCTTCATGGCTCTTTATAATCCTAACCTCTGGTACATCTCTGCCCTGAGCCTCCTCCCGCCATGGCACTGCAACTACTGATCTCTTTTATGTCATTTTCAATTAGATTGAATTTTCTTAAATTTTACATAAATGGTATCATATACTGTACTCCTATGGTTGTGCTAATTTCACACAAAATAATTATTTGGGATAGACGCATGCATGCTGTTATATATAGCAATAGTTTATTCCTTTTTATTGCTGAGTGATAGTTCATTGTATGCATCTACTAAGGTTTGTTTGTCCATTACCCTGTTCTCAGACATTTGAATATTATCAACTTTGGCTATGACAAATAAAATTGCTGTGAATATTAATGTACAAGCCTTGGTATGGGCATACGTTTTCATTTCTCTTGTGTAAATAGGAGTGAAATGGCTGAATCATATGGTAGGAATACATTTAACTGGTAAGACTCTGCTCACTTTTTTCTAAAGTGGTAGTATCATTCTCATTCTTACCAGCAGTGCATGAGCGTTCCAAGTCCTCCACAGCCTCACCACACTTAACGTGTTCATCCATTTGAAATAAGTCTTGAAATCATGTACCTGTAGTTCTCCCAGTGTGCTATTATTTTTTTTTTAAAGATTTTATTTTTTCCCTTTTTCTCCCCAAAGCCCCCTGGTACATAGTTGTATATTCTTTGTTGTGGGTCCTTCTAGGTGTGGCACGTGGGACGCCGCCTCGGCGTGGCCCGATGAGCAGCGCCATGTCCGCCCCCAGGACTCGAACCAACGAAACACTGGGCCGCCTGCAGCAGAGTGCGCAAACTTAACCACTCGGCCACGGGGCCAGCCCCTGTGTGTGCTATTATTTTATAAAGCTGTTTTGCCTAATTGAACTTCTTTGCATTTCCATATAAATTTTCGAATTTATTTCAACAATGATTAGATCCAAAACTTTGATTTGGCTTTAAAAAATCTGCAGTACATAGTTCATTCTTCTTCCTTCAGACTCTGTTCTGATTCTGCCCTCCTCACCGGAGATTTCATTCGAGATTCCCTCAATATTATTTTTCACGTATTCAGGACTTGCCTATGATACGTATTTACTTAGAACGTTCTACCCTTTCCCTCTTTTTGTTGATGTTTTCTGTTTATTCTGCAGGTCTCAGCTTAAAGTAGTTTCCTCTGGGAAGTCATCCCTTACCGCTATCTACTCGCAAGAACAGTTCAAATGTCCCCAGTATTTATTGCCATAGTACCTTGCATTTCTTTATAAAATGAGGCAGCACATTATTGAGTGCTGCCTGGTTATTTTCTGGTTTCCCTTTCTAGATTTTGGAATCTAAAAGAGCATAGACTCCTCATCTTCATCATTCCACAGTTAGCACCCAACATTCCAACTGGTCTAGAGTAGATCTAAAACAATATTTATTAAGGGGCCTGCCCCTTGGCATAGTCATTAAATTTCTGTGTGCTCTGCTTTGGCAGCCCAGATTCATGGGTTTGGATCATGGGTGCAGACTTACACCACTCATCAGCCATGCTGTGGCAGTGACCCACATATAAAACAGAGGAAGATTGGCACAGATATTAGCTCAGGGCTAATCTTCCTCATCAAAAATAAAATAATATATATATAGAATTTAATTAAAGTTGTTTCTCATTCTCATTTCCAATTACATCATGATTAATACCTCAATAGTTGCACTGTTAGGATGACATTTCATTATCACTCAATTTCTCTCCTGATTAAATTAGGTAAAATAATGTGAAGTTTTGTCCACAGAAAATCTATTTTTCAAAAAAGACACCTGACTTGTTAAAGGGAAGAAATAGTTCTTGTTGTTTTAATTAGTATGTCTTCTCCAGATAGCAAAGTGATCTACGAGAATGCAAAGTATGGATTTTAATGAAATAGCCATTTCCAAAGGACCCTCCCTTTGGCACATATCTATTGGGCTAATCAGTGTTCCACAAGACTGCATGTACTAAGACTGTGCCACTGCTTTCTCCCCAGAGGTTTGTAACATCAATGAAGATCAATGACATCGATGTATGATTCACAAAAAAGCTGGTAATTTAAGCTCTAAATCTAGAGAAGAGAAAAGCAACGTGATTAAGAAGGGAAGAAAATTAACTTACCAATGTCTCTGAAGTCCTCAGTGTGTTCCTGCTTGTTTTTGAATTAGCCTCATTTTCACACACCCGTAATTCTCAATTGCCGTTATCCATGAAAGAATGAAGATGCAACGGCAATCTTATGAATGGAGGATTTGAGAATCAGAAAGTGCTGTTCGTCTTCATGTATCCAGAATATGTTTAACTGAGCTGAATCACAATATTACCAACATGTATTTAACCCAAGTCCTCAGCACCTTACTTGCTTGTTTAAATGTGTAGGAATGGTTTCTTCCGTCTTTTTCAAATATATTGATGAGCAAAGGCTTAATAAACTAAAAGTACAGTTTTAAGTCTGAGCACCAGCCAACATATAAACATTGATTTGTGGAGGGAGGTAGGCATTGAACTTGCCTTGTACCGCTGAAACCACTTCTCAAAATCAGCTATGGTTCTCCAACTCACAAAAAAACTGGCTTTTCTGAAATGATCACCAAGAACAGTGACTTCCAAATATTGAGCTTCATGTTTATTATCTGTTTTACTCAAAATGGCTGAGTTCTGACATCTGGAAAATAAAAGCAATATTGCTAGATCCTGGATACTTACAAACTATTTTTATTATGATATTTCTGGCAACACACACTGCATGCATATTCATGGCTTTGGAAATGCTTCCTATTTCTATAGATTCCTGCTTCATTTGCAGGTGTGATTATAGATTCATGAATGCAGCTAATCACTCCTAATATGTACAGCAATCCAGCCACTGCAGTGAAATTTTCCTTGATTTTTTGATGAAGTTATGGCCTTGAAGGAAGCTCGCTGAATGGTATAATCCATAATAGCCTTCAGGAAGTGAGAGCAGCATGTAAAAGTTGGTTCTTTTGGAGTTTACTGCTGATTACCCTTGAGAAGGACTCTAGAACCCTCCCTTGTACTCCCATTGGCCTCACCGTGCACACACGCGCGCACTCACACACACACACCCCCCTACATTTTCACATCTCCTACATCTTCCTTCTTAAAAAAAGAAGAGACAGCCCTGTTTCCTCAGTCTAAAATTGCTACCCTCTTTATTTGAGGAAGAATAGAAACTTGTGTCTTCTTGGGTTAACTAAAATTCTGACTCTGTTTCCATAAGGTACAACCAAAGCTATTGCAGGATGTGTGCAAACATGACCACAATTTATGTTTCCGCAATTGTTTCTTTTTTTTCTTTTTTTAAGATTGGCACCTAAGCTAACATCTGTTGCCAATCTTTTTTTTTTTCTTCTTCTTCTCCCCAAAGCCCCCCAGTACATAGTTGTATCTTCTAGTTGTGAGCGCCTATGGTTGTGCTATGTGGGATGCCACCTCAGCACGGCCTGATGGGCGGCACCATGTCTGCACCCACAATCCAAACCTGCAAAACCATGGGCCACTGAAGCAGAGCACGTGAACTTAACTACTTGGCACAGGGTGGTTCTCTTAATGTTAGCAATAAAAAACATAGAAATTTATCTTGCTTTTCCCTGATGATGAACGTATCTCAATAAAGAGGCAGTGCACATATAATTTTCCCCCTTTATCCAAATTACAATCACAATCTTTGAAACTTGTAGAATGAAACTTTGAACTTTTAGAATGAAATGCACCTCAACAAGGTAGAAATCAGTGTTCCAGTGTGAAAGGCAAATGAGAAGATTTTCTGTGGTTGTGTGACTTTCTGACACTACAGTGGACCCAGGAGTTTAGGGATGTTGCTCCTCCTGTTGGGTGCTGGGCAGCACCTGAACAGCACTGCTGCCAAAGGAATCACAGACACCCCAGACTCCGGGCTCATTAAAAGTAGCTCCAGGCAAGAGATGTCAATCTTCATAATTAAACAACTCTAACGATTGCTTCCCCAGGTGAGGTTTCTAGTCCTCTCACCTGCTTTCCTAGGTAGCTCAACCTGGCTTCTGTTCTGGGCTCCTTTTTTGACAAGTCCCTTGATCAAATTGCACTTGTCCATGGTTTTCCCCCACATCTATGCCTCCCGGGTTCCAGCATTCACTTAGTTCTTCTCTGTACTACTGGCTGATTTCAGACTTACCACCCATCCTGTATCACGCCAGAAATGATGCCTCCAATACAAAATCCTGGACAGAAAAACAGAAAGGTCATATGCCAAACCTATAGCCTTTTTGTTTCTGTATATTCTCATGGACTGTGACACAATTGTTGATTTTGTCATTTAGGGTACTGATTTTTTCATTTTTTCCTTATGTTCCTGGCACATATGTTTTTCATTATTGTAATTATTTAGAGATCAGAAAAACAGAACCAAAAATGTTTGTTAATTGCCTCAGAGTCACACAGCTAAAAATGATGGAGCCAAGTCTTGCCTCCAGAGACTGAATATTAAGTCACTTTATGCTCAATACGTTTTTATTGGATTGAAGTCAACTGAGTTAGTCAGAGGAGGTCAATAAGAAAAAAAGGAGTGGACGCTACTCAGTAAGGAAGGACAGTAAGCAGGAAGTCAGCATCGTCCAAGTCTGTCAGCCTATAGTCAGGTCCCGGGTACCAGGCTGTAATTGCACAGCAGAACCACTATCCCTGGGTTGGCGTGCTAGGAAAATTGAAGCTGACTTCTAGTCTACAGGAACTTATATGCCAAGCAGATCAATAAAAGACTCAGGTACTAAGGTAAAAAATAAGCCAGACGCTAAATTTCCTAAATATAGATGAGGTAAAGTCTACTCTAGTAGCAAGAATTGCTTTGTGATGAGTTCCACAGATTTGGAATAGATTTCTTTGAGCCTTTGTGCCTCAGATCAGGATTTGTCATTGAAACTGATAAGAATGAGACTGTGGTTGTGGAGAAAGGAGGGTTGAAAACACTGTTAACAAAAGCAGTTTGTACAATGTTATAGAGATTCTCCACAAGCGATAGCAGGTCTGCTAGAACGTGGGCTCCTTTGAGGCAACGGCAGTCTCTAATTCACCTTTGTATCACTCAGAGCACGTAGCTGAGAACTTTGTTCGAGTAGTTTGGAATGACTCCAAACCTGAATAGATGCCCAAAAGCCTGTGCTGGTAAGATACTTGGCACATCTCTGAAGTATATCCCAGGCTTTTTTTTCTCTTTTACTTTGCAATATAGTCATTTCAAACTTTGGGAACAGGGAGCATCTTATAATGTGAATTGCCATGATGCGCAAAGGACAGAGTAGAGTTGAGAGCTCTTATCCCAAGCCATGCTCTCCAAAGGCAGCTTCACATAACAGGTAAGAATATGGACTTGAAAGATAGATCACCTGGGTTCAAATCACGACTTCACAGGGACTGGCCACCAATATGACATTGGGGAAGTTTTTGACCAGTTTCCCAGTTTTCACAGCTGTAAAGAGGGAGCACTAAAAGCATCAGGGGTTTGTTCTGATCAAACGGGGTCTATATTGTGAAGCATTAAGCACCTGGTACATAGGAAGAGCTCTGTAAATGTTATCTTTTACCACAATAGGTACAAAATAGATGTCAGTTTGCTTACTTCCTCCCATCTTTGTATGCAAATATAAGACATAGAAAAATCTCTATAAATAGAGACATAAAAACAGAAAGAACAGGGGCTGGCCCCGTGGCCGAGTGGTTGGGTTCGCGCGCTCCGCTGCAGGCGGCCCAGTGTTTCATTGGTTCGAATCCTGGGTGCGGACATGGCACTGCTCATCAAACCACGCTGAGGCAGCGTCCCACATGCCACAACTAGAAGGAACCACAACGAAGAATATACAACTATGTACCGGGGGGCTTTGGGGAGAAAAAGGAAAAAATAAAATCTTTAAAAAAAAAACCAAAAGAAAAAAAACCAGAAAGAACAATATTTTCCCTAAGGAGAAAATATCTTGTTTCTCTTACAAGCATTCATAATTTTCATTGTTTATACAATGGACTGGGGATGAGAGAAGCCCATGAAGAAGCAAAAATCTCCTCTCTTGAGGAAATTGATGAAAACTTACTTTTCTCAGCTATGTGAATAATGAAGCAAACACTGAGTTAAATACCATTGGTTCATTACTGCCAACCTTGCAAGAACCTCCAGAAAAATGGCACTATGGACAATGAAATCTTTCGCAAGATGTTATAGCTTTCAGTGTAGGGGAAAATAACTATTTAATAAGTAGCCATATCTTTCAAAACAGAAGAAAGAAAAGATCATCATAGAAAGTGACACAATTAGTGTAATCTCTTAAGAAAAATTTCTTAAGAGTAATTTCTTAAGAAAAAATTTATATAAACTACTTACAATTCTCATTTCTCACCCCAGTTTTCAAAGGCCAATTGTGCAAATGAAGTAAAATACTGTTAATCTCTAAAATGTTTATGGATAATTTATTTTATAATATTAAAAATTTCTGACTAACTCTGTTGCTTCCTTTTCCCCAAAAATAAATGCCAGGCACTAGAAAAGATCAGCAAAATTTAAAAATCAACAAATAAACACATAAAAACACAAAGAAAGTGAGCCAGGAATCACTAAAAATTCAAAATGTACATTGTAAACTTTATAAAATAAGATACATAAATATATATTAAATTTATATATGAAATTGGAAATATAAATATATGCATGGAATTGAATACGTTTGATTCAATTATTTTAAAAAATGTGGAACCCTTTCTATGTGCCTGCCTCTTGGTGCTAAGCAAAATAATGGCCCCCAAATATGTACACATTCTAACCCCTGGAGCCTGTGGATATGTTACATTACATGACAAAGGGACTTGGCAGATATGACTAGTTTAAGGGTTTTTAAATGAAGAGATTTCCCTGGATAATCTGGGTGACCTCAATGCAATCACAAAGGCCCTTATAAAAGGGGAGCAGGAGAATCAGATCCACAGAAGGCGATATGCCAGTGGAGGCAGAGGTCGGAGAGATGCGACTGCTGAAAGGGGGCCATGAGCCAGGGAATGCGGGCAGCCTCTAGAAGATGGAGGAGGAAAGAAATGGATCATGCCCTAGTCTCCAGAAGGAATGTAGCTCTGCTCACCAACTGATTTTAGCCCAGGGAGACGTCTGGCCTCCAGAATTGTAAGTGAATACATTTGTATTTTTAAGCCACCAGGTTTGTGATAATTTGTTACAGAATTAAGAGGAAACTAATATAATCTCCAATGGCATGATTCATATTCATTAGGAACAGATGGTGAGAAGGGACAAGATGTGCACATGTGGAATTCCAAAAAAGCTATACAGGGCAGAAAGTGATAATGAAGTACACTAACATTTACTTTTTTATTTTAAAGTGCAGGGAAGAAATAAAATATGTTTATAGTAGTCAACAAGAGGACAAATCAATCCTGCATAGAATTAACAGGAAACTTTAAAGGTTGATAAATATGCAATATAGATAGAAAAACTGAATCCCTGCTGAACTGGGGATCTCTATATAACCTGGTTTTATCATTATAAACTCAGTTCCACAATTTAATAAAAGCTTCAACATATGATGTTAATATTTTCCTAAAGAAGCAATCCTGTTAATTGACTGTCACTTTTATACTGATGGTGTGTAAAGTATTTAGATGCCATTGCCTGTTTGTGTTACTTCTACTCCATATTATAATTAAGCATGTTAAAGCATGTTAAAGACAGTCTTCATTGCTACGCTGTTTTTCCAAATTCTCAATACAAATGACAACTGAAAATTTGTCCTTTATTTCAAATATACAAATTTCCAATATCTGTATTAACTTACCAATTTCTCAGGAAGAGTCCCTTCAAGTAAACTAGAATCGTTTGCTGAACACCAAATCTCTTTGAAAAAATCAATTTTTAACTTGTAGTGTAACTGAAACATATACACACATATTTGGCAAAAAATTGATTCACAGATGAGAGCAATGAGATTGCTTGGCAAATCAAATGGGATAAACAATTTGAGTCATTGAATAATTTCTTAACTGGTAGATCTGCTCAGTTCATGGACTATAGACTTGTAGAAAGTGTGGCATCTGAGGCCACCGATAAAACTGAGGGTTTATCAATGAAGGCGCACGTGGCGGATGAAAAAAGAAAAAGAAGTTTGCCTCTGCACCAGAGGAGAATGTAAACAAACCAGAGCTATATATTTAAGGCTGATCAATGCTACTTATAACTTAAGGTTTGGGGTCTGATTTAAAAGCCTTTCAGATTGATACCTATTACATTTTCCACTATTATTAGTGACCACTGGAATAGGGTGGCAGAGAATACGTTTCTACCACTGTCATCATCTCCTTTCCAGAGACCTTAACTAAGAACTTTTTATGCTTTGACTTGTCCTTTTGCTTTCTTATCTATCTATGATGGAATTGTAATTTGAGATACATTTTCAGTCTTCAGGCCACTGTAAAAGAGTCTGAAGCTACGAGAAGGTTGAAAATAACCTACTCATTTCCTCTATCTTGGGATAAGGATAATAATCACTTGTTTCATACGCCCTGAAGAAACATTTGATAGTATCTAACTATGGGTGCTTCCATGCCCACAGGTTCTGGAAGTAAGCTGAGTTCTTACTCACTGACAGGAAATTCTTTTAAATTCATTACTAAGACTTCAATTTTGAATTTTCAGCCACTACCCATAGCAATAGCGCTATCTATAGTAAATGACTTGGGGTTGTTGAAACCCTCACCCATTCACATATTGCTGCAGAAATAAAACACCCAATAATGCTGTATGACTTTATCGAACATTAAAAACTTCCAAAGTCACGAACCTGAGGCACTGAAAATATCATGTGAGTTTTGTAATTTTAAATTTTTTTTCATCCAGTTTTGCTGGTTTTGCTAATAAACTGTGTATATACTGCCTGTTAGAGTTGTTCATGAATTCATTAACACAAGCAATAAATTAGTAAATATCTCTATTTAATAGTTCAGGCATCATTGTGGACCAGAAATCTAGACTGTTAAAATGTCAACCATCTGGAATTTTTAATATGAATTCCAGGCATTCTGGATTTATATGCCCCAAATATTTATACATTTGACATAGTTAATCAGTAACATGATCTGAAGTTTTTAATGATTATTCATATACAAATGTGAGCTTTAAATCTCAAAGTAGTGTAAATATCTAACATCCATTTAAGAAAGCCCAAGGCAAGCAGCTTACATGACCTTTTAAACTGTAGTGGTCTCCGTATTTTAATATCCTAAAGTGTCATGAGGAGCACCATGGATATAAAGTAAGTTATTTGTATGACATTTACCATATTTTTATTTATTTCAATATTCTCATAAAAAATTGGTAGTAAAATATATCCTTTTCCCATAGATTTATAAATTATGTGATTTACACATAAGCACAAGAGACCAAAATAAGAATTCAAGTTCAAGATTCTCTGAATTCATTACATTGTTGAGGTAAACACATTGATGTAGCTCATTAAAAGAAACATAGAGTGGATCATTAAAATCCTTCCAAAATTTATCCATTTATAGACAGATCCATCTGCACTGACAGTCATTCAGCTACATGTTTTTCCATCAACACGTGTAAATGTAGCAAGATTTAAATTGTTTCTCTACAATGAAAAGACAATTTTGTCCCAGTTTCCTGATTGTATATTATATTCTTTCTGAAAATTTGTGTTTGGTCCTTCGAGCAGTAATTGGCATTCATCTCTCATATGTTGTTTTATCATATGCCTTTCTCCTGGTGCTGAATTTGGCCACAAAAAATATAAGGTTCTTAGCATCCGATATTCATATTTCAGGGACGATAAACTTGGAGGCATGTTAATTTGTATGTAATATGTATGACTTGTAGCTTGACCTAATCAGTTATTTTTCTTACCTCAAGAGTTAGCACAAGAGGCTTTCTGAAATTTCTTTGAAGTAAGTTAAGACAGCATTGTTAATATTGCCATTTAAAGAAGAATATAGTGACATAAAGAGAAAAGGTGCCATCACAAGCTAGAAAGAGAATAGAATAGAATCTTCATTAAATGGGTGCTTTGATTTGCCCACAAGACCATTTTCTCCTTGCACAGATGGCATACCTCAGCAATATGAACCCTCCAGCTTTTGCAAATAGATTACGATCAGTGAACTGAAAAAAATATATTCGTCTGCTTTGAATATAGGAAACTATAAGATCCAATAATAACCTATTATTTAAGAAGCAGAGTCTAATTATCAAAAATACATATTATAAATAATATACTTTTGAAAAAGAAATGAAGTTTTTTCAAGATTTTGAAGTTGGCATATATTGTGTGAAATGAGGAGATAGAGGATATCATTAAGCAGTTAGAGAAAGCAGACACAATATGGTAGAAAAAGCACAAATTATAATGGGAAACTGCTAAATTGATAGTCAGGGATTATCAGCCATCTTGGAAACTGTTATCTAGCAGAATTTGAGTAGAACTTAAGCTACTTTTTAGAAAATATATTAGGTTATCAAAGAGATAGCATCTCTGTCTTCCATAAACTATATTACAGTTGTATATTGTACTAGGCTACACAGTAGTTCTCCTAATAAACTATAAGCTTCTGAAAGCAAATTCTAAGTATAATTCCTTCAGTTCTTTTCAGCACTCAGACTACTGACACAAGATATGTTCATTGGTTGAATAGATAAATGAATGAATGATGTCAAGTAGGAATATTTTCAGCCACTATTGATTCTCTAAATCATGAAATCTCACAAGACATTACTCTCTATTTCACAACTATCTTGTAAATTTATTTTCAAAATATACATGATGGTGCCTGCATGGCTAAAAACACTAATTCTCTATAACCAGCTATATAACATAATGACTAGAGTGCAGCTCTGGAAACCTGAACTTGAATTCACTATTTGAAAGTTGTAGAAATTAGGTAAGATATTTAGCCTCTCTGACTTTAAGTCTTTGAGTTGATAAAATGGAAATGAATATAATAGAAACAACTTCATAGGACATTATAAGATTTAAATAAGAATTATTAAGTCAAATATTTAGTAGAGTGCCTAGCATGTTTTAGACATATAATTACCATTTGGTAATTATTGTTTTCATTCGATTTCATCTTTTTTAATAACTTTTCAAAACGATTCCAGAAAAATAATTTATAAACTCTGAAACATGTGATGACATTTTAGAAGACAATATCAGAAGACAACAAGGCTAGTCAAGTTAGTCAATGTAGATATATATTGACTGCCTATCATGTAACAAAGACAATGGGGAGATGTCAATAAAAACACAACCAAAACTTCAGAAGTGATTGTTCCAAAATTTCCATAGTTTTACATTTCCTCTCTTGGGAAGTCTTCAAAAATATGAAATAAAAGAAACCAAAACTAAATAATAAATTATCTTTACTGTAATTAGAAAATGGTTCCACCCAGCCTAAAGAGCTACTAAATATAATACAGTGTGGAAGAAGCGGTCCAAGGAAAATTCATCAGGTGGCCAGAAAGAAGAATTTAGAAGATTTCACACACATGATTTGGGGAAAACTGTATTCTCAGATTGAATGCTCTTAATTTTAAAATGTTAAAATTCACTACAAATATTTGAGTTCATAGACCAAAAAATACTAATTACAAAAAATTACTAAATATGCAAAATGTTTATAACAATCAATTTAATGTGGCTCCCCAAGAATTTGACAGATTCAGAGACAAAATAAATGACATTATAGAAGATTTGCCCACAACTCATTATCCATTGGATACTGTCTAGGATTAATCCAGTGCTAAAAATCTGAATAATTTACAAAAGTACTAATGGTTTGTGCCCTATTCTTTGACCATAGTGGATGTTTTGTAGAAATTAACAACAAAAAAATGGAGAAATACAATCTGACCATAAGTAATCATTTTAAAAAAAATAAATAATTCTTTTAACAAAGAAATGAAAATAAAATTTTTAGTGTGACGATGAGAATGTTTAATATTAAAACTATGAAATGCAAATACAATTTTATAAAAATCAAAATATTATACTTTTGCTTACAATTTTTTCAAAGTAAAAATGTAGATATTAAGAAAAATAATCTAGGAAAAGGACAACAAATCATAACTACATAAAATTGAATTAAGGCACTAATGTATAAACCCATAAATTGATTAAATAAAAAGGAAAACAAAAATGGCATAGATAAATAGGCCTGAGAACAGGTTCTTTGACAAGGACAATAATATAGATAAAATTTCAATGAAGGTGTTTGGAGAAATATAACAGCATCCAAAACATCCAACATCTAAACAAAAATTGAAGGCATACTAAACCAAGATCTATTAAACAAAAAGCAAAGGGAAAAAAAGATAAAAGGAACAAAACTCCCAACAATTAATTCATTTACTGGAGATGTCAGATATGGACTTAATAATTATGATTGCTATGTCTGAGAACTTAAACAAATGACAAATTAGGTCAAGAGAAGGAGAATTTCAATAGAAAACTGTAACTTATAAAGAATTAAATGTATATTCCAAGTTTAAAATAAAATGATATCTACAATTAAGAATTCATTAGACAGATTTAAGAGCAGACTGAATAGTGCAGTGAAGAATTAGCGAATCTAACGTGAGAGTGAAGGAAAACACTGAATCTGAAGCAGCATGAGAAAAACATTATGAGAAAATAAGGTAATAGCATAATAGATATGATGAATACGGTCAATGGGCTGACTATATGTAATCAGAAGGGCAGATATAAAAGAAAGAGAGAATACAGTAAAAGCAATGTCAGAGTATATAAAGGCTGAAAACTTTCTGGAGATAGTCCAGACATCAGCTTACAAAATCAAGAACTTCAACAAACTCCACACGAAGAAAATCATACCAAGGCACGTCTTAGTCATAATGCAAAAACAACCTCAAAAAGAAGAGAGAGAAATCTCAATAGAGCCAGAGAAAATATGACATATTTCCCTCAAAATCAATATGAGTGTGGGTAACTTTTCCACACAGACTAGAAAAGCCCGAAATAATGGAACAACATCTTTAAAGGGTTGAATGGAAAATAATGATTTTCAAATAGAATTCCGTATCCAGTAAAAACACTCGTAAATAAAGATGAAATAAATATGAATTCAGACAAAAAAAAAAACTTCAAGGAGAATTTCTGTCCAATCAATGGCTTTACAAGATAATCTCAAGTAAATCCCTCAGGCTGCAGGGAACTAATCAAGGACGGAGGTAGGAAACTGCAGAAGGAAGTGAAGAGCATTGAGAAGGTAAACATAAAAAGAATATTGACTGTTTAAAGCACATAACATAGTTATTTCTTCTGGAATTTATAGCATATATAAGCAAAATGTATTTACAAATAGCAAACAGGAGGTAAATGAAATTGAACTTTATACAGTCTTGCATTGTTTGAGAAGCAGTGAGAGTACTAATTCACAGTAGATCGTAATAAGCCAAAGATGCATATTTACCCTGTAGGTTAGAATAACTGATAAAATCCTGTACAATCAAAAAATAAATAATAAAATATCCAAAATACATGATTAATCCAAACAAAGAAAAGAAGTAAATTATATACATACTTACATGAAAAGTAATAATATACATACTCTAGGTAAAACATGGAGGTTGTCAGACTGGATAACAGCACCAAAAACAAGAACTACACACTGTTTATAAGAGATAAACTGTAAATATAGAGACATAGAAAGTTAAATCCAAAATAATGGGGACACGTATATCATAATAGCTCAAACAGAAAAGCTGGTGTGGCTTTTCTGAGTCTTACAAACTAGAATGTAAGACAAAATATTCTGAAAGCTTAGAGGGGTATACAACACAAAAAGAAGAGTCAATGCAACTGATGCACCACTTCTAAATATTATGCAACCATTCCCAGAGTTGCATTATATATATAATATATATATATATATATATATATATATATATATATATACACACACTTAATTTTGAGAGACTGAATGCTCTTCCCCATAACTGGGAAGAATACAAGCATATCTCACAACTTTTATTCAGTACTGCATTGAGGGTTCAGTGCAATCGGGGAAGAAATTGAAATAAATGGCTTGCAGACTAAAAAGAAAGAAGTAAGTGTCCTATTTATATATGACATGGTCCTGTATGAACCTAATCAAAGAAACCCACGAAGAAACTACTAGAACAAATATACAAGTTCAGCTAAGTCACAGGATACAAGGTACTTACACAACATTAGTTGAATTTCTACATATTACCTGCAAAATATTTAGGGATACATTTTCAAAAGGGAGTCAAAATTTACGCTTTTAAAAACTACTGTACATTACTTGAAAAAATTAAAGAAGATTTAAATTAATAGACATCCCATGTTCATGAATAGAGAGACAATACCTTTAAGATGGTAATACTTCCCAAATAGATCTACAGATTCAACACAAACCCTATCAAAATCCCAGTTGGCTTCTTTGAAGACATTCTTTGAAGAAATTGACAAGTTGATCTTAAAATCCGTATGGAAATTAAAAATATCCAAGAATGTCAAAACTTTCTTGAACAGAAGAATAAAGTTGGAGAACATATAATTTCCAATTTCAAAACTTACTACATAGCTATAATAATGAAGAAAGAAAAGGGTAAAGAAAAGGTATGATTACCGACAAAGGGTAATCATAGAGTTCAATGAAATAGAATTGAGAAATCAAAAATTCATATCAAAAAGATGAATTTACCTTTACTTCACACAATACACAAAAATTAACTCAAAATGGATCATATACTTAAATATAAGAATAAAATAAAATATTCTTAGAAAACATAGAAGTAAATATTCATGACCTTGTGTTTCTTAGATGGTTTCTTAGGCATGACTATAAAAGTAAGAGATAAAGGAAATAATAAATTGGACATAAAAATATAAAATATTCATTCTTCAAAAGAAATCACTGAGAAAGTGAAAACATAATCCCCAGACTGGCAGAAACCATTTGCAAATCATATTTCCAGAATATGTGATTCTTACAGTTCAATAAGATAAATATCCAATTGTAAAATGGACAAATGATTAAATAACATTTTACCAAAGCATATACAAATGTTTGATAAGCACATAAAATATGGTCGGTAGCATGAGTCATGGTGGAAATGGATATAAAAACCACGGTGAGATACTACTTCACGCCCAGCAGAAGGGCAATAATAAAAAAGACAAGCAATAAAAAGTATTGGTAAAAATGTAAAGAAACCAGAGCGCTAATTCATTATTGGTGGGAATAGAAATGGTGCAGTTATTTGGTGAAACAGGTTGGCAATTTCTTATATAGGTAAACATAAATTTATTACACAATCCAGTGTATTTGTTTCCTATTATTGCTGTAATAAATTACCACAAACGTAGTGGCTTAAAGCAACATAAATTTATCTTACATTCTGATGGTCAGAAGTTCAAAATGGTCTTTAATATAGTTAAAGTGTCAGCACTGCAGCATTTCTTCTGGAGGTTCTATGGGAGAATCCATTTTCTTGCCTTTTCCAGCTTTTAGAAGACATCAGCATTCCTTGACTCATGGTACCTTCTTCCATCTTCAAAATCAGTAGTGTAGCATCTTTATTTATTTTTTTTAATTTTTACTTTTTTTGGATGTACATCATATTTCGAATTCTGTATACATTACATCATGTTCACCACCCGAACACTAATTATAGTGCATCCCCTCACATGTGACCCTAATCACCCCTTTTGCCCTCCCCCTTCCCCCCTTCCCCAATGGTAACCACCAGTCCAATCTCCAAAGCTATGTGTTTTTTTTTTGTCGTTTTTATCTTCTACTTATGAGTGAGATCATATGGTATTTGACTTTCTCCCTCTGACTTATTTCACTCAGCATAATACCCTCACGGTCCATCCATGTTGTCACAAATGGCTGGATTTCGTCCTTTCTTATGGCTGAGTAGTACTCCATCGTGTATAAATACCACATCTTCTTTATCCATTCGTCCCTTGATGGGCACCTAGGTTGCTTGCACATCCTGGCTATTGTGTATAATGCCGCAATGAACATAGGGGTGCAAGTGTCTTTATGCCTTTGTGTTTTCAAGTTCTTTGGATAAATACCCAGCAGTGAAATAGCTGGATCATATGGTAGATCTATCCTTAATTTTCTGAGGATACTCCAAACTGCTTTCCATAGTGGCTGCACCAGTTTGCACTGCCACCAGCAGTGAACAAGGGTTCCCTTCTCTCCACACCCTCTCCAACATTTGTTGTTTCCTGTCTTGTTAATTTTTAAATCTCTCTCTCCCTTTTCCTCTGACCTCTGCTTCCATCACCATGTCTCCTTCTCTGACTCTCACCTTCCTGCATCTCTGTTTCAAGTCCCCCTGTGTTTACACTGGACCCACATGGACAATCCAGGATAATCTCCCATGTTAAGGTTGTTAATCACTTCTGCAAAGTACCTTTTGCCTTGAAAGATAACACATTCTCAGTTCCCATGGATTGGACACGGACATTTTTGGGGGCCTATTGCTCTGTCTATTATACCAAGGAATTCTACTCCTAGTCTCCACCCATAGCAAACGAAAGCATCTATCTGTACAAACCTTGTACACGAGTGTTCATAGCAGCATCATTCATTCATAATAGCCATATTGGAAACTATCCAATGTCCGTTAACTGGTGAATGGATAAAAGGAACAAAATACTGATAGGTACTAAAACAGGGATAAACTTCAAAAACATCATGGTAAGTGAAAAACCTGGACTGAATAGACCACATCCTGTATTTGATTTACATAAAATTCCAGAAAAGGCAAAATTAGAGGCAGAAAGTAGATTAGTAGTTCCTGGGAGAAGGGGTGAGAACAAGGAATGATTGCAAATGTTCTGTGTGACTACTTTCCAAGAAAGGCACAAAAGCTTTTTCTACAGAAAACATAGAAACAAAAAATGGTTTCTAGGAAAACATTGGTGATTTAATTATTAAAATCCCTATCTGGCTAATGACACTAAAAATAAAATTAAGCAAATTCCAATCACGGTGTTCATTACAACCTGTTTCTCATGCATCTTGTTGTACCTAGGGCCTGGCTATTTAACTAGCTGCGACTAGGCCTCTGGGTGGGATTTGGGTTTTACTATACAGTTGAACTTTGATAAGAACTGAATTCAGCTCCCAGTTGAACGCAGAGTGTGGGAGCGCCTGGGTTACCAGAGACAGTGTGATTCTGGATTGAGCTATGGAGTGGCTGCTTTCTAATCCGTCGGGTCAGGTCATCCTGGAGCAGCAGCACCCACAGAAGTCCAGTGTGGTGGTTTGCTTCTGGGAGTCATGCACACAGCGCAGGCGTCATGATGTTCCTCAGCCCTGACAAAGGTTATGTAAGCCACGGAAATCCCTGTCTCATTTATCCAGTTAATGTTGACTCTTTTCTGCCACAGAGTCTGAGTTATACACTGGGAAAAATAATGTTTAATTTACATGACAGAGAGCTACTATTTTTAATGTATAAAGAACTTTTATAAATCAATAAGCAAAAGATAAATGCCCCAGTTAAAAAGAAGCAATTTACTTAAGAACATATATTTATAATCATTAAACATAGGAGAAGATGCTCGATCACATTCAAATAAAAAATAATTCAAATTAAAGCAATAATGCATTATCATTTTTCAAGTTTTATATTAGCAACATTAAAAAGAGGGATGCTATCCACTATGGGCAAAGGTGGGGAGAAACAAGCGATATTTTACAAGATGGGTACCTAGGTAAGTAGACACTAACTTATGAAGAATTTTGGTAATATTTTGGAAATTTTCAAATAATATGCAGTTTGATACAGAAATTTCTTTTTGGAATTAATATAAAGAAATACTTCCCTTTCTGATCCCTGGATCCTTGAACACTACACATCCCTTGGTAGATATTCAATAAATACTTGTTCACACTGTTGTGAAAAGATGTATTTACCAAAGGCTCATTACAACAGTATTGAAAAAAGTAAAATGTTGGAAACAACTAAAATGTAAACCAATAGAAGAGCAATGAAATTATACACAATATACTGAAATACTACTCAATCATGAAAACAATCAAGTAGGACTATATGTGTATGAGCACTTGTTAAGAACTAGTTGGTATAATAAAATCTCATTTATTGTAAACTTTAGAAGTCGTAAAGGAAACTGTTGGTACATTTTGAATTTAAAAATTACATATGGCAATAAACACACACACACTCTCAAAGACACTCATATACCCACCAAATCCTCTCTCTCAAGGAAAAAATAAATAACACATAGGAATAAAATGTAACTAATTGTGGTAAATACATTTGCAGAATATATGACAGCTATAGGATTTTATGTCTAAAACAAGTGCTCTTTAAAAGCAATAAACTGTGTAGATCCTACCAAGATGACAGCATATGCAGATGTCCCTGGTTCTTCTTCCTCCTAGCTGCCTTTTCTCCTTCTTTCTGGAGTGAGACCATGACTTGGATAGGCACACTAGCAGAAACCTGGAAGGGCAACTAAAGAGGTGCACTATGACCTCAGGGAGACAGGAATCAATGTTGTTCTCCTTTAATCCTGGTGGGATCTGAGGGTCTTGGAGTGGAGAGGAAAGCTTATCTAGCTTTGAGGCCGTGGACAAAGCTTCAAATAGGGCCACTGTTATTCCATTCAGGATCTTGCTGCAAATTTGGAAAAAGCCAGTTACACTCTTTCCTTCTCGGGTCCATGGCTTAGTCAGAGGAGCATGAGCTTGTTTTTAGCCCCACTTATCCCTTCATTGATCATTCTTATGCAGTGTGACTTCTGTACAACCATAGATGATGTCCCTGGACACGGATTAATTGAAAGAGCTCAGGAGACAACAGAATACTGTCAATCATATTGAGGAGGCCATTCTTGGCTTGTTTCTGTGGAATGCTTGCATACGACTCTCGAACAATCTGTCTCTGATGACTTGTGAATAGCTAGAGAGAGATCACTGGTGGTCTGAGTCCAGTCTCCATGGTCTGCCACCAGTCCACAAGTACAGAAATTGCTGTGCTGGCCACCAATCACTAACAGCCTGGCTTGCCAGGCGAGGCCACACAAACGCCAAGCAAAGAAAAACTAAACTTAAGACATTAAAGAACTAGAGAAAGAAAGGACAAGATGAACAATTAGAACAAGTAAATAAAACAAATTAAGGATTCAGGTGAGATTGAAAAGCAGCAAGAGATCTCAACATTTTTTAATAAAAAATAAAATATGTTTATGATGTGTTTTTAAAAATATTTTTATAATTTAAATTCAATCAACAAACTAAAAATGGAGGATGATCAATGCTGAGAATTAGTGGATTAGAATGTCAAGTGCAATGTCACAACTTGTGACAAAATAAGGAAAAATGGTAAAACTAATAAAGGGAAAGATGAGAAACATGGAAAATAGCTTCAGGAGATATCCAAATGTGGACATTCCAGAATGAGCAAAAGGAATAGAAGTAACAACTAAGCAAATAAGAAAGAATTATTTATCTTTGTGATCAGACAAAAGACTGGATTCTTCATATTGAAAGAGCTCATTGAGACTAAAGCAAGATTAATTTTTTAGAAAGAGACCTAGACACACGTTTCTGAAATTTTTGACTAACAAATACAAGTAGAGAAGCTTACAAATTTTGCAACAGAAAGAACAAGCTTCTTATCAGGGAATGATGATCAGATTTTTTATATCTGGTACAGAAAACAGGAAGATGATCAAATAACATCCACAGTCTACTGAGAGAAAATGATATGCCTTTTAAGAATTCTATAGTCAGACAAGATACCATTCCCTTGTGAAAACGAAAGAAAGATAGTACGATGCAAATTTTAGAGAGACTGTCAGAGCATACTTGATACCTTCTTTTAACTAAGTAAAAAGAACATAGATCTCAGAAATGGGGAAGATAAAAGTTAACACAAACATCTATACCTGTGTACCTATGCGCATGAAGTTACGTGTGTGTGTGAATGAATGGACAAGTATTTAAAGATAAAGTTTTGACTCTCTCTTTTAACTATCCTATCACATTGGGATGGGCTCAATCATATTGGTGACAGTAAGGAGCAGAGGAAGAATTCAAAGTAGCAGGCAGCCCCGTGGCTAATAAAGCAAGCCAAATAACAAAATCTACTACTCCCAGTCCCAGAGTCTCCTCTTACACATGGGAGTTCACCAGCAGTTGTTCATTCACACCGACTTGAACTGTACTATGTGAGATGCTATAGTTCAGCAATAGCCAATAAGTTCTCAATCTCCCAGGCTTAAAAACATTCCTATTATTTACAACACCAAAGCGCTTCCTGGTAATTTCATCTTTTGTCTTCAGCCACCCCGCACTTCTCATCCCTAACATGGAGCTAGTTAGACCACTCATTTACCGTATCTACAGCCTGTTATGGCTTTTTGCCTGCAAGTTTCCTTGACAAACCATCACTGACATGTGGAAGAACCTGCAACCAAGGTCGCTGGGAGCGGGGCCTGCACCTGGACTTCCTGTTCCATCTGGTTGACCCTGTATGTTTTGGACCCAACCACTTTAACAGTCAAAACACTGTAAACCAATGTGGTATCCTCCCCATTAACTGTTTTTCCTAGTGCCACCATATTTCCAATAAATAAAACCTAATGTTTATTTCCTTCTTAAGAAAAATTACTTTTCTTCCTTATTCCTATTTCCTTACTAAATTGTTATGCACCTATTGAGAAATGAGATATACGGAAAACAATACTAGCCTGAAGCCGAAAGCTTTAAAATACTTCAGGAAAGATAGAATTCAGAAGGTTGGAGAGGCAAGCAGAGACAGTGCTACGTGTTCACACCAATTGCTTTGAGCACAAGCAAAGACGATATTTTCCAGTCTTCCTTGCTGTTAGAGTGGGCCATGTGGCTATTCAGGATGATGAAATGTGAGTGGAAGTGAGTCATATAAACACCTTCTTTGAAGCTTCAGCTTTCTCTTCCTCTGCCCTAGGCACTGAGGGGCCCATATGTTGAGATTGTTGAGTCAAAAGATGGAAACATCTTAAATCATTGAATCCCCAGGTAGAGAGTTTCCCTTTGGAGGCACTAAGGCTCCTACAGACTTCTCATAAGTGAGAAATAAACTTTAATGTGCTAAGCAACTAACATTTGAGGAGGCCGCCCCCTGACATAGCATAGCCTAGTTTATCCTGACTAATACAGGAGGCAAAAACTAGGAGAAGTGGGAAAGTTAATGTTTTCTAAAGCTTTTATCTTGCATTGTCACTTGCTTTGATTAATATAATAAAGAAAAAAGATATATCAAATTATGATTGCTAGGCATGCAAAGATAAGCATCACCATATTGAAAAGAATAGTAGAGCATAATTAGCAAAGCAAAAAAGGGAAATAATACAAGTATAATAAAGCTAGCAAAATAATAAAAAAGCAAGAGAAAACAGCAAAGTAAAATAAATGGCCAACATAAAACAAAATGCAAGTAATAAAAACAATCACATCATTTATAACACTAAATGTAAACATGCTGAATTTCTTGATTAGATATGGATAATCGTTAAAATGGGTAAAAACAAAATCTACCCATGTTGTTTACAAAAAATAAAGTAAAGTCATAAAAAAAAATTGGAAATAAGAGATGAGCAAAGGATTTCTAAACAACTATGTATAACAGAAAAAATTCCTGGCAATATTTCCAGCACAGTGAAGACTATGAACAAAAGCATCCAAAAAGGGGAAAAGACACAACATAAAATAATAAAAAAAGTTTAAGTATTCAAAAAATATAACAGACCTAAACCTTTATTTATTGAACAAGATAGCAACTACCTATATAAAACCAACTTTCTTTTTTAACTTTTTAATAATATTTATTATTTACTTATAATTATCTAAAATTTTTAGACACAAACATTGAATAGAATTTTTTTTATTGTGATAAGAACACTGAACATGAGATCTACCTTCTTAACAAATTTTCAAGTGCAAAATACAGATTTGTTAACTATAGGCGCTATGTAGTACAGCTCATCTCCAGAACTTACTCATCTTACAGAACTGAAACTTTATCCCCATCGACCAGCAGCTCCGCATTTCCCCCTCTCACTAGCCCCTCGCAACCACCATTTTCTTCTCTGTTTCTATGAATTTGACTATTTTAGATACTCTATGCAATTGGAATCATGCAGCATTTATCCTTCTGTGACTGGTTTATTTTATTTAGCACAATGTCTTCCAGATTGACCCATGTTGTCAAATATGACCCAATTTCCTTTGGGTCTGAATACTATTCCATTGATACTTATGCCACATTCATCTCAGCATCATTCACAATATCCAAGATATGGAAACAACCAAAACGTCCATCAAAAGATGAGTGAATAAAGCAAACTTTGTAAAGATAATTTATTTCTGAAAAAATAATTATAATTGGGAGAGTTCAACACATGTCTTTCTGAATTTTGATAAATCTTCTGTATTAAAATAGAACAGCTATAATGGATTTGAATGTTCCAGTCACTATCAACAAGCTTAAATATTTTCACAAATGAAACGCTTATATGCATGGAATAAATCCTTATATCCATAGATATAAGAAAACCTATACACTAGATCCATGGAGATACTGAAGCCTACGAGATTTAGAGCAGTATCCAAAATAAAACATAAGGCTCACATGTTTTCTTATTTTAAATGAAAGACTAATAATAATAATAGAAATAAAAGACTACTACTAAAAATAGCTAACATAATTCACTTATTTACTACATGTCAAGTATTGTTCGAAGAACATACAAGTATTATCAACTCTCACCAAAAATCTAAGAGGCAAATATTATTACTATTCCCATTGTACAGAGGAGGAAATTGAGACACAGAGGGTTTAAAGAAACCATTCAGCATCACAAAGTTAGCAAGTTGCAAAACCAGCATTCAAACCTAGGTTATCTGGCTCCAGAGTTCATGCTCACAAATATTATGTTATAGTGAATATTAATCTTGAGAAAGCAGGGAAGGGACTAAAAAGAGGACAAAAGAAATTGGGAGGAGGTAAGTAATAAATTTCAAAAGTGAAATTCATAAATGAGAAAAGAAAACAACAGAAAAGCTTAGCACAACAAAGCTGGGGTTTTGGGCAGGAATAATAAAATAGATAAACCTTTAGAAACCCTAATACACACTTAACTTTTAGATGGGCATATGTTTTGATCAATTAATTCTATTTCTAGGCACTGATGCTAACTGCATAGCTGGATGATTGTGGCACTTGTGTACCTCTCTCAGGATCCTTCATAATTAAAGATATTGGTGACAACCTAAATGTCTATCAGTTGGGGCTGGTTAAAGCACTGATGCCATGGCCACACAATGGAACTCTTGACATAGAACGGTATATTATAACGTAGATATACAATTATTGCCGTGGAAAGGCACCTATATTTTTTTTAGAAATTGACAGGTTACAAATATGTAAAATATGATCATTTAATAATTTCTATGTACCTAAAGGAAATATCTGAAAGGATTTAAACGACACAATTCTTTTTTAGCTCTCTTCTTTTTAATACCTTTCAGGATTTGAATTACTTTTCAGTGTTAATTACTTTTATAATGAGAAAACAACACTTTTCACTTTCAAAAACAGAAAAAAAGATCATGAATTCTGGGCATTTTTAACAAGTGAGCACACAGAGGGGTCACAGATATTTTACAGTTATATACTCATCACCTTTTATATATAATCCAGTCTTTGGAAACATAGAAAGGGCTAAATTTAGATTGAAAATCACTGGATGAGACTTTAGGCATAACTTTTTGCTTCATGGCAAGTTTAGCTCATTATCTCCTTGGAGCAAATGCAAAAGGGAGGCAGACACTGGGTCCTCCACAGAATAACAATTAGCAGCTTCCTAATAATTGAGCTTGGCCTACCAACCAGAGCTTAGAAAATAATTTAACTTTTGATTCACTCTGAACTTTTTCCACTTCTCTCATATTTCTCTTTTTATTTCCATAAGTTTTAACATCTTTTAATATTTCATATTAATAGTAGGCATATTTTGCAAAAATAGAATTCACATTAACATATTTTAAACCAATTTATGATTTTAAGAAGACACATTTTAACACAATGAGGTTGTCAAGATAATCTGACGAGTTTAAGTATATAGAAACAGTTGGCTGATAGACAAGGATAATTAGAATTTACTTATCTCCCGTGTATGGAAACTGCATTTCTGAAGTCATTGTGAGTAAGAGGCCCAGTTTTTCCTTTCCTGATGCTAAGATAGCCCTGATTCAGAATGGTCTCTACATACTATTTGAAAAAGTATTCTTAAATCGTTTTGTATCTCTCAATTAATCATTAATTTAAACTATTTTGACCTATTCTCAATAAATGTGACAACAGAAAACTTTTCTTGGAGAAAACAGTAAAACTCATGACGTAAAAATTGGACTATCATTTGGATGTTAATCTAGTCGATCTAAATATATTGAAGGCCTAAAAATACCTACCCTTGTTCTGAGTGCTGAGAATACAAAAGGGAATAAAATACAGTACCTTTCCTCAAATAGCCTTATAGACACCTGGGATACAATGATGCGATATTCATTATTATGAAAAGAAATCAATAAAATTTTGTAGAAATACATCTCTAATATAAAATTCCAATAAAGAGAAGTTATTTATAAAGTAAATATATTTAAGCGCCAACTATGACTTAAGTACTGGGATAGACATCTGCCAAACAAAGTACATAATGTCCCCGGCATGAAAAGAGACCAGGTAACTCAGGAAAGTGTGGCTTCAGATTCAACAGTTGGCTTCTGTCAGACATGATGTCCTGCCATTTTTAGTGATGATTTAGCTCTTCTAGGCACATGCCGCATCAGTGGAGGATTTATATCTTACCGATAATCTAGTTTACTTTGTAAACCAAGAAAATAGTATCTGGATTAATACATCTAAAATAATTTATAAGTGCATTTTAAAAGAATAAGAAGTCCACCTTCTTGGTTTTACAAAAGGGCTTCTTTCAATTCTATATCACCCAGGGATTAGTGGAGAAGTGTATGGAAAAGAAGTATAATGTAGTGGCAGGCAGAATGTCCCCCTCCTGCAAAGATGTCTGGAACCTGCGAATGCATCAGGTTATATGGCAAAGGGGAATTAAGCTGACCTTAAAACAGAGAAATTGTCCTTGATTATTTGAGTGGGCCAATTTGACCAGGCTCCTTAAAAGTGGAAAAGGAAGGCACAAAAGATGTATGAGAAAGAGATGTGACAATGGGAAGGAAGGAAGAAAGAAACAAAGGAAGGGGTGGAGGGAGGAAGGGAGAGGTTACCATGAACAATAAAAGCTTTTGTTTTAGAATCCCTTCCTTCCTTCCGCCCCTGATTTATTGGGAATTCATTTTCAGTTCAATCACAGCACCTGAGGTATGGCAACTGTAATTATATATTTAGGAAGTTGTCCACTCCACAGACCCATTTGGATGAATGATGGCCACAGCAACAGGAAGGTAAAAGGTGCGTATAGAAAGAGATCCTAAATGTAGGAAGAAATGGAAAGAAAATGTGGATTTTAAATTCATTATACAAAATACAAGTATCTCCTTATTTACCTGAATTAGGCCAGTGGCTGGGATTCAGAAATTTGTTTTTAATCAGATTCTTGTCCTAGTATCATTTATGGCAATATACCTTAAGCTGTATAAAAGAAAAGATTTATATGGCAGTTCACTTTCTACTTCTCCTAATTTGCCGAAACTCAGATTGTATTCTGCATTCCAAATTTTATCCTTTATTTCCTTTCTAAGTCCATTTTTAGAGCTATACTCACTCTTTCTCTGACTTTACACCATTTATGGTGCATGTTCATTTGTCACAGTTAACAATCCATGTCATGAATATCAGAAAGATGAGAGTTAGTTGACAAAAATCAGGGTGCTGAATTTGTTGGTTGTACATTTTATAAAACTTGAATTTTCCCATAGAGCAAAGTTTTCTGAACTTTAAGCCCGCTGCTATTTAGACACGTCTAACATATTGCTAAAGCTTTGTGAATTTATTTGCAAAGCATTTCTAAGGTCAGTTTTTTAAAAAAGCTATCTCAATCATAAAAGCGCTTTTTGGACTTATATAAAAAATAAAGTTTATAAGGAAAGAAAGCTTTTCAATATAGCACTGCCACTATCACTTTAAAATAACAAATACAAACAAAATATTTTATACAGTGCACTTTATTCAGATATATTACTTGATATCAGGCTTGTATATGTATGTAAACAATTTTAAATTAAAAAATGAAATATAGGCAATTATAATTTTGAAATTATTATGTGGAAGTTTTTAAGCAAATCTTTACTTTTACTATAAATTTATTTGATTGTTTCATGTATTGACCAAACATATCTGAATTCACAGTGATTTAATCTATGAAATTATTTAGAATCTGATTATAATAATAAAGTGGCATTTAATTAAAACACTTCTTCTAAGTGGCTTTTGCGGCTTCACATTAACTGGCTCATCTGGATTATCCCATATCGTTTCTGTCCATGCTATCATGCATAGTGGGAGTAGTCTTAGGTTCTGAATTTTAATAAGTTCTGTACAGCTGTTCACTGAACACCAAGTAGCTGATGAGCAAACATTAACTAAAGTGGCTTATGAATCAAATATTAAGCTGCATTTTTGAATTACTTCTTTCTAAATTTTTATCAACTGCAAGCATTAAAGTTAGTCACTTATATTCAAAAGTAGTTCTGGCTAAATATATTTTAAATTAAAAGTTCTTTTGAAGATCTCAAATAATTAATCTTTCCTTCCACGACCTTTCTTCTATTAATTCTCTTTCCATATAAGCCAAAACATTCTAAATACTCAGTGTATTGCTATTCCAATTAGATGGATGTTTCACAGTCTTGCTCTTTTCACAATATCTCTAAGAGTGGAATTAGAAAAACACATATATATATTTTTTATATGAAAACACTATATATATATAGTGAAATCTATATATATATAGATGAGGAAGATTGGCCCTGAGCTAACTATAGATACATTTTTTGATAGGACTGCTATTGATTCCTCTTTCACTGTGTATACACATATAAGTAATACACTTATAGATACATATATATGTATGTATGTTCATACATATATATGTAAGTAAATAACAATAAAAACATCTACTCTATTATTTAAATGATGGACAAAATATATCCAAATCTTGCTTCAGATCAGCCATCATTTTGTGTGTAATATTTGTCTTGACCAAAGAAATATCACAACACTTATCTTTTCCTGGAGTTTGTCCCCAAATGTAGAACTCCCACAAGCTAGTCTGGACTCTCTGGAGGGCTCTTTTCTTGTATGCTCCATAGAACCAAAATAATCAGTCTATACTCCAATTCCAGATCTTACCACAGAGAGCAGACAGGGCCAATCCACCACTGAGAAAGGAAAAGAATTGAGAGAGGTGGAAAACAAACAGCATATGCTTTCCCCAATGCCTAGAGCAAAGCAGAATTCCTTGGCCTACCAAAAGCCTTCTTTGAAATAGAGTTAAGAGTAAAAGGAGAGGTAGGAAGAGAATAATGGCCAGCTTACTCCAATGGCAAAGTAAAGCAAGAGAAAGAGGAAGATGATAGTTGGAATTACTCTGGATGGTCAAAACCACGTCTTGAAAGCACTCTGGCAGTGATGGGTGAGATCATCTAAAAGTGAAGCCACGTCCCAGTATGCTAGACCCGTAAGCAGGAACAGTGGCCCTACCGATGACGAGCCACTTACTGTTGCACACTCTGACTAATACAAAGCAACACTGACTCCTCCTGAGATTTCCAGTACAAGCAAGGAGCTGACCAACAGTTTTTCTTTATCTTAGAGCCTACTGTCTTATGCATCTGATTTTCCCGTCCTGTATTAAATACAGTTTTACCCACTTTTAAAACCAAAGATGAAACAAAGAAACCACTATGTTTGTTTATAAATTGGTTTCATGAGAAAATACTAATGAATAAGAACCACTATTAATTTTCATTAGTAAAAGCATCTAGTGTTTAAACAATAAATTATAATTTTTAATTAGTTTTGCTGTTTTGCCAAAGTATGAATGTGTATATGTATTTAAAAAGTTAAATATCAGTCTATGTCAGTACATTTCCATTCACAAAATTTGACCCAGAAGTAAAAATAATAGCATATTTCATTCCACAATCATTTTAATATTACAGTATTTTATTATATGGAATAGCCCTAATTATTAATTTCCTATTGCTACTCAAAATTTAGGTGGTCTCCAAATTTTTCCTATTCTTTAAACAAAAAGGAAACTGACATTCTAGTAGTTAAAACTCTACTGCTTATGATTAACTTCTATTAGAATCAAAAGTGAGAAAATTTTAAGATTTTTTAAATATGCACTGTGAATTTCCTTCTAGAAAGGCTAAAACAGTTTACTGTACCATTAGCAATGTGAAGGAGTTTTCATTTCCTTCCACCCGACCATGAAAAACTCTGCTGATACAGAAAACAGGAGGATTTTTCTTCTTTTGTCCATTTGTGACTGAATTTTTCTGTCCATTTGTCACTCAATTCCTAGTAAAATTAAACATGTCTATCTGCTTAGAGACTATCTGTAGTTCTTTTGTGATTTTCCTCTTCAGAGCCTTTATTATTTTTTTCATTAAAATGTGCATTTATAAGAACAGGTTTTTTGGTACCTTATTACATAAGGTACATCTTAAAATGCCATGAGGAAGTAGATAAAATAAAACAAATATCCTAAATATTACAGTCTGGATTACATTTGTGACTGACTTTATGAACCAGCACATAAGAGTCTTCAGAGATAGAAGCAGAGAATAATTATCGTCAGTTTCCTTGTGGACCAATTCTTTTCTTTACCCTTTATCATGTATTCATTTTATGTTGTAATTATTACCATCAAAACTTTGTTCTTGAAAATAATTCTATAAGGAGTAGAGAAGTAATTCATCTCCTTGATTTCATAGAATCTCTTCTAAACTTTACGTAGCAAAAGTGCCATGCCCCCTTTATAATTGAGGAATCAGATGGCAGCTCAGAAGTATGCTGATTTAACGGGAAAAAAAGAGGTTGTACCTAAATAATATTAATAAATAACAAATGAATGAATAATCACTATCTACATCACTGCCAGACAGAGGGTAAAATAAAGCTTTTGGTTTTCTAACAATTCGTGTGTTCTGTGCTCCATGCCAGGCACTGCTTAGTCACTAATTTAAATGGCTATATAAAATCCAACTAAATTTCCTTTAGAACCATTTTATGCCCTGCTTGTAACCCATAGTTATCACTAATGAGAGATCTTAGAATTATCATTATCAAAACTAATACAATAATCTAACTTAATACCATATTATCTAACTCAATAAATTTTCACGTTCCATCAGTTCAACTCTGCGATCAACAGGATACGAAGAGAATATAGTTATTATCTCCCAGGAAAGTGTTGCTGTCTCATTCTCTCCTAATTCGGGCCCTGAATTTGGTAGTCACACTGTAGAGGCTTAGAATTCTACCTTAACTTGCACTCCTCTAATAATTAGGTCCTACGCCTAATTTTCAGCTTTTTCCACCCAGAGGAGATGCAAATTTCTAAATGTTTCAAGAAACTAAGATAAATGGATCTTCTATTAACCACATGGTTTCATGATTTTATGAAATACTATCAAATTTTTCTAATATTCTACACATTGAAAGCCACTTTGATGCCACCTCATAAAACATATGAGAAATAATTTCTGCTAGCAGAACCTGTCAATTAGTGCACAGAAGCACTTTGTTATATATTATCTAAGGAGAACATCCAATTACAATATTAAGTATATTATCACATTTTATTCTTTAGGGAGTGGAGTAGGAGTGGTTGAGGATCAAAGTAGGCAATGTATTACTGAAGAAGCCAAGAGCGACATTAATCAGACCAAGAACGGGCACTGTACTCACTCATTCCAGGCCATCTCAGGTTCCCGCACTTGCCTTGCTTCTGAAATCTGGCTGGCAAAGCCACAGCAATAATTCCTTGCTGTCCCAAGATGGTCTGCTCAAAGAAACAATAGTTTGTAAAGTTTCTCAGGATGCTGCCCACAGGACTGAATGATCAGCTCTGGTGGTTACAGAGCTGCGGACAGCTCGGAAACACAACTCCTTTTATTTGTTCTTCCTCTTTTCTGGTCTCATTCTTCTTTTCTCATTATTCTTTGTTTCCCGGGAGTGTGTTTGCAAATAAGGCATCTGCTCATAGGCTGTCACCAAACTGAGTCTTCTATGGACTCCAGGCTAGAATAGGTTCCCAGTGACTAGATCCTGAAAAGGAACCCAGGAGTGGGATTCCAGGTTAAAAGGGGTTGAAGGGATCCGGAAACAAAAAACGAGTTGAACATGTACTTAAAGCCAAAGTTAGATAAGAAAAGAACTATCTCACACAGAAGTGTGGATCTTGTTGTGAAAGAGGGTTACAGTCTTTCAAATAGCAAAACCAGCAATAAAATATTTTTTCTTTTATTTATTTTTTCACATGAACTGGCTACTTCACTCTGAGTTTTTATCCAAAGAATACAAAAACAACAAAATCTTTGAAACTTTTGGAAGATATCAAAATGACTATGTGCAAAAAATCGTTTTGCACTTCTTAGCACTGCTCCATCTTGCTTTTATTTCTAGTTTTTCTATCATTAGAATGGCTTTTAGAACAACAGATTTCTGGTCAAGTTTATAATAGTTTGTTGGTTCGCAAATTGGCCCCCATGCACAGAGGGCAAGGAGAGATGGAGGAACTGAGGCAGACTCTCCAGATTTGTGGTGGAAAGTTTAATAAGCAAGGGAACTTTTTGTCTCGGGGAGCCACAAGATGAGTAGATCTCTGTACTTGACCCCCAAATCTTAAAAGTTTATTTAGACACCTTAACTGGCTTCAGCCAAGTATTCAGTCCGGATGGTTTCAAGGACACCTTACTCCCTCCAGGCTGCATCCTTGAAAACGGCTCCTACTGTGGGAATGGTACGCAGAACTCACCTTCCGGCACATTCCAAGGACACAGGAAGAGGGAGGAGTCTCTGATTGCCCTGGTCAAGCTCGCTGGTTAACCGGTGGTCACGTCCTCTTGATTACCGCCTCCACCAGAGTTTAATGTTTGCTATAGAAAGTGTGGTCTGTGAGCAGCAGCATTGGCTTCAGCTGGGATCTTGTTAGAAAGGTAGACTCAGGCCCTTTTTCAGACCTGCTGAATCCACTCTGCATTTCGTTAAGATTCACAGGTGATTCACAGGCGCACTGAAGATTGAAAACATTGCCTTAGATCCAGAAGGTTATCTTTAAGCACAGCACCAAGACAAATTAATCTGCTAAACGGTACTACAGTAAATACAACTTGGTTATTATGTCCAAGGAGCAAAATGCTGCTTGGGTATGGGGGGAGGAAGTGGAAAGAAACTAACAAATACTCAGTACTTCAACTAGATCAGGTTCCTCGTTCAAGGTGTTCACTAATGTTATCACATTTAGTATTACCACAAAAACCCGACGGAGCAGTATCACAACCCTGATTTCACTGATGAGTGAACTGAGCTTAAGTAACTTATCAGAGATCACACACTTATTAAATCTTAGCCAAATATCACTGTCCCCAAAAATTATGCGCTCTTTTCTATACCTAAAGTTCAGTGCACATGAAAGAGTTATAAATAAGTTATGAGAAAACTGAGAATAATAATTAAATACATGCAGCACAGATTTTAAATTATAAAAGTGATCAGAAGACAATATCATCATTGTGGATTGGTCTGCTAAAAAAAACGTTCATGGAGGGTTGGATTAGAAAGTGGTGAAGATTTGGATGATGAAAAACAAAAGTAAAAATACCTTATTTGTACTGTGCTAAGCATTTTACAGTCATTTTCTGATTCTTATGCTAGCCTCATTAAGTGCAACATATTTTCGAATATAGAGATGAAAAAGCAGAGATGAATTTCAGTCTCCTCCCTACTCATGCTTCCCTTCAATTATAACTGATGCTTCTAAGTATTTTCATTCCCTTCAAATAGTCTTCTGGTTCCTTCTGAGATAGGAAAAAGGAAAACACTCGAAGACAAAAAATACAACTTTCAAAAATCATATGTAACTTATCCTCCAAATATAAAATTATAATATCACATGCTTAATAACACAGGAAAAATAAAAATATCTAAAGCCTCCTTAGGGGCAGATCAACGTTATTATAAAGTTACGTTGTTTTCCATTATGTAAAAGGGTATCACACTGGTCTGCAGTTGAGAGTCATTTCCTTGCTGTTTAATAATACCAAGCAACTAGTAATCCAATAAAAAACAAACCAGCAGGGCTATTTGATGTTGCACGTAACTCCAAGAGAGACTATTTCAATGAGTCTACAACCTGCATCCCCAAGTCAAAAGAATGTCTCACTGTATTTTCCAGTACCTCACAGAGGCCCACTAAAAGTTTACTGAAAGGAGTTTAATTGGGAGTAAAGCCCAAAGTCTGTTGGTAAATGTGAATATGTAGACGTTGCATTAATTTATAGATAATTTATCTCTGCAACTCTCCATTTTTGTTCATTCTTATAGCAACAAAGATGAAAATATTGATGTATGACACCTGTGAGAAGCAAATCAAGGGATGCCAAAAAGAGAAATTAAAGGGGTGGTGATGATAATATATATAATTGTTCCATTAAACTTTATTATTATATAGCTCATATTCACAGACATAGAATGTAAAGTTCTTATCTTCATACATAATATAGTTCATATATTATCTAGTCCAATTTCTCATTTATACATTCATTTATCCATATGTTCATTTACTAAATAATTTATATATTTATTTATACATGCATTCACTTAAAATCCCTAATGCTTATTTTCTTTGATGAAAATAGGGAAAAATAGTACTTGCCTCATAGGGTTTTCTCAAATATTCAATGCAATAATCAATGTGAGTATACAACATATTGTCTAATAAATAGTATACACTAATATTACTATTACTAAATTAAATCTTTTTATTGAGAGTCTAGTATGAGCAAAGCTCTGTGATGGAAAAAAGAACAATGAATAAAACATATAACCAACTCTCTAGTTACATTTTGGTAGAGAAATTAAGAAATGTACCTATATAATATTTAAAAAGGAATGTGATGATAGGTTCTAGAAGAAAATGTTCCAGGAGAGGGCAGAGGTTTCCAAAGACAGACTCCTTCCTTCTACAGGGTATATGCCAAGTGATTTGAAAATTTCTTTTGGCGGTTTTTTCACCAACTCACTAGAGAGCCCATTCTATTTTTGGAGAAGTTTAAATATTAGAAATTATATTCTATTATTCAATATGGAAAGTGACCTCAGTACTTTTCAAAATATTTTCCATTTTATTCCTAATCTCTATCAGGTGAATTTCAAGTAGACACAAATCAAATGAGAAATGCAAAAGAATTTTCTTGTTTTTTTTTTTTTTTTTACAAAGAAACTAGTGAATGGTAAGTGAATTGCTCTATATGGAATGCCATTGTTTTATTTCTGCTGACTTCTAAGTAAAATAGCCTAGCCATAAGGATAAATAACAGGCTGACCTGACCACATGTTCCCAATATATTATTAAACTGCACTATATTTCCTTTGGGAAGAAATTACTCTGCTATTTCCTTTCCATTTTTTATCTCAATAGATTTCTGAATTTCACTCGAGCCACAGGAGAGAGCTGAAGGAATAAAATTGGACAAAGCTGGGTTGAACTAATGAGAGGTAAGGGAGTAAGAGAGGCTTGAGTTTTGCCATGAACTCTGGTTTTCATGACGGCATTTGGGAAAGCAGGGTCTATCAGCGAGAGGGATTAAATGGCCTGGGAAGGGGTGGACATGATTAGATTTTATGTTTGAAGAAGTCTATTGGAAAACATGCTGTCAAAACCTGACATCAGTTTTTCAGTTACAGGCAATAGCATTTTCCCAAATAAGACTATTTTTTAGAGTATTTATTCACTTTGTATTCTCCAATTTGAGCAAAATAATTGAGCTTCTTCTTGACAATATTTGTTACTAGAAATGAGAGATACGAATGTGATATTTGCCTTAAAATGCTCAGTCTCATATTCTGCTCTTGTGATGTCACATTTTACCTGTCTGCATTGGATGGTGCTCATTACTGCAGACAGCGAGAGACGTGCGTGTGTCACGCTGCCTCCAGCTAGCAAAGCTGTTTCTGGGCGACATAACGCTTTAAATAGGAGACACAGGTCAATCTGTCAACTAATAAAGTATTCATACCATACTTCTAGCACCAGAAGTTGAAAAGGAAGCCATTACTAGTAACATTCCTATGCATGTATTAAAAAAATGAATAATCAGAAAAAAATAGCCCTTACTGTTATAAAAGCAAGTTTAACAAAGACTTGGGCTAAACACGATTGAGTTGTGAAAACTATTAAATGTTAATTTCTATCTCCATTTCTTGGTCAGTCAATAAATGTTTTAATATACACATAGCAGGTAGTTAATATTATTTATATTATGGGATTATGCTGGTGTTAATAGAAAATTATTTGCAATCCCAGACACTTTTCTTTCCTATATTTCCTTAATCTTGGATTATGCCTCAAAACTTGAACCCCAAAAAAAAGTAAGAAAGGAAAGAAAAAGAACAATTGTTAAAGAAACTTTTTCACAAAGATATCTGACTTAAACTACAGCAAAATGTAACTCCATTTAAAACTTTTAAGAACCAATGATATTAATGATGTTTGAAATATAGACCTTTTTCAAGCAATATTCTAAAGTGTGAATGACATTTGCCTACTAAGCTAGAAATAGATAGATAGATAGATAGATAGATAGATAGAAATAGATATCTATCTCAGTATGCGTAGCTAAGTCACTTATCCTGCTAGACTGTCCTTTCTCTGGATGAGAACCTAAATTAGCAATTACATGCTCTAGTTTAACTTCAAGAAAGAATAGAAAAGCAAGTACTAAGATGCATGTTTGCATATATTTACACTGTAATGATACTAGTGATAAGAAGTACTTCTTTGAGTATGAGAGAGAGTCTATGATTTCCAACTACTCTTCATTTTAGGCTAATTGAAGGAGACGTGCTTATTACTATTAAAATAAGGAAATGGCATGAATTTGTATATGGGAGCTTTATCTAAACTCCAGCTATCAAATGACATTGGAAGGGAACAAAGTATCTTAAGTTGGATCTCAATTTCCCAGAAACAGACACTAAGACAAATATTTGAGGCCATCTCAGAAACTAGCAGTAGGGTAGTGGGGAAAGAAGACAAGAAAGATAAGAAAGCCAATATAAAGTATTAATAAGCAAGATACCACTTTCAGCAACTAGAGTTCAATGGGAACATCTTGGAGACTAAATATGACACACCCCACTTGAGGTAGAAATTATCCCACCCTGTGGCCAGGAAGTTGGGGTAGCTATTTGCCAACTGTCATTCATCCCTGGTTGAGAGGGGCTCCTGGGTGTGTTCTGTCTTGTTTATTCCACATACTCCATGAGAGGGGCTGAGCACACGCCTGCTGTCAGAGAAGGCCCTGGAACACTTAAGGTGATTGTCAAGCGGATAGGGGCGGGGCACTGACAGTATCTGCTTCCAAAGGAAGTAAAAATCACACTCTATATTCCTTGAGAGTTAACTAAATGTTAGTCATACAAATGGAGATTCAGAAACAAGAGTAAAGATGAAAGCAGCGTTGAATAGAAGCGAAGTTTTATAATTGTGGATTAGGATAGTTAATATTAAGTTAAAACAAATAAGCACAAGTCTCAACCCAAAACACCAGGACTTCGGAAGTCTGAGTTAGAGAGCACCTGCGATGTAGATGAAATGAGGAGAGGCAACCAGAGGCATCCAGCTAGGCTCTCGTGAGCTCTGCTGTGAATCTGCGTGTGTTTACGGGGATAATGCATTACACATATACAATGGTGAAAGGAGCAAATGGAGTAATTTTCTTAGCTGAGATTTTACAGATTATAATAGAATAGTGGTAGAGAAACCCCTCATATAAAGGGGGTTTATTATAAAGCAACATGGAAAAAAAGGAAACCCAAGAAAGTGTCTCCGGAGGAAAATCCCATCAGTCCCCTTTGCTGCTCAGGATGCAGCAGCAGTTCTGCAGCACCAATATCAGCTTGGTGACCTCGTCTTTCCCTCAACAGAGAACAGCTATTAGCCCTTCTCCAGGGACAAGCAACACAATAACTCACTCCCCCTCCTTTCTACTTGTCTTTCTCTATGGCTACTGCTTCCTTCTATCGTGTCCTACTGAGATTCCCTCTTTCCCTCTCTGCTTCATATTCAAATTCCCAGGAATACGATCTAATCATATCAGTTAGTCCCTCTCTAATTTGACGCAACACTAGTGGGCAGCATTCTCGTTCCCAGCCAGCTTAGGGATGGCTGTCTTTGCTGGGTGCAGATTCCCAGTCCAATATGTTGTATCATGGTAGCCAGGTCGGGTGACGAAAAACCAGGCCACTTGTGGAAAGAACTGTGTTCCTGGTGACTTTCTTCAGAAGGGAAAGTGAAAGTGCCAGGCAGATAGTCATTCCTGAAATCTACCCGGAAATGGAGGGCAAATGGTTAGGTTTCCACTAAACTTGTCTCAAAGAGTAAATACGGTTCTTGGAATGGGGTACCAGATTTAAGTGTGAAACCATTAGCTAATGTTTATTGTATCGGTGAATTTCTTAAGAGAGAAAGACTCTGAGCAGGTATGACACGAGACAGGGTAGCTTTGATAGTGGTATAGCAAATTAGACGAGAGTGTGACACATGAACCAGAGCCAGGCTCCCGCAGGGACATTATTAGTGTGCGTACCTCAGAACCAATGCATGTGTTTTCATAATGGTAACCAATGCCTTTTGGCCTTTCTAGTATGTTCAAAATTTTGCTTAAGACAAGCCCAACAGCCAGTAATATAAATTCTTCTTTATTGATTCAATATTCTGGACATCATTTTCATTCTTTAAAAATTAAAAATAGTAAGGCAATGTTACCCAAAAATACTCCCTCATGCAAATTAATGATACCGGTTTTTTAAGTAAGCAGTTTCTAAAGTAGTTTCAGATTTAGCTGTGATTTATAGATGAAAAACAAAAGAAGTTTTACTGAGATTATCATTATCAGCAGTGTAACTCAATTAATGTAACTGAAAAATGACCATGTGCCAACTCATCACAATAAATACATTTTAAACACCTTGAATTGGCATAGCCCCTGTGATTAAATTGCATAATAAAGCTTCAAATAGAAGCGATGGCAAAACTTTTTTTTTTAAGATGTGGCTTCAGCTACAAGGTGACTCTAATTTAAGGGAATCTTTAATTATTAATATTTCTGAGAAATGTAAGACTCCCTTCCCTTTTGCCCTCAATAACAACAGCTCCTACAGGCAATATATTTTCTAATACACTTATTACTTTAACTGTTAGCAGTTTGTTTTAAAAAAACTGACAATGCCAAAGCTAGTAATGAAGTTGGCTGGTGAATCATAATGCCGTACATCTTATTGACATAGAGCATTGATGCCTTAATAATTCGCTTTAGATGAGTGCAAAAGAGTGAAGAGATTTCACAGAAGATAATTTTTGCATATCATGTCTGAAAGCTGAAGGGAAGTTAAATATTTCAAATAAAAAATATATATTGGGCATTCTCCCTCCTGGCCTTGAGCCAGAGGTTGTGGTTAACACAAGGAAGAATAAAGCACAGTTCCTGATTACCAAGAGCTTACAATCTATGAAAAGTTAAGTAATTTTCAATAACAGCTCAAGATAACAAAAGAAAATTTGACATATTGGCCCATGATTAATATAACCTATGTAGGTGATAATTGCGCTAAGTGCTCTGTAAATGATGATTTCACTTTAGGAAAGTTAAACTGAGAAGCACAATGAATACGCTCAAGTTTAGGTTAAATGGAGATACAGATTATGTTTTAAGGTTTGGATTTTAAATAGACATTGAATTAGAGATAATTTTATACTGTTCAGAACACGATTGAAAATATTTATGTCTCAAAGTCCCACTATGCACTGTCTGACTATGATGAAGCAAATAAGTTAATAAGAATTAAGCTCCCAAATCCCAGCAGAGAGTGACCTGTGACCCTCAGACCCAGCTGTGATGGACAAAAGCAGTTTGATGCAGAGACAAGCAAAGAGGACTATGACAGGACTGAAGCCTTGAAAAAAAGTAAGGATACTCTTGTGCACAATTTGCATATTTGGATGATGCTCCATGACAACACACCCTTTCTATGATTTCTCTTGTAAGAACAAACTACTGGAAAAGAGAGTGCTATAGCTATCAAGTCATGGTCCAACAGTAGCCATTAATATGCTGTCTCTATGCAGCTGCATCCATCATGAGGGAGAATGTCTGGATGATGAGTGCCTTTCTTGTGAGGAGGTATATCATTTGCTTCTTTTCATTTTTTCTAAATTATATCTAATAGGCCTCTTTCCTCTTTTCTTTTAAGTACCTTCTATTGAGTGCTCAAACTGGTCTGCTGTGTATGGAAAGGAGAGGAGAGTGGATAGTTAAGTGGTAGAAATGTTTACCCCTTGTGTTCCCCTAATTTCTGTGGTTGTTCTCAATCAGTGTCATTTGGAAATGTGGGGGAAGTTTTAGTTATCACTGGCTTGCAGTGACCAGGGAACACAGATGCTAAATTTCCTACAATACATGTGAACTGTGCAGAATGGAGAATTTTCCCACAGGGTGTGCTATAAAGACCCCATTGAGAAGCACTGTTACTTAGAAGGGGTATGGAATAGGAAGCCATTACCTCAAGTTGAGTAGATATTTTGAGAAGTAGATTTGCTTAATATCTATTATATATGACCCTATGCCAGCGTGTACTTTCTGCCTTGGGAGTCCTAGTAAATATAATGTAATTTTTTAAAAAGTTGTAGTAAAGTCTATTGGAGATTGCTATATCTGCTCACTGCTATCCCAGCCCCACCAAATTACCATCGTAGAAATCATTCAGCAAAAATATTTGCAAAGGTTTTTATTGCATCTAATCAAGAGATAAAACTCCAAGGAAATGGCTATATAAGTATTATTTACAATCATTAAATCATGATCAAGATGCTCATCTATATAATTTCAAAGCATGCAAACTGTATGTGTTTACATGTTTCTTGCTAAGGAGAGAGATTGATAGAGAGACATATAATCATGGAAATTTATCTAATGTGACATGCAAATCACTCTGAACATTTCAAAACGAGAGAACAAATTTTTGTGACATCAGTGAAATGATCCTATACCTACTCTGTGTACAGAATGTGTGTGTATGTGCATTTCTTGCCTTATCCAGCTGAGGCAGTTTTAGCGTGACGTTAAGATTACAGTTCAGGAACCAGAATGCCTGGGTTTAAATTCCAGCTGTGTCACGTACTAGTGGAATGACCTTGAGCAAATTCTGTAGCCCCTCTGTACCTTTGCCTCCTCACGTGTAAATTAAAATATGAATAGTGCCCCATAAATGTTAGCTATTGCAATATTTAGCACTACACCTAAAAAGTGTACTTCTACTTTTTCATTGTTTTTTAAATTAAAAAAAAGTGACTTTGGACATGTTGTTTGAACTAGTTTTTCCATCTTTACTCTTAGTGCAGCTCAAAACAAGAAAGAAAGCCTATAGAGGAAAACTCATTAAATACATGGCATTATTAACAAAATGGTGCACATCAAAAGGGGTGTTTGATAGCATTTTGTAGCCTCTCATAGCCCACCTCAGAGAATCACTTTTTAATTTTCCCTTAGCCACCATGGAAATCACAAAATCCTTATGATGCTCTGCCTCGGGATTTATTCCCAATGATGTTGCCCTGGCAATGGTGATGTATTGTGTACTTTAGGTGTTAGATCAGTATCTCTTTGTTGACCAGAAAGCCGGGAAACACATAGCAATTAAAAAGATGTACAGTCTAATATATTCTAATTAGAGATGATTACCCACGTCTACCAATGGGTATTCACAAATTGCCTGCTAACCCTTTCAGAAATAGGACTGATTTTGCATTGTAGCCATTGATTTTGAGAGCTGTACAAAATGAAGATTATGTTAGATACAGAAGTGATTTTTGTTTTTGCATTTGCTTTGTTTTATTTTCCTTTTTCCTGAACAATCACTTGGTTATTTCCTTTTAAATTATTTTTAAAAGGAAATTTTTCTTAAACATTTTCTAAAAGGAATTTTCTTTTTAAAATTCTAGCACTCTTTCAGATGAGGATCTGAAACAATTTCTTTTCAGATTTGTTTGTTTCAGATGTTCTCTTCACAATTTTAACTTGATGTGACCAAACGAGGACACTTGTCCGTCCTTTACACCAAGCGTATCCTCTCCCAAATGTCATGAGCCACCATCACATTCATCAAACTAGAAACGGAAGTCATCCTTCTGCATTTCTTCCTTTCCCTCACTCCTCACATTTAGGTCATCAGAAAATTCTGTCTCAAAAGTATATCTCACATCTGTTCACTTCTCCTCAATTTCACACCCATCACCCTCACCGAAGCGACCATCATATTTCATCTAGACAAGTCCTTCACAAATTCTAATGAGTATGCAAACTACCTGGGAACTTGTTAAAATATATATTCTGCTTTAGTAGGTTGATGTAGGACCTGAGATTCATTATTTCTTCTAAGCTCTCAGGTAAACTGATCCTGCTGTTCCATGGTTCACCCATTAAACAGCAAGACCCAGATTACCCACGAGGCCACCCAACTTGTGTTTCAGGGTCAATCTCTTCTTCCTCAGTCTATTTTCCACCATAGTCTGTAGTCTGTTCTCCACTTTCCACAGTAGAGTGACCTTTAGAAAACATATATCAAATCATGTTAGTCCCTCAGTAAAAATAATTTGGGACAGAATTTTAAATGATAAATTTACTCTTAACTCACAATAGAATCTCTAAATCTACAAACAATAGATGACAAGTATCCCAACAATCTATAGAGATCACCTAGAAATGTCCCTGAAAGATATTAAGAGGTACCCAACTGATCTTTCCAATGTGCCCATTCACCACCTATCTCCAGCCTATATAAGGGAAAGGTGGAGATTACCAGGAATTCATAGCACTGTAGAACAAAGCCTGGCTTTTCCCTCTTTTCTGCATGGCAAAAGTGGGGAATGCTCAATTCGCTAGTAATATGAGGGGAATCCAAAAAAATCACTCATAGAAATTGGAAGTGCCTCTGAGAAGAAAAGGAAGCCTTCACCTTACTATTTCCATTAAGGAACTGGGAGTACAGAACAGGGAGAAAATTCCTGGGGAAAGCCAAGCCTGGCACGTGTCCTCAGGAATTGGTAGCTTTCCTGATCACAGAAAATAAGTCTGCTTCTCATTTGGAGAAGTCAGAGGGCAGGATATTCCATCTTTCAATCTGGAATACCACCCTTCGACAGAAAAAGAATGATTTGTTTTCCCATGAGCCTGGGAAGGCAGCTGGACTTGGATCTTTTAAAAACATCTCATCTTTCCTCCCAACTTTCCTATCCACCTTTATCTCCAGCCTAGAACCTAGAGGAGCCAGAAGGAATTTCCTCAAAGGAGAAGGATAGAAAGACCAAGGTGAAGCAAGACCACATGCCTTGTTTCTATTATCATATAACAAATTACCACAAACTTAACTGCTTAAAGTGACACCTTTTTATTAGTTTACACTGTTGTTGGTCAAAAGTCTCACGTGGACTGGCTTTGTTCTCTTGTTAAGGTATCAGAAGACTGAGATAAGTATGTCACAGAACCAAGTTCTCTGGAGGCTCTCGGGGGGAAACCATTCTCATGCTCAGCTCATTCTTGTTGCAAGAATTCATTCCCTTGTGGTTGTAGGACTGAGACCCCTGGTTCCTTGCTGGTTATTGACTGGGGTTTGTTCTTCACTCTTCGAGGCCACTCTGAAGTCATTTTCCTATGCCCCCTTCCCTCTTCAAGCCATCGATGGCACTCTGAGTGTCGTCCATGCTTTAAACCTCTGATTTTCTCTTATGCAATCAGCCAAAGAAATCTCTCTGCTTTTAAAAGTCTCCTGTGATTAGGTCAGAGCCACGTAAATAATCTCCCTATCTTAAAGTCTACTGAGTTGGGACTTAATTAAACTGCAAAATCATTTTATAGCAGGATCTACATTAATGTTTTTAGTGAACAACGAGGGCTGGAAATCTTGAGGGACTATCTTTGAATTCTGCCTACCACACTCTGCTTTCACTGCAGGACCTCAAATAGCCTCAACAGCCTAAGCTCTCCTGGGAATTAGGTGGAAAGAGGAATCAACTGGGTGTAAGAATGAAGTTTTTATATCTCAGGTTATTAATATCTGAAAATAAGACTGTATTAACTCAAGAGAATCATGTTATTATCAGTAGGCAAGCAAGGAGCTCCCACAGAGCAGGAAGTGGTAGTTGCACATTCAATGGTTTTCCATTGCACCTTGAACAATATGGCTCCTGACACTGAAAGTTATTCTCATTCCAATCTCTGTCTCATTCACTACATTTTTTTTAACTCCATCTTCCACATAGTTCTCAGAAGGGCCAAGCTTTTTCACTGCTCAGACTTCTTCCATGTGGACGGCTCTGTCTAGTTCTTAATCTCAACCTCAAAGCATTCACAAGGCAACTTTTCATATACTTTATTTCAGTTTAAGAACTTTTCAGTGCCACTTTTCCTAATTAGGTGCTGTCTTATTAGACTCCGTTATTTCATTATCTTCATTCCCTTCATAACATGTATTTTGACTTATAATCATTTATTTAGTTACTCATTTACTTAGCTATTGTCTGTTACTCCCAGGTCTCAAGCTCCGGAAATGGAGGGACCATAGCAGTCTTGACCTCTCTTATGTTCAATGTCTTGTGTGGAACCTAATACATAGTAAAGACCAATAACTGTGTGTTGAATAATTAGCATTATATGGGCATTGGAAAATAGATGTCGATCAAAACAGTAGGAGCAAATGAGACGCCTATAGAGAATATAAAGTTACAAGTCTTGAGCTCTGTGTCAAATGTGGTCGATAGGCTTATTTTGTTTGAACAAAGACTATCTTTTATAACCTCAATGTGATCATTTGAAATTAAATTTTAATGACCTCTCTAGTTTTCCATAAGCCCCATCACTCCATATTATTATTATTTTATTTATTTATATTTTGGGGGAGGAAGATTGGCCCTGAGCTAACAACTGTTGCCAATCTTCCTCTTTTTGCTGGAGGAAGATTTTCACTGAGCTATCATCCGTGCCCATCTTCCTCTATTTTTTGTATGTCGGACACCCTCACAGCATGGCTTGATGAGCAGTGTGTAGGTTTGTGCCCAGGATCTGAACCTGTGAACCCTGGGCCGCTGAAGTGGAGCACACAAACTTAACCACTATGCTACCGGGCCAGCCCCTCCACATTATTTTTATACTGCCTCTGCATATGTTTATTTGTCTTTCCTCACAGCTCAAAACTTTTGAATGTATAATATTACTTGTACAGTGAGAAGAAAAGGAGGCTCAGTCAAGAATTCAGAAGAATTCCTATATTGTAAGCCAGGCAGAGAGTGAAAGGTTTTTAAAAATATCCATGGCTGGGCCTTACCCATGACTTCCTGAATTCCAACACACGTTGTTCCTTAAGAATAATAGAACTAAACGTATAGCACTTTAATATCTTATGACACTTAAGCTGCAATGCCTTTTTCTGTAATGACTTGAGTACACTTCTTATTTCTCCTTCAATGCCACTAAAATCTTTTGATAGCAAGAATTAAGATAAATTTTTTTAATCTGTATGGTTTCTTATACATAGTTAGTGCTGAACAAGTATCTCCTGAATAAAATATAAAAATGCGTATTTGTACCCGTGAAGGTATAACTATAAAAAATTTCAAGGTTCTGACAGCTTCATTCTAAAGATTCCCAAACCCAGATTTAGAAATATGAGTACAAGACCCTATTTCTATGCTCATTGTGAGAGCATATTGCTTCCTTGATTACTGTTCAAAGATATTTATACTTCTCATAGATTTATGAAGACACTTACATCTTTATGCCATGCACAGATTTCTCTCATCATTATTTTTTATATGCCTACCAGTTGAATTTTTGTCATAAAAATGTTGTCCTAGAAAGTGTCATACAGTAACTATGAGATACTTTTCTCTCTAACACATCAATAAATCAATGTTCCATGTATTGAAGGAGAAGGATTATACTTTTGTTTTGTTTTTTTCTCTTTTCCCATTCTATTTGTAATTAGCCAGTTGAAATGAAAGTTATGATGACTGGAAAGGTATTTGTCTTGGTGACCAAAGCTTAACAATTTAGAGAAAAAATTAAAACTCAGAAGGTGAAACCAATTGGAAAGTACTGAACTCATGGCCCTTCTCCTTTCACATTCCCCTGCAGCGTCAGTATATTTTTATATCACATGGAGGACAAGCTCGGAATTTATTATCTCTTCTTGGTGTTGTTGATTCTGAAGAAAACTGAGTGCAGCACACAGACATAGTTAGCCTCCATTTCTCCAATATTGAAAAGTCATGTACAGGATGTAGTTTGCCCTAATCTCCATTATATCACGCTTATCATAGGATCTCCAGGCCATTTCCTTCTCTTGCAAGGGGAAAGGCAGCTGTGAGAAGCACATGATTTCCCATGCCTCTCACAAAGTTCTCCACTTGGTCCTTTCAGTTTTACTTAAACTTTGCTTCTCCATCAAGATCAGTCAGGCTTTGGCTATTTGCCTCTGGACAAATGGCCAACCCTCATCCCTCTATAAATCACCTTCCACTTGCCTTTAGTCTTTCTATTTTTCTAATCAGCCAAATGCAATAAAAAGATTCAATAATTTACACTGCCATTTTTAAAGTGCCCGTGAATACATATTCATTTTACAGAGAAATTGTTATAATATTTTAGTGATGTCTGCATATCTCCCATCTTGTCTCTTTCAAGATAATAGATTGCAACATAGTAGGCAATATTGTATTATTCCCTTCATGTAGAAAAATGAGCATTTGCCTTGCCGTCCTTCCTTTATCAGTAGCTCACTCAAGAAAAACTAAATAAAAAGGAATCTTTGAAAAAAACATTTTCAACATTCTCCAACTTTCTATCAGATATTCTTGAAAGGATCTTTAATATAGCTTCTTGCTGTAATTGTTGTTTTTGGTGAGTGACAGAAACTGTGGCATGTAACCTTATGTGGAGTAAATGTTTTATCTCAGAGCTCTAAACTGAACATGGTCAGGCCAATGAAAGTTACCCCATAAATCTGAGTAGCCCAACAAGAAACACGTCAAATTTTATACATGTGCATGTGACTTTCATTTGCTTGGTTCACTCTGTGTACCAGAAGACGGCTCAAGGACATGACCAAGATTAACTATAAATTTTCCTTCGAGAATCAATTTTATATTTGAACTGGGGGGGAGTCATAAACCTTTTCAGGTAAGTTTCAGTGTAAAATGGTTTTCTTGAAACATGTTGGCTCTTGTAGCTAATAAAATATCTACGTGTTACACATAGAAAATAAATACAAAGAGAACAGTAACCCTAATTTGAGAGTGACAACAATAAGAGAGGGCATTTGCATTGTGTTCTGCTTTCCGAAACTTCGTTTATTTTGATATTTACATTTTCTGGTTTGGAGTGGAATAGTTCTTTCTAAATTAGGAACTGGCAGCTTAATTATATGTGATTGATATGCTTTCTTTGCAGGAGTCATTGCTGGAATATAAATACCTATCTTTATTCTTATTTGTATTTATCATACTCAATGTAACACAAATGTAGAGTGGAGATATTTTAGTTTTGTTGCGTTCAGGAACGCTCATTGGAAAAATCTTAGCACAGGCAAAATTCTATTCAGCAAGTATTCAATTATCCTGTTCTGCATTGTGAGGTTAGTCCCATATGGTATACAGTTCCCCTAAAATTGCTATGCAGATGCAGATATGACAAATACTGTTTTAATGAGAAATCGTTTACAACATATTCAGATCCATGTCTCTATTTAATACTCAACATAAGCAACAGAGGAAAACTGCTCTTTTCTCCATCTTGGATGACTCTCACAATACAGTCTGTGAAGACACACAGTGTCTTAAAAAACTGTCCTATTGGAAAGGAGAAAGACAAATGCCTTATTATTTCATTCACATGTGGAACATAAAAAACAAAACAAACAAACAGAACAAAACAAATTCACAGAAGCAGATGACAGATTGGTGGTTACAGAAGGGAAGCAGGAAGGAGGGAGGATGAAGTGGGTAGAGGGGGTCAACTGCATGACAATGGATGGAAACATGGGTGGTGAGCATACTGGAGTACGTACAGATGTTGAACCATGATGCTGCACACCTGAAACCTGTATAATGTCGTATACCAATGATACCTCAATAAAAAAATTACAAAATAAAGAACTGTACCTTTAACATCTGTGCAGTGTTAAATATTCTTCATAAAATGCCACCATTTGTAGGCTATTATGACTTTCCCTATCAGTAGCAAAGCCTAATGGGGACAATATTGCCTTTGGACTCAGATTGACCTGGTTTGAATCTTGACCTTGTGACTTACTAGACAAGAAAAGTTGTCAATATTATTTAATCTCTGTGAGTTTCAAATTCTTCCTCTGTAGAATGCCAGTAACTGTTCCATTAATACAAACCTTACAGAGTTTATCATGATGCTTAAGTGAAGTAGTGGTGGGTGTAAAGTGTCTAAAAACGTGCCTTGTGCTTTGTACACTCTCAGTCAATAAAGTTCTCATGACAATGTGAAAGTTTACACTGAACTTTTTTTTTTTTTTTTTTTTTGGTGAGGAAGATTGGCTCTGAGCTAAGATCTGTTCCTAATCTTCCTCTTTTTGCTTGAGGAAGATGGTCCCTGACCAACATCCATACCAGTCTTCCTCTACTTTCTATATGGGACACTGACAAAGCATAGCTTGATGAGTGGTGTGTAGGTCCGTGGCCAGGATCCAAACCTGTGAGCCCCAGGCCACCAAAGCGGAGCATGCAAACTTAACTGTTATGCCCCTGGGCCGGCTCCTGAACACTTGATTGTTTCCCTAAGTAGTATCTTTATTTTTTCTCTTAAATCATACCCATTTCCAAAAATGAAAGAAAAAAATCAAGGGGAAATAGTGTTAGAATCCTATATGACTGCAGAGCAAACCAGATGAAAAAGACTTTGGAAAAGAAAACATCAAGGGGTTTCTTTGTAATTCAACCTCAAGAGGGGACGGCTGGTAAACAGTTTTCTCAGTTAGCATTCTTACTTGCAAGAAATAAAATCCAATCCACTTTAAGCTAAAAAGAGAGAATTGATTGTCCCCTTAACTTACAAGACAAAAGAGTAGAGTAGAGTAGTTAAAGGAATATTCAAGCAATGTCCTTAGGATTTGTCTGTGTATCACTCTGCTCTGTTCTCTATGTTAGGTACCTTCTCAAAAAATCTTCTACTGTGGACAAACACACGTTTGAGAATTCCAGGTTTACACAGATTTTACAACCACAGGAGGAGAGACCTCCTAAAACTTATTTTTAGTTTGATGTTGTCCCACCTTTGTATTTTTTGCATTTGCTGTCTTTCCTTTTGGTGTTAAATCCAAAAATATCATTGCCAAGACTAAGGTCAAGGAGCATACCCTCTATGTTTTCTTCCAGAGATTTTATGGTTTTAGGTCTTACTTTCAAGCCTTCCATCCATTTTGAGTGGAATTTTGTGAATGGTATAAGATAGGGGTCCAGTTTCATTCTCTGGCCTGTGGCTCTCCAGTTTTCTCAACATCATTTATTGAAGAGACCATCCTTTCCGAATTAGATATTCTTCACTCCTTTGTCATAAATTAATTGTCCATATATGTATGAGTTTATCTCTGGGCTCTCTATTCTGTTCCATTGATCTATGGGTCAGTTTTTATGCCAATACCAAACTGTTTTATTATAGCTTTGTAATACACTTTGAAATCAGGAAATGTGATACCTCCAGCTTTGTTCTTCTTTCTCAAGATTTCTTTGGCTATTCGATGTGTTTTGTGGTTCCATACAAATTTTAGGATTGTTTGTTCTATTTCTGTGAAAAATACCACTGGAATTTTGATAGGGATTGCACTGAATCTGTAGATAACTTTCAGTAGGGTGGGCATCTTAACAATATTAATTCTTCTAATCATGAGCACAAAATATCTTTCCATTTATTTATTTCTTTCATCAAAGTCTTAAGTTTTCAGTGAAAAACTCTTTTACCTGCATGGTTAAATTTATTCCTAGGTATTTTATTCCTTTTAATGCAACCGTAAAGGAGATTGTTTCTTAATTTCTCTGATAGTTTGTTTTTAGTGTATAGAAACAACTAATTTTCATACATTGAGTTTATATCCTGAAAATTTACTAAATTTGTTTATTAATACTAACAGCTTTTTGGTGAATATCTTAGGGTTTTCTATATATAATATCATGTCACCTGCAAAGAAAGACAGTTTTACTTCTCTTCTGCTTTGGATGCCCTTTATTTCTTTTTCTTGCCTAATTGCTCTGGCTGGGACTTCCAGTACTCTGTTGAATAAAAGTGGTGAGAGTGGGTACACTTTATTGTTCTTGATCTTAGAAGAAAAACTTGGCTTTTCACCAGAGTATTAGTTGTGGACTTGTCAGATATAGCCTTCATTATGCTGAGGTACATTCCTTCTATGACCAGTTTCTTGAGAGTTTTTACTGTGAATGGATATTGAATTTTGTGAAATGATTCTTCTGTATCTATTCAGACGATCATATAATTTTTATTCTTCATTTTGTTAAAGTGGTGGATCACATTGATCTATTTGTGGATGTTGAACCATCCTTGAATCCCTGTAATAAATCCCACTTGATCATGGTGTATGATCCTTTAATGTTTTAATTGATCTTTTAAGTTTAACTCAGTTTCCTAATATTTTGTTGAGGATTTTTACATCTATGTTTATCTGGAATATTGGTCTGTGATTTTCTTTTCTTGTAGTGTCCTTGTCTGGTTTTGGTATCAGGGTAATTCTGGCTTCATAAAATGAATTTGGAAGTGTTCCCTCCTCTTCTATTTTTTGAAGAGTTTGAGAAGGATTGGTATTAAATCTTCTTTAAATGTTTGATAGAATTCACCAGCGAAGCCATCTGGTCCTGGATTTTTGTTTGTTGGGAGGTTTTTTATTATTAATTTAATCTTACTAGTAAGCGGTCTGTTTGGATTTTCTATTTCTTCATGATTCAGTCATAGTAGGTTGTATGTTACTAGAAATTTATCCATTTATTCTAGGTTGTCCAATTTATTGGCATGTAATTGCTCATAATAGTCTCCCGTAATCATTTGTATTTCTGTGGTACCAGTTGTAATATCTCCTCTTTCATTTCTGATTTCACTTGAGTCCTCTTTCATTTTTTCTCCATGACTTTAGCTAAATGTTTGGCAACTTTGTATATCTTTTCAAAAAAGCTCTTAGCTTCACTGATTTTGTCTTTTCAGTCTCTATCTCATTTATTTGCACTCTGATCTTTGATATTTCCTTCCTTCTACTAAATTTGGACTTTGTTCTTCTTTTCCCAGTTCCTTGAGATGTCAGGTTAGGTTGTTTGAGATCTTTCTTTTTTCTTAATGGAGGTGTTTATTGCTATGAACTTCCCTCTGAGAACTGCTTTTTCTTCATCCCATAAGTTTTGGCATGTTGTATTCAATTTTCATTTGTCTTGAATTTTTTTTTTTACTTCCTTTTCGAGTTCTTCTTTGACCCAGTAGTTATTTAGTAGAATGTTGTTTAATCTCCACATATTTTTGAATTTTCCAGTTTTCTTCTTGTAACTGATTTCTAGTTTCATACCATCATGATCAGAAAAGATACTTGATACGATTTTAATATTCTTAAATTTATTAAGGCTTGTTTTGTGGCCTAACATATTTTAAATTGGAGAATGTTCCATGTATGCTTGAGAAGAATGTGTATTCTGCTGCTGTTGGGTGGAATGTTCCGTAAATGTCAGTTATGTCCAACTGGCCTAACATGTAATTTAAATCCAATATTTCCTTATTGATTTTCTTTCTGGATGATCTATCTATTGTTGAGAGTGGGGTATTGAATTCACTACTATTATTTATCCCTATATATTTCTCCCCTCAGGTCTGTTAAAATTTGCCCTTAAGCTATCTTCATTTGTTTTTCTTCCTGCTGCTCTGATTGGACAAATGTCACTGTCATATCTTTGAGTTTGTTGATCCTTTCTTCTCCTCCATCTAATCTGTTTGAACCCCTCTATTGAATTTTTCTGTTCACTTATTGCATTCTTCAGCTCTGTGATTTCTGTTTGTTACTTTTTTCTAGTTTGTATCTCTTTGTTGAAATTCTTACTTTGTTCATGCATTGTTTTCCTGACTTCAGTAACCTTCTTTATTTTGAACTCTCAATCAGGTAAATCACTTATCTCCATTTCATTAAGGCCTTAGTTATTTCTATTTCATGTTGTTGCCTATGTCCCTTTCAGGAAAAAAAAAAGAATCAGAGCTCGTTTTCTTCCTTATGGATGAAAGAGAATATGGCCTTCTTTTTTCTCTCTGCCTTCTTCTTTCAACTGTTTTATAAAACAGAATATTTTGGTGACTCTTAAATCTCTTGTAGGTGTAAAAATCAATTTAAAAATGGTATTTTTTATGTTTAGGTTAAAATATTAATTTTTTTATTTTTCAGAAATCTCTAGGCTTATATAAGACCAAATTTATTTTTTGCTATTCTCACTCTTTCTATGTTAATCTCATTAAAAATATTTAGGATAAATATACTGTGTTCTAAAGGTGGGGTTTTTTTGCTTGCTTATTCAATCTAAAAGCATTGATATTAACAAAAGATAAATGCTCTTATTTCAGATTCTAGTCTTATTTACTGCATCAGCAAAGTAATCAGTTTAATTTAGGGATGAGAGATGAGCAATAAGATATATTTAGAAATGAATACATTTACTACAAGAGTACCACCCTATTTCTAAAATGCATCATCTCTTTCTTGTTTAGTTTATTACTGGTAGTATTATCAATTTATTACTAATTATTAGTTAATATTATCTTTGATTTTACATAAATAATATACAATATATAGGGTCCTTAATTTTTGTCAACTATTTGCTAAATAAACACTTTAAGTTCTCACAAAACTATTTACCATTTTACAATTGGAAAAACTAATGCAAAGAAATTGAAGTATCTTTTAGGAAGAAGTAGAACTGAGAGTGAGAGCATAAGCCCTAACCATCGTACAGTTCTGAATTCCCAGCATAAATTATACAAATTCTCATGACCATCTTTTCCTGAATATATTTGCATACATATATTTCTTTAGAATTAAGAAATAAAAAATCTAGTTTTTGTTTAGAAAAGCTATAAACTAAACTAAGCTATATATATAGATATATATATATATATATCTATATATATACACACACACATAAACTTTATAAATATGAATCTATGGATGAGTACTAATCACGAGAATAAATTAAGAACATTCTCCCCCCCATAAAAATAGTTTTGCAACTATGACAGGTATACTATTTAAAAGCATGACTTATTGGGTTTAAAATGAAAAATGTTTACTTTTTGGTAACTTAGTCTCTAGATTTTAAGGCTCACAGAATCACAGAACCAAGAAAATAAAAGCTTATTGAATTAAAAATTATCTGGCATTTTCTAGGTCTTTATTTTCCAAAAAAAATACATCGTAGCATTCTCTTTAACAATAATATTTGCATCCATAAACAAGCAGTGTAATGGGAATGGATAAATCAGAAATGAACAGATCTAGTCAAACCAGGGTCAGCAAATCTTGCAAGTCATTATCATAAATGCCTGTCAGCAAGCATACATAAAAGTGTGGATGTCGTTGCTTGGTTCTTAACAGAGAGGCATCTTCATCACAGTCTCCCTTTCACTACAGCTGGCACCTCTGACTTCACATTGCAAAGGCAGATATGTGCTGACCACAGCAAAGGCAAAGGCAAGACAGAACCAGCGTGGAATTGCACAGTGCGCAAATATTATTACAGCGTTATTGTTTCCTGAGCCCCCATCTGCCAGGAAAGCTCAGGTGATTACACACAATATATCTTCCTGGACATACTCTTTACCTCTCCTTTCCCTTGTCTACCTCAAATTCTCTTTACTTCACTAAACTGACTCTATGTTTACATACAGAAAATAATCCAGCTGCTGTTTAAAGCAACATACACCACTTTTGCAAAATGAGGCAAAACAATTTCCATACCATTAACACGCACACATGTACACACACACACCCACTGAAAAAAATGGCTAGGGCTGCCAGCAGATTTGGTATCTAGAACAGGTTTTTTTAATGATTTTTTAATCTGAGTCTATAAATGGGTAGTGCGTTGTCTGAAATTATATGTAAAATATTTGATATGCACCTAAAAGAAGTTAGATGGCTGCTTTCCATAGAAGTCATCTCCCCTTCCATGACAGTATTCCCCTTCCCACAAGAATGGCCCTACATGCTTTGCTTGTAGGTTACCCCAGCCCCATGGCTACAGCTGATTGTCTTATGACTGAATTCTTGATCTAAACTAGACCATTCATATTCTCTCTCCCAGTAATTTGGAATTAGGATTCAGAGACAATGAGCAAGTGGGTAGAGATTTATATGTACGAAAATGTAACACACACACTTCTGTTCTTTACATGGTCATATTTCACAAAGTGAACAGAGAAAGCTATTCCACAATATCACAGAAGCAGAGATAAAAGACAGTAGATTCCTGAGTACTCTCCTTGTTCTAATTGAGCCCCTCTGGTTGAGGTCTGGCTTCATTCCTGTGCTTAAGTTCTGTGGGATATCCCAATATATAATTAACAAATTCATCATATCCTTAAGCCGCCTTAGTTTGTTTTGGTTATACACAATCAGTCATAAAATGTGCATTTTAAAAGGATGGGCATGAGAGGCCATTGTTTGTGGTTCATAAGTCATTTTTAAAACCCTGCAAGGATAATTCTCCAGCTCCAGACTTTTGCATTACTCCTAGTCCACGAGGCAATGCCTGGTAGACAGCCTCCCTAGCTTTGCAGAATACAGTGAGTCTCTGGTGTGCCTCTATAGAGGAAATAAGATAAAGCTTTACTACAAAAATAAATACATGCTCTTAAAATAGGAGGGGAAAAATAAATTTTCTTAGGTAAAAAACAAATACTTTGGGAATTTGGACCACATGTGCATTTCACCATATGTATTTTGCTGCTTTCTGGGCATCAAACAATCAGTTCCACTTGATTTCTCATCCCTGAGACAGATGTTTCAGAATTAGAGCAAAATCCAGTGAATCCAAGGCGTAGAAGAAGCCAGCATGTCAGAGTAAAGAGAATGTGTTGAGCTACGTGGTTCTAGTTTCAAAACCCAAATCCTCCAGCAACTATATACATGATCTTGGGCAGGTTAATTTATCACCATGAGTTATATTTTTCTCCTCTGAAAAACAGGGTAAATGGGTCAGTATGAGAAATAAATTAAATGAGATAGCACTTGTCATGTAGCTTGAAGGGTGCCTGATGCATAGTAAGTGCACAGAGCATGTTAATTCTCTTTCCTTGCACCCACATTGGATAACCCTTAGATTTAATTCAGGATTTGATGCTAAGCCACAATCAAGTTAATAAGGCCAGGCAGTGGTGACAAAGGTCCCCACAAGTTAATGTTTCCTAATTTCCTGTTCCCATAGGCCCCAGAGGTCTTTCACTGCTGTTAACATCAATGGAGAAGAACCATTTTATTCATTCTAGAATCAATTTTCATGATGTATCTGTGAAGAACATTCCCTATACCAATAAATGCCAGGTATTGATCACTAACCAGGCAGCAATCAGTTAAGCATTATATGACTCATCACATTTAGTATCCACAGCAACACTCTGCGTTAGCTGTTACCATCCTTATTTGAATACTATGAAATCTGAGGCTTGGAGAAGTGAAGTAAGTTTCTTCTCCAAGGTCACCAGCCAGAAAGTGTCAGAGTCTGGATTCAAAACCAACTTTGTTTGGTTCCCAAGTCAGTACTGTAACCAGTTTCCTTTATATCCAGCTCATGAAAGTAATGGTGCTTGACTTTTCAGAATTTGACAGGAACCCAGGAGAGTAACAGATAAAAGAAAATTAGGTGATTCTACCAACCAGCATTTCCAAAATCTTTGTAGTTTACATTCTCACTCTTTTTTCTCAGCTTTTATTTCATAATGCCATTTTGTGACATGTTTCCCAATTTCGAAATTGTACCAGCACTCATTTCACTTTGATTTTGCTTATTTTTCTTAGTTTTTTTTTTTTTAAAGCTTATGCTTCTGTTACTGAGCTATTCTTTTGGTTTCATTTCGTGTTTTCATGCTTTCTTTCTCTTTCACTCTTTCTTTCTTTAGGAATTCCAACCATTTGAGCAAAGAAAATAGTTACAAGTGGGTTAGCATTGCTTTTTACAGCTTTGCAATTTTTACTTTTGTATCATCATAAAAAAGGTAGAGAACAAATTAGAATACTATGTTTAAAAATTGATTCAAACATTTGAATATTGAAAGTTTTCAGAGTTAAATCATCTGTTTAGCAAACATTTATTGAAGGTCGACTTTGTTCCAAGTTTTGCTAGATACTGGAAACTCAGTAATAACAAAATAAAGCTCCTGACCTAAGGGCAAAATAGACAATAAACAGACAAATGTATTCTCATGTTAAGGAAAGATCAGTGTCATTTAAAAAAATAAATCATGCTGCTTCTCTACAGTGGACGGGTTCAAGGAATGATGAGGCCAGCCCTCCGTCTGTTTGGTCCTCTTAAATTTAGGCCCTCTTAATCAATCTGGGCTACTCTGTCAAAATGACCACCTGTTTGTTCTGGACCTCTGCTGTCTTTCTCTGTCATCTCAACTATTTTGGGAACCTAATTGAAAGTGAATTCAAGTTCCCTTCCAAAGGCTACTGGCTTATACACATATCAAGAGATATATGTCTGGGCACCATTTTTAGTATTCTGGATCATTTAATAACAACTAAGAAGTTTCCTGAAGGTTATAAGGCAGTTGGAAGGCGGGATTTCCCAGAGCATACAGACTACATTATAGATAAGGAAACCTTCATTTCTGACCATGCACAACAGAAAGAGCTATTAGGAGTTGAGTTTATGTGCAATCACAAGGCAACTCAGAAGATGCATGTGTGGGATCTGTGGCTTGGAACAAACAAAACCAGGCAACCAAAAAGGGGTCAAAGAGCCAAGCTACTTGGAAAAATTATTATTATTTCTAGCTAAAACCACAATTTCATGTCTTGACTTCTAATTTTCACGTCAATTATTCTATATTCTTGTTACTGTTTCTAAAAAAGATGACTCACTAACACAATATTGTACAAGTGATTATATGGTCCACCTATATAGGCACTTTTCCCTCACACATCACAGAAACCAATTCATTAGTTAAATACTTCAGAAAGACATTTTGTCTAAATTGTTGCCAAAAAGCACTTTCTCATAGGGGCTTTGTATGAACACCCTATTTAAAATGCCAGTTATTCATAGTCTTTTCCATTACCCTGCTGTATTTTTCTTCATAATGCTTTAATTATTGGAAAATATATTCCATATCTGGTTATCTGTTTATTTTCTGTCTTCCACGATAAAATGTAAGCTCAGTAATTACAAAGACTTTATCTTATTCACCACTGTACATCCCAGCACCTAGAACACTGGTTAGGACCATTAGCAACTAAATGAATCTTGGTTAAATAATTAAAATATAGCAAAAGGGCTGGTTGAGAATATTGAAGCAATTCTATGAATACTGAGGTGTGATTGATTAAACATTTAATGTTAATATAAATGTAGACCAAATCATAACAAATACAGTACCATACTACATTGTCTTTCTACGGTAACTCTTACAATTTCCTTAGCAGGAACAGTGGAAATTTAAGTGATCTCCGTCTATGTTCTGTTCTTCTTCCTGCTTGTATATTATTCATTGAAATGTCTCTTTTCCAAGGTTTCAATCCAAATTCCCACTACTTTCAATCTTGAATTTTATAACTGACCAATTTTTGGGGGCATGTGGATATTATGATGGTTTCTTCTTGTTGCACACATCCGTCACACCAAAAATGTGAAAGAAGTGACTCTCCCATGATGTTGGGTATTCTCTTGATACTTTATGCAATATACATATGTGTATACATTTTGGTTTTTGAGAATGAATTTATCCAAAGCTTCTTCCAAGTACATTCTCAATACAAGATAGCTTAGGGATTAAGAGCATGACTTTTGAGGCAGACTGTCACATATCAATTGATAATTAATATCTCTTGGTGCCTCACTTTCCTCTTCAAAATGAGGATGATGAGAGCTCCCACCTCATACGGTTGTTCTGAGGATAAAATCAGTTAAAGGAAATGAAATATTCATAGTGGGGCTAGACACGTAGTGAAATGTTAGTACTGGAAGACAATTCTCCAGAGATCTCTCATGTCTCTGCTTGTCTTGCAAGCAGAGGGACTGACAGTTTTCTTCCAAACTATCTTTTCAAAGGTGTGTAGAGAGGAATATGGAGATAGTGTCTCCCTCCTGATAAAAGGGAAGATTTATTTACTGTCCACAAAATAAAGATAATGTCTTCGTCTGGGGCAAAGTGTTAGCAGGTTTGCTGGCAGCTCATCATAAAGATTGGGTTTCCCTTAGCTTGGGATTCCTCAGCTGTGATGCAAACACATTATGTGCGCAGGTATAACTTGGCTGCCTTCTTTTTTTGTAGGAATTGAGGCTTGGAGAATAGGTGCACGAAAATAGGTGCAGAAAATACTCTGGCTACTACAATGCTGTGAGCAGGAAACTCTCTTTTGTCTCTGATCCGGAAGTCTCATGTGATCTCCTAGCATTCATGAAATCATGGCAATATACCTTGTAGGCAAGCAAGTAAAATGAAGTGACAGACTTTTCACAGTTCTCGACAGTCAGCAACATTATGAATACTGTGGGAATTTTTACTAGGTAGTATATAACTTTCTAACTTGGAGCAAGAAAAGCGTTTCTGAGATAACTGCAACCCAGATAGTTTTCCTCCATTAATCATAAATCCTTTCCTCCATTTTTTGAATCTCTGCACCTTTCCTACACTTACAACAATATATAGCCCTGGTTAGAGAAGCTGGTATTAAAAAAACTGCTCTGGAAGCAAAGTGCTATATGCTAGTTTCTGTTGTTTCTCTATTTCCTACAAGCTACATAGCAAGTATCATACTCACAGTCAATTTTCTAACTCTGTAAGTGGAAGCATGTTCAATTTATCAAGAATGTGCAGTCATCTGTGAGATGTTTTTCTTTCTTTGCTGGATTCTCTCACTCCACCATAATCTCTGTTGCCTTATTTCCTACTTTACAATCTCTCATGTTCATACCACATGGTTCCTCATTCAAAATACTTTAGCTTCAAGTGCCATAAAGTTTCAGAAAAGTGAAATATAGCCAAGGGCTGCAGGTTTCTATTCACCGTCTGAGCGATGGTGCGTGAACAAAGGCAGCAATATTTAGATTCCAAGATGTCTTATGATGTAACTTTTGTTTTCTCCAATTGATTTTCCTCAATCCTTAATTTCTAGTGAAAAATCTCAAAACATTCTGCAAAATGGTTTAAATTCAGTCATTTAGTCATTTGCCTATCAGTATTTCATGCTTCATATCGGCATGTATAAGCCTATCTCCTATGGTGCTTCTTGTGCAATAAACCATGGTAGAGACTACCATCTCCTATGGTTTCAGCAGTTTAGTAAGCTGTTTAGTAAACATAATTCAGCATGTTTCAGGTTTCTGAGCTGTTACTAAAATGAGCGTTTTAAAATCATTAAGTTTTGAGTTATTTATTAATATTATATTAATAATACAATTAATATAAAATTATAACAGCTATTACTGCACTTATTTTGTTGGATTTGAATTTCCAAAACTAATTAAGAATACGAATCACTTCATTTATAAAGATAGGGTTGCTCCAATATTACTTAGGGTCAATACGAAAACAAAACATAAGACTTCAAAAATTTCTTTATTTCCTCACTTAACACCACTACTCCTCACATCTTACACAAACAGAAACAGCTCACAAACACGCTCCACAAACACTACCATAATTCACATTGGAATAACTAAAAAGAAAGATGGAAGATGACTTAGGAAGTAGAAAGTATATGATATTTAATTCTGTTTCTTGGACAGAATGTGCAGTACTTTTTTTATTATTACACAGGCCTGAGAAATCTGAGTGGCCTCGTAGGTAGATAATCAACCAAGTAAGTGAATACTTCGGGGAATTGAGGGGTGATTTTCACCCCAAAAGCTGCTCCCCTTGGGACTGAACTGATCAAGGTCTTTACCTCTCGTTTGGGTTTATTTTGATACATAATGTAATAGCCAGGAGCCTAGATTCTCCATCCGAGGTTTACAAATCTACAACCAGGGCGAGGATCCTGTTTCCCCATCATCAGATTTAGGGGCCTCTCCACTATTCCCCTTTATTCTCTGGATCCACTGCCTTGACAGAATTTTCAGCTGATTTTCAGTATTGCAGAATGTTTTTTCTTGGAACACGTTTTCAGTAACCTAAACTCAACGTTTTGAGCTAACATTTTCCTCTATAGTGACCTCAGAGAGTTTACTTAAGTGATTAGAAATACACATACACACACACACACACACAACATACATGAGCATATGGGTATGTATATGTGATGTTGTCATTTATAATAGGAAATGCATGTTTGGTCTTTGTCCCTTTTTCTACACAAACCTCTTAAAACTCTTGGGATTTCCTAAGTGATAAGAGCTATTAAAGTCTTGATATTCACAACAAGCCCTTTTCAAGCAGAGCTGAATGTATGTTAATGAGGGGAATCTAAGGATGGAAGCTGGTTGCCAGAAGAACCAATAAGAAGATTGGAGAACTGGAATTTCGGTCCTAACCCCCCTGATCTATGAGGAAGGGAAGGGGCTGGAGGTCGAATCAATCACCAATGGCCAATAATTTAATGAACTATCCTATGTAATAAAGCTTCCATAAAAACTAAAAGGACTGGGTTAAAGGAGCTTCTGGGTTGGTGAACACGTAGAGATTTGGGAAAAGTGGCACACTCAGAGAGAACGGAAGCTCCACGCCCCTTCCCACATACCTTGTCCTATGTGTTTCGTCTACCTGGTTGTCCCTGAGTTGTATCCTTTTATAATAAACCAGTAATTTAGTAAGTAAAATGTTCCTCTGAGTTCTGTGAGCCATTCTAGCAAATTAATCCAACTCAAGGAGGGGGTCGTGGGAAACTCTGATCTATAGCAGACCAGTCAGAAGCACAGGTGATAACGTGGACTTGAGATTGGCATCAGAAGTGGTGGCGGGAGGACAGTTTTGTGCAACTGAGCCCTCAATCTGTGGGATACTATAATTGATAGTATCCCACATAGATGGTGTCAGAATGGCGTTGAATTGTAGGAGGCCCAGCTGGTGTCGGGATTACTTGATGGTGTGGAAAAAAACACACAAGTTGGAGTACAGTAAATAACAAATAACTGTTTCACTTCATGATTTTAACATAAAACAATCCAGCCTCACAAACAATAATTTTGCATAGCTTTTGAATAAGAGGTGGATTCTATGAGAATGCTGTGGGCAGAAAATACATGGAGATGTATTATCTTTCTCCTTACCTGTCACTTCTCTCTACCAAGCAGAAAAAATAATATTACCAATTATTTATAAAACTAGGCATTTTTTTCACTTAAATTATCCCATTTTTGTATTCATAACAACCTTATGAATCCTATCATGCAAAGTTTACAGATGAGGATGTTGAATATCAGTGAGCTATTATAACCTGACCAAGGATTTTAAGGCAGAAACAGGATTCTACACCATGCCTGTCTGATTTTAGAAAGCATGATATATCAATAGTCAAAAAATAGGAAATATTATTATTACAGTGTAGTTTCATGAAATGTTTCCCAAAGAGAATTTCAATTTGTATTTGGTCTTCCTAAACTAACAAACAAAAGGAAAAGTGAAGTTATGTCTCAGACGTTTAACATCGATAAGGCAGAGAAGGGCTGGATTTCAAAGATCCTGGGGATCTTTCATTTAAATGATTTTTAAAACTATGTCAGTATTCCTGGCTGTTTCATATTTCATTTCATCTTTGGATGAGTTCTGCCTCTAGATTCAGACAGCCTGGGCTTCTACTGTGTCTCCTCACATCCGAGCTGTGCGTCCTGAGACTAGTTGCTTTAAAACCCTCTAATCTCACTTGTTCTATTATTCGTAAAATGGGACAAGAAGTTGTTTGTCTTCACTGAGTTGTGCTGGGAATTAAATGAGACGATGCATGTGAATTGCTGGCACAGTGCTTCTCCCAATGTAAACACTCAATAAATGTTACCTATTGATATTTTCTTGCACGTTAAAACCATTATTATCTTATTAATCCATCATTATTATTACTAAAGCAAGTGAAAAAGCATTTTAAAGACTGCTTTGAGTGCTGTGGAGCAGACATACACTTTGCCTTAAATAGGGTCCCTGATAAACCCCTCCAGCCAGTCTGGTCCCTTCCGAGGGGGAGGGAGTTACTTTCTGATTCAGACTTCTGGACTGAACTCTTTCTTGTGGTTCTTAGTCTCTTGCCTTACGTTTCTAATGTGAAGAATTGTGTATGATTCCTAGTATCGTAATCTCTCATAAACTGGAAATTATTTCGATATTATCAGCATAGTTTCACAGGTGGTCCATATAGTTTAGTAGTATAAGTGACAGAGAAATTTTTTAGATTCTTTTTGTTAGCTTAAGGAAAGTTTTCCACGCAATTTACATACTAATTATTAAACAACTGCAAAATTAAATGTAAAGGAAGGAGGCAAAAGAAAAAGCCTGTATTCACACCACTCAGTGATAAATATTATTAGCATTTGGTTTTATTTCCTTCTAGACTTATTGCTTTACATTTTGTGCAATTATTATAATAAATATAAAATGTGTGTATGCTACGTTTTTAAAAAAATTACCTAGTATTTACCATTTGCAAAGTCCTTAGCACTTAAATATATAATACCCAAAATGAGTACCCGATCGATTATTTTAATAATTTTTATTATCAGAACATAGAGAAAAGTACATAAAACACATATGCAGATTTTAAACAAAAATTACAAATGCAACATCCATTTAACTACTACCCAGGTGAAGAAGCCGAATATCATCCTCACACCAGAAACTCCACAGCGTACCTCTCCATCATCAGTCCTTCTTGCTTCTCCCTCCCAGAGATAACCATCATCTTAAGTTTTGTGTCAGCCACTTCCTTGAGTTTTCCTTACATTTTTATTTCCTTATGAATACGCAATAAGGACAGTGCCAAGAATGGAGAATGGTCTGACATTTTCCCTTTCTTGCAGACTAAGAAGTTAGCACGTCATAGTTTCAAGGATGCTGGCAAAAGACATGACTTCTGTGTCAGAGGCAAAGTATAGTTTACTAATCACAACAGCAGTAGCCAGAGAATTAGCATGTGCACAAGTTTCCCAAGTCCCCTTTCCCAAAGCGGACTCTCAAGACGGCTAGATGACACCCACACACGCACTGGGGTGCATTACAGAAGAGGAACCCTGAGCTTAAACAACCTACACTGGTCATAATGAGCAGCAAGTGTGCTGAGATTTAGCCCCAGAAGACGGTATGTTTAATGTCTGGCACAGTAAAGAAACCTGCTTTTCGTTGGGTGTAGGGATGGAGTAGAGATAGTATCGCTAACTTTCAAGTCTGTTTGCTATACAAAATCCTTGAACAGGAAATCTAAACCAAAGGCAGGCAGTGCCTCTGCTCAAAAAATACGAAGAAAAACACGAGAAACCTATAGAGAATTGTCATTCAATATTCAGCACCACTCCTTGAAAAGTCACTCTTTTCTTTAATTCCTTGTAAGTGTATGCCTGTGCCATATAACAAGCATTCATACATATTTGCTTATCTTTTGGGATCACTTTGTTCTATTTTTTTATTTATTTACCCCACATTATTACCACACTATCTTAACTATTATCTGTTTTTCTTAAATAGACAACTTTTTAGAACAATTTTATTTTATTTTTTGAGTTTTTATTATGTAAGGTAACATCATATTTATTTCAGCATTCTTACATTTAATTTTTTAAAGAATTTGTTTATTTTTATTTATTTAATTATTTTTGAGAAAGATTAGCCCTGAGCCAGCATCCACTGCCAATCCTCTTCCTTTTGCTGAGGAAGATTGGCCCTCAGCTAACATCTGTGCCCATCTTCCTCTATTTTATATGTGGGACACTTTTCATAGCATGGCTTGATATGTGGTGCATAGGTCCCTGCCCCAGATCTGAACCTGCGAACCCCTGGCCACTGAAGCAGAGCGGGCAAGCATAACCATCACTCCACAGGGCTAGACCCCAAGAATCTATTTTATTTAGATCAGTTTTAGGTTTAAAACAAAACTGAGAGGAAAGTAGAGAGATTTTCCTTATACCTCTGTCTCCACACAGACACATCTTCCCCCATTATCAATGTCATTCACCACAGCGGTACATCTATTATCAAGGATGAACCTACATGGACACATCCTAATCACCCGAAGTCCATAATTTACCCTAAGGTGCACTCTGAGTATCGTATATTCTATGGGTTTGAACAGATGTATAATGACATACAACCAATATTATAATATAATACAGAGTATTTTCACTGCCCTAAAAATCCTCTGTACTCTGCCTATTCATTGTCACTCCCTACAGCTCTGGCAACTGTTGATCTTTTTGTTGTCTCCATAGCTTTCAATGTCAAATAGTTGGAATCACACAGTATGGAGCCTTTTCAGCTTGCTTCTATCACTTAGTAAAATGCATTTAAGGTTCCTCTATGTCTTTTCATGGCTTAATATCTCATTTCCTTTTAGTACTACTATGTCTTTTAAGAAAAAATTTTCTACCTCAAAGCATTACCGCATTGTTAATTACTATACTTTATCAAATATCTATATATGTTGTGGCTGATCCACCCTTTGGTTATCTTCCTAGAGTTTCTTGGTTGCTCCTGAGTTGGAACTTCTGTAATTTTTTCCCTCTAAGTCTTGCACAATTGAGAGAATTATTCATAGGTATATCGTATTTTGATGCTATTGTAAAGAGTAACTTTTAATTTAATTTTTTGGTTGTGCTTAGTTGATGGAGATGAAATTTATATTATATACATAGATACATGTATACACATATGTATTTTTTGCTTCCAGCAACTTTGAATTTCTCTTATTAATTCTTGCTTTTATCCTTAGATCCTTTCAGATTATATATATATATATCATTAAAAAATAGTGTTGTAATTCAGTTACAGTACTTTTAATTTTGTTCTTTTTCTTGCCTCACTGCTTTGGCTGGAAGCTTGAGTAAAATGTTAGAAAGAATTTGTAACGGACAATATTCTTATTTTATTCTTGAATTCAGTGGAAATGATGTCAATATCTGACAATTAAGTGAGATGTTTACTATAGAATTTTTGTAATCATCATCAGGTTATGTAAACTATCTTCTATTTGCTTGCTTGACAAGGCTTTTTAAAATCGTTATTGAATTTTGGATTTTATAAACGTCTTTGCTACCTCTATAGAAATGATTATAAATAAGGATATGGCTCTATAACTTTAATTAGTTAGTATGATGAATTACTTGAGTGACTATCAAATGTCTACAGAATCTTGCATTCCTGATACAAATAAAATGTAGTCATGGGATATCCTTTTCTATGTATTGGGGGTTTAAGTTTCTAATATTTTGAATAGTATTTTGTATCTACATGCATGACTGTGATTGGGCTTCAGTGTCCTTTAAAAATATCCTTTTGGATTTTGTATCGAAATTATACTGGGCTAATAAGATGAATTGGAGAGTACTCTTTCTTTCCAATTATCTGGGAAATCTTGCACAAAATTAGGGATATATATTCTCTTAATTATTTGTAGGCCCAACCAAAGATGAAATCTAATTCTAGAATTTGTGGGTTTTCTTATTATTGCTTCAATTTTTTCTTTTTATTAGGATAACTCAGGTATTCTATTTCTTTTCATGTTAGTTTGGTAAATTCTTTTTGTATATTTGCTTGTTTCTCTGTGGAATAATTTTGTGGTTAAGTGGACAGTCTCTAATCCAACATTTCTTCATTTAAATCCCAGCTCTGCCATTTATTAGCTATGAGATTGGTCAAGTTTTTTATCGTTCTATGACCCAGGTACTCAGTATCTAAAATGTGTTCTCTTTTACACTGCTGATAGGAATGTCCATTGGTATACATACTTTGGAAAACTCTCCTATAGCTCTTCAACTAAAGTTTTCATTTTGGAGAAAAACAAACACACACACACTTATACACATATATGTAGAATAACTTGTAGATACATCTAGAAGAATGTAATTGCAGCTTTAATTATAATAGTCTAATATGGGTAGCATTGCAAACGTCCCCACCCCTAGAATGGGTAAAAAAACCAGTGTTGGATATTCATAAAATACAAGACTACATAGCAATGGAAAACATCACACTACTAATACACACAAGAATGGATACATCTCAATAACAGTGAGAGAGAAGCTAGATACAAAAAAATACCAATCATTGCTTTATTTGGATTACTTCAAAACAAGTCAAATTTATGATGATAGATGGAAGAATAGTGATTATGCCTTCAAGGGTTTATCAACTGGAATAAGGCACAAGGAAACTTTCTGAAATGACGGAAGTGTTCAAATTCTTTATCTGGATGGTGGTTACATGGGTTTTGACATACGTAAAATTTTATTCTCCTGTACACATTAGATTTGTGCACCTGCTATATGTAAAATATACTTCAAAAATTAGAGAACTGATAGCCAATAATTAGAGAAAGCCTAGATAGATGATCTCTGAAAATGCAATGCTTTAATCAAAGAGATTACAATACCTCTAATTAATTTCTATTTTGTGCTGTCTAATTGTAGCTACTAGCTATTTGTAGCTATTTAAATTTAAATTTAGTTAAAATTATACAAAAGTACAAATTTAGTTCCTCAGTTGCACATTTTAAGTTCAATAGCCACATGTTGCTAATGGACAGCGATTTTGGCAACACAGTTTTTAAAATATTTTTATCATGCAGAAAGTCATATATAGACAACATTTGCCCACAGCCTTTGCAATCCTTGATATGCTGGAGAGGACATAATAAATACATGAATATAAATGTGCATATGTGACATAAGGTTGAAATGAATAATAATTTCTTAATTTTCTGTACTCACAAAAAATAAAATCCTGTTACTTTTATAACTATAACATTTTATTCTGTGATCTGGAAGCGTATTTCCAACTTATTCTTCGTGTCACTGATTCACTCTTAGGCTTTATCACTTTTAATCTATAATGTCTTAAATGTAAATTCAAATTTTACTACTTTCTTTTTTTTCTTTTTTATTTCCTTCCAGTCCTTGAGGGCAATGCTCTTCCATCTCCCTTTTCATATAACCCTACTATGTTTTGTTTACTTTCATCTCAACCTATTCTTTCCTTAGAGAATTCTGATTCTATTTCATATCAGTATTGATTTCTTTCATTTCATTGAGGAAAGCCTACAGTGTTCAAAACTTTTCTTCTGGATCCAGCAGCAGCTTTGCTGTTGTTGTTTGTTTAAATGCATGTTCTTTCATCAAGCTTTCAGGGTAGTTTCACACTGCTATCAAGTCTCCTTAGATTTACAGATGAAGTGTTGATTTGTAAGGACAACTACCAATCCAATTCCACTTTTCTACCTGACATTCATTCACCTGATGCCACTTTGATGTACCGAGGCATCTCAAATCTTACTCTTCTGAGCCCACAGAGTACATCAAAACTGCATTTCCCAGAAAGCACTTCTATGATATGATTCCTTCTGTGAATAATCACTGCAGACATCAAAGCTCTAATCTGGGAGGCTATAGTCAGAATATATTGTAAGTAATTCATAAGTTTCTACTCAGTGTTCTCTCATCCTCCCTCCCACCACATCCTCCAGCCCAGAAGTTCCTATTTTAGAATGCATATAGAAATTTGGATTGGTTGGAGGAGGCAGGGATTCTGGGGAGAAAGGGAGTATTTTTCTGACTTCCATTAAAAAATGACAATTTCAGATCCTAACATTCTAACTGCACTTCATAAAATTAGGCAAGAATGTTTTAAATATAAAAGAGCAATGATAGGGTATCAATCCTGTAAACATCAAAAAATATAACAAAGCCATAACTATTAAAACCACAGTACACTGGTACAAGGTTAGAAAGGGAAAAACAGACACCTCTGGGTACATAAAAATTAGTACTTGATAAACAGGAATTTATGAATCAGAGAATAAATCAAAAATAAAAAGATTAATTTCTACATTATCTCATATATCAAAAAGCTTGATTAGAATATTAACATCCAAAATCAAACTATATAAATATAAACCATAACACAAATAACTATTTATACATTGTTGCATAAACCAAAGAGAGACAAACAAAGGCATTCTTTTTATATTCAGTGTTCATGGAATGGAAGAGGCATTATTGTTAAGATGAAAATTCTCGCAAAATTAATCTATAGTTGCAATGAGATTGCAATCAAAATCCAAGCAAGCTATTTTGTAGATACTGCCAAATTCATTCTCAAGTTTATATGGAAAATAAAGACACAGAATAGTTAACACAGTACTGAAGAAATGGAACAAAGTTGGAGGACTCACTACCCAATTTCATGACTTACTGCAAAGCTACGATTGACAAAACAGGGTGGTACCGGTGGGAAAACACAGAGATCAATAAAAGGGAACAGAGATCCCAGAAATAGACTCATACAAATACAGTCAACTGATCTCTAACAAATAGGCAAAGGCAATTCCATTAAGAAAGAAAGTCTTTTCAACAAAGGGTGCTGGAACAATCAGACATCCATATGTAAAAAAAAATAGGGAGGGAGAGAGAGAGAGAGAAGGAAAGAAGAAAGAAACAAGACACAAACCTTATATCTGTCACAGAAATAAACTCAAAATGGATCACAGATCTAAACATACAATGGAAAACTATAAAAATTCTAGAAGATAACATAGAAAATCCAGGTGACCAAGGGTTTGGTGATGGGTGTTCAGATACAACACCAAAAGCATGATCCTTGAAAGAAAAAATTAAAGTTAGAATGTATTAAATTAAAATTTTCTGCTCTGCAAAATACACAGTTAAAACAATGAAAACAAGCCACAAACTGGGAGAAAATAATTGCAAAAATCATATCTGATAAAAGAGTTGTATACAAATAAAACAAAAATCACTTAACACAACAATAAAAATAGAGCACCCCAGTTGAAAATGGGCAAAACAGTCTGAACTGACACCCCATCAAAGAAGAGAAACTGATGACACATAAGCATACGAAAATATGCTCAATACCATCTGTAATTAGGGAATTGGAAATTTAAACAACAACGAGATGCCACTTCACACCTATTAGAATGGCTAAAATCCAAACAACTTAACAATTCCATATGCTGGCAAGGATCCAGAGCCACAGGAACTCTAATTCATTGCTGGTGGAGATGCAAAATGGTACACCAACTTTAGAAGACAGTTTGGCAGTTTCTTACAAAGGTAAACACAGTCTTACAATACGAACCAGCAATCATGCTCCAAGGCATTCATCCAAATGAATTGAAACTTTACGTCCACATAAAAACCTGCACACAAATATTTATAACAGCTTTATTCAAAATCACTTAGAAGCCACCAACATGTCCTTCAGTAGGCGAATGGAAAAACAGTCTGTGGTGCATCTATATATTACTCAGCAATGAAAAGAAATGAGCTATTAAGCTATGAGAAGACATGCATGAACCTTCAAAACACATTGCTACATGAAAGATGTAGTCTGAAAAAGCTACATACTGTATGATTCCAATTACAGAACATTCTGGAATTAGGAGATAATAAACAGATCAGCGCTTGCCAGGGGTTTGGGAGTTGGGTAAATAGGGGAAACACAGGAGAATTTTTAGGGCAGTAAAACTATTCTGTATGATACTGTAAGGTGGATGTATGATATTATGCATTGGTCAAAACCTGTAGACTTTACAGCACAAAAAATGAAAGTTAATGCATGCCAATTTTTTTAAAAACCTCATTTAAGACATTGAGGGATCCCAAGATGGAAAGCAAGATGGTGACAAAGTAATTTGCTATTTCAAATGTATGAAACCACCTCATTGAGGGGGTGGGAGGAAAAGGTGCTGACCTAAGTAACTCCGGAAATGAGTGGAATTATAAGACCAAAGTCAAGAGAACTGTGCATAAACCATATATTTGTGTTAATAAAGTAGTTTCCCATGGAGGAAGGGCTCACAATCTGATACTATTATACATGTATACTGCAATTGAACAATTAAGAAACTGGATGGCAGATACTGGGAGCTAGGCTTCTCACTATTGGGAGTGGGAATTTCCAGATAACTAGGAGGAAAAGTTTCAAATGACCCATACATTAATGAATTAGAGTTGGAAATATAAGTATGAACTCATGTTTAGCTTAATACAGATGCAGACAGTGACATAGAGAAATATTTATATGCATGTGTAATACCCTAGTTAGTATAAACATGCACTTACTTGCTTCATCAGCTGACAGGGCCTAGAAACAATGACATCCTGGTAGAAATGAGCATACCTGGTAGCCATACCTTGGTTTCTCATACCATTCTCCAATTACAAAAAAAGAAAAGTTTCCATGGAGAATTCCTGCCTCTAGGACTCATGCAGGAGATATACAAGATGAACCTGGAGGTCTGGAGCATCTAGGAGTGCCAAAATATAAGGAAATCTTCAGAAAATACAAAAACATAAAACCTAGATTGATAGGGATATGTCAAAGAATCCATTGAAAGAGCTCCCAATGGCCGAAGCTCAAATACTTTCAGCAATAAAATAAAGCAATATTGGATTATAATCCAAAGTATAAAAGAAATATCCATGTGCTCATAATATAAATAAATGATTGAATAAATAAATAAATGAATATGGGAGGTGAATCAAATCTCCCATACAGAAGAATTAGAAATATTTTATGTAAATATTCTGCCCCCAAGGAAAGGGAGCATAACTCCTCATTCTTTATGTGTGGGGTGTACAAACTAAAAATAAGAAGAGAAAATATAGTGGAGAATCCCGACAAACCCCCCTTTTGCAAGGTGATCAAGGTCAACATCAACAGTGATAAATCATTTTGACAGCATGTACCCTTGACATGATACAATGAAAATGGCACTTTGTCTCTGAAGTCTTTTTCTTAAAAATCTATAATCTCAGTCTAACCACAAAATAGACAGACAAATCCCAAGAAAGGCACAGTCTGCAAAATACCCAATTAGTACTGCTTAAAATTGGCCAGTTCCTCAAAAACAAGGAAGATCTGAGAAACTGTCACAGCCAAGAGGAACCTTAGGAGATGTGACAACTATAGGTAATGTGGCATGCTAAATGGGACGCTAGAACAGAAGGAGGACTTTAGGCAAAAACTAATATGAATAAAGTATGAACTTTAACGATAACGCATCATTCATTAATTATTCATTAATTATAACAAATGTATCATACTAACGTAAGGTATTAATATAAGGGAAACTCTTATCTTTTCAATTTTTCTGTAAATCTAAAACTGTTCCAACAATAAAGTATATTATAAAACAAGATTTATAGTTTTATATGTAATGCACTAAGAATTCATTAAAAAAAGTGAAACAAAATTTTTAAAAATCTATGCATATGTATATCTAAATATATATGTATCCACATAAGAATATATTTATACATATGTTATTTCCAAAATATGAATCACAATGAGCTTTATGAATAAATTTCAGCAAAATTAAGTCATCAAAAAATGTTAATTAAAACAAAAGTAAGACTATTCATTGATTATCAAATCAAACAAAAACAGAGAGCTCACAATTCTCCTCTAACAGGAAAATAAACTGAAACAATTTTTTTGGAGAACAGTCTCCAATATATCCAGAGCTCATCATTCAGTCTTGTGCCATTGGACCCAGAGAGTCGGATTCTAGTAATTCAGTTTAAGGATCCATATGAATTTATTTCGGTCTAAAGACTTGGCACTAAATTCGCTCATTGGTTGCTTTAAAATGGCAAAAAATAAAATGACCTAAATGTTCCAATAATGAGAAATGGTTAAAAAGCTATAGCTACACAACTGAACATAGCTACACAATGAAATATTATTCCAGAATTAAATATAACATTTAGAAGCATGTTAATGACTTCAAAAGTTGGCTAAATTAAAATGTTTTTAAATATTAAAAAACATATTTATAGTATGATCTCAATTTTATAAATTCAAATAAACATATGTAGTTGACAGCCTCCAAGACAGCTCTTGGAGAGATCCTGCCTCCTAGTTTTCAAGGAGTGCCCTCCCACATTGATCGTACAACCATTTGCATATGACAGAATTATGGTGCCTGACTTCCAAGGCGAGGTCATAAAGACATCCTGTCTTGGTCTCTTATATTGCTTGCTCAGGGAGAAGCTCAGCAAGAAACACATAATGTGTATAGATAGATGATGATGATGATGATGGATAGCAGATGAAAATATAATTTCTCTTTATTTCTAAGAAAAATAGATCTGTATTCTAAAGTTTCCTTTAACTTCTGAAGGAGGTAATGGTGTACGCATGTGTGTCCTGAGATAGAACTCTGCTCCATATAGGAAACAGTAAACTCTCATAAAGAGTCCTACTAGATTCAGTAGGGCAGCCTGGGTCAAAACTGAGACAGCTACCATAGGCACAACTGAACAGGAACTGGAGTGGGAACTTGGTCCATCCAGAGTCATTCTCATGGGCAGTGATTGTTTATGTCCAGTTCTTCTTTGTATGTTTGGGGCTCCACTGGAAGTGAAAATATGCCCATCTTACAGATGGAAAAATCTGAGCCAAGCAACTAATAATTACAACTGTTTACTGTTATTTTATTTAGATGTATGTGTGTGTGTGTTTGAGCTCTGTGAAAATCTGATCTTCGTCTTATTTCAAGAGCCTTGTAGAATGTTTAGGCACATTACATGTTGAATATTTAACTGTTGATCTTTGGATTTTTTCAACAAATATTTCTTGAGCCTCTACTTATATCATAATATAAGATATTATGATAGACTGGGGATATAACAGTAAGTAAGACAGAGACCTAATGGAGCACGGACTCTTAGTGACTGAATTGTGCCCTGCCCCCTGATGCCTAATGTGACTGTGTTTGGAGATAGGAGCTTTAAAGAGGTAGTTACAGTTAAATGAGATTATAAGAGTGATGACCTACTGCAATCTGACTGGTGTCATTATAGGAAGAGGAAGAGACAGCAAGGATGCACGTGCACAGAGGCAAAGGCCACCAGAGGACAAAATAAGAAGGTGGCCACCTGCAAGTCAAGCAGAGAGCTAGCCATAGAGAGAAGCCTTGGGAAAAACTAACCTTACCAGCACCTTAATCTTGGATTTCCAGCCTTCAGAATTGTGAGAAAATAGGTTTCTTTTGTTTAAGCCACCCAGTCAGTGGTATCTTGTTTTGATAGCCAACTAATACATAGACCATGATGGAGAGGTTGGTAAGGAGGAGAGAGAGCAGGCTGTGTGAAAGATTTGGTTATTTTTCCCAGCATCATGAGAAATGGTAGAAGACTCTAAGAAGAAAGGTGGCATGACACTTTTTGTATTTTAGAAAAATTACTGTGAAAGATGAGCTTGTAGGTGAGCAAAAAGGAATGGGGGAGACCAGTTAAGTCATTTAGGCATAGAGAATCATCATTTTATGGGAAGCAGAGATGAAGAATTTGGGGTTACTTTTTGCTGATAAATGGTGAACAACAGACAAAACATTATTAAGTATTTATTCTTCTAAAAAAATAGGGCATAATGCAGGCTCAGTACAAATAATTTTGAATAATCTTTAGATTTAGAATATTAATTTTGAGATAGAGTAAGGATTTTAATGATGAAAACTCCAATAATGACATATTTATTATACCTAACTAAAGAGAAAAGAATAATAGGTTTCGGAAGGATGTTGAAACAAAAACATCTTCTTGATTAAATTGCTTTATAACTTAACGGTTTATATTACAGCTACAATTAACAAATAGTTTTAAGTAAATGTAAGTTACTTATGTTTTTAATATACAGTTTTTTTCCAAAGTTAAATATACATAACATACAAATATATGAAATAATAATATATAAAATGAGTTAATAAAAAAAAAACTTACCACAATTGGCCCATAGTAAGTTCTCAGTGAATGTTTGTGGTTGGTTTTATATATATTTTTTATATATCTGTTTTACCTTAAATATTCTTTATTTGGTACCTGGATTTCTTCTTAAACTTGACAGCTGTAATGGTGTTCCAGGTCAGAAGATAATTTGGAGAAATCACTAATGATCTAGAAGAAAAATGTTTTTGAAATAAATACATTTGTGAGGTAGAATCATGATAAATATAAATAGCAATTATTTGAGAAATATAATAAATATTAATCCAGCATCACTTCCATGCTGCTGCCCCCATCTGCGGTGAAAATTGTGTGTAACATTAGAAAATCAGTCATAATGAAATAAAGTTGGTTTCAGTCTCCAAAAGCCATGTAATCCTGCACCAAAAAATAACACACTCATTATATATGAGTAATCCAGATAAATGAGTCATTTGGGAATGCCAAAATTTGATTCTGAACAGTGATATGGCCAACAGAAAAAGCATTTGGAAAAAATGAGCTAATCAGACTATGAGAAATTTTGCTATTGTCTGGACATAATCCTTCTCTCCTTTCTCAGAGGAGTCAGGACTAAATATCATTAAGAGTTCCTGAAAGCATCTGGATTTGCTTTTTGGGTAATGGAAAATTAGATCATCCATAAATGATCATCGATAAATCTTACCTTATAAATTCAATTAAAACTGACAGATAAGTGGAAGTGTAGCCCCAAGATTATAATTACAGAAATAGAGCATAATTTTATTTGTGCTAACACCTGATCATTTACACGCCTTATGCAGAAATTGTGGGGAGTGGGCAAACATCTTTTAAACTGCGGACTTTTCTCAATTACGAAACTATTTGTATGAGTTTCATTAAAATGTTCTTTAACGCCAGTCTCTTAAATACCTTCCATTACTAATAAAATGTATGCATGCACATGCATTCTCATGTGCATGCCAGGAAAGACTATGGGCCAGGATAAAAGGAAAGCATTTACTTCCCTATCAAAATTACATATCTAGAGAAATTCAAATTATTTTAATCTTATAAATCCAATTTTGACTCTTTGTCCATTACTCATAATCTATCAATGTGTACAAATGCCCATCTCATAATCCAAATAAATTTCTCCCTTAAACTTCAAGAAAAAAAATAATTGAGCTTACATGTCACCTATGTTGAATGATGTATTCTTCTTAACAGTAACATTAGAATAATAATAATAAAACAGAAATGAATTGTCTGGAGAGTTCACATCCGGTCATCCCATCCAGAGGAAGTGAGAGATGGAGAGTAAGCATTGAGCCCACAAGAAGGAGTGAGATAACCTGTGACCAGTTAGCATCAATCAACACTATTCAATCAGTAAACACACATAGTCCATCAGATTACTCTGGAGATTTGTTTGTTGTCTTTCACCACTTAATGCTAAAACTTGATAGAAAATGAAGTCTCCTGTCCTCTATTTCAGTTTTCACTCCAGTTATAACAATCATTTAAATTAAAAATACTGATTTAAGAGGCCAGCCGGGTGGCACAGCGGTTAAGTGGGCACATTCCACTTCGGTGGCCCGGTGTTCAGATCCTGGGTGAGGACATGGCACTACTTGGCAAGCCATGCTATGGTAGGCATCCCACATATAGGGTAGAGGAGGATGGGCACGGATGTTAGCTCAGGGCCAGTCTTAGTCAGCAAAAAGAGGAGGATTGCTGGCAGATGTTAGCTCAGGGCTAATCTTCCTCAGGAAAAAAAAAAAATTGATTAAAAATTAGCTACAAACATAACAAATTTGACTTTTCCTTCACTTCTAACCATGAGGTCTTCCCACTATACATAGTCATCTTCACATTTACTTATATTGCCACAAAGCTTTTCTGATTGACACAGATAATCAACAATAGTGACAGAAACACAAAAGTATAGAATAGAAACATACTCCTTTCAGTGGAATCCTATAAACACAGCCTGGGTGTCTTGAAATATTTACTGGCTCAAAGAAGTTCTCGAATTAAGAAGTTCATTATATGCTAAAGTTTTCTTCCTTAAATGTTTCTGTTTCCCTTGTAGACATCACTTACATTATATTCTACAGCAGTAATGAACAAGTCCAGTTCAAGCAAGATTCTGAGATAGAAGAGATGAAAACCTATGTTGAGCTTACTAGAAAAATAAATTTATAATAAAAAAATTAACGGAGTTGTCCATTAGAAAAGATGGATTAGATGTACTTTTTCCCATTCTCTCCACTAAGTACACTAAAAACACTGATATTATATATGAAACAAACATAAGATGACTCTGAAAGGTGAGGAAAAGAAAGCAGACTGGCTAGGAACCTGAGGACCTGAGGAATGACGTGGCTGTGTGTTCCCAGGGCTTTTGTTTTGCCTCATGTATTATGCCAGACGTGGTGCTAGAGAAGCTGGCAACTCAGCCTAGCAAGAAAGAAAGCTTTTAGACCTTATTTGCTCTAGTCCTGCCATATTCCACTAAACAAACTGCAGCCCCATCCTACCTTCACCAGCAAAGGCCCATGGAGGAGACTAGACTTCTACGCTCATCAGGCAGCAACAAAACCTCCTAAATCTCCTTCCCTGCTGGGAGTGGGATTAAAAAGGTTAAGATGAGCAGCCAGGATTTTCATCCTCATCAGGCAGTAATGAAACGTCCCTCTCTATCCCTGCTGTGGTGGTACCAGAGGCGGCCTAGTAGAGAGTCAGAAATTTCCTTACCACTCATAAGCTAGGAGGCCAGCCCTCCCACTATGCTGTCAGTGGAGGCCATGTGAGGAGCAGTAACAAGGTATTGCTCCCCTCCCAGCCAGCACAGTATCAGTGGAAGCCTAGTGAGGAAGCTTAATTTCCACACAAGCCCACCAAGAACATGAAGCCCTTCCTCCCTGGATGGGAACCTAGACTTCTACTCTGATCTGGCACTGAAGAGGCGGTACCCTCTTTCCCCAGGGTAAAGGTATCAGAGGAAGACTACTAAAACAGATGATTTAAGTAATTTCCAGAGTCTTATAATACCCAAATATTCAATTTCCAGTCAAATCAGCCTCATAATACCCAAGTATTCAATTTTCAGTCAAAAATCATTCATCATGCCATGAACCAGAAAAGTTTCAACTTGAATGAGAAAAATAAATCATCAGATGTCAACTCTAAGATGACACTGATGTTAGAATTATCTGACAAGGATTTTAAAACAGCTATCATAAAAATATTCCAACGAACAATGAAGAACATGTTGGAAACAAATGAAAAAATAAAAATGTCTCAACAAAGAAACAGAGTCTCAGCAAAGTAAAAGAGTCCCAGCAAATAAAGAGAAGATATAAAGAATAACTAAAATAAAATCTTAGAACAGGAAAATAATCAAAACTAAAAACTCAATGAATGAGCTCAACAGAAGAATAGAGAAGATAAAATAATCAGTAAACTTAAAGATAAAACAGAAATTATCTAGTTCGAACAACAGAGACAAAAGAGACTGGGGGGAAGAAACAGATGCTCAGGGACTTGTGGGACTATAACAAAAGATCTAACATTTATGCCATTGGAGTCTCAGAAATAAAGAATAAAAAGGGTAGGACTGAAGAAATGTTTAGAGATATTATTACTGAACCAACCCCGGTGGCCTGGTGGTTAAGTTTGGCAAGCCCTGCTTTGGTGGCCCGGGTTTGGTTCCCAGGTATGGACCTACACCACTGGTCTGCCAAAGGCCATGCTGTGGTGGTGGCTCACACACAAAAAGAGGAAGATTGGCAACAGATGTTAGCTCAAGGCCAATCTTCCTCACCAAAAAACAAAGAGAGAAAGAAAGAATTACTGAAAATGTCCCAATTTTGGCATAAGACATAAACCTACAAATTCAAGAGGCTGAGCAAACCCCAAACAGGTTGAACCTAAAGAAATTAATAGCAAACAAATCACAATAAAACTTTTGAAAAATAAAAATAGAAAAAATATATATGTTTTTTAAAATGGCACATGAGAAATAACACTTTACCTATAGGAGAAATGCAACTTGAATGAAAGCAGATGTCTCATGAGAAACCATGGAGTGCAGAAAAACGTGGCACATTTTTCAAGTGCTAAAGGTAAAGAACTGTCAACCGAGAATTTCATACTCAGCAAAAATATACTTCAGAAATACACAGAAAGTCAAGGCATTCTCAAATGAAGGAAAACTAAAAGGATTTACTGCCATCAGGAAAGAACAAAAAACAAGTGAAAGAGCAAATATATGGGTAAATACAATAAATTTTCCTTCTCATCTTGAATTTTCTAAATTATTTTGATGGTTGAAGCAAAACTTATAGTCTGATGTTTTTTTCAAGGTGGGTAGAATAAGTAATTAAGGCAATTATACTATAAATGAGGATGTTAATAGATTTAAAAGGAGGTAAGATTTCTACACTTAGCTGGTAATAGTAAGATGTCAACACTAGTAGACTGTGACAATCTGGTATATAAATAGTGCAATACCTAGAAAAACCACTAAAAATTCTATACAAAGAAACACACTGAAAAATACTATAATAAATCAAAATGCAATTCTAAAAAGTGTCAACCCACTGGAAGGCATAAAAAAGAAAATAGAAACAAAAAACAAAAGGAACAAAAGGAAAACAAAATGATAAAACAGCAGAATTTATCCTCATGTATAAATAAGTAAATTACAGTCATGTCGCTTAATGATGGGGATACTTTCTGAAAATGTGTTGTTAGGTGATTTTTTCATTGTGTGAACATCATAGAGTGTACTTACACAAACCTAGATGGTACAGCCTACTACACACCTAAGCTGTACGGTACTAATCTTACGGGACCACCATTGTATATGCGGTCTGTTGTTTTCTGAATGTTGTTATGTGGCACATGATTGTAAATGGAAATAGTCTAAATACATCAAATAAACAATGTAGACTGATAAAGTGGAATAAAAAAATGACCCAGTTATATACTGTCTATGAGAAACTTACTTCTAGTGTAATAATACAGTAGGTTGAAAGTAAAAGAATAGAGAAAGATATACAATGCAAACATGAATCAAAAACAGATGGAGTTCCATTTACATCAAATAAAGTAGATTTCAAAGAAAAGAAATTTACCAGAGCCAGAGAGGCAGAAGGAAAAGAAATTACATGACATAAATTCATGCAAAAAAGCATTCAACAAATTCAATACCTATTTGTGATCCAACCTTTCAGAAAATGAGGAACACAAGAAAACTTCCTCAACTTTATAAAGAATATTTACAAAAAAAATCCTACAGAAAATATCATGGTAAATGGTGAAAGAATAAATGTTTTCATCCAAAGATTGGGAACAAGGCAAGGATATCCACACTCATCACTGCTATTCAACATAGTACCGAAGTCCTAGCCATCAAAATAAGGCTAAAAAATAAACAAAAAAAAAGAAAAGAAGAGATATACAGATTGGATAGGAAGAAACAAAACTGAAAATTCTCCCTATTTGTAGATGAAATAATGGTCTATGTAGAAAATCTCAAGAAATAGGAAAAATAAAATTCTTAGAATAAATGAGTTCACTCACAGATTACAAGGTCAAAATACAAAAATCAACTGAATTTCTACATATTCGCGATAAATATGTGGAAACAAATGAAATACACGATGCCATAGTTGTTCAAAATAAAACCGAAATGCTTAAGTATAAATCTAACAAAACTATACAATGTCATAAGAAATTAAAGAAGTTCTAAGGAAATGGAGAGAAATGCCATGTTCATGTACTGGAAGTCTTAATATAGTAAAGAAGTTAATTCTCCCTAAATTGTTATATTGTTTTAACAAAATTCCTATCAAAATCCTAGAAATATTTATTGTAGATATATACTCAACTATTCCAAAATGTATATAAAAAGGCAAAAGAACCAGAATAGCTAAAACAATTTTGATAAAGAAGAATAAAGTAGGAGGAACCACTCTGCCTCCTTTGAAGACTTACACAACAATAATAATCAAGAGAGGTGGAGGAGTAGACACACAGGTCAACTAAACAGAATACAAAACCCAGAAACAGCACCACACAATTTCTGACAAAAGTGCAAAAGGAATTCAATGCAGGAAGCATATAGCCCCTTAACAAACAGTGTTGGAATAACTGAATATCCATAAGTAAAATTTAAAAAAATATACAATAACTTTGATCTAAACCTCACACTTTGTATAAAAATTGACCCAAAATGAATCATAGATTTAGATGGAAAACTAAAACTTTTAGAACAAACCATAGTAGAACATCTTCAGGATCTAGTGTTTGGTGAGAGTTCTTAGATATGACACCAAAAGCAGGATCCATAAAATAAAAGAAAAATGATAAACTAAACTTCAATAAAATTAAAAACTTTTGGTTGATGAAAAACTTCATTAAGAGGATGAAAAGAAAAGTATAGCCTGGAAAAAATATTTGCAAACTACATATCTGAAAAAGGACTCATATCTAGAATATATTAAAAAGTCTTTCAAACTCAAGAGTAAGAAAACAAACAATTCAATTAGAAAACGGGCAGAAGACATGAACTGACATTCACTGAAGGGTATATATGGGCGGCAAATAAACACATGAAAAGATATCCATCATTAGTCATTAAGAAAATGCAAGTTAAAATCACAATGAATGAAATATGAAAAGAAAATCACAATGAATAAAATACTTGCATGAAATATCACTACAAACTATTCAAAGAGCCAAAATAACCAGCAACTATCCGAAACGCTGTTGAGGATGTGGAGAAACTGGGTCTCACAGACACTGCTGTTGCAATGTAAATTGGTACAGCCACTCTGCAGTAAATTTGGAAGTTTCTATTTAGAAAATTAAACAGACATTTACCACATAACTCCACAATCACATTTCTGGGTAATTATTCCAGAGAAATGAAAGTAAATCTGCACAAAAACCTGGACGTGATTGGGGCTCGTCTGGTGGTTCAGCAGTTAAGTTTGCGCACTCCACTTCGGCGGCCTGGGGTTCGCTGGTTCGGATCCTGGGCACAGACCTACATACCACTCATCAAGCCATACTGTGGCAGGCATCCCACATATGAAATAGAGGAAGATGGGCACAGATGTTAGTTCAGAGCTAATTTTCCTCAGCAAAAAGAGGAGGATTGGCACCAGATATTAGGTCAGGGCTAATCTTCCTCAAAAAAAAACACAAAACCTAGACATGACTGCCCATGGCAGCTTTATTTGTAAAGCCTCACAGTGGCAACAACTGAAATGTCCTAACAAAGGTGAATGGTTAAACTGTGGTACATCCATTCCATGGATTATGCATCAATAAAAGGAAGAAACTATTGATACGAGAAGCAACGTGGATCCAACTCAAGGGCATTATGCTGAGTGAATAAAAGATGTCTTTAAAAGGTCATATGCTCTATGATTCCATTTATAGAACATTCTCAAAATAACAAGATAGTAACAATGCAGAACAAATTAGTGGTGGTTCAAATCCTAGAGGTGAGCAAGAAAGTGATGTCAATAAGATAATGAGGCCAACTGAAAGATATGGCTGATCTTAGTAAACTTGATGGGCAAGAGGATCCTATTTTTGAAAACACAGTCTTTCTGCACAGTGCTTGAGGACTGCACTCAGTTCACAGGATTTGGTTGGCTATTTGTTCAAAGTATGGATTCTTCCAAACTATGATCTGGCCCAGTCCAAAGTTAGTTTATCTGGTATTATAGTTTTGATACAGTTTCAAACAGTAAAGATTTTAAAGATTTGCAATTAAAACAAATACAAACGTTATCCACAACAACAAAACAAAATAAAGTTTCTCTCCTACATCCTTGATCTAATATGATTTAAGGGGAAAAAAAGCCTTCTCAATTTCATGTATTTGATTCTAAGCACAAAGAGAATTTATAGTTTAACACTAACCTGAAATTTTGTCAGTTTCAAAGTGTTGGGGTGAGAAGAAATGGAGTATGGGACAGGTAAGGGTTGGTATCTTAATCAACCTTCTTACTTTAAGCTGAGACTCATCTCAGGAAGGAAGGACGACCCACCAGCACACCAGTGAACTGAAAGTAAACCAGTGTGATGATTACTTTTGTGCATCAACTTGACTGAGCCACAGGACCCAGATATTTGGTCAAACACCACTATGGATGTTTCTGTGAAGGTATTCTTTAGATAAGATTAACATTTAAATCAGTGGACTTTGAGTAAAGCACAATACCCTCCATAATATGGGTGGTCCCATTTATCAGTTGAAAGACCTTAAGAGAAAACAGACTGAAGTCCCCTGAGGAAGAGGGAATTACACCTCCAGACTGTCTTCAGACACAAGCTGTAACATCAGCTCTCCTGGGGCCTCCAGCCTGCCTACCTACCCTGCAGATTTTACACTGGCCAGTTTCACAAAGCCTAAGCCAATTCCTTCAAATAAATCTCTCTCTCTCTGGTCCCCACAAACTTGCAGCCCAGCTTTTTAGAATCCGGGGGAAGTTTCCAGCACTGATGTCCAAGAATGTTCAGACCATCATTGTCTGTAATAGACAAGTAATGTAAAACATAAATGTCTGTCAACAGTATAATGGATAAATATAGGTGTACATTTATACAATTTATACAATTCTTATGGAATGTTACCTAGATACAAAAACGGACAACTGCAGAACAGCACAGAGGAAACTTAAAATATGATATTCAGCAACATGATCTAGATACAAAAAAGTATATACCATATAATTACATATTGTCTGATTGATATGGCTTTGAAAGAATACATAGAGAAAAGCAAGTCATTGTTTCAGAGAGATGCAATACTAAGTGGTAAAATGTAAAAAATTAATAAACAATAAAAAATTTCTAAATAAAGGATATGATGACCATGAAATAACTTTATTGGTTGGTTTTACTTTCACCATTTTTATGTTTTTCTCTGCAAAACGCAGTGGTAAAAATATAAGGAAAATGAGGAAACGACCATGAAATAATTACAGTGGCCACTTTTAGGGAAGAAAATTGGAGTTGTGATTAAGAAAGGGCTATGACGGGTACCTGGGGTGCCGGCAATTTTCTACATTTTAATCTAGGTATACTCAAATGGTTGTCAACTTTGAAAGAATGCAAAACTATAAAACTCCTAGAAGGTAACATAGGAGAAAACCTAGATGACCTTGGGCATGATGAGGCCTTTTTAGAAACAACACAAAAGACATAATCCATGAGAGAAATAACTGACAAGGGGGACTTCATCAAAATTAAAAACTTCTTCTCTGTGAAAGACAATGTCAAGAGAATGAGAAGACAAACCACAGACTTGGAGAAAATATCTGTAAAAGACGCATCTGATAAATGACTGTTACCCAAAATATACAAAGACTTCTTAAAACTCAACAATCAGAAAAACAACCTGATTAAAAAATGAGCCAAAGACCTTAACGGACATCTCATCAAAGAAGATGTACAGATGGCAAGCAAGCATAAGAAAAGCTGCTCCATCATATGTCATCAGGAAAACACAAATTAAAGCAACAATGAGATACCACTACATTCCTATTAGAATGGCCAAAACTTGGAAACAACCAAGAAGTCCCCTAGTAAGTGAATACATGAATGCACTGTGGCACATCCAGACAATGGAATATAATTCAGAGCTAAAAAGAAATGAGCTATCAGGCCATAAAAAGACATGGAGAAACCTTAAATGCGTATTACTAAGTGAAAGAAATCAGTCTGAAAAGGTTACATACTGTGTCGGTCCAACTATATGACATTCTGGAAAAGGCAAAACTATGGAGACAAGAAAAAGATTAGGGGTTGCCAGGGGAGAAACGAATAGGCAGATAGGCAGAGAACAGAGGATTTTTAGGGCATTGACAATGCTCTGTGTGATATTATAATGATGGTTATGTGTCAATACACATTTGTATAAACCCATAAAACATACAACATCAGCAGTGAACCCTAAGGTAAACTATGGACTTTTGATGATTACAATGTGTCAGTGTAGGTTCATCCTTGTGAAAAAACAAAACGCCATTCTGGCGAGTGATGTTGATAATGGGGCATGCTATGCATGTGTTGGAGCAGAATGTACAAGGCAGCCTTTATACCTTTCTCTCAATTTTGTTGTAAACCTAAAACTACTCTAAAAAAAATAAAGCCTTTAAAAATATGTATACAAGATAAAGATCTCTGCAATCAGAATCAGAAATTTTTAGGAAATAAAATGAAATAAAATACTAATTTGAGTGTGTAACATTTTACATTCTTGATAGTCCAATAGAAAATATTAAATTTGACATTTGTAAATGTATGCACTTGAGGTTCCTAAATTCCTTTTAGAAGTAGGTGACGAAAAATCTTAAATGAGTAATGATAGAGGTGTTTATTAGTTTTGCCAGAAACCATCGAATAAATAATGATATGTATTCATTATCTTACAAATGAAAAGAATAAAAATTTCAATACTTTAAACATAATTTCCACCCACATCTATCCTGAGACTTCTCTTTCTGGTTTAAGTACTTAAGGGAAATGTTCAGGGCCATTCTGTGGGGATGGTTTGAACAGCTTTGCAAGTAGCACAGGCATCATTACCCCACCCCCACTGCCCTTCTTACCTCTTTGCTTACCATCAAAGCTGGTATTTATTAGATAAGGTAATAAAATGGTAAATGACTGAATATATGATTTTTACATAGAGTGATTCAACAGGAAAATTACTTTGTTTTTCCTCTCCTTTCTTCAACAGCCACATCCTGAGCACAGCCTCTGCAGCTGTCACTATATAAAGAACACAAAGATTTAAGTTAGTTCTTGCCCAAAAGAAGCACACCATCTACTTACACTTTTTAAAAAAAAAAAACACACAAAATGACAATTTCTTTTAAAAATGGGAACTATCCATTCAACTCTGACTTAAGTAAAAGAGCTCCCACAGAGAAATCACAGAAAGACATTTATGGTCAGCCATTAAATTACTTACATCCTTGCTAACCTGGACCACTCACTCACCTGGCTGGGAAATGGAGATGGAATTATGACAAGGAGGAGCTACTTTTGCAGGTACAGAATTCAAACAAAATATTTTTGTTTTGACTACAAATCTGCTTTATTATTTTATTTGAAAAGCAAAAGATGGTATATATTCTCAGAAATGTAACCTATTATGGAATGGTTCTCAACCTGGGGTGTTCCCCCTCCTTCCATCCACTCAGCATTTAGCAATGTCTGGAGAAAGTTTGGTTATCATAACTACTGGCATCTACTGGTGCTACTGGCATCTAGTGAATTTAGGCCTGGGATGGATGACTCAACATTTTCCAAAGCACAGGGCAGCCTCCACAACAAAGAATTACCTGGCCCAAAATGTTGAAAGTGCCTAGGTTGAGAAACCTTTCTATAAAGGAAGATTTTCCTGTCCTCATCAAATTTGCTGAGTTTTGTAGTTCTCACCCTAACCTGCAAACCATCACTATAGGTCAGGTTAAGTTGGCAAGGTGCTCCAAGCTTAAGCCAGCTTAATTCATATAGAGAATCAATTATGGCCGAAGTTAGAGAGCATTTACCCATAAGTTCTATTTGTAAGGGCTCCATGACCAACTCCTTCAGGAATTACAAAGTACTCTCATTAGCTCTTTCCATTATGCCCCGGGAGTGGTCTTGCCTAAAATTTCTCATGCTTAGACAATAATAGCATGAAAGCAGTATTCGTGTTTACGCACTATCAGAAAAAAATGTGAATTCATATTCTAATTTTTTCCATAATAACAATCTCATTTCCACTGCCAAATAAAAAATCAAGCTTATAAAACTAAGGAAGCTTAAGAATCTTCCTTATAACTTTACCCTTCCAACACCCCTTAGGTCACAGGGCATGAAAAACACGTGTGTGAGCCAATCTAGAGTGTGGCATACTCAGTTATCATAATCAGGATCCAACTTTCTCCTTCCAAACTACCTCCATACTGGTTATCCCATTTATTCAACCATTAGAAGTTGAGCTTTGAAAACAAAGGTCCTTGATTCAAAAGGAAGCAGTAATTCATTCCAATGTCAGTTCCTAAAAACTCGGACCAAAGGAGCATCCTGCAACACCCACTCCAACCCTCAACATGTGAAAAAAGTTCAAATAATGCTGCTACCTATTCCGGATACTCAAAAAAAAAAAAAAAAAAATCCACTAAGGAATTACGTGCAGTCTGAGCTGGGATGCTTTTCTTTCTTTCATTTTGTTGTTTTTGTTTTCCCTCAGAAGGAGCCAAGACTGCCAGAATTTAAGTCTCTGCTTGGAAGAAATCTAGGACCTCAAAGGCAAATCCCGGAAACCCTATAAAATCCTCTCAGATACATGCCCTTAGAAAGGTTGAGGGGGAAAAAAGTCATAAAAGCTTTTAAAATCATTTTCCTCCCTAGTCAGAAACAGCAAAAGTACCCATAGTTATAGAAGCTGCCCCACTCAGTATTCTCACACTCGCTTTAAATGATAGTGATGTACATACAAATAATCTCATAGTGCATGCATCGGTTTAGTTATATGCTTCCTTCCGATGAGTTTCGTGAGTTAAGTGCTTTGTGATCAGTGAACGGAAGTTAAGATAAAAACTGGAAATAAGGAAAATAAACTCTTTGCCTTTAAACAGCAATGGTTCCAGTTTCCTTTTACAAGCCTGAAGGGTTGATGCACATATTAAAACTGCTGCATAGCTCCATCCCAGGTCACAGAAATTCCCCCTACTTCTTCTCCCCTCCTCACTGAAGATGTCAGATCTCTGGGAAACAGCAGTTACAAAAGAATGCTTTCCATAGCTTGTCCTAGAAAACCCGGACACCCCATCTCTGCATAAAACAGCACTAAACGGAGTTCCAATGCCAGAAGCTGTGCCTTCTCCTTCTCTTCAATGGGATCTAGATCATTTCTAGAGAAAATAATAAAGACCGCATAGTTTTGCCCATGTGTACGACATGTCGATTCTTCTAATCCCCCGTTTGCCCTAGATAATTTTAAGCTTTATCCATCCGTGTACCACGCGAGAAAGAAAAAACGCAGTTAACTAGACGACAGTGTTATCTAGGTATCTGGCATCAATATTAGCAAAAGTCTGTCATTTGACAATTATTTCCCTAGCATACCAGACGGTAAAGAAAATGTTTTCATTCATCCGCAAATGACTAACATTTTATTGATGTTTCCAAATGCGGTTGAATACGATCACACTCTCAATTTCCTAGCCCGGTTTGAGAGTTAAGCTTGAATACTAACAACATCAGTCACTCCTGCTGCAAACGTTTCGGTTAATTGGCGAACCTTGGAGGGTCCGTTCAGCAGGGAGGTGACGCTGGTTAGGGGCTTTTCGATCAGTCAGTCTGGGTGGTCACAGGTGATGGGAACCCTTCCCTTTCGCCATATATCCTCCTGCACGGCGATAAAAATCACTCTGAGCACCGCTACCGCCAAGCAAAACGACTCCCTGCCTGCCTCGTAAAGAGCTTAGTCTGGGGAGGCAGCCGGATGCTGACCCCTGCAGAGATTATTGCTTCTGTGCGCTTTGCCAAAGGATCCTGCTGGCATTATGGAAAACCAGTTAGGGTTGTGCGAGGTTTTGCTTTATTTCCTCCAAGGGAAGAAGGACTGGGGTCAGGCGAGGAAAATCTTCAAAAGACTGCTTAAGGAGGATAGGGGTGGAGGGCTGGAAGAACGGGGTGGGGGGGGGGGTGCGTTGTGAGCGTATTTTTTTAATTACTTGTTTCTTTCCTTCACTTCCCCGCTCTGCTTCCCAAACTCCTCGCTGAAGGAGATTGATTGGCGTAACTGTTATTGACTCCAGCTTTGGTTCTCGCATTGATCTGCAAATGGCCCGGAAAAGCTAAAGGATGTTGAATCTGGAAATGAGTTCAAGAAGGGAAGAAGCGGAAAAGAGGAGCGGGCGGGCCGCCCCTGGCCCCGCACCCTATTCTGCCGTGGGCCAGGACAGCGGCGCGCAGCTGCGGGGCGGGCGGCTCAGGGGCTGCGGCGTGGGAAGGGGCGGGGGGAGCCGCTTTCACCGCCGAGGAGGAAGCCTGTCCAACCTGGTTTGGAGGCTGTTAAAAAAAAAAAATAGAACCCCGTGACTCGTTAAACCTGATAACTTTGCCCTGCCTAGATTCGGATGTGCTGATCATTCTGCCTGATAGGCTCAAACGGGTTAAACTGCCTCTTACATAACAGGACTGCCCGGCTCTACACAATTAAAACCCTTGATTGCAGTATCTTTCCGACTCTGCATCCCGGCACGACCCAGCCCGTCCCTCCCAGGGCGCCTGCGTGCCGCGCGCGCACAGCCCCGCGCGCACCACTCGCACGTGCGCGCGCATACTACACACCCTCAAAACACACGTCCGCACACACTCCACTTTGACCATACCTCACACATACACGATTTAGTGTCAACACACACGGGGGCGTGGGGGCTCCAATCCATACTGGCGGACCCAATAGACACGCCAGCTGCTGTACCGCCAGGCCTTGCATGCACCATCACGTCCCCTCCAGAAGCAGTCCCCCGCCACCGTCCCTACCTATTTCCGAAAAGAGGTAAAGAGTGAACTAGTTGGCCGCTTGTCAACTGTAGCGCGGCCGCCCAGGCGAGATTGGAAAAAAATATAAACAACAAAACCTCACAGTCCCCGCGTCATGATGGCGCCGACCACAACTTGGGGGACTTTAAAGTTACGGTGCCTCAAGAGGTAAAAGGCACCGGAGAGGGAAGGCAAAACGCCCCTCTGCTCTCTTTTCCTCACCCCGACACAGAGACTTTTCTAGCAAAGCATCACTCTAGTGCATATGACAGGAAGGGAAGCTTTCTGTCTACGCTGCATCTCTGTTCCCCTCAGTTTGCATAATTGTGATATACCTCCTCCGGTTTTTGTGGGGGTTTTTTTCCGTTTTCTTTCTTTTTTTTCCCCCTTCATTCTCCCCCTCCCCCCCGCTGCATCCCCAGTCCCCGGGCGGGGTTGCTAAGGAAACGGCCGCTTGGCAACGCGCGCGAGCTCGGGGGCCGCCGGCCGCCACTGCGCCCCGCGCCGCCGCTGCGATTGCAGCCGCCGCCGCCGCCCGCCTCCTCCCGCACTCGCCGGCGCGCTCGCCGCCTCGCTAGATGGTGTGCGAGCCGCCGAGAATTAGACACACTCCGGACTCGGCCAAAAGCAGCCGAGAGGAGGTGTAGTGTGGTGCCAGGGGGTGGGAGGGGAGGGAGGGAGGGAAAGCGAAGAGGAGGAGGAGGGGAGGCAAAAAAGAGAGAAACAACACCAACAACTACAGGGGGAAAAACAGAAAGAAAAGAAACCCACCCACCCACCAAAAAAAAAAAAAAAAAAAAAAAGAGAGAGAGAGAGAGAGAAAGAAAAAAAAATTCTGTGGCGCGCCGCCTGGTTCCCGGGAAGATTCGCCAGCACCAGGGGGTGGGGGAGTGCGAGCTGAAAGCTGCTGGAGAGTGAGCAGCCCTAGCAGGGATGGACATGATGCTGTTGGTGCAGGGTGCTTGTTGCTCGAACCAGTGGCTGGCGGCGGTGCTCCTCAGCCTGTGCTGCCTGCTACCCTCCTGCCTCCCGGCTGGACAGAGTGTGGACTTCCCCTGGGCGGCCGTGGACAACATGATGGTCAGAAAAGGGGACACGGCGGTGCTTAGGTAGGAAGAACGGCGTGCTTTTCGTACTTGTCTCAGTCTATCTTTCTGTCTCTTTCCACCCTTCTTGACTCTTTTTAAACCCAGTAATAATGCTGGTGGTGATCACCATCAAAACATCTCAAGAAATGCAGGTACTGGTTGTGCCCGGAGCCCTGGCCCCTGCACGCTGGGGCAGGTAGCAAGCTGGACTCGTGATGCTAAAGCACTTTGCTGGAACGCCAGGAGCCCGGGAATGAGTGAAGCGTGAGGTTTAGGAGGGGCAGGTGCCACTTTGAAACTCAGTTCACTGGGTCTCTGTTTTACTGTCATGGGATACTCTTGGAGAGTCTGACAAGTTTATCAGGTTTGTTTCTATTTTACGCGAGCCTCAGCCACTTTTTCAAACTGCTGGCTGCCTGCTCCCATTTGTTTTCCCTCTCACTTGGACACATAGCTCAGTTTCTCCCTCCTCAGCTTTCTTTCCTCTTACCGCCTTCTCCCTTCTCTCTTTTCTCCCTCCTCTTTATCTTTTCCCATTTCCCCACTTCCTTCTTATGCTCCTTTCCCTCTATTGCCTTTTTTCATCCTTTTTCTGTTTGCTCTCGCTTCTTGTCTCTTTTCTCCTTTTTTATCTCCACCACTCTAATTACTGATCCTCTGATTAAACCCCATTGCCTCCACTCTCCACCTTTTCCCGTTCTGTTCCTCATTAATGCCCCTGTTCTGCGATGTTGTCTTCCCTTGTTTGACTCACGTTTCCCATCCCTCTCTCCAAATCCTTTCCATCGCTGTCACTCACACATGCCTGTTCCCTCTAACCCCTTCCAGTACCATATTCTCACTCTCACAAATCTCTTCTTAAACACATTCCCTCACATACTCTCAATTTCACATGCTCACACACACTGACACTTCCGTGCTCTAACAACCACTTTCGTATTCAGGATCTCTTTGCTGTTTAAAAGGCACATACTCCTTCACTGTTCCACACTGTGTCACTCACATATGTGTACACACCATCTCTCTCTCCGCTTTCTCTATCCCCTCTTCCTTCCCTCCTTCCACTTCAGTTTTACTTCTTTTTTCTCACTCTCCCTTCTTCCCTTCTTTTCCCTAAGCTTGAGCATTGAAATGTTTTGGAGATCCATAGTCTGATTTTTCCCCTAAGCCACACTGCAGAGTGAGCTCTTGGAAACGTTTTCTCTCCTGTGAAAATGTAAATTGATGATCAGCAGTGTTTACTTCTAAACAAGGCTAAATGCCCTTATTCCTTCATTTCCCATCGCCCTCCCTTCTCCCCCTAACACCCCACCTGACATACACCTCAAATCTCCTTAAAGATCTTCTTTCTTTCTTTCTCTCCACTGGGTGGTAGTTGCCTTATATGTGTTTGAATTGCACAAAATCAGTATACATGGCATGTGTAAGGTGAAAGAGAGTGGGATATGTTTCTGTTTGAATCATGCAACATATTTTAAATTTAATGATCTGCGATCTGGGTGTGGTACCTGATTTACACCTTCTGAGACAAGCTTATGAGTCCAAGTTGGCATGGAATACTGTTGTAGCTTCTAATATACACTAATAGCATGCTTTTATAATATATGTTGTTATCTTTGCCATAAACACAGAATGCCACTGGATGTATACAAAAGTAACAATTTGTTGTAACTTAGTAAAATAGCTTTTCATTGCTGGTAAAAGCAATGAACTCTGGGTCACACAGAGGATATACACTCATATGTATGTTCTTTAGATTAAGTTTGTTTTGGGAGTTTGAGCAATGGTGAGGAGGAAACATTATTTTCAGGAGCTGCAAACACACATCAGGGGAGCTGCAATCTATACGTTTATAGCAGCATATTGCTTATTTGTAATGAGCATTAACATTTGTCTTTTGATGATGTATCTTGGCATTTTGTTTCCAATGAGCAATCTAATAAATACTGTGGCTAATTTAAAGAGCTGGACCCACATTTTGCTTCTAGGAGAGCTGTGTTTGGTTAACTCATTGCTTGCAATAGTGAAGCTCCTCTCACTAGAGAGGACAGTATCTTTCCAGTGTTGTTGGTTTGGCGCAGTTCTTGTTTACTTGTGTGCACTGTACCTCATCCATTTATATGCTATATCCTGAGTTGTGTAATATTTTAGAGAACTTTTGACTTTTAAACTTCTTAAAAAGAATAGAATCTCTGTCTCTTCCGAATGATGTTTCTAACGAATTGCAGTGGTTTTTTCTTCTTTTGTTAACAGAATCATTTTGGTCAAATGAAACAGAAATCTGATGTGCATTACTTTTTACCCAAAGTAATTTGCTTATGGTACTTCTAGAATTCTCTAGGGAGTATCCCATTTTTTACCTTTTTGCATTGTCCATAGGTTTTAAACTATTTTAACATAGGCATTTTCAAGAAATGCTCTCTGTGTTAAGAAAACAAAAATCAAAAAAAAAAAAAAAACCATTAAATGGTGACAGTGATTTTTCTTGACTGTTTTTCTGCACCTGGTATTTGCACTGCTCATAGACCAATAGAAACTAAGGACTGACTGAGTGTTAGTCAAGTGACATGTTTTCCATCAAAAGTAATGTCACAGAGTTATATTTTATGTTTTTCCCTTGGATACTTAGAATCATATTTCATGTTATTCTCTAATTCATTAGAAAACAAAACAAAACAAAACCTACTCTCAAACATACAACCCCCCCCCCCGTCAGAGTACAGAAACCTAGTGCTCAAGAAAGTGCTTTACTGAATTACATGATATCATTTATTAAGCTTTACACAGTATACTATGTTTTTGATGTAACCCATCCCTCAAAGTGGCTCTAATAGAAAGCAAATAGTGGCATAACAGTTATCAAATAACTTTAAGTGCTAAAGGCCTGAAAGTGCAAACATGTCAGTCAGTGACTCTGTTGCTGCTGGTTACATTAATGAAACAGAAGTGTAAAGGTCAAATGATACATTTCTATCTCCTAAATGCTAGAATGTCTGTTTTAGAGAAATGAATCAAGAAAAACAAAACTTTCCCTATGTGGTGTTATAATTACAAAAGGGAAATTCGTTCGGTAATCTGCTAACTATATCTATTATTTTGTAAATCATCTTCTCTGTTTAGCTTAGAGGACTTACAGTGAAATTCTATTTAATAATTTTAACATTCTTATCATTTTAACTTTGCCTTTTAAAGTGAGTGAAGCAATATATTAAACGTCAAAATGTCCCTCACTTCTAATAATGTTATTCACTGATAAATCTCTGAAGGATTTACTTAAGCTATTTGGACCTTCTGAATAAGTAATTAGTGATGCGTCTATATGAAATAGTGATGTTTGGTACCTCCTTTACTTAAACTTTGGATTTACATAAATGCATGGATGTCTAGAGTACGTGGTAAGTTGCTATAAACACAAGTTAACTTTTTCATTAGCTTATTAAAGATCGACTTTGATTGGTACAATGTTTAATACGTATTAGTTTCATACATAAAATTTTTATGTTTGATACATAGAATACCTATGTCTAACAAAACTTGCTAATTTGTATATGGAGAAATCAACTTTTTCTCTAGTCTTCAAATTTCATTTTGTAGGACATGGAAGATAGGAGTTAATGTTTCATGAGGTGACACAGCGAAGAACAGGAGATGCTAGAACCACGTGGGTCACGCTTCAGAACCCAGTGTTTCTAGACCTGGAGAATCAAGCAGAGCATAACTCTGCTCTGGATCCATACATAAGTTTTAGATGACTTTTATTAACGTAGTTTTGAAGTTACTTTAATGTGAATCTATTGCTTTATTTTCACCTTATTATCAAAACAGTTATGTTAACGTCCAGTATGTTTAGTATTCTTCATAAACAATACAAGGAGCATCCTCACTTATATCCTCCCAAAGCCTGAACATCTTTTAAAACACGTCATTTTCAAGCTAATTCTTTCAATCTGTTTCTACTTTAACTCTTCTGTGTGAATTTTGTACATTTTAAACTGTCTTCCTGATACGAATCCAAAATATCCTATTCTCTGCTTGTCCTGCTTTAATCAAAGAAAGGAAGAAAGATTCTTTTCTTAAATGTGATATCTTCTTTTACCTTAGAAAAGATGAACACAACTCTGTCGTTTTAATGCAATAAATTTGAATGAAAGTTATATGAAATCTTAATATGATATTGTAATAAAGAGGAGAACTTTTGCTTAAAGTGGAGAACATAGGGTACATTTCCACAGAAGATACTTCCACGGGAAGCCACAAAACTTCTACAAGTAGATTTATAAATGGCTATGACAAGTATTTATTACTTCTCAGCATTTTTGTCCAGTACATTTGCCTTTTGATTAGACTACCTTAATTAGCTTTGGTTGGAAATGCATGCTATTGGAAACAAAAAAGGAAATGATTTATGTATGGGAATGAAGAATTACCAATAGCAGTAGAAATCAATCACACTGTACTTTTGGAATTTCAGTGGAGAGTCTCACATTGTCTGTTGAGTCATTCCTACACACTGATACATCACATATTCCAAATATACTGTTTAATTAAATAAGGCATTTTCAATTTAGAACATTAAGGCATTATTTAAAAACCTATATGCTTATTAAATACTTTTAACATTCCGAGTTTTTTTCCTTCTTGAAAAGAGAAGGGACACTAGATTGTCATACTGAGTCAATTTGGAAAAACGTGTTCCAGAATATGGAATAAAATGCTACACTGTGAGCTGTAATGATTGGCAGAGCTGTTCTATTAGCCTTCATCCTTCTGCTGCAGGATGCTACTGGAGATAGAGAGTGGAGCCGGTCCCGCAGGCTGCATTTCCCATTCAGCCATGTCAGCTGTCATCAGGCTATGGTTGCTCAATGGAAGGTTTGGGGAGAATGGAGGACATGATGAGTAAGAGTGTTTCTCCCTTCCTTCATGGATTTGGGCAATATCCAGAGTGTTTCCATCTCCCACTGGAACCTCTTTCTTCCATCTTCCACGTAACTGGCTCTCGGGCTTCTGTTTACTGCTTCATCCATTTGTTCTTCCATCCCAGGAGCAATAGCGAGCTTCCTGCTGTTCTAACTTCTGGGTTTTCTTACCATCACCTATTCAGCTTCTCAACTTTTCTATACCCTTTGTAATCAATTCCCTGCATTAAATTCCATCTGTCTTAAATATCCAGAATGGTTTAAGTTTTGCTGGTAGAACCCTGATTGATACATAGTGAAAAGCAGTAGTTTCAGTAAGTTTAATTACATTTGATTGAATGACTACATTGCCCATGGCACTATAAATGTTGCTTACTAGCATTGGAGACAATAGTTGTTAAGATGACTCGCATAAAAGTTCAACCATTAATAACATTGGGGCACATTATAAGAAGAAAGATGGACATTTGGGCTTTTTTTTAATACCTGGATTATGGTGAGAATAATAAGGCAAATGTATCAATATTTAATTAAGTATACAATTCAACAAATAATTTCAGTAGAAAAATATATAATAAACTATATTGCTGTGGATAGGAAAATTGATGGATGTGTATTGGGAAGATTCAATCAATAATACTGTATCATTTTTTTTTTTTGGCTGCACAGAAGAGAAGTCGGGCTAAACTCTGCCTGTGGATATGTGATCAAAATGCTGAGGTCATTCCTAAAGAGTTGCCTATTGAAATCGATAGGAATTAAGCGCCTTTCTTTTATGAAGCTTAATACCTGAGGAGCTAATCAAAGTTTTCAGTTTCTTGTGAAGTATTTGAAGTACATGACCATAACAGTGCCCATGGTTCAAGAATTTGTCCACTGTAGAAATTAGTCTTTCAAGCCATTTGAATCTTTTGATTAGAAATCAGATCACTTTTCTACCATATCCTGTTCAAAATGGCATACATTAAGACATTGTAGACATCACAGAACTTATGTAGGAGAGCTAAGGGAAGCTTCATTAGTGGGTATTGCTTCTTTATTACTCTCCTTCTTAGCTGAGTGTTAGGCAGTGTGGTGACCTTTCCCCTTCAAAGTACTTTCTGAAAGTCGCTTATGAAGGTATGTGGCTCCAGTGTAAACAGCAGGCACCATAATTTAGTCTTACTTTTGGTACATTTCGCCACACTTTTGAAGATGTTAATTTAAAATCATCATTAATGAATTGACTCTCTCTCAAGGATGCTTAAGAGAGGATTTCTGAATGGGGAGGGAAGTTGGACTTATTGATCTCCCATTCCATCCTTTTCAAGGTTTTGCTGATCCATTATAGATTGTCATTGACACTTTCTATGTAAAAGAGACAATAAAATTTATTGTTCCGTTTTTCCCCAGGAGCATCATATTACCTATCTTTGGCTTTTGCAAAGGAAATTTTAAATTGGATCACGTGCTCTTTTATAAGGTATTTTGTGTGTTTCAAATTCATCGTGGAAACAGGAACTTCCCATACTACTAGAGAGTAAAAGCTAGGATTTTTCTACATGGTCATAACCATTATCAAATTGTATTTTAATTAGTCTACTACATCTCCAAATATGGTATAATTTACAAGATACTGAAGAAATTAATAAGTTTTTTGATGTTTTCTTAAAACGCACTTTCTGTTCTTGGCTGTATAAATTTTGATTGGCAAAACATCTGGGTACCTGTTGTTCATCTCTCCCTAGGGCCTTAACACAGAACCTGGCATATATCAGGCTAAGATGCACTTTTTTTTCCTTCATTTTTTTTGGTGAGGAAGATTGGTCCTTAGCTAAAATCTGCTGCCAATCTTTCTCTTTTTGCTTGAGGAAGATTGTTGCTGAGCTAACATCTGTGCCAGTCTTCCTCTATTTTGTATGTGGGACACTGCCACAGTGTGGTTTGATGAGCGGTGTGTAGGTCTACACTCAGGATCCAATCCTGTGAACCCTGGGCCACGAAAGCGGAGCCTGCAAACTTAACCACTGCGCCACTGGGCTGGCCACCTCACTATTTTTCAAATTAATGAACCTGTGGAAAGACAAGTGAAGGAATAAATGTATTTGTTCTTTAGTTTATTAATTGTTTCACATTTCAGTAATTGTGATATATTTAATACTGTGTTGGATCTGCATACTTATAGTGATTAAGTACTTTTAATTGAATCCTTCTCTCAATAGTCTCTGCCTTAAGTAATTCATGCAGAAGTCCTAGTGGGTTAAGACACATACATTGGAATCATTCAGTGTCTTTAAACTGCAGGACACAACCCACTAGTGGTTCTTGAAGAAAATGTACCAGATACAAAAGATATTTTTTAAATAAAATGTACTAAAATAGAGTAGAAGGCAGTATACATAGTATCATTTGGTTCAACTTTTATTTCCTGTGTGTGTTTGTGTGTGCCAAGATGTTAGATGTATTTATTACTATGGGTTTCAGCAGAAAATGTTTGAAATGCAATGGTACAGTTGTAAGATTTTGAGATGTAGTTATAATTTTAGGAAGATCTAGGATTTTAAATTATATAGGAAGGCTTTTGCTCTTTGCAATTATAATCAGCAGATAATAGGAACAGTACGAAATAGCAAAATGTCTATTGTGACCTCCTAACATTTTTTTTGTTTCTACCTCAGTTCATGGAGCCTCCTCTTCCTTTCTCCTAAGGTTTAAATTAAATAAAATCAATAAAGATACAGAGGTAGAGAGAATTGGCTATTTGCTTTGGAAGAATAACTCTCAATTGTGAAAAGTAGCTGCATACCCCAAACCAGAGTAGAACTTTTGTATCATTCCAACCATCTCCCAGAGGTAGGTCAACAGTGCTGTATAAACCACAGGGTATTGATACTAGCTGATAGAATTTTAATGTGGCCATGTGGCTTTGATTTATAATGTTGAGAAGGTTATCTATTAGCATAGTGGTTTCTAAGCCATATCAAGTTCTGAATCTTGACAGAGGACCTTTCATGCTCTTAAGCATCCAGCTGGCATGGGAATTGGTCTTTTAATCACTTTCTCTAGGAAAAGGGGGATATAAGAAAGGAGGAATTTGGCAGTGTTGCCAACTTTAAGTGTTGCTCTTTTGAACAGAAGCCAATGCATTATACTTTCCAGATAGCTGGTAATTTGTTCAATTTAAGAAAGATGTTATAACCCTTTTCAGTCCAGAACTAAATTGTTCTTTACTGAATTTCATTAAGTCATTTGGACACAGGTCCAGTGCCCATGCTCATGCTACGAAATAGGGTTTCTTTAAAGCTATAGCTACTGTCGTAAAGTATTGAAAGGTTTTGGATGATCTAAAGGGCCGTGGGAAAAATGTGTTCTGTTGTCTTCAGAAACACCTTTCCTCTCATGCAACTGAATTAAATTTAGAGATATTAAATGAATTTAAGAGATACTGCAAATCTAAGAGCTGTAATCAGACGGCAAGAGAGTATTGTTTGTAGATTTCCTCCAATAACATTACATACTGTTGTATGGGGATATTAAGTGAATAAATCAAAGGGATCATGAAGTTTTCCTAATCTTATAGATACAATATTTCTTATAGGAGAACATATGTAAATATATTTGATTTGTAAGTAACCTGTTTTCAAATTAATATCTTGTAATTCATCAGCTGAATAGAAAATGGCATCTCTACTGCTTGACATATTGCTTGGCATGTTATTTGTGCTCAAAACCTGAATGTTGAGTAGAGGAATTGAAGAAGAGAGAAAGGAAGGGAGGGAGGAAAGTATGTTATGCTGTATGAGTGACTTCTGATCAAACTACCTAAGATTTTACATCACTGGGATGACAAAATTAAACCCACAAATTGCACTGTATCGCAGAATTACAGTAAGAAGGAATAAATTTAACTTCAATTCATTCATTCATTTTAATAATCCTGAACCTACATCCTTCCCATGATGAAGTGATGTACATTGTACAAAATGAAGTGCTAAAATCATGTTTTACCCTGACGGACATATTTCTCTTCCAAGTTGCTAGTGCATTTATGTTTATTTTAAAATATAGATAGCAGCTCTGTACCTTGGTCTATGATAGGGTCAGGGGCTAATGTTTTGGAAAAGGAAATTATATATAAATCTTTGAATAATTGCTTGCTTGTCTTCTTGACCATATATCATTGATCATTTCTTTTGCTCGTACATCATTAATATGAAATAATACATATGAAGAGTTACTTTTGTTTACCCACGGAGTTTATCTTCTATTGTAATTGTTTAGTTGCATTGAAACCCATTGTGCTTTGAAGTGTCCAGGGTGGGAGTGATGAGAGTTTGAGTTCTTGCTTCTCTATTTACTGGCTTTGTGACCTTGAACAAATGTGCTATCCTCCCTTAGTACCTCCCTAACAGAGCTGCATGGATTATGTGAGATAATGCATGTAAAATGCTAACACAGTACCTACCACATAGTAAACACTAAATTTGTATTAGCTAATAATATATGCTGCTTTTCTTCTCCTAATCTCAATCTGAAATTTGTTGGCACTATTTACTTACTAACATAGGTATGTTTTTCTCTGTTTAAATTACTATTCAGTTATTTGTGAACCCACAGTACAGTATTCATTGAACATATATTTTTGTTGTGAGTTTGTTAAAATACCATTTGTTAAGTAGAGCCCTGGGGTGTCAGATGGTGAGCTGCGGTTCAACAAAAGACCACAAGGGAAGTTGAAATAGAGAAGTTTATTGCTCAGGTCCTGGAGGAAGTACATGGCATGCCTCCAGGAGCCACCCAGGGAGGTCAAGGCAGGATGCAGGCAGAGAGAGTGTCAGGACCTGGGGCACATACCTTTATTAGGATCCGTAGGTGGAGTGCTTTGGGGTTCCCTGGCTAAGACCGACTGGTCGATTCAAACCAAAAAGAGTGGGGTTTTGATAAACTCCATGGCCATCTTATCTAAGGAATGCACAAGGGGCATTGTTGTTTTTGTTGAGCCCAATTTGTTGTTGTTGTTGGGCCCAGGAAGCAAGTGAAATGACTGCAAATCTAGAAGATGAAATACATCAAAAGAAGTTTTAGCTATGAGAGTGCAGACCCAGGGCTCTCAATAGCAGTGGAATCACGAATTTTGTGCTCAACAGACTGATGGTGACTTGATTCACATACTAGAAATAAGAGATCACTGTATCTGGGTGGTCACGTGAAACATCGAGGACAGAAGAAGAAATAAAAAGAGACAGAAGAGAAGAAATAAGAGGGATTAGAAAGTACAATGTGATGGCAGTGGAGGAGTTAGAGGGGGAAGATTAACATTTGTGACAGAATTTAGAAGGGAAGAAGTGATAACTGGTGACAACATTGGAATAGTCAATAAGAGGGCTAGAATTAAAAAAAAGTAGCCAACTGTGTGTTCTAGGTGGGGTAGCAAATAGTTGTTCAGGATTTGATATGCGCTTGTGGTTCCTTAGGGCATCTGTATGTCATGCTGCAGGCAGTACAGTTGAGAAGCAGTCTGTAGAGGCAGGAACTACCCTCTACTTTGCCATTTTATGCATTGACAGTATACTCCGTAGAAGCTCAGAAAATATGAATGCTTGCTGTGATTCTGTATATTTACCAAAGGCACAGCAGAATGATTTAAGTTTATAATCGTGACAGAGCCATCAATATATATCATGATTCAACTAACACTCACCGAGTACCTACTCTATATGACATACTTTCACAACAATATGCAATCAGGTATTGCTTTCCCAGTTTTACAGCCAAGTATATTGAGGCTTGGAAAGGTAGGATAACCTGCCCCAGGTAGGACAGGTAGTGGCTGAGCCAGAGTTCAAATCTAGGTCCTTTTATCCAAGCCCAGTGACTTTTCTACTATCTTGTGTCTCTCACTAAGGAAAGATCATAGCAATTGATAAGCTTATAGCTTATTCAGTTATTAAACATTTATTAAGCACCAGCTGCATTTTAGCTACTGCTAAGTTGACAATGATAAAAAAGTCAAAAAGGTGTGTTATATATTTGAGGAAAAATATGAAATTAGAAAATAGTGAATTCTTAAAACTATAAATATTCCGAAAAGAAAAAACTCTCATCCAAAAATGATTTCATCCCTAATGATTACAAGCTACTGATAACACAAGAGAAAAAAAAAGGGAACAGTGTTTGAACATCATTTATAGTTAGGCGTTATACATCGGCTACCTCATTGAATCCTCATAGCAACCTACAATTTTTCTACTTTCTAAGTGGAGAAACAAACTCATAGAAGATGAATAACTTTCCAAACTTTAATACGGCTAGTAAATGGCATAACTAGGACTTGATCCTGGGCCTGTGTGTCTCCAAAGCCAATGCTCATATTTTTAAAGCCACGATATTTCCTGGAGCTTTTGTGTACTGTGGTCCTTAACGGAAAGGAAAAGCAGTGGATGCTTGCTGTAGTACTCCAAGTCCTCAACTTAATCATTTGAATGCTACTTCAAGGATAACTCTAAACAGCTGAATTAAATCGATTTACAGCCTTCCTTTGAAAAGGGTGAGGCAGCCTAGAGGGTTGAGCACCATTATTTCCCAAGATAGACGGGAAGATCAAAAAAAATTCAGGGACCTAAAAAAAATACTTTTTTTTCCAATTTTGTTAAATATGTCAGTAATATGTTATAGAGTCTTATGTTTAATTACAATCAAAGAATAAAATGGAACGTGTTTGAGTTAGACCAGTTGCCTTTCTTTGCTAGGTGGTAGAAGGCGTATATATAGTTCATAGCCTAATTGAATGAACATTTGTTTTTATCCCATGGTATGCAATTTAAGAATCTTCTTTAAAATATTTTACATATGCACTTTCTACAGATTTTATGTGTGCATCCAAGAGGAGAGTAAATTCCCTGATGACTTGTTCTTTGGCTATCCAAAGCTTTCCCAATATAAATTCTTATTTTTGTCTCATATCGTTCAAAAACGTTTTCAACCTTCTCTAGCCCAGTTCTAACTCTTCCTTCTCTGAATTCTGAATTGCTGCACCTTTCCTTTTCATAATGTTTACTCTAGAAATTTTACCTTACGGTATGTTGTTACCTATTTTGACTCTGCAAAGGAACGTAACAGCCAGTGTCCTATGTAACATTCACTTCTGTTATTGCAAATCCTTCACGGGACTTTGCATGAAGCTTGCACATGGCTATTTGTATAGACTATATTTACTAAATTCTAGGATACTTGAATTGATTTTTCTTTTTTTTTTCTTCTTTCAGCAATTTGTTTTGTATTTTGTCTACTCATCGTGTAGTGTTTCCACGGGGCATATGGACTTTCAGACATTTATTCACCATTTTTCAGCATATAGTATTGAGTGCCTGCCATATGCTAGATGCTTTCTATGAGTTTCAGGTACAGTGGTGATAAGGGATAAGGTCTCTTCTGTTGAATTTGCATTCTAGTTCAACCTGCATCCTTAATAGTGTCGTGTAGTGTAAAGAACGTATGTTTGACTTTTTAATTCACCCATTATTAGCTTTCTGGTCACAGGCAAGTTATTTGGCTCCTCTGAGACTCAGTTTTCTTGCCTGTAAAATAGAAATACTGATGGCTATTCCTATACTTATTGTGAATCCTAGTAATAAAGTATGTGAGTGTGCCCAAAGCAGTGTTCAGCACATGGTTGGTGCTCTGTGTCAGTGTCTTTTCTCTCTCCCTTCCTTTAATATAGCTGTAACTTATGGTCAGGACTAGCTAGTGAAAGGAATTGTCACATGTTATATTGTGCTTCCTGTATTCTGTTTGTTCCCTGATAACTTCTGAGGCTCACCTATTTTTAATTTAAGGCAGCTTTCTGATACTTTGAAAAGTAGAGGTAATCTGAACATGTGATGCCTGTCTCATTCATCTTGTGTCTACTTCTTGGACTCATTTTTCCTTCATACGAGATGCTTTGCTTTCATACTGTCCTCTCTTTAATACTTTTGTACGTGGGTTTTCCCCTAAATTTATTGTCAGTTTTTGACATATTCCGAATGTCCATGAAGAGTATATTTATTACTCACACTTTCTTCTGTTGACATCAAAACCTTCTGATCATTATGTGTTTCTTCTAAAATGCTACACTTTTCTCAGTATATTGCATTATTGTTTTCCTTGGTTGGAATGGTAATGTATGTAAGGAACACTTCATAATTACCATCTGATCCTCTGTTTGACCAGCAAAGCAAACAATATTTGAAATTCTTCTGCAAATAATTCTTCATTGAAATAGTGCTTCCATGCTTTTGCCTCTTAATTTTCTGAACTATTCTGAGTCTCCTTCCTCCAACAGAATAGATGACACTTCTCTCTAATCTCAAAAATTGATGAGCTTATTTTCTGACTTCAGGGACTTATTTCATTAATTATTCTTTATTTCAAGTAGGATTTCTTACAGTCGCCCCCTCTTTTGTGGGACTTTCTTCTCCACATCAATTGATTTTCCAAAATGGCTTTTCAGTAAATACCAACTTCTATTCTTTTTCTAGACTTAGCCTCAATGCAAATTTTTTAATAGAACTTTCATTATTTTGCTCAGAATTGAAAAATTGAAAGCAAAATTTAAACACATGGAGATATATATATATCTCCTCAAATTTATATATCCAAATATATACATAGCTGTATGTTTTTGTGAATTTACTTGCTTCATGACTTTGTGAGCCTGAACAATTACCTTGCATTAATGCTGGATTTAACAAAATGTATTTGGTGAACATAAGCAATTCCTTCCTTGTATTTTAGTTATTTATATACATGTTTTATAAAATACCTCTACCCCACTACTGTAAAGGACTTGTGGAGACAGAATTGTTACCATAATTGCCTCTGTATCCCTTGAAGCCTTGAACAGGCTTGGTGAGTAGAAAAATATTTGGGGACACGAGTAAATGAATCTACAAAAACTAGTTTCTCTCAATAGAGTCCTTTCTATGCTCAGTTTGAGAGTGTATCTACATATGAGACACATGCATTTTTAATTTGTTTATTATAATTTGCAATTATTAACATTTTTACACAAATCCCATTGGAGTACATTTTCAGGTGAATCAGTATCCATATCTCCATTTCTTCGTATTTATTTTAGTGTTCTATGAACCACTCACCAGACATTTTGTGAGGCAGGAGGACATGGCTGCCCTGCCATACTCCCAGAAAATGTTAATATTAATAACATTGTGAAGATCCGATCATGTGGATGGGAAATGTTCTCACCAAACATCATCTGAGGAATTAAGCAATGTGGTTGATTTTTTTTAATGTAACAATACATAAAAATACGATATTGGAGATATTTGATTAAATAAAATTATTTGAATTCTAGACTGAATGGTGCTGTAGTGTTTTTTTCTCCATAATTTTTTGGAGTAGAAGATCATAAAATAGGATATCACAAGTGGGGAGGAAGAATTAAGTTCCAGTCGGATAGGACCAGTCAGATACATTTCAGAGTGGGAGAATTGTGATGAATATTGTGTTATGACAATGATGATAATACCTATGATTTCTGTTGCCTAGTAAGAAAATAATTTTTAAATTCATAAATTTAGGAAGGCAGCTCATTGAAGTTTTTCCAAATATCTTAGAAGTTCCTAACAGGTATCCTTAATATTACACACCTTAGGGTTTTAAGAAACAGAGTCTTTAGTTTGATTTTAATAGTAAAGAACTTTTAGTTTCCAATACCTGCAGTATATATTCCAGACATTCAACGGGATGTTCAATAAATAGTTTATGGATTGATTGTTTTGCATTTCCTTGTACTACTCTTAACCACTGAGTTGTTATTCCTTAGTAAATTTGAAACACACTTTAGGATCAAAATTCATTCTTAATTGTTAAATGAAATCATGGGATTTGCATCTTGGTCATTTTGAAAATACTTAGAGAAAACTCAAAAAAGGAGATTTGATATACTGGAGGATTAAACCAAAATATTTAAGCTGATTGACTTTATTACCACAAAACTAATTAAAAATAAGGCTAACAAAAACTATCTTCTTAAAGAAAGAGTCAACTTATTATCTATTTTCAATGATTTTCATTTCTGTTAGTAGATAGGTTGGTGGTCAAATAGCCATCATCAGTCATGCATAATTATAACAAAAAGATTTTCCAAGAGTTTAGAGTTAGTATAGCTTACAGAAAAATTCTGACATAGAAAGTATAAATTGGTACTAATTGTGTAGTTTTACAACTTTTGATTAAGAAGAAAATGTTAAATTATGTACAGTTATTGAACTATTTTATGAATAAATGGCAACTAAATAAATACATAAAATTCACTTGGCACAGTAATTTGCATAATGATTATAAATTTATTAGATTAACATAAATAATCTTAAAGCAGGCATATATAAAATGTCTTGATAATAGCTTTCCATCTATATAAAAATTAGACCAGTACATTTTTCCAAATTTTTCTTTATGTTCAAGAAAGGAATTTTTTAAGAAGAAATAAAATATCGGCATTTTAAATGATAATTACTTCATTACCCATAAAGTCTATACATTATTAAACCTTTTATGCATGTCAGTAGGGGCTATATTTTCTGTCATTAAAAATAATTGATCCATTTAAATATTATTAAAAAAACTAAACTAGGTTGAAAAAATGTAAATATTACTATAAAACTATTTGATCTCCATATTTATTATTTTACTTTGAATAATAAACAATGAAAACGTTACAGAAATAATGCGTTTCAAAGAACAAAAATGATATAATAGTTAAAAATGTATTTTGTAATTTTTAATTTTTTTGTATATTTAAAAGCCTCCAATATGAAGTCTCTAGCTATTTAATAATAGCTTTAAATAATACTATTAAAGTGGAAATCAAGATATCATTGTAAATGTCTTACAAATTTTGAATTAAAATTTAAACATTTCCTTCATACTTGTAAAATAATAATTGTATCTTGAAGTGTTTTATTGTTTATATGTTATCTTAGTTAAATATCACAACACCTTAAGAGAGAAGTGTTGAAATTTCAGTTTTACAAATGAATAAATATAAACTTAGATGTTTAAAGACTTCTTGGTTATGAATAAGAAGTATATCTTGTAATTATTAAAGCTTGGGAAGGAACTCAGTCTGAGTTCTTGTTCAGCGTACTTTTCTTCATATTACTGATAACATAAACAAAGTGCTCAAGCTTACAGATTTTATTTTATTTTCACAGGGCTCTAGAACGTTTGATTTCATTCTGGCCTCCATATTGGACTATTTGTCAAAGCCTCTGATTTCTAGGGGCCACTGTTTCCTATTGTGTGCTCCATTCCCCATCACACTCTCCCCATTTCCACTGAATAAATGTGTGTTGAGTAAATAATGTAAATATCTAAGAAGGAATGAAATTGCATGAGGAGAAAAATTAAGGAAAGAATAATGAAGTGAAAATTACTTAATCCTTTCCTTATTACACTATTGCCATTCTCTTTTGTCATTGTCATTTGTTTTTTCTCTTTTGCTTGGATGCCTTCTTTCCTTCACTCTCAACCTTAAAAGAAGAAAGTAGCAGGAGAGGCTGAACATCTATTAATGCTTAGTTCTTTAGCCAGTTGCACAATGGAGAAACTATGTTACCATCTCACTTAACCTGAGGGATAGGAGGTCAGAGGGAGATAATTCTTTGCAGAAAGAAGTGCCTACATAGCAGCAGTTCAAGGGAGGAAGAACGAAGTTGTAAAGGAAAGACAACTTTAAATTCTACAGACTCTGTTTTGCTTTGACTAGATAGATACATGACTTTTTAAAAATTTTTCATTAGGGTTTTTTTTTAATAAGCATATATTTAACTTTGACAACAGATTTTCCTTTCCTTTTTGGTTAAAAAAAAAACTGTTTAAACATAAAAAACATGGAGCATTCCTTTTGGAGAAATAAACATCCAATTAGGAGAGTAATTTCCAACAATAAAAGAATAGCCACTTTAATCACTCTTGGTCAACATTTCCCCAAATGGTGTTATGGGGAAAGTTAATTTATACAATGTTAATACAAAAGAAGCTCTTCTATAGCAGACGTATATTTGATCAGTACTCTTTATCTCCTCTAAAAATTTCTAACTGGTGCTTACATTGTGCAATAAACTTCTCTTTAATATGTACATGAACATTTTCTCCTGTCAGTTGAATTCTGAGATTAGCAGAGTCAGTTAAAATTCAAGTGTGATGGAAAGGAATTTTGTTTCTACAAAAACAAGGTTGAATGCTTTGAAAATACTCGATAAAGGCAATCATTAAAAATAATTGCTATGCAGTCGTCCCCCCTTATCCACAGTTCACTCTCCATGGTTTCAGTTACCCGCGGTCAACTGCTGTTTGAAAATATTCAATGGAAAGTCCAGAAACAAACAATTCATGAGTTTTAAATTGCATGCCATTCTGAGTAGCATGATGAAATTTCCCGCCGTCCAGCTCCGTCCCGCTAGGGATGTGAATCATCCCTTGTCTGGCGGATCCACGCTGTATACACTACCTGCCCGTTAGTCACTCAGTAGCCATCCTAGTGATCACACCATGTCCCTTATCGCAGTGCATGTGTTCAAGGAACACTTGTTTTACTTAATAATGGCCCCAAGGCACAGGAGTGGTGATGCTAGCAATTCAGGTATGCCAAAGAGAAGCCATAAAATGCTTCCTTTAAGTGAAAAGGTGAAGTTCTCAACTTAATAAGGAGAGAAAAAAACAATCCTATGCCAAGTTTGCTAAGATCTATGGTAACTTTTACTACAGTATATTATTATAATTGTCCTATTTTATTATTGGTTATTGTTGCCAATCTCTTACTGTGCCTAATTTATACATTAAACTTTATCATAGATTGGTATGTATATGAAAAAACAGTATATATAGGGTTCAGTAGTATCCATAGTTTCAAGCATCCACTGGGGGTCTTGGAACATTGCCCCTGAGGATAAAGAGGGACTACTGTATTGTTTGTCTAGATGTAGGTGGAGTAACTGTAAAATATTTTCAGGAAAACAATTAAAATCTGGATGCATTCCATACTCAGAATGCTTCACAAATTTGTTTAAATTCTCATTCCACTTCCAAGAAGCAGACTCGGAATATCTGATAATCTTAAATGGAGTATTATGTGGTAAAAGAAAGGCAGCGAAGAACTTTAGTCAGTAGTCATATTTGCTAACAAAAGAATTGGCTTAGTCTTTTAAGACTGGTATATGAATATACATTTTTTAAGTGAAAAGATAGTTAGGCTATGCACATAAATTACTTTTTGATTAACTGACCAATATGATCTTCATCTTATTTTATTAGGCATTCCTGAAGAATATGCTGTGGGGAAAAAGTTTAGAAAGCTAATGTCTTCAAATAAAGTACCCCTAACTATTTAATAAGCATATACCTTTACTCCACATTCATGGAGAGGAATCAAAATGAAATTTTTAAATTGATAGTTATAAAGGATAGAAGAAACTATATATTTCTCGCTCTTTGAAGGGAGGTGATAATCTTGGTTTACACATTAATATAACTACTGTTCCTTAAGCACTTAGTATATGAGGGCTTTATTTAGGTTCTTGGGATCTATTAGGACAAAAAAACAATCCTCTGTCCTCAAGGAGTTTATAATTTGGCAGGTAAACCAGTCAAGATAGGAAAACAAAACAATTAGAGAATTCTCCTGGAATGTTCCACCTGGATGTCACTTTGAGGCTACAAAAAAAAGTAAATGTTATTTGAGCTTTCACTTCAGAAGAGCTTTCCATTCTCCCAGGACTTAGAGGTCCATGGCCTCATCTCCTAATCGACCTTCACCACCTTGCCTTTCTACACCCCTATTGTTTTCACGTATAGTATTACACTTGATTTTCTAACTTTCTGGGAGGAAGTGAAATGGTATTCTAACGTCTTTCTTGTCATTCAGGTCTCAGCTTAAAAGGCACCTCCTCAAGAGCTGGCTCTGCTACCCAATCCAGGGCAGAGCCTCATTCAACCATGGCTGGCTTGGGATGTGACATTCCCATTTCCCGCCTTGTGTTCTTTCAAATTGCTGTGTTGACTGTCTTTCTCTCACTACGCTGGTGTAGGAGTGGGGACCTTGCATGCTTTCTGCCAAGCTGCATCTGCAGGGCCAAAGTGGCGCCTGACTCACTGTTGGTCCTCAATAAGGTTTTGTTGACACAAAAAGTCAGTTTTAGAAATGAGATTTTTTTTAAATTGCAGGGGTTCTCAACATTTAACAGGACAATGTTAAATATTCATTTTACCAAATTTGTAGTTTTACCAAAAATATTTTTTCTTGGGATTTTTTTCTGACAAATTTGTCTTCCAATTAGTATTCTGCAGAACATAGTTTGAGAAACATATATATATATATTAGAAAGTTTGCATGTTAAACTTTATTTTAAAAAGTGATCGAATTGAGAATACTTTTAACGCATCATACTAGGTGCCAAAATCACAATACTTCTCTCCAGTTTGCCTATGAACTTAAATGACAATAAATATAAATATGTAAAATGGTAGTGAAGAAAGCTGTGTGTTTCTATAGCCGTCTATTTAGGCTCATATTAGTTGAGAATACTCCTTGTTTACTTTTGACGTTACTGTAAAACATGATTTTCCTCCCTTGAATAAAAATGTTTAAATGATATTTTCATAACATACTTATTTGTGATCCTTCCAAAATACATTTCACTGTATCAAACAGACAAAAGCCATAATCTTATAGCTATATCAGTTATTCTGTAACTGTAAGTTGTAGCATAACTTACACTCGTTCTGAATCTTTCAGAAAGATTACGTCTACATGGTCCAATATTTTATGTTTAAGCTGGTGCTTAAAAGTTATTATTTTTAAATACACAAGAATTGTTTTAATTATATTTTGCTTCTAGACTGTTTCTAGAATTCTTTCACTTATCAGAAAGGAGTGTAGTTATCCAATCTGCATACAAATGTCAGCTTTTAAGATTGCTGGCTCCCTTATTGTATGTTGAAATACTGAATCAAATGTGAAGTTGCATTGAATTCCAACTGGAATTCATCTAAAATATTATTTTCTGGTTTGAGCAACTATTTAGGAAAAGTACATTTCATGCACAGTGCATTTCACTGGGGCATGTTAGTTTGAGGACCTCTCAAAGGCATGGTTTTGTTATCTATAAATTGGGAATGAATCTGTACTTCACAGAGTTGCTGTGCGGGTCAAAAGAGGAAATTTACATAAAGCGCGTAGTGCAGTGCAGGTTACGGAGTAACCGATTGACAGGTTTTTGTTATTGTTACTGTTATTATTATTGTTTCAACTTTATGTTATAGCTAATTATTTCAGAAAATCATTTTAAAGTGAAAAAAAAGAAATCTATAAACACAAATCTCATATGGTAAAAAATCAGAAGAATTTCTACTGAGAAATGAGGAATGAGAACAATAAAAGAGATGAGCACTCACCAAAGATAAACTTTGCCTGAATTGCAATTTTGCTGAAGACAGAACTACACCTTAGAAAAATAGTTTTATTTGTACCTCATTATTGTCAAAGAACATTTATTAGACTTGCGTATGTTCATGCTCTTGTAAGGGTCCATTAAATAGACACAATACTTACCCTTTAGAAGGATATAATGAGATATGTTCCCTCTCTGTATAAACTGTCTTTCTTTAATAGGTTTGATATGTTAGAAACCTGCACTGCATTGCTGTGGAATATAATAAAACAGTAGAAAAATTCTCCTCTCATTACAGATAAGATAAAACTCTCCTTCTACTTTGGCTTGATTTGGCATAGTTATAAAACCATTTATTTGGTCTTGTCGTAGTTCAGATTACATGATGCAAAACAGGAACACAAAAACACTTTTAAAATCTATGACAATAAAGGGCTTGGAAGTCAGCAGAAAAATATCATATTTTACTTTGAGGTATACTTTTTAAACAATTTCCATAATTTACTCTTCCTTATGATCCTCAAAAAGGCTCAATGTGGGGAGACTTGTAAAAGAGGTAAAATAGCCAAGGTCATGTAGCTATTTAGTAAACAATTTAAAAGATATCCTGGCTCCTAATCTATTGTCCTCATGAAACTAAAACAGCAGTAGGTGAATTTTAGTGCACAAAAATACGTTATTGCTTTTAATTTTAAAATATTAGATTACTTTCCAATTATAAGCTATTTTCTCAGTACTTATTATCCTTTTTAATATTTTTTCCTAAGGAAGATTAGCTCTGAGCTAACATCTGTTGCCAATCTTCCTCTTTTTTTGCTTGAGGAAGACTGGCCCTGAGCTAACATCTGTGCCAGTCTGCCTCTATTTTATATGTGGGTCGCTGCCACAGCATGGCTGATGAATGGTGTAGGTCTGCGCCCAGAATCTGAACCCATGAACCTGGGTTGCCAAAAGGTAGCATGCCAAACTTAACAACTAAGCCACCGGACTGGCCTTTCTTTTTTAATTTTTTAAGGTGGAGTTCCCAAATAACTAAGAGTCTACTTTCTTTATATTTGTATCATGTTTGTTACAAATTTATATCACATATAATCATTTAGTCATAATACTCTATAGGCTTCAGAGTAATAGCTAATTTTATTTCATAAATGTCTATACTTTATTTATGTATAATTAATCTTCTTTCTTTTAGGGCCATACTTTCTCTTAATAATTTTAATGAAACCAAAGGCCCTGAGAGTAGGGTGTTCGTGAATTTTCAAACACACACATGTGGCCATCGTATAGCTCTGAAAGCCCATTCCAGATTTTCTGTGACTTGGCACTATTGATATTTTGGCTGGGCTAATTCTTTGTTGTGGGTGATGTCCTGTGTGTTGACAATGTTAAGCAATATCCTTGGGCTCTGTCCGCTTGATACTAGTAGCACCCAATCCCCTGAATTATGATAATAAAAATGCTGTCCACGTATTGTCAAATGTCCCCTGGTAGGCAAAATCACCCTTGGTTGAGAACCACTGAATCATAGACCAATGACCCTTGATTCATGGCCCCCAGGTTAAGAAAACCTGCATTAATGGAAATTTGGGAGGGGTTGGGAATATCAGGGAATATCTGTTTGTGGCCCATTGCCATCCTTAACTCAGGATTCTTCAAGCTTATTATCTCATCTTTACCATAAAACAATGACAAAAAAAGAAACTCACTCTAAATTAGAGAATTTTAAGTGTGTTTTGTCTGCAAAAGGAGTTTGGTGATTATATCTGGGGAAATGATTCTTAAATATTTAACTTTTGGATTTTCGTTCTTTATCAATTTAAGATATCTAGTCTACACAAGCTTTGATTCCAAGGGAAGAATGATCAGGCAACTGCAGTAGCCTCAGATTACAGTTAACATCTCTGGACTGGGAATGTAAAATAGCGCCCAAGCAGGTGTGCACCTCCAAACCAGTGGGTAAGAAAGATACTTCAGTAGAGCAAGAAAGAGATACTTCTTCAGCGGAGTAAGAAAGAAATACTTCGATAGAGTAAGAAAGAGATAGATACTTCAGTAGAGCAAGAAAGAGATACTTCTTCAGCGGAGTAAGAAAGAAATACTTCGATAGAGTAAGAAAGAGATACTTCAGTAGATATTTTGTAGAGGTGGATATTAAGTTGCCTTCCCCTTTTCACTCCTCAACTCGTGCCTGTTAGAAAAATTACTACTTAAAAAAAAATCTGAGGGGCCAGCCTGGTGGCATAGGCATTAAGTTTGAGCACTCCACTTAGGAGGCCCGGGGTTCAGCAGTTGGGATCCCGGATGTGGACCAACACACTGCTTATCAAGCCATGCTGTGGCAGGCGTCCCACATATAAAATAGAGGAATATGGGCATGGATGTTAGCTCAGGGCTAATCTTCCTCAAAAGTAAGTAAATAAATAAAAATTTGTGAAAGTTTGAGGATATAAATAAATCTCAAAATTTATGGAGGAGGGACATATGAGGCATAGGCGACGTAGATCAATATGGTGTTACGTATGCATGTTCAGATCAACTTTTCTATAAAAACAATAATAGGAATAGCAGTTACCCTTCATTAAGTGCTTACTATTTGTCAGGAACTGTGTGAATCAATTTACACATATATATATGTTTCAATTCCATACTTAACCCAACCTTGTAAGGTAGGAAACGTTATTGTGAGCTATTCTTGTCTGTTTGGCTAAAGAAAATAGCAGATGAAGGAATTAAACCAAAGATCTCACTTTGGGTTTAAATCAGGGTTCGACTTACTCTAGAACATCTTTGGTTCACTACTCCATTATACGGATTTTATATGCACGTTCCATTTTTGTTTTATTTATCTTTTAATATAGATTCAAATTTTGTAGTTAAGCTGTATTATTTCTCTAATTAGGTAAATAAAATTTGATTAAAAACAGTAAATAAAACTAAAAACATGGTTTATGTACAAAATATATATTCTAGTTTTTACATAATTTTTAGCTCATTAATTTTTCTCCTTCTGTGAACTGTGATAATGAAATAAATTTTAGGAAACAAGTTATATTTGGTATATATAAAGTAATGAAGTTACATGGTTAGAGTAATTATAATTCATAATTCAATTTTAATTTCAAATGTGTATTTTCTACCTCCTCATCAATTTAAACTAGATAAACTAGATAAACAAGCAAAAAGCACATTCTTATTCTCTTTTGTTGAGAGTGGGGTAGAGGGAAAGGATCTGGCCAGCTGGTGCAGAGTTAAAATTTACAGTAAATGGCAGTGAAAACAGACTTGTTTGGAATCTCCAGCTGGATGAGCATTGTGTCAACACTTTTGTGATATTTCTTGATGATATCATGTTAGTCTGAAGAGCACTTAGCAGATACTAATTATCATCTGGTGCACACTCTTCAGTTGAAAAGGTGAAAATCTATTCAGTATGTGCAATGCATGTTCAATTGTTAATCTAAACTGCAAGCTACTAAGACTTAATATTTTGGTGATAGTTTAGGTGTAAACAAAACAGATGTTGTGCATTGTCCTGTAAAATATATGTTTCCCAGTGACTGTATTCCAATTCCTCTTATTTTTTGTTAATGTGTGGGTCATGGTTTAGCTCTGTTTAAGGAAGTTCATGTTATTTTATGATTACCATATAAAACCCAACATACAAACTTCTAGATTGCTCTACAGCATAACTTTAAGCTATTATTTATTTTGGAGAAAAATAGTAAATATTCACTACATTTTCATGAAAGTTTAATGTTTTGAAATTAATGTGTATTTTTGATAAAGAACAGGAGACATTCTTAAATGAGCAAATTTGAAGTACCAAACATGAGACAGAGTACATTAACACCCAGAGTAAATTAAGGTGGTATCCTGATTTTTTTATTGTATTCAGGACATCTATTCATTCATTCATTCATTCATTCATTCATTCAATAAGTATCTATTCAGCACCTAATATGTGCCGGTTGTTTATTGTTTCATTTTTCTGAAAACAAAATAATTGCTTTTCATGAATTTGACATGAATTACCATTCATGCTATCTATTATTTTATTCAAATCATTTGTAAGTAAAATCAATTACTTCAACAGTAAATGAAATTCTATTAATAATTTTATGCATGTTAGATTAGTACACAAGGGGAGCGTTTAATTTACCTGTACTTTCTAGTCAAAAATGGATCCAGTCACAGGTTTATTTTTCATAAGCCCTCAACTTCATTTCAGGGCATACTAATTGTGATGACCTGTAAGTAGAATTGCCAGACTGACATAGTGAAAGATTGCCTGAGCATTTGAGAAAATAGAAAATCTAATGTAGATGATGAGACAAAAAACACAAAAATATATAAATGTGTAGATAGAAATATATGCATTTTAACTACATCTATAGATGTAGAGTTGGACATATAAATAGAGTTGGATATATATATGTCTTCTAAGAGGATATCTGAAGAAATAGGAATGGCAGTAAAGTTTCTGGGAATATTCACTAGAAATAAAATGAAAGAGAGACATTTTTAAAGAAAGAATGAATATAGTTTAATGGGAAGAAAAAGACAAAGCACTTTAAGTAAAATCTATCAACATTTTACTGGCTATCAAAATATGTTGAACCATGTGTTGAATAAAACGCATTTTCTTGATGTATATGTGAAGTGGGAGCCAAGGTATCATTTTTGAAAACACAAAAGCTTCAAAACTTTAACCTGATGGCTTGAAAGGCAGCAGTGTTACTCTTCATTCATTCCATCCAAGCTGCAAGCATGCTTTGAGCGCTTCCTAAATGCATCCAGTTCTACTAGGTGTTGAGGGAAAGTTATAAAGATGTTGTTCACTAGATGAATATTTGATTGTAGCAGTAAGAAACACACCCAAGAGTTACCAGTGTACTACACATGCATTATAAGGGCGGCACGTGATACTTAAATCCGGAAAAGTGGGAGTGCGCGTGATATAGAAACAAAGGAGTGAAGAGAGATTTGAGTTGGACCTTGGGGTATGCATAGAATTTGGGCTAGGAGAGATTATAGGATAGTCTTGGTTCTGTTGGAAAATATCATCCAGCTCTGCCTTGGGAGATTCATTCCTTTGGCCTTGGGAAAATCATTTGTAACCATTTCAGGTTTCAATTTTAATCTGTAAAATGGTGGAGTTTAAAAAATTGTCGTTCAAGGCTTTCGTGTTGAATTAATCTTGCATTTCAGCTTCAGCTACTGTCTCTTGGCTGATTACTTTTTCTTCCAACAGCATATCTCAAACAAGTCCCGATCTCCTGAAATTTCCATTTTAACATCGTGGATTCAGTACACATTCATTATGCTTGGTATTTAGTCTATTGACGGTATCCTGATATCCAAATAATATTTCCATTGATTCCAATTAAAGACATATATATTGGATTACTTTTTTTCCTGTACCGTATTTCTTTTATCTACTCAATTAGGAATGACTTTGAAATCTGTTACAGATACCTCCTTTTGCTTTCTAGTGGTAACACAATGTTCTAGTATTTATCTCTTTTGTATGAACGCTTACTTATTCCTGTATGAACACTTCCTATATAACGCTTATTCCTAACTTATTTTTCTGTGTCTTTATGCTCTCTTCTGCAATTTAATGGAAAATACTCATAAGTGGCTATGTCCCAAGATATGGCAGAAAGAATGAAGTGAAGATGAGTGTTGATTTATTATTTAATCCTTCTTCAGGCTTATTGTCACTCTATAAAAGTATTCTAATTCTGTGACTTGATCTGAAATTCACCGTTAGACTTCTCTGCCTAAACTTCTGGGCATCTGGCCTGATGAGATGAAAGGATTTCCTAGAGAGTGCCCAAAGCATGCTAGCGTGAACTTTTCAATTCTTCAAGTATTTTCAAAAGAGATAGAATGAAAATGGAACTATTAGATTCTTTGTTGACAATGAGAAAGAGATGATGGATCAGGCAGTGGAGAATTATAGCCCAATAACTTCAACAAAAATCACTATCCAACAAATTCAGTGTAAATTCTGAATCCACATTATCAGATAATTTGAAAATCTCCACGTTTTGGGGCCTATAAGAGCCAATGCACCAAACTCTGTGAAACCTCTCCAGTGTTTATCCTTGTCAAACTATTGCTTCAGGTGAAAAAGGTGCTTTAATTAAGACAACAAACAAGCACAGCAGCAACAACAGAACAACCTGCAAATGTATACCTGACTTAGGTAGACATCACCAAGTCATTGTTCCTTAGCAATTTAATTACATTCTAAACTTAGAAAATTTCACTTTGCCTTAAATGTGACCATTTATTATCAGAGGTCTGAACTGGGTGGGGTGAGGTTATATCATATAGTATTAGATCTATAAATCTATATAGTGTATAGTATACATCATGTACTCCTTTCAGGGAGCTATATCTATAGATCCCCAAATGAGCATTCATGCTGATTAATTTGGACTGTCCAAAGAAACACTGTATTAAAACTGCCATCTGTCTCTCTCTCTCTCACGCACACACACATGCACACACACGTGAATACACAGGCTCACACTCCTCACCCTCTCTGCAAACATCTTTAAAGTTAAACTAATATATAAACTTTAGAGTCCACTCTGTATAGAAATTGTAAAGTAACAGAACTTAATTATGGAAGAAGAAAAGTCAACAAGTGTGTTGCACACATGGACTAGAACAGCTAAGTGAGACTTGAGTTGATCAAATCCACGTTATGGTGCCAGGGCTTGAGACAGTCATGTTTGAAATGTTCTTTAAATCCCTAAGAAGAAATTGACATAAGACCACAGTGATGGTAGGATTCCTGAATAAATTTACCGACTTCCCTAGACAAACCCCTAAGAGGTTAGATTGCACACATTTTTATGTAAAAATTCACAATAGTCCTCCAGGAAGATTCAAATGAGATGTGATTAATGAGAAAATGTTCTTTTATACTTTGTCACTTATTTGTAGCCAAAATACCGTGATATCCACAAAATAGGAAACAATGTGCTGAATTTTTTCTAAATAAAACTCTCTTCTCTGATCAATCATCTTTTTGAGGAAGTAATTTACTAATTTTGGCTAGACTGTCTCCTTTTTGTCTCCTAAAATTGTTTTGAAGAAATACTGAAAGAAAAATGTTTCATTATAAAGATATAATTAAATCATTTAAACAAAATACTGTGTATTTTTGTTTGTCCTTTATTTTTGTGTTGTTTTTGAATATATATATTTTTCTGAAGTAAATATTTTGTGATTATTAATAAATTGCTAATATAATCTTTATGACAAATATAATTCATAGAATAAGATTTACATAATGCATAAAGCTTCTTTTGTTTAAAATGATCCTATGCTTCAAAAATCAATGTAAAACTGATTAAAAAAAGATGTAGTGGTTAGCAATACATAATACGCCTCTTTTAAGATATAGTATAACCTAGCAAGATATAATATCATCCTAGGCTGCTCTTTCTTATACCCATTCACAAGAGAATTTCTAGTAAATAGGAGTCGATTTTCATGTCCCTTCACTCTTTCCACACATTTTGTATTTTGCCAAAGGATCCTCACATAGGCATAAGAAGTCCTCTGGTGAGTTCAGCTGGGGTTCCTTGCAAGAAACGAATTCATGAGCTCATGAATCTTTCAGTCCCTTCAATTTCTCTGGAGAGTTGTGGATAGCATGCTGGGTAGCAGTACATGGAGCAGATCGTCTTGAAAAATAATGCCATCCCCATAATGGGGAGGTTGCTCTTTCCCAGTGGGGGTGGACTGTTTAGGCTATTAGATGTGGCCCTATCACAAATTGCTGCTGGTGGGGAAAATCGCATTCTTCTTGGTTTCCATATTGCTTTGAATGTATTTCCGTGGCTGAGACTTTAATTATGTCAAAAAGAGCACATGTAATCACTATAAAGGTTCTGATAAAAATGGACAAAAGAAAGGAATTTCACAGTTAAATGTATCATTCTCTTATTAAAGCTGTCTAACGTATGAAGATACTACAAGATTCCAAGATTATTAAAGAATATTTTATGCTAGGTATGCTGTGTCTTTAGACACAATGGCAAACAAGAAAGTAGAGAGTCTTCATTGTCTTGTTTTGCATGTTTCTTTTAGATTTTATGATTTATTATATGAAAGTAGGGATTTGTATTTCATTGTCCCTCATTAAACAAAATAGCAGCTTCATTTCCCAACAGTCATTTTTTTCTAACAAGTTGTTATTTCTGTTTTGTGTGAATGTCACAACATGCATGTATATGTTCAGGCTTAAAAATAATTTTCTTCTTACTAATTAGAGATAAAAGTAATTAGTTACAATTTAAGGTTAGTATATTATTCAGAGTTCTCCAGAGAATTAGAATCAATAGGATGTATGTGTATATCCTATGTGTGTGTATCTATATATCTATCTGTCTATCTATCTGTCTGTCTGTCATCTATCTATCTATCCATCTATACATCTATCTCTCTGTACAGATAGAGAATGAGAGAGAGAGAGGCATTGACAGATTGATTTACCTTAAAGAATTGTCATATGGGACTGTGAGGGTGACAAGTCAGAAATTTGTAGTGCAGGCCAGGAGGTTGGAGACTCAGGCAGGGTTTCTATGTTGCAGTCTTGAGGAAAATTCTTTCTTCTTTGGGAAAGCTCAGTCTTTTTCTTAATGCCTTCAACTGATTGAATGAGGCCCACCCACATCATGGAGGGTAATCTGCTTTACTCAAAGTCTACTGATTTAAATGTTAACTGTACCTGAAAAGTGCCTTCATATCAACATCTAGACTGATGTTTGATCGAACAACTGAGTACCATAGCCTAGCCAAATTGACACATAAAATTAACCAATACAGGTAGTAAAAGGCAAGTTTATGTTATCTGTGATATCAATAGATATCACTCAAATATTGAATGGAAGATTTGGGGGTATTTGTAACAAAAAGCAATCAGATATCAGAGTAAATCTGACTTCTTTCTAGGCAACGTGGAGTATTCCTTTTTCTTCACCTATTCTCCTTTGCCTGGAACTACATTTCTTCTCCTTTCACTTTCTCCCTATTTAAACTCAATCCATTTTAAACTTCAGTATGAATGTTAAGGTTAATTTAATATTCCATGCCCACACTCATCTCTCTTTACCTGAAACCCTGTGAGACCTATACTCTCTGCTACCCAGTTTGGGCCTTAATTGTTCTCCAATTGTTTCATGTATCTATCTTGTATTTCATATGATATTAAGAAAAATCCTTTGGGTCAGGCGCTCGCCTTCGTATTTCCCGTATAGGCCCCAAAACCACTCGCTCATAGTAGGTTTATAATTAGCTATTAGCAAATATGTGTGAAGTTAGTGAGTCCATGTCATATTTTTACCTAGCTATTAAGGATAGTGGGACCAATCATGAGAATATATATCACATTGAATTTGAACATGTAAAAATAAATCATAGGCTAGCAATCAAGGCTAACTTTCTACAAAATATGGTAACAAAGTATAGAATAAAATAATGTATTTTTCATCTTCTCTACCCCTGTAGAATTGGGTTTACATAATACCAAATAAAATTTCCTTGTGTTTTCTCCATTCTAACTGGTAGGGTATAGTTGTTTCCAGATAAAAATGACAACTCTCTTCTAGCCTCTAGAACTGTCAGAAAATAAATTTCACCCAATCTGTGGTGCTTTGTTATGGCGACCCCAGCACAGTAACATAAGGGTCAACAATATACAGATTATTGTAGTATAGGCTAATGTAAAAAGTTCACTGAAATTTCCAATTTTTAAAACTTTTTATTATACGTATTTTCAAATATACAAAGACACGAACAATAATATGGTGAATCTCCATATGCTTATTACTCAGCTTCAATAATTATCAGCATTTTGCCAATCTCATGTGCCTTAATCACATAGATTTTTCCCTTTGTGAAGTATCTTGAAGTAAATCCTAGACATCATATTAGGTCACTCCTAAATAGCTTTAGGAAAATACCACTATCACACCAAGAAATGCTAACAATAATTCTTTAATATCTTCCAGTAACCATTGAAAATACTGAGCTATCTTAAAATCACCAAAAAGTATGACAACCACCTATCACGGGATTCCTGATGTGGGAAAAACAAGCAGTATTCAGCCTCAAATGTGAAAAATCTTGCCAAAAATCTTGAGCCTAAACATTTTCACACCTCTATAATTGCAATTTTATGGAAAACATAGGGGATAAAGAAAAAAATTTCAACAAAACCGTTATGATGCAATCAGCCAAAGCAGGAAATTCCACAGGACAAATGGTCTGTTTCTTCAGTGATGGAATGTCATGGAAAGGGGCGAACAGAGGTAACTTGGATACGTTAAAAGAAAATTAATAGACATTATCAAACAATGCAATCTGTAAGCTTGCATGGATCTTGATTCAAACAAAACACGTGTATACATGTATTTTAAGGTAATTGAGGAAATTTGAATATGGACTATTATTTGACTTTTAAAAAGTCTAATTTTTTCTTATTATTTTTATTTGTCATTAAGATTTAGTATTACATTCTACAGAAAGTTTTTACATTTTACATATTTCTAAAAATTGGTACATTTGGATATTAATCTTAATTAATCAAGACTGAACACCAACAACATTCTAATCAGAAGTTTCAGTTTTTAGTGTTCCAATATTTTTATTGGAACACAGTATATAAAAGTATGACTTCTTATCAAAATAATTATCTGTTATATATAGTCAATATAGTATGGCATATTATTCAAAAATGTTAAAAGGTCTCTGTTTAACAATCTATAAAAGTAATATGTTAACAGAAAAATCCATGTGAATATATATTACATAGAAATTGGTTTGTGGCTCTTTTTCCCCTATATGTTTATTTTTATGACAAAAATTTAGCTTAATTCTTCTAAGCAGAAAATTAAGAACAACTTCCTGTGAGATGATTTTCCATGTTTATCTTTTGAATATATAACCAAAAGTAATATTACAACACATTAAGGGAATGATTATATATTTGATAAGTATGTGTGTTTAAAATATAATTCTAGTTCTTCTACTATCAAAGTCACTATCTACTCTATGAATTTTTCATTACCCTGTGCGTTTAAATCCTAAACCAACCACTCATTCATTCATTCAACAGATACTTATATATTATCCATAGAAATTTTAACAATAAGTTATCAGGAATATTTTTAGAAAAGTCCATTAAATGTTTTACAAATGCATAGATACCTTAAAATAACAATTGCTTAAAGTTGCTAAAATTTCTTATTGCTGTAGAAACATCCTCATGTCCTTTCCTTAGGAAGATGAAAATTCCTGAGCTACTTATCAGGAATTTATATTTATTCAGTTTTTTTTTTAGTATAGCTTCAGGAATTATATAAGCTCTCCAGTTATAGCAAGCTCTTCGATGGTTGTTTACAATACTTGGTTCCATTCAAGAAGCATTTAAGTTGTAGACCAACACTCTATATAGCCTTCAATGTGCATTATTAAGATTACATTAATTATATTGCTTAGTTTTCTTCTCACAAAACATTCTGTGTATTTTTTTATGTATTTGTCACATTTTAAATTGTACGTTTGTTTGTGTAAATATTTACTTAATGCCAGTCTCACTCATTAGACTTCAGTAGGGCAAGGACTATGTTGGTTTGGTGAAAATATAGACTCAACACCTAGTTTTGGAAGAATTAACATAGTTAAAATGTCCATACTTCCTAAAGCAATCTATAGATTCAACACAATCCCTATCAAAGTTCTAACAACATTTTTCACAGAAATAGAATGAAGAATCCTAAAATTTATATGGAACAACAAGAGACCCTGAATAGCCAAAGGATTCCTGAGAAAAAAAGAACAAAGCTGGAGGTATTACACTCCCTGATTTCAAAATATAGTACAAAGCCATAGTAACCAAAACAGCATGGTAAAGGCACAAAAACAGACATACAGATCAATGGAATAGAATTGAGACCCCAGAAATAAACCCACACATTTAGGGACAGCTAATATTCGACAAGGGAGCCAAGAGCATAAGATGGAGAAAGGAGAGTCTCTTCAATAAATGATGCTGGGAAAACTGGACAGCCACATGCAAAAGAATGAAAGTAGACCATTGCCTTACACCATGCACAAAAATCAACTCAAAATGGATTAAAGACTTGAGTGTAAGACCCGAAACCATGAAACTTCTAGAAGAAAACATAGGCAGTGCACTCTTTGACATCAGTCTTAGCAGCATATTTTCAGGTACCATGTCTGACCAGGCAAGGGAAACAAAAGAAAAAAATGAACAAATTGGATTACACTAAACTAAAATCTTCTGCATAGCAAAGGAAACCATCAACAAAATGAAAAGACAACCTAATAATTGGGAGAAGATATTTGCAAACCATAAATCAGATAAGGGGTTAATATCCAAAATATACAACCAACTCATACATCTCAACAACAAAAAAAAAACCAACAACCCAATTAAAAAATGGGCAAAAGATCTGAACAGACATTTCTCTAAAAAAGTTATCTGGATGGCCAACAGGCATATGAAAGGATGCTCAACATCATTAGCTATCAGGGAAATGCAAATCAAAACTACGATGAGATATCACCTCACTCCGGTCAGAATGGCTATCATTAACAAGACAGGAAACAAGTGTTGGAGAAGATGTGGAGAGAAGGGAACCCTTATACACTGCCTGTGGAAGTGCAAACTGGTGCAGCCACTGTGGAAAGCAGTATGGAGTATCCTTAGAAAATTAAGAATAGATCTACCATATGATCCAGCTATCCCACTGCTGGGTATTTACCCAAAGAACTTGAAAACACAAATGCATAAAGATACATTCACTCCTATGTTCATTGCAGCATTATTCACAATAGCCAAGACTTGGAAGCAACCCAGGTACCCATCAAGGGACGCATGGATAAAGAAGACGTGGTATATATACACAATGGAATACTACTCAGCCATAAGAAATGATGAAATCCAGCCATTTGTGACAACATGGATGGACCTTGAGAGTTTTATGCTAAGTGAAATAAGTCAGAGGGAGAAAGTCAAATACTGTATGATCTCACTCATATGTAGAAGATAAAAAGGACAAACAAACACATAGCAATGGAGATTGGATTGGTGGTTACCATAGAGGAAGGGAGGAAGGGGGAGGGCAAAAGGGGGAATTAGGCTCACATGTGAGGGGATGGACTATAATTAGTTGTGGGGTGGTGAACATGATGTAATCTACACAGAATTCAAAATATATTACAATGTATATCTGAAAGCTATATGATGTTATAATCCAATGTTACTGCAATAAAAAAAGAAAACAAAAAAGAAAATTCCTGAGCTACTTGTCAGGAATTTATATTTATTCAGTTTTTGTTTTTTTTAGTACAGATTCAGGAATTATATAAGCTCTCCAGTTATAGCAAGCTCTTGGATCGTTATGTACAATACTTGGTTCCATTCATGAAGCACTGAAGTTGTAGACCAGTACTCTATAAAGCCTTCAATGTTCATTATTAATATTATCATGGGGCTGGCCCTGTGGCCGAGTGGTTAAGTTCGCGCGCTCCGCTGCAAGCGGCCCAGTGTTTCGTTGGTTCGAATCCTGGGCGTGGACATGGCACTGCTCGTCAGACCACGCTGAGGCAGCGTCCCACATGCCACAACTAGAAGGACCCACAATGAAGAATATACAACTATGTACTGGGGGGCTTTAGGGAGAAAAAGGAAAAAATAAAATCTTTAAAAAAAATTATCATTAATTATATTGCTTAGTTTTCTTCTCACAAGACCTTCTATGTATTTTTTTTACATATTTATCACATTTTAAATTGTGCATTTGTTTGTGTGAATATTTACATAATGCCAGTGTCACTCATTAGACTTCTGTAGGGCAAGGACTATGTTGGTTTGGTTCCAAATATACACTCAACACCAAGCCCGGGTCTAGCACATTGTAAGCTTTCAATTAAATCTATTTCATTAAATTTATGAATGGATTATGCACGTTTTCTAGATTTGGAGAGCACAGACACGAGGAATAAATTAATTTAATGACATTCACAGAACTAGAAAGTGGAAGAGATTGGATTTCTCTATGTTTGGCTTGAAGCTTGTCATCTTTTATACCATATCTTCCTGACTTTTTTCAATCCTTAGCCAAAGATTTTACTAAAAAATAAATACATGGGATAATAAACTTTACCGTTCATCATAGGGCAAATGATTCTGAAGATAGGTCTTATTTTAGAGGAGCTGTAAATGACCTATGCTTGTTAGTTAAATAGAATAGCAAAGAAAAGCATTTACTGCTATTTTTGTATAGACTGTATGCTGTATGCTTTCAGCAAGTGTCTACATTTGCTTAAGATCTCTGTTATCTGCTTCCTAACTGCTCTTCTTGCCGCTGCTCCCCTCCCCTGGCCTTCCAACAATCTTTTGTCAACACAGCAGCAAAATATTGAACAACCCCTTTAAATGGTGAAGTCGGAAAATGTCAAACCTCTGCTCAAAATCTCCTACTTACTTTCCATCTCATCAGATGTAAAATCTAAAGACTTTAAAATGGCTGACAAGACCGTGTATAATCTGAAGGCCCACATCTCCTGCTGCGCTGCATCTTTTTTTTTTTTTTGCCATCCCAGGTGATCGTGCTCCTGCTTCAGGATCTTTGCACATGTTGCTTGAGTCTTGAAAGAAACATTGTTCCCCTAGTCATCCACATGGCTTGCTTTCTTACTTCTTTCTGATTTCTAATCAAGAGTCACCTTACCAATTAGGCTTTTATGACCAGTGCTTATCGCCACAAGACATACTTTGTTTTTCTACATTTACTTGTTTACTTTGGATGTAGGATATAAGCTCATGAGGGGAGGATTTTCTTTGATTTGTTTGCTGCTGTATCCCTGGCAGTTAAAAAAAGCATCTGATACAAGGTGTACAGTAAATGTTTGTTGAACGAATGAATGGATATTTGAGAGAAAGTTTAATAGGTGTGCTCTCTATTCATTCCTCTAGGTACTGCAAACTGTATTCCGCATAGTAAATTAGCACATCAGAACACAGAGCATTTGGGGCATTTAAGCTTAATTACCTATAGACATAGTTACATTCACTAAAACTCAGTTTGATGCATAACTTTTACACCAAATAAGGTGTTATTATTTAAATTAAGGAAATTTAAATTAATAAATATGTTATAATTTATAAATTTAAATTATATATTCACATATAATTTTTATATTCATATAATTTTTATATAATTAAATCATATTTATTTAAAATATAAATATCTATTATAAAATGTAGAATTTATAAGTATACTTATATTATAAATAAATACCTATATAAATTAAATAAGGAAATTTAGAAACATCTAAATTTCCACCCTGGCACAGTTGCTTACTGTTTGAAAATGAGCATGTTACCTAAATATGCTAACTCTCATTTCTCAAAAATAAAATGATAAAACTATTCTCAATACCCTCTCTTATTCAGTTATTCAACAAATCGTATTTATTAAGATACTACTACATGGCCAGGTACTAAAGTACTATCTTACAGAATTGTTTTGTAGAATGGTATGTAAAGTACTTGGTCCAGAATAGGATCTCAATAATGAAAAATTATTTGCATTTGCAATGAATCAAAGAAAACATAGGCTGTAATGTAACGCTCAAGTCTGGCTGTCTTTTTCATAGCAAGGGTTTAGTGACATCCACTGCGTCTTTCTCACCTGAGGCAGAGGGGATGTCGAGTGGTGATTAAGGGGGTGTCTGGAGGGGGAATATTCAATTTGGTGCTGCCTCTTGCACCCACTGGCTGAGGAATTTGGGGCAAGTGCTTTATTTTATTTATTGTTTTTAACTCCTCTGTCTTCATTTTATTTGTTTGTAGAGGGAATGGAGAAAACAGCACCTGTGTCATTTCATGCCATGAGGATTGAGTGAATCAATATAGCTAAAGCACTTAGAATAGAGCCCAACTGATAAAGGAATTCTTTGCTAGCTGTTATCTGCCCTATATTTTATTGAATTTAATTTCTACTCTTACACAATCTTTCAAGTCTTTTGAAAGTAGATGGTATATAAATAAGATAAAAAATAAAGTTTGAAATAGTTCAGTTAGTGATATTTGGTGAACTTCTCATCAAATGCTTAATCCTTTTGATCCCTTCAATGTGAGTTTTGCTAATATGTGCAATGAAAATATTTCCCTTTTTTCTCTTATTACTAATGAATCTTTATTGAGTGGAGAATTGTCATACCACTGTTGTGTTCTGTATTAATCCAAATTGACAGCGAATGTAGAGTGGACAGCGGGCCCTTTTAATTTCATTTTTTTGTTCAACACATATTTATTGATCATTTACTTTTTTAATTTGGGTTACAAAATAAGTAATACAAAATAAATAACGTTAATAATAATGACACAGAGTCTTTTGGAAACCTACTCCTATATGATAAAGGCAAATACAAATGGATGTGAAAAATTCTAAACTGCAAAACGATCAACATATTTCTCAAGGAAGTCAGGCAAAGCTTCATGGAGAAGCTCAACACTTGAGCTAATCTGTAAATAAGTAAGACTTCTTCAGGCAGGTTAAAGGAAAAGGAATTTTAAGATAGGAATGCAAAGCATGGAGACATAAAACAATGCATGATTTGGGGTGAATTAAAATTACTACATTATTGCTAGGGTATAATGTGTGGAGGAGGCATGGCAAGAGGCAAGGCTCTAGAACTAGACAAGGACATGATCATAATGGGATTTTTTAAGACTCAAAATAGTTTGGATTTTAGTTTGTTGGCTGTAAAGTGTTTCAAGCAGCAGAATTATCTAATCAGGATTATATTTTAGAAAAGTAATAGATGGAAAGAGAGAGCAAAAGACTGGAAGTAGAATTACCAGTTTAGGTTATTGCAAACAGACAATGGACAGATAAAATGAGTTTGATTTTATTGAATGGAATAAAGCACTTTCTATGATAAGATAACTGTAATTCATCTCATTGTAAAAATGGAATTTAAATATTTCAAGGGAGCAAGCACTTATGACAAATACTGTAAGAATACTAGTAGAGTAGTAACTAATTAATATTTTGCTTTCTTGTTTTAAAACATTAATTTCCATAACCTATTAATTTACCCCCATTTAGGAGTTAGTTTTCTTAATAACATACAGGTTTTAGTGAATAATTTTTTGAAACTTAAGTTGAGAGTGTCAGGTTACAAAACTTGAGTTTTGGAAACATATATTAGAAGTCTAGAGTTTAGAATTGCTTTTAGATTAATGGAATATTTACTTAGCAATATTGTTAAGATGAAATGTTAATATTCTATTTCATCACTGTATAATCAGAGAATTTTATGCCACGTTAAAATCTTTCTGTCATCCAAATGTATTTCTCCTATATTTAAAATTAATGTTTGAATCTTCTAAATGAACCGGAAAGAACATGTTTTTTCTTATAGCCAATAATATACTTCTAAATTGTTTTGAAATAATATAATTTCATACTTGATGCTTATTTTAGTATTTACAAAATCTGTCTGAATTATTAAAATATAAATTGATGCCATATTACATTAAAATACGCTGCCGTCTTTTAGGAATTATTAAAGGTGCCACGACTGTGCCATTGACTCGGAAACTGAGTAGAACTTGTGATGTGGAAGAATCTCCTTTCCTGATGGAGCTCAGACTGCTCCAATAGAAATAGCATTGTAAGCCTTTCGACCTGTACATTTCTGTAATAAATTTTAGGGTTTTTACTGAATAAATTATTTAAAATCTGTTCTAATCACCTTTCAACCAACTAGGAAGCTTTATTGGGCTAGATGACCCAGCATGGAAATTCTGACAGCATACAGTTGATCCTTGTTATTTGTGAATTCTTGATTTGTGAATTCACTATAATTTATTTGTAACCCCAAAATCAACACTCAGGGCACTTCACGGTCATTTGTTGACAAGCACAGGGCAGGAAAAAATTTGAGTTGACCAATACACATCTTCCCAGGTGAAGTCAAACTAGGTGATGCTCTTTCTTCTTGCTTCAGCTCTCATACTGTAAACAGGTGTCCTTTTTGCAGTCTATTTAGGGCCATGTTTTGCACATTTTTTGCCTTTCGTTCATGATTTCACTGTTTAAAATGGCCCCCAGCCATGGTGCTGAAGTGCTTTCTAGTGTTTCTCAGTACAAAGGGCTGTGCTGTGTCTTGTGGAGAAATGTACATGTGTTTGGTAAGTTTTATTCAGGCATGAGTTATAGTCCTGTTGGCTATGAGTTCAATGAGTTAATGAGCCTTAACTCATGTTAAGGCTGTGAGTTTCAGTGCCTTAAAATGTTAAACGATCTTTAAACAGAAGCACACAATTAGGTTATATATTGATCTGGTCATGAAAAGATTGTGACCAGAGGCTCCCAGGAACCTAAGCTTATATTTTCCCTAGGAGCAACAGTTCAGTATTTGCTGATTCAGTGATTCCAGCAGTTTAATAGAACATAACTACCGGACATTATGAGAATTGACTGTATGTACAATTTCTAGCTGGTAACATTGGCAACGTGAGATAGAAGATGCATAAACAGTATTTTGCTTTCTTTCATATATATTAAGCAATGTTGAAAAGTGTGTATGAATTCATGCTTTGGGGTAGAAGATTCCTGAATCATGTCATGCTATGTAAAATAGATAGAACAGGTTTACAAAATCTAACAGATCTAAAATTTCTTAATCTCCTGGATAGTCAAAACAAGATAGGTTGTGTCAGAGAGAGAAAGTTCTAAAAGTTGTACATTTCAAACTTAATAACAGAAAAGCGAAGGCATTTGTAGCAGCCTAGACACAGTAATCTACCCTTACATCCTGGATATATGTTTTGAATATGAACAGATAAGGAATTGACATATATATGGAAAAAAATTCTCTACCACATATTGTTACCAAAACAAAGCAAGGAAAAACAAAGCAAAACAAGAATACTGAATAAAATAAATTATTAGTGAGACATAGAATTAACTTGGGATCAGGGCCTAAATATGGTGTACTGGAAAATCAGATTAAGGTGCTATATTTAGATAAATCTGAAAGGATAAATCTAGCTCTCTCTATAAATCTCCTATTAACCTAAAACAAAGAGAATTTAATTTCCAATTCAAATTTAAATTAAAAACCTTGATCAAGTATATCCTAATAGCACAATGGTATTTATCCAGAATTCACATCATACAGAAATTGATATAGTTATTTTTAGAAATATTTTCAAGTGGCATAAAACAGCACTATTAGTAACGTAATATTTGAGATTCTTAATGCATATAATTAGGTAATGAGAGTTAATCATTATAGTAGATATAAATCAGTAAAAGTTACGTACATGACAGATTTTATTTTTCTACACTGTTATAAGTGTAGTCAAATTGTGTTTTTTGTTTTTGTATTATTTATAGGAAAAGTAATTTTGTTTACTTTAGAAATGTACCTAGTATCAAGAGTACTTGAACAGTAACACAGAAATGTAACTATGACAGACTCTGCCCCAAAGTCCAGTATGAAAACAGATAAATAAACCATTCTTAAAATTCTAGATTATTTACTCTTCAATCCCCAGAACACCCATAAAGATAAATTTTATTTTTCCTCCACTAAATTAAAGCTTATTCATTTGCCTATCTCAGAAACTTATCTCTCTACAGAATCAAAGTGACTCTTTTTTTTTTTTACTTTTTGAAGAAGATTAGCCCTGAGCTAACATCCATGCCCATCCTCCTCTACTTTATATGTGAGACACCTACCACAGCATGGCATGCCAACCGATGCCATGTCCGCATCCGGGATCCGAACCGGCGAACCCCAGGCCACCAAAGCCCAACATGCGAACTTAACCACTGCGCCACCAGGCCGGCCCCCTGAAGTGACTCTTTTAACTTTAGGGTTTGTAAGGACATATGCAGTGATTTTAATTGAGGCAAGAAGTGTACCTTTATGGTGTACAAATAATTTCATATGACTTGGATGACCTATCTTGATTAATATAACTGAATCATTCAGTATCATTCTAAATATTATGAGAGTCATACTTAAAGAAATATAGAACATGTTATTGAGAACTATTTTAAGATATATAAGTAATGAAAAAGTAAGGGCAAATTTTATTTAATTATTATTCGTGTTTACTCTATCCTTAATTTATAGCTCAATCCATTTATCTGTTATAATTGCCTGATTAATATAATTTACTTTTAGTAATCATATTACATGATGGCTTTCAAATACAATATTAATATAAAGCAATCTTTTGTCTTTCTAGAAATATATTATCTTACTTTATGGAAGCATAACATTGTACCCTGGGAACTTAATAACACTGTGCTATAGGAATATTTACATATCAGTTCTTTAATTGCCTCCAGGCAGAGTCAGTGCCCTTTCTCTGTGGCTATAACTCCTTGCAGTTGTGTAGGGCAGACGCAGGAGTGAGACAGTGTGAATCTCAGCTTTATCAGCTACTAATTTAGTAACCTGGGGCAATACAGTTAACCTATCTATGCTTTGACTTATCTCATCGCACAAATGGAAATAAAGTATTTCATAGCTTTGTAGTGGGGATTAAATTAAAGAATACGTTGAATCTATTAAGACAGTCTGTCATATAAGTGCCTCATAGGTGTTAGCAATTATTGTTACTGTAAGTATATTTTGTATATAATATCGTGAGTAAATTATTAGCTCACAGTAGCAGAGATTAGTAAACCTATCAGAGGTTTGATAAAGAGCTGTTGAATAAATAAATGAAGGCTCTTACTTATTATAAGAACCTAAAATCAGTCAAGAGATACTTTTTGAGTGACTGTGTGTCACTGAGCCCTGGAGGTATTGCAGAGAACAGGACAGATATGATCTCTGCTATCATGGTACTTCAAATCTAATAGTGAAAATAAAATACACACATATATGTATATGTTTACATATAAAATCTATTATAATTGCGGTATATAACTATTATTCAATGCATTGTAGTTTAAATTCTTCTTGTCACAGATCAAATTTTTAGTATCTCAACTCATTATACTGCAACTAGAAACATGTAGAAACTGCTTGTTTTAAAGGAATAATATTCAAGACGATAATTAATTTGTAATTCACTTTGAATGATAAATATGACATATCAAGAATAATAATTTATCTGGTATCAAGTATATTCTATGATGATGACACCGTGATAAGTTCACCATTATTTTATTTATCATCACCTTGATACTAGTGGTTTACACTATAAACCACGTCATTGCCCCTCCCATCCTTCTTCAACTTTTGGAAGAAATAAAAATAATAATAATAAAAATAAGAACAAGTCCTAATGTTAGGAGTTCCCTGCAGATACAAATGTTTCCTTCTTTACATAATAACTAATGTGTGTTGAATGCTTAAAATATGTCAAGTACTGTTCTAAGGGTTTTCCAGTTGTCATATCATCTTATTAAAGCCTCGCAATGTCTCTCTCAAGTAGGTATTATTATTAAACACATTAACAGAGAGAGAAATTGAGATAAAATGAAGCTAAGTACTGTGTCCTCATTCATGATCTGGTGACAGAGATAGAACTCAAGTCTAGCTCCAGAATTTGCATTCTTACCAACCCCCTGGTGTGTTGTCTCTATTATGAAGTTTTATTTTGGATAATCTGGAAAGAGAGCAATGTTAGGATCCACTAAGTTTGGAGTTAACTCCCCTTTGATGTCTTTTTCATTATTTTATTTAAAGACCTAAAAAAAGTGGAAAAGTAAAATATGAAAATACATGTTTCTAACTGTAAAATATGGTAAAAAGCTATTTCACAGATTTTTGAAGAATATGCATTAGATAGATTTATCATGTAGGTTTAGGGTTTATTATACTGGTTAGTCTTTAGTTTATTCAGTAGCTCTATACAAGTATTAATTAATGTAAAATCTGAAGTCATATTAGATCTGTGCTGTCATTTTCTTTTTATTTTATGATAGGAGTGATTTTTAATTTGGGTGATTTCTGGGTAAAGTAACAGCTCAAGAAAGAAGTAGTTCAAGGATTTAAAGTATCTGCAACATATAACATCCCTCTTCCTCATGTGGTCGTGCAGTGTTACACAGCTTCAGAATCTTAACACCTGTAGACAGTCTATCTATGGTCGGAGTTAGTGTGTAAGGACAGTATTTGTGGGCTCTGTTACACACATTTTTAGAACATGAGCAATTGTTCCACATTCTCAGAGTACAAGAGAAAAAAAAATATATATCTCTTCTAAAGTTCTCATGTAGAATTAATTAATTAACTCTGATTAGCCTCCTTATAACTCTGGTAGAGAGGGAAAATCAGGTATCTGGAGCATTCTGGGTTCTGGCCCTATCTGAATATTTGTTATTTGAATTTAAGTAATTCACTTAATCTCTGGGACTCAGTTTTTTTCCCTCTGTTAAAACAAACAAACAAGGGAAGTCCTCATTTTTAAGGTTATATTTGCCGGAGTGCAGCTCCAGCTGGTAGGGTTCCTGAGGGATGAAAGGCCTCGGCGAAAAGAGAAGTTATGGTGAGACTGGAAGAGAGGTTTCCAAGTCTGATTTATTCAAAGCATTCAAGCACTTATGTAGGGTCCAGGTCATGTGTTTATGATTTCATGGAATTGTCTCAGTATATAATTTTGGCAAACAAAATGGGTATATAAGCATATCTTGTTATAATATTAGCCCAGTATGTCTGTGAGAAGCAAGCAACCTTTATTAAATATAGATATTGACCTTTTTTATATGTCTATTAGGCGTCTAGATGTTTAAGACTGATTGCAAAACGGGGTGTAACATCTAGATTCAGTTCCTCATGGGTCGAATGGCCCTAAGCCTCTATCTTTATTCCTGTAATAATGAAAGCAGTATTGTAAAGTGTAAGGGGATTGAAAGCCACACAGGCACAGTGCTTGGGGTTTCTCTTTTACCATTAACTATATTGTAGGGTTTCCAATCCTCATCATAATCCCAGTTCCCCTGTGTTAATATATTATGATATTTTTCTGCAACTTTATCAGGATCGTGAGTTGCCTTAGGAAGGGGTAGTTTTTGCATGCCTCTGCCCCTGGGTGGGTGCCACCATTTACCTCCTGTCCTAACAGGCCTAGGATAATATCTACGTCCTAGAAGGACCTGAGGAGGGAATGTTCTCCTTTGAGGCTGATTATTAGAAGGCTTCTTCTTTGAGGGTTGTCTAAATTTCTTTACTGCCTCTCCAGGAGGGGGTCAGAACGTTTTTTCCCTTCAGGCTGTTGTTCCCCGAACCCTGCCTAGAAGGCCAGGTTACACCAGCGTTCTTTCCCCTGCTCCGAGAGATTTTCCCCAAGATATCCCCATGTACAGAAAAAGAACAGCGAGAGCAATATTGCTAAGATTAGTAGCATGAGTAGGATCACGAGCGGCCGACCGCCATCTTCCGAGGGTCCGCCTTGCGTTCCCTCATCTCTCTCCCGGACCGTGTCCTTGGGTAGAGGCTTAGAGGACTGGTGGGCGGCTCTGGGCATATATTCATGGTGATTCTGTAAGTATAGCAAGAAATATGATCTAAGTTTCTAATCAAAATGCCATGTTATGGAAATTTTCTTGTATTAAGAAAGCAAATGTTTTTGTAAAACTATCGTGGTTCCATTTCCATTTCAATTCTTTCGATGCAGCATTTATGTGGACTATAAGGGAAGGAGTCAGACAGTTCTCATTAGATTATTTTTTAAGTTTCACTGAACACAAAAGTCTCTTCTAATCTCTTTTTGGTATCTCTTCTATACACAATGATGGAAGGCTCTAGGGCAATTTTTAGGTAAATTTTATTCCAAACTTTGATATTTCCTCCTTTAAATATACTTTTGTTATTGTATCTGAGAAAGTTTACAATTTTTATTTAGTGAAAATTATATAGCTTCATTTTAGATTGCCTTTTCCGATTTTATTTTCAGAATTGTCTTTAGCTACTCAAAACAATGGAAATTTATGTGAACAACAAAATTGAGTAGCATAAAAAGAAAGTGATCAATAAATCACTTTGTTGAAATACTTAAAAGGTTGTTTATCTCTAAATTTTTTTGTAAATTCAAACAGAACGAATAAATAAATTACAAATAAAATAAGAACAACAGTTAATTGTTTCCAGGATGAATTTTAGGAAAGAATTTTGGCTGAAAATAAATTATTTGATGATTGAGTATTGACTATTGTGTCCTATTTTCCTGAGTGCAGAGAGTTGACTGCTTTCATTTGCAGTTTGGATACTAGGGTACTTAGTTGGGTACTTAGGAATAAAACATTGTTGATGTTGGAAAAGGAACAAAGATTAGGAGCATATTCTCCTCATATCAGATTTAAGTTTCCTGCCAGAGAGTGATTGGTTGATATTGCCGTCTTTCAGGTTGTTATTTCCCTTCTTTCTTAGTTGAGATATGGGTTGAGATTCTCTATTTCAAATTGAGATTTCTCAATTTCAATATGGGGTAATTCTTGTTGGAAAGGCCATTTCCTAGATCTAAAAGTCCACATAAAGTGAGGTTTCTGTCAACGGTTTGGAAGACTTCCTAACATGGGAAGTGAGGCTGATGAACCTGAAGGAGAATGGAGTGTAGAGCTTTTCAGAGAAGTATCTTACTACAAAGTATCTTTGTTTTTGTAACTGAATCTCATCTCTAGGCTCCATGATATGAGGTACACTGAATAGTTCTGTCCCACAGGTTTTCTCTCATCCAATTTCGGTACTTTAAATTTCTCTCTAGTCAGTCTTCGCATTTTCTAACTTTTCGGAAGACAAGTACCTTGCATGACTGTGCCTGCATGTGCCTCTTTATGATTATGTATGTGATTATTCGAAATGAAATCCAATAGGATTGCATCATCAAAGGAATGAGGACTGGGGGATACAAGGGTCTCTACATGAGTCCATCTCCAGTGCCAGATGGAAGGTGACATCAATGCCTCAGGAGGGCCGTACTGACATTCCTGAGTCAAATACTACTCAACTTTTGTTATGGTTCCTGAAGCCTTGTGTTCCTCTAGAGACTGTTTTATATATATATATATAAAATTCAATCAGCCAAACACATAACAGATAATAAACAAATATTTACCAAATCTCTTTGTTATGAATATTTAGCATGGTTTGTAGAGTACACAGTAAAATTTAAGGAGGGGGAGGCCTATGAAACTCTGTATGTATTTAAATGATCATTTATTCAATTATATTTTAATTATTTGCTTGCAGTTTGTCGTTCCTACAGGAGGCTGAGTTTCTTAAGGACAGGGACCATAGCTATTCATCTTAGTGTTAACATTTACCGCAGTGCCATGGAAATGGCTGTTCTTTGAAGAAAGAGGGAAGAGGAAGATGCGAGGCATTCCTCATAGTGTCCTTACTGAATGAGTCACATGCGAAAGGTACGGATTTGATGTTTGTCAGAGAAATTGATGGAAATTAACCAGTTACAGATTACAAAACATTTAAATTGCAAATAAAAAATAATTTTAGATAGTAATAGAAGAAATGAAATATGGTCTTCAAGGTGGAAGAGAGAGAAGGAAGGAAGGAAAACAATTTTTGAGCATCTTCTGTGCTCCAGTACAGGTTCTGTACTGGAACTTTACTAAATTATCTCATTTCATGCTCACAGCAGCCCCACATAAGGAAGTTAGTAACTCCTTTGCATGTAAATATTATTTGTAGGTAACTTACCCAAGGCCATGTGACTAGTGCATGTCAAAACCAAAATGAGAACGCAGGTCGTTAGGCCTTCCAAATTTCTCTACACCACCCAGCCTCTCTAATCAAGACAGATTAGAACTCTGGAAAGAATGGGTCTAACGTAAGAAAATTACAGACATTTCATTTTCACGCTTTTAATAATTGGAAACTGAGTACCAATGCCTTTCATTGTATAATATTCTGGAATGTGTGCAAATGCAATGTTTTTAGTCTGATATTTAATTGGTATTGATTTTAGATGTATTATTCTCTGGTTTTAAAATCCCCATCAGTTCCACGTAGAGATCAGGGTAATCTATATACACACCTTCCCATGTAATAGAGTAGTTTCACTACTTAGAGAAAGCATGAATCCCTTAGTAATCTATGAAATCACATTTGCTTTAAATGATTTGTAATTCTGGAATTTAACTTTATTTTCCATATGCTGTATCTTAAACTTGCAACTGTCCTTCATTCCTCTCAATCCTCTTTTACAGCATAGAGAGCACCTATTCAGAGAAATAGCCCATAATCAATAATTAATATTGAAATGAGAAAATCATAATTTACATGTATGATTGAACACACAAAAGAGACCCAATTATTGATTATTTCCAATGATGGATTAGATATTAGTATAGATATTCTAAAATTGTATTTAATTCAAAGTCTTCACTTTTGATTTTCTAATCTCCATGATCTCACTTTAAGAGATTGACCTTCATAAATATATTTTGTTTAAGATTATTCCCAGTTCTTGACTGTTTCAAATGTCATGTCTCATAATCTTAATCATGTTACTTGGTGCTCCAGACCTAGAGTGGCTTCCTATTATCAATGAAATTAGTATTAGACTCCTCAAAACTCACTTTGTTCACCTCTCCCATTATTTATTAAGTCTGTTCTATTCTCATTAAGTAATTCTCTTTACTATACAAAACACTGTACTTTGTGCCTCCACGTCTCACTGGCTTTTTGCTCCTTCTTCCCTAAAATAATAGTACTATTTTGCACATGCTTTGTATTTCATGTTTTACAAAATGCTTTTACAAGTATGAGTGTATTTCATACTTCTTTGCTACCCTCCAATTCATCCTTCACACACCAACCTTCACAGAAAGCACCATGTGTTGATATACCCAAGTACATCTGACGCTGTCCCATTGCAGCACCTTGGCTCACAATATTCTGCTGAAATATACAGTGATACCTTTCTCACTCCATCCTTTCATCATGCTCTTCATGTTCAACATTCTTCTAGGCCAAGAGGAAACATGACCTCCTGTGCAAAAGTTTTCCTATAAGGGCAGCTGTAATGGATTGCTACTGCCTCCTCAAGACTATCTTAGCTTTTACACTTTGCTTTTAACAGGAACTGCACCTTGATGGAGATATATTCACATATATGTAACATCTCTTTGTATATTTTGAATTCCTTGAGGATAGAAGCTGTATTAACATTTCTCTGTATTTCGGTATATCTACATCCTTCGGTATACAGTCAGATTATAAATCTTTGTTAAAATTTGGTGAAAACAAACTCATAACAGAGATATCTTTATCCTGTAATTATCTGGATTGAGAAATGAAAACTTAGCTACATAGCCAGCTGGCTGTTTTTCAAGCCTTTACTGTGTTCACCTTTTAATTCACTTTGTTATCCTGCCTTTTCAATGTCTCATGTCCGTCTGTTGTTTTCTTTAGAGGGAAGAAAAAGAGACTCTGAGGAGGTTAGATAGTTTCACACTTGTGTGGTAACAGGATGAAATTCGTGGAAATATAAGGATGGGTAACGACCTCTATTGTTTTATGCGTCTGTTTTCCTTCGCTTCTCTCCTGCCCAGCTCCACAGAATGGAGTGTGTTTTCCTCATCCTTCCAGAGATACAAAAAACACTTGATAAAAGTAAAAAAATAGGCCCTATAATACAATTGAAACTATTTTCTATTACTTTAAGAGAAAAAGTATTACTTAAAAATCTATCAGAGCACACAGTGTTATAGGCTTGTTTTTCAAGGCCGGACTATAACACCGTTATGGCCATGGTAATGGTTGGTAACACAGCTCATTTAACTACCTAAGGAGATTTTTTGGTCTCACCTTCTCTCTAAGGAAGCCAAATGTCCTTACCTGAATGGATTAAAATGTAGCATAAACATGGTTTATGTGCTTGGCTGTGCATTAGAATTACCTTGAAAGCTTGTTAAAATATAGACTCTAAGGCTGCTCTACTAGAGCCTGATTCAGTAGCTGTGAATATGTCCTGTTTGTAGTTTTAAAAATACCCATCCCCCAGGCCAGCCCTCATGGTCTAGTGGTTCAGTTTGGCGTGCTCCCCTATGGCAGCCTGGGTGCGGTTCCCAGGCATGGACCTACACCACTTGTCTGTCAGTGGTCAAGCTGTGGTGGTAGCTCACATACGAAAAAGAAGATTGGCAGCAAATATTAGTTTAGGGTGAATCTTCCTCAGGAAAAAAGAAAAAAACAATCATCGCTCATGTGATCCAGACGCAAGCAGCTCATGAGCCAGTATTTAGTAGATTCCCTCTGCATCTGTGTCAGTGAGATTGTGTATTGGTGGATTATCTGAGGACCTCACTAAATGGATGCCGTAAATCAAGACCAAAATTTTACTTCCTTTACAGAGCTCTACCCTATTTATTCCTTCATTCCTTCTATTTCCCATTCTTCCTAAAAATAAAATTAATTAATAAGGACCACTTATGTTCAGAAGATTATGTGATTAGTGCAACATGGCTCCTGCTCTCTAGTTGTTCACAGTATAGATAGAGAACCACATAAATTAACAAGCAGAATTATTACAATGTCATATGTTCTGGAATAGGTATGTACACAGTTATTTGGGAAGAAGCATGATAAAGCAATAAATTCTGTCAAGGTGGACAAGATCTCACATAGCATCAATAATTATAATAAGAATAACAGTAATAGGGGCTGGCCCTGTGCCATAGTGATTAAGTTCGGCGAGTTCCACTTCATTGGCTCAAGTTCAGATGCCAGGTGTGGAACTGGGGCACCACTCATCGATGTCCATGCTGTGGTGGTGACCCACATACAAAATAGAGGAAGATTGGCACAGATGTTAGCTCAGGGCAATCTTCCTCAAGCAAAAAGAGGAAAATTGGCAACAGACATTAGTTCAGAGTGAATCTTCCTCAGCAAAAAAAAAAAAAAAAGAAGAAGAAACACTCACATAGTACTTACTATAGTTATAAATCCTTTTTATACATTACCTCATCTAATCTTTAGAACAATCCTGAGATAGATACTACCATTATCCCCATGTTAAATGTCAGGAAAGTGATGCAAAATGAGGTCATGTACTTGTCCCAGATCTCAGTTTTGAATGATGGAGCAAGGACTCATATCCAGACATTCTTGATTTAGAACTTGTGTTCTTACTCAAAAGAATTTATGAAGGAGGCAACATTTTGGCAGATAGTAAAGGATAGCAAAAATCATTTCACCAAAAGAAAGAAAAGAAGATGGAAAGGCAAATGTGAAGAGAAGCTTATGGAAGTTGTTAGCAGGGCAGTCTTCCAGAGGTCGTCTGAAGGAGTGGATATGAAATGGGTTAACTATAGTGAGAAGCTATCACTTTCTTCTCTCTCCCTGTTCTCCTTGCTTGCTCCTCAGCCAACAAGCTTCATGCGTTCATTCATCATGAACTTGCTGTGGTCTTCTGGGCAGGGCATGAATCACTGATATGGACCTTCCTGGACACTTTTGGAATTCTTCCATGACCTTTAGAGATCGCAATGAAAACTTTTAGAAATACTAATGATTGTTGGCAAAATGCACATCTTTTGGGAATAGCTTAATAAGGTATATTTGTGAATGACTCAATGTTGACTTAAAAGGCTATAATGAATCTTAGATGCAGGTCATAGTTCCAGGATCAGGATTATTTCACATAATTCACTATTTGGGAGGCTAAATCAAGAGTATGCTTATTGAGTTTTGAATGAGAGGAAGTTGAACATGGTTGATAGGATCTTGGATACTATAGGTTAGAATTCAAATTAACTTTGACAAATTAGAGAGATATTCTGCTTTATAGGAGATGAAGAGGACCAATTCAGAGTGTACTTTGGGCACAAGATAGATAAAAAGATGGCAAGTGACTAGCTAAGAGTAATATTTTAGAAAGAAAACGGAGATTCAAGGACTAGCTAAAGCCCATTATTGCTTTGTTTGTATTAATTCAGGAGAAGTCTAGATTTTTCTTTGTAATGAAGAAACACATAATTTCATTTACTTATTTGATAACTTGTGAAATGCATTTGAAAACTATCTGGGATTACCTCATATCAGCAAATCAGTTTCCAGCAATAAAACTATAAAAATAACTTCATAGGTGCCATTCATAAAAATCAGCACTACGTTTTTTTAAAAAGTTGGCATTTGATAAAAATAATTTTTAAATCAATTATCATATCATTACTCCAAAGAGAATTATGAGGGAGATAGTTAACTCCTTTCTTAAAAGGCAGATTTTAACTTTTAGTGTGAACTGTGGACTGCTTGCTTTGCCAGAATTAGTTTGGCAAATGATTCATGTGATATTTCCAGCAGTGAAATCTGAAAAGTACCCTACCCAATGTGGTTGCTTAAACAGCTAAATCCTCTGCAATCAGAGAACTCCTACTGGCCTAGTGATTATCTGTGTGAGATATTCTAGTGCACTGAGCAACTGTGTAAAGATCATGTGGATGGATTGTTCATTTTACTAACTTCTTAAAGGGATTGAGTGGAAAAATTACACAGTGCACTGTTCTTTGTACAAAATCTGCTTTTTGATAAAGGCAGAATGTCTTAAAAGATGTGGAATTTAGAAATGTAATTTTCATTACATGTTGGAACAGATTTTCTTATTTGGGAAAACGTATTTGAAGTCTGAGGGTGAATCTAATTCTCTAAACAAATTTTAATTTACAGACATTTTAGAATACATTAGAAAGTGTGATCATTAGGTTTCTTTAAAAATCAACTTTAAAAAAATGAGTAAAAGGATATATTGATTAGCATGAATATAATGCTAAAGGATTTAACAATTAGTTGAAGTATATCTTCTAGATTGTAATTTTGCTTTTTCCAGACTTGAACACTGCTTTTGCAATAAAGACTAAAATTTCTCAATTGATAAATGTTATCTTTGTGGAAATATAAATCATTTACTTTAGAAAAATATGAAATTTAATATGTACTTCTGGCCCTTTAAACAAATTAGATGGTAGAATTCACTCTTGAGAACTAAAATGTCATTTACAATAAAATATTGTTTTATATATGTACATATCTCTCTGTGTGCGTGTGTAATTACCTGACTATAAACTAAAAATATCAATAAGACCTAATACTCTAGATTCTCAGATCAACTTGTTTAAGCATTACAGCAGCAAAACGGAATGATGCTGTTTATGTGAAGACTTTATGGGCTTTTCTACAAGTGGAGTGGGCAAAATAATCGTTTTCAAAAATAGAAAATTGATGATTTAATCACCCACAGGTATAGAAATGCAAACCCCCATTTTTTTATTCCGTTAGGAATTTAATTTAATGCCTGCCTTGTGCTTGGGAAGAGGGAGAGGTGGAGCAGGGTAGATTAAAGTGGAATACTACTCAGGCTCTTCTTTGAATTTTTTTTTCCTTTTGAATTCTGGTAGTGGGGACATATTAACAATATGGTGACAACAGTGTAGTCAGCAAAGTGTACCTTTGTGATAATTCCCTTTCTCTGTTTTTCCATCACCCTATTTATGACATCCATTTTAAGATGCTACATTGTAAGGAAGAAAATTTTATTAAAATGCCACAAGATTAGACTATTTGAGTTTCATTTTCTCAAAGAAATACAGCTGAATGAAGACATGAGCACTTTACCATTGGAAAGGCTCCGATCGCTGTTTGGTGCACAGGTGTCTCCAGACTTCTTCTTTGGGAACTTCAAGATGTCTGTGCTGCTCAGCATACTCTACATCATACGAATAGTTACTGATGGAAGGTCAGCTGGGGCTTTCCTAATAATATCAGCCTGTATTTAAAGCTCTTTGTATGTGCCAGGCATTATTCTAAGAGCATTGCATCTATTAATTCATTTAATGCCTACAACTTTATTAGTCAGGTACTTTATAATCGCTATCATTACAATGAGGAAAGTGAGGCGCAGAGAGGTTAAGTAACTTGGCCAAGGACGCAAAATAGTAGGAGAAGCAAATATTCTAACTTAGGCCTTCTGGCTCCATTGTCTGGAATCTTATTCACTTGTGCTCTGGATAACACTGGGTAAAATTACAGGTCCACATCCTATGAAATTCAAACCTTTCTCCAATACTTTGTGAATTCGTTGTAATTTTTTTTTTTGTAATACTTACTTCTGCTTATTTGCAAATATGCAATCACTTATTGTTCTATACCAACCAGTGTCTCTTACTTGATTTTCACCAGGGAAAACCCCCTGTTCATAACAAAGGCTTTGTTACGGTAAAGAAATGGTCTAAACTTAGCTTACTTAGCAAAGCCGAACAGGTCAAATGTAACGTAAACATTGACGTTCTCAGAATTTTCTTTTTTCAGTTCCTTCACTCCAAGACAATGTCCAGCACCTGTTCACCTGCACAGTCTGCAGCTTGGTAATATCATCCTGGTTTTCTCGGTCCTTCCCTCTTGGGAACAAAATGATTCTTACTGTCTCATGCAAAGCAGTCTCTTCCCAACCTTTTCCTTCGTGGCCTCTGTTGGTGCCTTACCTCAGAGTGCACCTGTTACCTCAGTCCATCAAACTTTAAGGTATTTCCTCAGGCAAACACTTCACACCCTTAGAGGTCGCTGGGAATAGCAGTCAGGATTAATGGCAGTTTTAAACAACTTTCTCTACCACTTATTAGGTGCTCATTATCTAGGAGGCACAATGTTTTATAACATTGCTTCTCATTCCTCTATCTTTCCCATAAGGTAGGCTTTTATCATTCTCATTTTAGAGATGAGGAAACGAAGTTCTAAGGAAATAATTCACTTTCCAAGGTTTCAAAACCATTGTGTGCAATGCCGCACGTGCTAAAGTTCAGATTCCAAAGTCCAGACTCATCTCAATGGTGTCTTCTCATTTAGGTCATGAATATTCTTAAATGCATAATTTAACTGTAGTGTTTTGTGATTAAATGCTTGCATGCATAGAAGTTCCATTTTCCTCTGGAGGAGATCAGTCTCGTAGCTATTCTGTGAAAATGGAATGGATGGCCATTTTGCCTACTCTAATGTACCAATCATTGAGTCCTCGTAGCTCTTAGTACCATTTTTAAAGTTACATAAGTCTGACAGAAAGGATGCATTGTTTTGTTTTCTTTCTTCAGAGCCCTGAAATACAAAAGTAATATACATGAAAAAGATAATTTAGTTTATGAATCACTTTCTTTTCTGAATTTCAAAGGATGTTATGACTGAGAATACCATCATTTTATCAAGAAGTAAATAACTTTTGAAGAATATATTGTGAACATACTGCTAAATATTTATTTTTAAGCTATATGTAAGTGATGGAGTTGCTTATGACCAAAGGTCAAATCAGTCTCCTGATGTAACTTTAGAATTTCTGAATGTACGAATTTATGTCTGGAGTCAAATGTAAACCCTCCCTAGATCATTAGGACTTGAAGGTTATAACATTTGCCATTGGGAAGATAATTATTCTCTAGATATTCAGTAAAGTCTATGCCCTGTGACACTGATGATTCAGAAAGCAGGTATGCTGTCTATGAAGTATTGGCTTTGAACACAAACAGGGCACATGTGTCATTTGTAAAATGTAACTTTTTGATGCTTAGGTTTCAGATTGATCTCTCATTTTTATAGGTATTTATTCCAGATATTCTTATTTTTTGAATATTTATGATAGTAAAATAATATTTTGTAATATATCTATAACTTTCTCTTTCCAACAATAAAGTTCCTGTTGAATAATTTAAAAATCCATAGTTTGTAATTATATTTTAGTGGTATATAACATAAATACTGATTTCCATGGAAGTTTACCTCCTGCTTAAGCCAGTAGATATTTTGAAGATTTGTTATTCTTTCACTTCCAGTCAAATTATGGCTATTTAGATTACAATGCATTTAATCCATAAAATGATTTCTTTCTGAACTTCACGTTCTTAGGTCTTTTATTCTACAATATACTTTTGCTTGCTAATTTACTTTCTCAAAATATATGTTTATGTCATAATGTAACTCATAAATCCTTAAAAACATGTTCTTTTTCAAAATAATCAAACACCAGTCATCTTTAATCAAAAGCAGGAGTGATCTGGATTAAATTTCTACTAATTATTGTGAAGAGTATTTGTCCTGCCTGAGAATTGATTTCTTCTGTCTGTCATATGATAACTAACTATATGAGGCTATTTTAGGAATGAAGTTTGGAAAAAGAAATAAAAAATACTAGTCAAGATAGACTATCCAGAGCTAGCCCTGATGGCTTAGTGGTTAAAGTTCAGCGCACCCCACCTTGGTGGCCTGGGTTCATTTCCTGGTCATGGAACCACACCAATAGTCTGTCAGTAGCCATGGTGTGGCAGTGGCTCACATAGAAGGACTCGAAGGACTTACCACTGGAATATACAACTATGTACTGGGGCTTGGGGAGGAGGAAAAAAAATAAAAAGAGAAGATTGGCAACACATGTTAGCTCAGGGCAAATATTTCCCAACAACAACAAAAAAAAAAACAAGACTACCCATTAAAATTTATATAAAGCCCCTTAGAGAAAAAATAATTGCTAGATGCCCATTAATGATGTTGAATATATGCCTAATACATAAATTTATAAATGACAAACATTTAGAAATAGTTCTAGTTTCTTAATTATATAGTTTCCTTATTTTTTAGCCCTCTGCTAACTACTTCTGTTCAAAGAAGTAATCTGCATGACACAGGGTGTGAATGCTAGGAGAATTTTGGTAAAGAAGTTTTTCTGTGAAGTCAATATCTTGTAGAATAAGAAGTAATTGTAAATATATTAGAAGTCAATTTTTGTTTTTAAGAAATATAAATTCTAACAAGATACTTTTCAAATGTAGTAGTAGTGCAAATCATATATTTAAATAAAATAATTTGCTTTACATTTTAGATGTGACAATCATAAACTAACTTTATTATAAAAGATACACCATAAACTTATGAGAAATGAGGGACAGTGTGATATGGGTAATAGTTTACAGTCACTTCAATCAGATAGTCCTGCCTTCAAATAAAGTTCTGTTGTTTACACATGAGGGGATGTTTCAGCAAGTTACTTCTCTGGTCCTCAGTTCATTCATCTGTAAATAATAATAGGCACTTCTGTAAGCTTACTGTGAGAATTATATGAGGAAGTATATATCATATAGTCCAGAAAACTACTGCTTGGCAGTTATAATAATATCGAATCAATAATTCTAACATTCATAATTTTTCAAGATATTTTAAGATTGTTTTGATAAAAGTCCAATTATTTTAAAAATTACTCTTATGAACACTTTCTAAAATATATTACCAACATGTTTTCTTAGTAAGCAGAATATGTTGAAATGTTTAAAAATTTTCTTGACATAGAATTATTACCAAGAATATTATTGATTCTTCTTCTTTTTGCTTACAAGCAAGAGCATAATAAGAGAATTCTTAAAAAGAATAAATAATGCCCTTATTGTTTAAACTATAAGCAGTAGCTTTCTTGACTATATGATAGAGAGTCTGGTCTTAAGGCTTCAGCTAACATCACCAGTGCGTATGTAAAAGCATGGACATTCACTTATTCGATACACATCTGTTAGATTTCTGCTGTCTGATGGAGAAACAAAGGGCAGTAAGCTTTGTAATCAGGTCTTCCCTTGATGTTCAGATATGTTCTTTCACTCTCTTATTCAAGACTATTAGGAAAACCCAAAATAAATTCAAATGCATAGCTTTTAAAGCCATTGGAAAAATTATAGCCTATAACATAAATCATGTGTTAACTAAATGAATAATTATAATAACCATTCATGTTTTTACATATTGCTGTTTACTTAACTAATCTTAGATATATTATCTTAAACCTAGAAACAAACTGTCTTTAGACCAGACCAGATGAAAATAAATTATCAAGTATATTTGGAATGTGCTTTTGAGTTATTGTTTCTATGTCTCTCTCTGTCTCTTTGTCTCTCTCTGTTTTAAGTATTAGAGGTAGCATCATTTTGTGGTTAAAAGTATGGGCACTGTGAAAAGAAACATCTTTTAATTCAGATTGTAATATACTACCTATATAGCCTTGGACGAGTTGCAAGTTATTTAATTGTGTAAGCTTGGGTATATTCATACCTTGAATAATAATAGTAATAATAGGACCTACTTCATGGGGAGGTTATAAGAATTACATAAAATATTACATGTAAAGAGCACATAATTCAGTATATTTGCATTTCTGTATCACCTGCATGGAACTCTTGTAGATACTCAAGTCACTTCCCCACAGAGAATGTTCCTAACCCCATTTTAAATAGCATCCTCCAGTCTTCCACTTCCCTTCATTACATCTCAAATAAACTGACCACACATTAGGAGAAAAGGTCAATGAATCTGACAGTTTTCCTAACCAATTTTCCTTACAACATTGTTCCTACTGACATAGTTCTCAAGATAAATGTTATTAAACAGGAACCTCCTTTTCAAAACTTAGAAAATGTTGAATGTATATGTTAATGAAAGCCTGAATTCTTGGGAGACAGAAACTTCAGTAGTTAATTTGGTATAGTTAAGCATGCAGTAGTCTTCTAATCTTTGTCAAAAATATTTTTAATTAAAGCAATTGTCATGCAGCCGTAATGTTGTCATTTATCAGCATAATGGATTTAAACTGAAGGCCACTCTTACTGTGAGAATGAACTGATTAACCGGAGGGTCTGCATTGTAATAATTAGGCAGAAAAGTGCAGTGGTGCAAATCAGTATCTTGGTGCTGAGACTCTCCTTGGGGAATCTAAACCGTAACAAAGCTGTCAAGCTGCTGGGAGGTGGGGCTGTCCCTGATGTGTGTTGCTAATTTATTCTCTGATACTTTTAACTTATATCTTGAGTACATCAGAAATGAAGAAAAGACATTTCACTTAATAAACTGTTTTGAGCTTTAATTGGTAAACTCATCACGACATTTTTTTGAGGGATGGGAGGAGTATCAGAATTATTGTAATGTTATCTTTTTTTGACAGTTGTTAGCAAATAGGCATCACTTGCTATTTAGTTTTATAATTTGTATGCAAGTAATTCTATTTCAAAGTTTTGCATTTTTTTTAAAGATTTTATTTTTTCCTTTTTCTCCCCAAAGCCCCCCCGTACATAGTTGTGTATTCTTCGTTGTGGGTTCTTCTAGTTGTGGCATGTGGGACGCTGCCTCAGCGTGGTCTGATGAACAGTGCCATGTCCGCGCCCAGGATTCGAACTGACGAAACACTGGGCCGCCTGCAGTGGAGCGCGTGAACTTAACCACTCGGCCACGGGGCCAGCCCCTCAAAGTTTTGCATTTTTAAGGGAAGACAATATAAAGAATACATGACCTTTATTTGACTAATGGAATTACAGTTATTCTTATGGCCACCTATACTGCATGTTTTAGAAATACATTATGTAGAAGATAAATAGCTGTCACTCATAGGTTTTTAGGTTGTCAAGTTTAATGACTTATTAAGATTTTCAAAACTCTCTTTCCAACATTATATTTTAAGTTTTAAGAAAAAACAGGATGACTTGTCTTTGTTCCATGAACTCTGGAAAGCCAGCAGAGGGTGATGCAAATGACTGGGGGCTGGAATTATCTGTCCACTGTCCAGTACAGTAGCCACTATTTATATTTAAATTTACATCAATTAAAATTAAATCTAATTAATAATTCAGTTCTTCAGTCACACTAGCCATACTTTAAATGCTCAATAGCCACATGTAGCTAGTGCCTACTCCATCGGACAATGCGTATATCGAACAATTTCCATCATCACAGAATGTTCTCTAGGACAGTACTAATCCACAGGTATCTTCACTCATATGTCTAATACTTGGCCTGAGATGACTCAAAGGTCGGGAACAGCTGAGATTGTTGACTAAAGTGCCAGATGCAGCATTTCCATTTGGGGTTCTCAGAGCATGGCAGCGGAGTTCTGAGAGAGAGGGCTTCTCAAATGAATGCAGTTGAACTAGGCTGAAGCTCCATAGCCATTTAGGACTTAACTTTAAAAGTCACATGGGTCATCACATCTTAACTGGGCAAATAACAAGCCCAACCAGACTCAGGTTTAGGGATATAGACCCTACCTCTAAATGAGAGGAATGTTGAAGATTCTGAGGCCATGATATAGAACCACTGAGACTAAAACTTTGTTTCACAAATGGTGCTTTGGAAAACCAGGTATTCATAGACATGATGGAAAAGGGCTTAGTGACCTAATAAAGAAGACTTCATTTAAACAAAAGTTAAGGATTTTTATGGTTGTTAGTGTGCTAATGTTGAAGGTCAATTTCCAAGGTGGCATTGTATGCCATATTTACCAAGTGTATTTTATCAAGGCAGATTTTTAAAAATTTATTATTATTTTTTTAATTGCAGTAACATTGGATTATAACAATATATAGCTTTCAGATGTACATCATAATATATTTTGAATTCTGTGTAGATTACATCATGTTCACCACCCAAAAGCTAATTATAGTCCATCCCCTCACATGTGAGCCCAATCACCTCTTTTGCCCTCCCACCTTCCCCCTTCCCCTATGGTAACTACCGATCCAATCTCCATTGCTATGTGTTTGGTTGTTGTCATTTTTAGAGATCATATGGTATTTGACTTTCTCCCTCTGACTTATTTCACTCAGCATAATACCCTTAAGGACCATCCATGTTGTCACAAATGACTGGATTTCATCATTTCTTATGGCTGAGCAGTATTCCATTATGTATAAATACCACATCTTCTTTATCCATGCGTCCCTTGATGGGCACCTAGGTTGCTTCCAAGTCAACAACAAGAAAACTAACAACCCAAATAAAAAATGGGCAAACGATCTGAACAGACATTTCTTCAAAGAAGATATACGGATGGCCAAGAGGCATATGAAAAGATGCTCAACATCATTAGCTATCAGGGAAATGCAAATCAAAACTGCAGTGAGGTATCACCTCACTCTGGTCAGAATGGCTATAATTAACAGGACAGGAAACAACAAGCGTTGGAGAAGGTGTGGAGAGAAGGGAACCTTCCTACACTGCTGGTGGGAGTGCAAACTGGTGCAGCCACTATGGAAACGAGTATGGAGTATCCTCAGAAAATTAATAGATCTACCATACGATCCATCTATCCCACTGCTGGGTATTTATCCAGACAACTTGAAAATGCAAAGGCATAAAGATACCTGCACCCTTATGTTAACTGCAGCATTATATACAATAGCCAAGACTTGGAAGCAACCTAGGTGCCCATCAAATGATGAATGGATCAAGGCATATTTTATTAAATTGATACCTATTCACATCTGGTGATGTTAAAGTTCCACAGAAGGAAAATTTGGAAAGTGCTGGACTGAGTTTTCTTCAATTTTTAAAATCCTGTGATTCAATTATATTGCCCTTGTTTTCTGAAAAAGCCTGTCTTTCCATAAACTTTTCTGTTATTTGAATTCTACTTGATTTAACTGGGTAGAGGAGTGAATTTCTTCTTCTCTTAAAAACGTTATTTTTGCCAAAAGTAAGATTTATTTTATTCATTTTTCTGAGATTTAATATGGAATTAGAGGTAACTGTAGAGAGTTGTTACATGTTTTAAAATAATGTGTTTATTAGCAAAATCAAACTGTAGGCAGTTAAAATGACTATTAATAGTAATATGGGAATAGTACTCAATATAAAGTAAATAACTCAGTGTATATAACATTATTGTTGTATATGAAGAATTAATGTAAAACCTTGTATAATATGGCAACTATAATAAATATCAATTTTAACTAACACTTTAAGAACATAGAAAAATGTTAAAACCATGCCCATACTTGTTAAGTGTCTATGGCAAGAAGTCCAAGCTGGGCCTCCTCTATTTGTCTGGAGATGATTTTTTGTAAGGATTTCATGGCCTTGGCAACAGCTGTTGTTCATTCAATTAAAAAGTTGTCAAATACCTACTGAAAAACACAGTTCTGAGTGCCATCCTCAAAGACATCACGATGTAAGCAAACAGGTACTTGGGCAATTTCAATCCAGCATGATGAATGCTGTGTTAGAGGTAAGCTGGGGCGCTATGGGAGCCTGAGGAAGGAGGGCCTCATGGGTGGAGAAGATGAGGTTTCACTGAAGAGAGTGTGCCATGCCCAGTCCTGATGTTTGTTCTTACGTGCATTTGGGAATTTAGATGATCGTTATAATTGGATTCTCTCTCTGTGATGACAGGGACAGTTTCTTGATGTGGTAGATTTGTGGAAGTTTATGGAACTCCAAGTTACTTTGTAATTATGTTTTATAAGGAAATAATTGTCTCTTTGAAAATAAACATTAATAATATAAGATAAAAACATATTTTAAAGAATTTTTCCCTAAACAAAGTATGCCATTATATGAGCAATATTTTCTTCTGAATTGACCACATTTATTGGTGTTTAGCATATTTCATTTTCAGTATTCCCTTTCCCCCTGTAATATAATAGAGCTGGATGCTTCCTCATAGGAAGGTGATTTAATAGTTGATACTAACCAGAGATGTGATTATAAGTAGAAGTATTTCTTTTGTGAATTATGTGCATTAGTGTCTTCCAAATACCTAGTATGAAACAGTCTGTTAAGCCTTTTTATAAACTACATAATTTATCACTGTGTCAGATCCATGTGTATTTTTTGGTTGGAAAGAACAAAAACAAAAACAACAACAAAAATGATTTTCTACGCATATGGAAAGACTGAGTCAGTTTTGCAAACATTTTACAAAAATCAACAGGACTAAAATATATCTGGCTCCATAAATACTGAATTTATCTTCATTCCTTCTTGTGAATTACACCTTGCTTCCACAGTATGCCCACCCTGTCTTCTGCTCCCCCATGAAATTACCAGAAAATAATATGAACATTTGACTGCAATTAATAGCTTTAGAATTTTTATATGTCATTGACTTCTTCAACAGTGTAATCAGAAAGATGCAAGATTATTCCTCCTCATCAGATTTCTTCTTGTTCCCATGCCTTTGCTTATGCCTGTTCACTTCAAATGCCCTCCCACCCTTCCATCTAGCCAGCACTTCATTACCTTCTGATTGCTTACCTCCTTACCTCAGTTGGCTTGTTTTACACAGTCTTCTCTGAGTGTTAGGGTACTTAGTCCCTGCCATCTACCTGACACATAGTTTCTCTTTTAAAGATTCTTTCTTTTGTGCTTTTTATGGCAACTTTGTAAGTCTTATTCACGTTAAAATGTTGTAAGTTTCAGGAAGTGGAGGTCTTTTATATTTCTTTTTATCTAGCTCATGGCCAGTTCTGTTTGTTCATCTTATATTCATTAAGTTTTGTTGTATGAATGGAAGGATTTTAAAATTCTTATTTGATCTTTCCTAATTTCATATTTGTCACCTTCCACACAGTGTCCACGTGGATACTGACTATTTTGATTATCACCTCCTTATTTTTTTTTCCCACCTCCTTAGATAGAAAAGTTTATAAACAATTAATTGCTCAGGATGTAAGTGATAATTAAGGGTGAATGTTAAGTAGTGATCTGGATTATAAGAATTTCTTTGGAAAGAGAACATTTGTGCTTTTAGAGACTAATCTTGGCTTCGATTGCTGTTGGGTTTTTCATAAATTTGGTGTCCAGCTGCCCACCACCAAGCTTGGCTTCTTGAGATAATTTCCAGCCAAATTTTTTAATTTGGTCCTGTCCATTTCAGGCACCTAACCTATGAGCCATCTGCCACCATGGATATAAGAATTACTGAGAAAAATTATTTCAAAGCACAACATGATAGAAAGGCGAATATGCCTTTTGCAGAATTGTTTGGGCAAAAAATGATTATTAATAAAATTAAAAAATAGTTTTTGCAAAAAAAAAGGACTCTCTTTATAGCCATGCTGCAAAAGTCCAACATGAGCTTATTGTTTGTAGTATACAATTTTTTCAGAAAATTGTCTATTCTAAACGTTAGCTTGAAGTTTCATTATACTCTGAATTTCATTACATACAAGATAAAATAAAATCACTTTCATTAAAAAAAATACTTAGGACACTAAAGAAATTCTGTTTGTGTGGGCTATGTCTATCTGTATTTACCATATTAGAAATTAAAATTGATAAATTTAAAAATACTTATCAATTTATTTATAAATAAAAAACAAACCCATTACGTGTTAATATAAATAACATTATAAAATACACATATGTGTATCTTTAAGTGAGTTAAGTGACTTTGTCTTATATTTTTCCTATGCCTCTTTAATGTTTTCCTTAATAGAAGACAGCTAGGTTATCATTCTGATTCTGCACTCAGTCTGTGACAATATGATATTTGGTTGAGAACAGAAAGAAAATCTAGCTTACCAAATGTAAAGTTGAAAGAGGATGAGTGTGTTAATAGCCTTTTCAGAAAATTGTAATGTTCTTCTTTTATATTACACCAAAACTTGACAAGTGGTGTTTTTAAAATAGTTAATTGTAATGTGGAATCTCAAACCATATCAGTGAACATTTTGTGCTCTGTTACATTAAAATCCATTGGTTTATCCTGCACTTTGAATACATCTTTAACTGTACTTGAATTTGTAAGCTCAGGCATTGGTCAACTAGAAAAATATTTGTTCACTGAGTTATGTACTTATTCCACAATTACAATAAACAATATTAGAAAAAGAATCACATTTGTTAATGTCACCACCAATATCATCTAAAAAGTGCTATGTGAATTGGAAAGCTCTCAAGCTCATGATGGCAGAATCAAGACGTTAGAAATTGTAATTTTTGCTGGTTTGCAACGTTGCAGCAAAAACTGTCGTGAAGGACAGCGCGTTATTTCCAAGTGAATATGTGCCAAAAACCTGACTCTGTATAACTGATTTTGTCCATCAGTTATTCCTTTAAGTAGAAATGGTGTGACATGAAAAATATGACTAATTCAGCTTGTATCTCAAATAATCACCCAAGTGCTTTTTTTGAGACAACCACTGTGATTTGAAATGCAGCACAAGCACGTTATGGGCATATTCCATTTCATCCTCTAGAATATTAAAAATGTGTTTACTCAAGGTTTTCGTTTCTTTTCAGCCCAGTGGCACACACTGTGTCACTGAGCTGATTATTGCTAAAGTTCCAGGTGTTTTACCCACTGCTACTTTTGCTACATCGTTGCAAATGTCAAGATAATAAAAAAAAGCAAACAATGTCTCATAATTTTTATGAAAATTGTTTCTACTTACGGAATAAATGAGACTTAGGGACTCCCAGGTGTCTGTGGACCACAATTTGAGAGCTGCTACACTAAAGAATAAAAAGGAAAGTTTCCTGTTACTGTAAGTTTAGGAATGTTTTCTAAAGTCTAGTTCATTTCTCCATGTTCTTTCTAAACTTGATTATATAAGAGTGAATAATGGACCTAAAAGATCAAATGCACTTTAGTAAGTATTATGTTTCTGGGGTTTGACAGTACAAGGAAATGTCCTGAAATTATAATTGTAATAATTATAGCTACCATTTACTGAATACTTAGTGTGTGTCTGACACATAGATCTAGGTGCTATAAAGTACATTGATTCCTTACAATTATCTATGAAGTTAGTACTACCATTATCCTTTTTTTACAGATAAGAGAACTAAGGCAGAGAGATTAAGAAATTTGCCTTTAACTCCAGAGTCCATGATTTCAATATTTACTTAGAAAATTAATAGAAACAAGAAGAGGAGCTAAATAAGAAGAAAAAGATTTCTAAATCTCCCTTAGTATTGAAGAAGTCTATCTCCACAAACATGCCTGTGAATAGAAGTGCCCAGTTACTCCAAAGTGACTACATCTATTTTTCACTGGATTGTGTCTTCGCAAGATAAATGCAAAGATAAACTGTTCAAAACCTTTAGAGATGACTGTGAATAATTGTGTTGTAGGGAGGAGGAGACAAGCAACTTACACTGTTTTTTGATTTTTGCTGGTGGATATTTTTAACTTATGAATCACTCATTGTTTTTAAAATTCTGGCGATGTACTTATCAAAGTAAGACAGAACTTGACTGCTTAATTTTGCATTTTGTTATCATACATATCAAATTATTTTCCAGTGGCATTGAATATAAAATAGCCAGCGCTTTGTTAGAATCTGTAAACAATTAAAATAGCCTAACTAAAGAAACCCTTTAAATCATTGCATGATTATCAAAAGAAAATAGTGATGCATTTCTATTTGAAATAAAGTTGCCTCAGGAGGCTGGTATAGACTATAATTAAAATGTTTTCTCCTTACTGAATTAAGCCATGTTTTTATAGGTGATGCTCTTTAACTAATTATAGTTTCCTTTATTGAAATATACTTATCATTTACAAAAAACCAATTCTTTTCTTTCTAAAGAAGCCTTATTAGAAATTCTATTCTAGATATTCAAGTCCTTCTACACAACAATTATATGGGAAGAAAAAATATCTGCAGATTTCTGTGGAGAGCTGAAAATACATAACTATAGTTCATTTTTTTTTAATATTGGCGCCTGAGCTAACAACTCTTGCCAATCTTCTTTATTTGTTTTAGTTCATTATTTTGAGTGAATAAATGTAATATAAAATGAAACAAAATCTCATTTCTATTCAGAGAGTTGATAACAAAATCTTCTCACTGTGTAACAAACATGTTGACATAAAACTAGCGGTATACTTGCTCTGGTTTATCTGTACTTAGACAGTTAAAATTACATAAACTAATATTTGAAATTTATGTCAGTGTTTCATAGTTTAAAAAATATCTAGCTAGCTAGGTAGCTATCTCCTTTCCATTCTATTACTGCTAGAAACTACGTTATTTAATGTAGTATATATGCCCAGGTAACACATAAGGTCTCTATTTTACAGATGAAGAACACAGGTGTCCACTTTTTCCCATATCATGCAGAATTATTCTTAGAATCACGTGGAATGATCTCCAGTTACTGATACTTCCCTGTCGTTTGGCTGTATTACTGAATCTTCACATTGGATTCAACAGTATCATTAACAGAATGATCGAAATGTATTTTTATAAGGAGGACTGTTTGCTCAGTTTGCTCTCTTAAATACATTAAATCAGTAGAATAAAGATTTGTCTAAAACAGATGCACAGTCAAATTATTGATTAAAAACTATGTAGCTGTATTTTCCAATGAATGAGATGTTATTTAATCCCAGGGATTTTAATTGATAATCGTTCAATAAATATTTTTCAAGAAATAACTAAAACCGGACACTGAGCAGGATGGAATATCAAATCTATTATATCTCAACATTTTCCTAACAACCAACTTTCCTGAACAAAGTATAAGATTAATATTTTGTTGAACTTGGACTCTACATATTTGTAATATTTGTAAAATGCTTGTAAAATTACTGTACACACTATCGATTTAATATAAATTAATTCTTAATAGGAATAATTTATCAATAATTTGGTTTTATGAAAATGTGTTTACTATTTCTGATTGTTTTATCCACAAAGGCTCTTCTAAATCTTACCTCACTGGCTTCCCTAATTTTTTTCATTTTTTCTGTCTCAAAAAATGACTTCAATTTTTATTTTAATTCGATGATCAAAGATCTCCCTGTGAGAGCATATCCAGTGCCCCAACCTCTTTCCTGTGTGTTCTAGCTCTGTCCTAGCCACTTTCTTCTGTTTTCTGGGATTGTGCTCTGTGAGTCTATACTTCATTCCATTTCTTTTCTTATCTAGTATTTGCTGCTTGAAACCATCAGTTTCCTTATTTACTTTACTACAAACATGCTCAAGGAGTCCATATGTTGGCTTTTAGTTTCATTGAACTCAGTTTTGCCTTTCCCTCTTCTCAAACTTACAGTCTCCTCTCTGTCACAGCTAGTTATCTCAGGAGATTATTTTCCATCCATTGCCTTCTTCATATTTTGGTTCTAAACATCTTCTAATAGCAAATGTCCATGGACCAGACACTAGGAACAACTAATTCTTCCTACCCTAATATATGTCTCTAATATCTACACTTTTGAAAACTAACTCTTCTTTTTAAAAAATATCTCCATATGTCCTTTGTTAGTCTTTATGGTACATTTTTCAGGGTCTCCTATTTTTCATCTCATACCAATCTTCTTTGTTTTTTTAGTTATCATTGTCATTTATTTTTTGGTTTTGGTGGATATTGTTCTGTTCCCTCCCTATTATAAAGCTAGATATGTCCCCAGGTCCTATCCTTAGCCTTCTTTTGGCCTCTCAGCAATTTTAGCCACTTAAAGTTCACTTTTATAAAGAAGTTCAGCAAATCTCCATTTCTAGCCATAATTTTTCTGGGATACAAATGCTCAATTCCAAGTCGGTGGTGTCCTATCATCTTAAATGTGAGTGCCCAAAGCAGCCATTGCTACATCCTTGTTCAATCCCACATTATTTTCTCCTATATGTTATATGACATATCTTCCCTTTCTGGCTTATAGGCACAGTATAAGAGTTATTTAAAGAAATGGATAAAGTTATAAGAAGCATCATGTGTATAAGGAAAGATGATATTTGGGGCTTTAATCATGCTGGCAATGCTATCAGGTTAGATGTCCAGAGATGATTAAAAATAATGTTTAACATTTGCTATTAGTCAGAAAGAGGTCTTGAATTCTTTATGAAAATATTTAATTGCTTACTAATGACAAGGATTTATACTAAAGCTAATATAAAACATTCTTAAAATTTCTTGTGAGAAAATGAATGCTGGTGCAAATTTTGTATAACCCCTAGTAGTGGTATGTACAGCCTTAACACTGGCATAACATTTAAATACTTTCTCTAATGAATTTCATAGACACATTCATTCAGAAAGATATACAGTTATATACTTTTTGAATTCTTTATCTTGGTTTATACCTCCTGGTTAAAATAAAAAGGGAACTATTTGTATGTTATTTTTGTTAATAGTTGCTATTATTGTTATTTATATGTTGTTTTTAAAAGCATTTAGTGTCTTAAAAATCTTTTTGTTATTTTTCCCATATAGTTTCCATTTTTGGAATAATGAACATAAATACAGTGTACATTAGTGTAAATATATTGTGGGTTTTATGGTTTTACTTTTTAGCTATTAATTTTCAACTTTACATTACATTTACATTATAGCTCATTACATTATTATAACTCTTTACATTATAACTTCCATGTCCATTTTCACACCTGATCCAAGATATACCTCCTTAAGTACTTTGAAATGGGTGAAGATACTGCACATAATCAGGAAAGAGGGCTGAGATGACATAGCCTGAGCTCTTCAAGCAATTAAAAGAGAGAGAAACTCAAAAGCAATTTCTTTTAAGTTCTTTACACTGACAACAAAATAAAGATGTCACTTTAAAACATTAACTGTAGTATTATTCCTTCATGAGTGAAAATGAAAATGATGTTTGATGTCATAAAATGTAACAGGACTGGTTTCCCCTCTTCTCTTTTAATGATTGTCTCCACTACGAGCACCCAGCCTCTTTGGTCTCTAATTCATTCCTCATCCGCATCTACTAAAAAAATCAACCTGTAGAGTGAGAACAAGGGAAAATGTCAAGGTTGGTTCATTGGAAGATTTTGTCATTAAAAATGGTCAAGATTATAAATGTAGAAAGATAACAAGTCATGTAAGTAGCAGCATCAAATTGTGAGGCACTTTCAAACCCCATACAACTAGTATCACTGGGACCTGTGCACAGTGAACTGTAGGAAACTGGGATTTCTTGAGCATTTAGTGTTGTGATTGGTTCAGGTAGTTTCATAAATGTTGCGGTTATTCGTGTTTTCTTCTTATAGTATGCCACTTTTTTCAGAAATAGGTTTGTGCCAAGACTCAAATATAATCATCTGGTAATAATGTGTATTTGATGCTTTTTAAAAATAGCATTTCCCATACTCACTCACAAACTTGCCTGACCTTCCTCCTCCACAAAATTACTCATGCCATCTGTGCTCACATTGTGTTTAATCATACTTCTAGTATAACATTTATCACATCACATTATATTAGAGTTAGTTGTATATCTCTTTGTCTTTTCCATCAAACCATGTGCCCATGAGAGTAGAGATATTTTATTCATTGCTGTATCCCCGGCATCTGGCATCATGTCTAAAACACACTAAATATTCAATAGGAAGTATCTGCATTGTTTTGAAAAACAATCAAGTAAATTAATGGAAGTATGTTTTAATTAACAAAAATCCCCTGTTACGTTTCAATCCTGAGTATGAAGAAGCTTAAATAGTTAAAAATGCAGCAAAGGATTGTAAATGTAAAAAATATTAGAACACTAACAAGGTTCAAATTCTAATTCCAGTTTAATAGAAATATAGCTAGGCTTGAATATGCAGTTTTAGCATTTGCCTGGTTCAGTGTTATCTTCAAGGTGATCTCTAAATAGATGAAGGCCAGGGAGGCAGTCCCTCACTCTTCTAGCTCTTTGAGTCTTGCTATGAGTGTCAACCCAGTGTGGTTTTCCCAAACCTGGAAATTCAAGTAGGTAGTGACCCTAGAGTGAGGAGACATTCTGATGTCAGTGTGTGGCTTGAATGAGAATGGAGAAGCAATAGAAAGTCAAAGAATCGGGTCACTGCAAGTTGAGCTTTGCTAATTTAATTCAAAATCACTTTAAAATTACATATTAGCAATGCAATTTGGGGAGTTTTTTCCCAAAGAAAATTATGTTTTTGTTTTCTTCTTAATTGTGACCTTGTGACGGGAAAATCCTACATTCTCAGTATAATAGAGTTTTCATACTCCAAGTACTTAGCTTTGACTATCAACAATGCAGTTTCATATTTATTCTTTGTTTTATATTGTATTCCACGAGGGCATATAATTTTATTTTTAAGCATTGTTAAATGTCCCTACAGATCTGACAACGTGATTTAAATTTGCCATGACAAGTTGTAGAAGGGAGGCTGGAAATATTTTTAGTGTTTCTCACAAATCAGAATTAGGGGCTATAACCTATTAACATATTTAATTACATAGCATTTTATTCTAATTTTGAAATTAAACATGAGTCTTAATTATTCTGTATAATGACTTTGAAGTAGAAGTGAGAATCAGTGTGTGTATATATATATATATATTTATATATATAAATCATATAGCTCCTTGACACTGCATTGATTATTTTTATACAGAGCTTTTGTTTTTGTCCTTGTAACCTAAACTAGAACAATACTGGAAAGAAGTCAGCATGTAATTAGTTTGGATATATGAAAAACAGATTGCATTGTTTCCCATGCTGTGAACTGTGAGTGATCCACAGTGCTGAAAAAGATAGCAAGCATCAGCAGTTTTTCTCCGTTAAATCTCAACATTCTTGACTTTTCACACATCACTGCTGGGGGAAGTGAAAAACGCAGAGGTTCTACAGATAGGATGACTATTGACTCAAATGGCTGGATCGGTTGGCATTTATTGGCTTATGGCTTGCCTCTCTAAAGATTATTTTATTCTTAAAATCAGTTTTGGCTTTGTTTGGAGCTTGCATGCTGGAGAGAAAAAAGGGAAACTGGTGAGGAATGGTGGAAATGATGAATTTTTTTTCTCGTTAAATGGGGAGTTTAGAAGACCTAAAGACCTTTATAAGGAAGCTAGTGGATGGTATTTGTGATTATAGTCAAGAAAAACATTATGTACTCATTTACAAAATTCAAGTTATCATTGTCTAGCTTTAATTTATGCAGTTTTAGCTTTCTAGCATTTTCTCTGAGCTAACATCTGTGACAATCTTCCTTTATTTTGTAAGTGGGATGCCACCACTGCATGGCTTCACAAGCAGTGATAGGTCCATGCCCAGGATCTGAACCTGTGAACCCTAGCCCCCGAGTGGAGTGTGCAAACTTAACTACTATGCCACCAGCTGGCCACTTTAGTTCTTATCTTGACGTTTCACTGAATGGATCTTTGGTAGGATCTGGCCAGAGTCATATAAAGGTTGGAGGATTTGGTGATTATACCATTCCAATTTTAATCTACCGTACTTTTCTATTAAAATTAGATATTTCATGGGCCGGCCTAGTGGCGCAGTAGTTATGTCCGCACATTCTACTTCGGTGGCCCGGGGTTTGCTGGTTCAGATCCTGGCTGCAGACATGGCACCACTTGGCAAGCTGAGGTGTGGTAGGCATCCTACACATAAAGTAGAGGAAGATGGGCAGGAATGTTAGCTCAGGGCCACTGTTCCTCAGCAAAAAAAGAGGAGGATTGGCAGCAGATGTTAGCTCAGGGCTAATCTTCCTCAAAAAAAAATTAGATATTTCATTGAGATGAATCTAATCAACATTTAAGCATAAAATAACTATTTAATACATACATATGCCCTGCATTTCATTGATTCTAAGACGCTTCTTCCACCTCTCCCACATTTTAACATCTTTGAAATCATGACACATCTTAAAATCCATGGAACTTACACTTGTGGTCAGTCAGGCAGTAGTTATGACACAGTTGTCCTTGCACATGCAGGTACAAACTTCGAGCTATTTGTATTTTTCTCACTTTTCTTGAGTTATGTGCATTGTTAAGAGTACAAGGGTAGAGTTTAGTTGCCATTTGAAATATCCTCAACTATTGTGCTAAAATGTGATATTTAAGTGAAATTTTTGAGGATTACATTCTCAGAAGACATAAAAAAAGAAAAAAGTCATAAATTTCATACTAGTGGAACAAATTTTCAATATCAGAGGAATTAATATACTTTCTTTCAAACCTATAAGCAAGTACTTTATAAGACACAACAAAGGAAGATACAATTAATTGGAGATCTATTGTTTGTTACTGAAATATCTATAATGTAATTGTCTGTCATTTCCACACAATGTGAATGAAGGCAGTAGACATTGGCAACCCTTTGGACTAAATTACAAAGTATGTAGAGCTGGTATTAACCATTTATATGTCAAATATAACTATCATCAAGTCATTTTCTAATAGTACATAGGGAGAAATTTTACCACTGGTAGTATATAAAGGAATAATGCATCTGACAATTAAAGGCAACTTAGAATTGATAGAATATGTAAGTACTCAAATAAGATGTACTCTTTCTGAATTGATTATTGAAAAGTTAGGTTGAAAGATTATTGTAACTTCAAGTAGTACTCACTGAATCTTACCATGGAGTCAAAATACTTAGCTACCTTTAACTTTCAAATGTTCGGGGTGATTTTTAATTTTGTACTTTATATTACATTCCTGATTAAGTATAAGGCAGCAATGTCGTTCATCAGCAATTTCTCTAAATTTGTCAAATATATTTTCCCCACTGGTGTGATCTAATTAACCTTTTCTAGTTGTTCTTCTAGACAAAGATAGCATAAAGTAAAAAAGATAAAAGAAAAAAACAGAAAACAATAAACCAGAAAACACAGTATCTTTAAGGACAATCAAATTGAGTATTCACTTCTGTATCAGGAGCAGGTTTGGCTACACAAGTAATAGGAAACACTAAATAACAGTTGTTAAACAGGACAGAAGATGATTTGTGTCACACATTAATTTCCGGAGGTGGGGAGCCCAGGCCTTGTGTGATACTCCTGACGATCACAGAACCAGCTTCTTGCCTCTGTGGGCAGAGTGTGTATCTTCTCTGCCCCAGGAGTCACCTCATGGCTTAAGGTCTCTCCAGTTCCCATATCACATGTCATTCGAGCCGACAGTAAAGAGGACAAGAAAGGAGAAATTCAACACTCTTCTGATTTGCCAGACACGTCACACTTTCTTTTTCCTCTACTTCTAATCCTTAGGCCAGAACTTAGTCATATGTGTGCCCCTAGCTATGAAGGAGACTGAGAAATGTGGTCTTTACTGGGGGCAGCTATCTAAAAAGTGAAGGTACTTCTTCAACTAAAGAAGGACAGAACTGGTTGGGGAAATGCCAGCGGCCCCTGCCTCATCCTCCCAGCTATCATAGGACATCTTTTGGCAACCAGGAGAGCAATAGCACATTGTACTCTCCAAAGAGAGAAGACTTTTTGTCTTATTTTTCTTAAAATGTTTGAGATAAGTATAATACTAATTTGCCCCCAGGGCTTAGTTATTCCTTACATGTCTTAATGTTCATTTCATCTAATAAATATTTACTGGTTATGAACTTTGTGCCTGGTACTTAAGGTACCACTTTTTTTAACACTTCCAGGATTATCATCCAAATTGAATATAATCTGAATGATCCTTATGGCATTGTGCAATGCAGTGGCCCTGGCACTTTAAAACACAAAAAATAAATCTAAATACTGAACTGAATTTTACCTGGTTTCATCAAAATCTGCTTTTGATGTGAGTAATCTAAACTGACTCTTAATCTGTAGCTATGGAAAAGTCTTATTTTGTTTTTAGATCATAGACTCTTACCAAATTTAGATGTGTCTTAATCTACTTTGGAGCAATATATTTTAATTGACACCTTTGCTGTAGTCTTTTATTCTTAGATCTATAGGTTGGAAATCCAAATGCTTTTCCATGTTGGAATACTGTGTAGAAGACAATTTTTCTTACAGGTGAAAGTAGAGAAAGTTTCAGCATTTAGAAGTTTGCATTGCCAATTGTTGGACTGTGGGCTGAGTCTGTGCTAGTGAATGAAGTGGTGGGTTTATAACTATATATTGTTTTTTGTTTTTTTCTTTTCAAGTGTGCTTTTTTTTTGGTGAGGAAGATTGGCCCTGAGCTAAAACCTGTTGTCAATCTACCTCTTTTTTTTTTTTTTTAGCCCCCAGAGCCCCAGTATATAGTTGTATACCCTAGTTGTAGGTCATTCTAGTTCTTCTATGTGGGACTCCTGTCACAGCATGGCTTGATGAGCTGTGCTAGATCCACACCCAGGATCAGAACCGGTGAACCCTGGCCACTGAAGCAGAGTGCATAGGCTTAACCACCTGGCCACAGGGTTGGCCCCTATAACTATATGCTGTTAATCAGTGTATGAATAATTGCTTTTAAAAAGCTCATTTTAAAATATTTAATCTTCAGTCTACAAAAATCTGCTTCTCTCTAAGATATGGCTGAGTTAACTAATTGATTAAAACAGTTATTATTGCAAAGTTCAGGATGTAAAATATACTATTTTGAAGTCTAAATGCAAAATGGTGAAAGCAGTACTTCTGCTGATTATGTTTTATTTCAACCATGTCACTTTGCAAAATAAGACTGAGTAAATTGTGTTATATGCAATTTTCTAGTATTGTTTGTGAAATACTGAAGAATAAGGTTTTCTAATCTTTGGTTGGTATATTATCACTATAATGACTACAATTAATTCAAGCATTTATTTCCTTTAGCTTGCAATCGTATCATTTTGAGAGAAGGAACAATAAAATATTGACTGTTGATGGAATCTAAATGACCTATCTAATATGGCTCTTTGTGCTTTCCTCAATTTCCTATGAGACGGGTGACATTACTAAAATTTTCAGGTAATTTTAACTACATAGTCTAAGCAATGTCTTGTAATATTCTACTGAGACGTAAATTTGATGCTAAGTTCTCTGATTGTCTCAAATATATGTTAAGTTGTCTCAAATCTACTTTCAGCTGTTACATGGAACACAGGAAAATGAGAAAAATGTTATTAAAATTTAATTTTAATCTCAATTATTAAAATGACTTCTTGTGTGACTATGTCTTATTATCTCAATTTTCCAGAAATCCTTTTATTCTGGTTATGTGTATGTCATTTTCTTTCCCTCAGTGATTATATTTCTAAGTACAAAATTGCATTTTCCCTGTAATTTTCACAGAAGTGCATATTTTAGTCTGTATCTCAGCATGTATTAAGACAAAAAATAAATAACTGTTAAAGTTCAAACGTAGAACAAATATAGCATTATTAAAATTTCCTGTGGGGGTCAGCCCCATGGCATAGTGGTTAAGTTTAGCCTGCTGTCCTCCAGCAGCCTGACTTCGCAGGTTTGGATCCCGGGCATGGACCTACACCACTTGTCAGACATGCTGTGGTAGCAACTCATATATAAAGTGGAGGAAGATTGGCACAGATGTTAGCTCAGGGCTAATCTTCCTCAGCAAAAAAAAAAAAGAAGAAGATGAAAAGAATTTTCTGTGGTTCTCTTAACCCCTCTTCAGAATGCTTCCTTCATTGGTGTAACACAAGTTTTTTAGATTGCCTATTGCTCCTGGTAATACCCAACTTAAATCATTTGGTGTAAGGGAAAAGCAGGGAGTGGATAAACCTGAGGGAGGGGAAAGCAATGGTTTACTGAAACCTAGTGTTGGAAATACCTTTGGGCGATGCCTACATAACTGCTCTCAGTTTTCCACAAACTTAAATTACTGCCATCACAACAACAACACTAAGAAAAATTGCACTTGATGTTGATTTTTAGGATGCAGTATATAACCTTGTAATTTAATGCTCACATGAGATATTCAATACTTTCAATGTGTAGAGTTGAAAAATGCCAGTCATTGCTAATTCTATTTGTATTTCCTGGAATTTCACATTGAGATATGGTCCCTGGATATTATGATACAGAGTAATAGAGCTGGGTAGACATTAAGCTTCCCTCACCCCACCAAAAAAAACTCCTCTGAGTCTATCTTGTATAGGGTTTTTCAGAAACATAACAATCAAATATTTTGGGTGTTTTTCATGTGTCTGTAAAAATCTGTTTTTATCTCCAAGATTTAAATCTTGGTTTCCCTTTGTCAGGATGCTACTTTTTAAACTAACATATTATATTACATAATAAGAGAAAAAAATCTGACTTACTACATCTTAAAGGAATAATTTTAACTAAAATTAATGTGGATTTTTAAAAGAAATTTATCTTTAGCAACTAAAAATGTAGAAACAGTTTAGGCCTATCACCTTCTATAAGAAAGTAATTTATTGGAACTGGATACTAGAAATTAGAAATGAGTCGCTAGCGTCACAATTGGTAAAATTTGATATTCCTAGGAAATAATATTGAATAAACAACACTAACAGCAGTAACTCTTCATCTTTAAAGTGCTATACTGACGTACTAAAGTATTTTGGGGTGGTTGTCTAACGTCATAATAATGAGCCTTCTTCAATTGGGCCATTAGTCTGTTATTTCAATGGTTAAGCTTGGATATTGAATGCAGTGTTATCTGACTATCTTTGATAAATCTCTGTGCTTTATTGTCATGATGGGCCGTGATATGATTGACAGATGCCAACAGGTAGATTTATGAGAGAAATCCCTTCAAGATCCAACAGACCGTGCAGGCGTCACTGTGCCTATGTTCTATGCCTGTAGATGACGCAGCAGGCGTTTTCCCATTTGGGACCCATCTGCATGGCCTTCCAGGACATGGAAAGGAGCAGGGGCCATTGAAAACATCTGCTAAAACATGAAAATGAAATTAGGAACTTTAAGTAGCTTATTTTGCCATTCACAGGACATGTAGTCATGAAACTAGAATCTTCAGAAAAACAGAAGCAAGAGAAGTTTAAAAACTCCTGTGTGAAAGGCAAAATGAGCTTCCCCAAATCCTGACCAGATCTTCACTTCATCAGATGCTGTCATGATTCCAGCATCCTCTCCTGTGCGGAAGAAAACGGTCCTTCCCATGAGGTTGAGGAGACTCATGGTCAACTTCCCTGTTTATTATCTCCTGAAGGCCAAAGGCGTCAGCTGCTTGCAGGCTAGTTCTGAGTCGGATAATTGCTTTTCATGTTTCCGAGAGAAGCCACTAGGGAATCTTGGCATCTTCGCTGAACATGTGTGCTCGGAACTCGACTCTAACAGGGTTACGTCCTCATAGTATCCCTACATTGGAGACTCTAAGTTAGAGCCTCAATCTTTATTTAGAACAGCATGCTACCACTAAGAACAAAACTTCTCATTTGGTTTGTCCTGTGGCTTAGTACTTTATACAAAATAAGCTTACAAAAATATTAGCTTCCTTCCCTTTATTATTCTGAAGAGATACATAGAAAGGGCAAGGCTTGTACCTGTGCACCATTTATCTATGTCTAATAAAGAAACAGGTCCCTGTTTTCATGTATACAAAGAAGTCGTAAGAGAGGAAAACTTTTGGACAAATATTAATGCCATTTATTTTGTTCAAATAATTCCTTCTGTGAATCGAAGAGATGAATTGAATTTCCTGGTGATTTTAATGGATCTACCAGTTCTGCCCTCTTTTCAAATTTTCATAATAATATTAAAATGTTTGCTTTATGTGTTATTTTCTTTATCTTGTATAGGAATGACGCTCATTGAGCTAAATAATGAAATAATACCTTAAACCAGTATCATTAATGCATTTGATATCATGACTAGATTTTGTGTTCCCTAAGTATGCTTTTATAGTATGATGGTAAACCATTGGGGCTGATGTATGTGACTAAGTCCCAAAGAATTAAAATGATGTATGCTAGATACGTTTTCTGGGTTATAATTTGACCTGGGATATTTCTGTACATGGTCAAAAATGAACTATTTTAGCACACTATACATATAATTTCCTATAATAAAAGAATACCACATAATCTAAGAATAAAGGAATATGCCGCATGAAAAAAATTCATATCCCTGATACGGAGTTAGAAAGAGAAGTAAATGATATTTCTGGCCTTAAAATGTATTTTTACTTTTTAAGGATCCTGAGTGTACCATTCTTTGCTGCCAATAATCTCAGCAATATGAGTGCTTGGAAGGAGGATGGAATAATGTAGTTCCTAAATTTTCCATTTTGAGTCACCAAGATAGCAATACTAAAGAGCTATTACGGCTTGTATGCCTGTTTTACTGACACCTTATGTTGCATTATGTTTGTATTGATTATCAGATTTTTTTAGGTACTGAAACTTTCTTGATTATACTGTATGAAAGTATTGCAAAGGTAGACAAAGAAAAGCTGGTTTGGTTTAGATTTTCAATTATAAAGCATCTTAATATCCATGTTACCCTGGTGACACAGACAAAATAAAAGCTATACGCATTCAGTTATCAGAGAAATCAGACAAAAACTAATGTTTCGGTTGTCTTACAAAGGTACCTGCTCCTTTTTTCTGAGACAGAGGAAGGTTAAGTATATACTTAAAGCTCAAAGTTAGAGAATGATTCTGTTACCAGTGCTATAACTTTAGAAAAGGCATTTGTCTCCGTCCTCATAGAGTTCAAAGCCATAGCCTAGAAATGAATGTTCTTTTCCATAAAAAGACGTGTTAAATGTTAGTGGTGTACTGAATAGGAAATAGACAAGAGAGACATAATCAGGTCATCAATAACCTTTTACATGGGAAAAAAAAATTATAAAAAGCAGGATCTCAAGCTGAGGGGAAACTATCCTACCATCCAAAGCTAGAGTCCCCGGACATTTATAAAAGAATCTGGACAGGATAAACCCTATAATCCATAAACTAGAACTTCGTAAGTCAAAGTAACATCCCCTAAAACTCCACCATTCTAATCTGGAAATACCCAATTTGATTTAATAGTGGTAATAGGTGGAATATTTGAAGCTTAATTAGTATTTTAGCTACATAAGTGAAATATTATTCTTCTTACTGAATCATTGCTAAGAATATGTCTCATAAAGACATATGCACATGCCTTCCTAGACTGTAATTTACATTTTTAATATTTGTAATTTGCAATTAACACTATCATTTGCCTTCTATTTGGGAAAGTATACTGAATCAGTACTCTTAAAGTTTTAACAAAAAAATGCCATATTTTGCAATGTTCTTCCTAGAGTATATTATACTGTGATGTATTTTACTTTCTGCCAAAACTGCTCTCTTTCACAGCAGAAGATAAATTGTTCTTTATCTCTGAGCAGTGCCTTTTCGCTCTAGCCAGTGGGATTCAATACCACTGATTCTTTTTACAATCTTGGTTTAGGAAATTAAAGAAACTCGAGTAGTGCTGCTGCAATCCATTCACGGCTAATACATCTTGTCTCGCATGACTGAGGACAAGTGCCCTCCAGATTAAATTCTGCTGCTCAGCACCCTGCATTTTCATAAAATATAGTCCTTACGTAGCTCCATGAATATCCCAAGCATGTGGTTTAATTTAAAACAACATGCTTGAATCACCCATTTAAATAAAATGTTTGTAATGGTCCACAACTATTTTATAAATGCACCTTCTTGAAAGACAACAAGCAAATGCTATAATTTCAAGTGAGGTAAAACACTATCTATGCTCAATGATAAGCAGAAAGATCTTCAGGGAGGCTTACCTGAGTTCCCTTAGGGATGAGGCATTTGTTTCTGAATGTTGATCTCTGAGAGAGGAAAGTGGCACTGCCAGCTGGTGCTGCGAGTCATTGTAAGGGCTGGAGCAGCCCCCCAGCTTCCTGGTTCCCCATGGCCAAAGCAGACGAGGTAGAGTCGATATGAATGGCCTGGAAAAAGTTGCCCTTTCCTGAAATTCTGCATGCTGCCCCATTTTCAATCACAGTTTAAAGGTGGTCTATGGTATGCATTTTGATAAAACTTATTCATAAAATGATAATATTTGTGTGAGTTCAGTAAGGGTAAATAATGGAAAAATGGATTTGAGAATGTATAAAAACAGTCCCCAGTAGGGAGTTATTTATTGTGATTTTTGCACTTACTATATGGATGGTTTTTATTCTAAGAAGCGTATCCTAAAGTCTAAGGAAGCATTTTGAACTTTTATGTGCTTATTAAAACAAACCAATTGAAATAAGCATCTGATTCTACAAGTTTCTCTTCTGTGTGTTGTTTTCTGACCCCAACCTACTCCATCAGATGATGCTTCATAATGATAAAAAATTAACTTTACTTAAGGAACTGTTCTTGGAATTTTTGACCACATAAAAACAATGACAGGATCAAAATGAACCTAAAATTTTAAGGAGAAAGAATCAGTCCACAGTCTGGTGATATGTGTGCATGTGTCCTAATATTCACTAAATCATTGGAGGGACACTGTGATCTCTATTAGGAGAATGTTAGTGGAATATTATGCACACAGGAGCCTGTCTGTGTTTCGGGGTTTTCAGGGAATCACATCAAATGATCTGTAGGCACTGGGATTCATAGTTCCTGAGTTGTCATGTAAACCTTTACTCCAACCAGAGAAACCCTTTACTAGCATGGAAACAAATTATAAAATTAATTGAGCCACTGTTTACACATAGTTGAGAGTATCAAAAGCCAGCAAAATGACAAAAAATCAGTAGCAGGATCTATGTAACATAAAAACTAAATAGTAAATGCAGAATAATTTAATGGGTTGAAGTGCTTTAATAATTGTCTATCATATGTGTTGTCATATATCAGTATTTTAAATGAATTTTTATAAAAATATCAAAAATTATAAAATAGGTATAGTCCACCTAATGGGAGTGGCAGGTAATTTGTTTCCAAAGAATATTTTAGTGACTCTGCCTGTTTTCATCATTCATCAGTATTAACTATTCAGTTACATTGGCAGACACATACTTTCTGGCTTCTATAAAAGGTTTAACCAAAATGTCAATTTTCTAGACATAGCATTTGATTGATATGTTAGAGTAACATGATAGAAAACAAGGTTAAATTGAAATGCATGTTTAGAACACAATTTTTTGTTGACAAGAAGTAAAAATGTGTGATTATCGATCTGCATTGTGGATTAACAAAATGATTATTCCAATTTCGAGGGAATAAAAAAATAAATATATGAATAAATATTCAGATATCTGAAACCATGTTTCTATTTAAGTTGCTCAGATGAAGGTAATTTGTTAGTAATTATCAGTAAGTTTTTTCATGTGTTTAGCATTTATCAAGTCATTTCATGTAAATTATATTCTAGACTCTCACAAAACCTTTATATAGTTATTACATTAATTGTTTTCTATGTAAGTAAACACAGAGACACTCACACATACACATAGCTGAGGATTACAGGGGTTATATTAATTTTCTCAAGAAAATATACAAGATATTTGGTATAATTGCAACATATATCCATTTATTGTTACTCTACCTTTCAGTGATTTAGACTTAATATAGCTATATTTGACCAATGGAATTCAAATTTCCCATTTATGTGTAATTTACATTGGCTAATGTGCCAAAATTTTTCTTTACTAATAACATATTTAAATATTTTTTATTATATTGAGGTAAAAATTTTGAGGCAATGACTTCCTAATGCTATGAATTAAAGATGTAAATGATGATTGGGAAAAGAAAAGAGAAAAAGGAGAGAAGAAATGAAAAGACGTGCATTGTACATTTCATCACCTGACACCAAAGACCAAGGAGCAGTCTTGAGATAAGACAGACCTGCCTTGGAGTCCTCTGTCTATCTCTTAACAACTATGTGTTCTTCAGTGAATGACTTGAGAAATACAGCCTTATATCATGAACAACATAATGCCAGTTTTTTTTATTATATGCCTCTCATTATTATATTTATCTGTTCTGTAAGAAGAAAATGTGTAAAACATGGAAATAAATATCAAGTGATATAACCTCTAACTCCTTATGCAGGTTATAACTTATGGTTTCACTAATCCAATCATTGAATAAACACCATTTCTCTAGCACCTGCTTTGGACCTCCATAAACCCAGTCACTCAGGATGTAGAGATGAATAAAATGCGTCCAAGCATTTATGTGCTCATTTTCAAGAGTGAAAGGCATATATACAGTGAAAGAAGTACAAGATGATACTATTTTGGGAGTTCAGAACAGAGGTACATATCACAGCATGAGGAAGTCAAGAAGACATCTTTAAAAATGTGATCCCTAGTGGGGCCAGCCCAGTGTCATACTGGTTAAGTTTGTGGACTCTGCTTTGGTGGTGTGGGGTTCACAGGTTCGTATCCTGGGCACAGACCTACACACTGATCATCAGGCCATGCTGTGGTGGCATCCCACATACAAAATAGAGGAAGATTGGCACAGATATTAGTTCAGGGACGATCTTCCTCAAGCAAAAATGGGGAAGATTAGCAACAGATGTTAGCTCAGGGCCAATCTTCCTCGTCAAATAAAATTTTAAAAAATTAAAATAAATAAATAAATAATTTTTAAAAAGACATTTAAAAATTCTGATCCCTGAGGCTAGCCTGGTAGTGTAGTGGTTAAGTTTGCATGCTCTGCTTCGGCAGCCTGAGGTTCGTCGGTTCGGATACTTGGGTGTGGACCTACACACTGCTCATGGAGCCATGCTGTGGTGTCATCTCACATATAAAATAGAGGGAGATTGGCATAGATGTTAGCTCAGTGACAATCTTCCTCAAACATAAAGGGGATGATTGGCCACAGATATTAGCTCAGGGCCAATTTTCCTCACCAAAAAAAAAAAAAAAAAAAAAATCTGATCCCTGAGCCAGACCTGATGATCTGATGATGGTTAAAAAGTTCAGCAGTGTCACCAATTCTGCAGCTCGGGTTCTCTTCTCAGTTGCAGAAGCACACCACTGGTCTGTCAGTTGCCATGCTGTGGCAGTGGCTCACATAGAAGAACTAGAAAGACCTACAACTAGATATGCCACCATGCACTGGGGCTTTGGGGATGGAAAAAGAAAAAAGAGGAACATTGCCAACAGATGTTAGCTCAGGGCGAATCTTTCCCACCAAAAAAAGTATGAACATTAAAAAAAAAAACAACAAAAAATCTCTGATCCCTGAGCTTAGCTTTAAAAGATAAATTGGGATTTTCCAGACGCTGGAGGAAAAAATATGAGATTAGTATGAGTAAACATAAGGAGGTGAGAAATAGTCTGAAATTTCAAGCACTTCAGTTGTATTTTAAAGTAAATGAAGTGTAAAAGAAAAGTAAGGGAAGAATTGCTATACTGTACTGCACTTGGGAGAGAACACTCCAAGAATGAGTACAGCTCAAAAACATATATTTAAAGGGAAGATACAATAATAGATTTTTATAATATAACAAAATGTACAATTTATCATTTGAATAGAGATGCTGTTTTCCTGGAGCTAAGAAATAAGATAGTGGGCATCAAGCTGGCTCTTGGAAAACTATTCAAAGTGAATTTGCAAGTGTGTTACATTTATAAAGTGTCACATTTTCATGTTAGACCATGATGGAAAGACTCAGTGCCTAGTGAACTTGTGTCTGTGGAGCTAAGAGCAGATATTGAAGAAAGAGTGCGTTAATAATTAATTCCTTTCTTGTGTTGTTTTTAACTACTGTCCAGAGCTGGCACTAAACTATTCAAAATTGAAGTGGCAATTGTGACTTAAAGATCTGACTATTGTTTAAATAAAGTCAAAATAATCATTTAATTCTGATCAGAATAGTAGAAATGTAGAGCTCAGAAAATTGTTTGTAAATCCAAATTTAGTCTCACTATGAAGCAGAATGGTGATAGCTAAGTTTAATAAGCCAACAGTTGTTTCTTGAGATTTTTGTGTATCATGTGCAAATAATGTACAAATTGCAAGCATTTCCTAGGATGAGTAATAATAATTGTATAGGGCTCTTGTTTAAGCAGGAGACTACAAACACTTTCTCAGATATTCAAAAGAAATCAATTCCATTGACTGTAAATAAAAATCACTGAAAAAACTAATTTTTAGAAGGATAGGTACCAAAAGGAAGAATATGATTCATTTTACACCAATTAACAAGCTATTGCCAAGAATTAAACAATGCCAATTTCAAAAGGGAAGAACCTGGAGGGAACTAAAGTATTAAATATAATGAATGTGAAGATTGAAAAGGAGATGTGTCATCTGTGGTCACATTGAAAGAGAAATTTATGTCCATAGTAACTGAGAAAAATCCCAACCTTCTTGATCTCTGTAAGATCATAATTTACTGATAAACTAAAACTTTTGAAAGGTTCATCTTTCTAAAACAGTTTGGCTTTGAAACTTAATTTTGCCATTTTCAATCACAGAGTTAGAGAATGGCTGGTGTGAGTTCCTTCATATTCATCTTGTGAGAGTAAAGAGATCAGCATTTAACATTAATCCAACATTCCTTTGGCTTAAGGAACCAAAACTATTCTAAGACTTAGAATGATGTGAGATTCTTGATAGCTTTAAACTCTTCCTTATGCATTGATTAAATTTCCCAGAGTGGAGTGGTCAGAAGAAGCATTCCATGAAGCATGTATGTAAGTAAGAAAGTGTATCCCAGTAATTAAAACCTAGTGTTGCAGCCAGACATGCCTGAATTTGAACAGTGGCCCTACCACCATTCAATTTCTCTAAGTCTCCATTATCTATTCTTCAGAATAAGAGTTAAAAATCGTACCTAACCTCACAGGTAGTGAAGATTGAATAAGATTATGCATGGAAAGCTCTTAGCACTCTACCTCGCCTATGGTTCAGTAAATGTTAGTTGCTATATTATTATTCCTTCAAAATATACTAACTTTCGATTGTGTTAAATGGCATGTTTAAAAAAATAATATTTGTAAAAGTTTTTGTTTTGTTTTTCCTGTTTCAATAAAGAATAAAAAGTAGAAGCAGCTCAAAATCTTACAGCTTGAACCCAGGAAAATATAGCAAAACCTATACCAGTTTGTATTCTCAGTTGTAGGCTCTTGTGTGTAGCATTCAAGAAGGTCCTGAGGCCACATCTTTGGTTTAATTGATCAAATCAAGTAAGCTGAGAATTAAGATTCAATAAATAAACATTGAATACTTGACATTTTGAATAAGGTGCTAAGAAAGCTCCTGCATTATTTTGATAAGTATTTTCTAGAAAAAGTCTAATACGAATGAAACATAAATAAGTGTCCCTTTGGTGACAAAAACTACAGAGCTTGCTGGTAAGCTTTTGAAGGTTAAGAAACTTTAGTATTAAAGGCTTAACTCTATAGAGGGGAGAAATCTCAACTAGTAAATTGCTAAAGGTGAGAATAAATCCCAAATAAAGAGAGCCCTCCTCCAGCTACAGAGCAAAGCCCTGGGAACCAGAACCCCGCCTCTCTGCTGAAAGGAGAAATTATTTTCAGTGCATTGAGATTGGCCGTCTGACATGACAGCATCCTAAGTCCAGAGTATTAGGCCACAATAGTGGTTGCCTTTGAAGCAGCAGAAGAAAAGAAAATTGACCCAGATTTTTTTTTTTCCCCTCTATTGAAGAGGAAAGTTGGCAAGCACTTGACTTGCAAGAAAGAAGGAAAAAGAAAACAATATGGGTATCACTTCCCTCTAGTGGTGAGTGAAGGTCCCACAAAGCTCACCAAGGAGTAGGCTGTCAGAAGACTGATGACAGTCTTTTGCAGAACATTTTATGGTTTCAGAGTTCTTCTAAATGTTTTATCCCATTGAATTCTCAAAGAACCCTGTAAAGTTTCATCATTCCTGCTTTAAAGATGAGGAGGCACATTCTTAAGACAGAATAGGATGCAGTTCCAAGCGTAATACATGGAGAGGTGGAAAGCCTCACACTAAGAACAGATTTTATCACTCATTAGCTTTTTGAGTTTCCTCAGCTTATGTAAATGCAGTGAAATAGTCTTGGCAGTGTCTAAGGCCCATTACAATGAAAAAATCACCTCAGCTTGTCTCAGTTCTGTGTCTAGTTACAGGAGCTAAACTGAGACTTTGGCATTACAGGGTGTCATCTGGCCCTGTCCTCTTTTTCCCTGAATGGCTTAGGATATACGTTACCTTAGTCAGGACTTAAGGCAGTACCCAAGATGCAAGACTCTTAAGGATACCAGCTCTCCAGTGAATGCCATTTAGATTGAGTAGGGAGGAGAACAGAATGGGTGGAGAGCAGACCATGGATATCAGGAATGACCTGTTCTCTTGAGAAGCACTTAATAAATAAATTTCTATGAATAGAGAAAAACTTGTAGTAGAATTTGATTATAGTTCACTCTCTGAAAATCATGTAGGAAGTTACAAAAAATGGCGTGTTAAACTTTAGCTAGTTTGGGACACCTCAGGAGATGGCAGAATGATCTAAAGTTTGTTAAACGAAATGTTCTAAGTCAGATGTGGAGAAGAGCGGCTTCGACACAGAGATGTTTTCTCACTGAGTGGAGACAGATCTCTCCTGTTTACTAAGATAGATTGCTGGGTTGACAAATTACAGAATGAGTAATAACCATTTCTGATAATGTTGAAGGCTGCAACGAGCACCTAGTAAATAAATAAATTTCTAAATTTAAAACCTCATTATATATGATCTTCTGTAATTCACGTTAAATCAGATCTAAAGAATGAAAATATATACTACAACAATAGAGCATTTATTTTGCTCCTATTTGGGTGAATACAGTGTGTGTGTAGCTAAGTTGAGCAGTGATACAAAGGTTTTAGGAATTATCTCAGTTACTTTAGATGCCGGAGGACTTGTCATAAATGTAGGTCTTCAACAATTCTACATTTATTATACAGCTGACAATAAAAATTAAGAAACATCCAAATAGTAATTTAAGAATAATTCTCACCAGACACTGCTTTTCATCTAGATTTTGACCTAATAAAATATTAGGTTGGGTTTTAATTTTCCTTTTTCATCTGGTCTAGCCCCTCATGTTGGTGACCTCAAGTCAGAAATACAATGTTAATGGTATCAAGCCCTATTTAATGCATGGAAACATCTCGATGAATTCCATTTCCGTTTGTGCAGTTTTTCTCCGACTTATCACCATTCTACAGCTCTCCTGGGAACAGGCAGCGCTTATTGTTTCTCAGTTCTCGGCCCTGCGTGAGTAATTGCTAAGTTTATGAAGTCAGTCACAAGAGGTAAATTCATATTTGACTGATTGCTTTGGAGAGTTCAGCTCTTGAATTTTACTATATATTGTTGAACCTTTATGCAGTCTTCTCTGTACTCATAGTTCTTTAAGGCAAAGGGAAATATAACTGGAAGACTTCAGAATGTAATTGCGCTTATCTGAACACTATTCAAATTATGGTCTTTTCCTTTAACAATTAGGTAGGTATTAAGATTTATTTAATCAGTGAAAAACTAATAATAACAATATTCGTAATAATTAAAGGATAGAAGAGAAGAGTGAGAGAGAAGAAAAATAAAGGAAGAGAAGCTTCCATTAAAAGCCACCATGTGCCAGGCAGCATGCCAGTTGCTTTATACTCAGTGTCTCTAATCCTTACATTAACAACATGAAAAAGTGGTCTTGTTATCCTCACTTTAAAAATAAGATATCTGAGGTTCAGAGAGGTTAAACCGACTTGCCAAAAACATAATAATAGCTTCTGTTCAGAATATCCCATATGGTATAACTGAGCTAAGCAGGTTTTCCTGTGTTATTTCATTTAATTCTCAGATTAACTCTATGAGGTAGGCATTGTTTTTATCCACCTGTACAAGTGAAGAAACCACCACATAGAGAAGTTAAATAATTGCTCGAATTGACAAAGTAGAACTACTGAGTAGGAGTTCAGAGCTGAGACTTGAACTCAGTAACCAGTAGTAGGACCAGGTGGTTCGTAAAGATCAACCGAACATTTTAATGTACTTGCTGAAGTTTGCTTGATAAAACTTTATAATATTATGATCTAAATAATGAGTGAATTTTGTACAATTAACACGTGGCTTTAGCTATGCTTAAATCACAAGAGAACATCAGAAACTCTAGCCAGGAAAGCCAATGCTCCTAATTCAGTTCTCTTGTCTAGTTCATCTTCTGTCTAATTCTGTCCTCTCCTTCTATCATTTCTAGTGCATTGCATGGGGCTCGCTCACTCTCTCTTTGCTTACTCGGGTCCCAACAATTGTTCTTTTTCTCACCTGTGGTTTCCTTTCTACAGCTATAATTCCTCATACTCTTTCAGTTCATAGAGCTTATTCTTTCTTGAGCTCTTTTTTTCCTGTGCTTTTTCCTCACTTTTCTTGCACACTGTCTCTTTGATTTTACCAGCTTTCTCCCTAGCTCTCTTATTTGGTATCTCTTTTGCTAAATGTCTTTCCACTGCCTCCTTGCAGATACCTTCTGTGTGCTGTGGTCTAATCACTCTCTATGTTGCCTGTGGTGTTACTGTTGCTGTTTCTGACCACCTAAGCACAGAGATGAATCTCTGTACTGAACTCACTCTCTTACAGCTTCTTTCATTCTTCCTTATGGGTGTGAAACTCTAACTTTCCCTCAGAGCTCCTTCCAACAGCAGCACAAATCCTCCCTCTCCACGAAGCCTGGGGTTCTCTTCTCAACCAGCTCTGCAGAGCAAAGGAATTCTTATCTGTTAAGACAACTAAGATGAAAGTTTAAAAAAGTAAATCAATAAAAGTTTGCCACTGCAAATGGCTTATATGTGGCTTTTCATTACAGTTCAATGAAAAGTTAAAGTTGTTGGGTAGCCCTTTAACATGTCATGTACGTTCACACAGCTCTGTCCATGTTCCTGCCAATCCTTCTCTTTGGAATGCTCTCTTCCAGTCTCCTTCCCCAGCACTATATTCCATTTAGGAAGATACTATTCCTACTTGAAGGCCAATCTCAAATGTCAGCTCATTTGTGAACCTTTGTAGATTATCCACTGGCAGAAGAAAGAACATTTCCTCAATTCTTATGCACCTTGTAGCCCTTGGATTATAGGACTTAGAAAACGTAGAAAATGTACTGAAGGTAATACAGGTCACTGACAACAATACTAAATTTTGAGCTCCATAATTTAAGGCACTTCTTCCTACTCATACACATATTCTCAGCACCTGGTATTAGACGGACACAGTCGGTGATCAACAGATGTTTGAATTATTCATTTATAGTGTCTCAGTTTTGGTTCTCTGAGAAGGAGCCCCCAACCCAGGAGTGGATGTGCAATACCATAGAGGAAACACTTGAGAAGGATAAAGGGCTTGGGAAGAAGTAGATAGACAGAGCCTGCAGATACTGACACAGGCCTGACACCTGCAGAAGGGGAGATGGAAGGAAGAAAGATGGAGGCAGAGCCTCAGAATGTAGCACAGTTCTGAGACAGTCTTGGCCTGATGGGTGTGCAGTTCCTGAGCCAAGGTCAGAGATCCCCAACAGTAAGAAATGGCCTAGCTCTGATACCCCTGTGCTTGGTCGTTGACTAGAAGAAGCTTGAGAAAGCTTGGCTTTGGCCTAAATGCCATGGTGGATCTGAAGGTGCACAGTTGGGAATTGTCAATCAACTATGTTTCCTGACGTAGAATCTCTTACAGGGAGGTATGATGGGCCCACCCTCTCCACCCTTGCAGTGCTTTAGTAAGAATATTTCCCTTTTCAATCTCATTGACACTAAATTAGGGGGCAGGAGACCTAGATTTTGGTCTTGCTGTTAGTATTTAGTTGCATGACTCCTGCAGGTCACTATACCCTTGTATGCCTAAGTTTTCTTCTGTATAATATTATATGAAAATGTTTTGTTTCCATTTTAAGGGAAATATAAAGTATCACAGACTGTACTATTCTTCCAGGCCACAAAGCAAGCCTCCTATTGTTTCTTTTTCTTTTATTAACTATATGTATGTTAACTATATATTATTAACTCTCTCTATAAAATTTAGATATATATATTTATAAAATAACTGCATAATTGTTATTCTCAAAGTCTTTCCAATTCAAACCTCACAGAGCCAGATAGGAATTTTAAGGAGTATGTGGTACATTTGGACATTTGGGTATAGATTCTTTCTTGAAAATTGCTTCATTAGGAGTGTGTTCTTCACTGGAACACTCAAAATGGATATGGAAATTATAATCTTATCTTTTGATTGAAAAGTAGAATGAAATACCTAGCCCTTTATACTAAATTAATTTACAAGATTTCATCAATTTGCCCATAAAAGTTATTGAACTTTCCTTGTAAACACTATTCTTAGTATTCTGGAAGGACAAGTGCAAATAGGTAAATAATGTATTATTATTTATTGAGCACGTACTATGTACTAGACCCTGTTGTGAGCATTTCCCATGTGCTCATGGACTTCTCTTAACTATCCTGTAATGGCTAGTTTTTGCCACAAAAATGCAGTGGAAAAAATAACTGCAGAATCTGAGTGGCATTCAAGAATAAGTGTATAATTAGGCCACAAATCTCCAGAACAGTGTTTAATTTGTGACTGAGGAGTCAGTTGATGTGTGCTGAACTGTCATTCTGGTTTCAGTTGGCTGGTTCACAGAACTGTGGCTGTCTAGAGGATGCCTCTGATTCACGTGTCTTTCATCCTACCTCTGGGATGAGTGGAGTGGCCTGGGCATGATCTTTTCTCAGTTATGTCAGAAGTGCAAATGGGTAAATAAAAACACTGAAGGCATTTTAAGTCTAGGGCTCAAAAGTAGCACACTGTCAACCTCATTTTATTGGTCAATACAAGCCCAAAGTGGTCAAGACACAGGGAAGTAAGCGGTGTCCACAGTGGGAGTGTGCTGCAAAGTTACACAGCAGAGTGTGTGACTAGAAAGGGGATGAATTATTGAGACCAATATAAGACTTATGCTAAGAGGCAAGGAATTTTCTCATTCCCATTTTATAGATGAGGAAATTGAGGCACAAAAAAAGTTAAAAACCTTCCCCAACTTTCAGGAAACTTAAATCTGGTTGAAGAGTAAGACAAAGGCATAACTTTAACATAAACAGAACATGCCAGTAGTATAGTATTTAAGAAAAAATAGAATTTGCAGTAACTGTTATTGCAGCATAGAAAAATAGTATTGTGGAATGTGACACTGAAGCAGACTGTGAAACGTGGCTAGAATTTGAATAATCAGAGAACAGGAAAGATAACATTTGAGATAAGTAGAAAATGGGAGACAGGCAGGCGTTATACCCATAGGTTTGTGGGCCAGTGAGTACGTCAGAGCCAACGTAATGTTCAAAATAAGAGAGAGGATATTTAGTTATAGAAACCAGGATCAGTGCTTAATCTGGCCTCTTGGGAAGAATTGTGACTGTGCCTACTGTTGAGAAACCAGCTTGATGATGATTATTTTACATAAGCATAATATTAAGAAGCCCAAACTTAGATGCTGTGAGAATTGAAAGAACTATTGTGGGACATATTGGGAATGAAGAGTAAATAGACTTGCTAACTTATTCCATCCTGGGGAAAATGCCTGGAAATAACTGAATTTAACCGCAAGGTTTTGAGCCTGAGCATAATGAAAAAAATGCACCAAAACAGGAATATTAAACAGGGGGTCTGGTCTGTGGAGAGAATGATGCTGACTTTGGTTATGGATATGTTGAGATTTTGATAATGATAGGGTAATGTAAAAATAGAATTTTCTGGCAGAGAATTAGAAATTGGGAGCTGGAGTTCATAAAGAGAGAAGGGTGGGAAATTTGGGCCTCATTTACCATGAGGCAAAAGTTAAAGCTATAGATAAATATTGGAGTGTTGGTGTCTGGGGAAGTGCTTCGAGGCTCAGGAACTAAGCCTTGAGGGAAACCTGCATTTGGAAGAATGAGAAAGATGCAAAGAATGACACTAAAGGGAGCAAGAGTATGGCCACCAAGCCCCCAGGAGCGGGATGGTAGAGGGAACAGAAACTAAGAGCAGATAAAATTTTTAAATATGTAATTGCTTCAAATATTACAAACGCATCTATGGGAAATTTATTAGGTTTGACTTTGTGAGGATATTGTTGACCTAAAAGGGTGCTGTTTCCCATAAATTCTAGATGTTTGATTTGAAAGAAAAGAATGAGTGGCTGGAGAGGATATAAAGGAAAGTAAAATAGACCATTCAAAAGTCTAGAAATGAAGAAGGACAGCACAGTGGCTAGCAATCTGGAGAGTAGGGTCAGTAGTTTGTCCCAAGAGGAGGAAAAGACGTGAATCTTTGAGGATAGTTTTACAAGCAGTATTTGAGCTTTTGCCCTGCTTTTATACCTCCTTGAAATAACTTTTATAGTCAAGAGAAAATCAACAGTCGCGTATGTCAAAAATATCCAATCTTGTTCATTATTAGCTTCTGCAAAAGAAAAGTTACTTTCAAACAATATATATCATCCTAGTGCTAACAGAGAATAGATTTTTTTTTTTCCTGAGGGAGATTTATCCTTAGCTAACATCCATGCCAATCTTCATCTGTTTTTTACCATGTGGTCCACCAGTGCAACATGACCAATAACAGAGCGGTCTAGGTCCGCGCCCAGGGAAGAGACCCAGGCCACTGACGCAGAGTGCTGAACTTAACCACTAGGCCACGGCCCAGCCCAAGAATGGATTTTTAATTTTAGTTAGATTATATTTTACGTCATGTATTGGTTATCCTGTCAAAAACTTTAAATATACTACAGAGAGTAGTAGGTCACAATGTAAATATTATGAAAATGTAGTAAGTCAGGACTATTTAAACTATATGTAAAATGACCAGAAAAAAATTCATGTAAACATCCTGCAATCCCTATTAGTTTCCCTTTCTATTGTTCTTTACATAATTAAATCAATAAATATTGTCAAGTCCTGTGATGGGTGCTGGAAATAAAACTGTGTAAGAACTGTCACTTTCCCATAATTATTATATATGTAAAATACATGTTTTATATGCACATGAACACATATACAAATAGATATACAAATGATATATTACTTTGTTTAATCAATGGTGCCCATAATTTGTCACTTAACTATTTCATTGAAAACACACTTAAAATGAATATTTTGGAAGTAGATCCGTACTTGCAGAAGATGTGCCCTTTCAGTCCGCTTCATGTGCACTTTTTCATTTCATTCTTGATATATTTTAAGCAGTGAGGCAGTCATTTCAAATACTAAATGCTCTCAACTCTGATCACGGATCATCCTTAATGTGCAGACTTTATGTTTTTTAACTTTTGAGCTAATGCAGTTGAGGGGATAATAATAACAATAATAATAATAAAATACAATGCTAGAACCTTTCAGAAATTCTATATCCGATGCATTTTGCCACCATTCTTTCATCTGCTTCATCAGGTGGCTGAGTAAATCCTATGCAGAGTCTCCATATATCATGTACCTGACAGGATAATAAAAAAGGTAACCAATGCATCTAATAAGCAGATAATTTTTAGAGCAAGGGATTCTCCTAATACAGGAGAAAAAGAAGTGTTACAACGTTGCTAGATACAATCTAAGCAAGAAGAGCTGTAGACGTCTCGAGCCCCTGTGAGTCCTTGGTGTCCTGACTCAAGCCTGCTTGTTCATGCGAGCTGTCAAGCAGAATGGGTAGAGGGCAGGGGAAGTGCTGTGACAGGGTGCCCCTGAGACGAGAACTAATTCGGATTCTGCAAGCCAACGCATGTGTGAGGTTCAGAGAAGCGGACCAGCCAAAGGAATACCCTATCTCTAGGGACTGACTGTAAAAGTCACAAAACACAATTGGCTATTTATTGATCAGAAATTCAATATCTCTGATTTTTTTAATAAAATTAACTGTTGAGGATAAAAGAATAGAGAAAAGAGTGGTCATTATTTTAAATTACCTTGACGAAAAGTTCCTTTGAATTTAAATCCCCTCCCACTAAAAAAATGAACCCAAATGAAATAGAAAATAGAAAATATTTGTCACTATCCATATTATTTTCATCTATCTTTTTTATTGAATAGAACAACAGTCAAAAAGATGTAATGAGATATATATCCAAGATTTGACTGGAGATGAGACCATTAGAAATTAGGTCTAATTTCTAAAAAATGAGGAAGAAGAAAAAAAGATGAATTGATTACTGTAGAAATTTCTTCTGAAAAAATTAACCTTTCACAGGGGCTAGCCTGGTGGCGCAGTGGTTAAGTTCGCATGTTCCGCTTTGGCGGCCTGGGGTTCACTGGTTCAGATCCCGGGTGTGGACATGGCACCCCTTGTCAAGCCATGCTGTGGGAGGCATCCCACATATAAAGAAGAGGAAGATGGGCACGGATGTTAGCTCAGGGCCAGTCTTCCTCAGCAGAAACAGGAGGATTGGCAGCAGATGTTAGCTCAGGGCTAATCTTCCTCAAAAAAAAAAAAAAAAAAAATTAACCTCTCACAATCATATTTTAAGAAATGCATGTATGATAGTTCCATGGAAGCTACTAATACTATATTAAATTACACTGAAATGAGTTAGTCCTCAGAATGTGTGAATATGTTGGTTTATGTGGCAAAAAGGAGTTACAATATCAGGTGGAGTTAAGATTGCTAAACAGTTAATTTTGCAAAGTGGAGATTATCCTGGATTATCCCGGTGAACCCAATAAATCCCAAGGATCCTTAAAGGTGGAAGAGGGAGGTGGAAGAGTGAAGTGGGAGAGAGAAACTGAAAGACGGCACCATGGAAGGACTCAGCCCAAAATTGCTGGCTTTGAAGATGGAGGAAGCAGTCATGATCCAAGGACTATGGGGGCCTCTAGAAGCTGGAAAAGATCCCCCCTGGAGCCTCCAGAAGGGATGCATTCCTGCTGACACCCTGATTTTAGCCCAGGGAGACCGTTTCAGACCCTGGACCTCCAGAACTGGAATAACAATTTGTGCTGTTTTAAGCCACTAATTTTGTGGTAAATTTTTATAGCATCAGTAGGAAAGGAATATATGCTTAGCATGACAAGGAAAGAATATAACATGTTTTCTGAAAATTGAATTTTTATGATAATTTTATTTTCTTATTTTGATTTTTATGATGACAAACTGATTTTCAAGTCCCGTGTGTAGAGTGGAAGCCTTTTGGAGAAGATTGTGTTTGATGCTGGGGCTTTTATTTATGGAGAAGGCAGTCGTATCTTCATTATGATTAATACAATATTTATCTTTGGAGATGAAATTAAAGTTGTATATAATTGGATATGAAGTTGTTTAAAGTGTCCTTAAAAGTTCCACGTTGGGGGGCTGGCCCCATGGCCGAAGGTTAAGTTCGCGCGCTCCGCTGCAGGCGGCCCAGTGTTTCGTTGGTTCGAATCCTGGGCGCGGACATGGCACTGCTCATCAGACCACGCTGAGGCAGCGTCCCACATACCACAACTAGAAGAACCCACAACAAAGAATATACAACTATGTACCAGGCGGCTTTGGGGAGAAAAAGGAAATAATAAAATCTTAAAAAAAAAAAAAAAAGTTCCACGTTGGTGGGCTAGTGCTGTTCCTTGTTTCCTTAAAAAATAGTGCATTTTGGCAAATGGAAGTAGATACAATAAGGGTATTTGGTTATAATAACAAAACTTTTGCAATGCTTGGTAGAAAAAGAACTAGCATAGGTATTTCATGTACCTTCCTAATGTGGATCTAATGTGGGAGAAATCCTATTATAATTACTTTATTGAAAAAAGAATCATATTGGTTCAATAGAAAAAAGCAAAGGACCAAATCATAACGTTCTATAATCCTGGTTACTCCTCCACTCTGCCACCCACTGCTGCTGATCATTTAACAATATCAAAATGCTTTGTTTCAACCCGCCAGTTTTTCCCTTTAGTTTCCTGCTAAGAAGACAACTTTACTTTAAAATTATTGGCCTAATGAATATGGTCTCCAGTCACCTTTTTAGGAAAGTCATTTGACATTATGAGAGTTTAACTATAGGAAATAGTGGATTCACAAACAGATCCACTCTTTAGTGACCTGATAGAACATATTCAGTTGTTGAAAGAACTGTTTGATGTTTTAATACACATGTATCATAATTTTGATATTTTCACATAAAACTTCACGAAAACAATATTCCTCTAACAGTTCTTGGACATATATTGATTTTTCTCTTTATTAGTTGAGTGCTGAAGTCAATGCCAGAAAGAGCAAAAGGATACTTTTGTGTGTTCTTATACCCGGGAACCACTGTAGATTTTTGATTTCAATATATACACCCAGATTTAGAGAAATATGGCATTCTAATATCTTTGGTCTGAGATTCTTGTAACTGAAGTAATATTTGTAGCAACTATTAGATTCTGTTTCTTGAATGGGCACTTATTCTTTTAATTTTTGATTCTTCCATGTGAAATTAGCTTGGCAAAAACTCTCCACGTGTCTCTGGCAGGAAGAGGGGAAAGCAGTAGTTTTGAAATACATCCAGGGCATCTGTTCTTCTTAACACGGCCTTCCCTCGGTGGAAACTATTTTACCAGAGTCTAACTTGTGGGGTTTTCCCAGAGCCTGACTCAGTTCCAGTCCCCTATAGCCTTCCTGTCTCATCTAAGGGGGGTGGGGCTGGGGAGTGGGAAGTACTGGTTAAGGTGACAGCCCAGGGGACAGGCTCACTAGAAGACTGAGACGTAATCATAGGAACATGGAGTGCGTCCTCTTTACCACACTTGACCACCACATCGCTAGGGCCCCTGTATAAGAACAGGTGAGTAGAACTGAAAGAACTGCTTATCTCGGATCTTGTTCAAGAAGAAGTCTCTAGGGAAACCCAAAGACAACAGGGACTACAGACACAAGGACACCAGAGGAAATGTTAGCCTCCTGGACCAACAGGTGCAGCAGACAGGAAATATGGCAAATTAGCAAACTTGGGTGTGTAAGTGTAAAATAATTGTAAACAAGTGTAAAATTTTTCCATTGCTCACTGAAATAAAACATATAGCTTGCGAGGACTCACATTTAAAAGATTAAGTAGTTTTTTAGGCTTAACTACAGCCTGAAAGATTCTGAGTTTCAAGAATGATAAAATATACATTTATCTGCTCATTGCACTTTCATTTTGAACACCTACCAGGGTCCAGACACTGGCATGACTGTGGAGACCACAGAGCCCAATCCCCTGTCTTTGAGGGGCTTGCATTCTAGCTGGAGGAGACAGACAACAGATAAATAAATGAGTAAAACATATAGTGTGTTAGATGGTGATAATAGATAAATCGGGAAAAAAATAAGAGTGAGTTTGCAATTTCAAATAAGATGGCCAACAAAGGTAAAGGTGATATTTAAGGACAGGAATATAGATTCATGTCAAGTAAAATGTAACAAACATGTAGATGAAACATTCATTCCTTAATTCAAAACTATTTGAATTCGTAGGACGTGTGAGACTGAGTAATTAGGAGGAGCACAGAACTACCTAAGGCAGGGGAAAGATTTCTAAACCCTGGAGGGCTTATAATTTATCCAGACACATACTTAGAATTTTGCAGTAGAGGTTTTAAAAGAGGTACAATTAAAGGAATTTTGTATGTGTCTAAATAAAATAATTTATATTATATAGAGTATTGGGAAATGTAGATTTGAATTCTCTGGTTAACTATAAACTCCTAAAACCAGTATTAATGGTCCCACACTTTTATTATTTTTCAATATGGTGGTCTTGAGAAATACCTCATATTCATCTTCTACGGAAGAGGAATGTCAAGTCTTTCGTTTGTCTTTCTACTCACCTCTAATTTGTCAGTGAACCTTTAACTGACATTTATTAAAGTTCACTAAATTTGGAAAAGATTCTCAAGGATTAGGAAGTGACAGACATAATTCTGTGTTAAAAACAATGGGTTAGAAGAAAAGCCTCATTAGTATAGATCCACTTAATGGAGAGTTTGGCATAAATTCTGGATCTCATAAAACCCCTTGCAGAACAAAAAAGTGCTATTTGTATATGGATAACCATTGGAGAGTTTATATTTCATTAACCTGTTGAGTCCTGTAAAAGGTCAGAAGCAGAAATAATATTAAAAACCATAAAGAAGAATTCAGTAGAGACAATATACTTAATTCCTAAGTTATAAGATTACATGTGAAGTCCAGGCCCGAGGCAAAATATCTTAGAATAAATAATTAACTTAAAATTTGGATTTAAAATGCTATATAGCAGTATAGCCATTCTAAAATTAATATATAAAATAACAAATTTTTATTAAGGACATTTGAAGCTTTTTTAAAGTCCAGTAGGGCAATATTTAATACAATGCCCTGAAAGTTGTACCTTGCTGGTTTTCAGAAAAAAAATTGTCTAAAGGTGATTCAAAAATATGAATATGATTTTTTAAAGGTCTGGTTTACACTTTACACTTTCCTGATATAGACGTTATAAGGATTTTGTTCAACCACACCTAATATATTTTCTTCATAACTGTTGAATATGTATGGATATCTTACTCTTTGCAACTTCCTACTAATTATTCTGATTTTTTATTCTGGGGACTCAGTTTAATATATTTTTCTTATGATAGATTTCTTTCTTAATTCAAAAACCATTGTCTTGTCCTCTTCTCTCGTATTTGCATCTCCTGTTAGTCTCAGTTTTGCCCTAATTATTTCAGCTTCTACGCACTTGGTAGTTTCCAAACCTTCACCGAATTTGTACTTACTTTCCCTCCCTCCCAGCTGCTGTAGACTGAGGTCACTCCCACGGCGGCGGCCTAGGAGAACAGAGTGCTTTCCTCCTTTGGCCTGAAAAGATAACCCCACTAATTCTACCTAAGTCAATGTTAGTTGTTTTTTGGCAGCCACACTGTTCAGGTCCAAAAAAAGAGAAAATATCTTCATTTTCTACCCTTCAAAACTGATTTTGTATGTATACTTTATGTGTGTTTAGATAGAGAAGAGGGAAAGAGAAAGAAGGCAAGGAAGAAAACAAGAGGTTGACTTTTCTTTCACTTCAGGAGTTTCTCTCCAAGACTTAGTGTAAACACCTTCTAAATAATGGGCTTGAGTTTCTATTACTGGTAAAAAGTTATTACAAAATTTGTAAAAACTTCATTTGTAAACTTGGAACAATTAATATAATAAATATGAATTTATATAAACCAATCAATATACAGTGACATTAGTTGAAGGAAAGCAATTGATTCAAAAGTGAAAATAAAACTAATCCTTAATATTTCATAAAAGGATATTAAGTGGAACTCTTTCAAGGTTTATTTAAATTTCATTTTATAGAGAAAGCTCAATTTAAAGAAACTGTCTTTGGCAAAAGAAAGTTTTTGTTGCGCATATGCAAGAAACCTCAAATTAGAGGGCAGTTTTACAGTGACAAGAAGAAGCACTAGAAAGAAAAATATCATTTAACTTCTCCCCTTTTGCTTTTGATAAATTAATTTAGTCATTTTAATTTGTAAAAATTCTCATATATTGTACACCACTATGTATGTTGCATTTAACAATTCATTTTACGTGGTTCACTAAAAAAATTGTTTACTTTACAAAATACAGTAATATTGTGTGAAATTATTCAATTCTCATTTATTTACTCACAACTCAATAATTTTTAAATTATGTTTCCTGAATTCTTGTTTTTTGTTTTGAGTTCTCTGTGTTATAAATAGCAAAGAGTAATTTTTTAAAAATTGCACTTCATTCTGGGAGGTTTTCATCACCCTTTCTACTCTTGAGAGTGAAGCCGAAGGAAATCATAGTCAAAGATTAGAAGGAGCTAGCGCTTTTGTGAATTACCTGAAAGGTAATTCAGGTGTTGTTTGTGATACAGGTAATGTGGTGGAACATTGTAGTTTAGCCAGACAGAGTTCCTTTCTTATTTTAGGAATAGCATCTTCTTATTTTAAAGAATTTCTTCCCACCTCAACCTGACAATTTGTCTGAGGGTTCGGGCTCTGATTTTATAAAAGCTCATCTCTGCGCCCCCAGAGATTGGGCAAGATGTTAGCTTCTCACTCAGGGTAGGTCAGTTATAGCTCTTGAGCATTTCTGGGCATAAAGATTAATTCAGAAGACTGTCATTTGGATCTGGGATTTTATCTTTTTAACCTGACGCTTGGCAGTAAAAGTCCTTTTCCTTTTTAGGGATAAAATTAAAGATGTAAGCCCAAAGCTCTCCTGGCTTCAGATTTGGGGAGAAATCTCTATTTTGAGATTTCTTGTTTAAGAGAAGAAGGCACACAGAGAAAAGGAGAGAAACTAGAGGAAATAGTGCCTGGTCTCTAATTCAGTCAACTCTACCTACACCATTGCCCTTCCTAATTATATAAACTCTTTTTGTCTAAAGTAGTTTGACACGAATTTCTGACACTGGAAATCAAAAAAGTACTTAATAAGGCAGTTAACCAAACAAAGATATCACTTATTCATTCATACCTAATCAAAAGCCAATGTGACAGCTGGAAGGGGAGATAGACGTTTGAAAATTACCATAGTCCTCCTTTCCATCTTGCTACGTGTCTCCCCAACTAGCAGCACCTAAAGCTGGAGAACAGTGGAGAAGACACTTCCCAAATGGAGGGAGATATTTTATTCAACAGCCACAGTGTCATCGCCAGCTTTATAAATATTTAGATACTGAGGATGGACGTCATGCCTTGCTACAAAATCTGTTTCAAGCTTTCAAGAAGCCAAACTTGGTAAAGAAGAAACGTTGCTTAAGAGAATGAAAGGGTAGAAGAAAGAAGAGTTGACTAGAGGAGAGTATGGAATGAAAGAAAACAGAATAGGAAAAGCTTCTTGTCCTGATGCAGGTGCAGAGAGAGAGCACCTAAAGGGAATGTGCACTGCTTCTTCCTCTGCAGAAGTCCCTGGGTGTGATATTGGGTTAATGACCAGGAAACCTGCTGTCATAGCTTCAGTAGAATCATTGGGAATCATTGGTTCTAAAACTGCTGATGGCAGTCTGTGTACTTCCTCGCTTTCTCACTTGCCTTTATGAACTTATATTTTATTAATTAGTATTAACATATTTATTTAATATGTCGTTTTGACCCACTGCTGGCCTCTACCTAAACAATATATCTTCTGTATATCAAAATGTGTTTCACTCCAAAACTATTTTCTGAACATGAGTGACCTTTCTAATTAAAATTTCTAACACTGTGTTCCATATAACAGTTGGCAACAATTGTTGATGCTTTGCTCTTCCCCTTTCGGTGTTTTCATTTGTTAATGGTAATTTTTCAGCACTGTTCTGATAAATCATAATTGTTTAATATAATACCAATAATGGTAAATCTAATATCATGAACTATGTCAAAGCTTGTACCATGTGCTCCAACAAACCTACGGATGAGGAAATGATCATGTTAGTTAACTTAAAAGAAAATTAGTGACTTAGATTTTAAAGGATGTTTGTAAGAGCAGAGAGAAAACATTTGATTTACTTTTAATTGGGAAGTTATTCACTCTGATACTTAGCATATACGAATGACATTTTCAAACTTTCCTTTTCCCTATCGGAATTTCCAGTGTTATACTCATTAGTTTAACCACTGCATTAAAAACTCCAAGAGCTGCCCAGTGGTATAGTGGCTAAGTTTGCATACTCCGTTTCAGTGGCCCGGATTCACGGGTTGGGATCCCAGGCACAGACCTACACACCAACCTCATATAAAGTAGAGGAAGGTTGTCACAGATGTTCACTCAGGGCCAATCTTCCTCACCAAAAAAAAAAAAATCCCAAATAGATGTCCTTCTTTTGGTAACCCCTACTTTGATTTTCTTTCTATAATGATAAAAGAAGTAGGGAAACAAAGGGAGGATATAGCAAAACAAAAGCAGAGGGCTGTGAATGTAAATGTTCCACACATTGGTGGTGTAGAAAATTATAAGCCTTAGGTGCTCTACAGACAAAATGTAAATTCTAAAAGCAATGAAAATATTTAAGTAGCACAAATTTCATGAGATTTTCTGTTGGACCTTGAAGTATTTGCATGAGTAAAATGATAGATACTTGGAAGCTGAAAAAGGATGGGATCTCATTTGACCTGGGAACACAAAGTACAAAGTGAAATACTGGGGACATATCAGAGCTGGTCTCAGATGCTTGTGAGACAGCGCTTGAGACAGGTGGATCCTAAGAGTGAAGACAGCAGGTGGAGACAATAAGTAGGGATGATAAACAGGTAGCAATACCTGGCCTTACACCACTCAAGGATATTCCTGCTTCTGTTACTGAAAAACCAGTTTTCGAGTCAACGAATTATATTCTGAATGTAAGCTACATTCTTTTAGAGATACATTAAGTCCTTTAAATGGTCATTGAGGATCTCAGGATAGCCGTTCAACACAAGGTAATCTGTAGCTTGAAGGAAATAACGAGCTCCATGCAAGGCTCAAGAGACGCTTATTTCAGTGGCCTGCACACTTGCAGACCCTGGTGGAAGCCTGCCATCACATCCACCCTTGTGGTTCTGATTTTCACGTAATGGCTTTATTTTCACGTAAAATGAAAAACACTTGTCTGAAGATTCATGTAAGTTAGAATTACTTTATTCTCCTTGTATCCTGGGGGTGTCTACTCCTGTGATATCTCTGGATGTCAAGCATAAACCTGTACTTACAAGAAAATGTTCACTGTCTGTGGTGCTATTTTGTTTTTGCAATCGTTTATTTTTCGTTTCCTAGTAGAAAATATGACCTATGATGCAATAATCGAATAACACACTATATTTCCACTTCCTTAAGAATTGAAAAAAATATATGTGCATATTTAACTCAGGCAATATAGTGTATCATTTGCCTTGACATTGTTTAAGAGAAGGACAAAATTTGTGTTTAGAAGTTTTGACTTGGCGTTTATAAAGTGGCTCCTTCTGATAATTTAATAAATCAGATAAAGTGATCTAAGTCTGCTTCGAGTCTAGCTTAGCAACTAAATTGTTCTAAAACAACATTCTCATGTCTCCCTTTGGTTTACATGGTCTTCAAACTTCTAGCTTGACTATTTTCAGTAGCTAATCCTTTCCAATCATATTTATGGGTTTATGGAGTAGGGCATTGTAGAAAGAAAGTAAGTAAAACAATAATAAGCATACAATAGTAGCAGGGTGCTTTTAAAGTATATAGTTATTAACAAAGGCTTTAGCGCTACTGCTTAACTTCACGTCACAGGTTAGCAGTATAGGCTCTGAGGGCGAACGTAGAATCTGGGCTTCCTCACTTACCAAAAAGATGACTTGAGGTAGGTTTTATGTGCTGAGTTTACTTATATGCAAAGCAGGAACAATAATAGTGTCTGTTACAAGGTTTAAGTGACAATGTAATGATTACTCAATATGTGTAATCATCCTCATATACTTATTGTAAAAGAAATATAATCCAGAAAACTAAATAGTGTGCTTAAATTCAGGATGGCATTGTGATAGAATACTGATGAATAAAGAGCATTGCAACGTTTTCAGTGAATCTCACAATATTGTTCTAATCCTTTTCCCAAGAAAAACTGGTTTTATAAAATTTTATTATGTGATTTTATTTCATGAATGCAAACTAGACAAGAGATTATACAAATCTGTATTTTCTAAACACTGGCATTCCTGGAAAATTGTCTAAGACATAGATAGCATTCCTATCTTACCAGAAACCTATATATCTCTCAAGAAATACAGAATTTTCACTAATGATATTCTAATTAAGTGTGATATACTTAGTTGTACATTATCGCAATTGCTTTTTAATGTTACCTTCAGGAGAGCAGTAACATTTCTGTCTTAAACTGCTGTATTCCCAAGGCTCAGCCCTTGCTTATTACGTTATGGATACAGATTTATAAGTATTTGTTATTGAATGAAGTATCACTTAAATTCTTCTAGCCTTTACAGCCTGTATGAGGTCACAAAGGAGGTCATGATGGCTCTTAGTGCCCAAATGATTACTATTCAGGGCTCCATTGGTCTGACTGCTTCAACTTGTCCCCTCGTGATTTCTGTAGTGTCTCAGGCTTTATTTCATGTGTTTCTAAGAACACATTTCTCATGTTGTTCTACTCTGGCCTCTCATTTTCTTAGCCAAACTGCTGTGTTTGCTGTCTACGTCACAAAAGCTGCCATTGCTTTGCTGGGCACAGCAGTTTTCATTGATGACTGTCACTCCAGACTTGGGGCAGTGGGGCAATGCCTTTCCTTTGTTTCTGTGTTATTTCCTTGTGCACTCAATTAATATATGGTTTAAGTGACTTAAATTATGTGAAGCTCGTTGTGGTTATCATCTTTTCCATAATTTCTGACAGCACACCTAAGCCTAAACTATAGCTTCTAACAGTAGTTGAATGAATACCTAAGGAGAAAGCAGGAAAAGTAGAGAACACAGAGAGGGGTAAGGCCCAGCTGGAATCAAGGCCTGGGTTTCACAACAGCTATAGTGTTGACATTTTAGATGGGATATTCTCTTAATACGTGGCTGCCCTGTGAATTGTAGGATCTTTAGCAGCATCCCTGGACTAGATGTCAGCAGCACCCTTCCAGATCATGGCAATCAAAAATGTCTCCAGACATGGCCAAATGCCCCCTGGGGGCAACCCCCCCGCCCCCCCCCCCCCCCGCCATGAGATCTCCTAGTCTAGGGGAAGTTTACTTCCAATCCTAGAAATACTCCAAGCCGTCACATACCTGAGAATCCAGACGCAAACGTCCACAAGCCAGTCTAAGGGCCACCTGATACCTTCTTTTCTGCCCCAGGAGCAGTCTCTTTCCAAAGTATGAATCCTTGTGCTCTCCAAGCCATTCAAAATCCGACCCGGATTATGGAGAAGAAACTCTCAGGGCAGCAGGTCCCATTGGCAGCAATTCTTTCCACTTAAGCTCTGCAGTTCCTGAAACAACTGCTCAAAGTAACAACTTACAGCTCAGTAAACATGTCAGAAAAGTAGCCACCGAATTGACGTTGCTAAACGCAGCCATTCTCTGTTCCTTTCACAGAATTCAATCTGCCATGAAACATGCATAGATTCTTGCTACGAAGCTACTTAAATAATAGTTTCAACTTGCTGTTTTTGCTTGTTTGTTTTTCCCTAAGAACCAAAGGACTGATAACAAAAGTAAAGATCCGAGTCATAGCCTTAGTAGGCAGAACTGCTTGCACATTTTTATATGGTATTCTCCTACTTTCATAGTCTTAGGTTCTGGCCTCAAAAGGAATGCTTTGTTACATAAAATGACTTTTTACCATTACAAGAAAGCACCATTTATATGTCTTTCTAATGATCTTTCTAGAAAAACAACACAAATACAATCTCCTTTGTTAGTATTTTCAGTGACATTAGAGTGTCATGATAAAATCTATGTATATAATGTTGGAAATTGGGCTTAAGTTCCAAATTTGGATTTTAATGCTTGGACTATTTGATGTATTTCTGCTATTTCTCTAATATTTCTGCTATTGAAAGACTTTTTTATTTAAAAGTATTTTCATAGAGAGTCATATAAACAATAAAATCCCTGAAATGTAATATCCTCTTTAAAGTTGTAATTCTTATAATTGCATATTGGATTTGTAGGAGGAAGAAAAACTAATGAAACCATTGAGATATTTCCTGAGTTTTAAAGTTTAATTTGTTTTCCCACCTGGGCACTTTAGGGAATTTAAAAGTATTTTGATATAATATTCCACTGAGGAAAGTCATCGCCAAAAGGTCTGTTCTTTTTAGCGCTAATATTGTTCATGCATCAACACCTGCTTCTTCCGAGATGGTAGCAGCTGTTTGAGTTGGAAAAAGGAATGAAACCTTGATGGTTTCACACTCAGTACTACTGTGTAATGAGCTAAGCCAGTTTCTGAAAATCCAACTTATCTTTTGGAGGAAAGTGAGACATTGCTTGTGGAAACTTCGGTTATTCATTCAAAAATGAATAGTTATGAAAAATATGAAGACAAGTTTTCAAAAATATATATTTGATGAACAAATTGTATAAAATCTACTTAATTTAATTATGGTTACACATTCTTTTAGTGTCAGAGAGGCAGAAAATACTTTTGGAAGTTATAATGCACCTTAATTTTAGGTTGGTTGATAATATGGATAGTTCCTGAGTTCATTTTTATTCAAAAGCTAAATTAATTCAAATATATAAAATGTAAAGCCTAAAATGTTCTTCCATTCATAAGATTTGTGCATTTGCCTGTGTCTATCTTACAGTATCTCGTTTAAATATGAATAATCTTGTCCTACCCTAAATATTTAAAAGTTCTTAGAAAAATAACCACAGCATCTAATATCAAACTATATTCAAATAAAATGTATGGCATCAGACACAAAGAAAACTGAAATACATAATGCTTAGGCAAAGCTCTACATTCTTCCATGTACTTTAAATTCCTTGAGATCAAATCATTTGCTTTGTGGAGAATAGGTTTGTGACACTCCTTGCAGTATTTAATGTCTGAAGTCAGCCAGCAAGTGTCTTTTTTCCTGAAGTCCTGCAATACTTTATACTTGGAGCTGTCCTTGAAGCCCACGGGGAGGTTTTGTGTCGTGCAGAATTCAGTGACCCGTTTGCTTTACCATGTGAACCCAATATTGCACCTGTGCTCTGCAGCACCGTTTTACCTCTGAGCGATATTCAAGGTGTTGTGTTTAATCAACCAAGACCTATATGGTTTGGCCTATCGTTTTCTTAGAGATAAGAGTTTCTTCTCTCTTATGAAGGATAGAAGTTACAGAAAAGTAATGAGACTATTGAAGACTCTTCCTAATCTTAAATACTCTGGTCCTCTGCCAGAAATAGAAATTTACAGCTGAGAATATAATCTAAGTGGATTTTTAAACCAAAGTATCAAATTGGGGTAGCAGTAGACGTTGACAAGCACAGAAGAAAATGCTCATGTTTAACCTTTAGTAGACATTTAGGATCGATTATACTAATTTCACATTATCTGGGTGAAGTAGTCACCACCTGCAGCCTTAGCACTTGTATCATTCAGCCTCATAAGCACCTTACACCTCTGTTTGATTTCATTTCAGGTTCAGTTTAATATGTTAAATTAGATCCTCTTAGGTCTCATCTTTATCAACTCAATTCTTAGACAATTCATGCCACAGAGTATTTACAATAAAAAAAAAACAGCTAGCAATATCTTCATTTCAATTCTGGTCATCATATTTTTAGACTCAACCAAAGAAATGACCTTGGGAAACTTGATCATCTCATATATACTGTACATCATAAGTTTTTATTATTCATTTTCACGATATGTCAGTTTATTGCACAAATGGTCTTCCAATCTGGAATGTGGTGACCTAGAAAAAGGGCTTCATTTTCATTTCTATAGAGACAGCTCTATTCCAATTCTATCCAATTTAAAATAGCATCCAAAATTTTAGAAGAAAATGCATCAGGCAGGGGCAGAGAAGAAGGAAAGGGGGAACAGAAGATGGCAGGGATCACTGAGTGTGTTGTACATAAGCTGGTGGGGCTAGCTGGGCCACTGGGCCACATAAAGAGGACAAAACTATCCCCAGGTACCAACCCCTTTGACTGCATAAGTAGCAGAGTGGGCCCTGCTGCCTGGGCCTGCCCAGAGGGTAGCTGGGCAAGAACTGCACCAGGACCTGAGACCTACACTAAAAGAAGAGTTCGTGCAGAACATCCTGTTTCCTGTCCTACATCTCTAATAGACTTTACATCATTCCACTATTACAGAATATTATATTCATAGAATGTTTATTCAGGATGTCTTTTGACCCTGAGCCAACCGTTCAAAGACTTTAAGTGTCCATCTTTCACAGATGACAGCATACACATTCTCTCACGTGGCAAAGACAGCCTGGCCCTAGTATAGAGCTTTACAAATGTACTATGGGAGGAACATTCCAGAATTCCTAATTCCTTCAATGGCTAATCTCCACATGCTTTTTCCTGGATGTATCTGCACTTTAGCTTTGGGGAGCCCTCTATCTTCCAGGACTTCCATGGATCATATGGTGAAAATGCTCAAGCAAACAACGCCAGATGTTTGTTCTGGCAATGGCTACTTTCTGTCCTTTTAGACAGGGTGTCATGTGTGTGGCTTTGTTCTTTAGTAGGTATGTGGCAGTGAGAACTTTGTCTATGAAGTTGGCTTCTGTTCTTGGCCTGCACAACGAATGGAAAAGTCTTGAAAGGGAATCAAATAGCACGTATGTCAGTGTTGACCAATGCGGTCCTCACAGTTAGTCTCCCACAGGGAGGTGGTGCTGCCTTGGAGCCATAGCAAGCAGTGGCTGCGATTATGACCCCGCTATGTCTCTGTTCTCCATGTCTTCATTATGGTAGCCCAGCTGACAGGCTCACATCAGATGGAATGTTTAACCTAACCTTGCTCAAATGTAACGCAGACCGACTTTGCATTAAGAACAGTGCTTTTATAATTATACCCCAGCTGGGAGCGTAAAGAGCACCGTGTTTAAAACTTGCCTACGTATCTGTCTGTATGTATACACGAGACTGGCAACACGCAGAGTCTGGACCTCGCTGTCATAAAACTTAAGTGATCAAAATGCTGGAATTAGAGAATGAGTTAATATGTACATTAAATATCTTTATCCTGATCTTTATCACTGATGTAAATAAAAATATCTTTATATTTTGGAAGTTTGAGGCATTTCTATTAATCTCAAATACAACATAAACAAAAGAAAATGTGAGCTCTGCTTTATCTGGAGTAGAACAAGTAATCTGAAAGGGTAGAAATTTTACATCAAATACGATGCAGATGATCTCTTTGTTATAAAATTTTACAAAAGCAGACAGCAATACAAAACAAAATTTTTATGTTCAGAATAAAAAACATTTGTCATTGTGCTTATTCATTTGTGTGAAGCTTTATCCTCTTCCGTTTATTCTAGTCTATTAATGCTGCTGACTGGTTTATATTGGATAGAATTTATGAAATGAAAGCAGGACGATCCCAGAAAGACTGTATTACCTTGGTTAAAAAAATAAAACTACAGCACTTATGGCAGTGACAAAAAAAGGCTATAGAAATATAACTTTTGTATTTATTGAATAAATAGTTCATATGTATAGAATCTGCCATAGACACAGTACAATTCTATCAAGAAAAGTCAATCTCTCACTGTGGAAAAAGATTTTGCCTAATAGCAAAGCCATTTGAAAGGTAAAACAATTTATTTGCAAGAAATGAGATGATGGTTTTTCCCACTGCTTGCAAAAATGTGGTTTTTGTTCTTGTTCAAGACCTATGTTGAGTAATTCTTTTGAAACCTTGAGAAAAGGTGCTAGATAGTCCCATTGACTTCCAAACCCCAAAATAGTGCTAAGTGCTGAAGAACGATTTTTATATTAATTGGAGATTTACAATAGGATCTGAATATTGTTCAGAATATAACATATAAAGCATAAAAAATGATTGAAACACGTAGAATTAGAATACATAACATCTGTAAACATTTCTAAAATCTTTTAGTCCTATATTAATACATACATGTATACTATAGTACCTTTCTCCCAGAAGATTCATGTTAACTTCTTACAGGAGTAGCAGATCTTTTCAAAGTGTTATCATTCAGATAATTTTCTTCTATGTGAAACTCCTCTCTAAACAGGACCACCCTTCTGCCTAGAATTAGGGAGCACCCTGCAAAGGCTTTTTGTTTCTTTTGCTTTTCTTTGATTTGCTTGATTTCTCTTGGCTTGATTTGGCTGTCTTGCTTTGGTTTAGGGAGGGGGTAAAAATGAGCACTAATAAAATAATCATCATTATAAGATCCATCGAGGCAAAGACTGTGTATGTGTTGATGACAGCTGGCACTGCAGGTTGTCACAGAGCAGGTATTTGAAATATATTTATAAATGGTGTTAGTTTCTGGGTTTCTATTAGAAGTTTTTTGTGGGGGTCGGGGTGCTATGAACTTTTATAGTGTCCAAGGGGTATTAACATGACTGAGAATAGATGGAAGACCTAAAATGTGAAACGGACAAGTGTCAAGTGTCTACCTCCTAATTTTGCTGCAGCCTCCCTGTTTTTTGCATAAATCAAATGTGACGCTTAACTTAGACCTGCTTCCTCACTTTTTCTCCATCTTTCCTGTCAATTTGATGTTTGATGTTTCGTGTTAATAGCTAACTACTATTGAATATTTCCTATGTGTCAGGCAGCAGTGTTACATTACCTTCATTATCTCCACAGTGTCTGTGAAGTACATATTATCCTCATTTTGCAGATAAATAAACTGAGACTTAGATTAGATAAAGAATTTGTCCAAGTGCCATGCTCTCAATTCTACACATCATTCTGCCTGTAAAGAGCTTGAAAGCCTAAACCGGCTCTACAGATATTGGAATAGATTATTCCTGGCTTAGCGAATATATTTAAAAATATTTTATATAGTAGGACAATGAAGATAAATGTTTTATTTTCAATTATCTTAGTAGGTGAAAATAGCCAAATCCCTTCTGAATCACAATGTAGTTAATATATCATTTTCGAAGAATTTGAAGTATGATAAAACGACTAGCTATAAAGAGATACCATCCTTGCTAAAATGTTAATTATTTCAAAATGGAAATCTGATTGTTCTTAGGATAATTGACTAGGCCACTAGGTTACGTGATTTGGCTGCTCATGACATTTCTTCCCTTAAATTGTGATTTGGAAATATTATGAAGGATGGGCTTCTTTCACTGAAGTTGATAGTTAATTTTTCAGTGTCCTTTAACTGCTAACATTTGAAGTGAGCGTTTTTATTACTAAAGAGAGATGCTCTTGGAACCACTACTGGGATAAGAGTCAAAGTGGTTTTAGCGATGATGAAAAGGTTAGAACAATTAGAAAGTGCTCATGGCATAATTGAGATGCATGAATTCCTGGTACAGTGTGAAACTTTTAAATGATTGAAGAAAAGTAGAATTAAAGTAGTAAAAGAACAACTAATTTTAAATCACAAAGGTCACTTAGGGATTGTTATTTTCTACTAGATGCTTTCTTTTCTAGGGGACAAATTGCAGAATTATTCCTTCATATTTATCACTGTGGATATTATGTTTTGTGTTTATTATTATATTAAAACAATATAGTTATTCATAGCCATTCCTCTAATAATAGTCTCATCTTTCATCTTTCTGACATGCATTCTAAAGGATAATTTATTAATGTATTAATGTGCCCAGTGACCTGTGGACTCTAATAACCGCCAAAACAGCAGGACTCAGATTTGCCCTGTGAGTCATGTGTAAAATATAGTAACCTAAAGTTATGAACGATCTTAGGATGTGACTCTGAGTTGTCATTATATAGTTCTATAGAAACAGTCATATTTTGAGTGAAGTAAAGTTTTTCATGGAGTTTACAATCTCTAACATTCTGTCCATGTTTGAACCAGCTCAAAAATATTTCAGATTTGGTGAGTTTCTACTTGAGTTGCGCGTTCCCTGAATCTTTCCCAGTAGGAGGATTTTTGTTATGCTTCTACTCTGGAAAAGTAGCCCCATTGTGACCTAAAGGAAACAGAGCTTTCTGAGTTACCTTGATGACAGAAATGAATTCTGTAAGAGGCTCTGGGAAGACTGGCTTCAACAACGAGTCAATCATGGACTGGAGGTCAGAAAAACTTATTTGGGTCCTGATTTGGGTGTCAGTGAATTTGGGTGAAACGCATTCCTGCTTTCTCAGGGACTTGACCTCATCCCTGAAAATGTTCCCTTCTGTCTTAAATCTTTCCCTCTTTATTGCTTCATACTCATTAGCATAAATATATGGTCACTTTTTGCCAAAAATCATAAACAAGAAAATTTCTCCCCCCAATCTTCTCTCAGCCCAGATCTATGTCAACTACTAGATTACTTCTGTCCCCACATCTGGAAAGCTACTTAACTTTTCCAGATCACCTATTGGCATCATTGATCTGCTTTATTGCGTCTTTGTTGCCAGCTTCATTAATTTTTTTCTTCATAGCTTCACTTTTCCCATCCTTCTAGGTTCGTCAGGCAGCTACTACTATTTTTTTTCTCACTTTTTCAGTTGGATAGTGTCTTATTTTTGTCTGCCTTTATTATTTTCTAATATTTTTATTTAAATCTATGGATGCCCCATTAAGTACTGTTTTCACTGCATCCTCAACATTTGATGTGTAGTATTTTTATCATTCAATTCTAAGTATTTCAAAAATCCCATTATGATCTATTCTTTGATTATATGTTGTTTATATGTATTTTAACTTCCAAATGTATAGCTTTAAATTCTTTTGTGATTTATTTTTTAAAAATTTAATTGAATCAGTATTGCAAAACATAATTCTTTGCCATTTCTTTAGATCAGTTCTGTGCTTAAGTCCTAATATATGGACATTTTTGTAATTGTCTTGTATACCCTTGAGAAGGCATGAGATTCTCCATATGTTCCATATGTGTCCATCAAACCTATGTTATTAATTGTATTCTTTAAATGTTCTGTATCTTTACTTTTTTTTTTCAATATGACCTATCCATATTGAGAGAAACACATTGATGTCTCCTACTTTGGTAATTAATATATAAATTTTCTTCTGTTTCTATCAATTTTTGTGTATAAAATTTTGGCTATTTCTTTAGCTGTGTGCATCTTTGGGATTATATCTTCTGAATGAATTGATCCTTTTATCATTATATAATGACATTCTTGTGATGTAGTAACATTCATAAAATTTTTATGATTTGCCTGATTTTTGTCTTTTTAAAGAAATCAACTCTTTTTTGGTGGTCATAGAAATATTTTCTCTGTTTTCTGAGATGGTGGCAATATTGTTTATTTTTCTTTTATGATTGTTATACCTCCCATTTGTTTCTCTTGTCTTATTGCATTGAGTGAAACTTCAAGTACACTTTGGATGGTAATAACGATATTAAGTGTCCTTACTCTTTTAAAGTGTTTATCATTAACTACAAAGTGGTTTTAATATTCTACCAAAGAATATCATGAATATGTGGGTATGTAAGTGCATGTGTGTGTATATACAGTTTTATGTATTATTCTCATTTCCTATTTATCTGTCCAACAATTTACTGAGCTATAAATTCCTTCAGGAGAAGTCTTTTTTTTTAACCTTTATATCTCCATTGGCTAGCATAATGCCTAATATATGGTACATATTAAATAAGCATTTATTAAGTAAAAAAAATGAGTAAATCGATAAATATATCCTGTTGGAAGCAAGTGTTTATGTACTAAAACAACAAATAATGAGAGAAGAACCATGGTGCAAACCTTTGATCATTATTTTTGGGGTTTTTTGATTTGTTTTTATTTTAGCAAATTATTTTTCTAGATTTGTTAAAATTAATATTTTACAAGAGAGATGTTTGTCTGATAGTTAGCTGGTGTTTATTGTTTTCTTTTTTTAATTTCTTTTTTAAAAATAATACTTGCTAAAGAGTCAGAGGAGGTATTGATAGACCAAGAAATAAACCAAGCAACAAAAAGGCAAGTGAGTCAGGAAGATGCTGATTATGTAAGTTTTGTGTTGTTATGTGTTTATTATTCAGGTTGTAGAGTGGCAGTGCAAAAATTATGTGAATAATTAAAATTACCATTTGGCTTTATACACTTTTTAGAATCTCATTTTATAGTATAGATATTAACATGAATGTGCATATTTTAAAAACCTGAAAATCCTCTTCAAATCTTAACTTCTTGCAACTTTCTGATCAATTATGGCTGCAGTAGTCCAGGCTTTTAGACAGACTCTAATCAACTATATTAGAAGCATTCATTTTACAATGTGACTACTACAAATACCACCAGAAACATCTCTGTTCTAAAATATAAGATTTGAAATAGTCATAGTGAAATTTGATATATTGTCTTTGACATTTGCTAAGGTGCCAGGTAAATCCATTTAGTTTTGTTTTGTTTGGAAATCAAATAATTATTAGAAATATTATCCTCTTCAAATTTTTTTCACCTCACTTTTGCATTGGTTGTATTTACTCATTGTAGGAGCAAAAATTCCTATCACAGTCCGTTAAACTTCAAACCCTTAAAAAGAAATCTCATCCAGGTTTCTTCCTTTATTATAAGTTCTCTTTTAAAAGAAGCAATGAGTTGCTTTTCTTCTCAAGTCAATGCGTGTCATTTACAAATTCATAGTACCTTTGTAGCTTGAAAGGCTTGTGCTTCGTGACAGGTGTCAAGACTTTTGGTGTTTCAAATTAATATTAAAGATAAGTGAATGGTAGAGGAAATGTGCAAAAACTTCTCTGAGACACTCAGCTTTGCAAGTTTAATATCCATGAAAATGAATTGCCACTAGGCAAATTATGAGGGATTCAGAGAAATGATAATGTGAAGAGAACAACACAAAGATAAGTGTGACAGGCTTTTCAAGTGTAAATCTGAAGTTCAGGTTATAAACTGATCTTACAGTTATTTTATAAAGATATTAGTACTTGGTAGATTTAAAATACCAACCTTGTAGGTAGGGTTAATTGATTTGTGTTTCACTTTTTCTGAACCAAATTATATCTAAAAATGTATTATTTCTCAATGTCAATTTTAAATTAAGTATATAAATAGCATATGATATAGAACTCGTGAAGATTTAAGATCTTCCTTTATTTGCTTTAGAAAATTTCATAAATCCTTTAGGAAATATTGTATCAGTGAAGATTCTTTTTTGTGAACTCATATGTGTCTAAATGTGCACTTTTGAAACAAAGTTTTTATTTCCTAGATATGAGTTATGCATTATACATACAAACACAAAACACACACCCACACACACACATTTCTGTTTCTAATAGTAAGAGAGATTAGCTAAGTCACCCATAACCAAAATGCATTAATTAGAAGTACAGGTCAACCATGAGAGTGTAATAAGTCCCTGTGGATTTGAAAGAAATTGCGCACCATCATATAGTAGGAAACTTCAAAATTTCACCATAGATTCTACTTATAAGTGTAGTCTGAATTGTGGGAATGCACACAATTCACATGTGCCATGTGTACTTATACTACCTACCCACTAGTGTTAAAATGGCAAATTAAAATTACAGCTTTACAGATGTAGTATTTCTGTTGACACAGCAAAAGAACTTGGTCTGTCACAAATTAAAATATAGTTTTGTGAAGACATATCACCCCACTCCGCACCACCGCAACCAACAGAAAAAAGAAACAATGGAATCACACAGCATCTAAAAAAGAATAGAAACTCTGAGACTTCTAAACAATAGTGTCCTTCAACTTTAAACAAAAGATGAAAGTAATTTAATTCCAGAATGATAAGACAAGTCATAGCAGATGAATTTCTTTATATTTGAGTAGAAAATAAAATTAGGTATGAAAAGTGGGTGGAATGAGTAAAAAGGCGGCCTAATTGGAGTGACAATCACCCAGCAAAAAAAATTCTTTAAAAGAAGAAATAGAGTGATATTTTAACAGTGTTGTTTTATGATAATTTTGAGTAAGGAAGATAATGAAGGTGGAAAAGAAAGATTAGAGTGGGATCGCACAGAAAAACACAAAGTCAAGGCAAAATTATCCTAGGATTTTGACGTCTTGTGAGATGTGTCTTTTACCACCAAAGGCCCACTTACCTATGGAGAGGCAAAAAAAGCAATTTTCATTACCCTAGCCCATCAAAACCTAACACCAAAACAACCCACTTCCTAGAGCAGGCAAAAACTACATATATTTTAGAAAAGTGCAATGCATGCATGCTCACCTGTTGACTTAAAATTTGCACATGGCTGCTTCAGTGCCCCGAACAAAACTCTGTTTCACATCGCCTTGCGAACTATTTTCTGCTCTCACGTTTAGTGATCATACCTAATAAAAATGCCATTCAACAACTTAATTCTCTTGAAAGAGCTCTCAAAGATTAATGTACCTGCAATAAAAATAAAACTACATGGGCATACCTTAACGAAGTGAGAGGAACACACACAATATAAAGTTTAAGTAGTGGACTCTGAAGATGCCTTTTTTTGAGTGTGCCTTTCTACTTACTATTGAGAATACTTGAGATGTATTAGTATTATCTTATCTCAGATATTTAAAGAGGTTCTTAGGATAAGTTATTTCTCAGGAATTTTTTTCCTTCCTTTGAGGACCATGTAGTCAATTTTTTACTCACTCTTTAGAAAACCCCACATTCACTATTGTGAATTCCAACGTCTTCCATATAGTTCTTTGTTAAAGCTGACAACTGCATGACTCTGATGTGCTTTTATCAAGAGTTCGTTTTGTAGGTGCATAGGTAATATATACAGATTATAGAAGCACAACACAAACCTGGGGGTGGAGCTTCATATCTAGATTTGAATGAAGGACCAAGATGAAGTCTTCCTTTGTAATTTTCTAAGAGAAATTATAAGCAAATCAGTAAAAAATGACATCAGTTCTGAGGAGTGTGTGGGAGCAGTCAGACAAGCAAGAAGATATTTCAAAAGACAGATTCCTTCCTTCTGAAGTGTAGAAATCAACAGGCGCCTGTTCAACGATCTTCCCATCTCTGAAATTTGGATATTCTTATTAGAGGGATGAGAAGTTGTCTGGGGAAAAGTGTTCAAATCCATGCAGTTTTGTTATGAATGGTGGACTATTGAGGAGTACCAGTTGTGGTAGACTCTAAAATATTTTTACTTTGTTTGTTTCACATGTGAAATATGTGGATGTCTGATTATAAAAGTGTCTGCTCCATGCGCATATACATTCTGTGTCCGGAATTTCCAATTCATATCCTGTAGCAATTACAGTTTATGTGCCTAAATATGGTTCATTGCTTATCCGTTTTTAGCAGTTTCTCCTGGCTTTGTGATTATATTCGTAAGAAATACCTCAAGTGCAAATAGTATTGAAAAATATAAGATAATATTAAATGATTGTCTTTTCACTCGCCATTGTGTCCCCAGATGTATCTTCATAGCCTAATACATGCTTGACTATTCAATAATGTATGTTTAAGAAAAATGAATGAATGCTTGAATGAGATATAATTTGGAGTGCATACAAGTCATATAAGGTTTACGTAACTTAGAGTGAGCAGAAAGATCCTGTTTGTTTGGAATATTCACCTCAGAATTCGTTATGCACTTCTTTTTCAGAATCCTATTCACTTAAAGAGATATTTTCCTTTTAAAGAAAAATGCTACTCCAAAACCTCCAATCCTTTTCCCTCAAAAATGGAGCTGATGCAACAGGGAAAATGGCATTGAGAAAGACCCAAGTCATTCTGACAAGTACTTCCCCAAGAGAAAACACTGAATTGATGAATATGTGCATTTAAAACCATTTCCTTTGTTGTCAGTACATTTTCTTGGAATAAAACCAGAGTGGCCTCAATTTACAATATAATGAGATACTAAACAATGGTTTAGTATCTGAAGTCTAGTGTACCATTGTAAACAATGATTTAGTACCAATGTCTAGTGTACCTAGAACAAGATTTTTCTATTGCTTTTCATAATTATTGAAAATTTACTCACTATTGGGTATAAAATGGCTGATTTAAAGGACATTCTTTTGTGAATCAGAAAAAGTGAATATTTAATCATGAGATGCAAATGCTACAAAAAGAAGTTAATCAGAAAAACAATAAACGAATATATTTTTTGCAAATTATAGACATTTAGAAATCCAAAATTATTTGAATATTCCATGAATCTGTGGTCTTGTCAAGTTTAGCCACATTGACTTCTTGTTTCCACTCCTGATGTTTTCTCCAGTGTGAAGGCACGTGTATCAATTTATGTATCTCTGTCTTCTCCTCACCCTCTCACTCACTCTCCCTTAGGGGGAGCATGACTGCCTTGATTGGTGCCATGTAAAAGGAGTAGGTGGGAGTAAATGGCCCAGACTTTCCGGGGAAAATATTTGAAAATATGTTGCAAAGCTAAAGTAATCAAAACAGTATTGTACTGGCATAAATAAATAGGTTGTATACATCTGCCATGTTCTGGGGTTCAGATTTAGTAAGCATAATTGCTGGCATATGCAAGCCAGGTTCTCCATTATCAGATTAAAAATATTTTTATGTACACCTGCATGGTTCTTTGCCTTGTTTTTCAAGTTGTTTAGAACTGAAACAGTAAAGAGAGAATAATTATTGGGCCCTTCACCTGCAACAAAATTTTTTCTGCCAAAACTTAAAAATCATTTTTTTTATTGGGTAAGAACACTTAACATGAGTTTTACCCTCTAACAAATGTTTTAATGTACAAGACAGTATTATTAACTATAGGCATTATGTTGTACAGCAGACCTTGTAGAACTTACTAGTTTTGCATAATTGACACATTATTCCCAATGAACAACAACTTCCCATTTTCCCTTTCCCTCAGCCCCTGGCAACCACCGTTCTACTCTCTGCTTCTGTGAATTCGATTATTTTAGGTATCTCATATAAGTGAAATCATGCAGTATTTGTTCTTCTGTGATTGGCTTATTTCACTTAGCATAATGTCCTCCAAATTCATCCATGTTGTCACATATGGCAGATTTTCCTTCTTTCCTAAGTCTGAATAGTATTCCATTTCTTTATCCATACTTCCATTGAAGGACGCTTTTGTTGTTTCCATGTCTAAGCTATTGTGAATAACGCTGTAGTGAACATGGGAGTGCGGATATCGCTTCAAGATCTTGATTTCATTTCTTTTGGATATATACCCAGAAGCGGAATCGCTGGATCCTATGGTAGCTATAATTTTAATTTTTGAGGAACCTCCACACTATTTTTTCATAGTATCTGCACCATTTAACATTCCCAACAGCAGTGTACAAAGGTTTTAATTTTCTCTACCAGTCCATGTTACTTTAGTTTTTTTGATAAGCCTTTTGACCATTTGTATGTCTTTTAGAGAAATGTCTATTCAGTCCTTTACCCATTTTTTAACTGGGTTTTCTTTTGTGGGGGATGGGAATTGAATTGAAGAAGTTTCTTATTTATTTTGGATATTAACCCCTTATCAGATAGAGGGTTTTCAAATATTTTCTGTCATTCTACAGGTTGCCTTTTCATTGTGTTTACAGTTTCCTTTGCTTTGCAGAAGATTTTTAGTTTGGTATAGGTCCACTTGCCTATTTTTCTTTTGTTTCCTGTGCTTTTGGTGTCATATCCAAGAAACCATTGCCAAGACCAATGCTAATACAGAATTTTGCCTTTGTTTTAGTAGTTTTACAGTTTCAGATCAGTTACATTTATATCTTTAATCCATTTTGAGTTGATATTTGTATATGGTATAAAATAAGGGTCCAATTTCATTGTTTTGCCTGTGGATATCCAGTTTTCCCAGCACCATTTGTTGAACAGACTGTCTAATCATTGTGTGTTCTTGGCTCCCTTATTGAAGATCAGTTAACTGTATATTCATGGGTTTATTGCTGGACTTTCTTCCGTCCCATTAGTCTATATGTCTGTCTTTATGCCAGTACAATACTGTTGTGATTACTTTAGCTTTGTAATGTATTTTCAAATCAGGAACTGTGATGCCTCCAGCTTTGCTTTGCTTTCTCAAGATTGCTGTGGCTATTTTGTGTCTTTTGTGGTTACATATGGATTTGGGGATTGGTTTTTATATTTCTGTGAAAAATGCCATTGGGATTTTGATAGGGATCGCAGTGAGTTTGTAGATCCCTTTGGGTGTTATAGACATTTTAACAACATTAAGTCTTCTGATCCATGAACACAAATGTCTTTCTATACATTCTTGTCTTTGTTAATTTCTGTCATCAATATTTTGCAGTTTTCATTGTACAAGTCTTTCACCTCAAGTTTATTCCTAATATTTTATTGTTTTTGATGCTATTGTAGATAGGATCGTGTTCTTAATTTTCTTTTGGATATTTTGTTGTAGTGTATAGAAATGCAATTGATTTTTGTATGTTGATTTTGTGTCCTGCAACTTTACTGAATTCACTTATTAGCTCTAAGTTTTGTGTGTGTGTGTGTGTGTGTGGTTCTTACCTGTTTTCTACATACATGATCATTTCATCTGCAAAAAAAGATAACTTTATTTTTTCCTTTCCAATTTGGATGTTTTTAATTTTTTTCTTCTTTTGCTTAATTGCTCTTAGGACTTCCTTTACTATGATGAATATTAGTGGAGAGAATAGGCATCCTTGTCTTTTTCCTGATCTTAGAGGAAAAGCTTTCAGTTTTACACTAAGTATGATGTTGTGTGTGGCCTTTATTATGTTGAAGTACACTCCTTCCATACATAGTTTGTTGAGAGTTTTTAATCATGAAGGATGTTGAGTTTTGATTTTGTCAAATGCTTTTTCTACATCTATTGAAATGATCATGTTATTTTTGTTCTTCATTGTGTTAACGTGGTGTATCATATTAATTGATTTTTGTATGTTGAACCATACTTGCATCCCAGTGATAAATTTCACTTGATCATGATGTAGTGCTTCTTTAATATGCTGTTGAATTTGTTTTGCTAGTATTTTATTGAGGATTTTTACATGTCTTCATCAGGGATTTGGGCCTATGTTTTTTTCATTTCTTGTGCTGTCTTTATCTGTCTTTGGTATCAGGGTAATGCTAGCCTCATCAAATGAATTACGTTCTCTCCTGTCCAGTTTTTTGGAAGAGTTTGAGGATTAGCATTCATTCTTCTTTAGATATTTACTAGAGTTCACCAGTGAAACCATCTGATGCTAGCCTTCCTTATTGGGAGGTAAGAGTGATTTTTTAAAAAGAGGAAGAAGAAAACTGTTTTTACAAAATTTTAATCATAACACTATTGCCCACAAATTTTAGCAAATTGCCTTTGATGGGATTTGTACAGATTTTCATCAAACTTTTACAAAACTTCCTTCTTGGTTTTCAAGGAAAAATGCACACAACTATGAATATCTAGCTACACAACTAGATGAATGCTCATCACTGGATTGATATAGTTAAATGAAGTTTACCTTTATATGACTTCCTGGTTTTACATATCACCAAGCCACCACTAGCCCTTTATCATAAAGAATATCTACATAACAACCTATATTCTCATTGTGTGGTTGTCTGGCAGAGCTGATGAAAAGTCTTGCGAAGCATATTCTTTAAATGCTGATGAATGTCTTCTGTGTTCCAGGCACTTGATAAGCTTTCTATACTCATCTACTGAATTAGTGAATGAATAAACTGAACACACTTGTAAAACTATGAGGTTTTTATGGACACTTAGATGTGAGATGAAAATAAATGCATCTCATTAACAGTTTGAAAAACCTCAAAGTGGTGACAACAGAAGTTGCTGTAGTTGTTTGTTTTGTGTTTTCACTTTTGTTTCAGAGTTATCAAATACTGTTATCTTCTATCTCGATGTTTATGTATTCCTAAATTTAAGTGTGAGGGAAGTTTAGTTAGGCTAAAATCTACATGTCACTAAAAAGTTTCAAAAAGTCAAAAGAGTGTATTAAAGTTTACAGTAATGTTGATCCATAATTAGCTTTATATTTTTCTGTTAATTGTTTTCAACTATATGAAGTTTATCGCTTGCCAATTAAAGATAATAGCTCCATAAGTGGAACTCTATATTTTAGCCATTTTGGATATAATTTATCTTATTTTGTGTGTAGTGGGATTAAGTATTTATTCATTTGGCTAGACATAAATCCTGCATAATAATAATTTAATCCTTACTATAATGTTATAAGATAGACACTATTATAATCCCCATTGTACACAAGAGAAATGGAAGCACATAAAAGATTAATAAGTTGCCACACATTACACAACAATAACTTTTGTACCTGGGCTATGAATCCATGCAATGTGGCTCTGGAGTTTGTGATCATAACAGATTGGTATACTCCCTCTCTGAAAAGCTTTTTGTAAATAAATGGTCATGGTCATGGTCATTGGTGAGTGATAATTCCTATCATTTTACTTCCTAACCAATTTGTGGTCCTTTTTGCCATTCTTCAATAGATAATGAAGTATTTGTTTCCAAGAAATGAGAAGCATTTTAATGTTTCATCACTCATGTTCTACAGATTGTTATTTGTGTTTTTACTACTTTATACTATCTCATTCACGAGTGCCCCGTGTGTTTGTCTCTGTGCTATGCATCGAGCAGAACCAGAAGGTTGCCTGAGTTTGATTACCTGAAGAGTAAGGAAGGGCTAAGAGTAAGGGCTAGCTTATTAAAGGCTAAACAAAGTTAAAACAAAACAAAGTGTCATATGTGGAGTCTGATTCCCTGTGGTGCAGGAATAGCAAAATTCGTGAAATTTGTCTTAACGTGGTGGCCTTCATTCTGCTTCTCTATCAATCATTAAACAAATATTTATGGAGCACCCACTCTTCAGTCACTCTACTAAGTGTGGAAATAAAATAGCACAACAAAAGATAGGTGTATCTCCAACCTTCATTGAATCTAACCCACCAGCCATCTCCATGACCTGTCACCCATTCATTCTGGGTTCACTGGTGCTCTGTCTGACATCCCCTGGATACTATTCCTGCTTGCTCTCCACGCAAACACAGTTGCCACACAAACACACACACACACACACACACAAATACACAGGCACATTCAGAGATTATGAACCACTCTACATATCCCATCATGATAGGGCAAAATTTACCTTCTTCAGGAAAAATATAAACTTATCAGATAACATAATTAATTTAAATGTGCTAGTGAAAAGTATTCTAATAGGAGATCTTGGATACTCTCCTTTTTCTAGGTACCAAACGTTTTAATTAAAGGAATGTGGTTTCACATAAAGATGATTGGACCAGGAACCAAAAAAGGAAGTTTAAGCCTGACTTAGTATTTGAGTCACTAATACTGTTAGGATTAAATGAGTCTGTGTATGTAAGGATGGCAGCTTCTCTGGAAGGTAATAGGTATTCAACAAATTGGTTCTTTTATTTAAATGAGACAAAATATATGAAAGTATTTGTAAACCATAAAGTGGTATGTATTCTTTCTTTCTCTCTCTCATATTTGTCTCTCTCTCTCTCTCTCTCTATCAGATTACTGTGATTAGTAATTGGCTTGTCTTGTTGCCTAACTAAAGTGGCTCTGGTAGTGGTAAAATCTGTCACTTATGATGAATTGTCAACATTATAGCAGATTGTGGACCAAACATTTTGGTAGCATGAACTTCATTGGGTCCTAACATTATATTCAATAGAAGAAAATTGGGTTACTTATGTTGAAGATCAATCTTACATTTTTTGTATCTATGTATCTCTATTTCCATGTGTCTCTGATAATCATTCAGAATTACCTTTTGCTTAGTAGGAAATAAAAAAAAATCACTCTCTGACAGAGTGGAACTTCCCTAACGAAGCATTAAATTATAAAATCTAAGTACCAATTTCCTCCTTGGTCGGGAGCATGAAGTTGGAGTCTGGTGAAGTAGAATGAATGATGAACTATGGGTTCCCTCCAGTTTCTGCTATTTGATTCTCTGATACAGTTCCTCTGTTAAAGGGATAGTTACACTCTATCAGTTTATTTATGATGATTGCATGGGTACAGTGTTCATGCCGTTACTTCATTCCTTTTCTTTATTAGCTTCTGACTTTTTTATTATCATGCTTTCCCTTTTTGCTATAAATTAATTATTACCTTGATAGAACTGGGTAAAACTTCTATTAACTGTCATTATTTGACTAGCAGTTATGGAGATTTACTTTTGCTAAAACCCTACCATACTAGACAGCCATAAACTAAGGGACATAGTGCATTAAAGAAAAACCCTTCTCCTTTGTGGCAATTCAGCCCAGAGAAATGTGTATGTTTACAGGTTTATAAAGAAACTTTAGACTGTTTATAAAGGGCCTGTAGATTTTTGTCAATGAGATGTAGCTACCAGGATTTAAACAGAGTTCCACCAATCCACTCCTAGAGAAATGCGTTGCTTTAATTATGCTGTCATCCTTTGACCCATATTATTGTTATGGATTGGCTAAAATACAGTTTAACAAAAGGTCCCAAAAAATTTAGTGATGATCCTATGGATCACAGAGTATTTCCACAAGAGAGTAATTTATTCAAATTTTAGAAACTAGTGTCCAAATTAGTTCAGGTTAACACATACCATAAGGGTGAATAGATAATTCTATAATTTGTGATTTTTAAATAATTTTACTCTAATTCCCTGATGTAAATCATATCATGTCAATACCAGAAAATCTGGATAAAGTGTATCATTTATTTTTCATAATTCCTTGGAAATGGCATACACAGAAATTTGGTTATTTCACAAAGTGTTTTTACATCTCTGTGGCTTGGTCTATGTGTTTCCAATTGCATCTTTGGTTTGATGGTCTGTGTTTCTATAATACTGACTACTAGGTGGCACCCTGAATCTATCATAGGCATTATCTATGGATTACACCATGAGTCTCTTTCTCTGGCATGCCTTCTCCTTACTCTTTTCTAACATACCATTCTTAGTATAATATGCTCCCAAGTGCTTTGTGCATTGTTCTGGTTAGGACTTACTACATTACATGCTGTACATATAATGCTGGTGTATGTAATGGTAGAGTCTACAACTTTACTCTTTATATCCATATTACCTGCAAATGATCTGGCATATACTAGGCCTTCAATATAACTTTGTTGAAAAAAATGAACAACTTTAACTGCCTTTCAAATCTAAGTCCCCCTTAGAAAGTCACACTGAAAGAATGAATATGTGAAAAATTTCTTCCTTATCTAACGATATTAGTTATTAACAATATGTCATGTCCAGGGGCCAGCCCTGTAGCATGGTGGTTAAGTCTGGCATGCTCCACTTCAGCTGCCAGGGTTCGTGGGTTCAGATCCTGGGCATGGACCTATACCACTCCTCAAGCCATGCTGTGTATGTGGCAACCCACATACAGAGTAGAGGAAGATTGGCACAGATGTTAGCTCAGGGAGAATCTTCTTCACCAAGAAAAAATACTATATCATATCCAATGTATGATGCCAAAAAATTAGTTGATTGTTATTCTGTATCACATTGCATTCATAGAATTGTTTAACTATATTATTTCTTTACTAAAATTTAACAGAATATATTTTAGTTTACACAAAAGGAAAATTTTTAATTTAAGTTGAAAACTGTCTAAGGAAAAGCAGTTTTTATATTGCTCATATTATAAAACTAAATTTCCCATATTAAATGTATATGTATTATAGACTCTCTTTAAAAATGTGTTATTGAAAATATAAGTGTGTCTTTGGAATCAAGGGTAGGTTTCTGCCCCAAAACTTAGTTTTGCCCAAGTCCAATTCATTTCTAGTATTATCTTCCTTTTGAACGCATTCCCTTTACTACTGATCACAGGTGAATTTCCTGAAAGAAAAAGTAACATTTCCAATCAGCTAAGACTTAAACAAGAAAAAACATTATTTTTAAGCAAAAATGTACCTTTTGTAATTAAAATATAGGAAATCTTCCAGCAGATGGAAGAGTTCTAGTTTCTCAGTAAAGACAATAAAGGGATTGCTCAATGACTCCCTCTTCTGTTTTTGTTCTTTCTCAATGCACAGCCATCGTAAGTCATTTGAAGCTCAGAATACAGCCCAGAAAAGAAGTCAAGGGGCCGGCCTGGTGGCGCAGCAGTTAAGTGTGCACATTCCCTTTCAGCATCCTGGGGTTCACCGGTTCGGATCCCAGGTGCAGACATGGCACCGCTTGGCAAGCCATGCTGTGGCAGGCATCCCATATATAAAGTAGAGGAAGATGGGCATGGGTGTTAGCTCAGGGCCAGTCTTCCTCAGCAAAAAGAGGAGGATTGGCAGAAGTTAGCTCAGAGCTAATCTTCCTCAAAACAAACAAACAAAAAACAAAACAAACAAACAAAAAAAGAAATCAAGGCTGGGAAATTGATAGGGTGACACGTGGATTCAAAAATTAAATCCTGCCTCCACAACCAGTTTCTCTACATGGAACAGTTATTCAGAACTACAGTCTCTCTCTCAGAATGATCTGACCATTTTATCTTGGATGATGGTATATAATTTAATAATGTGATTCTTCTAGAGACTAACAAGCAACAGTGAAGTGGTAGACTTAGCTCTTGGCTGGACTCCAAGTGTCAGGGAAGTAGAAGATCAACTCTTGCTGCCAGCACCAAACGTCCAAAACAGGTTAGTGATCATTTTAGGTCCAAACCTAACTGTATGGAAAACAGAGAAGAAATAATATAATTAGATTGCTTGTATATAATAAACATAGGGTCTAAGGAAATAGATACACCTGTTTTATAACTTGTGCTAGGACCATCTTTTGCACCTTTTGTAATGTTTAAGCTCTACTGCCTCAGATTAAAACATTTTTATGATAATAAAATAAATGAAAAATGAAGAAACGCATAAAGAATAACTTAACACTCTACCCACCAAATAGATTTCACAACTGCTAACACTTTGCAATATTTACCCAAATCCTTTGCTTTTAATGGAATAAAATAATACAGCAAGAAAATTATAAAGAATAAAATATTATAGATAAAACTAGGAACCTACAGTCCATCTAATGTCTTTTTCTCCTAAACTAATTTCATAAGCAGCCTGAAGTTGAAGTGTATCTGTGCCTTCTAAGTTTTTATGTTGTATATAATAACTATTTAAATGTATGCAAAAATACGTAAATTATGCCATACAGTATCTGTATTTTGGCCATTTGCTTTTTTTTCACTTACCTGCCATTTTGGCAAATCATGCTCTAATTCATTCATGTTATCTGCTTCATAGTGTTGTATGAGTATATCTTCCAGGCTCTTTTTTGTTTTTTAAAGAAATCTTTTATGCTCTTTCTGTTGTTATGCACTCAGTCTAATGAATTGTTATCCTTCTTCCTTCTCCCACAATATCATTTTTAAATTGTGCATATTCTGGCATCACACTGGCTATTCTTGGATTTTTAGCAAGTATTCTTGACTTGACAATACACAAAAGTGGTCAGTAGCTCTATCCTTCACCCAAAACATTCCAGAGATATCAGAATGCTTGAACACCCATCAGCCCCACATGAAATCCCTGCCCTTATTCTGCATCGTGTTATTTTTTATTTTTTATTTTTTGCAGGGAAACATTCACCCTGAGCTAACATCTGTTGCCTATCTTCCTCTTTTGATTTTCCTTCCCAATGCCGCAATACCATAGTTGTATATCCTAGTTGTAATTCATTCTAAATCTTCCATGAGAGCTGCCGACACAGCATGGCAACTGACAGACCGGTGGTGCGGTTCCACAACCAAGAAGCAAACCCAGGCCACGGAAGTGGTGAGAGTGCTGAACTTTTTAACCCCTAGGCCATCAGGGCTGGCTCTTCCACATTGCTTTAATTCTTCCTTCTTTTAACCCACCATTGGAAATTATTGCTGTGGTAATTTTTATAGGTAATGCATATTGAGATTTACCAAAATGTATCGATTTCTTTGCTTAGTTGGTTTTTCCATCCCACTCTCTCCTCCTGAAGTACGTTTATTCCTTCCTTTTTCCATCCTTTACGGTACATTCAACAAAAATAGATGAAGAACACTCTATTTTGTCAGAAAAATCTCCTCATTTTGCCCGGATTCTTGAATGATATTTCAGCTGGATCTAAAATTCAAGAGTCACAGGTGCATTTTTAAGTACTTTGCAAATGTTATTGTATTACATTATCTATTAATGTTGTTGATTAAAAGTCACCTATTAATCATATTGCTGTTCCTCTGTATGTATTCTAACTTTTCTCTCTCTATGTTTTTGATGTTCTGCTACTTTTAGGCTAGGTATTTTCTAAGCATAAGTTTTTCCAATCTAGATTTTGATTGGCTATCCTTCTTCAATCTGAAGATTTAAACTTTAACTCTAGAAGATTCTCCTCCATTAGCGTTTCAATCCTGCCTTCTCTTATTTTAACCATTCTCACATTCTGGAATATATAATATACATGAATTGAAACCTCTCATCCTGTCCTTTATACTTCTTAACCCTCCCTTCTTTTGTTGCTCTTTCTTTACATCTATTTGCTGTAACATGAGTGATCTCAGATAATTTCCAGTTTGCTAATCTTCTAGATTACTAATATTGATGTGCTGGTCAGTCTTTTCATTCAGTGTTATTAGAGTGAATATATTTTTCATTTCTATCTTTTTTCTTTTTCAGTGCTTCCTGATCTTTTGGTGTATTTTTTTATTTTGTTTATTAACATGTTGATGTCTTCTTTATCTTATTTGATCATTTTAAACATGACTCCCATCAGATCGCTCTGTTGTTTTAGATTCAAGGTGCAAATTCAAATTCTTTTATTTGCCGTGTCTATTATCTCTTCCTCATGCTAATTTATTTCCTCATCTGACTGCTAATTTTAGATTGTAAGTGCATTTGACCAGACTGTTTTGTTTCCGTTTGATTATTTGTGCCTTTGTGAGGACCACACACCATGGATTTTTGAAATATATTTCAGAGACATTTACAGTGTAATTTTCCTCCCATAGAGCCTAAATTGAAGAAAACTTCATAGACCCTTCCCTGGACAAATGGGAGGGGCTTTCCTTGTTGCTTTTCTTCATGAATGGAATATGCTCTAACCCTGCCACCTTAAGGCAAATGTTTCTGTTCTAGCTCCACATCTTCTGCCAACTGAAGTCCTTCTCTCCCATGCCCATGTGCTAATTACCACCCCAGTGGTCCATTCTGAGAGTCTACATACAGATGCAGTAGTCCCTCAGCCTCTGCAAGTTAAGCACAATTTGAAAAATTGGTCTCTAAATTCTGTTTCTTGCATCAGGTGATTCTCTTTTTTATGTCTAATTTTTGGAATTTCTAAAACATGCGTATTTCTAAGTTGTTTTATAAAATGTGTAATTCAACATTTCTCTATTTTTGTAGCATGAAAGGCCTCCCTATCAGCTAAGGCTGCGTTGTTGTCAGATGTGCTTCATTACATACTTACGTCTTAGAATCATGTCCATGTCACTGACTAAAATTCTCGTTACTGTGGCAAGGGACATGGTGCAGGTGTCATCTTGAGCCTTAAGAATTGTTTCTGTCACACTTTATGTGTGCATAAGTATTTGTGTTTGTGTGTAGGTTTAGGATGGTAAGTTTTGAGTATTCTTTTTTCCAATATATACAATACATATTTAAACAAATTTTAAATTTAGGTCACTTGTTTGATCAATTATTAATGTAAAACTCTATGACCAGAAATAAGCTCTTAGAAAAATTCCCCAAATACTCATACTAAAATAATGACTTAGAAAATAAGGGTAAGGGTGGAATCATAGTTCTATTTTCTCTTCTTTCATGTTATGTTTTATTACATATTGGGAATAATCCGAATGGCTTTGTGTAATACTTACGTATTGGAAATAATCCAAATGGCTTTGTGTAATACTTACAATAAAGAGGTTTTAGAGATTGAATAAATGTTTCAGCTTTGCTTTCAGCTATTAACCAAACTTGGCAATCATTTATTCTTTTTTTTTTCGTTTTGAGAATTTTGTTTTATTGAAGCATACTCACTTACAAAAACTACTCATTTTGAATATATACAATTTGACATATTTGGGTAATACATACAAATGAAACCATCACCACAATCAAGATAGTAAGCATATCCATCACCCCCAAAAGGGTCCTCATGCCCCCTGTTAATCTCTGCCTCTCCGTCCTCCCTACCCCTCCCACCTGGACCCTAACCAAACACTGATCCGCTTTCTGTTTATAGAATAGTTTGCATCTTCTGGAATATTACATAAATGATATCTTACAGAATGTGCTTTAATATGTATAGGGATATTCAGTTTCTCTGTTTGCAAGTGAATGTTGGTAGTTTGTATCTTTAAAAATATTTGTTATTAAATTTGTTGAATTTGTCGGCATAAAGCTGTTCTTAATATTCTCTTCTTATACATTGAATATGTGTAGAATCTGTAGTAGTGTTACCATGTTCATTCCTGATAATGATAAATTATTTATTTAATTTTTTCCTGCTCTATGTGACTAGAGGTTTATCAATGTGATTATTTTTCTTACATAACCAGCTTTTGGTTTATATGTTGTTTTTCTCTTTTCTAGTTCATCAATTTCCAGTCTGATCTGTATCATTTCCTTTCTTCTGACTACTTTGGGTTTAATGTTCTCCTCCTCTCCTTTTTTCAGGTTCTTTAGTTTAGGGGAAGACTGAAGTCACTGGATTGAGGCCTCTTTTTATTTCTGATATAGGCCTGTAGTGCTATAAAATTCCCCTAAATCTGCTTGCCAACATTCCACAAATTTCTAATTTCCTCTTGATTTCTTTTTTGACTCATGAGTTATTTAGAAGTATTACCTAGGTTGCAACATTTGGGAAATTTCCAGATAACTTTCTCCTACTGAATTATAGTTTGATTTCATCATGGAAAGAGAACATACTTTATATGACTTGAATTTTAAAAATCTATTGAGATATTTTTGTGACCCCTAATATGGCCTATCTTGATCAATGTTTCATGTGCACTTGAAAAGAATGTGTATTATGCTTCTGTTTGCTAGAGTATTCTATAAATGTAAAATTATGTCAACCTGATTGAGAATGTTGTTAAAGTGTTTCATATCCTTAATGATATTTTGTCTACTTATTCTATTATTATTGAGAGATAGCTATTCAAATTCTCCAACTATAATTGTGCATTTGTCTGTTTATCCTTGCAGTTTAGCAGGTTTAGCTTCATGTATTTTGAACCTCTGTTATTAGGTGAAAATAGTTTAGGATTGTTATGTCCTCCTATTAATTGACTGCTTTCTCATTAAGAAATCACCTTCTTTATCTAGGTACATTCTCTGCTCTGAAGTAAGCGTTTTTCTGTTATTAATATAATCACTCCAACTTTCTTTTGATTAGTGTTGTCTAGAATACGTTGCCCATCCTTCTAGTTTTAACCTATGTCTTTATAGTTTGAGTGTATTCTTTCTCACAACATAGAATTGGGCCTTGGTTTCTTATCCAATTTGACTATCTCTGCTTTTTAACAGGGTTTTTAGAACACTTGCTATTGTTGTGATAATTGACATATAGGCACACCTCAGAGATATTGTATTTGGTTCCAGACCACCACAATAAAACAAATATCACAATAAAGCAAGCCACACACACTGTTTGGTTTCCTAGTGCATATAAAAATTCTGTTTCCACTATACTGTAGTCTATTAAGTATGCAATAGCACTACGTCTAAAAACATGGACATACCTATCTGAAAAATACTTTATTGCTGAAAAATACTAACCGTCATCTGAGCATTCGGTGGGTTGTAGTCTTTCTGCTGGTGGAGGGTCTTGTAAAAAAATACCAGTAGCTGTGAGCACAATAAAACATGATCTTGCTTTGCATTTTTCATTTTTCCTATTTGTTCTTTATTCCCCTTTTACTGTTTTTTTTTTTTTTGGCTTTCTTTGGATTAATGGATTCTTTTTTATTGTTCCATTTTGTTTCTTTCATTGACTTATTGGTTATAGCTCATCTTTCCGTTGTTTTAGGATTTGTGATATACAATTTTAACCTGTCACAACTTTAAAGAGGTGTTATATCTCTTAATGTATACTATAAGAACCTTATGATAGTATGCTTCCATTTGTCTTCCCTGGCTCATGTGCTATTTTTGTCTTACATTTTGCTTATACATATGTTATAAATGTCGTGATACATTTATTATTTTTGTTTAAGGAAACAATTATTTTAAAGGACAAATAATAAAAGAATCATATATTTTCCCACCATGTTACCCTTTCTTGTCCTCTTCATTACTTTGTATAGATCCATATTTTCATCTGATATCGTATTCTTCATGCTTGAAGTGCTATTTTTTCCCAACATATCTTGGAGTTTAATTCTGCTGTTAGTGAATTCTTTCAGCTCCTCTGTATCTGAAAAACTCTTATTTTTTTCTTTATTTTTTAAAGATATTTTGAATGCGTATAGAATTCTTGGTTGATTTTTTTCCCCATTGCTGTGAAGATCTTGCTTCACTGTCTTCTGTCTTGCATAGTTTTGGTAAGAACTGTGCTGTCATGTACAACACATCTTTTCCTCTGTATGCAATGTGTCATTTTTCTCAGGCTTCTTTTAAAATTTTTCTTTATCACTAGTTTCAAGCAATTTGTTGGTGATGTGCCTTAGTGAAGTTTTCTTCATGTTTCTTGTGCTTGCGTTTCATTGATTTTCTTGGATCTATGGGTTTATAGTTTTATAATATTTGGAAATTTTTCTTCCATCATTTCTTCAAATAGTTTTTTCTTCCTCCCATTCCTCTGTTTTGAAGATTCCACTTACAGTTATATTAGGGAACTTGAAGTTCTTCCCGAGCTCCCTTATCCTTTTTTATTACTGTAAATTCTTTCTTTGTGTGTTTCATTTCAGATAATTTCTATTGCCATGTCTTTAAATATTGATCTTTTCTTCTGCAAAGCCTAGTCTACTGATAATCCCATTTAGAGTATTTTTCACGTCAGATATTATAGTATAATACTTTTCTATCCTTTACTTAACTTACTGAACATATGAAATATAGTTATAATAACTCAGTGAGCTTGTCTGGTAATTCTAAACTGTGTTATTCTGGGTAAGTTTCGATTGATATAATTTTTCTTCATTATGGTTCTTATTTCCCATTTTTGCATGACAGGTGTTCTTTGATTGGATGCCAACACTGTGAATTTTATGTTATTGTTTGCTTGATATTTTTAATCTTATAAATATCCTTGTGCTTTGTTCTTGGAGGCACTTTTATTACTTGGAAAGGATTTTATCATTAGGGTCTTACTTTTAAAGTCTGTTAGGCAAACAAGAGCAATGTTCAATTGCACGCAAATTATTCCCCACCACTAAGTCACAACTCTTCTGGGTGTTCAACCAAATGCCTGTGAATTATGAGATTTCACGTCTGGCTAGTGAAAACAGTCATTCTTCCGTGTGAGTTATATGCATGCCAAGTACTGCTCCCTTTAATTTTTTCAGATGGCTCTTTCCTCTGCTTTGGGTGGTTTCCTCAAATGTCTATACTGATCAGTATATTGCTGAATACTTAAGGAGGACCCTCTAAAAATATGCGGGTGTCTTTCTCTGTGAAATTCTCTCCTCTCTGGTACTGTCTTGCAAACTCTAACTGCCTTAGAAACCCCAGTCTCATAGCTGTGTCTCCTCAACTCAGGGAATTTGCAGAGCTCTGCCTCGGTTTACCCTCCCTGAGCCACAGCTGGAAACTCTGTAAGGCAGGAAGCTGATGCAATGGAGTCCACTCCTTTGTTTGCCAGGGGCCTACATCTCATCTTAAAGACAGTTCTTTATTATATCCTGTCTGGTTATTTGCTTGTTGCATAAATCCAATCTCTTTTACTCCATCTTGATCAAAAATGTAAATCCTCATTTATTGCTTTGAAATATAATAAAAACTAGGATAAATGTTGCCTTAGTCCTAAAATCTCCTTGCATATAAAGTGTTAACATTGTAATGTATAGATTCTGACGATATCCTTCAGCCATTTCCTCCAAAAAGAATCGTAATTGTTATGGTTTTCAGTAACACTTAAATAAAACTTCAATGAAGAAAAATAGGTGATGAATTAAAAAAGAATTTAAAAACAATTTGTAAATTTTCATGGTAATAATCATTTAGTACATATAGTGCTATAATACTATTTTAGTTTTTCTAGATGACAGTTGATGAATTTCTTTTAACAAAGAAAGCAGTTTTACAAAATATATGGTCTTTTTATCAAGGCAAAAGATTACAATATTATTTCTACAAAATTTGGAAATATGTAAACATTAATTTAAAAAAAGAATTATTGCAATATTGATAAGAAATTTATTTTCATAACTTATTTTTCTCTAATGGGTTAAATATACTATGAGTGAAGTATAATATATAGTTAATGCCCTTTTTTAATATTAACTATGAAGGTCAAAGCAGAAAACATTCTTTGTTCTGCTACTTATGTGCTAATGAATCTCTCTTAAATATTTTAAGCTTTTGCCTAAAAATCTTTGTATCATATTTCTTTGCCTTTTAAAAAATTTACTTTTTAAAAAAAATTTTTCTTTTGGGGCTGGCCCCGTGGCTGAGTGGTTAAGTTCACGTCCTCTGCTTCTGTGGCCCAGGGTTTCGCTGGTTCGGATCCTGGGTGCAGACTACGCTGCTGAGCCATGCTGCGACGGCATCTCACATAACAGACCTAGACGGACCTGCAATTAGAATATACAACTATTTACTGGGAGTCTTTGGGGAGAAGAAGAACAAAAATATTGGCAACAGAAGTTAGCTCAGGGCCAAAGTAATTTGTTTTTTTCTTGGGTAATATTGGTTTATAATATTACATAAATTTCAGGTATACATCAATGTATTTTGATTTCCATGTAGACTACGTCACGTTCACCACCCAAAGACTAATTACCATCCATCACCACACACATGTGCCTTGTCACCCCTTAACACTGAGTTTGGTTACAAGCATGAGTGAAATTTTAATCATAATGTTATTTTTCTTAGGAACAAAGTACTCCTGAGTATCGAAATATACATAATTTATCTGGAGCAACTTTGAGAACATAGATCTCAGTGGAAGAGAAGCCCAGCAGCTGATACACACTAAAATGTTTTTTTTACATGTAAATCATTTTATATCTGTAGTCTGTTTCTGGTAGGATACCTACATAGCAAACTGATAGCTGGTTTCATTTGGGAGGGGGGATTTTACCTTGTAAATGTGTTATTTTGACAATAACTTTTTAAAAAGTAAATTTTAAGGGAACAAGGAATGTATTGATCCACAGGATGAAGTTAGTAACTGCTAGCGTCTAGGTGGTCATTTTAAAAAACATTGAGGTCACATTGGTTTATAATACTATGTAGATTTTTGTGTGCATTGTTATAATTCAAGTTCTGTATATACTACATCATGTTCACCACCAAAAATCTTGTTTCCATCGGTCACTGTACAAAACCCATTTTACTTGCTTTGCCCTTCTGCCACCACCTCCTCCCTGTGGTAGCCACCAATCTGTTCTCCATATCTATGTGTCTGTTTTATCTTCAACATATGAGTGAGATCATACGATATTTATCTTTCTCTATTGACTTATTTCACTTAGCATAATACTCTCAAGGTACACTCATGTTGTTGCAAATAGCAGGATTTCATCTTTTTTATGGCTGAATACTATTCCACTGTGTATGTCTATCACATCTTTTTTATCCATTCATCCATCCATGGGCACTTAGGTTGTTTCCATGTCTTGGCTATTGTGAATAATGCTGAAATGCACGTGGGGTGCATATATCTTTTTAAATTAGCGTGCTCATGCTCTTTGAATAAATATGCAGAAGTGGAATAGCTGGATCATATAGTTGTTCTATTCTTAATTTTTTGAGGAGACTCCATACCATTTTGCATCATGGCTGCATCAATTTACATTCCCAACAGCAGTGTACAAGAGTTCCCTTTTCTCCACATCCTCTTGAAACTTATTTCTTGTCTTTTTAATTACAGCCATTCTGACAGGAATGAGGTGACATTTCACTGTGATTTTGATTTCCTTTTCCCTAAAAATTAGTGATGTTGAACACCTTTTCATATGCCTGTTGGCCATCTGTATATCTTCTTTGTAAAAATGTCTGTTCAGATCTTTTGCCCATTTTTATTTTTTTGGTAGGAAGATTGGCCCTGAGCTAATATCTGTTGTCAACCTTCCTCTTTTTGCTTGAGGAAGATTAGCCCTGAGCTAACATCTATGCCAGTCTGCCTCTATTTTATGTGGGATACCACCACAGTGTGGCTCCACAAGCAATGCTAGGTCGGCACCTGGGATCGAAACCTGTGAACCCCAGGCTACCAAAGCAGAGTGCAGGAACTGAACCACTATGCCACTGAGCTGGCTCACCTTTGCCCATTTTTTAATCAGTTTAGTTTTTTTTTGTTGTTGAGTTATATGAGTTCTTTATATATTTTGTATATTAACCTTTATTGGTTGTATTGTGAATATCTTCTCACCTTCAGTAGGTTATCTTTTCATTTTGTTGATGGTTTCCTTTCCCATGCAGAAGGTTTTTAGTTTGATGGAGTCCCATTTGTTTATTTTTGCTTTTGTTTCTCATGCCTGAGGAGACATATTCCAAAAAGATACTGCTAAGACTGATGTCAAAGAACATACTGCCTATATTTTCTTCTAGGAGTTTTATGGTTTCAGGTCTTACATGTAAGTCTTTAATCTATTTTGAGTTAATTTTTGTGTATGGTGTATGATAGTGGTCAAGTTTTATTCTTTTGCATTGTCTTCTTTAGATGAATGGTAGAATTTATCAGAGAAGCTGTCTGGTCCTGGACGTTTGCTTTTGGGAGCTTGTTAATTACTGGTTCAATCTCCTTATTAGTGATTGTTTATTCAGATTCTCTATTTCTTCTTGATTCAGTTTTGGAAGGTTGTGTGGTTCTAAGAATTTATCCATTTCTTCTAGATTATCCAGTTTATTGCTGTATAGCTTTTCATAGTAGTTTCTTATAATCCTTTATATTTCTGTGGTATGTGTTGTAACTTTATGATTTTATTTGAGCCTTCTCTCTTTTTTTCTTAGCTGGTCTAATTAAGATTTGGAAATTTTGTTTATCTTTTCAAAGAACCAGCTCTGAGTTTCACTGATTGTTTCTATTGTCTTTTTAGTCTCTGTTCCATTTATTTCTGCTCTGATTCTTATTATTTCCTTTCTTCTACTGACTTTAGGCCTTGTTTGTTCTTATTTTTCTGGTTCATTGAGGTGTAATGTTTTATTGTTTATTTGATATTTTTCTTGTTTATGGATGAAAGTCTGTATTGCTATAAACTTCCCTCTTAGTACCACTGTTGTTGCATCCGTATATTTTGGTATGTTTTATTTTCATTGTCTTTTGTTTCCAGGTATTTTTTAATGTCTCTTTTGATTTATTCATTGATCCAGTAGTTGTTCAGTAGGATGTTGTTTAGTCTCCACATATTTGTGACTTTTCCAGCTTTTTTATTGTAGTAGATTTCTAGTTTTATACTGTTGTAGCTGGAAAAGATGCTTGATATGATTTCAATCTCCTTCGAGATGTTGAGACTTGTTTTGTTTCACAACATATAATCTATCCTTGAGAATGTCCCATGTGCACTTGAGAAGAAAGAGTATTCTCTTGCTTTGGGGTAGAATGTTCTATATATATCAATTAATCTATCTGGTCTAATGTTTCATTTAAGGTCTATGTTTTCCTGTTGACTTTCTGTCTAGATGATCTATTCATTGTTGTAAGTGGAGTATTAAAGTCCCCTACTGTTATTCTGTTGCTGTCAATTTTTCCCTTTAGGTCTACTAATAATTGCTTTATATATTTTGTTGCTCCTATATTAGGTGTGTAAATATTTATGTTTTATGTCTTGATGGATTCTCCCTTTTATCATTATATAATGTCCATCTTTTTCTTTTGTCTTTTTTGACTTGAAGACTATTTTGTCTGACTTATGTATGTCTACGCTCACTTTCTTTTGGATGCCATTTTCTTGGAGTATTATCTTCCTTCCCTTCACTTTGAGCCTATGTTTGTCTTTAGAATTGAAATGCATCTCCTGTAGGCAGCATATTGTTGGGTCTTGTTTTTTAATCTATCCTAGCATGCTGTATTTTTTGATTTGTGAATTCTATCCATTTATACTTAGGGTGATTATTGATATGTAAGGACTCACTACTGCCATTTTATCTTTTGTTCTCTGGTTGCTCTATATTTCCATTTTTTTCTGTTTTTTTTTTGTGTGTCTCTGACTGCCATTTCAGTTTGCTGGTATTCTATGATGTTTTATTCAGTTTCCTTTTTTTTATTGTTGCATATCTCTCCTCTGAATTTAGGTTTGTGGTTACTATGAGGTTTTGATAAAAGGTCTCATAGATGAGATAGTCCTTTTTCTACTGATAGCATCTTATCTTTATTTGCCTGTATGGGTTCTGTTTTTTTCTCTTCTCCTTTTATGTTTTTGTTGTCACAAATGACCGTTTTTATATTGTGAGTTTGCTACCAAATTTTATTGGTTATAGTTATTTTTAATACTTCCTCTCCCTTTATTTTATACTTAAGTGTTTACCCACCTATTTTGATATAGAGCTGCAATTTTCTGATTCTGTCTATCTATCACCTTTCTCAAAACTTTGTGTACCTTTGCCTTTTCATTTCTGGTAGATGAGCTCCTATCAACATATCTTGTAAGGCAAATCGAGTGGCAATGAACTGCTATTGCTTTTGTTTGTCTGTGAAAACCTTTATTTCTCCTCCATATATGAAAGATATCTTTGCTGGATATAGTATTCCTAGCTAACAGTTTTTATCTTTCAGTATTTTGAATATATCATTGTGTTTTCTTCTAGCCTGTAGAGTTTCCATGGAGAAATCTGCTGATACCTTAATGGGGGTTCCCTTGTAGGTTATTGTTTTTCCCTCCTGGCTATCTTTAATATTCTTTCTTTGTCTTTGACTTTTGACAGTGTTAGGATCATGAGTCTTGGAGGTCTCTTTGTGTTGAGATAATTGGATGTTCTAGTAACTTAATGGATTTGTATATCCAGTTCTTTTCCCAAGTTTGGGAAATTCTCAGCTATTATTTCTTTAAATAAGCTCTGTGCTCCTTTCTCTCTCTCTTCTCCTTCTGAGATACCCATTATGCTTATGTCTCCCTTTCTAATGGAGCTGGATATTTCTCATAGAATTTGTACATTTTAAAAAAATCTTTGAACAGAAGTATTGCTTCTCTACATTAATTTTATTCTTGAGCTTGTTAAACTGCCTTTTTGAGTTTTCTTGTAGCTCATTGAATTTTTTCATGACAGCTACTTTGATTTTTTTATCAGTTAAATCACAGTCGTCCATGACTTTATGTTTGGATTCTGGAGAACTGTTATTTTCTTTTTGTGATGCCATCTTACCATACCTTTCTGTGGTGCTTGATGAGTTATTCCTCTACTGGTGCATTTGTTATAGCCAATGCTTTTCTTATTTGGGTATAGCTTTATTTGCTTTCATTCTAGCCATTCAGCTAATTGGTGATTTGAATCCTTTCTTTTGTTTTTCATTAGGCATAGCACCAGATTTTGGTTTCTCTCACCTGAGCTGCGTCAGGCTATATTTGAGGCTTGGCACTTTCCAAGTTTCACCACCTCTATTAAGGGTGTCAAAAGTATCCTTGTTGTCATTGCTTCTGCTTCCAGGGGTCACTGATGTCTTACTGTTACCAGTGCCACTGTGGTCACTGGCTTTGCTACCAGGGGCACAGGATGGGAGTGTCCCCACCACATCCAGGATCATATGGCTAAGGACCTCTGCCATTGTGGTGGCAGGGAGAGGAAGTTGTGGAGGGAGCAGATTCATGAGACACCACTTTTACTATTGCTTGATTCCTTGTGGCCACAGGCCCAACTGTGGTTAGGAGGCCTGAGTCATGGGCGTGCCTCCACTACCAGGCTCTTCAGGGCTGAGGGAAGCTGACTTGGCCACGGTTGCTGGGGGCCAGGATCATGGACACTGCCTTCACTGTTACATTGTTTTACCTCCTCTGTGTGCTCTATTCCACCCGCCTTTGTATTTACTGATGTGTAGATCTCCCTGGCATCTTGATGTGTTGGGAAAAGTAGCCTTTGTGTAGTTGTGAATGTTTTACTCCTTGTAGATTGAATGGGAGAGGCAAAGGGGGCATCTCACACTACAATGATGATGACGTCCTAAAATGGTTATTTTTTAAGGAACCTCTATACTGTTTTCTATAGTAGCTGTAGTAATTTACATTCCCACCAACAATGCACAAGGGTTCTCTTTTCTCTGCATCCTCACCAACGCTTGTTAGCTCTTGGCTTTTGATGATAGTCATTCTAACAGATGTGAGGTGATATCTCATTGTGGTTTTGATTAGCATTTCCCTGATGACTAGTGATGTCAAGTACCTTTTAATGTACCTGTTGGCCATTTGTATGTCTTCCGGGTATGTAGCCAAAGAAATGAAAACAAGGTCTCAAAGAGATAGCTGCACTCCCCTGTTCATGTAGCTTTATTCACAATTGCCAAGGTATGGAAACTGAGTGTCCTTCAGCAGATGAATGGGTAAAGTTGTGGGATATAGATATAGATATTAGTATAGTAATAGAGACAGAGATAGAGATAGAAGTATGTGGGAATTTTATTCATCCATGAAAAAAAAGAAGGATATCCTGTCATTTGTGATAACGTGGATCGACATTGAGGGCATTATGCTAAGTGAAATAAGTCAGACCAAGAAAGATAAATACTGCGTGATCTCACTTACACGTGGAATCCAAAAACATTGAACTCATAGAAAACTAACAGAGGAATGGTGATTACCAGGTCCTGAGAGGTGGGGAAAATGGGGAGATGTTGGTTAAAGGTTACAAACTTCCATTATAAATAATATGAATACATTCTGGGAATCTAATGTGCAGCATGATGATTATAGTTAATGATAGTGTATTAGAAACTTGAAATTTGCTAAGATAGTACATCTTAAATGTTCTCACTACAAAAATGAAAATGAATCAGTAATTATGTGACATGATAGTGATAGAGGTGTTAGCTAACACTATGGTAGTAATCATTTTGCAATTAAGTATATCAAATCAACACTTTGTACACGTTAAACTTAAACAATGTTATATGTCAATTATAGCTCAGTAATGCTGGACAAAAATGGTATTGCACAATACAGTACAAAAATGCCTACATTGTTTCCTTCTTTTTGCTTACCTCCGTAAAAGAAGAATTTTTATAGAAAACAAACATTTCTCATCACATTATTATCTTCCCTATTAAATGGACAATTTAACATCAAAAAGTACATTTTTCACATATGAAATAAATTTCATATTTTCAATGCATACCAAAAGATTTTGCTTCTAAGCAGTAATTTAGACTGTAGGAGCTCTGTATTTAAACCGAATAAAATTTATGGAGAATTTTTTCCTACTCATCCACAAGAGTCCCAAACCAGGTAATTTAAAGGTAGGGATTGGTTAGTAACTCTGATTATGAGTCTTTTTTCATAAATACATACAGTTATGATGAAATAATCATTGGCATTTAAACGAATGGTAATTCTGTATTGTTAAGGCCTTATTAAAAAAAGAATGCTTGTAATTTTTCAGGAAAAATGTCTAAGAGAAAATTAGCTGGACAGATCTCTTTTATTTTAATAAATTATCAAAAATAGCTTGAAGAGTACTTCATGACTATTTAATGAGAAAAAAATTAGCTCAGGTCCAGTCTTGACTACTTTGTACTTCATTAGGAGGCCTTCATAATTCTCTGGACCTTGCACTATGCACTATAGATTCTGTTTTCGACTGTAAGGTAATCATCCTTTAATTTTATATTCACTGTAATTACTTGTATAGAAGGTAATAGTTGTCTTTTGGAGCATAATATCTTATTTTTGTTCTTGATTATTATAAAATCAGTTGAGAGTAGGAGATTCCTCCTGTGCTCACTGATTGCAGTTAGAAGTTGCGCTATGTTAGGGGCCGGCCCGGTGGCACAGCGGTTAAGTTCGCACGTTCCGCTTCTCAGCGGCCCAGGGTTCTCCAGTTCGGATCCCGGGTGCGGACATGGCACCGCTTGGCGCGCCATGCTGTGGTAGGCGTCCCATATATAAAAAGTAGAGGAAGATGGGCACAGATGTTAGCTCAGGGCCAGGCTTCCTCAGCGAAAAAGAGGAGGACTGGCAGTAGTTAGCTCAGGCATAATCTTCCTCAAAAAATAAATAAATAAATAAATAAGAGAAAAAAAAGAGAAGTTGTGCTACGATAACAGTACAGTGTATGGATAGTGGTATCATATCAATAAAAGAAGTGGCATTCCAAAAAATTACAACATCTTCACCTTCAAATTCTCTGTCCAAACCACAGTTATTCTCTGAATGGTTTGCAGCCTTAGTTGCAGCAATTCCATATAGATTCTACTCTTAACGTTCTTACTTCAAGGGATTTTTTCCCAAGGCTCAGGCTCCTATCTTGTTATAAGACATTCTTGTCTCCTCCTTTTTTATGGCCTCAAGTTTCCTCTCTTCTAAACAGGGCCACTTTTTGACATTCCAGGCAAAATGAACTATGAAATGAAATTCAGCTCTCTATAAAAAGAGTAAATAAATATGAATTTCTAACCCATAATTACTTTATCAAGGTATTGAAGAGATCTCATTAGTGCATTATTCCACTTATGTCCAATTCCTATTCATGGATACTGGGATAAAATAAATCTAAATTTCACTCAATCTATTATACAGTGGTTTTGCTAATATAGATATAAGCAGCGTAAAAAGTATATGTGATATCTTCCTATGTTTATCACCTAAATCCATTAATATTGTAAGATTGTCTTAAAAACAACCAAGTTATTAGATGTGATTTTCTGTTTTATTTAAACAGTTTTCTCCAGGAAAGATAGACCACTAAAAAATTCTCATGGTCTCTCTTCCTGACTTTATAAAAATAAGTTGTACTATTTCTACAATTCCTCTTAGTTTTCAGGTTACCCCAAAATGTGTAAGTACTTTGTTTAAGAATAAAATATTCATTAGAATATTATGCCTTGAGCCATCTTTGTTTTGAAACCCATAAACTCATCCAGTTGGAATTTATTTCTTTTTTATCTTAATTTTTACATATTTATTTTGTATTTTACCTTAATATACGTCTGCGTGTCTTGCTCCTCAATTATACTATAAGATCCCAAGGAGAGGCTTTTCTTTGTCTCCTTGATTTATTTCTATAACATCAGAGTACCTGGAACAACATAAGTATATATTTGTTGGATGTGAATTATCAGATATATTAAAAGGTAAGTGTATGCAATAGATGATTCCTATATGTTAAAGTATACAAAGTTAATCTTATCAAGAAGCTTGATCAAAATTAGGGGAAAAAGATTTTAATAAGTTAATCAGGAGACTACGGAGACAGAATGTGTAATGTAAAAGTGTTTGCTAGTTAGATGGAGGTAAACGTTGCTTAGCAAATAGAGCAATAGAAATTTTGTCTTTTAAGAATTAGATCCTCGGGCCGGCCCCTTGGCCGAGTGATTAAGTTCGCTCGCTCTGCTGCGGTGGCCCAGGGTTTCACTGGTTTGGATCCTGGGCGCAGATATGGCACCACTCATCAGGCCATGTTGAGGCGGCATCCCACATGCCACAACTAGAATGACCTGCAACTAAGATATACAACTATGTTCCGGGGGGATTTGGGGCAATAAAGCAGAAAAACAAAAAAAAGATTGGCAACAGTTGTTACCTCAGGTGCCAATCTTAAAAATTAGATCCTCATAGACAGATGTTTCACTATTAAACAATTTCCATATCTGTTTCTTTGTCTTTCTTTCCTTTCTTCTAATCCACATCCATCCATCCATTCATCCAGTCAGTCAGCCAGCAAATATTTATTAAGAATGTACTCGTTGTTAGGAACTATTTTATGTGCTAGAGACGGAGCTCAGATAAATATTCCTGCCCATATGGAGCTTATATTCTATTGAGGATATAAGGCAGGGATTTAGGGGTAGTTAGCCATCACTGAGAAGGTCAGAATGGCTGGAATAAGCAAAAGGTTAATAGGAGATGAGGTCTCAGAGGGAATGGGGATGAGGGAGCACAATCTTTCCACCATTGTAAAGAGGTGGCTTTGACTCAAAATGAGATGGGAAGTATCGGAGAGTTTGAGCAGAGGGCTTACAACATCTGAGTTACTTTTGAACAGGATCATCCTGGTGGCTGGACTGAGAAGAGGCTCTCGGGGTACAACTATCAAAGCAGGTACCAAATTTTAGGAAACCCTTGTCGTAATCCAGTGTAGAGGTAACAGTGAATTGGTCCAGGGTATTAGCAGTTCAGTCAGTGAAAGGGATCATATTCTGAATATATTTTGAAGGCAGAGGTAGCAATATTTTCTGATAAATTGCTTATGGAGTGTGAGAGCAAAAGGAGAAGTGAAGAATGACTCTAAGCTTTTTCTAGCAACTTTCGGTGGAATAGAAATGTCCTTAACTGAGAGACTGGTCAATACTATTTACTTCCATTCCTTTTCATTCATTCTCTTAGACCTTGCAGTTCGATTCTATGCCAAACACTAAAAATAAATTGGACCTCCAAACGTCTTTCTGCTTGCCTACCCTGCAGCATTTTATTACTTTGATCTGTTAGGAAACCCTTTTTTACCCTTAACTTCCAGATCACTTGTTATTATCCTTGTTTGGCCTAAAGGCTTTGCTGTACATTTCTTTCTCACTCCCTGTTTGTGATTCTGCTTCCGCTGAGTTTGGTATACAAAAAGTAATTGACAAAGCTATGTAACTATTAACAAATAAGGATATTGTAACTTAAATATTAACTGGATGTGGTTTATTTTATTTTTCCCTAGGAAGTATATTGTCATTAGTATGATTAAATATATAAAAGTAAATATATTTTGGTCAAGTGATGAAATTATATATTAGTCAAGCAATATAAATGTGCCTTCAGAAATTCTTAGCCTTATTCAAGAAATTTCACAATAGCATTTAAGAGGATTGAGCATACTGCAATAGAATAGAGCAGATTAATAGAAAATGTTTATCACTTTTTGTAAAATAATTTTATTTAAACATATAGAATTTCTGAAATGATTTCAGATTTATCATGAATAGTCACCTTTATATGACTGCCATATGTATTCATATCTCTGAAAATCTTATTTCACACAACTTATAAATATTGTCTATTATTGTTTCAAATTCAAATTATTACTTTAGTTATGTCTATCTTGTGGCACCTCTGTTTATTATACTTCACACTCAGGGGGCAGCAACTCATTTTTAAGATGTACAAGTTTCATGATTTATTGCTACACTTTGATACTTTCTCAATTGTTCAAACGTTCCACACTTATTCTTTGTGAATATGTGTTGCTCTTAAGGGGGTTGAACGCCTTTGCAAACCCTTAATGTAATGCTTTATCATGATCCGATGTGATTATATTGTGTAATGCAATCTTAGCTTATATTTTTACACTCCTTGAGCTTTTAACAACCTATATCCTATAGCAAATGAGAAATATTTCATGCTTTACGCAGTGTGATTATGAAAAGGAAGATAAGATTTTTATCCAGAAAATTTTAAGGTCAGATTAAATACTTCTTTAAGATTCTGCTGTGTGTGTGTAAGATGGCTATTTTTTAAAGGGAATTATTTATACTCATTTGACTGAGAGAAATGTATATTCTCATACCATTTGCTTTCTACCTAAAATACCTTTCTAATGAATGTTTATTATCTATTTTTGTTTTTGTCCTTCAACCAGAGATAACAATAATTCCTTTGACTTTCTCTTTTAAACTTTGGAAAGGATGATATAGAATTATAAATATATTTATATATAAAGATAGTTCCTTTATTTTTACTTTTGGAAGTAGAAACATTGGGAGTCAATTATTCCCTGATTGTGTTGAACTATATGTCTTTCAGAGGCTGTTTTATCAAAGACCTGGGTACACTAATGACAATCAAATGCTACTTGTTAATCGGTTTATTTTACATATGAAATACATGCATGCAAGGTGTCAAGATTTATTGAGAATTACTTAAGAAATTAGACTATTATACCACCTTCAGAATCTTTTAATTTTCAGTACTTCATTATACAAAATATATTTTTTAAGAAAATTTCTAGTGGTGGTAATATTATAAAACAAATTGCAATTTTTACATTTTTTAAGTGACATTCTTCATAGATTATGGCTGTCAATAGTCACAAAGATGGTGTTATTACCTGTTGGGGCCAATTCTCCATGGGGTTTCTACATGTCTTGTGACAGCTTTTGTCCTTGACTCTCTTTTAAGGATGTTTCTGAAGCAAACAGACTTACAGGAGAGAAATAGTGTCTCCCTCCAGGGCAAAAGACAAATTTGTTTGAGTTCAGTAAACCAAGATAAACTCTCCCTCTGGGGAAAATGTTGGGCAGGTTTGCTGGAAGCTGTTTTATAAGATTAGGCATTCAAGGATCCTCCACTGTGAAATAAACCCACTTCCCAGCATCCCCCTGGACCATTCAGCATCACCCCCGTGGTTCTTGGGGTGGAAGGGAACTGAGGAGAATATGAAGCTCATGAAGTGAGTAATAAAGTTCTTTGTCTCTGACCTAAGAGTCTGGTGTCTGTTGCCAGCCTTTATGAAAGTGTGGCATGCTGAAATATTAGTTTTCCAGTAGGATAAAATCTAGACGCTTGACTGTTCTTGACATGACCATCATTGCACAGAAGAAATAACATTCTCAGGGAGAGTAAAAAACTAGCCCAAGGCCCTAGAAACCATTACTGACAGAGATAGAACTTGAACTCTGGTTCTAGGCTTGTGTCATAATATGATGCTTCTTCTCGAGAGTGGGCTTTCAGCCCACGATGTTAAGTTTGTGATCTCCTAGGAAGTGACTGAAGCTGAACATAGCCAGGCCTCTTTCTAGCAGCTCATTTTAGTAGTGAAGACTTAATCAGGCGCAAATAAAATAATCTGTATTTATTAAGATTCAGTTACATCTTCAATAGAGCTAACATAATAGGAATATCTTTTAAAAAAATTATTGTAATTATTGTTTCAGATTTTTGTAGCTTTAGTTTTAAAATCATATTTTGATTTTAAAAAGCCTGTTCCCGGAATTTGCAAAGATCAAGGAATAATATTGAAATAGTAATAAAAAACTCATTTCACCACTGCTTTTTTCTCACAAAATGCTTCCCCTCTCTCTTTCTGTGGTACACACAGATGCACACACATACATACACTCACACTCACACACATGGTTGCATTTTCTGAAGGCTTTTAGGAGAGAATCATGTCACATAGTAGACTATCCCTAGTACTTCTACTAGTTTTTGTTAAGGATTTAGTATTCTTACCATCAAAAACTAGAATTATTTCATTGTTGGGAAAGCTGTTTTTGAGAAGCACCAGTATGCAATATAAATTATAGATCAAGAGTCTGGAAACTGAGCTCTCTTCTCACCTGTGTCACTAGCTGTATGACCATTATCATATCCCTTAACTTTGTTGCTTCTTACTTTGTTGTGCTGGGGAAAAATCGATGATTACTTTCAATAATTTTAAAGGACCTGTCCAATTCTAACAGTTGAAGCTTCCTTATTCTGTGTGAGAACTATAAAAACTTTCAAAAGTAACATAGATCTAATTATCATAATACATTACTTCATACATACTTTGAATACAAGAAACATTAGCTGTTATATTTTGTCTGTTTAATGCATTGTCTGTGCTCTACATATATTCATAATAGTAATAATATTTCATTGCTATTTTCATAAAATATAATGAAACTCCATTATATTTTAATACTGAAATTTCATAGTAATCTGATTTATAAATAACCTAATAGATAATAGGCATATGTAATTCAGTGTATAGTTTATGGGCTGAATTTAAATGTTTCAATTTGGCTACATTTTATATCATCCTGTGTAGCTCAGTACATCTCTTGGCATACTATAGTGATGATAGTACTATGAAAATTGTGTTTTTCTTGCTATTATTGCTATTCTAGAGGCTGTGAATAAATTTTAACATGAAAATTTATTTAATCTTAAAAACGTGAAGGTAAGTGAAATACTCGTGCCCCTGCTTATGTGTCCATGTAGCCTTTATTTGGGGCATTCAGTTGTTCATTGTAAGGATGAAGAGTTTTTATATTTCTTGCACAAGAATATTTCTCTTTTTTTTGGTAGATAGATATGATGTGAAATTTGAGATGTGATCACAGGAGTTCGTTTAGCAATACCATTTTTATACAGGTGTCGCTCCTTTCAGCCTATTGGTTTATGTACTGAGGTTGTTACAGTGGCATGTTATTGAGTGACAAGTAAGAATTAAGTTAGAGTAACTTCTGACTTTCATACAAACCTTAAGTATTTTATCAGCATTAGTGAATATTTTTGTTAAGGAAAAAATTAGTACTCATTCTAAAATTTAATTTGTATGTTATCCAGTGAAGAAATTATAGTCCCTTAACCATTTAGGTGACTTTGTATTTTTGAATTAAATTATTTATACCAATATTTTTATCAGTGAAAATACTAGCTCAAAATTAATTCCATGTCAAACCTCATACATTTATTAGTAATTCTTTTGTAAAATCCAATCTAATTCTACTAATGAAAAGTATTCAGTGCCAAGAATGAACCAACCCCTATAATTTCTATCATTAGCATACATAAGTGCTGTTATTAATATAACATAATAGGGACAGTAGAATGAGCTTTCTGGTAAACTTGTATATCTGTTCAGGCAACCAGATTCATTTTAGTTACATTAATGCTAAATCTGTGAGCCATTTGGTATTTACTTTCCCCTTAAAAGTACCTATGGATCTGAGTTTCCAGGTAATTTTTGTTTATCTGCCGTCTTGCTCAAGTTTTATTGTTTTGCTGTTTTGTTTTATTTTGCTTTTTGTATGTTTTTCTACCCCAATCTTCATGCTTAGGTTTTGCTCTGGGCCACTCTTTTTTTCAGTTCTCTTTAACTGTACTCCAGGGATTTTCCCAGAATTCTTTGGGGTCAAGCAGGGAAGTTAGGATGGCCATAATGGCAAGAGGAGGCAACCTAGAGAACTTATCTTAAACTTGCAGTTTGCAGAGAAGGCACACTGTCTTTACCTAATATAAGTTTATTTAGGACTGGGAAGGGTCATGGAGATTATGGGGGAGCTAAAATCTCCTTGGTGATGCCTCAGAAATACTCTTATTTTCTTACTTTCTTGCTGCTAATCATCAATAAACCTCAAGGCAAGAGATTTGTGAGCCAGCAGCTTCAGAGGTTGAAGGGAGAAATATGTTTGCGTTCTCTTTCCAATTCCTGAAACATTACATCTCAGATTATATAAATTATATAAATGACAAATTTCTAGTTTCAACAAAGATGATTTATACATAGCTTTAAAAGAACATCTATTTCTTAAAGTAGCTGAAGCAGTACCAGTCCTCCCAAGGCCGAATCATCCCCCTGGGCCAATGTTTGTCTTTCACTGCTGTGATTTTACATGTACCCGTAATACCAGATAAATCCATCTTCCCCTTCTGCTTTAATAGGTGTTCAAATGCTCACAACCTTAAATCCACTCATTATAATAAAGAATCTTTTGAATTCCATCTTTTAAATCCATAACATAAAAGAAGATATTGGCTCCTCCATTTGGATAATGATTTGTTCATATTTAAGACTAATTTATTAGGCTGAGAATACAAATGGATATTGTTTCTCTGCCCACATCATGTTCCTCTGCAGGACTTTTTCTATTGCTTGACAGCTGTGGGAAGCTCTTTGTATTTCCTAAGTTTTACTTTTCTTCATAAACTCTTAGGAACTTAATGTATTGTCTAGTGTCAAACTCTTCATCCATGCCCAAAACTTTTGCCTTTATCTCCACGTGAGTAACCATCTATAGTTAGAATTCATCATCATTATGATCCCAGAGCATTTTTAAAGCACTTTATATTATGAGATATTAAGCAAAAAGTATTTCTGGGCCTGCTCACATGCTTCTGGGGGAATTGTGCCATGCTACTTGTTATATGCATGTACGTGAATTATACTAACATAATGTCAGCATTACATAATATAAATTTAAAATATTGTAGGGATGATTTTATTCGTGAATATATTTTTGGCTTATATGGCCAAAATCAGCTTATAAAATAAATCATTTTTTCACTATAGCTGGAGATGCATAGAAATGAATAGTCAAAGAGAGAAGCGATTAAAACAGAAGATCTTAGGGTCTAAGATTCCAATTAAAGAGATTGTATTTTTCTTTGGTAATATTTAACAGAACTTTATTTTAGGCTTGGAGATAACAAAAGTTCAACATAGATTATTTTATAATAAGGACAGACCCAGATTCTGTGAGGGAGTGAAAATTATATTATTTCGAGGCTCTCTTTGAAAAATCGTACACAAATATTTTACTTTGCAACTTAAAAAACATACCAACATCTATACAAATTGCTACGTCTCCCTCTGGGACCTCTGAAGGGGCCTGGCAAAGTGAGGAACCTTGACGATTAAGCTTCATTAGTTTCATGTTGAATCTGATACTGAACCTCTTAATCTCAAATTCATGCACTCAATGTGCAGTAGGATAAACACTGAGACATTGGTGCTTGGAGATGGAGAAAGGTTTATTTGATTTGGGCCAAACAGGAAGGTGGGAACGTGGGTTTGCTCAAATCCGCCTTAATAAGGGCAGAAAACAGGGGGTTTTATAGAGCTAAGGGGCTTGGCAGGAGGAGCTTTGGAGAAACAAAGGGGTCATTCCAGATAAGCCCCTGGGCAATCTGACTTCTGGGCAGCAACAGCAGCTGGGAGCCGGCCATTAGGTGATCACAACCTCCCCAGAGGCATTCTCTTTCTTCTGCAAAACAAACTCACAAATCCTGGAAACCCCTGAGTTACCCCTCAAGTTAAACAAGAAAACAGCAACTTGACAAGATTCATCTATGTCTGTGTCAACAAGGTGGAAAGGCAATCATGTTCTTATTGAATGTCTACAGTAACCCTCAGGTACTCAGCTTCAGATCCACCCCTGCTTCTAACTGCTTCCTGAAGTTTCCAGACCCGAACTTTGATTACTCGCATGGCTCCATGGAGAGCTTCTTATCAATTTAAGGACCTTTGAATGGAGATTGAGTAGTGCTCCCAAATAAACTTCTGACATGAAGCTTATTTCGTGTTATGTACAACAGCTAAGAAATCTTTTAAAAGCATATTCTAGAAGGTATTACATGTTTGCAAAGTATGTCTCACATTCTTTAGATGTATTCAGAATATGTTGTAGAACTACAAGTTGCCGAGTTGTTTTATTTTGTATTTTGAAAATAACGTGCTTCAGTGTAGTCACAGTTCAACACTATGACGGGACCTCACTGAGTTCTGGTAAGGTGCTTGGAATTGCAGAAAAGAACTGCACTCCAACAGTTAAGGGCTGGTGACATCTGCTACTGTAAATATTTTCTGATATTTATAACAATATTTTAAATTATAATGTCCTCCAAAAATTGCTTCAATGGCAGTGAACCACTCTACCCAGCATAGTTTCACTGCGTTTCGTGCCATGCTAATATTTTCTCTAATTAAAGAGCTCATTGCGTAAGCTCTAAGAACTGCCGTTAAATCATAGATAAATATGATCCATATATATAATATATATGATTTGTAAATATGTGCATACATAGTGATATATATGCACATATATGGGTATATACTTTTATACATATCTGTGTGTGTATATATATATATTTTCTTCATAAATATGCTGAAGGTCATAAATTTGTGTATGTTTGTGTATGTGAAAAATAATACAGTTACTAAATGGATCGGGAATAAAGTTCACAAGTTTTCTGTCAAGTATGAAACTGCACGTTTGTACATGTTCTTGCAAAGGCCATTTCTTTATAAATAGTGTCCTGGGGGATTATTAACACTAGATGAAGCTTCCTGTTTATTCACTTGCTCTGGGATTTCCCATTTGCCAACATTACAAATGCACTGTATTATAAATGAGAACAGCTTGTTGAGAGCTGTGGTTTAATGTTTTCTGGAAATAGATGAAGACAACATGTTCTGATATATTTGTAGCAAAATCTAGTTTGGAGCTTATTGAGTATAGGGAGTTTTTTTGTTTTTTGGGTTTTTTTGAACAAGTGTAGGAAATATGTTCTTGTGGTCGTATTATTGATAATTACAAACTGTTCATAAAGAAAGTACTTATGCATGCTTTAAAGTAAGCCTTTTAGGAAAATAATTGGTATTCAATCTGGTATGCAGGTAAACAATATTCACATAAAAATATCAGAAGCTTGTTTGCATACGAACCTTAAAAATCCTCTGCATTGACCCACAGAAGGAAGCTAAAGTAGTAATAAGTTTTGAAGGATCATGGATCAGTTGGTAAACTCTCCTTATTCCTATTTATCTATCTTAATGGATTTTGAACAAATATCTAGATGGTAATAATTTTCTGGAAAAAAGGGGAGGAGAAAATAAAATCCACCCTACTTTACCTGCCAAGGTATTGTGCTTTCTGTACCCTTACATTTTTGCCTTTCACAATTCTAATCTAGACTTTTACTTCTTAAGAGAGATTTACTAGCATCTTTAAGGAAAACTTGAGGTATAACTTTAGTCTCTGTTGACCAAGGGAAAATCGCTACAAATTAAACAGCAGATATTTTGGGGGCAATTAGAATTGCAGTTCAGAAGACACAGATTTGGGTAGAAATCCAAAATGTGTTCCAATTACAGAAGAGGGGCTGAGTATTTTTATGGGAAACAGGGAGGATGAAGTGAGTTGTTTTAAAGAAGAGGCCATTGGTGCCAGATGAGGTAAGGCTAGTTGTGTACTTATAGATTGGCTTGAGATTCAGTCATTAGGCAAAAGGCTAGACTCGTACTTCATTGATTGGTTAACGATTTGGTCATCAGTTAAGTCCAGTTTTATCAGTCCTTACAAATAGGGTATTCTTGTCCTTACTGACTTCTTAGCATGTTGGCGGTTTGGTCCAGTTTGGAAGCTAAAGAGAAGACATGCAAGGCAATTCCTCTGAAATGACTGCTTGAACTCTACTTTAATATGGCTCCACTCATGTCTTCTTTCACAATCTCCATCTTCTTGTAGATAGATAATCCAGATGCTTAGACATGATATATTTATTATAGTTTTTGTGCATATCTCAAGTAGAAGCTTGAATATGCTGCAGCATGCTTACTTGTAGTATTGCCTTCTTAAAATTTGGGCTCAGAGTTCTATGCAATCTTTTTTTTTTTTTTTTTAGTTTTCAGCAATTAAAAAAATAGCAGGGTAAACTTTGGTATTTGATGTTTAATAAAATTGACTTTTACTTTTTGGTGTGTGGGGGTGTAGGTGTGGGTGTGGTGTGAGTGAGTGTGTGTGTGTGTCTGTGTGTTTGTGTAGGGAAGGAAGACATTTCCTCTACCTACTGTGGGTTCTTCTGGCCGGAGAACGAATTAAATTCACATGAGACAGAATAGCAGGAGAAAATTAAACAAAGCTTTATAACATGTATACACGGGAGAAGCTAAGGCAAGCTGAGCAACTCACCAAAATGGCTGAAGCCCCCACCTAAAATACCATATTCAGCTAAAGACAAAGGAGGATGTTGGGGTTGGGGGGAGTCAGTTACAGGAGGTTACCAGACAAGCAAAGTAAACAAATGCAGATTTAAGTCGTTGCCTTTGGCATTGATTAAGAGTTTCTCGAGATAAGGTCATCCCCCCTTCTTCCTGGTACAGAGAAGGAGACATCTTTACAGATGGAGATTTCCCTTACAATGTAAATATCTCCTAACAAAGGGCAAGCAAGTTCCACTCCTCAGAGCCTCCTTGCTGTCTGCAGTTTATTAAAAATAACCAGCCCCAAATAATTCTCATGCCAAAGAGACGTATCTTGGGGTGGCCAATGCCAGTCCCCCATATTTGCAAATGTCAATGTGAGAGATGTATCACAATGCAATAGTAAAATTTTGGATAAGTCAGCACAAGCCTAAATTTATGAAGTTTTAAATGGAACAAAGAGTTGATTTATCATAAATTATAGCAGCATATAATGAAAGTTGTTTATATAAAAAGTACATAACAGAAATGTAAGAAAATGACTAGCTGCACTGTGAAAGACAAATTACTGCTGTGTACACTCCAAAATTTAAAGTTAAAATGCAATCTTGGTATGTATAAGTTGTGGAAAAATTTGTTCTATCCTTCTCCAGTGAATTATGTTTCATCAAGTGTAGTTACCTCTATGACTGCTCATTTTTTAAAACAAAATTTTATGACAACATTGTGTGTTAAAGTGAACTATAAAAATGTTTTAAATCATATGGCTTCAGATTGATGCATGGTTCACTGCAAATTGCAAAGGATAAGGAAAAATGGAATGAATTCTTAATAGGCCTTAATTTCATCCTTTAAACATAGGGCTTGTTAAATGAGCATCTTAAGAAATGTTAAATTATGCACAGATATATAAAACATTAATAGGGTATTTGTATTGGGTGACTAATTTCATCCTTAATTTTTTGAGTTTATTTACAGGATACCTGGTACTACTCCTGTTTCTTATCTTTTCAGTGATATGCTTGAATGACTTACACGTTTTTTCCTAAAAGATTCAGCTTCATTAGCAAATCATTCTTTTTATCCATAAAATATATTTTATGGACTGACTTCTTTTTTTTGCAGTGCAGTAAAAATACTTTTTAGATACAAATAAAACATGTTTAACCCTCCTTTTCAAATACTCTTCTTACCATAATATATGCACAATATTTTCTCTTTTTTTTTTTGAAGTTAGCATCTTTTAAATTGTGTCTAAAATAGATATAATGAGATAGGAAAGTATATAAATCTGAAGTTTACAGCTCACTGGCTTTTTACGCATAAATACCTCTAAGGAACCACCATCTAGATCAAGATATGAAACATTTCCATCTCAGAAAGTTCTCTTTTGCCTCTTCACCACTCACCCAGGGGTGATCACTCTTGTGACTTCTATCAACATCAATTCATTTTGCCTGTTCTTGAATTTAGTATCAATGAAATCAAACAGTTTTATGTCTTCCTTTGCTCAACATAGTATCTGTGGGATTCATCCATGTTGTTGTGTGTATCAGTATTTTATTCTTTCTTAATTATTTTTTGTATTCCATTATAAGAACAAACAATAGATTAGTACTCCATTCTCCTAAAGATGGACATTGTAGTTGTTTGTAGTTTTTGACTATAATGAATAAAGCTACTGTGAACATTCTTGTAATGTCCTTCATTAGGCATGTATATTCATTTGTCTTGGCCACTTACTTAAAGTAGAATTGCTGAGTCATGGAGTAGGTGTTTGTGGAGCTTTCATAGATACTGCCTAATAGTTTTCCAAAGTTATACTTCCACCAGCAAGTGTATGAGAATTCCAGTTGCTCCCCATACTTCCCAATATAGATATTTTCAGTCTTTTCAATTCAAGACTTCTGGTGGAGGTTTAATAGTATCTTGTGATTTCTATTTGAATTTCCCTGATAAAATGCTGACCATATTTTCATGTGCTTTTTCCCCATTTGGATAGTCTCTTTTGTGTGATACTTGGGCAAGCCTTTTGACAATTCTTTAATTTTGTTTTTGTTTTATTTGATTTGTATGAATTCTTTATACATTCTAGATATGACCTGTTAGCTAGCTAGCCAGCGAGCTAGCTAACTAATGAAAATATTATCCTAGTCTGTGACTTGCTTCTTCACTCTCCTGTTGATATTTTTAACAAACAAAAGTTCTTAATTTCAATGAAGTCCAGTTATGTTTTTATTCTTTTATGGTTATTGTCTTTTTTACCCTGTTTAAGAAATATTTGCCTACTCCAAGGTCATGAAGATATTCTCTTATGTTTTATTCTAGAAGTTTTTTTAAAGTTGATTTAAACTTTTGTGATGGTCACAATATTTTCAAAGTCTCATATTTCTCTAAGGGTCACCAAGCTAGAATCTGTGTGTTTGTTCTCTATACTACTCTGGAAGTACATTAGCTGTGAGATAGCCTAGAAGCCTATTTGATTAAAAATATGTATAACCCAATAGGTTCTCATCTTGTTAGGTTATGCCTAAGATTTCATATTCATTTGAATCATTCTTATTAATTACTCTTTTATTAATTTATTAGTCATTCTTATTAATTACTCATGATTTACTTTAAACTCACCATAGGATCCCGTTGAGTGAAGCTGTTCTCCTCCAGGATGTCCAACCATTTTAGAAGATGACCAAACTGAGACATTTGTCTGCAAATTCACAATGAAAAACCTTCTTTGAAGATATTCCAGGGTTTCTCAACTTAAGCTCTAATGACATTTTGGGCTGGATACCCAAAATGTCGATGTTGTTGACGGGGGCTGTGCTGGACATCGTAGGCTATTTAGCAGTGTACAAGTCCTCTACCCATTACATCACAAAGACCAGTTCCCTGCCTGTTGTGACAAGCGAAATGCCTCTAGACATTGTCAAATGCCCCCTATGCGGGGTCAGGGAGGGTAAAATCATCCCCCATTGAGAATCACCAAGATATTTTGATATTCACAATCCAAATACTGCCTCTTGACCTATTTATCCCAATATGATAACCTGAGCAGTTTTTTGATTCACACAAACAACATGGTTTTCTTCTACCGCAGGATGTTTTTTTTTGTCCTCATTGTCCCCCCAACACACACTTTTTTAAAATACTAAGGCATTCAAGTCTTACAGTCTTTCCAAATATTTTACATTGCAGGAGAAGGGGTGGCTTCATCACTTTTTAAAGGACAATCTTAGAAGATATCCATAAATTTTAATCCAAATAATTTTACCAATATCTTTGTCATTTTTGCTTATTTAACAAATAATGAATATTATATTTATGATTTTCATTTCACAGTGCCTAGGATTTACAGAGCATTACATTTAGTTGTTATTTTCCTATTTCCCTTTGTTCTGCGTTCATTCCACTGTGAAGATCCCAAGATATAACCTCTGAGCTAAAACTTTTCACTATGATCTAGAAAAATTTAAGATCCTTTTTGTACATTTTGTAGGCTCGAATTTTGTGAATTTTGCTTAAGAAATAAAATGTGCTATAATATATACTAATATACTATAAATATACTAATAATATACTAAATACGAAATATATGGTAAAATATACTAATAAATATATGTTTTTCTGTCAAAGTTCAACTAAGATAACAGAAGCCACTGCAGTCATTTTTAAACAGAAAGGGATTCAGTTTAGGAAACTGGGAGCTTAGAGTTGCTGGAAGGACTGGAGAATCAGGCTCGAGGCTGGGCCTCCATTGGTTACTGCCAGGCAGCACTACAGAACTGCTGCTTTACCACAATTAGAAAGTAAGGAAATCAGGATACAGCTTTCCTGACTGCCTGCCCTAGGAACACATCACTCTAGCCACTGCCAGAATTACTGTCACCTGAGCCACAAAGTACCTACTCTATCCTCACCATCAGATGGTTACAGTGTGGCCCACCGCCTCTCTTTCCACTTCCTAATTCAGATTGGCAGGACCTAAGTCACTCCTGGAGTCTTAGCTACAAGGGAGTATGGGGAAGATTGTTTTCAACTCTACATCCTCTCCGGTACAAAATGGTGCAAAAAGGAGATTAGCAGAAAGACTGAGGAAACTGATCTGGATCCGCTACAGTTTGTAAGTGACGGAGTCAGGGTTTGACCACAGATAACGTGATTCCAGGGCAAGTGTTTTATAGCTCAACTTATGAAGGAGATTTAAAAGCTTATGTTCTATTCTCCTTAATTAATTCCATATACTCTTAAGCACAAGCCTCTGAGTTTAGTGTTGTAGGGACACAAGTCTTGGCCACACATAGGAATAAGTCTGTGCCCTCAAAATTGTATGTAGCATTGAGAATTAGGAGGGAAGTGTTTGTTGCCTGAAGAGAGCCCTCAGCAGTGTTCCATGGCTGCCTTCCGTCCCATCTTCAGCGAAGCCATGCAGGTGACTTTCCAGAATGCGTGGCTGCAGTGTTTGGATAGTTCTCTGTAGTCACAGAATTTCTTTGCCATACTTTATGCCGCTTCTGTTACATAACATTTGGCTGCAGTTTCTAGAGCAGGTGGCACTTGAGAATCAAAAATACCTTGAGGCAAGTGAACATCCCTCTGCTTACAGTCTGGCCTATATAAAGAATGTTAAACTAGCAGGTGTCCACCCCCAGACGCATTCTGCCCACAGACCAAAAAGAGATATTTGTTTTCCATTGGGGAATATATTTCAGGCTTTGAGTGTTGGGTAAGAGAGGAAAGTTCCTGAAATATTAGCGCTGTAAGGAACATAACGTGTGCAAGTGGACAGGTTGTCCCACATTCCACTCTCGTGCTACGGAGGCGGCATCTGTCCAGGCACCATGGGATTTTCTTTTTTTCCTGCTTCCAGGGAGCATGGTTAGAAATCTCTTCATAGATGTTTTCTTTGTACCTAGAATGCTGGCAGATTAAAGCACAGAAATCAGTGTGAGTGTTGCTAAATTCTGGTTTATGTAAAGCCATATTCTCTAACTGGTAATTTGCTGCTGTTTTCAGAGTGTTTCTAATATGAATAATAGAATAACAAAAGTACCCTCTAAGTCTTTTTTTCTTTTTTTAAAGATCACCAAGGACAAAAACTAGCCATGCATAAACATTTCTAGGTCTAATAAAAGTAACCAATTAGACACAACTTTAAAAACCATACACAGAATGTTCCAGGAATGTGCATTATAGCATGTGAAAGGAATGGGACTTCATTTTACCACTGTATTTTAGTATTTGTTAGTAAAACTCATCAAGTAGAGATAAAGCTAAGAAGATAAAGGGAAGAAATAGATTAAACTCAACATGGTTTGCAATACGATCACTTGTTTTGGAGTCAGAGTTCACACAAAACTACATAAGCTTCCACTTGAGCTTCTGACCAGCAGTAATAAGATCAGATAAAACCCATTCTCAGTGGTATTCCCCACTAAGCTGTGAGTGAACTATTGTAGTGTGTCACTTACTAAAACATTTCAATTAATATTCTTATCAAGATCAGTGAAAAAGTTTTATTAAAAATTCCTATGGATGTGGACATTAGAGGATATTTTAGTGTTAGCAAATTGTCTTTAAAGAAAATAGTGGAAGTAAGTCACTATTATAAACAGTTTTACAGACTAACCGTTTGAAGATTTAAATGTTAATCTCTATATAATTTAAGTGTTTTTAAGTGTTAAGCTGTTATTTGAAAGTCAGTGTAAATATTCTAGTTAGAGCAAATTAATTAAAATACTTTTTATGGTTAATACACATCATTAGCAAATAAGTGTATGTGTGTATGCATATGCAAGCATGTGTGTGCATGTGTGGCAGAAGGGTACCAGTCATGTTGGTATATATTATTTTCATGAGGCAAGGATTAAATTAACTGTAATTAAAACCACTTCTGGCTATTTTCATGCAACAAATATTTATTGATTATCTTCTGTATGTATAACAATGTACTACTGATTATCTAGCTAAATCATTAAGGTTGCCTATGACTTTAAGGAAATCCAAATTGCTAAATCTGAGGTTGTAAATTGGATGTTATTATCCACAATTCAAAGGGATCTATGCTTTGCAGAGCAATTCTTTTAAAATGCCATCTCTAATGCATTTGCTGCTTTACGGATCGTAGTTACTTTTCAAAGAGATTTGATGGATAGATAGATAAATCTTAATAAAATTTATGGCTTTACTTTCTTCTAAATATCTTTTAATATGTATGGAGTTAAAAAATCAGAAAGTACAGAATGTTATTGTATAAAAAAATAACAGTCTTATACCAACACCCCTCTCCATTGCACTCCCCAGGGTGGGCCTTTTACTGTATCTGTTTTGAAAATGGAAATCTCTGTTACCCTTCTACTGAGGCTCCAACCTGAGAACCATATTATCATGCTGTCCAGGATTGTTTTCATGCTGGCTTCGTATGTTCCTTCTGTTTCAAAAAGGCCGATCAACTTTTGCTTCAGTTTAAAATTAGGCTACACATAAAAGAACGTCTAAAATTTAAATGTAACCTAGATATTCTTAAGTGAAGTCCTACTACTAATTGAACCCTAATTGCTGTCTTGATTTCATGGTCTATATCTGTGTTATCAGAACTCCTTTGCCACCCATCCCACCATCAGGGTGGCACCACAGAAGAGGCAATAGGTAGTACCTACACCCTCAACACTCATACTCCAAATTGGAAGTTTCCTTGCCTTCAGTGGGTTCCCCGTACTTGATTTTATGTAGTCAGTGTGTTGTCACCTGGAGTACTTCCTGCATATGGCAGCAGTGTTACCATCCCTGGCTCACTCATTAAATGCCTCGAGCCTTCTCCAGCTAAGTTAGTCAAAACCACCACCCTTCCCTACTTCCCAAAAACATACTTTCCAGGTGTTGCTCCCATTTGAGACCCCTCTGGTTAGCCTCCTTTGTCAGCTGCAATCTGCTCGTGTCTGCTCTGTACAGAAGCCACTGCTGGTACCAGAGTTTCTGGCACAAGTAATATCCCTTGAGTCCCAAGTGCTAGGGTCCCTCTGTTTTTGACAAGGTTACAGCCCCACAACGTGGAGGCCAGGCTGAAACTGAGCAAAACTTTCTGTATAGTTGGAGGAATAGAAGAGAGCTATGACATGAATAAACTTAAAACTAGCTATTAGAGATCAGTATGAAACCTAATACCAGCCACATTTTCTCGGGTCTATTCAGGATAGCTCCCTGCCTAACTTCTGATCCATGATCTACGGTGGGAATTACCATTCTTTTCAGGGAAATGTTCATCCCACCCCAGAACAGGGTGACATTATTCTACATGCTCAATAGAAAAATCCCATAAAAATATAAAAGGCCAAAATCAGTGCATTGTTTACAGTTTCTCAAGAACTTCCATTCCTGAGCATGTTCTTTGCCTTTTGCTGACGTGACAAAAAGGGTCACTCCAGGAAGTTTAACAAAGCGAAAATCTGAACCAAAGATGTGCTCAAGTTCCTATCTTTTACAAAACAAAAAACAGCTCCCAGAGTTGGAAAGCCAGCTTTCTCAGGATTCAACTGATCTCATTTTGATAACACAAACAATAGTGACATATATGACACTACATCTTCTTACAAGACTCAACTTGGTCAAAAACTCAAACTTTTCACGAGTACATTAACTTCTTTTTACTAATAAACTGCAAGTTCAGTGAGCTAAAAATGTGACTCTCCTTTGATCAGTTTGCTGCAATGGAATGTGTGCTTCTGTACCTGGGATGATGGGAACTAGAATAAATAGCATAAAGGATGTTTTCAAAACTTTCTTGTTTTCTCTCTTTAGAAACAAAAAACAGGATCTTCTAGAATGTTTTCTCATAACTTAAAATATTACAAGGAAGTGAAAAGCTTCCTTCCAAAGAAGAATCTATTTTTGTTTATGTAACTATTTCAAGTTCTGATTTTGATGTTGAGTGTATTAGGGTTGTCCAGAGAAACAGAATAAATAGGGGATATATAGATACCGATAGAGATATAAATGTCTCCTGTATCTATATCTTCTGGCCTGATTGGGGGTGGGGAGAGAAGGAGGATGCAGTTTGGAAGCTTGAAGCGCTGTTGGGAAGGGTGAAACTTTCTGAGGCCTGGGGTCAGCTTCATTCCGTGCTTGCCTATTTGTGTGTTCAGTTTGGCTCTGGGCGTGGGTCTCCGAGGGAGATAGACTTGCTGTCTTGGGAGGCATGGAGCTCTATCTTGCTTGGACTAAATTACTCTTTTCTATTCCTATACTGTATTGAAGTGATGCAGACTGGGCTGTGTTGCAAATAAATCATATTTGTTGTTTAAAAAAAAGAGAGAGATTTATTTTAAGGAATTGGCTCACATGATTGTGAAGGCTTGGCAAGTCACAAATCTGCAGAGAAGAGTTGCAGCCTGAGTCCAAAGGCAGTTTGCTGCCAGAGTTCCTTCTTGTCTTTGTTCTATTAAGGCCTTCAACTGATTGGATGAAGCCTACCCACATGATGGAGGGTGATCTGCTTTATTCAAAGTCTGCTGATTTAAATATTAATCTCATCTAAAAAAAAAAAACCGTCACAGAAAATTCTAGAATAATGTTTAACCAACTATCTCAATACTGTAGACCAGCCAAATTGACACATTAAAATTAACCATCACATTTGGTAAATTGATGAATTCTGAAACCTTCAAGTATATAATTGCAACTCACATTGTTTTATGATTAGTAGATGATAACGTGACGTTACACAAATGTTTTTACATAGAAAAATAGAGGATATGGCTCAATGGGCTATATAGTAAAAGAATAAGCATAATACAACAGCAGTAGTCCCCTGATGGATAAAGCAGTCTGTGTGGTTCTGTCACAAACAGGAATTAAATTCAGTTTTAAGTAGTATTGTGCCAGGTCATACTGACTGAGAAACTGGCAGCCTGATGGTATTTGAGGAAAATTAAAGCCATCTAACTTTGAGAGGACAAATTCTACAGAAAATCTGGGATTAAAGAAAGAAAGCTCACAGTCTGAATCTGCTTAGAAAGAGTAATTTGAAATACTGCACTAAAGTAGGTACAGTTACTCAGCTTTACTCATCCTTCACCACACTTTCCCCTGCTTTTACCTAATTTTCTATTTATTCTCTATTTTCCTTTTCTATGATATTACTTCTTATAGTCTTTCTTTTCTAAACGCACATGACACACACACACAGACACACATTTTTCCTATAAAAGTCTATTTCCACTCGCAACTCCACTCAACAAGGACAACAGCTATAAATCTAACTTGACCAACTCAGACGTGCAACAAATAAGCTTTGTTTTCCTTCTCCCCTTTTTCGAATTTCTGATTTTGAGTTGCCGTTCGCTTGGGTTGGCTGTAAGCCCAGTTTTCCTTCTGGCTTTCCCAAACTCCAAAGCTGAGTCACAGTTTCGGAGTCTCAGGTAGCACCACGACTTAGGACATTGGTCCACACAGTAGCCAAACATTTGCTAGTAATGATAAGTCCATAATCCTGGTCAGTGTGAAACCCTTGAGTCTTATGGCTCTCTTTGCCACTCTGTGCCAAGTTGGCTCTCCTGACTCTGTGCCTCCCAGGGGTCCAGTCTTCCTAGATGCGTCATATAGCAAGGCTGAGTAGGCAATACTGACTTCCCAGGTTACTGAAGAAAAAATACATTAAAATCACTAAGTGATGTAGATCAGAGACTCAGAGTCATCGCATCAGATGGCTTCTTGCAAAAAGAAGGAAATATTAAAGAAAATGTTCATGGGTGGCTATGGAGGTGATGCTAAAAAAAGGAACTTGAGGAGAAGGAAAAGTTAAAAAGCAGCACGAGGAAAAGTAGAGAGAGAGAGAACATATGGAGAAACCCCAAATTTTATGCCAAAAACCTGTTTAAGAGGGGAGCCAAGAGGATTACACTTTGCCAAGGGTGGTAGTAACTGAGGGAGGTGGGAAAAAATGGTGATTTTCTATGGAGACATCATTGAAGTCTTAAAAAAAGAAACTAGGGGTACAGCTATATCATGCATACTGACTTGAAGTATTCCCAAAAGCTGAGATCCAAAACTTTTACATCTTTCCAGTAAACTACCCCTAGTTGGAGGACTTTTTTGGCCCGAGAACAGAAGCAGCAGGAGAGTGTAGGAGAAAAGGCAGAGGTCCCAGGTGGTGTAATCAGTAGCAAATTGAGAATGAGATATTTTTTCACAGTTGGGACTTTGCATGTGCCATTTCTTGCTCCTGGAAAGATGGAGTAGATCCGTTTTCTTTGGTAACTGACAGACTGCTCTCTATCTTCTCTTCCCTGGCCCTCCAGCATAGGAAAATTCTTTTCTTTTTTTTTTCCATGTTTTTCATCACTCAACATGTCACTTCATCTATGTATGTCAGTTCATGTATATGAATCATTCCTATTGAATTACTAACTAAGCAGATCTCAAAGCTTTTACTAATCACCTCTACCCAGATATAGATCAGATCTTACAAAACCAATGTTTTCTGGATGCAATTCTGTCTACAGCTACACTTTGCTCATTTAAATGACAAAATTAGACATTGCTCAAAAAAAGGGCCAAATTGGATTCCCACCAGTATAACTGAGGTGGCGCAGCCCTTGTTATTCCATATTCATGTATAGATGGTGCTGTTGCTACTGTCTTTTATATTTACACCTTTTTTCCATTCCTTTTACTACCACCTTAGTTCAGGTTTTAAATTATTGAATGAATAGTCTTTTTTTTTAAAAATAGATTACAATAGTTTCTTTTTCCCCAGCTTTATTGAGATATTATTGGCATATAATATATGTAAGTTTAATTGTACAATGTAATGATTTGATACATGTATATATTGCTAAATGATTACCACAGTAAGGTAAGTTAACATCTCCATCCCCTCACACAATTACTGGGTTTTTGTGAATGTGTGTGATGATCACGTTTAAGATCCTTCTTGACAACTTTAAAGTATATAATATGGTAGTGTTAATTACAGTCACCATGCTGTACATTAATTATGAATGTATAGAACTTATTAATCTTGTAGCTAGATATTTGGGGGAAATTATTTTCTAGTCTGGAAAAATTGTCTCCCTTAATATTTGTGACCAAGACCCATGTCCCTTTGAATCAATGGGCATAGACTTGGCTGTTTGCTTCAATACAGGAAGGAAGAAACCAAATAATTATTAATGCATCGTAATATTAGCCAAGCCACACAAATAATATGTCAACTCAGAATCAAGTGATGATTAGAAAACTTAGGGGGACTTTAGAAGAAAAAACTAGGATATTAGAAAATAAAACATGAACACAGTGAATATATTATGGAAAAATGGTGAATTATGGAAAAGATAATGATGGTATAAGCTATAATGAAGATATACTCAAGATAGGACTTTGATTATCACTTTGCATTTTCAGATCATTATATGAGAAAAAATAAGCCAAAGAGGTAGATAAAAAGAAGAAAATAATAAGACTCAGGGCCATCGTATTCTAAACATAAATAAAAATTGTGAAAAGTTATGTCTATTTTGCTTATGCTCGAGTTGGAGAATGAAAATGGAGAAATGAAATAGACTGCCTTGTGTTATGGATAGACCATGGAATGTGGAACAGACAGAAATGAATTTAAAATTTCATTGTGTTTTTGCTTAGCCACTCTGTGGTCCTCTTCATCTTAACAACTCTGAATTCCATTTTCTTGTCTGTAAAATAATCCCTCTTCACAGAGTTACTGTGCAGATTTAATGATCATCACCAAAGTGAAAACAACCTAGCACATGGTAGTTGCTCAGGGAAAATCAGTTATCTTCTTGTTACTTATCTCTTGTAAGAAGTACAAGGATGTATGTATGTGCATATTCCTGCCGCCAACATTTCAAGAAATTGGACAATAGTCCTTACCATTGTATGCAATTCTTCTTTGCATGACTCTCAGAAGCTCCTTTGCAAAATCAGTAATTATCTTGCTCATATCAATAAGGGGTTTTTATGGAACAAAAGGTTTCCATGACTGCAAACTATGAGAACTTCCATAAATTTGATTACAAAAGAAAATGAGTTTTTTATATTTATCATTACTCATTTGTCATGAGTGTTCTTTATCTCAGTCGCCATTAAACTCTAATATCTTTGCCCACCCATGTTGTATCTTACTTACTTTTTCGTACTATACTATGTCTAATGCTGGGCCTAATACTTATTAAGATTTGAAACAAATTCACTTAATAACAGTATTTTATGCATGTTGATGTAATTATATTAATGAATCATTTTGTCTCATGATATTAAGTTCATATTCTGCTATGCTTTGAGAAGGGAGGAAAGAAATTAAGCCAAATGGTTAATTTCTATAAAAGCTAGTATGAGAAGCTGAAATAAATCTAATAATTATAGTTATAATAGCTAATATTCTTTAGCTCCAGCTACATACCAGACAATGTGCTACCTGCTTTTCCATGAGTTACCCAACTTAATCCTCACAATAACTCAATGAGACAGACGCTAATGTTACCCACATTGTACAGATGAGAAAAGTAAAGCTTAGAAAAGGCAAGTAACCAGCCCAAGGTCATGCAACTCATGTTCAGTATCCCTGGAGCCTGGGAAGTCTGCATGTTGCTCTAGACAGTTATTGAATTTGTGTAACTACCGTTGACTTCTACTCGATAAGTCAAAACTAAATCCAGAAAACCAAATAATGGATGCAATCAGATAGAGTAACTAATTCAAACATTGCGTTTCTATTAGTTTCGTATACCCAAATATAATGCCTATATTTTTACTGGCTATATCTTCATTATGAAAATAGATTTCTATCTCTAAATAATAAATTATTGGAATTATATGTATTAAAAAATCGTGGATCTAATATGTGCACTATAAAAATGCTCAGAAACAAAATTGCTCAGGAAAGGTGCAAAAAGGGTGGAAAGCTGTGAAAACCAGGTATGCAGTGTTCTTTACATTTGGCAAGGTTGTCCTATTTCTAAGCATGTTTATTCATAGAGTAAACAGTACTCTTAAGTTTCTAAATTAATAGAAATCTTCTTTAAAGTAATTAAGAGTTGATTATATAGCTTTTGATTGGAGAAAAAAGCTATTTCTGGTTTACAGTATTTTTAAATTGTGCATAAACTGATTCTGAAAAAATAATTCAGCATCAAAATGTGGCTAATGATGGAAAATGATTTCCTCCCATAGAGAGCAGTTAATTACCATGGATACCATAATAAATAAAAAGTTAAATCCAAGAAAGATTTTTTCTTACTTTTTCATCCCCCTAGTATTTTGTTTGTACTTTAGATCTATCAGTTTATCAAGTGCGTTCGCTTTAGTGACTGCACATCTGTAATTAAAAGAATTGTTCCCAAATGTCACAAGGAGGCATGTAGACCCTCTCACCACAGAAAGCAGGTTCTTGTGAGTTGTATGTAATTTTTAGACACATGGATCTTAAAATTGCTGGTGGAAATTACGTGTGTAAAATACTTGCTTTTTATCCTCATACCAAACTGAAAATTAATCTAGTGTTTTCAAGTTGCATTCTCATGTTTCCCCAGTCAGGGAATGGACAAGTTTTAAAAGCATTCATTTTCTTGTTTTCTCTCCAAAGCCCCCTGGTGCATGGTTGTATATCCTGGTTGTAGGTTTTTCTAGTTTTTCTGTGTGAGCCTCCACCACAGACAGGAACTGACAGATGGGTGGTGTGGTTCCACGATAGGGAAATAAACCTGGGTGGCCCTAATGGTGAGAGCACTGAACTTTAATTGCTAGACCATCAGGGTTGGCTCCAGAAGTATTCATTAAAATCTTTGAATTCCTATCAGTATAAGTAATGGAAATTCCTATTATGGATCACTAAACAATAACATTAATGTTTTCATCCTGTTATCCATAAGCTTAATGGGACAAAAAGGGATTTTCTAATTATATTTTAAGGATTTCTAATGATATAAGCAGACTTTTACATACAGGTGTAAATAGTCCAAATTTTCCCCATTGTCCTATTGTCTCATTTTCTTGTTTTAAAAATGTGACAATAAATATGTTCTTTCTCAACACAAATTTGGGGTGGATTGTTTAAGCTAGTTAGGAGCTGACTGCTGAAGACAGTGAGTTTTAATTTTCTCCTAGTGGGCCCTGACCTTAGGAAGAAATTAAGGACAATTCTCAAGTTTCTGCCTTCATACTAAGAACAATGAAATTTCGGAAGCAAATAGAGAGATGAAGAAATAATACACATTTATAGTTTTGGAAGATAAAAAGGATCTACAAGAGAAGCAGTGATGATAATATTTCTCAGAAAGATGCTATAGAATCAACTGAAGGTTAATAAGTTTCTGTCACCACCTTTCAAAAAAATTTTTCATTAACAATGCTCGTCTCTGTAGGTGTTAAAAGAAAAAGAATAGGGTATGAATCCATTGTACTTATCATGTGTTGAAAATTAGAAGTATTTTTATTTAGGACTATTCCTTTTTTTCCTCTGAACCATTAACCTCAATCTTCCTTGGAATAAAAGGAAAGATTCAGATAAAATGGAGTGAAATAATAACATAGATTGCAAATGTTTTTCTTTATCTTCTTGGAATTGTTTTTTAATATTTAACACAATTTTAAATATTTAATATCATTACTGCTTTTCTGTAAGCTTGTTTTTCTAGGCTTACTGCTGTGATATTAAGGAATTTGTCAAGACAATCAGGTATTAAATTATTTTGTACTTAGTTTAGTTGAAAAGGTGCTTATGTGAAAAGGAGATTAAAGTAATAGAATGCCACCTGTTTTCTAGACATGATAATCTTGTCTGATGATGTCACTTGCTTACCTGCAAAGTTACTGGAGAACCAGTAACCAGGAGAAGACGACTTTAATCTTAGAATCTGTTAAGTATAATTGTGTTTTAAGTGGGAGGGAAAAAAAGAATGAGAAAAAAGCTGGAACGGCTGCTTAACTATGGCATGCTTTGGATTAACATTATTGCCCAGCAAAGCAGGCCAGATAATGTTATAGAAAAGAACAACTCGCTGAGAATTTGGAAGCTTGGTTCATGGTCTCAGTTTTACCACTGTCCACCTCTGGGGCCCGGACTTTGCTCAGAGTTCCTAAGGAGGTTGCAATATTCTAAAGTCTATTCTAGCTCCTATCCTCTGTAGTAGTTCTTTCCCTGGCAAACAACTCTTGATATATTCTTGAATTGTATAAAGCATTTTCCTAAATTATCATCTATTTCTTCTTATAAACAAGCCTTATATCATTTCAATGATATGGAATACTTCCTTTAATAAAATTTTAGATGTAGAAATGAATCATATTGAGTTGTTTTGATATGTCCTCATACTCTAGTCTTAGGTGATAAACTATAAATAGTGTATTAGTTATCTAGTTCCGGAATGGTTCATCCTGTTGCATATATGTCATATTTCCCACTAATAATATAGTTTTTAAAGTACGCAAATGACTGTGAGACAAAATATGAAAAATAACCACTAGAAGGAAAGTCTCACTGAAGATGCCTCTAATGAACTTAGGAGAGAATGTTAACAGGTCATGATATTTAAAGAATCGTATAAATAAAGAATGCACACAAAGATTAGTTGCAAACTGAGAAAATCTTTCTGAAGCTCCTTGTCTCACGTATCTGATCTTATGAGTGTATGAGCGCTTGAGAGGGAAATACATGATAACTCTTAAAATATTGCTTGTAATTACCCATTCAGTTGTTTCACCTACCCTCTAAGATGTCCTAGCAATTGGTTGGCTGTAAATTTCATGTTTTTCCTCAAAATCTTGGTCTTTCCTGAAAATTGTTCTCTTTTTTATAAATTCCTGCTGCACTTAAAAAAAAAAATTTACACTTATGGTATTAGTCATATTTAGCAGACTGAACCACAGATTTCAGGAAAGAGATGAAATAAGGTAAGGGCTCATCCCAATATGGTCTTCTAGCTTTGAAGAAAAATGATGTGTGTAGAATGACACAGACTTATTAGATGCTCCAAATATATATTTATATGTGTGTATGTGATGAAGAGTCTATTGATATAATTATGTATTTAAATAAAGAAAGGAAAATAGCCTTAGAGAAGAATGACAAGCTTTAGAAATCCTATGAATAGGAAAACATTTTTTAAGTCCAAAGTACAATGGATATGACTTCTTTTTGCCTAAATAATGCTAAATTTAGCTTTTCTTTGAAATGAGCCTAGAAACCCAGCCAAAGGAAACGTATCAAACTTGGGTTTAAGTAGGTAAAAGTGTTTAGCATATTTTAAAATTTAATGTAAAAAGTTTCTGAAAAAAATACATTTATGCATCTATCATACTTTTCCCAAGCTATTTTTTTCATATTATTCAATACATTTTTTTTTTCCAAAGTAAGACCTTGTTCTCTAGCAGTTAGATATGCTGAAATATAAGTAGGACTTGTGAAATTTCTGGAATAGATCATTCTATTTATAAGTATGGTTTCACAAATCTTTAGCGTGGTAATTTTGTGTAATGAAACTTATAATATTCTTAATATAAATTAATTTCCTTCCTATGTTATTATTGCAAAGCTGTTCTGCAATAAGTTGACTCATTGTAACCTACTTTTTAAAGATATATGATTATTTCCCACCTTAATGATATTTCATTCAAATCCTTGTATATAGATTTAATAAGAAATTTTATCTGAAAAAATGGTTTCTTGAAGAAGCTGTATAAATCAAGCTTGAGCCTTTTATAATTCAATTTTTCTTGGTTATTACAAAGCAGTTGATTATCTCTTACTGATACCATGACAGGAAACAGGAAAATTCCATATATCTAAATCTGTACTTATATCTGTATTTTAATGACACTTTTGATTTTGATAGAGAGGGAACACTGAAAATACTGAATCCTAATGATACTTTATTCACAATTGTGTCTAAAGATTTATCCAAAATTTAGAATCTCAAAGTAGTAAATTAATCTCTAAACTACCGTTACTGTGGGTCATTCAATTCCTCTTTGTCAAAAAGTTTGATGAGTTTCTTATTCTAAATGCATTGCTGTCTCCCTTAGTCATATTTTTATTTTAGTTTTCCATTCAAGGCAATGGGAAGAAATTTATAACCTGTCATTTTAGAGGTTATATCCAATCATCCTAGAAATCAAAACCTTATTATTCAAGTCCACTTTTTTCTCTCCTGGCTTCCCCATTTCATAGTTGAGATTGAGAACTGATAAGTGAAATTTTATATGAGTGCCTTAAACTAACATAGTTAGCAATATCTGATGACCTTTTCCTACACAATGAGGCATGCCTATGAACAGAGCACTCTGGGGAAGCGGGCAGTGAAATTTTCACATTGCCTGTTCCTGTGTCACTGCGTCTTCAGCTTGACTGTAAGCGCTCCAGTGCATCTCGGCTTTTCGTGCTACAGAATAGGGTAGCAGGAAAAGTTAACTGTGAAATTTCAAATCTACCACCGAGACCAAAACCCCATTCCTTTTGTCTAGTAACTTTTTGATGTTGTTTACAACTAATGATCTTTTTGACTCTATGCTCATGTTACCTTTCCTAAATGTTCTTTAACTTTGCCAATATTATGTTTTTACAGCTTAAACTCAATGTATTGGTTAGTATTTATCTTTACATTTCTTTACATTTTCTTCAACTGAATGTGGTAACTTTAGAAAAGTTATCTAATTTTATCTTCCTCCTCAAAAGAAATTAAGTTTAGAACCTACTTTTTTGAGGGTAAAATCATATTTATCCTAGTTATATGCAGGTTTTCACTGTCATCTGGTATCTCTTATGAATCTTCCATTTTGTTTTCCATTAAACGTTTCCAAAAATATTCTTCTCTCAGAAAACAGAACACTGCCCTTTATTCCCAGGTGTGAAAGCAACTTTCTCTACTAGCATAGACCTGTATATTCTCCCTGGAAGAAACCAAATCCAAAAGAGAGGCATACAGATGTGGTTTATAGAAAGAAGGAGGAAGGGAAAAAGAAAGGAAGGGAAGAAGGGAGGGAGGGAGGAAGGAAAGGACCCAAATGCCAATTCTTGGAGTATAGTCACAAGTGTCAAAGTCCTTAGTACTCTACTAAAACACAAATATGCTGTAACTTAAAATCAAATGTATTACTCTTTTTTGAAGATTGCTGATCTTTTTTTTTGTTTTAATTAACTCACAATTTCATTCTTATAGCACCATTCCCTATTGACTTATAATCATCTGCTAGATCTGGAAAGGGTAAACTACTTAAAAAGTATTGTCCTAAGAGTTTCTATTTCATTATCACTTCTCTCCACACCCAGCTTCCCTGCTAAGGTCAGATAAAGGTTCTCAAGGGGTGGCAGAGAGAGTGGGAGAAAGAGGAAGAATATAAACCTGCAAAAGAGAAAGAGACTGACCACTCTCTCGTGTCCCGCTGCAGAAGTTGCAGCCTGAAGCAGTTCTGAGTCAAGGGAGGGGGTGACCTAACACTCAATCAAGTCTAGAGCCTTGATTAACATTTTGGACTTGACGCCATGAATTGCCATGGTGACCCAGTGACTGCCTTTTATTTACGAATGAGCAGAAAAGTCAGGAAGCATGCTGGATATTTCATCCACAAGTTGGGGAAGATTTTCCTCATAAATAAAGCATAAAGGAATTGGTGGAAAACCAAACATAAGAGTTGTATTTTGGGGCTGGCCCAGTGGTGCAGCAGTTAAGTTTGCACGTTCCTCTTTGGTGGCCTGGGGTTTGCTGGTTCCGATCCCAGGTGCTGTCGTGGCACCATTTGGCAAGCCATGCTGTGTCGGGTATCCCACATATAAAGTAGAGGAAGATGGGCACGGAGTTAGCTCAGGGCCAGTCTTCCTCAGCAAAAAAAGGAGGATTGGCAGGGAATGTTAGCTCAGGGGTAATCTTCATCAAAAAAAAAAAAAAAGAGTTGTATTTTGATTACATAGTGAATTGTTTTATAATTGTCATTAAAGGTGCTCTGTCAGCATACCATATTAGGAAAGGAGGGCTGGGCCCAAGGAGAAATGAAGGCTGTACATTTTAAAATTTTCTTGCTTCACTATCTTTACTCAAATCGACTTAATGGGGTATAGTGAAAAATGAGAAACAAGCTTATGGAGTTTTAATGCCTTAGTGGCCAAGTGTCCATGATCAGTGGAGCTGTTTGAACAACCTCATTTCACTTTGTAGCAAATACAGAAGATATGCTATGATGTTTACATTTAAAGAAAAGTCCTTTAATAGGAAAACAAAATACAGATAAAAATCAAAACAAAATTGCCAGCAATGGTGAGCATGACACAAGAGGAACAAGAAAGGGTTAAGGGGTTGCTTAGTTATGTACCCTTTTTTCACTATTTATTCACTTTGTTTTGATTGAAAGCAATTGCCATTCAGCAAATATAGCAAAATTTTCTTTCAAAAATTATTTCATAGAGTAGATCTGCTGCTAAAGTGGCACGCCTCTTAAATATTTCCGTTATTTATTGAAATGTGGATTCATTTAACTTTGTGTATTATTGCTTTGGCAATAAAATGAGCAATAATTAGGTAAAATTACTGTGTAAGTAAATATAAATATATTCATAATATTAGAATATAGATGCAAAAATATATGTGTGTGCGTACATATGGATATATATTAGGACATAATATTTTATTTCTTTGTTACATAATGAGATGTGACACTTCAGTTTGCTTTGGTAAGGATTCAGCTAGCAAAAACCATGCTTTAAAAGCTTTTCAGTTACAGCCTCATTAGCAGAAAGTCATATAGCTACCATGTTTACAGACCTAGCTGTTTTTAGTATCTTCCAAATGTGAGTAGTTCATTGAACTTAAATGCTATTTTCTCCCAGTTTATAGGTGCAAGGTCAACGTTATAGCATAGGATATTGCCTACAGCTGAGTTTCTTGTAAAATAGCAAGACTGCAATATTTATGCAAATTGGTACTTTTTCCAATTTAGCATTTTAATTTTGAAGGTCACACTCATAAAGACCATGGAAGCTTCTTAACATAAGGCTTCTGAATTTTTTAGAGCTTAATTGAATCGTCTAGACAGGGGGGAGATTGAAATACCATCTATGTCATCTAACTCATCATATTACTTACACAAAATTTTTTCATCCTACTAATAAAACTTTTTATAAGTATGTTCTTTTCCTGAATTAGCTGTATGGTTCTTTGTAAGGTGCATTTCATTCAAAGTTGTTGAGTAACCTGTGTGTCTTCGTTTTCTCTGGAGTAACTCATTTCTCCTGACTGTTGTCCTCCAGTTATCAAGTGCTGCCTATTAGAGTTGCAGAATCAACACAGCAATTTAGGTGTGAGCCTTAGGATTAGAAAAGAGGTGGAAGAATGGATGGACGGATGGATAGATGGCTACTGAAACATACGTAAATATCTAACCTGTATTTGTATTTAAAATAGCAATATAATGTTGTTAAACCTCAACAAATCAATTATGCAAAAACAATGAAAAACAACTGTAAAAATTGTGGCCATTTGTATTTTGACGTCGAGCATTTATTTTAATGGCTCCCTATATCAGAAGTGCCTTTGACTTCCTTACGTACTATGGCCACAGTCAGCAGTGCCATTTCTTTGCTGTGTTTGAAGCGAGCATTTTGCTGTTTCCAGAACAATTTGAAACGAAGCTTTCAATGATGTAGTTCATCATTCTGGATTAAGCATATTTCTTTCTCTTTGAGCCTTGTTTAATAGTCTATGTTTCCCACTCTTATTAGTTGCTGAAAATGAAAAATTGTGCTCAAAATTGTCCTGAAATCCTGGTGAATTCGGTCTGCCTAAGCTTCTTTTATTTCATTAAAATCTTCACCCTAAAGTAGGAGTAGGGATTTGTTAACTTGGATTTTTAGAGGGCCAGACTTGTTTGGATACATTTATTACGTTCAAAATTTATCACCTAGCAATTATTTAAAAAGAATTTCTTTACTTTCTTCATGTTAAGTATTTTATGGTAAATGTTGAGAGAACTTTTGCATCTGGGTAGCTCTTTTCCTGCTGGAGAATTCTTGAGTATATATGTTTATTATGCAACAAGTTTTCATTTTGATGAATCTTAGATTTTTGTTTTGTTTATTGTTGTTTTGTTGAAACTCAACTACAAAGATGCCTTCTACTGATTTTTGTTCTTTAGGATGTTTTATAGGAGAGGAGAGAGAAAGTCAGGGTCAAGTGCATAAATCATGCTTAAGCATTGTGATGGAATGAGTTGTATCCAAAGCAAATTCCTATGTTGAAACCCGGACCCCCATGTGATGGTGTTTGGAGATGCGACCTTTGGGAGACAATTAGGGCAGGATGAGGTCATGAAAGTGGGGCCCTGGTCAGATGACATTAGTGGTCTTATAAAAGAGGCAGGGACAATGGAGCCCTCTCTACAGGCACACAGAGGAAAGGCCATATAAGGGCACACTGAGGAAGTGGCCGTGTGCAAGCCAGAAAGAGAGCCCTCACCAGAAATAAATTTTCTGGCACCTTGATCATGCACATCTAGTCTCTAGAACTGTGAGCAAATAAAATTCTGATGTTTGAGCCACCAAATCTGTAGTATTTTGTTGTGGCAGCCCAAGCAGTCTAATAAACGTGTACAGTATTAATATAACTGCAAAAACTTGGTGTTTAAGTCTTAGCTCATTTTGTCCTCGGTAGACGTAGTTCCATATCATATGAAACACAAACCAAATCATTCTCAATAATAAACAGGTAATTTAGAACTGCTTATATGTGTAAATGATAGAAGCCAGGCCATAACTACTTCCACAACTAGAGCTTCTCAATAAATTGTACTTACAATTAATGTGGTTTCAGTAAATCAAGTTAACTATATACTAAAATGACGGGATTCTAGAAGAGCACCAAAACTTTGAACTCTGCAAAACACTGAATAAATATGTGGTTAACCAGATCTTATGCTGGCTCTTTTTTATGAGTGGAGATATAATGAGGTAATGGTTTGGGGTGATTGCAATAATAAAAATAGAGGGAGTAGTGAAATCAGATAAAATCAATTTTGAGTAAAAACAAGGGCATCCATGAATGTAATTTTCTCTGCAGGGACTAGTATAGAAAGTTTATGTTATATTTCTAAAACTTTCCTTGTGGATGTTTTAAAATGAAGTATTGATTTGGTTTCTAGTTACACTCTTGGGCTCTTGGTAATAACTACAGTTCCAAGTTTGTCTTTTTATTCCTCAGACATACAGAATCAATCAAACAGAACATATAATTGTATTTTAAAGAGTTATTTTAGTTCTTAGAAGAAAATCAAATTATTTATTTTTGGTGCTATAGTATTTAAAGTCAGTCTTCTGTGTTGGCTATGCCAAGATCACCATTTCTGCCTTATTTATATTTTCCTGGTCATGCAGCATTAAATATAGCGACATTTGCTGCTTAAGATCCAATTCAATTGAATGTTATACCTACGGAAAGATATTTGAATTTTTATTTACTTAAAGTTATGTCAACTAAAAGTATTTTATATACTGTTTGCAGAAGACAAAATCAATTTGTATATATCATATTTTAAAGCAACATGTAAGTTTTAGTTTATCACCTGTAAAACAGTTTACATGCTAGTTACTACATCAGCAAGAATTCAATCGGTGAGAAAATCAAACTGAATGAAAGATCAAATCACTGTGCAAAATGAGTAAAGTCTTAGACCTGTAAGAAGTTTTCACAGGGTTCACTTATCAGGCCCAGTGTGAAAGGTGAGTCATTTGTTATATACCGCTAAGGAAGAAAATTCATGAGTGTAAAAGAGTTTTATTCATTTGACAATGTTTGTATAAGTCAAGCTAGGAAATCAACAGGCCAAAGGCTACAGATATGTTAATTTCTTTCCTTGAAACAATTTCCCTTTTTCCATTATACAAAAAAATCACCATCTCAGAATTTTTATGATTCCTATGTAGTGAACATGACAGGCTCTTTTTAGCATCTCACTAATATTTAAGAAATAAAATACAATAGAATCTACAATGAATTTATGCTAGATTAGTAAAGCAATTATTATTTGAAATAAAGTCATCTTCACTTTTAGGCATAACCAAGGAATTTTAATATTTGTCAGAGTGAGAAATAACAAGGAACAGAAAAATGTTATGAAAGTTCATTATTCAAAATAGCCCTAAATGCCTGAAAATTATCCTATGAAACTTTAAAACATAAAATTTAAAATAAAGTTAGACATCCTCTAACAATTGTGACTTTTCTAGTTCAGAATAAACTCTAACAAAAATAACATATAAATAAAGATAACATTATTGAAATAAATTTTAAGAATTCAAAAAACTTGTAAGATTTGAAATTCCAAATCTTACGTTACAGCTAATTTCAAAATGAAGTTCTTTAGTAAGTTTAATTAAAGTCAGAGATTTTTTGTTTTACTTAGTTTTATTTTTTATTTTGTTTTGTTGTGTGCTTTTAAGAAAAAAGGCCATTTCACCTACAGGAGCTGAATTTTAACACAGATGTAAACATTGGAGTATATTCTACAGCCCTAAAGAAAGTTTACGTGTTTGGTTGCCAGAGAAAAAATAACTGAGTTGTCTTATGACTTGAAATTTTTTTGTTATAGTGAGCCACAATCAGAATAAAACTTCTGATATAACTCTGTTTACTTGTAATTTACAAATTATTATTAGATATTATTTATCATAGATTTCCCAAAAGCTACTGGAAAAACTCGCTGATCAAGCAAAGCTAATGCAATTAGATTTAGTTTAGTAAGGGAGAATGGCACTTTCATAGAGTCTTAGTAAATACTTCAAATAGGAAAATCAGAAAGACTATTTAGAAGTTTTAGTGTCTGGACTGTATGATTGTAAGGTAGGTTTTGCAAAGTGAATAATTGGTTGGGATTGAGCAGCATTATGACATTAACAGCTTTGCAGAAATAGTAAGGATCTTGAAGTAATTCTTGAGGAGCAGTCTGTTTTATCTCTAAGCAATAAGTATTTCTAGAGCCAGCACCTAAACTGGCTTCAGTATTTAGCAGAGGGACAGAACAGTAGGCATGTTGTTTAATTGTGGGGCCAGGATAGTATGACCGTTTCTAGTAGGATTTCCCTACAGGCGCAGGGAATTGTGTTGTTTCAGTTCTCCCTCCCTCTTTCTGGTCATTCTTCAGCCTAAATTGGACAATAAGCCATTATGGTCTGGGGACATGATGAGTCTGGTCTACATAGTTTGATTTGTCATGGTCATAGATAGATTTTCTGAGGGTAGATGTTCCACATTCTTGTTCTTGTCAAAAAATCAATGATTCAACCATTTTTAAGGACAGTGGCCGTGCATCAGAATTTAAAATCTAGAGGTCACATTTGACTCTACAACAAAGACGAATACTGAGAGAAGAATTATAATCAGAGTTTTTAAGCCAGGAGCCAAAATTACCCCAAATTAAACCATGAAAACAGACAGATCCTGTTTCCAATGCAAAGAGCACAGAGAAGGAGGTATGAGGCCACTGGCCAAACTACCTACACTCTTCATTCCTTTGATCATGTTCAAGACCATCTTAACTATGTTAGAGTTTTCTCTGTAAGCATCTCAGTATGTCTTTCATCCCGTAAGAACAAGTCAACTCATGAGGTCAATATTACACGTAACATAGCTTGTTCAATTTCAGGAACCTCTCAGGCAAGTCATTCTTTGGTCTTCGTGAAATTGTCTGATTCCCCCTCTATTCTCTGAGGTAAACTTATAAAATTCTTCCCACTTTCTAGGTTTTTTATAAAGCATGAAATGGGAAGGCTTGGGGTCAGAAGAAAACAGTCCAAAATTCTCCTTCAGTGGTTAAAAATTTGAACTCAAATCAAAGCCCGGTGACCTCCTTTTTCTATTAAACCATTTAAAATCTCTTTGTCTAAAAACAAAATTGATGAGTTAAACTGGACCCTGGGTGATGCTATTGAAGCATCAGAGGCCTGTGCCATCGAGAAAAATAATGAGGCAAGGCAGAGAAGCCTGGTGGTCTTCCTTTGACAATCTACAATATCAAATAATCTAGATAGCTTGGTAATGATAGTTAACACACATACTTTTTGTGAGTGTCAGATGTGTAGCTGTTTTTCATATATTATTCAGTTGATCCTCAGAACAACCCTAAAAGATAAGTGCTGTTACAACCCCCATCTTATGAGACAGAGTAAAGTTAAATAATTCCAAATACCTGTTAGCTCATAGGTAGTGGTTGTGGTGATGGCTTTCAAACCCGGCCTCAGGAGGCTTTCCTTTTAACCATTACAGAATATTACCTCTTGGGTAATGGATGTGTTAATTAAATCAATTATGGGAATCCTTTCACAATGTATATATGTATCGAATCATCATATTGTACACTTTAAATTTACTATAATTTTATTTGTCAATTATACCTCAATAAAGCTGAAAAGTAAAATAAAATACCCCCTCTCAAAAGTCAGTAGGACTTTAAGCGACAAGAAAACTTAAAACTAAACAGCATGTGCAAGACTTTATAAAATTTTATTTTGCCTGAAAATTTAAAATAAAAAGTCTTAGGGGCTGGCCCCGTGGCTGAGTGGTTAAGTTTGCATGCTCTGCTTCTGTGACCTGGGATTTCGACATTCAGATCCTGGGCATGGACATGGTACCACTCATCAGGCCATGCTGAGGGAGTGTCCCACATAGCACAACAGAAGGACCTACAGCTAGAATGTACAACTATGTACTGGGGGGCTTTGGGGAGAAGAAGAAGAAGAAGAAGGTGAAGGAGAAGAAGAAGATTGGCGAACAGATGTTAGCTCAGGTGCCAATCTTAAAAAAAAATCTAGGGCCGGCTCCGTGGCCGAGTGGTTAAGTTCGTGCACTCTGCTGTGGCGGCCCAGGGTTCGCATCCTGGGCCCGGACATGGCACTGCTTGTCAGGCCACACTGAGGCAGCGTCCCACATCCCACAGCTACAAGGACCTGCAACTAAGATATACAACTGTGTACAGGGGGGTATGGGGAGATAAAAGCAGAAAAAAAAATCTTAAATATTTACCTAGTATTAAGGACTTCTGGGGGTTAGGTTCATGCACTCCACTTTGGTGGCCAGGAGTTTGCCAGTTTGGATCTAGTCCATATAAAAAACTATATCTTGATATGGAATTTTATATTAGGTTACATTTGTTTCGACTTCATTTAATGTGAAAGTAAAACAAAGTTGCACAAAACTTGACAACTAACTTTTAAATGAGTCAAACCAAATTTCACTGAATTGTCAGATTAATTCAAATAACTTATTCATATAGATAGATTCTATATTTGATGGCTTTTTTTGGTGAAATAATCCTTTCCTTTATTATTTTATCTGCTTACGTTTTTGGTTACTCAAGCTCTGGGGTCTCCATAAACCAAAGAATGGAACAAATGAAGCGTTTTCTTTTTTTTTTTCTTTTTTTTTTATTGAGTTAATGATAGGTTACAATCTTGTGAAATTTCAGTTGTACATTAATGTTTGTCAGTCATGTTGTAGGTGCACCACTTCACCCTTTGTGCCCACCCCCCACCCCACCTTTCCCCTGGTATCCACTAAACGGTTCTTAGTCCATAATTTTAAATTCCTCATATGAGTGGAGTTATACACAGGTTATCCTTCTCTCGCTGGCTTATTTCACTTAACATAATTCCCTCAAGGTCCATCCATGTTATTGCAAATGGAATGATTTTGTTCTGTTTTACAGCTGAGTAGTATTCCATTGTATATATGTACCACATCTTCTTTATCCATTCGTCTGTTGCTGGGCACTTAGGTTGCTTCCATGTCTTGGCTATTGTAAATAATGCTGCAATGAACATTGGGGTGCACAGGACTTTTGGAATTGCTGACTTCAAGCTCTTTGGATAAATACCCAGTAGTGGGATGGCTGGATCATATGGTAGTTCCATTTTTAATTTTTTGAGGAATCTCCATACTGTTTTCCATAGTGGCTGCACCAGTTTGCATTCCCACCAGCAGTGTATGAGGGTTCCTTTTTCTCCACAACCTCTCCAACATTTGTTACTATTAGTTTTAGATATTTTTGTCATTCTAATGGGTGTAAGGTGACATCTTAGTGTAGTTTTGATTTGCATTTCCCTGATGATCAGCGATGATGAGCATCTTTTCATGTGCCTATTGGCCATCAGTATATCTTCTTTGGAGAAATGTCTGTTCATGTCTCCAGCCCATTTTTTGATTGGGTTGTTTGATGTTTTGTTGTTGAGTTGTGAGAGTTCTTTATATATTGTGGATATTAAGCCTTTGTCAGATATATGACTTGCAAGTATTTTTTCCCAGTTAGTGGGTTGCTTTTTGTTTCAATCCTGTTTTATTTGAAGCATTTGCTTTTTTAAGAGTATTTAAAATAAAATGAAGTTCAGGTTCACCTTGAAACATCAAACATCATTTCTAATTATTTAGTGTTTTTTTCAACCTTAATTGGAAAATTGATCATATAAGACTTACATCTGAAGTGATCCACAGAGAAAAGAAAGGTCCTGCAATCCGGGTTTGAGGCCTTGCACAAGTCTTAGCAAGATGCTTAGTCAGACTTTAAGAATCCTGTACTTTGGATCAGAGCTTACAGAAAAGGAAATTTCTAATCCATTCTTTTGGTTATGAAAAATAAACAAGGGAGTAGGGGAAGCGGAGATAAGAGTGGAAGGGAGAATTGAGAAGAAAATTCTTTCATGGCTAGCTTGGAGAGAAAGGACAGCGGTGGTGTTTTCATGACAAATGAACCCTAATAGGCATTCCTAACCTGAGATTGGCCTGGGGGAAGGCTTCCTATCAAAATGGCAGAGCTTTTGGAGTTTGTAGATTCCAAAATTTTACAACCTGTTAAATACTTGTATGAGAAAGAATTGAAATAATAATTACATAAAATATCTACCAGTTTCTTTTCAATTTCTAATTAAAAAAAAAAGCAACATAGTATAAGATCCTGGGAAGGAGAGGCCTTGACTTTGCGAAGCGTAATCAGTATGCTGAACTTGGCATTCACTAAAGAACAGAACTTGGTCTAAACAGGGATTTTTATTACAAGGGGTAAGTAGGTGGTACAGGATTCATTAAGTAATATAAAGCATTCAAGGGACATTGACCATGCCAGTCAATCAGCAGAAGTTCCCACGTCTTCACTTGATTCCTGCAGTAAAAGATTTACACTCTTACAAGTAGTATAATTTTGCCTGAAAAAATGCCAAACAGGAAATTGTTGATAAGGTAAGGAAAATAGGACTGTATTCTTTTAGGCAGCAGAGAATAGATTTTCTTTTAAGTTTTCAGAGTAATATTCAAGTTTGAGTGCAAAATAAGCATATGAATTATTATTGAACTATTTGAAATGTAGCATTTTAATCCAATGTCACCATTAATCTATGTATGCATCCTAACATATGAATTGTAATGGAGATTTATATAGATAATGTAAAAAGCCAAGCTTAAAAAATTTCATCTTCATGTTTAGGTAATACAATTTCATTACTTTTAAGGTGTATGTTTTAGCGTTCAGGCATCTCCACAGGTAAATAATTTCTTTTGTATATTGTTGTGGTTGGGGGAATATTGTAATTTGCTACATTAAAAAGGAAACTCAACAGATGAAGTTATATGACATTCATACATAACCTTTAGGGAGCTGTGATGTCCTAGCTATTACCTTTGTGAATTATGATATTTTAAGGCATATAAATCCAATGTTTTGCTTATTTCATCAATCTACTTATTACTTTTGGTCCACTCTGTATGATTATAAATGTTTATATTTCCTGCTGACATTGATATCTTTCCTAACATTAGCTTTCTTTAAACGTTGGTATCTTTCAAAGTTGCTATTGATGAGACAGTGATTCCTATGTAGATGTCACTATTGAATAATTGGACTGTATGGTTTGTTCAGTTCCCTTAATTTTTAAATGTGTAGGCATTCTCAGAAGAAAAAAAATAACTCCAAATTCTTTTTAGAAGAAGCCCATTGTGATTTTTAACAATATAAAAATACTGAGAACATTAACTTGGATAAAGTGAATTTGAATATTTATTAAGCCATTCATGGAAACAAAATTGTGGTGGAAAAAACCTAGATGAGAGATATAGAATTCCGTGAGTATTAGGAAGACTAGTTCCTGGGGTTAATTATTCAGGGCAATAGCTTGAACTCAACTAGTAAGTATGTGTGTTATTGTGTGAAGGCTGAAGGGGAACCTTCTTCAGTTTTCATAGGACAAGAAGAAAAAGAAGGAAAGAGAAGCCCAGATAGTCATCCGTGACACAGATGCTAAAATAAGCAGGTGATGAAGTCCGTGGAGTGGGTGTGAGGCGCTTAACTAACACTGGATGGTTAAATGCTCACAGGGCAAGTATTCTGGAAGGCAGGGGAGGATCCAGCTAGGAGGAAGCATTGAGTGGGTTCCAGAGGGTCTCGTTTCCTTTCCTAGACTGCTGAGTTATCTGTGTCACACAGAGTAGCTCCAAGATTGGGTGCTAATACTAAATTAATATATTTGTGTTTTTAGGGATCCGTGGGTTACTAAAAGTTATTTTCAGAAGCAATTGTTTTAATGGGGAAAATGGCATTAGAAAACAGCCAATGCCTCTCAGAGTCTCAGCGGCAAACTATATTTTTCTGGAGGAATTTCAGAAATGAAGGTATTCTGTAGCTATAAATACAGAACAGGACAATTTAAATATTACTGAGAAAAATCCAGCCTTTGATTAGATTTGGCTTTTGCTCAAGTGTAGTGGCCTTTCCTAACTTCTCAGCACTGCAGCAGCATTATATTAGCCCATCTTTTCTTAAAATTCATGTCACCAATAAACAAAGAACTAACTACCCGACAACATAATTGTGATACCAGTCTAATAAATTTTGCCTGGGCTTTCACTTGTTGTGATGAGGGTCACAACATATTTTCATAATGAAAATGGAGCTCCAGAATTAATCAGTCCAGTTACTGCCAATTCCCATTATGAAAACTTACAGTGTGTGTAAAGCGTCTGTGCTCATTACATGTTTCATTGAGATAGAATGAGCAGGGACCTCAGTTCTGACTTAGCTCAGGGCCTTTGCACAAGTTATTTCCTCACCTGGCATACTCATTCCACTCTTTTCCTGGCTAATACCTATTAATCCCTGAAATCTTAGACTTTTTCTTCACAATTTCCACCAAACATAAAATAGTTCTCTCCCGTTACTTTCTCTTATAATGCTACTCTCTGATATTTGCCTTCATAACTTTTTCCATAGTTTGTAACTATGGATTTGTTTGTAAGCTTATTTTCTAAGTCAGCTTCCCCTAGTTTTAAGCACCAATAGAGTATCAGACTGACACATACCATTTTAAATTATATGAGGCCATGTCTGATCTTTTAAAGTGAGAAGTGACACTGTTACTTATTAAATAGTAAGAAAAAGGGAAGGTATAAGTCAAAATTTTTACCTAGATGCCTTATTATTACTGACTTTTTTTTTGAGTAAGAATAGCCCTGAGCTAACATCTGCCACCAATCCTCCTCTTTTTGCTGAAGAGGACTGGCCCTGAGCTAACATCTCTGCCCATCTTCCTCTACTTTATATGTAGGACACCTGCCACAGCATGGCTTGACGAGCAATGTGCAGGTCCGCACCCGGGATCCAAACTGCTGAACCCCAAGCCACAGAAGGGAAATGTGCAAACTTAACCACTGTGCCAAAGGGCTGGCACCTATTACTGGCTTTTTAAGCACCAAAATTCTACAAAATTTTTGATATTGTTCAATTCCTTAAAAAAGACATATTACTTGCCTCTCTGGTTTCCTTTCTGTTTTGAAGCTAGATGTTCATCTTCCCAGAAATGCTAGAATGTGTGCTGGTTGAGCAACAGCATGCTAATTATCTAACCTTTTCTATTGCAAAGAGCTCATTAAGAAATCAGAACATTAAATTGAGAATATTTACTGACAAGATTTATAAATTTGATCTAACCAAGCTATGGTTTAGTAAAATGCTTATTTATAAGTAATGGCCTAAATGAGCCTCACTATTTTATAAATACCTTTCTAGGTAGAAAAGCACATTACCAATACAAGGCAGTGTTAGAACGTTCTCATATCTCATTAGGCTTTGATATGTAAATATAGCTTGCATTTGGAATAATAAATCCCTGACATCACAAATACATAATGGCAACAGAATAATCTTGCCTTTACACATTTGTAAACTACTGATGAGTGTTAATATGACTTGCAAATATTTCCTTCCCCAAATCTGTGAAGAGTCAGAAGCCAATTACAAAAGTTTACTAAGAGAAGAACATATATAATGTGAAATTGTTACACTTAAATCCCCAAAATGTTTTACTTTCTGCTTTAACATTTGAGTCTTTCCATTTTTAAGGAATTTTTGTAGTAGGTACAAGGCTTTGAAAATACCCAAAGTAAAATTAAAGGCTCACTAGAAATGATAAGAATTTGAGGAAATTGTACATTGTAGTACAACAAAGAGGAAGAGCTCAACTCTAATGTGCTCATTATGGACTGGAAATGAGAAAAATGCATAATTGCATTTCACTTGTCGATTATGTCCTCTTTGCTGGATAAATTAAAATTATATGGCAACATAGTTTTTTATGCATGTTTCTTTCAGAAAAACCCTTAACATATAATACATGGATATATTTCTGGTTCAGCTAGAAATCTACCCCAAGTGCACCTCTGCCTCACAGTGTGTTGTTAACAGGAAGTGGAACACGTTGATTCAGAAAGCCTTTTCATTGGTTGGAAAAGAGAGAACATGCGCTAGACTGAAATTTGCTGGTAGTCTCTGCCAAGGATCCTAAAATAGTTCTTTTTTGTGCCACGCTATGTGCAGGATGCTCTCCAACCGCCTGAGGAGGGTATTTCAAGCTAGTCTCTATCTTTCCTCTCTTTTTCCTAACACTTGCAGACATACTACCTGTATCCTAGTTGTACTGAACTTGTATCACCCAAAACATAGAACCCTCCCCACATCCGCCACTCACTTGGACTGATTCAAAGTTCACCTTCTTCTTCCTCGGTGCTATGGACTGAATGTTTGTGTCCTCCGCACATTCCTATATGGAAGCCCTAATCCCCAGTGTGACTGTATTTGAAGAAGGGGCTTAAAAGGATGTAATTAAGGTTAAATGAGGTCGTGAGGGTGTGGCCCTGATCTGATAAGATTACTGTCCTTATAAGGAGAGACACAGGACAGGTCTCTCTACCCTCTGGCACACAAAGAAGAGGTCCTGGGAGCACACGGCCAGATGGCAGCCACCTGCAAGCCAAGAGAAGAGGCCTCAAAATGAAACCTATCTTTCTGGCACAGTCATCTTGGACTTCCCAGCCTCTAGAACTGGGAGAAAATAAATTCCTGTTGTATAGGCCACACGGTCTATGGTATTTTCTTATGGCAGCCCCTGCAGACTAATATAATCGGTCTGTTATTCTTTAGGACTAAAATAGTTAAACTTCCTCAGTAAACCTCTGGAGTTCTTCCACCCAAGCAAAGTCAGTGCCTCTCCGCTCTGTACTCCCATGAGACTTGCGTACAGCTGTAATGTGAAAATACATTGTCTATTATTGTAGTTATTTATTCATTCCATATTTCCTATGGGATTGTTATGTCCTTGAATATATCAAGCTCAGAGTCTTGCACAAATGAAGGATGGAAAAAAGGAAGGAAAGAAGGAGGGAGGGAATGAGCAAGGGAGGAAAAGAAGGAAGGAAAGAAAAGGAAAAAGAAGAGAGGGAAGGAGGAAAGGAGGGATGGAGAAAGGAAAAAGGAAGGCAGAGTCTGGTAAATAGGAAGTCTATAATATCATCATCATCATCACTATAATCATAGATGTATAATGTGCATGGTGTTGGATGTCTTAATACATCTGAGAGAATATAATTTTAAACCTGTAAGGGTAGCATATTCTCTTACTGATGCAGCCAGTAGCTTTGTTCTCATTCCCAGTGAAATTATTCTGTATTTCTAAAAGAATGGCAAAAAACAATTGAAACCATCTTATGTAATTTGGGGGGAGGAGGATTGTCCAGTAAATTTTAAATATTTTAATGTGTCAGAAGCAGGTGGTGATACACGTTTTTCCAGTAAGCTCCACAGTTGGGAATTACATCTTCGTGGATGCTGAAAGCTATTAATTATCTCCAGAGAATCTTTAAAGTTTTTTCAGGGATCCTATGGCATTTCACGGAATCTCAGCTTGACAGCATCTTGGAGATTAGCTGAGTCCCTTATTTTTCAGATGTGAAAGCTGGGGTTGAGGGGTTACACGATTTACCCCAAACCCCACAGCTCTCTGGTTTACCCAGGGAGCCAGCAAGCAGGCAAGTGTTCTGATTCCCTGTGAGTCGGCCTATTGCCCGCTGAAAATGGGCTCATTTTAATTTTCGTGAATCTAAAGTTATCATTAGGCAAGCTTAGCAAACGTGTTCAGTGAGCAAACTTGCTTCCTGTTAAAAAAAAATTATCCAAATTATCAGGTAGATGATCCTGGAGTTATTTTAATTAAAGGCAATGGAGAAAAAAATTAGGCACTTAGATAGGTTTCTTGGACTCATAAAATTAAAGAGCCTCTTCTGTCAATATGTAGGTTAGAGGTAATTCCTGTAAATGTGAATGTAAATTAACTGTGTAAATTCCCATGCATATTAATTACAAAATAAACCCTCACTACATTATCCTTTATCTTCATGGTAGAAGCTCTTATTTTATAAGGAAAAAAAAAGAATTCTTCTATGAACCAAAGTTGGAATATTTTAGATCTCTTTCTCTTTTGATCCTCTCTGGCTGCAGACACCCAGATATGTAATTACTCTTTGATAAACTTTCTGCCTTAGATTATTCCATTAATATAATGATTATAGCCTAGAGGATTCTAAGTGGCAAAACCTGGGGGAGTGACTAAATCCTTAGGGACTCCTGCTTCTGCACACATTTAAAGAAAGAAATACACAACTGTCTTCTTAATAGGAAAATGCGGGTCAGTTATTTGGAGCAGTCAGGAATGATTTTACATTTTTATCCAATTTTTGATAGAGGTTAAAATCTAATGGTAAACTGTTGGTCATCTGGAAAATCCCTAACTTCCGACTTTAATTTCCAATTTGACCACTTACATGATTAAAAGGCTCATAAAATATAATAGTAATCATTTTTCTATTTAAGAAATTAGGAGAATCTCCAACCACAAATCCCTGAAGTTAGATATGATTCAGGATTTCTTATCTCAACTAAATTGTAAGTTAATCACTAGACTAATTAGTTACATATATTTAATAGTCCATAATTTAATCTTCTGTCTTCAGGGCAACGAATTATTTAAAGTTCCCCAAGTGGACATAGGCTATAACTAATGAGATGGAATTAAAGAAAAGAGAAAAGACTATCAGAAAAAAAAAGGTTGATGTAGAAGTTATTGGTATTAGCATTGATGAGGACAGGTATAAGCACTGAGAGTATGTAATTTGAGCTAGGACTCAAAATAGTGTTTCATAAGGAAAAATCTTTATTATTCTAATTTAAAAGTCATTTTTTTCTGTAGGATTTGCTACTTCAAATGCAGTATTTATGTTCCTTTATATGAATTAATTTCTTGAAAGCATGCTTGAAAATGACACCCATTTTGTAGTGATAGGTAACTTCTTGGTCTAAATACCAAAAGCTATCAGTTAGTATTTGCTTATAACGTGTCAGACTGTTCTAAGTATTTTGAATATATTAACTCATTTAATCTACCAACCGTTAAAAGATAGGCACTACTCCTATCCCCGTTTTACAGATGGGGCCCAGAAAGATTTACTAACGTGCTCAAACTTGCGTTGTTATAAGTGGGGGCTGGTGGTTCCAGTCTGACTCCAGAGTCGGCCGTCTTCACTTCCATACCCTGTCTAGACAAAGGGTCATGGAACAGCAGCAGGGGCATCTTTGAGGGGCTTGTTAGAAATGCAGAATCTAGGCCCCACTCCAGGTCCAATGATTCAATGTTTGCATTTTAAAAGTTTCTGGGCGATTTGATAAAGTTTGATGAGAGCCATGCCTCTTTAAAACACTTTTAGAACTGTATTGTGTATTGTTTTATATTCTTAACTGATAATTGTATATTTCAGTTTTTTAAAAGAACTCAAAAGCTCCTTGAGCTCAGCATGTTCAAAACTGGATATAAATTCAAAGCTAAGATTTAGGGTGTTGAACCAAGAATTTATTATTCTAGTATATTTAATGTTACTTTTTTAATGAGTGTAATGGTGCTAACACATTTGACCACCTGTTTAGGGCAGATCTGGGTCCACCTAGGTCACTTCTTGCTTGCTGATGGACCACAGATTACCTAAACTTTGTTAACTAGCCTATAAAGTTTTAGATGAAGCAGGCCAAATATATCTGAAATATACCGTGTAAGCATCTACCTTCTTCATCGTTCATAATGCCAGCTCACTGATAGCCTGTCAATAATTCTTCTTTTCTTTTTTTTGAGGAAGATTAGCCCTGAGCTAACATCTGTGCCCATCTTCCTCTACTTTATATGTGGGACGCCTACCACAGCATGGCTTGCCAAGCGGTGCCATGTCCGCACCCGGGATCCGAACCAGCGAACCCCCAGCTACGGAAGGGGAATGTGTGCACTTAACCGCTGTGCCACCGCCAGCCCCTAAGTCAACAATTCTTTAAATTTAGTATTTATTAGAATCACATGGAGGTCTTGTTGAACCACAGGTTGTTGCTTTTCTCCCCCCAGGTTTCTGATTTCAGTAGTTCCGGGGAGAGACCTAGTAGTTTGCATTTCTAACAATTTCACAGGTGATGCTTTTACTACTGGTCTAGTCAACACAGGAAAAAGTCACTTTCCTGTTCTCTGATTTCATCTATGTTGATTACCAACGGTATTTCCCAAATTAATTTAATTAGCCATTAAGGAACGCTCCAGGCTACACTAATCTCATTCTACACCAAACAACTCTAAGTGTAGAAAGTCAATGAAATGATTCTTCCAAACTGGATGGACTCATAACCTGCCTGGTGAAAACTTCTCAGGAACTTGAGGAACACCTAGTATTTTGGACATACATATTTACTCTTTTTCTTCAGTCAGTTATTCTGTTTAGTCTGCCATCGAGGGCATCTCTTCCATGTTAAGTAAAAATGTTCTACTGGGGTTGTATTGGTTGTTTCTGCCAATGTGGTTCTGATGGGTAATTGCCATTCTATTATTAAATGTTTTGAGTACAACCCCTGCATCATGCATCTGACTTTTGTTATACTGAGTTTAAGCCAAAATATTCTAAATATTTGTAGAGTCATAGAATTTTAAGACCCTTAGAATTTGTCTATCCTGACTGTTCATTTTAAAGGTGAATAAAGTTTAGGGATTCTTACCAACAACCACACAGCTTGTCGTATTATTGAAATATAGGGAAATAACTACAACCCAGATTTCCTAGACCCTAACCATGTGTTTTTTATCACACTATAATTTACTATGCTGAATGACAACTTGTTTGTACTGCCATAAAAAAGTTTTTTTAACTATCCTTAGTTTAAAAGTTATTAAATATGCAGAGAAATAAGTTGCAATGTTATTATAGAGGGATGATTGATAAAAATTAGAAGAAAAAGTAAATATAGCAAATAAAAATATTTTCATAATAAATCTAACATCATCTTACGCAAAAAATAGCTCACATCACTTTAAATAGGCCTGTCAGCAAATTCAAGATTCAAGAAATTATCATATTGCTCTGAACAACCCTAATTATATAGGAAACCAAGCAGTCTAAAATTATAGTGCTACTTGCTCAGGAAAAAATTTTCGGAGCTCAAGTAGTGATGGCAATAAGTCTGACAGGTTATCTGAATTTGTGTGATAAACAAAATGTCTGTTCATGTTATCTCTCTCATTTTAATCTTTTAAAGTACCTTAGGATACTTAGCAAAAATTTCTGGAAAACAAAGTGATAGTAAACAACAAACATTGTAAGAATCAAACGCGATGCCACTTATGCCCTTACAAATCCAGGAGAGGTTAGTGTAATACAGTCTGTTTTGTGTTCATGCTGAGAAATCTTATCATCAGCCTCTGGAGAGAGCACCTTAATTAATAGTTTTGGCAATAATTGCTCATGATTCAGTGACATAACTTGTAACAGGTCATTCAAATATTTTCATTTCAATATCAAAATGACAATAAATGGCATAAAGATGAGAATTGCACACTATTTTTGTAGGTGACTTATAAGAAATGTCTCCTGTTTCTCTTGTAGGTGTTCAGTGTTGGAAGTACAGGCCTTGATCTAAATTCTTATCTGTGGGAATATAATTTGTTGGGAAATATAAAATTTTAAGGAGAAATATTAATATTTGTAATTTCTTTTAGTTCCTGACTATATTATTTGTAAAATGTTCAGTGGCGTTACACAATAGGGAATATGGAAAAGCAACGAATGATATAGCTCAGAGGGGTAATTGGTTAAGAAAACAAAGAAATATGCAGTACATTTCTGATCAGACAACAGCCAGTCAGGATAATACAAGAAAATTGTTTAAAACTTTTTCAGAACAAACTACAAGGTAAGCAGTCTTTTAATAATTGGTTATGATAACAAGTATTCTAGCATACACCTAAACCAAAGTTAATACTCGAGAAAATTGTTTAAAACATTTTCAAGGCTGAAACTACAAAAAATGCAGACTTTTTCTGCAAGACTAAACCTTCCGTGATGCATTATAACAAATTCTAATCTTTTTATCCATCTTTGTATGCGTAAACCTACATATGTCTATATGTGTGTATACTCATAATTATGCGTTGCATTTATTTCATCTGGTGAAATGTATCATCTTTATTAAAGCAATGCAGCTGATACAAAACAATCCAATGTAATTTCTGGTTCTTTTTACTTCTTCGATCAACCATCTGCAAGCTGCCTAAAACCAGCTTTATCTATGAAAACTTGAACTCTGAAAATCTGTTAAAGCCACAAGTATCTCACTTTTTCATTTTGTCTGTGAATCTGTCTGATGATTCCACAAAAGTTCTTGAGCTAAAAGCATTTGTATTGCTTTCACTAAATTTGATGCCCACTTTATATTTGTTTCCTGTCATTCTAAATGTAGCTACATTTTCACTTTATAATCTTAGTAATATGTGAATTTTTAACATATTTTAGCTCAAACATGATTTTTTTTCTTTTTCTGTTCAAATGATCCAATATGAGTTTCTTTCAAGATGTGCTTAATTAATTGGTCATTAATTTAGAGAGTGTTGTTAAATCCTATTATTCTTTCAAAAGTATTATTAGACCCACATTAAACATTTTTATAAACATTTCATTCGTTTACTCAACACATCATTATTAAGCAAATATTATGTTCCAGGCAGTAATATAGACACTGGGATATAGTTATGAATAAACTGGTCAAATATCCTGGCCCTCATAGAACTCCTTTTCCAGTATATGAATACAGACAAAAAAATACAAGTAAAATGTGGTATTTTGGTTAATGATAATTACAATTGGAAATGATGAAGAAAAGAGCACTGGGGGTTATGAGGAACAGTTTACAATTTTAGACTGAATGTCCAGAGAAAGGCTCAACACTAAGATAGGATTTAAGTAAAGCCCTGAGGAGGGAGCCACCTTGGTCTGTAGAAGTGTGAATAGCATGTGAAGCTGTGACGAGGGCAGGTGATGGACTCATCGGCTTAAGTCATCAAGAGCCATCCTTAGAGCTGGATGCAGAAGTCAGTTCTTTCTACACTCCATGGCTGAAAACGAGAATGGGTGAACTTCTCAAAAGGAAGTAAAAGTAACGCTGAAAAGTCTACATACTGTATGATTCCAAGTGTGTTACTTTCCGGAAAAGGCAAAACGATGGAGATGTTAAAAAGATCTGTATTTGCCTGGGATTAGAGGGAAGGAGAGATGAATAGGCAGAACACAGAGGATTTTTAAGACAGTGAATCTATTCTGTATGATACTAAATGGTAGATACATGTCACTATACACTTGTCAAAAGCCTTAGAATGCACAACACCAGCAGTGAACCCCAATGTAAACTATGGACGTTTGGTGATCATGATGTGTCAATGTAGGTTCATCAGTTATCACTAGTGGGGGGTATTTTATTGGGGAAGCTATGCAGATGTGAGGGCAAAGGATATGTGGAGAAACTGTACTTTTCACTCAGTTTTGCTGTAAACCTAAAATTGCTCTAAAAAATGAAGTCCATTTTTTTAAAATATCAAATTATGGAAAGAACCTCTCTTCCCCCAAATTTATGCTAGTGAGAAGGGAGGGGGCATTTGCTGAGAGAAAATTGACGTGTCCCCTATTACTAAAATAAAATCAGATAATATATTTTTTTATCCAATATGATTCTAATAGTTCCTTTTGTATATCTAATATTTGAATTTATGTTTAAAGACAAATATAGACTCTATCACTTTCTAAAGCTTTCTTCTTTGATTAGAAACTCATACGAAGTATTTTAACTATAAATAGATATCTTTGGGAGAGTTAACATAGTTAATTTGTTTCTGTAAAACAGAAATATTGATTCAAGATTTTAAAATCATGGGAAAGAGATATTTTAATTAATTTTAATTCACTAGTTAAACAGAAATTCAGAGCATACTTTGTGTTTTAGATAAATTGATTGCTGTAGTGAAGCCACTTATACCAATAGTAAGACATACAGTCCATGATCCCATATTCCAATATTGAGGTATATATTTAAATCTTTAGATTGTAGTTTGATTTTAGGTGCCATTTCTATTGGCTTTGAGTGAAGGAAATTAAGCTTGAAATAGGTGCAAAAATTGATTATGAAATACTTAATTAGGCAATATTTTATATGGCAATGTAGCAACATAGCGCTCAATAAGATTAAAGTCTTCCTTGGTATGATCCATTAGTTTTTAGTTTTGTTTTTGTTGTTATTTTGTAAGCATAAGATTTTGTCAATTACAATATCAGTGTAGTCTTTCAGTGAATAACTCAGGGTGGGAGTATTGCTGAGAAAACAAAATACCCGCCTCTGTGTTGTGGTAGAAATACCAGCATAACAGATTGAAAGTTTCCTTTTTAACAGTTTTTCCTTTTGTGTGTCCTCAGATAATACAATGTTTCCTATCTCTAGGATGGAATTGTGGTTGAAGAGAATAACTGATATCTTTAGATAGAATGTGGATTCTTATATGGACACAAGAAATAATAGGTAACTTCTTGTACATGAGTTAATATATTCATAAAAATGACAGTTGAATTACAATAGCATTATTATCCCTTCTCATTTTAATGTCATTCTTTATTGTCATCTTCTTAAGCGTCATCAACTAGTTACCGAACAGTGTGCTTGATAATAGCTGTCAATTTCCAAGGGGAAGCCTGTTAAGGATCTCTTTCCTTTCCTCTTCTCTGCTCCCTCTCTCTCCATTCCTATTCTGGCCCTTGCTGCTTAAAGAACTCTTGTCCTGGAAGAATTGAGAAGGCATGTGGAATCTCATTCTCTAACTTTTAGTTGGAAAATGGGGCTCACATATTTTATTTCCATGATCACAGGATGGAGAGCCTGGATATAGATCTAGGCAAAATTGTGAAATAAACCAAACTGGTGTTTAATACTGTCTTTCACCATTTACACTACTGTACCTCTTGCTAAAATCTCCCAATTCTAAACTTCTCTGAGTCTGTTTTAAGCTAGAGAAAATAAGTTGATACACACATTCACACTAAGGTTCAGAGACATGTGATAAAGTCTCTTGAAGAAGTGCTTGTCATTGCTAGTGCCATGTCAGGGAGAGCAGATGATTAACATGTGGTAATGAACTGAAGCAGAAGGCAGTAGACCAGAATCAGGAGAACTGCTTCTAGGTCCAGATTCTGTCTAACTCTGTTAACTAAGGCAAAGCACTGAGACTCCTTGGCCTCAGTTTCCTCACCTGTAACACACTCGTTCATTTACTCAATCATTCAATTAATATTCACCTCCATGTGCCTGGCAACACACTGTACTTGGGATACAATGGTGAGCAAAAATACCTACATTACTTACTCTCATGATGCTCATAGTCAAGTAGAGAGAAGCAGAGATTAATCAGGTAACTTTGCAGATATATAAATTTAAAATGTGGTAAGTGCAATGAAGAGAAATTACAGGGAGCTGTAACTAAAAGTTTGGTGCAGTTGGGATTATACAACTTCTGAGGAGTATTTCAGATTTAAAATTTTATAGGTGAATAATTGTAGAATCCTGGATTCAGGGGAGAGAGATTTGAATGGTGGATGGAGGTGCGGAAACTTTATTGAGCACCTTATTCCATTTTAAAGGCAACCTTATTTTCTGCCTTCAGGTGGGGCGAAGGCTTGAGGAAGGCATGTTGTAGCAATTCTTCTATAGTGGTATTTGATTTCTCCAGAATGTTCTGAGCTCAGGACTTATGATTAACTGCCTTCCTTTTAAGATTTCCAGATCTCTCCTAAATTGAGCCGAAGTCCTGCCTATGTTTTTTTAAACAATACACCTCCAAGTATCTGAATAGCTAGAACCTATGTACAGTGTATTTTTTCATCTATACTATGTTACAACCTCTTGAAACTACTAATTGTTTCTTCGAATCTGCTCTTTCATGGCTCTGTCCTTTTTGGTTTAGGGAGTCCCTTAGTCTGAAAAACTACCAGTCCCAATCACAGATCCATTTATCCATTCATTCATTTCAGGCATAGTGCTGCGTGCTAGAGCCCAGATCATCTCCTAAAACTTCCAGGAAGCTTTCCTTGATTCCTCCAGGGAAATTTGATTACAAATACCATGTATTGAGTGTTTTCTATCTAGGAGCCTCCATGTTAAGCATTCTTCATTCTTTGATTTCATTGAAACCTTGCGACAACCCTATCAGGTGGTTCCTCTTATTATCAGGCTTATTTCACAAATGAGGAAATGCAGCCTATAGTTGGCACATGGCCAGACTAGAATACAACTCCAGGTGTATAATTCCAGAATCTCAACTCTTGTCACACTGTCCTTCTTCATTTTCATAACACTTGATTCATTATCTCAATGTAGTGCTTACTGCTTAACTTATTATACTTTTTAAAAATTTAAATATCCAGCCTCCATATTTAAATATGAAATCCTTGTCAGCAGGCTACATATTAAATGTGTTTTTTATTATCCACAGTACCTAAGAGAATGTGTTTTATGAATGCATAAATTAATGAATCTTGTGTGTTAACCAAGAATCTGAAAAAAGTGTTTTAACAATGCAATAATTTTTGAAAACATAATTCTAGAATGAGTCTTTATCTCAATAAGAAACTATTTGGATGTTTGTACATAAATGATTAATACGTTCAAAATGGTGAAAGTTTATAAAGCTAAAAGCTTCCTTTCAAAGTGTCATGATATTAAGTACTTTATTTAAATTTCACAAACACCTGATGTTAATCCCCAGAAGAGGGGCCAGCCCCGTGGTCGAGTGGTTAAGTCCGCACCCTCAGCTGCGCTGGCCCAGGGTTTCGCTGGTTTGGATCCTGGGCGTGGACATGGCACGACTGATCAGGCCGCGTTGAGGTGACGTCCCATATGCCACAACTAGAAGGACCTGCAACTAAGGTATACAACTATGTACCAGGGGAGATTGGGGGAGATAAAGCAAAAAAAAAAAAAACGATTGGCCACAGTTGTTAGCTCAGGTGCCCATCTTTAAAAAAAAAAAAGGCTTAAAAAAAAAAAACCCTAGAAGAATATCAGTGGGATGTTTTAACAACATGAAATCTCAGTTGTAAAGACCAACAGTAATAGCACCAACACATGAATAATATAGAGTTTACACACTTGTCAAAAACGATCTCTTAATGATAGACTGCTAAATAAACTAGAGGAAGGGTTATTGACTCGAAAAAGCTAACCAATGGTTCTTCATCTGGTGAAAGGAACCATAGTAGTTTTTGGGAGATATTTCTTCAAATAGACAAATATAGTGTTGTATCCTTTTAAGACGTCTAAGAGGTGAAATGGAATTCAAAACCTAAGTTTCTCTTTCAGTGATCTCCAGTTTTTTTAATAGATCAAAGTTACAGATAGATAGAGATAAATGTATAAATATAGAGCTAATTAAAATGAATAAAACAATTACATTTTGAAACTATCAAAGATCTCTGTTTTAATACATGGATATGTACTTTAATATTCAAAAGCAGTGTTTGTAATTCCCTTTTATGTAGATGGAAGATTGTAGAGGTATATTTAGGTCTTTATTTTGTTCGTTAATTGCTCTGAATTCAAAAGTAAGTTGATAGGCCCAAATTTTGATTATTTTGAAATAATTCACACATGGCTCATCTTACCTATATTTATATTAACTTAATACTGAATATGAAATACATGTAAACATATATTTATTACAATAACTAGCATTATTTTAGTTATCAGGTTCTTAGGAAAAAATGTGGACTTCTCTGTAGTGAATTCTTTCTTTGCTGTTGTACTAAGGTTGTTAAATAGGACTGATTTATTCTTAAATCTGATACTACTTTTTATTTTAAAAGTTTGGGAGCAAAATTACTACCAGCTAGCTTAATATTTTCCTATGGGCTTTCAATAACTGGGACAATGACTTAATTGGCATATTTCTGTTTCCACTGGTGTACTAATTAGGTGAGATTTACTGTAAATTAGAACTGATGTGATGTTATAGAGTTGTTTATGAAAGTAAAAAAAGTAAAATCTGATGATCAAGCAGCTATATGTCACTCAAAAATCACTTATGAGGTATATTCTTAAATGGAGTAAGGAGTATTAGGAATACTGAAATTACTAGGACAGTTTAACTTGAATTTATCTTAGTCATATACATGTGAATATTACATAGGACAGTTATTTTGGGGATTTATATATATGTCTTGTTAAAGGTTTATGGTGATATGTATGACACATATCTTAAATATGCTCATATATTTGTGATCTAAATAATTAACATCATGAACTCATTCCAATTTTATATGCATTGCCATAATCTTATTTGTAATTTGAACTAATGTTATATTCAGAAATGAGTTGTATTTTAAAAGGGAAATAAAAGTAAAATTAATATTATTGTATAAATATATTTGACAATAAAATAACGTATACATAGAAATATATCCTTTTTAATTTATAGTGTCAGATGGGGAATATTAACATTTAAATAAGTACAGATTCTTTCTACTGATATCAGTGGAATTTGTGAACACATATTCAAAGGCAAAACTAGATCCGTAGACTCTCCAGGCTTTGAGGTTATGGTTTTTCTGTGTGTGTGTATGTTGGTGTGCATGTCCTTTCCAAAGAAGCATGTATGAGCTTTAATGAGATTTGTAGTTCAACGGTAAAAGGTTGAAAGGTATCAGTGGTGTTCAGATTCCTTTCAGTCATTTTTATGGCCTTATAGTAAAGTGAACTCACCGACATGTTACAATGCTATGGCTACTTTTTCTGGTTTTGATGCTTGCATACCAATAAACTACAATTGACATCTCTGCTGTGTCTGCTTTGGCTGTGACTGGATAACTCTTTGGGTTAAATTAGGGAGTAATAAATTAGTACTCATAGTTCATCATGGATGAAAAGACAGGCTGTCAATGGAGGAGGATGTCAGAATATACTCTTCTGAACCAAAACATTGTTAGTTCCAAGCTAATAAACAAGGAATGTGCATCTTTTCAGCGGGGCAGTTATTAGTTGTTCCATATTTCCACTGTGTTCTGATTATTTGTAGTTATTTACTACACTGTAATAAAGTCTGTAGAAAATGTCTTAAATCAATAGATGATATATACTAACTTCTAGGGACTGTCTACTGTTCACTTCTAACAATTTTACTTTCAATTCTTTGAGCTTGTTTTGAAAAAGAACAGTTCTAAAAATAGTTATTCAATAAGTGAGATTTACCCTGAGGTGACAAGAGTTTGAGTTTGTTTAAACTTTTTTAGTAGAAGTTTTATGTGGGGAAAAAGAGAGTTTCAGTGACGTGGTTCAGTTAACGTTAGATCTGGCTGCAAGTGATAAAACTCCCCCCAAAACAGTGACTCATTCTATCTTGTTTCACCGTCCTCAACACAGGGCTGGCATCTCAGTGTCCAATGCGGCTGCTCCAGTTGCAGACATCACATTCACGTCACGTTAACAGAGAGGAGAAAAATATAGGAGGGAAGCACACACTTCCTTTTATTCATAATTTCTGGAAGTTGAATACTAGTTCTGTTTACCTCTCGTTGGCCAGACTTTGTTGTATGATTTCATTTAATTGTAAGGGATCCTGGGAAATGTGGATTATATTTCAAAGATAAAAATCAGAAGTTCTTTTACTATAGAAAAGGGAGAGGGGGCCAGCCTGGTGTTGCAGTGGTTAACTTCACATGTTCCGCTCCAGCAGCCCAGGGTTCACCAGTTCAGATCCCAGGTGAGGACCTACACACTGCTTGTCAAGCTATGCTGTGGCAGGTGTCCCACATATAAGGTAGGGGAAGATGGACATGGACGTTAACTCAGGGCCAGTCTTCCTCAGCAAAAAGAGGAGGATTGGCAGCATATGTTAGCTGAGGGCTATTCTTCCTTAAAAAAAAAAAAAAAGAAAAGGGGAAGAATGAATACTGGAGGGAAACCATCATTTTCTTCCTCAGGGTATCATCACTAGTGTCCAATGAAAAACAAATTGGGACTTAGTTAAGAAGAGACTTTATTCAAACACTATTGCAAGAAGGGTGAAAGGGACTATTGCAAAGTGGGGTGGGGACTGTTGCAAAATGCTTCAACCATGAGATCGACAAGCATCTCAGGTTAGTAGAAAAGGGCTTTTCTTTAATGGCAAGGAGTCAACAAAGCTGGAAAGGACCAGGCATGGGGAAGAAAGATGGGTGAGAATGAGGGGATAGGACAGTAGATCAGAGAATGTTTTACCCTGAGGTCAGCCTGTTCTCTGTAGTTTTTCGTTGGCTTGTTTGAGGCCAAAGTCCAGGCCAAAGTCCAATAGTCTGGAGGAAAGTTTGGTTAGTAAACATTTTGTTCTGATTGATCAGTGGGCACAAAACAGTTCAGCTAATCATTTAACAGTCAAAGAATGAGAATTTGAAGCCTATCTGGCCTTGCCATAGGTAAACAAGGGGAGCATCCTTAAGGCTTATCTAAGTCATATGGGGAAGGATGTTTCTTTGCAGTCAGCCTTTTTATGGAACACAAAAGGGTGGGGGGATTTCTTTAACCTTCCTTGTTTACCAAGATCAGAAGGCATGGGTAAACATCAACATTGTCACTGGAATAAGAGTAAAGATAGCTCTAATTTCTAAGTTTACTGAGTTAGAATAGGATGGACTTTACAGCGACAATGCAGAGCCAATGATGATACTAGTTAAGCACATCCTACTGAAGCCATTGGTTCAGTCAGTGCTTGTGGGGCGCATGTTGTGGATCATCGCCTGAAGGGGGAAGAGTTGTTACTCACAAGGCAAGAGGCTGATCCTCAGACAAGGAAACTAAATCTTCAAAGGCAGAACTTGGGCATGAGTGGGAACTGTTTTCTCGCTTTTTGACTCATTCTTTTGAGTCTGGACATTCAGTTTAGAATTTAACCTTCAGCAGAGTTTAAAGATGGTCTCTGACTACGAAGGCAGGTGGAAGTTGAGGCCAAGCACGCTTGAATGAGCTTATTTTGAAACTAAATTACCCAGTGGCATATTGCTTTCTCTGTGTATTCCTTTTTTATTAGTTATAAACCTAGTAAAGCTGTTGAAGTGTATAAACCATTTCTGAAATTTAAGCTTTCACTGGTATAATAAAGAGGCTACCATGGTGGCAATGGCAGTAATTTGGAAAGCATTTGGGCCATGACGTGCAGCTGCTCTTCCAAACCGAAAGATACTTCTGCTTTGTCATTATTGTCGATGTGATGGGTTATGGGTGAAGAGTTAGCTGCCTCTCTTAAGAATGATATTTTATTCATGGTGCCTTAGCCAAAACATACTGATGGAGTATATGAAGGGGCCCATTAGATATTTTTTTTAATGAAGTGAAAAGTGAAGCAAAAACCTAAGGTGAATGGAGTTCAAAATTACTGACATGGTCTAGGTTGAAAGACATGATTTAGTGTGAGTCAAAGTAGGCTTAATAACTCCTTACCTCCTTGGAACATTTTTCAGGGATTTAGACGGAGGGGGAAAGACTAAGAGATGAAATCATCCATTCTCAGAAGCTTTAATAAACAAGATATACTTAATCAAAAAATGTGTACCAATGGCTGTTGGCCAGCAACTAACTTCCTCTGTCTTCATAATCCAAAGGGGCCGGGGCCTGCCTTCCAAGCGTGTAATCCCACTCCTCTTGCATAGCTACCTTCTTTTCTCATACAGCGTGACCTGGTAGGATAACCTTGTGCATTTTTTAACCCAGATCCTGGAATAAGCCATTTATCCAAGGAACCCTAGTTCATTTTAGTAGGGAATTGAGTTTAGAGACTACAACTGGATACTAGGAGTAGCTTTCATCTTATTACTTATTTTATCCTAGTTCATTTTACGTATTCACAAATGAATGATTCGTATATTTTCCTTATACAAATTGCTTTTCTTTTGAATTATGTCACCATTTCAACAAACAAAAGGGTAGCCATAATATGGCAGACATGTAACTCAAGATTTAATAGATGTTAATATTTGTCTTATTTGCTTTATATCCTATAGATAAATATATGTACAAAAATAATTATTCTGGAAGTTGATGTGAATCGTATATAATAAACTATGTGTGGGTGTGTTTTATATTTAAAATGTAGACAAATGGCATAATGAGGTGTGCATATTTTCTCAACTTGCTTTTTTAGTCACATACTATTTTTTCTCTTTTTTTTGGTGAGAAAGATTGGCCCCAAGCTAACATCTGTTGCCACTCTTCCACTTTTTGCTTCAGGAAGATTGTCGCTAAGCTAACATCTGTGCCAATCTTCCTCCATTTTATGTGGGATGTCACCACAGCGTGGCTTGTGGCTTGACAAGAGGTGCCAGGTCCATGCCCAGGATCTGAACCCATGAACCCCAGGCTGCCCAAGTGGAGCATGTGAACATAACCATTATGCCACTGGGCCAGCCCCTAAAAATACTATTTTTGAGATTTGCTCATGTTAATATGAAGATGTGGTTTGATTGCTGTATAGTAGTACATTGAGTGAATAAAAAGCAGATTTTCTATTCTCCTATTGAAGACTGTTAGGGTTGTACATTTTTGCCCTTATTTATTTACAATACTGCAATGAAACATTTTATCCTTTGTCATTTTGTACTCTTGTACAATATTTTCTCCAAGGAAGATATCTACAGGTGGAATTGCTTCCTTGGTAGATGTGTACATGTTTAATGTTACTGAGTAATAATGAATTTCCTCTCCAAACTGGGTGTACAAACCTACACTCTTATCAGTATCAGTATTTCCATTACTTTGTGTCCTTATTTTTATTTGGAATTATAAGATATCAATATCCGTGGAGTAATAACCTTTTTATTTATATTTTCCTGATTACCAGTAAAATTTTGCAGTTTTTCAGGAGTCTGTCTGGGTTTCTTCATCATGTTCATATTATTTGACAGTTGTAGGGCTATTCAGGTTTTCTTTTGCATCATGTCTATTTTGATAACTTATTTTTCCTAGAATATTGTCTAATTCATCTATATTTTCAGATTTATTTGCATAAATTAGTTATAACTGTTGTTTATGATTTTAAATATGGGTATTGTTTTATGTATTTATGTTCTGCCTTTCAGTGCACAGTATTTGGCCTTCTCTATTTTCTTTTTTTCCAGCTTTATTGAGATATAATTGATATATGACATTGTGCAAGTTTAAGATGTACAATGTGATGATTTGATACACATTTATATTGTGAAATCATTACCACAATAAGATGATTTAACACCTCCATCGCTTCAAATAATTACTTTTTTCCTGTGGTAAGAACATAAGATCTACTCTCTTAGCAGCTTTCAAGTATAATACATTATTGTTAACCATAGTCACCATGCTGGATATTAGATGCTCAGAACATATTCATCTTCTAACCGGAAGTTTGTACTCTTGGACAAACATCTCCCCATTTTCCTCATCCCAGCCACTGGGAACCACCATTCTACTCTGTTTCTCTGAGTTTGGCTTATTTTAGGTTCCACATACAAGTAGGATCATCTAGTATTTGTCTTTCTCTATCTGACTTATTTTGCTTAGCAGAATGCCCTCAAGGTCCATACATGTTCTCACAAATGACAGAATTTCCTCCTTATTATGGCTGAATAATATTCCATTGTGTATATACACCACTTTTTCTTTATTTATTCATCCATCAGTGGACATTGAAGTTGTTTGCATGTCTTGGCAATTGTAAATAATGCTGCAGTGAACATGGGGGTAAAGATATCTCTTTGAGATAGTGATTTTATTTCCTTCAGCTATATACCCAGAAATGGAATTGCTGGACTGTATGGTAATTCTATTTTTAACTGCTTGAGGAACCTCTGTATTGTTTTCCATAGTAGCTGGAAAACATCCTCACTCACAGTGCATAAGGGTTTCCTTTGCTCCATGTCCCTGTCAACAATTATCTCTTGTCTTTTTGGTAATAGTCATTCTAACAAGTGTGAGGCAATATCTCATTCTGGTTTGGATTTGCATTTCCCTGATGGTTGGTGATGTTGAGCATCTTTTCGTGGCTCTGTTGACTATCTGTAAGTCCTCTTTGTAAAAATATCTATTCAAGTCCTCTTCCTACTTTATTACTTTCGAGTGGTATGAGTTCTCTATATATTTTGGATATTTACCCCATGTGTGATATGTGGTTTGCAAATATTTTCTCCCATTCCATAGGTTGCCACTTCATTTTGTTGATCCGTTTTTGGATGTGCAGTGGCTTTTTCTTTGATGTAGTCTCACTTGTTGATTTTTGCTTTGTTGCTTGAGCTTTTGGAATTGTGTCCAACAAAATTATTGGCAAGACTGATGTCAAGGAGCTTTTCCCCTATGTTTTCTTCTAGGAGTTTTATGGTTTCAAGTTGGCCTTCTCTATTTTCTTGATCAGTCTTACAAAAATTTATCAATGTTATCAGTCTTTATAAACAAACAGTTTCTGATTTTCTTTTACTTACATTGTTTATTTCCATTTTTAAACTATGTATTATTATCTCCATTAAAAGATGCAGACCTTGGAGTTCAGAGAGTTTGAGATTTGCCACACACACACAAAAACTAACCAATCAACAAACAAAACCCCAGGAAAAATGTTAAATCCTAACTGAAACCTAAGTACTCTGACTCCAATGTTAGCTCTGTAATCTCTTTACCACTAATCAGGAACTGAAAGCCTTGTTCATAGAGTTTACAGAAACATACTTTACACATAGAAGAGAAATTCTATACAGAACATACCCAGGCACATTTCCACTTTTCAGTGTGTTGACAAATGGACTTCCTAAGGATCAACCAAAATATATTTTTCCATAGCAGCAGGCATAACTTTAGCTTCTGTTGAAAGGACCTGGGTAGTCATCTGTAGCATTCATTCATCCAGATGGTCAGCACCATAAAAATTTGGATGAAAATTAGGATATGCAGATGAGCTGGAGATGCTTCACAGCTTGACACTGCTGAAAGGATTTCTTCTTTAATGTGCCTGAAAGCTCAGTTTTTATTTTGAAACAGAGAAGCTACTGTTTACATATTAATTGTTTTAATTCCAGCATATAATCTTTTTTTCCCCAGTATGTAATCTTAATAATCACATTGTGTAATGTTTAGAGGACAATCTTTTTAAGCTTTTTTGTAACTCAGAATTTAGAATACAAGTAGTGTGCCTCACCAGACAGACTTGCCTATTTTCTTAACACTATAGGAAGCTTGCTTTTCAACATAATAGAGGAATATTAGAGAGGAAAATAGCGAAGAAGCAAATTTTGAAGAATTCGTGAAAACTGTGCTACTTATTTGCTACCTAGATAATGTTTCAAGTTTAAGTACAATATGATGGGTTTCTCATTTGTAAAAATAAAATATTTGCTAAGCTTCTCTATATCTATTTGGTAGTTTGAGATATTGTAATGTTTCCAAAAATATCTGAAATTGTTTAAAAGTAATTTATAGAAAAAATGTTAACTTATTTTGTTCCATGGTTCAAATGTCATATCTATTTGGGATAAAATTAATTAAAGTTGCAATATTGTCTATATTTATGTCCTTAAAGTTGAATTTAGACATGTCAGGTAAGATATATTCTATATATACTAAGTCTGAAAACAATTCCCACCTATTTAAATTAGAAACAGAAGAAAAAAAAACTTGTTTTAAAGCATAAGAGCATGAATTCCGAACAAAATATATATAGTAAGGCCAAGAAATGGAGAATGCATTATTTCTTGATTTTTACAATGTGAGAATGATTTTATTTTTGGAAAATGCCATCCTGTGACAAAGGCTTATTTGAAAATATAGAATGAAGTAAAAATAAATGAAATCTATGCTTATTCACAATATCAAATTGGTGTTATAGGAGTTCACCAAACCATACTAAATAGCAAAAGTCAATCGTAGACTTCCCTTTTATGACAAAAAGCTGGTGCTCTTTCAATGCCATAATGGAGAGAGACAAGAGAAGTTTCCTTTTCACTGTCAAGACCCACTGGTAAGAAGGGTAGAGAATGCCTTCCAGAACCTGGAACAGCAGTGGATAGAAAGATATTTTTTTTTTCCCTTCCCAACAACATATGGGATACATTTGCACTTAAAAATGATGGTAAAGAATAATATTAATAGTAACATAGTTAAACTATATAAATTTATCTAGATCACCTGGAAATCTAGCAAGTATTTTATAGCAATTCTTATATGGAAAACTATACCTTGAGTCACAATCAAATGACCAACAAACTTTAGAGGTATAAGCTTAGTCATTCATAAATTTGTCAGAACCATTCAATCTATTATTTTCGCTCTTATGACTTTTGGAGCTAATCTCATATTTCATCAAGTCTAAGATGTCCTCTATTGTAAGACATATTATTTTATGTATCCTATGAAAGAAAAAAATGTAATTAAATGACCTTTTATTAATTCTAAGTTCAATCCTAATTTTGGAGATGATAAAATGTAAAAAGCACATCTTAGAATTGAAGAAATAGGATATCATCTTAATAAGCTACCTGCTGGGTTTAATCTTCTGTATTTCAGCCTCAAAACTTTTATACTTGTACATTCCATCATCAAATATTTTTGACATTCTGTGATATTACTCGGTCTCTTTTGTGGTTCAGTATCGGCTAAAATCCTACAGATATTACATGGTTTTCCATTATGCTTTTTCATGTTACTTCTTATTTTGTAAAATGAAAAAATGTTTGTGTTTCATTTTATTGCAGCAGCTCTTTAATGAATCTTAAGGATATCTCTTTGGGAATTGTAACTTAAGAAAGCTTAAGTTTTTCCATCCATTTTTCAAAAAACTTTACCCACGAACCAGTTTATTTTATAGTAGTTTAAGAATGTATGTATGTCACGTTGAACAGGAAGTAATTATACTTTTTGGTTAAAGACTTTGTAGGGGTGGAAAAAATTTTCCTTTACCCTTGTAGGTTTTTCTGGCTAGTCTAAGAATTAAATTGCATGAGACAGAATAACAGGAGAAAATCAACCAAAGTTTAAAGCATGTATACATGGGAGAAATGTAGGAAAACTGAGTAACTCACTAAAATGGCTGAAGCCGCTGCCATAAATACCATCTTCAGCTAAAGACAAAAGATGATGTTGGGTGTAGTGGTGTGAGACTTTGAAGGGTAGGAAGGCAAGTCACATGGAGATGGAAAAGCAAGTGTTTGGTAAACAAATGTTTTTCATGCCATGCAGAGACAATGGGACATGGAGAGGACTTGGGTCAAATAGGCCTTGCAGAGTTCCTCCCTGTCTATCACACCTTGTTCATATTATAGTTATATAGTTATAACTATATTATAGTTATCTATGGTGATAGCTCCTTCCTGGAACAGGCTTTCTATCTTAAATTCTTTTAGGCAGTTAGAGAGAAGGTCAAAGTTTCTTCCTCAGTCTTTTCTTCTTAAAAATAATTAAGCCAGGGGCTGGCCCTGTGGCCAAGTGGTTAAGTTCCCGCACTCTGCTTTGGTGGCCCAGGGTTTCACTGGTTCGGATCCTGGGCGTGGACATGGCACTGGTCATCAAGCCATGCTGAGGCGGCATCCCACATGCCACAACTAGAAGGACCCACAACTAAAAATGCACAACTATGTACCAGGGGACTTGGGGGAGAAAAAAGAAATAAAATCTTAAAAATAAATAAATAAAAAAGAATCAAGCCACAGAGACACATTTTGAGGTGGCAAATTCTGCTCCCCTACAACTTAAATGTCACTTTAAATTGGTGTATCAAATTGTGTACTGCTTGTAGTAATTATAATTATAAAATTCTTATAATATTGCTAAGCTTTTTAGCTATAGACTTCTCCTTGTCTCACTTTAATACTTTAAGATAGATAGATAGATACATAGATAGTGGGAGAAACAGGCACAGCATGAGAGCAAATCAAAATTTAGTAACTTGGTTGATGTACCACCCAGATCATTTTTAGGGATGGAAGTTACTCCCCTAATTCCTGAGAATGCTGTTCAATGGTGACCCATTGAATAAAACTGCCTTGTTCAACGTCAGACATCCTTCTGTGGAAGTCTGCACCCAATGATTGATCATCACAGGGCATATAAATGCCTGGTACCCTGGACCGAAATGGGAATAACTATGAAAGCCTATCACATCTCCAGAGCTCTGGATGGGGTTGGCTGAGGTCTTCCTTGGACTCTGTCACTACGCAGTGCTCCCTCTGCCCAGTCCTGCCTCCCACCCTTAGGTATTTAATCCCAGGAGCATTTCCAAATAAATGTCTTGCTTTCAAATTCCCTCTTAGAAGGTTGCTCCTTGGGAAACCTAGGCTGAACAGCAAGATGATCTAAAATTTATGAATGAAGTATGTAAACATTTCTCTTCATCCAAGGGTACAAAACTCAAGGTCGGCATATTTTGTGATTATTGTCTGTATGTGGAGGAAGAATCCAAGCATATTTCTATACCAATTATTTAGCAATATTTGAATGAGACTGCGTGGCAGGTGGTGCTATTGGCAATGTAGAGGGAATTCTCTTTCTATGAAGTAGGGGACAGGGAGTGCTGAGAATTGAGCTCAGATCCGTGCGTGTGAGAACTATATGGATAAAGGACTCTGAAGTGAAAAACACCAAGACTGTCAGCCTTTGTTTCAGCCAGAGAGTCCAAACCCAGTGCCTTCAGAGGCTAGATCAAACCCATATTTCTTCCTCGGTTTTTATTCTGAGGGAAGGATTACAGGCAAAGGAATTTGGTTTTATTTCTCTTGCACTTTGTTTGTGAAATTTTTCTTCTCTCAAAGGATTGATGCAAGTCTGTGTGCAAATAAACTTTATTTTAAGGACTGTATCCTGGCATGAGAAACTGTTTCCTACGTAATCTTCTATGTTTCACTCACTATTCTAGGTATTGGAAATTCAGTGATGATTAAGACAGTTCCTGTCTTCAAAGCCTTCAAACATCTGGGGGTGGAGACAATTTATTCTACTTACAATACCATGTGTTAAAGGTATATTTGAGGGATGTATGAGAAACAAAACACAGTGTGATTACAAAAGATATGATAAACAGACTGGCATGCTGGGGTTTTCTGTAACTAAGGGGATTATATTAGAGTTGGAATTTAGGGAAGAAATAGGAATATGCTGTGTATGGAAGGAAGAAAGTCTATTTCAATGCTAAGTAACTTCTAGTAACTGAGGTTACTAGAAGCCGAATACATTCATATGAATGAGTTTGCTCTAAATGTGCTTGGAAGGGACTGACAAGAATATAAGACAAGCTGAGGAGTTTGGACTTTATTCTAAAAGCCACAGGAGCCATCAAAAATTTTGCAAGCAGGAGAGCATGATGTTCAAATTTGTTTTTTTTTTTTAATTTTTTTAATTTATTTTTTACTTTTTAATTTTTTTTAATTTTTATTTTTTTCGAATGTACATCATATTTCAAATTCTGGATACATTACATCATGCTCACCACCCGAACACTAATTATAGTGCATCCCCTCACATGTGACCCTAATCACCCCTTTTGTCCTCCCCCTCCCCCTTGACCCAATGGTAACCACCAGTCCAATCTCCAATGCTATGTATTTTTTTTTTTTGTCGTTTTATCTTCTACTTATGAGTGAGATCATATGGTATTTGACTTTCTCCCTCTGACTTATTTCACTCAGCATAATACCCTCAAGGTCCATCCATGTTGTCACAAATGGCTGGATTTCGTCCTTTCTTATGGCTGAGTAGTAGTCCATCATGTATAAATACCACATCTTCGTTATCCATTTGTCCCTTGATGGGCACCTAGGTTGCTTCCAAGTCTTGGCTATTGTGTATAATGCCACAATGAACATAGCGGTGCAAGTATCTTTATGCCGTTATGTTTTCAAGTGCTTTGGATAAATACCCAGTAGTGGAATGGCTGGATCATATGGTAGATCTATCCTTAATTTTCTGAGGATACTCCAAACTGCTTTCCATAGTGGCTGCACCAGTTTGCACTGCCACCAGCAGTGAACAAGGGTTCCCTTCTCTCCACACCCTCTCCAACATTTGTTGTTTCCTGTCTTGTTAATTATAGCAATTCTGACCCAAATGAGGTGATGCCTCATTGTAGTTTTGATTTCATTTCCCTGATAGCTAATGATGTTGAGCATCCTTCCATATGCCTGTCGGCCATCCAGATAACTTCTTTAGAGAAATGTCTGTTCAGATCTTTTGCCCATTTTTTAATTGGGTTGTTGGTTTTTTGTTGTTGAGATGTATGAGTTCGTTGTATATTTTGGATATTAACCCCTTATCTGATATATGGTTTGCAAATATCTTCTCCCAATTATTAGGTTGTCTTTTCATTTTGTTGATGGTTTCCTTTGCTATGCAGAAGATTTTAGTTTAATGTAATCCAATTTGTTCATTTTTTCTTTTGTTTCCCTTGCCTGGTCAGACATGGTACCTGAAAATATGCTGCTAAGACTGATGTCAAAGAGTGTACTGCCTATGTTTTCTTCTAGAAGTCTCATGGTTTCGGGTCTTACATTGAAGTCTCTAACCCATTTTGAGTTAATTTTTGTGCATGGTGTAAGGGAATGGTCTACTTTCATTCTTTTACATGTGGCTGTCCAGTTTTCCCAACACCATTTATTGAAGAGACTCTCCTTTCTCCATCGTATGGTCTTGGCTCCCTTGTCGAATATTAGCTGTCCATAAACATGTGGGTTTACTTCTGGGCTCTCAATTTTGTTCCATTGATCTGTGTTTCTGTTTTTGTGCCAGTACCATGCTGTTTTGGTTACTATGGCTTTGTAGTATAATTTGAAATTGGGGAGTATGATACCTCCAGCTTTGTTCTTTTTTCTCAGGAATCCTTTGGCTATTCAGGCTCTTTGGTGATCCATATAAATTTTAGGATTCTTTGTTCTATTTCTGTAAAAAATGTTCTTGGAACTTTGACAGGGATTGCATTGAATCTGTAGATTGCTTTAGGAAGTATGGACATTTTAACAATGTTAATTCTTCCAATCCAAGAGCATGGAATATCTTTCCATTTCTTTGTGTCTTCTTCGATTTCTTTCAACAATGTTTTATAGTTTTTGGTGTACAGATCTTTCACCTCTTTCGTTAAGGTTATTCCTAGGTATTTTATTCTTTTTGTTGCAATGTAAATGGGATTGTATTCTTAATTTCTCTTTCTGCTACTTCGTTGTTAGTGTATAGAAATGCAACGGATTTTTGTACATTGATTTTGTATGCCGCAACTTGACTGTATTCCTTTATTATTTCTAAAAGTTTTTTAGTGGACTTTTTAGGGTTTTCTAGATATAAAATCATGTCGTCTGCAAAGAGTGACAGTTTCACTTCTTCTTTTCCAATGTGGATCCCTTTTATTTCTTTTTCTTGCCTGATTGCTCTGGCTAGGACTTCCAATACTATGTTAAATAAGAGTGGTGACAGTGGGCATCCTTGTCTGGTTCCTGTTCTTAGAGGGATAGTTTTCAGTTTTTCTCCATTGAGAATGATATTTGCTGTGGGTTTGTCATATATGGCCTTTATTATGTTGAGGTGTTTTCCTTCTATACCCATTTTATTTAGAGTTTTTATCATAAATGGATGCTGTATCTTGTCAAATGCTTTCTCTGCATCTATTGAGATGATCATGTGATTTTTATTCTTCATCAAATTTGTTTAAGAAAGCTCATAGCACAGTGGAAGATTGAGAGGCTAAGACTCGAGAGCGAAGACATTGATGTCAGGGAGTCTGTTTAAAACACTGGTTGTAGGACCAGCCCCAGTAGCCTAGTGGTTAAGTCCAGCATGCTCCACTTCAGTGGGCTGGGTTTGGCTCCCAGGTGCACACCTGCACCACTGGTCTGTCAATGGCTGGCTGTGACAGTGGCTCACATACAAAAAGAGGAAGATTGGCCACAGGTGTTAGCTCAAGGTGAATCTTCCTCAGCAAAAAAACAAAAAACAAAAGCACTGCTTGTAGAGAGAAGATTAGGGTTTCTAACTAGGTAAACGATTGTGGACATAGGAAAAGACCATTTTGAAATATATTTCAGTTATAGATTGAAAAGGAATAGGAGACTAATTGGACATAGTGCAAAAGTGGGAGGAGAGAGAGAAGGATCAAGAATGGCACTAAGGTTTTGTCTTGAGTTGATGAGGAAGAAGAATGCTTTATCAGGGATCATCACAGCAGCAGGTGCACACCAGCTTCAACACAGATGATGAGAAGGAGACCAAAAAGAACAGCTAATGCAGGTTTTTTTGCCTGGCCTACATTGATTTACAGCCTTAGATTATTGACATCTAAAATGTGATTGTTGAAAAAAATGGACATATGTACTGAGTTCATTTGGATCAGTTGTTTGCAGTAGTATTGCCGTAAATTAGTATGTTTTGGGGTGGAACATATATACAATGTCGTGTGCATTTATTTTTGGCTGAGAAATTTTGGAAGAAAAGTTTTAGCGTCACAAGAGAGTATCATTTCTCTTTTATTTGAAGAACTTTGAAATTCTGGGTTCTCTTCTTCTAGTTGTTAACAAAAACAACGTTCTACTTACTCTTGTGGGCTACATGAATGAAATGGAAAACAGTGGTTGGGTTTTGAGGTTATGGTTCTTAGAAATTTCAGTGATGGACAAGTTTATGTAAAATGAAAAGACGCATTTTACAAGGCAGAGATGGCATAAACTTTTACATTGAATATGTCTGTTATAAACAAATATAACTTACTTTTTGACAGATCTTCATTTTTAAATATGCTGCTGTCTTTAATATGAAATTAACTAGACTTTTCTTTAATGTCCTTACTAGATCACAAATAACAAGGTTAAGCAATCAAAGTCCAGTTGCATGGGTTTGCATGATGTGTTCTGGCTTGTCCTTGCCTTTATGGTGGGGTCAGGGACTCCCAGTCTTCACATCTGTGGCATTAGTCTAGGCTTTCATGTCATACTACCATAGAACTTAATATAAAATACCTCATTTTAGGATTTTAATCTAAATATTTAGATGTTGATTTTAGAATCCAATACACTTTTATTACTTCATAAATACAGTTCTTTATTTTTTATCATATCCCAAACTTCTGCTACATGAAGCAATAAAATTGAAACATGGGAAATTGCAGTATTAAACAGGAAAACTTTCTTGGCTAAGTCTCTACTGATATCTAATATTGACACAACTTCAAATGAGAATCCTGTGACTCTTTTGGGAGAAGAGAACCAGGACAAGAAACATAGCCATTAGGAGAGAAATTTCAATTTTGCAAGTGCAAGAAAGAAGCATTAAGCTATAATTGAAAAAAAAGCTATTGGAGACCTCTAGAAAGCTTGAAGCCAATTTAATTAATGCACCTAATCTACTTTCTTTTGTATACTATAAAAATAAAATCAGTAATCTGAAAGTCAGCTTTCCAAAGTTTATGGAATTTTGCAATATATATATATTTAAAAGCTAAATAAATTTCTATTTTCATGGAATTAAATTAATCTTAAAATTACACCTCTAAGATGAGGCCCACTGTTAATTATCCTGGGTTATAGATTATGATATAAATAATCACATCACTAACAAGAGTCATACATGGCCATATGAAGAATTACTATAACCAATTTCGAGAGAACCAAAAAATAAAGACAAATATTTGAAATTATCTTTTGGTTTTGGAATCCCTTAAATAAAGAAAATTGCAGTGTTAAAACTGCCAAGTAACATATCACGCAAATCTGAAAAGACTAGATTATTGGCATGCCGCAAGTATTCTTTCGTGTATGATCAGTGGAGAATTCAAAAGTCCTTTCTAGAGCAGTTTCAGTGTTAACACAACACGATATAGAGTATTAAACAATAATCAGTGAACCTCTAATTATATTTTGTGAAGTTACTAAAAAGAGATGATCTTCCCTTAGAGTGCTAGTTTTCCTGCGCAGTATGGTGCCAGAGAAAAACATCAATAAGCATCTCACAGCTTAATGCCAAGCTTATGCATAAGATGCAAAGGAACAATACTTTGGTACATTCCAATTGGAAATTGTCCATCAAATATTTTATATTGAATACAGCCTTCAATAACAATAGGTATTATACCCTGTTGAACTAAATTTAAAAATAGATACCAGCTTTTTATTCCCATGTCTTTAGTAGGATAAATCTGTTCAACATCTGTTAATTCAAATGATGTATTTTAAGAACAGGGTTTTTTTCTGAGAATGTCATATCTATTCAAATCCACAAACCTGATATTATTATGCATCGCTGACTAAGTTTCTTGTTAGAGTGGACAACAAAACTGACAAGCTAGAGCACAGATTAGGAAAGTCACTCAGTGTAAAACTACAGTTCAAGCAGAATTTGGAGGAAGTAAATTGTCTGCAAATTATAGTACCTTATCTTCAAAGTTTTAGAAATTGAATAAGTTGTACTTCCTAAAATTGGAGTAGACATCTAGTCAATGTTTTTCTACAGTAAGAAATAGTGATAGTGTTAAAATATGCATTTTATCTTCTGTTTGGTACTTGAGGTATGACAAGATGAATCTCATCTTTACATAAAATCAAGATGCATTTCGCACTGTGAACTTTTTGCAAACCAGTTTGAGCAGAACCCTCATTAAGAGTAATGGAAATTGAACATATACAGACACTGTTACACCACAACAAAATTTAAATCTCTAATGTACGGGATATTACCAAGCATGAAAGATTCATGAGTTGAGTTGGGATCTTAAAATTAAAAGGTATATAATTTGGTTTACAAATCAAATCTGTCTTTCCCATGTTTGCAGAACTTGCTATTTTGTCACCAAATGTTGCTTCAACTAGAAAGATAGTTCTTTACTGCTTTACCCAGGTGCAATACATCTAGCCTGAAATAAATCAAAGGTAAATGAATGCGTGTGTGATCTTAGCGGGAATGTATGGCACAAATTGGAATGGGCGCTAGGAGGGCTTAAAATGTATCCTCTCCTTCTCTGGAAATGTTTCACTAGCATTCTGTCTAACTTTTAAAGTCCTTTCCCAGACCTTCTCTGCTGCACCTAACTGTTCTTTAGCTACTAAATTTATGCTAGGGGTTGGTCAACATCTTAGCTAGGGCTGTCATAACAAAATACCACAGGCTGCGTGGCTTAATAGAAATTTATTTTCTCATAGTTCTGGCGGCTAGAAGTCCAAGATCAAAGAGCCAACAGGGTTGGTTTCTCCTGAGGCCTCTCCTCAGTTTGCAGACAATGTCTTCTCACTGTGTCCTCACACAGCCTTTCTTTTGTGCATGTGTGTCCCTGGTGTCTCTCTCTCTTCTTATACGGCCACCAGTCCTGTTGGATTAGGGCCCCACATTTTTAAGTCTTCATATGTGTAAAATTGGTATAAATAATGCTTTAAAAGCAATTCACAAAGTACTACAAAAAATTTCTGGCAAATAGTAAATGCCGTATAAGTATTAGCTATTTTTATTATGGAGGATATTTTCCTATATATTCTGATATTTAAAGGAATGCTCTGATTGTTATTGAAAGTGAAGAAGATTTAAAAATATTGTTTTTAATTGCAAGTAAGCACAGTGTATGGACTCTGGCATCAGGCTGCCTCGGTTTGTATCCTGGCTTTATCACTTCCTAGCATGATGTCCTCTGTGAAGTCACTTAACCTCTCTAAGCCTAATTTTGCTTATGGGAAAAATGACAATTAAAAATAGCACTTCATGAGGGTGTTGTGAGCATTAAATGCAGTAAAGTAGATAAACGCTTAGAGCATTGCTTGGCACAAAATAAGTATTATTACTTATAATTTTTCATGTACATAAATATTAATATAAAGATAAACACTCCTTAATTTAGTTGTTTACTAAATGTGTGCCTCATACTTTGTTTTGTTTCTTAATTCAGTCAAACCTGAGCAATAGCCAAATTCTTCCCAACTGCCATTACTGCAATTCAAGTTTTTCCTTCCACTTTTGGGGGCAGTTCTGAGCAGGCAGAAAGAGAAGATGCTCAGCTCCCAATGCTGTCTCTCAGATCGGTTTTGTTTGTCTCTTTGATAATGAGCAATGCCAGTGTTTCATGTCTAAATCTGTGGGAAAGAACTCGTTAAGTAGCTACTGTCTTCTAATCAAACCAACCCAAGTCACTCCACTTAGAGCCATTCACTAAGTGATGGGTGCAGTACAGGAAGGATCTCCAACAAAATATACAATTTTAAGGAGGAACTGGCTGATTTAATGGCTGGCTTATTAGAATCTTTACAACTGGGTCCCTTCTTTGATCCAGGAGTTAGACATCTTGTAACTTATTCTTAGAAAGTAATGGGACAAGTGTGCAAAATGAAAGCATGAAGCTATCCTGAAAAAAAGTGAAAAAGTAGTTTACAGCCTTGTATGATTACGCTTATTTGTATGCTTGCTTTCACTGTGTATGTGTATGAAAAATATATATGTGTGTGTGTATATATATATATATATATAATCACACCTATATATACCAAAGTAACAATGGTTGTCTCGGGATGTTTGGAATTTGTTTTCTTCAGGATGTTTGATATTTGATCTACAGTTATGTATTCAGTCTTAATAATAATAAGAATAATATAAAACAGGACTTGGAGTTAGTGGTAATTTACAGTTCAGACACTACCAGTAAATGTCATGACCCTAGACCAAGTGATATACACTTTATGTTTCTTAGTTCCCTCATTCATTGATAGGAGACAAGAGAACAGGCCTTCTCTAGCTCATACAGTTGCAGTGGGAATAATACAAGATGAAAAATACAAAAATGCTTTGCAAAGTTGAAAGAACAATTTGAATGTCAGGGATTAGTGTTCATGGCAATAATGAAAATAATAATGATGATTCTCATCCCAGATGATTAAGGGATGCAGTGTACATTTTGCTTTTTCTGTAGAACATATTCTTTGGGAACACAGATCCCATTAAAAGCCCATTCTGGGCAGAAATTTAAACTAAATGCATCATAAATTGACACGAATGACTGTATTTGGACACCACTGATGAAAGAATGGGGCCAGCGTAATGGAATCCGTGGTGCTCAGGGCCGCTGTGCTCTGGTTTGATCCCAGCTGGCTGAACCACGGGAGCTTTTGCACAGACACTATCAACATATTGCTTGTTCAGTCGGAGTTTATCTTGCTTCAGTTATTGGGGCACGGACAAAGCCATGGAGGGAGAGGAGCCTCAGCCCCTCTACATGCCTGGAGAGAGGATTAGAGGGTTTCTTTTCTTTCAAAAACTGTGCCTGCTTTCTGTGTTTGGAAAGCTTATTTTTAATAACTGAAGAGAAAAAGGCGAAGTGAAAATGTTCTTTCTGAGAGACTGGAAATGCAATACGATTTGTGATAAAGGCTTCTTCTGCAAAATAAATGACACAGACTTAATTACCCATCACTTCTCTGCATCCTACTTAAAGCCTTGTTCTCTTGGCTAACACGATTTTGAGGAAAATACATGGAAGAAGGAAGCAATTTCTTCTTTTTTTACCATATATATATATATATAGTAGAGACCTGAAATTGGCGACCCCAAGATATGTCTCTTTGGCATCAGGATTATTTGAGGCTGATTGCTTTTGATAAACTGGGACAGGGAAGGAGGCTCTGAGAAATGGAACTTGCCCTTCCTTAGGACACATTTACATTTGTAAGGTAAATCTCTATCTGTAAAAGCTGCCTCCCTCTCTGTACCAGGAAGAAGAAAGGAGATGACCTTCTCTCTAGAAACTCTTAATCAATACCAAAGGCAAGGACTTAAAATCTGCATTTTATTGTGCCTGTTTCTGGTAACCTCCTGTAGCTGACTTCCCTCCCCCTCCCAACTTTGGCATTTCTTTAAGGATTAAGCATCTTTCCTTAGGCTAGGAACTGATTGCTGAGCTCACCTGTGACCACCCGGCTCGAGACAATAGACTTGCCTCCTGCTACGCCCTCTGAGACAGCAGACCACTACCTGCTGTGCCAACAGGGCAATCTTGTGACTATTGCAGGAGGGACATTTCAATCATATGTGAAACACCCTGTCTGGGGGTATATAACCACTCTGTGCACCCCACTTCTTCAGTGCCCTTTCTTCCTTCGGGAAGAAAGGCCCCAGGCCATGGTTCCTCATAGAGCTTTATTTAATTTTCTCTTGCTATTCTGTCTCATGTGAATTTAATTCGTTCTCTGGCCAAATGAACCCCCATTTGGGAAGAGGGAATGTCTTCCTCCCCTACAATATATATATATATATTGCTCTAATATAGGAAAATTTGTGAAATGCACCTCTCAAATTGTTCTTTAAACTGAAATTGAGTTTGTAAAGCCATCCTATCATTGGACATTATTTTACAGGATGGTAGTTGTTAAAAACTACATTAAACCTAACACATGTCAGACTGCATCTTAGAGTGAGATTGTGTGAGTATAAGTCTTAGGAGGAGCATGTAGCTAGTGTAGTCAATGCTGAAATCTTGGCTTTGTAGCTGGTTACTGCATTGAGGGCTAAAAGGCATGATTCAGATTGTGCGCATATGTACAAGGTGGGTTACTCTCTGGATGCTGCTTTTAGAATGGAATGTGAGATGGTTGTATGAGCTGCTGAAGTATTTAATCTACATATTTAAGTCTACATAGTTAGACTTACAATAGAAAACACACCCTAGATTCATAGTGTACTGGAAATAAAAGTGATTTTAGAGGATATAAGACTCAGGTTCAGATTCTGCTTCTGTCATTTACCAGATATGGCCTAGGACAAGTCAATTAAATTATGTGAATCCCTGAGTCCCTGTCTTACCCTGTAGGGAATTTTAGAGGATTTGACTATATATATATATATATATATATATATATATATATGTGAAAGACAGTACTTATTAGCTCATGGGATAATAGATTATCAGATTACTGAAGGAGAATTTTTAGTTTCAAAACTTATAAATTTATCATATACAATGATTTTTGCTGATCTAGGGTCATGAATGATTTGGAACTGAACAGAGCTTATTTGTTTCAAAATAAATATTGTATCCTGCTCTGTTACAGATTTCAAAAATAAATGCATCTTTAAAAGTACAGTATATAGAAAGAACTTCCTTCTTTGCCTTTCTTCCCACTTTTTAGTACCATTGATTAATAGTGTTCTACTTAGTTTGTATACTAATGTATATCCTTCTGAATAGAAAAAGAAGGATGGAGTTGGAGATAGATTCTCTCTGCAAGTGGCTACCCATTTTTTAATGAGTTAATAAGACTTTGTGGGCAGGCCCTGGTTTCCTGTTCCATGCAATCTATCTTGGGAAAACACACTCGCTTGACATTAGACAGGCAGAGACCATCAGGGTCAGCTCGCTTGACCAGTTAGCTCCTGCCCCAGGTGTTGGAGAAGCAGTTAGTCTGCATTTACTTTAGATCAGAAAACTGTTTGCCAGCAAGAGGCTTCTGAGACACCTGCAGAGCCCTCCTCTGGCCTGGGAGCGACAGACAACAAGAAGCTACATATGTCTGTCGGGAGTTCATCAGGCTAGTCAGCAGGCAAAATATGTGTATCCCCAAAGTCCTTTATAACCACTTTATTTCATGCTCTATTTATATTTATTGCACTCATTCTTCATCTTCATACTATTTTAGAAGCTAGGCATTTAAAGATGAATAAGGAGAGTCTTTTTCCTCTCAGAAGAGAGAGAGACATAAATGCAGGTAGTACAAGATATAGCACCTAATAAATACTACCAGTATTGAATGTGGTCAGTGCTGTCATAGAAATACACAGTAAATATCACAGAATGCGGAGTGATTAATTCTGTTGTGAAGGTTCTGGAAGGCTTCAAAGAATGGGCGATACCAGAGCTGGGCTTGACAATTGAATAAAGAGGATTGGAAAATGGGAAATATTCTGTAGAGAGAGGAAACAAAATAAGCAAAGGCTGAGGGAAAGCTAAATTTGTAGTCCTTGGGAATACCCTTATATGCAGACAGTGAGTAAGTTTTATTTAGAGTTGTAGGTCAAGAAGATAAAGTTGGGACCCATTTGGGAAGGATGGTGAATGATGTACTAAGTAGCTTGGACTTTATTTCTGAAGCAATGATTTGCTAGCTATTTGGAAACTGTCATTAGGGGAAAGCAAGGATAAAACCACATCACAAAAAATTCTCTCCTAGAGAAATGTGGGAATAGCCTAGAGTTAGGGATTAGGCTGGAAGGAGACTTTGGTTTTAGGTCTCATGTGGGGACTATATAGGAGTCAAGGTTTAGATCTTCGTAATCTGTGTATTCATAGCTTCAGATATTTGATAATTATGAAATAAATCATAGTTTAATGAGTCAAAATCATTTGTTTTAATTTAAGCTAATTAGCAGGCAGGGAGTCCATTATAAGACTCATGAAATGATCTGAGATAGGAACATAATAGGATAGGCATTGCTCTCAATTCAGTGGCAAAGGGTGCGGCTCCTGCTTCATAGAATGTGATTTTATTGACTGAAGAACATTAATTTAAGACTTTCCATGTGGCAAGAAAAGTTACATCAATAATAGAATTAATTTTAGATAAGTTACTTCAATGAGGCTGAAATTTCTGTACTAACCTTTTACGAAAATCGTTTTTAAAAGTTATTCTCCTTTCCTTCTTTTTAGGTGTATATTGGTGAGTGGGTGAAACCCTGCTCATTCAACCATGTGTTCAGTCTTCATCTAATAAGTCTTTATGGATTATCTTTGTGTGTTAGATACCAGGCTAAGTGTGGGATATTGAATTAGACACAAGCTTTGTCTATGGGCATCTCACTGTTAAGTCGCTGAAAAGAAATGTTGCTATTCGTCAGAAGATATTATAATGGTTCTATGTTTCTAAATGCTATGTGTGGTATTTCTGGACAACTCCCCATTAAATGTCTAACGTAAATCCATTTTAAATGTGATTTGGGGACACAGTTTCTCCATTACATTTTGAAGAAATACTTGCACACTCCTGATAATGAAACAAGTGACACTGTACTAGGTCATCAGTACAATGAGAGGTTAATCAGATTATCATGTTGCTATATTTAGATAATTCTGGACCATAGAAAACAATTTGTACCTCTGTAGTTCAATGTGGAAATGGAGGACGTTGATTTTCTTTTTCTTTTATTTCTTTATTCTTTTTTTTTTTTTACATAAATCCTTCCTACAAGATAGAACTAGAGTTTCTAATCTCTATCATTATCAAACATTCATTAGGGGTAAGGAAGTAGCTTTGTCATAGATTCTAGCCCAAAGTGAGGAAATCCACAAGTGACCATTTATTTCCCATTTTGAGACGGAGTATATTTACTCCATGAAAACCTTTGCTCTGCAGAAAATATAGTTTGGGAGTAGGTGAGCATTTGAGAATGTGTTATGGAAAACGTTAAAAAGTTGCAACGGTTCTGTTGCTGAAAAAAAAAATCATTCTACCTTTAGAGAACTATTTATCCATAAAGTGAATCAATTTTTTAAATCCAGTGTTGTCAGAATGGCCCTGCTTAATTGACAGGAGTCTGGAGTTTGCACAATGGAACATAATGGATGACACTAATGTATCCATCTTAGTTAATGATGTGGAAACTTTTGGAATTTGAAGAATGTTTATTGTTGATGTCCATCTTCTGCCAAGTGCTGCTCCAATTGAATGTCACAGAATTTTATTTATCCTCTATTTTAAAAGAGTGTTCTGTAATCCAGGAGCTTATCGTATTAACTCCTCCTCTAAACAAGGGCAGAGATGCAAATAAAGAGGTTATTAAAATCGGCTGTAAAAGACATAGATCTTTCATTAAAAGTTTCTAGACAAGCAGAAACACATAAGCTTAACTCAAGGAGATTAACATGGTTAGGTTAGAGGCTAATTGTGCTTTGCATCTGAAATGTAATAAAAGTTTGTCCCCTTCGGGGGGAAATACAGCTAAGGTTCATCAATTTTTACCATCTTTAATTCAGCAAACCCTGGAAAACTAATTCAGAGCAATAGTATGGCTAGTTAAGATGATAAATCTCTAATTAAACAAAGAGCTATCTTCTTAAATGGATAATCTGTATCTAGATCTCAATGTGTCTCAGCATATTTAACTGTCTGTGTATGGGTGAAAAATCAAAGTAGGTTCGTAACTTTCAAGGTAGAGAGCCTGAGTTATTTTGGAAATGCTATTGACATGATTGTAAATTATTAATATCGTAATTTCCTAAAAGCAATTTTTGTCACTTCATGAATATGAACTTTATGAAAATTTTATTATAATTTTTCCAGCCAATTACTTTGTCAGAGGACTGCAAGATGGATTCTTTAAAGCCAGAATTTCCGTCTAAATCATGTTGAAATCTGAAATGCTTTGGGCAATGTCATGGAAGGGACACTGGTCTCATGTGGGAAACAAAGATTACAGGTTAAGCAAGAATATTTTCTTTGTTTCCCAAATGTGATTTTTGCTGTTTGTTTTATGTTTTTAAAATAGCCGTTGGTAAAACTGTGATTTAAGATTTAATATGCGTGCATATAAATATGTTAGAAGTACTTGATTTCTTAATTGTTAAAACATGTTTGTTGAATGAATATTCATGGATAGTTCAATCTGCCGTAGACTAAAGCTGAAAAGTCAGCCTAATATATGAGCAAACCAACCAAAAGGAAGGAAATTACTCTGTTTCACATGACTTGTACATATTATCATTCAAACTACCTGTTAAAATCTGTGTATTATTGCAAACAAAAAACTACTGGCAAGGTTGTCCATGTGCTTATAATTGTATGTTGGATAACTAAAGTCAATATTGCTAAAAAAATAAACAAATTTAAACTGTGAACAATTATTACTTATAAGCTGGAAAGAGTAAATCAGATTTCATTTGAAAGAATGTCTGGATCTGATAAGTAACAACTTGACCTGTTGTGGCGAAGAACCTTTTACTCCCTTCCCCCCCCTCAAAGAATGAACGGTCCTTGATTCCACAGAGAAGGGGTCTAAAAATAGACGGAGGGTCTGCAATGTCAGTAGTGATTAGACCATTTATAGTGGACTTGCGGTGTAGACAGAATTTAGTGACTTTACATGCACATAATGCTTCCCCCAGGCTTAAAACTGGAAAATTAAGAAGCCTAATAAGGCCCTGGTTGTAACTAGGTACTGGCCTTCATGCAGTTGGTTTGTTGACACCTTGTCACCTTAAATTCATTAGAAGTTTGAAGTAAGAGAAAGGCAACAAGAAAAATGGAGAAAAAAAAAGATCAATGTGTTGCAGTAGGTCTGGGGACCGATCTGAAAGACAAGCTTCTTGTATTTCCAATGTGCCTTTTTCATTTTGTGATGTTGTGAAAGCAAGGTCTTCATTAGATACCTCTGGTGTTTACAATACCCACAATAGAAATAAAAAGGAAATGAGATGTTCCATCTTTAATATTACACAAACAATCATTTTAGAGTGTGGAGGTTAATTCCTCCCACAAAAGTGCATGAAAGGAATTAAAGGAAACAATTTGAACATTTTAATTCTTTTCATGCATTTCAAGGAGGAGAATTAGGCACCAAAACACAGAACAATTATATGTGTAATTTAAAATACATATTGATTTTTTTTCAAAGCAATAGATAGGCAGTGGCACTAAAGTGCAGAGCTTACCTTGCATAAATGAGACATTTGCCTGCCTAATAACACAAAACTAAAAGGACAGCTGTAGCTGACGCCTAGCTCACCAAGACAACACTGGTGTGATAAGATGAATCCTAGCCATTGTTATTTAAAAGGAACACATGAAACAAACTAGACATAGGCAAAACTCCTGAATAAATGTTCCTTCTAACTCCCTACTATATTACAAAATTTACTGCTGTGTTTATTTAGAGACCACTTAGAAATTTGGGAATTTAGAGAATTCCCAGAAACCTTTGACAGAATCAACAGCCCTGAACTCTTCAACTTGCTGTTAACCAGATAGCTTGCCAGATATCATAGAATCTAATCAGAACATGCTTTGAGTTCTAATGTTAGAGATTATAAAGGAAGTCTTTCTCTTGGTACTCTTTGCCAAGTTTCTCTACTTTTGGCACTTTCCAATGCAAAAAGTTTGTGAGCTCCATTTGTGATGTTCCCTTCATTTCTTTCCAAATTACCAGACTGAGTCATATTATAAGCAAGGATTCATCTTGTATCTGGCATAGTGAAGTTGCGTCTGAAGGGAATGCCCAGATCCTGAACCCCAAAGGCATATGTACTGTGTGAAACTTCAGTGTGTGTCCTCTTAGGTTAATTGTGTTCAGATGTGTCCAATTAAGTCAAGAAATGTCAGGAAAAGAAATGTAGGAGAAAATCAGTGTGTGTACAGGCTATGGAGTGAATTATGTCTCCCAGAAGTCATATATTAAAGCTCCAAACCCCAGATACCCAATGTGACTGTATTGGGAGAGAGGACCTTTAGGAAGTAGTTGAAGTTAAATTAGGTCATAAGGGCCGGGCCCTAATCCAATAGAGTGCGTGGGCCTTTATAAGAAGAGGAAGAGATACCAGAGTGCTCTCTCTGCCCCATGAGATCACAGGAAGAAGGCAGCCAGCCATCTGTGACCCAAGGAGAGAGCCCTCACTGGACACTGATCCTGCTGGCACCTTGATCTTAGACTTCCAGTCTCTAGAACAGTGAGAAAATAAATTTTTGTTATTTAAGCCACCAAGTCTATTTTTTCGTATTTTCTTGGGAAGACCAAGCTGACTAATACAGTGTGTGTTGGGCAGGGGGTAGTTCCTACTCCAGAGTCGTGCAAAACTGATGAAGATCCCTCATACTCTTGAGGTCTAGCAGGCTTTCAACCATACCTAGTGGCTAGGGAGGGAAGAGTGGAAAATCTGTCTTTTATCTTCTGCAAAATTATAAGCTAAGTGAATTGTGAAACTGTTCCTTACTTGAAACCATGACCTAAGAAAACTGTGAAGCTGTGATAGATAAAAGCATTTGAATGTTTCTGGAGAACCCAGCTACATGGACTAGTACAGAGAGTGTTATCCATTACAATCTAAGGTGTAGAAAACTAAGTAAATGCTTTAAAAAATTAAACTTGAATTTAATTTTATCCCAATAATGCACAATATGAATTTTGTAGCCAAGAATTGAACAAGGAATTCCTTCTTGCTAATGTTTAGACTGTAGTAAGGGGGCTGGCCTGGTGGCGCAGTGGTTAAGTGCACATATTCCGCTTCAGCAGCCCGGGGTTCGCTGGTTCGGATCCCAGGTGCAGACATGGCACAGTTTGGCAAGCCATGCTGTGGTAGGCATCCCACATATAAAGTGGAAGAAGATGGGCATGGATGTTAGCTCATGGCCAGGCTTCCTCAGCAAATAGAGGTGCATTGGCAGATGTTAGCTCAGGGCTAATCTTCCTCAGAAAAAAGAAGAGTGTAGTAAGAAACTTTTGTAATTTATTATTTTATCCATCTATTCATCCTTCATCCAATAAATAATAGCATTATAGACTAACAATAGTACCAGGCATTTAGAGAACTAATAATGGACTGCTAGCACTTTCAGGAACTCTCAGGAGTGGAGGTGAGGGTGAGGGTGGTAGAGGGGAGGGTGATGGCTTTAAAAAAGAGTGAAAACTGCTGAGGTAGAAACTATGTATCGATGGCTCTGGGAGCACAAAGCAGAGAGGACCTGGGTCAGCCTCAGTGCAGGCAGCCTTGACAAAGAATGTAACTGCATGACCAATAGTTAACATCATGGAAGGAACCATGTGTAATTTACTGTGTAATTTACCTGTGTGGAATCAGAAAAACAGAAGCAGAGTAAATAGAAATTTGTGACTAGTTGGACATATTATTGGAAAGTGAGAAAATACGCTTGAAAAACTCTTCAAAACAAAAGTTAACTTTTGCGTCCTTTTAGTTCTTACTCGATACCCTGTTATGTGTAATGAAAAGGAACTAATTCAATAAAAATGAATTACTGGCTACTGTTCTACATTTTAAATGTAATCAAAGGACATAGATCAGTGAAAATAATATTATTAATCGGCATAAGGAGACATTTATTTCTTAAAATAGTAACTTAGTGAGAATATAATGATATTCTTATCACTTTGATGAGCTTCTAAAATAAATTGCTATAATTCCAGCAAGAACTTCACTTACTAGATAGATTATTCTAATTTCAATTTCCACCACAGAATCTGGAAGGACTCTGACAGTGTTAACTCTGGGAGGTTTTGAAGAAGAAGCTGTTCTCTTATATTCTTATCCAGGCCCAGCCAAGAATCTGCCTTTGATCCTCTCTGTAGTCATTAACAAAGTAACCCTCCTTGAACTGCCAGAAAAGAAAATTCAATAAATGAATAAATGAATAGTAAATAAATTTCTCATTCTATTTTGGGCATGTGCAAAATTAAGGTCTCTCTCTTCATTCAACCTCTCCCCTGAACCAAGTAAGACCCACACAAAGAGAAAAAGAAAGATTTGATTAACTCCTTAAGAGTAGTAGATTATTAACTAAAATCAGAACATCAAAAAGTATTATTGACTCATTATACATAATTACTCTTTTGGGAACTGAGAGGGATTCAAACACACATAATACATACTCAGATCTCTCAAAGAGCTTACTGACTTACCAATGTGGTAAGAATAATAAATAAGAAATAAATAAATAAATTGAGAAGAAAAAATACACATTCAAATCATAAAATCGTAGAATTAATGCCAGAATTTTAGTAATGATGAAAGTGGAAGCCAGAAAGATTGAGTAGCTTACTTAAGATAACACAGCTAGTCAGTTTCAGAATTAGTATTAGAAGCCAAATTTCTAGGTACGTATTCTCCATTTTTTGTTTTCTTATGCTTTATATTTCCAAAGGGATAAATAAGTGGGTTGTACAGATAACATGTATAATATTAATTTTATTTTACAAAAATTTTTTGACCAAATTATATTCTATTTTCCCAAAACACAACTGAATGATATTCATTTTTCCAAATTGTTGTATTTTTGCTATAAGGATTTAATATATTCAGGAATAGCATAACACCCTCTTTTCAAATAAAATTGTCAATAGTGTTTGGTGTCTCTGAATGTTGAAATCAAGGCTAATATATGTATCTGCATATTCAGGCATATTTCATTTTCCACCATTTTGTTAGTGAAGTTAAAAAAATTACACGTTTATCTCCAGAAAATCAAGGAAAAGAGCACATTTAAACAGCAGAGAATTTTTGAACTGGTCAGATCAATAAGCCTTGAGAATCACAGTGGAGAAGATAGAGACAACAGTGAAAGAAGGTAGTTATTTGCTTGTACAGGGTAAAGACTTTCATTCTATTGCGTTAATTGAAACTAACTATAAATGCCTTATTCCAAAGGCCTGGTCTATGTGACTGAGACAAAGATAATGTAAACTTCATCCTTAATGTAAACCTTTAAGCTTTGTTAAATATTCTTATAATATTAGTGAACTTGAACTGATATTCATAATGAATAGTAGAGATAAAAATTTGCAGTATTTGGTATCAGCAATGAAAAAATATGTACACAGTTTACCATACACAAATTACATTTTTTTAAAGAAGAAAAACATGTGGTCCACATGTCACCTATGGAATGTGTAATCTTGCTAATTACTTAATATTTGGAAAAATGCTTTGAAGATGAGAAGTGCCGTATGTGTTAATATTATTATTTGAGTACTATAAGCTCCATAAATTGAATGCATTTGCAAATGAAATACCATTTCTTTGATCTTTAGGGATAATTAGTGGTTTCTGCCCTCTTCTAAAACTGTAAATCATAACTTCTCAAAATTTGTATTAGAATTCTAACCTACTAATATAGAGAGAGATCTCTTTTTTAAAAAATATGGATATTAGGGAGAAAATTTTCATTTTATGTACAGGTAAGGAAAAAATGACGTATTCAAAGGTGGTGTTTTAATTGTATAGATAGCATAGATGGAAAGTCAAATATTGGGTGAAATCCCACAGAAATTAATAGAGAGATACCATGTGCTTATGGTGAATACTAGTTTGACACGGCAAAGATTGGAAGACTAACTTTGCAAAATGAATCTATCAGCAAAACAATTAAATAGATATTTATTGCTAAATAGGGTACCGAGATATTTGTAGATATAATTCTATGTGTTTGGGGACAATTTTGAAAAATACAATTTATTTTCAAAAATCAGTTGTTTGAAATGATACACCTTAGCTTGTAGAACTGAGCCAGGCAGGTTGAATAATAAACTATGCCAAAGAATCTGTGGTCTGAGACTGAAAGTTCAGAAAAGGGTTCCAAAAAGACAGAAAAAAAAAAAAAAAGAGAGAAAGAAAGAGAGAGAAAGAACACAAACGGTTGGAAAGCACTGTGTTGTAGCTGTAGATGGGAATATTCAGATTCAAGTGCTTCAGTCATTTGCTCAGCGACAGAGAACTTCCTAAGGGGCTTCCTTGCACCCTGAAGGGCTTCCAGTTTAATATGCAAAAGCTCTGATGATTTACTTTGCACTAGGTTAGCAAAGACATTTTCTTCACAATTTTATTTTTGCCACATGCTCTATTTTCTATGTAGGAGATATTTTGCTGTAATTTTCTCTAGCTAATGTACCTATTATTTTAAAATTATTCCCCAGAGCTAATTAACTTCAGCAAGATTAGATCTTATCATCTTACCTTATGGCTTTATACACTTCTGGCTGCTGAAACAATGCTTTCTGTCAGAAGAGATGGTTTCATTCTGAATATTTAGAGTATTAAATTAAGTTCAACAAATATTTAGTTGAGGTTCTAATATGCATAAGGTATCAACAATCTTAAACAAAATTAAAATTAAAAAAGTTCATGTAATTTGAGCAATAATTGAAATCTTCTGATACTGAAATTCTGTTGTAATACAAAACATGAAACTAGTGTATGATTAGATAGATAAGTCTCTAAAGGGCAAAAGGGGATTGAAAACAAGTGCAGTGTCTAAATAATTCAACATTTCTCATTTTTCCTTAAGTTATATGAGTAATTTAGCTAATTACAGATAGAATTTGGCTGGAGATATGTGGCCTTTGAGTTTAATGTTAATTACTGTAGTTCTTGGCTATTAATTTTAAAGGATGGATCAAGTGAATTGTATCTAGAACCAAGTGCAACTTATGTGATGTGAAAAATTAAAAGGTGGTTTAAAAAAATTTTCATGCTATGTAGACTTTTTCTTTAATTGGCAAGAGTTTAATTACTATTTTTCCTATGTATAAGCTTCTGTTTCTAGTTTAGATATTGTTAAAGTATATTTTTTGTAAATTAAAGATGACGGTTTACTTCGTGTTATGTAAAAAAAATGATAACCTATCACATAGAACTTCCTCAGTATGACTGGCCTTACCCAGTTACCAGGTCAATTTCCTTTACTAACAATAGAAGTTGGAAATATCTTCCCACATAAAATCATTTGTCCTGCAAACATAGGCTCCCAGAAAAAAAAAAAAAATCAGAACAAAAGAAAGAATGTTGCATTTATTCACTCATGAAACATTTTGTGAGCACCTATCATTTGCAAGGCCATGTTAATTAATATGTGTACTGAATACAAACATGAGTATATACTTCCTGTCCTGAATAGCATCACAATCTAGTGACGTGGAAAAAGAAAACCACAATAAAATCTGATCAGCACAAAATAAGAACGGAATGTAGTGGGACTAGAGAGGGTGCCAATGCTGACTCGACTTAGGAAAGTCAAAGCAAGCTCTGCCTAAGAGGTGAGATTCCGGGGTCTTAATTCCTGTGGTCACCAAATCCATTGAGAATTGGATGAAATTGATGGAGGGCCCTCGCTGGAAAAATGCAGATATAACATAAATGCAAAATTGTTCATAAAATTTATGTAGGACATTAGGATGTATCTTATTCATCTACCAAGTTAAACTGTTCACAAAATGTCTGTTTTTATGCAAAAGTTAATGGCCCAATTCTATAAACAGGAAAAAGAGCAAGAAATCAAGCTCATGCAAATAAAAAATAAACTTTACCTCTGTTCAAAATGACTTTCCTTGATAAGGCAGCTACTTGAATAGGAGTTTGAATTTGTGTTTTGTTTTTTTTTTCATGAAACATGGTTACGGGCACATCATCTTTGACATCAATTGAAGTTGTCCTCCTTTTGACAGGAAATGCTGCAAACCCTGCCAGTGATGCCAAAAAGAATCAGGGTTCGTATAGTTAGCTCTGTCCATGAGGGGTTAGCTATTTTCTATAATACCAGAGTTCCCCAAGATTCTTCATTTGAGTCCATGTGAACAAGCTGTTGGGGTCAGAGTTGACCAGACTGCTTCTCTAATATTTTTTAAGTCAATATCATAATTATTCAGTCTGTGCTTCATTTTAAAGCCATTTCAGCAGAACCAGTAATCAAGAGTTCTGTTCTGATTCCAGACGCCTGAAGATATTTTCTGGAAGAATTTGGTAAGGTTTTGTCACTGTCAACTCAACCCCGAAGAAGCGCTTTTTATAACATTTGGAAGTTCATGTAGTTGTCCACCTCCAAATTTCTGTCCCCAGTGAGGAAGTTGAACATAATAACTTATACTTTATTGTTACTATCAAGAACAGTGTCACAGGGCCCTACATGAAAATGTTTATTCACTCTTATGGCCAGAAATATCCCCTAAGTGAGTCAAGACACCAGAAAGCTCTGTAAAATTGTTCTGATGATGGACTTTCTTTCTCTCGAAATTTTTACTCGAAGTTCAAGCAAGGCTCTGGAACATGTTCTCTGGAAAGCTGGCAAACTTCTATGTAGTAGAGATGAACTTCGTATTCTCTTTCCATCTTCTTGACATGTTTCTTCAAAAAGCGGTGATTCAAGACCTTGGCTCTGATGAAGTTGACAACTTTTAGGACAGTAGACAAAAATTCTCTCAGGATTGCTGGCAGTGTTTTTCTTGCCAGCGTATGCCAACTTAGAAAGCCGTGAGTCACAGTCTTGCATGGTGCTCCCTTCTTCACCAAGGCAGCAAAGCCAGGATGTTGCCAAGCCTCACAGGTGCTCCGTCTGTGCTCCCAGTTACCAAGCCTTTTCTTCCAAGTTAAGTTTTCCTTGGCAAAGGAACTTGTCACGCTTCTGAGAATGTCAGTGACCCTTGTAATTCTCAAGGGGGGCCTAGCATAGGGAATCTTCTCAATACTATAAAAATAATACATCATAATAAAGATGCCAACAATTTCGTGGATACAGTCACTGGCAATATTCTATTTTTCTTCAAACCACAAATGAGCTAGATTCTTTCCAGGGTTCATAGCATCATCATGGTCAGTCCAAAAGAAGTGTTTCTTATTTTGCTTGGGAATATAATGCTTAAAACAGAGATTTTTATTTTGAAAAAATTCAGATTAAGTACAAATGCATCCCTTTCATATGAAGTTGCCTTCTCCCGACAGGAATTTTGGTTGTACTGTGTATTTTCATGATGGACAAATGCTTCATCAAAATTTTTGGCCTCAGACTTCCTTTCATTATAATCTTGCTGTACATTAACCTCTAATTGTGTTCTATGAAATTTGATAATGAATGAGTAGGTATTAGCCATTCAGAGAGAGGTTGGGCTTAAAATGCATCGGGAATGTCACATGCAAAGGCAAAAAGTAGAAAGTGCCTGTGAGATTTTAAGGATAGTGGGTAGTTTAATGGGGTGGAAGCTTAGCTTATTTGGGGAACAAAGAGAGACGAATTCCAGAATATGAGCCTTAAGGGTCAATGGACAAGCTCCTAAAGTCCATGAACCAAAAAAAAAAAAAAAAAAAGATTTCTTCTATTTCCTTCTTTGAACTAGGAAAAGTAGTTTTATGTCAAATGAAGATGAGCTATGGTTTCACTCTGAACAAATTTAGAATACCATATACTGTTATTATTTAAGATCATATCTGAAGGCTTAATTAAACTGAAGGGTCTAATTCCATGATGCTCACTCAGATGGCTGGCAAGTTGGTGCTGGCTCTTGGAAGGAGACTTCAGTTCTCTGTGAGCCTCTTCATGCTGCTCCTGCAGTGTCCTCTTGACACTAGCTTCCCCCAGGGTAAGCAATTCGAGAGATCACAAGATAGAAGCTGGAATGTCTTTTATGAGTTAGCCTCAGAAGTTACATGGAGTCCTTTTCCCAATAGCTGTTGGTAACACAGTCAACTTTATTCATTGAGGGAAGGACCCATACAAGGGCCTGAATCCCAGGAGGCAGATTATTGAGAGCTCTTTTGGAGGCTGACTGCTACATCCAATAATAAACAATCGCTGTCATCATACAAGTGAAACGTCTGCACTAGTCATCCATGGATAAGAATAGAAAGTCATTCCTTTTTCCGCATCAGCTAGAATTGAAGTGGTCAAAACATTTGTGAGAGTAATCCAGTTCTTTAAGGGATTGGAGTAAGTCAATCTACAGAGCCAGCAACTTATTTTCAGTGAAATTTGCACAGTCAGGCCAAAAATAATTATTCATCCCTTTATTTGAAATTGTATGGACAACACAATTTTATGACAATTGTTCCCAACTTGAGATTTAAAATCAATTTAATAAAGCTTATTATTTATTTTTATTGTAGAAACACCTTTCAATATCAGTAAGTGCATTATATATATCAAGTAATTCATTTATAAAGCATTTATTTTATTAAAGATTTTAATTTATTTTCACAGAATAATTTTAATGCTAATCAGTATAATTTAATTTTATATACTATATATTAGATTTAAAAACTTTATGATTTTCTTAAGTTTTTTGACCTTTCCCTTTTCAGGATAGAAAAATACTACTTTGTCCAGAAAAGCAGTGCACTTTAACAGAATCAAATATTGTAATGTAACTGAAATTTGTTTTTATCCCATATTAGCAGCCATTTTTTTCCACAACAATGCAACAATACTCAACTATCTATAAATCAACAAAAAGTCTTCCTACCAGATGTAGTAGCAAAAAATATAAGTACTTTTGTCTACATTAGCCAGAGGCTGATGTATATATTGCCTTAGCCATTTAAACTTACTGTTGTAAAAGGTTCAACCATTCTGTGGTTATCTTAATTTATGGAGTGCAGTAAAATGTAATGCAACAACAATTCAGTTTTTATTAATGACCTGCAACATGCTAAGAATTGGAATACGAAGATGACGAAGAAATGGTTCTTACCCGCACAAAGTTCACCTTTTAATCAGAGAAATTGACATATTCTGCCTACTCCCAGGTTAAGGCTGTGTGTATTAGCCACCTGCACAGTGAGGGTGGGAACACACAGGAATGAGCTTAAGGATAAATGCTCTGTGCTGTGGTGCTCTGCATCCAAATAAAATGTGTTTGCAAACAACTTTCTGTTCTACAATTTACATGGTTAATTTGTTTTATTATAAACCGTGGAAAAATTCAGTTTCTGATCAGTAAGCCATGCCCCCACCTGTGGTCATGTAAATATACTTTTTCACTTACTGTTTCCTCAGCCTTGAATAAACTGACTCAGATGATTCCTAAGGCTGGTTCACTTTCATCTCTCATTCACAGTTTAAATATCACTTTCTTAGGCTAAATCTTAATGATCACGCTATCTAAAGTGGACCCCCAAATTATTTTCTATTTCATTATCCTATATACTTCCTTAATGAAATTGCATAATCTATAATTCTCTTGCTTCTTTGTGATGACTTTACTGGTTCGATCATTAGAGTGGAAAATCAGCCTATGTGATTTTAGCCGGGTGTTATAGGGATGATGGTGGGAGAATCCCTACTCTAGGATGTTCTGTTTTGTTTCTTTAAAGTTGTTCAATTGTTTGATTTACTTTTTCAGAATATCTCAAATATATGGTAAAGGCAGAACAGAACTAGCCTTCTGAATAGCTTGCACTTTGAAAGTGTCTGAGGATTAACCACTGCAGTTTGGGGGAAAAGACTAAAAAGAGGATCTTAAAAGTAATAGTATTCCTTATTAGGTCCCTAGAGAATTTTTTACTCCCTAGTGGAATCAAGACTTGATCCTCCTTGAGCCCCTTTCCACCCCATTCATCAATCGTTTGATGGTTGCCCTCTCCACAAAAGTTGCTGTGTAAATATGTATTAAGAAAGATGGAACTTGAAGGAGCTTATTCATTTAAAGGGGTTGACAAACCACATGCAGATCCACTCAAAATACAAGTTAGAAAGTGAGTCAAGCAAGCAGAAGGGATAGAGGCCTTTTTCTGCCTCTAATGACATGCTCTTAAGCAATTCATTTAATAGAGACATTAGTTTTCTGATGTGCACAAAAAAAAAAAAAAGAGAGAGACAGTCGTAGGTGAAATAGCCTCCAAGGTTGCTTCAGCTCTAACCCTCTGTGTTATAATGTGAGTAATAACAAAGAAAAGACCTATCGGAATTCAGTGCTGTTCATATCACTTCTGGCTGTATAATAAGAGGATAATAAGAAAAACTGCTACAAGAAAAAAATTTTGTGTCTGAGTGGAGTTCTCAAGGATGAATAGGATGGCTGGATTTTGAACACTTTGAGAAGGAAGTGGAAGATGAGAGATAGGGAAAGACATTGCAGGTAGATGGAAGTGCCCAGATAGGAAAAGCAGAAGAGAGTCAAAGGAATAATAAGTAGTTGGTCCATTTTTGCTGCCTCATATATTACATATAAGTTTAGATTCTGGAGAGCCTTGAGTGCCTGGCTGAACAGATTTTATTTTCTGTGCAAATGAAGAGTGTTTATATATTTGGTGCTATATTCTTCTATACAGAATATTTCATCTGCCCGAAGGGAGAAATAAAGTCTTAATGACCACCAATGCATAATAAAGATTAAAAGTATCTAGTGTCACTTGATAAATCAAATGCTTATTAGGGTGTTAATGGTAACCCTTGTTAATAAACATAAATTTCTCAAGTTGAAAAATTTTACTTCTGTGTGTTCCGTGTCTTTAATAAATAAGAACGGAATGATTGCTTATAATAAGAATACTCCTTGTGAATTTAAAATAAGTGCTGATCAAACTCAGCCTTTCAAAAAGAATTCTAAAATCTATTTTGCATCATATATTATTGTGAAAGACTGGAAAGCTTTTTTTTTGAGTTCTAGAAGATTACTGATAATTTATGAAATTCATATTTACTGGTATCTGAATGATACAAGATATCAGGCTATCATATTAATAGTTTTATATTAAAATGTGCATATTCCTTTAATTATTTCTCAGTATATGTTATTTAAAAATCATGGATTGGGTACAATTTTAGGAAGTAGGATCATCTAGCATAATTACTCATTAGAAGCTAATGACCTTTCTTTAGATTTTAACTCTATTTCTGCTCCACGTTCTTATTTACTTACATACGAGGTTACAAGAGATAATCAGAAATAAATATTGAAATTGTGCTCTAGGGATTTGACTTTGGATAGCTTATTAATATTAAATCTCTTCCTTCTTCTGTATGTTTGAAATGTTTGCTGAAATGGTTGAGTAGATATTTAAAAGGCTAAGAACAGATTGCTGATATGGAAAAAAAAGAGAAAACAGCAAAAACTAATCTTTAAAACGAACTTGGGCAGAGGCCAGGAATACGAGAATGCTCAATTTAAAGTAATCTGAGCTTTTTTGATGGTAAATGTTGGAGGTGGTTAATCTTTTCTTACAATCTGTGTACCATTCTGCCTGTTTGAAAATGAAGCTATGAGAAGGAGACGGATGCATCCCAAGTAGTCTGTAATATAGCTTTCCAATATTTTTGCCTGCAAAATTTTTCTTTGTTTCTTATTGCACGCCTTCTGACCATTTTATTAGGATTCATTTATTATACATTGAGTTTCTTTCTGGAGAATGTCCTTATTTTGAATGAATATTTCCTTTCTCTAATGTCTAGCATATTTGAACTGTTTTTATTCTGGTAAAATAAAGAATACTACATATAGAACTCTGTAAAAGTCCTATGAAAGTACTTTTCTTCACCATTGCAAACAGGTTTATATCTTATCCTCCTTTGACTTTTTTTTTGTTTAATGGTCAAAAATTTTAAACAACTAAAGATGATTTCATTTGCTGCTGATGAAATTGAATCGTTGACCTGCTTTAATCTATTCTAAAATAGATGCCCATTGCTGCAGGCCATTTATCTAGCTATAATCTAGAAGCTATAATTTCTTTATCATTTTGAAGAATTGCAGTGACCTACGCTCAGTGTTATTGAATTGAATAGAATAATCATCTCTTTCTGATTTTATTTATTTATTTATTTTTTGAGGAAGACTGGCCCTGAGCTAACAACTGTGCTCATCTTCCTCTATTTTATATATGGAATGCCTGCCACAATGTGGCTTCACAAGCGTTTGTAGAGCCACGCCTGGGATCCAAACCAGTGAACCCCGGGCCACTGAAGGGGAGCACATGAACTTAACTGCTCTGCCACCAGACCAGCCCCCTTTCTGAAGTCAATTTATTGTTCCTTATATATTTTTCCTCAAGAAAAACATCTCAAAATTATAAACTTATGCACTCACTTTTCTCAATTCTTTCTTTGTTCTCTTGGCTTTATTCCTCTTGATGCATCTTCACAATATTTAATTTTCATCATTTCCTCCTTTGTCAAATTCACTTTCCTAGAGTTTCCATATTTAGTGTCTCTTAAACTCGACACTTAATTCAGTTATAGCACATTTATTTTCCTTAAGGCTAAGGCTAGTAGTTATTTGTGTAGGAATGAACTTTGTGGTTGAATGACTTGTTTGACAATCAGAAATACAGGTTTTTTTCATTATCTTCCTCTTTTAAGACACTTTGAATCTTTCTGTCTCCATTTGCCTTTTAGATCATTATATTTTCCATTGATACTTTTCTTTCTTCTCAAGTATCTTAGTTAAGATTTGAGCAGGTTTTATTTATTTACCAAAGGAATTCATGACACCTGATGAAGTCATATTTCCTCCCAGTCCTGGAAAATATACCTGGACTCATGTTGTCATTTTAAGATATTCTTTCAGAACCTTTGTAGATCAGTCCATACAAAATTATATAAATTTTCTTATAATCTCTCCTACACTATTCTCTTCAAGATCTTCCATTTTTTATATTGAATTGGATCTGTTGCTGATAATCGAGAACCATGAAATGTGAACTATTTGGATGTCCTACAGGCAGACACAAGGATAGATGCTGACCTATCTAACTTGTTTGTTTCTAGTGTTCAATAGATTATCTGATGTAAACCTAAAGATTTTCTCATTTAATACTCTATCTTTCTGCTACTAGGATGCACTTTCAAATGGTTGTTAATATATTTTGCTTTCAAACCACTAGAGAGATTTTGAAGAACATTCCTGCGCCAATTATGAAAAGAATAAGAGATTCCAATCTAGCAGAATTCTAATGCAGTTATTTTATGCTGAACAAGGTCAGAATTGTGTTGAGAAGGTAAAAAAACCTCAAATAGCCTGTAATTGCAAACACGTAACAGTATGGTTCTTAGCAATGCCTACACAATTTTGCTGGCTTTTTGCTACAGAATATAGTTTGTTTTAGGGAATTCTTCATTCAATTTAACTTTTACTTTTTTTACTTGAGTTAAACTGATCTTTGATTTTAAAATTATTTGCGAAAAATGTATAAGGGGGAACCAGCCCCATGGCAGAGTGGTTAAGTCTGCACATTCCACTTCGGCAGCCCAGGGTTTTGCGGGTTCGGATCTTGGGTGCGGACCTAGCACAGCTCATCAAGCCGTGGTGAGGTGGCATCCCACATAGCACAACTAGAAGGACCCACAACTAGAATATGCAACTATCACTGGGGGGATTTGGGGAGAAGAAAGAAGAAAAAACAAGATTTTCAACAGATGTTAGCTCTGGTGCCAATCTTTAAAAAAAAAAAAAGAAAAAATGTATAAGAGAACTTTGTACTTTTACTTCAGTTTTATCCTCCAACATTTATATTTATATTCATATGTGGTATGTAACCCAGAGTTAGTTTATGTATCAGTCAGGGCCCAGTCGCGAAGACAAAAAGTCATGCTAGTTATTTCAAACAGAGAAAACGTGATAAAAGAAATGATTTACGTAAGTATTGGAAAGGCTGGAAGAGGAAAAGGGAGAGTGTGAGATAATCCAGAGATTAGTAATTCCAGGAAGAAAACGTTGTGAAGAGAGCTCAAGAGTGAATTCAGGGCAGCTGTGCTCACCTGCGGACCAGAGGAGGAGGCTTCATGACCTCAACCGGATGAGGGAAGGTCGTGGACCAGAGAGCTGCGGCCCGTCCTTAGGGCTATGTGCCCTGCTAGGTCCCCCCACAAAGAGCAGTGAACGCAGATTCATGTGTGTGTGACTAGGTACGCTTTGAAAAAGTGAAACTACCGAGTGCAGCACAAAACAGTTTGACCCCCATCCCTGTCCCTCCCACTTGTTTGAAACTGCTGCAGGGAGTGGGGGCTGGGTGACACTGGGATGGATCTTTTGAAGTTTCAGAAGGGTCTAATGTAGTGAAAATGTCCTGGTCACATGTAGTCATATCATGTGTACTTTAGGAGCTAATGTGTCTACTACTTCTAGGAAAGTGTAATAGGCAAAATTCCAAATTTTCTTCCCAGTGTTTTGAACTTGTAGTCTGTTGTGGGAAGGAGGATGTAAGGGTTGGCAGGTGACTTTAATTTCTCCATTTTCTGGTCTAGTGCTTATGTGATTTTGGAACTTTCCAGGTTTGATTGGGAGCGGATGGATTGAGAGAGATAAGAAGCAAATAAGTTAGTCTTTGACTTGTGCTATTCTGATCTGATATCAGTTTTTTCTGCGTTTGGCTGATCTTCAAAACTAATACTTTCTTGAACGTTTTCCTTGGACATATCTGCACTGGGACCGTCCAACTACGCTTCCTCTTATGCAGGAGATGCAGTCTCTGGCCAAGTTCTTTGGAATTTGCCCCTCATGCTGTAGTTTCTGTAGGTTCACCATGACCCAAGAAGCAGCTTCCTAAAATGGAATGCCTCCAAGTCATCCCAGACTGGCTTGGCTTTCTCTCCATCCTCGGGTCTAAAAATGGCCTAAGGGAAATACTCATCCTCCTTTGCTCTGACAGCCCCAGGAAGTGTCAGAAATTCCTTACATCACTGCCTCCCCTCCTCACTCCCCACCCCGCCCCTCACTGTTTGAGGAACCTGGTAGGCCTAATATCTTCCCATTGTGTCTGAGGCTCAAAGACCAGCACATTAGGAGTGTTGGAGATCCCTTTACCTGACATGAGGGAAAGAGATGTACCCCACAAACCTGCAAGCATTTCACCAAAAAAAATTTCCTCTGTCAGTCTCTTCAATGTCAATTATGTTATGCCCTCAAGTGGGAATTGGCCTGGGGTCACAAAACCAGTATTTGACTACTCCCTTGGGAGCAATGACCTGTAGCTGACTTAGCATCTCACTTGGGAACATTGCAGTGCCTTCCTATCCATTGTTTAGTCCTCAGTCTTTGAACATACAAATAATTCAAGAAGGAACACACCTCATTTCAATGGAATATGCAACTTCAGGAGACAAAGAAAGAACAAAAGAAGAAAAGAGAAGATATGTGTTAGAAATAATGTACAAAAAAGAAAGTATAAAATGCTGAATATTTGTAATCAAGACAACAAAGTACTACAGGTATATATTAACTAGTCATTAAACTCATGAAGGGGAAATCTAAATCCTTTAAAACATGCTGGAAGAATACCTCTGGGGACGGAAAAGGGAAATAGAGGACCAATGATTGGGACAATAAGATTGGGATTCAATCTATTACAAACAAGTGTAAAAAAGAATTGATGGCCAAAGCTAAACTGATATGCATAGAGTATATTTTTAATTATTTCATGAATAATTTAACTTTTTAGGTTAAATAAGTACTACTTTGTCCGTAGGGAAATTGATATTCTCAGGCAAATGCCTCTTTTGTAACAAATTTTACTTAGAACTCTAAAGTGGCGTTGGCTATTTGAAACATACTGACGTATGGATGAACCTAAACAGAAACCAGATTATTAGATTGACGGCCAGGGAGGGATAGGCTGCTTTGATTGGGGCTACCTTAACTCGTGTTTTTAGTGAAGAAAGGAATGTTGAAGATTATGAAAATGATGTCTTGGAAAGAGTTGCAAGATGTCATTTGAGTTGGATTTAATATTTAACCAAATTTAAAGTGCTGTTTTTCACGACTTCAATTTGAGTTTTCTTTTATATTCCTCATAATCTGCATGGACTTAGTCACATATTTCATTACAAGAATCTTGTAATAGTCATTAGATCTTCCTTCTTTCTTGCATGCATATGCAAACACACACACGCACACACACACTCTCAATTTCTTTCCTTTCAATAAGGTTCAGAGTTGATGGACTCGTTCTCTGAATTTTTGTCAGTGCTCTTACTGCACTTGCCAATTCGACTGCCGAAGGGTAGCAGGCTGACAAGTTCATCATAATCAGCGTCTGTTCCATTTCCATTTTGTACTCAAGGTCTATTGTTGCCAATTCATTCGAGAAGGTGTTTTTATTGAAGTGGTGCTTAAGCGCTGGCTTCTGTGCTCTGTGAACGCAGGGTGCGTAGGGGATGATTCTGTAGAATGGTTCATTCTGTGCGATTCCAGGTCACTGGGATGCTCTTGTCTGTCACAGACTCATCTGAGGATTTTCTTCCTTCTAATGTAACAAGTGTTTATCTGGCTTTTAGTATCCTCTAGCACTTTGTGAGCCACTATGTGGGCTTCAGGGAAAGACTTTGACAAAGGCTTTGCCATCAAGGAGTTCCAAATATATTTTGGGCTTGACGTTATAGTTTGTAATAGAGAATCTATAGATAACAAATAGTTAAGTGTAAAAATATGTGGTATAACTAGTTAATTTTTTGGGAAATGAAATTATTGAAGGTTTTGTATATGTCTTAGTATCTTATTTCTTTTCAGTGGCATATGTGTCTAGCAGTTATATTTCACAGCGGTGTATATTGAATACTACTTTCTTCCTTTACCTTGGGATATATAGGAAATACATTTCTGAGTTAAATGCCTGCAATAGGACTTTTATCTTATTGGAAACTCTTCTTAAATATATTGCCAGAATTACCAGTGATTATCAGTGTAAGTAAAAACTGAGTCAGTCTTTAGTCTCCTCTGATCATAAAAGAATTCCATATTTCTGTGAATCTCAAGATCTCCTCTCTACATTCTTGACATGCTGTTGGTGTTTGCATTTAATACAAGAAGATAGTCCTTGAGTATTTATTCCTTAATATCATATTCATTCCTCTTATCAAGTTGCTGAGAGTTTCTCTATTATGCTTTATATCCTTCAGGGATTCTGCATCGTAGAAAATCCAAAATCTTCTTTGTCCTCTTGATCACAATATTGAGCTGATATTCAAGAACACAAAGGATTTCGTTGTTTTTTTTTTTTTTTTCTCTTCACCACTCAGAGGGTTCTTACTGTTAAGTGCAAAATAGATTAATGTTGGAAAATTAGAAGCCTGAGGAAATGTAATTCTTTATTTTACAGGTTTAACAAGAGCTTACCTCTGAAATATCTCATATTTCCTCTTGCTTACTTTTTCATTGTTGCTAGCATGATCTCATGTCTGGACATCAATAATAGCCACTCCACATCTGTTAATCCATCCTTTGTTTTACTTATTTAGTGTTCTCTTTGAAAGGAAGAAATGTCCTTGTTACTTCCTTGATCTGAAACCTCAGTAGCACCTCCATATCTAAAGGAAAGAAATTATCCTCTTTAGCATCCTTCAACATCAGACAATCACTGTTATCATCTACTGTTGTCTTAACATGTCCTTGACTATAGTCATCTTGCATAATTTACTGTTTTCTGAACTTTTCACAATCTATTTCACTTCCATGCCTTGACTCATTCTGCTCTGTTTGTCTGGAACGGTCATTTCCTATATTGTTACCTGAGAAGGTCTTAATAATTTTTAAAGTCTAGGTCAGATTCTACTGCATTCATTCTTTGGAAAATTTAACTTTAATGTACCCACAATTTATTTTGTTCGTACTTATATTACAGAATTTGTCATAATCTGACTCATGTGACTGTTCGTTGTGAGTGTTCTCCTTTTCCTCTACTCTGCAGTGGAATCCTCAGTGACCTGTATGTCCTATTCTTCAAGAGCCTGGCAGTGTCTTGTATTCAGTGTTACATTGGAATCTCTTTATGTTATTACATTTTGACTAATGGATCATCCATAAAAACATTTTTCCTGTATTTTTCTAATGTTGTTTCTTGGAACACAAAGATCTTTGCATATTTTAGTTCAGTTATCATCAGTGCTCACTGATGAAGTGACTAAAAAGATTACAAGCTTTTTGAAGACAGAGATGATCTCTGATGTTTGTACCCCAATGTTTTTGAGCAAAAATTATTTGTAGATGGAGGTATTATATGAGATATTTTTAAAAAATATGCCTGAGCTTGTACATTTAGTGGCAGAACACAATATCTTGGCTGTCTCCTGACTTAATGAATAGTTCCCTTGACCTTGAACACTACTTTTTATTGAAGCATCATGGTTTAGTGGAAGGAATATAAACTTCCCATGAGAATAGACCAGGCTCCAATGTCAGCTTGAGCATGTTAATCTATAATTTATTATTTAAGTACATGTTATCATATTATAATATATATAATGTTTTGCAACCTGTTTTTTAATCTTGACACTACATCATGGATATGTATCCTGCCCGTGTGTGTAGAACTAGTTCATCCTTATTTACCACTGCAGAGCATTCAATAGTATGGATGTAACAGGCTTAGAGATTTTTCGCAGGAAGAAGCCACTGTAGCATAGTGGTTAACAGCTTTGGTTAGATTCATACTTTAGACTTCTTAAACCTTCCTACAGTACTTACTACTCATATCACACCTTTGCTAAGAGGTCTGACGTGTGAGGACATAGTATTTAGAAAATGGCTAAGAATCACTAAGTGCTAGGAAATACACTTAGCAAAAGAAACCTTAGGTCTTTAATAATAAGGGAATACCACCAGTAGGTGGCAGCAACTTTGAGTGGTAATCATAAACACCAAAAATGGTGCTTTGTTAATTATAGATGGTTCAGGGAGCAAATAAAAATAAATGACCTGGCAAATATTCCATCCTGGAAGTATACTTATTAATAGATTTGTGTTACATTGTTATATATTGCATAGTATTACATAAAAATAAAATCATATCTGTGCTGCATGTGATGAAAATACGTTCAGGTGTTTGCAATGGTCCAAATTGAATCGGTCTTGTAGAAAGATGTTCTTGAAATAGTTTATGGCTTGATTCTAAATATAAAGTTATTTAATTCCATTGTTTCCTCTCTGAATGTTTATAATAAAGGAAGCAAAAAATGATGAAGAATGATAACCTAGACAGCTGTAGTTTAAGTTTGAAAAGCTGAATGCCCTCCAAAGAATTGCTACAACATGGTTGGCTAACAAAGGGTGAAAGGAACTCTGGTTCTGAGGTCTAACTGTCTAGGTTTACATTCTGGCTCTATCAGTCATTAGATGTGACTTGAGTGAATGCATGTTTTCTCATTTGTGAAGTGGGAACAACAATAATATCAACCTCGCCTTGGAAGGATTCAAAGAGATCATTATAAAAGAAATTGTTAGTAGTGCCAGGAATACAGTAAGTGCTTAATAAAATGTAGCAGTTATCTTTTCTAATATAGTCTCAAACTATATTTTCCCTCTATTAAATATCTATCTCTATATCCCTCTATCTTGTTAAAATCTGTTGTACTGGAGTCAGTCTTACTATTTGTTTCCTGGATTTTATGTTTAGAACATCAGAGGTGATAGAAAAAAAACCCCAACTATATATTTAAAGTAAAGATTTAGATACAAATTCATTTGCAACAGATATAAATGCTGAAGTGGAGCACCCTGTCACAGGCAAGAGCACAAAGTCCCAGCCCCACCGTCACTCTTGTTCCATCAAACAGTTCTAAGGTGTGTCTGAGAAAGTAGTGATTTTCCTGGTAAGTAAAAAACATGAGGTTTACATAGTCCATTTTAAAAAGCTCTTATTTTACTGTGTAGGGGAGGAAGACATTTCCTCTACCCTCTCTGGGTTCTTCTGGTCAGAGAACAAATTAAATTCACATGAGACAGAATAACAGGAGAAAATTAAACACAGCTTTATAACATGTATACATGGGAGAGGCTCAGGCAAACTGAGCAACTCGCCAAAATGCCTGAAGTCACCACCTTAAATATCATCCGCAGCTAAATACAAAGGAGGATGTTGGGGGTGGAGGGGGAGTTGATCATGGGAGATTACCACACAAGTACAGTAAACAAGATGCAGATTTATGATAAAGAGTTTCTAGAGATAAGGTCATCCCCCCTTCTTCCTGGTACAGAGAGGGAGACACCTGTACAGACAGAGATTTCCCTTACAATGTAAATGTTTCATAACAAAGGGTAAGTAAACTCGGCTTTTCAGAGTTGCTTTCCTGTCTGCAGTTTATTAAAAGTAACCAGCCCCAAACAATCCTCACGCCAAAGAGACATATCTTGGGGTGGCCAATTCCAGGCCCCCACAAATGTGTTTGCTGCTACTTTGGTGCTACACACTTTAAATTAATATACAGTTACTTATGCCCTGCCTTTTTAAAAAACAAGAAAGGAATTAACTGTGTTAGTTGTTTGTGGTTATTTGGCCTATTTACAGTATCCTTAGTTTTCATCTTCCTATAACCAGCTTTAAAGCTGAGAGAAACAGTTTAGAAATATATTTCTTTCGTTTTGAACATCCTAATATAATAGTGTAATGAAACATAATTTTAAATAAATATAAATATTTCATATTCCTTCTGTGTAACTTAATATTGCTTTTTGTTATGACTCCGTAGATCTGCATATTTTTTGCTGCCATAGCCTAGGAGGATGCAGATCTGTATAAACATGTGTGACATTCAGAAATGTTAAATGCTTATTGGGAATGCTTCACATTTTTCTGTAGAGGTTTTACATTTCAAGACTAAATTCGTTTCTATATAAATCAATAATTTATATAGAATATCCAAGTCATCAGTCTAGAGAGATTGGTGTAAACAGTTCTCTTCTAAGAGCTTTACAGCAGGGCTCACTAAAATGTACTTATACTAAATCCAAGTGCTGTTTTAGAAATTGTGAATTTTTGACACGGTATTTGAAAGAATCAAACAGTTATTGTCTCTGGGAGAACAACTTTTGAATCACGTACCTTAAAAACTTCCAAGTATGATGTAATTCCTTACATTTAAAGTTCTTCCTAAATCTGTATCTGCGATTTGTGCAGTTACGTGGGAAAACAGTGAGTGGGGCTGTGGGAGGAACTCTTCTGAGAGATGAGAGAAATCAGAAAATGTGCTAGTTCTATGGCTCACGAGCCACGCGAGCTTTCACAAATTATTTTCACTTTCTGGTCTCTCTTTTCTCATACGGAAAACAGAGGTTCTAAAGGACCTCAGCACATATAGTTTTGTGGAGATTTAATGAAATAACGAAGTGCTGTCACAGGATCTGGCTCAGAGCCCTTATCGATTCATGATTCATGCTAGTGGTTTTTGTTTTTGTAGGCTGCTTCAACCCTTTAAATATTTTCTTTCTGAGCACCCTTTCCCAACGGTGCCACTCATTCCGCTGGCCCTCCTCATCCATGCTCACTTCCAAGTCATGGTGTGTAGACATAAAGTCTAAAAAAGAGGCTTTTGAGTCTGAACTCTGTGACTTATTAGCTAATTAAAAAAAAAAAAAAAAACCTTCAAGCTTCCTGAGCCCTACCTATATCTCTAGACAAGGGGAAATGACACTAAATCCAGCGAGATCCTGAGGGAGATGCAAGTCTCAATCCTGGTAATGTTGTGAAAGTCATTTGTAAACTATAGTCCACTGTTGTACGATTTCGTACTGCTGTTCCACCGTCAGGTTCAGAAGAGGCAAATGCCTGTCCAGATCTATTAATATCTGCTTGAGTCAAGGCGGGAGTGAGTCGTGATTGTCCACTGAATTCCAGTTCCTTATGAACAAGAAGTATTTCTTACCTGCTCTGTCTTTTTGACATTCTATTTAATATAGTGTCACAAAATAAGGTTTCGTGGGTGAGAAGGAAGTGGAATACATTTACCAAAAGAGAAAAACTGAGTTATGTAGAGGTGGTGATTTTCCTAAAGCGGACCACCGAGTTAATTAGCTAGTGGCAAGCTGGGAAGTAAATACTCAAAACACTCTTCCCTTTCCTTTCCTGCTCATCTAAAAGGAGATACAATTTACACTCCACAGTAGGTGAGCACACCTGCATGCACAATAGAACCCCTTCTGGTGTTTTCTAAGGGCTAAAGAAAAAAATACCACAAGGAAGTAACACACCTGTGTGCTTTTGGCTAGGACTGCTAAATATCGTAACTGGCCAAATGTTTTCAAATAAGAGTATTCCGAAGCTAATTTTACATAAAAAACAAAAAGAAATGTCATTTCATTCTGCATGTGTTCAAGGGTGCCTCTGCTCCATGGCTGCTGTGTTATTTTCATTAGAAGAAAGGATACAAGAAAGTAATATTGCTCTGTCGATGAAAATAATCCATAACCAATCTATAAATGAAAATTTGGGAGAGTTTATTCTGAGCTGAAATGTGAGGACCGAGGCCAGGGGCCTTTCTTCCCAAAGGAAGAAAGGGCACCAAAGAAGTGAGGTATACAGAGTGGTTATATACCTCCAAAGAGGATGCTTTACATATGATTGAAATGTCCCTCCCACAATAGTCGCAAGATTGCCCTGTCGGCACAGCGCTTGATGGACACAGCAGGTAGTGGGTCTGCTATCTCGGCAGGTGCAACAGGAAGCAAGTCTGTGGAAAGATGCTTAATCCTTAAGGAAATGCCATCATTGGGAGGGGGAGGGAAGTTGCACCTTTATCTCAAGGGCCTTTGTTCTTGACATAGGGAATGTCTAAAGCAGATATACAATGCATGTTCAACGGCCATGGTCAGGCCCTTTTGGAAAGACAAGATCAGGCCGAATTAGGTTTACACCAAATGGCTTCCTCATATACTCAAATATATCATATTGCTTGCCATTTCTATTTGTCAGCTCAGGTTTGTCTGCCTCCCTGAAATCATGCAATAATTGAGATTTTCATTCTTTAACAAAAGGAGAGAATTTTGTTGCTTTTTCTGTTTAAAGTAAAAGTATGGAAATTAAGCAATAAATCACGGCAGGCCAATGTTTCTGGGTGATTATAGCACACCTCAGGAGGTACTTTGAAGCATGAGACCGAGTGGCTTTGTCCTCTTCAGGGACGTGTAATAATCCCCCAGAAAAGCACTGCCTGGAGTGTTGTATTCATATTATGAAATAGAATTTATACATAAAAAGGAAATCATGTCGATCTCTGCTTTTACTACACATTATACACATGGCAAAACATGAACAGAGTGTAAAAATGCAGGTTTTGAAAAGCTGTTTTGTTCATAAACCCAGTGAGATGTCTCCTACTGTTGATGTCTCAAAAATTTGGTGTGTTTCTTAAAATTGATTAAATGATTAAAACTAGACAATTGATCATAAGATAATTGCCTATGGTAATGTGGTTAAAATTTGATGTGTATGAATTTACTTGAAAGTGAAATAGTGTGAAAGGTGATGATTAATGTCTCATACTTTAAGAAACAACATCATTTATGGAAATACATGGTATGAGAATAAAATCCTAACCTGTAAAAGCCTCTCTTTTTGACAGTGCTTTAAAAGATCTTTCCATTATTGCAGGGTAATAGCTTGACTGTAATGTCTGCTGTTAAAGGAGCAAGTGCCTGTACAAATATTAATCTTACATTATTACTGCTAAATATTCCACTGATTTGAATATTAAAATGGCCCAAAGGCTCTTCAATAAAACATGTGATTGCTGAAATAGTGCAGTCCCTTTTATCATGCCAGGCATATTCCATACATATATTAACAGATTTCATAGTTGCTTAAGTTAAGTAAATATATTAATTTATAATAGTGGAAAAGCCTGAAGTTTAATTTTGTGCCTTTAGAAATGCTCTTCCCATTATATTTGAACTTATCGAGTACATTGCAATAAAATTTTGATTCCAGGAGTAAAGGTTTAACTCTCGAAACTTTGTAGTATATTTTTATTTCTAGAAATGCTGATATAGTATTTAAGAATACCTTTTTGAATAATAATAGCTAACACTCATATAGGAATTATTAGATGCTGGGCTCTGTTCTAAATACTAAAGAGTTATTAGAACTTCTAATCCTTATAACAAAACTGTAAGGCAGAATCAGTCATTATTCCATTTTATAAATGAGGGAATTGAGTCTGAGAGTGTTTAAGTAAACCGCCCAAACTACACAGCTAGGAAGGGATTAAGCCAAGATTCTCATCAATGTGGTCAGATTTCATAGTCTGTCCTCTTATTTGCTAAAAATGTGTTTAACGAAGATGAATGCTAAATAAGCAAGATGATTTTTAAAAACAAAATATACAAATGTGGAATATTACTGTATGAATAATAACATTTTGTGAAAGCATTTTGTGTCTGTGAAATGCCTCTCCATTTTGAGTGTGAATAAACTGAAGGAAGTGGTGAAAGTCATCTGTGAACTTTAATCCTGGAGTCCTATTTTAGAACATGTTCCTTGTAGTCTAGAAATGACTCATTAATGCTGAGTGGAGTGTGGAAAAGCTGAAGAAGTTACGTGAAATCGTTTATGCCTAGCTTTCCCTCTGCCAGTGCAAGATTAGAGAGACTTAAGCAAAGACAGATCAAGCATAATTTCAAAGCTGGCAAATGTTCCTCCCAGCTTCCCACTCCAGTCCTTGTTCTGTGCACTGAATTCTCCTAGGTTCCTGCTCCCTCTGTTCCCAAGCTTCTAGACTTCTCCATTTGCATCTCAGCTATTTAAAATTCTTATGACAGCTCACTCAAAATTAGCCTAACCCACAGAATCTAGATGTTAGGGGTTTTGGAGTTATTAAACCCAGCCATCTTAAAATACGTGAATCAGTTATAAGAACAACTACGAGAAATAAGTAGTCTTCAGCGTGCAGGATGCTTCTTGTTACTGTAGACAAACAAGTGTTTTGAAGTCAGACAAACCTGAGTTTATTTTCCAGCTCTGCTACTTTGGGGTAAGTTATTTCATCAGTCCAAGTCTGTTATCTTATCTGTAAAATTGGAGAAAATAATATTTACCTCATTGGGCGATGGGGATTGATTTTTTTTTTTTTTAATGCACATAAAGGGCTCACCACCTGGTAGATACTCCATAAACCATGCTCCCCTTCCTCTTTTTGAATAGTCCCAGTGGTGGAGAACATATGACGTTATGAGGCAGCTCATTCTGCAGAATGCCCTCGTATAAGGCTCAGCTCTCCTCCCTTCAGACCGTGTCTGCCGTTTCCTGGTTCACTTCTGGATCCTGCAGGACCTCTGACTCTTGTAACCTGGTTAATTCCCAGAACCTGTCAGGACCTCAGTGTTCTCTGAAAATGGAAGGATTTCATGTGCTGTTTTTCAGCATGAACCCATCTATAAAATTTGGCAGTCCTTTGTTATGCTCTCAGATTTAAGTCTTTCCCGTTTTGCTACTCAGTAACTTTGAAGCTGATGACAATGTGAAAATGTTTTCCTTCCCCATAAACTTGACATTTTGGGGGGTTTATTTTAAGGAAGTAATTCTGATGATAATGTTTAAGCCAGGGAATGCATTTCATTTTCAAGCAAAGTCTTAAGCCGAATTTCAATAGCCAGTACAATTACAAGGGGGCATAGTTCCTGAAAAAATAGGGTTGAATATAGAGGACATCCTTGCCCTCCTGGAGTCAGATTTATCCTACTGCCACCTCTTCCCCATCACCAGTGTCTCTTGAAGTAGCTCCTTGGAGACTGAATGTCATGAAACATAATTTTAAAGCCACTCCTTTTAGTCAAGTGTCGGTTCTGGTGGGTCTTTCCATCACTGTGGCGAGCTGATGTAATCTTCCTGTGCTGCTGGGGCTTAAAAGGAGGAAAGGTCTAATTTCCAAGCAGCCTTAGGCTGCTGCTTTTTCCTCACTCTTACTCCTCAAAAGACCAGTTATCCCAGTAGTTAATAGGAAAGCCTTTTATGAAAGTCCAACTTCATATAAATAGAGAAAATGCAACATATAATAGAAAAATTTAAGACTCCATTTTTAAGACACAGGGCACAAAATGTGATTAGGAGTGCTCCGTGAAGAGGATTTTCCCTTCAGTTGGTTTTCTTCCCATGTCTATGTTCAATGTCTTCTTTCCCAGGAAAGTGTAGAACATTCAGTCAATATTTTTGTATGATTCTTGTGAACGTTAAAATATCTCTGTCATCCTTTCCAAGGGTGGGGGACATTAACCCCAATGACTTGGAAATTTTAATGACTCTAAGTACATTTGCTTTAGTTAATGTTCCCATGTGGTTTCGATTGTATGTGGTATACTTTTTTCGTTTTCTGCTTTCATAAAATGCTTTTTAGTGTTTATCAATATGATGATTATATTTGAGAAGAGACCTGTTGCTTTATCTTGCTTATATATTTCATAGGATTGCTGTGTTACTCCATGAGTAAATATAACCACATATCATCTACTAGTATCATTTTAAAATGATAAAATCATATATCTTCTAATGAGACTCTTATACACCAGGTATTAGTGTGCAGTATTCTGTCTTAAATATGCCTTGCCATCGACTATTGTCTATATGTGTTAAACATTAAATAGATGACAGCACCTCAGTAATGTCTCTAGCTGTGACCTTCCATGTCAGAATTTTACAATCCAGATTTTTACTTGTGCCAAGTGAACACTAGGGAAAGCTGATTTGAAGTATTTTGCAGCTGTACAAGGACTGGCTTTATGTTTTTTACTACCTGTTTGCAAAGCTGTAAGCATTTCTCCACATTTTAGCTCCTTTTTAGCATTTCTGAACTCAGAATTCTCAGAAGGGAGAAAGAAATCAGTAACAATTTTTACAGCAGGTTTATATTTTTCAGTATGACTATAATTATATTTTGTTTACATACTTTTTATCCATAAACCTACTTCAATTTCCAAATTAGGGAATAAAGACTGAATAGTGTTACTATATTTTGACTTTCTGACTTATTTATCTTTTAGATATTATTATTCCCTTGATTAGATCATACATAAACATAATTTTCTGCATCTTATTGAGGATATCTTGAAATACACTTTCATCCTTAGAAGTATTCCATACTATTCAAATATTTCTTTCTTTCCATTTTGTTGCATATAACTTTTGAAATGCAGAATATAAAGTTTGATTTTTTTTTTAAGTTGGCCATTGTTTTCTATTTAAAAGCCCATAGTTTTCAATGAAATATGCTTACATTCTATAGGAGACACCATTACTTGTCAATAAACACATCACAATGACTCTGTTACAGGCACGCAATACTTGATAGACTGTTAATGATCCATTCTGTGAGTGCCACAGACTTAATGATCCAGAGCTGCCCACTCCACAGCCATTCCAGCTACTAACTAGTCAGCCCCCTTGCTTGCTTTTTCTCATATCTTGATCAGCATACAAAACAATACTGAAGTTGCCTCTGCCCCTTCCCTTTTCTTCTTTCTATATTTAAATAAATGTCTTTCTCATTTTATTCTTTCCCCTTTACACTAGTGTATTTTTTATATGTTCAAATTATATTTGTAGACTCTAAGAATCAATCTTTGCATATCAATCTGAATAATTGGTTGACCTGATATCTTCTTTAACCAGTTATTTAATTCAATTTTATTTGTCGTTGAATATTTTAGAGATATTCATACTATTTAATATTCTTAAATTTTCATATTTTTGGTTTGCTCAATTCTTTTGCACCTTTCATCTTATTTCATTCATTTATTAAATATTTTATTGAGCATCAGGCCCTAATCTAGGAATATAAGAGGTCATTCTTGCCTTCCAATAGCTCATGGTTTAATAAAGGAAATAAACATTTAAACTCTTGCAATTTTAGAACTGGTGTAATATATGTGTAGGATACACTGGGAATATAAAGCAGAAAGCGATAGTTTATCTGGAGAAGGTCAGAATAATTGACAAAGGCAGAACTATTTGAGCAGGCTCTTGAAGGTTGAGTAGGCATATTTCTGATTTAAAGGGATGGGAGAAGGCATTCTAGGTAAACATATCAGTGTTTACAAAGACAGTGACATGAAATAACTTAATGAATCAACCTAGTGTCATGTGCTCCTGAAACTGCAATTTGTGGGTGACGTGGTCAGAGAGGTGGTAGGTACCAGGAGATAGGGGGTTGTTTGATCTTTATCCTATAGGCAGAGATGAATAATTGCCATATGTTTCATTCATTTATCAGATTTCTTATCAATAACATATATTTTCATGTGGATTCTATTTATGCCTATGTAAAAATAGATATTTTTCTGTGAAAGCCGTTGACTAAGGGATTATAAATAACATTCATGCTTTTTAAAAACAATTCCAATATAATGTGAAAGACATTAGGACAAGGATGACACAGAGTTAGGAGATGAAGGCTTGGATTACTGCTATACTATAACAAGGAAGAAAGAGTTTGAGGGCTATTTAGCTGTGGATTAAATAGGATTCAGTGACTGGATATGTAAGGAGAGGAAGCCTCCAAGATAACTGGTTTGGATAGTTGAGTGGATCTGTGGAGCCAATTATTAGGATAGAAATTTCAGGAGGAAGAATCAACTGGAGATAGAGCAGGGAAGGAAATGTTGAATATATTGGAGGGAGAGTCTTATGAGTGTGAAGTGTTGATCGAAAACCCAGGTGGAAAAATCTAGAACAATGCTTCTCAAAGTTTAATATACATACAGATCACCAAGGGATCTTCTTCATGCACAGCTTCTGATTCAGTAAGTCTGGGGTGGGGCCTGAGATTCTGCAATTCTGACAAGCTCCTGGGAGATTGCCATGCTGTCTGTCCATGGACCACACTTTGCAGAGCAAGGATCTAAGAGATAGTTGGGTTTTATACTCAACAAAGAAGTATGAGCTGGAGATATAAATTCACAAGTTCTCAGTTCCAGGTGGCATCTGAAGCCAGACTAGTGATTATTTATAAAGCTTACCCATAAAAACTTCTTTCCTATAAAACCAAAATTTGAGAGGTTAATAAAAAGCTGCAAATTATGCTATTCCTGACAGATTTAAGATTTTTTTTATAAAGTATAGTTTTTTCATCAAATTCTGCCTTTTACTCCTTTATCCTGTTAACCAGAGAAGCTCCAATTTGCAATTTTTTTAGGAGAAAACTTGGGTGTATTTTATGTGAAATCTCTTGAACTAATCGATTGACCATTGGAATCAGTAAAGGCCAACCCCTTTTTAAGTGAGAGAGATCTCATTCTTTTACCAATCAGATGAAACCTTTCTTAAAATATGATAAGAACAAATTGGCATGTGAGGAAACCCAAACATTCAGACTAACAGTACTTGAATCGAGGAAGTACGTATATAAATTGAAAAGAAAAGTAAGGCTGGTCCCTGTGGAGCAAGAACATTTGAGAAGTGAGCAGAGAAAGAGAAGCCAGCTAAGGAATTGGAGGATTGCTGAACAAGAAATAAAGCCAGGAATTCATCGTTATTGCAGTAAAAAGAAAACAGGGCTTCAGGGAGGAATTGGTCAACAATATTATGAGCCACAGTCAATAAAAGTAAGATGGGTTCCAGACAATATTCATTGTGCTTAGAATTTTTGCAATTATGCCATTGGTGGCCATTTCCAGGCAATTTCAGTGGAGGGAGAGGGTCAGAAGAAGCCAGATAGCTGTGGCTTGAAGATTGGATTGGGAGGTAAGAATTAGAAAGAATGAAAGGAAGTAGTTTTTTGTTTGTTTAAGGAATTTCAATGTAAACAGTCCAAAAGAGAGAGGAATAGTTCATAAAATCTCATTTTTAAAGTTATATTTTAATTTCATTATTCAGTTTTACTGACAACTAGTTTTTACTCCTTTTGGTATGAGAGACTCCAATACCTTAGGAAAAGGAATAGATTGGATGTAGAGACAAAGGTTTTAGTTTCAGTCTGTCATTAATAATCTGTTTAATAGAACTGAAAAATGACTGTTGAAGTCGACTAGTCCAAATGGTATATTCCCATCTCTTCCTCATCTTTCAGGTTTTCATAGTAAGTCAGTTGAAATGAGAACTGCTTCATGGGTGGAACAGAGATAGTAATTTACTTTATCCAGTGAACCGTCTGCTTTAATTATGTCACTTCCAGAAAATGGGGCTCCCATCTCCAGAACTGCAGCTTAGTTTTTGGCAGAAAGTACAATGAAAGACAAAAATTACATTGCCTCTGATTAGCGATGTATTTAAATGCTGCTAAATGAAAATCAGAATTCAATACATGATTCCAGGTGGATCATATAAATTAAAAGTATTGTTCATTCTCTCACTTTAACCTGGAGCTTGTTTGTCTTCTTCAGTTACTTTTTGTATCTTGGTGTTACTGACTGGTTGTGATCGACTGTGAATTTGAAGAGTTTGGATGGTATTTTGTTAATTTTGGATTCCCAGGGATTAACACAGTGCCTGGAAACTTGAAAGATGTTTTCTAGATACTTATTGAATCAATCAATCGATTATTTTATTACTTAATAAGGGCTTAAAAACCATGATAGAGTAGTAAGTTAGTTAAAATAGCCATTTTTGTGAATAAGTTTTGTGGGGCCAACAGGCAGTTTGGAAACACCTAGTCAAAGTTATGAGATAACTTTAGTTCTATAAAATAAAGTTCTGTATCTGTATAGGCCTTCTTATTTTTAAAATGTTATAAATACATAGAATTTGAGAAATTTTTAGCCTGTTTTATGTGGGGTCAATGTGAAGGTTATACTATATGAGGTATAAAAAGTTAGCAATATCTTTTTTGAGTTATATTTTTGTGTCTAGACTGAAAAGTGTTCCTTAAAAGTTTAGTATAGTTTCTTGATTTTGGACCATAATTCATTTGTAGAAAAATGAAATTGGATTGTTTCAGTATAACTCCCAAGTGGCAAATCATTTCAAGAGGTCTATGAATAGGTGCATTTGCACAATCTGATTGGCTACCCTAAAGGCAGAAGCAATTATATTATGCTAATGTGCATATTATGCTCAGAAATCTGAATTTACCATTCTAATACATCAGGGTATGTTGTCTTTTTAAAGAGGTAAGCTCATAGCTGTCAAGTTTTGTGTAAAGAGAGGTTTTAAAGATTAGAAATTGTCAGGTTTAGGAAGCTTGAAGCATTCTTACATTTCATGATAATGATTGAATCTTTCCTTTGACAGTCAATACAGAGCTGAAAATAGTGATAGCCTTGATTAAGCATAACATGGCTGTAGAAACATTCTGGAAAAGGCTTTTTGCATCTTTATGTGAAGTTCACAACAACCTGAGGGAAATTATTTGGGAATTTGCTCATTAAGAGCTTGGCAGAAAAGCATTTTGTTTGCATTGCCTAATAAAATGGACCAGTGGGTACATATTTTTTCCGAGTTTATGGTCTAAAATTTTGTGGTGCTTTTGTGACACCATTCACCAAGGATTTTTATTTATTTTATTTTATAGCTCATCAGAAGGTTTAACAGGAAGAATTTCCTTTAAAACTGAGTAAACAAAAGTAATGCTGCATCTCTTGCTTCAACCGAGAAACATGAAAAGATATATACTATGTATGTACTACAGACTTTTCAGTTTTTATTTTTGATGGAGAGAAAAAATAAGTGATTCAGTGGTAAAAAAGACTTCAGTACATTTTTCTCAAATACTTTCTGGTATGTTCTTCAGTAATAAGTCCTGTAGCCAGATGGCTGTATATGAGAAATGACCTGTGTAAGTCAAACATTTTAATCTAAATTTTAGCAAATGTGATTCTGTGGATTAAAGAGGATTAGTAACTTTTATGTTAGAGCTGGGTTATAAATGGCGATTTTCTTTGGAAATTGATAGTTTATATAGTGCTTTTTAAGGTTATTGTTATATGATGAAGGTAAGAGATTTGCCCCCTAGTTCTAAGCAACCCGTTGAGTTCACTGTCTTTGTCTATGACTATGATTATTCTTTTGTGTAAATAATATAATGTATCAAGAAAGGAGAGCATGGTATAATTTGATAGGAGAATATAATAAAATATAATGACATTTGCTAGTCCCTAATACTCCTACTTTGTTATTTTGTTAGTTCATTAAACGGTTTTCTCTTTCACTTTAATGTTTATTGATCCCCAGTGAATATGGAAGGCTTTACATAGCTCAACTCTGTAATTTGTTATTTCAGTAATTATTGTTCTTGTGTTATTTGTTAAGATTTTTTTATTAAAATGTTTTAAACATGGAATGTAAACTAGCAGGGAAGCATTATATTAACTTTAAAAATCCCTTGCTTTAATTTACAAGATATTTTCTAATCTCATTATGGGGGATTTAGCAGAATAACTCTCATTTACACAAAAACAGGCCAATTGGCCTCTCTATGTAGAGGAATTTGCATCTGCATTTTAAAGCACTAAGCCTTTTTAATATCCTCTTGATAAGGCAGCTTTTAGATTCATCCAGTAAATAGGTGTAGGGAGACAATGTAAACACTTATTTAGGTGGTTAGAGACACATAAGTAATTAAAATGAGGTAATTTTATTTGTGTAAAGGGTTTGGGCTTAGTTTGAATCAGGCAAGTGTCAAGGGCTCTGCTCAGGGTTCCAACACCACCGCAATAACAATAACCGCTCGATAACCTTTGCTTGGGCAAAGATGTGCAAAGGAGTTAGGAGTCATGTCAGCCTTTTCAAAATCTTCTGCCACAAAAATGACAATAATGATGATGCTGAAATGCAATGAATTGAGGAAATGAAATACTCCTTGATGAAAGGAGGTGGATATTTACAGATTTTAGTCTTACTTCTTCAGGTGTTTTTAGTACTGCAGGGCATGTCATTGTGCTGAAATGCAATGATTTGTGGAAATAAAATAATATTTAATGAAAGGAGTAGGATATGTAGAGATTCTATTCTTACTGCTTTGAGTGTTTGCATTGTTTTATATTGTGAGGCTTTGGCAACTTTCCAAAAAATACAGTAAAACTAAAAGACCTTAAAAATTGTCATTGCTTCTTAGGAACTTTTCAAATTCAATGGATTTGCTATCTTTGCTTTATTCAAGATATTTTGAAACATTAATTTTTAAATGTTATCTTGTCAAATTTGTTCTTAGATAGCTTATATTGTTACTGTTGTTGTATAAGGTATCTTATTAAAATTAAATGTTCTAAATATTTGCTACTACTACATAAAAATGCAGTTGTTTTCTGTTATGTTGATTTTATATGCAGCAACCTTGTCAAGCAATTATTGAATTTAATTATGAATTTGTCTATTCTTTTGGTACATCCTTGCAGATAACTGTATCATGTGAATAATGACAATTGGGCTGCTTCTTTAACAAGCCATACCTCTTATTTGTTTTTCTTGTCATATTGTACTGGCTAAAATATTTGTTAGATTTTAGAAAGAAATGATAGTTGCAAGCATTGCGTCAAGTTCCAAAGGAAATTCGTCTTGTTTTTCACTATTGACAATATTTATTGTAGTCTTTACTATATGTCCTTTACAAATTTGTTTTTTTGTATATATTCTTTTTCAGTTTTCTAAGCTTTTTTATAAATAGATATGAATTTTGTTGAATGTATATTTGGCATCCATCGAGATAATCATACACTTTTTCTTCTTTAATCCATTATTGAAGTAATCAAATCCTTAAATAAACAAAACATAATGTGGTCAAGTAGCATGATTCTTTTTATAAACTGCTAGATTCAGTTTGCTTTAGAATGTTTAGATTTGTATTTCTTAATGAGATTTGTTTATAATTCTATTCATAATTTCTTTGTCTGATTTTGGTATCCAAGTTATAATTATCTCGACAAATGAGTACAGAGCCTTCCCTTCATTTCTATTTTTTCCTCATTTCTATTCTCTTCTATAACAGATAACATTGGATTATCAGTTCTTTAAATAACTGGTAGAATTTTCCTCCATAGAGCCTGATGGTCTTTAGGACATGATTTTTTACTAATGATTCCATTTCTTTAATATCTAGGTGAATATTATCAAAGTTCCACTATTTCTGAGAAAATGTTTTGAGTAAATTTTTGTGGAATTTTTAGCATTTTGCTTAGGTTCTTAAATGTACTGGAATATTGTCATTTCAATCTATCACATCTATAATTATGTTCGCTGTTTCATTTGCCACATGGTTTTTATGACTTCTCCCTTTTCTTTATTAACTTTGCTAAATATTTGTTAATTTTATTAATTTTCTTGAATTAACATTTAATTCTTTCCAATATTATGATCCTGGTATATTAAACTTTCTAATACAGTAATTTCTGCTCTTCTTAAAATTAGTTTTTTTAATTTCCTTTGAATTTGTTCTCTTATTCTTTTTCAGGCTGACAAATTTAGATGCTTAGCGCATTTATTTTCAGGCTTCTGTTAAAATATAATAATTTAAATCTCTATCTATTTTCCTCTAAGCGCTGTGTGTATGTATTCCTCAAGCTTGGTAACACAGGAGATACAGTTGTTGGTATTGTACAGTTTTCGTTTTTTTAATATGATTTTTTCTTTCACCCCAGAATCTCTTGGAAGTGTATAAATTTCCAAGCAAATGAGGTTTGTAAAAATGATTTTTTTCTCTTTGATTTCAAACTTTATTATAGTCAGAGTGTAGACTTTGTGAAATTGGTTGAGGTTTTTTAGTATGTGTTTAATTTTTGTAAATGTTTCAGTGGTTCTTGGAAAAACATGTTTCTTCAACTGCTGGGAGCACAGTTCATTCATGACCATTATGTCAGTCTCATTAATTAACTTGTTCACATCTTCTGTACTGTCCTAATTTTTTCTTTAAGTCTGCATGATCTAACAAATAGTAAAAGAACTGTGTTAACAACTGCCACTATGATTTGTCATTTTATTCTAGTAACTGTGTCAGTTTTTGTTTAAATATTTTGAAGCTGTCTTATAAGTCCGTCTAAAATTAAGCATTTTGTGTCTTTTTGCTGAATTGAACCTTGTATCAATTTGTAGTGACTCTCATTATTTCTGCTGATTTTTTTCTTGTTGGTTCGTTTTACTACTTTATTTCATGATTTACTTGGACATTAGCATATCATGTTTCTTTTGTTTAGAATTTGCCTGACGTATCCTTTTTGTCCTTTGACTTTTAACTTCTAATGTACTCATGTTTTAGGCATTTTTCTTGTTAATAGCATAAAATTGGGCTGTTGTTTTCTTTTATCTCCTCTAACACGTCGGTCTATATTATACGGCACAAACTCGCAAGTGTCGCTACTGTACCTTAGTATACTCTGGCAGGAGAGTTTTTCCTGGTTTACTTACCAAGAGTGTTGCTTTTCAGGAGTCTGGTCTTCTGGGAACTAATTCTTGCAACCTCCTGCCTTTTCTGGGCCCTACGTTTTGGCTATGGCCTTCAAGAGTGGCTTGAATATCCCAAGTGGTCTACTTAAGATGAAGAGAGTTTTTAGGATTTACTTGTCTTTCTTTAGGCATTCTTGTAATTTTGGCCCCTGAGGGTTTCCTTCTCTGAATTTTCTGCCAACGAAACCATGCATCTAATATTTTTAGGTGATCAGTACTGGGACTATTTTCCTCAAAATCTATTATCCTTTATTGCCAGAAACAAAAGGGGAATTTTTAAAAAATAATTAAACTATGTAGACTCAAAAACTTAGACTCCAAAGGAATCTTTAGAAGTGACCTAGCCAACTTTTTATTTATTCAGTCCCTCAGTTTCCTCATCTGAAATCCAAGAATTCTAATGCTTGCTTTGCAGCGTTAGTTCTTTTATTATGACTGGAATATGTGAACCCTCTGGCTAATCAAGAGTCACGAATTCAATAAGCGGTAATTAATATTACTAGTCATGAAGATTTATGTTAAAAACAGTATTTAAGTGAGGAATGCCTTGGAAAGGAACTGGAGGTGATGAAACACAAACTGCTAATGACACTAGGAATGAATTTAGGTTAAAATGTATGGCTTCGGGGCTGGCCCGGTGGTGCAGCGGTGAAGTGCGCCCATTCTGCTTTGGTGGCCCTGGGTTTGCCGGTTTGGATCCTGGGTGCAGACACGGCACCGCTTGGCAAGCCACGCTGTGGTAGGCATCCCACATATAAAGTAGAGGAAGATGGGCATGGGTGTTAGCTCTGGGCCAGTCTTCCTCAGCAAAACAGGAAGATTGGTGGCAGATGTTAGCTCAGGGCTAATCTTCCTCAAAAAAAAAAAAGTACGGCTTCAAATTTACGGTGATGCATGGGACAAAACGAGGAAATGTGATATTGTATGGCAAATTAGGCACAGTAATAAAGCTCAATTATTATTCAGCTTTTATCAAAAAAGAAGTGGCAACTTGAAAATTGAGACAAAACCAATTTAAAAATGCCTTTACCATCTCAAAGCTTCTACTCAGTTGAAATTTATTCACTGATCTGATGAAGATTTCATGTGTGTTTTTGATGGTACTTTCATTTTGCTAGCTCTTCATAGCTTTTATTACTCTTAAAGAGTTTTCAGGCTCATACTGAGGGAACCAGGATAATGAACATGTGCATTATAATACAATATTGTCTTCTATTTTCTTTTTTCTGTCACTATTTTCTAGTGTGCAAGAAGAAAAAGCTCTTTAGACTTGAGCGTTTTATACCTGTTGTGGGTGCTTATGCAAATATGCTTGTGTACTGTGTCCATATGACTGTATAAACATGTGAAAGAGAAAGAGAACTCTCAAGAGCTTACTTTACCAAGATTTGTCTTCTTTATCTTTTCAGTTAGATGGAAATACATAAGAAAGAAACTCCAAGAGTTATGAGCACAGCACTGCTGTTCACCTCATCGCTTGAGCTAGAAACTCTGGAATCATCCTTGACTTCTCCCCCTTTCCCTCACATCATGTCCAATCCATGAAGAAATATTCTCTTTTCTGACATCAGAATACATATTGACTCATTTTTCATGATGTTCAGGGCCACCGTACCCCGCAAGGCCACCATCATCTCTTCCATTTCCTGGCCGTGTCTTGCTGCTTCCGTTCTTAAACTTCTCCAGCATATTCTCTCTCTGCAGAGCGGCCTGAAGGATGTCTTTGAAACTTTTGCCAGATTATGTTATTCTTTACTAAGATTCCTCCAGTGTCCTCGCATCACACTTAAACGAAAGCACAAAACCCTTGCAGTGGCCCCTAAATATTCTCTCAAAAAAATTTACCATGCTTTTCTTTGCTTTATTCCAGCCAGGCTGGCCTTCTTGCAGTTCCTGAAATGTACCCCTCTAGATACGCACACGGCTCTGTAGCTGCCTCTGCCAGCTTCTTTTCCGTTGGCCTGTATTAGTTTGCTTCATAGCACTTATCATTACCTGACATTATATTTTGTGTCTTTTTTTTTTTAATTGTCAATGTTCTTTAGCCTAGCTGCATATCTGAATCATATCATATATGAATCTCCTGGTTGGATGGGTGAGAGGAGATATCCTAGGCATTAGTAACTTATAAAAACTCTACAGCCAGGGTTGAGAACCACTGTATATTTGTTTTGTTTTCTTCTCCTCTTCATAGACTATAAGCTCAGCAGAGGCAAGGGCATTATCTATTTTGATCACTGCTCTATTCCTAGTCCTCAGAATAGTACCTGGCACATAGTAAACTTTCAGTAAATATTTATTCATAATTTAAAAAATTCCTTAGTTAGTCTTTTGCATCTAGAACATGCAGATAAAAATGCACTATTGGCTCTATGGAATTCAGTAATACCCTCATCCCTTCATCAGTTCATTCACTCCTTTAAGAAATGCTTATTTGGTGCATTTAATGAACCAGATAATATTCTAGTCTCTCAGAAATCAAGAGTGAAATTAATAAATATCTCTGCCCATGTGGAGCTTCAGTTCTCATCTGTGGCACATTCTGTAGATAATTGTAGTTTTAGCAATAAGAAAAATCTAAGACTTTTATTTATTTATTGATTTACTTACTTACTTTTTGAGGAAGATTAGCCCTGAGCTAACATCTGCCACCAATCCTCCTGTTTTTGCTGAGGAAGCCTGGCCCTGGGCTAACATCCATGCCCATCTTCCTCTACTTTGTATGTAGAATGCCTACCACAGCATGGCTTGCCAAGCGGTGCCATGCCAACACTGGGGGTCCGAACCGGCGAACCCCGGCCTGCTGAGGTGGAACGTGCACACTTAACCTCTGCGCCACCCGGCCAGCCCCAAATCTAAGCCTTTTAAAAGAATTTTTTATTATTCAGTGTTCTATCTTGAAAAAAGCCACTTAACCTCTTTAGGACTAGTCATAAAATTATTTTAAAGAATCCTTCTCCTTTAATTCAATGTAATTGGAACTGCTATTTTTGTGCTACTGTTTAAAACAACTTCCCAAAGTAATTTCAGAAGATTCTTTCTTTCTTAAACTATGACTAATTAAAAGAAAACCAATTTTCTGCAAAAGAAAATAATTGGATTGTAACAGATTTACAAGGCCCACTACATCTGTCTTAAGATAAGCTCATAGTCTACAGAATAAAGCCAGCCGGAGTGATAACTCTGGGATATCCTGAATGGCAAAAGTGTTGGAATCATTTAAAAGTTCATTTGAGTTTGCACAATCTAATAATTAATTTATTTTTTCATCCATCTATTCAATAAACATCCTCATGTGCTGAGAAGCACTAGGTGTTATTCCACGTCGTAAGGTTATAATACATTTCTTAAGAAGCTCATTCTATCATACTAATTTTGTCAAGAAATAATAGCAAATATCATGTCAAAGGCGACATAAACAAGTAATGCACATTGTAAGGAAGCACATAGTATTGAACTTTGCCCCTGCCCTTAATAAGCTCACAAAATCTCTCCCTGTTTTGATGTCCTATAGCAGTCAGTTTATTATGTCAACTAACAGTCTGCTTTTATTCTGTTTATCTGCTCATGTTACCCATTCCTTTCACCCCGTTGGCTTATACAGATGTGTATTTTATATATATTACACTTACTTATGTATGTATTCACATTGCATGGCATACCACATTCACTTGATACATACATTTTATCAAATTACATAGAATAAATTAAAATGACCATAAGAGTTATAGTCATAAAAATCTACAATAAAGTCTGATAAATCCAGATGTATATCACGCTCAAAGTCTTCCACAAAAGCTAAACAATTTCAAATAAATAACTGTGCTCAGGTATAAGACAAAAAGAGCCAAAGGTTGGAATTAACAGGATACAAAACCAGAATCTCTAGAAAGATCAAAATGTTTGTAAGCATTGTAGTGACAGCATATTAAACACAATTTGGTGAACCATGTGCCTTGCCTCTGAGATAAGGGCAGAGCAGTGGTTTTTAGAGTGAACCTAAACACCTGAGCTCTTGGAATGCAGGCTTTTATAAATTGCTGTACATCTTCTTGAGGCTTACAGGTTAGTATTTTCCCTGTGCATGAAAGCAAGATCTCAACATTTAACAGGAAAGCATCTTGGGTTCAATCCTGTTACCTTCGTCACGGAAGGATTTGGGAGAAATTCCAGGAACGTTAAAAATTTGCAGCTTATTGCCTATCCTTTCAAATCTTGGATGGCTTTCTGTTCCTTTTTATTTCGGGAGGCAGATGAGTGTAGGAGACAGAGTGTGGGCTCCAGAGGCATAGAAACCGGAATTTCAAAACTGGTTCTGTCACTCACACTTGTACCACTTTGGAAGAATTAACTGGTCTACTCTTCAGTTTCTCTCTCTGTAAAGTAGGAACACCATTTATATCTCACAGGTCTTTTTGAATGAATACATTGGACATTCTTTGTCCAATGGTAGAAAATGTTAAGGATGGTAGACAAATGTTAATTTCTTCTTCCATCTCTCTTTCTTGGACATTATATCAATTACTCAGAGTTTAACTTCCTGTTCTTCTCATTTGGGTCAGCCTAGGTTATTGTTCCTTTAAGATTATATTCAAACCTATGGGTGATACAACAAGCAATTTATTTAATAAATAAGGGCATTGAAACACAAGAAAAGTAACATGATTTCAGAGTGAAGGGCAATTTTCTTAAACTGAGAAAATTTAGCTTTATATAAAAGTCACTGCACTATTCTTGCTCTTCTCATTTCTCTTTGGACCAAACAAAAAGTCAGCCTAGATTTGTATTCATCTTTAGAACTGACTAGATAACTTGCAGCTCTGTTTTTACTCTGATATTCTTTGAGATTATTTTGGTCATGGATACCAGAGTAACTAGCAAAGTATGTAAAAGATATTAAAGGTCATTTTATCCATGGTAAAAATCTACAGGGGAAGTTTGTAAATGACTTAGGTTAACTGCTTATCTTCGCAACAACTTTAGCTTGTAGGCGGATAATCAAGCCCATAGGACAATATAATGTGCATTTTTTGTGACTGCAAAATGTTAATACATTAATGTTTGTTTTAGAGGAAGAACTGCCTCAATAAATACTTTAAATTAAAAAAAATACAAAGCAAAACTGAATACCAATTTGATTTATGCTCATAAAAGCATACAGCACTGATAAGGCCTTTCATTCGGTGTATTTCTTCTGTGTTTATATGAGGAATTCTGGGAGCTTTTTTCTTCTAAAATATTGAATTTTATTTTCTTAAAATTCTGTTTTATAGTTTAACTCATATTAGCGTACTTCTCTAACATATGTTTCCTGGGTGTTAACAATAATTCAAACAAATAGGGTGTTAGCTCTAGCATGATGTGGAACACAGTCTTATGTACTTGAATTTCTGGAAATAGATCCTTAGAAAACAACAATGTGGAGAATATCCTGCAATGTAATTTTAATGACAAATGCCTGAACTTTTGTTGTATTACTTTACAAAAGAATACCTTCATTTAACATATTTCAGAGACCTCTTAACTGTCACATTTCTGCTCACACTAAAAGCTATGAATAATTGTTACGAAGAAGCCTGTTTTTGTTGTAATGGATAAATAAGTAGTATGTATTTATGGCTTGAAAGAAACATCATAGTTAAATGAAGAACTACCTTTAAAAACCCAATATCCACGTTGGTTTAATGAGAATATATTATGTTAATATTGTATTTATAAGCTGGAAATAATTATTTGAACACATTATTTAACTTAATCTTGGTATATGGATATAAGATTATTAATATATCTAGTGAAAATTCGCTATTTTAAAGGTTTTGTAAATATTTAAATAACCTTACATATTATGCTATGTACAGGAATATATATGTTAACTAATTTAACTTAGAAAAGCATTAAATAACCTGAATTTTAAAGTGAGGTTAGTAGTAACAATAATAATGATGTAATGGGAGATGTTACATTGAGTATCTCAGAAAACATTTTTTAAGAGAGTTGAGAGACAGAAATTCTTTGTAAGGAAAGTGGTGTTACATAATACCTAAGTGTATAGCTTGTGGAATTCAACAGTCTTAGGCTCAATCCTTGTTCTGTCACTTACCACTTGGGACTTCAAGCCAGTTCCTCATATAAGCCTTGGGTTCCTTGTATCAGAAGAGGTATCATAACCCATAAATAGTAGGATTAGTAACCAAGATAATGTTTGTACTGCAAAATTCTTGGCAAAGAGTAAGCAGTCAATAAATAATAGTATTATGATAATAATGTTAATAAGTATCACTTTAAAATAAAGGAAGTTATATGGTTAAAGAAATTTTGGAAATGCTGCATACAAAAAAGATGAACAGCCTTTTTTTTCAGCATTCCTCAGAGCTTTCAGGATGCTAACGTGCCTTGTGGCTCTCTTAAAATTCTACAGTTCCCAAGTTTAATTAACTATGGAGCTGCTTTTTTTTTTTTTTACAGAGCATCTCCTGGGACTAGTGTTCTTCTCACACACTTTCTTAAATGATTTTGTAAGTAAATATCTACCTATTAATTGTAATTCATGTAAAATTAATATAGCGTAGGTTTTCAACTGCTTGAGTTAAAAAAAGGTAAAATAATAAATGTCACACGTCAGAATAGTGAATGTTTAAAAAACTGTTTTCATGAGCATGACAGTCTCATTACCAGAATTTTAGGAATAAAATTTTCAACTGCACCAAAATTAGTCTTTCCATTCTAGACGTGCCTAAATCACCAGAATATAATATTCAATTAATACCGTCTATAATTAATAAATGTTATATATCAACAAAGGTGATCTATTTATTTATACTTAATTTATGTTACCAAAAGTATAGCATTATAGTACTTGAGATTATTTACTGTCACAATTCTCTTTAGATCTCAAGAGTTTCCATTTTTGTAGAAAAAGAATTATAAAAACTAAGAAGCAGTGATATGACTATTATCTTGCCCTCCAAAAAACGTCATAGATAACTTATATAGTTGATTATAAAACCAGGCTGTTCAAAAGGATCATTAATTATGTATAAACTTGAAATTTAAGCCTTAGAATCTCAAATAATGTCTTTACCTTGTGTTGTATTTGTTCTAATTGGTCTGCCTGTCGTCTACAGTTTGGAAAATATACCTTCCACCTTGCACCAGAGGGATACACTTTATCAAAAAGCTGATTTCCCGTTGCTTTCAGGATAACTCCCAGCTCCTGGACACAGCACAAGACTCTGCCCTGCCTTGCACCTGCCTGGCTCTCCATCCCCATCACTGAAACTCTTGCCGTGCACTTCATCACTTTATGGTCACCCGTCGCTTAGATTTTATAGGTCCCTGCACACTTTACGTTATTTTCTTTCTTTGCCTCTGGGCCTTTGTGTATATTGTTCTTATTGGCAGCTAACTACAGCTCGTTGTTTAAGATTCCACATAGACGCTGCCAGTTCTAGAAGCCTTCTCTAACCCCTGAGTCAAAAACTGGATTTAATACCTTTCAACTCTGTTCCCATTTCACACTATTACTTCTATTATTTGCAGTGACCATGCTGTATTTTAATAAACTGTTTGAGTGCCTTTTTGTTCCTAAGAGTGTCAGCTTTTTGAGAGAAATATTGTGGCTTATTAATTCTTAGTATCTCATTGGGATCTCGCTCAGCCTATGGTTGTTATTTGTTATTGACCTCACTGAGTATTAGGAAATATTTCCATTAGGTGGATTAACCTTACAAATTTGTGAACCCTCCAAGTTTTCCATGTCGTATCTGAGAGTGTTTCATCTACTAAACCAGTATTCCTATGTGAAGGCTGTCTTATAGCGTTGAAAGATCGTCCTTTCAAACCCTGAACTTCCTTTTCCCAAAGATATCGGCTCACCCACTGATTTTTCTGAATTATTCTAATACCAACTGCATCTTATTCAGGCACTTGCTGGTAATGAACTTCTCAGACATGCTGAGCCCAGTAATATCCTTTGAATTCCTATGTTCTCTCTCAGCCCCCTTTCTGGGAGAGTCTCAGAGTGTTCATCAGCCCCCACGGTGCCCAAATTGATCTTCATTGACATGACCAAAATCATGCAGAGGGTACTATATTAGATAATTAAAAAAACCAAGAACTTCAAAGCAATGTTAGTTTTAAATACGTACTTCATTTTTCTCCTGCTACTTTTTTCTTTAGCCTAAATCAATCACTCTCATGGCATCACCATTCCATTTTGCACTGTCGATTGCAGGGAAATGCTATTTCTAGGGACTCTTGGAGAATAAGAGGCCTCGGGAGGAAGATGAAGGCTGGGGCACATAGTGTCCTAAGTTGCCATGTGTATCTATTTTAAATTACCTTTAACAGTCTACCTCTGGTCATAATGATCTCCTGCGCTCCAACAAACCACTCCTATCTACCCAGTCCTCTCCCAGGCTCCTGTCAGTAAATAAATGCTCACATTCTCCTACGCTTGTGCCAACGTGACCCCTCAGAGTTGTAGCCACAGTCAAGTTTCCTTTGAGTTCCACATAATTCTGCTTCTAGAAAATAAATTCTTCCTTTCACTGTCCTGATGTGGGTGGGAGGGTGGGGAAATGAGAAAAAAAAAGAAAAAGGAATATAAATAGCCAGGGGAGAATATTGCAATGCTTTAGTTGAGCCTGGCAGGTATGTAGAGTTGTACACTGCACATAAGGCGAAAATTTCATTTTTATCCACTTTCATCACATTTTCTTTAGTGAACAGAAGGAGGAAAAAGAGAGTATGACTTTGTACTAATTAGAAAAACAAAGATAAAAATGGACGTTTTGAGATTGGATGTTTTATGGGCACCATTTGTTCTTCCGTTTTCTTCTGTTTTTATCCAGCACTGACTGACTTCTTTTGACTTCTTCCCCTACCTGGATCCTCACCTCATTTTATCAGCTGTCTTTAGCTGCTTCTGACCTATCTCACAAGCATGGGACGTGGCAAGCACAGGTGTCAGCAGCTCTTCACAGCTGGCAGAGCTGTGCTTTCACTTGATTTTCCCCCATTAAAAAGAGAAAAAAACCAAACACCTGTTTTGACTCATCTCCCTTCCTTTGCTCCAATTGCAAATTAAACTGACAAGCTGGCTGGACAGTGGCAGAGGGGGCTTAGTTTTCAGTCAAATTATTTTTGTCTCTTTTTTGCCAGTGCATTCTCTTCCTGTCACTTCCTCCATCTATGTTTTTGACAGCTGGAATTATTTTTATTGCACATTTCAGGCTCTGCTTTTAATAGCTAGAATTTTTTTTTTCACTTCCCAGATTTAACTACCCTAGAATGACTGATCCTTGGATGGAGCTATGTTCCCAAAGTTACAAATATTTACCCTGGATTTCATTAATTCTCTGAGAACATAAATGTCTATGCTATGGCAATACTACCAGGTGTTGAGACCAAAGATAATGACTAACCCATAGCACCTGTTATTGAATAGCTCAGCTTGTAACTGCTGGTTAGATACAAAACAAACGGATATGTAGAGATGGAGGGAGACCAACCTGGAAGTCCTGAACGGATGTCCCCTTCGGTTGCATGTGAACCGTCGTAGACTAGTCCCTGCCCTAAGCGTTAGGATGCCACTTGTATGTTTGTAGATGGTAGGAAGATCTTTGACGACTACTTTGTCCAAAGAATATTTTTATCTTGAGATTGTGCTTTTTATAAACAAAAGAAACCTTCTGCATTTAAAAGTAGAATGATTAAAAAAAGACGGAAGAAAAACTTAAGTTGGGGTGAACTATGCTAATTTTGGATCTAAATGAAATCCAATTTAGGGTATTATATAAGGATCCATATGCTAACCTTTACAAAGATGGGGAGAACTTAGAAGAGGAACTGGCTCTGAAATGTAGAGGGAAATGGGATGGCTTTGGGAATCTCCAGGCCAGTTTCTGTAGTTGACAAGAAAGGAACCTCCTTATGTTTGAACTCTGATTGTTTCTGTTATGGAAGATAAAGAGAAGGATTCAGGTACGAATGTCTGCTACATAATGATATCATCACATAAAAATTTTGACAAAAATATCAGTACTTCATATTACAGTTCCGTGAAGTTGTTATTATTAACACTACTCTCTTTTTTTCTTTCTTTCTTTTTTTTTTTATATGAGAAATGGTTCAGATCGGTTTTGTAGGGGAGGAAGACATTTCCTCTTCCCAAATGGGGGTTCGTCTGGCCGGAGAACGAATTAAATTCACATGAGACAGAATAGCAAGAGAAAATTAAACAAAGCTTTATGAGGAACCATGGCCCGGGGCCTTTCTTCCCGAAGGAAGAAAGGGCACTGAAGAAGTGGGGTGCACAGAGTGGTTATATACCCCCAAACAGGGTGTTTCACATATGATTGAAATGTCCCTCCCACAATAGTCACAAGATTGCCCTGTTGGCACATTGCTTGATGGACACAGCAGGCAGTGGTCTGCTATCTCAGAGGGCGTAGCAGGAGATAAGTCGATTGTCTGAAGCTGGTCGGTCACAGGTGAGTGCAGCAATCAGTTCCTAGCCTAAGGAAAGATGCTTAATCCTTAAAGAAATGCCAAAGTTGGGAGGGGGAGGGAAGTCAGTTACAGGAGGTTACCAGACTAGCACAATAAAATGCAGATTTAAGTCCTTGCCTTTGGTATTGATTAAGAGTTTTTAGAGAGAAGGTCATCTCCTTTCTTCTTCCTGGTACAGAGAGGGAGGCAGCTTTTACAGATATTTACCTTACAAATGTAAATGTGTCCTAACAAAGGGCAAGTTCCATTCCTCAGAGCCTCCTTGCCTGTCCCAGTTTATCAAAAGCAATCAGCCTCAAATAATCCTGATGCCAAACAGACATATCTTGGGGTGGCCAATTCCAGGTCCCCACAGTTTCATAGTTCCAGGCACTGGTGTTTGCTAGGGCCAGGTTTTAATGTAGATATGTTTGACTTTTACTCTTTTCACTAAAGTAATTTCTGAAGAGGTTTTCCAAAATATCAATGGTATAACCCAGGAGTGTGCGCTTAACAGACATTATAGGCAAATCTGATGAAGGTGGCGTAAAGATGAAATGCTACACTTACGAGTTCTGACTTATCTTTTGTATCCTCACCACTTATCATTCTGGACAAGGCATATTAAGCACTGCCTTAATCACGGGACTGTGTGAAGTGCTGTACAAAGAGAATTATGTAGGCCAAGGCTCAGCTTTCAGTGCGTTTACTATGAGATGGGTATGGAAATTGAGAATAATATTTGAAACTTATTAGCATTTACTGTGTGTCAGGCCCTATAGTAAGTGCGTTACGTAGACTCTCTCTCAAATCCTAAAACAATGCAATGAGGTAGGTACCATTTCTATTCCCATTTACAGATGAGAAGTTTGAGCTTGGTACAGCAAACCAACTTGCCCTGTACCCTAGATTTGTGTATAACTCCAAATGTAGACTAGGAAAATGTAATGATGCATACTAATAGACGACAAATAGACAAAATGCGTGCATTTCATTAGAGTAAAGAAATGTTTCTTTGTAACAATGGAAAGAGAGGCTCCACAGGAGTAGATGTCTAGATTGGGGCTCCTGGAAGGACATTTCTAACCTTTCTTTGATGATCTATTTATTAACTATGTGGCATTGGGCACATGATGTCGACTAAACTCAATTTCTTATTCTGTAAAAACGTGGATAATAATCACTGGCACCAATAAAAAGCATCAATGAACTTGTATATCCACACCATCATTTCCTCATCTTTCCAAAAGTAATGTTTGCATTTTTTAAGAAAAATTGCAGAGAAAAAAAATCCCCAAATAGCTATTCAAGCAATAAGTAAAATTAAGACACACAGACTTACTTTTTAAAACTTCAGAATTTCATTATATCTCTTCTAATTCTTCATCATTGTCCAGAACCAGTCCCTCTGTCCTCATATTCCTCATTATTACTAAGCCATAAGATGGTTCATTTGACATATTTTCTTTGAGAAACAATGAAAATAAAAGAGTCAGGCCTTGGGCAAAGTATTAATGTACTTAATGAAGAAATAGCTAAAATTATTAATTAATGATATAAAATGATCTTTATCCTCAGAGTATAGTTTGTAGAATTAAATTAGGTTTTCTTTAAGCTTCCACACTTAGAACATGTAGGTTTTGAACTGAAGAAAATGATAGTAAATGTTGTTTTTTAACTAGTTCACTTTCATATAGGAAGCTGTAGTTTTGGCTCTCTACTCTTCTTTTATCTACTGGCTGCAAGACTTGATTTCTTATATGCATTTTTTCAGCTGGTGATGATAAGATGATCAGTAACTTAGCATAGCAGTCTCAGGAAAAGGTCACAGCTGGTGGAGAGAAGTGACCTTCTTTGGGAGCACCCTGGCTTCCTCTTCTGCCAATCAACTGAGCTCACAGTGAGCTTGACCCAGAAAATTGGTCAGGTTAAATAGGAAAGGAGAACATTTCTTCTTTTTTCTTTTTAATTTTGTTTTTCCTTTTGACTTAGAAGTAGAAAAAGAGTTTTAAAAGGATTTAATGCCTGAATTCGCTCTGGGACACTAATTTCAAAAAAAGAACTCCAAACTGGGAGAAACATATGAGAAGTTATGAAAGAAATGATCAGTCTTATAAATGAGCCCAAAGACATTCACCATCACCAGTGAATTCTGACCAGCATTTGTTTTTCTAGGGTAAACTCAAGTAGCTAAATGACACCTCTCCTTTTTCTTTCAGTTGCTGGTGTTAATGTTTAGTCTCCTTTCTCATGAAAGGAAGCAATTATTTATTTTTAAATGGAGATTTTTGACCCTTAGAAGGAAAAGCATTAGACCTCACTAACAGTAAAGAGATATATGGAGAAATATAGGCTTATTAAAACATGCAAAAACAAACAAAATAATTTGCACCATTAACTTTGACCTAGATCTCTCACTTTAGACTCTCATCAAAAAGCGGTTAACAACGTACTTGTCCCCACTGTGCTCTGTAAGGAAGGTAAGGATGCTTCAGAGACTGTTGGGCACTGAGTCAAAGGCCTTGTGAAAGGCAGTCTAACCTTGTCTTTGCAAGCCACCTTATTTTTACATGGTTTTTACCGCAGTAAGTCATGACAGTACTTTAGAAACGGAGATTCACCTCCACCTTATTTGAGTTGCTAGTACTATTTTTAGTGGGACTTTTTTGAAACATTTTTCTTGTGATTTAATTGTCATGTTCTCCCTCATCACATTATGCAGTTAGATACTTTGCTAATTACTGGGTGCTTAATGTCAAAACGCATAATGTGCCTGAATGGAGCCCTCTCTTTTCTCTCCAGCACCCTCAGCAGCATTACGTGGTATGCGGACCAGGAGACGGTGTGAGCAGGACAGTTAGCTTGGTGGCTGTGGTACTTATAGAGAAAAATAATTATTCTGATAGAACATATATTACATTTTGTGGTGGAGAATTATGATTATAGGCGTTTAAAATGCATGGAATGTTTCTACTATACCTACGTGGTCTGGAAGGCCTTTTCTACACAAGGCTTATTTCCTCTCAGAACTCCAAATGTACCATGTCCTTTTAACACATTCTTGGGGGCTGACAGAGCTGGAGATGCTTTCATAGGCTAATGTCAGTGGACACACAGAAGTGCCAAAGTGCATTAGGAAAATGGAAATCTATTCTGCTTCACGGTTGAATTTACCCTTCTCTAGAGACTGAATTTATTTGCATATTTTATTTCAAATATATGTGAGTTACACTGAAGAAGGTTTGAAATTAAATAAATGCCATGATTAAATGACAGACATGCAATGGCCAACTTGATAGCCTATCATAAATTTTCCTGTTCATAGGAATTTAAGCCTCTGTTGTTTTTTGGTAAAAAAGGTATCTGTCCTGTAAAAGCGAGTGAAATTTTATTGAAAAATGTTGGCCACTGAAAGCTATATTTGAAAACTACTATTTGTATTACTAATACATGAAGAGAATTAAAAGACATGTTGAATCAAAATATAGGTAATTGCATAGCTGATTTTGCTAAGTCGTTTCTTTTTCTAAATATTCTTTCCTGAATCTGTGTGTGATTGTCTGCTGCTGAATATTTTGAAATACTGAAGTCACTGGAAACATTTTACAGATGATCAGCTTACTGTTTAAACAAAAGAAATATGGAAGCTGGATTTATTAAAAACAAACACGTATTTATTATGACCATATATTTATTATAACTCAACTAAAACTCTTTAAAGCAATTCAGATCCAAGTTTTTAAAACAATATTTTATAAATTTCAAATAAATATAAATCTAGATATGTTTAATTATAAAATGTGGAATGCTGAATTAAAAAAATCAGAGTATGTCATCAGTTAGGATTTGTATTTATGGCTTAGAGTCATGCATATATTGTGATGATTCACTTCTTGATCTTGTTTATATACATTTTATATGTAAGTATATATATGTGTGTATATATATATATATATATATATATATATATATATATAGAATGACTTGGGCAAAGGGAAAAGAAAAGGGAAGAATAAAATGTGGCTTAAAGCAGTTATTGGTTATGGGGTGTTCAATTACCCCTATTGCTACGGACTGAATGTTTGTGTCCCCCCTACAATTTATACATTGAAACCCTAATCCATAATGTGATGGTATTTGAAGATGGGACCTTTGGAAGATAATTAGGTCATGAGAGTGGAGCCCTTGTGATGAGATTAGTGCCCTTATGAGTTGAGAAAGGAGAGCTTGCCGCCTCTTTTTCTCCACCATGTGAGAACATAGCAAGATATCCATTTTGTGTGCAAACCAGGAAGCGAGCTCTCACCAGAACCGGACTGTGCTGGTCCCCTAATCTCAGACTTCCCAATCTCCAGAACTGTGCGAAGTGCACTTCTGTTGGGTAAGCCACCCAGTCTATGGTATTTGTTATAACAACTGACTAAGACACTTATTTTCTCTGCACTTCTTTCCTTCTCACGTAATGAGACGTGCTGATTACATAAACTAGAAGAAATGGAGGAAAGTGTACCTTTATTTTTCTACCCATTAATCTCTCAGTCATTTATCTATTCATTAATCTCTCCCTTACTCCGTGAAAAATGGCTCATGTAAATGAGCTATAAATCTGTGGTACTACCTTGACTATACAATGCTATAACAAAAATAAGTAAATTATATGCTTCGCAACGATTCTGAATTGGAATAAAACATTATAGTTCTGTTCATTCCAATCTTTCAGGTTTTGCCTGCATTGAATTGGTTCTGGAAAAAAGAATACAGTGTATATTCCTTCAACCTGATGTTTCTATGTAAAATTTTATATCATTTTTCATACCATGCTTATTTACGTAAGCCCAACAAAATAAGGATGTCTATCAGTATAACCAAGTTCAGTTAATATGACCTAAAAACAGTATTTAATCCTATATTTCAGTAGCTTCATGACTTTTCCATGGCCTTTTTCTTTTCCAAGTTCCCCATTTTTCTACCTGAGTCATGTTATCCAAATATTAGCTTTTTATTTTTTTAATGTCTTTACTTGTGCAATGCCGTCCTTCTCCTCTTTCTTATGTTTTTCTTTTCCACCAATATTTCCTCTTTGTTTATTTAACTTTCTAATTAAATTCTGCCAAGATCCCTTTCGAGTGACATTGCGTGTTTGCTGGCAGCTGCATTTTGCAGTGCTGCTTCAGCTTGAGTTTAGGTACAAAAATGTTGATATTTACAAAGCATCCAGCAAAAGTCAGTATTGTACCAGGCAGAGCAGAACAGCAGCTAAATTGTAAAACCTAACCTGCAGACCCAAAACTCGGGTAGGCTTTAAAGCCTTCAAGGCCAAAAGGAAACCTAAAGCATTTGAATAAGTCTTTTAGGTTATTCCTGAATCAGAGAAATTTCTAAGGAAGCAAATATCTGAACATAGAATTGAATTTCTTTCTAGCTTTTTAGAAAATCTCTGTTTTTAGTTGTAATTTGCTAACCTTGAAAGTGTCCATTTGAATGTTGTCTAGTTTTAAGTGCTACTTTCAATCCACTTTATAGGTTAATAACAGGTATAACCTCTCAAAATGTTTTTATTCTTGCACTATTTAAATTGTAGCCCATTAGCAGCAATTATTTTTAGTAAGCTTAGCAACATGGAGCATTTTACATTTGATGTGTCCTTTGCATTGATTTAAGGAAACCAGGAGAGCTCTATGGTCAACTCTTTGGTGCAATTTGTAAAGAATAATTAATGAATTGCTGAACTGCATTTTTTAAAGTATTGATTTACATTTAAGAGTAGACAATCCATATGACGTTATTGATTAGCAATATGAATACTAAATTTTTTATCTCATTTCCTCATGTTATATGGTTGCATTATTCCAACACTCTTCCACCCGTTTCTTTAAACTCCTGTTGAACATTTAGTCTATAGACTATACAATGAAATTCTACCAAACAATTATGTGCTCTCTTTATTGTTCTCTAAATGATTATACCTATCACTTTGCTGGACCGTAGGCTCCTGGAAGCTGCAGATTCTATCACATTGCTGATGCAGACAAGGCATTGAGTAGCTCCTGTTAGTTAGTTAATATTAGAGTCGTCATTTTATTTTCCCAGGTAACACTGTTGAATTGTGCTTTACTCGTTCTCTGTAGTCTGAGAACTATTAGGAATTCAATGAAGGGAACTAAACAAAAATATGTAATTGGAAGAAGAGCAATAGTTACACATTGCTATACTTTAAAAATTTTTATTTTACATTTTTCTAATGTTATAACAAATTTTCTACACCCTTATGTGAAACTTTATTTAAAATAATAACAGTAATAGTAAAATAATAGTGACTCCATTACCAGGCTCCCAATTTGTTTTCTCTTCCTATTGTGTCATAGTACAATTTAAAGGCAGGAAAGAAATGAGTTTAAGTCCAGGCCCAAATTAATTTTCCTCCTTAGTAGTTTAAGAATTTTCACATCTGATCAAAGAACTGCTTGTATTAAACTTTGAAAAGCAGTGGCAAAGATAAAAACACCAGAAGACCAGAATTTGATTCATACCCCAAATTTAAAAAAGAATAAAAAGAAAAATTTGATTTAAGAAAAGTACAAATTTAGGTCGCCCCCTAGGAAGACTCTAGAATGAATTATCAAGTCAATTTTTTGGAGGGAGGGGCACGCAGGAAAAAATCTATGTCCATAGATTGTGTACCATAAGAGGATAGTTTCCTTGGAATGAGAATGTAAGTGAATCAAGAGTGTACACATTGTAGAATGGCCCCTGTGGAGATGCATTCCTGGTATATTTTGTTGGCAATTACTCTTCTGTTCTCTTCAACCCTCTGAAGTTCTGACCCACTACTAGGGTAGTTTGTTCTAGCTACTCTCCATAGGATTGCATGCAATATTTATAATCTCTGTCTTAGTTTCAAAGACTTGATTAATGCCTAGTTGCCTATCTATCATTAATTTGGTTTCCTTCCATCTTTCTTGGATAGTGTCCAATGTTATTGCTTATATTTTAATATTCTACATTTTTTTCTTTGTGCCAAGTCCAGAACATTTACTTGCCACGATCTTGTGATTATAGATCAAATTTGATGCTGAAATGAGTGCTTCTCAATATTAATGTGCACACAAATCACCTGGTGAACTTGCTGAAATTCAGATTCTGATTCAATGGATATGGTGTAAAGCTTGAGATTCTGCATTTAAAATAAGGTCCCAGATGATGAACATTTTGAGGAGTTAGACCTAAAAATATAAAATAAATGGCAAAAATGATGCAATAAAATAAACAACGAGTGCTGCAAAGCACCCTCACCGTGGGATAACTTTGTAAATTGCTCATTGGTTCATCATTAAACACTATTTAAAAAGAAGGAGGATTTTGTGACATAAGAGTCTAGAAAAAATTTAATAAGCTTCATTTAAGAACATGGCACATGATGAAAATAAATGTATTTATTTTGATATAAGAAGGTAAACATTGAAACAAAAAATTTTTAAAAGGTATTAAATTCACAAAACATATTTAAAATTAATGTAAGTAAATCTTCAGATTAGATTTTTTTGTCAAGAGTGTAGCATTTATACTTCTGAAGTTATTAAAACTTAAACTGCATCAAGATTTTCTTTTGGACATTTTCCTCCAACTCTATTTCCTCATCTGTAAAATGCAGACAGTATTATTATGAGTATAAAAGGTGATTATATGAGTAATATGCTCAGCACATATTAAAAGTGTTTAATAAATAGTATTCATTTTAATTATACCCATAATTATTACCTGTATCCAAAGTTCAGAATTAAGAAGAAATTAAAGAAAGCTTATAAAAAATGATCATACATGATAACTTTTCTAGAACAGTCATCAGCATGATATTCCAGTTTTCAGAATAACCTAGAGATTTTAACGTGTATACTTTGAAGTGATGTTTGAGTATATACTTAGAACCTTGATCATGTTGTCTAGCCTTCCTGAGCCTTGGTTTTAGCATCAGTCTCCTAGTGCTATTATGAGAACTAAACAAGATAATGTATGTTTAGCTCACAATAAGGTGACCGACACAAAATAGAGACTCCATTATGAATGCTAGTTTTGTATCCCAAGTCTCTTCAGAGAAAACAGGCCAGCTAGAACAAGGGAAATATAAAAGCAAGTTAATTGGTGACAAAGTAAGCAAACTAAACCTAGCTAAGGCTCGGTTTTAAGGCTGTTGCCTTAAAAGCTCAAGAGGAGTCATTAATAGCCTGTAAACAAAATGAAAGGTATGTATTTTCAGTGACTAAAAGTGACTGCAGGGAATGCCAAGTCTCAGAGATGCAAGGGAAAAACAAAGTTGTCTTGATCAAAATGCAAATATACTGGAATCTTGGGAATGGGAGAGTTTATCTTAGAACTTTTCAGAAGACAGAATCAACAAACCCAAATGAAAACAGATGCTTGTAAATAGATGAGAAACTTCAGTTCTGAAGTCAAGACCCATCTGTCATACTCCTTCCTTATTCTGGTATATTTAACTTTCTTAAAATATTCTGGTGTTATGTCATCTTCCTAGACAGGAAAAAAAATAATGGGGGGAAAAAACCAGTAATGTTTCCATTAGCTTGAAAAATAATCTCAAGGCTGACTGCGGGAACTAATAGTGGACATTATTAAACATGAAAAGGTTGAGTGAAAGAGGTGGGTTATGAAATCCTATTTAAAATTGAGCTTTTTTAAAATAGAATATTTTCCTAAGTAATGATACCTCATTGAAGCCTGGAGTGAGCCTTCTTATATTCCTTTTCAGTCCTGTAATTTTGTGATGTCAAAATAATTGGGACTCAGAAAGTCCATTTTAGAAATTTATATCTGGCAGTGAAGCAATACTGCAAACCAGTGTAAAGCTGGGCATTTGTGTGTTTTGTAGATGATGAAATAGAAGGCAACTCATTCAATCACATATTCTACCATTTAGGAAAACCATTTTATCATTTAATATGTGCCAGATGGTGTGGTAAGATACATGTTTCACAGAGCTTTTGACCTAATAGAAGAGAAAGTCGTGTACCTGAATAACTATAATTCCGAGTTGTATGTGTGTTATACATAAATTATCTATAATATATATACACACAAACTTGGAGTTATAATATATACATAAACATGTATGTTTTTACATTAGTTTGTATATTTATATTTTAAATATATAGTATATTTTTAAATATGTATTTATACATTTTGTATATATATACACATACACAAGTCTATGGAAGTGTAGTAAGTGCAAATGTTGTGGAGGATGTGATCTTCCTTTAAGCGCTATCTTGCGGTATGAGTAAGAATCTGTATAGAGATTCAGAGAAGAAGTGAGGGGCAGAAAGGTCACTGTAGAGAGAAGAAAAAAACATGAGTCTTAAAAGTGCATAAAATATCTTTTATTTGGCTTTAGTGTACTGTGTGTGAAATAAACAATAGCATTATAAGTCTGGAATGGTAGATTAGACTTCTACTATAAAAGGTTCTGAAATCTATTCCAGTGATTTTTGGATTTTACTTTGGGAGCAGGAAGAAGCTCTGTGAATTTTCTAAGCAGTAGAGAGCTGTGATCATGTCTGTGTGTTAGAAAAGTGACTACGAAAATAATGGGAAGAGGTAGGATTGAAGTATTTAGACAGTTATTTCAATAGGCCAGGTTAGGAATGTAGGAGCCTGTACTGGGATAGTAACAGTAGGAATGGGAAATTGAGAACTCAGCCACTGAAGAGCTCATGAATTTTCATGGCGATCCCTTCCCTTTTTAAAAACTGACACTTGTTGCTCACAAGAATTTGCAAATTGACACAGGAAACCATGAAGTTACTATGCTGGCTCCAGCTTGTTTTGCCCCTTATATGCTGTAATGACACACTATATAAGTGGGGGCTTTACTTAAATGATACAATGAGAATAAATTGTAAAGAAATAATTTCAGAATGTTCTTTGAAATTGAATTTTTATGAACGGCCTACTATACAGGTATAAGATAAAATCATTTTCATGGAAACAGCCTCCTACCTAGAAGATGGGGAGTAAGATAAAATTAATGAATAAAAGTACACCTCAGTTATTGAATTGTATGCCAAGAATCATGGAAATTACTTTATATGCATTATTTAGTTTAATCTTCGAAAACCATTTATGGGAAAGGTATTAAGATTAGCCCCATTTAAAAGATAAATTCACAGGAATTTAAAGAATTTAAGTAAATTGCAAGCAAAGGTTGTTGATTTAAAAGACCTAGTATTCATCCCTTATTTAGAGACCCTTAGCCTTCTTATTCACAGCTGCAACTCCTGGAAATTTTCTTCTTGGTTAGGGAAAATTAAGAACTCATTTCAAAATTGTTAATTTTCACTGGCAAAAGATAAATCTGTTAAGAAATGTTAATGCAAAACCTAAAAAGGTTAATTATACCTGGTATGACTATAGGTAGGAGGTGTACAGTGTCAAACCTCATGTAAAATTTTGAAATTTCTTACTGGCAAAATGTTGGAGATTATTTAGATAAAATACCTAATTTAATAGATGAGAAACATACTTAGCTCGTTGAATATTACCAATTAAATAGAGAAATAAGTAGCTTATGCAAGTAGAAGGAAAATGTAAGAGACATAAATATAAATTATTAATATATAGGTTCTGGTGCCATGTTATTTTTAAGAAATACATTCAATGAACATTTATTGGATTCTTAATGTATGTGAGGTACTATAATGAATTCTTAGAGAGAAACAAGAATTATGTGGTTTTTGTCTTCAAGAAGTTCGCAGGAGAGAACATGGGACCTAAACCAAAGATCTGTACTGTAAGATAGAAAATGATAAGCACTATTTAAGAAGTAAAAACAGTGTTTTAGAGGTAGTAGATGGGGAAAGGACATTTGAATTTAAATGTTGGATAAGATTTGTCCTTGGACACTTGAGGGAAAGGATATTGCCCTTGAATAATGTTTAAATGACCTTAAACAAATGTTTACAGTTTGGAATGCAGAAAGTGCTTGATTGTGCCAATAATTTAGGAAGAACAATGGGGAGGTAGTAGTGGGATTTAGAGTTGGAAAGGCAAATTGAAGTGAGATCATGCAGAGCTTGGAATAACATCTGAAGGAGTTTGGATTCTTTTCATAAATATTTTGGCTGCATGGATCCATAGGTCTTTGAACTTGGAGTCAACCTGATTGATGGTTCAGAATGATTAATCTGTCAGTAGGTAGAAGATTCATAATATGGGAGAAGATTTTAGAGATAAAAAAAGATCATTGGAAGAATTTTACTTTAGGCGTGAAGTGATGAGATCCTGAAATACAAGAGACAATGGAAAAATAAAACAATAAAATTTGTTATCTGATTGGTTTGTGGAATAGAAATCAGGATGACTTCAAAGTTTTGAGACTGGGTGACTAGGATAATTTTTTTGGTATTTAGAGACCTAGAGAGAACCAAAGAATGTTAGTGGTAAAATGAGAACATCAATTTTAGCCATGTCAAATTTTAGATAACGGCAGTTTATTCAACAGGTAGTTTGAAGTGTAAAACTGAAGCTGAAAATAGCAATGAGGGCTGGATATTTAGTTTTTAGAGACATCAAATAGAGGTGATATTAAGGCTATACAATCGTATTGTCTAGAAACAGATTGAAAAAAAGAAATGGCACACACTTTCCTTTGGTGCGTTATAGTAAGGAGGTGGATGAAGGGAGCAAAGAGGAGGAAGTTTTGAAAATAATAGTATTACAGAAATAAAAAAGAGTCATGTTTAAAAGAGGATCAGGGGAAACAAACCTTGGGAAGTCAATTCGGAAATCATTAGTAACTTTAGAAAGCATTTTACTCAGAATGTAAGGGTCAAAGGTCAGAAGTGAGAGGTGCGTATGACAATGAAAGTGAGGTCTTTGAAAGCAAAGATCATCTTATTTATTGTTATGTCTCCTGATTAGTGTTATGTCTCTGATTAGCCTCCATAGTGCCTGGCACTTGGTAGGAATGAAAGATGAAAGATTTCCCAGAGGCGGGAATTGATGGAAGAAGGCAAGAAGAAATGGGATCAAGGTCATATGTTGAGAAAGTATCCTTGGAGGTGAGGATAGTTCCCCTGAAAGGAAAGTTGAGTAAAAAAATCAGAAATATTTTTGAGATGGTTAGAAAGACAAATTGTGAGAGTATCACCTTAATGAGTTTGATCTTTTCTATGGCATAGAAAGAGAAGCCGTTTATTAAGAAATGGTGGAATTGATTAAGTTCTTGGGAGTTTTAGAAAAGGTTTGAAACATGACTATTAGTAAACAATAGGCACGAATGTATAAGCAGAAGAAGTAGTGAGGGTCTCTTTGTGGTAAGATAGCATAATTCTAACTTGTCTCAATACAAATAATTATGTGACTTCTTACGGCTGTATTTGGCTGCAAGTAGGTGAAAGTACATATATGTAATTATTACATAAAGAGATATAAAGTATATTTTGTTTTATAAGATGTGAACAAATTGACTTGATTTTTAAATACACCTATATTTTTATAATGTTGTCATTGTTACTGCATATTTATTATATGCCCAAAGGTAGAGAATATTTGCAAGGGACTATAAAGAAAATAGTTCTTTCTCCAGGAAATTTATGATATGGTATATATTATTATTTTTTCTATCATGTTAATTGTTATCCCTAACTCTTTTTGTAATTGTAGAGTTAACAGATGTAAATACATAGATATTCCAATTCTGAAGGAAATTCATTATCTAAAATAGTGCCGAATTATTCAACACCTTCAACAAAGCTAGCTCTAGGAAGGACAAAGGAGATCTTTTTAGAATTTCATGAATAGCATTAAAAACAAAAGTTCCATTAATTTCATTTGGAAAATTGTTCTAGAATATCATATTTGAGTTGTAATTGGTGACTGATGAAGTGATCAAAGAAAGAAAATGTTGATTGCCTGTGGCATTAAAAAATGAGTTTAAGTTTCTTGCCATAATTATGCACACATAGAAAGCACTGGTTATATCTTTTCAGCATTTCCTTGAGAATGTTTGAGGCCTGAGTGATTAAGTAGGACAGAGGAAAGGAATCAAGATACATTTGGCTTGATAGTGATGCACTCTAAATAGACTAGTCCCAGTTGGTCCTTAAGTCTGGTAAAGATGACAATGGGCAAAAATTAAAAATATAAGAATGTCCACCATTTTTCAGATTCATGTTTGTTTAGCTTGTTAATATTTCTCTGATATATTTCCCTATCTCCTGATTTTTTCCAAATTTCTTTCTCTGACATGTGTAGAACAGCAATGTTATTCATGGTATAATCAAAAGGCATAGGATTGTGTCTCCACATATCCTCCTTCTTAGGCTATTCCTTAGGGGTACTGTACTAAGGGTTTAAACCATCAGTTTCCCCACTAATGGAGTTGAACTGGAGGACACAAAAGAGGTTATCCAATTCAAGCTTCTATTATCTATGCTGGCTCACCCTTTCCAACCAAGGATGGATGCCAGCTCTTAAATCTGATCTGGTCATGACTCAGCTCCTTCTGTTGAAGGTTTTCTCTGCAAAAAGGTATTCCTGGGATTTGTTGCTTATACATTGAGCTCATGAATTAGGTTTGACCTTAGGTAGTCTTGTTTTAGAACATGATAACTATTTTCGAAGGATTCCTTAAGCAGGAAAGCTGTTTCTTCTTGTAATTTGGGGGATTTAAGGACTCCCCCATGCTTATACTCCTGGCATACTAATGCCTGGCAGAAAGGGTTAGATTAAGGGTCAGCTACCAGTGCTACTATGGAATTCAAGGTAAGCGTGAAAGAATTCAGGCATGAGGCCTCTGTCTCTGGAGGACTTTGACACTGTCATAACAGGAAATTCGCAGAGCAATATCATGATTCTAAGTACTGAGCATTGAAATAAGCACTTAGTCTAAGTTTGTATGATGTGGGGACTTTATTCACTAACTCCTTTTTCTTCCCTCCAAGTGTTCTAGGTGGAAGTCATGTGGGAAACAGTGGCCCCCAAACTTTTATAATAATAGCAATAATAATAATAATCTTTTACTCCTTGACTCCTGGGCTCTGAACAAGTGAGAGAATAGTGAATTTTAATGAATAAGATATGAAGGCATTTAGGTTTTTGTTATGAATTTTATATATCATATTTAATGTCTTATGGCTATTAGGCCCATGATTCTGAAGAAATGGATGCTGTCTCATATATTTGATCTTTCTACATTAGCAAATTGAAAGTTGCAATATTGGGAGGTAACTGACAATACTCTAAATGGTGGGCTCATTCATTCATATGTTCAACGTTCCTCTTACAGCAGAATTGTGCTGGATGTTCTCTCAGCTTTTGGGGATATAAAGGCATGCTCCCTACTACTTTATAGACTTTTTCATATTGTAGGTTGTAGGAAGAAGGGAGAAGTTATGGATAGCCCTAGAGACCAGATTGGACATGCTCGGATAGAAAAGAAGGACTTCCTAAGAGATGTTTGGATTTAGAAAATTCTTCAAGTATCTTTGGGCAGCTCTCTCCCATAATTAATGGTAGTTAAGATCATGGCATTGGTGTTAGCGAGTTTAAATCCCAGATCTGCACTTGTTAACTGTACGACATGGAGGAGACTCCTTATTCGCTCTTATCTCAGTTTATTTATCTGTATAATGGATATAATAACAATGCCTGCTTCATGTAGCACAGCTACGAAGATAAGTGAAATAATACATTTAACACATTTTGTGGCACAGGGTAAGCACTGAACATATGGCTGTTATCATTATCGTTATTTCTTAAATGGTCTCAACTTCCATTTTCTTATAAGCAGAGATAATATCCATACTTATCTTAATAAAACAGTCCATTTTTATATAACACTTGGCTTTTCAGAGATTTGAGCCTTACAAGTTACATTATTTTTAGAAGTAAATTCTGTCAGGTAAATAGATGAGGCATTATTTTCTCGAGGTTAGTCATGTGTAGCGTGAGGCACAGAGAGGATTAATGGCCTACCTGCATTGCCAGTCAGTGTCCGACTCCAGCCAGAATTTGGCCTTTTTAACTTCCCTCTCTGTTCTTTGCTCATTACATTATGCTCACTTGCTTAAAAGAATTATTTTGCTGCCTGAGAAGTTCTCTTAGACATTCTATGACAGTTGTTAGGGGCTATATCATATTCTGATAATTTAGAACTTGACTTAGGCCCATGGCTAGGGCATGGGGACTGTGACTCCTCAGTTGAGAAGAGGAAGAACTGCCAAGGTCAGCCACACCACATCCGGCCGTGAAGTAACCTGCTGAGCAATTTTCCTCCAAGAATACAGCAGGTAAGAAAACTGCTCTAGGAAAGCTTTAGCAGTGGAAGCTGGCCCTCCTTAATTTGCTTTCAAATCTGCAGTCAGTATGTTTTGCTCATTTGGTCTAACTTATGGTAATGTGACAGGAAAACCCCATTTCCCACTTCCCGAATCATTCTTATTTTATGTGGAACATATCTCTACAGGTTAATTATTTCAAAGTAATTTGAACTTTACTTTGGTTGTAGTTATTACTCAAAAAACAAACAAACATAAAAACTAAGTTTCCTAGTTGTAATTCAGATTTCATTCCCAGCTGCAGTTTAACTGATGTGTCGTGGAGTAAATTTTAACCCAATCATCCTTGTGAACTTCCCTATACAGAGGTCACTACCCACATGTGACCACTGTTCTACTATTCCAAATTGAAATGTGATATAACTAGAAAATTCACACCACACTTTGAAGACTTAGTATGAAAAAGTTTGTATAATATCTCATTAATGTTTTTAGGTTGATTACATGATAAAATAATATTTTTGATATATTGAGCTAAATACAATTTATTATTAAAATTAATTTCGCTTGTCTCTTTTTACTCACGTTTAAAGCTAGCTACTAGAAAATTTTAAATTGCATATGTGGCTCACATTTTATTCCTATTGGACAGTGCTGTTCCAGGCGTCTAATTATAGATACCTTAAAGAATACCATCCATGCATTAGTGATTCCTTCATATATTTAAGAAGTTTTTAGTGGTACAAGATTTGGAGTCTTGTAGTAGTTTGTATTTAAAGTCTAATTTTTTTCCTTTTTATATTTATTTTTATATATTCCTGGAAATCACCAGGAATTCAATTTCTATAGTAAAAAGAAATAAATATATATAATATATAAATTCTAAGTAATAATACTCATGATATTAGTACCATTCTTCAAAAATGACAGTGTCATCTGCATTAGTAATAGATTGACTATAATGTTATATATTTAATAATGCCATACACTCATTTGTCTATTCACAGACATTCCCTGAAGACCTATAATATGTTATATTTGGGAAATAAGGTTAGGTGATACTTGGTTCTTGCTCTCAAATAACTGACAGTCTAGTAGAATAAATAGGCAAATAGCAGTGAGAGTGTAAAGCAATGCATTTTGACAGAAGTAAACATAAGTTGTTGTGAGAATGCAGGGAGTGGGAAAGTCTTCCCGGAGGAGTTTGAGCTGAGTGTTAGAAGCTCTGTGGACCAATTAATCTTCATCAGATGAAGAAGAAGTAAGAGCATTCCAGCAGCAGCATTAGCACAGGTACACAGGTGTGAAAGGTGGTCTATTTAGGAAATAAATGTGTTCTCTATGGCTTAAACAAAGGATGTGCTTGTTGTTGGAGGGAGGGAGTGCAGCTGAAAGGGAAGAAAGTAGTGGTAAGAGCTGAGAATGGGACAGATGATGCCAAAATATGTGATCCTAAAAATAGGAGATCTATTATATAATATTAAGGAGTATTAGAGAAGGGAAATTTGCAACTTCTGAGCTGACTGTGACAGAAGACTAGATGATATATTTCAAGGAGAGAAGAATGGAGGTGAGGAAGTCAATTAGGGGGTCATTGCAGTAGTCTAGGCAAGAATTTATGACCACCTCAGCTAGGGAATTTCTATTCTGTAAGAGGTAAGGCAGGGAATAAGTAAAATATAGACATCTAGGATAGCATTCAGGTTTCTGTCTTAGATTTAGGATATCATTTTCAAAGACAGGGAATACAAGGAAAAAGCAGAATTAGCACAGGGGAAAATTGTTCACTTTTGAACTTGTTGAATTTGAGGTATTTGTGAACATATAGTCATTAATTTTAGATGGATAGATAGGTAGGTAGATAGATAGTTAGATAGATAGATAGATAGATAAACAGACCTGGAGATATAGATTGAGGAGTTATTATTTAAGAAATGGTTTCATTAATTTGTGCGTTGAACTGTCTCAGAAACAAAATGCAGAATGGCAGGAACAGACTAGTTAAGTCTTTTGATGAAAATTGGGGGATATTAGAGATGTATCCAGAGAAATTTTATATTATACATTTTTCAAAATTATTAATACAATCTATGTCTTTGGTAGGCCAGGACTGTTCTAAAAGACAGCTGTTTTATAATTTCGCTAAATTATCATCATTTTACCAGTGATAAATGATGGGAACCCACACTATTACTCAAAATTATGTAAATAAAATACAGAAGACATATTTTTCTTGACATACCTTTTGTGACTATGACCCACAGTTTTCCCAGAATACCATAATTGATATGAATATCAGATATTAAGATGTCCTTTAAAGCTGACAGGAAAGAGAGGGTGGAATCGTGGAAAGATATCAAAATATATAACCCTCAATTATAATTATCACTTACAAAACTCTGAATAAAAATAGTGTAAAAGAGCAGTGTTTTTGTTTACCAAACTATTGAGATGTTTCTAGAAACTTGAAGTGTCCTGGGGAATCAGGTAGCTGTGGCAGATGGAATTCAACTTCTCGATGGAAACTCAACAACTTCTGTAAATCTGACCTGCTCTTTGTAGATACAACTATTAAAACTATGATGTTGCAACCATTTGGATTCTGTGGGGAAAGTAGCCCTGGAGATGCTGAAGACAATTTTCTACTGCCCTTCAATAGTTAATAACGGAAGTGCTTTGTGCACAAAGAAAAGGAAAACCTTTCATAGTAAAATGACATAATGACTCCATATCAAATGATGCATCCTTGTCGTGCATAGTCCTAGTTAGCTTATTTCATTTTAAGGCATATATCAGAGATCAAAAAGGTTCGAGAAAACTGCCAGGATAGTTAGAAGTACATTAGGATTTACATATGATGAGTGACTGGAAAACAACAATTGCAATGGTATATAAATGAGAAAATCTAGACAGGGAGTTTTGGTTGAGAGAGTCACAAATGGAAAAGCTATGATAGAAAATGATTCCAATCTCTTCCTTATTCTTCTTTATATTTTATAAAAGAAAAAAAGAGGCTTTGGGTTGTTAAATTTGTTAGAAATATACTGACCAATGCAATTTAATAGAAATAATTAGTAGTGGTTTGAGTAATGTCCTTACTGGTACAATTTATTGTCAGCTATAGGCTTTATCTTCCCCAAATTTACGGAACAAGCATGCTGTGAGGATTTTACTTTTAATGGACTTGGGTCATTTTTAAAGATGGATTAAAATCATTAATAACATTTGCAGTTATGTAAGCTCATGCCATAAAATGCCATTACTCATTTGTTCTACTTAGGCAACGCAAATGCAGTTGCTGGATTGATCAGTTCTGCAGCTGGATCACTTCCTGGCTCATTAATTTTTATCATATATTGAGTATTCTGACCTGGTACATCAGCTTTTGAAATAGCCACTTGTCTTTTTTCCCTGGGCAAATAGCTACTGGATGCATTTTTAAAATGTTGATCTAATTTATTTTGTTCTCATTGAACATCTGTGGGAGAGGAAAGCTAGTAAACATGTGTTTAGGTTTACATCTACTTTGGGACTCATATCACCTCTGTGTACTCTCCTGCAGGAGCAGCTTAGGCAAATTGGTTTAGATGGCAGAAGAGGTCTTCAGCATTTCCCATCTTTTCATTCTACTTTCCTTTCTCTTTTGGCACCCCCACCAGGCATTTAGTTTTTGCTCTTCCTGCCTCTTGGTACTCCCAGAGAAACAAAGTAATTTGGATGCTTGAGATGAAAAAACTTGGTAATAATATTCTTTTGCCTTCTTGGTCGTATGTATCTCCTCAAATCTTCCCCAGGGCACAGAAAGCCTTTTTCCACTCAGCATCATAAAGCCCAATGCCTTGACATTATGAATCCACATCCCACGTGTTGAATCCCTCCTCCATGAGAGTCACAGGACAAAGGATAACAATTCTGTGTATTCTGGGAACTTCAACTCCCTTACCATTTTCTTCTGCTATTCCAGTCACTTCTATCCCATTTCCCTTCCCAACTCCAATATTCTATTTCTGTCTCTGAAATTAATTCACAGCAGACTATCATTAATTCCTTGATATATGTTACAAGACTCTGAAATAGTCAAAAGAGGACCTCTAAAGAGGGCAGTGCTTAACACAACTGTGATTTCAGGAATCATTGATAATCTGGGAGCAAGACATGGATTTGTGGATTTTCCTTGCTTTCAGCTTTTTATCCTCTGTGATTTCTCTAGCCATGTGATTCTTTATAATAGACTTTCTCTGTGTGTGTACTATTTTGAAATCCATACATATATTCAACTCAATACTCTGTTCCCCCCTTCGATTTAACATCCTCACCTTTTTACCTCCTTTCGTTGTATATTTTCCTGACCTGAAAATTTATAATTCTGTTTCTCCTCTTATTTTCTTTCCTCTTACTCTTCTTACCATCCCCATGACACCTTATTTTTCCTGCCTCCTTTATTCTATGTCTCTGACTTCTGTCCTTTGTGTGTTTGGAGGGAGTACTCATCTCCCTTAGGGTTTTTAGTGACCAAAAAGACACTGATGAGTGGCACGTCTGGCATGATGTGTCAGTCGTATCCATATGATCAGGGCAGTGGCCACCAGAGTCAGAGGCCCCTTCTCTACATGCTCATCCGTAGCCCTCGGTGGCCTTAGGGAACAAGAAACAATATCTTCCTTCATTAGAGACTTTCAGGTACAGAAGCATTTCAAATGATGTTTAAAACAGCCCCAAAGCATCCTTTATGAAGGGCCACTCTTTCAAATTCCATATGGCAAAACTGATTATTTTATATACATCCATGTCCTTTCAGTGAGTTAATTGTATAGGAAAGTAACTAAGAAGAGACTCAGAAAATAAATGGCTTTGATAAAGCAAATTTTATTAAAAAATCCCCTGATTTCTTCAATTCATCATAATATCCCAGAGTTTTTCCCCAGGCAATGAATGGATGTAATTTTCCCATTTGTGACTCAAATGGGGGTGTTTATTTTCCTACAGCTCAATGGTAGCTGAATGCTGCGGGGAAGGTGCTTCTGTGGTATCTGCTCCAATGTGCTCTATCCCCGTGCAGTCAAATAAATTGGATCATTGAACACCACTAGGTAACAATCGTGTTCCAGCAATAGTGAGTGAGAGGGTCAATGCTCTGCATTCTCTTTCTGCCCCTTTCTTTCTTTGCTCAGCAGTGTACTATTTGGTCGACGTTATTTAGTCTTATTTCTGCACTGTCTCCCCCTTCGCCTACCCTTTCCATAGAGCATTACCATGTGAGTGGTTTGTATTTCTCCCTAGTAGCTGTTGCTTCCCACTCTCTCTCCTGCTTGTCTCTTTATCTCTTTTTTGTATGCCAGACATGAAGCTGACACCAGGCCTTGATTGAAACCCTCGAGTAGCTCTTTCACCACTTGCTATTCCTACATCTTGTTTCTTTTATCCAGCTTCAGTAAATGAAGGTTATAGAACATGCAAGATTAAGCAGGTCTGGGAGAGAACTGGACATTAACTCTTTAGGTATTGTAGTGTGGCTGATGAGGCCATCCTGTTGAAAATAGCTAGTTACTTTCTAAACATCTTGATTCCAGAGGCAGTAAAGAAATGCCGCTTCCTGGATGCCTTCTGCTCACAAGACACTCAAATTATGCTTTTAAAGCACTCAACCCTTGAGTTAAATGTTTCTGCCTCAAAATGTAAATATCAAGGCAGACATTGCAATTCTTGACTTTTGTAGATCATTGTAATGATCTCTAGTTTCTGCAATTCCCTGCTGCAAAGTTATTATTCCTTTTTTGCTCTCAAGAACTTTGCACTGGGGAAAAGTCAATGGACAGAAGAACTCTGAGTAATCTCTGACAGGGGAATTACTAGAAAGCAGCACTTCAAAGACACTGGTGAAAGTAGGCTTTGAAAATCTGCAAATCTGACACAGTCCAATGAAGCCATTTATAGCAGGTCAGGGTGTCAAGGGAGAGTCTGTCACGTAAGTGGCCCACGGAGATCAGACTATTAGAAATGATTTTGAAACCTCAGTCTTCCTCCTGGACTATCTTTAGTCCATTGATTTACATCATGGAGCCTCAATGCCTGTATCTGGAATTTGGAATCCCTTCATGGAATATGTTCTTGGAGGAGAGCATAAAAGAGGGTGAGAGGTGTGACGACTGAGTGGGAAAAGCTGGAAAGATGCAAAAGGGGATAGAGAAGAAGCACAGGAAGAAGTCTAGTCCATAGGGCCAGGCCAGATGTGGCAGGACATCTTAGTGTTGCCAAGTTGTGGGAAAGAAAACTTTTAAACATTCAGTCAGCTAAGACAAATGTTTCTTTTAAAGTCTCATAATGCACTATTGTGTGGAACATATCTGGTAGATTAATGACCAGCTGTGGTGAAGGCCTGGAGCCCAATTTTAAGCTAGTGATAAATATCTTGGATTTAGAAGTTTAAATGTTTTTAGTAGCCATGTTTTATGAAATGATAAAAACAATTATTCTATCATGTATAGAATTCTCACACACTGAAACCAAATTTAATTAGCTCTGTCTTTCCAGATGAGATTAGAGAACAAATAAATATAAATATATATGAACATTGTCAGTTTTATGTGTGCTAAAGATTTTGCCTTCCTTTCCCTTTTATAGTATTTTCTTATGCATTTTCTCAGCTAATGTATTTCAAGTGCTCTCTTTTCCAATTTCCTTCTCATGAGCAAAGTTATCCTCGTTTCAAACATGAGAAATCCTGATGGTTGGAGAAAATTATTTCATCGAATATAACACACTTCCAAGTATGATGAAGCAATGCAAGTTGTCTACCAATTAGAGAGTGAAAAAACAAGTCTATCAAATACTCTAATTTTCTACATAGTCTGGGATTCACTGATGTAAAATAAATGGAATTCCTAATGGATTCAAAGAGATAAAGTACTTTTGCTTTTTTTCTATGTTTTACTCTATGGTTTCCGTTTCTAGAAACAATAAAACTGTATATAGGTGTTATTTGATATATTTGTCCATACATTTTCAAAGCAATTACATGAAAACTCTAGGACATGAATATACTCTTCCCATTTCCTCTAGAAACTGCGTAAAGTACATCTTACAGCCATGTGGACTCGAGTATCAGGCTGCCCACCTTCAAATCTCAATTCCAAGATTTATCTGTGCTATAACCCTGGGCAAGCAACTTAACCTCTCTCTACCCGCCAGTTTCCTCAGGTACAACAATGCTATGAAGATTAAATGAGCTATTGCGCATGAGTGCTCACCACAGTGCTTTGAATATCTTTATTATACAGAATTGCAGGGGATTATTTTCATGACTTGAAAGGTACAATGAAGAGAGAGGGTTCGAGGGAAATCCAGCCCATCTTCTCGTTGTCACATGTTTACAGTATTCTGGACATTTTAATATTTGTGATACTTCCCGAATCATTATGATTCATGCTGCTTTTTATTTATGATTATGATTTTGCCTGTGGCGGATAAATTCTTTTTTATATAATATAAAAGAGGAATCTGAAACTCACAGAGATTAATACAGTATGATGCAGAGGTTCGGAACCCAGATCCTGGAGACAGACTCCTGGTTCAAATTCTGGCATTACATTGCCACTTACAAGCTGGATGATCTTGGGTGATTAACCTCTTTGTGCCTCCAGTTCCTCATCTGTAAAATGGGGATAATAATAGTTCTTATCACTTGTGGTTGCTGTAATGATTAATTTAGTTATATGTAAAAGGCTTATAAAAATTCTTGGTTCATAGTAAGTACTCTATATGACTTAGCTATTATTTTTATATCATTTTTGTTATTATTAAAAGGATGCTCATGTTTACACAGCTAGAAAGCAGTAAAGACAAACCTAACATCCTGGCCTTGTGATTGAAAATATTTATGTTGCTATTAGAATATCAGAATTTCTCTGAAAAATAGTAATAGGACATTTACCAGGCTCTTGCTAAATTCCAGAAATTCTTATATGCACTTTACATGGATTCTTTCAATTATTCCACACCACAACTATTGAGGTAAGACTTATTCTTATGCGAGTTTTATAGATGATCCAACTGAGTCTAAGAGAGGTTAAATTATTTGCCCAAGGCTACCAGAATTCCTACAAAAATGGTCTAACTCCAGAGGCTGCATAACATTATGCAAATTTTAATTTTATAATTTCTCTATGCAGTTTCCAAATTTCCCATAATGGAAATATGTTCATTTTACAAGTGGATAAAAGCAGATGTTAAAAGTTACTTCAGCAGAATAACTGTTGAGGAGTACAATCCTGTCAAGCAGTAGAACCCTGAGGGAATTGTACACAATAGGTGATGGCTAAGTCCCAGAATCAGCAGAAATGAGGATCGTGTGGCCGTGGGTGGGCAGGAGGCAGTGAAGAGGAAAGAAGAGGAGAGGAGGAAGAGAACCACAAGTGGTCAGGAGATAACTGGAATGCAAACATTAACTTCTCAAAGTTTTGCTCAGGGCTGGGTTTCTATCACAGAATGCTTCAGAGACATATTTGGTCATAGTTGGATTAGTGAAAGCATTAGCACTCCTTGGACACTGTGGTTCCATGACTCACAGACAAATTTCATGAATCTTTTAAGTAACCATCATTTTAACAAGAAGAGTGATTATTTTCAGTCAAAAAATATGTTGAGCATAGTTTAAAGTTGTGGATAGAAAAGTCAGAATAGTCAATTATGAAAACTGGTGAGAGCACAGTTTACTGCAATATGCCTCATCGGTAGAAATGCTTCCTATCGGGATCAACTGGCTCCATACTTGTGAACATATTGGCACCACTTGCACGTGTTTGTATCCCTTTGTCCAGCTCCATTTGTGAGACTCCCAGTCATTTGTTCTTTATAGGCCTTTCTGTCTGAGGCTCTGCTTGTCCACAACGCTGTCTGAACTTCTGAAAGTTTAGCAAGAGCAGCTGGATCGGAGTAGAGTGTATTTAATTTGAGCCTATTTGCTGCAAGTAAAACTGACTCAAGTCAAGCCCCTGTGGAGGGTGCAGAAATTTTTGGAAGGTGATGAATTATGCTCTGTTCTTCTAATACAAGAAGTACCCCTCCATTACATGGTCCAAAAGAGTAAACTCTGTCAGTTAAAAAAAATCCCATTTTATTTGTCTTTGTCAGTAGACTAAAAAGTAACTCGTTAATCTGATTTTTTTTTTCCCTTGGGAAAAGAAATGTGTTTTCCATTATTTCATTTTCCAGATATCATTGTGTAGAATTATTTATATTTTCATCAATGTGTACAAGTGAAATTGCTATGTTTGACTTATTCATTAAGTTTTATAATCATTAAAAGTTTTAATAATTGGAAGTTTAACTTTGAATCAATATTTTTTCCAACCTTTTGCAGATATTGCCTACAATAGGCAAAATACTGTCAATTGCAAAGTGATTTAAAGATTAACAAATGATTGTGATTCATGCTGTTTTCTCTATGACTAAACTATTAAATATAGTTTTAAAAGACTAGGTGTTATTTTCAACTTATCAAATCTAGCTTGAATGTTGCAGGGGTTTTGCTTTATGTAAAGGATTCGTAAGAACTACAATGATGCAAAGTCACGCGGACACCAAAGAGAGTCCTGGAGGAAAAATGTTCCCAGTGAACTGTGCATGTGTGAAGTAGAATGCACTTATCTTTCCATCTATGCCAATATAAGAAAGCTCACCATTTTCTTGATCTTGAGTGTTTAGCCCTTCAAGGATTTTTCCCCTTAAAATTACACTTTTGTGAATTATACTTCATTTGTACTTGTTGATATCCTTCTTAATTAATCTTTGTAGCAGTCACTCTCTAATTGAACTCAGTTCAATTAGATAATTTTGCTTTGTTTGCTCCTCTATGTGAGTATCTGAATCCACTTGGAGTATTAAATGTATCCAAACACTGAGCAGCCTGCTTCAAGTTAATTAGTCAACATTTATTGATCCCCTGCTGCATGCACTGCAATGAAATAAGCATTGTGGAATTATTTGAAGGAGATAGATGCAATTGCTAACTTTACAAAACTGGGAAAGCAACTAGAAAGCGAGACTCAGACATTTTGACATCAATCTTTCTTTTGTGAAGAGAGAGTGGAACTAAAATTAAAGGAGCTGGGACTCTGGGTGGGCTGTGCTGAGCCATTAAGATGCCGAGTTTCTGTGCTATGCCAAGTAACAGTTAGGGTAAAGGAATCTTACCCCTTTGAGCCAGGAGTAGGTGAGCATTAATGAGAGATGTTTTTGTGATATGATGACAGTTGTTTGGAAGAAAAAAGAGTCATGCAAAATGTACATGGATTTAACATTGAACTTGGATGTTTAAAGTTTCAAAATAAGCCCATAATTTGTAGGTGGGCTTTACTTTGAGTTAGTAAAGCCTGAAGAAAGAGAGATTTCATCTTTGAAAATTAGGTTTTTTTCACTATTATATATTTTTTTACTCACAAATCTTGAAACTCTCATTTCTTGAATAAATTGAAAGAACTAGATAGCAGCGATGTTAACAAATTACTTGTTTACAGGACATTGCTCATTAGCTGCAAAAAACCCAGAAGGCGTTAAATGTTATTGTTAGCTCCACAGTGTATCCAATGCTAATGTATGTGATTTATTATTTCCAATGAGACTGAATGGTTCTAATGTAGGTATGTATTTAAAATCCTTAACCAGTTCACATTGTGAACCCAAACTGCAGAGCAAGTTTCGGCTTTTTCACCGTGATGTATGAAGCCTCTAACCTCTCTAACCCTCCCATATCTCAGTAGACGATCTCACTTTCTGCCAAGTGGGAATGCTGGAGTCATCACACGTAAACCATATTCTTGCTATAGTGCTGAATTCTTTAGACACTAAGATTCAAAACCTTGGATCCATAGTGACATTTCCCTCTTACTTATATTACACCTCCCACTAAACCTTATGGAGCCTATCACGTAATGTCTTCCATAATCTTTCTTTGTTGTTCTTCCCTGGTCTGTCATGATACTTTCATAAGTACCTTTTCAACAGTCTCATTTCCACCACCTACTCGCTTTCCATCAGCTGTACGCATGTCAAATGCTTCTTCACGTACCAAGCTCTGTTCCTGATGTTCAAGTTCTTCAAGCTCTGGAACTAAACCTTCTATTCTGCACATTTCGTACAAATGAACTAATCTTCCTCGGAAGAAGACTTAGGCTTTCTGCTAGCATTGCTTAAGACCTTCTTGCATCCTCCACTGGGCATTTCATCCTCTGCTTTAATTAAGTAATGAGCCTAACCAAAGCTTTCCTCATGCAACAAACCCTCTGTATTATCTTCTTTCTCTAGATTCTCAAAAATGTTACCCGTTTCTTAGAGTAACTTTCAATGTCTGCCTAGAATTATAGCTTCCCATGTAATTTTTCTAGCTCTACTATTAGGTTCTAAATTCTTTATGGTAGGGGATGATGGCAATTGTTTTGCCCAGTAGCTCTTGGGGTGCAATGGTGAATATGACAAAATCTCTCACAGACAAAATACTAGGCATTTGCTGTGTAAATGGTGAGAGAGGTGAGCATACTGTTGTTATGGAAGCACAGAAGAGGGACATGTAACTCAACCCAGTCTGAGAAAGCTTCTAGGAATGGATCACTCATAGATAGACTGGAGTATAAAGAATGAAAAAGAGAAAGCCAGATCGAGGAGGATGGGAAGAGCATTTTAGACAGAGGGATAACATGGGAACACAGGAGCTTCGAGGCATGATGTTTGGGTAGAGACTGGTTTTAACAGAGCTAAGTATATAGGATGGGAAGTGGCAAACAAGCCAGAAAGTTTGAGCCTTGGGTTTATAATATGTGATCATAATATTGCATATTTGTGATATTGTGTTTGAGCCTTGGATGATATCGTTTGATATGCTAAGGAGCTTGGACCTCAATTTGTAGATGAAAAGAAGCTACTGAAAGGTTTAAGGTGCGAATTGGTTATGATAAAGGGGCTTTTAAAGCAGATGCATGTTTATATCCCATCTTTGGCACATGCTGTGTGCTAGTGGGGGTGGAGTTAGGGGCTGTTCCTCATATAAAAGGTGTAGAATAATATTTGACATTGTTAAAAGAGTTAAATGAGGTAATATAGATATAACATCCTGCAGAATATCACTTAAATATTGTTTTTTCCTTCTATTGCTTAGAATAAATTGTAGCACATGGAAAATTTTTAATCTTTGTTGCATGAACCACAATGCTGTGCATAAGAGAAAGGGTCCTCTGTTGACACTGTGTTGCCAATTAATAATGGCTTATATTTGAATTTTTCTCAGTTGTGTTTTTAGATTGAAGCTTCATTTTTGTCAAAGTAATGCATATTTGTAGTTTAAAAACCAAAAGGTAATACAGGCCTTCCTACTACTATGTTGGCTTCTCAGAAGCAATCGCTTGTAACTCTTGTACTGTTCCTTCCTGCACATATTTCCATTTTCTAAATAATATGTCTGTCCATGATTTCAGGCTTTTTAAGCATGAGGCACTTCTAATGAGTTACAAATAGGGATGGTGAAATTTTAGCTCTCTTTCCCCCTCTCCACTTGTATGTATTTCCCATTTCTTTCCCCATCTCCTTCTTGTTGTTGTATCACATTTTGAGGTTCAATGAATAATCATTGACCACGCAATAGCATAACTATAAAGATTGTTTACACCTGAACTATATAGTGTACCATGATTACTTTTTCTTTCATTTATAGCTTTTTCAAAACACTGTTTAATAAATGTCCTTTTTATCTACTTGCATGTTTTTTATATACCTTTATTAAAATTGTCTGAAGATTTCTACCAACATTTTAGCTGTTCTGTTTATTTTTATTATGAACTTATATTGTCTTTATTCAGTAACTCTTTGTTATCCTTTGTTCTCCCTGGCTGCAGTATCCTCTTTCACTTCTCTGAAGCCATTAACAATGTGATTTTTTTTTTCTTTTTTCTTTCCTAAATGTTTTTCTGCTTCTTGCATCTACTTCTTTTCTTGGTTGTTCCTTTCTTTTAAGTTTATTTGTTTTTCTCAAATGCTTGATGATCCTTTCTGTTTAATCATGTTAAGAAAGAGACTTTAGAGAACTGAGAGGTGGAGCTGTGTGCAGGACTAGCTGGCTTCACTGTAGAAGGGTTAAGTGTATATAATCCAATCATTTTTGGGAACCCCCAAATGTCAGTAGCTCTTGGTCATGTCTATGGGACATGAGCCAAAGTTTTCTCCAGAGAAGAAGAAGAAAGCTTCCTCTCTCTTTCCTGGGGAAGGATGAGAGCCTGTCTGCCAGCTGTTTTAGTTTGATGCCCAGTGTAAGGAGCTGTGTATTTCTTTGTTTAAAGGTAAACTTCCATCCAGTTTTTCTCTCTGTTTTCACTATGATATCTTAATCGCTGTTGGGCATGATGTCTCTGACTGAGTGTCTGGTCTAATTCCCCTGGTGGCATGAAGTGGAGCGGAAAAATGTCTAAGTTACACCAAATTTGAACCAATTATCTTTTTCTCAGCTCTACCCCTCACTCGCACTTTTTAAATGAGCTGGTGCTTCCAATATTTCTAACCCTTGTAAGGTTCTGTGGCTCAGATTGGCTTGCTTCTTTCTTGTCAGAACCTCAGAAGAAACTCAGTTTTCAGCCTTCTCTATTTTACTAAGTACTTAACCAGTCATCCATCAGCTTTCCATCATCTAAAGGTTTCTTCTCGTCTACTGTCATGTCTATTCCTATTTTCATTGTCCTTGTGGGTTATTTTTTATCGTTATTTGAATGTGATTGTGAGAGTAGTTGAGGATGTCGGCACATTCAATCCAGAACTTTAACCCCACATTTGAAAACTTCAGAATGTTTTTATGTTGATCATCTGATTTGATTCTCACAACATCTGGAATGTTTCACAGTTGGAGTAGGTATTATCTCTGTTTTATAAGTTGGGGAAACAGCTTCTTAAGTTGGGTTTGGTAGTTGTTATGTGGCAATTTTAGGACCATAGTTTGGTTTTATCTTTATAGTACCTCACAAAGTCCAGGGTGGGAAACAAGGGCACATTCTTGGAACCTCAGAAATACATTTAGGAAGCGGAGAAATAAACTTTAGCATCATGGCACGAAGAAAAGTTCTCTTAAATATCGAGAGCAGTCCACGTTATTTAATTTTTACGTTTAACTCTTGCCTATTTACAGAGCACAAAACACTCCAGTTTTAGACCAAGTGGCTGTTGTTGCTAAATCTCATTTATTTTTCAGGCAGCATGTAGTTGATGGGGTTTTAGTGCGACCTGCATCTCTCTCACCATTATGAAGAAGCCCTTGATTATGAAACAAAAGGCTCCTATCTTCTTAAGTGATAGAGTTCATATAAAAGGCTCTAAGGAGATATTATCCTCTCTTAAGCACACCTTTGAAAATGTAGGGTTGGCAATTTGTGAGATGCTAATCACCAGTAAGTTTAGTATAGGCAGCTGACCTGGACTGTGTCATCAGTCAGTCATTCCTCAAACCTGCCCCATCTTACTAGAAACAACAGCAATAGCAGGCGCTGCCTGCAAAGAAATTTATTCTGTTACATAGAGAAATTAGATATTGAACTGTACCTTTTAAGGATGCTACTGTCTTTTTTCTTCCACTTTTTTTTTTGCTTTTCTCTTTGTTCTCTTCCTTGGGATTCCTTTTTTTGACTTCTATCTTGCCATTATTTTCCCTAATTTTTTGTCCATTATGATTTTTAGAAAGGATAATATTCTTGTAAAATTTTTAATAATGGTAAGACAGTAGAAGTATGCAATGTGATATGTGCCCTGAATTTTTTATATATTACATAAAATAGAGGTAGCTAAAAAAATTTAAGGTTTTCTAGATTCAGGTCTTATGGAGTTTTTAAAGTGGTCAGCTAGAAAATCAGTTTTGAGGTACTCTCTTTGATCATTTTGAAGGTGCTTAGATTCCCTTCGGGCAGGAATGCATCTCAACAATAGCAAATGACATCTTTAATATTTCACAATCTTTAGAATCTAGGAACAAACAGGCACTTTCTAGTTTTGTCCTTTATACTGCATAGTACCTACCATTCTATAATCATTATATAAATTTTCAAATTTAACTTGCCTCTAAAATTATCTCCAAATAGATGAAATAAATAGACAATAAGGCACAAAGCTGTCTGAATTAAATGTCTCACTATTTTTAAATGATTTATGTGAGTTCTGCAAGTAAATCTACTGAAGAATATACTGAAAATATTTTGGGTTTTTTCCCTGTTGACATTTCACTCAAGACATATCTGTTGCTTTTAAAGGCAGTAAGATAAAAGTGTTCGGAAAGAAAGATTTCTGCTCAAAAAGCCCTGGTGGAAAGACAAAAGCAAGTTGTAAACATAAATTTGCACAATAAAATTTTTTTTTGTTTTACTTACAAATTCAGAAAGCATTTTATTTTAAAATTAACTTTTTAAAAAACTGTACTAAATCCCAAATACTGAGAGAGAATTGTCTACAGTTGAGATCCCTCAAAATAATTCCACCTGCTCTTATAGCCACCAGCCAGTCTCCCTCAATCAGATTCACTTATCAGGTGTTAAAAATAAATGGAATGGAAACTCTGGCTGGATTCAATGTATTCCAAGTATGCATATTCACAGAAAATCTTCCAGTAAATCATAAAATAAAACAGTAGCACTGAAATTTCAGAGTACTGTCAAAGACACACATGCCTCATTACTCTTTTATCTCTTGGTTCATGTACATATTACATAAGCTGGCGGGATCCACATTGCATCAATGATTTACATTTGGATGGAATCTCATAACTGGGTTTCAAGGTTATGAGGTGATGATGTGAGTTCTGAAAGTGAATAAAAAACAAAACCAACACATGAAAATATAAACTTCCCTTTTGGGAGTTTTAGATTAATTTCATTTTTGTGCTTATGCATGAGTCTTATATGTAAGCTGTTCTATTTTCATTATGAGTAAATGTGATTATGTAGGCCAATACTGGAATGCCAATGGGGACTCAGTTTGTTAAGAAGATATTTATTGAGAACCTGTTGTATGCCAAGCATTATGCTGGAGGATGACCACACAACATAGTCAAAGGCTTTGCAGTTGGGAGAAGTTGGAAATAAGTAGGTTTCTCTTTCTAAATATTAGGTGATTAAAGTAATTGATATTCTCTTCCCAAAATGATCGGTGAATTTAGCTACATGGTAAAATAAATCTAATAATTAAAAGTTTTGAACTGGAGGGGATCGTGGAGATTATCTATTCCAACTAAAGCCTTTATTTTATAGAGAAGAAACTGAGACACACAAAAGTTAGGGGACTTGCCTGCAGTAACCCGACTAATAGGGGTCTGCAGTTAGGACTCAGGCCAGTGCAATGAAGAAGATAGTGGGTTCAGGGTCAGACATATTTTCTTCTGCACAGAATATGTTTTGAGGAAGATTACGGACACTTATTTAAGATTAGTGTTTGATTCCATTGTATAGATCTAGGAGCTCCAAAGAAAGTAGTGTCAGACGTCACTTTAAAATACTACCAATTTCCAAATTTTGCATGAAAAATGGGACAAAAGAGCAACTGATAGAAGTCACAGAGATTCAGGTCAATTCCATAATGCTGCTCCTATTCCACAGTATCACATCCTTCTTATTGTAGTTATCTGTACATCTTTAAGTTGCAATATTTTAGTATTCAATTTTTAAGGTCCTAAGACATAGCCTCAGTATATTGGATGGACTTTCAGAGGACTGTGAAGAATGGGAGCGTAAATATAAGAAAGCAAAATAAATGAGAAGAAATGTACCAGAAAGAAATGACCACTATCAATGCCCCCACAGCTCCCGAAGAATAAGCTTACATTGCTTTTCTACTTTTGAAATTATGATGACTACATTCTCCCTTGCTGTGGGAATACATTTGAAATCGTTTTTCTTAGGAAAAGTCTGAATTCCTCTTTGACATTTGTAATGCTTGTTCAATAAGTGATTCAGGATGGATATAGTAAAAAATAACTTTCTGGAATTGAGTTTTTCCACTAGACTCCTATTAGCATGAAGTTGTTTCCGTGAGTGCCAAACTGAACATTTATGTACATGAATGAAAGAAACCTTGGCACAAAGGAGAAGCATTTATTCTCAGTCTTGTGTTATTCTTGGTCTAGTTAAAACTTCCAATAATTTCAGTGGGAACCTGAATAAAAGATGGTAGAACATCCAGATGAAGGTATACACCTTTTAATAGATTGCCCGTGTTATTCTGTCACATTTATGGAATAAGCAGAAGATGCTAATCTCTAATGTTGGTTAAATGAATTCAGATGTAGACATTTGCAGAATAATTGTTACATCATCAAATATAAAAGAGGCATTTTAAAATGACACAAATTGTTAATTATAGAAGGTTCAGAAATACTTTGCTCTTAAATAATTCTTAAATATTCCTAGCAGATCAGAACATATGACTATTATTTTAATTATTTTAATGATTATTTCATTACTGCTTAATTTACAACTAATATGTTGTATGTTTATTTATAATTTTATATATCATAAATTTTTGAAATATTTTATATTGAATAATTCTACTATTAAAACAGTTTAATTTAATTATCCATAAAAAATTCAAAGAAAGAAACCCCAAAATTAATAATATTGTTTAAAACCTGTAAAGAAATTCATTTATTATCTTCAAAGTGTAGAAGCATGATTATTATTTCATTCATTTTATTTACCCAGATAAGAATATGAGTTATTAACCAGGGTCTAATCTAATTTGGCTAAAATATTCAAATAGGAAAATATCAAGTTGCCTTTAATGTCAAAACATATAGAGAACGATTTTCTAGAGAGAATCAGCATGTCGGAATCAACAGCTGTGAATATCCTGAGATGATGTGGTTAACGTCTATGGGACATATTCTTTAGACTGAATTACTGTGACAGTGGTATGGGTATCTGCAGTGACAAGATAAAGAGATCCAGGTGAGTAGAGATGATGGTTTTGCTAAGTAATCTGCTTCCTGACCGTGTAAAAAACTAAATTTCTCTGGTAAATTTCCTTTGTACAATGAATGAATCAAATGGAAATATAGCATGAATATGAGAATGGTCTCCCAGGGTGCTCAAAAAAAGAAGGAAAGAAATAAATGAAGAAGCAAAGAAATGAGGGAAGGGAGGAAAGAAGAAGGGAAGGAGGGAATGAAGGAGAAAAAAGGAAAAGAGAAAAGAAAAGGAAAAGAAGAAAAGAGAGAAGAAGAAATCAACCTGTTGACAGTGCACGCCCATGAAGCCGTAGGCCCAGCATCACCACTGCAGCCAGGCAGGCTCTTCACGGCACCCTTGAGTTTCTAATATCCTGTTCTTATGCTGTGTGCATATTCTTGCAAATAAAGGTGAAAAATTTTCATTCATATTTTAGCATAAATTTGGCATCTGTGTTTATCATCTGCTGTGATGTTTATTTTGCTGAGTAATGGGGAAAAAAGATAATGATCAATCATTCGTTTGTTTTTCCCAAGTAATTTTCAAACATTGCTTAAAGATAAATGCTTTAAATGAGATCCTTTGTCCTTCCCGTTGTGCATGGTAGATTAAAAATCTCAATATTTCTGGATTAAAATTAAAATATGTTTTAGTTTCCAAATGTGGTAGCTTAAAACAACAGAAATTTATTTTCTTGCAGCTTGGACGCCAAAGGTCCAAAATCAAGGTGCAGTGGGGCTGTTTCTTTCCAAGGCTGTAAGGGATATTCTGTCACTTGCCTCTCCCAGCTGTTAGTGGCTCCAGATATTCCTTGGCTTGTAGAAGCATCACTCCAATCTCTGCCTCCATTGTTACTTGCCTCTTCCTCTTCTGTCTGTCAAATCTCCCCTGTGTGTCTCTTATACTGATGCTCATCATTGGATTCACAGCCCATCTGGATAATACAGGATGATCTCTTTATCACAAAGTCTCTAACTTAATTATATCTGCAAAGAACTTTTTCTGAATAAGGTAACATTACCAGGTTCCAGGAATTATAATACAAACACGTTTTGGCGGAGCCAGATTTTGTTTGGAATATTTAAAAATGTTTCCTTTTGTGTGCAGTCCAATGAGATGTAATCAGCATCACCCTAGGAGGCAGTAGAGCAAAGGTGCTAAAAAGAGCAATTTCAGAGCCAGATGGACCTGGGTTTGAATTACGGCATTCATCACTTAATGGCTACGTGGCATTAGGTAAATAATTTCAACAGTGGAAAAAAGATACAAAGTATGCTATTCCAGGCACCAAGACAGTAGTCTGAAGGCTTCAAATATGGTGAAAACACCCATAGGGTACATGATGATGTTCTAAGGGCCATGCAGGCACATATACTTTCAAGCAATTTTTTCGTCTTAAAGTTTCATAAGTATGCTTTCCTAAAAGTGACCTGCCTGAGGGTGGGCTTGTATTTGAGCTAGTTCCAGTTCCTATTTCATGGAATTATAGTGAAAATTAAATAAGATAATATCAAGTTCTTGGTAGCATGTCTACACACTGAACGAGATCAGTAAAATATGCTTATAGCAATATTATAGTGCTTAAAACATGTTGTTATTAGTATTTCTATTGACCCATTCAAAGTAGCTTAGTACGTAATTTTGAGTATATGCTGCTGGTACGACATAAATACTTGTATTCTCTCACATTTATTTTTGTAATTAGAAAATTATCAGTGTTTGTTAATCAGACATTTAAAACTCTGGGATCATCAACCCAATCAATTGGGAAGTGCAGGTAGAATACAGATTTCTACCTCTTGAAATGCTGGATGTTGTCAAAGCTCTATTTGTTAGGTGTTAAATAAATATTAAATGATTTGTTTTATAGATTTTATAAATTTATGGAGTACCTACTATTGAAGATACTGTTAAAACTGGAAGATACAAAGATAGGTGAGACATAGTCCCTGCTCTCAAAGAGCTCATAAAAGATAAGATGCGTTAATATAGAAAATAAAGCAAGATGTGGTTAGTGCCACGGAAGTATTACAGACAAAATCACAAAGAAAACTCTTTTTAACTAGTTTATAGAAATGAAAATCTTTAAAAATCAATTGAAGTACTATAGCATTTTTTGGCTTTTACAAGTTATTTTTATTATTTTAAGATTTTATTTTCTTTGAGCAGGTATAAATTCACAGCAAAACAGAATATGGTACAGAGATGTCCCATATGCTCCTTGCCCCAGACATGCACGGCCCTCCTATTATCAACATCTCTCACCAGAGTGATAATATTTGTTACAACTGATGAATTGGCCCATCATTATCACCCAAAGTCCATAGTTTACGTTAGGGTTCACTCTTGGTGTTGTACATTCCATGGGTTTGTACAAATATATAATGTCATACATCTATCATTATGGTATCATACAGAGTATTTTCAGTGCCCTAAAAATGCTCTGTGCTCCACCTATTTGTCATCTGTATATCTTCTTTGATGAGGTATCTGTTAAGGTCTCTGGCCCATTTTTTAATGAGGTGGTTTGTTTTCTTATTGTTGAATTTTAAGAGTTCTTTGTATATTTTGCATAACAATCATTTATCTGATGTATCTTTTGCAAATATTCTCTCCCAGTCTGTGGATTGTGTTCTCATTCTCTTGACATTGTCTTTTCACGGAGCAGAAGTTTTTAATTTTAATGAAGACCAGCTTATCAATTATTTCTTTTATAAATCATGCCTTTGGTATTGTATCTAAGAAGTCGTTGCTATACCCAAGGTCATCTAGGTTTTCTTCTGTGTTATCTTCTAAGAGTTTTGTAGTTTTGCATTTTACATTTAGGCCTATAATCCATTTTGAGTTAATTTTTGTGAAAAGTGTAAGGTCTGTGTTTAGACTTTTTTTTCTTTTTTGCCTGTGAATGTCCAGTTTTTCCAGCACAATTTGTTGAACAGACTATCTTTTCTCCATTGTATTACCTTTGCTCCTTTGTCAAAGATCAATTAACTATATTTATGTGGGTGTATTTCTATCTATTCTTTCACCAATACCATACTGTCTTGATTCCTGTAGCTTTCTAGGAAGTCCTGAAGTCAGGTAGCGTCAGTGCTCCAATTTTGTTCTTCAATATTGCATTAGCTACTCTGAGTCTTTTGCCTCTCCATATAAAATTTATAATCAATTTGTTGATACATACAAAATAACTTGAGATTTTGATTGAGATTGCATTGAATCTGTAGATCAAATTGGGAAGAACTGACATTTTGAAAATATTGAGTCTCTCTATGCATGAATATAGAACATCTCTCCCATTTATTTGAGTTTAATTATTTAATTTCTCTCCTCAGAGTTTTGTTTACTTTTCCTGATATAGAATGTAGAGATATATTTTTAGATTTACGCACATGTATTTCACTTTTTGCCCTGTTTATATCAATGGTATTGTTTTTTTAACTTCAAATTTCACTTGTTCTACTTAGACAATCATGACGTCTATGAACAAAGACAGCTTTATTTCTTTTTTTCCAGTCTATATATCTTCAATTTCTTTTTCTTGCCTTATTGCGTTAGCTAGGACTTACAGTACAATGTTGAAAAGCAGTGGTGAAAGAGGACAGCCTGCCTTGTTCCTGGTTGTAATGGGAAACCTTTAAGTTTCTCACTATTAAGTATGATGTTAGCTATAGGTGTTTATAGTTTTTCTTTAGTTGAGGAAGTTCCTTTCTATTCCTATTTTAAGAGTTTTTATCATGAATGTGTGTTGGATTTTGTCAAATGCTTTTTCTGTATTTATTGATATGATCATATGATTTTTCTTTTCTTAGCTTGTTGCTGTGATGGATTACATTAATTGATTTTTGAATGTTGGACCATCCTTGCATACCTGGGATAAATCCCACTTGGTCATAGTGTGTTAATTCTTTTTATACATTGTTATATTTAATTTACTGACATTTTGTTGAGGATTTTTCATCTATGTTCATGAGTGATACTGTTGTATAGCTTTCTTTTCTTGTAATGTCTTTGTCTGATTTTGGTATTAGGTTAATGCTGGCTTCAGTATGAGTTAGGAAGTATTCCCTCTACTTCTATAATTTGAAAGAGATTGTAGAGAATGGGTGTAATTTCTTCCTTAAGTGTTTGGTAAAATTCTCCAGTAAATCCATCTAGGTCTGATGATTTCTGTTTTGGAAAATTATTAATTATTGATTCATTTACTTTAATAGATATGGGCCTCTTGTGATTGTATATTTCTTCTTTTGTACATTTGACAGATTAGGTCTTTCAAGCAATTGGTTCATTTCATCTAGGTTATCAAGTGTATGGACATAGAATTGTTCATAGAGTTCTTTTAATTGGTATCTTTAGTGATGGAACTTCTTTCGTATCTGATGTTAGTAATTTGTTTCCTTTCTCTTTTTTCTAGTCAGACTGGCTAGATGCTTATGAATTTTATTAGTCTTTCCAAAGAACCAGCTTTTGGTTTTATTGATTTTTCCCTGTTGATTTCCTGTTTTCAATTTCATTGATTTCTGCTCTAATTCTTACTATTTTGTTTCTTCTGCTTACTTTGTATTTAATTTATCCTTCTTTTTCTAGTTTCATAAGGTGGAAACTTACATTACTGATTTTGGATCTTTCTTCTTTTCTGATACATTTCTTTTTTTCCAATTCAATGCTATATGTCTCTCTAAGCACTGCTTTCACGGCATCCCACAGATTTTGATAAGTTGTGTTTTCATTTTCATTTAGATCAAAATATTTTAAAATTTCTCTTGAGATTTCTTTAACTCATATATTATTTAGAAATGTGTTATTTAATCTCCAGGTATTTTGGGATTTTCCAGTTTTTTTTATTTCTATTGCTTATTGACACCATTGTGCTCAGTATGATTTCTATTCTTTTAAATTTGTTGTGGTGTATTTTATGGCCCAGATCATGGTCATTTTGGTGAATGTTCCACATGAGGTTGTGAAGAATGTGCATTCTACTTTTGTTGGATGAAGTAGTCTATAGATGTCAGTTATATCCAGTCGATTGATGGTGCTATTGAGTTCATCTATGTCCTTAATGATTTTCTGCCTGTAAGAGTCTCTTCATTTCTGAGAGAGGAGCGTTGAAGTCTCCAACTATGATAGTGGATTCATCTATTTTTCGTTTCAGTTCTATCGGTTTTTGGCTTCATGTAGTTTGTTGCTCTGTTTTTAGGTGCATATACATTGAGTCATTATGTCTTCTTGGAGAACTGACCCCTTTATCGTTATGTAATGCCCCTCTTTATCCCTGATAATGTTTCTTACTTTGAAGTCTGCTCGGTTTTTTTTCCCCCTCTGGCGTCTTTTGGGATTTTTTCTTTATCTTTGATTTTCTATAGTTTGAAAATGATATCCCAAGGTGTATTTATTTTTGGCATTATCTTACCCAGTGTTCTCTGAACTTCTTGAATCTATGGATTAGTGTCTGACATTGATTTGGGGAAATTTTCAGTCATTATTGTTTCAAATATTTCTTCTGTTTCTCTCTCTTTTTCTTCTCCTTTTGGTATTTTTATTATGAATGCGTTGCACCTTTGTTGTTGTCTCACAGTTACTTAGATATTCTGTTCTGTTTTTATAATTTTTTGTTCTCTTTGCTTTTTAGTTTGGAGACTTCTATTGATATATCTTCAAGCTCAGACATTCTTTCCTCAGCCATGTCCAGTCTACTAATAAGCCCATCAAAGACATTCTTCCTTTCTGTCACAGTGTTTTTTGTTGATTTTTTAATCTTGGGCATTTCTTTTTGATTCTTTCTTAGGATTTCAGTCTCTCTGCCTACATTGCCCATGTGTTCTTGCATGTTGTCTATTTTATCCATTAGTGCTCTGAGCATATTAACTATTGTTGTTATAGTCCCTGTCTGATAATTCGAACATCTCTACCATATCTGGATCTGATGCTTGCCCTGTCTCTTTAAATTGTATTTTTTGCCTTTTGATATTCCTCATAATTTTTTCTTGGTAGCCAGACATGATGTACTGGATAAAAGGAACTGCTCCAAATAGACATTAGTAATATGTTGCTGCAGTATGGGAGGGGGAGGTGAGGAAGTGTTCTATAGTCCTATGATTAGGTTTCAGTATTTTATTGAGCCTGTGTCTCTGGACTGTGAACTTCACAAGTGCTTTTCAGTGCCTCCCTGCCCCAGCTCCCCACCTCCAGTTGGGTGGGACAGAATATCTAGAACGGCCAGGGTTTGAGTATCTATCTTCTCTCACATAGAAGGTGAGAGTGGTCTGGAATTGAGTATTTCCCTTCTCCTTTGTTGAAACCTAGCACTAGTGGAGTTTGCTGTTTCCCTTCCCCTAGGTCAGTTAGGCTCTAATGAAACTCGCAGGTTAGACTCTGGTTAAATAATTTCTCCTGAGGGCAGACCTTGTTAAGAAGAGCAAACTGCTCTGGTATATTTTAAAATGATTCCTTTTTCTCTCCCCCTACTGGAAACACAAAGCTTTTTTCCTCCAGTATTGACTGTGAGAATTTTGTTGGGCTCCTGAAGATAAAGCTCACAAAAGTGTGGGAGCTTCCCTACGACTGGATACTCCTGAAATTTTTAACTCTCAGACTTGTCCACGTTGAGCCTCTGGCAAGTTGTTCATTACAGTTCAGGTCTTCCCACCTTGGCAGTGGTTTCTGTTTGTGGGTTTCTGCTGGTCAGCTGTGACTCCCGGGATTTGCCTGTCTGTCTCTCTAATCTTTGGGGCAGTGCTTTGCCCTGTATCCTCCTCTCTCTTCCAAATCGATGAAGTGTTAATTTTTCAGTCTGTCCAGCTTTCTACTGATTGTTATGATGAAGTGGCGACTTCTAAGTTCCTTACATGCAGAATAGGAGACCAGAAGTTCCACTATAACACTTTTTATATTTTTGAACAAGAGAGTATAAAATTAACCCAAAGAAAATATGCTTTAATTTTATTTTAATTAAAAGTAAGGATTGCAAAAAGTACTTTGGAAAATATATTAAAAATGTGATAGCTTTTGTACCAACAGTTGATTTCTTGAAAAGAAGTTTTAAAGTTAAATTTAAGAAATAAAAGATTTCTCAGCATAAGCTATTTTTTGCTTTGGCACATACCTAGTTATTTTTGTCGAAATAATAACCAAACTTATTCAGAGAAATATAGTAGAGAGGGAGTATAAGAAACAACATAAGGACTATAGGGCAAAAGTAGGCAAATAAGACTAACTAAAATGGTAACTTTGTGCATTTCCTCATTTTTTTTAATTTGAGAGAAAATGATATGATGTATATTTTAAAAACTTACACTCTCCTATATTTTTAATATGCATTTATTTATTTACTCACCTCTACAAGAGAATCTTATAATAACTCTTAAGAAGAGACTTTAAGGGAAACAACATTATTTAGTCTGAAAATTTAAAAATGCGTTTGTCATATTTCCATTTTCCAATCAAAAGGCAACAATAAAATAAAGCATACAATGTATCTTAACGTGAAAAATCAAATTTTGGAAGAAATATTACTACTGAAATCATCTATACTCAATTCTACCTCAAATTATCTTTGAGTTCTTCTGTATCAAAATATATAGAAATTTCATAGTGTCCCAAGCATAAATATGGACTAGTTGAATATGTAGTATCTATGGGGCAGGGAATAAAATTGTAGCTGTTTTGAAGAATTTTGAAATTTCCCCTAGAGAGACAAATACTAATACTACCAGCCAGTGGAGAGTGACTTTTTTCACACATCAGAAAAGCAGGTCAATAAAATTTAAGATGTAAAAGGAGAGAAAAAATATAGCTGAAGTTAGGTATATCCAAGTTCTTCCTAAAGTGATTTAAAATGAATTTAATCTGACACAAGTGTTTTCGAAGAAAGGCCTTGTAAGCAGAAAGTTTTATTTTGTTCTGCTTCTGCTGTTCACTCACCTTCCTCTCTCTCTCTCTCTCTCTCTAACCTCTCTCTCTATATATGGGGCGGATGGTGAAGAATCTGTCTTTAGATATGTTACCTTGTAGATATAGGTGTTCCAGCATGGTATCTATTTATATACCTGCCATTTCTAATTTGAAAAGCTTTGTAATACACCAGTAATAAATGCATTCATAGCCACATCTTCTCTAATCATTCCAGTGCCTGCATTGCTATTTGGCACTCATTAGCTGAAACTGCCATTCACCTATAATTTATGACTAGCATACAATTATGTGTTATCACTACTCCAAGTGATTACTACACTGCATTTTTTTCAGATAATGGTATGCAACACTTGATGATAAATTGTACTGCAGTGGATAGTTCTCTTCTGTCATTTACTCTATTATTTTCCTTAAAATAATCTCAAGAGAATTATATTGAAATGTGAGTACCTTCTTAAAGTAAGAATATTGGGTCAATGCTGTTCCTACACGAAGAGAGGAAAACTGTATTCAGGGAAGGAAGCAGACAATGTTAACAAATGCGTTTGGAAATATTCTGATAAAGATGAAATAAGCAACTTTAAGGACAGAGTTAGAATTTTTCCTTACAAATACATGCCCATATTTTGATTAAAGACTGACAAATTCCTTCAGTAATTTGACAATAAAAGTAAATATTTTAATATTAAAAATCATGGAGTGTGGCATGCATAATTGAAAAAAAATTACAAAGTAATTAGCAGTTTGGATGTGATGCTTTACAAATCAAAATATTGAGTCTTTTAAATGTTTTCATTTTATTATCTACCTAGTATTTTCACAATCCTTATGAGAACTACATTAATTATTTACACTGCATCAAGAAAATTACTGCTTTACGTATTTCCTAGGAATAATCTCATATAATTCACATAGCAACCCTATAAATTAGATATTAGTATCTCAATTTTAGAAAGAAGGGAGTGAGACACAGAAAAGTTGTGTGTCTCGGTTGCATTTGTCTCCTAAGCTGCTATGACAAAGTCCCACAAACTGAGTTTCTTGAAAAAGCCAGAAATTTATTATTCTATCAGAATTATGGAGGCTAGAAGTCTGAAATCTAATTGGCCAAGCTACGCGTGAAGGCTCTAGGAGAGAATCCTTTCCTGCCTCTTCCAGCCTCTGGTGGCCCCAGGCATTCCTGAGCGTGTGGCAGCATCACTCCAATCTGGTCTTCCTCCTGTACCAGTGTGTCTTTCTTCTGTGTTCTTTCCACTTCTTATAAGGAGACCAGTTATTGGATTTAGGGGCCTACCCCCCAAGTCCAGGAGGATTTCTTCTCAAGATCCATAACTCATTACATCTGCAAAGACTCTATTTTGAGATAAGGCCATTCTGAGGTTCTCAGTGGAATTGAATTTGGGGAGACTATTCACCCCGCTATAGCGGTGAAGCTGGAGGCTCTATCCTAACACAGACATACTCCAGAGTCTGTTCCTTTAAATGTGTGTGATTGTACCAGGAGCTGTGCTCAGTACATGTTTCATTTAATAACCATTCCAATCCTCTGGATAGATGTTCTCTATCTTTTACACATAAGAATGACCAAGGTCATGTGTCACAGAGCAGCATCATTTAAATTTAGAGTGATTTTTCTAAAACAGAAAATTACCCTGCTTAAAAATGTGTTTATGCATTCCTATTGTCTTTAGAATAAAAACCAAATTCCTTGAAGTAATTTTTAGGGTCCACCAGGATCTGGTCCCTGCCTTCTTCCACAGATCACGTCTACCTCTCCCCTCGATACTCATTATGCCTCACCCATCCTGGCCTCGGAGCTTTCTCCCCCGTTGTTCCTTCTGCCTACAACATTTCTGCCACCCTTTTGCTTCTGCCTACTCTTCTGGTCTCACTTTGCCACTTCTGTTGCTCTCCCTTCTAACAACCTAAAGTGGCTTTGGTAAATCTGCTATGGACTCCCATAACAATCTAAGCAGTATCTACCCAGCCCATTGTACCTTGCTCTGATGGCTTGTTTAATGGTCTATGAGTTTGTGTGAGCAAGCCCCACAGCTGTATATTCTCAGCTGTGTCTTCAATCCTAAGTATAGTGGCTGACACTCAAATGTACGTTGAAAGAATAAATGAATGCAATTTATGAAAAATTTATGGCAGAATATCTTTATGCATGGGATAAAGCAGAGGCAGAAAACTGCCTAGCAATTCATGACTCAGTGTCTTCATCTTGTTCCAAAAAGGCTTATTCTGACTTTTCAGTGCACTATTCCTGAAGAAGGAAAGACATCTGGGCTTCCAGCGAGCAGTTGACTATCAAACAATGTATGTGTAGTCTCATTTACTCCTGCTCTTTCTTCGTGAGTTTAAAACTTCCTAATCATCCTCTAAGAATTCAGATGGAATACATACATTTCTTATTCTACGTGCACCCACTTCAGTGGCAAGTGTTGAAATACAGAGAGAAAAACATGGAGGCAAATATGAGATTTTCATGGTAGGGCAATCATGACTGAAAAGGTGATTGAGTTAGTTGCTTGTTCACAGCCCTACCTACTTTCCAGAGTTGCACAGAACCTAAACCCAAGCATATGCTTCCTCCAGAGCTCACCGAAGTCACATGATGAGAAAGGCAGGGCAATATAATCTAATGGGGTTTCAGTTGAAGAATCTCAGCTGTTAGGACATGAAGGTGTACATATAACACCCGCAGTATTAGACGCATGATGTGTCTGCTACAGTCACTCAGCATGGTAGCTCTCATTTAGAATTCATGCAAGACATTTTACCAGGAAGCCACCTTCCCCTATGGCAGAGTGCATCATTTTGAAACATCATGATATATGCAGTTCAGAAAGTGGTTTTCCATGAGAAAAACTTTACCATCCACAAACAGTGCCCCTGATCAGTTTATTTCTTGCCCCCCCCCCGCAAAAAATACCATTGTGTAGAGTAGTTATAGATCTACTGTGCAACTGTATGCATAATGCAACATAGATAGATTAGGTTAGGAAATAACAGATCAGATTTATAGAGGGGCCCACTACTTTTGTGAAAGAATACCTTTAGAATATTGTCTCCATTTAGCAGTTTACATTGTAAAACATTTTCTACACAGAATTTGGCAAATCTTTCTTCCTAATAGCATCCTTAAGCATAGTAAGGATTGTTCTCCCTCTAATGAAAATTGGGAATTCATGAACTGAATGTCAGTTCCGTAAGATTTTTATGTGTTCTGCTTACTCATGTATCCCTAGTATCTAAAACCAGTCCATAATGAGGACTCAATAGATATTTAAATAAAGGCACATATAGAAGAGAAATGTAGTATGGGTTTAACTCTTTCACTGACCAGAACAAACCTAATACCCCAAGGTCCTTTTTTTAATTCTTCATTTTTCATATCAACTTCAGAATCTATTGTTCACCATCTAAACCCATCATTATGTGTATCATTGAGGTATCATGTCTCAACATTGGTTGAGGATTGAGTCCGTTCAGAAGTTTTTGCTGCGGTGTAGGACTGAAATGGAAAGTCTAAGTGACTCTTACCTGTTCTACCCTTTCCAGTGCAACTTGTACATTTTCTTATAATTATACAAATTTAATTTCTAAAGGGAAAGTTGATGAAATTTCAGAGTTTTTAGAGAGAGCAGATAGTTGAAGTGATTTGTTAACAGGCTGAAGAGTGAAAGTGATATCCTTTAAAGCATATTTGTTTGAAACATGACAGCCTGAGAAATTCGCTTGGCTTCCTCAATGCTGTTCTCGATAGTTAGAGCGAGGTGTAGTCTGGCTATTTTTCAAGTCTTCTCTGCGACTAATCACCATACATTACTAAAAATGGTTTCCCACTTCAACACATGAATCTATGAGTAAAAAACAAAATTACAGTGTAATATGGAGAAGATTGCATATAAGCATTGGGCATAAGCCTATGCAACTACTTCTCTTCCAGTTGTGTGGCTTTTAGGAAAATAATATAATGTACCATGAAATATTTGCTTCATCCCCTAAGAAGAAATGTCATACCTGTGGATTATTTGCATTTAAATTAAAAGATGTAAATGAAGGAGAAATAATAGCTAGTACTATCCCCTGGATGCATTCATTTATTTTTATTTTATTTTTTGTCTCTTTTGGAATTTACCAAGTCAGAGTTGTAGATTATGTGGAGATACTCTTCATTTATTATATGTGTAATGATTATGGCAGATGAATTTGAGCTTTGAGCTAAAACTCTAAATATAAAAATTATAATAAAGGATGTTCTCCAGTTATTCAAATTGTCCATGTTCTTAAAAGATTTCCAACTAAAGTAGGATCATATTTCTTTAAAATCCAGGCTTAAAATTTCTCCTTCCCCACAAAGGCCTTTAGTGATACAAAATTTATATTCACCATTGTCTGGGAGTACCTAGGAAGAAAAATGATTGGTGCCTTTGGATGATGGTTGGATTGAATTGCCCTATTTTCTTTCCCTGCCTGCTTACTCTGAGTAGGAACACCCAGCACGGACTTTTCCCACCGTCATAATCCATTTATTACAGAGTTGTGGCATTTATTTGAATTTTGCAAGTATAATATCAGTTCTCCATTCATTATTTTTTCATAAGTGCATCTTAGTGTAATAATCCTCTGCTCTCTGCTCTCATGTTTTTGTCAGAACCTATTACATCAGTGAAGAAATCTTTGTTTCCTTCTTAGCCTTGAACATACTCAGATCTCATTCTGGTTCTCTAAGACTGAAACAAATGCAGCTAATTATTCTTTGACCTGTATTAACAACCCAGCTGGTGGAGCCCAGATTTAGCCTACTGAATATAAAATTATAAGAGAATTGACTTGGACCCTTCTTCCAAGTTGGAGCATGTTAAATATTATGGAGAATTTTTAAAGCTGCTTATTTTCTTGTCCTTTTGGCATGATCACCCACTTTTCTATGGTCTCAAACCGTATGTTGTGTTTTAACTCCTTTAGTATCTGTTTATCTGCCACAGAGCAGAAAATCAGAGGGGAGAAGTTACCATCTGCATTGGCTGTCATCACCTGCAGGAGTTTTTGACTTGCCTGCTGATGTGACCGAGGTGTGGTTGATTTTCAGCATACTACAAGGGATGCCTTTGTGTAACTGAAAGCTCGTGCGTGAGTTCTCGAATGCACTTTAACTCTTTAAGAGGCCATTTGATTCTTTTATATAACAATTAGAAGTTTATTATTTGCAAAAACCCTTGGAAAATCAAGTATAAGACATACTTTAAAACCTGCTTTTGAGAAACTTTGCAGAGAGTGACCATCAGTAGGTATAGGAAAAGGAGAACATAGCTCAAAAATGTATGGGCAACATAGGCAACCGTCAGCTGGGTTTGGTTGAAGAAATTCCAAACCAAAGGGCTTATGCCACATTTTTGCCATGGCATATGAGATTTCAATAGTTCAGACATTTTTTGATCCATGCACACATGAAAAGAAAATTGTTGCTTTGGACAAAGGACGTGTGTTAATTAGTTAATATTTAAATCTTAATGTGAAGGACTTTGTCAGATAATGTGTCTTTTGACGAGGGAGCTGTGCTGTAATGAAATGAGAGGTATCTGCATTTGATGAAGTGCTAAGAATCATGAAGTGCACTTATTTTTAAACTAAGAAAAAACAGAGGTATATTTTAAAATATTGTCTGTTATATTATTCCTGGAATCTACTAATAGCAAATATTAGCTGCATGAATGAGTAGAATTATTGATCTTTTAATGGCGCAGTTATTAGTAATCTACATTAATGTTCTGCACATGGTTATTGAATTAATGAATGAATCAACAGATGCAATAATGTAATTGTTCCTAGATTGGCCATTTTTATTAAGTGGCATACTACACAAGCCCAGAAAAACATTGGTGCCTTATAACCTCTTACTCTCTAAATGTCCTAAATGAATACTAGGATTTCTTTCCTTTTTCTTTTTTGTTACCATGATCAAATGAAGCTGATGTCTAAAGGGGAAGAGAAAGATTAACCTCCTAAAATATTTTCCAGGTGATTTAGATCTGAGTTCAATGTTCATTCCTAAATATAGCTTTCTAAGTGCTAATTCATTATATTGGATCCTATTAGGAAGGTCAATATTTTCTTAATCAAAAATGAACCATTCTGCTCTAACACAGGAAATGATGTGTAGAGTCCCAAATTACAAGAGAGAATGAGTAGATGGGCAACCTAGGTTTTCTGTAGACTTTTTCCCTGAATAAATAAAGCATATCACCCTGATCCTCACCAAACTTCCATTCAAAGCAGAGATCCTAGTTCTAGGATATATAATTAGTCAGAAAGAGCCTAAGGGAAATCAGACAACCCTTTAGAAGTTAAGAAAGAGACTCTCAAGCATGTTTCCAAAGAATATTTTTCACACCAAAATGTCTCTCCAAAAGGCAAATATTAGGGGTTGGGCAGTTCTGCAATTAAATTAGTTTTGGAAACCCTGCAATACTTTAGCCCCTATGGAAGATTTAGAATGTGTATTAACAGGGGCACTACCTGACACAAATCCAGCAATATCATTCATGTCATAGATTCTGAAGAATTGTGTAAGTGGCCACATGTGGAGGGTAACTTTGTCTAAATCTAAGGTAGTATTTATAATGCGTTCAGCTGCAAGAAACAGAAAACCTCAGTAAGGTTGGTTAAATTATACAGGCATGCACTGTCTTACTTACACTGGCAGACACGTGGATCAATGATGTCATACCTATGCTTTGGTTCAGAATTTCTGTAATTCCTTTGGTCCTAGCTTTCTGTTTTCAAGGAAGCCACCACTGCTTCCAGCACCAAATCTCATGTCTTCGTATGGAAAATTTTAAAAGCGCAAAGGCAGTGATGACACAGTGGTCATAGTGGCACAATAACAAGGATATTGGGGAATCACTCTCTGTGTGACCCTTGACCATTTTATCAGGGAAGGAAAATATTTCCCAGAACTCCTCCACTGGGTCCCAGTCTGGTTTCACTGGCCAGAACTTGGGTAGTAACCCACTGCTAAACTAGTACCCAGCAGAAGGGATAGAACTACTATGTTTGATTTGGACCAATTATTGTTCACCATTTAGGACTATTGGATAAACAACTAACAGCATCCACTGCATCCAGTGTTTCCTCAAGTTGAACATGGAACCCTCTTTCAAAAACCCCTAACCACTAAACACTATTTTGGAGAATATTTTCTTGTGATTATATGTAAATACAATAGGTAAATATTCTTTCTTCCTTTGTACAAATACAAAACAGTCTTTCAGTGATGTAGCTATCTATTACTGTGTAACAAACCACCCCAAACATGGTGACATAAAATAGCCACCATTTCATGTTGCCCACAGATTCTGTGGATCGTGAGTTCAGGCAGGCACAGTGGGGTTGGCTTACGTCTGCTCAGATGTGTCTGTGGCTTCAGCTGGGAAGAACTGAATGTCTACGGGTTGGCTTGAATGACTAGAATCTGGAATTATCTGGAAGCCTCTTTACTCCTATGTCTGGTGCCTCTTTCGGTAGGAATCAAGGGCTGCACACAGCTAGGACTATTGACCGGGTCATCTATACATGGCCTTTCCCTGGTAACTGGGTTCCAAGAATAAAAAGTCCCAACAGGAATAATCTGCAAATTAAACATTACAAAAGAACAAAGTAGAATCCATACAGCTTTCCTTGATCTAGTCTCAGATTTCTTGTCTCATTATTTTCACCACATTCTGTTGGTTAGAAGCTGGTCACTCAGTGTAGCCAGGATTTAAGAGAAGGGAACTTAGACTCCACTGTTTGATCAAGGAGTGTCAAGGTCTCAATGCAGAAGAGTACATGGGGTGCAAGATATTATTGTTGCCATCTTCGGAAAATACGACCTGCCATATTTAGTAAGATGAAAGTGAAGAGAATCGAGGTGGAATTGGTAATGGCACTATGTTTGTTCTTATTTAAATTTTTCAGGTGTAACTTTTGTACAACTTGAACTTTCAATTTGAGTTATATTTTGAGCAGGAAGGAAGGGAATACCACCCCTCATCATGTTGATGCTCAGAATCTGGATGTCGAATAGAGTCTCACGTATGTAAACCCGTAGTTCCTGAACGTCATGGCTGCATAAATCACCAGAGATTTATGATAGATTGTATTGTGGATCTCAATTCATATTTAATGCATCACAAATTCTGGTGATAAATTTCTACAGGAAATGTTTGTGTAACAAATCTAGTATGGTCCAAAAAAAGATGAAGTGATTGCTAAATATGCCTAATCAATAGTATTGTCTTTGGGAACTTTTAAGAAAAAAAATGTATATAGAAATCTTTTGACCCAGTCACAGAACTCTAATTATGTTGGTTTGCAGTGCAGCCTCTCTGTCTCGTTCTCTCTCTCTGTCTCTCTCTCTATATATTCAATATAAATATTCAGAAAACTATATAAAATATTTCACCAACAAAGGGATGATGGGAGTGTTAACTAACATAACGTTTGAAAAGACAATTTGGCAAAATTGAAGATGAACATAGTCTTTGACCCAGCAATTCCACTTCTATGAATTTGTACTTTAGCTTTACCTACATTGTTAACATTCAAAGTCTATTCACTGCAGCACTGAATTGGCAGAACATATACTGGAAGATAACTAACCAATCTCCACCTGAAAGACAGGAAGTTACCAGTGCTCTGCTTCTCTGTGTAAAAGAGAATGACTCCTGATGGCCTCTCAGAGCTGGTAGGCTGCTTTCTCTTTAGCACACCTTCAGTGGGATTAATGAATCCATCCAGGGCCTCTCCCATATATAGTTTGCAGATGAATCTTCAAGCACTTAAGAGAAGGAGAAGTATCTACATGTATGCATTATAGAAAGATATCTTAGACATAACATAAAGGCAAGCAAGCTATTTTTAGTATATTAGCTATAAGTTGTTATTTATGTTAACAAAAAAATTTAAACAGATATAGATATAGAAAAATATTCTTGATTATATAATTTCTGGAAAGACATGCAAGAAATAGTTAGCCATTCCTTAGGGGAGTGATAATGGGGTTTTAGAGTAAGAAATGACTATTTCTCTATGATTTTTTTTAAAAATAATGGGCATTCATTGTTTTGAAAACAAATGGATAGTATGTTTTTATTGGTGTTGCTTAAAGTGTTGCAAAGGTGATTTTGATGTTCATCCGAGGTTGAGAATAACTGTCATTAACGTGACTCATTTTTTTAGGTGAGTATAAGAAGACAAGGTATACTTACAGAAAAATACTTGGAAAATTTAGAAGGAATAGGGTAGAAGTCCAAGATTTTTTAACAGTGTATTCTTTGAGGGAAATCAATGGGAGACATTTTTTATTCTCCTAAATTAGCATTTGTAAATGCAATAATGAGATATGCTTTAACATATCATTATCTAAGAGATAGGTGCATCTTAATTTCTAAAGGATTTTTAAGTGTATTGAATAGAGCCAACCAGGGCAGATTTTCATTATAAAGTGATATCATTATACCAATGATTGCAGGCTAATTCCCCACTTATGTAATCTGACCACTGACCACGCTAGATCAGGAGGATTTAATTTCCTTTGTAAATGTTCACTCCTGCTCATTTTACTTGAGAGCAAATAAAATGGTAGTTTAATAAGGGAAGAAATCATTTTTAAAGGGAGAATATGTAAAAACAAATGCTGTGGATTTTTGTCACAATAATTATACACTTTCCTTTACCAGCATCCTCTGACATATCTGTGTAAAACCAAAAAGAAATCGTGTTTTCTGATTTGTTTCAATAACCTTTTAAATGATACTCACGATTGTATCGACCTTAATGTTGACAAGAGCACTTCGGACTGTTTTCTTCAGGAAATAGGTTGTAATAATAGATCCTTTTCCTTCTGTCTTAGCTGACATTTTAGCATTCATCACTTTTTAAGACTGTATTGGATTCTTTTTTTTCATGAAAGCATTGCTTTATGCTTGCCAACAGTTGAGTCTGTCTGTCATTTTTCCTCATTCCCAAGAATTTCTTAAGAAAAATAGGAATATGAATATTAATAAAAAGAGCATATTTAGATATTGCTCCCAAACTTAAGAATATCTCATTAATTCTTATGAAAACTGATGTCAGAGTTATTATCCTAATTTTACAAGTGAAAAAAATAGGAGCTCAGATAAGTTATGTTACTTTCCCAACTCATATAACTGGTAAGTGGCAAAATGGGATTCCAACTTAGGTCTGTTTGACTCCAAATCTCTGCTCTTATCCACGTTTTACTTATAAGGATAATATTTTTGCAAAATTCTTTACAGTTCGCCAAGTATTTTCATACACATAATCTCATTTAGTTATAAAACAGCTCCAAAGTTTGTTATTCACACTGCAATTTTCAGAGGTATGAAATGAAGGATTGAGAAATGAAGTGAGCTGTCCAAGATGACAAAATTAATAAGTGACAGACCTTTAATTTGAACTCCGGCTTCTTGATTCCCATGACTCTTTCCATTGTGTTTCACAGGTCTTAACGATTTTTACACTCATTACATCACCTAATTTAATCCTTACAGTCAACTGTGTGGTTGGTGATTCGTAATCTTGATTTTACAGCTGAGAAAAGCTGATGTTCTGGGAGGTTAAGTGACCATAAATGGTAAATGGCAGCGCCAGGGGCTGGATCTCATATCTACTGACTCCAAATTCACTTCTCAGAAGAATGGCTCTTATTTAAGCCTTATCATCTTGGCATTTTACACAGCGAACAAAATTAGTGTCATCTATAAATGTAGAATTTCACTTTGTAGCTCTGCTTTCAAGCCAGGGACAAATAATTTTCAATAGACCGTGTATCAGAGGTGACTCAGCATTCCACCTCAAAAGACAGGAAGAGGAAATGCTTGACTTGTAATCAGACACAAACTTTAGGGATGAAAGTACTAAATAATGAGCACTTACTGGATTTGAGTATAGCCTTCTGCTCACCCATAGTTGAAGTTCAGTTTAAATTGGTTGACTTCACAAGAATCTTAGACCATTTCGGCTGCTATAACAAAAATAGCCTAACGGGGTTACTTATAAAAAACAGAAATATGTTTCTATTACACAATACTGGAGGCTGAGAAGTCCAAGACGAAGGCACTGGCAGATTTGGGGTCTGATGAGGAACCACTTTGTGGTTCATAGACAACTGTCTTTTTGCTGTATCCTCACTTGGCAGAAGGGGTGAAGGAGCTTTCTGGGGCCTCTTTTATAAGGGCACTAATCCCACCTCCCAAATCCCCCAGCATCTAATACCATCACATTGGGGATTAGGTTTCAACATAGGAATTTTGGGGAGATGTGAACATTCAGTCTATAGCAATAAGTGAGTGATGCTTCTCAGTGAGCCAGGGAAAACCTTAAGTAATATGAGAGTATGGTAAAATCCAGTCCCATGTGTGTTTGACAAAAGTCTGCTATATGGGCATTATCGTAATTTGTATATGGAAAAGTTAGGAGTTATCAAATTGTACAGCCTTGGAGTTACTATTATACTAAATTATACTTGAGGAAAATAAGCATAATTTTATTTTGTATTTTGGCATTTAAGGAATTTTATCTCAGTGGGAATACTTTTGCATTTCTACAAAACATATAGTTCATTTTAATAAATGATAATTTTATAAGAGCTATTTCCAGACTGAGCTAAATTTACAGCTATGACCTAGGCAATAAAATTAACCAAAATTAGATTTCTGCTTATTTCTAAGTTTGGGAAAAGCAGGCCTTAATGATGGAACAAATGTTTAGCCCTGCGGATTAACGCTGAGCCTCCTAATGAGCCACTGTGTTCGTGGGGATGCTGGACAGAGTGTAGGGAGAATACGAGAAATGAAAGCCTAATGGCAGTACAATAACGAATTTGAGAGGCTGCTCTGGCCGTTAAAAATTCAACTATAATAAGAAATAGGGAAACTTACATTTTCATTTTATGCTATAGTAATTGTCTAGACGGTATAAAGCCCTTATAAAATTATAAGTAGTTGCTTTTTATCAGATTGAAATTTTTGTGGCAATAAACCTTTTTTTAAAGGACCTACTTTAACAAATGCCTTCTTGTAACTTTGGTTATAGAAAATAAAACAAAGTACAAAGAAACAAGCAACATTATTTATGATAAGGCAATTAGATGAACAGTTTTATTCAAAACCGTATTCAAAAAAAGCTTCATAGGGCAAGCCCAATGTCTTTTACATAGGAGGGGTCAGTAACTGTCACTGAGTTAATTTATTTAAAAGAGATTTCTTCAACATTTATGTAAACACAAAAGATATTCTATAGATTATGTTTGAAAATGTTTTAAGATTGGTTTTGTTCATCTAAGTTGGTACCACACACAAATGCTAATACCATCTGTGGACACCTTTCAGAGTGAATACGTACTTGCCTTAGTGCCTACTCATGAAAGTTCTCAATTTGAGAGTTGGGGGGTAGAGAAATGTCTATGTCGATTTACATTGTTATCATTTCTATGAAGTACAATTTTTGGCACAGCTGGTATAAAAAATATATAATGTAGTATAACCTGGACGGAATTTTCATCTCTTGATGACGCCCTGTTTGGGAGTTCTTCTTATTTATTTACCAAAATTTCTTGTGGAAAAAGATATTTGCGTAAGTTTAAAGGTTTTCAATTCATAAGTGTCAGTCAAAAATAATAAGTGTTAGATTCCTTAATAGACTTTTACCCTGAAAATAATTAAAATAAGGATCAGATATGAAGGAATAGATACGTGCTTTAGAAACACTGCGGCAACTTGAAAGATATTATTGGCAATTAAACTACTAGGAAACATATATCTTAAGAAGAGGATGACAAAATTAAATATTCACTTAAGTTTACTAAGACCCAAAATAGATCAGACACCAGAGACACAGAAAACTATATCTAGTATGCCCATATATGAATATTTTATTTAAAATACTTTACTGCGCATGTTTATAAAAGAACTTACCTAGCAGATTTCTCCAACCAGTAGGGAACATTGTCAAAGAATGAGATATGTTTGGAAGGGGAGATATTTAAAAAGTTTAGATTGGTAGAAGTTTGTAATTTATTTTGGTGTGTACCAGGAAAAAAAAGAAAGTATTGTTTCACTGGGTGGAGAGAGCTACCAGTTTGCAAAAGAGTGAAAATGGGAAGAGCTATAGAATATGGAAGAATGATTAGTTCAGACTTAAACAAATTTAGTATGAGATGTGGATGCTTGGCTCCAAAGTCTGGAATTCAGGGGAGAGATCTTGGCTAGTTATGTAGATTGGAGAATCATTGTGTTATAAAAGTGGTAATGGAAGCATAAAAGTGAATTAGATTACCCAAAGGCGGGAGTACCAGTTGTCATTTGTTTTTTGCATGGACATAATGAGGTTTTAATGGTACAAACAAAAAATATTTAGATAATATTAATAAAGGATTAATTTAATCTGTCTGGGATGAGTTAAGGAAGAATTCATATAGATGACAACATTAAGACCGAGAGGCTTGATCTTAAAACATCAATTACATTTTGTAGCTGCAGAGTGGGTCTAAAGGGAGAGAGAGATTACATGAGTTGGCACCCCTGAAATTTTTGAAACTGAGTAAATACTCTATTCATCAAAATTTTGAAAATTAGGAGTCAGTATTACTCAGGGTCAGTCTTGGAAGTAGTATGGTTTTCTGGACTATGAGAAAGTGTCTTCTTAGTCCTTTCTTTATTTCCTTCATTTCATAGCTCTTATCTGGATTCTTTTATGGAAAGACAAAAGTTTCATTTTCCAGTTACAAGTTAGGCTTAAACATGCAAATGTCTGATTAAGTTAATATACTGATGTGGATAAATACACATTTTGAAATCTATTCCTTCCTACTTTGGAAAGGGGTTAGAAAATGGGAAGACGTGGGTGCTAAGGGAAAGGATGTCCCTAAGAAGGGAAATGTGGAAGAAAGGGATAGCTAGAGGCATTAATTTCATCTCAAATTTTGTCGTGAAAACGCTAGAGCTATGCTCAGGAGATGTGGGCAAATAGAACATTTTTAAAAATGTCCTTCATGACCTACACTAATTGCACAAACTGTAGTGAGAACTCTATTCATATGGGATGATAAGAAAGGAGAGCTTCAAAGAGGAAATTTATAATGGACATTAAAGGATGGATGAGGTCCTACAATGTGGTAAATACAATGAGGACATTGCAGACAAATTTATCATTAATGGCTCAGTGTAATAAAATTATCTGTGAAAGAGAAAAGGAACCAATGCTCATTACACACTGGTTATATTTGAAGGTTGTAGGAGAAATGTCTGGAAAGTAGATCGAAGTCATTTTATAAAATATCTTTTATTCCAGGATAATGACTTTGGACTTGATTCTGTGGGTTATAAAGAATTATTTGATAGTGTTGCATAGTCAAACCAGAAAATTGCGTAATCCAAGTAGAACTTGAGAACAATTAATCAAATAGAAGTGAGTAGAGTGGTGGTAAGGTCATTCTATACGTTCTCTGATGGTGGGGAGCTTTGTCTCGTCCACTGAGTCTCCCCTTGCACTTGGTGGAGTCAGTTACAATATATTTTTCACATTTATTGATTTGCCAGCAATAAGTTTTCATTCATATGGACATTTGGCCTGTGTTGAACAATTTTACAATACCAGTGAAATGGATACATATGTTGAATTGGTTCCTAAACCCAATTGATCCTTTAGTGTGATTATTATTTAGGAGTGATTATTGAGAAATATTTTGGTCACATGCAAAGATAATATTTTACAAAGAACTTAATTAGTATATACTTTATTCCTCTCAATTGCAGAAGCATAAGCATTCCCTTGTTATACATCTTCAACAATTTTATACTTACTGATCATGAGTCACTATATTGGTTTGTATTTATCCATAAAAATACCAATAATATATCTATTTGGTTCACTTCATTTTTATAGAGAGTGAACTAATTCTCTGCCTGGAATTGGTTTGATGTAACTTCAGTGGTTATGAAACTGGATTTTGGAGCTTCAGAGTATCCCGGCGGAGCAAATACTTGATGATATCATGCTTACCCTTGAATTTAATCATAGCGCCATGGCTATTGGCATTTAGTTTTCTGCTCTAGAGACTAAATCTCAAAATGAGCCAGAGTGGACAAAGGGAAGCTTGTTGAAGAATGCACTAGGATGGAGGTACGGTTATCATCCTTTTTCTCTCTGTAGACCACTAATTCTGCAAGATTAATCCTGGACACCATGTTCAGAAACAAATCAGTTTGGGAATACCTATGTATTCTCTCTCTTTCTTGGAAAGTCTTCTTGGACATTAATACACTAAATGCTCTGAGAAGTCCTGGACTAACCTGATTATTTGAATTCATTTATTTGCACATGGAACTACATTTGGGAGAGATGCCCATTAACATCCCAAGGAAGTAGTTGCATGGAACCCACTTTGGAAAATACTGGTCTTCCTTCAGAGACAAAGCAACCTAGATCCACAGAGACTAAATCCTGATTAACAGTTGGTAGCACAACAAAAACTAGAGTCCAGGTCTCCAGATTCTGTCTTCAAGCCCTTTATACTAGGTTGTGTTTCTAAGAACCCCGCATGCTCCACACTTAGAATTTAGACCAAATGTGCTTACAAGACCATTAAAATTCAGAGAAGGTATAATGGGAATATTTCCTGCTGATATGACGGACATATGTTGACAGAAAATCTCAGAAATGTTGTATGGCTTTTAAAATATCAGTGTTGAAAACATTGATTTTCATTTCTCACTTTGACTTTAATAATAAATTTTTACTAATCAAATCTCAGGTTACTTATTTCTTGTTATCTTTATCCTGCTTGGAAAGAGTTCTCCCTCCCCCAGACTACATGCAGCTTTAGCAATAAATATACTTAAAAGAGCAAATTGAGAGGTGAGAATTTAGTTTTGTAAGGTGATGCTACTTCACCATTATTTCTTTGGGTTGATGTTTTTTTTTAATCCCCTTTAATAAACTCAGATATGATAGATTTGTAATTTATGTTATTAATTATGCTGAAAGATGATTTATTCTATTAATAATTTATTCAACCTATAATTTTTGAGCACTTGGGAGACGTGAGACGCTGTGCTGGGCTCCGTGACTATATTGGCAGCAAGAAAATCCTTGTACTCGAGGAGTTGGTAATCAAGTTTTCATATTGAAGCTGTGTTTAATGTTGAAATAAATCAGAAAAAATATATCAATTTGTTGGAGTATCATTTGGTGGCCCAAACTACTCAATATTAGCTCTGCTATCTTAAAATATTTACTTATGTTCTTGAGATATACATAGTTTACTGGTAAACTCAAATGAAAAGAAATTGAATTCATCCATTTTAATGCTGCCTTCAGCACATCTTCGTTTTCAAAACAGAGCAAATGTTCTGTGTAGACAATGTGTGAACATAAGCCTCCACACAAAGCATGATTTGTTTCTAAGCCCTTTCTTTCCTCGGCAACAGCGTAATTAACTGAACCAGCCTGAAGGTTCTGTGGAGACTAAATTTCATGGTCTCAGCCACAAAAGTACAGAAATGACTGACATCAAAGATTGTAGATCATGATCCATACCACTGCTAACCTACAGCTGAGGTTTGGATATTTTGACCAACACTACTCCAATAGTTCCCAATGTTAAACTCTTTTGGGAAAAGTGAATGCAAAAGTACAAACAATGAAACTGATAAAAGTTCTTCATTTAGTATTAAAGCAAAGACTGATCTGAAACAAGTCACAAAAGGATGATACTGGTTCACTGGGGAGATTGAAGACCTGAACTCCATTCATGGTCCCTGGAGACCAATAAGTGAGCAAACAATTTGAAGCTTACATGGGCCATCGATGTTTAAGTGAAGAGACGCATTCCACTATTTCTTCCTGTGTTCTGCATACAGGCCTGCTTGAGCTTTAGTGGTCAAGCCTGCCTTCGAGGAATTTGCACTCTGTCGTGTCAGGGGATCCCAGAGCCCTTAGTTCACTGCCATCTATATCTGTAGGCTAGGAAGGGAACAATATTAATATTCAAGATTATCCAAAAATAATAGAATTACTTTCTGTACAATATTATTTGCCTTCTTGTTCTTTTACTAACTGTGTCATTTGGCCCACACAAGATGTGACTGTGACCTACCAAAAAATATTGTTTATTTCCTGGACTCAGTTAGACAATTCTCTGTAACATACTAAGACAAAAATGGTTACTCAGTGGCATGTGGGTAAAGGGAAGGGTACCTTAGAAAATTGGAGTTTTGTAATAGTCTAGAAAGTATGATACAAAGGGCCAGGAATTTGTATTCAGTGGGACCTTGAGTTCAAATCTGAGCTCTAACTATTTCTAGTTTTTAGCTTTAGACTATTCATTTCCTTGAGACTCATCTTCTTCTTCTGTAAACTATAGCAACAGCAGCAACTTTATAAAGTGCTTTTGCATATTTGATTGTTGTTTAGCATGTCATTAGTGATGAAATGATGGTAATCATTATTTGATCATTTACTGTGTGTGGTTGACAGCTTCAAGACTGCAATACTTTTTATTAGGGTTGATTGTATTGTTGCACTTTGTATTTTCATCAATGAGCTTATATATATTTTTGGTTTTAGTATCTTGATTCTTCCAATTTCCTTTTTGGAAGTCAGAAAAGCATAGGTCGTTGAAAATGATAATGATTATTCCAACACTTCCCTTGTCCTTAATTTTGTGTTTACTAGTTCTTAAGTTACTCTCTCTGTGAATTATCCCCGTAATTGTTTAGGTCAGCAAGATTTTTTTAAGAGTCTTCCATTTTCTTTAGGCTTATATCCAACCAACTCTAAAATATCCTCATTCAATTTTTCAAAGTCTGAATTTATGAACTGTGGTACATGGACACTCAGGAAGATAGAGAAGTTGGATTCATGATAATCAGTGTATAGTAAATCAATTTATGTGAAAGCCCTTTTCTTTAGAGAAAGTAATTTCTCCCTTCCTTGGTTTGTCTTTGCTCTCCAAATATACTCAGGATGGTTGGCTATAAAGTAGCCATTTTTTTTTCTGCTTTATCTCCCCAAACCCCCACTGTACACAGTTGTATACCTTAGTTGCAGCTCCTTCTAGTTGTGGGATGTGGGACGCCACCTCAATGTGGCCTCACGAGCGGTGCCATGTCCGCGCCCAGGATCCGAACCCTGGCGGCCGCAGCAGAGCACCTGAACTTAACCACTCGGCCATGGAGCCAGCCCCAAAAGTAGCCATTTTTGATATCAACAAGAAACAGGAACATACATGTTTGAGAAGTAAAAATACCCCTCCACTCACACTCATTAAAAATATAATGATGAGAATGAAATAAGCGACCTAAGTTTTATTCTTTTCTAAGGTCCTAAGTGAGTAATAAATGGTGTCAGATACTGGTCCTGTATCCATACATTTAAAATTATCCAAATAAGTTAAATGAGATGGAAATAAAGGATCTGGTAATTATATTGAGGACAGAGATATTGATTAGATGCTGAAGAAACTTTAGTATGAAAATGTTAGTTGGCTGAAGACAGACTTTGAATAAAATTTTTAAAATAAAATAGTTGGCAATTAAATGATGCTTGCCAACTCAACAATGACCAAATAGGGAGTTCATGATTTATAGTTTCAAAGGCTGCAGGCCAGGGTGCTCAAGATTATCTAACTGATCAGTTTTATCTCTAATTAAAGCCTGCTGTATATAAGTAGTAAGCTAAAGGAAGAATGCTTAGAGACATTAAAATGCAGTGAGATTGAAAAGGTGGAAGAATGGGAAAGCTAATAAAAGTTTCAATTTTACATGAATCTATCCTTATAATAAGAGTACGATTGATCCACTGATGAAAGTAGTTTTCTTTTGATCCTCTTTCTCCCCAATAAAGCCTCTTAAAAGGCTTACATCCTTACATCATCACAACTCTACTGAAACTGCTCTCAGTAATGTCACTGAGAAATAATCTTCTAGTCAATGACATGTTTTCAGGCCCTCTTTGACTTCTCTACAGTGTTAAACACTTAAGAACACCCCTTCTTTTAAAGCTTTTTCTTGACTTTCGTGTTCAAATATGTTTTTTCCTACTATTTTCAATACCAAAATATGTAGGATCTCCAGGTTTCTGTCCTTGAAACTCCTCTGTATTCATACTTTCCCATAGCATGACCATTCTTATGTCTATCATGAATAATTTCCAAATATGTCTCATTCCTAATGACTGTATTTATAATGACTTTTTGCCCCTCTCCTCTCACTGATGCCACCAGTGCCTCACATGCAATAGGTTAAAAGAGAGTAATTATTATCTCTGCCCTCAAACCAAGTCCTCTTTCTAATTTCTGTAGATTTATGTAGTTCTGGTATTTTTCCAGATAGCTCAGTTCAAACAACTAGAAGGAATGCCTTCTGGTCACTCTTGTTTTGTAGTAGACCCCTCATCTCTTTCAAGACTAACAATTCCACCTTGACAATGACCCTCCCATCTATCTTCTCCTTTGAATATTCACTGTTGACAAGCCAGTCTAGTCTGTCATGACTTCTGGTTAAGACAGTAGCTGCTAACTGAATATTCTGCTTGTTTTAAGAATCCTCACTTCAACTCAGACTACACAGGAGGACTTATGCTTTCCCCTTTTCATCCTCTCTTTGGACTTCTTATCTACCTACATTATAGTACCTATCATAGTATATCTTTATGATCTTTATACCCCATGTCTCCTTACTCTTTTGGGAATTCCTGGAATTTCTGGGACTGCATATTTCCAACTCAGTATCCCTAGCCAATAGGACAGTGATGAAAATAAATAGGGAGCTTGATAACTTCTTGATGAAAATAATAATTGAATGAATGAATGAAAGAATGAAGTGAATATTTAAAGTACTACTGCTTTCTGATTCTCCTATCTTGGGAAAATTATTAATAGCTCTGGACCCTCTATTTTTTCAGTCTATGAAAGGGATAATATATATTTCAGTGGGTTATCATGAAAATTACATCACATAGTATATATGAAATCACTTAGCTTACCATCCAGTTCATAAAGTATGCTCAAAAAAGCCCACCTCCCAAATTTTTTAAGAATATCCTTTATCTATTCTAAAATATATTTACGGCCTACTGAGACTGCTCCAGAGTCCACAGGTTGGCATCTGAAATCATCCGTCATTCACTTCCAGATGAGTTTTACAACGTTACTCCCAACTTCTGTCATACACTCCTCTTCAATCCAATCAGATTGCATTCTACCCTACAATCTCACCCCCTGTTTTGTTCCTCTTTACCTGAGCCTCTCTTGTTCTCTCCTGCTGGGAACTGTTCTGTTGACAGCTCTTATTCAACTCCCTTTCACACTCTCTAAATGCTTCCTGTCAATAAGAGCCATCTCCCATCCCTATTTCTCTAGGTAATTTTCCTAGTTCTTCTAATGCAGTGGGATATCATCTCTACCTTGAAGTTCTGTGAATCATTGTATCTCTTATGGCCCTTCTATCTTGTCTGTCATGGTGTAAATATTTTGCATATCCTCCATTCTTGATTGTGAGCTTATTGAAAGCAAGGATATATTTTTTATTTGTGTTTTAATTTTCTAGTATACTTGCATAGTTAGAACTCAAACCAAAATTGGTTGAGGGAATTGAAATGGGAATTGATTCAGATTGTATCTCAAAATAACAGTCTTGAATTCATTTTGAAGTATGGTTATTTCTCAATAAGATTAGACAGGTACATCTCAATTTCACCGTATTTTCTGGGTTTAGATACAAAGAGGAGTTTAATTAGTGGTACTACTGGTGACTTGCCTGCTATAATTGCCTGCCCATTAATACGTGATTGGGATGTCCAACTCATTTCACAAGGATCACTGAGCATCTGTTAGGTAATGATGACTTTCAGCCATTACTAAAGATGAAAGACAAATGTTTCTCATTATTTGTAAGACAATTTGGGGTTTGGCAAAATCAAAAGTATACTTTGCCAAAAATGGTTTCCTTTAATTATTGGACCAGTGTGTATTCCAAGGAAATTTAATTCATTCACTTACTTATAACTCAATAGCATGCCACTTTAAAATCTATTAGTTCTTCGTAAAATCCCATATTTATTTTATAACCCATCTTTTTCTTTTGTATTAAGTACACGAAAAATAAGATAAGCCTTTAAAGAATTGTACAGTGTTGATATGAAATCCTGAAAACATACATATGATAAATGCTTTAGAGAAAACAAAGCTTCTTTGAAGGGCTCATAATTAGAGAGCCCAGTTAGAGAGAAAGAAAAAGATGCGTGCGTGTATATAGTGTGACATCCATGAAGTCCTTTTGAATCAGAAGTGAATCATGAATTAAAGAGCTCAGGAGACAAGCAAGCCAGGAAACAACAGCCCTGTGTGTTTAGTATTGATTGCAAAGACAATGGTGAAATATTGGTAACAGAATAAAAGCTGAGGAAAGTGTGGCTGTATTTCTAACACGGTTTTCACAAGGCAATTTGTGCTTAACTAACTCGGTGGGCTGGTTGAAAATAATGCATTGTGAAAGATAAGAAAAGTGGATATAGAACACTTCGATTTTCATAAAAGATTTTGACAGCTTCACGTGAGAGATTAATGGCTAAGGTAGAGAATTGTAAATGGTAAGGAGTTCCTTACATAAGAAACTAGTTCAAGAATGGAACAACATCTTTGAGGATGAAAATATTTCAAGTAAAAAAAAATTTCAAATGTAATAACCCTTAAAACTTTAAGAGGCACTATATTTTATATTTCTAATTTCAAAAAGCACTCAATTTCCATTCTTCCTATTTTACTTCTCTAATTTATTATTACCATACATCTATTATGTTTAATTATGTTTTCCAAATATGTATTATTTTGACTACATATTATGCTAAAAGCAATTGGTAGTGTGTTCAGCAAGAAAATGAGATAGATTTAAGGACAGTGAATGACAAATTTATGTTTTGCTGAGAAATGAAAGATTGATTGTCTCAAAGTAGGAACTCTGAACTAAATGACATAAATAGTAATAATATTTAACCAAGAACGTGTATGTAGATCACCAAAAAAAATTTTAAAAGTCTATCCTTGTATTTGTAAAGATAGCAATTAAAAATATCATTTTGTTCCAATCAAATTAAAACCAGATGAATAAGGTTTTCCCATGTTTAAATATTTGTTCATTTATCAAGTAAGTTTTCTTCGACTCCTCCTCACCCACTCTTTATCTAGGCCCTGAGTTTTTCCAGAAATTTAGGAAAGGAAATACCACCATATGAGTGGCTTCCATTTGTCTTTCTGGGACAAATATTTTCAGTGTATCAAAGCTAGAATTTTGCATCACTAAGTTATTTGTAATGTGAACAATTAGGTACAAGTGGTCACACCCATTGTTCCAAATGATGTATTCCATCTTGAACCATAGAGCAAATCCAGGGATTTGTGTGCGCTTCAGTTTAGGATAACCAGGAGCAGACGATTAAAGTACAGTGGGAGTGAGGTGAATGTCACTGCTACCTCTTGTACCAACCCTGCCCTGACCTGTTCCCACCCCAGCCTTGTTTCCAGAAGCTTGTGATTTCTTCACTTTCATGCATCATTCACACAGTATTTTATTTAGAGTTCACATGGTATTCAAAATACACACATGCACACATACATATAATTTGCATGTGTTTCTGGGCATTACAATGAATAAGTGAACCAGGGCCCTTTATAGTTTAGATGTGTTGATAGATTATTAAATGAGTGATTTTACAGTGCAGAGTAATAAAGCAAGATAGTTAATGTGCTGGGGGCAATGCAAGCTTTAGGAGAGGTTTGTTAAAGCCGTCTGGGGCATGGAATAGAGATGCTGGGGAGAGCATCTCAAAGAAACGACATCTAAGGTTAGCTGCTTAGGTATTGTCACCTCGGACATTTCAGTTAATGCTCACAAAATAGCCCTTTCAAGTACGTATTACAGTTCCCATTTTAAAGAATCAAATGGAAAGATGAGAAAAATGAAGTAGTTTCCAAATTCCGAAGGCTAGTTAAGTGTCAGGAAGAATCGTGATTCAACCCCCTGTTGTTCGGGATTCAGGGTAAAATTATCCTTGGAGAAGCCATATCATTTCCCAGATTCCAGTTCTCTTATTTCTAGAGAACATTATGGTGATGATTTTCTTCTTTGCTCTTCAAGTTTACTTGTTAAAGTGATTTAAGGAAGTAATGACTAATATCACAGAATCCTGACCTTGAGAGATGATTCAGTCATAGTGATAGAAAATATGCAGCAATCTAGTCAAGAGAGGTCCAGCCAGAAATCCATGGCAGAAATTTCAGCTTTTCGTAAGTCACAGTGGAATTTTACATCCCTTGGAGGCATTTACTTTCTTGCGCCAACCAGGTGCTGAGATATGACAGGTCCAGCTGTCCACTAGACATTACTGCTGGATGGATCCTCTAGCAAGAGAAGCATTGATATTTGGGGATGTTCTGGCACATTCTGTAGGAAAGAGTTAGAGAAAATTAATATAAAACATGTTGGTTACATATTCAAATTTTATCATCCTTTACTATTCTTATAATATAAATGTTCATTTTTCACTTGTCCATTTTTGCATCAAATATCTTTTCTCTGTCTCTGTCTCAAGCACACATCTATCTCTTGAAGCAGCAAAGATTTAACAATAACAAAAGAGTTGATCGTAGAGAAAAGATAAGTATATTTCACGTCTCAAGAGGAAAAGAAACCCAAAAGACTACCAACACATATATTTAAAAATAGTTATTTAAAATATATGGGTATTGGCTTAAAATTTTCAAGTGTATTTAAATATTGAGTAAACAAAAAAAGAATAGTCAAGCTCATGGGATTTAGCAAAATTAAGACATTATTATTTTAAGAGACAGGATAAATATTTTTAATTTCCTCATACATGGAGAATTATAATACAGCCTGCCTCACTCAAGTTTTGTTTTGTTTTTAACAGATTTCCATTACTTTTAAACATAGGCCTAACACAGAAGGAAGTGAAAAGGCTTTTTAAAGCAACTATATTCAAAAAGTCCATTTCTTTATCAAGAATGTCTTTGAGGACTACAGTCAATCCATAAACCAATACTCCAATAATTCTCACACAAATTCAGATTTCTCTTTTCCCTACCCTTAGGTAGATAGAAGCTGAAGGTTAAAAGGGAGAAAAATTAGAGGCACAGATGCTGATAGCTTTAAATAAAGAGTTAACTAAACAGTAGAAAAAGATAAAAATGTGGCATTCTAGGTATCGAAAAGTTTTAAAGCACAGTTAAAATACCCTTTGGGTATATAATGATTTTCTGATGCCGGAGCAGGACCAGATAGTTTTCTAAAACTTTCTTGTCCTTAAGTTTTTGTGTGTGTTCTTTCCTAAAAGTGACCTGCCTGAGAGTAGGTCTGTGGGGGGATTGGTTCCAGATCCTGCCTCCCGCTTTCACAGTCATCTTTCACCAAATCTCTTGAACATCCTATCATGGAGCACAGCCAAAGTGTAAAACCTTCAGGTAACAAAACAAAGAGACCATTTAAAATATTGAGGTCGGTGTGGAGACAATGACTAATTCTAGAGTCCGGTAAATCCTTTTGCAATTTAGGCAGTTTCCAATTTGCTTTCAACAGATGTACAGGAAGATAGAATAGAGTTACAACCTGATAGAGCATTAGGAATGATTTTTGATGATAACTCACTGTAATTATATCACTCTGATGGAGTTAAAGATTTGAATGCATTGCTGTAACAGGACTCCTTCCATTCCCATAGTCTTATTAAGAAAACAAATTTTCACAGAATTGATTCTAGACCTTGTTTCAGGAAAGCAAATAGTATGCTCATTTGAGCAAGAAAGTTTGTCCAAGAATCTAGGTACAACCACCTCATTGTTAACTACATAAAGTAAAAATAATATATATTTAATAAATATTTATCAAAATGTGTGATGGATATAATTTGATCCATTGTACACTATTAATAGTTGTAAAAATAACTTTATCCAGAATAATTTTTATGCTTAGATTCTTATCATCACAAGATTTTTTATAGCTAATTTATATATTTAATTATAGTGCAATGAAGATAGAATATCAATAAAAGACTTCAAAAACTAAAAACAATTAGATTAGGATCAAATCGTATGGTAGAAGTAAAGTGAAAGTATGAGTTTGAGGAGAAAAAGAAACAATGTAGCATTTCTTTTAAAGTAGAGCCCATTCATTTTTTTAAATGGATGGTAGTGAATATCAAATTGCTGTATTATTTAGATGTCCTGGGACACATTTAAAAGTGAGAATTAACAGGTTTATTTTAAAATAACCATATTTATGGTAATCAGAAATCATAATTTTTGCAAAGTCCATAGTTTATGAAAAAAATTTTAGGTGGCAGTTTTTAAAAGTATGAGTTTACATCGTGTAGAAAATCATTTTATGGACCATAACAGCAAAAAGAAGACAATTGGTAGCCTTTTACTTCATCTTGCCGAGCTTGGGAAGATCATTGTGTTCATGCAATCTCCAAGTAGAGATTCATAACCATGTCCCAGAGTTATGAGGACAGTTATGAAACCTTATAATAATGATAAAATATTGACATTTATATTTTGCTTTATAGCTTGATAAATTTGTCTCCCATGTACAGCCTCACATGATCCTATGCCAAAATAGGAGTTACTTAGTACAGGTGATGCCATCTTCAGTTTGTGAAGAAATAAATAAAGCTTTAATGGAGATTGAGTTACTTGTCCATAGCAATTAGTAGTAAACCATGGAGTTAGTTTCTAAACAAAAGTTTTGAGTCTCAATGTAACTTTTTAAAAAATATAACACTGAAACTCTCTTTCTCTACATATTCTGCTTATAAGATGGAGAAATACAAGAAAAAAAAGTGCTTTTCTAGAAGTTCAAGGAGCATAAAATAAAAGTTCTTTAAGGTATAATATTCATTTTTCTGCAAAATTATATCTTGTGAACCAACCCTGTGCTATGACAATAAAGATAAATCAAATTTTGCTGTATAAGCCAGACTCTAAAAATGCCTCTTTTTCCCTCTTTCAATTACATTTTATTAGTACAGGGTTTTTTGTTGGTGGTGGTGATGATAGTTTGTTTTGTTTAAAACACAAAGTTAACCATAGGTAGGTGGGTTAATAATAGTTACCCTTAATTACATACCTATTGTGTACCTGGTTCCATGCTGAGCATGTTAAACAAACTAATTCTCATAATAATATTATCAGATCAGTAATTTTACTAATCCCATTTTACAGGTAAGAAAACTAAGGTAAATTAACTTGCCCCAGCTTTCACAGCTAGTATATCAGAAAACTGACATTGGAACTCCGATATCAACTGTAATGAATCACAACATCGTGCTGCCTCTCAAGGGCAAATAATTTGTCCATGAGATCTAGCAGAGACTTAAATTTGAGATTATTCTTAGCTTTTAACATTTTTTGGGAAAATATACTCAGTTTAAATTTGTTTGCAGGAGTAGATGGAAAAAAGCTACATTAATTTTTTTCTCCTCTGTGGTACATTCCCTAATCTATATTTTAAGGTATAGCTCATACTGAAATACGGTTTAGTCAATTTTCTCAAGAGAGGACAGATAAATACGGATTAATGACTACTTCAGTTAATGATTGTAAGGCTGGCTGTAATTAATTGTGCTATGTAGTCATTGTTTACTCATACAGTAAAATTTGTGCTCAGAATACTCTATATTAGAAAAAAATGCAAGATGAAAAATCCATCAGTGACCCGCAGAAAGTTTAAAGATCAACATGAGCAGAGAGAGAGTAAGAGAGTGCGAGAAAGTAATTCTTTTTGGTTTTTAAGTGTCTGTATTCACGGAGGCTGTAAAGAAACACATACCTAATTAGTTTGACAAAACAGATGAGTTTAGAACTTTTCTGTATATCTATTTGTTATGTTTCTTACTTTATCATCTGTATTTATATGCAAATAGAATACTTTCTAAATGGCTTAAATATGAAGATGGTTGCTGGAAGGGCGTAGAGATATGATATTGTGTTTGGTACAGAATTCCATGTTGCTTTTTCCCTTCTTTTGAGAATGTGTCTGTAACTGGCTCTATTCCAAAGACGATACAATAGTGAGGCTTGCCTGGAGCTTAGAGCTTTATCTCAGCCACTTCTCTGGGCCTGCTTGCGTTCTCCCTCTCTGATACTGCTATTTTAAACATCTCCTGCATGCATTTTGAATGTAGTGTTCATTCCCTTTATAGCTCCTAAGGTGAAAGTTCAACTTTTCTAGGAAGCAGCTGCCAGGGAGACAGCATTGCAGAGAGAATTCTCCCCACAGCGGTTCAGAGCACCTGCCAGTTAACAGGAATCTTGAAGCCCTTCCAGATCCGAATATCTCACATTCAAGTCCACTTGGGAGAAAGCAAGCTGGTTTAGTTGAATTCAAAAACTAAAAAGTAGAAATGACAAAGACATTTCCAATTTGATTCCTGATTAAAGCCATTTGAGAAAAGCGAATCCTAAACTAGCTTCTCAAATATGTGATACCTCTTTCTTTTTACATTCTCTGCCTCAGTCATAAATCCTGCATTCAGGCAGGTACCATTCTTAATGTGGGCATACTAAGACCTACCTACCTCTTGAAATGGTTTTGTGAGTATTAAATGAGATCATATTTTAAAGTATTTTCTATTCCTCTTAATTCATAGTTACCATTCAGCAAATGGAACTTATTGTTATCAGGACAAGACAATGATAATTAGACTTTAGTAATGGTCGAAAATGGAGTTATTTTGCTTTAAGACTTTTCTTTAGTCATAATGTACAGGCTCTCTTTCACTCTATCCATGCCTATTTAAATTAATAAATATTAATTTATATGTTGAGCGATTTATAAATAATGTATTGAAGAACGCTAAATGTAAAAATTCCTCGGTATTGCCCCTTCCAAACACAGATGTATATGCTTACATGGAAGCTTGCCTTAAATGAGTCAATGGAAAGAATAAGGTAAAGCAATTTGTGGTATTATAGAAAAGCATGGTTTAATTATAAGTTGAAATAAACGATTTTAATGTTTGGGAATTAGTGATTAATCCTGTTAAAAAACAAAATTCAGCTGAGTAAATTTGAAGATCTAATTGACTTTATTTAATGATTCATGAGTTGGGCAGCATCCCATCTTAGAAGGGAGAAAGGAGCTCCAAGGAGCTCTACAAAATGGAAGACTTTTATAGGCAGAAAGTGGGCAAGAAAGTTATTCTAGCAAAGAGTGGATTGTCCAAGGCAAGGTCACCTTCCTTTGGGGGAAGGTGGGGCTCTGTCAGCCAAATTACTTCAGTAGTACTGATGGGTGATTACCGATTGAGTGGAAAGTGTCACATTCTGGGAGAGGCTGAAATTACAATTAGGTTTAGTCTTGGTTTGTTGGTATGGGGCTTAGCACAAGTGACTCCATTATGGGCCTATTGTTTCCTTTTTCAAAAATCTAAAACAAAATTTTAATGATTTCCTGGGCATTGACAAAGTGTTGTATTATAAATATAGTTTTTGAATACAAACTTAAAGAGTTTAAATTCTGCATTAAAGTAAGACTAAAAAGTATGAATTTATGCTGTCACTTGATCATGTTAGTGTTTCCATCTTTCAGGAATTAGTATAGTTTGTATAAAAAACCAGGAAAAACTGAAAAAGCTTTCTTGTTTTTTCTCTGATTTACAATGTTAAAAATATTTAAGTTGTTTGAGAATTTGGTCTTATAATTAGATAGTGGCTGATAACTTTCAGTCTCTTATCCAAGATATTTTTAATATAGTTTTATTATTGCAAAGAAGTGCTAGAATAAAATATGTAGGAAATAGATTTCTGTTTTTCACAAAATAAGAAATAAGGGTTTTTTGGAATTTTTTTTTTTTTTTTTACTACTACATAAGAAGTAACTACATTTTGCCCAATATGGCATAATTCCCATTCTAAAAATAAACGTTTGTGTGTCATTAATATTACTTAGTTATGCCTGAAGGTTTAATACAATTATATTATAATAAAGTTATTTCCATACGTTACAAATTTCAATAAGCAAGTAATCTATAAGTTACTTAACATGTCTGTACCTCCATTTCTTCTCTATAAAATGGGCGTAACAACAGTTCTTGACAGTATCTGTCTCAAAGGGCTGTTGTGAGGACTGAATGAGAAATATGTCGTAATGTGCTTAGAACAGTATCTGGCAGATAATAATCTTAGATTATTATTATTATCTATGCAACAGTATTGAACTATTAACTGCAGAAGAGCATTTTCACTTAGATATCTCTTTAAAAATGTAATTTTCCTCATCTATAAGGGTGAATACGTCACTGAATAGCTGATGCTCTTTGGACAAATTGCTGACTTTGAGGATGTCCCTGGACAAAGTCTTGCACCCTTGACACTTGCCAAAATTGAAATGTAATAAGAATCATTTATGCCCTACAGTAGTTTCCACCATAGTAGCAGTCAAAGATAACTTAAAATATTAAATCAATCATAATATTATATATATACTGATATTATTATCTAGGGAATATTATATGTATTATATAATCATATCTATATATACATATACATATATGCATGCATATCTGTCTATAGCTTTGCACCGCTTAACGACATTCTGGTCAATGACAGACCACATATACAACAGTGGTCTCATAAGATTAGTACCACATAGCCTAGGTGTGTAGTAGGCTATAACATCTGGATGAGTGTAAGTACACTCTATGATGTTTGCACAACGAAAAATTCACCTACATCACATTTCTCATAATGTATCCCCATTGTCAAGGGACGCATGACCGTGTTTCTCTATCAATCTCCGTATCTATATCTATAATATTGTCTTGGGAGTAACTGCCATTAGGAAGAGCATGCCTTAAAAAAAAAGGTGAGTGCCTGGGGGGATAGAATTTGTTCTGTTCCATTTAATCTCTGTTTTATTTCCCTTACCTCATTTTAGCCTGGAATCCAGGATATCAAAGCTCTCTTTGTATGCAGAATTAGCATGGAGATTGTATGGGGTTCTGAATTTTTTATTTTTTTCTGTCTGCTTTTGAAAGTTCTCCTGTCAAATTTAGAACTTTGTGATACAATGAAAAGACAGCTATAAAAGTAGCTGGCCAGTTCCTTCATAGGAATATCATTTTCACATGGCTTAGCTTTGAATCCAAGGGAAATTGTACTTTTCTTCTTTTATTAATTAGTACCTTTAATAGGAGCTTTCATTAATCAACATGTCTTGAGAAAAGCTGGTCTCTTTCCACAAAGCTGAATAAATCCTGCTGTGTGGGGTATTGGTAATGGTGCTAAGGCTTATGTTTTTGGAGCGTGTTACAGGGAATTAGAGATATAAAAGGAAAAAGAAATCATTCCTCGGCAGCCACAGGCTTTTTTCTTAAATAGAGCTTTAAAAAAATAATAAATAAACTAAAAATGCTAATTTCCACTAAACTCTCTGATGTCCACCCTTCAGATTTAATCACCACAGGAGAGAGTATCACAGACAGAGTCTGTTAGAATTATTCCAACATCAGTTTGATCAACTAGCAGCTCACCAAGTGGGACTTTATACCCTCAAATAAGGACCTGCCTAATGTGGAGTACGTCATTTATAAAGGAGCTTCTTCAAAGAGTTCAGAAGCGGCAAGGCCATTCTTATTAGAAAAGCATTAACTTTCTTAAGCCTGGGTTTATATAATTAACAACAGTGAAACCAAATGAAATATTCAAGCTATTTTCTATACGTTTTCCAACAACCAGATGTTTAGAACTATGTATACAAAACATCCAGATGATTGACTGAAAATTTAAGTATTTGTCGTCGTATTTGGTACCGTGTTAGCACAGCTTATGCTGAGGAGTATATTTTCGGAACTGCTTCACTCATCTCCCTATAAAGTAGGTAGCCTAGCAGATTTTTTAAGCAGGAAAAAAAAAAAAAAAACCAAAAAGCAAAAAAAACACCTTTCATACTCAGTTAAAGGATATATTCGTTATTGAACATTTTTATTCAGATTATTTCATTGTCTGTAGTTCAAAGGGATCCTGTTAAAATGTTCCATTTTGAATTCCAGAGAGGAACAAAGATCTGAGTTTGTGGTCCAAGAACTGTCGTTTCATCCAGCCCTCACTGATGATCTGACCACCCTCACATTGCCAGCCTCTCCTCACGCACTAGCTCTCCATCTTAAACGGGAGACCACCCAGTGCTGCTGCCGTCTGACTCTAAGAATGCATGGCAGACGCTATCACTGTGGTCAGTGGCGCAGGCAGACTAGCTTTGCTCAAGATACAATCTCCCAGTACCTTTGTTTCTTCCTCAATAAAATGAAGATAATACTATCTGGCTCATAAGGTTATGTGAGGATTAAATAGGATAATGAATGTAAAGTGACCTGCACATACTAAGCAGAATATTTAATGGATTAAATTGGTTCCTGCAGTATAGAGTCAAATGCTGTAGTTTGTTCTTCTTTTTTTTTTTTTTTTTTTTGAGGAAGATTATCCCCGAGCTAACTGCTGCCAATCCTCCTCTTTTTTTCTGAGGAAGACTGGCCCTAAGCTAACATCCGTACCCATCTTCCTCTACTTTATATGCGGGACACCTACCAAGCATGGCTTGCCAAGCAGTGCCATGTCTGTACCCAGGATCCGAACTGGTGAACCCTGGGCCGCCGAAGCAGAACGTTCGCACTTAACCGCTGTGCCACCGGGCCGGCCCTCCTGTAGTTCTTTCTTATTTCAAGTAGTTGTGAGCCCAGCTCACCTCTGCCCCACATCTCCCACTTGATTCTGCTCACTGAGTTCCGTTCCCCATCTGCAGACTCGAGTTCCTTAGCTCATCCTCTGTAGCAGACATCAGTTGTTGTTTGTGCCTCAGATATTTGCATTTCATTATCTGTTACCATAAGTCTGTGGGCGTGACTTTGCTTTCCCAACTAGGTTGCACTGTGGGAATTTTGATATACTTTACCATATTGTTCCTTCTTCTAAAATTGTATTAATTTTTGCCTTCATTCATCCACTCAACAAATATTTATATTTATTGTCCATTATGTGTAGGCCCTTGGAATATACAGAAGGGACCAAATAGACAAAGTCCATGGATCTTGCCTTTAGCAGAGATAGACTGAAAATAATGAGTCAAGTAAACAGATAGTATGTCCATTGGGAGTGTTGGGAACATTGGTGTTCTTTTCAGTGAAGACCCTCAGGAAGATAGGGAACAAGTTATGCAGAACTCTACAGGAAGAGAGTTCAAGGTGGAAGAACCAGCAAATGCAGACTTCCTGGGGCAAGAGCATGCATGACTTGCAAGCACATCTAGGGGACCACAGGCTCACCAGAGTAAACTGGGCAAGACTGGTAGCTGGTTAGGTCAGAAAAGCATCAAGGGACCAGATTACATAGGACTTTGGTCACTATTAGGATTAGAGTTTTTCTTATGAGTGAAATAGGGAGGCTTGGAGTTGTGATGATATGCTTTAAACTGTAAAAATGTCATTCTGTTTATTGTGGGGAGAATGGACCTGGCTACAGGGGTCAAGGGCAGAAGCCGGAGACTCTTGGGCAATTTCAGTAATCCAATTATAATAACAATTTAATTACTAGTTTTTCACCTCCTGTTCTGCATGATGGCTATCCATGAATATACTTTATCATCCTTGCTAAATTATAAATTCTGTATGGGGCCGGATTCCAACAGATTTATATTTTCAGACATTGGAGTTCTTAAACCAAGAAAAAAGTTTTTAGTGCCCAAAGAGTGCAAAACTGAATTGTCACTGCTTTCCACCCTTCTTCCACTCCTCTTCCCACTCTGCCATACTATGGATACCTTCCTTCCTTCCAGAATTCCTTCCTAATGCAACATACCCATGTCAGGCAGTATCTGTTCGTCTTGTAAAGGAAAAAAGTAGGGAGGATGTGAAGAACAAAGGGGAGGGAGCGAGGAGGAAGACACAGCCCTTATTCTTAAGGAATCATATGTGTGTGTTTGGCCCGTTTCATGTATTTTATATCATCATCTCATGGTTGACCTTAAAACTACATATACTCTATGTAAGTATCTTGCAATTTTATAAAATAGGAAGCCATGCCTGGGCCTTGCTATTCTCAATTTGTAAAATTTCAGATATGGCAATTTGAATTAAGTTCTAACTCAGTAGTATAATTTGAGAATAATTCTACAGAAATCGAAGAAAGTAATATAAAATTCTTTTTTTTTTCCCTGATTCTCATTCAAGGGTCTTCCTGATGTATGTCTTGAAAAGCTTTGGCTTGGGACCAACAACAACTATGAAATATAGTTGTATGAGCCAAGGAGACATAAAGGGCCCCTTTTTTCATTTTTCACAATGAAGAAGTTAAATTCTGTTCTTCTGTGATGGCCCCTGACATCCCAGAACAGAGGGATAGTGCTTATGCTAAGACTAGGGGTTATAACTTAGATCAGGTACGAAAGCTCTAGTATCTAAGGGCTGGTTAATCTCCGTGCTCTTCCTGATATTTCCCCCTTGTCCCCCACCCCCCGGAATACAGGTAGAGCTGTTGCTGCCTCTAGGGAAAAGGAAATGCCAGGCAGAGTGTTCTAAATCAGACTTTCATGGTAAAATATCCATTAATAATTAATTTTCTGCTTCCTTTAGAATAGGACGGGTTAAGCGGTTGGTCACATTCAGTAAATAAGAAATTACTTGCAGTAATTTCTGCAACATTCTAATCATCTTCCCATTTCTGAAACTTATTTTAAAAGTCTTTGATCTGCATTATGGTGGAAAGGACATTGAATGTAGAAATATAGGACTTGATTATGAATTCAACTTTCCCACCCACTAATAATGTGGCTTGGGCAAGTCATTTAACCTAAACATTCCGTTTATTTTCTAGTGATGAACTGGGCAGAGCAATCCATACCCCACAGGGTTGTTATGAGCACCAGATAGGATAACATGTGAAGGCTACGAATGCAGAGGTCACACAATAAACACTTGATGAATCCAGATACTAAATGCAAACATTGGAATTATCACAGTCCTAGTAGGGGTAGTTCAGTGTTCTACCCTATACCAGTGCAAATGTGATCCTGTGAAATGGGAAATATGTCCCCTCTATCTTCTTTCTGCATATTATTAAGAATGACAATGTACTCTAATTGTTTAATTATGTCATTAAATTGGGTTTATTTTCTTCATTAAATACATAAAGAAAAGCTTTTCAATTAACAATGACCTTTATGACTTCTACTAGTTTGAATTCTGTAGATGGTGAAGCTGACTGCAAATTAGATTCTACAATGTACCTTCTTCCTTATTTTTTCACCCACTGATTAGTTTCATACAGTTGGCAGCAGCCTACCCTGTTGCATTCAACTTGCAATTTTGTAGCAATCTCAAACCCTGTGTTCAATCCCCCAAGGTGTTCTGCAGAAGTGCTGTCAAACGATTTCGATGTGTGTGTATTTTTATTCTGTAGCTGTGCTTTGTACTCATTTAAGAGAACCAGTCTTTAATTTGTATCGGAACGTTTTCAAGATGAAACAGCGAATTCCAGGCCTCAGCAAAATCACTGACGTATGACCACAGTTTGCTTCTGTTCTAAATTTTGAGGTGCCTGACTTCTATTAGATACAAAGCTGTATTTTTGAATCTTGTTACACGACTTTGAATAACTGGCTTCAAATTTGGCCTCAAAATCTACTAATTGTCATCATGCTTGCTTTCATCCTCTGGCTCTAGTTCACCTTCCGGTTTTCACCTCTCATCTGTCCTCCCCTATAGCTCAGGCTTCTTTCACTTTCTTGAACTGGCAGGCTCTCTCACCTCTCCCTGGTGTGGCCCACATCTAACACCTCTGTCTAGAATGCCCCGTGTCTTCCACTCTTCACCTCTTTATCTCAGGCATTTCTTATTCCAGAAAGCCTTTCTTCCTTTCCTGAGTCAAGTAACCATCTTTTGTCTCTCATGTACCTTGTGTCTGATTGAAGAAAAATATTCTTCTTTCTGTATAGTGTTAATTGGTTTGCTTGACTGTCTTCCTTACTAAACTAAAAGTTTTGGAGAGCAAGGACAGTACCTTTTTGAATCCATGAATAGTAGATGCTCCGTAAGTGTTTTTGGATAAATGAACGCTTCCTGGAAAAACTGTTAGTCAGTTTATTGAAAAGACAGCAAGAATTCGCTACTAAAAGTATTATATTAGCCTTGCTACATTTAATTGCAATAGCAATATTATCAGTAAAATGTGTTTATAGTTTCAGTGTACAAGCTTACCACTCTGCAAATGCAGGTAATTTAAAAAATAACATGTATATGGTACTATTTTATGCTTTCTTCATCTGCTCCATTGTATTCAGAATTGGACTGAGATAAACCAGGATAACTCATAGACTTTTTTTATTTCTTATAATCTCAAAGAAAGAAATGTGTTTTAATGTTGAAAACCGTTATTTGAACTAATTTAACCTCATTTAAATTTACTTGTCATCCAGATAAAATGAAAAAGAGTTTTGACTGGCTTCGAATTAAAGCGCACACACACACACACACACACACACACACACACAAAACAAAACAAAATTGTGTGAAGGTGTAGTTTCACATTTGCATTGGGAATGAAGATGTCCCAGTGTGTTTGTGTCTCCTGCATTTGCGTCTGATGTTTGCATTTGATGCGGTGCTATAATTCAGCATACGGAAATACACTCAGAACCAAGATCACGTTGTCTCCCATTTTCACTTTTATTAATAGTGTTCTGTCTCTGGTAATTTGTAGGTGTTATTTGGAAGATGGAGCTTCAAAGGGTGCCTGGCTGAACCGGTCAAGTATTATTTTTGCGGGAGGTGATAAGTGGTCAGTGGATCCTCGAGTTTCAATTTCAACATTGAATAAAAGGGACTACAGCCTCCAGATACAGAATGTAGACGTGACAGATGATGGCCCATACACGTGTTCTGTTCAGACTCAACATACACCAAGAACAATGCAGGTGCATCTAACTGTGCAAGGTATGCATTTCCATCACCGCTATATCGTGAAGGACTATGCTTAGAAATGTTCGATATTCAGATATCAGAATGACTCAGAATTAACTGCCAATGCTGAGAGACATACTGTCATTTTCTTCAGGGATTTACGTTCCTAGATTCCATTAAGTGTAATGGCTATTATAGGCATACAAATTCCCACTTACCAAGATCAAAAATTATCCATTAACAGCACATTATGATTTTTTGTATATGATTCACTTTCTATCTTCCTTTGAGTCACCGCTTCAATAAATCTTTGAGAACCCATGATTGATACATTAAAATAAATCTTTAATAACCCATGATGGATATATTAAAATATTAGAACTTTTTGGAGTATGGATAGTAACTAAAAGTAATCCTCCAGCCTTCTAACACTCTGCCTCAATCCAACTTCTGTTTACTTTGATGCAAGTCACTATGAAAAAAAAGCAGTTTTCTGGAATTACTTGATTTAAATATAGAGTAATTGAAAAAATATGGTACACGATGCTTTATGCTTTGATTTATTTTCATTAGATCATAAATCATGCTAGCCAATTTATAATCTCCAAATGCAAAAAGCATCATCAAATTATTTTATTTGTATTGCACACTAAACTGTGAGAGCATATTTATCCCCAATACAAATGCTTTTCAAGAAAAATGCAATTATAAGGCTGGTAGAATGGAAAATGTGTATTTTTGCCCTTTTATTCACATTATTTTCTTGTGCTTTATAGATTGATCATGTGTTGGTTGCATAGAAATATTATGCTGCGTAACTCGAAATGACATTGCAGTGTTTTGAAGTAAAATTAATAACGAATTATATGATAACGTAGTGCCAGTGAATGCATGTTTTATTCCTAACAGGAAAGCGGAGAGAGCAAGTTAATTGTATTATCTCTGAGTTTACCCTTCAAAAAATCAACATTAAGCATTAATTTAGGCACATTGTTGCATCTGGAAAAGATTGTTAATCTATAACTTTATTAAGTGAGTTTCATTTCCTTACATAAAGGTAAACCTGAATTCAAACACAGCTTCAATTACTAGTAAATATTCTAACTTTGTGATAAAGATTAAACTTATCAACTAAACAACTTTAAGGAGGAAAGTGTGAATTGAAGAATAGGTCAGTGAATTTCCTCAATGGTTTTTATTGTAGATCATTGCAGACTGTGGTGATGTTCCTTATTTAAAAGCATAAGAGAATATAATAAAGTTTTCACTGAAGTCCATCTTTATTAAGAGATTATCCAGAGATTCCAGAGGGCAGGATTTTGTACAGCTTCGAAAACTAACGTGAGATTACCAAGTAAAAAACACATTTCTTCTGTTATCCAAGCCTAATTCTGCTGTCTTGTTTAGTTTTGTGGACCTTGACTTGAGTTTCTAGCTCAAAGACGACAAAAGATTTTTATCACGTGAGAAGACGTATACTTAGATAATAATATATTTGTCACTTGCTATGTAGACACTTTGCTTCTTGTAGGTTTATATGATATATTTCTGAACACTAAATATATCCCTCTTTCTTTTGCTCTGTTCTCTCTTGTTCCACGGTAGGAACAAGATTTTTAAACCAGATTATGGCTATATAAGCCTTGCCCAAGCATATGTTTAATTTCCATAGGATTTCTTTATAACTTTATGTTACATAGATTGTTTAATACTGCACAAACTTTAAAAACTGTTATGTGCTATACTGTGGCACTCTCTTTGCTGACCATTTGATGATGGTGAATTTTTGAACATCATTTTAGGAATGCACTTATTGAATGTTTTATCACTATAATATTTAGTTTCTCTAGAAAAATAAAATTCTTGTCACTGTTTTGAAAGTATGTCATTGGGTCAAATTAAAAGCTAGTAATTTTATAATATTTATGAACATAATTACTTATTGAAGTTGATTGACATGTGGGCAGTTTTCCAATTACATTAATAAAGTTCGGGTAATACATTAATAGGCTTGTCAGTCAACTCAAGAACTAAATAAATGTCATAAAAAGTCAACCCCACTTAAGTTACATTTCCTCTCAGTGAAAGAAAATAAACTGATGCACACATCTCTTCAGTCTTCATATTTATTGGGTTGTCCGATGCTCAGGTCTGTCTAGATAGTTTTGAACTGTATGTTCCTTGCCTAAAAATTTGTCAAGCCTTAATTCACCAGGATAAAGAAACTGAGCAACTGAGAGAAGACTATTAATCACTGATGTCAAACACACATTGGCTGGTAAAAATAAAGATCATCTTTAATTTTTACAACTGTGTACTCAAGGGAACTATTAACAACCGTCATTTTAGAAAGGGTAAAATAAAAGGGATATCTTGCCAACACAGATAATTTGCCTGGGGAATTTGTTGGTGCTACTGATTTCTTAGAGCTATTAATATCAATGGACGGAACAATGGGGGAGAAAAAAAACCACTGGAGTAGGACTTGGAAAACCTGGATTCCAATCCTGAATTTTCCCATGTGAATTGAGTAATTAGCAATCCTCTCTAAACTCTAGTTTTCTCATTTGAAAGAGGAGCACTCACACCAGAAGATCTTAAGATCCATATCAGTTAAAAACAAAAAGACGGGGGCTGGCCTGGTGGTGTAGTGGTTACATTTGTATGCTCTGCTTTGGCAACCTGGGGTTCATGGGTTAGGATCCTGGGTGTGGACCTACACACTGCTTGTCAAGCCAGGCTGTGGTGGCATCCCTCATAAAAAAATAGAGGAAGATTGGCATGTATATTAGCTCAGGGCCACTTCCTCACCAAAAAAAAAAAAAAAAAAAACAAACATACACTGTGATTATTTGCTTTTTATTTGAAAGGGAAAAATGTTATTTAAGTTAAAAGTGAAAAATATTCTATTATACTTGTAGAACACTTGTATTGAGCACCATGCAAACTAACTTTCACACACCAGTACCTTCTAATGTTTACTCTGTAAGTGTATTTTATGTATCTGTGTGTTTTTGTCTCACCACCTGAGCTGAATAATGGATGTACTCATGGAATTTGAAGAATGTGGTGAATTGGAGTTTGCTTCAAGGGCATAGAAATTGGCTAGTAGACTCAATAAGAAAACAATTTCATTACCTGTATATAATATAGCACTGACAAATCAAGTACCTAATTAATTGTTCGGTATTTCAAGTCACACTGTGCAGCGTTTACGAAGAGCAATCTTCCTTGTTCGAGAGTATATAAATCTACAGGGCTAGAGGACTTGTCATGGAGACAGAGACCCCTATTACAATGCTTTGATGATAGGAATTACAAAATGTAAATGCTGTCCGAATATATGACAGGGATGTCTTCTACTTTGAGCCCATGTCTAAAATCCAGGTTGTGTACAGAACAAAATAGGCGTTCTTAGATATTGTATACTAAGTACAGATGCATTCAACAGCCCCAGCCAATACCTTGACTGCAGCCTTGTGAGACTGTGAACAGAGGACCCGGCTAAGATGTGTCTGGACAGAAACTGAAGTAATAAATGTATGTTGTTTTAAGCCACACACACACACTCAGTATATGAAGTGTTTATCGCTCAACTTGTGTCCTTTTCAGGGAGATTTATTCTGGGTTTTCTCTAGGCAGAGTAGAAGGAACTTATACATAACTCTGTGACCAGAATAACTTTCCCGGGGTATTCTGATTCCCTCAGGGTATCTGGCTTACCTAGAATATTTGTGATAGATGGAGTGGCACACTTCCCTTTTCAGGGATGGGCTTATTTTTCTAGCTGCTGGGAGTGTTGTCAGCAGATAGCGTTTAATGACCAGCCTTTTCAGGGATGGCCTCAGCTGTGGACAGCCACCTTGCCCAAGTCAAACTTTGCCTCCAGCAACCAACATCTAATGGCTGACTGAGGCAGCGATGAGTGAAGCCCCTCCCTGTCAGTCCAAAGCAGGAGAATTCCGATGGGCCATTCTGGCTCCAGAGCAGCCAAGGCTGTTGACCAGCATGCACTCTCTCTCAATTCCTGCTCTGTTCAATCCTATCTCCTTTCTCTTCTTTCTCCAAGGATTTATCACAAGGGCATTCCCTAATAGATATCCTGCACTGTAAACTCTATTTTGTTTCAGTGTCTGCTTCTCAAAGATCCTAAACAACAACAATGTTAGACTTTTGCCTCTGGCTTAGTCATTGTTTTGAGAAAGCCTTTGCAAAGTGGAAAGACAGCACATTCAAACACTATTTATTATTAACATTCTGAATTATACTGGAAGACATTTAAATACTTATAAAGAAGTGTTAGTACACCATGATAAATTGGAGAAATTGGTGGCAAAAGATAAGGATAGTAGAGTAAGATGCAGTCAGAGATGAGGTTAGATGGCAAAATTTGTCATGATTTCTATATACTTTTAGAGTTTGGTAAAAACAATTTAGTTCTAAGATTTCTAGCAGCCAATACCCAGAGGGAAACAGGATCAGTTATTCATTTCATGGTCCATAAGGTTAAAAGTTATGTTTCTTAGTACCCTGGTCCTGTTATTCAGAATGGAGAAGCATTTCTACTGTGAGTCATCTCAGAGCATCACTGCGAGCTTTCAGGAACATCTCAGTGGTAACTGTATGGTACTCACAGCACTCATTCATAGGCTTGTTCCATATAACACCTCTCAATATAACCTAAAGTGCAGGAAAGTAAAAAAATTAAAAATCTAGAAATAAATTCAACAAGATGTCAGTTCAATAACAGAGAGATAACTTTTGATTATTGCCGTAATCTATAAGCAAATTTTAGGACCTATCCTTTCTGAGTCAAACCTCCACAAATATTATTTCTCTCAGTGGGTCTTTGAATAGGAATTCAGGGACAGATATTTCAAATTTATACTTACCAATTAGTATCTGGAGAGCAATTATTGTATGTGTGTACAAGTATAGAGCTGTATATTTTAAAGACCAGCTCATCTTAATCTAATGATAACATCCTTTTTATGAATATTATATCCTTGACAAGATACATATTGGAAGAAAAAGATACCACGCTTCTGCCCAAGTTGAGGTGATGGGTAGTAACACAGCTTCACAGGATATGGGCCTGCCTTCCACAAAAGACCCAAAGGGGGAAAAAGCTATAATGGTTAAAAAAGCATGTGAAAATACCACACACGTTAGAAAATTTAAGTCATTGTTCTCCAACAGTAAATATTTCAAAATTTTCAACAAGCTACAAAATGAAACCAAAGAAAAGTCATCAGCATTAGGAAAAGTTTTACAGAGCCCATAGACGTCAAAATAGTCATTGCCTAAACACTGTGATGGCTCAGGACAAGGCTCTAAGACTGGCTGTCACTCTGTTTTATTCAAGCTCTATTTATACCTGTGGGGGAGATTAAGATATACATGAGAATCCAATTTGGGACGGGCTCTCAAACACAAAGGAATGATAAAGACCTAAAACATTCACCCTTAATATTTTTAGCACGGAAACAAAAAATAAACCACCTGAAATAAAAATTGTTCCTTAACATAGTGATGTTTCATATCCACCCAAAGAAACTTTAGCTTGAAGGAATGTAACTTCATTGTATACTTAAAAGATAAAATTGTTATAAAATGTATTCTTTTAAAAATTTTCATGATTTTTTATTGAGATATAATTGACATATCACATATTCGTTTCGGGTGTACAAAGTCATTTGATATTTGTATATGTTGTAAAATGATCACCACAGTCTAGTTCATACCCATCACCATACATAGTCACAAATTTCTTTTCTTGTGAGGAGAATTTTTAAGATCTGCTCTCTTAGCAACTTCCAAATATGCACTGCAGTATTATTAACTGTAGTCACCGTGCTGTACATGACATCCTCAGGACTTGTAACTGTACATTTGTACTTTTTAACTCCCTTCACCCATTTCACCCACCTCCCATCCCCCTGCCTCTGGCAGCTACCAATCCATTCTCTGTATCCATGAGCTCATTGTTCATTTGGGTTTTTTTAGGGAAAAATTAGGGAGACTGTCTCTCAAAACTGGCCTTTTGAGAGGCATGATCCGTATCTTTGTTGCATTAACTAGATAACAGATAAATTTCAAAGATCACCTTATATGTGATGATAAATATATATTATCTGTTTTAAGAAAACATTCATTTATTCTCTAAAATTTAGGTTATAAATGATGTCAAATAATTAAGGTAAAAGTTACATGGATAGGGGTGTAGATACTCATTCTCATTCCTTCTGCAGGATATTCCTACTTATTTTATCATAGATCATTCTTTGCTTACCCCAATTCAGATTATGATGAGGGCCAGTAGGAGCGAAAATATACTGAGCTCACACAGACTAATCAATACCTGAATATTGATACTGATCACTGGGCTGAAAACCAATTACATTGAATAAGTGATGTAAATAAGGTTGTATTAGTCCTTACAGATTTTCCCTACCGTAAAGTAGTGGTAACAACGGAACTATACATAAAAACATCCCATTTTTGTATTCCATTGGTGTGAAATGTCCAGATTTGGAATTTTTGAAGAAAAGAATTTATGGGCATTTTGGAGTATATGTCCCATTAGTTAATAGGGCAGTCATTGTAATTCCCAGGTGCTTTATTCAATGCAAAACATTTAATCTGTTGAAATAGATGAGATAGCATTATTATTTTTATTTCTTTTTAAGATTTTATTTTTCCTTTTTCTCCCCAAAGCCCCCTGGTACATAGTTGTGTATTTTTAGTTGTGGGTCCTTCTAGTTGTGGCATGTGGGACGCTGCCTCAGCGTGGCTTGATGAGTGGTGCCCTGTCCATGCCCAGGATTCGAACCGTCGAAACCTTGGGCCACCGAAGCAGAGCTCACGAACTTAACCACTTGGCCACCGGACTGGCCCCGAGGTAGCATTATCGAGGTCCGGAAAGATAATGATCTGGTATCTGAACAGTTTAGAACAATTATGCCTGATTTTTGAAACTTGGAAAAAATAAGTCCTTCCAGTGTCATTTGTGATCTAGACTTCAGCAAAATTATGTCTCAAATGTGCCTTCACGGACAAGTTCACTCATGTGGACTTATATGGGATAGGCTTTTTTAGGCAGTGAAATATTGCATAATAGTTTTTAAAATGAATGCATTTTTCAGGTGGACATTTTCAGTTTTCCTTCCAGACATTCCAGTCTGGCTAGAATTGCTGTGGTTATGTGGTGGTGTGTAGCAGGCCAGCTTCTAGGAATCTGGTACCTCACTTTCCCCTGTGAATGTATTGACATTGATTAGGCTATTGGTTTGGTTACTAGGGTCCATAAGAAATAGGTTTAATTGAAATAATTTTTAGTGAAATTCCCCTTTGAATATTGGCACTTCTTCCAGAATAGACATTTTTCTTCTTTCTAAATATTTTTTCTTTCTTTTTTTTCTTTTATAGTCTTTAGAAAAGGTTATTGGCCATTATTTTTCTGTGATAGGAACAAAAGAAGTAGCAGAAAGAGAAGGTAGATTTCAGTGAATAGTGTTTTTCTTCGAAAAAGATTCTCTAGATAAGTGTAGTCATCATATTTTCCTAACCAAAAATCAGTACATGAAGTGTTATATATTGTCTAATACAAATCTTATATTAGAACAGTACTGTACATCAAAACTGTGCAAAAATCCACAGTGTACTGCTTACTATACACAGAAGGAATGAATAAATTGATGGCATTTTCTTACAAACTTTCAATATGCTGTCATCTTGAGCAAGAAAGAGATGAGAAAGAGAAAAGAAATAATATTGATAGATATTGCACACTGATAGCCTCCATCTGAGTCACCTCTTTTCCTATAGAAAGAACTTTCATGAAAACTGCTGAGCATTGTGAGTTTGTATCAGCAAGAGTAACAATATTGGAATTTAAATAAGCATCTTTGCTAACTGGTGAATTGTGCCAGCAAGGAAGATTCTACTTAAGTACCTCTGATCTACTCATGAGTTGGATAATTTTTTGAAGGGCAGCAGAGGGGGGCAATGAAATCACAGTGGTATAGTTTGTGGTCAGTGTTGTTGAGGAGAGCAGTTCTGACCTACTTTGTCCTTCTTTTCTAATTTTAAATTTTGAATCTTGTTGGCAAGTATTAAATAAAAGGGTATTTGAGAATGGGATGTATAAGAAGTGGAACAATATTTATTCTTCATTTGAGACTGAATAAAACAGTATTTCTGGTTTTGGTAACACAGTTGAAAATGCACTTTGAAAATATTTTAAACTAATCAAATCTTTAAGCAAGATTTGCTGCCCTTTAAAAGTCCCTTCAGGGGCTGATCCCTTGGCTGAGTGGTAAAGTTCACATGCTTTGATTTGGCAGCCTGGAGTCACAGGTTCAGATCCCAGGCATGGACCTATATGTCACTCATCAAGCCATGCTGTGGCAGTGTCCCATATACAAAATACAGGAAGACTGGTACAGATGTTAGCTCAGAGACAGTCTCCCTTAAGCAAAAAGAGGAAAATTGGCAATGGTTGTTAGTTCAGGGCGAATCTTCCTCACCAAAAAAAAAGTCCTTTCAATGATTAATGGTTATTTATTCTAGTTTTTGAAACACAGTTTGATAAGTATCTCAAGGCTCAGACTAACCACATTTTTTATTTTCTTGATAGTAATTCTGAGTTTTGTTTTATGTGTTGCATTTCAGAATAGTTATATTTTTGCCTATCTTGGAGTATCTTTATATTTCCTAAAAAACAAAGAAAATAACTATGTAAGTAATATGTGTCAAATCCCAATGCAATGTACACTATCAGTATGAAAATCTCTCTATAAATAAAAGATTACCAAGCTTTAGCTGGTCCACTTATTTTGAGAAATCCTGCAAATAAATCTAAGTCTGGTGAAATAATTTATCTTCTCCTTGAAAGTCATTGCAATAAGATTTGATCTATGAAACAATTTTACTGTTTTCTTCCCCAAATTATGTGTACAGTTAAGAAATTACGACCAAGGCAATTAGGATTTTGCTGTTTTCATTAACTAAATTCTAGATGGCATACCCTATTTAACCTTTATGTAGGACAAAGATAAAATTTAGCAGAGGAGAAAATTTGAAGCTACTAATGATATTGTTCATCTTATGATTTGTAACAGAACAATAAGAATTAATTACGCCAAGAGAAAAATGGGCACAATTAAGGCTGGTGACAAAGTTGAATTTGCAGAATCAGAGAGTGATTCTGTGTCCTGCCATCTCTCTGCTCCATACCACTTCACTGCCCATCCCTCCAGCATCTTCTGGTTAGTGATCTAGAGAGAGCAGTAGAGGAAAGGTGGATCATGTACCTGCACTAAGCTGTCAGAGTTTGTAACCCACATTAGTAGGTTTGTGTCTAGACCAGTGGTTCTTAAATATTTTATGGTAATGAACCCATTTGAAAATCTGATGAAACCTGTAGACCTGGTCTCTAGAAAAATATACTCTTAACATTTTACAAACTTCTTTATGTCACCAGAATGCTAAACTGTGTGTGGACTCCAAATAAGAACCTCAGTGAGCTCCTTGAAGGTGAGGACTGAGTCTTAATCCTTTTTGACTCCCAAACAGTGCCTGCAAACATTGGGGACTCAATAGAGATTTGTTGGTTGTGTATATGTGACTACTTCTTTCTCCCTGGCTTCATGCCAATCACTTTGCTTAAGCTGTGACTGAATGTATTGATGCTATCTTTAGGGCATAACACCAGGAATTCTGACATAACAGGAAAAATTTTAAATTAAAAGGATTAGTTAGGCATTCATGACTTAGGTTGCTTATTTTCATTCCAGGTCATAGTATTTTTATCCTCTGCTAATCCCCATGTTTTCACAAATGCAGAATAGTGATTGCATGTTGTAGTGAAAAAATAATAAATGGGATACCAGCATTTTACAAAATATGTATATATTTTCCTCCTAGCAATGTTATTTTGAAGAAAAAAAAATATACTTTATATGGGGCAGAGTTAGCTACAAAGATTATAGCCAAGGGTTCCTAATGTCAAACCCAAGTAAGAGGTTAACATTTTAAAAGGACTAAGAGTGACACAATGAGAATTTCCTCTCAGGTATTTCACGTGTTCTTTCAGGTTTTTATTTGAACAAGTTGGTGGATGGACATGTTTTAAAATGACAGGTTGACGACTTGAGAAGAAACAGATTTCAGAGCTATTCATCAATGCAGAGTTAGGCAAGACATGTTTTCCCTCTGCTTATGACCTTTTCATTTAAGGGTAGTCCATTTTGAAAGGATATGTAGGATTAATTCAGTTTAATTAAAAAAATACTTGTGTAGTCCCACTTTAATTCAATACCTGCTCAGTGCAAATAACTTGGCTAAAAGTTGCATGTGCATTCCTACCTGTGGTAAGCAGAATAATGGTCCCCAAAGATGACCACATCCTAGTCTCCAGAACCTGTGAATATATGAGGCTACATGGCAAAGGGGAATTAAGATTGCAAATCACTTGACCTTAAAATAGGGGCAGTATCTTGGATTATCCAGGTAGACCCAATGAAATCACAAGGATCCTTACAGGTGGAAGAGGAAGGCAGAAGAAGAGAATCAGAAGGAGATATGACTGTGGAAGTAGGTCATGGTGATATGGTGAAAGAATGATGCAACCTGCCATTGCTGGCTTGAAAGATAGAGGAAGGGCTGGGGCTGGCCCAGTGGCGTAGTGGTTAAGTTTGCATGTTTGGATTCCAGGCATGGACCTACACACCGCTCATCAAGCCACACTGTGGCTGCATCCCATATACAAAGTAGAGGAAGAGTGGTACAGATGTTAGCTCAGGGGCCATCTTCCTCACAAAAAAAAAAAAAAAAAGAGGAAGAGGATCAAGAGCCAATGAATATGGGTAGCCTCTAGAAGCTGGAAAAGGTAATAAAATGGATTCTCTACTACAAACTCCAGAAGGGAACACAGCCTTGGCAACACTTCAGTTTTCACTGAGAGACTATCTTGGACATCTAACTTCCAGAACTCTAAGATACATTTGTGTTGTTTTAAGCCACTAAGTTTGTAGTAGTTTATGGTAGCAAATAGAAAACTAACACAACATACACACACACATGTGCACACACGCACGTGCACTCAAAAATAAAGATACCTTCATATAAACCTAGAACAGGGTTTCTCAACCTTGGCACTATTGACATTTTGGATCATATAATTATTGTGTATCTGTATGCAGGGGGAGAGAGGATAAGGGAAGAAATATCCTATATATTGTAGGACGTTTAGAAGCATCTCAGGCTGCTATTGATTGAATGTTTGTGTCCCCTCAAATACATATCTTGAAACCTAATGCCCAATGTGATGGTATTAAGAGGTGGGCCCTTTGGGAGTTTCTTGGAGTGGAGCCCTCAGGATTGGGATTAGTGCTCTTAGAAAAGAGACCCACAGAGATCCCTCCCACTTCCACCATATGGGATTGTAACAGTGACAAAATGGCCACCTAGGAAGTGAGTTTTCACCAGACACCCGATCTGCCCGTGCCATCATCTCGGCCTTCACACCCTCCAGAACCATGAGAAATAAACATTTGTTGTTTACAAATCACCCCATTTGTGATATTTTATGATAGCAGCCCAAATGGACTTAAAACTCTGCACTCCGCACAGTTGACACCAGGAGCGTTTGCTGGTTGTGACACCCCAAAATACCTCTGGATATTGCCAAATGTCTGCTGGGGTAAAAATCACCCCAGGTTGAAAACCACTGAACTAGTAGAAAAAGATGGACATGTGCTGTAATTTTCCTGTGAATGGCAGATTGTGACAAGCTCCATGAAAGTGTGGATCTCGTCTATCTTACTGCCCTATCCTTAGTGAATAGAAAAGGGTCTAGCATGTAATTGGGGCTAAAATAAATATTTAATAAATGATGGAATGAATTAGTGAAGTCCCTTAGGAGTACATGCTAGCCAATGACCAGATAAAATTCTTCTGAATTTTCTTTTCTCATTCAATAATGATTTGGGCTATTCCTCCCTTTGAAACTGGTTAAGACCAGTGTTCTCCTAAGTAGTTTCATGTGGCATAGGCATTGGGTTGTCCTCAGGTGACATCCAGCTCTGATGTTTATAAAGCATATGAACTTCGTTAAGTGTCTCCATATCTTTAAGACTCATTTTCATTCTCTGAGAAGTAGAAAATGATACCCAACTCTTTGGATTGCTGTGAAAATTTAAAAACCAATTAAGTGTATGAGAAATGTCTCCAGGTGTCTGATTCACAGCAGATATTCAATAGGTTTTACCATCCTTCTTTTTCCAGTGAACTAATAATGCACAGATAAATCCTTTCCTCTTCCTCTCTTTGAATTAGGATATAATTGAGAATGCTCTCATCAATTCCAAGTGATTTTTATTTAAGAATATAAATAACAAAGTTAATCTGTAAAATATTAACAAAATTAATTACTCTTCCTTCTTGTGGAGAAATTCCATTTGAAAAGATGTAATAAATCTAAACCAATGTTAAGGTTTTCAGCTACAATAATTGGAAAGAATTCTACATTTTTGGAAACTAATGACTAACCAAAATTAAGGAAAAGATACGGCGGCAGTCGTTTTTGCCTATTTGATCTCAGAGCCGTTCTCTGTACCTCTTTTGTTATGCTATGTGTCATGGAGTTGGCTGACTCCCACGAATGTGTTCCCAGACTGCCATGTTTTCTGGTTGGTGACAGGATTCACCCAGTGGGAGAAACTGGCAAGAGATGAGGGACCGGAGGAAGAGAGAAGTCAGGCTGTTTTCCCCTCTTGCATGGCCACACGCAGTGTCTCCTGCAAGGCTTTTCTCCTCCTTGGCTCCAGCTTCTGCTGGACGCCCATTCTCGCATTGGCACAGTGCACACTGGGTTGTCCCATGCTGTGTGTCTAGGTCCTCATCAACAGTGCTGACCTCTGGTAATGACACCTGCTTGTAGGGCTATTAGTGTCTGCTTGTTATGGATCTCTGAATTCCCTTACTTGCACATGCTTTGGCTTCTTAGCCCTTCATCGACTGTGTGAACAATCCCCTGTATTAAACCCCATTCTTTTGAGATACTTAGATTGGTTTCTATTTTCCTGACTGGATCCTGGCTGATAAAGATCTTTTTCTTAAAATTTCTAATGTTTTCTACTTGTAAATACTCTCAGGGGTATGTTTTAAGCTTTATATCTTCTATATAGGTAACCATTTTGTATAATGATAGTGACCTCTTTACATTCTGGGAAAATAATATATCTCATTCATGACTATAAACAGTAAATTTAAAAACAAATTTCAAAATTAATTACACATATATTGGCATCTCAGATTTACTAGACTAATTATCAGAAAGTAAGATAAATTAGAGAGAAAAGATAAAAGTATGCATAATTATTAAATGCTGGCATTTATGTGAGCCTTGGGCTTCTCTTTATTAGCTTTTTGGGTGCAATTATCATTAACATTTCAGTTGCATCTTTAATGAATATTAGAGCTACGAATACACACTGGCATGAGTGGAAACGGCAGTCTTTCATTATCCACACAGACTGCAACTTTAAGAAAAATAACTTAAAGAGAAGCTGTAGAGCTGCAGGGGTATATTTACCCTGGGAGCTTGGAGCTGTCCAGCAGTATTCTGGGCCTTGATTTTTACAGCTGCACCTGTGCCTTGTGGGGAAAGTAATGAAAAGCAATTTGGGACTTTTCTCCAGTAAACCAGTTACTGACATTGGACAGTAACTCTAGTGCAACCTAGGCATTTTCTTTAAGCAGTTGCTTTGTGTTCGGCTTTGTTCTAGGTGTTAGGAAAACGAAGGTCTACAAATAAGATTTAGCTTTTCCCTTCGAGGAACTTACAAACCAGTGGAGCAGTACTGACAGGAGGCAAATGAGTGCGCTAAAGTTAGATAGGGGCTAGGACAGATGTCCACACAGGGTACCTATGAAGGAAGCAGTCCTCTTTTTATGGAGGCTCGTAGCCAACTTTGAAGTAGTTGGTAGCTTGGAGAGGGGCCTAAGGTTTGACTACAAGGCAGGGAGTGATGGTTAGCTGTAGGAAAGTGCTTGGAAGGAACTGTTAGTGTGCATGATAAAGCATTCAGAGCTGAATGAGAAGCTACTTAAGACCCAGCAAGAGCTGAAGAAGCAGGTAGAAGTATGATCCCACATTGTCTTGTTCCATAAAGTGGAATGAGAGTTGGGGGAGCGGCGGTTTGGGAACAGGACCAGCTCTTCAGATGGGAGGAATGGCTCCTTTAGAACATCACTGTAAGACATCCTTTAGAAGTGGTGCTGACAAAGAAACGCTCAAACATGTCACTCCTGAGAGATCAAGATGCTTTTGGAGGTTGTTTGAGCGTGTGAGAAGCAATGGGACTCTTGGAGAGCAGATGTAGGAGGCTGTAATTGCTGGGTTCGACTGCTGACTGGAGTCACTCACTGCTGAAAGGAGCAGCTGCCGAGAGTTTAAGCAGGGAGTCCTGGGGAGCCACGGCTGGGAGCTTCCTCAGATTAAGAAGCTGCTACGGGAAGCGGCAGTTATGTGTGTCATTGTATGGAAACTTTAGAGTTATCCATCCAGTGCCACCATCTTCGCAGCTGGCACTTAAGTACCTCTGATCTACTCGTGAGTTGGAGAATTTTTTGAAGAGTGCAAGAGAGGGACAATAAAATCCAGGAGTTGTGTAGTTTGTGGTCAGTATTGTTGAGGAGCAGTTCTGTCCTACTTTGTCCTTGTCCTCAAGTTTTAAACATGTTGGCAAGTATTAAACAAAGGACATCTGAGAATGGGATGTATTAGGAACAGAACAATATCTATCATTCATTTTGAGCCTGAGTCAAACAGCATTTCTTTTTTTTGGTAAAACCCAGTTCAGTTGGAAGTGGTTGAAACACAGTCTTACATATATGAAGAAATGCTGAAAGATTGACAAAATTGACTTGAGATTTTTAAATAACAAGTTGCTTCAAACTTTGACCCAGGCTTCTTTGGCTGATGTGGAGCAACTTTTTGTTGTTTATTGAGGAACATTTTTACCCTAAAGAATATCTCTTATACTGGTCCAAACAAGGTGACGTGACTTTAAATTGAGGAATGCTTTAACCATAAAACCCATGAGTATAGGTAAAATTTATACCTTTTAATATTTTTCCCCTGGGAAGAGTGACAATCATTTTTACCCTGTTCTCAAAGTTCCTGACACTAATATAGGTTAAGACATTTGCATTAAGACACCAGAAAAGAAGTTCAACCTATGGAGAACTTGGTAACCTCTGGAAAAATTTTATCCACAAAAGGCACTTTTGTTTAACTGATGAATTTATATGATCATCCTCTTGGACGCTATCTAGCATTACTCTGAAGCTGTCCTCTTGAAATGTGTGGAATGATATACCTTGGTGCGTTAGTGACTGAATTTATATCCTTTTGGACCAGCATAGGCTCAGTTAAAAGGGAGAAATAGAAGCAGAATAACAGACTTTTTATTTTTGATTTGGGTGGAACAAAATTACAGTGTAAGAATGTGAGAAAGAAAATCCAGTTGGAAAACTATTGTGATGGTCCACACTTTGATGAGGCTCTGAAGACCAGTGTGGATATCGTGGAAATGGAAGGAAGACTGCGGAGGTAGAGATATTTAACTTGTGAATGTGAACACTTGAATTTTTAAATTATAATATATCTAGTAATACTTCTGTTTTGTTTAAACCTTATAATGTTGCTGATTTCTTCAAAATCACTTCTCTGAGAAAAATTCCATGTGGATTAAGCCACAAGGGAGTCCGTTAACCTGGCTTAATAGATACTTCATTGCCATGGGTTTTAATCGACAAACTTGACCTTCAATCTTCGCCTGTTATGCAATCTGTTCTGAGCAAACAATGAAATGAAGTGAATCAGGCTTTGAGTATATTAGTGAATTGGGGTTTGAGTGACCAAGAATGAAATGTCAGAATAACAACACAAAAGAGAAGATTCAATTTTTAAGATTCGGCATACTCAAATTTTTTCTTTCTAGGTGCAGCATGCCATATTCTCTTTTAAAAGGAGCTTTTTTAATAGAAAAGCTATGTGTGTTTTTTCAAAGGAACATAAATTTACCCTTGAAGTTCCTGACCTTCTAAAGACTCCTGGAAATAGTCACTTTAAGTCTGCTCTGGACAAATAAAAATTGCTCTCAAAGGTATTTATTTAGCTAATGAAGATGCCTTGCAGAGCATTTGAACAATTATTTGAAGGCAGAAAACAGTCCATAGCTCATCCATCTCTTGTGGAGAGTTGTCGGCTTGCATACCTTGGAGTGTTTTTTCCCGTCTCCAAAGGAGACGCTGCCCCACTTTCTGAGACTTGGCATGTGGCTGAGATTACTGCGAGGCTTTTGAGCTTGCAGTTCACACGGCCCACTTGTCTTTGACAGTATGATATGTTCCTCTTTTAACTTCGCAGTACACAGCAGTGAGGTCTCCCTTTAAAGGCAGCCTAACTCAATCTGTGCTTTCTGAAGTGTGGTTTGTTATCCACTTTGGCTGCTGCCAAAATATGATATGACTTACTTTTTGTATTTGCATGTAGTTAGAAAATTGGTGTGGCCTTATCAAGATCGAAAGGAGGAAATGTATGAATCCTCGGACCCTTTGAATTCACAGGAACTTCTTGGAACATACTTAAGGCTTAAAATATGGAGTTAATCAAACAGGAGGAGCTATATACTTCAGAAGCAAAATTATCTCCTGTTTAGTTCCTTCGAGATGGGTGAAGGCGTCAGACTTCCGTTTCGTCACCACTGGAAAGAATAGGAGTTATTCGTTATACTTACTATTAAAATGTGATATTACTGTTCAAAGGTAACTAAATATCCCAGTTTGATTTAATGTGCTCCATAACTTTTCAGTTCTCTCCTTGTCCAACTGCGGTCCTTAACATTCCATATGATGATCATAAAGTGACAGTTATGAGTAGCCATAGGCTCCAAGCGCTGTGAAGTGCCCTCTGCCAAACGTGGCCTCTATCCTCTCTGACTACTACATAAAACCAAGAACACTGACACGGCGAGAGGTATAGAGGGCATATGCATACACATGAAATACCAAGAAGAAAATGTGACACCAGCCTCTACCTTTCTCTGTTTCCCGGACTCCTGTGGTCAATCAAATAATCAAAAATTGCCTGTCACAGACAGCTCCATGGAACCCATTAGCTTGAGCTCAGAGTGAAAACATTGCATATGGCTGAATAAAACACTAGGCTTGTCATTTGGCTTACGGCCCTGCGTCACTTAACGATGGAGATCTGTTCTGAGAAATGCGTTGTTGGGCGATTTCATCATTGTGCAAACATCATAGAGTGTCGCCACACAAACCTAGGTGGTATAGCCTACTACGCACCTAGGCTGTATGGTACCAATCTTACGGGACCACCATCATATATGTGGTCCGTCGTTGACCTAAATTTCATTATGCAGTGCATGACTGTAGTCTAATGACTAGAATACTGTATCTTTGGGATTGGAAAGTCTCTGGGTTTTGGTATTTTGGCCTGATGATTCTACGTGTATTCTTTACATTTTCAGTGTTTCATGATGAATGGGTACTTTTTAAGGATCTCAATGCCACCTGGCACTTCACCACCCAATTGGCTGTTGCTTACCATCCTGACAGTTAGCAAGGAAGAATGTAAGGCACTTTGTTTCTAATCAGACTCATTATCTTTTCACTTTGTACTTCATTTGATTTTTAAAATTACAAAATTAATAGAGACGGGCACATCAAATGAATAGACTTTTATGTGGGTGGTTAGTGTTTGAAGCACTCTCTCTAAGGCAGCAGTGCAGGTGGAATGGCAAGCAGTCCCCTCACAGCCTGCTCCCGCAAGGCAGCAGTCCTTCCGCCTCCCTCTTCTGTCTTTGCCCGCCCCTACCCTACGGGAACACTGAACATTCTGCTGCCCCCTTAAAGAATCCTCGTGTTTCACACCTTGGCATTTTCTTCTTTCTTGAACCCTCTTCCTTCCCTCCAAGTGGAATTAATCAGCTCTTCTTTCAGTCCTTTTTGACCTTTTTCTGTCTTCAATCATAGTCCATCATTGGTTAATATATCTGTGTTTCTGGCTAAAATGTAAACCACATGAGGACAGGCATATGTTTTATTTATAATTCTCAATAAATATTTCTATATTGAATTAATCATGCTGCCATAACTGATATGAATCAACTACTAGAACCATGCTTTGTGGAGAAAATGACTTCTCTAGAATTTTGATGCCATTACAGGGGCTTATGCAGTGGAAAGAGGTAAAATGTTGCACTAAGAATGCCCTGAATGTGGGTCTTGGCTCTGCCACTTAGTAGCTGTGTGAACTCAGCATTGAGATACTGAACTCCTAGAATTACTTTAAGAATTAAAATACGAAATGTGTTAGGGCCAGTCCAGTGGCATAGTGATTAAGTTTGCATGCTCTGCTTCAGTGGCCCGGGGTTCACAGGCCTGGATTCCTGGCATAGATCTATGCACACTGCTCATCAAGCCATGCTGTGGTGGCATCAAGCATATCAAATGAAAGAAGATTGTCACAGATGTTAGCTTACTGACAATCTCCCTCAAGCAAAAAGAGGAAGATTGGTGACAAATGTCAGCTCAGAGCCAATCTTCATCACCCCCCCCCCAAAAAAAATGACATGTTAAGTACTGGACACAAAGTCAGTACTCAGTAAAGCACACTATTACTATTTGTAATGAAAGGCTTTTAAGAGATTTTTATATGTGTTTATAGTCAGTTGAAAAGGTCAGTGGTTTACTTCAACTCCTCAATTTCTCCTCTTCTTTGTCCCTCTACCTACTTATTTGATAGGTGTGTCAAATAGCATTATTATAAATATTAGCTGCCTGTTTCGGTAAGTTTCTACTTCTCTATTTCTTTCTTTTGGAGGGGGGATGACAGCACAACATAGAAAAATACATATGCCAAGGCATTTTTCAACTTTGTCATGACAAAAAGGCTTCTTGTCAAAGCTAAATGTGTTAAAATGCCACCCAGCCACTTTGTTTATTAGAAATAATGAGATTTTTGGCAACCTTTTTATTTTAGACCAATCATCTCCCAGCCTGACAAACAAAGCAATTTAAAAAAACTAGATTTCATTGTGTGGCCTCTAAATTTCATCACGACAGACTAATTACAGACCACATTGTTGGGAAAACTTTTGGTGTCAACTAAAGGAAGAAAAAAAGACTTAATAGCAACCGAAAAGACTTTTATATACAAAATGGTAGTCATTACCAATAGTTAAAATAAGAACACAAGAGCAAATAAATCCACCAGTTAAAATAGGTAATAATAGGCACTGATTTCATAGTAAAATGATGGCAGCATGGGTCTTTATGTGGAACTACTCAAAAAGGAAAGCAAAATTGTTTCCTTACTTTTTGATATTATGACATAAATAAGAAATAAAGAGAAAGACAGTGATAGTAAAAGAGGGGGTGGGGGGCTACATTGACTGAGGTCATTCCCAGCTCCTACCTCCCATCAGGAGGCCATGCAAAGAAAGAACTGTATCTTTCCACAGGACCGAACACTGTAGTGCTGTAGGGCTTGGATGCTTGTGTAAAGCCATGGGAAGAATAAGCTAACACCCATATATTTCTATAGGAAAGCCTGAGGGGGCCTACGTGTCATTGTAAACTGGAGTGGCGGCACCAAGTGATAGCACCAAACTTAAAATCATATGAGAGGTGGAATGAGCAGGTGAATGGTAATTGAGCATGTGGTTTGCATTGCCTGGACCTGGACCATATCAACAGCAGTTGTCCCACTGTCCCGACAAGTTAATAGTGGAGAAAGGGGCACAAGACCGCAGTACGGTGTTGTACGAGCACATGTTTACTTAGTAGATAAAGATTCTGCACCTCTATAGTTCATTTTTCATGAATTTCCAAAAGTTCTGACTCAAGGGGAAAATCTGTGTGCCTGTTTCTATTTGCTTGGTTTAGTTTCTTTTTTTGGTTAAGCTGTCAGATTTTCTTATAAATATTATTTTTCAGTTCTCATGTCTTCTGAGAGGTAGCCTAAAGAGATGTTATGACTTTGTTGGCATACTCTGGAAATCCACGAGCAAGTGGTATTTCCGGTTAATTTATCCGTTCATAGCAACAAGGTTGTGCCTCATTTACCTCTTCTATGAAATACAGGTGGAAGAAAATATGAAGAGAAGAAAAAACAAAAAGGATAAGGTTGATCGTGCATTAATGTAACAAATCACCTAAATGTTGATTGTTGAAGTAAAGGATGGATGAAGTCTGTCTATTGCAAGACTAGCCCCGGGGTCCTGTGTTCATGCGTGCCCTGCCAGTGTCTTCTTAGAGACACAGATATGGTGTGGGTTGGTGCAGAAAGAGTTAATTCTCACTCAAGTTTGGTGTCTCAGAATCATATCCTAGGTTGACCATGAGCTCTGGCCTCAAGGGCCAGAAATATCTCACAATCTTCTCAGATTGTCGAAATTAGAATGTCTTTGTTTTAAATCTAGCATTTGTTATGCTAATGGGAAAGGATGTTGGTATTGTGATCAACTCTTCACAGAGAAGCTTATCCCACTGAGTGATTAGAGACATGCTGGGAAAAATATTGTTTGTCTTATATACACCAAGGGGTATACTTAGTTATCAGTGTTTTGTGGGGTTTTTCTTTTCTTCAGAAGAAACACTTTGTGTTAGTAGAGTTTGCAACCATGTGTTAATGACTAAAATAATGAAATTCAGGAATGGCAGCTCTATTATTTTTTCCTTTGTGTGTGTATGCCATCCATTTCTTTGTTACAGAAGATTAGAAAGTGCTGAACAACTAGAAAGAAAATAATTAGAAATAAAATCAGGGTAAAATGAATAGAAAAAAATTCTAATCAGTTGATAGAGCCATGTCATTTGGCATTGGGTCTTCTTTCAGTTTTCACATATTGTCTCATCCTTCAAAATCTAATCTCTAAGACTGAAGAAATCCAAAAATAAAAACAACATGGAAATATCACACAAAAAATATATGAGTTTAGAAGTGAAATCATGCAGGCTTCTGTTCTTGTCTATTCTAAACAAGAGTGGAAAATGTAATGTAGAAAAGGAGTGCTTCTAAATTTTAGTAAATATATACAGCTAGAAGTAGATGAATTTAGGGTCTAGCATTTTCCTTTAAACCCATTGAGACTGAGAAAGATTTCCTGCAGAGAATTGCACTGAAGCACATGTAGCAGACAATTATAATTAGTGCTAAACCTATAGCAGAGAAAAGAGAAAATTTTTTTAAAGAGTGAAATTGGGAATTATTACAAAGTATATGAAAATATTCAATCTAGTAGTAAATTTATATATGTGTATATGTGTAAATATACACACACGCACACATCCTCATATATAAAAATCACAGTCTGTTTATTAATAAAGACATTGGAGGGTGTATTGGAGAAGTATGGTAGAATACAGCATTTCTTAAAGTTTGTTCTTTGGAATAATAGTTGCAAAAAATGATCTACAATAAAAGGTCTCATATAAGTTTAAAAACTGTGAATGCTATACTCCCCTCTAAAACATACACATAGTAAAGTTACATAGGATTCTCTAAGAGCAGTTTTTTATCATAGAATCTGTGATAGTCAGAATAGTGGCTGCCGGAGATGACCAGTTCTTAATCCGTGGAACCTGTGAATATATTATCTTAGGTGGCAAAAGGGAATTAAGGTTGCTTATCAGCTGAGTTTAAAATATAGAGATTATCCTGGATTGTGTAGGTAGGCCCAATGTGATCACTAGGCTCTATAAGTGGAAGAGAAAGACAGAAAGACAGAAAAAGAGGCCAGAATGATGTGATGTGAGAAGGACATTGAAATCTGCCTGTTTATTTGGGGAAACATTAATATAGTAGAAAGGGACTAAAGAGACAAAGATCCTAATTCCAAATTTGCTACTAAATGCCCATATAACCTTGGCTACCTAATCTTGCATTTCTTGGCCTTAATTTCTTCAGGTAGCCATGTCCCAGGATCAGCCCCTGCTGTCTTGAGGCTTAGAGCCCATTCCTTAGCTTTCTTCGCGCCTAGGGCTAAAAGTATTTTGCATCCATCATCTTATTTGCATCATTTGGAACAATGCCCTGAGGACCAATGACTGGGTACCATTATTCTCATTTTACAAATATGAAATTTGACGTGCAGGGAAGTTGAGTTTCTGGCTGCAGATCAAAGAGATAGTGAGTAGCAGAGCTAGGTCTTAGACAGGTGTCACCTGCCTCCTGACCAGAGCTCTTTGCGCTGTCCTCCATTTAGTCAGAGGTTAATAAACATGGCAATACAGAATTCTTACAGAATGCTTTATTTTCTGTACCAATCTAGTCACTGATAAGATTAATATATTCCCAGTCAATATATTCTTTAATCAAATACATTGAAGAAATGTCAAGATTAATATATTCCCAGTCAATATATTCTTTAATCAAATACATTGAAGAAATGTCATTGGCTAGCATGATATTGTCTTTGTAAAATGTTTGATATATTTACATCAGGAGAACGATTTCAATAAAAGAAACACAGTACAACCATATTTCTCTTACTTGGGTGGTGCTAATGCTTGGATATATTTTTCCAAGCACTACCGGAAACTTTGGATAAAAGCCAAGAGTCTAGACTAGCCTTAGACATGGTCACTTAACCTATTCTAGAAGCTGAGGATTTTGCCAGAAAAACTGAATGTAACTTGGAATGTAATTTTACTTATTAGTTGACTGGAATAGTAGGCAGAGCTGTAAAACGGAAATAGAATGGATTTTCGAGTCAAATTACCTGGACTTCAATTCCTGCTTTACCACGATTAGCATCGTTACCTTCAGTGAACAATTTCAAGTTAAATAATCAGTGTCACTTTAATCATCTGGAAAATGAGGATAATCAGGCCTGTCTTAGAGGGTTCTCGCCACCTAATAGGTATCCAAGTATTTCCTGTCATTACCCACACACCTCTAACACTGTTTTGGACTAAGAGCCTTTCCAAAGTATTTTGGGACTTAAATGTTCACACTTCGTTTGTGGGTGTTCCTTCGCCTCTTGTCCACTGGATTCTAAGTGTCTTAAAGCTTGGGATGATGTCTTATTTAAAGTTTATCATCAGCATCAAGCATGTGGTCTGGCCTCCAATAGACGCTTGTTAAATATTTGTTGAATGATTGAGAATCTTCACTGAATATTACTTGACTGACATAATGCCTGACTTTGTAGAGTTACTTTCAAAAATCAGTCATATGGGAAAAAACTTTTTTAAAAAAACAAGATGCACTGTCCTCATCAATCTGTCGATTTTAGTTTTAATTTCTTCCTTTCTTTCTGTAAGCGTCTAGTCAGATGATAGATGTGATTGAAACTGTAGCATGTTTAAGTAAATCTCTATACTATTTATGGAGTCTATGCATAACTACAATTGGTGACTTTGATTAAACATGTTTAATATATCTGATGTAATATTTGCTGTCTTTTTGTAGTTAATAAATCTTTCAAACACCTCCTCAATATTAATATATTGATTCAGTATTCATAATGTTTGTGAAGCCTAATTTATTTTCCAAATCTGGTCAAGAAAGACTTACGTTTGGAACCAACAAGATAAATCTTACACAGATTTGTGTAAAGTGGAACAAAATAAATATTCAGAAGACTTCTAAAATCACATGAAAAGCCCTTTCCAGTTAAAACTGACAATTCATTACTCTTTTAAATTGTGGGTACTTGAGTGGGATGTCAGTTTTGCTTATAAAATTAACTCACCAGTGCCAGCCACTGTTATCATCTTGTCCTAGCTCAGAACAAAAAGAGGCAGACAGAGGAATTTCTCTTGAATTTAGAAGTGGTTTGGTGAGATTAATCAAACAATAACAAAGCAATCATGCTCAACAACGACAAAGAACATAAAAAGGGTATGTTTTATTTCGGGATATATCCTCAAAGAAGTATAAAATTGAATTTTCAGAATTGTGTCCAGTTTCTCTACACTCTTTTATTCCAGTCCTATTTTGCCTGATTTGTGGAATACTTTATGAGAGGAAAACCTCCAGCCATTTCAACGGACTCCTGCCCGTATGCCTAGCTCCACGGCAGCATGAAGCAATGCCATCTCGAAGATGTGCTCTCCGTAAATTGACCATTGCTACTTTCATCTTTAGGATTGTGCCCACGAGCACTGCAGCAAAGACTTAATTGTTTTGAAAGCCTCACAAGCAATCCAAAGGACATTCTCCACGTATCTCAGCAGCAAGAGTCCATAAACTTCAATTAATACTATTGGGAGTTCCATGGCTAAAACTTGAGTGTTTTCAAATGATTTTCCCTTTGCCAAAGTGTTAAACTGTACACTATTTTAAAAATATGTATGTATTTAAGAGATAAAGGAAGATAAGTTAGCTCATTTTCTTAGAATTGAGAAAAGAAAGGAAATAGTCACAAAATTTTTTAGTGTCTACTTTGGTAGCAAAAAATAGCACATGAATTACTTTGCAATAAGAGAGGTAATGATTTAGATGCTGCTCTGAGGGATTAATAACTGTGAGAATTGATTATATAGATTTAAAATGACAGATGTTATATATGGAAGAGGTTTCAGAAATCAACTATCTCAATTTATAGATAAGGCACTAAGCCCACTGGAGTTGAATGATTTTGGTAGCTCAGAGACAGTAAAAGAATAGGTCAAATAGACCTAAGTTTAAAATCTGTTTCTTGGGCCGGCCCCATGGCCAAGTGGTTAAGTTTGCACGCTCTGCTTCGGTGGCCCAGGGTTTCACCGGTTCAGATCCTGGGTGTGGACATGGCACCACTCATCAGGCCATATTGAGGTGGCGTCCCATATGCCACAACTAGAAGGACCCACAACTAAAAATGCAACTCTCTACTGGAGGAATTTGGAGAGAAAAAAAAAAAAAAAGAAAAGAAAAAAGACAAACAATGAAATCTGTTTCTTTCCCTTTTTTTGGAGGACCCCTCAGAACCTCCTTTCTTTAACCTTTGTAGGTAAGTTATCTACCTTCTAAGGATGTTCTATGGGTATTGAAGTCTTTAAGACACTTAAGCATATGGCTGGGTTCCTGTGACACATAAGTGTTCAACTCATGTTGGTTCCTCTGCCTTTCTGCTCTTCTCTTTGTCTGGAGTTCTTTCAACTATAGCACATTTGCTAGAATTGGTTCAGTGTTTGGATTAAACATTGTCATAATTCAGACTTGTAATTGTGGCTAAATTGGAAATGTTTGCATCAAACTAGGATGAAAGCTGTGCTGGAGAAGATTCAAAGGCATGTTGTATAGAAGAGACCCAGTGACTATCTCATATGGACTTAACTGGTGTCTTTTTCAAATTCTTCTTCTGATAATTTTCCATTTGTTCCAAAGCAATTATTTGATATTTCTAACAATGGTTAATTCAATGTTTTGGCCAATTGTATTACCACATTAAATTGGAGTCAATAAATGCCATATAGTTTCTAGATAACTACAATGGAGATATAGTAATGTAAACGGACACCAGACCTGGAAATTACTTTTAAATCTTTATGAAAGTGCTCTTTTTGGGCCATATGTTTAATCTGCATTAAATTTGAAGTGGTGTATTCTCTTATAAATGTTGATCATCACTTTTAGTTTAAACTTTTTCGAATAAAGTCAAGTACAGATAGAGAGTAAAAGGAATGACTATGACAGAGCCAAAACAAAATGATTGATCTAGAATGTCTTTCCCTAGAGCCAACTGGAGTTAACCAGTAGGCTGGTGCCAGTAGCAATTAAAGCAAGAAAATTCCAGAGGTGAAAATAAAGAGTCAGTTTGCTTGCAGAAACAGGCAATTGTGTCAGGATTGGCTTATAGAAACTCTAGTTTAAACGTCTTCCCAGCCACCTTTAAAAGACAGACATGCCTTCTCTTCTTAAGAAGAGACTGCTAGTCTTACCAAGTCCTATATTGGACGAGATATAGAGATAGATTTGAATGGCAGTGTTCAAAAGTTTAAGGAACATTGCTTCTACATTAAGTTTATATTACTTTATCAGACTTTGTGTCTCTACCATGGCGATGGTATTATCTTTCATTTAAGTATGATATTGTTGTGTAGTATCATAAAGCAAACTTGATTATTTTTTGGAGATCATACCATGAATATCAAACGATTCTGTCCAGTTATGTAGAATTGGCACATAACAGTTATTAATCATGCTGTTTTATAATTTATAATAAAGCTTCTCATTAATAATATAAATTAATTTTAGTAAGTAGGATCTATTTGAAGTCCTGCCCAAGACCCCTCTTTTTCCCTTACTGTGATGCTGATAGATGCAGTTGCTCTCCTTAGCAATGGCAGCACAACTGCTTTTGTTCCCTGAGGCACTACTTCATACTGGATTTCATTTTGGCTAGATAAAAGATAGACTAAAGGATTTTAGTGTGACACATAGCAGAGTGATGACATGGAGTCATCACAAGCTCTTCTACCATGGAAATAGGGAAGCAAAGTAATGAAGCAATTGTCATTAATTGAACTACTAAGACTGATACAAAGTATGAGACCAGAAGTCTGTTTCTGCACACTAACATTAAGGTCAGTAAACAATAGCATGCGTACTGTATATCTTCCTGATTAATGGAAAGTAAAATAATTATAATTGTATATATATATATATAATATCCCTGAAAGAAAGAAAGAAACTATATAATGGAAATGTATTTGGACACATACCAAAATCCATAGATGATCACTTTTGTCACATGATTAAATACATCACCTTAGTCATGGAACTTCCAGGACATCTCTAGATGAAAGATTGAGGTCACAATGGTGCTCTTTGACTGATTTAAAGCTAACAATATCTGACATATTAAATATCTTAGTTGAAATGCTATCATTATATAAAAATCTTTTGTCAAGTTTGGTTAATATTTTATAGAGTGAAGTGCATAGAAATAGCATTGAAAATAAAATTCCTGCTTTAATTTTGCTGGAGAGCAGAAGAATATTAAGCTGAATAAAATATATTTCTTATCCAGTAAACATACTAAAGATATGAGCTGACATGAAAAACGTGGCTGGATATCATCACAGTGGTATCAAAAGTCAGCAGCGCTTGTACTTGTGTCCAGAGGTGAATGTGGGCTTGCGAATAGTACCGTGAAGGCTTGGCTTAGTTTTCTGATCTTTCAACTATGGTGTCTGGAGGCTTACACATTTTGGATCACATTTCTTCATTTTTATTTGATCTAAAAATCCCTATGCTTAACAGAACTAAATTTCATAGATAGATACAAACTAAAAATGGGAAATTAATAAAAGAGGATTCATCATAGCGTTTTAATAATTTGTTAGTATATCCTAGCCTCAAATAATTTTCCCTGTTCCAATAACATAGCTAATAAGTTATTATCACAAGAACACATGAAAATATAATCTACAAATGAAGCTCACCCAGAAAAAGTAATAACTTTCTATAATTTTATATATGTTTGAAAGTATATTTTAGAATTAGCAATAACATCTTATGGCCATATTGTCTTATATACCGAAGAAATTTATTTCTTAAAATAATTTACAAATTGTGTATTCTCTAGTAGAGCAGTTAGTGAATATTTTAAAAATTATCACAACGTGATGATGACCTTACCAATGTTGGGTTAGAGCATGAAAAGGAAAAATGTGTTCAGTTCTGAAGTGACAGATTTATCTTTGAGGCAAAAATAACAGGTTGTAACGTGTTTAGGTCAAATGTGAATTGAAAAATTGGGTAGATCCTGGATGGCACTAAATTTCTGAGCATAAATTCAACAGGATGTGACCAAGCAAATCATCCCATAGAGCATAGCTGCTTCAAATGCAGTAGCTATAATAGGTTTTAATTCTTCATAAGAATGAATGATTTTGAGTATCTTGTGAATTAGAATCAACCAAAATATATTAAGGAGTAATCCATACGAGGAAGTTCTTCAACTGCTGTTAATTTCTAGCTTTTTTTGGGGGGGGGGCATTAAAAATGCATAAACTGACAAATGTCCTTGTATTAAACAGCCTTAATGAATGCATATCTTTGAATTCTTCAGAAAGCGTCAAATTTAAAAGCACACCAATCACACACTGCACTCGTATTTTATCATCTAGTAAATAAGTCCTGGGACAACGGGCTCTGGGGCTATGATATCCAGTCTCGTCATTACCCTCGGATCCTTAAACTTCTGCGAACCTCTAGGCCTGCCTCTTTCAATTTCTAAGTCTGTGAAATAGGAGTAAGGCCTTTCCCTCCTTACTTTCCCTGGACATGCAATTAATAATATAAATATTTATGATTTTTGAAGAAAAATAAACATTGTGTTCATTATATTTTGTGATATTATGGTTAAAAATCAAATATAAGATGTTTATATCTCATTTCCAGTAAGAGGGTCTTTGAAAAGACACTTGTCCAGTACTACAATGTCCCAGAGTGGTTAGGAGGCCACTCCAGCCCCAGGGTCCCATCTTGATGGATCTTTCATCTTCTGTAAGCCAGTTGCCGACACTATAAACCAATGAAATTGATTGTTTATTCAACAGTAGTGAATTAGTTTGTACCATATGTAGTGTAGGGATTCAGCAGTGTACAAGATAGCCCCCAGAGGCTGCTCTCAGGGAGCTTACATTCTAGTGAAGGGAGATGCATAGTAAATAAGAAATGTGTCAAGTAGTAATAATAGTATCAAAATATCAGAAGTAGTTAATAATGGTACCCACTCTTATTATCAGTAGCAGTAGCAGTAGAAGCAGTAGTAGTAGCAATGATAGGCTGTTAAGGAAATAAATAAGAAGGTTATTCCTTATTTTTGGGTCATTTTGTTTCTACTCACTATGTCTCAAATTTGAACCTCATTTTCAAACTTCATTGTGCATTGATAAAATGCTTTGGATAATTCCGTATTGCTCCTCCCTTGATACCTCAGTAAATGCAGATCACAAAACCAAGATCACTGTCATCATCGGATGATTTTAGTCTGGAAATAATGAGCTTTAAAGTCATATAGATCCATGTTCAAATCATTACTTACATATTATATGAAGATTAAATAGGAACAATTTTAAACACGTTAACACTGCTTAGCTATGATGATGGTGACGGTGATTATTTTCTCTCTCTATTCTCTATTTTCTGCCTAACCACGATGATAGCCTAGTAGCAAATCTTGTTTCTCTGTTTCAGAGTCTCTTCCCTTCAGTCTATCTTTCCCAGTACAATCAAATCAATATGAATTAAAACGTTTACATTTTGTGTGGAAAAATTCTGTACCTTTTGAGAGGTGAGTTGAGCAAATCAATGTGCTTTCCTTCTCTAGCTTCTGTAATTGTGGTTACAGCTTAAATCTTATGTTTCCTCTTAAAAGTTATTAAAACATGCAAACATTCTTTTCCCACGTTAATTGGAGCCCTGCCCTCATTTTCCAGTACATACTTGGCTACCCTGCAAGTTAAATAACTCTAATTATTAAGATTCCAAACATTACATGTATCAGTGAAGGCAATTAAGATGATTTGAATAGTATTAAATGAAAACGAACTATTTCTGTTTCAAAAACTAAATAAATATGCTCAGGGATTTTTACATTGTTAAATTGCCTCAGAAATAATTGGACAATTCAATATAATAAAGGGAATGCAATAAATAATTTTAATTCATAGCAATAAGTAATGTGCTTATTTGCATGACTGGGATAAAGAATGCATTGTGCAAATACTAAACAGAGACTAATAGGGGAAAGCATACATTATTGTACTTCTAAACCTCTAATTCGTAAGTTATGACACTTTGCTGTGATTCAGTTTGGCCTAACTCTACTGTAGCATCCCTTATAAGAGTTCTCAATCCCCTCCCATTTACCATGTGAGGGAATCCCCATATATCAGATCAAGGAAACTGCATAGGACTTTCCTTAAGCAGGATTTCACACTCAATGGCATACTGTATTGTTTGATTGGAAGTAGAGAAATGGAAAACTACATAAGCAGTCATTGCCTCGACGAGGGTATTTTGGTTGTATATAACTCCCACGTTTTCCTTCACTAAGCATGTTTTCTCTGTAGCCCTTTGGGAAGACCTCAAGTACTCCAAGAGCTATGCTATCAGAAAGACATAAGGAGAGCTGCAGGGCCGGGGGAGAATTAGCACCCATGAGAGGGGCCCCTGACCCATGGCACTGATAGTTTGGACACTTCCTGAAGGAAAACAGTAGTTCTTATTTAATGAGGTTTGGATGAGACTAAAAAGCAAATATGGAAAATTTCAGACAAACCTGCTATGAGAAGAAATGAAATGGTTTCCAGTCAGAATAGAGCAGTTCCTAACTATGAATAATATGACCTTGGATTAAAGACAGCCCAACACTAATCAAAAATTTTTCTACAGAAGAAGTGATTTCACATTTAATTAGAATAATAAATATTGGTTTTAATTTGGGTAAATGAGGCTATGTGCAGATCCTGTAATGGTGAAATGCAATTGTGTAACTTTTTAACCATTTCAAAGACGGAGATCTTAGTTAATTTTTGCCCTCAGCAGTTTCTTCCTTTCCATTGTGACAATACTCCAGCTCAAGGAATCTCTCAGCCTCAAATTTCTACCTTCTTTTTCCAACCTTCTTGCCCTGGTCTAGCACCCAAGAATCACTGTCTACTATTTGTCGATCTTGTCTGCAAGCCAGCCCCTGTAAATGGCCTTATTTGCGCTATCTTCCTATTCAGTCTGTCTTGGATCATCCTCCATAAGCTGAAATTCCGAGGTCAGTACTGATTCAGCATCGAACCCTCCCCCTTCCCAGGGTCTCAGTCTAAGGTCTACAGTCTGAACTCTTACATGGCTATGTAGTCAGTTCAGAAAGCAGTGACAAATAGCTTGGTTCAACTGGTCAGCAGACATCAATGCAGGAGACAAAGTTTCGATTTCTCAGTTTTCTGAAGGAGGTTACAAAAATGACTTCTTCCACCTGGAATTTTACCTTTCAGACATCATTTCCATGGTAGTGTTAGGCATATGTATGTAAAAGATTGATTTTTTTTTCACCCAAGCAGAACTTTTGGATCTCATATAGCAAGAAATCTGTTAAACTTTCAAAAGTTTATTTAAACGTTAAATGAAACAAACTGCAAAGCAGTTTTCTCATTTAAAAAAAATGTTGATTTTGATGTCTGTAAACATTTTATAAGATAAATCCTTCTTAAATGGAGAGGGTAAAAATACATTAAGGAGAGAAAGTGAAAATACACAGCCATACCACTGAGAAAGAACACGTTAGTGTCCCTGATGACTGATATTATAAACACCAGCCAGACTCACTTCAGAATGCCATTGAGTGCCTTTAGCCAGATTTGAGAAGAAAGATAAATTATGTACTGTTTACAGACTCTCAGTCATTCCTAGTTAATGAGCCTTCTTCCAGTATTAGCCATGGCGCACTAGTAACTGTGACATTTGAGGACTTAAAATTTATCAGTTCCTGCCACGCGATGTACCCCTAAGTCAGAACCTTATGTTGACCGTCTAGAGGAGCCAAAACTATTATCTTAAATTTTCCAAATTGTAAGTGATTTTCTTCCTCTGGGTTCACGAACATGCTGTGTTTCATCCTTCTTTAAAATTCAGTATAGAGCAAAATTGTTAGATGAATATACATTTAAACCTATAATTCTAGATTAGAATTCCTCAAATTTTTTGCAGGGATCTAATATTGTAGAGATTGACCAAATTTGGGGTAAAAAATTTAAAATCCCTAAAGTTTTTATGAACTTTTTAAGACTTTTATTGTAGAATTACTTTGGTTTTTATACCATTATCAAGTTTTCGCACTAAGCAGTAAATCTCTGTTTTAAAGTATGAGTTAATACCTTTAAGATTGTGGGGCTCATGCTCTTCTCTTCCTTTTGTATATGTATCAAGTGTAAACTTACAAGCTTTGTTTGTTTCCAGCCCTGACGAACACCTCTCAAACTAGGGTTATAAATATGGAAAGGATTTTAGATATTTCAGTCTAGTATTTCAGACTTCTCGTTTTGGAGGTGAAAAAGGTTACAACAAACAACTGAGGGATCTATCAAGGACAAGTAACTGGCTAGTTACGCAGCTGGGATCTGAGAGCTATCCTTTTTATTTTAACCCATGTCAAACATTGCCTTCTTGTCCTGGTTTATCTGATTTTTGTGTTATATTGAGTTTAGTCCTTAGTAGCACTCAGGTTGGGATGTGGGGGGAATCTGATGTTCTTGTGTTTACGCTTGTTTTCTTAAATGGAAAATAGGGGCAATACTTGGAGTTATAGAATGTATGTAGTGACATCTATACTTTAAATCTGAACAGAGAATACTCAGCAATTCTTTTATCAACTGAGAGATTAAAAAAGTGAATCAGTCCAGTATGGATCAGTGCAAATTACACTTGTAACATGGCATCAGAACACAGTTCTTAAAGACAAAGCATTTGGAGTCAGTTTGACCAACTCTGAATCCCAGTTTACTAGACTATGATCTTTGGCTAGTTACTTAATCTCTCCATGTTTCAATTTTCTTGTTTCTGAAATGGAGGTAATAATCCAAATTGATGATACAGAAATAAACCCTTATATTTATGATCAATTAATTTTTGACAAGAATGGCAAGATAATTCAGTAGAGAAACAATAGCCTTTCCAACAAACGGTCCTGGAACAAATGGATATCCACATGTAAAAGAAAGAAGTTGGATCCCTACCTCGGGTTATATAGAAAAAAAATTAACTCAAAATGGATTAAAAACTTGAAAGTAAGAGCTACAACTATGAAACTCCTACAAGAAAACAAAGGAGTAAGTCTTTAGGACCTTAGGTTAGGGAATGGTTTCTTAGATATGGCAACAAAAGACAAGCATCAAAGGAAAAAAATAGATAAATGGGACTTAATCAAAACTTAAAATATTTATGTTTCAGAGTCCCATCAAGAAAGTGAAACAATCACAGAATGAGAGAAAATATTTGCAAATTATGTATCAGATAAAACACTAGTATCTAAAACATATAAAGAAATCTTACAACTCAACAATAAAATGACAACCTAATTAGAAAATGGTGAAAGAATTTGAATAGATTTTTCTCCAAAGAAAATATGCAAATAGTCAATAAACACATAAAAATGTATTTAACATCATTCATCAATAGGAAAATGCAAATCAAAACCACAATATGATAGCACTTCGCACACACTAGGATGGCTATAACAAAAATGATGAACAATAACAAATATTGGCAAGGGTATGGAGAAATTGGAACCCTCATCCATTGCTGGTGGGAATGTAAAATGGTGTTGTGAAATGCTGTCATAAAAAACAGTGTGGTGGCCATACCTCAAAAATTAAACGGAGTTACCATATGACCCAGCAATTCTACTCCTAGAAATATATCCAATAGAACCGAAAACTTGTCCACATAAAAACTTGTACGTCAATGTTCTTAACAACATTATTGATAATGGCCAAAAGGTGAAAACAACCCAAATTTCCATTAGCTGATAAAATAGATAAATATGATAGATGCATACAATGGAATATTATTTGGCCACAAAAAGGAATAATCTAGTGACATGCTACAATATGGTTGAATCTTGAAATGTTATACCAAGTGAAAGAAGCCAGATACCAAAGACCACATAATTTATGATTTTGTGTATAGGAAATGTTTAGAATAGGCTGATCCATTAATTTGGAAAATAAATTAGTGGTTGCCAGGGGCTGGAAGAATTAGGGACTGGGAAGTAAATGCTAATGAGTATGTCATTTCTTTCTGGGGTGATGAAAATATGTTAAGAGTTGCAAAATTTTGTGAATATACAAAAACATCACTGAATTGTACACACAAAACAATGACTTTTGTGGTATTTAGATATATCTCAATAAAAAGGAAAAATAATAATCTACCTAAAAGAGTTGTTGAGGGAGTAAAATGAGATAATATATGAAAAGAGAAGTGTAGCTGCCCCTGAAACAGGAAGGGTTAATAATCACTGGAAAAAGCTTGCCAACAAACTGTGACCCAGAGGTGAGAAGGCCAGTTAGCCAATGACGGGTAAGACCCCCTGGGGGGGCAACCTAAGCCAGGCGGCGGCCGCCCGGGGGCACAGATGGAGAAACGATATCGATATCGGGAGCAAGAGGGACCGTTGCCTAAGAGACCTTGCCTGCTCTGAGATAAAAATATGGGAGCACAGCAACAACATGATAATATCAAAACAGAGGCCAAGGGAGGGCTCCTTGAGAAATCACTAAGAATTCTTGGCATTCGCTAATTACTTCATCCAGAACACCTGTGTATGTTTAACATCTGTAAGCTATGTATATATTGAAACACTGGTTATAATAAACTCAGAGTGGCCATCAGCCATCTCCGCATCTATCCTGATGTGTACATTGGATTGCGACACCGACAAGAAGCACCATACTTAGTAAATACTAAGCACTCATTAAGGTTAGATGATAGCGATGATGGCAGTAAAGACAAAAACTTGGACCAATTGAGGCACATAAGAAGGAAATGCATTAGGACCTAAACTAAAACTTATATCTATTACCCTCATCACTCCTACCCAAGGGCTTCCAAGATGTCCTACTGTGGGGACAATGGTAGTTAACACTAGAATCATGCTGTGGGTATGCCTGAAGACTATTTATAGACATTTCTTAATATATTTTAGTAAATCGTGTATGATCTCTTTCCTAATGTTTGTTATTTCTTTTTCTTTCTTTCTCTTCCTTCCTTCTTTTCTTTCTTTCTTTCTTGCTTGCTTGCTTGCTTTTCCTTTCTTTCTTTTTAAATAAAACTCATTAAAGGACTTCAGGTTTTATTAAGGAAAGATATTTGTCTTTGATAATTTAGCTAACTTTAGTAATCAGGATCCTCTAGTCCTGATTGAATGTTAAGCAGTATCCCAATAGTTACTTAATCCATTTGGTCTTATTTTCCTTATCTGGAAACTGGAGATAGTAACCCATACATCTAAGTGTTCTTTTAAGGGAAGTGAAATCATGCATTGAAAGCATTTAGTGTGGTGCTTGCTGCTTGGTAACTGCTCAATAAATGGAAATATTGTGCTTATTAATGGTTATCAATTCTAGAAGCATGTTTCAGAGAGTCTCTATTCTTGTTTGAATGTAGCTCCTCTTATTCATGAACTATTAAGGATGTGTTGTTTTGAAACTAATTGTAGGACTCAAGAAAATATCAAAAGATCTTGTGTTCTGAACTTCCTCTATTCCAAATTAGTTTCTTTTTCTTTTCAGAGATAGGTCAGAATTAAAAACAATGGAGTACTTTGGCTAACTTCTACTCTGGGAGAGTGGTAAAATGTAGAATAAATTATGGGACCATCAGGCTGTTGAGACCTGTGCTTGTTATTCTAAAGGCATGTAGGCAAACGTATGCCCTTTCAAAAGTTAGAGCGCCCTGGCTTTTTTTGGTACTGCCTAGAGTGGCCAGATTGCAGCAACAAAGGACATGTGAACAGGATTCCAGGTCAGTGAGCAGTTTGTAGAAATTCCACATGGAGAAGTTTTGTTTCCACCTGACTTTCCAAGAGAATGTATATTTCCTATCCTTAGGTAACAAAGAAAACGTGTAGAATGCAATATTGGGAAGCAAGAACCACAGGAGTAAGACAAACAAATGAACAAAAAAACTGTAATTAGGAAAAGAAAACCTGCTACAAGGGAAAGGACTAGATATTTGCTCCTTACGTTATGAGTGGGATGAAGAGTAAGGAAAAAGATTTGAACTGTAAAACGTTGTTAAGCTTTTAGACAAATAAGTCAATAATTTGCACCCCAAATGGCATCTTGTTCTTATCCCTGGTCAACATGGAATAACTTAGTGACAAGAGTAGTTGACACAGGCCCTCCTCTCTGCTCCTGTCCTCACCTGTTAGCACCTCTCTCTTCCCTGTTTCAGAAAACTAGTCAATGCAATAAATGTAGAAATAGAAATGTAATAAATACCTCTCAAATAATTTTCTATGTGATTTATGTTCACTGAAGGTATTTCTCTCTGTTTAAGGCAAGTTGGGGGATGGGTGAGTAATATAGCATGTGTAGTGTGCCTCCTACCACCTAGATTACCATTTCAGAAGCTAACTAATGCTTAAAAGGGAGGGTGAGTCTTCCACCCAACATGTCACTTACCTGATTAGATGTGAAGAGCTAAGGATTAACTTGTCTGTCCTGCCCTCAGTTCCAGCTTCCATCTCTCCCTTCCTTCCTTCGTTTGTTCCATAAGCCTTGAGGAAGCGCATACTCTGCAGAGGCCATTGTTGTATTATCTGAGGCCACAAAGACAAATAATCTAATACTCCAGGAGTGACCGGTCTCATGGAGTACCTGGTTTATTAACAAGAAAGAAAAATGCAATGTAAACTTTAGGTCTTACTGTTGTTAGATTATTGCTGCTAAAGTAAACAGTAAGATTTTCGTTTACTGTTCTTACTAGGGCATAACTCATAATCGCAATTCTCAAGGGAGAACATGTTTAGCAGGTTTTGAGTTCAGGAAACTTCCCTGACTAGTCTAAACCCTTTTGTTACAGTTTTCAACACCTTTTGTTCCTTTGTGTATAATTAGCAACTCCTTTGAAAGCTTGCAAACATTGGAGTTCAGGCTTGTCATAAGGACTATTAATGGCTGATAGTCTTTTCCCAGAAGTGCATAAGTGAAAAAGCTGTCGTCTTTTGATATAGAAACTTCACTGCAAGATTTAATTAACATTTTAAGTATAAATCTTTTCAACTAAGTCTTCTGCCTTCTTATTAAAAGCATTTCTATATCTTACTCATTTTACAGTATAAAGGGTATTTTTATGAAAAATATACCATAAATTTTCATGCTGAATGTAAAACTCATTTATTTTGTTATGAAAAATATCCAGGTAAACCCAGAACAGATAAAAATTTAAAAAGAAACATGCAGGATTTTACCAGATATTTGGATAAATCATAATAATGCTAATGTGTATAATCAAGGAAAAATAATTCCCTACAATACTGAGTACTTGCCTATTCTCTAGTGTTTCTGTGCATATTAAAAAATCATGTTCAGCATGATTAATTAATGGCTTGTGAACCATTTTCTAGGAAGTTTGGGATTTTATTGCCTATTTCAGCTTTTATATGTAAACTTCGTGTGTTTTTTATTCATCCAGATCCTCTTAACTATAGTCGCCTTGCTAGTTTTGAGTTTTACTACAGAAGTTTGAAAAAAAGAGCTAATGTGAAAAATTTTCCTTGTAATACAAAATCTAAGAAAAATCTAAACCAGTAGAAATCCTGCAAGAAACATTGATATGTGAGTCAGGTCTTCTGGGAGCATTGCAAGCTGGCATTCTGCCCACTTATGCAGGGTTTCTTAATTTGTTCTACTATAAAATAATGTGAGTGTTCTCCCCAGCCATAAGTACCTCACTGGTTTGAAATGCAGGAAATGTAATTAGACTTGAAGCTGAAAAGGAAGGTACCTTGGAGAGTCCTGGCTCTTATTAGCTTTAGAGCCAGGGACAAACAGATGCCACAGACTATTTGAGGACTGTTTCCTGGATGATGCTAATTGTTTACTGTGCTCATTATTCTGTGACATCCTTAGAATCACCCAGGTGGGGAGTTGTTAGATGAAAATTGCCAGTATCTGTGCTAAGACAAACTCACCCTTCCACAGTTTAACTCCATTTTCGCCAAGGCAGAGGGATTCAAAAGCCATTCTGAGGTTTATGAACAGAATAAAGAAAGCACTTGACACTGGTCTTAGCTTATAAAAGTGGGACCCTCGGTAAATTGTTTCACATTCTTTCACATTCCTGTTCAAATATATAGAGAAAAATGTTTACAGGAAGAAATAAGATCAAGGACAAACCCAGCCTTTTCCACACAAATTTATACCAACAACCAGGCAACTGCTTTGATTTATTGGATATAATTGCCTATTGACAGGTCTTCCAGTCTCATTCTGAACAAGCGTGAAATACACTTTTAAATTTAACTTTTCTTTGGTGTCCTTGCTTCATGGAAGTGGTGAGTGTCATCCGGTTTTCAATTTGCCACATGCCAAGTAAAGGTTTTTGCATATCATGGATGTAGAACAAGAAATTCAGTTTTCAAATTCTGTGATTTTAATCATTTGTTGATTTTTGTTGATTCATTTATCAAATCATCAAAGACAAAAGAAATGTTTTGTAAACTAAAGGATCAATGCACCGATATTTGAATGAGTCGTACATGCAGTGATCAGTTACAGTGTGAATTTAGACTGTGGGTGAGTTTGTATGTGGGATGTGGTCCAGTTACAATGAATAACAGATGACTTGCCGAAGAATGGAAATTCTTCGAACAATTTTTATACCCCTCTCCCAAGAAATGAGGCAAAATGTCACTTCTGAGCAAAAAGAAAGAGCTAACATCATAACAGCAAGATATAAGCTACTCACAACCCAAGGTGGAGGAAACAATAGGCAATTAAAGACAGTGTTAGGAAATATATTGAGTAAGGAGGGAAGGAATAGAGTTACTTTCAGTAGACTTTAAGAAGCACATGGAGAATTGGAGCCCCTTGATTTCATTGATTTGAGTAAAGCACAAAGACAGAATGGCATTATGGTTAAGGATACAAAAGAGTCATAACATCAAAGAGAGTAAAGAAAATAATTTTAATTAGGCTGTGGTTAACTCTTTTGTTTACTCTTTTCAGAAACTTTATCTTATTTAAGTCTGTTGTTTCTAAGAATAATAGCAATCAATTTGTGTTGTGTGTAATTGTCAAGTTGAGTCAATTTTAACTTTAGGAAAAATATCTTCTTTGTTTCACTGAAAACTATATTTCCGTGTAATTACCTGTAATTATCACTATGCTAGACAAACTGTATCTCTTCTGGGGAGTTTATCAACTGGTCAATTTCCTGTGTTGAATTATCTGTTTGTGATACAACTTCTAGCCGAACAAAAAGCTCAGTCCTTTGATTCTTCTATTTATTTTAACAAAAATTCCAAAATCAGCCAACATGACAGCACATCAACCAACAGTAGAAGTTTAATGTATGTAAAGATTATATAGTAAATCAGGTATTTCAATCTAGGGGAAGTCATCGAAGTCCTTTTATTATTGCATATAATGTATATCATCATAAAATCAAAGTGGCAGTTTTATGTTCTGAATGGAATATAATTGAGGAAATCTACTTCTGTAATGAATAAATCCTACAGTAGTGGTTGATGAGGTGAGTTAAGATGTGTGATTTACATTTGTTGAAGTAATGCTTTTTACACAGAAGAAACCAAGGCCCAGAAAGACTGACATTCCGAGCCCAAACAGCAATATGTTGAAATTATACTTTTTGAGTTCACGTCTATTGAGCTGAGTTAAACAGAAGTAAATATTGTGGCATTTAACAAATGGTTACAAAACATCCATTCAAGTACATGCCACATGCTAAATATTTTACATAAATTCTCTGAATCTTTACAACCCTGCAAAATGGGTGATATGGCTCTCGAATAGGATAACAGAGCTTCAGAAGGCAAAGGAAATTATCCGTAATCATATAGTTAGTAAATAGTAGCAAAAAGCAGTCATGTAACCTCCTCCACATCTAGATTGAGAACCACTGAAACTGAATCCTTGGGAAGAGCTCAACATACTTTTTTTTTGAGAAAGATGATTTTTTAGTATGTGGAGCTGATAACCTGTTTTCACGAGTACTGGGGGGTGAGAAAATGGGTACTAAAGATAGGTCCCTTGTAAGCCTTATTAAATTTCAGTGTCTGTTTAATTTTTAAGGAACTAAAAATTTTACACATTGTGTTTGCAGGAAAGTCGGCCATGAAAGATTCAGTGTTCTTATGGGAAACATTCTCTTCCTTAAATGAAAAAATAAATTCTCTGTTAACTGTCTTGAAAGGGCTTCTAATTGAGGAAGTCCGTTCTTCCCACAAAGCACGTGAGCAGTTCCCATTAATAATAAAGCCCTTAGGAGAAAACCAATTCCCTCGGATGCTATAAAATGCCCAAATAGGATGAAATCTTCTGCCAGGGTTTATACTGACTCTGAGTTTTGATATAAGCAACTCACTGTGCCTTCCACAGGACTTACGAAAATTTTATCAGCAGTTATATGACTTAGTGAACTAAACGGAAAGAAGCAAATGGGAAAGTCAACAGATTTAAATTGCACCCTCTAACTACAAAGCAGAGTTTGCCTCTGTTTATTTAGATGACGGTCCATCTTGGTGGCGTGCTTTAGGATCCAAGATCCTACGAAAGTGAGATAACAGCTCTCTTGAGTTCCACAGGAAGGCAACATGTTTGGAAGAGAATCTTCCCAAGCTCTGTGAATATGAAAACATCTGTCAGTTACAGATTAATTTTCTGCACAGATTTTCTACCTTTGGAAACATCTGCAGCTGAAATGTATTTCTCTAAAATGTAGATTACAGAGGTCAACTAGTTTATCAGCCATTCTAAGAACTGGCTGCGTTCTCTAGTACACAGATATAGCTGAAATAGCAAGATTAAGTACATACCCTTAAAACCACAGGCAAAAAGCAGTTGGGAGAAGGGGCAAGACTTTCAGAAAGAACATATACATTAGTACTAAAATAATTCAGTTGGGAACTCACTTGCGGTCTGCCACATTGTTTCAATAGAGGAAAGTCACAACGTTTATACCAATCTTCTTTCCCGCATACACTTTTATAGCAAAAATTTACTCTTCAAATTTAATAGTTGATAATCAAATGAAAATAAATTAAACAAACAAATGCACCTTGCAGAGTCTTTGTTTAAAATGATTTATTTTTTAAATGCACACGCACAATAACAAGTTAGGAAAATGTAAATCTCGAAATCTGTGTAAAGGCCTAATTGAAGTGAACCTTGCCAAACAATTAACACTTACGATTTACTTTAGACTAAGATTTAAGAGCCTTTAGAGAACTTGCCTGCGTGCACCAGAAGGGTTGGTGACGTCAAGGCCTGTAAGGAAGAAATTATCAATAATGTTCTTATTAAAAGTTGATTTTGCTGTGGAACCGATAGTCCCTCTACTAATCATCCACCTTCTTATCTCCTCATTTTTTTTATTCCTGTCTACATCAGATCCTTTTGTCCCAAACAAAAGCCTCTCATAAAACATCTGCATAACTGGGGATCCTGTTATCTATATAATTTTTAATAGAGAAATTTCTTTGAAGCTTGAAACATGCTAAACTGTAGGAAGGATGCTAATTGAACAGATCTCTCTTGATAATCCTTTATAGGTAAAATGTTTGAGTGAAATACCAAGGAAAGGTGAGAGCATAAAATAAATTTCTTATATAGAAGGACGCCACCCATCTTTCCCTATTCTGAATATTTGCCATTGTTGTTATATTTACTGGATATGTTGGCTTTCATTCTCACAGAACTCCAAGAAGTTTAATTTCAAGCTGGAAATCTAATCTAAATATTCATCAATATTAATAATTAAATAAATATTAATCCCCTCCACTATTTATTCTTTATTGTGGCAAGAAAAAGTGAGGTCTTAAGGAAAATGCTAGCAGCCATAAGCATAGAGCCTTTGTCCAAAGCTCTTAACCTTTTGTGAGGTGATGCCTTTTATGGGTAGGAAGAAGAAAAATATTTATCACACAGCCAGAATTGAAGGCAGTAGGTTATCTTGGTAGGAAGCTGCAAAATAATATTTTGCCAGCGGGTAAAAGAGTACTTTGAAAAGCTTCATTGAAACTATAAGGTTTTCTGTGTGTATCAAAGTGCCTGGAGCTTGTTTCAAAGGAGTTAAAAAAATGTTTGCAAGAAGAAAATTCATCTAGAACCAAAGGTTGTCTTAAATTTGAAGAGAGAACAACAGATGAAAAAAATCAACAAAGAATCTTTGTTCTGCCAACACTAGTTTGCATATATTCTTAAAGGATTAATTTGGGTAAGTAATTGGGACCATCATCATTTTTATCTCTAGAAATATACTTTTGAATGAATTAAAGTGATAATTTTATTAACCCTAGGAAGGTGATACAAAATGCACTTCAAAATGCAGCTGTTCTTTGAAATATGAAGAGGAAGTATATTTTATTAGGAAAGAAGATATCAATAAATAGATGAAAGATTGAGATAATCTGTATATAAAGTTGTTATTTTTTTTTTTATTGTGAAAACATATCCTAAAGTTTTCCACTTTGATACCTGGGGGTGTTTTGAAATATAAGACCTTAAATTTCTCTCCATTATGAAATCCTAATGTTTAACGTTTAAATGATATACTTCTAAAAATATTACTGGAAAGGAAATGGATTTTATATTATTAGTTCTCTTGGTAATCTTGAAATATTTCAAGACAAGGGATACTAGAGTTAACATATTTGGCTGCTAGAAAAGTTATATCTTCCTAAAGAACTTGTATGAAATCTTCAATTTCTGAAGCAAGTGCTGGAAACAACTTCACACTGAGGTGTACATTAGTCTATTTAATGTTTCTAAATTGGACCATCAGGAAAGAAAAGAGAATTTTATTCCTTTTATACTTGGTCTCTAAATAAAAGATTTTCAATTAGAAAAAATTCTGGTTTTATTCAATATTCCATCTGAAGATAGTGGGGAAATTATATAGCCCCAAGAAATGTTGGGAATGCCATGTTAAAAACTTGGCATTTCCAAGATTTTTGTGAAATCCTTTAGTAAAGACTGAGAAGTTATGTTAAGATATTTTCGTAGAGAAAAAAGTTCTTTATAACTTTTGATAAACTAGAACTCTTTTCGTGTTTAGAGATATTAATAAACTCTCGAGCAAGGGGGTTTGCTGTGTAATTATCATGGTGCAGTTGATAATAGTGTCAGCATAAGGGTCATCCATGTTTCCTTAAATGTCCCCTCTGGTTGATTGGCCTCACTAAAAATAGCTGGGCTGAGCTTACTTGGTGCTAAGCCTTGTCTTCTTGAAGGCACCTTTAGTCGAAAAATTTTCTTTTCTTAGATACTCAACTCCCTAAAGGCTGCCAACCTATTTCCTTTCAGTCGTCTTTTTATCCTGATGAATGTGGGTGGAGAGGGGTGTCTTTCATCCTCAATTTGGTCAACAGCCTCAATTTCAAAGCAATAAGAAAAAATAGATACCTCTCACCACTCATCATCCTTTACACATTTTTGTAACTTATTTGATGGCTAATAGATAGGATGTGCATATGTTATACTTGTTGGTGTTTTGAAGCTTTCAGTATTGTGTTCTAAATCTCATACATTGCTATCTGGTAACAGAGATAATTATTTCATTACCCAGATATATCTCTTATTAGAGGAATTCACTGATAGATATGATGATCTATTTTCCTTTTATTGTCCTCACACTAATATGTTTAAGAACAAGGTGACATATGGTCAAGCAACAAATATTTTAAATACTCATTGACTTCTTCAAGTTATTAACCCCTTGAATTGGTTCTTGGTGGTGATAACTGCAGTTAATTTTGTATCCTCTAAGATACTGTGCATTTCATGATTATTATCAGTAATATCTCATCATTTATAATGGTGACTAAGTGAATTCATTTACTTAAAACTGTATATTTTCATAATGGAAAATACTTTACTAAAGTAAAATGGTATAACTTGATTTTATAGTTACAAACATTGCTGTAGAGCAGAAACTTTCATAGTTGTCCCTGGACCAGCAGTATCAACATTACTGAGGACTTGTTAAACATGTAAATTTTCGGGCTCCACCCTAGACTATGAGTAAGAAGCTCAGGGTGGCCCCAGAAATTTGTTTTAACAAGCCCTCCAGGTGATACTAATTTATGCCAATGCCTAAGAACCACTGCTGAGAAGGATAATGAAAGCACTTTATCCAGAGATGGATAATCTTCACTAAACAACTTTATAAGAGAAGCAAATTTAAATTTATATGTTCCAATAATTTTTTAAAAGTTAAAGAATATATTGATTACTGCAGTTGGCCATAAGTGAATTGAGATTATTTATTGATTTAAAAATCACTCAGCTATTTCTTTACCCTCCACCCACCAAACAAGAATAAATAGTAAGAGGAGGCTTTTTCTAGTGTTTGAAATTAGTATCAGGAGAGGATGATTTTGGAGTCGTTCCTAATATGAGTTGGGTAGACCAAAACACAGTGAACAGTGAATTATTATCCTGACATCACTACATGAAGTCTAAATGAAGTTCAGGCCGTGACAGGCCATAGTATAATTGTGTTAGTCCTAAAGTTACGATATAAAACTTCAAAGACCACCTCCATCCAGGACTAAGGAGTCAGTCCTTGAGAGAGGGCAGCTCAACAGAATGTTCCCATTGGATATGGACTATCTGCAGTGGCAAAAAATCCCCCAAATAATTTTTTTCTTCGTATGTAACTAATGTGTATTATTGTAAAAAGTGTAAATATGAAACTAAAACCACAGACAATTCCACTCTTTTGTCTAGTCTACTTTCTGCATCATTAACAGTGAATTGTGTGCCCCCCAAAAAATAGGTTGTAGCCCTAATCCCCAGGAACTTCAGAATGTGACTATAGCTGGAGATAGGGTCTTTAAAGAGGTAATTAAGGTTACATGAGGTCTTGAGGATGGACCCTACTCCCATATGATTGGTGTCCTTAGAAGAGGAGATAATTAGGACAGAGGACAGAGGAGAGATCATGTGCGGGCAGAGACAGAAGATGACTGTCTATAAGCCAAGAAGAGAGGCCTCAAAAGAAACCAAACCTGCCCACACCTCCATCTCCAAATTCTCCCTCCAGAAGTGTGAGGAAGTTAATTTCTATTGTGTAAGCCACCTAGCTTATGGTCCTTGATTGTGGCAGCCCTATCAAACGAATACACTCACTACTGATTATTGTAGTTACTCCTTCTAAGCCCGTATTTGGCTATTTCTGGTCCCCTGCTGGATTTTTCTCCAGCTGGAGCTGCCTCTCTTGCTTACTCTCAGACCTTTTTTGTGTTTGTTTGTCTTTTCTGTCATGCTCCCATTGTTTTGAAAGCTTTCTGATTCTTTTATCACTTGCCACCCTCACACTCTACCCCTTAACCTGCACAGTCATTGTTGCTAGAGTTTCATATGATATTTCCCTCTGTACTATTATTGCTGTAGTTCATCATCTCTTCTCTGAACTATTCCAAGAATCTTCGTATAGGGTACACTTTCTCTAAGTCTCTTCTCATTCCAGCCTGGCCTCCAAAATGCAGTAGCATGTCTGTTCCAAAGCAAAAGTCTGATTTATCTCATCCAATCACTCATCCTCCCTATTTTAGACTTTGTTTACTTAGGTTTAAAAGCAGTGCTTTTTCCTCTATTGATTACATGATAAGCTCCAAATGACCTAATATGGAACTACCACCTATAAACAGCTTCATTTTTTTCCATTTCCTTTGCATACTACTTATGCTCAGGCAATTCAAATCTGTGAGCTTTCCCCTCCAACTGGAATACACACCTCATTCCTATTGTCTTTCCAGGTAATTTTCAGACACATTAGGATCCTCAGTTGCTAGCTGTGAATGAATGAATTATTATCTCTACAAAGTATCAATACAAAACTATACAGAAATGCCCCTAAGGTCTAATTCAAGCCCCACTTCCTTCTAAGATCTTCCTTAACCAGTGTTGCCTCTGTTCCATCTTCTGAAATACTTTAATCTTTATCATTCACTTAACAGTGGATAGTGAACTGATCTATGTTCCTCATATTGTTTGTTTAGACCCATAGAATTATTGTAGCATAGAACTGTACTGGACTTGTACAAAGAAAAACTCGTATTATATATAAGAACTGCTTGTTTTGTTAGGGTCAGTATGTTAAAGAAAATGCTTAAGAATGTCCCCCAAAAGAAGCCAGAGCTTCTTGATATCTTCATTAACTTAAAAAATTGAGAGCCATAGATAGTACCACCTTCAGGGGAGAAGTAGAGTATGGAAGCCAAGTTGAGGAGAGATGAAGACTAAATAAGAAAAATACCTGCTTTGACAGTATAACTATCTTTACTTGGTGGGCAACTTTTGGGTCAAGACAAGTTTGTGAAGATAATAGAGACCAGTTTAATTCCATTGAATCTTTCTGTCTTTTTGTTGTGCTTTTGAAGAGGAAGAGATCTAGGGATAAGATATAAGGTTGTTTTCCAGGGAAGGGTCCTAATTAGCCAGGGTTTGGGTAGGTCCTTCATTAAAGTCTTGGTTCTTAGTGTTTCCACTAATTTAACTGTATTCTCTGAAATACAGATGCTTCCAAGTCTCTAGGGTCTAAAACTAGGACTGAAACGTGCAACTGTTCGGATTGTTTATTACTGCACGGGGATGCCTGGCTGAAAGAGCAAGACAGGGGCTTAAATGCAGCCCACATCTGCTCACCAAGCTGTAATCTCTAGCACTGGGCTGTGCCTTTTCTACTTCATATGAAGACTTTTTACTGATCTGCAGGAGCACTATTGAAATCAGTTAACGTTATCAACTGCCACTGCTATTATCGACAGCATGAATTGGTTAAGTTCCAAAGACTCAGAATAACCATAAATATGCTTTTACAGAGAGATGCAGGATTATTCTGTAACCAAGTTATGAGTTTTACTTTAAGAAGATTTTTTGTTAGACAGAGACCTGCTTTCCAGCACAATTAAAACAAATAAACAGTAGAGAGGAGGATGACAAATCAGGTTTAGGATTTATTTTTCTCAAAACTCATTATAAAATGGTATCTACTCAATTGCAATTTTTAAGGCATACTAATATATTCATATTTGTCTTTGTGACTTAATAAAGTCATATTTTATATAGAAAAGAAAAATTTCCGGTGGAAACCAAAACATTTCCTTGGCAATCAATATCTACAGAATGTTTACTTGCGATGTTATGATACCGAATGAAAACCTGAGTTTTCTGGTGTCAGCCATCTTTTAATTGAAGACACTTGGACCTCTAGGAAGCAAACACACTTAAGAAGTGAGTCTGGCAGCTTCTACCCATTTCAGTGAAAGTGAATTCACTTCCTTTCAATATTTTTCAGAGCAGGCTAATTGTAATATTAAGTTGGTATATTTAAAAGGCAGGGAGTAACAATGAAGAAGAGACACCATAAGGTAGAAGAATCAGACAATGTTGGCTTGAAAGTATGAGAAGGGCCACCAGGGATGTGGTTAACAAAGATGGAGACTCACAAACCTGGCTACACAAGTGGAGAAAATGAGACACTGGCGGTTGTAGAGCATAAAAATAATAAGCTCCATAACCACTGTGCACTGAAACATAAGGATAAATTGTCATTTTCTTTCCTACCTTGTACATCATTCCTAAATACAATGTTCAATTCCTCTGGTTTCCTCCATTAGAATAATGTATTTTCATAGAGTGCTTTGAGATCCTTAGATGAAAAGTACTAAGTGAAAATTAATGTCATCTAAAAGCTATCTTAATGACTTCATAAGGAATAGTGGAATGGCTTCCAATTTAGTACTAAATAGGTGTAAATCATTTCACGTGAAGAACAGAGTGAATTAATTCCAGAAGAATAGTTCAGCGTGCACCAAATCTATTAGGATACTTGAACACAGCTGCAACTCAGAGGATAAACTAGATTAGAATACTGTTTGCAGAAAATAGCAAATCGAAGCACTCTTTGAGGCAATTAACAAAATCAGAGCATCCTTTGAAGCAAATAAGCATGAAAAATGCCTTTCCTACTCTGATTTTTGCAATTGCCTAATTTTGCTACTGTCTTGAGTATCTTGGATTATGTTCAAAGCCCAACACAACAGAGTTTCTGTCATACAGATGAGATTTTGTTTTGATGTGAACTATTCAACCACAACTAAATGCACATTTTCAACCATAGCAGTCATGAATATGAACTATTACAGGAACACCCTCTATAGCTTGGCTCACTGGTGGCATTACCCACCATATTCTACTTATGTGTTTCCATTGATTGGGGGCGAGGTCCTGAGAAGACTGATAGGAAAACTAGAAAAGCTATTAACAAAAACAGCAATAAAGTATGATAATATTTGCATATGTATATGTGGATTATTTGGAGTATACACAGTGTCTTTGTATACGTTATCTTAATTGTATATAACCACCTGATGAATTAGCAAAGTGGAGGTCATATTTCTGTATTTTAAAGAGAAGGGAACAATAATTCATATGCATTTATTAAATGGTGCAGAGTCATGTAGTGAGACAGTTGTTCATCAGAGACTTAATCCAATGTTTTTATTCCAAAACCTTTCTACCATCCTATGCCACAATAAAATTTCTCCTTTTGAAAATTTTATAGTTATTTTTTCATGTAAGCAGATATTTTAGGTATTCTACACTACAAAACATACCTTAAAGATAATCTTTTGTCATGGTCTTTATGTATTTAATATCTTTATTTCTGTATTTATTTTTTTTCAAATCTGAAACTCAAATTACTTTGCAAACATAAGTGTTATTCTGTAGAAGTAGGTAATGAATTCTTGCTTTAAAACCAAACATACAAAAACCTCAAAACACCTGATTTCTATAGTGATTTCTCATCTATATCTTTAGGAATGCTTAAGAACTGAGAGGCATAGGAAGATAAAGTATGTCTGAATCAGAAAATGCAGGTCATTTTGTCTTTGAGTGAGAAACATTGGTGAAGCCTAAGGGGAGCCCAGCTTCCATTAATCTCATAAAGCATTTTCAGGAGGACAAATGAAGAAATGAAGTAGAAAAAGAGAGAGAACAGTGTCACCATGTGGACAAATAAGAGTGAGTGCTTGTCATAGTGCTGCTTTATTATACCATCAAAATCTTAGACGCCATTAATTTTTGCCTAAATTTGTTCCAGGTTAAACACAAACTGCTCTTCTCAGCAGTGTGGCCAGGAGTGTGTTACTGACATTTGAACTGGATACAGCCTATATAAATCTGTCAGAATGGGCTAAATAAATTGCACTGCAATATTAAACCGCCTCTAATTTTCAGTGCCTTAACATAACCAAGTTTTATTTTTATTCGCGTTCTATGTCTGTCATGGTAAATAGAGGAGCTTTGCTTATCATGGTCATTGAGAGATACAGGAAAGCAGAGCAGCTGCCATTTTGAATGTTACACTGTGCTGGGGGGAAAAGAGAAAATGCTTGAGAGGGTCTCCAAGCAAACAGCAAGTGACATACATCATTTCTGCCCATAACGCTTCCCTCTGTTCATTATACTTCCTGGGCCCCTTGTACTGGCTTGTCACAAAAATATTTGGTGAACAGCACTAATGTCTATAACACAACAATACTAGTTTACTTGTTAGAATCATCCATAGAAATGTGTCTTGGAGAACCATAGAGCATGAAAAGACAAGTAATCAATTCAGCAGAATGTATCAAAACCATCTCACTAAATTACAGTCTACCACTTAAATGTACTTAGAAGGGAAAATCATTGTCTTTCTACTTGTCACACCTCTTCAAGGCAAGTTTTAAGTAATATTTAAATAGAATTATCAGAAGATTAATTCAGAAACTCTTTAACAGTTGAATATACTATACTTTTTCACTAGTCTTATGACATCTCCTCTGTTTGCCTTCATTTATTTTTATTTCCACTGTATTATTTGATTGGCCAGAGTAGTAAACCTTATAGATTGTATAGAGTAAAAGTCCAAGGTTGGTGCTGCAGAAACTGTTTGATCCCAGGCAAGCAATATTAAGAGAGTCTGCTGTGACTAACACTTCACACGATTCTTCTCGGAAAGGATAAATTGATATTTCTCTTATTCTCAAGTAGAAATAGATCATTTGAGCTCAAGTTATTGGAAATCTCAACTCATGAAAATGAAACCTAATAGAAAAGAGAACCCTCTGTAGGTAGTATATAAAATATTTCTTATAAAATGAATAAAAGAAACATACATCTGAATCTGAAAAATGTTATTTTGTTGGGAGTAAAGAAGGTAATGTAATCGAAAGCCTTCATTACTGATTTCAAGGTTTCAAAGTCTGCTAGGTTCTTATTTGTCTAGTACAAATCAGCTAACTTGTCATGCTTTGGCATGCAAGTGTAAAGCATGCTGTTTCATGACTGACAATACCTGTGCAGGTGTGTAGGGTGTGTGCAAGTGACAGGGCTGCTTAACAGGCATTTTGGGCTTGGAATGAACACCAAGCAACCATAACAGGAAAGACACCACGTGAAAAGTTGTGTGTTCCTAAGTCAATCATTTTTATTTTGACTTTTCTCATGATAGTTAAAATGGTGCCAGTGGAGGTGCCCTGACAAGGAAAAATCATCTCAAAACGTTGTAGTCCACACACAAAGTCTACCAGAAATACTGTTCTACCAATTTAGAGTCTACAGAACTACTAGAAGTTTAGAGATCTAAGATTTAGGTAAGACCTTCCAAAATGACTGGGTCACTCACTTCTGAGACCCTTCCTAGGGCTATGTCTTTTCATGTCTCAGCATAATATGTCACCTACATTCGTAAGCCTACATAAGTGGCGCTTTACAAGATATACGCCGCACTCCCAAGCCACTGGAACATTGATGATAAATAGTAGAGTACTTGATATTCTCGACACACGATAGAGAAAAATCTCTAAGAGAACTTCTGTGCAACTCTTCCACTTAATGCAGTCCTGCAATAGAGTTTAACTTCTGTTAGACTTGCTTCTCATTGCTCTCTTATCCCCAGGTGTTCATATGAAAGCTGAGATTCTTACAAACAAAATATTCTGGCTTCAGGGTGAATTTTCAAAACCCTGCTTGGGTGAGACACACACAAAATCTGTTAGTTTATTGCATTTTGGGTTCACGTTGCCTCTGCAGTGTTTTGAACATTCACTCCTTCAGGTTAGCACATTCATTAAAAAACGTCTCATGAGTGTGATATGAACTCACATTTGAGCACACAGATTTGAATGAATAAAAAGGCACTTACAGAGCCAGATAATAGTCACATTCATAGGTCTGTGATTTTTCAACCTAGCTCTAGGCCAACATAATTTCACACAATGTAACACAATGCATAGTAAAATTATTACCTAATCTTTAAGACAGTAAAATACCAAATTGTGGAATTGAAAATATGAAGCAGCTATAATTAATTGCTCCTCCTCCCCCCCACAAAGTTTTAATCATAATGAAAATAAGGTATGAATTTAATTTAGGCCAGTTTTTGTTTTTTAATATCTTCAACCAATTTCTGAATTTTAAGATTTTTCTTTGACCACTGGTAGCTTTTTCAAGCTAATGTCTGCTCTTTCACCAAAGTCCAGGGAAGAAACTGTTGAACGTTCCTTTAACTATTAATTACATGCCACTCTAATATAATTATGCATGAACTATAATCTTTAAAAATTGTAACCTTTTGCAGCAGATCTTTGCCAATATTACATTCCTATAGTCTGAAGATGTTTAAAGCAAGTGTGTGTTTGCAGCACTAATACATTGAGAATGCTCAATTTATGACAAATGAGTCACAAAACTATCCAAACAGGTTTGGGGAACCCATTAATATATGTTAAGGTTACTGGTTACGTATCACAGATTGTTGGAAAAATGCTAATATTTCCTACATTGTTAAAAGGAAGAGAGGAAAAAGTGATCAAAATAATTATTCTTTAGAGCAATTATATTCTTATGACCTGAATATATATTCCATACGTTTTTTTATCATGTTTTAATCTTTATATACACAAATATTGTCTGGAAAATTTCTAACCTATACTCTGTTTAGCCAACATTTTAGCTACCATACTACTCTATTAGCTGAAAATAACAATCCTTATATAGCGTTTCAAGATTGTCTAGCAATCAGTATCCATCACATTAAATAAATGTGAGACTAATTGCATTTCCCTTATGGGAAATTCCCTTATCTATCTGTCTTCTAGAATTTTGGTAAAGTAATCACTTTTACCTGCTACATTTTTCAGTAAGATTTATTTTAAACCATGGAGTTATGTTTTAGAATTTTTTTCTCTGTTTCACAATTATTCATTTCTTTTCCTCATAATAGTATAGATTTAATTTATGGACTCACTAGATTTGTCTATACTCCTCAGTTTCTCTCTATATAATCAGGTTTTTGAGGACTTGTATCAATTGACTGAAGTAACTAGTTTACTTAATTTTATCTAGAATTGCTTCCTCTCACCTATTCACTCATTCAGCAAATATTTACTTAACTATTTTAATCCAGGAGCTCTACTTGGAACTGAATATTCATCTATAAATAACATGTAGAAGGATCCTGCCTTCGTAGAAAGTAAAAACTGGTGAAGGATGCAGAGAAGCAAGTAAGCGTTCTGGTGAGGTGTAGGGAAAGAGGGGTGATCAGAGTGCTCTGCAGGGCTCCCGACTAGGGCTCTGGAAGTGAGGCAATACTCCTGTGAGCAACTGACGTCTGTGCTAAAACATGAAGGCTGAAGAGGAGTGAGCCAGACAAAAGGGCTGCCTTCCAGTGTGTGTGTGTGTGTATGTGTGTGTGAGAGAGAGAGAGAGAGGAGAGCAGGTGTATGTATGTTAGAGTAGGGGGAGAGAGAAAGAAGAGAACAAAGTGAAGGCAGGAGTGGGAGGAAGGAGGAGAAGTGTGTTTCAGAAATAGGGCGTAGCTTTCAAAGAACTAGAAGGGGTTTGCTATGGCTAAGATAATATTGGAAAGTACCTAGAACATTGCTTGGCAACAAAAGTGGATTTTCCATGAAGCTCATGACCGTTAAGCTTCAGGGACCCTTTTTTATACAGCAGCTTCTGAGGCCCTGAGAGGGAGTGTAGCAATGTGTTTATATATATAAAGCTTAACTGGCCAAGATAAGGTATTTTACTTCAATTCATTAAGACCACTGTGTCTTTCTACACTTCTCCTTGTGTCAGGAGACAGTGGAGTGGCCACCACAAAGGAAACTGAGTTGTGGAGTCATTTGGTTGAGATATAGTGGAATATTTTTATGATTCACAATTGCTTCTGTGTTTATTAGTTATTTTTAGTTATTCCCATGAAAATATCTTCCAGGAATACACTTAGTAAGTAATGAGGAGGAGTAGATCAAAAAAATACATTGGAAAAAGATTTAAATTTCTTGCTGATTAAAGGTGAAATAATGACATTGACAAAGATAATATGAAACTTATATGTACCACTAATAAGAGGACATTAATCACAGATTGTGTAATGATGTCCTCAATTCAAAGAGCAAAGACCTGATATTAAACAGATTGTATCTGATAGGAAATGGATAGAGCTTTTTCCAAATTTGATAGCTATCCTAAAATATTTTCATTGGAAAACCAATAATGAATTTGTTTGCTGAAATGTATTTTTCTAGTAATAATAAATAAAATGTATTTTTCTAATAATAATAAAATAAAATCTGAACAGTTTCTTGGGAAAAATTAGAAATAATCTTTCTCTTCTCTCTGTGGAAAATGATATTACAAAGAAATTGTCATGTAAAAGGCAAAAAGTATCTAGTTACTTTGTAGAAAAATGTATTATGGGGGTAAGTCAGACTGTTTTAACTAATAAAAATATTATGATTTTTCTGGATTTTGGATGTTTTGGATATTTGTGAAATTTTAAAAATTTGTAATTCATTTTTGTCTGAATTTTGTTCTTCTGATTTTGTATTTTTTTTCTTACAGAGGGGCCCTAAACCTATATAAAGCCCCTCAAAATCCTGGCTCTTTCTTGCCTGGTGAACAATTGTACTCAAAAAAGGGTAACTCCTGCTATTAAAGAACAGGTGAATTCACCACATCCATCAGTTTTTATCCTCAGTGACTTAGCCTCAATGTTCCCTCTTCACTGAATTTCTGTGATATTTGTCTTTGGTGTCACTAATTTTGGCACTTACCTCTACCAATTTCTCATGTACAACTATTGTGGCCCACATGCACTTTGCACTTGGTAAATTATTTATTGACAATGATAAAATCGTAAACGTAAATCTGGATTCTTCAGATCAAGCAAAATTCTTCTTATAACTCAAAAATTTGCTTTCGTCACCACAGCTTCCTAATCATATGTTTCTCTTTGCTTAAAATTCTATTTCAGATTGAACTTCACCATCATTTCCTTTCCAAGGAAATCTAAGCACTTTAATTATTTCCAAATTCTCTTCTCATCCCTGCTCCATATTTCTGGTTATTTGGTTCTTATTAATCTTTTTCAGTACTGCTATAATTGTATCTTTGTCCTTGACCCCAAGTATCGTATGGTATTATAGAAACCAGTGTTGTCATTCCATTTTAGTGTCTATACAGAACTCTGACAATTGAATTATTTACTTTAATTTGACTTTATGATAATATTTCATTACTAGGGCCTAGTCTTTGTTTCAGAACTTCATGCTCCTTGTCATTATCCAATAGACCAGCTCTAATTAATTTAGAATTTTACAACTTAAAGTTGACCCTTATTTGGATTTTTGAAACCATATCTTCTCAGTAAAGGGTAAATTTTTTTATTTTTTTAATTTTTAAAGAGAGATGGAGCCTCCAACTGCAATGTTTCTTCAAATCAATCTGTGTTCTTTCCTTTATTTGCTTGGTTGTAAAATAATGAATTGACACTAAAATGTGGAGACTTGCAAAAAAATTAACAAATGTTGCTTTTTTTTTTTTTTTTGAGGAAGGTTAGCCCTGAGCTAACTACTGCCAATCCTCCTCTTTTTGCTGAGGAAGACTGGCCCTGAGCTAACATCCATGCCCATCTTCCTCTACTTTATTCGTGGGACGCCTACCACAGCATGGCTTTTTGTCAACCAGTGCCATGTCCACACCAGGGATCCAAACCAGGGAACCCTGGGCCACCAAGAAGCAGAACATGAGAACTTAACCACTGTGCCACCAGGCTTGCCTCCAAATGTTGCTCTTTTGATATTACTTGGTGTATATATGTGAAGGGACTGTACACTTTTAAAGTTGGGAGAAGACTTCAATGTCCACACTCAATAAAATAATCCTTTCTGTTTTTAGCTCTTGTGGCAGTTTTCCATTCATGGCTAGTCTGTTTCCATGGATAGAAAGTTACAGTATCCATTTCCTACTATATGCTGTTCTGATCATGAGAGTCTTAATTAGTATATCTCTCCTCTGAAACACCAAGGGAGAAGGCTTACCCCTCATTTTATTTCACCAAATTTCAAATACTTTAAGTAGCTATGAAGTACCTCTTTAGTATCTCTTTCTCTAATTTAAACAACTGCTATTCCTTCATCATTTTTTATATGATATAATAGGTAAACAATTTAGGTTAATTCCATCCAGTCCAGTAGATTTAAATCCCCTTGAGGATGGGGATAATGTACCTCTCTTTTCAGTTTCTTCCCTTTCCAAAGCACAATCATACTGATATTTATCATTTGCATGACCTCATGCATCACAAATAACTTTCATTCACATGGTCTCGCTTAAACATAACAATAAAAAGGAAGTAGGTATATTCCCATTTTTCAGAGATGGAAACTGCAGTTCAGAAAGGTTGAGTGGTTTACCAAATCCGTAATTCTAGGGCTAGAACCTTGACTTAGCTTCTGATACTGCATCCAGAAAGCAACCCATATACTATCTCTCCTCACCACACTTATTTATAAAATATGCAATAGTTGTTAAAATATGCTAGATTTTCTCTCATAAATATTGTTTGCTGACCATAAAATTAGCCAGAAGCTAAACATAAGCAGCCCTGTTCTATCAGAATGCATCTATAAACTTCCAGTAGTGTTGAGGAGAGTTACTAGACAATGCAGAATATTTAAAGAGTCAAAATACTGGAGGAAAATTTTGATGAAACAGTTTAATATCCCAATCATTTTAATTAAAATGTGCAAAACTTGGTAGGGTCAGATATTTGTGTCATTACTTAAAGTACAGCTGACATTATTCACAATGGCTTTGGCCTTTTGTTATTTTTTGAAGATTGAAATATTAAAAGAATTAGATGGTTGGGAAAGTGTCTGCTCTTCGTTATTATTTGATTAGCTTATTCTTACTGACATTATAATGGATGAATATGATATGTTGTGGAACATCATGTCAAAAACAGTTCCAACACTGCCTCTGAAGCCAAAACTCCTTTTTCTAGTAATTGCTAATAGTCTAGTTAGGAGATGTTTTACTATTCTTCTTGTGTTTTTTTTAATTATTCAGAGATTTTTAAATTATTCAATAGACTCTTTTGGGCCCAAGAGAGACTACCATTGGCATTTAACTTGCTGCTTTTCTCTCCTCATCATCTTTCCTTTAAGTAAGGGGAAAGGCTCCTGTTTGCAGCCGGTTTTGTGTGTGCTCATATGACAGAAAATGCAGGTATTTCAAACCTGGGTTAAGAAAATTGTGGTATATTTTCAATGTTGGCAATTTAAAAATAACAGTTTCAACACAAAAGAAGAAACAATAGACTCTAATAGTACTACTCATAAGACCTATTTGAGAAATTGTGTCTGTCTTTATTCAGCAGGGTAAACAGAAACCACTCAAGATATTTTTAACCCTAAGAGATTTTTGAACAGAGGATTAGGCACTTATACAGTTGTTGGAGACACTCTTTATCAAGGGTCCAGTTATGACTCCAGATCTCATCTCCCAGGGGACTATCTTTAAAAATAAGGAAGATGGGAATCAGAAAGCTACTGGAAAGTTCTGACCATTGTATCCCTTCTAATGCTTCCCATTTTTTTTTATTCACCATGTTATTGGTTGTTAAAGTAATGCAAACATCCAAATCAGATCAGACCTTGAACTTCTCTCATTGAAAAACCTACCAGAAGCTAGCTTCTCAAAAAAGTGGTCCACTGAACTATTCTCAGTATATTGCTTTTCTTATATGAAATGGCCTATGCAGTCCTCCTGGTCTCAATGTGTCCCTAAATCAGAAGCCCTACAGGACGCTGTTTTTTGTTTCTCATATGATATTTAACCTGGTATATAAAGCCATGTGCACCTAGAGCACTATATAAATAATAAATAATAATATTTATGTCCTTCAGGGGAAGACTGAAAACTTTTCTACTTTAATTGAGTCCTTCTGTTTGTGCTTTTGATGTTTTATTTATTGTGCGCCTTGTTGGAGAGATTTCTCTGTTTATTGTTGTGGTTCCTGTTCTATTTTAGCCCTGGAAATAGCTCCTATCTTCTGTTGCCCTTTTCTTTGAAATTTTGTTTAATTTCTGTCAGATGAAGGTGTTTGGAGACTGGAGGGCACTTGTGTCAATAAATTAAGGATATAAAGAATGCCATCTGCCACTTTTGCACCTACTATACAACATTCATCAATGTATCAGGAAAAATTACTTTAGTCACAATTGCCTCACAGAGAAATTTATTTTCTTGTTTTTCTCTGATGACCTTCTAATTTTTAGGTGTAATTAAATTGCAGTGAAAACCAGTAAATTTATCCACATGTTATTCTTAAGTTTAGAGTCTAGCCTCTGCTACAGCATTCAGGCCATAGTACCACAGCCCTGGGGAGAAGGTGGGGAACGGGACAAAACCTCCCTTTCAGGGTGCACCCATGACCAAGGACGACATGCTTGTGTCCTCCAATGGGGATAAGCTGCAGTCTCAATAATTGCAAATCGCTGAGCATGAATAATGCCAAGAGGTGATACCATGGAACCTGTGGACCCAGGTGGCCTTTTGCTACCCTAGCCTCCTGGCCACCATGTGAGTGATCCATCAGTGCCTGTGCCAACCATAAATGAGGGGGAAACCAGGGAGAGAATATAATTGAGTGTCATACGAACACACTTCCTTAGCAGAGACTTGTAAGTTAGTATCTGAGCTCTATTGTGTGACTGTGGGCATTTTACTTACTTTGCCGAGGTTCGGTTTTCTCATCTATAAAAACATGAAAAAAAAATAGCACCTTAAAATGTTTTGGGGGAGGTTGACTAAGATGACATATATAAAGTGATTAGCACATGGTAAATGTTAAGAAATGGTATTTTAATGTCCTGTTAATAACGGACAATCTTCCTGTTCATTATGTGTAATCATCACTTGGGTGGGTGCCAGACCAGTCAAAGTTATACTCCCTGAGGGGACTCTGGAAGACTTGTACTTTCTGTTCCTGATTGAGGAGGAACCGTCTGCTTTGGGAACTTAATAACCATGTGTAGAAACTCTAATTGGGTGGGAAAAAAAGTATAGCCAGTATTCTCGCGTTCAATCAGCTATATATTCAAATACAGTTTTTGAGGCCATATTATGTGCTCAGCATTGTGCTGGCTACTGAGTCTCTAAAGAAGAATAAAGCATGCCCCTCCTTTGAGAAGCAGACAGATATGTCAATAGATTGGTTTCAGTGCAATGTAATCTAAAATGTAAGGCCAAGTACACAGAATAGAATGGAAAGCCACCGACCCTTTAATAGAAGTACAGAGCCGAGGAACCCACAGGCAATGCCAAGATTTACCCTCAGGAAGCAGGGTGAGATATGTTTGTAAAATCACTTGGCCAGAATAGTTTTGGGTAGGAGACATCTAGAAAAAGAGTTGGGGGAGGAGAAGAACTTACCTCAGGCTAATTTTTTTAAATGGGTAAATAATGGCATACTAGAAATGAGAATAGAAGGGGCACTTAAGCTTTGTAATATAGAATTAGGAGTGTGAGGTATAAAGTCAGCACAACTAGGTTTAAATCCCTCTTTTGCCCTTTCTTAACTGTGTCCTTAATCTCTTTCTGTTCAAATTTCCTTATCTAATAAATTTGGCAGGGGCATTATGAAGATTAAAAAAAATTGTTTTTTTTAATGATTAGCAGAAGACCTGCATATAATAGGCATTCAAAAAAAGCTGATTGTTTTTCATATTGAAAAAAATTAAGCCAATAATATGAACAACACATAATTTAGGAAAAAAACCCATAGAAATGGAAAAAAAACCTTTCTCTAAAAGATTAAGGTACATTCTGCCTTCCGTCTTAAATAACTAAATTATTTCTTCAGATTGTCACCTGTGTGTGTAAAACCAACCTAATGTCCTAAAAGAGCTGGTATGATTTTTATAAATGACATATTGGCAGAGTCTGTTTTGTCTAAATACATCGTTTCTCTTTTTGGGGAGTGAAATCGGGTTCATTCAGTTCAACTCTATTGAGTCAGACCTCTTAAATAGTTAAAAAGAAAAATGGAAACAGTGATAATTACTTACTAACTTGAATTAATGTGACTGCATTATGCCCCTAATAACTGCAGTTTACTCATGTCTCCTCTGTAATAATCCAAAATTAATTTCATTTTCTGCTTGCAAATAATCAGTTTATTTATAAAGGTTAGCCATCTTTCTTAGCAAAGTTATTCCTTTCTCATTACTTAGTTGATTGTGCTAATGAAGCCAGGCTGGAGATACAGACAGATCTATTTCCCCTGCTCCTGTTGGTGTTGAATTAGCAGCATCAGAAGGGACTAGGTCTGCAGACGACAGGACAGGACTTGGGGCCTGGAAATCTGATTCCAGTCTCAGCCTTTTGCAATGAGTGTAGACATGTCAGTGTCTCTCGACACCTCCAGTGGAGGGGACCAGAGCTGCCCCTAGGGAAAAAGTACAAAAGCATCCAAACTCTCCCAGGGAGCAGTATTGTCCATCCCCTCAGACAGTAATCATAGTGTGTAGTGCTTATTGTATGCCAGGCACTCTTATAAGTGTTCTACACTTAATCCTCACAATGACTCTAGGAAGTAGGTACTATCATTATCCTCATTTTATAGGTGGAGAAACTGAGTCACAAAGAGATTAAGGAACTTGACCAAGATCATGGCTATTAGGTACTGAAGCTGTGATTCAAAGCCAGGCTGCTGGCTCCAGAGTCTGTGATCTGAAACACTGACTTACATGGCTTCTCAAAATACAGATCTCACAGGGGCTGGCCTTGTGGCCGAATGGTTAAGTTCATGCACTCCGCTGCAGGCGGCCTAGTGTTTTGTTGGTTCGAATCCTGGGCGCGGACATGGCACTGCTCATCAAACCACGCTGAGGCAGCATCCCACATGCCACAACTAGAAGGACCCACAACGAAGAATATACAACTGTGTACTGGGGGGCTTTGGGGAGAAAAAAGGAAAAATTAAAATCCTTAAAAAAAAAAAATACAGATCTCACACAACATTCTACAGTTTACAGGAAATCCTCTGTTTCCCTATTGTAAAAGGAAAAGAATCCATCGGTGAAAGAGAGTAACTTCTTAGCTTTTAGCAGTTAACACACTAGTAATTTTCCTCTCTATGGTCTCTTTTCACTTTTGGTTTCATTGGATGCCCAATTATATTATTTTAATTTGATTATGCAGATAAACTATTCTATAAATGTAATCTCCAAGTTTTTCATGCCCATATGTTTCTCATTCCCAATCACGGAAATGCTTTATGACTTGGGAGATTGTTTATCCTTTCTGGGGCTTGGTTTCTTCATCTGTACATGAAAGATAGAGGTTTAATTTAAATATCTAAAGACTTTTCAACTCTAAAATGTTATCCTTCTGTAGTTTCCTAAGCACAGGATTGAAGCTTCATATTGTTCTGCTTTTGGTACTTATCTATCCCAGCAAATCAAGTTGTTTTGCACATAGTAAATTCTAAAAAAGTCTTACTGTCTCTCATTATATTTCATGATAATTTAAATTCTAATAGTGATTTTTAAAAACTATTTTAATTAGACATGGGTTAAAGTTACTGTAATATAGCTGCACGGTGAATTTGAATTATAATTTCTTGAGACATAAAGTGGTCTAAAAATGACCTGCCACTGTGCTTGGACAATATCAGCTGACCCACGAGGTCTACTGGGCAAAGATTGTGAATAGGCTGCTGAGGAAAGCACTGTAAAGAGACAGTAATAAGAAGAATGGTTGTGCTGTGCAATGATCCCTTGTGCCTCCTAAGAGACTCGTGAAGTCATGTTCTCAGAAGTCAGTGCTAGAAGGAAAGAAAGCAAGAGTATACCACCCTCCACAAACTCCCCTTTCCTGGATAGTTCATGAGTGCATAGAATTTCTATCACTCTCCCCCAGCAACACATGAACACCGTCAGGCATCACTTAATGATCGGACATACATATACCATAGGGCCATGAACTTCTGGGTGCACCCATAAGGACAACAGGGTCATGTATGACCTGGATTGGCAGATTTTGGAAGGAAATGTTCAGGCATATTGCAAGAATTTGCAGAGCAGTAGGGATCTGGAAACAGACTGTTGGCAGCTCTTCCTCGTTTATTAATCATTGTGAGTATGGCAGATGGTCGTCGGGTTATTTTCCAAGAGAAGTGGGAGCCGGGGTATGGAGAGGGAGATCCTCCTCTTCCACTGTCCTCATTTAAGAAAGTGAACTATTGCCTTGATATTTAAGTGGATAAATGAAAAGCTTTTATTGAATAATTAATTTATTGTCACTTATGTTCCAGGGACTATTCTAGGCAGTGGTGATATGGCAGTGAACTAAACCCCAGCCCTCATGGAGTTTACATCCAAAGTGTGGCAAGAAAAAGAAGATAGATAAAATAAGTGAAATATATAATAAGTTAGATGAAGAATCAGCAAATTAGGGCCTGTGAGCTAAATCTGCCCTAACTCCTGTTTTTGTAAATAAAGTTTTATTAGAATACAGTCATGATCTTTCATTTACCTTTTGTCAATGCCTGCATTTGTGCTACAATATCATGTAGAGTCATTGCAATGAAGACTATATGGCCTGCATCTGTCCTTTTACAGAAAATGTCTGCTGACCCCTAAATTAGATGCTAGTAAGCAGTATTGGTAGAAATAACTGGAAATGAATCCAGGAGGAGGAAGAACAGGGTAGTTTTTAGATAGCATGGTCAGAGGACAAGTCACTGAGAAGGTAACATTCGTGTAAAGCACTGCAGAGATGAGTGAGCAAGGCATGCAGCTTTTAAGGAAAGAGCATAGGCAGAGAGAACAGCAAGTGCACAGGCTCTGAGACAGGAGAGTGCTTGGAAGTTCTAGAAACAGCAGAGAGGCCAATGTTGCTGGAGCAGGATGAGTAAGGGAGAGAGGGCTGGGAGATGGGTAATGGGACAGAAGGTGTCAACTAATTATATAGGGCCTTGTAGGCCATCGTAAGTCCTTTCGCCTGTATTCTGAATGAGTTGGGAAGCCTCTGGAGGGTTTTGACCAAGTGGCATGTGACTTACAGTTTCACAAGATTTTCTCTGGCTGCTGAGTTGAGAGCACAATGATGGAAAACGAGGCCAGAGCAGGGAGAACTTCTGATAGGAAGGAACTAAGCATGAGAAGGAGGTGGCTTGGAAAAGAGGAGTGGAGGCGGTAAAAAAATACAATGATAGCGGTAGAGACCTGATGCCCAATTAAATTCCACTTTTATTTAGTTTAAGTCAATAAAATGATGCCATTTTGAAGTGGAATAAAATATTATTTCTTACTTTCATGCAAGTATATTTGCGTTATATAACTTTTGCTCCATATTTTCTGCTGGGCTCGTCATAAGGTGTTTACTAATTAGGACTTTAAAGTGTTTTTGTTTATTTGTTTTCCATAAGGAGGCTGTGACTTGAATATCCCATTGTGAACATGCAGGCAGTCTGAAAAAGGGGAGAATTATAAGCTTAGTTCTTTTATGTTCTCTTTCCTTTCCTTTTCTTCAATTATCACTGAGAAATTCGGCAATTTAAAATAGGACTCTCCATCGCTAACATGAATTAGTGAGGTTCCACTATAATAATTTCCCATTAAAATCCATGAAGTTCAGGTTTGACATGATGAGTTCAGAGAAGGCTACACAAATGCACTGCTCTGCAGGCAGTCTGTTTCATGTAATGTAAAAGCCATCGTGGCTTTTAAAACTTACCTGCAAGAAGAGCTGGAAGCTGCAGTCTGAGCAATAGAGGCCTGAGTTTTAGAAAGGAATATTAAAAAAGAAGAATAAAAATCAGAAGATCATATTCCATTGTGAGCTCTGGATAAGTGTGTGAGAAGGACGTCTCAATAGTGGCTCTCTAGGCTGTTGACCTGAAGGATCAACTAGTCAAAAATGTGTTTGTGCTGCTGCAGAGTGACCACTGATGATCTCCACTTCAGCAGAACACTGGGGCAAAGATGTTTAGCAGAATGGAAATTAGGAGAGAAGAAAGGGAAAGGCAAATTATAGCACTTGGTGTTACAGAGTTGAAGGGAAAAGTGAAGCCTGCCAAATTCAATGCCCTAGAGAATATTCTGGGGGAAAAGAAGTCCTGCAAGATTCTTTAGCTTCTCAAAGAAGGAAAGAAGAAAGACTTTCTGCAGCAAACCTTTAAAAAAAATCGTCCCATCAATTAGATTCTCTAGAAATTACAGGGCAGCATAGAATTTATAGAATATTTGAAATGGAGGGAAAATATATATTTTGTTGAAACCATGCTTGATAGAGTTAATTTATCATAGGCAAGAGAGAAATAAGAGCACCGTACATTTCTACAGAGCTTTATAATTCAGAAAGCATTTTCATATACATTCTCTCACAAAAACATGGAGGATTGTGGTTCAGAATATGGTTCAGGTGAGAAAACTATGGCTCAGGAAAATTAAATGACAAAGAGTCCTGGAACCAGGATCACAACCCAGTTCTTTTGAGTTCTGACATGGGACATTTTTCAAGACCCATGTTCTCTTTCACATAAATAGACTCTATATTGTATTCAAATACAATATTGGGCTCTCACAGAGACCCAGAAATTGGAGGCAATCACTAACCACCACCACTTGGACTACACTTTCCTCTTGAAACCTTTCTTTCCCTTCCCTTGTCTAAGCCAAGAACTGTTAAGTGCACTTCCTTTCTGTTTCCATAATGTGAGGTGTGTTAGACTGAGTTCCTCAAAACAAGGAACTAAATCTGGCTAATCACTGTATCTGGCACACTGTAGAGGACGCACGTTTGTTAAATGCATGAATAAATGGATAAATAAACTGATGGTACCACAGTTCTATCTGGGATCATGTGCTTCCTCATGGGAGAACCTCCTTTCATGAAGTTTTCCCTCATGATCCCTCAATACTGTATGGCTGGCTCTTTATGAACTTGTGTATCTTCATGTATATTTCACCTGGTGGGACACTTAATTGGGTAGGTAACTGTCTTCACTAGACCAAGTGCTCCTTGAAAATAGGCACTATTTCTCACTCATTATTTTGACTTCAGTATTTTGAAGTATATCTGCCTTTTGTGCCCCATCCATACTCAGCCCGAGGGCTTGTAGCGGTGGGACTAAGAAGTAGAGTGTGTGTAGCAAATGTAGCATCCAAGACACAGCACTGTAAAAAGCCGTCTTTGGGGGCAGGTAGAGGGTCATGTGGTATGGCTGGAGACTAGAGTGAAATGATATTTGCTTACTGGAATCATGGTCCATAATTATATCTTTAAGAATGAAATTTCTGACATGAGGCACTTGGAATATGTTTCTGTAAATTCAGCCATTTCCTAATAGAATTAATTTCACCTTATTACCAACCCAATCATCTTTTAAAACAATGATCTTTTTTTCTTGATAGCGTAGATATTGCCTGTGTCCTCTAAAATGCTTTGCATACCTTAAAGGAAAGTATAATGAAAATTTAAGAGAGCATTATTAATTTTAAGACTCTGTTAAAAATGTATAATTCAAAGCTGTGGTTACTATGCCATAGGATGACTAAGCATAATCAAAATAATAAGCTAATTGTTCTTAATTTATCTGTCTCAATATTAAACATTCTTTTCAATTAATTTTCAAGATCTTCCAAATGTCAATACACGTATCTTCTAAAGGACTTTTTATATTTCTTTTGGAGGTTAAATGGCTATGGCAGCTTCCTCCTGAGTTGGGTAGGCTATTTCCACTTCATAAATCAACTGCTTTTCTCCTAGGACCCAAGGAAACTCCAGATTCATTTATTCCATTTTGAAAGAAAGAATATATATTATTAAGGGTCTTCCAAGTAACCTCACTAGTGGGAAAACAAAAAAATGAAGTTTTTTTCAAGCTCCATCAGGGAAAACTAGAGATTATACAAACATTATTTGTCAGCAAATACATATCGATTGACTAAAAGTTGTTTTGCCTTCTAATTGCCACATTTCCTTACAAGGAACTTGGCAGGTCAGGGATTTGGGTTTATTGGAAGAAAATGAAACGGGTTGCAGAATGACCTGACAGACTGCATATGGGGAAATATACAACAGAGTTACATTTTTAGAAAGGGACTTTGGGCAATGAAAGTGATTTATAGAACCTCTACATGCCTAAACTTGATATTCACTGGGGAGTATTTAATGATAAGAAGTGTGGAAGAGCTTAAATTCAAGCATCAAAACTCGTAGGTCAAGAAAAGGGTAAACCTAAAGACATATATATCTGACCTTGTGCGGTTGTAATACCCCACAATTGCTTGGCTCTTGGTTTCAAGGGACATTGGCTGCTACAACTCTTGTTTTGACACCTGAGATTATAATTCTCATTACCTCCTCACTGACCAATTGATTTATAGTATTGAGATGAATCTATTTCCATTGAGATGAGACTATGTCAATCTCTTCTAAATATCAGGTGCTGGTATTAAATGTTGGGAGGGGTACAGAAAATATACTTTTATTCATTCATTCATTTCTTCAACATGCATTTATTGAGAACCTACCATGTTCTAGGCACTGTACTAGATTCTGGGAATACAGAGGTTAAATAATTTGGACCTGACCTATGAGAGCTCAAAGTTAGAGGAAGTGATTCTAGAGCTCACAAGGGAAGTAGTTTCTAGTTAGTATACTAAATGTAGAAATAAAAGTATATAAAAGTACCCAATAAATGTTGAAAGAAGGGATTGAGGAAAGTTTCAAAGAGGATGTATGGTCTGAGATAGGTTTTAATGGTTGAATAGGAGTTTTTCAGGTTGACAGGAATAGGGCAAAGCAGAATGAACAAAATATGTAAAGGTGAAGAGATAAAATATTAAATTAAGTTTCCAGAGCAAGCATTCTCAGTAAAAATCAAATCCTTAGCAGACCAGAATATGGAATCAACATCGGCTGGAAATCATTCTGCCCCTTGCACTGAGGGCTGAAAAGCACGAGTCTCGTCTTAAGGTTAGTAGTTCATTTTGCATATTTTATAACTGCTCCATTTTGCTGAGAACTAAAGTACTGGTATTAAAATAGATATTCAGCAATGCTAACAACCAAAATGGGTACTGCTTCATAAGTGTAATCCTTTCCCAAAGACAGCACAGACGACTTTTGCTACTTTTTATAAAAAGATTTTAGTTTGTGATAATAGAAAACTCCTTTCTTCCTCCTTCTGCTTTCTTCCTTTGTCTCCTTTCGTTCTTTGTCTCTTGACCCTTTTCTGGATCTGGCTGTTGTGAACAGAAAGCCTGTAAATTCACAGGCACAGGGGAACGAACCAAAGAAAATCAAGATTTGTCCAGTTAGCCCTCAATTTTCTCTAGTGGGAGCTCCTCATTTCTGCCTCATGTCAGCTACTCTGAATGAATCAAATCCCTAGTGTGTTACATAGCTCATGGAATTCTCAAGACAAAGCTACAGTTTGGTGGAATTTAACTTCATTATACACGATCCCATTGTCTCTATGAAAATTTTAACACAAACGTGTATCTTTTAATGAACTTCTAAACATAGCTTGGAATTCTTATAATTATCATTCAGCAAAGTCACATTAAATTCCTATGTATCATCACTTCACATGGAATAATTAAGAAGAGCACAATTGTTTCTGAGAATTCATTGTTCTATAGATTTGAAAATAGCAAATTATCTTTTAATTCTACAAAAATTATAAGTAAGATCTGTGAAAATATCCCAGCATTCTGAAGATTGATGAAAACTTATACATTTTTCCTATAATTTAATTCAATAAACATTTACTGAGGCCATACACTTTGCCAAACTCTGAGATTGCACAAGTACATGTAATTCCATCCTTGCCCTGAAAGTTCCCAGACTATTGTCATTGATTACGATCTGCAGATATTTCTGAAGGTCAGCATTGATTTTTACCATGACTTGTTGTAAGTGGAAATTTCCTTAAATTTAAATATCCAAATTCAGCAGTATGCCCTAAATTGAAATCTCTGTTATTTCTAATCATATTCTGGTTCACCCCATTTCTATCAAGTGCACCAGCCATCCTTTAGGAATATTCATCATTTTTTTCCTCCTTTTTTCCCAATCAGTTATCAAACTTCTCTTTGTTATATGATTGGAATAACTTTCTCACCAACTCTTTTCTGGTCATTTCTGCATTAACTTTACACCTTTTCGCCTCTCATCTAGACTCTGAAAATCTTCTGTTTACACCGATCTTATCCTTCCCATAAACAAACTGCAGAGATATAATACTGCTGAAAATACCTGTACAAACAACCCTCTGTTAAAATACAATCAGTAGTGGCCCATTGTCAATAAAAGTCACAAACTCAAATGTCTAAAAGGGCCAGGTAGGTAACAAAATGGGTGAAGTGAGTAGAATGAGTACAGTAGGGAGTGGTAGAGACTCTGGCATGCATGGGCTCCAGTTAAGAGACAGAAAGAGCTTAGTTCTAGTTGATTGTTTTTCTATTGGAAAGCAAGGTTATTTCTGAAAGTGTTTCCAAGAAAAAAATGTATAAAATTTCCTAAATTTTTAAGACACTGTGTGTCTCACAGAAACTATATCTATATGTGTATCTGTGGTTCTGGTACACACCTCTTACCGGATAGGGAAGGCAGGCTGCTGGCCTGTGAACTCTGGTGTATAGCGTTAGATCAGTTCATGTCTCCCAGACTGCAAGGCCCTGCCAAGCCTAGCCCAGTGTCTCTTTCTAATGTCATCTCTTGTTATTTTCTGATCTTGATATTCTATGTTTTATGGGTACTAAGGCTGGTATTCACTCCCTACGACAACTTAATGAAGTAGGGATTATTATACTCATTTAAAAGATGAAAAAGTTATGTTACAGAGAGGTTGAAAAGTTCAGCGGTAGCTACAGAGTTAGTAATTGGTAGTTTTATGGTTCAAATACAGCCTTATCTGATTCCAAAACCTATGCCTTTTACACTGGGCTCCACTGTTCCCCAGACACATGCATAATAAGGATCCTTACGCGTCCTGCGAGGAACCTCTGAGGAAGAAACTAATTTTACCCTCATTTTACAAGTGAGGGAAGTGAGTTACGTGACTCGTCTAACGTCACAAAACTGTGAATAGGTAGAGCCAGAATGTGAACCCACACGATTCAAATCCAGAGTCTCCTTTCATATTCAACTTTATACTATGTTAAATAAATAGAAAAATGAATGAGCAGCTAAGTAAAGAAAGCTTATTTTAAAAGCCAACTCAAATGCACCTTTTCCTATAATGATTTCCTTGTTCCTCTTCACCAGAAGTAATCTTTTCCTCCACTGAGCTCCCATATTACTTACCTGTATTTCTCTCATCTGCCTTGTGTTAAAATGTGCATACAGATCTCACCTCTTTTCCTAAACAAGGTCAACAAGTTGTGACCATTCACTGCCCCTTGCTCACAGCTGGAGCTTTATAAAATTGTGTTGAATGAAATTAGAAATGCACAAACTAAGGGGTTTTATCCATATTCCAAAATAAAAAGCCTGCTATGTCTAAATGTAGTAAAATTAATAATTAAAAATAAAATGCTGTTTAAAAACAAAATTTATCTATATTTCTCAGCATACCTCTTGCTGGCGATGCTTAAAAATCTCAGTTCAGTAAAAGGCATCAAAACTGTTTATTAAGTTATTTAGAAAATATAGAATGTATTTGTAAAATATTAAGAGAAAAAAATTCATTTGGTCAGGAAATAAATCAGGGCTTAAGTGTGGGCGGTAGTGTCAACAAGCAAACCAATTCCCCTGGTAACACATTGCATAAAAACATTTTGTTCAAACCAGGGTGTCCTGCTGTGTCGTGTAGTTTCCTGCCAAAATGTTCCTTTGCTGTCATGTAGATAGCCAAAGCTATCTGTTAGGAAAACTCCCTTCTCTACTCAAATAGACCAGTCAGCACTTTCAAAGGCCCACAGGAAACAGACGCTCATCTTGAAACCATCAGGGACGGTCAGGATAAATACAGGTGGCCTGATATCATGTAGTCTGAAAGACTACCCTCACCTGAACTCTGAATCAGAAGTGACTTTATCCTTAGCACTGGAGAAAATAGCCCCCAGTGCTCTAGGACAGGGCTTATTTTCAAGTGTACTTTGCTGAGGAAATTTCCTAAGAGCAGGGTTGGGATCTTTATAGATAACTACGGCACTCTGAGATAGTAAACTAGATTACATTCTCCAGATGCCCTATAGTTTAATTAGAGCATCCAAACATGTGACATGATGCCAAATTTTTCCCACTTTACTGCTCTCTTTGCCATGTTAGCATGAAAAGAAAAATGCACTGTAAAATCAAAAGCATAAGTATTTAGAAATAATTCCCCATCATTCTGCTCCAAAATAAATATGATAAATAAATAACACGTAAATACTAATATACACAGATTCACTTAGCAGGACTTCTGGCAGAGAACATTCCTAATGGGGTTATGTATGAATTTAGTTTGCACTGCAGTCAAGAAATTCTTAGTAACAGTCCAGTCAATCTCAACACCCCAGAGGGGACATAATGAGGGCTTCTTCCCCACTATAGTAAAATGTCCTGAACTTTGGTGTTGCTGATTTGGAATCTAAGCAGACTGGGGTCAAAGAGTCCGGCCTGAGGGGTGAGGAGTTTTGCCTGGCAGTACTGGTGAAGAGAAGTAGCAATATGGAAGAAGCAAGGGGAATTCATTTTTGAGAGTAGGGTCAGTTGAAGGAGAAAACTTCAAATGAGGTGTTTGAAGGTATGTGGTGAAGAAAAGAGTGGACAGCTAGGAAGTGATGTGTGGAGAATTGTTCCTCAGGATTGTGGAATGCAATGACCCTCAAAGGTGAGAGGCAGGAAAGAAGGTAGAAAGCAGCCAGTGACTAACTTTAGCCTATGCTCACTTTCCTTGTCCCGGAAAATGTCAGCAATCTTTTAACTTCCATAGCTTGTGTGTGTGTGTGTGTGTGTGTGTGTGTGTGTGTGTGTTTGAAGCTCTGAAGAGGAAGGGAGATAACCATGTACAAATTGTTAAGACCTCTAATTATTTTAGGGAGATGTGACTGATAGTCACTCCTTGGTACTCGCTGTTAGAAAAGCAATCTGATTTAAGCACTTCACTATGAGGAGAATTTTGATTAGCTGAGAGGGAACACCTGCCTTTCATTCACCCAACTTCCAAGGGCAGCCCTAGAGCAGAGAAGAGGGAAACAATGTTTCTGGCCTCAGATCCAGAGCAGAGAGCATAAGAGCACAGGCCCAGGGATCAGACCACGTGATTTGAATCTGGCTCTGCTGTCCCTTTGCTGTGTGAATTGTGTCAACTTTATCTCTTTCTGCCCCAGTGTCCTCATTGGTTTAAAAATTGGGATCATAATATTACCTATTTACAGGATTGTTGTGAAAATTGAGTTGAATATTAAATGTTTAGAGCATGACACAGAGGAAGTGCTCAATAGATATCGTTATTCATTCTTAGTTAGTTTTGGGATTATTACTTAGTTTTAGTGGTACCCGTGAAGAAAGTGAGCGGTCTTGTTTGCCCTGGGTTAGAGAACAAAGTCTCCATGGAGTCCATTAGGTGGGCTTTTTTTCATCTTTTACTTTCTCCTACTCTTCGTTCCGGTTTTCTAAGTATAATAATTTTCATTTTAACTACTTACTAAGCTGATTATTATTTCTGCCTGTTTATTTGTGCACAGTGTGATTTTTCTATACCATGAAATCTGTTTTGTGCAGACATAAAAACCCGTAATTCATTAGCCAAACATTAAGACAAAAAGTCAGCTACTTTCTCCAACCGTACTGTTATGTAGACATTAACATAGGAAATGTGCTTTAACTGCATCCTCTGCAATTAATGATGCAAGTCATGATGTAAGTCATTATTTATTAAGAATAATTTTCACAAAATTTACTGATTTCACTGATTGATTTAAAAAAGAATAAAGAGCCACTGTGTGTTATTCCTAACTTTAATAGAAACCTCTATTTAGCTTGTCCTCAGATTGACATGAGTCAACATTAGTTTAAAACTAGTAAAAGTTTAAGTAAACTTTTTAATAGACATTTCCAAAACCTCAAAAACTGAAAAATCATTTCTGCCTGCAAATGTGAACTCCTGAGGAAAAGCACTTTCTTGGGTATCTTAGAGATCTCCATCTCTGGCAGGCCTGCCTCTTCAAAGGTGTTCATCAGGATGTCCACTTGTTCAAGGCAGTCTCTGTCCATGGCTTGGCCAAGGCCAGACGCTATCTGTTAGTGTTCTGACCTTCCTCATTGCTTTCATCTTCCAAGTCTTTGCTGCTTTCTCCTGAGGCTCACCATGAGCTGTCGGAAAGATCTGATGAGGACCTTTTTATTTCTTCTCAGGCCTGAAGCATAAGCTCCTGATTTGCACGCATTCCTGCTAGTCTAAACTTAATGTTAAGGCAGAATAACTCAGAGTGGCTTAGAGATGTGCGACAGGATCAAGGACAGCCCCCAGGGTTAACACTGATTACAAGATCATATTTTCCTAAAAATAATTCCTCTCTTTTTAGCTGCTTCTTCAAAACCTGCAAGATTATCCATAAGGATTGGATAATTAAGAACGATTTTGAAATGCCTTATTGTTGCAAAATAAGTGTGTCCTTTTCTTTTTATTAACCGTAAGTAACGCTGACTTTAATTCAGTAATACAATCCTCTCCTTTGGGAAACATTAACTGTGGAAGGATCAGGAGGCCCTTATTTGCACACTGTGGTGTGACTCAATCCCAATTGTTCATGAGCAGAGGCCCACTTCATAAAATTCTTCCTTTCGCTCCTTTCCCCATTGAGGCTTCATGTCTTCATTAAGCGATGGTTTTACCATAGCTCTCATTAGTTTGATTAATGGTATACCTCTAATAGAGGCCACCACCTGACATTTGGGAAAAAAATACATGGCAGGTAATTTTTAAAAATACAGAACCTGTCCCCTTAACCTAGTTTCATTCCCTCCGGTAAAGGTGGCAATTGGATGTGACACTTATCAATGGGAGCGGTCTGACATCCTCTCTTTCCCTCCTTCCCCAGTTCAATTAAAAGAGTGATAGCTTGGTTTTCTAGAGAAACTGAACAAATGTAGGGAGTGAGCTGTTGAATATCTGCAGCACAGTAAGTGCAAGCTATGACTCTACAACTTTTAAACTTTACATTTCCTGTCAATTAGATGCATTAAGGTTTCACTACAATATTGAATTAATGGAGTGATTCTGTTCCTAATAGATAACGCATCTCAGTGCCTTGCTTGTTTTTCCAATTAGAAAAACAATGAGGTGTAAAAATAGGCCAATTTCAAACTTTTCAAATGCTGAACTAAACTTCACATTCGAAAGTCTTTGCTCAGAGTTGGCTTTGGGTCTCACTAATGAGCCCACTTTCTTCTCTTTTGATCTTTAGAATTATTTCAGTTGTTTCTCTGGTCCTGGTGGTTCTCCACTGTCTCTTGTAGTAAAAGGATTTGACTTTAGTTTCAGAATCTATTTGTTCTGAGAAAAAGAGGTTTTAACACTAGGAACAGATAGGGTGTACAAAACTGGCCTTTGACAAACTCTCACCTAGTAGGCTTGTCTCAGTCTGTGTGTGACTACTAAAATCACCCCTTTGCTTCCAGTTCAGTGCACAGGAGTCAATGCCCGCAATTTCTATTCTCGTATGGCCTAATGGACAAGGAACTGATTTTAAATTTCCCCAAACAAATGGCAAGTTCTTTTGTTGTTTTTATTGGTTTGTTCTTCCATTTAATGCTCTATTCCCATATCTAAGTCTATTTCTCTCCAAAGAATAGAGAGCCCATATTTCTCAGCCATTGTACAAGCCCTTCCCCGCCCACATACCACAAACATGATGTCACTTCAGCCTGGAATCGGATGACAGCAGCTGTCCTTGGGCATAGATGTCCTCTTTAATCAAAGTGAGTTCCCTAATGGGCACTATAATGACATTCATTTGCCATTTGAATGTACCTGATGTGACACCTGAGGCAATGCCATGATTACTTTCTCTTAAAAATGTAAAATAATTTTTACAAAATCAAAAACGCAGAAATATTGCCTAAAGAATAAGTTCACTTTAAAAAATAGCAATATTATCATGAACTGGGAAAAGTGCTATAATCTTCTACCTCACAAATGATAATAGGTCATTTCATATTCAACTTGGTAACAAAATTCTGTATTTGAGAATAAGAGATCTATTGGTTACAAAAAATTAGTTTACAGGTTCTATAGAGTTTCCTGAGTTAAGATATAGGATAATGACGGTAATTTAATGATAACATTGCTAGGTGCATTATAGAAATCAGATGTTTTACTCTCTTGAATTTTAAAGGTATTTAATAACGGCAGCAATTGTTCTACACTAGTAGTAATATTTAAAACTAGATTAATATTTTCAAGGTTTCTTTTTACATGAAATCTCTAATACTACTGTAACTAAAATGAATGCTGGAAAGTATTTCATAAGAAGTTGAAAGGCACATTTAACAGTGTGTATGGGAATGTCCCTCCACTGTATATTAGTAGAGTATTTATTAGTTATAATGGAAAATATTTTCTTAAATTTTAGAGGAATTTCTTAATAGTTTCTTATTTTGTCAAGATCACAGACCTGAGGGTGGAAGAATCTTCAGAACATACACAATTTATCTTCGGCCTCGTGGAAAGAGACATTGAAAGATAGATGCTGTTCATGATGAGGTTGTGTCTTGTCCAAGCATGATGAATCTACAAATTAAGCTCAATAGATAGTGTCTTTTCCCTTCAAAAGAATCACCAGGGAAGACACTCTCATAACCTTCCCTTTTACTCTGTTCCACTGTCTAACAAGCCATAACAGCCAGACTTCTAGCTCCCAAAGTGTGACAGAGCCAGATCATCAAGCAGCATAAAAAGAAAATAAAAGGACGGAATATTGTGATCAATGGCAACTTCCCAGGCGATTTTGGAACTAACAAATGCCTATTACCAATCATCTAATAGGCAGTGACAGCGAGTTGCAAAGCAAAGTGAGCACAGTTTTGATTTAGACCTGAAATGAAATGCTGACTCTGCTGTTAAGTGGCTGTGTGTGATCTCCAAAGCTACTGCTCTCAGAGCTTCGGCTTCCTCATCCCAAAATGGGGAGAATAGCACCTGCTTTGAAGGAATTTGTGAGAGTTCTAAACAAAATCGTTCTGGTATATCATAACACACAATGATTAGTAGCTGTTATCTCTAGTTTTTGACTAATTGACCAGACGGAAAGCACTGAAGCAGGTGATCTGTGGAGTGGATGGGAATGTGTATAAGACACCATTCTTGCCCCGTAAGGAGGATAAAAGCAAGAATTGGACCCTACAGTGTTCTGTGTGAGCAGCATTGCATACATTCTTCTCATATTGGCCCTGAGGTGGAGGTATGGCTATTCCTATTCTGCAGATGAGGAACCTGAGGATTTGCGAGGTTACCTAACCTGCCAGCATCGTGACCCCAGAAAGGGTACTCATAACCACCACATTATACTGGGTCACATGATAGTGTATTGTCTCCAGTGGCATAGATATGTACAAACATGTCTGTAAAAGAGAGTAAATGAGGGGATCATTGTTGCTAGACACAGAGAAGTGCTTCTCTGGTTCAGTCTTTCAAATATGGAATTTTCACACCATGGTGTGCAGTGAGCTAGTAAACGAAATCTAATTTTTGGTCATACCCTTTAAAGAGCTAATCCTTGAATACTGGGATTATAGAAAGTAACCATACCCCTCTTCCCATAGGGGATCCCGTTTCTTCTGAAAATAGAGTTTAAATTAGTATTTGCAGTTTGCATTTTCGTACAGAAACTGAAGAGACATTTATATTTTATGTAATCTTTTTTACCAAGGATTTCTCATGTCACCCTTGTTTCCTCTACTGAGTAGGTCAGGGTTCTCCAGAGAAACAGAACTAACAGGATGTGTATACATAGAAAGAGATTTCTTTTAAGGAATTGGCTCATGCGATTATGGAGGCTGGAAAATCCCAAATCTGCTGGAGACTCAGGGAAAAATTTTTGCTGCAGTTCAAGTCAAAGGCCATCTACCAGCAGAATTCCCTCTTGCTGAGGGAGGTCAGTCATTTGTTCTATTCAGGCCTTCAACTGATTGGATGTGGCCCATCCATATTATGGGGCACAGAGGGCAATCTGCTTTACTCAAAGTCCATCATTTAAATGCTAATCTAATCCCAAAACACCCCCATAAAAACATCCAAAACAATGTTTGACCAAAGATCTGGGCACCATGGTCCAATCAAGCTGACACATAAAATTAACATTCACAGAGGTTTTGTTGTGACGCAGACCTATCGCTAGCATTCCAAATGTCCCAATGTGGTCATTCAACCACTGGAGTTTTGTAAGTAATGATTACTGTGAGAATCATAACCTTTATGTAGTAGAGTGAGGTCTACATTTTTAAAGTAAATATTAAACTAGACATGCCAGATCATTTATTTTTCAGTCTAATAGTGGAGAAAAAGAATACTTAAAGCTTTTGTTTTCATATCTGAAATACCACAGAAACATACTAATATCATTGAAAAGGGACTCAGTCTCTTGACTGGATCCCAATAGCAGAGTGAATCTACTTATTAGAACTCTTTTTACTATTTTTCTTTAAATCTGGAGATCAAATAAAGAATTACTTTGGAACACAGAAAAATACTGATTTTTAGCATAATGTAATGATGTGGTAATTCTGAACATTTTAGAGTATTTGTGGTAACAAAATTCTAAACGTGTTTGCAGCAGTTGAACTATATTTTACTCACTGTGCATCACTCTAGAGTTGTTGATGTATGCTAGTTCTTGATTCACTGAAATCAGGTGTGAGAGAGAAACTTAGACTGAGCCCACTTCTCTAGTCCTTCATAATGCAAGGCTTCCAGGAATTATATTACAGAAAAAGAGAAATCTGCTCTGGAGATAATGCGTATAATCACATTTGCTAAAAATGGAAAAGCCTTATTACATTCTTGTTTGGTATCTATTTTACATCATCACCTGCAGCTATGCTCTGTCACCATTATTCTCATACTAGTAAGAAGAAATCGCCACTAAGAACCTCAAAATCGAGGACTTATTTTGTAAAGCTGTAATTATGTAACTCGAGTTTCAGCATCTCCTTCAAAGAATAACAATGCGAAGGCTCTAAGACTATTACAAAAGAAGCACTTTGAAGAATCCTTTATGAAGATATTTTCTCCAAAAACATACTTGAATCTTTGCAGAAACTAGGGTAAAGGTTTTGTTATGGAGACTAGTTTAAATGTCCTGGTTAAAATCAAATCCTCTGGAGTGTTTGCAAATGATGTACCCGGTTCTACTAATGAAGAAGCAGCCTATTTTATCACAATCAAAATTATATCTGTCTATCTAAGCTTTATCTCTATGTCTGTCTTGATTTTGTCTTCCACGGTTTCAATTTTTATTCCTTCTTTAGAAAAATTTCGTTCCTGTGAAGAGTTTGTAGAAAATTGTCATAACAAATCTGATGTTTTCTTCATCCAGCTGTACTTCTATTTCAAATCTTCCTCTCCAAGGATTCTTCCTGGGACCCTTTGCTCCTGCTGTTGGATAGATGTCTGAGGGTCATAAAGGTTCCATTCCAGCACAAATTAGCCATAACATTTCAACTTTCCCAGTGTGGTCAGCCAGCCACTGGAAGTTTTTAGGTGATGTTACTGTGAGGATTTCATATTCGTTTCTATTTTAAAAACAGCTTGCATTTTAATCTCAAAGCCCATTACAGAATACCGAATCAACTTTATATTAACTATTGGAAATATCTCTTTATTGAAACCAATTTTTAATTTTACTTCAACTTTTATTGGATCTATTTTTTAATCAAATACTGGCGTTTGCATTTCAAGATTAAATCTCATTTGATTAATTTCAGGCCACTTTTTTCTAGACTTTTTGTACTATTATACCGTCTCTCATTGCTTGATATCCTTTCGCATCTGAGAATTTAATTAATGTCATTAACAACCAACTGCAGATCATTTATGAAGATGTTTAACAGAATAAAGTTCAAGCCTACTCTGAATGATAACAAAACACTTCACACTCACTGCTGAAAACTCAAAACGTGCCTTTCTATTTCCCATTTTGCTCATCAGTAAGCTAGATACAACCTTCTTTTGTGACCTCAATACTTCCCAATGGGATTCTCAGTATCCAAACATATCAGCGATTTTTGCTTTCATCAAAAGTAGGAGTTCTTCACTTGCCGTGAATAATGATTTTCCCCTACTGGTTTTGTATATATGCATAGTTGTATTTTTCTTTAGCAAAGCTTTGTTCATAGAGTTATAACTAATTCCTGAAAGAGAACATAGCTCCCAAAGTATATAAAACCATGTGCTTTCTTACATAGCTATATTTAAAACATAATTTATGCTGTGTTTTACCTGTGTGGTAGAACACAACTATTTACCCCTTGGTGTCTAACCTCTGGGTTATTTGTATCATCTAAATTCATTTTCTTATAAAGTGAAAGCATATATTTATGATTTCCCAGATAACTTATTCGAAATATTGTTTTAAATACATACTATTTTGAGTGAAAAAAGAAAAACTAGATTGCAGAAACTGGAAAAATAAGATCATATGTTTTCATAAATATATTCCAGATAATGTGTACGAATGGGATATTATCTAGGAATTATAAAACTTTTAGAAAAATAAATCCTGTCAGTCTTATCGAGTGGTCTTTTCTAACACTAATGTATTTAGAACATCAAGGAGAATCCAAACTCATCTTACTTTTAAAATGTGCTTCCTATTGATTTATCCAGAAGAGAAATGAGGGACCTGGATTATATATTTTAGTGTATTTCTAATTAGATGAGTGCCCAATCGTGAGTGATTAACCATAACTCTATATCTATTTCATGGAGCTTGCTTTACTGTTTTAAATGGATGTTAATTAAGGCTGTGACAATGCGGGGGAGAGGGGGACGGGAATTGCAGTTGTATATTCAGGAATATTAAAAGAACATTCATCTAGAAAGCAATAAGTTATCTTCTCTTTATTTAATATAGGGTAAGCAGAGTGCTGTGTTCAATAGGGGCTCATTATTAAAAGAGAGATACAGAGACTGTGGAGAGTGTTAACAAAGAGGACAACAGACATGAATGAATGTTCTACAAAAGATAAAGAATGAATGTATTTCAAGTGAAAAAAAAAACCTGACGGGAAATGTAATGTCAAGCTTCAAGTATTTTTACAATAAGAGCATAAGGTCTGGAATGAGAGAAACCTGTATTTGAATTCAGGTTCAACTCTTAAGGGCTGGCAAACTTGGAATCTCTCCTATATGTAAAAGTGGGATAATACCTACTTTGCTAGACTATTGTCTGGAGCAAGTTGGTATTATTTCTATTTTTATCAGATACTCCTCATAAGCAATTCCAAAGCAGTGTCACAGAGGCCTTTTGGAACTACTAGTCAGAGAGTTGCTTGTGCGTAGGTTAGTATTGGTGGAGAATGGAAAACTAGGGGAAAAGGCTGCCAGGTCACAGAAGACACTAAATTAGTCAGCTCCTTATTTAACACACATACACGGATGAGTTTGGCAGAATTCAAGTTTTGCTGACTACATTGAAATACAACTTTTGTTCTTCCTCTCCTTTCTTTCTTAGAAATGTCGCTAAACACAGCTATGGGCCTCCGCGGGGGGTTGAATCGTCAGATCCTATTTCGCCACATTTCTTTTCTCAGATGTGTGGTGGAGGATCATAATGTATGACAGAGAAAGAATCAGGCGTTGCTTGTATTTTTTTTCTTGGTTTTGGTTTAACTACAGCACAGAGTACTATATATTAAAATGTTTATTAACGTATATTTAAAAAGTTGACAAAATATAAGTGCAATATTTTCTTAGATTAGAGTAAGCTTTTACAAATAAAAATTTTCTTTTCTTTCTTTTTCAAAAATTTGATATCTGTAGTTCTAATTTTTTCTTAGATAGTCTTGATATACACCAGAAGAAATATGTTTCATCAGCTTGCATTTTTTTTCCAAACACGCCTGTGTGAAGAGTATTGACTCTAAATAATTTTGGTTACTGTTGTATTTCACTATTCTTGAGGAAGATCAATTTCACAAAGTTCCTTATGTTATCAGTGCAGATAAATATAACTGCTATGTAATTGTGTATAGTTAATCCTTTCTATGGCTTCACAGGGTAGAATTTTATAAGAAAATTGAAATAGAAAATGGAACTTTGTGAACAATAAGACCTAACAAAATAACTTATGGTACAAGATGAAGAAAAATAAGCTTTCATTACATGCCCAGAGTTTCCTTCAAAATAGCATATGTAGATTTAACATTCCCAGATTTTTCTATTTGGGTTTGACTCAAGTCAATAATGTGTGATAAATAGGCAGATATTAGGAGGCAGGGGCATTTTGAGAAAATGAGTCAGCCTAGTCAGCCATTCAACACTAGCTTTGCCTTCTTATTTGTTAATTATCTGAAACACCAGACTCATGATTTTACACCTCATTGAAATAAATACATTAATTAAATGTAATACACACACACACAACACACACACACCAGGCTCACTATATACCAGGCATTGACATATAGTTATATAAAATCGTACTTAAACTTCTCAGTAACTCACTATCTCCATTTTAGAGATAAGAAAACTGAAGCATAAAGAGATTAAGTAGCACAAGGTCACATAGTTATAAATTGGCAGTCGTGATACAAAACAAAGTTGTCTAACTCTGGAATCTGTTGTTTTACCATTAGGCCATTATGCCTCTCTGGGCTTCAGAGTGAATTGGAACATTCAGAAACTGGAGGATTAGAGAAAATTACAGAGCCATCCCTTCTGGGCGTAGGTTTTCCTATGATTAATTCTTGAGGTGGTTAGGATGGGGGACTGACAGAGGGGATAACCAGAGTGGATTCCTTAATCCACCATCCTCTTTTGTTAGAATCATGAAATTGCACACATAAAAGGAATGAGGGGAGAGTGAAAGAAAACAGCTGACTGGGAAGCGTAGGTTGCAGGTTAATAATAACAATAATTGCCACTTCTTAAATGCATGTGTGCAGGTACTGTGGTAACAATATTTTAGGTTTTGGTAGATTGCAGATGTGGCAGCAGTTCTCTACTGATCCTAATGTCTTTGCTCCTTGGCAATGTGATTTTGCGGTTCTTCCCAGTAAGAGATAGAGTCTGTTCTCACAACACTTGAATCTTGGCTGCCCTTGTGACTTTGACCAATAGAATGTGGCAGAGGCAACATTTTGCCAGTTCTGAATTTTGGTTGTAGGAGGACTGAGGGTACTTATTTGTTCTCTGTCTTGAACCTCTGCCATACCGTGAGGAAAGGTTGGTGGACATGCATGGCTCACTTAGCCTGCTGGCCCTTGCTGGCAGCTAGCCAACTACCAGCCAAAGACCACGAGAAAGCCTCGCTGAACCCAGCCAAGCCTGACCCAGATCAACAGATCCGATTTCTCTCTCCTTGTTTCCAATCCAAATCTTTAAACCATGAATCAAGACAAGTTTTATGAAGCAAATTCCAATATCTGTGGAGGTGGTTTCACATTCCAACACAAGCCAGTTTATTTGGTTAACATTATAAGAAGATAGGCCAAAATCCAAGACTGAAGCAAAACATTTATTTATTCAACAAGCATTTATTAAGTGCCTGCCATATGCTGGGCCCTGTGCTTGGCCCTATTCGACAGTTAATTTAAAAAGAATCTATGATTTCAGAAACAACTCTAAGCTGAATAATTCAGGCAGAACAAGGCAAGTTATTCCTCAGGATGCAGCCTAATTGGGAAGGTCCTAGTTTAAATGCTGTCCTTATACTGCTGTGAGCTTGCTATGGATCTGAAGGGAGACGCGCATAGAGTTCTAAAACAATTTGTCAAAATAATTAAGCATGTTAAGAATAGGACTTGGAACCAAATTTCTTTAACCCACTCTATAGAGAACACAGTATAAATTTGGTGCAACTGATTTATAAGACCAGGTAGAGTACAGCCATATATATGCCCCAGTCAAATACTGAAAGATGGACCCAGCTTTATATATTGCCAGGGATGGAATTGGGAGTCACACCGAGTACCAGCCTGCTAGAGCCATCAGCTAAAAATGGCATTGCCCACTTGTTTTGTATGCAGCTCTGCTTTCTTCTTTATTGCCCCTAGCTCATGAAAACACTGATTTCTTCCAGAGAGCTTCTCTCAGTAGAGAATTCTAGGCTTCACCAACCATGGGGAAATAAATTTCCTCTTCTCTCACGGTGTATAATTTTCTCTTTCTGACTCTTGAGAAGGAACCGTTGATAGGAGTTCATGGAATTTGCCTTTAGAAAACAATAGGTCCTGACTCAGAATTTTACAAGGACTATTTTATTTTCCTATTACATAGGAAAGTCCCAACACCTTGTCACAGCCAGATACAAGGAGTACTTTTCTCAAGTTAAAAAAATCTTTCTGGGGCCGGCTCATTGGCGCAGTGATTAAGTTCGCACATTCCGCTTCGGTGGCCCGGGATTCGCCGGTTGGGATCCCGGGTGGGGACATGGCACTGCTTGGCAAGCCATGCTGTGGCAGGAGTCCCACATATAAGGTAGAGGAAGATGAGCATGGATGTTAGCTCAGGGCCAGTCTTCCTCAGCAAAAAGAGGAGGATTGGCAGCAGTTAGCACAGGGCTAATCTTCCTCAAAAAAAAAAAAAAAAAAATGTTTCTATGAGATTTGACTTACATTTATATTATTGTAAATAAATACATAATAAACAATGAGAATTCTATTTTCTAGTGATCTCAAAAATAATAGCATATGTGAGTAAAAAAGATAATTTCTCCTTTTGATGAAAGTAATGAAAATGCGTTCCCACTGTATCATGTCTCTGGATCTGTTTTTCATGAGCCTCAGAGCCTAAGGAATGGCTGTTTTTTTTCCACTTTGAGTTCATAAATATATAAATCATAAATATATAGATGCTTAGTTATTTAATAACTCTGTATATTCTTAATGTGCTGTTTGTAGTGAAGACCACTCAGTCAAAGCCAACCGTTTAAGTAGAGCAGAGAAGGAAACAAATTCCAGATACCGTGGGCTTCCCTGATTGAAATTCTCCATGTATCGTTGCAATGTGCTTCACACCTGGGTTTCAGAAGAAGCCATCCCGTTTTGCCTAAGTGGACATTGGCTTTCTGACTTAGTAAAGCTCTTCTTTCTCCACTCTGCTCACATGGTGAGTAGTGTTAAAGAGTTAGACCTAATCCCCACTGACTTGTTGTTAACCCCTTTATCCTCAGTCCAGTTCAACAAATCTTTATTGAAAGCCTACCAAGTATTGTTATTTGATGTTTTATTATGGTTTATAGGTGACCTGGATGAAACTTCACAAGGAGAATGTGATGTCTATTTGCAGTTCTAAATTGTATAGACATCAGAGCTGACCCTCACACTGTGGGCCTTTAATTTGGTTTGACACATGAGGTCACATCAGCCAGTGCCTTAGAGGACTTCTTTTTGTAAAGTTGATCATTTACCCCTATACTCTCAAGCAAGAAAAATCTAGAGCAACTTTCCTTTCAGCTTTGTATCTCTGATGAAGAGCTTTCAGATACATGGCACAAGTGGTATGTCACTTTGATCGTCTGGTTGTCAGTTCGTAGTGCTATGTTGATTCTGTCACTAGTATCACCATTCTTCCAGCCTATATTTTACTCTTTCCTCTCATTCAAACCTAGTACTCAATCTGTCATTGCATCTTGTCATTTCCTCCTTTGAACTGTCTTTTAGCTTCTGCCCTCCTCTCTTTTCCCATTGCCACCACACTAATCTAGGCTTGTGATTATTGCAAAGGTGCTCAGTTGATTTTTCTCACTTTAGTCTCTACCATCTCTGATCCACCTTGCATATTTATACCAATCCAATGTTCCTAAATCCTTTCTTTCCTTCTGTTAGTCCCGGTTCAGTAACCTAGAGTTATTCCCTCTTACCATTTTATAAAACACACTTGAACTGGTGCATCTTACTCCCTTCAAACCAGGGCTCCGACTTGTCCCAGCACATCCCACGGACACCACACTTATAAACATGCTCATTCCTGCCTCATTGCTTTTTTAATGTTTTCTTCCAATCCAGAATTTCCTTGGGATACCCTCTCTTACAGAAATCCTATTAATGTCCTCAGGGACCAACACAAGTCTGTTTCTCCCAGCATCTTCTCCAACAGCTTCAGCCCACACTCACATCCTCTGTGCTTCCTTAGCACCCATTAATCCTCTATTATAGCACATATCACACTATGCACACTCACACGATTGTGTCTCACACTAAATAATGAGCCCTCTGATGACAGAAAACAATCTTTCTTGTTCAATCTTGTAATGCCATGTGCTCAGAAGTGTTTAGCTCATAGTAGGTTCTCAATGAAAATTTGTCAAAGCATTTAGTAATTTCTCCTTCTCTAAATCCTTAACTCTAAGCAGAATAAAAGTTTAGCGATACATCTGGTAGCTAAAGATGAGGAATGCAGTGACTAACATGCATGGACCACAGGATGAAGGAGCTTTCACGAACCCACACAATCTGTTTTATTTGTAACTGTTTTCTTCCCAAAAGCAGAAACCATATCTTGTTAGCCCTTTGATCCTTTGATAATATCTAGTACAGTGCCCATAACTAAGAACCTGGTGTTTTGAATATTTAGGCTTCTAGAGCACAGGATTCCCAGGGTCTGTCACAGCAAAGACTGAGTGAGCTAAAGCACTGTCCTAAAATCCCTACTGATTTTCTGTTTACATCTTTATGTAGTACCTGTGAAATCAAAGACGGCTACTGTATGCTTTATTTTCATTAGTCCATGTAATAGATTCATGCTTAAGGCTACTTTGAAAAATGCGCAGTCAGTCTTTGGAAATGCTTCCTAACTTAACAGGTTAAAATATCTCCAGAAGTCCTAGATCCAGGTAATGTTGATGGTATATATTTTTTCCCTGCAACTATGGTGTCATCTTCTTAAAGGCAGAAAATTTACTTATGTAATTGTTTCCCATGGCATGTGGTATTCTGCACAGAGTAAATACTAAGTGAATATTTGCTGAGTGAATGACTGAATTATAACAACCAAGGACTAAACTTTGTAGTGGCTCAGAGAGAGAAATACCAATACGGAATAAAGTAAAGAAGTATCCCAATGGAATGGAATTTCAAACCTTCCCATATGATGTTCCCTGTCCCCCTTTGTATTTTGTTGAACACAGCCACTCCCATTAGTTTACATGTTGTCTGTGGCTGTTTTATTGCCACAACAAGTAGAATGGAATAGTTGCAACAGAAACTTTATGGCCTAAAAAGCCAAACATATTTGTTATTAGGCCATTTACAGAAAAAGTTTTTCAACTCTTGGCCCAGAGCAATGCCTGACACCCAATAGATATTCAGTAAATGTCTGTTATAGGAATGAATGAAATAAGAAATACATGAATCAGGAATAAAACTCAGATAACACTTCACCATGTTTTCAAAGGTCCTTTGTATGTCTTGAAATGCTTAGAGATCCTGAAATAGCTGCCCAGTCATATTCCTTGATCTATAGGTACCCATAGTCTTGTGGAGAGCATTTGAATTGAGCCCACAGTTAAGGTTGATTTGTATAAACCTTTTTTGACGGGCTGATGTACTTAAAGAAGGCTAGACAGAGGAAAAGAGAAATGAGGTTTCTGAAAGAAAATCACCGTTGAGTAAAGAATTCTGGTAATGCTGGGCTACAAGTGGAACTACTTGGGGAAAGTAGTTATGCTGGGCGATAAAAGGCTGTGCCTGACATTTCCCTGGCCCCACTATCTTGGGAAGGATTGTGTTACAATATCGAGAATAGAACTAGACATTTCACTGTGGACTCCAAAACTAAACTGTGAGATCCCTTTTCTTAGAAAGACCATGTTAAATGGAGCAGAGGTTTTCCCTGCTAGGTAGAGAGGGAGGAAATCTTTGTGTCTTAGTTCAGTCTGCTATAACAGAAATTTATAGACTAGGTGGCTTGTAAACAAAAGAAATTTATTTCTCACAGTTCTGGAGGCTGGAAGTTTGAGATCAGGATGCCAGCATGGTCAGATTCTGGTGAGAGCTCTCTTCCTGGTTTGTAGATGACCATCTTTCTTGTTGTATTCTCACATGGCAAGACCAGAGGGGGAGAGAGAGGAAGAAATCTCTCTCCTGCCTCTTTCAATAAAGGCACTAATCCCATTCATGAGTGCTGCACTCTCATGACTTAATTATCTCCCAAAGGCCCCATCACATAATCCACCACATTGGGGGTTAGGATTTCAACATATGAATTTTGGGGGAACACAAAGATTTGGGCCATAACACTTTGGTTGTTACTATTTTGGTGGAGATGAGCACCTAATTATGGGTCGGACCACAGAGGTCAAGAGAACAAAAGGGTATTTGGAACCTTAGAATCCAGAGCTGAGGTATTGCAGAGCTGTAGGTGGCAGCTCTGATTACATATCAGAACCCCCTGCCAGAAATAATTGGAGTGTGGTATCTCTGAAAAAGACTAGCTGTCTGCCTCATCAAGTTGATAGGAGCTTATTGCATTGAGATTTGGAGTATTGCTGGAAATGTAACAGTCTTACTTACTGGTTGGTGATGCCAGAGATATGCTGGATCCAATATCTGTTCAACCTCCGAAGAAATGAAGATTTCAGTTTAATTTTTCATAGAAAAGAAACTGAAGGGAACTTATGATATGACAAAAAACCTTTAGGGACTTAATTCTAATTGATTTCAGTTTAATTCAACATAATAGCCAAATCCAGACAAACTCCTATATCCTCCAAACTCAGAAATCATTTCTTTCTTTTTAAATCATGAACTGCATTGAAGCCTTGTTTCCAACTTAATTTGGATTCAGTTTTCAGATAATAGCAATAGACCGTGAGATGAGAAAGGAGGGCTGAACTTTCCTTATATTATACAATTTCCACATGTGATTGTGTTTCTCTCCTCCCTCTCTCTGAATGGAACATGCTCTGAAACACATACACAGGTTCTGGACTCTCGGGCCTCAGCCTCCTCTCATCGCTTAACCATCAGTAGTATTCATCGTGCGCTGATTGGGAGGAAAACATAAGCCAAACCTTTTTTCCTTGAAGGAGCGTAGCTCACACTGCAGGCAATAAATAATGACACCGAATCTGAACAAACAGCAGCTCCTGTGGAGTTCAGGACAGCAGGTGTACTTTGCTAGAAAGTTAGAAACTCAAGAATTGGGTCTCTGATGGCGATAGGCATAGGTTACTGGGAAATACGAAGCAATGTGGACTTGTATCCCACAGACATGGCCAACATACTCATTAGAAGAGTGAAAAGGCAGAATGGAATTGTGGGCAGCTGTGTGGATTGTATAGGCGAACATTTGAAAAAAAAATGAAAGAAGGAAAAGGAAAGAAAACCTATCTTTTGTACTGGGAGAAAAAGAAAAGGTCAAAATCCCATGTAACAGCAATAGGATGTGTTTCTGAGCTGTTCCCTTGGGGGCCCAAAATACAACTGCTCTTTTCTCTTTATTATTTCCCTTGTCTTTGGTTTCTATTCCTACCCCTGCTTTCCATATGAAGGGGTGAAAAACAGAACTAATTCAGGACTGAACGTCTTTAAAAATATTTATTGAATACTAGCAATAAGTCGAGAATTGAATTAAACCCATTGGAGATATGCACACAAAAACAATCTTGCTCTGAAGTTCACAATCTTTTTGGAGAGGAAGAGAGGTAAAGAATTATACAGAATACTAACTGGTTAGTGATTCCATTGCAATTAGCACAAAATATTTGATCCCTATCTTTATTTTAGTACTTATTACACGGTATTATAATGGTATAATTCCATAATTTGAATACCTCTCTGGGTTTCAAAGCAATTACTGCCCTTTTTCTGATTCTGAGATTTTAGATATGTTAGAAAGGGATTATGGAATTCTTATAGAAACAGAAACTGTCAGAATTGGAGTATTTATTTGCTGAACTTTTGACTTGACCTTACATTTGGTTCCACAGTTTTCTTTTCTATTTTACTTATAGTTGCCATGGAATTTGGTTTTTTGTCTGGGTCAATTTAGATAAAGAGAAAATCTTGAAGATGTTATACCGTTGTTTTTTTTTTAAGGAGGTTTATGTCTTAGTATAGTTGCCTGACAATTCTGATCCAAGAAGGGAGCATAGTTTTGGGAAAACAAAAATGTAAGAGTTCCGTGTTGCTCTTTTTTGTCTTCAGGTAGTTAATTCTGGAAACAAATGTTGTAGAGAATAGTTCTATGTTGTCATTTGTTTGTTTTTAATTCCTGTATTTTCTGGATGATACATTGAGAATAGTAATAAAATATATATATATGAGACTGACAAAAAGGATTCAGCGAGTCCTGGTGCTGGTCATCTTCTGTCTCCATTGGCATTTACCATGAAAACACTGAGTCACAAACTGCAGGGAAAGGTCTATGGCTTCAAACACTGAAGAAGGATTATCTATAGTCTTTTAGCCTCTTTGTTGATTGAATAGATTGCATGACAAAATAACGGCTGGTAAGAGATGTAGACCCTTCACTTTACTTGGAAAATGGAAGGCTAGTCATTCTTGTGAGAAATTCTAGCAGCCTATCAGACTTTACCCATCAAAGATAAAGTTGAGATTGTTTCTCCCTCTCAGTAGTAAAAAGCTTTATGTATTTCTCTAGGAAAAAATTTTCCTTTTCCTCTCTGCTCCATTTTTTGATAATTAGGAAACAAAAATAAAGTTTTCTTTATTTTTCTATATAATTATTGGATATTTCCAGAGCAGTCATACCAAGCTGGATTTCATCGTTAGTCTCATGTTTTCAGAAACCACTGTGAAAGGAGAAAAGCCAAGAGTGGAAACTGCGCTGAGCAAAAGCGTAAGCTCACCCTCTTAGTAGAAGTTATCTGTTTTTACCTTTTTTCACTACAGGATTGTTGACTATCATTATTAATAAAATGTTATTTATAGACAAATCTCCATTTAATTTAAAGGATGTTCTTTTTACCTTTGTCCTCATCCTTAGGTCTCACTAATGTGTTAAAAAATATTCTATAAAGTGAGTCATTTTAGTTTGTTATGGTAGAAGTTTAGTTATATGGGTAACTAGCTAACCTTGCCCTCGTCAACAAGCAGAACATTTTATAACCCAAAAATAATTTTCCTTTTTGGGCTGCATACTTTTAATACAAATGAATAACAGACAACTCTCTTGTGAAGTTGAAACTAAGACATTACAAACACACTCCTTTTCACAGAATAAAGGGGAAAAGTCTTTCCTCCTTACTTCCATAGGCTCACATAGAATCTTAAAGGAATGAAAGTCTATTTATACCTTTTTAAAAAAATGAACCTTCTATTGATTGCGAATTATTCAGATAAAGGAAGGAAGATCCATTTAAATAGGAAACTACAGCTGACTTGAAAAACAAAACAAAACAAAGCAAAATAAACAAACAAAAAGCCAGAAGCAGAAGAATCTCAAATGTGTGAAACAGACGTTTTCAATAAAAAGGAGAGAGTAGATTTAGTGAATAGAGTGGTTAGTAAGTAGAATCATGGTTGTTGCAGTGGAAGAGGAAACTTTATGCTGATTATTAAAAATATCATCATGGGAGTCTGGAATGGAGATATACAGATACATAGATGAAAAAATAGAGAAAGAAAGAGTATGCTTGATTGCATATTTTCATTTGATGTGTGAAGGGAAGGGAAAAGAGAGGTGAGAATCCAGAAACAGGACCAAACAGCTTTAGATCGGAACTTCAGATGGAAACAGACACCTATATTGCCTTTTTATGATTTAATAAACAGATTAGCAGTATTAAAAGACCTGTCAGATACCTGGAGCATAATCCAGTGGCTCATTTGTGAATCAGAATAGTATTTCTAGACGTTATGCCAGATCGTCTGAATTAAAATGTACATAAGTGAGATTAAAGCATGTGTTGATTTTACAAGCTACAAAAGTGAGTTATAAAATACCAAGGGAAAACAAAGAAAGAAACCATAAATTAGACTGTTTTCTGAAGGGGATTTAAACCATGTCTAAGTTTTATGTGGTTTACCTATGAAAAGAGGCTCAGTCTCATTAGTCATCTAGGAAATGCAAATTAAAACAATAATGAGATACTATTTTTTACCCACTAGAATGACTGGAATAAAAAAGATTGATAATACCAAGTGTTGACGAAAATGTGGAGCAATTAGAACTTCTGGTGAAAGTATAAAATGGTCCCACCATTTTGGAAAACTATTTGGCATTTTCTTATAAAATTAAACCCACGTCTATCCTATGACGTGGAAATTCCACACCTAGATATGGAGCCAAGAGAAATGAAAACATATGTCCACAAAAGACTTGTACAAGAAAGGCCACAGAAACCTAACTCATAAAAGTCAAAAGTTGAAAGTAAGTGAAATATTTGTAAACAGGAGAATGGATAAACAAATTGTTGTATATTCACGTATTGAAGTACTGCTCAGCAATAATAAAGAACAAATGAACGATACATGCAGCATGGACAAATCTTACAGACATTATAGTGAGTAAAAGAAGCTGGATAATTCTATTTATATGAACGACAAAAATAGACAAAACTAATCTATGGTAACAGAAGCCAGAAAGTGATTGCTTCTTCTGTGTGTGGCCAGGTCCAGGGATAGACTGGAAAGGGGCGTGATAGAATTTGCTCTGGCGATGGAAATATTCTATATCTTGTTTAGGATGATGGTTACACAGAAGTATACAGATGTCAAAATGCATTGCTTCGAACACTTAAGATCTTTACATATAAATCATACTTCAGTTAAAAAACATTTATGACAACCAAAAGGACCTACAACTGGAATATACAACTGTGTCCTGGGGGGTTTTGGGAAGAAGAGGAAGAAAAAAAAATGAAGAATGAACATTGGCAACAGATGTTAGCTCAGGTGCCAATCTTAAAAAAAAAAATTACGTAGTTTCTATTATTATCCTCTTCCTCCATTTACAGAAAAAAACCCTGAGGCTCAGGGGCGATAGGTAAGATTATGTGGCTCCTGAGTTCAGGACTTACATCAGAATCCAAGTCTCCTTATTTCGAGTCTCATGCTTTATCAATTCTCTGATAGCTCACATAGAATCATAAGTTTCTCCTTCACAATATATCTATGTAAGTACAAAAAAATTAAAAACACCAAACAGACTGCAGCATCTTTTTTAATAATAAAAATGTTAAGATGAGAAAATTGCGAAGGCCAAAGCATCAAAATAAACTAGTTTTGGTGCTTGCCTGAACAGATCCCCGCCGCTAACTCTGAAACTCACTTTGTACAGATGATACTAGCCTCAATGTCCAAGAGAAGCCAATTGTTTTTATCTGAGTAACACAATCTATGCTTCTGGAAACCACCAGGAAAGATGACTTGTCACCTTTCTCCGGATTACATTTTATGTTAAAGGAGTTCCTCCCACACTGGTGAATGTAATGAATAGAGTGCATTCCATTTCATCAAATCACTTCTGTAGGCATTCACAAAAGATCAGCTTCTGTGCACTTCAGTCAGATGCGCAGTTATGAAAGTGCCATAAAACCCTGTGTGATCACCACCTGCATGTAAAAAATGCCAGCAATAACTTACCAAAATATTTCCAGTGAAAATATGACTTTGACCCAGATGGCAAAATAGGCTGCGTTGGCCGTAAATCTGCAGGCAGTAAATGGGCAGGTGGTAAATCTGCTATCATTGCTAGTGTTTTCTCAACACTTTATCTGTACAGCCTTTTCCTAAGGAAATAAAAATTCTGGAAATATGGAAGAAGAAGCAAAATACTGACTGGCAACCCTGGTGTGAGGCTTAAGTTTCTTGAAATTTAGGAAACCTGTCCTTAGATTATAGACTCAGGTCTGAGATACTGGGAAGTTGAAAAAACTGTGCAGAGAATGGAAGGTAAAATATATAAAAGGTCTCAAGTTCATTTCCTCTAAGTTTGGGCAGCAAGTGTCACCCTGGAAATGCAAAGTTTGTTTTCTTCTTTACGTAGAAAAGGAAATAACCCCCAAACATTTAAATTTTATTGACCTCCCAACTTCTATTTCCTGTCACAATGACTTCTACCCAGAATGATAGAAAGGATACAAGCAGGTTACCATGGATATGGTGGAATAAACCATAATCAATTTAGGAATAATTCGTCATCATCTTGTTTAGATTTGGGGGCAAGATTGTACCCTATTGAATGGGAATTTGGTTTTCTTCAGAAAAGAATGGCTGTACTCACTATCCATCATCATGTAAAGAAGTATTTAATCCTGGAGTAAGAATGACGCAAAAATCTGGACTCTGGAGGGAAGTATCTCCATTACTATTTAGAGCTGGGATATTTGAGCCTGAATCTGAGGCACCTGTTCCAGTGGTCAGGGGGAGCTGTTGTGTCTACATGATGATGATCTTTGATTCAGTGCATATTCTGGGTCCTGGAAGATGGAACTCTCTCCTTTCAGAACAGTGCCTGCAACTTGGCACTTCAGCAGGCTATTCTAACACATGATAAGGTCAGCAGTCTGGGCAAAGTCTGTGATACATCCAGTGGATCCAGTGGTCATGGATCCACTCATGCGCCTTCTTTACTGTAAAGAGGGGAACCCTGGTCATTGGGATTACATGCCAGTTGCTCAAACATACTGTGAATCTTTGATATTGGGGCTGGCTAAGGTCCTAATATCAGGAAAAGTAAACCTATATGGGGAATGGATGCCTATTCCTATGAGAACAAACCACTGATCTTTCCGGGATGCACAGGAAACAACATACTCAACTTGCCATTACATGGCCAGTATCCTCAAAAATGGTGCCGTATCTAGGGCTTAGCATTGGTCTCTGTTGTGGACAGTTGGATACTTGTTAGCAATAGCAGCTGGATCAGCCTTGATAAGTGGGAGCTGATGCTATTGGACCCATGTGTAATAGTTCATATTTGCCATCATGACCACTTTGTTTATGTGTCCATTGTGCCAGCATTTATGTGGCCAATGACATGTGAGTCATTTTATCTTCTTGGTTGGTTAGTGCCTCTTCCATTGTGGATGTTCTCTAGCGATATATGTCTTCTCACTTTGTGCCTGCTTCCATAGGTCCATCTATGTGCCTCTGCCTCATTATTCCTTGTCTATAATATTCCAATCATGGCCCATCTCTTAACCACTTTTCAGGACACTTCTGTTTCTATACAAAGTAGATGACCAGTTGCACCACCTGAAGCCTTCACTTGGTGAGAGAAGTTTTCCTCACTACTGTCTGTAAGGGTACCCTAAGTACCCTAAGTCTGTAGTGCAGCCAGTGTATATTTTTGACTCACATACAAAGACAACTCTATTGTAAACTGAACTGGGACTATTTCCCCCTTTACCAATTGGTCATACCTCATCTCTGTGTTGCCTAGATGTGGGCTGAGGATGGGGTGCTGTTAAAATAGTGCTGGGCACCAAGAGGTTCTGACTATCTCCTCATGCATCTTGCTTGTGTCTTCTTGTCCTGTGCATGCTCCATCCCAAATGAACCACCTTTATCTTATGATGATCACAGGGAGGGGTCCAGCCACAATCCCTAGGATTTGGTAGAGCTGAAAGGACCAAGCTCATGATCAGGTAATTTCTGACAATGATCACATGGTATCCCATGATCAAGTGCTCTGTATCTACCAAAACCAGTAGCACACCAAGAGATGTTTCTTAAAAGGCATATAGTTATCCCACTGCAAATGGCATTCCTTCAGAACTCTAGGGGCTGTGCATTATAATTCTCCCCCTGGAGATTGCCACAATTTCCATGTAATATCCTTTCTCATCACTGATAGCTCCAACACCATAGGGTGTACCAGATTGTAGGACCAAAGTTGTGGGGCTGTTGCACCTTAACCTGGACCTGCTGCAAAGCCCTTTTCTGCTCTGGGCTTCACTCAAATTTGTGTTAACCAATACATTTCTAGATAGGGAATGTTATGGACATGTTCCACTTTAGAACCAGAAAAGACCCACTAACTAGGACATTGTGCTTCCTTCTTGGTGTTGCACAGTGCAAGATACAATAATTTGCCTTTGACTTAGAAAGCTTCAAATTGTTTTGGACCCTTCATCTTCACAGGTTTTATCTCTCATCCTATGGAATGTATGTGTTCTACCAAGGCTTCCAGAATGCCCCCTACCTCTTGCTCATTCGGCATGATCAATATAACATCATCAATGTAATGGATGGATGTGAAGTACTATGGGTTGTCCAGATGGTCCAGATCTCTTCAGATGATATTATGACAGAGGGTGGAAGAATTAACATAGCTCTGGGGCAAAACTGTAAATTAATATTGTTGTTAAATCCATGTGAATGTGAATTCTTTCTGATTGTCTTTTTTGATTGAGATAGAAAAGAATATGTGTTCCAGAATAATGGCTTCATACCAAGTTCCTGAGGCCATATTAATCTGCTCTAGTGAATATACCACATCTGGCATGGCAGCTGCAAAGGGACTGTTACTGGGTTAAGCTTGCAGTTATCTTCCAGGGATCATCTTGTTTCTAGGGTTCAGACTAGTGAATTAAATAGTGATGTTATGAGAACAAATACTCCTGCATCCTTTAGACCCATAAAGGCAGCACTAATCTCCACTGCTCTCACTCTCAGGATTCAACAATGTTTTTTATTTCCTATTGACTAGTGGGTGGAGGGGACAGGTTCAGGGGCTTTCACTTGGCCTTACCCAGTTTTATAGCTATGATTCAAGTGGTCAAAGATCCAATCGAAGTGTTTTACCAATATCTAAGTGTTTTTCTTGATTATACATTCAAGGACAATAGAAATTAGTGGATATACTATCAGCGAATATATATATGACTCCATTTATTCACTTATTGTATGACCCTTTTATGACCTCAGTCTACCAGGAAATCATGGTGATGGTCTCTGGATCTCAATGTCAACTCAGACTCTGTGTCCAACAGTCATCAAAATATCTGGATATTTGCTTTCCCCAAATAAATGGTCATGGTATTTTTGAGGAACCACAGGAGGAATCATTACCATGTATACTTAGCATACAATTGTGAGGTCCTTCCACCTGGAGATCCTTCAGTGAATGGGACTTCTGTCTGGAAACTGGCTCAGGTCTGGAAACTCAGCAAGGGATCATGAATTTTTATTGATATGGCTGCCATCATTCTCCTGTCCATCTAACCTTGAGCTCTTTTGCTGATACAAGCTGAGTAGCATGCCTATTGGCAGCCTGTCTATTTTGCCCCTAAGGATGCCATGTTGCATTAACATGTCCATAACCATCTGTGGTTCAGGCTTCCTTGGCTGTCACTCTGATGTTTCATTCATTACAGAAAAATTGCAACCCCCGTGGATTCTGGTAGTTAAGCACTACCACTTAGTCTCTGTTTTTGGGGTCCTACTATCTGCACTGATATCAGTGGGCAAAGATTTGTAACAGTCTTCTCCTTCCAGTTCTGTCTAGAGAACTACCACTGAACTTTTACTGATGCTGGTGCCATCCCTTTAGCACATTCCTCATGGCCTTAGTAAATGGTATGTCCTCTGGCCTTCAAATGTAGCATTATCATCTACTGGGTCTTCCAACTGTACACTGAATATCCATTCCAGCATTTCCCTGAACCTTCTCTCCCCTTCCACCACAGCCTGCCGTAGCAATTGTGGCATTTCAACTTTGCTCAGTGTGCGCCATCACTCTTTCCGTGTTTCTAGGAGTTGTCCTAGTAGGGAGTTCACAACATTTTCTGGGGAAGATTCTTGCTTGTTAAATCCTGTACCTTGGGAGGACACACCCAGGTCAATAAACCCTTCCCTATCCAATATCATATTGCAGCCCCATTGAATAACTACCCTCGGAATCCAATCTCACATGCAATTACCCAATCCCAGTTACTACGTCTTGGCTGGGTCTGGCAGCACCTTTGGGGTATAGACCACCTCATTCCACCTGGGTTATGCTGTGACTTTATCATAGTTTTAGGCCTCATGCCGGGAGAAGAGAGGTTAGGAGGGCAGGCCCTGAGGTGGGTACACATTGTCTTGGATGGGAGAGGACTTTGCAGTCTTCCAACAGGGCCGGCAGCAGGTGCAGCCCTCAGTAGGGTGGGTAGGCCATATATCAGGCTCATAAAACTCAGAGAGTCTAGGGAGGTGCAATATTTATGGACATGTACCCAGATGTCTCTATCCTCACTTTAGCCTTAGTGTTTAAACTTCCTTTGTGTTTGTACAATCTGACTATTAAATCCAGAACTGGGCCCTCAGCTTTCTCCAACCTCTCACTAAGAGCTAGCTTCTTTGTATAGAACCAAAGAGGCCCACTGGCTTTTATATCCAGCTTTTAACTGACTGTTACTCAATCTCAGCTGTTTTTTTTTTCCTATAGGGCAGTACTGTACAATAGAAATGTAATGCGAGCCCCATATATACTTTCAAATATTTCAAGTAGTCACATTTTAAAAAGTAAAACCAAAATAAACATGAAATTATGATATATTTTATGTAATATAATATATCCAAAATATTATCATTTCAACAAGTAACGAGCATAAAAATTAATGAGATGTTTTTCATTTAGTTTGATAGTGACTTTTTATAATCTGATGTGGTTTTTATACATACAGTTTCGAGTATCCAGATTACAAGGGCACAATGACCACACTGGCTAGTACTGGCTAGTGTCTACTGTATGGGGCAGTCTGGCTATAGAGCACCTTTGGTGTTTAGCAATAGCCGGCTAATCTTATTCTTCTTATATTGATTATTTTCTCCACACATTGCAATAACATCAGTGACATCAGCTGCTAATATATGCCCTTCTATCAATATCCTCATGTTCTACCAAATTACCAAGGGTGAAAGTTTCAGTTGGATAGCCACTTTGTCCCAGGTGCCATCTGTGTCCCCCCAACTAGTGATGGATTGTCATTGCCTGCAAGGTGACATGTGATCCAGCTCCCGAGACCAAACCCCATCTGACAGCCTGTCTTCTCAGATCACTCCTGGTACTGACTGTCACAGGTTGGATTCTCTGGAAGCAGATCCTGAGTTGGGGCATAAGATGTTTGTTAGGGAGCAATATCTATGAAAGGAAGGAGGAAGGAAGCAGGACTTGGCAGAGGAAGATGTCAGACTGCTATGAATGCCAAACAAAGCATGGGCCAACTTGGTGTGGAAGTTCTAGAGCTAAAATGGCCACCAGAATCGTCCCATGTTGGCAGAATGGCTGGGACTTTATATTCCTACCTTGCTCTGTCATTGAATGTCAGCTGCTTGGAACAGGCATGTCTCTGCAGCTGATGCCAACCATGAAGAAGTTGACAGCTGGAGGCAGTCAGTCTGCTCACCACCTACCCCCGCATCTACTGCCTCGTGGCAGCTGCACAGCAAGTCCTTTCTCTAAGAAGAATGGGACAGCACACTCCCTGTCTACACAGAGGCCATTCATTGGTAACTTTCAGATGTAGAGTCTCTGCTAGAGTGGTGGAGGAAAAAACCTAATTGGAGTGAGTTAAGGAGAGAATGGAACTATAGGAAACCTGGAAAGTTGTGTTACTATGAAGGCAAATAAAGGAATGAAAGATAGATGGAGAGAGTCAAGACAGTATTTGTCATTTTTTAATAGGAAAGGATGACTGTGTAGAAAATAAGAAAGGATACTGTTTGAGGCAAGCTTTTGAGAAGACATAATAGATGTAATATAGGCACAATTGGAAGGGCTGGCCTTTGATGGAGTCAGGAATATTTTATTCATGGTAATAGTCAAGAAGGCAGATTGTGAGGATCCAGATGCAGATTAATTGATAGATTTGGGGGTGAGAAGGGGAGAGATTTCCTATTTAAGTATAGAAAAAGTTTTCCACTAAGGGAGTGAAATTGGGGGAGGGGGAGCGGCAAATGGAAAGGGAAGGGACTCATGCAGGAGATCTGAGGCAAGAGAAGGTGAAACGGCTGAGTGTGGGAGGCCCAGCACACTAAGGAAGTATTTGGATTTCAACATTATTAAATTCCCGTGTGAGTTTTGTGGTCATGAATTTGTATTTAGATGAGACAGCAAGTAGCTAGGCAAATACCTAGATTTTATTGGGTTTTCTGAGTTTCCTACATAAGTGTGATAAAGGATAATTGGTGTGAGGGAATTAAGAGTGTCTGAAAGGAATTGATCTTATTGATGCACTTTGAAATTCAATTTGAGTAAAAAGCAAATTAAGGACATAAGAAGGGTGTTCACTCGTAGTGGAAGAGCAGCAAAATTCCAAGAAAGAGTAATAGGTTAAGCCTTTTACCACCTCCAACTGTGGTCCAGTTCATCAGCGATCCTGGCTGCCCTAGATGGAAAGAGAAACTGACAGGTAGGAAAGAGGAGGGGCAGAGTATTGATAACAGATTTCGCTAACAGTACATTGGCTGGAGAACTGTTTCCTTTGTTTGTGTGAGGAACAGAGACACTGATTGGAATCCTCAGATTTACATATCTGCGGGCAATGTGGTGTAGCAAAAAAGAACATTGGATATTGAAGCAAAAGGCCCGGACTTGAACCCTGGCTCCATTATTTTCACTCATTCATTCATTCATACGTTTATTCAACAAATATTAATTCAGCAACTACGAAGTGCCAGGCATTTTCCAAAGGCTGAGAAACAACAATAAACACATTGAAAAGTTCTCCTTCACAGGCTTACATTCTAGTGGCAAAGTAGAGAAGGGAGAAAGACTATACTCATTGTAAGTACTATAAAGAAAATAAAATGAAGTAGTGAGATGGTCACTGACTTGGGCTGAGGTGGGTAGCTACTATGGAATGAGGTGGTCAGGGAAGGCCTTTCCAAGAAGGTGACATTAGTGCTCAGATCTGAATGACAAGAAGGAACCACTTAGACAAAAGAAGTATTCCAGTCAGAGGGAAAGCAGCAGGCTCTGTCATCTGAGATAAGGAACTTGAATTTTCTGAACTTTAATTCCTTCATTAATAAATAGTGATAATATTCCCTCAGAAGTTGCTATAAAAATAAATAATGTATGGCAGTGTGCCTAGAAGAATGTAAGTAATCACTAAAATGGGATTTGCCTTCAGTATTTTTTCAGAGATGGTACAGTTCTCTGGAGGATTTAAGGGGTAAATACGATCTACCTTCTGTGCTGACTCCTTCACAGGAACTTTCCTATGTAAGTGTTTCACAGGCCTACAGACCAATGTCTCGCTGTTGTACCTGTTGTTACAAACTACCACAAGGTCATGGAAGTTTTTCCTGATATTTAGGCAGAGGAATGTCCCTTTTCTAGAAAAGCAAATTTGAGAAGTACATACCTTAATAGACAAGGGTTAACAAATTTAGCAGTTTTGTACAGTATTGCTATTTTGGTAAACTCATTAAAAAGCTTTTAATGCATTTCAATACTGTATTTTTTGATATGGTTTTAATTCTGTTCCAGTTCCATCCATGGTAGTGATTAGATTACCTGACTGGAAAATTGCAAAATTAACTATAAGGTGAGTGGTTCAAATGTGTACTAGAGATCGTGGAGGGGAAGCACACCATGCTGTTAATTCCATTCTCTGTGTGGAAGAAAACTATGATTTAAAAAATATCATTACAGTATCATTGGACGTGATTTTTTTTAATTTAAAATAACTAAGAGAATCGCCATTAGATCCTAGAACACAGAGGAAAGCCCGGCCTCAGTGTGGGAGCCTTCTTCCTTCCCCAAAAGCTTCTCCCCTGCCTGCCATTGCCAGTTATGTCAGAGTTTTATAATTATTAATAGTGTAGATTCCTAGCTTGAATAAAAGAAAATGTATTATTTCCTCTAATGTAAAGTGGCTCATGGCTCATAATCAACTTCATTTGGATCAACCATCACAGTTCACTGACAATAAAATCTTTTGGAAAATCTTTCCATAGACAATACCATTTGTCTGAGATGCTTTTAGTTTCCTTCCCTACAAAACCATGCTTTGCTTTCTTTTTTATTTTTCCTTTTCTTGTTCAAAGCAATTTTTCCTAAACTATAAATGTTTTAGGATCATAAGGGCGTAAAACACTTTGAGAAGTCACACGTTATAATTTTTGTAACCCAAGCCACACTGGAGTCCCTTTAGTGTGTTGAGCATCTATACACACATACACACACACACACACTCTCATGCACACACAACTGTTCAGTATCAAATTGGACATATTGGCTTCCTGTTTGCAGAAAGTCATATGCCATATATAACAATGATGATACTATAAACTCAGAGAATAATTGATAGAGAAATTTTTATTTATTTTTTCATTATTGCTAAGAATATCTTTCATAAAGAGAATAATTTTTAGATTTTGATGTTTAATTAGTAATTTTTGATCATCTGGATTCATTACATTGCAAGGGCTTGGAGGGACTACTTCATTTATCTTCATGACCCCGATGCCTAGGACAGAGCCTGAGAAATAGATGATGCACCAGAAATATTTTTTGAATGAATGAATGAATGATTATGGCAACTTACTTTACTATAGTTGCACCATGTGGGTGGCACTTAAATAATTCTTTGAAAAGTGAGATAAATGAGATAGCTAGCTGAATTTCCAGGGCAGTAAATTTCTAGAGAGGAGGCCAAGGTCTATTATATCTGTTTACTTAATTGCCTTGTGTAATGATGATGGGAGAAGTGTGATGGTACAGGTTAATCAAAATTTCTGAAAAGTCTGACTTTCCACAAGGGCCCACAGGCTTCTGCAACACCAATAAGATGGAAGCAAACAATGAATGGAAGCATAGCCATTTTTCTTTCCCGAGTAGCCATCACTTATCTTGTCAGCCCCCCTGCTGCTGTTGCTTTCGCACACATGGAGATGTATGTTTAATAAGCAATAGGTGGAGATCTTTAAAGGGATGCTCTTCAATCACAATGCTGTTAAGAATCTAATCATGTAAATAGCAAAAACCACATACACGTACTCTTATTGGGTTTTGCTAGCCAGTGACGAATTGCCAGGTATAGAAAACAAGCTACAGATAGATGGGTATTGTTCCTGTCATTTTTATTTGCTTTGAGCCAGTTTGGTGTGCATTGATTTAAAAGCTTTAGATAATTTATTCCCCAGGGGGAAAAATCACACATCCTTTTTGGGTGTCTACCACTCTGAGAAATCTCTCATTTTCCTCTATTCTTCTCTTTTTCTGAAATAACAGTATGTAAAAAGGAGTTGGGGGAAGTAATTATGCAAAAGAGCCTATTCATTTCCACTTTAATGCTTTTAGAAAGTAAGGACTGGTATTACCTGGGATTCAGAGCAGATGAAGTGCATTCTCTTGTTTATACAAAAATCGTGCAGCTACAATAAAAAGCATTATAAAAGTCTTCATGCAAATGTGTGGAGTGTGCCTGCAGGCCCCAACCAGTTGTGACTGACAGGCTCCCTAACCTCTCTTCTCCAGCTTCATTTTCTCACCTGTGAAGTGGGGAAAATATTTACCTGGCGTGATGATTATGGGAAGTAAATAATATATTTAAATCCCCTAATTGGCGCCCTATAGTAGGCACTAAAAAATACGTGTTTTCGTCTCCACCTTCTGTAGCTGATGATACTGATGACTGGAGGACTAGAGCAGTCTTCAAAACAGAACCTGAAAAGTCTGTAGTAACTAATGAAGAATTTAACATAGGTAATGAATTTCAAAAAGTTTGAAAAATCTTGGCACATGTATTTCTTCTTCTCTGGTTGGATTCAAGTCCTCATTTTAGATAATTTCAGAGTGCTTCTCCCTCTTCTGAGTTTTAACCTTATGGGGTGGTCTTCATGGGGGCGGTGCTATATTTACTTTTCCTGGTAAAAAGTTGTATGTTGTCATTTTCAGTTTTGCACATTACGGACCAAGAGCTTTTGTTATGGTCATCTACCTCAGATATTTTCTGTTTGGTATAGACAGATGATGTTTTAAAAATCTTTTAAAGAATAACATATATGTGTAAGATATTTTCGGGTCGAGTGTAACACATTATGGTATATGGCCAATCTCATCTCATTATATTTTTATGTTTATGAAAATGGAAAGAAAAAAAGAACCTCCTCTGAAATCTCAGGGCTCCCTGGTAGCACCCACTGTTTTCCTCTTAGAGCTTCTATAGTGTGAAGGTTACTCGGGTGGGAAGTAGGAGTACATCTTATCAAGAGAAAGTGCTTACCTGATTTATCCCCTCTAAATTTCAGAATTGTATTTCCAATAATCAGTTGGATCTCCTTGGTTGAAATGTTGATTTAGGAAATTTTGAAATGGTCTGTTACCTTAGACTTTGTAAGAAAAAGCATAAACTGAGCCTAAATCTGTATCATAGAATAAGAATCACACAAAGAATTGCATGCAGTTAAGCATGGAAGATTTCTATTAACTTCAGTTCCTCTTCACAATGAATTGATTAAATTATTATATTTTTGGTGTAGTTTAACTGTCTTTTTTCTGTTTTTCTACATTGTTACTTCTGTTTATATCCACTACTGGTCAGTCTATTTTCAGGATGTTTTCTTGTTATTCTTATTTATTTGTTTGACATATTTTATTAACTATTACAGAAAATCTTTCAATCCCTCTGTCCACAAATATTCAAAGTTTGCATTTTTAAATCGAAGGTCTTCATTAGCCGTATTTTGGTGCCAAATTACACAAAATTCAATGTTATATGCTTTTATGCTTCTAGTAACTCTTCAAAATGTCCCATAGAGTATTTATTTCAAAAATAGATGGATCTATCTTAAATTTGTGTGGTACACTAGCATTATAGAATGATGATTAAGAGCAAGGATTTTAGTGCCAAAAGATCTCACTCTGAGCCCAGGTCTGACACCTGCTTGTCTCATAACTTTTTGGGTTGCTTAACTACCCAATAGTTAATCTATTAAATAGAGATAGTAAGAATATCACTTATAGGGCCATTGTGAGGATTAAGTGAGATAATGTATATAAATTGTTTACCACAGTTCTGGGAAAATAATAAATTCTCCATAAATCTGAACTATTATTTATATTATACAATTCCCAAAGCCAGTTTATGGCTCTAACACAAGGAAGCCATAGCTGATTGGAGAAAAATGCCTGCTGGACTTATTTTTTTATGGGAGGGGAAAGGAGGATATATCCAAAAGGATTTTGGGTTATGATTATTTCTTACATTGCATACATCTACACCCTCATCTGACCCTTCCTATGTTACAGTATTAACAATCTTTATTACCATAAGGCTTTACTGTTTGACCATCTTAAGGCCCAAATCATGGAGATTCCAACCTTGGTATGAAAGAGAGAACTTTAAGATAATTTTTTAATTCAAATGGTGCCTAACTTCAGAAATCAGATTTGTGAACATTTTATAAGGTGTTTTCTTAAAAATCTCAATATTGTCTTTACTGTACCTTTTCGGCAAGGCTGAAACAACAACCGATTGAAAGGATGAGGCCAGGGAACTAACACTGTCTAAATGGGGACAGCGAAGATGTCGTTTATTGTGACATGGTTTTCCTTAACATATCTTATAATTATCTATTATCCATCCCCAAGTTGAGATTCTTGAATTAGCTCTTCTTTAATTTTAGAAATTGTAATGGAAATTTCTTGGTAAATGGGTGGCAGACACTTTGCACACAAAGTTACTGAAACAAAAAGGTAATAGGCGAATTCTGATATCATTTTGAGATTGTTTTCAATCATTTTTATTTTGATAATGAGAGCTTGAGAGGTTTGCAAAAGCAAATTTTTTATAGTCATTATTTTTTCATTAACCACTTAATTTCTGTTTGCCTTTCCAGTGTCGATTACTGAGAACATGAATAAAAATTTGTCATTTAAATAAACCAGGTGCACAAGGATTTCAATTCTCCTCCTATTATACATTACAGCAGGCAAGTAGTTAAGAGTTTTACAAAAAAAAAACCATGAGAAATTGTAAATATTGTTTGCAAACTATAATGAGCTTGCAATGAAATCCCTAGTTAAACACAACATTCCAATTATCTCTAAAATTGTGCTGCTGTGTTATTATCATTGAAGGTGATATTCAAAAAGTATAAAGCCATCTCTGTGATTCCACACATGAACGTAAATTGGATGGTGTCTACATGTGAATATGTACTTTATTTACACTGTTGTGTGAGGCCAGCCACTGGACAATGGCCAGCAGATGTCTTCAAAATGCGTTACATCTGTTCTTACTAATTAATTCACCTTGCAACATGCACAGTGGTTGGGAAGATTGGCAGCAAGGCATGTGATTGCTGTTTATTATCAAGTTTATAACATATGAATAAACAAACATAATCTAAAATAAGTGTCATAATCTTAGTAATCATTTCTAAATATTACATAGAAATGTTCACATAACTATCAGAGATGATGGAAATGGTAGGGTTGTGATTTTATGTTCCCGATTCCTCTCCCTGATATCATCAAGCGTTTACTCTTTCAACTTAAGACTGATGTTTGATTTATTGTTTTATTTTAATTCTCTTTCATACTTAAAAGAAATTCTTTTATCATAAAATTTAATATTTTATATTTATAGGCACTAGGAATTCAAAGACAAAGGTAGTTCCTCTCTGACTATCAGAGAAGGAAATCTAAAGACATTTCAATTAATTTAATAGAGGTTTATTAAACATCTACTATGTGACAGAATCTGTTCTAGGTACTGAGGATTCAACAGAGACAATGACTAATAAAAATCTCTGCTACCATGGAACTTTGGTTTTAGTAGAAGGTGACAACAAGCAAAGTGCATCAGTAATTCATATAGTATGTGAGAAGGTACAAGTTCTATAGAGGAAGTTTTATCAGGGACCGTGGAAAGGAAAGACTTGTAAATAGAGTGATCAGGGAAAAAAGATTTGACAAAGTGACATTTGACCAGACTTAAAAGAGGTACAGGAGAAAATTATGCATATATCTGAAGGAAATGTCCAGATATATGAAGTTGCAAGTTATAGTCTCTGAGGCAAAGGAATGCAAGGAGCTAGTGGGGCTGGAGCAGAGTGGAAAAGAGTAACATATGATATTGGAAGTGTCATAGGATGAGGAGAAGTCCACTGTAAGCCATTGGAAGGTCTTTTCCTTTTTCACTGAGTGCGATGGTCTTCCAGGGCTACCGTAACTAAATACTACTGATTGATGACTTAAACAGCACACATTTGTTTTCTCACAGTCTTGGAGGCTAGAAATCCAAGGTCAAGGTGTCCTTAGGGTTGGTTTCTGGTGAGACCTCTCTTTCTGACTTGCCCACAGCCGCTGTCTTGCTGTGTCCTCACACGGCCTTTCTTCTGTGTCCACAAAGAGAAGGAGAGAGAGAGACCTCTGGTGTCTCTTCCTCTTCTTATAAGGACACCAGTCCTATCAGTTTACAGCCCTGCCCTTATGACCCTATTTAACCTTAATTACCTCCTTAAAGGCCCTGTCTCCAAATATAGTCACATTGGGGGTTAGGGCTTCAACGTATGAATTTTGTGGGGACACAGTTCAGTCCATAACATTCTACCCTCTGTCTTTCCCCCAAATTCATGTCCTTCTCACATGCAGAATACATTTACCCCATCCCAACAGCTCAAAAGCATCAATTCCAGGTCCCAAATCTCATCTAAATATCACCTAAATCAGGTTTGGGTGAGACTCTAATATGGTTCATCCTGAGGCAAAATTAGTCTCCAGCTATGGATTTGTAAAACCAGACAAATATTCTGTTTGCAAAATACAGTGGTGAAACAGGCATAGGCATTTCCATTCCAAACGGAAGAAATTGGAAAGAAGAAAAGGGTGACAGGTCCCAAGCAAGTCCAAAAGTTAGCAAGGCAAATTCCATTAGGTCTGAAGGCTTGAGAATAATGCTTTCTGGCTGTATGCTTTGCCCCTGGGCCCCCAGGGGTTGCATTTTCACCCCCATAGACCTAGGCTTCCGCCCTGGCCCCTTGTCACTTTGAGATGGCCCCACTCATGTGGACCTTTGCAGAGTCAGCCTGACCCACTAAAACCCAGGAGGTGGCCGGCTGATTAAATCCATGGGTAATCTCCTTATGGAGTGATTATCCAGCCACATCCTTCTTGTTCTTTCCAAAACAGACTTTCTCATTTTTTGCAATATAGTAGGCTGAGAATTTTCCAAATCTTTAAGTTCTTTAAGTTTTGCTTAACAATTCTTTCTTCAGTTCCCCTCTCTCATCTTGATTTTACTGTAAGTAGTAAGGAAAACCTAGCTGTACCTTCAACACTGGCTTAGAAACTTCCTTAGCTAAATATCTAAGTTCATAGCTTGTAAGTTCTACTTTCCACAAAACAATAAATCACAATTCAGCCATATTCTTTGCCACTTTATAACAAGGCTAGCCTTTCCTCCAGTTTCCAATAACATGTTCCTCATTTCCATCTGAGATCTTACCAGAAGCACTTTTAATGTTGATATTTCTACTACCATCTGTTCATGATGACATATGCATCCTCTGAAGTGATAGGGCCTTTCGGTATAGCTCTCCTTTTTTCTGTCTGAGCTCTTAGCAGAATCACCTTTAGCATCTATATTTTGACCAACAACACAATTTGGTCCACAACAGATGGAAAACTATTGGAATGCTTTGAGCAGAATAGTAATGTGATCTGACTTATTATATTAGGATTACTGTGGCTTGAATGTTGAGAATTGATCGCAGGGGACAGGAATGGCAACAGGAAGAGCAGTGAGGAGGCTCTGAACACAAAGTCAAAAAGAGTTGCTGTTATTGGATGTAGAATGTTAAAAAAGGAGAATCTAAGGGGAGCTTAAAGGATTTGGGTTTGAGCAAATTGGAAGCAACAGTTATCGTTAATTGAGATAAGGAGGGCTGACAGCTTAGAACATTTGAGTGGGAGTAACAAGAGTTCTTGTTTGAGGTATATGTTAGGCACCTAGGTGGAGATGCTAAGCAGGCAATTGTATATTTGTGCCTACAATTCAGCAGAAAGACCTGGGAGAGATCTGTGTCTGTAATTCAGGGGAGAGTTGTCTGCTTTTGACATGGTATTTAAAATCATGAAATTTGATGGGATTACTAAAGGAATAATGTAGGGAAAGAAGAGGCCCTAAGATCCATCCTGAGATGCTCTAACATCAGGAGGCCAGGGAGATAAGAAGGGCCAGCAGAGCTGTCTGGGATGAAAGGCCAATGAGGGAAAAACCAGGAGAGTGTGATATCCTGGAAGCAAAGTGAGGAAGTATTTCATGCAGAATAAAATGAGCAACTATGTCAAATGTTGGCAAATAGATCAAGTAAAAGGAGGACTGAGAGCTGGCCACAGGATTAAGCAACACATGTTATCGTGAAGTAATGAGAGAGAAGGTAATGCAGAGGAGCATTGGTGCCGGAAGTGTAATTAAAGCGAAAGCAAGAGACAGGATGTTAAGACAATTGGGACCACAAGTATAGACACTATTTTGAGTTTTATTGTAAAAATGATGCACTATTTGGAGAAGGAAGAGGGCTCAAGACATTTTGTATTGTCATTTTCCTATTTCATTTTTTTAAAGATTGCAGAAATTACAACACATGTTATAGAAATGACCTAATAAAGGGGAAACACTGGACTATGTAGGAGACAGCAGGAGAGTTAATGTAATGAATCCCTTGAGTCGTTGAAGGCAACGGGCTTAGTGAGGGCTGGGCCTGCACAGGAACAGAGGGACATCTCTGTTAACAAGGAAGAAGGCAGAGCAGATGGGCACAGAGGATTGCATGTGGAAAGAAAGCAAATGATTTGGATTGAAAGTGGAATATGAGGATGTGAGTGGTTTGTTATGGGCATAAAGAACGGGGATGGGGAGAGAAGCAAAGTAGGATTTTTGAGCACCTACAATATATCAGACTTTCTGCCAATGATTAAGAACGCAGATCAATACAAGATCTTTTTCCCCACCATCAGGAGACCCACAGTCTAATAAGGCAGACAATTGAGGATATAGGTTCACTAACGCAGAGTACTAAGTGTCTTAATATAGTAGCTGCAGCTTCTTACATAAAGTGTGCCTACATCCCTGCTGTGAATGCACTCATGGGCACAGTCACAAGTCAAAAGGGACTTTAAGGGCAGGGTACCAACTCTCTTCCCCACCTCTATGAGCTGCGAGAGTTTCTCTATACAGTGTGCATCTCTTCTCTTCAGGGTTTGTCTTATAAATCTCTAATGTTTCTCTTTTCTGGCTTTATAGCCTTGGAGACAAAAACTAGGCTTAAGTCAGATCAGCTCAGTTTGAATCCTAGATTCCCAGTTAACAGCAAAGTGATCTGAGCAAGTGAATGAACTTGCCTCAGTCTCCCCAACAGCAAAATGGAAATCATAATGTCTCACATAAATGTTGTGGAGATGGAATTCTTTAATATGTAGAAGTGCTGAGAAGAGTGCCTGGCACACAATGAACGCGCAATCAATATTAGTTGTTATATATCCTCTTCTTTTATTGCATGTTATTTTATTTCATATTTTCCATACAGTGTCTTAGCTTTATTGTTGCCTTTCTTTTTCATGATCTTTTTCTTACTCTTTAGTAGGAGTTTATTTCTTTATATTTTCCCTGTGCATCTTTCCTTTCTCATTTACGATGATTCCTCACCATGAGCTTTCTCTGTAAGACCATGTCTGGGTTTTTTCCGGTTGCTGTGTATCTTTGGGCTAAATGTGGGCACTCTGCTTCACTGAGTCTGGTTCTACCCTCTGAATGGGCTGCAGTCAGTGGCAATATCAAAAAGTCAGTCCTAGCTTCAGGGGGCCGGCTTCTCCGCAGCTCTGGCTCCCACCAGCTGTGCTCTGTTGGCTTTATCTGAAGAGAGAGCACCCAGGTGTGGAAGGGTGTGACTGTTTGGCACTTTGTGTCCTTTAACGTTGACCATCGATTGGCCGATGTTAAAGACACATATCCCTTTTTTTAGGATGAGCAATGATACCTAATGAAAAAAGCATAGAGATTTTATACTTGAGCATGTTATACAACTAGATACTACAGCAATTCAGGTTAAGCAAAAACAATCCTATTTATTCATTCTAAAGATGTTTCATAAAGACAATCAGCACAAATAGAAAATGTTTGGCAAAGTTTCTCCTGAAGGCTGCCTAATCATAGAAGACGAGGAGCCAGTGCCCAGAGAGTGTTATTAGAAGGAAATAAAGATAACAAAGTAAATTAAGAGAAACGTATACATTATTCAGAATCATTTGAAATTTCAAAAACAAAAACCAACAGAATAACCAGAACATGATTGCTGAAGCTATTCAATGCAAGAGTATTTAACGCTAATTCTATAACGCTAACATTTATCAAGTATATAATTCATGCCAGGAGTGTTCTATTTCTGTATATCTATTATCTCATATATTCTTACCAAAAAAAAAGTTCCCACTATTGTGTAGATTCTATACTTATCCCAATTTTACCAGAAGATACCAAGGATCATAAAATTTAAGTCATTTGTTCAATGTCAAATACACAGTAATCAACAGAGTTTCAAGGCAGCCTACCTCCAGAGTAGATGGCCTTAAACTGTATGTGGGACATTTTTAACATGAGTCTTAGTACCGTGTTCACTGGCTTAGATCTTTATGTAGCAGGCAGCATGTTTTATTGTACCAAACACTGGATGTGACCCAGTCTTGCCACTTACTGTCTATGTGTTCTCAGATTTTAATAATTAATAATTATTCTCAAATGTTGATAATTAGGTTAGTAATTCCTAATTCATAACATGACTGTAAGAAATAAAGGAAGTAATGGATGTGAAGTGCCTAGCACAGTGTTTCCTGCATACTAAGTACTCAAGAAATATTTTCTTCTCTGCTTTAATATTTCCATCTGTCTTTCTGCAAATAATGCTAGCTTGTCTGAGGTCCCTTCTTCTCTTTAATGATACAAAACCTTTCTTCCACCAACTGACAAATATTTAATGAACCCCAATTATATAAGTGCCTTTTGTAAAGATTACTAACCCATGGTCCCTATACTTCGGACCCCAATAGTCTATCTCAGGCTCCTATATAAAACCTATGGCTTTTAGAAAGTTCCCTAGCATTCCAGGCAAAGAGCTCCTCATCTCTTCCAGAACTTAATTGATATCCCATTATTGGGTGCTGAGCAATTTGCTTCCTCTCTTTGTGGTATCTTTTTGTACTTGCATGGCCCCTGGCTCGCAAGGAGATGGTAGGGGGTGACGTCTGCCTTGTGTAAATGAGCACAAGGCCTTGTATACGATGATATTTACCAACTTTCTGACGGATAAAATTAGCGAAGTATTTTTCTACTCTGAAATTCATTTTCTTCCAACTAATGTGCCATTCTTCATTGTATTAAAACAAGCAACTTGGTGACTGTGTTGAAACAAGCAACATCCACATTGTTTGAACCTCTCTTCTGGCTTTTAATCTCACTTCATTTTCTAGATTATTTAAACATGACGAAAAGTCACAATATCAACATTGTTTTTGGATGGATTGAAAAAGAGCAATAACTATAGCTATCATTCCAACCAAAATCAAGGAGAAAAAAATGTAGTTGGTGATAATGCTGTACGTTGACAGAGCATCTTCTTCTCAATAGCACCTTGCACACTTCCCGAGGAGATGTGGAAATATAGGACTCCTGCAGCCTTGACTGAAACGTGGCCTAGGCTCTCAATGCCTCCTGAGACGGGGGGTGGAGAGCACATACAGAGGGCATCCACACACTTGGAAGGAAAATTGTGAATGTGTGTGGTGGCCAGGGCAGCAGATTTGGTGGGAATTCAGGCCAGCCGAACGTTTAGCAGTTAGAGTTTAGAGCCATGTTAATATGCAGTCAGGAGAGAGCAAGGTTAGTATCAAGGTTGCTGCAAAAGCGAGATTTTTGTGACCAAAAATTGGTTTATCTGACACCTATGTGTGCACACAGAAATGCACCATTTCTCCAGGGCTGACTGAAGCTTTTGAAATGATCCCCAAAGGCTATTGTGGTCTAAATTACGGCTGCTCTTTCTTTCACAGTACCTGTATACCATCGAACAGGACGCTGCTCCCCTCCTGATGGATGTGAACTTCCAGTTTCCAAATAGTTTTGTGAAAGTGTATCTTTTTCATGCCCCCTTTGCCTCAATCCATTGACCTGATGCTTGGTGACAGACACCGTAGAATGTACTGGAAATGAAGCCAATAAAATATTAATGTTTTTTCCTTGATTTTGTATGAAATTTTTTTCTTATATTTCTTTTGTTTAATTATTTGTTTTTAGGAAGATTAATTTGAAGATATCCTGAAAGATAGGAAATGCATGAAGGAGAAAGGAATTATTAGAGAGAAGATTGTGTTTATAAGGCTGGAAAATGATGAATGCTTTTGGTTCAGTTTAATGGATTTCATTATTATTAGTAATAACAGTTAATATTTGAGATTTTTGTCTCACTTTCTCTTAAAGCGATTTGTATTAGTGACAGCCAATATCTATGTGGCATTCACTTTATAAAGCTCTTCCTTCATTCAAGCATCACGTCTCATTTACAGGTTCGCAACAACCTCAAGAAATAGGGACTCTTTTAACCTAGATTTTGTTTAAATTTTTAATTTTTTTTGAAATTTGAAAAATACAGATAACTTAAAATAATATCGACATCAATGTACCAATGCAGGATTTTAACCATTTATAATATTGATTTACTTCACCTACAAAAATGGAAATAATATATTAAAAAAAGCTAAATATTTACTCCTTCTGTTCCCTCCAATGATTCCTAGCTGTAACTACTCTAAGTCAGTGCATATCCTTCCTATACATGTTTTTTTGTTTTATTATGTATGTGTAAGCATAATAATTTGAAGAATATTTTAATATATTTTCAGGATTTTCATAAATGGTATCACACTTTCATAGTGCACAATTTTCCCAATTGATGGTTTTTTTCATAAAACGTGTTATTTTTGGAATTTTATAAAATCGATAAATATAATTTTTATATTAAGACTATTTTTAAGAGCAGTTTTAGGTCACAGCAAAATTGAAGGGAATGTACAGATTTTCCATATGCTCCCTGCCCCCACACGTGCACAGCCTGCTCCATTATCAACATCCCCCATCAAGGTGACACATTTGTTACAATGAATGAACCTACATTCACATATCATAATCACCCAAAGTCCATAGTTTACATTACAGTACACTCTTAGTGTTGTACATTCTGTTGGTTTGGAAAAATGTATAATGACACATATCCATCATAATTTACAGAGTATTTTCACTGCCGTAAAAATCCTCTGTGCTCTGTTCATCCCTCTTCCCACTCACTTAACCGCTGGCAACCATTTGTCCTTTTATTGTCTCCATATTTTTGCCTTTTCCAGAATGTCACGTAGGTGGAATCATACTATATGTAGCCTTTTCAGATTGCCTTCTTTCACTCAATAATATGCATTTAAGGTTTTAAGGTTCCTCCATGTCTTTTCATGGCTTAATAGCTCATTCCTTTTTAGCACTGAAGAATATTCCATCATCTGTAAGTACCACAGTTTATTGATCCATTCACCTACCAAAGAATAGCTTGGTTACTTCCACGTTTTGGCAATTATGAATAAAGATCTATAAACATTTGGGTGCAGGTTTTTGTGTGGACGTAAGTTTTTACTCCTTTCCGTAAATACCAGCGAGCACAATTCCTGGACCATGTGGTAAGTAAGAGTATGTTTAGCTTTGTAAAAAAGCACCAAACTGCCTTCCAGTGTGGCTGTACCATTTTGTGTTTCCACCAGCAATGGTTGAGTGTTCCTGTTGCTCCACATCCTCAGCAGCATTTGATGTTGTCAGGATTCCAGATTTTGGCCATTCTAATAGGTGTGTAGTGGTATTTCATTGTTGTTTTAATTTGCATTTCCTGGATGACATATGATGTGGAACAGCTTTTCATATGCTTATTTGCCATCTGTATACTTCTTTCGTGAGGTGTCTATAAGGTCTTTGGCCTATTTTTCATTGTTTTCTTTTCTTATTGTTGAGTTTTGAGTTGTTTATCAAATGTGTCTTTTGCAAATATTTCCTACCAGTCTGTGGCTTGTATTCTGATTCTTGACATTGTCTTTCACAGAGCAGTAGTTTTTAATTTGAATGAACTCCAGCTTATCAATCATTTCTTTCATGGATCATGCCTTTGGTGTTGTGTCTAAAAAGTCATTGCCATGCCCAAGGTCATCTAGATTTTCTCCTATGTTATCTTCTAGGAGTTTTATAGTTTTGTATTTTGCATTTAAGTCTGTGATGCATTTTGAGTTAATTTTTGTGAAGGGTGCAAGGCCTGTGTCTAGATTCACATTTTTCCACATGAATGTCCAGTTGTTCCAGCACCGTTTGTGGAAAGACTGTCTTTGCTCCACTTTATTGCTTTTGCTCCTTTGTCAAAGTTCAGTTGACTATATTTATGTGGATGTATTTCTGGGCTCTCTATTCTGTTCCATTGACCTATTTGCCTATTTTTTTTTACCACTGATCATCTTTTTGCACTCATCATTTTATTTTTTGGAATAGTCAATATTGATAAACCCAAATAAAGCATTTTGTCTGCAGTTCAGGATTTTATTGTATAACCTAACAGTTTATAAATGCATGGACATTTAGGATTTGTCCAGATTTTGCTTTTTCAAACGATATAATCTTTGATAAACTTCTTGTGCATATGTGAAATTTTCTCTAGCACAGAGGTTCTCAATTACAGATGCATGATGAAATCATCTGGGAAGGTTTTGAATATTCTACAGAGATGGCAATTCAGTTTGTCTGGAGTAGGACCCATGCATTGGAATATTTTAAGAACATCCCAGGTGATCCTAATGTGCATCCAATTTTGAGGACCACTAATCTTGTCTAGGGCAGTGCTTCTCAAACTTTGATGTGCATATAAATTACCTAGAGATCTTGTTAAATTGCACATTTTTCTATGGTAGATCTGGGTGCACCTGATATTCTGCATTTGTAACAAGCTCCCAGGTGATGGAGGACCACACTTTAAAGTAACAAGGCTTGAGGATATGTAAATACTTGGGAATGAACTGGTGGAGCTATATGTGCAACTTCAGTTGTATTAGCTGTTTTCAAATTGTTTGCAGATTTATATTGCCTTCATCATTGTATGATATTTCATTTTCTGAAATCCTCCTTACCTTGGTATTATCTACTTTTTAAAGTTTTGCCAGTATTATGGATTTGAAATAGTGTTCTTTTAATTTAAATTTTCCTATTAATGACATTTTACTTTTTGTCAAACAATTGGCCATAAAAGTTTTCTCTTTTATGAATTTCTTATTCATAGCCCCTATCCATTTTTACTAGCCTGTTCTTTTGTTTTGAACTTATTGACTTGTGGAAATTCTTTACATATTAAGGATACTAATCTTTGTTTACATTCATTATAAATATCTCCTACAAATCTGCAGCTTCACTTAAATTTGCTTATGGTGTGTCACCCATGCACAAGTATACATGTTTTTATGTTTTAATACAGTCATGCTTATTGATCTTTTTCATTATGGCATGTGTTTTCTGTCTTACCCCTGTCCAACATCAATATCATAAAGTTATCTTATATTTTTTAAACACTTAAATATTTCACTCAATATTTAGTCTTTTAATGTATGTCTAGCTTATTTCTGTACATCATTGTGAGGTCAGAATCCACTTTTATATTTTTCTAAGGTAGCCCTTTGTCCTAGCACAACTGATTGAATTGTATGTTCTTCCCTGATTTGTAAGATTCCACCTTCAAAACCTCTGTGTGTGTATTCTGTGTATTTTGTGTGATTTGTGTGTATCACTTTTATTCTGGTCTGTGTTTTTAACCACCAGAGTTTTATAATTTGTCTTGACAGTCTGCTAGGAAAATTTCCTCTCTTTATTTTTCTTAATCAAAGTTGTCTTGACTGCTATTTGTCTTTTACCCTTAAACATTAATACTAGGTTAATCTTGTTGAACTCTGTGAATAAAAATGGAAGTTTTAATGTAATTTTATCAAATGTGTAGATTTATTCTCAGCAGAATTAACATCTTTTTGTGATCTTGCTTAATTCTCATCAATTTCAATAGTATTTAATTTCTCTTGAATATTCCACAAAGATAATTCTGTAATGTATGACCAATGACTTGTTTGGACCTTTTTTCTAATACTTATGCTTCTAACTTGTTTCCTAATCTTGTTGAACTGGTTAGGAACTCCAGTACAAAGTAAAATAGAAGAAATAAAAGTGAGCTTTCTTATCTTGTTTCAGTTTTAATGGACAAGCGTCTAACACTTCACAATTAAAAATAATGATCATTGTGAAGTTTTGGTAGATTCTTTTAGCCACATTGTGAAAGAAATTTTCTATCCCAGGTTTGTAAGATTTTCCTTATTAATTATAGTATTTTTTTCTTATGTAATGCTTTGTCCATTGACGTGATCATATATAGGTACATATATTTCTTTTTCAGTCTGTTTCAGGGTAGTATTAAGTTAATAAATGTTTGAATAATATCTTCAGTCGTGGAATAAGGAATGATTTTCTTATATATATTTCTAGATTCACTTGATGCGTTCAATATTATGATTAAACATTTTCTGTGTTCATAAGTGAAATTATTTTTCTTGTACAGGCCTTGTCCATATTTAATATCATATTATAGCTTTTTCATAAAATGAATTGGTGATGTTTTCTTTTTATTTTCAGGATAGATTTATAGGTAACAATTATTTCTTTACATTTTGTTTCTTTAATCTTCTTTCGAGTGGGTTATAAAACAGAGATTAGTTTCTTAAATATTGGTAGGCCTTGTCTATAAAACTGTTTGGATATATTATTTATTTTTTGTTAACAAGACATCCAAATCAGCTGTTCATTATAGACAGGCTACATTCTCTAGGAAAGCGTTCTCTATCTTATATTTCTGTCATCTTAAATATGTGATTTCTGATTTCTAAGCCCATGGGCATAGCTGTATGGGTAGAAGTAACTTGTAGGATCATCCATGGGAAGTTTTTGTGAGCCAAGCCTGGAACTAGCATACATCACTTCTGCTCACATTCCATTGTTGAAAATTCAATCATGTGTAACTGCAAGGGATTCTGAGCAACAGAATCTAGTCATGTGCCAAGAGGAGGAAATGAGTTTGGTGAATGATTAGCAGCCCTGTTACATTCAGAAAGGAACAGATTATGTTTCTCTACTACAAAAGTTTACTTTTTCTCTTAAAATTCTTTTTAGTTCTTTTTTGTTAAAAGGAACTATTCAGTAGGAAGCACACAACTCAGTTTCTTAGGGTACCATTTGAGTGTTACAGCTCTCAGCCTGACAGAAAGTTTGATATTACAGTCATAGCATATTTCTGTTGACTCCTTACCAAAAGCACAATGTTATATACATAATAAATCTTCTCATCAGCTGATGACTCTCCTGTCATTTGGTACATGTTTTCTTCAATAAAATAACTGACTAGCAAAAATTAACCATAGTCACTGCTGTTTTTGCAATATGTTCGAAAGGCGTGGTCATCCCATCTCTGGAGATTTAAAGCAACTCAGAGATAAATGTGGATAAAAAGAGAAACTGGGGCAGAAAGTGTGTGGGTTTAGTTGTTTTGTGAAAGAGGAGGAGAAGGGTTCTTATGATCCTCATCAACTGAGAAACGTTTCCATCTGTTTATACTAACACATTGATCTGGATGCATACACTGTGACTACTATAATGCACACAAACTCACAAAAATTTGCTTGGGTATATAAACAACTTTATATAATATTCATATTATGTTGGGGAAGACAAATATAAAATTACCAGTCGAGTTTTCAGATAGCAGAGTAACGTCTCTTTTTTCTCCGCAAAGATATTAATCAAATATTGTTTCCATTTCAAGAATTCAACAAGAACTTATTTGGGTCTATTATGTTTTAAGCACTCAGAGGGAAAATAGTCAACAACCATTTATGCAGGCCTTTAATGTGTTCATATGTTTTACTCGAATTTGCTTCCTCATATATACGTAAATGGTACAGTAAAGAGTCAAAGAACACAACAGTTGAAAAATCCTAAGAGTATATTTGACCTGAGCACCCATTAAGTGTAGTCATCCCTTCTCTAATCCTACTGCTCTTCCATATTCTCTGAGAATCTTTGATAATAAGGAGCTTATAGTCTCATAAAATAGTCTCTTTCACTGTGAAGACACTTCTCACTTAGGATACTTCATTACAATGACCTGAAATCCACCATTATTCTGTCTACTAGAACAACCTAGAATCAATCCACAAGTCAATCCAAAAATTTTCTTTCTTTACATTGCTTATCTTTATTTCTTATCTTTTTTTTTGAGTTTATTTTTCCTTTTTCTCCTGAAAGCCCCCTGGTACATAGTTGTGTATTTTTAGTTGTGGGTCCTTCTAGTTGTGGCATGTGCGATGCTGCATCAGCATGGCTTGATGAGCAGTGCCATGTCCGCGCACAGGATTCGAACCAGTGAAAACCCTGGCCGTTAAAGCAGAGCGCACGAGCTTAACCACTCGGCCACGGGGCAGCCCATATTTCTTATCTTTATCTAGACATCTGTAGCTCCTTCAGCTGTGTCTCCACATAGTATTGTGTCCAGGCAGTTTACTATTCTGACTGACTTCTAATTGTAAAATAACATATCAGTGTTTTACTCTTAAATTGTAGTGACAATAACTGAACACATGACCCCCGATGTGGTTTTATCAATAAACGTGTCTCCAAGACCTTTATCCAAATTGTTTAAAATTGAGGAAAAGAAAGGGCCAAACACAGACTTCTATGGCATTCTTCCAACATTCACCCTTCATGCTGACTGGAATCCACCACCAACACTGGCTGTAGTGGCTTCACCAGACGGGATTCTTCCTGGTTGCGTGAACTCTTGTCCACACTTCTCCATTTTACTGCTTAAAATATCATTAACAACTGTCAAATGACTCCTGAAATCTATATACACTCAATACGTTCAGAGAATTTTCTTTATCTACTAAGCTGGTTAACCTACCCAAAAGGTAAATTTGGTTATTTTGTCGTGGCTAAGGCTTACCCTTCATTTCTCTCAACCTTCAAACTAAAAATTCAGATATACTTCCTACCCTTCTAATATAGCAGTTGCTGAGAAAAAAGAATAAAGAATTATGATAGTTAGGTATAGGCAAAAATATAGAATAAAAGAGTTAACGTTTTTGCATAGATTATTTGAGTTTTCCAACTCAAAGTTTTCAAACTTTGAGAAAGAGGAGATGATTTGACTTATTTTTGGAGGATTTGCCAAGTGATGAGACTGGAGCATTCGAAACATGAAAGTTCAGCAGGTAGGAGAGGTGGTTACAGAACACGTGTGCCCAAGGGAATGTACTTTTTAGTTTAACCTGTATTTTTAAGTTCTTAAAAATATGGCATGATATTATCTGGAAAACCAAAATAAAAGTACATGAAACTTTTCAACAGGGATATGAAAATATGCCACACTCCTAGTACATTGGAGAAACTAAAATAAACCAATGTTTCTTACTTAATAGCCCAGGGAGTGGTTTATTCATAATGTGTTTTAATTCAAAAAGGAGAAGTGGTAAAATATTTTCACTCCTCAGAAGGTAGTAATCAATTTGAGGGAGAATGATTTTTTAATGAATGTGTTAAAAGCTAACTCTCCAAATAAGGAACATTTAGAACTGATGAAAAGACTCTAGTTCAACACTTTCTGAGTACTTACTATGTACTAAATATGATCCTGTAACGTAAGCAGGGATCAATATAAAATAGTTCCTGCATTCATATGAGTTCTCTGGAAATATGTATGGGAAAAAAAAAGAAATTTGTTCATGGCTTGAAAGTGAATAGAGGGAATAATTTTAGCTGTGACCAGCCAAATAGTTAAATCAGCTATTGCAACCACAATGATAAATATGGGGTCTACAAATAGCTGCTGATGTTTCCCAACTCTGTGCCTCCATACGTGTCTCACTCTACTTGGAATGCACTTCTCTTTTGAGATAGTTACAGCATATTATTCCACAAATTATCTTGGTATCTCCATCACCATCCTTCCATCTCCATCTGGATTGGGTGATTTCCCTTTAGATTTACATAATATTTTATATATATATGTCTCTCATATAAATTTATATAATTATATTTTAAACTTACTTCAATGTTTGTTTCCTCCCATAATGTATAAGCTACTGGAAAGCAGCAATTCTATTTTATTGAATTTTAAATCACTGGTAGCTAACATAGTCCCTGGTGCATAGCAAGCGATAAATAAATATCTTCTAACAAAATGAATAATATATAAATCTGTATAGAGAGACCTTTTGAGGTTATCCTTCCCCTAATTACACTTGTCCCTTTACTATCATTTTCTGGCATTAAGAAAGGCACATAATGATGTTACAAGATACAAATACACACATCTCCAAAATAATATACATAACTATATAACAAATATACATATATGTACATTTCACACTTATATGCATATATATTATGTATGTACATGTGTATATGTAATATATATAGTTAAATGGTTATATAGTTTCTATATTGTACTCAAAAATAATAAATGATTGTGTCACCAAATTTCAGTATTTTTATATAGATGTTCTATATCATTTTAGAATGAGTTATAAGGAATTAGCTATGAATACTTTCCCTACTAATGAAAATGCTCATTAGAATAAACCGCACTACAAGACAATTTATAATATTTAATTTGCTTGATGGAAATCGATGAGTTAAAGAGATAAACCTCTTATTCAAAGCCACGAGAATTATGAATATCTGAATTTCCAGAGGTTTGTGATTCATATTTAAATGTATGTCCCAGAAGCTAGCCCCAGTATAAAACAGTTTCTGGCAAGAGACTGACTTTTTTTCCAATGAATAATTTAAAATGCAACTTTTTCCATGTGAATTGTCTTATGTCTTGGCAGTGGCATAGTATTTCAATAATTTATACAATTTTGAATATAATATAGTTAATGCCATGAAAGCAATTTCTTTGATATTGAATTATAAAAGAATGCACTTAGGCCACTGTGACTAATGATCTAGGGGCCAGCAACATGGCAAATTACCTTTTAACTGAATTTTAGAGAGATTTGTGCATGTAACCGTAGGACTGTACTGAGAGCTCCTGGGATACAGTTGCATGAAAACACTGGGTTGTTACATTTAAAAAATGTAAATAAAGCATTCTCTGTGAGAAAAATAGATAAAGAAACATGATGATAAAAAATATGTAAATGATGAGTATTTTAGGGAGAGCAAAATATTAATGTGAATCATGTTTTATTATTTAAATTCCTGAATAAAATCTGTTCTTCGTCTATTTCTTAAGGCAGAACTCTAGTCACTGGCGACCTAATCATGGTCATTCCATGACAGGTGAGCAACCACACAATGTGCAGCTTTTATAAGAAACCGAGCAATATAATGTGAAAATGGATTCCTTGAGTCTTCCAAGGCTATTGAACAGGCTGAGGGCTTCCCAGGATGTAGGGCAGAGATGGCGAGATTATGGCTCCATTAGACAATCCAGAGTACACAGGGTTATAGCTTATGGTGAGGATTTTGTACACACATAAATCTACGGGAACTGTTTGCTTTCATAGACCATGTAGATTTCTATATAATGACAATCTTCCAGCATAGGATGATCACGTGTCTTCTTCAGTAAGTGGCAAATTTTTCTAATTCCCTTAATGGCGTCATTTCTGTTGGTGCCAGGATAAGTCCACAAATATTTTTATGCATTTTTATGGTACCAAAAAATGGGAAAAGTCATGGCAAACATCTGGCAAATCTGGACTTCCGTTTTCTAAATGGAAATTATCAGTGATAGCCGCCCTCTTTTTTTTTTTAATTTTTTTTTTTTGAGGAAGATTGGCTCTGAGCTAACTGCTGCCAGTCCTCCTCTTTTTGCTGAGGAAGACTGGCTCTGAGCTAACAACCATGCCCATCTTCCTCCTCTTTATACGTGGGACACATGCCACAGCATGGCTTGCCAAGCAGTGCCATGTCCCCACCCGGGATCTGAAGCGGTGACCCCCGGGGCTGTTGAAGCAGAACATGCGCACTTAACCACTGCCCACCGGGCCAGCCCCACCGTCCCTCTTTAGACTGGTCCTCTCCACCAGGCCCGATCACTCCCCATGTATACATACCTGCATTACTCATATGTTACTTATGCATTGTTTTAGGTATCTTAGTTTTTCACACAAGTAATCAGGTCTTTGATCCTCATGGGAAGTTTTCTCATATACCTTTGGAGTCTCTCTTTTGTTCCATTGTCTGTCTTGATACCAATGCCACACTGTCTGGATGCCAAAGCTACACTTGTAGCTTTATAACTGTAAGTGTTGCAGTCAGTTAGTGTAAGTCCTCCACATTTCATGATTCTTTTCCAAACCCCGCTCAAACCTGGTGATTTTAAACAACTGCAATTATGTATTTTACTTAAAATACTATAATTTGAACATAACACTTGGAGTCTGACTGGGGTGGCTAGAACAGTTAGGGCCTAGAAGTGTTGGGGTGCTTGCTAGGCTCTCTTGTGCTCCTGTTATCTCAGAACTTCTCCATGTGGGGTCCCCATGTGATGTCTCCAGGTGTACTCTCCAGCATGGGGCCTCCAGGGGGGTCAGACTAATGACACAGCAACTCAGACCTCCAAGACTGAGTGTTCCAGGGATCAGGGCAGAAGACAAATGGCATTTCATGATCCAGTCTTGGAAGCCATATGGCATTACTTCTTTCCCAGCTCTACGATTTGAAACAGCTAGGTGCCTGCTCAAATTCAACTGAGGTGAGGGGAGTATGAGGACCTCTTTGTGATGGAAGAAGTGTTAAAGAATTTGGGGCCATGTTATAAAACTGCCACATAAGCCAACTAACAAAAAAGTAGGTGAGTAGGTGAAAGAAGAAATTGGGGACCAGATATGGAGAACTCTGCCTCATGACAGCCCCCAGCCCTGCCAACCAAAAAACGTCATTAAGCTCACAGTCCATTACACATAACAAATGTCCAAAAAATACCAACCTTTGCTTTAAGTATCCTTTTGTTAGACGTGTTTCCAAAGTGAAAAACAAGAGAACCACAATGCTCTATTTTGAATCCTTCTCCAAATACCTTCTAGCTCAGAGGACATATGTCTCAAAGAAGGAGACCCTCTTTGTGTTCAGCCAAGGCTTAAGCACAGTTCCCTGATGAACTTGTTGGACCGCATGGAAGTCTCTGGAATCTATGTAAAAATACATGCATAAAAAGACTGCCATGACATGCATGAAACTATTAATAGTGATTCTCTTTGAATGGTAGTATTATATTAAGTTGAATCACATGAAATTGCCGATAGCCATTTGTTTTTAACCTAACAAAGGGCAATTTTAGATGTTTCAACCTAATAGATGACTTTGAGTTTTTCTTCCTCATTCTTTATCTATTTCTCCACATTCTTTTCAATATGTGTGTAGTGCCTTCACAATTAGGAAAATAAATGCTATATACAAAGAACAAAGAAACCCGAGTACTTCAGAGAAGGCATTATTTTTCTGACTGCCCCAAAATGACACATCTTCTCTGCAAGTACAAAAAACAGCATAGCAGCCTTTGATAAAAAAATCTGCTAAAATACATTTATAGAAAGCTGAGCCTAACAAGGAAAATTCATATTGAACCGGAACAGGCTTACCTCATGAAATCAGGAGCCAGGTGTTACATTACAACTCTATGAGTCCAAGGGTAGACATTGGGCTCTCTCGTGTTTTAAAAAACACTAAAGCAAGCTTTTAGCTATGGGAAATGTTTGCAAAGAAGGCAGCTGGGTTCTAGCGTGTCACAGCTGGGCTATTTCCTCTTGTTTATGTGGAGAATAGTTCACTGCCAAGGGTGAGGCAAGACAAGTGCAGCCGGGCCATTCCCGAGGGCATTTGCTGGCACGTTTTCAAACAGAACAGTGGAGCTGGCCGCCAGGTTTATGGGAAACATGACTATACTGAAAGAAGGTACCTGCTTTCCTTAAGACAAATTCCTGGAAGGGGAATCATTGGCACACTGGGCTGGAATTTTTTGAAGTTCTTAAAGTATACTGCCAAATGGTTTCCAGGAGAAAGCTCATTGTTAATTCTTAATAAAATGTTACCATGACTGCAGGTTTTGAAGGTAGAGAGTTTGCTCCTAAGACTTCTGCCTCGCTGGGTATGGACACTTACGTTTCTGTGCTCTAAGGTATTTCAGTTGTGGTGTGCTTCCTGTGTGTTTTGTAACTATTTTCTGCTAGGCAGAAGGGTGAATTAAGCAGGCATCGTCGATTCCCTGTGATACACAACGCTGCTCTAAGTGCGCTCCAGCTTCCTGCTGTTGCTGCTGCTGCCTAAGGGGGTAGCTGCTATTATGGTCCTGATTTTAAGCAGTGTTTTATATCTTTGAACCATCCAAGTAAGTGAAGCTGCAGCTCGCCTGAGTTACAGCAGGGATTTGCACTCTGGGGTGTAAACACTCATGTGTAGAGGCCAGCTATTGATCCTGTAGCCAAAAGGAAGCAAAAATGAAAATCCTTGTAGTCCAAAATATTGAAACTCTTGTGTAACAATGTTGTATTTTTGCCTTCAAAATGTTTATATAGCAGGTGAGAAAGTTGCCTTCAATCACAAATTTTTAAATCATTAAATAAACGTTAAGCTACCAAAACCTATCATCTCTAAATCAGTAGCTTTTATTCTTTTATCTCATTTAATCCTCATGTATACTAAGCCTTGTTAATATAACCTCTATACATATGGTTTTGTATGTGTATTTATATGTATTTCTTTCACCATGGAAAACCTGTGTAGCAAAAACCAGTGCCTTCCTTCAATGGGAAAACCTGTCGTAAAATTTAGAGATTACTTGCTTTCTCTCATCCCACTGATGCATAATACATGTATTAGGTAGTTCAGGTAAGATGGAGAGAAGGGGAAGAGAGAGGGAAGCTATTTCCACTTTGGTTTTTTCCATAACTCCATCCTGTAACGTTTGTCCCTCTCAGATGGTCACTTTCTTCTCTCCATTGCTGATTGTGTTGCTCATAGCCATGCAGAACCAATTCTGGGCTTTCCCCAGGGAAAATAACACGGAGGGAAAAAGCTGCCCCTGACACCTTCCTCCCTCCAGTGTGGAGCCCTCTCCATGGAGCCCTCTCGACCCAGCACGCTGCTCTCAGGAAGGATGGAAGTGAATGCAAGCTCTGAAGGCACCATCTCTTGTAGGGATAGCAGCATTTAATGTTACGCTCTTGAAGGCAAATCAGGGCTCTGAGGATCTGAAGGAGGGTCTAATTACAGTGGAGATCTTAAGGAAATAGGAGAGAGAGGTTTATGAAGAGGTTTAGGAGAGAGAGGTTTATGAAGAGGTTTTTTTCTGGTGTCCTGTAAGTTAGTGTCTCCCAAATCTGTAGATTTTGGAGCTCACTCTGTACCTATTGGTGTAGGATCTGTTAAGTCAGCTTTCCCCCAACCCCAGGATTGTGAAAACTCCTCGGATTATGTTGAGGATTAGTTGGGTGAAGGGAACTGCTGTTTTTAGCCATCAAATTCCACTCAAATCCTGTCTGTTTCATAAAGCCTTATCGAACATCAGTATCCTCTCTGATTCTGACTCCATAGGCAGAGTTAGATTTACTACTCTGCGTTCCCAAGACAGCTTGTAGCACACTATCCTCTTTGTAGGATTTATGACTCCATATTACAATTAATAGTGTTAGGTCTTTCAAGTCTTTAGACATGGACTCCTTAAGATTAGTCTCCCTAATCAAGTTGGTACTCAATAAATGTTTGTTGAATGAATAGATGGATAGGTGGATGGATGGATTAAAACAGATCAATGCCTGTTTTTCCCTTTTATATAGCTGACCTGGGAAGGACACGGTAGATTAAGAAAAACTTGGACATAGGTTTTCCAAGAAAAGAAACACACTAAGTTAAGCAACATGATTCAAACTGTGAACTGAAGTCTGAAAGATACATTTTTTTCTCAAACATATTCTTTGCACCCAAAAGTAATTCTGGAATATTCCATGAGTAGGTAATTCGTCAATTTGGCAAGTTTGCATTTATAAGTCACACGAGTATCTTTTCCTGCTATCGCCATCTGAGTGATGTGATGAGGGGAGAAGCCAGAGAAAGCTCTGAAATGTCATAAACTACAAACTCATTTACAGTCTATGAGCTGGAGAAAACAACATTGCTAGTAGGTGCAGGCCAGGAAAACTTCAAGCACCCACAAGCAAACCAATTTAGGAAAAAAAAAAAAAAAAGAAAGAATTTTTTCTCTCCATTTGAGCACAGCACCTTTTCCAGGAGGTTTGTTATATAACGGAGATCTGCTTTCCCTTTCTGCGGGCTGGCCAAGGCTGAGAAGAGAGCTGCCAGCCCAGGGAAAGGAAGGCTGTTCTGATACTGCCAGCCATTACCAGAAATGGGAGTGCAGAAAAAGCCAGTTCTCCCAAGATTTATAGTTATGTCTAGCTTGTTGACTCAAGCAGTTTGGAAAATCTTCAGAGACATAGTTTATTCGACCTAACTCAGACTCCAGGTCTGTGGAAAGAAAAGAAAAAGCAGAAATGATATGTACATGCTCTTAGAGTCAAATCCTTTTGACCCTCAATTTACATACTTCTCAAGTAAGATGCTCTAACCAGCACATCAAGTACTGCCTAAGATAGGACAGCCCATTCTATTAAAAATAAATTTTTATGATTATTGTCCAATTATTTCTCTGGGTTAACATGGCTAAAACTATAGTAGGCAATGCAGTAGGAAAATAACCATGCTTTTAAATGAGTTAAAAGGAATATCGAATGCCCAAACTCAGAGAATTCTTGAAAAAAGTCACTGGGACCCTTGGCACCAAAATTACATTTTCACCATTATATCATTCTTGCAGTGGTATGAAATTCTATGGGAAATATTCATTAAGAAGTCAAAGAAATATTAGCTCAGCACATAAAAGAACAATAAACAAATAATTGTTGAATATCCCGAATGTGTCAGCCTTCTTCTAGGTGCTGATGACAAGCTGTGGAACAAAGTAAACAAGGTCCCCACTCGAGGCCTTTACTTGTGTTCTGTGAAGAGGAGACAGACAGTAAACAAGTAAAGAAATAAATACCAATGACAACAGCAGACTGTAAGGAATACCATGACCAAGAAACTACAAGAAGAGGAAGAATGATGGGGACACACGGTTGTGGGTGCAAATGCTTATTTCAACGACACGTGTGTAGAAAAAATCTGTCTTGCTTTAAGATGATCAGTCATCAGTAACACAACGCTTTAAGATGAAATTTTAAGCTTTTAACGTTAACTGAGAAATTCGATGTCCGTGTTTCTTCTTTGTGATAGGTTTTTGGGGTGGAGGAAGTCACTTTGGAGAGGTGAGTCAAGCAGTACACCAAAGAGATGGAATCATTTTTGTTTTTATTTCTTGTTTGGCCTAGTGAACATGCTTGGGGAACAAGTCTAGTGATTGTGTGGGTAATTCAAATAGATATATTAAAACCTTTAAGCATTTTTAGTAATGAGCGTATAGCTTCAGAGAATTAATAGGAAGACACACAGTGTACTTGCCTAGAAAACACTGCTGTGATTTTTACACCCTGACTAAGGAAGCAGGTGGTCTTTGTACCCAGAATATTGCGGGTCCTAGCAGCCTAAAAAATGCCTCCAAATGGATTTGTATGTGCTGTGGTCTTTCAGGTACACTTACAACTTAAGAACTTGATGGGGCATTTAATTGATTCCAATGAGCCAATGCACTTTCCAGATTCAAATCGTCCATGTCTTGTTTTTACAGTTAAGATAACCGTCAAATACATCCTCTAAAGATTTTCAGTATTATGTGTGACCCGACCTCACATCTCATACAACTTAATATAGGTGTGAACTCCATTCCATTTATTGTTTCTGAAAATCATCTGCACAGACTTTTAATAGGATAAAACGCTGTGCTCATATGATTCCTGTGACATACAGATTAGTCACCCTTAGGTTGACTTCTCAAATTTTTAATGGTTGTGTTCCAGACTACCAGATGAATTCTTGGAAGAAATTTAAGTTAACTCTGTGAAGGTTGCTCATTAAACAAACAAAAACTTATTTATACAGATCAGAAAATACGTACAAGTGAAAAAAAAAAAACAAAATACAAGGCCACACACAAACTTAATTGTACAACATAATGCTAATGGTGAGGAATAATCCAAAATGGTTAGCTGTGTGGAAATCATTAGTATTTGGTTTGAATATGTATTCTAAGATTTTCCTTACTGATGCTGCTCCACACCCTACCTGAGGACACTGATAGACAATGCAAATGAGGGAAGGCAGTTGGGGCAGGTCAGATGGCATAATTTTTGATGAAGATGAAATCAACAAGTGATTTAAATTACCTTTAGGGAATCTAAATCTATAGATACATCTAAATGTGCATCATCCCTCACCATGACATCAACTGATTAGGAGTTGAGGACAAGGTACTAAGTAGTAATTAAATTTGAGGCTCATGAATAATAAGAGGTAAAGCAGGTTATTAATTTGAGGGTCCAAGAGTGATTTCTTTAAATGTATACGAGAATTTTTGAAAACATTTGACTCCAACACAACCTTTAAATCCACTTTCAATCTCTGTTGTTTGGAAAGCTACCAGAGTTCTTCAGCCTCTTTAATTGGTGATACACAGCAGTAAATTAGGCACACAGTTGAAAAGTCTCATATATCCCCAATTAGGGTCCCAATAGGAGAGAGAGATTCTGTGATTTAATATGAAGTCTAGAACTTCTACCTTTCATTGTTTTTATTTATGGTGTCATGATGATGATAGTGATAATAATGTTATAATAATTATTTCCTATGAATTAAACAAATTTACACTTAGAGGAATGACTTATTTCTGTATTACTCTGCTCTAGGTCATAAAAACTTAAAAAATGTGCACAAGAATTCAACATACTCGTTAAAATCCATAGTTTTAATGACTTAAAAATTATTGAATTGATTGAACACATTTGCTCTTTTTTAAACAAATTATTTTTAAGTTAAATTTCTAAATGAAAAGGGTTTGAGGGAGTTTGAAATAAGGTATGTAGAAAAGGAACACACATCTAGGATAGTAAGTTAAGTTATTCAAACTCTCCTCATTTTTCTGTTTTTCTCTGCAAGTGCATAGATATTGGGCATACCATAAGACATGCTGCTGTGTCATTCAGAAAGCTCAATAGAGTCCTTCCCACCTGTGTGCGTGCGTCATTATACACAAACTGTAACCCAAGGACAGCCAACAGAACTGGATGGTCTTAAGGTTCTTGAGACATCACCATTCTTTCCTGCTCCTGGCAACTCAAGTGGAAGCCTCCTTTCTCTCTTCCTTTTTCCCTTAGCTTGATGCTTCCTGGAATCATTCCAAACCCTTTCCCAGTACCATACCTTATTCTGGAGGCAGAGCTGACTATACCTCCATTTCCATGGCCCTACATTGAGGTTATTAATGGTTTTTTTTTTCTCTTACAAATGGTACCACGTTGAATAACTTTGCGCAGAAACTATCCTACGTTGTTCACTTTAAAAGAAAACAAAATTAATATCTGCTGATTTGAACCCAGAAGGCATACCTATTAGACATGTGTTACTCATGTAAAATGGGAATGGAAAATATTTGTCTTCTCTTAGTTACTTACCTATCTGCCTCTCTCTTTTTTTTTTAAAGATTTTATTTTATTTGATTTTATTATTTTTTTTCCTTTTTCTCCCCAAAGCCCTCCAGTACATAGTTGTATATTCTTCATTGTGGGTCCTTCTAGTTATGGCATGTGAGACGCTGCCTCAGCATGGTCTGATGAGCAGTGCCATGTCCGCGCCCAGGATTCGAACCAACGAAACACTGGGCCACCTGCAGCAGAGTGAGCGAACTTAACCACTCAGCCACAGGGCCAGCCCCTCTGCCTCTCTCTTTTAATTTTAACTTCCTTGAGGGCAAGGATTGTGCTTTGAAATTTTTGCATTTCCTATGAGTCCAGAATTATTCCTTCCATAATCCTCAGTAAAGTTTGAAGTCTTAAACTGAATATGCAATGCCTTTGAATATTCACCAAAGCAACACCTGTTTTTGCCTCCACAAGCTACAGTGCATGTGGCAGATTTCGTTGGCCCTCTCCACACACAGCATCTGCTGCCAACAGGTGATGCATTCTGGGGAGAAGAGCCTTGCCATAGGGATTTTCTCTTACTAACATCCTTTTTCCAGATGTTTCTTCCCTGTAGCATATCCTGAATTATGAGGCCCCAGGAGGCGATTGCAATCACTGAGATGACATGTCACACCTGGAATTCAACACTCATTCCCCACCATACAATTTCCCATGGTTAAATGTCAAATCTAAGTTTATTGCTAAGGGACTTGGTTGATTCTCTGTGAATTCAAATATTGTGCTTAATATTATTTTACCACTCATGTTTACCACTTTAAATATATATAGATGCATAAAGATGAAACTAAACTATATTAAGATCAGATGGAATTGACAAAATAATTTAATTTAGAGGATAGAATGCATGGTCTTATGGCACTCCATCATTTCTCTTAGATATACACACCCAGTCCAATGTTGAATCAGTTATATATTTGAAATATATTAATAAACCAGCCAGACTAGACTGATCTCTGTGCACTGTCTTCTATATAAAAGAAGAGAGCACTATATAAGTTTTTTTTAATAGTAAGCTTTGGTTTAAACATATCTGTGTATGTGTATATGTATATACATGCATACACGTGTATATATATATATATATTTCATCGTTTCCTATGTCAAACCTACGCCTACATCCACAGACCCAAATGCTATTTTTATTTAATGTTGTGAGTTTATTTTTATTAACTCTCCTATTCACCAGTAAGTCATGCATATTTTTCTCTACTTTCCTCCTAGGGTATTTTAATGTCTTTATTTCTGTTCTGTTTCAGTTAAGCTAAAAAAAGAATCTTCTGTTTGGAATGGTTTATTTTTTCTTATTTGCCTGAGAAGAGCTCGCTGAAGAGTTTAATGATAATATGTTTTAAATGCCAATTAAAGTATGTCATTTAGAAACAGTTACAATGGTATATCACTTAGGAATAAGCCTTTTCCTCAGTCATAGCAACAGTTACATATAATTGAATACTTTATATTTGTAATCAAATCATCCTAGATTTTCTTGTAGCAGAGTTTTGGTTCCATTAAAAAATCAAAGATGATATTCGAAGTATGGATAATTTAATTTATCCTTATGACAGATTTTAGTTACTGTTCTTTTAAATAACTGTGAAAACATATCTCTTGCATAAAGAAACCCTAAGAATGGAACAATTAAAAGAATTCCAGTCAAAACGCATATTTTTCTAATAATTATCAAGGTGTCTAATTGCCATTTATTTAGTTTTGACCAGGAACTTCAACATACTATAATTTTTATATAGTAAACCAAAACTTGTGGCACAGGCCAGTCATATACCATACGGAAATGATGCTCCCAGAGCTATTTTAAGGCATGGTAAAGAGCAGTACTGAAATTAGATTCAGACACTATACACGTGTTTTAAAACATCTAATAAGAATAGCTAACAATAATGCCAGGTGCTTTTCTAAGTCCTTTGACAAATAATCAGTTATGTAATCCTCACAGCAGCTCTATGGGGTTTGTGCTATTCCTGTCTCCAGCTTTCGGGTGAAGACACTGAGGCTGAGAGAGAGAAAGTAACTTGCCCCAGACAACACAGCTAACCAGTGGAGAACACAGGGTTCATATCCATGCTGTTAAGGATTGAATGAGACCATTTGGTCTTTGAGAGAATATGGACATTTTCATCCTCGAAGTTAATTTACGGATTTTCCTATCCAGCATTCCCAAAGTGTATTCCATGATCACTAATTTTATCAAATGCTCTGTGACAAAAGCTCCTACAGTCTAATACACCAGAAAAAAACCACAATACAATTATTTTCCTTTTCATTCTTGGAGATTTATAGTCTAAAAAGCCATAAAAAACGTTCTAAGAAATCCCAAAGTGAAGAGATCTCTTTCAACCAGTGGTTTCCAGTCATCATTAACAGGAAAACTCATATTGAACACACCTTTCACAGCCCTTAGAATTTGTGGTCCTTAGAACATAAATATTGAGAAAGTCCAGCCCTGCTATTTGGCAGGAAGAAAATTGAGGCCCCGAATGTCTTTGTGACCCTGAAATCTTACATCCCAATTCTGTGTATGTTTTACCTCACTCAGCGATTAGATCAGCATGTAGGCATGGCTCCTCTGCTATTTTAAGTTTCTTCAGATTTCCATTTTTATTTAATCATTTCAACAGGAGAACCATCATTATAGTGAGGATACATGGGTGAAACAGACAGATGGCTATATCCTAGTTTACTTAAGGCAAAGTAGTCACAATAAAAATCCAAGCAATATTCAAACTATTTGTTATCAAATAGTCCATTTATCCTGAAATAGTTAATGGCTGAAAATTATAGAAAATAAAAACAATCAACAAAGAGAAAACTCCAGGAGAGTCCTGAGGATCTGGAGAATCTATTTTTTAGATGATGACCATAGGCCATAATTACATTTCACCACCACGGCTTTATTGCATGGTATCATGGAGTTTAACAGAATTTTATATATTTCTTTCTGACCACTGCACGTTTTGCCATTTCAGTTCCTCCGAAGATATATGACATCTCAAGTGATATGACCATCAATGAAGGAACCAATGTCACCCTCACTTGTTTGGCCACTGGGAAACCAGAGCCTTCCATTTCTTGGCGGCACATCTCCCCATCAGGTAAAGCAGAAATACATCTGTGTTGTTTGTGCTGTTCAATATTCTCCTGTAACCTCATCTGTTCAGAACTGAAGACTCAACTTATGTTTGTACATCTTTTTCATGAGGTAGGCAGGATGCATATTGTTACACTTATTCTTTACGTCTAAAGGCATTGTGCTTCACAAAAGTTAAATGAACATTTTCTGTCAGAGCCCAGAATAGAACCTATGTCTCTTGATTCCTAGTCAAGGTTATTTTCACTTTAGTATCCTGGATAATCACAAATCAACAGACAAAAGGCTCCAGTGGAAATATCGCAAGAGAAATATCTTCATTTAAATGTGTAAGGCTTTTCTTCAATTGGCATTCACATGTTAATAGGCCAGCATGAGCTGCTAAGGTAATCAGGGAGAATGAAATTATACAAATTATGAGGTTGATGGGTCTAATTTCAAAGTGCAGTTCAGAATCAAGGGTTTGGCAGTGAGAATTAAATTTTAACTGATGAAGGATCTAAAAACCCAAGAGTTCCAGTAACTTGTACAAGATCACATAGGTGAAATTAAGGAATATGACATGTTTATGGATTTCTGGTGCTTTTGCTACAGTGCACATCCTCCTAAAGAGATTAAGTCACCTTTAGGAAGTTGGGGATAATCATTATCAAAACAGATTTTCACAGGCACATTTTTAACAGAATCATCAATTTGTGTAAATTTTAAATATTTGAACTACATAGTTTTGGGTATACCATGGAAGTAAGAGAGGTGCTTTTAATGACTAGAACCCCCCCAACCACTTCAGATGAATTAAATTTGATGTGATTTGTTTTGTATTTTTGGTGGAAATGGCACCAAGAAGGCTAGAGGGATGAAACTGCTTTTAAAGAAATCAGAAGGCACATTTTATGTAGGCGTAGAAAGAGTACAACTGGAACATCTATTTTATCCGCTAATGCTTTCTTTCATATCCCTTATCCTTAAATGTCTTTCAGTTTCCTCATTTATGCAGTGAGTCTAATGAGACTTACTCACATTATATGCTTAGTATTACTATTAATGTGAGAAAAAATCAATATAACAGCAGTATACACTTATATAATATGCATTATGGCCCCTATAATATTTCTGAAGCATGAGGGTGCTCTTGACTGCCAGCACTTCACTCTCTGGAGCAGCTACGGAATCATAAAACTGGTGTGTGAGCACTGAATCCATGGAAGGCTCTGCATGGGGTGTAGGAGAGGCAAAGTGGACTAGGAGTTAGTACACACATGGTCCTCTCAACTTCTCTCTTCAGCAGCCCAGCCAATGCTCGGGCAAATCTCTTAGCCTCAGTCACCTTCAGCTAGTTTCCTACTTTCCGAAAATCGAATGATTGAAAAACCCCTGGCTATTGTGAGTCTCAAAAAAGTTAATAGACATAAATATGCTTTAATAAGTATAGGTGATATGCAAATATAAGCTGAGTCTTAATCATCTTTCCAGGGATTTAAATCTGATATGGCAATATAATTTTTGTAAGAATGAAGCACATAATCTCCATCTTCTTATAATTTAAGATTAATATTTTGGACTTACCTCTCCTGCTTTGCAATGCTTGTTATTATGCATATTCTTCTTTTTTAAGTGCTTGGGTACATTTCAGTTTAATTAAATAGCACGAATGTTGGTTAGTGAAGTTATTAGGATAAGGATAATGGATAACATCATGAAGCTGAAAGAAGACAGATTGAGTTTATAAGTTAAACTGTGCATAGATTTGTTTTTCTGATCCTACCATACAGAGCAAATGAATAAAATTAGCATAAATATTAACTATTATCCAGTGAATAGCTAGACATGGCTGATATTTTTATAAATGCTTCCAATAATTTCAAATTATAATTTGTTAATGATCTATATTCAAATGCACAGCACTGTGGAGTTACTGCTTTGTGTCACATGTCTGGTAATTCTATTACCGTCCTTCAGCTTATATGTTTATGCTTTTAAACATATGTTTAAAAGCAAAATTATAAACTTAATTGATCCGTCTATATTTTACCTAAGAAATATCAATATTGTGCATATTCTTCTCTTTTCTTTTGCTATATCAGGAAAGAAAATGTGTCTCAAAACAGCAATCATTGTGTGAACAATGTTTAATGTTACAAACAGATATAGATATACTTCCTGTCAGTATTAGAAGCAATGGCTAGTTTTTGTACATATGTGATTTGTTTAGAATTTTTTACCGGTACCTTTGGTAATCTTGCTGACTCATTCATGATCTATTCAAGTTTTAAACGTCGATAAAAAATGGCTGGTCATAGGATGATAGCTCCACAGAGCTTCTCCCTAATCTACCGAAAAATAGGTTGAATTCAACCACATGGCAAACATCACCTGAGTCTGTTGGAGTTGACTTTCCACTTGTGTACTCAGTGTACTTTCCCTGAAAACATCTTTCTTGAGAAATTTCTGGGTATATGAGTTTCCTTAAAGTTCACTCGTACTAATGATTTCTTTCTGTATTTTTCATTCTGTATTTGGGAATTGTTTTCAAACTGATGTTAAAAACTGTTACAGGAATAATACAAAGAACATCCCATATCCTTTACTCAGTTTCATTCATCATTTTTCATGTTAGTTTCAACATTTGCTGTGTATAGAGCATATAAAAATATATATATATATATGTTTTTTTCACTGAATCATTTGAGGACAACTTGCATACATCATGCCCTTTTCTCCCTAGTTATTTCAGTGGACATTTCTAAAGAAAAAGGACATTCTCTTATATAAGCACAGTGCAGTTTTCAACTTTTGTACATTTAACATTATATCATACTTTTATCACATTACTGTACATATTCCAATTGTGTGAACTGGTCTGATAGTGTTTTTTTTAGAATTCTTTTCCCTCTAGTAGAGAAGCCAAGCATTGTATTTGGTTGTCATATCACTTTAGTCCTCTTTAGTCTGGAGACTAATTCCGTAGTCTTCCTTTGTCATTATTGAACATTGACATTTTTCAACAATGAACATACCTCTTTTTTTAAAGTAGAGTATTTTTTCATTAGGGGTTTAACTCATGTTTTCTTAGAATTAGATTCCAGTGATGCCCATGTGGGACTAAACAAGTGAAGTTGTAGCTTTCCCAGGAAATGATACCCAGAGGCACAGGGTATCCATCTGTCCCTCATTTGATGTTAATTTTAATTACCCAATCCAGTTATCTGATTTCTGCCTTGTATAGTTCATTTTCCTTCCTCATGCACCAATAAGCAGTAGGAAGAGATTTCAAGACCGTAATATGCAAATACCTGCTGCTTAAACTTACCCTTAGATTTGGCATGATCACTGATACTATTGTGAACCAATCTTTACTCTGATTACAAAATGCTGATTTTTCTATCTTCAGCAATCCTTCTCCTTTTACCAGTTAGCACTTGGCATCCTACCATAAACAAGGACTTCCCTTTCCCCTATTTGTTATTTATTTATTTGTTTGTTTATCTGTATATTTATTATGGCAGAAAGACTCACGGGTTTCCAACTTTTTATAATTGTTTATAATTCATTACTGTCTTTAATTATTTTGATGCTCACATTGTTCCTGATTTGGTGAGTGGGGGTTACTTCATTCTGACTCCTGTGTTCTTATGATATGCCCCTACCATTTTTTTTTTTTAGCACTTTCATACTTTCTGGCCTGACAAAATATGCAAGACTTATCTTGTGTCATTCCTGTCCCATCTCTGGAGTCAACCATTTTACTTTACTTCAAATGATTAGATGTTGTACACTTGGAGTTAAAACCATTACTGGCTTAAAATATATAACTCTGTTGATCTGCCTTATAGTAAAATTGTCAGAGACTCAGAGATCTAGGGTGCTTCCTATGATATTTTCTCAAGCACTGCACCTTAAATAACTTCAGTGCAAGGGATGGATCATATTTCATTTGGTTTTGTCTAACAAGCCTAGAACAGGGCCTGGAGCCTGGTGCGTCTACAAATGGGGCTTATAGAATTAATAGTAAAATATATTTATATCAAGGAAAATATAAAGAGGCAATTGTTTTATCACTAGAGATTTAAATAGGTTTATACATCTTAATTTACAGGAGATCTTACTGCTTTAACTAGACTGGTTCCTTATCTACTTAGAAAATTTTCAAGATTTTCTCAAAGTTCCTGATATAAGGTGTATGATTCCCTTCTTTCCTACCAGTAATTTCTTAGGCATCAGACTGTGCCAGTATAGCACAGTGATCAAGATCGTGAACTTTGATGTCAGTCAGAACTGGGTTTGAGACCCAGCTCTTTCTCGTACAAACTATAAGATCTTAGACAAAATTAACTCCTTTAAACTTCAAATACAAATGGCAATAATAATTGTACCCAATTCACAGAACTGTTATAAGGATTAAACGGAATAGTATAGAGCATTGATCAGAGTTCATTACTTGTGGTAAATACTCTATATTATTAGTCATTAATTTACTACTGAAATTGTGTTTGAATTTTTGACCGAGTAAAATCTTCAACCCTGTTTCTGAAGTTGAAGGGTTTATTTCCAGCTCTTGAATGCAGTTCACATAGCTGCTCTCAAATAAGGATCTCACAAAGCTAAAACTCGCTTAAAACTTCTAGAGAACATTAAGTTTACGCAAGGCATCTGATTTTGAATATAAAGACGAAATTCTTAATCACACATCATTGTATTGATAAATCTAGATCCAGTCAGAAAAAAAACACAGGAAAAGTTAAAAGGTAAATTTTAAAACGATAGATTACAGATAACAAATATGGAGACATTTTGAACACTTCTGTCAAATTTCCACTTATTATTCATTGCTGTTTATCTGAAGCTCTGTTCCCTAGTTCATTCCTATTCTTTGATATCTGGAATCTCCGGGGAATTCTACTCTGCTGGTGTTTATTAGCTGACAGATTTTTTTTTGACTCTGAAGCTAAAATATGAGCATAAACACAAGGTTGTATGTCTCAGATTCTTTTTTGGTCTAATTTCCATATGCTTAGTGCCTTTTGACAGGGTATTCTCACCCAATTATCCATAGGAGTCAAGACCATATTGCCTAACACAAGATAAAGACTGTTCAGTTAAGTAGCCTTTGTCCTGTTATGTTCTTGGATTGCCTCCATCCCTTCCCATTTGTCAGGTCCTCATTCCATTAAATGTCTTCTTTCTCCCTACATCTTTAATCTCTTCCTCTCTGTTGAATCCATCCAGCCCACATTTAGACAGTCTCAGGTCGCTCTTTTCTGAAATCAGTCCCTTGGGGCTGATCACTTTTGTTTAATCAACAACATTGAGCACTTATAACGGAGACCACAAGCAAGTGGCCTGAGATATAGGAATAGAACCAGAAAGCCAGATTTCAAGAAACCAAAAGATGAAAAATTTTCCTGGAGCAGTGAGTGGTGGACAATGTCAATCAGGTCAGATAAGTTAAGACCCGAATAATTACCTTTGGGTTAGGTAGTTTGGTGATCGCTGTGGCAGTTCAGCGGCATAATGGACCAGAAACCCAATTGTGGAGGATTAAAGAGCAAATAAGAAGTAAAGAACTTACATGTGGAGGCAAAATGCAACTTCCAGTTAGTCATGATGGACATTTGGTTTCTCTACTTTTATATGTGTTATTTCTTCTATTGAGTATCCTTTGTCCCTTTATACGATTGGGAAACTCCTGCTCATCCTTCAACTTTTTATGAAGCTATTGCTGAGCATCCTAGGAAAAATTGGGTGCTTCTTATTCCACAGTCGCATAGTATCTTCTTTCATGCTACGATGGTAAAGTTAGGTAGTTGTAATAGAAACCATATGGCCCACAAAACCGAAACTATATACTATCTGATCTTTGCAGAAAAAGTTTGCTGACCGCTACATTAGATATTTTAAAAGTGATTTTAGTTCTAAATTTTATTTCCCAGTTTTAAGACATACAGATGTAGCACATTAAAGTTAATTTTTTTTTTTTTTTTTACAGATTGGCACCTGAGCTAACAACTTGCCAATCTTTTGTTTTTCCCTCCCCAAATCCCCCCCAGTAGGCAGTTGTATACTTTTAGTTGAGGGTCCTTCTCATTGTGGCATGTGGGACACTGCCTCAACATGGCCTGATGAGCAGTGCCATGTCCGCGCCCAGGATCCGAACCAGCAAAACCCTGGGCCGCCAAAGCGGAGTGCGCGAACTTAACCACTCGGCCACGGGGCGAGCCCTGACATTAAAGTTTTTATAATCTTTCAAGAGAATTAAATACAGTCTTAAGACAGAAAATGATAATTACTAATTATCATAAAAAATAGAAGGCTGTAAAAAATGAAAATTAGTATCTAAAAACCATGTACACTGCTGAGTACTGTTTAAAATAATTCTGAGAAGAGTTCAAGTCATCACAGGAACAAACTAGAAAGTAGGAACAAACTACTAGAAACTTTCTGTTAGTGCTCTTGATTTCATTGTCATTCCCCTTTTGTGAAACAAAGTCTTCTTTGAAATGTTTGAGTGCTGGGCCAACACATGGGGTGATGTGATGAAGAGGCTCTGTGTGTACTTCTTGCAAGCTGGCAGCCTGTCGCCCAAACACTATAAATCTTTAAGTCTTTTTTCAGGTTCGTAATCCTGACACTGTGCTTTGCTTCTTAATGCCAGGAAGAAAAATTCAGTAAAACCAGCAATTTATGCTGATGACGCTTCAACAATAACAGATTTTCAGATTACAAACTATGGTTCTAGTTCCACTGTAGAGCTGTATTCTATGTGGAGCTTTTATGAATTTCCATAAGGGCTTTACATAATGGATAATTATATAAAGAATGAATCTACATAATGATGGCAAGTTAAACTTCTACCATAAGATTGCACACCAATAATTTATAGATGTAGTTAAAATTGCCTTTTTGTTCTCAGTGTTTTCCTTATAATTTTAACTTTCATTTGTCTGTTTCTGAAGTCTCTCTACTTCTATCCAGTTGGTGGTGGAGTATGCAGAATTGTGTCTATTCCGAACTCTTAATGCCTATTATTTGAAAATAAAAAACAAGACAGTTTTCACTATTTTAAGGCACATATAAGGCTAAGCAGTGGGCCTGATGATATGATGAATCAATATAAAAAATAATTCACTATTCTCAGAGGAAAGTCCTTACCCATATAGAACAGAAAACAGGAATCCATCAAGCATTTCAAAGCATTTCATATAAGATTGCTTTTTTATTTTTTTTCCCCCTATGGAACTTCATTTTCCCAGAGAACTGGGCATTAGAAAAAAAAAAAAAAAGACACACACACAACACTCTAGGTTATGTCTCCCCTTAGTGGACTGAATTTGGGGATAACGGTTGGCATTATACTGTTTATACTTTAGGAATTAGATTTTTCTAGAGCCTTTTGCCTGAGCAATTTCAATGTCACAATACGTGTATTAGGGAAAGGTATTACATAAATGGTTATGTCTAAACAAGTTAGGGGCTTATTTAAAGGTTAGCATCTTAGAAAATGCAGCTTTTACTTTGGTTGTAAATTCCATGCTAATTCAAGCTGAAATGGGACTCCGTTAGTAAAATTTGTATTCATAATATTGAAATGGATCCTATAAGGATCCAGAAAGAGCACCAGTAGGTACTGTGAAAGTTTAAATGAGCCCAATAATGCTTACATTAAGTATTATTTATTGGGCATTTAGTATGTCCCAGGCACTGTTCTAACATGTGTTAGGTGAGCGTATGTTAACTACTTTACATGTGAAGTATTATGACTTCTTGTACCACATTCCTGAAGAAAAGACCATACTTTTCATTTGAACCCAGGCTGTACTGATTATGTGAACCCTGGCAGTCAATGAGGATACAATTTTCCTGTAAACGTAAGATCATATCCATCAAGGCTACATTTTTGCAGAAACAAGGCCTACTAGAATTTTAGTGCTGTTCCTAGATTATTACTAATATATATAAGTAAGAAAAAGAAAATATGTTAATAATGATTTCTTTTGAAATGAAGACTCAAAGTGTTCTTGACAGTTATAGACAAGAGCATATGGTTGGCTTGCGCTAAATTATTTTTAGAGAAGTTATGACCTCTAGTATAAAAGAACACTATATCTATTTTTCCTTACTCAAAATGAGTATATTGTTACTGAATTTTAATTATACTCCAGCTTGTTTTAAAGTTATACTTTTCTTGATTAACTTGACTATAATTAGGAATAATCATCACTAATGAAAAATTGGAATGATTTTGATGCTCTTGGATTACAGATCAGTAAAACTATGGTAAATACTTTTAATTTCTCTCACTTTTTGTGTGCTGTTTCTTTAAGATCCATGATTCAGGCAAATATAGCTACATAGTAAGTACTCAATAAATATTTGTTAAATGACACAATATTTTAGAATACTATAAAGTCTTTACGTGATTAACAAATTTATATTAACTGATTAGTGTTTTAAAAATTAATATGCCTAATCATAATTACTTTCATTTATAACCTTTGTAAATAGATCATTCCCCAAAGAGAAAAGCTAATAACATTTTTATATGTAGTTATCAAACTCCTATTAACCAAGGCAATATAGCATAGTGCTTAAAAGGACATGGGCAGTACTGGTACCACTTGGTTTCAAATTCATACTCTGCCATTCACCACATGCGTTAACTTGGGCAAATTTCTTAAGCTCTCTGTGCCTCAGTTTCTTCATATGCAAAATGAGCTGATAATAGTAATTTCACAAGGCTGCAGTATGAAGGAGATATTACAAGTTAAAAGTTTAAAGAATACCCAGGCAAAACTGAGTTCCAGATTCTTAGCTGTTATTATTAAAATTGTTCTTATGGTTTATCTTTACATGAAAGTTGCTTGAAGGCAGATAATAAAAGATGGTGATGATAAGTACCTTGTTCTTATGTGGTAAAAAATCAGATAAATGCAATGTAGTGATTACATCACTAAACTAGTGAGATATTATTTCGTATTTAGTCGTTTCTACATAGAAAACAGAAGAGGGATTGTTTAGTGATTATTTATGGATTGTTACTACCAGAAAGACTCCTAGAAACAAAAGTTTGAATTATTTATTGGGATTCTAGTAAATGGTGGATGATGAGGGGAAGACAAAAAGCAATGTTTTGGAGGAGGGACACATTTGTTTTCTTTAGTTCCCTTCTGTGCTGTAGGAAAAAAAAGTCTGTAAAAATAAGGAACAAAAGAAAAGAGTCTTCACATAGCTACATATTCCTGAGGGGCTGCCCTCTCTGAGATTTCTGTGTGATTCCCAACCTGAGCAGCGCCAGGTAAGGGGTACAAAGGATACTGTGACCAGGAGACCATGAATAATGGTGCCCTGTTTTTCTCTTTATTATGACTATTATTATCATCATCTATAAATTCTCTAATCCTAGTTTACTGTGCAACTCAATTTCAGCCTGTTAAAGATTCCAAAAATTTTATGGATATCTTCTGTCAGAAGGCAGTACTGACACCCTCTATGAAAACATTACAAAGGGGATTCTGTCTTCAGAGAAGAGGATCAACACTCATGAAAGGTCTCCTAGTATAATGCATAAGGAAAATGTCTTATGAAATGTCAAGAAACTAATTTTTCCAGGCTGACAAAAGAGGCAAAATGCAACATTTACTGCATGTAAACTTTGTATGTAAACTTTGCTTGAGAGATTGAAACTTAAAAAAACTACATTTATTGCGTATTTTTTGTCTAGCTAAGGTTATGTTTAATTGTAATCTTCAGAAGTTTATAGAGTATATTCTTGCATAAATTTACAAATTAATAATAAGCCATATTAAAGTCTTGAAAACTTGTCTTCAGAGTGTACAGATTATGGAGTTCATTAAAATAGCTTTTTTTATTTAGGAGTTTTTTTTCACCGTCCTTGTTAGCCAGATTTTTTTTAATGTTTCCTTTTGCATTAGGTTTGAATTTGATCCAGTAGCAGCTGCATTGTTTCTGGCCAGTGCTGAAGCTCTGAAGATGTATTATACTCATGCATCATCATAGCATTGTCATTCTGACGATATATTAGTGTAATACATCTTCAGAGCCCTCAAATGAGAAGCTGTCTGGAAGGAATGGGGCGAGGAGCAAATTCAATTCAATTACAGGACAAAAGAACCAGCTGAAGAGAAGGAGAGCACTCTCAGAGCAAGACTCTCGGTGGAGTTGATTACCACCGGGGATTTCATGGGAGTGTATTCCATTTTTCCTTTTGTGACATGACAAGGAATAATTATGGATTTTCAACACACATCTGTAAAGATAAAATGGCTTCTCAACCCTGTGTTTGAATTAGTAGAGGCCTGATGGTTTTTGGGGAGGCATTTAATTGATTTTTGGAAAAAGCATATAAGCATTGCTATTCATTTAATATATAAACCTAAAGTTTACAGTTAGCTTGCAGATTGGTTTATTAAAATGTGATAAGTGTAAAGGAATGTTTATCTTTCAAATAAAGTCTTAGTTGGCAAGCTTTAAATTTCACACGTAAGTAAAGACAGACAGTAGCAGACTGAAAATGATCAGCAGGCAACAAATGGGAAACTAACAACTCTTTCAGGCCATCTCCTGATCATTTCCACTAGATTGGACTGTCTGGAGTGATCAATAAATCTTATTGCTAGGGTAAATTTTTCTTGGATGTCTCTCATGTGTTAAAAAAGCAGGAAGAATCTTAATTTCATCATAGTACAAATGCATTTTAAAGCATTTGGGTTTAAAGCATTCAATCTGTCTTACATGTTTGCAAAAATAGTTTGCTTAAGTAAAAACTCCCTAACTCATTAGGTAATGGTTATATTGTGAATATTTCTTTTATATCTATTTCCTTCAAAAATCATCTATCAAACACTTTTGTGTCAAATGGTTTGCTAAACATTGAGTATACAGATGTAAGAGGAAAAAATACAACTACTACCTTCAAGGAGTTTACAGTCTTGTTGGGAGAGGTGTGGGTGAAGAGGGAAACAATGACACAAAGACTATGAATACAGCAATAGGGCATCTCTGAGAGGTTACCTTCTAGAATGAGCCTTGGAGTCGAAGGAAGTGAGGCTGCTGTGTGAAGCAGTGCTGTCCCTTCTAAGTGGAGAGCACAGCACTTGTAAATGCTCGAAGGCAGGAAAGAAGATGGTGTGTTCTAAAGCTGAAGTCAGTGGGCCTGGAACAAGCTGAGAAAAGAGCAAGAGTGGCTTAAGGTGAGGTTGGAGAAGATTAGCTAAGGGTGGTCAAATCAATTTGGGATTGTAGGCCATGGTGAGAGTAGACATTTTTTTCCTTAATGCAAAAGGAAGCCTTGGGGAGTCTTTGAACACAGGGGCGACATAATTTAATTTTAACATATAGAAGTTTGTGGTGCTATGTAAAGAATGAATAGCAGGAAGCCTGAAGCAAAAGCAGGGAAGCAGTTTAGGAAACCACTGTAGTAGATGAGGTGAGAGATGATGTTGACTTCAACAAGGGTGATGGCAGTGGGTATGAAGAGAAGTGAGTGAATTCCATATTACACAGGTAAAACCAAAGACTGAGAGATGGGAGATGGGGAATTCCTCGTAGCTTTCTGGCTTCATTAATTTGGAGGATTGGCATGTCATTAACTGAGATGAGGCAACCCAGGAGAGAAGTATATTTTGAAGAAAAGTCAAGATTTCTACTTTGGCCATGTTAAGTTATGAGGAATATTAGACATCCAAATGGAAAAATGTCGGTGAATAACTGGATATAGGAGGCTTGATCTCAAGGAAGAGGCCAGGACAAGAAATAAGACTTAGAGTCATGAGTTTAAGTCTGTCCTAAAAAGGCAAAACAGACAGACGGAAGAAGTTTCCATGACCACTGGCTGAAGATTTGGAAGACAAGAGAGAAAAAGAGACTTAGAAAGAGTTGCTAGTGTGACAGATGAAGACTTAGGAGAGGAGAGCTCAGAGCGGTTGTTTAACGAGAAAGAGATCTAATGAATTGAAATGCAGTAAGAGGTAGAATAAGATACATACAGAAAAGTACCTATTGGGTTTGGTAATATGGAAGTCATTTTTGACCTTGATAAAAGCCATTTCAGTGACTGCGGGAGCCGAAGCCAGACTGGGTGGGTTAAATAGGGAATGCAAGTCGGGAGTGGTGAACAAGTGGAGAAAACTTGTCTCTTTCAAGAAATTTTGTGGTGACAGGGAAAAGAAATGGGATGTTTGCTGGACCATTGTGTCAGTTTCAAGAGAGGGATGCTTCTTTAAGAGAAGGAGAATAATATAACAAACCCAATGTACTATCACCTAGCTTCAACAATTATCAATCCATGGCTAATTTTGTTTGTCTATGCTGCCTCCTCCAACTCAAAGGAGGAATTTTTTTTAATTTCACAAATATGTTTATGTTAAAAGGACCAGGAGCAACAGTAATTTCAGAACATTTAAACTCCAATCAATCATAAAACAAAACAGAACTAGTAGCAATTGTAAAAATGATCTCCTCTTCTTTTTTAGGTTTTGTTCTTAAACTCACGATGTAGAGGCTTCTGTTTGGCCAATACAGAGTGCATAAGGAGCTGAAAACTCTCAGCAGTACACTATGTGCTGCTCACAGCTCCCTTTCCTCAGCTCTGTCATTGTAACATTCCTGTCACTTATGAGGAACGCAGAGTTCCTCAGTTCCAGCTTTTTCAGGAAAGCTTCCGTTCTCCTCTTTTTGATAACATACTCTGTCTCTTAGTTCTGTTCCATTGCTTAGCCCTGAAATTCTGTGTGCTTTATGCCCAATTCATCACCCCAGGCATCTGCTGCCCTGACTGGCACCAGCCTGGAAATGTCACCTGGCAATTTATTACTCAGAGGAATCACCATCCTTTTCCTTTCCTTGTGGTCTGTAACAGGAGGCGCCGTCTTCAAAAAAGTCAGCCTTTCTCTTTCCAGGTGTTCTCTTGCTCTGCAGCCATCACGTATTGCCAGCTGCTCCTAGCACCATTCTGAAATATTACAAAGCATATGTTGGATCCACAGAGTTAAATCAGGAGGAGGGAAGAAAGCGATTTGATGTAGTTTCCAGATAGTCTGGGAAAAAAATGCTTCTATCTACACACTTGTTGAATCTGATTTCTACTATGTATGCTAGCTCACTCTGAATAAGAAAAATAATCAAATACAACTTGAGCCTATAATCCAAAAAAGAAACTTTTTTATATGGTATGCTTGATGCATTTGTGAGATTCTTAAATTTGTGTTGCATCTCTCAAATGTTGCTTCTGTGCTACGCTGAGTTCATGCACACTCTAAGACTGTAACCAAAAAGGGTTAAGGTGGAATTAAAATTCTGACTTAGGTGTTTGGTAATGGAATTGGATCTCCACCTTTGCTTGGCTTCAGTATGTAAATTTAGCCTCTCTTGGATTTCTTCCTACAGATGGGGGGGTAATCAGATGTAAGGGGGTTGAATAGGATATGATTTCTCCAAACCCCACTTAAGCAAAGAGGGACACATGTTGAGCTTGTTAAGGCCTTGACATAATCATCTTTAATCATGATGTCTAGACTAAACATCAAACATGCTTAGATTAAGATATGCAATTCAGATTGTCTTTCAACATCAGTTTTCTTATACACTACCTTTCAATTTCATTATTTTTAAATTATTATTTCATTTATATTTCTAAGACATTCACAAATTTGAAATCTACCCATGAAAGGTGATATGGACATACTAAATATTTAGCTTCAACCCATCCTCAGAATACAAAGAAGGATGTGTGTATAGGTAGATAGATAGATAGATAGATAGATAGATAGATGGATAGATAGATGGATAGATAGATAGATAGATAGATAGATATTCACTAGAAAGTCAGAGGAGAAATCTTGTATTTGTATCAGTGATTTCGTGTCGTCAATGATGGAAAGGGCAGCATGTAGCTCTGTCATTGCTAATAGAGGTGTGTATTATCATTCTAGAAGTAATCAGACATGAGCAAAAGACTTCTGAGATTTAGCAAGCCCACTGACCATGACGCACTTTTGAGGATTTGTGTGGGAGTAGACAGCACCATCTTTTATCTCTACTTGGGTATAACATGCACAAGAGCTGAATCGGCTTTTGTCCTGATCTTCCTTGTGCTTGCATTATGGTAGGCACCTAAAAATATTTTTGAATGAGTATCTTCCTCATGACTTTGGGTAATGATTTGATCTCTTCTTCCATTACTGCTGGCAACAATAATGATATCAACAATATCTTTTCGTGAGCACTTATTACCTGCCAGGCAATTTATATTTATTTTCTTAATTAAATCTCAAAAAAGTCCCTATATTTTTGGTGGTGGTGTTTGCATTTTTGATCTAAAGAACTAGGATTCAGCATTTATTAATTTTTGCAAGGACTTGTACGTTTTAGTCAGAATTCACATTCAATTTTGATAGGACCCCAAAGCCCAAGCTAGTAATCAGCACTAAAAGGAGGATATAGGATGTGAAGTACTAGCTAATTCAGGTGCTAGTAGTAGAATGAGAATTTCTGGCTTATGGTCTTACTATTATGGAATGATGTTCATCTGAAAATGGCCAAGATTTGCTGCAACAATTTTCAACAATTAGAGCTATTGTAAAATAAAATAGAGACCCTATTAGGTAGCAAACTCTCTATTACTGGAATAGTAATAAAGACTGCATAATATCTTATCAGGAAGGCTCCCTAAGTGAACTCTGCACTTATGAAAGTGAGAGAGAATGCACCAATGATGGATATCATAGTATTTTATTTATAGACCAGTGTGTTAGAGTTCTCCAGAGAAACAAAACCAATAGGAAACATATATATATATATGTATATATATAAATTATATGTATAATCAACTGTCCATTTTTACATAGCACTGTATTTTATTCTAAATGTAGGTCCTGTTTTTTTTTCATATTAACATATCTTTTTTATGAAATGAAACTGAGACCAAGTGGCAGAATTTGGTTTAATATACTATATATCACATATACATTAAATTATAAAATTTTGATTAATGTGTATATGGATACATCTTTAATGAAACAATGATAATACCAAATGGCAAAATTTTATCTAGTGTGTATATATATGATATGTAGTATATATACATCATATATATACATTAAAATTATAAAATTTTGTTCAGTGTATATATGTATGTATTATATATGTATATGTTATGTATATTATGTATGTAATATGTATATCATGTGCATATATATGTACATGTATATTCTGTATATATGTATATAAGTATGTATATATTATATATGTATATATTATACATATACGCATACACTTTAAACAAAATTTTACCACTGGCATCACCATTATTTCATTAAAAAATACATTAATGCTAATGCATTACATTAAAATAATGCATAATGCATATACATTAAAATTACAAATTTTTAGTGTATATATGTGTATATTATATATATTATGTATATATTATGTATATTATGTGTGTATATTATGTATATATTATCTATGTATAATATGTATATTATGTATATATATGTGCATACATATGTGTATATATGTATGTATAGATTATATATGTATATATTATATATATACATATACACATGCACATTAAACAAAATTTTGCCATTGGTATCACCATTATTTCATTAAGAAAAGATACAGTAATGCAAAAAACGAAGATAGGACATACATTTTGAATAGAAGACAGTCCTAAGTAAAGATAGATAGTTGATTATCTTAACATTAAATAGCTTTCTTTGTCTGTGTGCCTATCATCTAGTCAGTAAAACCAAAAGTGTGTATTTCCTGTAGATGAGGAGTGAATGGACTGCAAGCTGTGGGACAAGTTCCTTCTGTCGCCTGTTTTCATAAGTTGTATTGGAACCCAGCCACACGCATTTACTTACGTGTTGTCTATGGGTGCTTTCGTGCTGCAGCAGCAGGGTTAAGCAGCTGCAACAGAGAACCTTTGGTCTGTACATTTGAACATATTTACTCTCTGGCCCTTTACAGAAAAAGTTTCCTGACTCCTGCTGTAGCTCATCAAAGGGTCCCCTCTCCTGCTTTTAGTACATGCCTCCCTCTCAGTATTACACTGAATATGGACTGCACCTGCATCTTTAGAAGACCACTATTTCATTTCGTGGTTAGTAATTCCTAAGTATTACATAATTCCAATAGAGGACTTTTTTCTCCATTTTTTCTTCAACTAATTCTTCAAATGTATCCATTTTGTCTTTATTTTGCCAAGTTTCAGTTAACCAATGAACCAGATGACCACTAAATTGCCTTCAAATTCTTAGAGTTTAAAATTTCACATTCTGCTGTTGACATTTTCACACGACTTCCTTCGTATCTATGCCAAGAATTCTTTTTATTACAGAATTCGGAAGGGATACATCCTTGACTGCATTGTTCTGTTGATAGAGAAAATGTGTCTCTCAACTTCTCTCCAGGAAGAATGCTGTTCTGAGCCAATTTATGTGGCCACTGTTGAGCGAGGGAGGTTTTCTTTCTTGGAAAAGGAGCTGGGAGCTGGCACAATTGCCCAGGAGGCCTGTGGGCCGTCATTGAGTGACAGCCATAGAAGCAGCTGTAGGCTGAATCGCTCCCGCATGGTAAGATAAAAGTCACTGTTTGATCAACATCCAATGGGTAGAGGAAGCACAGAAACAAACAGTGGGGGAAAAAAGTTGTCAAGTAAAATCAATAAGGGCTCTGTCTGGGATTTGGGAAGTCAAACAACGGGAAGATGTGTGATTTAATAGGATTGATCTTCAGAGACATCCTCAGCAGAGCCTCTTAGGCCCTTAACGGGGATTCGTTGTGTTAAATGTTGATCATTCTCTCTGTTCCAGGAGTCAAATACATTTCTTGATATGTTCAAATTATACTGCAATCTAAACTGTAATAAGCACCATCTCTACACTTTAGAGGTGACATAAGTGAATTGTGTAAGTAAATTTGAAATGGCAGATTAAAATAACAGATCTTGGGATGCTCATTACTGACCTTAGCTAAGGGTTCATCTCTTACTGAAGAGGAGATAAAACCTGAAATGGCTGAATCTCTTGATCACATTGGACATTAGTCTGTGTTGGAGGATGCAGTCTAAACGAGAAAACAAAACCAACAAAACAAAAGATGACAGATCTACACCAAACATTTTACTATATTCTCATTGGATAGAATATATTTTTTAAAGCAAAATAGCATGGTTAATGAAAAGAGAAAAAGTCATTAGTTTAATTAAGCCTGCCTCCTTACTATGGAATCTTGGGCAAGCCCCTTGACTTCTTATGAATGCAACTTTCTCATCCCTAAAATGAAGATATAAGAGAATTTCTAAGGTATTTCCTGCTCCAAAGTCCTTTAATTCTGTGAATCTAGTTAGAAGCAAAGTGCCATAGATGGGGTGTACAACATTCTGTCTCGTTACATTGTCCTAAAGTGCACCTACATGAAATTCACCTACATGTGCACACACATACAGAGTCATGATCTGACTATTTAAAAAAAAACTTTGAGGGACAATCAAACCAAAGCTTCTTAACAAAATATGAAAGACAAAACAATTAAGTAATAGACATATTGCCTAGGAAAAGAAAAGCAGCTCAGTAAAAAACTGAACTGAGCTTATTAACACACAGGGCAAAAAGATAACTAAATGGCTTATGGAAAGCAGAGCATTTCTTCAGAAGAGATTGATTTCTTTGTGAGCTTTGAGAGGAGTTTTTATATCTGTAGTATCTATAAATATGGGACACTAAGCAGTCAATAGGACTCTGATGACTATTTCTATATTAATCCTTGGTGACCATTAAAGGCAAGCAACTCTTTGGGAAGGAGAAAGCGCTTTAGTCCAAGTGTGTTACTTTACAGTGGTTAACTTAATAAAGAGATACAGCATTGAAATGCTGGAGGGGAAAATGGTCAACCCAACCAGTTGTCTGTCTAAGTTTTGACCGGAAACTTAAAAGTGAGGTTGGAGCTACCTGATCAGAGTCTATGAAATGGAACTAGAGCTGAGGCAGAAAGTTTCTTCCCAAGAAGAGACAGAGTTAACTCAGCAGGATGGAGAGGTCAACCCAGTCCAGTGACAGGAAATAAGAATTCAAATTTGAGGCCCCAGGTAGCAGTCAAAAGTAGAGTGTCAGAGACAAGAGATTGAAAATATGAATAGCCATCCTTTCCTTAGTATTTACATCGTGGCAGATGCTATGCTAAGTGCTTTAGGTATGCTACATTGTATATTCTTGTAACCAAGAAGATGTGCTATTATTATCATGTCTATTTTACTCACAAAGAAACTGAGGTTTAGATAGGTTAAATGAAAAATACTAAATTGAGACACTGTTGCTACATAGCCTGCCTGTCTAAATTACGAGTATTTTACACTGAGATAATACTGCATTTAATGTTTTGTTCAAGATAAAATTAGCCAAATGGTGATTCAGTGAATAATTGTGCTATCTCAATAAAGCAGTGAGGGAGAAGTTTCCTTAATTAAATATCCCCCTCCAGATCGCATCAGAATGTTTTATTTCAGATGCTATTATTATAAATAAGTTTTTTGTTACTTTCAGATCATATAAGTGTATTTTGATAGCATATAGTGAAAGCATCCTTCTTATTTTAAATTAACAAACTCTCGTTCGTTTCCAGAAGGACAATACTATTATGACCTTGTCATTATATTTATGGTGAGCCCTTTTACTAGTTTGCCTCCGTTATGCTTGTGCAATCTTTTGATTCTCTTTTCTTCACATAATTTTCTTTGATCAGTCTCTAAATGTTTTTTTCACCTCTTGTGTGAATCATAAGAAGCATATTAGAGTCCTTTATAGAACTCAGTCCCTCCATGTATCAGAGCTTCAGAGACACTCTCCATTTTTCATACCGAAGTTAAATTGTATTTGTTTCCTTTGTTTTAAATTATGCCATCATGTAAGAACCAAATAGTGCCTGGGTATTTTTGTCTGCAAATGATAATAATAAAATTTTATGAAGGCAGAAAATGCATTTCATTGGGATTAGGCAACTAAAAACTAATAAACCAACTCAAATAAATAAACATGCAAAATCAAAGGGCATAGCTTTTGAACTTTTCATCTATTTTCTTCAGGTTACAGTTATCATAAGTCATTGACAGGGTCTCAATATATCATCATAGTTCTTTTATCTGGAGACTGACATTTGTTTAAAACATACCAAAAGATAGCCGTCTATCTTTTAATTAAAAGAACGAGAGTGAAGATATGTACATTTCCTCAATGAGTTAATGCTGGCCTACTTGTATTTTTCATGAGGAATGAGCCTTACATTTACCCATAGGGAACTACATTGTAAACCAACATAATCAGTTATCAAGAAACTTGTAACACTGACATTGGAGAAAAGGACTCTCCTTAAAAGGCTAATTATTCACCGTCATGTGTTCTGTGACGTGAGGTAGGGAAAATGGAACGAGCACTGGACTGGGAGTCACAAGAATTGTTTTGCCTCAGCCCTCTGCTATTGTGTCTGTGCCGTTGAGCAAGATGTTTAACCTCTTTGGAATTTCATCTTTTTGTATCAGAGCGGGGAAAGTTACATTCGTCCAACTGGATTATTTTGATGAAAAGATGAAATAATCAACATGAGAACATTTCCAAAATCAGAAGTCTTGGATGAACATAAGTAAGATATTGGCAGACCTGCTGTGTCCTATAAAATTAGATTCTCAAGGAACTGAATGCTAGGAAGTAGTTTTAATTTCTCCCAACTCTATTTTTTCCCTCAAACTTTGTAATCTAGGTTTCTCTAATAAAACTTAAATGTAAAAATCCAGAATGATGGGTGGGTATGGGTAGGATAGAATTAAAGGTAATATTGTAAAAATAAAAAAATCAACCCATCCCACATCTTCTGTTAAATGGTTTCTATTATTATATAAAATGATGGAAGAAATTTTCCCCAGGCCACTGTTTTTACTCAGAAGTGACAGTAAATGATTTGACCATTTATTTTTTATGTTTTAATATTGATTCTATGCACTATGCTGAGCTGGATTTAATGGAAGAAGGTTGACTGACTGATCTGCCTATCTAAGATATCTGATCCCTTCTGGTAAATATCTAGAGAGGATATACTTCACCTTTTTTTTTTTTAATGAGATTTATATGCCCAACTTCAGAATAGCTCGCGTCAAGTGTGTCTATTTGTCACTAAGTCAATTGCTCTTTTATGTGATAAAAAGCTGATGCATTTTACTACTCACTAGAGGAAATAGTCTTAAGGAAGATAGCCTCCCCACTACACTCAATTTAATTGTCATTTGAAAGCCAGCAATGCAATGGAATCATTTACACGAGCTATATCCTTTATTTTCGGAAGAGGGTTGGAAACTTCAGTGACCCATAGAATCAGATAAGCTTTTCACGTAATTGAGACAACCAATATTCCATTTTTAATGGCTAAGACTCAGGCAGACTGAAAATCCTTTTAGAGAAGGAATCTACCATGCAATTCAAAAAGGAATGGAACTGCAGAAAACATCCAGGAAGTTGGTTCTGGAGAATTTAGAAACGTTTAAATATATAAGTATATGTAAACGTGTATTTCAGGTACGGTGATGTTGTGTGCGTACTGTGACAGAAGCGGCGGAACAGAGATCATACACTGAGGAAAACTGACTTAACTGTGAACGTGGAAGTTAACTTCCACAGAGTTAAAAGGAAAAGCTTTTTCTCCTGTGGTAGTCACTTCAGGATTTAGATAATGAGCAGTTGAAGATAACTGATACTTCTTTGCAAAAAAAGAAGAATTATAGCATATTTAACAGCTTTCAGGTCTAACCAGAGAATCTGAGAGAAGAGTACTTCAGATCTACTGAAACAGCCTGTCCAAGTGTGTGAGCCTCTGTCAGAAATCCCACTACTTCCTCCGGGTAACCTTTAACTCTTTGCTCTTGCAGTCCTAAATGGGGTTAGTCACTTTATGTCTTTATTAACTAAATATTTACATAGATCCTGCCTCAAGGTACTAGGCTAAATTATGGGCAAAAATGTGACAAACAGCAGATTATGTGCAGGCAGCAGTGTGCTTGCTGTGTTTCCATTTCCCTTGCTTCAAATTTCAACCTCTGTAAACCAAGGTAATATTATTTTAACTGAACTCTTGTCTTTCCTCATAGACATCATTTTCTCTTTATTACAAGTTTTGAGTCCTAGAAGCTAGCCTTCTTGTTCATTTTTTGACCCTTTTATTCAGCTTAAATTTTTTCATATCGTCCCATCCCTAGCTTCTTCATTAATTCTCTCCTCCATCCCTACCTTGTCTCTAAAATCATTCAACCCTTGAAATTAAGGACCCTGTATCTTCTTTATAATTGGGGTTTGAATAGATCACAATATCTTGCAAGTAATCTGTCAGCAATATTTACTTTCAAATGGCTGGAGTGGGGCTCACAGATCAATTAAAAAACCAAAATATCTTGAAAGTAGTTTTATTTCTTTCTAAAGCTGCTCTTGATATTAAGTTTTTAATGGAATACGTTGGCCCTATAAAATGTCTTCCTAGAATTCTAAATAAATCTATTTCTTACTCTTAGGAAGTAATTTAGACTTTTTTTCTGGCAAATTGCTGGTACATACTTTCTTTTTTTAAGAAGCTAATTTCACATGCATTATCTAATTGAATATTCTCTTGATTATTTAAAGTTTGGAATATTTAAAATTTAATTCACATTTACTTCAATTCCATTTTGACTGTTTTTAATTTTATTATTTAATTTTGAGATCTCCAGTGTACAGCATGAAGATAATACCGTTCTTCAGTGGCCCGCACACTATCCTGGGTCCACACACAGCTGCTTTTCTTTTACTTTTGTTTTTCATCCTTTCCTTCTCCTGCCTTGCCCCACCCACTCTAATGTGTTTACTGTAGATTCACAAATGTGAATGTATTTTTATAATGCGTATAGAATTATTTGAGGGGTTTAAATTTATATAAATGCCAGGACTTAAAGGTTTCCGTTCCCCAATGTCTTTGCCAAAACTTAGTGTTATACAACTTTGCGATTTTTGTCAATGTTATAGGTACAAGGTGGTATCTCATTTTTTAAAAATTTGAATTTGTCTGGTTACCCGTGAATTTAAGCACCTATTCATACATAGTATTAATTATTCAGATTTCCCATTTTGAAAATTTTCTTTTAATACATTGACTATGTCTCTGCTTTTAATTTTAGTCATTTTAATTGATGATTTAATGATATTCTTTGTTTATTATCATTAATTTCTTGTTTGTCTTAGACATTTTAAATAATTTCTCCCAATCTGTTAATTTTGTTTAAACTTTCTTTTGTTGAAAATCTCTTGTTTGTCTTAAACATTTAAAATAATCCTCATAGTCTGTCCTTACAATTTTGCTTAAATTTTCTGTGGTTGAGCAAAAGTTCTTAATTTTGATGTGTCTGAACCATTAAATTCTTACTTTACCGCTTTTCTTTTTTTATTATTCTTAAATCACAATATCTTCTGCTAATTTTCTTCTATTACCTTCATATTTTTGTATGTCATATTTAAGTATTTAACTCATCAAGATCCTTGCATATAGCATGAGGTGAGGAATCCAAGGATAATTTTCTCCATATGGTGACCCAGCTTTCCCGATATCATATAACAAACAAGCTATTCTTTCTCTACTCATCTCTGAGGTGCTATCTTCTTCCAAGTGAATGGTTCTCTTCCTTTAGTATAATTGTCTGCCCCTGCACTTTTGCTACACTTTTTATTAAAATGGCTTTATAGCATAGCTTAACTGTGGTAGGACAATTACTCCCTATGCTTTTTTCCAAATTGACTTAGCTTCTTTTGTACTTTTTATCTTTCATGTAAATATATGTAAAAGTTTTTATAAGTTCCTCATTGAAACAACAAAAAGCTCACAGGAATTTATGGATTAAATAGGGAACATTGGCATGTTTTCAATATCAAGTCTTCTATCTGCTAACATGATATATTTCTTCTTTTATAACAATCTTAATTTATCATCTCTAATGAAATGTTAAAATTTTTAAGGTAGTTATTATAGAAATACAAATACTGATAAGCATATATATTTGATAATGGGAGCGTGTGATATTTCTCGTGTGATTCCTTATATTTTATCAATGAAATTACACAGCAAAATCATCAGCTAAGCGTAAGGATAAGAAATAGATATTGAAGATGGAACGAAAAAATGAAGGAACTAGAAAAAATTTTATCTTGGTTGTAGAGGAGAGGTTTTTGGCTTTGTTCTGTTTTATTTTGTGAATGAGAGCTGTTTTCAAATATCAAAACGGTGTTATATGGGTAAGACTTTCAGTTGTTTACGTGTGATCCTGGAGGGTAGACCAAGGGCCATCTATCTTCTGGAAGTTACAGGAAGATACATTTTTACTTCTATGTGAAAAAGAACATTATCTGTTAGAGCTATAAAAATAAAACAAGTTTTCATTGAGATAGTGAGATCAGAAATGTTCCAAGAGGGCCTCTCACTTGTTTGGAATATCGAGATATACTAGCGTGGCAATTCTTGCACAGGTTAGAGGTTGGACTAAAAGTCCTTAAAACTCCTAGTCAACTTAGAAATATGGTTCTAATCTAGTAATGAAGTATTTTCTTTCAGAAATCAGAATAATAATTTTGCACTATCTCTGTTTGCCATGCAATTTCTGTTGTTTTGCCAACAGTGGTGATATGGTAGATAAAGCCAGCTGTTTGTGTGTGTGTGTGTGTGTGTGTGTGTGAGGAAGATTGGCCCTGACCTAACATCTGTTGCCAGTCTTCCTCTATTTTGTATGTGGGATGCTGCCACAGCATGACTTGATGAGTATAGGTCCACACCTGGGATCCCAAACCATGAACCCTGAGCTGCCTAAGTGGAGTGCACAAAATTAACCACTATGCCACCAGGCCAGCCCCTAGCATCAGCTTTTTGTATGATCAAATAAAATCATTTAAAAATAACTTGCATCATCTGTCAGCATTAATTCCTCAATTAAATGTTTTAATGAAAAAGAGAAGAAAGGACAGATTGAATAAAGGAAATTTCTTTAACTTAATCCTTACTTCTTTTTGAAAAAAGTCAAATATGCCCTCATTTTCTAGTAAAACTTTGTCATGGACAGGCAACAGGCATTTTGTTGGTTGGATCTAGAACATCCTGTTGGAGATGTGTGGATTGGGGTTTTTTATGAATATCTTCCAGTGAAGTGATTTAGAACAGGCTCATTGTCTTAGTTCACTCAAATTGCTACAGCAAAAATACCGCAGACTGGGTTGCTTAAACAACAAACATTTATTTCTCACAGTGTAGAAGTCCAAGATCAAGGTGCTGGCATGTTCTGTATTTGGTGAGAGCCAGCTTCTTGGTTCATAAACTTCTTGCTATGTCCTCACGTGGCAGGAAGAGAGTAAAACAGCTCTCTGGGGTCACTTTTTTTTTCTTTCTTTAAAGAATTTATTTTTTCAGAGTAGTATTACTTTCACAACAAAATTGAGAGGATGATACAGAGATTTCCCACATCCTGCCTGCCCCTATATGTGCATAGCCTCCCCCATTATCAATATCACTCACCAGAGTGGTACATTTGTTACCAAGGATGAACCTACGTTGACACATCATAATCCCCCAAACCCCATAGTTTGCCTTAGGGTTCACTCTTGGTGGTGTACATTCTACGGGTTTGGACAAATGTATGATGACGTATAGGTGTCATTCTAACACCATACAGAGTATTTTAAATGTCATAAAAGTCCTCTGTATTCTGCCAATTCATTCCTCCACCTTCCTTGCAACCTGGCAATCACTGATTTATTTTTTTTTCTTGTCTATAGTTTTTCCTTTAGCTGCATTTCTTGCAGTTAAAATCACATATAAAGTATGTAGCCTTTTCAGACTGGCTTCTTTTACTTAGTAATATGTATTTAAGGTTTCTCCATGTCCTCTTAAGGCTTGATAGCTCATTTCTTTTTAGCACTGAATAACATTCCATTGTGTGGGCGTAGCACAGTTTATTTATCCCTACTGAAAGACATCTTGGTTGCTTGCAAGTTTTGGCAATTATGAATGAAGGCGCTAAACATCTTTGTGCAGGTTTTTGTGTGGACATAAATTTTCAACTCCTTTGGGTAAATACCAAGGGGCACAATTGCTGAATCATATGTAAGAGTATATTTAGTTTTGTAAAAAAACACCAAACCGTCTTCCAAAGTGGCTGTACCATTTTGCATTCCTACTGGCAATGTATGACAGTTCCTGTTGCTCCACACCCTGGCTAGCATTTGGTGTTGTCAGTGTTCCAGATTTTGGCCATTCTGTTAGGTGTGTAGAGGTATTGCATGGTTGCTGTAATTTGTATTTCCTTGCTGACTTAGAATGTGAAGCAGCTTTTCCTATGCTTGTTTGCCTTCTGTATATCTTCTTTGGTGAGGCATCTGTTTAGGTGTTTGGCCCATTTTTTTAAATCAGATTGTTTTCTTATTGTTGAATTCTTGTATATTTGCATAATAATATATTTTGGATATAATTGTATATTTTGGACAACAGTCCTTTATCAGATGTGTCTTTTGCAAATATTTTCTGCCAGTCTGAGGCTTGTCTTCTGTTTCTCCTGACATTGTCTTTCAGAGAGCAGAAGTTTTTAATTTTGATGAAGTCCAGTTTATCAATTATTTGTTTCATAGTTCATGTTTTTGATGTTGTATGGGGTTCCTTTTATAAGGGCACAAACCCCATTTACGAGAGCTCCACCCTTATCACCTAATCACCTTCCAAAGGCCCCACTTCCAAACACCATCACATTGGGGATTCAGCTTCAACATGTGAATTCGTAAGGGACACAAACATTCAGTCCACAGCAGTCAGCAAACCCCATCCAGCTCACTGGCCAAATCCAACCTGCTGACTCCTTTTGTAAATAAAGTTCCATTGGAACGTAGCCACACCCATCATTTACATATTGGTTATGCTGCTTTCATGCTACAACAACACAGTTGAGTGGTTGCAACAGAGACAGTATGTCCCATGAAACTAAAAATAATTACTATCTGTCTCTTTATAGAAAAAGTTTTCTGATCTCTGTTTTAAAGAAAAGGAGATGAAAGATGAGCACTAATTAAAACTGCATGGCATGGCTATGGCTATATGGTGTTTGAGGTTGAGATGCGTTTTAAACCTATTATCATTATTGCTAATATTTATGGAGCACTTACTATGTACTACATTTACCAAACACTTTATATCCTATCTCAATTATCATAAACATTCTGTTATCATCCTTCCTTTACAGAGGGAAAGTGAAGGCTGAAGAGCAGAGTTAGACTTGGAACCTGAGCTTTATAATTATAAAGTCCATGCTTTTATTCTTTAGATTACAATCTAAGGCTTAAAATAATAACAATCAGGTCCAAATGTCATCTGCCCAGGCTTGGTTGACCGCTTTGGCCCCGCAGCTATGAAACTGCATCAGCACTGCTTTTTTGATAATTAATCCTAAGGTCATCTAAGCCATCAGTGGAAGAGGACTGCAGAATTAACCAGCGAGGAGGCCTAAAGGATTGCAAGACAGATCATATTTCTGACCCTTGGCAGCAAAGAGAGTTATTTTTTATGCAATTTTCAGTGTAGAGGTGGTGCTTGAATGAAGAGGAGCTGGGAGTAGAGTCTACTGCTTCAATTATCTGACTAAGGGAGGACAATTCAGTTCACAAGACCTAAGTGGCAATTAGCTAAAGAAACGCAAGCACTGAGTCTCAGCTTCAGGGCAGAAAGATGCTCAGAGAGGCAGCAGAGGTCTGCAGCTGCAGGCTCCTCTTCAACCACACCAGCACTGAGACCCTGAGAAAGATCTCAGCCATTGAAGATGATGTTGCAGGTGATTAGGGCCTGAGGAGGGAGCCTGAGAGAGCAATGCCATTTAAAGGGAATCTATAAATAAGGCTCCATTTTGAACATGGATTCGGTTATTTTTAATAATACCGCACTGAAAGACATTTTTCATATTCAACATACTAAGCATTTGTTAAAATTAAAATTCTTTATTATCACAGAGGCTGATCTGGTTATAAAAATTTTAGTTGAAATTGTTCTTAGGCTGAAGAAGTCAGTGACAGCTGAATTCAAAACTACCCAAATCAAAATCTTACTGACAAAACCAGGTAACTGCAATTGCCCCAATTACATGTACTGTCTGAACCTCTGTCGAAGTTCTTTTATGTGTATGTTCAACTATATCTTACTCTCCTCGAGAAAGATAGTTCTGCATTACATTTTATTTTATGAGAAAGATTAGCACTGAACTAACATCCGTGCTCATCTTCCTCTACTTTATATGGGGGATGCCTGCTACAGCATGATTTGATTAGTGGTGCATAGGTCCATGCCCGGGATCCGAACCCATGAACCCTGGGCCACCAAAGCAGAACGTGCAAACTTAATCGCTACACCACCAGGCTGATGCCTATTCTGCATTACATATTTCTGATCCTCTGTAGTTCCTACCTTAAGAAGTAATGCATATGGTGGGTACTTGGCAAATATTTACAGGACAGTGAAATGGACATTTGGGAAAATGAGTGAAATTTCCCAGGAAGAAGAACCTGGAAGAACTAGGGCATCAGTTATCTACTTTTGAAATAGAAAGGAAGGGGAGGTAGGGTTGTATGAGGAAGCAGCTATCTTATGACTTCAAAATGGATTGATCAATACTGGCAAAAACTGATAAACACAAATGTGATATTCTCTGTCGTCGCTATTATTTTTACAATGCTCATAGAGGCACAGAGCACTAGAGTATTAGAAAGATTTTAAGATGTTTTCTGAGCCCTCACTTCAGTGCAACTTTATACCGTGTTCTGCACCTTCAGTTGTTGAACCTCCAGCCCAAAAGGGACCCACATGGACAATTAACAGTTCAACCCAAGATCCTTGGTGTCCTCTCCTTAGAGCAGGAATGAATGTGCTGAAATTTAGTATAAAATGAAATCAAGTGGTTGAGTGCCTAGCTGGAACACAGTAAATGGAAGAAGTCATTAGGCCAGATTCTCTTTGTGAGTAATTTAGTTTCCATTTTCTGAAGGTAATTCAGGTACTTGTGGAAACCTTTACAGAATGTCTCTTTCAGTAGACTGAGTCATGCAGAAGTAAAGCTGTAGCCTTACAAAATAATTCCTGAAATAAATTTTCCCTTATCAATTCTGAAATGCCCAATGGCCTAGCCTGACTATACTATTATTATTTAAAACATCCCCATCCCTTGATTATGAAGGCAATGCAAGAAAATGCCCCATCTTCCACAAGGAACCAAAAATGTGGTCTCCTGAGATTTGCCAGGGATAATGTGAAATGATATATCTTATAAATTAAATTTTCACTAAATCTAAGTCACAGTTGCTCAAGCATTTATTTTATTTTCCTGTGTACAGTAGACAAGTCCTCCATTATTGCCTTAGAAAGCATCTTTGTGGCACAAATAAGCTCGTTTTGTTTCCTTAGGTCTCAACCTTGTTCCTAGGATGGGTTACTCATGAGTGAAATTAAGCCTCATATTTTTTAGGTGGACTAGGTATTTAATTTTATTACTTTTATATATTCCTGTCTTAAATCATACTTACATTAATCTCTGAATCTGAAATTCATATATATGGCACAGAGCAGCAAACCTAAAGAATAATACAAATATTTCTATAGCGATAATGAAGTAATTCATTCACAATTTATTGAGAATTATCTGTATTTCATGCTCTACTAGAGGCTCAAATAGTGAAGAATGGTGGAAAAATTGAACAAACCATGTTGACTGCCTTCAAAAGTTTACAATGTATTAGGAAGATAAGGATCTAAATAGCTATATTATAGAAGTGAATGATGTAAATTCCTTAAGAGCAATAATGAATAAAATTCTAGGGAAGGCACAGATGAAATAGACCGTATCTAGATGGGACAGATTTAATTCTGACATCATATAGTATTTGAACTTGTTAATAATCTTGCAATAGTAGAGATCATGGGAGAGGAGAGAACATCTGGAGTGGAGTGTCATGACGTGGTAATATACAAGGAGTGTTTGGGGAACAGCATGAGAGTGGTTAGGACAAATAATAGGGATCTTAGATGTTTTATTTGATAAAAATTGAAAGCTATTAAATATTTTCGAGCAACAAAATAACATAAGTTGAGCCACCTTTATAAAGAAGTAATCTATAGGGATATGGGAGCAGGAAGATGAAAATCTATTGACTCCATGAAGACAGCGATTTTTATCCTTTTGGTTCACTCCTGTACTCCTATGACCTAGATCTTAATATGTGCTCAATAAAACCTTTATTGAATGAATAAATCAATTTCCTGATTTTGTGAAGGTCATGAAAGAAAAGTAAACTTTTATGTGATACACTCCTAGAATTCATTGGAACAAAGGTGTAATTACACAGAGGTAGAATATGAGGGAAATGTCCAGTTTTTTTAAAGGAGTAAGAATAGGTTAAGAGGGATTTTGGGTTTTTTTGTTTTGATCTGTTTGTTTTTTGTTAAGTTTTCCTTGAGCTTTCTTTAGTCTCTAATAATAAGTAGAGAGGTAATAATTTGAATTAAATAAGGAAAGTAGGGACGTCATATCATATAATTCTGTGTATTACCAGTAACTGAAAAAAGACCCTGAGTTTCATAAAAGGCTTTTCATAGAGGACAAATGAAGTCCGCAGTTTTATAGCATTCCACTTCAGGGGAAATAGATGAGATCATTGTAACCCAGAAAGGAGAAGGGAGAGAGATGATAAAACTTCACTACTCAGCCTAGCCTGCTTCCTCCATAGCTGTGCAGATGGGTGGGAAAGTCGTCTGATGTCAGCAGCAAGCATTGACTCTGGGCAGAGGCACAGTTGCCTGAAAGGATGGCAACCTCTGCCAGCCTTGTGGGCTGCAAATTTGAGCTGAGAGATCCCAAAAATGGGTTAAGAAGGAGGAGGAGATATTACCTATGGAGGAAGACTCAGTTGTTGGATCTGAATTTTACCTTCTTGGAAAACAGCACTGTTAGAAAATTAGCTGGGGCCTGCCCGGTGGCATAGTGGTTATGTTCCCATGCTCCGCTTTGGTGACCCAGGGTTCACAGGTTTGGATCCCGGGTGGATCCATGCTGTGGCGCCATCCTATATACAAAGTAGAGGAAGATTGACACAGATGTTAGCTCAGGGACCATCTCCCTCAAAAAAAAGAAAAAAAATTAGCTATCTCTTTTTTTTGGTCTTTCTTTGCCTGAAGGAAGAAAAAGTAAAAAAGGATAAAATGTGTTGTACTCTCCATTTTGTTTGTCATGTTTCTGCTCAAAAATTCTTAAAACTAATGGCAAGATAAGTGACCAACTTGCACAGCGAGAGGGTTCTCCTATCCACTTTATTACCTTCTGCTTTTCTTTCTTTGTTGCTGTAACAATAACATTTCTACACTTTTCATCTCCATTTTGAGGGATAGAACAAACTGGGCCTTTAGCCAACATTAACATTCCTCTGCAAGGCAAAAGGTTATTTTCTTACCTCCACCCCAGATGTGATTAAATGTGAAATATGTAGAAAAATCAAGACCAGAATTCTCAATACTAGAACTATTGAAAGGCTAGTGGAATTAAAGGTCAAGTTTTAACAGACATTTTGGGATATAATATGATTGAGCCTGTTTCAGTTCCCTTCTCATAGGTTGAAAAATCAAAAGGATTTACTTTAAAATTCAGGTTACATCTCTACTTTTGCTTGGAGTTTATTATAGCTGAAAGACTATTTTTTTTCTTTTTCACATAAAAGATTTTTGCTTAAAACATGCATGAATGGTTTCTGATTTCTTCTCATCCAGATATTAGAGAACAGTTTTAGGAAGCACCCAACTTTACTGCGCTGCATTCTCAAGCGTTCCTTCCTGTCTCCTCCCACGGAGCCCATCCACAATGTGCCTTCATGGTGGTAAATATCACTTGGCATTTTTAGTTTGGTTGGAATAGAATTGCAGAATTTTGCTTTTCCTAATTGTGAAAGAAGCAGATAGTTATCCACATTTTTTCTCCTTTTGCATATCTAAAAATGCATTTGATTCTTCAGCAAATATTTAGCTCTCCTATTATTCTACCTTCCAGAAGGCATTAACCCAAAGGACTGGGGACAGTGAAGGCTCTTGGTTGTACGGTAATCTCTTTGGAAACTTTGGTCTGGAAGGACTTTCCTGATTCCATTCAAACTATGTCCTAGAGCCTTTCTGACCTGAGCAACTCCGAGAGACTTAGACAGGAAATGTACCTTCTCTAGGTACTGTGCTCTGTGCCAATAACAAAGCCATTTACCAGTTACTAATTATTGCAAGCCGTTGTGTTTTCTCCATGTGGCTGCTCATCCTTAGAAAGAAAAAGTGCATTTTGAGTGGTATTTAATAGAAAACTGTAAAATAGATACTTAAAACCAAATGCATTGCTTACATTTTCATAATCTCAGAATGCATGCATATAAAAGAAGAGAAAATGGTTTTGTAAAGAGATGTGTGTGTATATATTTGACAAGGTCTTTAAATGGCAAAACCCTCATCTTGCTTTTGACATTAAGTTCTTCAAAAATATTTTCAACAAATGTATAAGAAACGGAAAGAATCTAATTGTAATACATAATATTACATATCATAACAGAAAATAACTAATGAGAATTTTTTAAATATAATTTGAAAAGTTAGGAGGTAGTATTTTGTTTTTTAAAAATAAGACAGACATTTTATCTAATTAGTTAATCAAGCTTTGGTCAACGTATCTGATAATTTGAGCTTTTTGCATTGAGAATGATGAAAATATTGAAACAATAACAATCTGGGAGATCATGAAGCATGTTGTCAGGAAGTCTATGGATATTCTCTTTCTTTGAATATTAATTGATCATTTCAATAGAAAGTAAAAACTTTAAACCTCGAGGCAGGAGTATAAAGTAGATAACTTTCTCAGCCCTTCCTAGCCCTTTGATTCATATGTAACAATTTAAAAATAATTTTTCTCAAATGCCCTGGAGCACACAATATTATTATAGGATGAATCATCTTCAGTTGTTGCCCTCTAGTACCTGTCATCATAAAAATAGCACAGGTAAAAATTAATGAAACCAAGAGCTGGTTCTTAGAAAAGATAAACAAAATTGACAAACCCTTAGCTAGACTCATCAAGAAAACAAAGAGAGAAGGCTCAAATAAATAAAATCAGAAATGAAAGAGGAGAGATTACAATGGACACCTCAGAAATACAAAAGATAATAAGAGAATACTATGAAAAGCTATATGCCAACAAATTGGATAATCTAGAAGAAATGGATAAATTCTTAGAAGCATACAACCTTCCAAAACTGGACCAAGAAGATGTAGAAAATTTGAATAGACCGATCACCAGTAAGGAGATCGAAACAGCAATTAAAAACCTCCCAAAAAATAAAAGTCCAGGACCAGATGGCTTCCCTGGTGAATTCTACCAAACATTCAAAGAAGACCTAATACCTATCCTTCTCAAACTCTTCCAAAAAATTGAAGAGGAGGGGAGGCTTCCTAACTCATTCTACGAAGCAAACATTATCCTGATACCAAAACCAGACAAGGACAACACAAAAAAAGAAAATTACAGGCCAATATCACTGATGAGCATCGATGCAAAAATCCTCAACAAAATACTAGCAAATCGAATACAACAATACATTAAAAAGATCATACGTCATGATCGAGTGGGTTTCATTCCGGGGATGCAGGGATGGTTCAACATCCGCAAATCTATCAACATGATACACCACATTAACAAAATGAAGAATAAAAATCACATGATCATCTCAATAGATGCAGAGAAAGCATTTGACAAGATACAGCATCGATTTATGATAAAAATTCTAAATAAAATGGGTATAGAAGGAAACTACCTCAACATAATAAAGGCCATATATGACATACCCATAGCAAATAGCATTCTCAATGGAGAAAAACTGAAAGCTATCCCTCTAAGAACAGGAACCAGACAAGGATGCCCACTGTCACCACTCTTATTTAACATAGTATTGGAGGTCCTAGCCAGAGCAATCAGGCAATAAAAATAAATAAAAGGGATCCGCATTGGAAAAGAAGAAGTGAAACTGTCACTCTTTGCAGACGACATGATTTTATGTCTAGAAAACCCTAAAGAGTCCACTAAAAACTTTTAGAAATAATAAAGGAATACAGTCTAGTTGCGGGATACAAAATCAATGTACAAAAATCAGTTGCATTTCTATGCACTAACAACAAAGTAGCAGAAAGAGAAATTAAGAATACAATCCCATTTACAATTGCAACAAAAAGAATAAAATACCTAGGAATAAACTTAACGAAAGAGGTGAAAGATCTGTACACCGAAAACTATAAAACATTGTTGAAAGAAATCGAAGAAGACAAAGAAATGGAAAGATATTCCGTGCTCTTGGATTGGAAGAATTAACATTGTTAAAATGTCCATACTTCCTAAAGCAATCTATAGATTCAACGCAATCCCTATCAAAGTTCCAACAACATTTTTTACAGAAATAGAACAAAGAATCCTAAAATTTATATGGAACAACAGAAGACCCCAAATAGCCAAAGGATTCCTGAGAAGAAAGAACAAAGCTGGAGGTATCACACTCCCCGATTTCAAATTATACTACAAAGCCATAGTAACCAAAACAACATGGTACTGGCACAAAAACAGACACACAGATCAATGGAACAAAATTGAGAGCCCAGAAGTAAACCCACATGTTTATGGACAGCTAATATTCGACAAGGGAGCCAAGAGCATATGATGGAGAAAGGAGAGTCTCTTCAATAAATGGTGTTGGAAAAACTGGACAGCCAAATGCAAAAGAATGAAAGTAGACCATTCCCTTACACCATGCACAAAAATTAACTCAAAATGGGTTAGAGACTTGAATGTAAGACCTGAAACCATGAGACTTCTAGAAGAAAACATAGGCAGTACGCTCTATGACATTGGTCTGAGCAGCATATTTTCAAGTCCCATGTCTAACCAGGCAAGGGAAACTAAAGAAAAAATGAATAAATGGGACTACATCAAACTAAAAAGTTTCTGCACAGCAAAGGAAACCATCAACAAAATGAAAAGACAACCTAACAATTGGGAGAAGATATTTGCAAACCACATATCAGATAAGGGGTTAATATCCAAAATATACAAAGAACTCATACAGCTCAACAACAAAAAAACCAACAATCCAATTAGAAAATGGGCAAAAGATCTGAACAGAGATTTCTCCAAAGAAGATATACAGATGGCCAACAGGCATATGAAAAGATGCTCAACATCATTAGCTATCAGGGAAATGCAAATCAAAACTACAATGAAGTATCACCTCACTCTGGTCAGAATGGCTATAATTAAGAAGACAGGAAACAACAAATGTTGGAGAGGGTGTGGAGAGAAGGGAACCCTTGTTCACTGCTGGTGGCAGTGCAAACTGGTGCAGCCACTATGGAAAGCAGTTTGGAGTATCCTCAGAAAATTAGGGATAGATCTACCATATGATCCAGCTATTCCACTGCTGGGTATTTATCCAAAGAACCTGAAAACACAAAGGCATAAAGACACTTGCACCCCTATGTTCATTGCAGCATTATACACAATAGCCAAGACTTGGAAGCAACCTAGGTGCCCATCAAGGGACGAATGGATAAAGAAGATGTGGTATTTATACACGATGGACTACTACTCAGCCATAAGAAATGACAAAATCCGGCCATTTGTGACAACATGGATGGACCTTGAGGGTATTATGCTGAGTGAAATAAGTCAGAGGGAGAAAGTCAAATACCATGTGATCTCACTCAGAAGATAAAAACGAACAAAAAAAAGAAACAACAAAACACATAGCATTGGAAATTGGACTGGTGGTTACCATTGGGGAAGGGGGGAGCGGGGAGGGCAAAAGGGGTGATTAGGGTCACATGTGCGGGGATGCACTATAATTAGTGTTCGGGTGGTGAACATGATGTAATGTATCCAGAATTTGAAATATGATGTACATCTGAAAAAAATAAAAATTAAAAGAAAATAGCACAGGTAACAGCATATCTGAAATACTGTACAAAAATATATTTCATGTATTGCACATATGTAATTATGTATATGTATAATTAATTTTATATTTTAACATTATATATATTGAATTATATATATACAAGTTTTGTATAAAATATATATAAATATTCATTTTGGCTCTTCTTATCATGGTTGTTAGAACCTTGTTTATTATTTCATTCCAGCATCTGTGATGCTACTCTGCTCCTACATGTTTGTGTACAAATCATGTAATCACTCCACCTCATTTACCATTTTAAGAGGTAACATCTTCCTTTACATTCAGCAATCCAATTCAGCAACTGTTCATTAAATATCAGATTTCTTGGTTCACCCTGTCATTTTGGAAGTACTTTGGAAATTATAGTGATGTTTTGGGCTCTCAACAGCTTACAGTTAGTGATGGGTTAAAAATTGATATATAGCTAAGAATAGCCATAAATAAGAAAGAGATTCAAACAAAGTGTGGAGTACTGATAAAATGTAACTTGGAGCTCTTAGAAGCCTCTTTAAAGGAGGTTGCATCTGAAGTGTGTGTTGAAAGATGAATACTAAATCTGGCAGCATTATAATGGATGAATCAGAGAATCAAGAAATGGGAAAACTCCCGCTGGGTTAGAGGTGCTGATGGAGCATCCACGGGAAAATGTCAAGGTAACTGGTAACTGAACATCAAGAAATAGGGCACATCTGGTGAAGAAAATTTCGAAGTTAGCAAGATACAACTGAAGGAGGAAAAAAAAGATTCCCAGATAGAAAGTATGTAGGTGGAACTTAAAGATGCTCAGGGTAGAGGCTTATGGGAATGACTGTAATGAATTGACAAGCAGAGGGAAGAACCCCTTAAGGGACCGAAGAGGAGCAGGCTTCCTGGAAGAGGAGAAGAAGGCACTTAAGTTTCTCAAAGAGAGTGAAGGCAAGACTATGCACGGGCTCAATGCATTTAAAACTAAGAGGTCACTGGTGAATCTCGTGAAAGCTGTTTCAGTGGTGCACCAGTGCGAAGAGTCAGATGACAGAGGTTTAAGGACAGACGTTCAAGGAGGACTGAGGGAGACTAGGCTTCAATGAAATGTGGCAGAAAGAGAAGGACAAAGATGGGATGGTAGATTAAGTTAGAAGCATAATTCAGGGAACGTTTATTCTTCCTTTGGGGAAATCAAACTAAAACGAAGGACCCAGGCAGAGGAGAGATTGACATAGAAGAGAGGGAATAATTAATGGAGAAAAGTGGCTTGTAATAATCAAAATAATTATTAATATTTATTGAGCTATTCCTATATGCGGGCAGTATTCAAAGCACTTTATGAAAAATAAGTCAGTACATCTTTCCAATAAATCTGTGAGGTAGGTACTGTATACATTTTACACATAGGGACACTGAAGCTTGTTAAGAGTGGTTAAATAAGTTGCCCAAAGTCACCCTGCTAGGAAAACATAGAGATATAACTTGAACTGAGGCCATCTGGATTCAGAGCCCTGGCTCCATAAATAAGCCATTCTGCCTCTCTTACTTCTTCAGCTAGTAATTGCCCGTCCTGTCCTTTTTGTGAAGTACAAAGTTTTGAACCTGAGAGGAAAGTCAAATGCTTCTTTCTCCCTGTTTATTCTGCGCTCTCTCCCGTCCTTAGGGCTCTAGGTAATGTCTGGAATGTGTTAGTCCCACTTTTCCCGTACTGCAATAAGTGAATCAGTGGCTCTGCATACTATGAGAAAGCCTAGGATCTTTTATGAAATTCTCACAAAAGTATAAAAATTAACCAGATTGTCTGCACATTAATAGTGTTGAAAGATTTCATGCTTTCTAATTTAGAAAGTTTCTACATAGTAATTGGAAATGAATGAATAAATCGTCCATGGTAGGGAGAGGAAGCAAATGACACATCAAGTTTCTGGTTTGTAAGAGACTGACGTGGACATGTTCTATCCTTTGGAACTGACACTATACATACAGTTAGAGAAGACATCTAATTCTTGCCATGTTACTTTCCTATATTATTATATTACTACTGTTTTGTACTCTGCTATTTTAATAAATGAGCTCTGAATAATTTGTCAGTATTTACCCTAGCTTTTCCTAGGTCCTGCAGTCACACTCTCCTTACCCTAGCTTCTCCACTCTCCTACTAACTTCTCTTCTTTTTGCTTTATTGAAAAGTTCTTAGAGCCTTGATCTCTTCAACCAAAAGTGTGATATGAAGCTGAAATATAAGAAATGCATCAGATCTACTTTACTAACTTCCGCTCAATCTGGGCAAGTGATGTTTACAATTTTAACAAACTGGAAGCATGGTGATGACTAAGAGAATATTTGGAACAGGGTAGACTGCAGTTAGAAAATCGACTAAAATTTCTAAGAAAGTCTTCTTTTTCATTTGGCTAAAATCTATAATTCAAGTTCACTGGAGGAACGTGGCCTCCCAGACACTAAAAGGCACTTCTGCCCATTGTTCCCACAAACGCAATCTGAGCAATGTCCCCCGTCAGAACCCTCACTGATTCTTATCATTTTCTACAAAGACAATATTTTTTCTTCCAAAGAGCACCAGATATATCAGATATTTGAGCATTAAAATGTAGATACACTTGGCTTTTAAATCTCAGTTTAATCTCTGAAGCTAATCAGCATACTGTGCAGCTTTCCCAAAGTATTTTCTGTGGAAAAATAATCCCAGAAGATTATCTGTAGGAAAGAAAAACACGAATTGTCTTGTCACCAAAGTGACTTGAGAATAGCTGAACATACCTGTCTTGGAGATTCATAAAGCATGTTAGTGTAGTAAAGGCTCGAGGAAGTCCAGGAATATGGAAATATATTTCTTCTGTTTAATCTGGTATTTGCCAAGCTTATTTGAAAATGGGAAAACATTTTCTCCATAATCTTATCAAAAGAACTTCCTAGAAAATGGGTTTTTATTGATGGTGGTTGTTTTGTGGTCTCCTGCGCAGCCCCAAAAACACATTTCATGCATTGCTACCATCTCTGATTGTCTCTGGTGTTTCTGTTACAATAAGGATAGAGAGACAATTCAGCATTCTTCAGTATTATATATTAATCATATAAATTCATATTTTTAGTAATATAAAATTGACAAATCTTTGGAAAGTGTCAGAAAAGTAAACTTGCCTTCTTCTAACGGCACTGTGTCCTCAAAGAGTTTTGAGGCTAACTAGCAGGAGATGCTGCATTTTACCAATGCCTGTGCAAATGCCTTTAAAAAGGGCTGCGAAATGCGATATTGTGGATTGATACCCAAATTTTTACATTTTGATGGAAGAATATTGTGTTACATTTTCCCCTGCATGCCCTTCCAAAATTACCAAGTATTAGGCTCAAGACAAAACAATATCTGTAATATAGAAGAACAACATATTAATTAAGGAAGCACTTTTATCATGCTTTATATTTCCAGTGTATGATGTGGAAGATGGCAAAAAACAAAAAAGGCACTCAATAATATATGTCAAATGTGTCACTAATGAATTAAAGGTCGTAATTGATAAGTATAAAATTTAACTCATTGACTGAGCCTAGGTCCCTGCTATAAAATCAAGATATCTTCAATTCATGCCTGCTTGTGAAATGTAAATGCTTTATCATTCATTGCTGATAAGTGCCAATGTCTCATAAACACTGGAGGCTTCAATTTAAATCAGTTGGTTTCTTCGCAAAAAAAGTGTAAATAGAAGCCTAATGAGTGATCATGCCTGTTGATTCTCCTCTTTTTCTTCCCTTTGTTCATTTGTGAATGGGAGTAGATATCAAGTTTTCATAGATGCACTACTCCAAAACACCAAACCGTCTTAATGAAATCCTGACAGCTTTATACCAGTTTCATGTACTGGTTATGTGCTAGGAAAGCACTGGCCTTCAGGAGATGCTGTATATGAAAACAATATGTCAGTCTCATCTCTTCTCGTGCAGAAGAATTGAACAGTAACATCATTTTAGGCAAGTCCAGTTTTGCCTGCTGCATTGGTGGGGAGCCGAGAAAGAAGGAATGTGCTTTTTAAATGAAATGTGTACAAAGGAAAAAGGAGTTCTTACCTCTGTAGTCTATACAGAAGAAATTGTCCTTTTCCACTTGTGTTATTGCCTTTATCAAAGGAATTACCTCTAACTAGCAATACTTCTGCTAACTTTTTAAAAATATATACCTCAGTGCATTCTCTCTGCTTTTTAAAAAAGAATCGCCCATGTTTCTTGGAAAGTACGATCTGAGATATCAGAGTGAGTACTCCTCACCCAAGCCATGCTCACAGAGATGAATTCCGCCATCGCGTAATCATGCAGGGATGGCACTGGGCGTAGTGCTACTCTGAGCAGAGGGGGCTCCTCGAAGGGCAGTGCTCAGAAGTGAGTTCTCTGTATTGTACAGAATATGGAGTATCTTGGTTTAAAAAATGAGGAGAGGGGCTGTGGAATATATACCACATAAAATACATCATATACAATTTACCTTCCTGACTTACATTGTCCTGTTAGTAAGAAGGATCTCCTTGATTCTGTCTTCATGAAATTGCTGAGATCACTAAGCCGTGTAAGAACAAAATCCCACAGCTTTCTTTTCTGGCTTTCTGAGCCTCAATGCTTATTAGGAGAAAAAAAAATAAAAACCCTAATAATGATAAAATTAAACCATTTTTTCCTTGCTATTGATCTTTCATTTTCTTTTCCATGATCATTTCTTTATAAAGGCAAATACACAGAGAGAAAGAGAGAGAGGGATGGGTATTTCTCTACTCCAGCAGCAGGTTTGCCTGTGAGATCTGTTGGTAGCGACGGATCAGGAAGACTCTTAGGTTTAAATACCAAACAATTCGGCTATTAAAGCTAAATTAAAACAGATGTTTGTGAATATTGGAAAGAACTTTTTATTTACATTTTGTGACTTTTCGTGATAATTATAGGTGTTAATGGTCTATTTGATAAAATTTTGGAAAATGTGGCAGTGAATTTAAAATGCTTTTCAAAATGTGTTTGCAGAGTTTGGAAAGTCAGATCAACTTTCCAGACAAGATTTATATATATGCAAGGAAATGATAGAATAGTGGGATGTGGCATCACATTCGACTTGAAAACTGCCTTTCTCAAACATTGGTTCAAGCAAGAAGGACTATAAGTTTTACCAAAACAATTGTTTGTTTGTTTGTTTATCATGGTCATCATTACTATCATCTCAGCATGAATTGCACGTTAGACCTGTAGACCTATTTCTACACCGTGCGAATCTTATCTCTTTTTCCAAATCATTTCCTGGTTCCTCACTGTTGCTGTTATCAACTCTCTGTGTGATGGGAGTGAAAAATAAGCCCTTCGGCAGCTCCCTCTGATGCTCTGATTGTCATCATCTTCTCTCTGGACTAAATAATATTTATTCCTAGAAACCTGTACATGTACTAGTTATTTTTCCAATCAATTACTCTGGGTTGTCTGTATCTCCTTATTGTAAAAACTATTTTTTAGGCTGCCTCGTATACCCATTGGCATTAGAGTTTGTATCTGTCACCAAATTCATCTTCCTGATCCCCATTCCAATTACCAGATTTAACAGAGATTTTCCCATTTTGAAATTACTTTGGTTGACTTTTATTCGATTTTATTTCAAAGTTAGTTTTGGCTCTTTCTCATAAGGATTGTCTCCCAATCAAAGAAAAAACGTTTAATTAATTCTTTTCTCATTAAAACTATTCAGCCATATCTCTTAACGAGTTTTGTTAAGTTACTAATGTAAATCTCTCAGACTTATCGTGTAAAATACAACCATAATTAATTGAACCTGTATTTATTAGGAGCCTGCCAAGTGCCAGAACTTAGGACAGAGGAGTGAACAACACTGACAAAAGCTTCTGTCTTTGTAGAGTTTTCATTTCAGTAAGGAAGACGGAAAGTAAATACTGAAAAATGAATCACCTGGTGTGTACTAGAAGTTGAATTAGATTAGACAGAAAAAAATAAAGCCTAGTAAAGTGGATAGGGAATGCCAGAGCAGGAAGGAAGATGTTGCAATTTAAATACGGTTGTCAGGGTAGCCTCACTGAGAAGGTGACATTTGAACAAAGATGTGAAGGCAGAAAGGGAGTCATCCCCACAGCCATTGGTGGAAAAAGCATGTTCGGCAGAGGCAGCAGCCAGTGCAAAGTCCCTGGGGCAGGAGAGTCTCATGTATGGAGAGAGGTGAGGAGGCCGGTGTGGCTGGAGCAGAGGGAACAAAGGAGAGAGATGAGGAAATGGAATCTGAGAGAGTACAGAGCAGGCCTGGTCACAAAATTCTTTGAGGCCATTGTGAAGATTTCACATTTTTTCTTTTATCAGGTTCTTCTGTCAGATTTGGGCAGTGGTTCTCCACTGACTATCACACCAAAACCGCAGAAAATGCCTGGCTCCCAGCAACTCAGTCCTTCTTCTCCTGTCGGATTTCTCTCGGGGTAGAACATCATTGTGAGAAGAATAACTTGATTTTGCTGCTCATTGCTTTTCTTAGCTCCCACATCTTTCAATGCATGGAAGTGAGAAAGAGAAGAAGGGAAGTAGTGAAGAAATGAAGGAAACTTACATGAAGGAGCATGCACTTGGTATAGCTCTGGCTGTTTACTCAGGTGTATTTTATATAATTTAATCTTCAAAACTCTAAGGGGCAATCATTATGGTTTTCATTTTTACAGAGAAATAGAATGGAGTTCAGAGAGGTTAAGTAAGTTGCTTAAAATCACACAGCCAGTAAAGCCTACTCTAAAATCCAGGGGAGAAAGCAGCAGTGTAATTTCTGGTGAAAGAGATTTTTACGAGAATATCAATAAAAGATATGTTAAGAACCTGTAAGAAAAGCTAGAAAGTCAGAGTATAGAACGGCTCTGATGAGTTAGGTCTGTGGTCTCCATCTTGCTCACATCCAAGTTTCAGTTCTATCCTGAGAGGGGAGTCAATAAGAAACAGAAACCTCACCAGTAGTTTTCTCAGGAGCAAGGTCAATCCTGCTTCCCGCCTCCTGGTTTTTCTCACTCAGTCTGCCAGGGCCCTGATCTGTGTTTTATCCCTCCATGTCCCCAGATTTCTACGTGAGTCTCTTAATTCCAAAATCTGGTGGTATATTTGTTGAATTGAATTGAAATGAACCAACATTCCACCCTCCCCTGGCTCCTTCGCTCCTTGGCTCCTTGCCTATATTGCAAATCACTTCAGTCAGTGCCCTCCTTTCTCACTAGACACTTATGGTCATCGTCTTCCTGCTCAGATTAGGAGCGGTTCCTACGCTCTTTGGGAATCAAACCACGAACCTGCATGCTGACTTGGCTGCATGGTTTCATCCACCTCTCCTCGTATGGAATAGCTCCGGGTTATGACGTCCTCCTTAGCTACGGTGTACTCTTTCTGTCGTCTACTTCCAGGCTGTGCAATTGCTTCCTGACAGGGCCTCACACCCCACCAGCTGTTCTCAGGACATTTCTCACTCTTCTTTAGCATAAACACAGCAACCTTCTGTTCAAGCAGACATAGGACTGTTTCTTACCACGTGTGGAATAAGATCATTCTGGCCTCTGAACCTTCTTCCTTTGCCATTAACTGGAAATGCCTTCCATGAGTGGAACTCATTTTCTTAGACTGTGCAAGTCTTTGTTTTCCCTCACAGCCTTCACTGAGGGCTCCACTCAGAGAGTTTTCTCTATTTTATGAATTTCTATTACTTGTGATGCTTCCATCACAGCACAAAAAAATGAATCTTCTCTCATATATTAATGCTTTTTTTCTATGCTTTTGCGTCTTCTGAATCAGATTGCAACTTCCTTGAGAACTAGATGAGTGATATCTACTTCTCTGGAATGTTTTTCTACATTGCCTAATGATATATTAGGGCCCTGGTAAACTTTCGAGTGTGAGTACTAGGAAAATTCTTTATCAAAGTGCTAGCCATCCCCCTCACCATTTTCATGGATATTTTGGCATATCTTGAATTTATTTTATTGATACTTTTTCAAAATGCTTATTATTTATTTACCTCCCTGTATGGCATATTAAACTTACACACACTTAGAAGTTACCTTAAAATTTTAACAGCAAAACAAAGATAAGTCATGAGAAATGGAAGAACATCTAGATAAGAAACTGGAAAGAAGTGGGTAGGAATATTGAGGAACAAATGACAAAGTTTCACCATAGTGAACGGAAAATAAAATCTAGCTTCAGCTCACAAATGGTGCCTAGTTGGAGCTATTGATGATTGTGGGACAGAAGTGAATAAGACGGCAGAAAGTTCAGCATCGTGCTGATGGCGTAGCCCTCAGTCAGGTGCTGACCACAGTAAAGGTATTACATTTTCTGAACCTAAGATGACAGGCTATGCACTAGAAGCTTGGGTGACATGCAGTAAGACATGTCACAGAAGTCTATCTAAGCCATGAATAGTAGATATTCATCACACTTTGGGGCCCAGCATTTCTTCTTTCTCCTCTGGTAACAGAAGTCAGCGTTTCTAGAGAGGAACCGTTGTGGGTGGTTGTGATCTGCTGGCTTCGCAGCGCCTTGTCCAGAATAAGCATGGAATGGAAGCTTCCACAGTCCTATTCCTCGTTCCCTTCACTACACTGATGCTCCAGAGATGGATATGCGACCTCATCATGGCTTATTAGAGCTTTTGAGAACAAATTGATTGGATGCTGGAAAGAAAGTTCTCGATCTTTCTGAGACTAAGGGAATTAAGGACACTATAAACCTGAACACATGGAGGCTATCTTTACTATCACATAGAGAAACCTGCCTGAGAGTAAAAACAACATAAAAGAAAGCATTGCCAATAAATGGAGAACTTGTGAATTCTAGTGACAAATGTCTGGGTTCCTGCTGCTAGTCTTTGACTTTGGCCTCTTCAATTACCTAAAACGGTAAATTTTCTTTTCTGTTTAACTAGTTTAAACTGAATTTCTGTCACTTTGAGAGAAAAGAATCATGGCTGATGTGGTTATCATGTGATACCCTGCAGAGCAAAATAGCATTGTATTTGTGGGATGAGCAGAGCAAAATCAGAAACAATCGCTCGTAATTTCTCCTTCTCCTACTCACTCCAAAACTAGTTGGCGATAAAAATCCATTTTTATTTACTTGCAAAAAGTATAAAGAACCACACAGAGGCTGGGTTTCACAGACAAAGAAGATTCCAGCTAATACTTGACAGTAACAACTGTACTTCAATAAGGATCATGTAAGTGCCCTCCAAGTTTTCTCATTACTGACTCCCACGACTCAACAATGGCAGTGATTTGTCATTCAACAACCTTTCCAAGCATCAGGACTGAGAAGCTATCTGATCAGTTCTTCAGCACATGTCCACTTGCTGAAGATAGCATATTTGATAATGGGTTTTTTTTTTTCAACCGGACTGGTGACAGACTCAGGAGCAAATGCCACTTATATAGAAGTAGAGAGATGCCAAGCAGATAAAGTCATTTCTTCCATCACTGAAGAGCAGCGGTGATCCTGACCTCATTTGGCATAGGATATTATCCTATTCAAGCTTCAAAATAAATACTAGAAACTGTGCCGTAATCCAAGATGGAATAAGAAGTATATCAAAGAAGAAAAAGGGAGAAAAGAATGGCAAGTTTAGACCATTCACATTATCTCAAAGAGCATAATAACAGTAGTAACAAAAGTCCAGCCTACAGAGATTTCCTGAGTGGACTCTGGAAATAAATTCTCTAGAGATACTGAGAAAGCTAACATTGTGTTTTGAACAATCTGCTTGTTCTTTTAACTTGAAGATACAGATACTGAAAATAGAAAATGATTCACCTTAAGGTTCAGCATATTCCCTTCACTTGTGGTACAACTGCAAGCTCATAACGGAAGATTGAGTAGAATACTAAAAGGGCACGGAATTAACTGATGATAATGTAGTTATCCCATTTCCTTCACCTTCATCAACATGGAAGAAATTTAAATCCCAAGGTTATACTCAAAGAATTATCAAGGTGAGAAGTCTATAACAATAAAACTTCCCATAAAATAGAAATGGGTGGAATGACTGATGGGGAGAGGGTCATGGAGAGAAAATACCATGTGCATAAAGGACCTAGTATAGGTCCTTACATGCCTAGAAGATCAAGTACGAGTCGGACACATATTAAATTTTGGTTTTTACTATTTATTGAGATCTTTCTGTGGGCTAGATCGTTTGAAAACATCTTGACTTCCATTTCCAGCCAAGGAGTAATAGAGACCAGGTTTCCTCTCCTGATGACACACCAACAAATGGACAAAATATATGAAACAACAATTTGGAAAATACTGGACATTAAGCAGTGAAGAATGATGATTCCTCAGAGACAGAAAATAAAGAAGGAAAGCCCTCCATGCGCCCCAGCTTACTGCTTTGAAAGAGTCCCCAGGCTGTGTTATAGGGAGGTGAAACCCAAGCAGAGCCTGGTCAACTCACTGAGGTGAGAAGATGAAGCTGAGCATCTGAGGAGAGTGAGATGGTTAGACTCCATAGGACAGAGTACCAGCAAGTAGAAAGCTGGAAATGGAGGGAGCGAGGAAAGGAGGAGAGGGAGAGGGGGAGAGAGAGAGAAACAGTGGACTCTGGAGATCGGCAGAGTCTTCCCTTGAGGATTAGATGCACACTTAACACATGCATGTGAAGAAAGGGCAGCCTGCGGTAGAATTACCTGGAAGAATTAAGGGTCACAGTGCCTGGAGTAGTGAGGAATAATTAGCCCTAAACTGAGCACTGTCCTCATCTCACCTAAAAAAAGCTTAAAAACAAGACTAGAAAATATCAAACTGTTTACGAGTAACTTAAATGCATCCAAGAAGAAGGCTCAAGATATTTATAGGAATACAAAAGTATTCAACAATCAATCAGGTAAAATTAACAGTGTATGCTATCCAATGAAAAATTACCAGACATGCAAATAAGTAGGAAAATATGGCCCATAATGAGGAGATAAATCAATTAACCAAAACTGATCCAGAACTGACACAGATGTTAGAATTAACAGATACGGCATTAAAACAATTTTCATACCTGTATTCCATATGTATGAAAAGTTGAGTAGAGACACAGAATATCTATCTATCTATCTATGTATCTTTCTATGTATCTATCTATCTATCTAACTGACTATATTTTCAGAAGACCCTAAATGAAACTTCTAAATATGAAAACTACAATGTATGATGTGAAAAATTCGCTGGATGCAATTAAAGGTAAATTCGATTTCACAAGAAAATATCAATAAACTTTAGTATAGAGCCATAGAAATTATCCAAAATGAAACAGAGAAAGGAGAATTTTTTAAATGAATATAGGGTCAGTGAGCTGGGGACTTCAATCAGCCTAATCTTTCTGTACCTGAAGTCCCCAAAGGAGGGAAGAGAAGGGGAAGTTTTAAAAGACTGAGCATCTAATGATGGAAAATTTTCCAAATTTGGTAAAAACTATAAACCCTGTGAGAAGTTTTCTTTTTCCACCTGACACAAGTAAGTGATGCCTTGTCCAACACCACTTCTCCAAGTCTCTGACCGGATTCCAACACTTCAGTTCAATTCTGACACTATCTATCTGAAGTTAGTATCAGAACCCACAAGTTAGGGGGGCCCTGTCCCACAAGACTGCCCCCTCCACTCCAGAAGCCAATCACAACTCTGAGACCACTAATACTTCTGTATGACGGGCTCTAAATTGGGGCTTCCTATGACCTCCTCTTCAGATTCAATAATTTTCTAAAATATCTTACAAAACTCAGGAAGGAAATTTACTTATGTTTACTGGTTTATTATAGAGGATACAAATGAACAGCCAGATGAAGAGGTGCATAGGGCAAGGTCTAGCAGGGTCCTGAGCACAGGAGCTTCTGTCCCCATGGATTTGGAGGTGCACTACTTCCCCTGGCACGTGAATGCATTCACTAACCCAGAAGCTCTCTAAAGCCATCATTTAGGAGTTTTTATGGAAGTTTTGTTACATAGGCATGATTTGATTAAATTGTTGGCCTTTGGTGATTAACTCGATCTCCAGCCCCGCTTCCCTCTCCAGAGGTTGGGAGATGGTGCTGAAAGTTTCAAGCTTCTAATCAATTTTTGGACTTTCTGATCACCAGCTCCCATCTTGAAGAAATCTAGGGGCCCACCAAGAGTCACTTCATTAGAACAAAAGATGCTCCTATCACCCATATCACTGAGGAAATTCCAAGGGTTTTTGGAGCTCCATGCCCAGAACTGGGAACAAAGATCAAGTATCTTTCTATGATGCTACACCTGGAGACCAAAGATGTTTAATGCAATCCAAGCCCAGCAAAGATGAAAAAAACCACTACATGAAAGCAGATCGTATACAAATTGCTAAAAGCCAGTGAAAACAGAAAAGTCTTAATAGCAGTCAGAGAAAAAAATACAGTATAAGAACAAAAATAAGGACATTAGATTTTTTGTCAGAAACTATGCGAGCAATAGTATGATTCTATTTAGTTAAAATACTAGGAAACACAAGCTAATATATGATGATGGGAGAAGCAGTGGTTTCCTGGATGTGGGAGTTGGGGGGTGTGGGGAGCAGGAGGGAAGGACTACAAAGGTAGATGAGGCAACTGTTGAGGGTGATGGATATGTTCATTATCTTGATTGCCCTGATGGTTTAGTGGGAGTATTCATATGTTAAAACTTATAAGATTGTATTTAAATATGTGCAGTTTATTGCATGACAGTTATATCTGAATAAAGCTGTTAAAAATAAAAACAAGAGACTGGCCCTGTGGTGTAGTGGCTAAGTCTACCACACTCCACTTTGGTGGCCAGGGTTCATGGGTTCAGATCCTGGGCGTGGACCTATACAACTCATTGAGCCATGCTGTGGTGGCAACCCACATACAAAATAGAGGAAGATTGGCACAGATATTAGCTCAGAGCTAATCTTCCTCAAGCAAAAAGAGGAAGATTGGCAATAGATGTTAGCTCAGAGCAAATCTTGGTCACCAAAAAAATAAAAATAAAACCAAAATATGCATTAAATGACCAAAATTTCTTTGTGTATTCCATACAACACCATGCAAAATATATGGTTCTTGTATTTTATAGATAATTAAATAAGCCAGCTATGTTAAAAATGTTTTCCCAAGGCTACTTAAATTTAAAAAGAATACACATCTATCAAACTTTAATGTTCATGTATTCTCATTGTTCCTTGTTATACAGACAAGCTGAGCAAATTCTAAAAGATCATTTTGACTGTAGGAAACAAAAATTATGGACATCATATTGTCATATGAAACATTATACTCAGTGAAAAGTTGGCTCCTAATGATAAAGATCATATTTTATTTCTTAAATCCCTTAATGCAGCTTAATTTTATTCAGCAAACAAATGAATTAATAAAATAAATGTATAAATAAATTAGTTAATGACATTTATGGTTTATTATATTTATGAAAATAGGACAGTTTATTGTATGTCTGAGGATGAAAGAGAGGAGGTGGCCTGTGCACAAGGAAAGAGTACGGGAAGAAATCAGACATGTCAAATGCATGCATGCCACTCATGCATCCTGAGGGGGAGCTTGCGTTTGCAGCGTCATCTCACTGTATTTACAGTTATCGCCTTCTAACTGGTCTTCCATCTTCTGTTTATGCCTTGTCAACTCATTCTCCAGAGATAAGCCAGAGTGATTGTTTTAAAACATAAGCCAGGTAATATCATTTCATTGATAAAAACCCTCCAAGGGCATCTCCTTATACTTAGAATAAAATAAAAACTTACCTGGCAGAAAACCATGTGTGAACTGACTTCTAGTCTCCACTCTTATCTCACTTCCTCTCCCCTTCTTGGCCTTTCTGTTTCTCAAACCTTCCGTACTTGTTCCTGCCTTGGAGTTGTTTCCTTTGCTTGCATCATTCTCTACCAATTCTTTACATGGATGGCTCCTCCATCACGTTAAGGTCTCAGCTTAAATGGCCTTTTGTGCCTATCAAACCCCACTCATCCAGTGACAAAGCAGTGACTCTTTATCATATCACTTTACTTCAGTGGTTCTCAACTGGGGACAATGTGACCCCCCCCAAGGGACAGTTGGAAATGTGTGGGAAAGATTTTGAGATGGAGATGACCGCTGCTGGTGTCTAGTGGGTAGAGAGGCCAAGGGGGCTCTAAACATCCCACAGTGGACAGGGCAGCCCCCTCCCACACAAAGAATGATATGGGCCACAATATTAGCAGGGCCAAATTTCAGAAAACTTCCTCGATTTTAACTCCCTGCCCATCTTATATAATTATCTGATATTGTTTCCTGTGTTTACCTTTTTCTTTCATCTTCTCTACCTTGATAGACTGGAAGTCCAGTGGGAACAGAGACCTAAGGTGTGTTGATCACCCTTATATTTCCAATTCTTAAAGTAATGACTGGCACAGGATGTTTCGTCAATAAGTATTTACTGAATAACTGAATGCCACCACATTTTCCTTTAAAAGCATTATATAGGACTTGAGTATTTCTACAATGACCTCCATCATCAGCTGGAGACATGTTTTCCCCAGAGTATAACTTGAGACCAAAGGACAGGGAAATCAACTTTCTACACGTTTTGAAAAAGAAAAGTGGCATAAATAGCAGAAATCTTCAGGGAAGGAAAGCTGCCAAGCACACAAGATTTACTCAAGATTTTTGAGTAAAATTCTTTTCGTAGCTTGTGAAATAAATCTACTTCCCTAAATCTCTGGCAGGGTCAATGATTTGTGTTTAAACGTGCAAACTCTTTGCATCTCTGATTTTTCCTCTGTCGTGCTATAAATAAATTAACACTTTTATCTAATCTCACTTGCTTCCACCTGTTATATTTGAAAAGATATTGCTCTGCCAGCTGATGTTTACTCTGAGAAATGACTATTGACCTCATTGGTCCAAGGAAAGGTAATAGTTTTAACAGTTGATTTCCTGCAGGGAAAGAATCCAGAGGAAGCAAAGATTGTGAATAATGGTGCTCACTTTTAGGCAGATTCTGAGAAAACGAGGAGTTTTGAAGTCATGAAAGCATCTATCTCTAATAGCCCTCATAAAAATAGCTGATTATACCTGACTCTACTTTATTTTGTCCCATAACTCCTTCTCTCCCTGGTAGCTACTTTGTTCTGACAGATTAATCAAAGGCAAAAATCATGGCTGTGGAAATGAGGTCAGGAAATTTGCTCAGGCTCACAGAGTGTCAGAACCAGGACTTGACTTTAGGCCTTTTACGGGAAGTAGAGACCAATAGGTTTGTATGTTTTACTGCTTTGTTAAGTGTTTACATTTTAAGCAAGAGTTTCTAGGAAAAAAAATGCCTTCAACTAAAAGAATACTTAATAATGATGGAATTTTAGGCATAAGGCAAAAGCCGGAAGTGGATGTAGTTTACAGCTGGCAAAGCTTTTGTACCCATTTTATCGCGTCACCCATGCATGTGAACAGACCATTTGTACCCTGCTCTCTGATTTAGCTGCACAGACAAAAGCACTTAGGGCTTCAAAGGAGTTTCTTTTCCCTCCGGTTGCATAGAGATAGTCTTGACAAAGTCAATGGGTTTTACCACTTTTATTGAACCAATGTATTCCTATCACCAACTAATATATTCCTCTATACACTGTGATTATATTGTACAATAGAAATACTTCCTTTATTTGTCTAAAAAAATTTAATTGCCCTTGGATATCTATCATCTCTGCATTCGTTTTTTTTCTTCAATATAGTTGTCATTTCCTTCTTATTTCCTCTTATAATCATATAGTAATATCTAATAATCAAAAGGAGAATGTAATCCATTGTCCACCTTTATCACAACTACCTTGTCAGTTTAGCTTTCTTTTCTTAGTGAATAGGCAGTATAGAGATATAGCCATCAGGTTGAGCACATGCCCCTTTATGGGTTCGTGAAATTATATGTTGTAAAACTAGAAATTTTTGAATCCTAAGTACTCTAAAGTTTCTGCCTTTCTCACTTTGGTCTTGACATTTAGAAGACAGTAAGGTCTATGTAGTCTGTCCAGAAACTTTAGAAAGATCCAGTAATGCAACGGTGATAGAAGGTTTCCCCATCACTGCAAGCATGAGGTCCCCAGAAGATGATGATAACAATTGCTTTGCATCCATTGTTAGATAGTAGTTCCAGATCCACCAAGAAGAGGGCACAGTCTATTGAGGAGGTAGCAGATGCAGTGATGGTCAAGGTGCAAAGGCCAGGTGATTCATTACTTTGTATATTCATTCCTGTTTCATTCTCTGGTTCTTTTATTCAATTACCTTCCATTCTTTAACTTAGCAAATGTAGCAAACATTTTCTATGTATTAATAAGCCAGAACTTTTGAGTTCCCTGTTTCTAAGTTACTGGCTGTAGGAAGAGTAGGGAGTTAAGAACAGAACCTCCTCATTAAGCCTCATATATCATCACATTGGTTCATGTTCAAGAAGGGCTAACTAACCAAAATGGTCCTTTTGCAGAAACCAAAGGCTTAAGGTTTTTGGGGCAAAACCATGATGGATTTTAGAACTCTTTCCCCAGAGAGTGGCATAATTTTATTTCCTCAAACTCTTTTCCATGACACTTTGTAACTCAAATTCTTAGTTTATCCATTTCCCCAGGACAAGCTTCAAATATGAAGTAAGCAGTACTTTTTTGCTTATAACAGAAAATCTTATGGATTTTTTCCTTTAGATTTGGGCGAAGTTCTGTAAGAGGGATCAAGGGATTGGTACAAACAAGGAGACTTCTAAGCATACAAAAGGGATGCCTGGTTTACTGGGAAGAGGATGGAGTGTAAGAATAGAGACAGAGGAGAATATAAAGGGGGCAGAGATGGAATAGTGACATGACAACTGCTTTGATTTCTTTTAAACATGTTGCAAGAGTTTTTTCAAGAAGTCTGAATGCATAAAAAAATGACAGGCTCTCATATACATCCTGTGATACTTTACATGCTATTTGAGGATAAATAATAGAAACAAATATTTGGAATTTGTAAAAAGTAAAACAGAACAAGTCAACTGATAATAAAAGGCAGTATATCAAATTTTGAGCATTTTAAATATAAGTAATGCATCCTCACAGACAAGATTTGCCTTTACTGCCTTCTATGGCATCTGTATTAGTTTGCTAGTGCTGCCATAACAAAGTACCTCAGGCCAGTGGCTTAGACAACAGTAATGTATATCCTCACAGTTCAAGAAGCTAAAAGTCCAAGATCAAGATGTTGACAAAGTTGGTTTCTTCTAAGGGCCCTGAGGGAAGAATTTGTTCCAAGCCTCTCTGTTTGGCTTGTAGATGGCCATCTTTTCCTTGTGTCTTCACATCGTCTTCCCTCTGTGCATATGTGTGTCTAAATTTCCTCTTTTTATCCGGACACCAGTCCTTGGATGAGGGCCCACTCTAATGACCTCGTTTTAACTTAATTATCTCTTTAAAGACCCTATCTGCAGATGTGATCACATTCTGAAGCACTGGGGGTTAGGATGTCAATATATGACTTTTTGGGTTTATGCAATTCAGCCCATAATAATCAGCATTGTTAGTCAAAAGCATTTATTGAAGCATTATATTTCTTTCTGGAACAAAGTTCTATTAGACGTTAAGTGTAGCTTAAAAAAATAACTGTAGATTAAGTCCTTGACCTTGATGAAAATTATGAAAAATGTACAGACACACAGGAGAGTTCTGGCACATGAGTAGCGTTAGCTTACAGAGCTACATAAGCACTGGGCTGTTTTATATGACAGAGAATAAGAGAGTGTCCATGACTGGAGTTTACTCAAGAAAAGTAATACTAGGAACAAAACAATTCCTATTTTCAGCTGCGGAAATGAGGAACGAATAAGCTGAGAGATATAAAGCCGTACAGTGAGTTACAGGCATAGTGGAAGCATGAACAGTATTTCCTGATACCCAGTTGAACCTTCTGTAACTGCAACTATTGTCACTTGGAGAAGATGGTTTTATTAGACTACAGCATATGTAGACTAGTGCATTCAGATAAGTTACAGTACTTGCAAATGGAACGTTAACAGAGGTTTCACATGGTGCAGACCAAGAACATATGGCTCCATTCAGAGAGACAGTAAATACATTGCTGGTAATGGACTCAACCTGGTCAGAACAGAACCTAGCTGCAAACAACCATATAAACAGTGACAGCCGGTTCCTTTGCAGGCATTTATTTTCATAATCTATCCCTCTGGACGAAGGTCTGCATGTTAGGGGTGGGGGTGGGAGGAGGTGGAGAGGGAATTCTTCCCCAGCATACTGTACGATATATCATCTCGCTTTTCTCTTGTTTTGCAATTTAAATTTTGAAAGGAAAAACAATGACTTACCTCCCCATTGAAAATTGAATCAGTTATTCTCCGGGGAAAATGAGTCTCAAACCATCAAATGTAGAGAGGCCAGAAAAACGGTCACAAAATCCAAAATGTGTGAAGGCAGTTAGAAAGGATCTGTTAGCAGCACTGAGTGACTGAGATCGCCACCTGATAGGACTAGGCATAGGTGTTGTTTCCTCCCCTTTAAACCATCAGACAGCTTCTCTGGCTCTGTCGGCTTTGCTTAGCAAAACCAAATTACGTTGTGAGATCTGACAACACAATTCTTACCTCTTAAATACAGATACTGTCGGCACTGAACAGCACATCTTAATTTCAATTTTATTTTTATTAATGCATTTTTATCAATAAAAATTTGTTTTAATTTTATTGGGATTTTGCACAGGGCTTTATACATGTTCTTGCATTTGATTCTCCTAGTAGCCCTATGAAGTACATATTATTTTCTTTCTTCATATGAGAAAACTGATCCCAAGAGAGGTTAAAAGTGTTGCCCCACGTCACATGAAACCCAGCGTGTCTGCTCTGAGGCCCACATTCTTTATTATTTCTTTCTTTATAATTGTTGTAAAATCTCTCCTTTTTTTTGGCAAGGGCATCCATCTGAACACATTTTGAGTTAACTGTTGATATCTGTGTACTTTCTGAAGATGCTAAATGACCTTTAGAAGCGTCTCTGTGATTAGTCACTTGAATGTTACTTGATGATCTCAAGGCAATGTCATCACTATCATAGCATTCTTACTAGGCACCATGCTTCTTTGCTTTCTATCTGCTCTGCAAATATTTCTGTTTGTAAACAAAGTAAAATTCCAAGATCCAATGGTAATATCCAATACGAAGTCATCTAATCTATTTATTTTAACATAGTTCTCCATTATATGTAATATCGCTATTTTCCAAATATCTTTGGCTTTATATTCTTATTTATGATGTCTTGATATATCCACACATTACTTAATGAACCGCAAAACACCACTAGGTGTAGAGACGTCAAAAGTATATTTTCCTTTATCTTGGCTTTACATTTCCTAATTTCCTAATGGCCTAGGAAAAAAAGGAAAACAACCAGTTTATAAGAGTGTGGATCATAATATGAAAGCAAATTAGAATGCCAGAAGTAGAGCTTTTCCAAGTACTAAAGTGCATAAAGAATTCCTTCCATGGGTCTTCAGTAAGTGGCTGTTGTTAGTGCTGTTGAGTTGATTCTGACTCCTAGCTGCCCCGTTTATAGCAGAGGGGAACATGCCTGGTCTTTTAGTGCCATCCTCTCACCTTCCAGTGCTCTATCAGGCAATGTTCCACTGCTGTTCCTAGAGTTTTTGTGGCCAGTATTTTGAGAAGTGCGTGGCCAGGTCCTTCTTCCTAGTCTGTCTTAGTCTGGAAGCTCCACTGAAACCTGTGAACCATGGGTGACCCTGGTGGTATTTGAAATACTGGTGGAATGGCTTTCAGCATCACAGCAATGCACAGCCCCCACAATATGACAATTGATGGGTGGGGTGACTCCCTGACTGTGGTGGTGAGAGTGCTGAATCCTAACCAGCAGACCACCAGGGCTTGCTGAGTAAGTGGACACATTGATTACAGCAGTAGGGCGTCAATCATTTTTCTGATAAAAATATAATAGGAAGTTTTGTATGGCCTTTCTTAGAATGTCCCTCATTGAAGACTGGTATGATAACACCAAAGCAAAATTCGGTAAAGGAAATTTTAATAAGAACCAAAATAAAGTAGTGAAGAGGTACAGTTTTCTAATATACTGGCATATCTGAAAGGAGAAATTTAAAATGACTTACAAAATGAATAAATTTCCTTCATGTAATCCTTTATGAGTACTATTTCTTTACGTGAACTTATGATAATAATTAAATATCAGAGAAGTCAAAGTCTGATCACTGGCCAGACTCTGGAGTACAGAGTATATTATTCACAGAGGGCTCTGGGTCACAAAGCTAATATAATAGGGTGCTGAAATGGAACATTCAGCTGAAATCCTAAGGCAATAGATAACAAAGTGAGTTGTAATTCATATCACCTCTATGGAACTTCTAAAACATGATTAACTAAGAACCAATTAGAATACTCCTAAAACTCTCTCTTTGGATTGAAACTATAAAGAAGAATCAATCAGAAATACTAGAGATTAAAGACACAATGGAAGAGATAAAACAAAATACGGATTCCCTGAATGCTCATGTGGACACCATAGAGGAGCGAATCAACATAATCGAAGATAGACATGTTGAAATGCTCCAGACAGAGGAGAGAGAACTGAGACTAAAAAGAAATGAAGAAAGTCTCTGAGAAATATCTGACTCAATGAGGAAATGCAACATAAGAATTATAGGTATTTCAGAAGGTGAAGAGAAGGAGAATGGAGCAGAAAGCAACGCTCAAAGAAATAAGAGCAGAGAACTTCCCAAATTTAGGGAATGAGAGGGAAACGTGTGGAGGAAGCTTTCAGATCTCCTAGATTTGTCAATGTAAAAAGACCTACTGCAAGGCATATAGTAGTAAAACTGGTAAAAAATGAATGACAAAGAAAGAATACTCAGGGCAGCAAGGCAGAAGAAAATAACCTACAAAGGAACCCCTATCAGACTTTCAGCAGATTTCTCTGCAGAAACCTTACAAGCTGGAAGAGAATGGAAAGACATATTCAAAACTTTAAAAGATAAAAATCTTCAGCCAAGAATACTCTATCCAGCAAAAATATCCTTCAGATATGAGGGAGAAATTAAATCTTTTCCAAACAAAAGCTAAGGGACTTCATTACCATGAGACCCCCCCCCTACAAGAAATCCTCAAGAAGGCGCTCATACCTGGACAAAGAAGAAAAGGGAGAAAGGGGTCACAAAACACAGAGTAAGGAGATAAATAGGTAGACAGAATCAGAATAGGATAGCAAATATTCAATTATAGCATTAGGCTAAAGGGAAGGAAAACAGCAAAAACAAAGACAATCTTGTCACTTTAACCACAAACTCACAACACAAGTTAGAGTAAGATATGAGAATAATAACTTAGGAGGGGAGGAGGAAAGGGATTGAATCAGTTTAGACTAAGGAAATAAGAGGCCAGCAGAAAATCGACTATGTTATGCACGAGATTCTAAAACTCTCTTTCGTTGTATGACTAAGAAGGTTGGGAAAGAGGAATTTTGGTGTGAGTTCTTGGGAGAGTGCTGTGCTACACACTGCCCCTCGTCACCAATGTTTGGTATTGTAAGTCTTTTTGAATTTGGCCATTTTAGTGCATATATAATAGTATATCAATATAGTTTTGTCTTTAAATTTACATAAAGTGAAAAAATCACTCTTTGTAGTGTACAATTCTATGGGTATTGACAAATGCATCATTGTGTATCCACCACCACAGTCAGGATACAGGACAGTTTCACCTCTCTAAGAAATTCCCTCATGCTGCCTTTCTGTAGTTAGTTAATGTCCCCTCCCCCAACACCTGGCAAAAACTGATCTATTCTTCACCTCTATAGTTTTGCTACTTTGACAATGTCATATAAATGAAATACAATATGTAGCCTTTTGAGTCTAGTTTCTTTTATTTAGTGAAATGTAGTTGAGATTCATCAGTATTGTATATAAAATGAATAATTTTAATGGCAAGTGGTATTGCGTTATATGGATGAACCACAATTTGCTTACTCATTCGCTAGTTAAAGGACATTTAGGTTGTTTCCAGTTTTTAGCAATTGTCAGTAAAGCTAATATAAACATTTGTATTAAACATAAGTTTCTATTTCTCAAGGAGTGAGAATGCTAGGTAGCATGGTAAATGCATGTCTAATTTTATAAGAAACTAATAAGCTGTTTTCCAAAGTGACTGAATAATTTCACATTCCCACCAGAATCAGAGAAGAACTCTAGTTGCTCTGCTTCCTACCAGCACTAATCAGTGATTTTGTTTTTGTTTATAATTTTAACCATTCTAATGCATATACAGTGGAATCTTGTTTTGGTTTTGCTTTTCCTAACTCTTAATTACTAATTGTGTTCATTGTGCTTTGATGTGCCTATTTACCATCTGAGTATTTTCTTTAATAAACTATCTATTTAGATCTTTTGCCCATTTCTTTATTGAGTTGTGTTTTTACTGAGTTTTGAGACTTCCTTATATATTCTAGACACAAGTCCTTTGTCCAATATGTGATTTACAAAAGTTTTCTCCTATTGTGTGGCTTGCCTTTTATTTAATTAATGGTGTCTTGCAAAGCCAAAGCTTTGTTTGATTTTGATGAAATCAAATTTATCAGCATCTTCTTGTATGGTTTGTACTTCTGGTGTCATATCTAAGAATTCTTAGCCAAAGTCAAGGTCACAAAGATTTTCTCTTTTGTTTTCTTCTAGAATATTTATAATTTTATGATTCACCTTAGGTCAATGATCACTGTTCAATTAATTTATGTATAAGATGTGATATATGAGGCAGAGTGGATAACCTTGCCTTTAGCCTCATCTTAGGGGGAAAGCATTTAGCTTTACATCATTAAATATGAGGTCAGATGGAGGGTTTTCATCAAAGCTTTTTCAGGTTGAGAAAGTTTCCTTCAATTCTGTTTTCTGAAACTTTAAAAAAAAATCTTGAATGAATGTTTGATTTTTTTCAGTTGTATAACCAGACTTTCAATCTTGGAATAAACCACACTTGGTCATAGTGTATTATCACTTTTAAATATTGCTGGGTTTATTTACTAAAAATTTGTTAAAAGATTTTTGAGTCTATCTTCACAGGGGGTATGTTTTTTCTTTTGATGTCTTTAGTTTTGATATTAAGGTAATATTATCTTCATAAAGTGAATTGGGGAGTTTTCCTCCTCCATCTTCAGAAAGAATTTGTGCAGGTTTGATATTATTTCTTCCTTAAAAGTGTAATAAATATGATCCTGGAGATTTCTGTGTGGGTAATTTTTTAATTATAAATTCAATTTCTTATAATTGAATATATATTAAATATTCAGGTTTTCTATTTCTTCTAAATAAGTTTGTAGATTTGTGTCTTTTAAGGAATTCATGCATTTAATCTAAATTCTTGAGTTAAATGTTAGCTGGTTTTACTTATTATTTGCTGATTAGCCATTCAGTTTTTCTTATGACTTTAGTAATTTCTTCTCTTTCACTTCCGACATTAGTAATTTGTGTTACCATTCTTTTTACTCTTTATCAGTCTGGCTAAGTTCTAGCCATCTTTTAAAAGACTAGCTTTTGGTTTCATTGATTCTCTCCATTGATTGTCCACTTTTAATTTTACTAATTTCCACACATTATGATTTCCATAATTTTATTTGCCTTAGGTTTTATTTGTTTCTCTTTTCTATCTTCTTAAGATGAAGTCTAAAGCATTGATTTAGACCTTTATTCTTTTTCTGGTGGTGTTCCATCATTTTCTGGCTTGTATAGTTTCAGACAAGAAGTCTAAGGAATTCTTATTTCTGTTTCTTTGTATGTAATCTGTATTTTGCCTCTGGCTACTTTTTAGATTTTCTCTTTCTCACTGGTTTTCAGCATTTTGATTACAATGTGCTTTTGAGTGATTTTATTTGTGGTTATCCTGCTCGGAGATTCTAACTTCTTGGATTTGCCATTTTATTGTATGCATCAAATTTGGAAAATAATTAGCCTTAATTTCTTCAAATATTTTTTGCTATACCCTTTATGGGACCCTAGTATCCATATATCAGAAAATTTTATATTGTTCTATATATCACCAAGACTCTGTTTAATTGTTTGTTTGTTATTTGTATTTCTCCCTCTGCTTTAGTTTGGATAGATGTTAAATGAGCTTGCTATGCCTTCAAGCTTCATCTTATTTTTTGTTTTAGTATCTAACCTGCTGTTAATTTCATCCAATTAATATTTCATTTGAGATATTTTGTATTCCTATGTCAAGAATTTTTGTTGGACTAGGGCTATTTTTTTCTATTTTGTATACTTCTCTTCATTGTATTCATGTTTTTGGTTAAATATTTAAGCGTAATTATAATAGGTTGCTATTTTAAAATCTTTGCCTGAGAATTCCATTATCTCTATCATTTCTAGGTCTCTTTCTGATGACTGACTTTTCTCTTAGTTATTCTTTACAATTTTCCTGCTTCTTTAAATATACAGTAATTTTTTTATTGGATACTGGAAATTGTGTTATATTGCTGAAAATCTGGATTTTGTTTTGTTGCTTTAGAAAGTGTGGAGCTTTTTTCTTACAGCAGATGTGTTACTTACAGATCATTTTGTCCAATTGAACCCTGTTTTTAAGCATTAAAGAACAGGTCTCAGAGTGTTTACTCCAGCTCTTTTTCAGCCTATGACTAAGATGTAAGCCTGCTAGAGTCTTTGCTGAATGCTCTGATGATTACGAAGGACTCCCCATTCTTGATAGTTGGAGATCAAATGTCTCCTCACCTTGTTTGAGGTCTAGGAATTGTTCAGCCTGCAAACTCTCCAGTGGTTCTTCCGCCAACTTTTGAGATTTCTCCCTGTGCATGCACAGCCTAGTCTTCAGTTAAGATAAGGAAACACATGCTGATTTCTGTAGCTCTTTGTCTGTGTGGGTTCCTTCTCTTTAGAGCTCTGCACCACTACTCCTAGCCCCCTTGACCTGCCAGAATTCCAATCTCTCTATGCTTAATTCAGTAATGACACTGGGCTCTGGTTTACACCTCCCTGATCATGGGATTTGAAAACTGCCTCCAGATAGAAAGTCATGGAGATCAATGGTGGGGATCACCTGGTTTGCTCCAGGGATCCTGGTTATGTGTTGCCTATTGTCCAATAGCTGAAAAGAGCTGTTTCATATATTTTGTTCTTTTCCATAGCAGTTTATGACAAGAAGGTATGTATGGTCTTTGTTCCTAAATATAACTGGGAGCAGAATTCCAAAGTTATCTTTTTAAAAATATAATATTTTAAAATATTCAAATTTGTCATACTCTTATTTACAACACTCCAATCATTCCTTAAGTTAAAATCCAAATTCCTTGGAAAGCTAACAGACTTTCTAGGCTCTGACTTCTGCTGAAAACTCCAGCCTCACCTCTACCCATTCTCGCTAAATTAATGCTCTCACCTAACCAAACTTTTAGGAATTTTCCTTGAAATGATGGTAGCACAATTATGACAGCATAGCATCCTATATTTACCCCAAATATAGTACTTATCACATTTTATTGAAATTGTTGATTGTACTTTTTTTCCCAGGTAAATTGTAAGTTCTTTGAAAGAACAGTCTTGTTCACTAGTCAGTGATCTTGCATAATATCCATTGAATGCATGAATGGAAAGAAAGAAGGCAGACAGGAAGGAAAGAAACGGTTGGTTGTGAGCTGATTTAAGAACTTTCCTTCAGTGTTGTCTGGTGGACTATGATAAATACGTAACAAAATAATTAAAACCTGGAGCTTTTTATTTACTGGGTTGCTTTTGTTTGCTTCTGAAATCTGCCACAATCATTTCAGTAGATGACTTCCATAATTTCATCTGCCCAAACACCCTCTTCTTCACTGTTCCTTCAAACCTCACTATTTCTGGCTCTCACTCCTTCTGTGCTCTAACGAAACTTCCCAGTATCACATTACCTATTAGATTTGTGGTACATTCTCATGAAAATATTTTGCTTCCAAAGTAATGTTGTAATTAAATTTGTCTTTCTGACCTTCACTCATATTTTTCAGAGGTATTAATGAACTCAGCAACTTTATAAATTAGACCACACATTTTTCTTTTTCTGCTGTCTCTGAAAGTTATAGACAAATTACAATTTGTATGTCAAAGTAGAGCTGCAAAGACTAATGAAGAGCTGTGGTATACAGAAAAATGGCCCCCAAAGCTATCCGTGCCCCAAATCCTGGAATCTATGACTATGTTCCCTTACGTGGTAAAGATACTTTGCAGACGTGACCAAGGTTAAGGACTAGAGATGAGGAGATTATCTCAGATTAGGTAAGTCAACTCAATTTAATCAGACAAGTCCATAAAACTAGAAGAGGAGGACAAAAGAGTGGTTCAGAGAGATGAGACTGGAGAAGAGGGAGTAGAGACTCAAAGTAGGAGAGAGACTTGACTCACCATTTGCTGCCTTGCAAGATGGAGGAAGAGGTCCAGGAGCCGAGGAATGAGGGTGGTCTCTCGAAGCTGGGAATGGCCGTCCACCAAAGAAGTAAGGATGTTAGTATTATAATAGCAGGAAATTTAATTCTCCCAACAGCCTGATTGAGCGAATAATCAAGTCTCTGGAAAGGAATCTCACATTGCCAACATGTCGATTTTAGTCCAGTGAGACCCTATATTAGTTTTATATTGTTTCCGTAACAAATTACCACAAAGTTAGTGGCTTAAAGCAGCACAAATTTATTATCTTACACTTCTGTAGGTCAGAAATCTGGTACTGGTCTCACCAGATTCAAAGCAAAGTTTTGACCTACTGAGTTTCTTTTTTTATGCTCTAGAGGAGACTCAACTTCTTGTTGTCAGCCGAGGACCATTTCTAGTTTCTAGAGGCCACAGTTTTCCTTGGGTGGTGCCTCCACCATCTCCATAGTCAGCAGTGATGATTTATCACATCTCTCTGGCGTTCTCTTCTAACTTTTCTCTTCTACTTTTAGGGACTCAGCAGATTACATTGGGCCCTCCAATAGAATCTCCTTATCTCAAGGTACTTAACATTAATCCCATCTGCAAAGTCCCTTTTGCCATGTAAGCTAAGAGAGGCACAGACTCCTGTGACTAGGACATGGATATCTTTGAGGGACCCATTATTCCAGTTACCATAGACCAGTGCTGGACTTCTGACCTCCAGAACTGAAAGGTAATAAATTTGTATGGTTATAACCAATAAGTTTGTAGTAATCTGTTATGGCAACCATAAAAATCTAACACAAAAACAAATAACATTTTGATTAACATCTATAGAGGACTTTATAGTTCTAAGAGCAAGGATTACATACATATGACCTAATTTAGTTCTTACAGTGAAGAAGCATTTTTATTATCACCATTTATAAATGAGTGAACTAATGCAGCATTTCAATGGTATGTAGATCAGGCATGTAGGTTTTGGAATTAGTTCTGAGTTTCATATCTGTCACTGTGTCCGTTGGCAAGATATTTAACCTCTTTAACCATTAGAGTCTTATTCTATATAATGGAATCTACCTCATACATTTACCTAAGTTAACTGAGGAATTCATAATAAAAGTAGTTAGCATGGTACTTTACACATAATAAGGAATCAACAAAAAATAAATATTATGTTTATGTGTGGTGACATGGTGAATAATGAATAAGATTAATCTTCCTTCTCTAATGAAATGGAAAATTTTCTGGACTTTCTATTATGTTATCTTTCTTTAATTGTATAGTCAAAGAATATGTATAGAGGCCATACTAAACACAGAATAAAATGTATCCTTTTATATCACAGAAATTAAAGTATAAAAGGAAAGATAAATATTTTAAAAATTACTGATAATTAAATAAGTAATATCAAGCTTGTATATGCCACATAACATTAGTGCAGGATTTTCTTGTTAGTTTTGTTTTTTGGAAGTATGTAACATGAAGTTACTGTGCAGAGCAGTGAAAACTCAGTAAGTGTTTCTCTGAGGGGATATTGTTTAGGCAGAGATCTGAAGGATGAAAAGAAGTTCCCTGGGTGAATTGAAGGATAGTGTTTTGGGCAGCAGTAAGATCAGCTATATGAGGAGAAAGAGGCGTAAGGACCTTCTGTCAGCCTACAATTCCCATCAGAAACTCAAAGCTGAAAACCATCTTTGAATGCCATTTTTAGACCAGTGACTTTTCAAGGATAGTTTATATATATATATATATATTTAAGCAAGGATAGAAATTAATCAAGAAGGTTGAATTGTCCTTGGGAATTCAGGCAGAGAGGAAGCGACTCCAACATGAGATCGACCTTCAGTTTCCTCTGCAGATCTACAAGGCAGATGCATTTACTGATCTCCTACAGGGACATGAGAACTGAACTGGTCATTGCTGTTAATGCCTCATGAGTGACTTCCTTATTTTCATTTCTGGTTCCAATTGAATATCATGTTAAGACAAAGGCACCGATTCTTGAATATAGTAACCTCTCACCATGAAAACAGTATTTATCTACACCAACCTCCCTGGCAAGCCTAAACCTGTGCATCATAATACCGACTAATAAGGTTTTCTTTTTTTCTAATCCTGTGATGTATCGCACAGTGTTCTAAGCACTTTACTTGCATTAACCTGCATAATCCTCACAACACTCATAGGAGTCAGGTTCTGTTATTATCCTCATACATCACAGATGAGTAAACTGAAGGTTAGATACCTTGTATAAGATCACATAGCTGGTGAATGGGAGAGCTAGGATTTGAAGCCAGGCAGGCAAGTTTTAGACCCCACGTGCCTAATCACTCCCTATGGTGTAGTGCACAGAAGAGATACTTGCATGATACCAAATATGCTGGTGGATAGCAAGCTGACAGGAAATAATTACAATCATAAAATGTAAATGAAGCATTCCAAGGATATTTTAAAAGTTCAGTTGCAAAGTACCATTTAGTAGTAAACGGCTATGAGACTCTAACAAAATATATTCCCTCGGAGCAGCCTTGAAAAGTGAGATGACTGTTTTTGGGCAAGTGTTCGGGAATTAAAATTATCCTGCAAAGCAGTATGAAATCATTGGCATATCATCTGAGTACGTGCATTCCAAGATCAGTAACTGAGACAGGAGTCCCCTAGAAGAGCTTTGAGAATTACTTAGGAGGTAAAATTGACAGGAAACAGTGACTGATGGATGTATAGACTGAGATAAAATGTACTGTCAAAGTTGATACCAAGGTTTCTGACTTGAGCAACTGGGTGATGATTGAAGTGCTCACTGAGACTTAGAACACAGGAGGAGTTCCAGATATGGTTGGAAAGGTAAGTTTGCTTTTAGTGTGTTGACTTTGAGATGTCTGTGAGGCATACAAGTGGAGATGGCCAGTTGAATACGTGTGTCTAAGACTCAAGATATAGATATGGGCTAAATAGATCCATCAGGGACTTGTCAATATAAAGATAGTAATGAATTGCAAATGAATGAACGAGATCCCCTGAAGGAGTGTGCTCAACGAAAGAAACAGGAGTAATAGGACAGAAACAATATTTGAGGAATGTGAAGATGTGAAAAGTTTTGAAAAAGTGAAAAAAAAATGGCCAGAGAGGTGAGAGGAAAACTAGTGAAGTATAACGGCCTAGAAATCAGGGGAAGAGAGATTTATTTTGTCAGATATATTTCGGAAACATAGTACTTTGTAGAAATCTAATGCTGTGGCTAACAATTTCTCTATGGAATATAAAGTATGTTCATGGCCTTACCAAACCATAAAGCCAAATCTAGATATTGTTTAGTGGCCAATATAGAGCTCTTTCTGTCCAGTTCTTATCAGAAATCAATATGAGAGAGAGATTATAAAGCATAGCTGCACACTGTTTTCCAGATTTCTCTTTGAAGATGTGATAATAGTGTTATCATTGAAAGCTTGTGGAATTTCTTCAGCTCTCTATTTTTTGAGAAGTCCATCTATACCTGGAAGAGATTATGCACAAAGCAAAAACTATTGTATAGATTATAGATAGTACTTACCTTTTTTTCTTCAAAATTGTATTTAAAGTTTTTGTTAGTCTTTATAATCTTGAAAAGAATCTTTGATAACTGTACAGAGGCTGTTCTCACCAGTGCCATCACCTGTCACTTCAGGATGTCAGCAGGATGACACCTCTTTTTAAAGTTCTTTCTCTTCCTCACAACTCTGAAAGAGAAGTGGCAACTTCTTTGAATATAAGTGTTTACTTTAGTTTAGATTCTCTGTGCTCTATCCTTACAGGGCTTTATTAATACATTAATCAATGTATGTATTTATTTGTTCAGTTAACATTTACCAAGTGTATGATGTTTCAGGAATTGTGCTTGAGCTAAAGACACAGAGAAGAACAAAACAGGAACCGTCGCTGCACTCATGGAGAATGGCAAAATCTGTGACAAGAAAAGAGCTGCCATATCACAATGTGTTTCTGTCTCACCAACACTTATAATTGATACCCTGAGAGATAAAAGCATTGCACAATGTTTTTATAACTTATCTAGATTTAGAATGAGTACCTTAGGATAGTACATATCCCCCATAAATATTGTGGTCTTGGCTTTGGTAATAGTCCCCATCCACGCCTTAGCTCCCGACATCCCTTCAGCCTTGGTCTTTCTCCTCTACTTTTGGGACTAAGTTGAGTTACATTGCATGAACTGAATTGTCCTCTGCATTTTAATGTACTATATCCACATTCTCTCTCCTTGTTAGAAGAGTAATGGGAATAGAGGGAAAGCCAGACAAGTGTCTAAAGACAGGATTGGTTTCTTTGGGTTCAAAACTAAAGTAAAGAATTACTATATAAAGCGCAAAAAAGTCCAAAGAGGCAACTGAGCAAATTACAGACAACTAGTGAACTCCAGGGTTTAAATCCTTGGCAAAGCAACCAGAAGTTTCAAATCTGGAATTCAAGTCTAGTAAGATCAGTCTGAGAACAGAGCAAGGATTAGTTCAGGATGGAAACCGAACTATTTGTGTAAGAACAAGAGAATACTCAGAGCTCGCCTTTTGCACTAGCTGATGTATGGTGAATGGAATATATAACAGGCTGACTTAAAGTACCAGGAATCCGGTAGGGAAATTAAGATGTTGACCATGCATTTATGCTTTGTTTTTCCTCAGTGTCTTTATGTTAGTGTTATATTACTGATAGCTAGTGTTGGCAATGTCATCCATTCACTGCCTCTGTAGCTACTGATTTATGCAATGCATACATATTTACCAGTAATTCTGATAGTTGTAAATAAGGACATTGTTCTGTGGTGGGGTTGAAGAGGAATCCCTCAATACGGTTATGTAGGTTGTGCAGTGAAACATTCAATAGATGTGAATGATGCTCTCTCTAGTTGAGTGATGTCCTGGTCCTGATGTTGGTGACATTTTGTCATACGGCTTCTTGTAGTTGCTCTGAATTTTTCAGAGTCTTCCATTTAGCTATTTAGGAGAGAAAAAAAAATACTAGCTTCTTCTTTAAGAAACCTATTGCTTCCCTCTTTTCATTATTCACTTTGTTTCCTGGTATGCATACAAATTAATGTGTTTCTTTCTATCCTCCGTACTTTAAAAGACTGTTCATAGTTTTGTAATGTTTAAATAGCAAAAACGATAACACTTATACTCATACACACTATATTTAATGGTTTATTTAAGAAGTAGACAATAGTTGATTATTCAAACAGGTTATAATGTATGCTTGTTATCAAAAGAAAGCATTTTGGGGGATATAATTTCTTAAAATTATGTCAGAACACAAAAATAGGAATAGTCAAAAATATTTTAATATAGTTAGATCCTAACAAATTTGTTTTTACAAAGTTGTACAATAGTATACCTTTTCACTTGTAATTGGCTTCACTTTGTACAGCCCAACTAGGATATTTAATTCTGATATGATGTATCAATTCTCCTCATATTTAATTTCCATTTAATATTGCCTTTAATTTATAATTCAAGTTTTACTTTAAAAATTCTTGGATGTGAATAAAGATTTTGTCTTCCCTACCTTTTTTTTTTTTCAGGGAGAGATTTGCCCTGAGCTAACATCTGTTGCCAATCTCAATCTTTTTTTTTTTCCCCTCCCTGAAGCCCCGTTACATGGTTGTATTTCCTACTTGTAAGTTATTCTAGTTCTTCTATGTGGGATGCCACCACAGCATGGCTACTGACAGATGGGTGGTGTGATTCTGCGACCAGGAAGTGAACCGTGGCCACCTAAGCAGTGAGCGCTGAACTTTAACCTCCAGGCCATGAGGGCTGGCTCCTCTGTATTTTTCAATAGTTTTCACAGACACGTTTACCTGGATTATCTTTATTGTAAGGGTGAAATTAAGAGCAAAAGAAGGGAACAATGGAAAATCAGTATTATATTTGTGTATTAGAATCAAAGCAGGCCACAAGTTTGAGCTAAGAAAATGATTGTAAAATCAGATTTTAAGAATATGGACTTTGAAGACAACTGTTGCTTTTGTCAGCTTACCTCTGTATACCTGAAATAGCATATCAGCCAACCACCATGTTGGAAGTATAGCTCTCTCCTGTCTACGATGTGTGATCAGCCAAATAAATGGAGAGGTGACTTAATCATATTCTAAACATTCCAGGTTTCCATTAACAAAGTTACAGTTACCTGGAGGGCAGATAGTGTGGCAATTGATATAGACTCAGAGAATCTACAGAAAAAAAAATTGTTTTAATTGAGATGGATTTAGATTTGGAGCACCACAACTAAATTTCATTTTGTTTTATTCAGATAAAATTGAATCTTCTTACTAGATTTCTAACATCTGCATTACAATAGTTTTGGCAACACAGTAAGATGAAAGCAGCAAATAAGACTGGTTTTTGAAAACACATCATTTAATGGAATTGTTTCATTTTCCAATTCTCTTTGGTATGCATTGAAATGTGATTTTTCAAGGCCTGTGCAATGAAGGAGAAGGGTCCCCCTCTTGAAATTCTCATAGGTCCATTCTTCCTTTGCCATATCTCTGATAGTCAATATCCTTCCTGCCCAATGATTCTCTGCTTTCAAATAAATAAAAATTCTATTATTTCAGAAAGTAGTCCCTTTTCCCAAATCTCATTCATTTAGAGACATTCTTTCATCTGTGATTTTCCTTACATTTTTAATCTACTGTTATTTTTAGTCAAATAGAATGTTTTCCTTGGAATATTAACAATTAAAGATAATTTAGTTTGTTTTTATGACCACTTAACTCTTAGTTTGAGTCATAAAGTTTTTTTCTGAGGTTTATTGGGTAGGTTATATATTGTGTATAATGTATCTCTCTTGGAAACATTAATAACTTTGGAAACTGAAATACAGCAATGGTTTAATATATCTTTACGCTCTTCTCAAGCCATCTGACTTGAAACCTTGAGAACAAGTATGAGATTTCCCCAAAAGAAAAGTAACATTTAGTTAGGTTAAGTGTCAAATTGCTAGCTTACGCTGTATAAAAGTCAATATGTACCAAGTCATAATAGTGAATTTCATCTACAGTGCTAGGAGGTTGTTGAACTCAATTACAGAAATGTGCAGAGCTCTATTTGATGTGTGACGAGGTTAGGAGACCACAATCAATTAAAAAGAACACATGTATATCCTGTTCTGGGGAAACTGTTGTTATAGTATCCTTGTTCAGTTTCTGCTTTTTTCTCTGACTTTTCCTCTGAACAGAAGAGAACAAAGGGTTTAATAATTCCCCAGTTTCATGTGGAATTGTTTTGTCTGCAATATCTAATAGGAAGACGTGAGATTGTTGTTTTACTTGAATGAAGCCTCAGGCAGCTACAATTAAACATGCTATAACTTTTATTCTTGTAGCAAAACCGTTTGAAAATGGACAATATTTGGACATTTATGGAATTACAAGGGACCAGGCTGGAGAATATGAATGCAGTGCGGAAAATGATGTGTCATTCCCAGACGTGAAAAAAGTCAAAATTGTCGTAAACTGTAAGTCCCGTCACCTTTTATCAACGTAACTTCAGAGAAAAGAGAAAACATCTGAAAAATTCTGTCTGAAATTTGTGTGGCTGTTTTTTAAGCGGTGGTTTATTGATAAAGACCACCTACTGACAACGAAAATGTGTATATGTTAGAATAGTGTTCAACTGTTTTATGTAACATCAGTTGTCCCAAGTAATCCCACGGAAATTCAGTATGATGTACAGATGGAAATGTTTCCAATAGCATCCTACTCCCTGGCATTCTAAGCTATGGTATCCTTATCTCAAAAGCACTGTAGACACATGATGTTTTCTTCATTCTCATGGGTTTCACCTGGAGTGTATTCCCACTAAATTTAAGTGTGAAGTTCCCAGTCAAACCTGATGGAAATGAAGTGTGCTATTCTGCACTCATAGATGAGATCAGTTGCTGTGATGCTCCTTTTACTTGGTCATTTAACCATATTTAATTTGGAAAATATTGAGAAAATGAAGAAATAATTTTCCCTGAGCGTCGTTATTAAAAAGTTAGTATATTAAGAGAACTGCAGAACCATTAATGACATTATGTTACACCCTTTCTCTAAATGCATCCCAAACACTGATGTAAGATATGTTTTCATTAACATCCTATTTTACATCTTGTGATCTCAATAGCAATGACTGCAGTAGTCTGTACTTTTCAAAAATATCCCTTAGTCTTTCAAAAATTTTCACATTGTTTATCTTATCCAAATAAAATACTTTTGGGATAATAATATTTTACCAAAAGTGTTTATAAGCTACAGCTTCTAATTTTTTTGGTTCCATTTATACATCTTTGTATATATGGCCATTGTTAATAATGCATATGTAGTATTATCCCATAGATCAGAAGAAATTGTTCCAAACAGATCCCCAAATGCTAAAACTAAGCAGTTTTCTCACATTACTATGAATCTTTCAGTTTCACGGCCAAAAAAAAATAACTATCAGAACACTCCTGGCAGTTGAGGGTCTGCCAGGGCAAGTCGCTGCCGTCCACTAACATTTATCAGTGACTAATTTATACATCTGGGGTTGAACTATCTATGAGACTGAGCAGATGTGCAGAGTACCAGATCAGGAGGCAGTTTCTGGAGCAGAGTTTCTCATATAGTGTTTTGGATATAAACTTCAGCAGATTCACCCACGAAGCTTATTGAAAATGGGAGATTTCTGTGCTGCACGTCAGCCCTATTGAATCAAAATCCTTGAGGTATATGGCCTAGAAATATGCATTTTTGGTAAGTTTTCATTGATTCTCAGGACTCCTGATGCAGATGGTTCTGCTCATCCTTTGGAACTCTCTGAAATAAGCAAGTAAAAATTCCTGCTCATTTCATCATGAACCATCCGTATCTCAACATGAGTCTCCTGATTTTATTGTTGAGGGGCTTGGTAAGGGAGATGAAAAATCGGACAACTAAACAAGTGATTTTTTTAGCAGTGAGCACTAAGAAATGAAAAGGCAGTCAAACTGTCAATGAGCAAGGTGCCCAGCCTGGCAATGCTGCCCACTCTCAAACCCCAGACCCAGCAGCCCTAAGATGATGTCTCTGATGGGGTAGGCTTGAAAACTCAGCTGCTGTATGGATTCTCAGGAGCTCATACTCCACGTATAATCCACCCTTCCCTTTGTATTCACACACTCTTTTTTATCCTTTTTATCCCTCTGCCTTTAGTTCATTGTCATATTATTCAATCAGGTTCTATTTTTTCCTGGACAAGTGGGAGGGACCTTAGACTGAGAAAGGCCAAATAGGGAGGAAGCAACTTGGAGAGAAACTGAATTGGAAGAAAATTTAGATGACCAACCAAATGAGTCATCATCCGCAGGATCTGGATGGAGAAGAGAATCCATATATAAAGCAGAAAGACAGAAACTAGAGAAACAAGACGTCAAGAACTGTGAAGGATCTGCCACTTTCATGGATGCTGGCAGAAGACAGAGACAAAGGGCAGTATATTAGTCATAGCAAGAGCAGTAGCCAGAGTATTGTCATTTTCCTGCATCAGTTCCCCAAGCCCCAATTACTGCAGGGTGATACGAGGAGGGCTAAGTGACATCTACACACACAGTGCATTTATGTCATAACTGAGGCTCCCTGAGCTTAAGAAACTCAATTTTTTTAATAATGGCAGCAAGCAAACTTGCCCTTGGCTGCAAGGGGAGAAATTATCTTTATTATTCTGGACTGTAAACAAACTTGCCCTTTGCTCCATAGGGAGAACCACTTCTTCTGTCTTCCAAGACTGTTCGCTATACAAACATTTTTCAAAAAGATGGTGAGAAACAAAAGCTGTCAGTGCCTCTGCTCGCAAAGATATGCAGAAACACAACAGACCCATGGAGAACTGTCTTCCAACACAGGATGGGAGCAGGGAAGTTTGAAGCACAGCTTAGAGACATCCCATCAGCTGAGAAGGGGGCTTCAGGGCCTTTTGTAGGGTGTCAGACATCTAAGAATAAGTAGGAAGGAAGACTTTGTTACTAACTTTAACTTAAGAAGGGAAATAGGAAGGAAAAAGGGGAAAGTAAAAAAAAAAAAATGGAGGTACTTTTAAAATCATAACACAGACTATCTTTTTTGAGAACTAATTTCAAAGTACAGTCATAAGTGAAAATATTGGTTTCAACACAATATTAACATAGCTCACATTTAAAAGATGGACCTAGGAGGATTTTTGCAGTTATTTTAAAAAATGATTTTGTTTTCTACTCCTCCCCAAATTATACCTTTGATATTTTCTATTTTCTTAAATGTTCTGTGAAGAATTACGTTTAATACTGATTGAAGAATCACATTCACGTCTTTTGAATCAGTATTTTATGTAAAAGATGAGTTTTGCTCAGACTTCTGGTCAAGACGTAAATTCTGCCTTAGGCCGGAATAGTTATGTCACACATATACCAGTGAAATCTAAGCTGTTTAGGTATGTGAGTGTGAGTATGTGTGTATATGTTCCTGGTTATGAGGAAGTGTGGAAAGTGTTAATTTTGTGAATTTGGCCCTTTAAAACTCAAAAATTGAGCACTCTCTATAGATTTTACTGGGCTGATTTCCCAAAGGAAATTAGCCAAAGCTTACTGAACAAACTTTAGTTTGTCAAATCCCCAAATTGAGTACAATGGTCCATGTCATTGGCATGGAACCGCACATCCCCTGAGGACCAGAAGATTCCCTGAAGATAGAATCGTGCCAGGTTCAAGGCGGCCTTTCTTTTCATTGTTATTAATCAATAGTGATGGTGCATATAGAATTGCAGTAACTTTATGAGTTATAATTTCAAGAGAAACTGTCCCATTTCCCAAATGGGGTTCAAGATGAAATGTGATAAATTTTCATAAGCTCTGGTAGATTCAGTTATACAGTAAGTCAACTTGAGGAGACTTAGGTTCCCCATCAGTTAGAAATGTTTAATGTTTTAATATTCATCTACCACATCACCATATTCACTATATAAATATATATATATGTATAAAATACATACCATACATAACATCATATTTGACACATGCTTTGTACTTACAGCACTTTGTTGTGGATTTCTATTCAATTTTATTCATCAGCAGTTTAGTGAAATGATTGGTATAATTGACTTATTTTATATAGTTTGGGCTAGTTGGTTGAATAAATCAGTTTATTTGAGTTATTTACAGGAAGTTTTGCTACAGGTAGGAAGAAATTTGTAGGCTAGTTAGATTCTATGCGAGGGCTTCTTTCTTAGTAGGGAGATTTTGTAGGTGATTATTCTTGTCTTTATCTGTACTTACTTTTATTATTTTATATATATATATAAATTTCTTTATATAAGTATACACACATACCTACCCTCATATATAAATATATATATATTTCTTGTCAAATTGAAAAACAAACTAAAATAATTAAAAGGAATCATGACAGTTATCATAACCAAAACTTGAGAAATTAATACACATACATAAACGTAACAAGAGAGAAAAAAATTTGAGGCCAGTTGATTAGGTAAGCCAGAGGGAGCCAGTGGATTAGAGTTGGACAGATTCTCTGTTTTTTTTGCATTTGTATTCCATCCATAGAAGTGGCCTAGAGGATACCAGTCTCATAATTTTTATAGTTAATTAGAAAATGGAAGAATGAATGAGTTCCAGACAGCCCATGGGTTCAACTGAATTGAGAAAAACAGGAACCCATGAAGGTCTCATTAGGAAAGGAGAAACCAGAGTCTAGAAAATCAGCAAAGTTGACTCACTGAAAGAAAAATCTAGAATCTGGAAAATTTAGAAAGTATCATAGGCTAAGCAAGTAATGTAGATGTCTATAGGGAGGTAGAACCCAGAATCAGCTGAGCCTGCAAGACCTAGCCCTTCAAAATGAACCCTGCCAGTAAAAGGCAGGGGGTTCTCAGAGCTGATGACAGAGGCTGTCTGCTCTCCACCGATTTATATGTATTCTTCCAGTGAGGAGTAACTGTTTTGGAAACGTAGGCCTTATAGTCAGATATAACTTATTTGAACTGCTGTTGTGTAATTTACTGGGCTTTGAGACCTTGGGGAACCACTTTACCTCTCTGAGTCCAATTCTGTAAATTTAGGGCAATAATGCATAATTTTCAGGATTTCGGTAAGGATTAAATGAGATGATACATATAGCATCTATGATAGTGCCTGGCTCACTGTAGGTAACTGAAAAAAATCTCTCTCTCCCAGGACAATAAGTAAATGGTATGTTGACTAATGTACTTCCAATACCATATTTTTAACCAATTATTTCAGGTGGATTCAATACAGATAACCTGACATTTATATAGTGCTTCAAGCCAGAGATTGGAAGCACTAATTCTATTTATTTTAAAGATAAGAAAATTGAGGTTCAAAGAGATTAAAACAATTAATAGTGTTCTTGATTTTCAAGAACAAAACAGACGTGAATAAAGGAAGTTATGAATTAACCAGATAAAATATAGAGTCAACTAGATTAAGGTAAAAAAATGTGTAGACATTATTTCCATTTTCAGTCATGACAGTCAGATTGATTGATTTATATATTTTGCACACAAAATTTCCAGTAAAATAGAATTGAGTAATTCTTCCTGTAGTCAAACAGTAAAGATGTTTTTGGATGCACCATGAACTAAGTTTTTATCCAATAAATCATAAGCATATATTTGTGCGTTATTTTGCATCTGATACATATTCATTTATGCAAATATGTACTTTATCTTCCAAAATAACTAGCTCCAAACGTGCGGAATAGAATGTACCAATTAGTATAACTTAGTACAATTGTATCAAAGCCTGGAATGAGGAGCCACTGGGGAGAGGGAGGAGGGGAAGGATTCCAGGGAAATGACCAGTTTTCTTAGGTTATTCATAAAGTTTTCTCCAAAACCTTGAGCGAGGTAGGCAGACATTTCAGACTTAATACAAGAAGAAATTGCAGATGACATGTATGTAGCACCTTAAATAAGGAGAAAATCCTAGTATTCAGAGGTGGAATGGAGCAAAGATACTATCATGGAACCAGAAGATAAATGAGTGTTAATGTGAATTCATAATTATCACCTTAGCTTTTATTTCTGGCTCCATTTTATGCCTCTACCTTTCTTTTCCATTTACCTCATCTTTCACAACTGCTTATAATTTAGGCTACTCTCCTTTATTTTGTATTTCCTTATAAGATAATTAACACTTATTTGGAACAAGGCATAAACAACACATATTGTCTTCTAAATAAAGTACTTTTTTGTATGCCATGTCTAGAGTAATAATGAAGCACTTCAGTAAATCTACAGTGATATGTATTTACCTCTTTACTTACTGCTTACCATGAGACTATCAAGGTCTTGGGGCCTGGAATACTGTCTTCAAGAATTTCACCATCTAGGAAACGAAAAAGACAAAGAAACACACAGTTATAGTACAGTGTGGCAAGTGCTTTGATAAACCAATCATAAGGTGCTATGAGGCACCAAACACAGCCTTGGGGTATTATGGAAGGCTTCTAAGAGACCTTGACCCTGAGGATATCTGAAGGACAAAAGTGAATTTGACAGATTTTTTTTTGAAAAAAGGAAAGAGCGGTCTCTCAAACAGAAGCATCAGCCTTTGCTTAGTCCCATAGGAGTCGGGGGACAAGGCACTGCTTGATCTGTCCAGCTGCAGTCAGCTGGAGGAGACCAGAAAGGGAAACAGGAAGGAGGGTGGGTAAACGGAGGAAGGTGGGGCCAGAGTCTAAGGGAGATCATGAATTTTCATAGGCAGACATGAATCTAGCATTTCACAATCAAAGAAGAATAACTTTGAGATGATAGAACTATTCAGAGATACGTCTGAATATTAAAGAAATGTATTTAAATATTTTTATTTCCTATATCCATGGAGTACACGTTGGAGATTTCTGTTTTGTCAAGGCAAGGGCAAAGGAAAGGATTAAAATGATCATATTGGGAACAACAACTCCAGCTAAAAGAGTTATGAGGAACTAAGAAATTTGAAGGAAAATCCCAACAGCTATTGAACATTGAATATTAGAAACATATAGATAATCACCCAGAAAACATTTCTAAGTAAAACATTTCCCTTCAATACAACAGCAAAGAATCTAAGAATTAAATGTTTTCATTTCACCTTGGGACTTTCATAGTATAAAAAGTTCAGATTTAATTCTATGGTTTATGTAATACCTCAGTTGAAGTAGAACTGTGTTATTAAACAAGCAGTTAAGGAATACATGATTTCTTCTATTGAGGGAGTCATACTCGGTCCTTTGTTTTAAAGCTTAGCATACACTTCAATTAATAACTAGTGTGCCAAGACTATTTCTACTCAACGTCTGCTGCCCAATTTAACTTAAATGTATTCTCCCACACTTTTATCTAGGTTTTGGGAGGAGTTTTGGTGTTAACGGTCTACGAGTGGTCCTTTATCCTTTTGTTCATGGAAAATCAGAATGCATCTGTAGTCACCAAATGTACATATATTTATTCCTCTTTTTTTCTGAAAGTGAAAGATGAAAAAATTTCCTTGCTTTCATACATGAGCAATACTTTTTGCTAGATGAGAGTCTGTTTATTTTGTTGTGTTTATAGTTCTTTCTAGGTTGACATTTATCATTTCAGAAAAAAAGATAGAAAGTAATAGGTATAATAGAGTTTGACCATCAGCTAGCAGTAAGAAAGCAATTTCTAACAGGGTGGAAATGCTCTAGGTTGAAAATGATTCCATGCCAAACGGAAGAAAAGTGGCGGTCAGGAAACAAAGAACAAATAAATCTGTCCCCCACTTGTCTGTGTGCTTCTCTGCTGGTGTTCTCTGGATTCATGCTCGTAAGAGGCTGAAGGATCAAATGCTGAAAACTGCAGGCTGACTTCCTCTGAACATATTCCTCAAACTGATCTTGAAAGTTCAAACCTTTCGCAAACATGCATATTCAATGTCCAACTTTATCAGCATATTCACAGTAAGCAGGTATACCAAGAAAAATAATTTGTGGATTTGAATTATTTTTAACTGAACACTTAAGAGCCATTCATAGAATGGGAGCAACACTGAATTAACCTTCTTGGGTCTTTTCCATATCATCATGATTAAACTTCAAAGGAATTGTCAGTATTTTTATCTATGCTATTGCACATATATGTGTGTTTTGTATACATGCATGTGTGGGTGTGTGTGTGAAAGAAGTGAATGTGGAGCAATTAGGGGAAAACTGCAATAGAAATACTATAAATAAAGGCAGGATGTAGAAGAGTTGTGGGAGATAAGTTTGGAACAAAAGGGACCCAATGTGGGGAAGCTTCTTTTGTACTTTCGAACTTACTTCGCCTGTCCTCGCTCGCGCCTTCCTTTATCTTTGTATTCATTCTTTCATTCTCTCTTTCTTGCTCATCATCATTAGTACATTACTACTCTTTTCTCATCATCTTTTTTGTTGTTTCCTCCCTTCCCCTTCCTCTTATTTCTACACACATGTGTAAATACTAAACCAATTTTTGAAAGACATATAATGAGAGTTAACAATGAATTTTATTGTTAACTTGGAAAATTTTTGAATAGACAGATTCCTTGTTAACTGTAACCACTCCCCATATATAGAGTTATTAAGTCTATATTATGTTTACTAATAAATGGTAAATTTTTTTGAAAATTTACTAGGTGATTATAGTAAACATGCATATTTGGAGATTACAAGATAATGAGTGTGATAGAGAAAAGCAGAAGATGTGTATTCTATTTTTAATTCAGCTACTGAACTAATTAGACAACTTTGGACAAAGAACTTAAACTTCTAGGTATTAATTCCTCCATTCATAAAATAAGGGAATCATCTCCGTGGACCGCCTAATTCTGAGATTCTGATGTGTTTCTCTGATCCATGTATCTAAGATTTTTAGGGACTGCAAGGATTCAACTCCCAGCAGGCAGGAAGCAAAGGTTTAAAGCAACTGTCTGGTTTCAGTGTCAAATGATTCTAGATACTCTCACTCTTTTGCCTTGTGAATTCTTTGAGAAGTTTTTAAGGATGATAATTTTGTTCTCTCATGGATTGTTGACAAATTTGAGTAAAGTTTTTTGTTTTTTCTTTAAAAGTATAACTTCATGGAAAGAATAAGTACAACAATGGAGCAATAAGTTTCAGAGAATTTGAAAGTAGGGATGCTGTCTATGCAGTGGAGTGTGACAGAGGGTAACAAAACAGGATTTGGAATCAGATAAACATGATGTCTAACCCAAACTCAGTCACTTATTAACTATGGAGTATTGGGGAAGAAAGCCTCTCAGGGGCTCGGTTTCCTTACTTAAAAAACTGGAGCTAACTATACCCACCATGAAGATTTCTTCTGAGGATTAAGTGTCACATTATACGTACAACGGAGTGACTAGCACAAGGCAAACGACTGTCCATACCATATGTATGCGCACACAGCATTCACCACGTGACCCTGTTTGTTTATATGCCATCTTCCTCTGTAGTCTGTGAGCTCTTTGAAGAGGGAGGCCCCTCTGCCTCCCCTTCGTGCTTCAGGCCATGTGCACCATGGTCATGAGGACAGGCTGTGGAGCTGGTCACCCTGGCTTTGTATCTGGCTTTGCTGTTTACCACTATGTGAACTTGGTCAAATTACTGAGCTTTGTGTGTGTCAGTTTCTTCAACTACTCAGTGCGGGGTATGAGAATTAACTCAGTTAACACATAAAAAGGCTTAGTGTGCATTATTATTACTCCAAATACCTAGCACAGTGTATGGTAATAAATGTCTACTGGTTGAATAAATAAATAAATGTAAAATAAGTGCTCTTGGAATTTGACAGTTGGTGATGATTGTAAAATCACCCAAATTCCTTCATCTTATGAAAGTTTGCATTCAGGTTCAGATAGCTTTGGAAATTAGATCATAGAGTTCACAGAAGTACTCGGAATGGAATCCTGAAATCTTGATTCTAGGTCTGAGGCTATTTCATTATACCAGCCTGCCTCTGTGTAAATCAAAAATAGAATTTAATTATTTTCCGTAAACTGTGTAAACTCCAGAGACTTTTAGGAAGATAGTGTGGTCTGAAGGGTAAGGAGACAGGATCACTGTGTGTAATGAGGGGAAGATTTGAGTAACCAGAATATGCACAGGTGCTAGCTGTCAGAATGGCTGACACTGAAATTAAGTGAAGAATCAAGAAAATTAGAATTCGCAGTGAATAGATAAAACAACCACGATAAATAATCCTTGGGAATGATGCTCACTCAAAATAGGTTTGTTCACATGTTGTCTGAAATAAGAGCTTTTGTTTAAGAGGGAACATATGAAGTCTCAGCATCATGTGGCCGCTGCTACTCAGTAAACTTAACAGCAGTGCAAAAAACCAAACAAATAAAAACAAAACCAAAGACCAAAAAATGCCTGCTGGGCTGGGGGCATTGAACAGTTATGGTTTTCATAGATACAATGAATGATGGTAAGATACTATTTAGAATGCTCTGTGTGTGTTCTGTGTTTAAGATTTACTACTCTGCTCTTATTGCCATGAGGTCATAGTTCATTCAGTTTGTCATATCTTATGGCCACTCCCCAGTTGTTTCAGAGTTCGAGTTAGGAATTTGGATAAAATTTCCAAGATTTAAATAATATAATGAGATGCATTAGCTTACTGCATATTAAATTTTTTTCTGCAATAAATCATACTTTGACCTAGTCTAAGCAAATCAGTGTTCTGTAGCCTAGCACAGATGTTGAGAGTGTTCCCGCATTTAGTGCCACCAGCTAGAGCACATTTACATGACAGGATGGAGGAGGTGTGTCAGTAATTTGCTGAAGTTCACACATGCTACATTTGCTAATGCTGTCTCACACTTGTGAGCGTATTCATTTGGCAGACCCTTCTGTTTTTCTCTGGGGACGTCAAAAGGACTTTGAAGCTCAGTGCAATTCACGTGCAGATCCAGTCTTTGCTAAAGCCTCTTGTGAGCTGTCCCGCACAGCCCAACAGGCAATAGATGAATCTGATAATGTGTGAATTCTTTAGGAGTCAAGTTGTATAACTCCGACGGAGTCCAGAATCCTGATAGAATTTTCTAGATAATTCAATGTGGTAGAGATTCAAGTTGTTTCTCAAAATCTATCTTTATCTCTTTCTTGCCCCCACTGCTGGGACTACAGTTTCTAGCCCGTTTAGGGGTTAGTTTTGGCCCTGTGACTGAGTTCCAGTGAACGAAAGGTGAGCAGAAATGACGTCGGCCACTTCCAGGCTTGGCCTATAAAAACTTCCCATGCACACTTCTAGTTTGTTTCCCTTCTGGCTAACTGGGTTAGTAATCTCCAGGGTGACCTTGAAAGCTAAATGTTGAAGAGAACAAAGCTACCATTATCTGGAGCCCTGAGTGATTGTACCGTGAATAATCCTACCCCCCAACCTAATCTCACTCCTAACCTTTCACTGATCTGGAACATAATAGACTAGTAGGTTAGCGAGAACTAACCTTGTTTTTCATTGACTCATTGCATGTTCAGATCTGTTTGCTACCATCGCTTAGCCTCTCCTGACTAATACAATATGGCTCAAATCCTCTGTGTAGAGTAAAAATTTTTATCTCGTATCTTTCTTTAAAAATCTAGTCCAGAAGCAATGATGAAAATTTCCTGAGAAGAATAAGGAGATAATGGATCTCTCTTTCCTCCAAGGTGAAGAATAGCCTACTGGATTTATATTTGCAAATTTTGTCAACCATGGTGAAAAAAACTAATCTATGAATATCATGCCTTTGAGGTTCCATATGATTTTGCTCAAAAATCAAATTGGATTCAAAATTGCATCTGGTCATCAACCTCTGACATAAACTTTCCTGACAAAATATGACTTGAAGACAGAAAAAGGAACAGTGATTGCAAAACCTCCAAAACCTACAACTGACCCAAAGCCAGTATTCGGAAGAAATTTCCACAAAGTGAAAGGCTAAGGGAGTTAGAATACAACAAAAACACAATGTTATACCTACCTTAGCCTCATGGAAGAAACAGCCTTGCCTTCCTGAAAGAAAATGGAGAACTTTATTTCTCTCTCTGAGCTTCTGTTTATTGGCTCAGAAACTTCCAGACTGTACCAAAGACAAAGCTGCACAATCTCCCCTCTGTTTGCAGCTTTTGAAGGCAGTCAAAGAATTATTCCCTTCCTTTCACTCTGCCCTCCTTTATCCACTGGTCCATTGTGTTTCATGGGGTATGTTTTCACAATTTAAAACTTCATATATGGGAAGAAAAATATCAGAAGAGTACTGGAACAAGACCGTGTTGGGGATTGTAGCTTTCCATTGGTTCCAAGCATTAGAGAGTCAGGGCCGAGCAGTAGGAGAGCAACTCAAGTGGAGCCTGTCAATTGTATGAATACATTCTGCTAGACACGGGAAAGGGGAGATGACTGCGACCATGAACATGCTCTGCCCTTTGGCCTCAGAAATGCATCCAGGCAGCAATCAGGAGACAGTGAGTGGGGTATTTACAAACTACATACCTACGTGCTGAGAAGCATCAGGTCAAATCAGAACTCCACACAGTAAGAGATAAAGGAGTAGAGGGATCTAAGCAAACATGAAAAATATACACTAGAACAAGAAAAAAAGAGCACCTTTAAAGAAAACTTGAAGATGAATATATTATTTAAAGATTAGCTATGACAAAAGGGAGGAAATGTTAGAAAACTTTTTAAATATACTTAATATGAAACAAAAAGACATTTCCTCCACCAAAGTGATATTGCAAAACCATGAAGAGAGAATAGGCTGAGATAAAGGGACAGAAGGAAAAACAATGAGGTGCATTATAAAGATGAGCAGTTGTGACTCAAAGAAAGCTGGTGACCTGTTACTTCCTTCCATCAACCATACTGGATGTGTAGAAAAGCCTCTCCCAGTATAAAAACTCCTAAAATTGCTAGAAGCTACATAGAACATGAAAGTATGTCTGTTACAGCATGGCTAAGCTTGTGGCAATATAAGAAAAACAAATTGGAAGCTTAAAACTACCAAAAACTGCTATTCCTTTGGGCAAGGGGCCCTGATCAGCTATTCCCTGGAAGTGTGGAATCTGGTTTTAACTTGACAGTCTTGGGAGGCTGTAGACAAAAGCTGGGCCCCTTTTGGTATGGGATTTCACATTATTGACACTCCCTTGTCATAAAGATGGGGCAAGGAAAGGGTGACACACTCAGGGGTGAAACACAACACAAACAAAAGCTCATCCTGCTATGCCTATCCCCATCTTGCTGCAGGGTGATGGGGCAAGGGAGGAGGTTAAAGGAAAGAAAACTATTCTCTGAGATTCTCGATCACAAGTTCACTTATATAGATTCGGTGCTGGATTAACACTCCCTGTAGAGAAACACCAGGGAGAAAATTTAAAGTGGTTCCAGGGTGACTGGCTGCTTGGATGCCTGGCAGAAGTAAAAACAGTATTCTCTGTAGAAAACATTTTCAACACAGGCCTCAAGAATTTTCCATAAGTGGTGTTCAAGAAACACGTGTTCTGAATCAAAAATATAGTGCACAAAAGAGAAGGCAAGCCACCAGCGGAAAAACAAACAAACTGCAAAATAGTATAGAAATATTGGAAATACCCTGAATGAATATGAACAACATGTTAATCTGTTTAAAGAAATAAAAAAGGAGCTACAGTATGATGAAAGAATATGATACTATCCTAATTGATCAAATAATTTGTGTGTGTGTGTGTGTGTGTGAGGAAGACGGTCCCTGAGCTAACATCTGTGCCAGTCTTCCTCTACTTCGTGTATGGGATGCCATCACAGCATGGCTTGATGAGCAATGTATAGGTCCATGCCTGGGATCCGAACCTGTGAACCGCCAAAGTGGAGCATGCAAACTTAACCACTAGGCCACCAGGCTGGCCCTGATGATCAAACAAGTTTTTTAGAAATCTCTTACCAAGCTAGAAATACAGTTGGTCCTCCTTATCTGCAAGCTCTGCATCTGCAGATTCCACCAACCGTGGATCAAAAGGCCTATGATGGTTGTGTCTGTACTGAACATGTACAGACTTTTCTTCCTGTCATTATTCCCTAATCAAGGCAGTATGTCAACTACTAACATAGGATTTACATATTAAGTATTAGAAATAGTCTAGAGATTATTTAAAGTATACAGGAGAATGTGTGTAGGTTGTATGCAAGCACTATGTTGCTTTATATAAGGGACTTGAACATCCACAGATTTTAGCCTCTGCATGGGTCTTGGAACCGATCCCCTGTGGAAACCAAGGGACGACTGTATATTTAGCTGACAAAGGGGATCTATAAAAAGATACAGCAAATGCCATACACGTGGATGAAAAGTAAATACATTTCCTTTAAAATCAGCTAAGACAAAGATGATCTCTTTCATTACTTTTCCTAACCAGGCCAGGACAATAAAACCAGGAAAAATTAGAGATAAATGTATTTGAAAAGCACAATTAAAACTGCCATTATTCCAAGATGATGTGATTGCCTATATATGAAATCCAGAAGGATTGACAGATAAATTAATAGAATAAATAAGATTTTATTATGATTAACAGCTATAAAACCAATATATCAAATTAAATTATATTACTATAAACCACCAGAAAGAGCAAGTCCAATCAAGAAAAATAATATTACTTAGACTATCAACAAAACATAAACATATTGAGGATAAATCTAACAAAATGTGCATATAAAGTTATTTAAATACAGTAAAGAAGATCTAATTAAATGGAGACATATAACATACTCAGTGATATTTTAGAAATGTTTTTACCCTCAAAACAAAATATAGATTCATTAGAATTCAAATTCAAATTCAGTTTTTTGTGAAACATAACAAACTAATTCTAAAATTTATATTGATAATATAAGAAATTTCTAACAAAAAAAATCAGATGGGCAATATACCCTACCAGATATAAAAGTGTGTTATCACTCTACGGCAATTAAAAATGTGATATCAGTGCAATAGACAACTATATGACTAGAGCACAACAGAGAGCTCCCAAATAGATCCATGCATATGCAGAATTCTAATATATGAAAAGAAGATATTGCAGATCAGTAGGGAAAAAATAAACCATTAAAACAAATGGTTTGGGAGCAATTAGTTTTCATAAATAGAAAACAAAAGGAAATGAAACTCTACCTCACAACACAAGCAAAATCATTTACAGATAAACTGAGAATGTAATTGTGAAAGGCAAGTATTAAAAACTTCTAAAAGACAACATAGGAGACCATCTTTCTGACCCTTTGGAAGGGAAAGTTTCCTTAAATTAACTAAATAAGAAAATTAGAACTATGAAAACAGTGACATATATTATACCACATTAAAATTAACAACTTCTTTTATGAAAGAGAGCAAAAAGAAAAGCCACAAATTGGGAAAGGTATTGAAATACATAAAGCCAACAAAGATTAAATATACAGAAAATATAAAGAACATCAATTGAAAGGGATCATGAAATCTCATAATATATGAAAAAAATACATGTTAGAAATTTCACAGCAGAGAAAGTCTAATAGATCATGAACACAGGAAAAGATGTCTAATCCCATTTGTTATTAAGGAAATAGAAATTAAAACATAATCACTGTCTTTCACATGAACAGATTAACAACTTAAATGTCTTAAAATATCATATTTTTATGGGAATGTAGTACAAAAAGAACCCTCACATACTGTTGAGGACAATGCAAATTGAAACAATTACTTAGAAAAGCAATTTTATATCACCTAATAAAGTTGAACATGTGCATACCCTACACCCTGGCAATTTCTCTCTGATATATTCCCTGTGTATGTATGCACAGGCACCAGGGACATGCACAAGAATATTCACGAAGACATTCCAAATGTTCGTCAACACTAAATTGGGTATATGATAGACTTTTCTAGAGAAACTGAAATTAATATATAATATCTACATGAATCAGTCTGGATGAATCTCAAAAACATAATATAAGCTAAAGAAAAAGTATACAGAAAAATAAATGTAACATGAGATTGTTGATATAAGTTCAAAAATAAGCCAAACAAAACAATATATTATTTAGTGATGACTGAATAAGGGATAAAACTAAGAAGGAATGCTTCCAAAATATAGATGAAAATGACAAAGAAATGGAAACTCTGCAAGAGAAGATGAATGATTTGGAGAATCATGAACTCATATTTAACTTAACAGTTATGAGTGTTTCTAGAAAGAAACAAGAACAGCTAAAGAAGCAATATTCAAAGAAATAATTGAAGAAAACTTTTAAGAACTTAAAAAGGTCCTGGGGCCAGCCCCCTGGCCGAGCAGTTAAGTTCAAGCATTCTGCTTTGGCGGTCCAGGTTTTCACCAGTCTGGATCCTGGGCATGGACATGGCACCACTCATCAGGCCATGCTGAGGCGGCATCCCACATGTCACAACTAGAAGGACCCACAGCTAGAATATACAACTATGTAGTGGGGGGCTTTGGGGAGAAGAAGAAAAAAAAAAAGATTGGCAACAGATGTTAGCTCAGGTGCCAATCTTTAAAAAGAAAAAAGAACTTAAAAAAGTCCTGAGTATACATGTCAGTATAGCTCACATACCTAGATATATCCTGTTAAATTTTTTTCAATCATATATATAACTGAAATATAAAATAGTTCAGTCTTTAAAAAAATTGTTCCTATAAAGAAGGTAAAGGAAAATCACACTTTCCTCAGATTTCTCCTCTACTGTACAAAATAACAACTGGTAATAGAAACATGCTCATAGAATTTAGAGAAACATATATTGTGATGTAAGAACCAACCATTAATGTGTGATAACAACAGGAAAGTATTATTGCTATGCAATATCTCAGCAAATATACTTTTCACAGGCCTGCCTAGCCTACAACTGATAGATTAACATTAGCAGCTTAATAATGGAATTACAATAAGATCAAAGTACTGACAATAGTCCTTAGACACCAGCTAAGTTCAGATGTAATTCCAAATAACTGATGTAAACAAGACTTCATAAAATCCTTCAAAAACATTTTACATTCAAGTCTACATATTACAAAATATAGGAATTGAATACAAAAAGCCTAAGTCAGAATATGTTCTTTAAACAAGAATTGACAGAGACATTGAGGAGAATGGAGAGTGGAGAGCAGAGTGGTTAGAGAGGCAGGAGGAAACACACAGGGAGGCAATGAAAACATGCTAAATGTTATCTTTCATTTGTTAGAGAAAATGGCATCATTTAATTGTTGAATAGTAATAATCCAAGAAACATGTTAAGTAATATTGTTAAGTGCTAAAAGTAAACACCAGTAAAATTACATTCAGGAAACATGAATGCAAATCTTTTCAGCATGGAGCAAAATGGGAAGGGAACTCCATGAAGCATAAAAATTTGAACTTACACACAAAAAGGAGAAAAGCAAATGAAAGCATTAGTTATAATAACTACTGTGGTTAATTGTCCTATTGAAAGAAAAATAACATTGGGTTTGTATTTTAAAGCAGAAGTGTTTATTGTATGTTAATATAGTAAACATGATATATTGCTTACATAAGGCAAATCTAAAGCAAAATAATGTAAAAAAAATTTAATTTAAAGAATAGATAAAGATTTGTTAAAGCAATTCAATGAAAAGAGGAGTAAAGATAATTTTAAAATATTAATTTTGAAGGAGCACAGTATGTAGCTTTCCTCATGAGTTTGGAACCAACTATGAGACTGATTCAAGAGGTTGACAAATGGAAAGCCTAGCCCTATCACCTACAGCACAGACAAGAATCCATGCATGAGTCCTTTAGACCATGGCTAATTCCTTCTTGCAACTGGACATTCAGATAACTCGCTCTTCTTCCATGAGAATGGAAAGACAAGCCAAGAGTATTATTGGAGCAAAAAACCCTCCACATAGAATTATGAAGCCAGAGAAATGGAAGTTCCTCCTTTAACAATCCATACTAGTAAAGAATATTTATAGGTCAAGTAATATGTAATACACACATTAGCATATTTATGTATGTGCGTATACAAATATGTATGTGTGTGTATGTGAGCATATGTATATATGTATGTATATACATATCTATATCAAGTGTTCTTAGAAAAAAGACATAGGAAATATTTACAACTTTACAAATACTTGGAGAAAGTTTTATTTAAAAGCACTCATTCTTTGCCAGATCAAGTAGAAATAAATAAGAAAATAAAGAATTTTAAAAGTAATGTTAGTGACATTGAATTGATACATATATTCAATTTTGCACCCTCAAAGAACAAACTATATTTTGGGACAGTCACAGAGTTTTTATAAATAATGTTTATCTAGCAGGCCACAAAAAAGTCTCAATAAATCCCCCAAAGCAGAAATTGTATGAGTCATATTTTCTGATCCAACTTTAATAACAAATGTTTCAAATCTTCAAAACCTAAGTGATTATCAATTATCAATGCTTTAGAGTGTGGCCATTCTGGAAATTGGTGGGGAAAGAGAGGTACTGAATTAAATTTTCCAAAAAATTTAAAAAAGAAAACAACAAATGTTTAAATCCCCAGACTACAATGACAAGATCCCAAACCTCTGAAAATTAAAAAAAAAAAAAAAAAAAACGAATCTTAACTTTTTTGGTGCCTATAGAAGAAATAGCAGGAGCAAGTATACTACATAGCAAAACAGTCCAGATTCAAAGGAAACTATACTCAGCAGAAACTTTGTAAGTTTAATAGCTTTTTATTTGGAAAAAAGGGAAGAGTGCTGGCAAATTAAGTAAATATTCATCCTGAGAAGTTAAAAAACAAACCCTGAGGGAGATTTTCCCTGTTAGAAGTATGACTGGTTCTACCTCTCAGCAACCCTCTGGACTGAAACAACTAGAATGCTGGATAAAAATTCAAAAGTATGTTTTAAAATGCATCACTGTAACTGAAGGAAAACAAAAATAAATGGTGAGCCCTAAAATTAATTTAGATGAGGACCACTAGGAAATAAGAAAGTATAAAGCTGTCTTTTTCCCTCAGAGTGTCTGCTAAACTGCTGAGACTTTGAATATCCCTTTTGATGACTATACAAGATTCACAGAGCAGAAGATAAAGGCCAGGGCCCATTAAAACTGTAGGAGACCCCTCCTGCATAAAGCTAAGATGCCCACAGGGCTAGCTCTGTGATATAAGCATGAGTGAGAAATACACTTCATCTCTCAAAAGGAGACACAAAGTTTCTTTCCTGTCACAAACCTAGGCCTAATCTCAGGGAGGAAAATTCCCTGAGAATCTTGTTTAAAATTTAAAAACTTCCTTAAAATATGAAAATTCTTGTTTATATCAGTTGTTTGGAATTATAGCTGAACTTAGCTGATGTCAAAGGACTATTGTCAGTACTTTAACTCACCCACAAATAATTTTGCAGCCATGTGTCAATTTTATTTAAAGGAATGTGGTTCATTGAATTTACTCTGGTCTAAAACAGGTGAAATCCACAGGAAACTGGCAAAAAACAAAAGCAAAACACAGAAACAAAAATCTTCTTTGGAGAAGTGCAACTTCATTCTAGGCCTCAAAAAATCTCTATATGTAAAGTGCCAAGTAAAATGAAAATCTCAGAGGCAAAAATCAAATAAGGGTTTACAATGAAACAATGAGACTTGAATAAGAATCAGCAAAAACAACAGACAAGAATAATAAACTTGCAAAAGCTTCAGATACAGGATTTCAGAAATATAATTTTAAAGAAATAAGAGTCAAGCTTGAATATGAGTAAAGAATAAGCAATTCTTAATAATAATCTCATAGAACGTCCAGATATGAAAATTAGAATAATTATGATTAAAAACTCTACAACCAGAAAAATGGATTGGATATAGCTGAAGAGAGAATTAGTGAATTGGAATAAAGATTTGAAAAAATTATATAGAAAGCTATTCAGAGAAACCAAGAGATAGAATTTAAGGTGATATGAAGAATAAAGTGTAAATGTCTAAAACATATAAAATATAACTCCATAAGGACAAGTTACAGAGAATGGGGAGATGGGCAATAGCAATATTCAAAGAACAAAACAAAACAAAACCAAGGCTCAGAATTCTTTCAGAAGTATTGAAAATCATAAGGTAATTTTAATAAATTTAAGAAAAATTCAACATATATTTGTCATATAAACCTTATGAAGAGAAGGGGACTCAGTTAACCTGATGAGAGGCATGTACAAAATGTCTACGTCAAACATCTTACTTAATACTGAAAAATTATATGCTTTCTCTTTTAGATCAGGAAAAAGACTTGACCATCAGCACTGATATTCAACATTTCAGTAGAGATTCTTACCATTGCAGTACCAAAAGACAAAGAAATAAAAATGTGAGAACATAAAAGGAACAAAAAAAACTCTACCAAATTCCTTTTATTTGTCGATGATAGCATGTTCCATATCATAAAGCCAAAAGAATCTATATGAAAATTATTAAAATTAATAAGAGAATTTAGCAGTGATGCCAAATAATCCATCAGCAATCAGAAACTGTAATTGTTTTAAAAAGTTCACTCATAATTGCAAATATTTGTAAAATTATATCTAAGAGAAAATTTGTAAGCCTATTATGGAAAAAATTGCAAAACTTATTGAAAGGAATTTAAGAGACTTTAAATGAATAGAGAAGTATGTTGTATTATTTGGATCTGAAGTCTCAAAATTATAAATGTAGTGAACATGTTAATTATCCCCAAGTTGATATATAAATTAATACAAATCCAATTGAGTTCCCAACAGATATTTTTATCAAAGTTGACAAACTAATTCTGAAACTGACATGGAGGAACAAGAAGCCAAGAAGACTCAAGACAGTCCTAAAAAAAATTGGAGTGCAACATCATTATAATTTAGACAGCATGATGTTGATGGAAGGAAAGATAAATAGAGTGCTAAGTGGAATAAAGAGATCAGAAACAAAGTAATGGGCAAAAGTTACAGCTGAAATTCAAATCCAGGTCCATTTGATTTTCGAGGCTCCTCCATGTAACTTCCATAGTAATCTTTACAAAATACTTCTACTGTCACTGTCCTGCTTAAAAATTTTCTGTGACTTCCCATTCCTTCAGGACTACGTGTCAATCCCTTGACATAGCTCACTAGCCTTTTCTTGATCTGACCTCTGCTCGATATCCTTCCAGACTCCCCTTTCTTATTCTTCTTAATATGGTATCCAACCAGACACAGATACCCACAGTTTCCTGAATTCGCCATGATTTCTTAACTCTTGGAGACTTTCCTTTTCTGGTCTCCCCGTAATGGGCTAATTTCTACTCTTCCCTCAACATTGTGCCTGGCCCCAACAAATAACTGTTGAATAACTAAGACAAAAATAGCACATCCTTGGCAACCTGTTCACAGTGGAAAGAAATTTGCACACATGGATGTTATATACAAATGTGATTGAATTCTTTGATGTGATCATTACTAGACTTGCTCTGGGAGGACCTGACGAGTAGTTTGTAAGGGGATACTGTTAAATTTATTGATGGTCAGTCACTCAGAATGTGTACAGAGTTAAGCATTTAAGATAAATTTTGAATAAACACTTCATTAATTTCTGCATTATACCCATTTTGTTGTAGAATAAATCAAATTCTTACCATGCCATGTAATTGACTGATGAAATAGATGCCAAGCTTCAATGTAATATAGTAAAGAGAAGGCTTTTAATATGAATATTCATTTTACCATATATCATAGCTGCTACATGTTTCAAATACACATACAAAAAGTATCTGATTTAAACTACTTTTATTTCCTTTGACTGCTTCCAACTAGACATAACCAACCAGTTCCCTACCTTTCCTTGTAGTATAAATACAACAACAGATACATCTTTCATTACTACTTGTTTACATAAATTGCTTTGGGGGTGTGTGCATTCTTTGCCTTTTATTACTGTGATTCACAGATCTATCACTGTGTATCTGCAGGTGTTCTGTGAGAAAGAGAATAGAATCTGAGGCTCTGTTCATATCAGGACACAAGTTTTGAGGCCAATTTTCAAGTTGACTTAAAATAGATAAGTTATAATCTAATTTCCTGTTACCAGTAAATCTTATTAGCATTTTTCCATTACATTTCATAAGGCAAAGGCTGATTTATGCTTGATAATCTTGATTCTTCCTTCACATCTTGAGTCTCAGATTAACAAGATTTTAACGTTGTAGGAAGACTCCAGCCCCACGAACTTCCCTATTTGTAAATTACGTTTAAGGACATGACTGAGGACCAGAATCAGTGTGGTCATGCTGAGACAGTGAAGAATGAGACACATGCTCCGTGAAACAGGCTTTTATTTTAATTTATGTTAAATTGTCAAATCCAAAATTAATGAATAGCAAACATGCAAATGTTTCTATTTGTGCTTATCTTTTTAAATTCTATTAAGGGTTTGCTCTTTTGTGGCTATAAAATAAATATGATAACTTCACACCAGAACCCAACGTTCACTCAATGAGAGTACAGCAGACATCATATAAAATCAGCCATGCAACTAAAATTAAAGTTCAATATCATTAATTTAATTATAGTACATAATCATTTGACAGTGCTACGGATTAGATTTAAAGGATGATATTGTAATTGATTGTTAATCATTAAAAAGCATGCAATAAAGATAATGTTGCCTGGGTGGTGGTGAGTTACAATTTTATCCTATCTGGAGAACAGATTGTGGGAACAAATGGCTCCTGTCACCATCAATGAATCACTGAGGTTGGAAATTGAAACAGAGGGCTGCCCTGAGAACATGGGGGCCAAATAATGACCACTGTTATAGAGAGTTAACAATGTACCAGCCCATAGCTGAACACTCTACATACGTTATCTCATTTAATCTTTACAACCAACTAAGGGAGTAAATATCATTGCTTCCATTTTGCAGGTAAAGGAAATGAAGTTCAGTGAGTTTAAGTAGCCCACACATGGCCATACACTGCGTAATGGTCGGCCTGATCTGTCTGATCGGAAAGTGCAAGCTGTGAACTGCTCCTTGCACTCTCTCCAGTGGAAATCTGCGAAGTCAGCTACCTGCAATCTTAATGTGCTTTGTGCTTGCCAGTCATGATGTTCATAATTTAGAGTCTAACAGCTGTTTCCTCCTTCCCCCAGAATTCTTTCAAGTCTCTTCTCCCTTCCTTTCCTCCATGATTTATAAGGGGGACTTAGTAAAATTGTTTTACTTTATCATCTATTTTATTGGATAGCTATGTCTTACACAAAAAGAACAGTAAGAATGGTCCTGTAATGCACCTTTGGCTTACATTGAACAGACAGAGTGGTTAGCAGGGCTGTGGGGACCACTGGCTGCGAGATTTCTACCCAGCAAAGCACCCAACAAGGATTGAAGAAAGTGCTGGTAGAGAAGGAAGTCACTCATATGATGCTCCGTGAGGTCAGTCATAGTTCTGTTATTGTTTTCGCTTGTCGTGCAGCTATCATTTCGTTTGTGTGGCTGCTGTATTTGCATTGATCGTAGCTCCTTGGAGCTTGGGGCCTAGAGAAGATATGATTTGGGAACACAAGAGAATTTTTTTCTTACCAGCAGCTAATAGTCTTTAGTTGAGAGACAAAATTTAGAAGACATTGACCTCCCTTCCTTTCATCACGAAAGCACAAAAATTTTGAGGCATAGTGGAAGAAAGTCATTCTTAACAGTAACTTCCAGGATAATCATGGTCCTCAATTTACAGCATGTTCCCCCAAAAATGTCTTTAGTGGCTTGGAACACTTTTCTAATAAAATAAGAAAACAATGGGGCTGGCCTGGTGGCGCAGTGGTTAAGTCCGCACGTTCTGCTTCTTGGCAACCCGGAGTTCACCGGTTCGGATCCCGGGTGTGGACATGGCACTGCTTGTCAAGCCATGCTGTGGTAGGCATCCCACATATAAAGTAGAGGAAGATGGGCACGGATGTTAGCTCGGGGCCAGTCTTCCTCAGCAAAAAGAAGAGGATTGGCAGTCGTTAGCTCAGGGCTAATATTCCTAAAAATAAAAAAAGAAAAGAAAACAAAACAAGATTAATTAAAATTTAGACCTGACAAAACATTTTCGTATACATTTTCTCATTTTAACTCTCAGGACCATTCTATGTTGGAAGTAAAATTTTTCCTCTTTTACAGATAGAATATCTGACTTCTGTAAAGTTTAGTAACATGCTGAAAGTGAAGCCACTGTTTAGTGTCAGTACTGAGACTGAAATGTTATCTTTTTGTACAGGAACCTGTGCTCCTTGTACTGCATACCGTCTGCACGTTTGGTTCCCAGCTAGACCACAGAACCTGATTTATTGCATCTGAACTAAATGCCTGGCAGTAAACCTTAGTTCTCACTATTCCTTTGGAAACTACAATCCACATTCAAACTCATAACCCTAGATGCCAAGAACAGTTCTTTCTGCACCCTCTAAAACAAAATGCCTTCCTCTCTCTCCTTGCTGGCCCAGTAGTGAATGGGAAATTCTTCTCTCTATTCTGCTCCCATGGAATGGCTCAGGATGCCATGGATGTTTCTGTGCAAGGACTCCTGGTACTTGTCCATTCCAGGAGTCTCATATGCAGAGCAGGTGGTAGGTCTAGAGTCAGACCAGAAGTGGGTTAAAAGACACCTAACTCTGTACCTAAAGAGGTATTTAGCTGAGCTCAATTTTCCTGTTTGTTAACTTGGAGTACTAATATCTACCTTGAATATTTCCTCTGAGAATTCTATTTTATATATTAAAAATATCTGGTATATATTCAGTTTTTCAACTGATACTTAGAATGTTTTAAGCACTGCCCATGTCACTAAGGATACAAAAAAAACAGGTTTCAAGGTACTTACGTTTTCTTGGGTGAAAACACACAATGAACAAATACATAGTATGTCGGGTGGTGATTAGTGCTATGAAGAAAAAAAGTAAAGGTTAAAAAGAAAGTGACATAGAGAAATTCTATGTAACATGGTCAGAGAAGGCCTTCTGGTAAGGTTACATTTGAGTTTCATTGAAGAATGTAATTGAAAGAACCGTGTGTATGTCTGCTTCAGTCAAGGCAATCTTATCCATACAATGTTAGTCTTCAATAGGTAGTTATTATAATAACATGTACCCTCAAACTCCTTGATAAGGCTAGCCTGAACATCACACATTTTAAATTACAGTACTAAGTAGAGTATACGAGTGTGTGCGTGCCTTCCTTGTAAAAGCCTCCAGAATCTATTGATCAATTGGGTCAATGGGATTATGGAAAGATTTCACTGCATAGAAGCATTAGATATATAATACAAGGTAAAATATAAACAGTTTAGGAAGTAAAATACTTGCTATCTTTATAAGTAAGGAGGAGTTGAGTAGAGTAGCTGAAAAAGTGCCTTCAATTAAATGCAATAAATGCATGAGGAGGGCCAACATATCCTGGTTTGAGATTCACCACATATCCAGTTTGTTGATCTGATGTTCGTTTTGCACTTTTCAAGATCTTTCAGCAGGTGAAAAATTCAATGATGTGTTTAGTTAATTATTTTGACCTATTTAAAACGGTAGTTAGTGTTGATTTTTTGTGGATGCTTCCATTTAGGTGGAAAGAAGTTAGACTTCTAGATAATTCCTGGAAATGTTTTTTATTAACAACATGGGAAGGTTGAGTATGTCTAGATTTCCCATTTGTCTTTAAAATAGTAGAAACGAATGATGCTATACCTTACAAACATGTGCTTTTTGAGAAATAAATACATTTTCCAAAGCTTCTTTTTTTAGTGTTAAGAGAAAAAATATTGAGAGATTATTTTTTCACATTAAGTACCACCAATGGCATTCTTATAATAAAATAATACTAATACTAATACTTTATTGTATAAATTCAAAATGGAAATGTATAAAAGTGGGTTCCTGACACTTAGCAGCCTCCTTAAATTTCTCTATTAAAGGTTTGCATGTCTGTGCGTTCCATAAAGACTGAATTCCATAAAACTGTGCCTAGAGAGGGCCGGCCCGTGGCCAAGTGATTAAGTTCACGCTCCGCTTCGGCAGCCCAGGGTTTCACTGGTTTGGATCCTGGGCATGGACATGGCACCGCTCGTCAGGCCATGCTGAGGTGGCATCCCACATGCCACAACTAGAAGTTCCCACAGCCAAAATATACAACTATGCACTGGTGGGGTTTGGGGAGAAAAAGCAGGGGGAAAAAAAAGATTGGCAACAGTTGTTAGCTTAGGCGCCAAACTTTAAAAAAAAAAAAAAAAGAAAAAAACTGCGCCAAGAGCATAGGAGGTGCTTGACAAATCTATATTGAATGGACAAAGAGAACATTTTTAATGGCAATAAATGCATGTGGACATCAGCTTTGTACAGTTGCTATAAGCGTTGATTTGGTTATTCCACGTATTGTCAGAAGTCAAGAGAAACATACCCATTAGCATCCTAAACAGACCAGTTGGGGCTAAAAACGCAATGAGGCTTTCTACATTTTCATATACTTCATCTGTAATATTTAAAGGAAATAATGTTCCCTCTTAAGAAAAACAATGTTTCCAATTTTTAGGGGACTGATATTCATGAATATACCATGCTAGACGCTATAACACTCTATTAGAGCAATGTGTTTTTATAGCTGTCTTTCATATTAGATTGTAAGCTCCATAAAAGCAGGAACCATGTTGTATTTGTCGCAGTATCTTCAGTACCTGACACAACAAAGGCTCTAAGCACATTTCTGCTGAATGTTAAAGTGTAGACAAAGGATAATACTTTTGGGCTCTCTTGTCTACACCTCAATGCCTGGTTAACTTTTTACAAGGATGTTTATCAATATGATGATAGGCTGACATCCTGGACCTAGTATATGGATACATTTACTACGTGCCATTTGTTGGCTTCAATTCCCATAGTATCCTCCCATGCAGCTAATTGTGGTGTGATGAGTTCTAAAAAATTCCAATTTAGCGTTATCTCATGCTAGTTCATTAATGATCTTTAGTTTTATTATTTTATAATTTATTGATACCAACTATTTTTTTCTGGAGTGACCAACAACTAAGATATACAACTATGTACTGGGGCTTTGGGGAGAAAAAAATAAAGAGGGAGATTGACAACAGATGTTAGCTCAGGCCAATGTTCCTCACCAAAAATGCATAAGTAATAATAATAATAATAAGCGTCTGTGAAAGCACTTGCCACTGCATGCTATTTTGGAAGCTGCTTTTTGGAAACACTGAACACTCTATCCCTCTCTTGGGTAATCACAGAGCACCATCCTAATGAAAGGTGGTGAGAGATTATGAAGGACAGAACACTGGTTGACTCTACTGACATCAATATTTTCCTTTCATTTATTTATTGATTTAACAAACATTTATTAAGCACCTACAATATACCATTATGCAAGGATCTGGATACATAGTGGTGAACAATATTAATATGCTCTCTTTCTTAATAGAATTTACAATCTAGCAAGGAATAGATATCCTTTGGAATACATTTTTTAAAATGTTACCTGAGGGTATCTTTTATCTTTCTCTAGAAGTTACAAAGATGTCGCTTGCTTTAGTTTTTAATGAATATAATAATTTTCTCTAATTTCATTTTGTCTCCACCTGAAGCATTCTTAATTTAATCAAGCAAATAATAATATTATGACTATGGTTTATTACCTTAAATGTTCCCAGCAGCAAGATATTAACTTTAGAAATCAGTATTTTTTAATGCTTAGATGTACTTAGCCATTCATAGCAGATACTTGGCATGCTGCATATCATTAATATAACTTTTAGTAAAAGAATTCATGGAATGGTGCAAATAAATAGAGAACAGAAACAAAATGTGCCTTAGAAATGAGTAAGAAGAATAACAACAAATCTAGTGAGAGTAGTTAGATAAAGTGGAGTTTGGAAAGTATGGTTAATAGAGTAGTATCAGGAACCTGTGTTCTCCAAACTAAGAATGCAGTCAAAGAAGAATTGGATGGAATAGAGAACAATGAGAAAGACCCCGGCCATGGTAATTATCAGACCATAACTAATGAGACACTGTAATGGAAGCTGAGACTGGGTGAAGGATAAAGGATGGAAGACCAAGATAGAGTTGAGTTTGTATTGAACTTGGCAAGATGGCAGCTTATAAACAATACCCTAGAAATCATTGCTTGAGAACAATATCCTACAATGTTTTTTTCCCCTTCTAAAGTAATTTTCTCTTATTAGTTTTCTCTCTTCCTTGTTTAAATCTTTGTCTTTCAAACTCTATCATTTACAATCCCTTTCTGTCAAATTTCCCCTTCTTTCAAAGCATTATTATACCTGTAACCCAAGTTTGCCCTGTTCCTCCATTTTTGCCTCTCAGAGATGACCTTTATTTACTATGGGGCAATTTGTAGGTTGCTCTTTACACTATTCCCCTCATAGGTCTTCTCCAGGGTCTCCAGGTGTGTAGGCCTCTCTGCTATTGCCAGGATTCATATAAACTACACTAAAGACACGTCTGGAACCACCTCAAAAGCTCTGGAACTACCTCAAAAATGAAGTGAAATTGTTCTCATCTTGCTCCATCATACTGTCCAATCAACCTCAATCAGACCAAGAAACCTAATAATGATGAATATATAAAGTTATTTCACTGCAAAGTTAAAGGAACAAAATGTAAAGAGAATAAGGATTGATATTTAGCATATTAAAAGTTCAGCTTGTTGGAGTTCTGCTTCCAACTAAGATGAAATACTTTGAGGTAGATTCGTGCTTAAAATGAAACAGAAGAAAAATTAGAAAAATACCAAACAATTATTTAAAGGCATCAAAGAGCTGCTGAGGCAAACATTTGTGAAGCAGGAAATTTGTGAGTTAACACTCTGCAGCCTTTTTTATTCTGGGAATTTGCTGATTTAAAGTTCAGGGCAGGAGACTGAGAACCTAGGGTTTTTTTCTTGAGCAGAAGGATAATGCTGTTAACCAGAAAAACCAGAAGAATTTGTGGAAATCTCACAGAGCTCAGAAGGCAAAATGGAGACTTAAGGGCTCAAGATCCAGATGATAAAACACAGGTAAAGAATTAAGCCTGATACACAGCCAGTTTCCCTCAAATATACTCCACATCTTAAGATAAACAAGACAGGAATTTAAGAACTAAATGGTAACCCTCAAAAAAACAAAGTAGAGTTTCCACCAATCTTTCTATCTGAGGAGAAAAGATTTACTATTCCAGAACTACCAAGGGAAGGGATCTGGTAAACAATCAGACTCTCATTTGGAACTCAGAGAAGTCTATTCCCTTGAGTGAAGGCCAACAAGAGATAGATGAGATTTTGAAAATCTCAACCTAGGCCTAGTTGAGATCAGTTACATTTGATTAAACCAATCAGTTCCCCACTCTGTTTCTCTAGAAGAAAGGTGAAGTTTTTCTGGAGGAATGTAGCATGAACTAGAACCTCTATAATTTTTAACACATAATGTAAGGCATTCAGTTAAAAAGATAGCATGCCAGAGACAGGGACAAATGACAAAACCCAAGAGGTTAAAAAGAGATAAGAGATACACACACACAGACATAACCCAGAAACTGGAGTAATAGACAATGACTTTAAGGTAATTATGGTAAATAGTTTCAAGGAAACAGGTGAAATGACAGAGAATCTCATCAGTTCATTGAACTCTATAGAAAACAATTAAGTGTAAATTCTAAAACTAAAAAATATGATAACTGAAATTAAGAAATCAACAGATGTGTTTAGCAGCATGCCAAACACAGCAGAAGAGAGAATTAGTGAAGTGGAAGACAAGTCAACAGCAAATATCCAAAGTAAAGCCCAAAGAGAAAAACAAGGCAGAAAGTACAGAGAAGAATATGAGTCATAGTAGACACTGTACCAGATGTATATGGATAATTGGAGTTTCAAGAGAAGAAGAGAGAGATAATGGACTAGAAGAAATATTCAAAGAAATATTTTCTCTAATGGCTAATATTTTTCCAAAATTGATGGAAGACATGAAGTGAAAATTTTTAAAATGTATGAGCCCCAAGAAAGAAAATACAAAGAAGTCTATGGTAAGCCATCATAGGCAAACTTTTGAAAACCAAAGACAATGAGAAATGTCTTGAAAGTAGCCAGAAAAAAAGACAATATCTTCAAAAGAGCATCAGTAAGGCTAACAGTTAATTTTTTGATTAAAAACAAAGAAAGCAAAGAGATCATGGACAAATAACTTTGCTGAAAGCAAATAACACCAAGCTAGAATTGTATACCCCCAAAAAAGGTTATTTAAAAATAAAGGCCAATAATAACCTTTTCAGATAAACCAAAGATGAGATAATTCATCTCTGGCAAATGAGCACTAAAAGAAAACCTAAAAAACATTCTTCAGACAGAAAAAAATAATCACAGATGGTAATACAGAAATATAGAAAGGAAGGAACAGCAACTGAAAAAGTAAAGATACAGTATGTACAAACGAATATTGACTGTACAAAACATTAATAATGTCTTAGAATATTAAAAAACATATGTACAATTAAAATGTATGATGGCAACAACACAAAAGATGAGAGGGGAGTAATTAAGCTAGTTTTCTCAAGTCCTAGGATTATAGGTAAAATGGTAAGAGTAATAATTTAAATTAGACTGCAATAACTCAAGCCTGCATGATTTAATATCTTGAAAAACCACCAAAAGGATAGTAAAATATTCTAAACTAAAAACCTGAGAGAGGAAGAGTAAAATTTTAAGATGGTAGATATGTATATTTCATTAATCACATTAAAAGTAAATGGAATATACACTCATTAAAAGGCTAGAGTTGTTCAGGCACAACTTAAATATAAAGATGCAACACTGAATAGAAAAAGCTAGAAAGAGATATACCATGAAATATGAACCAACAGAAAGTTGGTGTAATTTTACTGATATCAGACAAATTAGATTTTAATGTGCTTTATTAGAGGAAAAGAGGGACATTTCATGATGTTAAAGAAGTGTACTACTAGGGATATTTCAAAATTCTAAATCTGTGTGCACTCAATAACAGCATCAAAATATACAGAGAAATATTGATATAATTAAGAAGAAATACAGGCAAATTCACAATCATATGAGAGACTTTAACAAACCTCTCTCAATAAATAAGTGGCAGAACAACAAACCCCCAGTCGGTAATGATGTAGTAGATGAGAACAACACAGTCAACATATATGACCTAAAGTGTCTCACACAACGCAGTCTGCTCTCAGGAACATTCCTTCCATTCCTAGCCTGGTTCTTCATCCTTGTATTCTCACTTATAATCATGGGGATCCCTCTCTGCAAGACTCTGACCCTTCCTTAAGAAAACACCAACTCTTCTAAACAAAGCATTCTCATTTTCTTTTTCCTGAGGAAGATTCATGATGAACTAACATCTGTTGCTAATCTTCCTCTTTTTGCTTGAGGAAGATTTACCCTGAGTTAACATCTATTCCAGTCTTCCTCTATTTTGTATGTTGGTTGCTGCCACAGCATGGCCACTGATGAGTGCTCTAGGTCCATGCCTGGGAACGGAACCCTGACTGCCGAAGTGGAGCATGCTGAGCTGAACAACTAGGCCAAGGGGCTGGCCCCAAGGGATTCTAATTTTTGTTCCTTCCTAAGTCTCCAGAAAATACCAGGTGTCATCCAGTTGACTCTGTTGTTTTCAGGCCCTACATAAAGGATGGATGCTAAGCCCCCAAAAAAGTGAATGTAAGTCCTGTCAGTCAAGTTCTATCTTCCCATGAGTGAGAACCATGGAACTGCTATTTCTAGTACTAATGACATCATTAATGATATTTATCTCTCAAAGACAAGTATTCTGTCAGTTAAAAAAAGATAGTTATCCAGGAATGAGCCCTAGCTCTAACTTTTAGTAATCCTGCAGCCTCACTATTGTGCTAAAAATCACTAGACTCTTTCCTCCTCTATCAACCTTGCAGTTACAAAAAATGACATGCTAGTTCTCAATGACCTCATCCACTGCTACCCTGGGAATGGCACAGCCTTTAATTACCCAGGTCTTCCTCTAATGAAAGAGAGTAAAAGGAGATTCAGTTTCCTCTGGTCAAATAAGGATGAATTCTTCTCCCTCGAGAAAGAGGAGTAAGGGTAACGGGTAATTTACTGGCTGAATGGACCTCTATGTGATGCTCTGAGAGCTGTTCAAACATGTCCAGATGACACTCAGAAAAGATATTCCTATCAAGAAGAAATATCGGGCTAAGCCCAACTAAAATAATGATTTTAACTTTTAGTGCCTATCATGTATTTAAAAAAAAGAAGAAGGAAAAAAGTAAAAAAGTTTGAATATTTCAGAAGAAAAAGGGGGATAAACCAACGGATTAAATATAATTCATTGCAACTTTCATATAGATTAATGAAATCTATAATAATAATGGCAAAAATTTATATGGTGCCTAAACTATGCCAAGCATTGTTTTAGCACTGAACAATTAATTCTTTGCAACCTATTATGATGTTTATTTTACAGGTACGAAAACTGTCACCAGGAGAGGTTAAATAGCATGGCTAGAGTCATGAAGTAGTGGGTATAAAGAGGAATTTGAACCCAAACAGGCTTGTGGGAGGCTGTACCCTTAATCATTTTGCTACACTAAATTCAAAAGTAAAGGCTGAGTTTTACGAAAATCTTCATCAAAAAATGCACTGTTGAGACACCTTATTCTAGCTTCCTCTTTGCTTGCAACAAAATTATGAAGTAAAACAAGATTTTCTTTAAGATCTTCCCAGTAATTCTTCTGTGCTGTATTTCTTCTCATTTGGAGAGCCCTGTCCACCAGACACCAAGGCATAGAATTGGAAACAGAACCCAGATCTCTTGACCTTATCCAGGCCTCTGTCCACAGTGTCACCAGATCACAACACTGCTTTTTCCATCTGGCACCATATTTCTGGAATTATTATTCACAATCTCACTTGTGTGTATTCACAGACTTTGGTTTTATTGCACGGTTACACAGAAGAGCTTAATTCTTTACCGGGTTGTTAGACGCTCGCTTTGACTGTCACTGTGGCAGTTTGTATTGAATTATTTAAAACATTCTGAATTTGCTTTTCAGTTGACTTACAACAGTCGCATTGAAAACTAAACCTCTGTAATTCTAACCTTAAACTTACCAAGAAATAAATTATTTGGTTTTGGCATTTGATAAGATTCTATATACTCAATATATGGTTCCCACCTTTTCTGTTAGGGAACACAGTCTTGGTGAAGTGTATTGCCTTCTCCATACAGCCTGCTCTGGTTTCTTTCACCTTGTGGACTTGGATTTATGACTAGACATAATTATTAATATTCTCCTATAGAAAGGTACACTATGATAATATTAGAAATGTTAATACTTGACAAAATATTTGTTAATGGCTACAGACAGATACCTTCAGAATACTGGGAATTGGTTTGTTAAATATGAGGTCATGAGACATTTTTCTGTAGGCTCTTATAGTTGGGAAATAATAGAAGGGCATCAGGAGCAAAATAAATCTTGGATTGGAGTATGGTTTACAATGCTTAAATGCTTCAATACTTAAAAAAATGGTCCAGAATTACACTTTAAAGAAAGATGAAATGCAGAAGTTATTCAGCCTTGTCTGCAGAACTTTTTCTCATATGTTAAATCTTTGAAGTAATAACAAGAACTATACTTTGGCATAAATTTACAGAACAAAAGGAGAGGGAGCTTTTACTGAGTAGGTATATTGCTAGATGGAGGATTTGTAGTAAATCCCAACATAATTGCAGTTTGGGCTTGAAATGTTTCACCATGGATGTGATACTTATGCCTGTGAAAGGCTTGAATGGCATTTCCAAAGATAAAGACTGCCTATTCTATGCCCCAATCGAAATAAAGGGTCTGCAGTAACAGATCCAGAGTGGATGTAGGTATGTTTCATTTTTAATGCTGATTGAGTGCCTACGCTTTGACTTCTAAAAGAACTGACTATATTCTATTTGCATGGTGGGTCTTTTTTTCACACTTTGAAATCAAAGGTAGACAAATAAAACCTCCTCAAAGGCTTTCTTAGCATGTGGTTTTCATAAAGGAATTATTTATGGTTTGAGGCTTACGCTTTTAATGCAAAAGAGTATTGTCAGGAGTGGGCTTGAAAATCCTAAACAAGTTTTCAAAACAGGAAAATGGTATAAAAGATAAGACCATTCATTGTTTGGAGGAAGCTTGTGAATAATGTACTTGAGTGATTGAGATTTAGACAGTCCAGTTCTCTGAAGCGTTTAGGTTTATTTGTGCCTTCACAGTGAGGAGCAGCGTTAGTGGTCGGGGTGCATGGAGAGTAAGATGAAATGAGACTGATGACAAACTGTTAACTTCTTGAAGGCAGGGGCTTTCTCTAGTCTACCGTTGTAGCCCAAAGGCCCAGCACAGAATTGGCCAAACAAACATATTTACTATTTAAAAGAATGAATGAGCCCTGTGTTAGAGGTGGGACTCTGTCTTGTAAGCACGAGAGAACCCATAGAGGTTCAAAAAACAAAAAATGAAATGCATACTTTACAAGAGGAAAGCGAGGGTGTTAAGATGTCTGGAACACATATTCTATAAGGTACAAGTGAAATAACTGGGAATATTTTGCTCAGAAAAACAAAGATTTAGGAAACTATTATAGTCAATCTCCGATACATGAAGTTCTGCTCCATGAGAAAAAGGAAGAAATATCTGTGCAGTTTCAAAGAAAAGAATCAGAACCAATGGAGCAGAGTTTAGTGAACAACGGAGTTTAAGGGAAAATATGTTTTTAAATTAGAGCTGTCAAACGTTGGGACAGACTGTGTCCTGCCGATGGGTGGAACCTCACTGCAAGTATTCAGGCAAAGTCACAGTTCCTGAAAGGCAAGAGCCATGTTGTATCTCTTGCATCTATGACCACAGCCCTGACATGGTAAGATTCAACATATGGTTGTAGAATGAATATAGCAAGGGCTGAATAGAAATCTCTCAGGGGTATCGTAGCCTGGCTCAGTTCCTCCTGCTTAACCTACACATCTGTTTGTTTGCAGAAGTCCCTCTAGCTCCCTATGATTTAAAGCCAACAGGAAGTACATTGAACTTAAGAAGTGAACTAAAATAATATGTATTTTTGTTGCAGACAGCCGAGATGGATGACAATTGTGTGTAAAGGAAACTATAGTTTTAGAAAAGTTAGTTTTATTATTACAGAATATTGTACTTTTGCTTCCTAAGTATCCCTCATTTGTCACATGAAAGTTAGCCTATTTTAAAGTGTTTAATATATTTCCATGAATGATTTAACTTTGCAAATAGCTTTGGTAAATATTTGATATGCTGTTATTAAATTTTTCTTTTGCTGACCTAACCTTTGACAGTTACTTTACTTTGGCCTGATCTTTTTGGATTTATGTCATTTCCACATTTGGATAGTCATTCCAAAGAAAGATTTGAGAGAAAATGTATGTTTATACCTTCTTATTAAAGGTTATCTATCCTAGAAACTTACATTTTTCTAGATAAAGTAAGTCCAAATGGCAGGTTACTATTCTGCTGCAATAATAGGATCAACTTAAACAGATCAAGCGAAAGAGAGTGTCAGAAACACAAAGAGATGTTTTGTACAATATACCTCACCTTGTCAGGGAGATATGATCTTTTTCTTCCCCCTAAGAGGCCAAATAACACAAGGCAAGGTTTTGATTGATAGTGAGAAAAAGAAAATTGACGAACTCTCACAAGGTTTCATTTTAGATTACGTTCAAAAGCAAATTTAGTTGATTTAATATTATTTATTTTAGTACAAAATAACAGACTTAATACATACATCTACCTCCCTTCTAAAAAAAATCATGATAGTCTTGGTGGGGAAAGGAGGCAGCGGCAAACTGAAAATTATGAAATAATCTTAGAAGATAAAATATTAGACAAAATGAGATTGAAGGAGAAAACAACAAAATAGCAAATACAAGTATGGGGGCCATCTTTTCCAAGTGCAGAAACAGCAAGTGCCAATTTCAGAAGTGAGTCTGAGATCACAGACCACTGGCAGTCACCGAGGTAATTAACGCGAGAACTGCTTCCACGGCAGCTGCGATAGTGGGACTCCGTTCTTTCAATCCTACTTGCTTTCACTCGGCATTTAAACAAAACCCAAGTATTGTAGTCTAAGAAGAGAATTTGCTGCATAGAGTGAACTTACGATGTAGGTGTGGGAGTCTAAGAAAGATGAGGCGTAGTTTTTGAAAATGTTAGATGTTAACAGAAGACATGGAGAGACCAAGTTAGAAAAAAAGAGGTCAATGTACTAAGAGGGAACTGTCCTAGAATTCTCTATTGCTGAACTAAAATGGACTCCTATTTTGACATTCAAGGGTCTCAGCATGTGTGACAGCTTCACCCTCATGCATCCTTCAATGGAAGTGGCCAGTCAGTGTACCCACTTGTGTCAACCTCATAATTATTTCTCAAGAGAGGTAGTTACCTTTTCAACACAGAAGTCTGAGAGAGAAACAGACACACTTTCAGTGAAAACCTGACTGCTACCCAGGCAAATAAACCTAGTCCTTTAATAATACGCATATACAACTAAGAAGCAATACTTTTGATCCTAGAATTCCATACAAGACAAAGTACCAATCATGTGTGAAAGTAAAATAGAGACATTTGTAAATAGCAAAGACACAGAGTTCAACTCAATTTCTCAATGATGTACTGCAGTGAAATTTGAAAAGGCTACAAGAAAGAAGATGACATGAGATAAATTTAAAAGTAACAACTGAGTGAACCGGCAGAAGCAAGGAAAATGCAAAAATAACTAAATGGGATTCTGGTACACTTTGACATTTTGGAATTTCTTCTAGGAGTGAGGATTTAATGACATAGCAAAACACAATCTCTTTTTTTGGTGAGAAAGATTGACACTGAGCTAACATCTGTTGCCAGTCCTCTTTCTGCTTGAGGAAGATTGTAGCTGAGCTAACATCTGTGCCAATCTTCCTTTATGTTCTATGTGGGACGCTGCCACAGTATGGCTTGATGAATGGTGTATAGGTCCATGCCCAGGATCCGAAGCTACAATCCATGGGCTGTAGAAGTGGAGCATGTGAACTGGGATGACCCCTACAGTCTATGTTTGTAATTAAGACTATGTATTCATAAAATTGCAATGATTAATTTTTTAGAGTTTAAATTACTAAGCTCAGCATATAGGCAAAGAAAACAATTATAGATACAAACCTTGACCATATGAAATGATAACATAAGAATTAAGATGTAGACAAATGAGAAGAAAGAAGGGTTAATTCCTAATCTGTTCATCTTTTATGCCCAGTATTGAATATATGTAATTTAAATATAATCAATGAAATAATGTACTATTTTAAATTATACAAGTAAAAACTACAAAACTATAGTTACTTTAAAGTAAAAACTCTAAAAACGGGAAATCAAAACTGCTACAAGTAATTAATTCCAGATAGTAAGTAGATACTACTGGATAACAATACTTTGATTTTTTTTTAGATATTTCTATATAGATGAAAATTTTGGCATGTGCAATTACTACCTTAATAAAATGAGCTAGTTTTAATTATATTTTTATAAAGCAAACTGTGAGAACTTGAGGAATTTCAGCTGAATATAATTTTTATAGAAGTTTTTAGATGTATATTTCCTTTTATACTTTATAATATAGTAGGTATATATTCTTATGCATATTTTCTGGGGTTATAAAGATATTCATATTTGTGTTGTAATTTATTGTATGCAAAGTACTGATGCACGTAGTAACTTTACAATATATCTGTTATTCATACTCTAATTTTCAGATGAAAAAACTGAGACTCAAACTTAAATATCTTGTTAGTGAGTGGTATAAACAAGATTTAGCCTAGAAATCTAGGGCATGGTAATACCTAAACATCTCTCAATTTTGCTGCTTTACAATAAAAGGAAGGAGCTATACTTGATAGTTGCTTTTCAATTCCATGACCCACACCGGATCAGCTCAAAATTCCATTAGATGCTATTGGATTTGAGAATGATAATGAAAACATCTAGGCTATATCAGTACCTTAGAATGACACTGACACTGTGTTAATTACATTTGATTATTTAATTCTTTCCCAATCACTATGAGAAAAGGTACTTGTATTAGTCCCATTTACTGATGAGGAAAACTGAGGCTTAGAGTGGATAAATAACTTGTTTGGGGTCTCATACTTCATCAATGGCAGAACTTATATTTAAACCACACATTCTTTCAGACTCCGAAATCTGTTCACTTACGCACTAGACTATACTGCTTCCCATATAAAATTTATTGACCATTTATTATGTGCCAGGCATGCTGCTAACAGCTCTATGTATATTGTTTTATTCAATCTTTAAAACAACTCTAAGAAGTAGGTAGCACCATTATCCCTGTTCTACAAAGAAAGGTTAATAATTGTCCCAATGTCACGCAGTTGGTTAGTGGCAGAGTTCGATTTTAAACCCACTCTTTGATTCCTGAGCCTAAAATTTTAATCTCCATGCTACATTTCTTTTAAGACATTAGCCTAAAGCCATAGAGCTAGTAAGAAGCAGGATAGAGAGAGAGATATTTTTAGTTCTGTTAATATAAGCAAGATGGTGGGATGGAAAGGAAGGACATAGCACTTATCAGATAGATTAGTTTTCTAATTCTCATTTTTTCACATACTGGCTGTCTGACTTTGAACATTTACTTCTTTTTTCTGAATTCAGTTCTCTTCTGAAATGGGCATCATAATAATTATATGGCAGAACTGTCATGAGGATTAGAGACTATATACATAATATATGTGACATATGGTAGATGGCCAATAAATGGTAACAATTCCTATTATATTTTCACTTATCCATCCTTTGGATAAATATCTCTACAGGAATTAATTCGGTGTTTTAAACTTTGCACTAGCCATAGAATACTCATCATTTACATTATATGATAGAAATTTAAAGCAGAATTAATTGGTCCATAGTTTGGTGATCCAGCTCCTATAACGTGCATTATAAAAGACCACATCAAAAAGCCAAAGATGTTTAAAATTAATAATCTTTTCTATATGTGTAGAATTCTGTAGCTATGGTTTCTGATTTGTTTTTCACAATCCGGGCCGCTGCTAGCCTATATGGCAACTTTGAACTAGAAGAAAGCACCTTCTCTGAGCTGTTGCAGCCCTGAGGGTATAAGGTTGGTAAGCAGAGGGAAACTTTGGAAAGAAAAACACCCTCTCTCCTCCTGATAGAGGGAGCCCAACTCAAGGACTTGCAATTTGGCTGTTGAAGAACAGATTGGGTTTTAAGCCCATGTGTTCTCTTGTGTGGTGCCTTCGTGCAACACACAAACCACCCAACTCTTTGTGGTTGCAAATAACACTCAGTAATACTCAAATAAAACTGAGGCGTAAAAGTCTTCTTTGGTTGTTTATAAACTGAACTCAGAGAGGTTAAGTACTTGAATAGGGTCAAATGGCTAGTAAGTAAGAAAGCTGAACATCAGTAAAAGTGCAAGTCCAGTGATCTTTCCATGATGTCACTACCTTCAATTCATCAGATTGTGTCAAACCTGCAACAGAAAATCGAAGATTTAATAGCCTGCATAGTTGTAATACAAAAATAATCATTTAACCCTTTAAATCGCTCCTTATTAAGTGAGACTTCTTACTTCACATTTTGGTTTTGCTGAACAATGAGTTTGAGTAATAATTTTGTAGCCTACAATAATATTTTCACATTAACTATCAAGTGTCAAACCTCTCAAAGTCGAATATGTACAGAATCCTGTAGTTATTCTCTAAAGATTTTAGCTTTTAAAATTCTTTTAAAATGGCTAAAACAAATGTAAATGTATATTTTTGTAGGAACTTTGATTAATTTTATATTTTCTAATTGTTTATTACTTTATTATTATTTACTATTTGAAATTATTAAATAGACCTACATATGATTAGAATGCTCATCTTAAAAATGTTCTGCCCAGAAAAAAGAGATCATATGTAGGAAATGGAGGGGCAGTAACCCCCATTTTCCATAGTAGACAGTTTAGTGGCTCTTGAACATATGGCCCATATTAAGAGGTTGAGAAGTCTGGAACATTTACAGAGGCATTGGCACAGTCTTGAAAATGCAGGTTTCTGAATTCTTTGATGCAGGAAAAAAAAAGAAACAAACTTATTTCTTCCCCCATCAGATGATAATTATTGCCAAATTAATGAATAAATTATAAAGCAAGTAGGCATCAGAAAGTAGTTCATTTAATTAAGAATTTATTTATATATTCATTTTTTTCCCTAAAACTCAAAACCCTTAAGGTGTGTGAATCTCTATGCATCAAGCACTGTGCTAAATATTGTGGATCCAATGATAAATGAACAACTCCTGCCCCCAAAGAGCTCACTCTCTAATATAAAGTAAAACACATGAAAAGAACTTTCAGTACAATAGGAGTGTGCATATGATATTATAGATGCCTTGAGCAAGAAGCGATTCTGCTTTGGATGGGGCTGTGCAGGGACCATGGAAGGAAATGACATTTGAATTGTCACTGAATAGGTTAGACATTTGGTAGAGAAAGGAAGAACGTCTAGCCACGGGACTTTGGACCATTCACTGAACCCGTTTCAGTTACACGAGTACAAGCATCTATGGTTTTCAGCTACGCTTTTGTAGTTATTAATTTAGTTCTAAATCTAACTTCAGATTTTGAAAACAGCATTTCTTTTATCTATTGTGAAAGCACTTGTTAAGCATTCCAAATAGTTGCTTGTAACAAACTTCCTCTTCATTATCTATTACCAAACGAGGCAAGCCACCAGTGACATCAAACCATCAAAGTTGGCGTATGTAAAGTCCACACACAGTGTCTCCAGCCTGCTCTTTGTAAGCTTATTTTCTTACTTGTTGGCATCTGCTCCCTTCTCCTGCCAGACCCTAATGTTGCCTCCTTTTTCGTCTTTTCCATTATTAAAATCCTCTTTCCTGAAAGATCTTGTTTTTAAATTAGTTTCTTCATGTTGGACCTTTCTCGTGAGAACAAAATTGAGTGTTTCTTTCTAAATATAGTAACAAAACTTTGGGCATCTTTTATGACTTGTGATTTGGTTTTATAGTAACATAAAGCAATAGGTAAATCAATGTACATATTAATATTACTTATCAGTGTGACGTTTACAGCTAATATAGTATTTGATTCACCAAAGAACAGAGGTTCGGCAGAGAATTTTATTTTATTCTTGATCTTAGATTTTTTTCCAACATTTAATGCAGTTTTTGTAAAGGTCGAGGTGGAATCCCTTTGAACCATTGTTAGAGCCCTTTTCCAGAGATGGTTCCTGTGAAGAAACATGAGGTTTTGTTTGCCTTTTAAAGAATTCACTAGTTCTTTATACTATTGTGGTTCACTGTCTGAGTGTAAAGCTATTTCAAGACATTCTTTGTGGACTGCTGTTCAGATCTCCTTTATCAAACTGCAATGGCCCATGGGGTTTCTTGCTCAATACACTTGCATCTTTCTATATTCCATGTGACAAATCCTAGCTATTACTTTTGAAGTGAACAGTATTATTAGATGTCTATGTTGCAATATTATGATCTTGGGGCCAATTTGGGGACCCCCATTTCATGTGTTAATAAATGAATTAGAGACACGTTGCAATTATTTGAAAAGTGCAGGTCAAAATCTTCCCCAAGAATCTAACCAGGTATATCTAGATGATTAAGACTTAAATTATTAATAGAGATAAACCTCCAAATTCTCTCCTTTATGAGGAGAGATTGCCTTATGTCAGGGCTATAGAAGCTAATTAATAAAAGCTTTCATAATTTCAGTGATAGGCAAAGCCTAAGAGATATCTAGGCCGACCTCTCCTTTTATAGATAAACCAACGCTCAGAGAGATTAAGAGTTTCTCTCCCGTGGCAGAAGGGGCCGAGGCGCCAACAGAACTGTGTTGCCTTCTAATGGGAAATTTTGCCTTTTCACTACATCATGGGAGCTTGATGATAATGACTTCATTTTTATGTCAATGCATTACATGTCTAAAACAGGCAATGCAGCTGATTGTGGAAGCGGGTCATGGGGATCGACTTTGGGGTCAATCGGGCCTGAGTAAGAAGTCACTTCTGGTTCTTAAATACCCTTGATTCACCTTCTTCACTTATAAATTGAGGTAAATTCCATGGGGTTGTGTGCAGGGTTAAGTGAGATATTATATATAGTGCTTCCAGCTTAAAATTTGGCATAGAATATGTACTTCAAAAAGATAATAATGTTAATATGCCTAATAATAACAGTACTTAATGATACTAAGCCAAAGCTTACTAGGGTAGCTACTCGGAAGACCTTGGCATAAGATTTAAGTCACAGTGCTTTGTAATAGACTATTATGGTTGCTTTTACTTTTCCTTTGTGATACTTTTCACAACTCTAATTAAACAAGCATTTGTGCAATAATTTTATCAGTGTCTTCTATATCTATAGAAGGACAAGGACACGTCTGTCTTGTTTACCATTCTCCTCCTCAAGTAATTAGCACAGAAGCCTGACAAACAGACATTACACATGGGTATCACTATCCTGTTTTTTCAAATTCTGAATTGGCAGAGGAAGAATGGCATGGGGCAGGATGACGGAGGGAAGTGAGTCTTCAGAAGTCCATGCTCTGGATGATAACTGCAAAGCTGTGCCCAAGGCATGTAGAGGAGAGGAATTTGAATCGGTTTTTGTAGAACTTTCCCAAGGACCTGAAAAAGCAAGAATCAATACTTCATCAGATACCCCATCCTTTTGGGCTGCAATACTGCTTTGTGATACAGCTATTCTGCTTATGTGTGCAAGATGTATCTTCTATGTTGGCACAAATTAACGCTGGGAGACTCCCAACACTGAAGAATCATTCACTATAGAAGAAAGGTAGTCCACATATTCAATAAAGGTGGATGTAAATATATTTGTGCAAATGTTTCTATGCAACTTTCATTCAAGGAATCTATTCTTTTTAAGTCTATCCTAAGGCTTTAGGCTACAGATGGTGTCATTTCCATAGGCATCCGTGCCTATCTAGTACATTTGGTCTGATCACTTCTTTACTTCTGCTACACAGGGCCCTAAAATGCACCTTCCCAGTATATGCTATCATTTCTTTAGCTTGAGATAGTCCTTATAAGGACAAACTCCTTAATGGTTCAGAACATCACTACAATTTCTTTCAAACCTCCCACCTCAGCAATTAGTTCTGGACTCTGCCAAAATGAAGATACTTAATAAATGCTTCTTGAACAAATGAAGACAAGAACACACAATAAATTATCCTCTGAATGGAATTAAAAGTGTGCAGTTTTGACTCTATAAGCTGGCTTTTAATTTGACATAGCCCAAAACAGGACTGAATATTCAATTGACACACGTGCAAATTCAAGTGTATATAGATTATCTGTGATGAGTGATTTTACCGCAACTTCAATGCTGAAACTCACATTATAAAATGTGCTGCATTTCTCTATCATCATTTATCTAGGGATTTTTTTTTGTTGTTAGCAGGAAAATACTTAGTATGCCATCATTGAACTCATGTGTTAGAAAAATCTCCTTCCAAATTTATGTATTCATTGAAAACCAGCACCCTATAATGTCAAACTTTATTTATGCTTAAATATATCCACTTGCAGTAAAAGTATCACTTGTCATTTCTGTCAAAATGAGTTCAGAAATTATCTATCACTTGACCTATTTGATAGTAACCTGCAATCAATCTTGCATCCTGTATCATAGCTGGCACTGCCTTTCCACACCCCACTGAATATGTTTGGAGTGTAAAATCACTTTCAAAAACAGAAAATGGACAAAGGAATGGAGTTAATTATAAATGAAGTCAAAATCATATTTATTATTTATTTATTCTATTTTTCAGTAAACTTTTTTTAGGGACTTTATTTTTAGAGCTGTTTTAGGTTACAACATAATTGAAAGGAAGGTACAAAAGATTTCTCATATATCCCCTGCCCCAACACATGCATAGCATCACCTATTATCAACATCACTCAACAAAATAGTACATTTTTTACCAAGGATGAATTTACATTGACACATCATAATCACCCAAACTCCATAGTGTACCTTAGGGTTCTCTCTTGGTGTTGTTGGGTTTGGACAAAAGTATAAGGGCAGATAACCATCATTATAATATCATACAAAATATTTTCACTTCCCTAAAAATCCTCTGTGCTCTGCCTATTCATCTCTATCCCCACATTCCCATCCTTGGAAACCACTGACCATTTTATTGTATATAGTTTTGCCTTTTCCAGAATGACACAGTTGGAATCATACTGTATGTAGCTTTTTCGTTGACATCTTTCACTTAGTAATACACATTTAAGTTTCCTCCATGTCTTTTTATAGCTTGATAGTTCATTTGTTTTTAGCACTGGATAATATTCCATTGTCTGGATGAGCACAGTTTATGTATCCATTCACCTCTTGAAGGACATCTTGGTTGCCTCCAAGTATTGGCAATTATGAATAAAGCTGCCATAAACATCCATGTGCAGGTTTTTGTATGGACATAAGTTTTCAGTTCCTTGGGGTAAATACCAAGGAAGATGATTACTGGATTTTGTGGTAAGAATATCTTTAGTTTTGTGAGAAACCACCAAACTGTCTTCCAAAGCGGCTCTATGATTATGCATTCCCACCAGTAATGTATGAGAGAGTTCCTGTTGCTCCATATTCTCACCAGCATTTGATGTTGTCAGTATTCTGGATTTTGGCCATTCTAATAGGAGTGTAGTGCTATGCATTTCTCTCATGACATGTGATGTGGAGCATCTTTTCCTATGCTTATTTGCTATCTGTGTATCTTTTTTGATGAGGTGTCTGTTAAGGTCTTTGGCTCATTTTTTAATCTTATTTGTTTCATTATTGTCGAACTTTAAGAGTTCATTGTGTTTGGAGAACAGTCCTGTACCAGATACATCTTTGGCAGATATTTTCTCCCAGTTTGTGGCTTGTCTTCTCACTCTCTTGACATTGTCTTTCACAGGGTTGAAATGTTTGCTTTTAGTGAAGTCCAGCTTATCAATTTTTTCCTGCATGGATTGTGTCTTTGGCATTATATCTAAAAGTACATCACCATATTCAAGGTTGTCTAGGTTTTCTCCTATGTTATCTTCTAAGAGTTTTATGGTTTTGCATTTTACGTTTAGGTCTATGATCCATTCTGAATTAGTTCTTGTGAAGGGTGTAAGATCTGTGTCTTTTTTTGGCATGCGGATGTCCAGTTGTTCCAATACCATTTGTTGAAAAGACATTTCCATTTGTTCCATTGTATTGCCTTTGCTCCTTTGTCAAAGATCTGTTGACTATATTTATGGGGTCTATTTCTGGGCTATCTTATCTGTTCCATTGATCCATTTGTTCATTCTTTCACCAATGACACGCTGTCTTCATTACTCATTTTATACTAAGGCCTGAAGTCAGGTAGGGTTAGTCCTCCAACTTTGCTCTTTTCCTTTAATATTGTCTTGGACTATTCTGAGTCTTTTGCCTTGCTACATAAACTTTAGAATCATTTTGTCAATATCCATAAAATAATTTGCTGGGATTTTGATTGGGATTGCGTTGACTCCATAAGCTGAGTTGGGAAGAACTGCCATCTTGACAATATTCTTTCTTCCTGTCTATGAATATGGAATCTTTCTCCATATATTTAGTTCTTTGGTTTTGTTTATCAGAGTTTTGTAGTTTTTCTCACGTAAATATTATATATATTACATTAGATTTATACCTAAGTATTTCATTTTGGGAGGTGCTAATGTAAATAGTGTTGTGTTTTTAATTTCAAATTCCATTTGTTTATTGCTGGTATATAGGAAAGCAATTCACTTTTCTGTATTAACTTTGTATCTGACAACCTTGCTGTAATCACTTATTAGTTCCTAGTTATTAGTTATTAGGAGGTTTTTTAATGGATTCTTTTGGATTTTCTATGTATATAATCAGTATCTGTGAATAAAGACAGTTTTATGTCCTTCTTTCCAATATATATCCTTTTTATTTCCTTTTCTTGCCTTATTGCATTAGCAAAGACTTCCAGTATGATGTGGGAAGGAATGTTGTGAGAGAACATCCTTGCCTTGTACCAGATCTTACTGGGAAAGCTTTGTGTTTCTCACCATTAAGTATGATGTTAGTTATAGGATTCTTATAGCTAACCTTTATCAAGTTAAGAAAGTTCTCCTCTATTCCTAATTTATGGAGAGCTTTTATCATGAATGCATGTCAGATATTGTTAAAAACTTTTTTATTCATCTCTTGATATGATCATATTTTTTTTTCTTTTTTAGTCTGTTGATGTCATGAGTTACATTGATTGGTTTTTGAATATTGAACCAGCCTTGCATACCTGGGAAAAATCCCACTTGGTCATGGTGTATAATTCTTTTTACACATTTTTAGACTCAATTTGCTAATATTTTGCTGAGGATTTTTGCATCAATGTGCATGATAGATATTAGTCTATTATGTTTTTTTCTTATAGTATCTTAGTTTGGGTTTTGGTATTACGGCTATGTAGAATGAGTTAGGAAGTATCCCCTCTGCTTCTCTTCTCTGAAAGAGATTAGAGAGAGTTGGTAGAATTTTTTCCTTAAATGTTTGGTGGAATTCACCAATGAACCCATCTGGACCTCTGCTTTCTGTTTTAGAAGGTGATTAAGTATTATTTCAATTGATTTAATAAATATAGGTATACTCAGATTATCTAATTCTGTTTGTGTGAGTTTTGTCAAATATTATCTTTCAAGGAATTGGTCCATTTCATCTAGGTTATCAAATTTATAGGCATAGAGTTGCTCATAGTATTCCTTTATTATTCTTTTAATTTCCTTGGAATCTGTAGTGATATCCCTCCTTCATTTGTGATATTAGTAATTTATATCTTCTCTCTTTTGTCTTAGTTAGCCTGGCTAGAGGCTTATTGATCTTTTCAAAGAACCAGTTTTTGGTTTCATTGATTTTCTCTATTGATTTCCTGTTTTTAATGTCATTGAGTTCTGCTCTAATTCTTATTATTTATTTTCTTCTGCTTACTTTGGATTCAAATTGCTCTTCTTTGTGTAGTTTCCTAAGGCAGAAACTTAGATTTTTGATTTTAGATCTGTATTCTTTTCTAATATATGCATTCAATGGTGTCCATTTTCTAAGCACTGCTTTTGTTGCCTCCCACAGATTTTGACAAGTTGTGTTTTCGTTTTCATATAGTTTAAAATATTTTAACATTTCTCTTAAGATTTCTGCTTTGACCAATGTGTTATTTAGCAGTATGCTGCTTAATCTCCATGTATTTGGGGATTTTTCAGTTATCTTTCTGTTATTAATTTCTAGTTTAATTCTATTGTGACATGAGAGCAGACATTGTATTTCTATTCTTTTATATTTGTTAAGGTGTATTTTATGGCCCACATGTGGTCTATCTTGCTGAATGTTCCATGTGGAGTTTTTAACTCTCAGAGTTGTCCAAACTAAGCCTCCAGTAATTCATCAATTACAGTTCAGGTTTTCCTACCTAGGCACTGGTTGCCTGAGTGGCTTCTGCTCATGAGTCTCTGTTCCTGTCAGCTGATTCTATGTATTTGCCTGTCTCTCTCTCCACTCTTGGGGGCAGTGGTTTGCCCTGTGTCCTTCTCTCTCTTAGGATCCAAGAAGAGTATTTTATTTTTCATCTTGTTCAGCTTTTTACTAACTTTTAGGACTGAGTGACAACTTCCAAGCTGCTATACACATGGGACTGGAAACACGAAGTCCTAGACTTTATTTTTAGAGCCAGTGTTAAGTTTAGAGAAAAATTGTGCAGAAAATATAGAAAGCCCTATATATCTCCTCTACCTTTCCCACCACTAGTTTCCTCTATTATTAGCATCTGGCACTAGTGTGGTATATTTGTCATAGTTGATGAACCAATATTGTTGATACATTAATATTAACTACATCTATAGTTTGCACTGGGGTTACTCTTGATGTTGTACATTCTATGGGTTTTGACAAATGCATAATGTCATCTATCTACCACTACAGTATAAGACAGAATAGTTTCCCTGCCCTGTGCTCCGCCTGTTTATCCTTCCCTCCTCCCCAAATCCCTGGCAACTTCTGATCTTTTTATTGTTCCGTAGTTTTGCCTTGTCCACAATGTCTTATAGTTGAAATTATACCATATGTAGTCTTTTCAGACTGACTTCTGTCACCTAGCAATGTGCTCTTAAGTTTCCTTCACGTCACGATGTCTTGATGCAGGATCTCATTTAAGTGCTAAATAGTACACATCCATATTTACATAATGATTGCTATTCAGTAATAAAGGGAGTTATCTGAGGTGTCATGCAGTAGAAAGAGTAAGACTTTGGAGCCTTACAGCCATGGGTTTTTAAAAGTGGCTTTACCATGTTCTTTTTTTAAAGATTTTATTTTTCCTTTTTCTCCCAAAACCCCCTGGTACATAGTTGTGTATTTTCAGTTGTGGATCCTCCTAATTGTGGCATGTGGGATGCCGCCTCAGCATGGCTTGATGAGCGGTGCCATGTCTGTGCCCAGGATTCGAATTGGTGAAACCCTGGGCCGCAAAGCGCAAAGCAGAGTACACGAACTTAACCACTCGGCCACAGGACTGGCCCCTGGCTTTGCCATGTTTTAGCTCTGAGCTGAGGCAATTTACTAAAGATCTCAGAGCTGCAGTTTGCCATCTCTCAAATGAAAATATTAATATCTACCTTGAAATGGTCGTAAGAAATAACATGTAAAGCCATAGCATAACATCCGGTCATGCTGGCAGCAACAGAGGCAGCAGCTGTGATGGTCATGGAATTAGTTGTAACATGCTTGGCATACAAGGAGATTGTCTTTCTAGCGATTCATGTTTAGCTTTAATAAATATCCCTTATTTCATAAATACAGATAGACTAGTACATTAATGACTAGCAATCAGATAAGGCTATATAGTCAACTGACAAAAATACAATAAATGAAAAATAAAAGGCTTCGACCTAATATAAAGAAATAGGCAAGCAAATAAAGAGTGAATGAGGTGGGAAGAGAGGCCCCATTTGATACATCTACTTGATAGGAATTTCTGAAATGGAAAGCTTTTCAAGTTAGAATGTAATTTTTCAGTCTTAGGAAAGGAAATTTGTTTTACATGAATATTAGGCTCCTCTGAGATATTTTAAAGTTACTTCATATTTACTAAGTGTATGACTATAGTATGTCTTCATAAACACTCCAAAGAATGTTTTAGTTAAATCAAAGACTATAGATTAGAAGGAGAATCAAGAATCACACAGTCATAGACTGTGTTTGCAGTCACCATTGCTACTGCTTATTCCTTCAGCCTTTTATTAAGATTATAATAAATTATGAGCCTGAAAATATTTGAGATTTTTAAAACAGAAAAATGGAAGAAAGCACATTATTTTTAACACTGATATTGGTTATACTTTGCATTGGAAGTACCTAAAACAGAGCCTTGAATTCCAAGACCTGACATCAATGAATCTACTTTGGGGTGGTGGGATCAATGAATCAATAAATTCCTACTTCTTCCAAGATCGTTTAAAATATTGAGTTCAAAGAGAAGAAGATGATTTACCAAAGATAAGACCATGAGATAGAACCCATGATGAGTTAGAACAGGAGCTAGCACGCTTTCTGCAAAAGGCCAAATACTAAATATGTTCAGCTTTGTGGGTCCTAAAGTCTCTACTGCAGCTACTCAACCCTGATATTATAATGTGTAAGCAGCCACAGACAACATGCTAACAGATGGGTATGCCATGTTTCAATGAAATTAGTCAGATGGCTGGATTTGACCGTAGTTTGCTGACTTCTGAGTTAGAAAATGAGAAAAAGAGTTGAATTAACCTGAAAACATTTTATTCAGATTACAAACTAAAATGACTATTCAAACTATTTTTTTACAAGGACTGACAGATTGTGTAGAGGATGATCCGGTTTCATATTATGACGCAGTGCAAATAGTGAATGATTATATGTGTGAGGAGAAATACAGTTTTTTAAAGAAGTATTTTTTGAGCATTTGGTAGAAATAAGACGCTGCTTTTTGTGGGGCAATAGAAGAATGCAGGTTTTGGAACTGGCATTGGGCATATCTTGATATTTAACCTTAACTGTCCTTTATGGGTTACATGATCTTGAGTATGTAACTTAACTATTGGGAGCTTTAGTTTCCATATTCGTTTATAGATAAATCCTACATCATAAAATTATTATGTACTATAAGCAAAAGAGCTTGTATAAAGTACTTAATATACTTCCTGGAATGCAGTACATGCACAAAAGGAATTTATAGGTAATTATTTATTGTTGAGTAACTTCAACATAGAAAGTTGAAAAAAGGTAATAGTATCTTATATAAGATTGTGAGGATTAAATAAGATATATGAAAAACAAATATTTAGCCCAGTGCTTGCACCTAGTAAGTGTTCAATTGATATTAGCTGCTGTTATTATTATTATTAAATACAGTAATGTATAAGATATGTACATTCATAAGTGAGTTCCAAATGTGCAAGGTAGAATGTGATACATGCTATGACAAAGATACAGAAGTCACATCTGACTGGGGGAATCAGAAAAGGATTCAAAGAGAAATGACATTTGAACCGTCTGGGTAGAATGAATTCTATTTCAATTAGAGGAGCTGAAAGATATTAAAGACAAATCAAAGGATGAGAGCAAAGAAGAGAAGCAGGAATTTGATCGGCATGTGCAGTGAGCAGTAACTTAATATGATACTGTTTATAGAATCTGCACATTTCTTATTCAGACCTCAAAGCAATCCTGTGTGCTGGACATTATTACACGTACTTTGTAGAAAAGCAATCTAGATTCAAAAGGTTTAATAACTTTCCTAAGGTTATACAAGGATACACTCATCCTGGAATTGAACTGAGATCATTTTTTCCCCCTGAAGTCAGTGTTATTACCATTCTGCTACACAAACTCTCTAACAGCAAGTGGAACGAAGTGGACGCTTAATCCCCCGTATGTAGGTCAATCGTCACTCTTTGATACTGTAAATATTTTTATTCTCCCATTTCATTCATTAATGAAAGATAGTTATATCCTTGTTTTTCACTTTCTTATTCATTCAAAAAATATTTTGGAATGCCTACCATGTGCCAGGCACTATTCTAAGAGATGGCATACATCAGTAAAGAAAATAGATAAAGGTATTTACCACATAGTTGTGGGCTTTTGTTTGTTTACTTTTTGCAAATTATTTTTAAGATTGAGGTGAGAATATATTACATAACACAGTTAACATTTCCCTCAGAGAAAAGCATAGAGAGTCGTTTGTTATCTAATTGTCATTTTATTCTCCTAAATAAAGGGATTAAAAAGCTGATGCCTCCAAGTCATTGGAGATCAAAATGAGATCTCCATATGGTTGATATTAACTGATATTTACTTTAAAATTTACTTTATCTTTTCACACTAAAAGTCACGACTCTGTTTTAATGAACATGGTGATGACATTGTATTCATTTTAACCAAAATTTAGAAAAATAAAACTAAAAGAATAAATCTCTATTGGTAGAAAGTTTTCTTGAAATATTCCAGGCCACAAAGAAAAGAAAAGAAAAGAAGTACTCTCATAAGCAAGCAGCAGAGGGAAAGCTTATAGGACCTTTTTTCAGTAAAAGCAATAAAAATACGGGATTTGTTTATAAGAAGACAGACACAAGTCTACATTTCAAAATTTGTTATTTCTGCACTTATATTTGCACAGGTTCAAAATGCTCTTTAACATGTGAAACTTGTGCTTACTAGTTTTAAGGCGGAGAGAGAAAGAGGCAGCTTGCATGGAACAGCTGGATCTAATTAGAACCCAAAGTTCTGACTCCACTTGATCTGATTTCCCCGTCAGGATGGAGTCATTACACCATAAATAGTGTAAGCTCGAACTTCCAGTTCAAACCAGAAGGAACCGGCAATCACAGCTCCTCTTATGCAGGGGTCACTGACGTTTCTGTTTAACATCACAGCATTTCCATATGGACTGACTCAGTCACTTAGAACTTTTCCACTAATAAATGAATAAGGGAGTCATGAGGTTTTTTCTGCCATACATCTATTCATTTATTTCTACTTGGAGGCACTTAAAAATCTGAAGCGTCAGCTTAGTAATAAAATACTCTCTATTATCACCAACTCCTCATTGTAAACTATCATGCGTACATATTTTTTTCATGTTTCTTATACGAGAATATAACACCCCTTATGTTTTCTCTCTTTATTTGTAAATTGAGTACTTAATGGACTTATAGACTAAACAAGTATTTGTAATATAAAAGAGATCATCCTTTCCCAATCACATCATTTTAGAAATGTGGAGACTGAAAGTCAAAAAAAAAAGTTGAGTGACTGACTTCTCACATATAGGAGACGTAAAGTAAAGCCACAGGCTTCTGAGTTCCCAACAAGCATTCATCTCAGAATTTGAACTGACAAGAAACCCTTCCAGGGAAAATATAACTTGTTTCCACGTTTATAGTCTGGCTGCTTCTTCTTATGTAATACAAGTTTATCATAGGTTTTACAAATCAGAGAATAAAGAGAAAAAAGAATATTCATCCCAAAACAATCCCTGGTAAAATTTTGGATTTTATGTTTCTATACATTTTGTGCATACAAGTTTGCATCCTTTCCATTTTAATACATTTTATCCTGTTCCAAGGCAAGTAATAAATCTTTACGAACATGCTTTTTAATGGCCAAGTGGTATTTTACATAGGTGTGCCACATTTAAAACAGCATTTTATTTGACAGATTGTTCCAATTTGCTTATGTGATAATACTTTGGTGAGAATCGCCGTGCATTGCTCTTTTGTAGATCTCTGTTTCTGTCCTCAGGATAAAATTCTTGAATTGGAATTCTTGGGTCATAAGATATGCGTTTTGAGCCTTCTGATATGAGTTGCCAAATTATCCTTCTGTAAAGCTTTACTAGTCTATAGTTATACTCTCAGAATAGAAAAGTTTCTGTTTTCTGCGCACACAGCTAACACTGACTTCATCATTTCCTAATGATTTCATGTTTGATAGGTAAAACATAACACCTGATTTTAATTTACACTGATGAAAAGTGAAAGTGGACACTTTTCACACGCTTCTTGCACATTTCTACATGTGTCTAAATAACTACAGAGACTGGTAAAATTCAGAAACTGTGGACAGGGAAAGGAATAATCCATTTCAGCTGAGAGGATGAGAGAACGCATTTACCTCGAGTCTAGAGTCATTGGAAAACCATTTGAGTTGTGGAATTGAATGGAAAAAATACAATGAAAAAGTGAAAAGACGATTTAGGTATCACTGAGGAAAAGTAAAGGTGAAAAGTGAACATGACAGAGATACCTAATGAACAAGTCAGAGAAAGACAAGTCAAAATTTCTGTATCCAGTCTCTGTGAGTAATCGACAGGAAGAGTTGTGGTCAGGGCATCATTAAAGGCTCACGGAAAAACAAACTGAAGGAAAGAGAAATAGTCTAGCAATCTCTGTGATGGAGTCATGGCTCTTCAGAGTTGGAAGGGACCTCTGGACATGTTCTAGCTCAACCATGTAGTTTCCAGATGAGGAAGGTGAGCAGTTAAGTGCTTTGCTTAGGGTCTCATCTTCTTAGAAGAGCCAGAAATAGAATTCAGGCCTCATAATTCCCAGCTGAATGCTCTCTGCACAATTTTATAGAACTAAAACATCTTCAAGCAAACAGATGTGATGTTATGTTTGTCCTTTGAATGAATCATTTAGCTTCTCTCATCTTTAGTTTTCTCATCTTTAAAATGAGAAGACAGGGCCAAATAAACATGAACATTCTTTGGTTTTATCAGAATTATTGGATTTCATCTGCTTATAGCTGACACTCAAGTTCTTTGCTTCCTGGGCCATGTTAATCTTAAAAAAAGAAAATTTGTGTTTCCCTGCATATACACTTTTAGAGAGCTGAACTGCTTTCTTCTTCCCTGTGGTCAGGTAATTCAGAGCCTGCTTTGGTTTTTCTTTTAAACTGAATTTTTCGAACAAAATTGTTTCTTGGCCAAGATGATTTATAAGGTATTTTAGCCCCAAAAGCATTGTTTTAAGAAAGTTATAAACAACTGTGCATGGGGACAGTGCCAGTCAACTACCTAGTTTTATGACTCGAGAAAAACTAGTAGGATATATTAAGTATTATTTTTCATTGGAATTGAAGGAGTCCTCCATTGCTTTCCCTCATATATTTTTACCTTCTTTCCTTACTGCCTATGCTTTTATGGGTAACATTTGAAGTAGCCATGATGTAACAATTTGATTTTTGTGGAAACATATCTGTGGCCCAGCCACATGCACAGTGTGCTAAGTGTAGACACTGTCACAAGCCTGGTTGTTGGACATTTGTAGGTGTGAAGCGACTGCTGTCGATCAATGCATGGTGCTAATAAGGCTGAGATCATACAATCAATTCCTGTCCTCCGGTTCTCTTTCACCCCAAGCTGCAAGTAGTAATATTAGTTGTAAAGGTGAATAAAAGAGAAAGCATAGAGGACTCAGTGTAAATCTATCACTACCACAGGGGAACTAAAAAATGAACAGACGCTCACACATGGCTCATTGAGTGGTCATTGGAGCTTGTCAGGAGCCAAGGGGAAGAAAAAAGGAAAATAGCCTACAGGTGGTTCATGTTCTAGCACAGAACCAAAGTAATTATTTGTGATTTCAAATATTTATTGTGAACAAATGACTATTTCTTCACCAATAATGATATGAATAAGAATGTGGGAAGGGCTTATGGCTTTCCTTCCATAGCAGGGCGAGGCCAGTGCAAATTCTGTGAATTCAGTGGAATTTTGGCTGATCAAATTTCCGAAAGTAGTTTGTAAGGCTAGGTTAATAAATGGACCCCTAGATTAGAAAAGAATGGTTACTGCACACAAGCATTTAGAAACCCTACTAAGTGAATCAGGGAACTGTGTTGGTTTCCAAAGACAGAAAATGATGGGAAAAGAGCCTTTCCTATGGCTTAGACTGGGACTCGATAGAACATGTAAAGAATGACTGGGCTTGAATCCAAGAGTCCTGAACAAATTTGGTACAATATAGAGAATTCTGTTGGGTTTACTTTTATAGGACAAAGAAGCTTATTCCTTTGGTGCATCTTCTTAAATAAAGCTAATATTACGTAGCTATAGCCAACACATTCTAAATATGAAGATTATTTTTCCTTAAAGCAGAATACCATATCCATAGGTAACTAGTTCCTTCCTATATTCACTCATAATATGAATTTGTAATAATTAGTGAAATGTTAACGTATGGAGGGAAAATATTTTAAGTATTCAATAGTATACTATGGAATACTATTTCAGTCATATACAGGTTGATCTCTTTTGGTCTCATTCGCAACCTTTCAATATTTCTGTCAGAAAGTCCCTGAAGATCCTTCTCAGTAATTCAGCAGAACAACAGATCAGTTTTCTCTCTGAAACTTAGATATTACCTCTGGTCAAGGGTAAACAGACTCAGTTAAGCCTTACTTTGAAATAATATATGCATTTCTAAGCGTAAAGAGAGAAGCCATTTTTCAATTGCATAGTACTGGTTAATTATACTCTCATTCCACAGATTGCCTTGCTTTCTGGTACACATTCTAACTTTAGAAAGCCAGGATGAACTGTGTGTTAGGTCTGACCTGCGATCAATCTTTCTATTAATTGTCATGTTCTATGCTCTCAGGAAGAAAGAAATCAGTTAATTTGCAGATATTTCTGACAGATTTTCCTAAGTATGAGGGTTCAGGTCAGTTATATTACAGTTAAATTCCTAGGATGTGCTCCTTTTCCAAAAGAGAGATGCCAATTCGAGGTGACCTACCAATTCAGATCCACTACCCCTTAGGAGAACACAGAAAAGAAAATGAAATGCTGATTAAAAGATTAGTTTACATCATTTATTTATTAGTTATATATATAAATATTTATATATATGAAGATATATATGTAAGTACACACACACACACACACACACACACACACATTGTTGGAAATGACAAAGAATCTATCATAGTTTGCAAAGACCAAAATATCATAATGGTAAACTTTCACATTTGGGGGCAAAGTGCCAATACTATTTCCACTTCTGTAAGGTGAGAGGAGCAGCGGAGGAAGAGGATAACATTCTGAGAAGTCACTTTTCTTTCCTCAGAATGTTACAATCCAAAAATACCTGCCTAGAGTCCATGACCTATGCAGGGCAAGGCGGCCAACTAGTGATTAAATATGGAACTCCCCAATCATTACTCAACTTCTCACCAACCCACTGTGTGTCTGCTGATTAACCCTGATTGAAATTTAATACCCATTTTTCCTATTCTACCTAATCTGTCAAAGAACTGCAGACAACGTGGAGATAAATGTTAGCCTCTTACTTCTGGTATATTCTTCAAACGTCCAGAATCTTCAGGCTTAGTCATTTCCTTTAAAAGAGATTAAATCTTACCATGGGCTTCAAAAATGGTTCTACTGAATATTTAAAAAGCATAAAAAGTCCTAAGGTAATGATTTATTTCACTCATTTGTTACTTCATTATAAAAATAATTATTGAGAGACTACTACTGCTTGCTGCATGGGAATGAGAAAAACCACCTAATTCAGGAATATGTGGTATTCCTAAAACTGTGTTATATAAATAAAACTTATATGTGCTAAATAGTGCTGTTATTAAGTGCTCATATTTCTTTCCTCATTCAAGGATTAAACTTTTTGAGGAGACGCTGCTGTCCTGAATATTTAGTATACTGAGTTGTTATGCTCAAAATATATCACAAAGTTTGATTTACCTAATGTTCAACAAATGTGTATTCCATGCATACTATGTGCAAAGCACTCTAAAAGTGCTTGCATTTTTCAAAAGTCAGAAAATGCGTGGGTGCTCTAAAAATAACTCCAAACTGGAACATAATCTAAGATTTCTGCTAGAATTGAAAAACAAGAAACTGAAAGGGCCTGATGCAAACCTGACTTATTACATGGGTTGGTTCCTGATTTGGGATTGGGGGGGGGGGTGCATAAGAAAATGGCTTAATATAGCTTGTCAAGGTAGCAAAACTACGTAAAATGTAGAGTTGTATAAATGGTATGAGACCAGCTGGTAGGAAAAGCCAGTAGGAAAATGACTAAAGAGGGAAATTGTGTGAGGGGGAAAATAGTTCTTCCTAGCAGACTTCAGAGTCCTTCATTTATAATATATGAGCAGATGCTGGTCTGGGGAAGTTATAAGAATAAGTCCCTGAGTAAGGATCACTCTGGGCCTGGAAGTAACGCAGGAGACGTCTGGTCCCATTGAAGATCCTTTTAATGTCAAGAATAGTGATGGTTACCTTTCAGAGATGTTGTACTAGGTTTGATGGTAAGCACTTTGATACCTCTCCTGCTTAATCCTCACCACAATGGATATCACTTTCATTTAAAAGATGTAGAAATTGAAGTATGTGTTTTAAGTACCTTTCCCAAGATCTCGCACCTATTATATTCATTCAACAAGCATTTATTGCGTACTTGTCACATGCCAGACACTGTTTTAGAGTCTTGCGATGCATGAGTAAATAAAACAGAACTTGGCTTCGTGGAGCTTTCACTTTTAAAAAGAGACAGATGATAAACAAGTGGCATTAAAAACAAAACAACAAAAAAAGTGAATTGCATATTAGAATGTGATAGCACTATGGGAAACAGAAAAAAAGTAGAGAAAGCAAAGAGAGATTGGGGTTGGGAGTTGTATTTTTAATGGAGTTCTCCATGTAGGCCTTATTGAGAAAGTGACATTTGAGCAGGGACATGAAGGAAAAGAGGAAGGTGGCCATGTGGCTCTCTAGGGAAGAGCATTCAGCCCCAGGGAGAAGCTGAGCCTGAAGGTGAGACCAATGTGGCTGGAGAGGAATGAAATCAGACAACGAACAGAAGAGGCAGAGAGTAACAAGGGTCAGACTATCAGACCAACAGGGCTTTTGGCTTTTGCTCCCAGTGGAAAGTGGGGCTCCCTCAGGCTGTTAGGGTCTCTGCCACTGTCTGCCCTACGGAAGGAGCCCTAAACTGGGCAAGAAAAGAATGTTCCATTCCTTTGTGTTCCTTCCCTGTGGCAGTTTAATGTTTTTCCACAGGAAACATGTCGTATTTTCTGTAAGTAATAAAACCTGCCATCAATTGTTTATTGTTCATTTAAACTTGATTTAGTTTTTGCAAAATCCATGAGGAAAGCTAATTAATGACTTCTATTGACTGTTTATGATTCCAAATCATATCACTTACCAGTCTTGAAGGCATTCTGCTTACCACTAAATGAGTCTGGATTGTTTCTAAGGTCCTATTGGATTTAAGAAAGTTACAATATTTCTGAGCCAGAATTTGAAGAAGCCTGGAGTTTACAAATTGTAGCAGACCCCCCACATGCATATACATTTGTGTTTGGATCACGATTGGAGTAGAGACAATTTTAAGAATAACAATGTCTTCCTCTCTCTTCCCTAGAGGCTGATTCTCTATCTACCCTTCTTCCTAAGAGTGGGTCTTAGGAACTTACAGAGGCAACCTAACACACTGATGTATTGCTTTCAGATAAGCTTGGCCCAGCACAAGTGAAAAGTCAATGAAATATGTATTCAATGCAACCTTTGCTGCTTGACTTTGCAATATATTTCCAAATTTAACCACCATTTTCTCCAATGGTCCACTTTTTTTGTGGCCTAAGATACTTCTACAATCACTATATCATCACCATTCTCACTAAAAAGACATGTTGCCTGAAACATAAGGTCTCTTCCACCCAAAAGGTTGCATTAATGTACTTTGGCAATTGTATTCTGCAGACTTGTTGACAATCCTAACATCATGGGAAGAACTGGGGAAACTTCCGGTCAATCAGGGGAGGGCAGGCAAAAATATCTGGGAGTCCATGTGGTTTCATATCACCTTATGTCACACAAAGAAGAGGTTGCCTTCTTCATCAGCTGACCTGTTTGCCCAAAACAGGATAGCAATTTTCTCCATTTGAAGGAGTTGGCAACACCACATTCGTGATTTTGCTCCTTTATCTGGTCTCTTTTACTTCCCTTCTTTATTTTTAACTTTCCTTATTTATTCCTGAATATATTTAGTCCTGCCTGAAAGTCCCAGTGATACACGCAAGCCCAGCCCTAGATAAAACAGTGACTATCTTCCTGGGACTCGTGCAGCTACGGGTTCTCAGAAAAAGTAGCAAAAGAGATGAGGGTGAGACACATTCAACTTTTATAGAACAGATATTTATAAATTGCCTCCTGTAAGCTATAATAAACATTTATAGATTTCCTACTGCATACTAAATACTGAAGCAAGAACAGTGCACTTTATTAATTCCAGTGAATCTAGTGAATGAATGAATGAATGAACAAATAAACAAAACAACAAACCCTGCTACCTTATTTGACTTGTGATCTCATTACCATGGTAAAAATATTTCACTTTTACACAACTGACTCTTTCTTATTCTTTCTCTTTCCCTCCCTTCTCCTGTTTTTTTCTCCATCCCTCTTTTTTTCTCTCTCCCTTCTTTCTTTCTCCACATATACCAAATTACACTTCGCTGACCCTCTTTTTTTTTTTATCATGATAAGCTTTATAATTTATCTTTACTCTGTGGTTTAAGCATTTCAACATTAGTTCAAACACTTTTATTTTCTGGCCATGTTGCCCCTCATTATTAGCAGCATCTGCACCATGAACAGCTGGGCTTGCCAGTAGTGAAGGGCACAGCCCTGCCAGCCCACCCCAATCAATGTCCGAGTGTAGCTGCGGCTGCCCTTGGACCTGCAGGCATGCTGGTTTTTCTGATCCTGTCTCTCATTCATATAGAGGCCAGAAACTCTGCCAAATTGTGTGATGATGACAAATGGGAGCTTGGATAAAGCTCTCAGGTAAATGCATTAACTCACCATACTTCCTAAGGCCCCAAGAATTTGGGTCATTCTAAGAAAGATCATAGGGAACACAAATGAGTGAACCTCACAGAGAAATCCAAATGAGTGAATCTGGTGCTTCCGGTACCAGCGAGATGTCATCCTTTCACTTTTCAAGTAGCCCCAGAATGTCTGAACTATTCTTATCCCCACATCTCTACTCAGGCAGAGGCCCCACGCTGCTGAAACAGAAGCTTTTCAGCATTGCAGTACCTTGTCAAGTCTGTGCTAGGGAGCATACCCCAAACCTGCCTGCATTATACATGACTGGTTCTGCTCACTGATGTCATCCCCATTCTGCTCACGGTACTTCTATCACAAATTCAAATCTGAGATGGGATTTGCTCCCATCCCTGACAGTCATCCTGAGACAGTCCCAAGATTTAAGAAGTAGACTGAGGGTGCTTCTCCCAAAGGTTCTGTTTTCACATTGGCCTCATTTGGTTACAAGTGAAATTCCTATGACAGAAAGACTAATTTAAACAATGCACTGAAAACCTACCCCTCCATCACCATCATGCTTCCACGTGCACTTTTGTTAGCATGTGTTTTTCTGTAAGCAAAATGTTTTTATACACTAATAGACCTGCTTTATAAGAACTTCATTCTTTTTTAATGTAGTTCATAGAGCTGTAGCTTCTCAACCTTTCATGAGTATTCAGCAACCATCTCATTTTTCATGAGATACATATGTATATCAGCTATAACACACTGTCACTGAACACTGGTTTTCAATCAAGTAGGCTGTCAGTAAAGCTGATTCACTAACAAGAAAGCTGTCAAGCTATGACAGCTGCTGTCTTTGCTACCCAAACAATCTGTTCTGTGCTAATGGTGACTCGTACCCTCCCATTTATTATACAGCTGTAATGAGCAGTGTCCTCAGAAACACAATCTGGGTTAGTGGATTTACATACTTTGTTGTGTGGGTTCTGCAAAATCAACACCAGCAGAATTAGCAGCTGGTTTGCTACAAAGATTCTGGAAGAGTTGCTTTGTTTCAGAAGTTTTGGTTAATTGTCCAATGGTGAGGAGTCGTCCACTATCCATCCCCGAAGCATCTGTCGAGTTTATACTATGTGTTTGGCACTCGTAAGTATTGGGAACACAAAAGGAAATAGGAATAATGTCCTTTTTCACCCATTCATTTTAATCTGTTAGAGTGCATAGGCATTGTGTTCCAGACAGAAGCTCTGAATTTTTAGTAAATAATAAATGACTTCTTAATTTTCCAATCTGAGGTTGAATATTTAAGCTCCTATATATTCAGCCCTTGAAATAATTTCCTTTAGTCCAATACTAAATTATTAATGAAGAACTTTATTTTTCAAGTAATTGTCACCTTGGGAGATTTAGGTTGGTGGGAATATTTCATTCCAAAAACTTAAAATTTGCTACCTGCTTATCATGCTCTATCAGCTTTTGTTAAGAGAGGAACTTGCTGTCATAAGAGGAGCCAGGCTATTCCATTCGTATTTCCCTGCCGGAATCACTAGGGGCGCTAGAGAAGGGTGTGAAGGGGAATAATTCACTTTGACACTGAGACATTGCCTCTGCAAAGTATCTTTGGAAGCCAAGAGCACCATTTCAGTTTCAAGGGAGCTCCATGTTCCAGGCAGATTAGAGACCTGCACTCCATGAGTCTCTACACAGCCAAGTTTTGCATATCACACAGCTTTCTCCACAGCAAGCTTTCCTCTCTCCTTGTGCTAGCAATGTGGCCACTAATCAACCAAGAGAGAATCCCAAGTTGAATTGTGTTTAACATAATCTGTTCTTGTCCAAGGTAACACATACTGGAAACTGGACTGGACAGCACTTCATTCATTTTATAAACATTATTTACTCTTAGAGAATAATAATAGAGGCCATATAGCAGGCCCATAATTATGGTAATAAAAATATGACTTTTGAGGACAGGTAACACACAAGCCTGGAGCTGACTATTCCAGAAAAGAAGCAGAGTAGTTCTGCCTCGATGCATGGATGTTTGTTTGCAGAAAGAGTAGCAGTCGTCCTTAGGGCTGAGATGAGAAAATGTGTGCTAAGAAGAGTGACCTGATTTTTCTCCCTGGATAGTCCTGATTGGTTTCGTGTTCTCCCCTCCCTTCCTCCACCCCTCTCCTAATATATCATGAAGACATTGTAGACAAAATGTGCATCTCCATTCATGATGCCTCTGGTACTCAGGTGCGTTAATGACACCTTGTTGGGCCCACCTCACATTGCTTGGCAGGTCACAAATGCCTGGAGCTCAAACACAAGTGAGTAATGTTTACTGACTCTGATTTCTCCCTCACCAGAAGTGCAGTATTTATTCTGAGAAAAGGTTGTAACATAATAGTGTTCAAGGACTATGCCTCACCTTCCAACTCCCTATACACACACACACACACATTTTTCCACCATCCTGCCAGACCATCATACACACGAACCCACATACCACCCGAAACACAGAGACTGAGAAAATATTGACAAAATGTCTTCAGCAAGAGTAGCAACAAAATAAATAGGAGCACGAAACTTTGTGATGAAACGGGGCTTTGTTGAGCCAGTCTTTGTAGTGGCACATTGCAGAATCGTGAAAATGCTCAGTAATTGCAACTCTTTTTTTTTCTGCTGATGAAAATCGTAAAGCATAAACTCACCTAGTTGACAAAACCTGTGATTGGGCCTGAGGAACTTGCTTTGTGCCCTGCTTTTTCCCCTGCACATATATTCATCCTCAAATATGCAGAAGCATTCTATGCAAAGATGGTCTATTTTTCTGTTTACTCACACAGTACTCTGAGCACCAGCACCTGTGGCAGAGGAAAAGAATGTGCAATCCCTTTGACACAGTGGTGCCTGAACATGAGAGGCTTCAGCTCTCATGTGAGGGTGTGAATTTGGGGTATAAACATATTCTCACTCATTGTATCTTTGTTTTATTCCTTCCCCTTGTAGCAAGTGAAATGAATATGAGTATAGCGATTAAAAGCTACAAGTCATTTTTTCCCTCAGTATTTAGACACTATGGTATTATCCAGTGAAAGATTCTGAATATGGGAACAAAGGAATTCTTAAAGGATCCAGAAAGTACTAACAGCTAGCATTATGCCACATATGGATACATCATGGGAAATGCCACAACATATTAATAATGGCCCTCTCTGAGTATACAACGGGTTATTCCATGAGAAGGGTTACCATCCATAACATAGTAGTGGGTCAGTGTGATCTCAGACACCTGACCTCTCTTCACCTCAGTTGTGAAATGGAAATCATCATAGTACTTAGAGAATTGTCATGAGAGTTAAATGAGTTGGCACATTCAAGTGCTTAGAATAGTTCTGGCATAGAATAAGTGCTCAATCCATGCTAGCTTTTCTCATGTACTTTGTCTTTCATTGGGATGGTATATAATTGGCTAAATTTTAATTTTCTGTAGTGATATGTGCTGGGTCCTCTGTTTAATTATGAAGATGAGAAAATGGCTATGTTCCTGTCACTGTGTACCTCACATCCTACTTGGAGAATCAAACATCAAACAGAAATTATTGTTTTTGAGTTCCTTTCTTGAGCCAGATACTTGCTAAATGCTTTATTTTCATAATATAATTTTTACAATAACTCTACAATGAAGGTGCTATTCCCATTTTACCAGTGAGTAAACGGACCTATAGAGGTCAGAGAACTTGCTCAAAGACTCACACAGAATTTAAATCTCTTCCGAAGCCACGCCGTGCTGCCATGCTAACAGGTGTCAACTGATCTGCAAGATGAGAACACAGTGGAGGGAGGGATTATGTCTTTCTGGAAGGATTTACCTGGGCTTCAAAGGAGAGGTGGTATCCTAGTTGAGATGAAAAGAATATTCTCTCATGATGAAATTAACTGAGCAGAGATCGCCATGTCCACACTGCTTATGGAATTATCTGTGTCTATCTGCAAAATGAGAATATCTGAGTGAGGTGGGACTGGATTTGAATCTAATTTGTCTGCTAAGTAAATTTAGGCAGGTTGCTTAATAGCTCTAACTTCAGCATCTTCATCTGTAAGATAAAAATAAAATAGCACCAGACGCATATGGTTCTTAAATAAGATAATACATTTAAGGAACTTTGCTGTTCCTGATGCAGGGTATGTGCTTAATTTAGATTAATTATCATTCTTGGCATTTGTCTAGGGACTTGATGAGCGAGAAGAAATTGGATTCATGATACCCGGGGACAGGAGCACGGTTAGGTGACCTCTGTAAAGTCTCTACCAACTCATAGTACTCAGATGATGATTCTTTGTCTTTCTCTTCCCCCTTCATCCTCTTTCTCTTCTTTCTTTTCTTCTTCTCTTAATCCCCTTCTCCTCCTAGAGAAACATATACTTAGTAAACACTAATTAACCGCAGTGACATCACTAAGAGTGCTTCCCTATTCTACCTTCATTATGATTATAATTACGAAGCATATAAAAAGTTTTATATAGATTTTTATATAATTTGTAGGGGCAGGAATGTTTAGACTTTTCTTCTATTATTGCCTCCTTGCTATCTATGAATATCAGATTTCATAATATCAAATTACATACCTAGGGATAAGTATCACCTAAAACTCATCTTAATTAAACTAAGGACTCCTTTAATTTTATATCAGGATATTTTACTTTTGTGTGATCATATATAATTGAACATATAATCAAAAAAATAATATGGAAAAAGCCTAACTCTTTGAAAAGAGGGGAATTTCTTTCATTCATCTGTAAATGCCATAAAGTTTTGAATCATATAAGTTACTTAATGAATATTTGTTTCTTAAAACCTGGAGCTTGACACTATGTAATGTCCTGGTATATATTTGGTTTTTTGGACATATGTATATGAAAGGAAGGCATATCAGAGCAGTTCAAATCAATGGTATGTGTTGAGATTCATATACCATATTACTAGAATCCCATAATTCTGGGAAATGTTGTTAAACCTGATTTTTTCCTGTCTGTCATAAAAAGGGAGACAGAACAAATTTCTGTTGCTACTCTTCATACCATACATCCCATATGATAAATGTCTCCTTCTTCACCCTACTCCTATGCCCCACATAAATACTTGTGGGGATCTGCATTCACATTTCCCGCAGCCCTTTCCCTGGGCAGCTATAGAAACAGGACGCTGGGTCTATGGTAAAGATTCCTCGAAAGAGCTCCAAGTACATCTATAAATACTATCTAGCTTGTCGCTGAATGCAACACATATGTTTTATGGTTGTTACTAAAGTCTCTATTAAATAACATCCAGTTCGGAAAATGGGCATTTTTATAAATTTTTTAAAAATAGCAAATATGATATCCAGCTCAAAATAGTACAGGCATTCTATAAAATCAAATACAAATATACCATGAATGTCTAGAAAATATTATTTAATGATGTCTCCTAGAAAACATTAGAATCTGATAGAATCTTATGGAATCTTCTCTCAAAATGGAGAAGCTTGCTTTTTGATGGCAATCATTCAAGGCTATTTCCTGTCAATTCATCATTCTATGATAAACCTTGCCCTGGTAGAAATTCTAATCTTTCGTAGTTTTACTCATCACATGGAAGTCTATTTACCTTTGGCTTTCAAAAAAAATATTTCCACTATTTTGATAATAAAAATAAGAACTAAAAGACATAAAAATCAAATGGTTTAATAAAGACTAGGAAGGTATGAAATATACATAGAAGAACTTCCAGATTGTTAATTTCCCTCAAACCAATTAGAAATAGAAATTATTTTTTTCACGTCTCTTGAATTTTTTTATTCCTTTATTATTTACATTCTCTTTTGAAAAGACTAACAAAATTCTTTCTCAGAACTTATGGTAATATATTTCTAAACAAAATATTTAGTTATTTCTGGGTCTACCACAACACTACCACTCTAAGCATTTCTATTCAGAAAATACTTGAGGTATGAAAAATTCATCTATAGTTGTATAATATAGATCATTATATGTACATGATGAAGATTAGGAGCACTTTTAAGATACTGATTAGTTCTATCTTTGATTTAGTTTGTCTTTGAGTTTTTACTTTTTTCTTTTTTTTTAAACATTCTCTGCTTTTATACGATGTTATTTCTCCCAGGACAGGAACCTAAAATATTATTAGTAATCAAGATACCACAGGAGTAGCGTGACTTAGACGATATGAAGGATTTTTAAAGTGCATAGTAACAAACTAGAGACACCAGTTTTTTAAAAGCTCTCTCTCAATCTCGCATGCCTACCTATGACATCAGTTAACACCTTTGCACAGGTGGCTCAAGCATTTGTAACCCATGCCAGCATTTTCTTCTGGGCCCTAGACCTTTCTACTCTTCTTTTTATCTGATATTGATTCTTGGATGTCTCAAGAGCATCTCAAATTCAGTATGCTCCCAAACTGAACTTAGGATTCCCGACGCCCTTCTATCATCAACTGCTTAATTTTTCTTCACTGTCCGTGATAATCCATCCAATTGCACTAGCCAAAAACCCAGGAATAATTTTTCACATTCCCATCTTCCAATCTCCTCATATGCAATCTATAACCAACCCTACGCATTTTGCCTCTTAACTAAGTCTCCCAAATCCTTTCTCATCTTGCATCTCCATCACTGTAACTCTACCTCTGTACCTCGACCTTGATGGCTGCGATATGTTCCTGACTGTTCCTCCCTGTGCTCTCTGGCCCTCCTCCAATATTAAACCCACCCTGCAGCCACAGTGATAGCTTGTCTTATTTGGGGTTTTTTTGGGGGGAGGGAACGGGGATTATTTGTTTCGTTTGGAGCCAGTAATTACTCATGCATAGCTCCTCCTGTTGATACCCTGTTTAAGAGCAGTGGAAACCACATATCTTTTTCTCCTCTGTATCACTGTCTTCAGGTTTTTAATATGCCATGTTCCCCTTAATATCTATCTGGACTGGCTAGTAAGATTTCCACTGTTTTGCTGAGACTCTCTCCCTCTTCCACCATGTAATTAGTCTGAATTCCTTTTTTCTGTTTTCATGCATTCCTTCCTCCTCAATTATGACAGAAACAAGTGTTTTGTATCCCTCCATTTCTTCCTTAACTTCCTGAGCAGACCTGATTCCTTGCTTCTGCCCAGGCCTTTCATAGACTGCCTTTCTATTGTTTGAATCTGCGGGAATATTATTGAGTTGTTTGTCTACCTCCATCCAAGGAGATGCACTATTCTCCTTATAAAAAAGGCTCTCATTTCTTTCTATTTATTAATAAAACCTAAGACTCTTCTATGAATAAAGCCACAATTTGGATCTCAGCAATCAAAAGCCACTTCCAGAACCTATGTAATTAAGAAGCCTGGATCCAACTTGAGACCACAATAGTGGGGAACGACTCTTAAGAGCCCATAGACAAGGCTTGTGTTTCCAAGGTTAGCCCCTTAAGAGTGTCCTATTTCAGTCTTGAGATAAATTCAAAACATAAAAGAGGAACAGAATTTGTGGCAGCCAAACTAGCAGTTTCTACCAGTTTGAGAATTCAGGATCTTTGCAGTTAAAACGATCTGGCCTTCCTTCCTGCAGACCTGGCTGAAAAATACAATAGAAGTATGGAAGATTCCCGTCTCATCTACATTACCAGGCTACATGTGCCAGCAGAGTTCAAAGTTAAGCTCCAGCAGCCTACACCTTAAAGCTTAGCTGGTGCCTGCCAAGGCCCCCCAGTGCCTCCTGTGTTTGCCGTAGTTGGCTTGGCTTATTGTTCTAGCATTTTGCTGAGGCCACCCACTGGGCCCACCTGCTCTTTGTTTAAGGTCAGTCATGGCTCGCCTGCTTGTTCAGGCCACTTCTGTTAATATTGATTCTGTTTCTATATATTATTTCTGCTCACCTGTATCATAAAAATCATTCTCCCAGGACAAAGATCCTGGAAAAAGACCCACAAGCTAGTGTGAAAAGCCCGTATGGCCCACACTGAAGACCTACAGCTGCGTTCCTGGTCAGAGCAGTTGGAAGACAGCCACGCAACTATAAAAATTACCCAGAGAGTACCTGTAACTCCAAGTCCAAAACAACCTGGCCCCTCCAAAAACCTCCATCTCTGAATGCTTGTTTTACCCCTTAAATCTCTCTCCTTGTCTATTCCTCAAGGTTTCTGTCCCAGTGCACCAGATTGTACCACTCACGAAAAGTGAACTTATCTTCCAGTTAAAGACACAACTGGAAAACCACAGGCCTCCCCACATGGGCTGTCTGCTTTTGCAAAACTCCTCTAAGGAGTCAGTAAGCAGAATGCTTGTGTCCTGCTGAGAGCTAGCGACCCCAGAGTAAAGGGAGGGAAGTGGTCAATCTATAAATGACCATTCCTCTTCTACACTTACAAATATCCGCCATTCTTTCTTTTTGGGTGAGAGTGAGCAAGTGGGTAGAGAGAAGCCAAATATATTAAAGTAAAATCCCTCCTATGTCCTTGACTTTCCATGAGAACGAACATTTCTCCCAGCTCCTACATTCAGTTAATCCTCTCCCCCAGGACTTTCCATTCCTGTTGAAATTTCCTTAGTTCAGCTCTTGACCTCTGAACTGAACTGAGCCAATTTTCACACTTTTAGACTCAAACTCCTCCAGTCCACCCTACCCACAATATAATTACACAAGATTCAACTTTGTACCACAGAAAAATTACCAACAGTACAAATCATGGGCCTTTGAAATCTCTCAGTGTTAAGTTAAGAAGTATAAACATTAGATCTACGACTGCCAGAAGACTATAATTATGGAAGAGATGACAAAGAATTCCTGTGGCGTCCACTGATGGCCTGGAGCTCAAGGTGCAGCAAAGGGACAGACTGTTTAGTTATGAAAGTGGTAAAATTGAGCATCTTAGATCAAATTTATGGATGACAAAGAAATAGGTAAAAACACAGGAAACATGTTTATTTACTCTAGTATGGCTGTGCATTAAATTACCACAATAATATACAATTTGATAGAAACTCAACTTCAAAGTAATTTAAGTTTTTTGAATTAAATCTTGTTCGAGATACTTTAAAGACTTATGCAGTTATGTTTATTTCTTAATAAAATACCTTATTAATGAATTCATGAAATTAAATAAATATTCAGAGAATCTTCCCATGACAACACTTAATGGATTGATAGGCAGTTTCACTTATCACTTCATTATTTTCCCCTCATGCATAGACACAGTCTATGAAACAAAAAATAATCTTAAAAAAGCTTTCCCATAAGTCAGCCAACTGTACAGTAGGAAAACTATAATTCATTCATCTATTCACTCATATGACAAAGATTTATTATGTGCAAGGCTTAGTTCTAGCTGCTAAGGCCATAACACAGTAACTGACATGCAGTAAATACTCAGTAAATGTTTGTTATTTACAGAAAAAAGATGATAACTAAGGAATAAACTCTACCTTAGAGACTAAAATGTACAAAGTAGCTAACAACATTATTACTAATAGTGATGCTATAGTAATAATATGTTATATTACTATACAGCTGTATATGTTTTATATATAAATGTTTAATATAATTTGCATAAAATAATAAAATGGTTACACATAATGGCTTTATTATTAATAATACTGCTATCATAGAAATTCAACAATATTAATATCATATATAAATAAGTATCATACTAGTGTATAGATAATTCTTTTCATAAGAGTAAGGCAAAAGGTGAGCTAGGAATTCAAGTACATAGTAAACAAATGCAGTGGTATGGGAGATTATTATATCTATATCCACAGTGGTCAAGTGATGGCAAGTTAGTAGCTTTTAACAAAAAGTGTATGCAAATATCTACATAATGTTTATGTATATATACACACATATATGGGTATATAATACAGATATGCATACACAGTTATGCATGTACACATACACACACCACATTCATCAATGGATGAATTACACTGGAAGATTTGGGGAGGATGAATGTTAGCTATTTACATTGCTCTGCCAAATAACCAATCACTTTGAATCAGGGTGGCTGTAGTATTTTGTGATAGCACCTCACCCATTTTCAAACGTTCATTATATGCCAGGCCTTCCTTGTACTCATTCATTATATACAACCTCTCATTGAATTGCTAAAATAAGTCTTTGAGGTCGATTATATCATCCTTGTATCATAGAGATGGGAATTAAAGTCTTAAAATGTCACCATCCTTGCCCAGCATTCCACAACTAGTAACTGCTCATGAACTAAGATCTTAATTGAATCCTTAATGCAAAACTCTTAACTGCTACACTATATAGATGTCTATATTTAGGAATTTTTCAGATAAAAACTTCCTTTCAAATTTTTGTTTGATCTTTATCTTTCATATCATCCTTTTTTCACCGAAGGTAAATATTACCTGGGTCAGGGATAAGATTATGTGGAGTCCAAAAATGTAGATCTCAAATAAAGTTATGGTTTCATTCATATTCAAATTCTGGTTATTTTTATTCCTCTCTAAGTGAATGTGAATTTTTACAAGAAAATCTTATTACCATCCTAATTATCAATTAACCTGTAATGATTGCCCACTTGATACAGAGCCCTGTACTAAATTTCAAAGATGGAAAATGAATCTGGAGCTATTTGTATTTTTTTAATATGAACCATTTGGCAAAGAAGTAGCATCTAATACTTGTAGAATTGCATTATGCCAAATGGGAAGAGGAATTCTTGTTGATAGAAGCCAATTACTCTTAATGTTTATAAAATGTGAGAATTAGTTTTTAAAAATTGCACAGTTTTGTGTTTAGGATGTGAAAAGCTGAGATCTCAGAAAACCACTTAGCTTTACCTACCCTAGCAGAAAGCTTCTAATCGTCTGACATTGGACTCCCTGTTGAAATGTATAACAAGCCTATAGTCTTTTAAATAAGAGAAGTTAATAATATTTACTTTAATATTTTGAAGTGAGCTTATCTAGTAAATAATAAGCTAAAGAAAGTAAAAATAAAATTTGATGAAAATTGGCGAAAAGTGAAAAAGTGGGCACTGCTTCTTGACATTTACAATTAATTCCACACAAATATTTGTTTAATCAGACAATGTGGTTAATCACCAAGGTGAAAGTGAAAGTTACCACAGTGAATGCTGGTGTAAAAGTTAATAAATTCAGTTCATAATCATTATGCACATGCTAGTTATAATAATTTACTGTCCATACCAAATCTTTATAAGCATTGTAATTAAATATAAAATGCACATTAGAATTATAATGAGTAATTAGGGCAACATAACTAATATGCATGAAAGTCCCAAAGCTCATTAAAATGTTAAAAGACAAAACCTGTTCTACCTAGTGTTTTTGCATATTTTCTATAGCTAAATGAGTGCCAGTAGAGTCTGTGCCTTGTTTTGCCATTTTTGGTTTTTATGAATTATGCATTTAAAATGCCCTGAAAACATTTGGTTCAGTTACCAAATACAGGCTTCTTTCCACTTTGGAAGAAACAGAGCTGATCCACAGAGACACAATCACACACACACTCACGTTAAAACAGTTTATTTGATGCTATCAGTAGGCCGCCTCGTAGGATTACTTCAGTAAGAAGAACATAAAAGCAAAATGGACCATTATTTCATGGGGCACACAGTGGAATACACTGGGAAGAGCTTGAAGATAATAGACCCAATGAGGAGAATTATCTTGACCCGTCTACACTTTTTTTTACTATAGTCATACTTATGTCCTACTATGAATTTCCATTTTAAAAAACAATGAACTCAAATTCTGGCAGAAAACCTATAGTGAGCACTTAACCAAAATGCTAACAGAAGCAGAACATATTGCTTCTAACATTGTTCTGGAACTGTTAATCCTGCATCTTTTATAAACAAACACATAAACTGCTCCTAATATGCCCAGTATACACAGATCAACTTTCTAGTTATAATCATATCTTGCAATTTATACACAAAGTGAATAAATTATTTGGACTCAAAAATGTTTCAGATTCAACTAAATACAAAGATTTCTAGTCAAAATAAATACTCATTTTCTTAACAAGCATATCCATTTATTGGATCAAAATGCAGCCCTATATGTCTAGAATGTATAACTTTTTCAGAGAAATTTTTAGCTTTAGATTAAATTTTAGGTGAAATATGCCCACAAATTATGCTATTTCCATATTCTTAGCAAAATTTCTTTATTAAAAAAATTCTTTAAGAAATGTACATTATTAGGAAATGGCATTGATATCAATATTTGCCCATATAATACAAATGTATTTAAATGTCATTTATGTATTACATGAATGTAATAAACCCATCAACAATGAATCAAACTCACTGGAATTTAACTATATTAAATTGAAAAAGCCTGGGTAAATTATAGCAAGATCATAGAATTATAGTATTCTATAGAGATCATTCATTCATTCACCACATTCATTTATTCAACAAACATGTTTAAAGTGTTTACTATGTTCTTCATACTGGACTAGGCCTTAGAGAAACACAGAAGATTATGACACATCATTGGCCTGTTCCCAATTTCACTAGAGCCCTAGGCTTCTCTAAGTCAAGAATCATTTTAATCTATCCTTGACCACTAGTACTGAGTAAATAAATGAATAAGGGAACAGACAATATCTCAGAATCAATATTGAGTCAGTAGATGGCACATGAACATGGAAAAATATCTCCCAGTTTTCAAATGCATCTTAATCGTGGTAGCTGAAGAAGTGGGGAGGCTTGCTATGATGAGTCCTCATTGGTCTTTCCTGGGTGCTCTAATAACACCTTCCCGACATGCCAGCTTTCCACTGTGCTTGGTTTACATAGCACTTGCTATCCTTTTGGATTTTATGGCAGCTCTCTTCTCTATGGTATATCTTCAGTCAGATATTTCTTGCAGTAGATTACCCTGAAATCCACAGTTCATTTCAGACACTCCATTTCTTTGGAAAGAAGATAAAACAAACTTTCCTTTTCAAGGTTGACCCATAGAGCTCTCTTCGGCTTTGGTATAGAAGAGACTTTGAGCCTGAATGACTTTGGAAAATTCTACCCATAAGTGATGGGCTGGATAACGCCTTGGCAATATGGACTCCCATCTCCCTCCAAATGTAGGTGGAATATTTCCCAGCCCCACTGATGACAGGCTTGACCATGTGACTGCTTTGACTAACAGGCATGGCAGATATGACAGAAAGTAGACAATGAGTAGATATAGATGTTGACTGTCATATGTCACTAAGATCTGGTCGTTATTTGTTATACACTGCTTGAATTTTTTCTAGAACTCTGCTGCCTGAGTATATAGCATTTTAATGCCAAGTTATTTACATACATATTGTATATATGTATAAAAATGTAATGCTAAAGTTAACCATTTAGAGGTTACCAGAGGGGAAGTGGGTAGGGGTGGGCGAAAGGGGTGAAGGGGCACATGTGTATGGTGACGGATAAAAACTAGACTATTGGGGGTGAGCACAATGCCATCTATACAGAAACATATATAATATTGTACACCTGAAATTATACAATCTTATAAACCAATATGATCTCCATAAAATAATTTTTAAAAAAACAGAAACAGAATAAAGTTTACAAATGAGAAGGAAGCATTGTGACATGGTTTAATTCATAGTGGTTGTATTAGTTTCCATAACAAAGTACCACAAACGGGGAGGCTTAACCCCACAGAAGTTTATTCTCTCACGGGTCTGGAGGCCAGAAGTCAGAAATCAAGGTGTGGGCAGGGCCACGCTCCCTCTGAAATCTCTGGGAGTGGGTCTTTCCTTGCCTCTCCCGGCTTCTTGTACACCCAGGCGTTCCCTGGCTCGTATGAGCATAACTCCCATCTCTGCCTCTTCCCTCTTCACGTGGCTCCACTCTGTGTGTCTGTGCGTCTTTCTTTGGTGTTCTCTTTGTGTGTCTCTCTGTCTTCATAGGAGGACTCCAGCCATATTGGATTAGGGGTCCACTCTACTCTAGTATGCCCTTATCTTAACTAATTACGTCTGCAGTGACCCTGTTGGCACAAGTAACCAATAATCATTCTATAGTAGAGAGTTTTATTCAAGTCACACTGAAGACTATGGCCCAGGAGTGCAAAGTGTTCTGAAGGAGAGTGGTTTTCAGCACAGCTATAAAATAAATAAATAAATAAATAAATAAATAAAATAAAGTTAACCATTTAATTTCAAATAGTTTGTTCCAAATCATATTTAAGTACTCTAAAGAATATGTTAAACTTATTTACATATACAAATAAGTATATTTATATGGTATATAATAAAAGTATAAAAATTTATTTTTATTGTATATCAATTATTTATTATATATATACATCTATATTCATTTACGTAGAAAAGGATGAAAAAACGTAAGGTATTATTATATAACAAAACTTACCAAAAACACAAAGGTGCTATATTTGCAGACATTACATTATTCATTTTACAGGCACACAGTATCAGGGATTTTAATCATACAGGTTATAATGCTACAGAAATTTTCTACTCAGCAATCGAGAATGACACTATGACATCTTCCTTGGCCTACATCAAAATGTGTCACATTTCTGCAACACACAGAATTGAATGGTTGTCTAGTCTTTATTCATTCCACAACAATAATACAGCCTTCTATTCCTTACTGACTGCCCGCTGTGTTCCAAGCCCTGGTCTAGAGACTTGGGATACATCACTGAACAAAGCAAGACTGTTTCCTCATGGATTGTACTTTGCAATGGAGGAAAAGAGACAACCAGGAAATAAAGAAGTAAACATACACTATGTCAGATGGAGATCAGTGGTACAGAGATCAATGGGAAGGTTTAGAAGGAAGAGGTTGCAGGGTAAGGGCGTAGGATTATTATCTCATATAGGGGTCAGGGAAGACCTCTTCAATTAGGTGGAATTGGAGCAGGGATTGGAAGGAAAGGAGGATGCATGCAAGACATGAAGATATCTGGGGGATGAATGTTCCAGACTGAGGAAGTACCAAGTAAAAAGGACCTGAAGTAAGGAGACTCTTGTATATGTTCCATGAATATCAAGGAGTCCAGTGTGGCCAGAGCAGATTGGACAAGAGAGAGTGGACAGCAATGTGGTCAGAGAGAGAAAGAGCAGAAGAGTCAGATCATTTCGGGGCTCTGGACCCCGGTAATGAATGTGATTTGTATTCTGAATGAAGGGAAAGCCAGGGCGTGGCTGTGTGTAGTGGGGATGGAGGATTTGACTTGTTTGATCAGAAACACCATGGCTGCTATACCGGGAATGGCCTATAGAGGGAGCAGAACCAGGGGGACCAGTTAGGAGATGTAACATTCCAAGAAGGAGTTAGTGGCTTGCAGGAGTATAGTTATGGGATGGTGAGGAGCGACAAGATGCATTTTAAAGGCAGAGCCTGCAAGATTGTAGGGTCTCTCAAGACTCGGAAATGTTTTGTAATGACATTGATGATCTGGTAACAGGAACTTCATCAAATGCACAGATAAGCTTTGCAGGATGAGAGCAGTCAGTAGAGAAGAATCTAGTAATTTTGACTTACAGGGCACTAAATAAGATTGAGATTGTAAGGAGGGTATCAGATGCATTTTGGGCATGTATATATTTTTATTTCTGAGCAGAGAGGAAAGAGCCTAAACATTTTTTTTTCCTAATAACTTATTCATGTGCTGCTGTTGCTGACACAGAATTTCTTATTTGTCAGTCAGACTTTTCCTTTCTTGACACACCCTTCAGTTGTCAAATTACTTTTGCTGTTAGGCAGAGTTTTCTCATACTACATTTTATTTAATCATTTTAGGAAGGATGACATTTTTTTTCCTTGTCAAACATTCTTAGTCTCAAATAAACCCATACTACTGTTTCTTTAAATTATAGTTTTTCTACCACCCCTCCTCCCACATCTTCTGACTTCTTAAGATACATTATTTGTAGATAAACCATCTCTTCTACTTTATGTCTTGTTCTTCTGCTCTTAGTTACTACTTACTGTGTTTGCTCTGTTTTAGCTTTCTTTCTTCATAAATAGAAGTGTCCAAAACAATGTTTTCCAAATGGGAAGAATTATCTCTCAATTCTACAACTAGTATCACTCCCTATTGTGTTGTTTTTCTCCTTGTTCATGAGTTCATGGCAAGTCTACAGATAAAGCACATCTGTTTCACAGTCATGACCTCTGTTGCTTTACTCTTTGAAACATGCAGAAACACTAAAATAGTACAACCTCTAGGATGCAGATCTGGACAGACAGCTAATTGCCACCTTAAAATAAATGGAGAGGTAGAAGTGATTTAGTTTAAAGTTCATTTTCTTACTGAGGAATCTGTGCCTATAGTTTTGGAAAACGTCATTCACTTAATATATTTCCTATAGTCTTGCTAGACTTCTAACATTCTCCCTCATGCATTTGAGGGTAGTGGACAGGGAGAAATTAGTAGTTTACAATTGTATTTCTATAATATAAATCTTATTTTTTCTACAATTTCCCTTTATTTCTAGCTATTCAGAGGCTCTTTCTTTTCTCTTCCTCCAAGACAATGTGTTTGGAAAGTAATTCTTCAGAATATATTAGCAATATGAATTATTCATTTTTCAGAATTAAACAATTTTAATAACTGAATTTTAATCAACTTTTTAAATGTGCTATTTTAAGATTATTGAAGGCCAGGGAAACAAGAAGAAAAAATAAACCATTCAGTCAACTAAGAAAACTGATCCCGTGATTATTCTGCAGAGGGCAGAAGTCACCCCAGCCAAGGCTCTCCAGTGCCTTCAGATTGAGCAGTAGGTCCTTGGAGGAAGCTGGCCCTGAGGCCAGAGAGAAACATGATCTGGTGAGAAATTGGCCTAAGGAAAGATTCCACCAATGCTATCCCCATCTATTACCAAGTACATCTTTATTGCTATCATTTTCTACATTGACTGACTGCAAAAATCTTAAATATATATAAATGTCTAGTTTATTTACATTCTGAGAGATCCATATTAATCTTTGAAAACGTACCTTGACTTAAAACATAACGATAAACTTAATAGAAGCTTAAACAACATCTGACAACTAGAAAACTTTCCCCATGAGAAAAAATTCCCAAGAATATTTTCATATTTTATAGGTAATCTAAAGAAAGCATCTGAACTCTTCTAATCTTTACTTTTTAGGGGTTCACTAAAAGTTAATTTTTATATCAGAAAATTTATGATAGCTTTAATATAAAAAGAATGCATTCAAATGTTTAAGGATTCAGAAGGTTTGTGCTGATGAGCAACTTTTGCTACAAGATCGTACGTGCTGAGAATAGAGATGCCTTTGGAGAATCTCAACTTCACAGTCTTGGAAACTTGTCCAATGTATCCAAATCAATCACATACAGCTATAATTTCAGCATGACTGACAACAGAGAAGAGATCAAATCATGAATAAAATCTAAAGAAAGAAAGTTTGGTGAACAGCGAGGAAAACAGTGAACCATTTAATTCCTATTGATACAGCTGGTGGCCCAATAAATCTCAGACATATTTTACAGGGGATGCATCACTGGAGTGAGCATTGCTGACTATAAGGGGACAGCTACTTCAAGATGTAATTTCACTAGTGCTGACCTTTGCCAGAAGCACGATATGAATGAATTCTGCCTAAGCACCAGCAAACTCCTCATTATGTTACCCTTTCTCTCCTTACTGGTCTTTTATGTACTTCTCTATGAGTCACAGCTAACCCAATTGCTCATCCTTTAACAGTCTCTAACCAATACACACTCATAATCAACACAGTATCAGATAATTCACACCACAATATAAATGACTAATGGAAGCTTGAGCATATTTAACTCCCTTGAAAGGGTTAAATGCTGTAATAGCACTAAAGTAGAGTTTAGGAAAAGAATCTCTCATGTTGTAGTTTTAAACAATGCACAGATTTTTATTTACAGGTTAGGCGGCCAATGCAAGAGTCTTCACCAGTCCCTCTAAAATCAGACTTAATATGCAGTTGTATATCTTAGCTCTGAACTTTTTTACAAAATATTTTGCTTTTTGTGCACCTGTACAAACACGAGGAAATCACAGATTAATACACTGCTGTTTTGGATATTGAATGTTTAATAAAACAATTAATGCAAAGTTGACATGTGAAATTCTACTTATCATTATTTCTTGTGAAAGAGAAAATGATCTCATCATATCATCATATGCTTAACTGAATCAATACATTGATCTTGTGTATGCCCTAATATGTAACGCACCTCCACAATTGCATCTTTCTAAGAAGGACACCTTTGTGTTCCCTACACTTTTGATGTTCTATCACACTGTTGAACCCAATCCTTTTACTTCTTGGTCAACAATAAACAAGATGAGGTCTACCACAAGTGCCTTTCAGAGAAAATTTCCTTGGTTAACTACACTAAAAAGAGCAGGATATGGCTAGAATTCAGGGAGAGTAAAAAGTGATATGCTAGTCCAGCTTTTAACTAAAGCAATCACATGCTTACAGTACCAAGACAATGACTTTAAAAAAACCAGTTTCCTTTTCTATCAATATCTTATCATGATTTCCTGCTCTTAAAGAGAACATAGCTGTGATGCCCTATTCACTTGTAATAATTCCTGTTTAATAGTAGCTAATGTTTTTATTGACTGCTAACTCAGTGCAAAGCACCAGGGTAAGCACTCTCCACGAAGTGTTTTATGTTGTCTCTGCAGCGATCCCGTGAAGTAGCCATTATTCATTTTACAGATGAGAAAACTGGGATTTAGAAGGGTTGAGTAACTCAGTGAATGTTAGAACTACTTTTTTTTTTTACTGTAAAACAGAGGCTTTTTACTACAATATTTCACCACTGTGCAAATGTTCAAGGTTTTGGGGAAGCTGGAGGTACAGTACAAACTAGATTATTTTCATCCCCTGTGAAAACTGACCAAAGGCATAATACAATGTGAAAGTCCTTTATGTCATGCAGATTATGCTTCAACTATATTTTGGTAGTCTAATTTTTTTAGAAGTCTGACTAGTTAAATTCTTTTTAAAAAAATTTTCTCTTAGCAATAATATGGAGTTCTTAGCTTTCTTTAAGATCAAATTAGTCCATAAGGCAAGGGCATATTTGCTTCATGGAAAGGGTTTATTGACCATGAGATCCATTTCTGTGAGATCTATGACAACCTTAGAAAGATTGTCATTATTTCCCACCCTGAGTTGCAACCCATCTTCAAGGAAGAAATTTTTCAACTATCATCATCCTCATCTGTAACAATAGTGTATTGAGCACATGCTATAAGATGTGTTCTCTGGTAGGTACTGGAGACCTTAAGATCTTTTCAAAGACTATCCATTTGGCCAAGGCTATGCTAGCGTATCTCACAAGTTCTAAACTCAAGACCAAGGTCAACATGCTTATTTATCACAGTGTTTTCCTATATAGCTTCTGTAGGGTGGATTTCTTCATGATTTATTTCTCTTTACTATTCCTCACTCTTCTTTATGGTGGTAATTATTTAACATGCCACCTTTATCATTGGCCATCATTTTGAGGGGACGGGCTGGTGGTCAAATTCCTTTTCCATTGGAGTTCTAAAGTTTTATTTCGACTATCTCAATTCACTAAGGCTATTAAAGTAATTCTTGGATTCAATCATTTTTTTGAGAAGACTTTGTGCAAAACCACAGCTCCCACTGAGGATGGCAAAAGAGCAAGAAGGTCTTTGTGGCTATTGTCATGTAACTAAGAAAACTTGAATTTTGATCAGGTTTGTTGGGTGCCAAGTGCAGAGGTTCTGTTGCTTGCACCTGCAGAGCCTGGAGTTTTGGATGAAGAACCTTTAATTATCTTCATCCTGAAATGACTGGCTAAACAATGAAAGGAAATAATCCCACAGAGTAAATGAAGAGGGAGGACTCCTCTTTCATGAACATCTAATCACACAGGTGTTAAATACCCCTTTTTGACCCTTTCTCTGCTGGCTTTTCCCAACATCTGTGCTTTGCTGTCACCCACATCTGTCTAATAACACTCCTTTGAAATTGAGGTTTTTCTCTGTGCAATTGCTTTAGCTTCCAGCCATATACAATCTTACACAAGGGCAGTATGGCCAAATTTCACTAGGGCACACAAATCAGTCTATTCCAAAGGCTGTCATATGCATGGATCTGAGGAGCCCAGGTAATCACCTTCTCTGCTACTTTGGTGTAACTGAGTAAAGTTACATCTGAGCAGAACAAAAAACTATCTCCATGGACAGAAAAACAGTTCCAGAAACACAAACACATGTAGATGCACACATTTATACTCCGACTTCCTTTAAAAACAGCTTACACTGCTGGGCCAAGGCCAAAATGCACAGAGCAATGGAGTGTGATGTTAAAAGAAATAAATAGGCTCTGGGAGCAATCACACAGGTTCTGCCATATGATCATCTTTTCAAGGAAGGGCCCAATATGGTTTCTTAAAACGTGGAACATGTTAGTGGAAAATGAGTGTTTTGTATAACTTAGCCAAGTACACTTACAATTCACTGTTATAGCTCCAGTTGGAGATTTAATTAGTCATAATTATTGTGAGGTATATATTTCTAGCAAATAAGTGACCATATCCTTATGATGCAAACAATTAAAGCGTTCTCTTCACATAAAATTCATGAGTACATCATAGCTCATGAGCACATACAAGCCTGTTGAACCAGAGATGACTGTTGACCTGGAAAGTCATGGATCACATAACATAAGATGTAGACTAGACCATAGACATCTGCTAGTCCAACTGCCCAACATAACCAGAATATGTCCCAAGAAATATTAGGCACACGAGAACTCCAATATAAAACCTTCTGCACTTCTGTGGTCTCATAAGTTTGGAAAACCTCAGTACTACGAGCGATTCATAAGGCATACATTGACAGCACAGTCTGAGATGTGCTCTAGAAAAGAAACCTGCTGGGTATGATCAGACATTTCTGTAACTATAGAATTCTTCTATTTATACAAAGTAATAGGCTTCAGAATTACGTAAACTTGGAATTTCACTAAAAATGTCCTGTCACTGCCAGTTAACTAAAATGAGTTGACTCAGGTCCAATGTGACCACTGATCTATTTAATTAAATTTTCTCTCAATTCCTGCCTTTTCTATGGATTGGCCAATGACTTTCTCATCATCTAAAGATTACTGCAGCAGCCTCCTAGCTGTTCTGCCTGTTTCCTCTCCTGCCTCTCTGCAGACCATGTTCCACATAGCAGCCAAAGAATCTTCATAAAATGTTAATCAAGCCATGTTGCTCCACTGCTCAAAATCTCCAAAATGTCATCTCCTTAGGTTAAAACCAAAGGGTTACCAGAACCTCCGGAATCTGAGCCCCAGCTGCCCATGCAGGCTTCTCTTCTGGATTCTTCCTCTCACTTATCTGCTCACACCATGATGGCCATTCTGCTGCTCCTTAAACTTATTAAGCATGTTTCCACCTCGAGCACACTCTCAATTCAGGGCCTGTGCCTTTTCTGTGTCCTCTTATTTTCATAATTTCCTACAGATAATCACATGATTCCTTTTCTCACATCATTCAATTCTCTGCTCAAATATTGCCTTACCCATAAGGAGCTCTGTGACTGCAACATATAAAAGAACACACTTTGCTATTCCTTTTTCTTTTACTCTGCTCAATTTCCATCTTAGTTTGCATCACTCCTTGGCTATTTATTTATTTACTTTTTGCACACGCATGTACATGCACACACGCGTGTGCAAACTCAAGAATATTAGCCAGGGGGCCGGCTCCGTGGCCGAGTGGTTAAGTTTGCGAGCTCCTCTGCGGAGGCCCAGGGTTCGGATCCTGGGTGCGGACATAGCACCGCTCGTCAGGCTACGTTGAGGCGGCGTCCCACATCCCACAACTAGAAGGACGTGCGACTACGATATACAACTGTGTACGGGGAGGGGGGGGTTGGGGAGATAAAGCAGAAAAAAAAAAAAGATTGGCAACAGTTGCTAGCCCAGGTGCCAATCTTTGGGAAAAAAAACCCCGAATATTAGCCATAAGAGCCCTAGTTTTTCATTAATGAGGTCCCTAATAAAAAATATTTGTTGATTGATGAAGGAATGAAGAATAGATAAGTCAATGAATCCCCTTCCTCTTGAGTAGTTATTTTTAAAAGAGGCAGAATAATATTAATAAGGGTTCATTCATGTCCCCACAAAAAATCAAGAGCTTCAAGTTCAAGTTTATAATTTTAGCCTCAAAATGAAATCTACATGAGACTCCTACCTCCATAGTGATCACCCAAATCCCACAGCCCTTTAATTCTCTCACACACAGATGCTCTTTGGACTTTTTCTTGTGCACACTGTTAATTCTCAATTCATTCTCTATCTGTGCTTCCGTATGACATTTAAGGTATCTTGCCACTTTCAGTGTCTATCACAGCAGCCCATGAACCCCTGGAAAACAGGATCATGTCCCTTTAACTCGTGTGGTAAAGCACTTTGTGCTGAGCCATATGCACACTGTACTGCATAAAAGCCTTTTAATGACAAATTAGATTTTTATTCGGTTCATTACGCCTGGGTTTTCAGGCAATGTTTCAGATTTCATGGTTTTGTTTGTAATGAGTCATGGCCCCCTTGACAAACAAGAGAGTAATTAAACTAACCAGGTTATCAATAGAAGCTTGTGATGGATCTCCTGTTGCATATGGTTATTTCATCTTCAATAACAGTTGGATATAATAAAAGAATATGGTTTCTTAGGGAGCGAGAGATGAAAGCCTGTGAGAACAAGGGTGAAAATACAATCTTACCTAAACCTCTAACAAGCAAAACAGTGCCATAATAATTGACCAATAAGTAGATTTTTATTTATAGATGTCTTTTGTATATTTTATTGCCTTTTATGGGGGGAACATGAATCTTTGCTTAATAAAAAAAGTTAAAATTTATTAAATGATTTCTTATATTGTATGAGAGAGTGTGTTTGTATTTGTGTGTGTATATATGTATTTGGTATGTATTTACATGTATATTACATATATACATATATGTGAATATGTATATGTGTATTACCTCATAACATTTTCTTATTCAAACATTTTTGGTAAACATTTTTCACCAAGCTATTAGCAGGCACTTTAATATAACTATTTCTTTTCAAGTTTTTTTCCAGAACTATAAATTGAACCTTTACTAGTAAGAATAAAAGTACCACAGAGAAATAGAGGTGCTATAATTTCAAAGTGAAGTATCATGCTTAACAGAAAATGATGAATTTGCTAGGATATTTTTAAGAGGAAAGGCAATGTTCTATTGTAAGAGTGTTTACAGTTTTCATATTCACTGCATATTGAAAAATCATTAGACTCTGTACTTTTTTATTGCTTTTTAAAGAAACCTAAAATATCTCCAAAGTGCACACTTACTCAGGTCGTTTGTCTGAATGAATTAGTATTTGCATCTTCAATGTTCCCATTGTATTGAATTCTTTCCCATAGTGTTACTTAAAATATAGACTATGTTAAAAAGATTCGTAGAAAAGATAATATTTATGAAAAAAATATGCATACAAAACACTTAGAAGATAACATAGGAGAAAATCTAGATGACCTTGGGATTGGTGAAGACTTTTTTAGTTACAACACCCAAAGGCATGATCCATGGAAGAAATGATTGATGAGCTGGACTTCATTAAAAATAGAAATTTTGGCTCTGTGAAACACCCTATCAAGAGAATGAAAAGACAAGCTACAGAATGGGAGAACATATCTGCAAAAGACAATTCTGATAAAGAACTGTTATCCAAAATATACCAAGAACTCTTAAAACTCAAAATAAAAATATAAACAATTAAAAGATGAGCCAAAGACCTTAACAGACACCTCACCAACGAAGATATACAGATGGTGAATAAACATATGAAAAGATGCTTCACATCATATGTCATTAGTGAAACGCAAATTGAAACAATGAGATATCACTACACACCTATTAGAAGGACCAGAATCTGGAATACTGACACCTCCAAATGCTGCTGAGGATCTAGAGCAACAGGAACTCTCATACATTGCTGGTGGGAATGCAAAATGGTGCAACCACTTTGGAAGAGAGTTTTGTGATTTCTTGCAAGACTAAACATACTCTTAATATTTGACCCAGCAATTGTACTCCTTGTTATTTATCCAAAGGAGGTGAAAACTTACGTCCTCATAAAAATCTCCACATAGATGTTTATAGTAGCCTTTTTTTCTTTTTTGAGGAAGATTAGCCCTGAGCTAACATCTGCTGCCAATCCTTGTCTTTTTGCTGAGGAAGACTGGCCCTGAGCTAACATCTGTGCCATCTTCCTCTACTTTGTATGTGGGATGCCTGCCACAGCGTGGCGTGACAAGTGGTGCGTAGGTCTGCACCCGGGATCCAAACAGGCAAACCCTGGGCCGCTGAAGTGGGACATGCAAACTTAACCACTGAGCCACCAGGCCAGCCCCTATAGCAACTTTATTTATAATTGCCATATTTGGAAGTGACCAAGAAGTTCTTCAGTAGGTGAATGGATAAGCAAACTGTGGTAAGCCCAGACAATGGAATATTATTCTGTGCTAAAAAGAAATGGGCTATCAAGCCATGAAAAGACATGGAGGAAACTTAAATGAATATACTAATTGAAAGAAGCCAATCTGAAAAGGCTACATACTGTATAATTCCAACTATATGACATTCTGGAAGAGGGAAAACTATAGAGACAATAAAAAGATCAGTGGTTGCCAGGGATGGAGGTATGGTAGAGATGAGTAGGCAGAGCATGGAGAATTTTTAGGGCAGTAAAAATAATTTATGTGATACTTTGATGGATATATGTCTTTACACTTTTGTTCAGACCCACAGAATATACAACACCAAGAGTGAACGCTAACATAACCTATGGATTTTAGGTGATAATGATGTGTCAATGTAGGTTCATCAATTGTAACAAACGTACCCCTCTGGTAGGGGATGTTGATAATTGAGAGGCTCTGCATGTGTTGGGGCAAGGGGTATATAGGAAATCTCTGTCCCTTTACTCAATTTTGTGTAAACTTAAAACTGATCTAAAAGAGAGTCTATCAAAAAAGATGTCACATACATACAACTCCTAACATTTCCCTCCAAAGCTCACCCACTTACAGCCTTCCCCGTCTCAGTAGTGGCTTCCAGTTAAGCCACGTGAAGTCACCCTGGACTCCTCTCTTTTTTTTACAGCTGTCAATAAATCCTCTTGGCTCCAACATCACAGCAGACCCCAAAGCCCATCACTCTCCACCACCTGCAGTGCTACCGTCTTAGTCTGAGCTGCCAACATCACTTGCCTAGCTTACTGCAGCAGCTTTCATCCCTGCCTCACTGTGGTCTTTTCTCAACACAGCAGCCAGAGTGATACCTTTAAGACAAAAGTCAGATTATATCCCTCCTCTCTAGGTAGTGGGTCACCATTTCACTCAGAGTAAAAGTCAAATCCTTAAAATGGTCCTCAGGGTCCTGTCTGATCTTCCATCCTTTGGCTCCACGTATTAGTCAGGGTTCTCCGGAGAAACAACCAATCATATGCATATGTGCATATATGGCTATGCCTATGCATAACACACAGACACACACATATATACATATATATATGTAAAGAGATTATCTTGTGAGGAATGGGCTCACATGATTACTCAGGCTGAGAAGTCCCACAGATATGCTGTCTGCAAGCTGCAGGCTGGAGACTCAGGAAAGCCGGTGGTGTAGTTCATTCCGAGTCTGAAGGTCTGAGAACAAGGGAAGCAAATGGTGCAAATCTCAGTCTGAGGGCAGCAGTCAGGCAGAGAAGCGGTGAAGCCTCCCCTTTTGTTCTATCCAGGCCAATGGATTGTACGATGCCCACCACATTGCAGAGGGCAGTATGCTTTCCTGAGTCCACTGATTCAAACGCTTGTTTCATACAGACCCACCCTCACAGCCACACTCAGAAATTACTGCTATAAGTTACTGCTTATAGTTTGTCTCCCCATCTAGAAATAAGTTTCATCATGTCAGGGAGTTGAACTGCGTTGTGCCTTGAGAAATGCCGGGCGTGTATTGATGGCTTAATAACTATTCTGTGAATAACGCAATGGCTGTGCTACAAAGGAGCTTTTTAAGATCGTTGTGCCAGGCACTGTGCCTTGATCTCTGAGTATGCAAAGATGAATCCGATATTTACCCTGCCTTTGGGCAGCTTATAAGGGAGCCTGGCACACCCACAAATAATTATAATACACCATAGAAAGTGTATGGGATGAGAGATTTAGATAAACTGCTCAGAGAAGGGAAAGCTATTTCCCGTCAGAACAACAGGGAAGAGTATGGAGATGGTGACGCCTACACTGGGCCTTGAATCTGTGGAAATGGGAAGAATAGCATTCTAGGCAGGAGAAACCACGTAAAATAAATCACTGAAGTGCTAAAGCATAGGGAGTAGGCAGGGAAAAACACAGAATACTGAAAGAGCCCAGTCTTTGAGTCAACATGCCTGACATCAAATCTAAGTTCTTCAGCTAAGTAGCTGTGTGACCTTAGACAATTTTTTTAACCTCTCTGAGCTTCGGTTTTCACATTTGGGATAATACCATCTAGCTTAGTGTATGACTGTGAGGAACTCATGAACATAAAGCCCCTAGTCTGGTGACTGGCTCTGGTGATCACTCAGTACCCGAGAGCTATTATGGAAGTGTATTTTCACTGGAGTACAGATGAAGTGTTCCCCTCAACAATGCCATTTTTCCAAGAGGGAAGCAAGGCCAAAATGTATTACATTTACTCTGCACTCCCTGGGAACATTCATCTATTGTCCAACTTGAAAAATGAAGCCAAAAATGACTAGTCTTGTATTAGAAGCATAAACGACTAAAAATGTGATGCATTGGCCCATCAGGCATAAGATTGCTTTGAATATAGAAGGAATAAAAATATATGTGTGTGATATTTCTGCCGAAGATTATTTTTACTTACCCACCAGTTTTTTTGTCTGTTTCCTTTTCAGTTGCTCCTACGATTCAGGAAATTAAATCTGGCACCGTGGCCCCTGGACGCAGCGGATTGATAAGATGCGAAGGCGCAGGTGTGCCGCCTCCGGCCTTCGAATGGTACAAAGGAGAGAAGAAGTAAGGACTTTGTGATTATTACTGTGTTTCAAGCACTTTGAGCTAATGTGTTTGTGTTTCAGATACTTACTTTAAGCAATATACTTTCTTTAACTGGCTTGAACGATTCTCAGCAGCCTCCTCGTGAGCAGGCATATTGAAGAGGCCCACGTGGGCTGGATGAGTAGCTAATAGGATCCAGCAGAAACGTCCGCTTTGGTTTCTATGCTCTCCGAAATGCCCGCGAAGCCCCCGTCACTGATGCCTTTCATTTCTGCCCCTGCCTTCTGAACCAGCACACTATCGCTCGTGCTGGCGACCATGTTTACTTGGGAAGTAAACCAGCTCTTAAAGGGCTTGGGCACGGCTTCCACAAGAGCACTCCAAAAGCAATGGGAGCTGCCGTCTCTGCCTGGCTTCCTTGATAAGCCTGCATCCTGTCACCTGCCTTACTCTCCCACAAGACATTTTAACATTTTATTTTATAGGACACTGTGTTTTAGATATTCTGTCACTAAAGGGGCTGTAGAGGAGATAAAATACATGGTTAAAGGACTAAGCAAGGGGATTTTAGGGCCACTCCATCTTTAGCTCTGTGTAATTGTCCCCTGGAGAAGCCCCAGAAAGCCTTGGCAAGAGCTGTTGAACAAGAGACGACAGGACTTGACTGCTGTCTCCTTACTTCAACCAGTAAGCTCACTCAGACCTCTTCAGCAGCTCCTGTCAAGTCATCAAAGGAGGGTGGCCCCAGTGGTTAACTGGAAGGGGTAATGCAGAGGGAGCATATTATCTACCCTGTATATATTTTGCTTCAAAACTAGGAAGAGATGTATTCAAGAAAATGCTACATTGAACTATGTAAAATGGCAACATTTTTTTGGTCAAAAAAGCTAAATATTGACAATTCCATATTGTTCCACATATATGAGTGGGGTTTCCTTGCTTGTGCCGTGGCTCGTTACTGAATGTCCGAACAGAAAACTGGTAAAATCACACAAGAACTTAGGTATTGCCACAACGGAGGAGAATGGATGTGACATAAGCAAGTACTTTGTTTCTTAAACTGTAACCAGAAGAGGATTTGTGGAAGATATTCTCCTTTTTCAACATCAGCCTTTCCATAAAGGATATTCCCGTAACTACCTCATTCGTTCTGAATAACTGACTGTGGTTTTTACCTAAAATCTTTGCAGCTATTTCAGATGCAACGTCTTCCATAATTTGGGGTGTTCGAGTTTTAATTGTTTTTACAAATTAATTCATGTTTTTACTAATTCTAAATCTACTTCCTTGTGGCTTCATGGAAACCCCTACATTTTTATATGCTTAGAATTAAAGAAACTGGTCTGTGGTCACCTTCACCCCACCCTGCAAGATTGTATATCAGCCAATGTAACTTTTTGCAGATTCTGATAATCCAGGTTGAGAAGTTTCAGTTTGTGATTATCCATATGGACAAAAATCTAGAAGAGTGATTTTCACTCCTTCAAAGTTATGAAACCTTTTGTGCAAGTGCAATCTTACCTGGAAGCCCAATTAGAAATAACTGTGAAAGCAGCACTTCTCTGGTAGATGTGGGGTGAATGAAGCCTCAATTGCATCTGCTTAGAAGCCTGTTTTCCATTAGGACGTCCTTGCTGAGCCGCCCAAATCCTTGGTTCTCCACAAAGCACAGTTTAAATAATGACGTAATCTATTTTATCTATCTTTAAAGTCACTTTTGAATCTGTATCACACCTTTCTTAAAAGTTAACAAACAGAATTATTCCTAGTAATACAAGTGAGAGCTCCTTTGCTAAAGTTCATTTTCTTTCCAATATTTTGTGATGTCCTGAATTTTTTTTTTACTCTCTCTCTGTTTCCCTTTCCTAAATTCAACAACCATTGCCAGACAGGCTACCATAATCTGCAGTCTGCTTTCTTGGCCTCTAGCAAATATAGCAAAGGGCCAAGTGGTGTCCATAAGTCAGAGCTTCAGTGATTTTTTTTTCCTCCTGGCGAGATGGACTCTAGCTTTTATTAGACTTCAAAGGAGTTTAGAACTACTGCCAAAGAAGATGGATTGATTTTCTCGAATCAATGCCCCTCCCAATACACTCACACACCTAGAGAAAATCTAGGAGCTGTGAAAATCAAATGCACTTGCCAAAGACAAACATATTTTCATGTCGGAGTGAAGCATACCTTTGTCATTTGTTAGGGCTATATTTGAGGAAATATCCAAATTCTCAAATACCACTAGAATATGTCAGTTCCTCTCAAAATTATAGCAAAGCAAATTTGAGTATCTACATTGAGTAGGAGAAAGCAGGATTCTGGCTGCTGAATGGTTGTCGGGGTGCTCACTCAGTGGACCTGCCATGCTCCATCACGGCCCAGGCCATTCAGATATTTATCTCATCCAAATGAAAGACTAGTCATGTAACGAGCACCTGCTACTTGACAGGCAGTGTTCTAAGCTGTTAACAAATACTAACCCATTTTATTTTCCCAGCAAACCTGTAAGAGAGATACTATTATTATTCTCACCTTTTGCTTGGGGGGAACCAAAGCACAGAGTGTTTTTAAGTAATTTTCAGAAGTTCGTACAGTTAGTGGCAGAGCTGGGATTTGAACCCAGGAATATTTGCAAATCTTCATGCGGAGTCCATGGATTTAACCCCTAAACTATGGCACCTAGTGTAGGTCATGGCACTCAGAATCTATCAAAAAGAATTTGAAACGTCGACGTTAAATGCCAAGGGTAAAGGCATTGCAGGTCATTTATGAATTAGCATAATAAAAGACTGTGAATACAAACAATTGTAATTTCCCAAGTTATTTAGTCAAAGACACAGAAATAATGCAGTTAAGGGAGACACACAGAGAAGAAACAGATACAGCACATTCCTAAGTTTTCTTGACCTCAAGGCTGCTAAGGGAGCATGAAGCTGTCAGAGACCCTGTCAGAGTAGAACAGAGTTTTTACAAGACCTGGAGAAGTTTTACTTCCTAGAGATCTTTTATACTTGAGGCTTACAAAAATATTCAGAAATAACTTACTTTCTCCACTTCTACTTAAGGGAATGTTTGTAAAAACTCATCTCTCTTAAATCAAGATCTTCAAAGCCAGATCTTCATTCAAATAAACTAATAAACACAAACAAATTAAAAAAGAGAGAGTGTCTGAACATCCTAGTATTATCTGCCTACAGTTCTTCTGTATCTTATAAAATCTATTTCTGTGTACTGGGAATTATCTGCTTGAAAATCTTCTAAAAAAGAAACCCTGCAAAATTAAGCACAATTTAAAGAAAAGAAAGGAAGAAATACTGAGGACAAATCACTTTCCAGGTCCTTTATATTCTTCTATCTCATTTATTCTTCACACCTCTGTGAGGAACAATTTATTATCCTCAATTTACTGATGACAAAAGTGAGACACAAGAGACTTGACCTGTTCAAGAGCACTCGACTTAAAAGATGCCATCAAGACACATTTTAGATTTGTCAACCTTACAGCCCGGGTTCTTTCCCTTGCATACCTGCCAGTATTAGTTATCTATTGCTAAGTAACAAATTAAGCCAAAACGTAGAAGCTTAAACCAGCAAACATTTATAATCTCAAACAGTGTCTGGGGTCAGGAATCCAGGAGCAGCTTAACTGGATGGTTCCGGCACAGAGTCTCTCATCAGGTTGAAGTGAAGATGTCACCTGGTGCTAGTCATCTGAAGGCTTAACTAGGGCTGGACGATCTGCTTCCAAGACATCTCCCTCATATGCCCATCGCCTTAGTGCCAGTTATTGGCAGAAGGCCTCAGTTAACCACCGTATGGATCTCTTTATCGGGCTACTTGACTATCTTCATGACGTGGCAGTTGACATCCCCCAGAACGAGTGATCCAAGAGAAAGCAAGGTAGCAGCCATTTATGACCTAGCCTCAGAAGGCATATTCTGTCCTTTCTGCAACATCTCATTGGTTACACAGGGTGACCCTGTTCAATGTGAGAGGGACAACACAGGGACATGAATATCAAGAGGTGAGAATCAGCAGATGCCATTTTCAAAGATGGCTCCCGCTCTGTCTCCCCCAAGGATGAGGTAATTATTTTTTAGACTAGAAATACTAGCTATTTGACCTTTAGTTTATTGCACTGTTTAGATAAGCATCATGAGAATGCCTAAGGATACATGCTTATTATTAAAATATTATTCCTTGGTATAAAATGATCATTTTTTTTGACGATATAGTCTCTTTCAGCACACCTGGCAGGGTCAGTCCTGCTAGACTTAATTTTACTCCATATACATTTAAATATGGGGAAAATCAGAGTTCAAAATTCAATTATATAGAGAGCCAAAAATTTAAACTTTTTTCTTGGTAATGGAGAAGATTGATAAGAGCAAATCTACTCCTTACATGCAGTGAAAGGCCACTTTCAGAACAGACAAATTACTATTAAGCAAGTTGTGTATTTGATGACATCAAATTAATATGGCTTGAGAACAGTACATTCACTTAGGATGAAGACTAAAAACAAATTAAGTTGTAATGGACTAACATTTAAATAGGTATTGCAAAATTATGGGATTTTTATCACTTTGTGAATGTGGCATTACCATCTTGTCTTAGATCAGAATTTTGCTATTTGCTTGGTTGGTTGAATTCCCTCCTCTTATTTTACATTTTCTTAAATCCAAGCCTGCAGCCTAGAAAGACATGTCCTCTGATCTCTCATGATAACTTTAACTGCTCTAGGCTTTTTAAATAGTATTTTATTCACTTTGTCTATTTTTAGGCAAATGGCCGACAGCAACAATACTTTTTGAAATTCTTTAACTGCAACGGAATTTCTTTTTTAATCCTCTATCATAATTTAAGATAGGAATTCAAAAGTTACAAATGAGATAAATACAAAAAACCTCCATGAATGAAAAACAAATATATTGTAAAACATTAAAAATTATCAATCTGTCAGTTAAAATATGTCTGTGTACCTAAAAAAATTGAATTTTTTATATTTGACAATGAGAACCTATAATATTTTGACTTTAAGCAACACATTTCAAATTTAGCTTATGCATTTTTAAGTTATTCAATTCAACAAATATCATGCCAGCACATCTCTCATTTCAGAATTCTGGTTATTGTTCAGTGTACGCCGCGGCTTCAAAGGAAATGTGATGAGTATTAGCGTTTTACTTTGCTGTAAAGCATTAGTTATCTACGTGCATAAAAATGCATGCACAGATCCGTACACAGTGTGTACAGGTACCATTCGATGGATAGGAACATGTCTAAAATCAGCTGTGTAGGGTGCACCGTGTCACTTCACTCAGAGGTGGGATGACCTTTTTCAGTCTGGTTAGGTTTTTACTCTAAGAAATGGTGATTTTTCATTCTTGGCTTTACAGAGGTGAGATGAACTTGAGAAACCATATGAAGTGGAGTGACCTTTCCTCTCCTTTTCCCTATTCTAGATATTTACTACCCGATCATCTAGATAGGCCATAAATTTCATCTGAGTTATTCACTTTGATGAAGGAATATGAGAGGAGGGGTCTTCCGTTCTTTTATTTTCAAGGAAACTAGAAAAATGAGTTAAAATATTTCTCTGTATCTTCAGTGATCCTCTTTCTTTGCTGTTTTATGTGTAATTTATTTATGTCAAAGTTATGCAAACATTACATATGCATAACACATTATGATTTTCAAAGCATGGTCACGTATGGTAGTTTTGCAAAAAGTGAACACTTTTACATTTCACTTACGTAGAGTCAACTCTTCAAGCTTGGGGTGCTACGTGAGAGAGAGATAAAAACACAATGAAAGATAAATATATAATAGTAACAATTTAAATGGCATGGACTTGTTACTCTAATCAATATATAAGTTTCAGAAAAGCATACAGTGGGAGATATATACCTTGAGAATCCTTCAATTAGTCTTTATCCCCATATGCCACTGACAGTGTAAATACCCCTCTATCTTAAGTGAGATTCTCATGTTGAAGATGTGTATTTAGTATAACACGGTTCTAAAACAAAAGCTAACTAGTTCATTAGGGTCTCAGCCATGGACAGTGATGTAAAGAAGTGGTCTACAACATTCTTGGAACGTATATCCCTACAAGTCAAATTTAAAACTTAGCAAGAACTACCAATATATGTGTACTTACCTGTAAATTATGTATATGCAATTCTGAACTAATATATTGCATACATTAAATGACCCACAACAGGTACAATTTAAAAGATGAGATATACATACAGCATAAATGGGCATTCTATTATTTTCTTCTCACACTCCCGCTGATCACTTTGAAGCCACCTTGGGTACTTGCCCTCCATTTTGGAAACTCTTATAAAGTATGCTAGTTTAAAATAAGGAAGTTTTGGGAATTTTCAAGAACAGTTTTAATGACGTGCTACTTTTACCCTACATGCTTACTTTGCAATCTTATAACACATACTATATAACTCACTGTATACTATCTTACCCATTCCTTGCATAATTCTAACTAGGTTATGCCTGAAAGAAAAACCTCTATCTCATAAAAGTGAAATAACTTGTCAAGGGGAAGTACAAGATAGGAAGTAAAATCTAATTTCAAAGAAACCTTGGGAGGTGATGAATATGTTTCTGGCCTTGGTGGTGATGGCTTCATAGGTATATACTTATCATCTAACTCACTGAGTTGCATATATTAAATATGTACAGGTTTATATATGTCAATCATACCTCAGTAAAGTGATTTAAGAAACAAAAACAAAACAAACCCCTAATTTCCTGACTCTTGTGTCAAGATATCCTTTTTCTAGATTTTACCCACCACTTTGATTATTCAGAAGAGAATAGAAATAAGTTAATTCTCTCTCTCGTTCATTCTCTCATTTGCAAGGCCATTCTGACCTGAGTAATCAGTTACATATTTTCAATTAGAAGGGGACTGAAATAACCTCATTAACACCCCATGTTAAAAATGATCTTCCCTGCTGACCTGAGATTTTACTTCTTCATTCAACAAATATGCATTGGGCACTTAACGGTGAGATAATTTGAAAAATTTGAAAAGGAAATAAGTTCCTGCATTGAAGAAACTTGCATTGCTGATATTATCTTATTATTATTTATTTATTTATCTTGTTAATTTCATTCTGATGATATTTCATTCCTTTTTATAACCAAAGTCTTGTCAGTACAACTTTATCACCCCTGTGATGACTTTGTCACTCAAGGCCAGGGAGGTAACAGGTAAATATGTGAAACAAGTGGGAGCATTTTATCTACTGGAAACTGGAGAGAACATGTCCGTGTGAGACGTAAATACATATTATTATATTTAAAGCTTTGGGCCAGTCAAACAAAGTTGAAAGTGGACCAACTCCAGTTTGCATCCTCTGATTTAGAGTTTATGATATGTCATAAAAATCACCAAATGAAATAAGTACTATGCAAGAAGATCCTAAGGGGACCCTAGGGAGAGTCCTTGAAAGTGCACAGCAGGAGTCCCTTCAATTCGAATCAGAGCATAAAAAATGCTTCAAGGAAAAAGTAGCTTTTGCACTGGACACCAAATGATGAACAGTATTTCCAAGCATTGCGAGGGGTCAAGAATAATCGTGGACCAGGAAAGAACATGATCAATGTCATAAAAGTATTGTATGGAGAGCTTTATATGCCTTGGGGTACAGGATGTGAAATCAAGTGTAATGGGAGGTAAGGTTAGGAAGGCACCTTGGGACCAGACTTGGAGTGGATGAAATGTCGTGATAAGACGTTTGGACTTGATTTCATAGGCACTGGGAAACTGTTAAGGGCTTTTCAAGAGTAGTAAATGATCCACTCTTTGTCTTCACAAAATGTTTCTCAGAGCAATTGGGAAGAATAGATGGGGAAGATATAAAATACGGCTTAAACTAGGGTATTGGTTGCGCAGTTAAAAAGCAAGAGAGAGAAAAGGTAGTATTTGTATATTTCAGTAACTGATTAGATACAAGGAAAGGGCAATTTGAGGGCAATTCCAAATTTTCTATCTCAATGACAAGGTGAATGGTGAAGTCATTAGCTGAGGCTTGGAACACAGGAAAAGAGATTTGGGCTAGATCATGCTGAGTTTGGCTTGGGGCCTACTGAAATTGAGGTGTTAATACTGCAGATACAACCCACCAGTAAAAAGTTGGATTTAGATTGTGTTCTTAAAATTCATAGCGATATTTCCAAAGTGAATATCAGATCTATCACTTTATACTTGAATCCCTTCAGTGGTTTTTGATTGTTTCTAGAATAAAGTCCTAACACCACAGTATGGCATGGGAGGCCTCCATATCCTGCCTCTGTGGCTATGAATTTTGCCATTCTACTGTCTCACTGTAAGGGCAATAGCTATGCTGAAATATTTTAGATCCCAAACTGTGATATGACCTCTGTCGTTCAAGCCACTTTGTATGTTGGCCACTTTGCTTGGAAGCCCCTCCCACACACATCCCATCCCCGACTACCTTTGGCTGGCTGTCTTCCACTAGTCCTTTAGTCTCAATTCAGATGTCACCTTCTCTCAGAAAATTGCCCTGAACCTTTTCTGCTAGGAGAAGAAGCTCTCTGGATGTACTCCCACATACTCACCTCTATCAAACTATTTCTTAAACTATACTCAACTTTTTTACGTGTCCATCTCTCCTCCTAACCTTTAATCTACCTGGAAGTGAGAGTTCTGCCCTGTTCACCATTGTGTTCCCACCATCTTACATGGTGTTTGGAACATAGTCTGTTGCAAGAATAAGTTCTGGCCTTTTAATAATGATAAAGTAGAGCCATTTATATTTTAATACATTTTCAAATTGATAAAAGAATTTAACACAAATGTGTCCTGTCACCTTAGATTGTGGGGCACTCTAAACCCAATATATGATTACAAAAAGGAAGTTGGTTTCTGCTGCTCAATTCTGACTTCCCAGGATTTTTTCTTTGTTGTGAATGTTGTTTCCGCAAAATGGTTGTGTTGGTATATTGTGGGATGAAATTTGACATTAAAATCATGGGCACATTGGTATTAGAAAAGCAGTTCAAGCAGAGGGGAGAAATCTAGTCATAGGCCAGGTTGTCAGGGATACAAGACTTGCTGCAGTCAGGAGAGGATTGGCACCCGCACTGTGGCCTTTGTTTATTTGATGTAGGGTTAAAAGGCAATATCATCCCTGTGCAAATCAAACCATCACGCATAAGGCAGCCCAAAGGTCCCTAATCAAAAATCATTAATTTCATTAAAATTGATAAAGTAAACAAGACATACATTTTAAATAGCCTAATAAAGTCTAAAATCTTTAAATGTCCTAATATATTATAATAACATTAATTTATTCAAATGTGCAACTAAAGATAGATACCCCTTAGGGCTAAGACAGTGATGCATGGTGTTCTTCAGTCTGTTCCTAGGAATAAATGGTCTCATATTGTTTTCAAGACTCAAGTACCAAGCAACACAGTAAACCAATAGTTGCTATAGCAGCATGTTCACATAAATTTTCATTTCTCTCTGGTTTTTAGCAGTTCTTACTCCTCTTCCCTTTTACTTTTATTTTTTTTATCTGCCCTGCACATCTCTGAAAAGCCTAGATGAGGTTGATAATGCGCATGTAATTGATACTGAGTTGGGCACATCTTGAAATCACCATGCCATGATCTTTTCAGTCACTCTCCTACATCTTTCTTTTAAAGCTAATTTCCTGTATGCTCAATATTTAATATTTTTCTGCCATCTGAGAGGAAATATATCTGTTCTGTCTAAGAAACAGACCCTATCATTGAACAATAATAATACCTGTCATATATCTAGTGCCTACTTCGTTTGGTATATATATGTGCATAAATATTACACTTTGCATAGCTTAAAAAACATTCTTACATCTACACGTTGAGATTGGCTTCATTTTTCCCACTTCACAGATGAAAAGACTAAGAATTACAGAAATGTGAAAGCGTAATTCATTCAGTCAAGCATGCAACAAATACTGTGTCCCTGTTAAGTGCCCAGCACTATCCTACGTGCTTGGCATACGATGAATAACAAAATCAGCAGGAAACTTGCCTAATAGAGTTATACTCTAAGGGGGAAGAAGGACAGTAAATCAAAAGCTATAGAAATATATGAAAACTTGCAACCAAAATGGTGTTACAAAGAGAAATACAGTCATGCGCCCATTATGGCATTTCATTCAATGACAGGCCACATGTAGGAAGGTCCCATAAGATTAGTACCGTATAGCCTAGGTGTGTAGTAGGCTACACCATCTAGGTTTATGTAAGTACACTCTATGATGTTCGCACCATGGAATTGCCTAGTGATGCATCTCTCTAATGTATCCTCGTCATTAAGTGAAATGTGAATGTATTTGATGTTATGAGGATGATTTGGCCAAGTTAGAGACATAACCCCATAGCATCACTAGAACTTGAACTGTAGAAACTATTTTGGACTTGCTTAAAAATATTTAATTCTTGCCACTTGTCTAGGTTGTATTTTTTTCCATTCTTCACTATATTCTGCATATACACCATGGGGAGAGATTTACTACCACCCAAATATTTAGTGAACCTAGGGGAAGAAAAACAAACCTTAGTTGATGCTGAAGGTGTATGTGTCAGGGGAGACAGTTTGAGGAAGGAGGGAGATGAGAGCACATTTCATACGTCTCATCTTGGGAGTGTAAGCAGCCTAAAAGGCTGACTCCATTGGAGGCTAAAGACAGCTGCTGTGAGAGGCTGCACTGATGGGAATAACCAACCCCCAAATGGATAGTTAAGTGGCCTCTGGTCCAGGGAAATCTCCAGATAGCTAACTGAGCTGAACCTTCCATTTTTGTTTGGCTTTCTACCCCTTTAGAGTCCCCCAGTGAATTGGACCTGGATTTCCTGGCTTGGGTGCCACATGTCACTTGGTTATTCAGCTCCATTGGTTTTATTCCCTCACTTGCCTGGATTCCCTTGCACCACCCATGATTTCTGTCTTGTCCCTCCAAACTCAAATACAATATCCTGGATTCTACTTGGTGATTTGAATACCAGTTCTTACTTTGGGAGGGTACCAAGAGTCAGAAGACCTGGATTTGAATTTTGGCTTTATCACTTATCAGATGGTAGAATACAAAATAACTTAATCTTTCTAAACTTCGTTTTTGCTCATCTGTAAAATGGAACTAATCGCGCTTACCTCCTACAGTTACTCTGAAGATTAGTTGATATACTTTTGAAAATGTTTAAATGTTTGCTGAATGACAGTTTCTCACACTCTTAATACCAAACTTTTCTCGTACAATGTTGAAATTTTTAATGTTAGATTACTTCAGTCATAAATGTGTTGAGAACAGCTAACATTTTTCACACGCATAAAGCATGCCTGCTTGCATTGAAAAGACTAGAAACACAGCCATGATTCAGAACCAAAATATATTTAAGCTGGAACTCTTTATCATTGAGTGAGGCATTATGAGATGTATTGTGCAAGAACCTATATGTCATCTCCAGATTTTCAGGTGTAGCTAAGGTGTGTTAGATAGTAACTGTGTCATATTTGTCTTTTTTTCTTTGATCGCCAAATCAATGCCTCAATCTTAGGAGGCATTTAATCATCATTTGATGACCAAATAAAACTTCATTTCCTTTAAGACTGCGTCAGCGTTCTAACATCACCCATGACTTTTTCTAAAGCTCTTTTCTTGAGTTCTGTCTTTAGCTCAAGCTATCTCTTGAAACTCCACAAGCCTGCAATTTATTGTCAGAGGTAATGTTACTTTTCTTTGTAAATAAAACTCTTATGACTCAAGAACTCCCTTCCTTCCCCTACTGTCTTCCATCTCTGCTATACTAACACCCAAAGACCATATTAATCTTATCTAGTTATATAACATGATATATTATCATATTCTTTTGTAATTCTAGTCTGATAAAAGATCTACCATCATTTGAGGATGCCTTTCTCAACCCCTATTCCAAATTATTCTAATATTAAATGTTTTTGTCTGATACACTCTTATGTGTCTCCTATATTAGCAATGAAGTCTTTCTATGACTATTTTCACCTGAAAGTTTTGTTTCTCTGGAAGTATTTACTGTTACTTCTGACTTGGAAAGGCAGATAGTAAACAATAGGTCCAAAATATGTAGTGAGGCTGAAACGCACTCGTACATGAAATGAATGACGTCTGGTGTAGCTGCTCCATTTATTTTTGCAATCTCAACAATAAGTGCCAATGGCTGTGTGGTCAGTTTTACTGTTGTGATGTTGCTATGGAATCTTCTGGCCATCCTAGATAGCTACTGTCTGAGAGAGATTATGGTTGTTAAGTTTGTGAACATTTCATGAATCAGAAATATAAGTATTCCTGGTTACTATTAGCATGCTTTCCATGTGCTACTTCTAACTGAAACTTGAAAATATAAAGAGCTATTCTAACTCATAACTAGTTAGTTGGTCAGACTTTGTCACTTATGAGCTGGCAGCATCTGCTGGCAAAGCAACTAGCCTGCAGTTCACAGATTTATGAGGCATTAGCAAACAGGAGGAGAAAGAAGAGTGAGGACAATAGCCCTGGGCACATGTCTTCGTCCTTTTGGGCTGCTATAACAAAATACCACTGACTACGTAGCTTATAAACAACAGAAATGTATCTCACAGGCTGGAAGTCCAAGATCTGGAAGCTGGAAGTCCAGTCAGGGTGCCAGCATGAGGGTGAGGGCCCTCTTCTAGTTCACATACTTATTATACCCTCCTATGGTAGAAGGGGCTAAGAATCTCTCTGGAACTTCTTTTTATAAGACCTTAATCCTATTCATGAGAGTTCCACCTTCATGAATTTTAAGTACTTCCCAAAGATGCCACCTACTAATACAATCACCTTTGGGAGTTAGGATTTCAACATATGGATTTTGGGAGGGCACAAACATTCAGATCATAGAAGTATGGAACAAACTCTTATTGGTGGCAGAGAGTAGAGAACAGTAGGGTTCATAGTAATAGAAGGATCTTATAGCCATGGGGTCTGCTGAATGGTAAAAATGCAAAAAATAGAAGTGGCCAGGCATTTCTAGGCAAGCACCATATGCTACTGATCTACTACTGAGGAAAAGAATGCCATATTTAACCCCTAGTTCAACAAGATTAGTTTCTCTCTTTTTGAATGGAGGGACTATAGGAAAACATCTCTCATTCTATAGTCTAAGTCAATACAAGAATGAACTCTTTCAAGTTCTAAAAGAACTTGTCTAAGGATTTAGGTAAAGGAGAGAACTTTGCCTAAGTATTTAGGCAAAAGAGAGAAAGAACTCTAAATAAGGCAATATTCTGGATTTAGTTCTCTGGTTTTATTGCAAGGTGTGCTGTGAACTATTGCTTGAGTTGTCTCTTTCAAATTTCACAGCACTGATGCAAGGAAGTCTGATTTTAAACAAGTCTGAGATGGATATGAAAAATCCAGTAGGACCAAGGCCATTCTTTGAACTGGCAATATGTACATGCTTGAAGCCTATCAAGGATTTTCTTTAACACAGAATAACAATTTAATTTGTCAAATATATGTTTTTTATTGATTAGGAAAAACAATGAGTCTCTTTACAGAAAATATAATTATGCTCAACCATTTTGGAATAAATCTGTTTCATAGATTAAAAAAAGTGCCATCAATTACCAATTAAAGAGCTCTTTTAGCATTTGTTTTTAGTCAAGGAGTGAAATTACATTAGGACTGTACATGATGGGACTTCTAAGTGTGGCTCAAATTTCTCTATCCAGTAACTAAAATGTATTCATCATAACAGGGTCCCCATGGTGACTAAAATAGCCTTTGTTGTAAACACCTGCTCATATGTCTGATTCTGTTCTTTGGCCTCTTCAAAGGCCTTCAAAGATCTTCACAGATCATGTGTTGCCCAGCCTAGTCTCTAATCACCTAGCATAGAGCTCATCTTTGTAGCAATTTAATGACTATTTTCAGAATTGATTTGAATAGCTGAGAAAGCACCCACTTGCGAGGATCCTTGCAGGAAATTTGCAGAAGTATACCCTCCCGAGATATATACCATCTCAGAAGTCACTGTCCCTTAAGCTTTGGAAAGGCTACCCCAGGCATCCACCAGGTGGAGACAGATTTTAAATGGTGTTTGAGGAGTCAGCAGTTCTAAAACTCCCAACTATAGAGGAAAGTAAGCTTTAGAGTTCTCAGTAATCTAAGAGAGGTAGCTTTCTCTAGAGGGTAGAAAATCCCCCCCAGGGAAGATACTTTTCTTTTTTACTGGCCATAATCACCTACCAGGCTGATCAGAGCAGCAGGGCTTGCTGCTGCTAATGTGCCACTTTGGGAAGGATGCACATAGCACTGTTGGCCAGAGGCCAAAAATGGGCCTACGCATACAGAGCATGGATACGCTGCATGATTTAGCAACATCTGGGGCTTTGCCTTCAGATACATTAAAGAACAGAGAATTGGAAGCAAACTTAGAAAGACAACCATAAGAAACATAAGCAAACAGTGCTGTGAAGTAACTAAATATACTTCCTTAACGTTTTCTCCCCAAATGAAGACCCTGGCTAATTTTTTCTCAAACCTTCAGCAGCAAAATGTATCTTTGTTTTGGTAGATGGGACACAACGGGGATTTATAGTCTAGAGAGTTTCTCCGTCCTCTGGAGAATGTGTCTGTGGCATAGACATGGGTGAATTGATTTGAGTCATAATGCTCAAGCTCTCAGAATAATGAAACTGAATTTTTATATATAACATATAGTAATTGCTTAAAAATAAAGTTAGTAATGTGATGCATAAAAATATGCAATAATCACTATGGGATTTTAGCATCAACATTGACAAATTTGCAATATGAGACAGAGGAGTAAAAACTACCATATCTTTGATATTTTATGCCATGCTTTCTTGTGTCAGAGTGGGAGATCATTAGGTTTATTGCTCAAGTTAAAGTTTTCCAATGTTTATTCAACTCAAAGTTTTATTAATCTGATTAAAGTTTGAGTTTTGGATCAGCCAAATTCAGCTATTACATGAAACATAAGTAATTCCCAGAGTAATCAAGCAGGGCTGCTTATTTTAATCTGCATTTAACTGCAGTATTTTTTATCTCAATTCGGATGCAAGTCACATAACCTAATGCAAAGGAGTTCAGCCTAAACTCTCAGGGGAATGCCATTTATTAGCATCTTCATGATTAAAGAAATATTTAGTACTAAACTTGAACACATTAAAGAGGAAAAACTAACATGCCATTTGGGCTATGAGCTTACATAGCCCATATTGTAATCAGCACACCTTTTTCCCAATAAATTTCGGGGTTAGTTAGAAAGGAGTTGTTGTCTGGTTGGCATCCTCACTATAGGAGAATTCATACTCAGAGAAAGAATTTCTTTAAGGGGCCACTGAATGGAGCTTACCAATCTCTGTGTTGCAGGGCTGTCACCTGGACTCCATTGACCTATAAACTATTTATTATATAGGTAGGATGCCACTATTAAGTGCTACGTAGGACTCAAATATAAAGCAAAGTATGTCCATATGGCTCTGCCTTTGGAGGAATTTAAAACAATTCAATTTGTTTGGGTGAAAGAGACTTATATGCATGGAAACTGCTAGAGGGAACAATGCAAAAATGTGGTTTTTGTTTTGTAAATCCCACAAAAATTTGGAGAGAAAATTGCAGAGAGAGAGAAACCAGAGTGATTTAAGAAGCGTTAGAGAAAGAGAGAGAGGACTTAGGTCAGACCTAAGTGAGGAGGGAAGGATCTGGCTGGCAAAGATAAAATGGGATAATGAGCACTGAATGCGGATTCAGGAAAAGAGTGAAGCAGGAGTGGGCATGTCAAGGTCTGAAAATGGTAAAACTTTGCCAGCCTGTTTAAGAGTGAGGACTTCTGCTGGTAAGTCTGGAGAGAGAATGTTGGGTAGTCAGAGTGGAATCAGGAAAAATTGAATCCTATATTGAGGCCCAGAAAGGTTAAAGGACTTTCCCAGATACATTCCTAAAATGTGACAAAGACAAGACTCTACATTAAATGCGAGCCTCAATACTATAATTTTGCCTTTTCCTAGATTTAACAGCAAGTCATCTGTCTGGATTGTACATAGCAGCAGTAAAGTGGTGTTGAACCTGGACTCAGAATTACCCCATCACAGTCATAGGGTTAACTTTCATGGGAGTCATACAATAATATCATGTGAAACGGCCTAGCCCTATCCTAGCCAGCTTCTTAGAAACCATCAGTTTGTATTTTTTTAAAGATTGGCCCTGAGCTATCTCAGCCAGTCTTCCTCTTTTTCTTCTCCCCAAAGCCCCCCAGTGCATAGTTGTATATTCTAGTTGTAGGTCCTTCTAGTTCTTCTATGTGGGAGGCCACCTCAGCATGGCTTGATGAGCCATGCTAGGTCCACGCCCAGGATCCACACTGGTGAAACCCTGGGCTGCCCAAGCAGAGTGCGTGACCTTAACCACTTGGCCACAGGGCCAGTACCATCAGTTTGTATTTTTAATGGAATCATTATATTTAATTCCTTTTACTCTTTCTTGACTAACAGATGAGATGCTTTTGCTGTAGTGTGTTCAGTTTTCTAAAATACAAATCAATATATGCATAGGACGTGTGGATATCTAAGCTCAGTTTGTTATATAGTGCAAATAATCCCATAGGAATACTCTGTGGCTGTCATGCAACCTCTCCTCCCCAATATCTACTAATGTAAGGGAAGTATAATTACATCATTGTCACATTATACGCTAACACCAGTGTAGTCAAAACTGTCTATGGGTTGCCATAACAACCCCATCTAAGATAAAAATGAAAATGATATTCATGATACATACTTACCTAGAGTTTATTTTGTTTTCTAGGCTCTTCAATGGCCAACAAGGAATTATAATTCAAAATTTTAGCACAAGATCCATTCTCACAGTTACCAATGTGACCCAGGAGCACTTCGGCAACTATACTTGTGTGGCTGCCAACAAGCTCGGCACGACCAATGCGAGCCTGCCTCTCAACCGTAAGTAACACAGTGTTGCCAAAATGTTTCCAGGAGCTTCTCGGCTCCTATCCAGCAGAAGAGAGAAAACCTAGGAATGGACTATGTTCATTTTAAAACTCAGCCTGATGTGACATGTTCTTTACACAGAGGACAATTGGCCCCAAAATAATATGGATTTTTGAGAATTTTATAATCCCTAAGAAATCCACATGTGTTCAGAAAAATGTCTTAGAACTGAGAAGAGGGGAAAAAATTACATAAATAATAAGACCCACTGAAAAATGTCTTCTGACTGAAGACAGTGGGTTTGGTGGGTTTTGTTTGTTTTTATTTTGTTTTGTTTTTAAAAATGTGTTATACTATCTTTAAGTATAGATTAATTTGGATCGAATTTACTCTTGGTTGGTTTACTTTAGATATTCATCTTGGAATAGTGAGAATCTCACATGCCACAAACAAAATGAAATAGTAAGTAAATGATCATGGACAAAATATTTTATCCATATAGATCACGTTTTTACTACAAACTGTATTTTTAAATACAACAAGGTTTTACTGAAGTAAATACAATATTTTTAATGTATCTTAGTTCCTAGAAACTAGAAATTAAAAAAGAAGAGCAACACAAGGATTAGTGGAAGAGAGAGAAAGCTAGGCTAATGTCTTCTCCTACGGTTAGTTTTAGTGCTTTTTGAGAAGCTGAGTAACCAACGAATTGTTATAACCATAAAATATCCCTGATTTGACATGGAGTGTTTCTCAAAATGTTCAAAGAAGACTATAGAGAATACGTTGTCTTTTCATTTCCACAAAGTTATCTGAATCATCCTTATCTTTTATAGTTACTGTTTGTATAATAACCTGACATATGTATATTCGTGTTATCATCCCGTGATAGGAAGCTGTCTCTGAAAAATGCAAATATTATGTAGTTCATTGCAGACATGATCATTTCCATTTTGAAGAAATGGCGATGGGATATATAATACTCTTACTGCTTAAAACTATACTATAATAAGTTTCATGATTTATGAACTCTGAGTTACCATGATTTAAGATCCTCTGATGTTAAATAAAATATATCAGTTTGTTGTTAATAGAAAATAATCATTTAAAAATGATTTGTTCTCTATATACTTTTAAAACATCACATCATTTATTATTCCAGCTTAATATTACATAATATTTCTTAGCATCTCCACTTTGAAAAAAAACATTCCTGCCATGCAATAGCCATAGTATAGTATACTTGCTTAAGTTTCTTCCATGAGGATGATTTGTGTAGTGTAATTATGAATAATAAAAACCATTGAAAATATTATAGAGCAGCATGAATTCCAATTTAATGTAAATATTGATACTTCTTTGATATGTTATTAATATTTTAAATGGTTTAAATATTCAAGAACCTGAAAGAATAAATGGATTAAAAAGGCAAAGTAAAGGAAAATGTAAGGCTTAATAACACACTAACTCTTTGCTATTTAAATTTCTAAATCACATTCTGACTTTCAAAACTGAAGCATTAATGAATGCAACAAATTAGGAACAAATGTCACTTATTTAAGTGTTTGTTTTACTCTGGCAACCTTAACACAATCATCTGGAAATAGTGCAGTGCCGAAAAGGTTTCTAAATGTGGTATCTTCAGAATGGCCTCTAATGATCTCCCTTTGCCAGTGGCTTCTTGTACGTAGAGGTGTTAGGAAATACAAGTGCAATCTGATTAATTTGTTAATAAAGACATAATATGCAAATCTTGTCTGTAATCATGAATATAGCCCTAGAAGTTTGAAGAAATGTCTGGATATTCAGAACTCTTGTATATGACCTCATCTGAAGCTCTTATTGCACCACACATTTCTATTTTGTACCATAATTATTTTTATACATATTTTTATCTCTTGATAAAATTGTTTCTTGAGAATACAGGATCAATATCTGATTATTTTATTTCCCATATAACCAAGCACAGTGCGTGCTATTTAGTAGGCAATCAGTAAATCTTTAGTGAATAAATGAATTAGTTAAACATCAAATAAGTGATTGAATGGATAATGAATAAATGAGTCAATGAACTGAGTTTTTGCTATAGAATGTGTATTTGTAATCTCTAGATATACAAGACAATATCACAGTGATTAAAAATAACATTTTTTGTGGGCTTGCTATAGACCAGACCCTATTCTAATCTCTTTATATAAATCTACTCATTTAATTCTCACACAATCCAAAAAGGTAAATTCTATAATTCCCTTCTTACAGGTGAAGAAACTAAGACAAAAAGAGATTAAAAGATTGCCCATGCCACAACTAGAAGGACCTGCAACTATGTACTGGGGGGATTTGGGGAGATAAAAAATCAGGGGGAAAAAAAAAAGATTGCCCAAAGTCAAATGGTTAATAAGTGACAAAGCAAAAATCTGACAGTCCAGCTTCAGAGCCCAAGCTTTTAATTCCTGCCTTTCACTATCTCTCACCATGAACATAAAACCATCGAAGGAGCAGGAAATAAATTGTATCAGTTGAAAGATAAACCTCTACATATAACATATTTGTCATTCTTGTGGTTTTATCAACTTTTCTTTAAGAATTTTGAACACTATTTTTTTAATATATAAAAATTCTTTTTTTAAATAAATATTTAGATACAAGCCACATGTACCAGATATCAAATTTAAGTGTATGAAAGATGAATGGGGTCAGTGTTTGACTGGAAGCTTATACAAAAATGAGACTCAGGGACATTTAAACACATATTTATATGGAATTTTAAATCTCCTTTGAATGATACAGTCATCCAACACAGCCATTGTGAATCTGCAAACTATTTATGGGAAAAGGCAGCTTTCTTAAAGTTTATATAATGCTAGCTGGAGAGAGAATGATATGTCCCTTGATAAGAATGCCTGTCACATATTCACAAGGTTTATGAATGAGAGGGTCCTCAACCTCTAAACTGATCCAGACTAGAAGCCAATTCTAAGCCAATCTAATATCGGCCTGTGACCTGCTAAAGAATTTTTAAAAATCTGTTATTAAAGCTCAGCCTTCATACAGCTAAGGGAGTATGTAAAGGTAACTTGCCCATCTTCTCATCCAGGAGAAAGGAAGTAAACTCCAAAGAATCTGCCACCTGTGCACGTGGCGATATTGGGAACACGCCATGGATAAGAAAAGGTTCATGCTTTCGTGATGTGTAGGCCTCAAGAGTTACTACCCTCAAAGACAGGGTAACTGGAAATGTGAGTTACTTAGCATAGTGCTTATATAATAGCCAACACTCAAACTGGTTGATAATAGCATTCTAACAAAGCTTTAGCCACTGGGAATCAGCTCCCCATCTCCATAATTATTTAGGATAAATCCTGAGACTATTACAATCTTTTTCTGGTTTGTAGTAACCTACTCTTTCCGTATCAGCAGAAAAAAGGCAAGAAGCTGTGGTTTAGAGCTTTGCCATAACTAAGACAATCCAAAACAGAATGCCACACTTTTTGGTGTGTAAATGTGTGTGTCTGTGTGTGTTTCACAGAAAGAGAGTCAAGCAGGCCTTGGTGTGAACCCCAGTTTTACCACATATCAATTATGAGTGACTTTGAGTAAGTTACTTAGATGCCTCAGTCAATTCATTTACAAGATGAGGGCAATAATAGCTTCCATCGACAAGATAAAAATTACATGGGATTGTGCATGTAAAGCACTTATCACTCAGCCTGGATCAAAGTAAGCATTCAATAAATGTTGGCCATTGTGATTGTATCATATCCCCTAAGAACACTCACTTCAATTCGTTTCAAAAAACTATACATAGATGGCTGACCAAATTTGATGACTGACTGCCCAGTACCTTTCTGAGGATGTAGATGGTAAACTGTCATTGGCAAGCCAAGGAGAAGGTGTGCAAATTTCAAATAATGTCCCAACTCTAGCTCACAAGTTCAGCTCATCCCTTCTCAGTGCATGAACCAGAATTTGTGGCACTAATTCCAGATTAAATCTGATGTTTTCAGAGTAGAAGTTCAGACATCTAGGAGATGCAGAGTAAAGGCAGAACTAAAAAGATTGTTCTATTTTGAGGTTCAGATAATTTATTCAACAGCAACATTCATTCTTCAAATATATATGTTGACTGCCTACAGTGTACAAAGCACTGTGCTAGATGTTGGAAAGAAAAGGATTAATAGAACTGGAACCTCATCCTCAAAATGTTCTCAGGTGAATGAGAGGAGAGGGACAGGAAATTGACAACTGTAATGCAGTATAGTCAATGGTAGCATGCTAGGGCAGAGAACAGGCTGTTAATCCAGTCTCAAGGGCAATGGAAGCCTGTCATCTAGAATAGGTAATATCACTACATGAATTACAACTAAGATATAACTCAAAATACCATTTTAGCCCTCACTGTCTCATTTTCAGAGGCAGAACTTTTCAGGGTTCATTCAACAACAATCATGAGCACAATGTACAATGGCACAATGAGAGAATGATCAACTCAGTCTCAATGACTCAGCGCAGGCTAGAGCAGAGGTGACCCTTGAACGAAGGATGTGATTGGGTTTAGCCTGTGTGTGGGAATGGTGATGAGAGAGAGAGAGAGACTGTAGTATGGAACAGCTTACATAAAGATATGACAGAATGAAACAATCTGATATATTTGAAGACATGATAGTATTTTAATATGGTTAGAGTGAAAGGTGGGAGAAGAGATTGTTGAGAGATGAGGATGGACAAATTGGTGCAATTAGGACAGGAAGAGCTGCGAATGAGTTTGGACTTTTTCTGGTTTGGGAGAGCCATTGAAGAATGTTAATAAAGACAAGGTATAAACAGATTTTGTTTCTGAAAGATGTTCTTAGGCAATGTGGAGGGCTAAACCCAGGTATTAGACTTGAGAGAAGATAATTGCACAAAAAGTGTAGCAGAGACCAGAGAGTTGAGAGATAATTAGGAGATAAGAGTTAATGACCAAATATGGAGAGAATGAGAAGGGAATTGTAGGAATCTGATGAGCTCTCAACGTTTAGTTTGGGTGACTTTAACCAAGATAAGAACATGAGAGGAGGATGAGCACTTTTAGATTTGGGGAGAAGGTGGAGATTGAAAGACGAGAAATGAGTTTGATTTTAGACATGAGTTCAATTTCACTTGGAAGCAATGCCCAGTAGCTAGCTGAATATAAAGTCCAGAATGGAGATATGATTTGGAAGTTGTCAGAATGGAGTCAGTAGTTTCAGCCATGAGAGTAAATAAGATTTCTTATGAAGGCCACATAGAGTGAAAAGATGAGTAAGGACTGAAATCCAAGTAAAATTAGCATGGAGGAGTGCTCAGAGGAAGAGAAGCATCCTGTAGAAGCATGCACATTCAGTGTGGACGGAGATGCCAAAGGAGGATCAGTGCCATGGAGGCCCCAGGAGGAGACCCATTCAAGAAGAGGGAAGGTCAGCAGTGTCCGATGCTACATCAGGTCAGAGAAGGTCTGAAAATCAACCACTGTCTCTGACAATTGGCAGTTATCGGGGATCTTTGCCAAAGCAGTTTCTGTAAGAAACTGGGGTTGGAAGCCATGTTGCTGTGGATTAAGGTTAAACAGGTAAATGAGGAAGCAGAGACTTGGGTAGTAAACCACTCTTTGCATAGGCTGGGCTATGAAAGGAAGAACACAGGCTGATCTGCCTGATGCCTTGGCAGCTGGTCTGATTTGGGCCTCTTTTCTGAATAATAGGCCCAATGGCCGTATGTGTATCAACAGCTCACTAACCAGCAAAGATGCAGCACCCCAGGCTCTGGTGAGGTACACTCCCCACGCCTCCTGCTTTTCTGCAAACACCTCTCACCCTCAGTTTGTTTGCGTCTTTGCTCACATCTGTCTTAGGTCCCAGAGAGACAAGAAAGGGCCTTGATTGAATATGAAGTCACATTAAACCCTTTTGCCTTCCATGGCCTGTGGGCTTTAGACTGCAGTTGTGAGAGTTACTGTAATTCTACGTACAGATGTTAGTAATTTCACCAATAGAATTACTTCAGGTGAAGAGAACGTACTTTCTCAAGTAAGCGTGGAAAAACTACAGGAATGCTAGTATTCAATGAATCCCTCATCCCCTAGATTATCTGCCAGGGAATTTCTGCAATATGCCTACGTTAAAGTCATCTCTTTGTGAAAGAGACAGAGAGAGAATATTCTGCAGATCACTGTAGATCAGCCTCGGGAAGAAGTGCTTTAACAAAATTAATAATGGATGACAGGGTGCCAACTATTCATAGCAAAATTCCTTATTAAGTAAAAAGTTGGAGATTCAGAATTATTTGGAATTTTATTATTATTTTTCAACTGTATTTTTTACTTCCTGAACATGAGCAACTGAAAAAGATGATTCCTCTAAGTCTTCTCTTTAAAGAATGTGAACTGAATGATCCCATCCTGCCATCTATGGGTCCAATTCATCAAATGTACACCATCATTTGATCAGTAATTTAATAACCAATAGAAGGCGTTTCATTTCTGTAAGTAAAACATGTTGCCTATGCTTCGTTTCCCACTTTCACAATAGAACAGATATTTATTGTAGAACGTGTGTTGAAAGACTCACAGTCTAAAGGGAAATAAGGAAAGAGAATCAGTTAAGAAGGAAGAAATCTTCGATACATAAACAAAGTGCTTAAAATTCACATAGCTTCAGTTTAACACAGCCTTCTCTAGAGACCTAATATATGAAAATACTTGGGACAATTCAAGCTTTCATATTAACTATATTCGCTTGCAGTCCTCAATGGATAACAATAATATTGCTATAGTGTGTGGATGTCAAACTCCCCTTAATGTATTCCCAAAAGTGTGGTATCAAATCTTTTGCTAGAATAGAAGTCCTAATGAAGGTATAGGGACTTCTCTCTTTGTTTTCTTGTGTGTGTGTGTGCACACATGTGCTTGCGTGCACATACATACACACACATGCATGCATTTATTCAAATAAAGCATTTGTCTCAGAAATATTACACATAAAATATTCAAAGGACCCACCAAAATTTTGTCTTTTCTCTGCCGTAGCAAGCCTGTGGAGACAATAATGAAGTTCCAATTGTAAATGCTTTATACAATCAGTGCTATTTAACTTTCTGTAATATCTCCTCTCATGTTAGAGAACATTTCCTCTCAGTCTCTTTAATTTGATGGACACCTCCTCTTTGAGATAAAAAAAAAGAGTAGCTGGTATCCAAAAGGAGAATGGAAGAGGCTATTGGAGATAGTAAGAATGTGGGTAACATAACATTTTTTTCCCTGTTTAGATCTGACTGATGCAGGCAAACATTATTTTTTGACTGATTTGTTGAATATGGAACCAGCTGTGCCCTTGCAAGTAATATTTCAGCCCTCTGCTTGCTTCAAATGTTCCCAAATGCCAGTAAGCAACTGTATGGGCTCTCTGTTACTTTTGCCTATTATAATAAACCCTGATTCCATGAGAAAGATGATACCACAAATTTGAATGATTTATATTTTAGATTGAAATTGATCTCCCCTCCTGCAACTTAAAAGGGAGAGGGTTTTCATTTTGGTTGAAAGAGGCAGTAATAAATTTAGACTTGGTGATTATTGCAGACAGCGTGCTGTGTGAGCCAACTTGCTTTATCCTCACAGCTTTAAGATGTTAATGGGAGCCTTTCCTGGATGCTCTAGTCATAAATATTTGACAAAAATGATGTTTGCAGTTGTAGGTAGATTTTGATGTGGCTAAATTGGCCTACGACGTGGCACTATAGTAAACAGAAATACACAGACATAATCATCACACAAATATTGGATGCATACAAACTTGCTGAAATGGGGTATGAGAAGCAAGAGGGCTTTTTCCTCCACGACCTTATACCTAGAACCTGTGTATCCTCGAGAAGTTAGACACAGAATGCTCGTTCAGTGCCATTCATGAGAGACGATCCCCAGCAGGTTGAAGCAGTCAGAATAACTGTTGGGACCTGTGGTGCTCCGGCTCACCTAGTTCCCACTAATGAGAACCAAATACAAATGCTAACAGAGCTCTAGTTACCCATGTCAACTGACGGGCTTTAGAGCCGGAGTAGGTCTCAGATATTACTGAGTCCATTTTTTTCCATACTCTTTTAAGCAATAGATTCCATTATTTCCCCCAAATAAAACATTATGCAAACTCTTAATAGATAACAAAGATAAAATTGGAGTTAGTTTGGTTGATTTGGAGGTAAACCTGGAAAATCCTGTCTTTTGCCTCTGTATCACATAGCATAGTGACCCCAAGGGCTGTCAAAAAGTCATAGAGTTTCAGAGAATTAACTGAATTTCTAAGAACAGCACTGGTTCTTTGATTCATTTACTAATGCACTTACGTATATCACTATGATATTGTCTTTTTATTAGATTATTAATTAAATCAGCCATGCACATAAGCATTCACTTGTAATGATGGAAAAAAAAGTGGTCAGGTTGATAGAGAGGGTTGTACAAGATTAATTATTTTACTGATGTCTTTCTCTCAGGTTAAGAGGCAATTTGACAGTTGCATCCTCAAGTTACTGAGACTGCACATACATCCTGATAGCAGATTAAGGGTCAGTAAATGCCAAAGGGAGAAGGGAGCTTTCATATTTGCTCTTGTAATTGATCAGCCTTGAAATCCAGCAGGCTTGTAGGAATCAGGTACCAAAAAGATGTAGAACTATCAAAAGGAGCTTCAAATTTAACCATAAAATTTTATTAAAAGCCCTAGCCTAAGAATATTTAAGTTCTGGCCTTTACTTGGAAAGGTCCTTAGGTCTAACACTTAACTCTCTGGCCTCAGTTTCCTCATCTATAAAATGAGGAGAACAGAATAATTAACCTCCTGGGCCAGCACCAGTAGCCTAGTGGTTAAGTTCAGCACGCTCCACTTCTGCGGCACAGATTTGGTTCCCAGCCACAGAACTACACCACTCATCTGCCAGTGGCCATGCTGTGGCAGCAACTCTCATACAAAAAGAGGAAGATGGGCAACAGATGTTAGCTCAGGGTGAAACTGCCTCAGGAAAAAAAAAAAAAAAGAATAATTAATCTCCAAGTTCTTTTTCAGCTGTAATGCTTTAAGATTCTAAGAAATCTGTATATGTTTTTAAGGTTGTATTTTTATGTTGTTATTAAAAAACAGTACTTACTCAACAAAGTAGAAATGCTGCCAATATTTTTCCCCTCTGTTCATTTTTGTCATGGAACTCAAAATTATTTTTTATTGACAGAAAAAATTGTATTTTAATGTGTTTTGCTCTGTGGTGAGTTTCCATAAAGTTTAGCTCTAGAGCACTCCTGGCCTAATCATTTTGTCATCTCCACAAAGAATTTTACTCTCCAGGGAAATTTCCTTTATGTTCACAGTTTCAATTCTGTTGGCCAATAACCTATGAAAAGGCACTAAAATAGACCTTCTTGCTTGCTATTTTATTTCACAAAGCTCTAACCCTGTAACAAATTAGGCCAAAATGTGACCCTGTATATATGGGAGTTGTGGCTATTAAGACTTTGTAAAAATGAAAACATGCCAACGTTTCCAGCTAAAGAAAACGCATTACCAGCCTTTATCTTCAATAGCACCTTTCATAGTCTTTCCCCAACAGGGCATATTGGAGATTCTGTGAGAGATTTCCCTCCCATTATTTCTAAGTCTCTTAGGCAATATTTACCCAGCATGCACTGTTTTCTCTGTAACTCTAAGTAGCTTTGAAGGTTCTAATGGTTTGAGCACGTGATAGGATAGCAGTCTGAGCTACTCTTCCACCTCCACTTCTGTGCTGTGGTTTCTTTTTCTGAAAAATTTAAATGTGACCGCCAGTATAAGATCCAGGGATATGGTATGAAGAAAAGGATTATTATGAAGTGCTGCATTCCGTATTACTAGACTTCCCACTTTTCCTCAGGCAATGTGAAGCATAATTAATAGAATACACCACCAAAAGAAAATCTAAGGTGAAGCTGGCTACTATTTTGTTTTGATGTTTCAGATAAAGGAAAAAGGATGAAGAATTAATTGTGAAAGCAATGATATTTCAATGGGCCACACTTCTTGAAAGCGCTATAAATTCTGTTTTAGTAGCCATAAAACTGCTGGGGAAGGGACTGAAAAGGCCTGTTCTCATTAAGTGTATCTATTCAGCATGGACTGAGTTTCCTTACTTATAAATATAATTCAATTGGGATTTCTCTCCAGGGACAAACAATAGGTATCTCCCCAGTATATACTTAAGTAAGATTTGAATAAATTAAGCAAGACTTGCTTGCATGGAAATATTATTTCACCTGTGGCATGGCCAGAAACTTTTAGTAGGTTGGATTTTTCCGATTTTATCCTTTTCCAAGCTTTCTGTTTCAACAGGCAAAGAAGTAACAAGTTATGCAGCTCTAAAATGTGATATTGGTTAGTCACATGCTCTTCGGTTTCCTTTCTTTGATTTTTCAAATCAATCCAATTAGTGCATCTGTGGAGCAGCCTAATTAGTGAAGCAGATCATAATTCTTGTCAAAGATCCATTAGAGTCACCACTCAATCCACTTAGAAGGAATCACGAGTTTTCTAAAACACTTCATAAGACAAGATGTAGCAACGTATTATCCTAAAACTGGCAGGATAGTAGCCTACATTTTAAGAATTAGTGGTCATACCTGTAAGGAAATTTGTATTTTCTCAAAAAAATCATAACTTCTTGGGAGCACTGTAGTTTGTGATATAATAATATGCTTACCCATCTGTAGATCATATCTATAGTCAAACTATTTCATGATGTGAACACATTTTCAGGAAGACCTGCATAAGCTGTGGATGCACAACAACTCTGCAGGCTTAACTCTGCTGGAAAAAGATAAATTGAAAGGTTTATTTCTCTCAAGCTAGTATATTGCCTGTTGGAATCCATATTTGACATCATTTCTTACACCCATTTTGTTTCATGCTTCCGAACCACCTGTATTTCCTCAACATCCCTCCTGCCAGCAGCACCTGAAAGAACGCGTCTCATATGCCAAGATAGTCTTAGACTGCCACACATCACCATCATAACAATCTTCCCTCTGTTATTTCCTTATTTTCCCCTTGTTAGCATACTCCCCGATTTTTTCTCCTTCTTATTCTTATCATCATAAACTTTTTAAAAAGATAACGTTACTTATTCACATTTTATTAGTGATAGACTGTCATCTGCTACTTATTTTCTACTTTCTGGATCATTTCCTCTTTTTTTCTCTTTCTTTCTCCCATTTTTCCTCAACTCCTGGACCTAATGATCACCAAAACAGAGACGAAGATAGGTGCTTCTCTAACCAGGGGGATAGATTAGGGAGAGAACCAAACAGCCTCTGAAAAGGAAGCTCAAAATTGCTTTTGAAAGCTTCATCACTGAAAATGTAATCAAACTTAGCTTACCCAAAATTGATTTAAGTTGCAGCCTAAGGGCCAACCTTTGACCAGGGCAGTGTTCGCACTTACATCGATTCTGCCTGCAATTGAATTACTCAGATGATTCTGTGCACTTTCAGCATTAGCCTGGAGTGCAAATGGCCAATTTGGGAAGCAACTTGGTTGTGCTTGAAATTTGAGGGAAGATTTTCTCATACATTCCTGGGGAAAAGCAGGCTTACTTTTCAGAAATATTCTTAGTCACAGAATTGCCTGCCCACAGGGTATTTTGTTTGTTTGTTTTTATGATTGTTTTGAGAAAAATTTGCTTCTCCTAAAGACTCTCTTTTGACTTTGAAGAGATAAATTCTAATCTTTCAATGTGTGTACTAAAATTTAAGGGAAATGAAAATTTATGAGGAAAAGATAAGGCAATATAATATTCTGCTATTAGATAAAAAGAAAGGCCAGAAATACACTGTCTTATAGTTCTAGAAACAGAAGTTAAAAATACAAAACCACGTTCACTGTGATGGAAGCAAAAGAACCTTCTATAGATCTCGATAGAATTGTGTTTATGACAACACATCTTCCCCTTTCTCTCCAAAATATTTTATAAGTTTGGCACATAGAAACACTACACATACTCTTTTAGGACATAACAGGCTTTTGTTATTTTCTATTTCTATTTTTCACATTTACCATCTTGTACTGTATATTAATTGTATATCATCTACCCTTCTCACAAAACTCTCCTTTCATCTACACATTAACCTTACTTTCTTTATGTATTTATTTTACATATTTATAAGATCAATTCAATTTTATGCTTTGCAAACACTTCCCCATATTTCTCGGCGGTCTTACTAAATAATATTTAATGTCTTCAGTATTATATATTCAGTGGTGCATTGGTAAATATTTAACTGAAAAGAAGAATGTATATCACAAAATTTACAAATAATAATGAGATATACAATACACTTTATTGTAAATTCCATGCAGCCAATTGCTTCTCATAGAATGCTTTTATTGATTTTTGTCAAAATCGCATGTCGATAGCCCATCTGTGGTTACAATTCAACCACGATTTGACAAATGGAGTTGTATCCCAGCTCTGAGCATTATTCTGACATGAATATGGGTTGATATTTTTGTTTATGATAATGAGTAAGATGAAAGTAACTTCTTTGCTGAAACAGATAATAGTTTTGGAATCCTGAAAGAAAATTCTCTCAATGTTTTGTGCTATTCACAATGTGATGGCTACAGACACAATATACTCTTATGTTTAATCTCTGTTAACATTTGCACCATCATTTTCTCAAGTCTAGACAATCAACAAAAAAATAAGTCAACCCCTAACTTGGAGCATTTGCCAATTTCTATGGTGGAAATATTCCCATTATGGCAGATTTCAAGCTATCAAGTGATGCTACTGAATGCACAATTGGGAAAAGATGTGCAGTATTACACCATTATGCAATATTTCCACAATACAGATAAAAAACCCTGAAGATCATAAATAATAGTAAAAATGTAGTAAAATAATTTTGAAATAATGAATTTTACGTAGTTATTACATCAGCGTTTAATATAATTTATTTAATTGTAAGTTTATATAATTTAATTTTAACAATGGCCATGTTTTATAAACTGCTCACAAAATTACCCCAAATTTAACAATTGGCTTTCCTGACCTGGTACAAGCCAGTTTCAGCACACCACTATCTACTTGGGTGGGTATAAAGGAAAACTTAGCTTCTCCATATACAAACTGCATGGTTTTAAGTCAACTACATGAACTCTCTTATCTTCAGTTTACCCGTGTAAAATGGAGTCAGGAACACTTTGCTCACATGGAGGTGGAATATCTTATATCAAACAAGATATATGTAAGGTACTTGGTGCATGGTAGGGACTCCAAGGTTAGTCGTCTTTCCTTTTCCTTCTATATAACTTCAATCCCCCTCATGATGTCTGTAATTTCCTTAACTTTGCTGTGAGGAAGGGATGATTTTGTTCAGTATCTCCAAATCCATATACAATTGGGATTTTGTTCTGTCTCCTTGATAAGCTCGTGCATACCCAAGTGTCCACACCTGCATGCAGCATTCTTGTCCACATTTGCTGCAACACGAAACATTTCCCTCTTAAAATGAACTCTATCACTACGCCTCATTGCTGCTCCACACTAGTTTTTAAGCAACATTTTAGACTAAATTTCCGAGGCTTCAGAGGATGCTTTTCTTGCAATGTTTAAATTCTATGAAGCCAGAGAGAAAAATATATTATCTGGTTATAAAAAGTTTTCAGACTTTTTATAATTTTCAAATAATTAATGTCACAATAGTTTCCAGATCCAGTGTTCTCTCTTCTCTAACCTGGCCAGAGTCAGAGGAGGAGGAATACAGACTTTAAGTTGCTTTGAGGTAGGTAGAATCAGTTCCCTTCATATTACCCCCCAAAAAGATTCTTAAAATGTTTTGTTTTCTCATTCTTCTTACCTGTTTAAAGTAATAAAACTGTAGTTTGTAGGCTGCATACATGAGATTAACCAGTAATGCCATAATTTTAAAACTTTAGTATTTATTCACTTATTCACTTTATTGACCATCTAAATGCCTAGTCCCACGCTATGTTGGGAATACAAAGGTGAGCTGATAAGACTTGATTCCTAACCTTTGGAAGATTGCTATTTTTGAAGGGGAGTTTGGGAACACAAGCAGTTAGCACAAAATGTAGTTGAAACCTAGAGTGAGAAAGAGAATGACAAACATGAATGAATAAAAGAAATGCCATGTGGCTGGAGAACGGGGGACGATTAAAGTGGACAGACATGAGGATGGAAAGAAAGGCAGATGCTAGCTTGTGAATGGCCTTATAAGCAAATGCTACCTTCTTTCACATGTTATGGAAATGTCATCAGCCAAAAACAACTTTTTCCTTATACTATTAACAGCTTTTACAAGGTGAGTGACAAAAGAACCAATTACTTATGACTGGAATATTGTGATACTCTGGTTCTTAAGATGTCTCATTATGCATCTGGAACAACCCCAGTGGCTAAGATAAAGACTACCTTTCATCTGAGCACTAATTCCTCTGCCACTTTGGGTACTCCTCAGACACATATCCTTATTTATCACCTCCTCATATTTTCTAGAAAATCATATATACTTGTGCCAATTTTTACTTAAAGGAAGAGCAGTTACTTCACTCTGTTGTTCTATTATGCTGATCAAACAGTAAAGTAATTAGTACTGAACTATTTAATGAGAGGCTTAACCTTTTTCTAATATCCTTCCCCAACTTTTTCTAGTGCACTGTTAATCTAATTGCTAATGCACACTATACTTGTTTGGTCTAATCTCTTTTTCCTTCAAATTATACGGAATGTTGCAAGAAACTCTCCAAGGATACTTTGGAGCAAAAATCTTTCATCTCTGAGTACTGTAATGAAGTTAAACTCCTTTGCCCTTGAATTAACCCATAGAGAACTTCCCTATATAGATTTATAACACATTGTCTTCTGATTAGAGAATTGCCTGATTAGTAATGTCACAATAACAGCTGATAGGTAAACAGTAAAAATGATTTCCATGTCCTGGAAAACAGCTCATAAAGATAATCTTACCAATTTAGTTACCGTCTGTTCTATCCAATGAAATATCCGGCATAGTATGTACTTTCCCCAGTCCCAGATCAAGGAGAAGTTAAGCTCTCTAGGAGAACTTGCCTTTGTTATGTGTTTTGTTTGGTTTTGCTTTATTTTTTCATAATATCTGTCTCTAGTCCCAGTCCACTATCTTGAAATTGGTTATGACAGGAACCAGGTGAGACAGCTGAGATGGTTTAGCACAAATCCAGCCTTGTTATTACTCGTAAGTAAATATAATGACTATGTATACCACTCTCTACCAATGGCTGGAGGGTAAAGATGTGGGGAAAGAGAAATATTAGGAGAGAAGTATAGCGGTCTCTGTTCAGTGTGGCTGGTGTATGATCACACTTAGTATCTAGGCTCAGATAGAGACCAAGGAAAGGCAAAATGTAATGCAGCGCTACATCCAGATAAGATCCTCATGGTGGAACTCAGAGATAGTGAGTATCAAGATTCTGGAAACAAATAGCTCCAAGCAAGTATTCTGTGGATGGTGATTCAAGATCATTATCTTCAAATACAAAGGACAGCGCTATTACCCTTTCTGATTTGCAATAGTTGAATTCAACATGAGATAGGTCTAACTTTTAACAGTTTTGAAAAACACTATGTTATATTATTGTTATTGTCATTGTAGAGGAAAGTACGGCAAAGTGACAAGCTTAGAGGAAAATTTCAGACTGAAAATGGGGCTAATTACTGCATAGATGGAAAACAGAAACAATGTGGAACCTAATATAGTGTTTGGAAATGGTTCTTTTAACAGTGCATGTGTGTGTGTGTGTATAAAGCTAGGTTAAAAATCACCTAATAATGATTTCAGTTCTTCATCACCATCATTCTGTGCATTGTTATAACCTATCCGTTCTAAGACTAGCAGACCCACAGTCTTACGTACTTGTTCACGTTTTCACCTCCTGGGAGCTTGGTTGTTTCCCCAACACTGTCAACAGCTTGTTGGTGGTTGCAGTCATGTCACAGGTGATCCTTTAAAGCTGTAAAATTCTAACGTGTTATTTAAAATGACATTTGAAAACTAAATGTCTAAAGCAAAGGTCTAGATACAAAAGCAAATTATTTTATCTACTTTCTACTTTACTATTAAAATTCTACTGAACCAAAGTTCTTAGAGAGCCTCCACCAGAAAGGCAGTATTTCAAACCCTAATTTGTCATTTTTATTCATTAATATTAAAATCCCATGAGATTTGTAGAGGACTGACACAAAATTTTAAAATCTGTGAATAACTTTCTAGATAATTTTTCTAAAGCATCTGTGCCAGTTAGGTTTAGAAACAGTTGTTAGCAGAGTTAGCAAAACAGAGTTAGCAAAACCCAAAATAAGAACTTAAACAAAATACAACTTCATTTCTCTCTCCCATGGAAGCCTGCAATAGACAGACCAGGGCTAGAATAGCCTGATAATGTCAAAGACATGGCCTCCTTGTATGATTTTGTTCCACTTTGTAGCATCCATTCACCAGTTATTTTGTGGTCCAAGATATCCCCTCCAGTTCAGAGCATCATTGTATCTATACTTCAGGCTGCAGGAAGAAGAAAGTCTCACCTCTTTTTTTCTATACACTTCCCCAAATCTGTATGCACTACTGACAAACTATTTTGCATGTAAAACAGTATTTATTTTTTTACTTTTTAAATTCAAAATCATATATATAAGGTGTACAACATGATGATTTGATATATATATATAGTGAAATGATTGCTGCAGTCAAGCATCTTAATAACTGCAACTTTGCACCCTTTGACCAACGTCTCCCTATTCCACCCCCTCTCTGCCCCTGGAAACCACTCTCCTACTCTCTGCTTCTCTGTGTTCAACTTTTTAAAATTTCACATATAAGTGAGATCATGCCGTTATTTTTCTTTCTGTCTGGCTTATTTCACTTAGCATAATATTCTTTGTTAGTGACAGCTGAATTCTCTGCCATAAATTGTGGTTCTTTGATTATAGGAAAAGGATATAATGGATATTGAGGGACAACTAGCAGTTTTTACTACAATCTATCCTTTTCTGACCCTAATATTCAGGCATGCCCTTCTTCCTACTTACAGAACACACCCATTCCTATCAAAGGTAGAAGACCATAGTGCTCCACTGATGCTGGGTCCGGTTGAGGTCCAGGTTCTCTGGGTGATGCTCAGTCTTCTCTGTGAGCATAAATGTGGCACATAGTGCTCTGCTAACCTTGGGATTAAAACAAATGTTTTCTGTCACACATGAGCCCAATATACTATGGTGGAATGTAAACCAGAACACTGTACTAACACTCCCATTCTGAGAAGGGGAGAAAGGGAAACCCACAGCAGCCACTTACCCATAGCAATGATTATATCCTGCCAGTATGAGAAATCAAGACTTCGTTTTCTGGAAGTATTGTATGTTCCTTAGATGGATCACCAGGCAGCTACTCATCCTGTGCTCGGGGAAGAACTCTCAAGTTCTTTGTCCTCTGTGGCCCCTTGTCTTTTTCCTCTTGGAAATTCTTTCTTGGACACTAGGCCCCATGACTACATCTGAGGAAAGCATTAGGGACTGAACTGCCTGTGTGGCTCATTTTGTACTGATGCAGTGTGGGGACTCAGAACTCTCTTTAAGCGTCATCAATTACAACTGTAGACTGTGCTTGTGGTTTCTTTGACAAAACAATTTGCTCAAAAATTTAATAGGCTAGTTAATTTAATTTGTTAGTAACCTTAGGAAGATATTTTTGGTGAAAGTTTTGAATACTGATGGTTTCAATCTTTTATTGACTGTCCTCTTTGTTCTCTCTCAATCAAACAGCAGCTGCGTTAAGGAGATCTGAAATGGTGGGCTTGGTTGGAAAGGCAATACCCTTAGTCTTTTCTGTGCCCCCAAAGTTCACAGACTTTCCATGACATGGCATTAGTCTTCTTTCACATTGAGCTTGGTGTTTGTAGCTACTTCTTTACTGTTCTAATTGGAGAAAGAAGCAATTGGCTTTTTCAATGTTGCAAGATATGTTATCAGACTCTCCATCAATTTAGATTGTAGGGTGCAGGCAGCTCCTCCATCAGCAGAGATGTATTCCCTCCCATCTCTGTAGGCCAGCTAGCACTATTCTGAGTTCATGACTCTGAAAGCGGCATAACGCAGGCAACAAAAAATTAGCCTTCTGAATTCTCCTATTGTTCTTTTTCCCTTGAAAATCACCACCTTTGCAGGTTTAGGCTCAAAAGACTTTTGTATTATATATTGAACAAATAGTTGTTCTTCCAAAGATGTCCATATTCCGAAATACCCCAAATGAGTAGAGACCCGAAAATTATCAAAATTAATCAAAAACAACTTGCGTATTTTGAGTTTAATGAAAGATTAATTATCTCCACCCGATAAGGCTCCATGTATCCATAGAACGTATGCACATCCCTTAATGTAGAATTAGGGTGGGTAAGGAAAATAATAGGGTTTTCTAAGAGATTCTCAAGTTCCTAGGGCTAAAATAGAACATATATTTATGGATATCACTGACATTCAAAGAAATTTGCTGATTTTTAGAAGGGAGAACAACAAAGAATTCTTACAAAATTGACCCTGTCCCTCAGGAACTAACCATCTATAAACTCTCATCAACCACTTCCTCCCCTTCCCCCGTCCTTATTTTGTACATGAAGAAATCATTCCAGAGAGAAGAGGTAGCAACTATTCTTTGGCATAACTAGTTAATTATGGAACCCAGATAAGAACTCAGTTCTCCTAACACATTGCTTTTTGCAACACTGCTAAAAAAGGCTGAAGAAATCTGTGTCAATAACTATGAAGTGTCTGAGATTTTACCCTACTTATAAGCTAATGTTAGCTTGCCACAGTCTCACGGATGCTGGCAGAAAACACAAGACTCCTGGGTCAGAGATGTAAGGCTTTATTACTCACAGCAAAAACAATAGCCAGAGAGTCAGCATGTTTACTCCTGTTCCCTGAGCCCCAGATTCCCACAGGGGCAACATGAATGGGCGAGATGGATGCTTGTACCTTTGCGAATTTTATTAAAGGAGAAGAACACTGAGCTTTGGGAACCCAGTGTTTTATAGCAGCCAGTAAGCAAGCCTGCTTAGAGGGAGATATTACTTCATCCCACAAGAAGTGACCTGAATAAAGAGCAAACGCTCTTTACTGAGGCCTTGCATTCTTGGCATTCCCGACAAAACATGTAGCAGTGTAAAATGCCCGCGAAGGAGTGTCTTCCAGGAACCTGTACAGATAGAGGGAGAAAATGATGGCTGTATCCCCTAAAGCAACACTTCTCAAATTGTATTATGCACAACATATGCTGAGGACTTTGGTGAAATGCAGACTGATTCAGTGATTCTGCATCAGAGGCTGTGGTTCTGAATTTCTTCAAGTTCCGAGGGAGTCCGAGGACCACACTTCATTAACCACTAAGGCTCTAAGGAAAGTCTGCTTGGGTCCTAGAATGGCTTATCAGGTCACCATATTCTAGGTTCTAGATGTCTATTTTCAAGGTGCAGAGCATCTTTCTAGTCCACTGTGTAGGCCTTAGCAGACTATGAGAGACTGACACTGACTAAAAAAATATATGAAACCACAACATGTGTTCTGAGTAGAACCCAGAATACTGATTTATTAATTTATAATAAGACATTGACTTGGATTATAATGTTCGTATTGGCATGATCAGCTCATTCTGTTCCTAAAATGAAGCTGCATGAGAAGCCACATCATAATCAGAAGTCATTTTATTAATTCTTGATGAGAAATTACTGTCTGAGGACAGAAAATGCTTGAAGTCTGTGGGATCAGCCATTCTCTCCCCATAGCCAGACCTCCATAAGACACCAAATCACAATCAGCAGGCTGCTTGGTGAGCATGGAATCAGAACAAGGAGAGATAAATAAATCAAACGTTAAGTGGCATTAGTCTAAAATCAACATTGCTTCATTCATGTCATAAAAAGTGACAATTTTACCACTGGGACAAAATATGCATAAAGTTTGGTAATTCTGGCTCCCTTTAATCTGAATGATATGTACATTGCATCCATCCCTAAATGACTCCTCCACCCTGATTTAGCTCTGTGACTTCCTTTGTCCATGCAGCAGCTGACCAAATTCTGGATCTCTGCTTCCTTCCCCTTAGGAGTAACATATTCTTTGTTTACATGCGTTAATATATTCAATCAGGTTTCTGTTAAGTTCTGTTTGTTGTATAATCTTTTTTGTCTTTAAAAGCTAATTTCCCATATATCTGTTCTTATCTTTTGCTTTCATGATTCAACTCTCTGAAGGCAAGCTAATTTCCCTCATTTTCAATTCTGCAGGTGAAGTGGGGGCATAGCCCTTCCAAAAAGCAATTCAATCAAAGTCCAGCCAATTATCTCATTGTTTATTTCTTCAACTGATTATTTGAGTACCCTGTAAAAATAAAAAAATACTCTCAGATAAAAATTTTCAAATGAGCTTTTCCTTCTCCTTGAAATACTTTTAAGAAAGTTGCCATTGAAGGCCACATGTGTGACTTATCCTACCGCTGTTCAAATCACATCAAATATTGTTCAATATTCCTATTAATTTCTATGATGAATCCAGTGAGAGCCTGTATGTACTTAGCAAATTTATCTAAAACCTAATATTACGAAATATATATATTGAATATATATATTGAAGGCTTATACCTACATAGAGAAATACATATATAAAAACTATAGCCAAACTACCTTTACACACAAATAAGCCACGTTCCATTGGAAATTATTGCTTTATTAGCCCACTATATGAAAATTGGTATATCTTTTCTCTACAAAAACAACATTCCCTCCTGTATTCATTCATCTTTTCGCTACTGAATATGGACTCTGTGCCAAGATCTACATCGGTTGCTGGAATACAATCACAATAAGGCAAATGTATCCCCAGTCTTCAAGGAATGTAACATCTGTGGTGGATATAAACATGTTGTCACACAAATATGATACTCAAGGGTCAGGCATGACTTTCTAAAGAAATTGACGTCTAGTCTGAGACCTGAAGAAAGAGTGAATGTTAGCCAGGCAAAAAGGCTAGAAGACTTCGGATGCAACATTGTGTATAAATTCTCAAGGCAAGAGAGAGTGTTTCTCAGACAGGTTCACAAAAGTCTGTTTAGCCTATATTATACTTAAAGTGGAATCACAGATTGATTGAGATAAAGAGAAGGGAAAAGATCTAGTTGTTGAATCTTAGGTCTAAAGACTGTGGAGTCCTAAAAAAGTCATTTTGTCTAACCTCTAACATTTTGGGTGGGGAAATTGAGGCCCAATAACTAGTCCAACATTTCCCAGAGAGTTAGTGGTAGAGCCCAGACCAGAAGCCACATCATCTGATCCTCCCTACAAATAGTACCTCAAGAACAGAATTAACTATGCGATGGAATATGCCTATTCTGTTAGGCAGAGTGTGTACAGAATTCTCATTTACGGTAACATGCATTCATATTATGCGTTAGACTCGGAGACTTTAATTAGCATGTTCTTATGTGAGCACATGTATGTTTATATACCTTTATGTATATCAGTTATAGATTAGGTTCTGTTGCAAGTAAAAGATGTCTGATAAACGGTGTATTAAACAAATTAGTGGTTTTCTTTTCCTTGTGTGACTAAAAGTCTAGAGATAGGTAAACTGCTCCATCATGTCGGCACCACGGTGTTAACAGGGACCAATCTATCCCTTCAGCATTCCTTAGTATATTCTTGTTGTCTCATTTGCACAAGAGGGCAGGTAGCACTCCAACATCACAACTGTTTTCCAAGTAAGAAGAAGGGAAGGGCATAGGATGGCTGAATGTGCTCTCTTTTGGGGAACTTTCCCAGAAGCTCCACCCCGTGGCTTCTACTTGCACTTTGCTGCCTGACATGTGTCACATAACCACTCTATTTGTAAGAAAGGCTAGAAAATATAGTTCATTTTTTATTTGGGCCCATTGTTGCCCCAACAGAATCAGCTCTTAAATTTTCAATCAGAAATCTGGCCTGGGACTCAGAAGAGGTTTCTTCTTTTCCTGGTTTAGCCATGTCCTTGATCTGTAACTTTGAGTAAGTCACTTCATGTCTGTGAAATTCATTCTCCTCATTCATAAAATGGAGTGGGATTAAATAAATATATTTAGTTTTGAAAATTCAAGTAAACTAAGTAGATTCCTCTGATCTTGTATTGTAGCTGACCATTTTACCAAGAGGTTGGTCGGGAAGAAATGAAAAGTACGAAGGAGGCTCAGGCCCCTACCTGGATGTTGCTCTCTCCTGTAACTCATATACCTGTACCCAGGAGAGACAGTGAGGCATAGGGACACACAGACACAGAGACAGGTGAAAACAGATTGGTCTGGCAAGCTTGCTGGTATACACAGTACATCTCACAGCTCTGGATATCATTGACTGGTGAACAGATAGCTGCAGAGGCCTCGATTAAATATTTTAACCTTTCAAATTGCCATCAGGAAGATGCAGACCATGAATATCCTGGTGTCCGAGCTCCATTCCCTCTATGCGGCAGTTCTTTTCATGTAATCATGATCTATTTGGGTCTCAGTTTATTAGAGACAGTTGTTTATTTCTAGATAGAGACATCTTTAGTCCTCTTAGGTAGCATACACAGATAAACTCATGTTTTATTTCTTATACCTCTTTCTAGCTCAACAAACTTCCTAATTTCGTTCTCAAACTGTTTATATTCTTGACACACAATAATCTATACTCGTATTAAACAAACCCACAATGTTCCTAAACCAGAGACAGTGTCACCACAGGAATTCATATGTGGGCGGGGGAGGCCTCCAGCAAATGATTCTCTGCAAAACCCTTATCCACTACAAGAACTCCGCCTCGGGAGCTTTCCTTCAGCCCTCAGCTCCTGCGGGGCCACTTTCTTTGCCAGTCATCTCAGGAACTGAAAATTGCTTTTAAGATGATATTAGCAAACCAATCTAAATGGCCATCCTTTTTCAAGTGTTCATTGATTACTCCTCTAGGGGTCCCTTTGAGGATGTAACAAACCAGAAGCCAAGGTGCCATGTCTCTTCATTTATTAGTGTCTAGCTCAATGATATGTGCAGTCAGGCATTTATTAACTAGTGTTGTTTCCATAGCAATGACTCCAACCTCGAGTCGGTTAATACACTTACACATTTGCGAAATAAACTTGAACACATAGAGATATATTTAAATGAACCTATACTCCTAAATCTGCTATTTAAAGCCTCTGGACCTCAAGTATGCATGTCTGGCCCCTATGTTGGAAATCAATGCTTGAGCAAGAGTCTGCAGTGGTATAAAATGCCTGTCAATTAGCAGCCCAGAAGCTTTGCTTTTCTCAATAGTGAGAAAGCAGTTAATGTGCTGGGTACTGGTATTGAGCATATTATCTCCTGTTTGGAATACTGAAAGTAAGTATGTGTTATGAGCTCGTGCTCATCTGGGATAAAGACGACCTTTGAAACAGCAGTGATGAGGAAGTGGTCTTGGTCTGAACAGAGCCTTCATTTCAGCTGTTTGCTTGCCTTCTTCCCTAGGAGCAATTAGAATTTCCCAGAATCTCAACAGCTTTCTTTCTGCCTTTGTTTAGACTTGCTACGCGTTGCAAGCCTAATGGGAACTTTCAGTAGTTGCGATTAAGAATAAGGAATGGAGATCAGAGAGGTCACAAATGCTTAGACGGCTTGTTAGAGCTTCCAACTCTGATGAACAACTTGCCACAGAGCTGAATAAATCCTATTTAAACCCAGAAATCATCAGTGTTCTAATATGAGAGACAAAGGCTGATGCCCAGAGTTAATTTGAAAAATTAAAGCTGTAAAATATGGCCCAAACAGGTATAAATTTACAGAACAAAGAATTGTCTGTCACCTCTGCCCCACTCCAAGCTCATTTTGGATATTATATGAAAATTACTATCATGTAGGCAAGGCACATTAATTTATGCCAGTTTTATATCCTTGACTTTTGAAAAATGTAGGTTTCCAAAAGTCTACTTTGAAGATATCAGCTTTGCTGTATAATTGTCTCACATTTCAGATTTTATAATATTTTTATTGTTTTTGTTACTATTAGTTTTGCGTGTTTCCACCAATTATTTTGTTTGACCTGGATCATGGCAAAATCGATTTGGTCAATCATGCAGAAAACTACTGTTTATTTTTAAAAATGGTAAATTCATGCTGCTGACCCAGACTGTGATTAATATTGCTGTATTTGTTCTTCATGGAATTGTAAGAATAGTCCTGTGTTGATGAAATAATGTGATGGCATCTTTCCTAAATAGGCTTTGTGAGTCAACTAAACACATATATCTCCTCCATCTTGACTTTCAGAAAACTTTAGCTAAGTCTGCCTCCAAATATATTCATGGCTAAGAAGAAAATAATAAGGAAATGCTATTCTTGGCTAAAATATGTGCCACTTTCTAAGATGAATTTTCACATAGTATATGAGCTCTTCACCCATTAAAGTATTCATTTGTTTAATTCAAGGTTCAAAATGAAAACTTCTCTTATTTCTTGACACATCATCAGTTTAATTTGGCAATTAGCTAACATCCTAGAATCAAAGACAGACATCAGTAAATTGTCTTTTTCCATGAATGTAAACCAAACCAACAAAAATCACGCAAACGTAACAACAAACAATTACAAAAGCCTTGGTCTAAGTCATCAGCTACAAACAAAATATTTTATTAGCTCTCTAGCCTTTCCATTTGGTTAATACTTATAAACACTTGAGCTAGTTCTCCTCTGGGGACTATGATGATTTGTTCTATAAAATTTGATTGTTATGCCTGCATGTATTAAACAAAAAGAGGTGGCTAGAGTCATACAGTAATATTTCAGAACATTTCCCTTTAAAAAGTAATCATAATAATAATAATAAGTACCCAGGATAAACAAAGTTTATAAGTACTATTAAGGAAAAATTTTACTGTGCAGCATAAAATAATTTGACCACTGGAAGTATGCATTTACAAGTAAGAGAAGTATTTATAATACAAAGATTTCATAACGTATTTTTTACCTGAAAGGTACATTTAACTACTGGGTAGTAGTTATATGTCACTTTCCAATTTTTAAATGTAGGTAATTTTATTACTTGTAAAGCCATAGAGACCCAGTATTCTATGCAGGTTAACGTACCAGAGCTGGTGAGAAAAAAGGTACATTCAGACCCCCAGTAAGCTCTTAGGCAGGGAGGACAAATATAAAAGTCCCATGAGAGTGTCTGTGGCATTGGGGTACAAATGTAACTGTGTGTCACTTGTCAAAGAAAAGATCATGTATTAAAACATCCAAGCTTGTAATAACAACAAATTAGAAACAGCTGCTTGTTTTAAAAGACATCAAAATTGCTAAGCTATTCCTTCCCAGAATCCTTTTAAAACATGGGCTCCACTTGGAAAACTCTTCTGTGTGTCAACGGGTTATGGAAGACAACAATAGACAACATTGTCCAAATTACACTAAGTCCTCAAAAACGCTATCTGGTCCTCAAAATATCTTGCAAAGGAACTTCTTTTTTTCTGGTTTTTCAAGAAACTGAGACATCAAGAGATAAGTAGTCTAAGTTATAGAAACAGTGGCACTTAGAAAGCTGGAACCTTGTTTTGTAAAACTTTGTGCTTGTTACACTATAACCACTACCACTGGAAAAGAAGCAGACAGTGCTTAAGCAAGAAAGGGGAAAATGGAATGACCCCATGGGTGAGCCTGAACTCACCGATGTTTTGAAGGTCACCTGAAGCACGGTTCAAGTCACCAGTTTATAGCTCAAATGGGAAGAGAACCACTCAATGGCTTCACATAGAATGATCCTTTCTGTCTCCTTTTGCCAAGGGGACACACTGCAGCTCTCTCTCAAAGGCACCCAAATAAAATCCAAGGACCAGGTGTTTATTATCTCAACTCTACACTTAGTGAGGGTAAGAACCATGTGTAACTCCAGTAAAACTGGGTTATCTTGTTTTAAAAATAAATAAACGTGACTTAAAAAACAGTACTCTAGATCATTACTAAAACTTTTCTTAAGGATGTGGGAGACTTACTCAACTATTCCAACAACAATAATAACAAATCTCTTTGTTTCGCTCTGAAATGCACTAAACCTCATGTTAACTGCTCAGATACAGTTTTTTCTGTCTCTTTTCCGAGTTCAGGCTATCCTGGCTCACTTTCTTTAAATATATTTATATAAATATAATATATATATATAATGTTTCTCGGGCACAAGGATCCTTTGTTATCTGTTGTTAGGAGTAATGTATGAATTTTAGAATCTTAGCTAAATAAGTAAATTACTTCACATAAGAAAGGAACTAGGAAACAAAATTAATAATCTGGTAGTGGAAGGAGGGGTTGAGAGGAAGGGAAGGAGGGAGAAAGAAGCACGACTTGATCTTGGAAGAGAAACAGAAAGGAGCTATGTGTGAGCTGTGAACACGAGACAGTTCACTTCAGAGAGAAATAGATTTATATTTTTTATTTTATATATATTTGTATATTTTTGTTATATATTTATATTATATGCACATACATATACACATATATATGTATACACATGTGAAATGTATATAATTCTTATAATTTTATTTTATATGCTACATATGTATACACGTATAGACAAATGCACATATAACACATACAATATATACATACTATATATAAATATATGTATGTATGTATATCAACAGATTCTTATACTTTTATTTTTGAGTGTTTATTTACATCCCCATTGTATGTTTTTTATTTACCATCGAAAAACCAACTCCCAGCACAGTACTCATCACATAGTAACTTCAACAAATATTTAACTGACTAATAATGAACAAATTACTTATTTTCTGAGTTTGCTCATCTGGAGTATATGGGAGACCTCTAAGCTCCATGGGGACTCCTAGAAGTCAAGCCCTGGTCCTTCTCTCCCAGGTTTTCTCCAAGGGTCTCTAGATAATCTCTCAGGGATAAAAGACCAGAATCAGTGCTGTGAGGGCTGAGCTTTCAGCAGAAATGATTCCTCACTAGAGCTTGTCATACTCTGAGGTCTTGGGGCTCTCGAGTGTAGAATGCATATTCCCCATGAAGGAGGCTTGAAGAGTCCTCTAATCTGCCTATTTCATGAACAGGTTAATAAAATGACTTCCCTACTGCAATCGAGGACATCAGTAATCTAACTGACTATAAACAACAGTGCCTTTTCTCTTGATACACGGTGTGATTGAATGGGCAGATGGAAATGCTATCATTTTATGAATCTTTGAGCTTATACATTGCATATGCTGATATTGTGATATTATTGTGAGCTGAACAATGACAGAAATCCACTACAATATGAAATCTAGAATGAATAACACAGAAAACTGAATTCCTATGTGTCTCCATTATGTGGAAATCAAGCAACAGTATAGCAATTGCACAGTTTACCTGAATTTTATTCTAAGTGTCAAGGCAGCAGGAAAGCAGTTGCATATAAACAATCATTACTAGAAAACATAAGTAACTGTTCAAAAAAGCACAAACAATTAGATTAAAGTATGAGTAATAGCAAATGCTTGCCAATTCCTATATCATTTCTATCTACCTTTGCTAGAAATATTACTTTTCGAACAATCTTCCTTCAAGTCATTTTTCTAATACTTAGCTACTACATTCATAGCAGAATCTATATAAAAAATACACTTTGAAACTGCACCAAACTCCATAATACTTAGATTTTATCTCAAGTAGATAGCTTGGGAATATGATGCAAAGGGGGATGAAGGGGGGAAAAAGCACAAGAAAAAGCAAAGAAAATAATGTTTGTGCATCTGCATTTTTCTGAATAAAATTGAGACATCTCTTTCTTTTCTTCACTTTGGTCTCAAATTGTCCTCAAGGAATCAGACAGCTTTTTCTAACTCCTAATATTTAATCCTTTGATTCTCTACTATATTCTCTACTTCTGTGTCAGTGTCAGTTAAAAAGGTTTTAAGTGATAATAGATTATTTTACATTTAAAATTTAAAATGTGATTAAAAAGAGAGAGAGAGAGATGAGGGCTAAATCACAGATTTAGGATATTAACAAGGGGCATCACTAAACATTTCCTTGGCTCAAGGTTGTCATGTTTGTGCATTTCACCTTCCATAACATCAGATATAGGAGGCTGAGGCAATAGCTTGCTCTGATCTTACCAGATGGCCTGTCACTATGGTTATGTGTTATCTCCATGGGGTGAGAGGAGTCAAGAAGAGACATAGACATCTCTTGCTCCATCTAGGATCAGTTGTGTTCTGTGTCAACTGATGAGTCTTAGGAAAGACGATGAGGACGTCCCTTCTGCAGGCAGAACTGGGGATCCACTGGCTTATGTCTGGGTTGCAGGTATTTTGAAGGCAGAGCTCTCCTCTGGCAAGAATACAGCTTTAGGTTGGCTCCTAGTCCCTCTAATGTTGTCCTTTGCTGTTATCTCTCCAGGGTCTACTCACCTGACATTTCCTACACCATCTTCTGTCTCCATCCCACACAGCGTTCTTTGACGACTCCCTCTGGATTAGGGCCCAGGTAAAATAGGCCTTAGCTGTAATGGTCTCTCTTGTTTCTCCTCAATATGAGCAAATCTTTCCCCATTCTGGCCTCTACCCATACCTGTTTTATCCTTCTACACAGAAACCTTGTTCATTTTTCCTTCACAGAAGACTTTATTGGCCAATTAAACCTGACTCTAACTTTAGTGTGAAGAAAAGGGGACACCTTTGCATTCTGTGCTGTAAGAGAGATGCCCTACTTAAAATTTTTAAAATTCTTGAAATGCAGCAAAGAAAGAAAACTGAAACCAAATATTTGCCTCCAAATTCAAATAAGTAAAATCAGTGTATCCTACTAAAGTATATATTTAGTTTTAACTTCCAGGACTTTTTCATGGTTGGCCCCTTCTGTCTTGTTAGGGTTAAAGCAGGGGTCTGCAAACTGCTGCCCACAGACCAAATCCAGCCGTGACCCATTTTTATATGGCCCTGCACTAAGAATGATGTTCACCTTTACAAATGATTGGAGAAGTCAACAGAATAATATTTCATGACACGTGAAAAGTATGTGAAATTCAAATGTCAATGTCAATAATAAAGTTTTGTTGGCACACAGATTTGCTCATTTACTTATGTATTGTCTGTGGCTACTTACAGCCATAGTTGAGAAGTTTCTAAGGCGGTCATTTGGTGCACATAGCCCACAGTATTTCCTCTCCGGCCCTTTACAGACAAAGTTTGCTGACCCCTGTTTAAAAGCATGGACTTAGTTAGACTAGAGAAACCAGGGTTCAAATTCAACTCTGTGACGTCCTGGCATGTTACTTGATCTGGAGGATATAATACCCACCTCACAGAAAGTACTGTTTTTAGGAATAAATGAGAGGATGCACAAAGACCACCACAGCAAATTACCAGATAGAGAATAACGTTACATAAATGCCTTTATTAAAAGTTGGCTAAGGAATTTACTACTAATTGCTGCCTTCTCTGTGCCTCAGTTTCTTTATCTATAAAATACAGAAAAGATTGCAAAATACTTTGTCCTACCTTGTTGATACATTTTTCTAATGACAAAATAGCATATTAAAAATTCAAATACCTCAAAACGTTAAAGGTATCATTAGAAATCCCTTCATCTAAATGTCTATATTAGTTTCCTAGGCCAGTCATAACAAATTATCATACACTGGGTGGCTTAGAATGACAGAAATGTATTTCCTCACATTCTGGAGCCCAGAAGTCCAAAATCAAGGTGTTGGTAGGGTTAGTTCCTTCCGGAGGCCCTGAGAGAGTCTGGTCTCTGCTTTTCTCCTAGCTTCTTGTGATTGCCTGCAATCCTTGGTGTCCCATGGCTGATGGCAGCATAACTCCAATCTCTGCCTACATTTTCAATGGCCCTCTTCTCTGTGTGCTAGACATTGTGTTAAATTATGGCATGTATTTTTATGATTTGACTTATTTGTAGACAAAGATCAGCAGGTAGGTAGTATCAAAACATGCATAATAAAAAAATATAGAAAAGTTTGAAGAATTATATAAGTCTGTTAAAGAGGACACTCCTACCCGAAGTGTTCCTAAGACCACTATTTTCTCCTGCCTAATCTGCTCCCTCATTGCCCCCAGTAGTATTCTCTCGGTTTCAACATCTCTGACTTCCACTTCATCCATCATATTTATTTCACGTTACTTTCCTTCCCTCAAGCTTATGTGTTGTTTCTTTTTTCTGTCTCTCTATGTACCTGGTGAAGAAAGTGAAGAGTCAGCTGGAACACTGCATGTTCCTGTCTGCATGCCAGTACTTGTTGCTCTGCCCTATTTAGAGGGCCTGAGTTCTCGATAAGGAAATATGCTCTGCACAGAGACCAGGACAATGTTGGCAATCATAGGGAGAGACATTTATTTTCCCTGCTAAGCAAATAGCTTATTACCGAAAATCACTAAGAACTGAGTTGAAGTCTGTATACAAGAAATGACATGAATCGTAAAAGCCTTAGTCAGGCTTAAGCTATTGTGTATATATACATAGAAGCATGCACAAGCACACAAACCCCAGCTGTTTATTTTTTCCCTTTCTTTTCTTTTGAATATGCCTTAATTCTCTAGTAACCCCAAACCAAAGATTAAGTCAAGGAGAATCTTAATGAGAATCTGATCAACCCTGTTTCTGGCTAGAATTCATAGAAAGCTTGAAGCAGTGGAAGCACGCCTTCCTCCCAGGAAGTGTCAGGGACTGTTTTCTTTACCAGCATTGTATTCTACCTGGTTACCTTTCAAAAATGGGCCACTGGCTGGTGTGAGGAGAGGATCTCAATATTGATTCTTCACCTGAAAATACCATGCAAAGTTTGCATGCTTCTCTAATGATGTCTAGTTGACAGGTACTCTTAGCTTCCCTGTAGAGATATTGTGACATGTAGTAGAAATAGAGGAACTCAAACTGGGAATCAGGAAATCTGGGTTTTAGCCACAGCTCTGCAATAAGATAGCTGGAAAGTCACCTAAGGTCTCAGGGCGTGGGAAAAGATTATCTCTAAATGCTTTTCTAGCTCTAAGTCAATGATTATATGATCTGTGAGTTCCAGTTTTATCCTTGTGGGACTTAGTTATAAATAGTCTATCATATCCACGTATTATTTGTTGTCTTGGCAATTTTATGAAAACTATTGGTATCCAGGGTAGATAAGACATAGTTGTTCATAAAATTTTTCCTTATTTCTTTGAACAAAAGAAAACAGTGATCAAATTTTCAAGGTTTTTTTTGTGCCTACAGCACCTCTTTGTACTTGTGAACGCTAAGGGAGGAGAGGGAGATAAGAGAGAAAATATGAGTAGAGGGGGCTCTGGGTTTTGAATTATAGAAAACTGAGGTGCTGAAGAAACACAGCTTTCATTTTTCTCTGTTTCTAGAGTAAAAAAATAAAAGTAAGAGACGATGACACAGTGGGGCAAATAAAAACTGGTGGATTCACTAGTTACCACGTATATGATCTTGAGGAATTTATGAGACCTAATACCAAGTTCCCTAATTCTTAAACTTTGGAAACAGAAGTTATGACTGTGTGGTGATGATCACATAAGAAGATACATTCCCTAGCAAGGAGCTGGTCATCCTACAACAGTGCTTCTCAAACTTTAGAGTTTGCGCAAATCACGGGGAATCTTGTTAAAACGCAGATTCTGATTCAATAGGTCTGAGCTGAGACCTAAAGTTCTGCATTTCTAACAAGCTCAGGGCTAATACCAAAGCTCTGAGTAGCAAGGGTCCAGATCTTGAATAAACATAGAGGGACTTTTTGCCCTTCCTCTTTCCCCCTCTGAGCATAAGTACATATTTACTTTGAAATGATAGATTGGAAGCTTGGTTTTGTTTTTTTGTTTTCTTTGTTTTTTTCTGACCAACATGCCTGTTCTTTATAATAGTCATCTATCACCTATAGTCAAGACAAAGGACACCAAGAGTGTATCATTTTCAAGTCGTTTTATGTCAACCTGTTGAGACAACTCCCCCAGACTTTCACTCAGCACTGTGATTCTTTCTTTCTTTAAGCCACCACAGCCAGTTCTCAAATGCTAAAAATGATTGATTAAAGTCATCAACCTCCTTTACACTAGAAAGACAGTGTTTCCAGCCAGATTCTATTCCTTTGATTGTTTCAGATTTCCCTCTGTTAATAAAATGTAACAAAAAAATAAATAAATCTCTCTCCTATATTCCTCCAGGCTTATGGTGTTACTATTTTTGATGTTCTTCTATTTCTCCAAGTGATAGCAAAAGGCCTAGCAACCATTTACTTGTCTTTCTAGTTCTTTCAGTAAATAGTGGAAGATAGTTTACTCTCCTTCTGTACAATTAGAGCATGTTTAAATTATCCATTTAAGCTTGGTCTGTAATTAAAATTATGTAGGCATTTAGGACATTATTCTGCAAAAATGCTCTGTGGGCTTTCTCTGATCTAGCTTATAGAGTCCAGGTGCAAAGCCAAATAAAAACATTGAGAGAAAGATCAACCATATCTTGAGTTCATGAACTGGCCATTTATCTACCAGCTCCCAGGCAAAAGCTGTAGATATGTCTTTCCAGGAGACTATCTCCCAGAGCCAGCAGGAAACCTGAAATCTTCCCTTACTGTACTTAAATAGAAGGTTGTCCTATATCTTTCTATCCCAAGATGTTGCATGGAGCAATAGTGCTCTAAAAAACAAACAACAAAGAAAGCAATATCTGCCTGTGGGAGAGTCTATTATTCTTCCTCACACATATTCACGTCCCTCTCTGTAAGAGGGTTACACATCTCTATCAGTTTCTAAATTGTGTACAAGGCCTCCCTCCTACTGACATCAGTAGCTATTTGACCTGCTTTGGCCAATGAAATAGCAGAAGCGGTGTACACTACATCTGAACAGGAGACCCAAGAACTGTTAATAACTCTGTCTCAGCCTTTCCCTCTGCCATGAGAAGGGCATGAGCCAGATGGGAGATATGCCTTGAACCTGGCCCTAGAACAAAGAAGACATATGAGGAAGGAGCAGAATTACAGTTGACCTATAGTCAACAAGGTCAAGAAATAAATTGTGTTGTTGGAATCACTGAGATTTTAAGACTGTTACCACAGCATAACCTAGCAAAAGATGAACAAATAAGTGTCATTACACCTATACAAATGATTTAAAGGAAAGGAGAATGAAGCCCTCAACTATAGAGTAAGAAATGAGCTAAATAGCCAAGTAATTTTCTACAGCAGTTTTTAAAGGTAAGTGAAAACTCAAAAGTCACACTCTGCCTCGTGCCTTAGCAAATCTCTACTGTAGAGGTATACAGATTCATCTGGATTCTAGCGCTGCTTACTTGGAAGTGCCTGCTTTGAATTCTGAGAAGGGACTGTCGAGAAAGAAAACCCAGATTATTAATATTTGCAGATGTGTGACGGGAGTAATGGTAAGCACTGCAATATGTTTGAAATCTTTTTTCTAAAACCAGGAAAAATACCAAGATAAACCTGAAGATTTATACGCAGTATTTTAAAGAAGGAAATAAGATTTTTCTAGATTCTAGGGAAAATTCATGCTTCCAAATGGGCGTCAAGATAAGAGAAAAGATAACATAGCAGAGTAGGTTCTAATGAGAAAGTTTCCTCTTGTCACTGTCTCATTTTCATCATCATCATTATCATCATCATTATTATTTTATTATTTTGCCAAATAAGCTATATGATTTATTCATGATAATCTGAATCAAACCTTTGGCACCTACCTTGTAACTAGAAAGCTTTTCAACCACAAGGGAATGAAAAGAACTTTAATAATTCATCATTAGTATATCTTTATGCCTCCATTTCACTTCAGTCCACAAGCCAGCAGTAGAACAGATTCACAAAATGACCTCTAAAGAAGGAAGTGTAATTACTCAGAGTCAAAAGTATGGTTAATCATATGTTTTTTTAAACTCTAGCTAAAATGCAATTTAACAGTCTCCTACATCTCAGTGATTCATGAATGCTATGTTTATGCATATTCATGAAAGAAAGACTTAAAAAGAATATTTTGTCACTTTTTTCTCTATTTGATATAGGCAGAACAGATACTAAAATGACACCTTAGCCATCTGTTCAACTCTGAAAACTCTAGAACACAACGTGATTGGCCACACAGGACTAAGAGTCTGTGCTTTTAGGGTTCATGGTCACCTTTAGCTATCTGGACACCAAAGTGTATGGAGAAACGATATAGAAAATTTGGGGCCCTAAACATTTCTATTTCAAATGACTATTTGTCTTAATAGCTACTTTATTTTCGTTATACAAAATGTTTAGCATTATCTATTCAAATTTGGCTTGAGGTTGGTATTTATATATTCAAGTGAGCATATAATTTTATCTAGTTTGGTAAGTCTCTTCTGTTTATCTTTATGGAGTAAAAGATAATGGAACCAGTGAGTGCAGAAGAAGAAAAGCCCTTTTAAATAGTGTGATCACATAGTTTATCATCCAAATTGGGTAACTTTTGAGAGTAAAAAGGGGCCCTATTAAAAATTAGATAACGATTGTCTTAGGCAAATCAGGACATATAATCACTCTGGCTATGGGAACATTCGGAATATAAATGCTGAATCAAAATTAATAAGACCATTGATCTTTGTCAGAGGCCTGCTTTACTCATGTTCACGATAAACTTCTTGAACTCACTCAGTCATTACATTGGCTAACAGGAAGGTGGGCTGTTGAAATGGCTCAGTGAGATGTAAGAGCTGCTTGCCCAAAGGTGTGCTCTCATGATCATGGACAAGATGCGCTAAGGACTTTGTGTACAGCATATTATTTTGTCCGTACTGCAACATTATGGCATAGTTTCCCATTTTATAGAACATAAAATTGAGAGTCAGAGGCATTAAATAACTTGTCCAAGTCCATGTAGCTAGTGCAAAGTGGAGCCTGATTCAAACCCAGCTCTATCTAGCTGGCAAAAGCTACACTCTTTTTTAGAGCTCTTGAGATTTGTCCAGCCTTCAAGAGCCTAGGAGGCAAAAGTCAGGAGAATCTTTCCTGCTCCAGAAAATAGAATGAATATGAAGCTCACCCTTTCACATAGCATCAAATCTGTTCTCATTTAGTGGCTATTAGAATCTCGGCTGATCCTTCATCAGAACCAAAATGTTCACCTTCACGAGACACAAAATGTTGAGTTTGAGAGCTAAAGGTAAATCTGATCACTTTAACAGAAATCCAGTGTGATCTAGTAAAAAGAAGGTGGACTCTGTGCTCAAACAATTTCGGATTGAAATCTGGTAGGTGACTTTAAGAAAGTTGTTCTGCCTCTCAGAGACTGAGTGCCCTCATCTGGTAGTATTTACTATACAGAATTGAAAGTGACAATAAATTACATAAAATATATGATGGAAATTTATACAATATCTATCACATATTAAGATCATACATAATGAATGTTGATTTTGTTACTTTTCCCCGTGATAGCACTGAAAGAATTCAACATAGATAATGGGAAAGGTAAGAAATTTGAAAAGGAAGACCTTGGGTTAACTCCTAGCTCTGCTATTTATTAGCTTTTTAGCCTGAAGATAATCTTTGAAACTCAATTTCCTCATCTTTAAGTGGATAGTGTAATAATAGGCACCCTTAATATCTCTCAGAATAATTATAAATTGTATATGAATATTCTTTATAAAAGTGCCTGGGAAAGTCATAAGTGTGTATAAAAGTTCTTTCTAAATAATGGCTTCCAAATATAGTTATCATCATCATCATCATCATCATCATCACCACGGCCTCTTTGTGACCAGGACAATATCTGTGTAGGTGGTAACCATGAACACCGGACTTCAAGTAGAGGTGATGCAGCTGGTCTTTGGACAACACTTTGGGAGTCATTGGGCAGATTATAACAGGCAAAAGGGGAATGCTAGAATCTAAGGTTGAAAATGTGGGTTCATGCTGAGATCTTGGGAGTCTTTTGAAAACCAAGAAATGTGCACAGCTTTGGAATCCCTGAAGATTTTTGCCAGAATGGTAATCTGAACTATATTGTGACTGAAAGGATATTAGTGTAGAAAAGTGTGTACACTTGTTGGCTTTTTGCTGAGTGTTAGGTTCCCCGCAAATAGCAGGATCCATTCAGATCCAATCGCAGTCCAAACTGGCAGGCACTTCACAGGCATGTTTTAGGAATTTGATTAAAAGCTTAAAGTGTTGCTATTGTTTTTGTTTATTTGTTTGTTCCAAAATACTTTGCTGGGAACTTTGGGGATGATGGAACTATTCTGCATGGTACGTGGTAGTGGGTGCATGACTCTATGCCTTTGTCAAAACCCATAGACATGTAGACCATAAAAAGTGAACTTTATTGTACGCAAATTTTAAAAAATCGAATAAAATGTCAGGGACACCCAAGATGGAATGCAGACTGTGACAAATGAATCTAACTGTGTAACAAATTAATCATATAACCACACCAAAAAGAGTTAAGAAGAAAGGAGCTGATCTAAGGAACTTTATAAAATTGTCTTTTGATTTGATACTGTAAGGCTAAAGATAAAAATGAACTGTACTTTAGTTAAGTTAGTTTCTCATAAAATTATGGTTGGCAATTCTGAAACTAATGTTACATATATACTAGGATTGAACAAATAAGTAAATATAGATAATGAGATAAAGTTTTCCCATGGTCTAAGAAAGAAACTACAAATAAGCAAAGGCAAAATGCTAGAATTAACTGTGAGGTGTTTGATTAGAGTTGGAAATATCAATATGAATTCATGTTGATTTTCATCTATATACAGATATATAGGGAAATAAAATTAGACAAGTGTGTATACATGGGTTAATATACATGCATACCTTCCCTAACACTGTCTGCTGAGAAGCCCAGAAACACTGACAGCCCGGTAGCAATGAGCACATCCAGCACCCAGATCTTGGTTTCTAATACCATTCTCCAATAAGAGCAGCCAGGTGTTCTTGAAGAAGTGACTGATTCTAGGACTGGGCAAGGGCAAGGTGAGTCTGAATATCTTGTGGTGCCAAGATGCAAAGAAGTGCTGAAAAAAAAATGCATGAGGGACATGTCAAAAGGATTCAGAAACTACCCCAAAGAGCTCCCAGTGACTAAAATTGGAACAATTTGAGCTGCAAAATAAATATTGATAGTACTGAATTGTAACGCAAAGAATAAAGTAAATATCCATGAGTCAATATTGATATAAATAAATGATTTGGTACATATATAAAGGGGGAGGAGCAATCCTTCCTTACAGAAGAATTCAAAGTAATAAATATAGGAATGAGGGAAATAGAAAACTACCGTCAAAACACCATAGTAATGATTGCTGTAGGTGAGATCTATTGATTTATATTAAAATAAGTGGGACAATTTTGAAATAGAAACAGGATATTTGCATATCCTCAAAATATCTCCTCCCAAATATGTATTTATTGTTGTGGTGATTTTAACATATGTTCACAAATTCTTTGCTATTCCACCCACTAGAGATAGAGTTTAATTTCTCTCCCCTTTAGTATGGACTGGACCTAGCAACTCACTGCTAATGAATAGAGCGTGAAAAAGGAAAAGTAGTAACTTGACAGTAGAGAAACATGACAGAAACTATCATAAGCAAGAAATTAAGGTTGATATCACCAGTGAGAAGACATATTGATATAATGTACTGCTGATATGATAGGAAGAGAAGGGCATATCAGCTCTGTATTATTCATTCCCCCAATCCATAAATTCAATCTAATCCTGAGAAAACATCAGAGTAACCAAACTGAGGGACATTCTGCAAAATGCCAACCAGTACTCTTCAGAGTGTCAAGATAATGAAAGACACCAAATATTTATCACAGTTGGGAGGAGACTAAAGAGACGTGAGAACTAAATGCAACATGGTATCCTATATTGAATTCTGGAATAGATAAAGAACATTAGTGTAAAAACTGGGTAAATCTGAATAAAAACTGTAGTTTAATTAATGATATTGCACCAATGTTAATTTCTTAGTATTGACAATGTATTGATTATTGATAATTGATATTTGGTAATTTTCTCATGATTACCTGAAATTTTACCCTTAGAAGAAGCTGAGTGAGGGGTGTATGTGGACTCTGTTCTATCATTGCAACTTCTCTAGAAGTCCAAAATTATTTTAAAGTAAAAAGTTAAAGAAAAATTGTCAACATAAAAACTTTGCCTTGTTAAAGTGATGAGCAACTTAATTTAGTCCAATGGAATTAAACAAGTAGAAATATGTTATAAATATTTGCTTTCTCCCTAATTTTGATTTACTTTTTCCGAATGTTTGATGTAATTTTCAAAGCATTCTGAGCTTGACATTTCCTTTCTCCCATACTACCTGCGGCTAACATTTGTCTGGAACCGAGCAAATCTCTCAGACTTCACTCTACTCAGATATCAGCAGCTCCAAGTCCTCACATGCCGACTCAAGATTTAGGACTCTACTACCTTCCTATCCCCCGACGATCTCTCTCAGTTTTTTTGTGCAGTCCTCAAGGTGGTTGTTTCTCAAATGTGCCTTCCTAAAGGCATTTATGCTTTCCAAAAAGAAATGTGAGAGATGAACTATATCTACCTTAAAGAACTAATTCTTCAACTACAAAGTATCAGGCTTCACAGTGTTTGAGTGTGTGCAGTGGGGAAAGTCTGTCCTGAATTCCTTAAATCAATCTATAGAATGTTTCTAAAACCATTCTAACTCATAGATTTCCTAATTCAAGGGCTTTTCATGCTGTTCAAAATGTGCTTTCCACATTCCCATTCATTTCATGCAAATTAAAAATTATACACCTGTTGAGGTGTTTTCATTTTGCTATTTTACATATCTGTTGTTCTGTGACCCTTCTTAATAGGAAGATTTGTCACTATATGTAGTTGTAAAAAAAGACATGAGAAGGCCTGCCCCGGTGGCCTAGTGATTAAGTCCAGCGTGCTCTGCTTTGGAGGCCCAGGTTCAGTTCCTGGGTATGAATCTACACCACTAATCTGTCAGTGGCCATGCTGAGGTGGTGGCTCACATACACAAAAGGAAGATCGGCAGCAGATGTTAGCTAGGGCGAATCTTCCTCAGGAAAAAAAAAAGACATGAGAAATAGGTTAATCGAGCATTTTTGTCTACCTTCAAAATAGAATATATGCCCCTCCCCTCCATGTCTGCACTTTGAGAATATAACTCTCCCCCTCTCTCTTTCTTTATATTTCATTTTCCCTGAGTGTGGTTGTGTGAGTGTGAGTTTGTGTGTGTCTATTCACTTGTGTGGGTAATTAAGGAATGGGTAAAAATTCATTTTAAAGCATTGTCTCTGGGAGGATAGAATGATAAATTGTTGCCTATTGATGATTTTTCTTAGAATTTTATGTATTTCCAAGATAATGTGTGTACCAGGATTCATATTGTAGTAAATGCTTCTGGAATTGCTAAGTATAGCATAACATTCAATTTGACATAATGGCCACATTGTGTTAACTCTTCCGACAGTCAAAAAGTTCTCTCCCATTAACTGATAGATAGCTGTGTGCACCTCTTTCTTCAGCAAACGCTTTCCACTTCCTGTCTGACCAATCTCTTGACAAGGTAATGAGCAGATTCTCTCAGACACATAAGGCAGAAAGATGTTCAGATGCATTATATGGAAATATGAGTTCTATGCTTCAAATGCTAAAATCCAGCAGGGAAACCCCAGGTTTCAATGCAATATGGAGACTGCTATTGTGCATTAAAGTTTGATGAAGCTGGGCTCTCAAATTCATCTAAAAACTATTTTATTTTCATTTCAAGAGAAGAGGTCTAGGAAATACCTTATAGCACACTAACTCATATTCTTTAACTAGATATGTCAAGTTCAGAACTTTGTACCATCTTTTGTGATCTAGTCATATCAAGTATCAGGTGATATATATTCATATTTTCTTCAATTATAAAACATCATAGAAAATATCTTTTATTAAGTATATAGTCTGATATGTAAGAACATTATCAGATAGAGACAACAAAAATCTGAAAGAATTTCTCAAGGATGTCTTCTTCAAACTGTAGGGGAGGAAGACCTTTCCTCTATCCAAAGTGGGTTCGTCTGGCCAGAGAACGAATTAAATTCACATGAGACAGAATAGCAAGAGAAAATTAAACAAAGCTTTATGAGGACCTATGGCCCAGGGCCTTTCTTCCCAAAGGAAGAAAGGGCACCAAAGAAGTGGGGTGCACAGAGTGGTTATATACACCCAAACAGGATATTTCACATATGATTGAAATGTCCCTCCCACAGTAGTCACAAGATTTCCCTGTTGGCACAGCGCTTGATGGACACAGCACATAGTGGGTCTGCTATCTTGGTGGGGCGTAGCAGGAGGCAATTCTATTGTCTGGAGCTGGGTGGTCACAGGTGAACACAGCAATCAGTTCCTAGCCTAAGGAAAGATGCTTAATCCTGAAGGAAATGCCAACATTGGGAGGGGGAGGGAAGTCAGTTACAGGAGGTTGCCTGACAAGCACAATAAACAAATGCAGATTTAAGTCCTTGCCTTACCCATTGATTAAGAGTTTCTAGAGATATCTTTACAGATGGAGAGTTCCTTTACAATGTAAATGTCTCTTACGAAGGGTAAGTAAATTCTACTTTTCAGAGCCTCCTTCCCTGTCCCAGTTTATCAAAAGCAGTCAGCCTCAAATAATCCTCATGCCAAAGAGGCATATCTTGGGGTGGCCAATTCCAGACCCCTACTAATACCCCACTGAGGGTGAAGGAAATTTGGAGATGTTCTCAACTCCTAGGGTTACAGAGAGGAACAAAGAAGCAGATGTGATTTCCATCCATTCAAAGATAGAGTGCATACAGCCTTACTAGAGAGCATTTATCTTCCTTTAATGGATCTTTATTGGCTTCATTTTCTTAAGTTACCTATGAAAGGAATAGAATTTGGCAAATATTAAACTTTGAACATTGAGACTGGCTAGTCCTATGCTCTGTGCATACTGAGCAGTTCTCTTATCAAACTCTCACTCCTGGTCACTCTTTAGAGTAACAGGTTGATTTTCTCTCTGCTTGGGGACCAAAAATACGTATATGTTATCTTTACCCATATATCCTTTGCAAGTAGTAAAAATGTCTATTTTCATGTAGCACGTAATATCATGAACCAAGATTCCGAAAGGAAATTCTCTCTCTCTAAGGCGGGAAGGGTGATACAGCGTGTGGGCATCTTCTTCCGTCTCCTCTCCCCTGGCAGACCTTGCTAATTGGCCTTGGCTCTCTGTGCTGGTTAGATCAGCCTCCAAACATCCACAACCGAACAATCAGCGGTGGCACGCAAGAAATACCTATTTGCTTAGAGATATTTGAGAATGGCTAATTGTTTAAACTAGGCCATGATGTAAAATATATGTAATTTGTAATCTGAGAGTCAGGAGGGTGCAGGGCAGCAATATTCAACTAGGGCCTCTCAGTTCGTTGCTCATGCTCAAAAAGCTCGTAACTCTGTCTCCAAATTGAATTCCAAGCAGCTGCTCCTCATCTATTGGAGGAAAAAATGATTTATTTGAAAGAGTGCACTTTCTGAAGGGAAGGAGAGAAGCAAAACTGTTGAATACATTTTGGGTAACTTCTTGATATTTTTCACCTGAGACACTAAGATCTTGAGCTTAAGGTTCCTAGTTTTCTGGGACTTTGGTGCTCCAAAGCATCCCCTTTAAATGCTTGAAGTGCTTTCATGCTAGTCTTCCAGCAGGCCCTACATGCAGGACAGTCTTTGATTCTGGCCCCCTAATTGGTGAAATCTAGAGGAAAAAAGATCCAGAAGCTCAATGCTGAAAATGTATTCTCTAATTAAGAGAAATAACAAATTAAGCCTCGAGTTTTTCTTCTAGATTGTCCAAATCCTTTTACCAGGAAAAGGAGACTAATAGGGGTTTGTGAAGAAGTCCTATCCCAAAACAGAGATTTAATGACCTGTGTTGTATTTCTTGGAACTTGAGGGCAATAATAGGATGCAGGAGGGTGAGAAACCTCAATGTAACAGATGATTTTCGGGCTTTAAACTCTTCACCTCTTGAACAATTGAGAGTCTTATTCTTCCTTAATACAGAAATTCTCTATCTTGAAAACTAAAGAACACCCCCAGGCTGACCAGGTCACTGCCTCATGGCTAATTAAGTGGCCTTTGCTAACTGAAGTACTAAGAGAATAATACAATTGTTTGAATTTTATATGAGTATTCCATTCTTTAAAAGTGTTATCTCTATGGGGCCAGCCCGGTGGCCAACTGGTTAAGTTCTCAAGCTCTGCTTTGGTGGCCCAGGGTCTCGCCATTCAAATCCTGGGCATGGATATGGACGTGGACATGGCACCGCTCATCAAGCCATGCTGAGGCGGCATCCCACATGCTACGACTAGAAGGACCCACAACTAAAAATACACAACTATGTACCGGAGGACTTTGGGAGAAAAGGGAAAATAAAATCTTAAAAAAAACAATATTGTCTCTAATTAGCAACATAAGATTGTCTAAGTAGCAAAATAATATGATCTACAATGAACACTTGATTGACATCTGTCTCATTTATGGTTGATTAATGCCCAATTTTTCAATAATAGGAAAAAATATTATAAAAAAAGAAAACTTTTTAGGGCTAAAAGGTTAAGTAAAGTTATTTATATAATGACAACCATTTTTATTTGCCTACTCTAGCATCTAGTATGTCTGAAAGGCATAAAGATGAAAGCTAAACAGCAAAATTATTTTTATTAATTCTCGAAAGTATTAATTAAAGCAATGAATCTTCTTTTAGGATGCTGACTTAGTTATTGCAATAAAAAGTCCCTTTCTTCAAGCTCAATTTACTATTAAATCTTACTTAAAAATATTCTAGGATGAAGATATCCGATACTTACAAAAGGAAATATATTAAATAAAGAAAGGAATTTTGTACCTAATTAAAGGTAATTATTAGGAGTGTGCTAAGAGTAAAAGACACCTGGGCTGTATCTACACAAATCTGAGTTCAGTCAAATAGGTTATTTTGAAAGATGTCAGCTCTTAAATGGTTTTTTCCAGATTGGCTTGTGTGTACGACCACAGTCTCAGGCAAAATTTTTAAAAACCATGCACAAGCAGATGTGAATCTGTGTTCGATTCCTAGAAAAGGATGAATCCTGGTGCAGCAATATATTTCAGGTGACTTATGTCTCAGCTATGACTTAAAAATATCTCCATTGTAGAGGCTGGCCCCGTGGCCGAGTGGTTAAGTTCGCGCGCTCCGCTGCAGGCGGCCCAGTGTTTCGTTAGTTCGAATCCTGGGCGCGGACATGGCACTGCTCATCAGACCACGCTGAGGCAGCGTCCCACATGCCACAACTAGAAGAACCCACAACGAAGAATACACAACTATGTACCGGGGGGGCTTTGGGGAGAAAAAGGAAAAAATAAAATCTTTAAAAAAAAAAAAATATCTCCATTGTATCATTTCTTTTAAACCTTTTCGTCTGAAAGATTTATCTTTGAGTCAAATTTCTCCACTTATGACGCATTCTGATAGCGTCTGGCCTACTTCTACAGCTTAAAGAGTCTTCATTAAAATGAAATACATTAACACATAAGCCACAGACGGGGAAGATGAAATTGCCTTAAATAACTACCAAGGAAGTAGGTGTAAATGAAAACAGTTATAAGTTGAAAATTAATTCAGCCACTAATACTTTTATACCAGACGGATTCCAAGCTAGGCAATTAATTACTCATTCTGAAATACTTGAAATAGCCTCATTATTTAAAGACGTAGGAAAATATGAGATGAGACTGGTCATTCAAAAAGAGAGAAAGTATAAAATATAAGATACTGTGGTATATGCTGCTAAGAAACATATGCTATGAGATAGAATGTAGTTCAAAATGTAATCTTGTTTCTAGATAGTAGATACACGGTACAATTTTTAATAGTAGGGGAAAAAAGAAAAAAGAAGGAAATTGCATCATAAGTATATGTAATTTTTACAAGCCTACTCAATTCTTTTGTGGAAGGATATAGAATGTAAATAAATAAAGCCTGTGTTGCAAATAGTTAAGAATAGAAATATTAATGTATGTCCCTGTATTTAGGTCAAATATAAAGAGATATCTTTTCCTGACAATGTCAGTTTTCTGTGTTGTTGCAGAATTGGGGAGTTTCAATTGCTGAATTCGCCCAAGAATATGCTGTAAAGTAAAATGCATTTTTGCCTATTTATACACAATATATTCTAAAAGAGGAAGGAGAAGAAGGAGAAAGAAGATCTGTGATTAAAGATATAGAAGTTTTCCTACTTTCCGCCCTTGTTCTGCTGTTATGCACATGAATGTGAATTAGTTCTTTTCAGCCTCCAAATACTTTCAGTATGAAAGAAGGTATATATTTTTAAAATGAACTCACAGAAGGAACATTTAAGGTCATCTGCCTAGGATGACCAATAGACTTCATATTGGGTGTAAAATCAAGTCAGTTAGAGGAGTTGCCTGGAGCCTGATACTGAAGGGTGTTGAGCCTGCCATCCTGGTTCACAGAAATGAATGCCCTGATCAATTAGAAATGTCAGCCCTGATCAATTAGAAATGTCAGCCCTGTGTTGGAGAGGGGAAACTAACATACACGTTCTTTGCCTTGATTTAAATTTTTTGTTCTAGAGCTGGCTTAAGAAAGTTATTTGCCTAAGATCTTAAACATAAATAAGGCCAGGAGAGGACAAGACCTCAGGTCTCTTGATTCTCTTTCTTTTGTATATTACATTGGATATAACCAAATACATTCTTTGTATACATATTCATATGCTATAAACACCTATGTGTGTGTACATATATATGGCAGTCTGAATATGCCTTGGAACACTAAACTGAACAAGTGGTCCATCAGGCAATGTATTTCTCATTTCTCTGTTTCATTATTTTTTTGAAAATAGGCCAAAGAATAGTTGAAATTCCCTTAGTTAAATTAAATTATGATTGATTTACACATTGTCATAATTGAATCTGATCTATTTTCAGAAACTTTCTCTGTTTACATTTTTGAAGAAGTAAAGATCACCGTGAAAGACTAATGTTGCATACTGTAGAAGAGTGATGCTTGCACTTTTCTGTTAAGGTGGGAGAAATTCCATGGGCAGTCCTGATGGAGTATGCAATATCATTTAATTAAGTACTTATAAACAATATCTATAAAAATTCTTCTTAAGGTCCTAAAATGTAGAGTACCACGCTATGGTATAGTAAATTCCTTTTACAATGCTGGTCTTTGCAACAACATAATGTCCATGATGTAGGTGTTCTAAGTTATACTCAGAGAGATGTATTATCCACTTAAACCAGTGAAGACGTAGATAGGGCTGATTTCATAGCTTGCCTAGATGGTATATTTCAGGATCCTAGAAATGGAGCAAATACTCCAAGTGCCCTAAATAGCACAAGTAGACTTTCCCATACCATAGAAAAGTATGCTCCAAGTTCTCCTGCCAAGTAATTTGGATTAGGAGCAAAAAGTGGACGGTATGGAGCATCCCTTGGACACTAGTCTAGGCTGTGGTTTCAGGAGCTAGAGCAGAGGTTGACCATGGGTACAGAGTGTTATACAGAAGGGAGCAAGAATGTGTGAGGCAAGTGTCTCAGGCTTAGATGAGTGTGCGGATGTTCCATATCTGTGGTCACTATGTTCCTGCCAGAAGAGCTGGATTTAAGAAAAGTCATGTCCACAACAGTAGACAGAGAAATTAGATCTGTAGCAAAAAGTCAACTTCAGGGTCCTGACAGGAGCCAGCGTGAGTTGAAGCCTGGAAAGGTCTCTTGAAGCAATGATACTTCTAGGAATGGCAACTCCAGGACCCAGGAGAAGGAGCTCTTAAGGACATAGCATGGCAAGGTCTAGATAGTTTCAACTTTAAAGTATTATGCCATTTATAGATTAACATTAGTAAAAAAAAAAAAAAAAATCTGTGAAGGGCTGGGAAGGTAATATAGCAATGAGAAGGAGAATGAAACTGGTTATATATGGAGAAATTAATATGTGCTGAAGCTTGGGAGTTCCAGACAACACATATGGGTGGCAAAGGATGGAGAGGCCAAAAAAATTCAAAGACTAACTGATTATTCAACCTTTTGGCTTTGGATAGTAGAAATGATTGTCCCACAATGCTGCTACACTCATGGGCAATTTATAATACAGTTGAATTTTACCATTTTACTACGTAAAATGAAGAAGAAAGAGTAGATCATTGGGAACATCCTTATGATTCTGAAAGCAACACCAAGTGTGCCTTCTGGATCCCAGCATATACAGGACTACACAACCTGTGTCATCAATTAGGCATCCATTTGATAGATCTCAACCAAGATTTACTAAACACTTGCTATGTGCCTGGCACTATACTAGAGCTTTCAATGGTGGTCAAATGCTGGCATGGTCCCTACCATCATTCACTTAGGGCACATGGAATAAATATTTGAAAGAATCCATGAAAGAATGCTACGCAGGCAGAAGAAATACCACATGACCCTCCACCTCCCTCTAATCTGTGCTACTGGAGGCCAGGAATTCCCTCTTCCATATGTAGAGCTTGAGAGCATGAGCTTTGAGTTTTAACAGACCTGGGTTTAAATTTCCCCCGTTTAACCACGTCAGATAAATGGTCTTGAAAAATCGCTTTCCCTCTCTGTGTCGTGGTCTGTGCCCGTATAAAGTAGGTCTGCTTAAAGAAAGTATTTTAGAGACTTCTAGTAAGAGAACCTACATCTGGTTCTCCTCTCCTTCCAGCTGCAGGGGAAGATTTTAGATAAGATCATATGGCTCATTCCGACCAATGAGATTTGGAGCAATCATGATATGAGAGGCTTCCATACCAACGTGTAGAAAAGCTGGTACCTGACACTCTCTCTCTCTTTCCCTCCCAACAGCAAGATGATTAACCTGATCTCTGAGGGACATCTAGATATGCACGTAGCAAGGCAATAAATAAATATTCGTTACACTAATTCCTTGAGTTTTTAAGGTTGCTTTTCACTGAAGTGTTGTCCAATTTATTCTGGCCTGGGTAAAGCATTTGACGTGCTTGGATGAGATAAAGCATTTGAAGTGCTTAGCACAATTCCTGGGATATAGTAAGCACTCACTAAACGCTAGCCTTTGCTCTAGACACAGATGGTCTCTCTGAAAAGGTTAAATTTATTTTCCCAGTGTCCAGGAGGAAGAAGTTTTAGACTCTCTCTTAGTTTCAGAACTCTCCTGTTCTCAGCACAGGGAAGCTATCAACCTCCTTCCATACAGATTGAAATGACTAGCTCCTTCTTTTATTTAAATCACTGTACGTTGACAATATTTGCTGTACCAAAGGGGCTCATGTTATTCAGCTCTACAAAGTCGCAAATAATATATATTTGAAAACAAGTGGTAGCTGATGTAAGCACCAGATGGCTCAAACATAAAATCAAGGGAGCTGCTTTTAGCTCTACCCCAGGGCTCTTAAAGCCGCCTTCTCAGTGCTCCTTTATGTGTTGTAGTTTATTTCTGAAGTGACAATAAAATTGGGAACAGCAGAATGGAAAGGAGCACCACAGCCTCGGCATGTTTTAACAATCTGCTATGCATATGAGATGAAATGTTGCCATCACTAGAATCAACAACATCTTGACACATGATTCAAACGTCAAGAATATCCAAGAATGTAAGATGTCTTTGAAACAGTGACAAGAAGCTGAAGTCAAATCCAGACTGGAGCCCAGTGCCTGAAAGGATCTTGTCTCCTCTTTTCTGAAAGTTGAGAAATCCAGAGGGCACAGTTTTGGGGTTGGGGGCTGAAGCCTGGTGAAATCCATTATTACAATCCCTTGCAGATGATGGCAGCATGGAGTGTGCCTCATTTAGTGTGAAGGTATCTCAGAGCAGTGTTTGTCCAAAGCAGCAGGATTGTTGCTGCTTAGAAAAGCCACCAACTACGGAAAGGTTCGCCATGACTGCAGAACCAGCCCTATCTCAAGAAGACAGGTGATGGGACTGTTTTGGTTACAGTTTGATGCATAATAAGTTACCCCAAACTTATTAGCTTAAAACAACAAACGTTTGTTGTCTTAATGTCAGTGGGTCAGAATTCTGGGAGTGGTTTAGCTATGTGGTTCTCACTCAAGGTCTCTCATGAGGCTACAATCAAAGTGACAGCTGAGGCTGTAGTCATCTCATCATCTGAGGTTTGATGAGTCTGGAGGATTTGCTTCCAACATCACTCAGAGTGCTTGTTGGCAGGAGACCTCCATCACTTCCATGTGGGCATTTCCATAGAGCTGCTCATAGCAAGCCCTTTCCCAAGATACTCATTAGAGGGGATGGGCAGTGGGTGAGCACTCAAGACAGAAGCTGCATTGACTCTTTTAATTTAGAGCCAAGTGACATATCATCACTTCTGCCACATGCATTCGTCAAACACACCCACTCTGGTCCCATGCTGTGAATACCAGAAGGCCAGGATCATTGGAAGCCATCTTGAATGCTGCCTACCACAGGGGCCATGGCAGGGGAGCAGAACTGGCAAGGCAGTGCTCGTCCCTGCTCCTCTCTTTCCTGCGACTGGGTCAGTTTTCTAAGATGTGCACCCAGTCCTCACTTCTGTTTGGGATCACACCGATATGGAAGAATATCCTATCTATTAATCTCTCATGTTTATTTTTTAAAGTTTTGTACATCTCTAAGTATATTTTACTTTATGTTCTCTTTCCGTGGTGAGCCATTCTTGTTTTGATTCTTCTCCAAGAGATATTAAAGCTGCAGAGCTATGAGTCCAGTGTTTAGAAGACCTCTTCCCAAATAAGAAAGACACAAGAATAGGCTGTGAGTCGCAGAAACAGTCTATCCTCTTTCCACTCCAGTGACTTTGCTAAATTGCAAAATACATGTGCTCTCATTTCCAATTAATTATCCCCAAACAAATACTTCCCAGTCTATAGTCTCTGTCTCTTGACAAATGAACAAATTAGATGGGCAGTATCAGACAACAAGGGAAGGGACTGGTGCTTTGAATTGGCAGTGAAATGAGGAGTCAAACAAAGAAACTTAGATGAGAAGACGAGGAGAGCCATTCATAAAGGATTTTCCCACTTCTTACTTTCTCTATCTGAAAACATCAAAACGTCCTGGAAGAAAAGGAAGTTGGTAGATACTGTTATTGGCCATAATAGTGAAAAAATTTGTCTTAAAAGTAAAAGCAACTGTAACAGTGATTAGAAGGTCAAACCAAATTGCCAGCCTCCCTCTAGTTTTTCATTTCATTGTGATCCATCTAAATGTGTGACCTGATTAGCTAGTAGCTAGTAATGATTTACAGAGGCACCAACCAATAGGGCATTTCTCTATATGGAAAACTGATAAGTGGTAATGCAGATCTTACCTCATATTGCCCTTGCTCCTTAAGTCCTGTCGGCTATTTTTTCTACTCAGCTGTCTAAGGAGCACTCAGTACCTTCTAAGAATTGTAATACCTTCTAAGACTTAAGTGTTAAATGCGTAGGTAAGTTCAGACACTCTGGATATGAATTCTGGCTAAGCCACTTACTTTCTGTGTCACATTGAACGGGTGACTCAATTGATCTCTGCGTAGTTTTCTCCTCTTTAATAATAGGGATAATAATAGTATCCACTTCCCTGGATTGTTGTGATGAATAAAAGGATTAATGTGTTTAAAGCATTTAGACTATTTCCCAGAATGTACTCAATACATAAATGCTACTAAAATCACCATCTTTAAAAACATATTTACCTTCCTTTTTGTTTGGTAGCAATTTACATTTTGTTATATCAATTTTTATTTTAATTATTTTGCCCTGTTTGAAAGCGAGTGTTGCCTTCTTAATCTTTGTTCCCTCAGTGCATAGTATAATACTTGGCATATAGTAGGTACTGAGTCAACTTTTGAATAGATTGATTAATTAACATATAAATCAAGTGATTTTATTCTTCACTGTCAAACTTTCATTTTATCCTCTATTTAAAGAATGAGCATTTTTGAAAATTGTGTTTGCCCTGGGTATTCCTTATTTATCTAGATTAAAGGAAAGTGTGGTCAGTTAATCTTTACACTAAATATAATTAAACAATGCTTAAAAAGCTTCATAGAGACACTAGTGACTGCAGAGGAGTTGTGTTAATTTTTTAAAAAATCTTAAATAAAAGATGACTTTTCCTTTTGGTAGTGTACATCTTATACGCTTATCAGACCCAGATTCCCCTTCACAGATATAACCATTCAATCCATAGAATAATTGTATTTTCAAGTTGGATTACATCATGGATATCATATCTTCAGATTGTTAATTTTATAGGGAGGAAAGAAGCAAACTATGCCAAAATCACATGGCTGATTAGGATCCAAAATATAGAAATATATACGTGGGAAGTTGGAGAGAGAGATGGCATCCTTGTCAATCCTAAAGTTATCTCTTCTGGGCCACTTCTCCACACGCAGCCCAAGTTCCCTCCCACAAGTCTAATTCTTCCTGTAGAGGCAGCTGCCAGAGCTGCTTGCTCCATATTGCTCATCAAATCCAGAGGAAATGGACATTTTGGGAGATGTGTCACAAAATACATCATCTCTACAAAAGTGCCACTGCCCACATACAGTTAAAAGACAAAGGAAAAAAGTCAAGGCAAGAATATGGCGAGACTGTGAGAGACAGAGAGAAAGACTGAAAGAAGGAAAGAAGACAGAGAAAGCAGTGAACTATCCACAAAATTGGGATTTAGAAGGGATATTTCAAACAGTGTAAACAGCAAGGGGAGTTGGCTTCCAAGGGAGTCTAGTCATTTCCAAGCTGGGATAGATCAAGAGAGACTTTCTTTTCCAGAAAACCTGTTGGCAGTTGCTGTGGAAGTCAGCAAAGCCCAAATCCTCTTAAGTGAGGAGCATGTGTCGTGTGTCTCTGCCTGAGAAGTATAAAGCACCCCTTGTTCCTTCTGGGAACAGGTCAAGGGCAGACAGACAGATCCTGATCTGTGGTTTTGAGCTCAGGTGAGGTTCGCTAAATCCAACACGGGACCCCGCAGCCCAAACCTCTCCTCCCTTCTAGACTAGGCTTCATAGGGCAGCAGTACTGTCTCTTCTTGCACACTGTTATCTCTGGCATCCAACATAGCGCTTGGCATATAATAATTAATAATCCTTGTAGCATGAACTAATTATGAAGTGCTTTGGATGGAGCCAGCAGCCAATCAGCTGCTGAGGCAGGAGTCCTGATCTGACAGGCAGAAAACCTGAATCCTGATCCTCAGTTCTGATCCCGAGTAGCATCACGGCACTTGACAGGTCGTTTCCTCTCTCTTGGTTCTCTGCTTCACGTTTTGATTGAGGAAACAGCCTCAGGGACGTTAGACAAGTTGCCCAGGGCTGCAGAGATCATCACAGAGCCAGGATAGATTCCCAAGGCTGCTTTCTTTCCACTGTATCTCACGGTGTCCCTATGAAGTACATTGAATCTCAATGGAATTATAAACTATACTCACTGATACCAACCATTGCTACTCAGAATGGCTCCCATACGCTTCCCTCACAAGTTTCTATCCCGGGCTGTCATTAGATAGAAGAAAATAATTGTAACACTTAATGTGTAACATGTATGTAATCTATTTAAGTTATATTAGTAATAATTACCAACGTTTTTAGTGTCTATTATGTACAGGCACTATGGTAAAATCTTACAAAATTGTTTAATTTTCACAATCACCTTATGAGGCAAGTTATTATTTTACCCATTTTACAGCTAGGTAAACTGAAGCCTAGAAAAGGTATTTAATGTGCCCAGTGTTACCACTGTGAGATAAAAAAATGCATATATTAATTTTCTCATTTTTCTAGGTGACAAAGTGGGGCTCAGAGCCCCAAATTACCAAACTAGTAAGTGACACAACCTGAAGTCAATTTTCTGGCTTATAGCAGGGATTTTTTTCCCTATCGTCCATTGCCTCTAGGCACTTTTAATGCAAAGCTGAGGTTAATTTGGCAAAAATACACTATCTAAATAATTTAGAGAAATGAACTTTAAACAAAGAAGTCACTTAAAACATATACTATTTCAGCAGATGATAGGAACATTTAGTGAGCAGGAAGGGAAGGGAGAGCCTACACATTCGAGGAAAGTTGAGGAGTTACTGAATTGGGCAAGGCAATATAGAGACACGATTAGTTTCTGACAGTTGCCTCTATGAGCCCATCTTCTTCAAATACAGCTGTGGTGAACCAAGGAAGCGAAACAAGCAAATAACGCCCAAAAGACTGCTTTGACTTCATTTAAGGCCTGAAACCTAATACGATTACAGTGGCTCAGCATTTTATCCAACTTAACCAACTGATGCCACACCCTGGATTCGTTCCCCAGGAGTTTAATTTTGAGTACCTAAGAAGAGCTTGCTTCACGGAAATATGTAATTTGGGGTAAAAATCAGTCGTAACTGATATGCTCAAATTTTTAAACTTCAATTGTTTCTAAATCTGTTAAGGGTCTCGGTATTATTAACATTTCCTGGAAGATACTCAAAACTTGGATGCGCAGAGCTTGAAACCAGTTTGTTCTCTAAAACCAAACGACGGAAATCATGTCTCTCTTTTACATATGTACAGGAGATCATGCACTTAGCACACATTCATATCTAAGCCATTGTGCCCTCCTGCATTATCTGTCTTTTCTTTCTTTGTGATAATGAAGCATTTTGTAATTAAATGGCAGGAGAATAAAATGTAGAAAAATTATCATATGGTCGGGCAGCAAGTACTTCGCCTGTCTTTGCTATTCAATTTGCATAGTAGTAATTGCTTCAATCCTACCTAATTAAAAAGAAATTTTTTTTTAAAAAAAGAGATTTTACATGTACGGAAAGCTGAAACCTCCATTTGGGCTCAATAACAGAACTCTTCACATCTTGGGAAACTATTTAAACTCTAACCCTAAGATGTTTGGTTGGAGTCTCTGAGTCACTAATCTCCACAAATCCTCCTGTTCCAGCAAATTTCGTGGGGTTGTCATGTGTGCATGACATGTATGTATGTACGAATGTCCATATCAAAGCATTCACGCATGAGCAAATGCACCCACATACGTATTTGCAATTGTATGAGTTCTTTCATTCACCTAGGAAATATTTATTATCTACTATGTGCCAGGCAGTGTTCCAGGCATTGAGAATAGGATAGCAAAACAGGCAAAGGCCCTGCCTTTGTGAGGCTTATATTCTAGTGAGAAAGGCAGGAAATAAATAAAAACGTTCATCATGTCATGTACATTCATATCATAAAACACATATATGCAGTCATGCGCTGCATAACCATGTTCTGTCGACTACGGACCTCATAGACAATTGTGGTCCCATAGCATTAGTACCATATAGTCTAGGTGTGTAGTAGGCTATACCATCTGGCTTTGTGTAAGTACACTCTATGATGTTCGCACAATGTAATGTCCTAATGACGCATTTCTCAGACCATATCCCTGTCAGTAAGCAATGCATGACTGTGCCTACATATCTACATGTGTGTAGATGTGTAGATGTGTATATATATGTATTCACCTTACACTCTGTTATATATACATATACATATTTTCACTTTTTCAGGTCAATTTAAGACAAAGTGGAAAATTTTTCCTATGTTAAATGTGATCCAAAATTAGTTAGGTCAGATTTTGACACCAAGTAAAATTGCTTGTGGGGTCCTTGATCTTCAGTTTCCTGCTCTCCTTGCCTCATGGAGTTATGAGGACCAAATGTTATGACAGGAGCGAAATCATGATCCCACCTACCCTGTCACATTACTAAGGAGACTTGGCTGTCTTTGATTTGCCATTGTTAGGCTAATGTCATTGGGGAGAGCATTACAAAGTTTTCTCTCTTCTTCATTGTCACTGGATTGGGAGTGAAAAAACTGGACTTCTAATTTCATCTCTGTAATTTACTGGCTGTATGATTTGGGCTCATCACATGTCTGTCTGGGCTTCATTTTCCTCATCTGTTAGATGAATTGGTGGCATCAGGATAGCCTCTAAAATTTCTTCAGGCTATAGCATCTTCTGTTTCTAACTGGGATTATTTACTTGGTACCTTGCTATTCAGACAGTGCATCATGTCATGCCCTCTCAATATCTTATATTCTCAAGAGCATTGCCTAGTGCAGACTATGCTGTAGCTAAACTTGTTGTTAGCAAGCTCGCAGCAGAAATGAAGCTATCTGACATCCCCTTCTGTTGCTGTCTGTCACCAGCCTGGACAAAGCACATAATTCAAATATGAAAACTAAAGTTTAGTGTGTCAGATCTCAGAGAGATTTTCTCTAACTATGTATCATAGTTACATGATAGATTCCTCTGCTGCACGCTCCTACAGTACCCTATATTTATTTTCCATAGTTCTCACCACAGGGTAAATTGTGTAATTATTTTGTTTTTATTTATTGCCAATATCTCTTACAATATACTTTACGGAGAAAGGAATTTGTCTTATTCACCACTGTATCAACACACCTAGTAAAATGTCAGGAAAATAGAACATACTCAAAAGGTGTATTGAAAAAGGAATTAACTCCAAAATAATCTGATTTATCGGTGTGGCAATGATCATGCAGCTTTTCTCTAGGAAAGCCCAGTGGTCAAAGACTTTTCCTTTGGCCTTGGTATTTTTCCTTAGCTGAGCCAATGGTATAGCTGCTCTTTGGCACCCCTGGTTTTCTGCTAGCGCTGGCATCCCAGAAAGCTGTATTGTTGTCACCTGGCTTCAAACAGAGCCCTGGGATGACTGTAGTTACACATGTTCTGCCAGCTTATTCTGTCCCATGTGGAACCTGACCTTTCTCACCTGGCACTGGTCAACAGGTGGGCTCATTCAACACAGCTTCAGTGAAGCCAATACTCCAGGGATATTTGTCATCATCCTCAAGTTGCCTTTTTATTATTATTTTTCAGTTTGTTTCTTTATTTCTCAATTGTTTACAAATATATTGCTGAAATAGGACCTAGGAATAGCGAGACATTAAGAGCTTTCTTCCACAATGTCAGACATTTTGGATCTCGATCAGAGAGGAAGAATATAAAATTGATGTCTTCCTACTATATGCCAGTCACTATATTAGGTGTCTCATCTTGGTTATTCATCTTGAAAAACCCATCGTACCTATGATTGTTAACTTGAAAAGATTTCACAGTTAGTATATGGCAGAGATTTGAATCCATTTCTATATGACTCTAACCATATTAAAGACACACCTCACATGGCTAAATCTTAGTAATGGTGTTGATTTGAATTCACCAAACTACCTCTTAGGTCCAAGGTGTCAAACTGATGAGTAATGTGCTAACGCAGTTAAATGGGTGCCACAAAGCAGCTAGTCAAAAAGCCAACTCCTTGGGGATCCCTATGCCAACAAAAAGCCAGAGGCAGTCACTAAAAGCTATTCCTCTGTAGAGCCCTATGTGGGAAAGAATTTGAAAGGGCTCACAAGTTGCAGTTCAGTCCTTGGAGATAATTAGGATTTTGTAAGTTCAAGACAATAAATAGTCCAGGTATAAATTACCGGGAGTCTAGGCTCTGCATTTCCTTGAGTGACACCAATACAATGTACTTTTGTAAAGATATCAGTGGTTTATAAAGATATCAGTGGTTTATAAATATATCAGTGGTTAGTACTCCTCTTTTGGATCCCTGTTGTATCCTTACCTACATTCCTTTTACTTTGATTTTCATTCTAATTTGTATTATAGACAAAACCCAGTGTGTTTGCTGAAGGCTGAGACATTTATTCTTCAGTGATTTGGGGAGGCGTGTTTCAGGAACAACATCACATTCTCATCAGATCCTTTCCAGAGATTCTCTGTATAACGATGAAAGTCACACAGTCTTCGGCATCAGAGTCCCGTATGAAATAGTCCATAAAACTCAAAGTTCCTCCATAGCCTTTTGAGTCAGTGTTATATTTACTGAAAGCTGGTAGTTTGCTTAGAAGTCTGGCACACACATTTCAATCCATAGTAATCCATAGCATGGATCAAAATTGCTCTCTCAAAATCTCATCTGGTAGAGAAATATACTTTAGTAACTGTGAATGTAAGTCTCGAAAGTTATTTTATTAATATCATTAAACATGTGAATGCACCGTTTGTCATTAATACCCTTTTGTTACTACAGAAACTTTTCTTCGCTCATAACAGAACTGGCTTTGGGTCTACTGAGAGAATATTTTTGTATTCAAAGAAGTAGTTTTGACCAGGATTAAGTATAGTAACATTTATACTGCCTCGAGATATTTACTAGGATAGTAACAGACATGCATCTTTTCTAGTTTTGACATAGGGCTTTGTCTTCCAATAGATCCTGGAGGGACACACGTATAGAGATACCTACTGCAACCTTCTCATTTTTGCACCTCTGTGAATTGTCCTTTACCCCATCACATGCACATACACACTCAAACATCTGCAAACAGTAGCATATTCCTTCCACTAGGCACAAAAGCTTCTCCTCCAAAATAAATGCAGAATAATCTTGTGCATTTGAAAAGTTACAGTGAATTTTTGGTGGTTGAGTGCAACGAATGTTAACATATAAGCTTTCCCTTGTAACCACTTGGAAATATTTTTGCAATTCTTTCATTAATAGAATTATTTTCTTGAGGGGAAAAAAATCGCTTTTAAGGTTGAATTATATGATAGTCACTTATAATAACATAAAGTGTTGATAGTGCTGTAGTAGTTTTAAAAGTCATTTATCATGACTTCAATTAAAAAATAAATGAAGTTTTAGGAGCGGTGATTATTTATTTGCCAGGCAGTCGATGGGTGAAGTGATTTGTATGCATTATCTTGGTTATCCTCACTACAATGTGACTGGTAGAAATTCTCATTATCTCATTTTATTAAATGCACAAACTTAGAGAGGGTGAGTAGCTTTTAAGTATGGCACCCAGGATTTGGTCTTAGGTAGTTTTCCTCCAGAACCTATATTATTAACCACTGTGCTAAACCATCTTTTAAACAACCACAATGTGATGGAAACAAAAATAACCCAGTGAAGTATGTGGCCAACTATTATAACTTCTTAATTATATATCAGAAAGGTGAAATCCAGAGCTCAGGGTAGAGTCCCATGGTCGACAGATGGGTTAGATCCTAAATGTTCTGACTGCTCTGACAGTGCTGTCTCTGTTGAACAGTAATACCGCGTGGTCACTGGTGTCAGCTAAATCCCACAATGGTCACAGATAATGCATTTCTTCTCTGGAGGCAAAGTGTGATGCCTAAATTGTCCTCTCTGTACAGTGTCTGCTATTGCAGTGCCCTAAGAAGCCTGACGTACACTTTATGGGTCTCCCCATAAAGGGAAACAGGAAGAATCACCTTTTCTGCCTTCTGTGCCCAACTTAGCTCACAGTCTACCTTCGGCGGCTTCCATCAGCCCTAACCGTGGTCATTCCAGGGCAACATCCTCTTCATTCTACTGTGACAATGACGTTGCTTCCACTCCACAGTGATTGGAAGTCAGAGCTTTCAGATGAAACCATGGCAACCAAAAGGATTAATTTCTGCCGTCTCTCAACACACAATCATGTTATCTCGCAACAGTCTAAAAGATAACTCACACACATCATGGCTGTGTAATAACATAAAGACAAAATAACTACCTGGAAACCAAATATGACCTTCCAGAATACATAGAAATGAAGGGGTTTGATTCTGGACAGTTCTAACAGTATATTGTGTGTGCAGAGTTGCAAAACAATAATTAACAAGGTCTGTAGAAAGGGTCATTACAAATGACTCCTTTTCATAACACACTCTGTTTCCTCAATACCTCGTTTTAATAGTGTTTCCTCCTGTCATGGCCAACATCACATTCACTAATGAAGTAAAATCTTGTTTTACATGACCCCCCATTTTCCCATAGAACGGTTGAAATGTCTGTCTTAGTGAACTTCTCTTCACCTCTGTTTTATGTACAATTAAAATGCTCTCTTGGCTGCGTCCATTCCCTACAGTAAACGCATTGCCCACAATGATATATTCTGCTGTTAACCCTGGAGCTCTCACTCTGACTCTCCACGGAACGAGACACATAAGAATGTCTCACTGAGAACTTTCACTGTTGTTCATCAGGAGAGCCCACCGGGCCCCTCCTGAAGAATATTTCACCGCTTACAGGTTGATTTCTAATATTGCAGAAGCACAGCTCAAATCTGATCCGTAGAAAAACAACCAAAGTTCTTGAAAACCAAGCAATCTCTGGTCGAACTTCTGTGTTAACAGATTGGGAGTTTACAAGTTCAAGATTCTTATTTGATTGTGTAATCCAGTTATGATAACGTCTGCTGAGCTATTTGGAGAATTGTCCCTCCATGGCATCAAGCCTTATACAGAAGCAGACAACTATATTTGGTTTTGGCTTGGAATGTGAGAACAAGATTGGAAGATCACGTGTTGTAAACCCTTTTCTCCATGCAGAGTCCTCTATTATAGAAACCTCCAGGAATTAACACTAAATTTGCCTCTCTTCCATTTTTTATGACAGATGCCCCTCACTTATTAGCAACCTCTAATAGACTCTATTATTGAGAAAGCTAGACTTGGTAAAGTATTGTAAGAGCCCTTGCATAACAACGCCCTATGTAAGTAATTAGAGAGAGAAGAAAAGTGAGCAGGTATTTCTTTTGGAAGGTGAGAAAATGGAATGCTAAGAGATCCTAGCACAGCATCTCTCCCATCTCTACTTCTCATTAGCTGTGTGACTATGAGCAAGATAGTTAACCTCTCTGTGCTCCACTATCTCATCTGTAAAAGAATTAATAGTGGTATGTACCTCACAGAGTTGTTAGGAGAAGGAAATGAGTTAGTATATGTAACTGTGCATGGCACATAGTAAGAATTCAGTAAATGTCAGCAAGGGTAATTAATATAATAATAATAATTACTGTTATAACAGCAGTTGAAAAGTAGTTTCTGAAAAATTGAATTGATATCTGAAGAGTATAAGAAATCTATAGCAGATTTATTGGATCTAGTCAGCTTCAACTATTACCCAGACTGTAATTATAAGATCTTAGTCTACAAATTTCTACTCTTACCTAAATCAGAACTGTTAAAAATACAGTGGATTCTATAGTTATCTTCTAAGACCATATATGACTCCTGGATGATTACCCCAAAGCATAATATATTAACCTTTTTAATTGGAAAAAGTTAATGTTCACATTCTAGGTGGAATTTTCTTATCTGCTTCTACTTGATAAAGTTAAACTCTCCCCCAATCCCAACACTCTACTCAATTTTTTCTTTATTGATTCAAATATTAATTTTTCCACTTACTTCTATAGGTAATAACAAAAACTACTACTGCTACTCACTCTCATTTGGTTTTTTATATAAAGTATCTTTAATCCTACCAATAACATTACAAAGTAGGAGCTATTATCTAAATTCGATAAGTAAGGACACTGGGGTTGGAGAGATTCATTCACTGGCCCGCCATCATGCAGCTGAATAATAGCAAATTTGAGATTTGATCCCAGTTTTATCTGAGTCCTTTGAAACTCACCAAGCACTCTCACGTCAAGAAATCTCCTGACTCTCAGCATCTACAGCCCTCAGCACCAGTTTTTCCCAATCTTGTTACCTTGACCTCGCTCACTCTGGTTTCTCTTTGCTCTGTGGCCATCCAGCCCAATGTATGACCCCTAGCTTTTTATAATCTGAACCTCCAACTCAACCAACTTCTCTGGTCCCAATTCTTATTTTACATGAAATTACCTTACTAAAGATTCTACTGTATCTTGGCCCATGTGGGAAAAAATATTTTGTATTGACTGTGAAACTAAAATTATGGAGTGGATCATGTGTGCAACATAATTTTTCGTGCATTACATTTCTGTATTCTTTTAAAGCCCTTTTTATGAGACAACATGGCTTTTATAAGCAATCTAGCTCTACATAAGCAATGATAACTAAGAGCTTAGTTCAATGGGATAGTATTTGTTTCTACTATCCTTGCATTGAGATGAAGTTGTGGTTGTATGCCAGACCATCTTTTTCTTTTTTTTAATTTATTTTTTAATTGCAGTAACATTGGATCATAACATTACATAGCTTTCAGATGTACATCATAATATATTTCAAATTCTTTGTAGATTACATCATGTTCACCACCCAAAAACTAATTATAGTCCATCCCCTCACATGTGAGCCTAATCACCCTTTTTGCCCTCCCCCGCTTCCCCTATGGTAACCACCAATCCAATCTCCAATGCTATGTGTTTTTTTGTCATTGTTTTTATCTTCTACTTATGAGTGAGATCATATGGTATTTGACTTTCTCCCTCTGACTTATTTCACTCAGCATAATACCCAAGGTCCATCCATGTTGTCACAAAAGGCCATCTTTTTCAATGATCTCTCAAATCTGCATTAGAAATTCAAAACTATGAAGGCCAAACAGTTGAGGAAATTGAAGTTCAAATGTCCAAATTACGGAACATAGAAAACTCTGTTTACTGTCCTACTGAATTTAGTTTTCCCATGAATAAATATTCTGAGTAAGCTTCTAGCAAGCCATTTTGTGCTTTCCTTTCTCCTTTGAATTGTAAAATCCCATAATTTGCATACACACTCTCAATGTATATTAATGAGGTTTAATATATAGCATTAAACTAAGTTTAACATAAATTTTCGTTATTTTTGAAGAAGCTTTCTTTAAATTTAAAAGCATAATACCATAAAAATATTTGAGAGTTTATGCAAGTTTAACAGAAAAGTTTCTAAATTAAAGCAGCATTCCTCTATGATTTTTATTGCAAATTTTAATTTTTTATAAATAATGGAATTTTGATATAAGAATTAGACACTCTAATATTTTAAAGCCCTACATTATACAGTCTATAAGCTCCATGACACCAGGCATTTTTAACTGTTTTATTAGCTGCTATAATCCCAGCACTTATAATATTCCTTAACACATAGAAGGAGTTCAAATATTAATTGTTGTCCTTGGAAAAAGAAAATAGAGAAATTCCCACATTTTTACATAATCTAATTCAGAGTTGTCTTACGAAGTTTCACTTCTCAGCAACACCAAACCACTTTGCCAGATGGATGGCTGGACTTTTGAATTTTGAGTTGTAGCTTGTTATCTAATTATCTGGCCATTTGAGAATGTCCCTCTTCAAAAATTATATCCCTCCATCCCAAATCTGTTGTAACCTGGGCCAGGATCCTTGTCAGCTGTCCTGAATAGCTTGCAAGGTCATTGGCACAGAACAGTCTGAAAATCACCCAGGCAATCTGCCCTGCAGCTGGAATGCATACAGGTGTTAGTCCCCCAAATAACTGACACCCCCAAAATGCTTTTTGGAACCTTCATTTTATAGGGTTTTATTATACAAACCAGTAGCTGAACTAGACTATTAGGGAAGGAAGTTGAGTTCACTATTGAATGGAATTGGGAAATGCCACAGCTTTCTCAGTGGAAGAATCAGTAAAAGACAGCAAAAGCCCCCAAAACGTTGACAAATAAAAAAACAAAACAATTTTTTTTGGCTCTGCAACATCTCTTGTAGGTCATGCTCAGAGACAAAATTTTGGGTGAACATCTCTGTTTTTACCTTTTACAGCCACACTCACTGTATCTGTTTAGACTGGGTTTTTACTATTACAGAACTTGTTTATTAATTAGGTTAAAGAGGAGTAGGTTACCTGTGGGAATTAGTCTCTCAGACCACTGCATTCTTAGAGTTCCTCAAAAATCCCATGTTTTCCTGATATTTGCATTCTCCTTCATTAAAAATTGTTTATATCCTTTAGAATTATCAATGATGACATTTAACTATATTACTATTATTTTTATGTTTGCCATTATTTAACACTTGAAAAGAAATAATCCTATTGAAAGATAAGTTGAAATGAAAATCTTAAATAAAAGTACATACACTATTTAAAATGCCATAGAGTTTATTATTTGTTAGATACTTGCTGGAAAATTATATCAATACGCCAATGACAAAATTACCCTTTAATTATGCCTAGCGTATAGCCAGCGGTGCCTTGTGGACGTGCAAATATATTTCAGGTCATTCAAAATGTTTACATGTTTGTGTATATGTGTGTGTACGTTTACCTTTCACACGGATGCATAAAAGCAGCCATCACTGGTCCTCTAAGTGGCCAAATTCTTTAGATATGCTTGTAAAGTTTGAGATTAATTTTCAAAAAGACCTTCTGAGATCATTTGAATTTTACCCATGATTTTAATTTTTAGTACATATTAAGAAGCAACAGTTGATTGAATGATTTTATAGGAACTGATATCAGCTCTCTCAGATGAAGGCATTCTCCATGTGGATTTGAGTATTTTTCTAGAAGGAAGCTTTGAAAACTGTTGCTTGAGAACTCTAAGGACGGGCCTTTAACGTTAGCACGGCATAACTTGAAGCTGTAGACTAGAACACGGAAGCAACTCCTAAACGTTGGCTCAGAGTGAAAGATGACTTAATGTCAAAGACAGTGATGGGGCGTTGTGTCAACCTCAGAGGCTGTATCTTGTTCAAAGGTTTCCATGGTCAAGGAAGCCTTGAAATAAAAGAACACGTGTGTATATGTTGCATGACTGTTGATTGTCTCATGAGTGTTTGTCTTTTATGTGTGATTAATACACAAAATGTTTTTCTTTTCTTTCCTTTTCCCTTTTTGTAGAAATTATTGAGCCTACTACCTCTAGTCCTGTCACAAGTCCAGGTCAGTATCCACATACATTCACAAAGTATGTCTGGGTACTTTCTCCATTACACAAGATCTCTGCATCATCACAGAAATAAACCCAGTTGAACATGGGCCGCATGCTGGCGGCACTACTCTGATGTCTGTTACTTGTCCTCGTCTATCTGTGATTTGTCCTCTCTTTGGATTTTGTGATCTGACCCTGATTGGAGACTAATATCTTTTACTTGATTCTTTAGGGCTTATGCAATAAATCTGTGTCACGTTGTGGAATAGTTGCAAGGTGATTAGCTTCTGCAATATTTTTGCAAAAAGAGCTGTAGAGATTTTACAAGGTTTTGTGAGCAGCTATTAAAAAACTATTTCCTTTGGTGTGGTATTTCATTATTATAAAATCATTATGAAACAGAACAGCATTTAGTGCTTCTAAGGGGAACAATAGCTGGGAGAAAACCTATATTTCCACTCTTGCAATATTATAGTGGGAGATTTTGGTCTCTTGAAACTGTCAAGTCAAAGGACTTATTTCAGTTGTGTTTTATTTTCAGATTGTTCCTAATTCTACCACAAACACTCAGTCTAAAAAGATAGGCCATTGCTATAAGTGTGTTTTTAAGCGTTGTTTTCAACTGTGAACATTTCTGGGTGACATGAAATTGAGATAAAAACTATTGATATTAGAAACAACCTTTATCTTGTTATATAGGAATTTAGCAGTTCATTTTGAATGTTGGCTGCTGGCTATTTAAAGAAGAAAGTGAAACTGCTAAAGTTATTTAGTTTTGAAAAGTTCACAGGGATTTCTTATAACTGCTGAGTTAAAGGATTTGTTGATGCTGCCGACCCATAAAGAGGTATAAGTTGGTTAAATAGATGTTTTTCCTCTCATTCCAGAAATGGCACTAAATTTTAGTCTAAAACAGGATTTGCTGATCTGAGAAACTGAGTGTTTTAGAAATGAAAAAAAAATTCTATCTCAAATTGTAATCAATCAAAAATGCTTAAAATTACTTTAGATGATTATGAATTACCCCCACCCCCAAAATGAAACAAGTTTGAGCAAGTCTATGATTATGTATTTAAAGAATCTCATAATATAACACTTTCTGGTCATTATAGAATACATTTTCATAACCTCTCAAACTGAAGCGTATCTGAATAGTCTATTTTAGATTATTTTCTAGTTGAAGCATACAAGGTTTAAGTTATATGACTAATAACAGTTTCCCATCTTACACACAGGGTTAATAGCTTCCAAAGTTTCAGCGCCATGTTAATAAAATTAGAACTATTAGTCATCTGAATTTTATTTTCTCTCAACTTACAAAAAGACTCACTAAGTCCTATTGCTATGAATGCCTATGGCCTCCACAGAGTCATATAATCTCTGGTTCATAGGAGATCTCAGAGTTATTAATCTTGTTAGTAAACTTTTTGATCTCTCTTTCTCCATCAACGTTAAAGAGGATATTAAGTAATTTCCACATTGCTATGTTACCTAGCAGACTGAAATGAAAATCAGATAAGTATTTACTCTCCTTCTTAAGCCATTGCCCTAATTAATGGATAAAATCCTCATAAATTAAGCGGATAGGTTATCTTCCTTATGTATTCAAATAAAGAAAAGTGGAATGCAAAGTATTTTAAGAGGTGGTGTCCAGCAGTGTTCAGTAACATAGTATATGCCGACTTTGTATTTTTGGAGAAAGTTTTATTGAAGATAAGTACAAAAAGACTCTTTTTCAGTAGGGCGTCTGTATGAAAAGCTCTTTCAATGATAGGGATTCTTACAAAACAATTCACATGTCATTAAGCAAACAAAGAAATTGCTCTTGCCTCTGCAAAGATCCCCATTTCTTCAAAAATTGTGTGGTGTGAGGATTAAGAGCATGGACTTTGGAGCCAGCTGCCTGGGTTTGAAGCCTGGCTCTGCTCCCTTTTAGCTTTGTAAAGGGAATCAAGTTATTTAACCTCTCTCTCCCCTAGATTCTTCATTTGTAAAATGGGATGTTGGTGGGGTAAGAATAGGATCTGCTCCATAGAGAGATTGTGAAAGTTGACCTACTCAATATTGGTAAAGCATCTATAAATGTGCCTAGTGTATAGTAAGGATGATAAAAGCTCAGGTTAAATTTTCAGAAAAATATACATATATAACATATATGTATACTATAAAATACACATATATAATACACATATGTAGATATATTGGACTATATGTAAATTGTACTATATAGTCTGTCAAGTACTCGGAGACCTTATAATTATTTCCACTGCCTATAGAATGCCTAAAGCAACAGCTATTCAAATAGTCAAACAGCCACTGACCTCAAAATAGTCAATTCATTGCTAGGATTCAATGTTTTGAAACTATGGACACATGAAAAATAGTTTAAAATTGAATTCCTTAGCACTAGAACCATTAAAAAAGATAATATAAGCTTTTTAAAAAAGAGATTATTGTAGAAAATGAATAAACATATGTTGAATTGAGTTGAAGGATGGAAAAACAAACAGCTTTCAGTGAAATTCCTCCTTCATTAACTACGAATTTATTCAAGGTCTTCAGAGAGCAGTTTGGTTAGTGAGGGATTTGAAGACTGTGTGGTTACGGCAGGATTTAAAGAATGGGATAAACGATAAATAAAACCTTTAAAAGTATGTGCATTCTGCTGTGCAAGATACAAACGAGAAAAATTGGGTAATATACAACTGTAAGCAAAAGATCATAAAGGTAGATGGAAAATAATTTACCCTGTGAATAAAGCCAAACTGTTAAAAATCTCAGGCATTTAAAACAAAGCTTTAACAACACATTATTCAAATAAAAGTAGTAAGTGAGAATTCTCACGAAAGTATTCAAGGGATAAGAAATATTAGATTTTCAAACTAGTCCATTTACTGGTTCTACATAAGTGGAAAAAGAGAATGCAAAATAACTCAAGACAGATCTCATATTTTGTAATATTACTGCCAGAGAGAGTTAAAGCAGAGATAAAGTGGATATAGTTATGAAAATATTGAACACATTGAAAATATATTGAAGAAAGTAGATTTATATCATTTATATCCATAAGTTCCAAAGAAATGAAGGTCCTGAAGTCATAATTTATATTTTTTATATATTCTTGACAAGTCAGAATCTGTTTCAATTGAAGGGAATGAAAATTGAATTATTAACATTATTCAAGAAAAGGCCATGAAATATAGTAAGTAATAAGAACAAAAGAAAACGCTTCTTTGATCAGTCTCAGAGTCTCAAAATGTGAAAGGCAAGGGACATTTTTCACAATGAATGAGATATGCAGTGAATTTGAAAATTTAGACTACTTTTATTGTAATGGCCACACTAAACCCTACGCTATTCTGGGTAGAGGTCATCATTGCCTAAAATTAGGCCAATAACAACAGCATCCTATTTTCATTCAATTAAAAATAATTACATTTTTGTGATCACTTTGGAAGTATATTTTAATATTAATATTTGACTTTTATTTGTTAAAGTATGGAAAGGAGTTTAAGGCTGAAGTCTGTGTACTTTGAATAAGACAAATTAGTATTTCTAGAACTATCTATTGGTTTGCTAGTGCAGCCTGTTTGTCTGAGTACACAATGCACAAATACTCTCTACTATGACCAATGAGTCAAGGCTGAAATTCATAGTCTAGAATCAAATTCACAATGATGCCTAATTCTGGTTTTATATTCCTAGGTTATAACAATTTACATAGCATCCAGGTGATTATTCAAAAAGTCAAAAGGTCAGCCAAACAGCCATTTGCTTGATGCCACATACACTCAAAAAAATTTAATGAACATTAATTCAGACAGCTTTTTTCAGTCTATAGGTGGAGGATTAAAATTTGGTGTCTGTTAGTGCATGACAGATGCCTCACTTAACATTTGTCCTTACTTTGTCCCTAAAAATAATCTCTAGCATTAATCAATTAAAAATTGTTATTTTGTGGGGCTGGCCCCATGGTGTAGTGGTTAAGTTTAGTGCACTCTGCTTTGGTGGCCTGGGTGCACAGGTTCAGGTCCTGGGCATGGACCTACACCACTCGTCAGCCATACATGTAAAGTGGAGGAAGACTGGCACACACGTCAGCTCAGGGCTAATCTTCCTCAGCAAAAAAAAAAAAAAAAAGTTATTTTGTAAATAATTTTTAACCTCACACCATTGTTATTCTCAGTAAAAATGTCTTTATTTATAAATGGTTAGACAAATGAAAATGTGCTTTAAAAATATGATTTTTCCATATCTGGAAACAGGCAAGAAAGTCAATGCAGACTCTTCAGGTAGACTTAGAAAATGTCACTATTTAAAAACAGCTATTGTTAAGCACTTTGTATTTATCGGTGTTTCAAGATCATTTTTAAGTCAATGCAACAAGGCTAGTTCCATTTTACAGCAGAGGAAAGTGAAAAAACAATTGTTTTACCCAAGGTCACTCAGCAAGTATGCTGAAAAACCAAAATTAAAATGCCCAATACTTGATCATCAACTATATGTGCCTCACTTTAAAAAACAAATCATTTTTGAGAAAACAGAATGTGGTATTTGTAAACTGAATCATTCAAATTCACCAGACGACACCACATTATGTAAAGAAAGCCCACTTTAAATTGAATAATTCCTGACTCATCTCCTTTGCAAATAATTTTCGACTTTGCTGACTTCTGGGTTTTTTTAAAAAGGAAAATGCCTTTTATTCAACTTACCCCGGAAGCACTGTTTCCTATCTTCCTCTGAAGGGTATTGTTCATCATTTAGCAAATATTTATTGAGTAACAACTGTATCAGACACTGAGTACTGGAAGCATAAGGTTATTATCTTAAAGGGGATTATAATCTGTGAAGGAGACAGGCATATGTGTGACTCACCGTTATTCAAGATAATATGCTCTATAATTTCTGTCCATAGAAGGAAGCAGACAATTTTGCCTAGAGGAAATCTTCATGTATATGAACAAGATCTTCATAGATTAGGCCTAGTTGGCAAGGCATGGGGGTACCATCCCAAGCAAAAGAAATGCTTAAAAAGTCGAAGAGGTAGAAAGGGTAGGAAACTGAAGGGGAAGTCTAGTTTGATTTCTGTATCTGTGTTGTCTACTGCCGTGCCTGGCACTTAGCATGATCTGCCATGTATGCCAGGTGGTTTCAGTGAAAATACTAAACCACCTGATAAAGCGTTTGAACCAAAAATTAAACGCAAAAGTCAGAAGATTTCCTGACAGCTAATTACATAACACATTTTATGTTACATTAGCTCATATCTAACATTTGTCATTTTTTAAACTCATCTAAAAAGAAGATAAAAAAATAAAAATGCAAATTTACTACCAATTGAACCAAAACTCACTCTCTTGCATTAGTCTATAGATACTAAATGTTCCTAAAACTACTTTTTATGCTAGCATTTCTTATAGTAATGGACAAGGGATATTAAACCAGTTTTTTAATTGCACCACCAAGTTCTATACTAGAAAATAAAAATGTCCACTTGTCAAGGGGTTATTTTTCTTCAAGAAGTGAGTGAATGAATGAATGGTTTAGAAACCCATGTGTAGTCCACAGGGTTAGAACGTAAGAAGAATTTCATAAGTAGAAATAGTATGCTTCAGTAAAACTCATTCAGGAATAGAGAGGGGGGAAAATACTCGATCCAAAATCAAGTAATTACCATGATGGCAAGAAAAGGCTGGGTAATTTATCCATTTGTTTACTGAACACAAAATTCAAAAATCTCAATACCTCGATCAAAGGCATATACTTAATTACCCGTGGATGGATGGATGGATGGATGGACAGATGGATGCATGAATGAGTGGGTGGATGGATGAGTGGGTGGATGGATGGATGGATGAATGAATGAAAAACTTATATGTGGTTCATAAGGCTACAGCATAAAAAAAGTGAGGAAACTGGCGAAAGTTGACAAGGTAGTCAGCTTGTGAATTTTCAATCAGTTCCCAAGAACTGCTGAGTGTTTACTGAGTAGCTGAATGTGTCAGATGCTGCATTATGTATTAGAGATACAAAAATGATTGGCTGTGTGTCTTTCAAAAATCTTGCATTCCAAAAGATGAGAGACATGGAAACAGAAGAAATTAATTTAATGCAGTATGTGCTCTAATAGAGATGACTGCAGTGCACTCTGGGAACTCTCATCGCACCTGAGGAATTTCAGAGATTTCTGGAGGCTTTCTAGAGGAGGTGATTTCTGCATATTGTAGTTTAAATATAGAGTTAAAGGGGGAAAACCATTCTAGACAGAGAGCTCAACTTGGGCAAAGAAAGGAACAGAGGCATAAAACAGCACAACGTGTTTGAGAGAAATTCCAAATCATTTCTGGAGTGTAAGTTGAGCCAAGAATGCAGTGGGAGTAGGGAAGTGGGCAGGTCAAGATCATGAAGGGTGTTGCGTATATCACTCGGAAGCTTAGTCTATTTCACCTGAGACATAGGCTGATTATGAGGCTCCTGTGTGACTCTGAGAGTCAGGGTAAAGGATTAATTCATATGAGCAAGACTAGCATCAGGAAAGCTTACTGTATAATATCAGGGAAGAGAAGATGAAAGCCTGGTAAAAGACAGTGTTAGTAACAAGGAGAGGATGGGACCAAATCAAAAATTATTTAGAAGGAATATTATGAGGACTTGGTTGTTGATTAGATTTGGAGGACCAAGAGAGGATCAAACAAGGATGACTCCCACCTCTCTCTGTAGATAGCCAGGACACCAACCGAGGTGGGGCAAATGCCCCAAATGTTATGCTGAATGGTTTGAACTTTATCATGTTGTTTGAGAAAGGATTCAATGCTTTGTTGTCTTGTTTTGTTTTGTTTTAAACAGGGGAATAATATTTCTGTGTTTTGCAAATATAATTCTATAAAAGTAGAAAAGTGAGAATGGAGGTGAGGAGGCATCAGAGCAAGTCTATGACAGCACAGTCCCTAGCTCCAAGTTTGCTGCCATCTCTTGAGAAAATGGCTACCAGAGTACAAACATCTCTTTACAAGATGATGAGTTCTTGCAAAATGAGTATCAAAGTTATGGTATTATTTCACAATTTATTTTAAGGTTTGTAGGTTTTTTTCTAATTTGAAACAATCAAGCTTCCATTATTCTCTGATTGTTAGACTGTAGGAAATTCAAGACAGCTCAGAACATATTTCAAATTCTAATTAATATGCCTGAATATAATGAATTCAGATATTAATTATAATTATCCATAATTAGTTGATTAATTTCTAGATAAAAGTATAGCAGAAAATCTATGATGCAATTTAGAATATGATGCTCTTTTTTTCAAAGGTGAAAAAAGTGGGATGCCCTCCACTCTCTGCTCTCACTGTTTATTCCATCCTTTCTTCCTTGGCATAGCTTCAGTTCTGTCTCCAAATATCATTTTAGGCCATTGGTCTTTTGATTTACTCTAGGCCCAGAGTGAAGCACCACCAAGCATATGGATCAATGCCTCAAAGTCAAACACCACACATACTAATAATGAGCCTTGAATATGTTAAATCAATTGATTGATCCATAGCAGAAGTATTAAGATTACTAATGATTACCACTACTCTACTTTATATACATAAAATAACATAGAGTTGAGAATGTGAGTTCCTTATGAATATTTACCAGGAACATACTAGTACATTGTACTATGTAAGAAATTATGGAGTTATGTCACAATCATCAAAGCGCCTAATGCCTTGCATTATATTGGGAGTCTGCATCTGTTATACGTCTCGATTGCAAGATCCTTTACAGAAGGAGGCCAGTTTTTTGTTCATTCTTTTTTTTTTTTTAATCTTTCTATCTATAGTGTCTTAAAGAGTGACTGGAACATTCAAACTCCTTACATGAATGCATAAATGAATGAGTAAATTAATGTGAAGAGTATTTCAGAAGGATGAAATATTGGAAGAATTGAAATTCATACCTTTATATTTTATATTTTAAAACAAATAAACATGCATTATTCCAAGTCCAACATAGAGCCCAGATTTACATTAGGAAATAGTTCCCGTAATACATATACTCAAAAAAGGAGAGAACCAAAGGCTGATAGAAAGTAGAATTTCCTCCCAAAATCCCCATAAAAAAGGGAAAGTTTATTACTCATCTAATCATTCCTGGTTTACCACTGGAAAGAAAGACAATAGAAATCAATATAAAGCAGCTCACTGACTGAATCCTGTTTCGATGAATGTGGCAGTGTCCTGCATTTAGGAGACGGGCAAGATTAGAGTGAACGACTGGATGGATGAATGAATGATTTCCTAGGCACATTAACTTTCTATTGCTGCTGTAACAAATCATCACAGAGTGGCTTAACACAATGCAAATTTATTCATTTATGGTTCTGGAGGTCAGAAGTCCAAAATGAATCTCGCTGCCTAAAATCAAGGTGTCAGCAAGACTCCATTCTTTCCTGGAGGCTCCAGGGGAAAATCTGTTTTCTTGCCTTTTTCAGTTTCTGGAGGCTCCCACATTCCATCACGTACACTCTTCTTCCGTCTTCAAAGCCAGCAGTGGGCATTCAAGTCTTTCTCATATCACATCACTGGGACACTGACTCTTCGGCCTCACTCTTCCACATTTGAAAACCCTTGTGATTACATGGGACCCACCCAGACAATCCAGGATAATCTCCCTATTGTAAGGTCAATTGATTAGCAGCCATAATTCCATCTGCTACCTTAATTCCCCTTTGCCATGTAACATCATAAATTCACAGGTTCCAGGAACTAGGATGTGGACATTGTTGGGAGGCCATTATTCTTCCTACCACATCGCGTGATCAAATAATTCCTTTTCTCTCCATCTAATGCTTTCCCTCAACACCTACCAAGCCTCCCTGGATTTTTCCAATATTCAGGTAGTAAATTTTTTAGAATGCAGGCTATTTGAACTTGAATTTTATATTAAACATTCATAATCACCTACTTCATTGTAGAAGAGGTATAACGATTTGTTTAAAAGATCATATTTGTCAGACCGCATTATTGCCAACAATATTATAATATTTTATAAAACAAACGAGTTGATATTATTCGCAGTCACAAAGAATACTAAAAAGATCTTAATGTAAGAGAGAAATCCCAACTGGCCCACTGGTCAATTAGAGAAAGAATCTATACAGGAAAGAATCAGAAATGCTAGTAAATCTTAAAACAATTGGAGTTAATGACTTTTGGTGTAATAAGTGATTAATCTTTCAATAATACATGTAGGAAACAGTTCCTTTGTTCTTGGACACAGGATTCTGTAAAAGCCAACAAACAAAAGCTTGTTTATAGTTCTTCTAATTAGGGATGCATATATTTTAAATTGTCTTTAATTCTAAAAACTAGCTGAAAAGGAGCAAATGTGTTTTCATGGAGATTTTGCATTTAGGAGCATAGAGTCAAATTGCTGGGAAGGTAAGTCCTTAGATTTTGCTTTTCTCGACCAGCTTTGGAGAACACAATTTCCCCTTCGCCGCCCCTTGCCTCCTGTAGAACACCCACGTCGTCAGTCAGTCCTCCCAGCCCAGAGCTTCTCCCTGCACTAGGAACTCAGGACGACGCGAAATGTATGAGGAATCCAGGACCCACCGAAATGCACAAATTTCAGCCAGTTGCTCATAGTAGATCAGTTGTTAAACCAGTGCATGCTGGTGTGATAGTCTTAAAGAAAAATAACCTCAAATATGCACCTTCCTAAGGGTATTTGTATTTTAAAAGCAGCTGCCTATTTAACCCCAAATAATTTATTTCCAGCCAACTCTGAGATTCTAGTGATTAAGATGTAGCACTCTCACCTCCACGCGCCTGGGTTCCGGGTTCACTTCACCATCAGGGAACCACACCAGCCGTCTGTGAGTTGTCATACTGTGGTGGCTGCATGTTGCTGTGATGCTGAAAGCTATGCCACCATTATCCATTGTTATTGCAAATACTAGCAGAGTTGCCCCTAGGGGACAGTTTTCAGCAAAACTTCCAGACTAGACAGACTAGGAAGAAGGACCTGGCCATCCACTTCCAAAAAATTTGACCATGAAAACCCTATGAACAGCAGCGGAGCATTGTCTGATACAGCAGCGGAAGGTGAGAGGGTGGCGCAAAAAGAAGGGCAGGGTCCCTCTCTGTTGTACACAGGGTCACGAGGAGTCATAATTGACTCGACAGCACTAATAACAAATTTATTTCTAATGGTGCAAATTTCAAAGTTAATCATGCACACGGAGAGAATACTTTTAGGCAGAAGAGCCTTTCTGTTGCCATATAAATCATTAAATCCAGGGATCCAGATCCTTGGCCTCTGCCTGACCATCTGGTCAGCTGTAGCAGCCGGCTTTCATCTTTCTCCCATTGCTCACCTTAAGTAGATCAAACAGAGACTTTGCAAGTGCAAATAGACAAGGCTGTTTTGTGCTTTGTTTGAGGATGGTGATATACACAACTCATATTTCAAAGTGAATTACCATTTTTAAAAATATTTTCAACAAACGTCTACTTCTCAAAATAATCTTGTGATATATGAAGTGTTTGTTTGTATCAACATTTTACGGGAAAGGAATTTGAAGTTCAGAGAGGTGAAACAACTTACTCAGGGACCCACAAACTCAGCTAATTTTTTTTGTAGGACATTTTCCTGAATTATGTTAGGGGTTTTACTTTTATTCTCATCCTATTGTCACAACAATCTAACAATCCAAACTCATCTGCTCATTGGTTCCTAGATCATGATCACAAATCTTAGCCAATTATAGATTGGAAGGCTGTTGTTTGGGCATTTTTTTTCCCAATAATATGCCAACTAGTTTTCTTCCTGAAGTGAACCAATTATCTTTTGCTCATCTAAACAAACAAAATGGCATCCTTTAATGTCACATCTTGTGTCGTAGAGATTTTGAGGAGAGATGATGTTTGTGGTTTTCAAAAAACCGTTGATTGGCTCACGGGCATATGAACTTGCCTCTGATCATGCAGCCAGGCAACCAAAATCTTTCCAATTCATGAACTGCCTGTCACATTTACTCATTGCTTCTTATTGTATCAGAGTAACATTAGTCAAGTCCGCAGGGCATTATAATTGTTAGGCAACCACACCTGTGAGCATATGAGCCTGTGCCTTTACTGTTAGGCTTGATTTTAAAACAGCATTGTGTGTGTGTGTGTGAGAGAGAGAGAAGAGAGAGAAAGAAAGAGGGACAGGGGCATCTTGTATACCATTTTACAATTGATAATGGCAATTTGACTAGGTCCACACCACAAATAAATATATTCTATCCGAAGTGATTTCTGCTGCCAAATAGAAAAGGTGGCATAACTCACCAATCCTCATATTCCATTCAGAGAATTTTTTTAACCATATTCTTGTTTTACCTCTTCTTCCATCACTCTCTTCGACTTGAATCACCTAAGTCCCTTGATTTCAGGATTTCTGTCAGATTTCAAAATGAGATTATACCCAGATTCCCCGATGGTTGTCTTACTACTGGTCATTAGCTAGTGAGGATAAGTCGAGACTGTCCACTTTCCAAGGTAATATCATCCCTCTGGAAATTCCTTAGGTTTAAGGATTCATATAGTTATCCATTCATTAAGGCGTTCACTCATTCAACATCCTTTATCAGGTATCTATTGTGTGGTACACACTGTGCTAAATAAAAATATAATCTTAGGAGATAACCCTAAAATACAATAGTGGAGACAGGAATGCATTCTATCCTTTTCGCCATATCATATATTAGAAATTCTGCTTAGTGGATTTATTTAGAAGTGAGGATATGTGCACCCATAAGGAGCAAAGCACTTTGATAAACATCTTACACTGTTTTGCCTTTGTGGCTTTTAAAGGCTTGCAGAGCGTTACTCAGTTTATCTTCTGAATTTGGCAGAACAAATTATGACTAGACGTTTTGTGTTGTAGTGTATTTAAAGATGACCTGAAATATATACAAACTCATTCTCTGTGCTAACAAATCTATGCTTTTCACAGCCAGAAAATGTAGTCACTAGGTGGCACCTCTGTGCTATATTCTCCACTGAAGACTCTCAAGTGTCCTTGCCATGTACTGATTTGTGATGGAATTTTGTAACATCTTCTTCCCTCCTACAGTAATATTCATCTGCGTGTGATTTGCACTAACCCCTCAAACAAAGGTTGCTCCTGTAGACTTAATAGTAACATCTTGAAATTGTTCGTACCCAATGCCAATTGAAAAGTGAAAAGTTCAGTCTTGTTACCTGGTTATTGAAGCACACTATGCCACGATTTCTATTTGCATTTAATATTTCATTGGTTTGGGATTGGGTGAAATAGGATGATCTACTTAAGCAATATAGTATAGTGATTAGGATACTGTTAGTTATCCAAAATGTGTGAAATCAAGTCAATTACTAGTTTAGGGTTTTAGGCATGTCTCAACTCATTCAAGAACATTGATGAATAAGTGGTTCCTGTCCTTGAGGAACTCTCATTCCCCTGGGAAGATAGACTCTAAAATGGAGTGATTGGGCCAGATGACCTTAAAGTTTGCCTCCAACTCTTAAACTCTATGACTTTCCTATAAAAAGGGTGTAATAGGTCTGTGAGTCTAAATCAGCTGTGAAATTGCTTTGGTGTTCCTTATGAGCTTAGTTCAATTGACTGTTTCCCAGTCAGATGGGTACATCACACTTTTGTGAATATAGTTTATTCTGAAATATCTGCATTGACTCTAGGAATTTAGAACAAAGAAGATTCAACTCAGATGTAAATCTCTGCCCAGGTCAAAGGCCCCGGCACTAAGCTCAAGTGAGAGAAAACAATTCTATAAGTTCCCGTATCATTAGGCTACTAATTAAAATTCCCAAGGGAAGCAAATCATAGCTAACTTGTCCCTCACTCTGGCTAATTGCAGAAATTATGGGTCTCTTGCAAATGCAGAAGTTTTCAGTGGGCTCATCTAACCACAGATCAATGAATCCTTCAAAGCTTATTAGAATGGGAGAGAGTGACAGCAAGCACTTGGTGGCAAATAAAAGCAGAGTACCCTGTGCCTTCTTAAGGCAAATTTGAAATCATCTTCCCATTTTCTCTGTCTGCTCTCCCTGTTGTCTTTCCCTGTCCCAGCCATGTCTGTGACACTAGCGAGCAGCCATGGATTAGTTGATTTTATACTTTTCTTGGTAAGTAGTGCACAGGAGCCAAAGTGAAGTGCTATTTCAGGAACTTGGAAATATGTCCGCCTTCCAAGAGTAAAGAGCTAAAGCTTAAACATTACTTTGAATAAACACAAAAAGGGGTTCTAGGCCTTTGACTGCCTTGTGAACAGTTTATAGATCTTAATATATCTAATTAGAAAATGGGAAGTGTGGATTGGTAGCCTGCCAAGGGAATCACTGAGACAAAACCATTTATTGTCCCTCTAAGTCCTGTGCAGGAGAGATTTCCCTGGCAGACAGATGTGACTGGGTCTGCCTAGCAGGGAGCGATGATGCTTGGGGCTGAATCTGATTCCAGACCTAATGAGCAACATGATGGTGACTGGGAGAGAGGTCAGCAGGTCTTAGTGGACAGCTTTGGGGTGCGAATCCAAATCATAGTCGTTACCATTTATTAAGCAATTACTGTATAGTGGACACTGCGTTAAATTATTTTAAATACATTATCTCAGCTAACCTTCATGACAACCCTAACAGTGGATGTTGTCATCCCAATTTACAGAAGAAACTGAAGCCGGGAGAGCTAATCAGTGAGTGAGTCACTGTGGTCAAGGCTTATCTGATTCCAAATCCCGTGATCTTAAAAATTAAGCCCATTTCTCAGCTGAGATTCTCGTCCATACTCTTAAGGGCCCACAAATTCTATGAGAATTTTGAAATTTTGTCTTTTAATTTTTATGATAACTAAAGAATCATTTTACCGAATATGTATTTTAAAAAAGACATTCGCCTTTTCAGTAAATAATGAGCAAGTTTTAAAAATCCCAGGTCCGTGCACATAGCCTAAAGGCTACAAGATCGTATTATCTCTTTTAAAAGGAATTCATACATATGTCAGTTTGGAAACACCGTATCGAAATAATGTGCCTAAGACTCCAGTTGGAATCTGACTTAGTGATTTGCTAGCTGTGTGATCTTAAACAGGCTACTTAACTTCCCTGAGCCTCAGTTTCTTCTGTAAAATGAAGGTAAAAACACATACCTGTTAGAGCTTTGGGATATTTTAAGAAAATATCTATAAACTCTAATGTTCTTAATAAAGGTTGACATCAGTGTTGATCTTGGCTTGCCTTCAGGAGAAAGATGCTGATCAACCAGAGTTTTTTTATACATTTAGAAGATGGCGTATCTTCTTTAGCTTCTTCTGAATTTATGCAGCAAGAGTCCTTCGCCCAATTTTATCAATTAAAGAGCATAGAAAAAAATAAGTTTCTGACCTCACAAAACTGAGTCAGGCCCTAAATAATGGTGGTTTTGCCAAGATAAAAACCATTCTCTGTGCTTTTCCTAGTTGCTCATTTTATTGGGAGGTGCGGGTGGGTTTGGTAAGACGGAAAATATGTAGGAACATCCATTCAGCAAACTAGTGAACTAAACATGCCTAGTTAATATAAAAATGTCCCAGACTTTAACTCCTTACTGTATAAAGTCTACTTATAAGGTAATAAAACTGATTTCTACAAAATTCATCTGAATTCGGCCTTTCTATATAATGTGTGTAATAGTATCTATAACTCCTCTCTTGGAGAAATTATTTAATCTGTCATGTTTATTAGTATACTGTATATTTGTAATAGGTCTTGTCCATATTATATATATAGAAAAGCTGTAGCTTCTTGATAGTCATAGTTTCTCTTGCATCTTATTCCTATAGTTTGTTTACTTACATAATCTTCAAAATTTCTTAATATTTGTTTCCTTCTAAGTACTACTTAGTTTGGTATTATCATACATAGTTTTTCTGTGAACAGATATTATACAAATTTTGTGTGTCACTGATGTTTACTCCTTGCATATATTGTACTCAAACTAAATACCACGACATTAAAAACATAAGAAAAATAGAAGATTAAAGAGTATAGATTATTTTTCCTTAAATACAATCCAGTTATTTCAAATAATATGTTTTCATTTTTGCTTTTGTTTAATAAAGCATTATGTTACATATTTTCTAGTAGAATACTTCATAAGTATAGGGTTAGTTTGTAGAACTATTTTATACTTAATATTCTCAACATAAAACATTTCATATCAGAAAAAGAATTTATTTTAATGTATTTGACAGTTATTTTAAAAATATAATACTTGAGTCTACAAAAAGGAAGAAATATTTCTGTATTAAGAGGAAAATATCAGTTTGGGTTTGAGAATAAAGAGCAATAATGGTACTTTAATTAAGCAGCTAGTAGGGACACAAGTTCCTCATGCATCATATTTTATCATTTACTTGCATCTAAAATTCCAGTAATTCCAACTTTTAACACATTTCTAATGAATCTACCCATGTGTGGTGCACAATATAATTATCCTGTCGTTGTTATAATATGAACCCTAAATTGGATGCATTCTTTCAGGGTTTTTTTTCCCTGAAATCCTGATGTAGAATTTGACCAATTTAAGTTTGGATGTAAAGGAAGAAAGATGCGCCTTATTATGTATTTACACTACAAGGTTATTTGCATCAGTTCTATTTAGTATCAGCTCTGCGTCTCTTTGACTAATCATTGCAGTGCAAATACAGATGCTGATATTTTGCAACCATAAGAATATTAATAAAAGACATATCTCTCTTTGGTTCAGTTAACACAACCAGAAAGGCATTCCATATCAGATGATTTATTTTACAACATAGTGGCATTGATCTCCATAGAATCAATGAGTAAAAATCATGCTTCAACTCAGTGAAACTTCTGTGGAAGTCTCTGGGCTTTTAGAAGCAAAACTCTTTCCACTTTGTTTAGTTGAGCCTCTGATGAACAATTAAATATAATACATGTGATGTGTAATAGTGAAATAAAGGCTTTTGAAGACAAAGGGGAATTTATATACTCGACTGCAAATACTAGTTTTGGGGTATATTTTGAGACAAAATGGTTCTGCTGATCAAATAAGTTTGAGGACTCTGCTTACTATGTTCTTGGCTTAAAGATTCAAGTTATACATTAAACATGCTAGAGATTCTGAGAAGCCCTACAATAAAGAAATGCGGTAATAAACTGTTTAATTCAGGATCTCCTAAACTTACTTAAGTGTAGACTGCTACTCTTCCTTTTTCATTAAGCAGCCCCTAGCTTTGCAGAGTGTATTGTGCTGAGCTGTCAGTCGCAACTAATGGATCTGAAAAGCAGACAGAATGCCTGTCTTCGTTTTGCTCCCTCTTCTCAAGGCACACTCTAGAAGTTCTCTGTAGCCCAGATCTGCAGAGGCATCAAGTCAGTCCCAGAAGCTGCCCCGGCCTGGGGAACATTTTAACATTGTTTTGGGCGGCGAGAGTTTCACTAACTAAATTTTGCCTTAGGAGACATTTCATAGCCTGAAAGAATTATGTGTACACTCAGGTGTTACAACCTTCAGGTCTGAGTGTATCTTTCTTTTTCAAACCATTTGGCCTCTGATCAAATAACCATAGGGCATATCTAATTATACATTCAAATTTAGAATAAATCTGAAGTTTAATAGAATCACTTTTGCTTCATTGTTGGTTATTTCAATGTATTTTGCCTTTGAAAGTAGAACGATGGGGCAAATAAAACTCTACACATGGCAAGATGCTGATCAAGGTTTAACTTTTTTTTTTTAAAGGTCTTTATTAATTTTGGCTCCAGAGCCCATGCTTTTTTGGTGAGGAAGATTGGCCCTGAGCTAACATCTATTGCCAATCTTCCTCTTTTTTTTTCTCCCTAAAGCCCCAGTACCTACTTGTAAATCCTAGCTGTAAGTCATTCTAGTTCTTCTATGTTGGATGATGCCATAGCATGGCTTGATGAGCAATGTGTAGGTCTGCTCCTGGGATCCGAACCAGCGAACCCCTGACCACTGAAGCAGAGCACAAGAACTTAACTGCTCAGCCATGGGGCCAGCCAAGGTTTAACTTTTGAATATATAAATAAGTAATTAGGATGCTTTATTTTAACGAAGGGTTTTTTGTATGATTTATAATAGGTGTAATAAACTCTATGAGGGCAGATTCGTAAATGGTCTTTATATATTTTTTCTCTTTCTCATCTGCACTTATGCTACAGGAAATTACTTACTACTTATATTTCTATGCACATTGTCTTTTCACACTCATATTGTACATTTTGGCATTCTTTGGCATGTTATCAGGGGCAGTCATATTTGTATCAACATAGAAGCATTGGCTTTTTATTTGTAAATGGCCATGGAGATCACATAGTCTTCATTTTATAGATAGATAAACTAAGGTTTCTCAAGGTTAAATGACTTTTCTAGAGTCACACAGCCATTAGAAGCAGTGTCAGGTGATAAAATCTAGGTTTAATGTTTCTCAATTCGGAGCAAATCTATTTCACAACTCAAAAAACTGATAGTTGAGATTTTCAACAATCTTCCAGACTGTAAGAGCATTTAGACTCCAAATTACCTTAAAAATCACTGAAATATTGAAATATTTACTTCATAGTAAGGTTAAAGTTCATTTTATTCATTGAATCATCATTAATGTGTCACAAACATTATATTAATTTTAAAGAAAATATGCCATCGTTGTTTTAGCAATATAAATCAATTTTGTATATATGCCAAGTGATTAAAAAGTTATGGCTTTATCAGATAACAACTTGTGATTACGTCTCACATAGAAATGTGTGTATAAAGTAAATGTGTGTATAAAGTAAATAGATAATAATAAATATGTGGGCCAATAACAAATGCATGCAAAATCTGATATTCATTCTACGTTTTGCATACTAGTGCCAATCCTATTGTGGAGTAAGACAAAATCTGTAACAATATTAATATACCACATAAGAAAGTTATAATGTTTCAAATCAATATATTGAAATGTACTATTATTGTTGTAAACATTAAGTGTTGATATATCTTAGAGAAAAGTCTACTGCCGATGAAAGAGAACTGTGAGGATAGGTGGTGCTTCGTCTGATTTTTGGAAGTTCAAAACATTTGCAGAGGCAAAGAAGATGGGATCTCTGTCTGTAACAGATGTGAAGAAATTGACCAATTCCAAAAACAAGCCACTACCTTTGTCAAAAACTGAGTTTTCACCTGAGAAATCTGATTAAAAACATAAAACTAGGATCCTGGTGGAGAGTTCAGGCTAGGATAAATTGAAGATAGTGATTATCATCATTTCCTCATTTGGATTATTCCTATAAGTCATCAATTTGTCCATACATGGCTTTATTCATTCTCAGTCTGACCTGACCCTAATAGTTGGGGCTAGAACTTACTCAAACTAAGAGACCATTGACAATAATATATCCAACACAATTATAGCCATATTAACCTATGACATGGTGAGTTAAATAAAATTTAACCACAGATCATTTTCCTGAAATATATTTATATATGCAGAAGAAACTACACAACTGATTTCTTGGAATTTGTTTGGCTTTTTGGTTCATAAAAATTCCTGTTAGTAATCTGTTAACAAACAAGCCTTTTAAGATGCATTTCTAAAATAGAAGTTTAATTCAATGAACAGAATCACATTATTTGGCAGTTCAATAAGACTCAGTGTTGAGAAAAGGTGTAAGTTAAATTGTTAATGGCCTATACATTGATCTGACATTTATTGTGACTTAAATATTTTGATTCAGGTGTTTCAGTACAATGTGGTGTATACTTTGTTATGTGGCTAAGCTATTTCTCCATCACTGATAGACTGTGCTAGACAAGAGATGACCAATAAGTGTCATTCTACATACCTACTCTTATAAAATGGTAGTGACTATCCGGAGCAAAGGTTGAGAAGGCTGCTATAGCTATTCCAAGGCTCAGAAAGAAATGATGCTGTGATAAGGGTACTAATACTTCTCTTCCCACTAGAATGTAAGTACCATCAGGGCAGGAACATTGTCTCCTTTGTTCTCTGTTGCATCCTGAGTGCCTATAATAACGTCCAGCATATAAAAGACACTATATATATATATATATATATATATATATATATATATATATATATATATATATAACATGTGAAGGAGACTAGCAGCACTCATGCTGTTTCTTTGCCTTCTCTGCCTTAGGCAGTTGTATAATTCCATGGTCTATAAGTTGCCATCCCTGTGTATATGTTGAAAGATGATGATTTAGTCCATTTTTGAGAGGTATCACAAGCCAAATAAATCCCAAAAAGAGGTCTAATTTTTAGAAGACCATTCTGTTAGACACCTCAGGACATTTTATTTTGCTGGATAAAAAGAATAAATTCTTGCCAAAAACTAACATTACTATTTTTTGTTAAAGAAAAAACAATAGAAACCCAAATCCTGAAGTGTCCTCAAGGTCTTTGTATTTATCCTGCTGTCTCAGAAGTCAGTAGTCCACAGAGGGTTCCTCACTGATAGGGAATGGATTTGCCTTTGAAGTGACTTTGGATAGAATTGGCTGCATGTGAGAGATGAAAATAATGGAAGCCAAGAGACCTGGCGGGCAGCTGGGTAGTGGGCACCCCCACAACTACCTCTACTGAATATATTCCCTATGGTGGAGTAATGACCTAGAGGTCTCCCATGATTAAGGCAAATAATCTTATGAGTGGTCATGAGTGTGCACATTGATTGAGTTTGGCAGATTGCATAATCAACTGCAAATTAGCTTTTGGAAAAGACTGGCTATACCCAGTAGGCAGAAGAAATGAAAGCAAGGGGATCTGGCAGACAGCAGATACTCATAGCAGCTGTACGAGTTACATTCCCATAATTTACTGATGGAGAGAGCCAAAGCTGGACCTTTCATAGCTGTACTTTTTCTGATATTAGGAGGGACTGCAGGAGATTGCTGCACGCTGGAGCAATTTACCTTCAGGGTCGCAGTGAGGCAAAGTGAGAACGTCCTACTTATATAGGTACACCTCTTGAAGCACGATATGCACATTCCTTTTCTTTATACCCAGCAGAAAAGCACAACATCTGCTCTAGCGATAATTGGATACCAGCCTCGTCTGATGAAAGGATATTAATTTTCACTTCATAGATTAATAGACCTTGGGAAGTCAATTGGTCCATCACACTATCTTACTGCACGAAACTTTCTAACTCAGAAGGAAGTGTTTGAGAGAGATAAAGGCATGTTTTACAATGTTATGATTTTGAATGAGACAAACTCCATCATAATACATACAGAGAATTACTAAACCATTCCAAGAAAGGGAGGTACTGGATGACTACTACTCCTCACTAGTTAGAGCAGTCCATGTTTTTCTGTTCGTATATTTTGTTATATAGGCCCAGGCCCAGACTTACAGAAACAATGTCCATTTCAATAATTATTAATGTACTCATGTTAAGATTTTTGCACTGTGTTGGGGACCACAGGGACTATTAGCTCTTAAGTTTTAATTCAGCAATGTTTGTTTCTGTCTGTAATAGGAAAAGGTGTGAGATGACTTCTTATCTCATAAAGCATCCTACCCTGACTGAAACAGAAACTGTATAATTTAACATCCTATCCTGAATTAAATAGATATTAACAAGTGGAAAAGATGGTTCTAATCATAGAAAACATTAGTGTATGGTTTGATTTTACCTACGATATTTTTCTTGATCTGTATGTCCTCAATTTTCTCTATGCTGCATGTATTTACATCTGTATATTTTGCAATTACATACTTTTTTATCCTTTCTATCTAGCTTCTTAAAGAAGTACTGATTATATATTAAAAATAAAACAAAACAAAACATGAGTTCTTAAACCACCACAATTTAGAGAAACAACAAACCAATTCTACCCTGGGGAATCAGCTACTTGAAAGCAATTTATGTATCTGATCTCATAAAAGAGATTGAAAACCCTCAGTTTCAAAAAGGTTCTCAAATTGTCTGGAGAAAAGCATATTTGGAAAAATATTCTAAATTATGGAATAAGAGTAAGTGTTTCTGTTTAAAAGAGAAATAAGTATCTCAAACAATTCACAGGGTGAACTCTCATATTTCTGTATATATTCATAATACACATACACACATGGCATTGTTTCAGAAGACCATGTGAACACGGAAAATGATAAGGATAAACTGTTTTTTTCCTGAATAAATGCATCTCTTTCAATCGGAAAGAGTAGTTCATCTTTACTTAAGAACAGCATCATCTGTCAGTTGGTCATCACTTACTAGCCCAGTATGTAAAGTACTAGCTAACATCACTTCAACTAAACATGCATTTCTTATTGGAAATTTCAATATTAATAAGCTCTTCTCCTAATTCTTTCTAGTATATTGGAGTCAGATAGTGATGTGAAAATTGGTCACACTACACTTGCTTATCTGATTAATAAAAGCTAATGTTTCAAACAAACACCAGATTAAGTACATCAAAATGTAATGCATTCTTTTGATTGATCAATTTTCCAGTATTAAGGGTGGATGTTAGCAAAGTTACAGATGGTTTAACTATCTACGAAGGGCTCTAGCGGAATGTGGAGACTGCTTATAAAATAGGGATTTACACATTTATTGCGCTGATGGGCGATCATAGGACTCTAGGAGGTAAGGAATGAATTCTGGCCTTGCTACTGATCTATTGCACATCTCCCTAGCTCAGCCAGGATCTGCAGTATTATTTGAACAGAACAAGCAGATAATTAAACATTCTGTTCTTACAGAATTGTCCCAATTTAGAGTCCTCCAGGATGCCTATTTGAGGTGTTTTTCTTTCTGAAAAGCATTGTCTTGGGGAAAAAAAAGAATATAGTCTGTCATAATCGCAGCCCAAAGAAATGTGAATCCTGGTCCCCTTACACTCCTCGGAGAAGTGATGATAAAAACAGGATATATTATACAAGGAAAAGATATCAAACTTCTGGCCAATGGGTATCTTCACTGTTCCCACCCCTCTTCCACCACCTCCTTCTATACTCAAACCAAGAATCAATCCATTTCCGGTTTCAGTACTTTTCTAAGCTTCCATGGATATCTTTCCCAAACTCACTGCAGATGCCAATATAAGCCCACTTCTGGTCCCTTAATTCCTGTGTTCCTTCTGTTTTTTTATGCCATGTTTCCACATTTCTCTACTTAGGTGCTGCTCGTGACTACTTTTTTTGTCTGTTTTGGAGTATCTTACCTTATTTTGAATTATCTCTTTCTATTAAACTGGGCAGGAGCCCCACACTGACCATTAGCATCTTTTATATGAAAAGGAAATAGGAAGAAAGTTATAATTAAGAGGCAAACTACAGTTCTAGGCAATAAGCACCTAGACAGTCTTACTCTGCTGAAATTTTAAGATGTTGGAAAGGCAGAGATTGATTCCCAAAGCCTGAAGCCGCTGGAATAATTTTCTGTCAAAATAAATAAACGATAAATAAAGTTGTAACAGTTATCAGATACCTTCATCAAGTATTCATCCCTGGAGAGTTGGTGGCACATTTCAATGCCTAGCATGTGCTCAATAAATGTTGATGGAATTGTTGAGCTATTTCTCTAATGCAATGGTTCCTTAGGAGAATGCTGAATGTCTTCTTGCCAGCGTCACTACCATCTCCTCTTTCTTCCACTTTTTTACAGCATTATATAGGTATAATTTCTCCCCTAATTTTACTGCTTCCTGATCTCAGAAGTTATCAGATTACTAAATTTTCATGGTTACAAAAATCCAAACCTTTGCAGTACTTATCAAAATGTCTGCTTAATGACCTACCTCAAATGATATATGTTAGGGACAGATTTGTGACATTCAATATAAACACCATAGATATTTAGGGGAAGAGGATATCAGTGAGGGAGACAGTTTTTAGAGGACGCTTCAAGAAAGAAGTAGCTCCATGCAATGAGTTTAACCAATTGTACAGCTTGAGGGAACAGTCCATACAAGACTGCCCTCACTTCGAACAAAAGCCATAAATAAGCCCATGGGTCCCCAGAACCACCTTCACTTCAAACTAGCTGGCTGTGAATTCAGGGATCCACAATCATCCTTGGGTTTGATAATTCACTAGAAGGACTCAAGGACTCATTAAAGGCTATTATATTAATGGTTTATTATAGAGAAAGAATGCAGAAAATCAGCCAAAGGAAGACTAGGGCAGAGTATGGGAGGGGTCCAAATGCATAGCTTCTAGACAGTCTTTCCCTGGGAGAAGATGCCAATCAGGAAAGCTCACTCGAGACTTTGGTGTCCAGAGTTTTTATTAGGGCTCAATCACATACTGCCTGTGTGGCTGCCTTTTAGTCTCTAACCCCTTATAAAGGTCAGGCCACCTTTAATCAGCAGTTCTTCCAGAGGTCAGAACAGATATAATGTGGCCTAAAAGCTCCTGACACGCATCGCATTGTTAGGCTGTCTGATGGTGGCCAAAGCCCCCAGGCTAACAAAGATACTCCTGTCAAGCAGGACATTCCAGGGGCCTAGATATCTCCTCCCAGGAGCGCAGGGCAAAGTCCAGACTTCTCTTTGGTTGAGTCCAGATTGCGTACTATACAGTCTGGAATGGAGTTTTAAAGGAAAGAGAAGATTAAGCTAGGTATAGAGGAGATAAGTCATTTCGGGCAAAAGGATAATCATAAGGAAAGGGTTGGAAGCATAAGTGAATGAATACCCAGGAATGCTAATGTGAGAAGCTGAGTCCAGCTAAAGCAGGAGATGCTTTTGGAAGCTGAGATCAATAAATTGGGCTAGAACAGAGGACAGATTCCGGATGGCCTTAAAAGTCAAGTAGAGCTCAGAAGTTATGCTTTGGAGCAAAAGAAATTGGGAATTTTAAGATTACTGAACTTGTGGGATGAGTAAAATGATGAAAATTCTATATAGAGAAATTCCAAAATATGCTCTTTATTTCTGGACACCACATTTTAAATAATGCTGACAATTGTAAAGTCCCGTAGGAGAGCAATCAAAATCACGAGGCCTAAAATTTATATCAGATCCAATTATGAGAACAATGTATGTCTAGCCAGTTTTTTAAAAATACAGCTTAAAGAGACAAACTAGCTTTCTTCAAAGACTTGATGGAATTTCTTATTTAAGGTTAGCAAAACTAGGATTCAAGGGAGAAAAATAGAGTCAAACACATATAGACTTAGTCATGTAAGAAACTTTTTTCTGTCAATTAAAACAATCTATAAATTAAATGAGAAATAATTTGAAGAATTGGATTTCCATCAATAAGTATTCAGGTAGTAGATGGCTATGCACCTACCTTTCCAACTTAATTTATAGAGATTTTTGCATTGGAGGGCAATGTCTCTTCCTATTTTAGAATTCTGTGGTTCTTTGAAGTACACTGGATGATTTAGACGAGGGAAGGCCTGGGTCCATAGACATCTGCTAGCAAATTACAGGCATATAGGTATAAAGTGATCCAATTGTGGAGCAGGGAGGTGGTAATGACCATAGAACAGAAGGATAAAAGAGACATTTCGAAAGGAAAATGAACAGAACTTGGTGAATGGCTAGATGGGGAGCACGAAGCTGACAAAAATAAAAAGAATACCCATCTTTTAAGCATGAGTGGCTAGGCTAACTGTGAAACTGGTAGCAGAAACAGTAATCACAATGGAGAATGTTTTTGGAGAAAAGATGGTGAATTCTTTCTTAAACATGGTGAGTTTGAAATGAGGAGAGAAGCCCAGTCGGCAGTAAGCAAGACAGAGCTTGCATTTAGATTCCAGTGAGAAGCCAGCTACATCTATTTTCATTGCTTAAAGATTTTTATTATGGCATTTATCACAGTATGTCTAATGTTAGGACTATTTAAGTGTCTGTCTCCAAAACCTGACTCTGAGATTCTTGAGAGCAGGGTCAAATTTTTATGCATCCTTTTATTTTCCAAACTAATTTTATGTCTTCCACATTTCCAGTAAATATATTTGTATTCAATTACTTGGAGATGAAAATCTGAGGGAAATCCATAAATATAAAAACTCTAAGTGAACATAGAGGAAAAAATAGCAAGAGGGTATTGACTGCTTGGAGAAGGGAGGGGAAAATGTCTGAACTAGGAGCCAGGTGGTCATTGTTGGAGATGTAAGAGAAAGATCAGGATTGTGCATTGTTATGGAGACTTGCAGGTGAGAATTTCAGGATCACAGGTCTGGCTCACTGTGAGATCTTGATAATGAGGATGGAGAAAAGGCCTTTATGTTTTTTCAGTAGAGGTTTAATTGATAACTTTCAAGAGTCACTGACACTATCATGAATGTTTAGATCTTCTCAGTAGAAGGAAAATTTATCCTTTGTCCAAGAGACACTTACAGAGGTAGACAGGCTCTCTGCCTGGGAGTGATGTTCTCTTCCATGTTGTCTGTCCCTTCCTCCCTCATCTGAAACTCTCCCTTGCATCTTAGTTTGTATTTTCTCCTTGCCCAATTGAATGGGCCTTCAAAAGACAGGTTTCTCTCTCCTAGAATGCTGATAGAAGGAAAAACCAATAAGCACATTCTTCTGTTTTGTTTTATATTTTCTACTTTTGATGACTGTCTTATTTTTCCATTTTAAAAATATAGCCCTTTGGGAATGAGAGTGTCTGCCAGTGTGGTGCCTATAGGCTAGAAATGTGGCGGGCCAGCCTTTGCCATGACAGGGTGGAATGACATTCACACTAGGATGGAGGGTGAGAAAAAGCACTCCTGTCAGTTCGTGTTTTCACTTCATGAAAAAAGGGTCAAAACCTGAGGTGGTCACTAGAGGTTCTAAAATGTGGATTTTCCTGCCTTTTTCCTCATTGTACCACTTACAATATATCCATTATTTCCTTGTAGTCACCCTCCATTTTTATCATCCTTAGTTGAAGTAAATATGGATTCCTTAATGTTTCCTCAAGTCTTTAAGTCCCAGATCATGTAAACCTGCTTGCATTCATTATTTGTTTAATAAATACTATCTGAACACTCACTATGGGCCAGTCCTTGTGCTAAGAGCTTCTGTGAAATACTTGCTTTATGCATCAATTAAATGCTTTGGGCTGCACGTAACAGAAAATCCGGAGGAAAAATTGCTTAAGCAATAAGGAAAGGTTATGTTTCCACATAAGAAGAAAGCAGGTCCAGAGTTAGTGAATTCAGTGACTCAGGGAGTCAACTCTTTCCATTAATTCACGTCTGTGTTCTGCCTGCAGCCCTTAAAATCACAAGGTCGCCGCTGCGGTTCCAGGATTTCCACGCAGACACATCAATGTCCAAAGGAAGAAAAGGAGCCATTTCTTCTGTGTTTCTTTTCATCAGTGAGGAAACATTCCCCAGAATCCTTCAGCAGTATTCCTTTTATATGTCATTGCTAAGATGTGACTCAGTCATTGCCAAGACTGAGTCACATGTCCCTTCTTGAAGCAATCACATGTTAGGGGAGTGGCATTACCTAGACTGGTTTAGATCACTGGGAATTTACCCCTGAGTCACTGGGCTCTGCCAGCAAGGAAGAATATGTCTGCTCCGTTATAGATCCATAAATGTTGTGTTAGAAGACAAAACAGATCAATGAAAAGTTGGAGAAACAATGCTCATTTAGGTCACGCTGTATGTCTTACATACTTTTTGAAGAATGTCATTGGCCATGCACATTGTATCCTATTATCATAAGAACTATTTGGATAAGAATAATGCAATTTCATATTGAGTGAAGTGAGTAACAAATGCATATTAGCTATAAATTTGTATTTCAAAATCGTCACCTTTGGCTGGATTTCATATGATCTTGGTTTAAACCAAAAGAATATAGTCCTACAAAAGAATAACTTAGAAAATAATACTTTCTTATTTAACAACAAGAAATTTGTAAGTGTCTGCTATAGGCATTGAATTGACAGTCCCAAGATTATTTTGTAATGTAAAGAATAATATATAGCATGCATCTATTCAAACTATGAGTCATCCATTTAAATTGTAAGTGGGTTATATGGATTAGTACCTAAGTGATAATGTGATTCAATTTAACTCATGGATTAAACATAAGATTATTGCTTTATTTGGGGGGGGAGGAGCTATTTTTTCTCTTTCAGCAAGTGCAGTCATTTCAGTTTTATCCTGTTTTAGTTCCAAGATGTGATGAATTGAAAGCAATGTAGCAAATCCTCCTCCTTTACAACTGTATGGGCTTTTGTTTTCTGCCCTTCCTATTTCAAAGTAACTCAGATTGGTTTGAATGGAAGCTTCCTGGGTATGCCCCAGGGAAATAAGACCAGTTAGACAAATTTGGGCTTAGTGAGACAGCTCTGTTTAAGCAGAAAAACAGCTTTTACTGGGGTTTTGCAGTCTGAAAGACCTGCTTTAAATCATGGCTTTACTACTTACTAGCTATGTGACCTTGGATTAGTAACACAACCTTTCTGTGGCTGAGTTTCATCTTTTATGGAGTAGAAAAATTAATACTCTATCAATTAGAGTTCTTTATAGGAAACAACAGAAACCAACTATGGAGTGTTGAAATAAAAAGTAATGTTTTGGAAAGATATCTTAGAAACTAATATCAAGAGACTGGGCATGCAGGCCTGAGAATGGACCAGGAACAAGGAAATGCTTGGGAGCCAAGAATCAGAAAACTGGAAACTCAGCGTGAAAGTGTCTGGGCTGGACGCCACTGCTACTGCCTTGGTCTCTTTAATGAATAACCTCCAATCTGCAGGGAAGATTTCTAATTTCAGGAGAGACATCCCAGTCCACTGAATTTAGGTCATTGTTCCTGTTTCCTATGTGTACTGAGACAGACAACGGAAATATTTGCCTCCTTTGGCTTATACTGTAGAACTTGTTTATCTTTATTATTTATTTATTTATCTTTTTTTGGTAAGGAAGATTGTCTCTGAGCTAACATCTGTTGCCAATCTTCCTCTTTTTACTTGAGGAAGATTGTCCCTGAGCTAACATCCTTGCCAATCTTCCTCTGCTTTATATGTAGTATGACACCACAGCATGGCTTGATGAGCAGTGTGTAGATCAACACCCAGGATCCAAATGGCAAACCCCAGGCTACTGAAGCAGAGTGCTCGAACTTAACCACTGTGCCACTGGTCTAGCCCCATAGAACATGTTTATCTTTAATACTTCCACATACAATGGGAAAGAAGTAATTCTCAAATATGAAAACCATGGGCTACATTCTTGTGCATAGATTATCTCATTTAATCTTCACAAGAACTCTGCAAGATATTTGAATCTCAGGAAACAGACTCAAAAAGTTTAAATAATTGTTCCAAAGTCACACCAATAATAAGTAAAATGGCAGAACCAGTTTTCAAGTCTAGATCCATTTGTTTCCAAATTTTACCATCTTTTACTTATACCACACCATCTTTGTGGGGAGAACAAACACTCTCATTTTATTGGACCTTGGGTGATGTAATCTTTCTGATTGCATTAGTGTTGCAGGCAACAGACACTCAAAGATAGGAATCTAGGAGAGCTTATCTGAATAACTGAGTTTAAAGTCAGAGGAAATCTGTTCATAATCGAACAAGGGATGCAAGTAGTTCATGATACACAGTGGCAAAGATATTTGGTTAATTTAACCAAAAATTGGATGAAGAATCTGCTTCTGTGAGTTGTTGAATGACAATATAGGTAGAAAGTTATGGCACTGTTTGGGAAGAGCGGACTCTGAGGAATGGAATGGTAACTTGGAGAAGATTTAAAAACATTTAGTACCACAAACGCTAATTTCAGGACCTCAAACTTGAATCAATGACAGTTCAGTTGCAAAAATCGCTTTTCTAGACCCACAAGCAGAAAGTGACTTTTTACAGGAGGTTAAGGCTGACAAAATTTTTTGACAGGGCTGCAATAAGACGCTCTAGGCTGACCTCTGGGATGGCTCCCAGAACAACACTGTGTACCTTAGCACCAAGGAATCTGCTGCATTCGCCAACGTCAGGAAGCTGGAGAATTCAGGAAGTCTGTCCCAAAACTATTGCCTCTGACAAACCCTGACTTCATTAGAATCTTGAGATCAGCAGGGAGCAGCCTGGCACTGTGAACTCCAGAGCCACACCGTTCCTACAAGTTTCACAGGAGCGAAAGGGACCCCACACCCCTGCTTCCCCATCTGTTAAACTACGTTTTGAACATTTGAATTTGTCTTGAGCATATACATCTGATTTTTGGAATATAAATCACATCTAGAAACCTTACTCCAAGGGAGTCAGAGAATGTCATTTTTAGCTTTCCAGCTTCTGCAGTGCAAGAAGACACATAAGAAGGATGTTGGAAAAAATGCTATTTAAGCTAACCTGTTCTATCTACCACATCATTAACGTGTTTCGGAAAATATGTGTTTCAAATAGAAAGACTATAGGATTGGTTGCTGCAAATTTATTACATTGTAAAGAAAATTAATAAGGAAATATGACTTCTTAAATTTCAAGGAAAAGCACATTTGCTTACAAAAGGAAGCTTTTGCTCATTTTTGACAAAATGTTGTGCTTTTTTTTTAATGCATGCTAGGGTATATAGACAGCGTAACAAACTACTTATACCATAAGCAAAGTTTCTGAGCAAAACTTTGTCATTCATAAATCAGTATTATTTACTCCTCAGCTAGCTCATTATTTTCATTTTGAACCATCTCGGGTAGCTTTCATATTAGTCTCTTTGGCTAATGTTACAAAAATGGGGGCAAATAGTGTGGAACAGAGTGTGCAAACTCAAAGGGCTTTGAAAGATCTGGATTATGAGAAAATAAGCGACTCATGGAATTTAGAATAACAATGTGTAAAAGGCATGAAACTCTAGGACCAAAATAATCAGAGGGCCTATGACTTAAAAGGGTTCAGAGAACAAAGTACACATCAGGAGAGCCTCTTGAGTAGTTACAGAGATTTTACTGAAATCATCTGCCTGGGAGACAGCAGTGAGGAAAAGAGGAAACAAAGTATTCCCTCAGTAGATGGAGAGGAGTGCGAATCTTCAGATGTTATTGCTGCATTAGATAAAGCATTAGTATTAAGACTATTTCATCGAGAACATTCTGATTCTGCTCTGCTGGGTTCTCGCAATGATTACTAGAGATTACTTCCTGAAAATGTGGTGTGGTCTCATAAAGCAGAGACTGCATGATTTTAGGATAGATCTATTTTCATTTCAAACAACTTCACAGATGCAAAAAACTTCTAGGTATTCTTTTTGTTCCTTAGTTTTTCTGTCTCTATATGAAGAAAAAGTGGTCAAGACCCTTCCAACTGAGAAAAAATAACTGAAGATGATAGAGACTCTATGATTTTACATAAGTAAAGAAGCAATAGCATTGTTAATTATAATTTAAAGTATTGTTGCTATTGTTATTAACGGCATTTATTGACTTGTTAGGTTGCTAGGAACTGCGCTAAATGCTTTACATAAATTAGCATACATGTTTCTTTTTTCTGTGGCTCTTCCTTGGTTTGCATTTAGGGAAAAAAAAGACACTGAAATGTCTCAGTGGGACTCATATAACATACCCTCAGAAAAATATTCCATTAAAAACTAACTTTCTCCCAGCAGAAGCTGAACTAGCAGTAGAAGGGTTCCAGAGACTAACAGGGCAAGACCTGCTTTGTGCCTCGGAGGTTATGTTTCAGTCTGAAAGGCACCTTGGTTGAGGATATGCTAAAGATAATTGGAGCATCAGGTGGGTTATTAGGAAAAAATAATAACCTATCCCAATCTTTTCATAGTCTTTTCAAGCCTAAAGAGGTACGTTGAATTTTGCCTTCTTTTCTTCTACCATGAAAATAATATGGTAAAGGATATGGCCAAAAGGGAGGAGGATAAGAGATGGAGAGAATTTGCCTTTTCTCCTTTCTCCATCTCCTCCTACACGTACCTCCTGCTCTGCCTTTTCTCCTTTCTCCACTCCATCTACTCCCCTCATTATCTACTAACTAAACAAAGACTAAAATTCTCAAGGTCAGAATCCCAACCGTCATCTCACTGAAATAACTTCAATCTTGGGGATGGTTATTTAATTAGTAAATTTTGTGTCTGCTGTTAGAAAACACTGTGTAGAATATTTCCATTAGCCAAAAATATCCTAGCTGAGTTACCCCCTCCAAATATTCAAAGTTCATTATGATCTATTAGATTTCTCATGGAGGTTGGAGATAGAATTTCATATAAGGAGAATTTGGATCAAAACAGTGTAGTATCATGACAGGCATTCTTAGTGAGTTAGGAGAAGTATTTCTTGACTCTGTGTTTGCTAGCTGTATGATTTTGGGAGCATCCATCATCCTCTCTGGGCCTCAGTTTCTCCATCTCTGTAAAAAGAAAATTGGACTGAAGACTTCAATTTGTATGATCCTATGCTGATCTTGTTGGCTATGAAAAGATAGGAGATTATTAATACTGTTGGATAGAAGCTGATAATTTTAAAAGGAAAAGCAACATTGAGAATTCAGCAATAAATTGTTGTCCTAGAACATTTGAGTTGCACACACTTTCTGGTAATATCCAATATATTAAAGGCCATTTGTAAGGTTTCCATATTTTGATTTATTTTAGTCTGGGATTGCTTTCTGAAGGGATAATCTCATTTATGATATTGCCTTTTTAAGATGTAGCAGCATTATACAGAAAGATAAATTTGTACTGCCTGCTAAATGCAAATGATTGCTATTTTGAAGAAATAATTTCAAAGCTTTATTTTACACAAATGTGTATGAAAATTCTTATATATTTAAGGGTTACAGGCAGTAGCAATAAATAAAATTAGTTGACCCTGGGGATGAAAAATATAACATTATGTGAAGGGGAATAGTATCCCAATTGTACCAGAGGGTCACATCTAGCTGGTATTTTATCCATGTGCCCAAATTGAGTCTCTTTAAAAATGTTCAAATTGCCATGAAAATTGGTGTACATAAAACTTATTTGAAAAGCTGAAATGGAATGGAAGGCTGATATCAGCAAAGCTAGTTCTCAGTCAAGGCTCAAAGTCCATAGTCATGCTAAGGAGAATATGGTAATAGTTGATCATTTTACCTAAAAAAAACCCATATGATTTTCAAGTTTCTACTTCACAAGAGCACACCGGTTATTTTCCAGAGTATAGAAAATGGCCCACACATTTTTGCTCTTTGGTCCTAAGGAATAGAATTGTAGGTGAAGGAAATTCTTAGTGAAAGTACCATTTTAAAAACCTTTTTAGATACCAATATTGTAGAAATTACTGTTAAATGCTAGGCACTTTCATTTATCTTATATGTTTTAAGCCAAAAGAAAGTCTTAGCTATTCAGAATCCACTACTGAGAGCTGCCTTTGAACAGAGATGGAACATACTTGTCATCATGCTGCCATGCCACCTCTCACGTTATCAGAGTCTTTCCCTCTGACCCCAAATGTGGCCTTAGACTCTCTCATCACAGCACACTTGGCAGCCACTACCAATGGAAAAGAGGTGGCACTGAAGATAAAACCTATGGGCCATGCCCACCTTAAAGGTGTGATATATTTCTACATATATGTCTACATATATATAAAAGCACACACACAATTGCCTCATTGGAATCCAATCATATCTGGAGGTTATGATATAATGCTGATACCATCATCTCTCACGGATTATTGCAAAACTTCCTAAATGGGCCCCCTGCTACTGTTCTTGCCCCCCTACAGTCTAATCCCAACTTTTCAAACATGAATCACGTCATCCTATTCCTTTCCTCAAAACTCACCATACGTTCCCCTTTCACTTGGAGTAGAAGCCCAAGACCTTGTAACAGTCTATATAACCCTACATGATCTGGTACGTTGCCATTACTCTGACTTCGTGTCCTAACTCTCTCTCCTTTGGCCAGTCTGTTTCAATCAGACTGACCTCTGGGCTAGTCCCAGAACATGTCATGCCAGATGGACTCTATCTGCCTTTATACTGACTGTTCTCTACCTAGAACACTCTTTCAGATATCCACATGGCCTCTGATTGACTTCTTCAAGTCTTTGCTCAGATGTCCCCTCATGATGTGCCCTGCACTGACCACCCATTTATAATGACACCTCATGCCACCATTCTCAGTTTTCGTTCCCTGATTAATTTATATCTTTATCTCATGTATATTAAATAATTTTTGTATTGGGGCTGGCCCCGTGGCCGAGTGGTTAAGTTCGCGCGCTCCGCTGCAGGCGGCCCAGTGTTTCGTCAGTTCGAATCCTGGGCGCGGACATGGCACTGCTCATTGGACCACGCTGAGGCAGCGTCCCACATGCCACAACTAGAAAAACCCACAACGAAGAATACACAACTATGTACCGGGGGGCTTTGGGGAGAAAAAAGGAAAAAATAAAAATCTTAAAAAAAAAATAAAATAAAATAAAATAATTTTTGTATTTTTGTATTATCTTTTCCCTCCTCAGCTAGACTGTAAATTTCATCAGTGCAGTGCTTTGTTCACGACTTTCTCTCCAGCACCCGGTGCAGATGGTATACTGTTAGCTGTCAATTATTTGTTGAATGCCTGCGTGACTCAGTGAGTTAATAATAGGTATGCCCACAAGGACTCAGGGCAGTACAGATGTGAAGCAGGTATTGAGATAATCGTAATAAACACAACTTCTGTTTGCCGTGTCTACTTTGGCAACTTGTTATTTGTGGCTTAAAAATGATAGATATTAAAACATTTTTATTTTCTAACCGGTAGCCTCAAAATCCTCTAATGGCACAAATTCCTATGGAAATCTAAATAAATGAGAATTAAAAACGGAAGGCAGAACATAAAAATATCTTAGTCATATCATTTGGTACAGGAGTTTGTTTAAAATAGTGATGGCTTTCTTGACAAGTATAATCATTTTTTAATCAGAAGAGATTTTGTAAATTAGGAAAATCTATTTCTTTACTGTTGCCCACCGCCTAGCAGTTTGTTCTATTTTGTTTAGAAAGATGAGCTGTGGCAGGTGTTTTTCTCCTCCCATGTTAAAAAAAAATTCTATATATGCAAGATGTTTCTCCGCGACTCAGCCCAAAATAACTTTTTGCTACTGTTTCCAAAACTAGTTATATAATATTAATGTGTTTCTGTTTTGGCAACAATGAAGAGAAACAGCTATTTGTGGTGTGGGTTTCTTTTCCATCTTTTGGCTATTTAGTGTATAGAGGTGTCAGTATGAAGAGTTAATGGCGCTTTAAAAAATAAGCAGGGGTTTAATCTTCATTGCTCCGGATTCAGTGTTTCATCACTATCAAAGACCTAGCGCTGGGAATGAAACAGTACATTAGTCATGAGGCTCAATGGTTTACAATTCGCCACAGAAATTGGGCTTCTGGTCTTTAAGATTAGGCTAGTGTCCAGAAAATAAAATACGGAGAGAGCAGGAAAATAAAGCTAAGAGAAAAACAGGAGAGGAACAAAAGGCAAATTCAGAAAAGTTAAATCAAGGGCATGAATATAACTTTTGCCTACAAAGTGGCTAAAGAGCTTTTCTGCACCAAATAAGTATACTTAAAAGAAAAGAAAAATGGGGAGAGGAAGATCAAGAAAATCTAAGATTCTATATCAGCTCTTACCAATAAAGTTTACAGTGTTTTTTTTTTTTCAAATAAAGAACGTACAGTGAATAATTGCAATAGTTACTAAAGTCTTCATTGGTAGAAATATCTCAAGGCTGTTCATATAAAAATATGTTCCAAGGAACACCAATCAACTCAGAAGTTTTGTTTTATTTTGATATTTAATAGATACAGTTCATTTTTACCATTTTTGCCATTTGGGAAAGGGAAACACGAGGAAGTAACGTGGCTCACCTACATATACACAATATATGTGGACCAAACCAAGAAAAGAGTTGCAGTTAGCCAAATGATTTAGTTCTCAAAAAGTCATTGCCTGAAGAAGGATGATTATAGTAAGAGAAAGGATTACAGTTCACAAACGTATTTGTCTATAGAAGCTGAATTTATCAGCTATTTTTTCTGATTGCCAGTGGGTGAGCACTGAGCGCTCGCTGTGCTGGCTCGGAGGGGACTCCTGGAGGAAGCGACGCCAGAAGGTATGGGAAGGCCTACAATTGCACTTTGTGAAGTGCTTTTCCCACTGACAGCCGTGTGACCTGAAGCAAGTGCTACATCCATTTCCTTACCTGGTAAAGGCTTAATAATGATGCCTAGCTCATGGAGTTCTGAAATGAAATTTATTACATGAAATAAGCATGCAAAACAGTGATATTGATGCTTATCTTTTAATGAGCATTTGTTATTGTTATTATATAAAATAAAGGAATTAGAGTTTAACAGAACAAGCCTAAGATTTGGAAGTGAAAAGAGCAAAGCAGACTCAGACTCCAATCTTTATTAGTCAGATGAATTTTAGGTAAGTTATTTGACCTCTCTGAAGCCCTGTGTCATTAATTCTAAACTAGGAATAAATATCTCTACCTTTTAGGGTTCTTTGAAAGAATTCGAGATTAGGAAGGTAGGATGCTCGGCGGAGTTCCTGGTGTGGCCAGGATTCAGAAGTTATTATCTAAAATATCTCTTCTTGTTTTTCTGTAGGGCACAGTTCTACTTGCTGCCAGTTGGCTCTGAGGCAACAGTGTTGAGGGTATAAGCAAGGAGTCTGATGGTAGACACCGTGTATTTTAATGCTGGTGCTACAATTTCATTCATTCATTCAGCACATCTGCATTGCCTACCCACTGTGTGCCATCACTCTTCCAGCCTGCGGTGCAGCAGGAAACAGATTCATGCCCTCAGGCAGCAACCCTTCTAGCAGGGGAGACACACAGTCAACACAATGAGTGAATTAGACAGTCTATTGGAAGGTGATAAATGCTATCTAAGAAAGAAGGAGAAAGAGAAGGAGGGAGAGAGAGAGAAGGAGAGAGAGACAGAGAGAAGGGAAAAAGGGCAATGGATAGAACAAAGTAAAGGGTGCGGGGCTTTGCAATTTACTTACTAGTTACTTTTTATACTAAAACCTTAAGCAGTTACTTAACCCCTCTGGCCTCAATTTCTTCATCTGTAAAATGTGGGAAATAATATGCCAATAATAGGATTGCTCTGATGCTTAAATTATTCCCTGTAAAGAACTTACCACAATGCCTGTCACATAGTAAACACTCAGTAGGCGTTGGCTATTATTATTATCGTTATTACTATTAATAGGAGTCAGGAAATATGGCCACTGCAATTAGCTGGGTTGACTGACATATAGTCTATCAGCTTCATTGTTTTCAGACCATTCTAATTATCCAATTTTCACTGCTTCAAAAGCCTGAAAATGTTAAGTGAGCCGTCCTTGAAAATTTCATAACTAAGTAAAATTTAGACAAACAATTGTAAAAGAAGTCCAGATTTTCAAAGCATGCAAAACAATTGTGTAGTTGTAATTTATTTATATGCCAGGAATCACAGAGCTTCTGGGAAACTTTAATAAGCAACACCACAACTGTAGGTAACAAAATCAATGACAGTATTAATTGCATATTGGCAGGGAAAAACGATTCCCTACCAATCCGAGTCTCTGACTTTCTCATGAATGAGAATACAAATAGTCCAAAGTATATCTCCTACCTCCATATAAAGGTTTTAAGCAATAGATATTTAAACCATAACTCAAGTGGACTGGGATTGGTGTGAAAATAGTTTCCCAGAAGCAAAATTTCTTCCCTTTTAAGTGTGTATTTACTTTAATTGCCTATCACAGTGTAGGATTGGGTGTCAGAAGGACCTAATAAAAATGAATAAATAACACCTGGATTCTTTTTAAATATTTAGCCTGTCTGCAAGAGCAAACAAGCAAGTGAGGCACACTTTTATAATGACTTTTTTCTACTGATTGATTCTACTGAATAGTGAATTTATCTGGATTACATCCAACCAGCTAAAATGGGATGCTGGTTTTCTGATTGGTTTTTCCAGCCCATGTCAGGGTATTGCTGTAGTGCATAAGTGAGTCAGAGAGATGCAGCAGGTGAAGAGAGGAGCAAGCGGGAACAAGACAGTGGCAAGCTAATCCAAGCCAACTAAAGAATCACAGTGAAAATCATTACAGCAGATTCCACTGACCCGGCACAGCTAATCCATTTAACCCTAGGATAAGTGGTTAAGATTTGGAAACTCATAAAGCTGGGTCAGGTTCCTCTATCTATATTTTTATAATAGTAGAGTGAAATGATCATTTCTACCTAGTTCATAGGGAAAAACATTTTGCTAATAAACTTTTATACTTGGATTACGCATTTTGTATGTTTTGAGAAGCAGTTTGTAGAACTGTATTGTCTATATTTTAAAATGTCAGATAAAAACTTAAAATGGCTTAATAAAAGGAATATATTGGTTCATGTAACTGAAAAGGTAAGAGGGACTGGCTTCAGGTAAGGTTTGATCTATAGTGGTTATCATTTTGCAACATACAAGTATGTCAGATCAACATGCACACCTTAAACTTACACAGTGTTATATGTCAATTATATCTCAATAGAGCTGGAAAAAAATAAGAATGTAGGCTTCAGGTAATGTTTAATCTAGCTGCTCATAGAGTGTCACTGAGAAATTATTTTTCCCCTTTGTCTATTTATCATCCATATCAGCTTCATCCTCCCCTAACACCCAATAATTCTAAGTCTCTGTCTATAGTTGTAAAATGATACACAAGTTACAGACCTCTCATTCTCACATAACACCATCCAGGTGAGTAAAAAAGTGACTTATTCTGGTTGCTCCTACTTATATTGAAACTTGCTTTCACTCTGTGGCCCAAATTGCTTCATTAACTGTTTGCTATGTCCAGGAGAATAGGATATGCTGATGTGTTAAGTGGGGGATTAATCCTACCCAACCTGAGACTAGAACAAGAGTGCACTTTCCAAATACATATCAAGTCACTGTGGGCAAAGGAGAAAGAAATAAGCACTGGGAAGGCCATAAAAGAAATATCCTTTCAAAGGTTCAAAGTATTTACTACTAAAAATGTTTTACATGAGAGTAAGGTGTGTCACTGTATTCACAAGTAATCTTTGTAACTCTGAACTATTTCTCATGAGGCTGGAAAAGGGGGCCATGAGCCACATCATGAAATTCCTTAACTTCCATGCCAAGGAATTTGCCATTTTCTTCCCTTGCTATTGGAGATTTTGAAGGGTTTTAATCAGGGAGCTAACACGTTCAGCCTTTACCTTCCTTAGCACAGTCAGAGTATTTTTATAGCATACACATATGTGCACATGCACACACATCTTGAGTTTGCCACAGTGATTGTGTCTTTTAATAGCAAAAGAAATCAATAGTATGAGAGGGGGTCAGTTCCTAGAGAACAAAGTAGAGAGGCACAAAGGATAAAGGCATGCATTCATCTTGCGAGGAATCTGTGAAAAAACACTCCGATTCAACAGAGACAGTCCTCGGCTTATTTGAAATCTGATAAAATGATACCAAAAAAGCACAAGATCATTGTGACTTTTTTTTTTTTTATTTTCATGCCCTCGGGCTCCATACACGTTTTGATCTTTAACCTTGCATATCAAAATAAAACATTTCCCAGAGTGAAATATCACTGTCTGACTACTGGGGTCTCTCCTCAGTCTCTCTGTGAGATATCTAAGATCAAAATTCAAAATGTCTACTGAAAACAAGTATAACGAAGCACCATGCTCTACTGAGGGAACCGAATGCCTCAAGCGGAAGGGTCATGGAGTTTCAAGCAGGGGCTTCACCTTCTACTAACCCTGCTTCTCCTTGAAACCAGCCCCTGCTCATCCAGCATCAACTGCAGCTGACTAGGCTGTGGTAACTGGACACTTTCTCCTATACACTCAGTAGACAGGCTAAGTAGGTGAAAGAGGAAGTCCCAGCCAAGCGGGGAGGCGGCAGCCGGCCATGCTGCAGGCGTAAACAGTGCTGTTAGAAAGCAAGAAGCGTGGGCTCAGAGGAAGCAAGAGTCAGGAGATGCTAACTCGCCTACAGCCTACAGCGCCCCGCAGCCTCGAGGGAGACAATTAACGCCATGTCACCAAAAGCAAGCCTCAGCCTTTGACCAGTCCTTGTGAAAAGCAAAGCAGAGCTTTTCATACACGGTTGTCAGGAAACCTGCTGAATAAAAGCATCTGCCAAATTTTCTGCCCTAAAGATGGATTTCCAGTGAAAGTCATCAAAATTTGCTGTTAAAACACACACAAAAGCAGTCATTGGGATATCTACCAGTTACTTCGGATTATCAATAATAAGCAAGGCTGCCTGTTTGGGTTTTTTAACACTTTAAAACTGCACAGGTTAAGCAATTTTAAATAGAAGGAATGTTCATGGGTAGCCTTGATTAGAACTAAAATTGATTCACAATATTCTTCTACATGTATGTATCAAGCTGATACTCACCAATACTTGCTCATTATTGATAAGCCATAGTGAAGGAAATAAACTTATAATTGCATGTAAGAGCATGCTTTAAGTGTGTTTATTTTACCTAGTATTAGTTTAGTGGGTTCCCAAAACTACTGTCAGCCTTAATAATATGCTAGAAGAACTCACAAAACTCACTGAAAAACTGTTGTATTACTATTCATTACAGCTAAAGGATACACGTTAAAATCAGCCTAGAGTGAAACATAGGGGAGAGTCCAGGAAAAGTTCCAAACATGGCGCTTCCATTGTCCTCTCCCCAGGGAGGCAAGACCGAGTTACTTTCTTAGTATTGATATGTGACATGCACTGAGTGTTGCCAACTAGGGAAGCTCACAGGAACCTTGCTGTCCAAAGCCTTTAATGGGGCTCCATCAGGTAGACACAATTGACCACCCACATGGTGGTTCTCAGTTTCCAGTCCTTCCACAGATAGAGCTGGTATCCTGTGGCCCAAGCCCCCGTCCTAAATCACATATCAATGTGGCTCAAAGCCTCTAACCTCAGTGTTACCATCTGGCTGGCCCAAGACCCCCAGGTAAACAAAGACCCTCCCATCAAGCATGGCATTCCAGGGGCTTAGAGGTTACTGCCCCAGAAGCCAGCAGCAAAGGACAGACCTCTCTTTGGGTGAGATTAAATTCCTTACTACACACCTGACAAACTATGAGTGGCCACATACTGTTTTTTTAAACTTTATTTTATTTTGCCTTGTGTTGTCAAAAATGACAACTGAATGGTAAAAAAGACAGATGTGAGTCAAGAATTGACTCCACAATCTATTAAAGACCAGTGTGGTCTTCCCTTTTTTGTCATTCCTGTCTTCCAATTATAAACCAATCAAGTAACTCATATTTTCTCTAGATAGATCAGGTTGCTATGAGGAAAAATTTATAAGAGATTATATAAAACATGATGCATATCAAGGGTGTTTAAGTATTCTTTAAAGAAAAATGTAGAGAGGACTGAAGAAAATGGAAAAACCATTTCACTACCACCTCCAGGCAGAACTCTCAAAGGAGAAATCAAGTTTCATAAACACCAAAGGCCTATTACAAGGAGCTGATTCTAAATGAGATCTTAGAAATTAAAGCCTAAATACTTGAACGAGTGAACATGAATGAAATAAAGAATAATTGAAGCTATTATAGTCCTTAGAGAAAAGCAGTGTGAGAATAAAATGTAACACTAAATTACAAATTGAATAAAGTTTTTATCAAAGAAGAAGGCAGGGATTTAAATGGTTTATTGAGCTTTGTGATAACACTTTTTATTTTAAATTTTAAGCCAGGATTTACTTCCCTAACCCAATTAAGAATGATAATTTTTTTTTGAAAAAGGTGTTGTTAGGAGCGTTCTATTCCTGCTTGAAAAATAAATGTGAAATCTCGTATGCTACTTCTAAAGTTTTTAAACGAACTTGTACTCAGACATGCCAGAGTTATGCTATAGATTTTGTTGTCATTGTTTTAACTTCTATAATTTTGAGCAATAGAGTACATGGCAAAATATCATTCAGAACATTTATTACATACCAAGAAAAAATTGCACAAAGTTATATGTTGTTAGCATACAAGTATATCAAGTATATTCCTCTCTTCTCACAAAAGTCTCAGATTAATATAACCAATTCTCTGTATTTTCTTTTTATTTGTAAAAAGTTTGTTTGACAACACAAACAGCATATTTTTAAAATTTCCTTTTAATTTCCTTTTTATTAATTTTTATTAATTTCCTTTTAATTTAATTTTGACGAAGAGCCTATCCCTCAATGGGTTCTAAATCACATTTATGAAATACTTAGTAGTCATCTTTAAGAAGTAACATACTTTCCTTTTTTTTAAATCACAAATTATTCAATTATCCAGAAAAGTACAGCGATTTTATGAAATCCACATACACACCAATCAGGCTTAACAAAAGCTAATGTTTACTGTTATTTTCGTCAGATCTCTCTTCTTTTGTGATAGAGTTGAAGTCTCCTTTGACCTAGTCTCCTGTTCTCCTCCCATCCTGAGTTTTGGATGTGTCTTTGCCAACCTTGTTTATAGGCATCTATAAACAATTTCTATTTGGGGGTATTGTGTTTTTAAGTTTTACATATTCTTTTTTCTCCTTACCTGACCTCTGTTTCTCATTCACATTTTTTTCTATGTTGATTTGGAAGTTATGTGCTTATGTTTCATATTTCCATTATTTTAGTGGTATCTCTTAAATTTTAACTTGCAGAGTTTAACTACAAATTTTTCCAATTTGTTTAAATTTATTCAGTAATCTCTTCCCAAGCAAGACAAAAAGCAGTATGGTTTACTTGTTCACTGAACAGCTTCCTCTCTCATCCCCCGCCACACGCAGTCTTCCTTCTACTCTTTTGAATTTTTATTTTGCTGTTTAACCATACAAACACATACACACACACACACACACACACACTGGTTTCGTTGTTTTCTTTCTTTCTTCAACAGTTAATTAACTTACCGAAATAAACCACTTTCTGTGTTCATCATTGTTCCTTTTGTATCGTTCTTCCCTCTAGGTTAACCTTTCCTTTCATTAAGCACATTTTTCAGTTCTTTCTGTGCAAGTCTGAGCAGCAAGGTTTCTTACCCTAGGTATGCTTGAAACTTTGTTCAGAATTTTTGAATGATAGCTGTGTTAACCCAAAGGGTTGAATTGGCAATTGCACATTATAGATCTTACTCAGTCTCAAAGTTTATCAGAGTCGAAGGATATGGGTAGGTAGTCAGCTCAGGCAGAACATTTCTTTCCTTCAGGAAATCAAAACCAATATGTGCATCTTCCAAAAATGCTCCTTTCTCTACTTTAGGATGTGTTTTCGTTTCAGATAAACAGTATAGTGTTGAGCAATATATGTTGAATTGTTCACAAAAGAAGCCATTAGGGATTTGGAGCTCTTTGGTTTTATACTGTGATAATTACAGAGATAGGGGAATGTTTAGATGACTACCCCCCATTCTCCAGCAAGCCATGCCCCATAAAGCCATAAAGTACAGGTTCATTCACAATAAGCAATCTAGTTACTCCAAGTATATCCTACGAAAAACGTTTCTAGGTAAAGACTCCCTATCTGTAGCAAATACCACTGTCATACTGCAAAGAGGTATGTTCAAGGTCACTGGCATATTTATAAGAAGTAAGCTGAAGGTCATTCACTCCCCAGAGACTCCCCACCCACAAGCTCCCCAGTAAAAAATGAGTGACCTCGGGTTGCAGGCCTGCTGTCAACCCTTTTCCTCCCAATCGTTTTATAGGATATCTAATTCTGTGTTGAGAGATTTTTGGTTTTGATTTTGTTTTTTCCCTCAGTACTTTGAAGCTGTTGTTCATTATCTCCTGACATCTACTAGTTGCTAATGAGAAATTTGCTGTCAGTCTAATTGTTGTTCCTTTGTAGGTACTCTATTCTCTATTTCTGTTAGCTTTTAAGATTTCTCCTTATTATTGTCCTTTGCAGATTCATTGTAATGTCATAATGTGTCTGAGTATGTCTTTAATTTCATTTATCTTGACTGGTTTTCAATGAGCATTTTCAATCTTACTACTTATATATTTACTTAATTCTGGAAAAGTCTCAACTGTTTTCCTATCAAGTATTGCTTCCCTATTGTTCTTTGTTTTCTTCTTCAGAAATTCTTTTCAGACAATTCTTGGAGCCCTTCAATCTACCTTCTCTTTTTCTTATCTATGCAGATATTCATATACACACATTTTTAAATCACTTTATCACTCTGGCTCTGAATTTCTCTTATGATTCACTTTTTCTCTGTTCCATTTTCCCAAAGTAGAGTTTACCATATCTCTAGTCTTTTAATTCTTCACTTTTGGAATATTAATATATTTTTTCCATATTTATACTTTTTGTTTTATTTCTATCTGTTCTGGACTTATAATTTCTTCTTCTTTATTTATTTATTTTTTGAATGAATGCCTAAGTGATATCTGGGTCTGAATTCTCACTTGGAGCATGTAAATGTACTCTCTTTTCATGAATCAGAGTGAACCAAAAATAGCTTTTTTTCACCACCAACTCCCATACAGTCTAAGGCAAGGTTTCCAGTGTGCCATTCTTTCTAAACAAATGGAGACCACTCAACTAAAGATTAGTTGGCTTGGTTCTACTGCCCAGGAGGATAATGGAGCTGCAGACAAATTAAGTTGCTTCCAATTTTCAAGTCCCTAAAAGATCTTGGAGTACTAAGAAAGCATCAGTATGTCTTCACGAGGCACGCACCTCACTAGGCCAATTGAATCTCATCATTCACACCACAATCATCATCCTGGAGGGAGAAGAATCCAAATGTTCGTATATTGAGATTTTCCGAAGACTTTATTTAGGCAGACTTATCAACAAGCAGTGAGAGAAAGGTAAAGTGAAAGCTCAAGTTTGTAAAAATCTCTAAATTAGGGAAAAATAAGAGCCAGTCAGATGATTTTGTGGTAGATAAACTTCCATCATTCCTCAACGCCATTCCATTCTTTCACTCCCTCTCTCACTGCCAGTGCAGACTCAAGGATAAATCTTAAAGCAAAAAGAGTCAGAGGGTCCCTAGAGATCATCTAATCCCAATTGTTTATTTGTATTGTAAATTTCCAACAAATGTCCGTTCTAGTGTAAAATAACAGAAGGAGGATTTCGGTCTGAGGGAACAGCATATAATAGGAAGGGTTATGATGTCTGCAGAGAGTAGAAGTTTGCCCAGACCATCTGGAACATGGGGTAGGTAAAAGAGAACAGTAGGAGATAACGTTAGAAACATAGCTGGGTTCAGCTTCTGGAAGCTCTGGAATGCCAGGCTGAGAAGGAATGCTGGAACACTGTTCTGTTGGAATTGAAGAACCGTGGAATACTGGCTTCCCAAAGGGCACTAACAAACGTGTTGATAAGACAGGGCTGAATTTGCTGCTCATCTGGGTAACCGAGACGACTTCCTCAGGGGATTCAGCAGTGTCTCAGAGAGGGAAGACAAGGTCAGATTTTGCTGAGAACTTGATGTTTGGTTTGAGGTAGGTGTTTCAGTGCAGGACTTGGTTAGGATTGCGTAAGGATTTACAGTATAACACTCTATGATTGGTGGACACAGCAAGAAGAGGATTTTGAGCTGAGGTGTCCAAAAAGTCTTAGGGTGTAAACTATTGATGCTTTTTATTGAAGAGTTAAAAGTTTTCTCAGAAAGTCCCTATACAGAACAATAAATTTCATTTATTTATTGGGCAAGAATCTCCTTTGCTAATAAAGACAATGGGATAGCAATGTCACATTAATGTAACTAGTAAACTGTATGAGGATTGATACTTTCAGTGCTCAGAGCCGTTGGAGGTTGTTGAATGGAGACATAACTTTATGAGAGTTATATTTTACAAAGATTTTTCCAGCATTTGTAAATGGAATTAAAAGATATGTGAGAGACAGAAAACAGCATTATGGGAAATTTTTTTGCAATAGCCATTCGTAAATGTGCCTGAATATATGAAAGAAAACGAGGAGAGAGAAGAAAGGAAATCAAAGAAGAATAACAGTTGGGTAATGAGTAGTAATGGGATAAGGGAAGATTAAAGGATGTTAAGAAGAGAGAAAAATTCAAGATAATGCTAAATTTTAAATCTGAATAACTATGGGATTTCTAATTCTACTAACAGAAACAAACCTTTCTCACATCTTGTATGAGGATCGTCCCATTTGTTACACATTATTTGAGCACTGCCAATATCAGCCCAGTGCTTCTTAGCCCTGGCTGCAAATTAGAAAATAAAAATACCAATGTCTCTGACCTTACTCCAGAACACTTGAACTATATATATGGAAATAGGGTCTAGGCCTCAGAAGTTTTTAGAAGTTTGCCCATGATTTTGATACACTGCAAGTGTATAGACCCTGAAGAGGTCTGTTAACATCTAATGTTTGGTCTTTGACTTCAAGAGATGTAGACTTTACTTGGAGAAAGATATTTCAGAAAGATTCAATTCCCATTATTTTCACACAAGCTTGTGATATTGCCAAGACCTCCAGGACCTCCTGAGAGCAATAAGACTAAAAACACTTTACTTTTCAGTTTGAAAATAAATTTACGTATGAACATATTTTGCAGTTTTGGGTAACATATCTGCTCCTTGTTGAGTAATATTAACACAGTACGGTCACCACTGTATCAATGCAGAAAAGGACCAACTGCACTGTACTATGTACAGTGGGATGGACTTTAGCCTACTCATCTTGAGCAATCAAACATACGCATGCTAACTTTTTAATAATTTGTGGGCACTAAAATTAATCTATTTTAATACCTTCCTTTCTACCAGATACACACTTCTTTAGAGAAAGTTTTCATGATCTCTGCTCTTCCTCAATAACTTGTCAGTTGTCCCTTTTGCTCTGTCCCAGGCTAGCTCTGATCTTATTAACCATGCTGCAGACAAGGTCTCAGCTGGGTCTACGGTGATGTAAGTGCATCCTGTGAAAGGATTTTTTTTTTCTCCAGATAATTCTAATTCAGCCTATTACTTTTCGTTTGCAGCCCCATATTTTCCTGTAGATACTAAATTCAACTTGAGAATTTTCTCTTCTCAGAAAGTTTAATATCTGCTAATGAAAAAAGACCAGAAGTAAAGTGCTTATTAGAATTTAATTATAGAGCAAATTATGTTTTTTAATAGTTTACAATGCGCTCCTGCTTACTAAAAGTGGGGCACTCTGTTTTACAGATCTTAAACTTTATCCCTATGCAGCAACCAAATTATCTTAATGGGTGTCCAAGTGACAGATCAGATGAATGCCTTCCCCCTGAGTCATTTTCTGATAAAGACACATCGTTTAGTTGCAAGATGACAAACTATGTGTTCAAAGTGACAAATCATTTAATTAAAATTTACAAGCGGTTAAATACTGTTTGACCCAAATGGAGGCTGTTATCATGAATCAATTTCAGAGGAGGAACAGGCTTTTCCGAAAAATCAATCCCAAATAACTATAGCCCTTTGAACATATTGTACAATCTCTTTGCGGTGTTTTTGAACATCTCTACAGGTTAGTGGCAGTTTTTACCTGATTCAAAAAGAATTTCAATCTAGTTGAAAAGAATTTGAGTTTTACTTAGTGCTTAAACTCTTTTCAGTTTCATGAATATTTAATATCACGTTCCATGTTCAAGCAAAATGCTCTTCTATCTTAAGAGAAAATAGCTAAAATTTTGATGAGTTATGGTTTTTTATTGCACATACAGGCCAATGGAAATTGCAATCATCTTTCATGAAAAGGCTGGGTAGTTTTTATTGTTTGAGAATAAGGGTAGCCATTGCATTTACTTACTAATACAGTAAATGTAAAATTGCTTAAGTAACATGCTTATTATTTATGCTGCCAACCACATAATGTGAGGGTAGTTTCATAAAAAATATAAATTTGAGAAATTTCACATGCCAGCAGGCTGTAGATCTGTTTTATGGCTCTGACTTAGCAGGTGCCCTTCTATTTTGGTTGTGCCCTGTAATGAAGTACATATTTAAGCAGTATTGAAATGCAGATAAAAATATGATGCATAGAAGGCAAGTCAGTTCCTTTCTCCAGAGATGCTGTACTTTGCAAGCTCCGTCATTAGTAGTTAATGACTGGGGAATTCATTTCATCAATTCAACTCGGATTTTGGCTCATCTGTTCCAATGCCAAGGTTGACAAGGTCTTAGGAAATGTGTTTGCTCAATCTTGATAGTAAGACTTTTATCATTGATGGATTTGTCAGATGTGGAAGACTCATCTATGAATAAGAAAATTCGTTAACAGTCATGGTTAGACAAAGGCCGTAGCACCACTGTCTGAGGTAATATAATAAATAGAAATGATCAATGAAACATCAAAATGTTCATCTAAAGTATATATATGATTTCTTTCCTCCAAATCATTCAATTTGATAAGGCAAATAATATTGCTCAATATTTTCAGTTCTTAATTATTGAATTTGTATACATAGAATTTATATTGTTTTCTTGTATGTGGAACAAGAAACATAAGTTTTTCACCCTTAGGTATTTTAAGAGGAATGATAATTAAACATGCTGAAAAGCACAATATTTTCACAACGAGGTAATAACAATTTATTATTTACAATATGCTGTGTGACTCTCTTTAAAATATACGAAACCAATGAAGTTTGATTTATGAGGGCAATTATCAATGGTTACCACCAAATGCTTAGATTTAAATGTGCTATATGTTAAGTCAAGAGCTTGTTTACAATGCCAGATATCAATAGGACAGATAGCTATAATTTTGACAAACAATTTTTTTCAAACAGGAGAAAATTTTGTAAAAGGTTAAAGGTATAAAGTGTTTCATACTCTATTGAAATTAATGATTCAGCTAATGTTTATAATGCTGTTTACAGTATTCTGAAAAACACACAACCCCTAATTATCTATAGTAGTCATAAATAATTGTCAAAAATGCAAATGAGAAAAATTCTATCAAATTAAAATAATTAGTTCACTAGTTAAAATTTCCTCTCACGTTAAAAACCTTTTACTTTCTAAAACATGACAGTGAAAAATGAAGCAGTCCTTTAGCATACTGTTACTGAAACATTATTGAAATTTGACTCTGAATTACTAGCAGAAATGACAGATAACAAGTGGCAATGCACATTATATAGTTCTCTGGGCATTCATTTATTACCTTGTTTCCCATTTTTACACCATGACACCTACTTTAGCAAACTAAGCGACCTCAGGCATGCTTCTTTCATACCTTAAACACCAACACAGCCTCAGGATTCATTCATATAATACCAGTTCTAAATTTAACATACTGACTAACCTAATGAAATAATCCAGCCTCGAGCTTTGTGCCAAAATGCATAACTTCTGAGAAGACATAGGCCAATTTTATCTTATTTTCCTTTCATTTATTAATTTTACAAGGTATTATTTATGAATACACGTTTTTAGTATTACTGCATGAATGTTGACAGTGGACAAAGAATAAATCTTCTGGTCATGACATGCAAAACAAAAATCCATTAAAGTTATGAAAAAGAGCTTTCCAAATTTGTTTAAGAGCCAGCTCAAGGGCAATTTGTGCTGCAGGTTGGGCAATCTTGTGTGTCAGGTGCTCTCAATCTTTGTGCCACTCCGCAGAACTGGATTTAGACTCTCCTCTCGTCCAGCCTTATTAAGCTAGATCAGCAGTTGTCAAAGTGTGGTCCGTGGACTCCTCTGGGTCCCCACCCATGCCATTATCTCCGTAACTTATCTCCCACCTCTTTTTCCCTTTTCCAGCCCTCTCCACGTGAACTGGCCTCCTTGCTGTCCTTGCTGTACACCAGACATGCTCCCCTCAGGGCTTTATATTCCCTCTGCTTCAACATTCTTACCTCGGACTTCACAACTCTCTCCTCCTTTCCTTTCAAATCTCTCTTCAATGATCACCTTCTCAATGGGGTCAATTCTGACCACACATGTGTGTTGGCTGTACTTCCCTCCATCTCCCTTAACATGCTCTACTTTTTCATACTACATATCCCATTCTATTTATAATTTAACTATTTATTATCTTTTATTTTATAATCTGTCTTCTCCAACTGGAACGGAAGCTCCAAGAGGGCAGGAATTTGGGAGTGTTTTGTTAAGTAAATGCCTCCGTAGGGCCCAGAGCAGTAAAGCCCTGTCAGAAAGTAAGTGGTAGTTAATATTTGTTGAATGAATGGATTGAAAATAGTGAAACTTATATTTCCAGTCTAGAGCATTGATTATATGTGGAGACTTAACATTTTAGTAGTCTTCCACTGTAACTACAGCTATTACTTCTCCTACTAAAGGCTGTCTTTCAGTGCCTTCATACTCTGTGCCAGGCGCCACTAACTGTTTCACACAAATCATCATATTTCTGTTCAATGCCCCTGTTACTTGCATATTATTATCACTACTTTACACATGAAGAGGCTGAGAATCAAAGAGTTTAAGTTGTCACCCAGCTAGGAAATGGAGGAGTTAGGGGTAGAACGTGGGTCTGTCACTCTCCAGAGATTTTACTATTAACCATCAGACAACACATAAAATGCTTGTCTCTAATATCTATTTGGTAAAACTTGGTAAAAATTATCTTTTTTTTTCTTAATATCCTTTATATACACACTGTAATTCAAGGACCCATTATGTGTCACATCCACTAAGATAATAATTTCCTAGTTAATATTCCTCTTTTCCTACTTCAATGCCTATGCTAATCTGTAAAGTGCATCTATAATCATGCCAATAATCTGATCAGAGGCCTCCAGTGTGTCTCCAGTAAATACATATTCTCTTTATCATATGACTCCAGTTTACGTGTCCACTGATGCAGCTTGCTCTCCCCAACACCCACCCCAGTAAGAAAGCTAAACTTGAAGACCCAAGTAATGAAATGAGTACAAAAGGTCTATAAAGTTGAGTCCTGTATATAGCCTAATGGGTTGATGAATATACAAGTTTTAAATAGGATGTGACCCGAGTACCACCACTGTCTTCAAAAAGATTAGCACTCTTTTTCTGTAAATCAGCATGTGTGTGTGTCATTGTTAAAAGGAGTTACCACAGACTAGGGGTAGATACAGTACCGGGATCATGACCGCCTCAATACTGACCACAGAGACAGGGGACCAGTTGAAAGGAGGTTGCAGCATCACTCAGCTCCTGAAATAAATAAGTAGATAACTCAGGGATTGTACTGGTAACCACTCAGGAAGAATTATAAGCTCCACAAGGGCAGAGACTGTCCTAATCATTGCTATATCTTCAGCGTCTATTTCAGTAGCTGGCACAGAGTAAAACTCAATAAGTACTCGACTTTACGGTTTTTATGGCTATTGTTATCAAAGCTCTAATTTTTAATTATTTTTTCCATTATGTGTACTATAATTGCAGTAACATTGCAGGAGATTCGGGAATTTGAGATCTTTAATGAAATAAATGGTACAAATTCTAAGATCTGAAATGGCATGCAAGCATTCCTAGAGTGGTCCTCCTAGTGAAAGAAGGACCTGATGTGGCTTTCTCCATCTTGAATCTCCAATTGTCTTTGAAGATAACTGCCTTGGATTTTCTTAAGAGTGAATCAACAGCTGAGCTCCGTTCTCTCCTGCAGAACTGTATACCAATGCCTTTGTTGGTGTTCAACCATCAGAGACCAGATTTCAGTTTGTTATTATAATAGGCTCCACAGTGTAGACTTCCCTCAACACCAAGACCCTGTAGTTCACAGTGTGCATTGCTCTGTCTAGTCAACAATATACACAAGATTGAGGCAGCATGTTTTTATTTAATTATGGAAAGCTTATTATCCCAGAAGAATTGGCTCACAGGTGCTCTTCATTTTCTATGCTCCACAGTGGAGAAAGCTCTTTGATTTATATACATCTAGGTTTTGAAGGACTTGAGTCTGCAACACAACTGCATCCTCGGGAGGATATGGTACTCTGAAATAAAAACTCAATCTTTCATTTTCCATTCCTAACAGATTTTATTTAAATATTGGTTTAGTTAATTTGGCGAAGTTAAATCAAAATGGGGATGGCACTAATGAAGATAAAGCAGTAATTTGATTAGGTGTCGTTCACTGCTTTTTCTTTATCTTTTCCTTAACCCTTTCCTTTGGTGAACGCTTTTTACTTATCTTTATTTTTAGTTCATTTTGCTTTCCCTTTTAACTTTACCATGTTGCTAGTGATGACTAAAAACCATTGCAATCTTTTCAAATCCAACCTAGTTGCTGTATTCCTTGGTCATCGTGGGGCATACTTAAACACAGAGTAATATGTGGTACTAGTAATAGGATAGTTTTGCAACGCTACCTAATGATTCAATACTGGGTCAACTTTGACCTGAGATTCTGTTTTGTTTTGTTTTGCTTCTTTGATGAAGAGACTCGATAAGCAAGCTGTTGACGGAGGATGAAAATTTGACCCTAATCTACTTTGATTCAGTACATGGAGCCTTTGCAGATGTCTTGAAATCTAACTGGGGTTAGAAGCAACAGCAGCAGCCCAGGAAAGAGATTAGTCTAACCCTGACCTTCACCGTGAAGACATTCCCCACCACTGAGTGATCAGTTCTCCCTTGGATTCCTGGCTAACGCTTCATCTAGAATAAGCTCCAACTATTTATTTTTAGCATTCTTTTGGGCCTTTTCTCTCAGATTAGATGATAAATTCCTTGAGAGTTAAGGCAAGAGTCTAGCACAGAGCCTTGTACAACATATCGAGTTGCATCCTTTGTCCCAATGTAGAATTGCTTTTGATGAACTATGAGTTTACTTTCAATAGGCCACAATAAGAAATGCAGAGAAGAACCTGTCCTAGTGAACTTGTTCTCTACATTTCCCAGGTTCTTCTCTTAGAGGATCTTTGGAAAAACTTCCATATATTAGAGGTCTCATGCCCAGGAATAGTTACTATCAGTTTCTGAGCAATGATATGAGCCATGTGGCTGCTATAAAACAGGGTTCAGCAAAGCTTTTCTGTAAAGGGCCTAATGATATTTTAGGCTGTGCAGTCTCAACTCAACTACTCAACTCTATCACTATTCACCTCTACTTGTCTCTGTAGTAGGAAAGCAGCCATAGACAATCCATTATGAATGGGTGTGGCTGTGTTCCAATAAAATTTTATTTATAGGCACTGAAATTTGAATTCTATAGAATTTTCATGGGTCACAAAATAGGATTTTTCTTTTGATTTTTTTAACCACTTAAAAATGTAAAAATTATTCTTAACTCGAAGACCATACAAAACAGGTGGTGGATAGGATTTGGCGTATCTCTGCAATGAAGAATCTCATTGTTTCACATTGTCTGCTGGTAGTCTAAGAAACAAATTGGCAGCCTGGTTTTAGCAACTATTTAAAATTGTCTCTAACCATCTATGCCTCTTGGGATGGGCAGTAGTAGTACAGTAACAACCATCAAGTCTGTTTGCTTCTCGCTCACACTGCATGACCATTAGAGTCGGCAGAAGGCACTGCTTCCTGTGTCCTTACCCCTGGACTCAGGTACCTCTACCATCCAATCAGTGATTGCCACAGTAGGGGAAAGAAAACTTGGAGAATCGTGAATTTTTCTTAAAAATTTCTGTTCAAATGTGACACATATAATTTCTGCGCACATTCCATTGGGCAAAGTGAGTGATCTAACTATGCCAAAATTCAACAGCGCAGGGAAATGCACTCTTACCATGTGCCTGGAAGGAGATGAACAAGAATATGGTGACTCTCCCTAATGACTAAAACACCACCCTGTTTAAGATAATATGCCTCTTTCCCAGCATTCCCCCACACTCCTTTTTACTGCTTGAGTTTTTTCCATAACTTTTGTCACTTTTTATGTGCAATGTATGCAATTTACTGAGGTATTGTGTAAATACCCCACCCCCATCCAACTTGCACTATAATGTACACGAGGGCAGACATTTTTCTCTCTTTTGTTCACTGCAAACTCCCCAGTGTCTAGAGTAGGGTCAGGTCCATAAGAGGCACTCAATGAATATTTGTTAAGTAAATAAATGATCCAGTAAAAGAACGAATGAAACACACGCTTCCTTACAGCCTGCACACACTCAGCTTCATCTTATTTTCTTGCCATGACTTTCTCTTCGAATCTCCTTATATATTTACATATTATCTATGTGGCTATAAACACACACACATACGTGCACGCACACATACACAGAAGCACGCATCTTTGTAAGTCTTCTCATTCTGCCATCGTGAATGAATTATTCCTTCTGAGAATCACAGTGATAAATGAAATTTTGTCACCAAAACTTGTGTATCAATTAATTGATTGATTAACTGTTTTTAAATAAGCTCTTCCCAAAAGATGAAAATAAATTACTCTTTATATTCTCTTCTAAAAGAACTGTTGGGGTTATTGTTTTCATCACGGCTGAATGTCTCCTCTAACTGCACTTCTAGTGTAATCTCTGGCTTTTAATACAAAAGCCTCTCGCTACGCTTCCGTGGTGAAATCATTTGAAGGATCTTCTGTGATTGGCCTGGTGCTAACAGTCACCACTCAGGTCGGGGGCTGTCCTGCTGGGCAAGGCCCTGCTTTTTGAGGCCTGCTTTGCACTACAAAAGAGAATTACCTTGAGAGCGCCTATCAGTGCCTGATTTTCCTCTTTGCGTCTCCATTGCTCTCTAACTGGCACACATCATGAAAGGTCTCTTCCTCTAAAAGGGTCTGTTGAATTTCCCAAATACCAGCTATTAAATCTTTGCTTGATCATCAAAGAGCTCTCCTATCCTGAAAGGAGGATAAAAAGCATCCCTAACAAACTTAGGCCATTCCTACTTAAGGAACAATTATGGGCTTCAGGCTCATGCTGCTGAGTATTTTTCCCCCAGTGCATTAGATTACATCATTGATTTTACCTATAAGTTGATTTTCCTCCAAAGTTTTATATGTAATTATCTACTCCGATAATGCTAGCTATTCTATGACACCCAGTTTTAAAAGGAGGCAGGTTAATAGGTTAATGTAGCCAAGCCCATGTATGATTTGGTGGTTAAAATCATAAACTCAAGAATGAGACAGACCAGGGTTCAAACTCCGTTCTGTCATTTGTTCTGCCACTGTGGCAATCTTCCTATTTCCTCACAGGCTAAGGAGCCTATGAAGATGAAATAAGAAAAGTTGCATAAAGCCTTTATAACAATACCTAGTACATGGCCTGCAGAGGTAATGACATTGGCTCTATTTTCTCAACAATCTCTTCACTTGATGTATTTCTAAATGCACCTCCTCCTCCAAAGCTTGCACTGCCCCTCACATCCCAATAATCAGTCTCTTTTAAGCTAAAAGTTCATCTTTTCTCATCAGTACTAAAAGTTGGCTGCCTTTTCCCAGGGCCATCTAATGGATATTTGACATTGGACATGTGTCTGAGATTCATCTGCCACGTTTCTGTAAGTCAGATGGGCAGATTAGATGTAAGTAAACAGTGTGTCCCTCTATCAACATTTGTTCAGCCTTCTATGGGAAATACCAAAGAACTTATTAGAGTAATTTGCAAAATTTTCTGGGCCAGTTTGCTTAGTCAAATTAGAAACTGATTATGCATTCAAGTTTTATAAGAGAATAAATTAATTCAAACTTCTTCAATAAAAATGGAAGTAAGACCTTCAAATTTGGCAATCATGACCAAGTTCAGGATGTTAATTTAGTTTAGCTAATTATGCACATCTTAAAGACAATCATTTAGAAGTTGTCTGTCTTATTTTAAAAAGTATGCATTAGGATAATGTATGATTTTTGGAGAAAAAAACTTTGTGACGTGATAGATTAGCAAAAAAGTTTTATGATACTTTTAGTAATTTAGCCAAAGACTTGGAACATCTCTCGTTTTTTGAGAACCGCAATGGGCAATTATGTTTTTATACATTAAGGAGTTTTACATTTGATATTATAAGTAGGTAATATTGGATGAACACCCAACGTGTTTTGAAAATAAAGCAGCAGTTTTTCCATCATAAAGAAGACAAGTTTGCCCTGAGTGTCAAGTTCACCACCCATGAGGAAGACAGGTTTACTTTAGGTTCAGATATCAGTCAGCCTCCAAACAAATTTATTTGGCAATGACGTTTGATAAGTTTTTTTTTAAAAGTTTACAACTGGAATGAAGCCAAAACCAAAAGCCCCAATACTTGTTTTTACTGTTAGTGTAAAAATTGCTCAGGCCAAGGCAAACTGTGAAGTAAGCAAGAGTTTTTCCTGGTGTCGTTCTGTCCCTCTTTCCGTTCTGGTGTCTGTATTTCTTGCAACTCTCTGGAGAGCTTTCTGACTTCTTTCTCTGTATAACTTCAGAATTTTCCCTGCTTTGTCATGCCGTCAAACCTACCCTGAGCCCATTGCCTCAAGATCCTACTCTAGACTTGGTGACAATAGGTGATAAAGCTAATTTCTATTGAGAAGTCCTCTACACTAGGTTAACTATCATATTATCTCATAAAATATTCAAAACAATCTTACATGGTAGATGTAATTTTTTTAATCCTCATTTTATAGTTGAGAAAACCAGGGCTGGCAGAGGTTAAGGAAGTTGCCCATCAGGGCTTGGAGACTGGAGGGATGGAAGTGAGGTGCTTGGGATGCAAAATTTAGGGTGGTATTCATTCTTTGAGCTGGGAGTAAGAACCTAGGTAAATTCTGTACCCTAGGCCTGGGTGCCTTGCTTGTCTCACCTTAGCCTAGGTTCTGTTGCCCATGGTCACACATTAGTATCTGGAAGAACTGAAACAGCCTAACTCCAAAGCTTGTGTTTGGACCATTCAACAATACTGTCCAACTCAGAAATACTGCTGGTATTGATCAATTGGCTATCTTTTCTAGGAAACATCATCCCCAGCCTGAAATAAAAGATACATGTCACTCCTTCATTTATTCAACTAATATTAATTAAGTACCTGCTACCCTCAAAATACCATGCCTAGTTAAGAAAGTGTACACTGACGAGGCAGAAGAGACATGGTGAATTGCTTCTAAGGCACTGAAAGGTCTGGAGGGAGAGGCAGATATGAATGAAATAATCATACACCTGAAAGCAGACTAGCAAATGTGACAAGAGCCATGAATAGGTATAATGCAGTATGAATGACAATAATACTGATATTTGACCTGTTCAGGTTATTCTTATAAGGATTCTGAGGAACTGAGGATTGAGCTGATATCCAAAGGATGAGGAAATTACAGCGTGAAGAGGAGAGTAAGGAAATTCTAGGCATGGGAGCAAATGGGGAAAGACACATGCATAAGTAATTCATATACCATGCAGAATGGGATAAATTGTGCAAAGAAATCATTATGAGTGCTTGGGTGAGAGTTCTGGCTGGACATAGTTGGGGAAACCCCATGGAAGAGTTGGCACTTAGCCTGAGTACTGGTGGATTGGCAGGATTTGGAAATGTAGACAAGGGACAAATTGGAGCATTCTAGGCAGAAGGATTTATTGAAAGCTAAGGAATAGAGGTAAGAAAGCTTAGGCTTGGTTCAAAAAAAATTTGCCGAGAGAGTGGCATAGTAGGTAGAGTAGGACTTAGGACTTAGGACTAGATCATCAGGGGCTCTAAATGCCAGGCCATTTGGTGGGCAGCAGAAAGTCTTTGAAGGGTATTGAGTGGAAAAGTGACATAATTAGAGCTATAAAATTTAGTCATGCAGCTTCATATTAGAGAAGAAAGAAAATCAAGTATGAGATCATTCTAATCTCAGATTAGTGAATCATTGGGGAGATTAACTTGGTGTCTATAGAGAGACTTCGTCTTTTTCTTTTTTCTTAGATGACGGTCAGAAAAGATCTCAGAACTGATCTTTTAAGAATGGCTGTAATTGGAAGAAAATATATCCTAAGTGGGAACAGTATTTTTCAAAATATTGACTAAAAGATGGATGGGGAAGAATTTAATTTTTACTTAAAGAAAGAAGATGCTTAAAGCAATGAAGAGATCAACGAGACAAGAAAAACTAATAGCCAGGACTGATAAAGAACTTGAAACTTGCAGTCTGTAACTTGGTTTGGTTTTGTGTGTCAGGGGAGGGTTTTGAGAAATGGGATGACGTCATCAAAGAGGCAGAGGGGAGATAACTCTGTCAGAGACATATGAGATCGATGGAAACTGGGAGATACTGAGGCATGAGAGCTGTTAAAGAAAAAGTTAAAGTGATTTAGGTAACAAATGAGGGAGTTCTGGATCCAATATAGTTCCATGTCAAAGATGTATTTGATTAACATTGGGAGAAGAACCTGGGAAATATGTCACTTGTTACTAAGAGGAAGTCAGATCCCCCAATTCAGTCACTTGTCCATTTAAGGAATATGCATTGTAGTCACGTGCATCAGACCCTGTGGTAGGATCTGGGCTCACAAAAGTTAATATAGTCCCAACTTTCAAGGTACTTATGGCTTACTGGTATGGTTAAAGCCATATCAAAATTGAGCAGCAAAAAGACAATCTGAGTGAAATTATGTAGAAGATGGCAATGTGATTTGACAATTAAAAATAAATATTTAGGGGCCGGCCCAGTGGCTCAGCAGTTAAGTGAGCCTGTTCCGCTTCAGCAGCTGGGGGTTCACGGTTCGAATCCTGAGTGTGGACATGGCACCGCTTGGCAAGCCATGCTGTGGTAGGCATCCCACATATAAAGTAGAGGAAGATGGGCATGGATGTTAGCTCAGGGCCAGTCTTCCTCAGCAAAAAGAGGAGGATTGGCGGTAGTTAGCTCAGGGCTAATCTTGCTCAAAAATAAATAAATAAATAAATAAATATTTAATGAGAACATGCCTTGTGTAAAGCACTACGATGGTGGGCATTAAAAAGCCTCTTGTAAAATATACAACTCAGTCCCAGTCATCAAAGAGCCCACAATCTAGCTGAGTCTGCAAGACACAAATACACAAGGTTAAAGCGAGACAATGTTTAATCTAATGACAAAGGACTGGTACAGATAATGAGTTTGTGGGAGTTTAGAGACTATGGTGACAGTAAGGGAAGACTTTACAGAGCACTCAGGTCTTAAGCCACACCTTGATGGATCAATAGGCTTTGCATTCAGCCCAGCCAAAAATCTCATGTGATCTTGGAATGAGTAAATGAGCTCCTCAGAGTAGCAATGTGGTACAAGGAAAAGCACATGAACTTTACAGCTGTAGATCCAGGAACACCCTTGAATCTGTGTGATGTGTATTGTTGAGTAGAGATGTCGCTTCTCTGAGCCTTAGTTCCCTTTCTCATAAAATAGGAAACGAAAAGAGGTCCTATTTCACTTAGATGTTGTGAGAACTAAAAGAAATAATATATGTGAAGTCATGTCTGAGTATGCGAGTATAAAATGTTAGTTTCCTCACTAGGTCTGCAATAAGAAAAACTTGCTAGACAACAATCTATATAAGGATGGAGATCCTGGCACTCTTGTTTCCTCTTTTTTTCTAGGATTTAGCACACCCCTTGGGTCATACAAGGACTATAAAACATGTGATGAATGACTGAAAAAATTAAAAGTGGACTTTCGTGTCATGAGTAGACCTATTTGTGTGGCAGAGTTCACTTCAGAATGAGTAGAGAGAAAATACTGGAAATTGAAGTACGAGGCTGATCCTATTCTTTGGATCTTAGCTTTATCTTTTAGGCAGTGAAGCATCATTGAAAGCCCTTAAGCTGAGGCGTGATGTGATGAGCTGGTACCTTACAAATATTATCGTGGCATCCAGGTAGTAGGGAGAAGTGAGGAGGACTTAGACTGAGAGAGTGGATGGAGGGGAGGGGTAGGTGTGAGGCCTTGAGAATGAGGAATCCCAGGACCTAGTGGCTGAACGATGAGAGAGAAAAGGAAGGAAGAGATGTGAGGACTCTTAGAAACCAGAGGAAGGTAACAGTGCTTCCAGTAGAACACAGGGGGCAAGATAGAGTGGCCAACCGTGCTGGTTTGCCTAGATCTGAGAAGCTCCGCAGAACAGACAACTTTTGGTAAAATCTCAGGCAAATTTGGATGAGCTAGTGATCCATTCTGTTTCACCCAGGTAGACTCAAATTTATGGACTGCCAAAATAAAACATTTTAAAAATTGGGAAAAGTTGGCATGTAAAAAGGGAAAGATGTAGGAAAAGAAGAAAGGAATGAGACTTATCTGTACAGAGGAATATGGTAAAAATTATCATGACATATTTGTTCATTGATGCTGGCTGGTGATATTTCTGTATCTTATAAGAAATCTTTGGGATTTTCAGAATTTCCTTTGCTTCTCATCTTTCCACAAAGTTTTGTGTAATAGCAGCCTAGGAACTAACCCACAAATATGTGAGGAAGATTTGCCATGAGCCTGCCATGGTGGGGAAGTAAAAATGATGAAGGCACATTTACTGCCTTCCAAAACAGTTGTAACAGTTGAGCAGATCTGTGCGTGCCTCACTATGCTGCACAACATGCAATCTACCTGCTCTGTGAACAAAGAAGGACCCAGAAGTCAAATGCTCCACTCTACTAAAAGTACCCTTACTGAAACCTAGCAATGATTCCCTTCTGGGGTCAGATTTTTCAGTGACTGAAATATAAGATAAAACATCCAATGTCCACTGCGATAGTTTTCAAAACCTCTTTGCATTCGTCATCACGTTTGATCCCCCAATACACTCTGTGCTGTAGGTAAGGCAGATGTTATAAGTATCTTCATTTTCTAGAGAAGGCAATAGAAAGGAGTGAGCTGCCCAAGCTTACACGGTGAGTGGCAGAGCCAAAACATGAAGCTGGGTCTTCTGGCAACAAGTGTTATGCTCTTTCTGTTTTCCTATGCTCCTCTTAAGAATTTTCTACCTACCTCAGGCTTTGAGCATCCACAGTGTAGGAGTGAAAGGTAAATAGAAGAAATTCCACAAGGAAAGCTGGATATTTGGATAAATTGTAAAGGACCCATGTCCCCAAACAAATTACAAAGTGTTTCGAAGAAGTGATGTGATTAGATGTCAGAAGATAAGAAAATGTCAGAGAGTAGAGGTGATGGCATTGAAAAGTATCTATGTGGAAGATATTATAGATATCTAAGACTCTTCCCATCAGGTAAGGGGACAAGGAGCTGAATCAAATAGGAAAAAAGTTGAATCCAGAATTAATGACAACAGCTTATTATCATAAGCTCTAAAGAAAAGGAAAGCAGGAAATCCACTCGAGTAAGAATTTCTTAAACTCTGAAATGCACAAGAAATGCTTAACGGTAGTGAAAAATATGAGTGATTTAAATTGTCATTTGATGCTGATGCACAGAGAAATGCTGCTGAGGAAGATGAAGAATAAATAAGACTAATGGATATTCTTGAGAAATGGAGAAACAAAGTCTGTAGAATAAAATTTAAGTTCAAAAACAAGAAAGCCAGCTCATGAATTAAAGCTGAAGAGAAGAAAAAAACGGACAACAGTGGAGCAGTCAGCCACCAGTTTTTGTGGATAAATGTGATCTAACATTTGCAGCATAATTGCGGATTAGTGTAGAGTAAAGGAAAAGGGCAGAGGTTATTTCTTTTGTTATAATTCTGATTTCTAACCTTTCCACTGCTGAGTGTGGGGCTTTCTCCATTTAGTCCTGTTCCCCCTTGGTGAACAGTCTGTTCAGAACATTCCAGATTTCCTGCTGGTCCTTATTAGCTTTTCCTTTCCCTGGGAGTTTCTCTCTGATATGAACAATACTTTCCAGTTACAAATAGTTCCCCCGCATAAAATATCATGAAGGGCAATAGCGCGTGTTTGTACTTCTTTTCCCCATGTCTTCTTAACAAAGCTGTTGGTGTTACTTCAGATCTTTTTCCAGCCTGGTAAAAGTTGTCACTCCACCACAGGATAAGCTGATTAATCTCCAGTTTTTCCATTTCTTGCCCATCTTGGCATAAAACTTGGTTCAGTCACTGTTGCCTTCCCATGAAATTAAATGCAAGGTTATTTATATCCTAGGCATTGAGTGGCATTTTTCCCTGAGGGTGCTATGACAAGTATGAAGTCTCACTCATCACAGGGCCAGAGAGTTGAAGATTTCAAATTCTATAACCAAAGCTTATCTAATATGCAACCTTGTCCCTGCAACCTGGGGAGAGGTTCCTATATGATTAAGGAGCTACTGCCCTAAGGCCCCACTGCATGCCCTTGGTTGCAGCCTGGGTAGAATATAAAGATGACACAGAATGTGTAAAGGATGAGTGGGAAAATATCCTGTTCCCTGAATCCATAAAACACGTCTCTGAATCCTAGTCTATATCCTCGGCCCTTAAATGCCTAATAGCTTCTTCAGATTCCAATTGTCACTGCATTTCTGTACTTTCCAAAAGCTCTTGAGATACTTGGGGTATAAAAGATGCTGTATAAAACCAAATTTAATTCTGTACTATTCCAGTAATTTGCCTCATAAATACTTCTTGAAGTGGTGAAGTACTTTCAGTTATTGAAATAAAACTTATATATACATGACCTATGCATTATTTCATTTTCTTGGAAGTCAAAGGACTCCTCCAATGTTTATGCTACTGAAATAAATCTGCTACAGGTATTTTTAGAAAAGTTGTCAGTTCAAGTGACGTTGTTGGAGCTAGCACTATTATCTGTTATATATTCCTTGCAATTACTTTTTATGCACTTTTCCTAGTTCTTTTAAGTGAATAGGCTCCAATTTTTCCTCCCTAATAACTACTTTCAGTTCTCTGAAACTTTGTAATTTGATCGAAGGTAGAGAGTGTTAATGTGATCCGATGGCCAGGAACAGGGCTTAGGGGATGTCCGTCAAGATCGGCTTCAGAAGGACCACTGAAGAGACAGTGTGACAGGGGCATGGATTTAATGACCACTCCAGTCCATGTTCTCCCCAATGAAGCATGTCTTCACGATGTGTTTTCTCCTACTCTGAGCATGTTTAGAAACAATCCTTTTTTCTTGCCCCCATGGAAACCCTGCTGTATATGGAACATTAAATGAGAAACTTTAACCCTTTAATTATAAAAGGCAGAAATTATTTTCAAACCTGTAGCAATGTAGATTGCTGCTTTAACAAGCAAGCTTGTTAAAGTAAAAACAAAAATTGAGACCTTTTGTGGGGTTTTATGTGTTGTGATCTCATTGGGGATTATCTTTGCATCTCTGCACTAGGAAAATTTAATGGTATGAGAGTTAGCCATCCAAATAGATACTTAAAAGAATAAAACAAAATAAAAAGAAGATCATGCTAATCATGAGTGTGAGTGTGTATATGTGTATTGGGAGTGGTTTATAAATTGGCGCAAAAAGTTGGGTATCAGGAACTATGGTTTTGCTCATAGTAAAATTACAACTATTTAGAGCCAGCCTTGGTGGCCTAGTGGTTAAGTTCAGCGTCTTCTGCTTAGGTGGCCCAAGCAGTGGGGGCGGACCTACACCACTCATCTGTCAGTGGCCATGCTGTGGTGGCAGTTCACATCCAAAAAAAAAGGAAGATTGGCATCAGATCTTAGCTCAGGGCGAATCTTCCTCAGCAAAAATAAATAAATAAAATAAAATTACAACTATTTGCAGTGTAACGTAGAAGATTGCCTCATGATGTTTGAGTGGAATTTATCCATCCAATTCAGCTGGTAATTTTTGAGCCCCTACTGATCCTGAAGAATAAGGTGTGGAGTAAAGGCATGTGAGATATGGACTCTGCCTGAAAGAATTCACAGTCTAGTGAAGATTACATGTTCAAAAATAAAATCACACTTGAGACTCATTTTCTTTCAGGATATGTACTAGAATATAGAATAGGATCAGTGAATATTTTTAATGGGCATAATCAGATTTCAAATATCTTTTTTCAAAGGAACTTGAAATACTTGCTTTCATGAACCTGGTAAAGCAGTTTTCACAAAGGACAAAGACAGAGCTCTGGCCATTTCTGTACGTGTAGTACTGGCCTCAAGATCAACAGTCAGGCTGTACAATGAGTGGTGATAGCCCCACTATGAAATCTGTAGCAGCTACTGGGCGCTTCTTGGTTCCACTGGTTCTTTCCTGCGATCATTTTTTTCACTGTAGAATTAGCTAAAGAAAAGAAACTCAGACTTTTGTTAGAACAGTTCTCGAACAATTTAAGAACTTCTGCTATGAAAGCTCCCCTCTTGAACAAGCAGATCTGACCTACCTGAGGGAGCTCTGAAGTACTCTGGGTTGGAAGGGTCATCTTCCAACTGCCGAAGGGGTATATTAATTAACAGATGAAAGGTAATTCCTGGTCTAGAAAAGAGGACATAAGACTTGGAGTTTTCTCTGAATTCCAATACATCAGAGGTTAGACGGGATCAAACATTTAAAAGTATGACATAGTCATTAAAGATTATCTGGAAAGTATAGAAACATACGAGAAAAAAGTCACCCATATTTTCAACATTCAAAGATAACCGCTATTGACACGAACTCCACTTTTAGTATTATATATTAATAATCCCTCTTGAGAAAATGTTTCTAATATTTTGGTTATATACAGTATTTACAATTTAAATGATACATCACATCCCGCCTTGATATGCCACAGATTTTGCTGTGCACTGAATTAATGACAGAAAGATGTCTTCTGGTAAAAAATAATATCATATATGAAAGTCGAATAAGTTCCTAAAAATTTTTAAAGTAAATAGCAAATATGAAAATAAACACTTATTTTTCAAAAAGCTTATATTCCAGGCTTGTATTAATTGACAGGAATACTAAGAAAAAGAAAGAGGCCAGGCTGAGATGACTATTCAACAATGTGGCTCAAGATTTGGGGTTCTGAGACGTGGGTTTGAGTCCTGAGTCCATTTAATGACTATAATCCTGAGCACAGTAATGAATCTCCCTGAGCCTTGGTTTCACCATCTTTAACGTGGGGGAAATACTAACGTTTGCCTAAAAACTTATTGTGAGAATTAAGTGATACGATGTACACGAAATTGTGTTATAGACTTGAAGTTGCTACTCAAATGGGACTAGCACATAATTTAGTAAGTTGCATTTCAAATTTAACTCAACTTCAATTCCTAAAATTGAATCATAGTTCTCTTTATCTGTCACTGTCTAATGGTTCACAGAACCTAACTTAAAACTACCACCAAGTCCTGTCTTCCAAGTTAAAAAGTTCAGAGGTGATTTTGGTGCTCAGATTTGGTCCATAAGGTGACCTTCATATCTAAATAACAGCCTCGAATGCAGTTTTGTTTTATTTTTCTCATACTAGTGATTGTTCCCCAAATTTGCAAAACTTTAAATGTACGTACCACTGAATATGGTTTTAGTCAGTGTAAGTCGTGTCAAACTAATTGATGCTAGCAGTTTCTAACCAGGCTAGCTGATATCGTCAAACGGTAAAATTTTTATGTGGATGATTGAATTTTTGCATTAACTCTTCCTCATACCTCTCCTGCCTTGATATTGCAATTGGACATGAATTCTGCTGTCATCAGACTAGAGTTTGTAGAGTTGAGGGGAGCCACTGACTCTATGAAGTATCTGACATCTACGTCTCATGGGTAGTGTGGATTATGGCATGACACCTCTGTGTGAATAGTACACGGACTAGGTATGAGATCGTTATGCTTTCAGACTCTCTGTGGCAGTCTCATGTTGCTCTTTGACAACTCAAATAAATTTGACAAAGACACAGTATCAAAACGCATTACAAACCTCTTGAAAGGGGAAAAAAATGAAAAGTAATGAGATTTTTATCCTATGCCCTTTTCTTGTGTAATTCTCTCTCTAATCAAAGATTCCAGAAAGCTCTTCGTGATATAACTTAGAATGTTTACTACGGTACAGTTGGAAGCAATTGTGTAAATTACATCTGAGTTGGGGAGCACCTTAACCTTCTTTGTGTTTGTGTCAGACTGTGTTTATTGTAAGCCTCTCCCGCCTCCATTGGGAGACCTTGCCCTACTACCTGCTTTCAGAGTTTTCTGCTTCTGGAATGTTACATCATCGTCTCTAATCCCTCTCAGCCTCTTCTTACCAAGGACTTCTCTTATCTGACAGGGCAGAAGGAATAATGGCTTTTTTTTCCCTCTGCAAGCACTGCAAGCTGTCTCTTTATTCTAAGCTCTGTTAAACCTCACTTCTATCTTTTCAACACATCTATCTTTCAACACTGACCAAAGGAACCGAATACTAAAATTTCTAAATAACCTTTCAATGACGGGTAACCAGGGCTTCTCTTGGCACAGTGGACAAAAGGAAAAAGTTTACAGTGTCTTTCTCTTGGGTCATTTTGTTCTTTCCCACAGGATTATCAGTTAGCCCTGTGAAAATAACAAAAATGCAAGTTTATTGAAGAGTTTCCTTTTCCGGTACCCAGAGCAAGTAGATGCATTTATTCTTGATCTTTTAATTATTCCTTAATGTAGGAGACAGACACATAATGTCTGTGATCAAATTTTATTGATATCTTTGAAGTATTTTGGAAAGGAAAAGGACTTACAGAAAAGAATAGTTGGTTCATTTACTCACTCAATAAACTTATACTGGACACTCCATTTGGCCCATTCTAGGCACTGTGAACACAAAAATGAGTAAGATGTTAGTCTCTGCCTGAGGCTTCATGGTCTCTTAGGGAGAAAAATGTATCAGCAGGGAGATAAGCATGAGTTATGTTCAAACATTTGAGGAGCACAGATGGTGGAATTAGCTGTGTTTAGGAAGGTCAGGAAAGGCTTTCCAAAGATGTACGAACACAGATTTAAAGGAGGAGTCAGAGTTCAACAGGCAGAAAAAACAGGGACAGTTGTTCTAAATGCAGAAGAGCATTGCCCTGGCTGTGCGAGTAAAGCCAGGTGATTGGAGGAGAGGCAGCAACCGTATTATTCATGGCCTCGAATGCTGGACCAAGAGGCTGGAATTTTATCCTAAGGCATTAGAATGTTCTGATCCTGGAAGGGATGTATGTCAATGTACCTTTGTAAAGATATTTCTGGTAACAGGGAAGTGGGTAGATTACATGGAAATGAAGCAGATACTGCAAGGATGTTGGTCAGGAGGATAACGCAAAATGTAACAGGCTCCAAGGAGTCACATATAGTGAATGAAGAGATTGTGGCATAGAAATACTGAGTATGAGACACACATACTCATAAGCCCAGTAAAATGTCATTATTTCTATTTTCAATGATCTTCAAGTCTCCTGAGCATTTATTTATATATAAAATAGAAAACTGTATTTTAAATAATTAATTAAAATTAAAACAGTAGGACCAAATTAATATGATGATTAAAAAGGTGGAACACATATTATATAGCCTGATTTTTAAACTTATGACTTTGGGGCAAATTTTGGAATATGGGCCAAGCTTGAGAATGCTGATTAAACAGATCTTCCTATTTGGGAGCTTCATAAGACTCAGAAATACAACGTATTTTACTATGATGGGTGAGTGAAAGAAAAATAATAACTGAAGATAATATTAAAAGGTGATAATGTTTCTATTCAATAATACACATAAAACATCATAAAAAGTAAAAAAGCAAACTGCAGTTTTGCAGAAGATATTTGTAACACGTATTTCCAAAAAAGGACTTGTGTCTTGAATATATAAAAATTCTATAAACAATAATATTAAGGTAGACCATGCAATAGGAAAATGGGTAAAGAAATGTGAATAGACACTTTACAAAAGAGCATATCCAAATAGTCAATAAAGCTTTGAAAAGACACTCGATGACATTAGTCATCAGGCACATACAAATTAAAACCACAATTTGAAACCTCTCCATACCCGTCAGAATGGCTAAAATGAAAAAGACGAAGAGTACCATAGTTGGCTAGGATCAAACAGCATTCTCAGACACTTGGGTGAGAGTATAAATTGGCACAGCCATTTGAGAAAACTCTTAGACGATATCAACTTAAGCTGAACATCCTCCTACCCTATGACCTAGCAATTCCACTTCTAGGTATACCTACAAAATGAGGGCATATGTTCACCAAAAGGTATGTACAAGGATGGCAGAGTAGTGTTGTTCGTAGTAGCCCAAATCTAGAAACAACCCAAATGTCCATTAGCAGAATAGATAAACAAGTTGTGATGTATTTATACAATAGAATTTTATACAGCAATGAGAATGAACGAACTACAGTTACATACACTATCATGAGTGAATTTCACAACATAATATTGAATGACACTAAGCCAGGCATAAAAGAATATGTTGTTTGGGGCCGGCCTGGTGGCACAGTTCTACTCCGGCAGCCCTGGGTTTGCCAGTTCGGATCTCGGGTGTGGACCTACACACCGCTTGGCAAGCCATGCTGTGGCAGGCATCCCACATATAAAGTAGAGGAAGATGGGCATGAATGTTAGCTCAGGGCCAGTCTTCCTCAGCAAAAGAGGAGGATTGGTGGCAGATGTTAGCTCAGGGCTAATCTTCCTCAAGAAAAAAAGTGTGTATTGTTTGATTCCATTTATTTAAAGTTAAAATATTGCCACAATTAGAAATCAACATAATGATTATTTTTAGGAGTTTGGATACTTACTAAAAAAGGGGGACACAGTGGCTTCAGAGGCTCTTGTTGATCTGGATGCCAGTTGCATAGATATATTTCCTTTGTGAAAATTCATTAAGCTGTTCAGTTACAATTTATGTGCATTTCTGTTCTATTTCAAACTAAAAATTTATTTTAAAAAGGAAAACAGAATAAAGGAATACGAGTAACCAGCTTCTATTATGAAGATACAACAGCCTAATATTGTCATCTTTAATTAAAATCTAAACATACCAACTAAATTTGTAGCCACTTAAATTGGTCATAGGGACATAATCCATGTAAAACATGTCAGTTTTGAATTATTTCCCCTTCTCAATAGTATTGTGTACAATTCTTAAATGTCAATCTTGTCAAACATAATTCATCTTACGTTCTCAAAATAATGAGCACGTTGTAGAGGCTTGCCTCCTGATTTTTTGAAACAATTCACTATTAGATGACTTTCAAGAAAATATAGCTTTTTTCCCCTTCTAAAACAACGTGAAACGTCCCCAGCTTTGTTTTCTGAGATGATTGTCTCAGAACAAACTAAACAGAAATCTATTTGCTGCACAACTGATTTGAAATGCTTCCTATTTCCTCTTCCTCACGGTTTTCTGTGAAGTGATTTCCAATGAGTTCATTTCAAATGAGGCAGCTTGGTTTCTAGTAACGGGAAAAATATCTTCTCATGTGGTCATAAAAGCTCTAAAGGTCACGTAAAGTTCTCTGACATAACTCTTTAAAGAAATGTAATTCAAATTTTATATTCTGAGTTGTCTTGACTATTTTGAAAACAATGGTAGTGTTCATGTTAGTGCTATTTTGACAATTCCTTGCAAAAGGATAATCTAATAAGTAATGTAAAATATGATGGAGAAATTGAAAATAATATGTTCTCTTTTCCTTTCTTTTCTTTCTTTTTTTTCCTCCTTTTTAATTCTTAGAAAGCTATGAAATTCGGTGCACCACAGAATCATAGTGGATAGTACATTTACGAAATGCCCTTGGGAATGTCCAGTAGGTCACATAACCATGGCTGCCACATTGGACTTGACCATAGGACTTCTCCCGTGAAGGTCCCCATCAGGAAGCCAGCTACTTGCTGAAACATAGGAATAAGCCTATTGAGACTTTCTATTTTTATTTAAAGCCATATGCATTTCCTAGGCCTTAATCTCTGTATTATAAACCAAATTCCTCTCTGGTGTCCGCAATTTAGATTGATGTTTCTTGCTTTGAGAACTTTGCCCGGTTCAGAACACTCGAGAGTCGGTGTATGAGACCCAAGGCAGACCACTTACCTATGTTCAGTCATCAGTTCTAATTCCATTTTTTATAGTCCATCAACCTCCTCCTCTAAAGCCATAAATCCTCAGCTAACTTCAAATGCAACAATATTTAGAGATTTTTATCTCTAGGGCCCCATAGAGAATTTCAAATTTCTCTAATTGTATTGTCTCGTTATCTACAATCTTTGCTTTAAGACAGTTTTGATAGCCTAAACTAGTTTTAAAAAAAAGTGCATTAAGGCTATGTCTTAACCTTGAGCTTGTATTTTCTCCTTGATCTATTGCAGTTTCTGAAAAGACAAGGTTTAAGCTTTTCCTCATGATAAGTCATTAACCCCAACCAGAGTTTAAATGGGCAGGCAGGTAGCATGGAGCTTGGACCAGCCTAAAAGAGAATTGTTGGTACTGCTGCTGTCATTTCCAGTCTTGCCTGAAAGCCGGAAGTACTTGTGGGAGTCATTTTGATGTACATTGCATTTATGTACTGTGCGTGTACATGTTTGTGTGTTATTATGTGGTTCTCATCCAAAAATGTGAACTCCATGAGGGCAGAGGTCATGCCCATTCCTGTGCTGGGACTGTGGTATCTCTGACACCTAGAATAGTGCTCAACACACAGTAGCTACTCAAAACATCTTCTTTGAATTCATGAATATTATCACATGAGGATGTTTGTTGCCTTTTGGGCAAAAACTATTGTACTTTGTATAGCATGTCATTTAAATACTTCTTCCTTTTTTGATGGAAATATGTTACTGTCTAAACCAGGGGTTGTCAAATGTTTTGTTTTTTTTTCCCGAAGGGCCAGAGGGTAGTTTGGGCATTGTGGGCCTTCTGGTCTCTCTTATAAGTGCTCAGCTCTGCTGCAAGGACTGCACTCTGTAGTGGTAGCACAAGTTGCCACTGACAACATGTAAGTGAATAAACAGGCAGCCAGCCCACCCGCCTCCTGTTTTTGTATGGACCTTGAGGTGAAAATGGTTTTTAGATTTTTTTAATGATTTTTAAAAATCAAGTCCCATGGAACTTGAAAATTACGTGAAATTAAAATTTCAGTGTTCAGAAATAAGGTTTTATTGGAAGACAACCATGCCCTTTGATTTATGTATTGTCTATAAATGCCTTTGTGTTCTAATGGCAGAGTTGAGGAGCTGTAACTATTAAATAGACTATACAGCAGAACCTTTAAGAAAAAAAGCCTCAAAATGATGGGGAATTTGTCCTTACGTTTTCTGATTATAACAATCTCCATATCTGCAAGACATGTAAAAAGTTCAAAACTTTAGTTTTGGGGAGCCAGGTTCCTATAATTAAAACTTAGTAATGATACAAGAGAAAGAGTAAGATGTTATTTCACACTCGCTGGTGAGAATCTGTAAATGTGGAACACAATTCTCAGTTACTAATAACTATTGATTCAAGAATCAGATGCATAGAGGATGCCCACAGGTGATGGTAAAGAGTCACATAAATCAATAGGGCTAGGCTTCTCATCTCTCTATCAGCTTTACAACAAAAATTCTTTACAACAACAGTGGAAATTAACTTCTCATCTTTATTCTGACACAGTTGAAGGTGCTAATGAAAAATCTGGAAAATCTGTGCATCAGTTAATCAAGAGTTAGCTATAGATTAGCATCTTCTATAAACTGTAGAAATTACATAAGCATTGCATAAGTCCACTAGAGAAAAGTAAGCTGGTGTACGTTATTCACAAATTATAAAAAACTTAGCATTAGGCTATAATGAAGGATAAAAATTCTTTTTTTATTTCAATTTATCGACCTGGTAAAAATACAAGATGTGAGCCTCTTCCCATTAAAATATGAGCTTCACAAAGACAGACACAATAAAATTTAATGAAAAAATTAATTTAAAAAGCTCACAAAACCATTCATTCATTCATGCATGCATTTGACCAACAAATATGCATTGATGGCTATTCTGTACTAAGTCCTATGGGGACACAAAGCTATATAAGAAACTGGCTCTGTCCTTCAGCAACACTTTAACTGGGGAGATAACATATAACTAAAAATATGGACCTAATGAAAGGTTTTAATATAAATTTAAAGTAAAAGGCATTCAAAGACAATGTCTTTTTAAGCATCAATTACAGGAAATGAAGACCAGAACAGTTGTGGGGAAGAATGGACCCTTGAGATCCATTGTGGTCAGCGATGGCTTCCTGTTGGAGGAGAGACTTACAAAGGAATAAACACCCAGTAAATTTTCATTGCATAAGTAAGTCTAAGATTTCCATAGTTGAAGAGAAGGAAGGACACAAGGAGGAAAAATTGTCAGCTTTCTGGACCCTGCTCCTAGGTCCACCAGGAGGTTCAAGGGGAACAAGTATCCACCCTGTGAAGGAGTCATCATCCGCCCTCTGTCTACCATCTCCCACTGCTGGCCAAGCCTTAGAGGGTACAGATCAAGGATGAAGTGCACACAGTAGAGTCATGAACAGAGGGGAAAAGGAACACAGGATTTTCTCTGAAAACTCAGACCCTTTAACATCTAGGAAGATGATTGTCCGCGATAACCCTCAACCATTTCTGCTAAAAGATCGGAGTCAGCCATAACCTTCTATCAAAACAAGGCCCAACAGAGGGACTCCTATCATTGTCTCAGAACTGTCCCACCTTTTTGTCTTAAGCTTTTCCAACCAGGACTAAGTCCCATTACCCTGGCCTACTGCCACTGCAATTTTAAAAGTTTGCCAGGATTGTGCCATGTGAGGTTAAAATGTCTATTTGATAATGGCAGATTTTTCCTGTGTTGTTTATTGAAGATAAAGAAGAGGCATATACTATTCAGGTTTTAAGAAACAGTGATTTTAAACCATTTAAAGTATTTTCAAACGCTTTATATTTGAATGTTCATGTAACGTGAAGTTACTATTTGCTGATGTATTTATATAGAGGTGATTTTTGAAAATCATGAAAATGTGTTTCCTAGCGTGGTAAATGCGCATCTATACATTTTATCATTCACTTTATTTTATAGGATGTAATCATCAGCAATTTTTTAAAAAATATTGACTTACAAATTACATGAAACCATTTCAGTTACCACTTGACATATTTACCAAATATCAACCTTCTGCTAATCATGGAGAGTATTCAGTGTTGGATAATTTAGATTCTCATCTTCAAGGAGCAAAATGTACAAAATAAATGGGTAGGGTAAAATAATCTTTTTTCACAATTTTTCAGGGTTTTCTCTCATCTGGTTGTCTTTTTTGTAAATGCTGCCCATACTATGTTTTTGGTAACATATTAACACATATAACCATTTCAGTTACCACGACATATTTACCAAACCCCCACCTTGTGCTTACATGGAAGTATTCAGTGATAGATAATATAGATTCCCATCTTTAAGGAGCTAAAGATCTACTAAAGGTGATAACACATATTCACCAGATAGCAGATAACCATTCATTCAGATAGCTATGCTACAGAGCAGAATGGGATTCCTTAAAAGCCCATAATCACGAAAAACAAAATCTGATTCTGTTACTGTTGTTGACAGAATTCTGAATGCTCTTACCTCGCAGCTCATCTTCCCAGCTTCATTTCATGTTCATCATGATTCATCAAGTTCTTTTGATGCTGAGGGTTGGAACTGACACATTGTCATTTTTATCCCATGCCATTAGCTAAAGCAAGTCTCATGGCTGAACTAAAGTCATGAGGTAGGGAAGGAAGTATTACCCACAGTGGGAGGCCCTGAAAAGAACCTGACAGAGGACACGGATACCGGGAGGGCTAAAGGATTGGAACCATGACATGACTTACCACACCAGGTTATATGCAGTTTTATGTCACTTTGCCTTCTGATCGCTGACTCTTTTCTGCACCCAGCCACACTGATTTCAAACTAGTTGATATCCTCACTTCTGAGTGATTGTTGAACACACAGCACATCAGTCATGTAGTTGACCACGTTCTCAGACATGGCCATGCATTTTTCCCGGGAGAAGAATATTCTAGCCTCACTTGTATGATAATGATTTTGGACATGTGTCTCCTAAATTTAGCAAAGGTATCTTGAAACATGTCTTCCAAGAAATATCTTCATTTGTAAAAAATGGCCCAGAAAGCCTAAATTTGTGCACACAGCACCCTATAAATGCTACCTTTTAACTGACTGCTTTATCCCATTTCAAAATACAGGTCACCAGTATGCTTCATGACTCTGATCATCCGAAAGCATTAATATTCAAAACCTTACTAAGCTGCTTGCCTGCGTCAACTAAGCTGATTGAGGTTGTAGGTCCCATCAAAAACAGACACAACAAGACCGTATTCTTTCAATTTTATAAATATGACATTTCTAATTCCAATGAGGGAAATAAAGGCCTAAGGTGCTGCCTCTCAAACATTAATGTGCATTTGAATCACCTAGGGATCTTGTTAAGATGCACATTATGATTCACTAGTCTGGGGCGAGGCCTGGTGGTGTACATTTCTAGCAAACTCCGGCCGATGTTGATGCTGTTGGAGCCCAAACCACACTGAGATGACAAGGATCTGTAGGATTCAGTAGTATCCTTTTCCGAATAAAATCCTTACCCATGAGTCTTACAAAAATTGCATTTTAAAAAAGTAATGAGAAGTGACCTCGACATGTAGGTTGCTGTAAGATCTTTTTTCATATATCAGAGGCCAGCTATACTTCTGTGTGAAATGAACAGAAATTATATTTTGGAAACAGATTTCTAATCAAAATAAAATCATATTTATCATATAGCAACTACTTTATTGCTCTCTCACCGGCTCTGGTTGTTGGCAATAAATGCAGAATTACACCTGGACAAGTAAATTGGATCAATGCTCATGAGAATTTACTGATAATTCAGTATTGCTCACTTCGTAGTAAATCATCAGCTGTTGTGTTCCTCAGCTAACAAAATATATTGATTTACTTGTAGAATAAGTGCACTATATTTTGGATAAAGATACTTATTTTATTCAATCAAAAATATTTAGTACCTATCAGGACATGACATGGCGGTAGGTACTGCGGGTGAAACAGTGATGGATGACACATGACACCTATTCTCAATAGGCTTACAAACCAGGGAACAGAAATAGATAATCAGATAGCAACAAAATAATGCCAGAAGCACTAATTTCCTTAAGAAATGAACAGGGGCCGGCTCCGTGGCCGAGTGGTTAAGTTCGCGTGCTCCGCTGCGGTGGCCCAGGGTTCGGATCCTGGGCGTGGACATGGCACCACTCGTCAGGCCACGTTGAGGTGGCGTCCCACATCCCACAACTAGAAGGACCTGCAACTAAGATATGCAACTATGTACCGGGTGGCCGGGGGGGGGGGGGGTGGGGGGTGGGGGGGGTTGGGAAATAAAGCAGAAAAAAAAAAAAAAAGAAATGAACAGAAGTGCTAAGGAAGCTTATAAAAGGAAAACTAAGAATCTCTCAGCCAGAGTCCTGTTTAGGACCTGTACTGAAGCATGGTAAGGTAAGAATGTGGCATCAGGCTTGGGTGGAAGTATTCAGTATACTTTAAAGTTTGTTGAAGGAAAAGTTAATATGGTGAAATTCCATTTGAGCCCTAGAAACCCAGCCAATGCATTGCAGTCACACTGAATACTTTTTTGCTTTTAACTGAACGTTTACTTTTCCCAGTCACCTTTCTCAGTTTTTACTGATGTAAAATGAGTTGAGCTTCTAATACACTGATCCCGGCTCGGAACTGGTGACAGCCTTGTATGGTGCTTGAAAGACATGATCGATTGGAGTAGTTTGGAGAAGAACAAAAACAGTGGTAGAAAATGGAATCAGGAATAAAGATCAAAGCAAGTGAGAGCTGAGGATTGGATCGCTTGGAAAAGTCCGTAGGGGAACTTTGATTTTAGTGTAAACTTTACACGAGGAATAGCCAACAGCTGTTTGCTGGTCTGGACAGGACAAAAGGAAATATACTCCAGCCAGACACATAAAAGCACCTGTCCACATGTGTTTCTAGTGCCCACAGGCTGCTCTTCCTGTGAGCCTACCAAAAACAGGCCAGGTTTCCACGGCTCCGTCACTGGCCAGGGACACTTGCCAATCTTCCTGATCAGCATATCCAGGTTCTGGCCAGAATAGCATCAAATGGGGCCAGACGCTCTTTAGAGAACATTTCGCTTGTGATGGTCTGCATGAGATGTCTAGGCTCCTCTGACAACCAGAATTATGAGCTTGGATTGAGACCAGTTCATCACAGCACCCTAATCCAGGGCCATCTTTTATCTGGGGCTCCAAGCCAGTACAAAGCATTATTGTGCCCAGGTACTTTTTCAACCTAAGAAAACAAAACAACAACAAAAACCCTTTTCTTTATTGCCTTGAAAGTAGTTCTTCATTCTCTTTTCAGTGGGATGAAAAGGCAATTATGTTTGTTTAGAGAGATGATTGTTGTGCAAGGTAGTTTTTCAGCACCACAAAAAAAAAAAAAAAAGAAGAAGAAGAAGGTGCTAGGATTCATCACATTTGAAGAATCATTATAATCTGATAGAAAAGCTTCACAACAGGGAAGTATTTTAGGAGTTTGGATATAAGTACAGATATATTTTTCACAAGAAGCAGTTCTAAGCACCTCTGCATAGGATCCATTAATTCTTGGGGCAAAATTTAGGCATTATCCCAGATGTCAGAACGCCTGTTTATTTTGTCATTTGTATACCACAACCTCAGCATTCTTTTTTTTTTTTTCTGGTGAGGAAGATTGGCCCTGAGCTAACATCTGTTGCCAATCTTCCTCTTTTTGCTTAAGGAAGACTGTCACTGAGCTAACATGTGTGCCAGTCCTCCTCTGCTTTGTATGTGCGATGCTGCCACAGCATGACTTGTTGAGCAGTGTGTAGGTCCACACCTGGGATCTGAACCCACGAACCCCAGGCCACACATACTTAACTACTGCGCCTCCAGGCTGGCTCCAACCTCAGCAGTCTTTGACTAAGGTTTCACGAAGAATATTTATGCATACTCAAATCTTGTCTGTTTTTGTTTTTTACAAACCAATGTATCTTTTATTTGCAGTTTTAAATTTTCATTGTCTTTATTTTTCTTTGTCAATGGTGTGATAAAATGAAGAAATAAAAGAGAACCATGCATGGACCAATGGTGACAGTGTGTCACTAAACAAGGATATTGGATAGGCAATTAGCAGTGTCTGCTCCAACAGAGTATCAACTGATTAATTTTCAATGGGAAATTATTATCAGAAATCTGGAGTTCTTATGATCAGGGCCAAAGTCCATGAGCTGGCCTCCAGTTGGGGTGACTGCCTGGCTGACAGTGCTCCCTTGGCCGTAACTGATTGTCCCAGGGAATGAGATATGGACACAAGATGGGCCAATCAAATGTGCCCCTCCTGGGATTTAGAGACTGGATTGAGAGGCACAGAATTCACTGGAGCAGAGCTGCGTTCATGGCTGTACCACCTAGAGCAAGGGGTTGTGAATTCCTGGGAGGCCCCCAGGGCTCCCTGGTTCCTACCCTCCTTGAGAATTTCTTGCTCATCTCTCCCAATAACTTTCTGTGAGCCGTTCCAGCATTCTTCTTCAGGCACTGGCCTTCACTTCTTTTTTCTGCTTAAACTAGCCAGAATCTGCTGCTAGTCTTTACAGCCAAATACGTGGAGCCAAGTCACACTCTTACCCTCTTTAACAACTTAGAAGCACTGGACCCTGAAGAAACCCTTTCCTTCTGAAAATCTTTTTCTATATGTCTTTGCTGCCTTTGCATTCTTGTGGCTTCCTCCCCTCCAGCATCTTCTTGGTCTCCACTGTTACTCTTTTCTTTCTCCTACCCCTTAACGGCAAGCTTCCTAAAATCTTACTCTTGGGAATCATTTTTTTTTTCAGGTGTACATCATAATATATTTCAAATTCTCTGTAGATTGCATCATGTTCACCACTCAAAGACTAATTACAATCCACGCGTTCTCAAATCTGTTCAGTTTACATGGATGGATCCTATTGCTATTGAAACTCTCAATGAGCATTGTAATTCGGTAGGTAGCTGGTTTGAACTGGCAGCTATTGCTAATAGCAATCTATGTAAGAACCCTGTCCATCAGGGCCTGCAGCCCCTGTGAGAAAGTCACTCCACTTAAAAAATATTACTAATAATGAGACTTCTTCAGAAGCCTTTAAAAGGCAATGCTTCTTCCAGAAGTGCTTGTTCAATATGGATCTCTTTCCTTTGACTTAAAGCAAATCATACTTCTCTTTCTCGATGCCTGACTTAGAGAGCTCTCCTTGCCTCAAATTTACCGTAAGCACTAAGGATACTTCAAACAAATCTTCTAGACATATCTTAGACAAACACAAATTTAGGCTCTTAATTTCCTTGGAGCAGTTAATTAATGATAAATGGTAGTCAATTAATAATTGATGATACTTTTTTCTTTCCAAAGAGATCATGCTCAATTTGACCTGCCCCCTCACAGATTTTCCCAAATAGAGAATATAAAATACAAAGATGAACAGAACCATTCATCAGCGCAAAGTGGGTAAGAAATTTGTAAACATTCTCCTAAGAAATTTAGCACAGAAGCACTTTCCATTTCTTGACTCACTGATATGTTTGCTCCTTTTTTATTAACATGAATTTATGTGACCATTGTTTTATATGAGTAAGACTTGATCCATGAGTTTTATCGTCGGGGGTAACAGCTTTATTGAGAACTAATTCACATACCATACAGTTCTTCCATTGAAAGTGTGCAATTCAATGGTTTTTATCGTATTCACAGAATCGTGCAACCATCACCACAATCGATTTTAGAACAGTTTTATCACCTGTAAAGAAACCCTGTACCCTCTAGCTATCACCTCTCAAACCTCCCATCCTTCTCAGTTCCACGCAACCACTAATCTGCCTCTATATATTTGCCTATTCTGGACATTTCATATAAATGGAATCATAAGGTTTTATAATGATTTTTACTAATTAACTTTATGCAGGTTAGTATATTTCATATTCTTAAAAAATAATTTTGTTTTTCTGAGCTATACATTTACAATGTCATGTGCCTACAACGTTTGTAGGACTACTCTTACAGCTTGTGTTTAAAACTCTATGAATGAACAAATAGTTAATAATATTTAGAAACACACTTTGACCAGCCGTTGAAACAGGACTTATTTCTAACTTACTGACTCATTACTGATTCAACCACTTCAATATGACTTCAGTTTTCAAAACTATATTTTCTGTTGTTTCTGTTCGTGTATAAAGTTGTTTGGGAATATGGAGACCCATCATGTTTATTACCAGTTTTAACAAACCTTCAAGCTTGCAGAGAAAGGCAGTCTGTCTGTCTCACAGGAACACTGGGCTTCAATACTTCTTTACTCCCAGGGAAGCTTTTGGGCAGTATGGAGCACAGCGATTGGTGTCCACTTCAAAGATTCCTTTAAAACAACCTCTAACCCATGTGTCTTGCTTGGACTATTGCTACGGCCTCCTAATCTGTCTCCCCAGCTGCCCACATTGCCTCATCTTAATCTACCCTCCACCACAAGTAGCCTGAGTGATGTATTTAAAACTTGTCACTCCTCTGCTCAAAGCCATCCAATAACTCCCTGTGTCAATAAAAATAAAGTCCAAAGACTTCACCATGACCAGTATGATATTGTTCCCAGTTCCAAAACCTCGTCTCTTACAACCTCTGGCTCACTGGACTCTCCTACTCTGCGCTAACCATTCTGATTTTATTGCTGTTTTTAAACACACCGAGCATGCTCCTGCCTTGGGCCTTAGTGCTAACTGGTCCCTCTGCTTAATATAATTTTTATTAATAATATAATTAATATTCATAGGGCTCATGTTGTTACTTTATTCAAATCTCTAGTCAAAAGTCTCCAAATTCCTGACCACACATAAAAGAGCACCCTACCCTTCCATTCCCTTTCTGCTCCTGTGTGCTATTTTATCTTCTTAACATTTATCACCACCTGACGATTGACTGGTTGATTTTTCTCCCTTTCAATGCCCAAATGTAAGTTCTCTGATAGCAAGAAACTTGTTTGTTCACTGCTGTATACCCCGAGCCTAAGTAGTACCTGGATAATAGTAGGTATTTAATACGTATCTGTTGAATGAATGGATGGATAGATGGATAATTGGACAAATGGGTGAATGATTGAAAGAAAAGAAATACAGATGCTTCAGATAAAATATCTCCAAAAGAGAAGCATGGAATTTCTATAGACTGTTTTGTTTTTTCTGAGTACAATTCAAAATGACTAACTCTGTCTTTAGGGCTATAAGTTAGCCCTTAGCCCTACAATTATTTTTGATATTGTATAACATGAGTGGAATGCTAGATGAATTCAATTAGGTAAAAAGAATGCTGATCTGATTTTGACCTGAAGGAGACTTGGAAATATTCAAAAGATAAGGGAGTTTTCTAATCAGACAAGATAACTATAAACTGGTTTTAGAGCTGACATTTTATAGTCACTGGATGAAATATTAGAAGCAATGAGAACGCTTGATGACCAACGTTCTGCAGCAGGGTCCTGCATAGATATCTTTCATCTCTTCTTCCGTTAGTGCATGTTTTACTAGAAAAATTGCAAGTTGATAACCATTATTTACTTTATCAAAACTGTACTTTTGTGTATTTTAATATATATAACTGAACTGATATATATATAAGTTCATATATATTATATATAGTATATATATAATACATAAAATGAATTTATGATTTATAGCTGCATCATATTTTCAGATACATTTTTTCTCCTATCAAATCAGTATTTGGAGGTTTTAAATAATTCTAAACAATGCCAGGGAATATGTATTTATTGCCTGATCACAAAAAATAATTGCTCCTATGTTTATTCTTATACGGAGAGTTGCAGCTTAAAAAAAGCTATAAGCAACATCGCTTCTGAAAATTTAGTAAAATATGTGAATTATACACTTTATGTATTACCAAGCTAAAATTTGGATATTTTATAAGTAACTCTGTGCTATAAGGACTTTGAAACATCTGGATAATCTAAGAGTTTTAGAGTGAAAATACAGCATAACTGCTTTAACTACAAAAAGTTCAATTCCATTTTAGAAAATCTAAAACATAAAATTTAACTTTAAATAAAAACAAGAAAAAAGGGACATTACGTCTCCCAGTCAACTAGCTGAGCCCCAAGACAAAAGAGCAGAGAACCCTAGAGGAAGGGTCTGTCAGGGCAAAACCCAGGAAAAGGAGCCAGGTCAGGAAAGGAGCTGAGGTCAAAGGAGACCACAGAGCCAAAAGCAGAGAGGAAACATATCTTCAAACCAGGAGTCAGGAGCTATGATGGACAAAGTTTTCCGGAAGTGCCAAGAAGACAAAAGTTCAGAGATGAGTTGTCCGAGTGATTTAGAAGGACATTGTCTCCTTTTGATGCTGCAGGACCAGGCCATGATGAGTGGCCCAGCAGTGGGAGGAAAGCTGGGACCCGGGCCGTGTGTAACATTTACTTGCACACTTACTTTATCTGCCCTACCAGGCAATTGGCATTCCGAGAAGAGAGACTGGGGCTGGCAAACGGCTTTGAACATACAGCAGGCACTCAACACACTTTGTTGCATAATAAGTATAAATTATCCTTCTCTACCTCCTACCCAGTGAATCCCTGATAAATATGCATGGGTAACCTTCAAGGTGTATTTTCACTTTAAAATAAAATACATTTCTTAAATATTTCTCTTACAGAATCACTTTGAACTGAAAGCAAACAAAAAGTTTCCATTGAAGAATATTTTGAGAAAGTTGTAAGCATCACAAAGCAGTGGTTTTTAAAATGGAAGGGCCTTCCCAACCGTACCGTAGTATGTCATCCCTACCACAATGTTATAATTGCTGCCATTTGTCTGGCTGTAGAATAATGAGGTATGGCTGGGTCTCGGGCTGGCTGGAGATCTCCCAGGGCAAGAACAAAATGATATGCACAGTACGGTGGGCTGAACAGATGGAGAAGGCCTCCTCTCCGATGGATGGCTCTCTGTTCAGACTGCCTCAGGGGCCACTGGCTCCGGGTGATTTGGCTCAGGCTATTAAGAAAAACAAGTTTTATTCAGCCAGTCTTTCATGGATAAGGATTTTATTGTGCAATCCACTGAGCATTTGAATTAAAAATAAAATGCAATTTAGACTTTGCTTAATCTTTTAGATTTTTTTATTTTAATTTTACATTAAAAATGATAAATCAGCTATGGTACATAGCGATGTATATTCCTGACTTGAAAAATAATTCATTGAAATACTGGGTTGTAGCTTGTTCCTTGTTTAGCAGTAGATGGTTCACTGAATCTAAGTTTATTGAAAATAACATGGCTATGCTTTGCCATTATCAGCAGTTCTAGTCAATGTGGTTTATGAAAAAAAAATCCTAAAATTACCCAGATGTTACCTCTCAATCATAGACCCAAAAAGTTTTGTGTTGATCATACCAAGGTTTCTCCTTCATACTCGTTCGTTTGTGGAAGAGAAGTCTTAAAAAAGCTTTATCACTTACAGGTGATAAAGATTTTTACAGTACCCTTTTCTTTGCCTTTATTAGAGAAACTTTGAAGGTAATTTTGTTTATTTGTATGTTTTTAATGGCAGATCTTCTTCTAAATTTTTTTAACATTTATACTTATTGCTCATCTCTGAGGTCCAGCATAGAAAAGTGGTTAAGAGCAAAGATATTAAAACTCCATAGACTGGGTTAAAGCAGATCTCTAATGCTTAGATGTATCAGTTTTTCCCATTTATAAAGTGGGTAAAATAATATAAACTGTGAGGGGTAAGTAAATTTACACATGCAAAGTTTTTAGAACAATACTTAAACATAGTAGGTCTATTGTAAGAATTAGCTGTCCTTATTTTGTTCTAAGTCCCAGAGGTCCCGAAATGTGCAAATTACTCCTTCTGCTTTAGCTGTGTATTTCTCTGATAGCATGTGGACAGCCTCTCTCCAGCATTTGGAATTATTAGGACTTATTCTCAGTGTCTTAACATCATAGCAGTCTTATAGATAAATAAAGACAAGTCGTTTTATTTTTGTGAAGCTTTGGTTGGAACACTGTGACTACACGTGTGCTGGACCCTAACGCAGATTGCCTTACAACGGTGTGAAAGCTTCAGCCCACAGGCTAAAAGGCACCTCGGCACAATGTCCTCTAGCTAGAAGGGCAAGCATCAAGAGCTGGCGTTGCCATCCGAGCCTTCAGCTGTGAAGATACAAGCGGGCCTTCCAGCCTCCCGGAGCATTATCCTATAAACATTTATGCTGGGGCCGTCCCCCCACCCCTTGAGTATAGTTCTCTGTCTCCCTTCGCCCTTTCAACAAGTGTCTGTGTGTCTCTGAATCACTGGTACATGTGAGGAGTTTGTGCACGTGTGCGTGTTGTCAGTCTCTCTTTGTGTTCTCACGTACGACTGTGTGGTTCCTTTCGAGCACCTCTCTCATTATTGCTTGTCCTACTGTCTTTTCTGGCCATTCTTTTTGTGTGGCTCATACCATATCTCAAACCCTAAATGCAAAATATCTCCTTTTACTCTCTTCCTGTCATCTCAGTCTATCACTCAAAATTCTAGAATGTTGGATTTAGAATGGAGTATTGACTTATTTTATAGTCAAAACAATTCCTTAATGTAGAACCAAAATTTATATTTTATCACGTACTGAATTTACTGAATACAGCTCATTTAGTCAGCAATCATTTACCTACTATATGCTAGGAACTGGAAATAGAGTTTGTTTTTATTATTCTCATTTTTAAAAGGTGCGTGAAATACTATACATTCCTATTAACTAAAACATAGCTAGTACTTTAAATATCCTCTCACCTATTGATTTATTGCCCTTGGTTAACTCTTCATAGAAAAAGGATTTCCTCTCTTTCTCTAAACACAAAATAAGAAATTATTGGTGAAAGAAAATGTAAAATTAGACATATATATCTACAAAAATATTAAGCTATATTGATACATAGAAATGCAAATCCATGATAGGACTGAACTTAGCTAATTAACCTTAACATTAAAGGATTTTCTTCTTCACAACAAAGGAAGAATGGACAGTCCATCCCATTGGCACGATTATTGACTCAAAGTGTGCACGCTGGCTCGCAGGGTTCGTCTCCTCCTACACGGGCAAAGCAGATTGCAGTCTGGGCTGTGCAAGGGGCTTTTGTGTCTGTAAGGAGACAATCTCTGGGTTTGGGCTTAAATAAATACCCAACTACTTGCATGTGCCTCTCTGCCTTTGAAGTCTCAAAGCTTGGTGTACAGCTGCAGACATTTTTAGGTGAGCTGACAAAGGAAACACCAGTCAGTCAAGCAATGAACTAGAGGCCTAAATGAGGGGCGAAAGCAGCGCAAACTGAAGAAGAGATGGAGACTTCAACGTTCAACGCGGCTGCTGCGTGGGCCCCCCCCGCCACCCCCCCCCCCCCCCCCCGCCCGCTCCTCACGGGCACTTCTTTGATATGTGATTTTTCAAAGCAGGTGCTATTCTTATTGCAATCACATTGTCACACCGTTATGAGGAAGCAATTAAGGCCATAATAGGTTAAGAGGTGATGTTTTGTATTTTTTTTTTTAATCTCCCACAACCGTTGATTTGTTAGCTTTTGAAAACACATAGGAATTTTTCAATTACACCCTGCAAAAGACCTTTTTCATTCTGGGTGTTTGAAAAGCAAATGTATCTTGGATCCAATGCTTTTGTGTTTATGAATCTGGATATGATTTAGTAAGCTTTAAAGAGATAGCAAACGCATGGTAAGGAAATCAGATTTACATAATTTTCTGCTTGCTTACAGAACACAGCAGTTGAGATTATCTTTTACATTTGGGAAGACTGTTTTAATATGATAAGATGAAATGCCACCTACAGTACACTTGATCTTGCTAGTTTGACTTCTTAAAATAAATTATGGGCTGATTTGTCATAGTGACTTTTTACATAAATTGTTGTTATAATCTAAAGAAGCAATTCTAAAGGAGGCTGCCTTTTCACCTCGTCTACATAAAAAGATTTAGGTTATTTCTACGCTATTCTTTCCTCTGTGCCATTTATTTGCTGTAACTTTACATGGCAGGAGCAACAAAAATCTATGCTTTGTTCATTCCATCCATTCTTCTATTCATGCATGATAAGTAGCAAATAGCAGCTTACATGGAGATATGGCACAAGTAAGAAAGTATTTTGGTTTTACTTTTTGTATATAAGAAAGTGTTTTTTAGGGGAGTGTGTGTGTGCCTTTTTCCCAATTGGAAACACAATGAGATCGCAACTTTGGGGAAATAAGATGAGACCAGGGCTTTACTCTTTATCTTCTACACATTTGATTTATTCACTTATTCATTCATTCATTTCTTTAGGCATTCTTGCCGCTTCAATAGCTGCTGTAAATAATGAGCATTATAGTTCAAACATCTTTTAGCTGTAGGAGTGTGATTGCTGGAAAAAGAAGAGTTGGTGCTAAACGGAAGGCTCTAGAGGCCGACCCTCTTCTGCAATCTTGAGCCTCTGGGGAATGTGTGATGTTTTTTTGTCCTGATTTTTGCTTTATGTTTTGTGAGTGTTGTGCTTGATTAAGCTTTCTGTCACTGTCTCTAAATTGCGTTTGTCCAAGTTTGCCATGGTGCCTATGTTCTGTGTCATCTGTGTTCATTATTTGACCACAAAGGAGTTAAGAAAATTAGCGTAGTTATATGCTTACTAGGATTGGTTATTCATTGATAAATGTTCAGATTTAGCTATTTTACATTTAAAAAGTGTGGGGGCAGTCCTCACAGGGCTTCTGGTCAAGCTTTCTTGCTGTATTCTGGAGAGAGATTACATATACGTATGTATTATCTCATTCGGGCTCAGCGTGGAATTGGAGTAATCTTGGATTTATAAGTGGCTCATGATTATTTCCTTTCAACTCAATGGAACAATAGCACTGACCCCCTGGAGTCTCTGATTGGAACCTTTGTTTTTATTGTTTGCAAAGGTGAGGAAAGATTTGTAAAAAGCACGGAGAACAGACACAGCATAGGATTTTAGAATGCCATCTAAACAAAAACTTGAATTAAAGATTGACAAGTGGGTTCAAAGGGAGATTTATTTGAAGTTATAAGAGAAAGTCTGTCTTGTCAATCCTCTCTGTGCTTTATGCCCCCTGCTCCAAGAAGAGTTCAAAACAATCCAGCCCACTGTGAAACACCCTTCTGGGAACTAAGAGCACTTGTATGTGCTGCTCATTGATGCTCAATCATTTCACCTTGACATGTCTTTTGGTTTTCCATTTCTAACTCTTGTCTCTTTAACCCTTCCATTTCTTTCAACTGTTTAGGTGATGTGTCCCACTATGAAAGGCTCGTCTATTGTGTTTGTTTTCTATTGCTAGGAAACAATTACAGTGAACGTAGTGATTTAAAGCAACATGAATGTATTGGATCACACTTCTTTGCATCTGAAGTGCAGTATGGCTCAACTGGGTTCTCTATGTAGGATCTCATAAGGCTGAAATCAAGGTGTCTATAGGCTCTAGGGAAGAATTACTTTTGGGTTCCTTCAGGTTGTTGTCGGTTCCCTGTGGTTGTAGGACTGAGGGCCTCGTTTCCTTGCTAGCCATCAGACAGAGGCCACCCTCTGCTTCTAAAGATCACTTACATTTCTTAACATCGTTCCTTCCCCTCTTTCCTCAAGCCAGCAATAGCAAGTCAAGTCCTCCTCTGGCTTTTAGTGTCTGACTTCCTCTTCTGCCACCAGTGGAGAAAACAGCCTCTTTTTAAAGGGGCTCATGAGACCAGGTTAGGCCCAGACAGATGATCTCCAAATTTATGGTCAACTGACTCGGAACTTTAGATATCTCTGCAAAATCCTTTCACAGCGGTACCTAGATTAGTGTTCGATTGATCAATCAGGGGATGGGAATCTTGGGTGACATCCAGGAAATTCTGTGTGGAGTAGATACTAAATAAATATTTCTTAACTGAATCCACAAATGCATGAACGAATGAAGTCAGATATCTCACCACACTGATTACCAATAGATAAAACTGAGCCTCCAGGTGAATAGAAATTTATTTTACCTGCATAAGTCAGTTTTTGGTCATTACACTTCATATTATGGCCATGATTGAGTTGATTGATCACCTGAAAATAATCCATTCTTCATTTAACAGATGACAACAAATTTAAGAGGGACCTTCTTTTTTCTTTAGAGATCCAATTATCAGCACCTGAGAATTATGCCCCGGAACCAAATTGCTTTTATAAACTGATTTAGACCTTATAAGGGACAGTGACAAACATCTCCTTTAACACTCACAATAACCCACGGGTATTAATAACCCCATCCTACAGATAGAAAATTGAGGCTTATAGTACTTCACTATTTTGTTGAAGGTCTTAATTCTTTATACTAAAAGTTTTCCAATTTTTAGTTAAAAGCAATTAACTTTGCAAATAAAGGGGGGTGGTTATAATGTTGTAAGCAAAGAATTAAATGAAAGAAGAAGTTTTTTAAAAAAACAAGACTCTGGGCAGTCCTTTACATGCTTTGCCCAAATTTTTGATAATTATAATTTGATTGCTATTCTACTCTGTATTTAACACTGGAAATACATCTCTCAGGAACTAAAATAGTAAGTTATCCTTGTCAAGTCGAAGAATCTAGTTTTTGCAGTATTGTGTCTAACCAGCTGGAAAAGGGCCTCTGATCTCTACCTACCAGTGAAGAGATGAAAAGGTAATATCTTCAAATGAACAACAGGCAATTAAATATGTCTCTAATTGGCACGTAGGAAATGGTGACATTCAATTCTTTCTTCCAGGATTTTGTCCTTTTCCCTTACTTTAAAATAGCTTTTTGAATCTATCCTTTTCATGATTCAGTGATCTGGAGATCAAGCCATATTTACTGACTCAAGATTTCATTCCTATAACTTAAAAACAAACCCAAATGCAACTGAGTGATGTAAAATGCATTTTAGGATGGATATTCCAAGGGTAATTGCAATTACTAGATTCATGTAATTTAGTAAACATACCTAAGAATAGAAAAGGACTCAAAATGTCCAATATGAAGAGATGTATTTGCAGAGCTCCAAAGTGAGTCATTTGTGTTTCTGCTGATGCTTTCAATCGTGGGGTCTCCCTAGACCACTTCTTCCCCAACGTTGTTGAAGTTTCAGTATCTTTCCCGGCACTCACTTGGCTTCTTCTCAGCCACTCCCTTTCACTTACAAAATCCTTTTCATAATATGTCCACATCAGATTTCATTTCATTGAAAGTAAACAATAAAATAAGGCTTTCCATAGTTTATTTTCCTGTAACTGCTAAGCCCAGATTTAGCCTGAGTTGGTTTTCATAGTCCTATAAGTGATTTTGAGCTTGACCTCGGACCCTACCGTTAGCGCTGGACTGTGAGATTTCACAGGAAGTGTCCCCTTGTTCCTTATGAAATAAAATGGCATTATGGCTATCTTAAACAAGAAAAACACTCACACAAAAACCGTTATGACAAATTGAGGAATATTGAACTACTCAATTTGTGCATTTCATTGAACATTCTGAACCATACAAATTTGAACGAAGCTTTTAATACACAAATAAGCCAGTTCTATAACAATAGACACTTGCCATTGTATATCAGACATTATGCACAGTGCAGCCAGCTGCATCAAAGAGATGGGGGAATTGGGATTTGTTTTCAATGTTAAATTGAAATCCAAAAAAATTATTATTGTTGCTCTGTAATAAAAAGGAATGCTGCTTAATGAAAAACTCTATTTGCATTATTGGTGAGTTTCTTGTTTCTAATTCAGACATGTGGATAAAGCTTCTCTATTACTCTTTATAAGCTGGTAGCTGCCGTAATGCTTAAACTTAGCAGAGAATCATCCTGTTCAATGTGAAGAATATCAAAAGAAGAGTTTAAATAGGATAGACGAGAAATCGTTTAATATAGGAGGAGATTCTGGTAAGATCAGTAAGAACATGCACAGTGTTTATTGCATCCTTTTTATATCCCTTCATCTTCAGAAGAAAAAAACCATGTAACAATGAGACAATAACATATAATATCTTTTAGTCTTTTGGTGAAGGGAGAAAATAATCTTTTCCAATTTTAAGATTAAAAAAGTACACCAAAGTACAATTATGTAGCCGAAACTTTTTTATAATAAGACATGTTTCTAAGACTACATGAGAAAGGAAATGACCTTATGGCCGCTTTCTTTAAATCTTGCACATAAACTTACAGGGAATTTTAGAAATTCTTTTTGTCTGTTAGAGTTATGCTAAATTTCCTTATTAATCATGATTATAAATAAATTTAGGGTGGAATGGAAAATGTACCATTAGAACACATGTATGTAAATGTGGCTCTCTGATTTCATCAGCAATTACTCTTAGATATTGGTGTAGTAGGAAAGCAGAGAAAGGTTGCTGCAACAAAACCAAATTGACACATTTATTGTTTATAAACTAGGATTTGCTGTCTAGGAATCTATGGCTCCCTTAATCCCTTTTCCATTTTTCAAGTTTTCAAGTCCTGACCTCAAGCATGAATAATAAACTGAAGTGGGCCCTTCACTTGGAAAAAAAACAACTGCATTTTATGGAGAGATGTTCTGAGTGCTAGTTTTCTGATTTCCTGTGTACCTTTGAGAAACTGATAAATCAACACATAGTCTAGACATATATGCAGAATTTTATAGATATCTATTCTTTTGATTCTAAGCAACATTCTCATTTATACAAATAAATTAACCACTCATAACAGATTTCTAATATGAAAATTATTTAGATATTACTAATATTTGATCAAGAATTATTATGTGTTTCATATGCTTGATGCATTAAAAAAGTCCAAGTTGAACACATTACGAGAGATGCAAATAAAGCATACGTTGACTGTAGATCTTGGAAATTATTTCAAAAATTTGGTATTTCAAAAAATAATTGTGTCAATTCTAGCATGTACATAGAACAAATTCATTTTGTATTTTATTGGTTGAGATGACTAATTAAAGTGGTGCGTAACTGTTGGATAATTTACTAGACTGTGAAATTATTTTGATCATATTACATTTAGAAACATTTTAAGATTGTATTTGCTACATTCAATATTAATAACCAGTGAAGAATTAAAAAACCTGGAACAAGATGGTAAATAAATTAATGTGGGCTGTGCAGTGTGCTGGAAAGAACTCGAAACTTCAAGTCGAGAGGCTTGCGTGAATTTTCTGTGAACCTCTTCCTTCTCTAGGCATCAGTCCCTTCTGGCTTTAAAATGGTGTACGTAACCCTGAAAAGTCTTTCCCTAACTAAGTTTCTGATTTGATGATACTTTGACAAAGGGGAAATACAGTCTTGCAAAGTTTCTTTTGACCCTGAACTACAAGTTCCTCACAGGCAAGGATTACGTCTCGTCCATCTCTGTGTATTCAGCCCTGAGCACAACGCCCAACACAGAGTGTGTGCTTGGTGGGCGTTTGTTAAATAAATAATGTGATTACTGTGATAAAAATCAGTTACTCCTAAGCTATTCATTTGACTTACCTAAATCTGAGGCTATTTTCCAGTTTGAGATTTTAATATATATTAAAGTTAAGGATCATTGAAAATACTGCTAAAGTAGAGGCATCTCTTAATGAACTAATGCTTTGTCTCATGAAATGACAAGGCTTCTCCTAGTGTTTTGTGATCAAAGGAACTGTGGATATAAACTTATCAACCGAAAACCTGAGAAACTTACCAATGCAGTCCCAGGAAGCCTTTGTTACTGCCAAAAACTCTTTCAAAGAGTAATGTAAGTGGCCAAATTTGCAATATATATAAAAACGAGGCAGAGTAATGTGTTCCAATGTAATAGTTTAAAAAATTCCCACCCTTCTTTTTAAAATATTTTGATTAGAGTCCAGAGAAATTATGAGCAGTATATCATCATTATTTTTCAGGAAGAAAATTACTAAACATCCTTAAAAATCATTATGAATCCAGATTGTAGAATGTGTTCAGTGCTAGAATCACTATGCAAATGTATTCATCATTTTTCTTTTCATCCTTTGCTGGACCATCCTTTGGGCTAGAATTCTCTAACATCTGATTTTTGCACCCATGTCCTCAAAGTCCTTTTATAGCTGTTGCATTTCCCATTTTCCCATTTTACAAGTTGGATCACCTTAGGAAGAGAATGTAAGGCAGGCTGGAGCCTTGAGAAAAGAGCATTTCAAGGTTGTAGGGAGAGAAGCATTTTATAGTTGGAGTCATAATAAAAATATAAGAACCATGAGTGCTTTTAAATATTTAAGAAATACAACAGGAGACAGAGCTTTCATTAGGCAATGTTGCTGGTGTAGCAGAAACCAAAATGATGACAGGGTAAAACAGTGGGTGATATTCCTGGGATAATATCTATGAGGAAACAAATATATCAGGTTTAATTAAGTTTTTAAGACCCCTTTTTCATTATTGAGGGTATGTGCGTGCTAGCAATATAGTTACTGCAGACCTCATAAAAGTGATGCAACTGAATTATCATGAGCCAAGAAAAGCAGAGGCAGAAAGATAATTGTTGACTTTCAGTGGATTTATTTATCCAAAATTAATTTATTGCACACCTACTATGTGCAAAGCACTATGCACTGTGGAGGGATATGAAGTTGACTAGACACAGCATTTATAACCTATTGTTCGTCTCTTCTTCATACAAGAATGTCTTCTTTGTCTGGGTCCTCCTAAAATGAGCAGCTCCCTTGTAGGTGGTTATCTTGGGAAGGAATTTCAAGGAACACTGGTGGGAGATTGGAACAAGTTAAGCAGAGAAGGAGGGAAAGCCAGTCCAAGAATGTGTTTTTGAGCTGGTCCCTGCTGTGGGTCAGTGGGCTCCATCCTACTGGGGACACTCTGAGGAGCCATGTGGACTGTATCTCAGAATTGTTTACCCTGCACACAGCTGGTTGTCATAGCAGCAGCTAAAGTGAAAAAGTAATGAGGGGACGTAAGGTGAGATACAAAAGGTATGTGAAACAAATAAATTTTGCAAATTCATCTCATGTGGAGATAAAAAGAGCAGGTACTTATTAAACCTTTATTATATGAAGTCACTGTGCTGGCCACTGAGGAAGAGAAAAAGATGAGTCAAGAAAGATGAAAACACCAAGGTCTCTGCCCTGTAGGACCTCACAGTCTAGGCAGGAGGCAAGCCAGCGAGCAAGGCCCTAAGGGAGGAGTTAGAATTGCAGTGGGGCCTCAAGGGAGGGAGCAAGTGATGGATAAAGGGCCAAGTAAGTTATCATAGAGGTAACCCTTGTCCTAGGTCCTCAAGGAGGAGTGAAAGTGTGTCATATGGAGGCTGGAAATTTGGGAAGAAGTGGGAGAAGGTGATTCCAGGTAGAAGAAACATGGATTGCAAGGGTGGGGGGGGGGGGGACTAGGGAGGGAGGAGGTTAAAGGGCGTGGTTTGTGCAGAGCACTGTGATCTACTTAGAGGAATTTCATGTGAAGACTGCATCCCAGCACACAAAACAGTATATAGAGTTTGCACATGCTCTGTAAGTATTTGTAGGTACTCAAGCACTATTTGTTTAATGAATGAATTTTCTGATCTGCATTTTTAGAGCTGTGCTTTACAAGGAGCCTATTGTTGGCATGGTTGTTACTGTTTCAAATTTACAGCATTTTGAGGTACACAAGATCTCATTCAACAACTAGATATTTCTTCTTGGACCAAGGTAGGGGCTTATATTGGTCCTTCTTGTGCAAACACACTAATCATCTTAAAAGCTACCATTTAAGGAACGCTTAAATGAGCCCTGGGCTAAGCACCTTACTTAGTCAGCTCATTTACTTATCACAACACTATGAGGAAGATACTTTTATCCCTTTTGTTCAGGTGAGAAAACTGAGGCATACAGGTGCTAAGCTAGTACATGGCGTGCTTGCTTGTTACAAATACGATCTTCACCATAACTAGCATATTCAAATAGAAGTCACAGGCAAAAGCGATTCTTGAACAGTTCTCTTGGAGTGTGTGCGTGTGTGCGTGTGTGTGTGTAGCTCTGTATGTTTATGGTATGATGTCTTCAGAGACATTTAAGAATACAAGATTCTTCTTTTCAACAAAATAGAACCACTCTTCCTCTACCATAGGAGTCAATGTTTCCAAATCCTAGATTCCTGATTGATATTACCTTCCCTCCAGTGCTCCTTTCTTTCTCTTGAGCTTTATAGTGAAACCTCATTAAACTGCAGAAATTAAAACAATTTATCTATAGTTCTCTGAAATAAATATTTTGACAGTGCCAATCACTTGATCAAATGCAGTGAGTGATGCAAAAGGAAATTAAATATGATCCTTGTTTTCAAGAGACTTCAACTCTATTGAAGGAAATGAACATGAGGGTGAGGAAGTATAGGTGAAAACAAATGGCTCTGGGAGAAAAGAACAAGGAGAGGAGTAAGTGCAACTAGAGCTCGGGTGTAATTCCGGGAGGCTACCCAGAAATGGAAGCACAGAGAGTCAGCACACCTGAGTTCCAGGCTTATTTTTGCCTCTAACTTAAGTACATCATTCGGTCTCCACCAGCCTCATCTCCTCAGCTGTAAAACCAAAGGGTTGCACTAGATGATCCTGAATTCCTTGTAGAGTTCTGACTGGTTCTAACTCCCTGAGCAGGTTGCACTTGAGATGGGCATTGAAAGATGGGGATCACTCCAACATGATGCAGAAAGTTGGGGACCATTCCAACATGATATGGAGGTGCAGAAGCCCATCTCAGATGAAGGCAGAGTGTGAGCAAATACACAAATGCAGCAAAGGCCTGGGCATGTCCTGAGAATGAAGAGCCTTCCTGCCCAGTGGGACTAGAGATGGGCTGGAAAGGTCACTTTGGGGAAGTTTACAGAGGGTCTTGAATTCCATACAAAGTCATTTAGATTTTATTAAGGTTTTTTAAATAGCCAAAATATAATGGCAATGATTAGAGAATCGTTGAGAATAACTGAAAATCAATCTGGAGCATAACAAGTGGAACAATTTAAGTAAATCAGAACTACAGGGCCAGATAATCACTGGCCTTTATTGTATTTGAAAGCTAAGAAAAGAAATAGAATATTCCAAAAAATGGAAAATATAATCAAGCTTTATGAAATTCTTGATCCTTAATGCTGAAAGAACAATGTTGCAGAATAACAGAAAAGAAGCTGGTTTAGGATAACCTTGCTAACACAAAAGATGTAAAGAATAAAATTTAATAAACAAGACAATTTGATCATTAAAGCTCCAAGTTTAGACACTTATATAAAAACTTAAATAATTTCACACCCGCATAGCCACATATACAAAATCTTAAAAACTCCCTCAACTGGCAAAAATGTTGACTGGTTTTCACTTTCTCCCATTTCTTACCACACCATGTTTACCGCAGTGTCCCACTGATGATACCACTGATAGCAGTGACTATTAGTGACCTTAACAACACAGCTGGGTTTCTGTTTTTATTTCTGTAAAATCCTCTTTTCTTCAGCTAGATGGAGCCTTAAAGACTCAGACTAAAACTCTGTATTCAAGGCAATTTGTATTGTATGTTTGTGTATACATTTCACACAACAAAGCCAGCTTTTAAAACGCTTATACACAACTTATACACACTCCCACACACATACACACATACTCCAAAATATGTAGTGACACTTTTATAGAAACCCATTCGCAAACCAACCTGGATTGAATAACTGGCCTTTGCCCAAATTCAAAGAACCATTTCGGGTGATACAAAATTACCCCTATTAGCAACACACTTCAAAACAGAGCTACTGTAGATTCATGTAAATCACTTCTGATTTGCTAAAAATAGAGTGAACAAAAAAATCCAACACATTTAGAAGATATTGATGAACAATTCAGGCTTTGAAACTTTTTCCAATGACTATGAAGGACAGAAAAATGGCAACGGAATTCATTTCTATTTGGCTGATTGCTTACTTATTCTCCTTAGCTTGAATTAGAGGTAACAGTCACAGAGAGTTTCATCTGGCTGTTTGCAGATAAAAGTATTCATCTACAAAAACACAGATTTCTGAATATGGGTAATAACAGAAACAAACATATGTTTAAAATTCCTAATGTAGTTGATGCTGAGTAAATAGGATTGTATACCATGAACTTTGGCAAAATGGCTATTCAGCAAACAGAGAAGGATTCAAGGTTGGTGGTCTGCCAGAGAAATAGCTTAGTAGTTGCTGAGAACAAGCTGGCAGGGAAATTCCGAGAGTCAGAAAGAGAAAAGAATGGTATGGTTTCTCTAGCCATTTTCCTTCTTTATAATACAAAATAGGGAAATTCTTTGAAAATAATTATTTTACATTTTTATGCTTGTGAAGTCTTGGTCTGTAAAAGATGTTGGAACTTTCTGAAGATAGGCATTCGATTTTTGACCAAAACAAAAAGTAAAAATCTAAAATGTTAGAATAAGTATATAAACATAGATTTTTCTATAACCTTAGGCTTCTAATTTGAGAAAATTGCACCAATGTGCACTTGTTAGCCTGATTCCTTTTAAAGAAGACAAAAGGCAAGGCTGACTGGCAGGAATTTGAAGCCATTAATCCACTTCTTTCTTTCTCTCTCGAAATGCCAGTGAAGCTGACTCTGGTGGGGGCTTGTAAATTAAGCCTTACTCTACCAGACTGAGAGCTGTTTAAAAGAGGACCATGCCATGTTTACCTCTCTGTATTCCAGGAAACAGTGTATGGCACGGTAAAGGTGTGTTGAGTAAGAAAAAATCTGAAAATCTATACACTGGTAGCCCCACCACATGACAACTATGCTACTCAGGCATTCCTCAAGCCCAGAGCCCAGGGGGAGAAGATCTTGGAAGGGCTGCAGTACAGGAGCATGTCGTATCCATCCAAACGAAGTGCTCCCTCGGGAGAGATGGTGCTGTAGGTGTGAGATGGTAGAAGAGAGGACATGGTTTGTCTGTGCTGTGTCTCTAACGCAGTACATCCCATTTTAGGGCCTAGGTCATTCGATTGCGCAAGAATAGCACGGAAAGGAATAATGAGAGGATGTCACCCGTGCCAAGACTTGTCTGATTCTTCCAGACACCGTAACCAAAAGTTGGACATCCAGCTGTAAAGCATCTTCCGTCCCAGTGCTCCTCTCCTCCCCTAATTGCCACCCAGTGTTTAGGCAGAATTAAGTGATACAAAAAATCTGGGTGTGGGGGGCCAGCCCGGTGGCACAGCAGTTAAGTTCACACGTTCCGCTTCAGCGGCCCGGGGTTCGCTGGTTCAGATCCCGGGTTCGGACATGGCACTGCTTGGCAAGCCATGCTGTGGCAGGCATCCCACATATAACATAGAGGAAGATGGGCACAGATGTTAGCACAGGACCAGGCTTCCTCAGCAAAAAGAGGAGGATTGGCAGCAGATGTTAGCTCAGGGCTAATCTTCCTCAAAAAAAAAAAAATCTGGGTGTGATCTGAGCCTCCAGTGTGTTATTCCCTCCACCTGCTGATGGTGTGAAGGGGTGGATATTGCTGAAGAGAGGATTAAAATATCTTTTGAACAGACTCCTCCCACAGTATGTTATGAAGCAGAGTTGCACTGCCTTTGGGATCATATCAATGGTATACAATTCTTCTGTAAACTAATGTGCACTCTATTTTGAATCCACACTAATCACTCTTTTTTATATGAAACCTAATTGAGGTGTAAATCATTCACTTCCCATTAAGGTATAAGCTTCCATAGTAAAATGTAAGTTGAGGCCAGCTTTTTCTTGTGGAAGCGGAGTTAATGTAGCTAAAGTAACTTTACCTAAGGTTGCAATGAGAATCTTAAAAATATGACTCAAAGGTAGTTTACTTAAAGCTTGAGTAATTTAAGGAAACTGCCTAGGCAAGTAATTGGTATTATACCAAAACCAAATATTTCACAGTTACATTCGCTTTCACCTAAAAATAAAAACTGGAGCAATACAAGGGAAAACTGCCAAGACTGAAAATAATATGCAGCAGCTGTAAGTAATTGGGAGTGATAATCATAATTAGACAAGATGTAAGATATGTGTTAAAGCCAGATTGGATCTTCCTGTTGACAACTGGGAGAAATCCCAAAGGCCTGTGCTCCACACCTAGCCAGGCACTTCTGCTCCATGCCTGAGAGCCCCGCCAAAGCCAGACACGGCCCTGGACCAGCCATGAAACCTCTCTGAAGGCCATGCACTACCCTACTCTTCTCCTGGAGAAAAAAGAAAAAAAGGAAGAGGTCATACTCCTGCCTTCAAGGAGCCTACAAACCAGAGGAGATGGGCCAATTGCCAGGGTCCAGCCTCGGCAGAGTCCAGCTTCCCGTGGGAGAAACGGCGTCGGCGAAAGTGTAAGTGCTAGACGTGAGACTCGACACAGTTGCAAGCAAGTCCAATTTATTTCAGGGACAGGGTACACTTACACAGGAAACAATCCCACGAGGTGGTCTAACTATTGTCGTCATGGGAACAATAGTTGAGGGGCAGTGTGTGACTAAAGGTAATAATCAAAGGTGGTTATCTACATAGCAGATGTGCAGCAGACATAGCGATTGTTTAGGAAGAGGTTACATAGTTTCAGGGTCTTCAAAGAAGTTAGGAGGGCAGCGAGGATATAATTAACGGAATATAGACCCCCGCATCCTTGGGGGGCTGCTGTTTGTTCTTTGAGATATGTTTATTGCTAGTTCTGCCTGTTTTTACAAGGCTTCCAGGACAGAGGGAAGACATTAATCAGTAATAGGCTTTAGAAAGGAGGACAAAGGACTCTGCTTAAAGAATTATGTTCCCTGGAGAAGTGCCTTGCACGATTCTCCTTCCATTGCCAGACCTTGTCACAATACAATGGCAGCTAGATTGGGGGAATGCTTCCCACAGCCAATGATCTAGCAATACATGGCATTAAATGAAAGCTCTCCAAAAGAAGCCAAGATAATGAAGAGAATAAATATTTTTGTAAGATAAAATGGAAGGCAGCTTTGTAAGACCAGAGAAACATTGATATAACCAATTGTCGATCAAGAATGAAGTCAAATATGCTTGTTCTATGGAAAACATCCCAAAGAGAAAGCTCTCTGAGGACAGGGGCCATTTCTGTTTTGCTTAGTGACTCAGAGAATGCCTAGCACACTGCACGCACTGAACTTGCTCAATGAATGAGCCAATGAGGAGTGTTTGGATAATTCTTGAGGAAATGTTTCTCCCGTGTTAGATGCTGTACTGGGCGCTTCAAATATATCGACACATTTAATCTTCACGATAACTTTTGAGATGCTACCAGTCCTCCTTTGCAGGTGAAGATGTGAACTAAGCACAGTGATGAAAGGCGCCAGGGTCGGTCCAGCCAGAAAGAGGTGCGGCTGGACTTTGAACCAAAGTCATCTGGATCTACAGTCCGTAGATTATGCACATTATCTTTAAAAGCTAGAATGCCTGTAGCTTCACTAAGAAAGTAGGAAGACTAACAACCAGCATTTTCTGTTGTTTGTTGTAATTTCCGATCTACAGAGCACACCAAAGCAGCCTCCCTGACGAACCCCACTTCATTCCTGCTTTCTCTTCTTTTCTCTCAAATAAAATGGGGGGAGGGGGGCGGCATGCAGGCATCCAACACATTGCTGAAGGGTTGCGTAAAAAGGAACTATTTCTGAAATCAGGTATCAGCAGGAGACTAACAATTCTTATTAGAGAGATTAGGGGGGCTTCATGGAGGAGGTGGCATTGTAGGTCTTTAAGGATGAAAAGACTTTGATAGGTGAAGAGAAAAAGGAAGGAGGGCCATTTAAGCTCAAGGATATAGCATGTGCAAATGACAGGAGTAATGAAGATGCTCTGTGTGTCCAGAAAATGGCTTGTGTGAGTGGAGCTAAGAGAGTGTGTGAGTCTGGATAAGTTGACTAGAGTCAGATAACAGGGGTGTCTGAATGCTGAGCTCCAGAGCTGTGGCTTCCCCCGGTAGGCACTGGATACCCGTGAAGGTCTGGGGCCAGCATAGGCTTCTACGCTTGCCTCCACTAGTGCACTCTACTGTCCACAGAATAGCCAAGCAATCATTTGAAAATGTCAGCTGGCCTCCTCTGCTCAAAACTCACCTATGGCTTCTCATGTCACTCAGGATGAAACCCTCACTATGGCCCAACTACACTTCTGATCACCTGCCCTATGATGCTTTATTTAGGCAGAGAACATACAACAGATTTGACCCTTGCAGAGGCACAGCTGGATGTCTCCTAGGAAATTCAGGACTGTATCTGGAGGCCAAGGGTTCATCTACCCTTCCTCTCTTTCCTGCAAGAGGATGATGCTACAAAGTTTGATGCATGCTCTTCCCCTATATAATCTGCCTCATGGTCTATCTTCTTGCTCAAATACTGAGGGGAGGTATTCTGACTCTGTACAGGTCTTAAAAGGTAATAATGAATCTCAAAGTAGGGAGAGAAGAAAGACAGCAAAATTTGAGTGGTGAAAGACTCTATTCTTCTGAAAAAAGAAGTCAATTTATTGTGTTCCCTTATGTGTTTATAGTGACAGTGTGGGAAATGGATATGAACCCTATCATCATTCAACAAATATTTATTGGACACTTACTAAGTACCAGACTCCGTGTTCCATCCAATGATAAAAGATACATATAATAAATCTTGGCTTGAAGATGTTTTTGGTCTAATGGAAATAGATAGATATGTAAAGATGATGTGATATATACGTAAATGTGGTAACAAATATGATGCCAAATTAATTTGGCATGTGGGATTTTATAGAGACTTTTCTCTTTTTAAAGGAGATGATATTTGAACTGGGTCTTGAAGCTCATGTCTAATAGCTAACAGTTATTTTCTTAACGTTTTCTATAATTTCTCGAGTAGCTGATTGGGATTTAACATGCTAAGCAAATCTAATTGGCCCAGATAGTACTGAGAGTCCTAACTTTAGTACCATTAACTTCATGCTCTAAGTCACTCAGGTAACAAGTTACCAAAAAAACACATAATAAATATCAGTCAGGGGCTGGCCCAGTGGCCGAGTGGCTAAGTTCACGCACTCCGCTGCAGCGGCCCAGGGTTTCACCAGTTCAGATCCTGGGCAGAGACATGGTACCACTTGTCAAGCCACAGTGAGGCAGCGTCCCACATGCCACAGCTAGAAGGACCTGCAGCTAGGATATACAACTATGCACGGGGCAGTTTGGGGAGATAAAGCAGAAAAAAAAAAAAAAAGAAGAAGATTGGCAACAGTTGTTAGCTCAGGTGCCAATCTCTAAAAAAAACAATCAGTCAAATGGACTACGGTTATATAATAAAGGACACTCCAAGTCAATGGACTGCTATGCTGCCATCTTAAAAAGTGATATATATGTACTAACATGAGTATATCATTGCATTTTGTAAAAAATAATTGTATCTGTATCTGCTGCCTGGACTCCTTCTTACCAAGGCTCCTTGGGGAGCCCTCCCATGTTTGTTCATTATCCTTATAATTGCATATATCCTAATGTTCTATAATTGCCTTTTTATTTATATTACCAACTAGAATGAAACTTTCCTAAGACAGGAGATTTAGTTTTATTCATCTTTGCCTGTGTTCACTCCCCAGTACATAAAAGATGCTCAATATATGCTCAGAGTATAGATCACGATATATGACTCGGAATTAGATAGCTGACCTCACCTTCCTTTGACTAACTTTGCTGTCTAGGTTTTTTGCCCTACTAATTGTCCATAGTTATTCTGCAGTCTGTTTCTCCTAATAATTGCAGGCTAACAATGCAGCAACAGGCTCATGCTTTATTTTAGGGCTAACAGAAGTATTGCATTCACGAACAAGTAGAAAAAATACATCAATTTGAGACATCAGTGGAAAAAATATATACTCTGTTAATTTAAATATATTATGTCTATGATAGTAGGAGGCTGAGTAGACAAGAAAGGCACATTGAGGGGAAAGGTGGCATTGAAGGTACATGATAACAAGGAGTAGGTATGGAAGTATATGGAATTAAGTAACAAAAGGATCACACCTATCTTATTAGCTATTGTATTCCCAGTACTTAGTACAGTGCCTGGTACCTAGTTCAGTAAATATTTGCTGAATGAAAGAGGGTATATTGTAGGTTCTCTAGCCTATAGGCAAGTGACTTGCTTAAGAAGAGATTCCATTTTGTAGGAGAGAAATACCTCTTCTAACTCTGACCTATTCATTTATTTGAGTCCTTCATTCAACAGCCATTTCTTGAGCATCTACTGTGTACCAGACTTTGCTAGACTTTGTATCTAGAAACACTAAGATAAATAAAACATGATCTAGGAGAGTTTACAGCCTGGTGAGAGAAACAGATATATATGTACAGATAATTGCAATGTAGTTTTATAGTTGTATAAAAAAGAATATATACGGTGGCTTAATGACACAATAGAGTAGTTTGCTCAGTTTGTTGGAGAAGAGAGAGGATTCAGGAAAGATTGCTCCAAAAATGCATTTTGGTTTTTTTAAAGATTGGCACCTGAGCTAACATCTGTTGCCAATCTTTGTTTTTTCTTCTTCTTCTCCCCAAAGTCCCCCAGAACACGGTTGTATATTCTAGTTGTAAGTGCCTCTGGTTGTGTTACCTGGGACGCTGCCTCAGCATGGCTTGATGAGCAGTGCCATGTCCATGCCCAGGATCTGAACTGGCAAAACCCTGGGCTGCTGAAGTGGAACGCGCAAACTTAATCACTCAGCCACAGGGCCAGCTCCCTAAAAATGCATTTTAAAAGATGGATAAATGGAACCAGCCTGGTGGTGTAGGGGTTATGTTCGCACATTCCACTTTGGTTTCCCAGGGTTCAGATCCTGGGTGCAGACCTACACACCACTCATCAGCCATGCTGTGGTGGCATTCTGCATACAAAATAGAGGAAGATTGGCACAGATGTTAGCTCAGGGCCAATCTTCCTCACCAAAAAGAGAAAAAGATAAATAAGGAGTTTTGAGGGTCCTTTATACTCTACCCACTTAATTTACTATTTAATTGGTCATGATAATAAAAATTTTATCTTTGCTTTGTATGCTCGGCTTTTAAGATCTATTCTTTATTTATGAAATCATTTTATATTCTTTGCTTATTATTATTAGTCCTTTACTATTATACTGGTTTTATTGCACTCAAGATTCTCAAAAAACAACAGCAGAAGTAACTCTGAAATAGCTGTCATTGAGAAAGTAACAGACTAATTAAATATTTATTTATATTTTTAAAAAGAAAACATCTTCCTAGGTCTTGAAGAAAAGAAAATAATTTAAGGAGTTTCATGGTTTTAGACTTCTTATACATCAAAATTTGAAAAGCCATCTGTTCAATAATAGATATATTTTCTTTGTCATCTTCTCATTTTTTAAAACTCATTTGTAATTCAAATCAAAGCATTACAGAGTTGATTTTGCTCTGTGTTTACCAGTGAGGGGTCATCTCTGCCCTTGAATCTCACTCACCTGGAATCAACAACTGGACCATCAATGGCCTTTCCATTGGCCAAGGCCAGTGCATCTTTCATTGTCTTTAATTCCTGAGAGGTATAAACAACACAATTTATTCTTCTTGTAATGTGGAAATATAGTCATTGGTGAAAGTTCCAGTAAACTACCTGCTGGTAATTCAAACTCAGTGTGACTAAAGCTGCTCCTGGATTTGAGTTATGGATTTGGGGGTGAAATAGTGTATTTTTTATTACATTATTTATTTTCTAGTAGGAAACAGGGCTTGAAATCCAGGTTTCATTTTAAAAATGTAGCTAAACATATGTTGGTGGGTTTTTTATCATTACTATTATTTTTATTATGGTAAATGAGAATTGGCCTCAAGCAAAGCCGAGCATGCCCGCGACATCCAATTTCTGGAACACAATGTAATTCACACTCAAAGCAGCAACTGTCCTCTGTGAAATAAAGCGGGATCCATTCGGTAGACTCTCACAATATCCCCAGCTTGGTGAATCTCTAGGTAAAGTCTCTCAGTCAAAATTCAACGTGACTGTTAGCCCAGTACCACGTGATCTTCTCTATATAGAAAACTGTGATCTTTCTAATGTATAAATGTAGTCTTATAATTCAACAGCTCCAAATTCTTCAAAATCTCCCTCTGTATGAAAAACGAAACTCTTTTTCATTACAATAAAGGCCATTTTATCTGCCTAGGGTTCCACTTTCAATTCCCTCCACTCCAGGCCTCTAACTCCATAGTCCAGCAAGACTAATCTACTTTTAGCTCCTGGAATAGAATGCTGTGCTCTCTCCTTTCCTCGTGCCTTTGAAAACATTGTTTCCTCTACCCAAATGATGGTCTGCTTCAGTAACACTCTCGGTTAAATTATCCTTCCCTTACCCAGGCAGATTTAAACTCAAAATTTTCTGCATCACTGCAGTTTGCACATGCAACTCTAACATTCCTAAGATTGTATTATAAATGTTTCACTATCTTTCCTCACTTCAAAACAAAAAAAAAAAAGACATTGGAAGAGAGGTCTTCTTTGTTTTTCCAGCATTTAGTGCAGTATTTGAGCAATAAAAATGATTGCCAAATATATGCATATATACATGTATGATGTCACTTATATGTAGAATCGAAAAAAGCTGAATTTGTAAAAACAGAGTAGAGTGGTGGTTACCAGATGCTGGGGGGATGCAGGGGGATTGAGGAGCTGTTGTTGAAGGATACAAACTTGGAACTAGTAAATAAGTAAGTCCTGGAGAGCTAACGCACAGCATAGGGATTATTGACAACAATACTGTATTATAACCTTCAAAGATGCTAAGAGACTAGATCTTAATTGTTCTCACTACAGAAAAGAAATGATAATTATGTGACATGATAAGGGTCTTAGCCAACACTAAGGTGGTAGACATATTGCAATATGTAAATGTATCCAATCAACATGCTGTACACCTTAAACTCACACAGTGTTAGATGTCAATTATATCTCAATAAAAATAAACTTTAAAAAATATATGCATGAATAAATATTGTCCACGAATACAAATATTTGCATTGCATATAAGAGGAATAATAATGTTAGCTGTTGTTTATTAAGTTCTTAGCTTGTGTCCAGCGCAGTGCAGTGTGTTATATGTGCTTCATCTCCAATTCACACGGCATTCCTGCCACATGGATTATATTATTTCTATTTTGCCCTTGAGAAAATTGAAGCTCAGAGAGGTTAGTTGAATAGGCCGCACATTGTCCTACAGCAGAAAGTCTGCCCTCACTCCAATGCCCGTGCTCTCCGCAATACACCTGGCTGCCTTGTGATTATTGTTAGGAACTTGAAAGACACAAATTAGATTTTGATTTAATCTTTTCCATTTCTTTCCAGCTCCAAGTACAGCCCAGTATGGAATTACCGGGAGCGCTGATGTTCTTTTCTCCTGCTGGTACCTTGTGTTGACACTGTCCTCTTTCACCAGCATATTCTACCTGAAGAATGCCATTCTACAATAAATTTAAAGACCCATAAAAGGCTTTCAAGGATTCTCTGAAAGTGCTGATGGCTGGATCCAATCTGGTACAGTTTGTTAAAAGCAGCGTGGGATATAATCAGCAGTGCTTACATGGGGATGATCGCCTTCTGTAGAATTGCTCATTATGTAAATACTTTAATTCTACTCTTTTTTTGATTAGCTACATTACCTTGTGAAGCAGTACACATTGTCCTTTTTTTAAGACGTGAAAGCTCTGAAATTACTTTTAGAGGATATTAATTGTGATTTCATGTTTGTAATCTACAACTTTTCAAAAGCATTCAGTCATGGTCTGCTGGGTTGCAGGCTGTAGTTTACAAATACGAATATTGCAGTGAACATGTGATTCTTTAAGGCTGCAATACAAGCATTCATTTCCCTGTTTCCATGAGAGTCAATCCACATTTACAAAGATGCATTTTTTTTCTTTTTTGATAAAAAGCAAATAATATTGCCTTCAGATCATTTCTTCAAAATATAACACATATCTAGATTTTTCTGCTCGCATGATATTCAGGTTTCAGGAATGAGCCTTGTAATATAACTGGCTGTGCAGCTCTGCTTCTCTTTCCTGTAAGTTCAGCATGGGTGTGCCTTCATAAAATAATAGTTTTCTCTTCATCTCCAACTAAAAGATGTTTTGCAAAATTCTGCAATTGGAAAGCAAAAATAAACCACGATGATAAAGTTAAACCATATCCAATTTCTAAAGAATGAAGGAGCTCTCTGACTGTAAAAATCTCTTCCCTCATTACCAGCTGGGTTTGAGAATTTTGACCCCAAGAACTCAGTTTTGTGATGAAAAACAATTTAACATAGTACAGATAAATTTACCATATGATTTCTTTAGTTGTGGCTAAATGTTAGATCCACTTTGGGAAATACTTTCCCTTAAAATGACAGCACAGTCCATCCAAAGCATTGTCTAGCAAGACAGCATCTTTTCCTTTCAGTATTCCAAGTCAAAACTTTTGAGATGGTTTGTCAGAAAGGACGCAACATCCGATTACCTAATATTGCATGAGTTGGTAAGCACTCAAAATTAGTGTGGTTCTATGGCAGGTAAGTTGATAGGATAGATAGAGTGCTCCTGTGGATAGGAGCATTTTGCTTATTTTCCATCTGAAAACATCACCCAGTTGATATTTTGGAATGCATGTTATATAAAAAATTGTTCCAAAATACATTAGAACAAATATTCCACGCTGGTATGCAGTAGATCAATCCCTGAAATAACTAATTCTGCAATAAAATCTTTCTCTGTAACCATTTCAGCTCAAACAAGTAAGGCAAAACAAAATCACCATGCTATATTTCTTCTTATGTGATATATGTAAGATACGATCAAATGGAGAGAAGACACAGTGATGAGAATATCTTGATATGTTAATTATTCAGTTATCATGAATATTAAATTATTTCTATTAAAAGAATGAAAACTACGTCTTTGAAGGAAAATGCTGTTTCTCTAAGAAGTATTATACTACATATATTTGAATAATTTGATGGTTTTGCCCTTTATGAAAGAAAGAACATAGCCTTGAAATATGAAAGCCATTTTACAAGTTTGACAATGTTACCAATTTCATTACACCTAAAGAGATTTTTGCAGATATTCACTTTTGCAAGTCACAATAACAAAAAGCCTACTAATAGAGTTAGATATAAGAAATTTCACAAAGATTGTTCATATTCAAGGTATCTAATATTTTTCCCTGAGAGAGATGGGCTTGAAAATGGTGATTTTTGAGTAAAATTTAGTCCCAAAGTATACCATGAGTCTATTTAATTAGACAAATTAATCCTAAATGAAGAGGCATAAACATACAATATTTCCACAAAATGTCATTAATATGGCATAATGCTGTTAAATTTACTCACTGTAATAATTTATTACATTATTTTGTCTGATATATTAAAAGTGGGTTTTTAAAACACATGTGGCATTTTCACTTTAGTTATTATTGATTTGCTTCTTTACAATATTCTTTGTGGAATTGGTAAGTAAACCACACAATATTTTTTTGTATTGCAGCTTTAAAGTGGCACACTCCATAATAATCTACTTACTAGAAATAGTGGTGCTACCACAAAAGTGTTAACCATCAGTACCATTGTTTGGGAGAAAGAAACAGATCAAGAATGCATATTATACAGTGATCGCTTTCCTAGAGTTAAAAATACCTCCTCTTTGTAAGGTTTGTAGGGTAAATGTGAGGTAAATCGAGGTATAAACTATGGATGAACCAAATAATTAGTTCAAAGTGTTGTCATGATTCCGAATTTGTGGAGTCTGGTGTTTTTCCCATAGAATGTGACCGAAGTACAGTCATAGCTCGGTAGCTGTATGTATTTGCCTTTATGTTAGAAGAGACTTTCTTGAGTGACATTTTTAAATAGAGGAGGTATTCGCTATGTTTTTCTGTATCACAGCAGCATTCCTAGTCCTTAGGCCCCTGGGAAGAGTGAAATCATGAGTATTTATGAGTTCAATATTGTTCAAATAAGGCTACAGTATTTGCTTTTTTGTGTGAATGTATTGCATATAATGTTCAAGTAGATGATTTTACATTTATGGACATATGAAACGTCTGATTACTCCATTTTATCAGTCCTGACTGTACAAGATTGTTGCAATTTCAGAATAGCAGTTTTATAAAATTGATTTATCTTTTGATCTATAACAATTTTTTCTAGCTATTTATTTCAGTACTATATTTCCGCAAGTTCCATTTGTGGGACTCTTTTTCTTGCCCCTGAATTTTTGTTCAAAGAAAGAAGAAAGCAAAATAAAAAGCAGTTGAGAAAGCAGAGTGGAAAGAAAAGAAAAAGACAGAAAAGGGAAGGGGGTAAAGAGAGAGGAAAAAGAGAAGAAAGGAAGGATGGCGGGAGGGAGGGAGGGTGGAAGGAAGGAAGGAAGGGGAAAGGGAAGATCTGGAATGTTAGGGTAGCTGACTTAATTCAGTAGCATTCTTAGTATAGCTGTAAGTGGTGTAATTATGTTTTACAATGATCCTATTTGAAACATAACTCCTGTTACACCACTAAGTTTCTGTTATACAGCAATTATACAATAAAAAGTACTACCCATATTATAGTATTGTGTTTTGGGGGGGACACTAAAAGATTTGAGAGAGAGATTGTCAAACGTAAAGTCACTTTTGGGGGGTTTAAAACTTAACTGAAAAATTAATGCTTCATCATAACATTTAAGCTATATCTAGAAAGTAGACTGGAGAACTGAGAAAATTACCCAGATAATTCAATGCAAAATATATACATAAATACCCCTATGTGTGAACTCAGAAAATTCTGAGAAACTTATCAAAGCCAACCGTCTATACTGATCAAATTTACTGAATAATTGTTAATTTATCCATTGTGCTTAGCTTTGTGACACAGCCAAAAGTTACCTATTTAATCTTTTCAATAAAAATTGTTTTTTGAAATTCAGAAATGATTTAAAAAGAGGTCAGGTTTTTAACTATTTATTGAAGTATGTGGATGTACAGTATTTCAATAGATATGAATATGAATAAATGGTATGCCTTAAGATCCTTTGAATATGTATTTACTTTAAAGACTGGAAAAAGCTCTTCCTGTCTTTTAGTAAAACATCCATATTTCATAATCTTATGTAAAATATGTTGTACTGTTTCCAATAGGTGAATATAAAGTCAGTTTATCAATTAAAATATGTATTTGACTCATTTTAAAACTCTATTAGTTTAAGAGAAAAAGGAAGAAATAATAATTTAAACATATTTCTGCTATTCCCTACTTAATTTTCTGCTGCATCCACGATACCACATTCACACCTTTTAGGTATGCCAAAGTAATACAGGTTGAAAATTTAAGATGCCTCAATTTCAAAGAGCTCGACATTGTAGCCTTTCTCTCTGTTGCTGATTCCCAAAAGGTTTGACAAGCTGAACTACATCTAGCCCAAAGAAGTTTCCAGGAGAGATTTTATTATCAATTATTTAGAAGTTTTACCTGCTGAAAAGCAGCAGAGTTAGCAAGAAAGGCTGATGATAAAATCCTGATGGTTTTACAGGATATGCATCTGAAAACTCAAATGCCTATCAGACTCAGGCAAATAGTATGCTTTCATAAGACAGCTGGGTATAAAACAGGGTGTATATACTCCACCTCTAGGCATTCCAGTACAATTTCCTTAAAAATACCTTGCTTTCCAAACAAAGTAATTTGGCTGAGAGCCCTTAGTTTGTGACTGCTATAATATGCAAAAGTGAGCCACCCCAAATGAATGATTTCAGCCCTCTTCTTCAGATCTGTCCATTGATGATGGCCGACCACGTAAAAAGGAACAATGTGGTAAGTAAACAAAACAACAAACCATGAACATGGTCAATGCCTGGTGTAATAATATATTTTGAAATATGAGTGTCATTGCTATTCTGAGAAAACCATATCTACCAAACCCCTCCCCTCTAAAAGATGAAAACACACTAATAAGCATCTGATTTTCCCATTGGCTCATCAATGTTCCCTTTGTAACTTCTATCATGCACTCAATCACATGGAAACAGAAGCATCAAGTCTCAGACTCTGAAAGCTAGAATGTGACCATAATAGGTCAAAACGCAGATACTTCAAAATGACATCCAGGCGTTCAGAAAGTAATTACTCACTGTAGCCCATTAGGCAGAAATATAATAAGTATAAGAGAAAAATTTCTAAGAATAATTCATTTGAGATAGTGAATTTGATCCAAACACCAGAGAGTCAGTGTACTCCCTGAACTTCCCAAGAAGGATTTGCCTTCGCATTTGCACGCACTTTCTCCTAATAACCCCAAACATACTGAAAATAGTTAGGAATTGACATCTCTAGTGGCAGGAGAAAAAATTGGCAAGTGAATCAAATAAATACTTTCCAATCTTCCTGAAGAGGAAGAAAGGAGGAACAGTTTTCATTATTCTCCCTAAAAGCTCCATCCACAGTCATCCTAAGGAAGGCTCAACTCTCCCCAGGCCTTCAATCTAAGAACCATACTCCACCTCAGAGGCAGACGCGGTAGCTAGAGTTACTCCCGAAGGGTCATGACTAGCCCTACCTTACATTTTACAATGGCAGGGTACTTTGGCAGAATTGTCACTTTGATTTTCTCAGTACCTCAAAACATTATTATTATCACATATTGATGATGAAAATGAGATTCAGAAATTTAAGTCACTTGCTGAAGATTACACTTTTACCAAGTGACAGATTTAAGCTAAATGTGAAATGCAAAATACTCTCAATTTGTTTCTATTTCCATTAGCCTTCTTAGGAATTGAAAAAAATGTGATCACATTACTACCTTCACAAACAACTATATGTATATTTATATATAAGTAACTTTGTTCATATATATTCCTTTATTTTCCAGCACCTCCAGAGGGTTATGTTTAAAGGCAAATCACATCATACATCTCTTCTAAAACCTTTGGGATATGGGACATACAAATGCAATTGCCTTTGGACACACAGCCCTTGGTAATATAAGACCCATCACACCAAATGGAGGATCTTGTCATAATCATATGTATTTTTTTTCGATAGCATTCTGCAAAGGACCTGCCAAATTTTGGATAATCCACCAAGACTATTTCCCAGGCATCTGCAATCAACAAAATTCTTAGGGAAATGTAAATCAGAATACATACACAAATTTTTTTAAAATACACAATAGAATACTGATTTTAATCTTGAGTGATGTTGTTTGAGCCAATTTATATCAAAATACTAATTATATGCACATCTGTTTGTGCTGGGGCAGTAGAAGAAGAGGGAGATTCTAATTCTAGCAATTAAACTATATACAACCTAAGGAATACATTTGTACTTTGTTGTCAAAATATAATGCAAATCCTGTGGACGTGACTTTTTAATTTGAAAAAAAAGAAAACCATAACTTTGATATATATATAAATGAACACATTAATTCATTAATGAAGGACCAAGGAAGAGGTTACAACCAGATAAAAGAACAATCCAAAGAAGAGACATATTTATGGGTGAAGAATATTGAAATTAATGTATTACTGGAGGCAAAATTGACTTCTTCCAAAGTAAGAAATTCAACTGAATCTCTAACCAACAGATTTATTTACACATCTATAGACAAGAAATATTCTGCCTCGGTATCACTTATCTACAACTTGTAAAATAATTCAAATGCAATGAAAGGTATGGGGCTCCCATAGAATCAAAATCAGATAACTTGGAGGGTATGCTCCAACCAATGTGTGGGTTTTTCATTGCAGGACAAAGTTTTGCCTGAAATGATGAGATGTAAAAATCTTAAAAGATGTTTCATTAAATGAATTACTAATATTTTGAGGTTCAATAATATAATCTCTATTGTAATGACTCATAAAAATCCCCAAGTTTATCTACATATCTAATATTCTACATTCTCTGTATTTTAATTATTTCATTTTCTTCCTTATCCCACAAACCATTGCCCATAGTTTGGGACATATAGGAAGAGAAGTAAAAAATTAAAACATAACAAGAACCACCTTGCTTCAAGAATCTACTTTGGGCCAGCCCCAGTGTCCTAGTGGGTCAGTTCAGTGCACTCTTCAGCAGCCAAGGCCTGGTTCCTGGGTGTGAACTTACACCACTCGTCTGTCAGTGGCCATGCTGTGGCAGTGGCTCACATACAAAAACAGGAGGATTGGCAGCAGATGTTATCTCAGGGCAACTCTTCCTCAGCAAAAAAAATTTTTAAAAAAATCTACTTTGTTGAAAAATTAATGTATTTTGAACATTTGTTAACAGAAAAAAATCTTTTTGTCCCTTAGGAGGAGGGCTATTTAATTCATGGGATAATAGGAATTTTTCATCAACAATGAGAAAAATGAAGTAACAGTTGAGATAGCAATATTTTGTCAACCAAATGCAATGGTAATGGTGAAAACATTGCAAGAAGCTGTAGCATAAGCTGAATGGTCTGCTTCCACTTAGTGCTAATGAGCCCAGTCCTTGCACAAATTTTGGTTTGGTAAAAACTACAGGAGGTAGCATGGTTCATTAGGCTTTCAAAGCTTTAAAATGTTAAAGGGGGTGGTTTTCTTCCTTCATTTCAAGTGAATTGCTGAAAGCATTGGGATATTCCTAAGTGGAACTTTGAATTTGCTAGTTTCTTCATTAATTTTGACCTTTTTATGTTTAAAAAAGTTAACTCTACACTATACCGCAGCAGACTTCTACCTCTTGCAGTTTTGGATTGTGCTTAAATGAGTACTCCAAGCACGTGAAATTTCCTGAGAATACTGGGGGACCATATTTTAGAAAAAGAACTCGTGAAATATTCTTTGGAGAACATAATATGCAAATAATGAAGAGCAAAGCTTTCTTGACCGTTCTCAAGCACCTAATAGGATCCACAGAACTCTTACATGGTTTTCTAAGTAGTTTCATAAATATAGACTGTGGCTGCAGGAAACTTCCCACCTCCCTACCGTGCATTTGACAAATGACCTGACAAACGCATGGTCAATAGCTCATTTTTGACGTGCTCCTTAAGAAATTGTTGCCAGAGATTTGAAACTGCTTCAAGCTGATATCTTTTGAAACAAAACACACACACACACACACACACACACACACAAAATTGCTCTGCTATCAGTGATCTGGAAAATAAGCTTGCAAGCCAGCCATGTGGTGTTCTGGATAACTCAAAAAAAAAGAGAAGAAGAAGAAATGACAACAGTGCAGCCAAGTTTCTGTTTAAGTTTCATTTGCTAAGATTTCAGCATAAGTAACATCTTGTGATATAATTAATCAGAAGATGGCACCTGCTTTAAATGCTGACGTGGAGAAAAGCAGATTTTTTAAAAATTTGGAACAAAATTATTTCTGGAAATATATCTTTCCTGTTGATAGATAACTAGTTTATGCTTTTGATAATCTTACTGTCTAGTAATTTTAAATGATGATGAAGAGAAAGACCCTTTTTTTTTATTTTGGAATAATTTTTCCTGGAAATATATATATCTAATTTATAGACAGACGATTAGTGTGTATGTTCAGACATTCCTATTCTCTCATATTTCAGTTTTAACAATATATTAACAAAGCATTTATGGTTAATATGTGACAAATATACATCTTTTATCAAGTAACACAGGAATTCATATAATGATCTCCATTTTTATGTTGAGATACATCCTCAGGCTAGTATCATTTCAAGAAGAATCTGTCATCTGTTGATTTTGGATATTTTAAAAATCAATATCTTGTCTTTGCACCCTGACTTCAGTTTCCACACTTATAATTAGTAAATACAGTGCTATAAATAAAGCTTGCTATTCTATATTTTCCCAGTTGTCATTCCTCTTGTTTCTATAAAAGTTTAATTATTGTTCATCTAAAATTAGATTTGACAGTAGTATATTATACCTTTTTCTCAAGAAAATATGATGATATTCCATTTCTTCACATAACATAATGAAAGAGATAAAGCTTCCATTGCTCTGTGACTCTGATAGTTGACAATGAATTCTCCCAGGCAACTGCTGAAATTGCTCCGTAAGAAAATAAACTCTGAATTTGAATAGATCATCGCTTTATAAATATGCACAGTAAAATCGTCAGAGCTTCTGTAATTGTCAGGTATAAGCTTTTGGTGATGTTTGCAAAAAAACAAATCCCCAAAGCCTTGCGAATTTAACTCTCTTGATTTCAGGGTTCCAGAAAAATTGAAAAATGTTTTTCAAAAGCAAATAAAAATAAAACTTTATTTTAAGGAGTCTCAGTGTTTCATAAATCCATGATGTCAGTACAATCACACGTCATACTTTTTCAGTCTTGGTTGCAAACAACGAAAACAGACTGACTAACTTGAGCAGAAAAGGAAGTCATTGGAAGAATTTTGGGTAGCGCTCAGAATGATGGAAAACCTGGGGAATAGGATGACATCAAGACAGGAAACGCAACCAAAAAGGTAGCCAGTAGGCAGCCAAATGCAGCTAAGGTCATGCGCCTGGTAAGGACATCACCTCCCTGGATATCTGTCACCTCCAATGGAATCTCAGCTCTACTCCTGCCACCCTGAGTTATAGCTAACCATTCCCGTGTCTGCTTCTCTTCCCCAAGAGCCAAAGTCCTGAGCAGCTGGCCAAACCTAAGTTTACACATTTAGGAACTAAGCTGCCAGATACAGAAAATATCTTCCCTACCTGAGTTTCAGAAGCAGGAGATGGGACCCTTTCTTGCACCAAGATCCATTCATAAGAGAGGTAGGCTGTTCAGATACTACTTAGCCAAAATATGAAAATTATCCATCACACATTCGTGCAAGCAGGTGAGTTTGTAAAAAATTGTGCTTAGGAAGCCATTTTACATTTGCTGTCATGCTAATTTAGTAAAGATTCTCTATTTTATCTATGACCTGACAAAAAGATCCAATTAGGCCTCTCTATATTAGGGTCTTCTACACAAAAATGCTTCAGCTGCTCATTAAAATGAATATATTGAACAATTCATCAGAACCTTATACTTGATGTAGTTTTGAAAAGTATAGTGGAGTTGATAAAAATTCTAAAGTTAACATTTCATAAGGACTGAAAATTCAATGAGGAGATAGATTTAGATAGCCGATAGATAGATAGACAGACAGATATGGACAGACATAACTTTTCTTTCCTCAAGATGAACATTTTTTAGTTGAGGAAAATATGCAAGCAATTTCTTTGCTTAAACTTTCCTTTTTAAAAACAACAATCAAAACAAAGACAAAACGTCTCCCTCATTCAAAATATTAGTCTAATATTATTTAGATTAGAATCAGCATATTTTCTTGAACCTATACACTTCTTTCAGTGCATAGTTCAACTAAGGGGTTTCTTAGGAGTAGTTTGGCTTCCATAACAATTATTTTTTGAAGTGCAGAGAAGCATAAAAGATTTTATATTCATAGTTAATATTTTAGTTTTAATAGGCATTTTTCTTGTACTCTAATCCAATGCCTCAAAGAGGATCGCGTGTGTGAGAAAGCTATAAAAGAGTCATAGTAAAAATTAATATAAACACTAATCACCTTTGGGAAAGCAGCCTCACAGAACAGCCCACTGTTCCAAATCAAGTCAACTGTCTCGCTTTCAACTTGAAATTATAGTAATGTTAGTTTGAGCACTGATCGGCTCTGATGAAATTGAAATTTTCAAAAAGTCTATGAACCAAATTCTAGATTTCTGGCCCCCCAAAAAAACTTTACCTAGATTCTCTTATCTTTGAAGGTACTGAATTAATAATTTGAGTAATGTTATAATGAGAAAAATAGAGTTAAAAAATTGGTAATTTTAAAAAACAAAAAATACAAAAGTATAACAGTTAGATGGCACATGCATAATTTATTTCATAAGTCCTTTATTTCACATGGCTACATTCAGAGAAATAAGTGTCGTTATTTCCTTAAGGTACCAGGCTTAGATCTTGGAAAAAATGAATGAGGACCCTGCATTTACCTATGATCTTTAACACTCAATAAATTTCCTTTTTACATTGCCCTACATCATTCAGACTGATTTAAAATGTGATGTTCTTTCATTCACTCATCACACATTTACTGAGTGCATATTTTTACCAAAACACTGTGTTGTTATATAAAGATGAGGAACTCACAGTGCAATGAGAGAGACAGACACATAAATAAATGATTTTGACACAAATATTGCAAATGTATTTATGAAGCGCTTGGGGAGCACAGAAAATACAGCAATTAACTATGAGGGAGGCAGAAAAGACTGCACAGAAGAGGTGACGCTGAAGCTTGATCTTGCAATATGACAGTTTCATACCGATTGTAAATTGCAATAAATATTTGATAAATATGAGCTCGAGTCCTCATTTGGAGCAATGTATGTCAAAATAGTGAAATTCACTTTAATTGATGGTCAAAACATCATCACTTGTATCCATCAAATGCAAAATTGATACTCACCACCTCCCACAATTTCTTTCTTTCCACTCTTGTTGAATCCACTCCAATAGGGTTTCTGTCCCTACATGTCAGTAAAACTCTGTCATCAATGATCTCCGCGTTGCTAAATCCAAAATGCAATTTCTCACTCCTCGTCTCTCTTGACCTGGTTAATGGATCACTCGCTCCTCTTTGAGACACTTCCAATACTTGGCTTCCATGAAATCCTGTTTGCTTCATTTTTCTCCTATCTTCTGGCTACTTGATTCTTTTGATGACTCCTCCTTTTCTTCCAAATACCTAAATGTAAGCGTGCAGTCCTCAGACTGCTTCTCTTTTCCTGCTACATTCAACCCTAGGTGCTATCATTGAATCCCTAGGTGCTATCATTCAATCTCTCAGCTGTAAGCAGCAGCTATATCCTCCTCCGTATCTATATCTCCAGCCCAAAATTCTGCACAGAACTCAAGACTGGTACACCCAACTACCCATTCAGTAGCTCCATTTGGAATGTCTAGGAAACATCCCACACTTGAAGATGTTAAATCTGATCTCCTCATATTTCCTCCTAAACTAGCTCCTCCTGCTGCCATCCCCACCTCAGGAAATGATAATCAATTCTTTCAGTTGTTCAGGCCCCAAAATTTGGAATCATCTGTGACTCCTCTTTCTCTCAGACTCCACATCTGGTCCATCATTAAGCCCTGTCAATTCTACCTTCAAAATACATGTAGAATGTAATGACTCCTCATCACCGTCACTGCCCTGGTCTGAGCCACATCATCTCTTGCCTGGATTTAGGTCACCCTGAATCTAGCCTAGGCTTCTTCACTCTATTTTCAACACTGGAGCCATAGCAATTCAGTCAGATCTGCTAAAAACTCTCTCATATTTCTCCATGTCACTCTGAACATAACCAAAATTTTTGCTATGAATCCCAAAATCCCATGTGATCCAATATCTCATTAGCTCTACGTCATCATTCCCTACACCTCTTCCCCTATATTCATTTGACTGCAGTCTCACTAACTTCTTTGCTATTCCTTACACACGCCAGACATGCTCCCACATCAGGTCTTCACACTTGCTCCTCCTTCTGTTTGGCGTCAACTTCCCTGCATTGTCAGTGTGGATAAGACCAGGCCTTCCGTTAGGTCTTCCCTCAAATTTCACCTTTTCAGTGGAATCTTACTCTTTCTAAAACTGTAATTTCCATCCCAGTTATTTGTATTCCTCTTCTTTGTTTCATTTTTCTCTTTAGACCTTGTAACTAACACTATGGAATTTACTCATTTATCTTTTTTATTTTCTGTCTTTCTCATCAGAATATACTCCATGATGGCAGAGATTTTTGTAGGTTTTGTTCACTACTGTAGCTCTAATGTTTAGAAGCAGTGCCTGACACATAATAGATGCTCAATAAATATTTTTTAGTTGGTAAATAATATACAACATAGGGATTCAGGATTACAGAAATCAGTACTGGTACTGAGGACTTACCTATGTTCTGAGGAAGTTACTAAAAAGGAAGTGCGAATGTGCATATTTCTTGCCAAATCAGTGGCCTTTTCAACTGGGAGGAGGAACGGAGCAATGCACCAAGGGACGGATGCCTGTCCCAAAGTCTCCCGTGACTTCTCCCCAGGCCAGAATTCCCACTAGAAAGTTGAGGTGGTGGCAGTTCTGAAGCTGAACCTTAACAGATGCTGGCATTCTTGCCATGAAGGAATGTGTTTCCCAATTTCTCTTCCATTTTCCCTAAAAACATACCCTGTTTTAACCCTAGGCAAAGACTCATTTTATTTGTCATGATGTTTCTAATTGGGATTATTCATTCCACTGAGGAATCTTCTAATATGCAAATGATTGATCTCGTGTGTAATATTGTTATTTTTTCAACCTCATGTTCTATTTTTCCAGAAATTCATATAAAATATTTCTATTGGAATATAAGAAATTAACTCTCTTGGCTTTCCATGCCAATAACAGCAATGTTATTGAAAACAGAATAGTTGTATAGTTGTTTAGTTGTTGAGATGATATAATCCAAAATTTTATAATTTTAGACACAATCTCAATTAAAAACATCAATAAACTATGCTGGATTTCTTAATCTTAAAAAATATTTTCAGTGGGGCTTTTAAAATCTATCTTTTTTGACTAGTATAATTTTAAGTGCTCTGCCTTATATAACAGATAAATAGTGAAACTTCTGCGGTTTATCTTAATCGAAGTTTATTTTTCATTTGTGCAAAAGTCAAGTAGCAGCATGGCGGAGGTGAGGGGTGCTCTCCTCCATGCCGGTCGTCAAGGACCCAGGCTGACGAAGCCTCTTCCATCTTCAAAACATGGCTCCTACAGTCAGCCCAGGCATTCAGTATCTAACTGTAGGGCAAACGAAGACAAAGAGTAGAGGAACATCTGGGAAGTTTTTATGAGCTAGGCTTAGACGTGGCGCGTATCATATCTGCCTTCCATCAGCCAGCACTTAGACTTCTGGCCCCAATCTACATCAAGGAAGGCTGGAAAAAGTGTGCCAAAGAGAAAAGGGAATGGATTTTGTTAAATTTAGCCAGTCTCTGCCACAGTCTTCTCTTTTAGTCTCTACATATCCATTTTCCTCTTGCTCTCACATGCAGAACTCATTCTTCTACTCCCCCAAAGTCCTGTCCAGTCATTACACCCAGCTGGAAGTCCAGTATCTTCTGGTGATGCAAAAACTCCACTGAGTCCAAATGCGGCAACTTATGAATTAGTAACCCTTGTGACTATAAAACAACATATTTCCATCTCCTCTTCCCAAACCATACACATAACCAATTTTCAAAAGCAGTGGAAAAAATAATATAACCACAATGAAAGCTTCCATTCAGAAAATAAAAATAGTGACCGTTGTAAGAATGTACAAAATCTTGCAGAATAGATATTTTGAAGGGCCCCTACACATAAGCAGGAGGATATTTCTTGATTGGACTCGAGTTTAATTTCTGGGAACATCTCCCTTATCTATTTTTCTCCCTGGCCCCTTCTTCCACCCTATGGAAACTTCTTTCTTGATCACTGTCACCACGTCTGAAGTTGGCGCAGGAGATCAAGCCCCTCCTTGGGGCTGTAGAGGCTTTGGAAGTCTGATTCCTGCTTCAGTAAGAGGCCACGTCCTTAATATAATCTTAATCATAGGCCACTGGACCCTCCAAAACTATTTCAATTTTATTTCCTATTTTTAGAAATGTAACGAAGGCCACTTTTCCATCCTTTTGATCTCCTAAATTCCTGTACTTCCTTCATTCTCTTTGATTTCTTGAGCCAAACCTGGAAGTAGAATACCTCATTTCTACTCGCAATCTCTGGGCCAGTGAGCCAAACATCAGTCATGTGGCCCTACCCAACTTCAAGAAAAGCTTAGAAATGAAGTCGAGCTGTAGACTCAGCAGAAAGAAAACCAATTTGATTAGCAGCCAGGCAATTTCTGCTATAACTATTAGGTTTGAAGGATTGTTGCGATTTGGAGAGTGGACTTTTGTTTTGTTTTGTTTTGTTTTAAGGTTTCATGATAGAGAGGACGATGACAAGAAAGTCTCAGATTGTGAAATACATAATGTTTATGAGAATTCCATTTTCTGAACACTCTTGCTCTGATATTTAGTTTGATTTCCAAAAGTGAAAAATAAGAAACAAGTAGTATAATTTTGAAGAAATAAAAAATTCATTCTGCCCTGTCTTCCTTTGGCATAGGTTTAGAACCACGCACTCTGAGCTGCTTTTGTGTCTTCCTGACTACACTCTTAGCTCGTGAAAGGCAGCTTTCACGGTTAGGTACCCATACCAATCTTGGTAAATGTTCAAGACTCAGGGAGGTAGAAGAGGATATAAATAGATTGTTATGAATTTTTTAAAAATTAACTGGTACCTTACAATATCACTGAAATCAACTGTGTGCCCTTGATGAGAAGTTTAAGCATTAGAAGAAGCATGTTTCCTATGACAATTGGAGTTTTTCTTTGGTGCAAGTACAAAAATCATTGAGTTAAATTATCTTTCTAATTTATATATGAATGCCTAGTGTGTGGAGCTTTTCTCATGCAGAAGTCCCAGGGGCAGTGTTAGGATGAGGGCAGGGGCTACAGGGTGTTGGCGTCCATTGCATCAAGTTCCAAGATAGGTTTGCCCATTAAAGCACTACAGATGCCAGCTCTAGGTAGTACTTTAGCCGAAAGGAAGATTCAGGACAGGGATAAAAATGTGAACTTCCCAGGAGACTTCACATACAGATAGTTTATTCCTTATGGCTAAAGATAAACTAGGAGCAGGAACTAAAATATTACTAGCCTAAATATCTCTAAAATTCCTTAGTGGAGGTTTCCCAGGACAAATCAACAAGTAGGAAGATTTTAAAGGAATAACTTAGACCATTAACTCTAGATTTAACCTCTAATTATTATTTCAACCTCTTCACTATTAGTTTTAATCTCTAATAGATGGCCTGTGCAAAGCTAGGCAATGGCTTTATTGTGAATCACCTTCACACATTATCACCGTTATGAACTGACAGTTTGTGTCCCCATCCAAAATTCTTATGTTGAAATCCTAACTCCCCATGGGGTGGTATTAGGAGGTGAGGCCTTTGGGAGGTGATTAGGTCATAAGAGCGGAGCACTGATGAATGAGATTAGTGCCCCACAAATGACACCACAGAGAGCTCTCTCATTACTTCCAACACATGAGACGTAGCAAGAAGACTGACATCTGTGAACCCAGAATCCGCTCTCACCGGACACTGAAACTGTCAGCACCTTGATATTAGACTTCTCGGCCTCCAGAACTGTGAGAAATAAATATTTTTTGTTTAAGCCACAAGTCTATGGTAATTTGCCTGAATGGACTAAGACACATGCACAGGAGTCAGGCTTTAGTCTGTGATGTCCTCTCAAAGTTTTCTTCTGGAATGCAAGGAAAGCCACTTTGGTACTGACGTGAAGACAAAGTACCTCTCACACTTCTGCCCTCATGGAAGGCATATATTTTCTTTCTCAATTACTCAGTCAATTGTATTTCCTTTTGCTTTTCTCTGAATAACAAAAGACTCAATATTCTTTACCATATAATATTTATAATGTCTACTAGGACCACTTCTTCAACAAATTTCCATCACCACGCTACAAATTGGATAAAATTTTAAAGCATCTAATTCAGTAATTTTCCTTGCAAAAATGTAAAAAGATGAGTTTTATTTCCTTTTGACTAGCATGGACTTAGGAACTGGAGTTAGGATCTTTTTTTCTTCGAGTCATTAAAGCTTGAATTCTATCACCCATTTAATTTTATCCTCATTATACATTTTATTTTCACTAGTTACCAGACTTAACGATTCTAAATATATAGTGCTGTCAGCTCAGGACATTTGCAATGAGCATTTTTTCTTCACCTTGATTATGGCATAGAAAACCTTCAGAGAATCACACAAAGCCTATACTATTCATTCCATTTTTAATTCATCCCTCCAAATTAATGGTTTCTATTAATTAGACAACAAAAACTGAAAAGGGAAAAAATGGAGGGTGCACTGTTTTTCATCTAAAGGTGCGCTGCTGTAAGAGATGTTAAACAGTTGAGCCAGATTTTAATGAATTCTGAGATAGGTTTTAATTAGAGTTGACATAAGAACTGAATAGTTCTACAGTACCCTATACAAGAAGGATTCTTTTTAAAACTAAAACCTAGAATTACTATATGTAATTAGTGTTATAAATGAAAAGATATGAATGGCACAATTTTGGTGCCAGGAGAATACTAATTCAGATCTCATCCTAACAAGCTTCCAGCTCACACTGGCTGCCATTCACTAACTGTGCTATACTTCACAAAAGTCAACATTTGGACATCTAATCAGTAAACAAAAGGCACAAGGACAATATATCTATTGTTGTTTTACTAGCGATTTAACTTCCAATTCACCTAATTTCTAGATCTACATAATTTTTGTATTTCGTGTAGTCCTTAAAAATATTTCACATGTGCCTATTGACAGATCCAACCTAATCTGAAAGACGGTGAAGCGTCTCAAGAACCACACAGTTCAGGTAAACTTAAAAGACAGTGGTGTTGCAAATGGACCAGTTGTGCCAACTTTTATGACAGCACATGGCATGTTAATTAGCCAACAAATAAATGACTCACCTTAAAGGAGAATCTTATCTGGCCTATTGGACAATGAGGTAGAATTCCTGTAACTCAAAGAGACCAAATGAGGTTACTTTAAAATATTGCTCTACCCCACACTTTTTTTTTTTAAAGCATTCAGATAAAAACCCAAAATTACTTTCAAGGTCACTTAATAATTTTTTTTCAGAGAAAATGGAAGCAGTCTGGTTCATGAAGTAAAACCTATTTTCAATTTATATCAATATTTACAACTTATTAATTACATGCAAAGCTATATTGTTGAAAGACTAAAGAATCTTCTAGCAGACTTTATGATGTAGCCAAAAGTGCAACCTAGAAGAGTTTCTGGTTAATAGAAGACTCCAGAATGGATAAATATATCACCAGAAATGTCATCATTAACATGAGCATTATAAAACATACAATAACACATATAAGTATTATTTGTAAATATGCCATGTCATGGGCACTATGAGAAAAAAAGGATCCTGTCCTATTGGAACAAACAGTCTAAATTAGGCCATGGTTAGGATTACTCTACATCAGGGGTCAGTACATTTTTTCTCTAAAGTTTCAAACAGTAAATATTCTAGGCAATATGGTGTGTTGCAACTATTCAACTCTGCCATTGCAGCATGAAAGCAGTCATAGACCATATATAAAAGATTTAATGTGACTAGGTTCCCATAAAACTTTATTTATGGACACAAATTATTTTGTATAATTTTTCCATCATGAAAAAATTATTCTTCTTTTGATTTTTTCCAACCATTAAAAATTAGTCTTTGGTGGCCGGCCCAGTGGTGTAGTCATTGAGTTCGAGCACTCCACTTTGGCAACCCAGGGTTCACAGGTTTGGATTCCACGTGCAGACCTAGCACTGCTCATCAAGCCATGCTGTGGCAGCATCCCACATGAAATAGAGGAAGACTGAAACAGATGTTAATTCAGTGACCATCTTCCTCAAGCAAAAAGAGGAAGATTGGCAACAGATGTTAGCTCAGGGCCAATCTTCCTCACGCACACACAGACAAAATTAGTCTTTGGGTAGTGAACATGATGTAATCTACACAGGAATCGAAAGATGATGTACACCTGAAATTTACATTATGTTACAAACCAATGTTACTGCAATAAAATAAAAGTAAAAATCATTCTTAGTTTATGGGATATTCAAAAACAGATGGTGGCCTGGATTTCGTCCATGGGACACAGTTTTCCCAGGACAGGTCCAGTTTACATTTGTTGACCTGGTATTAATAGCTCCCCCTTTCAAGTATTCTTTTTGTGGGCAATAAATTATATGGTCATCCTACCTATGGTGAAAATATATCAAAACACGAAACCAACAAAGCATGCAACATACCCAGCTTTACAGCAGAAGTACATTATAAAATCATTTTATCTATAAATGTCAATAAATTAGCATTATTGAATGTAAGTGATATTTGCTATCTGACTTACATAGTGTACATCAGAAGGCATATTTGAGTAAAGGAAGAAAAGTATTCAGCAGCTAAAGAAAGGACCCACAGTTCAAGAAAACCGCATACAACAGAAAATAATTAGGTTTGTCTGAGATGAGCTGAAAGGGTATTCAGAAGAACAAGGAGACAGGAAACATAAATTGAGCCAGCTTTCTATTTTTATGCTGATAGAATATTATCCACGAAATACCATGTTCTGACATGGGTCAAGCAGTCCTGTTTAATATCTGAAAACATCACTGCAGATAAGGTGAAATTTGACATGGTAAGCTAAGGAAAACAGAAATTTGGCCTAAAATTTTTTTCATGAGATAAATGAGCTAAAAGCTGGAGTACTCAATACATAACAGATAAATAACAGAAAACAAGCCTTTTTGGAAGTCTCACACATCAGGAGTATTTTCATCCCCAAACTGCATAATTAATTCAACTCTGATTATACAATATCAGCCAAATATATAGGATAGCTCTTCCAGTTTCAGTATTCTGCAATCACATTTGCTGGTTAGACCCAAAGCACTATGGAATTTTCCATAGAAAGATTTCATTTATCACTAAAAATGACCAATAATGACAACATAGTTTGACAGCCACAATTTCATCAGGAGGATGCACAATTCAAAGAATATATTTTCTTCTTCCAGCTCAAAGGTTAAGATGCACCATGGCAGATAAAAGCAGCACTTTGTACCCCATGAAGACAAGGAATGATAGCCATGCTTTAAGGAAAAGCATGCATGTGGTCTTGCAACCTACGCTACAGACTCGTAGGCAGCTCCATGCAGTATCATGATAACTCCGTGATTTACCCTTTCTCTTGGCATTTAGACCAATACAACTCTGTAAGTGGTTTACTAATAGTAAGGAAAAAGAATTTCTGTCCTAGCTTCTCTCCCACATCCTTTTATTTCATTTATCTTTTTTCTTTATCCAAACATCAGGCTCCACGGCTACAAACAGGGAGCAGAGTGTGAGGAGCCCAGCATAATTCAAGGTCATCGATACCTGCCAACAGGGCCAAAAACCAGAGCTCCCTGGACAAACCATGTTCCATTAGTTCTATGACTCTTTCCTTCCCTGACTGCACATTTACCCTATGTTTTTTTTTTTTTAAAGATTTTTTTTTTTTCCCTTTTTCTCCCCAAAGCCCTCTGGTACATAGTTGTATATTCTTCGTTGTAGGTTCTTCTAGTTGTGGTATGTGGGACACTGCCTCAGCGTGGTCTGATGAGCAGTGCCATGTCCGCGCCCAGGATTCGAACCAACGAAACACTGGGCAGCCTGCAGCGGAGCGCGCGAACTTAACCACTCGGCCACGGGGCCAGCCCCCTCATTTACCCTATATTTTAAGGAAATCATTCTGTAACAACAATGGAATTAATCATATTTGCATTCATAGAATTGTCATATTATAAAGAAAATACAGATAAAAATACAAACTGACAAAACAATAAAGGAAAATCAGTCTTCATGGTAGATGAGAGAGAAAGACTTACAGACTACTCAAAAAGACATGGAAAGGATGTGTAGGGCACAAAGATAGTATCCAACTGACTCATTCCATACGTGAGAATAATTCACACTAAAATGACCATTTCCTCCACTTCAAATCTTTCAGTACGTTCTGCTGAAGCGCCTGACATTAGCGTCTAATCCTTACCAATAAATGAATTGGCAGAGGACATGCACTTGGAACAGTGTTCACGCTAGAAGCTAGTCCCAGTGAATCTTATTCCTACTTGGATGCTGTGTTAGGTGTTAAAAATATTTATGCCTGGCATCAGAAGGGATACTAAAGTCAATTTATGTAAACAAATAGCTGTTAAAATTTTCATTCCATAAAAATGAAATTTAAATTGAACATAAAAGTCAAAATTTAATAAAGTGAAATTTGCAAAGTCTGTAATGCATATATTTGGTTAATAAAATTTTAGAACATCTTAAGTCTCTTTGCTGCCTATTTTTACATGAGATTTCCGATTAACAAAATCATTACTGTTTTTTTAATTGAAGCTTGAAGGCTAAAAGTTGATACCGGCTTAGAACAAGGACATATAAAATATACTTCTTTTTGAGAGGACTTCTTTAATTGCAAGAAAAATTTATGCCTTCTTTTCTTGAGCATGAATTTGAGTATAACATAACTCTAGATTAAAATGTACAATATGGTCAAGTTATATAGAGTAATAGTAGTTAATATTTTTGGATGTTTATCAAGTTCAAGCTATTTGCTGCATACTTCACAATTCTCGTATATTCCTCACAGTAACCCTGTGACATAAGGACTGTTACTTTGCCCATTTTGCACAGGCAGGTGAAATAACCTATTCACGTGTGATGGTGGAACTAGATTTAAAACAAGGTGATCCGCTTCCAGAGACAATTCTTTTAACCATCACTCTACTACCTCTCTGCATTTTATTTTCAAAATGACATGACTGCAAATCTTAAAAATTCTAGGATATTAGAGTGACTGATATGCTTCACTAAAATATACCAGAGCATGAACTGTCTGTGTCAATCTATGGATGAATTGTCACTTACACACAATTCACTATTTTACTATATTTGACAGACAGACAACAATTAATTTCATTTAGGTATCGAATCCACGTAACTTCCCTTTCTTGAGAGTTGTCAGACAAATTGTAAATATCTGCTGTTTCTACCGCATCATCTCTCTTGAGGAACGCATTCATTACTTTCACACTCTATTGAGGTCATAGGATTTCAGGAAAGTCACTTATTCTTCTATCTATTGCTGATATCCGGAAACTATTGGCTGAAACTTTATAAAAATGACAGGGTTACTACTTCAGCAAAGCTCCCATTATGTGTGACTTTTCAGGTCAACATCTACAGAGAATACAAGCAACAAGGAACTTTCACTTACAAGATTTCAGGTTGTAGGAAGAATATGGTTCAGTAGGGTCATTGAGTTTCTATTTTAGTATCAATAACTTCAGATGGGAGAACTTATATTTTAAGCCTTATTAAGGGACAAATCTAAAAAGATTCTAAATTTGAAACCATAGTACAAATGTCCAACCTCAGAATCTCACTGACTCTTGTCTAATCACCACCCTTGGTAAAAGTATTATTTTAAGGCAAGATATTACATAAAAATATCATTCAAACAGTTCATTCCTTTTTGTAGTCTCGTTTTAATTCTATTTTAAAAAGTCAAGAAAATGGCTTTTCCTCTAGAGCCTCCAGAAAGGAAGGCAGTCCTGTCAACACCTTGATTTTAGCCCAGTGGCACCCATTTTTGACTAGTACATCCAGAACTCTAAAAAAATAAATTTGCGTTTTAAGCCATTACCCTTGCGGTCATTTGATACAGCCACAATAGGAAATTAATACAACATTCAATTTCACTCCCTTCTACTGTCCTCTCCCTTATATCTCTATATATAAACAGAAAGGGAGAGAAAGAGAAGAGGAGAGAGAGAGAATGAGAGAAACTATGGGTTTTCATAGTTGGGAATATGTTAATACATGCCATTATTAAGCATATTTTATGCTCCTACATCAGTTTCTTTTTCCTTTGTCTCTAAATAATATGCTATCTTAGGAGGAGACTTTAAAAAAATTAAAGTTAAATCGACTTTGAAAACTCAAGTTAATAAACACTTCTTTTGGATTAATTAACTATACAAATAGAGAGCAGAGAGCAAATCAGTGTGGGCCTCCTGTAGGATGCTATTAGAGAAAAAAATGTTGCTGTCATTTTCACTAGAATGAGATATAATTCTGTTTCAGCCTGCTCACTCAGTTTGTAATACAGAAGAATTCAGATACCATTGTGTTTGAGTAATAACTTAATGCCTTACCTAAAAACACAATAATGGGAAATTCTGATAAATTAAACCAATATCTATTGAAATTAGAGTTGAGGAGAAATGTCCCCATGTGATAATTACAAAATAAGCTGTTGCTAGCAGTAAACTTTACCTGTTACATCATGAGGGCACTTAATGGTCGTGTTGAAATAAATTTATAGCTATAAAATGTAATTACATTTTGTTAATCCAATGCGAACCTCAAATGAAAAAATAAGTCCAGAATGCAGGTTTCCTCATTTTGCTTCTAGCCAAAGGACTAGAAAATTTATATTATGTGTTGCCTGATTAAGAAGCTATCTGATTTTTTTATTCTTGTACTAAATTTCACTTTGTATCAGGTACCTTAAAACAGTCATGATATTTTGATTCCACATGGCAAGTTTGCTTAATAAGAATATGAGGAATAAAATGACAATAATATTAGTACACTTTGCATAGTTTAGTCTTCATGTACAGTACTTTTGAAATAGGACCTATAGAAATTTTATGGTAACTTTCATGCATGCCATATTCATAAATAGTCCACTTAGCTCATTAGAATTTTTGAAGTTCCATTGCTAAATTATCATTTCAGTAAGGTTGCAATTATCTTAAATAGCACACAACTCAATATAGACTAGAAGTATTGCTATAAAGTTTAGCCTTAAACTTCTAGGTGTTTACTTTCTGCATAGTCATTGCCTACGGTGCCCTTCTTGGCAAACACATTTAGGTAACCAATGGCCACAACCAGACAAATGAAAGCTAAAACTGCCTCTTTCTCCAGGACTGAGCATTTGAAAAGGAGTTAGGTTGATAATAATAAGTCTTCAGGATTTTAAGCCTCCTTTTCTCACAGTAATTTTTCCAACCACTCTATGGTTAGAGTAATCCTTTAAAACAGTTAAATCTTACTGTAATAAAAGACTTTCTTTTCTAGACATGAGAATCTTTTGGCAGATGCTCATTCTCTTACAGGAGTCCTAACTTTTCAGAAGATTATTAACTTTTAAAAGTGCCTTAAGCATTGAAACAATAAGATACCACTACATGCCTATTAGACTGGCCAAAATCCAAAACATTGACGACATGAAATCCTAGCGAGAATGTGGAGCAACAGGAACTCTCATTCATTGCTGATGGAAAGGCAAATGGTAAGCCACTTTGGAAGACGGTTTGGCAGTTTCATACAAAATTAAACATACTTTTAACATATGATCCAGCAATCGAGCTCCTTAGTATTTATTCAAATACATTGAAAAGTTTGTCCACACAAAAACCTGCACATGGATATTTACAGCAGCTTTCTTCATAATTGCCAAAACTTGGAAGTAACCAAGGTGTCCTTCAGTAGGTGAATGGATGAATAAACCGTAGCGCATGCAGACAATGGAATATTATTCAGCGCTAAAAAGAAATAAGCTATTGAGCCATGAAAAGACATGGAGGAAACTTAAATGCATATTACTAAGTGAAAGAAGTTAATCTGAAAGGCTACATACTATATGATTCCAACTATATGACATTCTGGAAAAGGCAAAACTTTGGAGACAGTAAAAGGATCAGTGGTCGCCGAGGGTTAGTGCGGAGGGAAGAATGAATAGGCAGAGCACAGAGGATTTTTAGGGCAGTGAAACTATTCTGTATGATGCTACAATGCTGGATACATATGATTATACGTTTATCCAAATCCATAAAATGTACACCACCATGTGTAAGCCATGGACATTGGGTGATAGTGATGTGTCAATGTAGGCTCATCAATTGTAATAAATGTACCATTGTGGCACAGGATATTGATAATGGGAGAGGTTATGGGGGGTTGGGGGGGGCGATGTATCTCCAGATACAGTTATTGAGAGATAACTGTATAGAAACAGCTATCTGTATCTATAACTACAGATAGTTATAGGACCTATCTGTACTTCCTGCTCAATCTTGCTGTAAATCTAAATGTACTCTAAAAAATAAAGTTTGCTAATTAAAAAAAAAAAAAAGCCTTAAGCAGCACTGTGGCTGTCCAGGTAGAAAATGGCAGCAGTGGGCCTGGGTTTCTAGGCTGCTAGCTTGGTCTCAGACACATGGGCCGGCCTCTGTTGACTGAGTGCATGGTGCGGAGGGTTCAGCTTTCAGGTGGAAGGTTCTCACTACTTGGTCACCCGCCCCCTGGTGGGAGTGAGCAAGCAGAACACCTTCCTGAAGTCGCATCAAGGAGAGCACCAGAGACAGTTCACTGACTACCACCATCTCCACATCAGGCCCAAGCCCTTTCCCTGGGGAGATGGTAACCATACTCTATTCCATAACCTCCTGCAAATCAGCTTCTGACTGTCTGTGAAGATGACTAACGAGAACCTGGACTACTCCCAAGGCACGAAAGGCCACAGCACTGGTTTCGACCATTATTCTGCACATGGACCAGAAAACTATACAGGACCTTAAGAGTCCTTGATATGTATCAAATAATGACCATTCCTTTGCTTGTTGTGGGATATATATTAAATAAAAAGATTATCAAAAAATGCCTTACAAAGTTTAAGTAATTTGTTCATTTCTTTAATAATGGATGCAGATTAGTGACATTGTCCCTTATTAAACATGCTTTTTTTTGGGAGATCCTAGATAAACTTTGAGGGCATTGGAGATCATTTATTTGATATATTAAACATTCCCACAACACAAAATTATTAGATGTATTCTAATTTAAAGAATGGTAATTTTGTCATTATTTAGCTGGTATTGTTAATACCATAATGCCCCACTAAGGCATTTTTCTTTTCTGCTTAGAGGGTACTAGCTTCAATGATGTGTCCTTTTATAACGAAGTTGGTTGCAATTCCCTAAAGTCAACTTGTACAGAAGCCAAAGCAACACAATGTATTACTATGAGGAGTAATTTGTTAACATGCTACGAACGTAGGACACCAATGAATAGTTTGATTCATTTTCAGTCTGCCACAATGTTCTTGGAAGAAATATTTATCCAGTGTATTCCCACATCATTCAAACACTGTATGGTTAATTGTTTTTCATCGAAGCCAAATAATTTGATAGGATATCAAATAACTATAAACAAAGGCAAATTAGAAAAAAGTAAAATCAATTCTCTAAATCTCAAAGTAACTGTCATTAAACTACTGTTAATAGTATGCAACCTAACGGTATAACACACACACGCACACACACACACACACGCGCGCGCGCGCAATGGATTAAAGGAAAACTAGTACCTGTTACAATGCTCAAACAAAGGGAAATGCAAGGAAAAGAAATTGAAAATACAGCTACCTAGATTTCCAATGAGTCGTTGAGGAAGTGAGGTACATTGCTAAGGGTATTAACACTTTTGTGGTCATTATCTACCATAATGATAATTTCAGAAATAGTGTCTTAGCAGCAGACAAGAAATATTCTCCTCAAATGAGCCTAATTTATTCCTTGACTGGATCTAACAATGCAATCATGTTACTAATGGCACCAGCTATAAAAACTTCTCTACATGCAAGTAGGAAATGAAAGTAAATACTGTATTTAATCTCGGAACCAAACACAAACTAGTTCAAATCATAGAGACTTAGGCACTTGGTTGCAGAGAGAGACATAACAGAATAAGCTAAAAGCATTTTTACAGATTTTTTTTTTCCCCATCAGCTTAGCTCAGTTACTGTTCAATCTCAGAAGAACCCCCTTAACAATAACACCAGATAATCGAGTTATAAATAGATGCAAAACAGTAGGAAGTGGTATAGCACCATATGTGGCTTTTACAAATTATATGGAATGACTTCATTATTAGCACACAGCTTGCCTCATGCTCATTATAAATCATTTCATTGATAGAGATAATAATAATGGCTTATGATATTATCCCCTTGTCCATTGTCACAGCTTTCCTGGAGGGCTCAGCAGGTAGAGAAAAAATCTAGTAGATTTATATCTTTGGTTATATATTCATAGCAATCTACACTCATAGAGTTTTATAAAAGCAAGAAAATATAGGACTTTCCCCAAAAGATGTTATTAAGAGAGCTATATACATTTGTAAAAACTATTGATCAGGATAATTTAACCAGTTTTAGTTGTGTTTAAAAAGCTTTGAGCTTTATGTGCTGTGTCTAGAGGAGAAATGAAGGTCAAAGGCCAACCTTTCTCTCCTTGTGGTGCACCCACTATGTGCCAGGTACTCTGCAGAACCCACCTCCCTCGGTCCTCACAGCAACCCTGGGAGGGAGACCACTGACAGCACAGAGAGAGCTGGGTCTCAGCCGTGAGTAATGGAGACAGGAGTCAATCTGCATCAATTTTGTTTCAGATTCCTCTTAGCATTTTCTATCATCATTCCTAAAATAATCTACCTTAATTAAATTGGGAAGAAATGGTGAATTTAAAAGTTAATAACTAGCATTTTTACATAGTGCTGACATTTGTGAAGCCAGGCATCCATAGTTCAGTGTAGGACACCCCTGACCCTTCCATGGTGGATTCTGAATAGAGGGTAATAGACGGATCAGGACCCACGTGGTCACCATTCAGATCAGTGCTTCTCCAACTGCGGAGAACAATCCTTTGTTTTGTTTTGTTTTGTTTTGTTTTCAAATTTAAAATTATTTTTCTTAATTGAGGTAACATTGGTTTGTAACATTATATAAAGTTCAGAAGTACATCATTATATTGCAATTTGTGTGTATGTTTGGTTTTAATTTCTGATCCATTGCACGCCGTTATTTTGTGAAATGCAATAAAAATAAATTACAAAAATGAAGTGAAAATATGAAGCCAGTTTACAGAAAATAAGCTCAATTATTTTATGATTAGATTTAACAAACAATCCCACGGATCACATGCTTAGAAACAGCAGCAATGTCAAAGTGCTGTAAAGATTTCCAAACGCCCACACTCAGCTTCGGTTCTTACCTCATTGTGGACTGGTCTGTGGACCACACAGTGAGCAGCGTGAACTAGAGAACTTGGGAGAGGCCCCATCATTTGTTTCTCCTCTCTCTAGAGTCACACTCAGCTAGTGCCCAGATCTCAGAGTTGCCCAAGTTTTGGATTATTATGCTTGGAAACTTACGGACATTTAACAATTTGCACAAATGCTGCTAGTTGAAAGTAAACGGAAACATTCTGAGCCTTTTAGTCACTTTGTAATAACACAGCCCAAAGTCTTGGAAAGGCCAACATACTCTGGGTTTTCACCCCCACCCCCAAGAAGTCATTAAACTGTTCAGAAAAGATTTTTTGGACTGATTTGAGAAGTGGATAATCTACTTCCTAAGTTTTTAATTTTAAATGAAACCACTGAATGATTCTTTGTCTTAAAATAAACTGTTAGAAATCAAGATTTTTAAATGTGTCCTATATTCTGTTACTTTCGAGTTGGCATTTGGCCTCATAAGCCTTTAGCAGTTTTCACTTCTAATCATCAAGAAAGTACTTTAACATATTTGGGCGAAAACATTGACAGTAAATGTTGTGTAGGAAGGTAATATGCGCTTCACGTCAATGCACACACGCAGACCCATTCAGGTCATACGCTAGCAAAGTCCATTCTTGTGAACACTTTTCTATTAGCACTTAAAAGAAACCTAATATAATGAATAGGTGACATGAATAAATACCACATCAATTATAACATTATATACATAATTTTAGGACCCAAGGTCTTCTTTTATAAACCTGAAGGCTAATTGACATAAAATTTAGATTTGCGTAAAAATGCCTTCTTAATCACAGTATTATTTTCATGAAAAGTGTAGAACACTTAGAAAGACAAAAGTAAAATAGCAGGCAACTTTTATGTGACTTTTTCTTTTTCGAGTGAACATTATTAGAGACAATGATTATGCTACTTTGAGAGTAATGGGCTTTCTCTTTTGGTTATATTTCTACATGCGTGGGAGAATATATCAACAAATAGGAGTAAAATCTAAATTTCAGGACTTGAATAGAATTTCAATTGCCCAATGTCATTATCGCACATTTCATTATTCCAGATAATCAGATTTTCATCCTCCAAAGTGCCAATATACATCAGTGAATTCTAAGAGAGGAAAGGGCAAGAGAAAAAATATGAAATAATGTTACCATTTTACTTTGCAATAATATATAAGACCAAATACGTAACAATAAAAATTAGAAATAAAATTGAACTTTGCGACATGAAATAAGAATGTAGGACTCCAGCTTCTTTTTTTCTTTTTTGAATGTAGTTGTTACTAAAGAGTAACCATTACTGAAAAATCTAGACATTGGCGGTGGTGTCAATCATGTTTTGATATTTAAATGTATAATGTTATTTTTCATTAATTCCATCTGAAAAATCAAATTTGTATTGAAGACCTTAAACAAACTGATTAATTGTAACCATATGAAAAAATAAAACCACTCATTTTTCAGAATTTCTACTGGCATCCAGGGGAGAGTGATCCTAAATTAGAAACAGTTTTTTTAAAACACAAAACAAAAACTGCCTGGTATCTTAGCTAATGAAATAATAATAGCTATAATAGCAGTATGTCATCATTTGTAAAAGAAGTAACATTTGCACTTTTGTTGCCATTAGCAGAATGACTTTTCAATGGATGTTGCAATAGCTTATATCAGATAATCAGACTGAAATGCAGTCTATCCTGCTAAATACAAAATGAAACGTTTCCATCATACAGAAATTTTTACTCTACTTCCTTAAAGAGCTGAAAAAGAAAAGCATTGCTTCTGCCCAATGAAATGTTGATGTAACAAACATCTTTATCATATTACTCTGATCCACCCAACCTTTTTTCCTTAAGTTACACACAGAAAAATTAAATAGTCTAGATTCTACCCAATACAAACTCTTACTTCTTCAAAGGTAAACGTATTTACTTAAAGAAAAACATGCAACTGCCCATGCAAATTTTAAAAATAATAAAGAACAGATAAATTTTAAAAACAGATATAGTGTTGGACTAATGGGAAGAAAATCAATTGCAGAGGCACTATATGGCTTAACAGCGGGTTACGTGAAAAAGATCCGGATATTCTAGCAGACCACACTGAGAAGTAACGAGAAAATGAAGCAGCAGAAAGAGAGTAAAATCTGGGCAGAAATGAACGCAAGTGACAGTCTTAGAATCTTAGCACAGCAACGTGAGTGGTTTCAACTCCATGAATCATATTTTAAGAAAATGATGAGTACACTACAGTACCTCCAAAGGAGCAAGCCCAGGAGTCTGGATAGCTGTCAACTTTAGAACGATTAAGACAGAATGCACAACTGGCAGTCGACAAGCAGAATCTTACCGTTGGAATGCATTTTATTGGGCTTGCACAAAGCTGAAGTACACAGTACTTTGAAGTCTAGAATGTATACTAATAAGTAGAAATCAGGAGATTTCTCATACAAACCAGACTTCTAGCTTTTCTGGGAAATTAAAAGATCTGGCAGCACAAGTCCCACATTTTCCCCTTGGTGCCAATCGACTGAAGCTGGGGAGATGCTGCCTACCCTCTTTAGATAAGGTATGGATTCTCCATCTTCACCTGGTCAACTTCACACATTCAGGCCACCAGCCTGCCCTCTATCGGTGTGTTAGTTTGTGACCTGACAGATCTCTGAGTGAGGCTCTGGTTCTGTGTGGTGTAAAAAGACAGGAGGAGCTATGGCTGCTTTTCAATCAATTACAGATTGTCACACAGATGAGAAAATGAACTTTAAGTTTTCACAGAAAGCATAAGTAGGGCCTAAAGATGGAGTTATAGGGGGAGGGGTTTTAAGAGAACATAAAAAATTGTATCCTTTGAGATAGAACTACTTAACAATAGACATGTCTTTTTTCGGAAAGGAGTGTGCACCCTTTTATTGGAGATATTCAGGCAAAAGCTGGGTGGCCAACAGCACTGTCTCCTTTGTTCTGAAATTAAAAACCCATTGCATTATATCTATATATATGAAAATAGTACAATTTTAGTTGCTACATAGCTGCTCAACTGGAAAATTCCTCTTGCCCTGCTCTTTGAGTCCTCTCCATCTTTCAGGTTCCATGCAGGAGAAACACAACTTTTACGGCCAAAGGTAGTTGTTGCTCAGAATTTCCCACCTTTAATCTTAAACTCACATACATAGGTATATTTTCTCTTAATCTCCACTTCATTTTGTGGTCGTAAGCTATGGTACGACGCTTACGAGCAAGAAAATGCCGATTTGAAGACTTGTCCCATTACTCAGAGAGTGAATTAACCCTGAAAGTGATGGCATTTTCTAAACAATCAGTAAATCCATAGTTACTGGATGGAATTGCGTTGGTTTTGGTCAGACCATTGCAAAATAAAATCACTTAAATAATTCCTTTAAGAGACATATAGAAAATTCTCAGCCCCAGTTGTGAAGTGTGTACCTTTAAAAATCTGAAATGGAATTTACTCAAGTCTCTAGACCTCAATACCAGCTTACATTTACCAGTTTATGTGGGAAACAGAAGACCAAGTTGAATACAACACAAGGAAATGATCGCACCACAAGGCAATTGACCCAATTTCTCTAACAAAGCAATGAAGGACATGGAAAGAGAGACAGAATGAGGAAAGTAGAAAGGGAGACTGTGAGAGAATAAGAGAAATTTAAGAGACATAAAAATGAAACGAAATGTGGAAATCTTGACTGGATCATGATTCAAGCAAAACAACTCATGATATTTATGAGGCAAATGGGAAGTTTTGAATAAAGATTGGGTATAAGATAATATAATAAAGGATAGCTTCTATTGAGTGAAAATTTGTTGGGGAACAGGATATTCACATGTTCTTGATGTTTCATTCCACATATTACTTATTAACTACATTGGGGAAAATCATAATGGAGAAGTCTGGGGAACACAACCTTAACCAAATGAGCAAACGCAACATCACCAATAATGAAACAAATTTATATCCTGTGTCTCTTGATGTGTTGCAACCATGTAATATTCTTGCTGAAAAAAAACCAAAACATTAACCGAAATCTAATTATGAGGCAACACTCAGACAAATGCAAATTGAAAGCCATTTTGCCAAACAGTTGGTCTGGACTATTTTAAAACTTTAATATCATAAAAAAACCAAAAGAAAAAAATGGTTTGGGAAATGTTCTAGATTAAGGGAGGCTAAGTGCGAAGTATGATCCTTGATTGGCTCCTAGATTGAGAAGAAAATAGCTATAAAGGATAGTCTTCAGATAATTGAGAGACACTGAATATGGACTGTGTATTTGCCAATTTATGATATTAATGTTAAATTTGCTGTGTGGTCATTGTATCGTGGTTATGTGGAAGAATGTCTGGTTCGTAGGAGACACAGGCTGATGTAATATCATAATGTCTGCAATTAATTCTCAAATACTTTCAAAAGATACAGTGAGCAAGAGAGATACAGTGTCCACAAGCACTCCTGGGCAAGAGAGAAAAAGAGAAAGCAAATATGGCCAAATTTTAACAGTTGCTAAATCTAAGTGAAGTCAGGATATGCAAGTGCTCATTGCACCATGCTTACAACTGTTCAGAAGACTTGATATTTTTCAATGTCCAAACATTGGAAAAATAATTATTTTTTAATTGTGTAAAGTATGAAAATTGGATGGTAGCTATGTTAAAAATAAAAGTTCTTATCAATTGAAGATGCATACTGAAAGGTTAACGGGTAAAACAACATAATGTCTTTTGAGATTTTTCTTTGAAATATTTCAGTTTAAAAAAGAAATTTGGGGAATAAATAAAACAAAATTGGCAAAATTGTTGAAGCTAGGTGGTGAGCGTGTTTGCCTTTATTCTACGTAAAGGCTAATTTTCTGAATGGCTCATTAAAATATTATTTCACCTGTTTTTTAAAATTTTAAACCATAGCTTCCAAAGCAGTTTTGGCTACAATTTTTGATATGTAAATAAAAATTTAGAGTCAAATATTGGCAAGTACATAAAGTAACGTATTTTCTAGCATTATTCAGAAATTTGTTTAAAAGTAACCTCCAAGCAACTTCTGGCCATCTTCGAGATTCACAGGAAGAGTAAAAGATGTTGAAAATCTTTAAGCTTAAGGAAGGGCATGCACTTTGAAAATGAGAAAACCCACACTTTTGTGATTGTGAATGATACCGTCTTCTCAAATAGGAAGCATTCTAGCTCTAGGGTAGCATTCTGTCAATGTTAGACGGTTGGAATCAAGATTATTATCAGAAGACAGACTTCATCATACTCACTATTTTTATATCTCTTTAAATGCACCCTTTCTGAAGTCAAATCTGGCATGTCCAATTATGCTGCATTATCATGACAATTTATCAAAGTAATTTTTCTTTCTATAAAAATTAGTGTTCGTAATATAACAAAGTTCTTTGTACTTAGCCAGATACAGAATGAAAATATCTGTTCCACAAAATTCCATAAAAATATAATACAAAGGGAAAGATTTTGTCTGTCCCACAGAAATATTTAATATATTTCCATAGTGCAGAAACTGGATACAATTTCTCCTAATATGATGCTAAATTATAAAAGTTTGCATAAAGAATTTTGAAATAATTATATCTATGTGCAGGTCTTGACGTAAATTTTATAGAAAATATAGCTCTTATAAGACAAGATTTTCTGTCAACTCTGCACACATCCCATATACTCTTCAGTTGATATTTTCATCTTTTCCTTCCTGTTCCTGCCATGTAGTTAGAATGATGACCCAGAGTGGAAGAGACATTCTTGTCTTCTCTGTACTCCTGGCTCAGATACAAGAGACATTTTAAATATTTATCTATAAAAAGAAAACAAAAATCAATAACAAAAGCAAAGACATCTAATGAAAAAGACATACAATGTCACAAAATACAAATCAGGTTTTTTGCAGATTATGTCTCTACACTTCCAACATTTATGTAAAATCTTTTTTAATTTAATTATCTGTAAGTTTTGTTCATATATTGGTGATTATTCAGATATTTCCAAGATACAGTCTAAAGTAATTCCTTTTTTTAAAGGTCATGACTAGATATTGGTATTCAAGTGTAAGTATTATGTCTATTCTAAGAACAAACAGGTTAAATTTTTATAACTGCTCTTTTGTAACTTGTCTACCAAAATTTCCATCTGTTATTGCACACACATCAAGGTCTTGCTGATATTAAATTATTAGTGGGTTAACTCTAAAACACCTCCTTTTATAACTTATCACCCACAAATAATCTTATAAATAAAATATCATTTTAAATAATTTTAGATAAAGTGTTTTGAAGAATATTCTTAGTCATTAAATGTTAAAATGATGTGGTTTGGATTTTGACGTAAACAATGCTACACTGAAAATAAACCTTAGTTTCAAGCCATGTGCTTCACAGTTCACAAATACATTTCCATTAGTAATTCTAACTGGGGGAACTTATGTACAAGAAGGTACATCACAACAAGAATAATACTAGTTTCACATTTCTTAGAATGACAAGAACAATGAGTGCATATACTATGCGAATATTGGTTTCATATTGTTAATACAATTTTAAAATAGTATAGGCTGTGCTCGCTTCAGCAGCACATATACTACAATAACATAGGCTTGAATTTTCTGAACAATGTTTAACATTTGTCTGCACCCTCCTTGCTTTATGCATTAAACAAGCTATCAAATTTACAATTGTAGCTCAAAAGTAGATTGTGTAGAGGAAATGAGCGTGTTGAACAAGGTTCCAAATACCTCCCATCAAATCATGACCTCAGTCTTCTAGGAGGGGGACGCTGGGCTCCAGGGAAGGGCTTCACATTCTCCTCCTGAAGAGTTTCCACTCACACGAGCAAAAATCTTTGCTGTCACTTTTCTTTTCCGTCTTTGCTTTCCCATCCCCACCCCTCTATGGATCAAGGTTGTGAAAGGTAGTATTTTTCCAGCTTTGAATACTTTAGAGGAATCAGAAATGTGGTGAGAACCCTTGTACATCCTCATGTCTCTGCAAAATGGTTGAACTTACGGCAGCTGCATCAAGCCTTCTCAGGATCCAAAAAACACAAAATTAGTCTGTCTCACATTCTCTCAGATTCTCCAGAAGAACCAAAATTTGGCAGTCCTTCAAGAATCAGAAGACAAGGTTTTAAGGATAGTCTTATTTTACTTAGAACTTCCACATTTAATCTGCCCATTCAGCAAATATTTTATTGAAATTTACTATGAGCCACACATTCCACTAGGTGCTGAAATACGCACTGGTGCGCGACACAGCCGTGGTCTCGGTCCTTGGGAAGTTTAAAGTCTAGGAAGAGAGTTCACACTGAACAAGAAAGTCCCAGTGAGAAGCACACTATAGAGTGAAGGTGAAGGTTGCTGGGGAGTGTACTCACAGGGGTATGAATGTAACCCGTACCACAGAGGTGGGGGCCACCTGCAGAAGTGAGATTTCAAGGAAAAGGCTGGAGGATAAGTAGAATTTTGCTGGGTGAAGGAGTGGAGAGCACAAATAAAATCTGGAGACTATAATTAATATTTGAGAATACATGTCAGGAAACAAAGCTAAAGTTAAAATGATCTTTTGTCATTTATAAAGCAAACAAAACTTTTATTAGACTTTGAGCATAAAATGGCCCATTAAATCATATTTTCAATGAAACGTGACAACTAGAAAGATCAAGTTCCCCAGGTATTTCTAAGCCCTAACTCTAACTAATAGAGGAAAAGTGCAGTGTACCAATGACAATGTGGTATTGGTATATTTCTGCAACTAACAATCTCTTTTTTACTAATATTCTGAATAATGCCAGAACAATTACAGTTACTACAATTCCGAGGATGCTTAATTATGAATTTTTGCTTTGCTTAAATACATTAAGCTTAATTATTTGGCTTTCTGGTATTTCTCAATCTGGAAATGAAACAAATGACATCACTCTAAATGGAAAATTTGACATATCCTTTGAATGAAAAAATAATTAAACTACATGCATAAGCATCAAAGTAAAGTTGATCTTTTCAATTGGATATTTATTGAAATTGGAGAACTTTAATTTTTTATCTTACTTAATACTTAAAGAGTATTGAATTTAACTCTTTAAGATTGAATATGTATATGGCAGTTCCTTCTGCAATGAAAACTACTATTTTCAAAATGTACTTTAAATTCTTATCACTATCACAGTTTTATTTATGGTAATTATTTTATTTTTAACATTTAAGAAACTTTTGTTTGACTAATGCAGAGACTTTTTAAAATATAGGCAAATCATAAGCACACGGCTCAATAAATTGCTACAAAGTGTATACACCCATAGAATCACATCTGGTCAAGAAATAAAACATTACCACTATTCCAGGAGCACCTCACAAACCACTCCCCATCACACCACCTTTCCCAAAGGTAAGGAATCATCCTGACTTCTATAGCAGATTTCTCATACCTGTTTTTGAACTTCATATATACTGGAGCATACAGCATGATAACTGATAATAATGAAAATATGACCTGTCAAAGCTTGTAGCATGCAGCTAAAACTATGCTTAAAGGATAATTTGTAGCCTTAAAACGCATTTTTAAGAGGGGCTGAAAATCAAAGATCTAAGTCTCTAGCTCAAAAAGCTTAAAAACTGAGTAAATTAAACACAAAGAAAATAGAAAAATAAAATAATAAAGATAACAGAAATTAATAGAACATAAAATTAATATACAGGGGCCAGCTCCGTGGCCGAGTGGTTAAATTCGCATGCTCTGCTGCGGAGGCCCAGGGTTCAGATCCTGGACGTGGACATGGCACCACTCGTCAGGCCACGTTGAGGTGGCATCCCACATCCCACAACTAGAAGGACCTGCAAATAAGATATACAACTGTGTACGGGGGGGGGGGGGGGGGTGCGGGATTTAGGGAGATAAAGCAGAAAAAAAAAAAAAAAAAGATTGGCAACAGTTGTTAGCCCAGGTGCCAAAAAAAGAGAACAGGACCTTGAGGCTCAGAGCAGTTCAGTGACTTGTCAGGGTCACACGTCCTTGCAGAAGCGGATCTGGGACCTCAAACCCAGACCTTCCAATTCCCTTGTTTAAAAGAAAAAAAAAATTAATATACAATAGAAAAGATCAATAAAGCCAAATGGTGATTTGTTGAAAAGTCTAATAAAATTGATAAACCTTGATGAGAATGATCAAGAGAAATAGAAGTCAGAGGTAAACAACATCAGGAACAAAAACACAAAAGGACATCACTACAAACCCTACAGAGGTTATAAACATAAAGGGATGGTATGAACAACTATGCCACTCTGTTTCCATCATTTATAAATTATGAAAAATAAAATTTTCTAAGAAGTACAAATGAGAACAGTCAAAATAGATATTTTCAATTATCTGAACAACTGGAATATTATAATTTGATTTTTTTCATTGACACTGATGGATAGAACTAGGAATAGTGAAAGGAAACAATATGGAAATACATTTAGACTCACTCTAAGAATTTAAAGAAATCACATATTCTTCACCAAAGACAGTACTCACATCCTGCTTGGAAAGCCTGAGATGGATAAATAAGTTCATAACATTTTTGCATTTGTTCTGAATGTCTGAGCATCTGATGAAAGCTTTGGACATTCTTCCTGATGAATATACATACAGATATATACATAGAACTTACCATCAGGAAGCCTCTTCAGGGACTCATTAGTTAGGAAGACTTATGGTAGAAGATATCAATTATCGGGTGAAGAAATAAAGCTCTAAGATATATACCTACTCTAAAGTAATTCTCACATTCTAAATAAATGAATAAATAACCCCTAAATGCTATTCTATATTGTTGAAAGGTAATGTGGTAGGAATGATATGATTATTTTATCATATTAGCACATGGCTCATTTTAATTTAATTCAGAATGTTCTCAAAGAACAATGAGTTTTTTTTTACTAAGAACCATTTATATTAATATCCTGGTAGTCTATCTAATAACAGTACTGCACAAGATTGACTAAGCCTTGATTTCTCTGGAATCTCCGTGTACAAGGGTAAGATGGAATAAATATAGTTAGTCTATGCAAATATGTTCCTCTGAACTTTAAAGAAACACTTTTAGAAATAGTTTGAAATTACTGTGTTCACTTAAAAAAACTAAAATACAAAGAATTGGTTAGGCACAATCTTCCAAATTTCTTGTCATCAGAAAGAAAGGCATAGTATATTTCTACTGCCAAAGCAAGCATAGAGCAAAAATCAAGGCATATTTACAGGAGCAATTGTTAAGAAGAAAAAAAGCAGCCATCAACTAGAATGATCAGTCTTATTCATGACTAGGTTGAAAATATCTAACAGAAATGTGTTTCCTCCATGCGTATGCCAAGAAACTGGAGGTATATTTTAAGAGAATTTCTGTAAGATTTCTTTACAATAACAGGATGCTGCAAAACCTTGTTCCAAACACTAGAAATTTCAGTTGTAAAATATGTGATTTTTTCATTCCTTATGCTGATTTCAATGTGCAAAGAGTAGAACCCTAAATACACATAGCATTTGTTTTTGTATATTCAGTGTCCGACCTTTACACCACATGAGTTTACAATTTAATTATATGATGGTACTAGCAAGACTACAAAATAAAATCACTCAATAGTAAAACACACATGAGATATAATGTTGCCCACTGTGAAGTACAGCCAATCTTACACAGTATGACTCCTCAAGCATTTGAGAAACCATTCAACAGAATCATAGCTTTTGAGAGCTGAGATTTTAAGAGCAAATAGGGTCAAAATTTTATTAAGGGGCATGAAACACAGCCTGATATTATTAATCAGTATGGAATATAAATCCTTTAGTGACAGCTCTTAGCAGTTAAAGCAAACATTTGCAGAACATTTCACCTAAAGCAGATCAAAATAATAATAGAATTATTTGAGTTCTGGCAAATGATTTCATTACAAATAAGAGATCTTGCTGAAAGAGAGATGGTGTGAAAAAGGACTCAAATTTGTACTTTAATAAAGATTTCAAAGGACTTCGGAAATGAAAAACATACTATAGAATGAAGCGAATGCAGATTTATTTTGGCCTTTAGTGTAATACTTTCATGTGAGAAAGCAAAATTTCCCAGTCCCCAGGTCTGAATTAAACATTTTACATGATGTTTCCTATCTATTGCTATACAACAAACCATTCCAAACTTTACTGGCTTAAAAAACAGGAATGTATTATTGTTCATGATTCCTGTTCATTTTTCTGCTTCATATAGCGTCCACCTGGTCCCTCTGAGGCTGCATTTATCCAGATAGGCTGAGCTAGGAGCTCCAAGAAGGCCTCTCTCACTTCTCTGTGCCTTGGAGCTGACTGCTGCCTGGAGACCTCAGTTATGCTCACTATTGCCAGCTCTTCACGTGAGGGCCTCTCCACTTGACCTCCCTCCAGCAGGAGAGCTAGGGCTAACTGATAATATGGTTCCTGAGTTCCAAGAGGGAGAATTCTGCGAAGGTAAGCCTCAGTGTGCAAGTACATGTCAAGTCTCTGTCTGCATCACTTTTACTCACGTCTCATTGACCAAAGCTTTGATATGACCAAGCCCAGCATAGAGTGAGGGCACTGCAAAAGAGGTAAACTTGGGAAGGAGGGGGCATACTCATTGCCCTTCTCAATATAAGAGCCTACCATACATGAGATATCTTTTTACATGCACATGGAGTCTATGAGAGTGAATTTCTATTTTTCTACATCACTCTCTGATAAAAAGAAAAAATTCCACTATCCATTTATATTTCAAATAAAAAGATTCCCATAAATAGGAAATATAACAGGCGAGGAGTACTTCATTTTTAAAGAAACGATTGCTACCTTTTAATAAATCCAGGAGAGTAGGTGTAAAATCAACTGGCAAAGTAGACCTTAAAAAATAACAAGACCAATGACCGTATGTTCAATACGTAAGAATCATTTTTCTAGACACTTAGAATTATATCTTTACTTTTATGAGAAATAGTTCGCAAACAAATGGAAGACCCAATTTACATAACTTGGGTTTTAAAAACCTTTTTTGCTCAAATAGGCTTCTTGTTGTTGCTTATGACAACAACGACTAATAATAATAATGCATATAAAAATCAAAAGTAAACTAAGCACAGTGACTGATGATTCCCCTGATGCAGCCAAATGTTTGCATCAAACATAAATCTGCTTAAGTGTATTGATAAACTTAAAAGTACATTAAGCACAATCAGACCAAAAGTTAAGTGAAGGAAAGATCCGAGATAAGTTGTTGAGCACTGTATCTGGCTTTTGTCTTGAGGTCATTTGATGAACCACGTAAACTTGAACTTTGATTTTTAAGGCCACAAGGGGCATTGGAGGCAGTATACAAAGCCTGTGGTTCACAACCTCACTATAGGAGTGAATTAAAAGTAAACCAATGCCTCCTCAAGAATACTACAGGGAAAGTCACTTGTCTTGAATTTTGATCCTGAATAGAGACAGGAAAACGTCTTCCTCAAGAATTCCTAACCCCAAAACGTTTCCTCAAAGTGGCTTTGGAATGACAACGCATAATACATGAGTGGGCCAATAAACTTCATGTGAAGAGTTTAATTTAGTAAGCCTAGGTTGGTGCCCCAGGTTCCTATAAGGACCAAATCTAATACACTCTAGAGGGATCCATCTTCCTCCTAGAACTCAAAGGATTTTCACAGATAAACTAAAAAATATAACTTCTCTGTCAAAAGTGAAAGGAAAAGAAGCACTATGCGTGAGAGGCAGATGGCAAGCCACACCGCAGAACACCCAGAAAAAGTTCTGACACTGCCATCATCAAACTCTGAATAAATGAAAGGAATTAAAATACAAAGATTGACAACAGAACTTTAAAATATGACTAATTCGATTAAAATTAATAACTAAAACTTCTACAGATGGAAACTATGTTTGTCAAAATTAAAAAATCAGTGAGCTCACAGGAAAGCAGATATAACTGAAGAATAGATTACTGAGTTTGAATAGTGATCATAAGACAGTACAAGGAATGCATGGGTAATACGACTAAAAATGTAACAGAGACATTAGAAGACGTGAAGAGTCTAATGCATGACAAATTCGAGTTTCAGAACGAGAGGAAAGAGAAAAAGAGGTAGCGGCAATTTTTGAAGAGATAACGACTGAGAATGTTCCTGAACTGATGAAATGTCAAATATACAGAGCCAAGAAGCTCTATGAATCTCAAGCAAGAGAAATTAAAACAAACTTAAATGTGGAGAGAAAAAGGCTAGAGAGGAAAAGATTATTCCAAAAAAGTGATAATTAGATAGTTAAAGTATCTGTAATAAAGAGTCTGCCTCCATTTTTGATGTTTGACTGCTGACAGCTTTCAAGTCCCACATCTAATAAGCTGCCCAGAAAGCCTGGCTGTTCTCCCCTTTGGCATCTGCAAGAAGTTCTAACCACGCAAGCTCTGGCCTCACAGAGACCCCCACCCCCATTCAACATATGAACTTTGGGAAGACACAAACAAACTGTCAGTTCATAACACCAAGATGAGTTGGAAGATTTTGATAATTAGCGTTTAGGAACAGGACTATGGGATTGGGGCCCTCCTTAGAATGGCCTGGGTAGGGACCAGCCCATGGTGCAGCAGTTAAGTGTGCACCTTCAGCTTCGGTGGCCCAGGATCCCGGGTGCAGACATGGCACTGCTTGAGAAGCCATGCTGTGGTAGGCTTCTCACATATAGAGTAGAGGAAGATGGGCACGGATGTTAGTTCAGGGCCAGTCTTCCTCAGCAAAAAAGAGGAGGATTGGTAGCAGTTAGCTCAGGGCTAACCTTCCTCAAAAAAAAAAAAAAAAAAAAGGCCTGGGTATTACACCTCAGCCTGGACTTGTGTGTCTCAGATTGAAGTATACGTCTTGATTCCAGCATAAGCCATGACCAACACCAGGATCAGGGGAACTAGACTTCCCTGTGACCATTGAGTGTGTGTCTCAACAGGCATTGGTCCCACTCTAGAGAATGTTCGGGGAAAAGACTGACACCCTGTGTAATATGTGAGCCCACTGGGTGACGGCTCAGGCAGAAGAGGAGCAGTTACGACGTAGCGTGCTGTCATACTACTAAAAGCAAATGGCTCACTAGGATGCTACAAAACATCATTGTTGCTGCTGCTAACTATGCTTCTGTCACAACAGAGATCCTGGTAGCAGGAAACGCACCCATGCCATCCCTGTGGAACAGCCGTAGGCTTAACACTGGGGAAGCCCCTAACCCTAACAATACTGATTTGAGGCTCTCTGGAAGGAGACACTTTTATAAACCTTATAAGAGCAGAGTAGAGGACACCCTGCCCTGCCAAAATATATCTAGTAGCCACCAAAAAAGACCAAAAACATAAACCTGACTATAGGGGAAAGAGATAAAAAGAAAAAATGGAAACAAAGGTCCAAATTCAACTCAATTGAAAACCCAAAATTCACTAAAAGGATTTATGCCACAAAAAGATAAAAGGGTGATGATTGGCGGTTTGCCTCTGCAACATAGATTCTGAATTAACTTTAACATCTGCCGAAACGCACCAGTTGGCAAACCTTCGTGGCCTTAATCATTATGGGAGCTGCAATTACAGTTATTCCTGGAGATCCCACTAAATTTAAACAAAGTTTCCTCGTAACATTAGGAGAGCTGCAGACAATAAAATGAGGATAAACAGGTATGCCTTCCCTTAGCCTCTGGAACTATTGCCTTGCCTAAATTCCCTCAGGACATAGTGCCTGGTTTTCTAAAATACCCCATGGCAGTCATGGTTGCTCTGACCCAATGAGCCATAAATTAAAATGAAATTAAGTCTTTGGCACTCACAATTGGCTTGATAAAATAAGACCCTATGGATTTTCCCCTCAGATAAAATAGTTGATAGAGCCCAATATAAATTAAAATGGCACCTCTAAGAATCGAAACCCATTATATAAGACCTATGTAGAGAAGTAGTGATTATTTCTACTGCTTCTCTAATTAACAGCCCAATTTGGCCTGCTTTTAAACCTGGAAAGAATGAGTGGCACCTCATAGTACATTGCTGTAATGTTAATGCTATAGTCACACCAATTAAGGTCCCCACACGGAATATTATTAAAATTACTGACTCCATCCAACCAGCAACTGGTAAACACTTCGCAGTCATAGATTTGGCTAATATATTCAGCGTCTATTTCAACAGCCTTTCAGATGCAGCTTGCCTTCATCCTGTAAGGGACACAATAATGCATGCTGCCTGGCCACCCACAGGTTACCTCAACATCCCTGTGATCATACATAATGTCTACGCACACTTAACTGCATCTGACTTTCTCCAGGAGCACAAATATGCTATCACACCGATGACCTCCTTCTCCGAGGAGATTCATTTGACACACTTATTCAGGATATACGTAAACTCACAAAAGGGTTCATGAAAAGGAAACTGGCCATTGCCCCACACATAATACAAGGCCCCACCACTTGAGTTAAATTCCTGAAAAGTATCTGATAAGCTGAGAGCTGCTGCATCCCTGACACTGTCAAGAAACAGCATTGACCCTCTCAGCACCCATGATGATACAACAAACCCCAGGTGTGTGTGTGCTTTGTCGCTGTTGTTGTTTGCTGACACTAGGCACTTTATTAGTGAGGAGTCTGGGTCCGGGAGAGGAGAGGCTGGGAGGGACGGGACCAGCCTCCATCTCAGGGGATTTTCCTGCATATCAGGCGTTCCTTCATGCAGATTTAGAGGACACACCGTCAAGGGTGACACCCTGCTCTGCACACACCCCTACACACGCACCCAGGGCAGTGCTCCGCCGGCCAAGCCACAGGGTCCGAGGGGCGCCCTGGACAGCAGGGCTTCCATATTGGCTAGATGTCGCTGGTGGGAAAGCAGCGGCTGCACCTGCGCACAGGCACACCATCCGGGCTCACCAGGAACTTCTCGAAGTTTCAGGCGACACCTTTGCAGCACACTGGAGACCAGGTGATGAACTTGGGGTCGGTCAGCAGTGCAGAGTCGTTGTCACTGGGTGCAGGCAGGTGCGCCTGCGCGCCACTCCCCTTGCAGTTCTCAAAGAGCTTGTTGTTGGGCAAGAACCCGCCGCCTACTGGGACGAGCTTGAGGAAATTCAGGATCTCTTCGTTCTTGGCGTTCTGCGGATGCCCGAACGGGGTGCGCTAGAAGCCAAGCACCACCAGGCCCCGGGGGCCGAGGCACTGCAGCAGCCCGTTCACTTGGGTGGAGTTCCAGACGGTTGCTCCTCAGAGCTAGGCTAGTTCTCAGTGAGCAGCACCTCATCTCGCAGGGAGCCCAAGCTCGCAGGCTCCCCGCCGCCATGTAGGGAGCATCCCCTCCATATACAAGGAGCATCTTTGCCACATCCAGGGAGCATCCCCGCCACGTCCAGGGAGCATCCTTGCCACATACAAGGAGCGCGGGCAGCTGCGAGGACTAGCTGAGCGGGCACGTGGTGTGGGTGTGGGAGTAGCGGAGGGAGAGCTTCCCACTAGGGCAGCCGAAAGAAGCCCAAGATTTTTTAGGCTTTGGGTTCTGGAGACAATATGTTCCTCACTTACAAATCTTACTTAAGCCCACTTATGCTGTTACACACAAATCAGTCCATTATGAATGAAACATCCTACAACAAAGGCTCCAGAATCTGTCCAAATTGCAATACAACAGGAACTTCATTAGTGTTCCCTAAAGACTTCTTCACTGTAGGGGCTTTAGTAACCTTGTGGCATTCCTCCTAGAGTCCCTTTCTCACCCATGATGCCCGTAAGTTGCCCATGGGCTTCCCTTGCAAGAAATTGCACTCCTTAGCCCCACTGTATCCATTAAAGAGGCAATTGCTGGCTACACACTGAGCTTCCCTGAAAACAGAAGCTTTACAGGACCTGAGCCCATGACCCTCCATACCCAGTTGCCCATTATGCCTTGAGTGCTGGAAACACCCCATGAGCTCAGCAAGACCACCGAAGTCTCTTTGCTACAAGATGAACAGAACCTTGGCTTTCCGGCTTATCCGCCCTGCAGGAGTGGGGTGGAGGGGGGAGGAGAGGGGTATTGTCCCATCCTCATTCCCTTGCCAAATGCCACAGTGATGGAGAAGGTCACTCCTCTTCTGTGCCCTTAGCTTCCTGAGGAGCTCCTTGGTATCAGCTGAGTGAGCATCAAAGGGAGTTCGTATAAGAAGGATGGCAAAGCCATTACACGAGATGGCAAAGCCATTACACGAGATGAAGAGTTACGTCTTTTCATCCTTTAACTGCATGTTCCAGATCAAGAAAGGGACCCAAGAGTCAGCAAAATTGGCTAAACTTCAGTCAGCCATCTTAACACTAGATACTCTGGCCAACAGTCAGCATCATCTGTACTTTTTTAACCAAATCTTTGGTCCAGTCTAATGGCAGCAACAATTCCTTAGCCAAGATCTTCCCTTTGGAACAAAGAACTCGAGGTCTCTCTTGCCTCACAGACACCCAAAATATAAACTAAGGTCACACATGTTGCTGCACATGCTAAAGCCACAGTACAAGCCCTCACTAAGACACCCCATATCCTCTCCGGAGTTGCAGACCAAGGCACTCATTTCACTTCTCAGAATATACAGAGCTGGGCTCTTGAACAAGGTATTCAATAGAACTTTCAACACCCTTACTAGTTTCAGGCTACAGGCCTCATAAAGCACTGTAATGTCTTACTTAAACGAGAACAAATTCAATTAAATGAAACATGGCACATTTTAGTCATCAGTCAAATATTAGGGATAAATTGTAACCAGAGTCTGGCTCCATTTTTGATGCTTGACTGCTGACAGCTTTCAAGCCCCAGCACTCTCCTTTCTCCTTCGGCCCCGTATCAGGGCAAGCTGATGAGAAAGCTGATTTGTTCCCTCCTTGGGCACTCACAGGAAGTGCCAGCACACAGGAACCCTTATCCCAGCCCCACACCCAAAATAAAAGCCTACCGGGTTTCCTTTCCCTGCTCTCTCAAAATATTTTGAACCAGCTGGGGACATCACCCTGCTCTGGCCACAAAGCCTCATTAAATGAATAATAGACTTTTTCACACCCTCTTGGTGTGTGTGCAGTGTCGTCAGTCTTGATATTCAAAACAAATTATAGGTGGGAGCATCTGTCCCACCTCCGATAGGTGACTACAACATCATCTAATTTTTTAAAAGTTCAAATAAAAATTAATTTGAAAATAAGTTACATTGATTAAAAATAAAAGCGTTTCATGGAACTTGCACTATTTGAAACTAGAATGAAAATTCTGAGTATATTACAATTTGGATAAGTTAATTCTATGTGTTAAAAATTTCTAAACTACCCACTGGAAAATATGAGTGTATAACTTAAAATCTTGTACAGTATACAAAAGAAATTGATAGGAGAAAAAAATCCATCCACTATAAGGCAAGAATGGAGAAAAATTACCTAGAAAAGGAACAATGAAAAGCATTAAAGCCAATCACAAGTAAGGAAATAGAAACGGTAATCAAAAACCTCCCCAAAAATAAGAGTCCAGGACCGGACGGCTTCTCTGGAGAATTCTACCAAACATTCAAAGAAGACTTAATACCTATTCTTCTCAAACTGTTCCAGAAAATTGAGAAAGATGGAGTACTCCCTAACACATTCTATGAAGCCAACATCACTCTGATCCCCAAACCTGACAAGGACAACACAAAGAAGGAGAACTACAGGCCGATATCACTGATGAACATAGATGCAAAAATCCTCAACAAAATTTTGGCAAACCGAATACAGCAATACATCAAAAAGATTATACACCATGATCAAGTGGGATTTATACCAGGGACACAGGGATGGTTCAACATCCGCAAGTCAATCAACGTGATACACTACATCAACAAAATGAAAAACAAAAATCACATGATCATCTCAATAGATGCAGAGAAAGCATTCGACAAGATCCAACACCCATTTATGATAAAAACCCTCAATAAAATGGGTATAGAAGGAAAGTACCTCAACATAATAAAGGCCATATATGATAGACCCACAGCCAACATCATACTCAATGGACAAAAACTGAAAGCCATCCCTCTGAGGACGGGAACAAGACAAGGGTGCCCACTTTCACCACTCCTATTCAACATAGTACTGGAGGTGCTGGCCAGAGCAATTCGGCAGGAAAAAGAAATAAAAGGAATCCAAATAGGTAACGAAGAAGTAAAACTCTCACTGTTTGCAGACGACATGATCTTATATATAGAAAACCCCAAAGAATCCATAGGAAAACTATTAGAAATAATCCACAACTACAGCAAAGTAGCAGGGTATAAAATTAACGTGCATAAATCAGTAGCATTTCTATACACTAACAATGAACTAACAGAAAAAGAACTCAAGAACTCAATCCCATTCACAATCGCAACGAAAAGAATAAAATACCTTGGGATAAACTTAACCAAGGAAATGAAGGATCTATACAATGAAAACTACAAGACTTTCTTGAAAGAAATAGGCGATGACATAAAGAGATGGAAAAACATTCCTTGCACATGGATCGGAAGAATAAACATAGTTAAAATGTCCATACTACCTAAAGCAATCTACAGATTCAATGCTATCCCAATCAGAATCCCAAGAACATTCTTCACAGAAATTGAACAAACAATCCTAAAATTCATATGGGGCAACAAAAGACTGCGAATTGCTAAAGCAATCCTGAGCAAGAAAAACAAAGCCGGCGGAATCACAATCCCCGATTTCAAAACATACTACAAAGCTACAGTGATCAAAACAGCATGGTACTGGTACAAAAACAGGTCCACAGATCAATGCAACAGAATTGAAAGCCCAGAGATAAAACCACACATCTGTGGACAGCTAATCTTCAACAAACGAGCAGAGGGCCTACAATGGAGAAAAGAAAGTCTCTTCAACAAATGGCGCTGGGAAAACTGGACAGCCACATGTAAAAGATTGAAAATTCACCATTCTTTTTCACCACACACCAAAATAAACTCAAAATGGATCAAAGACCTAAAGATTAGGCCTGAGACAATAAGTCTTTTGGAAGAGAATATAGGCAGTACACTCTTTGACATCAGTTTCAAAAGAATCTTTTCGGACACTATAACTCCTCAGTTGAGGGAAACAATAGAAAGAATAAACAAATGGGACTTCATCAGACTAAAGAGCTTCTTCAAGGCAAGGGAAAACAGGATTGAAACAAAAAACAGCTCACTAATTGGGAAAAAATATTTACAAGCCACTTATCTGACAAAGAGTTAATCTCCATAATATACAAAGAACTCACACTGCTTAACAACAAAACAAACAACCCGATCAAAAAATGGGCAGAGGACATGAACAGACATTTCTCAAAAGAAGATATGAATATGGCCAATAGACACATGAAAAGATGTTCATCATCGCTAATCATCAGGGAAATGCAAATCAAAACTACACTAAGATATCACCTTACACCCGTTAGACTGGCAAAAACATCCAAAACCAAGAGCGACAAATGTTGGAGAGGTTGTGGAGAAAAAGGAACCCTCATACACTGTTGGTGGGAATGCAAACTGGTACAGCCACTATGGAAAACAGTATGGAGATTTCTCAAAAAGTTAAAAATAGAAATACCCTATGACCCAGCCATCCCATTACTGGCTATCTATCCTAAGAACCTGAAATCAGAAATCTCAAGAGTCCGTTGCACCCCTATGTTCATCGCAGCATTATTTACAATAGCCAAGACGTGGAACCAACCTACATGCCCAGAAACTGATGATTGGATAAAGAAGATGTGGTATATATACACAATGGAATACTACTCAGCCATAAAAAGGACAAAATTGGCCCATTCACAGCAACGTGGATGGACCTCGAGGGTATTATGTTAAGCGAAATAAGCCAGTCAGAGAAAGATGAACTCTATATGACTCCACTCATAGGTGGAAGTTAGTATATTGATAAGGAGATCTGATCGGTGGTTACCAGGGAAAAGGGGGGGTGGGGGGGAGGGCACAAAGGGGGAAGTGGTGTACCCACAACATGACTAACAAAAATGTACAATGAAATCTCACAAGGTTGTAATCTATCATAAGATTAATAAAAAAAAAAGCATTAAATAAGATGCTAGAGGTTAAAATTTGGTTAATTACCAAAAATGCAAATTGACTATGTTCCCATAAAAAATGAGAATTTTTAAGCCATATTTTAAAATTCTTCTCTATGCTGTCTACAAGAAATACCTCCCAAATATAATACATACATGCTCAAAGTAAAAGAATAAAAAAAATACAAGGCAAGTACTATTTAAAAAGCTGATGTAGCAAATAATATCAGATAAAATAGACCTCAAGACAATAATCATCAGTAAAGCAAAAGAGAGCATTACATGATAACAAGTATAAATGTGAATGTACCTGATAAGGTAAAATAGCAATATATAAAGCAAAAAAAGACAAGAAAAAATCTTTAATTACAATGGGAGATATTAACAGATCTTTTTAGTAACTGGTCATTCAAGCAGCAAAGGATGAATGTCCCAGAAGTTCTAGAATTGGCATGCGTCTTGACAAGAATTGGCATGATCAATCATTTTTTTAATCCTAACGTTTATTTGGGGGTTTTTTTTGGTGAGAAAGCTTCACCCTGAGCTAACATCCATGGCCAATCTTCCTCTTTTTTTAGTAGAGGAAGATGAGCTCTGAGCTAACATCTATGCCAGTCTTCCTCCATTTTCTCTGTGCCGGATGCCTCCATAGCATGGCTGAGTGGAGTAGGTCTGCTCCCAGGATCCAAACCTGTGAACCCGGGCCACCCAAGCAGAGCATACTCAACTCCAACCCCTCGGCCACGGGGCTGGCCCCATGATCAGTCTTTTTAACTTTAACTCGTCTAAAACATACGTAGTGATATAACATCTCATCGTGGTATTCCCTTGAACTTCTCATCTGTATATGTTCTTTGGTGAATTGTCTGTTCCCATGTTTTGACCATATTTTTGGAGTTATTTGTTGTCTTAGTAAGAAGTTTTGAGAGATTCTCATATATTCCATACACAGTCCTTTATGAACTATATGATTTGCAAATATTTTTTCCCAGTCTATGGACTTTCTTTTCATTCTTAGCAGTGTCTTTCAAAGATTAGATTTTTTTTTGGACAAAGCTCAATTTATTCATTTGTTATTTTATAGATTATGCTTCACACTTTTGATGTGGTATCTAAGAAATCTTTGCCTATGCCAAGGACACAAATGTTTTCTCCATGTTTTCTTCTAGAAGTTTTATAACTTTAGTTTTAGTGCTATAAATTTTCCCTTAGGTTCTGTCTAGTGACGTATCACCAATTAAGATAAATTGTCTTCATTTTTATTTAGCTCAAAATAATTTCCAATTTCTATTTTGATTTCTTCTTTGACCCACTGGTTATTTAGATGTGTGTTGTTCAATTTTCAAATATTTGGGAATTTTCCAGATATTTTTCTATTATTTATTTTTAGCTTAATTTCACTATCGTCAGAGAACATACTTTGGAAGACTTGAATATTTAGAAAAACTTTTTAACACTTGTTTTGTGGCCCAAAATATGATCTAACTTGGTAAATGTTCTTTGTGCATTTGAAAAGAGTCTGTAGTCTGCTCATTTTGGATATAATAGTCTAAACATGAAAATTGGGTCAAATTAGTTGATAATTTTGTTCAAACCTTGTCTAGTCTTACTTGTTTTCTGTCAACTTGCTATATCAATTATTGAGAGAGAGGTATTGATATCTTTAATATAACTGTGGACTTGCCTATTTCTCCATTCAGTTTTACCAATTTCTGCTTCATGTATTTTTAAAGTGGGCTTCCAAACATTTAGGACTGTTATGCCTATATTAAAAAATATGAAATAAGACACCTAAGTGGTAAATACGCCATGTTCATAAATGGGGAAACTCAATATCACACAGATATAATTTTCTCCTTATTGACCAAAGTATCAATGCTATTCTAATAAGAATCATAATATGTTTTTTAATGGAACTTAACTATTTTATAATGTATATGAAGAATAAATAGCCAAGAATAGTCCAGACGCTCTGAAAGTAAAGATAAAGGAGATGTTTGTCTTTCAATTTGGTAAGACTCATTATGAATATATTGCAATTAAAACATTGTAGTACTGCTCAGAAATAGAAAATTGCCAATACAACAAAATAAAGAAGCAAGAAAGCAATTCATCATTATATAAACTTGAGTATGACAAAGTTGTCCCTGCAGATCAGTGGGAAAGAATGGATTATTCATTTCATAGTGCTGTAACAAATCTGCATACATGAAAAAAGTTAGGTTGGTCTCCTGTCTCATGTGATAAACTAAAATCAATTTCCGATAATTGAAGTCCTAAATATAAAAAGTAAAAGTAAAATTTGGGGAAAAAACTTTTGACTTTTGGGTGGAGATGGACTTCATAAACAAGACATGAAGCTCAATTTGGCAAAGAATTGATCAATTTAACTAAATTAAAATAAAAACTTCTGTGTGAGAAAGTTACTATAAAGAGGATGAAAATTCAAACCATAAATAGATAATAATTAAAAACCTATAACTGATAAAAAAATTTTGTACATAATATATCATTTTTAAATAATTGAGGAAAAGAAAAAGACAAGCATAAAGAGAAAGAACTTGAAGAGGTACGACGCAGAAGAAACCTGAACAGTCAATAAACGTATGACACACTCAACCTTATTAATAATCAGGGAAACAGAAATTAAATCTCCAGTGAATTAACATTCCACACCTGACAAATTGGCAAAAGTTTGAGGTCAACTGCAGGCGGCCCAGTGGCGCAGCGGTTAAGTGCGCACGTTTTGCTTCGGCAGCCCAGGGTTCACTGGTTCAGATCCCGGGTGCGGACATGGCACCACTTGGCAAGCCATGCTGTGTTAGGCATCCCACATATAAAGTGGAGGAAGATGGGCATGGATGTTAGCTCAGGGCCAGTCTTCCTAAGCAAAAAGAGGAGGATTGGAGGCAGATGTTAGCTCAGGGCTAATCATCCTCAAAAAAAAAAGACAACCTCTTTGGAAAATAATTTAGCATTATTTTGTAAAGTTGATATTCCTGTGTTCTGTGATGCAGCAATTTCACTTAGATTTGTATCCTAAACAAACTATTGCACATATGCTCCAGGGAAACTATGCAAGAATATACATAGCAACATTATTTGTAGTAGCAGAAAATTGTAAACAAACACAATGTCCATTGAAGTAAAATAAGTAAATAAATTTTGGTATATTCAGGGGCCAGCCTAGTCACGTACTGGTCGGGTTCACATGCTCTGCTTAAGTGGCCTAGGGTCACAGGTTTGAATCCCGGGTGTGAACCTACACACCACTTATCAAGCCACACTGTGGTTGTGTCCCACATACAAAATAGAAGAAGATTGGCATAGATGTTAGCTAAGGGACAATCTCCCTCAAGCAAAAAGAGGAAGATTGGCAACAAATGTTAGCTCAGGGCCAATCTTCCTGACACACACACACACAAATTGATATATTCATATGCTAGAAGACTATGCAACAGTGAAAATAATAAAAATAATAAATTATTGATACATGCAAAAACATGGATAAATCTAAGAAACATAAGGTTGAGGGGAAAAAAGCCAGTTGCAAACAAATTTACAAAATATAATTGTTATAATATAAAAGACATACGAAAGTAAACATTGTATTTTGTATAGGGATACAAATATATGGTAAAACTAAAGGAAAGGAAGGGAATTACACATGCAAAATTCAGAATCGCGGCGGAGGAAAAGAATTAGGATTTGAGAGGACATACAGGAGATTCCCAAGCAAACGTCAACATTCTTTTCTGAAAACTATGTCATGGGGACATGGATTGTCTTTTATACATATATTTTATAGGGTCAAAGTTTAATTTAAATAATTAAAAACTCGAAGTTCTTGAAGTAAAAATTATCAGAAAAAGTTTTTTGGTTTGAGGCTTTTAAAAAGAGTATGAGAGTAGAGGAAAGAAAAGGGTAAACAGCCAGCACTTTCCTCTGTGATGCCCTGGAATACTGATGCCCTACGTAGCCGAATAATTATGGAGGGCAGTGTCATTTCAATCACTAGGAGCTCTTCTTATGTCATATATGTGTGTCTTTGGACAAAACTGTTTTAATCGGCAGTCATCACTGTTTGAATCAATTGCTTTGTTCTTTTAGCATTTGCTGGGACTTCTTAGGCATAAATGTTTGCAATGAATGCATATATATCAGATATTTTCTTTTGTATTTATACTTCCAACCTTCAAACAGCTCCAATACAGCACATATTATATTTTGTGTATGTGTGTGCGTGGCCTGTACATTCCCAAGTAAATTAGGCTAAGAACTTATATTCATAGTTAATTATTCTTAATTTTGATAGAAGAAAACAAAACATAATGCACTGATATTTGTTTTACATCTGTGTGTGAAATTGCGTAACAGGATTTTTGCAAGAAATGGTTTCTTATTTATTGGTACAACTAAAAATGAGAATAATTACAGAAGGAAAGGTCTCCAAAAGTTTTAACGATGGAATATCGCTAGACAGATCATCTCTGAGGTGAGTGAATAATGCCTATTGCAGGAAAATAGAAAATTCATCATTCGTTATGAATATACAAACAGAAATATTAAAGGCACTAGGGGAACCAAACTCAATAAAAAAGTGAATGGATGACCTATGCGCTATGGAAAAAAAATCAACTTAATTATGGTTTGTTACAATAGTTCCTCTTTTTGAACAAAGTCCAGCTTTAATTAAAATCTTCTCATTCGATCAGATGGAGTTGCAGATGAGATGAGTTGAAACCATCTATTGTTCTTATTCAATTTAATGTACTGCATTTCAGCAGTAAGGAGATATACAAAAGAAAAGCATTTCACCAGCTCTTCAAAGGGGTTTGTTATGATTCTAAATTTAATTAAATTAGATTAGTTGCACATCATTTATATTATTAAAAATTTCAAGCCATTTCTAAGAGAGTTCCTCCTCCTCCTGTCCCATCCTTAGCCTCATCCATCAGTCCCAAATTCAAAATTACAAAAGCTACGTTGAACTCTTGGTATTCCTTTTAGTAAACAACAGAATATTTCTTATAAAATACTCTTACTGTCCTTTCAGTTGGCCAGCAAATATCAATATAAATAGGACTCAATCAACACATCACTCAATATCCATATTAATACAATAGACAACTCACCATTTTAAAAGTATATTTGCAGTTAGGAATTGCAGTCTTGAATAATCCCTCACTCTGTACAGCTTCTGTGTTTAAAAACTCACACATTAAACTTTGCACATTTCTCTAACTTCCTTCCTCTGAGTACAGTCGGACAAAATAGATTTAGAAATAATCCATTGTACATATATTTCTATGATGAAAGTTAATCCAGCTGCCTCAGAGACTATTTAAATATTATCTTTCAGCTATAGGATAACACTATCTCAGAAAGCCAATGTGGATCTCTATGTTGGCTGAAAAATGCAGCAATGTCAGTATATTTTCTGTTGTTTTTTAATTGCTAAATTATGGAGCAACTTGTTATGCAACATTAGATAACAAATGCTCATTTTGGTACTTGGGCAGAGAGAGGAAGCTGGAAGACTTTGAGGAGCGTTTTAGAAAAAATGTAAAGTGGCTCGAAGAAATTGTGGAAGAGTGATGGCTTTGAGGAAGTTGTAGTGAGAACCTACAAAACAGTTTAAAAACCTTTTTGTTGGAAATCAGAGGATAGGGGTTCCCTCTATGTAGTGGTAGAAACTTTAGCAATGCTGTTGCCTATGCTAATGTAGAAAGGAGCAAACGTATCTAATTTGCTAGGTGATCTAGCTAAAAAAGATTTCAAGGTTGAATGTTGAATGTGCTACCTTGACTCTTCAAGTTTCTTGTAGTAAAATGTGAGAGCAAAGAGAGAATAATTGTTAAAAAGGATTCAGGACTTAGTATTGAAATTTGACAGTGTCTTCAGACAGCAAACAATACTGAAATTAAGAAAATGGTTTCTGAGCAAAGATCAAATACTGGGCACTCTCAGGAAGGAACAATTTAAAGAATAAGCAGAGCTATTACTCTTTTGGCAATTAGGGATAAAGCTACTATAGACATCTGTGTGCATGTTTTTGTGTGGTCATAAGTCTTCAACTCCTTTGGATAAATCTTATATCCTCAGCAGCATTTGGTGTTATCAGTGTTCCAGACATTGGCCATTCTAGTAGACATGTAGTGGTACCTCATTGTTATTTTAATTTGCATTGCCCTTATGACATGATGTGGGGTATATTTTCATATGTTTATTTGTCATTGTGTATCTTCTTTGCTCAGGTCTTTTGCCCATTTTTAATCGGGTTGTTCATTTTCTTATTGTTGGGTTTTAAGAGTTCTTTGTATATTTTGGATAAGTTTTGGAACTTTATCAGATATGTTTTTGCAAATATTTTCTCCCAGTCTGTGGCTTGTCTTCTCATTCTCTTGACAGTGTCTTTTGCAAAGCACAAGTTTTTAATATTAATGAAGTCCAGATTATCAACTATTTCTTTCATGGATCATGCCTTTGGTGTTGTCTTTAAAAAGTCATCACCATGCCTGAGGTTATCGAGATTTTCTCCTGTATTATCTTCTAGGAGTTTTATAGTTTTGTGTTTTACATTTAGGTCTATGATCCGTTTTGAGTTAATTTTTGTGAAAAGTATCTAGGTTCGTTTTTTGTATGTCATGTCCAGTTGTTCTGGCACCATTTGTTAAAAAAGAATATCTTTTCTCCAATGTTTTATCTTTGTTCCTTTGTCAAAAATCACTTGGCTATGTTTATGTGGGTCCAGTTCTTGGCTCTATTCTGTTCCATTAATTTGTCTATTCTTTCACCAATACAACACTGTCTTAATTACTATAGTTTTATAGTAAATCTTGGTGATATTGTGATTTATAATAAGAAATGTATATTTGGTCTCCATCCCATTCCTGGCCCATAGCTCCCGAAATCCTTGGGATTTCCTAAATGATAGAGCAGTGAAGGTGAAAGGAGTGTCTTGTTATTCAATGATACCTGAGTTTATGTTAAGAGATGACTTTTGGAAAGTCCCTAAAGATGGGGTCTGATTTTCTAGGGGAACAAACCATGTGATTAGAAAGTTGGAACTTTCAGCCCCAACTGCCTACCTCCAGGGATGGGAGAGAGGCTGGAGGTTGAATTAATCACCAATGGGCAATGATTTAAGCAATAGTGTCTATGTAATGAAGGCTCCATAAAGATCTCTAAACTGCAGGGTCCAGAGAGCTTCCAGGTTGGTGGACATGTGGAGGTGCTGGGAGGGTAGCATGCATGAAGAGGGCTTGGAAGCTCCAAGCCCCTTCCCTCATACCTTGCCTTATGCATCTCCTCCATCTGGCTTGTAATAAACCAGTAATCTAATGAGTAAACTGTTTTCCTGAGTTCTATGAGCCATTTTAACAACTTATCAAACCTGAGGAGGAGGTCATGGGAACCTCTGATTTATAGCTGATCAGTCAGAAGCACAGGTGATAACCTGAACTTGTGAGTGGCATCTGAAGTTGGGGTGACAGGAGGGGGACAATATTGTGGGCTTGAGCTCTTATACTGTGGGATATGATGCTTATTTCAAGTAGATAGTGTCAGAACTGAATTGAATTGTAGGACACCCTGTTGGTGTCTGCAAAGAATGGGAGAATTGCTTGGTGGGTCAGACCCCCACACATGTGGTGTAGGAGGTGTTAATGAATAGTGAATAGGGAGAAACTGTGTTTTTTCCTTACAGTCTTAGGGTTGGGTAGTGTCAGTTCTCTAATTTTGTTCTTCTCCTTCAATACTGTCTTGGCTTTTGGGTCTTTTGCCTCTCCATATAAAGTTTCAAATCAGTTTATAGATATCCGCAAAATGACCTGCTGGGGTTTTGATTGAGATTGCATGACTTTCTAGATCAAGTCAGGAAAAAGTGACATCTTGACAATACTGAGACTTCCTATCCATGAACGTGGACAATATCTCCATTTATTTAGTTCTTGTTTGATTTCTTTTCTCAGAGTTTTGTAGTTTTCTGCATATAAATCTTATATATATTTTGTTAGATTTGTACCTGTTTCAATTTTTTTGTCATATATGGCTTTAATTATGTTGAGGTGCTTTCTTCTATACCCATTTTATTCAGGTTTTTAAAATCATAAATGGATATTGAATTGTGTTAAATGCTTTCTCTGCATCTATTGAGGTGATCACATGATGTTTTCTCAATTATTTTATTGAGGTCTTGATGGTTTATAACATTGTGTAATTTCAGGGGTACATTATTATTTATCAGTTTCTGTATAGACTGCATCGTGCTCACTACCAATAGTCTAATTTTTATCCATCACTATACATATGTGCCCTTTTACCCCTTTCACCCATCCCCCAACCCACTTCCCCTCTGGTAACCACTAATCTGTTCTCTTTATCTATGTGTTTGTTTATCTTCCAAAAATGAGTGAAATCATTCAGTGGTTGTCTTTTTCTGGCTTATTTCTCTTAACATCATATCCTCAAGGCCCACCCATGTTGTTGCAAATAGGATGCTTTTGTCTTTATTTTTGGCTGAGTAGTATTCCATTGTATATATACACCACATCTTTTTTATCCATTCATCAGTTGATGGGGACTTGGTTGCTTCCACATCTTGGCTATTGTGAATAATGCTGCAGTGAACATAGGGCTGCAAAAATCTCTTTGGATTGTTGATTTCCAGTTCCTTGGATAAATACCCAGCAGTAGGATAGCTGGATTGTATGATATTTCTCTTTAAAATTTTTTGAGGAATCTCTGTACTGTTTTCCATAGTGGTTGCACCAGTTTGCATTCCCACCAGCAGTGTATGAGGGTTCCTTTTGCTCCACACCTTCTCTAATATTTGTTAGTTTTTGTCTTGGTAATTATAGCCATTCTGACAGGTATAAGGTGATATCTCATTGTAGTTTTGATTTGCATTTCCCTAATAACTAGTAATGTCGAGCATCTCTTCATGTGCCTGTTGGCCATTTGTATATCTTCTTTGGAAAACTATCTGTTCATATCCTCTGCCCATTTTTTGATCAGGTTGTTTGATTTTTTGTTCTTGAGTTGTATGTTCTTTCTTTATTTTGGAAATTAACCTCTTGTTGGATATACAATGTCCAAATATTTTCTCCCCGTTGGTGGATTGTCTCTTCCTTTTGTTCCTGGTTTCCTTTGCCTTGCAGAAGCTCTTTAGTCTGATGTATTCCCATTTGCTTCTTTTGTTTCCCTTGCCTGAGTAGACATTGTATTTGAAAAAATGCTGCTAAGGCCTATGTCAAAGAGTATAGTGCCTATATTTTCTCCTAGGAGTTTTAGGGTTTTATGTTTTAAATTCAAGTCTCTAATCCATTTTCAGTTAGTTTTTGTGCATAGTGTAGGACAATGTTCTCCTTTCATTCTTTTGCATGTAGCTGTCCAGTTTTCCCAACACTTATTGAAGAGACTTTCCTTTCTCCATTGTACATTTTTGGCTTTTTTGTCAAAGATTAGCTGTCCATAGATGTGTGGTTTTATTTCTGGGCTTTCAGGTCTGTTCCATTATCTGTGTCTCTTTTTATACCAGTACCATGCTGTTTTGATTGCTGTAGCTTATAATATATTTTGAAGTCAGGGATTGTTATGCTATCAGCTTTGTTATTTTTTCTTTGGATTGCTTTGGCTAGTCAGGGTCTTTTGTTTTTCCATATAAATTTTATGATTCATTGTACTATTTCCACGAAGAATGTCTTTGGGATTCTGATTGGGATTGCATTGAAGCTGTAGGTTGCTTTCAGTAATATACACATTTCAACTATGTTTATTATTGCAATCCATGAGCATGGAATACCTTTCCATTTCTTTATGCCATCACCGATTTCTTTCAGTGATGTCTTGTAGTTTTCATTGTATAGATCTTTCACCTCCTTGCTTAAATTTATTCCTAGATATTTTATTATTTTTGTTGTAATTGTAAGTGGGATGGTATTCTTGACTTCTCTTTCTGCTAGTTTGTTATTAGTGCATAGAAATGCAATCGATTTTTGTACATTGATTTTGTACCCTGCAACTTTGCTGTAGTTGCTGATTATTTCTAATAGCTTTCTGGTGGATTCTTTAGGGTTTTCTATATAGAGAGAATCATGTTGTCTGCAAACAGCAAGACTTTCACTTCTTCCTTTCCAATTGGGATCCCTCTTATTTTTTTTCTTGCCTAATGTCTCTGGCCAAAACCTCCAGTAATTTGTTGAATAGGAGAGGTGAGAGTGGGTACCATTGTCTTGTTCCTGTTCTCAGAGGTATGGATTTCAGGTTTTCATCACTGAGCATGATGTTGGCTGTGACTTAGTCATATATGGCCTTTATTATGTTGAGGTACTTTCCCTCTATACACATTTTATTGAGTTTTTGTCATAAATGGATGTTGGATCTTTTCAAATGCTTTCTCTGCATCTGTTGAGATAGTTATGTGATTTTTATTCCTCGTTTGTTAATGTGGTGTATTGTGTTGATTGATTTGCAGATGTTGAACCAGCCTTGCAGCCCTGGTATAAATCTCACTTGATCATGTTGTAAGACCCTTTTAACGTATTGCCATATTGGGTTTGCCAATATTTTGTTGAGGATTTTTCATCTATGGTCATCAGCCATATTGGCCTGTAATTTTCCTTCTTTTTGTTGTCCTTGTCTGGTTTTGGGATCAGGGTAATGTTGTCCTCATAGAATGAGTTAGGAAGCATTCCATCTTCAATTTTTTGGAATAGTTTGAGAAGGATAGGTATTAACTCTTCTTTGAATGTTTGGTAGACTTCTCCAGAGAAGCTATCTGGTCCTGGACCTTTGCTTTGGGAGGTTTTTGATTACTCTTTCAATCTCTTTGCTTGTTATTGAGCTATTCAGATTCTCTATTTCTTTTTGATTCAGTTTTGGGAGGTCGTCTGGTTTTAAGAATTTATCCATTTATTCTAGGTTATCTAAATTGCTGCCATATAGTTTTTCACAGTATTCTCTTATAATCCTTTATATTTCTGTGGCATCCACTTTAATTTCTACTCTTTCATTTCTAATTTTATTTATTGGAGCCTTCTCTCTTTTTTTCTTAGTGAGTCTGGCTAAAGTTTTGTCTGCTTTGTTTATCTTCTCAAAGAAACATCTCTTAGTTTCATTGATCCTTTCTACTGTTTTCTTAGTCTCTATAAATAAATAAATTTCTATAAATAAATTTCATTTATTTATGCTCTGATTTTTATTATTTCCCTCCTTCTGACTTTGGGCTTTGTTTGTTCTTCTTTTTCTAGTTCTGCTGGGTGTAGTTTAAGATTAGTTATTTGAGTTTTTTTTGTTGTTGTTGAGGTGGGCTATGAATTTCACTCTTAACTGCTTTTGCTGTATTCCATAAGAGTTGGTGTGTTGTATTTTCATTTTCATTTGTCTCCAGGTATTTTTTTATTTCTCCTTTGATTTTTTTCATTGATCCAGTGGTTCTTCAGTAGCATGTTATTTAGTCTCCACAGATCTGTGACTTTTCCAGCTTTTTTCCTGTAGTTCATTTCTAGTTTCATACCATTGTGGTTGGAAAAGATGCTTGATATGATTTCAATCTTCTTAGATTTATGGAGGCTTGCCTTTTTTCCCAATATATGGTCTATCTTTGAGAATGTTCTATGTGCACTTGAGAAGAATGTGTATCTTGCTGTTTTGGGATAGAAAGCTCTGTACATATACTATCTGGTCTAGTGTTTAATTTAAGGCCAATGTTTCCTTGTTGACTTTCTGTCTGGATGATCTATCTATTGATGTAAGTGGGGTGTTAAAGTCCCCTACTACTATTGTGTGCTGTTGATCTCTCCCTTTAGGTCTGTTAACAGTTGCTTTATGTACATTGGTGCTCCTGTGTTGGGTACATATACATATATTTGTAAGTGTTATGTCCTCTTGGTGGAGTGTCCCTTTTATCATTATATACTGCCCCTCTTTGTTTCTCATTGCCTTTTTTATCTTGAAGTCTGCTTTATCTGCTATAAGTACGGCCACCTCTGCTTTCTTTTGTTTTCCATTTGCTTGGAGCATCATCTTCCATCCCTTCACTCTGAGCCTGTGTTTGTCTTTAGAGCTGAGATGTGTTTCCTGGAGGCAGCATATTGTTGAGTCTTGTTTATTAATCCAAGCAGCTGCTCTGTGTCTTTTGATTGGTGAATTAGATTCATTTACATTTAGAATTATTATTGATATATGAAGGTTTAATATTGCCTTTTCATCTTTTGTTTTCTGGTTGTTCTACATTTCCATTGTTTCTTTCTCCCTGTATTTCTGTTTGCCATTTTGGTTTGGTAGTTTTCTGTGATGTTTTTCTCAGTTTCATCTTTATTTATGTTTTGTGACTCTGATGTTTTGTTTTGTCAGTACCATGAGATTTATTCAAAACATCTTGTGGATGAAATAGTCCTTTTTCTGCTGATAGCATCTTATCTCCATTAGCCAATGCAAGTTCTGTCCTTTTCCTCTTCCTCTTCTGTTTTGTTCTCGCAAATTATCCTTTTTTATTTTGTGAGTTTGTTGCCAAACTGAAGTGGTTATAGGTATTTTTGATACTTCCTTTCCCTATAGCATTCAAGTTATATTTAAGTGTTTACTTGCCAATTCTGATATAGAGTTGCAATTTTCTGATTCTATGTGTCTATTTATCACCTTGCTCAAGATTTCATAATCTTTTGCCTTTTTGTTTCAGGTAGGAGGGCCCCTTTCAACATTTCTTGTAAGGAAAGTCTAGTGACAATGAACTTCCTCAACTTTCATTTTTCTGGGAAAGCCTTTATTTCTCCTTCATATGTGAAGGATAACTTTGCTAGCTAGAGTATTCCTGGCTTATGGTTTTTGTCTTCACTATTTTGAATGTATCATTCCACTCTGTCCAAGCCTGTAGATTTTCTGCTGAGAAATCCACTGATAGCCTGATGGGGGTTAATTTGTAAGTTATGGTCTTCTTTCTCCCCATCCTTAATACTCTTTCTTCATCATTTACTTTTGACAGTTTTAATACAATATGTCTTGGCGAAGGTCTTTTTGCATTGAGATAAGTAGGAGTTCTGTTAGCTCATTTACTTATATATCCAGTTCCTTCCCCAGGTTTGGCACATCCTCAGCTATTATTTCTTTCAAAAAGCTCTCTGCTCCTTTCTTCCTCTCTTCTCCTTCTGAGATACCTGTTATCCTTGTTGCTTTTCCTAATTGAGTCAGATATTTCTCATATTTAAAAAATCTTAGTTCTCTTCTCTCTTCCATCTGAATAATTTCTAGATTTCTGTCTGGGAGCTCTCCCTTCCATACGTTCTGCTCTATTTCCAATGCTTTCCACTTTATTTTTCATCTCAATTAATTGTGTTCTTCATCTCCAGAATTTCTCAGGTTTTTTTTTTTTTTTTAATTTTTAGAGTTTCAATCTTTTTGGTGAAGTACTCCTTCTGTTCATTAATTTTATTCCTGAGTTCATTGAACTTTTTTTCTGAGTTTTCTTGTAATTCACTGAGTTTCTTTATGACAGTTATTTTGAATTCTCTACCAGTTAAATCACAATCTTCTGTAGCTTCAAGTTTGGTTTCTGGGTACTTGTCATTTTCTTTCTGTTCTACTGTGTTACTATAGTTCTTCATGGTGCTTGATGAATTGACCCTCTGCCAGTGCATTTGTGGTAGTAAGCACCTCTTATTTGGGTAAAGTTTGGGTTAGTTGGATTTTGAGCTGTTTCTGGTTGTATTTGAGAACCTGCACATTTCACCCTCCACTGCCTCTGCCAGAGGCATCATCAGGGCCCTCCTTATGCTGCTTGTGCCTCTGAGGTTGCTAGTGTCTTGCTGCTTACAGTGTTGCTGCAGTCTCAGGTGTCGTCACTGGGGTCACCAGGCTGCAAGCACCTCTGCTGCTTCTGGGGTTACCTGGGTCTCAGGTTCCCCCACTACCTCTCCACAGGCTCTCCATGGGCTCAGATGCTGTTGCCCCATGCACTATCTGTTCTGGTGATCCCAGGTTACCTAGAGGCGCTGGCAACACTGTTGCCAGGGGTGCTGGGTTCATGGGTGTCACTGCCACTACCAGTGACCTAGAGTCTTGTATGCAGCCCCCACTGCTGGTAGGGCCAGTGTCAAGGGTACCATCACTCAGGGCTGGGTCATGGGTACTGCTGTAGCTTCTGAAACCTCAGGTTGCAGGTGCCACCTGCCACTGATAGAGGAGGGGAGTGGCTAAGTCATGAGTGCTGTTGCTAATCCTGGAGCCTTTGGTCACCAGTGACCACTGGAGTGTTTTTTAAAACCTCAGCTTGGGGCACCACCACCACTGCTGCAGAAATCCACAATTTAGATCACTGCTGCTCAGGGAGAGGGAGGGGTTGCTCCCCTAGTTCCACTGCCTTCTGGAGGTCCAGTCTATCCACCTTTGGATGTATAGATGGATGGATCTCTCAGGTGCTCTGGTGTGCTGTGCAGGGAGTTCTTTGTTGATCAACAGACGCTCTATTACTTGTAACTTAGAGCAGAGAGACAAAGGGAACAACTCACTCTGCCAGGGAGCTGACATCACTCACATTTTATTTTTTGGGGTGCTAATGTAAATCGTCTTGTGTTTTGAATTTCAAATTCCACTTCTTTATTACCAGTATATAGGAAAGGGGTTGACTTTTGTATATTAACTTTGTATCCTTCAATCTTCCTATAACCACTTATTAGTTCCAGGAATACTGTGAAACCCAAAGTTAATAAACACAGAGATACACACCTAGACACATCATAGTCAAACTGCTCAAAGATGAAGACAAAGAAAAAGTCTTGAAAGCAGAAAGAGAAAACAACTGATATACAGGGGACCAAAAACATAATTACAGGCTTATTCTGCCACAGAAACAATGGAGACTGGAAGGCAATGGAATGCTATATTTAAAGTACTGGGGGGAAAAAAACAATCAATCAAGAATTCTAGATCTAGCAAAACTATTGTTGCAAAATGAAACTAAAATAATGGCCATTCCCACATAAACAAAACTGAAAGAATTTGTTACTGGCAAACCTGACCTAAAAGAAAATCTAAAGGAAGTCCTTTGGGCTGAAAGGAAATTCAGGAGACAATAACTCAAATAGAAAAGAAGAAATAAAAATCAGGGGAAATCATAAGTATGTGAGTAAATACAAAAGACAGAAAGGAAGGAGGGAGGCAGAAAGAGAGAGACAGAGAGATTGAATTTCTCTTTGATTCTCTAAATTTCTTAAAGAAAGTAATTTTTTTCTATCCTCTGTCTAGAATTTTAATCTTGTTCAAAGTGACTTGAAAACTAAAAATGTTTGATTCATTTTGACAACAGTGCCTTTTGGAGACTGTCCATTGTTTTCCACATCCTAGACCTAAACCTGCTCTGATTGTTGCTTCAGTATTTCTTTGAATGCCATGAGCTGCCCAATATCCATCCAAGAAATTCGTCTGTACCTATGTTAGTCCAAAAATTTGTGTTGTTGCAATTAAAGGCAGTTATGTAATGTTTATTTCTCAAGAAATAAGTGGTTATTTTTTCATCATTTATTCACTAATTCGTTATATTTATTAAGTAACCACTGTGCTAGTGTGTGGGATTACATTAGTGAAAAAGATAGACATGTTTCTGCTCTCAGAGAGCTAACAATTTTACAGATGATCAGAAATTGAACAAAAAAATCATAACTCTTTTCTATTACAAACAGTAAAGTCTACAAAAGAAATTATGAGAATTAAAAAATAGAGCACTTAATACAGATAGTCTGAGAAGACTTCTCTGACTTTTAAGTTGTGACCAGAGGATGTTTAAAATCATAATCTTTTCCAGGGTTACAAATTATGGGGTCCTTAACTAAAGTAACTTGTCTTTTAATTGATTATATCTGTAAATCCTTTCCAAATGCCAGAGACACTCTGAAAGAACCGTAGGACATTTTTTTCATCTATTGTTTACTCATCCAATAAAAAATCTGTTTATACGAAGTTGATCTCTCCCCAATCCCTAGAGATGGGCTTAGAGCATATTTGTGTGATGGAAACACTCGATGTTATTGATCTGTGGGTAGAAGCCTAGTTGGAATCTCTCTTCATAAAAGTTTTCTCCTTCTGTATCTTACTAATTGTCAGGGAAAAAAATGACATGACTGCAGATCTTTACCATGCCATCCATTTAAAAACAAACTGCATGCCTGCAAGCCACAAAAGAAGGTCAAATGAATAGCCTCAGTGTCGTATTGCCAGCATTCTCTACTACTTGAATATTTAGGCCATTATTTTTAATTACATCTCTAGATACAAAGAGGGTCAGCATGCCATATTTTCAGTGATGCTTAAAACTTGAAGTGCCATGTGAACTGAGAACAGTTTAACAAGCCCAAACTTAAAGCAACATATGGTTTGTTATAAAACATGTAGTATTTTATTAGCATGTAACATTTGCAAACTAGCAAGATGTTACTGATTTCCACACCTATGAATACTTTCAGTAGGTGTAGGAGAGATGGACTCTACTGTGCTTTGTTTGTAAAATGTTTCTTATCTCAGAGACATATTATGATATAAAATACATCAAAGAAAAATTATATTTATTGTGAGAGAAAATATAATGTAAATGTAAAGATTTATAGCTGCAGAAAATGGCAACTATTCAATGTATAAATATCTATGATTTAAAAAAAATTCTTTCACACAAAAAGTAATGTAGCTGTATTGGTTTAAAATATCACCCTTTAAAAAACATTAAGCAATTGTGCAAATAGATTACAGGTCCTGCTTCAATCATGACCCCAGGTGAGTTTGGTATAAATGCAAAACCACTTCTTGTCAAACTTTGATGTAAATATCAAAACTTCTGTTTAACATTACATTGGAGGTCTGGGGTATGTAAAAAGATAAGAATAATATTTATTTTTATGTACTTTCATATATTGTATATAATAAATATTATATAACATATATATGTTATTTATTAAAATTTATTTTTATGGTGAGAATCATAATTTAAAGAAGAACCATGAGAGCCTTTATTTGAAGATGTGTTAGTTGTACATATAGAAAACCCCAGAAATCTATAGGCAGATTATTAGAATTAATAAAAATCTTAGAAAAGTTTCTAGATATGAGATCAATATGCAAAAAACTTTGGATTTCTATACAGCGTGAGCAAAAATTTAGAAAATGTTACTTTAAAAGATATCATTTCTATAAAAACAGCATTAAAAAGTATCTAGAAATAAACATATGCCTGACCTTAAAGAAGAAAATTACAAACTTTATTGAAAGCATTAAAGAAAAACTAAATTTTTGTAGAGCTACATCATGTTTATATATAGAGTGGCTCAAAATCATGAAGATGTTAAATTAATATATAAACTTAAAGCAATTGCAATGAAAATCCCAAAGTGATTCTAAAATGTATATGTAAGAGCAAAGTGTTGAACTAAGCAAAATACTCCCAATGAAAATGAATAAGATGGTGGGACTGATTTTACTATAGATATTAAAACATCATAAAACCACAGGAGTTAAAACAGTGAGGTAGGAAAACAGAAACCAACAAATAGTAATAGAACAAAATAAATATTCCAGAAAAAATATATAATGAAATTTAATGTGTTACAAAAGTGGCATTGCAAATCAGTGGAGGATAGAATGGATAAATGGGATTGAGGTTACCCCTACAGAAAAAAATAGATTTTATTTACCATTCCATAGAATAGACACAAAAATTTTTGTGTATGGCTTTGTAAAGAGTCAACTTGGCTAAAGTGAACCGTTTCCTAGAATTCTTTCCTTTGTCGGTTTTTGGTGGTTAGGTTTGGCCACCAGAGAGACTTATCTGAGATTTGAAAGGAGGAAGAGAATAGTAGCCATGTTTACTCTCTGAAGGTCAATGGAGGTCAGGCTCTCTTGCAAGTCACACACATTTTTGCAATCTGCTGGTTGACCTTATTGGCATAGGCGGTAGTTGAGTTCCATAGCTCCAATGAGATATCTTCCTTTACCTTTTCCACAACCTGGGCCAGGTGCCATTGTAGCTCTGTGACAAGAGTGGCAGCTGGCATCTCCTGCAGGTCATCCTCAGCTACAAGCTTGGAGGCTTGGAAATGGAGAGAGGCCAACGCTGCCCAATGAGAGAGAAAGGCAGGTTCCAGCTTCTTCCTCACAGTTCCGGTTTTGCCAGCTCTCTGCATTTTGCATCTGTCATTTCTTCTCTGCTGCCTGACCTCTAACTTCAGGCTCAGGACCAGACGCAGAAGAAACAGCAGAAACAAGATTGTTTCACCAGACCCCACAGTGAGAGAAGGTCGAGTTTCTAAATAAATTCCTTATTCTATGTCATTCCTAGTGGTTCCGCTTCCCTGACTGTACTAATTGATACACCACTGCAATTTGATAGGCAAAATTACAAAACTTTTTACAGGGTAATATGGGGGATATTTTTGTGGCTTCCATAGAGAAACTTTTTTTAAATGAGATACAAAACCGTTAAAAAAGATATTGACAAATTCAATGATGCTATCATTTAAACTTTTGTTAGTCAAAAAAGATCATTTAAAAAGGAAAGGGCAAGTGCCAGACTTGGGAAAAGATATAATCCAGAACACGAAATAATTTTCCTACACAACCACCTAACAAAAAAATGGGACAAGGATATAAATGCACAATTTACCAGGAGCTTATCTCAAATGGCCAATAAACCTATTAAAAGATTATTTATCTCAGTGATAGGAAAATGCCAATTAAAAGTACAATAAAATACCTTTCACAATTACCATTTTGGCAAAAGTTAAGAACTCTGACAATATCAACTGTTGACAAAGCTGTGGATAAAAACCAGCACTTATACATTGTTGGTAGGAATGCAAATCCATACAACCATCTTGAAGAAATACTTGGCAATTACTAATAAAGTTGAAGATGTAAATACCCTAACCCAGCAAATCTATCCCTAGGTATACACTCCAAATAAACTATTGCCTGTGTACACAAGTGGATGGTAATTAAAAGAAAAAAAAAGGTGAGTTCTCAGCAGGATTATTTATAATAGCAAAAACTAATTTTCCATTAACAGGAGATGGATAAATGTATTGTATTAAATTTAGATAATGCTATGCAATAGTGAAAGTGAATGAACCAAAGGTACATGAATCAATATGGATGAATCTCATGGCATAATGTGAGGTGGATAAAGCTCCAGGAGAATACTTGAAGAATGATGTCATTCATATGTAAGTAAACCCATGTAAAACAATATTATATATGTACCAAATATTTAAGGAGATATACACAGGTTAAAAAACGTAAATGCATGGAAATAATAAACACCAAATACAGGATAGTGATTATCTTGAGGGAGGAAGTGAGTCAGAAAGAAGGTAGAGGAGATTCTGATCAGGGAGCTTTCAACTCTACAGGAATGTGTAATTTCTTAAACTGAAAGAATCTCTGCAGAGCTGACGATGGATTCCCAGGCTGAGGATCCATAAACGACTCCCAGACACACACCACAGGGCTGGCCAACCAATGGAGCGGCTGCCTCTGCCACAGTCAAGGAGCTGCTGAACCCAAAAGCTGCCCCCATGGCTGCCAGCTCCAGAACCACTGCCAGAACCACACGGAAAAGACATGTATGTGTACTTGCAGTGCCATAGTCAGGGAGCACTGACCCAGGAAGCTGCCCCCATGCCATAGACTCCAGAACAGTGGAGGCTCTGCCAGAACCGGCTCCAGCATATGGGGTCCAGAAGCCTCCCTCTCTCTCCACATGACTTGATGGTAAATCAAAGCTGAACACAGATGCTTTCAATTGGTGGAGCCTAAACCATAGATCTGGACCCTAGCCAAAGGAAAAACTGCAACATTTGGGCTTGTTCTTTTCTTCTTTAGGGAAATGAAGACAATAGTGAGGAAGACTTATGAAGAGAGGGTATCCAAAAAAGTGTAAGCAGACTGCAATGACAGATGCCATTAAAGTGAGCAACGGAAATGTCAACTTTGTACCTGGATCCTTCTACACTGTGTGTTTGTGATTTTGCTGCTTGGTTTTTGTTGGTTTTTTTTTTGTTATCATGGGCACACATTTTTTTTTTTAATCATGTCACGGAACTGCTGGCTGCCTTTCAATATGTAGCTGAGCCTCCTCCTCATTACCAAAAGGAGAACCCAGCCTTTGAGATCCATGTAGAACTTCTCGTGTGCAAATTCCAAGAGGTCTCCTTACAGGAAAAGAATGGGCCCTTCGTGGTTTTTTTCTTCCTACTTGCTGGAATGTAAATACAATGACTAATTTGATCACCCACTTTAAATTATAATCAATATGCTAAAGATGGTAAAATAGCCAGAGAGAAAGAACCAAGATCTCTTTTGAAAGTAGAGCTAAGCTTTGGACTAACTAACTGCAACCATGTTTACGAGAGAGAAAAATAAATGTCTATCTTATTCACACCACTTTTGGGGCTGGGGTGGGTGGTGAGAGGTTGCATCTTTGTTACTGGCAGCCTAACCTAATCCTGATACAGGAAGTAGTATTGTTATTTAAAAATCTACTTAAAAATTAGCCTTAAGGACAACTAAGTAGGTAAATATTTGAAACCCTGGGATTAAGAGTCTTGCCCTTTTATAAATCCCTATGGCAAAATTCCGTGGGAATTTGCCCAATCTTTTGGAGGAGTTGATCAGATACAAGCTTCACATCTCTCCCAACAGTTACACTGTCCGCTTTCCAACCTATCAAGTTTCTCAAGATTATTCTTATAAATTGTACTCTAAGACTGAATCTATAATTTAAAAGGTCCTGTTAAATGTTCACTACGGTGAACAGATTATTTTTTAGCTCTTAAATTTACTTCCTTCTTAATATAGCTGCAAATTAATTTTTATTATATTATAGTTAATTAAATTATTAATATGTAATTGTTTATTTAAAAAAATGTGTGCTGGGCACAGGGTCAGGCGCTGCACATATACCAGTGGATGTTATCGCCAATCCACAGGATAAGTACACAGTTTAACGGGGGGAAGATGGGCACACAAGCCTTTTCCATCCATTGTGATAGTGCCACAACACACTATCAGTAAGGCACTGAAATGCTTATTGGAGGATCACATCCTCCTAATAGCTGATTAACTTTCAGTGCTCTCACTCCCCGGCTTTCAGCTTTTTATTTTTTTTTTAAAGATTTTAGTTTTCCTTTTTCTTCCCAATGCCCCCGGGGAACATAGTTGTATATCCTAGTTGCAGGTCCTTCTAGTTGTGAGCTCTTTTTAAAAATTTCTTAAAGTTATGCCTATCTATTTCTCCCTATTATAACTGTAAAGCTTGGTACCGATCCCTAAATGTGCCACCATTTAGATAAACAATTTAGAGTCAATATTTTTAAAATATCAAAGTTATGAATTCTATTCCTACTATTCCTAGATTTTTGATCATCTGAAAACTTGTCTCTGATTCCCAGGTAAAATGACATTTGAAAATATACATTGATAAGTATGAAACAGTAAACATTTTTATTCATTGACTACACTTAAAACAAATCCTCTAGATTAGCTAAAAATAATTGCCTTCTTCTCTGTATCTGTAACAGCCTTGTAAATAGTGAACTCACATTTTAGAAGAATGCTTTCTAAGCCATTAATCTTTAGTTTGGAGATGAAAATAGGATATAAGGCAGGATCAAATCTTCCTGAAAACTAGATATTTTACATGTATTGTTTCTTCTTTGTTTATAAGAATGATCACTTCCTTATTATACAAAATAACTTTGCATCTGAAAATTGATGGTCTGAGTAGTCTATTATAGTATTTCGGGGGTATACAAAGTCTTCAGTCTTAGAACCAGTATCAAGCATAACATTTCTTTAATGCAGTATAAAATTAATAATCACATAACAACTAGGAAATTTGGTAGGCTATTGTGAAAATTAACGCAGTATTGAGGAGGCTGAAGTACTCCAATAAGACTTAGTTGTCAACACAGTCATGCCTGACTGCAAGCACAGCCGTACATCTCTTATTCAATAAGCCAGCAAGACGTATTATATTTTTAAAGGCCAGATGCTTCGGGGCAAAATAAATGGCTAGCACGAAAGGGCTAAGCCAGCAGATACAATCACATAATGAAAAAAGTTTAGGGAAAGAAGCGGAACGTGAATTGTGTGGCTATCGATAAAAGCATAATATTGACATACTGCTTCTTCGGGAGGCAGTGGGCAGATTTCAGGACAAGGGGCAGGCTGAGAGAGCCCGAGTCTCAGGAGACACAAAGCAGATGCATGCTAACTGCATCAGAGCTGATGAAGCACACCCTCAGGTAACCTAGCAAATAATGAATTACAATCACCTAACAGAGGCTAAAAGTAAAGAATCAACCCAATTTCCCCTTCTTTCCCATTGAGACTAACGCTGGCAGCACTCTGCAAAAAAGAAAGAACTGTACTGCATAGAATACCTTTCAGTTCTCAAAAAGTTCTGGTATAATAGGTCTTATATATTTATATGACTTTAAATATCATTAAAACTGTCACCACGTGCTAAGAGTTTAAAAACCAAGTGGAAGGCCGGCCTGGTGGTGTAGTGGTTAAGTTCATGCACTCTACTTCAGCAGCCTGGGTTTGGAGGGTTTGGATGCCGGGCGTGGACCTACACACTGCCCATCATGCCATGCTGAGGCGGCATCCCACACACAAAATAGAGAGGAAGTCTGGTGCAGATGTTAGCTCAGGGACAATCTTCCTCACCAAAAGAAAACAAAAGACAAACACAAGTAGTGTTATCCCATAATGTTGAAAGAAAAATATAGGGGCCGGCTCCGTGGCCGAGTGGTTAAGTTCGCGCACTCTGCTGCGGCGGCCCAGGGTTCGGATCCTGGGCGCGGACATGGCACCGCTCGTCAGGCCATGTTGAGGCAGCACCCCACATCCCACAACTAGAAGGATGTGCAACTAAGATATACAACTGTGTACAGGGGGCATTTGGGGAGATAAAGCAGAAAAAAAAACAAAAAGGAAGATTGGCAACAGTTGTTAGCTCAGGTGCCAATCTTTAAAAAAAAGAAAAAAGAAAAGTATAAGATATTATCAATAATTCTCCTTCCATTAAATTCCTTTGGAAGATTTGGAATGGAGTATTTTTATCACTAGTCAACACTGTCTATGAAAATAACATGACGGGCATTCATTATATATACTTTTTATGTAGTTAGGTTTACTTACAACATGCATTCATTCAACCTAGATTCACTGAGCTCCTATGTCAGGTACTGTGCTATGTTCTGGGGAGGAACAAAGGAGAGACATGAGTCCCGTGTTAAAGGAGCTTACTGTATAATGCAGGACATTATATGACTAACAAGATGACAATATAGAATATGACAAATGATATCAGAAAGGTGCAATAAAAGTGCTGAGGTGGTTCAGATGGTGATGAAAGGAAGAACAAGGTTTATTCATTCACTTGACAAATATTTCCAGGACTCTTCTAGGCAGTGGGGGTAGACTGGTAAACAAGATAGACAAGGACCAAGACCTTTTGTGCTTTTACACACGTTAACACACTTTATCTTTGTGAGAACTTGGTAAGGCAAGTATTATTCTAAGAGGGTGACTATTTTACTGTTTGGAGTGTAAATAACGGCCTCCCAGTAGTGCTGAAAGCACACAGCTTAGAGTAGCAGGAAATTCAGTCTCCCTGCTCCGGCCTCCCTCGAACACAGTCCCAAGTGCTAACATATATCAAAGGACCAGTCCTATTTGTTCTCACTTTTTGGCTGGGGAGAGAATTTTAAATCTCCCAATTGAGAAGGGAGTTCTCAAGAGCTGATACCAGATGTTACTGCACGGGAGGATTCCACAACATCCATCCTCAGATGACTGCGGAAACCAGGAATGGATTTAATGATGGTTTATATTAAAAACAAAGCATCCGACAAAAAGCAATGAAACAATCTCACAGATGGATCCTGAGGGTCTGAATACTCCCTCCTAATCTTCTTCAATAAGCAATGCTTATATTGCTATCTAGTGAACATTTTTCGGTTCTGAATCATAACACTGTGGTATTGAAATTATCAAAATTGACTCAATTATGTGCATTATACTAGGCTTTTTTAAGGCAGAAAAGACTATTATATTTTAGGAATATTTTCAGCAATGAGAATTAAACCAAAATTTATTTTCTGGTTAGCTCAGGGAAGTAAGTTAATTAGAATATCTAACCCCATGATAATTCTGGGTAAACGAGTAGCATTTTGTAAGTTTAAAAGATTGTAAATATTGAAAATAATATATTTTTCCAAATCCCTTAAGTCTCTTCAGATTTAGAACAAGATCTTCCTTACAACATCTCTTTAGGGGCACAAATATTAAAGATTAATATTTGGTCCTATCTCTGATTATCATAGTAACTTTAAAATGTTATTCTCATTTTAAAGATGAGGAGACTACGGATCCATAAATAAGAATATCTGAAACCATAATCCAAATGAAGTTAATAAAAAGCATTTCATGAGGGCCCAGCCCCGTGGCCAAATGGTTAAAGTTCCACTCGCTTTGCTTCTGTGGCTGGAGTTCATGGGTTCAGATCCTGGTCCTGGACCTACTCCACTCATCAGCCATGCTGTACATCATGGAGGCATCCTAAGTACAAAGTAGAGGAAGATTGGCACAGATATTAGCTCAGGGCTAATCTTCCTTCAAGCAAAAAAAAAAAAAAAGAAAAAGAGGAAGCTTGACAATGGATGTTAGCTCAGGATGAATCTTTTTCACCAAGAAAAAAAAGACAAAAACAAAAACAAAAAAGTATTTCATATATTAATAGTTCCTAACTAAAGCTATGCCTCAGAATCACCTGTGGACTTTCCAAAATTACAAATACCTGGTGCCATGCCGAGAACTGTCAATCAGAGTCTCTATGATGGAGTCGCCATCATTATTTTTTTAAAATCTCTGCTGGTAAATCTGACCTAGCTTAATGGAGTAAACCGCTCAAATAGCAAATTGAATGCGAGATGCTCTAGTATGTGAATGAAATGGGAGCTAAAAAACAATGGGAAAAGTTAACATGGAAGGAACATCTGTTTCTCTGAGCCTAAAAGAAGTAATAAGAGAGAAGTTGTGCTCATGGCTTGCATAATTGGGCTTTAGATTGTGACCAAGACAACTTTCTCTGATGCCAATCCTTCTGAGATGAATGTGATAAGATGACTTGTCTCTTCCAATTAAGAGCAAGAAAACATAGAAGGAAACACCATCTCCTTAATTCCAGCTTCTGGGTTCTTCTCTTTGCTATAGATTAAGGGCTAAGGCCTGGGTCAATGCATCAGAATCACTTGTGCTCCTGCTGCTGTGCCTGTGGCCTAGTTTGACAGACATGCAGGATTGATTCTTGAAGCCAATAATTCTTATGTATAAAATATACATATATGTATAAAATATACATAATAACTATTATAACCCTAATAATTATTCATGAACCCTACTAATTAATCAGATGGCACAGAGGATGAAATTTACTTGGCCTTCTAGATCATGATTCATTCATTTACTCGTTAGTTGAGCAAATACTGAATGCCCACTATTGTTTTGGAAATAGTGTTCGATACTGGGAATACCATGGTGAATAAGTCGTGCCCCTCACGAATGGTAAATGGCAGAAGAACCCCTTCTACATGTGCCTGGCCTCTGTTTTTTAAGCACCCATGTGCCATGTGTCATAGCTTTTCATTCAAAGATGTTTGAAACACATTTATCTAAGTCTGATAACATGTTCACTGCTACTTTTTGTCATTCAATTCTTAGAACAAACCTATAAGGTAACTACTATTGCTATCTGCATTCAACACAGGAAGCAACTGAGACTTAGGACAAGAAATTGCTAAAGGTCACACAGACAGCAAGTAAGAGAACAGAGACCTGAACCTAGGTCCATCTGATTTCAAAACTCATGCTTTTAATCACTAAACTCACCTCTTTGGCATCTTTGATGATAAGTTTATTAAAATCTGTCTAAGACCAGGAGAGAGCCCAACAAAGAGTTTTTCACCATCATAAAGTAGAAATAATATTGTCTTATCAGTAAATGAGAAGACGGAAGGAAGGAAGAGAGGGAGGGAGGGAGAAAAATGGATATAAGGAAGTTGAGGTCAGGAGTTCACTACAAAGACCACTGGAAATGAACACCTCCATTTGTATGAAATTTCAGCCTCACTCAGCTGCAAACATATTAAGGAATTATCGACACTTTCTCACTACTGCTTTGCAAAATCTGATTATAAGAAAGGATTTGTTATCCTCTCCAACCCACTCCCGCTTCAAGCCTCCCACTCATCAGCTCTGACGTCATCTCCGCTTGGGTCTCCAGACTCTCTGAAATTGGTTGGCTGTTGGTTTGGTTGGTTGATTTGCCTTCTAAATGTGATTAGTCACATTTAGTTTTTCTTTCAGTTAAACAACAATTAAGCTTAAACAAGCATTTGGTGGCCTCCAGTGGCCTAAGGAGGCCATGGTTAAGGTAATCTCTGCTATGGCTATGGTCACTTTCTAATAAGTAAACTTGAGAAATTAGCATATTTAACTAGACCCTGGGTCTATGTTTGCCAGTAAGTTTGTTTGCTTGTGTTTAGCTAGATAGGAGTTCTCAGCAAAGGTGCTAGGAAGGAGAGCAGTAGGAATAGCATAAATGAGAGCGAGAAGAAAGGAAGACAAGTATATCCCCCTTTAGTGCTGAGCACCCTCCAAGGCAAAGCAAATGATAATCAAACAAAAACTTAAAAAGCTGCCTTTAGATTTGTTGTCAGTGGTGAGAATTAAACTTATTTTCTTTTGTCAAAGTGAAAATGTGTTTATGCCAAAAAAATTTCAGCATGAAAAGAGATAAAAGGAAGTTGTATCCTTGCATGATTATGAGAGGAAAAATGTTTTCACTCTCAACTCTTTGCATAAAGCAACATTAAAATGTGAGGGGTTTTCCTTAGAGTTCTGAACACAGAACCTAGAACGTTGTGCAGGCTCAGTAAATATTTGTAGAATAAGTGAATGAAATGAAAGAAACATCAGGAACGTAAATACAGTGTTCTGCCTTACAATATCATAAGAAATTATATCAGAGAATTTCTAAGAATTTATTTCGTTGTGCCTCCAATTGATGAGTTGAAAACACATGTGATGTTCGGAAAATAAAACACTTATCTGAAACATGAAATCTTTGCAAATAATGAATTTAGTTCAGTTTTTTAATGAAACTAATTTGTAACGTGAGTGGCTGAAAGGATGAGATTTTTCCCTGCCTGGACATAAATGAGAAAATGTCTTTACCTAATTCCATTTATCCCAGAAGGTCTTCTCCTTTACCTACTAAATAGCCACTTTTTTCAAAACACTATAGAGAAGCTCATTGAACCTTAATCAACTATTTAAAGAGTAGCTATTCGCTTCTATTCTGGCTTTGTAATTACCAATTACATTAGTTTTTCTAAAGAAGAAGAAATGCTTCTGGACTTATTTTGATTGATTTTCATCAGGCAGTTCTCTTGCATCTTTAAGTAGCATCTTCTATAAAAGAGTTTCAGTTTTGCTTAGTTTATGCTAATAACAACATTTACATTTTTAGTTATTAATAGATTCAAACGTCTCATTGGTGTTTGAAAACAAAGCCATAATAAAAAAAGAGAAGAAAATATTAATTAATTCTGCTTTTGCGCAGTTTGAAAACCAGATTTCAGTTAAACATTTGCAAGAAAAATGAATGTTATCCAGAGGCTACAAGAGCCTAAATAGCCTCGCTGGTTTAACTTAGTTTTCCACATTATAAACAACAAATATTTGCACATTCTTCTTTAGTAAATCCTGATTTCCTCCTTATTATGTGCATGATAAAACAATAAAAATATGGCACTGGTTTATTTCCTTAATTCTGAGAAAAATGAAAAATCTACCCTTCTTTGGAGAAAGGCAGAATATGATTCTTCAGAGCTATACCCAGCTGCAGCATTTTTTGTAGAGTGACTGGAGTTCCTGGAACATCCCCAGCAAAGGAGGACTGGGGTGGGGTAGGGAGTGTGGAGAGAGCACAAGAAGGAGGTGAAACTTCCAAGTAGTCCCCTACAGCATGGCACATACAGGGCAAGGTTTGGAAAGGGTGACAAAGGAGAAGGACCTGATTCTTCTCTTCAACTAGAAATACACTGAATCAAGGAATAATCTTGGAAGAGCAGCATGGCCAACGGTTGTACAGCCCTTCCCAGCCAGTGCTGGGTAGTTGGAAAACTGCTGATCACGTCAAGGTAGTTCTGCCAAGGCAAGAATCTTCACTAGGGGACCACTTGGGTTCCCAACTGTTATACAATTTCTTAACCCTGGTACTTTAGAATTGGTTAAATTGCAGATCTATAGCAGGAGTTCATCAACCATGGGGATCCATGATAAAATCTCCTGTGAAGTGTTTTGTCAAATTACCCATACCTGCCCAGGGCTGTGTTTACTGCCTCGAGATTCTGAGGCAGCTTGCTTGGGCGTGGTCAAGAGCCACATACAGAGAATGGACAGCGGCAGAGAACGGGGTAGGGAAATTAGTTGCACTAATTTCACTTTTTCCCTTTGTTAATAATTGCATTTGCTTCTTGGGGTTGGGCTTTCTCTTTGGTACATGTCCCTGAGAACAGGCCCTTAGCATCTTTTCTCTGTACTACATTAGGTCTCATGGCTACAGGGTCAGTATCCTCACATGTGATGCTACTGGTGCTCTGAGGGACCATCCTCAGCTGTCTGGCCACAGGTCAACGGTTTACCAGGCTGCTGCTGCTTTTGTTCTCACTGAACCCCTCCTGATCTCATGGCGGTGACTTCCCCTTACTGTGTCCTCTTTCCAGTGTGCTATCACTCCAGTATAGCAGTAATCTCCAAAACTGCCATAAAATACTCCTCCCTGCTCTCCCCTTTTCTCCTCTATATTTTTTGCCATGTGTTCCTGCATCTTCTTCATCCCACTGCCTCTGATTGTCCCTTAAATATGGTATTTTCCAGGCTTCTATCCTTAACCATCTCCAACATTAATTCTTCATCTGCCACCTCTCTTAAGAGTTCTTAATCCAGGTTATCCAACTGCCTGGTGTTTTTCCCACCCAAAAACTATACCAGACAATCAAGCAACATGCTCCAATATGTGAAAATGTTCCCCGAATCAAACTCCTCTTTCTCTCATTTTGCTTCATTCCGGTCCTTTTAGCTGCATCCCTCACTAAATTGTCATATCACTGTCTACCACCATAGTCACAGAGGCCCTGTTGGATGCCCTGCCTCACTCACTCCTCACATTTAATGCCACAGTATCCTATTAATGTCATCATCTACATTTCCCTCACTTCTCACTGCCAAGTCTCTATCGTAGCTAGAATCTTATCTTCTCTTTGATGACACTAGTGACTTCCTTCACGCACTGCCTCCCAGTCTCCGAATGACACTTGTCTCTCTGGCTGGGATTGATAGCTACCCCTTCTCTAGTCCAGATCTTTCTGATGAGGTTTTATGGCAGGATTACTTGTGCAATAATCCTATCAATCTTATCCCCTGGCCCTCTCCCTCGCAGGGAGCACACGTTGCTCTAGGAGGCAGTGTTGCGAGGAGAGTTTCGAGTACAACTCCTTGCTGTACCAGAATGACTGCTCCTTTGCCACATTTAGCTCTGCTGCTGAGTCTACCCCTCAGCTTACACTTACGAGTCGTCTCTGCCAAGGATCCTGGTGATTCTCCTGCACTCAGTCTTCCGAGAGTCTCCTCCTCGCCCAGTCCGTGAGCCATCCCCTCCCCCTCCACCGTCCTGAGCTCCCGCCCCCTCACTGGGTCTATCAGCTGTACTGTAATGAACTCTAATTGTGGACGAGTTTATGGACTTTCCTATCGGGCTCCTGAGACCCAGACAAATCAGGGAATATGGCTGGACATCTGTTTGTATCCCTAAGCATCCTATCACAGTTAAGGAGACAGCCGGCCCAGAGCAGCTGGCAGACTTCGGGTCGGGTGTTTCCTAATCCCACTTGCCGGCACACGAGGGAAACACCTCCAGTCCAGCCCAGACACACACTGTTGCCCGCAGTTTCCTCAAAGCTCTGGGATAACAAAAAGGCAGTGAATGAAGAAATCTGCTTCACAGGTCATTTTTTACCACCTTTAGTTTGTAGTTCCCTCTCCTGTTTCCTGGCCTGCTTCTGCATGTCAGAGGCCCTCTCCCTGCCCTGCCACACCCCCGGACTCTGCAGCAGCTTCAGGTCCGTTATTGAGTACCATTAAAATTCAGGTCCAAGACTAAGAGAGCCCAGAGGGAAACAGGACTTCCTTCTCAGATTGTTTTGAGGAGTGCCTCTCCTAAACAAGGAATCCCTGAAATATTCACCCTCTTTAGGGAATAAAGAGCCACAGAGGTGTAAACCAATCCAAAGGACAACAGCATCAGCTTCCAGAATGGCACAGGAGAAGCCTAACATCTGCCCAAGACATTAACACACACATAACAGAATCACAGTTTCCCTTCCGCAAGTGCCCATTGGCTGCTGGATAAAGTCCAAACTCCTGAGCGAGGCGAAAAAGACCTTCCCCAACCGGCAATAACCAGATGTTCTAGTCTCATATTCTGCCTCCCCACCTGAGCCCCTCTCCAAGCTTCGCTCACCTTACACTTCTTCATGCTAAACCACCTGCCATTCCCCAAGCACACCACATTTCCTGACTCGCTTGTGTCTATGTTCCACCTTGGGTACCCGAGGAGCCCTGCCACGTTCTTTCTGTGTCGTTTCTTTTTCCCAACTTCTCTCAGCAAAGTTTTCTCTTTTTTTTCTTGGCTTCCACAGCCCCTTTAAGGAGTTCCAGGTAGTATCTATTAGATTAATTTTTAATTGTTTCTATGCAGTACTAGATTCTACCGGATATGGAGCTAATATCAATCAATGCTTTATGAATCAATGATTGAGTCTTTCTGCTGTTTTCCCCACAAGATTCCAATATTGGAATCACTTTGATGTTAACTCTCAGGACCAGAAAATTATGGATTTTTCTTCCCTGATGGTCTGAGGCTTGGAGGAACAGCTTCCTTCCTTAATAAAGGAAGCGTGTTTATCCTTGCCCATGGCAGACATCACAAATCAATGCAACATTCATGTCCCTGAACCTAATGTTTCAGGCTGGGTTCTCTGGAAGCAGACACCAAGATAGATGGAGTGTGGGTACAGGATATTGATTAGGGATCAACACTCACTGTGGAAGGTCCAGGGAGGAAACAGGACCAGGCAGAAGGAGAAATGGAACTCCGACGCAGGCCTGATGAAGCCTGAGACAATGCCCCGACAAGCTCTGCAGCAGAAGCCCATCAGAGTTGTTCTGCTCTAGGCCAGAAATGGCTGGACCTTCGCATCCTCACCACGATTAATCACTGGATATAGGCTGCCTTGGGGAGGGCATGACCTAGGTTGAAATGATTCTCTGCAGCTGAGGCAGACCTGAAGCAGGTGAATGCTGGAGGCTGGCTGCTGATGGCTCTCCCAGCAGCTGGGGCAACAAATTCTCCCTTGAAGGGTGACCTGGACGGTACATCTCATGTCCACCACAGCCACAAGTCGGAATGGACTTTGCCTTAGTTAACTGGTGAGAGTTGGCAGGTAAGATGAACTCATGATGTTACCCCTGCCCTCAAAATTTTAGACCCCAATCTCTAAGGTATTTTCCTGTTTGAATTTTCAAAAATGTATCCCTTTTCTAGAGTTTCTGAACTGGGGACAAACAGCTGTGTTTAAAATTCAAAAGTGCTGTTAACACTGAAACAGCTACTATGCCACAAAACAGCCCTTTCAGCAGTTTTCCATTTTCTAATGAAGTCTTTTCTACCAGGCAGGAATGGAGACATCTCTTTCCTCTGCATCTACGAGCTTTCTGGAGAAATCACCCCTTGCTCTCTAATGTAAGTTCTCTGCTCCCTCCTCTCGCTGCCCAATTCTCCCTCCTTGCGGCTTCCTCCTCCTCTTCCTTTCCCTCTGGCCCTATCTTGCCCGCTTTCTGGCCCTATCTCCTCTCTCCCCTCTCCTTCTCTTTTTCCTTTCTTCTCTCTTCTCCTGAAGTTTTGGTCAAAATTAATCAAACTTGACCATGTGGGGTTGATGTCCTGATTCATATGTTTGTCCTGGAAAATATTCTGCAAACAATTTTAAGATTAAAATATTATGAGGGAAGTCAGGAGGAAAAGAAAATAGTGAAGGGAAAGCTTGACTCTATCCTTCTTCATTTTATTTGGATTTTACACTAGAAAATATATTCCCCTATCTGAAATACCACAAGCGCGTCAAATGGCTCTCGGTACCAAGGGATATGTTATAAACTGTCCTTGACAAACGATAACCAGTTCCATCTTGGTCAGTGATGAGATCCAGTTAATGGGCTTCCTTATTCCCCTAAAGGGAATGAGGGAGTTTGGTGGGTGCGTTTATCTGAACAAGTGCAGACGTGTGTAACCTGAAGAGCTTTGCTATAGTTGTCACAGCGAACTCCCGGTTTAGATGTCAGTATCTGCTGAAATGGAGTTGAAAGTACCTGCAGTGCTGAATCACGCTTTAAAAATTCCTGGGAGTATGGTTGCATTTACCCCGATACCTCAGGTAGCGGGCGGTTTCTTCTTGCCGCCATGACAGGAGGGACTCAGTCCAGTCTTTTGTTTATTCTCACCTGTGTGAAATACTACTTTCTTAAAAAGTTTAATTTGATTATACAATATTGCTTTTAAGAATTTTCTTACACCATCAAATGATAATATTACTGGCATCATGAAATTATGTGTTCCTGGGTAAATGATAAATATGTGTATTTCCCCACGTGCCTGACCTTTTAAGAGGGCAGGTGCCAAGGAAAGCATTTGGTTTCTGCTTCTCAGAGATGAAGGATAAAAGGAAAATGGAAGAACAAATGGTAGCGGAAGATGTACTTTTACATAAATAACTTGGAGGTACATCAATGGGAATAAAAGGGTCAGGATCTGGCAGAAAAGAAAGAGTAGAAACGGAAGATGAAGTTTGAACAGCTACCATAGAAGTGGAACTTCGGCAAGAGGGCGTTGTCTATAAAGGACTTTCAGAATTTTTCCTGTAATGGGCTGTAGAGTATCTGCTGGCGTAGTGAAGAAAATTTCAAACAAGACCACAAAACTCAGAACCTGAAAGCAGGGGTCGGCAAACTGTTTTTGACCAGGAGCCAAATCCAACCAGCTACTTGTTTTTTTTTTACAGCCAGTGAGTGAAGAATGGTTTTTATATTTTTAAATAGTTGAAAAACAGCAAAATAAGAATCATATCTGTGCATGTGAAAATTATATGAGTTTCAAATTTTGGGGTCCTGAAATAGTTTTATTGGAACACGATCACGCTCATTTGTTTGTGAATTATCTATGGTCGCTTTGCACTATAGACAACCAGATCACGTGGCCCACAAAGCCTAAAATATTTCCTGCTTATTCTTATGGATCTGTAGACTGAGGCAGCTCTGCTGATGTAGCACGGGCTCCGCTGGGCAGCTCTGCATCCTTCATGAAGGCCTGTTGGGTGGCTGGAGTGGCTCTGCTGCACATGTGTTCATTCCAGGGCTCAGGCGGAAGAGGGAGAAGCCACCTGGAGGAAGTTCTCCTGGTGAAAGAGCAATGCAAGAGGTCAAATGGAAATGTCACATGGCCAAGCACAAACTCAGAGTAAGGAAATGCGCGCCACCCCTGATGAGGCATGGCAAGGTTGTGGATGCTACAAGAAATGAAGAATTGAGGCCAATTATTCAAACTACCACAAACATTCTTATCCTAGGGTTCCAAAAAGTCTAATCCAATGAGAGCATCAGGCTCACAGTTGAGGATCTTATGATCTATATTGGGGCTAAATGCAGGTTCTCTTAATCCAGAGACTTATGAATTTAAAAAACTGGTTATCCCTCCTCCGTCCCCCTACTCCCCACCCAATGCACCCAGTAGACAAATGGTGGAACAGGGACAGGCTAATCTCATGGCAGCCGTTGCTGCCAACAGCAATTCTGAAAATCTGACTGATCAAATGCTGCCAGTCACCCTACTTTGGGATAGGGAATATTTGTTGGTTAGGTCCTTGTCCTGATCCTTGGGAGTGCATCCCCAGCCTGCTGTTGTCCACAGACTCTGCTTCCATCCTCGGTGAGGATGTCCACTTCTGAAGAAAGCATTGGAAAACATGCTCTGTTTTGATTGCTGAGCAGTTTTCTCAGCCTGCTTCCTGCTTATAGAAATTTGAGGGTCAAAGTCCTTTTCAAATCTCCAACAGTCTCAGTTTCTTTTAGCTCAGGCTGGTTCTTTCTTCAAAACTTTATAGATTATCTATATATTTGATACAAGTCAACTCATTCGTCAAAAGCCACCTTTGTAATTCCTTGTGAGACATGCTTCTCTCTCTATTTAATCAGGTACTTTGGGCCTGGCAGGCCTCCATGGGACTACAGGTTTATGCTTCGTAGAAACCATTTCTGAGGCCTCAACAAGGGTTTTGGCTCCATCTCCTTAGTTTGCCCTCTGTCCCCAGGTTATACATAATGCTCACGCATTTGATTTAATCTTTGTCTCAACTCGATCTTCATTTGAGGATCTTTCCTTGACTCTAGAAACTGGAGATAAGGAACAGTTTTACTTCTCCAACTCTGCCAGCTACATTCCCTCTAAATTCTCTTGCAAACTATCAAGTTCTTATCTGAGCTTCTCTCTTCCACGTAGGGAAACTATCCAATGCAGTTAAAAACAACCAGCCTTCACTCAGAACCTTCTGCTTGGATCCCATCTTGCCAGGTTTATAAGGTCGTCAGGTACTGTCTCTATCTTCTAAGTCACAGGAGGTGTCAGATTTACCCAACACTGCACCACATTAAAACAACATTTAAAAAAAATAAGCTGAGTCCCTTAAAATAACAATCATTGATTCTCATGGACCGGCCTACACCAACTCTTCTGAATCACTTTTTGACTCAGAGTCATTTGAAGTCCATTTTTTCCCACACTATAACATCTTGTGTGCTGTCATAATTATTGTCGGTGCAGCAGTTCAAGGAAAGAAATGCTAAGAAAACTAAAGCCTTTAGTGCTGGGCTTTTAAGCAGGTTTTGTATTTATGCAGGACTTTCTTACTTTTGAAACTCACTTCAGGAATGTTGTGAAATATTTCTGATACTCCCCTGCTCAACCTTTTCCTCACAACCATTTAGAGTTAAAAGAGTGCTCTGCTATTATCTCTGGAATTTTCTTCTACGCTGCTGACACTCACGCTGTAAATTCTGATGCTGATTCTTTTGATGTTTACAAATGCGCAAGCAACAACTGTCATAACTGCTGTCTGGCTGACAGTAGCATTTCCATGTGGAAATTCTTTAGGAAATTTATATGTACATCTCTGAATCAAAATCTTGTGAAAAATCAATAGAGAAAAAAGGGAAAGTATTATAATTCTGTGAAAATTAAAGCTTTACAATCAATGGGGAGACATTACTAATCAATCATTCTTGTTTGTAGTTGCTGCCATGTTATATGTGAGTTGTGGCCCTTTCTGCAGCTAACAGTGAGATATTCTTGCAAATAAAGTAATTATTAAGAAGTTTATAAGTATAGTATAGTCATACAAATCCTGTGAGTGGTGTTTCAAGAATTAACAAATTTTGAATCCTTAAATCAGCAATTTTGATGAGTGAATCTGCGTAGTACTATTGACCTTGCTGGGAGATCCCACGTTATACTCTCCCAATACTACCCAGAAATACTCACTGGCATTTTGTAGTGTTTGGATATTTGCTTTAGGTCCACTTCCTTGTAAATACTTTAACAAAAGAAATGCAACAAAAAGAATCAGCAAATATTGTTGTGGAACACTATGGCATGAAATTGGAAACTGACCTAAAATATGAGATGGCAAAGCAATATTGATTTCAACATCAAAATCAAAGCAAGCTGAAAAAATACTTTCACCTTCTTTTTTTTAAAAGAGTTTATCTGAAGCAACATATACCTTAACAAACTTGACAAAGTTGAAATTGCTTTGGGCATACTCAATCAAATCAATATCAATGCAAAATGAAGGAATTTTTAACATCTGGAATATTTGTTACAAAACAAAGATCAAGACTATCAGATGGGGGCAATTAATGCTTTGTGCTTTAAAATTTCATTTGAAGAATAATAACTTAGATATTAAATATTTAGTATAATCTCTCTATGTTTTAAATGATTGTTATCCATCTTCATAAGGTGTCCCATTTGAAATCTCTATATCAGGTAGAGATTTATGGGTTACTACAATATATAGACTCATGATGTCAATAAACCATGCACTTTCCTGTTGTTTTTAATAGTAAATCTCTGAACTTCTCAGTATAATCCTACCACAAAAAAAATGATTCACTGTTTATTATTATGGTCACTCATTATTATTTAAAACACAAAAATAGTGTATTATGAAGAATGCAGAATAACATAATTAAAAGAATTCCTGAAAATTTCCAGAAATTTGACTTTTCACTCATGAATCCCAAAGATGAATATCTATTGGAAATTTGGAAACAATAGCCAACAGCAAAAATAAGATACTTTTGATTATAAGGTGAATCTCAATTTAAGTGATATCAGAATGTGAAAAGTTGTGGGCCTTAGAATCAAGAAAATGCGGTACTAAATGAAGACATATTAAAACATAATCTTTCTCACTCTCCTTCTAGGTCTAAAATATTCAATGAGCTTATGGTTTCGAATTTTCTAGGAAGTAGAGCATATTAATAACTGCCCAGAATGTTAGTCATGTCTCTCTTTTGTCTTCTTTCTTCCTGCATTCTTATCCAAATATATAGATTTTTGGTGTTTTTTTTAAATATTTCTGTCTTCTCCTCCACTTTAAGTAAACTGTAACCAAACCTTAATTCTCAGGTTTTTATGGTATTCAATGATATTAGTTTTAACTATTTCATAAGTATATACTGCATTCATAATAAAAATATATTGATCTAATTTTAATAAACATTTTAATATAGAATATAAATATATTCTGTAGAATGTAAATTGAAAAAGTATACTTTTCTCATTTTAATTTTTACTCAAAGAGCGGATGGTATAAAACCAACCAGCCGAAAGTACTTTTTTGTCTGTTTACCTTTTGAAATACAATGGTAACATTAGAGCTAAAACAGAGTGAGGGATGACAGAGATAATACTTAATTTATTTGATAACCACAGAATTTCTATTGCCCTTTCCTGGGATGTCCTCAAGAGTGATATTCTCAGAGAAGAGATTCTTTTCAAATATTTTCTGAGGGTTGAGTAGTAGTGAGATTTGGGGTCACTCCAGGTTGTAATAATTAAAAAAAAATCTTCTCATTACTTTAGAGTTTTTGCTAGTCCCATTACTTTTTATTGTAATCTCACTCTTAGGAATTAGGGACACAGAAACCTACGTGGCGGAAGCAAAGTACAAATACACTTAACTAAATAGTCTTAAATATCTTCATGTCTCTATATTCCACTCCTCACTAGGGAGTTAAAATCCAAAAATGGCTTTGCTCATACCAGATTGTTGACCTTAGTAGTTGCAGGTCCCAGAATTTTACCAGTCCTGTCTCTCCCTCTCCTTTGCAGTTAGAGGACAAGTCACTCGGGCTCAGTGTCCCTTCTCTAAGAGAGATTACTACATCTCAGAGGAGTTATGCGAGATTTCCTTGTTTAATATTTGCAAAGTCTTTGATGGTTAAAGCGATTGGCAAATTGACAGTTATGTTGTAGAGATCAGCACAGGGAAGGAGTCTAACTGGGAGATTGGCAGCCTGAAATATTTTGGGTTGGTTGCAAGAATTCTTCTTATTATAAAATGGCCACTTTCAGCCATTTTAATGTATTTAAATATTAACAACATTTGAAAAGCAAATACTCCCAGAGATAAACATATGCTTTGAATCCACAATTACTTATACATCTTCCCTGTGCCTCTTCTATGTCTGTATTTTTAAAATTCTGTAGGTGAAGGACTGAGGTTCACTCTCAAGGTCATTGAAGCGGCTATGATTTTATTAATATGCTCATTGAATGTGCTATAGAAATATAATTTAAAGCATTAATATGTACACACTAAATAAAACCACACCAGCTGCAGGAAAAGTTATTTATGATGCTGGAATTTTACCAGTTATGGAAATAAATAATATAATGTGTGTATCTCTGGAAACAATGTAAACTCAGCTACTCAACAGAAGCCGTAAAAGAAATCTAAACAATTCTGTAATTCTATGAGGAGGGTAATTTCACTGATGACAGCTTTCCATAATTCTACTCTTCTAGATAGCAAATAATTTTTCTTATTCTTTATTTTATTACTATTTTGAATTGCACTCCTTGTTGGAGTTTCACCTTTTACTAATAATTCTTCGGGAAATGTATTTTCACTGTTTTTCATATGGCAGTTACTGCTGGCAGTACCTAGTTGAAACCAACAGAATTACAACTCTCTTCAATATCCCTACATGACACGGGTAATATTTCAGTATAATCCAGGAGCATGAATTGAGCCAGGAGCAACCATTTCAATTTCTACTGCAGTTTGTTTAGGCTTAACATGGACTAGCTACCATACCCTCTCTCGGTGAACCATATTAAATTGCTGACAGAGACCTGCTCAGAAAGCAAAAGACGTGGCTTTACTATTCTCATGACATGTCTTTGCCTAATAATCATGAAAGCTATAAAAAGAAATCCACCACAAATGCCCCCAAAAAGCTCCTTACTATCACCCAACGACCAAGTTCCAGCAAGAGAGTTAAATAGCTATTAAGATTACTTCCCTTTTCTGTAACATTATATTTAGTGCAATATTCCTCAAAAACCAGAGGATCTCATCTGTAATAATAGACCAGTCCTGTTTCCCCGTAGCCCTGTTCATAATAACATGACTCTGCTACTTACGTACCATAGAAAAGACTGAATATGCAATGATTCACCCACGTTCTTAACAGTACTGAAATTAAGGGCAGTGGTTTACCAACGGCTGACCAAAGTTAAAGAAATTATTTATTGCCATAGAAGAAAACTGGTTGGGTGCCAAATGAAAGGATCTTAAGTAAAACAAGACCATGTGCTTTATAAAGCCTGTTTCCCCTTCAACTATATGAACATAATTGTTTTTATCAAAAACCCATCATTGTTAAGGATACCGTCAACGAACTGAAACAGTAGATTTTGTGAAGACTAACACATAGTAGGAATGTAGTAAATGTTGGCCAAGTGAATGAATGAAGGCATACGGTCATTGCTCATTCCTTCTAGCTGGAGATAAATACACACTATTATGCATAAAGATAATTGAAGAATTATACAGATTGTCCTGATTTAAAAAAATTAAGGCTTCAAAGTGCTTTTTTGGTAAATTACCAGAATAGTTGCATCTATTGCTCAATAACCATGGTTTGTTTTTGGCAGTATGGTAAGTGATAATAGTACGATGTGAACCAACAAAGAGGAGGCTGGAATGCTAGTCTTCGCTTTTCCACTAATTAGCTTTGGGCACTGGAGAAAATGCTTCAACCATCCATGTCCTGGGCTCCCCTGTGCACAATGAGGAACTATCAGTTATTGGATGTTATAACCTGTTCTAACACGCTGTGGGTCAATGCAGGGAGCATGATTTGCCAACTTCCACAATATTGAAAAAGATATTTTGATTAGTTCTTGTTACTTCTTTCATATCAGCTTATAACTATCAATTAATACATTATCATCATTGGCCAGATTTGAGGCATTACCCTATTACTCATTTATTGAGCAGATATTTATTACTACCTATAATATGACAAAGTCCTGGCCTGTTAGCTACTCCTTTTGCTTAATTTTTTAAAATGCATATTCCTGTGTCCTCCTCTATTTTCGTTCCCCTTGTGACATGCCACTGCTTGGTCATGTGTACAGTACTCAGAAAAAAAATTGCTTTCTTTTTGTCCCTGATGAGATAAGCATGGAACAAACAAGATGCAGAAATCGTTGGTTATCACTTGGTAACGCTGTGTGATATTGAAAAATTATACTATCTGTTATATTGAAATGTGTGTTGGTTTCAAGGAAGTCAATCTCTTCTGAAATTACCGAGGCCAACCTATCTTCAGTCCTCGAAATATCCTATGCTGGGGCGCAGATCAATGCACTGAATCGTCATGATTCCCTGAAGGGCTTTTAGTACACTGGCAGTGCCTCTTCTTTGTACTCAAACCCTCTTGGGGAATAACTGCCAGATGTATCATCTGCTGAGTTCTGCTCTCTTCCCTTCTTAAACCACTGATCTCTGCTCCCAGTTCTGCTTCTGCAGGAATATCTCTTAAACAGATGTCTTCTTCATTTTCTGTGATGCAAATAATAACCAGAAAACACGCCCTGGGTCTTTTGCACTTAATAGACTAACAAGTCTTTAAGCCTATGGGAAATTTATTCTAAAACCTTTCCTTATGAGTCTATGTAATCAGTTTTCAAGACGCTGCTCTAATTTTAAAAAAAGCAAAAAACACAAATAAAACAAATCCCCAAATTACCTATGTAATATAAAAATTAAGTGTGATTTTGGACTTACAATGCTTTGGTTTGGGTTTTAATTTGGCAGAGGGATGCATAATAGTATTAACAACACATCTCGCTTTCTAATTGTTTTGTAGAGATGTTTATCAACTAAAATACTTTTATACTTTAAAAGTTACTGTGACTTGGGAATTCAATTCAAATTCACAGATTTTACTGAGCTCTTACTAAATGCAAAGTAGTACCATAGGCAGTCATAAAGAATTGACTAGAACTTTCTCTGTTTTCTAGACGCTTATAATAAGAAAGATCAACCAGGTTTACTCACAACTTGACTAGAGTCAGGGAAGGGCCAGAAGACAAGCACAGACATGAAGTTCAAAAGGAGAGACAGAACATCGAGTGAGGGGCCTCAGGAATGGTGGCTTTGGGGTGGGCTCTGAAAAATGGAAAGGATTTTAACAAGTAAGAGTGAATCACTCCAAAAGGAGGAGATACCCTAAACAAAAGCACAAAGGCTCAAATGTGCAGCCTGTGTTTGGAGAACAATAGCTGATAATTTGGTTGGACTGCATAAGAGTTTGTCTAAGCAAGTAATGAGAACCGGAACTGAAAGCTACATTGAGCCAAATATCTTTTTTAATGATCTAAATATTACGTGATGTGATATTATTTTGTTATATATTGACTCAGGTTTATACATAGCAATTTCACCAGATCCACAGTAACTAGAGCCAAAGTTAGATAGAATATATGTAATTTCCTAGATAATCTCCCTTCTTATGTAGTTAATTCTATAAAAATAGATGTATTGATCATTAAGAATAGAACTGTTGCACAATTAGTAGTAAAGAACTCTTCAGGATTTAGAAACCAGGGTGTGGGACCTTAAAGTCATATTGAACAATGCTAAAAGTAACATAACAGAGTTTAAATTAAAGTAAACGTGAAACATTGAATCTGCAGATAGATCTCCACACCATCATGAAACCCTACTAATATGATTGTAAAGGAAGAAAAAAAATGTATAAAATCAGAACGTTAAAGTGAATTAACAGAAAAGACAACACCCAGTAAGATACGACAACAATATTTCAGAAGACAAGAAGCGGCTAGACGGCTAGTCACTGAATACGGTTTGAGTTTTCTATGGTTTAAGTGACTGCTAAAGGAAAGAAGTAAAGATGGGGTACAGGAAATCAAAAGAAGCAAGTTGATTCATGCCGCCATCCCCGTAAGGCTTAGGAATTAGAGATGCTAGGTATCTCTGAAGGCGGGAGTGTGGCTTGGGGCAAGGAGAGCCCCAGACGTCTTCCCTTAGGCCCACAACCAGACCAGTGTCTCTCCTCAGCAAAATAAACTAGTGAGATTCTATCCATCCACGTATCTATCTATCTACCTATCTCCCTCCCTACCTACCTACCTATCTCCCTACCTACCTATCTGCTACCTACCTATCTATCTATCTACCTATCTATCTATTTATCTGTCAATCTATCTGTTATGGGCTGAATTGTATACCTTCAAACTGCATATGTTGAAGTCCTAACCTCCAGTACCTCAGAATGGGACTGTATTTGTAGGCCTTTAAAGAAGTAATTAAGGCAAAATGAGTTTGTATGGCTGGGCCAATCTGACTAATCCAATATGACTCATGTCCTTATAAGAAGAGGAAATTAGGATACAGACATCCACGCCAATCTTAGTGCATTTGAAACTTTAGTGAAGCTGGAGGATGTTGTGCTTTGGGTCTATACCCTGGCAGTGACCACAGTTCTGTCCCCTCTGAGGTTTTGCCCTGCTGATGTCACTTTCATGAGCACTGAGCAAGTCCCTACCATCAAGTCCCACAAAGGCTGTCCTCTCACCCTGTTCAGAGAGGAAAAAAACTCTTGTTCTTGCTCTCGCTCTTGCCCTTGCCATCTCCTTTCTAAATTCTCTTAAAGGCATTCTTTTCTCTCTCCTCCCTTATGTAATCTCTTCAGGAGTTAAACTTTCACGAAAGATAGAAAGAGATGTTGCTTTCAAGCAGCTTCTAATTTAGGTCTTGCAAACAACCCTGAAGTTGTGAAATACAAAAAGGCTGGCTATCCAGCAATATTCACAATAGACATGGAAACAACCTAAGTGTCCATCAATGAGTGAATGAATAAAGAAGTTGTAGTATATATACACACAATGGAACATTATTCATCCATAAACAATAGGAAATTCTTTTATTTGTGATAACGTGGATGGACTTTGAGGGCATCATGCTAAGTGAAATAAGTCAAATGGAGAAAGACACACACTGTATGATCTCACTTATATGTAAAATTTAAAAAAAAATTAAAACTCAGAAAAAGAGAGCAGACTTGTGGTTACCAAAGGTGGGGGGTGTTGGGAGGGGGAACTGGAGGAAGCTGGTCAAGAGGTACAAATTAATTCCAGTTACAAGATAAATAAGTACTAGGGAAGTAATGTACACCATGATGACTGTAGCTAACATTGCTGTATGATATACAGGAAAGTTGTTCAGAGAGTAAATCCTGAGAGTTTTCATCACAAGGAGAAATTTTTTTCTTTTTTTCTTCCATTTCTTTTTATTGTATCTATGAGATGATAGTGATGGCTGTTAACTAAACTTATTATGGCAATCATTTCAAAATGTATGTAAGTCAAACCTTTATGCTGTACACCTGAAACTTTCACAATGATGTATGTGAAATACATATCAAATAAAACCGGAAAAAAATAAGTGAAAAAGAGAGGACAACTGGATTTTTGGTGATGAAAATGATGTAGTCTATACAGAAGTTGAAATATAATGATGTACACCTGAAATTTATATAATGTTATAAACCAATGTCACCTCAGTAAAAAAATCAATTAAAAAAAGAGAATAGAAAAGAACTACCAAAAAAAAAAAAAAAAAGAGCCTGGCTACCTATTTGAAACGAGGACAGAAAAAAGTTAGAGAACAATCAAAAATAAAAAATAATGTGTTAATAACTTATTTTGTCTCACTAGCTTGAGTGAATTTTTGTTACTTGCTAACAACAATAATAACATTTATCTAATGGAAATATCAGGTGTCCTCCTGAATGCTTATAGTGTTTATAAAATTTACTGCTTTGGCTTAGAACCTATAATCCCCTTTTTCTCACCATTCCCTCTATTCCTTCAAGTGCTGGTTTTCTGGGTAATACATCATTCGCCCGTCTAGATGTTTTAGTACAGGACTCAGCTGATTTATTTACCTATCTTTTTCTCTCGGGAATCAGTGGCTGTTGGAGCTGACTAAATCAAACCATTACTGACTCTCCTTCCCAAATATTTTAGACTTGGGCTAAGCATCTTTTCAAAAAGTAGAAGGCATGAGTCATACGAAATCAAGAAATTCACACCACTGAAGAGTTAAAGAGATGCCACACTGTAAAGAAAAGCTATTCTAATTTGGAAGCGTACCCCCTATGAAATACACTGCCTTCTTCTTTCAGTAATCTTAAATCAGTCTTCATGCAGAGTTTACAGAACACATATTCTCCAGATAGTCCTTGATGTGGGAAGAGCTTTTCTAAGGCTAAAAAGGATGGATTTTCTAAATTGTCATAGGCTGTGATTTTGCTGTCACATTCTGCATGGTCCCTATGCAACTTACTCTTCTAATTATGCTGCTGCCAGTTTCCCCCATGGATTACAATCCACACTCAGTGTTCTCTCATCTTTAACCTTTCATCCCCGTGACTCCCTACTCCACAGACGCCTTCCTAATGCCTAGTTCTAAGTCGGGGGACTTCTTAGACGGGAAGTTGCACAACAAAAGAAAAAGGCGATTGTAGTCTGTCTCTGATCTTCAATGTCTAATTTCTACGCATATATTAAACACAGAAAAATGAAAAAGTAATCTGTTTTATAATACAAATGTTATCTAGCCCTTCATTCAGCTTTTAGAAAGTGATAAACCTTTGATGATTCTATGTGGGGGAACTTATTTGAAAGAAAAAGAAAAAGCAGGCTTTGCTCTACAGTAACAGCTCGTTTGAATGGTATAATAGAGGCCAAAGTAGCCCAGAGTAGATAATTATTCACATAACTGAGGCTTACTTCTTAATAAGTCAAATCTTTAACCATTCTTTTGGTTCAAAATCTTTTAGGAGGTATATGACCAGAAGATGCTGAAAGTAATTAAATATTCCTTTATTCAAAATATTCATTCACGGCATCCAGACCAGTAAAGGAATATGCTTTGGTTCACTTTGGTTTTCCATCTTCCTCCCTTGACGTTCAGCATCAAATCCAGGCTTATCTGTAAGGGTATGTGTAATTTTATTCTTCTCCTCACCCCTCACAATGCTCTCAGTTTTGATGACCTGCTGAGGGAAATCAGATACACAAGACTGTTAAGAACTGTGTTATAAATGTAGCCAGGGGTCAACAGTAAAGTTTCTTGATCTTTCAGCAGCTATTCAAGAACTGGTATTCCTTTAATCAGGCATGGTTATTGTTCTGAAGAGTTACATTCATCGAAGTCAGACATGGTAGGGTTTTCTAGCACCTAGCATAACTAAATAATATGAATGTGTGCTTTTAAAGTAAATCAGGTTCCCTGGATTTAGGAAGATGAATTGGGAATCTGGAAGGTCCCCCTGAGGGAAGGGCAGTGAGAGGTCTTAAGAAAATCCTCACTCTCTGGATTCATCTAAAAGATAAATTATTTTCTCTCAGAAAAATGGAGGGAAAGAGATGGATTCCTAGGAGGTCAATAGTGTAGGAAGGCAGAAGCATTAGAAAGAATACAGGTCCTATGCAGAGGCTGAAGTTTCCTCTCTGACGTCTCCCAGGCTCCAGAGACCTTTGTAAGGTCAAGCTAGGGAAGTGAGGGAGGAGAAAGAGAGCTGCAAGACTTGTGGACCCAATGGAAGGAAAATACGTGGATCCCTTGACACCTCAATTAAGTACTAATCATGTATCACATGCCATGGGTACCAGGCCTTGGGCTATTACTGTCTGAAACATTCTTTGCCTTTCTCCTCTTCCCTCTGTATCTCAGGGGAGCTGTGTCCAGCAGGCCACGGCATTTCTCAGGCTGGCTCCCACGTCTGGTGGCTTCTGACTGGGTTCAGTGGATGGGAAGCAAGGGATGGAGACTGGAAGGTGGGACAAGGGAGAAGGAGGATGTTTCGCTTGCTCTCTCTCTATTTCTGAGAGCATCACTGTCACTCTATCCTCCAGGGAGACATATGCGCAGCGGTTCTAGCTTGCCAAGACCAACATAATCCCTGAGGCCTAGTAACACTGTCCCCTCTCCCATCGTCTCAGCACAGGAGTGGGACCTGCTTCCTGCTGCTTCTAAGCACCAACTTGCCTAGCTGTTCCCCGTTTGGCGTTTCGGCTATTCCATAATGTTTGTAACACATTCTCTGTACTCAATTCCCTGAACAACACACTTGTGGTGTTTATAAACTGGGAGGTAGTTTCGTTTTTCCAGTTAGAACTTAATGATACAAAAGGCATTTTACGTCTTATTTAATCCTCACGAGTTCCCCGTGAGGTACTAATCATTACCTCTTGTTTACAGATGAGAAAAAGCAAAAGTCAGTGAATTTAAGGTCTTTGCTCAAAGTCACAGCACTAGCAACTGGTAGAGCTACGATTCAAATCCAGTTCAAAGTCACCCTTAAATTACTCTGCCTACCAAGGGAAGTGGCAACAGCTGACAAAAATCTAGGCCTGAAAGCAGCCATTTAAGCTGCAGCATAGGTGTCCTAGGCCAGCACAGTGTGGCCATGGGGGCTCCACCCACACTGAGCACTGAGAGTCTGGTGGGAGAGGTGTCCTGGCTCCAGAGCAGAGTGCCCTACTCCAGAGAAGCAAGCCTGTCTCCACCCTAGACCAAAGGAGCCTGTTCATTGCAAGGACAGCAGAATCAGAGCTGGTGGACACAAGGTAAGAGTTATCTATGCCTGAGGTTAAGTCTTCTGACCTACTTTTCATCTTTGTCATTTTTAACATTTTCTACCTTTGTCATGCTGTCTCTGGCTTGTAGACATATTTATGAAAGGGATGTTATGTTATTCTAATGGTAATCATTAACTCCAGGTATTCACTCCTTCAATTGCTTTATGTTACCTATAACATTACATCAAAGATAGACCTCTTTAGTTACTGAAACCTGAATGCTGATTTTAACAGAGTGACAAGTTAGAACAGTAAAAGAGAGTTAAAAGGTCCTTTGTAAGATATCTTGGTAATATCCCTCACACCACTAGAGATGTTCTAAGAACTCATTATACTCCTATGCAGCCTGAATAAGAGAAAGTTTGGTCATTCAAAACTGTTGCTCATAACAATTCAGACTGGTTGGCCTTCATTCTATCATTAATCCTGGCCTTTCTAAATGCTGATAAACTTTCTATCTAATAAATATACCATGCAGATTGTTAAACTAAGAGAGTGTCATTGATAAACTCAATTACAAGGACATATGTGTATGTACACCCAACATTGAAATTCTTTGTGAATATAGAGACTAGAAAGGACACAAGTTCTTTAAAAACAAATAAAACAAAACACCAGCACATATCCTTGGTCCAGTTTTCTACCCAATGCAGCAGGAAAAAACTAGTGAAAAATATAAGAAACACCATTTTATGGATTTTAAAGCCCCGGGGGGTTTTTGTGTGTGTGTTTTCCATCAGCTCTCCTTATTTCTCTGAACAAAACCAGCCTCTGTTGCTCTGCCATTCCACGCTTTCATGTGCTTCAGAACACCTGGTGGCCAATTGCTGGTGGAGACTAATTAGCCCCTCAATTATCACTTGTTCACCAGCATTTCCCTAGAACGTGAAGCTTGCCTAATTAGTCTTTTCTGACCCATTCCCCACCATCAGACTCAAGAAATAGCCCTTCCACTAAGTAATTAACCCGTGGTAGGCCATTCCTCCAGCTTTTGTTTCAACTCCTGTTGGCATCATTAGAATCAAATGAACAAAGAAACATCATGGACAGGGTAACAAGAAACTGAAAAGTTCTGTCTTCCTTCTCCCTTTGCCAGCTTCCAAATCCAAATTACAGAAACCTGAGGCAGAGTGACATTTAGTCCAACACATACATGCTTACTGTTGAATGTCTTGAAGGAGCAAAATAGCACTGCCAGAACGATCAAGTTCAGTTCTCTGAAATGCCATAAGAAATATGGTGTTTATTTTATACTCAAAAGGTGACAGAGATCAAAAAGAATCCAAATTTTAAAATGCAGGCCAAAATCTCAAGTTGTAAAACCTTTTCAGGAGGTTGTAATTGAATCGAACAATTTCTGTTCTGTGTTTACTTTGGTAGTCTATGAATAGACTTTCCAATCTATTTATACACATGCATAGAAATTCTAATTCGGTTTATCAACACAAGTCAATAGAGAAGTCCAGCAAAGATTTCTGTAAGGTTAAGGGATGTCTCTTGTTTGCTTATTCATTTAATAGGTATTATCGAGTACCTACTTTATATCAGGCATATCTTTCAGCCCCACAGACATGGAAATAGGGAATGGTCCTTGCGTTCTTGATGCTAAAAGTCTAATGTATCTCCAAATATAATCTATTTTTTTTAATGTATTGAAGCCACACACATGTGCTTAAAAATAGACAGAAAATATTCCTTTATATACTGGACATTTGTTATATTTCTGCCTGCTCTTTTCTATTCCTTCTTTCCAATAGTACCCCAAGTTCTTTTGAGGAACCACTTCTCTTCTGCCGCAGAAATTGGTTTAGGGCTGGGCCCATGATCCAAATTGAGCCAATGAGAGCCAAGCTCAAGACATTTGTTCCACTGTTGGAGCTCTCCCTGAGCTTGTCACTGAAAATCAGAGGATGTGAGGTTTTGAGTTGATGCTGCCATCACAAGATGAGATTCTATTTGAGGTGAAAGCTAAAGAAACAGTAAAGGACAAAGCTGTGAAACAAGGAAAAGGAAGCCCTGGTAATATCTTTTAAACTCTAGTTAAGCCATTTCCCAAGCTAGGCTTTATCCTGGGTTTTCCTATTGCATGAGCCAGTAAGTGTTCTCTCTACCTAAACTACTTGGGTTTGGGCTTAGGTCAATTGGATCCAAAAGTGTTATAATTGATAGAGATGCCTCTCTAATATCACTAATAATAGCTCTAGATTTAAGGTAGTTATATTTTCTTTTCTTCAATTAAGGAAGGACCTGCATCTTATCTATTTTTGAACTTTATGCATTCAGATAGGAAGATATCTATGATCCGTACAAAAGTGTGTTTTATATTCGTTCTTCACCTGCAAACATTCCAGTCTCTTTCTGGGATAGAAGTTTGCTTTTGTAAATCTGATGAATCACATCATTCTATAAAATGTGTTGCCAAGAAGTTGCATCCTTTGTTCTTACACCACAGCACATGCCCTCTATGTGGATTTTAAAACAGCAGTTATTCTGTCAAGTCAAATAATGTTAGGTTTACCCTCATGTCCTCCATTCATTCCCCAAATGCTGAACAAAAATTAAGTAATGGTATTGATGATCTAAAGGGAAATAAGGGTTACTATTTTCAAGGAGCTACCAGGCTCTTCAGGAAAGCATAAAGTGACGTAAAGGGATGACTACGTGCTGCAGGACAATTGCTGTGTAGGTTTCAATCTCTCAAGTGCTAAATTCAACAAGGTGCCACTTTTTCCATCACTTCTCACATCCAATCTATCGGCAAGTGCTATGGGTACAGCTCCCCAAATCTTTCTCAGATCTGACCACGTCTCATAGCTCCATTCTTTAAAACTCTAGTTCAAGCCACTATTATTTCTCACTTCCATTACTGCAGTAGTCTCCTAACTAGTCTCCTGCCTCAACTCTTACAACCATACCATCCCCAGTCTATTCCCCATACGACAGCATAAATCAGATCAACCCACGCTGCCACTTACAACCCTCCAATGTCTTTTCATTGCCTTTAGGAAAAAAAATCTAAACACCTTACCACACCCGACCAGGCCCTACATGACCTGACTTTCACCTACCTCTTCAGCATCAATTCCTACCATGCTCCCCCTTATCCACCTCACCCAGCCACACTAACCTTCATTTCATGCCTCAGAGATGCCAAACCCATTCCCATCTCAGGGCCTTTCGACTTGCTGCTCTCCTGCCTATCATATTCTTCCTTTCTCATCATCAGGTCCCGCATCTTCTGGTCAGCCTCCCCTGACCATCTTTGCTGAAATAACTGCCCTTGGACCACCACTCCACCAAGTCCCTATCCTATTGCCGTATTTTATTTTCTCCACAGCACTCATCGCTATCTCAAATCAGATTGTTTATTTATTTGCTTACGCAATGATCATTGGCCTTTATCCACTCTCCACTAAAATGTAACTTCTAAGAAGTCACGGACTATATTTTATTCATCGCTTTCTCCTCGGTGCTAGGAATGCCTGGCACACAGTAGGCATTCAGTGCAAATTTATTGACTGAGTGAATAAAGACTACAGATGAGATACATCTAGTTCAAACTTGAGAAACAAGGAAGACAGGCAGGGAAGATAAAATTTTGGATAAACAGGAGTACTACTAAACAAATAGAATATAAAATATATATGCTAACAGGAAATTTGAAGAAAGTACAACAACTTGAGAAATTAGTTCAAATGTGCTTTCTGCAGTATCATTCTATAAAGCAAACCTATCACGAGACCACAGAGAAGAACAATGATGAACAGGAGGAAATTAAATTGTAGGGATGTTCTAAGTACTATCTCTAGGGATGTCACTGTGAGGTTTGTGCTTATTTAACATTGTTATTAATAAGCTGGAAAAGAAAACATGTGTTGTATTAATGGAACTGTAGATAATCCTAAAGTGAGTTTTGTTGCAAATCTCAATAAGGACCCAATTCTCAAGTAATACCAATTATCTCAAAAACCTAAGTTGACTAAAACTTGAGAACTGTGAACTCTTTTGAAATACAAATAGCGCACAAGATTCAGCTGAATCTAATCACTCATCAAATAGGAGAAAGCTGAGGCGCTGAAGGGACCAGTGGTAAATGGTGGGCAGAACATTAGATACCACTTGACAATTCAAAAGAATAGCTTTTTTTTGACATTTTATGAATAAATGAGACATTTATTGAATGTCTACTGTATGCAAGGAACTCTGTGTATGTTTCCTTTTATCTTCAGTTTAATTCCTGACGGGTTTATCATTTCCATTTGACATAAAAGGAAACGGGTGGAAGTGAGATTCAAACCTTGATCTCCCTGTTCCCAAAGTTCTTTTTCATCATTAACATTTTCCTGTTGCAAGCTCTGAGATACACAGCATCGCACAGGGCTAATCAGAAAACACTGTGCCACTTAAGGCTTGGCAACACATTCAGTGCAAGCTATTAGGAAATAAACAAAAGTAAGGAAACCGAAAAGCAGTCCTGAATGAAAAATAAAACAAAACCAAAAAAAAACGTAAACGCGTTTTTCTAGGCCATAGCTAAGAAAGCAATAGTATGGAAAAAAATCCACAAATATTGACCTACAAGAAGAAGAGAATGTTTATAAACTGAAATTAAGTAAAGATTAATTTATACCAAATAGCAAAGAAAAAGACTACCAGCCAACAAACTTGTAAGGTGGCTTCCATCCACTGTGGCAGTTAGAGGCAGGCTGATGAATGATTGAATGAATGAACGAACAAATGAACAAGGATACTTTATATTGTTGAGAACAATCTTGAGCTGGCAGACTAAAGTGAGAAGGAGAAACTCAGAGATGAACTTAGGATCATCATTTTTTCTTCCTGTGCCAAGAATTTTGTGTTTCTCAAGCGATTGTGTGTTACCTTTTCAACAAAGTAAATGAGGTTTTAATTGGTCCCTTGCTCGAACTGAAAGACAGGCCCAGATATCACTACCAGGCGAAACCTCTTCACCAGTATTTTATGTGAACCTGGGCATCACATCTGTAGTATTTTCAGCCTTCACATTTTTAGTTTCTATCAGGCAGTACTGCAACAGGATCCCCTAAGTCAGTGTGCTACCAGAGGAAAAAAACAAAAACAAAATAAAAGAAGAATCCATATAGAGTAAACAAGTGAGAGAGGCTCATTTTTCATTTGTTAAGTAGCCTCCACAAGGCTGTTGGCTGTGACAACAAATGATTTAATGAGTCCAATTTAAGATGGTCTTGTCTGTGTAAGATAGATGTCTTGGAAAATACTTTTTAAAACCTCACAGTTATAGCAAAGGCTGCTTCAGTATACCCCAAGAAAAATCTGCACTGCACTTCCACTTTTTTTCTGAATTTCTAATAGGCCACATATCAAGCTGGTAACAGCAAGAAGCATAATATTCCCATTGTACCTGTGTACATTTCCTAATAGAAACTGTTAATAAGATGTTTGAGGAATACCGGCTCCAAAAACCATAAAGATTTATCAACTGTGTGGAAAAGTTATTAGTCAACAAGAGCCTTTTTGAACTCTGTGTTCATTTTCTCTGTCATCACCTAAATGGCCCATTAGAGTGATGCTTTGTCAGAAAAGGGTGGTGGTAAGGAGGGTGACATGTATATTGGGCAATGACAAGGAAGGCGCCTCATCTCCAGGGGTGGGCACGACCTAGGTGTGGCATTTGATTTTAAGCGTGTAAATTTATTAGATTGAAGAGATGAAATCTTCCAAATTCCATTTCCTGAGTTCACAAATACATGTCTCCTTCCTCGTGTACATTTGTTAGGTAGGTTTTAAGAGTGATGAGCAGGTAAGAAGAGTTCTCTCTGAATTCGCATGATGCTTCCCTTCAAATAAGGAAAAATTGCATCTTTTTTGATCATCCTTTGGCAACAGGTAAAACACATTATATAGCTTCTGAGAGAGTCAGCTAGATTCAATTTTGTTGAATGACCTGCCTCAGCTCAAAACTAAGAACGTATCTTGTTTTGTTCTTGGAACAAGAATAAGTCTAAATTTGATTCATCTAAATGTGTATCGTTACTTTTTGGAATATCCAGATGGGGTATTATCCAGAACAAACAATCAGGAATGAGACTGACTAAAGTCTCATCTATAATAATTTTCCAATTTGCTAAAAATGTTTTAAAATTCCAGAAATGAGAGACTCAAGCACCAATACTGAAGGATGTATACACTAAATAAAAGGCTAGAAGCCCAGAGAGCAGATGTGATTCAGAGCTCAGCTCAGGAGAAAATTATTCAAGAAGTCAAAGAAATGAGAAAAAGCAATGTCAAAATATTTTCACATTAAGAAAAGTAATTAACATATACTGCATAAATTATAGAAAGTAGACAAACAGACCTAGTCATAATACAAACACCTTGTCAAGCCAAGTTTTAGTTTAGATAAATATAGTTCATGCAAGTAGAAAAATTTAAGCCAACCATTTCCCAAAGCTACACATGTGTGTCTTCTCTGACTTTTGTAGCAATCTCAAGGAAACGAACAAGGAGGAGAGTGGGTGGAACAAATGCCACCAAGAAGACTGAGTAAATTGCCAGCTGTCTAGTCTACACAGGGCATTAACCTCTCCACGCTGAGATTTTGTCTGTGGTCCAAATCTCAGCCCAGCATTGTGGCAGTCATTCTTTGTACAGAACTGGTAGAAAACAAATTTCAAAATGTCAAATGCTGCATAGCATTTTCACACTCCATACTTGTTTCTTCAGTCTTGGATGATTTTTTTAAAAAAATGAATTTAATCTACTGAAAAAAATAAACGTTTTTGTTTGGATAGCTACAACAATCTTCTCAATCAAATGACATATATGATGCACAAGCCCCAAAACTTTTTGTCATGTTTTCAATGCAAATACAATCAGAGGTCGAAACCTGAATTATTTGCATCCATTCATTGTAATACAAATACATCATTAATAACTGAGACTTTCTAAGTTTTAGTCCAGCATCTTTGGTAGCTTCAAATGATATTATTTTGATCCTTACATTGTTTCCTTCAGCATGCAACCTCCATTCCAATCTCATTCTGCTGTTCCATCATCTTCTCTTTGATTTCTTGTTTTGTTTAATTATATTCTTATTAAGTTGTTTCATGGCATGAATCTCTTGTGGAAAATTTCCTGCTATTCCTTGGGTTTTTGTTTCTTCAAAGTTGGATTTTGTCTTTTGCATTGTAAATTTAAAAAACAATTTTTTTAAGTTCCTTAGAGAGCTGGGCCGAGCCATTTCTTTCATTTGTTTATCCTTGAGCGGTTTTAGCCTAATTTTCTAATTTTATCTATTTCCTCTTCGATAGTGTAAATGACTTTCTGATTCCTTCCTTTAATATCAGAGGCCAGGCTGTCTTCTCTTCCAAACTGTCTACAGTTCGAGGTGTGACAGTCCTGGACGTTCTGCGCACATTTGCTGTGACCTGAGGGCAGGGCAGAAAGGGTGAGGTGAAGAGATCAAAGTCGGCTTAATGAACTAATGCGCAGTCTCTTCTCTGATCCCGGGGTTTTGCTCTTCCAGAATTTGTTAAATGCTCTGGACTGGAGCTAAATTCCTCTAATTATGGAAATTTGCCATTTCTCGAGGGGAAGTCTCAGACTTCCTGTTAGTCCGTAAAATCAGTATTGGGATTGCCTCTCTCCAATATCTGTTCTCCTTTTCCAGAGCAATAGAACTCTTGGTATAAACCGTGCTCACTGCTGATCCAAATAAAAGCCGCATTTGTACGCCTCCCTTGCAGTGGAGCGTAGGCACGAATTTCTGGCTAATGCGATGGAAGGAAAGTGTGTGAAGCTTCCAGGAACCTTCCTTAAGAGACAGCATGCTTGTTCATTCCTCCTTCCCACTGCCTGGAGTGGGAATATCATCTTCTTTTACCAAGAAATAGTGGGGCACCGAGGGAGAAGAAGCCTCAACTCACTCAGAACACACAGCATCCTAATCCAGCCCAGGGCCATACCAGGACATTTATATCACAAAGAAATACATGAAGATCTTATTTAGCTACTATTTTCAGTTCTCTGTCCTTTGTAGCCTAATTTTGACCTAAAAACTACAACTTCTTTCCGAGAAAATCAGCACGTGTTCATTTCTATGGTTTCCTGCTGTCAACCAACCAGTCTGAGAAAGGAAAACATAAGTATATGCTCCTAACTGTATTCTCTATAGATTTAAAGAATTAATGAGGATTCTCAGGATTTTGTTAACATTCCCAAATGGTTTCCCACTGATGAGGAAAGTGCTGCTGCACTCCAGAATCTGCTCTTTCCTCCCGTAGCTGCCATCTTTCTGAAGTGTTTGATATTGTGCTGCTCTCCTTTTCTTGTTGCTTGTTTGCGGTGACTGTATTTTTCGGCTGAGTTTTATTTGTTTTTTTTTCTATTTTTGGTTTCTTATATCACAGAGTCTATGATATAGCTCCATTATACATTTTTAATCTAAAGCCCAAGATTCTATGTTTTTGTAGCTTTTGGGGGCCTTGTTTACCATCTATCCAGGCCCAGAGCTATTTAGTAGGTAAATCCATCTTCTGAAGGTGGGAATCAGGGCATGTGATTCCTGTGAGGGCTCACTTTATCTGTTAACTTGACTGGGCCTTCGGATGCCCAGATACTTGGTCAAACGTTACTCTGGGTGTGTCTGTGTGGGTGTTTCTGGATGAGATAAACGTTTGAATTGGTAGACCGGGTAAAGCAGACTACTCTCCCTAATGTGAGTCGGCCTCGTCCAGTCAGTGGAAGGCCTGAATAGAACAAAAAGGCTGACCCGCCTTAGAGTAGAAGGAACTCCTCCTGCCTGACTGCCTTCAAGCTGGGACATCAGCTTTTTCCCGCCTTCAGACTTGAACTGAAACTTTGGCTCTTCCTGGGTCTTGAGTCTGCTGGCATTTGGACTGAAACTACACCATCAGCTCTCCTGGAGTTCCAGCTTGCCAACTGCAGATCTTGGGAATTCTCAACCTCCATAATTCCATGAGCCAATTCCTTATAGGAAATTTTTTATATATATATATAAACTGAGGACTCAAATATTTCTACCCACTTCCAAAGAGTAGGAAGATTCCAATGAATAAGTGAGTATAATCTCCAGGGAACCCTGGTTATTGATAGACATATCTTGGGACTTAGGAATCAATCAGTTATAGTATGTCACTTGATCTGGTCACAACTGGGCCAAGGCCTAGAGTGAGACATGACTGTCATATGGAGTTAGATGTCACCTTCCACATTATTTCTATTTACTGGTAGACGGGGGGTTAATTCACAACATGGTAAAAGGAATTCAGATTTATATATTGAAATATTTTTTTTAACTGGATTGGGAGAGAGAGAAAGTAAGATTGCCAGATGGCACAAAAAGATGGCAAAGGCCCTGGGAAAGAATTCATACCAAAGAAAGAAGGAATCTGGAATGGCAATTTCACAACAGGGTTTGAAGATTAGATGACAGCAAAGATCTGGTGAGGTGACAGATATTGTAATCCGATCCCAATCTGGCTACCCCCCTGCCAGGATACACTCCAAGGAGACAAAGGATCATGGGTGTGAATAGAAAGTGATCCCTCCCCAAATAGCATAATAGTTCAGGGCCCAAACAACCCCCACACCATCCAACTGAGCATTATTTGTGAGTTTTTTGCCCTCAAAGGAGACTGCCAAATTTTACAGAACCATGAGGATTAACAGCACCAGAACCGGGGCAAATCAGCAGGGGCCTGAGTGACAGTAGCAGAAATGCAAATGAAATGATGTGATAGAAGTTTATTTTAATTTATGAACTTATGTAAAAACTCATCAGGATTTCCAAAAATATCTGTGGGATGGTGGGACTTTGAAAGATACTGAAACTCCTCCATGAGCTTAGAAATGAAAAGCTTGGGTATTAATATAATCGGCCTCATTTGTACCCATGGATTAGTGAGATTTGGGAATGTTTGGGTGACATGTGCTCCTTCTGGAGCTCCCAGAGTGGTGTCCTAGACACAGAGCCTGTATGTAAGGTAGGCTTGTTGTTCTAACATGGTTCATACAAATTTTCCTTTAGAAGAGGACAAAGGGGACTCAGATCCGAGAGGAATTTGTACTTTATCTAGTTGATTATATTCATAAATAAAATTATGATTAAAATGGAACACATTTTTAGGATTCAGGGAGCCTTTCCTCAAATTTAACTTGCGCCACGCATAGCTATATACCGAGTTTTTGTGAAACTGACAGGCATATAGTAAAAGCCTTTGAGAAAACTTTTCTCTCTTTTTTCTCATCAGGGTCCCCCACCTTCTGCCTGCCGTTGGCAATGTCCTTACTGATCTGGCTTTCTGAAGTTATGGTGCACAGCAGGAGAAAAATGAAGGTATTTGAGTTTTTCAAAGGGAAGATACCTACTTGTATTTTACTCCTTTCCTCCTTCAGTATTTAAGTCCATAAATGCCTAATTTAGTTGACACTGGTCACTCAATAAATATTTTTTGGACACCTATATGCCTAGCACTGGGCTAGGTTTGGGGAACTCAGTGGTAAACTAGACAAATTCAGTCCCTATTTTTATGGAGCCTGGCAAACTGGTGAAAGACACGCACATAAGAACAGGTCCACAGACAACTACTACACTGTGCAGGAGAGGCAATATTATATTACTTAGATAGTATAGAAGAGTATAGTACAGCACAGCATAACATAGAATAGTACAATATAGCGTATCATAGCATAGCACAGTAGAGTATAGCATAGCATAGTGTAGCATAGTATGGTGTAGTATGACATAATGTAGTAGTTAAGAGCATGGGCCCCGGAGCCAGACTGCTTTTGTTTCAAACTTTAACTCTGCTATTTGCTTATTATCTTTTTAGTTTGCTGTATGAATAAATAAAATAATGAACATAAAAACATTCATTAGGTGCTAAATAATTCTTAGCTACCATCATTAGCTCTTCACTTTCTCTGATATTGTATGTGTTTATGTTGCCACTACATGTATGTTGTCTGCCGCATATACTGATGTAATTGTTATTATTATAATAGTTTATTATAACAATTACCACTACCACCATGAAATCTCTTCTTCTAGCAGCACACACTCATTTTTGTGGGACTTTCATTCTTTTTTTTTTTTTTTTTTTTGGTGAGGAAGATTAGCCCTGAGCTACCATCTATGCCCATCTTCACATATTCTGTATGTGGGATGCCACCATAGCATGGCTTGATAGGTGGTGTGTAGGTCTGCACCTGGGATCTGAACCCTCAAAACCCAGGCCACTCAAGTGTAGCATGCGAATTTAACCACTGCACCACTGGGTGGCCCCTGTGCGATTTTCTTTTAAGCTTCTGTTTAAAGTTCTAAGGCAAAGAAATTCTCTGAAAATGTTGCCCACAGGAAATCTATTGCCTGATAATCTGAAGAGGCAAAATGTTGTTGTTGATCCTGTTCCTTCTAAAAGTTTGTCGATTGTAATCATTATCCATTGACCCAGACGCACTCCTACCAGAGGCTGGTTTGCCCTCCAAGAGATTCAGTGGCGGATTCTTTGTTACTCTTAACAAGTTCAGAGAGAGTGTTGCCAAAAGGGTAACTGTCACTAGAGTCTCATCAAACTCAACAGGCATTATTTGATCTTTGAACTTGTTGGTCTATAAAATCAACAAACTGAAAGTACTTAGAGATGACTCACCAGAACCATCCCTAACAGTAATATATTTTCTACATAACAGTAACATCTTGCTTTATGTATTTTCTTATTTTAAAATAAAATTATTGCCCTTATTTCAACCCCTGCCACTGTGTGTCCTTGATGCAGGAAATCAACCAACAAGGAAAAAATGATCATGTTGCCTCTTTCTTACTTTTTGGCAGTTTTAGCGTGGTAGGAAAAGAAACTGCCTTGCTCTATCTATAATTTATCAACATGGAAACATTATGATTCTAATCATAAAATTTGAGAAGTCAGTCTTATCTCCACAACTGTGCTCTGAAGATTTTCTAATAGGAGGGAACATATTTCCTAAGAATAAAACTATGGTTAGTAAAAGTTGGTGAGGGGAGACAGGATGCAGACATAGAAGATCCTGTGAAGATACATGTATAATCTATGGAAATGGGGAGTGATCACAAGGCCCAGGCAAAGAAAAGAGTGAAGAGGGAGGTGGCTGCCCCAAAATGCCTCCACAGGAGAGAATTAGGAGCGGCAAATAGGTTGGAAGGGGGCGGCTGGAGGACTGGTCTTGGAGCTACAACTGTATAGTAGGGGCATGGCTTCACTTAGAATGGATTTAACTTGGGGCGGTATTGGAGAGGCCTGGGGAGATTGTGGGAGGGATAAACCTCATAAATCCCTGTTTGAAGCCAGCACTAGGAGGGAGGGAAAAAGATTGTGAAAATATAAACATGATCTACACCAGGATATTTAAACGTCCAGTATCTATGACGGAGCAGATGATAAAGTCAACAAATATATAACACAGCCCTTGCCTACGCTGGATTACTCTGCCTTGGCTAGGAGACCATTACCTCTAAAGGCAACGAACTGTTGAATCTATTTAGAAGGATTGGCATGGGCTCCACCCTCCACTCTCATGCTTTTCTTGTTCCTAGGCAGTACTCTTCAAGAGCATTCAAGTAAAAATGACACTTCAGCAAATACTTCCTGAGCATGTCTACGTGCTCCCATATCACAAAAGCCCCATTCATGCACCACCTACTATTATTATAATTGGCTTGTTACACAAATTGCAAACTTTATGAAAACATGGACAGTTTCTATCTTATAATCATTAGTAATAACAATAATAATAACAAACATTAATTCATCACATATTTTCTGCCACGCACTATGCATTTAATCTTCTCAACAACATATGAACTATTTATTCTCTCACTTATGCATACAATTCTATTTCTGGAGCATCTAATTGGGTTGAGCACTGTGCCAGACAGTGGAACTAGATTAGCAAACACACACACTGGGCCAGCCTGGATGAAGCTCACGTTTGAGTAAAGGAAATAGGCTATAAACAAGCAAAAATCAGACCAAAAAAATAAATCTCTAGATGGATAATTATAACAAATAATGTATCTGTTATGATGAATAAGTCAGAGGGAATAACTGGATGATGAGGGAGCTGGGGAGCAGAGGGCTACTTTAGTTAAGGTGGTCAGTCACGCCTTCCATGAAGAGATGACATTTGAGTAAACATAGAAATGAATCTGTCTTGTGACAGTGCAAAGGACCACACTGGAAAGGTACTTGGCTTGTCTGAAGAACGGAAAACAGACCATTCTGAAGCAAGCACGCAAATGAGAGGATGGAATGAGTTTGGATGGACAAGGAGAAGTAAGGTGATGTAAGGTCTTGGCTTTAGGCCATTGTAAGTATTGAATTTTATTCTATGAGCAATAGAAAGCACTGGTAGGTTTATCTCCATTCAATCAATTAACAGTTGAAGAAACTGAGGCTTCATGACGCCAACTAACTTATTTAGGGTCACCGACTAGTAGACAATGGAGCTGGGTTGTGAACTCTGGTCAATCTGATTCCAAAGACATTAGTTCTTGATGCTAATTCTTGATAGAGTGCCCAGTACACAGCATATTAGCCATCATCATCATCATCACCATCATCATAATCACCATTGTCATCATTATTTTACAGGCAAGGAAGTCAAGACCTTTAGATTCTAAGAATTTGCCCAATGTCACAGCCAGTAGGTGGAAGGGGTAGCATTTGAACCCAGGTTCTCTAATCCCATAGCCAAGGTGCCCTAGCACCTATGCACTTCTAGGAGATAGTAGACGTTCAACAAGTATTTCCTGAAGGAAAAATAAACCAATAATTATACAATGCTGTACTCAGCTCTGAGGGAAATTGAAAAGTGAGTAAGATAGAGACTGTACCATTAAAGTGCTTAAAACTTTGGATAAGTAGGGACTACAAGTTAGTCGAATGCACAGATAACCATACTATAAGGCAGAATTTTTTCTTTTTCTCTTTTTTTTTTTAGCAGACATTTATTGGCTTCCTGATACAACTCTGTCCCTATGCCAAGGCAAGAGAACAGAATATCTTAAAAGTGGTAACTTAAAATATAGTAACTTAAAAGTAGGATATATCACACATCACCTCAATTTGGTGAATCAAAAAGGCTTCATGGAAGGGCCTTGAAAGAGGAATAGAATTTTGACAGATGAAAATGTGGGGATAGTGAAAAGGAGCATCCTAGACAATGATAATAGTGTAAAGGGAAGCACAGAGTGGAAGAGTTTAAGAGCAGTTCACAGAATAGTCGAGTCTAATTTGATTGGAAAAAAAAATTCATGTGTGAAAAGACAGGAAAAAGTCTTGGAAAGGAAGTTTTGGCTATATTTTGGAGAAATATATTGTGCAGTAGGCATACTGTTCTGCATAGAACATTGCCTGATGAACTTTGATTGAACTTTGAACAAAGAGCTAAAGAATCAGAGGGTTCAGGTAACTGATAAGTTCCACATTTTAAGATGTTATTCTTTGAAACAAAGAAGAGTTAAGTGATCAATAACTATTCTTAAGATCCCATCTGTGGTTTTGTATTAACCCCAGGAGAGAAGGGGAGATAATGTCCCATTCACTGCATGAATGAGACAGCACCTAGAACAGTGCCCTCCACGAGGAAGTACTCAATAAGAATTTATTGAATGAGTGAATGGGTGAATGAATGGTACAATGGTTTTATTAATTTGTGACACAAAATTCTTATTTGTTTGTTAGAAATGATCATTTAAACCCCTCATTCAGTGACTTGCAAGAGGGCAGTATCACTCACAAAGGGTGGGGGTGTTTCTGGTTATTATAACAAAAACAAGGCACTAATGGTATACAATGTGTGGAGACCAAAAATGCACACGATAAGCTTGTATACACAGAATTGACCCACATCCCGCAGGACTTCTGAAAGTCACATCGAATGTTTATGTAGACAAAGCACCTGCTTATAATTATCTGAGTTTTACACCTAACCTCACTTTACAAATAAATACAAATAAGTCATACACAGTTTTATTATATATTATATAATTATTATTATAACCTGAGGGATAACAGAAATGGGTTCTTCCCCAGTTGATCACCTGGTAAGAGCTCAGTCCTAGGTGAAACCTAGATTCCAGCCTTATGAGATACCTAAGCAGAGGATCTAACTAAGCCACACCCAGACTCCTGACTCATAGGAGCTAAGTGATAACAAATGTGTGTTGTTCAAAGCCACTAAGTTTGTGGTAATTTGTTATGCAGCAAGAGAGAACTAGTACAAGTAGGTTAAGTAATTTGCCCTGAGTCATAGAACTAGTAAGTGATGGATGCGAAAAATCAAACACAATTCTGTGTCCAATGGCAATGCTTTTTCAATTTTCAGAAACCTTAAGACTGAGAGAAGGGAGGCTAGATAGTTCGTGTTGAATAGCTTTGATGTACCAATTAAATTAAAAGAGGAGGCAATATGCCAAGAGGGATGGGGCACATCGTTCTGGTGCCCAAGAAAGTGGTCTAGACTGAAGATACGGATTTGGGAGTCATCATATAAATGGTAGTAAAGCCAAGAGCATGAGTGAAACCAGAGAGTACTCAAATTATGAAAAAGACGGAGGATGAATATTTAAGGGGTAAACAAGAGTGAAATCAGAGAAGGGGGAGGAATATTCACAGAATTAAGAGGGAAGCTAGAAGGGTAGCTTGAAAGTCAGAGGAAGATCAATTTTCGGAAAACAAGTAGAAGTCAGTGTTACATGCCACAGAGGCAGCAGATGGGATAAGGTTGAAAAAGTCTTGTTCGATTTAACTATTAGGAAGCACTTGGTAAAACAATTTGACTGAAGGCATGTGGGTCGACAAGTTGGTCCTGGAAATCTTCACACAACTTTGAACAGCATACTGAACAGAATAGGGTTTGGAATGATGCAATATACACTACTGTGACACTCCATGCAGATTAACATAGATCAATTCATTTCAATTTAGTTCCACAAACATTTACTGAACATCTATAAGCCAAATAGACTGAGTATGGTTGTGCAGATTCACTTAACTACACCTTATTCCACTCACATTTTTCCAGCTTAGTGACAACAATATGGAGGCATTTTATCAAATCCTTTGCTAAATTCAAGACAAGATGTGTGTACATATTTCCCCAATCTATAGCTCTACAGCCGGTCTCCCATGTGGATTCCAAGTCTGCGGAAGTTTTCACATATGAAATACTAATTAAATCTCATACTTGAGTACAGCCACAGTACAAGGAACTTAGCTGGATTATCTCAGTTGCAAAATTATGTTCATTTTGTTAATTTCGTAGTCCCTGTTTTTCCCTTCTCTCAGCTATATGTCCTAGTTCCCAAAAATCAAAAGAAAACTATTTTTTAACAGCAATATGAGTTTTATAGTTAACCACAGCCATATTATTTCTGATTATATATTTTTTCAACATGATTAAGAAAATTGCAGTTTTCCAGATTTCTCTTGTATGAGCCTGGAGCAATGCAAAACCCAACAGTTTTTTTAAAAATTTGGCTGGAGGCTGATAGTCCATTAACCTGAAAGTAATGGTCACTGATAAGGAACAGAGCATTAGACGAAGTATAACATGCAGAATTATTGCACACTTCCAAGTAGCATTAGCTGATGCTTAAGTAGAACAAGTTTCCAGTGGTTCTGGAATGTGACCTGTCTATGTAACATGGTTCTGAAATCTAAGAAAAATTTAAAGCATATCCATACCTGAAAACTGATCTCTTATATCCAGAAGTTACTGTTGATTGTAAAAGATTAGAAATGTTTCCGTTAAAAGGCAAAATGAGAATTAACACGAATGCATGTTTTAATACGAAGGAAGTAAGAATGTGAATGTGGGGAGTAACAAATTTGGCAAAGATTAAAAAAAAACACTTAGAAAGCATCTACCAAATGTACACCAATTCAAAATTTACAACATTTTTTTCATTCCATTTACAATACTTTGTTGTTTACTGATGTGCCTTGATCACCTAGAACAGTACCTGGCACGTAGGATGCAAAAAGTTTAACAACAAAAATGGTGCCAGTAGCTCCTGAGCAGTGAGGGTAATGGAGAGGGGCGCACACTGCTGAGGAGAGTCTTCTGAGTGAACAACTCAGGAAGGCATCAAAATCTTCCGCTTTCTCACTCTGTGCCAGAGGGGGCTGCCTCAAGAAAAGGAGGGCACAGCATGGGTGGAATCAGATGATGCATCTAAAACATTGAACTCCGGGATTGGCACATCACCATGGCTCCATCATATTGATTGTCATTTTTGTTATTATTATGGGTGGGAGTGGCTTGAGGACAAGTCATTCCTTGTGAGGGGCTGCTCTCCTAGCAAAGGGGCTGCAGAAAGCCTTATGCAGGCCCTGGCCAAGAAGAACAAGTTTGGGCTGCTATAGCAAGTTGCCATACACTGGGTGGCTTGAACAACAGAAATTTATTTCTTCCAGTTCTGGAGCCTAAGAAGTCCTAGACCAGGGTGCCAGCAGATCAGGTGTCTGGTGAGAGCCACTTCCTGGTTTGCTGATGGCTTGCCTTCTCATTGTATCCTCACATGGAGAAGAGCAGAGGATGCAAGCTCTCTCCTACCCCTTCCAATAAAAGCACTAATCCCATCATGAGGGCTTGACCCTCATTACTTAATTACTCCCAATGGTCCCATTCCCAAATACCATCACAGTGAAGATTAGGGTTTTACCACATGAATTTTGGGAGGGCAAAAACATTCAGTCCATAGCAGGACTAGTCAAATGCCCTCCTTAACATGCTCCCAGTGCAGTCTGTTTTGGAACAAATATCCTATTTCCAAAAGGTCTCTGGTACCCTCTGGACTGCTCGTTGATGGCCACTGCTGTCTCCCATGCCTGAGGGAATGTAGATAAAGAACTTTCTTTCCTCTGAGAATGTAGGAGGTTTATCACTGTGTAGTCGTTCTGGCACCCAAAGGAAACAATTCACATGGAGTACAGCTATGTTGTGAAAAAGTCAGGAATCAACAAACTTAGAGATTTATAAATTACAGTACTCACCACCATCCCAATCTTAGAGGCTTTGTCAGACAAGGAGAGGTCAATGTCCTTAGGCTGAGTTTGAAATGAGGGCTTCCATGAATATGGGCTGCACTGTAAGGACAATTCTTCCTCTAAGTCTTTTCTCCCTGACTTCTTAGGACATTCTGTTTGGCTCCTGTTCCTCCTATTGTTCCACCTTCCTGAATTTTTACTCTACACCCTGGAGTTAGTATTATTTATCTTTCATTTGTTAAATAATATATAGTGAGCTCCTCAGCATATTTGACCCTCACAACAACTAAAAGAGGTAAATATATTGCCACCTTCATTTGCAGAAGAAGATAAAGCTGAGTGTTGCTCAAGTTTGCATAGCCATTAAGTGGTGGAGCCACAAATCCAGGTGGTCGGGTACCAGATGCCAAGCTCTTAGCACAGGGGACTGCTGCAAATCATTACAAGGAATAGCTGGACCGGTGGCCTAGGTAGGACAAAAAAAAAAAAAATTTCATTTTTTAATGAAAATCTAAATTGCATGTGTGTTTAAAATACTCCATTGTTTAAAATACCCTGTGAGATGAATCTGGAAAGAAAACATAACTGTTGCAGAATACTAAAGTAGTCAACAGTTTCAGCTACTGTCACAGCAGCTTTTTCTCTGACAAGATTAAGGAAATGAGCTGGCAGGGCACATATTCTGCTTACTTATTAAAGTTTTTAAAGTGTTTGCAGCCCTTTGTCCTCACCTTTCATAACAGCTGCATTGTCATACAATTTATTGCTAACGTTTTTCAGCAGTTACCATTTTCCAAATGTTTCATTTTTTCATTTTTTTTAAATTTAAAGTCACAATATCTTGGATGTTTAGTGGCAAAAAGTTTAAAATTACTCATCAGGTTTTTTTGTTAAAACAGTAAATCACAATAATTGCTACTAATCAATGTTTTGCATCCAGTTTAGAAACTAGAAAAATGAATTAATATTTAGTGTCTTTTCTTGTTCAGTTTTGTTTACCATCTTTTGTGCGCATTTTCCCATTATTACAGTTAATTCTTCTTAAACTGTTTTGGATAGATCACATTTACTTTTTTCATTTTGACATTTTACCAACTGTTCATGTAAAAATGGATCGAATTTGCAGAAAGCCAGGCTTTATTGTGAACTCCGAAGGGCAAATGTCTTCCACTTAAAAATTTAATAATCCTATTTACTTTTGTTAAGCTCTTCAAAATAATACTGAATGTTCTTTCTTTCTTATCTGTTATTCAAGACATTATGATAGAGGCATTTGCAATTGATTTACTCTTTGTGATCCAAGTAAATATAGATTTCTTGTGCTTGTGGAGTCTTCGTGTCTTTCAAGGGTTCTCATTATACACATCTGGTCTGGAAACCCGTCTGTTGTAAGTAATGACTGTCTTGTTAAAAACAGCTTAAACAAAACAATAGATACAACCTTTTACTCTTGGAAAAGAGAAGCCGGGATCTCGTAACAGTTTGTCATTTTATTTTCAGAATATCTGCTTGAGTCACATTTTCCCCTATTTTATGCTCTGTTTGATTCTCTAAAATTATTGGAAACAATTTCAAAAAAACAATTTTTTATTAAACAATGTTGAATGAAATTATTTCTCAGTGAAGCAGATCATAATGAAAGATGGCAATACTTACTGAACTCAATGGATCCATCAATAAACAGCTGCTGCTGACCTTTGTGATCGCAAAACTCTCAGTTCCTATTCTCTTTCCCTACCTCAGATTTAGGCCTGTCTCCCCTCTTCCTTTTCTCAGTAATCTGTCTCAGTCTCCACCCATTTTTACCATTTTTCACAGATGTAAGGAGGAACCAAGAAGGAGGCTTTGGCCTACAGGTCTCACAAGACCCTCCAGGGCACATGCAAATTCTCCAAGAATAAGATCTTTGCAGTCATACTGCTAAAGGCAGGAGGAATGCCTGCTGGAACCAAACTACATGTATCCCAAGGAAAAATAATCATTCTCAGTGGCAGTACAGCCTGAATCTTAAAGCCTGCCTATCTTCCCTTGAATTATGCAAATTACATCATTATGTGGAGCTGAGCATACTCCTCTTAATGGCTTTCTCTCTTAGTTAAAAAAAAAAAAAATGTTTTGTGATCACAATTCTAATAGGGACCTTGTGAAATTTTTAGCCATGGGCAGAGGGGGAACTATCATCTTATTTAATCCTCACAACAACTATTTGAAACAGATGATTTTTACCTTTACTTTTCATTTGAGAAAACTAAGGCTTAAAGAGGAAATATAAACTTTGCATGGCCACACAAGTTGTCAATGGCAGAGCAAGGAGTCAAATTCAGAACTGTCTAATTTCAAACCTCATGCTCTTCTTCAGTGATGTATGGGAGTCACCTTGTGCTAGCTCACAAAAGCCAATTATTAAATCTTTAGGAGTTTTTTGAGCTGGTTGTTAAACATAGCCTTTAGTAAGAATCAAATTATATAAACTTACAATTAAATAAATCATTTAAAAACAAAAGTAAAATTTTTTTCTCATTACTTAACTATATTATCATCAATGTTCTTGAGTCTTTTTATATCTACATGGTGGAAACTTTATATAATGGTGGGCCACTGCACTTCTCCCAACTCCATGTTCAATGATGTCATGTGCAGAACTTGAAAGTGACCATGATGGGAGTATTTACACCACAGAAAATAGCAGCACTCCCATCCCCCATCAGGATGGTTAAATATTGTTAATATTTACCATTACATTATTTCTTTTAATGATTACACCATCCTACCCTTCAACAGTGATCATTTCTCTCCCTACAAAACCTGTGTCAGAGAATTGGTCTTATCACTGCCATGTGATCCTGTCCTCCTTTGGTCTAAAGATTTCACATAGCCTTAGATATTTCACATATTGTGGACTAGGGTAGGCAGATAATGTTCTACTTCCTACAGTAATGGAAAAAGAACAAAATCCATCCTCCTCAGACTTCCAGATGCCCAATACATTAAATGGAGTACTTACTTAACAAGTATCAGTGAAGGGATAGATTGTTGTCCCTCTGAAATGACCTTTCTGAGCAACAGAGAAATTTGATATTTAGAAAACAAAATGAAAAATACAAAAGTTAGAACTTCTTGTTTAGACTACAGACAGCAAAAGAGACACATTGAAGGATTTTAAATCAACTCTCTGCCTGCAGAAAATTCAGATCTTAAGTGAGAAGTAGCTAACACAATTGGGGCCAAAAGAGTCTCTGAGTGCCCTGCCCTGCCCTTGCTGGAGTGCCTTAGTTTGACTCTAGTCACAAAAGTCAGAAGAGCCCAAATCTCTTTTTTTTTTTTTTTTTTAAAGATTTTATTTTTTCCTTTTTCTCCCCAAAGCCCCCCGGTACATAGTTGTGTATTCTTCGTTGTGGGTTCCTCTAGTTGTGGCATGTGGGACGCTTCCTCAGCGTGGTCTGACGAGCAGTGCCATGTCCGCGCCCAGGATTCAAACTAACGAAACACTGGGCCACCTGCAGCGGAGCGCGTGAACTTAACCACTCGGCCACGCGGCCAGCCCCAGAAGAGCCCAAATCTTTAGCCTCAATTCCCACTTGACCTTAACACAATTTATTTTGCATAGTTAAGTCAAGCGCTGATACATACCCAGTGAAATCAAAAGAATTATCCTCCTCTATTAATTCTACACAGCACTGTTGTTCAGAGATATTTATGAAATTATTATAAATTTTCGGAACTTGACATATACAAAGTACTGCAACAGCTAGCTATTTAATAATACATCCCAAGTTTCCTCTAAATCACAACTTCCCAACAAGCCACAGGTAAATATGAAAAGCAAAAGACAATAGAAAATTAGAAAATTGCTTCATTAAGACTGAAGCTTTGACACAGTTTCTTACTCTCCAATAAAGAGCAGCTACAAAGCATAGAATAACAACTCTGAAAGTGAAAGTTTAGCTAAGGCTGCTTTGTAAATTGGCCTTATTGGATGACAGCCCCAACTCTGAAAATTTTAGAGAACCATAAAATTAAGAATACTGTCAGGAGGAATCATTTAGTTTACCTCATTAGGCAGGAATACATCTATACCAGCATTTCCCAAAGTTCACAAGATGGTAATAGATACTACATGAAGAAAAGGATTAGTCAAATAAGCTTGAGAAAGGCTGGGTTAAAAACAAAAAATTTTTTTATAATCCCTCTTCATACAAGAACCCTCTCTAAATTCTAGAAGTTACTCTCTCTCCTTGACCCTTCAGATCTTAGGAAGGTAAAGCCCAGCTGTGGCCAGCAATCGGGTCTTGTACTAACTTTATTCATTCTCCTAAACCTGTTCAAACTTTTGTGAATGTAGTTAAACTCTTCCAAAGTTACCCAGTTAAGCGTATCAACTATTTTCTGCCAGGCTCCTGACTGATGGACACATCTCCACCATTTCTTCACTAGGTGTACAGAGCCACATCCTTTCCTTTTTTTACTTAAAAATATCCTAGGCCATGAAAGTGAGGCAATTCACATTGGCTGGATCATTTAAAGGCTAAACAAAATCTCAAGGCTTCAACCCTTCTGGAAGATCAACAGGCATCCTGATGATGGCTGTCAATGAGTGATCCTCACCAATGGGAACAAAAAGAATTCTTAACAGCTGCTCCATCAAAGCAATGTATGCCATTCATTGGAATGGAGACTGGATGATGTTCAGAAATAGCCCCAGTTCCCAGCATCTCCCAGGAAATAGTGACAGTGAGTTCTGGCTTGTAAAGAGCTTGGTGATCTCTTCATGCTGACTTCACTCTGGTCCCCATAGTCCCTCTTTTCTTCTCATTCCCATTGCATAGACTCCTATGTAGTCTAGGGTCAGGAAAATAATATATCTGTCCAAATGTTTTATGTTTTACACCGTGGATTTTTTAACTTAAAATCAAGGATTTCTTCACAGATTCTTTTATTTTCATGATTCCAGGACTGATGGGAAAGCTCCCAAAATATAGGAGAAGAAATGTAATAAAGCATGAAGTGGAGGGAGAGCTATCAGTATATCCCCAAAAGCATTTTCTTGCCACATAAATTTTGATAGCTTCTAGTTGAGAATGATGGAGCCAGTACATATGTTTACTTCTCCTCTCCTCCCAAAAGTCCTCTTGAAATAATGCTATAAAACTATGAGAGGAATAAATTTGTAAAGGCACTGGGAGTATAATGGCAAGCTAAAGATTTTAACAGATATCTGCAAAACCAAAGGCAAATCAAATCAATAAAGAAATTGTAATTGAGGGATCCAGAACTCAGGATTTGCACAAGAGAAAATTGCAATAGAGACAGGAACTCTTCTCATGACAGACCAAAACCTCTCCCTGAACTGATAGGTAGAGAGACAAAGAATAAGAGAAGAAAAGCTATCAGAAAGAACAGAAACCTGGCTATTGTAGGGATATTCAGGCAAGCCTGAAGCATAAACCGACCAATCAAGTGGCAAGCTTAGATTTTATCTTCAATCTCTCCTGTGTTTCAAAAGCACTGAGGAATGCTTTGGGAGTGTTACCAATTACAATGACTTCAAATGTTGAGCAAACAGGTACATAGTACAAATCTCTGGAGAGAGCAGTCATAAGTGACCAACAAGGAATAAACCATTGTGCAGATGTCAAGGCTAGTGCCCTGAAAAGTCATCACTCAGATCAAGTAGTATTATTAGTGGTTAGGCAACTTCATAGGGATTTGAGAGCAAGAGGGTCTTACTCATCCAACTGATAGTGTTGCTATGTTTTCTGCACCGTATGGCCGGTTTATGTGCAGTAGTTATGCCCTTTACATGCTTAAAAGAACTCATGTACTTTGCCTTGTGTGTGAATAATGTTCTGCCACTCACATCATCATCCTATTTTGACTAATTGCATGTTGGTGTCAGGAGTGGGATTCACACATGCACCAAAATAAATAAACAAAAAATGTCAGATTACATTCAGAGGCAGTATAGTATAGTGGTTGTGAGTACAAACTCTAGTCCCTAACTGCCTTAGTATAAATCTTCTCTCAGACACTTATAAGGTATATGATATTAACCTTACACATCTTGGTTTTCTTATCTCCAAAATGAGGACAATACTTCAACTTTCAATACACTTAAGGTTCCTATGAGATTTCAATGAGTTAATACATAGGAAATCCTATGTACCTGTCATATAGAAAATACTTTAAATTATTTTATAACAGCCATTTTGAAACAGGGCTCTGTAAACTTTTTCTGTAAAAGGTCAGATAGTAAATATTTTAGGTTTTGCAGGACAAATATGATCCCTGTTACATATCCTCTGTGTGTGTGTGTGTGTGTTTACAATTCCTTAAAAATGTAAAAACCACGTTTAGCTTATGGGCCATACAAAAACAGACTACAGGCCAAATTTGGCCCCCTGTCTATAATTTGCCAGCTTCTGTTTTAAAACATTCTTTCACTTTCTATTCTAATGAACATCCACCCTTTTCTATTAAGAATGTGACAATGTGACAACCTCACATCGAGATTCCAAATCACTGATTTAAAAAAATGAATGAAAAGATAAAGGAGAATTATTTCCCCAAGGTTTGTAGACTTAGAGAAAATAAGAGCTTTGCCAGTCTCCTCCTTATCTCAGTTGGCCCCAGTCCAAGGGAGTCATCTCTTCTAAACAAAATTATGTGCGTGAGAATAAATTATTTATCCTCTTTAGATGAATTATGTTGACAACATTACAGTTCAGTATTGTTAGGAACGTTTCATCCTGAAAATGAACTTACAGATGTCAATTTCTCAGACACGTCTATCTAAACATTTTCCTTCTAAGACTGGATGGAGGGGTTATCAAATGGATAATATTGAGCCAAGGGAAAATATATTTTACATGGGAGTTAAAAATGGATTAAAGTTAATAAAATATCAAGGATTCTAGCATCACAAATGTGGGAGAGGAATGAGCAGGGGGAACAGCCACGTGCTGAGAACCCGTGCAACACAACGCAGCAAGTTGTCCCAGAAGACTGAAAGTAAGGCCAGCAGGCTTTTGCGGAAGTGACATTTGAATGAGCTAAGGTGTAGGACCACATAAGGCCCTCAAATGGCAGCATCTCCCCTAAATGTGTTCTGATGCTAATTGGACATGCAAAATAAGAGATTATAGTTTTACAGGGTCAACCTGAAAGCATTTAATTTCCTGGGAATCTCTTTGGTGCTAAAGCATTTAAAATAAACCACAGAATCTTAAGAACAAATTTCTGATCATAGCCAAAAGCAGGAAGCCCAATGCCTGGTCAGCCTGTCAAGATTTTGGCAAAACCATATTATACATTTGTGGATCTTTTTTGGTTAAATTTACCAAGTTACAAGAATAAGATAATTGGGGTTTTATCTTGAGAGAATCATTTAATTAATACAAATTACCAATCTGGGAGTGCAGGCATACTACTCATTGATCTATCAAAAAATATATATAATATTCATATATCCCATATATATATTCCATCTATATGTGCCACTATGGCAAATAGATAGATAGATAGATAGATAGATAGATTGGAAAGAATATTTCAACTGAAGCTGCCTATTGCTAAAACTTAATTCTGTTTTTATCTTACGTGAAAATGAAAAGTATTAGGATAGGCCAAAAGTTTCTGAAATTATTAGTAAAGGAATTACAGAACATTTAAATGTAACTTAAACATAATATTGAATATGAAATATGTTGTAATGCAATGTGCTGTTGTCTATTTCGAGTTGAGTCTTGTGGAACCAGGCTATGTTACCTGCAGAAGCTATTCCACCTAAACTTTTGATGTTTGAAAACGTTCTGGTAATTCTCAGCCTTTATTCAGATGTACCATCTGACATTCTCTAATTGAAAAATTAGACTGATACAATAACATTGACCTAATAAATATTTGTATATATAAATTGTAGTTTAACACCACAGGTATCTGGGATAAAAGATATGTATTGACTAAAGTGCCCACGGAAATAAAAAGTCAAAGGTTATTTTTAGGCAAAATCTCAAAAGGCTTATTTTTTTTACTTTTGATGTTTTCTAATTGTATAGACTTCTCCTTGAAATACTAGATGCCACCTACCTGTATATTCTTTATAACTTCTTAGGAAAGAGGGTAGAATTTCTTTTACTTCTCAGTTTGTCCTCTGAAATGCTGATAAGGGTAGTTGTTTGAGTATCAAGTCTAGGGTACTTGAGGCAGAGGATAAAAATAGAATAAAGAAAGAAAAGATTCCTAATTACAGGAGACAAAATTTTGCTTGGTGTGACAGCCAGTTACGTCAAACCTACTGGATAAAACAGAAATTAGATTAAAAAGTCTCATATGAAAACTAAAATAGAAACTTGGTTAAATTGAAAATATCATCACAAAATCATCTTTTCTTTAAAAAGAAAAATGATATATTCTGCTCAGTAACTCAAATGGCTTCATTAGCATGTTGCATCCCAAATTCTCATGTAAACTACTAAAATCTCTACTTCTAGCCCCTGTATTTGATCTTTATCCCTATTTTTTAACAAAAGGAACTAGAGCCACCTGAGGAGTGTAGCTGACTGCATTTTACAAGTGGCAGAACCCAAGAGGAGGCTGAAAAACCTTTTTGAAGCTAGAAAGCAAGGACTTTGTCTTGTTTTTTCACCTTCTTGTACCATTTAGATGTTTAGTACTGTGTCTGCATATGTATAAGTGTATGGCTGTAAAATAGTAAACAAAATGAAATGTAAGTATTACTTATTATATGTCAGGTCCACATTATACAATAATACCTCTGATAATAAAAGTTTAAGTCTTACGCACATCTGCTACTGTTATGTACCGTGCCTTCTCACAGACTTGTAGTAAGAAACTTGTTTAACAGAAAACACCATGGCAAATATAATCAGTGGCTGACATACGGAATGAAATTCTCTTTCCCCAAACGATTGCTATCCACTCATCTAATTGTCCTTTGGCTGACTCCTGATGATCAAACAGTGGAGAGTGGGCTATCTGCACAGCAGCAGCATGCCCTCCTTCTCTGTTCTTTTCAGCTCCAGAAGCTTCCTGTTTCTCTGGGATCCACAGACTCTTTTGCAATCTCTACTGTACCCTCCACTATGTTATTATTCCCTTAGATGCTCTTAAAGCTCACACACAGAACACCCATAACTTTTTCCATTAGGAAGGTGAAAAGCTCCAATTATTTCCATCTTGGGCTGGTAAAGCAGCATTCTGTTCATTATTTTTTTTTAAGTTATGATTTGTAACATTTACCTCTTTCTGTGATGTAAATATTTCCACTATGGCTGATTTCAAGCTACCAACAATTTAACATCTGGCTCACAAAAATTCCTAGATAATTGACAAGCAACTGCCATGGATATGAGCTAGCTCCAACACACTGCTGGCCCTACTGTCTTCATTCTGCCTTATCTCAGCCTTTCTCTGTAGCTCTTGACTACAAAAAAAGTCGCTTCTGGTTGCCTTGGGAAACAATTTTCCCCAGCTCAATGCCTAGTCCACAATGAAACTTCAATAATTATTTGGTGGAAAAAAATGGAATGAATGAGTAAAAGAATTCACAAGAAAAATGATTAAATAAAAGAGCTTGTTCCAATATCAAGCAACATAAATAAGTAGTCAACATTCTTATTTCCAAATTTCACTTTGCCATCAATTCTCTACCAATGTCGAGTTGGTATTGCAGGCCCCTTATCAACGTGCTCTTATGACAGACCTATTGCCTTTGCATATTCCTCCTTTCCTGGGGAACACGTATCTGACTGCCTTACTCTGTTTAAGGTGATACTTTTATGCTTCACTGAGATAATCACTCTTTACTGATAATAGATCAACTCTTTGCTGGAAGATGGGTGTTTAGCATTACTTTTTTTCCTTCAGATAAAGAGGACAGCCCCCACAGACATGTTCAGCACGATGCGACTATCAGAATGGCTTAGAATTGGGTGTTATTTATTACTCTTATCGTCAAAGTAATGTTAAGAGCTGTCTAATGATGATGAAATCAGCTAGCTCAGTTCCGAGCTCTTTAAAACACTTCGCACATTTAACTCAACGTACAAATTTAAAAATTGTTAAATAAAAATGAACTATGCCCCCGGGGCTGGCCCCGTGGCTGAGTGGTTAAGTTCGCGCGCTTTGCTGCAGGCGGCCCAGTGTTTCGTTGGTTCGAATCCTGGGCGCGGACATGGCACAGCTCATCAAACCACGCTGAGGCAGCGTCCCACATGCCACAACTAGAAGGACCCACAATGAAGAATATACAACTATGTACCAGAGGGGCTTTGGGGAGAAAAAGGAAAAAATAAAATCTTAAAAAAAAAAAAAACAAAAACAAAAAAATGAACTATGCCCTCAAAATAGGAAGACTAGTATACCTTGTTTTTGGTTGTTGTTCATGCTCACTTGCTTAATGTAACAGGTATGAATCTTAATCAGACAAACAAGCAAAATTACATGTCATTATTTTCTGTAAATCATCCAATTTCTATTTTGAGTACCCAGTCCCATTGAGTTATAAGAAATTCAACTTCAGTTATTTCTAGGCTTCCTCATACACCCAGGTTTGTGCTGAGGTTCTAAGGTCTCCAGGCCCAGCCATATAGAACACTGATTACTAGGCGTCTGCCCACATTGGTAACAGCTGGTTTCTGCTTCAGCCACATGACCCCATCAGGTCCACCAATGTGCCATTTCCATGCCACACCTAGGGCAGGGCTCTTTAACAAGACCAGGACCCTCAGCTTGGCCTCTAACCTACCCGGTTCATCACCTGGAACTAGGTGAAGTCCTACTGCAGCCTTGAGTGCATCCAGGGAGGAAGTAAGCATCCCCTCTGCTCAAGAACTGGCAGACCTATCTCTTCCCCCAGACCTTGGGAAAGCTCTTTTCCTTTGGGAAACCTTCTGTCTCTCCTGTTTTCACACAGGGATCCCGGTTTCCTCTCTCTTCAAATTCTACTATCCTCGCTGGGGAAACTGAAGCCAAAAAACACTGCCAAAAGCACTTCACGTGGCAAGAAAGTATGGAATCTATCTGCTCAAATGGAGGGCAGAAAAGGGGGAAAATTGAAGGAGAAAAATTATCTCAGAATTTCAGTTAATATATCAAAAAAGGAATCCATGTTAGCAAAATATCCATCGTACATCTTCCTTCTGCTTAGGAATATCTGTATTTAGGGATTTCATTGCTTCAGCTTTCCTACCCTCCACTCTCCACCTTCTATCCACTTGCTCTTTACCCAACAAAGACAACGTTCCGCTTAAGTGAAGTAGGCAGCTGCCTAAGCGATGTAATTTAAGGAATTCTAGAAAGGTCTGTCCCCATTCAATGTTTCTGATGGTTCAGGTGCTACCACTAAAGAAAATAATGTTTTGTATTAAAGCATAGCTACAAGGTACTTAAAAATAATTCCTGGATTCAATTATTCATTCAACAATATTCATTGATAACTTACATTCGCCAGACTCTGTGCTGGCACAAGATATACCATAATAAAAAGGCAAGCACTGTCTCCCTCTCATGAAGTTTACAATCTGCTTGGGAAAAGAGACATGAGAAAACTTATTTCTCAAATGACTATTTAGTTACAATCATGAGGGCTAGGAAAGGAAAATGGAGGTACCTGTGAAAGTAGGTAATAGGGAAACTTTCCTGATTAAGCAGCATTTAGGCTAAAACTTAAAAAATAAGTGAAGAGAAGAGGATTCTAAAGTACAGGACACCGCATGTCTGGAGGCCTTGAAATAGGCAGAATGTTGTTTAGAATCTTTTAAAAGCTGAAAACATTGGTGGTTGAACCCTAGGGGTGACAGAGAGCACCTCAAAGCGAGGCCAGAAGGTGAGCAGAGGCTAGAGAAGGCAAGGCTGTGTAAACCATAACAAAGATTTCAGTCTTTATCCAACAAGACCGTGACTTGTCTTCAGCAGAGCAATGAATGATCAGTTTCTATTTCAGAATTCTGGCTGCTGTGCAGAGAATGAATTGGGGAGAGGCAAAGATTGCATATGTAAAACATTATGCCATTATCAGCTATTAGCATCCTTGTCTCTCAACTTCTTACCGAGGAGCTGTTGATACAAGAGTGTGACAATTAAAACCCTCAGACTGAGTTCCCTCACTGAACTCTAACTTTCTCTGTACATCTCGCCTCTTCTTTTTCTCATGCCCTTTTTCTTATAATAAAGACCACCTGTCAGTGGGTTCACTCAAGAATGCCTTCTCTAACGCCTCCAGCTACCAAGCTTCACATATCAAGACACTCCCTAAACTCCACTTCTCGCCATCCTTCCTGACACTCTACTAGATCAAGCTACTACCATTTCTTACCTCAATTATTCCAACATTCTACTGACACATCTTCCTTTGTTAAATCTTGCTTCCCTCCAATGCCTTGGCTCACACGGCAGCAAGAAAGATCTTTCTAAACCAAAATTTTTGCCGTATCGTTTCCTTGCTTAAAGTTCTTCAATGATGTCAAATTTTTTATAGACAAACTCTAAACTCCTCATATGTCTTGCAAGGCCCTTCATAATTGGACCACACTTACCTTTCCAGTCTTGTCTCACACACTCTCTCCTCTGCAATTGATGTTATGCTCCCTCCACTTATTTAAGTTATGTTAGTCACCCTTAACTTACTTAGGAGCTCGATTAGGGGCTGGACCAGCTGGATGCTCACTGCACTAGAGCTCATTAGAAATACTGGACTTGCTAACTTGGGTCTCCAATTGCGTGTTTAACTGGAAAAATTTACACTGGTTTTGCTCCCCAAAAGGAAGTCAGCACCTTCAAATGTAAATAAAAATATTATCCTTCTCCCCCAGACATACTGGCTTAATAAATATTTCTACAAAACATATTTAGAGTACCAGCTGAAAGTTGGCAATAAGTTGAATTTCTAAAACCAAGTAATGTGAGGCATAGTGCTATTTATCAGGGATAAGTAGTTTATTTCGTTATTTACATTTTGCACTTTTAATACACCTCCCAGGAGATTCTTTGGTTCAAAACACACACAAACTGAAGAAAGAGAAAAAATGGGGAACATTTTACTGAATAATTCCACAATATTGACTCTGCTTTGACCTAGCTGAAATAAATTACTAAGTGAAAGTGTTTTGCATATAATTTTTTGTAATAGAAAAATCAATTTCTTCCTGGCCCCAAGAAATAAATATTGAACAAATAGTTTTTAAAATATCCATTTTAAGGGGTGACAAATGTTAGCCTAACAGGTCCTGGGTCTCAGCATGCTCCTGAATGCCCTGTGGTTTTTATATGCGATTTTCTCTCCTGGAAACAAGCTTCGTTCCCTCATGCTATCGCCTACTTAGCTTAAACAACACTCCTTTGAGGGGGCCTTCCATGACCCATAGACTAAGGTAGGTCCCTCTTTATGCTCTTCTATCTTCCTATACTTTTATTATCATTTTATTGTGTATCCTTTCTATTTTATTGTGTATCTGTTCTTCTAGATCTTAAGCTTCTGATGCAGGACATTCCGTCTTTGTTTTGTTAACATCTGTATCTGAAGCACCTAGACCAGTGCCTAGAACCCAAAAAGTCCTCAATAAATATTGGATGAATAAATGAATACATGAATGTATAAATACATGAGTAAAAGAGTACTCATGTTAGAACTCCACAGTTCTTTGCCTGAACCACCCCTGTCATTTATCACCATGGTGTCAAGTTACCATGTTCTGCTTGAAGCTGTGTCCATGAACTGAATTAATGACAGATGTAGAATTCACTACAGCTGCTGCCACACATACCCAGACACACCACAGTCTTTAACAATGGGTATAGAAAAAGAAAATGCTAAGATACTAAACACCGGGAATTGTCTCCTTCATAATTTTGTTTCTGGTTAAACCTCCTAACACTCCTCCCCAGTTTTCATAGGGAACCCTCCAGTTATGGGCAAAACAGTTTAATTAATGAAGTCCCGGCTCTGCAATCCCAAAGGACCACAGCTAGGGTGGCTCCAGTGACTTCAAAGCTGTAGAGAATGTCAGGTCAAGGCAGCTGCCTAGGAAATTATGATGGACTATGAAATAAGCAAAATTTTCTCCTGGTTGACAAGTCGCTCCAGAGTTGCAACATGAGCTTACCATATGGGCATTGGGTTATCTTTTACAAACATTACTTAATTTAAAAAACGTGAAAGCCTTACAAGGTATGTGCAACTATATTATACCCATTCTGTGTATGAGAAAACTGAAGCCCAGGGAAGTTAAATAAATTGTCTGAGATCATCCATTTAGGGAACAGCAGAGCCAGAATTCCAGATGGATCTAATTAATTTCAGTATACAGACACCCTTAATAAGGCTTACGTCCTTCCACCCCGTCCCTCAATCAACTTTTAGAAGAAATGCAAGCTAGTTCCAAAGACCGGAACAAGTTAATAAGAAAGAAAATGAATCTTTCTACTTAGGATGTTATAATTCTTCATTGTGTGTTCTTTTCAACCAGCTGTTGCATGCTCTACTTTTGTGGTAAATAACATTTCTTTAAACAGAAAAGATGTCTCATTCTGTTTACATCTAAAATTAATTAAGAATGATTAGGAAGCATTCAGGAAAAAAAGTCTAAGCAATTGACTTTGAATGCATTCTATAAAGTGTATGAGACAGAATTACCGAAAGTTCCTGCTCTATTTTCGAAAGAAATACACAAAAATTGCACAAATTATTATCGTTCATAATGGTTTTATTAATGAATTTGTCATACTATGGTTAGGCATAAACAGCCCATTAATTATGGAAGATTCCATGAGGAAAAAGGTCAACATATTGGTTAAATAGGAAAATAAATTTAGAAGATACTGGAAATAATACCGACTAGCAGAGAAAAGTATTACGGTGGTGGAGGGGAGAGTAAAAAGATAGCGAACCCCCCAGAAAAGAATTAGGGTTAATCTTCCTCCTTGAGAACTTGGAGAAGGATGTGGGGGCATGTGTGTTTAGGGAGGACTAAGCGTGAAACATATTCTATGTTGATACAACAACCTGAGCGATGAGGAAAAAAGCCAGTGACGGTGACGTTGATAAAGCTAACATTAACTCCACATTTAGTATATGCTGGCATCTATGCCAGGCTCTCTACATGGCTCATTAAAGATTTAAAAAGAAGAAAGTTCAAAACAAATGAAACATTCAGTATTGGGGATCAAAGATGCTTTCATTTGAATTAGAGAAAAAAACAATTGTTAAAAATCAACTAGGCCTTTGCAACTAATAAATAAGAAATTAGTGTGAACTTCCTATATTCCCAACATTTCACTAAGTATAATGAGGCATTTAGAAAAAATGTGTCCTCTGACATCTGAGAGCCATATAATCTATGAAGGAGTTAAATCTGACAAGTGAACATGAAATATGGTAACAATTTGGGGAAAGGATAAATTTATATGGCTTGTGTGGTCAAATAAGGTGGGCAGGACTTGATCTGTATCTACAGAGAAGTATAGGAATTGGATGCATGGTGAAAAGGAGAGAGACCTCCAGGCCGAAGTCACTGCATGAGCAGAGCAACACTGATGAAGTTCCATTTGACTTAGTAAAGGCTGTAAGATTTCCCTGATTGGAACTAGGGACAGGTGCTGGGGAAACATGGGAAGGCGTTAGACCTACAAATTGGAATGAGATTACGGCAAGCCTTAAGACATTTTAATTAACTAAAATATAAGCTACTTGAACTCAAGTTGGTCTTTGCAGTCTCTCTGTGACTCCACATTTCTCGCTGAAATCCAGGTGTGTAACTACCCACCCAGATGCTGATTTAGTTGCTGTCTATCTACACTCACTCCTAGTTCCCAACAGCCTCTAGTCCAATAGCTGTTTACCAGCCCCAACTAGGGTTTGAGACAGGTACAAAGGCAATTCCATATCCCCTATGTGGACATAAAGGTCGAGGCCCTAAAGGAGGTTTCTTTTCCCAATAGCAGCATCTCTCTGCACATTCTCCCACCCCCAGTGCAATGCAGCAGCTTCCCAGGCCCTCAGGGCCTGCCTCCTAGGGGAAGGCATGGGCTCCCCAGGTAGAGAGCCCAGATGCATTCATGCGAACCGTGGGTTTCATCAGCCTAAAATGTAAGATGTAAGCTGGTAAGCACACTTCACCCATGAGTCCAGCCCGTGGCTGTCATGATCTCCTCAGAGAGTCAGCTGCAGTATTCTATACAGGCAAAGTAGTTTTCTCTCCCACATTTAGTTGGGGGTAGAGGACACATTTTCCAAAGACAGAATAATGTGAACATGAAAGCTGGACTCCAGTCTAACTTGGCACCCTTCCTGCCATCACAGCAAGCCACCTCTGTCAAATGTGCTGAGTCTCACGTCAACAGTAATAATTATGTGGGAAAAGGTACTCCTTGTAGCCCCTGTAGGGCTGTCGTAGTAAAAGATATTGAAAACTTGAGCACTGTTAGATGGTGAATTTGTCACTCTAAGTAGGACAATGCCTAATAGTGATAAAGAAAATGCAGCAAACATCTGACATTAAATCTCTTTTATGGTATTTTCATAGAAATTGGAGGAAGACCTACATCACCCTAACCTCGGGAAGGAACGTGTAAAGAAAAATATAGTCCTAAGTGACATGGACTTTCATAGCTGGAAGGGATGTTCAGGATCATTAATAACAACTCCCTTTCCAGGTGAAGAAATTGAGACCTAGGAAAGTTAGCAGAATTGACCCAAGCTCATCTAGCTTTTACAGGCAGAGCACAACTATTTGGATGATGTCCCAAACGTCTCGCTTTTTCTGGGGAAGCCACACTAAGAACAACAAAGCTTTGCAGTCCACAAAACAATATGGCGTACGTCATTATGCTTGATCTTTACTTCAACCCTGTGAGGGTGGTATTATTATCCTCGTCGCACAGACCCAAAACCCAAGGCTCAGAAAGATCAACTGACATGTCTGAAGAGCTCATGGAAATGGAGGGCTCACTCCTCACTCCCGCATCTTCCGCCAAGAGACCAAGTCAGTCAGTGCCTGTGTCACAGCTAGAACTACAGATACCCCCTCTCCATTTCCCATTGCACGGATACAGGAGAGTATAGCTATTAAAGGAGGCAATTGTTCATCAACCGCTTCACTCAGCAAATAGGTATTGAGCACCTACTGCATACCAGGCAATGATCTACGTCATAGAGATATAACAGCAAGAACAATAGACAAAGTCACTGTCCTCACAGATAGACAATAAACAAAAACATAACATGTAGGTGCAAGTGGAAATAAGTGCTATAAAGGAAAAATAAAGTCAAGTAAGAGGATAGAGTATTGAGGTAGCAATTACTAGTCACTCAGTGGCTCTGTCCCAACCTGAGCAAATTGGCACACATAGATCTTATATACAATAACCTGTAAGCCATAGCAACAAGCCCCAGTTCATAGATCCCAGGGGTCCGCAAACTAAATTCAGTGTTTCCAATCAATCAATCAATAAACAATAAAAGCATAAGTTGAAAATTTACTAAGAGAAAATCTAGAGGCTATTTTTAAAAAATTTTTAAAACAGATTATATCAACTCTGTGGAAGCACAACCCCTCTAGACTTAATCATAAATCCTGATTGACAGATGGACGTATCATAAAAATGGAAACGTCAATCGTTACTTAATAAATGCAATTTGCCTGGTATGAAAAAATGACTCCTTCCAAAAATTAGGGACTATACAAAGCAGTCCTTGGCCTGATAAGGTTACAATCGCCACCCTTCCTAGGACAAAGCCCACAGGATTTCTGTCCAGTGTCAATGGAGATAAGCTTTGCCCTTTCAGCCTCAGGACCCACCACTCTGGAAGGAGCCAGGCATGTCCTTATTGCAGCTGGCTATGCAGGCCCCAGGTAAAACTGAGTAATCAGCAAAACAGATATCCTTTATCACCTTCTAGGGCCTTCCTCATTCACATGAGCACTTCCTGTTCCCATCCCAATATTGCCTCAGGAGCCACAGTACCTCAATGTGGCTGCCCATAGCTTACAGCTCTGGTACTTTCTTAAGGCTGCTCTCCCCATTCTCAAGACCTTGCTCAGAGAAACAGCACTTAGTAAGCACCACAATAGGTGCTTTATACATGTTATATGTCATATTATTTACTTTTCCAAACAACCTGATGAAGTAATCACTGCTATTTTCATTTTGCAGATGAAACAATTAATACTTATGCAGATTGAGTATCATGTCTGTGGTCACACTCATGGTCTCTTTCTCCTTCCACTGTGACATGCTAGGTGACCAGCTAGTTGATCTACCAAAGAAATGGGTAAGATTTCTATTTTTACATAATATTTCAATATCTTTAAGACAGTAATAGTCAGAATGTGTGCGTAAGCATTGCAAAAAATTTCATTGTTTACAAATTTCTTGCACATTCAATATCACAGTGAGGAGTCAACAAGGGAAAGAAAATATGAGTCTTCACCATTCTCAGGAAAGAAATTTAGGTTCCTGAGTAGTTGTATAATCTGTAAAAATTTAGAGTTTATAGTTTTTTAACTTTGGTTAGGATGAAGAATAAAGGAAGTGTCAGCTTGTGCATTTGGAATTCTTTTCGTGAGAATATTGTAATGTTTATCCTTCCCCTAAAATTAGAAGCACCGGCTATGACAAGCATCTTTATGGTTAAATAAGGAACAAGCAAAGTTTGTGCTAAAAATATACAAGAGGTTAGAGATAATTAGAAGCTAGTCAACATGATCTGGCTAGAGAAATGTTTTGATTTCTAGTATTGTCAAATTTTATCTCTCTAAATAGGTTAATAATAGTTCAGCTAGTGCAATGTTAGACCTCATTTAATCCTCACAACAATTACAAGATGAGAATTATGTTCCTCATCTTACAAACAGGGAAATGGGCTCAGAGAAGTAAAATAAATTCCCAAGTGACAGCGTCATCATGTGGACTTAGGTGTCTCTCTCTCCTAAGGTTTGTGCTGTTAAACACCCCAAGGCTTCCTATGGGCCTCATTCCTATTACCAAAGCCCAAGACTCATGCAGGATCTGACTTTACACATCTCCAAGCAGTGCCAGGGGGTGTCCAAGACGAGATACAGGCCAGTTTCTGTTACAGAGAAACAGTAGTACTGGAAATTCAACAAAAGGCACTCTCAGAAGAGATAAATACTTAGACCATCATTTTGACAATCCGAAAACATTTTAAGTGTTAAGTGCATTCTGCCAATCACAAAAATGAAGATGAATCATATTCTTGAATTCATATTAAAGTTAAATATCCTATTTGCATGATTTGTTCCAAAATTAATATGCTGATGATTCACAACCCCGTGTAATATCACCTTTGGCCTACCACTTTTCATCACTGTATTATGATAGAAATTGTCTCTTTGGGTTTAAGCATGTTCATCTGGAGGAAAGTTATTATGGTCCGCATAAATAGCACTAGTTACTTTTGAAGAATTATTTTGCCTGTCTGTTCAAATCTATTCTACATTTCTTATCCTCAAAAAGGTAATACCTACCAGAATTCCTGGCTTTAAAGGACTGATTGAGCCCCCTTGCCAACCCTTTATTAAATGATCTGGATCTGTTTTACTTCTTTAACAAGTTTGCCTGACTGTTGCTTTAGTCACGCAAAAAATTATAACCCAAGATTTTTAAAAATACTGTACAGATTGCACAAGGGGAGGCTGGCAGTCTTTCACACAGTGTTCATTCTCTGCAGCACAAATCGTCACCAAAATAGAGAGACTAAAACAAAAGCCAAATGCTGCATAAGGAGTACTTTTCCTCCTGAAAAAATTCCAACATTGGGGAGCATCCTTTCCTCTGGATGCACACGCATAATTTCCATTATTGTTAATGGGAGCTATACACGCATAACACCCATTACTGCTAACGGGAGCTAAGTGCACACACAAGGGTAGAATACAGTGAAATCTGTCTTAGAAAATCACCCAAGAGACCAGCAAAAGTCAGTTGCCTGGTAGAGAATGGTTTTAAATTAAAAGCAGAACAGAACTGAACTTGAAACCACAGGGGAACTATTTAAACTTCAGGGAGCAGTGAGAATTGGCTTCTCTCTTTTTTGCACTATTCCAGCATCTTGTTTTCTTCATCCACGTTCTTGATGAGAGATAATGACCTTGTGATCTCCTAAAGAGATGATCTGGAAATGAATTTCACACCTCCATTGATTCCACTGGTAGACTTGGGGATCCTTTGATGGGGGAGGAATACAGCTTCTGGCTGATTACATCACAGCACATGTAAAATTTAAGTCACATGGTATCTTTCATGACCGTTAATGAACCAGGATGAAAATAGTAAAGCAATGCTATTATGGTAATTTATATTAATCATTCATTAAACATCAAAACATCTGTTCTATTATAATGTTATTGTAAAAGTCAATGAAAGATAAACCAGAAAGTGATTTCCATCTACCCAAGTGGCCCACTGCATTTCCTTTGGCATTTCAGCACTCTGGAAACACAGCCTCTTCCTACAATATCTTAAAATTACAGGATTTTGTCCTAGTCCAGTCTCTTCACTTTACAAATAAAGAAATTGCAGAGAAATCATGCGTTTTTTTCCCAAGGTCACAGAGTACCTTGGGAAAAATCTTAGACCCAGATTCCAGAATTTTCCTAATTCCAGATCCATTGGTTGTAATGTTCAAAAGCCTGAAGACTCCCAAAGACTTTCATCTCCTCTGCCTTTGCATTGGTCTCTGGAGACCAAGCCAGCCCTATGGTCTCGTGGTTAAGATTTGGCGCTCTCACCAATGCAGCTCGGGTTCTTTTCCCAGTCAAGGAACCACACCACTCATCTGTCAGTTGTCACACTGTGGTGGCTGCATGTTGCTGTGATGCCGAAAGCTATGCCACTGATATTTCACATACCAGCAGGGTCACTCATGGTGGACAGGTTTCAGCAAAGCTTCCAGACTAGACAGACTAGGAAGAAAGACCTGGCCACCCATCTCTGAAAAAACTGGCTAGGAAAATCATGTGAACAGCAGCAGAGCATTGTCGCATATAGCACCGGAAGGTAAGAGGATGGTGCTCCCCTTTGCCGTCCACAGGGTTACTGGGAGTCAGAATCCGACTCAACAGCACTAACAACTGGGAACCAAATGCACAGATGGCTGGAGGAGTCGCAAAGTCCAAAGGGGATCATTCTCGACCTCTGAAGAGATGGGGACTAAATGTTCTGTATGTTACTCAAGTGATTGCATGCTCCAGTTATTTCTAGAAAGAGTTGCAAACACATCAACGAGTGCTTTATTTTAAAGAGACAGAGACAAAAAAGGCAGAGGAAATGGAAGGTTCATTACTTCATGTTTAGAAAAAAAAAAATGGAAACATTGTGCCTATGATAACTTTGAGGTTCAACCTCCCGTTTCCTAGCTACTCTTCGAAGACTGATTGCAGGGCACCATCAATGGTCTCATTCTCGTATCATCTGCATATGTGACACGTGTAATTTTTGTTATGCTTCATACACAGATGTTCCTAGTTGGCCTTGTTTTGATCTGACTCTCCCCAAAACGGGGAGGAGCAGACAGAAAACAACATTGGGAACTGTTTGCAAGAGCTGTCAGTTTACAAAAGCCCAAATTACTTCTCTCCTGCTTTTTTCACATGGAAGGTGTCTTTGCTGCCTGGGTTGCCAGCCCACTGCCCCTCAGTGGCTTGACTATCAGGTCTAAGGGAGATCAACTCCCCAGTGAAGAACTGGAAATGACTGAAGTTCCGTTCCAACCCAGATAGTCTACATATCCCAGTTTATGATTTCATAATAAATATAATCCTTCCTATGTGCTTCTTAGAAATCTACAACCCTGCTGATACAAACCACTAAAACGGGGCAGTTTGATCAGAGAGGTCTTCCCTCAGTTGTCCAACGTCGGTCTAGTCATAAGTTCCAGCATAAGAATAAAAAAGAGAGCAGGAGAGGGAAGGAGAGGCATGAAAGTAAAGGAAAGGAAATGAAGGCAAAGAATGAGGAATAGAGAATGGAGTGAAGAAGGAAAAGAAGGGCAGGAAGAGAAGGAATAAAGAGAGAAGAAGGGTAGAAGAGAAAAAGGAGTGCAAAGAACAAGCCACCACAATATTCAGGATGGCACAGCAGGGAGCTGGTGTGCGGGCGTGGACAGAGCAGAGATTTCGGAGCCTGAATACCTGGTTTGTTTTACTTTCAGCTCAACCTTCATTCTCTATGTGATGTTGAACAGACTAAATAAACTTGCTGTCTCTCACTTTCCCCATCTGTCAGAGAAGGGTAAAAGGCTGCCCATCTTATTTTTCAGGGCTGCTGTTTGAAGAGGTAATGCATGAACATGCTTTATAAAACATAAAGAGCTGTAATATAATACTCCTATGATTCTGACTGCTTAACAAAGCAGACGGTCAGAGAAAAAAGGCCATACTGAAGGGATCACTTTTTCCAGGTATCAGAACACATCTTCATGGCCTCTGAACGTCAGCCTAACTTGCTAGGTGCACCTTCACCCCACTCCATCTTTATTCTGTAAGAAAAGCAACCCAATGGAGACTAAAAATTTGGTGCCAAAAAAAATCAGTCCACCTTCCTATGCCCAAGCCATGTAATTTGACAGAACTCCTTCAAAAGTCATATCAAAGGACAAGTCCGTGGATAAACAAACGCAAGGTCCTTGGATTGGAGTCGAAGTCATTTCTGCTGACTCTACAGGAAGCCAACTCCAACTCCACAGAGACATGACTCAGGGCAGGGGAGGCCCCAAGGGCCGCGGCTCAGCCCAGGGGTTGATCCAGAGAGATGGAAAGCTGTTCTGAAGGTGTGCAAATCTCACTGACTCCCTTCAGATCTTTGAAGAAAAGGAAGCAGAGCCCTCATTTATTCTCTGGAATCCTGAAAAGACGTGTTTTTGTTTTGTGAACTGTATCACAAACCAGCTTTCATGGAACTTCTTGTCCGTACGTTGCATGATATATTTTCATTGTCCATCCACTTTTTTTTTCCTCCAACAAACTATAATCACGTTGAGAGCAATGACTGTGTCTTTTTTTGCTGTTCATACAGGGCCTGGCACAGTACAAGGCACATAGTGGGAGCTCAATGAATGTTTATTTGATTTATTGACATATGTGTTTATTTACCTATCTTTCAATAGATTAAAAGATTACGTAGCTATAAGCCATTTTATTTTTTTTTTTTATTTTTTTATTTTTTTTTAAAGATTTTATTTTTTCCTTTTTCTCCTCAAAGCCCCCCGGTACATAGTTGTATATTCTTTGTTGTGGGTTCTTCCAGCTGTGGCATGTGGGATGCTGCCTCAGCGTGGTTCGACGAGCAGTGTCATGTCCGCGCCCAGGATTCGAACCAACGACGAAACACTGGGCCGCCTGCAGCGGAGCGCGCGAACCTAACCACTCGGCCACGGGGCCAGCCCCGCTATAAGCCATTTTAAATAGGCTCAGGCCAGCACATAGTTTACATATGAAAATAGTTATATAATTGATCATTTGAATAATTAATTAACTCATCCAAGTATAAACAATCGCCCACAAAACCAACTAGAAAGAATAATTTATTCTATAACAAGCGTGACTTCCTGCCAAACAGTGCTAGAATATCTTCTATGAGGAAATGATGAGATAATTGTTTTATTTCCAAGAAACATTGTTTCTTGCAATTCTGTTTAATGGTTTATTTTCTTAGATTTGGAGTTGACATTTTTCTTGTCGTTAATATTAGCATTGTATAAACTATGCAACAACTATTTATCCTTCTACTTTAGAGACATTAAAAATAAGTATTTTCTTCGTGTGAGAAGATGACACTATTGCTTCACTCTTAGTTGAACGCTGTATAGTGAAAGGCATGCTAGTTAAAAATCAGAAGACTTGGGTTTGGGTTCCAGCTTTAATGTTTTGTCAACATGTGACTTTGCAAGTTGCTAGCTTTGCTAATCTTGCTGACCCTCCACTTCTTATCTGTAAAGTGGTTTTTTTGCAAGTGAGAGAACATCTCATGTGAATGTTGTCTGTACACTGCAAAGCACCATAAAAAGGTTCTTTAGTGAAAGTTCTAACAGCAGATACCATTTGTTTAACTCCTAGTGGAAGTTAGGAATTGAGCATCCAATATTTCTAATTGTTATAAAAATTATGCAATATAGGTGTTATCACCACTTAATAGATGAGGAAAATGAGGCTTAGGGCATTTAATTAAGTAACTTGTTCAAGATCAAATAGTGATAAAAGGGAGGAGCCAGAATTTTAACCCAAACTAGCTGATTCAAGTGTTAAAAGAGAACTATTCCACTGGAATTGGGCTGAGCTATTGACAGAAAGTTGCAGTCAATTTGCTTACATTTGTGCCCCCTCTTTTTGTTTTCTTTCCCTTGATCAGTATGACCAAGAATAACCTCCATTTTTCTAACTTTGGAGAGGGCGTGTGGTGAGCATCCGCATTCCATTGCGTCGTCTTTTACAGTTCATCTTCACTCCCCCCCCTTTGATAAACAGGATTGCTGTCGTGTTGATGTTCATGTGCCCCACTTTCGTCTTCCTGGAGATTAAGGAGGACACATACAGATACGAGCAATATCTTGGGTGATGAGACGTTAGCAATGCTCGTATCCCTGAGGGAACTTTCCCAAGTATTTTTGGGGAAACACTGCAGGTCATAAAATGACAAAGGGCCACAATAAGAAGATAAGATGACTGGGTGGCACTTCTAAGAAAAAACATTTCTGAGTTGAGAATGAATGTCATATTTACAAGTTCACATTCCCCAGATCTTTTGATGAAGTCCCCATCGTTCGTCATGGGATGTGAGTTAGTATGGTTTCGGAAATAAACTGAAGTGTAAAAGTTAAACAAATTGTTTAGATGGGAAAGGAGTTTTAGTCTATACAAATCTTTATTAAAATTTGCTTCTTCAAAAAGCGCCTTTATGGTGGAGAAATCTGGTGGATATTGACATCATCAATGGGATAAATCGACATAATATAGCTCCTTACATAAAATACCTTGGAGGAATACATTATCTATGTATTATTAACTAATTATGAAAAAACAGTCAAGCAAATCCAAATTAAAGGTCATTCTACAGAACAACTGGCCTGGAATCTTCAAAAATGGTAATGCCATAAAAGATAAAAAAAAAAAAAAAAAAACTCCAGGGAACATAATTAAAGAATAGTAAAGAGACATGCAACTAAATTCAGAATACGATTTCTAATTGGAACTTCAATTTAAAAAGAAAAAAGACTTTTTGAGACAATTGGGGAAACTTGCAAATAGATCATATATTAGAAATTCTATAACCATATTAAATATTTGGGGTATGATAATTATATTGTGTTTTGTTGTAATTAAGTGAAAATTCTTGTACTTAGAAAATACATCCTGAAGTATCTACGGGTGAACTGTCTTTGAGGTCTACAGCTAGCTTTCATATAACTGAGTTAAAAATACATGTACACACCCACACACATGGAAAAGGAAAGAAAATGTGGCAAACTATTTATAATTGATTAATCCAGTTAAAGAGAATTCTCACAACTTTTCTGAAGGGTTATACTTTTTCAAATTAAAAAGTTTGGGGTGAAAAATTGAAACTACCTACGTATTACGAAACTATCTTTGTACTAACATGGAAAAAAGACTGTATATATACACATATATATATATATATATGATGATCCAATTTTATAAAAATTATACACACATGCATTTGTACACTAAAAAAACAAATAATAGAAATCCTTGGCAATGGTGATGGGTCAATGGATCAGGCTGTAAATTTAGGTGTTAGTTTACATAAAGATAGCTCATTCTTTTGCTTTTGATCATGCTTTATAATGACCCTAAACCGGTGAGTCATATGAAACTGGATCACACCCTACTACAGGTTAGCTTCTTCAGGAAGCAGATTCTGAGTTGGGGTATAGTGTACAGGATGTTTATTAGGGTGTGTCATGGGATTGACACCCACAGAATGGAAAAGAAGCAAGCAGGGCTATGGGCCCCATGGCAGCTTCCTCCAACCCCATGGGGAACTCTGGAGCTAAAATGGTCCATGAGAGCTGTCATTGCTGTGTTGAAATAGCAACCTCTCCATACCCCTACCTCGATCAGTCTTTGAATATTGGCTGCCCTGGGAAAGGTGGAATCTTGAGCAAGGGGCTGTCTACAGCTGAAGCGGTACCTACAGGGGCTGACCACTGAAGTCTGTCTGAAAACAGCACTCGCAGCAGCTCAGCAACAAGTCCCTGAAGGAGGAACAAATGGCGCTCTCCACGTTCACCACACAATTTAACTTCTTTTGTTTCAATGGATATATATTACTTCTTTAAAAATGTGGTTTACTTGAATTCGGGATTCTAATTTCAACTGCTCAGTAACAAAATCAATGGGTTTATATAAGCTCCATCTTCTTCATTCACAGCCCTGTCACTGCGTATGGGCTGTACATTTGTTCTCAGATTCTAATCATCTCTCTTAGTCTTTCTCAGGGCCTGCTGTGGACTGAATTGTGTCCCCCCCAAATTTGTGTGTTGAGGCCTTGACACCCACTGTTACTGTATTTGGACATAGTGCCTTTAGGAGGTAATTAAGGTTAAATGAGGTCATAAGGGCAAGACCCTAATCCAACAGGCCTGGTGGCCTTATGAGAAGAGGGAGAGAGAAAAATCTCTCTCTCTTTCTCTGGGAACATTCAAAGGAAAGTCCAGGTGAGGACAAAAGCGATTATCTGTAAGCCAGGAAAATTTATTTTCTCATAATTCTGAAGGCTGAAGAAGAGTTCAAGATCAAGATTCCTAAACAGTTTGGTTTCTGGTGTGAAAATAAATTTTTGTTGTTTAAGCCGTGTGGTCTGTGGGGGTTTTTTTATGGTGGCCCACCACAGGACCAAAATTGAGGGTCAGATCTAAAACCTGTGAAATAATTAGACTATGTAATTTATAGTTCTTAGACTGACGTGATCCCATGCATGGCATAACTGCATTCCAATAATAAGAATCTGTGCTACGTAGAAGACATGTCGTGTTCAGCTTCCACTCTCTCTTTCTCTGTATCCCTAAATACACCCATGACTGCTCTGTCTGTACTTTTGCATTTAGTTATCATTGCTTAATTTTGCATTTTTTTCCATTTAAATAAATCATTGAAATATGTTATGGGAAAGTTTTTTTTTTGCCATACAAGTGATCTTAATTTATTATGTTGCTTGTTTGTATGATCCTGTTGTCATCGTGAAGACAATAAAATTCTCTAGGATTCTATGAGCCAGACTGGTTCATTTTTCTTTAGCTGACCCTGGGATTCTAAGGAAACCATAGTTACTAAGAAAAGGTTCCAGTAATAGTTCCCTCTTGACCAGGCTGCTTTGATTTATTTTTTCAGAAGGAAAATATGCCCCTGAAAAAAAAACCACCCAATCTCACTTTTGCTTTTTTTGACCACAATTGAAAAAGCACTAGCCAAAGTATGGACGTGGGCAAGGCATATCTCTCATGTTCTGTTCAGTGAATACCAACTGTCTTTTATGGGATCAAATCCATGGTTTGGAGTTTATTATCATTGGGCCTTGAGGAAAGCTCACCAGCCCAAGAGAATAAATTGGGAGATGTCATTAATTGAAGGGTATAAAGCAGAAGTCTGTCCAAATGTAAGTTAACGTATGACATCCCTAGGCAGAAATCGGAATATGTGCTTTTTCAGATGTAACATTTTAATTGGCTTACCTGGTAGAAGGTTAAATAAAATGTAGGCTAAACCTCATTACTACTCAATTGTCAAATATTCTCCCTGAAGTATGACTAAAACTAGCAATGAGTGGGCGCAACCCAGAATTATGAGAAACCTAAAAGTTCTCTTTAGCAACACTATTTGCAACACAGAATTTTAAGTGGTCCCATTAGACCAACTACGCTCTTGCTATTTTATCTAAGAGTTTTAAGTACAGAGCTGGGTATTTGAAAATTCTGTTTCCATATAATAATCCATTTCAAATGTCCTCCTGGAAATTATCTGTGATAGTACCTTTCTAATAAAATACTACCGTTGAATGAAGCCTAACCACCTGGCATGAAAACAAAATACCACATCTTAGCATGATGTTTGAAGATTTTTCTGGCATGAAATGGTTCCAAAAATAAGAGATTGTCTTCTCCACTCTTTCCCCAGCCCCTCCCCAAAACAACTCTGTAAAGTATCATCCCATTTATAACAAAGATAGACGTATGAAGATGAATGTCATGGAATATCAGAAGCCATTGAAACTCCCCAAAAATAAAAATGATATTCAAATAAAGATGAATTCCAAATTTGCCGTGATTACATTTCTTGATTCTCTTCCATGCTATGGTGAATGAGCTGCCCACATTTCCTCTTTATTTCTGCAAGTTGACTAGCTGGCTATGGGTGGTTCCAACCATCTATTCCTCTCTATAACCAGTAAAGAGAAATACCATAGCATACGTTACTATGCTACTGGAATTCCTTCTGTCAACAAATGTTTATTGAGCCTCTACTTTGTGCCAAGTCCTCTGGGGATAACCTAGTGAAAAAGACAGCCCTGCCCTTCAGAAACTTGTTGTCTGGTATGGAAGGGCACAGAAACACAAACAATTGCAATACAGGGTGATAGGAACTAAAATGGTGAAAATACAAGGTGCAGTGGAAAAACATAAGAGGGATGTCTAACTCAGTCTTGAAGGGAGGGTCAGGTTAAAAGCCCACAGAAGAGGTACTAAGTTGAAAGTTAAAGTGGAGTAAGGAACAGGCATAAAGAAAGTTAAAAGCTACGGCGAATGCAATGACCACGAGGTGAGACATGGTGTGTCAAATATGCGGAAATTCAGTTGAGTCTCAGCTTAGTTTTCAGATTGAAGTGGGAGCTATTGGTAAGAAATAAAAGCAAGAGAGGTAAGTTTACAAGGTAATTGAAGACTTGCAAGCTGCCTTACAGACTTTGAACTTTGTTTTAAAGGCAATGTGGAGCATTGAAAGATTTTAAGCTGAGAAGTCACAGGATTATGTTGGCATTTGGAAAAATCACTCTGGCAGAAATACAAAGAACAGATTGGATTGAGGTACAACTGGAGGCCAAATGGATGGTTATAAAAGGAAATGAAAACAAGAATTCAACAAGATATATTTACCCCCATGTTTATCACAGCACTATTCACTTATTCACAATAGCCAAGATATGGAAACAACACAAATGCCCCCCAACAGATGAATGGACAAAAATGATGTGGTATATATACAAAACGGAATATTATTTAGCCATGAGAAGAGAGGATTTCCTGCCATTTAGAACAACCTGGCTGGACCTGGAATATGTTATGCTAAGCGAGATAAGTCAGACAGAGAAAGATAGGTACTGTATGATATCGCTTATATGTGGAATCTCAAAATATGAGATGTAAACAAGAAAAAAACCAGAGAGTAAACCAGTGGTCACCTGGCATGTGGGGTGGGGGAATAAAATTCGTGGTGTTTAAGGGGACAAAATTGTAACAAGTACTAAAATAGCCATAGAGATTCAATGGACAGTTTATTGAACATAGGCAATAATATTGTACCACAAGTATGTGTGTGGCAAATTTTGTTACAACAGCAACCATATTACAATATATAAATGTATCAAAGTAACATGGTGCATACCTAAATTTGTACAATGTTACATGTCAAATTTATCCTCCCCCCAAAACAGATGGTTATAAAAAGACTATTGCAGCAACCCATTGGGGTAGGGTGAAGTTAAAGAGATGAATTTGAGAAATATTTAGGAGGTAGTTTTGACAGGTCTTAGTGATAGTCTGATGTGGAAAATGAGGAAGAATGGATAGTCAAAGATGAGAATCAAGTTTCTGGCATAAGAAATTGGATATAGTGGATAAGCTAACAATGATGGCAGGGACAAGGTGTGAATCACAGACGACTAGCTTTACAACAGGATTTGCAGTTCCACTGTCACTGAGAGATGTGAAACCAAGGGAGAACTTGTTGAATGCAGTAAGTTTGAGGTGGCAGAACTCTGAAGTAGTTTTAATCTGGTGCGTCCTCTTGCCTCTATGAAGTCAGAGGCAAAGTCATCTGCCAAGAGGAAGAGAGTTGGGAAGTAGGGATATTTGAAGAAAGTGGAGAAATTTTGAAAAGCTGATGTTTAGAGTGGGAGAAGAAGTGATGAGGGATCCATAGAAGGAATTTTAGGGGATACTGATCCATTTGAGATTGAAGATCATAAAACTAGTTGACATTAATAACAAATGGTGTTAATTTTCAGAGTTGTATTATTATTTTTCTTAGTTATGCTCAGCATCCTGGATCAAGAGAAGAGATGAGAAAAAAAAAAATCAGACTGATCTAAACCTGAGGATTTTCCAGATGGCTGAGGCATAAGGAAATAGGTCAAGAGATTTGAGGATAATAGAAAAACAAATGTTTGAGGGGATAGACAGTAGGGGTTTAGGCTGGGTAAGGAAGTGACAAGGAGAGGGAGCTGATGGAGGAAAAGTAACAGGATCAAGGGATTAAGGGACCTAAGAACTTGAGGGACAAATCTAGTGACAATAATAGAGGAAAAGGCGAAGATAGAAAAAGAAAAGATAAGAAGGTAGGGTCAGAGATTAGAATGTTTAACATTAATATTTCAGAATTGACACAGTTCCAGATGATGACAAGCAGGTGATGACATGTTTTAGGAAGTGTGTTAATAAAGGTGAAGGTCCCTAAAGTTGAGGAGGTGAAAGCACAGAGACTGGAATGGCTGTACCATCCTTGTGTGTATTGAAGCTATTCAGCAAGGTGGAGAGGAATGGGGTGAGGAGAAAGATGATAAAGCCAGTGCCAATTTCTTCAAAGAATGAGGGGAAGTAACGGGTTAGTGAGGTGATGACACTGACAATTTGAGGTGGAGGCTGGAGTGAGCCTTAATGAACAAAGATGTTGTATGAAAGTGAAAGAGTAATGATCCGGAATAAAAACTGAAGAGCGAAAACAACGGACCCACCACTAACCTTGAGGCACGTGGGGAACAGGAAGTAGAGGGCAGTGGCCTTTTCTTCTATGATACATCTTAATCCCCTTCTCAGCACTTCTCAAGAGGACCGCCCTCCGTGGGTTTATTCAAATTTAATCACTATTTTGAACTGGGCTTATTGTGTTTATATTCATAGATTGTAAATCCTATTCTCTCTCTCTTTTTTCAAAACTAGCTGGATTTTCAAGGCATGAATATTTGGGGCCCTACACTATAGCTCTGCACATCAATCTTGCATGAACCTTAACAAAAAAAGTGCATGTGCCAGCAGAAGCTGAGGACCACACTGGGTTTTCCCATCCAGGGATGGTCACCCTGATGGGTAATCAATCAACAAGAAAGGTGTGCCTTTTGCAAAGAACCTCCAAGAGGTCACTTTCCTAGGTGTGATCAATCTCCCCCCATGCTGATCGTGTTACAGCGATTACCGCTCTGACTCTAACAGCTTCTTCTCCAGGGAGAAACAAAACTGTGTCTGTGAATGTTTAGTATGGTGTGTCTTGTCAGGTTAAATTACCTTGTAACATAACTCACTGTAAATTCACCTCATAAGTAAAAAGCAACTGGAGATTTTAAAACACCATCAAAAAGCATTCTATTTGGGGATGGAATTATGTTTTGCAATTACAAATGAACCGAGCCAGTGACCCTCGTCATCAGCAAGAGTCAGCATTTCTTTAGTTCAGCACGTAAGAAAAAAAATCTCCCATGCTTTATGGGCTGAAAAGTGTTTGCTGGGCCAAGAAAGTACTATTCATTCTTCTAACCTTTGAAGGAGATAGAAAGAAAACTAGCATTTAATGAGCATCTAATATATATTAGGCTAATATTTTATTATGTATTTTATTTTATTTTTTATCAATATTTACAAATAAGAAAATAAGTACCACCCTCTCTAGGAAGCCTTTTGAACACCTCCCAAATTGGGCTATGATGGTTAATTTTATGCGTCAATTTGACTGGGCCAAGGAGTGCTCAGATATTTGGTTAAACATTATTCTGGGGGTGTCTGTGAGGGTGTTTCTGGATGAGATTAACTTTGAGTTGGTACACTGACTAAAGCTGATGGCCCTTGCCAATGTGGGTGGGCCTGATTCAACCAGTTTAAGGCATGAATAGAACAAAAAGGCTGAGTTAGGGAAAATTCGCTCTCTGTGCCTTTCTTTGAGCTGGGGCATTGGTCTTCTTCTCCTGCCTTCAGACTCACGCTGGAACTTGCAGTGTTGGCTCCCCTCCTCTTCAGGCCCTCAGACTCGTGTTGGAACCATGCCAGCAGCTCTTCTGAGTCTCCAGCTTCCTGTCTATGGGTATTGGACTTCTCAGCCTCCATAATCAATCACGTGAGCCAATTCCTTATGGTAAATCTCATAATAGATAGGATAACGTATATCCTATTGGTCTGTTTCTCTGGAGAACCCTAACACACAAGCTTAGGACCAAGTGACTGTGCTCTTTATCTACCCTGTAACACAGTTGTCATCTCCTTTATCTTGCTGTGTACTGTCTATTTTCACTTCCAGACCGTAGCTGTTTGAGTGAGTCTTATTCATTTCAGTATTGTGAGTGCCTAGAGCAGTGTCTAGCACGTGAAAAGGTGCTCAATGAGTGGGATAAATTAAGTAATGAATGCTCGTATTACAGTCAACACTGTTATCATTTTTCTCAAGAAACTAAAATTCAGAGTCATCAGATAATTTACACAAAATCACATAGGTGGGAAGTGAAAGGGTTGAGATTTGAACCTGAGATTGTCTGACTCCAAAATCCTTGCAGATTTTTCTATACCACACTGCTTCCCTTTTCAAAACAAAATTTCTGAATACTTAAATTTACTTTGAGAATTAATTCCATTAGAATATCAGAGAGGCAGTGTATGAGATTAAAGAACTTTGGCTGTGGAGAAAGACTGCCTGAGTTTGAATCCTAGATCCTCTACTTACTGAGCAACTCTAAGCACCTAGCCTCTCTGTGCCTCAACTTCCTTATCCATAAAACAGGAATAAAAATAATATTACCTATGTATATCAGTAAGCCATTGCCACAATAATGCTGCCTAATAAATTATTCTTCAACTTAGTGGCTTAAAGAATAATTATTCTCACAGACCTGCAAATAGGCTAGGATCCAGCTGATCTATACTGGGCTTCACTTGGGGGTGAGAATGGTTCTCTGCTTCTGGTTACAGCAGCTGGGTCAGTTCTGTTTCTTACTACAGGGCCGTGGGTCCCCTGAGGCTGTTCTGCCTTCAGGCTCCTTCCTCCTTGCTGAGCATGTTTCTCTTGTGGCAATGGCAGAGGTGCAGGAGGGAGAGTGGAAATACATCAAGCCTCTTAAGGCCTCTGCTTGGGGCTGCCATGTTGGTCCACATGCAATTGAGCTAAGTAGGCCAACGGCCAAGTCAAGAGTTGGAGAAATGCTTCTCTCATACTGAGTCCATGGCAAGGATATGCTGAAGAACCCAATAGGGAGGAGTTAAGAACTGGGACAAAATTTCAGCCTACCGTTCTACCTCTGAGGGTTCTTGGGAAAATGTAATAAATTAATACATGCATCACACACAGAACAGAGCCTGACACATGTTAAGAGCTGAAGAAATGTTCTGCCTACATATTAAAAATGAGGTGGCCTCATGGAATGGCCCTGGCTCTGTCACTAACTGTAAGACTGTGATAAGTCACAGGGCTTCCCCATGTCTTCTTTTCTTTTACCTAGCACTTGAGTTTATAATAGCTGCCTCACTTTCTTCATTGTGTCACTAAAAGGGTTAAATAACATACGGTCGGTGATCACATTTCAAAAAAATAAAACATCCTAGGAATGTAAAGCATGATAATACATGGCTATGTCCAGATAACCATTGGGTTAAGGTCAATAAATCTCTCTAATTTTAAGTGATAGGAAGCCATAGTTCTTATTTTATAGATGAGGTAAATGCTTCAAGGAAATAAAGTACTTCTTTTCTGGCCATAAATCCAAATATTGGCTGAGAAGGGATAGAATTAATGTTTCCTATCTTCTAGATGTTAGCTGGGTCAGAACCTGAAGACTGACACTAAGGCTTATCATCCTTCAGCATGAGGTAGTTCACATTCAAATTCTAGAGGTTCAGGTAGTAAGGAAACCTCCAAGCAACTGCGTAGTCTCATCCACTCTTTCAGCTAACAATCCCTAGGAGCTGGGGATACAAAAGTGAAACACCCCAGGGTCTGTCCTCAGGGACATACAGCTGTGCAGTTACAGACTGTGAGAGCCACCATATATGTCTAAGAACCAACTAATTATTCCAGCTTCTTGAGATTCCAGATGCTCATGTGCCATATTCTATCCACTGCCTAGCCCCACTGATGAGACAGAAGAAGAGGGAAAAAGATAATTATCATGAAAATCATGTCCAGAGAGAATGGGGTGGGTTTAAGGTGGCAAGAGCAGTGGTTTGTGAGCAGGGAATAAAGGCAAGTTCTGAGATCGCATGTACACCCAACTCCCTAAACCCAGGGCCCAGGCTCTAGAGTTCTAGAAGCACTCTCTCCTTCTCTCATACTATTGTAAGACATGTGCAACTGATTGTTTCAGCACTTTCTAGGCAATCCTTTTTGAGTAAGCCTTGGAGCCATGGCAGAATCTGCAAGAATGATGGAGACCACTGAGATGGGGCTGACTCGGCTCCTGCAATGGCCTAGTAGACAAACAGGCACCAGGCAAAGTGCTACCATACATTGCAGTAAGTGCTATACAGTGTGAACATAGGGAGAGAGTCTCCTCGTCGGAGGCTTCACAGAGGACACAGTGTGTCTGCTGAGATTTAAAGATGAGTAGGAGCAGGCCAAGCAGACTAACAGATCTAAGGCATCTCAATCTGAAGTAACAGGTGCAAAGGCAGAGAACGTGAGAAAACAGAATCTGCTTGGGAAAAGATTGCCATAGTCTGTTCACGGGTAGTGTTAATGTACAATCTAGAAAGCAGTTGAAGCCTCCCTTACCTCTCTCCCTGGAGCCCAGGATCTGGAGCAGTTATCTTTGAACCTAAGAATAGAGAGTTAGGCCTACAAAAAATAATAATACAATGTGACACATGTGAAAATGGAAATATATACAAAAGGTGGAAGCATAGAGAATGGAAATACACAGCAAAGAGGTCTTGAAGTATGCCTCGGAAATCTGGAGCACCTTCAAGTATTGTGTCATCCTCCCCCAGAAGCACTGCTCCTTCCCTCACCCAGCGCTGTTGCTGACCTTGGCCCATCACACCACATTCCTCTTCACTAGTGGAAACTTTTCTCTCCGCGAGCCTGCATCTACCTTCCATTAGACTTTCCCTCTCGCTGTTATTCTACCCTCTTAACTATCCCTGGACACGATTTCCTATGGATAGGTTTCAAGGTCTTTCCCATGAGGCTCCTAAAACTTGGAAATCAGGGAATTTGGCTAGGAACTAGGAAGGAAATGACCTTAATACACCCACCATTTATTCTTCCAATAGTTATTTATTGATCCCATGCTGTGTGCCAGGCATCACGCTGGGGATCGGGGATACAGCAGTGAGCATAATGAACTTCTCAGCCTCTGTGGAGTACACATTCCAGCCTCTCAGAGCCTCAGCTCGATTCCTCCAATTCAACTGGGAGCTCAGACAAAAGAGCTGTAACAGAAATCCAGAGTTAGGAACGTGGGGCTTATTAGGAGGTTAGGGGGGATAGTGTACCTCCTGGAGAACCAGCATTTAAAACTTACTTTTGAATAACAGTGCCAATGAGGTGTAATCAGGTGGATCAGTATATTTGCATTATCTTTCTCTCATTTTCTCTGTGCCTACCTTTCCACTCTTGATTTGTTTTTCTCTAATCCCTGTTCAATGAAGGGAGAATTGGATTAAGATCTGTGATTTCGTCCACATTTTACTGTAAAATAGCATTGTTTGCTTTTGTAATCCTACTGTTTTATCTTGAACAGCAGAGTCTGCAGTCTACCTTTTGGTAGCTAATTCTTTATATCTGTTTAGTTCCTGAACTTATCGTGTCAGTCATTAAAAGAGCTTTAATTGATTGCTAGGAAATGTGGTTGTAATCCATTCCATTTCCCAAGCATACCGCACTTCCCAATTATACCCAAAGAATGGACCCATTTATGATTCCATTAAGTTTGGTCTTTATATATAAATGGAGTCACATCATATGCATATTTAAGTTGTACTTAATTAACTTCAGTCCCATGGAGAAAAAGAGAGAGAGAAGTTAAACAGTGCAGGTAATTCCACTCATCATTCCACTCAAGGAGCACATGCCCTAAATTAATTGTGAAAACAAGAGTTACGTTATTTCCTCAGTCTCAGGTCCCATGTGCCTCTCAAAGAATGAATATGATTCCAATGCTTAAAGATAGGTTTTTTTCATACAACATTGTCCCCAAATGCAAGCCAACCACTTCATCTGCTCAGCTGCAGAAACAGTGCTCTGTTCCAAAGCTTAACATAGACCTGGAAGTTGGATCTTTTGAGAAACTGCATGCCAGTGTCCAGAATGACGTCTTTCTAATGGATTTCCAAAGGTAATTTTGCTTTTTATAACATTTGCCTTATAATGTATCTTAACCTCAGTCTAAAATATTACTTACTTCGTTCTGCTGCCAAAGTGAGATTGATCCAAGATCTTTGAACCTTGTATCTCTGACCTAGTGTAGCAGATGCTGTCAATGTCCTCCCATATGCTCTCTGCATTCACCATTTCTGTATACACCTTCCAAACACCAACTACCAGGACCAGCAACTACCTGAGGGTTTTCTCTGGCTACCAAGGCCTGCTCTGCACATGCATGGGGCATGTCAGAAGCATAAGGAAGGCCAGCCCTGGTGGCCTAGTGGTTACGTTCAGCAGGTTCTGCTTTGCTGGCCCAGGTTCAGTTCCCAGGTGCAGACCTATACCACTCATCTGTTAGTGGCCATGCTCTGGTGGCTGCTCACGTACAAAAAGAGGAAGATTGTCAGTGAATGTTAACTCAAGGTGAATCTTCCTCAGCAAAGACAAAAAAAAAGAAAAGAAAAGAAGTGTAAGGAAATGAATGAACCCTAGAAGCAGCCCATAAGCAATGACCCATAAGAAATGGCAAGAGAGAACTAACCCTGATGTGCATATTTCACAGGGTCGCCCAGAGATCTCCAACTGGATTAAGGTAGAGTTGCTCAGAGTGGTAACTGGCTTAATAAAGCCATTCATTGGCTTTCTCTCATTCCCTGTCCCTCTTGCCCACTGTGCTACAAGTGTTTCCTGAAATCCCTCTCAAGAAGTTAACTGCCCTTGAATCCTTGTCTCAGGGTCGGCTTCTGGAGGAACCCGAACCATAACACCCGGAATCCTTTGCCCTAGGCATCAGAGTCTCCAAAATCATCAAAAGGAACACTGAGCAAAGTGTATCCAATCCCTGAAGACATGCCTCATGCCATCTCATGCATGCAGCTTGAGCTGGGCTCTGTTCCACTAAATGCAGCTGGAAGTATATTTCCTGTGTGTGGATCTAACCCCTAAACATCCCTAACCATCAACTCTTTGAGAACGAGATCCTTATTTTATGTAACCTTTGTAGCCTTTCCCAACCCCTATGCCTAGAAAAATACCAAACTTGTAGTAGTGGCACAAAATTTCATCAGAACCAAATGAAACAAATTCCAGTTTGATACCTAATGCCATCTACTCAGAAGAGAAAAGTCTGGAGCTTACTTGGCTATGTTTTCTGTGCTTAGGGAGACACTCGGATCTTTCAGCAAGAGCATGGCTATCTACTCTGTCTTCTGTATCCAAACATTTAAAAATTCACATTTCAAGTGTATTGATCCATGCATATTGAATTTGAATAACTGTTAATAGAATTCACTTGCATAAATTAAATTATTTTAGTCTATATACTTAGGACTTTCCTTGGGTTAGGAACCTTTAAATTTGGTGCATATACTCCCATAACCAAAATAGATAAATTAGTAAAATTCCATATTAAGTGAGGGAAATAACTTATGTTATATTCTGTTATATAATAATATTTTGGTATATTTCCTGGATAGGAAAAATCCAGGATTCCATAAAATTTCACTCTCAAAAAGATAGGTATGTTCAGAGCTACCTTCCTGGAATAAAGCTTGAGGCTGAAAGGTTGAGGCAGAAATACACAGGAAATACATTACATTTTTAGGACAAACAGAAATTTAATACTCTCCTATTATGTCATCATGTGTTGTCTGAGAGACTATGGATTTTTATTGTAAAAGAAATAGATTCGAGAAGTGTATTTCTCAACAATGCTTTTGGCCATGTTTCCTCTCAAGTATTCTGAGGTAAATTTTCCTGTGGAAGTTGAAGATTTTACGATGTTGTGGAGATGTTCACTTTAAAGGGTTATGGTGTTTGATGTGAAGTAGTATTAGTTGCCTCTTGTGGTTCTTAATCTCATTAACTGAACACCCAAGTCTAAAATCTGTGTATTATATTTTAGTAAGAGCCATCTTTTTTTGTTCCTGGTGAGTTGGGAGCTCTCTTCTTTACCCCTCCTCCGTACTGAAATGTTCTCTATGCCAACTGATGCGGAATGTTCTTGGCAGCCTCAGGACCCCAAATGACTGACTCTGGAATATATTGTATTTTTCCAGCAGTGACATTTGGGCCTCTAGCTTGTTCCCTGGCTGGGGTTTGAGAGCAAGCACACACAGAGCTGCCTCAGGCTTGAAACAGAGTCAGCCTGTTGAGTTTGTACTTCTAAATATTATTTATCACTGATGCTCTTTGGATGAATAGCAATTTTAATTTTCAATTTAAAAAATAAAATAAAATCATCTGCTCTGTGTATTTCAGGAAAATAATAAAAACAAAGTCTGGCCACATTGATTTTATGTAGACTCTAAATCTCTTTTTTTAGGGAATAATTATCTTATGCTCAGATTAATATAATGCAAAAAATAATCTGCAATATTTATACTCAGTGCAGACATGAACTGTCTCATTCAAATTACAGGAAATAATTTCTAAATCACTATAAATCGTCAGAGTTTACGCATAGACGACACTAAAAAGGCCTTTTTATTTTTTCTAATGTTTCACACATGCAGGATCTCATTTCATTGAGAACAACCCTCTGGTGCTTATTACTGTGCTGTCTTTGAGAGCTAGATCTCCTGACTTCTACTATAATGAGCCCTAAAGAGAGAGAGAGCGAGCAAGCAAGAGAGAGGGAGACACAAAGGATTTTAATGGAAAGATATCTTGTTGTTACAACCCATAAAGCTAAAGAAGCTCTAGAATGATAAATTATTTTAAGTTTCATTTTCAGAACAACATTTGAAGAATATGCCAACATCTCCTTAACACGCTATTCTTTCTTTCTGCTTATAATCCCACGCAGAAGTCTGCAGATATTATGAAAGCACATTCACGTTTCCTTACCACAGCTGCCCAGGCAGCTGTATAGAAATCCATCAGTTGTTGATGTTGGGAAGCACTGACAGGCAGTCTGCAGGGAAAATCAAGTAAAAAAGCTAACCCTGAATTAAAAGGTATGCAGATCACTCTCATTTCTATGATGAATAAAATTCAAATAAAACTACCTATAAAACACACACACATGCACACACGTTTCTCAGTTAATGCAAGCAAAAGCCTGCCAAAACCCTCCAAAATTTATTTGATACATTGGCAAAAATAAACAGACTGGCCCTAGAGATGATAAAACAGCAGCATGGCGCCAGGATGTTTGTTTCTCTGAATGGCAACGTTAACTGAACCCTAAATATTCATTCTCCTCATGGGATTATGGTCCATTAGAGCCAATCATTTTAATCAACTTCATAATCAATATCCATCAGTGAGATGGTATTTGGGACAGTGATCAGTCTAGCCATTTAAACCAAACTTTGTGGCCTCAGGTAAGAAAGATTAGATTTCTAGGATACTCATGGGAAAGAAACAAATATTCCTTCTCCAGTATCCCACCTCATTTCTTGGGTCTCCAACCCCAAAGAAAATTCCTTACTCAGATGGCAGAATGGAGGGTGCACAAATGGCAACTGGTTGATCAAACAAGTTAAAGTATGAGTAAACACAATGAGAGTAATGAAACAAGATGGATGAACATGCTAAAATAATTCATCTTGAAAACAGATAAATGAAGATCTTGGTAAAGAAAACCTGTGCTCTCAATGTTTAAAATTTGCTAATTAAATCTGAAAAAAATTAAATCTACGTAAGACGAGAGAATTTGGATGCAAATTTGACTTTTATTTCTAAAAACCATTATACAAACAAAGAGTAACAATTGCTATGTCCAATCTGACAAACTGCACCCTCATAACAGTCTCCCCATCCCCTACCCCGAGCCCCTTTCCTCCTCTGCATACAGAAACAGAGAGTGTTGAATATATACCAAAGGGATTATTTAGAATGTTTATTACTTAATCCAAATGAAAAGCTACGCGAGTATTAAAGCACATTTTCTTCCCACTGGTGTAACTGATTCCAGCACACAGCAATCCAGGGGAATGCACAATAATTTTTGTCACTGACCATGACACCAAAAAGTCTATGAATTGAGAAACTGGGTAATTGTGTTCCCTAGAATCTGTCCATATTCCTAGTGCTGCACTTCTTACCTGAAGAGGAATATCTCTCCAATGATTTGGATGAAGTATATGGTAGGGTTTTGTGTCCTGGTACACAGAACTGAAATACGATCTTCAATCTCACACACAGTGATTGCATATGGCAGATTAATGTCAAAAAGGCTTTGAACAAGCTAGGTTCATCATCAGAATTTTCCTCCAGCACTGAGTTATGACCTAATGTGTTTCCCTGCAGAGTCCCAGAGAGATGAGAAAAGATGGTTGGAAATATTATATAATACTCATAAAAGAGGTGTTTTTTTCTATCATTCAGAAAAAAGCAGGGAAAGATTTGCTAAACCATCATTTCCAGATAGCAGTCTACTGTGTGACCATTGAAACTCACCTAAATTATTTTGGAGCAGGTCATACTTTGCATGTCATTTTAACATATAACCAAAACCTCAAACCACTCACTCGCATTGGATGTAGTCATCACACACAGTGACCTAAGAGTTTTGTGAGGACAGTGTCAATGAGGTTACAGTTATGGTTTTGATTTCCGTGTGAACCATCTAACTTGGTTCTCTTATAGGATGAGACTATATCCCTTATAGTGACAAATTTTATGCTGTTGGTCTCAAGATCAAACAATGCGGGTGGCTCAGTGTAGGCTAAATCAGTGGTTCCTTCATTCAACTCTACCTCAAAATTGCTGTTATTTTTATTTTTGTTTTCTGTTTTTTAGGCCACCTAATCTTCTGAATCCTAATTTCTGAGGTGATTCTGAGACAGGCATTTATGAGCACTTGGTAAATATTGGACTAGCCTGATCCACAACGTAAGGGAAAAAAAACCCTCAAACATCAAAATATAATGGATCAGTGAAGCCATCTGAGTGTGCTGTCCTATCAACTAATGATGCTCTCTGTTCCTAGTTGGTGACACAGCTCCTGGAAGAGTTTTCAAGCAAGAAAAAGCTTACTGTCTAGAAATCATGAAGACCCTCCCTAACTGAGTGATGTGGTCCTTTATCAGCACGCCGAGCAGATCTCTACCATTAAAGTTGCTAAAACGTATTTTGATATTCTATTAATGTTTCTGATTCCTCAATTAACTTATTCCAAAGTCCTTGAGAGTAAGGACAATTTTTAATTTCTCATGGGTTCTACTATAGAATTTTGCACGTTATCAATAGATCTTGTTTGTTCTGAAATGAGCTAGAATACTGAAAGAAGACTCATGCTCACATACTAGCTCTTACATCTCCAGCAACAACTTTTTGGTCTTCAATTTCCTCATGAAGATGCTGTAATAAATTATTCCTCTGGCTTTCTCCAGCATTCATCTCTCTGCTACCATATATTTACATATAACGAATTGACAAAGGCTGGACAAATAAGACTTCACTCTTAAGGAAACAAGGACGTCTTGACTTCTTAATCAATTTCTGTTTGACACAAGACCTGATCTACTTATTTCAGCCAGAGAAATGAGCAATTTCCTAGGAAACTTGTGATCCACATGCCAAGAATCTAAAATACTTGTGTCAACTTTAGAATCTGGTGGAGGCATGAATTATACATATTATCTTCCACTTAATGTTGATCAACCATCCATTTGGCTTCATTGGGGTGCACAATACCAGAAATGGTTTTAATGTGCTCCAAAGGAGATGGAATCTTAATATTGAGGAGAGGAGAGAGTAACTCAAAAACACTTTGCCAAAAACTTTATGGTTGAAATTATATCCTAATGAGATTTTTTAAAACCCTTCAGTGTCCTCTTCTAATTTTAAGCAGATGCAACCTAAAATTACTCAAATATTTACATTTATGTCAATGACTTTAATCCATTTTGTCGCTTAATTGTATAAAGCTATCTTCTACAAAACAGTATACTGGCATTTTGAAATAAATTGATTTTTAAAAATGGACACGGATAAAAAAGCTACAGATGGGGTTTTTATATACAGTTGTTTGCTCGGTAGATGGAATATTGAATCCTTCGTCCATTAAATGTATCCTCACCACAGATTTGCTGCACCTGCTATTTTACATCTCAGTATATTTCATACTGAATATTTATGGTCCTTTCAAAATAATATGGAGACAGACTAAATGGTCAGAAACAGCCCAATGCTGACATCTACTGGATACACAAATGGATGCACTTGACTATCAAAAGAATCCCCATATTCTACTTTAAAGTGTAAAGTGAAGGTATAAGAAACACAGAGCGAAACTTACTTTGTTTTACTTAATAATCATATCTACTGGTTTTCCGTAAATTCATGTTTGTATTTAAACAAAGAATATCACTGAACAAAGAATATCCTTAAAAATGGCTGGCGTTGGAAAGTTAGCTACTATTGGACTCAGAGACCTAAGAGGATGGGGAAAGGAACTATGATATTCTGAATGGGGACAAGCTCAGGAATAATGCACTTTGGCCACTGATAACATTCTTCAGCCACTAAACCATCTCTTCAGTAAATAGTACTTTCCCTGTGTAAATAGGAAAGGTAGTTCCAACTCCCTCCTCTTCTGGTCTGGAGAAACTGTGTGAATCCTCTCTAACTGTTCTTTCCCACACCAGTGTGGTTTCTTTGGCAGATTTTTCTTGGCTTCCACGAGCCTATTATGAATTATATCTTTCTTTTGCCAAAGTATATTCAATTGCTAGATAAATTGTTACAATGGAAAATCAGACAAGCTTGGGTTCAATTTCTGGCTCAACCTCTTATATATGTATCTGAATGAATTAGGGAAGTTATTTAATTAAAATGTAAGTAAATTCCATTTTTACACTATTATTGAAAGAATTGATGGCAATGTATGTAAAACACACTGCATTGTCTAAAAAGTAGGTATGAACTAAACAGTAGTTATCATTATCATCAGCATCACCATCATCACCATTTTTAACTAAACCTATAGAACGCCCCAAACTCAGATTCCACTATTACGTGAGGTCCTCAAAGGCGGGGGCCATGGCTTGTTTATGTTTGTATCTACCGCACTCAATACAGCACCATTCAAAGAATGACTGTTAATCTGAGCTCTGTCTCTAAAATGGGTGGTATCAGGACTTCGCCCTGCATTCTATAGAGATTGCATGATGCTAAAACTATGGCTATACTCTTGGTTAAAAATATGACAAACAGAGAACAGTAATAAATGAGGAAAGAGGATGACCAGCTTTCTACTAACAATTTTCAGAGCCAATACCATGGTAACATGCTATATTTATCCTACCACAGGAGGGCTTGAACTCACGGTATTCTGATGTATCATTAGCCTGGTCATTGGTTGGGAAGAAAGAAGTTTCTACTGAACTGGAGCAGAGAACCTGGACCAGATACAGAACCGTCCCTTAGTTCACCTGGTACATTTACAGTTCTATGATCTTTGTTCCGCATGGGTTCCTATTCAAGGTTGTTCCTGCCACTAATCACAGACCTTCTCCCAGTTTAGCCCTGATATGTGTTCCAGCCAGTAACATTTATAGATTTCACACCTGAAAAAAATGTAAAACTGAGCCTTACTAATAAAATTGAGAACCACAGAACTAGGGCTATTTCCCAAAATCACGCAATTAAATCATGTGTATCAAGACCCAGGGATGTTCTGTGGGATTCAATGGAGGTGGGGTCTTCAAGGAGAGGCACTCTGTCACATGTCATATATTACATTCCTGCTGATTAATGGCATTGTAGGAGTTAATAATTCACATATTACAAACTCAGTTGCATGAAAAACATGGGTTCTTTATTTTCTATGACGTGATCTTATCTTGCTCTCAAGTCTCCCATTTTATTGGGCAGTGGGAAAATTTAAGCTTACCAAGTCAAGTCACTCAGTCATGTTTACTTTGATTGATTGGATACGCGTAATCTCTTTCGGTACTTGCAGCATCTTTCAAGGTTTCTCTCATCTCCCCTTCTCCAAGCCAACATAGACTCTGGATATAAATAATATCTTAAGCATCCTAATGGCAGAGGGAAGGAGAATCCCTAAATCAGAGAGTTGTTTTGCGTTCTTTCCTCTAGAACCTGGCTGGCTTCCTTAAAAATGTTCCTTGTGCCTTACGATTATTTGCATCCCTCTGGTATATGCTACTGAAATTCATGATTGGTGAAACTTGGCTATTTTCTTAGCATGTTGGTAATCTCTGTGCCCACTCTGATGACATGGCCCATGCTGACTTCCACTTCTACTACAAGTTATCTAAAAATCTCAGCTACATTCTCCACATGCCCCCCTCACCCCGCCCCAAGCAGGCCTTCTGGCTCTCTACACTTAGCTATCTCTGTATCATCTCCTATGATTATAAAAGGACATCCTGCATCTTTTCTAAACCACAGGGCAACCAAGGGAGACATCTGGTATACAGCCTTCTCTCTACATAAACATATCACACCATCATTCTCTTCAGCTCAGCACCCACAGGCATACCAATACTGATGTAGGTGATTCTGTTAGGTAGTATCTCCCCAGAAACCCAAAGAAGAAGTGGGGCAAAAGTGCTTATTATTTCAACTTCCTCCACAAAGTCTACATTTTGTGTTTATATGCTTTGCTCCTACCTTTCATGGATGCCCTGGGTAGGTCAAGTGGGGCACCTGGGTAGAAATGGTTAAATCTGATCTGTTCTTTCTTATTTTCCATTTATCTCTCTCCTTCTCTGAAAACTGAAAGGTCTTTAATTTTTCTCCTATTCCTGTCTGGCAGACTCCCTCTACATCATAGTGTCCTTTTCTATTCTCTTTCCCAAGGGTCTTAAAACTGCAAATCTATAGCCAAAGAAGCCATTGCATTGAGGAGGAAGAACACAAAGGGAAGTGTTTACAAATAATGTGCCCAATACCAGAGGAAAATCTTTTCTCTCAGAGGCGATTGAGACGAAAATTTTGATTTTAGTCATTACATGAAACTTTTGTATACATAGTTCTAGAAAGAGTGGTATAACTTAAACTTAAATAGGACATAAGGATTCAGACTCAATTCCTTGAAAGTCCCACCCAGCTTGTACCTCTATTCAGAAAGAAAGGGCTAAGGAATGAATCCAGTAATTCTCCAGGAAACGGATCTCTTAATAAGATTCCTTCTTTGAATCAAGACTGATCCCTTCTTTGAGTCAAGAGCTTAAATTGGCCACACCCATATTCAGACTTCACTTTCCCAATACTCTTATTTGAAGGTGTCAGAGGCCCTAGAGTTCAAAGTTCTGTACCTTCTCAAATCCCACCTCTCAGGAAGAGTAAGGTTGTTAACATTTGACTACCCAGTCAGAATTGGATTGAAAATTCAGTGGGGGTGATCTATAAGTGAAGGGCAGACGAAGTGAATGACAGTAAGTAAGGAAGGCAGGAGCTTACATTCCTGTGAATACAACCACAGTGGATGAGCCAAAGGAAAAAGGAGAGGCCTTCTTCAGAACTGTCAGCCTTTTCTGATTTGCTCCTCATTCTCATGGTCAGAACATGTCCATTGCTTGGGGACAGCATAGTCAACACTGAGCCAAGAGAATAAGGCTGACTTCCGCATGTCACAGTCAAAGGATGGGTCTGATTAATGTAACATTAACCTATTATTTAGCACTAGAGACTCTCAGATAGAGAATACAATCAAGCCATGAAAGTATTGCCCAGTGTGAATGCACATCATGCACTACATGTTAGCATTCGCTCCAACCCCTTTCAAGAGATTTGAGAAATCCTTTTTAGCTGACAAAGAGAAAATGTCTTCACCAGCTTTTCTTTCTGCTGAGGAAGATTAGCCCTGAGCTAACATGTTGCCAATCTTCTTCCTATTTTTTCTCTTGAGGAAGATTAGCTCTGAGCTAAGATCTGTGCCAGTCTTTTTCTACTTTGTATGTGGGTCACCACCACAGCATGGCTGATGAATGGTGTAGGTCCACACCCAGGATCCAAACTCCCAAACCTGGGCCGCTGAAGCAGAGCACGCTGAACTTAACCACTATGCCACAGAGCCCCTTTACCAGCTTTTAAATAGGCAACTATGGGCTAAAATATAAAGCAGGAAACTTTTTCCTAGAATATCATCTACATCCAACTATTATTCTGCCATTAGAGTTTTATTCTTTTGAGACTGAAAAGTTTTTCCAGAAATTTAAATATTATTGTTAAAAGAGCACCAGAAGAGAGTGATGTCAGCAAGATGGTGGTATAGGAGTTTCCAGTGCTTGTCCCCTTACAGAAACAATTTGCACAACTATCCATGACTGAAAATACCTTCAAAAGAGCTAAGGATTCCAGGTGAGGGATTACAGCAGGTGGGTGGAACACAGAAATAATAAAAGATGTGGTGAAGGAGGTACAAAAGACAGTTTTACATTACCCTCGTCACCCCTCCCCCATTTCCAGGCAGCCCAGTGCTGAGACACCCTCCCTGTGGGGAAAGGAGACTGAAGTGAGCACCCCACTTCACTGTGGACCCCAGTACGGGGCTCACCCCAGCACCAGGCTGGCCCCCTCAAGCCCAGTCACCAGTGCTACCCCAGTGGTCCCCAGCACCTGATCAGCCCCCACACACCCAGGATCAGGGCCCAAAGACACAAACCTATGTCTCAGGCCCACCACTACAGACTCAGGTACCAGGCTCATCCTGTGGACCCAAGTGCCAGATCTGACCCAGTAGACCCAGGCATCAGGCCTGCCCACTTGCTAACACAGGTATGAGGTCTGCCCACCCAAAGACTCCAGCAGCGAGCCCACCTAGAGACACCACAAAATGACTCATCCAGAATCTCTCTGAATGGGCTGACTGGTGAAGGGCTTTCCTTGCCAAAGCCAGTTGGTAAAGACTATAAGAGGTGCCTATTCCTTCAAATGCAGACACCAACACAAGGCCACAAGTATCATGAACAATCAAGGAAACATGAACCACCAAAGAAAACCAATAAAGCTCCAATAACTGACCATAAAGAAATGGAGATCTATGAACCATCTGACAAAGAATTCAGAATGATCCTCTTAAAGAAATTCAGTAAACTACATGAAAACACACGTAGACAACTAAACAAAATTAGGAAATTAATGCATGAACAAAATGAAAAGTTTAACAAAGAAATAGAAATCATTAAAAAAACAAACAAAATTTCTAAAGTTGAAGAATACAATGACTGAACTGAAGAATTCAATAGAAAGCTTCCAAAGACTTGACCAAGAAGTAGAAAGGTTCAATGGACTTGAATACAGGTCATTTGAAATTATCCAGTCAGGGGAGAAGAAAGAAAAAAGAATGAAAAAAGTGAAGAAAGCCTATGTGAATTATGGGATACCATTAAGAGAAACAATCTATGCATCAGTGGGCTCCCAGAGGAGAAGAGAGGGATAAAGGGGCAAAAAGCTTATTTAAAGAAATAATGGTTGAGAACTTCCCAAATAAGGAAGATTAAACAATCAAGTTCATGAAGCTCATAGTGTCAAAAAGTTTCAACCCAAAAAGATCTTCTTCAACACATTCTAATAAAACTGTCTAAAATCAAAGACAAAAAGAGAAGTTTAAAAGTAGCAAGAAAAAAATATTCCTCACATACGTGGGAACCCCAATAAAGCTATCAGCAGACTTCTCAGCAGAAACCTTGCAGGCTAGGAAAGAGTGAGATAATATATTCAAAGTGGTGAAAGGAAAAAACTGTCAACCAAGAATGCTTTGCCTAGCAAAGTTGTCCTTCAGAAATGAAGGAGAGATAAAGACTTTCCCAGGTAAACAAAAGCTGTGTGAGTTAATCACCACTAGATAGACCTGCCTTACTAGAAATGCTAAAGGAAGATGTTCAAGTTGAAATGAAAAGGCATTAACAACATGAAAATATATGAAAGTATAAAGCTAAGAATAAGGGTAAGAATATAGTGAAATTCAGTATACTCTAATACTGTAATTGTGGTATGAAAATCACTTTTACCTCTAGCATAAAAGTCAAGAGGCAAAAGTATTAAAAATAACTATAGTTACAAAAGTGTATTAATGGATGCATCATATATAAAAGATGTAAATTGTGACATCAATAACATAAAAGTGAGGGGGGAGGCTAATATATAGAGTTTAGGTATGTCATAAAAGTTAAGTTGTTAATCAGTTTAAAATAGACCATTATACCTCTAAGAAGTTTTACATTATCCTCATAGTAACCAAAAATTAATAATCTGTAGTAGATACACAAAAAATAAAGAGAAAGAGATCAGAGTGAGATAATATATTCAATATACCACTACAAAAAAATCATCAAATCACAAAAGAATACAGAAAGACAGGAAGAAAGGAACAATGAAACTACAAAACAGTCAGTAAACAATTAAGAAAATGGAAATGTAAATCTTGACCTATCAGTAAAATTATTTTAAATATGAATGGATTAAATTCTCCAATCAAAAGACATAGAATGGCTGAATAGATAAAAAAGCAAGATCCAAGAATATGCTGCCTAAAGAGACTCACTTTAGCTTTAAGGACACACATAGACTAGAAGTGAAGATATGGAAAAAGATATTCCATGCAAATAGTAACCAAAAGAGCAGGAGCGCTGTCCCATATCAGACAAAATAGACTTTAAGTCAAAAACTGTCAAAAGAGACAAAGAAGGTCACTATATAAGGGTAAAGGGTCAATTCAAGAAGAGGAAATAACAATTCTAAATATTTATGCACCCAACATCAGAGCACCTAAATATATAAAACAACCATAAACAGAACTGAAAAGTGAAATTGATGACAATACAATAATAGTAGAATATTTCAATACCCTACTTTTAGCAATGGATAGATGATCCAGATGGAAAATCAGTAAGGAAAGAGCAGATTTGAACAACCCCATAGACCAAATGGACATAACATATACAGAACATTCCATCCAACAGCAACAGAGTACCATTCTTTTCAAGTGCACATGGAACATTCTCCAGGATCACATCTTAGGCCACAAAACAAGTCTCATGAAATTCAGGAAGATATAAATTATGTAAAATATCTATTTTGAAAACAATGGTATAAAACCAGAAATCAATAACTGGAGAAAAATTGAAAAATTCACAAATATGTGGAAATTAAATAACACACTCCTGAACAACCAATGGACCAAAGAAGAAATCAAAAAAGAAATAAAAAAAATCTTAAGACAAATAAAAATGGAAACACAATATACCAAAACTTATGGGATGCAGAAAAAGCCATTCTAAAACGAACGTTTATAGAAATAAATGCCTACATTAAGAAAAAAGAAAGATCACAAATAAACAATCTAACTTCACGCTTCAAGGAACCAGAAAAATAACAAACTGAATAAACCTAAACTTAGCAGAAGGAAGGAAAGAATAAAGATCAGAGCAGAAAGAAATGAAATAGAGACTAGAAAAACAATAGAAAAGATCAATAAAGCTATTAGTTGATTTTTTGAAAAGATAAACTAAATTGAAAAACTAAGCTAAACTAAGAAAAAAAGAGAGAAGACTCAAATAAATAAAATTTAATGGAAGAGGAAACATTACAACTGATATCACAGAAGTACCAAGGATCATAAGGAAATACTATGAACAATTATATGACAAAACATTGTAGGACCTAGAAGAAAAGGATAAATTTCTAGAAACATACTACTTACCAAGACTGAATCATGATGATACAGAAAATCTGAACAGACCAATTACTAGTAAGGAGATTGAATCAGTAATCAAAAACTTTCCAACAAAGACAACGCAGGCCCTGATGGCTTCACTGATGAGTTCTACCACACATTTAAAAAAGAATTAATACCAATCCTTCTCAAACTCTTCCAAAAACTTGAAGAAGAAAGAAAACATTTAAGCACAGTTTATGAGGCCAGTGTTACCCTGACACCAAAACCAAAGAAACTGCAAGATAATTACACACCAATATCCTTGATGAACATAGGTGCAAAATTCCTCAACAAGATACTAGCAAACAGAATTCAACAGCACATTAAAAGGATCATACACCATGATCAAGTGAGATTTACCCCTGGGATGCAAGAATGGTTCAACATATGCAAATCAATAAATATACTACAACACATTAACAGACTGAATGATAAAAATCATGTGATCATCTCAACAGATGTAGAAAAAGCATTTGACAAAATCCACCACCATTTTACGATAAAAGCTCTGAGCAAATTAGATGCAGAATAACTGTATCACAATATGATAAACTCCATATATGAGAAGCCCACAGCTAACATCACATCCAATGCTGAAAACTTTTCTTCTAAAATCCAGAATAAGACAAGGATACCCACTCCCATGACTTCTTTTCAATATACTACTGGAAGTCCTAGCCAGAGCAATTAGGCAAGAAAACAAAATAAAAGGCATCCAAATCAGAAAGTAACAAGTAAAATTGTCTCTGTTTGCAGATGATATGATCTCATATAGAGAAAACCCTGAAGACCCCACCAAAGAAAATCTCTTAGAACTAATAAATGAATTCAGTAAAGTTTCAAGACACAAAATTAAGATACAAAATCAGTTCCATTTCCACACATTAACAAAGCAATCTTGAGCAAAAAGAACAAAATTGGAGGCATCACATTACCTGATTTCAAAATATACCACAGAGTTATAGTAATCAAAACAGCATGGTAACGGCACAAAAACAGGCATATGGACCAACAAAACAGAATAGAGTGCCCAGAAATAAGTTCAGGCATTTACAGTCAATTGATTTTTGACAAAGTTGCCAGGAACACACAATAAGGAAATGACAGTCTCTTCAATAAATTGGTTGGAAACACTGGTTTTCCACATGCAGAAGAATGAAATTGGACCCTTACCTCACTGCGTACACAAAAACCAACTCAAGTGAATTAAAAACTTAATGATTCTTTTTAATCAGCCTATAAATAACCAATGTTGTAGCTGGACCAGCCCTTGTGGTTCTTATTATGATTGTAAGACATCCTTCAGCAGTAACCATCAGGAAATTTTGAAAAAATTAATGTTTATTACTTAAAGGACCTGGAAATTACACAGCACACTGGGGGCTACACAGTGAAATCACGGTTAGAGAGGGAGAAAGTGCATGGGCCTGGCCTTCTGCTTCTATTGGGGTCAAGGGTGAGGGTCCAGCATTCTGTGGACCAGAAAGAGAAAGACAAATACTGTATGATCTCATTTATATGTAGAATCTAAAAGGAAAGGTCAAACTCATAAAAGCAAAGAGTAGAACAGTGCTTCCCAGGAGCCAGGGCAGGTGTGGGGTGGAATGGAGAGATGTTGTTCAAAGGATACCAAGTTATAGCTGTATAGGATGAATAAAACTAGAGATCTAATATCCAGGCATGATGACTATACTTAATAATGCTGTATGAATGCTGGAAATATGCTAAGAGAGTAGATTTCAGAAGTACTCATCACACCAAAAAAAAAAAAGGTAACTATGTGAGAGACGATATGTTAATGAGCTTGACTGCAATCATCTTTTCACTGTGTGTATATCAAACGATCATATTGTACAGCTTAAATATAATATGTTTTTATCAAAATATATATATTTTATCAAAATTTTTATATATATTTTTTATCAAAATATATATTCTTTTATATATAATTTTTATCAAAAGATACATAAATTTTGAAAAATATTTTTTAAAAAGAGTATGAGGTGCAATGGATAAAGGAAGTATGACATATTCATTCAAGGGAACACTATAGAACAATAAAAATAACCAAGTTAAAATGACACGAAATAATATGGAAGAAACTCACAAACAAAATATTGAACAAGAGAAGCTAGACCCCAAATAACATATAATCTGTGATTCAATTTAGAGAAAAACAAAAGCAGACAAGGTTTTTGTATTAGGAGTTAGTGGTTATTTTTGGTGGAGAGAGGGATAGTCAATAGAAAGGAGCCAAGGCAGACTTCTGAGGTACTGATAATTAGTGTTTTGTGTTTGAGGTGGGTCTCATTACGTAATGTATTCAGTTTGTGAAAATGTATCAAGCTGTGCATTTATGTGCACTTTTTTGTATATATTACATTTCAGTAAAAAGTTTAAAATACTTCTGCTACTCCTAGAAGGGTCTCTTTAAGCAAGTTGTATTCTTTTCTGTTTTTTAATTTCCTCAGTGCAAAAATAGGTATAATACTATCTACACTCAAAATTTCTTGTGAGAATAAAATTAAATTTTACAAATTGCCAGAGACATAGTGAGCCTTTAACAGAACTCTTCCTCTCACTGTCTGCTTTTGAAAGGTAAATATCCCTAAGAATGGTAATTCTTAAAGCTATTATCAGTGACCTAGGACATTAGTTAACATCTTACTCCAAATAAATTGACAGACAGACAGCAGTTCATTCAACACACTTATTAAGCACTGGTGAAAAACAAAAGCTATGAACAGATATGGCTGAATTACAGCCCCTACCTTCAAGACATGTTCAGCATACTCATCAGCTTAAGTCTCCTGCAGGGGGGAGGGACATGCAAATAAGGAAACAGGGCAGCAGAAGAGAGGAAAGAAGTGTCATTTGGAAAGCTTTCAGTTGCAAACTCAAAATAATAATAAATTATGTAATAAATCCCAAAGTGCTCCTGGGATAATTCAGCAGTTTAATGACATCTTTGAGGACCCACTGGTCTTTTATATCTTTTAGTGTGTGATTCTCAGTGTGTCTGCTTTGTCTTCAAGCCAGTTCCCCTAATGGTAACAAGAGAGTTGCTATGGTTCCAGGCATTGCATCCAGCTGTGGTGATGTCCAAAGGCTCTTCCAATAAGGAAGAAGGAGGAAATGTGACTATTGGGTAGGAACCAATAGTCTCAGCTACAGAGTTCCATACGCTGAGGGCAAGGAGGAGAGCCATAATTCTGATTTAGCCTTTTTGGTAGCTGGAATTATTAGCAGTATTGTTCATGTGGGGTTCCTCTAGTTGTAGGTCATAGCAAACAGGGTATAAATTATCATGAGTAAAATCCTCTTAACTTCCACTTGTTGCTGCCACCATTACCTATTGCTGTAGGATAGGTGGGAGGGGGCCTAACTCAAGCTTTACCTACTTGTCAGTTTTGCTTTTGTAGCCCTGGTCTATGAAAGTAGATATGATGGAGTGTTGGTCACTTCTCTCAACCTGAGTCCATACACATTGTAAGAAATAGCAAGGAACCGTCTCTGAATACAATCAATCACAATGACGAAATTTCAGCCAAATACAAGTCTGCTGAATGTGTCTGTACTTCCTCAGAGTAAAGATAAGCAATGGCCTTTCCTTATTGACATTAGGCCTACAAAGTAATTTACAAAAATTGCTCAATCAAGTTAAGAACTAAAAGGCAGAAACAGCATAAACAGGATACCAAGTAGATCTCAAATACTCATGCCAGTCAGTAATTTCAACTTCCTGCCTCCTTCATCTCGTCCCAGCTGCCAACAATATCTCCAACAGACGTATGTGTACACGCCCAGTTAAACTGAATACCACAAAAGGATTCCTTTTTCTTACTAGTATTTTTTTTCTTGTGATCCCTGTCCCCCCTCACTTAAACTTAGGAAAAAGACCTAGAATCACCTGGTCTGAATTTCTGGATTCCCTCGCTTCCACAACTATGTTAACCATAAGAATGTGAATTTCTTTTACTTTCTTTTACCCAATCCACCTTCAGAGGGAGAAGAGAATGGGTGAGAAGCCAAAATTCAGTCAAGAAAATAAAAAATTAATACATAATAGTGTATAAATTCTGTACTTAGTTGAAAATCTTACTCAAAATCAAGAGAATGTTTTTAATGAATCACACAGGCAAATGATATAGGTTTCTTTTCCTCTTTTGGAGAGGGTGAGAATGGGGCAGAGAAAATGGCAAATGAGGAAAAGAAGGCACTATATCCTATATGTATGAGGAGTGGGATACCTGATCTAAAGCCATGTTTCGATGTTGGTCACTCTGACCTATGCATCAGTGTTTCCACCTATTTTAAGCAGCCCATCTGCTAACTTATTCAATATTCTCTACCAAACTCTAATGTGGCTGCAACAAATGTGGGTAGGACAGTTTTTCATTGTACATATTCGGCTATTGTACAGGAGGAATATTCTAGACAGAACAGTCATTGCCTGCCAAATCCATATCTCCTTCTAAATAAAAAGCAATTCCACAATTAAATCGTACTACTCAGACATCCATGTTTTGAACTACAGAAGCTCCTCCCAGCTATGAATGATTGACCTATTGGTGGACACATGATCCAAAGATAGCCAGGTTGTCATCTGACCAGGGAGGTTTATGGCCTAACCGGAAAAGAGGGATAAATATGCCAAATTCTTTTTTCAGTAACCTGTACAGAGCAGTAAAGAGAATTTGCGAGTTGAAATAGAAAAGAGCTAGTCACGTTAATGTAAAAGCACTGAAGTCAAACTACATGAGCTGTTCCCGCTGAGGTCCTTAAAACCACTCAAACAGGGAATCCCCCCCCACTCCATTCTCTATGTGGCACGACCCTCTCACCAGGTTCATTCATTCATGCAAAATGCATATTTTGATAACTGCTATGTACCAGGCATAATGGTTAGCAAGCTCCAAAAATATAATGCAGACCACGACAAACACGATCACTGCCCTTACAGTTTGTAGTATGGTGGTAAAAACACCCACCAAACAGGGAGAGGCACAGGACCTGTGAGAGTGTTAACAGAGACATCTAACCTGGTTTTGCTCAGCGTGGGGGATCATCTATCTCCATGTTTCAAAATTCTCCTCATCTTTCAAGCCTTCACTGATAACTCCAGCTGGAAAAAATCACACTCCCTTCCGAAGCCATTGGTTGCACTTCTATCATAGCACTTGCTTCATTCCATCCTAGTTTTTAGCGTATTGTTCCCAGGTCTCATCCTTTACTCATCGCTAAGCTCTTGAGGAAACTAACAGTGTCTCCTTCATCTCTGCATTCCTTCAGTACCCAAAACAGTTCTTTATATGTAGCAGGTTCTCAGAAATCGAGTTCAGAAACCTCTCCAATGCAATGGTCTCAAAAGAGGTCGTGGAAAGAGGAAAATTTTCCTAATGAGGACAATTTTTTCTCATTTTTATAGTTTATCTTTCTGAGGGAGTCATTTCCAAATCCAAAGGCATTCAAGTTAAATGCAAATGGTTTGCCTTGAGTCCTAAGAGATAAACGGTGATGCTTTGTTTAAATAACTGCTAATTAAAACAGTAAGAGAAGGGTTACATTTCTAAAAATGGGAAGTTCTGAAGGAAAAGCTGATCCACAAAAGAAGTCCCTCTGGAAGAGAAATGTATTGATTAGGATTATTGTGGTTGCAGGTAACAAAAACCAACTAAAACTGATTTGGAAATTTATTATAAGCCAACTTGGGAATTTTGTTGGGGCTCAAGGAAAACTGGAACCAGAAACTCATATGCCATCAGGGCTCACTCTTGGGCTCCTCTCATTTTTCTATCTTGTGCAGTTTCCTTTGCTCCTCAGACCTCATTATAACTCAGCTACATCTGCAAAGACCTTATTTCCAAATAAGGTCACATTTCCAAGGTTACCAGGGGTTAGGATTTGAACATATGTTTTGGGACACAATTCAACACACTACACGTGCTCGTGAAGATGCTGGCTCACATCTCTTAGTCCCAAGTCCAAATTCTATCAGAAGAAACTCACAGATTATGATGTAGATGCTCGCTGCTTGCTCAACCACATTTTAAGGGGATATGGTCACACTTCACTGACATAGTTAGACTATAGTCGAAACTGATTTTGGAAACTACTCAGGGAGTGATGTTTTAGGCATGTTAGATTTGAGATACCTATCTGATATTCAGGTAAAGATGTTGCATAGGCAGTTAGGCACAGCTGATCCGGGTTAGAGAGAGGGGGCAGGTGAGAGATATTACTCTGAGAGTCACCAGTTTAGAGGCTATTTCAAACCACAAGACCAGACGAGATCACAGTGATTGAACATAAGAGGACCAAGAAGTGAGCCCTGGAGCACTAACAGCCCTATGAACTGATTATTATCTCCATTTTACTGAGGATGGAACAGAGGCTCAGACATGGTAAATAACCTAACAAGGTTAGACAGTTAGTAAGCTGCAGAGCCAACTAGCAAACAAGGACTGACTGCCCAAAGCCATCATACCACACGGCACATGGTGGCAAAACAGATCTGAGATCCGGCAATGAAAGTGGCAACCCCAGCAATACATTCCCAAATGAATCTCTAGGTCACTGCACCCACAAGCCTTCCCACACACCACGTGCTTCCTGGGGAGTTTGTAAAAATAAGAGTTTGAGGCTCCTACTCCCTAAGCCTCTGATTTGATAGATCTAGAGAGGAGTCCATGGAAGAATTTTTTAAGATTACCTAGAATGATTTCATAGTCGGGTTTGGGACAACTCATCTGAAAGACATCAGACAAAAAAGTGTGAACCAGAGGGAAAAATGAAATCTGCACACTTCCTGAAGCCTTCCTGAGATCGTAGAGACAACAGCAACTCTCGGCTGAGCAAGAGGACAGAGCCAATGGGAAGGTAGGGCTGGCTCTAGACACCACACCTGTCCAAGAAGAGAAGGGGTGTAGTTTCTCAAGAAACACTTAACTTATGGCTCATTCACGCAGAAGAACATCCTTCTGATAAGGCTACCTAAAATCGAGTTACCTTTTTCATTTCACAGGTGGCCTCTTCTGAGCCTATTGCCAGTAGTTCCCAGCCTGGGATGCACCTAGGAATGATCTGAGTTCTTTTACAAAATATAGATTCCTAAGCCCACCCAGACCTAATGATTCAGAATCTCAGAGATCCAGGAGTCTGTCTTTTTACAAGCTTCCTAGAGGATTCTTAGGCACCCAGTCCAACAACAGTTTGTGAACCCGTATATTAGAACCATTGTTGCAGAGAATGATAGTTCCTAGGCCTTTTTCACATGTACCTGTGTTAAGCTAAGAATCTCTCATTAAATAGTGTGTGCATGCTTTAAGTCTTTTTGGACATAAATGCAGACTCAACATTACATTGTTCGAGATGTTAGCCACTAGCTTTGTGTGGCCACTAAACACTTGAAATGTGGCTAGTCCAAATTGATATGTGCCAAAGGTGTAAAATACACTGAATTTCAAAGACAGTAAAAAACAAAAAAATGTAAACTATCTCGTTAATAACTTTATATCTATTACATATTAAAATAATATTTTGGATATATTCAGTTAAATAAAATATTATTAAAGTGAATTTCACCTGTTTCTTTTTTCTATTTTCAATTCACTTCCCAGAATGCTAAAATTATATATTTTAATTATTACTTGCATTATTGATATTAAATAGCACTGACTAGTATGTATCTATTGATTTTCTCATTGTTTGTTAATCACACTATGTTCTGACCTCCCACTGTCCGTTGCTCATAACTCTATAAGAGACTTGCCCTAAGATGCTCCAGTTATCTCTTTACGTGTCAGCCTCCACCACCAGACTGTGAATGGCTTGAGGATTCGGCCCCAGCCTTTTTCACCTGTCTCCTCTGCACCTAGCACCGTGTATGGCACCTGACAGATGTTGGTGAACAGCTAATTTCTTCGCCTTCCCTGCCCAGGGCCACGCAGATTGTTAATTGCAGAGCACAGACTCTCACCCAGGTCACGTGACTTCTGCTCTAATGTGCTATCCATGACATCCCACTGCCTTACACCCTTTCTCTAAAGATTAGCACAAGAAGCAAATTGAAGTAAAACTCAAATCAGTCCAATTTAGTACTCATTAGCAGTTTTTATGAAGACTGGTTATAGAAGAGATTGAAACTCGAAGCTAATGTGACATTTTGAATCATCTCAAGTTGTCACATTTCCATGCTGCGCTTCACTCTCATTAGGAACAGTAATCAGGAGCTGGGCCTGTTATTATACTGTGTCCCTCCCTCTTATTAAGGCTTAGCGCTCAGGTATCTAATACTCATGTTGATTTTCTCACTGGCACAAAAAGTTGTCTATTCCTTTTTTCCCTGATTAATGTTTTGGGGAGTTTCTCCTTTTTCAGACTACTTCCTCAACATGCTCGTTAGATCCACATATGAATTTTCTCCAAAAGCATTTGCTCATAACTTGATGGATGTATTCAGGGTCTTTGTACAGGAGACATCCAGTGATGCCTTTAGTTTCCTCTGCTAACACCACGGAATCCCTGGGTTATGCAGGACCCTGGGAAACAACTTTTCATATACAATATAAACAATTTGACTTTAAAATGTGTTAAAAAATTCACAAGCCCATGATAAGTATAGTCAGTTACGTGAATAAAGATTCAGAATAGTGGGTAGAGAAGAAATACTTGTATATTTTATTGAAAAATGAGTGCATGGAAAGACTCTTTATAGCGTCCAGCTAACATCTCTTTCTGTTCAGGCCCATCTCTTGGTGTTCTTTATTATCAAATGCTCTATTCTTGGCTAGTTTCATACCTCTTGCTAAGAGAAAAATGTAGCAATGCTGCTGTTACTCACGTGCCATGGCTCTTTGAAAACTGTTGTATTGAAACAAGATAGATGTTCCTGCCTGTGTAGCTCCCTAATGCCATTAACTTAATGCCGGTTACCTCATTATTTATATAATAATATAATTGTTCATTGTGCCACCCGTGACTATTGGCTTCCAAGGACTGTTTCAAAGGTCTTTGCTGTGTTTCATTGATGATGACCCCAAATGCAGGTCTTCTCTAAAATATTAAGGAAAATGTGAATGACAATTCATTTCCCAATTGTTAAATTTGCCATTTAGAATTTTATAACACAAAACATAGGAAAATACTTCTTCCAACCATATCTTCTCTTGAACACCATCTCAGTCCATTCAGGCTGCTATAGCAGAGTACTATGGTCAGTTTATAAACAATGGAAATTTATTTCCCACATTTCTGGAGGCTGGGAAGTTCAAGACCAGGGTGCCAGTAGGTTTGGCATCTGGTGAGAACCCACTTCCTGGTTCATAGACAATCTTCTTCTCACGCTTTCCTCTCGTGGTGGAAGGGGCTAGAGAGTTCTCTGGTGTCTCTCTTATAAGGGTGCTAATCCGGTTCATGAGGGCTCTACCCTCATGACCTAATCACTTCCCAAAGGTCCCACCTCCAAATACTACCACTTTGGGGAGTTAGGACTTCAACATATGAATTTGAGGGGGTGGACACAAACATTTAGCCTATAGCAAACTCTTTCAGTCATTTTCATTTCATTCCTAAAATGTGATCTCTCTCAATTTTGACCATGTCTACCTTCACATACCACCACCGCTAGAAGAATACGTGAAGGACCCATGGGCATAGTGAACAAAACAGTTTCATTCGTTGAAGGAATTGCCATCCTTCTGCAGGCACAACTTAAGATCATCCAGGGAGAGCATGGCGTTACTACATCCATCAGAAACAGGAGAAGACATTGACTAGAAGGGCCCATTGGTGTTATAGAACAACAGTCTCAAAAGCCCTCAGAGGAGACAGGTGAGGCCATCCCAGGAAGACTTCCTGCTGTCTGGTACAGAGCCCGCAGAGGGGTTGGGATGGCACCATGGTTGTCAGTGGTGAGGTATGTACAGAATTAAAGATACCTGCTGCCACCACCACAGCCCTCTAGAGATGGCACAGCAATTGGAACACAGTTTGGCAAGAGCTGACATATGAACCACATACATAGCACAAAGCTGAGGGTTGGAGTTGGACTGTCTATAGCCAGTACCCCCAAATCATCCTCTGTCCCATATAAGTGAGAATCATCCAAAATCTTATGTGATTGTGTGAAAGAAATACCTTGTTAGCCAGCAGAAACAATCTTCTCACCACGCCACCCTCCTGCCTCTGAATCCTGGTCCAGATCCTGGGTTGTTCTCATAGGCATAAGTCCCAGAGCTCCTCAAGGCACCTGGTTGACCACATGAGGGAGTCAGAGAAGAGGGTATGAGAGCACGGCAAAGGGGCTAAAATGGAACCAGGTACAGTGCAGGTCCTGATCCCCGGTCTTGGGGCACTCCTCCCTCATGGCACTGCCAACCCTGACCAGTCCAATCAGGGGAGAGAAAATGAAAAGTTTCAAAGGAGGCACGCCAAAGTGTGAGGATGTCCCTGAGGGACGACATATTGAATTTAGGGATAAAGGACTTTGAAATGCCCTCGAGAGTAGACTAGAAAGGAAACGATCTTCTCCTGGGAAATCATACCACATTAGAGGGAAAGGGAAATCCACAGGCCATTCCATTTGTGGCTCTGTCCCACTCACCACCTTGTGGGTACATTTTAGGTCAGATTTCTCTTAATATTCAGATGAATATATCTGTGAACCTCCAACTCCCCACCACAAGGATGTCCTAATACTCTTCCTGGGTCACTCCACCAGGGTTTACTCGTGTATTTCAGGTTTAGTCCCTCTTGTTTTTTCAGTGTAATAAACACACTTGCACATCCACTTGAGTCTGGTGCTGGAAGCTGCTTTGGGGATTTGCAATGTTTTCTCTCCCCAAAAGCCCTTTAGGCTCTCTTGAAAATTTGCACTCTCCTACACCAGTGACCTCCAGAGTTCTGAAAGTGGGGCTGTCCTCATCAAATCAAAAATACATTTTATTTTACACTACATTCCACTATTACTCCTATACTCAGCCTAATAAAGGTGTGTAGTGTTGGGGGCAAGTGTTGATGACACAAAATAGTGATGATGTCAAGGTTTCTCTGTATCACCTTTTCCTTGTCTAGGCAATATGTCGTAGCAGTGAAAGCATGGATTTTGAACCTTTTAGAACAGGGTTCAAATCCTGTCTTCATGACTTGTTAACTGTGAAACATTAGCAAGTTATTTCTTCTCTCTGAGATTTGACTCTCTTTCCTGTAAAATAGGGTTAGTAACATCTGCCTAGTAGGGTAATTGTGAAGATTAAATAGGATAATGCATGTAAAGTCCTCGGCAAATAAGGGGCAAACAGTACGCACTAGTTAATTTCCCTCCTGTTTCACTCCACCAGTGGCCTCTGACCCCCAGATCCAAGCGCAGAGTGCAGGTGGTTACTTGGCACCATTGATGTAGCAGCTCAGCTCTAGACAAGCCCCTGCTCACACTTCTGACTGCATGCTCTTCCCTTCCAAAGGAATGGACTACATTTCTCTTGGGAATGCTCTGTTCACAACAGTGGCAGAAATAAAGGGTTAATTCAGCAGTCAGCCAGATTCTAACCTAGGCTGAGAGCAAGGTCTGGCTTCACCATTGGTAGGTGGAAAAGCAGGCACATAGAAAAGCTCCACTCTGCGTTAATCACATCCTACTTTCACACAGCTCCCTCTAATACCTTCATGGTAGAGCTCTAAGTAAAAAGTCATCATTTTATCTTTAAAATATTGTCAAGCTTTTCCTGAACATTTACGGGGCAAAACTCATCCCATGGAAAAATCTTTGTTATTCTATTAACATGTAGACTTCTGTCCACCTACGTTGGCTAAATTTTGTTATAGATTGACGCTGTGTGTATGTAATCAAATATTTTGACCAAAAGTCAGGCTTTGAACATATAGCTTACTTAGTTCCATTATAACATTTTGGAGGTAAATGGACATTTTGCATTGGTAAAAAAAAGAAAAATCAATAAGATGAGAACTGCAATGTTTGCATATAGAAATAACAAAAAAAAAGTGCTAAGTTTTTGCAAGGTAACTGCTTCCTCTTAACTGGCTAAAATTTTAATATTAATTTGTTTGTCAGTGGTTAAACACCTGTGTACACGTGTGTGTATGTGTGTGCACACATACAGATGACCTTTAATTAAAAGCAGGTTTTAGTCCACGTAAGAGTTCGAAAACAAAATTAATCATTACGGAGGATGATGAAACAAAGAATTTTAGGTTGCTTTCCAAAGATATCAATTCTCCTTAACACTTCACATTTCTCATTTTATAACACATATTCATTCACTCACTCAATAAATATCGTGCACTTACTACATATCAGGCACTTAAACAGCTCTTGTGGTGTTTACATATTATGGGGAGGTGGAGATTAAATAATGTATCTAATAGAATGTCAAGTAATAAGTTCTACGAAGAAAAACAAAGCAGGGTAAATGTACAAAGAGAAGTGGGGAAGGTCTTTCTTAGATAGGATAATAAAGGAAAGTTTTCCTTCCTGAGAATGTGGCATTTGAGCCGAATTGAAAGAAGCGAGGAAGTTAGCCAAGTGGTTTTTTGGAGGAAGCCATCATAGTCAGAGGTAATCCAAGGCTTGAAGGGGGAGCAAAGAGTTTGAGGAACATTCAGGAGCTGTCATTGCTGAAGCAGAACCAACAAGGGAGAGGGTGGTCAGAGAGTAGGTCAAAGAGATCGCCAGGGCCTACTTCCTATGAGCAGTTGTTCTCAACTAGGGGGAAGAAGGGACTCTGCTGCCCTGGAGGTTATTTGGTAGCGTGTGGAGACACTTTTGGTTGTTAAAACTTGCAGGAAGTGCTATTGGCATCTAGTGAGTAGAGGCCGAGGATGCTGCCAAGGACAGCCCCCCTACAACAAATTATCCCACCCAAAACATCAGCAGCACTGAGACTGAGAAATCCTGATAAAGGACAGTGATTCTCAATCCTGTATGCACAATAGAATCATCTGGAGAGTGTTTAGGAATACTATGCCTCTGTGGCCTTACCCAGAGATTCTAGTTGGCTTTAGGGCCTAGGCATCAGTAATTTTTCAAAAGTAGAGAAAGATTTAGAATAACTGATGTTGAGCATATAAGCACTCATCCTACTCACAATCAATGAAGTGCCTAATTGCTCTTTCCTTCTAGGCTGCAAGTTCCACGAGGCCTGGGACCCTGACTATTTTGTTGTTAGCAGTAGCTCAGTCTAGCACAGTAACTGACACACAGTAAGAACTAAAAAAAGGAAATTCAAATTGAAATGTGAAATTGAAGCATCATAAACAATAGTTTCATGATCCTGGGCAGTCTTCTTAGTAACTAATCAGAATGGTCAGCGGGGAAATTATTTAGAACTTCTACCTTAAGCCACAAGATTTTGGCATCCAAGTTGCTCTTCTTATTGCCCGTTTTCTTCCAGGACTAAGCAATGTTACAACTCTCTATCAGCTCCGAGTTTTTATGTCTATTAAACATAGACACCTGGCCATCCTCAGTAGTCTCTCTATCTTAAAATGTGTTGTCTTCATGGTTCCTTTAATTGATATAAGGGATATGAAATTTTGGTATTTGTTGAATCTTTGATGCTGGGAACCAAGCAACATCTTTGAGTAAAACTTCAGCAGTCATAAGAGGATACAAAAAGTCAAAAGATGCTAAGAACTCATAAGAAGAGGAGGAAAAGGGAGACTTCCAAAGGAAAGCATCTGCTAATTAGCTAATCTTCCTCTGTCTTCCTCTTGTTAGTTTTTAGCATCATTTGACCTTCCATAGAACAGCCAATGTAATCAGTTTAAAATAGCATTACTCTGCATAAAAGTTCAAATGACTTCCCATAGATTTACAATAAAATCCACCCTCCTTAACATTCCCTACAAGGCCTTAGATGGTGTGACCTCTGCCTACCTCTCTCATATCATCTCCTACCATTCCTCCCCTTGCCTAGAACTCTTCAGCCAACCTGGCTATTTCAGGTCCTCTAGTGTAGCAAGACATACTCATTCTGGCCTTAGGGCCTTTGCCCTGCCAGGAATCTTGTCCCTCTAAAGCACACATTGCTCACTGCTGTTTGTTATTCAGCTAATAGTTAAATATTACCTCCTCAAAGAAGCCTTCCTGAAAACCCAACATAGCTCCAATCACTCTCTATCACACCACTGTGTTATAAAACCGTGCATAACACTTAACCTGATATTTTTCTTCTTTACTTATAAAGTTTTTTGTTTGTCTCCCCACCCACCATAACACCACCAAGAACATAAGCTTCATGAGAGTTTGGACTTTGTCTTCCTTGTTCATCATCGTCTCCTCAGTCCCTCTTACAATTCCTATCACATAGTAGGCACGCAGTTAAATTTATTGGATGAATGAATCAAGATTGGTCTCTGAATCTGGTTCTCAAAACCATTTCCCAAGCAACAAAGAGAATAGCCTGCAAGAGTTAAAGTGGAGTTTATGTAGAGCCACCAAGCTAGAAAAAAACCATTGGTCTTCAGGCCAATTACGGGTATCCATTGGTGTTTTTTAGAGGGTTTACCACTAGCCCGACATCCTCCTGAGTGAGAAGGCTGAGCTAGAGCTGGAGGACCCTGAGATATCCTTGCTGTCAGCCCTTCCTGGACCCCAGCAGGAAGGCGTCCTCAGCCCTGGCAGAAGAAGGAGTCATCGTGACTTCGGTGATGCAGAAGAGATCATACTTCTGGAGGCACAGAAGACGTATGCAAAAGAGGCAAGGGAAAAGGCCATCCTGAGGACAGTGGACACTAGAGGAAGGGAACACTCACAGTAGGAAGCTTTAGCTGAGGGCAAATTTCATTACGGTTGAAATTTTATTTGGGGGCAGTCTTGAATGTATCAATTATTATTTACCTTTTATGTACTTCCAAATATAGGCATCTCTTTATTCCCAATATAACTCTAGGAATAAAAAAAGGAGTCCCAAAATTGCTCCTCAGATTTTAAATGAAAAGATTAAAATACCATAAATGTGCAAGCTGGAGAGAGTACTATGCCAATTTTTGCTTGGAATTTATTTGCACAAAGTAAATGTCAACTTTAAGATCCCAAAATGGAATATAAGATGATACTACTGTGTTTAATTCATAATGGCATTCAAAAACGCTACAATGAGACACATTACCAAATTGCAAATGATTTCAGGTTCTGTACATACAGAAGGATCTTGCCTAAGGTGTTTAAGTGCTAGGAGTCAATAGGTTAAAACAAATATACTCTACATGACATTAATTCAAGTTAAAGTTTTAAAACGAAAAGTGCTCTTCCGCTAAATGGTAATGTTTCTCCCTAACAAACTGCCAAATCATGCCCTTGTCAGGAGAAATAAGCAGAATAACAAAAGATGTGCCCCAAGTGCCTGAGAGGCAGAGTGCAGCATATTAACCAAACCACGTCTCTCACACTGCTCTGTTCTTCCCTCCTACTGCTTCGCTCCACGAAGCTCCTGACTCACAGAGCTCAGCCAGGTAGGATGCTACAAGAGGAGGGCCCAGAGGCCTTCACACGTGCAAAGGAACAAGAAGTCATGCCACCTCTGCTCTTCTGAAGATATCAGAGATGCCTTTGTTCTTTTATGATACATGGTAAAGGGACTTCATTGATCACACCAGTGCAAAGAGCTAGGCGTGCAGGCACTCACCACTTATTATTCATGAATATATGAATCAATGAATGAATGAGAGAGCGCCTGAGATAAAGTTACACATTTTCCCCATATCCTAAATAGAAACTGAATATCGCCTCCTTAGACATTATGTTAATCTGGCCCTGATGATCTTTTCTCTTTCCTTACAAATACCTCTATTGTAACTCAATGCTTTCCAAGGTGTTCCAAATTGTGCTAACACCACCTATCTTATTTTGCCAGATTCAGTCCTTAGTTAGTAAATACTTCTGCTCGAAGGTCAAAAGTCTCTGGGCAGCATAGGAATCATCCTTTGCATTTTTGTTATTCCCTACCTTCAGTAAGTTGGCAGAGAGATGAATTTCAAGGTAACAAAAGGGACATTGTGGGTTCACTTGGTAAACCTCTGAAGTTACCCTAAAAGAATCTGAAGCGATAGAGCCAACTGTTTGTATGGTAACATGTGCAGATAACACGGCTGAAATCCAGAAATAAACCAACACATCCCAGGGGAAATCCTGTGCAGAGGTTCTACTGAACACAGTTGAAAAGGTCAGCTAGTGCAGATAATAGCAAATGCATATTTGAGTAAAGTATGCAGAGCCCATATGTCTACCACAGCACAGAGTTATCCAACCGTAAGGGGGTGTTTGGTCAACACATGCCAGTTTTGTTTGGGGGGTGGTCGTGGTGTCAGATTTTTTTTTTTAAGATTTTATTTTTCCTTTTTCTCCCCAAAGCCCCGTGGCACATAGTTGTATATATTTAGTTGTGGGTCCTTCTAGTCGTGTCATGTGGGATGCTGCTTCAGGATGGCTTGATGAGTGGTGCCATGTCCACGTTCAGGGTTTGAACTGCCAAAACCCTGGGCCACCAAAGCAGAGCGAGCAAACTTAACCACTCGGCCACGGGGCTAGCCCGCCGTGGTGTCAGATTTAACTCTGCAGAAATGGGAAGTGCACAAAAGCAATATGTGAAAGCTAGTGAAGGAGAATGTTAAGTTTTGCCCAAACTTGTCCAAGTAGTGTGCGGTCGTGATAGAGCTCACTGAGCTGATGAAAAGAGGGTTTTTTAAACCATAATTTTAATTTTTTAATTAAATTTATTTAAACTAAAAAGACTCCCCAGAAACCCTTTCACCCAATTCTCCCACCCCTACTCCCCACCTCTGGCAATCAGCATTCTGTTCTCTGTATCTATGAACTTTGTTTTTGTGGGTTTGTGTGCATGTGTGTGTTTTATAGATTCCATATATAAGTATTTCTCTTTCTCTGCCTGACATTTTACTTAGCATGACGGCCTCAAGGTCCATCTATGTTGTCACAAATGGCAAAATTTCATTCTTTTTCATGGCTGAATAACATCCCATTGTATACATATACCACAATTTTTTATCCTTTCATCCTTTGATGGACACTTAGGTTGTTTCCCTATCTTGGCTGTTGTAAATAATGCTGCAATAAACATGGGGGTGCGTGTATCTTTTCGAGTTAGTGTTTTTGTTTTCTTTGGATAAATATTCAGATGTGGAATTGCTGAATCATACGGTAGTTCTATTTTTAATTTTTTGAGAAACTTCCATACTATTTTCCATAGTGGCTGCACCACTTTATACCCACCAATAGTGCGCAAGGATTCCCTTTTCTCCACATCCTTGCTAACTCTTGTTATTTCTTGCCTTTTTGATAATAGCCACTGTAACAGATGTGAGGTGATATCTCATTGTGGATTTGATTTTCATTTCCAGATGATTAGTGATATTGAACATCTTTTCATGTACCTGTTGGTCATCCATATGTCTTCTTTGGAAAAACGGCTGTTCAGATCTTCTACCCATTTGCTTAATCAGATCATTTGGTTTTTGCTATTTAGTTGTATGAGTTTTTATATATTTTACATATTAGCCCCTTACCATACCTAATTTGAAAATATCTTCTCCCATTCTGTAGGTTGCCTTTTCATTTTGTTGATAATTTCTTTTGCTGTGCAGAAGCTTTTTAGTTTGGTGTAGTCCCACTTGTCTATTTTTGCTTTTGTTGCTTTTGGTGTAAGATTCAAAAAAATCATCACCAAAACCTATGTCAAGGAGCTTACCACTTATATTTTCTCCTAGTAGTTTTATGGTTTCAGGTCTTACACTCAAGTCTTTAGTCCATTTTGAGTTATTTTTTGTGTATGTTGTAAGATACTCGTCCATTTTTATTCTTTTCATGTGGCTATTCAATTTTCCAACACCATTTATTGAAGAGACTAACCTTTCTCTATTGTATGTTCTTGGCTTCTTTGTTGTAAATTAATTGACCATATGCGCATAGGTTTATTTCTGGGCTCTCTATCCTGTTCCATTGATCTATGTGTCTGTTTTTATGCCAATACCATACTGTTTTAATTACTATAGCCTTGTAATATAGTTTGAAATCAGTGAGCATGATGCCTCCAGCTTTGTTCTTCTTTCTCAAGATCACTTTGGCTATTTGAGGTTTTTTGTGGTTTCATAAAAATTTTAGGATTGTTTGTTCTATTTCTGTTAAAAAAGTCACTGGAATTTTGCTAGGGATTGCATTGAATCTGTATATTGCTTTGGGTAGTATGGACATTTTAATAATATTAATTCTTCCAGTCCATGAGCATGAGATATCTTTACATTTATTAGCATCTTTTTCAATGTCTTTCATTAATATCTTATAGGTTTCAATATACAGGTCTTTCACCTCTTTGATTAAATTTATTCCTAGGAATTTTATTCTTTTTGATGCAATCATAAATGGGGTTCTTTTCTTAATTTCTCTTTCTGGTAGTTTGTTATTACTGTATGGAAATGCCACAGATTTTGGCATATTGATTTTGTATTCTGCAGCTTTACTGAATTTGTTAATACTATCAGTTTTTTGATGGAGTCTTTAGGGTTTTCTATATATAAGATCACGTCATCTGCAAATAGTGATAGTTTTACTTCTTCTCTCCCAGTTTGGAAGCCTTTTATTTCTTTTTCTTGCCTAATTGCTCTGGCTAGGACTTCCAATACGATGTTGAATAAAAGTGAACAGAGTGGGCATCCTTGTCTTGTTCTTCACCCTACAGGCAAAGGTTTCAGCTTTTCACCATTGAGTGTGATGTTAGCTGTAGGTTTGTCATATATGGCCTTTACTATGTTGAGGTATATTTCCTCTATACCCACTTTGCTGAGAGTTTTTATCATAAATCAATGTTGAATTTTGTCAAATGTTTTTTCTGCACCTATTGAGATGATCACCTGATTTTTATCCTTCACTTTGTTAATGTGGCGTATCACGTTGACTGATTTGTGGATATCGAATCATCCTTGCATCCCTGGAATAAATTTCATTCAATCATGGTGTATGCCTTTTTAATGCTTTGTTGAATTTGATTTGCTAATATTTTGTTGAGGGTTTTTTCCTCTGTGCTCATCAGAGATAACTGAGTGTAATTTTCTTTTCTTGTGACATCCTTGTCTGGTTTTGGCAACAGGGCAATTCTGGCCTCAAAAAATTAATTTGGAAGAGTTCCATTCTCTTCCATTTTTTGGAAGAGTTTGAGCTTGTTGTTAATTCTTTTTTGAATATTTGGTAGAATTCACCAAAGTGAAGCCAACTGGTCCTGGATGTTTGTTTCCTGAGAGGTTTTTCATCACTGATTCAATCTCCTTACTAGTAATGGGTCTGTTCAGATTTTCTGTTTCATGATAACTCAGTCTTGGTAGGTAGTATGTTCCTAGGAATCTATCCTTTTATTCTAGGCTGTCCAATTTATTGGCATATAATTGTTCATTGTAGAGTCTTATGATCCTTAGTATTTCTATGGTATCAGTTGTAACATCTCCTCTTTAATTTCTGATTTTATTTATTTGGATTCTGTCTTTCTATCTTGGTGAGTCTAGGCAAAATTTTGTTTATCTTTTTAAAGAACCAGCTTTCAGTTTCATTCACCTTTTCTATTGTCTTTTTAGTCTCTATTTCATTATTTCTGCTCTAATCTTCATTATTTCCTTCCCTGTACAAACTTTGGGCATCGTTTGCTCTTCTTTTTCTAGTTCCTTGAGGTGCAAATCTAGGTTGTTTACCTGAGACTTTTCTTGTTTCTTGAGGTAGGATTTTATCATTATGAACTTCCCTCTTATAACTGATTTAGGTGCAGCCCATAAATTTTGGTATGTTACATTTCCATTTTTGTTTGTCTCAAGGTATTTTTTAATTTCTGTTTTGATTTCTTCTTTGACCCATTGGTTGTTCAGTAGCATGGTTTTTAATATCCACGTTTGTGAATTTTCCAGTTTTCTTCATGTAATTAATTTCTAGTTTCATACCATTGTGGTCATAAAAGATGCTTGATATGATTTCAATCCTCTTAAGTTTATTAAGACTTGTTTTGTGGCCTAACATATGATCTATCTTAGAAAATGTTCCATGTGCACTTGAGAATAATATATATTCTGTTGCTTTTGGATGGAATATTCTGTAAATATCTATTAAGTCTATCAGTTCTAACATATCTTTTAAGGCCAATATTTCCTAATTGATTTTCTGTCTGGATGATCTATCCATGGATGTAAGTGGGGTATTAAAGTCCCCTACTATTACTATATTGCTGTCTTTTTCTCCCTTCAAGTCTGTTAATATTTGTTTTATATATTTAGGTGCTCTTACTTTGGGTGCATAAATATTTATAAATGTTGCATCTTCTTATTGGATTGACCCCTTTATCATTATGTAATGTCCTTCTTTGTCTCTCATTACAGTCTTTGTTTTAAAGTCTATTTTGTCTGATATAAGTAGAGCTACTCCAGCTTTCTTTTGGTTTCCATTTCCATGGAATATCTTTTGCAATCCCACGAGATACAACCTGATTTAAGGCCTTGAATTCCTAAGAGTGAGAATTAATGGGATTAAAAAAGAGTGCAATGCTGAGACTTCTGGCTCACTATAATATCAATCATTTAAGAATAATGTCCTTAGATCAAACATTCCTAGACTACATTTCTTCCACTGCCATCATGAGATATTTCTATTATTACATGGCCTTGTTTTGGATTCAAGCTACAAACACACACTTTCCCTAAAGGCCCAATACTTCCCCTCTAGCATGGCAGGACCTCTCCCCCTCCCCATACATGGCTTACCAAACAGATAAAAATGATATCAGAACTGATGCTGGTCTTATTCCAGCTGGGTTGCCAATGACAGCTTTGAGATTTGAAGAGTCTCTCTAAGGAGGCAAGAAAGGTGTTATAATTAATGCTCGTATTCAAGTAGGAAGCCCAGTCAGGAAGATCCTGGTTTTCCTTTCCAGTGGTAACAAAGGCTTTAGAATGACTCCTCCCTTGCCTAACAGGCCTACAGGAAGATGTTTGTGACTTGCTTTTCTGGTGGCTGAGATCAGGAGCAGCACCTTCCCTTGAGCACCAGGCATAAAAACATAGCCATGAGATCTTGGCAAGGCGGAAGGCAAGGATGGGCAGTGTGGAAAAGTTTATATCAAGTCAGAGACCTGCATTCAGGTTCTGCTATTAATCAATTACCTTCCTTGCCTCAATTATTTACTATGAGCCTCATTTACATCATCTATAAAGCTTGGATGATAACACCTAGCTTACATAGGTGTTGTATTGTTAGCTCTTTCACTCAATATTCGGCGTCGCTGTACTAAGTGTTGGGAATTTTTAAAAAAGATAAAAACCTAGGCATTGTAAAGCCTTAACCATAGTATGAGAACAAACATGGAAACAGATAATTGGGTGGCAAGATAATATGTCACTAGGACAGATTCTGACAACTGAGTCCAGATGGACACGATCCCTCATGATGCCTAAAAACATTGCCACCACCATGACTGTTCTACCAGAACTTGTGGAGAAGAAAGAAGATGTTTGATGGCAAAAATTCTGAATTGATTGAGATTAAATCTGAAGTGACTAAGTTTAATCAGAATTCACTTAATTTTTCTATAATCAAACAAAATGGACTTGAAATGGAGATTTAGTAGTGTCTTAGATCAAGATTCTCCAGAAGTAGATCCTGAGGCAAGGAGTCCTACGCAAGTGAATTATTGGGGAATTATTCCTGAGAGGAACCAACAAGAGAGAAGAGGAGGCAGAGCATTGAGGAGAGAGAAGTCAAGTAAAGATTCAGGCAAAATCTCACAGAAATGACTTCAGCCTACATGTCAGGGTGGAGAGTGATCCTGTCCTTAGGTGATCCTCCCTCACCAGTCATTGGCTAAAAGCCGCCTTGGAGGGATGTAATTCCTAGGTACCTCCAGCTCTCTGGGCTTCTGGGAGAAGCAGCCCCAGTAGTCTGAGGCAGTGCTCTGAAGACGAATCGCAGATGCAGGCTGATGGAAATGAAGGCACAGAGACCTCAGGGGGAGGGTACACAGAAGTGGTAAAAGGGATATGAGGGGCTCTGGGAGCAACGCTGACAGTGTCCAATAAAAGTGGAGTTACAGAAATACCAAGTTACACTGTTCACACCTGAGAATTGGTCAGAAGTATTACAGGAACTGTAACTACAGTATGGAAATATAATAATAGAGGTGTGAATAGAGGACATCTGTGGAAGCTCTGAGGAGGCAGTGATCAATTCTGTCTGAGAAAATGGGAAGATTTTTTTAACAGACTATGATCCCTCCTTTGAGGGACCATCAGATTTATCGAGTGTCCTGAAAGCTCACTGAGTCTGGGATCAAGGCTTCATCCTGTGGGGTGGTTGCCTCACATGCCTGGGGACAAAGTCAGAGGTGAAACCTTATCGAAAATAAGTGATAAGAATCAAGTTATAGAATCCAAGTCGATTTTTAAAACAAAAGGTTGAGAGTTAGACAACTAGACAACAATAAAAAAAAGTGTGGGAGGCCAGGAGCCAGATGAAAATTAAGCATGAGAGACCTGGCCTTTAATCTTGGGCAGGGCAGAGTTGTTCTCGATAACAAGGCGGGCAGGTGGTTAGAGACCCTCAGTAAGAGTGGCCAGAAGTCATGTCAGAGTCAGCTCTTGATGGCATGTGTGAATTTTTAAATGCAGAAGGAGCAAATGGCATCAGAGAAAGAGAGAAAAGCTTGTGCAAAGGCATGAAGGCCAGAAAGTGCTGTGACTTGAATTTAGAGGACGCAGTGAGGACAAGGAGATGAGGCTGGAGAGGTCATTTTCAGCTAACGTGTCAAAGACTCTGCAAGCCTTTCTGAAAGAATTTTCATTTAATCCTGTGGCTAATATATCTTTTTTCCATTTTTAGAGATATTATATAGAGGATAAATTAGAGTGGCAAGATAGAGAGACAAGTTTGAAGGTTGTTGCAAAAGTCAAGGTGGGACATAATACACAATGTAATTAATATCCTCGCCAAAGAGATTTTGTAGATTAGGGAACTAGCCCAGAGAAAAATATACCAGGTTTTCCTTAAAAGATCTTTATCTCTTTGCATTCTATTTGTGCTTTGGTAACTGCTAAGGGAGAAGACAAAAAACTCATCTATTTTTTAAAACTCTGAGAAAGGCTTGATCCTGAAAGTATCTTGTTTCTGCAGAACATTACCAAGATGAAATAGGAACTGGATTCTTTCCAAGCAAATAGACGGCAGGAAGCTAGCTCAAGAAATAAAATCCTGGCTCAAGCCTGGGATATTGGGGAAATAACAGTAACGAAATGATTAAAATATCTCAAACTGCAGAGAATGCTAGTCTGAGCTAGCTGCACAATGTTCAAACAATAGCTTTTAGCAAGTAAAAACCATTACTGGATGATAAGACAATAGAAAATTAACACCTACAGATGCTAAACTAAAGCAATGATGTGAGATTAGACGTGAGGGGCAAGATTAGAAAGCTATGTGGGGCTAGAATCAGTAGAACTTGGTGCCAAATTGTACATGTGAAATGAGGGGAACTGTAGAGTCCATTACTAGGCTTAGGGATTGAAGCTGAAGGAGAAGGAGCCATCTGGGGAAAGCGAGGCCAGCGGAGAGCTCAGTGTTGTGTATGCTCAGCATCGCAGTTGGAAGTACCTGATGGCTCGTTGGAAATATGATTCAACTCAGGGAAAAGGTGGCTCTGGAGCTACAGATGTAAGATCCATTTCTATTTAGATTGTAGATGAGCCCCAGAAATGAGTGACAGAGAGTTTAAAGGGAGAAAACAAGCATGCCAAGAATAGCAGCCTGGGAAACTCCAATATTCAAGAACCATCTCCTCTAAAAAGGAAGAGCTAACAAAGCATCTTAAGGATATTACCATCCCAGGAAGACGGGAAGTGAATAAGATGTTCTAAGCCAAAATAGGAAAGAGTGCCAGGAACGAAAATCCAACTGTGACTACCTAGGTCTGATTGACAGCTCCACTCCTTACTCACTGTATGAAGGGTGAGTAACTTAATCTCTTTGTACCTCAGTTTTCTCATCTGTAAAATGGGGATAATAGCATCTATTTTATAAAGCCATTGTAAGGACTAAATGGTTTAATATAAGGAAAGTGCTTGGAGCAGGGCCAGGCAGAGAGCAAAAGCTGTGTAAGTATTCACAAAAACAACAAAATGCTGCAGAGACATCACTTTGGCTAAGTCAGCTGATGCCTGAAAACAGCTCATTGGAGTTAACCACTAGAAGGTCACCGTTATTAGTGAAAGGTGCTGTCTATGAAAGCACAACACGTAATCATTATCAGTTTAAAAAAAGTTTTTTCTACTTGCTTATTGCTTAGAGTTTGTGAGGATGAGAGAGAAAATGATGGTAATTTCTTTATAAAGGACAGATAAAAGGACTACCACATGCATCAGAAATATACTAAAGACTAGATTAAGGGTGAATTTAGCACAGTAAACTAAAGGATGGAGTTATTAGCCACACAAGTGTAAAAGATAAGTGGAGTTTTTATTATTGACAGTATTAGGTGTCTGAAATCTCACTGGAATTATTTTAGAAAGGCAAATGATCAGATGTATGCTGTATGTGAATATGTGAATAGTAAGTGACACAAATTATAGCTGGGATAGTCACCTTAAACTTACACATCTTTCTTTCTGATTATGACATTTGATGAAAAATGGGATACAGCTCCACAGAATACAAATCTTTATTTATGAGCACTAGTATGTGTAAGTATCATATGGTACAATTTGATGCCTAGAAATTATTATTATCCTTTACACTTAACACTCATTGGGTGTTTATCATGTGTTGGGCACTACTAAGTATGTTATCTGTATTCATCCATTTAACTTCACACCAACCCAAAAGGTAGTTATTAACATCTCCATTTCACATGCAAGGAGGCTGAGATACAGAGAAATCAAGCAACTGACCTTCAGTCACACATCCAGTAATTGGCACAGCAAAGACCGAATTCAAAACCCATGCTCTTAGTTGTTATGCTACATTGCTTCTCAATTAAGAAGAAGACAATAAAAATAAATAAGATGGAAAGGAAGAGTCTATGCTGCCTTTCAGAGATCTGTAATGTTTTGTTATAGATTAAATAGTGTTCCTCCAAAATTCATATATTCATATCCTAACCCTCAGAACCTCAGAATGTGACTGTATTTGATGATAGGGTCTTCAAGGGAGTAATTAAGGTTAAATGAGATCAAATGGGTGACCCTAATCTAATCTGACTAATGTTCTTATAAGAAGAAGAGATTTAGACACACCGGGAGACACCAGGGCTGGGAGTGCACCAAAGAAAGACCACATGAGGACATGGCAGAAGGTGGCCAACTGAAAGTCAAGGAGAAAAGTCTCAGAAGAAAACCAAACCTGCCAGACACCTTGATCTGGACTTCTAGGCTCCAGAACTGTGAGAAAATATATTTCTCTTATTTAAGCCACCCAGTCTGTGATATTTCGTTATGACAGAACTAGACAAATAATACCCGTTTGCAATATCAGAGATGAGTCACTAAAAAATGTGCTTAGATATTATTTCCTCTGGGAAGTCCTCCTTAGCTTGAGAGAATCCTGTTTCCACCCTTAGCTGTTCTTATGGCAGCCTGTGTATATAAATGTCTTCCGCATTGAGCTAGAGCCAGGCAGGAACTGTTTCTTTATCATCTTTTTATCCTACAAGGCACGTAGGTGCCCAGCTCAACACAGACACTTTATTTACTTTTTCTTACTTGGTGCCTAATATTGCTATCCTTCCTGTGGCTTTACTTTCAAGATCAATTCTTTCCTATCCCCTATTCCTATGGCTGCCACCCAAATCCCTTTGTCCAGAGATTCTCTCTGACTCACAAATACACAGCTCAAGAATTTTATCTCTCTTCCCTAAAGAAGCAGCAAAAACTTTTCAAAAAAAGTTTTATGCAATGCCAAACCAAGAGACTGGGGAAAAATTGCTGTTCCCTTTAAAATACTAGGAGTTAAGATTTTGAAATTCCAGAAATTCTGTAACACATCATATGATGATGTCCTGTTCAAGTTCCAGGTAAAGAGCCCACCATGCGTTTGTTTTAGCTGTGAGCTGTTACTCAAGATTCATAGGAGCATCTCTCTTTGGTGAGCAACCTCACTTCTGGCACCCTGAAAGCTCTTTCTAATCGCCCCTCACGAAGCTTCAGAAACGTCTTTAAAATGAGATTTATTACCCCCTTATGCTTTCTAAATGAGTGGGAATGATCAAGCCCTCAGTTGACCTTAATAATGGTGAATTTGATCAGGTTTGGAGCACAAAGAAACAAGTCATGAAGGCAGCTTTATAGTAAATATGATTCTTATGAATGCAGAAAGGAGATATAAAACAAAAAAAAAGTGGAATCCATTGAAAGACAAAGCATTTCAATTCATGACATTTTTGTAGATGCATTGCCAAGATAGAAATGGAAAGAAAGTTATAATTCAGAGATATCCTGCCTAAATCAAGCGAATTTACATAAAGGACACTGTATTTATAGCATAACTTATGATTTGTTAGCTATTCTAGGTGATACAAAGCAATATTAGTTTACCAATTCTCCTTTTGAAGGGTACAATGTGTGGTTGGCTTCACAGATCTCAGCTATACAAAAAGCTCAATTTTGAAATCTATTTGTATTTTTTCTGTTATTACAAAGCAATACATTGTAAGACTCAGTGTACTTTAAGAATTCTCCTACCTCCATATCCTATGTCATTTTTTCAAAAGATTATTTTACAGTATGTTTGCCATACACTGAAAATATCGCAACACTGCAAAGTTGACCAGGTTAAAAAGTAATTCAGGTGTGAACTACAGAAATGACATTAGTCCACAGGGTAGACTTCTGCCAACTAAGAAGGAAATGAGGTCAGTAGCTTATTGATGGCAGAGCAGAATGATGGCAGAATGATGGCAGAGCACATCTGGTACACAGAGCATGGGCCTGAGAGTCAGGAGACTTGGGCTGTATCTCAGCCAGGCTATTTGCTCATGTAGTGACCTTGAGCAAGTCAATTAGCCTCTGTCCCAAGTTCTCCACCTGTAGAGTTGAGATAAGAATATTCTTAATTTATAGGAATGTGTGAGAATTAATGGTTGGTTACGATGGGCATTAGTGGAATAAGGATCTGGCCAGGTAGAAGCAGGCAATAAAACCCAAAGAAAAATCTTGCCTGTCTTTTCTATATGATTTAATTTTTCAGGAGAATCCAGTTTTAAGGATTACAGTGGAGTCTAATCAATATACTTGCCTCAGAAATTGTAATACTACAAGGAGTCCAAGACCATCAGAATAACTTGCAAATCAAGGAAAAGTTAAGTTGATTAAACCTACTGCCACAAGAGACAAAATGACCTTACAGTCTTAGTAGTTCTCAGAAGGCAGAGGTCAGAAGAGAATATATATATATGATTTTCAGGTCTAGGTTCAAAGACATAAGTCTTTCAAGGTGAAGAATTGATTAGAATTGGGCAAATTAATTAATAATAATTTATGATTGATAGGCATAGTGAGATAAGAGTTCTGAAGTAAGTCTTCATACGTAAGCTCTTATTGCGTAAGCAAGCTCTTTGCCCAGGTGAGACAATTTTCATGGACAAGTTAGGAATTTTCTGAAGCAAACAGTGAAGTTACTTAATAGTTTACAAGCCATATCTTCCTAGATAAGAATTTCCTGGAAGGAATAGGTAAGTCATACAAGGAGACTTAACAAGGAGACATACAAGGAGACATACAAGGAGAGACATTCTCAAATCTTGGTGCTGATAGTTAAGCTATATGGCCACGGAGCTTAATTGTCACTGTGGGGACCTGAGGTTGGCCACCCCAAGATATGTCTCTTTGGCATCAGGATTATTTGAGGCTGATTACTTTTGATAAACTGGGACAGGGAAGGAGGATCTGAGGAATGGAACTTGCCCTTCCTTAGGACACCTTTACATTTGTAAGGTAAATCTCTATCTGTAAAAGCTGCCTCCTTCTCTGTACCAGGAAGAAGAAAGGAGATGACCTTCTCTCTAAAAACTCTTAACCAATACCAAAGGCAAGGACTTAAATCTGCATTTTATTGTGCTAGTCTGGTAACCTCCTGTAACTGACTTCCCTCCCCCTCCCAATTTTGGTATTTCTTTAAAGATTAAGCATCTTTCCTTAGGCTAGGAACTGATTGCTGAGCTCACCTGTGCTCAGCTCCAGACAATCGACTAGCCTCCTGCTACGCCCACCGAGATAGCCGACCATTACCTGCTGTGTCCATCAAGCACTGTGCCGACAGGGCAATCTTGTGACTATTGTGGGAGGAACATTTCAGTCACATGTGAAACACCCTGTTTGGGGGTATATAACCACTCTGTGCACCCCACTTCTTCAGTGCCCTTTCTTCCTTCGGGAAGAAAAGCCCCGGGCCATGGTTCCTCATAAAGCTTTGTTTAATTTTCTCTTGCTATTCTGTCTCATGTGAATTTAATTTGTTCTCCAGCCAGACGAACCCCCATTTGGGGAGAGGAAATGTCTTTCTCCCCTACATCACAGAATTGTTACAGAAAGTGGTATCAAGAAGTGGGGGTGCTGCTGTAACAAATACTCAAAAATGTAGAAGTGGGCTTTGGAACCCGGTAATGGGCAGAGGCTGGAAGAGTTTTCAGCTACATGCTAGAAAAAGCCTACATTGACATTGTTGGTGCAAATAATCCATAACCAACCTAGAAATCAAAATTGAGGAGAGTTTACTATGAGCCAGAGTGAGGATTATAACCTGGGAAGGCCTTAGAAGGTGTTCCAGAGAAGCATGGGTTTCAGTACAGTCTTATATCTTTTTAGAACAAAGAACATACATTAAACACACCCAGGATACATTTTCATCAAAATTTCAGAGGTATTCAGTTGCAAATTATCAAGTCAACATGACCCTGATGTTTGGAAAGGGACTAATCTGGGCGGTATCAATAGGGCGTTACCATTAGGGGTAGGAGGAGAAGTATGCATTCTTATCCTAAGAGAGTGCATTCTTTACCTTAACGGTTAAGCAGATGTACAATCTATGTTTCACAGGCAATAAGTCAGGCTTTTTAGTTCAAGTTGAATCAGTTTTGAACATATACCTCAATATGTGAAAATCTCTTGTCATTACATGAGTGGATCGTTATTGGTGATTATGCTGCAGGCTCTGAAATAAAAGAGAGCTGTAGAGAAAGCCTTAATCTTCTTAGAAAATACCCAAGTTGCCATAAACAGAAGATTGGTAGAAATATGAACAGTAAAGGCCATTCTGAGGTCTCAGACGGAAATGAGGAACATGTTATTGGACAATGAGCCTTGTTATAAAGTGGCAAAGAATTTGGCTGAATTGTGTCCATGTTCTAGTCTTTTGTGAAAGGTACAACTTATGAGTGATGAAATTGGATATTTAGCTGAGGAAATTTTTAAGAAAAGTGTTGAAGTTGTGACTTAGCTCCTTCTGACTGCTTATAGTAAAATGTGAGAAGAAAGAAATGATTTGAAGATGGAATTATTAACCAAAAAGGAACTAAAAATTAAAGATTTGGAAAATTCTCAGCCTAACCATATTGCAAAAAGTGAGAAGGTGTGTTTGGAAGAGAAATGAAGGGTGTGGCCAAGCAACCATGACCATCGAATAAGGAGATTAGCATGGGTGTGAACCACAAACTTAATCAGCCACTCCAGAAGAAAACTGCCAGTTTGAACTGAAGGGGAAGGAGACAGGAAGGAATAAAGAAAGGCTGTTGGACTTGGATTTTGCAGAACAGGACCACAGAGCTATTGTGCTGTGAACATGCACTATTCTTAAAGACAAGGGAAGAATGATCCCGAAGGTGATTCAATTCAGAGATCATCAGGGCTGCCTCCTAGGTTTCAAAAAGGAGGACCATCAGCTTGTTTTTATCAGGATGGATAAAAGCTCTTGTGGGGACAGGGCCACACAAAGCCTTGGGGGGCCAACTCCTGCCTGGCAAAGCTGGGGTGTCCAGAAGGTGGGACCCCTGCTTCAGTGGGTCCAGAAAGTGGACCCCTGGAGGACAGAGCATTGAGCCAAAGAAGATTATCTCGAGCCCTAAGATATAGAATTTTCCTACTTGAGACCTGTTACCCGTCTTCTTTCATTTTTCTCTCCTTTGGAATGAAAACGTCTACCCTACGCTTGTCCCACCATGGTAATTTGGAAGCAGATAACTTGTTTGATTTTACAGTTCACAGCTAAAGAGGAATTTCCCTCAGGATGAATTGTATCTTGAGTCTCATCCATGTCTGACTTAGAAGATATTGAGAAGACACTTTGGATTTTAGACTTTAGAGATGTGCTGGAATGAGTTAAGTCTTTTGGGGCTGTTAGGATACAATAAATGTATTTTGCATATAAGAAGGACTGAATTTGGGAGGCCAGAGGCAGAATGCTATAAACTGTGACAAATAAAAATGGCAAGTAATAGGATATATTGGAGAATATGAGGAAGCCATTTGGTGTAAACCTAATTCGGCCTGACCTTGTCTTTCCAAAAAGGCCTGACAGAGGCCATTGAGCACGCATTGTATATCTGCTTTAGAGATTCCCTATGGCAAGAGCAAAGGCCCTTGAGATAAAGGTGCAACTTCCCTCCCCTCCCAACGTTGGCATTCCTTTAAGGATTAAGCATCTTTCCTTAGGCTAGGAACTGATTGCTGCGCTCACCTGTGACCAACCAGCTCAAGACAATAGACTTGTCTCCTGCTTACGCCCTCTGAGATAGCAGACCCACTACCTGCTGTGTCCATCAAGCACTATGCTGACAGGGCAATCTTGTGACTATTGTGGGAGAGACATTTCAATCATATGTAAAGTATCCTCTTTGGAGGTATATAACCACTCTGTACACCTCACTTCTTTGGTGCCCTTTCTTCCTTTGGGAAGAAAGGCCTTGGCCATGGTCCTCAGATTTTAGTTCAGAATAAACTCACCCAAATTTTTCATTTATAGATTGGTTATGGATTATTTTCATCGACAACTGGACACTTGCATCCCCACAAAATTCATGTGTTGAAATCTGATCGCCAGTGTGATGGTATTTGGAGGTGGGGCCTTTGGGAGATGATTAGTTCCTGAACGCAGAGCTTTCATGAAAAGGATTAGTGGCCTCATAAAAGAGACTCCAGAGTGCTCCCTTGGCCCTTCCGCAATGCCAGGACACAGTGAGAAGACAGTCTGTGAACAAGGAAGTGGGCCCTCACCAGACACTGAATCTGCCAGCACCTTGATCTTGGACTTCACAGCCTCCAGAAATGTGAGAAATAAATTTTTGTTATTTATAAATCACCCAGACTATGGTATTCTGTTATAGCAGCCCAAACAGACTAAGACAGTCATGTTAAGATGGGTGTTCTCAAATCTTGGTCCTGATAGTTAAGCTGTGTGGTCACAGAGGATCTTAATTGTCACAGTAGAACATCTTCTAGTTACCTCAACAGGAGTCTCTGTGAAAACAACAGAAGAGAACACAAATGCTGGAAGAGGAGAGATGCTAGGGAAGGAAAGAGAGGAAAAAGTAGTGTATGGTTTTCTAGTAACAAACTGGATGGACACAAGAGCTAAATACAACTACTTTTGTCAGAAAAGTCTTTAATTATTCCCAAGGGTGTTATAGCAAGGGTAACTATATAATTTACATCCAAGGTGAGAAACACTTAAGATTGAAAAGGGATGCTAAAATAAGTCACAGGCTTTAACTTATTTACAAGTAGTATAATCTGGATCCCAGGCAAACCTATGGTCATCCACATTAGAGCCTAAACAAGCAATCTCTAGCATAAAATTTAGAAGAAACAATAGATGTAATTACTGTGTGTGGGTTTCAGTTTCAGCTCTGATATGCAAAGACCTTGAAAGTCACTCCTATCATTACAAGAAGAAAAAAGCTGAAGAAATTAAAAACCCACAACTTTTCTTGGATTTTCTTATCAAAGAATTGAGGTCTCAGGGCAAACCACCTCCGTAAAATCTGGAGAGAGAGCTGCGTGTCCTATAATTCAATTCAATTCTAACACCGTCTAAGTTAGGGCTCAGTTCCACAAGACTGCCTCCACTTCAGATGCCAATCACAAGTCCAGGCCTCCCATACTTCTGACCAACTGGGTATAAATCAAGGGTTCCCATGACCCCCTCCTCAGGTTCGATAATTTGCTAAAATGGCTCACAGAACTCAGGGTAACACTTACCTACAATTACCAATTTATTATATAATAACAGATATGATAAAGGATATGGATGAACAGTCAGAAGAAGTACATAGGATGAGGTCTGGAAGGGTCCCCAGTACAGGAACTTCTGTCCCTGTGTGAAATGGGCCATCCTCCCAGCACATGATGTGTTCACCAACCTGGAAGTTCTCCAAACCCTTTAGTTAGGGATTTTTATGGGGGCTTCATCACATAGGCATGATGGATTATTAACTCAATCTCCTCTCTCTGGATGATGAGCAGTGGGGCTGAAAGTTCCAACCCTCTAATTACGCCTTGATCTTTCTGGCAACAAGCCCCCATCCTGAAGCTGTCTAGGGGTCTCCTGCTACCAGTCATTTCATTAGTATTCAAAAAGACATTCTTATCACTCCAGAGAGTCTAAGGGTCTTACAAGCTCTGTGTCAAGAATGGAGGATAGAGACCAAACATAGATTTCTTATTATGTCATGCTCCACCCCCTGGTCTCTGGTCATGAACCTTTTATAGCAAAAGGATCATAAAATATAATGGTACATTACTAGAATTCCACTCAGTCATTAGTAATTAGTCCAGTCCATCATCATATCATATAAAAATGTCCCCCAGGGCAAGGCCACTCAGGTTTTCAGGCTTCTATTCAGTTTTGTCAGGTTTCAAAAGCAGGAGCATTCTCAGCAATATATGACTTCACCCTTTTAGGCATCTGGTATAATTGAGCTGAGAGACAATATCATGTCTGGACCTCTTTTGAAGTGTTAATGTGATATTGTATTTCCCTCATTAAATAATCATTTATTAATTTCTTTACTCTCAGCTACTATTCCTCCTTCTCATCATTTATACTCAAACTTTTCCACCTTCGGAAGGAACGTTAGGCTTGGCCACTGTGCAGCTCTAGATTATAGGCAGCAACACTAGACAGACAAGTACCTCCCCCTCAATCCCTTCCCATTCAGATAGGGTATGGTTGCCCAGGTGCAGAACTAGTGGGCTATTTTTACCACCAGGCAATATAGCTGCATTCACTGTTGGCCCCAATTTTGCCAGATGGGGTGAAGGCACAACCCACTCCATCAGGCCCTTAAGAATTCTGACGTAAAGGTTTAAAAATATTCTTGCAGTTTCTTGCTTAGGAATCATCCCAAATTCGTGCATTTGCAGTTGTGTCCCTGGTTCTCTGACCACTGCATTGTTTACTTGTAGTGAGTGCCATCGAGTGGATTCCGGCTCCTAGAGACCCTGTGTGTAGCTGAGCAGAACCCCTGCCTGGATCTTTTGTGCCATCCTCTCACCTTCCGGCGCTGTATCAGGCGATACTCTGCTGCTATTCATAGGATTTTCACAGCTAATTTTTTCAGAATTGGGTAGCCAGACTCTTCTTCCTAGTCTGTCTAGTCTGGAAGCTCTGCTGAATCCTATCTACCATGGGTGACCCTGCAGGTATTTGAAATACCGGTGGCATCAGCTTTCAGCATCACAGCAACACGCAGCCACCACAATATGAAAACTGACAAACAGGTGGTGTGGTTTCCTGACAGGGAAATGAACCCAGGGCACTGAGTCTTAACCACTAGACCACCAGGACTGGCTGATTACTGCATTACGTAGGGAAAAAACAAAACTGACATGATGTGAGAAAGAAAGAAAAACGTAGAGTCATTATACCAGCATCCTCCCAGCTTGGCAAGAATTGCATAGTCATACACCCCCTCTTCCCAAGATCCAGCAGGAAAGCAGAGGACTCTGTCTAATGGGGACACTTCTTTAGCTCTACTCCTCTTGAATATGAGCACACACTCGTGAAAGTGTGTAAGCCATTGCTTCATGCCTATATCTCCCCTCTGTTTTAGACAATCAATGTTTTAATTGCCCATTCCAATTCTCTAACAAACTATTTCTCTGAGGAGGCTATCTCTGTACCCATTGTTGCATACTTTAAGCTGTAAAATGTGTTCCATGGTCTGAAGAAATATGACTCAGAGGTCCAAATTGGGGCACTATCTTCAGTTCCGGTTCTTTTATATCACTGAGCATTTGCATCTGCCACCTGGTAAGCAAAACCCAGTCCAGAGCCAGTGCCTATTCCTGTCAAGACCCATTTGTAGCTCCAGGGCTACCAGCATCGGTCCCACTTGCCAGCTCTGCTCAGGGCCATCCCAACAGGGAATCTGCCACGCGGTCATCTGCAGTCTCTGTCTCTTTTGCCGGCAGACAGAACAGTTCTTACTGGCATTTTCTTCCTTAGCAGGTGCAAGAGGAATATATCTAGATTCAGCCCATCTTTGCAGTACCCCCTCATTCACTCATTTCATGGACCCAGACAGCCACCTTAAGCCAGCACATGGGAATATCCAATCACCGTCTGAACCTGAAAGGGAGTTCTGATGGGCGCTGGCATGCTCGACTTTAATGGACTCCTCAAATTCCCACAGTGATTTCCACAGGGATGTGATCCACGTGGGCGTCAGTTTAATGGGCCAGGTTTCCATTGCCCTCCTGTCTGATCATTTGACCAGACCATTGGCCACTGCGTGTGAGTCAGTAAAACCCAAACATAGGGACTTTTACCACTGCTCAATCTTTCCATCTCTGCTAGGAAAACAGCATGCCATTCAGCCCACCAAGCTAATCTGTTTTTACCATCTTCAATCACTGTGGCAGTCTTCCACGTGGGATGTTGTCCATCGACCCTGGAACTGCCATCCACAAACCAAGCAGCTCTTTGTTGATCAGTCAAGAGCTGTTTATAGGACACTGACCAAGTGCCTATAGAATCCAACAGCTCTTCACATAGCTGCAGACTCAGTCCTAGGGGAAAAAAGCCTCCATGTTGTGAGTATCTCTTCTTTGCATTCCCTGGGTAACATGATCCTGTATAAACATTTTGTTATGGAAATTTTCTGGGCACTGCAACCCCCATTAGAGTGTTTCTCTGACATCACCCAAGACAACATGGGTGTTTCAGATCTCAGAATTACTTTATGTCCTTTAGTCATAATGGCAGTTTCAATTACCGTCCCATGGGAAGCTAGTAATTGCTCCTCAAATAGAAATTCTCTAGTTCAAAATCCCGGGAGTTATCATGAGGAAGCACTCACAGGCTTTTGCCATAAGCCTCGTCTGTGCTCTGCATAGGGCTATCACACAGAGAATTTGTCCCTTCCTGCATTCCAGGCTCTCTTCTGCACTGTGTGGGCTCATGCTATTTTACTGGTTTGCATTTAGAATGTCCAATTAACATTACTTGAAGGGTGAATTTACGTGCCTTCTGTTTTACAATACTAGGGAGAGGAAACATTCCCCAGTCAGAAACAATGACCTTCTCCATAATACAACCGGCTAAAATAGATGCAAACACTTCACATAAAGCCTGTTCAAACATACCAATCCTGCCACAAACTTTTACCTTGATGCCACCAACCCTTACACTGCTGACTGTAGCCTTCCTTAAGACTTCCTCAACAGATTTGGTTTTACAATACCAGGTAGGGGAAGTGTCCCCCATCCAGACATAATATCCATTTCCATAAAACATTCAGGTAAAGGAGACACAACTTCTGTACATAAAGCCTGTTTAAACACTCCGGCTTTCATAATCCTGTCAACCCTTACAATTTTATGTTCTCTCAGTCTAATTACAGCCTGAGTCATGGCTTCACCAATGGGTTTTGGTATCACAGTGTGCGGGGCTCTTTTATCAAGGAGTCCTAGAACTTCTCCTCTCCACCCCTCGCCATTTTCTCCACTATGGGCAAAAGGCTTTGGATCCCCAGCAGGAGGTAGAGCCAAGGAACCCTGGTCCTTTTGTCAATCTTTATCTTAAATTGTCAGCCTATTGCCCCACAGGATTGCAGGTCAGTTTTCTCACTGTCATCTTTGCCTCCTGGCTTTTTAAATTTCTCCAAACTTTGATAAATAGAGGGACTTGTTTGGGGCCCATTAATGTTATGGGGCCAGCTGGCTGTCTCTTTGGCTCACTCAACTTTAAGAGTGTGGTATTAAGACCTTTGTTTTAACCCCATTGTAAATTAATTAAACAAGGAGGACATTAGACTGAGGTGGCTCTAATGCCGTGGTAGTTTATGTAAGCAAATCAAAACCTAAGCCTGTAAATTCCTCAAGGTTGAAAAATCAAAACTGAAGGACAACCAATCACAAGAGCCAACTAGGCTTTCCAAAATAAGACAACCCCTTAAGCTACAGCCAATCAAATAATGTTCTTGCTTTACTTCTGCTTCTTCTCTTTCCCCTAGCTCCTGCTGATAGAGTGCTCCTAACCATCTCTAGTTTAGTGCTGCCCAATTTATTTATTTTTATTTATTTATTTATTCTGAGGAAGATTAGCCCTGAGCTAACTACTGCCAGTCCTCCTCTTTTTTGCTGAGGAAGCCTGGCCCTGAGCTAACATCGTGCCCATCTTCCTCTACTTTATACGTGGGACGCCTACCACAGCATGGCGTGCCAAGCTGTGCCATGTCCGCACCCAGGATCCGAACCGGCAAATCCTGGGCTGCTGAGAAGCGGAAGGTGCGAATTTAACCGCTGCGCCACCGGGCCTGCCCGGTGCTGCCCAATTTATATTCATTTTTGCACATAGAAACTCTTGAAATATGCCTCAGTTTATCTTTTAACACCATCAATGTTCATTTTATTCAACCCATTCTTAATAACTATGTAAAGATTTCCACCGGGCTGGTATGAGTCCTGTGACTCTTCCTTTTTTTCTTCTTTGTTTCACTCCTATCAATATTTGCTTTATCCACCCCATTTCTTAACAAAGGTCTAAAAATTTCTACCTTCCTGGCGTCCTTGACTCTCACCTCTGCCTCCCTGAATTCTCTTGGTTAATTAACCCAACATTTTCATTAGTATCTGTAAGACCCATAAGGGGAAGCTGAGACAGCAAATTCTATAACTCTTCTCAGACTGTTGCTTGATTTTGCAGCTGTAAAGTTATATGGGGTGCCCATGCAAAGGGGCCCCCTTAATCACAGCATTAACCATAAGCTGGGTAACAGGCATATTCAGTGGATGAATATCCCAATTATGAGAAAGCCAGTCCCACATTGTTTGCATAGGAAGCATATCAATTGCTTCATCTGGGGCATTACACTTGGCATTTAAAGGGGGAATTGGGCAGTCACTCATCTCAGTGTAAACAGTCCTCGCCGTGACTTTTATCCAATTCACCAGGCTAGCTCTTCTCTTGGGAATGACCTGCTGTGTGTCTGGATCACGTACAGCCATCTGTGACTGTTCAATGGTGAGCTGTGTGTCCTGTATCAACCCAAAGACAGCCTTCTACCCTTCAGCATTCAAAATCAAAGATGCGACCCCCACATTAGCTACTCTCACAATCCATTTTAGGAAAATTTCTTCAGAGAGCTGATGATAACAATTATTCTACGAACTGAAACAACTCCTTTACACTATAACCCCTGGTTTCAGTAGTTTCTTAGTTTTGCCCCTCTCCCCAACGTTAACTACCTTCTTGGTGACCAGAGCTCTTAGAGGTATTTTCTCTTGTCCTGGCCTAATGTTTTCCCTTGTGGGCAGCTTTGAAGCTAGTGGCAGAAGCTCAGATTGACTCAGATCTGAGCTTGGTACAACATCAAGATCCAATCCAGCATTGTTTTTTCATTTTAGCTATTACAGACAGTAATAACCAAGGAATTACATATTTCGCTTTTTCCTTGGTAGTTTGCATTTCCTTATGTATCCACTGAACCAACTCCCCAGGAATTGGATCCATCTCTAATACACTGGTATCTTCTGCCTTTAATAACTGACCACAGCACAGCTGCTACTCCATACCATGGGTGCCCACATAGCCACCCAGAAATCAAAAGTTCCTCAGCACCCACCCTCATTCTTTCTTTTCCCACACCACATGTTTTGGTGGAAAAAAAGACACATAGAAAAAGTTCAGTAAATAGAAAATAGTTTAAAAAACAGAGTAGATATTAATTCAACTATATCCATAATCACTTTAAATATGAATGAGGTAAATATATCATTCAAAAACAGACTTCCAAAGTGGATAAAAAAACAAGATCCAACTCTATGTTGTCTACAAGAAATCCACTTTAAGTATAAAGATTCAGCTACGTTAAAAGTAAAGGGATAGAGAAGATACTCTGTGCCAACACTAAATAAAAGAAAGCCGGAATAGCTATATTAAAATAGACTTCAGACAAGGAAAATTATCATCAATAAAAAGGAACATTACATAATGATTAAGGGGTCAGTTCTCCAAGAAGACATAATAATCCTTAACTTGCATGCATCTAGCAAGAGAGCACCAAAATACGAGGCAAAAAGTGATAGAACCATAAGGATAAGTAGAAAAACCCACTATTATAGTTGGAGCTCTCAACATTCCCTCTTTCACCAATTGATAGATCAAGCAGACAGAAAATCAGTAAGGATATACCTGACCTGAACAGCACCATTAATATATGTGATCTAATTGACTTATAAATCCTTCATACAACAACAATAGAATGCACATTCTTTTCAAGCTCACATGGAACATTCACCAAGATAGACAACATTCTTGGCCATAAAGTACACATTAACAAATTTGAAAGAGTAAAAGTCATGCAAAGTGTGTTGTCAGACCATAATGGAATTAACACAAATTAAATAAATTAATAACAAAATATTTAATCTCAAAATATTTGAAGATTAAACAACACACTACAAAATAGCACATGGATCAAAGAATAAATCTCAAGAGAAACTTAAAAATATGCCTAACTAAATGAAAATGGAAAAACTGACAAAAATTTGTGGGATGCAGCAAAAGCAGTGCTTAAAGGGAAATTTATATCATTAAATTCATATGTTAGAAAAAATATCTAAATAAATAATCTAAGCTTGCATTTAGGAAACTAGAGAAAGGAGGAAAATTTAATACTAAAGCAAGTAGAAGAAAAGAAAAAATAAAAATAAGCAGAAAGCAATAAAATTTAAAAGAGGAAAACAATAGTGGAAATCAAGAAAACCAAGAGTTGATTCTTGGAAAAGATCAATAAAATTGACAAAACTCCAGCCATATTAAGCAAGATAAAAAGAAAGAACAAAAATTACTAATATCAGAAATGAAAGAGGGGCATCACGACAGATCCCATGGGCATTAAAAGGACAATAATGGAATACCATGAACAACTCTATGCCCATAAATTTGATAAGTTAGATGAACTGGACTAATTCCTTGAAGGACACAAACTATCAAAAGTCAAATGAAGGAAAATAGATAATCTGAATAGGCCTATCTACACTTATTGAAGAAACTGAATCAATAATTAATCCTTCTAAAAATGAAAACACCAGGACCAGATGGTTTCACTGGTAAATCTACCAAACATTTAATGAAGGAATGATATCAACTCTCTAAAGTCTCTTCCAAAAGACAAAAGAAGATGGACACTTCCTAGCTCATTCTACGAAGTCAGTATTTACCTAATACCAAAACTAAATAAAAATGTTACAAGAAAGGAATATTACAGACCAATATCTCTCACAAATGCAAAAAGTCTTCAATAAAATATTAGCAAATCTAATCCAACAATGAATAAAAAGAATTATAAACCATAATCAGTGAAATTTCTTCCAAGTATGCAAAGGTTGGTTCAACATTTGAAAATCATTTAATGTAATCTATCACATCAACAGGGTACAGAAGAAAAATTACACGATCATATCAATTGATGCAGAAGAAGCGTTAGACATAAACCAACACCAATTCATTTGATAAACTCTGCACGCTCGGAACAAGGGGGAATTTCCTCAACTTGGTGAAGAACATCTGCAAAACTTCTACAGCTGGCCTCGCACTTAATAGTGAGAAACCGGATGTTTCCTCCACTGAGATCGGAACAAAGGCAAGCGTGTCACCTCTCCCCATTCCTATCAACATTATGCTTGAAGACTCAGCTGGTACAAAAGACAAGACAAGCAAATAAAAGGTGTACAAGATTGGGAAAGAAGAAATAAAATTGTCTTTGTTCACAGATGATTTAATATATAAAAATCAATTGCCTTACTACATACCAGCGATGAACAATTGGAATTTGAAATTAAAAACACAATACATTTATAATAACACCCCCCAAGATGCTATACTTCAGTATAAATCTAACAAAAAATGCACAGTATATACACATAAAACCATAAAACTCTACTGAAAGAAATTTTAAAAGATCTACTGACTTATTCTCCTCCACTAGAGAAGATGAATGTAGTACTGGAAGGGGGAAGGAACTAATTAGTTGAACATCTGCTATATGCCGGATATTATGTAAAGGACTACTTAGATCATTACTTTTCACAATTACAAAAACCCTACAACATGGATACGACTATCACTGTTGCATAGTCAAGGAAACTGAAGCTCAGACAATAGCTTCAGGAGATGGTAAAAACCAAAAAACCCTATGGTAAGATACTATGAAGCCATTAACAATTATCCTTCTAAAAAATATTTAATGACATGGTCATATTATAATATTAAGTAAAAAGAAATTCAAAGAATAGTATTCAAATCTCTGTATACCATATGAGACCAATTTTATTAAAAGTTGTAAAAATTTTAAAAGTAAACTTGGAGAAATTGCTCTATAATTTTGTGAAAAATATATCAAAATATTAATATGTGGATCAACTGGGATGCTCATATACTGCTGATGAGAGTAAACATATTGGTGAACTATTTAAAAGTATCTACTAAATTTGCACATATGGATATTCTAAAGTTCAGCAATCCCATTCCTAGGTATATACCTAACAGGTATACATTGTATTCATCAAAAGACATACACAAGAATGTTACTGGGATGCTATTCTCAATAAGCCAAAGCTGGAAAGAACTCAATAATCATAACACTAGAAGGGATAAGTGAATTTGAGCATATTCATAAAACGAAAACTATAAAATAACAATAATTGAACTACAACTGCATGCGACATGGATGAGTATTGCAAAGGTATTTTTGAGCCAGAGGAACTAGACATAAAGTAAATAATTTTATATCTATAAATTTCAAAAATAGAGAAAACTAAGCTTTGATGTCACTAACTAGAAGAGTTACTGCTTAGAAGGGGGCAGGAGACTGGCTTCTGGAGTGCTGAATAATGTTCTATTTCATTAGCTCGTTCATGGTTTTATGAGTGTACTCACTTTGTGAAAATCCATTGGGTTGTACAACTTTGATTTTGCATTTTTCATAGTATTCAATTCTTCAGGTAAAAGTTTACTAAAAATATTAATAGCAGTTATATTACATGATTTGAAATGAATTTTTCACTTTTTTTTACAGCTCTCTATATTTTCCAAATTATTTATAAGTAAATATTCCTTATTTTAGTAGCCTTACTGAAGAATGACTTACATAGAGAAAATTAACTCATTTTAAGAGTGCAGTTCAGTCAAGTTTGGCAAATATATAAAGCTGTGTAACCACGACAATACGCACGATATAGAACATTTCCATCTCCCCAAAAGTTCCCTACAACCTTTTGCAACAAATCCCCTTGCCCACCCCAGTCTGATCTCTGATCTGCTTTCTGTTGCTATAGTTTTGCCTTTTCTAAAAATTGCATATAAATGAGATCATACAGTATAAATTTTTTTGTGTCTGGCTTCTTTTACCTGGCTTGGTGTTTTTAAGATGGATCCATGTTATGGTGTGTATCAGTAGTTCTTTCTTTTCTATTATTGAGTAGGATTCTGTTATATGTATTCAGCACAATTTATTATTCAGCAGCTAATGGATATTTGGGTTGTTTTCTTTTCTTTTTTGATGTTATGAATAAAGTGGCTAAGAGCCTTTGAATAGCTTTCTTTCTCTTGAGTAAATAACTAGAAATGGAATTTCTCAGTTTTATGGCAAATATATATTTAATTTTATAAGAAATTGCAAAACTGTTTTCCAAAACAACTGTGCCATTTTGTGTTTCCAGCAGCAATGTGTAAGAGTTCCAGTGGCTCCACCTCCTCACCAACACTTAGTATTATTGGTCATTTTCATTTTATGTAGTAGTATCTCATTGTGATTTTAATTTGTATTATCCTGATGACTAGTGATGCTGTTTGTTTATCTTTTTGTCAAAGTATCTAATCAAAGATTTTGCCCATTTTTTTTTTATTTGGTTGTCTTCTCATTCTTGAGATGTAAGAACCCTTTACATATTCTGGATACAAGTCTTTTATCAGATATGTGTGACTTGTCTTTTCATCTTCTTAATGATGTCTTTCAATGGCAAAAGTTTTTCATTTGAAGTTCAATTTATCAATTTTTTAAGGGTCTGTGCTGTTTGTGCAACATTCCCTTTATAGAAAAAGCATGTTACATAAAAAGGAGCTGACAATGATTAAAAAGTTAAAGATATAGAATTGATCAGTCTATCTGAGAGCAATTCAAACCCAGAGACTTAAACCAACTATTTCCATGGCTGAAATGGACTGTTTGGAGAAAGAGTAGAGTGAATACAAAGAAGGTTGCACAACCTTGCTCATAATGCATGACTAAAAAGGTATTTGGTATAGGGTAGAGGGGAAAAGGAAAAGATCAATTCTACAATAAAAGTTGCCATTTTAAAACAATTTAGTCTCAGTTTAGAGAAGTGAAGCCAAACATATTTATCTTTGTTCAAAACCTCCTTCAAATAAAGTCCAAAGCAAGAGGGAATCAGCTCTTAATGAATCAAGAATAGTAAAAAGAGTTCTATTCTTAATTTTTTGAAGAATCTCCATACTGTTTCCCATAATGGCTGCACCAGTTTACATTCCCACCAGCAGTGTATGAGAGTTCCCTTCTCTCCATAGACTCTCCCACATTTGTTATTTCTTGTCTCCTTAATTATCGCCAGTCTGACAGGTGTGAGATATCTCATTGCAGTTTTGATTTGCACTTCCCTGATAATTAGTGATGTTGAACATCTTTTCACATGCCTGTTGGCCATCTGCACATCTTCTTTGGAAAAGTGTTTTTTCAGACCTTTTGCCCATTTTTTAATAGGGTTGTTTGTTTTTTTGTTGTTGAGATGTATGAGTTCTTTATAGATTTTGGATATTAAGTCCTATCACGTATATGGTTTGCAAATATCTTCTCCCATGGTCCAGTTATTCTACTTCTGGGTATTTATCCAAAGAACATGAAAACATGAATGTGCAAAGATACATGCATCCTTATGTTCATTGCAGCATTGTTCACAATAGCCAAGACTTGGAAATAACCTAAGGGCCCATCAATAGACGAATGGGTAAAGATGTGGTATATACACATGATGGAATACTACTCAGCTATAAAAATGCTGAAATCTTGCCATTTGTGATAGTATGGATGGACCTTGAGGGTATTATGCTATGCAAAATAAGTCAAACAGAGAAAGTCAAATACCATAGGATTTCACTCGTAAGTAGAAGATAAAAACAATAACAACAAATAAACACATAGACACAGAAATTAGATTTGTGCTTACCAGAGGGGAAGTGGGGAGGGAGGAGGGTGAAAGGGATGACTGGGCACATGTGTATGGTGATGGATGGTAATTATTCTTTGGGTGGTGAACATGATGTAGTCTACAGAGAAATCGAAATTATAAGGATGTACCACTGAAATTTATATAATGTTATAAACCAATATGACCTCAATTTAAAAAATAAACAATTTTAAAAAAGAATAGTAAAGGGACAGAAATTCTTTTTTGTAAAGAAAAACGTAGGAAAAATAATAGAAAGGGGAATTTGGAGAATGGTTTAGCTGAAATAGCAAGCCATATTCTGAATAGGAAAGACAGAAAAGGATATGTTTTTAAAATGAAAATACAAATTTAATTCCAGTGTACATTCAAGTATGGACTATATGAGAAATAAGCAAAATTATCTAACCACTGTTAGAGGGAGACACCTTTTGAGAATGAGTCTTTCTAAGTTGTATTTTTTTAACACCCCATATCAGTCAATATGTCAACATTCCGTGTCCTCCCAAACATGTGTAGACAAAGTAACTATGCCCTCCATCGCTTTTAATTTATGTTGTAAAACCCAAGGAAATATAATTTTTAAAGCCTTAGAACATTAGTAGGCTTTACAGCTGAATTAAAAGTAAAATGAGAGGCTGATCTGCTTTCCTAATATTCTTAGTGTTTTCAGAAACACACTGTTTAATCACAAGCAGAAAACCAATTGCAAAAGTTTAAGGATAGACAAGATTTAAAATGAGCTCTCCCTTGAAATTGTAACTTCAGTAAGAAAATTGAGGGTTTTTCCCCCCAGCCAGGCAACTACATAGGGATATTTACTCATCTCTAGGAGAAAAACAGATTAATAGGCTTAAGGCATATTATAAAGTTATTTCTGCAGGAAGAGTAGACAGTAAAAGAAAATGCATAGAAACTCAATATTTGATATTTTCAATATAATTGTGATTCAGATAGGGAATGCATTTTTAATGTTCCCTTTTCAACATATTGAGTTTTTTTTAAGACAGAAAAGCTTTCCTAAATTAGATTTTCTTTTAATTCTCCAGGATACTAAAGAAACAAGAGAACAGCTTGCCTTCGATAAGAATCTTTCTTTTAAATGTGACAGAGAGAGATACAATTTTCCTAGCTAACTGGATTAGAGTAATCCTAAATAATTTAGCTTCCATTAATGGTTTGGGCAAGTTCATCATATGTGAACTCCCAGCATCTCTTCTCCTTAAACTCTTTTTGATCAATTAATGCACATTTTTAAGTAGCAAATGTACAAAATCTCCATAGACTATTGCTCCAAGAATTTTTCTCATTATTTTATTTATATCTTTATGCTAAGAAAGGGAACTAAAATTTGTTGAGGCCTAGATATAAGTTCCTCACTAGAACAGAAGCTTCTTGAGACTAGGAATTTTGTCAATTTTGTCTTATTCATCACTATAACCCTAGTTCCTAGGACAGAATTTGGGACACAGTAGGCATGTTCGATAAAAATGTATCTCTGTCTGCCTACTACATGCCAGAAGAGTATTAAGCACTTCAACACATAATTTAATATACGGATAACCATAAAACCATTAAAAAATAGGTATTATTTCCTTTCTTAGATGAAAAACTGATTTTCAAAGAAATAGGTAACTGTCCCCAAATCTCTCAACTGTTAAGTAATGTTAATTATCCAAACCCAGGCCTTATGAGGTACCAAGCATGTTGCTGACATCTGGGTTATATAAACCAAACGTGAATGCAGCTGGATCTCAAAGACACATTTTGTTGATCCTTCTCGCCATGCCCACTGTATTTTTGGCTCCATACTCTGCCCCTACATATGACAACAATTTTCCAATATCATTTTATAGAGAGAGAATAGGATGGTAGTTCAGCCTTGCCTTTAGCAAGCTGACAAGTTTTTATTATTGATATTTTAGTGTTTTCTTTCATACTCACAACTTAGTATTGTTATGTAAATGTTTAAGACTTTTGTCAAATTAGGAAATCCTACAGAGTACAAAAAGTGACCGTAAATTCTTTGCAGCAACTCCCACCACAAGGTCGTATCTACTTCCCCACTCCTTGAATCTGGGTTAGCCAGTTGGGTCGCAACCTTGGGAGCTTCCTGGGTGGAATCTGTAACTGGCTCTGGTACAAGGAGGGGATGGGGGGTAGGGGGTACGGGGGACATGACCAAGGAAAGAGGCAGACCACTCCAGACTGGTAGGTGGCAGGTTTAATAAGTGAGGGAAATTACTTATGAGGCTTGTCTTGGGAGGCCGCAAGACGAGTAGATCATCTCCACACCTGCCCACCAAATCTTGATAATTTATACACAGGCCTTCGCTGAATTCACTCACGTATTCAGTCCAGGTGGTCTCATCACCTTACTCTCTCAAGGCTGCATCCTTGAAACAGCTCCTAGAGGGGAATGGTGAGCAGAATGCATATTCCAAGGACAGGGCAGGAGGAGAGCCTCCAATTGCCCAGGTCCAGCTCAAGGGTCAAGTGGCAGTTAAGTCCTCTTGAAGACCTGCTCCAGCACAGCCTTGTGACTTGCTTTGATTAATAGAATGCAGCAGAAGTGACACTGTATGAGTTATGAGCCTAGGCCTCAAGAGACCTTGCTTATGCTTTGATTCTGTGAAAGTGAACAAACTTCGGCTGCTTTGTAGAGGATGCCATACCTTGTGGGAGAACAAGAAGCACCAGCCACCCCAGCCGAGATCCCCGAATTAGTGCACGCCCAGCAAACACTGGGTAGAGTGAGATGAGCTGTCTTAGAAGAACCCAGACCAGACTTCCAACCACAGAAATGTTTTAAGCCAGTAAGTTTTGGGAAGGTTTGCTACCAGAGTAAATAACTGATATATTCTTTCTGAAGTTCCATTTATAGATGGCTATTTTAGATATAATCACTATTTATAGAAATACTACAGATTTGCCCTACAAATCCAGGAGTTCTGGCAAATTCTCTTTCACACAATTTCACCAATAACAAGCAAAAACATATGATTAATTTGCACACTATATTATTAAGTATATTCCTACAGGTGAGAACATTGATAGGAACCAAATCCTTCAATTACAGCTTTACATATCCAATTATTAGAAAAATTTTCCATAGACAAGCTGCTGGCTCCATATATCACAAACCTTGTTTTTGTTCCACTACACACACACTCTAGATGCTGAGCACATTCAGACATATTCATATCACTTTGGCCACATACCTGTGAGCCATAATATCAGTCAGATTGGCAGAATGGGCAATAGGAGTATTCCCAGAAGCTGTTCCTTTGCCAGAATAAGGAAGTAGTAGCTTAAATCTATGGGAAGTGATGGTGTGAATAGCATAAATACATTCCACTAAATAAAAATATATTCTCCACTCAAATTTCTTTAGCTAGACCTCAATGTCTGAGGTCTCTCCAAAACTACCCCAAAGAAGGAGAAATGCAACGGAAGAGAAGTCACAGCAGAAAAAGACAGGAGACTTAATTGATGCAGTTAAATATCTTACACAAATTTTATAAAAGTATATGGCCATGTGAACACATGGCTAGCGTCACTATCAAGGCCTTGGAATAACCTCCATCATGGAAGGGACCCTGGATCTGAGGCTTCATCCATTATCTTCAAGGCCTATCTGCCTCGGATCTGCCCACTCTTCTGAGCTTCCTTCCCTCTCTCAGTCTCAGAAGTAGAAGCAAATTCTCCTCCTATATTCAAGCCCTTTTAGAATCTCACTTTTCTAACTTAAGCATTTTTCCAATTTATAGTCACATCCATATTGTTTTTTCTTTCTCTTTGCTTTCACACTTCAGAACTTGAATTTCATGGCAGTGCAAGCCACCAGAAAAGATAATTGCTGGAGTGTGATAACGGTGACTGACAATTTCATCTCCAAACTATTTATCAGTTCACACTCCGTATATCAGGAATCAAGAGAACATGACACCTCTTATCACTAAAACAAAAGGATCTTGTGACAGCATTTCAATTGAATTTTTCACCTGGTACCCACCGCATTAGCACTCAGTTAAAATAACTCCATTCATTATTCCAAAACAAAAAAAAACCCAGAAAAACTGATGTTCTAGACAAGGTAAATGAAATTATGTACACATATAAAAAAGCTAACACTGCACCTGATCCCAGGTTTTGACCACCTTCAAGATAACCTGTCTTGATTTATTATAAGGTTTTTTTATTTGTTTCTGACAATAAGCCAATCACAGGTCATTCTCTTATACGAGTAAATCATTCTCTTCAACAGAGAATGACTATCACGCAGAACAGTAAGCAAAACATGTCAATCTCAAATTTCAGCTTAGAGCATTTCTCAGTTACTTCTAAACATCCGTAAAGGTGTCAGACCAAAACTCTAAGTAAACCCTCAACTGGCCTGATTGCCACTTTCATAAAACGTAAAGCTCAGATTTCTGATGATTTAGGAAACTTCCCAAAAGTTTTCTGAAAAGTAGGCCATCCCTCTTCTCCAAGGTTCCCTCCTTTTTTGTTCCAGGGATGCTTCTTATCTTTGAGGAGACATTGGAGTGCCATGGTCAAGGTCACAGAACAGACTAGAGTGTGCCTGCCTCACGGCTCTGCCATGACTGGTGATGGGAACTTAGGCAAATTGCTCAAATCCTCTGAGCCTCAGTTTTCTCGTTTATAAATTGCAGATAATAACACCATGTTCTTTATAGAATAGTTGTATGGATTGAATGAGCTGATATACTTAACTTAGCACATTTACTGGCAAGAAAGTATAATCGCTTCCCATTATTTTTTCCCATTTATATTTTCTTATTATAATTCTCATTTTGCTCTGAGAAAGAGCATTGGAGGGGGGCATAATGAGAATGGAAAAACAGTTCAACCTGTTCTCCCAGGATTGATCATTGCTTCCTATTTCAACCACCTGGGCTGAGTCACTCCAACGCAGGAAGTTTCTATGGCTTTCCCCTTAGGTACTACTTTGGTTCAAAAGACATGGCCTCTGTCTCCACAGTTCTTCACATATATCTTCTTTCAAATATATGTTCTTCTAAAAGAAGAAGCGCGAAGGCAAAAAAATAAATTTAGCCCATCAAACTGTATTGAAAATACTAAATCAATTTTTTTGTGGGTTTTTTTTTTTTTGAGGAAGATTAGCCCTGTGCTAACATCTGCTACCAATCCTCCTCTTTTTGTTGCTAAGGAAGAGTGGCCCTGAGCTGACATCCGTGTCCATCCTCCTCTACTTTATATGTGGGACGTCTGCCACAGCATGGTGTGCCAAGCGGTGCCATGTCCGCACCCGGAATCTGAAACGGCGAACCCCGGGCCACCAGAGCAGAACGTGCGAACTTAACGCTTGCACCACTGGGCCGGTCCCTAAATCAATTTTTTAAGAAAGGGAAATACTGAGAAAAACTTTCAAAATAGAGATCGGAAGATAGCTTCCATTTGAAAAAAAAAAAATGTGTGCTGGTAGAGCCCTAATGAACCTAAATAATGTCCTCCATACACTAAGTGACTTCATCCTCGTCAAACACTTATTGAGTGCCTACTCAATGCCAAGCACTGTGTTGGATCCTGGAAATACAAAGAGGTAAATGATAAGGCACCTGCCCCAAAGGAGCACATTGTCCAGTTGAGGATGCAGGACCAAACACAAAAAGACATTATAAAGTCTGGAAAGTACAAAATCAACAAGACAGACAAGAAGTACCTTGGCAGATGAGAAAATAAAGCAATTCCAGAGCCATCAGTAAAATTTTTACACGGTGTGTAAAATTTTGTGTGATCTTGTCTTCCATTTCTCCTTCTGAGATGTTTTCATAGTAGTAAGGGAAGAAAAAGGCTAGCTAACTCTCCCCTCCGTCTTTGCCTTTCTGGACTCTGACTTCCAGGAGTGTGGTGAAGTAAGGCTAAGCTTAGGGCTTGTTTTCCCCAAGAGAAAAGCTTGGTCCTCTCTCTCTTCTCTCCCTTCTCTTTCTTTCTCTCTTCGCCTGCTCTCTGTCTCTTCCACAAGATGGCTGAATGAGGAGGCTTATTGACAGCCCAAGAGGGTTTGGGGAGGGCACATTAAGGGGTTAGGACAGATTCTCTGTCTCCACTTGTCCTTATGTCTTACACCTTGGCACTGGTGAGTGCAGTTTTCACCACATGAGAATGGTAAGATCCAAATGTAGATCGGATATTGGGGTAGAAATGATCAGAACAAGTCTTGTGTCCTTCTTTGCTTGCAGGCCATTTAAGCCATTCCAGTATATGCAGATCGCAGATCGGGGAGTTTTCCATGGAGTCCTGGTTAGTTCCCTCTTGTTCTGCTGTCTGAGAGTGAAGTCCCTGATGTTGTTACAGTGTGATGTCACTGTGCTCTGTTCATCAGTGTATCCTGCACCTACACTTTCTTTGAAAATTTCTCAGGGAAGGATGGCCAAAGCAGGGCAGAATTTGGACACTCATGAATCCTCCGGCCAAATGCCATCCAAGTATCATACTGACATCAACTCTTATTGATGTCATTCTTTTATTTTTTTTTCTTCTTCTCCCCAAAGTCCCTCAGTACATAGTTGTATATTCTAGTGGTATGTCCGTCTGGGTCTGCTATGTGGGACACCACCTCAGCATGGCTTCATGAGTGGTACTAGGTCTGCCCCCAGGATCCGAACCGGCGAAGCCCTGGGCCACCAAAGCAGAGCACACGAACTTAACCACTCAACCATGGGGCCGGCCCGATTCCTTTATTTTGAATAGCTCTGCCTGGAAGACATAAGAACAAGTCAATAGGAATATTATATTCTGTCGTGACTATGTCCTCCTTTTGACTTTTCAAAACACGAGAAAATAGTTGGGGAGCAGAGTTGAACTAGTCTCTCCAACTGGAGAGCACAGGAATCTAAAAGACAGACACCTTTTCATTTTCTATGATTACATGTTGGCCAGTCAAAGAGGAGTTCCTTCATCTTTAATTTTAGCAACAAAATAGTCAGATTCACCTGAAAGATGACAGTGACTAGCTAAAAAAGGAAATAAAATGGCCCAGTTGTTCATTCTAGTCAGACGTATTCAGGGCAGGGAAAAGGAAAGTGGGAGGAAGGAGCAGGTTGGTGGCAATAGGTCTAGTCCTGCTGTCTCTTAGCTGGCCCTGGCAGTAGTTTCAGAAACTAATTTTGGCTGCCTTCACAGCAATCGTTACAATGTGAGGAATTTAGCATCTCCTGCTCAGTTTTTGGCCTTAACTGAAAATCTGAGACAATGGGGAAAATCTTACTTAACAACCTCTTAAATTTGTATACTCACTCCAAATTCTGTAAAATGTCAGCAAAAACAGTGCCATATAAGATAAACTCTGAAAATGTCAAAATAATCAATGAAATATCATAATCATTGCAGTTTTCTACACAGTTGGAAAATTATCAAACCTCTTTGCTATGAGCAGTTCTGGTTTTATTCTCAAAGGCCTCTATTAAAAATATGTATATACAATAAATTTATACTTGTGTATTACACTCAGAGGATGTGCCAGATAGATATGCCTAGCCCCAAAAATGATAATATTCACAAGTCAGTTACTGACTTTCTCTTGTAACCCTCCGGGCTCGCTATTTGTCATGTGGCTCTCAGCGTTATTCCCAGGCTTCTGGGATCTCCCTTGTATCACAGAGTGGCTGGGAGCCTGTAAACTACATCTCACAGACTTTGCCAGCTGCTTTCTAGTGAGGTTCTGCCAATGGGAGGCACTATTGGGAGATTGAAAGATAGGAGGGAGGGAGAAGTCTTGTGAGTTTCTTTCTACTTCTGCTGGTGCATCTAAGCATGAGTGGGAGGGGCAGGGAGGCGCAGGCTGCAGCGTCCTGCTCAGTGCAATTCCACAGCAATGGCAGACGTGGAGCTCCATCAGCCTGAGAAGCACAATGTTTGTGGGCTCTGGCTCCAGCAGAAGCAACTGAAGCCTCTGCAGCAGGAGACTGTGGGCTCTTGGGTTCCTGCAGCATCAGTAGGGATATGGGCTCCTAGCTGCCTGCAAAGGGTGGCGATAGTTGCAGCAGCCTCAGAGCAACAGTAGAGCCTCAATAGGCTTCTCAGCACAGCAGTCCTGGACTCGGGGTAACCCCATTGCCTCTGCTCCTCCTCCACCAAAGAGGTGGTAGGAACAGGTCACCTCAACTTGCCCTCTTGACTTTTTCAGTCTTTCCAATTTCATAACCAGTTCTCTATATGTTTTCCTGAATGATCACTTAATAATACACCTTCTCTATCTTTCTTAACACTAATGACTCAAGAGAAAACAATAGAGACATATATTCTGTTAATTTTCCATATAAATATTTGATGAATGCTGCAAAATTTTGCAATTTAAAAATAACTTACAGAGAGCAAAATTAGTAAGTCTCTGAAGTGAAAAACATTAAAAAGTTACAGAATTCGGGTTAAACATGATGGGTTAAACACATGTATTCAATCCTGAAATACCACTAAAATAAGAGTAAAGGAATAAAAAATGTACACAACCACAAAGACAAAGAAAACAGAAGAGGAAATGAGATAGCAGAAACAGTAGACAAGAGATAACAGCACAATTTTGCAAGATGGAAAAGACATGGACTGGTGGAATCTGATTAGCAGAGCTCAGGAAGCTGAAGCCAGAGATTCAAGTAGCAAATCATCAAAAAGTCTCAGGAACATACAAAAAAACAGAAATCCAAGTAGCTTCAGACTTAAAAATTGTAACAACAAAGCAATATTTTCTAAATTCTAAGGGTAAGTTATTTCTAACCTGAAGCTCTTTTCTCAGCTATACTTGAATCAAATGCAAAGACAGAATTAAAATATTCTCAGTATGTAAAAGCTTCAAAAATTTAACCTTGTATGCAGCATTTGTAAAAAGAAAATTCTAGAAGATGTGCTCCCTCAAGACAAAAAAATAGACCAACAAGGAAGAAGACATCAAACCCAAGAAATAAGGAATTCAATACAGAGGCAAAGAAAATAAAAAGAGAGAGAAAATGTCCAGCAATGACAGCCTAGAACGTCAGCTAGGGTCTTTGGCCTAGAGAGCAATGAACCCATATTGGCACAGAAGGATCATGGACTCCAGAAAAGATAAAAGAAAGAAAGAGAGAAAGAGGGAGAAGGAAAGAAGGTAGAGAGGGAGAGACAGGAGAGAGAGAGAGAGAGAGACATAATGAGAGAGAGAAAAAGGAAGGATGGAAGAAAGAAAAAGAAATTGTATGTTGAAAGGCACGAAGTTTATTGAAAGCCATTTTCTAGTTCCGTGAGAAAGTTTGGGGTTAAAATTGTCATAGGGATCTAGATAACAAAGCAAATGACATAATAAAAACTTGTGAAAAGGAGGAGAGAGGAATGTAATCATAGTACAGTACAGACAAACTATCAGTATTGATAGATCAGAAAAGTATGATAAAACTATAACGGGAGAATAGGAGGAAAAATAGGTGTATGCACTGAAATTAAGGTTGAGCAGGCAGTGTAAAAGAGAGACTCCTAATCTTCCATAGAAGGAAGCTAATAAATAATGTCTAAAATTAGAACAAAAATGCACAGAAGTAGCAATAAGATATGGTGTTAGAAATTAGGAGGTAAATACCAGATTAAACAGCTAGAAGAGATTGAAAATAAACGTTTGCTTGAAGAGAATGAGAAAGGGACAGCAGTTTGCTTCTATTTATTTGTTTGTTTTTAGGCTTGCAGTACTGTTTGGCTTTTAAATTTAAGCGCAAGTATTACTTTGAGAATAATCATAAATTTTTTAAAGTAAATAAAATAAAATATAAGGCGTTTGAGTAATTTCATATATACAGGCAGTGCTCTAATCAATAATAAATTGGAACATATGAAAATCAAGCTATATTTTCTTTAATGAAATTAAACATTAACTGTTTAATATATTCCCTGCAATCTTTATCACTACTAAAGTACTTCACAATTTTCGTAATATGCAAAGATAGCTTTCAGCTCAAATCAGGTAAAACTTTTATAAACTTTGAATTGAGTAGATGTCAAATTATTTTGGTTACTAAGGTATTCTTTTAGGTCCTGTTCTGATTATTTTTACTACATAATGAATGGTCCTAAAACGTAGTGGCAAAAGCAATGGTAACAATTTTATCATTCTCTCTCTCAGTTCTGGGGTTCTTGCCCGAGGTCTCTCATGCAGTCATATTCAGATGACTAGGGGGGCTGAAGCCAGAGTAAGCTCAAAGTCTTCCTCCCCTAAACGTGTAGCAGTTGGTGTTGGCTCTTGTCTGGGACCTCAAAGGAGGCTGTCAGCTCCTGATAACCTTCTCACAGCCTTCCCATGGGCTTCGGCTTCCTCACAGCCTGGCTGTTGGGTTTTAAGAGTGAGCATACCAAGTGGACAGGCAGAAAGAAGATTTATCACCTTTTATGACCTAGCCTCCGAAATCAGATAGTTACTTCCTCCATAGTCACAATCCCCCGAAAATCCAAAGGAAGGGAAAATAGATCTCCACTTCTCAATGGGAAGAGTGCCAGTGTCACATTTTAAGAAGAGCATTTGGGACAGGGGATCTTTTCTCAACTATTTTGGTAGATGCAATCTACCATAGGTCTCTTTGTTCCAGTATAGAAAAATCTACATTCACATAATCTTGAATAACCAGTACCTATCTTCAAAAGGAGACGTGATTAGACCAGCAGATTTCAAACTGGCACATGTGTGCTTTGGGGACTTGAATAATTTTAGGGAAATAATTTCCGAATCCTAAGCTTCGCAAGTACTATTTCCAAAATTAGACTGCCTGAGAAGATTCATGCCAGTTGCTCATTTTACAAAGGAGAGGTGTGCCCATCATCCATTTTAGCATCTTACATGGTGCATTGATCCTGAGTGTAAAAATCTCCAGAGTTCCAAACAATAGGACAATTCAAAACATTGGTGTTGGTGTTGGTGTTGAGAAAGTAAAAGACTAATAACTCAGTCATAAAATCTGGAATTGGTTTCGATTCTTTGCCTTTAACAAAACTGAAAGAAGACCTAATTAGGATGACAGCTGGTAGATCATTAAAAATAATTTTTGATGATAGATAACTATGTGACTTTGGCATGTAACTTGGAAGGAATTCAAATATTTGAGTGACATTGCTAAAACAAAACTCTTTCCATTCTCTTCCACTTTTTTATGGGAATATGTTTTCTCAGATCTTACATACATAAAAACAAAAATAGAAGAGATCAATGCTGATCTTTGTCCCATTCTAGCAATAAATGATATGCATCCACAGATACATACATTTATTGAACAAAAAATAGCTCAACCATCTGAATAATGGGTGCATTTCTAATGTTTTATCTTTATATTTATTATCTAAATGTACAATTATTTATGTTGTTTAGGTTAACTTTGTATTAATAAGTGTAATGAAAATTTAATTCATAAGAAATTTTAACACTTGAAGTCTCACGGTCAAAAATACTTTCAGGCAGAAAGAATATATTAAACTATGATAAAATCCTACTGGAAAAGTGGTATGGAAGTAGGAGTTGAGAGAAGAAAAAGATACATGAAGAATTACTGACTGTTAAAATGAGTTTATTCCTGTATTTTTATATGGATTATGGTGGGAACCAAAATGGATACATTTCAAAGACTGATGAAATTTTTTTGTCAATGTTCACAATTTTCTATAAACTATATATTTTACAACTATTTAAGCTTATGATGAGAAATTTTAGAGGTCAACAAAAATTTGTAAGAAGGGATAACATTTTCAAAATTTACTTAAGACCATTGATTTAGAATCTTAAAATACCCTCCAAAATGATATGAAATCTGAGCCTAATTACCAGCAACTATTTTATGTGGGTTATTTTTTGTTGTTAGCTGGAAGAACGAGTCTCTCAACATTTTCATATCCTCTTCAACTATACAGTTGTTTTTATTATATATTATGTATGTAACTGTGAGGAATTCATTGGCAAAATAAAAAAAGAAAATCTTGTTTTATTAAATCTGGCAGAAAATTGGTATGGTTGAATTTTATTATTATGTCTAAGAGTAATTAGTTAGAGCTGAGATTTCTGATTTTACCCAGAAATATTTTATGTACCTGAAGGAACATACCTAGAATTAAAAATCTACATTGTGACATTTTTGAGGAGTATGGGGCATATAGAACACAGATATAAATGCTTGTCCACATCTTTTGAAGATTATTGATAATATGTACTGAACATAGGATCTGAAAATCCAGATACATGCTTCTTGCTTTCTCTTCAGTGCCTCAGTTCCCAGCAAGAGCAAGTCTCAAATAATGTTATTGATATTATGTATCCCAAGGCTCGTCATGGTGCCTGGCACAGTATAGAAGCTCAAGATCTACTTGTTGAATTGCTGAATGAATGAAAGACCTGGGATTTATTCACTTAGTGAGTTGGTCAGTAAGCCTTTTCTACGTTCAGAAATTTTCTGTTAAAGCGCAAATTTACATTTGAGTTATATCATCTGAACAGTGGTTCCCCAAAGTCTGCCCGTAGTCTGACTGCATCAGTGTCACCCAGAGTATGTGTTATAAATTTAATTTCCTGTACCCACACCCCATATTATTAAATTACATATTTGAGGGGGCAAGGTCTGAGAATCATCATTTTTAATAGGCTCCACAGTTGATTGTCACACACAAAATTGACAGGAAGCTGGAGCATCAGTTTTGGAAACAAGAAAAACCAGAGTGGATTTATTCAGAGAATGAGAAAGCAGAAAATACAGGCAGTCTCAGGGGAAAAAATAGTCTGGTCAGGGCTGGAAATGAAAGAATGCCAAACATTTGTCACTGTACTCAAGACTCAAATTCAAGGGAGAGATTGACCACAGGTCTACCTTGGATCACCTCGGTATTCCATTAGGGTGAGGTCAGGGCCATGATTAATAGTTCTGCTAGACTGTGTCTGATGGAGAAGGGGGTTTTTCATAAACATAAATCAAAATTCTTCCAGAAATCAGGCAAGTTGTCAAGGAACCAAAAAATGTTTACAAATATAAGGCTGTCCACAATGGAATGGAGCGCCTCGTAGAGTAGCAGGTACCTGTCAATAGACAACCAAACACTAGACTGTTGCTCAACCTGAACACTATAGAAAGTATTCTTGTATCAAGAGCAATTGGATAACCTTGAGATTGTTCTTCCATCCTGAGTCTGTGGTTCTTTACTATTAATTGAATTTCAAAATCATGTGATCCAAGTTTTAAAAATCAGTCAAACATTGTTTAGAATCCTTTAGAAAAAGTAAATAATTAACTACATTGGTAATTTTTTGCTATTATATATTGTCAATTATGTGTAATGACAGAATACTAGGTAAAGTCTACTGTAGGGATGAATAATCAATAATCATCTGCTCAGCTCTCAGCCCTTTGAGCCAGCCTGACCCCTTCCACTCATCATGTGCCCACTGTTCCATAAAGAAAAACTTCAGTCCTTTCCCCTCGCATTGTCAAATGGGGAAATTGTCAAGAAGCCACCTGTTCATTTCCAAATGGCTTTTGGTTTGTCCTACTTTATTTTTTGGCTAAAAACTTTTTGGCCTCATTTTTGGCTCTGCAAATCTAATGTCCTTTCTCTCCTCTGGCCTATACAGATTTAAAGTTCATCTCTGCCAATCCGTTTGACTCACAGCATCCTCAGAGTTTTGAGTAAGAACTGTCTACTCCTCATCATCATGGAACCTAATTAATAAATCCCTTTCTCCAACTTGGTTCATGTTGGCTGGATCATTCTCTAATCCCACAGAAGCAGGGAAGTTTAACTATGTTCATAAATCTGTGACATGATTGAATATGGAGATGCTCACTGGTTAGCTAGGAAGTAAACATTGACAAAACATCCAAATAATGAAATAACTGTGCACCCACATCATTTTTCAGGAATTTAAATGTATATGTCTTCAGCCTTTCTGAGTCATGTCATTATTTTTTCAATGATAGAATGGACATGGTACACTGCTCTGTGAAGAATACCTCATTACCTTTCACAGTTCTCTGAATTTCATAGTGTTGCCTAAAAATATCTTTTCACTAGACGAGCCTAGAAGAACAGCACTCAAGAGAGTTGTGTTTTCCATTGCATTGATCTTAGTTAGTGGACTCCAATGCATGATTGAGTTGCCTGCTGCTAATAAATCAACAAACATTACTTCTGTTTTCACCTGCATTTCGGTCTTTCATCTGTGTGCTGAGTGATATTTAATGTTAAGCTAATACGAGAGTTGCCTTTTCTCTCTGGTTTGTTTTGGATTATTTTCTTTCATACATTTACCAATGCCCAATCTCTTCAAAAATTCACACATACTGACGATCTGTGTAACATATCCAGGAAAATAATTTTATTTCTCTCAAGAAAAACATTACATATGTATTGACTCAATTCTTAGACTATGAAAACCAACTTTTCGACAATATAATCAGGCTGTAGTTGACACCTGTTATCGGTGCCACAAAGAAGTCAAATGCAAAATAAGTGTATCATAAAAGTTCACTGGCTATCCACCGGAACCATATCCACACAAGGGGATGATATTGGTTAAAAAAAAATGAAAAAAAGATAAAAGGTACATCTTATGCCATAAGATTAACTCCTGAATGTAGGCTGGTTCCAGGTACTAAGTTAACCTTATAATTTTGAGAATTGCTGATGTGGTCTGAGCTAAAGTATATGTACTCAATAAACGGATAATCCTCACCTTGTAAGAATACAGTTCCTGTTCAACAGTTGAGGGATAACAGGAAAATCCATAGCTAGATGCAAAAGGTAATCAGACAGAGGCACTGCAAAAGGGAACTGTGTTAGAGTTCTCCAGAGAAGCGAACCAACAGGAGAATGAGAGGTATTATAATGAATAGGCTCACAAGAATATGGAGGCTGAGAAGTCCCACCATCTGCAGTCTGCAAACTGGAGCCCAGGGAATCCTGGTGGTATAAATCCAGTCTGAGTCTAACTGCCTGAGAACCAGGAGCACTGATGGTTTAAGTCCTAGTCCAAGGGCAGGAAAAGACCAATGCCTCAGCTCTAACAGTCAGGCAGAGAGACAGAATTTGTCCTTCCTCCATCATTTTCTTCTACTCAGGACCTCAATGGTCTGGATGATGCCCACCCACATTCAGGGAGGGCAATCTGCTTTACTCAGTCCACAAATTCAGATGCTAATCTCTGCCAGAAACACCCTCACAGTCGCAGACACAGAAATAGTGTTTAACCAGATATCTGGGCATCCTGTGGCCCAGTCAAGTTGACACATAAAACGAGGCTTCACAGGCACCAAACCTAGCACTAGAAAATCTGATTTGAAGTCCTGGCTGTGGCACTATGTCTGTCCTTGAGCCTATGTTTCTTCATCTGAAAAATGAAAGTAATAACACCTCACTTACAGTGTGATGGAGAGAGTAAAGGGATATAAAACAGATGTAAATGTGCCTTGTAAATTTTAAAGTGGTCTAGAAATATAATGTACTATTATTTCTGTTTCCTGTTAGTGCCACACTGTTAGCTGTCGAGATACAGTAAGAGGGCTGGACAGAACAAATTTCAGACAAAACTTTCATCAAAGTGATTTCATTGTAATGAGTAGTCTCATGCTTTTGGATACAATGGTAGATAAAAGACTACTAAAGATATTAAACGAAAGCCTCAACTAAAGAGGCTGTGCTAAGACAAACATAGAGCCCATGAGATCCTTTCAATAGGAATTCAGATAGATGGGCGAGCCCAGCAATGCCTGGACTGGTGTCTGAGCAAACTATCTCAAAAATTAAAGTAATCAATTGGGGTTACTATCTCAACACCAGTACAGGTGAATGTAGACAAGTGCTGTTTCTGGAGTGTCTACATAGTTGCCATATCCCTGTGAATACCAGTTAAAAAAAATTTTATTGCGCAAAGAAATATTTTTATTACACACACACAATAAGAAGCCATTGCTTACGTCAGTGATGGAAAAAAATATCTAGAGAAAAAGAAAGAATTAGTGATAGAAGTGAGCACAGAGAATAGCTCCTACTTTAAAAGTGATGTGGACTTAGGCTTGCCAGAAGTCCCAGACCTGTCATTCCCCCAGCTACTATCACGCCTTACACCAAAGCTGTCAGGTGTGAATCATAGAAAATCTGCTGCTTTCTCTGGGTGCTGAGTTCACTGAGAAGGAGGCAACTGAACTATTCCACCATAGTCCTGGGTCTTTCTTCCCTGACAGATTCAACTTCTGCTAAGAATCATGTTTCACAGCAATGATGAGAAATGAGAACTGGAGAAAAAAATGGTCACAAATTCGAACTAAGGGTCTGGCAAAGTAGTTAAATAAAGTAAATGATATCATTTAAATAAAAACAATTTCCCCAAAACCAGAATTTTCCCCCAAGTCTTCTTAATTGGTTAAGACCCTACCTTCTGTCAGTCACTTAAGCTCAAGCATGTGCTCATCTTTGAGCACCCTCCCTGCCTTTATCTCTACGGTTTATGAATTACCAAATCTTTTTTTATTTATAGGAACATACCACGGGAGTGATATCTCTTGTCTCTTCCTTTTTAGCCCCTCTGTTAATACTTGTTTCCACATTATTTTCGTGAAATCATTACAATAGCATCCCAACTGACCTCCCTGCTTAAATTTTCCTCTCACTCTGTGACCTATGCAACACTACCAGATGTACCTCCCTGTTCACACCACTTTCCAACTCAAAGTTCCAACTCAGTGGTTCACCACTGCATACAAAATGAAGTCCAAATTTCCTAGGCTAAAAATTGAATGTCTAAAAATACCAAGTGTTGGAGAGATTGTGAAGCAATAAGAACTCTCCTGTGCTGCTGGTGGAAGTGTATGGATAGGAGGATTTTGGAAAGCCAATGCTCAGAATCTGCTAAAGCTGAACATGTGCATATCATATGACCCCAAATTCCACACAAACAGTCACTTTGATCAGTAAATTTTGGTTTATTCATACATTGAAACATTCATAAAACAATGAAAATAAATAACTATAGATACATTAAACAGCATACATAAATCTCCTCAACAATACTGAATGAAAGAAATTAGGCACAAAATAATATATACGATCTAATGACATTTACATAGAATTCAAAAATAGGCAGCATTAATCTTTGGTGTTAGAAGTCAGTGTAGTTTCCTTCAGGGAAAAAGAAAAGTGTGGTGTTTGAAGGCGCACAAGTGTGGCTTCTGATGTGCTGGTAATGTTCTATTTTGCAATCTGGATAGTGATTTCATGAGTGTGCTAACTTTGTAATAATCCATTGACCTGTACACTTATGTTTTGTGCACATTTCTGTAAAGTTTTTTAAAAATGTAAGTTCTTAGCTTGGCTCTTAAGGCTGACCACAATCTTTCCCTACCTGTTTCTCTAAACTCACCCTCCTTCAACCTGCCTCCGTGAACATTGTGTTCCAACTATGTCTTAGTCAGTTCAGGTCGCTGTACAAATAACCACAGAATGCACAGCTTAAACACAAACATTTTTTTTTACAGTTATGAAGCCTGGGAAGCCCAAGATCAAAGTGCCGTCAGATCCAGTGTCTGGTGAGGAGCTGCTTTGTGGTTTGCAGATGGCCATCTTCTTGCTGCGTCTTCACATGGTGGAGAGTAGAGAGGCATGAATCAAGCTCTTTCATTTATCTTCTTAAAAGGCACTAATCCCATCATGAGGGCGCCACTACCATGACCTAGTCACCTCCCAAAGGCCCCACCTCCTCATACCATCCCACTGGGGGATAGGGTTTCAACATATGAAGTTGAGAGGGATACAAACATTTAGTCCGTAACAAACTACATTGGTTTATTCACTCATCCCAGAACAGGCTCTATTATTTTTTAACCCTGTTCTTTGGTTCAAGCCGTTTCTCACTGGCAATCATCTCTTCATATCAAAATCCTATCTATTTTTCAAAGCTCAAATCTATCATTGTATGAAGCCTTTCCTGACGTCAGCAGACGTCTTTCGCTCTCTAAGTTGCAACAATAATATGAACCTCTTTTAAGGACTTGATCCTATAAATCGCTGTATTTCAGATATTTTTTTAATTTGTCTTATCCTTTAACAAGTGTATAAATCATTGGAGAACCAGGAACTTTGTCTTACATATCTTGGAATTCCTTGTATTACTTCACATGTTGCCAGCATGTGTTGAAAAGTTGATAATTGGATGACTGTGTGACTAAATGACAAGCAAATCAACCATTGAGTCAGTTCCTTATAAAACATCTACAATCATTATACACCTCCAAGAGGACCTTATGAGTTAAGTTTTATCCCAGCCTAGGAGTACAGGTTAGTCTCCCAGTGTCCTCTTAGTTCTTGCCAACATCCGGATGAGTGATGGAGAGTTATATTGTTTTGTATCTTACAGAGCCCCAAAGATGAAAGATGAACAGACTGAAAGCCTAGAATTGGTGAACATACTACCAGCCCAAGACGAAATTGTGAAACAGGAAGTTGTTTCTTTCCCAACTCTCCTCCAATCCTCATGTCTTCATCCCCTGCCCACCAATCCTGTCTCCTTCACTTCTCTTCCTTCTCAGAGATCAGTACTGACAGAACCAACAGGATGTGCGTGTGTCTGTGTGTGTGTGTGTGTGTGTTTGTGTGTGGAGAGACAGAGAAAGAGAGAGAGAAAAAATTATTATAAGAAATTGGCTCATGTGATTACAGAGGTTAACAAGCCCAAGATATATAATCAGCAAGCTGGAGACCCAGGACAGCTGATGGTGTAGTTGCAGGCAAAAGCTGTTCAGGCTCAAGACCCCATAAGAGCCAATGTTTCAGTTCAGCTCCAGAGGCAGGAAAAGATTGATATCCCAGCTCACCAGTCAGGCAGAAGTTGTTCCCTCTTACTCATGACAGAGTCATCCCTTTTTTTTCTATTCAGGCCTTCAACTGATTGGATGAGACTCACCCACATTAGGGAGAGCAATCTGCTTTGCTCAGTCTACCAATTCAAGTGTTAATCTCACCCCAAAACACCCTCACAGACACATCCAGAATAACGTTTGGCCAAATATTATCCTCTGGACCTTGAGGCCAAGAGAAGTTGACACATAGAATGAGCCATCACAATTGCCCTCCTAGCTTTTCCCTCTTATTTCTGGCAAAAAGTAGTCTATTGTTCCTTTAGAGCATTTACACATCTTCATTCTCAAATGTGTGGTTTGTATGGGATTGCAAACCTTCCCTTCCAACTCTAAAAGAGGGCCCCAAAATGATCCAGGTATTCTGTCTTCTTGACCACAGTGCTTAATACACAGATGGATAAGAGTTAATGGATAGAGTTAACGGGATAATGATATCAATAGCTAACATAACAAATATTACCACAATTAACCATCACAACAACCCGCTGGGACATATGCTCCCAAAGAAAAGAGAAAGATTTGAGAGAAATAGAAGCTTTGACTCTTCAACTGGATTTAGTAACATACAGATGTGATGACTGGAACTGCCCTATCCATTAAGTTCAGCTTTGAGCATAGAAAAGTCAGCCTGAGAGCAAAAGCAACCCAGAGGGGGGCTCTTGATGATATAATTTGAGTGCTGAATGAAGGTGCACATGAAACCAGGCTCACTGTAGACTTTTCAGCTCCCTGAGTCAGTAAATTCCCTATTTTGATTTAAGACATTTGAGTTGGGTTTATGTCACTTGCAATAGCAAAATTCGTAGTTGATGTAGAAATTAATACCAGAAGTAGGGGGTTGTAAGTGACAAACCCTAGAATGTAGAAGTGACTTAGTCCAGGTAAGTAGATAGTGGAAACTGAGAATCCTTAGCTGACACAGTAACACGATCAGGGATGTGCAAGTAACCCAAGACAAGCTATTGACGCGTGAGGGGATGTAGCTGAGGCTTCTGGAAAAAAGAAGCTTCGATCCTTCCAACAAATTTAGTGGTAAAAAAATATAATATGTGAAGCCACAAAAAGGGATCCTGGCTGAAACAGAGACAACCTAAAGGAAGCACAACCAAGAGTCCGATCCTGATAATAATTTTTGTACCCTGTGCCAGTCGGTCCATTCAGGAGATAGAGAGATAAACAGTGGAAGTTTAATGTAAAGAATTATTAATTTATGTTAAGAGTAACCATAAGATATAAGGAAATTTTATGTGGTACCCAGGGCTAAGGAAGAATATCCACAAAAAGACAAAATTGGAAGGGGACCTTCTCCCCAAGGCTGGGGTTCAGACCTCCTTGGAAAAGGAGTAGTTCCACCCCACCCCTGCATAGCCCTGAAATTACCTAGATTTCCTGGACCAGAGCTGTTCTGCCTTTTCTGGGCAGTCAGGAAGCAGCTCTGTGGAGTGCAGGTGGGGAGCAAGCAGTCAGCAATAGCTAGAGGGTAGACACCTTCTGGTCCACAGGTAAAGCATGCAGGGCTTACAGAGGGAGCAGATGCTAGCTTGGTGGGAACCCTCTGGAGCACTGACTGGTTGCACAGGGACCTGTAAAAGGACCTGTCTTGCACAGATAAGAAGCCTTGGGAGTGCTAATTTCACATCAGGTGTGCAGCAGGAAGGTTATTACCAGGCTGCAGGGTTGCCCAAGGACAACGTTCTGGGCACATGGCTAGGGCTGAGCTTCACCAAATGTCCTTAGACCCACACTGCTGGCTCACGGAGCGGCAGCCAGACATAGCAGAGGAGCCCCTTCCTCCTGCAAGGTTTCTCCAGCACCTTCTACTGAGAATGCTTAACATCAATCTCTCTTTATTAGTTTTTTTAATTTTTTAAATTATTTTGTTGAGGTCATATTGGTTTACAAGATTGTGTAATTTCAGATGGACATTATTATATTTCAGTTTCTGTATAGACTGCATCGTGCTCACCACCAATAGTCTAATTTTTACCCATCACCATACACATGTGCTCCTTTACCCCATTCGCCCATCCTCCCACTCCCTTCCCTTCTGGTAACCACTAATTTGTTCTCTTTATCCACGTATTTGTTTATGTTCCACACATGAGTGAAATCATACAGTGTTTGTCTTTCTCTGTCAGGCTTATTTTGCTTAACATAATATCCTCAAGGTCCATACACGTTGTTGCAAATGGGACAATTTTGTCATTTTTTATGGCTGAGTGGTAGCCCATTGTATATATATATACCACATCTTCTTTATCCGTTCATCCATAGAAGGGCACGTGGGTTGCTTCCACATTTTGGCTATTGTAAATAATGCTGCAATGAACATGGTGGGGAGGGGGGCATACATCTCTTTGTATTGTTGATTTCACGTTCTTTGGATAAATGCCCAGCAGTGGGATAATTGGATCTATGGTATTTCTACTTTTAATTTTTTGAAAAATCTCCATACTGCTTTCCATAGTGGCTGCACCAGTTTGCATTCCCATCAGCAGTGTATGAGGGTTCCCTTTTCTCCACATCCTCTCTAACACTCATTATTTCTCGTCTTGTTAATTATAGCCACTCGTTGTAGTTTTGATTTGCATTTCCCTAATAATTAGTGATGTTGAACATCTTTTCATGTGCCTGTTGGCCATCTGTATATCTTCTTTGAAAAAATGTCCGTTCATATCCTCTGCCCATTTTTTGATCGGGTTGTTTGGTTTTTTGTTGTTGAGTTGTATGAATTCTTTACGTACTTTGGAGATTAACCCCTTGTTGAATATATGATTTGCAAATATTTTCTTCCAGTTGGTGGGTTGTCTTTTTGTATTGTTCACGGTTTCCTTTGCCTTGCAGAAGCTTTTTAGTCTTATGTAGTCTCATTTGTCTATTTTTTCTTTTGTTTCCCTTGCCTGAGTAGACACGGTATTCAAAAAGATGCTGCTAAGACCAATGTCAAAAAGTGTCTTTAAAAGAGATACACCAAAATTGATTGTCTATTATCATAGAACATATATTGAAGAGTGAATTCAGAACCAAGAGGCAACAAACTGAAGAGTGGTGCACAGGCTACGAGTATTGGTCATGAGAGCCAATGAATTCTCTTCTCGTTTTAGGCATTTTCTGCTGGATTTTCTGTATATTGCAATTGAAAGATTGCTGATACAGGGCCCAGGCCTCATATCCTCTATAGCTAAGCAGACTTTTTCATTGAGCATTATATGCTTTCCTGACAGCCTTTCTGCCTCCATTTCCCAACCAAAATCTTTCAGCCCAGGTCTCATTTTTTTTCGGTGGAATCCTACTTAATGCTTATTGATATATATGTTAACAGCCTATCAATAACATCTTTTTATTCTAATAAGAGCATTCAAGAAAATGAGATCTTAAAAGAGAAGGATGATGGAGTTTTTAGGTATTTTGACAAGTTGATAGAAAGATATTTTAGGGACTGTGGCAATTTGGGTTCTCCTCAAATATTTATGCTATTATCTATAATAATATAATATAGTCAGAATTTTCCAGGCTCTCAAATCTGCATGGTTGTTCTAGAATTCTACAGTGCCAACAAAACATGGCTCAACAAGGAGTAGTTTATTTCACCATGAAGAAAAGAAATCTAAGTAAGCAACCGTAACAGTCATGGACTATTTAGGTAAAAAGACATTTGCTTTATGTGCTTTTTAAAAAGAAACAGAAATACCAGGGAATGGAATGAAGGAACTAAAAATTTACTCACTACCCTTGGTGATTAAAATAATCATTCTATGGAGTAGACCCCAAGGAATTTATAAAAGTCCTTAATTAGACTTCAAAAAGTTTGATTTTAAGATTTTGTCTGATATATCTTTTTTTTTTAAGCATCAGTGATTTCTCCTAAACTCCTCAGTAGTCTCATCTATGTAATGGTAACTGGTCATTTTTATTTGTTTATAAATGTTTCTTAGTTCTAGGGGTTTATAACCAAAAAGTTTATTATTAAAAAGTTTTAGTTCACCTCAAATACTTTCTGTGCTATTTGGGAAAAGTATCTAGGGGAATATTCACGTAAGAAGAGTAACCCAATTTAACAGAAAACATGAAAAATTGTTGATGAAGTGCTTTGTATGTACGTGTGTTTGGCCCAAAGGAAGCATCGGACAAGCTCTGGGAGTGGGAGGCAGAGTGGAAAGATGCAGCATCTCCTCCTTTGCCTGCTTGTGTCGGATAAATGGATCATTTTATTGTCAGGTTGGTCAAGACTGAATGTCAACATTATACAGGAAGGTCCCAAAGGCATGCAGTACAGAGCATGCTATTCCAGCTTCCTTCGCTTGATGCTATTAAATGAGCTCACAGTCTGTAAGAAAAAAGTTAGAGAAATTGAAGCCTAATAAGTACCTAGTTTTATAGCAGTAGTTTCAGTTCAAACTCCTCATGAGTTTATGTGTGTTTTTATGGAAAGACTATGCGTAAAACAACACTCAAACAGATGAAATTTACCAGAGAAAATAAACAAAACTTACCTTTGAATTGCTATACTGATTGGTGGAGGTTTTTTCCTTTCAATAACAATAGCTCAACAGTCACCTAGAATGTGTGAAAACTCTAAGCCCCAACAGTGGATGGCATATTTAATTTGAAACATCAGAAATACATTCTATGTTCATTTAGAAAATTTTGGCTGGGTTACATATAAGGAACATTCATCCATTCATTTCACAAAAATTTACTGAATATCTATTACATATTAGGAAACCATAGTTCCTGCCTTTGTAAATCTGTCTAGCATATGAGAAAGTTTTGTTGCTCTAAACATCTTTGATTATTATGTGTTAAATGGACACCACACTTCAAGAAGGACATAATAAAAATAATAATCATTTTTATAAAGTGATACAACTTCCAAATGTTCATATATATATATATATATATATATATATAGTCAGTAGTAATATTCAATATATTTACCGATTGGTACAGTACAGGCTTAAACAAACCAAAATGCAAATAGCATAAGATTGATTTTGGAATAAATCTGTGGAGTATAGAATCTCAGCCATTATATCCACTTATACGTATGGTTTGCAAGTTTCCACTGAACCAGGGGCAGGACCTTAAATGGAACTTGTTCCCTGTCCTCCACCATAAGTAGGATGAGCACTAACAAGAAATCATAATATTGGCAATTAGAAATTGATCATTAATATATATTTATTACCTGTCTACCATGTCTCAGAAACTGCACTTGGTGTTTGATCAAGACAAGTTAAGTTGCAGGCTGCTAAGAAGTAAATATGAAATAAGGAGGAAATAGCCAGGGTACAGTGAGAGAATATTGATAGTGGTGGAAGCAAGGCTGAGGAAAATGTTTACAGGATAGAAAACATTTTTCATATTTTAGGCTGAGGAGAAAGTTGTGGAAAGAGATAGATTGAAAGAGCAAATTAGAAAGGGCATAATTATTAGAGCAAGAACTTGCAAGAGGTAGAAAGCTTGGCTGGGGTCATGAGCACAGGTGAAGGAAAGGAGGAAGAAGGACTCTGTGGAAAGCGGGGAGATGAGAATGGATGAGAACTGTAAGTCAATTTAGTGATGTAAAAGAAGTAAAATAAGTCCCAGGATGTTGACAGGAATTTGAAAGGAAAGGATGAGGATGGTGCAGAATGAGAAAGAATAAATGAACTTCAAGGAGACAGTGTGAAGGAAGTTTTTCACAGCTATAATAGCTATTTACTCTGTGAAGTAGTCAAAGTAATCTGCTAAGGGAAAACCACACAGCATTAAGTGCAAAGCTTGAAAAGAGTGGTAAAAAATGACCAGCATAGGAAATGGACAGGGCTATGTAAAGATTGCTAGATGATATTGAGAGTCCAACAGCAGTTGGAAATCATAAATGTATTAGTCAAGCAATCAACACTGTTATGTGATTTGCTGCAGTATTATCCAAGGCCTGGTTCCAGGATCAGAACAAATGGATGGCTAGGTTATTCTAGAATTGCAAATTAGGACAACAGAATGAGAAGGTCAGGAGAATGTTGAGAATTAAGAGTGCTGGTGAGAGAGAAGTTTAACTGAATCACCATGGGGTGTCAGTTGGATTGAATAAGGAAAGGAAGTCAAAGTCTTATTGATCAAGAACATACAAAGCTGACAAACTAGAAGAATCAATGAGAGTGATGATTGGCTGCTCCCCTCCATAAAACCTCTTTAAGGGCATTCTACAGCCTGGGACATGATGTTCAGTTTACCTCCTATAACCAGGCTTTCCATGACCTTGCCTGCCAGCAAGTTCATTTCCTATTCCTTCCCCCAGATATCCCCAGGCATGCCACCTGTCCAGGGCACAGACTATGCTGCTTCCTGCCTTCATGTCACTGTTGTTCTTCCCAAAGATATCCTCCTCTTCTCCCATCCACCTGACAAACTTCCCAGCCTTCAAGACTCATCTTTTTAAAGTTTATTATGGGGAATTTGTCTGCAAAAAATGGCTGCCAAATTTTCATTTCATCCCTGTACACTCAAGCTATTACTCCCACAAAAAGCCCTTGATTCTGGCAAAACCAATAGAATGCGATAGCATGGGCACTGTGTCAGTTCCAGCCTGACCCAAGTTCCATGATGTAAAACATTTCAGGCTATCCCGCCTGGAGTATAAGCTGTCACGGGAGACAAAGGCCATAGGAGGAGGGCTGGCATATAGTACCTATACCCAGACATGAGAGAAGACCTTCCTGGCCCTTCCTGTCTGTCTCAGCCACCAGGTGGAGCCCAGTCAAACCACAGAATTGTGGGAAATAATAAATCATTGCCATATTAAGTCACTAAGTTTGGAGGTTTAGTTATACAATTATAGAAAATGATATATCTCCTATTTTCATCTCAAGCACAACTGTTCAAACTTGTCTCACTATATCACACTACTATACCTATAATATACCTCTACTATTTTATTTATTATACTCGGATTGTAAAAAAACTTTCGCATATCTGCTCCCTTTCTATCCTGTGAAATTCTTGAGGTCAGGGACAATGTCTCAGTGCCAGGATATATAGATATAGATATAAATATGGATATGGATGACATAGATATAGATTTCCAAGTCCTAGCACACAATATATGATAGATACTCAATAAATTATGAGAACTAAATTGAGTCTGAATTGAATTAGTGGGAAGGAGGAAGAGAGAAAGACACTATGTTCAGTCATTGGAATTTCATGGTTAAATATTTCACAAGTGGAGCAGTTCCTGGAACAACATTGAACTATCTTGGAGGTGAAGTTGGCTGGAGTACAGTCTAGGAAGTGAGGTGAGAGTGGGTGCATCATTGAGGATGAGGACTTATGGCCTAGTATGATGATGGGAATTTTTGTGCAGTGGAAGATGGCTATCCTTAATGGGAAGAGATTGTGAGCTTCAGAAAAGGAGAGGCTGTGAGTGATAGTCTTTCACAGTTATAACGGTGCTCTTAAAGCAACACTGGACAATTAAGATGATGGTCCAACCTTCTGCCCAACGTATCCTCAGTGGAGAAAAAGTCCCCATTTCACAGACAGATGTGGAGGTTGTATTGTGCTGGTTTCCCTTTAAACCATTCGAATGCTCCTTCTCAGTCTCCTCCCCTTTCATTCTACTGCCACTGAAAGCTTTCTGCTCAATCCTCTTTCCTACACCTATTCTCTGGGCCATCTGAGTCACTCTTACGGCTTCAACCATCACTTATTCACTGATGTCTCCTAAATCTGAGCTTTCTGACTCCACATCTTTCATGAGCTTCAGAACTGTTATTTCCAATTCTCTTCCGAATATCTTCATTCTCTGGCATTTCAGATACAGCAAACTCAAGATGTTAAAGGACAAACTGATTATCTTCCACTCAAACCATGATTTTCCTCCTCTGTTTCCCAGCCCAGTAAGTGGCATCACTGCCAGCTCAGTCAGTATAGAAAGAAAGTCAGCATAATGGTTAAGACCTTGGGTTCTGGAATTAGTCAAACAGAATGTGCTCGAATCTGGCCTCCATAAATTACTACCTATACGAATACCTTGGCAAATTACTCCACTTTTGAAAACTTCAATTTTTCTTGTCTGTTATAATCCTCAAAGGTTTATAAAGAGGATTTAATAATGCCTATCGAAACCCTCAAAACTAATCATGCAGACTTGACCTCTTGAAGCCATCCTTAACTTCTCCCGTTCCCTTAGCACCTGACTCTCCGAAACAACTGACCACCAAGTTCGTCAATTCAGTTTCCAAAATATATCTTAATATATGCCTTTGTCTGTTGTCACTGCCACTAGCCTAGTATCACACCAAAACATACTTCAACACGCCTATTACTAATCTACTCTATACCATCTTTCACACGATTGCCAGAGATAGCTTTTCAAAAATATAAATCAGATCAAATCTATCTTCACTTTTGAATTTTTTCAATTGTCCTCTATTCTCTACACAAGTACTGCCAAACTCTTAAAAATCTGATATTTGCAGTCTTTCCTTGAATTACATCTCCAGTCCTACTCTACATCATTCCCACCATTCCCTATATTTTACACTCACCCTCCAGACACACTCTTCTGCCCTCGTGTCTATTTCCTTTCCTACATCCTCAGCACCCCTCTTCTTCTCTGAGAATTCCTGCCCCAGCTCAAATGTGATTTCCTTTCTGTTGTCTTCGCAGAACCCCCAGGCAACATAGATTGCTCCCTGGTCTGTTTTCCCACAGGACTGTATACAAACTTGTCACAGCCTTTACCATACACAGCATAGTTATTAATTGATTTGTCTACCTTCCCAGCTATACTCTGAGCTCCTCCTCAGAGGCAGGGATAGTGAAATATTTATTCTTGCATTACTAGTCCCTAACACAGTTCCTGGGATACCTAGGACACGTGAGATGCTCAATCCAAATCTTTCAGATATATAAAAAAAGAAAATCCTTAAAAGTAGGCATTAAATTGAGAGAGATAATCCCCAAGTATCTTTCCCAACTCTGAAATTCTAGGCTCTTCTTGTGAACTGAGCCAAAGCTTTTCTGCAGGCATGTGGGATTAGACTCTTGTCTGGGACAAATTTGTAGGATAGGATCTAGTGGGTGGTTTAGGGTGTACATCCAATTAATTCTATCACATTAACTTCAATAAATTATATTTTGTGAAGCTTATGCTTTTCAATTAAGCAAATTGAATTATGTGCAATAGTTGATTTTTTAAAATGGTATCATGGTGAAGAAAGTGTTTTTTTGTAAAACCTTGTCAGCTTGAGTGACATGTGAGTACCCAACACTAAGCATCTGTTAGGGAAATCTTATTACTCTGTTTCTGTCACTAGAAAATTGGAACAAACGTTGCAAGACCTACACACTTAAAATGTTATGATGTGTTTTTAAAACTGCCTTCCACAGAAGGCCCTTTATTTTATTAGAAAATTATAAGCAAACAAGTCTTGTTTAATGGCTTTCAAAGTAGAAGCACGTTTCATGTCAAAATTGTATCACTCCTGTGTGTGAGAAATCTGTCAAGCCCCGGTGCCCAAGAAAATAGGGTACCAAGGCAAAGGATTTCTTGCTGAAGGATATACTGTATGCTCAATTAAACCAATACAGCGTGTGTAATGGTCTGATTCCATCTTAGGAAGAACTGTCAGCTTTCTGTTCCGGGATCAGAATTTTCACAATGCCTGGACTTTTTGGTGAATCCCATGTAACAAGAGGCGCAATCTTGGGTTTGTTTCTCAGGGAAGGTTGGGATCTTATTTTTTCTCCTTTTAATGTTCAAAAACTGTTGGAAATTTTACCTTCTCTTCCTGATATCCTCTCTGTCCCTGGTCCCTTTCCATACCTCTCATAGCTTGTTAAATACTTTAATAATTACAGAAAACATACATGATATGCTAAAATTACAGTCAGTTTTTCAGAGGAATCCAGGGATGGTTGTGGTATTATTTTACTTGAGAGTCATTCCCAAGTGCTTTGTTGCTGCAAATATCAAAAAATATCTACATGTGCTTCAAAATGAACGGAATGTGAATAAAATATGGTGGAAAATTTTAGAGCACTTCAATGTCCCTTTTATAGTCTCTGCTATTTGACAAGTTTATAACAATTCTATTTCTCTAAACCAGCAGAGATCACACACAGAACTTTTCCCCCAAAAAAGATGAAAATAAATATATAACACTTAAGATAGATATTTTCCTATATATTCTTTAAAAAGATGACTTCTGCACATGACAAAATGATATTGTATGTTACTAAACTGCCATCTACTGTGCTTGTTCACCCAGTGCACAGTATCACCTTTTATAGGCTTGCCTTTTTCAGTGAATACATGATTTTTTTTTCCCCAGCTGTTTCTTGACATTTTTTCTTTCCCTTCTTCTAGCCATGAGTGCTCCTAAAGACCAGAAAAAAAAAATTGTTTCAATTAATTATAGGCCCACCAAAGCCTTTCACATCATGTAAGTCTCAGATTGATTATTCACCGTGCCATGAAGACGCGTCAGTTTGAGACAAGAAGAGGTTTAGAGAGGTTTACACTTTGCAGAGTGCCACCTGCCTCCAAAGGGCACATTCATTAGAAAGCTCCAGGTGCGAGTTGTGGGAGCAAAACAGCATAATGAAGTCCTTTGCCTCCTTGCACACCTTTTGATTAATAACATCCTTCTTCGGCTCTAGTAGATTGTGCGCCAACGTTCACTGCGAGAAACCTGGAATACCAGCCTACTTTTCTATCCTTGCCGGAATAGAGTTAATTGCCATTTATCTGTGAGCCATATCAAAAGAATTACAAAAATGGGATATTTCTGGCACAATCTACTTTTATAACAACAGCTAATAACCCAACTGAATGATATTTATTCGATAAACAACATTTAATAGGTGTCACTGATCAAATTCTACCTAATCCTCTCTGTCCTATATCCCCACACATAGAAATCCAATGGATATTTATACTGATAACCTGAAGGCGCTGCAAAATTCCGAGCTGTCTCCTGAATAATAAAAATGGGAAAGGAAACTGGCATTTATTAAATACCTACTATTTACTAGATGTTTTCACTGGCACTATCACATTTTATCCACAGAACAGCCTGGTCAGGTGGATACTGTTATCCCTTGAATAACCACTGAATGTTATTGAGGCTCAGAGCAGTAATAAGAGCTAACGGTTATCGACTGCTTACTATTTATCTGCTCTTGTACTTATTACCTTAGACGGATTGCCTCAATTAACCCTCAGAACCACATTATGGAGTAGATACTATGATTATTCTCATTTTATTAGGGGCGACTCAGAGAAGTTAAATAACTTGCCCAAGATCACACAACGTTTAGTAGAGCTAAGACCGGAACCCAGGCAAAGTGGTTTCACTGCCTGCACCCTTAGCCCCAACATTATACTACTTACGAGTATGTGTGTGTGTGTGTGTGTGTGTGTGTGTGTGTGTGTGTGTGCGCTTTAATGTTAAGTGAGTTATATTATTGTTTTGTTTTTGAAAATTGGTAATACATGTTTGGTACACATGTATTAACTTTCAATTATTCTAGATATCCTAATAACAGCTATTAATACTTGTTCTTTATTGCACATTTACTGTCAACCATTTTACATGCTTTATCTTATTTGAAATTCACACACATATGTAATATTGTCCCCCTTTCACTGGTTTGGAGAACAATAATAATAATAGCAAACATGTGGCACTTACTATGTGTTAGATACTCTTCTTTCAAAGAGTTTTAATTATAGTACTTATCTAATACTGGCAACAACAATGTGATGCATTATTATTCTTATTATACAGATGAGGAAACTGAGAGGTAGCACTTTGACCAATGTCACTTGGCTAGCAGGCAACAGAGCAGGAATTCTAATTCCAAAAGCCCATATTTTTAACCACTACTCTAAACTGTGCAATTTGAAGTAGTCATTCCTTGTTTATTGCAAATTTAGCAGTGTGCCTTAACTATAATAGCATTCATTACAATCAAACATTTTGTTGCATACCAAGTAATGTGATTATGCACATTGGTCAGGCCTGTGCATAGTTTCAGTGACGGCAAAAATAAAATTCCTCTCTTTACTTCTTCTACAAATATTGAGCACTAACTATGTTCTAGGTGCTGAGGTTAAGGAAGTAAATAACATTTACCCCTCACCTATGAGGAAGTGGAGATATATAAAGCAAATAGGTAATTACAACAGAAAGGGATAATTTCTAAAAATGGAGTTTTGCTAAGACAAAGCCAAATCTACAAAACACTACGTGTTACCTTGTCACACAGCCCCAAAGGAGGTCACACACAGGGTATAGCTGGCAAAAGAAAAGGAAAACAGAAGAGCTCACCTCCATACTGCATAGGGTAAAATGGTTAAAAATATTATTATAATAGTTGCAATCTTATTTAATATTCCAACGATGTTTATGTGTAAACCAGAGGTGGAGGTTCAAAATAGCTTTATGATATGTATTTTCTTTGTTTCTCGGCTGATCTTTATCTCTGAGAACTAATCTTTCCTGGAGGCTTCTTTGTTCCTGAGTTCCCAGATCCTCCTCTCAGTCTGGCCCACAGCAAATTCTAGCTATAATAGTCAGAATTCTTGGTTGCAAGTGACGAAAACCCAATGGAATCTAGCTTAAGCAAAAAGAGAATGTGTTGACTTGGCTTATGTAACTGGGAAGTCCAGGAGATAGACACGGCTTCAGACAGAATGAAATTCAGAAATTCAAATGCTATCTGTATTCGGAATTCACTTTCTCTCCCTATCTCTCAACCCCGCTTCCTTCTCTCTCTCTTTCTTTAATTCTCTCCATCTATCACCTCTCATTGTCTCTGCTTGACTTTTTCTTGTGGGTGGGCTCTCTCTGTATGGTGGGTTTCACATTCACATTTACCAGTTTTAGGATCTCCATTGGAGAGAGAACTTCTGTCTGCCAACATTCTTAATGAGTCCTAGGGAACATTCTGATTTGTTTTTCCTGGTTTATATATTCATTTTTCAACCAATCATCATGACCAGGAGAACTAACACACAGGATTGAATTATCAAATCAGATTCACATAAATCAGATATATTTTACTTAGCATCAAGCTTTACCAAAAGTTTCAAGAGTACAGGCAATCAAGAGGCAAAGACAAAGCAGAGAAATGTCTGGGACATTCTTGCTGGATCCTTCCTATCCACTGGTCCAGAGTAAAAGATGAGGTCTTTGTGTGAGATTTGCAGATTATTATCTCATAGAGTGGGAGCATGTAATTTATGAAACATCTTCATTTTATACCTTAGAGAGTTGTGTGGCTTACGTGACATTCTCCTGGGAGGCCATGTCCCATAAATCAATAGATACCAAGGTTATTTATTGTAAGCAATCCTTACCAAGGGAGATACTGCTAAGGGCATTCTGCAGATAAGGCCTCCTCCTGTCTAACATCGTTATTCTATTCACCTGAAAGCCCAACTGGTGACCTTAGACTTGATCACCTCCTTTCTTTTCTTTCCCCTCATGGTGTCCCCCTGGTAAAGGCAATGAATGGATCACAGGCTAGCTGCTTTACTCCTTCCTCCTTTTCAGGAGACTGGGCATTCTGATGGGAGAGCCTGGGCCAAGAATCCCAAACCAGGTTTGGGGTTAAGGGCAGCACCATGATTGACCTTCCCCCCAGAAGTACCTGGAGTGTGATATGGCCATAGGAAAGCACATTACGCAGATTTCAACAATGACTAATTGGGTCAACTACACTATTTCTGTCCAGATAAGAGACTTTTTAGGGTTCAAGTGATGCTATAACTTTCCTGTTCCTAAACTTTATCTATTTCTCTCTAGTTTTTAGCTGTGAAAAACTCTCCAGTCATGTCCTGTGGCTCACAAAACACAGGCAAATTAACAAGTAGGGCAGGCAAAGAAGGAGAACAACTGGCCAAATCTTGGAGTCTGTGGGAAAGAAAGTCAAAGAAATGCTTCACAAGGCCTCACAAGGAAACTTCAGTGGAGAAAGAATATCCCAAATAGGTGTTTTCCATCCAATTCTCTTTATGTCCTCACACAATTTCTTTAACCTTAGGCAGGAGCATAAACAGCTACCTTACTGACCTAATAATCTAGCGGGCACTTTATGTTTGGCCAAAACAGTATTTATTTTCAGGCTGAATTTGAATGTCTTTGACTAGCTTGTCACAATCTCTGTCATTGCCTAGTGTCTTACACGGGTCTGCTTCATTCATTTATGCTTCACCTGGTCCCTGTAAACATCTGAGTTTTTGAGCCATGGTTTAAGGACTTGATTTCTGCTAAACTGAAAATTCCTTGGAAAGAATGTATACTTTAACTTGTTTTTAGTTATTTATGTCAGTATGAATGAATTTCGCAACTGTTTTTCATTGGAAAGAAAGCTAGGGGGAAAAAAAGATGTTTTTGGCTAAGGGTAAGACTGAAGGAATAAACAGGGCCAGGACTAGGGTAAGCCAGATGCCTAGTGCCCAGAATTGAAGGAGGCATTCACTCTCAGGTGACGCCTGCAGGCTTAGCCAGAGAGAGAGAGCGCGCCTCCTTATATTTCACTCCCCGTGTGACCTGCTTGCCTCACTCTGGTCCCAACCCTGAAAGACAAAGTTTAACCAGATTTGGTCTCTGGTACTTGTAATAAAATACCTCGGATGCTTTTCCTTTTCCCACCCATGAACTGGGAGAGTTCTTCCACCTGGGAACACCCATAATATCCTCTAATTACACCTATATGACATTGCTTTCTATCTCTTTACACATCCATATTTACCAGCACTCTGTGAGATCCTTAAAGAACAAGCTTGTGATATCATCCTCTTTGTAGCCACAACATCTAGCCCTGTGGAGTGAGTGAGTGAGTGAGCGAATGAATGAATGTGCTGTTAGCATCAAGCACCCCATTCTTCCTGCGGCATGGACCACCTGCGAATTCCTATGTCAGCTAAAATATTTTATCTTTGCCATAGATCGATGGCAAATTTCAATAAATTTTTATTCTAATTACAATATGATTTTTCCCATAAATTTGCATGTGATCTTAGTATTTTTCACTTTTTTTTTTAAACATATGTGTGCAAGAAAGCACCACATTAGATTTGCAGCTGACACCTTATTCATGCCTTGCCTTTCAGTCTCCAGCAGGGCCAGCCTCCTTGACCCAATTAGACTTCTCCACTCCCACATGACTAGTAAATACTATAATTAATTTATAAAGGACTCAAAAACACCAGCTGGCAAAAATTTCCTACTAACAGTTTGCACAGAACCAAAAGAGCATGTAAGCTGTAGGAGATTTACGAAGTGTGTATGTATGTATACTCACATCTTTTAACCCACTGAATTTCCAAGAATGCCAAATTGTAAAGTGCACAAGTTAAATGATGTTCAATAGTTTCTTGTCATTTCTTTCAGCACATTTATTTTGAATTGTAGAAAGAAATCTGTGTACAAAATATTCTCAGAGATTACATTTGGGGTATGTGAGATTTGAATGTCTATCCGTATTCATACACATCCCAAGCACTATAATAAACTATGTTGTTCTTAAAAGAACGTGAAAGAGAAAAAGGCGGACAGTCAGCTTAAGGATTTCTCCGTGCCTTAAGATAGTCACAGCTGTAGTGGCCATCTTCCAGAGTATCTGCTTATTCAAGAGCTGTGCTTTAGGCAGGATTTTAAGATGGCTCCCAAGATTCCTGCCCCCAGTTTACATGCCCTGTATTATACCCTGCCTTTGAGTGTAGGCAGGACCTGTGAATACCAGGATGTCATTCCTTTAACTGGGCTGCATTATAAAGCAAAGGTGATGGGATAATTTTTCCCATGATTGTTATAGAAGACGACAGTTGTGGTGGTAGGAAGTAATAGTAATGAGAGTAGCAGAAGCAGCAGAAGCAGGAACAGATTGTAGAGAAATTCCACAGGCTTTTGAGAACTAAATTCCATGTTGCAAGAGGGCCATGTGACTAGGACCTGAAGGCAGTCTCGAGGAACTGAGAGAAAGCCCTGGCTGACATTTGGCAAGAAAATGGGGGATCTTAGTCCTCTAGTTGCAAGGAACTGAATTCTGTCAACAACCTGTACAAACTTGGAAGATGACCCTGAGCCTCCGAAGAAATTGCACCCCCAGTCAATACCTTGATTGCTGTCTGGTGACACCCTAAGCAGAGAATAAGCCATGCTAGGCTTCTGACCCACAGACACTGAGAGATGATAAAACGTGTTGCTTTGAGTTGCTAAAATTGTGGTAGTTTGTTACACAGCACTAGAAAACTAATACAAGAACCAATTGCCTTTTCTTCTTTCTGTGCGCTACCCCTTTCCCCCGGGGGGACCTCCTAGCAGTCAAGGTTGTAAATTACACCATGCTCCTGACCACCTGACAGGGCTGATTGGATAGCTAGCACAACTAGAGCCTTTGTCTGGAAATTTGAAGTTGGGGCTAAGAGATTCCAGTTGGGAATCTCTTGAATGGAAGAGAGAGAGAAACATGGATGCTTGAGTAACATTATCTTCTGTGCAGGGCTGGCTCTAAGGTATACAAGGCCCTGGGGAAACATGCGGGAGTGGGCAGGGCAGAAGCTATCTATAGAAACAATTTGATTATGAAACTAATTACAAAAGTCATGGGCCCATGTGAGGTGTAGTGATTTACTGACAATGATTCAGGGCAAGAAAAAGGTACTAACACAGATGTTTACTGTCCAATCAGTACACTGAAAAATTTTCCTATTTTCCAAGATCCATTTCTTTGTGTTATTTATTGTCATAGATACCATTTCTGGCTAATTTCATATATCCCACTACAAGGAAAAGGTAGCAACACTATTATTATTCACAATGCTGTGGCTCTTTGGAAACTTTTTTAATTGAAACAGTATAAATCGTCTTGCCTCTGCAGTTCTCTGATGCCATTTATTTAAAGCTGACTACATCATTACTTATCTCATGGCAACATCCATTGTGCTGTCCATGAGTACCGGCTTCCAATGGCTTTCAAACGTTGTTAATGCAATTTGTGGATGATGACCACAAATGCAAGTCTTACCCAGAGAATGTGGGAAAATGTAAACAATTATTCTGTTTTATGGTCATGTTAAATTTCTCATTTAGAATTTTACAGCATTTATTTGTAGAATTTAACGCATTAGCGTAGAACAGCACATCTTCCAATCACGTCTTCTCTCAAACTAAGTCTTAATCACTGCATTGCTAGAATGTGACCCTTTTAATGTTGACCACAGCCCTGCCTTCCACACACCAGTTACCAGTAAGGAGAGGCGAGGGGCCCTGAGGGGAGCAAGAAGAGCAGTACCTTTCAGGCAAGCCATATCCATCACTTGTCCCACATGGCTTAAGATCAAGCCAGGAGAGCAGGATGTCACCACACTGACTAAAGGCAAGACAGGACATTGATCGGAAGGGCCCATTGGCTTTGTGGTGCTACAGTGTGGAGAACCCTGGGAGGGGACAAGCACAGCCATGACCAAGACTATCTGACACAGAGCAGATAGCTTGCAAAAGGGTGGTGTGACTGCCTTGGGCATCAGCGGGCAGACTAGGGGGTGGAGATACATACGACACCAGGATAAAGGGTGCCTGCCTCAGTTGCTTTCCACTAGGCAGCTCCCGGGTCTGAACACCGACAGGGGAGAGCCCACACACCAGCTGACACAGGTGGCTCCAGCCCAAGGAGGACAGTAGTCAAAGCCCTGAAATTGTCCTGTGTCTGACGTTAGTGAAAATCACCCCCACATCAGTGAATCAGCAACATTCTGGTGACCCATACTTGGTGTGACCCCCTGAGAGGCATACTGCCCTGGCCAGGGGGAGCTTTGGCTGGCCAGGAACCAGCACGGCCATGCAGCCCAAGGCCACCCCACAGGTGCAAGTCCCAGAGCTCCTCAAGCACCTGGTGGACCCCATACACAGCGAGGGGGCCTAACATAGAGAGGGCCCTGAAAGGGGGAAGCAGGCTGATAAGGCCTCCGACCAGGCTTAGGGTGTCCCACCAAGAAGGTCCTGCTGACCTTGCTGGACCCCACCACCAGGGGCCACAGAACATTTCAGGGTTTCCTTTACCAGGACCCACACAGAACTAGGTATTGCCTCCTGGGCTGTGCCAGATGGTCCAGGCACCAGAAGGGACTTAGAACATTTCACGGAAGGTTCTCCAAAGCGCAAGGCTCTCCTGAGGTGCAGGGTTTGGTTAAGAGCCCCTCTTGCTCAGGTCTAAGGGCCATCACTGTTTCTGTCTGTCCTGTAAACTAAGTAGCAGGGAAACTGGTCTGCAGAAAGAAAACGATGTGTAAGCAGAGTCAGCCGCAAGACACGGAGAAAGCGGGCTGCTTGGACGCAGGACAGCTTCTTTCAGTCTCCTGAATCTGCGCAGCCCTCTTGCCCTCCTGTTCCCTCAAACACCTCCTCTTTCTAATATTAACTCCCCCTGCCTTTTGTCTTTTAAGTCATTTTATTTTTATTTTTGTTACTTGCAAGGAGATGGAGTTCTAATACAATATCCGAAGCCAGATTCTTAGCTTTGAAGGTTCAGAAATGCAACTTTATCATTTCCAACAGAGCTATTTAACCTCTTGGGAATCAGTATGTTAAAAGGACCCATAAGAAACTAATACGCACCTCAGAATGCCAAGTTATCAATCTATGAAGGAGCTAAATCTAGAAAGAATAACTTGTACAGAGAATTCACTTTGTGTATTTCACCGTGGTAGGTTAAATGGACTCGGAGGAGAAAATTATCAGATGGTTGTTTGGTGAGCTTATAATTAGAGAAAAGAGAATAGGTAGTTGAGAGATTTTTCTTTCAAGTTAGGATAGTTGAATTTCTTCTCTAATTTTGGGATATTTCTTTTCGAAAAGTTAGTCGTAGTCCTTGAACTTAAATAGCCTTCTCCTCTGGTCACTGACAGATATATTCTTATATTTTGTGCACTGTTATCCTAGACATATTGTAAATCAACTTTCTGTTGACGTATGATTCTCCCAGAAAAGTTTTACTAACTACAGTTGGTTAACTTCTGGTGCGTTAACTGTATGTTATTCACCAGTTCTGGCATCTATTACCTGTGAGCCTAATAACTGAGTTCTGTTTGTCAAGTACCTTAAGCGAGTTATCTCCCTTAATCCTTTTAGCAATTCTAAAAGACAGATACGATTATCATCATCTCTGTTTCCTAGATGAAAAAGACAACCAGTTTATGTAATCTGTCTAAGGTAACGTGGTCAACAAGTAGTAGAGATGGGATTTGAACCCAAGAAATCTGATTCCAGAGTCACCAGATGTGTTATACTTTACAGCCTTTCACAAGATACTTACACTTTCCAAACCTTGATGTCCTCGTCTGTAAACAAAGCTAATAATATCTTTCCTAAAGACTGTTGAAAATCTAAATGTGATACTGGCTGTAAAGCTCCTGGCACACTACCACATATATAGTGATTAATAAATAGTAGCTATTATTTAAAAAAGTCCCTCAGGAATATGGTTTGGATTTTGGAGATTCCTGTTCACCTTAATATCACAAACAGAAACCACGTTAGAGAAAGTTAATTCTATTTTCAGATGGTTGATCTACTCAGCTGCATGCTGGTTCTTCCAAGCTCAATTCCGAATGAAGATCTTTTATTCCATTTCCAGATTCTGAGTGCCTTTGGCAAGGCTGAAGCCACCCTCCCCTCCATCCTGCAGTGACTGCACATATTTGCACTAAAACGCAGCCACATACGCCACACACTCCACAACTTTGCCTAGGATCACTGCTGTCCCGGTGACCTGAGAAGTGAACTTCACTTTCCACAAATTCCCAGGTTAAAATTAGGGAGTTACTTAGATGTGAGTATTAAGTTCACTGACTATTTTATTTATTCATTCATTCAAATTCCTTGTTTTTCTGTTTGAGTAAGACATACTTATTTCAAGAGCAAACACTTTGTGGTTGCTTGTTAAGTTATAATTCCAGGTATCTTATAACACAAGGATTTATGTATCATAAAATTAAGAAAAAAATTCTGGTCGACTACAAAAAGTTATTTTAATACATCTCAATTATGACTCATGCAGTGAATTTAAGATTTAGAACTTTATAAAAAACTGTTTTTCATTGTTTTGGAATAGCAGAATTTTTTCCTGCATGTGTCTGAACATGCAAAAACAAAATCTGCTTGATTTATCCATACTTTAAAAACATTCTGCTTGAGTCTAGAAATGTAAACCTCAGAGATTGGATCATTGCCACCTTAAACTCTCACTTAATTGTAGAACCAAGAATGGATCTTTTCCTTATATCCTTGTAATAGGACTTAACATGAGTTATGGCAGAGTCAACATCCCAACTGTAAGAAACCTCAGTCACCATTAGGGGCAGAAGGTACCCATGTACCAATCATACTCAGCTCACAAGGGGGTCTGTGATCACTCCTTTTGCCCCTGAAGTTGGTATAATATTTAGCAAGCATCTACTGAATGAGGGGATAGCTGGGATATGGTGAGGTGGGTAAGTTTAAGTATTTTTTCTTTTTTCTTATTTTTTGGGGTGAGGAAGATTGGCCCTGAGCTAACCTCCATTGCCAATCTTTCTCTTTTTGCTTGAGGAAGATTGTCGCCTGAGCTAACATTTGTGCCAATCTTCCTCTCTTTTTGTATGTGGGATGCCTGCCACAGCATGGCTTGACGAGCAGTGAGTAGGTCCGTGCCTGGGATCCAAACCGGCCGAACCCTGGGCTGCCTAAGTGAAGCACATAAACTTAGCCACTAGCCCACTGGGTTGGCCCCAAGTGCTTTTTAAACTTCTTATTGAAGTTAAAAAAATGCCCAATCATTAATGCGCAGCTCAATGGATTTTTATGAAGGGAAGATATGTGTGTAACCAGAACCCAGATCATGATAAAGAACATTATCCTGGCCCCTTCCAGTCACTATCTCCTCCCCACTCCCTAGGGTAACCATTAGCCTGGCTTAGTTTTGCCTGCTTTTGAACTTCATGTAGACGGAATTATAAAGCATGTGCTAGCTTGTGTCTGGCTTTTTCAAGTCAAGGTTGTATTTGTGAGTGACGTCCGTACAGTTCAGTGTAGCTGCAATCTGTTTATTGTCATTGCCATATAGCGTTCCACTGTGTGAACATATGACGATTTGTTTACCCAGGCTACCATTCATAAGCAATTAGGAACTTCTAGTTTGGAGCCATGATAAATAGTGCAGTGATGAACATTATTATACAACTCTTTGGTAAATATATGTGCATTTCTGTTGGGAACATACTTAGGAGCAGAATTTCAGGCTCATAGGGTATGCATATGTTCAGAAATAATAGATTCTGACATTTTCCAAAGTAAATGTATCAAGTAACACTTCTACCAGCAGCCTGTAAGAATTCCAGTCGCTCCGTACCCTCTCCAATACTTGGTTTGTCTGAATTTTTCATTTTAATCATTCTGATGGATGTGTAGTGGCAGTTTGCATTTCCTCTACTTGCAGTGCTAGCCAAGATGGAGAAAGATGACTACAGCCTATCTTTCCTATTGATTACAACTAGTAGCTCCTGACAAAATACAAAAAGCAACTACCTGAGGACTCTAAAGAGTAAACAAAAAATCAGGCAGATTGGGGAGGAGAATCCCAGCTTGGAGAAATGCCCCGTGTGTTTGTTTTTCCTATTTTCTCTCACAGCTTTGACCTGAGGCCTGGCACCTGGTGAAACAGTGGTAGCAGCACAGGCAGCAAAAACTGAGAAAAACTCCATAATTCTAGCCAGATGAACGGGTGATGGGGCTTCTGTGAGCTCAAGCTTGCAGGGGAATATCTGCCTTTTTTTCTCCTTTTTTCCCCTCTTGGCTTTGACCTGAGAGTCAGGGCCTAGCTTGGACAGCTACACCACCAAAAGAAACCCTGTCTTTCTAGACAAGAAACTGGGAAAGGAGGCCTCTGTGGTTTGAAGAGTATGGAGGGAATCCACTTTTATCTTCTCTCACCTGTTTGCTCCAGTGTGGGCTTTGATCAGCTGCTTTAACTACGGCAGGCAGCTAAAACTCCAAGAAAAACCTTATCTTTCTGGCAAGACTGCCAGGAAAAGAGGATCCAGCAAAACAGGGAGTATGAGAGGAATATCAAAAAGAGGAGAGCTGGAGAAGGGGAACCCCTAATTCTATGCATGAACTCATATAAGTTCTGTGCTCACATCTGAACGGAGCATCTACAGGAGAGCCACAAAGCTGTAGAGCAAAAGATATGTGAACTGAACTACGATTTAAACCACTGCCCAAGTTCCAAAATAATCCCCAAGTGTGTTATGTTTAGGACAGACTCAAAGCTGCATGATAAAGCCTTTGAAGTTGGAACTGACACGGAACAAGTACCCACAGAAAGTGAGGCTGAACTTGTGATCTGAACCAAACTGAACTGATTGCTTCCTAAAACAAAACAAAACAAAACTCAACGTTCCCCAAAGGCTTTTAACAGGACCCAGCGTCTATGCAACATAATATCCAAAATGTTCAGGATAAAAACCACAATCATTCACTATGCAAAGAACTGGAAAAATACGACCAGCTCTCAAGGAAAAATAACGTCAACAGCTGCCAAACCCTAGATGACCAATGTTTCAATTATCAAAGACTTTAAAGCAGTTATTATAACTAGAAAGTAGTTGAAAATATTCTCTCTAGGTATATGCTTTACTCTAGAAAAATTATTGCATTTTTGTATCCGAATCCACGCATAAGAATGTTCATACCAGCGTTGTTTGTAATGACAAAACCCGGGAAATAGAAGGGATAAACTGTTACACAAAGTAATATTACCAGTACATAACAGTAAAATTAAGGAACTACGGTTATATGCAAATATACGCAACAATCTAGAATGAATTTAGAAGCATACTGTTGAGCGGGAAAAAAGTTGCAGACGATTATGTAATAACAAACTATGCTTGTAAAGCTCAAGTTTACCATATTAAACATACATGTACCTACGCTAAACTTTTAAAAGCAAAGGAATAAATCCAAAATACAAGAGAGCGTTACCTCTGGAGAAAAGCAAGGGGATTGGATCGGAAAAGACACACGTAATTTTAACAATACCGGCAACATCCTAGTTCTAAAATTACTGGTCGGTTCCCGTGAGTAAAGTGCTTGTCTGTTACATCTATTTATGTACCAAAAAAGAGTTTAAGTTTCTAAACGACATCCCGCGTGCATAACGAAAGAACAGAAGTCTCGGGCCTTTATTAAAATAACTTCTCCAAACACTTGACTAGACGCCGGTACCGCATCCCCTCAGCCTAGACCGGGCAAGCCGCCCTTCCAAGCTCCAAACTGACCACAGTCACTTCCGCCTCTGCCTCCTTAGCTCCGCCCACCTGAGCGGAAGTACTTTCCTCTCGGGTCCTCCGGCCTGTAGGGGGCTCTCCGAGGCTTTTAATGCCACGAAGGCCTCCCGCCTGGGCTGTCCCTGCGGTGCCTGTTCGCTTAGCTTTAAAAACACTTTTGCGTTATCACTTTTTCGGCCAGATAAAAATCACACAGGCATCTTAGTGTGGACATTCACGTTCAAACTCAGTCCAGGCCGAGGGGCTGCATCGTCAAACCTTGACGCAGTGGTGGGTAGGAGTCAGGCGGAGTGGGGACAGCCCCGGAGTGCCGAAAGGCCCCGGCCCGCTTCCTCCGGTGAAGACGTAGCTGCGGGTGGCTGTGGTGGCGGCGTCCAAGATGTCGACCAAGAATTTCCGAGTCAGTGACGGTGACTGGATTTGCCCTGACAAAAAGTGAGTTCAGGAGGGATCCCGAGTGGGGCGAGGTTTGCCGGTGGCGGCTTTCTCGGGTCGATTGGGCATTTCCCGTTTCGACGCTCTCGGGTGCCTTGAGTCGGAGCAGGCGGCGAACCGCCGGCTCCTGGGCGGGAAGGAGGCTCGGGGGCTCCCCACGATGAGGATTTTCGGGAGCCTTTGTTGTGCCTGTGTCTCCAGCGTTTCTTCGACGGTCCTTCCAGACAGCCGTTCTTTTGGGGGAGCGAAAGGGCCTGCCCTTTGCCCCGCGCCCCGCCCGCCCGCCGGCCGCGGGCGCGTTTCGCGATCGGCGAGTCGGCCGGGCGGAGGCCGCTCGGGGTTGCTCCCCCCACGTGACTTTTCCCTGCAGGATTTCACTCTTGTTCGCGGAGTGCGTCGCTTTCTCCAACTAGTCCTTTTGCTTCTCCTAGTTCACGTTGGTGTTGCTGTATTTTTGTTTTTCTCATTCAAACTTTCCTCGGTACTGTTTATACTCTTGGCCGAACGCTACCCTTGTTTGGTTTGGGAAATTCGGACTTCTTTTCTTGATTGCTCTTTAATTTGCCCAGAAGAGTTGAACCTTTCGCCTCGTTAGAGCCCCAAGCAGGAGGCCTGTGTTTTTGCCTGCCCAGCCCCGGAGCTGCCTGCGGCAGAGGAGCACGTGTCTTCCTGGCTCTGCTTTTTGACATTGTAGCTGAAGCCAAGTGCTCTGTTAAATTGTTAGATTTTATTGAACGGTGCTCACATAGGGGTACGTATTTGGAAATACATAGTAATTTCTGTAGAACATAGTTGTCAAGAAAATGGAATGCGCTCCTCATGTTCCAATAAAAACCTTTGATTTCTTGTCCTTAAGGTAGCCGCGGATATCTTACAGAGTTCGTGGTCGTAAAGAGTAAAAACTTTGAGGGATACAAACCTGGGTTGAATTCTAGTCCTATTGCTTATAGACCATGTAACTATGTAACTGTAAAGTAGGTATTTAATTTTGCTCGAAAACTGGGATAGAATAGCTCCCTTAAAATGAGTACGTGAAATAGAGACAATGTTATTTCCTCAGCATTTGCCTTCTATCTACATTTTAAGCAGTCTAAATGAAACATTGTTATGATTTTTAAATACTAAGTTGGTGGCTGTCAATTAATTGCATAAAGATTAAGATGACCTGAGCCTTCTCAAGGTAGACAATAGTGAATAGAAACAGAGTCAGATGCTTTGGCTAGCATTGCTCTGAGTGGTAAGAGACTATTGAATATATTCGAAAGGTTAGAACAACAACTCTGACTTTTTTGTGGTTGGTCACTTGTAGAGTAAGTGCTTTTGATGGTGTCATTTATGACAACACACCCAAATATTTGAGGTAGGTTTCTTAAGAGTGCATTTCAACTCAGTTACAAATATATGAATAGCATATTATTTCTACAATGTGTATAAATCAGAAAACATTTTTGTGATATGTTTTTAATGTTTATCAGGGTCGTAAAGGATATTCTTTAGGAGGAAAAACAACCTAAAAATTATTTGGAGTGCTTCGGTTTAGTGTCCATTCCATACTTCGCATCTTTATTTCATTCTAGTGTAACACCTAAGAAAGAAAGTAATCAGCTTTTTAACATTTAAGCTTTACATGTCATTCAGAGCATTTAACCATTAAGACCATGTTAGTGAATCTGATAATTGTTTGTTTTTAATTAAGTTTACTGAATATAAGCGTAAAATGATAGTGTTATTCTATGTATTGAGATTATTGGTTTTAATTTTTTTCAGCTAGGTTTCAGAGGTTTGGTAAATACCCCCTAAAACTGAAGATCCTTATAATTATTGAAACTGTTTATATTTTTGGTCAGTACATCCCATCTTCCTTCTTTCCTTTACCGTTCCACTTCCCACTTGCGAAGAGTGTTTTATCAAGATCCAGGAAGGCCTCTCTGATTTATCTGTGTTATTGGTCCACTCTTGGGATTTTGTGTTATAATACTTAACACATTCTTGTATATATCTTATTTTTCATACTGGGAGTTTCTTTGAAGTTTTCTGAACTCCCCGGTATCTCATCAGTGATTTTTTGAAGTGGAGTTTCATTATAATTAATGATTTTTGCAAATATGAGGACAGTGAGGCACAGAGATCTTAAGTGACTTACCAAGATCACATAACTAGTAAGTGGAAGATTGGAGTTTCTTATCCTAGACTTGTGGCTTCAGATCTTCTATTTTTTTCACCTAAATTGTGAGGATTCATTTTATAGTTAACATTGGCATTAACATGACTGAGATGGTATTATAAGTTCTGGATCCAGGTATATAGTGAAGACACGTTAAAAAATTGTGTGTATAGAATTTTAAAAATTATGTGATTTAAAAGATATCTCTATAATTTTTTTTTTTTACTTTATTTTCAGATGTGGAAATGTAAATTTTGCTAGAAGAACCAGCTGTAATAGATGTGGTCGGGGTAAGCATTTAAGAAAGCTTCTCTTAAGACTGTTTAAACAGATCATTTATTTCCCCAGCTTCATATTGCATTGTTTTATATTTTCAGAGAAAACAACTGAGGCTAAGATGATGAAAGCTGGTGGCACTGAAATAGGAAAGACACTTGCAGAAAAGAGCCGAGGCCTATTTAGTGCTAATGATTGGCAGTGTAAAACGTATGTGTTTCAAATTATCGTGCACTCTTTCTTCCATATTAACGTATCTAGCCACTACTTGTTAATATTACCATCTCTTATTAGTCACAGTGACAAGCCAAGGGCTAAAGGTTTAAATCAAAGGTCTTTTGATTGTTATTCAGTCTGTATCTGATATATAAGTATTAAGAACTTTTAAATTCTATTTTTTAATGGTAATAGTAGTTGTTACTATGATGGGTTATATATACCAGTAACCAAATGCTTAAGGTGAGCTAATGTCCCCAAAAAGTGAGAAAAGAGTATTTAAAAGCACTAAAGCCTACTTCTTTCTATTGTAGAAGAATCTAAAAAACTTTTAGCCTCCTACATCACAAAATTTGTTTTGCCTATTTACAAAGTAATTTTAAATTCATAAGTCACATGCAATAAGTAATTATTCCTAATTAGGTAAGTTTCTTAATATTTTTGATTTTCAAATTATCTGTTGATTTTTTTCAACTTCCATGTTTTCTGTACACAGATGAATCAAACATATATGGAGGAGGATTGATTCACAAGAGGGTCTTACATAAATTTCTGATTCTATAGATACTAAGTTTGTATTGGAGAATTTTCCAGCAATAGATTGTCACTGGATTTGGTATGCTATGGAATTCAGTGCTTGAACTGATTCCTCAAAAAACAGAAAAACTTGACATTATTTAGAGGATATAGCCTTATTCTTCTTTGTGGTGGATGCAGAGACTGAGACATTAATAGAAGCTTTAATTTAAAATGTTATTTTTTTCACCTTGAGGCATCAGAATCTATAGATTAATTTGTCATATAGTTCTAATAAGATGACAGAGACATTCTTCATACTGTATAGCTTCTGCTTCTCTGCTTAAGTAGTTCAGTCTGTTGTCGGAACCTACATTCTCTCTTTAGAAAATGTATACTGGTAAGTTTTTTTTGTTGCGATATCCTTAGTAAATGTTTCTTTGTGGTAGTAATTTCGCCCTAGTTTTTATTTTAAAATTTTAGAATGTCTAAAAATTTACTCTCTTTCTTGATTTGTATTAGTCTATTAATTTGATATTTTTCACTTCTAAAGCTGCAGTAACGTGAATTGGGCCAGAAGGTCAGAGTGTAACATGTGTAATACCCCAAAGTATGCTAAGTTAGAAGAAAGGACAGGTAAGATGCTGTCACAGTCTAACCAAATGATTTTAAAAGAACTAAAAATCGAATCGATAATTGTATCACCTTCTTGTGGGAGCACAGTAATTGACGATTCCATCTTTTCCACTCTTGTTTTTTGCCTTGATTTTTTTCCTTCATACCCTCAAAAGTCATCTTTTTTTTCATAATTTCAGTTTACAAAGTATAGCATTAGAGAGCCCTATCCTAACAGATAGTGACATTAGGATATTTTCAGAATTGCTTTATTCCCTCTCCTGTCCCCCTACTGGTCTAAATGTTGGTCATTAGTAATAAATAGAGTAATAGCATTTTTTCATTCGATAGCATAGTATGACCAAAAAAAGAGCAGAGAGAGGCACCATTTAAAGATTCATCTGAACTTAGGCTATAATTCTGAAACTTCGTTATGCATTACAGTCATTTGAGAAACTTTAAAAATACAGATTTCCAAAAACAGAGCTCTGTTGAAGCTCTTAGAGGGTAGATTCCAAAAATCTGCAGGTGATTCAGTGGTGTTTGGTAACCATTGGCCCAAATAATAGCTTACCGTTGGCTCTGTGTATGGTCGGTGGTGAGTTGAAAATATTTACCTAATAAAATATAGTTTTCTCGTTATCAGCAGTTAGCCAAACCACATTATGAGTAAACTTCAAATCTGATTTTATTATTCAGTGACTCATGCACCATATAATCAAAGGCTTCGTTCCAGAAAGTCATCTTCTCAGACGTAGACTTAGTAAACTCCGTCTCTGTTTCTTTTTCTCCCTGACTTGACCACTACCACTGTCTGTCTGGTTTTTGGGCGTAAGAGACCCACTGAAGTCTTCTGGACCTAGCCTTTCCAGATTGCAACAGAAATTCTAGTTTTATCCCCCCCACTTTTTTTAAATTATATTCCCATTTGTGAGAACATTATAGCCTAATGTCCTAGATGTTTTTTCTTTTTCAATCCTCAAATCCGGGGCTGGCCTGGTTCGTGCACTCCGCTTCGGTAGCTTGGGGTTCTCCAGTTTGGATCTGCGGCACAGACCTACACACCGCTTATCAAGCTATGCTGTGGCAGGTGTCCCATGTATAAAGTAGAGGAAAATGGGCACAGATGTCTGCTTAGGGCTAATCTTCCTCAAAAAAAATAATAATAATCTTCAAATCCTACACCACTCTTCTCATTCTCAGGAAGTGATCTTGCCTTTGTACTGCCTGGGTAGATTAAGGTCTAATAAGGATCTCCTGTTTTTCCTTCCTTCATCTCTTTAAGGTATACATTTTTTTCCTGTCTTTTTGATCTTCTTCTCACCTACTCCTCTGGTTGTTTATTCTGTCTCCTTTTCAGTTTCATCCTCTTCTGTCCAGCCACAGAATGTTAGGGTTCTTCAAAGTCTAATCCCTAGACATTTTCTTCCAAGGCCTAAGTTTAAGTAAACGTTGGCACACCATATTACCGACGTTCACGTCTTTAGCTCAGACTTCTTTGACCCATATATCCAGCTGCCTATTCAACATTGCCATATAAATGTCAAACTCATTATATTCAAACTAAATTCATGATTTTCCCCTAGGACCTGACCCTCTTCTGGTAATCTCTTATGATTAGTACCACCCGCCATATGCTTGTTACATAAGCCAGAAACCTAGATGTCTTTAATAACCCCTTCATCTCTCCCCCTCCAAAAAGTCTTTTCCATCAACCTTAGGCGAAGATAGCACTATCTCTTGTCTTGGAAAAACTGCCACTTGGTTGGCTGTCTGCACATATTCCCCTCCTGTCTAGTTGGCAGCCAGAAATTTTTTGTTTTGTTTTTTCAAAATTGAAAACTCCATTTGTTTAAAACCATTTGGATTGCTTTTAGGATAAAATCTAAAATCTTAACCATTTTAAAAATTGTAATCCCAAAAGCCTTTTATCTGTTTGCATTCTGTTTGACCTATTTTGTGACTCCTCCTTTAACCAAAGTTTCACTATCACAAGAGCTGTAGTCTTTAACAACTGAAGTCATTAAAGTTTGATATGTTCTCACTTTCCTTTATGCATTGTCTTTTTTCTATCATTCTGGTGTCTTGACCCTTTCCCACTTCCCTGGCTATAGGGTAGTTGTCTTTGCCGGTCACACTTGAAGGTGTGAACTAATGTACACTCTTAACTCGCCAGTTGCTCGTTACTATTTGTAATCAGGAAGTTCTAAGCTTCAGGGGAGAATTGCCTAAGCATGGGACAGGCTGTGGGTAAAAGAAAAATTGATGGACTTTTGAAAGATTGCTGACTTCTGCATAATCCCATTAAATGATTGTACAATAATTTACTTAGCCATTCTCCTGTTTTTGGATTTTGGGGTTACTTCTGTTTTTTTCAACCGTTAAGGATAACTGCAGTAGAAACAGTCTTAATACATTGTGATTTTTATTTTGAATTATTTATTTAGAATAGATTCTCAGAAGTTGGATTAATTAATTGTTCGAAATAGAGAATCACAGAATTTTCTCTTTGAAAATTCTTTCCTTTGAAAATGCTCTTCCTTTGAAGTACATATTATATTCATCCACTTTTCTGTCTTCATTTCCATTGTTACAACCCTAATTCATGCCTGTTTTAACCCTGTCTTTGATGCTTTACTGGCCCTTGCTCACCTTTTTACATTTTACTATGAGACAAATTTGAAAATTTTTTTTTTAACACTTGCTAAAAACCTATAGAGGTTCTTGGTCACTTGCTTGATAAAAACTGTATTTTAAAGCCTTCTTAAAAATACTCAAATTCTTTAAATGGTACCAGAATTGTGGTTTCTCTCTTCATTCATTGAAGCAATATTTATTGGCCATTGTGCAAGATGTTGGCGTACTTGGGGGAGCAAAACAGACGCAATGAGTCAAAGATTGACGATGTCTTTGAGAAAGGCATGTTTAAGCTAAGAAGTGAAAGATGTTACCCAGGTAACAAATTGAAAGGTCATTCCAGGCAGTGTCACATAGCTTGTGTGAAGGCCCTGAGGCTTGAAAAATTTAGCATATCAGATAAACTGATTAGCTCCAGAAAACACTTCAGAAATAGGCAAAGGCCATGTAATTCTTATTTTTTTCTATATATGGGAAGTATCTGAAAGATTTTTAACAAAGGACTGACACATCTAATTTTCTTTAAACATTGCTGGTTGGTAGAAAAAGAATTGTGGGAAAGAGTGGCAAGAGTGGAAGTAAGAAAACCTTCAAACCAACAGAATGGAGGAAGCACACATAGACCATGCCAGTGATTCCTCCGACTAACCTGTTATTAAGTGGAAATGATATGCTCAAGTTTTTTTGTAAGAAAGAGCTATTATACTTTCCCATATATAAGGAGAAAGTTCATGAGGTGGATTTGTTGTATGGGTTTACACAACATACCTTAATAATCTCTTTGCTGTCAACAGATTACTTAGGTTCTTTCTCTGTGGCCTGTATGAGAGAACACGGAAATGGCTTTGCATTTGCTATGATGCTCATTTTAAAGTAATTTTATTTACATATCTATGAAAATTGCCTGTGTGAATTATAGTTCACTTTCTAAATCTTGCTATAATTTATTCTTTAGCTCTCCATATTTGCCATGTCATTTTTCAGCTGTGGCTTACTAAATGTGAATAAAGAACTCTATTGAATTATTTTCCATCTAGATCCCATGGACTTTTTTAACTTTTTACCTACTTCTAAGTATTTTGAAGTTTAGATCTTTACTCTTAGTCATCTCTTAAAATTTGTTGTTGTTTATCAAACTCTTCATACCTTAATCTCAGGGCTTCCTGATATAATATTAAATATATCAAGATAACTATATTGTTGAATTACAACTTTCCACAGTGTTTGTAATCAAAATTAACATTGAGTATGAACCGTTTTCTTGAGGTGAACATATGCCCAGTTGTACTTGTTTCTATCTCTTTCTATCTGATACTCTGAAAAACTAGAGCCACAATTTTACTAAGCAGAAGTTATTTGTTGTTAGTGTTGTCGAGTCAATTCCAACTCCTAGCGACCCTGTGTCCAGCAGAGTGGGACCTCCCTGATCTTTTGCACCTTCCAGACAATGCTCTGCTGCTATTCATAGAGGTTTTTTTCATGCCAATATTTTAGGAAGTGGGTGTCCAGGTCCTTCTTCCTAGTCTTTCTTAGTCTGGAGGCTCTGCTGAAACCTGTTCATCATGAGTGAGCTTGCTGGTATTTGGAATAGCTTTCAGCATCACAGCAACAGGCAGCCACCGCACTATGACACCTGACAGATGGTGGTGTGGTTACCTGACCAGGAAACGAATCCAGGCTGTAGCTGTGAGAGCACTGAATCTTAACCACTAGACCACCAGGGCTGGCTAAGGAAAAGTTGGTATTGATATTTAATACACTTTTCACTGTATGTCATGTGCACAGAAACAAAAGGAAATTCTCGTATATTACAATTGGAGTCCATATTGTCTCTGAAACAAGATAGGAGGAGGAGGAAAAGGATGATAATGGAAATATTTCAAGGATAAACAGTGGTAACATTGCAGTTTTCACTGTACAAAGTGTAATGAAGAAAAGAAAGGATATTATGTTAATGTGATTTTTTTTAAGAAAGCTAAATTTACTACATGATTTTATTGGGACAGTTAGGCTTTTTACCATTTGTTTGTGGTTCTATTATGAAATGATGGTAGGGTAAGGGATCATTTTTATAATAACTTCGATTGACAAATTTAAAGTCACAAATCCTAAATTTTTAAAGAATACTTTTTATAGCTTTATTTAACCTTTTGCTGGCTCAGGAAAGGCTTACATCTGGGAATCCTTGCCCTTGCGTGCTAGTGCTGCTCTAGAATTTGTGAGGTAGGTAGAGTGTGTTATTGTTGGCCACATACCTGTTATTTTTTCAATGGGAGATATTTTCAAAATCTCTCATCTTTCTTTAAAACATACTTTTTTATTCCAGTCTTTGCTAAGCCTCTGTCAAAGACCTGTCAGTCTAATTGTAGATGTTAGTTGTGACATCAAAGAATAATGGTTTGCTGGTCTTGATTACTTTCTAATAGAATGTTTTCAGTTTGTAAGTTTACTGGCCACTTTAGAGAACCTGAATGACTTTTAACTATTTATTAAAAACAGTTGCATTAAAACTAATTTAGAAGTCGTTTATTATGTCATTATATTTGCCTATAAGGAATTTTCCAAGCTCTAGCTACATGTTAACCTAGCAAAATTTCAATATATCAAAGATTGCATATTATCTGCAACTGGTAAACAGTGAGATTTGATTCTCACTGAGCCCATTCCCAGAAGAATTATGATAAACTATAGAGGAAAGGCCTTTGAAAACTGGTTTATAGCAGAGGTTTGAGGAGACATTTTCCATTCATATATTCCATGTATTGCCTAAGTCACACAGGACATTTTGAAATTGAGAAGAGCTAGAAGTGTAGCCACAGAACTTCTCTAGCTGAGCTATCTAACTTTGAGACCATTCTCTGTAGTGATTTTTATTTTTAATATGCTTAAAAGACTAGTAATTTATTAGATGGATAGGCAGGTGTTGTTGATAAGATTTTCTTTCTATTGCTTGGAGATGATTTTGACATGTTTTTGTTACTTTAATGAGTCGTCATAAGATAACAATTTATGCCCCTCTTTTTTTTAGGGTATGGTGGTGGTTTTAATGAAAGAGAAAATGTTGAGTATATAGAAAGAGAAGAATCGGATGGTGAATATGATGAGGTAGGCTATACATTAGTATGCAGCTTGAATACAAATTAGGAAATTAGGAAAACGTATTTGAAAATACCTTAGATGAAAAGGAAAAATATTAAATGTAGCTTGTTTTTATAAGTATACTTTGAGTCTTTTACAGCAGCTTATCATTTTGTAGGAAATCCTAATTGACTCAAATATATAATTGACTTAACATACATTGACTTCAATATATAAAAGTAACTTCTTATAAAAATTACTAATTTTAGTATGTTTTCACCTGACAATATTATGAAACTTTTTCTGTAGTTTGGACGTAAAAAGAAAAAATACAGAGGGAAGGCAGTTGGTCCTGCATCTATTTTAAAGGAAGTTGAAGATAAAGAATCTGAGGGAGAAGATGAGGATGAGGATGAAGATCTTTCTAAATATAAATTAGATGAGGTAAACAATTTCCTTGTCCTATTTCTCCTTTGTCTTATTTGAGCTGTGACATACGTGTGAACGTTTTTGACAACCTTTGGCCTGTGATGAAGCTAATGTTCTCCTATGTATTAATTTGTTCTCGCAAAAGCGTTGAGCTTCCAGTCTGCCAAGGACTGTTCTGGCTCTGGAGATACAATAATGACTGAGACAGAACCACCCTTGTCTTAATGGAACTTAAATTCTAGATGGGAAAAGACATATGTGAACAAGATAATTTAGGTAGCCATAATGTTAGGAAGACACATGCTGTGACAACAGATATTGAAACTACTTTGGTTTTAATGGATGTGAGATTTCTGAGGAGGTGAAATTTGAGCTGGGATTTGAATAATAGGATGATATGAAGGAACTGGCTCTAAGAACTGGGGTCAGAGCACTTTCAGGCAGGCAGACAGCAAATAAAGGTTCCCTAAGTAGGAAACAAGCCAGCAACGTTCAAAAAGTCGTAGGTAGGGCTAATGTGGTTAGAGCAGAGGGGAGAATGTGATGAAGGGGACAGCAACCACATCAGGTCTGGTGATCATTGTTCTCTGGTGCCCAAGTGTAAAGTTTATGGTCGGATGTATAGATCCAGATTAAGGGTACTTTGGGGTCTGATCATAAGAGGCCCTTGAATGCAACTAAGCAAATAAATGTGGAACAAATTTTTAAAGTTTTTAGGAAACAAATGAGGTATATTTATCTGACCCATGTTTCAGAATGATTGTCAATATATTCAGATAGTGAGAAGACAGAATGGATTTCCAGAGTTAGGCATACCACCTAAAAGGTTACTGTGATAAACTAGAGTAAAGAATGAAGTTCTGAACTAAGACTAAGGGAGATGAATTCAAGGACTTGTAAGGGAGTAAAATTGAAGAGTCTTATCAGCTTATTTGGTAAAGCATTGTAACAGAAAAAGAGGAAATGAGTATGACTTCTAGATTTTCTTTGAAATATCTGAGATAGGGACCGGCCCGGTGGTGTAGTGGTTAAGTTTGCACGCTCTGCTCTGGTGGCCTGGGATTTACGGGTTCGGATCTTGTGTGCAGACCTAGCACTGCTTGTCAAGCCATGCTGAGGCGGCATTCCACATAGAAGAATTAGAAGGACCTACAACTAGGATATACAACTGTGTGCTCGGGCTTTGGGGAGAAAAATTTTAAAAAAAGAGGAAGATTGGCAACAAATGTTAGTTAGCTCAGGGCCAGTCTTCAACACCAAAAAAAGAAAAATGTCTGAGATAATTGTCAGGTCTGTTTAGTTGAGATGAGGAAAGTAGTAGGCAGATTTCAGGATTGGGAATGAATTTGCTGAGATAGTAGTGATAACATAATCATATAGAGATGTCTAGTGCACAGAACTATTCATCCTTCCTCATAGATTGCATTAATATCTAAATGTCTAAATATAAAATATTAACTCTGAGATTTTGTTAGGATGAGGATGAAGATGATGCTGATCTCTCAAAATATAATCTTGATGCCAGCGAGGAAGAAGATAGTAATAAAAAGAAATCTAATAGACGAAGTCGCTCAAAGTCTCGATCTTCACACTCACGATCTTCATCACGCTCATCCTCCCCCTCAAGTTCAAGGTCTAGGTCCAGGTAAACGGGTACAGGTCAAGGGTAACACCAGTCAAAATGTCAGTATCTAACTTCTTTATTTATAAATTTTGTTTTTCTTGACTGAATAAGCTTTCCTTTTTGTTGTAGAAATTTCATTCAAGTCACCTTTTAAAAGACAATTTTTTCTATCTCCGTGCGATGAAGTTATTCTCCAGTATTTTCAGAAATGCAAAATTGCAATGTGAAACTTCAGTCCATTTTAGCACCTTGCCTTTTGTTAAAATAGACTTTAAAAATTCAATTAAATCATTTCATATAGTGATATTTATCTAAATACATAGTTTACATTTAGAAATTTTTAAGCAAATAAAGATTTTATATTTTCACTGATGATGTTAAAGGCCAGCACTGAAATTTTCTAGGCATTAATTGAATCATTGACTTGTTAGACAATGTTTTAATAATTTACTTTGGTATGGGGATTCTGAATAAAGGAGCAAATTCAGCCGTATTAGTTCTGTTAGCTTAATGCTCATAATTTTGAGATGTCCAGGAATAAATTAGAGGGTTCAGTTGGTCTTAGACTTGATTATTTTGTTAGTAACGTAAAATTTTAATATTCCCTATTTTTGTAGTCAACAATAAAAGTAAAATTTTAGGTGAGGAAAAGCAGTACCTTATTTAAATATTGTTCACTCAAAATATTTCTATTCACGGTTGAGTGAAACCATGGGAAATGAATTTTAATGGTAATTAGGAATAAAGTATTAGCTAATCGAGTACTTAATTAGATAAGTGTTAATGAATACTATAAAGCCTGAAAGCTTAAAAGGCTGATTATAAAGATAATAATTTTAAGATGAACATGTAATAATCTTTTTCTGCAGGTTATTATTTTAAGGGACAAATTAAAAATGTAAATTGGACCATAAATGAATTTTATTTCTTTTGCGATTTTAAAATTCATGTGGACCATATCTCCCATTGTGTCATTTTTTAATAGTATAGTTGCCTAAAATGATAGGATTTTTGGTGTATTTTCCCTTTAATTCTCTAACTTTTGAGTAGACTGAAAAACAGAGATTAAACAGACATACGCATGTCAGTATTTAAAGCTTCAGACTAGCCTAGTGATCAAGGAAATAGAAGGGATCTCACAAGGGAAATTGATAGAGATATTTCAGAGAAGTTAAATAGAAATTACAACATTCAGTATTTCTGAATGTGTAAGTCTTGGGTTTTAAATGTTATTCGTGAACATAAAGTATTCATTGTTAATAAAGTGATAATGCTGAGTGTTTTTATTGAGTGATTTTTAGAATAATTTTGTCACACTTTGAAAGTGATAGTTGATTATTATCAAAAATTATTAAGTTTCAGCATAAATATTAAAACAGGATGAAAAGTTGTTACCTTAAAATAAATTGTTTTGAAAATATTTATCTCAAATAGTTTCTTTTTATATGAAAATGAATTCTAACGCATTATCTTTCTTTCAGTGTTCATATGACAAAGCTCAATTAAGTGGTTCTGGAAAAAAAAATCCTTCCATGTTGTTCCAGGTCCCGTTCAAGAAGTTCTTCCAGTTCGCAGTCAAGATCTCGTTCCAGTTCCAGAGAACGTTCGAGATCTCGTGGGTCGAAATCAAGGTGAATGAGGTAGCATCTCTCTGTAAAGCAGAGAGAAAACATATTTAAAGGCTGCAGAAGGTGTTGCTGCTTTTTTCCTCTTGTTTTGCTTCTACTTGTCGATTTTATTTTCGCATTAGAAAACTAATACACTTGCCTCAGCTTAATTTTCTCACCATGAGATGTTTCCATTGCCAGCAGTGTGCCAAGACATTCCCATGATTGAATTAAGGTGGTTATTTTGCATTATGCAAGGTTTGTCGTTTTGTGCTAAAATGTGATGAAGTAGGAAGATGGAGCCAAGTCTTATCACCAAATCTCTTAACTAGTACATTAAAGTTACATTTGCAGTAGTAGTTCAGATAAGATCAGAGATATGCAAATAAAAAGAAACAGTTCACTCCATTTTTGAAAGGAAGAAAAATAACCCTGCTTCAAAACAGATTTTGTTTTGCAGGGCAGTTGTTTCAATATTTACAGAAACAGTTTTGTCATTTACCTCAGGTAAAGTTTCTGGAAAGTTTTATACATTTGTCCGTTTCTCTGTAGTATTACACAGAATGTTATAATCAGTATGTGTAGAATAGACACTCCTTTTAAATTCTACAAACTAAATTAAGAAATGTGGTTGGTTAGTCTAGGTGGGCTGTGATCTTAAGCATTATTGTTAACTTCAGGTTGCATTTAGTCAGACCTAGAGGGACAAATAGTTTTATAAAGAAGCGAATGAGATGGTAGTTTTTATTCTCTTGAAGTTTTTTTCTAAACTTAGTCAAAATGTATTGCCTTTTTCTTGAGGAAGATTAGCCCTGAGCTAACTACTGCCAATCCTCCTCTTTTTTGTTGAGGAAGCCTGGCCCTGAGCTAACATCCATGCCCATCTTCCTCTACTTTATATGTGGGACGCCTACCACAGCATGGCTTGCCAAGTGGTGCTATGTCCGCACCTGGGATCCGAACTGACAAACCCCAAGCTGCCGAAGCAGAACGTGCGAACTTAACCACTGCGCCACCAGGCTGGCCCCTGTTGCCTTTCTTTTTGTGTTAATTTATTGATCTATTAAAGGCATCTAATGTGAATAGGAAAATCACTGTAATTCCGCTCATGTGGAACTTGACACTGAAGATTAGTGGTAGCGTTTTTGGTAAAAATAATTGCTTAATAGCTTATTAGAGCCAAATCTGTAGGATTAGAGGGCAGCTGCCATTTAACAACATTGAGGAGAGAAGAGTGTATGCACACTTGTTATTAGGCCAATACAAGATAGAGAGGAATGAGTTTAAGTAGTTGCTATGTACTATCAATGTTTTAGTCTTTTTGAGTGCTTCTTGGTGAAGGTCTTTAAGTCCTAGTTCCCTTTGGGAAGCACTATAATTAAGGTTTATAGAACGGCCTTCATATTCTTTTCAAACCTTTTTTCATTGCTTATAACTTTCCAAAGAATTCTCCTTTTGGGCTTTCTGATTTTATTTTAAGCCCAAAGGTGAATTTTTTGGGAAGTTTGAGCTAAATTACTTCAACTAAAATATGTAAATGAAGAAAAAAATTTTGTATTTGTACATTTACCTTTACCTGAAACATGTGAATGTCAACACTTCATACTTCATGAATAGTGGTCCTTCATAAAAATAAATACTGTTAATATAAGCCAAGTTTTAAAGTTACTCATTTTGTTTTTCTTTGAATACTTAGCAATTTAAAAGTTATTGTTCTTTCTCATTGCTGTCCCTTATCCCTGCTTTTTATATAGCAACTTAACTAATAAGTTGGATAATTTCCACAAGGAATTATGTATATTTTCCTTAGGAAGTTGTCTGTAAGATACACATTTTTTTCCCCAAACGAAAGAATATATTTTCTAGACAGGAAGTTGTGCAAATGCAGTTAAACCTGTTCATTTTGCTATTTATGTATACTTTAAAATGAAAGCCTTCAATTTTAAAACAAGAATTTAAAATTTTACTTTAACATATTAAAGCTGGTTTTTAATTATAAGTGGTGAGCTCTTATTTTAGAAAATTAAAAAGATGAAATTAAAGTAAGTGTATTTAAATAGAATTGTTTTTATGGTTGAACCAGAAGTCTTCTGTTGAGTAAGCAGTAAGTATTCCTTCTTATAAAATTTTCGTAGTTATAAAGCCTATTGTTTACTTTTGGAGCTGTTAACTAAACAGTTTGCCTCATTTCTTCTTTTAATGAAATGTTTGATTTGTTTCTCAATCAATGAAGATCCAGCTCCAGGTCCCACAGGGGCTCTTCTTCCCCACGAAAAAGATCTTATTCAAGTTCATCATCTTCTCCTGAGAGGAACAGAAAGAGAAGTCGTTCTAGATCCTCTTCATCTGGTGATCGCAAAAAAAGACGCACAAGATCACGGTCACCCGAAAGGTTTGGGTTTCTGTAGAAATAAGAATGGGTGTTCTTAAGTGTGTTTTAATAGATTAACTGAACTTCCTAGCCAAGGATTAGATTTTCATTATCTCCTTTGTTCCAACTTTAAATTATACTTTTCAACTTTGAACTTCAAAAACTAGATGAATTACTTTGCTTATCCTGTGTGCTTTGATCGGGTTGTTTAGAGAAGTTGTATATCAAACCACTTTCTTCCATTATCTGATCATTTTGTTGTTAAATTTTTATTTTCATATATAATTATTATAGCCAACTCTCGGTTATTTCTGTCTTTAAATATTTTAATTCAGAAGCTGTATGTTGAAGTAATTTAATGGTTGTTTTTTTATATGTATATGTGCTATTAATTTTACATTAAATATTAGAAATCATAGAATTCCAGGGCATCTAATAAAAAATTATTCTAGATCATTGGAAATCTATCCTCATTTAATTATGTGTATATGCATTTCCACAGCAAATTATTGTTTCATGCCCCTTATCTATAAGGAAATTGTTCTTGTAGCTAATACATTTTTCACCTTACAGTCAGAATCCATTTTTTTTAGAGAAAGACTTTTACTAGATAACTTTATCTGTATTGCCATTTTTAAAATTTGGAGAGTGTAAGTGTTATCTGTCAGCCTTTTCTGCAACAGACTATTTACTCAGTTTCATTAACTTTCTCTTGGTTCTCAATGTTTAATTATATAGTCATTTTAATGGCTTCCTTTGTAATCTTTGCAAATTTTCCATATCCTTTCAGCTTGTGAAAGTAAGGATTAGGTAAAGTCTGCTTATTGCTGGGTTCACTGGTAGGATTACCTCATGATTCCTACTTGTACAGAATGACTAGATTTGCCTCTTCATATTTTGAAGATTCAATATTAAGATTACACACACCTAGTCTTGTTGCTGTGCATTTTATTCCTTTGTAAGAAAATTACTCCGTACTTGAGTGAAACTCATTCTGTTGTTTTTTTACCACTTCTGCAGATTTTTATCTTAGCCACATATAATCCCCCTAGTTTGTTGTCATCTAAACTTAATGAACATGTTCTCTATTCCATAAGCCAGGTGATTGGTGAAAACACTAAACAACCCTGAGCCCAGGGCCAACCCCTCGGAACACCACTACTTTACCCAGGTTGATATATTGACTTATTCATATTAGCTGCATGAATATAACCCTCTAACTAATTGTGCAATCATCTTGTGTGACCTAGATTTCCAAAACGTAATTATTTATGAATATATATTCTCATACACAGAAGCCTTGCTGTATCTGTTTTACATAAAGACATATCACACTATCTACAGTGTATCAGAGACTGATTTAGTCACACTTGCATTGGAAAGTTTATATGCCTTTATTGTCTACTATCTGTAATTTTATACGTTTTTGCAAGGCTTCCCTTCATTGCCTTAAATAATTGAGAGGTGGCTATATCTTGAAATGAGATTTATTTTTAAGGTATAGAGAATTTTAAACTATGGTTATACTATTACTGGGCTCACATCCAAGGTCTAAACACTAGTTAATTTTATGCATATAAGTTTGTATCTTAGATTTTAATTATTCCTTTTGTCAGCATAATGAGGTTTAATTTTGTATTCTCAGTCTTACGAATGAATGCTAATATCTAGCTCCAGCTTACTAGATTACCTGCTTTCTTCATTGTATCTTACAGGCACCACAGGTCATCTTCTGGATCATCCCATTCTGGTTCCCGTTCAAGTTCAAAAAAGAAATAATGTATTAAAATTTACATCTTAAAAAAAAATCCAGTACAGTGCATGAAGCATATTTTTTAAGAAGTTGGTGTCTTACTTGGTCAGAAGTGCTAAATCTGCTAGTAGAGGTGCATGCCTTCATTGCTTTTCAGAACAATACAGCTGTGTTTATTTGTGAACTTAAAAGTAAATAGTATTTTAAGCCATAATGTCCCTAAATAGATGCTCTGTTTATCATTTATTATTTACAACCATTTGCTTCATTTAAAACCATCTCAGCTATAAGAAAGTACTTTGTTCCTAATTTGAACTCTTGTTTTCTCATTTCCAAATATGCACTGTCTGTTGACTTAAGACAGGATTACCTAGTCTTGCCTGACGTTTGGGCATGGAGGCAAGACTGCGGTAAAGTAATTGGAAACAGTCTGTATGTTAATATTGGAAAAGAAGTCATCCTATTTATGTTAACCTACGTCAAAGTGATTCTTAATCAGATAAACTAGTTGTAAGACAGCCATATGGAGACCTCTTTATTTTGAAATTCCCTATGCTAAGGGTGCCTTAGAATCATTGTCTCACTTTTATCCAGTTTTACTTTTTGCACCACCACATTTAATGTAGAAAAATCTTGTGAATTGCAGAAGGAGAAATGTGTTGTTCATTTCTCCCCTTCTGATGTGATTTTGAGCAAGAATGTGTTTCTAACAGTTCACCTCTTCTCTACTGATATGGTTGTCTAATGAGAAAAACGTCTTATTTCAAAATGTTTATCTTAATATTTTAAGAAGCTTTGTGCGGTATCCTTTAAAAAGGCAGTGAATCTCATAGGGTAGACAAAGCTAAATCATAGTTAATGAAGAACAAATTGAAGAAAGCTTCTGAAGTATATTTCTCTTTGGGTGAAAGATGAACAGAGACAATTGTGAATTTAAATGAATATTTGCCTTGAGATGTTTAGCTTTAAACAGACTGCATCAAATTTTCTTCTGAGTAACAAATGGATGCCTGTTTTTCTGCATGACGTAAGCAGAAATAATTGTTGTTCCTATTCACTTAAAATTACTTATGGCTTAAAATACTTTCAGAGTTTGTTTTATTTTTCAAAATTAAAATCTGGTCACTTGAGCTCCATTTTGTCTTCTGGTTTTAAAAAGAAAAAGGCTTCTCTTAACAGTATCTTCAGTGACAATACAAGGTAAGTATATTAAGGGAAATCAACACTTGTGCTTGGGGACCTTTTGTCATGGGGATAAATACCCACTTTTTCTTGTTTTTTCCCCTTTAACAGTAGTGTCTGCTACAATTAAAATGTTTTGAGGTATTTAGTAGACAGACCAAACAGAAGTATATTTGTTTTTTATTTTAAAATGAGTGATTTTTCTCTCAACTGATCTAAAGATAAAAGCAAATATCTTATGTAGAAGTATTTTGATAATATTTTTACAGTGAACTTCCCCTTGTTTTTTATGTCTTAATTTTCTTTGCTACGTTTACTGTAGGTTGCACAAGAACTTTTACTCTCTTGTAATTGTGCCTCAGACTTTTTGAAAGTCTACCTTCTAAATTGCCCAGATGATCTTCTAGATTCTATATGTTACCGTTGGTTTATTCTTGTGCTTTCTGTATTTAAAACTTCGGCTGTGCTAAGCAAATGCAAGGTTATAAATTTAGCTTAATAGTAGTTTACGGACAATTCAGATGATTATGATTTCATTTGGTTTAAACTGTACTAGTTCATTTCATAAGGAAATGATGCTGTAGATGAATGTAAATAAAGCTTGTGAGTCAAGCATAAAGTGGTGTTTGTTAGAAATAAACTAGAATTTTTAAGCTCTGACTTAATGTTCATTTTTAAGCTATTCACAGTCTTGTTTGTTGCTTTTGATTGTGCATTTTAAACTTTTTATCACTTACCCTTTATATAACGTTACCTTATTTTTATATATGAGTGCTTGGTTTAAAACAGTCCAAAGTCATTATCACTGTAACCTTGGGTGCTCAAAATTTTTGTGACTTTCTTTAAATGGAGAGTACCCAAATTAGTTGAATACTTCCTACCAGAACATTATATACCTTGTTTCCTGTGGTAAAATAGCCTACCCTAGTATGCTTCCTGAATTACTCTTAAAACTGTCACTTGATACCACTCAACGGCTGTCCCTTTTAACCTCTAAGTTTTCTTAAATTTCCATTTGGAATCCTTTTGTCTAAACAATATTGAATAGTATCTGGTAACCAATGTCCAAGTTCAGAGCAAGCTCTGAATGCAAGACCATTTCTAGGCACAATTATGAAGGTAAAACAAGTCTTTGTTTCCTGTCTCATCTCCTCTTCTTGCTATATCGAATGTCCACAGCCACTGTTGTAGGTATTCGTAAGCAGGTAGGGAATTTCTCCGCTCTGCCCCCAGTTTTTGACATAATTGTTAGATGTTTTTTAAAATAAGAATAATCTTGTAGCTTTCCTGAACTGGAAATTGTATTATTTCTGGAAAACAGTGGACAGTTATAATTAAAAGACAGTTTAAGGTATATAATAGTGATTAACAGGCAGTATCTTAATTAATTCTCCCTGTCACCTTTACGTACTATTGTATATCCCCTGTTTTACAAAAAGGTTGTAGCATAAGGAAATTAAAAACTTGCCCAAGGGAGCTGCAGCAGTGGCTAAATGGGGATTCACCCCCAAGTCTGATGGCAAGTTTCAGTGTTAGCTCTAATAACAACCCGTTATTAGCTCTAATAATAACCTGTTTGAGAAGATAAATGTTAAGTCAAAATGGTCAGATGTTTTTTATTCTAGTGATTTGGTAAGGAATTGTTAATTTCAGTCATTTATGGGTAGATACATAGGTAGACATACTATTTTGGAATAATTTTAGATTTACAGAAAAGATTTAGATTTCAAGGATTGTGCAGAGTTTCCATATACCCCCACCCAGTTTTCACCATTGTTTACATACTACCATGTACTTTTGTTAAAACTGAGAAACCAACATTGATATATTATTATTGCTTACAATCCAGGTTTTACTTGAATTTCACCTTTTTTCCATTGATGGTCCACGGTCCAATCCAGGGTACCACACTGCACTTAGTTGTCATATCCCTCCTAACTCCTCTGACAGTTTTTTCATTCTTTCCTTGCTTTTTATGACTGACAGTCTTGAGGCGTACTGGCTGTGTATCCTGTAGAATGTCCCCCATTCTGAGTGTGTGGTTTTTCTTGTGACTTAGGCTGGGGTTACAGGTTTTTGGAAAGAATACAATAGAGGAAAAGTACCCTTCTCATTACATCATATCCAGGGGTACATGAAATCCATGTGGCATCACTGGGGATATTAACCTTTGTCATGTTGAGATAACAATTCTTCGCATTCACCATTGTAGTTAGTTCTTTTTCCCTTAACCTACTACATTCTTTGGAAACAAATTACGAAGAATAGCCCATCTTCAGAGTAGGGATGGGAGCAATTAAACTCCACCTCCTCGGGGGGAGGGCTATCTGCTCATATTTGGAATTCTATGAGAAAGATTTATCTACTATTTACATCTGTATGGGCTCATGCATTTTTATTTTATACTTAAGGTCATAGTCCAATGCTATGTGATTTATTTTATTGCTCAAATTGTTCCAACTTTGGCCATTGGGAGTTCTTTCAGGTTGGCTCCTATGTCGTTTGACATGCCTCCATTCTCCAATGGAACAGAAAATAGACGATAGAGAGGGAGGGAAGAATCGTTGAAGTATCATCAAGTAGATGAGGCAGTGGGATCTAGAACCGTGGTGGTGGTGATGGGAGCTTCGATGTTAAATAGGAGCCTTGACAGTTCATTATAGTACCAGAAAGGATGAATCCAGGTAGTGTTAGAGCCAAGTTTGTAGTCACTAAGAGTGACCATAAACACATTACCATTTTTTTTCCAGCCACAGTGAACCACATGGGTCCTTACAGAAGGGTAGAGAGTGTTATAGATTACACACAGTTTTTAAAAGATGTACTAAGTAATGGTCCCTAAATGTTTGTATTTAGCAAAATAAAAGGTAGTAGCATAAGAAAAATATTTACAATAACGAGGTAAATTCCCAAATATTTTTAATGAATGATTAAAATATATCTAAGAAGATTATGAGTAAGGCTATACTGCATTACTGTTGAAGGAAGTAAAAACGACCTGAATTTGAAGCTGAACGTGTAGGACAACCCGTTTCCTGTATCCTCAGTCTCGTAGGAGAGTGCTCTTAGAAAATACTTCATAGTAGAAATAAAGTCTGTTAAAATGGGAAGAATCAGTCTTACCTGAATGAAAAGGCAAAACTTAAGGAGTTGACTTGAGGAGTCTTACAGGACACGTTTGTAGATAAATAAGCTGAGCTAATTTCTGAAGTCTCAAGGTTTGATCATATTTTTAGGGGACCACAAAATACTGTGACTCTGGGAAATCTTAAAAAGGAACCCTCATAATAATGCTGTCAGAATTAAACTGGACCACGTTGGACAACTTGAAAACAATGAGTCTAAGACTGTAGTGTTGCACTCTGAACAGTCTTGTACCTACCCCCAGAAGGAAACATCTGTATCCTGTTATCAGTAGGGCCATCACAAAAGCTGAGTACTTCCAACCTGAATGTGATGTGAAGTACAGTTTGCTGTGATGGCTGTGATCCAGTGGTAGAATTGGCAGTGACAATTGATTGCTATTTTTTTTCCCTTGGAGTCCTAAGTGCCTGATTGGAGTTTTTGCTTCATGGTAACAGTATGGCAGCCCTGGGGATGATGTTCTTTATGCCTGGCACATAAGTTTACAGCAAATATTGGCTATATTTTTACCTCGAGCTGGTGTTATTTCATACATACTAATAATCAAATGTTAATTTTCTACTTACTTCTTTCTATAGCACCAGATCCATATCTCTAACTGCCTGCTATTTATCTCCCTTTAAATGTCAGTCAGTTTCAATAGCTCAATTCTCAAACTATCTGTCCACCAAAACCAGTAATATATTTCACATTGATAAACAACATTATCGGGAACTTGGGTATCCTCTTAGATTTCTTTTGCCTCCGCACTCCAAACCAAATCTGATTTACCTGGAATTGATCTCTCTCTTAAGCCTCAAACCCACACTGCTCCGTTACTGCTGCCACTTCTTTAGTGTATAAACTAAGATACTGCAGTTGTCTCCTAAATGGTCATCTGGCCTCAAGTCCTGTATAGCATATAGTAGGTTTTCCATAATTAGCTTTTCCATAATATTTGCTAAAAATTTGTTTCAGCAAGCAGTGATCCTTTCATCACTCTGATAGGAGAATGGTCTTGTTAATAAGCAATTCTTTTCATGTCATTTCTTTGCTTAAAACCTTTCAGTACCTTCCCATGGCTTCCAGAATTAAACTAAAATCCTTTTATATACCATGAAAATGTCATGATTTTTATTAAGTATTCTTTCTTTCTTTCCCCTCCTCCCCGCAAGTCCAGCATTGTTGTGCACACAGCCTATATACACTAGCCACATGAGCCATGCTGGACTACTTGTGATAGATTTTCATCGTTGTACAAGTTTGCTATGCCTAGAATGCCCTGCACACGCCCCACAGCCATCCCTGGTTCCTCTGAGTTTCTGTAGGAATTAGGCGAATTTCTTGAAAGGCCTTGTCTTTCCCCAATATTCCTAGCCTATAGAACAGTCTCTGTCATAGCAAGCATTCAGTGTTTGACAAGGAAGTCAGTTAACGTCTGTTCGGTTTTTTAAGAGGTTTTGATCCATTGTATTTTTCCCAATACTAAAAAGAATAAATGCTTATTCTTGACTGGAAAACATTTTATGGTTGCTGGCGGAGTTTTTATTCTTAAGTTACATATTTCAAGATACAACAGAATGGAAACCAGTTATCAAACTCGAGTCTCAAGGAACATCTTTTTTCCATTAAAATAATTCCATTTCTCCATGAGCTGAAAGAGGTTTGGAGTTATCAGCCCAGCTATGCTTCAGTGTAGTATTGAATCTCTAGAAATTGCATGTAAATAAACAGTTATTTTATATAAAAATAAAAAGTTCACTGTCTTCACTGTTCTTTTTTAAAGTTTACCCACCTGTGCTTATTGCAAACAACTGAGATAGGTCAGCCTCACCAGCATACATTTTGAAATCTCTTTAGATTCTTTTGATATTACCAGGGACAGAAGCACTAAAAGTTATTATGCTGAAAGTAAGACTTTTGGTCAACTTTTAATTTATTCATAACATGCCTCTGCAACAATATTAACCGAAGCAATTTCACTATGAATTGGTAAATTGAGTTCCTTGATTGTGTATGACTCTTGAACTAAGTGCAATAGGGTGCAAAATAAGTAATGAATTAAAAAATAGTTTACATCACTATTCTGATTGTAGGATCAGATAATAGAGTCCAAAATGGCTCAGTATATATTAAGATACTGTCTTATAAATTTACTTAGGTCTTTAGAACAATAGGCATATTATGCATATTTGGTCTAGTTATAACCAAATTAAGTAATAGTTGTATTAAGGCTTAAAAGCTTTTATAGAAGAAAATAGCATTGAATATGTTAGTGTTTGATAACTACACCAGTGAAGTACATTTTATTGGCAAAAATGATTTGGATGTTTACTTGGACTTACGTACATAGCACTAGCTGTTAGGAGGGACATGCATATTATATTAATCCTTAGTGACATTATTACCGCTAATCAAGGTGTTGACCTCAAAACTGAAAATGTTGCCTTTTCAGTGATTAATACTTGACATCAAAATTTGGAGCAGAGAAAATAAATCATCTGTACTGTTGTAATTTGAAAACTGGCTATTAGAGCTCAAGAATTTTAATGTCATATTAGTGACTGTAATCAGAGACTAGTAAATATTTGCACCTTTGATAATGGTGTGATTGCAATTACAAGATTGTATTGCCCTCTGTCACACTTAGAATTGTCATTGTTACTGCTGCATTAGAATTACCAAGAAGGAATGGTCAAAAAGTGGTTAGTTCATACTCTACCAGAAGTGAAGACCACAATACTTCTCAGGCTACGTACCCAGTGCTGCAGAACCTGCAGGACTAAAACCCTAGGATGGAAAGTGCTGAGCGAAGATTGGGACATTTCATCTGTAATAGTTATGTTTTTATATTTTTCCAGAGTTGATGATGGAAATGAGGTTGAAGTAAGGCTTTTCATAAAGCATTCCTTTTCGAGGTCTAAAGCAAGTACCTGACCATGATCAACTACATTTTGAAGCAAATGATGACTGACATGAGACATATAACATGTTTGAGCTGTGAGCTTGGTAAACCAATTGGAAAGTCGCAAACCTCTGATGCCTCTGCATTTGAAGGATGATATGTCTGGAAAGTGGGGAAGAAAAGGAAATGTCAATTTATTATAGTTCAGACATAAAAGTCGTCTTTCAAGAATTACAGAGACGTGTTTAACACATTGAACATTCATTTTAGGCAAATCATTGGATTCTGTGTCAGTGCCATTTTGATTGTATTTGCTCGGGCTTTTTGATTCAAAATCTCTCTTCATTGTTGTAAAATTTTTTTTTCATCATTGAATGAGTTACCTTTTAGAGGGTAATTTGGCAGCATCAATATTTAGAACATACTAAAGAATTATGTTTATTCAGTTAAATGTTGATTGAGTCTACTGCATGCTAGACAGTGCACTAGTTAATGATTAGATGGTGAAATAGCAAGGTATTCTAGTGTACCTTACATTGAAGCAAGTATTTGTAAAATAATTACAAGTTTTTCCTATGAAGGAAATAAAAAGTAGGGGTGGGTGTATACTCCATTAGATAGGATGATGAGTAGGAGACCTACAAGTCAGGAAAATTATCCATAATGCTTAAAAGATCTGTGCCCGAGTTGCTTGAGTCTGAAGCTGGTATGTGGCTTAATGAGAAAATGGCCTAAGGTAAGTGGTAGAGACAGAGGCCCTATCACGCACGCAAGGCTTGGAGGCCATGGAAAGGAATTTGAGTTGTGTTCTAAGAACAGCTGGAGAACAATGAAAGGTGTGAAGTAGTGTTAGTTTTAATGTAAACAAGTTTGGCTGCTGCTTGGAGAATAGAAAGGCATACTTGATGGGAGCAGAAAATTTGTGAGAGAAGGCTTGCTTAAGCAGACTAAAGTTACATTTGTCTAATCACAACAATATAGTACTAAATTTGGGGGTAAATATATGACTAAAACCAAAGAAGTTTTGTGGGGTTTAAAACATGGAAGTAAAATTACAAAAGTAACATGAGAAAAGAGGTAAGTGATTTAAATCATTGTACAAGATCTATACCTCAAGAAATGGTAAAAGTAATTTAAGATAGACTTTAATAAGTCAAAGAAGCATATTTAATCTCTACAATAATCACTAAAAGAAGAATAAATGCAGAAAGTTAATAGAGAAAAATAGGATAATGAAAATTTGATTATTACAAACAAGGTTTTCTTAAAGAGAAATTTAAAACATGAAATACATCAGGCCTTTATATAAGTAATTAAATGCTGATTACACACCAATTAAATTAGAGATTATCAAAATGGATTAAGATAAAAATCACAAAACCTCATTGTACGTTTATAAGCTATACTTTCAGAATAAGACCATAGGTTGAAAATAAGGTGGAAAAAGTTACTATGCAATATTAACCAATATGTAATGTGGCAATATTAATATAAAGCACAACTAAGCCAGTAAGTATTTAAAGAGAAAGAGGAACGGTTCATAATGATAAAGGGGTCAATTTAACAGTATGGTAATAATCATAAACTTGTGTATACTCAATAACTTAAAAATGTAGATGGAACAGAAAGGACAAGTAGATCCACATAGTTAGAAATCATGTACATTTCTCAGAAAAAAAAAATATAGAATATGTGAACACCACAACCATTTTGACCTAATTGATAATTACAAAACTCTGCAGCCAACTGCATGTGCACCATTCACACACAAACTGTTGATATATACAATTCGCAAAAGATTTCTATCACAGAAAATCAATTCTGACCAAAGTGGAATTAAACTAGGAATCAAAACTAGAAAGTAAAAATTTGGCATTAAATGTGGGTCAGAGAAGAAATGACAAAATTTTAAAAATTCTGAGTGAATGATAATGAAAATACAATTATCAGTAGTGTGGTGGTCAGCTAAAGCAGTGCTTAGAAGGAAATGTGTAACTTTGAAGTTGTATTGGAAATAAAGTTTACCCAATTATCTAAGTTTCCATTTCAAGAATATAGGAAATAGATCAAAGTAGAAAGTGAGGAATACTAAAAATAAGAGTGGAGAACTTCTGCTTCAGGCCAAGATTTACCTTTCCACCTGCAACAAACTAGACATATTAAACAGCGTTTTTCAGTACATTTGGACATAAGGCCGGAGAACAGGGAAACATCGAACGCTATTGAATGCTGCCAACTTACTCCCTTGAGAGTTTGTAAGACACATCTCAGGGAATCTCCTGGGTGGAAACTTGCAATCTCCCTGAGTCAAGATGGAAGGGACAAGGCCTCTAAGGTTCATGTGGACAGTACCAGAGGAGAGGTGCATACATCTGAAGATCCCTAGTATGTCCTACAAGTCTTCAGATGAGTTTAACGAAACCACCACAAATGCAAGAAGCTCTTAAGAACCCCCAAGCATAGAAAATGAAGAAAGTTACAGTAAAACTATTCATAATCAAATTGCTTAAGTCTGTGATCAAGAGGGAAAAAAAGTGGAGAAAATGACATTCATACAGAACAGTGGTAAGAATGATGGCCGACACTGTCAGAAGCAATGCAAACCAGAAGAAGCTGGAATATCTTTAAAAGTACAGTCATGTGCTGTATAATGACGTTCCAGTCAACCATGGACCACGTGGATGACAGCCCTGTAAGTAGCATTAGTATTAGTAGCATATAGCCTAGGTGTGTAGTAGGCTATACCATTTAGGTTTGTGTAAGTACACTCTATGATGTTCAAACAATGACAAAATTGCCTCACACCACATTTCTCAGAACATCCCTGTCAAGTGATGTGTCTACTGAAAGACACTATCAGCCTAGTATTCTATATTCTATATGGAATCTTTCTATATAGAATTCTATATCCATCATCTTTGGAGAATATAGATGAGGGGCCACCTGGTGGCACAGTGGTAGGTTAAGTTCGTGTGCTCTGTTTCAGCAGCCTCAGGTGCACAGGTTCAGATCCTGGGTGTAGACCTACCCACCACTCATCAAGCCATGCTGTGGTAGCATCCCACATTCAAAAAAAAAAATAGAGGAAGATCAGCCCCGGTGTTAGCTCAGGGATAATCTTCCTCACAAGATATTTTAAAAAGTAAAGAATATAAATGAGACACAAAGTTTTTGAGCTACTCAAAAGCTGAAAGAATTCACCAACAGAGCTCTAATACAAAGAATATTAAAGAATGTTCTTTTGGCAGAAGAAAACAGATACCAGATGGAAATCTGGGTCTACATAAAATGATAGCACAAAAAATGCTATGTGGGTAAATATAAAATAGTTTTTTTCTTACTATTTAGCTCTCTCAAAGGTAATTGTTTAAAGCAAATATATTGAGAGACTTATATATACAGGTAAAATACACAGCAACAATAACACAGGTCAAGAGGGGAGAAAGGGAAGTGTACTATTCTAACGTAGTCATACACAAAGTGCACGTATCTTGAAGGTAGTCTGATAATTTGAGAGATACTATAAACCCCAAAGCAACCAAATATAAGCAAAGGTTATATATAACCATAATAAGCTTATAAATAAGGAAAAAGTTAGAATCATACTCAATCCAAAAGAAAGCAGAGAAAGGAAACAGCAAATGGGACAAAAAGAAAAATAGGGTTGTCAGTTTAAACCCAACCATATTCATGATCACATTAAGTGTAAATGATCGAATGCCCCCAGCTATAAAGCAATGATTGTCACATTGGATAAATGAAGCAAGATCTATATGCTCTTAGAAGAAACCCACTATAAACATAAAGATACAGATAGGTTAAAAGAGAAAGGATAGGAAAAGACACTGATGATGCTAATCAAAAGAACATTGGACTGGTTATATTAGTTTCAGAAGAGTAGATTTGAGAGCAAAGACTACTAGGGATAAAGAAGGTTATTGCATAATGATAAAGGATCAATTGCTCACAAAAGCATAACAATATTAAACGTTTATGCATGTGTTAGGCTTCAAAATATATGAAGCAAAAATTGATAGAAATGCATGGCAAAAGTAGGGAAATCCACAGAGATTTCCACAGCTCTCAATAATCGATACAACAGTTAGAAAACTAAGGATATGGAAGACTTGAAAAACACTATCAACCAACTTGACCTATTTGACATTTGTAGAACACTCTACCTAAAAAAATACACATTCTTTTCAAGGACACACGGAACATTTATGGAGATAGACTATCCAGGGCACAACAAGTATATGCTATGTGATTGTATTTCTATGACGTTCAAGAACAGACATTTAGCTATTGTGATAGAAGTCAAAATAGTGATTACCTCTTGGGACATGGAGTTGGTTATTAATGGGTTGGGGCACAAGAAACGTAGGTTGCTAATACTCTATGTAGCAATCTGGATGGTGGTTACAATTATGTGTGTATATATGTTTAGAAAACTCACTGATCTGTATACACAATTAAGATTTTTGCATTCCCTGAATGTTACCTCAAAACAATACCTACCTAGAAATACAAATAATTTAATGAAATAGAATAAGAAAATATAGGAACGAATACACACCGATATAAGAATTTTAAAGAACTTTACTTTGGGAATAGTTTTAGATATACAGAAAAGTTGCAAAGGTAATACAGTGTTCCCACTACCTCCCCCCCCTCCAGTTGTTCACATTGTTAATATCTTACATTATCCTAATACATTTGTAAAAACCAAGAAACTAATATTTGCATGTTACTATTAACTGAACTCCAGATTTTATCAGAATTTCACCAGTTTTTCCACTAATGTCCTCTCCATTCCAGGATCCAATACAGGGTACCCCATTGCATATAGTTATGTCTCCCCATTCGTTTCTGGTTTATGACAATTTCTCATCCTTGTTTTTCACAACCTTGACAGTCTTGAGGAGTACTGGCCAGGTATCCTGTAGAATGATCCTCACTTTGGGTTTATCTATTTTTTTGTGTGTGTGTGATTAGACAGGGGTTATCGGCTTTGGAAAGATAACTACAAGAGTGAAGTGCCCTTATCACACCATGTCAGGAGATGCATAATATCTGCATGACATTATGGTGCTATTAACTATCACTTGGTTAAGATAGTGTTTGCCATATTTCTCCATTGTGAAGTTACTATTTTTCTCTTTTCATAGTATATTCATTGGAAGTAAATCACGAAGTCTAGCCTACCCTCAAGTGAGGAAGGGGTACTATGCTCCACTTCTTGGAAGAGGGAGAATTTAATATATTATGTGTATTTGTCTTTCTTTCCTATTTATTTACTCAATTGTATCAGTTTGGTCTTGTGTATATGTATTTTATATTTGGGTTATAATTCAATATTACATTATGTATTCATTTTGTTGCTCAAATTGTCCCAGTTTTGGCCATTGGGAATTCTTTCAAGTTGGCTTCTGTGTCCCTTTGACATGTCCCTATCCTTTTGTCTTTTGAGTACTTTAATTTCTGGTACTACAAGATGCTCTAGGCTCATCTTATATTATCCCTGCCACAGCTATAATTCAGTCATTTCTCCAAGGAGCACCAGTTGTTCTTATTGGAGAATGGCATATGGAAACCAAGATCTGCGTGCTAGGCTATATAGAAATTTACTATATGACGGAATGAGAGTTCAAGTAGAAGAATTATGATTTACTTAATAAACGATGCTAGCTATCCATATAACTCATCACAAAAGAAGTTAAACTTCCACCTCATTACCATTTGCTAAAGAGTAAAAATTTAAATTTATTTGATTAAAGATATGGCTATTAAAGCAAAAATTTCCAAAATGTAACTTGGGTGAAGGAATTAAGAAAGAGAGACCTTCTTAACTTTCTTGAGCGGGAATCCTCAAAACCATAAAGGAAAATTTTCATTTTTCTGAATAAATTTTTTATGTATGGTAATAGGCATGATAGAAAAATTTGCCTTTTTTGAGGCAAATGACAAGGTAGGAAAATGAGAAACAGGCAATATCTCTAACTATACAAAGAGCTCCTACAAATTAGTAGCATAATGATAATCCAATAGAAAATGTACCAAGATCAATTAACAGGAGAGGAAGTTAATCAATAGACATTTGAAAATGGATTTAACTTCACTAGTAGTTAAGGAAATCCAGATTAACAAGAAAATATCTTTCACCCATCACATAGTAAATATTTTAAATGCAATAATATTCAGGGCTGGCAAACAGAAAAGCAGAAACATTTATTTTGAGTGGAAATATCTTTGTATGAGCAAAGGGAAAAATCTGAAAGAATACATTTCAACCTAATATTGGTTAATTTGGGAGTGAAAATAAGGACAGGTGAAGAGAACATTACTAACATTAAAAAATATAAATGCCTTTTAAACTTTTTTGTTTAGCTTAATTTGGTACAATAAACATAATTTAAAATGATAAAATCAAGGCAATTAAAAAATGATTGCCAGTAGCTTAGGTAAAATGTGGCAGTGACATGAACCAGGGTGACAGCTGTGGAGATGGAGACAAGTGAAGGTACATGGGGTATATTTTGGAATTAGAATGAATATTACTGGATGATGCATTGGAAGACAGAGATGACGGAAAAGGGAGAGGCAAGGACGGTCACTGGGTGTCTGGCTTGAGTAAGTGGACGGTAGTATTATGTACTGAGATGGGAAAGACTCAGGTAGAACCAGGAGTGGGGAAGAAAATCTGAAGTTCCATTTGAACATACGGAGGTGTCTATGAGCTATCCAAGTGCAGTGACAAATAGTCAATTGGATATATGAGATTGGAGTCAAGGAAAAGTGTAGTCTTCAGATATAAAGGTGGGAGTCATCAGCGTATAGCAGTCCACTGTTAAGGATTTACCATGTGAAATTTAGTCCCACAAATATACCCACCAGTGTATACAAGAATGTCGTTGCACCATTGCTTCCTATAGCAAAAATTATGAATAATCTGAACATTCAGAAAGAATTTGTTGGATTATTCTTGGTATTTAAGAAGAATGAAGAATTTCTATGCATACTGATGAAAAGAGATAATGACATGTTAAATGTTAAAAATAAAAGACAAAAAACAAGTTGCACGAGTAGTTCCGGTAGTGATGGGAGGGTGGAGAAGCCACGAGGATTTTTCTCCTACTGTAATCTAGAAGATTTATAGTTTTAAGTTGAATGTAATTACATTTAATCTATGATCCATTTTGTGTGTGGTGTGAGATAAGGTTTGTGTCCATTTTTATTCGCATACAGGTATCCAGTTTTTCTAGCCATTTGTTGAAAAGCCTTTTCTCTATTAAATTACCTTAATACCCTTGCCAAAAATTAATTGAATTTGTATGTATGGATGGATGTGTATGTATACATATCTTTGTATCTATATATCTCTTTGTCTACCTACATATATATCTATAGATAGATATAGATAGGTAGGTAAATATAGCATACTGTTGCGTTAAACTGTATGTCTATCTTTATGCCAATATCACACTGCCCTGCAGATAACAATTATAAAATCTAGTTGAAAATTTTTTTTTTTTTTTAAGATTTTATTTTTTCCTTTTTCTCCCCAAAGCCCCCCGGTACATAGTTGTGTATTCTTCGTTGTGGGTTCCTCTAGTTGTGGTATGTGGGACGCTGCCTCAGCGTGGTCTGACGAGCAGTGCCATGTCCGCGCCCAGGATTCGAACCGACGAAACACTGGGCCGCCTGCAGCGGAGCGCGCGAACTTAACCACTCGGCCACGGGGCCAGCCCCCTCTAGTTGGAAATTTTTTTAAAAACAGCTATTTAAATTCACAGAAAGCATTCAAAAACATACAGTAATCAGAAAAGAGATTAATCTTAAAAAAAACTGCAACTAAAAGAGGGAGGTAAGAAGATTTACTGACCTTTTTGGACTAAGGTGATGCTCAACCCTCATGACTATGTTCGTGGGAAATAGTGGTGAAAACATCTCAGCCTTATTGGCAAAAAATGCCAGGGATTAGAGTTCAAGGCTGGAAAAGACACTGCAAATTTAAATAGGAAATCCAGGCAATGAAAACCACAGAAATATGTGGTAGAACTTCTGCCCAAATCTGTGTTTGACAGCTAAACTACGCATTAGTGAGAGAATCCCCCTGGAGACTGGTGAAAACACAGAAAGAGACTAGAGAAGAATCTAGTCTTAAAAGGTAGACCTATTCAAGGCTATCTCTATGAGTTTAAGGCTTTTCTTAAATGAGTGCATTCCTCACTGTAAATCTCCAGTGGCAGAAAGCTGAGGCTTTACAAGCTTGAAATATCAGGTCACAACCCAAAATTGGTAGAGCCACTGGCAATTAGAAAAGAGTCCCTATAATTGAGGAAACCACAAAAAGGATGATTCCCATCACTGGCAGATCAGCAAACTTCATAGGTGTAGGGCAGATCAGTCTACAGGGAACCAAGCTAAAACAGCCATGAGAAAACAGGAGAACAGAGCAGAGAGAGCAACAGCTGCGTGCCACAGGCAAGGAAACGTGGGCAGTTTGAATCCAGGCAAATTAACTGCCAAACAGAACCCCCAAATCAGTAATCCCTAGAAGAAAACAATGGAATCCACAGTCACTACAGTATATTGACTATCCAGTTTTCAATTAAAAATTACTAGGCATGTAAAGACATAGGAAGGAAAGTTTGGAGAAAAGGCAGTCAATAGAAAGGAACTAGTGTACCCAGATGCTTGATTTAGCAAAGACTTCAAAGCATCTCCCTTATTTTGTTGAAATGGTAATTATATTGACTGACGTGGAGTGTTAAATCTACCTTGGGTTCCAGAGATAAATCTCATTTGATCATGAAAACTGTACATATTTTTTCCAGTTTTCCATGAAAACTGTACGTAGTTTTTACAAGCAGTTTTCATATAAGATCATACCTCCATGGCACATTACAAAAGCCACTGAGATTAGCATTCTTTCTTCTGTTATTTCAGATTAAAACAAAAAGTTTTGCACTAAAATATAAAGTCCATAAATGTAGAGACTTTTGTGTGTTTCTTTTGTCTCCCTAACAACTAGTACAGCGTCTGACATAGACTAAGTGCTCAATAAATATTTATGGAGTGAAGGAATGACTAAAATATATGCTAAAATTAGCATTTGGCTCCATGGCGTAAGAATTGCAAATATTTTGAGGTAAACAAGGTCCTGATTATATCACACTCGTTATTAATCTTGTTTTTGTATCTGTGTCTATTTTAAGATTTCTTAATAGAAGTTCAGTAGAAGTAAATAGAATAAAAATTGATCAATACTAGCTAAATTTTGATATATGTTGTCAATTTAAAAATTTAAGATACCGGAGGGGTACAATTTATGGGTTAAAATAATTTCTAGGGCAGAGTTTCTGTTAAAAATATGTAATGAGCGGATGTATACTTTAAAATTTTAAAAAGCATTTGAATATGTAACCTTTCAATTATCTGACTCTATAGCTTTAACCCTTCACTGGTCTATTGATCAAGCAGACATGCCAGTTTGTGTACTCAAAAGGAAACAAAGTGACCATAGTTATGTATTAATGAGCAGATCCCTAGGAAACATAAATGAGGTTCCCTAAGCAAAGCGTCTATTTGTCATTTAGAAATTCTGTTTAATATGGTGTACAGCATGTTATTAGCCTTTTGGTCACTAGAGGGTGGTGGTGTTTCAGACCAGCACAATTCAGACTATTTCTGTTCTAACACCCAAAAGTGCCAACCGGAATCCAGCTGCTAGCATCCTGTTGTGTGACTCCTCAAACCCCCCAAATCACTTGTTTACAAGGTGAACAGCTACAAAACAGACAACTTAGAATAGGACAAAGCAAAACGCTGAAAGGAGGAAAGTGTTACATGAAAGATCTGAAATGCAACACATTTAGTGCCTTGGTGTAGAGGTGAGTTAAGAGGCTAACATTAATTCTTTGATACTTCTGTAGTGTCCTGATGTTTGTTACTCCTGTAAAATCCAATTGGCTACAGCGTGTGCTGCAATGGGGAAGGTAAAAATGTCAAAGAGGTCAAATATTCGTAAATAAAAAGAAAAATTATTTTTTTTAAAGATTGGCACCTGAGCTTACAACTGTTGCCAATCTTCTCTCTTTCTTTTTTCTGCTCTATCTCCCCAAATCCCCCCATACATAGTTGTATATCTTAGTTGCAGGTCCTTCTAGTTGTGGCATGTGGGACGCCATCTCAACGTGGCCTCACGAGTGGTGCCATGTCCCTGCTCAGGATCTGAACCAGCGAAACCCTGGGCCGCTGCAGCGGAGTGTGTGAACTTAACCACTCGGCCACAGGGCCAGCCCCAGAAGAATAATTTTTGATGTAACTGGAGAGAGATCAGCTTTGCTTTCTTTGATGTATGAATCATGAAAAGGTCTTAAATTTTTAAATAAAATATATAATTACACTAGAATTTTATTGCTTAAAAACTAAATTTGATATATATGTTCATCCAAAAGCTCTGGATAAAGCTTATATCTCACATTATTTTACTTTTCAAATGACATTTAAAAAAAACACTTTCCTGATTATGGACTTGAGGTTAATTAAAACTAATAAGACAAAATGGGGGGGGGGGGAGATTTAAAAAGTAAACCACTTTTCTATTCCTTCCCAGCTATTGTTCTCATTAGAAACGTGGTATTTTAAAAGAGAAATAAAACTCAAAAGTGCAAAACATTTTTAAATGACAGCAAAACACAAATTGAAATTAGTGATATGACCAATGTATGTTGTTAAAATGAGTTTAAATTACGCTTTTGCTTTTTCTCCTTTAAAAACTATATAACCTTGTAATGATATTTTTTCAAACTCATACAGAGTGAAAACAACCGCAGGCAAGGAAAGAATGCAGGGGAACTATTCCAGTCTCATCTCCTACCACTCATTTACACCCAAAAGGATATTGGCTAAGCCAGGACAGGCACAGAACCTGATGGGGCTTGCTCTGAAAGTCAATCCATAGCCTGAGTAACGGTCTTCATAGCGCAATATGATTAGGTCTGATTTCTTACATATGAGGAAAAATGAAATTTGTAAATAACTTTTTAAATCTTTTCATTTTCTGGACAATGTGAAGAAGCAGAAGAACCAGGCCCTCCCCAGATTTGGGAACAGCTGGTCTTACCGTTTGTTTTCACCTGCTGAGAGTGGCTATGGTACCCGTATAAGGAACACTGTGCTTCAAATAAGACAGAGGCTGGAGAATTGCGGAGACCTTGGGCACATCCTTTAACTTCATGGAGCCTCAGCTACCTCATCATAAGAGGGGAGGAATAATAATAGCAACACGACCTTGGAGGGTCTCTGAAAAAATAGGAAAATGCTTGTGAAAACACAAAATATTGGCTTAATAAAAGATGTTACTAGGCAATTATGCCCATTTTCACTAAATGTGAAGGCCTTGGTAACATCTAAATGCAGTTTCTAGTCCTAATCTCATGAGAACCGGCGAGGGTGCCGCCCCTCTCTCTCCAGCTCTCTAGGCTGGCCACAGCATCTGTCACTGTCTCAGACGTACAAGTGACTGCCACCTGCCTCCAGACACTTTTGCCCTGGCTGACATTTTTTTTTTTTTTTTAAGGAGGAGGAAGAATTTAGGGGGTGGGGGTGGTAGTTAAGATCTCTTCACCTTTGAATTTGATCATCTGATTTTATTTTGTTTCCCTGTACCTGTTCCCTTGAGTCTCTGGGCACTATTACTTTTACAGTTTCAGGGCGCCCCTGGGGACAGAGCAACTTGGCTGCTCATGACCATTCCAGAGCCCTGAAGTAAAAAGGGAAAAAAGGTCACGCTTAGCTTTGCAAAGGAGTGTGGTTTGCCTAGATTGCCCAGGGGCAGGTGAGTTAGACTTGCCAGGGTTACCAAGTTGCTTCAGGAGGAGGATCTGGTCCCTGTATGAGCATCTGTAGATCGAGAAGGAGGGCGGGCGGGTGCCCAGGTCGGCCTTAGCAACTTGCCTGAGGTCGAGAAGTCCAGTGAGGGACATTTTCTCCAGCCCACGACCCTCCTCTGGCAGGGAACAGGAGAATGCGCGGAGCCGGGCAGGGCAGCCTGGCCGGGCGTCGAGTCTGGCCTGGAGCTGCGGCATTCGAGGGGGGCGGGGGGTTCCCAGCTCAGGAAGCCAGGACAGCAGTCACACAGCGGCCAAGAGAGGCGCTCAGCAGCTTCTCCATCCTCCTCCCACGGCGCCGATGCCCACACCCACGGGCGCCCCGCCCCTCGGCCTTATAGAGGGGCCCGGCACCTCGGCGCGCTCGGAGCTAGAGGCTTCCCGGAGCCGACGGCGCGGCTGCCGGCGAGGCCCGAAAGCCCAGGGCCGCCGCGGCCGCGGCCGGAGCGGCGAAGCGAGGCGGCGGCTGCGCCCCGCACCATGGAGGGCAGCCCAGCCCCAGCCGCAGCCCCAGCCCGGGTCGCCACCGACCTGCGCCGCCGCCCGCGCCCCGTCTGCCAGCTCCCGCTGCTGCTCCCCGGGCGCCGTCCCCTCCTCACCTGGAAGCCAACATGAAGGAGACCCGGGGCCACGGGAGCGCCCCTTTCTGCACCCATCTCAACCACTCCTACCCGGGCATGTGGGCGCCCGAGGGCTCCGCCGAGGCGCAGGACAACCTCACGCGCCCCCCGGGGCCCGGAGAGGATTGCAGCTCCGTGTCCGTCGTCTTCCCCATCACCATGATGATCACCGGCTTCGTGGGCAACGCACTGGCCATGCTGCTCGTGTCGCGGAGCTACCGGCGCCGGGAGAGCAAGCGCAAAAAGTCGTTCCTGCTGTGCATCGGCTGGCTCGCGCTCACCGACCTGGTCGGGCAGCTGCTCACCAGCCCAGTGGTCATCGTCGTGTACCTGTCCCAGCAGCGCTGGGAGCACCTCGACCCGTCGGGGAGGCTGTGCACCTTCTTCGGGCTGACCATGACTGTCTTTGGGCTCTCCTCGCTCTTCATCGCCAGCGCCATGGCCGTCGAGCGGGCGCTGGCCATCCGGGCGCCGCACTGGTACGCGAGCCACATGAAGACGCGCGCCACCCGCGCCGTGCTGCTCGGCGTGTGGCTGGCCGTGCTCGCCTTCGCCCTGCTGCCCGTGCTGGGCGTGGGTCAGTACACCGTCCAGTGGCCCGGGACGTGGTGCTTCATTAGCACTGGGGGCGGGGGCAACGGGACTAGTTATCCACACAACTGGGGCAACCTTTTCTTTGCCTCCACCTTTGCCTTCCTGGGGCTTTCGGCGCTGGCGGTCACCTTCGCCTGCAACCTGGCCACCATTAAGGCCCTGGTGTCCCGCTGCAGAGCCAAGGCCACGGCGTCGCAATCCAGCGCCCAGTGGGGCCGGATCACGACCGAGACGGCCATCCAGCTCATGGGGATCATGTGCGTGCTGTCTGTCTGCTGGTCGCCACTGCTGGTAGGTAGTTCCAGGGTTGGGAGGTGGGGGCGGGCGTGCGCGCTGGCGGGCGACGGAGACTTCTCCAGGGAGCAGCACCTGCAGGAGTACGTTTGCAACCACAGAGCATTGAGGAGGCCTCTCTGCCCACGGTATCTTGGTTGCGGCTTCAGAGTTGAGCTCTTCGCTCGCTGAAGCGCCTTCCAAGTGCCAGGCATCGCATTAGGCTCTGGTTATGCGCGCGTGGAGACCACAGGGCGGCTCACATTCTAACTGGAGAGTAAGAGGATTCCCAGGCATCATCTCAGTGCTTGTGCAGAGAGAGGGGTTTCTCCTAGGTGCACTGGAAACAGAAGGGCGACGACAACTGTAGCCTGGTGCTGTGGGCTTTTTCCTTATTTCAAATACTCTAGCACGTCGAAGCGATTTGCAGTCTGCAGGAGTACTCTGCCTGCGAGCGACCGCAGACACGCACAGCCCTCTTGCAGCCTCGGAGCCCCTGCGCGCTCCCCCAGCGCAACCCGCGCGAGCGTTCCTTGCAGGCTCGCTCTGGACTGGAGGCGGGAGAGTGAAGACGATCTGGCGGCTCAGCCAGCCTCAGCCCTTTAGAACGGTGCTGTACCACCGCAAGGAAGCGCTTGAATGACAGTCAGTCAGTGGGCCCCCGGGCCTGCTAACACCCTCCGGCCAGCCTTTGCTGGCCTTTGTGGGAACCGCGCGGGGCTGGGGCAAGGCCAATGCTGGAATAGGAGTTACAGGTTTCTGTTTTTCCCAGCTCCTCACAGGGCGCGCAGCGGGGGAGCAAGTGACGTTTCCACTTGCTCCTTGTCTAACGCCGGCTCTTATATCGCACTTTAGAGGTTTTCCTCTGTGCTACTTTTAGCTAGAGATTTCTGTGGGTAAGTGCTGCGTACTAATTCCTAATGAATGGAAGCTTCTTTAGGCCCCAAGCAGCCTGGCCTATTAGGAGATGTCGCAGAAAGAGCAACCTGGTCCTTGCGGCAGAGTTATAACAGACTATATATTGGACCTGGAAATTTATTAGGCAGTTGTGAAAAACTGAAACCCATGGGCACAGTTTTCAGAACCCACCCAAGTAGATTTTTCTTTTTAAATTGTGTAAATACACATAACATAAAATTTACCATTTAACCATTTTTTAAGTGCACAGTTCAGTGGTGTTAAGGACGTCGACGTTGTGTAACTATAGTTTTAAATCCCTTGCATTTAAAAATAGAACTGTAGTTTCTTTTTCCCTCCGGCCCTCCCTGCTTTGGAAAGCAGATGTGCCAGAATACCTGTGTTTAACGGGGGTAATATATTTAGAGCGCAAGTCTTGGCTCCAAGTCAGTGACCTGTGGTGACAAGGAGAGTTCTGTTGGGACCTAACTGCCCACAAGTCGTGGTATGGTCACAGTTCTGCGTTCCAGGAGCTGGAACTCAGGCTGAGGTCGTCACAGTGGCTTATCAAAACCAGCACTAATTTTAGACATTGTTACTTCTGTGGCTGAGGAATGGGGTGTGTAGGTGGCGGAACAGAAGGGAAAAAGAGTTCTAAATAATGAACACTTTACTAAAGTGTGATCATTAACATAACTTGAAAGGCAAACAGAATATCTGAATTTTTCACAACTGTCATGTGAGTCCCACGTCTCTGAGTTTACTCTATCACATTCTTTATGTCCTAGGAAAAATGTAATTAAGCTATATAAATAAAATGCTGACTCATGCAGTTAACCAGGCTTATAGTTGTTGCTTTTTTTTTTAAAAGCAGAAGAGAATGTATCTAGTCTGTTTTTATTTCAAAACTTTGATCCCAGTACCATGAGCATGGTGGCCTTAGGAAGAATTTAGATCCATTCTGAACTGTAACCTGGGATAGCCAAACTCACTCTTTTAAGAGAGACTATATTTGGAACTAGTCTTATTTCATTTCAATTAATAGCTGCATTCAAAAAATATTTGTTTACAGCACTTTATCAGATACTTTATTGATTCAGTTCTCATAAAAACATTAAATAAGATAAATTCAACGTGTGATCATATATCAGAGGAGAAATTCATGGTTTCCATGGTACTTTTTAAACTAAAGAAATTGGTTCCACCTTCTGTTTTGTGCACCGAGATGAAATCTCCAAATATCTTCAGAATGATCTGCAGGACAAAGTTGGCAATATTTCAAAGGAAAGAAATTGGCAAATCTGCTTTCTTAATAGGTTAGGGAATTGTAAGAATGAAAACACTAGAATTTAGTTAATAGAGTTTTCGGTGTATTAATGTTCACGTGAGAGAGTGTTTTTTCTACTCTTTTTCTAACTATGGGTAAAATGTAGATTCCCTGGTAGCTTTGCTTGAGTTGGGCATAGGATACTAATCTGATCTAATTACCTGGAGTATCTCTTGTCTTGGAAGACTGTCATGACTATAATAATATCCAGTTGTTACCGCTGGAAAACCTAGAGATGCGACACGGTAGTAAGAAAAAGTGCATTGTTACAAGTTCCCACTATGTGAACACTGACATCGAGGTCTGTCTGTGGTGCGAACACAAGCTATTTTTACTTTTCATTTTCCCCAGAAACTCTACAAAATACAATACAAGATGTGAAGTTAAGTGAGAACACAGGGAAATGAGGTCACTTTGCGAGATGAACTACAATTCTTATTCACTGTTTGCATGAGGCATCAAATTCTCTTGGAATCAGCCAGCTGACTCAGCAGTGCAATCTGTTGGACTTTTATTATTTTTATTTTATTTTTTATGAACTACATTCACCAAATAGTCCAGCTATTTGACATGATAGCCAAGTTTCCAGAAGCAGGAGTAACCTTAGGGTGTTGTGCCGAGGAAGCCATGAGTATGTTTTGTACTTTCGTAAACCTGGTGCTCCCCAAACAGGTAGAATATGGCTAACTCTGCGGCCACCTTAAAAGTAGTAACTGTAACGCTGAGTGTCAACATGTGAAAAGTGAGGGATGAGGAAAAGTTTCTCATCTACAACATTGGAACGGGATAAAAGCAGCCTTAGAAACTTTTGCCTTTAGTCTTGAATCAGCCAAGTCCCTGCTCAATATCCACAAATGCAAACAGAGATGCTTCAGTTCGAGAAGATATTTCACAATGTGGATGTGATTTGTTTTTTAATTTAAGGAATCACTGATGTATTTTGACAAATGAAATTTGCCTTAAATATACTACATATGATAGATTATTTTACAGAAGTAATGCTTTTTTATGCTTTTTTACAGTATAAAAAAGTATTATTCAATTGCTAATCTTCTCTGCCTATGAATTTCTGCCCTATGAAAATGTTTAAACATGTGAATTAGCATTATAGGAAAAATCTTCTGCAATTTGTTTTCATAAGAATTGAAATTATTCAGAATTTTTACTTTCTTTTCAGTTTACTGTAATATATTTTAGGCACTGTGGAAGGGATATTAAGTAGACATTAAAAACTGGCTAAAGAGTTATAATCTGTTCAGAGAAGCAGAATTTCCATATTTGTGAGTGAAACAATGAGAGAACAATACGAGATAGGATGCATAATTAATGCCTTTGGCTCTCAGAAAAAAGTTCATCGGGATTTGCCAGAGTAGGCTTCTGGGAGGAGGTGGGATGGTGCACTTGACCTCACAGCTGAGGTGCAGTGTGCCCGGGATCCCAGCCCGATGAGAAGAGAATGCGCACACTGGGACCATGGGGAGACTGTTTGGAAAAGGCTCAGTGGGCCAGACTGAGATGGTTAGGATGGAGGCAGGACGAGGTGTGCGTTCTTTTGCCAGTAGGAGTAGAACCTCTATTTCAGGTTTTTGAATAGAGGAAGAGAGTTTTAAAAAGATTGTCAGGGCTGTAGTGTGTGGATAAATTTGGGCCAGAAAATGGGAAAGTAAGATCGGTTATAACTTGCTTTTGTAGGTCAGTTAGAGCCTTAGGGTGGAGACAGTAGGAAGAGGTGAGTCAGAGAAGGAAAGGTAAGAGAAACGCTATGAGAAATGGTCGATTTAAGGAGTGATTGATTCAGCAAACATTTCTTATACATCTACTGTGTTCAATTGACTGTAGTGAGTATTTTCACATACCTTACCTCATTTAACTGCACCCTGTAAGATTGCCACTATTTTCTACATCATTCAGATGAAGAATTCGAGTACAAAGAATACTAGAACCAGATTTCTAATTCAGGAACTCTGACTCTGAGTTTATTTTCAGTTTGTTTGTTTAGTGTAAATAGAGGCCAGGAATTCTGGTCCCAACGGTGGCCCTGGGCAAGTTGTATATCCTCTCTTCTGTAAAGTGCAGAGGTAGGACCAGTAGATACCTAAGGTCTTTTTCCATTTATGTTATTCTCAGCTTCTCTTATTTGGGAGAATTATGGTTCAATGAACTAGAAAGGGAAATTTGGAAAGGAGACTGTAGGTCAATTGTTTCTTTGTGACAATGGGGGCCCCCGAGTGACTGGGGCTTTTAGACACAGCACATATGGTGATGGCGGATTATCTAAATGATATATCCAGAAACCGGTATAACTTGAAGATTAATGAGATAGATCAGGGCTAAAAAAGTTTGCAGGTTTTTAAATTTTGAGTTTATCAGAAAGAGCCAAGAGTTAAACAGTTCTTAAGCCATCATATTTGAAGGAAATCAGACGGTCTAGAGTTGTAGCATAATTGTGACTCAGTGGCCTTTCTCTTTTGAAAAAGCTGTAAAGGTCAATAACTCGATTATGAAAATTTCCACGGATTCAGTTTTCTGGGAATAACCCTCAGGAATAAGTGCCACAGGTATATGTAATTGACAGTGGTTAGTCCGGGGTGCTGCAGATGGCAGTGAGGGGTCCTGGGTGCTGTGCTTCAGTTTTCAGTTCTGGCCTTGCATTACAGAGAAGCAGGAGGGGAGTCCTCCCTAAAACTCTTCCCCTTTGCGTAGCATTTTTATAATCCACCAGCATTCCACATTGATCTTCTTCACGCCTCGAAACTCTAAGATCTACAAACATAGCACGGCAAATTCCGACTCCCCCAATTCCTTATCATAGAGGTAAGTAGGAAGTTTGAATTTCAACTCATGCCATGCTCCTCGAGGATTATTAAATAACCTCTCATGTTCCCCTTTTCTCTAGAAAATTCCAACCTTCATAGATTAAAGAGGGTACCAAAGAAGGAGCCTAATATTTCGTGGGGTTCCGCTTACATCTTGTCCCCTAAGTGAATGTCAACATTTTACAATAGATATAGTAATTCATTCTTATCCAGAAAGGACAGTTGGACAGCGTGTGAGGTCTTTAATGAGAGGGACACACACATGTACACACACACACACACACAGAAGTAACACTAGGGAGAGGAAATTCTCTGTCACTCTGCTCTCTTTGCTCAGAACACTTCTCTCTCCATTTTCCCTCTTGTCACTCCAGCCCTCAGTCGTTCAACAATGGCTGCTGAGCAGTCACCCTTCTTGGATTGGCCCAGGTCTCAAGTTAGAAGTCACTTTGTCAGAGAAGCCTTCCTTGCTCCTCTCAAGGCTTGATGGGTGCTCCCGCCCTTTGGTCCCACAGCACCTACCTTGTATTTCCCTGTCGTAGTCTGAGTCACATTTCGTTGGACCCATTGGCTAATTGACCTCCTGAAGGCAGGTACAGTATCTGTCTTGTGCATTGTTTTGTTCCCTAGGAACCATCATAATTGCCTGCTGTACAAGGTACACCCAATACATGCTTATTGATTGAATATCTGAGCACCCAAATCAAACGACAGTGGCTGGTCCCAGTTACAGAGCAATTAACTGTGTAACCTTAGATGATCCACCTGATATCTTTATGAATTATTTTCTTTTCTTCTATCAAATAGGAATAAAAGCACCTACCCAGCCCATTTCTCAGGATTTTAGTGAAAACAAAGATAAGCGTATGTGAGAATAGTTCAGAATATTCTTTCAATGTTAGGAATACTAATCTTGAAGTTTACTAATGATGAAGTTTAATAACGAAGTTTACAAGTTTACTAATATTGAAGTTTACTAGATAATAACGTTGACTTCTTGGGTTCAGATAGACCTTTCCCCCTAGGGAACTAGAACAAAGAGACAAGTGATGTTTCACAGCTTGATTAGTTATAGTTCACTGTTAAAAAATGTGGTGGAGAATGTAACTTTTCAGAAAAACATAAAATAATGGTAAACCACGTGTGCATAAATTTTTACAAGGTGGTGTAATTCACCCCTCCTCCCCTCCCCCTGCCACCATGTCTCTTCTGCGTTCTCTAGGCTCTGGCATCTTTCCCCCCTCACAGCTGCTAGTTAACTCTCTAAATGAAAAACATGCTGGATCCTGTCTCTCCTTTCCCTTAAACCTGGAGGGGTAACCACTACCTCGTGTTCTGAAGACCTCTGCCACAAGTCTAGACTGTGTCCCCTGTCTTTCCAGTCAGGGACTTCTTCCTGCCGTGCTTGGTGTGCTCTGCCCTGTCCTTGCGTGAATGTTTAAGTCAAGCTAATTGTGCATCTTGTTGTTGTCCTGGCTCAGGTCATTCCACAGACTTCTTAAGGGTAGACCCGTGCCTCAGTTGTCCTCATCTCTCCACGGGCGATCAGCAAGAAACTCCACCACTGACTCACAGCCCAGAACTGGGTTTACATGAGCCTTAGATCAGACCACAGCATGAGAATCACAGAGTTGTAAACTGCCTCCCAGTTTGACCAGCTCCTGACAAGGCATTAATATTATTTGCAGTCTACAAATAGCACAAAGTGTAATTGTCCCATCCAGTGGCCCTCCTGGACGTTCTGTTGGGCAACATTCAGAGGGAGGACATTTCAGTGGCTGATCTTGGCTCTAACTCAAAGTCTCTATATTATTTTATCAGTACTATTGTTTACATTAGGCATTTGAAGGACCATTAATCTAAAAGTGAAAGACAGTGGCAGAGATTGGAGAGGAGGCTTGATTTTTCACACCTTAATTCTGTTACAAAGAAAGAAAGAAAGTAGCTACTAATTTAGGTAAGAGTCGTGTAATGTAGGTATAAGATAAATCCTACACCAAATAGCACTACTATATAAAAAAAGTCTTGGTGATACAAAATGAAAGGTCAAGATCGAGCTGGAAGCCTATTTATTTTAAGCAATTATTGATTTTTAAAAAAATCAAGTGTAATTTTAAAAATACACTCTTCACTAATCCTTTGATATTTCCTAAAAATAGAATTCATCTTTTCATCCCTCGTTCTGAATACTTAATGTGTCATTTTCTATGGTTGAGAATATGCTGCTGTTGGTGTGATTCATGAAAATCTGGAAAAAGAAGTATGTTGTTAGTGTTGAAAATGCTAAAAAAGTTTGTAAAAGATAAGATGCGTTGTGGGGGATTCACCAGACAGTACAGTGGAATGTTCACTGTCGTCTCGATACATGAAACTTCCCTGATAACAGCCCGCTACCAACGGCCGCGGCAGGTCAGGCAGAGCCCACACATCCGCATTTGCCTCAACAGCCCCAGGCACGAGGGCTGTCAGCGATGAAGTAAGCCCTGACTATGGGCACTCCTGTCTGTCCCATGAGAGGAACAGGGGAACGTGACTGAGGAAGCAGTGACAGCCACAGAGAGGGTTATGCACTGGAGCAAGAGACCCGGGGATCGGCTTGGGTTTTCCACCACGAGATAGAAGTCACTTTATCTTTTTGGGTTTCCCTTTCCTCATCAGTAAGATAAAACAACTATCAACTGTGGGGCATGCCCATGGCTGAATGGTTAAGGTTCTGCATGCTCTGCTTCAGTGGTCCAGGTTCACGGGCTGGGATCTTGGGCACGGACCTACTCCACTCATCAGCCATGCTATGGTGGCATCCCACATACAAAACAGATGTAGACTGGCACAGATGTTAGCTCAGGGCGAATCTTCCTCAAGCAAAAAAACGTGGAAGATTGGCAATGGATGTTAGCTCAGGGTGAATCTTCCTCAGCAAAAAAAAAATCCTATCAACTCTAACATTCCTTTCACTTCTGACTTCCTGTGGCTTGAAATAGGTAAAATTGTCCCTGTTGGACATACTATATTAGATATGTGGGGAAAACACCCACAGACTTTTTAGGAAGAAGCATAGAAATGTGTGCAAAAGGACTACGTAGATCATATCTTCTTTTATACAATCATGCTATAAATATTTATGGAGTGCTCGCTGTGTGCCTGCCACTCTGCTCACCCTGGTGACAGAGTGGTGACCAGGGCTGACTCACATGGTCATACATGTTGAGCAGTTCCGTCACTCTAGGGGGCACTGTTCACGTTCTGTTCTATGTGAGTGACACAGCGTTGCTGAGCAGTGTGCAGTCTGTGCTAGACTTGGTGGCCCTAACAGTAAGCCGAATAGACCTGCTCTCTTCTCTCATGAAGGTTTCAATCTACTAAGATCGACAGACAGTGAATAAACACTCCCATAAACAAACGGCACCAGCCTGATGGGTCATTAGTGTGGTTGCTCTCATTGCCACATGGTGCCACTGCTGCGGATCAGCCTTGTCTAAGCAGCAGGGTGGTACTGGTCCACTGCTGCTCTGAGGCCCTGATGGAGCATGTCCCTGTCCAGGCTGTAGTGGTCTGTGCTTGGGCGCCATCATTAGAGAGCACATTAGTTCATAACTCTGGCCATAAAGCTCAGCAGTAATTCCCTGAGCACAAGCACTGTGCCACAGTGTATGGACCCAGAGGGGACTGGCCTTAGGCCACTTGTCCGGAACCAGCCCTCCCTCTTGGGTCCCCAGGCTCTAGGTTGTACTCAGCTCACCTCCTGACAAGCTTGCCTTTTCCTTCCAATGGATTTTCTTTTAAAACTTCCCATGTCTTTTCCCTCTATTGATGTAGCCAAAGTCACTCTGCTCCATGTTTCTTGGTTTCAAGACTTGGAAGAAAAGGTTAGGCTTCTTGGCCTCTCTTTTTCCTGAAAGCATGATGGCCTGCTTCTTCCCAAGTGCCCAGCAGCATATACCAGGGCGATGTGAGCCTTTGCACCACACATTTCCACTATGTAAACCTCCTCATTCTACGTTGACCAAAGTAAAGGATGCTTACTTCTGTAGCATCTGTTCCGTTGTGACTTGTTCTGCTCCCCTAAAAGAGAAGTGGGGTCAGCTTCTGGCATCCCCTTACCTACATCACTAGTACAATGGGCGTCTTATGAAGGCAAGAAAGAGGTTGTTTTGAGAGGGTGTCAAAGAGGACCCCCTCTTGATGCCTTGGTGTGGTGGGGGGTGGTTAAGGAGGACCTTGCTGAGAAAGTGTCATTAATGATGAATCTTAAAAGATGCTACTTTGAGGAAGAAAGAGAAGCATGTGAAGGCATCAATGTAGGAAAGAGCTGGAAGCATTAGAGGAACAATGTATGGATTAGAGTGAGTGAAAGCAGAGTGTCTTCAAGGTGAGGCCAGGGAGGGAGGCAGGGCCAAACCATGTGGAAACTTGTGTTTGTGGGGAGTTTATATTTTTATCTTAAGTACGACGGAAAGCAACTAAAAGCTTTGGGTGAGGGAGTGACTCGATCCACTTTCTGTATTAAGAAGATCACTCAGATTCCTTATGAATTAGAGAAGCAGAGCCTCGGAGTCCTTGAGTACTGAGGGCAGGTGGAGATGTTAATAAGGAAAAACTTTTTCCTTAAGTTTTGCTTTAAAAGAAGGGAGTTTGGAATTGGTGGGGGGAGGGAGTCTGTGCAGAAGCTCGGAAGAAAAACTTGAGCCAGGTGTGCTGGGAATGGTAAGCAAATCTGGTTTTGTTGAAGTACTTTTGAGAATGTCAAGAAATATGTGAGTCAAATAGGAATTGAAGGGTGAGGGAGGGAGGAGCGTGTTGCTAGATTGCGTTGAAGATTCGAATAGGAATTTGCGTTTCATCTTGGGCAAGTCGTATTGCTTTTCTACACTTCTGTTCTGAATTTGGACAATAATTTTTTCACATTATGAAATCTCTTCATTCATAAAGATCATTTAGTGAAACAACCCATCTAATGTTTAATCTCTTTCTAGAATATTCTTGGTGACATTGTCCAAGCTTTTGTTTGAGCACCTTTACTTATAGGAAATTTGTTGCTTTTCAAGGAACACAAAGAATTTTCTTAGAGTCAAATCTTGTGCCGGGCTCTTTCTCACAAATATTTTTCTTTATTTCTTACAACAACCCTGTGAGATAGGCATTATTTTCTCCAATTATAAATAATGATGAAACTAAAGCTGAAAGAGCTTGAGAATTCATTTGACGTAACAGAGCTGGTGTGCGGTCAAGCTGGGGTTCCAAGCCATGGCTCCTCAGAGTAGCCTAATCCACGTTTTTTCTTTCTAGCAGAAAAATGGTGTTTCCCTTATACTGATTGAAATGGAGTTGTGCTAATTCTAGTCCTTGGTTTATATGGAACAATACTTAATTTAATTAGAGACATCTTTTACTTTTAAAGTTCTATAATATTATACTTCCATATTAGATATCAAGGAGTTCCACTAAGTTTATGAACAGCAAAATAACATAAAATAATCTTGACCGTGTCAGGGGCAGGAGCCATGATATGTTAATTCATTTAGCCGACGCTTTATTGAACACTGGTTGTGTGCAAGCTACCGCGCTACAACCTGACAGAACAATGTCCTCAAGGAATGTGGTGTCTACCGAAGTGTCCTCCTGGAGAAACTTGAGGTTCTGACTCAAAAACACAATGTTATTTCCCATTGTCAGTTCTAAATATAGGAACAAAGCTGAGGACCCTTTAGGGTTCGTTTATCTGTTCATGTGTCAGTGATTGTTTATTAAGGACCTAGGATATGTCAGGCACTGTTCTAGGTGCTGGATATAGAGCAGTGAAATAGACTAACTAGTTTCCTGCTCTCAGGGAACTTGCATTCTAGCGGAAGGAGAAAGTCAATCAATGAGTAAATAAACCAGAAGTCAGATTGTGATAAATACTGTCAAGAAAATAAAGCAGCGTGATGTGATAGAGGGAGCCTGGGAAACTCCTGAAGGTTAGGTTGTCAGGGAAAATGCCTCTGAGAGGTAACATTTAAGCAGAGAGCTATCTACAGGAAGAGCATTCTAGGCAGAGGCAACAGTGGAGGCCCTCCCCTGGTGTGTTCGGGGGTGGAAAGAAGTCCACTGTGGCTGAAGTGAAATGGGCAGGGAAGAGGGTAGTGCTGCCAGTTGAGGTCAGAGACTCAGTGTTGGGGCCAGATCCTGTAAGGCCATACTAAAGAGTTTCTGTGTTACTTTAAGAGAATACTGGGCTGTTTGAAGCAGGAGAGTGACGTTATTGGATTTGTGTTTTTAAAAGATTCTTCTGGAAGCTATGTGATGACTGGATTGCAGAAAGGCAAGAATGGGAGCAGGGAGACCAGGTGGAAGGTATTGACCTTGTCCAGGTGAGAAACGATGACAGCTCGGAAAAGTGGATGTATTGACACGGTGTTTGGAGACAGAGTTTATGAGACTGCCTGAAATATCTATAATCCCGATCCTATGACTCTGACAAGAAAACGGGTCCTCTCTTCCTCTCTGGGCCTCTGGTAGTGAGGTGGCTGTCTGTCCACAAATAGCTTTCCTTTTGGCTCCTTAAGAAGGAAGTGACGGCTCCAAGTTTACACAACTATTAATGGGCAGAGGCAGGATTAAGTTCTATCTAATGAGTGCTATTTTGTTTTCTGAGATGTAAATCAGAATAGTCTCACAGAGAAGGAGAAGTGAGCAAAGTTCGCTCATGAAATAATAGGATGTCATAAGAATCATGATCCCCAGAGGAAGATCCACACTGAGCTAAAGCAAGCTAGTTTAGCAAAAAAAAGAGAGAGAGAGGAAATTGCTTGATTCACGTAAATTGCAGTGGTGTCAGGAGTGGAGGTGGCCCTATGAAAGACCAAGGCCAGGACTCACTCTTTCTGTATCTCTCACTTTGACTTCTTGCCATGTGTCAGAATCCCCAATTCACACTCTGCTTCTAAGGAACCAACCTAAGACGTGACTTTGCCCCTCATAGGCCAGGTCTTGTGTTCTTTTTTTCAAAACTTTTGGCTAATAGGTTTATATTTGGAGTCTGCATGTGAGGTTTTCATTTTGCTTTTATAGCAATGCAGTATTTCAGTGAACATGTCATCTTGGAAGCACTGTTTCGAAATATTCCTTCCTCCTTCCTTCTTTCCTTCCTTCCTTTCCATTATTTTTTGTTTTGTGAATACAAGAAACAGTTACACATGACACAAGGTCTCAAGACCCTGCTCCATCCTCAAAGACTAACGTGAGTTTTCTTAAGCTATTATTAAAGATTTAGGCTCAGAGAATTGTCCAGAAGTGAATTAAGGGTGTAGTGTGAGGTGTATAATGGAACAGAGGTGGCTGAATAAGACTCTGAGAGTTCAAGAACACTCTGTTAGCTCCGTAGTGAGACAACTAGAGAAGAAAAAAGTTCTTTGTTGATTTTTCTGTAAAGAGTGAGTTGTAGTCTGTTTGTAATCTGGCAACTTTCTCTTTACAAATCAGTAGATGTGCTAACGGCCAGCGTGTTGGGTGGTACACTTTTGAATTTATTTAATGGTAGTAATTTCCCCCAAGAATAGGCTGAGGGTTTGCTTGGATCCAGAAGTAAATTTCTTAATATTAACTTTTGTTCTATAAAAGACATTAGGGAACATTTTGCAACTTTTTTCTCTAGCATCTATTTCTAGTGAAATTATGCTGTGGATCAATTTCAGGAAGCTTGGGAATATCTTCTGACTTCAGAGCTCTGGTCTCGTCCCTAAACTTGGTTCTTGGTCACAAACAGCAGAATCTGACTCCAAGCACAAAGGGCGTATGTGAAAAGGATATTGGGGGCTCACAGGGTCTGTGGAAAGCTGGCAGCCAGGTTTGGAAGACAGGTAGGACCCAGACTATTCTGGATGCTGAGCATCGGGCCACACCGCCAAGATTCTGCTATCATACAGTTGACTGCAGGCGGCTGGGATGAGCCCCACGTCTGTGCGCTCCCTTCTTCTTTGTGTCACTCTCTCACGATTCCAAGTCCTGGGCACAAACCTGATTGCTTTAGCTTGGGTTTTTACCCCCTGGCTATATGAGGGGCTCACTAGAAGAAGGATTAGGCACCTGCAGCATCTTGTTTTTGAAGTAGGAGCTGATAGTGAGAAGTAAGTGCCAGGATTTCTCTCCCACTTGGAATACATAGAAAAAGTTCTTCAGAATTGGGGTATTCATAATAAAACGTGGGCATTCATTGTTGCCATCTAATTCCTTCTTAGAAACATTATGACAGTAATGTTGTATCTTTCAAGCCCTGTGTGTGTGTGTGTGTGTGTGTGTGTGTGTGTGTTCGTGTCACCTGTTGGGGAGTTGGAGTGGCAGCGAGACTGGTGGAGAGGAAGCTGAAGAGACCGGCAAAAGAAGAGGACATATTTACTGAACGCCTGCTCTGCCCAAGTAGGAGAATTACTGCATTAAGCTCTTTATTTATATTATCTAATTTAATCTTCACAACCGTTTTCAGTTTGGTTTTTTTCGCCCCCATCTTTCAGGTGCACATACTAACATTCAAACGATTGCATGACTTTCCTCAGTCATATTCCTGGAAGTCGGTAGATGCTAGCTTTTTATGCTGTAATGCTCTCTTTCATATTGGTTGTCTCTTCTTTATTAGTTACTAAAACATTTTCAAATTACGTCATTGAAAATGTTGTGCAAAAAAGAACAGATTGACTGAGAATAGTCAAAAACCACAGAAACTGGCTGGGTCAGATAATCACAGTGATGAAAGGTTTTCTGCAGAATCTCCTTTGATTCGTTAATTGCTTGGCCTTCTTAGGAGCTTGGGTTTCCAGAGAACGTATTATGAAAATCCCTATAGAAGGCGACAAGAATGTTTGTTTGTCCCACAATAATCTGTTGAAGGATTTCTTTCACCACTGTACTGAAAATTTGGGAGGTGTTTTCTGTCAAGGCACCGCATCAACTTCATTCAGGTCTGTCTGTCTGTTCAGGCTTAGAACATTCACGTGCAGGGGTAAAGTTTTACCAGGTGAACATTTTTCAGCTAATATAATTCACAAATATTATTCTTTTCACCAAACTATTTATAAGACAAATAAGACTGTTTATTGAGTTCTCTTTACTTAGTGGGAAAGTGTTTGACTACAGTCAAAATTAGAAAACTTATTTTGACAGTTTTAAAACCTCCAGCATGATACAGCGCAATTGGGATTCTTGCAAACCTGCTTTCTTTTTCTTTTTCTTATAATTATGGAGAAGAGAAAGAAGCTTGGCAAACTTCAGTGTGTTCACAGTGACTCTCTGACACGGAATTCAGGCATGTTACGATCTAGCACCCTCTCACCCAGATTAATAGGTTTCAGATTCCTTGGTTTAATCCTTAAAATCTTAGATTTGGCCACACTTACTATTCATTTTCTGTTCCTCTCCCGGCATCCTTACCTTCAGTCATAAAAATCAACTTGCAGTTCCTAGAATGATTCACACAATTTCACATTTAGAAGTAGGAACTCTTTGTCTTTTAGAACTCTAGAAGCATCTGCTGTTTTAGGGTGCGGCACTTCCCTGATCGTGGGGGCTGATTTCAATGCCCCTCCTAGACTACCCTCCGTAACACCTGTGCAGACCTTTCGTTTCCCTATGCACAGTTGTATTTACCATTGTCATCATATTTATTATGATGGCAAGGAAGATCGCCCACAGCAGACAGATGCTCATTTTACAATAGGCACTGTGCTAAGCGTTTCGCAGACCTAATCTCATTTCTTCTGTCAACAATACTCAGAGAATACAGTTATCGCCTTTCTCAGATGAGGAAACTGGTTTTGAGATGTTAAGTAACTTTCCCAAGGTCACAAAGCTAATAAAAAGCAGACCTGACTGTGAAGTCCAGATTTGTCTGATTTTACAGCCTTTCTGATGAACCACTAAAACTCTAAGGCCTCCCTCTTGTTAATATTCCTTTATTTGTCTGAGTCACTGTCAGACGTTCAAGAGCACAGACCTTACCTTATTTGTCTATAAATCTTCCTGGCCCGTAGCAGCCACTCAATAAATGACTATGGAATGAATGAAGAAATGCAGTTGTAATAAAGGGAAAAGGACACCCGATCTGGAATCAGAAAATCGAGGTATCAATTCTGGCCTTAACAGTTTTACATATATTGCATGGTTTTTAATCTTCATATAAATCCTTCGAGGTAGATGATATTTATCTCTTTGTTTTCTTTTTTATTTGCTGGGTAAGGGTAAGCAACTTGCTTTAAGGCCCACACTTGGCAGGTGGTGTTGAGCAAATCAAACCCAAGTGTTTTTGATCTCAAGGCCACAAACCAGTTTGTAATTAATGCACAATGGGTACAATTTATACAGCAAAACTTGGGAGCATTTTTAAAAACATTATAGCTTTCCCATTATTTGTTAATTTTATTGTTTCCACATGGTTGTGGGTAATAAAAATTCTTAAAAAGACTAAAAATATCTTTAGGATAGATGAGGATGGGAGACACACTGTTTCTGTAACAGTAGAGAAAGGTAAATTGGAAGCAGTGGGTAGAAGCACTGGAAAAGAGCTGCTCCAATGCCTGGTGTCCAAAGAAGAAAACAACAAAAAGGATATTTGGGAAGGTGCCCTGGGGAAACAAACAATGAGGAATTTCTGCAACAATAGAGAAACAGCAAAAATAACAAAGAAAGAGAAAAACAATGCTTCAAAATATGCTCACAAGTTTCAGTATATTTATGTTGCCCTCAGTCATTATCGGAGATGGAATAATACAGTGGCTTCAGAAGAAAACGCACAGCTGCAAACCCAGTCTTAGGGCAGCCTTCAGAGTTCGTTAATCCAGAAGCTCAGCACTGTCATCAAGGACTGAGTCTCCCCCTCCCGCCCCCCCATCTTTTGCAGGCTGCAGCATTGGTCTCATCCCATCTATGGCTTGTTCCCTTCAGGGTAGGATGGTTGCCAGTACATGCTTCCTTGTTCACCTCTAGCAGGGGAAAGAAAGTGTGTTTTTCTATGGCTTTCTCCTAAAAATGAAGAAACTTTTCCCCAGACATCCTTAGGGAACTTTCTCTTGGATGTCATTGCCTAATGTGCTGTCACATCCTCATCCCTGATCCAGTGGCTAGAGATGGAGTCAGCCTTGAAGCACTTAGGCTCCACTGAAAATAGATGTGCTGATGAGAAGGGGAGTTGGGAGGATGGATGCTGGGTAGGCAACCAATAGTGGACACTGCAGTGATGACATGTGTGCAGTTTAACGGAGAGAAATATAAATGGAGAAAGTATACAGCACTAGATCTGCACTGTCCAGTGTGGCAGCCACCAGCCACTCGTGGTTATGAGACACTTGAAATGTGATTACTCCAAATTGAGATATATTGTAACTGTAAAATGTACATCAGAGTTTAAAGATTATGTACAAAAAGAATGTAAAATATGTCAATAATTTTTATGCTGATTACATGTTGAAATAGTATTTCAGGTATATTTGGTATTCTAAAACCTATTATTAAAATAAATTCTGCATGTTTCTTTTTGCTTTTTTAAAATGTAGTTACTGTAAAACTTAAAAGCGTCCATGTGGCTCACATTTGTGGCTTGAACTATATTTCTTTTGGACAGAACTGTGTTAGACCAATGCTTTTCCAATTGTTTTAGCTGGGGAAACTACTTCAGTAAATCTCTTTAGACAAACAGATAAAAACAGAGCTGTTCTGGCTCAGTGGGGTGGGGAATGGGGTATTTCCAAGTCCCAATAACATTTATTCACTAATTCCTGCAAAACCATTCTTGAATATGCTAACATCAAACATGGGTTTTAAAATGAAATCAACAAAAGTCCCTAAGACAGTAATAGGATTAATTTTATAATTGCTTGCTTAAGATCCTCCCCGGAAGCTAAGTAGTGCAGTAAAAATTGCCTGCGTGGGATTCACATGATAAGGAGAGAGGGAGCTAATGGACTCAGGTGTTGGGATCTGTTTATCTTCTCATAGGAGCCTGTAATCAGGGAAACGTGAAAAATAGGTTTCTTCCTCATGTTTGCTTTCTTCTGGTTCCTATTATTTACTTTGCTGTTGAACCAAATGGTGTGAATCTAACTGAATCAACAGATGAGACAAAAGCAGCCAAAGGAAGGAAAACATGGAAGATGAACAGGTTACATGTTTCTGTTTTCCTGCATCACATATAACGCGAATTTAATCTTCAAACTTCCCTCAAACCTGGTACAAATTCTAAGCGCTAACTATAATTTAAGTGATTTGGTAAAGTCTGATTTCCTGACAATGAAAAGCAAGATTTTTTCAGAAGTGCATTTTGAAGAATAAAGTTTATCATTTGTAATGTAAACGTCACGTGGCGCTTGGTGGTGTTTGCCTGCCGTCTATGGAGTGCGTGGCAGAAGTGAAGATGTAGCACAGGCGGCTACAGAAACCTCAATGGATGATGGGGTGCAAAGGGACCTGTGCCCCTACTGGACACAACACGTTACCGTTCCGTGAGATGTCACAGCCACATTCTTCCCAGCTGGAATTCATAGACTTAGGAGGTGACAGTGAGGGACCTTTTATGCTTCCTTTTATTATGCTTAACATTTGAAGAATAATAATAACAAAAAGAAAAACAACTAATACTTACATACTACCTACTGTAAGTCAGGGACTCTTGAGTATTTTACAGTGTACAATATACCATTAACACAGCCAACCTGGGAGGTGAGTGTGTTGCAGAGATCAATGTCTTCAGTGCCGCTACTTGGTTCCCCAAAGGAGAGAGAGTCACCAGAAAAGTTCGGCCGCAACTTTCCCGTTCACAAAAGCCCAGCACTAAAAGTGCAGGTTAAACCCAGTTTACACAGTTCTCTTTAGAAAGGGTGAGGCACAGGAGACTGCGCTTCCTGTTATGACAGGAAATCACAGAAAGTTCTTAATGTCAAAGAAAAAATGATGCCATTGTGGGCACCTTTCATCCCTCAAGTTGTGGATCTGGCATTGCCCAATTACCTAGCCCCTATTTACAGTCAACAGAACAAGAGTTAACTATAAAGAAAGCTGGTAAATTCTATGAGGGTGTGTTTTGTGTTGGGAAAAAGAAAATGAATTAATATAATCTTAAGAAATTCCTATGCCAATACTGACTAGAAGCCTAACATTGGCAAGGAATTTTGAAAGTAAATTAAACTGTTACTGATGTGTCATCTGTTAGACATTGAGGGGTATTTTAAATACTTATTATAATATAAGATATGATCTCATATTTGTGGGCAAGAATTCTACAAGCAAGGAGCACTAGACTCATATGTAACACTTTTATAAAAATAAAAGGATTTTTTTCTTACTTTGTATTATAAATTTGAGAGTATCTTTATTACAGACTATGTTGATATGCATATTTTCTTTTGTTTTTGTCTTGAGCTACATTTTTTAAAAAGTTATTAAATAAATATACAATAGGAATTCTTCCTTTCTTATAAATTCAGTATGTTTTATTTTAAATATTTGCTCCTCCAGTAACTTCTACAACCCAACTCTCTAGCTTCTTTCTTCCAGTTAGTGGTATATCTATGAACATTCTCCTTAAAATCATGAATGATAAGAAGATGTGCTTAATGTCTATTAGTACCTAAATTGAAGCTGTCATCCTAGCTAATTATAATAACAGGGAAGAAAAGAGACCAGTATTGAATAGGCATAAATATTATTCGATTTGTCCATTAAGTGAAAACTCTAGAATCTGTTACCCCTAAAGGAGTAGAATACACTGTATTCTTCCTATCATTCATTCATTCGTTAATTCAAAAGTATTTCTAAATCTATAATGTAATATATTCCAAGCTAGGTCTTTCTTGAGATGTACCTGAAAGGATAGAAATAATCCCTACTCTTGTAACAAATTTCATCTATTAGGAGAGACTGAAAATTAAAAACAAGAAGTAATATAAAATGTTTAGGGATGATCAAGGAAGCAAAGAATTTTGGGAGTACGTATTGAGACTTCTCTAGTAGCCTTTTGGCAAGGGAAATCCCAGATAAATTGATGTTTCAAGTCCACACAAAAAATAAGTTGGAATTAGTCAAGTGAAGAAGAGGAGAATGAGAGTTACAAGATCTAAACGTCCACATTTATAAAAGTCCAGAAGCAAGAAGAACTGGCCCTTTAAAAGAACTCGAAGTTCAAAGTGATCGGAATGTAGATGTGAGAGTAAAGAACAATAAGAATTTAGGCTAGAGAGCCCAATAGGGGCCAGGTGATGATAGCCCTTGAATGTCCATTTCAAGGGTTTAGACTTACATTCATGATGGTGAAAAGATACTGAAAAGCTTTTCAAAGTGGAATAACAGTCAACTTTTCATTTTAGGAGCATCCTTTGAAAGCGGCGTAGAGGGACCCAGAATGGAGGCTAATGAATCATGTAATAGACTATTGTGGTAGTTCAGAAAAGAGAAGATGGCAGTCAGGGTTTAGGGTCAATGGGAGTGGAGATAAGAAAAGTGATAGATTAAAAAATTATTAAGAAGTTAGTTGGAGACTTCCTGATTGATTGGATGTAAGAAATATGGCTTATGAAGTGGATTGGGGAGAGAAACCAGAGAGACAGAGAAAGACACACAGAGAGAGAAATGAATCAAGGATTACTTAGTTTTCTGTTTTAGGGAACTGGGTTCACTGAGGTAGGGAAGATTAGTGGAGAAGCGGCTTTGAAGAAGACAATGATTTCAGTTTTGAACCTGTTGAATTTGGTGTGAGACGTCTAGACAGAGCTGTGCTGTAGGCATCTGGATTGATCAGTCTAGAGCTCAGAGAAGATGTATAGCCCTATAGCACAAGGATGGGTTTTGAAGTCATCGGGGTGGAAGAGGTCACCCAGTGAGTTTAAGCGCAGCAAGAAGGGGAGGCTACGTCCATTATTTGAGATAGGGCTCAAAAATACTAGCATTTTCAGGATGGCTAGAGAAGCAGGAGTCGCAAAGGAGCACTCAGAGAGGTAGTGGGAGAGTTAGTAAGAAAATTAGAACAAATGGCAACTTGAATATTTGGAAATGTGTAGAAAATGGCAACCTGAATCTTAGCGAAGAGAATGTTTCAAGAAAGACTGGTGAGTATCCAATAGATTTCAAAACCTTGTGTATGGCCTTAGGAACAGCCCTTCCCGAGGATTTGTGGGCACTAAGGCCAGGCTACAGCAGGTTTAGAAATAAATTTGAGGGGCTGGCCCCGTGGCCGAGTGGTTAAGTTCGCGCGCTCCGCTGCAGGCGGCCCAGTGTTTCGTTGGTTCGAATCCTGGTCGCGGACGTGGCACTGCTCATCAGACCACGCTGAGGCAGTGTCCCACATACCACAAATAGAGGGACCCACAATGAAGAATATACAACTATGTACCAGGGGGCTTCGGGGAGAAAAAGGAAAAAAAAAAAAAAAAAGGAAAGAAATTTGAAGATAAGGAGGATAGACAACTCTTTTGAAAAATTCAACTGTAACTTCTGGAGCAGTATATGTAGGGAGCTGAGAATTCCACAGAAGGTTTCATTTTCTCAAGGCAGGAGAAATTTATTATGTTGAAAAGATAATGAGGAAAAGCCAAAAGTTAAAGATAAAAGAGGAAGGAGATAATTGAGAAAATAAGGCCTCTGACATTCATGGTGGCTAGGATCCAGGACACAGATAGAAGACACCTCCTCTGTTTGAACAAGAGGGAAGGAGGAACGGGTGGATGGAAGTGGAAAGGAGCTGCAGATGCTGAACTTGGTGGTAAGAAGGTGAGAGCTCCCCTCAACAGCTTGTTTCCTCTGTGAAGTGAATTAGGACAGTGGAGAATGTGTGAAATAGGCGCTGTGGTGAATGTAAGAGACAGAAGTGCTAACTGGGAGTGAGATAAGTGTGAGGACCACGACTTCAAAGAGATGCCAATCTGCCCACATTCACCCGGTGTCCATCACAAGTACAAGATGTTCTGTTCGGATCCCCCTGTGAAGTGAAGTCCTCCCACAGCAAGATCCAAAAGAGCGCGTCATTTGGACATGAGACCAACTTAAATAAGAATTTATCATATTGATCAGAACCGCAATCATTGGCCTGCATTGGATACCAGCACAGGAAGGGATTATTTTGCATGTCGTGGCTGTACTGTCCATGAGATCACAGAGGCCAGTAATTTACCACTAAACGTCACATTCCCTTTAACAGGCCATAATGAATTTGATGATTAAGTTACACGTTTTGATCAATTATACAGTGTCAGACTGTTTACTTATTAGTTGTTAAATTATGCACACATTGACTACCTAGGAATTCAAGCTAAAATAACCACATGATGGTTCTAGGATGGATTGTGACACTAATATTTTACCAATAAATTATTTAATAGGTTATTGTTTATATCTAAGCTTCCAGTTACTTTAGACTTTATGCCTCTTTTCTAAGTGTGAAAATAACATGTTTATTTTGGAGAGTTTGGAAAACAAAGAAAAATATAAAGAAGAAATTGGAAATCACCCTAACTGCCACCCAAAGTTAACTGCTTCTGGTATTGTTCTAAATATATACACAGTTGTTTTTTTAATTGGATTATACTATGTAATAAACATTCTCTTTTACTTTTCACATCATGGATGTTTTTCCTTGTTATTAAATATTTTTCAAAAATCTGTTTTTTAATGGTAGCATTGGAATACATCTATGTTATGCATATCACACATATATTATGCAAATCAGTGGATGTTCCATAATTTAAGCAGTACCCTGTTCTTGGTCATGTAAGTTTTTTAATGTTCTTTTATATTGAGGTGAATGTCCCTGCACATAAAACTTGGTCCACATCTCTGATTCCTTCCTTAACCATTTGGCAGCTCTTAATTGTTACTAATACTGTGGTTCTCAGAGTGGATAACAGTAGGATGAGCATTTTGGGTTTAAATGAAACTATATTTTGGCAGAAAAAAAAACTAACTTGAATCTTGGCATTTTCAAGGATGAATGTCCTTTAAACCTTGACAAAGACATATGGTCTAGACTTTCTCTTGACACCTAAGATACAAAGGTTTGAAATATAATAAAGGTACCTCTTCCGACATGTGTATCACAAAGCTCATCCATCATCTACCATCCAAGGAATGAATACTTTCTTTGACTTTATTTTGCTTTCCTCCTTTGAGCCAGAATTTGAATATTTACTTAGTTACCGACTTTTTTTTACTGTTCTAATAGAAAGATAAATATTTATCTAGACATACATATGTACCGAGCTATCCTGAGCCAAATCACACAGAATTTACAATTTAAACTAACTGAAAGGAGAGATTCTTAGGTGCCAAATAAAGTGGCGTAGGCTGCAGGCTTCCTTACAATTTTGAGTTCCCTTCTCTAGTGATTGATAATGGTTCTGCATTACCAAACATTTATACACTGCAAATTTGAGGGTTTCTTTTTTTTTTTGAAACCACTTTGTTAGGTGGAAATTTAAGAAAAGCAGCATTATAGAGAACACATTCATTTCCTTGCAGTATTCCCCTAAGCATCCACTGTGTTCCTGTCTCTGAGAGTTAAAACCATCTCTTCTGGAAACATATGCAATAGTGTGATGGCCTGGGGCTTGGGAAGAGGTATGCTGTGTAAATTGAGGGCGTTAATTATTCTTATCGCATTTTAATTTTTGCAACTGCACTACTAGATGGAGAAGATATTCGGTAAGCATGTATTAATCAGGTTTTAGAGAAGGGAGAAATAAGATCCAAAGTTACGCAACTGCTCCCCAAACTAGAAGCTGAGATGAGTCAGGTTTATGGCAGGTCCTTAGCTCTTGGTCAATGAGTTTGCCTAAGTCAGCTGCTTCTAAAAGCTTTTCCCCGAATGCTGCATGAATCTCGTCCCTTGTCATCTTTCACTGTCCAATTTCTCCCTTTGTAATTCTCCTCTCTCTTCTATTCACCAAGAGAAACATTAGGGGTTTTCCATACAAGGAGTTTTGTCTTTCATTCTATACCTTTTATCTTTAGTTTCTTTTCTTTTTCCAATTAAACCCTTATTCATTTTCCAGCTTTGCCACAGAATTCATCATAAAAAACCTAACCACAGAAGTAGATGCGAGACGCCCTCCAGTCCCTTTCTACTAGTTAGTTTAACAAAGCAGGGAGTAAATGATTTGCTAAAGTCATAAATGGTGGCAGAGCCAGCAGTAGAATTTACTCCTGATTCTTAGTCCATTGTTGTTTCGAAAAACTTCATAAAATTATGTAATAGTAAAAATGAAATAACACAATTTCTAGTAACTTTTAAAAAACATTTGCAAGCTGTTCATTTCCAAAGTTTTCAGATAAGGCAGGAGGAGCTTCTGTGACAGAAGAGTCTAGAATACTGAGATGTTTGGCAATCTGAGAACAGAATTGTAACCAGACTGGAAAGACCTCAACTATTTCTTAAATCCACGGTGAAGCTTCTTCTCATGACAATCCTTCAAATTATGTAATTAAGTGGTTCAAAGGGCCCAGACTGGTTTCAGTGTATTCTAACATAGTACATTTGTCAAACTATTGAGGGAATTTCCAGTAGAGCAGGTTATTCTGCCACGGCCTAACAACAGAGGATTATGGGAAACCACACATCATAGATAAAAACCGGCTCTGAGGGACGTTCTCTTACACACTTACATTAGGACTAAACCGGAAATGCGTAAAAGCCACATGATGGAGCCTAAGGGAAGTATCAATTTCATTCTCTCGCCTACAAATTAATTTTTCTGGGTTTACTTATTTATCACCTTCAGTAGACATTTATAACCTATAACCCGAGGCACTTTTGAGCCAAGAAGGGAAGTAATGAAGATTTTTAAATATGTAGTTATAAATCCTGCTACAGTAAAATCAAATCCAAATGTAGAATATTAAAACAGTCTAACCAGTTGGTGGTTTGCACATTTAAAAGATCGTTATCTCTAGGGCAGGGACAAAGCATCTTTTTCCTTTGGGATGGAGTAGGGTAATCGCCTTTGATGCCAGGCAGGGATGGAGAGTTTAGGGGTCACTGATATACTTGTGTTCTAGGTGATCATAGGTGCACAAAGAACTCTCCATTCGTGCTGATAATCAGAGAGGCAGGAGGCTGGGGAGAGTCACATGGAACTTGTTCAATGAATTGGTCTCCCTGTTCCCTTGACCAGATCGTCACATGAGTGTTCAGAAGGAGGAATCGTGCGGAGTATATGTGCTTTTGCTAAAAAGATAGCCTCCATGCTGACCGAGCATCCTGTTCTTGTTTGTCCCTTCTCCCTTGTATAAGGAGTAGAATTAGACTAATAGGAATAATCAATTCTACGAGAAATCTACATATCCATACCAAAGGTTTTCTCCCAAAGTCTGAACATCTAAAAAAATATTTGCAAAATCATAATCACTGTTTAGCTCCTTAAATATGAGGAAGTCAACAGATGGATGCTAACTTGGATTTGCGTTCAAAATTTGGCGAAGAATTTGGAGTCCTACTTCCATCTCTGCTGCCATTTGGAAATGGCAATGTCATGCTCACTGCCTCTAATTCCACTTATCTTCATATTGCACATCTCATGATTTCTGGGAAAAGCTAGAGCATCTCTCCCCATGGGCCAGCTATTGCTTACAGAGCATGATTTCATAATTTCATCATCACTGCATTGTCAATAGTAAATTGCGGAAATTACAGTGGACTAACCAATGTACAACATATGAAACCTGTGTTAGCCTAATAAAAATAATTTTAAATCATTAACTTCATCAAGATTAATTTTAAAATAATCAAAGAGAACTGTGTAAAATGACTGAAATCCCATTTTATAAATAGTTTTGTGATTTTTCCTGATTATAAAAAGTTGGAGAGATTCAAAAGAAAATTAAAATCTTACTTAAATGCATTTTTGGATGCTTGTAGACCAAGCTCAGAACACTTCCTGGAAGATGGTAAGTAGTCGAATATATGTAATTATTCGATGAGGCGAGGGCCTGAAAGAGCTAGATAAAACCTTTCTAATAGTTTATAAAAAGAAGAAAAGAGAATTAATCGGTGCATGTTTTTTCCTAAAGGCAACTGAATTGAAAATACGATTTTATACTTTTTAGTCAAAGACACTGAAATCTAACTGATGTCACGAGAATAACGAATTTATTTGTACATGTTGCGAATGTAGAAATTGAGATAATTTGGACAGGAGTTAAGATGAAGTTTTCTTTTACCTCATTTATATTAAATGTTCCTTAAGAAAGCGAACAAGGTAAGCAAACTACCTAGGATGTCCTATCTGTGAGGGAGAATAAATCGTTTTCAAGTTCGTACTGCCCCATCACCTCTCCACGTTTGTTGGGAGCTCATTCTGTGGATGGATCAGTTTTCTACTTTAGCTCGCTAACAAAATACTACTCACTTTGTGGCTTAAAACAACACTAATTTCTCTTACAGTTCTGTAGGTCAGAAGCCTGACATGGGTCTCACTGGGCTAATGTCAAGGTGCCAGCAGCTTCTTTCTGGAGTCTCTGAGGAGAATCCGAGACTCGTTTCCTTGGTTTTTTCAGTTTCTAGAGGCCATCTACATTCCTTAATTCATGGCTTCCTTCCTCCATCTTCAAAACCAGCAGCATGGCACCTCTCTGACTTCTGACCACAGCTGGACAAGATTTTCAGATTTTAAGGACCCGTGTGATTACATTGAGCCCACCCAGATAATTCAGGAGAATCTCTCATCGAAAGCCTCTTAATATTAGTCACATATGTGAAGCCCTTTTGGCCATGTGAGATGCCATATTCACACGTTCTAGGGACTGGGACATGGATATCCCTCGGGGCCCCAGTGGGAGGTAGTGGTCTGTTCAGAGGACTATGAGCCAGCCTCAGAAGATATCAAGATAACTATATTTATTTTAAATAAATTTGGTGTATAAAAATTCATATTTATTAATGAAGGGAATAATCATCAACTTCCTTTAAATAAAAGACTTTCCTAAATTATTTGAAATGTTTTAATGTACATAAAATTTTTAAAATAATTTGATGACTAATAGTAAATTATTGCTTAATACTAATAATTCCATTGCCTTCCACAAGTCTATGTATTTTATATCCTTTAATTGTAATAACAATATACCTTTGTACACATAGTACTATCTTATATTCTGTTCTTTTCACTCAATTGCTGTATATACTATTATGCAGACAAGCCATATTTTATTAAGCTTTACTACTGATATTAGAGAGTTATATGCTTACATTTTCTTACTAAAATAGATAATGCTTCGTTGAACATTCACTTATTCATATAGCTGTTTTTTGCTTTTATTGAATAAATCCCTTGGAAAAAAAAACCTTTGGAAGAAATTACAGAGCCAGAATATGTGGCTATCTGATGGTTGACTACCCATTCCCTTCTTTTTGGTTATAGAATCGTAATTTTGTTCAGGTATTAGGTGGTAATTTGGTCAAGGACCATGGGTTTGTCCTGTAAGCCAAACTGGAAATTTCCAACTCCTTTGCCAGTGATTGGTTTAGGAATGACTTGTGACTCAACTCTGCCCAGTTAGACCACGTTGAAGTTTCTGTAGCTGGTGGGGGTTTGATCAGAGCTGGGATTTAGGATGGTGGGTCTGTGGTGTGTTGGCCTTTACCATCTGCATGTCTGTTATTGCTATGATTCAGATGAGAGAAAGAACTGAACTAGGGTGAGATTGGAACAAGAGCAAAGGGCATTGCAGAGGATGAGGCGAAAGAAAGATTCAGAGATGACTGTGCTGCCTTGAGCCAGGGTGACTGTGTGAGAATGAAAGAGCCATTGCTGGGATTGTAGGTTTGTGGTTTGAGGGTATTTTGGACGCTCAGGGCTTTTGACTTGAATTGAGATATGTGACCTGAGGACAGAGTATCCGAATAAATGTGGGACTCCAGAGAGACATTGGGTTCAATAGAAATGTACTGGGAGCAACAAATGCAAGCCGCATAGATAAGTTTGTATTTTTTAGTAACGGTATTTTTTAAAAAGTAAAAAGAAACAAGTGATGTTAATTTTAAAAATATATTTTATTTAACACAACATATAAAAAATTATCATTTCATTATATAATTATTACATACTCCAACATCTCAATTTGCTCCATCCACACTTCGAGTGCTTAATAGCCATGCATGTAGAGAAACGAATTTAGGAGCCAGCTATAAAGTCAGCACCTTCTTTTGCTTTCCAATGTGAACCATGTTTGGGATGGTCCTGCTTTTTTTGCTACTGTGAACAATGCTGTGATGAACAGGTATATACACAACTCCTGGTGTAGGAATTGAGGATTGTATATTCTTAGGAGGAGGGAGGGAGCTGGGGGGGAGCGGAGCAAATCGTGCCCAGTGGTTTTCCAAGGTGGCTGATTGCTCCAGTTCACACTCCCACTAAAAGAGTCCTCATTGCTCCACATCCTCACTAACATTTGGAAAAGTCACGTTTCTTCATTCTTGTCGAACTAGTGGGTACAAAATGGTTTCATATTTTGTCATAATTTTCATTTTTCTGATGATTAATGAGTTTCAATACCTTTTCAGATGCACATGAACCTTCATTTTTTTCTCTTCTGTGGAAGTCACAGATATTTATTCATTCAAATATAAATATATTTATATTATGTATGCCATAAAATATTATATTCATATGTGTGTCATAATATATTCATTCACAAATATTTATTGAGTTCCATTTGCTAAATATTAGCCTAGGTACTGAGAATATACTAGTGGGGAAAAAAAGCCCCAAATCCTGCCCTCATGGAGTTTACATTCTAGCGTGTGTGTGTGTGTGGGGGGGGGGGGTTAGCAGGGAGGGAGAGACAAAAAAATAAAATATCATGTCACGTGATGTTAGTGAACCTGGGTTTAAGTCTGGCTCAGCCATTTAAAATCGTTAAACCTTGTTTTCTACAACTGTAAAAGGGAGATGGCAATAATATCTATCTTATGTTCTTTCTTTCTTTTTTGGGGGGGGGCGGGGAAGATTAGCCCTGAGCTAACTACTGCCAAACCGCCTCTTTTTGCTGAGGAAGACTGGCTCTGAGCTAACATCCACGCCCATCTTCCTCTACTTTATACGTGGGACGCCTACCACAGCATCGCTTTTGCCAAGCGGTGCCATGTCTGCACCTGGGATTTGACCCGGCAAACCCCGGGCTGCCGGGGCGAAACGTGCGAACCCAACCACTGCGCCACCAGGGCAGCCCCTCTTATATTCTTTCTTAAATGCATATGAAGAACTTGACCTAGTGCCTGGCAAATTGTAAGGATTCAGAAAATGCTAATTATTAGCATTATTTATTAATTATATAAATTATATATAATGAATTATATATATAAATTATATCTATAAACGGATATATTAATTATGTAAATAATATTATTTTCCTCTTCTCACTTTTACTTTTTCTTTCGTAATTTTTTTCAGTTAGAACTACTGAAGTTTAAGATTAAATATGTTTTGATTTTGTTGAAGTGTTGGCTCTCATTTGTGGGTTGACCTATTAGTGTTTTCTGCAGCAAGACAGATGACTTTGGCCAATTTTGAGATGTATTTTCAAACTTACTAAATCCCAAGGACCAAGAGCCTGAGAACATGCACTTTTTAAAAAACTGCATCATGTCGAATAGGCAAAAATGTGGGGAAATCGGTAGAAATGTCTTATATAGTTCAGGGCTGTGTTCTGTGAGTACAAGTGTTGCTTGAATTAATCATTTCCATCCAACCACCAATTTATTGTAAACTGACAGTGTGCAAAGTACTGTGTCGAAGAGATGCATATGACCTTGCTAATCTTTGGAACAATTCTTTGCCCCTCTTCCTTAGATTATGATGTTGAAAATGATCTTCAATCAGACATCAGTTGAGCACTGCAAGATGCACACAGAGAAGCAGAAAGAATGCAACTTCTTCTTAATAGCTGTTCGCCTGGCGTCACTGAACCAGATCTTGGATCCCTGGGTTTATCTGCTGCTAAGAAAGATCCTTCTTCGAAAGTTTTGCCAGGTAGCAAATGCTGTCTCCAGCTGCTCTAATGATGGACAGAAAGGGCAGCCTATCTCATTATCCAATGAAATAATACAGATAGGAGCATGAAAGAGAACACGTAATCAACTTGCATGTTCACAGCTTTGGGCAACAAACAGCCCTAAACCTTACTGTGAATTTAGGCATCTCTGGCATGCCACTGTTTATACATTGAAGGAGAATTTTTAATATAAGGCTAAATGGTCTCAGAAGCATAGCAATCCCCTATGTGCCAAAAGTATTGAAACACAAACAAAGGAAAATATATTAATAATGGTCTAGTGTTTTTGAGTCTCTCTCATTTCTGGCTGAATAAGTGATTAGTTTTGAGATGTTTTATAAATGGTCTTGGTCTGTGGTGGGGTGGGTGGGGATGGTTAATGTCCCAGTATGCTGACTACACAGGGGATTTAATGCATAGATCATCGAAGATAAGGCAATGGTTTGTTTTTGTTAAGAGACCTTGGTCTTCTGTGTTCTCTTTCTCTCTCTTACTCTCTGTGTCACTCTTTTTCCCCTTACATTTTTTAAAAAGTTGAATTAGGATTAAAAAATATATAATGTACCCAGAATATTCGTTGGTACTGATGTTATTTATATATCACAGAATATTTAAATTACCTGTTAATCTTACAAAGTTTAAGTTTGGTTCGCTTGGTAATTAGGTTACTCATTATCTGACTAACAGTCAATTCCATTTATTTCAAATATGGCAGGATTTGTACCTATCCAAATTGCTGAATGTTCTTCCTTTTGAATACATTTTTTAATTCGTACAAAGTTGCAGAAGATTCATGAAATTGACCTTGAGATTCAGTGAAGTGATTTTTCAAAATGCTATTTAAGGACTGATTTGAGCACTAAATATGGATATGCTGGTTAATTATCTTCCCTGACTTTTCCACCAAAAGTATTTTCCAATCTTTTGGATATATAAATACTAACTCATTCTAAGAGCAAAAAATATTTTGAAGTTTCCATGAAGAATTTCCATAGCTTGGCCTATTTATAGAATAAGAAAATTAATAATATTGACCTGCTCCCAGCACTTTCTCTGCCCTCTCTTCAAAGTTGCTCTATCTATTTATTATTAAAATGTTTTTCTTATAGTCTATATGTATGCAAACCTTGATAGCTAAGCTTGATATCTTTGTGACACAAGTATGTCAGTACATTAAGTTTTGAGAACTGCACTTTAGAAAAAATATCCCCAACAAACACAACAGTCTTTTAAGTTAGACCTACCTAGACAAAATGCTCTTCATATTCTTTAGAGCATTCGTTTTATAAACTCGTTAACTTTTTCTCGTAAAGATCTTAATTTGCAGTTTTCTTTATTGCTTTCCTAGTTTTAAAAAAACTTGAGACTTATTTATATGTCTTTAGTGTAACTAGATTTTTCTTTGTGTTTAGCAGGCATTTAGGGAGGAATTAATTTTAAGAGGTACAATATATCTGTTGGGTTAATGAGCACACCAGCGTAGGTCAATCGGAAAGAAGCTTTAAACGGCCACATCAAATTGAGTGAGAAGACCAGATCTGCTGGACTGCTTATATAATTCATGATGGTTCTGCTAGTCTAGGTTTTGGAAAAAATGGTGATAAATAACCAGCCTAAAACTTCATTCTTAAATCTCTCTATGTCATAGAATTGAGTTATCCCACAGATCCCCTCATGGGTGATGACACAAAACTACCTACTTTTTGTCAGGAAAAAAGTGCATTTAAATGACTATTATAATAAAGAGGCTTTACCTCTTGAGTGGGCCTCTGCCCCTCGATTATAATCAGATAGGCACACACACAGTGTGGATTCCGGTGCTGTGAGGGTGGTGGGGTTATTCTTTCCAGCACCTAGTACAGCACTTGGAATCGAGAAAGTGTTCTCTAAATACTTGTCCAGTGAGTGAATGAATAAACGTCGCCCAGAATCAAGTGCACATCAGTGAGGCACCCGCCATGTGGTTGACGTGCTTCACGTTGCCACAGTCCATCAAGCTGATAAAGTGAATAATCTCTCCTTATTTCATTACGGAAATTGGCATTTATCTTCAAACATGTAGTGTCATATTGCTGCACAACAAAGTGCTTTCTTTGTATTAATAATTTAAGGAACTGATATTTCCAAATGGTAATGGAGATTACTGTCAAAGAAATACCACTTTTCATCAAACTACAGAAGTACGTAAAGACAAAACAGCCTGAAACTTATCCTTAACCTCAAGATTAATTCCTGCCCAGGGATACATGGTAGGAGTGGATGAGTGGCAGTTTTTGAATAAGCTTGAAAAGGAGGTAGAAAAAGGAGAATTATGTAAATGGTGTGTGTTTTGTTTTCTAGGCAGCCATTTGTTAGTACAGGGAAACCCTGTTAAGAAATGTGAATCCCAAATGGTCTCAGCCTTTGGATGGTAGTGGAGGTTAGATTTCAGAGACGTCGTTCAGAGGCCCTGGTGCCCTTAGGAAGTGCACATCTGGTCATTGCAGAAGAGAATGTCCATTGCTAAGTTGAAGTTCATGGGCCGTTAAGTTCACTCTCATGTACTTAGTTTATCCATGCATATATCTGAGCAGGAAAAAATACGTGCATAAAATATGACAATTCCTAAACTTCACAGTATTGATAAAAAAAAGAAAATAGAGACCCAAGAAACCACATGGAAAGAAATGAGTGCAATGTAGAAATACGTGTAAAACCAGTTGTAGTAGATTTTACAAAGCAGTCCTGATTTTCCAAACAATGAATTTATACAGCGATGCTGTGTCGTGGAAGAGAGCGACGACATGCTATCTGATGAGAACAGTTTACTTTAAAAAAATAGGTATGGTGGCTATCTTAAAAATATAAGAAGAAAACAAAATTTGTTATCTCAAGATTTACCAAATTTACCTACTGCTGTATTCCAAGATGTTTTAAGTAAATATAAGTGTTTAATCATGCCAGATTTCAAGGACAACGAATTAAAAAGTGCAAATTTACCACTACTTATCACTTCTTTATTATATAAAAGATCTCTCAATCACGTTATAGAAAGAAGCTGCAGAAGCTCATGTAAAAGTTACCTATAAAAGACACTGTGAGCACGCTAGCGTTGCATAATAGACAAACCAAAAATTCTAAAACAGTATTTTAAAAGGGTGGTCAATCTGTGGCAGTATTCTAATATTAGATTTTTAAGTGGATTAGGGCTTTAATTTATTTAATACTGTTTATATTTTTGTTGGTTTTAACCCCAAATTCGTGATCGGCTTTCAATCTTCCCCACAACAATCATTGACTAGTTCTTTTGAATTGGGATTGAGTCAGAGACAGAAAAGGGGAAAATTTTGTTCTTCGAAATTTTAGGCACGTATACTGCCTACTAGTTTTCATACTTTAGCCCCAAAAGTTCTCTTGAAATATGAGAGATACTGGAAGATGAGTGACACAGAGAGGCTGCTGAATATTTATTGCTACAAACATACCGAAAGCTTAATATGGAATAATTAAAATTTCCATGATTTACCTATACAAAAAATTTAGACCATGAACCATGCCAAATCTTCACAGCTGCTTGTTTATTGCTGGTTTTGTGCTTGTATGTGTCTCAAAATCTCTACAACTGAGGTCTAAATAAATGTACAAAATTGTTCAAAGAATCAAATTACATCATTTTAAAAGTGAAGAATATTTAATACCATGGCTAAGTCCAGAGGACTGTTTTTTGAGTTGCAATAAAATGCTTATAAGCGGTAACCTACATCTGTGATGTTTTAAAAGACAGGCTGTGATAGAGCCAAATTACAAAATTTGAAAATCAATCTAAAACTCACATGCGCATTTGTTAAGAAGCTGGCCATCAGGTCAGTATTCTAAGATAACTAGCAGGTGGTGATTACATATGAAGCATGAAACAGAGAATTAGGGAAAATTTTTAAATTAAAACTCTATTGTATTGGTATCATTTATCTAGATACCAATTTCAGGTGAAAGTTCATATTCATTTGCATTACTCCCACCTAAAAGATTTGACTTTTATGATGAATTTGTATCTATGGTTATCAAGGAAAATCTTTCACATGTCTTCCCTGAATGTCTTTTCTGATTGAGTTTACCTTGAATAAAACTGAAGAAAGTAAAAAGAGTAGTACAGGGTGACTTTGTCCTCAAAGTAACAAAGAGAAAGCTGAGACTATACATATCTACGAAGGACTCTAACAAGTCTAGAATTAAGGCATTTTTTCAAAAAGAGATCAACAACTACTTTTCAAGTCAGATAGAAATGTCTTCAAAACATGCTACTTAACATTTCCTTTCTCACTCGCCCCTGTTCTGTACTCTTTTAAGAAATGAAAGAGCACAGAATTCTTGTTTTATATATTCTCTATTTTATAATTCTTAAAATGAGGATTCTATTTAAAGGCTTATAATTTATACGAGTTGAGTTGTAAGCCATTACATTACAATATCATAAGCTGAGTACATTTTGATTCTATAGAAATACAATTCAATCAGATATATACCATATTCTTTTATATCACACATTTTCTTTATTGAGAATGAAAATTATTTTCTTTTCAGAAGTTTTACATCCATCAATTTTATGTCATAAGCAGCCCAAATATCTCCCAACTCATGTATTTCTTCATTAGGAATGAGACTGTTCCTGCCAGCCCCTTGCCTCCAACCTGTTTAGCCATTTTTTAACAGAGAGAAAGTAACAGAAATATTTACTATTGGTGAAGCTGGGAGCGTTCTTAAGAGGCGAGAGAAAGGCTTCATACTTCTAATATGCTAATGCCCTAATATATGGAACAGATGTGAGTCTGTTTTTTAATAAATCTGCTTTGATGAAACAGTTTTATTATGGGCGTAAAGAGAGGAAGGAAAGAGATGACCATCAGGAACAAATCAGCCTTTTCAGGCTTTTTCAGCATTTTGGAGATGATTCCATCTCTAAAGTTATTTTCAAATGTGCAGCTTTTAAATTCTTTTGTCACTTGCTTTAGAATTAGAATATTTTGGCCTTTTAATTACAGTGAATCAGATATCTAGCCAATCACCAAACTTTAATAGTTATTTGAAAATAGTTTCTTTATATAGTTTTCAGTTTCTGTAAAAATCAAAGCTGTAATGTTAAGCAGAGAAAAATGCATGTGACTTACTGATACACTTCAATGTTCTTTCAACTTTTGAAAAGATGCCTATGTGGCGTAGGTATGGAGGATGAGGTAAGAACATAGAGAAAGATATGGAGGGGAACCTATACATTTTCCAACCTGTAAAAATTCTTCATTCTTTTAGGCCATTCTACAGAAGCAAAGAGATGAAGGGAGCGCATTTATCTTTACACTCTGGAGCACCAGTAGGACAAAGTGAGGAGTGGCCAGTGTTGTTCTCCATAAGAGCAGGTCATCACTGACTGCTAAACTTGCTTCCTTCCATATATATACATGAAATATAAATGAACATTTCACCTTCTCCCTTTTCTTTTACCAAATGTTTTTGCACAAGTAACACAAAGTTGAACATTTCTTTCTGCAAGCAAATTAAAAGTAGACACTGATTATCTTCATCTGTTTGCAACCAATGAATGTGAGTACCAGTTACATGGGGTATCTAAGTAAGAACTGAAATCATTGGCACTTCAATCAATAACATAATGCGCAGTATAGAAAGCATACATTTCTCCACCTCTCCTACTCAGCATCCTGCCCCTGCACACTTGGTTAAGTGGGAAGGTATATTTTTGTCACCTCTACGTAAAGATGTTTTGGGAGTTATCTTGAGTATATTTCAACATATCTTCCATTATATTTTAAAGGCTGGTCTTCAATATGGTGGAGACAAAGGATTTTAAAAGAGACTATGAAAAGTACATCAAAATTTTAATGGCATTCAAGTCATAGCTAGTCTGTATATTTATAAATGTATGTTATTTATGTTGTATTTGTCAATGGAAAATAAAATTGAATGTTCTGAAATGTCCCTGTCTTTTTTTCCTGATGCCAACTCATGTCAGGAATATTTTACTTATAATTGTAAGTATTTTGCTGAAATTCTATTTGACATGCTTTGCCAAGTAATGGCACAATATAATATGCAACAGCATCATGGTCTCTGGAACAATTAAATGATTTTGTTTTATATTCCATAATCACATACAGTACAAATTATCATTAATTTGTTATTAATTTGAGAGGTGCTCTTTTCCCATTTTTAACATGATACCTGTTTATGTTATAATCCAAGATCTTTTGTTTTTAATACAAAAACACATTTATCAATTCTTCTAAACTCAGTTCTCCCTCTTTTTTGTGGATTCTAGTGTAATTATAGGCAGTCATCAAAAGATTTGTCCTGTTTTGTAGTCAGGCCCGTCGACAGACGTGTCCCTGGATATCAGCGTGAGCCGGTTCCTGCAGGAGACAGTGTGTTCATTCAGTCACTCTATCCCTTCCTTCTTCAGTGAAGGGAGAAGGTCTGTAGAATACAGACGGCAAGGCCAAGCTCCTTAAAGAAGCATGTTGAGCTTGCCCTCCTTTCTCCTGGAAAAGGAATTTAGGAAGAGCTCTGTCCTTGGCTTCTCCTATGAGGTCCTGGCTCCCAACCAGATTTTATGGTCTCTAGAGTCTTTACTCTTTAGCATTTCAGGTAAACGTCATGATAGCTACCTTCTGGTAGGCCAGAAATATCCACCACAATGTTGGAACCTACATGCCATGAAATGAGACATTGCCCAGTTTCATGTCCTTGGAGGACGTGGGGTCAGACATCCTTAGATATCCTTGGGGGCTATTGTGCTCACCTACCACAGTCTTGAGCAAATCCAGTTTGGAAGGTGGGCACTCAGAATCCAAGCCAGTCCCCCAGGCTTGTTTTTTCCTTCAGCATATATTGTTGTGTACCTGTTATGTACATTCTGGTAGGTGCCAAGACACAGGATTGAAAAACAACAATACTGCTTTCAATGAATTTCTGATCTGGTGCAGGACTAGGAAATAATCTGGTCAGAGCTGTGATTAGAGGAGGTTTATGAGCCTACAGGGAAGGTGACGCTAAAGTAGGAAATAGTTTCCCAGAGGAAGTGAGGTTGATCTGTATTTTGGAGAAAGGAATGAGTGTTAACTGGGAAGGGAAGGCAAGTTAGGATAATTTTTCCCTTCACTCTGCCCCAAATTACAATTTTTAAGACAATCAGACTGACTAACTTCTAGTGGCCCTGTGAGAAGTTTGGGTTGAATAGAGCATATTTCCATAACCTTTCAGAGGGGGCGAAAGTGGCATGGCCTTAGGGCTGGATCTCTCCACCTTGGTGCACTAGGCCAGATCATTCTTTGTGGTGGGGGCTGCCCTGTGCACGGTAGGCTGTTTCAGCCTTCCTGGCCTCTACCCACTGGATGCCTATAATACTTCCCTAGCTGTGACAGTCAGAAATGTTCCCGGACATTGCCAAATGTACTATACCAAACGCTATGTGTCTGAGGTTTGTAGGACAAGGCCATCAGTGGGACTTTGACCCTGACAGGCACTGTTCTGGCATTTCCCGAGGCAGTGGGCACTAGAATGCCAGTGCCACCAGACTGCACAAAAATGTGGCACTACCACTATGACAATGCCTGGATCACCACAGGCACTGATCCCCTTCCATAATTACATAAACCTATTCACAAAGTAGGAGGTACAATTGCTTAGAAACTATCATCTTTCTATTGATGCCTCCAATCCCTATTTTGTTCTTGATGAGAGGTCCTAGGGTCATATGTCTCTCAGAAAGATCTAAGGAGAGCAAGTCCCTTTCTCCCAGGATCTTTAAAAGTCTGTTATAATTCTTCTTAATTAACTTCACACTTCCAGACGAGTGCCTTAGTAAGTGAGAACTAATTTGCCAAACTCTGTCTTTAGTGGGATTTTTGCATATTTGGTCTGTGTAACAGAGCTGTGGCAGCTTTATTTAATCTGAAAGGTGATTTTCTATCAAAGGTAGTCAAATTTTGGGCAAATATCTCTATATCAGCCTGTGCCGTTCTGAGTTCATGTGTCTGCAGTAACTCAAGGATAGCAGTACTACCAGACGTTTTGATGGTAGAGTTCGTCTTGATCTCTATAACTGACACTTAACTCTGGTTTGTATGGAGTGGGAAGTTGAAAGACTTAAACCAGAAATCTGACCAAAAAAAAAAAAAATTGGAACAAGAGTACTTAGTCTATTATAAATTCTGAGGCCAAGTAAGAAAGGTCTATGGATAACCTGTGCTTATTCCTAATAGTCTTATGCAATTTTAAAAAGAAGACTTTGAATATAATATACAAATATAATATATATAATATTTGAATCTGATTTTGTAAAGAACTTTGGAAAAAATTAATTTGGAAATCATTACCACCAATTGAGGTCTTTTAAAATTAGATTTAACAAGAAGGTACCCGGTAGAACACTGGCTCTTAATCACTTTGGAATGAGAGACCCCTCTGATGATCTGATGAAATGTGTGCATCCCCTCCTCACGGAAAGCACAGAGAATTTTTAGACAGTGTTGGAGATTATACAGCCTTCCTGACGTTTGTCCATAGCCATCTTTGAAATTGGTGGACACAGGTTAAGAATTCTCACTGTGAGAGAGTCTTTATGACTCAAGGAACTTCACGAGTTTCCATGTTTGGTTAGAAAACTAAAATCTAAAACTGGAGCTAAGTCAATGTAATTACTTCCCTGTGAATGCCAAAATTCCTTGAAATCTCACTATACACCCATAATAGTAAATCAACACAATCAGGGTAGAATTATAATAGGAAGCTGAATTCATTTTGAAAAATTGCCATCATGCAGGGGAAAAGAAACAACATCATCCCAACCAGTAGAGGAGCAATATGGGCTCCTCACCAAAACCGGGTGAAAACCGAAAGGACCATTAAAATAAAAAAATTATAATTATCCAATGATGCCTTTGCCTTACAACAGAGAGCTTGTTTTGGTCCTGCCTTGTGCTGACCCCGCAAGAGATTTAAAGTGAAACTATGCAAAAGTCAATAAAAAAACATCAACCCGCCTGAAAAACGCAATCTTCTATATACAAACAAGCTAAATGGTTAGAATGTAACTTCAAGTTACTTTCTGTTGTGTAACTTTCTGTTATGTTACATGTATGGAGACACATATATATTTACACTTCTGCACACACCACATCTTTGCATCGCTGTTTAGAATGAAAACAGCAAGGATGAACTTATTGATTGATCCTTTCAGTAAGAATGCAAGGCATACACTTACAGACCTTCTTACAAATGTAAAATTAATGATGCTTTAAGCCAATACTTAAAGCTATTAGTAGAATGCTCTATTGATGTTTATAGTTTGTATTTCTCCAGGGGGAAAAGTCTGGGGCAATTAATGACATTTATCTTTGCATTTTTCTTGCCTTATTGAGGAAGATGGCAATGAGATCTTAGAACACTGAAGCGTTAGGCTATTGGAAACAACTCTGATATCAAAGCCTTCTGCATTCTGGATGTGTGTGCACAAATAGGATAGCTGCACAAGGTGTGTGTGAAATTCCAAGTTGATTTTCATGAGTCAGTGGTTTGGAGTCTTCTCCTTAGAAGATCCACGAAAAGCTATTTTTAGAGGAAAAGCAATTGCACTTTATTTTTAACATCCCTTAACCTTTAAATTTTTTTGCCTAGCATCTTTAAAAATTGCTGTGACAAAATTAGGTTTTACATGAAATATTTTTGAGAAATTATATTGATTTATTGCCAAGCTCTGAAGGGGAACCACTGCCTTAAATGTTTTGCAGTCCTAATTAAATATACATGGTGCTTCTCTTTATCTCAGATTTTCTCCCACCATGAATATTTTGAATATTCCTGCTACCATCCCTTCAAAGGAATTGTCTTGGAAAGCTGAACTAAATAATTTATTAATTTTATTAATTAATATTTGACCACTACTGAGTTATATATTCAATTTTAAAGTATTTTTAAAACAAAGTCATTCCATGAAAATGCTCTCTAAAGTTTTGTGGGTCATGATAAAAGAGAAAAACTTGTAGTTGTTAGATATTGGTTCTTATTTGCTTCTTTATTTTTGGCTCAGGAAATGCCTCCACAAAGATTAGATCATGTAGATTTCCATACACTTGGGCTTATGAATGGGTGTGTGTGTGTCTGTGTATTATATCTCAAATGTGTTTTTCTTAAATGAGTTTTATGTTTTAATCACGTATTATGTGCCACCCTTTAAACAGTCAAATACTGTTAAAAGGCTTATCCTGAAACCCAGACTCCTCATGCTAGCTCTACCCCCACCACCCTGCTCTCAGACATCATTACTTTCAGCTTTTTTTCAACATTTCTTCTAGCATATACCATCATGTTTGTAAATAACATGCTTGTGTTGCTGTTTCTTGCTTCATCAACATTAGACATTACATGTTAATTTTCTGTTTTGCTGGATTTAGCTCTCTCCTCACCCATTCTCCCATTATAGTTATAACACAATCTTTATTAAATCAGTGCTCAGTGTTTGCTTTTCTGTGACAATGTAAATATCCTTCACTGCTGAATCAGTCATACTGTGATCATGTTCCCGTTCTCAGACACATTTTTCTTTTCTCTAGAGTTGAGAACTTATTAAGTTTTATTTGCTTTGCTTTTTTGTGCTAATGACTAAATCTTAACAGTTTTCCATGTGCCCAAACACATCTGATAGTCTTTACCCCCTTTCGAACCCAACATTTTCCTAGCTTTCTCTGCTATTCATCCTTTTGCCTCTCTTTTATTAGATACTTTGTTTCCTAGATCCTGTGTTTTCCTCTCTCTTGAATTATTCACTCATTTTGACCACAGTGGCTTTAAAACTGGGCTTTTTAATAGAAAAAAAAATGTAAGGAACCAAACTCCTATAAAAGGAAAGAGAACAGTTTTAAATAAACATGATCACTAACAATAATAACAACAGTGGCAGATATCATTTATGAGCACCTGTTGTTTACATATGTTATCAAATTCTCCTGCCAATGCCACCAGGCAGTGTTATCACCACCACTTTCCAGATGAGAAGACTGAGGCTCAGGGAGGGTCAGTCACTTGGCGAAGTCCACAGAGTCAGTGAGAAGTGAAGCTGGAGTTCACACCTGATTTCAAGTTAGAGTATAATCCTTGTGTGATCCCTGAACAAAGAATTACTACGGTGATTATTTCCTGAGGCCTCAAGTTTGTCTTTGAATCTCCTCTAATGCCCCATGAAAGAAAGGCTTTGACTCCATTACAACGCCTGGGCTTTTGCAAACAACCAGAAACACGCTTGGGCAGCAGTGGGGAGGCAACTTTTCCACTAGTACTGATGAAATTCAGCAAACAAGATTCTCAGCCCAAATGTGAAAGTCCGAATGTCCAGTCCGGGTGTGCACACTCTGTAGACGTCCAGACCCTTCCTCGTTAGAGGCAGGACCGCTTCACAGTGGAGAGATACGGGCCCTCTGGCAGCAGATGGCTGCACAGAAAGGCTATACTTCCACTTCCTGCCCAGGCCTGTGGGTTTTGCAGAAACCGCAGAGTTTACCACGATTTGGGGTAAAAGGTGTTACAGCTCTTTCAGCCTTTGTGGTTTTTTGTTTCTTTTTCTTTTCACGCCTTCTTTCCTGCTTGTAAGGTAACTCGGGAGCCAGTTTACTGAGAAGAGGAAAAGCAAAAGGTACTTTTGCATCCTAATTACAGAGGGCCTCCTGGGAGAATTTGTAAAATTCAGGACAGAAGAGAGGGAGAGCAGACCCTTTGTCAGCAGTGAAATCATTCTGTTTATCTCTTCCGCTTAATTTTGAACTTTGCTCTAGCTCCTTCCTGCAAAATACCATGCAATTTCAGAGTGGTTTTAAGAAAGAGAAAAACTCCTGTCTCCCTGTTTTGGAGTCTCCCTCTTTTTCCCCTTCTCCCCTTGTTGTTTGTGCTGTGGAGTCAATTCCAACTCCTATATCAGACAATGCTCCACTGCTATTCACAGGATTTGCATGGCCACTTTTTTTGGAAGTGGATGGCCAAGTCCTTTTCCTAGTCTGGAAGCTCCACTGAACCCTGTCCCATGCTGGTAGACCGGTGGCGTAGCTTTCAGCATTACAGCAACACTGTAGCCACCACATGACAACTGCAGACAAGTGGTGTGGTTCCCAAATCTGAAGCCCTAGACCACCAGGGCCGGTTTCTTCCCTTGTTGCTAGCATGCAAAATCTATTTGGTGTCTCTGACATTTTATTCACTCATCAGTTTTTCTCTTCAACTGGCTGCTCTGATTTCCATAGAACTGGTCAGACTGATTACAACAGTGCAGAATAGTTTGCTCAAGGGAATACAATCTCGCCATGTCCAAAGCTCAGACTGTATTGTTGTCACTAAATGGATTTAAAAGGCAACCCGCTCAGAGTTGAATAACTTGAGAAATTGGTGCACCTTGGAGTTTATCTTTGGTGTCCTTCTGTGCGTCATCTTTAGACTACTTCAATATAACTGCAACAACCGTCAACAATTCTCAGGTACCCCAGGAGTCAATTAACGTTTAGTCAGAATGGGTTCAACCCAATTACGTGTAAATCTTTACTTAAATTTTTTTTTTTTTACTAACCTAGAGTTAATTAAACCAAATCAAATGAGTCACTGCTTAGGGCAAATGTTTGAAGGATAAATTCCCTTCTGCCTGCCAACTTCGAAGTAATTTGCATTAGCAAAGGAGCCTAGAGATCTTCACAATGGTTTGTTAATAGTAACATAATTTTAAAATAATGTGGTAGTTTATGAACCTCATTTCATGAGAATAAGTTTAACAAGAGAATGGGTTCAGAAAAAAAATTAAAATAGCAGTGAATGACTACATTGCGTGATGTTTCTTAATGGGAACCACCAATCTCCATTTCATTGGATGAAGAATGGTCCCCTCAAGTTAGGCGGTCTTTCTCATTTGCCCAGCACAGCCATTTGGAAGACCGAGAGGGATGTCCTTGGAGAAACGCAGGAGGCATCGAGGATGCCAACTAGATTAGTAGGATCTTCTTTCAGATGAGGTGTCATGGTCAGATTACCTTCAAGGATGTGAAAGAATGCATTTTGGAGTCAGACTTGGGATCAAATTTTGGGTTAACAGCTGTGGAACTTGAAAGTAATTCCTTAAACTCTCTAAAATTTTTGTATCCTTATATGAAGAATTGGAATTTTTGCACTTACTTTATAGGGTAGCTGTGAGGATTAAATATGTAAATATTCCAGAAGAGTGGTGGGTGCAATAAATATGCAGGGGACATTGGTATTGTATTAATAGTGGTAATAGTAGCCACAATAACAATATTGATTGTTTGAGGAATACATAAACCATATTGGTAATGTGGAAAAAGACGTCTTGACTTCTGTATTCATTTGTTAATATTATTTTGAGAGATCCAAACATATAGCATTGTGTTTGAGAGGATGGGAACTAATATTAGACTAAATTTGGTGGCACATCCAAGTTCTGTTAATTGATTAGTAGACTGACCTCAATCAAGCTAACTTCAGCTTTCTAAGTCTCAGTTTCTTTAGCTATAAATGAAGATAATAATTTTATCTAAAGTTAACAAATCTATTGCAAACATTCACTGAGTTAATGCATGCAAAGGCTTACCTAGAGCCTGGCACATAACAAGCACCCAATAAATGGTTATTATTTTTATGTTATTATAAATTATTATCATTAATATTACAATCAAGCACCTGAGACTTAAGTTGGCTCAGTTTCCAACTGAGGCTGAAGGCCTTCGCAAGCATACAAATTTTATCCAACCTTCCCAAAACTTAGGGTAAGAAAATAAGGATATGGGTCAACCCCAGAGGAAGTAGAAGAGCTAATAAGAAACAGCAAAATAAAGAAATTTGATTAAGTTTTTTTCTGGCTTAAGTGTATATCCTTGTGAGATAAGGGAATGGTTGCAGTAGCACAGAAGCGGTATTTTGTTTTATTTATTTATTTATTTTCTAGTTTTATTGAGATATAATTGGCATGGAGCGTTGTGTTAGTTTAAAGTGTACAACATAATGATTTGACATATGTATATATTGTAAAATGTTTACCACAATAAGTCTAGTCAACATCCATCACCTCGTATATTACAATTTTTTTCTTTGATGAGAACTTTTAAGACTTACTCTCTTGGGGCTGGCTCGGTGGCACACTGGTTAAGTTCACACGGCCTGTGGTTCATCGGTTCAGATCCTGGGTGCAGACAAGGCACCACTTGGCAAAAGCCATGCTGTGGTAGGCGTCCCACATATAAAGTAGAGGAAGATGGGCATGGATGTTAGCTCAGGGCCAGTCTTCCTCAGCAAAAAGAGGAGGATTGGCAGTAGTTAGCTCAGGGCTAATCTTTCTCAAAAAAAACAAAAAAAAAGATTTACTCTCTTAGCAGCTTTCAAATACGAATACAATATTGTTAACTATGCCATACATTACATCCTCAGAACTTATTTATCTTATAACCAGAAGTTTGTACCTTTTGACTACCTTCACCTATTTTCCCCACCCCCGACCCTTTGTCTCTGGCAACCACCAATCTGTTTTCTGTTTTCTGAGTTTGGTTTTTTAGATTCCACATATGAATGAGATCATACAGTATTTGTCTTTCTCTGTCTGACTTATTTCACTTAGCCTACTGTTCTCAAGGTCCATCCATGTTGTTGCAAATGGCAAGATTTGCTTCTTTTTATGGCTGAATAATATTCCGTTATATGTATAACATTTTCTTCATCCACTGTTCTGTTGATGGACACTGAGGTTGTTTCCGTGTCTTGGCTATTGTAAATAATATTGCCGTAAACATGGGGGTGCAGCTCTCTCTTCAAGATAGTGATTTCATTTCCTTCAGATATTCACCCAGAAGTGGAATTGCCGGATCATATAGTAGTTCTATTTTTAATTTTTTAAGGAACCCAGAAAAGGTATTTTGAAAAGTCCCTCTAACAACATCCTTAAGTCAGACCCCTGAAAAGTAAATAATAAGGCATATAGGCAGAGAAATGAAACTCAGGATGACAGTTCTTGTCTTAAAGGCAACAAATAGGATCTGGTCAAACTGGTTAATGCTTTCTCACCACTATCTAACGTAGACTAGTGTAAGATGTGCCTGCCACCTCAATTTCCTAATTTGTAAAGAACCATGGGGATAATGATTTCTAGGTCATAGGGTGGCTGTAGACACTAGAAGAGAATGTGTACAAACCACTTGGTATACCTGCCAGGTCCCATCATCATCCATCATCATCGTTTTGTGTGCAAAATTCTCACAGATTTACCAAGGTCCAAGCAGAACAATAATTTATTCCTGGATAGTTGAGGATTATTTATTTTTCTCTAGCTGTAGAATTTTTGGACTGTGATGCATTTTGGAAAGATGTAATAAAAAAAGACATTAAATCAGTCTAAATTAGGATGAAAGTGATCTTTTTCCTCTTAATTCTTAGAATGAGAGCAGTAACAACTGAGTCCTTACAGGAACTCTTACTTCTACAGTGATGACTATGTATCCAAGAAAGAAATGAGGATAAGACTATTTGTGTTGGATTCTGATAGACTTTGATCACTTATTAAATGAATAATTGCTTGATTTATCTAGTCATTCACACATCTTTAATGAAACCCTACCTTGTGGGTCTAGGTCCCGGGGGTACTGAGATTTATCATTCCCAGGTTCCAGATTTAAGATTCTCTGACTCTTCAAAGTGAAGTACCAAATTTCACTCATTACATTTAGGACTTAAATATTTTTCACAAAGAATACATAGCTTTACTTTTTCTTTTGATTCTGATTAGAATATATATTCATATATAAAGTTCAAGCAATGCGAAGAACACAAAGACCAAACAAAAATTCCCTGTATTCCACCACTCGGTGTGAACCATTGTAAATATTTTGATTAACATCCTTTCAAATATTTGTCTTTGCAAGCTTCCTCTCAAACCTGGCTGCATCAAAGAACCATGGTGAGATTCTCGCAAATGTTTGAAGGAGTGTGACGTGAAATAGAGATTTATTCCATATGCCCTGAAGGTTGGACTAAGGTTTATGGGAAGAAATCACAGAGAGAAAGATTTTGACCTAATTTAAAGAGAGACCAGATCCACGTGGTCTGAAGTGAAAAGGCTGACCTTAGGAAGTAATGAGCTTCCTATCGCTGCAAATCTTCAAGCAAATACTAGGAAACCATGAGAGCGTTTGCTGTAGAAGTAGGGAATGCAAATATCTTCTTTAAGACTTCTTCCAGCTCAGGAGCCTATGATTTTATGCATTAAATCAGTCATGAAATGGCTAAAATGTTTGAAATGGTATGAAAAAGAAATTTGTCCAAATTAACTGTTGACCTCAGTGCTCTGTTTCAAACCCTTTCATATGTGGTTGATATGCTGTCTCATGTGACACTAGCTGAATTGTTGCTGGACCTAATCTCAGAACTAGTCTTTCAAAGGTCTCTATATTTATCTTACCAGTTTTCAACATTTTTTGAAAGCTCTACTCAGAAAAACAGCAAAAATGTTTTCAAAATGAGCAACAGCAATTATTTTCTGTAGTTAAATGAGAATATCTGGCGGCCATTATTACCAATGACTTTATTAGCTGGAGTATATGATTATCCTGATAGAATATGAAAGGCTGCCAAGAATATCAGTTTAGTCAAACTCAGATTATTATCTACTCTGACCATTTTTTATTATGTATTAAATCTGTTTTAGAAGAATAAATCCAGCATGAATAATATTTGTCAAATTTTTATACATTACCAACTTTATTTAGAATTTGTTTTTTTTAAGTTTCATGACCAAGAGAAAAGAGAAATATGCTTTAAAATATAGAAACAAGTAATTCAGTAGATGGTTAGGGAAGCTTTTAAAATTTGAAATAACTATAAGGAACCAGTACCATTATATAAATAGGCAGATCTTTTTTTTTTAATCTACAGAAGTACTATTCTTAAAGAAAAACATTGTTTTATTTCAGGCGGTGGGACAGAATAGATCATATTTTCCAGTTAAATCAAGCCTAAAGGTAACATAATACTTATATATTCAACATGACCCTTAAGAGGATTGGAACTAATTATGTCTCTTCTGAAACACGGAATCAGATGCTGACAACCTGGTGAAAGTGTTGGCATTTCTGGCATCATTAATTGCTCCCTGAAGACATCATTTCAGTGTGCTACCACAACCTGAAAGGTTTATAGTAACATCAGTGGGACAACAGTGGGTAGCCTTATGGAAAGAGTTTGGGGTTTAAAGACACAGACTTGAAGCCTGGTTCTTGACTTACTAGCTGTGTTTTTGGACAGTTTTTTAATTTCTTTCTGCCTTTTACTCATCTGCAAATTGGAGATGATACCTAGATAGAAAGGAAATGAGATAATATATGTACAAAGCACAGTAGGATCTCAATAACATAGAGCCAGTATTAACATTAATAACACTACTTACTTTTACACAAATGCATTTATGCTGCCTTCAGGAGTAATATTAGTTGTAATCATGATAACAATACAGTAGTCCCCCCAATCTGTGGTTTTGACCCATGGGCAACTGCGGTCCAAAAATATTAAATGGAAAATTCCAGAAATAAACAATTCTTAAGTTTTAAACTGTATGCTGTTTCGAGTAGCAAGATGAAATCTCATGCTGTCCTGCTTCATGCCATTCAGGACGTGAATCATCCCTTTGTCCATCGGATCCATGCTGTATATAGTACTCATCCATTAGTTACTTAGTAGCCCTCTTGGTTATCAGATTGACTATCATGTTATCACAATGATTGTACTTAATAATGGCCCCAAACCAACTTTATAAATAGTTATTATTTTTAATCTCTTATTGTGCCTAATTTGTAAATTAAACTTTATCATAGGGATGTATGTATAGGAAAAAGCATAGTATTGTCATGTGCTATGTAACAACATTTTGGTTAATGATGGGCAGCAAATATAATGGCTCTCCCATAAGATTAGTATCATATAGCTTAGGTGTGTAGTAGGCTGTGCCATCTAGGTTTTTGTAAGTACTGTAGGGGAGGAAGAAATTTTCTTCTACTCTTCTAGGTTCTTCTGGCTGGCCTAAGAATTAAATTAACGTGAGACAGATTAACAGGAGAAAAACAAACAAAGGTTTAATAACATGCATACATGGGAGAAACTCAGGAAAACTGAGTGATTGGTCAAAAATGCTGAAGGCCTCACCTTAAATACCACCCTCAGCAAAAGGCAAAAGAAGATGTTGGGGGTGGGGAGAGTTAGGGACTTCAAAGGGAAGGAAGGCAATTCACAGGTAAATGAAAAGGAGCAAAGGTTTGAAAAACAACTGTGTATTTGGCCACACAGAAACAGAAGAACACAGAGGGGAGCCCAACAATCAAGCTTTTCTAGGTTCCTCCCTGTCTAAACCCAGTTCACATTATGCTAAGGTGACAGCTTGCTTTCTGAGATGGATTTTGTTTGTTTGTTTGAGGAAGATTAGCCCTGAACTAACATCTCCTGCCAATCCTCCACTTTTTGCTGAGGAAGACTGGCCCTAAGCTAACATCCGTGCCCATATATGTAGGACGCCTACCACAGCATGGCATGCCAAGTGGTGCCATGTCCGCACCCGGGATCCGAACTGGTGAACCCCGGGCCGCTGAAGTGGAACTTGCACACTTAACTGCTGTGCCACCAGACCGGCCCCCTGAGATGGATTTTTAAGCTGAGTTCTTTTAGATGGTTAAGGGGGAGGTAACAAGAAAAATTTTTGGAGTCTTTTGTTTCATAAAATAATCAACCTAAAATAATCTTCATGTTACAGAGACAACTTTTGGGGTGGCAAATTTGTTCCCCTTCAGTACAGTCTGATGTTCAAACAGTGATGAAATTGCCTAATGATGCTTTTCTCAGAACAAACGTGTCCCTGTGGGTAAGCAACACAGGACGTAGGGATCGGTACTGTCATGGTTTTGGGCATCCACTGGGGGTATTGGAATGTATCCTCTGTGGATAAGGAGGGACTATTGTAAAATAATGCTAATAGTCAACACTTATAGAATTTTAAAATAATTTCTAAGGCATTTTAGCATCTGTAGTTTTGTTTGATCAAACCTGTTAGGTAAGTAGGGAAGTATTGTTATTATTCTCGTTTTATAGATAAAAAACTAAAACTGATGGGTACAAAGTTCTAGTTAAAAAGTAAATAAGTTATGGGGATTTATTGTACAGTGTGGCGACTATGGTTAATAATACTGTATTTATCTTTGAAAGTTGTTAAGAGAGTAGATTTTAAAAGTTCTCATCACAAGAGAAACATTTATAACAATGTGTGGTGATGGATGCTAATTAGGCTTATTGTGGTAACCGTTTCACAATATATACAAATATCGAGTCATTATGTTGTACATCTGAAACTAATATATTCTGTCAATTATATCTCCAAAAAATAAAAGACTAGGTGTAGTGTTTAGAATTTGGAGTTAAACTTCAGCTCACCTTTCACCTCCACTTGCCTGACAGTGGGTTTCCCACCCATTCTAAGCCTCTTGTTTGGAGAGTGGGGAGAGGAGCAGTGTCCTCCAAAATCTTCGATGTTTCTGCACTGTCCGCTGTGCACAGCCTGAGTGCTTTCACTTATCCAAATCGCTCAGTAAGCTGGTCCCAACCTCCATTTCCGGTTTTATCTGGCAACACTGATCTGCAGTCTTTTGGGAATCCTTTCCCCAAACACATTATTTACTTTCTTGATTCTGTTCCTACTGTTTTCTTGGCTTGAATGTTCTTCTTCTTAATTGAGAAAATTCTACCCATGCATTAAGGCCCAGCTCAATGACACCTGCTCTAAGAATTCCTTCCTAATGCCAGATTTGGAACGAGCAACTCCCTCTTCTGTGCATCTGTGCCGCCTTATTTATGCCTCTGAGATTACTTCTCACTGCCTGACTTGTGTTAGAGTCAGCTGTGCATGCTTCTAGCTCCCCTACTGGACTGTCAGCTCCTTGAGCAAGAAACCACATCTTTTTAATCTCAGTGTCCCAGATCCTCCCATTTCCTTTCCTCCCCAGACCCCCGGCCTCCAAGCCAGTGAAGACTTTGAAATGTAGACACATAGTAGACGTAGAAATATCTTTTAAATTGATTTTAATGACTACAGTACAAACAGTATGAATCAAAAATGCAAGGATGTCCAAGAAAGGGTTTTAGTTGAAAAAATTAAGGCTTACAGAACTTAACACAGTGATAGATATGTAGTACATGTTTCAAACAATAGTTGTTAACCACAATTAGGGGCTGATATTAGAGATGATAGCGCCCAAACTTTTGGCGTACGTGATACTCAGAATGTCTCTTATCCCTTCCCAGTAAAGGTCCCTTGGTGCCATCAATGGACAAAGTATTAAATTGGCTGAACTATTATTCTCAGTGTGTGTGACACTGCTGACAGTCCTGTTACATTTATGAGGTGATGTGGAGGGAGAACCCTCTCTGTGTTGATGCATAAGCTGTGGGATGGCCTTAGCTTGGGAATGGGCCGGCTGAGAGGTGATCGTCCAGGCGAGCAGAGAGGAGGGCAGCTGTGGTCAGCAGGATGGTCTGAGGGACAGAGCTGCCTTCGGCTGCATGGTCCATGCAGTCTGAGCTTCGGTCCCACATGCGTGCTCTTCGCCCTTTCAACACAGCTGTGGAGTCAGAGGCTGATAGAGAGCGAAAAAACACTTCCCTTCCAAGAACTGAGAGCCTTTCCAGAGAAACAAATTCTGACCACCTCATTGACATGCAAGGAAGCTGAGCTGCCAGCTATCTGCTGACCTCAAGGCTGTGATAGGTTAACACTTGGAAACACTTTTCTGCTCTCTGTCAAGGGCTCACATCCCCAGACCACAGTTTCCCATCGATTCCAGTTATCACTCACTCAATCCGTCATTCATTCACTCAGCCAGTTTGTATTGAGCCTCTCCTGTCTGCCTATGACTGTGCTGGGCCGTGCAGGGATGGACAGTGCCCTTGAGGAGAAAAGCGCCTGTGTCACACATCTCAAAGACTGACAAACCCAGAAGCCCACGGAGCGGCCTCCCAGTCATCCTGAAAGTCTCCCCTCCCAGCCCTTCAGACGGGGTCTACGGCTCCCCCTTCCACTGAGGCTCCTGCCCCGCAGCCCAGGTGTATTCACGGCTGCAGCCAAAGGACAGTCCAGCACATGTTGGGGTGCTGGAGCCTAACTATACAAAGGGTAGATTCTGCCCGAGACTAGTTCACTTTTCGGTAAGTAGTGAATTTTCTAAGAAAACGCATCCAGCACTGGGAGTCCCCTAGCTCAGACAGCCTAAGTCGCCACCGCAGGGGAATACTCACCAATGTCCCATGCTCAGGCAGGCACTTTACACAGCAAACCAAAGACCAAGACATCTTTCTCGGTCTCTATGAGCTTCCCCTTAACAGGGGTGTCATCTGTTATACCTTCTTTTTTTGGAAGGACACATAAGGAAGGTAGGACGATGATACTGAAAAGTAAATGAATTAAAGGTGAATGTGTGCCACTGTGCAGAAGAGAAGGGTGAGGTGCCCAAGAGACTGTCCAGCTCTTACATCCACAGTCAGCGCTAGAAGAGGGGAGACTTTAACACCCAGGGGCCTCATACATGCCTTTATTGAAGTAAGAGGAAAAATATGTAAGTAAGGCGAATGGAACTTGCTTTCAAGTATCTGATGGGATTAATCTCAAAAAGTTCTGCCCAGAGTAGTGTATTTATGTCATGGGTCTAGGACGTATTTTGCTATAGTATTCAATTCGGCATCAACGATCATTCATCAAACGCTTCCAGGATGTCAATCACTGTCACTAAGTGCACAGACAATGCATTTCTCCTTCCTGCTTCTCTGAGGGATATTCACAGTGTGAGTAGAGGCTTTAAATTAGTATTTCCTTATTTGCTTGAGCCCCAAAGGAAATCAAGTGCAATGATGAAATGTTTCCTTGCTCAGTCCAGTGTGGTCTCTTTTCTGACTCTAACCTGGGCTGTTTCCACTTGGGAGCTCTGTAAAGAGGAGGGCAAATCTTGAGATTTTACTGCTGAGGATGTCTACACTGGGTGTGTCTGTTGGTTACATGGAATCCTAGAGCTGGAAAAGGAAGTAGAGATCACTGAGTCAAGAGGATTTCAACTGTGTTCAGCAGAGCCCTCTCTGCAGGAACTGGTGTGTGTGTGTAAAACAGAATTAGGGCAAGGGGTGACAGGTTGGATTTTGAACAGTACATGGTCAGCTATTATTAGCCTGGGCTCAAGATCTCTTTTATCTGTCATGTACCTCAAGCTTCTAACTGAAATTTCATTTATAAAAATGGTCGTGCTTCTAAAAGCAAAACCCTGTTTCATCTACACTGTACTCTCAACACTTCTGCCAACAAATGTGTGGTTTTTTTCCCCACACCAACCAATTCTCCAACACCACCAGGGAGTCCTACAATTCAATTATGATACTATTAGGATAGAGTATGTGCAGACTGCACAGGTGACGGGCTGGGTGCACAAGACTGCGCCCCCGCTTCCAATCCAAGTCAGGCCTCCCATACTCCCCAACTGGCTATGAATCAGAGCTCCCCACAGCCCCTCATCTCAGGTTTGTTAATCTGCTAGAATGGCTCACAGAACTCAGAAAAACAGTCTACCTACTAGACTACATTTGCTATAAAAGGATGCAACTCAAGAAAAGTCACATGGAAGAGAGGCATAGGACGAGCTGTGGGAAAGCAGCATGGAACTCCCGTGTCCTCTCTGGGTGCACTACTCTCCCAGCATCTCCATGTCTTCACCAGCCTGCAAGCTCTCCGAAGACTTAGATTATGGCTTCATTGTGTAGGCACAATTGATCACATCGTTGGCCATCAGTGATTAACCCAACCTCCAGCCCCTCTCCCTTCCTCAGAGTCAGAGAGTGGCATTGAAAGTTCCAACGGCTCTAATCACATGGTTGGTTCCTCTGACAACCAGCCCCCCATCCTCAGGGGCTCTCTAAAATTCCCCTCATTAACATAAATTCAGGTGAGGTTGAAAGGGGCTTGCTATGAATAAGGAAAGACGCTCCTTTCACCTTTATCACTCAGAGCTGTTTCAGGAGCTGGGGTGAAGACTAAAATATGTGTTTCTTATTATATCACAATATCACAGCTTCTGAAACAAACAAGGACATGCACCACAAATTTAGTTCAACTGAGACCCTGAGAGTTTAAGTGACTTGTTCAAGGTCACACAACTCCTTAGAGACAGAGCCAGAACTAGCACTCATGCCTTCCTCGCAGCCTTATTTCAATCTTGGTGGTGTTTTTGACAGCAGGGATTCTGAGGTCAGACTACTTGGGTTCAAACCCCAGTTCATCTACTTACTAGCTGTGTGACTATAGGTAAGGTAGTTACCCTCTCTGTGCCTCAATATCTTCATCGATAAAGTCAAGATATTAGCAGTACCCTCTTCTGTGATTCTTATGAGCATCAAGTGGGCTAAAATGTATAAAGCACTTAAAAATGTGCTTGACATTTAATAAAAACTATGTAAGTGGGAGCTATTATTATTATTCAAAGGTTTTAAAAAGTTCTCCTGACCCCATAGGACCCACCATAGACCCTAAAATCCTGGAGTTATCATTCCTTTACGCAAGGCCACAGAAGGCCCCTCTTTAGAAAGTAAATGCACTATCTGGGTAAAAATAGCACAGTAAGCCACTGTCACTCTCCAATAGCTCAGAAACAGTGACTTCCCTTAGCTCTAGCCACTTGGTAGGGCCTTCTAAGAATGAGACGTAGAACAGTTAAGCTTTAATGCAGACTTGGGGATGGGATTTCTTCAGAGAAACCAAGGATGGGTGTGAGGGCTGAGAGCGGGGCGTGTCTGCAGAGAAGGTACTTGTAAGAGAAAAGAGATTCCTGAAACAAATGCTGCCCCTTTCAAAATCCTCTTCTGGGCCCATGTCAGAGACCGCGGCACAGAATGAACATCCACACAGTTCCCAGAAAGCGCTGGGCCTGGGGCTCCATGTGCTCACTCCCTGCAAACGTCCTCTTCTCCGTCCTCACTGCACGGGCACTCTCCATTCCCTCACCTTCTGGTTCAGGTAACAGACTGAACGTAGCAGTGAGAAAGGAAAGAAATAGAGCACGTTTATAAGGGAAGACTGAGAGTTTGGAGAGGGGACGGGGGGATGTGCCATTGGTCAGACCTGTTGAGGGTGAGTGACGGGCTGGGGGGGGTTCTCAAGAAGGCAGCAATGAGATGAAACTATGACATCCGCAGGTCAGCGCCTCTCCCTCGTGAGTTTCCTTGCATGTCTGCCAGCTCTGAAGTGGGAGGCCAGGGCCGAGCCCCAAGTTCATGTCCTTGTAGAGTGTCTCATTTTTTAAGATCATTTGGAAGAGGTCAAGTTCTAATGGTGTGTGTGTGTGTGTGTGTCTGTGAAAGGGAGAGGGAGACAGAGAGAGGGAAAAAAGAGCGATGGAGTTGAGGGGGAGTGACTTTCACTACTAAACTAATGGCAGTCCCACGTCACCTAGATGTGAATTGGACAGGACCCTATGAAATAAGTCATAACCCAGAAGGCAGTTCTTGGCAATGAAATTCAAATGATCTGGTTTCTTTTGAGCAAGAACTTCAACCTCACCTTCACTACCTGTGAAATAGAATTATAACGTTTGCTTTTCTGCTCCAGGTAGACACTTCTCAGATAACCAGCTGTTTTAATTGCTGTGAACCGCCCTGTTATTAACAAGATTGTGTTAAATAGTTTGGCTCCATTGACTGGTGACATTTCTTTGATATCAACTGCCCGGAATTTATTCTGACTGATGAGATGGCTTTATCAGTGTGTTGGGTTTTAGAGGACTACAAAGATATCCAAAATAACAATAGCTTAAAGGACATGGAAGTGCATTTCTCTCCTATTTATATAAATTCTGTATGTAGGCAGTCCAGGGCTGATCTGACCTTTTCTTGATTGTCAAAGATTGGTGCTGTTTCTAACTGTCATTCTTAGTGTACTGCCTCATGATCCAATATGGCTGCTTGAGCTCCAACCATTAATCTGCCTTCGGATAGCAGGAAGGAGGAAGGGGAAAATAAATAAAGTTCTCGTAAGCAGACTTCCCAGAAGTCTCATCACTTCTCTTTACATATAAATGGCCAAAATTTAGTCACATGACCATGCCTAACTGGGAACGATTTGGAAATGCAGTGTTTTAATTGGTGCCCAGCTAATAATTAGGGTTCTGTTATAAAGAAGGGGAAAGTAGGTACTAGGAAGCAACCGTCCGCAGTCAAAGAACAGTTGCTTATTTTCTCCCTTATTTTCCGTACCTGTGTTGCATGACTTTGTAAATGTCTTTTCTGCATACAGGTTATTTTATATCAGAGAATGTATCAAGTTTCTGCCTGAGGATCGTAGATATTATATGACTCAGAAGAAGAGAAGCTGAATAATAAATAATTTGCTGTATCATTGTGCATTTAAAGTTAAGCAACTGGCTTTTAAACTACTTTTTTATAAGATCCAGATTCCAAATGGCCAAATTGTGACTAAATGGGACTTTAGTCATTTTTATTTGCTCTCATTACTTAGAGTAATAGGAATGCATTGAGAATTTAGACTTATAACCATTAAAAACATCCAATTTACACTACACAATGAATAACATTTAATTATATACAGTTTATAGCATTTTTATTGGTGGTGAGTCAAGATTTTCTTTTAATGCCTAGCATGGTGTCTTACACATAAAAGATCTGTAATCAGTGAGTGCCAAATTGGATTGACCTTCACTCTCAGTTGAATTTATTTGCCTGGAAGATAAAAGACCTGTGACAGCTTCTGCTACTGTCCAATCATCAGTCTCATGACATGGTCACACTGGCCCTGATTTAATTTGGCTGTATTGGGTGGTCGCGGGTTACTGCGATGCATAGAAGGGCCCATGGGGTTCAGGTCACTTCCTAGCCATGTACATGTTTCGACTCTGACAGTGACCCACTTGCAGCTTCAGGGACTGGGAGCTCTTCCAGAATACTGAAGTGCCTAGAGATCAATCAAATCGGTTCTCACCTGGAGAATAAGGATTATCACAAAATTCATTACTAAGTGCAATTACCATATTTCTGATAGTCTTTAATCTTCCTTAATCCTTCTCAACTATTGATTTGGTGGCATACTGTAAGAGTGCATTTGATTATTTTCTTTGTATCTCAGCTATATGTCCTGTGATTTATCTTTTAAAAATGGCATAAATTTGCAATGAGACGCTCCACTGAGTGTCTCTGATTACAATTTAACAACAGACCAAACTCACACCTCTCATTAGATTTAATTTGGCTTTAACATACACTTCTAGCCTGTTTGGAATTAGGACAGCCTTCTCCTTTGATTAGCTTCTTGGGCACTGTTTCAGTTTCTTTCCTGATCACCTTTATAATGCATTAAACTGGACAACAAGGGGCTGAGATTCATAGATTTATAAAGGCAGTCACCATATTTATTTGTGGCATTGGCTCTTAGAGTCTCTACTTTTGCTAGTGGCTAGAGTGAAAATTGTACAGTCTACAACTGGGCTATTTAAAAAAATGTCTTTAAAAAATTTTCTGTATGGAACAAAACTTCCCCACAAATCCACGTTCTCTGCCAGCTCGGACGGGGCTGGGTGGTGGGACGGTAGAGGATGAGTTCTTAGACTTACAGTTGAAGGTATTTTGTCCATCTGTTTTTTCTCAGTTTGCCTTACTTCAATGTTTTTGAGGGAAATATTCTTTCTTCATGGTTTTTCTCAGGCCCCACTTCCGTTAGCCAAGATGCTGACTGTGTGAAGGAGAATGCTTAGATCCCCTCATGATAATGGGGCACATAAGGAGAGGCAGCGTGTCCATGTGCAGGTCCTGGCCCTGCCCGTGGGTTCTCCCCACCCTCCCTAGAGTTGATGTGGTCTTCTCGGTTGCTAGGTAACTGCGGGCATCCCCCATTGGCTCAGGGCTGGCGAAACCTGTGAACTGTTTCTTCAGCACCTGTTGAGCCCTCTGGTCCTACCGTGCTGACTTAGCTTTACAGTTGTCCCACTGGCACGTAGCCCCTCAAGACTCTGCCACTTCCTTCCTCTGGACACTACCTTGGGGTGTCCACTGCTGGGACAGTGCTGTGTCTGCCAGGGTGTCACCCTGACCCTAAACATAGCAGCTCCATGGCAGTCCTTCTGGCATTCAGCTTTCCTCTCTTCTGTGAACTCCAGGGAGACTCCGGGGGCCCTCCTCCACCACGTGGAAGCTGGAGGACATTCAGAGTATCATCATGGCCCTCTCCTTACCATTCTCCTCCTCCAGAAGTGTCCACACACGTGTGCCAGGACACCTGTGAGGCTATGTCCTCAACGGCTTGTAGCCATTCTTTCTTTCTATTCCAAGTTTCTGTTCTTTCGTCATCCTCCCAGTGCTGGGTTTGATGCTGAAGCAGTTGTGGTGGAGAAGTAAGGACCCTATCTCCTGCTTCTCTTCCTAGCTTGTGCCCTCCTAGGAGAACTTTGTCTGCAAAGGCCTCTGCAGGCTGTTTCCCCTCCTTCTCGAGTTGGCCTTTGCTCTCCCACTTCTCCAGGGCTATAATGATGGACGGGTTGCCATGGGTGTGGGGAAGGGGTACGAGACGATGCTGTTACCAATCCAAGAAAATAATCAGGAGGTACTTGAAGGTTTAAAGAGTATTGTTGTTGCTTCGCTGAAATACCTTCCCTATCTTTCTGAACTCCACAACTTCATTCTTTCCCATTCTCGAAAAAAAATACATTTTTAAAAATACTTTTTCCTTTAAATTGATAAGTAGGAAGTGAGTTCCTAGGCTATCCTTATTCTTTGGTTAGTAGAGTAAACTTGAATAGTTAAAATAATTTTGTTATTTTAATCAATTTAAATAAAGCTATTTAAATCAATTTTATTAATTACCAACGTGACAGATAGCCACAGTAGCTAAGCCATACCATACTGAAAATCTAGAAACAAGTTTTCGGGACTCAACCCAACAATCATGGGCACTCACAGGCCTCTGGCCGGCTCATAACAACAAATTCCTGAGCCCGGGACTTTTGAGGAACCAAATTCAGGTCAAAGTCTACTTCCAAGTGGGGATAGGGCCGCATCCTCCTGTTTCTGAGAGCCAGGAAACTCCAGATGGGGAACAAGCCAAGGAATTCAAGGAGTCAGAGGGCAGCAAGTATGGTGCAGGGAAGAGTTCGTCTCTACAGCACCGTCTTCTTGATCCCAAGTAATTGTTCTTCCTTTTGTGTGGTTTACATTTACAGAGCGAGGGTGCGCATAAAAGATAAGGCAGGATGTGAATTTGACCAGGTGTGTATGGTTATCACCAAGCTTAGAGGAAAAAAATTTCCCTTCTATATATACAGTGGATCGTAAATCAGTCAGCAAACACCAACCAGTGCCACTCTGTGCCCGATATCGGGTTGGGCTCTTTGACGTTAGAGAACATTTTCCACACAGTTCCTGATTCAAAAGAGCTGTAATCTTTTTTAAAAAGATCATTCATTCACTCATAAAATATTTATTGAGTCTATCCTTTGTGCTAGGCACTGCGATCTGTGGGCGGAGAGCAGAAACAGATAGATATGAACCCTGTTCCATGGAGCTTATGATCAGGTGACACAGATATTTGGTAAATGACTCTGACTGCATCCCAATACCCCCAGTTCTGGCCGTAGGGAGTTCTTTTTCTTTACTATCAGATAAAAGAATTCAAGCACATTCTGGGGGACCTCAGGACCCCCTCCTGACTCCTGTGGAGATGCCAGGAGTCCTTGCTGTTCTGGCTGTCACTTGGCAGGCCTCGCTCTGGACTGGGGCTCTGCTGACATGTTTCTGGCGTCTGTCATATTCAGAGACTCTGAGTCCCAGGACTGTAAACCCCCAGACCTACTCTAACCCTCAACCAATCCTCCCCTCACAAAAAAAGGCAGCCAAAAACCTCTTTTTACCTCCCAGAAACACTGCCCTCTCCACCATGAAGGTGGCCCTTCATGGCGCTCTGCAGAACAGCCCTGTGTCTCTGTCTTAACTATTCCCTTCCTAGGTCGTGGGCTTCACTTTCACAAAACCCAAAGGACTCATCGAAGCATTTCCCAAACAAAAAGAGCTGAACTCCCCTGAAGACGAATTCCATTTCCACGCCCTTTGTTGTGTTCTGCTAACAAGCAAGGGGAGGCTTGGCATGACGTGGGAGCCCATTGCGTGGTACCCATCTCCTGGGGGCCAATACCAGAAGGATGAGTGAAGTTTTCCAGAATAAGAAGTAGCTGAAGGGTAGGGGGCAGGCAGATGGGGAAGAGCATTTCAGGCATAGGCAACAGCATGTGCAGAACCCCTAAGTATCCAAGAGGCACAGCATTCAGGGAACAACAAGGCAGGTACTGCTGGGGCGTGGAGAGGGAAGAAGAGAGAGGAATGAAGTTGGAGAGGTAGACAGGAATCTTGTGTGCCATGAAAGAGATTTTGGTCTTCATTCTAAGGATAATAGGAAAATAACAACTTTATGCAGCATATGCATGGGCTCGTTTGTGAACGTGTGCGTATAATGATCAGGTTTCCTTTAAAAACAGCTGTGTGGAGAATGGCTTAACTAACAATATCAGGTGGCAGAGACTAGAGGCTAAATGAGCAGGAGCAGTGGTGTGTACCCATGTTCTCCCACCCAAGTGCAGACCTGTCGGACGTCAGAGGTTTCTTCTTCAGGCCCCAGGAGGGAGGATGCTGCAGCCCAGCCACAAGTGATGCTCCCAAAGTGGGAGGCAGGGTAACAACCATGATCATTTATGTAGCAGGACTGCATGCTTATGCACGCTGTTGGAGAATGGAATAATTTCATGGGGGAAAGGTTCTTCCTGAGCTGGGATCCAAGGCAGATGTCTGGTGAAGCTCACGAAGCTCAAATTTCCAAGCCCTTCCCTTGCCCAGGCCTTTTCCCAGGCCCCAGGTCTGGTCTTATATTCACTTCGGTAAACAAAGTTGTACACTCTTCAGGTCCTACAAAACCTGCATCCACTTCTGTCTGGTATGGTACTCAGATATTCAAGGAGAAAGTGAGATTTGAACTGGCCCTTGAAAGAAAATTAGGCTGTGCATATGCCCAAAGGAATGGGAGCTGGTTCAGGATGAGGAGAGCTGTGGGAACAGTGTGCAGGGTGCATCTCAAGGCAGAGAGTTGACTGATTGATGGGCGCTGGGGGTCACTAAAGTAGGGATCAGATTCCCCAACCCATCATCCAACGTGTCTGCAGGGCCATTGTTTAGCTATGAGAGTTCTTTGGGACGTAAGAAACGCAACGCCTCTCAGGTTAGCTCAAGCAAGGGGAGGATTATTGTAATGGATTGTTATGACCTGGAGTACGTCGGCTGGAGTTAGAGGGTAGACCAGGATCCAGAGAAGCAACAATTGGAATAAATAGAATTTCCCACTAGTCCTCCACCATCATTGGACCTAGATATTTTCTACCTGTGTAGAAAATTAGATGTCCACTACCAGCTGCCAATTCTTTCTCTCTACTGTCAATGTAATTTCTTAGCTTCATAATTTTTACTTGCTTACAGTATCTGCTTCCTCGTGGTTCTGGTTCTGTTGCTAACTTCTCCATTTTTTCCACATTTCCAAATTCAGATTCTCAAGAGAGGAAGTCTCTGCCTCGTTCATTGTTCCTTGACTGGCAGGTCAGATCAGTGGCTAGCCTACGGCTCGGGTTTGCATACCTTGTCCAATCAGGTAGCCTGGTGTGTGCAGAAGCCTTGTCCAAGGATCCAGCAAGGGTTGTGTGCAGAGGAATCTCCCTTACAAGAGTCTACAGGTGAGGCCGGCATAATGAAGGACATGTCCAATGTAGCTGAACTAGTAATAGTTAATACCTCCTGAGGGCTTACTCTGTGTCACTGTGGCAGATTCAATTCTGAGCTCTCCCTGTATATTAACCCTTTTAATCCTATCAACAATCTTATAGAGTAGTTACTACCATTGTCCCCGTTTAATTTAGGAAGAAACTGAAACCCAGCGGGTTAAAGGAATTTGCTCAAGGTCACACAGCTAACTGGCGGAACCGGCATCCTGCCAGGTAGTATGTTTTAGAGTCCACTGTCTTCTACACCCTATGGCTAAATATGGGATTTTATGAGGGATGGGTTATAGCAGAGACTAGAGGCAGAGAAATCTCTTAGGGGACTAAAGGAGGTCAGTGATGCAGTGGATGGAGAGCAAAGGAGGAGCTAAGAAAGATGCAGGATGATTAGGGAGGAAAGGATTTCCCAGACACATAAAACAGGAAGAATGACTTGGATTTGGTGATAAATTGGAAAAGAGATTTTGAAACAAATATTCAAGTGAAACATATTATACGTGCCCTCCTAATGAAAAACAATGAGTTGGAGAAGAAATTAAGCATTTCTTAGTGGAAAAATAAGTTAATTGGCTATTTGGAAGTAGAGAATCTAAAGATTTTATTGCATGCTGTGGAAGAATTGTTATATTCTTTCTTACAGAGAAGCACTTTATAGTGAAAATTTCCCTGCCTCTGGATAGTCCCCACGAAAGGCTGGTTAGACATCTACGACATCGAAAAACTCTGGGTTTTCATTTACATAATGTAGGTCAGAATTTTGAAGAGAAGACTTTTTCCCCCTTAGTTTGTAGCATGAAATAAAGAAATCTTCTGGGATGAGGTACATCTTCACTGTTGATATTCAAGCTTCTCAGAGTCTCCTGAGGAGCCACGCGTGACAGCAGACGGGCCCAGCAACGTAACAGGTGTGCAGAGGTGTGGACAAGAGTCCCTGGAAGCCCGAGGCCGGGCAGCCACTGCTGTCTGTGGAGTCTGGGATATTCTTCCCAGAAGGGAATTTTTAACAATTGACCCTTCTTCCTACTTTAGGTTTTTGGCTGCCATCATCAGTTGTAATCCCCCCAAATTGTGTCCAAGTCTTAGACTGCTTTGAGTGGGGTCACAGTCCTGCTTCCCCAACTGCTGTCCGGCTTCACCCAGCCTGTCTCAGAGGGAAACGCCCACCACAGCAGCTGTGCTGGGAGATGTGCCTCTCGCGCCTTCCTCATCTTTGTTCAAACTGTTCTCCTCTTGACCAGTTCCGCTTTTCACTCCCTGTGCCTCTTTATGAAACCTCACACTCACCTAAATCACTTTTATTGCCCTTTCGCCTAAGTTCTTAGGGTTTCTACAACCTGTGCTATTTGAGGAAACCAGTGTCAACTGTATTTAAGGTCTACAGGCTATATCTTTAGACTATATCTTAATGTTTTAGACTGAGAAAAAGACAGGACTGCTTTAAAAGACCAGGATTCGAATAGAAGTATTGGAGGTCATATAGCCTAGGTACAGTGTAACCTTGTTGGACAGTAAGGCTGTAAAAACCCACAAGATGAAGTTCTGCTGAGGAGCAGGCTGTAAGACGTTTGAGGCTGTCCTGAAGCTCCAGCGGCTCTGAATCTCACAGAGGCCATGGGAACTGTCACCAGAAGGGGAGGCGCTGGGCCCGCCACTGTTGTTTCTCTGGGCAGTTTGAACTCTGAGAAGAGAGCAAAGAAGGGCAGGAATGCTTTGAAGTAGAAGAAGGGACAACTTTCTTCTTGTCAGTAGTGTGACTAGTAGGACCCGGGGTAAAAATGATGCCTCTCTCCAAGACCAGCGAGTGGTCAACGATAGTGGACGATGGGCCAGCTGTGCGTGCTTCCTTAGAATTTTGCTGACTGTTACGCATCTATCTTTATCCCTATACAGAACAATTAACTAATTGAGATGTTTTTATCAGAAAGCAATAATTTTTCAGTTAGGTAATGAATCAGGAGCCAAAGGCCCAGTTTCTAATCCTGGTTCTAGGTCGAGACTTGAACAAGGCACTGAACTTTGCTAAGCTGTAATGGTTTTCACCCATGAAATGGAAGTATCCACCCACCTACAGACATTCTGTGTAAAAGCACGTAGAAACTGTTCATTTAAGTGTCAAATAGTAACTAAGCTGCAGTGTCGCAGGCCTGGTCTCGTCACAGGCGGGTACATCAATGAATAAGAGCAGGTGGGACTCAGAGACTTGGATAACTGGCTAGGTCACATGTGCTGGTTTTTCACTTGGCTTGGTTATCCACAGCTTTCTTTCTTTCTTTTTTTTTATGAAACCAGTGTCCGCTGAATAACTGTTATATGCCAGGAATGTTTATGAGTGGATCAAATCTACAGATCAATTATTGGGCCTCATGATGGAACAGTAATAAGGAAGCCAAATTCCAGACAGGACTTGGCTGCAAACTAGCTTTGTGACTATCAAAAACAACTCTGCCTCATGTCCTTGTCTGTAGATCAGGGAGTCGGACTGCATGATCTCCAAGACTCCTTTTAGCTTTGACATATGCAGCTTTGTTTACTCCTACAGGCATCACCACTCTCTTGGTGACATGGTTGGCTAAAAAGTTGGCATGTTGCCTAAAAAGAACTCTCCAGCTCTCAGGATACGCCTTGCAAATTCCAACCAACTAGATGATGGCCAAAGTCACGGGGTTATACTCTGGAGTGTGATTATATGTCATTTTATTCTTATTTCAATTGTTTCCCCGTGAGATTACTCATCCCTCCATGGCTGGAATCAAGTGCATGATATAGATTATTGTCTGGATCTAGTAAAACTCATTTGTTATCAGAAGCCTGGATTTGCATTTCGACATTCTAAAATTATCTACATTTTTCCCCCTGAAGTAGGTCAAATTCTGCCCCCACTGACTTATGTGTTTTACTTATTCCCTGGACCAATTAATGCCTTTTTACATATCATGAAAGTATAAAATTTAGTTCAGCACTCATCAGAATGATTTGTTCATTTCAGATTAATGAAGTTTCATTATATTGTCCAAAAAGAGAGGGACAATCTGGTAAATATCAGATCTTAATATGCAGTACAGGTGTGTTAGCCCAAGGACTCCAATACCACAGATGAGAGTAAATACCAAGAGTTTCCAAGAGACAAGTTTTACTGTTGTGGGAATGAAATCCAGTTACAGGAGTCTGAAGACAATGAGGGAGTGTAGAGTGTAGTTAGAGTGTATTATGGAACCAGACTGCCTGCATTTGAATCCAAACTCTGTCAATTACCAGTGGGTGATGCTGGACAAGTTACTAACCTCTCTGTGCCTCAGTTTCCTCATCTGTCAAGTGTAGATGATAATAGTGCCAAATTCAAAGAATATAATGAATTAATATTTGTGAAGTGTGTAGAACAGTGCCTGACAAAGGGAAAATATAATTTGGGGCTATTATTTAGGAGACAGTTGAAGGGAGAGGAAATAGAAGTAGCAGACACATTGTGTAGAGAAGCTGGTAGTAGAGGGAGGGAAGAAATGGGACCACACTTACAGGAAGAGGAAGACTCAAGCGATCGAGCACAGGGGTTGGGATCTATTTTATTTCCCAAGATAAGGGAGTCTGTGAATACTTGAAGGCAGATGGAACAGAGCCAGTGAACAGAAAGGCAGAAGAGGGAGGGGATAGCTGTGGGGACAGGATGCTCTGTAACAAGGAGACAGGAAATTGGAGTTGATGGGAGGTAAGTAATTCTAGAATAGCTTTCTCTGTGTTCCTCAAGAGTCCAGATAGCCTCTATAATATCTTACATACCTGGTATTGAAATTCTGAAGACAACAGCACAGACTACCATACCCCTCAGCTGTTCAGGATCAGGCAGTGGGTGGGGAGAGATTAGTGTGCTGATGTGGGGTGAGCAGAGGGAACTCTAATGACGTGCTAAAGAGTAGCTATAGCCCTGTGGTGCAGCTGGGTCACTCTGGAAAGAACATCACAGGCAGACTAACACAGTGGTCACCAGATGGAGGCAAAGTGGCTGTAGGAACACAAGCATCAGGCATTCTTAGCCAAACCACAGACAACTCAGGGCCCACCAACAAGCCACTGCATTGCAACAAGTCATTGCACTGAACTGGGCGGGTTCAGGTGTCAGTGGAGTGACCACTCACACATGAATCTTTTTACTACAATTGCCACAGGAAACTAATCCAGGCCAAGATTCAAATTCAAGATGAAGATCACATACACGCATACTCAGATGGTCTTTTCTATCTTAACTAGATCTTTAAAAATAGACTATAATCTGGTTTAGTAAATAAAGCTGCTTTAACTGAAATCTTGGGGCTCTCATATCCAGAGAGAGGACCAGCTTTGCAAGCGGATTGGGTGTCACACATATGTGGCAATGTGGGAAGAACACAACAGAGCAATGAGCTTAACTGAAACAAGAGGAAGAGGAGTTGTTTTGAGCAGGAAAATCTTGAGCAGCATCAGGGAAAATGTTCAGGGTGGAAAGAGCTAATGTGTCTAAGAGAGGCCCATTAGGGTCTGTTCATCCTGTACTCTCAGGAAAGACCCATACTTGGGTGTGGATGGAAGCCAGTGATTGAAAGGTAAAGCATTAAATGGAATTAAACGTGAAAGAGTGCCATCACCTGACTTGTGGTGGGCTTGAAATAAGTATTTCTATCTTTGCTCCCTTCCACAAAGGTGACTCCCTTTTAAAATATTGCTTCTCAATATAGATTAAAAAGTTGTGTCTGCAGCTAAAGGGATTCCAGGCATCAGTAGAGGAAGTGGAGAAGATTCTTTTCAGTAGGACACCATTCCCAGAGTTCCCCAGTGGTGCACTTGGGCAGCCACTTCATCTACCAGCGAAACTGAACCTGCTAATTATTTGCTGGTAGAGTATCCCACACTAATGGAGTCCCCCTCAGTGCTTCTGAGATCCAATATACCAGCTCTGCATACCATCCCTACCTTCTGCTTATTGCACTGCTAACCACTCCCACCATGACCTTCAGAGGTTCACCCCTGGGCAGAGCCAGAAGGGCCTAGGAGTTTTATTCCCCTGCAAAGCAGCAATGACTAATGGATGTGGGAGTAGAAAGGCCCAGACCCCTTGTTTAGAGATACAACAAACTCTGAGGTATGATTTACACTCCAGAGTTTCCCAAAGGTTCAGACTGAAGCTGGACTCATCCGAAATTTCACCCCTGCTTGGCCTCTTGTCCTTCTCTGTCCTACTTTCCCACTCTCTTACTGGTTCCTCCTGGGAGCACATCCTTAATAAGTCACTCGCATACAAATTCTTGGCTCAGAGCCTGCTTCTTGGAGTACTCAGCCTAAAACAGTCCTTACTTGTTCTTCATTCATTCATTTGTTCATTCATTTAAAAAATTGCACTGAGGGTTTAAGTGCTTTCCTCCTGGTCTAGTGAAGAAGAGTGATGTATGGTTAGGTGAAATGTGGCCGTAGATATTCTTGAGGTGTTATGTGGGGCATGTAGAGACAACATATTTTGAGAGCCAAGGGCCATTTTTACAATGTGAGCATGGCATCATACCTGATAAAGTGACTTACACTTCAGAGGTTCTTATGCATGCTAGAAGGTTTGATCAGTCCTTGGCTTCATAATGTTGACCATTGAGGAGTTCTGATCATTTGCTTAGAATTCTATTTTATTCACAAACCTTTCTTGGGCTCTTACTATAAATCAGAGTGTGAGAGACTGACAGACTCATAAGTACAATAGGATGACAGAAGCCCATCTTGAATAATGTATACATGCTATGGAGATATGATCAAAGGATGATACTTTTCCAAGGAAATGAAAGGCCGGGTCTTGGAGAACAAGTATGATTGATTCTGGACAGAAGGAGAGAGAGGCTCTTTAGAAATGGCAAACTCCACAGCAACTTGGGGTGAAAGAGCATTGGCAGATCTCTCGAGAAGCGAGTGATGTAGAGGGTTGAAGTAGCAGGTTCGCATGAAGAGCAGAGACGGTGGTGAACCCGGAGGTGTAGGTTGGATCCACTCAGGGGTGGCCGTAGGTACTTCTGAACTTTACCCTGCAGCAATGGGGAACTTTCTAAGATATTTAGGATTTGCCAAGGTTTGCCTTAGAAACAGTATGAAGGATATGTTCAAGAGAAGAAAGACTCGGATCAGAAACACTAGTTAGTTAGAAGGCTGTTGTTAGCTAAAATCATATGTATCTATCCCATATATGCAATGAATCCAATGAATATCTATCCATTTTGACCCGACAAAAATGTCAGTTTCATATAGTTCAGACGGATATGCTAGCCAAGAAGGATGAGGGTGAGAATCCAAAAATGGCGCAAAGACTGGAGAGAAGGAGTAAAAAAAAGAGGGACACATAGGAAAGAAGATTGGCATGAAGTGAACGGCAGGAGCAGAGCAAGCTGCAGAGGTTGGTGGTGACAGTGAGGCCAAGTTTTCTGATGAGAATGGTGGAGTGATTCGTGGAGAGCGTCCACAAGGGAAACAGGGCCCACTGGAGGAGGAGTTTCGAGGGTGCAGTGGGGAGCCATAGCACGCTTCAGAACTCCTAGCTCTTCACAAATTACCTTGCAGTGCCTCATTCCTTTTGTTCTTTCTTTTTCTGCTACTTGACATTGGACAGACATACGATATTCAAATTTCTATAGTTGTATCTGCTTTTAAAGTTGAGCCAACAAATCCTGCAACCCCAAGAGCATTTACCTAGTTAAAGCTGGCCTCTAAACAAGAACCTACGTCACCTAACAGCAGGAAGAGAAACCTGTGGTCGTCCACGCAGGAACCCAGTCTAACCAGACTGCTCTTTAACATGTGCAGGCCTTCTCACACATGGGCACAGAGGGGATTCTGAAAGTCTCAGAGAAGAAATAGGAAAACCTAGTTTCTTTTTCTACTCTGACCTCAACTCTGACCACTCTTCCAGAGCCACAATATCTCTATAAAAAGTGCCACTAAACTTTTTCTGTTTGCTCTGAAATAGATACTGGCCAAAGCATAATTTTCATTACAAAGAAGACATGTCATTTTATTGTCCTTGAAATAACACTGCCTTCCTAAAACAGAAATTATCTATTTGCCTAACACAGTCAGGAATCGGAGAACTGCACGTCTGTCTGGCCTGGTTAAGTGACGCCATGCCACTTGGAATGAGCATGCTGTTTAAGATGATCTTAACTAAACTTTTAAGGAAAAAAGGAATCCAGGAATCCAATAAAAAAGACTGCCTAAGGAAACATTGAATTTCATTTCTTTCTGCTTTTTCTTGTGACAATTTCTTGTAAGAACTTCATTTTGTTCTGCTATTTCTTATAAGAGAATTTCTGAGAAAGGTATAAAAAAGAAATTTTTTTTAGGCATTTTTTTCTTAGTACTTTTGATTGCATCCAATAAATTTAAGCTACTATTTGGAGAATGCTGTTGAAGGATGGGCCTCAGAGCCAATTATACAGCATCATTCGTTCATGACACAAATACTTATTGACCATGACCTATATGCCAGGCACTGTGGCAGTGCTGGAGACATGGTGGTAAGCAAACCCAGGTGTGGTTCCTGCTCTCATGAAGCTTGTAGCCTAGAGACAACAGTAAATATTAAACAAATAATCACATAAATAACTATTGGTTCTGAACTCCTGAAAAGAAAATAGTTGGGGAGCTGTCTTGGTCAACAGGATATTCTCTGAGGAGGTGATTTTCCAAGTTGAGATCTGAAGGACAAGTAAGAGTCAGCCAGGTGATGAGGGAATGGAAGAGGACTGCAGGCAGAGGTAGCTTCTAGTACCCTGAGGTAGAAAGGAGGGTGACACTGTTCATAATGTTCATAGACAGCTAGTGGGAGCTCATGATAGCAAAGGTCATAAGGTTCAAAACAATGCTGGAGTTGCAGCCAAAGTCTAGATCAAAGGGGACTTTTGACGTCATGTTCAGCAGTCTGGTCTTTATCCTAAGAGCAACAGGAAGTCGCTGGAAGCTGGAGAGTGGTGGGATTACATTTAACCACACCAATCATTGGAAGTCAGTGAGTTTTTACCCAGCATTTGATGAGTGCTGCGATAACTGCTCTAGAGATTTAGAAGCCATATTAGACTTGGTCTCTGCTCTCAAGTAGCATCTGGTGTGGGAGGAAATAAGAATGTGGGTCAAAGCATGGAGGCAGGAATGAGACCCTTGGGAAGATAATATCTAAAGCATCTTTATTTACTCGATCACAGCCTGTGTGAGCTGATGTACGGAGTCTGTTTTTGCTTTTCTTTGAAAATGTTCAAGGAAGTGTCATCTACAAAAGGAGGCATAATCAATAACTCTGTCCACTGAACCCCTCTGTCTGTTCACAGATCAGGCACCACACAAACAACTATGCATCCAGCTCCACCTCCCTCCCCCACCAGGGCTCCTCAACCTTGATGTCCAGGGACCACTTGGAAAGGTGAGATTCAGAAGCTGCCTGCATTTACAGCATAGCCTTCCCCCATCTCTCTGTTCTAATCTGAGTTCGTGCAGAATATCTCCGAGAATTAAAATGGAAATTAAGCACACATATTTGATTGAGGAGGACCAGATTCCTTAGAAAAGCTGTTGTTGTTTTTATAGCTTCACTTATATTTCCTCCAAGAGTTTTCGGAGACTGCCTCCAGTCTGATCCCATGTCTGATCAGCTCTCAGGCCGTGAAAGGACCTGCAAGTCACTGATGTTTCATAGGAAGCACCGTCTTCAGGACTATTTTAAGGCTGAGCTATTCCTGTTTTAATTAGACATGAGAATTCAGTGTGTTCACCATATGGTTAGCACACTCTTGCTTGCCCTTTGGATTAGATTTATTTTGTATAAAACATGTATTTCAATGAATGAACACTCCAGAAAGCAGAACATAGCGTCAAATGTGATGCACAGTTGACCACATTAAATTTCAAGCGTTAATTTCCTCTCCCAAACACCTCTTTTGAATATTTCTGTTACTGACTGTAGGATTAATTGAATGAACAGTCTTCTGGGTATCACTACATTGTGTGATTTTGTTTTTAAATGAGAGAATGTAAAGTTTTAATTATTTTTTCAAAAGTAGCACACGACTTTCCTAATAAGTTGAACTCTTCATTTTAATGGGAAATCAGCATGCTCCTTTCATTTCAATCCCTGGGTAAAGCCGGTGCAATAACTCCTCTACTCAGTATAAGTTGTTATGATGGATGTGGACATTCAAACAGCTCAGTTTCTTTGGCCATTCATTCTCCCATGGTTGAGGTAACTGTCACTTCTGTTCTTCACGGGAAGATCTAACTGTGTTTTCAGTAGAGAAATGGTGTGCATAATGCCTAAAGGGTAAGAATAAGCCAGGTGATTCTAGAACATTGCTTAAAAATCACGAGGCCAAGAAAATTTATACTCAACTCACCTTTATGGTCCTACTTCCTCCCCCTAAATATCTACATAGAACACGCATATTCCAGGCACTGTGTTGCTTTAAACACAGATTCCCTTGGAAAACAAATGAAAGGAAAAGAAGGGAGATACCCAGTTCCCATCTCTTTATTGGCAGGCTCACTCTAAATCCACTTTCAGTTTTTTAAAGTAAACTAATTGTACTTTGCTCTCATTATAAATAAGCCAGGCTCTCTATATAAACTTTGGAAAATAAAGAAAATTAGAAAGAAAACCAGCTTACTAAACTTTACCTCCACTACTCAAAAAAAAAAGATCCCCCATCATTTTAGTATATTTCTCTTCTTTTTCCCCTGCACTTTTCTTGATTTTGTTTTATATACTTACAAAAATATTATATATGCATTATTGTATCTTGTTTTTATTTCATTTAACATAAAATAAGCATTTCCCAGACTATTTACAAATTATTTTTGAAGTAATTCTAATATTTATATAATAGTCTATTAAAAGGATACACAATAGTTTGCTTAATTATAATCTGTGTTCAAATTTGGCACCACAATGAAAAGAACTATATCATTACCCAAAGACTGAAATGCAGAGTTTTTAAAAAAAAATTTGTGATAGTTATTACCATAAGTATACATTAAAGATAAATAATATGTAATTTTTAGAGTTCTTTAAAGATGCATACAGTCTGACTGCTTTCTAAAAGAATTACAGAGATTTACAATTTCATCAGCAATGTTTGTGTTTCAGCCTTGCTTCAACCTGACCAGCACTGCATATTATTGTAAAAAAACACGCACACAATAGTTTGTTGCTTTGACAGGAGAAAAATTGTATTTCATAGCTATTTCAATTTGCGTTCTGTCTTATTTCCTTTGTAGGGTATAGTTATATACCTGCCGATTGGGGCTAGTTTTTACGGCAGGATTATTTGACCATTTGATGTGTCTAAAATTGATATGGCTTCATGATTTGATGATCCTTCTGGATCACAAACTTAGAAACCAGAAAAATTACTCGGGAAAAAGCAGATACTTAGCATAATTAAATGATCAGAGACTGAAGTTATCCAAAATCCACAGTTATTTAAATTCCTTTTCTTTATAAAATACACATGTAATTACTTCAAATAAGAATGTTTTGACATCTAAGACATATATATTTCTTTCTTACATCTTACTCCTCACATCATACAAAACAAAAGTGCCCGTATCCATGCTTATTGCATCTTTCTCTCTCTATTCTGACAGATAATGAAAGAACGGAGTTGGACTTTCTATTGCAATTCCTGCCTCCCTGAGTTTGTGTATTTCTTCCCACCAGAGAAGGAGAATTTTATATTTCCATTTGGATTGTTTCTTTATTTTCATCTTTTTTCATTTCAATGTTTTTTCTTGTCAGTAATACTCACTGAGACCAGGTTTTTTATTATAATCCATGCCTCTGCGTGTTAAATTGGCTTCTTGGACTGGATTTTGAGACCGTACTTAAGAGCTGGGCAGGATTTCACACAAGATGCTTGGTCGAAAAAGTGAGAGAAAGAAAAACTCACCTTTCAGGAGTTTTCCCCCAACTTCAAACCTTTCCCTGAATCTCAACTGATGTGGACATCTTTACATTTAATGGTAGTTTTGATTTTACAACACAAGTTTGAAAAATCAGTATAAGTTTTTGACAGTGAAAAGGCAACATATTGAGAGCAAGCATTCAGTTAATAGGGCATAAACTGAATGAGATGGGAAAGGGTGCCAGAGGCAGGCAGGAGAGCACCAGGACAAAGGGCATTTATACAAAACATGTGATTAATGTTTTGGAGATGTTGTGTCCCTCTGGCATAAGCTCGAAACTAAAAGTCTCTTAAGTCTCTGTGCTGGTTATGTGTCATTTAGTAACTCAGAAATCAGCCTAATTGTTATTTCTTTGTCTTTGAAGACTGAAAGGAGCGATGCAGCTAAGGGCTCTCTTAAAGTGTCATAGAGAACAATAACGAGGCTAGAGGATTAACTGGTGAGTTAGAGCCAAAAAAAAAAAAAAAAAAAAATCCAGGCACAGCCTTCTGATCTACCACTGTTAATTCAGGGCTTATTAAAATGTCTTTGCGGGCAACATACAGAAAGGCAAAATTAATAAGTGCCATAGTTACCAAATATTAAATTTTGTTACTTGTTTATGAAATAAAGGGATCTATTTTGTCTGAATTGAAATAAGAAATTCTGTGGACTCTTTAGAACTACGTTGCGTCATCTCATATATTTCAGCTAACATGCCCTTCCCTGGTTAGAAATTCAACCAACCTTCCTTTCTCTTCGTTTTCTTCCTCCTTCCCATCTCTCTCCTCGTTCACTCAATCCGGAACACATATATGGAGTGTCCCTTCTTTAGGATCTATGCTAAGGGCCATGCTGTCTCCTACAAGGACATTTTGGAAAGAGATGATTGCATGGTATCACCAGTTTTGCCATAGGAACCTATACTGTGACTCCATCATCATTTCTGTCAACTATGTTAAACCAAAACGGTCGAGTCATTCCTCTTAAATATTTGAACCAGTTGTGAATTAGCTATAAACTACAATTATTTTCATTCAAACCTGTATTGGAAATGGCCTTATGTAACTAGCACAAAGTTGATGCTGTACATAATCCCTTTGTTCAAGTCTAAATTCAACAAATTTTATTGAGCAAGTAGAATTTGCCAACCATCATATGAATGTCCATGCTCCTTTTACCTCTCTCTGTCCATCCTCCAGCTATGTGGTGGCCTAGCTGTCATCTAGTATTTTATTTTTACAGAAAAGGGTAAAGTTTACGGAGGGTTGTTCAATGTCACATGGCTAATATAAGTAAGAATTCAGATCCAAGTTTAAGTGTTTTGGTTCCAGGTTCAAGTTTAAGTGTTTAACTGTTCTTCCTACAGCACAGTGTGATGTGAGACTTGTTACAATGATACTCCGTTTATAAGACAACGTGATGTAGTAACAGAAGCGTGGGTTTTGGATTGAACTTGGGTTTAAATCTGGCTGTGCCATTCACTAGCTCTGTGACCTTGAGAAAGTTAATCTCATCGAATTGCAATGAAGTAATCTATAAACTACAGATAATAATACTCACCTGTGGAGTTATTGTGATAACGTCTGTAAAATAAGCGTAACACAATAGGTACTCCATAAGTATTGGCTGTGATTAATTCTTCATCCTGCTTATCTCCAGCTATACAATATGAGTTCTCAATTTCAACTATAAACTGGCTTCCTGACAGTGTGGGTTTAAATGTCATGGACAGAATCAATTTCAACCCCCTGGATGCTATTCTTTTATATAACACCTCAGGATTATTTTTGCCCATACAAAACCTACCCTATCTGCCACGTGTTCAAGTCTCATCCTGTCCTTATGTCTTGAACAATTTAAGTGTCTTTTTTCTCTTCTTACCTCTACCCCTGACTCTGAAGCTATGTAGAGCTCATTTTGATGATTATTGAATTATTCCTTAAATATTTTCATTACGTATGTCTTTCTCCCTTGACAACATTCTATTTCATGGTGGACAGGACCCCTTTCTTATATGTTCTTCTTAGGTGTCTTAGCACTAGTATAGTATTTGACGCTGAGAAAGATGCTATTTATTTGGTGAATTCTCAACAAAGTTAACATTTATGTACAAGATTAGCAGCTGCAAATTTAAATGAATGTGATAGAAAGCCCTTTGTTTCCATGTTGTTTTCAACTTGGGAAATTTCATGTTAAGCTTTCTTAATTTAAAAATGCTATATCCAGATAGAGTAATCACATGCATTTTAATAAAATAATGTTTATTAAGGTTCTCTATATGAAAGTAATAAAGTAACAGTTATTGGAAAAATTTTGAAAAATAATGACTATTTAGTAAAGATATTTCTCAGACAATTAGGAGTGATTTGTCCAGTTAGTTTGAAACTGATGCAGAGACAGTGAATGTCAGTATAAAATACATTTGATACTTTTGTTTTTAACCCACAGAAATGTATCCATTGCTTACTAAATTCACCCTGAATAATAGCCTCTGCAACATGTATTCTCAAATATTCTGGATCGTGATTCAGCAACACACTTACAGATTTTTAACATGTGCCTTCATCTTCATTTTCTTTGCTATCTTCAATAAGCACAGATTCTCATAATTATGTAATGAGGTTATATAGAGGATAGAACTAAATCTCAAAATAAAATAAATTTCTTAAGAACTCTGCCAAAAAATGTTACATGTGGAGAAATGGTGCTTGATCTTCATTTTTATTATAATTACAATAACTACAATAAAGCTCTATGGGATACATATGCAAAACAAATATGTGTTATTAAGATGCTTTCTAAGTGGGCTGTGTAGACCTGGTTCCTGACTACATATAATCTGTTCTGTGTAATTTTAGACCTATGACTTTTGCAGTGGAAGAAATGAAATGCCTACTCTCACCTCCATCCTATCATAGAACCAGTGCTTTCATTCAGCACCACTAAACCCAGTGGGAAACAAACAAACAAGCAAACAGAAACCTCAGCTATGCTGCTCCCAGGGGCAGTTGGGCCAGGGTAATGTGAAGAGGCATGCCAAGCCATGCCGAGATCTTAGAACCAGGGTGAGGTAAGGAAACAGAGAATATTAGATTTCAAAGAGCGCGCTTCCCTCAGAAGCTATATTTATCCAAATTCTCCCAAGGAGGGAGAGAAAATTAGAGTCACTATCTTTTATATGTAAATGTGTGTATGTGTCTTATAGTTGTAAGTGGACTTTGGTCCACACAACCCACAAAAATTCAGATAGAATTCAATCGATCCACATTTTTACTGTCTACAAGAATAACTTTTAAAAATTAAATAAATAATGAAATCCAGGTTGTAAGGAAACCATGTAAACTACTTAAGAGAACGGAAATTATTTCAACATTCTTGATAGTTGGAAGCACATTCCAGAGAAACTTGTGGTTAGATAATTATAATTATTCAGGCAGCTTAAGGAGCTATGTAAAATATACTTTGCTTGATATACTTTTAATTATGTACCATGAATACCTAAATGTGTAATTGCTGTCAAAAAATACTCATGTTCATATTTTTCATTAATCCAGGCTTTGACTCAATATTTTATTCAAATATTTACTCAAAATATCTCTAGGTGCATCCCATGGACATAAGCGTTTCTCCATTTCATTCATGTTCTGAGGCTTTATTTTGTTTTCAGTATCTAAAATACTTTTTTTATATAAAAATAATTTGTACAATACATATTTTTAAGAGCCTTTGGAGGGTTTTTTTCTTTTTTTAATACTCAACCACTTTGTAAGCTCCTTGTGAGCAGGACCCAAACTCTGTATATCTCTTGTACCTACGGAGCCTAGCACAGTGCTAAGCACATAGAAACAGAAATTGCTCAATGAAACCTTGATGGAGAGGCTAGGTGATCAGACTACGTCTGCGTGAGTGATGCTAAGACAACCAGATGTGCACACTGCCGTGAGGGGAGTTTAGCTGACAGCTGAACTCTTTTCCTCTTGGATGTTGCTCCATTTTGGTGACATTTTAAATTTGAGCAGTATAAGGGAGTCTTCTTTAGACTTCTTGAAAAACACGACTGGAAATATTTGTTGAATATGGACTAATGGTTGTTAGAAAAAAATAAATGAGATAAATATAAGCCTGCATATAAGATAACTTGTCTTTTAGTCTGCTATGTTATTTCTTACCCGGGCATAAGAGCTGAATTTTAACTCTGCACATAGACGTAAATAAAGGTATTGCCAAAGACGTGTAGCTTATGGAATAAAATGAGCACAATTTGCCCATATGAGGACACTGGAACATTTCATGTTATGACTTCTTTGAGCAAAGTACAGTGTTCTCTTTTGGAACTAAATACAGCAGAGCCTTAGTAAATGAATAACAGTCTTTAGTTGACTTCTTAATGAAAGTTAGCGATTGCTGATTATGATTTTTATTAAATGGTTTATTGATTTAACTTATAACTGAAATGTTAAATCCTTTTAAATGTTTCAGAAATGGACAAGAAATATTTGTGCAGCATTGCTTTGAGAAAATGATAAAAAATAAAATTGCAGGTATACATAGAAAACATGAGAACTTAAGTAATAAGTACTGAAATACCACGGCTCAGGAAGGGCAGAAGAAACACACATTTAAAAAAACACAATGCTGTTAGAAACACAGGATTAAACCGGAGACTACTAATAGCAATGAGGAATAAAAGAGAGGGATGTAATTTATTACAAGACTGGACAAAGTCCAGTTGATATTACGAAAGACTGTCTCCCAAGCACCTGTTTATGATAAGAAGGAGTGAGCTTCCACGGTTGGCCTCTATGGTGAGTAGATTAGGGTTACAGAACCCAGTAGTTGTGCTACTCTCAAGTTGCCGTACAGCTGCTGCCGTATTGCAAAACCCACCCATTGGTATGAAGTGGGACAATGACAGATGCTGCAAAGGAACTCACGGAGATTGCGTGTAGTGTTTCCCAAGCTTGCCTAATCATCCTAATCACCCAAAATTTGTTAAAATAGAGAATCCTAGCCTATTCCCTGGAGGTTATGAGTCAGAAAGTCTGGCATGGGACCTAAGATTTTGCATTTTTTTTTTTAAATAAGCTCCTTCCATGTGACTCTTCTCATTAGGCTGGCTTGCAGCATTGATGCAGTCCAGGGGTTCTCAAAGCATCCTCCCCAGACCAGCAGCACTGGCAGCACCTAGGAATTTATTAGAAATGTAAATTCTTCGGGAGATTTCCAGACCTACTGAATAGGAAACTCTGGGGCTGGAGCCCAGCAATCTGTGTTTTAGAAACCCTCTGGGTGATTCTCAAGTACACTGAAGTTTGAGAATGCCACATGTCAAAAGTGGCCCAGAGAACTGGAAGGTGGGAGTGGAGCTGCCGTTCAGGAAATGTGCCTCGTCCAAATTCTCCTGGGATGAGGAAGTCATGACTTCAATCCGGGTGCTGATTGCTGCTCTCCCCTTGACATCTCTACCTCCTTTCCTATTTTCTAAGGAGTAGTTTGATTTTGTGGATCCCTTTTGGGTTTCCAAACGATCAGGGCCATGCCCCTCTCTCCTTCTTGATAGCAAAGATACTTCGATGTTTATTTTCCTACTTGAAATCCTCCTATTGCTTAGCTCCCGCCTTAAAGACGTTGGCCGATGCCCAGTTGGCTCTAACTATTTGTGACTGAGCCTGACACTTCTATCAAAATTGTTTTTCAATATTTGTACCCAGCGAGCTGCTACAATATTTTTTTTAAGAGGGAGGTGTAAGCAGTTGACAAAGTCCTGTTCTTCTTTCTAAGCATCACCTCTTTTCCACTTTCAGAAGGCCAAGGCAATGCTTAAAGATATTATCCATTTGTAAAATAGCCATCATTTTGAAGGCTAACTCCTGGGATCACTGCTAATATGCAAATATTCCCACCTAATGTTCAAGAGCAGAGATAAAAAGGGAATCGCTAATGAGTCAATGAGATTATTTGCTGGCACAGCACTGCAGAAGGTGTACTAAGCGCCTAGGGCTGCCATAACCAAGTGCCACAGACTAGATTGCTTAAACAAGAGAAATTTATTTATCACAGCTCTGGAGGCTGGAAGTCCAAGATCGAGGAGTTGAGAGGGTTGGTTCCTTCCATGGGCTGGTAGGGAGAATCTGTTCCACACTCCTCTCTTAGTTTTTGATAGTTTACTGGCAACTTTTGGTGTTCCTTGGCTTGTAAACACATCACCACACATAGTGTTCTCCTAGTGTGTGCAAATCATGCCCAAATTTCTCCTTTTTATAAGAACACCATTCATATTGGATTAGACACCTGCTCTACTCCAGTATTACCTCATCTTAACTAATTGCATCTACAATGACTCTATTTTCAAATAAGGTCACATTTCGAGGTACTGGGAGTTAGGACTCCAACATATGAGTTTGACGGGGGCGGGGGGGGCACAATTCAACCCATAAAAAAAGGGATGGTTGATTTAGAGAGGAAGCCAAATCTAAACTCCAAAATCACAAGAGCTAAGATGCTGTTGCTCCTGGGATTTGACAGGTTTAGGGATTCAATAAAAATCTCAGTGACGCAAGCCAGCGCCAGCTCCAATTAGGAAGGACAATTCAAAAGTGATCATATTTCTGACACTGAAGTATCTGGAAGTTTTTCCCATAAATAAACAAACAGTACAAAGCTCATAAAACAAGTGGTAGGAAAGATATTTGTAGTGTTTGTACCACATTTTAAATGATCAAATGAGACTAAAGTCAAATTACTCCATTTATGTTGGGGAGAGAGTGAGGTTGTAGGACTTCTTGCACTTATGTTATCAACTCAGGTCAATTTCACTGCTTTTAATAGTCAGATTTCTTCCCTGGCAGTTTCCAAATCTGAGCAATATCCTCACCTAGAGGTTGACATTTGAATGGAAATCAGATGCTACCCATTAAAAGAGGATAATTAAGGATTTACAAACTCATTTGAACAAGGGGATAGCCAAACAGGTATATAATGCTATTATTACTGAGCACAGAGGATAATGGTGGCCCAGCTGTTGCCTTCTTGAGTCAGACTTTCTCACTTAGGGATTTTTATTTACAATTCAGTGCCTGTACACAGATAAACCCTCAAAAGAGTGTAACAAGTCATTGTTCCTCTGCTTTATCTGCTACTTAAGGTCTCACCTTGGGTTGAGGGGCAACTGCCTTTCCTAGTCCCTTTGATGTTGAGGTCCAACTGTTGACCCCAGTTCATGCTGGCGCATTGGAGGCCTCCAAAGGCTGTTCATGATCACATAGAACATTGCTCAGTGTTTGCTTCTACCGCACGCATTGTTCATCTGAGCCTGACTTTTAGGTTGTGCCAGTAAAATTCCATTGGCTGTGCTTTTTCATCACTGTATTTACGTACTCCCCTCATAATTTTTAAAAAGAAAAATAGGGATTGAAAAGACATGTACTTATGTTTCTAGGAAGTGATGCAATTGTTTTTGTAAAAACAATGAAACTTTCAGCATATTTCCAAAGTTCTTTTTGTATTAACACTTTTTGCTGTCATGGTGGGAGACTTTGCCAGCATCCGGCTGTTACTAATCTGGGACACAGCTGAACAAATCATTTTCTTGAACTGGTTTCCAATAAAACCTAATCATAAATACCTACAATTACCCAGGGTACCTGTCTGCATACTATCGATTGTAGGAAATAGAAGGACTGCATTGATATGATCTGTTTGACAACACTCACCATGTACTTAGTAATTTTACGTTTCACATCTCAGACTCTGAAACTATATAAGAAACTAATCCTTCCTTATTGTGGAGACAGCTGCCCAAGCCTGTAGAGCTTCTCCCCTCAGGTGGGATGGAAATAGCTCCTCGAGGCGGCATGAACAGCAAAAGTTGAGCTAAGACCAATACTAGTCTGGATATTGGGAAATTCCTTGCCTCTCAGGTTTATATTAGATATTTGTCATTTGTCTGAAAAATAGGTGCACAATTGTGTATAGTGATGAGATTAGTGTATAATACAGAATGGAATTTCTGTAACAGTTCCACCCATGAATAAACGATAAAATCAAACGGGGCTAAACATTTTTCCAGCAGGAGTTTCTGCTTTGGGAACAAATGGCCAGTTTCTAGTGACATTATCAGAAGTGTTACAAAAAGCTCTGTATCTTAGCCCTCTACTAGGGAAAGAGGACACGGGCAGGGTAACTGCAAGTCCTTCCAATCTCTGCTGATAGAACAGTAGCAGATCATTGAGAGAGGAAAGCTCTCACCACCTGGTTTTGGAACTGTTCTTCTTAGTAGGGATTTTTCTTTCTCTTTCTTCCTTCCGTCCTTCCCTCCTTCTTTCCCTCCTTCCCTCCTTCCTTCTTTCCCCCTCCTTCCTCTTTTCTTCCTTCCTTCCTTTCTTTTCTCTCTCTCTCTCTTTCCCCTCCCTTCCTTTCTTCCTTTCTTCTTTCTTTCTTCAGATACTTATGAAGTTAATGAAATCCCCTTGATTGTGTGTGACTTGGGAATAGGACCCAAAGAATGACGTGAATCTATGTGATGCAAAGGGAAGGGAGAAGTAACGCTTTTTCAAGTTTATAATACGTAAGTGCTTTATGCTCACTATCTCATATCATACTTGTCACCATTCTATGAGATTGTTCCTGTAATCTTCCATTTTAGGGAGGAGAAACTTGAGGCCCATCTCTAAATTAGCACTTAAGTCACTTTCCCAAGATCTTTAACTTCAGATGCTGGAATTAGTATTCAAAGCCAAGTTTGCCTGGCTACAAATCTTGTGTTTTTATTGTAACTTTCAAGATGTTTCCAGTAGTTAAAACTGACTGAGAATAGATAGGATGTTAGAAATTACAGTAAAGACAAGGAAATAATTATAGTTTCTTTAAAAAAATGATGGGATTTAAAAACTTGACTTCCTTCCTCATTTCCTTTCCTTTTCCTTCATGTAGGAAGAGATGGCAGTTCTCTGAAACTGTGGCTAATTATTCTTATCCAGAACACATGACTATACAGTATACTTTACCTTAATTTCATTTCCAAGAACATATTTGTAGTTTTTTTTTAACCCTCATATGTCTTCTTTCTCTCTCTCTGTTAATCACTTTATAAATGCAGAAAGCATAATTTCACATTCTCAGCTCTAAGATTAAAAAGAAATATCTGCATTCTATGATAACATATGCTGTTAAAGTCAAGAGACAATATTGAGTTTGCTTCTCCAGAGGCAGAAAAAATTGTTATAGTGAGAGGAAGCAAGGGTACTAGATGTGGAATGAGAGGTACTGGTTTTGGATATATACTCTTCCGCTTCCCATTATGTGGATTTGGTCAATGATTTAAAAGATTTAAGCTTTTAGCTCTATCATCTGCAACAAAGATCTTGATGTCCTTTTGCAAGACTGCTTCATAATGCAAAGATCATATGTAAATGCACTGTAACTCTTCAAAGGTCCTGCAGACACACAGCGCTGGTTCTGCCCGTCCCTGCTCCTAAGCCCATGGGAGACCCTGCCAAGCTCTCATGGTACTTTTCCTGGCAGATTCTGGACAGCCTCATAAAAGGAAGACTTATAAAACTCTTCTCTAAAGACTATCTAGAAGACCTACCCAGCTTAGTGGACCTGACAAGCTGGAGGAATCCTCTTTGCATCCTGGGTTCAGGTGAAAGTTTTCCCATTGGTGTTCTCCACCTGGGGCCTAAAATACATCTTGGAGCTTTAGTCCTTTAATTCGCTACTTCCTGGTCAAATGCAGCCATGTTGAGGAGTGATTTAAGGAGTAATATATACTTTCCTGGGAGCAGTTTGTGACAGAGCAGTGGGAAAGCCAGAGAAAGCAGCAGGTACACGGAGGAGGAGAAAGCCATGCTCTTGACCGGGCAGAAGCTAGCCGGGAGAGAAGGAAGGGGAAAGGAAGGGATGAAGGGCAAATTTTTTCCTATTTCTGCAGTCTCTTCAGATTCACTCCTGCCTACACGGGAATGTCCTTCTAGACTTCTAGTCTATTTACCATTACCCCTCACAAAAATAGCTATTTTGATTGAATATCATCCATGGTTTGCCATCCTGCCAGGCACTTGACATATTAAACTGTCATAGCACACTTCTGCTGTTATCCCTCTTTCATGGCTGAGGAAAGGAAGGCTCAGAGAGAGAGTGAGGTGCAGGGACCAGATTAAAACCAGGTCTATTTGAATCCAAACTTCCTCAATTTCTGCCAACTCTACTGTGTGTCATACCTCTCGAATTTGGAAATTGGTGTTTTCCTTTACGTCCAGAATGTGAAGGAACCCATACTAGTCAAGAAGACGAGGTTATACAGCCACAGCAGTAGCAGCACAACAAAACCCCAATCTTGTGTCTTAAACCAACAGAAGTTCCATTGCCCTCATACAACACATCTGCTGAGGTTTCGGTGAGAGCCTTGGCTGCAGCTCAGCCTCATGGGAGACTCAGCTTAATGGAGGCTTCAAACATCGCTAAACTCCGCAGTGAAGGGAGGGGAGAATTGTATAGCTGCTCCTAAATACTTCTGGAGCAAGTAGCATGCCATGGCAATCAAAGGGAGTGAGGAAGTACAGTCCTACTGTGTGTTGGGAAAAAGGAAGTGGAAGGACTGGTGAACAGCACTAATATGTACCCCAGAATCTCAACAGTAAAGGTAAAATAAAAATGAAGAAAACAACTGAAAAGTACTGAGTTTAAAAAAGAGCATGTTCCTTTCCACTCAGCTTTTGACTCCAAGCTGCTTATTTCAAGCCTTTTCCATGTGTTGAATTACTTGATGAGGTGGGAGATCATCAGCAACCACTTTACGTATGGGCAAACACAGGCATATTTTTAGCAAAGCTGAAAAGGCAGGTTGGTCACTCAAATTACCCAATTTAGACTTGTGGTAAGAGGAGCATATGGCTTGGAATTGCTACAGATTGCTACTTCAGTCAATGGGGAATTTTCCGTATGTAAGGTGATAACTCAGCACATCCCTGGAAGAAATGTGAGAGGAGGATTTTGACATTCTGTGCAGAAGAAATATATCTGGAGTGCTGGTAGAATTTGGTGCCTCTTTCAGATGAAACGAAATTATGAATTTGCGAATCAAAAATCTGTAAAACGTCCAGGTTATTAAAGCATGTTCTAATTCAAAACCATTAGACTGACGAAAGATTCTATTTTTAGGACTCTATAAAACCTATGTCGACCTTGAATTGATAAAGCGAGGGATTGTGATGGAGTGGAAAGGGCTTTAAAGAAAGCAGGTTCATAACCCCATCCCGCAAGAGCTTTAGCTAATTTCCTGATATGTTAGGCTATTTCTCATCTGTTATGCGGAGGATATTAATATGTAAATGCGGCAAATGCTACCACAAAATGTATCACTACCTCCAAAATATATTTTGATGATGTTCACTTCTCTTCATCTCTAATACTCCTAGTTCAATTCAGGAGAAACTCATCTCTCAGCTGGACCTCCACCAATCGTCCCTTAATGATTTCTCCACTTCTACTCTTGTTTCCCAGCCCATTCATTACTCAGTAGACGTAAGGATCTTTCCCATTCCATGGCCTTTGGACATGCCATCCCGCTCTTTTTTCTATTTCCTACATGGACAAGTCTATTTCTTCCTTTGGTTAATAGCTTAAAAACTTTCTCAAAGCAGTCTTTCTTAGTCTTCCTATCTGTAGTATTTTCATCTTATTATTTGCTACCTCAGCTCATTGGTTTCCTTCATCGTGCCTATCCTAATTTGTAATTTGTTTTTGTTTGCTATTTGCTTCTTTGTTCATTTTCTGTACTAGAATATGAGTTTCCCAAGGGCAGAGACTGGCTTATTCTTGTCCAGCCTTGACTCAACCAAGCACAGAGCCTGGCACTTTGCAGGTGCCAAAGAAATATTTGTGTGATGACTGCAGGGGTTGAGCGAAGAGTGAAGAGTGAGACGATTAAGTGCATCTTGAAGCACCTCGGTCGCGCTTAGCAATATTGACATTCCTTCTCTTCTCTTTACCAGTGCTGCCCAATCAATCAACACCTCTTCCCACTTCTCCCTCTCTCTGCTGAAGGCCCACTGGCATATCTCCCCGTCACATACAAACGTCCTAGAAATCTAAACTAAAAGGCAAAGGACAGTGAAGCACAGGGAACAGAAGAGGTTACTCTTGTCTTTGATACATTTGTCTTTTAATACATCTCTGATTTTGTGAATTATGCACTGCTGCCATTATATGACCTTTCCTGTGACAAATTTAGAGATTCGTTATCTGCTAACAAACATTTATTTCTTACTCTCTCTTCCTATAGATTATACAGTATCTCTAAATTTGTCTTGAGTAGTGGTATTGCAAAATTATTTAAACATTTTATCCCCATTTTCTCTTATTGTTTAAAAAAATGAGAAAAATGAAAATATAAATATGGATAAACTAGTGATTAAAAAGTCAGGGTAAGAGGGGCTGGCCCAGTGCTGTAGGGGTCAAGTTTGAGTGCTCTGCTTTGGTGGTCTGGGTTTCACGGGTTCGGCTCCTGGGCTCAGACCTACACACCTCGCATCAAGCCATGCTGTGGCAGCATCCCACATACAAAAAAAAAAAAAAAAAATGGAGGGACATTGGTAAAGATGTTAGCTCAGGGACAATCTTTCTCAAGCAAAAAAGAGAGAGATTGGCAACAGATGTTAGCTCAGGGCCAATCTTCCTCACTAGAAAAAAAAAATTCAGGGTAAGAACACAATTAAGACAAAAGTGAAAATAATGGAGCATGAAATGGATAGTCAACATTTAGATTTGATTAGACACATTGAAATTAAATTGATTAATAGCATCTTCATTTACAAAGAAAAAATAAATTTAAAGAACAGCATGAAATTCTGGAATTTGTTATCAGTTATTACGTCTAAAAGGTGAGATGGTATTTATGTCAGTTTAGCTCTCTCTGGAAGAGAATCCCACTCAACACATCTCTTGCATATTTGACTTTCTTATGTGTTTTTAGTCTGCTTTTGCCTGAGAGCAGTTCATTGCTAAGAGAGCATGCTCCTTTTTCCCCCTGGAAGATGGACAAACCCACTCCCTCAGTTTACTCATGAGGAACTTATGACTCAGGGAGCTGAAGGAATTCGTCCTATAGGCAGGCCTCAATTCTTCCTGATCAATTGCCTGAATTATTTTAGAGTCTAGATCTCAGGCAAAGAGACCAGCATTTATTTAAAAGGAACCCCTCATAACCCTGGACGAATGTTCATCTATAAATGCAGTCCATTTTGAAGTGAGAAACATTTACTAGTGGACAGTCAAAAGTTCTAGATGCACAAGAAGAAGATCCTTAAGGCATCTTCTACTTTGTTTTCCTCTTGCTTAATTCATCCCTTCATAGGGGAAAGGGTGTTTACTTCAATCTGTTTCTCCTTTAAGACCAATGAAGGTCAACCCATGGGGACCACAACTTCTGTTTCTAAAACAACTCTGCTTCAATGAATCAGGTCCAGAGGAATTTTTCTGACTTGCCTACAAGCTTTCCCTGCTCCTTAACTCTTTCTAGACTGTGCTGGAATATGCCTCTGATCTTTGACACAATCACTCTTTAGATTTGATGTGTCCTGCCATCGCTGAACTTAGCTGCATTCTTAATATTGCTCTGGATTTGCAAAATGGATTTTAGAGTTATGCCCATATTTCCTAGCATTTAATCCCCAAGAAGCCTATCATCTCTATTTCTCCTTCACTATCAATGGCCCTAAAGGCAACTACTATCCTCATGGCACTAACCTCATTTCAACTTCTCAACAGCCATGTGTGACTAGTGGCTACCAGACAGTACAGAAAGTTCTACTGAACAGCACTGCCTTGGACTCTGCAGATCTTCACTGTCTGTGCCGCCAGTGCCTCTCTCACTAGATGACAAACTGACTGAAATATGAGCAGCCCAGATTGGGATGCGTCAATGGCTATACAATTCTTTAGTAAGCTAAGTCTCGGTACAAATGTCCTTGACTTTCTTCTCCCTTCAGTTAATGATGCATACCATTGCTTTCCAAAGTTTTTCACAAGCTTGCAAAATTCAACATGACCTTTACCATTTGTCTCACTTCATCATTCCTCTTTCCCTTGAACTGTACTCTTCTGAGCTAGTTAATATTTTTTTACTCCAATTTTAAACTTATCATTCCTTTCCTCTGGAATATTTTTCCTTTCCCACTCAGTGTCTCAAGTAGCCTGTGGTGTTGCAGGACACTTTAAGAGGAGGTGCTCTATTGCTTTGGATAATTTAGAGATGTGAGGTTAATTTAATGTTGCTTGACTATTCATATCATTCAACATCAGAAAGCAATTTAGGGTATAGGGAGAATGTGGGACTGTATTTTGTACATAGAAAATTATGTAATAACAAACTTCTTAAGGGAAGAGATCTTAACTTGAAGGACTTAAGCTGTTCCAAGGGTTTTGTAAGAAACAAACCTTTTGAATCTTCATGTGTAGGCACCTGCGGTGTGTGTGTGTGTGTGTAACTCCCACCCCATCACTGAAAACTTTTCTCTCAACTCCTTTATCTCACACGTGAAGAGCTCTGTGGATAGGTCTAAACCATATTTGAATGTACTCCAATATTCAACTCTAAGAAAGTGTTCTAATACCAGCAGAGCCTTTGAGAAGGATGCTCTAATTCATCCTCTTTTTCTTTATGACGTCTCTCCAGAGGAAGCATTTGGGAAGGAGAACCATCCTTGGCAAAAGTAGGATTGTCAGAGCAGTGCAGCTTGCATCGAGGCTCTGGTCCTTCCTCTAATGACACCTGACTCCTATCTGGTTACGAGCATTCAAAGTCAAGGCTGAATTGTAGCCAAGAATGCCGGAGGGTTGGAGAATCCCCATCGAAGATACTTGCTAGGACCACGATACCTCAGTACTAATGTATTCAAACAGATATCAGACATGAACTGGCACCTCCTCCGCAGTGTGTCTTCATAGTCTTTCCCTGGTCTCCCTCTCTCCATGTTCGGGGTGCAGAGATTGAGGGCAAAGGTCTCTGTAGGAAATGTCTTTACTTTGTAGCAAAAATACAAAGATCCCTTTCTGATATTTTTACTCAAGACTTGAGAAATGAAACTGATGCACATGTATCTGATTGGTAAGAATATGGAAAGAAAACTTAGATTTTATAATATACCTATAGTTGCAATATCATCCTGAAAATACAGTAACTATAACAAAGATTTCAAAAATCCCATTCAATAGATTCCCATTTGATCAAGATCAGAAAATTCACCTTAATTTTCAGGCACCTGAACCAAGAATTCATAATCTTAATTAAGCCAAGAATGTACACTGACTTGAGAACTTATTTGCAATTCAGATTAAATGCCACTGATCATTTTTTTTTCTCATTTCATGCAAGGCCTGCTTCAGTAAAACATGCTTATCTTCTTCTATATAATTAAAAAATATCTTGTGCAAGGAATGAAGTACGTCAAAGAATATTCAGACACACTTGCTAAACTAATTACATCCGGAGTTGTGCCAGCCTCCAATCTCCGTGATTAGATTGTGTCTCTCCATTTTCCTGAAATATCACAAAAACTAGTGTAAATTAGTATGCAGCCATTTTCAGATTAATGGCCACATGTAAAGCTCATCGGTTCCTGTTCAATTTTGCAAGGAATGTTGGTTTCTGTGACAGCAGCTACTGGATCCCCCCCAACAGAGAGGTGTGATCCAGGCTCTTTCTCAGGCGTTACAGGAAAACCCCACCATTCCATTGCACTCTCTCTGTCCCCAGCCCTGCTGAAGTTCATGACTGTGTTCCCTGGCACTTACATTATGTTTTGATTATTATGGACATTTTAAAAATTATTTTGTTTCTTAAGATTCCCAAGCACAAACGATCACACATTCTATTAAAACAAAACAAAGCATAGCATGTATAAGTATAAATTTTCAGAACATGCACATATAGATAAATAAACAAAAGTGTACGGAGTGTAGCTGTTTCTAAACAATATCATGCTGCTTAAATTCTAGGTGCAGGTGCTCAGCAATGATGTGAGCAATGTGTGGTCCTATGGGCTTTGATGGGTCGCAGCCACGCCACCGGAAGCCCAGCAATCCCAGGTGCAGCAGTGTGAGGACCTGAGTTTGTGTACTGTCCAGTACAAAAGTTAACTTGAGTTATTTTTCTAGATATATGGAGCTCCCCTGTACTTTCAGAAGATGAGAGAAAGTAACTGTGTCGAGTATCTACCTTAGTGTAAAGGGTGCTAGAGATAGCCACATAGGATATCATGTTTACTTCTAACAATGACCCCGGGATTAAAATTCTTATCCCCTTTTTTAGCAATGAGGAAGCTCAGTCACAAACCAGATAGCCGACTTTCCCAAGAACGTACTGCTGAGGCTAAGATTCAAACCCAGGTGTGGAACTCTTGAGTTTACTCCTTTTCCAATTTAACAGGTCACCAAAAGCCTTCTTATGTAGTTACATCTGGAGTGATATACACCTCCTCAAGGACATCCAGGGGCAAGTAAACGAGTGAAAGTAAAGGGTAGGAGGACCTGGGACATAGAACCTGTGACCATACACACCTGATTCCCAGAGCAAAAACAGTCAGGACCCCAGCCAAATAGCTGGGCCTCAGGTCTGGGCCACGGTCCCAACAGAAACAGGAAGGTCAAACAGGAAAACTAAAGCAGCAGTGCAGGTGTGCAGACTGTGCCTGTCAGGTGGACAGTTGGGGGAAGCTCTGCAGATAGCCAGGGCCTCCCAGACACACCAGCTCTCCAGCGACACACTGATTCCAGACCCCACGGACTGCCTGTGGACGTACGCCTATTATTGTATGATGTTTTGTGTGGATTATCTCAACGAAGCCTCACCACAGCCAGGAGGAAGCTTGACTGTTTGCCACAGCTTAGCATGGCCTGTGATGAAGTGGTAAACAGCCTGTACTCTGGAACCAAACTGCCTGAGTCTGACTTCTGGCTCTTATTAGCTCTGTCGCCCTCCAGCTGGGGAAATTTACTTACTCTCTCTGTGACCTAGTTTTTTAGTTTGTAAACTGGCAGTGATAACAATCTTTTTAGGTTGTTAAGAGTGTAAACAGTGCCTGGCTCAGGGTAATTGCTGGGCAAGTGTTTGATAAATAAAGGAGGAGACTGAGTAACTTGCATAAATTCATAAAAGTACATGGTGGAGCTGGGACTCGAGTCCAGACGGCACGAGCTTGTAGCCCATGTTATATAGAGTATACACAGATGGGTATAGTCAGAGGAGTATGATTCTGCAAACAAGGGACCTCAGGCATATCACCCATGAGAGGAAAGCAGATACCAACATAACCTAAGATTCCTTCTTGTTTCTCTCTGATCTCGTATTGGCTACCACCTCCATGGAAATCATGACGCATCTGAAAGTCCTTTCAGAACCTCCTTTACTGAAGACCTTTTCCAGTGTCAGCGGTACACTTGACATCTTTAACTTTGCATTACTGAATCCATCTGCATCTAAATTCAATAATAGTTAGCACTCTCTTCCTTCTGAGAAATCAACAATGGTAGACTCTGGACAGAGATTTTAGGTCAGAATATAAAATATCCCATTGAGTTTGTCTACACCAGTAATCCCCTCTCCATGATAAGCAACATGCCTTACACTTACATCATGAAATGAGGTTTTCAAAGGGCCATTACATATTTTCTTCCCACAATTCCCTAAGTTAGCTATCTTAAAAGATAAAGATTGCTTTTGCTGTGAAGAAGGAATAGTTGTTTCGTGCATTTTTTAAAAAATTTGACGTGAAGTAAATAATAGCAATAAGTAGTTAGATCTGCTCAGTCTCTCCAATATACGAGAATGTAAACTTTTCTTAAAAAGTAAAAACCATTTTTACCTCGGCCAAATCAAGTCAGATTAGGTTGTATAAGATCTGTAGTCCCATGACTCCAGGTCCTTGGAAAGGGCCCTGATTTAGTCCATTGGAGTCACTTTTTCAGGCTTTCTTATGCATAGACACACATCTGGTGGGCAGAAACGCAGTCTGAATTTGGGAACAGTCATTTTGTAGTAAAGGCCACGTCCCACAGTTCCAACTGAGAGCCAAATCTTTCACGTGTTACTTTCTGCAAAGCTGTAAGGACAGCATGAAGTGAAGGATCTGCAGGGGGGCGTAGGGGGGAATTTTCTTGAATCAGCTTTTATGTCTCACTGTTTCCCCACTAACTTGAGAAACTTAGAAGGGCCGTGTTTAGTTTGTTTTTCAGCTCAGAAACACAAGAATTATACTATAGAGAAGTATAATAGGTGATATCAAGGAAATTAAGCACAGACTTTGAAGTCAGGCACCTTGGGTTTGAATATAATCTCAGCCACTAGTTAATTATGAGACTTTAGTCAAGTGACTTAAGCTCTCTGAGCTTTGGTTTCCTCCCCTGTAAAAGTACCACAAAAGTTAATGTAAAGATTAAATTGGCTAGAGCTAAGCACAAAGCATATAGTTAGTACTAAAAAAAAATAAGTACCTGTTACTATTCTTATGCTGTCTTCATAGTTGTGGAGATTTAATATTAATTGATATGCCATGCGCAGTGTTAGTTCCCTTATATATATTATCTGTAATTTGTATAACACAGCCAGAAATCATGATTAATAGGTGTCTCTCATCACATTGTGTTAAATGGATTGAGGAAGAAAGAGTCTAGAGACATGGAGAACCATCAAGAAGCTATCATGCTGGTTCAGATGGGGAGTTCTCGTTAAGGTGGTCATAGTGAGATGGAAAAAGAAAAACTGAGCATTTGGCATCTGAAGGATAAATGTTGTAACTGATCGGCTGTGATGTCCAGGAATAGCAAGGACTTACATAATAACCATTTTCATCTAATCCCTCTGACTAAAATCTACTCATGATAGAGCACTGGTTTGGCAGAATATTCTAATGAAGAGGTAAGGCGGTGAAAAGACATATCCAAAAATGACATGCTGGGCAGCGTTTGTCTCCTTTGTTCAGCACCAGCAGGTAGTTCCTGAGCATCTACTAGATTTCAGATACAATGCTAGGCATTTGGTGCTAGGAGTACGTAATAAAACTTCAACTCAAAGATACACAGAGAAGTGATATCCATGCTTCTCTGGACTTTTTGGTTGTAAATAACAAAAAAACCCATCTCAAACTGGCTTTCAAAAAGGGCATTTATTGGTGGAATAATTGAAGAGTCTAGGGTTTTAGAAACAGATGGATCTTGGTGCTCAAATGATGTATGAAGAATCTTGGGTTTTCCTATATTTTGCTCTGCCTTCTTCTGCATTGGTTCCATTCTCAGGAAAAAAAAAAAGTTCTTTTTTCATGGGAACAAGATGGCCAGCAGAAGCTCCAGGCTGTCATCCTTACCAGTTAAGCAATCTCAGTGGGAAAAAAAATGCTTCAACTTCTCACAACTTCTCAATAGTCCTAGCAGATATTGCTAATGAAGATATTAGCCCAATTTGGATCATATTTCCCTTCGAGAACTAATTTCTATGGCCTGGGTTTGGCCCTAATGAGCCTTATGGACTAGAATAAAGGAAAATGGCTCCCAAAGGGATGATTGAAGTGTTACTACCAGAATCAGGGCAGAATGAATTGAGTGATCAAAAATTACAGATGTCAACTCTACTATCTAATTGATTCAAGCAAGGACATCTTTTGTTGCAAATAACAGAATCCATTTCAAATTGGGTTAAACCAAATGGAATTTGTTATAAGAATCTCCTGGAATCCAAGAGAAGGGAGTGCAATGGGATCTCATATGGAACGGAAATGAGGCAATGAAAGTTAATTGGTATTACAGCTGGCCCCTGCTATCTCTCTGTCATTCTATCTTTGTAGCCATGCATTAGACTTTGTTTTTCTCTGCACATCTTCTGTATTTTGGATATGCCTCACTCTTCAGTCAAATATCTTTATTTCTCAAATCATATGACTGTCCCACAATTCTAGAGTTTATATCTCCTTGTGTTCAACCACTCAGAAGAGACCAAGATTATCTTCTCTCACTCTCAATTCAAAATTTATGAAATAGAACCTTATTAATCAAACTTGGATCTAGTGACCACTCTGGTCCAACCAATTGTAGCATATATTGGCTTAAACCCACCCCTGCCTAAGAGGGTAGTTGGAAAACAGAGGTTATCATGATGTGGATAAAATACCACAAGCAGTCCACTACAACAACCCCACTAACTTTACTGAAAGAAGATATTGTTCTTGCTCTAAAACCCATCTTCATCCTCTGAACCTCAGTAAATATGTAAAGGTAACTGATACCCACATGACAAAACAAAAAATGGTGAGTCAGAGCCTCCAATAATGAAATCCAGGATCAAAATCAACACTGCATGTTTGGTGCCCTGGTCAGATATGTCAGGAGACTAGATAACAAGGGAAAAACTCAAACAACTACTTACTTAACTACTTACTTACTTACTGGTTAGCTGTAAGTTGTAGAGAAAAAAATTGATCCTTTCTGAAGAATATTTATTCTCTTCTAAAATTTCCAAATATATTGTCAGAGGTTAATGAAGCAGATGAATGAAACAGAGTCACTCCTCTCAAAGATTCACAGATGAGTTAGGGAGCCAGACAAGTAAACCAATGAGTGAAAAATAACTACGATAAGTGCTAAAAGGGGCATGCTCAGAATGCTACCAAAGTTCCAAGGAGAAAATATCCTGCTTCAAGGAGCATATGAGTTTGCTGGAGTCGCCATAACAAAACACCAGACTGGGGGCTTAAACAATGGAAATTTGTTTTCTCACTGTTCTAGAGGCTGGAAATCAAAGATCAAGGTGTCAATAGGTTTGGTTTTTTCTGCAGGTTCTCTCCTTGGTTTGCCAATGGCCGTCTCTTGCTGTGCCTTTCCTCTGTGTGTGCACCCTTCTTGTGTCTCTCTGTGTGCCCAAATTTCCTCTTCTTATAAGGACACCAGTCATATTCGATTAAGGCCCACCCTAAAGACCCCATTTGACCTGGATTACTTTACTAAAGTCCCTGTCTCCAAATATAGTCACATTCTGAGGTACTGGGGGTTAGGGTTTCAACATATGAATTTGGGCGAGGGGGACACAGCTCAGTCCATTACAAAGAGAAGGAGACTTTCCAGAGGAGTGATGCCTGACCTAGTCTTAAAAGATAAGACAGGAGAGGGTGTAACCCTACAGGAACAGAGGCATAAAAGCAACAGCGAGCATGACTTATCTATGGAATTTTAGGTAGTTTGGTATGGCTGAAACTTAGGATACATATGAGAGGTTGGAAACTGGTAAAAGACAAAGTTGGAGAGGTAATTAGGGATTGAATTATAAACGTTTTGTATTGGGGTGAGATAAACTGTGGTTAAAAAACATGTAATAGCTCAAACACAACAAAAGTATATTTTTCCCTCAAACGACAGTCCAGGGTGGATGTTACAGATCCACTAGGAGCTCTCTTTCCCACGGTGACTCATGAACCGGAGTCCTTTCATCTTACGGCTCTCATCTGTGTGCTCAAGGCTGGGTTGCTCTGTCCAGCACTTTCTCTTTAAGGTCTGAACCAGCAAGTGGCACACTTCACTCTTGCTGTGGTGCCTTTGTTGAGAACTAATCCTATCACCTCTTCTGCTTTCTGGGTTATGGAGGTGATAATATCTTAAGGGGGTTGGCTGGATAAGTCCTTCATGGATAGGATTCTATTATGGAAAGCTTTTTGTACATAGGTGCTGTATCCCCCAGTCTTGTAAGTTATACTAAGGAATTTAGGTTTTTATACTGAGAAATAGAGCATGAATTTGGGGCTTGTTAAGCAGGAATAACATGATTAAATTTTAATTTTAAAATGTAATGCTGATAGCATCATAAAGAAAGGAATTGTGGGGTAATATTAGAAGAAAGGATATAATATTAAGGAGGCTGTTTTGGTAATTCTGGTAAGTAGTTCTGAATTAAGGCAGTGTTGGTAGGAGTGGAGAACATGGAAGAGATTCCAGTGATATTTCAGAAATAGACTCATCATAATCCCTGATTGATTTCTTGTGAGGAAAGAGGAAGGGGAAAATTCTAGGTATCTCATGATTTCTGGCTTGAGTGAATGGTGAGATCTCGGTAACATTAAATAAGTAGGAACAGGTTGGGAAGGGCTCAGTGTGAAACATATTGAGTTTAAGACTTCTGTGGGATATCCAAATGGCAGTATCCAGTGAGTTGTATATATCAATTAATTTTCAGGAGAGACTATGAGGCTTAAAAATCGATTTTATAGTTATTACAATAATGGTAAGAGGTTTTTGAAATCACGGTGGATGAAGTCGTCCATAGCAATCATAGATTTCTGTAATGACCTAAGAATGTTGATTTCCAATTTCTATTTTAATCCAAACGAAGAGTTATAAGTAAAAAGGAAGTGTTTAAATAATGTCAAATTATGAATACAGTGAGTTAGCTATTTCAGAAGTATTTAATGGCAAAAAGAAAACAAAAAATTCCTGCCAAATATCATAAATTCAAATATTATAAGAAGATAGTCATCATAAGACAGAAAATCGTTACAAGTAAGAAGGGTTTTCTGAACTTGACAAATCTTTATGCATGAGTATTGCCATTACTGTGTACAGTCAATGAAATACACATTTACTTAATAACCCTATGCTATTGCAGGTATCTATCAAGTATGTTGACAAAACAAGAGGTGGCCAATTTTATTCTTCTATTTGTCTTCCTGGCAAATAACCAGCTCCTTTCTGGAAACTCTGAGCCATTTATACTTATATTTTCATTAACTTTTTCATTTAAGGACAGGCCCAAGGTAATTATTACTAGATTAAAGATGATCATGTGACCATGGAGTTAGTTAGAAACGTAAATCAAAGATCCCAATGAAAGATCCTATTAGGTGACGGTTAAAAAATGCCAAATAAACAACTAAATAATATCCAGATGTCAGAAAGTGCTTGAAATTTCTGTATATGAGGCTACTAAATTCAAGAAATGAAAATTTCAAATGTTTTAAAATATGACACCATTATGGAGTACTTCTCCAAACACTGATATTTCTTTTCAGTTAGGACCATTGTGGAAAACTTTGTAAATCATCATCATAATTTTGGTAAGGGTCACTTGCTAATTTTATTTGAGTTAATTGTGCAGAAAACTCTTAGCGATTTGATTTTTGCTATGTCTAATCTGGTGTTAGGCTCACGTGTGATGTGTGGGCACTGAGTCTATTTGATGTGTTAGATTTACATCCTCTTCTGAGTTCTGATGTCTATTTTTATTTCCATATCCAAAGTGTTTTAAAGAAGTCTTTTGCTAAAATGCACTATGATCCTCCCCCCTTTTTTTAAAAAAAGAGAAGTATAAGTAGAATTTCAAAAAAATATTGGTAATCCAGATTTCAGAGTCTCCTAATTACAGAATTTGAGTTCGGTTCTAAATTGTCATCTTTCATTTCAAAGCTAAAGGCCGATACCTAGAATCAGAGTTAACGCTTACACAACTTGGTGGGAATGAAATTAGAGAACGAACTTCCTATTTCTTGGAATGATATAAAAGTGAAATATACTTAAAAGCAAAACTATCCAATTGCTTTAAATTACGAATAAATATAATAAACAATGACTATCTTTTATGTTTTTAAAGGTGCCCTTCACTTTCATGTTTTATATTCAGTTAACTGAAGAAAATAATAGAGAAGCATCATGGATTTCTTTAGTGGACATAGATAGTCACTAAGCTATCTAAAAAGGTTTCTTTGGGGGTGGTGACCAATTTCAAATTGGACTGAAGACACCTAAAAGGCAGTCTCAGGGACATTTACATTTGCAGGATCCTCTTTACCTAACTATTCCTTTTGATGCTCTGCAGAGATTTAACTGATTCCCTTTGCATAGCGTAGTATTTGTGGATTATATGGCTTAATTCACAGCCACATGCCCACGACTCCCAAGTCTCTCTCCTGTGCTGATCTCCCACCTGCATATGCAATGGCTGGCTGGATATCACATTCAACTTGACCCCTCTCATACTTGCTTCTCAAAGCCTGCTCCTTCTCCAAGGCTCCCACGCCCTGGCCACCAACCCCAGAATCAACCTGGATGATCTCCTGTCCCTCCTGTTGTTATAGTCCCATATATACCAATTCCGCCTCTTTAATGTACTCAAATCTGTCCATTTGTCTCTTTCCTCGTTGTAGCTAAAGTACTTCAAGTGCCTTTATCTTATGGCTTGCTCTACTGCCTTCTTCTTGCCCCAGCCGTGTTTTCTGCATGCTACCCTCAGCTTTCCCACCCAAATCTATTCACTGTGCAACCAAAATGGCCTCTCCTCCACATCAGTTATCCATACTGCAGCCAGAGAGGTATTTCTAAAATAAAAATATACCCTTGGCACTCTGTTGATTAGAAAAGTTTTAAGAGTTTCTCATTTCTCCCAAAATAAACTCCAAACTTATTAGCACAACATATATGGCCCTTTATGCCTCTGTCCTATTCTTTGCTTAGTTCCTTAATGTACCAAGCCTCTCTATAGCATCTTGGACTTTGTTGAGGGTTGTCCCACCTCAAACTCTAATTCACCCCTCTCCTCCACATTGCTTTATCTCACACTCTCTTTCAGGACTTAGTTTTGATTTTACTTCCCTGGTGAATCTTTTCCTGACCAACTCAAGCTGGATTTTTACATTCTTTCCGTGTATTCCCTCAGCACCCTATTCTTACCTCATCTCACTCATCACATCAAATTTCAATAACCGGTTTATTTATCTCGCCTTATTCTTACATTGCAAGCTCCTTGAAGTCCTTCCTTGAGGGCAGGGACTATTCTTTATTTACCCATGTATCCCTAGTGTCTAGCACAGGCCTGAAATAAAGTAGGCACTCAGTTAATATTGGTTGATTGAAGGAATGGATACCAATTAGATTGTCCTTACACAGAGGTGACAGATGTTTAAATTTGATCATTGCCCACCAACATCATCTTATCTCAGAAAGGATTCCTTTTCAGTTTGTATCCTAAAATTTTGCTATTATAGAAGCTTCATTTTGGTAAACATAAATAAATAGATTAACAAACAGACAAACAAGTAGATAAATATATACACTTCTGGTAGGAGGTGAGGAAGCACACACATACTTCTGGAAGAAGATGAGAAAACTGGTTTAATTTTTTAAACCATTTATTTAAAATTGATATGAAGGAATAAACATCTGGCTTTCTTAAAAACCCAGTTTCTTCCAATCCCTTCCAATCCCACTTCCTTCCAATCCAAGTTACCACCTCTAAATGAATTAGGAATAAATGGACTTTAAATAGAGCTCAGAGATATTAAATTAGACTTCAGTGAAGGGAGACATAAGCCTCAAAGTATTTGTTTTTTATTGCTGTGTAACAAGTTACCATAAATTTACAAACTTCAAGCAACACCTATTTGGCAACTCACATTTCTGTATGTTGGGAGTTCAGGACGATGTGGCTGAGTTCTTTGCTCAGGGTCTCACAAGGCTGAAGTCAAAATATCAGTTGACTGCATTCTCGTCTGGAGGTCAAGGTCCTTTCCCAAACTTGTTTCTGTTATTGCCAGAACTCAGTTCCTCGTGATTAGAATACTGAACTTCTTAATCTCAAATTCGCGTGCCTGATGCGCAGTAAGCCAAATACTGAGACATCAGTGTTTGGCAACGGAGAAAGGTTTTATTCGAATTGACCAAAATGAGAAGGTGGAGAGCATGAGTTCGCTCAAATCTGCCTTAACAAGAGCAGAAAACAGGCATTTTTATAGAGCTGGGGGGATTGCAGGGGGAGATTCAGAGAAACAAAAGGATCCCTCCCTGCAAGCCCCCGGGCGATCTGACATCTGGGCGTCAACAGCAGCTGGGGGTGACCATCTGGTGATTGCAACCTCCCCAAAGGCATTCTTTTTCTTCTGCAAAACAAGCTCACAAATCCCTTAAGACTCCTGAGTCACCCCTCAAGATAAACAAAACAGCAAATTGACAAGATTCATTTATGTCTGTGCTGAGAACAAAGTCAAAAGGCAATCGTGTTCTTATTGACTGACTGCAGTAACCCTCAGGTACCTGGCCTCAATTATAGGACTGAGGTCCTGTTTCTTTGCTGGCTTTCAGCTGGGGCCTCCCTCAGCTCCTTAAGGCCCCCGGAATTCCTTCTCAAATGACTCCCTTCATCTTCAAACCTGCTGCAGCACATTGAATCCTTCTCACACTTCAAATCTCTCTGACTTCTGCCACCAGTTATAGAAAGTTCTCTGTTTGTAAGGGCTAATGTTATTAGATGTGGCCCACCTGGATTACCTCCCCATCTTATGATCAACTGTGCCATGTAGCAACATAATCATGGATCTCATCATATTCACAGGGGATTTGGGCAGGACATCTTTGAAGGGGGAGAATTTTAGAAATTCTGCCTACCACATTCCATATCTTAGAGTAGGTGGCCTAGTGATGATTTATGTGAAATAAACTTAACAGGCATGTGAAAAAGCATAGAGATTGCAAATTCTTGGCCACCCACCTTTGGGCAAAGACATGGTGGTCTTCTGTTGGGTTGAGAATATAAGTCATTTTTCTTATTTTTCATAGCAGAATGCCAACTCCCAAATGACTGAATCTATGTGTTTTGATAAATTTCTTAATCAACATCTTTGAAAGTATACATTTCAGGAAGTCTCCAGAAAGCTCAATGTTGGTCTGACTGTTACTTCCTAGTTGCAGAAAAGAATCTTATCACGACTAATAATCCAAAGAGACAGGCGAAATGTTATGTTAACACTAACAACATTTCCAAAACTCATCTTTCCTAGGCCGCAGTCCCATTATAAGCATCTCTTCATCTATCAAAGAAGGGTGGCCAAGAAGCCTTGATCAGGAATTTGAGTTGAATAATGGAAGATCTCAGTGGTGTCCATGAACCTATGGGAGGGAAATACTCTTCTGAAAATTGTTGATGTAACTTTCAACCCAATAGAGTGTTTACTAGTGTGGAAGAGGGGGAAAGGGTAGAAGAGAAGAGGCTGATGAATCCTCGTTGAGAGGGGTGTCCACAATATGCAGCAGGCCTGGGAAACCTTCTTGATGGAAGTTAGTGCCAGGGAAGTTTCGTCTTCTGAAAAATAGCTTTGCTTTTTATTATCAAATACGGGAGCTATGTAATCATTCATGTTTCTGTTTTGCCTTCATTGCCAAAATCTCAGAACGAATAGGTGCGCATCTCATCTCCTCCCTGGTTCCTGGGAGATTTTCCTCCTCTTTTCTATACCTGGTTGTTAATATCTTGTATTCTTTATTTTAGCTATCTGTATACACGGCATATATGTTTTCATATAAACTATTTAAAAGTCTTTGTGGAAGTAGGTGAGTATGGTTTGCAAATATATAGAATGTGGCATGTTAGAATATGCAGCAGGAATGTGCAAAATGGGGAATTTGATATCTTAGGTGAAACCAATAGACAGATATACACAAAAATAGGGGGGAGCCAGGAGGACGAAAGCGGTAATAGGGCACAGGTGTACAGTGATGGATGGCAATTAGACTGGGCGGTAAACACGGTGTAGTCGTCACGGAAGTCAACATATAATGATGTATGCCTGAAATTTATATAATGTTGTAAACCAATGTTCCTTCAATAAAAAAAAATAAAGAGAGCCAGAAAAAGATAATGGAAACACCTAGGAAAACCCACTAGTGGGATAGGGTTAGGAGAAAAGAAATCTATTTTTAGAGAAGATGGAAATACTGCTTAATTTAGTAACCCAAATAAGCATTTAAACTTAAGAGACTATGTTCACCTTAACACTACCCTAGGCTCACAGCTCCTCACTGTTTTTGGTGGGTGGCACACGTATTCACAGACATCTTTGAGAATATTGATGAAATTTATGACTTCTCTTCTTACAAAAATTCAAACACAAACATGCACACCAAATAACTTCAAAGGGTCTCAAATCTCCTAATGTTCATACCTGGATCCTCTCTAAGGAACTCTAATATATTAAAGAACCTTCTCTATAGAAATATATTCTGATTTATAAAAATAAAGTTTAACAATTTGTAATATAAAAAAATACATGTTTACTTTACAATATAGTATTCAGAAGGGAATATTCTTTGAAAATTTCATTGCTATGCCTTCTCTATCTAAGTTGAGTGGTCCACTAACTCATGTTAGCAGGAACCATGAGTACAGATGCAAAGATTTGGAGGAATTACTAAGTTTTCCCTTGAATTAGCTTTTTTACACTACTATATTAGGTTGCATGGCTATTAGCAAGTTAACAGCTGTCTTAGTATTTTCTAGTTGAGACAAACTCCACACAGGTTAAGATACCACAGGCACGCTTTGCTAGTAAGGAGAATGGGTACAGGTTAAAGTTCGGTCAGGGCAATAGACGAGGAAGGTGGGCTGCAATACGAAACCAAAGAGAGGGAGGAACATGAGAGATGAAAAGAAAGGATAAGGGAACCAAGGGCTTAGAGTAAGACTTTCTGAACAAAACGGCGGTGGACACCAAAGGCAGCCTGCCTTCAGATCTGGGATCCAGGCTGGCTCTTGATCCTAGTATGCAACCCTGACTTGTTAATGCGAATGGGAAAGGCTTTGAAGATGAGAGAAAGAGAGATGGTTAGTGAAATCTCAGGGTCAATGGCCAACTTACTGCAGCTTTGTTTCTCCCTGGTTCTAAATCAGCTCCTAGGAAATACCCCTCCTCCACAGATTTTCCCCAAATCTCACTTCTGCTGAGTAGCAAGTGACTCTGGGCTGGTTGCTAAATCTCATTTTTTTCATATGGAAAAATCATTGCCAGGAATGAAACATGTAACATAAGGAAATTGCCTGAAACAGTAAGTAGAATATACTAGGTTAGTGATCAATTAATTTAGTTTTTTACCTTGTATCAAATAATGCGACCCTAGAAAATGGCTGAAAGGAGTAAGCAAGTGGAGAATCCAAGTTAGGAAGTTTGAGAAAATGGAAGCGGAAAAGAAAAAGGAAAGGCTTCCTCTGGTTCTTTTCTGTGCCAGCATCTGGGAAACCAACAGCAGTGTCTCCCTAAGAACCAAGAACAGAAAAATGTGCAAGGATGTGTAGAAGGTAACTCTCACAAAAGAAGGAGTTGTTGTTTGTTTTATCTTCAGGCTTTTGATGTGCATTTGAAAGTGTCTGGAAGTAAAGCAGGGCCTGTGCTTTCTATTCTCTGATGACCTAGTCTGAGATTATCTGCGATATAATGGCACAAATAGCACTAAACCTATGAGCAATAAATGACTTAGGGTATGGACCTTACACACAGCACCTTTATTAGTTGTGCTCTGTGGTTTAAGAAATCTACTGTGGGCCTGACCCCGGGGCCGAGCGGTTGAGTTCTCACACTCCGCTTCGGCAGCCCAGGGTTTCCCTGGTTTGGATCCTGGGCGCGGATGTGGCACCACTCGTCGGGCCATGCTGAGGCGGTATCCCAAATGCCACAACTAGAAGGACCCACAACTAAAAAATATACAACTATGTACTGGGGGGTTTTGGGGAGAAAAAGGAAAAAAAAAAATCTAAAGAAAAAAAGAAATCTACTCTGCTGAGAGAAGATACATGTTACATTATAAGTGCTAACTTAAGTTGTTAGATTAGGAACATTAAAATATATTTCACCCAAATAAGTGATGTTCATTAAATAATTTATTAAGAACCGTTACATGATCTATCGGAAACACTGAGTTATAGGCATCCTTGGTGACAGTAAATGAAAACTGCATCAGCTTGTACCAAGTCCAGCCCTGAAATTTCAACTGCCGCAAGTGATTTTCACCCCACTGTCCCTCCTGGCCCTAACTGCCCGCGTTCATAATCATAACATTCCTCGATCTTCCCCTGGGATAGAGTGCAGTCTCCCATCTTAATTTTCTTATGTTTCTAAATGACACCCTCTTCGTTTTGGGCCAAAGGAGCCCTATTAAATGTGCAAAATGGGAAAAATATATCTTGGGCAGGTGCTTTTTTTTCTATTTCCCTTCCCCTCCTACTGAAACATTGCTTCCAGACAGCTGTCAATTTCCTCCTTTCCTAAATTTTAACGGATATAGTAATTATTCTCCCAGAGGACTAATGAGAGAAAAACCAAAAGAATGACCCTGTAGTGGCGTAATTTTAAGGACTATGCTAAGCATAAAGTATGGATATTTGAACAGTGGGGTCTTTCCTGACACTTTTCAAATAATTCCGTTCTCGCTACAAGCCAACAAGTCTTTACAGTGAAGAACACCCAAAAGCAGTCTAAACAACCTCTGTTTTCTTTCATTACATTGTTCTCAGCTCCAATTTCCCCAAATCCTGTTTTATGTCTGTTGCTATGCAATTGAAGAACCTACAAAGGCTCTTTCATTTTGCAGTCGTTGCAATTTAAACTTTCTGTCAGATCCTCAATCGGGTCTTACATTCACAGTCAATTTTTCCTCCACTATATGCATTATCCAGACTCTAGAGGTTTTGAATTCTGGAATTATGCTACAGAATAAAATTTCTCGTGTAGCAATACCATCTTGGGTTGGTATTCTATATTTATTAAAGTTTTTGATTAAGTAATGAATTAATACATGAAAAGGTTAATGAATGAAATATTGCTGGCCTGTTCTCTAGACTCCATTACTTGAACTCCAACATCTACCCCTTGCCTATGCTGTTCCTTGCACCTGAAATGCCTACTTCCTTCTATATCAGGGGTTATAGTCTGTACTAGAATCACCTGGAGCACTTGTCAAAACCTAGATTGCTTGGTTTCACCCCAGAGTTCCAGGGTGGGGCCCAAGAATTTGTACTTCTAAACAAATTCCCAAGAGATGTGAATGACGCTGGCCTGGGGACCACATTTTGAGAACACATCTAGAGCTCAGGTACCTTCTGAGACATACTTTGTCTCTGTTTTGTTTTATTTTTGGTGACGTCCCCTCATGTGATTTAAGTCCATCTACTATTTATGTCTTTTTGTTCAGTTTTCTGTACTCCTAGAAACTCATTACACATTGGGCTGTTTTCCAAAAACTAGATGCTTTCACATCCTAACCCCAACCATGCTGAACTCCTCACTTCTTGAAAAGACCGTGTGTCTTTATGACTTCTCATAATTCCCTTTTCGTAGCTCACCTTCCATGCCTTTCAACCAGGTAAACTCTAAGACTTAGTTCTACTGCTCCCTCTTCTGTAGAGTCTTCTGTGAATTTCTTGGTGGTTCCCACCCTCTGCCCCATCTCTTTGCTCCCACACATCACTGAACTTACCAATACCATTGAAAGTATCTGAGATGTATATTCTGAACTCTAACAGGCTGGAAGCAGGTCATATTTATATTGGTAACCCTAAGACAAGCACAATACCTCACTAAAAGTATTTTTGAAAGAGTCCCAATTCTTTGTAAAAGAATGTATTATGTAAAAGCAAACACAAACAATAAAACCAAAACAGAACAACGAACCTGCTGTAGACAGAACTTCCATACTGACTTGTCATGTAAAATCAATTCGACCAAAATGCCCTCCTATTAAGGCTAAATTCCACATTCTGTTAATAATTTAGGCTAAAAGCATGTCAAATAACAGAATGATATATTTATTGTTGTTTCTGTTTAAAATAAGAGCTGAGCAGAAAGAGTAGGGAAAAAGAAACGAGAAATATCTCCTCTTAGTCTCAATTTGACTACCTAGATGAAAACTAGAGAAAGAAATGAAGGAATATCTAGATTTGCTTTCCATTATAAATTCAAGAAAAAAATAACTCTAACATCATCCACAGTGATAAATTTCTGAAATTAGCCCCCATGACCTCTTCTTAGCTATTTCTGCCTTTAATGTGCTTCCCCCAAAGATTTGATTCTTTTCCTCAAATCCCCTAGATGCTTTCTTACATCTGACTTTAGGATCAAGCCATCTTGGTACAGACATAGTCTCACCCTTTATCTTTGGTTTAAAATATAAACCACCTGTAACCTCAATGATACTTTGTACAAAACGGTTATGTTTAGATTTGGTGATCAAAACGTATCTTAAGAGACAAGAAGAGAAAGTTCAGAGCAGCTAGGTCAGAGGTCAATTAGAGGAAGTAATCATTCTGACAGTTGACATTATGACTTGTAATAGGTTTGACCAACTGTTTCTTGTGGAAGTTTTATTGTTTCTGTTGTTATGGCTGCTTCTGTCAGCAAAGGAGATCTGGAGAGTGTTTTAGCAAGCACACTTTTCATAATTCAAATGATAAATTATCTTATATAACTATCACACCTATTTATATCTTCACATTGATCTAGGCAAATCTTCTGGAAAGTAATATTGCATGTACTTCCTGTATTCACGTATCTATGGAGACATCTAACTTTCTTAGAGTTGATCGATGAGCATTTTTCACAGTTCAATAGTTTTAAAGCCATGCTGGTGATGGACACACCACTTTTGCTAATATGGAAACCAGCTGGGAGAGACTGAGTGTCCTGAGTGCAGAGAGAGTTAACGTGAAGCTACAGAGTCAAAGGATGTAGAAGATTTCACGAAGTTCAGCTTTGCAAACAAGTTTCCTCAGAAGGAGTTGCATTCCTGAAGTGGAGCCAGTCACTTTGAGATATGTGTTTTATTTATGGTGCAACATCTTCACAGTGATGTGTATTACTCACTGTATGCTCAGAGACACATGACTCTAAAAGAAGAAAAGGAACACAATTCCAAAGGTCAATTTTGTTGGTTAAGTTTGGCAAAAGTCTTGGCTGAAGTTGTTGGTTGAGACCACTTTGCCTTGTGGATAGGTCAGTGTGTGGTCTAATGTGTCCCCCCTTCCAGATAATTAAGAATGAACTTTTCTAATTTTTATCTGTTCTTCTGATGAATTAGGGTAATAAAATTCTTTTCTTAAGTCACAGAGAAATGTGTGGGTCCTGAAAGAAAGTCAATAAAGACTTTTTTCCCTGACACAATAAGGCCCTGAAAGAAAGTTAATAAAGATTTCTTTCCACCTGACTTTCAATCAGAATTGAATTACATCCTGTGAGAAGGCAGTAGACCTGTATAATGATGGGTAAATTGATGAACATTTCTGAGCCTCAGTTTTCTCCTCTGTAACAAGGGGATAATGATCCTTGGTATACAGGGTTGTCAAGAGAATTACATGAGAATATATATGAAGAGATTAGCGCAAGGCTGGCATGTCAACATTTTCAATAAATCGAGCTATTAGTATCATTGTGAGAACAGTGAGATCTTTGAAGATTTTGTTCTCAATAACTAGAGCCATCCTGTTCTTCCATGTGGCTGTTGATTTCAGCGCTTAGAGCATACTTTAACTTCTCAGTCAACTACCATGAAAAAGACTGCCTCACCTATTTCCAACTGTTTGCAGTGTTGTCACCATTTTGGGGGATATGGCAGTGAATCAAAAAGCTAATGCTTCTCTAACTTTTGAGCTAAAAAACTGCCATTATCCCTTCTGAAGTCATTATTTCCTAGGATACCTAAGCACTAGAAGGAAAAGTACATAGTGAGTCTAGCTATTAAAACCGAGTGATGGGGGGCTGGCCCGGTGGTGCAGCAGTTAAGTTCACACGTTCCGCTTTGGCAGCCTGGGGTTTGCTGGTTTGCATCCTGGGTGCAGACATGGCACCACTTGGCAAGCCATGCTGTGGCAAGCGTTCCACATACAAAATAGAGGAAGATGGGCACGGATGTTAGCTCAGGGCCAGTCTTCCTCAGCAAAAAGAGGAGGATTGGCAGCAGTTAGCTCAGGGCTACTCTTCCTCAAAAAATAAATAAATAAATAAATAAAACTGGGTGGTTGTAGCTGTCCTCTCTCCCAACACTTGCTCAAGGGCCAGATTGTTGCCAGCACATGAAAAGGGTCTTTACTCCTCAAGTTGTCATTCTCTCCTTTCATGTTCCCAGCGCCTGTTCATTTGGCATCTGCTATGTGCTGGGCCCAGGCAAATAAAAATGAATCTGAGATCTTCTCTGCCCTGCGAATAACATTTCATTGTTTAATGATGTGTATTTGGGGGCAATACTGCAAACATAAATTTATTGTATCAAACATCGAGGACAGCCTTTTTTCAAAGCACAGTACTACGTGGGGAAAAGATAATAGGAGAAGGCATGATCCTCTTCTTCCAGGCTAGATGCAATCAAAATTCAGGAAAGTTAGTGGTAGCAGCCACAAGCAAGAAATAAAGTGTTATGAGAATTCAGAATTTATTCCTAATCTTAGATGAATCTGCAAGACTTCACCGAGGCAAAGGAAACCGATACAGGTCTTGAAGGATGAGAATAAGTTCACTCACTCATCCAGCCAGCATTTATCAAACCATTTCTAAGTACCCGGCACTATGGCAAGTATCTGAGATAAAAGAGGATATAGCTCTGCCCTTCAGGAGCTCATGGTCTAGTCCTGGAAAGACAGACGTGTAAGCAAATAATTATAATATAATAGATTTATAATATTAAAATATAATTAATATATTTGTTATACTGACATGATATGATGCTGACATGGTCTGATCTGATATATGATATAGTATATTATAACATAACATAATATAGTATAATATAGTTATTGAGGGTGGCCCTGATTCTACCTTAGCCTACAATCATGTGTATGTATGTGTGTGTGTGTGTGTGTGTGTGTGTATAGAAGGGGAACTTGGAAAGTCTTCCCAGAGAAGATATTAGAGCTAAGTCTTGAAGAAGAGTAGGACTTCAGCAAGTTGCCCTGGGATTGGGGCCACAGGAGCATTCTAGGTGAAGGAGGAAGGAAACCAACTTTCCTTAGGGAACTGCAAAGAAAGTGATTGTCTGGAGAATAACGTAAGGAGATGGGGAGTGAGATCTGGGAATGGGCACGAGAGTATGAATCACAATTTAGATGTGAAGGAGAAGAAGCTAAAATTCAGATGAAGGCCAGATCATGAAAGGCTGTGTACGAAGCCGCAGGGAGGCACTGAGGCGGCTGCAGTGAACTCAGTGGCTGAGCCTGCCATGGGTGAGCACGGGTCAACGTGCTGTAGTCTGGTCCATCTATGCCCCAACCTCAGCCATGCCTCATTCCCACTTCCAGCCAGCTATGCTGCAAATAGATGCCCTCAATTTCAGGAGCCGTGAAGCCAAAATCTATTGGTATTGTTTGAAATACTTTGGGAACATAACACTTCACCTCGTTCAGAAATGTTAGCTTCATCTTGAATATAAATGTTGTAATTTAGGTATGAAAATCAAGAGACATACAACAGGGCTGTATAGGTGGAAGCATTTTTTAAACTGATAAGAGATTTTTAAATTTTTGAGTAATATTCAGGAATAGTTTTCTCGACCTTGAGTTGCTTAGAATGTTAACTTCACCCATTCTTGGAACATTGGCATATTCGCCTCTATTTCATTTACTTGTTTAATTTACTAATGTCCTCTACTGGCAGAAGTATTATTGCAAATACTTTTGATTTTTCCCTTTCTACTGGAGTTTTTGAAAACCAAATAAAGAATTGGAGATAAAACTGAAAGTTGAAAGTTTTGTTTATTTCTCCACCGAGTTACCGGTAACCTAGGGAGCAGAGCGATGACAGCCCTTCCTGGTGAACTTCTGCGAGTTTGGTAAAGGATTATCTTTCCGCCTGCTTTCCAGGTCACCACTCTGACAGAAACACTGCTCAGGGAAACCAGTGTACGGTGAGAGCAATGTCATTTCGTCCAGAGTGATGAGTGTCACAAAGTATTTGATTAACTGGGAGGCCAAAGACAATTTAATTATTTGGTCAATATTGTACTAGGTTTTTCAGTCATTGCCCATTTTATTTTTAATTACTTTATTTTCCTATTCTCCCTGTCTACTCATCCAATGTCTTACGTACTTAAACTGTACATACTTAATGTACTTAAACTGTAAGATCAACTGTGAAGCTAGCCCAAAGATTAAATAATAGTTTATCAGAAACTTGTACTTAGCCTCATTCTGAGACATGTTGTTTGCAGTAAAAAAACGTCTTCAGAAAAAGAATCACTAATTAGACTTTTTTTAATCTCGCCAAATTTCTTTCAAATTGCTTCTTTTTTTTTTAGGGGAGGAAGATTGGCTCTGAGCTAACAACTGTTAACCTGTTGTCAATCTTCCTTTTTTTTTCTCCCCAAAGCCCCAGTACATAGTTGTAAGTCCTTCTAGTTCTTCTATGTGGGATGCCACCTCAGCATGCTTTGATGAGTGGTGTGTAGGTCTGAGCCCAGGATCTGAACTGGTGAACCCTGGGCCACTGAAGCAGAGCACACGAACTTAACCACTGTGCCACCGGCCTCCTCGAATTACTTTTTTATAAACCCACATCGAGACATGACAGCAGGATGGTGGACAAGAACTTCACAGGTTTTACAGTTTGAAGGAAAATGGGGGAAATGCCTCTGAGAGTGGATTTCATGAAAAGGACAGAATCGAAGCACAGATGTGTCTATTAGTCTTTATTGTTACTTTATTTCGTAATTTTGGATTAGTCATTAAAAATGCCAAAGGGGTCACATATTTTCTACAACAGAACAGAGTATTGTGTACAAGGTCCTGGTTTGCAGCTTTCCTGAGGAATGGAGCTCTGCAAACCTGTGGTCTGGGGACTTTCTCAGCTCAAGGCAACTAGCAGGAATTTTGCTTAAATCAGATCTTAGAATTGAACTCCCTAGTTCTTAGGTTGTCAATGTGTGTTAAAAAAAATACAGTATCTGTAAATTCCTAGGATGAAATAACAGGCCAATGAAGCAACATAAATTTCTGAATTTTCTACTGAGTAGCTGTTTTTTAATTATAATTAATATTAGTGCATTCTAGTGGTAGCAAGCCAAACAATACAGAAGCATAAGAAGAAAATGTTATAGTTTCTCCTGCTTCCAATCCCTTCCTTCCTTAGAACAACAGGTATCTTGTATAGATCCCTCTGTATCTTTTAAAACATGTCCTAGTACATTAGTCATCAGAGTTAGATATTCTTAACATGGCCATCATGATCCATAATGTAAAATTTCTATATAGTGCAGGGGTTTTCAATCACTTTTACAGCAGAACATTTTCTTTTCCCAAATTAAATCTTTCATGAAAATTATGGTACTTTCATGCTTAAAGGCTAGTCTCAGCTTAAATGTCACTTTCCCTGGGAAGTCATTTTTATTATGTGAACTGGATTTATAATTAATTCCTGAGGGATTGTTTTGGCTTTAATGCTGTAAGTTCCTAGAGGTGCAGAGAGTTACTATAATTCTATTTCAACAGTATTTAGCCCAAAGCCTGTGACATAATAAGGACTATCTGTGGTTTCTATTATGTAAAGATGGATAGATAGATAGATAGAGATAGACAGATCATGATGAATGAGTTCCTTCATTATTAACAGAAAACATTCTTAAGCACTATAAGAGCAGAGCCTTTACACAGTGCCTAGTAGATAAAAGTTGCCCAGAATTTGTGGAATGAAGAATAATGTCCCTCTAAACACTCCAAGTAGCTGTAGCGTTGTCTGGGGCACAATTTGAAAATCACTAGGTTAGCGGATAGGGCACCCACAAAGGAGGTAGGATATCTGCATTACAGGTTTGAGGTTTGTATAGCCTCTGCGCTTCGGTTATGATTTCCATTTCACTTGACTTACCTGGGGGCACTGACATCATTGGCCACGTGGCTTTCCCATTCTCTCCTGGTTCTCTGCTACAGCCCTGAGAGTCTCTCCTCACTCTCCTTCATGGAGGATGACCTCGAGGAATCCAGTATAGCTCTCTTCACCTTTCCATTGGACGTGCTCTTTTTTGAACAACCTTATCTACTTTGTGGTTTTAGTTAGTGGTGTGTTAGTGACATGTGGGTCCTTATTTCCAGAGCCCGTTATTCTCCTGAGCTCCAGAAGGTATTTCTAACTGCTGCCGGACAACCTCACTTTTATGTTTTCCAGATGCTTTATACTCTCAGATATATAACACTATCCTATCGTCTTCCATAATTGTGCTTCTTTTACTGTATTCTCTATCTTGGTTAATGGCATTGGTTGCTCAATCTAGGAAACTTAATCTTAAATGATTGTCATCTCCTTTACGTATCGGCAATTCCTGTTACTTTTACCTCTTAAATAGATCTCAAGCCCACTCCATATAATTTGTTCCCAAAGCCTCTGTGTTGGGTCAGAACCTCAAGGTCTCTCCCACATGGATTGTCTATCCTCTACAATGTTGATAAAATATTATCTTCTTAAAGCAGGAATATGAGCATTTCATTCCTCTACTTGAAAATATCAGTGACTCCCATTGCCTGATTCCTTGTAGCCCCAGCGAGACGTTTAGGTTCAGGAAGGAAATATTTGGGCATCTTTTCTGTTCATTTTTTTTTTCTTACGCAACATTTGATATTTACTAAAGAATGTGACATATATATAAGTTATAGAATATATTAATAAAAAGAATGCCTGGAACTCACTACGGACTTGGCCCAGAACATCGCCAGAGCTGTCTCACCTACCTTCGTTTTCACCTCTCCCCTCCCCCTGCTTCCACTGACCCATCCCCACCCAAGCTGAATTTTATTTTTTATAATTTCCTTAATTTTTCATAGGTTTGTGACATACGCATTTATTTAGAAATGGGATATTTAGTTTGTTCTTAAACTTTTGAAAAGTGGTACAAACTGTATTTGGTCTCTGTAACTTGCTTTTTAACTCAGTATTATGTTCTAAAGATGTAATCATAGTCTTGCACAAGGGCTGTACTTCCTTAATTTTTACTGAGAGAGAGTGTTTCATTGCGCAAATATACCCAAAATTTATTTATCCACTCTCTTGCTGGTGGATATTTGGATTCTCTCCAAGTTTAGCTGGTGTGGACAATCCTGCTATGGATAGTATTGTATACTTTCTTGGTGCACATGGACAACTTCCAGGGATAAACCCGGCAGTGGAACTATTGTATCATACAACAGGCAAATGCTCAGAACATAATATGTTAGCAGTTACATAGGCACACACTTTATTTTAAGATATATTAAAGATATTTTAAGGGTGAGTGCTCGAAACAATTTTTTTGGATAGGAGTGTGTGAGCAAAAATGTTTGGAGACCACTAGTTTATAGAATAAAATATCACTCCCGGACCTAGCTCCAAGTTCCATCTTTCACTTCCACTTTCCCTAAACAAGCCCCTTATGCTCCTGCTGCTGCAAGCTTCCACTGCGTGGATCACCAGGATAGTATTCATCAGGGTCATTAGTTGTTTATTTCAAATCAGTCTCCTCACTAGGACTTGGTGGTCAAGAGCAGAGTTGCAATCTCATTCATTTTTGTATCTCTAGGACCCAGCCCAGTGGTAGTACGTTGTAAGCAAAAAGTTAAATATTTATTGAATGAATGAAATGTAAAATGGTAGGAATACCATTTTAGATAGCTGCGAAGATAAAAGAAGTATCACAAGAAAATCCTGCCTACTCTGGGGGGAAATCATTATATAAACTCAAGGTATTAGTGTTTTATGATAGGATTTAATCAACAGTGTTCCACAGCCTGAATATCAAAATACATGTCTTAGTTTAGAATTAATCAAGAAAGCCAACATTCTATTTGCTCCTTATCTTCAGCTTAGATGCACTGGCACCACAGCAAAGCAATGAAAAATTCTCTTAGTCTCTAACCTACGTTCTCTTTTGTAATATTTGCAGCAGTAAGAGGTTATGTTAGAACAGAAGTGTAACTGGACTAGCAAGCAGACAGACCAAGATTTGTCTCAGTTCATTTGGCTAGGAGGTGACTTTGTACAAATCACTCAATTTCTTTGGTAATCTGTACGATAATTTAAAAGAACTATTGCTTATTAGCATATGTCAGGCACAGTGATATGCACTTTATAGGAATCATCTCATTTAATAACAGGTATAAATGCTATCCCTGTTTTACAGAAGTAGAAAATGAGGATCAGAAAGATTATACCACTTGCTCGAGGTCCTACAGACACAAGTCGCAAGTCATTATCAACCTTTTCTAGACCCTTCTTTTTCATCATTATGCTGTTCTACCTCGCCCTTGCTTCCTCCCAGGAGTTTTGAAAGGATCAAATGAGATAATCTATGTGAGAACATTCTATACTTTTTAATGCTTTACCCATTCAACAAATATTTATTTAGCACTTAGCAAATACCCTGTTCTGTAGTAGCCAGGAAAAAAAAATGATGATGAATTATATAGTCAGCAGCTGGAAGGTCTTGAAGTCTTGTAAAGGAGACACAAATACCCATAAATTACAGGAGCATGGTAGTAGCTACTTTTTCCACAGGGTGGAGGTCAGGGAAAACCTTACAGAGGAGATGCCATTGAACTCTAATATATTAAAAGATGACTGCGAGTTTTCTAGGCAGAGACTGTGTTAAAGGACATACAAGACGTGGGAACAGCAAGAGCAGAGACAGAGGAGGTGAAACGATATCTGGGAAACTGTAAGTCAGCCATGATGGCAGAAGTACAGGATGTGTAGCGGGAGGTAGAGTCAGAAAGAAGGATAAGTTGGAGCCAGATTATGAAAGACTTCAGAGTTTGGATTATTGTATTGGGCTAATGGGTATCAGAGAAACGTTTTAACTAGGCAAGTACTATGATGTTGACAATAAGAATGGTAATAATTGTAACTGATTTTTATAACAATAATGGATAATATTTACTGAACGCTTAATATGTGTCAGTAAGTACATTAATGCATGACTGATTTACTTGATCTTCACAGTTACCTATGGAGTAGGCTCTGTTTTTACTCTGTACACTCTGCTCTTAGCCACATTCCCACACTGTCACTACAGTGAGGGCTCTAGAATGTCAACACAGCAAGTTAAGTGAGGCCAATCCTATTGGTAGGGGAGAGGGGCCAGGAGACCAGCTGTTTTGGGGGGGGGGCGTTGTTTTGTTTTCTGAATTTGCATTTACATAGCAAACACATTATTTCTTCTTAATTTCTTTGGGATGGCTCGAGAGGACTCTGGTAGAGATAGGGAGGTTAAAGCCTCCCCCTCTAAAGCCCTCTTGGGGTGCCATCACTGCAAAGTGCTATGGAAGAAGAGGGTAGATTTCAGGGCATCGTTAGCGATTGTTAGGGCCAGCAGTACGTCAGCAAAGCTAATGGAGGACACCAAAGGTGTTGAGGTGGCAGCATAACATGGTTGGCCCAGAGACACAGCAGGCTTGCCAGCATGGACAAGCTCATTTATACTTGTGCCCTCGTGTCTTGAAATCACTGCTGACTACAGCTTTGCTTGAGAACAGATGCAGGATGCAATTGGTCACGCATTTCTCATGTCCACGAGAAGTCAGTGGGTAGTTTTAACTGCAGACATTTTACTGCTATTCCAAAGCAAACTACACCTTATGGGCAAAAGCAGCCTTGTTCCAGGTAGAAAAATATCCTGCCAGTGAGAAGCCATCCATTACATGTGCATGGCAGGGACACTGGGTGTGAGTTTGTCCTGCTGGGATTTCTAGCCTTACAGCTCCCCTTCTCTCTCCACACGTGGAACAAAGTGGACTAGATCCTATATTTAATAAATATCCTTTTTGACAGGCACAGGGGTATTCTCAGAGACCCAGAAACTCCCTCCAGGGAGATCTTCCGTCCAAATATTTACTTGGCTGGGGAAGAATCCAGAAATTTGGACAATGACTTGAACTTAAAGACTGGGCAGGGCCTGCCTGGTGGCGCAGCGGTTAAGTTTGCCTGTTCTACTTCGGCAGCCTGGGGTTCGCCAGTTCGGACCCCAGATGCAGACAGGGCACCTCTTGGCAAGCCACACTGTGGTAGGCATCCCACATATAAAGTGGAGGTAGATGGGCATGGATGTTAGCTCAGGGCCAGTCTTCCTCAGCAAAAAAAAAAAAAAAAAAAAAGAGTGGGATTGGTAGCAGATGTTAGCTCAGGGCTAAACTTCCTCAAAAAAAAAAAAGACTGGGCAGACCTTATTGCTTAGGGCTGCGTGATACTTATTGTTAGCAAGCAACCAGGTGCAACAGATGAAGACCCAGACTGGTTAGCAAAGAAATGGTTCTCTGAGGGTGGGCAACATGCTGATACATAGAGACACATACTCGTGACGCTTCCTCCTTTGTACAAACAGAGATGCACACGTGTTTTTCTGGATGTAGCCCTCTCTCTGCTACTGGAACATAAGCTCCTTGAGGGCAAAGACTTTCTGTTTTTTTCATCACCGGTACTTAGATTAGTTACTTACAACATAATAGATCCTTGGTAAATCTCTCTTTCACTCATTTTTCACACAAAAGAATGCTGAGCACCTATCATGTTTATTTACAATTTAAACGAATAAGTGAATGAGCGAGTGTATGAATAAAAAAGCAAATGTAGGACTTTAACAATAATAGCAGTGTGTGAAATTAAACTTTCCCACCTTCCGGAATAGTCTTATCTGTCACGGGTTCATCTGTAAGAGTTAGTCTTATACAGAACATGTACAGAATCAACAACATGCGAACGTTGTCAGGATTCCTGATTTCTCCTTTAGTGCTTCTTGTCCTTCCACAGCGAACCACGTTTAATGCTCAGTAGTCAAATATGAAGAACAGACGCCAAATGCAGGACCCCGGTTTGAGAAGAGGGAACGGAAACTATCGGTTACTTTGTTTTTAGGATGTGCTATGTTCTTTCACAAGTTATTTCACTTCATTCGTAAAATAACCATCTGAAGTCACGGTATCATTGCTGTTTTCTATCCATGAGGAAACTAAGTTCATACTTCTCTTAAGAAACAGAGGGAGCATTTTTTCTGTTCCTCTATGATCGCTCATATATGTGTCTTCCTCACTGGACTAGGGTTGTTGAAAAGGCTTTCTCAACCAAAACCCATCTCAATCCCCGGCTTTGTATCTGTTTCTAAAATTCTCATATTACCTATACTTTGGGCTATGGACATTGATACCATCTGTCAAATACAAACATAATCTTGGCGAGACAGAGGAAACCATAATTAATCATGAACACCTTGCTTCAATTTGGTTTCCGAGGTTTCTTTTAGCAACCGGAACCCTGAGAAAGTGAAATGCCGGTGGAAATTGTCTTGAAGCCTCTCCCCGTCACAGTCCGACTTTGAAGTGGAGTCCTGAACAGCTGAATTACAGGAGGGGGGAAATCTGCCAGTGGTCTGTTTCCTCCAGCCCATTGAGAAGGCTGTATTAAAATCATGAAGTTAACCTAAAGGCTAGAAAAGCGTGGATGATGAGCTTCGTCTGGGGTAGAAAGTGGGTCCTCAACCTCTACAGTTTCTCCAGAGACTCTTGGTCTGTTTCCTGAACATTCACCTTGTTTTGTCACTCATACTCTTTTGAAAAACTTGTGACAGTTTCTATGCACAACAGAGAAATTGACACAATTGTCAGAATTAATCAGGCCCCCAACTCTTAGCCCCAGGAATTGCCACAATCAACAGAGCCTCTACCAAGGACAAGGAGGTGACAGCGAGCCAGCCCTGCGCCAGCAAAGCCTGGGGCTCCTTCGTCACTTGTGAAGACACACCTCATCACCTTAGGTGGTGGAACTTAAAACTTTCTTTGAGAGGTTTGATGATTCCTTTGCGGCTGTAATAACAGGGTGTTCACTCTAACCCTCTGCGGTTCTTTTCCTTAAAAAGCCTTGGGCGTTATAAATGGAACTTCCTCTGCAACTTCTCTGGTTTCTAATTATTTTCCTCTCTACTGCACTGAGTATAAAAGAGTGTTGGGGCCGGCCCGGTGGGGCAGTGGTTAAGTTCGCACGGTCAGCTTCAGCGGCCCGGGGTTCACTGGTTCGGATCCCGGGTGCGGACACGGCACCGCTTGGCAAGCCATGCTGTGGTAGGCGTCCCACATACAAAGTAGAGGAAGATGGGCACGGATGTTAGCTCAGGGCCAGTCTTCCTCAGCAAAAAGAGGAAGATTGGCAGCAGCAGTTAGCTCAGGGCTAATCTTCCTCAAAAAAATAAAAAAGAAAAGAAAATAGTGTTTCCATTAAATGCAGACTCAGCAGGCAATAGCCATATCCCACGCTCATCTTCTTTTATCCCCCCCGCTATAAAAAAGTTCAAAATAAAAAATAAAGGATTTTTCTTCAGTAGAAGCAGAAATTAAAAATGTCTATTTGACTGCCTGCATTTTCATCACTGTGAATGATATGGTGGTAGAATGATTTGCTGCCTGAACTGAAATGATATCTAGCCACTTAAATATACACAAGTAGACATACAAGATAGGTGCTTAAAATCTAACTGGCATTCCACCTAGGTAAATACACTCTAGAAGATGTGTTTTCCACTCTCTGTGTTTACTGACCAGCTGTGTTCCGGGATTTCTCAGCTCCTGTCAGGTTACTGGAAGGGATGTTCTTTTGTGATGGGTTCCGAGAATTAGAAAAACAGCAAGGAACAGACTCTTTATTAGCATGACCCAAAAGACCGTCACCTAAATGTCCAAATTAGGGAAATTTCCTTTTAAGAAAGGGAAGAATTGGGAAAAGTATTCCTTTGTCACCATTTCAGAACTGAGGCTCTTTTTGGGTTGGGTTAGACCCCTGCATACTAACTTGCAGAGCGGAGTTGAGGCTGCGGCTCAGATTATTAGAGAAATAAACTGCTGTGGGCTTGGCAGCGGGGGAGAATGAGAAGAGGGATTTGGAACCCGTGCTGTACAGATGGCCTGCTTGAACAGAATGTCAATGTCATTCCAAATGAGCTCAGAGAGGAGCTCCAGCCTCTGGGGTATTTGTGATTCTCCTTCTTGCTGAAAACCAGAGCCTCTGTTTGTACCTCTGAATGTGTCCAAGAAACCATGCCTATTGCATCGATATGGATATTTTAGCCTTAAATGTAACAGCAAGTTGTCCTAATTCTCTGCTCCATTTTGCTTGGGCATTTGTATTGCATGTATCTGGTGTGTGGGGAGGTCTGCCTATATATTTGCTACCATCGTTCATTTCAGGAGCTGCAATGGGAAGTGTGCTACAAACTGGAAGGCTATTTCTTCAAGTTCAAAATCCAGCCACAGAATCAGCATGCTAGTGCTGCCAGAAGCTGCAGGATTGTCCATTCTAATGTTTTCCTGTCCTTGATGAGAGGGGAGAGGCCCAGAGTTTTGAAGGGACTTACCCCAAATATTACAGCAAGTTTAAGTCCAGCCAGGTCTGGGTTTGAGATTCCTGATTCTTAGTTCCCATGACTCAAGTCCAGAATGGACATTGCATTATCAAAGTACTTAAAATGCTCTAGAGAAAAGGTAAGTTCTTGTGTGGAAAAAAAGTGAACAGCTTCCAAATTAGATTGGCTTTGAGTTTTGGCAGAAATTGGCCAAATGAACAATTATATTTGAGGCTCTTAACAACCGCTAACACATTTGGGGACTGAGTAACTGTTAAGTTTATTCTGACTTTTAGCGATCGTTACCAAGTTGGCAGAAGATAATCAGGCTCTCCAGACTTCTAAACTGGTACAATCTGACCCCAAATTCTATGTTCTTAACCAGTACACTACATTTGTATCTTCTTCTGTTCCTTCTCGGTTATTTTATAAAAATAATCATCTCTGTTAAGGTCTTTGTAATTCTTAACCTGTATACTTCCTTTCCAAACTCTCCTTTCGTACATTTATTCATTAACTCATTTATCCAACAGGCACTGGGAAGTTATCACATACCAGGACACAGAGATGTATAAACAATTTCTCTCCTTGGAGGTCAGAGCGTAGTGAGGGGAACAGACATGGCAACAGAAAATGAAGATTCAAAACTCTGAGACTGAAGTGCACATACCTGTGAGAATCCTCTGCACAGTTCTGTGATCTCCTGCAGCAAGGCAGATTTCAATGTGCTGTTATGTAAATGCCTCTTACACTAAGCTTGTGAGGTAGGCAGACTAAACAGAGGTCCCAAAGAGGTTAAAATGACGTCAACAGATCTCAGGGACCATATCTGTCCTGTTCACCACTGTGACTTGTGCACGGGTTCCTGGCATACACTGGGAGCTCAACAGATTTTTTTTTGACCGAAAGGCTGAACCCAGCTAGTAAATGGCAAAATAGGGCCTTAAATTCAGGTGTCCTAATCTTGAGTTCAGTGATTATTCTGTTGCATCCATATTCAATGCCAGCTGGGAGCCTTACCTCTCTTTGCTCCTCAGAGCAATGGCTCTCGTCTACCTTGAGTCCCATCTACTTGAGATGAAGCAATCCAATTAATTAATGCTCATGAAGCTTTTGCCCAATATATCAACAAACTTAAAAACAGTCTCAGTTGAGGCAGAAGATGATTGATTCGCCAGGTATTGCACCTAGTTATGTAGGCAATTTTTATCCCTGGTTCCATCAGATCATATCAAAGAGCTAATCACACTGTTCCCTTGCAGAATGCCAACTTTGAGAGTCTTGTGGCAAGTTTATGAGAACAATGAGCAGCCAGAAATGTGACATTTTCTAGTGGCAAACAGCCATAAATTTGTTTCTGAAATGCCCATTTTGTTCATCATTAAATGATGGACATTATAAAAATAGTAGTTAGGATGATGTCAGTGATGACAATAATGAGGTTGATAATAACAAGAAAAATGGCTACCATTTATTGAGATCCAATGATGTTCCAGCCAGGTGCCAAATGATTTGCACGTGTTGTTTCAACCGAATCCTAACAATTCCGTGACATAGATAATATTATCAATTCCAGTTTACAGGTAACGGAGGCACAATGGCTTCCATTAACTCCAAATATTCAGTAAATACAATTCATTCTTAAAACAATGCGCCATCCTCTGTCTCCTTTACTCACAGCCTCATCTGCCTATTTTCCCTTCCACGCACACGTAATGTTAGATAGAATACAAGTGTGTCACCTGAGATAGAGGTCAAACCAGCAGTCAGTTAAACAAAATATTGAAGACCATGGAATACTTCCCAACTCATTCTATGAAGCTGGCATTACTCTGATATCACAACCAGAAAGCAACCTTACAAGAATACAAACTGTAGACCAATATCTCTCACAAACACAGACATCAAAATTATTTTAAAAGTGTTAGTCAATCTAATCCAATGATACACAAAAAAAGCATAACACATGATGACTAAGTGGCATTGTCCTAGAGAAAGAACGTGGCTTAACATTCAAAAATTCTTCAATGTAATTCATCATATCAATGAATGAAAGAAGAACGATATGATTATCTCGATACACGTAAAAAAAAATTTGAAAAAATCCAACATTCATTCCTGATAAAATCTCTCAGGGAACTTCCTTAATCTGATAAGCGGCGTCAATGAAATTCTGTAGCTGAGTGTTATACTTAGCAGTTCCTCCTAAGATAGAGAATGAGACAAAAATGTCTCTTTTGTATTCTACATTGTGCTGGAGACCCAGCCAGGGAAATAAGGCAAGAAAACACACCCGATAGAATGGCTAAAAACAAGGCGGATCAGACCACATGTTGCTGAGGATGTGGAGCAACTGGAACTCTCCTTCACTACTGATGGAAGTGTAAAATAGGACAACCACTTTGGAAAAAAGTTTGGCAGATTCTTAAAAAGTTAAATATCTTCTTACCATACGATCAGCCATTCTACTTGTAGTTATTTACCCAAGAGAAATAAAAGCATGTTTCGACCCAAAGACTGGTAGACAAATATTCATAGCAGCTATGTTCATAATAGCCATAAACTGGACTGGAAACACCTCAAAAGTCCATAATGGATAAGCAAATTGTGGCATATCCATACAATGAAATATTACTGAGTAATAAAAAGGAACAAGCTATTGATATATCCGAAAGTATGGATAAGCTTCAAAATAATTATAAATGGAGAAGCCAGGTAAAAAGTGCATACTCCATAATATCATTTGTATAAAATTCTAGAAAATGCAACCTACAATAATAGAAAGCAGATTGCTGGTTGACTGGGGATGGTGGTGGTCATGGATGGATGTGTTACAAAGGGACACAAAGAAACTTTTGTAGGGAGAAGTATATGTTCTATTTCCTGATTGCATGGTTTCATGGGTATATACATATGTCAAAAGTTATGAGATGTATATATAATTTGCGCAGTTGTATGTTGATTATACTTCAAAGAAACTATAAAAATAGAAAACAAAAACAAAAGAAGATAAAATTGAAGCTTTCTTCTCTCTCATGTTTCAGATTGAATGTACATAGGATAGGGCTGATGGGCAGCTCTGTGGTGTCTGGGACTCCAGACACTATCTTCTATCTTCTCGCTCTGAAATTCTCTACATGCAGCTTTCATCTTGTGAATTAAAAAAGCTGTTCCAGCTCCTTCCATTATGTCCACATGATAGCCACTGGGAAAGAGAGAAAAGAAGTGGAAGGCAAATCTTCTCTTTTAAGGGCATAAACTGGACTTTGACCACATCACTTCTGCTACCATCCCATTGACCTGAGCTACACGGCCACAACTTGCTAAGGGAGGCCAGGAGATTTAGTCTTTCAACTGTGTGATCATGTACCCAGCTAAAACTCAGACTGACCATTACTAAGGAAGGAGAGTCTAAAAGTCTCTATCTCCCATTACATAAACAACTTCTATGAAATTTCACTTGAACCAATTCAATAAATAAGCTATTGCTTATGTTACAGTTTTTAAAGATCATAGACTGGAGCGTTCTCTATTTCTTTTTTCTGCTGTAAGATGGAAAGAGCTGGGTGTTACACTGAGGAAGAAAGAAATGGTCTCCTGGATCCTGTAATGAGAGTTCAAAGCTGTGTGGATGTTGAGCACATGTAAAAATTGCCTACGATTTTATAGCATCTTGTAATTATGTTATCTCCTCAAGAACACCCAAAGTCACTAAAAGTTTGAGCTCTTTGATCCATGGCCAGCCAGATCTACCAATACTTCTTTGAGTCTGCACAATGTGTATAGATGTCAATGAAACATTAGAGCAATTTTTGATGTTACTATGATCTGTTTCCTGAGGAATGAATCTTTTCTTTGATCATGGTTATGAATATTTAGGATCATGAAAGCACTAAGAAATTTTATAGCTCTGCTACAAAAAGTAGGGGTCTGTTTTTCTCCCTGAAGGTTGCTTAATAAATGATGAAGGCAATCTGCTGAAAGTGAAAAATAACTATAAACGTTATTTATCTGAGGCCCTTTTATTCATTGTGCAATCAAAAACAAACAAAATTGTCATTTCCATTTAAGCTATCATACTATTTCCTCTCTGAGTTTTGCAGTTTCATTAAATCTAACCTCATCTAAACTTTTGATAAAACTGGCTAATACACTCCATTATACAGGGTCCTATTGCCCTCTCTCCCCTCCTCTGTACAATGTACTCAGTTTCTGCCATCCTACAATTCTTGTCTTCTCCTAGTTTATTTTTTCCCCTCCTTTCACAAAACTCACACCTCCACAAGTACGTACTTTGAATTCAAAGCTTAATATGTCCCATTTTAAGGGAGAGAAGATCAGGATGCAGAGAAGAAAAATATTTCTATAACTGTCACATGGATACTATCAGATTTCCAGAATGTAGGGAGAAAACACTCTTAAGATAATCTGTTCCCTTGGTCCCATAAGACTGTTTGATGTTATCAAAATAAGTGCTCTAAGTTTTGATTTGGAAACTAAGAATTGTCACTGTAATTATGGAGGGGGAAATTTCACAGGTGAGTATGACTGAGTATAAGAGAAAAGTCAGAAAATAGGTACTAAAAAAGGAATATAGTGAGTCACTCAAATATGAGATACCAATGTCTCTAATCCAGCTTGTTTGAATGTCTCTCTATGGTTATACTGGTCTGATATTTTGTTCAGGTTAAGCACGTTGGGTTTCAATCTAGAATGATAAATTTGACGTCCTCTTTTTGGTGGCTTTTGTGATAGTTAATTAGGATCCTGCTGGCAGTACATTGCTTAGAGACTTTTTTTAAACCAGTGCTTGTTTGATTTGTTTCTTCTGTTTTGTAAATGTCACCGCTGTGAGCACTCTCTGCAGAAAGGATAGTTGAAATATTTTTAAAACGTGAAAGTAGGTCTAGTGGTTTTAGATCATTGTATTTGCTTGGGCAAAGCTAATGTTCCGAGTTTTTGAGATATCATTTAAAGTCACAGTCAAATAGTTCCAGCCATCGTTCAGCATCCTGGTGTAACTGCTTGGACTAGAGGACGTGGCGCATGTGTTGGGAATGAGCTGACAGATCCCACAACTGTGACACTGTCAGTCAGCCATGTGGCTTTAGGCAAAACACAAGTGTCATTTAGAGTTTGGCAGCAGAAAAGTCAAATGAGATCATTTTGAGCGTGGTCTATTCCTTTGGATTAAAACTGCAGACGTTCATTTTCCTAGAGAAATGCCTTCTTTTCACTGTTTTCAGTTCCTTGCAAGATCAATAAGGTCATGATCATGTTGAAATTGTTATTTATTAGCACTTATTGACAACCATCATAGGTAGCAATTACTGAGTGCATGCTAAAATGCTAGGCAATATGCAATAGCTTTACAGGAATTATCTCAAATGAACCTCACAGTAATTCTGTGAAGCTTGGACTGTTACAATCTGTGTTTACAGATGAAGACATTGAGCTCAGTTGGTAAGCGGTGAAGCGGGCACTTCAGTTCAGTCCTCTGATTTGTAATGAATATATTTCCACCCAAGCCCTCTGCAATAAATAAGAATGATGAAAACTAATATTCCTTACAGGAATTCTTCTTTAACTTGAAATATTTTCTTTTCCCTCTTTGTAATGCCCTATGTGACACACACGGCATTCAAAGCTATTTTAAAAAGCTTACCGTAAAAACGTCTTTGCCCAGTAGCTATTGTTGGCCTGAATATCTTACTTCACTTGTGAATTAATGTATTACAGACCATCTGATAGCAGTCTCTTCCTAGCTTCATTTCCTGCCAACTCTGCACATTAGACCGTATACAGTTGCCCAGCATCCTCTGAGCTCTCACACTTCTGGACCTTCAAATATGCTTCTGCAGGGAGTGACTTCCTCCTGCATTTACCCATACATTAGGACATTTTATGGGGCCTTCTGAGACTCTTCCAGGCAGAGTGAATTGCTCCTTCCTCTGTGTTCCCATGTCAATGCATATATATCTTGATTACACAATATCTTTGGCATAGCTTTTTGAAAGAGTAACGTATACTTATGTTAAAGAATTAAAACACTAAAAAATGGTTTACAGTGTAAAGTATGTCTCCCTCTATGCTTGACACACAGGCCTCTTCTAAGGCAACAGGTGTTCTCGTGATAGTTAACACACACAGAAACATGGATGTACACACAGCTCCTGGGTTTTGCAAGACTGAAAGCCTATCTAAAACCATAGTGTTCTGCACTTTGCTTTCTTCACTTAATAATTTCTTGGACTTCTGTCTATATTAGTACAGAAACATTATTTTTAATAGCTCTAGATATTTTAATATGACATAGCAAAATTTCCTTAACCATCCTCCTATGATGGACATTTGGACTGTTTTTAGCTGTTACAAACAGCGCTGCCATAACTAGCCTTGTGTTTATAGAGAGCAGATAAGAGGATGGACCCTGAAGTCAGATTTCCTGGGTTTGAACCTTAGCTCTGTACTACTAGCTCTTATAGTTTTAATCAGGTTATTTAATCTCTGTATGCCCCAGTTTCCTGTCATGTAAAATGGGGATTTGACAGTAATGCCATTCGATTTTTCTGCGGATTGAGTGAATTACTACAAGGAGGGAACTTTAACGCCTAGTATATAGTCAGCACTTAACTGTGTTTACTACTGTTATCATAAAGATCATATGTCTTTGGGCACATGTCTGAGTATATATTCAGGATGAATTCCTGGAAGTAGAATTCTTGGGGCTAGGGGTAAGTGCATTTAGAATTTTTATAGATACACACCTTAATTGGGTTCCTTTAGAAGTAGACCCGGAAACAAGGATCCAAATTCAAATAGTTAATTTAGGTGGTGAAGGAACCCAATAGGGGCATGGAAAAGTGAGACAGGGAAGGAAAAGTAGCCAATAATGGGTGTACTCATGCATCAGTTACTGGTTTGGGTGCCTAAGGCTCCATCCTGAGGAAACTCTAGGAGCCAGTATTGATGCAAGCTCAGAGACATCCCACTCAGGGGCTGAGGGAGCCAGGCTATTTGTGCACTGACTCCTGTCCTGTCAGGTTGATCACAGTCTGAGGGCCGTGTATGATCCTGGGAGCATGGTATCCAAGGGCAGGACAGTGGGAAGGCTCTGCCTTGGGTTTGGCAATAATGAGACTGCATGTAGATCTTTTTAAAAGAGTAACAAAATAGACTAAAAGTCACTCTGCTTTTATCATCATGATGTGCTGGGAATTCTCTGTAACCTCGGTTATAGAATATTCCTCCCCCGCTTGCTCACCTGTATTCTACTGCCTGAGAGGTGTTAATTCCCCAACACTTCCGACCTGTTTCACTGGCAGGTAAAGTGGGTTTCATTGGCCAGAGAAGGAAAGAAATGCAGTGCTGGCAGCTGGAAGCCTGACGAGCATGAACTGAAGGGCAGGGGGGAGAGGATATGGTCAATGTACCAAGAGCACCTGCTACAGTTGATCCTGCCCCACTCAGACCATCTGCGCAAGCTCATACCATTTGTGTTGTTTGAAGTTCTGCCCCTAGTAGTGAGGATTTCCCCTCACTACATCTTTCGTCACCAGCCCTGAGTGGAGCCGTGTTACATAAGCAGTCTATTTTCAGCTCACATGAATATTGAGCCAACCCATCTGTGAATCAGACCTGGGTTTTATTGTCCTCTGACAACTACTTGTAGGAACTCTTCATGAAGCCATAGGCATGACATGAGGGAGAGACGCTGGTTTAACAAGTTAGGTCATATGAAGGGCTGGGCTGCCAGTTCATGTAATCTAGTTGTTCCCTCTGATGTGCTCAGGCTTGATCACGAATGTACTGTTCATTGTATGACGGGTTATTACTGTGCCACTCAACCTGATGAGTTGGAGGATCTACCAATAACTAGCTCAGGATAAGCAGCTCTGGTGACACAGTCACTTGAGTTTGCACCATCAGCCTCAGTTTCTACCAGGTCCAGGAGCAAACTGAGAGCTGTTTTTTGAATGATAAACAGTTCTTTGAAACTTTCTGGCTTTCACATTGTGTCCTGATTAATAGTTGAGCCTGTCATTTTTTTTCCCTCAGTAAACCTATGACACTAACAGCAACTAGCCAACTCCACTGTCCTTGTCATCCCCATTATGCCCTTATCTCTCATATTCTAAATATATGGCATGAAGCAGTGCATGCCCTCCGTCCTGTATTTGAACACACTGCAGTAGGCGATGATGAATTTTGGAAATAAGGCCAGGATACACTGAAATGTAGGGGGCACGAGGATGTAGGCAGGGTGCCAACAGCTTCTGCTAAAACATCACTAAATTATCTTCCAAAGAACACATTTCACTTTACATTCCCCCAAACAATATGTGAGATGGCTGTTTTTATGCATCCTTACTGTCTCAGTATATTAGCAAATGTTCGCTCTTTGTTCATCTGATAGGCTTTTAAAAGTGGTTCTTTATTGTTGTTTTATGTACATTTCTTTATTGTGAAGTTACATCTCTTTTCACACATATGAAAACAAGCGATAGCTCTCTCACTATAAAAAATTGATTGGCAATCCCTTTTTGCATGCTTTGCCCATTTTTCTGTCTGGTTGTTGGTCTTTTTTTCCAAAGATTTGTCAAAATTCTCTCTATACTAGGGAAACTAGCCTTTTGTCAAATGACTTGTAAATTCTGTCCCATTTTCGTATTTGTCCTTTTTTTGTTGTTTGTGGTATTTTTTGTTTTCCTGAAGAATTTTCCTTTTATACAGCCATGTGTTTTAATCTTTTCTTTAATGCTTCTGTGTTTAATTACTTGCTTGTAAAGATATCCCCGTTTCTAAAATTATAAAAATAATTCTCCTCTGTTTTCCTCTATTTATTTTAATTGTTGTATTTTAACTATTTATTCATGCTATTATCTCTCTTTCTCAACTTTAACATCCTGAAAAGCAAATTTCCAGGACGCGGTTTTCTCCCTTCCTTCCTTCCTATCTTATATATCTTTCTAACGTCAATACGTACCAAAGTCCCTGGTGTAGAGTAGGTACTCAACCAATTCTTGCTTACTCCAACAATGAACAAATTACATGGTCTTATCTGTTTTTTTAAAATAAATTTTATTTTTTTAGAACAGTTCTAGATTTACCAAAAAAGACTGAAGATGATACAGAGAGTTTCCATATTCCCCACACTCAGTTTCCCCTGTTATTAATATCTTTTTATTGTCATTTGTTACAATTAATGAGCAAATATTGATGTGCTATAATTCACTGAAGTCTAGACTTACGTTCAGATTTCCTTTGTGTTTATCTTGTGCCCTTTTTCCGTTCCAGTATGCTGTCTAGCATGTCACGTCATGTTTAGTCATCATTTCCCCTTGAGCTCCTTTTGACTGTGACAGCTTCTCAAAATGTTTCTTGTTTCTGATGACCTTGACAGTTTTGAGGGGTACTGGTCAGGTGTTTTGTTGAATGTCGCTCTATTAGGAATTGTCTGATGTTTTTCTCATGATTAGACTGGGATTACGGGTTTCTGGGAGAAAGACCACAGAAGTAAAATGCTATTTTCATCCCCTCATAGCAAGAGCACATACTATCAACATAATTTACCACTGTTGATGTTGACCTTGATCAGCTGGCTGAGGTAGCGTTTGTCATACTTTTCTACTCTTTGTGATGGCTACTTTTATGCATCAACTTGACTGGGCTAAGGGATGCCCTGACAGCTGGTAAAACATTTTTATTTCTGAGTGTGTCTGGGAGGGTGCTTCCAGAAGAGGTCAGTATTTGAATCGTTAGACTGAGTAAAGAAGATCTGCCCTTGCCTATGAGGGTGGGCATTATCCAATCCATTGAGGCCCCAAATAGAAGAAAATGGCAGAGGAAGGGCAAATACTCTCTCTCTTCTTGAGCTGGGACATCCATCTTCTCCTGCCCTAGGACATCAGAGTTCCTGATTCTTGGGCCTTTGGGCTCTGGGGCTTATCCCAGCAGCTCCCAGTTCTCAGGTTTTTGGCCTCAGACTGGTAGCTACACCATCAGCTACCCTGGTTCTCAGGCCTTCAGCCTTGGACTGAATTATACCATTGGCTTTCCTCGTTCTCCAGCTTGCAGATGGCAGATCATGGGACTTCTTGGCCTTCATAACCACGTGAGCCAATTCCTGTAATAAATCTCCTCTTACATATCTCTGTGTATCCTATTTGTCCTGTTTCTCTGGAGAACCCTGATGAAAACCCTTTCCCCTGTTTCCATACTGCATTCTTTGGGAGGAAGTTGCTATGCACAACCACACTTAAGGAGTGGGGAGTTGGCTCTACCTCCTTGAGGACAGAGGACCTATATAAACTATTTGGAATCCTTCTGCATGGGAGATTTGTTTGTTCTCCATTTTTTTATTTATTCATTCATTTATTTATATCAATATGGACTCATGGATAGTCATTTTATACTTTAGGTTATAGTCCGGTATGATTTTATTTATTTTGCTACTCATAATGTTCCTTCTTTGGCCATTGAGAACTCTTTCTTGTGGCTGCCATGTCCCTTTGACATATCTCCATGATTGTGTGTTTTGGTTTGTTTTTTACACTTCCTTACCTTTTGGCGCTCCAAGATGCTTTAGGCTTGTCTTGTATATTTCCCGCCCGAGTCCATGAATCAGCCATTTCGCCAAGGAGCTCTGGTTCCTTTTATAGGAGAACAGTATTAGGAACCATGATTGGATCACTAGATATTCCTCTTACTACTGGAGTTGGATTTACTTTTTTGTTTGTTTGCTTTTTGTTTTTGGGTTTTTTTTTTTTTTGAGGAAGACTGGCCCTGAGCTAACATCCATGCCCATCTTCCTCTACTTTATATGTGGGACGCCTACCACAGCATGGCTTGACAAGTGGTGCCATGTCCACACCCGGGATCCGAACCGGCAAACCCCGGGCTGCCGAAGAGGAACACGCACACTTAACCACTGTGCCACTGGGCTGGCCCCATGGATTTACTTTTTAAGCATATAGACAAAACCAATGAAATATGGTTTATTTAATAAACAAGTTTTTAATGCAATTCACAACACACTGACCTGTGCTCAAATGATGAGTCTAGTCTGACAGGTATAACCTCTGGCAATCAATATTCCTCAAACAATTTTAAATAAACTCAAGTATCCTCTTCTTAGCTATAATTACAAATTAAAAGCGTGCATCCTCAAGGTTGGTAAAATACAACCAATTATGTATATGATGTAGAGTGTAGAGATTAGAGCTTTGTAAGTCTGTGTCAAACTGATTGTATATTTCTAAGAAAAAAGAAGCACATTTCTCAGATTCAGCTGCCCCGATTCTTTCAGACTAGAGAATGAAGATAAAAATGCCAGTTTGGAGCCTGAAATGTCCTGTAGGGTGGAGAAGATTTTTCACAACTAAAATAAAAATAACAACAAAAGCTACGACTATCATCCCATCTTATTACCAAACTTTGAACATCTCCATTACTGTGAACAGAGTGACTTTTGGTCGTTACAGCTGACCTAACATTCAATGACCATCAATGTCCTTGACAATAAAAATGCTGTCTTATGACTCTAATCTAATCCACCTTGCTAAGCATAGGAACACTTGACACTTTCCTAGGGCATTGATTAATGAGAAAACACTTGGTTTCACAGTTGACGGGAATTATTATGAGCTCTGGGAACCTATTAGTTTTATAAGAAACCAGTTCTGCATGATGATTGCATTTATTGGTGTCTGCATTCATAACACAAGAGCCACATCTCTATATGACTGCCCTTCAAATTGAGAAAATGCAACTTGGGGCTAATTTTTAGCATGTCATGCATGTCATGTGGTAAATGCAACCCTCCTTCCCTTCTTCCCTTTTGCCTCCCATGACGTTAGTGGTGTAAGAGGCATGGGGAAGTCAAACTAACCTGAGCTGACTATCCCATTTGTACATACATTTAATTTAATTCTTATAAAAGCATTAAAAGCTAAATGTTTTGAGTTGAGGAAACAGAGATTTGGAGAGGTTAAGTAACTTGCTCAAGGTCACACAATTTGTAAAGTAGCAATTATGGAATTTATGCCCAGGTCAATGTGATGCCAAAATTTACCTTTTCTCACTCCAACGGAGGTTCTCAAAATCAGCAGCTTGCATAAGAATAATTTAAGATGATTTTAAAAAGTAATGATGCCTGAGGCCCATTCTAAGAGATTCTGATTTAATCATTCTCGGGAAGAATCTAGGCATGAGCAAGTTTTAAAAGTTCCTCAGGTGATACTAAAGCACAGTCAGGTCCGAATCAGAGCACCACGCCACTCCGCTTTCACATTTATACCCTGATAATTATAATGAACATTCATGCAGTGTCCCCATAGTTTTCAAAGTTGTTGTTTTTTAAAAGGATAGTTCATTTAATCCATAAACTAACCCAATTAGAGATTATTATGCCTATTTTATAGACTAGGAAACAGAGATTTAAGGTGTTTAAAAATCTTACTCAGTATTGGAGTGATACTCTCTATAGAAAAGTTGAAGAAGGCCACCCTACCCTTTTTATCCTTATTTAGAATCTCCTAATCTTGGTCCCTTTCGGGTCCCTCCCTCTCTGGCCTATTCCCCAGCACAGGACTGCGAGAGCGACTTGGATGCACCTGCAACCATCAATTACGTGTGGATGGGGAGGAGTGGTGGCCGTGAGGACCATGATTCTTTACTACCGCAACATTGGTTAGCAGGAAAAAGAGAGTCGGGGGTAGAAACTGGACACCTTAAAAAGTGATTTTATTCCTTTGAAGCGCAGGTCCAATAATAAAATGTGGGGAAGTAACAGTACCACCTCATTATTTTATCATGAAAATAAGATAAGATAATTTGTATAAAAGGGATTTGCATACTGAAAGGCATTGTACTTTATGCTAGTCATTCCTATTCCACTTGTAATGATTACTTTTGAGGTGTTGTGGTAGTTTCCCAAGGCTGCCCCAACAAATTATCACAACCTGGGTTACTTAAAACTACAGAAAATTATTCTTTCCCAGTTCTGGAAACTAGAAGTCTGAAATTAAGGTGTCAGCCGGGCCAACCTCCCTCCAAAGGCTCTAGGAGAGCATCCTCTTCTAATGGCTGTAGGCATTCCTTGACCTTGTTCCTTGGCTTGCAGCACAACACTCCAGACTCTGTCTCTGTCTCCCCGTCACCTTCTCTGTGTCTGTCTCAGATATCCTCTACCTTTCTCTTATAAAGATATTTGTCATCGGATCTAGGACCCATCCAGATAATCCAGCATCATCTTTTCATCTCGAAATCCTTAACTTAAGGACATCTGCAAAAAGCCATTTTCCAAACAAGGTAATATTCATAGGTTTTAGGAATTAGGACATGGATGTATCTTTTGGGGAGCCACCATTCAACCCACTACATATATACTACAATTATTTTTCTTTCCTTAAGCTCAATATGCCACCCTCTGATTCTCTAACTGCCACTTGCCAATAGGTTTAAGTTCTAAATCCTTTATGTGCTAAATATGGTCTTCAGTCCACAAGTCAGCTGTGCTTTGTCCCTCAAACAGCTACACAGAACTTTCTACCGTTTCCAGAACATTCCCCGCACTTTCCCACCCCTGTGCCTTTATGTATGCCATTCTTGTTGCTCACCTGCCATCTCTTTCTGGACTTCATCACTGTGTCTCATCCTCTTCTGTGAAATATTTACTCATCATCAATAAAGGCTGCTCCTTCTTTTCTTTTCAAATCTGTTTGATTTCTTGGGTTCCTACCCTTGATTCTAGCGCTTACCACAGGCTGAACGTCACCATTGTAGCTGAGCACTGTTTGCTTTTCCATTAAACTGAGGTGTGTTTTCATTATGTCCTAAGGATACTCAGCTTTGTACTGCCCACTTCGTGAGGCCCACTACCAGGCACACAGTAGGTTCTCAACAAAGCTTGGTGAACCACAGGGAATGATTGACAGCCCTCCACTCAGGCTCCTCCAGTCTACTACTTTGTTGGCACAGCTGAAAGAAGGGCCTGGCAGTCTTATTCTCCTTTCAGTGTTGCAGAGTCTACTATACATTTGTCTTATTCTCTTCATTTAAGCATTTCATTATTATTATTTAGAAAATTGACTTATGGGCCCGTTTCCTTCCTTTTCTCACTCGGTTGTTATTTTGTGGTGATTAATTTCTGTATATTCCAGGATTTTCTACTATGAAAGTGATTTTTCTTTGATGGAGAGTATTTTATCTGATGACAAGTCTACAGCTTTACTGTCAGTAATAACATATTTCTTACATCATCTGGCTTAACACTGTGTGTGAGGGAGGGGAAGGCACATAGAGGTTGTATGGTCTCCATTTTCTCCTCAGATCTCAGCTCTGTGCTTTGATTTAGGTTTTGCCTTTTTGAAGTACAATATATTTGTTTTTCTCTTTATTTCCCCCATCCCTTTTGTGGCTAAAGTCCTTTTCAGTAGATTAGATTAGATTCAAAATCCAAAATTAGGCTTGGGACGAAGACACAGAAGATTGAATGTTGTCCCCTTTCCTGCATACTGCCAATGCTATATGTGGTAGGTACATACTTGCTTTCATGATTTTTTTAAAAGATTTTGCCTTTGAAGTGAAAATTTTCTCAGATTCCCCTAGATTGAATAGCCATACTCACATACATCTTGAAATATAAGTTCTTTAAAGGTCAGAACTGCCTGTTGCCCATCTTTAATCACCATGCTAGCACAGAGTCTGGCACATAATAAGTATTCAAAAAAAGTTAGATAAACCAATGACTGCAAATATCGGTCTTGGGAACTGGCACAACACTAATAGACAATGGATACCTCTGATTTCTGCTTCTCACTATAATACCTACTCAATTTTGTGAGTGATAGTATTTTTATTGAATCTGTCTCTTTTTCAACAAGACATCTGGAAAAGCCCAAAGAAACTCTTGATTAGAACCAACACATTTCACGGGACCTGTTCTGCATGACACACGTCCATATAGTATCAATGCCGAGGTCTATGTATTTTCTTACTGCTCCCCCAGTCCTCCTTTGGGAATTTAAAGTCCACTTAGGTCTGTGGGCATTTGCATAACAAGACAAAAGGCCACCACACTCCAAAAGCAGTCTTCTCCAAATATCACCATCTGCCAGTGTCCCACGTTTCAGCCCAGCACTGAAGCCCCCCAGCTCCGAGCAAGATCTCCAGGGATCGCCTAGGAGACTATCGGTCCTTTTCTCTCAGTTTTGTTTGTAAATCTTTCCCGGGAGGTTGGGCATCAGTCTCATCACATATGTCACTCTTTCTCCAAGAAGGAGTCCATTCAAACTTCACTAAACTGTATTCCTTGTGTATACCCTTACAGTGTGTCTAAGCTGTCCTACCTGTTTCCTTCCACCGGTCCGACATACATATTTGCAATAAATAGTCAAATATCAAAATGATCAAGTCCAGGTCCTCACCACTTTGTCACTTGGGCTTGGAAAGATTTGTCCACGATAAACTGGTTCACGTATTACAATCACCTCCCAGTAAGAGCTTGACATTCTTCGTGGAGTGCACAAAATCCCATATGGCAGTGGTCCCCTGCAGAATGCTGTGCTTGCCTCCCTCGCTCCTCTACCACCTTGAAATTGAAATACAGAGCTGAAAGGCAATTCCTGTGTTAATGTAGGCACCAAACTGCCTGCATTACATTTCGTGTCTCACCTCCGACAGGAAACAGATAGAATCTTATAAGAAAAGCTTAGCACATTGTGTTCACAGTGTCTTTACTTCCTCAATTCAATACATTTACAGTTACAAAATAGATTTTTTTTCAGCAAAAGGCATATAAAAGAATAAAAATGTAATCTCTGGTGGTTCAATCTATATTTCCTGTCACTCGGTTAGAGCTGTGAACACTTGGTCATTGGTTCCTGCACAATAAAAGAGGCTGACAGGCAGAACGAGAAGACAAAGCAGCCATCCTTCAAGGTCCAGCCATGGTGTATATATAGCAGAAAATACGCCTCTCCCCAACTCCTGCAGCCTGCCTGCCAACAAAGAAGGAAACACTTACTGTCCAGGATAGGAGCTTGGGGTTTGGCAGTGATCCAGCAGAGAAATAGGGACAGAGGTCTGTAAGATAAGAAATAAAATTAAAGTTAATCTGAAACAGGCTTTGTATCTAAAGAACCATGCTAAAGAAAATTAGAGAGAAAATTGGTAGCTCTGGATTAATTTTGCAACCAAGGCTGCACCTCCAAGGGAAAGGCTGCTGCCACTGAGATGTGGACAAGATGTCCTCAAAGTCCTTCCTACTCAAAGATCACTTTGGATGTACTTAAATTTCCTGCCATTACTGTCCCTGTATCTAGCGAGTCTGTTGAAATGTTGAAGAGTCTAATACTGAATCACTGAAAGATGTACAGTTACAGCCCCCAAACAATTGATGTGAACTTTATGTATTTTCTCTTCTTGGTTATTTTTTCAGCTATGTCTTCTCCAGGCTTTTCATCCACATCCCTTAGTTCAGGTCCTTAGCATTTTTCATGGGGTTGTTGCAGTAACCTTACAAACTGCTTTCTGCTTCTACTGCAGTCCTCTGCAAATTATCCTTCACACAGAAAAACGCAGATCTGGTCTTGTTTCCTGTTTAAAACTCTTGAAGCACTCCCCATTGCCTGTAGGGTAAAATCTGGGAAAAAGCATGAAAGCCCTTTAAAATCTGACCCTTGCTTATCTCTTCCTAGCCCTCTACCCCTTAGAAGTTCTGGCAGTTGCTCCAAAGCACAATCGTGCTCCATGCTTCTGTGGCTTCTCCCACATGGTTCTCCTTTAGCCTGGGAGATTCTTCTCCTCTTCCAAGGCTGATCAATTTCAGTTCATTCGTTAAGACTCAGCCTGGGTGCCGTTTCTTTGGGAGTGCTTCTCCTTTTCTTGGAGTGAATTGTATATACTATGTGCGTTACCATAGCCTCTGGTTTCCTCCCTTCATCACAGCTCATCACATTGCATCCCAGTTGTGGGCATAATTGTCTGTGTCTCCCACTAAACAGCAAACAATGTGAAGGCAGGGACTTTATCCCCAGGATCCGGTGGCACATGTGAGGTACAGAGCAGGTGTTTAATAAACATTCTTTGCATGTATCCACACACTCTTGCTGGGCCATATCCTTCCTTGGGCATTTTCACATATATTATGCCTCTTAATATTTCGAGGAACAAATTCAATCCTGTCCCTTTGAACAGCAGTGGTCCAATTCTTGGAGAATTCTTCAAGCATCAGGTTGAGGTACAGGTGAGCATTATTACCTCAGAAAATTCAAGAAAGAGAGTATCCTGAGATGGGAAGTAGATAATGAAAGGGGAGACAATTAAGAGAGGGGATGAAAAAGCAGAGCTCTTAAAACTTTACAACTCTGATGTTATAACAAAATAATTCTCTTCTTATTCGAAATCATAGAGGGAAAAAGGAACATGAGATGGTATTACTGGGTAGTGTTAACTCTACAATATGTGCACTATTCTATGTGATTTTTTTGCATTAACTCATTCACTGCTCAAAAAAACACTAGGAGATAAGCGCCATTAGTATCTTCATTTGACAGATGAGGAAACTGAGGTACAGAGAAATAATTTTCCCATGTACATAGCTAGTAAGTGGCATAGTGATGATTATAAACCGAGGCAGTATGAAACCAAGACACTATGCTCATAACCACTCTACACGACGTAGTTAAAATGCAGAGAGGTTGGTACTGGAACAAGCTGTAGCAGTGCCACACACTCTGATGCAAATTGATGGTCAGGGAAGACTTCACCAAGGAGGTAAGGAATGACCAAGTCTTAAAGGAACAAGAATTGACCAAGGGACAGGAAGTGTAAGAGTACTTTAGGAAGAGGGAATGGTGGCATCTGTAAAGATGAGGAGGATGTCAAGAAAAATCTACCATCTTGGTCTGGAGCTGCATTTATGGCTGAATGTCAAGTGAAAGGGAGAAGGAGAAATATAGGAAGACTAAGATGGGCAGCAGTGCGGATTACCTGAGTCCACACCTAGTAGTGTTGGCCTGGGTTGCCCAGCAGGGATGTGGGGGAAGTCTGCTTTGATAAGACCAGAGTAGCCCTCACATGAGTAGACTAGGCCATAAACCTCAACTGGGTACTTCCTAGAGCCAGCAAAGTCCTGGGATGCTTGGGAGACACTAAATGCACACTATGGGGTAAGAAATACCTGTAGACAGCATCTTCCCACCTTTTTATTCAATAATGACATGCAAGTTCAAATAGTTTAAGTGATATAACCAAGGCTGTACAGCTCCTTAGCATTAGAAACTGGGAGATGAAGTATTTTCCTTTGAAGAGCTGATAATCTTTCAGAGAGAGAAAAATTAAATATAGGAACATACTGAAATCAATAACAGCACAGCATTTCAATAAATGCAAAACAAACAGAAACTGCACGTTTTAAAATCTAGGTGCTGAAGGATTGACTGAGTAAAGATGGAAACAAGGAAGTCTGGAAGTCATCCTGGAGCAGGTTAGTTTTTAATCAGGCTTTGGTGAGGTGATGGAGCTTGGCCGGATCAAGGAGGGACTGGGAGAAAGGAGCTCCTGAACGGGAGCTTGTCTAATAATACTATGGTGTGTATATACCAGTTCGGTTGGTTGTATGGGTAGGCAGCTTGATACAGTGGAGAGAGCACAGACATGGGAGTCACAGAGGACTGAGGCCAAGCTGCTGCATTCATCAGCTGTGGGATCACGGGTGAGTTCAGTTATTTGAGCCCAAAGGTTGTCATCTATAAATGAGAATAGAGGTTCTTGACACATGGTAGTTATTATAATTGTAGTCACTTTGTAGCAATCTAATACACAGAAGAGATTGATGTCACTGGGTCTCCTCTTTTTTGCACTGTCCACTGAATAAATGCATGAATGAATAAATGAGTGAGTGAATTCCCAGATTCTTTTCAAACCCACCTGAGCAATGGAAATGTGGCACTCACCAGGCGTGATCTGGTAGATTGTACCCCTTTGTCCCTAACCTCCTCTTGTGTAGCTTGCCTAGGAGAAGAAAGGAAAGGAGAAAGAGTCCCCAAGACCAATGAGGGCTGAGGACTGTTTGATGAACCAAACAGAAAACGGAAGAGGTGTTCCACAGCCTTCGGACCCCTATCTCTAACCTCCTGAGAAACATGCACCCTCATCAGATCCGTGGACAGAAGAGCGTTTGATCATTACATGTTGTACCAGGAGCACCTGGAGTTTTACTTCTCCACAAACTAGAGGGAAAGAGATCCAGCATCTATGTCTAGGGCTTCAAGTCATATCCAGTGAGATATTTTCTCAGGTTTGGCTCTGAAATACCTAAATGTGGCTCCCGTCTACACTCTGCCAATTTTAAAGAGAATCTGGAAGGCTCGAGTCCTGTTGGCACCCTGATGACTAATCAGTAAACTTGGAAAAGAGATTCCACAGTATAAAATTTCACAAAATCTCAGGATAGGATGGGACCTAATGTCATCTAGTTTAAGGGTTCCCAGACTCAGGAATTTCAAGAACTAGTAAAATTTCAGAAAGAAAAACAAAATAAAAACAAAAATAGGCAATTGACCTAGGGTGGCTGTATTAGTTTTCTAGGGCTGCCGTAACAAATTACCACAAACTAAGAGGCTTAAACAACAAAAATTTATTGTCTCCTGGTTCTGGAAGTCTGAGATCAAGGTGTCAGCACATTTGGTTCCTTCTGAGGCCTGTGAGAAGGAATCTGTTCCATACCTCTCTTAGCTTCTAGGGGCATGCCTGCATTCTTGGGCATTCCCTGGCTTGTAGATGGCATTCTCCGAGTGTCTTCATCTAATCTTCCCTTTGTATGTGTCTGTCTCGGTGTCCAAATTTCCTCTTTCCTGAGGACTCAGTCATATTGGATAGGGCCCACCCCCTGCTCTAATGCGCTCATTTTAACTTGGTCACCTGCAAAGCCTCCATTTCCAAATAGGGTCACATTCCCAGGTACTGGGGATGAGGACGTCAACATCTTTTGGGAGAATTAATTCAACCCGTAACAATGGCCAACTTATAATTTAGTTAAGTAAGGACATTAAGAAAAAATGCTAGAGTCTACTCTCCTCGTTATTTCAAAAAGAAGATAGTTTAACACCAAACATTTGAGAACTGTTATCATCCCACTACAAAGAGCACTCCTTCCCAGAAGAAGCAGCTGTAGTCTTGCATCAACAACCTGAGAGCATGGGCTGCGTGGCTCTTACGTCCTGATCTTACTCTGGGTTGGCAGGGACTCTGGCGCAGACCCGCAGGGATCTGTGGAAAGCGTTTCTTTGGTGCGCTTGGTCCAGGACGACTGCTTGATGGCTGCTGAGACCCCTCTGGATGCATCTTAGCCTGACCTTTGGTACTATGGTTCTCGTATGCAAGTGAAACAGACTGTCCAGAGGTTACACTGTCACTTAATGTCACACTTCAGTATCTGAAGTTATGTGAGGCCTGGTTCCTTTCCTGTTCTGTATTTTCTCCCTCAAATATGCTATGGGCTGTTACTGTGAAACCCAAACTGTTTTTGTGAAATCTCATTGCAGGGAGTGAGCAGAACACTCTAAAACATCTTTGTAGCATCTGGAATCCAAATTTCAGCCTTGTCTCTCCCTTCCCTGTTTACAGTGATGCTGATTTAATCAATCCTTACACTGGATTTTGTGTGAATGATCTTGGAGTTGTATAGAATGAGGAGTAGCCACCATTCAAAGGCAATGATTGATCAAAAGCAACCACTTGAATTCTAGGACCACTCGTCTCTTATTGGGGCAGAGGGAAGCTCACTTGAACCTTCAGAACACTAACCACATTACCCTTGGATTGGTAGAGTTGCTATTCATGCCCAGCAACTGGCTTGCTGGAAAGTCCTATTCATACACAGGGGGTGGACTATCCACTGTCAAGTAGTTTTGAGAAAATAAGAAAAGGATGGGTGAAGATTATGGCTTATATATGATTTGGTCATTTCTCCTATTTGTCATTTCTTTTTCAGAATTCTATCCTCTCACTTCTGGTGCTGTGTAAGTATTCTGAGTTGAATGTCAAGAGAAAAACCTTTAAGGAGAGAAAAATATAGGAATATTAAGAAAGCCATGCTTTAGGTGAAGAAGATTGGATGAGGTAGCTTTACCCCTGCCTCTGCCACTGAATAGTTTCATGATCTAGGGTGTGATGTTTACACTCCTTGAGTCTCAGTTTCATCATTTATAAAATGGAATTAATAACATCTACTTCATAGGGCTGTTGTGAGGGTTGATGGATCTCTGGTGGGGATGGAAGTGGGGTACAGGGAGGGCCGTCAAGAAGGAAAGAGTAAGCTTAATGTACTTTTGCCTAAACTTGAGGCTTGATCCAAACGGCACAAGAATTGTGGTTCATGACAGCACTTTAATCTTAAAAAACCTAATTTTCTTTCATGAGTTGAGCGATCATGTAACACATTTTTTGAAAGAAATGATGAGTTTACCTTCAACAAGAGTAGAAAATAACCAAATATGCTTCATATCAAACAACCAGAAGGCTAGTGAAACAGGTCAAGTTATTCAAGATCACAAAAGAAATTAGGAATTGAATGTAGTTTTCTGGCAGACTTGCAGGCTCAAAGTGCCATTTGGTATTTAACAGAGTTAAACTGATGATTATCGCAAAATGACGTAAGAAATAAAACTTATCAGGCCCTCCAAAAGGTTACTTTCCAAGTGACCAGAAGTGAAATGTGCTTCTTTGCATCTATAATTTCATTATAGAATAAGGCAAAAGACATGCATCAGTGTTACTGTTATATGTAGATTAAAATTTTTTATTTGAAGAGTAAAATGGTCAGATTGAAGAAAATGTTAACTAGGATTTGGAGAATGCAGAGGATATAATTCAAATATCAAGGAAGCTACCAACAAATGAACTTTGTTGCTTTTACTCTTAGCAGCGAATGTACTTTTGACTGGAACATTTGGAGGATTTCATCTTGGCAGCAATTTTCAAAGGAATTTTTCCTGACTTATTTGAACATCTTGTATAATAAAATCCTATCCATTCACGGAAAAGTCCTGACTATTCAGGGAAGAGGTCTTAGTCACGTAAAAGGCATTTCACATTCCTGCATGAACACTGACTCTGAACTCAGGGAGCTGGATTCTAATTAAAATTAGGGTTTCTCTCTACAATCCTGTCACCTAACTGGAGAAGGCATATATTGGGGAAAGTCCTGGAGAGGTTGCCTCATTAGGAAATTACAGGGTCGCAAGAAAAAAATGCATGCTTAGCTGAACAACCGAGATCCTCTACTTCAATTCCCAGCACATCTGCCCAGTCTTGAAGTCTTTCTTCACTCCACTATCCCACAGCTGAAACGAGAGGCAGTGTGCTGGGGGAAAGGCATCAGGCTGTTCTAGATTAAATCGCAGTGCGGCACATACTTAGCTGCATAACTTTAGAAAAGTCTTCACTGTTCTGAGCCTCAGCCCCCTCTGTATGATGGGAAAACCACTCTCTATTGCATGGGGATTACCAAGAAACTTAAACATGGTGATAGAAGGTGCCTGGCACCCAGTGGGTACCTACCCTCCAACTACATGGGGAAGACAATGATCTGGGAAGCTCTGGCTTGGAACTAATAGACTCGAGCCGATTTGAGCTGTTTTGTTTTGTTCTTAGTTTAGCTCAAGTTTGTACTCAGTAGTGACTGAGTATGAAAGGACAAACAGTGGACCTTGTTTCTGCTTTCCAGGAGCCAATTACCTATCCACAGAAAGCACATAGATGAAATGTTATCTAATGTATATTGCAAGATCCGCTGTAGATATATAGGTATTATGTTATCTGCTAGAAAGATACAAAGGTAAACTAAGAAATGTTCTTACTTTAATGGAGGCTACAATGAGCGGAGGATGGAGACAGAGGGCGGGCACGTTTCTCCTTGGAGGGCCTAGTGTCATCTATGTGAGTTCTACGTGAACACAATAGACATACTTCCATCATAGCCATTTCTCTCTCTATACTTCTCATCTGAGCTTGACTGTACTCGGTGCCAGCCATGCTAAACAGATGTCGGCAGGTGGCAGCCACCCTTGGAAGCTCCCACTCTGTGCCAGGCACTGTTCTGAGCACTTCGAATACACTATCTTGTTTAAACCTCAGAGCAAACCTGTGCAGTCGGGTTATTATCAGCATTTTACAGATGAGAAAACACGAGTCTGGAGAGGTTCACTCGTATGCCTCAGAGCAACAGCCAATGAGTGATAGAACTGGGGTGGAAATGCAGGTCTGTGTGCCTCCAAAGTCTTTTTGCCCCTGAAACTCCATGTTTTACTACCTGTCCCCTGTGTATTTCACACAGGAGACCACACAGTCTGTGCTCCAAAATACTTATTCATAGAATGATTATAAAGAAGTAAATTACTGGTCTCAAGCTAGCCCTTTCAAGGTGGACTCAGACCGTTTCTGGATTTGCCCTTCCCAGTGGAGTGTGATTTCATAGGAAAGACTGTGTTGATTTGCTGCATTCCCATTTCTAAGTGCAATCCCAGATGTTTTTTCCTAAGACTCACAGCACGTGTCTCTTCAACTCGGTTCTCCAGACTATATAAAGCATTTGCTAAGTGTTGTTAGGACCTTTGGAGATCTCTGTGGATGATCTTACACGGCATAATTTTGTAATCTTCCCTTCCTCGGGCTATGAGTAAGGTTGCAAGAAAGACCATGCTATTTTTATGATTGTTGTTAGAGAAAAAGAACGCTATGCAAGTCTGCAAGCTCTAAAACAAGCAGAACGTAGCAAGAGCGCAGTTCCGGCCCTGGGGGGCATCTGACCCCAAACCACAAGTGGGTGTATTTTGGCACTGCCTCTGTTTCTGTCCCCTCGAGCAGTAGCAGACGATTGATGTCTCCATATTTTACAGCTGGAGGGAATTTGTGCTTGCTTCTTTTTTCTTAAGATTCGCCTGTATCAGTTAGAGTGAGAGACAGAGAGAAAGCCTCTGCAAAGAGTAGCAAGGAGTGAGGGAGGGAGCAGTGCTAGAAAGTTAAGCCTTTAAAATTTATTTTACTGTTTCTGGCTGCTGCATCAATATCTAACTGTGAGTCTGAGGGTGACATCTCCAGTTGTGGGTGAGTGTGTTTATATCAAATGAGAATACAGGAAATGCATTCCAAAATCAAATGGAAATAATTTTTGAATCATTGCTCTTTCATTAAACAACCATTAACTGAGTGCCTGTGTAATGAATGATGGTGCCTGCCTGCTAGATGCTCACGGTCTAGCGTAAGAAATAGACAAAGATAGAGGGAGGTAAGTTTTATGACAATGGGCTACCTGTTGTACACAAAATCTGAAAGAGTGCACTTCATCCAGCCTGGTGGGGAGGGGGTCAAGGAAGCGCAGCCTGGAGAAGGTAACGGTGAGTTTTACAAGATGAGTATAAGTCACTGTGGGAAAGAAGCTGGTTGCAGAGAGGATAGCACACAAATGAGTGTGAAGAACATAAGAGGGCTTATTATGTTTAAAATAGGGAAATAACAAAACAAAAACTCCTATGGAGGCATAATTGGGTGCCCCTTCATTTAACTGCAGAGACAAAAACAAGAGCCAGATTTTGAAGCTAGTTATGCCAAACTAGGGAGTTTGGACTTTGTCCTAAGGAGAGTGATTGAAAGATTATTAGTAGGAACATGATAAAAACCATTTTCTCTTGTAGCTACATGGAGAATAGGTCACAGAAATCTACGTGTGAGGAGAACAGACTGTTAGAGCAAGAAAAGGTAGTGTCTGTGGGGATGGATATCTAAGTGGTAAAACTGGTGAGGCGCACCAACTGCCCGGAGAAGGTTAGATGGAGCCTGGCAGCTGAGTGGATGGTAGGGCCATTTACCAAGATAACGTCTGCAAGAGGGAGTTTGCGAGGAGTGGCACTCAAGGTAGATTGAGGCATGAGTTAATGCCCAATTCTTGGCTGTTTTTCTGTCTATTTCTCTTATCCTCCACTATTTTGCAGAAGTTAGAAGATTGATTTGAGAAATCATTTCAAATCTCAAATCTGCCAGTTCCTGGCTTTCTGATCTTAAGAAGACCACTTACCCTCTACAAGCCTCAGTGTTCTTATTGGTAAACGATGACAAGAACACTTATGTCACAGGGTTGTTGTAAGTAATGGTTAAAAGAGAAAATGCACTTTGAGTGCCTAACACAAAGTGAGCGTTGAATAAATGCCAACTATTATTATTGTTGTTGTTATTGTCTGTTGAATGCTCACTGAGTACGGGGTCTACACTTTCTTCAACTTTGAGTCCCTCAAGGGCCTTGTCTTGTGGTCTGTACATAATAATGTGTCAAGAACTGATTGTTGAATTGAGCTGAATTGAAATGGTAGAACATAGGAGCTCCAAAGAAAGTTTCTGAAAGAGATGGGGAAGGATTCCTGCCTGCCTAATGTGCAGCTTCAGATAAGTAAATCACATAGGGAAGGGCAAGAGTGACATTTGGGGATGAAGGAGAGGAAAAGAGTAATGCCATTGATTAAGTAAAATGGGAGGTGACTCCTCACAGTGAAAAAAGCCAACTGGCCCAAGGGGAGGAGCCTGAGGCGTCTTCACGGACACATGGGCGTTCAAGAGGAATTGGTGATCTAATGTTTTTCTTCTTAGCTCAAGGTTTTACGTCACATCAGAAATCACGCAGCATATCATCACTGCAAGAAAAAAACTATAGGGCATCAACTGTATAAAAAGAGTTAAATCCTAGCCTCAAATAGAAACCTAATCCGAGAACTGATCTATTATTCAGTTGACATCATGATTCCTCTTATTTTTCTTTGAGTCATGTGATTTTTTCTGAATGTGAGCCATGTTAATCTTTACATATAAACAAAACAAATACAAGTTATTGCTTTTGCATCTTCAAACTAAACTTGTCCAACAGAGAAATAAAATAATTATATATTTATCAGTAACAGAACATGAATAAAGTATAAACTAACAAGATGGAGCACAAGCTGAAGGGGAAACTCTCTTTGTGCACTGGTTTTCGATTTTTCGGGTAATTTGCATGTTGCTAAGGGGCAAATTCGGACAGATCTAGCTATTCTAGGTCAGCAGCACATAAATCTAAGCCAAGGTGGCATGAAAAATGGGAATAATTTCTTTAACACCAGGTAAATTCAGCCGCTCACGCATTTTGTTTTCAGCAAACCTCCCAAAGTCTTGCAGTGCACTATGGCCCACTCTATCCCAGGGCAGCTGCAAACTGCAAGCACTCTGTTCACAGAACAAGGGTGCCAGACAGAGGAGAGGGTAGGGATCCCCGAGGGAACCAAATGCATGGGTAAACTACAGCACTTCTGTATCCCATGCCCTACATTGTCTTTCCATTGGGAAAAAAAAAAATCCCCAAATGCACAAATTAAGGCCAGCTTCTTCCTGCAGAATAATACCAGTCTCTTTCCCAGCGTCTTAGATGAATTTAAAAGCCGGGAGGTTGACTGGAAAATCATGATCAACACAGAGACATTTTGGTGTTCCTGAGCTTCCTACCCCTCTGCATGGTTTTCCTTAGGCGTCTATTATTTATTCTCTAAATAGAGGTTTTTCAGAGGCTTTGGATGTGCCTGTGATCATAAAAGCCCATCTCCTTGGTGTCCTTCATGCCTGTAAAGTGTCTCCAGCAACACAGCCAAGCCTGTTGCTTGTTCTGCTCAGTCAGGTAGCTTGTTGGGCCTGTTCTCTGCCTCCTGGAAACTCAGCTTGGAGAAAGGCCAGGGTGTCACTTGCCAGCGTACATGGTACAGTTCTGCTGATTTTCAGAGTCAACACCCACGGCTTTGCACACTGTGATTACCACCAAAATGAAAGATGGATGGGAACAGTGTTGTGGCTTCATGGCTTTCCAGCCAGATGAAACCCTTGTGAAGCTGCCTTTTCCCACTCTTATTTTGAGTTACTCAGAGAGTTCTAAATGGAATCCTATATCCAAACATAATGGGAGAAAGAAAATATTTCTCTGCTCTTGTTTACAGACTCGTCTATAGTTTGTGTTTGAATATGAGTTTTGGCATATTATGAAACCCAGCAAAACCACCCAGCTAGAAAATGAGAGCTGCTACAAATCAGGCAGCTCAAATGTAAAACAGATCTTTAAAATCTGCTTTATATTCTCTAATGCACCACAGAGAAAATACCAAGAATTTGGAAATTTAAAAACAAAGAGATTATTTAGGGACTTCATTAGAAAATAAGTATCAAGAGCAATAAGCACAATCTATCTTCTCTTGAACCTAGAACTGAACTGAAATGAAGCCAACTTCAGTTATTCCCTGGGCAGAGGACACATCAGGAAGATTGGATTCGGGAATCTGAGACTTGCTTTCCCCCTCCTCTGCCCCACCACACACACACACACACACACAGGATACTGTTCAACAGGGACAAACATACACACATTTGGGTGAAATGACAAATTATAATAATGATCAACTACATGCAGAATGGTCAGCGAAAGAGCTCGGACGTCCAAGCAGACCATAACCCGAACCTTTAACATTTAAAAGTCTGTAGCAAGTCATGTGTGAAAAGTTCCAGGAAAGAAAGTATTTACTAAATTCTACACTTGGTCCCTTTTGTATTTCAGGATTCTGTAGAATTCTAATGAAAATGAAGAAAGATCTGAAGTGCCCTAAGAGTCCCTGTAAATGCCCTTTCCCGTTTCAGACGGCCTCAAGCCCTCACCTTTAGCATTTAGAGGGGCCTTGACATCATGTTTAGAAGGGCGTTAACGCCAGGCTTCAGCCAGCTCTTCATGCCCACAGGCAAAATTGTAAACTATTTTTCTAAGACTTCCAGAGTTGTCGTGATCTGTGCCAAACTATCTTCCTAGTTTCATCTTGGGGCCCTCATTCTCACAACCCTTATGTTCCAGCTTTCTCCAGTGTTAGCTTCTTCTTCCTCTGAAGTAGTCAGGAGAAGGATTTAAGAACTTGGACTCTGGAGTTAGACAAACCTGCATCCGAGGGACAGTTCTGCCATATACCAGGAGTGAAGCCGTGGCAAGTCATTTCACTCATTCACGCTTTCTTGAATTCAACAGTATTCGTTGAGCATCTAGTGTATGTGCCAGACTTTGTGCTGCACATTGAGGATGGAGCAGAGAACAGTTAAAGTTCCTGCACCCGTTAGAGCTTTCTTCTAGTTGGAGGAGACTGAAAATGTCTGATAAGTATCACGATGAAAACTAAAGCAGGTGAGGAGGCAGAGCGCAATGCAGGAGTGGAGAGGAGAGAGGGCTGCGTTTGCCGCACACTGGACGAGGAAGGCTTTTCTGATAAGATGACATTTGAACAGAGACCTGAATGAAGGAGGAAGTGAGCCTTGCTGCCATCTGGGAGACAGGGGTCCAGGCAGGGGGATCTGCAAGGGAGCATTCTGGGGGTTTTTGAGGAGCAGCAAAGCGGGGAAAAGGTGGCTGTAGAGTGATGGGTTCGAAAGTGAGTGGTAGGAAATGACGTCACGGAGGAGTGGAGGGCAAAATCCTGCAGGATCTGGAAAGCTGTGCTAAGAACTTTGGGTTTTAATGCAACTGAGATGGGAAGCTGTTAGAAAGTTTGTGGAGAGCGCTGACATTATCTGATTTGTTTTTAAAAGATCACAAAGAGACTGAAAGTAAGACAATGAATGACAGAAGCAGAGAGACCCGTGCAAAGGCTACTGCACAAATTTGAGAGAGAGGCGAGAACAGCTTTGACTGGAGTAGCTGTGGAGGAGATGATGAGGCGTGTGTGGTAGGATGACTTCAGGGTCCTCTGCGGGAAACACTCCCTGCTGTCACTGGATCCGTGATCATATGAAGTGGCTCTGAGGATTACACGAGGTTCCTTAGGGTCAAGCGCACAGGGCAGGTCGTGGCACACGGGAAGTGGCTAAGACAGAGACAGGGTTGTTTCTGCCGTCTCCTCTCTGCAGCCTCCCTCACCATTCGCTTCCACCTGTCCTCATCACCGGCACAATCCCTCCACGCTGGGTTCGCACTGCATGATCTACACCGCACCGTGGCTGCGTTCGTCACAGTGTACATCCTCGCTCTTTCCTCAAGCTTTTGTTTTCTCAGCTAGAATGTGAGCTTGGTGAGAAGGGTGACTTTGCCTCATTCTTGAGCCTTCAGAGCCTGACACAGTGCCTTACATATCAAAGTTTCTGAATACATGCTGGTTGAATGAATAAATGAATGAATGAATGAGCTTAAATCCCACTTGCTCCACAAAGTTTTTTCAACTTACCTTCATCTCTACCTTTACCTGTTGTTTGTATCAGTCATATCATTTAACATATGTGTCACTTAACCTATATTATTTTGCATATAAAATTCTTAATTTTTTGCATCTGTATCTCATTTCCAACTCGATCGTAAAGTCTGATGGAACAGGAATTGTATCTCTTATTCTTTGTATATCTCTTAGAGTATTATGTACGTACATGGGTCAATTACCATTGTACTGTTAAAAGAAAAGCTTAATGAATACATGCACAGATCGACTTAAAATTGTTTGATAGACAGTGTATTACACATTTTTGATGGACTGAATGAGTGATCATGGTAGAATATAATTTCCGTTGTTTCAGAGAAACCACAGGGAATTCCAGAAGCACAAGCCAGAGAAATTTTAGAATGTTCGGAATGATGACGGACAATAGAAGCCAACTATCATTTCAGCACTTGAGACTTAATTAAAACTTAGCTCATTCCTGGTTGCTAATGGGAGGAATAGAAAAAGTCTGACTGTTTTGAATCAGACAGATTTGGGTTTTGGTGTTTTCAGGAAAATGACCTCGGAATAGTTAGACTGTTTGATGAAAGATATGCAGAATGCAATGGGGTATCATTGTAATATCTAGAAGAGTTATGGACCAAATATAGGAAGAATGTAACAAAGAGAGAGGAGCCCCCTTGAGTTCTTATCTATAGGAACTTAGAAACTTGAGGGAACTCCTGCCAGTTGGAAGACATTTAAATGTCTCAGCCAGCAAATGATGCAAAATTCTATCAAGGGACATAACAGCCTAAGGGTGGGTTGGGTGGGGGAAGTGGGTTCAGATCTCTGTGAGTGGACAGAAGAATTAAGTATATATTTAAATTTGAAGGACACAGGTGGCGAGACCACCCCAATTGAAGAGTGTATTAGTTTTTTTATTGCTTTCTAACAGATCACCACAAACTTGACAGCTTAAAGCAACACAAATTTTTATCTCACACTTCCTTTGGGGGAGTCTGGGTATGGGTGAGCTGGGTTCTCTGCTCAGGGTCTCACCAGACTGCCATCAAGGTGTCATCGGGGCTATGATCTCATCTGAGGTTTGAAGGTCCTCTTCCAAGGCCAGCAGGAGGGTGCTGTTGCTGCTTCTTATCTCTTTTAAGGCCCACCTGATTAGGTCAGGATTGCCCAGGAAATTTCCCCATTTGATTAATTCTCATTCATTCTATCCGGAAATTCATTACATCTGGAAATTTCTTTTTGACATATAACGTAACAATCACAGGAGGGATAACCCCTCATGTTCATAAGTTCTACGCATACTGAAGGGAAGACCATTATAGAGACTGTGTGCACCAGGGGCAGAAATCTTGGAGGCCCTCTGAGAGCTCTGTCTACCACAGAGGGCACTGACTTAGGGAAACAGGGCTCAGCGTGTTCCAAGAGCATCGCAGATAAAGGTCCATTCATGTCCAGTTGATAACCTGGTTTTTAAGAAACCTCAGCAAGCTGAGAAGACAACCCACAAAATTACTTAGGAAGGTAACATCAAAATTGTTGGGGATGATATAGCTGTGTCCTTATCTTTTAATGATGCAAAATTTAGCATTATGTACAAAAACAATGAAAATATAAAAGTTATAGCAATAAATTATCCTTAGGGATCTGTGTTTATTTTGAATTTTAATTATTTGTACTGTTTAAGAAAATTAGGTCTAGTACAAATTAGAATAACAGGTTAACCTTGTAACTCCAAGTTAAAATGAGTAATTGAGTCACTGCTTTAGCTTGTCATTTCAGATTGAAATCTTGCTTGGAACATATCTATAAATTTAATTTATAGATATAAATTTAATTTAATTTATAGATATAAATTTAATTTAATTTAACGTCATATCTATAAATTTAATTTATTAGATTTATAAGAATTACTTAAGTTCTTGAGAAGTTTGTTACGTCATGCGACTGAAGTACTTAAAAATATATATATATACTACATTAATAAATGTGGCAAAATAGTCAAGGAACTTAACTTGTAAAATCTTCCTTTAAAGTAATTATAAAATTTGCTAGATTTATGAATATATTAATAAAATTTATAAACTAACATGCAAACCTAAGAAAAACAAAAGTTTCAAATAAATTGAACACTCATTTTGCACCAAAATAACTTTGAATAGCCTTTCTCTGGGCATAATAATTGCCCTCAAGAACATAAAAATACTCATACTTAACAAGTTTCAACTCTGCTATTTTGTGTGACTTTCATCAAGTCACTCAACTTCTCTTCGCCTCAGGTTCTCATCTGCAAAATGGGAGTCCTCATATTAACTGCACTATTGTTCTAAGGAGTAAATAAGATATTATGCGTAAATTGCTCGGCACATGTTAGGCTCTCAATAATGAGACCTTAAAGAAATAAAAAGAAAGCTGGGTCTTCTCCTGAAGAGAAGGACAGAAGCTTTGCTTGCAGTCCATCCACGTCACAGACACTTCAAAGTTCAATCCTTCATGGACCCTCTTCAATAACAATTCGTTTGTTACCTTTCCAGGCACAAACGATGCTTAGAGAATTAATTTTAATGCCAAAGGTAGCACAGTAACCCACGCCAAATCCCAGGAGAGGCTGACCACACCCTTTAGATCTTCGCCAGAAGGTGGCTGCAGGAAAGCAAGAACAAACAATGTCCCATTTCTGTCCTTGAAACCTGAAGCTCAGAGGACAGAAAGTGAGCACCAGGCTTCAAGGACTCGATGCAACCAGTCTCTGAGCCAATAGCTGGCACCAAATTACCGGAATGGGATGTAAAACACTGGGGGAAGGGACAAGTTAGTATTCCCCCTAGGCTAATAGTCGCCTGGTGAAATGTCACTGTACTTGTGTCAGAAGGAGCGGAGGAATGCAAGCCTGTCTGGGCAGACTGCGAACAGAAAACCCAGGAGAGAGTGGACCCAGTCCCTCGGCAGGACTGAGAAAGCAGTGTGCTTAATATAGACTGATCCACTTTTCTCATGTTCCTGTATTTGGGGACTGAAAACACTATCAAGAATAAAAGTGTATAATGAATTATTCCGATCACATAAAAATCTTCATATGTGTTTAATTTTTTTAAAAAAGGCAATGATTTTTGATGATAACTCTGGAGGGGAACAAACACAAATATAGAAAGGAGTGTGTGTGTGAGAGAGAGAGACAGAGGTGGAAAGGAGAAATGGAGGAACAGAGAGAGAGTCTCAGAGAAAGAGAACAGAGGGGACAGATTAGAGAGAAGCCGTGAGGTCACCCAGACACAGAGAAAACAAGCATGAAGAGGTGACGTTGAAACACAGAGAGGCCCACCACTGAAAACTCGGGAGACGAAAAGTAAGGGAAAACTCTGTAAAAACATATATACGGTTCAAGGAGCCAAGGAGCCAGCCACAGGACCTGGGAGAAAAAAGAGAGAAAGGAAGATAACACAGGGCAACATTCAATTTAGTCAATATTTACTGAGTGCCCTCAGGGAACATAGCAACCTTCTGGAACTGAAGTGGAAACAAATTCAATTCTCTGTTGGGGAGGGTGGGGAAGTTCAAGTCTGCCAAGCTGCCTGGGGCTGAGGAGGGGAGTACATGCAGGTCCACACTCTGCTCTGCCTCCAGACCTCCAGATGCTGGCCCAGCAATTCCCTGTCTCCTTGGGCTGACCTACAACCCTCTCTTCGCCATCTCTGTGGAGGAAAAACAAATGTTTAAAGAGAGGCAAAGATCAAGGCATTATATAAATTTTTTGTACTTGTAATATCAGGTCTAAAACTAGTGTTACTAGTAACACCATATTTATTTCTCAATTAGACATAAAAATCTAAAATCTTAAATATTTAGATAATAAAAAATATTTAGATATTAAAAAAAGAAAAATATTAACCTTTTTTTATAAGGCTGAATCAGAGGCCACTTTCATTAGACTCCCCCCATGTCTTGACATACGATAACATATAGTAGTTTTAAAACAAATCTCTATTTCAAAAAATTCAGCTCAGAAAGTATCTCTTAGGAATATCAGAGCACACAGACACATATCTGGTTGAAATGTCTCTGAAATACCTGCAGAAAGGGAAATGTAGTTATATGACTCACGGTGTGCATAAGATAAAAATAAACCAGAGGTTTAGAAGAAACACAACTATTCCTGGCAGTGGGGTCTATGAAGTAGACTTGCCAGGGAAAGACACAATCGTCAAAACTCACTACATCTCAAAGGGAACTCACACCCATTCACAGCAACCCAACTGATAAACCTAAAAGAAAGAAGACACGTAGCAGAATCATTTCTGGGAATATTAGCTTACCTTTACCCCTCCTATATTTTTCTTCCTCACTGCTGGATCTTTAGTATTTGCTGGCCTCTGGGAATTTTGTAGGGTGGAAAACAGAAGATGCTCAATGTAAAGGGTCCTTTGTGTTGTGTAAAAGTGAGAAATTGTTGAAGAACCTATGCTACTATGATCCTAAGGATGGAGGGTGAAAGAGTAACTTTGAGAAACTTGGAAAGAGGCAACTATGTCTCCCAGACCAAAAAGAGAGTCAAAGTCAGGGTCCATGCATTGCTCATTAGCAAAACTAGCGCTCCAGGGAGGTGGCACGTGACAATGGGAACGTGTGTTTGATGTGCCAGGAGAGTGGCACCCTAAGTCCCAGAGTTCCAAACTTCGCCAAAGATCCCGTGCCTGCAACATGAGCTGGAGTGTGAGAGCGGCCAGGTCGGAAGGATCAACTCACACAGGACACGGTCTGAAACAGTGAGAATCTCAATGGCACTCTGTGGGTCAATGACCAACGACTGCCTCTCAGGTGATGTGGCACTACCTACAACTAGCTCTAGGACCGCAGCGCCAGTCCGTGGTGTGGAGTCCCAATGGTGACTGCGATTGAATTTTCCACCACCCTGGCAGAATAGGCTTAGAGAACAATTTTAATTGATTTTGTAAAAATAAATAAGTGAGATATTTTATATGTATCCGTGTTTGTGGTCTGAATGTCATACCTGCCACACAAACTTTGACATCACATAGAACTAGGGCCAAGGAACCTGTGGGCGCCTTACTTAATTTCTCCAAGTCTCAATTTTCTTATCTGAAAAAAGGAGACCAAAGTAGAAATTAATTCCTAAGTTGCTCTAAGTACTGCAGATTAAGTAGATGCTAAGTTTCAGAGCCTGGAACACGTAAGTGCTCAAGAACAGTGGTCATTCTTATTCAGTTTTAAAAATGAGTCTACTAGAAATGAGACAAAACTTTGATACACAGCTTTCAGCCATTGCACAAACACAAGCATTGCAAACAGGGAAACACCATCAGTGACGCACACTGTTTACAAGAAAAAAAATAAATTATTAATGCTTCTTTAAGAGTAATACCACTATCCCTTGTAGGAAGAACAATATGAGAATATGGCCAAGAAAAATACCAACACAGGCCATGCCCAGTGAGACCAGCACGTCTAACAAAACACCAGCCCATGGGGAAGAATAATAGAGGAGCAATTCCAAGTGCTTAATATGGTAATGGCTTTGGAAAAGTCAACAGCCACCCTTCTCCTCCTCCTTTTTCCACTCCCTTCATCCAACACAACCTCATCTGAGGCTAAAGATATTTATAATTCTCTGGGTGACTAACTGTAGCAAACCTGACAGGCAGGCTGGTAAACTTGATAAAATTATCTTAATATGACAGATATACGTCTCAAATGGAATGTGGGAGGGGAGCAGGTGCTTTAATGTTTGATAAGCTAAAATAGCACTTTGAAAATGGAATGACCCCACCAAGGGATTTAATGGTAGAGCCAATTTCTGGTCGGATAAGCCTCCAGCTATAAGGTAATCAGGTTTGCATTCACATTAGAAATCTTGGTGTGACCCCAGGATCTCCTCATTCTTGCCTTCCTCTATCCTACCCAAATCATTTGGTACCAATCACTGGTCCCAGGTCTATCGCCCAATGGTAACATGTTGGAAAAATCATAATTTAGCAATTCAACAAATATTTCTTGAGCCTTTGCTAAGAACCTCGTACTGGGGACACAGAGATGGACATAATCATTGCTGTCAGCCCCATCTCAAAACCCTGGAGCAGCCTTCCCCAGCTTCAAACAGCGAGGCCCATTCAGTCCTGCCCACCACCTGAGCCACATCCTCTGGCTCCAACCACCCCAAAGCCTGCCTGTCATGGTATTTATTAAAGTCTAACATGGACAAGGAAGAGAGGACTCTGACACAAATGTTGTCTATTTGCAACCTAAGCATAGACAATCTTGAGCCACTGAGGAGTTTTGTTAATCTGGAGAGTAATGAGCCTAGAAGTTTCTATCTTGCCAGTTGGGAGAGCTTCTTCAGGATCTAGACTGGCCTCGTGGGTGTATCTAATGACAATGTAATGTCCTCTATCTTTCCAGCCATGTTTAATTATTTACAAGTAAACAGTCCATAGATTCTGAATGGTGATACCCACCCTTGAGGAGAAGATATGAGGCTGGAGGAGAGAGACAATCACACAAATAAATATAAATAGTGTAATAAATGCCATTAAAGTTACATTCTTAGAATGTACAGAAAAGAGAACAATAAAATCTGCCTGGATGGAAAACTCTTCATGAAATAGATCATAAAAGATGCTTGCATGATGAATGAGAGTCTGAGAGGTGGAAAAGGGTATTCATGGATGAGGAAACAGCCTCAGCTAGTAGCACAGATGTGTGAGAGGGAACAGTCTAGTCAGCGAACAGCAAAACAGTTAAGCATGCCAGCGTGGTGGAGGACCAGGAAAGACCAGGGTCAGTGGCAGAAATGCAACTGAAAAGGTGCTTGGGACAATCGAGAAGGGCCTTGTCCATGTTGAGAGGTTTGAATAGAGCTTGAATAGAGCTTTTCTTAGACATGCCTGATGAGGTAAGGAGAACGCGTTCTAAGTTAGAGAGCATGGAGGCAAAGGGAGTCGTTAGAAATCCAGTCAGGCATTCAGAGCAGAGAGGCTGAGCCAGAAATAAGAGTATCCACCCTCTGTCCTGCTGCCTGGGTGAATACACAGGTCCAGGTTTGAGTTCTGGTGCCTTCACACTACCTTGGCCCTGTGTCGGGCTGTGGGAACACCTCAAGCACCTCCAGTCTGATCGAGCCGCCAGTGCCCTCTGGTGGTGACCCACTGGATGTCCCGAAGATGCGAACCATCCAATTCCTCCCCCATTTCCGAGCATCTGCCATGTGCTGGCTTCTGAGATAGCTGGGGGAGACACAGATCTCCAAGAAGTTGGTTTTTCACTCAAGAAGCTCACAGTTTAGGATGTGGGGCACAGAGGTGAACACATCAGAATAACAGTGTGTGGTCAGTGCCAAAAAAATTGTGCAATCAGAAATATGCATAAGACAGTTCATACGGAAGACAAATGATTATCTTTTGGGTCTGGTGGCTTTGATGGTGGTCTGAGGTCTGGGCTGGCACTGAGAAAGGCCTCCTGGACGATGTGATTGGGCTCTGAAAGTAGATTAGGACTTCACAAGGCAATTAATAGAAAATGAGCTTTCCAGGAACAGAGATCAACACAGGTTATTTGGAGAACTGCAAGTAATTCCGATTTCTAGAAGCATCAAGTGGGAACAAAATTAGGTAACTTTTGCAGTGGACCTTTCTGAGGGAGTCTAAATGGTACCCAGTGTTTCCCAAAACTGTTCCGTTCGGCAAGCATTTATCAAGCATCTTCTATAGGCAGTGTGATAGGGAATTAAAAATTGTGCTGGCCCTCAAGGTGCTTACAGTCAAGCACTAAGACAGAAGTTCAGACAGAGATGTGAAGGAATACTTCCTATAAAATGCAAGTTATACACAAATAGCAGTTGGCAGCAAAGGAAAAGAGGCATTTACATTGAAAGGGACAGTCAAGGAAGTCTTTCCAAAGTAGGAAGCACTTGAGTTGAATACTGAAAAACAAATGAGTAGGAATTTGCCAAATGGCAGTCAGGGTCCGGTGTGCCCCCGTTGTTTCTGTGATGTGTGATGCGAACTGGCTGAATGTCTTCTTGCCCCTCTGGGTGCATTTTACTTTCTTCCTCTGATTCCTCTTCTTCCTCCTACCCCTACTGTGATTGATCCACCACTGCCCCCCCACCCCCACCAGGTTCTGTGCTCAGCCCTCACATCTTTGCTTGGTTCCCTCTTGGGGACTTCATTCACACCCAGGGCTTCCACTTAAGAGTACCTCACTTTTTACCCAGAAAGTCAGCCTATCCCTAATGAGACTTGCTCCAAGCAGAACCCACCATCATTAACCTCTGAATCCTCACCTCTCCTTGCTTGGTTGTCCCACCCACCCTTTAGTGGTCTGATTTTATAAGTCGAGAAGCTTGAAAAGACCCTTACTTACTCCTTTCCTCTCTCCAGCATCCAGTGCCTCTACAAGTTCTGCAGCATTCGTAAATCATTTTCTTTGTGTCCACTGTTACAGCCTGAAATGGATTCCTCATAATCTCTTGCCTGGTTGATTGCAGTGGCCTCCTAATCTGTCTCTCTGCTTCTAGCTCACCCCCTCAGTCCACCCCGCTTCGTGACTGCTAATGGGGTGTTCCTAACAAGCAAGTCAAGCAAGTCTGATCTTGTGTCATATGCCACCCTACCCATCCTGCTTACAATGCCTCCATGTTCCCTACAACCTTCAACATCAGGTCTCAGCTCCTTAGGGTGGCAGACAAACCCCTCTGCTAACCTCTCTAGCCTCATCTGTTGTCCTCTGCTTCCAGGAGTTCTCCAGAAATTCCACACTGATTGCAGATCCCCTAAACATGTTGTTTCGTACTTTCCTGCCTAAGAATACTATCAGGTAGAATGTTCTCCCCACCACTCTTCCCACGTGGCAAACTCCAATTTATCCCCCAAAACTCAGTTCCATGCCACATCCCCCCAGTGAGCCTTCCTTGGCCCTCCCTTTTGGGTAGATGACCACTTTCCTTTCTGGGCTACTTCTGGACCATAGATGTGTATCTATTATTATGTCATTTTGTGATGTTCTGCTTACCTGTCTGCATCCCTTGCTCCAGGCTGGAGCAGCAGTATAGCAGAGCAATTAAGAAAGTGGAACCAAATCCCAGCTCTGCCACTTACCAGAGTGAACTTGGGCAAGTTGTTTACTTCTCTTTGGCTTGGTTTCCTCATCTATAAAATGGAGATGACAGTAGTACTGCCTCATGAAGTTGTTGTCAGGTTAGTGTATATCAAGTGCTTTGAGCAGTACTTGGCGTATAGTAAGTGCTATATAAGAATTTGCTATGATTTTCAACTATGAGTGTCTTTATGTTAGGAAATTAGGTCTTATTCATCTCCATTTTCCAGGGTCCAGCACAGTGCCTGACACAGAGAGTATGCTTGTTGAAAGGAAGAAAGGCTACATCTTTGGCTCCTCCCTTCTCCTTGACCCAGTACCTAGCAAATCCCTGAACCCTACTGGACTTTCCTTTTCAATGTCCCTTGTATTTACCTTTCTTTCTGTAGTAACTGTCACCATTCCTTCATTTATTAAACAAAAAGTTTATTAAGGACCAACGGTCTAAAAGGCATCACTCCTCTTGCTGAGGATGCTGCTTCAAATACGACAAAGTTCCTCCGCTATGGACCTTACATTCTAGCAGATAACACAGACAGTAAATAATAGCATATTAGTTATTTGATCATAAATGTGATATATATATGATAGGAGGAATTTAACGTAGTCTTGAAGGTCAGGAAGTTTCTCTTAGAGAGGAAATTCCACTGATATATGAAAGACTAGAAGTAAATAAGTAGCATGAGATGGTAGAAGGAAGCTGTGGTGGCAAGCCTCCAGGCAGAGGGAACAGCATACACAAAGCCCTGAGTCAGGAAGAATTCTGGCACATAGAGATTTTGAGTTCCTTGTGTCTGGATTATTCCTACAAATGATACCTGATGTCTGCACAAGATGACCTTCCACAGGGCTCTAGAATTAAACTTTCTATCTTGTTGATTCCCTGCTCAGAAACCTTTCATTACTCTCTATTACCTACTGAATGAAAGGTTAATTCCTTAGCTATTTTTCATGAGCCAGTGCCATAAGGGCTCCAGTAATGGCCCAGTTTTATCTCCCATAGATCTTCTGCATCTATACTCAACAATAACCCTCATGTCCTACTTGATATTCCCCACACATTCCTTATTCTTTTTTACTTTCTCAAACTTATGTTGTTATTGTCCCAAAAATGCCTTTCTTCTCTATTCCTATCAATGCTTGTTGTTCTGCAAATATTTATTTGTTCTATGGGTGATGTGCTTTGACATTTTCTATTCTAGTCTATTCTACTTCATTCCATTTCAGTTTTTTTTTTTTTTTAAAGATTGGCACCTGGGCTAACAACTGTTGCCAATCTCTTTTTCTGTTTTATCTCCCCAAACCCACCCTGTACATAGTTGTATATCTTAGTTGCAGGTCCTTCTACTTGTGGGATGTCCATTTCAGTTTTTAAGACAAGCAAGTTGTAACCTACTGATGCAATTTCACATCCCATTAATGGATCTTGATCCACAGTTGAAAACATTGCCCCAAATAACCTTAAAGATTTTTCTGATATATGATTCTCGAGTGAGGTTGGCTTTGGTAGATTCTAAGTTTTCTTCCAGCAGTTGCATCCTCTAACTCAATTACATCTTGGTTATTGGGCATCTGTATCCTCTGAAGACAGGATGGTAAAATTCTGCATAAGCACGTGATCACTGGGGGAGCTAATATTACAGAGCCAAAGCCCCCTGAGGATACTTGGCAATGCATCTTAATTTGTAGGAGATGTCACACTTTGCAGTTTCGATCCTGGTAATGTTCTGAACTGAAGTTGCTAATCATATTGAGCTGTTCCAGATCACATACCGGGCAAAGATGTACATGGGAGAGTATTTGTTCCAGCTGTAATGGAGTGAAAAAGCAAAAAATAACAAGCCCAAACCTCCATTAACAAAGAAATCCATGGCAATCAGATGCAACTGTAGCTCATATTATGTAATAAGTGTATCTTTGCAAATAGATTTGCTTTATATTGGCCCAAAGAGACTACTTGAATCTCTTGTAATAACCACTTCTCAAACTATCTGTTTTTCAAAATCGGTTTCATATCTTGGGTTAACTTTCAGTAGAGCATTTCAGTATTTCAATATTCTTCCACTTTAGATTCTGCAATGTCAACACCTGGGTCAATTTACCATCTTGTTAATGTTCTTTATCTCTAGCCCAGATTACGTTCCTATGTTTCATTTTTCTGTATCTCCTACTGCCAAGTGGACACGACTATGACAATGACCTCCAGACACCCCAAACCCATCAATCCAAAAGTGAATTCATTATCATCATCCTATATCAGCTGCCCCTACCCCTTCACCTTACTTTGATTGGAGAATGGCACGCCATCTCTCCACTTAAGTCAGAGAACACAGGCATCAGGTTTGACTCCTCCTTCAACTAACCTGCCACAAATTCCTCTTGATGTTACATCCTATATGCTTCTCAAATCTGTCTACCTCTCTCCAGCCTCCCTGCCTCTCCTGATGTTCAAGCCTCTTTAAATGGTTCTCCTGCTATCTTTCTCAGTGCATTTCACGAAGTGGCCAATCTATCATGTCATTCTCCAGCGGGAAGTCATCCAGTTAACTACTATTCCCTTTAGGAGAGAGTCTAACAGCAAGAACCCAAAATTGCTTGCAAAGCCCTTCCTGATCTGTCCTCTGCTAACCTTTTCTGCCTCACTTTCACTCTCTCCTTTCCAACTTTCTTCCATCCCTCCTCTCCCCCTCCATTCATATCCTACCTTCCAATCATTAAAACACTCCATTTTTGTCTGGAACATTCTCCTTTTTACTGGAGAGTTCTTACTCTTCCTTCAAGCCACATCTTGGATATCTCATGGAAAACGTTCCTGGAGCCTTCTAAGTCCAGGCTTCTAAGACAGGCTCCTCAGTCCTCCTTTAGTGCCCTGTAACTCGCCATTACACTCTAAATCACCTATTCACTTCAGTCCACTAGTGTGAGCACAGGAGTTATTCAGTATTATATACCTGTTGCCTAGCACATAATGTGTATGTGCTAGGTGTATGGTTAATATTTCCAGAATGAACAAATAACATCTGATTTTCTGTCTGCCAAGTGGTAAGGGGACTCTCCTATGGGAGAACCCTATAGTGTTCAGCTATGCTGATGACTGGGAGGTAAGTCTATCTAAGACTGGGATGAAATAGTATCAAAAAACTATTTTGACTGTAGATTTAAGTCATGATCTCCAAAGAGCTTATCAGTAATGTAACTTACTTTTTAAGAAAAAATCTCCATCTGTGTTACGTGTCATACTTCACAAACTCAGGAGAAGGTAAAAAGGAGGGAGCTATTTTTGGTTCTTTAAAATCCCAAAATTTCATATAGTCTCTTTTCTTAGACAACTAAATTTTACTTTTTACTAGACTCATCACGGCTAATATCTAGATCCTCAGATCACTGGGGCTTTTACTAGTTTCATTTACTTATTCTCATTCATCTATTTCTCATTAATTAAACACCTACTAAGTGCCAGATAGTGGAGATACTAGGTGGGTAAGATGTCATCCCTCCCATCAAAAACCAATCAATTCAATGGCTGGGAGGAAGGAAAAAAGCAGACATGTGGGCTGTTATGATCCAGATGCCCTCCAAACTCATGCAAACTTGAACTTAGCCAAAGAATTCCAAAGGGGGATAAAAAATGTTAAGGAATGAGAATGTTTTCACTTGTGTATGAAAAAAACAAAATAAGCTTTATGAGTGATAAATATTCTGAGGGAAGAACATACAGCAAACAGCAGATACCACAAGGGGAAGGTTTTCCCCTATGGAACGGTAAAGATTCTCATTGTATTAGTTCACATTTAGTCAGAGCTATTTGAGTCAGTTACCATCTTGTTGAATTCTATTCATAATTGAAAAGCAAATGGTCTAGCAGAGTGTAGACATTTATTCAAAATATTTAGGCAAAATATAGCCAAAGTGATGAGAGTTTGTGGTTAGTCACAGATGGTCAACACTTACAGCTTGTGAATTATTAAATTGTGTCAGTGGTGACGATGCTGATGCTGATACCAGAAAATAAAAATGTATTCTGAAGGATTTTTGACTCAAGCAAAATTGGAAATGAGCAAGACTTTTCTGAACAGAATGATTCTGCAGTTTTCACAAGCCAAGAACTCTTCAAAATCCATCTCTGAGTCTCTGGCATAAATATTTAGAGCCTCATTGAATTTCTTGCTATTCCCTTAACACCCTGTGCTTTATGATACCTTATGCCTTTGCTGTTCTTTCTGATTAGAATAGCCCCCAGCTCCTCGGTGCCTGTTAAACTCAAATATCATCTCTTCTATGAAGCACTACAACAGGATAAATGGAAATCTCTCGGGCTAAATTAATTCCTCCCTACTCAGTGCTCACAGCATTTTGTGATTTGCCTTTCAAATTGCACTTATTACATTATATTATCCTTATTGGTGGCTGTATTTTTGTTCCCTAATAGACCATGAACTACTCATTGGATCTGCATCCACAGGACCCAGCAGGGCCCGATACAAATTAAAACCTCTTTCTAGATAGGTTTAATGTCTGAATCATTCTATTTTTCTCCTCCACCTCTTCTGTTTCACTGTAGTATCAAGGTCATCTTCTCCAGTTTTGGCTAACTTCATGATGCACATTATTTAAAAGTTCTAATCTAAAAATTAAAATATATAAATAGTTTCAAGTTTATCTTGGAAAAAGCAAGAGGTTGTAGTTTTAAGATCCATCTCTGTCGCTAAGAGATCATGTGATTTGGCACAATCGATTTACCTGTCTTGGCTTCAGTTTCCTCATCTAGAAAATGAGGACATTGCTAAATGATCTCTAAATTCTCTGTCTTTGCTAATTCTATGACCCAATATCCTTTCCTGAATTCATGAAAAATTAATGGTCTCAAATACACAATTGTGTATTTAAGTAACAGTTTTTATTGATCTTGACTTGTTTCCGGTTTCTTTGCTTTGCTTTTCCTTAAAAACACATAATCAAATGAAAGTTCTTTATTGTTTACAGTGATGTCTTTAGAGGTTGGAAAGTCAAACAGATATAGGTTTCATCCCTGACTCTGCCACTTATAAAACTAACGTTATAACCTTGGCAACTTCAATGTGCCCAAGCCTCAGTTTCCTCCTGTGTGAAGTGAGAATAATAATAATAGTGCTTGTTTCATACGGTTATAGGGAATCTTCTGTATTTCTTCTAAGTCCCTGCAGTTGCGGGTACATAGGGCTGCAAAGGTCTTCATAACACAAGCAAGTTCACTGATGAATTAATCACCAGCCTTTATTTTCTCTCACTGTGTAAAGTGTTTTATCTATTTCTTGCTGATTGCCAGATATTGTAAACATCTGATAATATAATGCAAATATAATGCAAATTGTACTTGTACAGTGCCAAGTACTATTGCAAATCTTGCAACAGATGCAAAGCTTCATGAAATTGATGAAAATAGTCAAATGAATTTTAAAGACACAAGTAAAGCCATTGACAAATAAATTGAAGAAGAGAAAGCTAATAAAAATATAGCAGAGTAGTCACCTTAAAGGTATTGAATGGAATATGGGAATAAATAGATTAATCCCTGCATTATTTAAAACAAAAAGCGACCATATTTATGATCATGCTACAAAAGTTTAGGATGTTACTTTGCATGGTGATGCATTTTTTAAAAATGCTCAAAATTAATTATTTAATTTCTTTTTTGCTTCTTCTAAGAAATAATTTACGGAAGCGATCAGCAAGAGGAGGAAATTCCGCATGAGAATAGGAGTGTCTCACACAGTGGGCATCACAGGGCAGAACAGGGACAGTGAGGAGCAGCAAAGACGACCTTCATCTAGATCTCAGTTCTGCTGCAGGCCAGCTCTGGCCGTATCCTTATCAGCCACTTGAGAAAGCAAAGGAGAAAAAGCCAGACTGTTCATCTGTGGATGTCTGACATCCAGTAATTTATTAAAGTTTCAGCGTAAGCATCTCTATTCAAATATGAAAAACAAATGAATGTCAAAACTTCAGTGAAACTTTAGTAAACAATTTCATCTCTTTCCATAGCATTTTGCAATAAATAAAGATAATTTCATCACTTTTTGTTCTACTAATAGCAGTGTGAATCACTAAACAGGTATTACTTCTCTTTTACTGTTGAAAAAGCAAAAGTTGGCCAAATTTACTCAAGACAGTCAGAGATTGGACACGGCCCCCTGACTCCAGGGCATTGGGATAAGGATGCTTTATGTTCCTTCTCTAGCACCAGTAATATTAAATACTTTACATTTTAGTTCTAATGCTCAATACAATCTTTTCAGGATGGATTTTGTTGCCCCCAATTTACAGATAAGAAATCTACGGTTCAAAGAGATTAGATAAACTTGCCCAAAATCACCTGTGTGCTTTGACTTCCTAAATCCACAGCCCCTGGGGCTTTCACCACCTCACCGCTTTCCATGCTGAATTTCGGTGTTGGATGTTTTTAGTAATAAGAGAAGAACACCACCCACAGAGAAGAGGCTTTAGAGTGTAATTGAACTTTAGAAAGTTTGTCTTAGAAAAAAATAATTATTTTAAACCTTTTCAGTTTACATCTCAATTATTATTACTAGTAAATTTAAGAAATAAAGTTTAAAAGTTATGCATTTATCTCACATTTTTCCCTTTTCCTATATACAATCTGGAGGCAATACTAAAAAGCAACGAAATAAGCAAAAACACGTTGCACCAAAAAAGGAAAAAGAAGCTGTAATTTGTATAAATCTCTAACCTTAGCAGGTCACTGCCCCTGTCACCTCCTTTTACCGATTCAGATGCGAACCATAAAGAGATTCAGTGAACTTTCTAGGGTCACAGAGTTCAAAGTCAGCTAAGAAATCACACCAAATATTCTTGCATCCTTCATTGTTTTTGATGGCTATCTTTAACGCAACCATATTTGTAGTAAAAATATAAGCTTTTGTTTAATAAAGCAATAAACAGAATACATCAGCTGAAATTATCTCCAGTAAGATCTGGACTGAACATACGTGGTGTGAGGGACCATTTACTTCTACTTACAGCAGTTCTCGTCATGGATTATTTGTGAAGGGTTTTTCATATGAGTGATATAAGTTACATAAATGAAACAAAGACTGTGAATATATACATATCTTAGGTTATATTAAAGTTGCAGCAAAACAAATACTTTCTATTAGTGAAGTCTGAAAATAAAAAACCTATACTAAAATTTTAGAATTGAATCTATTTGCTTCGTAAAGAGATTTTGACACGTCTTTTTTTCTTTTTGAATTAAAAAAAAACTAATGCTGTCAACTTTTAAGCAAGGCAGCAGAAAATCTAGTTATATTTCACTTTACACTCTTGCAGTGATTTTTGTAACTTATTAACATTGCTTCAGAATACAGAAAAGGACCCTATAATGTGTCAGTTGAGATTCAGGACCCAAAGTCTCCCATTAGAAGGTGATGCATTTGTTCATTAAAATTGTGAAGCTGTAAGGCATCCTTCTAGAAGAGTTGCTGAATTGCCATCTAAACTAAATAATAACAGCCATAAAACAAGTTTTGTGCTTACTCTTTTATTTCACACATTCATATTAAGGCTGGTAGATGTAAGAAGCAATTTATAAATGCATACACCATTCTGTAAGTGGCCTCAACAAAGAAAGCTGTTCCCAGGGAAAACAAACTTTTAGGATTGTTCCAAATCAAATAAACTCTCAATATATTTTCATATTTTGACAGTAAACATCTACAGTGTCAGTCACCATGTTGTCACAGAGATATGACAGTGTGTAAGAAAATGCCCCATGTTAACCTTCTGCCCCACTTGAATCTCAAGTCCACTGATTCCATATCATCTTTTCATTGTTCCTCCCCCTGAAGGCCTTACTCCCCTCTTCATCTCACTAAAATTCTCTGGTCAATCATTACAATCACCTCCTTGCATATGCCCTCGACTTCTTTTCCCGGGCTGGTTTTGTTCCCTGTTTAGCAGAACTAGAGGGTTGCAGGTTACACAGTTTACACATTTGTCAAAAACCATCAGATTGTACACTTAGTAGTTATGTATTTCATTGCATGTAATTTCACCTTTAAAAAACTTTAAACAAATATTGAACTCTAGTTATTAGGTTTGTGTTTTGCAATGGTATGAGTTAGCAATTTTAAAACTTGCTTAAACAAATGAGTAAATATATTGAAGGTAATGGGAGTAGTATTTTAAGTAGGAGTTAGAAATATGGAAAGAAGGAACTTTGGAACTGGATTGAAATGGAAAGTATCAATGATATCTAACGTCTGTCTATCCAGCTCTGTAAATATAGAAATGTCTATAGATATAGGCATATATGTGCATATGTGTACATATACTAGATCTGGTTGCTGAGATTGTCTAAAAGGTATGACACAGCGTTAGCAACGAGCACACCTAATACCCAGATCTTGATTTCTATTTACCATTTCTCACTAAAAGGAATGTAGACTTCTTAAAGAAAAAATTATTCCAGGACTGGATCAGAGGGAAAAATATTGCTATAAAGGATATTATTGGGAAATTTGACAAAATTTGAATATAGACTATGGATTTGATAACAGTGTTTATCAATGTCAACTTTCCTGATTTTGTTAGTAGTATTGTGGTTATGTAAGAGAATGTTCTTGTTTTTAGAGAACATTCACAGAACTATTTCGTGCTAAAGGATCATGACTTTCAATTTACTGTCAAATAGTTCAGAAAAAAAATCATGCATCTATCTATCTATTTATCTATCTATCTATCATCTATCTATCTGTAATCTCCCTCCCACTCTCTTTCTCTCTACCATTTAGAAAGAATGATAAAAGCAATGGGAGAAAATGTAAACAACTGGTTAATGTGAGTACAGGTATTCCTTGTACTTACTTTGCTGTAAGTTTGAAATTCTATCAAAATAAAAGGTTACATTAAAGAATATCTTCAATGACTTCTTGTATTAGTCAGTCTAAGAGCTAAAGTTCTAAAATTGGCCCAAAAGTCTCCACCTCCTCATCTGGACCCTCGTTACCCCGACATCATCTTCTCCAACTCTCCCTCTTGATGCTCTGTCCTCAGAAGTCCTTGTTATGTGCAGAGACCCTTCAGCTCATTTAAATCTGCACAAGTCTCACCTTCTCAGTCGGATAATCCTATTTTCCATTAACCTGCCCCCATCCCTGAGCTCTGGATCCCCGTCGTCTTGCTTTACTTTTTCTTTTCCATGGCACATGTAACTTTCTCACATTCGTATGACTCACTTAGGCATCTTGTTTCTGTCTTTTCTCCACTCTCTAGAATGCAAGTTCCACAGGACAGGAGTCTTGTCTGCTGCCCTTCCCGATCTATTCTAAGCACCCGGAACGGTGCATGGCATTCTATAAATATTTGTTGAATGGAAGAATCACTATTATCAGATTGTCAGATTACCTTCAGGAAACCTTAACTCTTTTGGATATGAATCTTTGAGGATATTTTCTTCTTTACAGTTCTTAGCTCAGTATAGTCAAATGTCTATTAGATATTAGTATTTGTGGTCATGTTAAAGTAGCGTGGTTTCTAAATACCTGTTTTTGAAGCATATAGATAACTTAATTGGAATAATTTGAGGAATTTGGAGATACTGCTTAAGGAGATCATCTGGGTCTCACAAGAAGGCAGTAAGCTGCTCTGGGTCCCTCTTTCCACCATCTGCTCCTGAGCTTTAAAGGTAAATGAGAGACTGGCTCACACTAATCAAAATTCATAAAATATCGATGAGAAGGCCAATTTAAAGAATTATCATGAGAAACAGAGTTGCCACAGATATTAGAAAGTTGAATCTTCTACTGAGCTTATTCTCTCTCTATAAGAAGTTGACATGGAGTCCAATAGATAAGGGCAAAGCTACCTCTTTTTGTGGAATCAGAACAAAAGGAATGAGTTAGTCAAATTATGCTAGCCTGATGCATACATTTGTCTAAAGATGGAATGTCGAGGGGTCAGGCCGGTGGTGTAGTGATTAAATTCATGTGCTCCACTATCATGGCCTGGGGTTCACTGGTCCAGACCCTGGGCGTAGACCTACACACCACTCATCAAGCCATGCTGTGGCAGCATCCCACATACAAAATTGAGGAAGATTGGCACAGATGTTAGCTCAGGACCACTCTTCCTCAAGCAAAAAGAGGAAGATTGGCAGCAGATGTTAGCTCAGGGCCAATCTTCCTCAAGCAAAAAGAGGAAGATTGGCAGCAGATGTTAGCTCAGGGCCAATCTTCCTCATCAAAAAAAGAAAAAAGATAGAATGTCTAAGGATAGAGTATTAAAAAATCTGCATTCAGAGCATTTTCTCACTTCATGGTATTGAAATGAAAAGTATTAAATTTGTGTTTGGACATCTCCCCTTTTAAAGGTTGCACATTAATAATCACTTCACATATTTCTTCCTTTAGATATGTGAATACATATCTAGGCTGCAGTCAAGCCCTATTGGTATTGATTTCCAAAGGAAATCATGTTGATCTTTGAAGATGATTTCACAGTTGGCTGACCTTATCCACTACATGCTGAATTTATTACTTTAGTTGTTAGAGTTGCGGTGAGGTGGTTCCTCCACTGAAATTCACGTCTCCATTGTCTACAATTAAATGATAAAGAAACATTTAATAAAAGTTGCTTAATGCTTAACAAAATAGAAAATGCCTGAACGAAGTTAAACTTCATAAAATTCTGAAATCTCATTAGGTGTCTGTTTCCAGATCAAGATGGAGCAGATGCACTTCTCTCTATTCCTTCTATTAGGTACAGGAAAAAGTCCTGGATGTGATATATAAGGCAAACGCAAGAGGACTGTGAAAAGTAGGGAGACGAAGGCAGACCAGCTACAGAACTTGGAATCTGAGAAAGACCATGGTGGCAAGTTCCCTAGGTTTTCTTTTTGACTCATATATCCTGGACTGGGTGCTGGAGAAGCTGCAATCTGGAAAAGCCATTGGAAACTGACCAAAAGAGCCCTCATAAAAATTTGCTCTCTCTAACAAAGGACAAGGAAAGAGACAGCTTAGCAAGCTAAAAACTTTCAGACAATAACTGCCCTACCGCAAAAACATATCATGGAACAAAATGCAGCTGTAACCCCCTCGTTGTCAACAAAGGCTGAGTAGGGAGCCTAGACTTCTACTCTTGCCAGGCTGTAATAAGGCACTGCCAGTGTGCTATCAGAGAAGCCAAGCGAGGAGATGTGATTCTCCTTCTCACCCAGCAGTAATGAATCTCTCCCCACAGTGTCAATGGAAGCCACCTGGGGATCCTGGACTTCCATCCCCACCTGGCAGTAATGAGGCATCCTCCTCATCTCCACAGGGGTGAAATAAGAGGATACCAATTGGGGAACTTTCTCTACCAGTCAACCGTAAAACAGTTTCCCTCTTGTGGTGTCTGTGGAGGTTAATGCCATGTGAAGTTTACGTGGGAAGTAGTAACATAGTCACTTCCCCTCCCAACCAGGGAAACGTTAGTGAAGGCCTAGTGGAGAGCCTAAATTCCCACTTCCATTCAGCAGCAATGAGGCATCCCTGAGGTATCAACAGAGGCCAAGTGAGGAACCTGGACCTGTATCCACTCCTGGCAGTCGTGAGGAAGTATCCACCCTCCCACATTGACACAGTGTTAGGGGAGGGCAGTTAGAAGATTTAGATAAGATCCGGAGCCTCATCACATAATACACAAGATGTCCAGGCCAGAATAAAAATCACACATGTACTAAGAACCAGAAAAGTCTCAAATGAGAAAAGACATTTAACAGATACCGATACAACACAGATGTTAGAATTACGTGACAAGGATTTTAAAGCAGCCATCGTAAACTGTCTCAATAAGCAATTATGAACTTGCTTGAAACAAATGAAAAATCTCACCTAGGAAATGGAAAATATAAAGAAGAGCCCAATGGAAATCTTAAAGCTGAAAAATAAAATAATTGAAATAAAAAGCTCAGTGGATATTTCAACAGCAGAATGGAGAGGACAGAGAAAAACAAATCAGTGAACTTGAAGATAGAACATTAGAAATGAGCTAATCTAAACAGCAGAGAGAAAATAGACTGAAAAAATAAACCAAATCTCAGAGGTCTGTGGGACTATAACAAAACATTTGTGTCATAGGAGCCCCAAATGGGGAGGAGAAAGAGGGTGGAGTTGAAAAATATTCAAAGAAATTACTCAAATCTGGCATAAAACCAACAGTTAAAAAAAGGCATAAACCAACAGATTCAAGAAACTGAATGAACTCCAAACAAGATAAACCCAAACAAATCCATGCCAATACTCATCAAAATAAAACTTTAGAAAACTCAAAACAAAGGAAAAATCTTGAAAGCAGCAAGAAGGAAGGAGAATTTACCTATCAGAGGAAAAACCAATTTGAATAACAATGGATTTCTCATCAGAAATCCCAGAGGTCAGAAAGAAATGGCACACTTTTCAAGTACTGGAAGAAAAGAACGAGGAACTCCAAATTCTGTATCTGCCCTCCAGAAATAAATTCTATATCTTAATCTTCAGGAATGTAGAGGAAAATGACATTTTCACATAAATGAAAACAGAGACTTTGTCAACAGCAGCACCTAGACTAAAATAATGGCTTAAAGGAAGTCCTTGAATAAGAAAGGATTAAAGAAGGAAACAAAGGACATTAAGAAGGAAGAAAGAATAACTATGGGTAAATACAAAAACGTTCCTTCTCCTCTTTCTAAATTCTGCTTAAGAGTTGAAGCAAAAAGGACAATATTCTCTGATGTGGATCTCAATGTTAAGTAGAGAAAGTATTTAAGGCAATTATATGATAAATGAAGGAAAGTAAAGAGAAGAGGTGGCAAGCTTTCTACATTTGATTTGGACACCAGTAGATCTTTGGGGTGATGGAAGAATTCTGTATCTTGATTGCAGCAGTGGTTACAGGAATCCGCACATATGATAAGATGACATTGAACTATTCAGAACATTGTACCAATATCAATTTCTTGGTTCCGACTTTGTACTATTTTATAAAAGATGTAACCACTGGGAGAAAGTGGGTGTAGGGTACCCAGGAATTTTCCATTATTGTAACTTCCTGTAAGTCTATAATTATTTCAAAATAAACAATAAAAAATAAACGTGAAAAAAATCTTTAATAGGTCATATTCAGAAACTTCTAAATGTGAGAAAACATAAAAAACACACAATAAAGTGTTGGTGTAAAATCATAGATCAGATTTCCTCAGTAATTGGTTGTGGTTTTCTTTGATAGTCACTAATGAGCTATTCAATTTGGGGAATGCAATTCTGCTTTGATGTTAATTTTATTATCAATTTCTTCTTTTTTATGTCTTCAAAAATAACACTGAGTAAAAGCTCTTGAATCATCTTGGGTGGGTCATGACTATAACCGACAATTTTTTTAGCTTTTCCTAAAGAAAAAAATTAGTTATTATCTTCAGCTATCAGGGGATAGTAGCAGATACCTGCTAGCATTTTTTTCTCCTTTAGAGAAGTGAAAAAGAACTAGCGTAAGTGTCTCAGAATCTATTAGTGGCACAACAAGTGGCATCAAACTGTGATAGTCAAATACATTCAGGCTTTATTACTCATCTCCGTCTGATTTTCTTATCTACAGTGAAAATCCTTCCACCCCTTCCAATCTGCAGTAAACATTTTCAGAGTTTCTACAAAGTCCAGATGATTCCTCTGGGAACGGACCCCATCTTCCCCATGCAGCCGTGTTTGAACTATGCGATCTTCTCCACTGGTCATGATTGATGGGATTCCCTTTCCTATGCTAACTTGGAACTGGGACGCATAGACTCAAATTGGGCAACTTTAAGGTTCAATATTGCCAGTTACTTTTATAGCTGTTACTATATAACATATAGCTGTTACTTTTTCTCAATTATAAAATACTTCAAACATGCAAAAATATGCAATTACTCCCAGCCCTGAATGAACAAATGTTAATACTCTGCCATATTTATTTCCAATTTCTCTTTAAAGAAAATGTGAAAATTTTGATATAGATGCAAAATTAAAGAGACTCGTACAAGATATTCCAATAACCAAGATAAAACAATTCCCAGGGGCAAGCCGTGTGGCCAAGTGGTTTGGATCTTGAGTGTGGACCTACACATGGCTCATCAAGCCATGCTGTGGTGGTGTCCCACATAGAAGAACTAGAATCACTTGTAACTATGATATACAGCTATGTGCTGGGGCTTTGGGGAGAAAAAAAAGAGGAAGATGGATGTTAGCTTAGGGCCAATCTTCCTCATACACACACAAAAAGATCTATTTTTTAAGAAAAGACTATTTCCCAAATTTTGTCACGTTCACTTAACCTACTTATTTATTCATTTTTTAATTGTGGTAAAAATACACAACATAAAATTTACCATCTTGAGCATTTTTAAGTGCATAATTCAGTAGTGTTAACTATATTCATACTATTATGCAATGGATCTCTAGAACTTTTTCATCTTGCAAAACTGAAACTCTATGCCCTTTGAACAACTTCTCATTTCCCCCTTCCCCCAGTCCCTGGCAGCCACAATTCAACTTTCTGTTTCTATGAATTTGGCTATTATAGATATCTTATATAAGTGGAACCATGCAGTATTTATCTTTTTATGACTGGCTTATTTCACTTAACATATTGTCCTCAAGGTTCATCCACGTTGTAGCATGTGACAGACTTTCTTCTTTTTTAACAGAGAATAATATTCCAGTGTATGTATTTACCACATTTTCTTTATAAATTTAGTAGTTGATGGACATTTGAGTTACTTCCACTGCTTGACTATTGAGAATACTGCTTCAATGAACATGGGTGTGCAAATATCTCTGAGATTCTACTTTCAAACATTTTGAGTATATGCAGAAGTGGGATTTGCTGGATCATATGTAATCATATTTTAAATTTTTTGAGGACCCTCTATACTGTTTTCCATAGTGGTTGTACTGTTTCACATTCCCATCTATAATGTCCAAGGCTTCCAATATTTTCGTGTTCTCACCAATGCTTGTTATTTTCCGTTTTTGTGATAGTGACCATCTTATGGGTGTAAGGTTGATACTTCATTGTAATTTTGATTTTCATTTCTCTAAGGATTAGTAATGCTGAGCATTTTTCAAATGCTTTTGGGCTCTTAGCATATCTTTTCTGGAGAAACGTCCATTCAATTATTTTGCCCATTTTTTAATTGGGTTGCTTTTTTGTCGTCGTTGAGTTGTAGGAATCCTTTATGTATTCTGGATACAACCCCTTATCAGATATATGATTTGCAAATATTTTCTCCCATCTGAAGGTTTTCTTGCACTCTGTTGACTATTTCCTTGGATATGCAGAAGTTTTTAAATTTGATATAGTCTTATTTATCTATTTTGCTCCTGTGCTTTTGGTGTCATACCAAGAAATCATTGTCAAATCCAATATCATGAACCTTTTTCCTCTGTTTTCTTCTAGTAGTTTTATGGTTTCAGATCTTACATTTAGGTCTTTAATCCATTTTGAGTTAATTTTTGGTATATGGTGTAAGGTAGGAGTCTAAGTTCATTCCTTTGCAGGTGGTGTTTTCCCAACACCATTTGTTGAAGAGACTCTTCTTTCCCCCAATGTGTGATTGAAGATCACTTGATCATATGCACAAGGGTTTCTTTCTGGGCTCTCTATTCCATTCCGCTGATCTATATAGCTGTTTTTATACCACTACCACACTGTTTTGATTACTGTAACTTTGTATAACTTAACTTATTTTTTTAAACACCTTTTCCCTTTTTCCTTCTTAATGCATTTTACAGCAAATATCAAAAGGCATGATTTTATCCCCACATGATTCAGTATGAATCTCTAAAAATTATGGACACTTTCTTACAAAACCACGATATCATTATCACTTATAATAAAATTGGCAATGTTTCTTTGGTATCATCTCATACCTAGTAGAAAAATGAAATGTATGAATTGTCTCAAAAACCTGTTTATTGCTCTGTTTGAATCGGGATCTAAAAACGTCTGTACTTTAATTTGGTTATGTCTCTTAAGTCCCTTTTGATTCAAAGAAGTTCCTGCCTTCTCCCCCCGCCGTTGATTTGTAGAAATTAGATTAGTTGTCCTATAGAATATCTCAGTCTGGATTTCTCTGTTTATTTCCTCGTTCTGTCATTTAACTTGTAAATATAAGTTAAATGGTGACTTAATTGTATGGTCATTTAAGTATAAATTGAAATTAACTCAGAACTTTGATTTTTTTTTCATGCTTGCATGAGGTTTTTTAAATTCATTTGCAAATTGGAGCCTCTGGGGACTTTTCCCAGTGTCACTGGGCATTCTCAGATGTCTTCCCATGCTTTCCCCCTCCCCATGTTTCCTTCTGCCTTAGAAGTGGATATTTGTTGGCAAAGTTTTTGAACCCTGGGTTTGTGGGGTACATGGGTTGTCCCCATTTCTTATTATTCCTGCCACCAGCTTCAATCATGTTCTTGTTCCACTGCTGCAGGTGACATCATTTGTGTTCATGATCTGAAGTATGTAGAAATGTCTTGCTTTCCAGTTTTATTTAGACGTTGTAAATGGATTTCTCACTTGCCATCCTAATTGGTTTGTTTATTTTTCAGGAGGAATTTTTGGGAAATTAAAAACCTACCTTGCTCCAAGATCACATCACTGGAAGTTCCTCAACTTTCTTTCTGTTAAAGAAAGAAAACATCACAGAAACATCCCACCTCCCAACCTGCTCCCTTTCACTTTCTCCCCCATGTTCCCCTAAGGTAATCCCTATCCAGAAGTTGGTATCTCCTGTTTCCAGGCGTGCTTTTGTATTTTTACTACATGTATATGCATCCATTAAATCTGTATCCTATTGTTTTGAGAGTGGAGAATATTTACATATATGTTTTCCTGTTACATGTGTGATTTTCTACTTGGTTTTCTTTACTCAAAATTGTATTTCTTGAGAATTATCCATATTGAAACATGAAGCTGTACATCATTAATTTTAACGGCTGTAAAGTATTCCATGGTTTGAAGAAAACATAATTTGTCAGTCCCCTGCCAAAGGAAAATTATTTCATTTTGTCATGACAAGCATCACTGCAAAAAAAAAAATCACTTGTGTACATGTTTGCTTGTGCACACATTTATGAGGTTCTCTAAGATAAATACGTAGGAGTCGAAGTACTAGATCAAAGGGCTTGTGCATCTTGTTACGCCCGCACGAATGAGAGTTTCCCCCGTGTGTAGTTACAGGAATGTTTGTGATGTTTTAATTTTTTACAACCCTATAGGTGTGAAATGATATTTCATTGTTTATTTTACATTTTCCTGGTTGAAATGTGAAGTTGAGAATCTTTCCAAGTCTTATTGATGATTTGGTTTTCTTCTGTGTCTGGCTTGTTTATAAAATTGACAATTTCTCCTGGGTTCTATGTCAATTTCTTAATGATTTGCAAAGGTTTTAAAAATATGTTCTGAATAATAGTGCTCTGTTTTTGGTGCCTATTGAATACAATAAGTTCTCATAAACTCTCTGTGAATCCCCTCTTCTCATTCTTTCTCCTTCTGCCTCTGCCCCTTCCTCTACCTCTCCCTTTCTCTATCTCAATAACCCTTTCTCTCCCTACAGCTCAGACTTTGTCCATGGAAACATCTTGGAAAACAAGCAGCATACTGACCTTTTCACTTTCCCGAATCTTGGTCTCTAACTACCCCTCATCCCCATGACCAACACTCAAATTTCTTGATGGAACATCTTTTCTTTCAAAGTATTGACACTCATTGCAAATATATTTTAAGAGCAGAAGTGTTCTGCTTTTGTGGGCTACCGGTTTGTCAGATACAATCACATTCCGTATATGAGTTTCAGTTCAACTGATGTTTTCCTTTTCCCAGCACGTCTGTTACCTCTTTCTGGACCTTCCCTATTCCATGTCTTTGTCAGGATTTTGCAAGTCTGGTGAGGGCAGTGAACAAAATTTATGGGTGCAATGGGTGCTGATATGGATGATAGGAAAAAGAAATTCTAATTATTTTATCAACATAGACTATGCACTGAGATAAGAATTTGAAGTTACTGCAAAATGAAACCGTTGAGATGAAGATGTTAATATATTGAGATTAGTAGATGTCATAATGAGTTTAGAAAAAAAGAAAAGTTTCTAGGACATACCAGATCATATTGCCGCACTGCCTCCGTACACAAAATTGGTGTTAATGCATAAATTTCTCTGGAAGATTCTATAAGTTTGTGAGTTGGAAGCAATGCTGTTTTAAATATTGACACCTAGTTATTGCAACTTCTTAAATTAAAATGTATAAGCTAGAGGTTTTCTTTTGCTTTTCTATCTTCCTCTTTTTTCTAAGTATAGACGAGAAATAAAGGCAGATGTAAATGCTTAGAGTTATTTATTTGGATTCCAATTTAAACTTTCCATTACTTTTTATTTTGTTTTTAAACATAGGCATCTGTTCGGTTTCATGAGCAAAGCCCCCAATTTTGTTCTCTTCTTACTGAAGTTCTTGAAATAGAAGTAATGTTTTAATGTTTGATAATAATAGACCAAAGAGGATGACAACATCCAAGTATAAGTATGTATTTCACAATCTAGAATAATTTTTTTTACAGGAAAATGCATTAGACAAAGAATAGTGTGTGTAGGGGTGTGGTAATTACAATAATAAACGTGGAAGAAATAACTGGCCAGGGATAACATAGCCAGTCCAAGTTTGTATCCAATATACTTTTTTTTTATCTAAAGCAGAATTATAATCTAAAAATAATATTTACATTCTGAATGATGAGTCAGACAGACAGAAACGTAGTAGCATGTAGTGTTTAAGATTGTTCAAAAATATGAGTGATTTTATTTGAAAAATGACTGACTTTCTTCAGAGTTCCAGGGCTCTCGGTTATTTTAATAAAGCAAATTATCTTGGAGGAAGGTTCATAAACTCTACCTTCATTAGCTTACCCTTGTACGGCAGGGGCGTTTGCTTGGGAAATCATTAGACTCTTTTTGGGCTCAGAAATAGGTGCCCTTAAACTAGTGTTTCGTGCAGTGCACAATGCAAAAGGCTGATAATTTTACTTGAAAAAAAATCATTATACTTTCCATTCTGTTCAGTCTATATCACACTCAGAAGAAATTAATTATCTTGGTGGTTTGGTGCTTCAGTTGTCCAAAGTCTTTGTTTGTGTTAATGATAAATGTAATACTATATTAACTTTAGGTTGTACTTCTTGCTACAAATTCTCACTGTTTGGTTTACTAAATAAGTGAAAACATTTTCACAAGTGGCCAATATAAGAAGGGACAGGTAAGCTTCTTGCTTCATAACCTTTTCCAAAAGCTTTATTTCCATGTAAATTTAATCTATTCTTACTTGCTATTAATTTAGCAGCTACAAGTTTCATCTCATTTATTTAACTAGCTAGTTGATAAATCTTTGTATTAAGTCTTGGTATATGTTAGGCAATGATTTACTTGTGACTCAAGTTCTGAATTCTTTTTTCCTAAAATTAGCAAAATTTAGAGCTTCTGTTTTTATCCTCAAATATTCCAATAATTTCTCTCTTAAACAAACAAACAAACCTGGATTAAAGAGATGATTGAAATTCATAACAAATATCATTTTTGTCTCTCACATTACCATACTACTTAGAACCAGGACAGGTGTTAGTTTTTATATTTGTGGTGCTTCACACATATCACTTATCCTTGTGAATATCCTTTAGACTCTCAATGAAAAAGCATCACGCCTCCCCCAAGGTCCTTGAAGAAATATGATCTGTGACAGTGCAGGCGACTCTAGGACACAAAACAGAGCATAGGCAAGAGGCTGCAGATTGGGGAGAGCCCAGGTTCCGGAAGGTCCTGGGATCTAGAAGATGCTGAGAAGAAAATAAGGTGATCTCTATTCTCTCCTAGCCCAGCCAAGACCTCTCAAGAGGTCAGCAAAAAGAAAAGAAATTGAAATCAGTAAAATTTATCTAGTTCCTCTTATGTGCTGGTGTTAGCATGCATATTTCCCGGTTTCAGTGCTCACCAGCCGTGTAACCTGGGACAAGGACATAACCTCCCTGGGCTGCAGTTTTCTTATCTATATAAAATAAAGACAATAATAACATGTTTTTCAGTGGCCGGTCCTGTGGCGGAGTGATTAAGTTCACACGCTCCACTTTGGCGTCCCAGGGTTTCGCCGGTTCGGATCCTGGGCGCAGACATAGCACCATTCATCAGGCCATGTTGAGGTGGCATCCCACATGCCACAACTAGAAGGACCCACAACGAAAATATACAACTATGTACTGGGGGGATTTGGGGAGAAAAAGAAATTAAAAAAAAAAAATATTGCCAACAGTTGTTAGCTCAGGTGCCAATCTTTAAAAAAAAAGAACACATTTTTCAGAGTTTGCTGTGATAATTCAATGCATTTGCTCTTATTAAGTGCTTAGAACAGTGCCTGCCACAAAGTAAGTATTCCTTAAATATTTGCTATTATTATAGTATTATTTTTGTTGCTGTTATTAATGTAAGGACTGGCACACCAACATGACATGTCATGGCAGAATTTTAGCAAAGATTCTGTTGACTTAGCTTTCCTGATCATTTTGGACATCCAGTCTTGACCACAATTACGTGCAAGATCCTAATAGCTCAGGTATGTCCCTGTCACTACAGCAGATGGGTTTTAATTTTCTCCCTGTGGGGTGGATCCTCCTATTAAACCTAATCATGACTCATTAGGAGGCAGGGGTTTTTAAACAGTGCCTTTCAGATGCCCAGGAGTTTCAAAGGGGAACCTGATCGGTGGTAAGCTTGAGGTGCTAAAACGAGAATGCTTTCCTCCCAAGCCGAGGCAGGCTTGCTAATGACCTGTGACCACTTTAGCCCACTATGAGCGTCTTGACCTAGTATGAAAGTCTCAGGGTCTGCTTTCGCACTTTGCAGCTGACTCAATGCTGGGCGTCTGCACCCCAGCACCATGGGAGCCTCAGCAGCCAGGTCATCCCAGGCAACCCATTGCTTACTGGTCACTGCTCATGGTTTCGTTATTCCAGTTTCAGTTTCTTCTTCCTCTTACCTCTTCCTTTTCTTCTTTCTCCTGTGTCCTCCTTCGTCTTTCTCCTTTACCATTGGAGATTTTTCTTACTTTCATCTCAGCCAGGGATACCTTTGGAAGGCATGTTTGCATTACTTTTGCCACCATCTAGTTGTTCTGCTTTGAGAGGGCTGCTCAGTGTTTCTGGTCTATCACACGGTAGAAAGCAGAAGTCAAGATTCCATTTTCTTAAAGGCCTAATCTGAGTTGGATCTGTGTTTCTTGTGTTTGGAACAGTGTGCTAAAACTGACCACAAGGAGGCCTAGTTTTTTCCAGGTTATAGACTTTTCCATCTCCTCCCATAGCAGCACAAACTCAAGTTAAGGAGTAAACTCTGCAGGCACAGGATCCTGTCTATACCATGCCCTCCAAAAAACTGGTTTTAATTCTCTCTCTTCTTTCCCATCAGTATACTTACCACTGCTTTCCTCTCCAAATCTCAATTCAGTGGATTCAACTTTAGTCTTTCTGCATGACACTTAATACAGACATTTTACATACTTTATCTGAAGCAAGCTAGAGCATGACTGAGTAAATGCATGTGCATGTATGCAGCAACCCATACATACAAAAATAATCTTAAACTTTTGATTCTTACTCAGTGTAATAAGAGAGGTCAAAAACAGGTAACAAAAGAGTCTATCAGAAAACAGACAACTTATGTCCTCAGGGAAGAAAGGACTGGTCAGAAACAAAATTTTATAGCTTAAACATCCACATTTCATGCTAAGAGCTGCATGTGAGGTCAAAATACAACATTATGATGGGTAGATTCGAACCCTTGGAATCAGAGGAGGCTGCAGGCAGGGGTTTTGTTGTTGAGTGTCCCAGCTGACTGCTTCCAGAATACTCCAGCTTACATACTGGGAAAAGGAAGCAAGTGTTATCAGATGACTGCTCAGGAATGTGACCTAAAGGGGACATTAATGCCACACAGAGACTGGTCCCATGGCTGTCTTTGGCGGGTTGTTTTAAACAACGGTCTGCAATAGCTGATGTCTGTGATCCGTACCTAGGTCACCTTCAACAGCTTCTCTTCTTGTAAACAAGGAAAGCAGTGCTGGGAAATAGGCCAGTGGGAGAAAACAAGTGGGAATCACAGTCACTTCTGGTCCTATTAGCCAATATGACACTACTTGATGGCCCTGGAGTTGAGTTTTAGTAATCCTTCGATATGTTTAGCTGCTTTGTTTACAAATTGAACCTCAAAGCAATGAATGCTGGTGAGCAGTGTGGCCAAAAGAGTTCAGGATTTGAAGGGATCAAATCTCAGCCCCATGACTTAATAGCTTTGTAGCCTTGGTCTTATAACCTGTCTATGTGCTATTACTCCAATTTGTAAACTGGTGATTATAATAACAACTTCAACAGATTAAGGTAAAGATGAAATAAGATAACAGAAGGTATTAGGCAAATACTAGGTGCACAGAATTTATTGGTTCCTTTTTCATCATATCGTAGGCTAACTGCACCCAATCCTTCTACCCACAGAGACTGGGCTGGGTGTTAGAAGATGTTCATATATTCACGCTGGGATCAATTCACTCCATCCACACTAACTATCCCTGCTGTTGCTGAAACACAGCAGACATTCTCCTGCCTGAGGGCAATGGATCTGTCTGTTCTCTCTCCCTGAATGTTCTCCCAATTATGCACATGGACCGACTCTTACTTCCTTCAACTCCATGCTCCAATGTCTCCTTCTCATTGTGGCTTCTCCTGAAAAGCCCTTTTAAAATTGCACCTGTACGTGTCCTTCCTTGCTGCCCCCCTTAGTGTGCTATTAATGCCTCTTACTATGCTCGTTTCCTTTTTTAGCACAATTATCACTTCCTAGCACACTATACAATTTGCTTTTTATTACATCTATTGTTTATTCTCTGCCTTCCTGCACTGGAAGGTATTCTACAGAAAGGCTAAAGTCTTTATTTAATTCACTGATGTATCCCAAGCACCTGTTCCTGGTATGTAGCTAAGGCAAAATAAACATTTTTGAATGAATGCGCACAGACATTTCAGACTAAATCAGACTAAAGAACTTACTCTGGAATGGACTGTGCCCTGAATTACCATGCTTTCTTTACCTTCAAACCTCCAGAACCTGGAGGGTAGGAAGCATGAAATGTATAATAGAATGGATGAAAAAATTGTTTCAAGTAGAGTGCAGCTTCCCAAGAGAGCTGGGAATTTCCAGGCACAGGCAAAATCCATGATCATTATTCTCTTCCTTCTGAACCTGACAACCAAGCATGCTGGTTTAGGAGTTTTTCTATATTTGACTGATATGCATCCAGAAGGTCATGAAAATGTGGAGAATATTAACTATGGTCCAAGAATGTTGATGTAACCATGATGAATATTTATACTCACTGGACTATTTAAAATTTGAATGTCGATATTTAAATTAACGCTAAAATAATATTCATCATTTTTTGTAATACAAGAACAATTTAGAGAAATTCAGTTGCACCTCATCAGAGAATAGTCTTACATTGCTACCCATGTCATTTTGAGCTTGGCTGAGCAGGACATTGGCATGTGTTCTTATGGAGTGAGCCTATCTACCTCACCCAAGTGAAGAGACACAAGTGTTTGAGCCCCTTCTGAGAATCCACTCTTTGTTCTTAGAATTTTCTTCTCTACATAGTATTAAGAGGGCATCCTCTAGTACAATCTTAAGAAAGTCCAACATCCTCTTAACACTTGAGATGACATCATGCTCAGAGAATTTCCATAGAGTCAAATCCAAATGAAGAATGACTTTATAGTTATTTGGAGGAATATAAATCATGAGACATGAGACAAAGAGGAGCGTATGTTACAAATACAAGGAAAAAAGTTTACAGAAATCACAGTAAATTTCCTTTGAGAGAGCTGGAATTCAGATATGTTCCATCATCACCTGATCTTCCTCTCCCTCTATTTCTAGCAGTTCAAATGATGGTCTTTCCCCTGACATCTCTTTATAATGGAAACTTCATGATATATTAATCTGATTTTACACAACTGCTCTTCTCAACATCTGTGCTCAAAGTGTCAGAGATGAGTGAACAACCAAGCATTGTGCAAAGGCTTTATGTGAAACTCGTATCTGGTCTTGCCTTGCAACAGTGCATTTATCGATTAAGTGCGCCTTTGTCTGGTCTCTCAGCATTGACACAGTTAAGGATTTCACAGGCTGCACTGAAGAAATATGCCCTAGGGAAGTGCCGAGCCTGTTTATATTCTACCTCATCACTAACACCATCATTCACTTGTTTGAACACAGAGGGTAATGAAAAATGCAGTAGTTTTCTGAAACAATGTGAGGACAGAGGATTAAATCAAGCATTCCGGCAAATAACTTATGCCCTCAAAAATATGTTTTAATGTGTACAACAGTCTTAAGTGCTCAAAACTCAAATGTCTCACTTTAGAATTTGAGCTCCCAGGTGGCAGACAAGACCGCCAACCTATTCATGATTCATTTTAACCTCTTTATATGAGACGGCAACTGGGAACATAGACAAGGAATAAGCAAGCTGACCCAGAATCTGTCAAGGAAGACTATTCAGCTGAAAATACTACAGAAGAGCATCCAGAGGTCAAGAAGGAGAAATCCAAATGTAAGACCATAAACCCAGTGGTATGCTGTTAAAGCATGATGAGCAAAGATGGGTGGCCCAAGCAGAGGTTCTATATCAACTGGAAAAGATGAAAAGCTGTTTGCTCCCAAGGCTCTGATGACATAAGTATCACAGAATGAGAAATGTGTCAAATGGTTAGTGCTAAAAATAACTCTGAGGACAACTAATCCAACCCCAGTAATTTTTCAAAGGATGTAAATGGGTTCAGAGAAGTCAAATAATGTGTTCTTAATCCACAATTAGTTGATGTTGGAGAATATAGGAGAAAAAAAGAATATATGATCTTTACCATTATGCTGTATCTGTCTTATTAGGTTCATCTAACATATTAGGGCCTCAGGTCACATGATACCAAATAATTGAATTGGCCAGGTGTTTCATTTGGTGCCCTGTATTTATGGATAAATTGTATTCCATTTTGTCATTGCCTTTGTTTGAGATTATATTAGTTATAATTCCCATTTTACTTCAATTAGAGGATTATTGTTTCTAGCCGTCTTTTCTTCTGCCTAGACACAGGTCATTTGTATAAAAAGGCTCTAAAATGGAGTCCCCAGGGTCTGTTCCTGTTCAGCTACCCTGGTTTCTACCCTGCAATTAGCCACAGGGATGTGAGTGCACAGCACTGAGAAGGGAGCCAAGCAAGGGCCGGCTCTCACGTGATTTTAGTCATTGAACATTGGCACAGCAACTAAATTCAACCAAGCGGAGAGGCAGTAAAAATAGGAATCCAGATTACTGGTATGAGGACAATGTAGCTGTGAAAGAGATTTGTATATATTTTTCTGAGTTCCGTGGCATATTTAAATGACCCCACATCATTTCAAATGAATCCTGGTTGAAGTTTCAAGGATCTTGGATCATTTTGAAAGTGAGAGTTATTTACAAATCGTATAACTACTGAGCTAGACTACTTTTCTCTTGTTGGTTTTTTTAAGAAAAGGGAGGACAAATTACCCCAACCTCAAGCTGTTGATGCTCAGGAATTGGACCATGTAAATCAAGGACACAGACAATATCAAGTGCCCACGACTTCAGTCAGTAGCAAGCTTTCTGTGCTGGGGTGGCTGAAAGGCTTAAAAAGTAGGTATAAGGTGAGGAAGAGAGAGAATAAGGAAGAAGGAAAGCTGAGGAGATAAATTTTTCTAACAAAATTGCTCTAAAAACCCTTTTATGACGGGTCTTGCCTTATTTACATAAGCCAGGATGACTAAGTTATTCTTTAAAAAGCTGTTTACATATCAGAATGCTATTTTCTACCCTCAAAAGAGCAGTTTGTAAAGCACTTCAGAGCACTAAGGGCATTAATGTCTGAGCTAGCTCCTTAAGAGGACTGCTTGCTGCACTTGTCAAGGAACCAAACCTTGTGGCACAAAGCAGTCGCATTGTCTGTGTTATCCATCTTACATTCTGAATCTAGAAGTAAAATAGAACTCCCTCTTTATTGATGTCATTTTTCAGTGTTTATCATATGTCACAAAATATTAGACCTTAAAGTCCCCATCTGCCTTCCTGGAGCAGGGACCTCCTCCCAATTGCATTATGCCGTCAAATGAGCAAACAGTAAACTTTGATTGTGTCCAGTCACTGGAATTTAGAGTGTTTGTTACAGCCCCCTGTGTTACTTTACCCTGACATATGACAGAGGAACACTTCTTTTCTTTCAAATAGGTAGTTTTTTCCACGTGGTTGACATCGTATATAATTCTTCACCAATACCTTATTCTACTCCCCTTCTGTACACCTAGAAGATGTGTTTATTGGTTTCCGTGAAGTTGAGTGAAGCATTGTGATTAGTTCTGCCATTAAATTGTGACTGAAAGTTCTGCGTGGCTGAGTCTGTGGAGCTCTCATGTTTAGTTACTCAGGCTCTGTTTGCTTATGCCAGGCAATTGAGGGGGCTTTTGTTCTAGAAGGTGCAGCTGCCGCATAGTAGAGTCCTTGTTGGCCTGGGTTCCTGAGCGACTGTGGAGTTGGGCCCCACATCAACCAGCCAAGCATATATAATTTGAGCAGGAAATAAGTTTATATTGGCTTAAGCCACTGAGATTTCGAGAGTTTTTGTTAGTGCAGCACAACCTACCCTATTCCGACTAATATATGACATGCAAGCTAAAATATGTATATGTATATGATGTGTATGTGAAGGTGTATATATACATACATGAAGATACACTTATGTCTACATATATATATACACATAAATGTATACACACAAGTGTTTATATACACACGTGGAGATATATATATATATATATGTATTGTTGACATTAAACAAATAGACAGCCAGTTACTTCTCCAGCAGAAATAGGTTTATTCTGGATCAGCAAAGAATTGCAGTTTGGCATCAGGAACCATGGTAAGCCACATGAAAGACCCTTGCAACAAGGGAAGGAGAAGGTGTTTTATAGAGGGGAAGAGAAAGTTGGGAGGGCTATTGTAAACAAAGAGTCCATTGGAGGAGACTGGGAGTCCGAAGTATAGTGACTTTTCATTGGCTGAGTTTTGACGTCTTTCATTGGCTGAGCTGCTGCTAGGCAAGAAGAGGAAGTCTGTCTTCTTTCTGTTGGGCTCTGCTATTGTCATAGAGCAGGAGAGCTCCCCTTCTGGTCTCCAAATTCCATTTTAAATGAAGTTTCTGTTTATTAATTTTCACAGTATATACACACATAAACACATATAAGAGGTGTTTTAATCAGAATATGTATGTATATATATGTATGTATACACACTTCTACACACGTGATTGCTAAATTGCTGCATGAGGAATTTTCATGATATAACGGTGCTTTATTTTACTGTAAACTTTCTTAATTGTGCATTTAAAAGAAGATAACTTTTAGCAATCTGTGTCATTTTTTACGACACGAAGCCAAAAAGCAAACCATACACTAGCTGACCTCTGCTGGAGGTTCTGCACAGTGCTGATCACACCCTTTGTGCTCTCTGCATTCTAAACAGTGTGAAAAACAAACACAGGAACTGGATGGAATGTAGATCTCAAAACAGTAGATTTTTCATCCAAAAAATGCTCAAAATGGATTTTTCTACTCTATACCACCTAACGTAAACTGACTCATCCATCTACTTTCAGGGAGACCAGCTGGAGCTCTGTGGGTTTCTTCTTGCAGAGGCAAAAGGTCCTGCTGCAGAGAGCTTAGTGTATGGTACAGTCAGCAAAGAGGAGAGCAGGGATGACATGAAGACATGTTGGAAAGGGAACAAGAGACTGTTGTCTTCTATGACAATGACGTTCCCCTCAATCTTATCCTTCAGAGAAGTAAATAATGGGGCAATGGGAGAGACTCATGGTGGTCTTCCAATATGGTTTCCTAGTGGAGAGACACAAAGAATCTTTTTATTCCATGGATTTTGAGGAGTTGATTAATAGACTTTCTCTTCCATCCACAACACCTTTGTCTGAGTCTTCTGCATCTTTGCAGTTATTACTACTCAACATTGAAAACTGTCACCTTTTTATGTAGGCAATGCAATATACTGAATTGGATCCTGGAACAGAAAAAGAACTTTAGTGGAAAACCTAGTGAAATCTAAACAAGCCTGGAATTTAGTTGATAGCAATTTCTTAGTTTTGGTAAATGTACCATAGTTATATAAAATGTTAATGTTAGGGGATGCTGGAATGAAAGGTAAACTAAAACTCTATACTACCCTTACAACTCTTCTGTAAATCTAAAATTAATTCAAAGTAAAAAATTTAGAGAAAATAATATCTGTCTTCTTCTACAAACTAGGGGGCACAATCATTAGAAATCTAATTCTATGAGTAACTTCATGGCAAAACCTGCTTAAAGGAAAAATGTATCAGGATGAGCCTGAGGAGAGATTTTGGGGTTCCTCTTAATATTCTGACTTAAGCATAATAGTAATACTCTTCTTATAATACTCTGTAGCAAAGCTTAGACAAATTTGGCATATTTTAGTAAATCTGCACTAAAAGCTAGTAAGTAACAAGAGAAACATACACACTTCAAAAAGCTGACCTACAATATGCAGCTGAATTATCATAATGTTGTGAATCCTAAAAGGTATTCTCTTTCACTTCACGCCCAGCTTCTTTCCACCTGAGAAAGTTCTTCTTGTAAATATCAACTATCCAAGAAGGATATAAACCCTTTGCAACTTCCAGATCAAGTTGTTAAAATTTCATCCTCACAATTCCTTGAGGGGTTCCATAGACATCCTTGCTGGTGCAACATCCACATCTCTACATTACAAATAACCTCAGTGTTCATGGAATAGATATCAGAGGGCCATTTAATTTCAACAAACAATCTCTTGAGAGTCAACACAATAGGAAAGAAATGGGAATAGCTTTGGAACCAGAAAAAAAGAACTAGGCTTAAATACTAGACACGCCACTTTCTACCAAGGTTCTCTTAAGCAAAATATCTTATCTATTTAAGTCTCAGTTTGTTGATCTGTAAAACTGTGAGAATAGAGCCTACTTACAAGGTCATTGTGAGATTTAAATGACACATAATATACAAAATAGTTCCTGGGATGCAATAGGGCATCTCTACACTTAGGTTCTACGTTCTCTGAAAAAAGTAGGATTTGATAAAAAGGAGACTTGCTTAAAACTCTGACCATCAAGATGGAGCGAGGAGCAAGTGTCATTGCAAGAAGTAAAGGCATACAACTGGGAGGTGGCTTTGCTGAAAGGTGTGTAATTTCTTCACAACTGTACACATACTGGATTGTGGTCACAACTATAGCCCCAGGCACTACAGTGCCTTTCAGTCAGCATATTTTCACCCTTATGTCACTGCTTGTGGGATCATAGAAAGATTTACAAGATGCACTCTCCTGGAAGAGTCAAGATTCATCGGAAGACCCAAACCAGCAGATTGTAAATGGCAACTTCTGTTAATTGCATAATCACAGACAACTCAGTCAAAATGAGTTTGCTGGTTGTTGCTGTAGAGCTTTCAGCACCCCATTTGGAACAGAACAAATTTAAGAATATGACTGATACAAAATGGTGGTCATCTACCTGGTTGAATAGGAGGACTTTATCCACCCAAATCGTTTGAGCTTAAATTCCAAGTAATTGATGAATGTATACCTGACAACTCGGTTACCAGAAACAATTCAAGGAGCACTGATGATAGTGGTGATTGCTTGTAATAAATACATAAGCTCTTAGGAAAAGTTTTCAAGGCCTTATAAAACCAACTAATGAGGTAATGATATTTTGTTCTGTTTAATTACCAGTCATAATGCAATATAATTAAATCCAATGACAGGAGGATAACAGCACCAAGATACAGACAACTAACTTAATCACAGCACACGTAAGATATGTTTATGCACCACATAAATCTTCTGACAGGAAGGATCTGATCTACCTTAATTAAAATAAGCATTTTCCTTGCATTTGCACATAATAAAAAAAATGTCCAGTTTCTGTATTCTAAGCTGTAGGGTAAACAGTCAAAGATAGTGTTTCTAAGAATTGGATACTACCATTAACCCATTTTTAAAGAATTGAATTTAAGAGGCTAAGAATTATTTCTTCTAGTTCAGATTCTTAGAGAAGCCCTAGGTGAGAAAAAAGAAAGAATATTAAAAAGTAAACAAAATTATTTATTCTGAAAATTGATTTGCAGTTCATTACGTATTCTGGGTAACAATCATTTGTTGAATACATATTGCAACTATTTACTCCCAGGTCTTCAGCTTTTCATTTACCTTCATTTATCATATCTTGTGACATACAAATTTTTAAATGTTAATTTCAACATATTTATCAGTCTTCTCACATGGCTTGTGTTTTTGAGTAATATTTAAGAATAACTTACCTACCATGTAGCAACATATATTATTCTGTTTTTTCTTCTAATAAAGATTTATTTTTTCGTACTTAAGTCTTTAATGTCTCTGGAGCTCATTTTTGTGTTTTGGGTGAAGTTGGGACCTAGTTTTATTTTTTCCAAGAAAATCCACTGATACGACACCACTTTTTAAATAGATTGTCCTTTTATCACCATTTTGTAACATCATCTCCATCTTTTATATATTGTTTATATATCTATATGTGTATAAAGCATTTATATTTAAATTATATAGATTAGATGTCATATTATGCTTATTGTAATTATTTATTATATTACAAATTTATATTTATATATTATTTATATATAATGTATTTCATTGATATCAAGTCCTTCCTAATATGTACTTTATAATTCTCTACTTCATTACTTAGTTTGTTCTTACATTAATACATAACTATTTTAACTCCTATAACTGTATAATAAATCTTGATATCTGGTACCCCAAACCTTCTTCAAATGTGTCTTGGTTTACTTATTCCTTTAGTCTTCTGTATTAACTTTAGAATTAGCTTCTATTGTTCTCTGAAAAAAAATTGACATCTTTGTGACATTGAGTCTTCCGTATACAAGACATAGATCTCCATTCACTCAGATTTTCTTACGTGTTCTTTACTGTTTGAAAATTGTCTCCATAAAATTCTTTCATTTGTTGTATTGGGTAAATTCCAATGAAATTTATAATTTTAAAACTACTTTTAGTAAGATCTTTTCTTTTCTATTTTCTATTTGGTTGAAGAGAGAGTTGTATCTAGAATTCTTGGTTGACAGCTTTTTCTTTTAGTAGTTTGAATATGCCATCCCGCTGTGTTCTGACATCCATGATTTCTGATGGAAATCAGCTGTTAATCTTATTAACGATCCCTTGTATGTGATGAGACACTTCTCTCTGATGCTTTCAAGATTCTCTTCATCTTTGTCTTTCAAGAGTTTGATTATGATGAGTCTGGATGTGGATCTCATTGAGTTTATCTTACTTAAAATTCCTTCAGCTTCTTGGATATGTAGATGAATGTTTTTCATCAAATCTAGGAAGTTTTCAGCTATTATTTCTTCAAATATTCTTTCTCTCCTTTTCTTCTAGGACTCCCATTACATGTATGTTGGTAAGGTTGATGGTGTCCTACAGGTCTCTGATGCTCTGTTAATTTTTCTTCATATTTTTTTTTCTGTTCCTCAGACTGAATAATCTCAATTGACTTGTCTTCAAGTTCATGGCTTGTTTGTTGGTTGGTTGGTTTTGTTGCCATCTTAAATCTGTTGTTGAGCCACTTTAGTGAAATTTCCCTTTCAATTATTGTAGTTTTCAACTCTAGAACTTTTGTTTTCATTTTGTAATTTCTGTCCCTTTGCTGATACTATTTGGTGAGATACAGTTCTCATACTTTCCTTTAGTTCTTTAGACATAGTTTTTTTTTTTTTTAGTTCTTTGAGCATATTTATAACAGATGATTTACAGTCTTTTTCTAGTAAGTTCAACATCTGGGTTTACTCAGGCACAGTTTCTACTGATAGCTTTTTTCCTGTGTATGGGCTATAATTTTTTTCATTGCATGTCTCGTAATTTTGGTTGACAATTCAACATTCTAAATAATACCATGTGGTAACTTTTAAAATCATATTACTCTCCTTTTCAGTGTTTATCATTGTGTCTGTTTGTTATTGTTGTTGTTGCTATTGGGTTTTTTGTTTGTTTGTTTACTGATTTTTGTGACTAAGTGTCTAAAGTCTGTATTTTTTGTGTTGTGTGGCCACTCTAGTCTCTGCTTGATTAGCTTAGTGGTCAGCTAACAATTAGATAGATTTCCTTGAATCTTTTGAGCAAGTAGGTTTTCCAGTCTTTCCTGAGGTGCTCTTTTGGGTGCTAGGGTCTGTGTTCAACACTCTGGTAGTTTACAGCTCTACCTTAGCTTTGACTTCTGGCTTATGTGGAGCCTCCGGATCAGCCAGAGGTAAGAATTAGGACCTTTTCAGGTGTTTCCTGGCCATGCACACAACATTGCACGTTTGTTTGGCCTTCTAGACCTGGGGATGTCAGAGCTTTTCATTCCCCAGATTTTCCTTTTAAATACTTTGGCAAACTTTTTGTTTGTCCCTTCTAGTGTTACTGCCTATGACATCTGTGACAATTGCTGCTGATGGTTTTAGACAACTGCCCTGGAGATAGGGATCTCCTTACTGAGAGAGACTTGAGTTAAGTCAAACAAAGACAAGCTTTGCAAAGAGCTTTTCCAGGGAGTGACCATTCAGGCCACCTAATGACAATTCTCTGGAAATGGGTTTTTTGGGGAAGTTCTGAACTCTTTCTACTCCCTCCAGTGGCTGCTAGGCTACTGGTTTTCACAGCTACCATGTTGCTGAGGCTGCTGGTTTTCAAGGCTACCGAAAAGCTGAGGAGAGAGGAATGGGAATAAGGCAAATTAAAACACCATAAAGCTCACTATTGTCCAAAGTCATCTGTTTTTCTTGAATAAATTTTCACACTGTTGCAAGCCTTTGGTTATTTTACAGAATTTTTTAAAAGTTGATTTTGACAATTATTTTGCCAGTGTTCTTGTTGTTTTTCTGGAAGAATGGATTTTCAGAGGTCTTTACATTATGTGATGGACTGAATGTTTGCCTCCCCCCCAAATTCATATGTTGAAGCCCTAGTCCCCAACGGTATGGCATTAGGAGGTGGGGCCTTTGAGAGGTAATTAAGTTTATATGAGGTCATGAGGATGGGGCCTCCATATGGGATTAGTGCCCTTATACGAAGAGATATCAGAGACTTGTTTTTTCTTCCTCTCGCCACCATATGAGGCTACAGCGATAAGGTGGCCATCTACAAGCCTCAAAGAGGGTTTTCCGCAGAACCCAACCATCTTGATCTTGGATGTCCCAGGCTCCAGAAGTACGATAAATAAACATCTGTTGTTGAAGCCACCCAGCTTATGGTATTTTGTTATAGTAGCCCAAGCTGATAAGACACTTTGCCTTTCCGGAGGCTTTTCTCTATTTTCCATGTATTTAACAGTCGTAAGTGCTTCACTTTGGAGAAACTTCTCATGCTCTGTGCCCATTCTATTGTAGTATTAGATTTTCTTATTGGACTGGAAGTGAGTTTTTATACTATATATATGTAAATTGTGGTATATTTTTTGGTATAACTTTCCCAGTTTACTGTTTACTTTTAAATATTATAACTTTTGTATATATAGATTTTTTTTAATCAAGTCCACTATATCAATATCTACCCTTCTATTCTTCATCTTATTAGGCAGAGTTAAAATTCATTCATATTTTTGGGGTTTTTAACGATTTTATTTTTGTATAAAATTTTACCTTTCATCTGGAATTAATTTTGGCATATGTTATAGTGAGAAAATGAACTTGATTTTTGTCCCTAACTATCCATTTCCCCAAAAGAATTTATCTAATCATCTATTTCATCCCCCATGGGTTTGTGATACTTCATTAATCATCCATTAAGTTCCTAAGTGTAATGATATGTAATAAGAAGAATTTCTGAGCTATCTCTTCTGAACTCTGATCATATTCCTACTCTTGAGCCAACACTACATTGTCTTGATATATTGCTGCTTTGTACTCTATTTTAATATTTAGTTGTTTACTCTGAATTAATATGCAATGTAAAGAGCAAACACTAGATGAAATGCTGTCTTTGGAACATGGCCTTTCCATCTTTCCTCCTGTAGTTCTTCAGTCCTTATTCAAATTTCAACAAAAGCATTGCTTCCTCTAAGGAGATTTTAAGTCCTTCTTTTCCTCCTCCTGGGTTAGGGTAAGTGCCTTTCTTCTATGCTACCTCTTTATAGCCTCATAATGCCCCCTGCATATCTTTGTTATGGCATATATCTCATTGCATTGGGAGGGTTGAGTTTTTGACTATTTATACCACTAGACTGTGGTAAATTCTTTGAGGGAAGAGATTATGTTCTGTATCTATGATGCCTCGAATGGTTTCTGGCCATATTAGGAACTCAATTAATTTTCTTTGAATAAATGAATAAATGGTATCAATTGAACTTTCCTCTGATGTGGATAACGTGGGGAAGGGAATCTAGTTTACAATTCAGGCATTATTGTCATTAATCTATGACTTATTACAAATAGATACACTATAGTGATTTGAAATACAAACATTTAGTTATGATTCAGTAATGGCTTGATTTTGCATTTTCTTGTTCTGCTTTAAGAAAAAGTTTGACTATCATCATTGGATATTCAAAAACTGTGGTTTGTATGCAAGTCCCAGTTATTAGCAGTTAAAATATCCCTTACAGTTTATCTCTATTGCCAGCTCTATTTGCTTTTAAATCAAACCAATTTAAATCAAGTATCTACAGATTATCTGCTAATCCCAGGAGGGCCTGAAAGTCTCAACACTATTTGCACTTGGAGAAATGACTTTCTGTTGTATGCATCTGGCCCCAGCTGCCACAAGAGATGGCATGAGCATTAAATACACAGCCACATTCCTAACAGACCTTCTAGGACTATGAATTTCCATTTAGAGATTTCTCAGGAAGCTTACACATAACCCAACAGCTAGTTAACAAAAGAGACAGTCGGTTTGATTGGTAACAGTTGTAGACTTTTGCATTTTGAATTAGACTTTCATCTCAGCAACAGACATAACCAGCTTATCAAATAGGCCACACCTTGTGCAAGAATTAGAACACTTTTTTAAAAATCTGAAGGGAATATTTACACTTTTCAAATGAAAATATTGAAAGTTTAATAGCCTCTGAGCAACCAAAAATGATCATAAAGTCTAGCATCTAATCTATCCAATCTATTGAACAGGTTCAAAATCATTTTGCAATAAGCCAAGCTATATGTAAACATGTAAATACTTACAGTATAAAAAGGTAGATAATTGTGGTAGACCAGAAATGGTTGGATATACTGGCAAGAATAAGAAGTGAGAGCTGACAGCCTGGAGCGGAGCTGGAATAACTGTAAAAGCTTACACAAACAAAGAAGACAATCATTTAAAGGAGACTCAAATTTGCAAAGCCAACTGAAGTGGAGCTCCTATGAATCTTTCATTAATCCAGTCTAAGACAACATGTGCAATATTGACAAATGCTTCCGCATTCCATGTTAATTTAATCAGCTCATTTTGAAGAACCCACATTTACTTAGACTACTCAAGGCTCCCTTTAACCTTTTAATACTGAGAAATGTGGCTTTTGCAACATCTATTTATGGTTAGACATAACATTACAAGATTTGAATCTTGTCTTTCTCTCTCAGGAGCAAATGGATGTCACAGCAAGCATCAGAACTCCCTGCCCTCCCCAGACGCATGGGAGCTCTGGAACAAAGCTTTCACAGCTGAGAAAGTGATTGCTTTGGCTGGAGGATCTGACTAGAGGTTAAGCACAGCTCAGCAAAGAAGAATAAAAATTCTTCTTTTGTATTCAATGTAGTCAAGTCCTGAAGATTTTTATTCTCACTTTCGAAGCAGAGTTTCAAAGTTTTGATCTTTATAGAAAGGAAATACTTTGTTTCATTGTGCTAATGAACAAGGAATGATTATGTTGCAGCTCATACTAAATCATAGAGATAGTCCTCCATGTTATTACTGTTGCCAACAACCCTGAGAAAATCACAGCTTTCCTTCAGACAATGTCATTTTTATTGGGCATGAATAATCTTGCCTCATCACCCCAACTCCCTGCAGCAAAAGAAATGCCCTTTCAAAGGGCTGAAATCCCTACTTACAGAGAAATCACTCCATGATTTATGCTTTGGTGTACCCAGAAGCTTCTTAGTCAATACAAACAGCACCAAAAGCAGAGTGTATCACGTCTTAGAGAGCTTTAACACTTTAGTATAGACTAGCCTATTGATGTCTTTTTGCTTCAGGGAAACCAGGAGAGGACAATTCTGAGGCTTGGGCATGGCCTGGGAAGTTAGGGTTTCACCAAATTATTACCTGTCAACTTAGAATGCTGTGAGCAGCGCAGAAGGAGTGGGACACACTGGACAGACACACTGTGATGGGATAGAAAAGAGAGGTACAGGCCGATGGCCTCTCGAACACATCAGCCTTCATCCTTCCTCTTGGTCTTTGCACTTGCTATTCCTTTGACACTCTCTACTCCTCTGTCCCAACCCCAACCCCCGCTTCTCTACTTGCCTAATTCCTATTCAAGCTTTGGGTCTTAACATAAATGTCACTTCCTCAGGCAAGCCTCTGGCCCTTTCTGGCTCCTAAGATTAGGAAGAGCTCAAACAAAGGTCGAAGGCACCGAATGCATAGCATTTCCAGGGAACAGTCAGAGGACTGATATGGATAGAAGATTCTGTTGGAGTTGGGGGCTGGAAGGGAACATTCAGGAGAAGCAGGCAGGGCAAGATTATGAAAGACTAAGCTAAGAAGTTTCAATATTACGTTGTAGGCCAATGTTTCTCAAATATACCTGACCAAAAGAATCACATAGAATGTTTGTTAAAAATATACATTTCCTGGACCCTTCTCTGGAGATCCTGATACATTAAATATAGAGTTGGTCCCAGGAATTTATATTTTAACTAAATGTAGGCGAGAAGAAAAAAGAAAAACTTTACAAATAAATTTTAATTTTACCACTTACTACCTTTAAGATCCTTAGCAAAATATGTAACTTTCTTGAGTTTCATCTTTAAAATGTGGGAAATGACCCCTACCTTGCAGGGCTGCTATGGGAAGATGTTAGAATGTAGGGTAGTTCTAGGCTACACTAAGAGAATCAATAAGTAGTAGCTATTAATGCTAATTTTGCTAATGTTATTCTCACTAGTGTTCCTTACTTCAGGTCATTTCTTTGTCTAGACTATCATAATAGCCTTCCAACAGGTCTTCTTGCCTCCGGTATCACCCTGAACACAGCAGCAAGAAGCTGTGCAGGCACAGGAAATGATGGACAGGGATCGCAGGGTGGGGATTGGGGTCAATAAGACTGAGCTAAGCCAGAGCTCTCGTGTCAGGGAATGGAACTCTGAAGAACTCACATGTGCTTCTAAGAACAGTGTCAGAGGAAGAGTGACAACCAACAGAGGATTGTTCATATGTCTGGGGAGGCAGAGGGATTCTGGAGAGAGACCTGAAAAACTCTTATATAATCTGATAAGGGCAGAGGAGGGGGTGAAAGCACAGACCTTAACCTTCTGCCCCATGGCGTCTCTCAACGTGAAGACCTGTCGGCGCTGGGGGAGGGGAAAGTATGAGACTTAAATGGGGTGTCAGACTAGAGTTTTAAATTGAACAAGACTATGTTATGCAAACAACCAAAACTTCCCCACGTGGTCTTAAGAGGTAGGAAAGAGAGATTTAATTTAGCACTGTTTGAAACAGGGATTCTGAAAGAAACTACAACCTTTTAAGTTTTATGCCCTTTCAAGTTCAAACTGTTCAAGAATCTGGTAAGATAGATGACACTGGCAAAGACAACATTCAGGTCTCTAGCATGGGAAAGTAAATAGCAGTGCTGTTCCCTGAGATGAGAAGAGAGCAGCCCAGGCGTGGACATAGAGGTTTGGGAGTCCACTGCCTGAAAACACTAGCTGAAGCATTGTGAAAGGATGCGATGACACAGGGAGAGGGGGGACCAAGACCAGCCAAGGGAAGAGAAGTCCATGTAGACAACAGAAAAGAGTGAGCGAGGAATCATGTTTCTGAGGGAGGGGATAAAGACACGAGGCGCAGCTGTGGCTCCTGATTCCAATCTCACTTCCATGACAATTGTGCCAACAGCCCAGAGCGGTTGAGCAGGCAGTGCTTTTCTCTTCCCTTCCAGGGAGATTCAGGATGCTTTCATTTTTCAAGGAAGTTCTACAATGTGTACAAGTATGCTAATACTTGTAATATTACAATACTCGTAGCATACAAGTATGCAAAGTATGCTTATCATTTTTTTTTTTACTTAGAACTCCAGAAATGTTCATTTGTCAGTAAAACAAATGTTCAGGAAAGAAAATACATAACATATTGTTCCCTCGATGATTCTTTGGATGTTCCTTGGTATTTGGGTACATTAAGCATCAACTACAATATAGTGCTACCTCTTCCTAGACTGCATGGACCCTAGAGGCAATTTCAGGAGCCAAGATAAAAGACAGCCAGTGTAAATAAAATGCACTTGTCAAGAGTTCCAAAACTTTTTCTCAATTTGAGAACTCCAGAGTGTGAGCTGGTAAATGGATTTGGTGTTCTCTTCCAGGTCACATGGCCCTCTATCCAACTCATAAGGGCACTTAAACAAAATATATTCAAGATATATTTATTGTGAATACAGGGTCAGTTAGAACTGCAGAGGCGGACAGCATCCAGTGGCATGAAGCTGAGCATCCAGGTGTTATGGGGTCCCCACAGCAAGTGCCCTGCAGTGGAGGTCCCGGCATTCGTCGTGGTTGTATGTGGTGGTGATGGCACTTGCCAGCCCATTCTTGTGTCAGGAAATTAGCTCCCTTAATTCCTGCCCATCCTGGTTCTCCAGGCTTTCTATGTTTCTGTGAGCTATGAGTTCTTTTTCTGCCTAAGCTAACCAGACCTAGTTACAGATTTTTGCAACCAAGAACCCAGACAGTGCTTTGGATTTATCTCCCCTGGCCATTCCCTCAGGGAGCTATTTTAGGGTATTTTAGGATAAAATATGAGACTCAAAGGAGACTATAAGCAGGGAGCTTAGCAAACATATTTGGTAGTTGTTTGCCAAGCACCCTTTGCCTCTGTTCTGCTGATGTCCTCTCACTCTGGTTGCAGATAGACACATGACATAAACCAAGTATAAAATCTCACCACCACCACCTGTCATGGTGATGGAAAGAAAGGGCAGACCCGTGACCCTAGTCTTGTCAATCAAACTTGAGTCTGTGATTTTTTTTAACAGAAACTGTTGAGAGAGGTGGGCAGAGTAAGAAAGTGTGGTGAGAAGTGAAGGAAGATGGGCAGATACTGTTAATGCCTCATCCACATCCTTAAGGATTTCATTACTGTTTTCATACACCTGCCTCTCTTTGTTGGAAGATTGTCCTCAGGATGCTAGATTCGCATGTGCACACCTACGGTTGGAAGAGCCTGGGAACTCACATTTCTCTGGGAGCAGCCCTTAACTAGTGACCAGCAGGTACCTGATTATTGGACAATGCCGAGGGGAGATCTACTCCGTCTCAAGAGTCCCCCTGAGGGATTGAGCCTAAGTTCCCCTCTGAAGGGCTTTGCTTCATTCTGCACCTTCGCTTAGATTCCTTCTCTTTCCTGGACCCTGTCTCCACTCCCTTATCAGGTTTTCCCAGAAACACTTCCTAATAAATATTTGCAAGATCTGCTTCTGGAGAATCTAATCTAAGACATCAGAAAAGCCAGCAGTTCTCTCTCATTGCCTGTGGATAACAGTGCTTGAGATAGAAAGTCAATAAGCAGAAAGATGAACCAAATCTCTGCCTCCAATCACTCCAGTCCCTCCAACAGAGGAACGGGAGAATCCCCACTCCTGCAGAGCTAGGCTGAGTTTGATTTCTGTCACTTACAACTAAGAGACTCCATTCAGCAGGATGAGGTCGACTGAGTCCTTTCTTTGCTCCATTTAACAACAGATCTTGTAGACAAATGAGAGATGCCCATGATATTACCATGGAGGGGAGTAAATCAGAGGTATTTTCTGAAAAAGGTTATCAGAGGATCATTGTTATATTCATTGTGCTTTGGGTGCCACGTACCTGATTTATGATTTATATGTCTTCCACTAGAGTTTACCGAGCTGCTTCTAGACTTTTCTACAAGTCCCTGAAAAAGTTCAATCTACCTTGATATATTCCATAATACATATCATATGTATGTTAAGAAAGAAAAAGAGGAGGGCAAAATCTTTCTAAAACGCAAATCTGATTATGTCAAACCAAGTGTGAAGCCCTTTAATACCTCCTCCTTGTTCTCAAGATCAGGTTCATCCTACTCAAAATGGTCTCAAAATGCTTCATTATGTGACCTCAGGTGCAATCAACAATCGCGTCCTTTCTGCTCCACTCCTGTATTCTAGTCACAGTGAACACTTTCGGTGCCTTCAGTGACATGCTCTTTCTTGGCCTGGACCTTTGTCCCTCCTCTTCCTCCACTTGCTTATATCCCAGCTTCTCACTTCACTTGGTTTACTCCTTTTTAGGTTTCAGGACTTTAGGTTTAAGGCCAAGATGTTACTTCTTCCAGGAAGCCCTCTTTGATGTCCCACTTCCCACCTCTCCTAGGTGCCCCCATTGTTCCCTTTACTTCCCTTTAATTTCACATATCTCTCTCTAGTGTGACTAAACGTGTTTGTTTGAAATAATAATATATGATCCTTGAGGTAAAATTTTGTCTGTTCAGTGCTATATTGCTGGGGTCTAAAAGAGTGCCTGGCTTATAACAGAGTCATAATATTTTTAAATGCATGAATGAAAAAGAAAAGAGAGAGAGAGATGTTGAGAGGAGAAATAAATGTCTTTTTGCACACCAGTATGGCTGGTACACTAAGTTCCAATCAGGAAACATCTCCTTAAAAGAAATATCTTGATGAGAACTCATGTATATATACTTTCACCCCAGCATATGGCTCCCTGGTGTCAACTCTTTATGGTAGCTAAGGTTGGTAACCATAAAATTTGTTTTCAGCAACAAGACAAGATCCTTAAACAACACGATCGAGAGTCATTTAGCCGTGGTACTTGGCTTCCCTCCCAGAACAAGATACCCAAGTTCTCTTGGAAAAAAGACAGCTGAGATGAGTATACCATGGCTGAGAGACTTGGGGCCATCATTTAACCTATTTGTTGTTATATTAAATTATGGATCAATGTTCAGGGGCACCCAGCTGTAAAAACTGCTCTTTAAATCTATTTTATTTCCGAACTTACCCCAGTTAGTAGCCAGATAGATTAAAGAATAAGCAGACACTGACCTACGGAACAAAGTGCAAGACTGAAAGTCAGGAGTTGATGCGCTGTGAAAGTAGAAACAGAAAGCACTAAGCCGTGTGTGCTCTCTGACCCAGTGCTGTGAGAAACCTACCCTTCTCTCAGCACAGTTTATTAGTTTTAAACTGTCAGTTTTCACCCTGACCAGGATCATTGTGCTGGATCCTTTGTCTTTGAACAATAGACTAACCATTTTCACGAACAGAAAATATGACCATTGTACCACCACTCCTTAATGCAGCTTCCTTGACTGGCCTCACTAACTCATCAGAATGTTCTCATGAGTCACATGAGACAGCCTCATCCTTGGAATGCCCCTCAATGCATCCCTCCAGCAGTGACTGCTGTCTAGTTAAACTGGCCTCAGAAGAGAAAACTATTGTGTCACTCTGACTTTTCTGCTCAATCAATGACGGGCAATTAGTTACCTTTGGGATCTCTAATATTCTTCTCCCTGCCATCACTGATCTTCTGTCAATACTCACAGAACTACTCACCATATGCCAAGCCACTGCTCTTAGACTGGATAGGGTGACATCTATGGAGCCGATGAATATAGCCGCTGATCCATGTTGATTTTAAGCATCATTTAGTGCTTGGGGATTATTCTTTGTCCCCTTTCCTATCACATTATGGATGGTCTCAATGCTCACAGGTGGCAGTAGTGCCTGAACTGTCATCTCATGGTCAACCCAATCCAGTCCACTTCTACAGAGCGGATGGTTGGCCATTCACCCAGGCGAGAGTATCAGTGAGTCTTGTTTACACAAAACGGTGTCAATCCCACCACATCCTTCTTTCATTTTTAAATATCTTGATCCAAGAACAATTGATAAAGAGTACTTGAAATATGACTTTTATCCTTAAATTATTTGCTTTTCATTTCAGTCTTATCAGGAAAAAAAAAAAAAAACCTTTTATTTTCCAAATTCCTTGGTCCTCTATATTTCCTCTCTTGGCTCATAAATCAGCCTAGGGTTTCCAAAATTCAATCATTTAAATCCTACCTTCACAACTTTTGCCAACTACTCTTATAGATGATAGATAGATAGATAGATAGATAGATAGACAGATAGATGATATAGTATTGGTAGATACATACATGGGTAGATAATCTGTTCTGAATGAACCCATTTTTTATAGCCTTTTACTTGACCTAAACAATAATTGCCATGGGCTACTTACCTATTTTTCTAATATACATTAAAAAACCATAGCTACTGAAATTTAAAATGATCCATCATCATCTAAAATGATCTTAACTATGAGTATAACTCTTGGAGAAACAATGATTTTCCAGTGGTTCTCCACACTGGCATATCAGAATCACCTGGAAAGACTTTCTTAAAAGTCCAATGTCTGAATCTCACCTCAGACAAAGTAAACCTGCATGAGAATATCTGAAAACAATGATATACCTAAAAGAGAAAAACATAATCATGCAGAAGCTCCTGCTTCTAATCTGTGAACTGTGTGACTGCCTCAAGATAAACAATTCCAATAAAAAATGTATTAAGAGTTGCATTACAAACCAACTTTGGGCTTCTTCCCTCCCATCAGGAATTTGTGAACTAGTATTCAATTTACCCTAATCAATGGTTCTAACAAAACGTCTAATTTTAAAAAGATTAGTTGGTTTTGGTTACAAAATTTAATTTCTCAAAGTTAATTTAAACTGAACAAAATCTTTATAGAGAAATATACAGTTCTTAATATTCCTCCACCTGCATGCATTGGACATGGCTATGAATTCTCTAGGAACAAGAATTTTATCTTCTCACACCTGAGTATCTACCTATCTAAAGCTCAAGCACTGTCTGCACACAGCATATCTTCAATAAAGGTCATTGAATAGAAATGAATAAGCAAACACATATAGCTCTAATACATAGGATACAAATTATGTCAAAAAAAAATTTGTAATTACGTCTCCTCTCACTTGAACCTCATCATCTCTACTGTGTCTATCGTGAGACTTTCTTACGCGATTTGAAAGATGAAGACTAAAGTTTTCTAACATTTCATCCTTTGCTGAAAAGTAAAGTAATAGTGAGAGACTAAATGCCACCTTAATCTGTTTTAATTGTGCATCTTTTACTGTTTGCAATCTGAGGAGCAGTCGTCAATTTCAGAAGAAGTGACTGCTTTCAACCATTATAGCTGAACTGGGAGCATTTTACTCATAGCTGAGCCACTGTCCTGGACCCAGCACATAGTAAGTGCTAAATAAATCTGTCATTTGAACAAACATGACTGTGGGATATAATCAGAACGCTTTTTAGTGGGGCAGTGTTTCTCCTGCCTCTGGATGAAAGCTCGGTGGGTGCCACATCTTCTCCAGTATTTCAGTCTTACCAATTACATTCACCTCCAAAGGACTCATTTTCTTCATCTGTAAGATAAAGGGTTGGTACTACATACTACATCTCCATTCTATTTCTAACATTCTCTCTCTTTTTTTGACTGTAAAATTCAGTGATGTGAAGTACATTCATGTTGCTGCTCTATTTCTAACATTCTGATAGTACAATTTTAAATTTTCTGTATCAGACCTGGATATGGCTTATCTTTCTTTTCTCATTCAAAATTTCAAGAAATAGGATGACACTTCACATTTCCATAGAAACCCCGCTATGGTTTTAAATAGTGATCACACTCACAGTTTTCAGCAAGAACAGGGTCAGCGAGCACAGTGGATCTTGACAGAGCTGAAATCATTGACTTACAGAGAACAGCATATAATCCGCCTGGTGATTCTAACACTCTCTCGTCAGGCTCTTGCCTCTTTCCTTGGATTCAAGAAGATTTTAGTTTCCAGTTTACTGACACGAGTATTCCACATGATTTCTTCCTCTTCGTCAAGCTTTTGCATAGATGCCACCAAATCTGCAAATACAGTTACCTTTTATACAACTGATGGAGGGGTATATCTTGGAAACTTCCCTCACCACCATAACAAATTTCCCCCAGAAAGAGCTGGTGCTCACATTTTCTAAGCTCTGTGAGCATGTGACTGCAAAATGCTGGCAACTCATATTATGGTGATGTCTTTAACTGAGGCCAAACAAGCTGCTGCAATTGCATTGTCCTTGATTCATGTTCTTATTTTCTTCAAAATTCATCCAGAGCCAATTCCTGCCATATGTTGCAGACAAAGGACAAAACAATTTTAGAATCTTCTCCTTTTCACTTTGTATCTGAGGCCCACACTTTGGATTATCTCATCTTGAAGAGAGATGTCAGAAAGAAGATTTTTGTTCTATATTGCAGACACAGTAATGAAAAATGCAAACTAAAAATTCCACTCTACTTTTTAGTACCAAACGAAAGGAAAACACAGCCTTGGTGAATAACAGCCAAGAAATTGAACTGCATCCTGAGGGGATAGGAAGGATCAATATGGCCCTCTATCGTTCTGGGCAGCACTGTTACAGGAGGCAGAGGTCACTGGCCCCATTCCTCCCAGAGAGTACATATTAGATCAGAAATAGGAATGCGTGGGTGGTGAAAAATCCTCCTCATGTGAAACAAGGATAAAATTCACTGCCCTCTGTTTCTATTTTGGGGAAAAGTAGCCAAGAGTTGATGAGAAACCAAGGAAATTGGATCACTTTCTTCTTTTTACCCTATTCATTTATTTATTCCTTCTTTTGTATCTTAGGTGGTTATTAAGCAGATTTTATATATATATATATATATATATATATATATATATATATATATATCAGCACTGTGCTAGCCTCTGGGAACACAAGTATAAAAGAGGTGAGTGTAGCCCCCAATAAGCTGAAATCAAGTGGGGAAACAGTCGCCTATACAGATTATTATAATACAGAGCTCTCTGGAGCTCATGATCCCTGAATTAAATTTTGCTCTAGTTTAATACTAAATATAAATTTAATTAGCTAGATAATACCACTTCACACTTATAAAATTTGTTCTTCACTTCATACCTACATACATACATACTCATCCATACTAATTGTTAAATGATGAGCATAAATTGAACTTTGAGGGAAGGAGGTAAAGAGGGGGTAGAAGTGGGAACATGTCATGCCAAATAGAGGGACTTGCATGAACAAAGGCTTAGAGAAACAGTTCAGTGTTCTGAGCAGATTACCTTACTAGCTGTTTTGAACGGCTGGAATGCAGAAGAAATTAAGTAAGGAGAACATATAATTTATTATCCAAAGTGGAACACTTTTGAAAGTGAAAATGAAGTTAAAATAACTAAAATTATACAATTTATAACATTTATATATTCACCTAAAATCGTTATTATTATATTGGTGAACCTGTAAGTCTTCAATAACTATTTTCAAAAATAAAATTCTTTCGAAAATTAAAATAAGATATATCTATGTATATTAAAGCAAAAAAAAAAAAAACCCCAGCATTAATTATCTAAATGTTACAATCATAACATAAACCAAATAATACTTTTTAATATAAATGTTTGAGTTAACCAGTTTTTTCTTTTTTTCTTTTCTTTTCTTTCTTTTTTTTTGTTTTGGTGAGGAAGATTGGCCCCTGAACTAACATCTGTTGCCAATCTTCCTCTTTTTTTTCTCCCCAAAGCCCCAGCACATAGCCGTATATCCTAGTTGCAAGTGATTCTAGTTCTTCTATGTGGGGCATCCCCACAGCATGGATTGATGAGCAGTGTGTAGGTCCGTGCCCAGGATCCAAACTCATGAACCCCAGGCTGCTGAAGTGAAGCACGTGAACTTAACCACTGGGCCCCTGAGTTAACTAGTTTCTGAGACAGTACAGTGTTGGCAACATTAAATATTTCTCCCTTTACCCCCTGAGACCCAAAAGTTGAGCTATCCCTAGCCATCGTTTTTTCGTTTATTAACAAGTATTCTGCATTGTGTCTTTGAAAGAGAGATGATAGTTACATTATGCCTGGGAAGGCCTGGGCAAAAGAACATGGTTATCATTGATCATCTTTCACATGTAGCCACAGGTTACAGAGAGAACGCTCTTTAATATACAAGCAACTCATCATTACTAGATAAGACGTGACCAAAGCTGGAAGCACAAAGTAGAGTAAATCCATCCCGGCTTATTTGAATGCAACTATTAGTAATCACACTTTGTTTAATAGAATAAAAAATCCCAGAAAAATATTCAACCAGGCAGGGCCCTCGGACAGCATTCGTAAACCTGGACTATTCCAGGCAAAGCAGAGATAGGGCCAGCTGAGTTAAGGGAGTGTGAGACAGAAAGCTGGAGAAAGAAGCACAGGCCAGATCCTGGAGGGCCTCATGCAGCAGGTGAGGGAGCGTGGAATTCTGCAAGGGGAAGCCTGTGAAGAGCTTCAGACAGAACTGTGTCTTCTTTAGAACACTCTGGCTGCTTTTGGAAGATGAACTTTGAGGAGGCAAAGCCATTATATTATTTACACTAGAGACAGCAAACTGGAAGCCCATGAGCTGCATCCAAACCCCATGCAAATTTTTTGTTTTGCTTTTATTTGTTCTTTCCCGATCATTAACAGCATTCACAGCATTTAACAAATTGAATTTGCAGATTAAGCAGTTAAAAATCAGGAAACTGCACATAAAAATTTGGACTGCTGGCTTTCACTGAAGCATGGGAAGATCTGGGGTTGTAAGACCTGTTTTTCTGGGTGACAACAATTGGAGAAATTACCAGTTGCCTTTATAGCATGGGATGTACTCTCCAACTTGACAGCCTGACCTGCTTTCACTGACACACACTAAATGCCTGGGCCTGTGGCACTTGAGTTGCAGCTTCCAGTACACACTACCTTTTCAATGAGCAATACTTGATAAAAATGGCCAGAAGAAAACACATACCTAAACTAGTAGCTGCATTCTCATCAGATGTCCCAACTTAACGGCACAAAAATGCAGACCAGAAAAATGCCATGACAGCCTTTAGATATGGGCAGGGGCAATGCCCATGCATATGATCACTTCAGACATTGTTTCCATCTTGTGACAGCACAGCACACTTTAGCTATCATGCTAAAATGACCCAAAGGTAGCACAATCTAATGATCACTCTCTCGCTTGGATTCCAAGTAGTAACTTACCAGAAGGAAATATCATTTTAATTATAGTTCATGGGCAGCTCCAAGATAAGGAGAGCAGAGTAAATCCACACCCACCCCCTCCTTCCTTTGGTCCAGTGCTTCACTGCAATATGGACAATGTAGGGTTTCAAAAGGAGTTTTCCAAATGAAGCCACTGGCTACTACCCTTCCCAACCCCGAAAAAAGAACAATGCACTATACCGGTTATTAACCTCCTCTTTTCGGTGACCCACATAATTTGTGGCTTCTACTTTTCTGAGTACTTATACAATGATTATGCATTTCAGTAAGGCTTTTAGCCAAAGAGAAATGATGTTATTATAGAAGGTGGAAGAGTAAAATAAAAGGAGCATATCCTTTAATGCCAATGATAAGTGTACACTCTTTTGTAAATATTACAGGTCACTAGAAGAATTCCTAACTCCCTTTTCATGTTTTATAAGACCTTTCATGATCTGCTTACCCCCTACCCCCTCTCCAACCCCTTTTGCCTCAAACTCAGTCTCCAGTCGTACTTACCTGCTTTCATTTCCTCAAACACGTCATGTTCTCCCTTCCAGACCTCTGCACATGTTCGTCCCTCGACCTAGAACACATTCGCAACCACCCTTCCCACTTGCTGTGTATTAGTTATCTATTGCTGTTTAACAAATTAACCAAACTTAGTGGCTTAAAACAACAAATATGTATTATCTCACAGTTTCTGTGAGTCAAGAATCTAGAAACAGCTCAGCTAGGAGGTACTGGCTCACGATCTCTCACAAAGTCACCGTCAGCTGTTGGCCAGGAGTGCTGTCATCTGAAGGCTTACCTTGGGATAAAGAATGCAGGTCCAAGAAGACGCACTCATATAGCCCTCGGCAGCAGGTCTCAGTTCCTTGACACCTGTTGGCAAAGGCTTCAGGTCCTTGCCCTGTGGGCCTCTCCACCTGCTTACCTGAACATCTTGACAACATGCCAGCTGACTTCTCCCAAAGCAAGTGATCCAAGAAAGAGCAAGGCAGAAGCCACACATCTTTTATGACCTAGTCTTGAAGGTGAAACATTATCCTTTTAGCCATATTCTTTTACTAAAAATGAGCCTCTACTCCAGTCTACACTGAACGGAAGAAAATTAAACTCAAGCTCTTGAAGGGAATGTCAAGGAATTTCTGGACACATTTTAAACCACCACAGCCTTGGTAGAGACAAATTTCAGCCTGGGTGGTTACTTTCTTGGTTAGTCTTTGCAATATCTCTAGACCTGGTTGGCATCCTTCTTTAATTCTCAGGAGGTACCTCTGCTAATAGGTATTACATTTTTGGAAGCATTCCTTATGAGTCTGTCTTTTGTAGTAGAGAGCGAGCAACTTGAAGGCAAGGACTGTGTCTTTCTCACCTTTGTGTCTCTAAGCCTGGCATAGTGCTGGGCCCTCAGTAGGTACTCAAGTAACGTTTGTTGATAGATTGTTGCCACTCAAAGAGGCACTTTTTCCACCTGCTCACATGATAAACAGGGAAATTAAGGTGGAGAAGTAAATTTTATGGTGCATCCCTTGCTGTGCCTGGCACCTTGTATGTATTATCTCATTTAGTGACAGATGGAAACTTTGATAGAAGCATAATTTTGTGGTGGAAAAGAATGAAGAACTTCACTTTCATACCCTCCTGCCACTTATGACTGCAGAGCCTTGGGCAGCTGATTCAGGCTCCTGGAACTTCAGTTTTCTCCTGAAAAAATTAAAAGATATAATAATAATTGCTTTGCCCTCTAACGTCATTTTAAAGAGGATCAAATAAAACAATGTAAGTGAAAGGAAGATACAAACCATAAAACATCACACAAATATAATATGCAAATATTATTTCTCAAATTCCTATAGACTGTGGATGAGATTGCCAAACATGGAGAAGATGCTCCCATTTTGGAAACTTAATCAAAGGTGAAATTCTTATCCCAGTGATAGCCAATATTTTGATTTCCTCATTCACCATTCAATATTGACTGAGCTCGCACCATGAGCATATTCAAAGCACAGACACCTTAGTGTCTTTAATTAAGTCCAAAGGCTGTTGCAAAGTTCTCAAAATCTTCTTACACAGAGTTGATAGGTTCACTTGCGATAGTTAGCACTTTGAAAATGACAGAGGAAGGTCGTCAAAACAGCAGTGCACACAGTGGGTTAGAGGCCCGAGTCGCCTCTTGAGTCAGGAGGCTGCTGGTGCCTGCTGATGCTACGGCATTGGCTCGCCTCTCAGGGCAGAAAGTATTGGTGCCTGGCATTCAGCAAGTACTTAATCTTGCTTGAACGGAATTAAGTAAATGACTATCCCTGTACAAGGATCATTAGATGCTAGAGCTAGATGGAATGGCTGAGATTTCCAACCCAGCTGCCTCGTTTTGCAGAGGAGGAAATAGAAGTTCAACAAGCATAAGCCCCAAGATCAGACGGATGGGCAACAGCAGAGTTTAGACTCCAAATAAACCTTCTGACTCCCAGTTCTACGCTGTTTTGCCAGGGTGTGCAACACCTTTTGCAAGTCCTGGACTCTATTTTGAGAGTTTATTAATAGAAACAGCCCTGTGTCTGTGTCTGCATTTGCAAAATGATGAAAAATAACACTGACTTACCTAATAGGGTTGCTCAAAGGACTGCAAAATAATGATGTCAATAAAATACTTCACATGTTTCAGGAATTATTCCAATTACAGCAATTGTGGCCAAACTTTACAGACAAGCAATAGAGGTACGATAAATCTTTCAGCCACAAGGGTAACATTTAATACTGCCATCAAAACTGTGCATGAAAGGCGTCTTGCAGAAGGTTAATGTTATAGCCTCCTTCTTGGTATAATAATGCCCAGAGTGAGCAACGTGTCAACAGCACCATAAAGTAAACCAGTACGAATTGTGCCTTCATTTTGTTTCTTCCCTCATCTTTATTTTCCTGACTATTGAAGGGCAATAGTATTCCCCAAAAAGAAAACAAGTGCTTTATATCAGACAATCACTAGGCTGTGTGTCAGTTTTCCAGCCTAGATTGTTCTGATGATGTGGAGGGAAGATTATTCACGTTCCACCTTGATTTCCTTGAGGAAGGGTGACTGCTCCAAGGCTAATCTGAGTAGCTGTTGAAACCTGGAAACATTTCAATCACTTTCCAAAATCTTCTTCTGGTTATATTCTCACTACTTCCTTTAACTCCTGATCTTGGACTTGTGATGTTTAAATAACATGGTAATATTCTTCATGGAGGGTGATTAACATCAAGCTATCTACAGCACCTCTGGCAAGAAATTAAGGAATTTGGCCCTGAGGTGGAATACATCAAATGGCAGAAACTCGGTTACCAGGAGAGTTACACTGCTGGATCCATCAATCGACATGAGTTGTGATTCATTTTAGGCAGAAAAATATTCGCTCAGTTCCACTTTCCCAAGCTCCTTGGGGGAATGTTTCAGATCTGTTTGCCAGAGTTCCAAGTGAGCTAAGCTTCAATATGCCTGGCGTTTTGGGAAAGGAGCTATAACTTGGAGTGACAGTAGGGGGGTTTATTTTGAGGGCTTTGCTAGCCACCATCTCATCTTTAAAGCAAAATCAAGACACAAAGAAAGTGGTGAGAAATACAGTGTGGTGGCTAAAACATAAACTTTAACTTATGAACTTGGTTTAAAATCAACTTCTGTACTTGGCAATTGCATGAACCAGAAACAAAAGATTAAAACTTGTAAAATGGAGAGAAAACATCTACCTGATAGCAATGCTGTGAGAATAAGGGAAAGATGGCTCTAGATCATTTGTCTTGTGCCCACAACATACTAAGTGCTGAATAAATTGTGGCTTTTATTACCACAAATAATAAAACCAAACAAAGGCAAATTATTCTCTAAATGGTGCTCCCTGCTCTTTAAGAATTCAAGAGGCTTGCCAATGTATACTTACGCTTCCCATAAATGTGTGATAGGTCACTGAATTGATCTAAACTCCTTGAGCCGATTGATGAAATGAGAACATTTATTCCTGCCCCAAGTATGGGCCTGGACTACCGTAAAGATGCAAAGCTCTGAGATGCCAGGTATAAGTGGAAGTAAATCTAATCCACGTCTCCTGTTTTTCATTGGCACATTCAAGCACTAGAGCAAAAGCTGTGTGCTCATGAGAGTGAGGCTTCACAGGGAGCTGGGAATTTCTTCCTAAATGGTTCCAGTTACAAAGTCCTGAGCTATACCACCCCAAAATGTTTCACAACCAATCCTCTTCTCCAATCAATACAGATCTCGGCATTATGCAAAGGAAAATGCCGACAGAGTAAAACTCCAGGATAATCTCATTCAGTGTTGTTTTGCTGTCCAATTTAATTTGGTTTCTCTTATGAATAAGCCTAATGACATAAGTATAATGCAGAATGAAAAATTACAATAGTACTTTTAGTGTCATGGCAAGCAGCCAGTTCCTCCAAATTAGGGTTCCAGATAAAATACAGGATGCCTAGTTAAATTTGAATTTAGGATAAACAATGAATAATTTTTTTAGTATGAGTATGTTCCAGGCTGGTCCTGGTCTCTGGAGGTGGATTTAGAAAAATCATCAGGGGCACCCCCGAGGACCAGGCTCCATGTCAGATATACATTTGTAGCATACGGATTTAACTTTGGGTCCTATATTTTTATTTTGCTAAATCTGGCAACCCTATTGCAAATGAACTAAATCAAACTAAATTGCAAATGAACTAAACCTCTACAGTAAACTGTCAATCAATTCCTTGATCACCCTTTAAAAAAATCATATTCTAAGACCCCTTCGGATATTTTCCAGTACTTGTTTATTTTAAAGGGATAACAAAAATTATGGATTAGAAATTTATTGAAAGCAATCACTTTTTATAATTTGATTTTACATGATTACCATTTATATTAATGATAACCTAATAAGGAGGAAGTTAACATGCACAAAAATAGGACTTAACTCTCCATAGACAATCATGAAATAAATAAGCCAGTGTAGGTTTCTGGGAACCAGAGAGAGAGCTTTTACTCTTATGATTGGAACCAGCTGGAAATTTTTTTTATGTTCAGGCCCATGACCATTTAGAAACAAAGAATCTTCCAATTTCAAATTCTGGACCGTTTTCACCAATGATGTCACAGCACAGAACTGGATATTTTGAACTTGAAATGAAATCAATATCATATAGTCAGAGACTGAAAGTTCAAATTTCACCCATGTTGATTTTGGACCTTGCCAGATTCATGTTATCAAGGTTTTAATGCTTTTGGACTGTCTCTTGGTGGCCAATAAGATATGAATTCTTGGAAAGTCATTCCAAACCCCAGTGAACAGTGATGGCGCAGTTTCTCAGAACATCCCTACAGAGAGTTTTAGAGAAAATCTCTGTCCTTGGGGGACCTCCTTGTCCATCTGAACCGCTCAGTGTGTGAGAGAAGATTTGCTAGGGACATAGCAATGAGCCTTTGTTTGCTGAGGTCCCTCAAACCTCAGTGTGGTAGTAATCTTGATGACCTCTGGCCGCTGAACTCGTCTCGGGAGGATTCCAAGTCCTTCTGCATTTCCTGCACAGTCCCTGGTGGATTTTGATCCAAAATGAGTAAGATCCAATCTCTGACCTCAAAGTGCTGTGGGATCAAGAGCTCTCTCAGTCATTACTTCTCTGTCCACAGCTATTGTGCTCTTCTCCCACTGCCTTGTGGCCCTTAAACTGGGAAAGGATGCCCCGCCAGCCCTGAATGGCCTACCTCAGGGCAGATGCATCTCCCTATATGGATCCCCCAGGCAAGATGCTCTTTTTGTTCTTTGCATCTTCCTGCTCAAGGAACCTGGGACAAATCCCCAGCGCTGAGTCAGAAGATGCTTCAATGGTTCCTGCTGCGCTTTACTCAGAAAGAATCTCTCTTCTCTGAGCTTGCTGCCAGGGTCCCAGTCAGCTTCTGTGCATCTCAATTCTGGTCTTCACCAGAGTGAGCTTCCTGCTCACCCAGGATATTTTGCCACCCTTTTGCTTTTTGAGACTAACTTTAGAACCTTAGATCACACTGTAAATTTAAATATATTCCCTGTTTTATCCAAAATTACTAACATGCTTGTATAAGTAACGATCTTAGTGACCCGTTGACTCGTTCATTCATTCCTGCATTTATACAACTAATATTTTGACTGAGCAATGTTGAACCAAAAAATTTGATCCTGCCCTTTTATAGCTCAATGATGGAGACGAGTGCTGAAGAAATAATTCTTTGAAATATATTATCTGATGTCTTCTCAATTCCCTCTAAATCTTGTTGTCTTGTAACTTCTCAAACATAAAAAAAAAATAACATTTATTTTCTTCAGGGAGAAATTTGTTCTTGCCTAAAACAAAGGGATCATTACTCAGATTTGGGTTTGAAATTAGACTTCTTTTCAAGTATATTTAGAACAGCAGTCTTGAAAACTAGGTTTTCTTGAGAAAGAAAGGGGTTTTCTGAATCTTAAAAATTTTCCCTTAAATATCTGAGACTAAAGCCTGGAAGACTGACTATGGCATATATCACAGCAAGAATACGGTCTATGACATCAGGGAAGTCCTCACCTTCCCATCCTCCTCCCCAAAAGAAGGCCTTCCCAGGGCCGTGGCAGGAATAGTAGGGAGATTGAGAGAAGATGAATCCAGGTTTAGAGGCCACCTGGGCCCCCTCTAGACCCAGCCTGCACCATCTCCTAGGCCTCAGCCCAGAGTGGGAAGGGGAGCGAGACTATGGATGGGGAATATGAAAGCCCATTGGGTCAAACCAAGTAAAAGAATGAGATTGATCTTGTTCTTGCTTGTGGAGGACATTCTAGTAATCCCAAGATTTCCCATTCCTTTTTCGTTCTGGGCATATGGCTCCCTGGAATTAGGCATAGCAATATGACTTACTTTGAACAATAAAATATGGGCAGAGCTGATATTTTTCACTTCCAGGTAAAAGCATTGAAGACACAGGATTCTTCACGCTCTTTTCTCACTGAAAAGGATGCAGACAGCACAGTTACAGGACACTGGAGGTTGTGTCAGCCTGGATTCCTGAGTGTGGAGAGCAGTGATATTTAGTTTCTATCTGCCATTTTCTTATTTTATTTCTTAATTTATCCTGATCTCAACGGAGAAAATAACCGGTTTGGGATGGAAATCATAAATTCAGTTTTGGATATGTGAGTATGTGATGATTCTGAGACGTGCAAGAAGAGATGCGAAGTCTGCAGGTGCATATGTGAATAATGAATTCAGAGGAAAGATCTACAGAAACATAAATTAATATATTGAAAGGATATATAAATGCTGTTTTCCCCTCCTAGCACATGAGTTGACTATCTTGCTACTATACTGAATATCTTTGTATGTATATAAATTTTTATGTGCAGCGCTGATTAATTGGTTTGGACAATTTTCTTAAAGTACAATTTCTGAGTCAAAGAATATTCTTAAATTGCTTCCACCCAAAACCTGATTGGTTTACTCTCCCATTAGCACGTATAGAAAAATATTTATTTTCAACCACACTTGCAAACATTGTTATAATTTTTTGTTAATCTCTAACAGAAACTTAAACATGTCATATTTAATTTGCAATTCTTTTTCTCATCAATAAAGGTAACAATTTTATTCACGTTTTTAACTAATCAATATATTGCTTACATTAAATGCTACTAAATGGATTTAAAGAATATCTATCAGCTTTATAAAAAATAAAGATAAAATGAATATTCACATACTTAGCATCCAGCTTAAGAAAAAGAATATTCCCACCGCCTTTCAAACATGGTGAACCCGTTATGTGCTTCCCCCTCTGAAGTAAGCACTAGCCTCAACTTTTAGTTTATGATTTTCTTTACCACTTTACCACACATATTTATATCTCATATAATAGATTATTTTTGCAAGTTTTTTGAGACTTATATCAGCTGGTTCACATGCAAATAAATGTGATTTCTACTGAACATTAAGAGATTCAATTTATTTTTCCATATAGTTGTACTTCACTCATTTTCATTGTTGAACTACAATGTATGAGTATACAGCAATTTATTTATCTTTCCTGCTACTAATTAACATTTGAGTTGTTCCTAGTATTTTGCTTTTGCCAAGTATGTTGCTTCGAACACTTTGTACAGCCTTTGTATGCACATATGGAAGAGTTTCTCTATGGAATGGTTGTAGGAGCTGAATCTCTGTGTGATGGAGTAAGTGCGTTTACAATTTAGAGAATAAGTTGCTGTTGTTATCGTTGCTATTATTTTGTACTGATTTGCATCCCCACGAAAGGATTGAAGTGTTGATACTAAGTTGTTACAAGGAATTTACACTTCCGCCAAAAAGGCATAGATGTCCAATTTTTCGATATCCATGCCGACACTGAATATTATCCAATATTTTCATATTTTCTAATTTGGTGGACATAAAATGATATTTTGTGAGTTTCTATAGTATATTTCAGATTACTGATGAGATTGAACATGTTTTATGTTTGCTTGTTTGTTTTTTGGCTAATATATATTACCTCTATTTTCCTCCTCGTCTCCCCTTTCTGCTTCCATTTATTTGTTAGTTGGATCCTTATTGCGTCATCAGAGCACATAACAATAGATTATATTCTATTATGGTGGTAGTTGCCTTATCTGTTGTAATAGCTGGGAATCAAAGATACCTTTTGAAATTGATAAATCAAGCAATAGATATTAAGCATATTTAGTAATACAAAGATAAACACTAAAAATAATAATATTAGTGACTAGATTTGAATGATGAAGGCAGGAGAATTTGAGGAAGAAGAGAATACAAGCTAACTCTATTCTTGCTCATAATATGAAACTCAGAGGTACTGTCTAAAGACGTTGGGTTCCAAGTAATACATAAACATGTAAGAATAAAAGGAACCACTAGAGCCATTTACAAACCTTCCTAAAGATAAGGAAATCTACAATACAACAAAGGGTAAGGAAAAAAGAGCACACTGTAAAAGGTTTGGGGGTAAGAAAGAGGAAAAATACAAGTAAACAGTATTTTTGCTTATTTTTTTATTTTCAAAACACTGAAGAAGATAAAAAATAGGGACGAATTGCTGTGGAGCTAATAAAGCTGCAGACGCAGGGCCTCTCACTTGCCTGAGCCCCGTCCCAGGCCCTGGAGGGGCTACCTTGGATTCCAATGGCCATACATGTTCATCCATTTGGCATGAATTAGATATTTAATTGCAAGAAGTTAGCACCAAGTATGTATTTATAATTTTGTTTTCTTTTTCTTAAAAGGGGCCACAAATTGTATAAACTTAAAGACCCAACAGCGTGGATCCAATCCTACTAAGAAACTAATAAAAAATGAGTTTCAGTTTGGGGTAGAAATGGAAGATATGGTGGTAGTGAGACTTCAAATGTATAACACTTAATATCGTTTTTTTAAAGATTGGCACCTGAGCTATCATCCACTGTCAATCTTCCTTTTTTCTTCTTTTCCCCCAAGCCCCCCAGTACATAGTTGTATATTCTAGTTGTGAGTGCCTCTGGTTGTGGCGTGTGGGACACTGTCTGAGCATGGCTTGATGAGTGGTGCCATGTCCTGCACTCAGGATCCCAACCAGTGAAACCCTGGGCTGCCAAAGCTGAGCACGCAAACTTAACCACTCAGCCACGGGGCCGGCCCGAACATTTTGTTTTTTAAACCACGTAAATATAGTCCCCATCAAGAATACATACCTTTTCAAATTAACTTAAAATACTGAGATTGAATGCTGCTGTGAACAAATCTTTTAAATGTCACTTAAAAAGCAATACATTAAATGATTTCATTATTGAGATCAGGAACGTAAGGTTAAAAGACCAACAAAGAGAGAGAGAAAGAAAGAAATACATGAGTGGACACTTGAGTCTGAGAAAAATGGTACAGCATCATATGAAGATCCATCAAGTTCTGGATCTCAAACGGTGTTTGAGCGGAAGTGATGATGACGTGTTCCGGAAAGCCTTTTGTTCAGTGGTTCTAAATAGTTATGAAAAGACACCAATGTCAATGAAGTGGGTAGATTTTGAATTAAAATATTATTTGTAAAATAAAATAACGTAGTATTAACTTAAAGATAAATTTTAAAACTTAAAGATCTGAGAAATTTTTTAAATGCTTCGAGAAAGGAACTTCATGAGAGTAAGCACATGCTTTCTCAGGTCACCATTTTGGAGATAACATCAATGTGTTTGTCCAAGTTTTTCTCTCTTAAAATAAATGGTTAAATTCAGTACATCTTACAGGTGGATGTGGTTAGCTTTGAAATTTAGAGAGTGAAATGAAAATTGTCTGTAGTGAAAACAACTGTGGAAATTGTAAAGATTTATGAACAGGATGGACTTGGTTGGTCTTAATGACGTAAACAATTTTGTTCTTTCTCACCACATCCTGTTCAATAGGCTTTACAGACCTCTTCTTTACCAGAGTGAAAGCTCAGGCAGGTCCCATCACTTTTGGAGTCATTTTTAGCTAATAAAATTTCCTTATAACTTTCAAGCCTTGAAGACTGTAGGTCATTCTGAGAATTACATAATTTACTCTAATACAACACAAATTTTTTTTCACTCATTCAAAGGGAAAATATGTACCTAATCTGGTGGGACTTACATTTAACCTCAATAACCTACATTTGGAAAAGGGGGCATAAGAGCTACCATGGTTTTCTCCCTTCTCTCTTCTTTCTGCCTCTTCATACTTGCTGGCTGCTGCTTCTCATCCCTTCCAGAGACCAACCAATGATGGGGGCCGGCCTGGTGGCACATCCGTTAAGTTCCCACATTCCGCTTCGGCAGCCTGGGGTTCACTGCTTTGGATCCCGGGTGTGGACCTAGGAACCACTTGTCAAGCCATTCTGTGGCAGGCATCCCACATGAAATAGAGGAAGATGGGCATGGATGTTAGCTCAGGGCTAATCTTCTTCAACAAAAGAAAAAAAGAAAGAGGCAATGAGAGAAAAGAGCACAGTCATAAGTGTCCAAAACAATTGCAATTCAGCATTCAGCTTTGGGTGTGACCCATACCCCAAGGCTGACCTGCCCTCTCAGGATTCTCTAGAGGTTTGATAGAGATCTGCCTGCTGGGGGTCTCTTCCCTACCACTCTAGACAGGAAATGTCTCCCCTCTTCACAGCCACTCAGAAGCAAGTCCTCTTCAGCCCCTTGGGCTTTCAGTAGTCAATGGGCTAATGGAGCTTCTTTGACTCTCCAGCCAGTCTTCAGCAAAGTTTCTTTTCTTGGATTCTTCTCTTGGTCCCCATGCTTTGCTCAGTTTGCTCTGCCTGGTGAACAGGCATCTCTCTCTTAATGCAACCCTCCTTACCTGGCTGTCAGCAGACACAGCAGCAGCCACAGCCTCTCATCTCTCAGTCTCATCTCAGGCTTGAGAAGGACCTCAGAGGTTACTGAAATGATTTTGTGGCTATTCCCCTTTGATCTATTGTTCAATATATTATGTTAATAGAATTCTTTTTTTTTTTTTGGAAGATTAGCCCTGAGCTAACTGCTGCCAATCCTCCTCTTTTTGCTGAGGAAGACTGGCCCTGAGCTAACATCCATGCCCATCTTCCTCTACTTTATATGTGGGACTCCTACCACAGCATGGTGTGCCAAGGAGTGCCATGTCCATACCCGGGATCCAAATTGGTGAACCCCGGGCCACCGAAGTGGAACTTGTGCACTTAACCACCGTGCCACCCGGCCGGCCCCAATAGAATTTTTTTTTTTTTTTAAGATTTTTTATAGTTTTTTTCCTTTTTCTCCCCAAAGCCCTCCGGTACATAGTTGTATATTCTTTGTTGTGGGGCATTCTAGTTGTGGCATGTGGGACGCTGCCTCAGCATGGTTTGATGAGCAGTGCCATGTCCGCGCCCAGGATTTGAACCAACGAAACAGTGGGCCGCCTGCAGCGGAGTGCATGAACTTAACCACTCGGCCACGGGGCCAGCCCCCACAATAGAATTCTTAATACTAGTTTTTCTGAACATGAAGAGTAAGTTCTACTTGTTCTTCATGTAATTGTTCTTTTCCTTTGAGAATCTATTTGCTAGGATCTTAGTTTGTGACTTTGTATTTCTGCTCATAAGTAAGATCAGTCAATATGTCTTTTTTTCTGTTTTGTTTTGTTTTATTGCTAGGTTTAGATATCAGAGTTTGCTAACTTTCCACGATTGCTTGAATCAGTCCCATTTGTTCCAAACTCTGGAAAACTTTCTATGGAATGAAAGTCAGCTTTTCCTTGGATGTTTTAAACAATTCCTCATATAACCTGCTGTGCTAAGCATGATGGAGCATTGCCAAAGGCCCTGGGAGAGGACAAGCCAGCCAGTGGTGTTAGGAGCTGCTCTGGGTCTCCAATATGACAGCCGCCAGGACCGAGATGGGAGGGGTGCAGACGGTACCCAGCAAATCTAGCAGGTACATCAAGTGTGTCTGGTACATATTTCTCTGGCAGGCCACGTCCTTTTCCACCTCCTTTGCACACATTTGCTGCCTGGAATATTCTCACACTCTTCTGGCTGCCTCCTGGTCATCTTTCAGGTCTTGGTTTAAATGTTACCTCCTCAGAGAAATCTTCCACATCCACATTAATCGAAAGTAGACCAGGGGTTACAGTTTTTCAGAACATCTTTAACTTTTAATACTAGCCCACACTATGATTCATAGTTATGTATTTATTAATATGATGATTTTTCAAAGTCTCTTTGCCTCTTGAGACAATAATCTCTGTGACGGATGAGGACTGTGTTTTCCCCCACACCTGTGTACCCAATTTACTGTGTACCTAATAAATTCATGGCACAGAGCAAATGCCCAGTAAAAGTTTGTTAAATTAGTGCAAGAAAATATATTTTGTATAGTTGCGTATGCTCTTGTTTATATGGGTGAGCGCCATTTTTTGTTGTGGTGCTTTCCTAGAACACATGTCACTCTGTGAAATCTCTGGAACTCATGGAACCTGTCAAGAAAACTTTTAATCACATCCAACTCCTACATTTTACAGACAAATTAAATGATAGAATAGTTATGTGACATCTGGAAAGTCCTGCTAGTTTATACCAGAAGCCATATCTTCTTGATTTCTGTTCTCATGGAATTCTCACACGCCATAACCTCTCTCTCTTCCTACCATGCTGTGTTCTCTTCACTCATTCATTTCCCTTCCCTCCACCAGGAATCTTCCATCTACCTTTCCCTGTTTCCGAGGTTCCACAATGTGATAAGAGGAAAGCAGAATCTTAGAGCACAACGAGATTTGAAATCAGACAGACCTGGGTTCAAATCCTAACTCAGTCACCTAACACCTGTGTGATTTTGAGCAAGTTCCTTAACTTCACTGGGCCTGTTTCCACGCCTGTACTATGGTTGTAGGATTGTTATAAATAATAGTTGTAAAAGTATATGTCAAACAATTCTGCAGCATAGGGCCTTGCACATGCTAGTGCCTGGAAACGATCAATCCACGTCATCAATTGTTTGTTTTATGCCACACATGAGCATGCATTTATTTGCCCTGACACTCTGTTTGCAAAGTGTAGAAACATCCATAGAGAAAGGTTTGAGTTCAAACCCAATGTGATTTATATCACACTGGGTACTGAGACTGTCTTTGATATTCCAACATGGAGAAGTCGAAACAATCTCCAAAGAAAGCCTTTCTCCAAGCTTCTTGAAGCTGCAGTGGTTGCTACAAAGACAAGAAAATCAATCCTGAACTCATCTTTTAATTTCTTTTCATGATTACTGTTCTCAAATGGAGCATGCAATTAAAACTAATGCCGTATTAGTTCACTTTCCTCAAAATGAACATTGATCAGATCCCATGTGAAGGGTCTGTAACATCTCTTCTGTAATTATTTTAAAATATATTAACAGGGATCTGCGTATTGTAGAACAAAGGGGACTGTTTCTGCAAGACAGGAGTTCTGAGTTCTGGCATTAGCGCCACCATTCGCCAAGATGTGACCCATGGAAAGTCATTTTTTCTAGTTGACTCTCCACCTCCTTTGGAAACTGGGTACATTACTATCTCACAAGATTGTTTAAAGATCACACAGGTCATGTATGTTAAAGGCAAAAATTGTAATACACCTTGTAATAAACTATTATGATTACTATTCACATTCCTGAAAAATATGATTAACACAAGTCACACAGAAATCAGAATCGTTGACACTTGACACACGTATGTATAATGCTTATTGTCATTATGATACGAAGCAAATGCTCCATAGCATGCTCAGAGGGCTACCTAGCTTATATTATGAGAAAGGTTAGTTCTTTCCTTTTTAGATCCAGCCAAAGAGAGCGGGATGAAAGCAGCTGAGACTCGCTACTGAACGCTAAAATTATTTATTAAATAATTATATCTCTAACTGATCCAAAATGATCAGAAACTGAGATATGGTACACGTACTTTTGGTCTTTTCAAAAGCAGCTTACCTTGCTAACGTATAATGTCAATCCAGGATTGCTGTTTGTTGTAAGCGCTCTCTAGACCTTATTTTTCTCCTTGGCAACTTCTCTCATATCTCAACATTGTGTAATCTAGGAAATGCTTCACTGTTGCAGATGTTAATCTAGCTCTTGTTAAAACCTGTTAGCCATGAATTCTGATGCTTTTTTGGAACTTCTAGATTTCAGTTTAGATGGAAATTAAAAAATTCTATTGCTGTAGTATAAATCTACCTTTTATAGCGCAAGTATTGGATTAATTTTGGCTAGGCAACAAAGTATGCATTGTGCCTAGGGAGTAAATCATACTTAAACAGACACATAACTATGTCATGCTTCGTTTTATTAGCCAGTGGAGTGTCAGGAATTTCACAACACTATAAAACTTGGTCCTTCTTCCAGCCCTGATTGGGCTAAGCAAAATGCTCACCCTTTATTTCAGATCATGAAACTGACAACATTTATATTCACACTGATGCCAGAGGAGATAAGGCACATGGATGCCTTCCTTTTTTGAAGGAAGAGGAAAAGCCATCTGCTACCCTGATAGAAGGTCTGGGCCAGCTGCACGCTCATAATTGCCATCTGTAATTACTAGATGGAAGGGAAGTGAGATAGTACCTTCTGACAGAGGCATGAAACATCAACAGGATCCTGTTTTGTTGGCTCAGAGAGCTGCTACTTCAGAGGTTAGCTTTTCTCAGGGTTACCTGGAATAAAAAGGAAAATATAATTGAGAATGCAAAAATATCCCTATGAAAACAAGCCCAAGTTCCTTTTGACAAATATTTCTTTATTCCCTTTCTTCTTCTAAATAGCTAAGCTGAAAATTTTTCATCTGACACTCAACAAATATTTATTGATCAACTAGTAAGCTTCTTTCATTCTTCAAGGCACAGATAGGGGCAGATAAGGCACAGTCCCTACATTCAAGGAGCACAATGCTTGGGGAAAGAAAAATGTGTATCTAAGCAATGAGAAAACAATAGAATACTATAGAAAAGGCCTTCCAAATGCTATTGGAGCACAGAAGCATGAGATGTATGTTGCTAAGTGTTTCGATAAAGATTTCACAGAGGAAGCAACATTTACCCTGCGTCTTGAAGGTGAAATAAAAGATGAGAAGATAATATTCTAGGAAAAAGGAATTGATTGTGCAAAAGCACTGAGCATGAGAAGGCATAATACATTCAGGAAATACGAAGTATTAATTATGTTTGTCCAGATAATAGTTTTCATAGAAGAGATTATTGACTTCCAACTCTGAAGAGAACAGCAAAGACAAGTTTATTGCTTACAGCAGGAAGGGGGCCACTTATGACCTCCACAGAATCTTAGTAGCTTCTTGGAAGTGGGGGATCAAAGCAGCAATTGTAGCATTTGGGGTCTAGTTTAAGGCATGCTTTTCAGTGAGGGATTCTGATTGGTCCCGAAAAATGTTCATAATGTAGTAGCGTGAGATTAACAGATAGAGTAAGGGGAGGACTTTGAAGAACATCTTGGAAGAGTAAATAATCATTTGGTGAGCCCAGTTGAGTAATCTATTGTTCTGAGAAGAAGCTATTTATCTAATGAGAACAAGTCAATTGTTCAGATAAAAAAACTCAGGAGGTTCTGAAATAAACAACATTTATTTTCAACTTCATCTTTCTGGGCAAATATTTCCTTGACTAACAAAGTTACGTTAATGCAGAAGTTGAAAAGTAAAATCATGTTAATGTAGACAGTGATCTGTGTGAGTGTAGATGGCTTCAGTTGTCAAGAAGTAGATGAAGTTTGAAATGGGGCTGAATTGTGAGAGTCCTCGTATGCCATTTTGAAGAATTTGAAATGGACAAAGAAAGAAGGCGGGGAAGTCTAGACGCCATGCTAAAGTGCTTTGCAAGAAAACACAATCATTCAATTCTTGTAGCAATCCTGTAAGACAGATATTATCATCCCCATATTCCAGATGATACTGAAGCTGAGAGAAGCTCAGATGGTACTTAAAAAATAATCCTTGCCCAGTGTCTTTTAAGGAATTAGTGGAGCCATATTTCAAATCCAGTTCTAGCTGACTCCAAAATTATCTTGCTCTTTCCCTTACATAATGCTGTTTCCAGGAGATTGTAAGGCAGGGGTACAAAATGAAAAGATTTCTTTAGAGATTGGCTATTTAAAGTGTGGATGCATGAATCACCTGGTTGCTTGTTAGAAATGCAGAATCTCAAACCCCAGCCCAGAACTACTGAATCAAAATCTGCTAACAAGGTCTCAGGTGATTGCTATGCACATTAAAATTTAAGAAGCACTGCCTTAGAAGATTCTGAAGAGTTCTTGACTTGCCAGTCCCATGGGGTTAGCTCGTATTACACAGTGGGGTTTTCTGCACCCCTCCAGCTTCTAGCTCTGTCTTTTTTTTTTTAAAGATTGGCACCTGAGCTAACATCTGTTGCCAATCTTTTTTCTTCTTCTTCTTCTTATCCCCAAAGACCCCAGTACATAGTTGTATATTCTAGTTGTGAGTGTCACTGGTTGTGCTATGTGGGATGCCGCCTCAGCATGGCCTGATGAGAGGTGCCATATCCGCACCCAGGATCTGAACCGGCGAAACCCCAGGCTGTGGAAGCAGAGGGTGCGAACTCAACCACTCGGACAGGGGTCTGGCCTCTGTCCTTTTTTCCCTTTATCTTCCTCATCTGTGACAAAAAAAACAAAAGCAACAGAGATCATTAGCATAATATCCCATGAAAACTGCTGTGGAAGTGCAGTCAATAGAGCAAGAGAAATATTGTGTTTCTGATAGATATTTCTCTCTTAAGACTGCACAAAACTTGAGCCTAGTCCTAGTTGGACAGTAAGTACCTATCATTGTCCTTCCATGATGAAATCCAGAGCTCATCTCCAGGCCAGAACTGAAACTGTGGATCAGGTAGTGAGGGGAAGGGCAGAAGGGTAGAAAAGACCAATGGGAAGATGGGAGGAGGAGGAGAAGACGGAAAAATAAGGATGAAGACCAGACTCCAGAGATTATTGGCTACCCACAGAGAGGCATTGCTAAGAACTATTTGGGAAAACAAATGTCTTATATCCTCTGAATCCACACGTGTTGGTAATCATAAGATCATGTTGTTTCCTTTCTGGTAATCGTCAATATGTCAGACACTGTTCTAGGCAACGCAGACACACTAACAAGATTACTCTGCAGCTTCTTGGTGTTTATATTCTAGTGGGAAGGAGAGAGAGATAACAAGAGGGGAAAAGATGATTTCAGCTGTTTAAACTAAAGAGCTTCTCTAAGCATAAAATTATAAATAGATCTCTAGACTATGAGGGCAGGTGACATTTGAAATCAGTATTTTGGTGGGCAAGGTGGGTAAAACTGGGAAAGCTACACGTTTAACAGGCGTCACCACGCCTTCCTTCCAAGCAGCCCAGGGCAGCACAGTGATCATCGTGGCTCTGATGCGGGGGAGAAAAGCTTGCCACATGAGCATTTTGTAACATTTTCAATTTCTTACTGCCAGCATTCTCTTTGGGGGCTCTTCTCACAAGGGATAGGCATTCTTACTCCTAATTCCCCTGCCGTGGGATCCCATTGTCCAAACGCTTCTGGGAGATTTTCCTTCTCACTATGAACAGCACAAGAAAGCATGCCATCAATACCTGCTCAATCACCACCGAAAAAAGCTTCCCAAGAGACATGATTTGCTGTCCTTAGGGGATTTCCTGCGTGACACATTCTCTGTTTTAGAAGCTTTAATGGGACTTTACCCAGAGTGACCTGGTTGTGCATCTGCGGCTGGGTGACATGGCTGGGTGAGGTGACTCAAATCTAACCCACTCCTTTTAGGGCTGAGGTTTATAACTCTGCTTTCTCTATGAGTCTGAGTAAGGATAACTGACATGTGTATAGTGCGTGAATTTACAAAGCCTTTTCTCATACTGTCTGATACTGTTTTTGTATCTTCCAGCTAAGAACATGGATATTCAAAGACAATAAGCATCCTTCCTAACATCTCTGTACCCAAGAATTAAGTGTCATGCCTCCTAATTCCTAACGCCCTATTCTATCCACTATCCCAATGCTAGTATTCCATCATAGCCAGTCTCTCCCCCGCACCCCCCTCCGCTTGCTCTCTTTCTCCCTCCTTCTCTCCATCTCTCCTTCTTATGGTTTAGACATTTTTATGGCTGAAGGAAAATAAAAGTGAAGCAGCCATTCTTAACTAATCTCTTACATTAGCTTACCTTTCATTTTCATTGTCTTCTTTATGGGAATAAAGTGCCAATCCTCCAGCACCATTTCTTACAAAGATAACATTATTAGTACTCCCCATCACAAACGTTGTTAGTCCTGAGGGCGCTAAATAGGACTGGTTCACTGGTGACTGCAGATCTCAAAATAAACTAGGTCTTATTTTTACTTTTTATTACTATCAGGTACTAGCATTAGTTGTTAACACCATAATCAGGAAGCACTGTTTGGCACTGAGAGAGAAAATACCCACACATATCTTTCTGAGTACTTTGAACTCCATTGTCAAGAATAACAACAAAAAAGTCATTCAAGAAGAAAAAAGTATTTTCCTCCTTAGGAATCTTTTCTTTGATATATGAGGTATTGATTATTTAGCCAACTACTGGAACTTCAGGCAAACTTCCCACTGAAATAGATATCATAAAGTAATCCATAAAAACTAACTGTGGCAAGAAGGAAAAATGAAAGTACGAGCAGTAATCTATGTAGAGATTTTAAAGAAAACCCTTACCAGATTATCATCATCACCCCTCTTTTTAGCACCAATGCATTACTGAAGAGAACCAACATTTGACTTCCTCTGTGGTCATTTCTGTGTAATTTGGAAACACATTTAGTTTGGAAACTGAAAGTACACTCAGTAATGTCTCAGTATTGAAGTTTCACACTCATGTTCAAGTATATTCAGTTTATAGATCCTACTTTATCTGCCTCCTGCAAGTATTCGCAAAAAAGTATAAAGCAATGGTATTGGTTCCAAAATGAGAATCCTGTGGATCTACAACCATCTATGTCCTCTTTTTAAGCAATTTATCAAAATGAGATGAAAAGGTATTTAGCAAAGTTCCAGAACAAATGTCTATATTCAAGAAAGTTTCCAACAAATATCCTTAAATCCCAGAGAAACTATATGAATGAGGTACTTAAGCTGAGGAGATTGCCTTCAAAAACTGTATTTTGTTCATATAATTGTAATAAATAGCAAGACAGAGTGAAATTATCTATGAACAGAGGGAGAAACTATGTCTTCTTTATTTTTGCTTTTATAGATCTGACTTACATCAGCTATTTCGTATACATTAGACTGAATGGAATATATGCTGATACATTGAGCTCAATTCTTTCCGGCATACCCAGGAGAGCAGAAACAATGAAACATGAAAAGGAGAGTCCTCCCTATGTGAACGCATGCATGCGGGTGCAGGGACTCATGCACACACACCTCTGACCCTCTCATGATTTTCTAGACCTACACTTGCTTCTATGGCTAGACAAGAGCTTCCCCAGCCACTGTGTAGTCTGACTCTAAGCTAAGTGAAGCCGAGATGAGGTACTGCCTACACTCTAAAGTGGTCCCCTGTACTCCTGTGTCCACCCCTCTTCTCAGGTCCTATAGAATTACCCCAGGGTTAAACTCACCAGCTCTCCTTCTTTTCTGATAATTTCAAAAGTCTTTCGCTTTATCTTTGATGTTCTGCCATTTCACTATGATATTCCTGGATGTATTTTTTTTAATCCTGCTCCACACTCAGGGGGGTTTTTCAATTTGATAGCTCAAATATTTCTTCTAGAAAATATTAAACAACATTTGCTTAAACAATAGAAGTTTACTGGGGGGCCGGCCCAGTGGCCGAGTGGTTAAGTTCACACGCTCCACTGCGGCGGCCCAGGGTTTTGCCGCTTCAGATCCTAGGCACAGACATGGCACCACTCCTTAGGCCACATTGAGGTGGCGTCCCACGTGCCACAACTAGAAGGACCTGCAACTAAGATATACAACTATGTACCGGGGGGATTTGGGGAGATAAAGCAGAAAAAGAAAAAGGAAAAAAAGAAAGATTGGCAACAGTTGTTAGCTCAGGTGCCAATCTAAAAAAAAAAGAAGAAGTTTATTACTTCACAGCTCTGGAGGCTAGAAGTCTGAGACCAAGGCGTGGGCCAGGTCAGTTCCTCCCCAGGGCAGTGTGGGAGAATCGTGCCACGCCTCTCTCTTCGCTTCCCGTGGTTTGCAGGTGATCGTTGATGTTCCTTGACTTCTGCATCCTCTCGATCTCTGCCTTCATTTGCATGTGTGTGTGTGTGTGTGTGTAGTGTGCAAATTTCCCCTTCTTATAAGGACACAGGTGATGTTGGATTAGGGGCCCGCTCTAATTCATTATAACCTCATCTTAACTAATTCTTTCTGCAACGATCCTATATCCAAATAAGGTAACATTCTGTGGTAATAGGGGTTAGGTCTATAACATGAATTTGGAAACAGGGAGAAGCACTCAATTCCACCCAAATTCAAGCCACAATAGAAACCAACCGTTGTCTTCTATACTATCCTTAGTCTGGTGTCCACGTCACCAACCTCTGGCCTCTCAGTGCTTGTGATGCACAGCCTGGGTCATACACCTGCACACGCACTGTAATGAAGGGTAGGAATGAAGCGTCTGGAGTTCACCTGGGGAAGGTGAGACTCGTAGTGTGGGATCCTGGTAGAATGGAGGGAGGGTGTTCAAAAGACATGAGGATCCACAATTCACAGACGTGTGTTAAAGCTCGCTTTTAATTCTGGTCCTGCTCCTCTTAATCTTGAGTGCCTTAATCTCCCTGATCTTCAGTTTCCTCACTTGTAAAATGGAGATTTGTGTGGGCTAAATGTTAAGGACTTTGAACTGTATATGGCATATAAACAGGTGTCCCATAAATGCTAGGTCTCTCTGTTTCATTTCACTCCTCTGAACCCTCAAAACTCTTTGTTTCTCGGATAGGTTCCATCACTTTCTACCTTGAGTCTGTGGTTGCTTAACATATTGCTCCAATTTTAATGTAAGTTTCATCAGCCAGGGACATTGTTCTAGACCAGTGCTTCCAAATCATTTGGGATCAAGGACCATTTATATATATCCAATCTGTCACAGACAATTATAATTTTTTTCCTTTTTTGCTGAGGAAAGTTCACCCTGAGCTAACATCTGTGGCCAATCTTCCTCTGTTTTTCATATGTGGATCATTGCCACAGCATGGCTGACAAGTGGTGTAGGTCCATGCCCAGGAACAGAACCTGCGAACCCAGGCTGCCAAGTGCAGAGTGCCAAACTTAGCCACTAGGCCACTGGGCCAGCCCCACAGACCACTATATATATATATTTTTTTTTTTTTTTTTTTGAGGCAGATTAGCCCTGAGCTAACATCTGCCACCAATCTTCCTCTTTTTATCGAAGAAGAATGGCCCTGAGCTAACACCTGTGCCCATCTTCCTCTATTTTATATGTGGGACCCCTGCCACAGCATGGCTTGACAAGCAGTGTCTAGGTCCACACCCGGGATCCAAACCAGTGAACACCAGGCCACCAAAATGGAATGTGTGAATTTAAGCACTGCGCCACCGGGCTGGGCCCCCCACAGATCAATATTTTTGTAAAATATAATAAATATAAGTTACTAGAAAAATGAAATTAAAAAAAGCATACAAAATATCAGCCCCAATTTTGTTATGTTCAACAAACATCAAACGACTCTGTCAAAATGTTATGAAAGTTTATAAATGCTTACTTTCCATTTCTATACTTTACCTACTGTAGACCAGTAACCAACAGTTCACTGCCTAGCACAGGTCTGTGGGCCACACCTTGATTGGCATGTCCTAGACCCTTGCTCCTCAGAACGTGGCCGCAGCACCAGCAGTTTCAGCCTCACTTATGAACTTGGGAGAAATACAGAATCTCAGGCCTTATCTCAGCTCTTTGACTCAGCAGTTGCACACTGAGGTTTGAGAACATTGTCCTGGGTCATTTTGAATCCCTCGCATTACTGACCCAGGTCTTCCATAAAATAAGTGTTCAATCAAAAATCTATTAAGAGTGTTTGAGAGTAGAGACCCCCAAAAAAGACGCAATGTGTGACTTTCAGTGCATGTGGCAAGGGATTTTCATTTTATTGGGATCCTATAAATATTTATTGATTAATAATTGAACAGTTTTATAGGTCCATCCCTACTACCCAAACCATCCATTTTTACATGTGTCAGGGTCGGGGGAAATCTTTCTACTCCTCTTGTGTTCTTATGGCTGGACTAATAACAAAGTTGACACAAGACCAGACCAACAGGAGAAAACCCCAGTTTAATATGTATGTCTTGGAGACCATAGGGAAATGCTGCTCGAAGAGTGAACAAAGGAGGCGGTATATATATCTTTTACACAAGGAAACAAATATGTGAGAAATTGACAGGAGAAAGAAACGTTGGTTTGGGGTACTTAATTATCGAGGAATTTAAACAGAGTTTAAGTTTGAGATAGTAAATTAACAAAGTTTGTTTATGCAGGCTTCTCGGCCAGGAATTCCCCAGCTCTGGTGATGAGGATTCAGGGCAAGCACCTTCCACATGGAAGATTACTTCCTGCTTTCAGAGGAAACAGAGACAGGAGAGTCAGAATGCCCTTCTGCTTCTCAAGTAACTTTAAGTCAAAATAATCAATAAGTTATTGTGGGATATTTTGGGGTGGCCTGTCCTGGGCCCCAACACATGAGTAGATGATTTTATACTTTTAAAGCACAGTATTATTACAAACTATATTCTTAATGTATGTGTATAGGGGTGTGTGTGTATGTCTATCAGTCTGTGAAGTATGTAAAGGAGAAATATAATTCTAACAGTGGATAATTTACTGTTTGTGTTTCATTAAGTCAAGATTAGGATGAATAAAGGCAGATTTCAAAACCGCAGTACAGTGTAGTGAAAGGACATCCGCTTTGAAGTCAGAAATGCCCCCATCTGAATGCTGAGTCTCTGGATTATTTACTTCTTTTCTTTGGCCAAAATTTTCTCACTTGTAAAATGGGGTTAGTATTCTGATTTTGTGGGATTGTAAGATTAAAATAATTTATTTTAGACACTAGTATGTTGCCTTTTATATTGTTAGGACCCAACAAACTTTGTTCTTCTGAAAAGAGATAAGTGAGCTTAAAGTTTTTCTTTATTTTTTAATGAGTATATTGGAAGAACTGAAATGCACACAATGAAATTAATAACTATAAAGTGTGTGAAACAACTTGAGTGTGGAACAGAAATTTAATTTGGCAGAAGGATACATATTAGTTATTTTTTGAATATTTGTGCGGGGGATTGGAATTGGCCACCCCAAGATATGTCTCTTTGGCATGAGGATTATTTTTGGCTGGTTACTTTTAAAAACTGCAAACACGAGAGATACTCTGGAAAGTAGAATTCACTTACCCTTTGTTAAGAGACAATTACATTTGTACAGGAAATCTCCATCTGTAAAAGTGTGTCCCTCTCTGTACCAGGAGGAAGGGGGGATGAACTTATCTCCAGAAACTCTTATCAGTGCAGAAGGCAAGCACTTAAATCTGCATAATAACCTTATTCTTGTTTACTGTGCTTTTCTGGTAATCCCCCATAACTGACTCCCTCCACCCCCAACATCCTCCTTTATCTTTAGCTGAGGATGGTATTTAAGATGAGAACCTCCGCCATTTTGGCAAGTTGCTCGGTTTTCCTGACTCTCTCCCATGTACACGTGTTATAAAGCTTTGTTTGATTTTTCTCCTGTTGTTCGGTCTCATGTGAATTTAATTCATTGTCCAGCCAGAAGGACCTAGAGTGGGTAGAAGAAATGTCTTCCTCCCCTATACTTGTAAGTTTCAAATGTCTGTTGCTACGTGTCACAAGTTGTAGATGCTCGACATTTTGCTCTCTAAAGCTAAATTTTCTACCTAATATGAATCTGCCATGTTGCCCACAGTTACAGCTTGCTCATAGAAGATGCTCCATAAATGTTTCTGGAAGAAATTGTGAATTCTTTGCTGTCAGGGACCATGTTGTATTCTCCTTATTCTGTGGTCCTCTCATCAGTTTCATGTGGCTGAGCTTCCCTCTCAGTGTGCTGCTGTGCCTTGCTGACCACAGATGGTTTTCAAGTGTCCAGAGATCTTGACTCCCCATGCTACTGGGCAGCCACCTAGGGCCTGGGAAGCTACAGCAGCACCTTTCTCCTCATCCAAGTATTACAGTGTTCTGACATGAATAAGGCTGGGAGATGTGGGTCCATCCTGTCTTCTTTTCTGACTAGAATCATTGATAGACATGTTGGTCTCCTGTAGAGAAAATTCTTTGAAATGGGCCTGAATTTTATTCATAATTGTGTTATCTCCACTTCCTTCCCCCGGAAAAGTACGATGTACCTTTAGATGAGAGTGAGTGACATTCTCACCAATTACTTTTATTATAAACTTGACCTATGTCTCTAACTAAATGTCTTTTCTCCCATTACTTTTTCAAATACACCATCCTGCAACTCAGAGCCTCCCAGCATGGCAACTAAAATGACTTTACATAGTACACTGTTAGAGTGTTTCCCTGTTCCATTTGTGTTCTGTCCTCAAAAAGAGAGCCCCAGTTTGGTGTTTGTATGACTTTCACAACTTCTCCATCTCATGCTATTTTCCCTTTTTAACAATAGGAATACAAGACCTCAAGTGTTTTAGTAGGCAACAGTCTCTAACTAGAATTTAACAACATTTTTTACCTTCGTTGTGTTTATTTTTATGGTTTCCTTTATTTTAAAGCAAAAGACCAGTATTTTTCATTTCAACTATCACAATATAAGGCTACTTTTCAATATATGTGTACTTAAGTAACAAAATTAGTTGAAATTTTTAAGTTCATGGATATAGTACACTTGGGTACTATACAATATGGATGTGGTAAATACATTAAAATTATATGCAAATATCTAAAATTTGCAAAACACCAGTATAGCAGAAAGGGTGCTGGGTCTTGAATCTGAAGACCTAAGATTGGAAAACAGCTTTGTCAGTTACTCAAGCAAAGTGCTTAATCTTCCTTGGCACAATGTATTCCCTGCATCTGTAGAATAGGAATTATAGCAAAGCCTGCAGGAGCATTTCTTGTGAACTAAATTAAATAATGTCTGTGACAGAACTTTGTAAACTAAAAAGAGTTAGACAAATGTTAGTTTATTATTTTTATGAATACATCATAACTGACATTTCACATTATAATTTATACCCTAGTGTTCTAAGAGAGTCATATAAATTGCAAGATGCATGATGTGAGTGTATTAAATTTTAAGAATTTGGGCATAACATCAAAAATAACAGTGGTTTTTAGAGATCATAAAAAATCCTGTAAGTATCGATAACATTGGTATCAGGCTTATTTTCAAGGTTTGTTACGTGCCAAACCAGCTTCAGCGTTAGCCCAATACTACTAACAGAGACTATTGAGAATGGGCTACACAAATTAGCCGGGCTACAAGAAACTGCAGGCAATTACGACCTCTTACAGCAGAAGATGAAAGAATCAAGTGGGTTGGAAGAAAGGAAGTAGTACCCTGAAGAGAGCTGATTAGGAACTGTGTTCTGGGGTGATCTGGCCTACTTTAAGCCCCAACAATGTAACCATGGGAACCTAATGAATATGTTGGGAAGCAGAAAAGGAAGAGAGCCCAGAGAGTCTGTGGGACTTTCACACTGATGGGAAGCCAGGCTCTGTGCTCTCAAGCAGCCTGCCAAAATACACAGTCTACAGTAGACAAAGGCCTCAAGAAACTTGGAGTATGCTAGTCTCCTAATCGTCACAGTCCGCATATTTCAAATAGCGAATAGGAAAAGTGGGAGATTTGGACTTTCTGGGAACCTCTAGAAGAGAAAGCCAGCTGGGCTCCCACAGGCTTTTTTCATGCTGGACGCCTCATGGACTTGTTGAGGCTGGACACCGGAAAGAAATATACATTTGAATCTCACACCAACCACTCTCTATTAAATGGCTTGTGAAACCAGTCAGATGAGGCTCTAATTGAATAAAAATCATGAGGAAGGGATATTTTTACTTCTCAACTCTGCAAATCAGTAGTGACAGATGTCCCTGATCTTCTTGCAGCTTATGTGAAAGTTTTACAACTTACAAATCCAAATCTTTCTTTCTGTGTTCCAGTGCCCTATGCTACTAAGCAGTCTATAAAGTTTGAATGATCTCAGCCATGAATATTACTGTACCATCAATCAGACCAACAGCATCAGTCAGGCATTCCTCGTGTCATCAAGTTTATTGGCCAAGCTACTGGTTCTCCAAATGGGGTCCAGGGACCCCTGGAAGTCCATAAGATCCACTCAGGGGAACTGTAACGTCAAAACTATCTTAATAATAATTCTAAAACGTTATCTTCCTTTCTCTGTCATTCTCTCATGAGCGAACAGAGTCGCTTCAACATAAAGTCTGCAGATGCAATAGCCTGAACGCAGAAGCAGATATGAGAACCCAGCTGTTTTCTATTAAGCCATCAAAGAGATTTGCACAAATGTTAAATGATGCCACTCTCCCTCACATTTTTTTTTTGTTTTGGAAAATATAGTTATTTTTCATTAAAAATGTGTTATTTATGTTAACGTTGATTTATATTAACATGTAATAGGCTTATTATTTTCAAATGAAAAACTTCTCTACATTAATTTTTAATATGGAAGCCAACAATAGACATGTAACATACAAACAATAGATATGTAACACATACTTTGGGATCCTCATAAAGGAGTCTGGAAGCCAAAAGATTGAGACCTACTGGACTAAGCTATTAAGCTGCCAGTTCCTGAAGGGCTAATTTTATCTGTGGTTTGAATTTTCTGGTATTGGCTTGAGGAAAGGTAATCCATTATAACTCTATTAGCAATTTCAATTAGGTAGCAGCTGGATTAACATTTGTGAATCTGAGTGTAACTGCAGAACGCCCAGAGAGGAATCCTTTTCTACCAGCTGCCCATCCTGAGCTCCAGAATCTTTACTGCAACCATCTTTCAGGATTTATCTGTTAGCTATTGAACTATATGAGAAGATTTTTAGATCTGAGTTTAAAATAATAACCAAAGTTTTGTTTAGAAATGGCTGAACCTGTGGTGTGATGTGAAAAGTGGAGACAGGTTTTTATATTACTACATTAGGCAAAACTACATACATTGCAAATACAAACATTACACAGCAGAGTTCCGAGGGTGAGTTTAAAAATCCTTTCTCGCTAGAAAGGAGCATCGTGCAGTGGGGAAGCGCTCAGGCCCTGGAGTCAGGCAGAGCTGGTTTGAATACCATCCTATATTTGCTAACAGCATGGCCTTGGGAATCTTAATTAATTCTAATATTAATTATTTCCACATCTATAAAATGAGAAATAGTTTCACTTCATAGAGTGATTCAAAATTCAATGAGACATTATGCAACGTGCTTCCTGCACATTATTTCATTTGTGCTGTGCGCTTCATCAACCCTCACAGCGACTTTAAGACATAGATGCTATTTTTTTCCATTTTATGACACGGAAACTGACCCTTAGGAAAGGCAAATGACTTTCCAAAGATCATCCTATTACAAGCAGCAAAGCAGGGATTTGCTTTTGACCACTCTAACTATAAACGGCCACATCACAGTGTTTTCCTAACAGCAAAGACTAGAAAATTGCAGCTCTGCTTTCTCTTGTCCACCGTCTTTAGCCCGACACCCAGCTGTGTGTGAAATACACACAAGCTAGAGTTTCTTGTAACGCTGGGCAAGAAAACAGCAGTGGCTCAGCATGGTGGCGGAAGGGAAGAGGAATTCCCCAAGATTTGGGAACCAATAACTCCCCTTGCACACAGGTTTTATAGACAACTTCTTTTGTGCATCTGCATAGCACACACGTATTCCACAAGTTCCCTTTAACGTGTTTTGGAGTAGGGTTGAGCATTGGTGACAGATAATATAAAAACTGGTTTATATATTAAGGGATAAATGATAAATGATCTTAAGAAAGGGGAAAAAATTATTTCCCCATAAAAAGCTCTCACTGAAGCATTGTGGGTGAAAGAACTTGAAGCAGTGCAGACTCACTGGCTCCTGCTATATCCCCAGGTCAACAAGCTGAGGACTTACTGGAATTTTCTGTGCCTTGATATTGTAATGAAGATGCAGAGTAGCTGTGAATGTTTCACAGATCTTGCTGTTTAGGAAGCAATTCTATCTGGAGCAATGTTGTTCCATGTATATACCAGACAAGTTAAAAAAAAAACCTCGATGCCTTTTTTTAAAACATCTATTGTAAATTCAGAGTAACAGACTAGGTATTACACAGTTAATAATCTAAGCATCTATTTATATTATGTGGATGTGTATAGCCAGGAAACTTCTCCATTTCCAGACTGGCAATCTAAAATTGTAAATAAATTTTTACATTTAATCTCTGTTGTTCCCGCTTTTCTCTTAGCTGGATAACAGGAATTGCTTGCAATTCAATCATCCCAAATTTCCTGGAGGCATGCTCAGCTCTCCCCCTCCTCCAGCACTGCAGTTATAAATGTGCGGGCTGATGAATTAGTGGTCGATCTCACTGGGTCCTTGCTTTAAACCTCGAAGGAAGAGCTCAGGAATGAATCACGGCCATAACCCATGAGTCAGACTCTTCTGGAGTTCAGTAAACCATAATTTTGATTTTACTTTTCCACTGGGATAGAGATAAGAAATTGTCTGTCCACGCAAAAGTTGGTAATTTTATGTTCCCCTTGTTATTATCACGTAGGTTGCTGTGTGGAGCTATCATGTGCCTCTTTCTTATTTCTGCTCCTTGAATTATGCTGAAGTTATTCATGGATCAAAGGAGGCCAGTTACAATCAGCTCCAGCTTCAATTTTCCATCTTGCATTCTAAGGACAGCGTAGTTAACGGCTGTGGAAACGACAGGCTGATGCTCTGCATTTCTATAACACCTTTCATCCAAGAGGAGAAAATGACCCTGTGTGTCTCTTTGACTTCATTTTTGGGAAGTAAGAGAAATGAGACATCATGGTTTTTCTAAGATTAGATCTCAAATTATGACTTTGCATATTCCAGTTCATTCACACATCTTCCTCCAGAGAAAAAAAATTATCAAGATATTTTATTTATGTGTAGGTCAAATATTCTTCTAGGTCAAACAACAGCAACAACAAAAGGTCCAAGCTGTCATAGGTAGAATTAACCCTGGAGAAGCCTTTTGATACCCAGGCTTTTTGACACAACAAAAAATAAATGCCTATTTCTGGAGGATTCTTTTGAGTAATCACCTCCACTGCACACCAAATGCCACATAAAAATGAGAACTTCAGCACTCTCTCATTCCCAGAACTTTGATTTGTCCTGACTTATTCCTCTGACGTTGTCTTACTCTTGATACACCATAACTTCTAACTCTCCTATTTTCACGCACACTTCACTTTTTAGACTTGACCCTCAACTCGCTCTTCCCAGGTTCAAGCTTGCTGTGCCCTTGAGCATGATTTAATCTGCATTCTTCTTCCAGCAATGCTCTCCCTGCCATCTTGAGTAAATCTTGTGTATTTATATATGTTTTACTTTGAACGTTTTATTTATTTCAAAATTGACTTTATTGCAGCCAAAACAGTGGAATTAACTGTACATAATAAACTATTATATATATATATATATACACACACGCACACATTTTAAGTTATAAGGAATAAAGTTCATTTTGGAGGATAGTGTTAAACACAAGTAAAGTTGCATACATTAGTAACATAACTCAGCATCTTTAATTTGGTGTGAGTGTGACACAATTTCATGTTTTCCTGTGTTATGCTAAATCACCATAACCTAAACTGCTTTATAAAACTGATATGATAAAATTTAGCTTTACTATTCTTGTTTATATTTACTGATTCCAAACAAAACTTTTCCTAAGTTTCTTCCATCTTTGCATCCATCTCATCATCAATATCATCCAAGTATGGATCACCAGCCCCCATTAAATCTTTTCCATTTTCTTCAAAATCTCAGCACAAGTCTTCTCTTTTAAGTGACTCTTGATATTACCTTAAGTAAATTACTATAATTAATTTATAATTATAAACTACTAATTACTTTAAATAAATCTCCCACCTCCATAGCCCTAGCAGTCTCTCTTTTAAGACCACCCCTGGGAGTGTTGGTCTCACCCTATTGGTTCTGGCTTTGAAACAGGAAAAATTTCTTATAAGAAGGAAAGGAGGAAAGAAAGAAGGGAAGGGAAATGAAGATTAGACATAAACTTATTAAATAAGTGTCTTCTGAGCTAAAATTTCTTTGAGGGTCCCAAGCAGTCAAAAAAGTTTAAAAAAATCAAGGGCTTAGTTTATAAATTTAGAAGTATCGGATAGCCTCGATCTAGTTTGTTAATGGAATTCCAACTCTTCCATCACCACTGGTATTTATTTCTAACCCACATTTTGTCAAATATTGTTTCCTGATGTGTGGAAATGTGAGGTCACATGTCCCAAACTCTGCCACTTCCCACAGGATCTGGGAAGCTCACAGCAGTAGCTTTGGGCTTTACTTTGAACCTCCATATTCTGCTGAGAGCCACACTTCTTTTTACCTCACGCAAAGGGAACTCTTTCTCAAGACCCACAGGTAGTGGTCGGTAGAGATCATGCTCTCAAACATCATTCTCTACCACTTCTTGTTAATAGAAGGATTTTAGAAGAGTACATTTGTGGATTCCTATTCCAGGCTTGATCCTTACTATGTGATATGGGGAACATCTCTTCATATGTAAAAATCATAAGGATACTTGCAGATTTGTTACCTGATTAAAATAGGAAACGTATGTGTGCATGCACCTATCAAAATGCCTGGCATTTAGTATATGCCAAATATATGTAATATACTCTGTCTCTCAGGAACTAAAGGAGGGACCAAGTTCACTATCATTATGCCATTGATATCTTCTGCATCCAGCTTTTATTAAACCAGTGCATCATCCTTCTTTAGGAAAGGAATAACACTTCATGTTGGAGATGACTGAGCACTGTCAACTATGATAGAGACCAGAATTGAAATGTATCACAGTTTCCATCCAAACCCTCCAAAGGAGTCAACATAAATGGAAATGCTAGTGCCTTTCTTCAACAGATAGCTCATTCCCCTTACACTTTCATTAAATTAGAGAAGCATCATTTTTATCTTCTCTATAGCAAGGATGGAAAGTTTAGTAATCCTACCAAAGTTACTCCTAGACATGTTTCTTGTACTTCCAACTCATCTTTCATGTGTTTAACTGATCTGAGATCAAAAGCTCAATACAAAGTATAATTTTTTCAAAGCTAAGTAATCCAAAGAAAGCTTTTTTCTAAACACATGATAAATCTGACTGTAAAGCTGCCTCCCTGGAATCAATCTGACAGTTACCAAAAACAGACTGAGAGGGAACTAGATAGCACGAAGGAAGAAACATGAGCAAAGCTTCATACATATCTGTTTCTATCTTCTCTTTCAAAAAGCTGCCAATAATGAGATAAAGTCAGTCTTAACAATACAGTTCACATTTCCATCTGTAATGGCTTGGCTATATCTGACAATCTCTGATTCAATAGGATTTGTTAGAAAAAAAGAAGCTATTTATATCGGATGCCTTATTTTATTCTTCAAGTCATTAAATATAAATAGAACAATGACAGCAAATGTTTCTGGAGTTAGGTCTTCATGTGTGTTTGGGTTAAATAAACATTTCACTTCAAAGAGAAAATCATCTACCTTCCTGTATCATCTTTAACATTTTGTATCTAAATTCCACAGTCCATGCTGTAGGCATTTGTTACTTTGGCTGGAAATATCTCTGTGCCCTTGATGTCTTTTCTATTCTGGCCACCATGACTCTCACATAGAACATTACATAGAATGGAATATTACAATTGTGTATGACTCACCTCTACCCTCTCTGGCCTGCTATTTATCCTGTGCAACATTTCCAGATTCTTATTCTTAAAACACGAGCTTTGCAAGCCTTTACCCCATAAACATAATTTTAAAAAGGCCTCCAATCTATAGCATTTTTTGCTCAATTCCTCACTATACAAACTCCTCAGTTCAACCTAACTGGTCTTCTCATTGCTACTCAATCATTCATGAGCATGTGTCATGATTCATGCCATGGCCAATCCTCAGAACTGAAACACCTGTTCTCCTTCCTCTTGTCTTTTCTGAAAAAGATTTTTGAGGTTTGAGAGAAGCTGTTCAGTTTTGCGTCTTCTTCAGACACGCTGATTTGGGATTAATACTCCAAAGAAGTGAAAATTGACATCAACAGAATGGTAGAGTAGGCAGCTCCAAGCTCTCATCCCCCTAAAAACATCAAAACGGAAGTAGAAATTATCAAAATCTATTTTTTCAGAATTCTAGAGAACTGTCAAAGGTTTACAGCAAACCAGTAAATGTTTAACCAAGAAATATGCAACTTTAAACAGTAGGAAAGCATTGTGGCGTTTTTACTTGCCCTTTCTCCACCTCCGCCCTAGCATGGCAGCAATCTTGAAGCAGTGGCAGCCTGTGTTCCTAGGGTGGGGCTCTGGTCTCTGGTTCTGGAGAGAGCAGAGCAAACCTTACTTTTACAAATTATTGTGTAGATTTGTTCTAACCCGGCTGCCTGAGAGACTGACATAAAGCACTCATTTCTGTATGGCCCAACTCAGAAGTCAGGCCTCAAAAGCAGCAGGCGTTCCTTGAAAATACTGCAGGGCAAACTAACAATGTGCAGACACCTTGTGTAAAAGGTTACAACACAGATATACGATAGAGAGCCTAACACTCAGGAGGAAAAGCTAGGGGAAATTCTTTGGAAGATTAGGATATTCAAAAAACCCATTCATATGGAGGATTTAGAAAGCTATGCCCTTTCCCAGGGTAAGACATATGCTCAGAAAAGAGCCCAAGCTTTCAGTTTGGGCTGATCCCTAGGCTCATTGAAAGCCTGGCTAAATATTAGAGTGCCCCAACACAGAGGAAATCTGCAAAAACTGGACAATTTTTTTCTCATTTTGTTTTGCTTTGTGTTTTAGCTCCTGGTATTCTAGAAATTATTTGTCAAAATATTAGAACATGATCTAAAGGAGCAGTGACTTCAGTTGCCAATAGGATAAGAAATACAGTCTTTGCAAAATCGTTTGAAAATGTCACTAAACAAATGGACTACTACAGCCTTCAACAATCAAAAGAAAGCAAACCCTGGGAATGGTGAAGACCTCACTTCAAGAGTGACTACATTATAACATTCAAATGTCCAATTTTCAATAACAGCAAAACACATAAGAAGTGAAAGAAACAAAAGAGTAAGACCGATTCAAAGGCAGAGAATTAATGACAGAAATCATCCCTCAGGAAACCCAGACATCAGAATTACTAGGCAGACTTTAAAAGAACTGTCTTCGGGGCTGGCCCGGAGGTGCAGTGGTTAAGTTCGCACATTCTGCTTCTGCGGCCCAGGGTTCACCAGTTCGGATCTCAGGTGCGGACATGGCACCGCTTGGCATGCCATGCTGTGGTAGGCATCCCACATATAAAGTAGAGGAAGATGGGCATGGATGTTAGCTCAGGGCCATACTTTCTCAGAAAAAAAGAGGAGGACTGGCAGTAGTTAGCTCAGAGCTAATCTTCCTCAAAAAATAAGTAAATAAATAAATTAAATAGCTGTCTTAAATATGCTCAAAGAGCTAAAGGAAAACATGGACAAAGAACTAAAGGAAATCAGGAAAGTGATGCATAAACAAGATGAGAATATCATAAAAAGAGAAATTATAGAAAGGAACCAGATAGAAAGTCTAGAGTTGAAAAGTACAATAACGGAAATGAAAAGTTCAGTAGAGAGGTTCAAGAGCAGATCTGAGCAGGCAGAAGAAAGAATCAGACAACTTGAAGACAGACAACTGAAATTATCAGGTCTTATAAGCAGAAAGAAAAAAAGACTAAAGAAAAGTGAACAGAGCCTAAGAGAATTGTAGGACACCCGCACGCGGATCAACATACCCATTCTGGGAGTTCCAAAAGGAAAAGAGAGAGAGAAAGTGGAAGGAAAAATATTTGAAGAAATAATGCCTGAAAACTTTACAAATTTGAAGAAAGACATGAATTGACAAAGAAGTGAACTGAGTCCTCAGATCAGGGTTGTCAACATGTTTTTGGCAGTTACTATCAATGTTGAATCAGTGCTAAGTTATGCCACTCTCTACTTGTCATTGATAACATCCCAGTTCATCTTGTTATTCATGCTCTTTTATACATATATTCTGTTTATTCAAGCTGATTATAAGACTCTGAAGAGTAACAATTGCTTTGCCTTGGTGAGTGATTAGTTATGATTACAAAATCCATAACACAGAATGAGTCACAACCACTGAGCTGGGGACAAATACAGTTTCAGGACCTCAGAGAACAGAAAATTCAAGAATACGATAGCATAAAACATGCAGTGGTTAACATGGGGGAGTGGGAGGGTGTGCATAAATTGAGAGGGAATGTCCTGGTAATGGTCAGAGTAAAGTGAAAGAAAAATATGAAGCAAAATTCAGCATCTCTAAAATTCAGGAAATCAGCTGATATCAAGAAAATCTTTTAGCAGAAGGTGAGCCAGCAGGTATGGTTCAGAGTCCTAACTGGTAAATATTATTTTTCATAGCTTAAAGCAATAAGGAGCAACAGGAAAAAAAAATAAGTAAGATACTGATATTTAGGTTCTGGGGAAGTTACCAAGACATACACACATCACTGGAGCTTCAGGTCAAAATCTCAGTAATAGAATTAGAGCACAACAACTTTAATTAACAACAAGAGTACCACAATACTGAGCCCCAGAATAATTAACTCAAGCTCCTTAAAGATTTTCCATCTAATTTTCAGGGTTGTATCTAGAGATTAATATGGATATAAGCCTATATATTTAGTATTCTTGCTGCATGGAGAATAGTTACATAACACTAAGCAACCAGTTGTGTCCTGATAAGAACATGTGCTTCTTAAAGTCCTCCAAAGTATCTAATACAGACCCTTATATTTAGTAGCCACTCAATCAATAAATGTAAAAGGAATAATAAAAGTGATCTGCACTCCACTAATGTATCCCCACTTTGAGAATTTCTCATTAGAAAGTTCTGCAACTTCTTAACATTGCTCTGATGTCCCTTATAAGGAAACAGAAGAGCCAGTTTTGTACTAGCAAGAGGACTTACCCTCACTCTAAAATAACATGAAAAGAAGGAATAGTTTTTATATTGTGTTCAGGTTTAAGAGGCTGGTAAAAATAGATCCTTTTGATTTTCATAAACAAGATGACATTTTTCTGGAAAAAATAAACTCCAAGTAATTGCAAAACAAACAGTAATCTCTATGTAGCATAATTTCTCTGTAAAATTTACAGGACTTTAAGACTGGGTTTTTAGCCTAGCTAAATACATGAAAGAGTTTAAAATAATTGAAATCAAGGAAACAGGCAAGATGTTAGAGGCATTGTAAAAACATATGAGACATGAACTTTCCCATCAAAGTACTTAAAATCTTAATAAGGAAATAGAACGTGACAAACATGTATTCCAGAGACAAAGTGTAAACTACATATCTTTTACAATTTCATCTATTTTTGGCCATGTCAATAGGGCCACTGGGCTCTCTCCAAAGTTTATTTACACATATAATAGAGGAACTTGATAAGTGAAAATGATGAATCACTTTAAGATGGCCAACCATAGGGCTTCTATATAAATACGGTGGATTAAAGACACCTATTTCCTTTCACTCCCTCCCTAAAATCCTGCTAAAATAATAGTAACATGATTTGGTTTAAAGGCATAAAGATACAAAATCAGGGAAAATGGAAGACAAGCCTACATTAACAAAATTATGGAAGCTAAAAATAGTTCTGGGAAAAAAAATGCTGAATCCTCAGATAAAAGTGGGCAATGCTACAAAAGAACCTGATTTACACTTCAAAATGTCCCCCAAATCTCAGGAACGATTGGCACAGCAAAGTGGAAAAGAAATGGCTAAAATGAGAGGAGTTTTGAAAATCTTCTTGGAAAAGTTAGACCCACTTTCTTTCTCCACTCTGATCAGCCATATGACTACCTCCTCCGCTCTCACAGAAGTCTGGAGGGATTTTTGTTTTGTTTTGTTTCCTTCTTCTTTCTTATTTTCTCTTAAGAGGTTAAAAAAGAGGGTCTCAATTACAGCAGGATACCATAATAACAGAAGAAACGATCAAAAGGATGTAAACTGGATACTGAATTTCCCTGACCTCCTACCCCCCATTGACTACAGAATGTTGGAAACAAGGCCATTATCCTCCAAGCATAAACTGGTAACTGCCTAAGGCAGGGGTTTAATCAGAACAACACAGATCTCCCCTGCACTCTGTCACCAGGCTAACAAACACCAAAACACAATCAACAACAGCCTACCACTGGGGAGGAACAAGAGTATGGAGAGAGACCATGGAAGGTCTAAAATTTAAGGTAAAGTAGGAAAATTGAGAAAAAGGCTCTGCAAAACCAAACTCATGATAAGAACAAGATAATGATAAAGAAATTTAAACTGTTTGCTACACTAAAGGTAGCCATAGCAACAATAAAACCCAAAACCAATTATAATCTTGACTGTATGGACTCAATATCCCGCACCAATGGCCTAGCAGAAGAAAGGGTATACCCACTGTGAGTCATGAATATTAGTTACCTCAGCGTCTGCTCCTCTACACGGTATGGTCAGCAATCAATAAGACATTATAAGACACACAAAAGGCAAGAAAAAAACAAACCATTGTCAAAAGACAAATCAATCAATAGAACAAGACTCAGAGATAACTTAAAGAGGGAATTTAAAATAGCTATGATTAATATGTTATCTAATGGAAAGAGTGGACAACATACAGGAACTGATGGGGAATTTCAGCATGAACAGATGGAGAATGTAAAGGGTAAGAAACAATCAAATAGATATGCTCAGAAAAAAATATCACAGTCACAGAGATAAAGAAGACCTTTAACTGACTTAACAGTAGACTTGATAAAACCAAGGATGGTCACTAGATATCAGCCAAACTAAAACACACACATCTACATGCACACACACCCAGAAAGAGATAGAAAGAGAAAGCAGAGCAGAGCGTCCAAGAGTTCTGGGGTGCAACCAAAGAGCCTAACACACATGTAATTGGAATCCCCAGGAGAAGGAGATAGAGAGAGAGAAAGCAGTGCTGAAGAAATATTTGAAGAGATAATGGCTGAAAATGCTCCAAAAATATTGAAGATGTCAAATCGCAGGTCCTGGAAGCTCAGCAAAGCCCAGAAAGGATTGAAAAGATAATAATGAAATTAAATTAACACACCTAGACACATATAAGTCAAAATAATGAGTACGCAAGATAAAAAGAAAATCTTGAAGTTGTCCAGAGAAAAGACCACATTACATAGAAAAAACAAAGATAAGAAGTATACCAGCTATCTTGCTAGAAACTTTGCATGCCAGAAGAAATAGAGTGATATTTTTAAAGTGCTCAAAGAAAAAACTGTCAATCCTATACCTCAGAAACTATCATTCAAAAATGATAGAAAAATAAAGACTTTTTCCAACAAGCAAAAGCTGAGAGAATTCATTAACAGCAGATCTGAACTACAAGAAATGTTGGGGCTAGCCTCATGGCCTAGTGTTTAAGAATGGCATACTCCAATTCAGCAGCCCAGGTTTGGTTCCTAGGCACAGACGTACACCACTCGTCAGTGGCCAAGTTGTGGTGACCACCCATATACAAAATAGAAAAAGACTGGCACAGATGTTAGCTCAGGGTGAATCTTCCTCAACAACAACAAAAAAGAAGTGTTAAAAGAAATTCTTCAGGAAAAAGGAGTATGACACCAGACAGAAACTTGGATCTACACAAAGAAATGAGGATCCCTGGAAACAGTTAAAATAAAGATAAATATAAAAGACATTTATTTTTCTTTTTTCAATCTCTCCAAAATATTACTGACTGTCTAAGATAAAAATAAGTGATGCAGGTTTAGAGCACATGTAAAATTAAAACGCATACGACAACAATAGCACAAAAAAGGAGACATCATGAGTTTATCTGAATATATTGAGTATATATCTGTACTCCTGTAACTAACTGAAAAAAACAGGAAGATGGAAAATCAGCCAAAGATCCTTAACCAGAATAGGGAAAGACACATAGCAGAACCAACCCTGGAAAGATATGATCCCACAGAGATGCTAGACCCCACCTTTAGTTGAAACAATTTAGGAAGAATATATATTCAGTTAACTTTATTTCATTTAAAACATATTCAGGCTCCACGAAGAAAATATGCATATATGAATATACTTCTTAATGATCTCAGATTGCATTTTTAATTAATTGTGCCTTAGGTAATGTTACAAGTGGATTTGATTCTAATTAATGTCATTGAGGATTTATTTTCATTTTCAATGAGAGGTTGTAATCCTCTCATTCGTACCTCCTGGTTATAATTGAAGTAGAAGAAGCCATTATCTTTATTTCATAAACTCTGCAGGTGAAATTAATTTTATACAAAAATAAGTATTCTTTAATTTGGAAAATTAAAATTTTTAAAATTATTTAACTGCTGTAGGGAGAGAAATACCTAGTGAAGTAAAAAGAAAATAAGTCTGGAGTTTGGAAATACTAGAGGAAGCTAAAACAATCCAAATGCTAATCAGGCACCAAGATGTGACAGTCATTATAACACATTTTAGCAAGGAATATGATCAAGTTTAAAAACGAGTTCCTTCAATCTAGAGGTACCAATCCAATTAAGAAGACAAGATCAGAGACAATTTTAGTCAATTTTTTTGGAGCAAAAAAAAAAAACCACACAGAAAAAAAGTTGCATGAAGAGACAAAACTGGAGAGTAGCTTATGATCATTAAGTGCTGACCTAAAGAATTTGAACAATATTCTGTAATAATGATGGCAAGCATTTATTAATTCACTTTGTGCCAGGCACTGTATTTAATCATCTCAATAATCCCATGAGGTAGGGACTATTTACTTTAGTATGAGTATAGTCAGTCTTAGACAGGTAGTGTAATTTGCCCAAGATATGGCTAGAATTACAACCCAATGGATTTCTGATTCTAAGTTGCATGTTCTTATCCATTCTAATGTACTTCCAAATATCTGCTAATGTACCCAGTTAGGCAGAATAAGAAAACTGGCAACTCATGTCTCTGTAGGGACTTGCATCTTGATGAACGGAATTTCTTGCTTTTACAAAGCATTTAAACAATTCTGGCAAATGGAAAATAAAGTTAACATGAGGCCCTCTCCCATTACAAACACATAGAAATTCTAGGTAAATATACAGGAGAAAAAGTAATTTGTAGCCAAACACAAAGAAAAAAATGAAAAGGCCCCTAGGCCAGAACAAGAAATTCAAATATGTGTGATAGCACCAAACATCTGAAAGGTGATAGCAGACATACATGCAGATCTACTGGCTGGGACTGAGGTTTTAATGCCCAAAGAGAAACAGAAGTTTTGGTGCTGAGTTAACTCAAGATAAGAATTGGTACTAAGATCTCCTCCATTAAACTGGAAACTTGGAAGGATTATACCTCCGGGTAGCAAGACTCTATTCCTCAGACCAGGAAGCAACTCAGAATCTGCTCTGCTCAAAAATCTTTGTGTAAAAAAGAAAAACTGTACCCTGTGAGAAATCAAAGCCCCAGAGCTATACCACGTGTAGGATCAGAGTCCATATGTTGTAGGAGCCTGAAACCAAGAAATTACTGGTAAAATTTACTTTAGACTGGTGATCCTTCTGAAGTGCTCAAAACTACTGTGCATTTCTACAACCTAAAACAAAGGAGAATCAACAAGGAAAAACTCACTAAAAATAAGTCCATGATAAAAAATTATAAACTAGATGAAAAATCAATGCACCAAGAGGTGGAGTAAGCGGATCTCCCAAAAAGAGGAGGAATAGCAACCCAGTAACCTTAGATAAAAAGTCGTCTGAAAGAGATTTTAAAAATAGTCATGCACAGGTTCAACAGCAAAGTAGGCACAGCTGAAGAGAGAATTAATGAACAGGAAAATAAATGTAGGTAATTACTGGAAATGCAGTACAGAGGGAAATGAGGTAAAAATATATTAGGGAAATCAAGAAACTTAAGTAGTAAATTGAGAAGCTTCAACTTCTATCTAGTAGAGTTTCAGAAGGAGAGCAGAGGAAGGAGAATTAATGCTCAAGAGCAAGGACTGGAAAATTCCCTAAATTTGTAATTGACATAAATCTTCAGTTTGGAAAAGCACACTGCATCAGGCAGGATAAATAAAATGAAATCCAGCATAAGGCACACTGTAGTAAAACTGACCTTTTTGTTAAAAGAAAGGAAAAACTAAAACAGACATTACCTGCAAATGAACAATTACCCTGATGACAGTCTTCACAATAGCCACACAGGAGGAAAAAAGACAATGTTAAATAGCGTATTAAGTGGATTGTCTAGATACAGCTTAACAAATATGGGTTTCTTTTTCGTATTACTAAGTCCATGAGCAATCAATGGTTGGCATTGGTTTAATTGCTCAACTAAACCATAACATCTCAGGTTCTTAAAGGTTTTCTACTCTTTCATTTTCAGGTTTTCATCTCATGCAACCATATAATTTCCAACGCATACTTCATGTTTTTGCATCTCATGCTTGAAAAATGGTTGTTGCAGCTGCAGAAATCTAGTCCACGCTCAAAATGGGAAGAAGTGAGAAGAGGAATATCTGTCTACTCGTAAAACAAAAGCTTTCCCACAAATACTCCTCCAAATAATTCTGCTTATTGACCAAAACTAGGGCACATTGTCACCTTACCAGAATAGGAGGTAATAAAAGTGAGCATTTACACTTGTATCTAGCATTTGTTTTTCTATATTTAGAAGCAAAATTTTGGAATCAATTCCATGGCACTAACAACAACAAACAATAATCTGTCTTGTTCACTTCTCTCCAGTTTTGCACTCCAGGAGGTTCTTCCTTGTCTATTTGACCACAGCCGAGATGAGTATTAAAGAGGATGCACTTCCTGGGGCTTGCATGGTTTTCCATCTACTTCCTGTCAGTGTGAGTTTGGCACTCAGGCAGGAGGACTGTTTCAGGAGTTGAACAGTCACAGGCGGATTCTAGACAGGCTTGGCATCTACAGAGTTTTCTCAAAACATTGCAGCCTTCTGGTCTATTAGCTTCCAGTCGAGTTAATGAAAATAGCCACAACCACAGATCTTCTCTGGAGATCTAGAAAGACTTTAGACGGGTGCTACTCAGAGGATGGTTCAAGGACCGGTGCCCGTCAGTTTGTTATTGCTTGCAGACAAGGTAAGTACCGAAACTGAGAATAAAATTTAGCAACTGTGATAACAATTTGAAATAGTAACTTTATCTCTATCTACTTGCCCCTATCTTAATGGCTACTCTTTTGAGTAAATTTGAAATAATAGCCCCAGGAGGAAAGGCAGTACCCCAAATCCAGTTTTTCCTGAGACTCACTCCTATTGACTAGGAGAGAAACTTAAATAAGATTTTCAAGAAAGACCTAGCACTTCATTATTCTCTCCTACAAGGCTGTAGCTTAAATTTTCTGGCTTCAGCTTGGGGATATACTAATGTTAAACTGCTGTTTCCATTTCTACAAGGCGCCAAATTAGGAAATTCAGTTAATTTCAGGGCACTGGCAGAAAGCACCTCTCTTAGCAAAACCATATCTGCAGTAGACGGAGAGCAAATAAAAATGAGTCTCATAAGTTGGTGGATTTCATTATAAGACAATGAAGTGACGGGCTTGCATCTGCAGAGTTGGCCAGCTGGGAGTTGTTGGGGTCCAGCCACTTTTTCTAGGACTGTCCATTCCTGGATACACTTTGGTACCATGCGGTGTCAGTTGTGACTTCCAGGACATCAGCAGTGACCTGGTGAGACGAGGCTTGGAGAATCCTGGGATGCAGGGATCCACCTTCTGCCTCCCTGTTGTCCGAAGAGAGCTGCTTGCTGATATTCCATCTTCCTTCATCTTCCCTCCTATACCACTTATTCCTCCAAGAAGATAAGTACTTTGCTCCACCTCTGTTTGAAAACAACATTTACGAAAGACAGGAGCCGAATGCCCAAAGCATTATTTCTGAATTCATGTAACGTGACATATAAATCATAATATATATCACAGGCAAGGTGTATTTAACCCAATAACACAAGAATGTTTTAATATTGGGGGAAACACTTAATATACTCACCACATGAATAGATTAAAGTAAAATAACACATGATGTAAAACGCTAAAATGGTGAAGAAAGGTCTTCAGTAAAATTCAATATTCACTCACGGTGAAAAGTCTTGGGAAACCAGGAGTAGAAGTAACCTTTTTTTTAAGGATTGGCACCTGAGCTAACTTCTGTTGCTAATCTTTTTTTTCTTCTCCCCAAAGCCCCCCAGTACATAGTTGTATATTTTAGTTGTAGGTCCTTCTAGTGGTGGCATGTGGGACACCGCCTCAACATGGCCTGATGAGTAGTGCCATGTCTGTGCCTGGGATCCGAACTGGCAAACCCTGAGCCACTGAAGCAGAGCACGTGAACTTAACCACTCAGCCATGGAGTCAGCCCCAGAAGCACCTTTTTTTTAAGCTGATAAAAATTATCTCCCAAAAATACAGAACAAGCATCATATTTTATGGTAGAAGTTAAGATTGGAAGTATACTCCTTAGCAATAGTAGCAAGATGAGAACGCCATTTACACCACCACTACTAACATGGAATTGGAAGCCCTAGCCCGAATAATGAGACAAAGAAAAGCAATATATGGTTTGGAAACCAAAAAAACAAATTGTTCTTTGCAGATGATATTAACTACAAAGAGCGTTCAAGAGACTCTACAGAGAATCTGTGCAAGCTTGAAAGAGAGTTCAGAAAGCTACTGCATTCCAGCTTAATATACATAAGATCCGTAAATAAATGGTGAAATACTATATGCATAGGTAAGAATTAACATCTCAAAAAAAACGGTCAGGTCTTTCTAAATCCCAACTCTATTTTTAGCAAAATTTCCAAGCTGATAATAAAATTTGTATAGTGAGAGAAAGACAAAGAATAAACAAGGACATTTTGAATAAGAAAACAACGAGCAGGGAAGAGTTGTGGGGAAGACTTCTAATGTCAAATACCAAGAAATATAATTACTATGAGAATTAGAACAGAGCAATCTTGGTGTAAGGATAGAAATATAGAATACAGATTTCAGAGCAGAGCCAAGGGCTGACGAAACTTGTGAGAGACATGGCTTTATGATTCAGAGAAAGAAAAGATGCATATATGTGAAGGAACATGGTATAAATGGAAAAAGACCAAGTTAACTCCTTACCTCATAGCCTACATGAAAATAAAAGGTGGAGTAAATAGCTGTATATAGAAAGGCGAACCTTTAAAACTACTATAAGGAAGGTGGGGGGAAGTTCAAAGGCAGATTGTAGGGGTACAGCATATCTTTTGATTTTTCAAATTTCCCTACAAAACAGACAAAGCAACTGGAATAACAAAATATGCAGCCAAAATCTACAACAAAACTAAACAAAAAAGTATCTCTATAAACCCCTTAATTTGAGGAATTGAGGCCAAACTAACTATAGCAAACCTCACATAGTACTGAGGGAGGAAGCAGAGAGAAGGCAAAGGGATTTCTGACAGCTAGGAGAGCTGGAGGACTCAGAAATTGAATGGCTCAAGAACCCAAAATTGAGAGGTCCATTCTGGAAAGCCCAGTGGGCCATTCTTAGAAAAGCACCAAAACAGGACCTGGTCTCAGGGGCTCCAATCTGTGGGTGAGGGCGAAGGACAGCAAAGGTCAGATGATGCAGGTCAGCTTGCACCCTAAGAAAATATAAATAAAGGTCAAAACTCCCTTGGAGGACAAAGACCAGCCTCCAGGAGAATCTTCTGGGAATAGAAGGTAAACTGAGCAGGATAGAGACACTAGAACCAAATGGAAGAAAAGATCCAGGTAACAGTAGAGGAGGAGAACAGAGACGATAGGCCACAGAAAGTATAAGATCGCATATGTGAACACTTCGCAATAACATGAGGGAGTCCTACGACTGTGAAGCTAGGAAAAGTCTCCTGGCCAGCACTCTTCTTCAGAGGGTGTGAAAAAACGCAGCTCACTTAAATGTGAACAAGAGAAAAGACTGTGGTCAAGTCGTATACAAAGTTCCTGTAAGATAAAAGAAAGTAATGCACAGAACCATATAATAAAACGTATTATGAAGAATGTATAATTAAACAGCATGGTATTCACATATGAATACACAGCAGAATTTTTAAAAATACAAATTGGACCCAATTTCATACGAAAATGTAGGATATGCTGAAGGCAGCATCTCAAATCAGTGGGAAAAGCGGACTTTTTAATAAATGTTATTAGAATAACTAGAGATCTTATGTGGGGAAAAAAGATAAAATTTGGTTCATTTTTTGAACTTATCTATGGATAAATTCCAAACAAAATAGGGATTTAAATTTTTAAAAATGAAACCACACGAATACTAGAAGAAATTCTGAGAGGCAAGTGCACACCGTAAAAACCCCAGTAACTGAGTCATATGAAGCTACCCATATTACATGTGAGTTTATTATAGAAACCATCTAAAATTTGGTTTGCACTCTGCGGTTACAGAATGCTTTCTTGTTGACTGACGACACTTTTGAATTGATCCTTTGAGATAAGTAGAGACATGGTACTGATGACGATTTTAGGCTGGTTACTTTTAAAACTGCAAATGAGAAGGGTGCTGGTTACCTTTAATAAAAGCAACTCTGATGAGCAGGGTTTGCTTGCCCTTTGTTGGGAAACATTTACATTTGTAAGGGAAACCTCCATCTGTAAAGATGCCTCCTCTCAGTGCCGGGAAGAAGGGAGATGACCTTATCTCTAGAAACACTTAATCAATGCCAAAGGCAAGAACTTAAGTTGTTTACTGTCTGGCAACCTCACATAACTGACCCCTCCCAACATCCTCCTTTGTCTTTGGCTGAAGGTAATATTTAAGCGGTGGCTTCTGCCATTTACTTAATCCGGTTTGATTCTCTAAAAGTTATAGGACCACCCAATAATGAGACCCTACCGGCACTGATACCATTTTAACACCTTTTTTACATATTCCTTCCTTTGTCTTGTAAAGAGATAACTCACATACCTATGCCTTAAATTTAGCCTTGCTCTCCACCCAACTTTGCGCAGCAGCAGCTCCCCACGCCAGCAGCAGCTCTGACTGCCCATGGGTCTTGTCCCCATGCTATTCCACACTATTCTCTAAATAAAGGAGCACTACTGCCAGACCTTGAGAGTCCAAGAAATCTTTCTTTCCACTCCTCGGCTCACCGACCCCACCTCAGTACCCACTGAGGAAAAATACAGGAAGTGAGATTCAGGAACGTGAAGGAACCTTTCCATGGTCATACAGCCCGGAAGTGATGGAGCCAAACAAGAAAGTACATTCTGAATCCAGCTATAGTGTTTCTCCCATTTCATCATGCTGCTCTTCCTCCCTTCTTTCTTTCTTCCTGCGCTATATGCCTTTTTAAAAAATATTTTTTCTTCCCTTTCCTTCTCCTCCCTTATTATCTTAGTTTTTCTAGTTAAATAGCAAAGTACTGTGAAAAATGGATGCACAGATCAGGGATAGATGCATGAATTGAGAGATATATAGGTAGAAGGATAGAGAGATAAGGGGCTGAATAGACGAGTGTTTGTATGTAAGTGATGTATCATGGAGAAGAAATAATAAACCTATCTTTCCTCAACCTGGACTATAAAATGTCAAGGAGAGCCATGTTCTCTCACTAACATATCTGGGAAAATCATGATTAGAGCAAGCTTTTGCACATTCCCCATATAACCTTCATGCTTCCAAAGTCTGTCCAGAAAACCTGCTCAGAAAAGAAAAGAAATGGCATTTTCCAAACAAAAGTATGTCACGGCTGCTGATTTTGTAGGAAAAATAGAAAATATCAATAGGTATTACTATTATTATTATTCTATTTCTGCTGCTCTTTTTTTTTTTTTTTTTTGAGGAATATTGGCCCTGAGCTAACACCTATTACCAATCTTCCTCTTTTTACTTGAGGAAGATTGTTGCTGAGCTAACATCATGCCAATCTTCCTCCATTTTGTATGTGGGATGCCACCACAGCATGGCTCAGTAAGAGGTGTACAGGTCTGCACCCAGGATCTGAACCCATGAACCCCAGGCTGCCAAAGCAGAGCACGTGAACTTAACCACTACACCACTGGGCCAGCCCCTCTGCTGTTCTATTTTATGGCCAAACCACCATTTAGTGAGGCATGGCTGTGGCTTCCACTTGCCAAAATGCTGGAGATGATTTGCTAGCTTGGGTAAGAACTACAGATAACTGTTTCTGGCAAGAGTACCTTATTGATCACTTGTTGCCAAGAGTGATTTGCCATTTGTTGGAGTTGCCAGGAATGATTTGTTTTACTGATAAATTTTGCGAAACTTTCAAATTCTTTGATCGTCGTGTCTTCAGTTAAAACATGTTGTCTATTGCTATTCCCATAAATCCTTTTGAAAACTCATTGAGAGCTCCATAAACAATTTCATTAACCATCAGTTCTGGGAGAATAATTGCACCTGCCAGCCTGACAATCTGGCACTAATTTCCTGTGACCTGCTGAGGAAGAAAATGCCTTTCTTCCATTTGTTCGAACTATCAAACATTATCTCTGTCAACCACGTTTTGAGTCATGCACAGACACTGATTATTATTTCAGAGCCGTAACTTCGCTGCACAATTGCCAGATTATGGTTCCTGTGATACTGAGCACAGAAAGTGACCTCCAGCTGGAATGGTGAAACTCGGCTACGCCACAGAGAAGTTGAGGTAGTTCCTCCCTGAAGTGACTCCCCGAGTGTGGATAGCCTCAGTGCCTCAGCTAACAAGCCCGTAACCCGACAGGCTCTGATGAACTTTACACAATAGAAGAGTACCAGGGTCAGAATCACTGAACTCTACTTTTCATTCTCCTACTTTTTAGCTGTATCTAAACAATGAAGTCAAGCTAAATATCCAGATAATTTGTCTGTGAACTGAATGAAGATCCACTAGTTTTTCCTTCTCCCCATAAAGAAAAGTTGGGCCTGAAAATAAATAGGGCAATTTTCTCAAAACTTCATTCCTTAAATCTCCTGAATCCCTAGTGACTAGGAGAACTTGAAAGTAAATAGAGAGGTGAATTCACAGGATGGAGCACCTAGAATTTCTACCTCTTTTGTTAGATAATTTGTTAGATGAGCAAGAACAAGATTTTAATACAGGAAAAGATAGCCTTTATATATCTCAGCATCAATCATTGCGTGTCAACCCTATCCTCAGTATCTAGGCATATATCATTTTTTTTATTGATAAATGTGAAGCTAGTTTATTATCAATCAGTCACTTGGCCAGTAAGTCAGTCATTTGGGCAGTCAGTCTATTTCCAGAATCACGGAATAGCTGACTTATATAAGCTTTAAAAAACTTATATTTGGGGCCAGCTCAGTTGCATAGTGGTTAAGTTTGCACATTCTGCTTCAGTGGCCTGGGGTTCACAGGTTTGCATCCCAGGCTCAGACCTAGCACCACTCATCAAGCCACGCTGTGGCAGCATTCCACATAAAATAGAGAAAGATTGGCACAGATGTTAGCACAATGACAATCTTCCTCAAGGAAAAAGAGGAAGATTGGCAACAGATGTTAGCTCAGGGACAATCTTCCTCACACACACACACACACACACACACAAAACAAAAAACTGCATATATGATGTCTGCAAGAAACTTTCTTCAAATATAGTAACATAGTCAGGTTGAAAGTGAAAGGATGAAAAAAAAAGCCCATGCAAACATTAATCAAAGGAAAAGAAGAGGAGCTCTACAACATCAGATAAAGTAGTCTTTGGAGCAAAGAAAATTACCAGAGACAAAGAAAGACATAATATAATGATAAAAGGATCATAGGAATCCTAAACATGTATTCTGTGCATCAAACATCAGAGCTACAAAATATATGAGGCACATACTAACAGAACTTAAAGGAGACATAGATAAATTCACAATTACAGTTATAGACTTCCATATCTCAAGAACTGATAGAACAACTAGACAGAAAATCAACAAGGATCCTCAACAACTGTAAACCAATAGATCTAATCAGCATTTACAGAAGACCTCACCCAACAACACAACCACATGTGTTCTTTTCAAACACCCTCAGAACATATACAAAGATAGACCATATCCTGAGCCATAAAACAAAACTTAAAAAGTTTTTAAATACTGAAATTATACAGATTGTGTTCTCTGATAACAATGGAATCAAGCTAGAAGTCTGTGACAAAAGACAATAGGAAAATAGCTAACTATTTGTAAACTAAACAACATACTTCTAAATAATTTATGAGTCATATAGGAAGTCTCAAAGAAAATCAAAGACTACATTGAAATGAATGAAAACAAAAATACAACATAAAGTTTGTAAGACACAACTAAAGCAGTGCTGAGAGAGACATTTCTATCACCTAATGCATATATTAGAAAGGAGAGAAAGTCTCAAATAAGCAACCCAAACTCTACCTCAACAACCTAAAAAACAAAGATGAAATGAACTCAAAGTGAGCGTAAGGAAGGAAATAACAAAGAGAAGAGCAGAAATCAGTGAAAGTGAAAACAGAAAAACAATACAGAAAATCAATGAAAGAGCTAGTTTTTGGCAAAGATCAATTATATCGACAAACTTCTAGCAAGTCTGGAAGAAAAAAAGAGAGAAGACACAAATTACGAATATGAGGAATGAAACAGGGGATATCACTGCAGGCCTTGAAGAACCAAAAGGATAATACAGAATATTACAAACACCTCTACACTCGTGAATTTGACAACTTTGATTAAATGCACCGCTCCTCAAAAGACACAAACTGCCACAACTTACCAAAAATGAGATAGATCATTAGAAAAGCCTTCAAAATATTAAGAAAATTGAATTCATAGTTTAAAAACGCTCCCAAAATCCTCCATGCCCACATGATTTCACTGGAGAATTCTACCAAATGTTTAAAGAAGTAACACTAAATCTATACAATCTCTTCTAGAATATAAAACAGGAGAGAACATCTCCCAATTCACTTTATGAATCTACTATTGCCTTGACACCAAACCAGACAAAAATAGTATAATAAAACTATAGACCAATATCCCTCATGAATATTGGCACAAGAATTCTTAACTCTTAAATTCTTATTAGAATTCAACAATATATAAAAAGAATTATACACTGTGACCAAAAGACGTTTATTCCAGAGATGGACGTAAATGTAAGATGTGAAACTATAAAACTTTTAGAAAAAATATAGAAGAATATCTTCAGAATCCAAGGCTGGTCAGAGATTTCTTAGACTTGCTATCAAAAGCGTGATAAGTAAGGGAAAACTTATAAATTTGACTTCATCAAAATTTAAAATTTTGTTCTTCAAAAGACCCCGTTAAAATGAAAAGACAAGCTACAGATTGAGAACATATTTGCAAACCACATATCCAACAAAGAACTAGTATCTAGAAAATATAAAAAACTCTGAAAACTCAACAGTAAAAAAAAAAAAAGCCAATCAAAAAATAAGTAAAAGACCTATGCAGACACTTCACTGAAGAGCTGAAGAGAATAAACAGATAGCAAGCAACCATATGAAAAGATGTTCAACATTGTTCACCATTAGGGAAATAAGAATTAAAACCACATTGAGATGTTATTGCATACCTATCTGAACGGCTAGAATAAAAAAAGATGACAACAACAAGTGTTGGTAAGGATGCAGAAAAAATGGGTCATTGATACATTGCTGGTGGGAATGTAAAATGTTTGCCACTCTGGAAAACAGTTTGGCAGTTTCTTTAAAAAACTAAACATGAAACTACCATACAACACTTGGGTATTGGACTCTTGGGTATTTATCTCAGAGAAATCAAATCTTATGTTCACACAAAAACCTGTACACAAATGTTTATAGCAACTTTGTTCATAATAGCCAAAACCTTGATACAACCCATATATCCTTCAACTGGTGAATGATTAAGCAAACCATGCCCATCCATACCATGGAATCCTAATCAGCAATAACAAAGGACAAACTTGATATATTCAATTACCTGGATGACTCTCAAGAGAATTATGTTGAGTGGAAAAAGCCAATCCCCAAAAAGTAGCATACTGCATGATTTCATTTATATGCAACTCTTGATGAAAGAACCGTTGAGATGCAGAACAGGTTAGTGGTTGCTGGGGGCTAAGGGGTTGATGATGGGAGAGAACTAAGTATAGTTATAAAAGGGCAGTAAATAAGGATGCTTATGTTGATGGGAGTATTTTATGCTTGACTACATCAATGTCAACAGCCAGGTTATGATATTGCTCTATACTGAACTATTGCAAGATGTTACCATGGTGGGAAACTGGGTCATGTGTAGAGACGGTTTCTCTATATTATATCTTGCAACTGCATGTGAATTTAAATTCTCTCAAAATAAAAAAAATTCATCTACCCAAAATTGTTTCCTCTGGGTCTCATATTTTGAAATATTTTTGTCGAGTAAATTTTCAAGTAATCACTCATTTCCCAATTTTAATTAATCAAACAAATTTCCAAGGTGGAACCAACAGTTTATTCCAATATCAATATCAAAGAGATGAAGAAACTAAAATTCAGAAAATTTACATGGCTTGATCAAGTTTAACACCACCTTCACTACTGAATTATAACAGGAGCTCACGCTGCCCAACTCATACTTTCCACCAAAATATCAGGTTAAAGTATATAAAGTTACCAATATTGCGCCATTGTTACCTATAAAAAGATAAGTTCAACTCCCAATGGGAGTATATAATTTCCCATTGTGAAAAGGATTTCCAATGCTGCTGTATTTTCTAATAAGCATTTATTTAGTGTCTACTGCATAGTTAATTAAATATAAGATGCTTAACTCTAAGGAATATGTCATTTAATTCTCCATTGAAATATGATTATTAGCTTTGTTGCCAGGACTTGGACTGCCTCAGAAACTACCTGAAATCTTATTCCCCCATCCCAGTCTGAAGTCGTCACATACCTCTTCTGCCCTACGGTGTTGATAGGTTTGACATCACTAGAATGGATTCTCAAAGCAACATGGGAAGAAAGTTGGAGGACCAGCGCTTGACCTATTCTTATCCAGAGACTTGGCCCCATGGTGTAATCCCAAAACTTCCGCTCAGAACCACCTTCTAAGAAGCTCTAGGTCTAAATAAGTGTAAGACTCTGCTCAGGGCTTCTGAGAGCCTTTCAGACTAAACACTTGTTCCTAGCCCTCCTTTTCGTTTCAGGTTAGGATTGAGTCTAAGTGGCAAGGAATGGGTGGATGAGAGAATGGAGACCCAGGATCAACCTGTCCTCCCAGGAGTCTTTTACACTGAGGGTCACAGGAACACTTAAATAGCCCAGGGGTTCTCCATCTAGCCAGGTCCCAATGCCAGCACAATGCATTTCTCCCTGGTCACACTGGGAGCACGCTTCTACCCATCTGCTTTAGGTTCTTCCTTTTCAGCACGTTACTTAGTGGGTGCCTCCTTGTGGGCCATAATAAATACAGACAGAACAAAGAATCTGGATACTCATCCCAGCTCTGCCTGTGAGCAACCGTGTGACCTGAAGCACCAACTTAATTTCTCCCAGCCTTGTTTTCTTGATCATTAAAGTAATGAAAATACTGATATAACAATCTAATGAGATAACGTAACATTTCCAAACTACAGTGTGTGTATTATTCATGATATATGAGATGATTTCAGGTGGTTTATGACCAATGTATTCATCTTAAGTCATTTTATTCTTACCTTCTATTTACGAGAAGATGAATGGTTTCTTGTTTATACACAATTCCCTTTAAAAATAAGTGAGTGTACATTTTTCAAAATATAAAGTCATTGAAAGGAAAATATTAAGTACATAATATTACAGGAAATACATGGATGTGACAAAACAGCTTGTGAAGGAAAGTGATGTATTGGAAACACCAAGTTAGCCTACGTTGTACTGGTCAATGCAAGAGATCTTGTCTGGTCATTCCAGCACTGTACTGGAAAGGGTTGTTCACGCCTGAATCATCTATATGCCCGCTCATGCTGACAAAACTTACCAGTTACTTGCTTCCCTTTCTTTTCTCTTTGCCGGCATATGCAGTCCCAGAACACGCAGTCACTGCTGGGCTGCACGTCACTCCACATCACTGTCCTCTTGTGGCTTTCAGTTTCCAATATTAACTCCTTACCTTTATCATCACCTGAGCTATATCACCTCTTCTCACCGCCTTTAACTATTCAGGACCCCTGTCATCCTGGTTAGCACTCTGCTCGCACAATCTCGTCTACCATGACGCTGCTATTCTGCCACAAGATCCATTTCAGAACCCACTTGTGTCTAGAAGTCTAGCTAACCACATTGCTTTCAGATGATTATTCCCTTTATAGGTCCCCAGCATTGACCTATATAGTTGGTTTTGTCTGGGCTTACACAGCAGGACAAAAGAAAATATGCAGAAAATTACAATGATGGACAATGAGTGCTATGGTAAAGATATTATGCTTTGTGGTGGAGGAGGTAGTATAGGAAAGTCTTAAGAATACAAGCTGTGGAGCCAGACCATCTGGGTTTGAATTCTGGCACACCATTTGCCCCTTGAAGAAGTTAGTTAGCCTCTCTGAGTCTCAAGATCTCATCTGCAACTGGGAATAATAATAACTGCTACTTCATAAGGTTATTGTAAGGATTAAATGACCTAGTATGGGGAAGTGCTTAGAATAATACCTGAAACACTAGCTATGTTCTGTGCAGAAGGTACAAAAGGCAACATATAAGAGGTGCTCCTAAGTGAGAGTCCTAACCAAGAGGCAGCCTGAAGAGGATGGAGTCCAATTCAGCATTGCAGGACAGTAGGAGCTAGTCAAGTGTACGCGTGGTCGGGGAGGGGAGCGGGTAGAGTGAGTGTGGACTAGTCAGCACGTATAGCAGGTGCAAAGCCATACAGCAAAAGAGGCTGTGGGAACGAGGTGTAAAAGCGCATGGCGTATTAGAGAACAGTGCACAGCATCTCTAGTGCAAGACCATTGGGGTAGAAAGTAATGAAAAATAAGCCCAAGCATTTGAAGCAAGTCATGGGAAGGCTTGTATACCATGCTCAAAGGTTTTGAAAAAAAAGTATTTGAGTGTCTGCTATGCTCCACATGCTGTTTTATTTGGGGGGGTTGGACAGTCTGATACAATGGGGAAATATACATGACCTCTATCTTTGGCGTGGCCTGATGAGGAAGATAAATACGTAATTAAATGATAACATATAAATGCCTAATTGAAGTGTGTACAAATGCTGTGAACAAGTATGGATAAGCACAGCACCTAAGTTTATTATTTTCAAAGATATGAGTAATGTCCTAACAGATGAGTGATTGTTCACCAGACAATAAGCAAGAAATCAGGAAGCTTACATTATTTACCAAAAACAATACTATAGCACTATGTGCCAAACTCTTTTCTATATATGCTAAAAATATTATATCATTGATCCTTATAACAAGCAGTTTTTATTATAAGCAGTTTTTGTTAAACTCATTTTAGAGATGAGGCTCCCCAAAGTCACACAGTAAACCAGTTTTTTGGACTAGTTACACATAGTTTTCTTTAAAATACAGTACTCTTCATTCAGCAGATATTCTATCAATACTGTATTTGGCAACTAGATTAAAGGCGGTATAATTCTTAACTGTACATGACGTTTCAGGTTCATGACAAATAGTTTCTCCAATTATAGACTTTTATTTTAAAAGCCCTGAATTCCATGGCAGGGTTTGGAAGGTACTATAACAGACGGCTGTGACACACTAGGATGTCAATATCCACACATTTAAAACTTCAGAAAACAGCTACACTACAAATTCTGTGTCTAGTAACGCTGTTTCTTCCAAACACCAACAGTCACACCATCTGCCACATTGCTCTTGCCCTGACAGTGAAGAAAACAAACTGTGTGTAATCAGAGGGTTAACTGAGGACCACACTGATCATAACTGTCTCCCACACTCCTGCTGCTGGAAGGTAAGTAATGAAGTTGAAGATCACAGTAGAAAGATAGAGATAAAGATGAACATCTTCCCTTTTTCTTATTTTCTTCCACAGTTATAATGAAGTCCCTCTAAACACCTTGCCAGACAGGGGTGAAGCAGCAGCAGTTCCCTGGCCGTTAGAAGGGACGAACCCCACATTCACACTGGACGTGATCAAAAGAATATTTATTGACTAACCGAGTGACTGCAATTACTCAAAGTACCCAACATACAAACTGCTTTCACATACTTCTCTCTTTCAGTCTTCCCGAAAAGCCTGGAAAATGCTAACATCATTCCCATTTTACAGAGAAGGGAAAAGAAGCTTAAACAAGGTAAATGATGCAGCTAATTATGGAAGGACTGGCATCTGGGTAGTTGCCTCCGGGTCCAGTGGGTTTACACTCCTTGCATGTCTCTAGCTGGAAGGTCTCTGACATTAGCGATGGCCATAAAGGAGATACTGGTTAGACTCACCATGATATGAGCCTCTTGAGAAGAGGCAATGAGGTTGACGTAAAGGTGCTGACTGCTACATCAGACAACAGCGGTCACCTGGCTTCTCTTGATCCTCATCCTGCGGCTTTGCTCCCTCATCCTCTGCTCTCAGCACAACGGCCTCCTTGTTATTCCTCAAATAGGTCCAGCTGAACCATGCTGCCCGTCTGCTGTTACACCATCTGGAATTCTCTTCATGGCCTCCTTCCTAAGAAGGACCTTAGTGAAATAGCATCATTCCCTACTCTTCCTATCACCCATCCCTGCTGTACATTTTTCTATATTTCTTGTGGCCACCTGGCATGATGTAAATTCATTGGTTTATGTTTTGTTGTATGTCCTCCCCCACTAGAGTATAAACTCCATTATGGCAAAGATTTTTGACTGTGTTTACTCTGCTGCATTCCCACTACCCAGTGACTGGCACATAGTAGACATACAATAATTGCTTGCGGAGAAAAAGAAAGAAAGAGACAGAAAATGAAGGAGGAGGAGGAAGAGAAGGAGGAAGAGAAAGGAGAGGGAGGGAAGGACTTGAGTTCTGGCTCCACCACCTACTTCATAGCTGGGTGAACTTAAGTCACTTTAGTCCGGGGACAGTTTCTTCCTCTCTGCAATGAAGGGTTTAGATTCAGTCACCTCTAAGATCGTTTCCAACACTAATGTCCCATCATCTGTGCATTGTGATTCTATGTTTCCCTTGTTTACTGAGAGAAGGAGACCGCCAAGGGAAAGGCTGCACACATCAGTGGGCCCTTCTCCCTGCTCCCATCATCACACCTGCTAGGGTCCTAAGCACGGCTAGCCTGATTCTAACGAATAAGGCCTTTCTATGCAGTCTCATCTGAGAAATTTCTGGAAAGCTACCACTTGATCAAAAGCATTTTTCCCCACAAGTTTCTGTTGATACTTAAAATTCTAATGTAGACAGCATTTCTGTGAATGCTGTCCGTTATTAAATTACAAATGTCCCTTGAAACTTTTATCCCTTCTCAGTCACTATACTTGTGAGGCAGCACTGTGAAAAGAATAGGACTTTGGAGTCAAGAAGGTCTAGCTAGGAAGCTTGCCTCTGCTGCTTAATGTCTACGAGAACTTGAGCAATTGACTCATTTCTCTAAAACTTAGCTTTGTAATCTGTAAAATAGAGACCATAATACTACTTGCTTTTCAGCGATTTTGTGAGGATTAAATGACACAAAGCTTTTGAAGGCTCAAGAAATGATCAATAAATTATAGCTAATGTGTTCTTTTTAATAGTATAGGAATAATTTTATCTGATCCCAGTGTTTCGTTGGCTTCTGGCATTGGGTTTGTAAATAGTCACATTCTGGAGAATGGTAGGAAATACGGTTTCAGAACATAAGAGGTAGTGTCTACTTAGAGAGACGAAAAGGCATTGGTGTGGGGGTGAGGGAGACACTGGGCCGTCTGGAGTCACAGGGGTTCCATAAGGAAGAAAGCGTTCAAAGGCAAACTGTCTGCAGTAATTGCAACTGGAATTGTCACGTTTTCAATGTTTTAAACCTTTTGACATGCACTTACTATCTTTTTGGTTGACCAAGGCCACAGACTATTGTCTTCAGTAAAACTTTGTCCAAAACATCCATAAGACATTTGGTCCATGCCAAAAGGTCCTTGACATTTGGTCCTGGACATAGGACCAAAAGTCAAGGACCTTTCGGCATCCAGGACTATGTCCAGGACCAAACATCAAGGACTTTATGGATGTTTTGGACAGCACCAAATATCAAGGATCTTCTTGCATGGACCAAATGTCTTATGGACATTTTGGACAGGACCTTTTGTCATGGACCAAATATCTGACTGACCAAATGTCTTATGGATGCTCTGGACAGGACCAAATATCAAGGACCTTTCAGGATTGACCAAATGTCTTATGGATGTTTTGGACACGACAAAATATCAAGGCCTTTTTGGCATGGACCATGTCTTATGGATGTTTTGGACAGGGCCAAATATCAAGGACATTTTGGCGTGGACCAAATGTCTTGGGGATGTTTTGGACAGGGCCAAATATCAAGGACCTTTTGGCGTGGACCAAATGTCTTACAGGCATTTTGGACAGGGCCAGATGTCTGCTCATCCTCACATCAAATCAACGTAGCACTAGCAGACACAAGAGAAATCAGTTCTCCCTGTGGCAGACATGACCATCATTCATCATGACCATCATTCAGTGGCCCTGAGTTCTTGACTCATCCAGGAAACTTATCAGAAAAGGTCAAAGTTGTTTGGGAAAAACAAAAAGAGCACTGAACCCTAAGGCAGAACCCACTCATTAATCAGGCCTAAATGAAAACATCGCTTCTGTGTCTAGAGCACTGACATCTTCTGTATAAAGTAGAGATTTTTTTCCTTGTGGAGAGAACTTTCGTTTCAGTGATTACATTCTGTTTCAAAACTGGTGGAGCCCCAAGGAAAAGCAGCAGGAAGTAATCCAGAAAAATAGCTTTGCACCCAAAATAAAAAGGAACCAGTATAAGTGGAAATGGAGGATCACAGTGAATTTCCACCTCCTTATTAAAGCCAGCTCCTGTTTTACTAAATATCAGGAAAGTTTTTTCAATATGTTCTCAATCTTTTGCATTAGTTATCTGAAATGTGGAATATGCTCTGTTAGACAACTGTAACTGCGCTTGATAAGAAACATAAAAACTAAACCTTTAGAGCAATAGAAACAGAAAATAGCGTTGTCTTAAATGTACTACCACTCAAAAAGCCACATATTTATGATGTGGCCTCCTCCCAAATAACTCAGATTTGAATTAGTGCAATTCCTGATTCAATATTTGACTTTGAAGAGCTTTAGCAGTTTTGAGGACTTTTTTTCTCTGCTCTCAAATAATTACTTCAAAGAACTCAGACATAAATATCAGTCACTTGGAGTTTATTCCCGAGTGGCCACAATGCTGGTGACAGACTTAGGCACTCTTTCTTCTTAGGTCCCACATTTCACGTTGCAGTTAAGCTGCCAGCCCCTGGGAACTAAAACTTCTAAATTTCATCATTATCATTGTGCTTAGCACATGTAAGGCACTCGATTGAATATCTTTTAAATCAATAAGTGTTTAATGGATAAATTGGTCGCCACTGGGAATGAAAAATTGCGTAAGGCTTACCTGATCTTACAAGTTAGTAGACTAGGTAAGAAACACAAAATTAAATAACAATCCGACAGTTGAATTACCCCAGAGGCTGAAGTTTTCCAGGGAAGGGAACCCGAGCAGTAACTACCTTGGAATGAGGAGGCAGGCCAGTGTGCTAGTAAGAGTTTAGACTCCGAAATCAGACGTAATGTGTTTGTTGGTTGGTTGAAACTCAGAAATGTGTTTATTGGAGTGAGTCCTGACTGGCCGACTTTCAGAAAGCAAAGGACTGGCCTTGATTACTTGGCTTGTGGAAGTGCATTCACGGCAGCCGTTGTGGATCAAGAGACTGGGTTTAAAACCAGTTCTGTTGACTACTTGTTGCCATGCCTGCAGAACAATTAATCTTTTCTTACATTTGTGAAAACTTAACCTTTCTAAATTTCAGTTTATTTATAAACCTCATGGGGGGTTTTATAAGAATTTTAAAAGATGATGCTCATAGAGAACTTACACTGTGCTTGCCACATAGTGAGTATTCAATAAAAGTTATGCTTGTATTTTTAAGATACACATAAAGCATTTTGTCTTTAGGATGGATGGAATTCCTGAGAAATACGGTCTGAATGTTTTGCTGGAACACCATGAAACGTTGTCATCCCCTTCATCTCCTCCCTCTCCCCACTCTTAGTTTAAAAAAACACTCAACCAGCATGGCATTTTATTCACAAGGCCTAAGACTGAGTTTAAATGGGCTTGTATTATCTAGGATTCTGCTTTTCTTCTGTTCTACCTTAGCTCACCTTAGATTCTGAAGGCATGTGATGCATAGAAAGGCTGTCTTCCAGGGCTCTCAGAGAACATGAGGAGACATGGTAGACTGGATTATTATCTCCAGTTCTTTTCTCCAACCTTGTTATAGGATTGTACGTGATTTTACAGTATCTCCCACCAAGTAAACAGAGTCTCTTCCACATCCCCATTGATATTGCTGTTGGCCACATGAACTACTTCAGCCAATGTCTTGTAGGGCGTGTGTTGCAAGGAAAGGTTTTAGGGTTCCTTTCAGGATTTGTCTTGGAATTTTGCATCTCTGCATCTACCATGAGGGTAACATACCAATCCAAGAAGAACGAGGAGGCACATGGGAAAGATCAGAACCCAATGTGCTGTCTGAAGCCAAGCCCTGCTAACCAACAGACCCATGAGTGAGAAAAATAAATATGTGTTGGTGTTAAGTCACTGAGATTTTGAGGTTGTTTCTTGTGCAGCAAAAGCTGACTAACATATATAATACATAAGGGAAAGCCAAGAGACAGAGACTGGATAGTCATAGAATGGAAAAGAGAAATGGAGCAGGCATGGGGAATAAAGAACAAGAGAAATAGATTGGTCTAAGGAAAATATTGCCATGACCTTGTTTTGCTTCAGCTGCAAGGGGAATATTAATACATAAATACTTTCTCTCCTCCTGGGTACAAAATAAAACAAAGATAGAGCAATCATGTAGACTAAAATATGGGACTTTCCTGAAGAAACAGACACTTGAGTAAAAAAGAAAGATAAATGTTCAATGCTTGACATTTAACAAGCCAGTGTACTAAAGACAGAACGACATGAGCTGGCAAACCAATCCTGAGACTGGGGAGGTTCTGAAGGAAAAGAGAAGACCAAGATTCTAGGTGCTAGGAAAGTCCCCTCATAAAGCTTTTTATCACAATATGAATTTGATTCAATTCAGGATTAAACTCCAGTCTTTGTGTACCTATAAGGGGGAAGGAGTGGATGTTAAGTAAAAGCATATCGGATCTCTGATGCACAGCTAGAAAATGTCGACAGATAATAATTAGATGGGATGCATTTGGTAAGTATAAATGTCAAGGCTTGTCTCTTAAAAGCAAGCATAATTCTCTGGCAGAAACAGTGAAGACAATTGACTACCACATTACATATATATTATAACAATGTTTCCCTGGAAATAGATTCCAAGGCTTCCAGGAATTAATGATGCAAAGGTTCTATCAGTTAACTTTCTTTGGTTGAAAGCAATATAATCTGACATTGGCTAAGCTGAGCAAAAGAAAATTTATTATGAAATGTTGGCTACCTTATAGCATCAAACAATCAGGGTGGAATTTAGAGGAGCGCTGAGCATCTTTAACATGGACTAACGGACAGCGTCATCAGGATTGAAGAAGCTGCAACTCTTTCTATCCTTGTGTCCTTCCCCACAAGTTTCCAAATCCCAGGCTAGTGAGATGGACTGCCTTGGTTTATGCGACATCCCTCTGCACAACCAAAGTTGCAAACAATGGGGGAGAGACAAGTTATCCAGGAAGAAATTTTAAGTTGCCAGAAAAGAAAGAGGACTGTATCCTAGGTGGCAAAGATAACAGATGGACAGATGGATAGTTCTTGTGTTGTTTCTTTTATTAACTTGCATTTTGGGGTGCCTTGCTCAGCGTTTGACCCACAGTGGATGCTCAATAAATACGTGTTAAATGAATGTTGAATGAATGAACATGGAATAAATGATTGCAAGCTCATTGACAATCCTCTTTTTTTCATCTTCTATAAAATGGTGATGTCAATATCTATCCTATCTTCCTCTCTTTTGTCTCAAAATAAATTGGGGTTATATGACATAAATCATTTAGAAAATTTAATGCTCTACATAAAAAACAAGGGAGTTCAGTTTTTCTTGTCTGCAGTAACTTGCATTTGTTGGGCACTTCTTAGCGTGGGCCAGACACCATGCCACAAGTACCTTACGTAAATCATTTCATCTGCTCTTCAAACCCTGAGAGGTAGATGTCATTATACACCCCGGCCGCCTTGGTTCCATTTTACAGATGCAGAAACTAAGGTTTGGGAGGGGAGTGGTATATGATTTGTCTGAGGTGTCACAGTAAATTACAGAATAAGCATTTGAATGCAGAGTGCGTGACTTCAAAGAGCACACTCTTAACGACTACGCTCAAGAATTTTCTGATCCAGAAGGATCTTGTAGATTTCAGAATCATCAATGTCAGCAAATATTATCTTCTAAATATTAATGTACAGTATTGGGAAAGTGGTAAACCATATCATTTGAGTCTTAATTTAATGTATGGAAAATTAAATTATATTATGAAATCAAATACCATGCCTTTGAGAAAGTGTTAACTTTGATTAAACCAATAATAAAACTCGGGCTAAAAGTCCAGAATAGCTTGGGTTATCTAGGTCAGGTCCATTGCCATAAGAGTCCTTTTATTTATGAGTATCTAGTTAATTTATTTAATGAAAAAGATCATAATTTCAGATCTCAAGTGTTTGACAATGACAGCCAAAACAAAGATGTCTCCTTGAAACCAAAACACAAACTTAACAGTTTAAATTATGTATGCCAGATTACATCTCATAAATTTAGAACACTCTTCTCAAAAAAGTAAACTGCCATAAAGCTAAATTGTTTATATTTGGAAATTCTGAACTTTTAGAAGAAAGGCTGATGGGTCCCCACCAGCTCACAACTATTTAAAACATTTCATGTGCATTTAATGGCTACGAGGTTTTCTACCCTCACCCTGTGATGGTCTTATAATAGTAACAACTTTGAAAGGAAGTATACCTCATTCTCACTTCTGCATTTCTTTTTTATAATGTTCTCAACTTATCTACACAGTCAAAGGAAAAGCACATTTAGGATCCTCCCTTTTTCCCCATTCAACCACCTTTGCTAAAAGAGGACTCTGAAGCCTGAGTTATTTAGATGTACCCTATGTAATCTGAATTTGTTGGATAATAATTCAACCTTTCACTTTGGTTCAGCAAAATAGGCCTTAAGGGATACATAAATATGGCTTCCGAAGCCAGGGGAGTACTTTGAACCAGTAATTATTTACCAACTAGAACGCTTCCAGCTACTGTTAACCAAAAACACAAGTATAAGTTTCTCAAACAATAAGGACACTTGAAAGTCTTTTAACGAGAAATTCAGAGGTGGGGAACCTCCAGAGTCGGCTAATTCAGCAACTCATTGATATCAGGGCTCTGGCATCTTCCGTGCATGGATTTTTGTCATTGAGCTTATGCTCTCTTGGTTACAAGGGGACTTTCAGCAGTTCTGGGCATCACATCCTCGCAGTACAATCTCCACAGGCAGAAAACAGGAATGTCCCTGACTTCTGTCCTCTCCTTTTCTCTAAAAGTCCTTCAGACAGACTCTCTCAAGACTCCTGGCCAGAGGTCATTCACTTACCTATTCTTAAACCCATCATAGGTGAGCAGAATGGACCAATTGTCTTAGGACGGCTAAGATTCATTCCCTGGGCTGGGGAGAGACCCAGGCACCCCTGATGCCCAGGGCCCCACTGGATAAAATTGGATTCAACACATAAATGGCATGAGGGGAGAATTATTGTTGGATAGACGACTGACTGGATGGTATCTGCCGTAGGTTTTTAGCTACATTTTTATAGCACTTAAAATTTTTCAAACTCTTTTAGACATGTGTTTTAATTTCCAAAACACATCACTCTTTATGGTCTCAAAAGTATGTTACTTCTAGGAATCTATTCTCTAGAAATACGTGCACATGTACACCAAGACATATGTACAGGGCAGTTCGTTGCTACATTGTCATAATAATGAAAATTTAAGAACAACATGAATGACCTCAATAGAAGTACAGTTAAATAAGTTTATATATATATATTCATAATATATATATATACGCACACAGAAAATGGAACTTTAAGCAGTTCTTTAAAAATTTTGGTAAATTTATATGTACTGATGAAGAAGATGTATGTCATAAATTGTTATATTTCAAAAGTAAGATCTGGAAAAATACTTAACCTATATTCTATTTTTGCTTTGAAAAGTACATGTTATCATGTTATATGAGCATAGAAAATCCCTGGAAGGAGACACAGCAAACTGTTAACAATTGAACCTATAGGAGAAAGATATTAAAGATTGAAATAGCTTACTTTTAACTTTATAGACTTCTAGGTAGTTGGCTAAGTATTGTGTTTATACCTTTTAAATAATCTAAAAACAAAAATGTTAGAACGTTGTAACTCATTATCCCACTGGTTTTTCGTTAGAGTGATTCGATAAAAGATATCGTAGGAAAGCAGCACAGTGAAGTGACAAACAAGCTGCCTAGGCCTGAACACCAGCTCTGTTACATACTAACTGTAAGTCCTGGGGCAAGTTACTCACTTTCTCTGTGCAGTGATTTCCTCATCTGTACAGTGGGGATAATGATAGCACCAAGTGACATTGTTGCAAGAATAAAAGGAGACAGTGCATGAAAAAGTCTAACTTCAAACAGTATCCAGAACACAGTAAGTTTCAATAAATGTTAACAACTAATAGAGAGGAAGTACAGAAAGGAGATACGCCTCAGCGAAAATGATCTATCTTGTTAGTCCCAGAGTTGAGATTAGAACTTAAGATGCCTGGTTCCTGGCTCAGTTGCCTTTGAATGATAGACTTTGCTCTTTCTCTTTCAAGTCAGCACTTTTAAGACTCTGAGATCAATCCAGTTTCCTCCATTCTTTATTCTGGAGGAAACTGTCTCCAGCGTTCAAGTGGCATATACAGAAAATCATAAAAAGAAAAACAAAAGTATCAAGAAAATGTTCAAGATACAAGGACAATCATTCATTAAGTCCAATAATTTTCTGAAAACTTGCTTTCTTAAATGTAATCTCTCGCAGTTGTCAGCAAGATGTATGTATAGCCAACTGTGAGGAAATAAGAATTCACTGGTAAAATTTAATCTGAAAAAAAAACGTGTTATGAAAAAGAATCCTCCAAAATAGGACCAATATGTCATGTCAATCTTATAGAAGAGCTTAATAGCTCAAGCAGCTGTTCATTATGGGCTAAATATTATACACATTTATGTTCTCAAAAAGATGCCGCAGTAGCCCATCAAATGCGATCCGTACATATGAGTATCAAAGCTCTTTCGTGAAGGGCCTGAATTTTGGGGAAACAGCTAATTGCTCATCACATATTAGGTATATTCAACAAATATCTGTTGAATGGACTAGTAGACATACACTTCAAATCTGATTACATAATTGCATCTCTGCTGGCTGTCCATTTCTGACGTAGTTGAAAATCTCCTTTCTTCTTTACTATCCCACAAAGTAAAACAAACAAGAGATTTATAATTTAATACCATCTGGACCAACTACCAGTGTTTCCATTTTTCTACTGACAGAAACACTAAGCTTTGAGAAATATTCTTTCCTTACATAAACAAGCTCCTCTGTTTTCTGCAAAAATTTCATGGGTATCTCAAAAAGAAAGGAAAATGGAGAGAGAAAGGGAGAGATTGCTGCTGTGTGATTGCTCTCGCTCTGGCTCAAAACAGCTTCATTTCCGCCTCATTTCTCCTAAGATACACAGTACTTTAGTTTCCTGGGTAGATTGCTGACTTCCATAGTCCCTGAACATCACTTTTCCTCCCACTCAAATTACCTCTACCTGGCATGGCTTTTCCTCCACCCAAGCCAGGCCTGGGAGAGTGAGCCTTCTTTGATCCATACTGAAAACAAGAACCCGGGGATAGCGTTTGCTCCCAGTGGTCTGTCCTTTCATCTTCTCTTCTCAGCTTGAAACCTGGAGCATGAAGCAGAGAGCACCTTTTCCTTTTATACTTCTTTCAACCAAACTCTACCATTTTTGCTGCATCCACTAGAGAAAAATCTATGGAATTCCCACACAATCATCAGGGATGCAGGAAATTCCACAGAAGCCATTAGCCATTGTATACAGCTCCACTCCTGGCAGAGTACTGGGAATCGAAATTAAGAGGAGAAGGGTCAGCCCTGGTCGCCTAGTGGTTAAGTTTGGTGTGCTCCACTTCCGCAGCCAGGGTTCAGTTCCCAGGTGCAGACCTACAGTGCTCTGTTAGCAGCCACACTGCACTGGTGGCCCACGTACTAAAAAGTAAAGGAAGACTGGCATGGATGTTAGCTTAGGATGAGTCTTCTTCAGAACAAAAAAGAGGAGAAAAGGAAGAAAGCTATAAATACAACAAGACAGGAAGCTCCTATACCCAGAATTAGTTGGTTTTCAAATGCTCTAGTCAAGAATGTTTAATTCCCTAACCTTGACCTGTTGGTGATTTGCATTCTTCTCATCAGAAAATCATTTCAGACACAGCCATCATTGCCACAGTGTTATTTTGGTATAATGTCTGAAATCAGCATTTCAATATTTTTAACATGTTTTATTTATGCTTCCAAATTCTGCTTTCTTTAATCTCTTTTATACTCTACCTCCTATTTTAAAGCCTGCACTGTATCCTAGGGTTTTTTTCTGAGTGTTTCACAATTATCTTTGGGTAAAAGCATTAAGGATTTGATTAGCTTATTGTGAACTGTGTGTCCTGTCCTTCTGGACAGGAACAAGAGGTTCTTCAGAATTTCAGCGGCTGCATCCACAGCTTTTGAGAGCCCTGATACCAACTCAGGGACACAGTCTGCAGCTTATCTGCCTCCTTCATATTGTACCCAGAGCCAGGTGATTTTGTTATTTGCCTGGTTTTTTTTTTTTAACTTTTTTTTTTGAAGATTAGCCCTGAACTAACACCTGCTGCCAATCCTCTTCTTCTTCTTTTTTTGTTTTTCCTGAGGAAGACTGGCTCTGAGCTAACATCTGTGCCCATCTTCCTCCATTTCATATGTGGGATGCCTGCCACAGCATGGCTTGCCAAGCGGTGCCATGTCCGCACCTGGGATCCAAACTGGCGAACTCCGGGCCACTGAAGTGGAGTGTGCGAACTTAACTGCTGTACTGCCAGGCTGGCCCCACCCGCCTGTTTTATTTAAAAAATAACTATTCTTGGCGCTGGCCTGGGGGTGCAGTGGTTAAGTTTGCACACTCCACTTAGGTGGCCCAGAGTTTGCCGCTTCAGATCCCGGGTGCGGACATGGCACTGCTTGGCAAGCCATGCTGTGGCAGGCATCCCACATATAAAGTGGAGGAAGATGGGCACAAATGTTATCTCAAGGCCAGTCTTCCTCAGCAAAAAAAAAAACAGCAGGTGTTAGCTCAGGGCTAATCTTCCCCCAAAATAAATAAAGTAAATCAATATTCTTGTTTACCACAAGCACACTGGACCAATACTTAAAAAGAAATACAAAGCAGGGAAGCAAATATTTACTGTAGGGTAATAGTGGAAAAAGAGTGGGCTTTGGAGCCAAAGAGAGAAAGCTCCTTCCCACAGTGATTGTACATCTTGTTAGGAGAACTAAGGCATTGTAAATGAAAATAAAGGTAGTAACGCTGTGTAGATAACTTTAAAAAAATTTTTCAGCTCTAGAATTCTATGATTCTACTAAGAATAAAGGATGATTGAATAACTTTACATCCCGGAGCAAAATACATTGAATTCACTCCAATATTAACAAAGGAATTATGTCATCTAGTCTCAGTGTTAGAGAGAGGAAAGGAGAGAAGGCATCTGCCACTCTCAGTTTCAAGGGAGAGTATGAGCCTTCTCATTCTTGCTGTGCCCACAAGGCCCTGAATGATCTGCCTGACCATTTTATTATTTTTGCTTCCCCATGTGCCTGGCATCCCTCAGCACCCTGGCAATTCCTTCTTTAAGAAACACTGAGACAGGTGCCTGTGCTATGTGAGCTACATCCTTTAGCATAGGTTCCTGCCACAGCTCTGGCCTTGCTACACCCCCCCTTACTGTAAATTCCTGAAATGTGGGGATGTTGGAATTAATCACCACATCAGTGAAGAGTTCTTCTCTATTAGTCAGAAGACATTTGGGCATGCTTTACTGAGAAGATTAAGTCAGTGATTCAGGACTCTGTGAATGACTATGTTGTATTTCTACAGTGTCTCCTTGCCTCTCTCCTTATTCTCCTCCAGTGTACATCCTAGATGCATTTCAGGACTCCTTCTCGAGAATCCTGGCAGGAGAGGAGAAGGTTATGGAGCCAAGAACACTCCAGCACAGCAAGCCATTTAGATTGCTTCCTCAATCAAAATCCACTTTAAATCTATACTGTCATCAAACAAATGACTATTTCAGTGAGACATGGACCAATGCAGACCCATCATTATTTCTGCAGACAGTATTTTATTTACAAGTTATATATAGTTCAATGGTAAAGAACATGAGCTCTTGAGTCCAGCAGACCTGAATCCAAGTTTGTCTCTGCCCTTCTGGCTGTGTCAACTTGGGCAAGGATTGTAGTCCTTTTATGCTCAGATTTTCAATCTATAAAATAGGGATACCCACAACACATACCTCACGGAGTTATTGGGAAGAGTAAATAAGGCGATCTGTATAAAAATAGCTACACAGTGCCTGACACTTAAGTGCTTGACAAAAAGTAAGTATGATGATTCATTCATTCCTTCATTTATTCATGATTTCAAAAAAACATTGGTGCTGAGAATACACAGCAAAGCAAAGGGATAAAACTGCCTATTTCCATGAGCTTTCAGTCTAGCAATGGAGACAATAAATATAGCACATGATGTGTTTGTGCAGTCCTAGGGAGAAAAATAAAGCAGGAAAGGAAAATTGAATGGGCGTAACAGTGGGAGTCGTTGCATTTTTAAATTGGGTGGTCAGAGGAGGCTTCGTTCTGAACATGATGATTACCGAAAGTCATTACAACTGTTCCAATTTCCTGTGCCTAACTGGGATCATACGTAGAAAGAAAAATGTCCAAATGTGAGCTCCTTGAGGTGAAGAGTTGTGTTTATGTGATTCATTACCATGTCCTCAGTAATAGTACTTGACATGCAGGTGCCCAATAAATAATTAACGAATATTGATGAATAAATATTACCATTATGGAAGGCATTATGTGGCATATATTATAAACATCTTTGTTCGCAAAATAAATGTACAATCCTTTTGGGAAAACAGGTATAGAAAACAAACGATAGAATATAATTAGTGGTAAATTGTTAGGGGTAGTGGACATTTGACTAGAAACATTTTATGGTACCTGGTCCCCAGCCTTCCCCCCACCACTAGTGTCTCTCTCAGGGAATCTGCTTGTTCTCTTACTCCTGTACCGTAAGCAACAGACTGCAAAGGAACCAGGAAACAGATGAGTGGAAAAGGGCTGGTCCTTGGAAGGCGTGGCCCATTCTAGGCAGGTCATCAATTTTTGTTGTCTCATGTGAAGAGAAGCCAAGCCAATTGGATCATCTCCTTGAGGAATTTTCACTAAAAGAACAAGGGGGAAATTTACCTGTGATTTGGGTGTTTGAGCTGAAGGTTCATCTGCAGTTTGGGCTAGAGTGGCCAATTCAGAGCCATATGTTATGAGGAAACAGAGACTCAGAGAAAGCTGGCTGGGAGTGAAAGATCAGAGGGGCTGTGCAGAGAGGCAACAAGAAACCATGGAATAGAAAGACAAAGATGGGAAAGTGGCTAGCCCTTGAGATACCCCAAGTTCCTACTGACTCTGCAGCCTGGTTGTTTAGCCTCTCCTGGATTACTTGAGACATCTTCATGTCCTTAGGATAACTTCATTTTTGCTTAAAGTAAAGCAAATTTCTCTTCCTTATAACCAAGAATGCAGACTCTTCGTCATCAACTATATGCTAATGCACTATAATTCTTACTCATATACTTTAGCAAGAAAAAAATAATGAAGGTTCAGAAAAATTAACCAGTTCACCCAAAGTTGAATGCTATCACATGAAAGATCTGAAATTTGAACTCAAGTCTGTCCCAGTCCAAGGCTAATGATTTTCCTCCTATTCTGGAGGAACAGAATATAAGCACTATAGGAGATGGTGAAAAATAGACTCCTTTTGATTAGAGTATGCAGATAAAGCCTAATCAATAGAAATTTGTTTTCTCACAGATCTAGAGGGTGGAAGTTCAAGATCAAGGTGTCGACAGGTCCGGTTTCTTCTGGGGCCTGTTCCCTGGCTTGCAGACAGCTGTCTCCTCATTGTGTCCTCACATGGTCTTCAGGATTTCTTGTGTGTACTCATACCCCTGGTGTCTCTTTTTGTGTGTCCAAATTTCTTCTTCCTATGAAGATATGAGTCAGATTGGATTAGGGCCCACCCTAGGGGCCTCATGTTGATGTAAGCACCTCTTTAAAGGCCCTATCTCCAAATACAGTCACATTCTAAGGTACTGAGGGTTCGAGCTTCAACATATGAATTTTGAAGGAGACACAATTCAGTCCATAATACCATGGTTTCCTAATCAATAAATCCAAAAGTCTTTCCCTGCCTCACCATCCTTAAACTCTCTGTGGCATTTAATCCTATTGCCCACTTCTTCCTCAAAATGTTGCTCCCTTGGCTTGAGGAATACACCACAGCATCTCTCACCTTTGCACCTTGTCACATGATATATTTTTTTTCTAATTAGAGAAATTTCCATGCCCTCTTTACTTCCACTCCAAGTTGGACATCACTCCTTTGGGTTGCCTTCCATGACCACCCTAGTCACCTTGTACGAACCCTATACTGTTTCTATCATAGCAATAATAATAATGACAAAAATAATAGAAGGAGAAGGAGGAGCTAACAGTTTCTGAGTAGTTTCTGTGTGCCTGGTACTGTTCAAAGTGACTTACGTGTGTTAACTTTTAGCAACAATCCAATAAGCACTATTATTATTACCATGCTGTAGAGAATGATATTGAGGCATAGAGAAGTAAGGATACACGGCTTTAGTAATCAACAGAGCGTTTGTCACATTAAATTATAACAGCAATTGTAATTATCTGTTTATCCTACTAGACTATAACCTCTGTGAGGGCAAGGAGAGATCTGTCTTACTTACTGTGGTGTTCCTAGTACCTAACATGCTGTCTTATTGGTAGCTGCCTAATAAACACTTTTCTTCCACTGAAGTGATTTGAGTTGAATTGTCACTCTGTGCTCTGTTCTCTTCCTCCCCGTTTGGGAACTTCACTTCTAAACACTTTGTTGACTCTTTTTCCTCTTTACACCCAATAAATGTAGATTTTTTTTATCGTCACAGCTCTATATCCTTCTTTTTCTCTCTACATACACTCTCTCAAAAGGATTTCATCTTCTGACAGTGTCAACCATCATATCTATTCAAATTACTCCCAACATGTAATTCTGACCACTCTCTCAAAGGCAGGTGCCTTTCCACCTGCCTACATGCTAACTTTAGGGGGATGTCATATTACATCCATGCCTCAGTTTCAATGTCCAAACTGAAATCTTCATACTCTCCAAGGCACCTTGTTAAAGGCAGCAGTACTCTCTCATTCACCCAACTTAATACCTGAAAATTAATCTGAATTCTTCTTGGTAGCCTCCTCTAGCCAACCAGCTGCTTGTCGTATAGGTTCTTCCTCTGCAACACCTCTTCCGTTCATGCCTATTTTCACTGTCTAGTCAGAACTTCATTATTTCAAGTCCAGACTTTCCCATTGGCTTCCTAACTGGACTTTCCCCCTCCAATTCACCCTCGCAATGCTGCCAGATTCCTTCTTCCTAAAGTGTCAGTCTGATTACGTCACACCTTTACTCAAAGCCTTTACTGACTCTCTACTCAGATGAATTACAGATTACTTTTTCAACCTGGCATCCACAGCCTTCCTCGTCAAACATCTCTGCTCATTGGAACCTTTTGCATTCTCTATCCTGCAGTCATTCAGACCCACTCTTTGCTCCCAGGATACCCCATACTTTCTCACTTCTGCTCTCCTGCAGCCTAGAATAAACTCTATCCCCATCTCCACCAATCAAATTCTATCACTCCTTCAGACCTTAAATGCAAGCTCCTCAGTGATATCAACTGAATATGCTTTCTCCTTCTGATTAAGTTTTGAACTGAAATACCTCTGGGTCACTGTCATGTAAGAGATACTAAATTTTGCTTTATACTGTATTAGGTTTTCTTACATATTTGTCTTGTCTGCCTATCTATTGTAGGCTCCTTATGGGAAAGAATTTTATCTTGCTCAACTATAGGAATGAGCACAATGCTTTGTGTGTGTGAGATACTCAAAAAATAATTGTTAAATTGAATGATCATAGAGCTAGTGTAGGAAGCAAGAACCATCAGCTTCTCCAAAGAAGCTGACTTACTTTCTGCAATCCTATTTATACTAACACTTACTAAAAGAATCATAAGCAATCAACCTACGATTCTTCCGGATCCTCTACTTACAGGACTGATCAGTACAGTTGACTTTACTTTATGTGTGTGCAGGGGCAAGAGTAGGAGGAGGGCCAGGGTCATAAGCATTTTTTGAAAAGATTCTCTCATGTAGGGAGAGTTTGTATTTTAATTTCCTGTATAGGATTCAGCATTAAACACCCAAAGCAGAACTTCTTTCAGCCAGAAGGTAGCCATTTTTCAGAAGAGCCCAAGGACCAGTGTCCCTGGAGCGTCCTGGTGTTTGATTCAGTTCTATTTCTGCAAGACGGCAAAATCGATCTGATGTGAGGGACTCTGAAAACAGCATAATGAGATTTAACCTTTTGTTGCCTGGTAACGACAGAAATGATCTAAGCCAAGCTTCAACTAACTCTTCCAAAACAAAAGAAAAAAACCCTAGAGAACAAAAGTGACTATTAAATAGGAGTGTTTTGCCTGAAGAGCCCCTTTGGGCGGTACTTATGAAACCCTGGCCCACCACAGCTTCCTGACCCCCTGCACTCAAGACCTAACCTCCATCTCACTCCTCACTCCTTCATTAGAATCATCAATGGTTGTACAAGGGCTTTGAAGCCTGCTTAATTCTCTAGTATAAGATAATTTCGTAAGAATTAACAATTGATATCTAGACCTCTTGGGGAATATGAGAGGAGAACATGCTGCTCACACTTACCCCACCCCAGGAAACTCACAGTCTCAACCCCCAGGCCTGCTCCCACTCCACGTAACTGGTTCCTCAAATATGCAGACCTATAAAATGCTTGCTTTATTCATAGCCTTAGTTCCAAATCATTTGTCCTGATCCAATTCCCCCATGAGTTTTACTTATGCAAAATAAATCAGAGTTGCTATGGTTGGATCAAATGCTGATTGGCCAATGGTCTTCTCTTCCTTAATGTCTAGATATCCAGGGAGATCAGGGTCTTTGGAGGGTCTGACCCCCTCAGAGTCAAGGGATCAAGACCACGGCGGGACACAGCTGCCTTTGAGGGACTCCCAAGCTCAGACAGCTCTGGTCAGCACCCTTAATTTGATAACAACTATGCTGACCAAATGCATGTTTGCCTTCGAATATATTCCTTGTCCTTCCTCTTGCCATGCTCCATTCGATGGGCCCCCTTGTCTTTTGGTTTCCTGGTAAATTCATCCAGTGGGAGGAATTAACAGAGAATTGGAGGGCAGCAATAGAGGAAAAGTCAGGCTCGTTCTCCCCTCCTCCTCTCCTTCCTGTGGGTCTCTGGAAGCAGCCATGTCTCCTTCATAACTCCAGCAGCCCTTCCCTTGACAGCTCAGGCCTTACGAGGCAGCCTCCACCATGGTTCTACTTCCAGCAGAATCATCTTGGGTTCCGCCATTGACACTCCAACCCCACATGTGGTAGTGGCTCTCTGCTTTGCAAATTTCTGGGTTGCCTCATTATCCACTTGCCTTCTCATTCAACTATGACCTGGACAACTCCTTCTTTGTCTGAATTTCCTTTGCTTTGAAAGATATAGTGTGGTTTCTGTTTTCCTAAATGGACTATGACTAATACAGGTAGCATTCCAGTGGTGTAAGATAGATTAGGTTGCTTTGAATGATGATGGCTTTACAGTGGACTGGAGTCATTGCTACTCCCAGATCTAAGATTCCTAACCTGGGATGAACATCCAAATCACCTGAAGAACATTCTCAATATCTAGATTCCTGGCCCTTGTTTAAGATCTCTGGAGGAGGAACCCCAGACATATACGATATTTTAAATCCCCACAGGTGCATCTGAAGGGCACATCCTGGTTAGGAATCACTCTTCTAAGGATATGGTAACAATTTAAAAAAAACCGAAAAACAATCTTCATCATGTTGATAGAATAGAAGATAGAACCAAACTACTGAAATGGCTTATTCTAGATAATTGCACTTGCCATCTCCCCTCCATATGCCCATTGTTTGCGCTTCTGTGTTCTGCTCTGTGCTTAGGTTGGATGATTTCTATGAGCTCATCACTTAGGATCCCTTGTCCTCTGGCTTCTGGTTTAGTTTGGTTGATGGGAGGGACTGGCTGGAAGTCAGAGGTGAGAAGAGAGAGAAATGGGGGTATTTGTTCACTGCATTCCCTCCCTGCCTGGCCTGGATTCTGGCCACAGTTGCAGTCTATGCTTGTAGTTCCTCTCTTTCATTGCTCCAAACAGTCTTTGGGTTCCATAACCCTGTTGATTTCCCTTGCCCTTTCGGGCCTAGTGGTGGTAAATAGCTTCCGCTAATCCCTGGGCATTTTGCCACCCCTGTGGGTTCTCTTCTCTCCATCTCAGGCTGTAAACAGATCCTTCATTAACCTCTGCTTAGCTAACCCCTCTGAGTATACATTCTTTCCTCAGGGATTCTGGCAGGGATTCTGCTAACCCAGAAATCTTTATTTTTTTGGTGAGGGAGAGTGGCCCTGGGCTAACATCTGTTGCCAATCTTCCTTTTTTTTTTCCCTCCTCAAAGCCCCAGTACATAGTTGCATATCCTAGTTGTAAGTCTTTCTAGATCTTTTGTACGGGATGCCACCACAGCATGGCTTGATGAGCAATGTGTAGGTCCAAGTCCAGGATGCGAACCAGTGAACCCCGGGCCGCTGAAGCAGAGTGTGTGAATTTAACCTCTACGCCATGGGGCCCAGCCCCTATAAATCTTGATGAATATAATTTTAAATTGTTTTAAAAATCACCACTCTCTATAATATTGCAAAGGGGTTAAATAAATGCCAATATCACTGGATGATCCTTTATATCCTCTTCTAAAGTGTACATGGAAGGAATTTCATTTGGTTCATAGTATTAGAAAATTCATTAATTAATACAAAATGTCAAAATGGGATCTCTACAATATTTCACGTATTTCCGACAATGTTTTAAAAAATCTTCTATATACATAACAAAGCTTCTTTTATGAGAGTTATTTTAATAATGGTGACAAAGAGATTTGTCGTCTGTCTGAGCTCATTTGGTAGACTTCAAGCCATTCTGTTCCCTCCTTGCACTAATTGTACATTTTGGATCCATCTTGATCCATTTGCACTTCCCCACGGCAACCTGCTGTTCCTCTGAAGCCTGCGACCAGCTTATCTGATCTTTCTCTCCACTGTCTGTGCGAAAGTACTTCATCTCTTTCTAGCCCACGCTAAAGTGATTTCAACAAAGTGCTATGCCAAGAGCTATGCTGACTAGATGGTGAAAGAAGTGAAAAGAAGAAACGGAGGGTACAGACCATAGATGGATAATCACACAAAAAGAGAAGAGAGATAACAGAGAAGAGAGAACAAATGCCCTGGCATGCTACCATTTCATTGCAAATGGTTTTAGTTGCCTAGAACTTCCATACAGAGCCCTTGCTGAACAAGCTGCCAACTGCAGTGCGATCTTGGAATCTTCAAAACTGCTGGACTTCTTTCCAATGACCCTTCACAAGGTAGTGGTCATAAGCAGTCTCACTGAAGATGGAAAGAAGAAAGATGGTGTAGGAAAAGAAAAGATATGTGCAATAATGTACTAATCATTAAGGCGCATATATAAGTGATGCTGAATTCAGAACAAATACAAAGAACTGGCATGAGTTTGGACTCTTCATTTGATTACCTTGGACTACCTCTTTCCATCACATTTCCAACGTTCTCATCAGATCCAAGTGTCATCAGCAGTTGAAGTTTACTTGACATTCTATTTGGTTTCTTTGTCTAAACTAATCGGTAATTCTATATAGTTACTTACTTGAGTCATATATTTTCACGCTTTATTTTCTTCTTTTAAATTTAATCATTTCAAGCCTATGTCTAACAATTTCCTTATCCGAAGTCCTTTCTTGTCTGTTTCTAGGGCTTGTTGGTTTTTGCTGGGTTTTGTTGTCTTTTTCCTTGTATGCTTACTTCCTCTTTACTTCAAACCACTTGTGGTAACTTTTGAGGGCTTGGGTAAGAGTGGGTTCCTTGCAGAGGATTTGTATTTACTTCTGCCAAGCTACGGAGGCACTAAAAGTTTACAATCAATTTTAATTTAATTTTCAGCATGACATTTTCTAGAAGCCTCATAAGCAATGTGATTTTGTCCTACAAACCACATAGGGCCAACTCATGGTTCCAAATTCCCAACAGTGTACTTTCCCCACTCTATTCAAAGCCAAGATTTGAGATAGTCGACTAGCCTTACAAGTTGCCTGAGAGACAGTTCTTGCTATTTCATCATGTTATTGAGAGTGAAGACCTTTGGTGTCCTAACTTTATGCAAGAATAATTTTCAATTACACTCCTCATCTTGAGAAACCCTGGGTTTTTCTCTTGTTCCCTGTACCCTATAAGGGCATATAAAATCAAGCCCAAGTCCAAGTTGCAAATGTTCTCAAGGCGAAAGCCAGCTCTGGGCTCAGTTTACTTCTCTCAGTGTCTATCCTTACAAGGTCACCCATTTGACAATTCACTTACTTTCTTATTGGTGCATCTATGCTCTTTAGAAGATGTTTTGTACCCTTTCCCATGAGTTTCAGTTATTTTCACGGTGGGATCCAAACACTTAGACCACCAGCATTCCAATAGGAATCTAGGAGGAGCATTTTTATGAATCTGGGCTCTGAGAAGACTTTTTGAATGAGTGTTTTTGCAAACAGTACATTGAGTGACTAACCAATTTCTTCAAATGCAGTTGTATCTTTAAAAAGGCAAAGCCATTCTTCAGGTGAGTATTTCCAATGTTACTACTCGGTAAAAGCTAAGAGCATGAAGTTTTCAGCACACCTTTGTGAAGGAAGTCCCCTAAGGAGCCAGAGGAAAGTTATACAAGGATGTTGTTTTAGGGAAATGAAGTTTTGTATTCTGGATAATTAGCCCCTCAATATGTCACAATGAAAAGAATTTTGATTAACTAAGTCTGAAGAACATTGCACACTGTATTATCCATACTATATTATCTTAGAGATTGGTAAGATACATTAACATAGGAAGGCTGCAAAGAGTTCTGAATAAAGAAATCTGTTTTTCGGAAACTTATGTGAACTTGAAATTCTTCCCTTTTCTACAGAAGCGGAAACTAGCATGCCATATAAAATACTTTGTGAACCTTGCCTAAAGATGAGTTCTGGCATTATATTATATATTATTATATTATATATATTATATATTATATGCTAAAGCTTGGAGAATTTTCATAACAGAATACGGAGTATTTCCCTCGCACTACATTTCTCAATAAATTTTTTAGCAGATGAATGGCAGAGAAATAAAGATTAAAAGTTTCTAGCAAGACTCAAAATATCAAGTATTCTATGCTTCCTCTTTCCTTCTTGAAACACCGTTTTCACTTAATTTCCTGAATAGTATACTCTCCAGTTTTCCTTCTGCCTTACTGGCTGAACATTCCCAGGTTCCTTTGCTAGTTACTTCTATCTACCTAATGTCCTAATTGTCGGGCCTTAGATATCTTCTCTACCTATGTTCACAAACATGGTAAACTCCTCCAGTCCTATAACTTAATTTCTATATGCTGAAGATTCCCAAATATATATCTCCAAACCAGGCTTCTCTCCAGAACGCAAACTTCCTATGTCCAGTTGTCCACTTGATATCGACCCTGATAGCAGTTTCCCTACATTAAACCCAGCATATAGGAGGTTAAAAGCAAAGCACTCTTTCCCCGCTTACTCCCTGGCTTTCTGGCTCCAGAACCCACTATCCTCCACGGAGACAGACACCACCAAGGATAAGCACCTGGATTCATTATCTCCTTCCCACAAAGAGATACAGGCTAGTGGGAAAGCTGCTGACCAGCAAGGTCATGGGCTCCCTCCTCTCTGCAAGTAGTCTCAAGGCCAAAGACAGGCTGGTGGGAAAGCTCCGAACAGCAAGGCCATATGCTCCCCCTCCCCTACCTAAAACCCCCCAAAAAACCCTTCCTTTTAGCTTTTCAGGGAGTTTGGGATTTCAGCATTAGCTGCCCTCTTTCCTTGCTCAGTGCTGTGGAAAAATAAAATTCCTACTTTCTTCCCCTACACCCAGTGTCAAAGTTTGGCTTGCTGCACAACGAGTGAGCAAACTCACTTCAGGTTCCATGTCACACTTGACATCTCCCTTGGATGTCTCAGACTCAACATGTCAGAAACGGAATTCCTGAGCCCAAAAACTGCTTCTCCCGCACTATTTCCTGTCTTAGCATCCTTTAAGTCATCATATTTGATTGTTCTCTTTTTCTTACAAATCCAATCCATCAACAAATCCTGTTGATTCTACCTTTAAAATATATCCAAAATAAATCACTTTTCTCCTCTCCCAGAGCTCCATCCCTGGTCCAGGCCTCCATCAACTCTTACCTAGATTATTACAATAGCTCCTCACTAATCTCCAAGTTTCCATCCTTCTTTGCCCATTGTACTAGTCAGGCCTCTCCAGAGAAAAAGGACCAGTTGGAAATATAGATATAGACATACACATAGATATAAACATAGATTTAGATATATAGACAGAGAGAGAGAAGGATTTATTATAAGAAATTGGCTCATGCAATTATGGAGGCTGACAAGTCCCAAGATTTACTTTCAGCAAGCTGGAGACCCAGGAGAGCCGACGGTTTGGTTCCAGTCCAAGTCCAAAGGCCTGAAAACCAGGAGAATTGATGACACAGTTCCAGTCGGAAGGCCAGCAGGCTCGAAACCAAGGAAAAGCCAACGTTTTTGTGAGAAAAAAACAGTGCTGCTGCTCAAAGACAGTCAAGCATTGGAAATTACCTCTTATTTGGAAGAGAGTCAGCCTTTGGATCTATTCAGGCCTTTAACTGATTGGATGAGGCCCACTCACAGAAGGGAGGGCAATCCACTTTATTCAGTCTATTGATTTAAATGTTAAGTTCACCCCAAAATATCTTCACAGAGACACTCAGAATAATGTTTGGGCAAATATCTGGGCACCCTGTGGCCCATTCAAGTTGACATATAAAATTAACCATCATACCCCTATGACCAATGCTCATCATAACAAAGGTCATTCTGTTAAAACAAAATTCAGATCACGTCATGCTCCAAATTCTTCATTGCCTTCCCATCTCCTTATAACGATTTGTAAGCCCCTCCCCAATGTATATCCCACTACTCCTCATTTCTTCTCTGATTTCACTTCCTTCAACTCTTCCTTTTTCTCCTTCAACTCTAAGCACACAGATATCCTTCCACTTCCTCCTGCTCCCCACTCAGGGTCTTTACACTTGCATTTCCCTCTGCCTGGATTATATCTATCTGCCTCACTAATCTCCATCAAATGTTTGCTCCAATATTATTTTCTCACTAATACCTTCTCTGGCCATGCTATCTAAAATTGAGCTTCTGCCTCCCATAATCTTTATTTCCCTCCCTGCTTGAAACTTTTCCCCATGGTGTTTATCATCATCAAACTCACTAGTTAATTCACTTCTTTATTTTATTTTCTTGTTTCCATCATTGGAAGATAAGCTCCACGAGAGCAGGGAATTTCGTCAGCTTTATTCACTGTCAGATTCCTGGTGCCTAGAAAATTCCTGGAACGTAGAAAATGTTTAATAAATATTTTTGAATGAAGGAATGCTTTCCATCTTCACATTTACTTGTGAAAGCAATGTTTCATTTGGAACATTTTAAAAATCTGATGCTTTTTCTCACTTTAAATAAAGACTTTCCCAGCTGTACACAGAAAGGCTGCAAAAGTATCTGTAGGTTGAATTTCTCAAAGAGGAGCTCCTGCTTTGTTCGTGTTCTTAGATCAGTGGAAGCCTTGTAATTTTTATAAGAAATGCCTAGAAAACATTCTCAAATCATCTGGAACAGAGAACCCTAGGTCTGGGGTCTCAAAACATTTCTTATAGTCTCCAAGAGGCTTTATCCATGTTAATTTTTCTCAACCTTTTGATCACCATCATTTTCCTAATATACATGAAAATCAACTGCAGAGCAGTGATATCCAGAGACTGGATTCTCCATTTGAGGGTAAAATGATCACTTTTAATCTGCCCCCAAAGTTAAATCCAACATGGAGATATACAGGGTAGATCTAGTTATTAAAACATCAATAATGCTGGTTCCTTAGTCAGACACATAAGGGAAATTCCTTCTCCATTTAGTCCATTGGATAACATGGAAAAATAATATTTTACGAGGCCAGCCGGATGGCATAGTGGTTAAATCTGGTAGGCTCTGCTTTGGCAGCCTGGGTTCGTGGGTTCAGATCCCAGTCACAGACCTACAACACTCATCAGTCATGCTGTGGCAGTGACCCACATATAAAGTGGAAGAAGATTGGCACAGATGTTAGCTCAGGGCTAATCTTCCCCAGCAAAAAAAAAAAAAAATTATGATTGTGGATAAGTTTGCTCAGCTTTTGCTTTTCTGTGTGAGCTGACCTTCCATAGAGGCTTAGCACACACAGTAATTGTCTTAATAACCTAGATCATCTATAATTAAAATTATCTATGATAGTCATTCTTAATCCAGGTATTTAAGTTACCTGTAGTTATTAAGTCAGCCAAGTTTCAAAAGGTCAACAAAGATGGAAAGAAATTAATACTTATTGCCTGCCTACTTTGTATCAGTCACTAAGCTGGGCAATTGTGTGTGTGTGTGTGTGTGTGTGTGTGTGTGTGGTTGACTCGTCATAACAGACACATGAGATGGACAATGTTCTATCCATCCCCACAGGTGAAATAATTTGATCAAGGTATCAGCTAGTAAATGAAAAAAGATTATAGGCATTTATAATTCAAAACAAAATTCCATTTGTGACCCTTTCTTGATGTCATGTTTTCACATGAGGTTTATAAGATTTATGGCAAGTAAGTATAAGACTAACTGTGTCAATGGCTTTAAGCTGAACCATTGCTTTCATGTCCCGTGAACTTGGAGGGATCCATACTGGTACATAAGGTGGGAGGAGTGGTGTCTTTCCTCAGCCAACCGGTTGCACAGCTGCCAGTTTCTCTGAAACCTATGGAAATTAATAATCACATCGATCTTAGAAGAGAAAACTTCAGCTGTAGGTTGCAATCTATTCTCAACACAGCAGCCCAAGTAATCTTTCTTAAAATGTAAGAAGGTAGATCCTGTAACTCCTCTGTCCAAACTCTCCGGTGCCTTCTCAGATAGAAGCAGCAGCCCTTGCAATGTTCTACAGGCCCCACACGACCCGTTGCCTCTCCAACCCACTCTCCTATTATTCTCCTCCATGCTTCTCTAGATTTTTCCCACCATGCATGCTCCCACCTTTCACTTGCTGCTCTATCTGGAAAGCTCTTCCCCCAAATAATGGCATGGCTCACTCCATCACTTTCTTCAGGACTTTACTCAAATGTCACCTTGGGAGAACCTCCTTGACTCTCTACCTTAGCCATGTCCACCATCACCCAGTGCATCCACCATCTCCCACCATTTCTACACCAGGCACCCATCACACTCCCAGCACTCCCTACCCTGCTTCCTTTCTTCAGTTTGACATGCTATATATTTTACATATCTATATTGATTATTGTCTGTCCCTCCCCTCCCCACATGAGAATGTGACATTCACAAGGGAAGGATTTTGTGTGTTTTGTTAATGATATATGCAATGTCTATACCAGTACTTGTGTATACAGTACATGCTCCATAAATACTGGTTTAGTCAATGGATGAATTTAAAAGTTGAGGATGCAAAATTTTCTTGACTTCTGAAAATAACCAATTTGGTTCCAATCAGTCCTTTTACACAAGTTCAGATAGTACCTGATGAATTTTCACTAGAAAGTGTAGCATGTTGGACAGTAAGTGAGTTTTATCTTTTAAGCTATAAGAACCCAAAGCCTTTACCATTTTGCAACTAAGACCCTGGACTATCAGCCTGCCAGGAAAAGGCGCCTCAGACACAACGTTCTTCAGATTTAATTCTCTATCACTTGTTTTCTGAACCCTGGAGATTCCAACATCTGCGCTAGGACTCCCTGATGTTTGGCCTGTCACTGAGAGCAGTAGCAAGAATTTCCCAGACATTCTTAAGCAAAATCCAATTTGACAAGATGACAACAGCTATATGAATATTAGGTCCTTCAATTGCTAGCATAGCTGAGAAATTAGACCTAGAAACCTCCAAAATTATCAGATTGTGATTTATTAGGAATGAATTGAAATATATTTTTAAAAAGGTACTGATCCTGGGGCCGATCCGGTGGTGCAGTAGTTAAGTTTGCACGTTCTGCTTCGGCGGCCCGGGGTTCACAGGTTCGGATCCCGGGTGTGAACATGGCACTGCTTGACAAACCATGCTGTGGTAGGCAACCTGCATATAAAGCAGAGGAAGATGAGCATGGATGTTAGCCCAGGGCCAGTCTTCCTCAGCAAAAAGAGGAGCATTGGCAGCAGATGTTAGCTCAGGGCTAGTCTTCCTCAAAAACAAATTTTTTTTTTCAAAAAAAAGGTGCTAATCCAGTTTTATATGTTTTATATTTTTTCCTTAGACTTTTATACCATCCTCTCTTCTGCCTTCCCTAAAAATAGATATATATTTAATTCCACCTAAATGAATCTTTAAATCAAAAAGTTTAAAGTAGGAATATTTCCTTCAATTTTGATTTGATTTTAAAGGCAAAGAAAAGAACAATGCTATTCTGCACAGTCCCCACCTCACAGATCTGAATTTAACACTGTGAGAATTCAGGAGAAGCCCGCGGCCTTTCAACTCCTATTTAACACCAAATTCAACAGTCATGACTCTTGAACTGAGCAAAAGCATTTTAAGCCGCCTAAATGAAGAACATACCAACCACCAGCCTCAGGTATAAAGACGCCAGCTCTCAGGGAGAAGACGGAGAAGGAAGAACTACAGAAAAAAGTTCAATGGTAGCAAATACAATACCTTTTCTAACGAAGAACTCTTCCCTGTTTCTGTCTCTTTCTAAAATCAGCCCCCATCAGGCACAGCACCAGTCACACCATAACACCAGATTTCAGCTTCAGACACTGAGACCATTTTGCTGCTTTTCTTTTCCTAGTTCTTAGTAGATACACAATCTTTTTTCCCATACACCCCATTAAAGAGAGTTGACCCAAGTCATTATATGTATGGCTTGCTCATATTGAATTATAGGTCTTTATATTCCTCAAAAAGGTGTGAAACTAGAGTCATGCCCTAATTTCTAACGCCTATTTAATGCAGTCCTGCATCACTTAGCAACGGGGGTACGTTCTGAGAAATGCATTGTCAAGCGATATCATCATTGTGGAAACATCACAGAGTGAACTTACACAAACTGACTACACACCTAGGCTATGCGGTGCAGTCTATTGCTCCCAGGCTACAAACCTGCAAGGCATGTTACTGTACTGAATACTCTAGGCAACTGTAACACAAAGGTAAGTATTTGTGTATCTAAACATATCTAGAAACAGAAAAGGTACAGTAAAAATACAGTATAAAAGATAAAAAATAGTACACCTGTATAGTGCCCTTATCATGAGTAGATCTTGCAGGACTGGAAGTTGCTCTGGGTGAGTCAGTAGGTGAGAGGTGTGTGGATGTGAGGGCCTAGGGCATTACCGGACATCCTGTAGGCTACGAACGCTGGGCACTGAGGCTACACTAAATTTATACAAAATATTTTTCTTCAATAATAAATTAACCTTAGCTTATTGTAACTTTTTTACTTTATAAACTTTTTAGCTTTTTTAACATTTTGATTCTTTTGTAATATCATTTAGCTTAAAACACAATCACACTGTACAGCTGTACAAAAATATTTTCTTTCTTTATATCCTGATTCTATAAGCTTTTCTCTATTTAAATTTTTTTTTTACTTTTTAAATTTGTTTGTTAAAAACTAAGACAGACACATATTAGCCTAGGCCTATGCAGGGTCAGGATCATCAATATCACTGTCTTCCACCTCCACATCTCATCCCACTGGAAGGTCTTCAGGGACAATAGCATGCATGGAGCTGTCGCCTCCTATGATAACAGTGCCTTCTTCTGGAACACCTCCTGAAGGACCTGCCTGAGCCTCTCCTTGAGAAGGTTTCACTCTTTTCAGAAATATGTCCATGGTGGTTTGCTTGGTTTGCATCTTTTTTTTTTCATCATAGATTTGCTTGTAACTAGATAAAGCACCATGAACATTCCTCTCTATTAGTGAAAACCTTTCAATGTTGGAGTCCATGTTCTCAAGCTTTATAAGGAGCTGACTGAGGTCTGCAAAAGGTACTGCTAAACTTGTTCACTGTGAATTTTCTTGGGGGTTCTTCTTCTTTGTCTTCTCCTGCAGTTTCCTTTTCTCTTGTCTCTTCTTCAGCTAAGTGTTCCTATTTCAGTTCCAACATCTCCTCACTCATCAGTTCCTCAAGAATCACTTCTAGGAGCTCCTCAATGTCACTCTGCTCCACAGCTAGGGTAAAGGTGTCCGCCGTCTCAAAACAATTTAAGTGACTTTTGCAGCCTCCTCATTCTTATCCAATCCTTTGAAGCTATGGGCGAACCTCCTCAGTGTCTTCTCCCAGATGCCATCCATATCCTCCTTAGTGACAGCACCCAAGCCCAAGCAAGGTTCTTGATGCAGTCATAGATGGCATAATCCTTCTACAACTGCCTCAGTGTCTTCCTTAGTTGCAGCAATAGCCCGGGGAAAGGTCCTCCTCAGATGATAGGCCTTAGAAGCTGCTATCACTCCTTGATCCATTGGTTGGATCAAAGAGGTGGTGTTTGGAGGGAGAAATGCTGTGTTGATATTGGGATGAAGACCGCCAATAAAAGGAGGATGTCCAGGAGCTTTAGCAACAATAAGCAAAATCTTGACAGGTATCTTATTCTCCACACAGTACTTCTCCATTCCACTGGCATAGGAATTCAGGAGGGCATTTTGGAAGAGGAACTGGGTCATCCATGGCTTCCTATTGCTCCTGTAGTACACTGGCAGTGTGTGCTTATTACTCTGATAAAAAATTTTCCTGCATAATCAGCTTATTTAGAATTTCTAAAAATTCCTCAGCTGCTTTTGCATCAGCACTTGCAGACTCACCACTCATTTTCACAGTATGTAATGAATAATGATTCTTGAATTGTTTAAATGACCTGAGCTACCAGAAAATTCAACATAATAGTTGGATCCAGCCTTTTCTTTCAACATTGCAAACAAACTTTTTGCTTTGGCCGTGACTGTCATGGTACTGAAAGGGACACACCTCTCTGTCTGGTCTTCAATTCAGATCATTAGCAGTTTCTCCATGTCTAATATAGGCCCTTCTCAAATTTTTGTTAATCTCATTGCCTTCAAAGAAGCAGATCCTTTAACAGCTTTTGTCACTTTGTTCTTATACTTTAAGATTGTAGATATGGTGGAAGGGGACGTGCCTGACAGGTGAGCAATCACCATCACTGATTTTCCACCTTTGTAGTCCTTAATCACTTTTAATTCCATTTCCAGGTCAATCACTTGACACAGTCTCTTGTTGGCAACATTAACAGTGGATTTGTGTGCTTAGGGGCCACGATGAACAAGACAATATGAGATTAAATTGAACATGACAGATTCAATCAAGACGTGGTAAACACAAGATATATGAGGCTGCTGCTGGCATAACACAGCATACTGTTTTACAGTAAACTTTTTTTAAGTAGAAAGAGTACACACAAACAATAAAAAGTGTAGCATAGTAAATATACAAACCAGTAACATAGTCGTTTATTATCATAAAGTATTACATACTGCACATATTGCATGTGCTATATTTTTATGACTGATAGTGCAGTAGGTTTGTTTACACCAGCCTCACCACAAACACGTGAGTAATGCATTGCACTAGGATGCTACAATGGCCATGACATCACTAAGCGATAGGAATTTTTCAGCTCCATTATAATGTTATGGGACCACTCTCGTATTGACGGGATGCACGCAAAAGAAATCTTTATGAGTATAAAAGAGAAGAGTGTATTGATGTCAAGATCACATAAATAAATTTAGACAGGTAAACTCTTCATTCAAAAGGGAAACAGCTCTCTAGCCTAAACACTGTGATATTCACTTGCCATCACCTGCTAGCACACATCTGGAAGAACAGGAGTCTGGATTGATAACATCGTTGGAGGCATTTATTCCTTGCTTAACATTTTATTAATCTGTCCATGCAAGCAAACTACTTAGGCCGTCGAAATTGTTTTTGCTTTCTTCTGAATTTCTGTGAAATGGTTCTTATTTTCTTCTGAACTGTCAAGGATTTTCTCACGACTTTTTCATAACTATTTGCCTGGATCAGAAAGTAATATTTTGTATAGAAAATGCTCAAAGTAACAAAAAGAAGAAATACTCTCTTTTCTTATGACAGCCTAACTCTACACATATAGAGAGAAATATATTGGGCTCCTGTGGCATGTTGGCTTGCTGAGCAGAAGCTAATTTATTATTTCTATGTGGTCTTCCAGTCTATTTCAACTGCATCTCAAAACTACGTCACCTGAATTTTTCATTTCTACCTTTTTCCTTTCTGAGATGTATTGGTTTTCATTTTTACAAAAGAGATTTTATTTTGCCTTATTTACAGTCACATAGTGTTTGCAGAGCCTTAACATTAGTCTATAGTCCTAAAACTGATATGGCTTTGGGGATGGGGTTGTTGTGTGAGGGTGGAAAATTCATTACCAACCTGGTGCATATAATGACTCCGGTTGCCACAAAGTATGATGTAAATAACTGGATTTGAGACAGCATGAGAAGATAGAATACATTTCAGTAGATGTCAGGGAAATCACATCCTTGTGAGAAAATATTTCCGTCAAGAACATAAATCACAGGTAGAAGTGTATGGACCAACTAATAGATGTTTCCAGACAAAAGGGAAGTCCCTTAGGCAATTAGATTTTTATTCCCTTTAGGGAATGCAGTTTAATGTCCAAATTTGCAGCAATGCCCTGAATATTCCCCTCCTCATCCTTGATTCTAATGATTTATTCTGTTTAGTTCTGTTACCTGTATACATGGCAAATTTACTTTCGCACATAAAATTCCATGAAAAGATGCATAAAGTACCTTTTGAAGTCACTGGTATTTGTCTCATATTGTTTGTACAAGTAAAATAATTTAATATTGATTATGCTGAAATGGTCACTTTTTATACTATGTGCTTGTATGGATATTTGAAGCTATTAAGCATTTTTATTAATAATTATGATCAAGTGTATCATTCTAATGTTCTCTTGAATGACTTCTTTGGAGTGGACTGATTTTTTAAAGCATTTTTCTCATTTGCATCTTTTTTTGAAATTCTAATGAAAACTTGCAAGCTTCAATGATTCATGTGAAGAATATATTAGAGGACTGACAAGGCAATATTTCTAATTCTTGCACCTGCTCTTAAAATGACAACTGCAACTCAATAGGCCTTAAAAGGCCACCATTGAATGAGTGCTCACATCACACTGTATGCTTTTTAGCTTTTTTATACTCTCTCTAATGCTAGCAACGATCTTGCAAGGTAAGTATGAATTACAGCCTATTTTACAAGCGGAGAAACTAAGGCTTGAAGAAATGAAATAAGTTGCTGAAGGTGACCCTGCTACTAAATGGCAAAGCAGGAATGTGGAACTCAGTTCCCACACTTGCCATGTACCTCATGGCAAGCTTTTGCAAAAGCTATCTCGATAAATATAACCAATTACTTCTACAGAGGTCATGCCTCATCTTGAATTTGTCCCCAAGTGAGTTCCTAGCTTTTCTAGAATTTTACATTATGGTCAGTATTTAATTTCCCAGCAGCATCCTTTTTACCCTCATTCACCTCTAAATGTCATCTGGCATAATGTTTTAGTTTAAATAAATTTACTTTTTATACTTTTTCAAAAATTTCACGAAAGTATCATTAAGAAATTGAAGACACTTTAGTGTGCTACAAACAGGACTAAAATTGCTGACAAAGAAATTCACATTTTTAAGACTTTAGTTTCTTTCATTTCAGAAATCATTTGGATTGTCTACACTTTTTGATTTATTAATAAAAACAATTTATCTTCCCTTTAATATTTCTCTCCCTGTCTCAGATAACAATATCTTTTTAATTTCAGCTAATCAATGCAGTAATAATTTTGTATTCATGCTGTGCATTGCACATACAATGTATTCATAAACAGCAAATAATACAGATTCATAGTAATTATTGGTAAATTATGTACATTATGTTAGTTTTTAAGGTTATAAATGATATTATACTATAATGTGCTTCCTTCTATGACTTTTTAGTTTTATTTAAATGTTTTTACTTGAAGTTAAAATTCTTTAAATTATGCTGGATGCTTCTCCCCTTAGAATCTTCTATGGGGAAAGTGTCATCATCTGTAAGATTTGTTGAGCATCTAAAATAAGCTTTAGAAAATTCAAACTGGTCCTTGACCTTTGAGAGTTTACAATAGAAGACAACATGACTTACTTTTTATTCATCGTACATATAGCACTGAAATACATAATCAAGAGGTCATTTATTTCAGCACAACAACTCTCTGAAACAGAGCTGAAAACTAAAAGCAGAAAGAAAGAAAGAAACCAAAAAATCCTTAGAGTATGTTATTGCTTGGGAAGACCAAATTGATGGCACAAGCCTGCAGCCCATGCTGTGGGTCACTGTTCTCTAATTATGGGAGACCCTCAGGCCTTAGAGTCAATTGAATCTGACAGTAGACATAATTCTAACGAGCTTGCCTCAATCCCCTCGCTGTCCTATGTCTGTCTCCTCCCCAATACATTTATTTGGGATCTTTCAGTTTTACCCCCTTGCATATCTTGGCATCTGCAGTGCCTCTGCCTAAGCTCAGGTCTTTGTTCTATTTCTCTTGGCCATGGATCCACCTCTCCAGTAGCTCCAGGTGTACCTCTCCTCTCAGATGGCCTTCACCAAGGTGGTCCCGCTCTGAAGCTAATGGAGTTGTATCATCCTTCAGTTTAAATCTTTAAGGGACTCCCAATCACCTACAGAATGACTATGAGCTCCTCAGCAGGGCGTACAAGGCCCTTCATTCGCTGCCCCTGCTGCCTGGAGACCGAGTGAAGAAGAGCAGCCCAAGGGCTGGGAGCCACCCCTTAGACTTGTTCACCAGTATTGTCCAGTCAGGGGCTTTGCACAAGATCTAACGTGGTGATGGCCTTCAGGGACTCCTGGATCTCCGGTCTCAGACTTTCAAGAAGGTGAAGAGTCAGCAAGATTAGGAAGAGCTGTTCTTTCTTGGCCTAGCATAGTCCTTTAATTGATTCAGTTGAATTGATTGAACGTCTATTATTTATTTTTTTTTTTCCTTTTTCTCCCCAAAGCCCCCCGGTACATAGTTGTATATTCTTCGTTGTGGGTCCTTCTAGTTGTGGCATGTGGGACGCTGCCTCAGCGTGGTTTGATGAGCAGTGCCATGTCCGAGCCCAGGATTCGAACCAACGAAACACTGGGCCGCCTGCAGCGGAGCGCGCGAACTTAACCACTCGGCCACGGGGCCAGCCCCAAACGTCTATTATTTTTAAAGTGTGAACTTTTTTCTATTAAGTGTAAATTCATGAGAATCTTTTCAGTCTCCAAAATTCAATAATTTTCATTGCTTTAGTAGAAAAAATATTGCATATGAGTATTTTGAAAATTGTATTCTGGTACCTTAAACTAAGGATCCTGTTGAGTTTTCTTAGGCTTTTATTGAGACTTTATTAGAAGGATTTTTAAACATTTTATTACATAAGTTTTAATACAGGTAATTTTCAAAATGACAGCATAGAACATTTAAAAGCTCAGAAACAATTTGAATCAAGGTTTAAGCAAAGAAAATCATTTGGTAATATCATTTTAGCCGAATTGTTGTATTTTTCTCCAAAAGAAAAGTACAATATCATTCCTTCTATTTTTCATTGTTTATTTTTAAGTAGACAGATGCAAGAAAGATAGGCATCTGAAGGTGATACTCTGAATATTCTCTGTTGTTCTAGGACATGTTCCTGATTAGATTAGGGGCTTATTTTATCATATTTCTAAGGCAGATATCTTATATTAACTGTAGATTTTTCATGGACTGCAAAATAGGTGAAAAAAAAAAAGATATATGGCAGCTCCATCTTCTTGCAAGTCACATAGAAGGCAGCGTGAGAGGACTCAATAGCCTGTGGGTAAACTTGTACTTTAGGGATCGACAAAGGGATTAGAAGTGACTTAAATTTTATGGAAATTCTGTGTAAGAGTAAAATAAAAGTCAGATTCTTGTTTTGAGGTGGGTCATGGGGCTGAGGGACTCAGCAGCTGCCCGATGGAATTTTCTCTCTGATTTTTCTAGTCCTTCCTTCAGTCTGGTCCAAGATGGACTTTGCACCATGATTACAGTATAACCATAACTTAACACAATACAATACAATCATTATATTGTCACAGAAAAGATGTCACACATATAAAATCACAATCACAGGGGTCTTACCCCGGGCAGATAGTAGGAGCACCTGTCCTTCCCTGTCAGGCGCTTCAGCTCCAAGGGGCAGAATAACAGTGAAAGTGGTTCAACAACAGGGATTTATGGTCATACAAAGGAAGCCTGGTGGTACAAGTTCTCAGGGAAAGGTCAGCAGCTTCGAAGACGCTATCGGGGACCCAGGCTTGTTCTCTCTTTTTCCTCCGCCATCACTGGAATATCTGCAATGTTTCCTTCCATGATTGCAAAATTAACGTTATGCTTTTAATTCACATGTGACAGTACACAAAGAAAAGAAAGAACAATTCTCTCTCTCTCTCTCTCTCACATACTATCTCTCTCTCAGTAGGGTGCATGGCCTAAAATTAAGGCCAAATGCTGTGTACCAACTCGACATCTGGTGAAATTAGGAAGCTCTCCTATGGCTGGCCTACTTAAAAGTCCCCTCCCCAAGTTGTTCCCACAGATAAAGTCCCAGAGCTAAACAACCTTCCTTTTCAAGGTGACTCGTACAGTTCCTGCTTATCCTTAAGTAGCAGGTTTCAGTTCTCTGACAGCCCATGGAATTATTCAAACAAGCCAATTGCATCCTCCGACAGGAACCAGGGTACAGCCCCCACTCTCTTGATACTACAAAGCCTGCCCCCCACAGCTCCTGGTTGTTCACTCTGTTCCCAGGTGTAACCCCCGTGTGGCCCTGAAGGCACGGTGTCCTCCTCCTGGGGGTGGTGAGCGTGTGTGATTAATAAACTTCTGTCAGTCTCATCTGTCCACTGTCACTGCCATGTGTTCAGCCATCCCCACACCCCTAGGCTGGGAATTCCTCCCTCCCTGGCCAAAGGAGTGAATTGGAGGCAATTAAAACAATCAGGGGAGGAAATCTTTCCCCAAATTTCCTCAGAAAATTTCATGTCGCATCCACCAGAAATAAATCTCACAGCCACCCCTGAACCCTGGTAAAGAGGACTGTAACAGCCGTGCCTGGCCTGGACTAGTCAGGCACCATCCTCTGCAGCTGTACAGAGCTGCCTAATTTCGGGACAAAACTGGAGTTCTGTTAGCCAGGAAGAGGAGGCTAACGGCATTGGGGAATCAATCACAGCATCCCCACAAATATTTTGTCAAAACCGTTTAACCCCAGGGTCAGTGTTACCAGGACTGTCTCTACAAAGGGGCAGTACTCTCACATCTGCTTCTAAAAGCGGAATATCCGGTACTTTTTATTCTGCCTGTCCCTCCACTAGGTGTAGCAATAGGTCAAAAGGCTAGTGGCTGCCAAGCAAATTTAATCCAGCCAAACTCTGTGTGCGAAAGATATTATTATCCACATCCCACTGACAGAGGGTTAAGGCTTCACAACAAGTTCAGAGACCACATACCAAGAGGTGGGTTTGGGAGTCAAAGGTGGGTCTGTCTGACCACACAGCTGAAGCTCCTTTGTCACTGCACAGTTCAGCCCGGCTGAGGCATGACTCTCAATGTCACAGGAGGCTGCTAAAGTGAAGAGAATAAGCTGCTGACACCATAAAACTTGCTCTGTGGGCATGAGATCTGATCTAAATGAGACCCTGGGGGGCTTCTTCAGGACAGGGAAATAAGGACCCACAAGGGCAAAGCGAGTTTTCCCAGATAGACGCATTGGATTTACGGTCAGCTCTCAGGCATCTGGGAACTGATTAAACAGCCTGAGGCCTCGAGTTCATCTCTGCTTCCTTTCCCACTGGAATCCTACATGTTGATTGTTCTCCTAAATAGAAGGGAAGCAAATGAAAATATGATACTCAAATCAGTCACCTTTGTAGTTCATTAATAGATTTGATAAATCGCCCTGAGAGAAAAGCCTTAATGTAAGAGCTTTGAGGGTGTCTGTGGATTCTGAATCATAATGTTTTGAGAGCAGTTGTAATGTGTTTATTCTAATTCAACAATTCCAGGTCTTATGTTCCAATATTTCAAAACATTTCCTGTTCAAGGTTCTTACTTGAATCTATTTTATAATAGAATTAACAAGGTAAATGAGAAAGCAAAGAAGCATGCTGTATAATCAAACTAAATGATGTATCATGAAAAACAAAACAAAAAAAAGACAAATCTGAGTGTGGTCGACTAAAGAATGGACCCCAAAAGTACGACCATCCTACCCCCCGGAACTCGTGAATGTTACTTTATTAGCTAAAGAGACTGCAGATGTGACTAAGGTAAGGATCTCGAGATGAGAGATTATCCTGGATCTTCCAGGTGAGCCCTAATGTCATCACGTGTCCTCCTCAGAGGGAGGCGGAGGGAGACCTGACTACTGACGAGGGAAGGGAAGTGGATGATGGAAGCAGAGACTGGAGCGACGTGCTTCAAAGATGGAGAAAAAGGTCACGAGCCAAGGAATTCAGGCAGCCACTAGAGCTGAAAAGCCCAAGGAATCAAATTTTTCCCCCAGAGTCTCCAGCAAGCCCTGCCGACACCCTGTCTTCAGCCCAGTGAAAACCGTTTCATACTTACGACCGCCACAACTGTCAGAGAATAAGTTTGTGCTGTTTTACGCCACCAAGTTTGTGATAATTTGTGAGAGCAGCCATAGAAACAAACATACTGAATTTTACTATGTATTAATTTTTAAAGAATAATTTCTAAGAAGATAGAAAAAGAAATAGACTTGAAGATGAGCAAACTGATGTTGAGTACCAGGTCCTCCAACTGTTAACTGTGTGATCCTGGATAGTTCACTGTTTAGGAGGCAAATTGTTAAACCTCTCTGAACCTGTTTACTCGTCACAAAAGGGATAATAACTACTGCATTAGAGTTCTTCAGAAAAACAGAACCAACAGAATCTACATATATAGATATATACACAGAGAGAGAAACATAATTTGAGGAATTGGCTCACGTGATTGTGGAGGCTTGGCAAGTCCAAAATCTCCAGGGTAGGTCGGCAGACTGGAGACCCAAGGAAGAGATGCAGTTCAAGTCCAAAGGCAGGCTGCTGGCAGAATTCTCCCTTCCCCTAGGGAGATCAGTGTTTTTCTATTAAGGCCTTCAACTGATTTGATGAAGCCTACCCACATTACGGAGAGTAACCTGCTTTACTCCAACGCAACTGATTTAAATGTTAATCTCATCTAAAAAATACCTTCATAGAATCATCTAAAATAAAATTTGACCAAATATCTGGGTACTGTGGCCTAGCCAAGTTGACACAAAATTAACCATCACAACTACATTATGGGATTATATGAAATTAAATGAGAGAATATGTGCAAAATATAAAGCAGGACACAAATGTGATACTATTGAAATTACTGCTCATGAAGAGGCAACATGATGGACTACAAGGGGCATGAAGTTTGGAATCAGATAACTGAATTCAAATTTTAACTCCATCATTTTCTGCCTCTATGTCTTTGTCAAGCCTAACTTCTTTGACAATCAGCTTCTCCATTTACAAAACATGATTAATAAAACTTAGTTCATTAGGGCACATGAAGGTTAAATAAAAAATTCAAAGAAAAAATAAATTCTGCTGGGTGGAAATATATGTAAATGTTCCTACCATCTCTCTTTTTCTTCCATTGTCGTCCTTCCTGCCCCTCTGCCTTCTCCATACCCTGCACCTCTATGGTTTCCAATGATGCTGCTGCTCATCTGAAAGGACCTGAGAAGTAGGTGAGCAGAGAGGTGAGCAAGGTCTAAATGTTTCCATTGAGTGTTTTCATGAAAACACCACCCTCTGGAAAATCCTATTTTAGTAAACAGCATTTTGACATAAGATTCCACTTCATGAAGTGATTCTCATATCCTGGCCAATGACCCACACTAGCAAGGATTGGATGATCTGGTTTCAACAAATTCTACTAAGAAAAAATGCTGTAGAGAGATGGATTCCCAAGACTGTGCATGCTGAAGCCCACCAATTTGACAATTACATTGTAATTTTCCTTCCATGTTTATACTTTCTACTGTAACTAAATGTGTCCACCAAGATTTCAGTGAAGTTGAAGAACAGGCGAAGTGGAAAGAACACTGGCTCTAGGGTCATTCTGAGCCTGGTTTGGATCCAAGCTCAGCCACTTTTGAACTCTGTGACCTTGGGCAAGGTTCCAGGCCTTGATTTCCTCTTTTTAAAATGGAGATAATAATAGTGCTACTGTTCCAGATGGCCGCAGGGTTGGAAATAATGGCTATAAAGTATCTGGCACATAAAAAAATAAACGTTTGGACAATATACTATTGTCATTATAGGGAGTTTTCTAGAGTCTGGAAAAGACCCTAAGCAATAAGCTTGAGTTATGGGGTATCAGAAAGTCTCAGTGAGCTAAAGAGTGAAGAATTAGAGACGGAGCTCAGTGGACAGAGCAGCAAATGAAAATGAAACAAGCAATATCTCTCCCACCGAGAGAGAGTCATCTAACTTAAAACCAAATTAGCAAAGCGTGTGCGAGACTCTCTCAAGTTTATTATGCTACAAAGTCCTTGATATGTAAAGAACTGAAAGAAAATTTCAGCACTTCCTGGGTTTTCCAAGTTTGCTAGAAAAGAACGTCTTCCCTCTACATTCAGGGAATCTGTGTCATGGGGAGAGACGGATCCAGACTGGGATTGAGGACTTTTCACTTATGCTCTGCCAGAGAGTTACCGTGGGATAGGACAGACAACCTTCCAAGAAAAGAGAGTAAACAAAAGATAATCTGAATCACTTTCCCAAGGATACATGTATCAGAATTAGTTTAACTATAAATAACAGGAAACGCAAAGTAATGTTGGTTTAAGCAAGATAGAAGAAGTGGTCAGTTCAGGACTTGTTTCATGACTCCCCAATCAGCATCCTTTTCATTTTTTATGTATTTATTAAAATTATCCATTTTATGTATTTCATTCTCAAGATTGCTCATGGCCTGGGATGTCTACTGGAGAGTCCATCATTGTGTTCACATTCCAAAGAGCGGGAAGGAGGAAAGGGCAGGTGTGTGTAAAGAGTGCACCTTCTGTTGAGCCAGTGGCCTCCGGGAACTTCATCATGTGGCCAAATCAACCTCAAAGAGACATAATATATGAGTTTTTAGATAGACACATTGCCTTTACAAATAATATTGGAGTATAATTACTAAGTAAAAGGGGATAAAGAGACATTCAATGGCGGTCCAAGAAAGAGATGGGAAATAGGCCTACAGCTTTTTTTACTCCACGCTTAAGTGGTGTGGTGGTTTTAAAATGTGTCCAAAACTTATCTGACACTCCTCTTTTTGAAAAGTGGAGCCTAATTCCCCTTTCCTTGAGTATGGACAGTACCCAGTGATTCTAATGAATAGAATGTGATGGAAGTGGTAGTCTTAGACCTCTGAGTCTAGCTCATAAAAGGCATTGTGGTTTTCTCTTTCTCCTTCTCTCTTTTGCTTAGAGGAATAAGCCAGCAGCCATGTCATGAGGACACTCAAGCAACCTACAGAAAGGCTCACCTGGTAAGGAAATGAGATTTCCTGCCAACAGCTATGTGAGTAAGCCATCTTGGAAGGAAACCCTGGGGACCCAGTCAAGCCTTCAGACAACTGCAGCCCCTGCCAATATGTTGATGGCAACCTCATGAGAAACCCTGAGCTAGAACCACTCAGCTGAGCCACTCCCAGATTCACGACCCATAGTAACTCTATGAGATAGTAAATACTTGCTGTTTTAAGCTTCTAAGATTTGGGGTAATCATGCAACAAGGATAACCAATACCAATGACTAGAATATCTAGAGACCAAAAGAGATCCTCTCATGTTTAGTCCATTTTTCTATCAGTGAATATTTATTGAATGCCTACTATGGACCAGGCACTATTCTAGATACTGAGAATACATTCTAGTAGACAATAAGCAAACAATCAAGTAAATAATATGTGAGACACCAAGAAAAAAAATAAATGCATGCTATCAGTCAGAGTCTTAAATGCAAACAGAAGAATCCACTAGTTGTCTCAGTAGGAAGGAATTTAAGGGCTAATAGAAAGCTCACACAACAACCACCCACAGAACTATATTACAAAACTGACCTCATAGGAAGCTGCTGCTGCTACTGATCTTTGCAACATGCTGCCTTCGCCATAGTCGGGAGGGCTACTTTTCCTCCTGCCAAGCCAGGAGCCCATGGCTTCTGCTACACTTGCATTAACACAATCAATGCCCATGTTCAGCCTATGTGGCATGCAGCTGCCTTCCAAGTCAAAGCCTTCCATCTGATTGGTGGTATCTGCATTCCACTGTCAAGAGAGGCTGGAGATTCCAGATTTTAAAAAAATTCTATGTCAGAAAAATTAGAGTCCATATTGGATTCACAAGAGAGAAACTATTAAAAAGAGAAGAGGATGTGCAAAATATTTGGGGGAATCACGAATGACATGCAGCCACCTGCAGAGTAAGAGGGACTGGAGAGTAAGGGGTGCTACTTTAGAGAATGTGGTCAGGGAAGACTCCCCTGAGAAGGTGATACTTGAACAGGGACCTGAAGAAAATAAAAGAGCAGGTGCAAAGGCCTTGAGTATGAAATAGATATTTGTTATTTGAGGAACAAAAGTATTTTTTCTATGTTATTAAATCTTAAATTACATAAGCTGTATGTCAGAGTAGAGAATTTCCAGAGGTGCTAGAGTTGGCAGGTGGCCACTACAGAAGCTCCCCTGCCTGCTTGGGGAGAAACTCTCCCATGCCCCTTTGCCCTGTGAAGCCACAGAGAAATGACCTCAAGACTACAGCAGGGTCGAGCTGTGTAGATTAGCTAATTGGCAGATTTCACTTAGAGATGAGACTTGAGGATCAACCCAGGCCAGGGAATTGGGTGCCGAGTGCCCTCAGCATTCAACCCCTAGGCTGTTGGGTCCATGATGAAGGGAGACCTGCAGCCCCCAAAGCTTCTCATTCATACTCAGGCCCGGCAGGAAGAGCCTGAGGCCAAGCAGCTCCTGTCCCTAAGGAGGGAAGGGACACCAGAGGTCTGTTTACAGAAGATGCCAAGGAGTCTCTAGCAGAAGAATTCATTCTAAGGAAAGAGAGTCAAGGCACACTAGATAGATTCAGAAAAAAGTAAGCAAGGTGAGAGGGAGAGGATGGCTTAGATACCATCTTGACAAGCGCACAGATTCTTCTTAGATTGAACCACTCAAGACTTATCTGTACTCTAAGGCAAACCACTAAAAAAGAGTGAAAAGCTCAAAGATCTGCGCTGGTACAGGATGGCAGCATGCTGGTCTCGGCAACTTATGCAGTGGTGAGCAAGGACAGGAATGACCACTGAAGAGCGAGAAGATGAGTGTTCCAGAAATGGACATTGGCAGTTACTAAGAACAGGTTCATTTTTAACATACCATATTAGAGCTGCCTCTTTTGATATTGTTAAAAACAGAAGAAATCAAAGGACCTAGTGCAAAAAATGAAAAACTTGGCTAATGGGAGGTAGCAAATAAGACCAGACTATGAGTCAGAAACATGATCTGTGTTTCCAAGTTCTACTTGGAAAAAATATAAAAACTGTTGGTTTTCATTGAACAGGAAGGAGTGAAGCCAGAAAAATGACAATGATCTTCAAGCATTAAACATTAGAATCATTCCTAAATATTAGAAATTAGAGCAATTCCTTTGTGATTTAACAGTACGTTTTGGATATTTTTTTTTTTGAGGAAGATTAGCCCTGAGCTAACATCTGCCACCAATCCTCCTTGTTTTGCTGAGGAAGACTGGCCCTGAGTCAACATCCGTGTCCATCTTCCTCTACTTTATATGTGGGATGCCTGCCACAACATGGCTTGACAATGGTGCGTAGGTCCACACCTGGGATCCAAACGGGCAAACCCTGGGCCACCAAAGCAGAACGTGTGGACTTAACCACTGCTCCACCAGGCTGGCCTCTGTTTTGGATATTTTTGTGGGAAGAAGAGGCTAGTGTAAAAATAAAGTTGGGGGTAGGGATGGGGATTGGAATGGTGTTATTAATATCCTGTAGCTAACCTCAGTTGCCCTGCTTCTTTCTCAAAGGAAAGTTATTCAGTTCCCAAATCTATTAACAACTATGTAGACAGGTAAAGCCTCCATAAATCGTTGTAGATGTGCATTATGTAAAGACACCACATCTAAGAAATATACTTCATGCCAGTCCCAGCATTAAGAATTTGTGTTTTGTAACTCTTTCTGCTATAGTTAACACATTGCTCGGAAGTAAAAGTCATTTTTTCCTATGTCTAAGAATTTGGTTTGTATATGGGATAAAGAAGTATAAACTAAAGCCAAATAGCTATCAGGCTACCTTTATAGTGAGTAATGGTCTTTCAGGGCTTTCTTTGTTCCAAGGTAAAGAGTGTATTTGGCTCAACTTTCCCCTTTCATGTCACAGAGGCAGGGGGCAACTTAACACATCAAAAATGATGAATTTATGTCGGTGGTCTCTATTCTATCCAGTAGGCTTCCATCAGAAAAACCTCCTTTTCCAGTGCTCCCCACTTTTACTACTCAAAGTACCAGAATCCCCAGGGCACAACACCTGCTGGGGAAACACTGGGAGCTAAGAAAACAGGAATCCTGTGAATCCTCTGAATCATAAGGGACAAATCTGTCAAGGGGCACTCCTTCCCAGAGTCTTTATATTTTTTCTGTGATTCCAAGTGAAGCCTTGACCCCATAGAACATCATGTCCCAGTAAATACACTGAGCATGAGGCACTGGAATGCTTATTATTTAGTCTCCTAATGCTTGGAGCTTCAAGACTCCAGGTCCGTTGCTCAGAAACATACCATTTGAACACTAAACAAACATGTAGTATGTTGACCTTCTCAGGCCTGTGACGTTATTGGATCTCATCCTGGTCAAGCCCCTTGAATCAAAAATAATCAATTCAATTATGCCCTTTGTCTGTGTCATCTTCAGACAGTGGGATAAAGCCAACATTCCAGACTACTATCCTCTTGTTCATTCTTGCTTTGTTTTCCTTATTCTTCTTCCCAAAGTCTTCCAACCTCAATTCACAGGCAATTTCATCATCTTCTACATCTAACAACCTAACTTCAGAGTTCTGTCTATTCTTAACTCCAGTAAGATTTATCCACACCCCTCCTCACCTGCCTAAATTTCTTGACTTCACTGCATCCACATTTTATAAATAGCTCCTTTTCTAAATTTCCTTCAGATACCCAGTTTGAATATATTATCCATAGTCCACTGAAACTCTTTCATTCTATGCACTATGCATCTTAAATTCTCACTCATATTTTCTATCTCCTTATTTTTCCATGTTGTAGTCTGAGTACTTTCTTCAGATACATCATCCAGTTTCTTAATTCTTTCTTCTGCTATGTCTAATCTCTGATTTAATCCATTTGATGAATTCAAAATTATACATATTTTAATGCTAGAATTTGTTTATTTTTAAAATATACCTGGTAATTGATAATCTATCATTGTTTATTCATCTATGTGATTATATTTTCTTTGTACTGCGTAGGATAAGCCTGGAACTATATTTCTCAGGATCCCCTTCTTCATATAGTTCTGGTTTGGAGTCTACAAATGGGAAGCCCTCACACTAAATTTTGAAGGTGGGACAGAAGGAGAAGGTTCCATTCTCTGAACTCAGCTGAAGCTAATGACTCCTCAGTGACTCTGAGATTGACAGTAATTTCCCAGATGACTCTTAAGAGTCACCTACTTCACTGCTGTGGGTGGGATAGTTGATAGGAGCTCCCTAGACATTGTGAAAAGTTATAATGGCTTCCCAATGAACTCCAGAAAACCACACACTCTGCTGATTCAGACTGAGAGCATTAGTGGCAGTTTTAATAAATTATAATTCCTCTTTTCTTCCAAAGATATAAAGCCCCTAATTCCTTGACTTGATTTTTCAAAACTGGAATATGTGGACTAGCTTTTGCTGTTCTGACTGAACCTTAACTGATAAACCCAGGAAAAAGTGACCACTCCCATCTTTATGCCTATACTTTAGCATACACAGACATTGATCATATTATTTAAAAGAGTTTATTGTATTTATTTATTAATGCATCTATATACCTCCCTTCAACCTCTACTCAGCACACTTTAAACCAGCTGGTGCTTTTTAAACTTTTGTATCCCCAGTGTCTAGCATGATCCCCGGAATAACAGGATTAAAAAGGAACAGTTTATTTTTAATCCATGAACCATAATTATAATGGTCAGGAACCATCATTGTAAATCAGGTCAAAGATGTTTTTCTTTGAGATATTGAGGAAACAAAGTACAGGACATTGCCCACTTCCCACAATAGTTAATTTTTAAAACTTCTCATGCCTAGTAGCTCCTCTTTCCAGGGTTTGTCCTGGCCTCTAATCAACAGCAAAGGGAAAAGTAGACTGACATTCTATGCAATGCCTGGGGAGTCTGTCCTCTTCTACACACATACAAACACACACGTACACACACAAACACACTTTTGTTACTCATATTTAGCAATCATGTTTCATCAGTCACTCAGGCTACTGTCTCAGTTCGCTACTTCGCCTATCACCAGAAAATTCAAAATTTGCTATCTTTCCATAGCAATTGTATAGAAATTTGTTATATAGATATTTACATAACATTTTTTAAATGTTAAAAACTCAGACTCAGAGGATTACTTCAGTGTATAAGCATTCCTGATCATTCAGTCTTGCCTAAAATAAAAATATTAGTTGTCCTAATTTTTCCGCTGTTTGGCAGACAGCAATGCTCAGCTTCTGTTTGGCTATGCTGGCTGGCATTTATCCCTCCAACTTCTGAGGAACTTGTCAGCCCTGATGGGAGTCACATTGCTTGAGGAGGGTAGGTATCTCTGCAGTGAGGCCATTCAAATATTCACAATACCTACCTCACTGGGGTTACTCAATAATTGCCTGTTGAATGAATGAACAAATGAATGGGAAAACATCAAACACATCAGCAACTTCATGTGGTCATGACACACTGCTGAGAGGTAAATAAGCCACCCATTTAACAGTACTGGCTATGATTTTTATCATATTTTTGTACATGTACAAACATTACATATATGTAATTATCCAAATATACACAGACAGACACTTACAAAGTGTGTGTGTGTATATATGTATATACACGTACTTTAAAAGTCTATCTTGTTGTGCCAAGAAGAGCAGAAGAGAAATGAGCATTTATTGATCTCTACTCAGTGGTAGTTGTTTAATCTACCTTATTTCATCCAATAGCATGAAATAGATATTATCCTCATCATTTTAGCAATGAGGAAGGTGAAGTTCAGAGAGGCTATTTACACAGCTAATAAACAACAGAATTGGAATTTTGACCTAGATCTATCTGGCTCAAAACTCCAACTTTTCCCATGATAACTGCTTCATTTTTCAGAATTTCTTTTTTAGAACTTTTTAGAATTCTAGAATTTTTAGAATTTTTTAGAATTTCTTTTGAAGAATGACCTGACAAATAAGGCATGTTACTTGTGACTTCCAGGTTGTAAAGGTATCAGATATACCCTATTTGTCAGATGACGCTCAGAGTTTTCAATGAGAGAATGGCCCATACTAGGCATTCTAAATATTTATCAAATATATTAAATAAATAAGAAAGTAAAAGCCTAATTTTTATATGTAAACTAGAAGTAAAATCACAAAATGGAAAGATAAAGCACAGGGGATACATATCACCATTTTTTTAGATCATTTTAGTCATTGATATAAACTGCATTTCATACATATTATAGTTCCTGGTCCAAAGGCCACAGGTTATCATAGTAACAGAGTGCCAGTGACTTCATGCAGGCATAAGGCACACAGGTGAGAGCTCATTAAGCTAGCCGGATAACAAAACTGGCTATGGTTTTTATACAGTCTCCCTTAAGTTATCAAATAACCAAAGTGAAGTCCATTGCAGTCCATTTGCCCCATGAGTAACTATAAAGCCAAAACAGATATTCTGAACTTCGCCTGCAACAAAATTCTCTTATGAGTCAGCAACCAGTAAGCATATAAAACAGAAGGTGCCAACGTCCTTCTCATTATGCCAGCTAAAACATCCTATTATCTTTGTTCCTGGGCATAAATAAAAATATACTAATGTTTAATGATGATGGTAATGGTACCTAAGATTTCTAACCAAGTTGTACTTGACCTGCACTATCTCATTTAACCATCATTTATAAGGGTCTCTCATCTCAATTTTACAGACAGAGAAAAGTGAGCTTCAGATTTTACCAAAGTCAGACACCCAATAAATGCCATTCCCAGTGAGCCCAAACTGAAGCAGTCTTATTCTCACAGAACTAGCCTTCACAGTTTCATCAGCAAGTTGAGTGATTTTCAAAGTCTTGTGAACAACTACAGAGAGAACATTAGAGTTAGAAGAGCTGAGTTATGTACCTCACTGGCCAAGTATTAGTGTGCAAGTAACTTGATGGAATAATAATAATACATTAAATACAATTTTTTTGTTCATTGTCTATCTCCTACACTGGCGTATCTGTTCCATAAGGGTAGAGATCTGGTCTTTCTTGCTCAGAGCTGAATTAGGCACCTACCATTGTGCCAGCCATAGAGAACATGATTGATAGTTGTTGAATAAGAGAGTGAGTAATTGAACAAATGTTGTACTATTAGGAATTATAAATTTATGGAACTACATTTGAATTTTTATTTTAACTCAATGATACTCTTTGTAAATGTATGGCTTTTTAAATGTTAGAGAATATTAAATATATCTTAAAATGAGAATTTGCTTTTATTTATGTGAAGGTAACATTATGTAGAACTTCATTTATCATAAGGAAAATATTCTTATTCAATGGTCAGCATAATTTTACATTTCAGTAAAATTCCAAAAATGTTACATTTTTAATATTCATATGACAGGCATATAATTGCTAACATCTTATTTATAAAGTATAGACATTATTTTTAAGACCAACCAGTCAACCAGCCATCTGCTTAATCAGCCTTTCATAAAAGAAAGTTCATTTTATAGCCAAAGAACTAGGCAGGACTTAATCTCAGAATAAAAAAGCTTTCCAGAAAAGAATAATAAGTAATCATATTCACATAACTATGTGACATTATTCTTATTTTTCTCAATTTCCTGAAAATGAATGGAATCTCTGACATGGACTGGCACTGATCCACCAATAACTTTTTATACTAAGCCCTTAAAAATTACTAATTATTTGCAATGCAAAATCCATTAGTTCATTTTCTTACAAGTGTAGTTGAGATTCAGGAACTCATATTGAACACGGGGTGCCAGGTACTTTCACAAACATTCAGCCCTACTCAAAATGCTTCGAGGCATGTATTAGCTCCATTGTGTGGATGGGAAAAATAGCACTGAAATAAAAAAGAATTATACAAAGTCACACATAGACATCAACTGTGCCTACTGCTCTTTCTACGTCACATCTGCCTCACCTTTCAAGACGTACATGTCAATGAGATCTTTTCTGGCTACCTTTCTCCTCACTTCTCCCTCTACAAAAAGGGAAACATCACTCTCTTCCTCTCTTCTGCCTTCGTGCTACCTGGTACTTACTTCTACCCTAACATCTCTTACTGGCCTTGCATTTACCATGTCTGTCTCCCAGGACCAGACTGTGAATTCCTTGAAAGGTAGAGACAATCTTATAGTCATTTAGTATCTCCAAAAGCAAACATAGTCATACCTGGAAAGCATCTCAGTAAATTTTGATTGAATAAATAAATATCTCATTTTTCAGGAAAAATGAAGCTTAAATCATAAACGGCCAAATTGTTGTGTAAGTGTATACTTGCCAGGAACCAGCCCACACAGTTTTCCAACCATGGCAAAGTATACAACCTCATTTTAGCAGATTCTTTATCATCTAATAAATGTATATTTTCAGTATAAGGAAAAGGAGGGTTAGCTTTAAAGAATTTTAGAAATTAAAGAGTCAAACAACATTCATTCACAGTTGGAGAAATGGAGCCCAGAACGGTCAGGTGACTCAACCACTCACGTAACTGAATGGACCATCAGAGGCCACACCCTTATCTCCAAACTCCCAGGCTACTCGTCTCCCTTCTACATCATGCCATTTAAGTACTCACATTCCTAGATGATTATCCCCAACTAGAACTAATTCAGCCTTGATATTTATAATTAATTAAATACACTCTGCCTGGATTAAAACCCTTTGGTATTATGCTCTTAAATTTTAGTTATACAGAGCATAGATGCCTCTTCTGACAGTCTCCCTGTGAACTAAATAACACACGTGAAAAATCTACCCCTGAAAAGACCTATTGCAAGTATCTTACAATGCAGTCCTGAGGGAAGAGGAGATCTCCATTTTCAAATTTAGTTAGTTGTCAACATTTGAGTGCCTACTGTGTAAAAAAGATTGGTTTTCATCTAGGTGATGACTACTGATAGTTAACAAATATTAGACAGTTTGGCCTTATTCCAGGTTAATAGTTCATTAATTCATAGGATTGCCAGATAAAATGTGGGCAGCATTTGGGATATACTTATACTAAAAAAATTATTTGCTTTTATCTAAAATTCATATTAAACTAGACATCTTGTATTTTTATTTGCTAAATTTAGTAACTCTATTACTTCAAAAATATTTACTGGGGGGGCTGGCCCTGTGGCCGAGTGGTTAAGTTCGCGTACTCCGCTGCAGGCAGCCCAGTGTTTCATTGGTTCGAATCCTGGGCTCGGACATGGCACTGCTCATCAAACCACGCTGAGGCAGCGTCCCACGTGCCACAACTAGAAGGACCCACAATGAAGAATATACAACTATGTACCGGGGGGCTTTGGGGAGAAAAAGGAAAAAAAATTTTTTTTTTTAAAAATATTTATTGGAGCCTTACTATGTACCAGGTCCTTAGAATATGAACTAAATGAACTAAACAAAACAAGCCCTTGCTCACATGGAGCTTAGATTCTAGGTGGGGTGTTTTATTACTGATAAATAATGCATCGGGTGGAGACAAGTAATATGAATATGCAGAAGTGAGACATGCAAAGAGGGCAGCTGCTTATCATAAAGGTAGGAGACATCATTCACATTCCACGCAGGCAGTATGGCAGCCATACAGGCAAATAACTGAGGAAAGAGTGTTCCCGAGAGATGAAATAGCAAGGGTGAAATTCCTGGGGTGTATATAATCTTGAAGTATTTAAGAATCATGATGTAGATAAACAATTGAGAGGAGAACTGTTAAGAAATGAGGTTGGAAGAGTAGTCAGGAGACAGATCATGTGGGTATTTGTAGGTGATGGCAAAGTCTTTAGATTTTAGTCTAAATGTTATGGGGAGCCATTGGATGATTAAAGCAGGAAAGTGACACAATCTGGCTATAGAAGTAGGAAGACAAGTCAGGAGGTAGGCGTTCAATCAGGAGATGGTGGTGGCTTGGACTCTAAGAAGTAAGAAATGGTCAGCTTTGGAGAATCATTTTCTAATTGAGTTTGCAGCATCAAAAGAAAGAGAACTGAGATGATTCCAAGATTTTTGAGCAATGCAGAGATTCAAATGCCATTTACTACAATGGGGAATCCTATAGGAGAGTAGGATTGAAGGAGGGTGAGCAATCAGTTCACTTTTTAGACACTAAATTTGAGATGCCTGAGAGACATCCTATCAAGGAAGGAGAAAGTGAAAAACTATATCATGTGCTCTTGAAATGAGGACTGAATGTTGACATTGACTTCAGCCACATGGAGGTCTTGGGCAACCTTAATAAGAGCTGTCTGAGTGGAATGATGGGGATGAAAGCTCGATTGGAGTGATTACAATAGAGAATGGGATAGCATCTACACTTTAGATAGAGTCTACAAAAAACTTCTTCAGGAAATTTTTTATAAAAGGAGAAACCATGGGATAAATGCTAGAAGGATAAATGGCATCTTGGAATGGTTTTTTATTTAAGATAGAAGATGTTATATTACGTTTTTATGCTGATGGGGAAAATTGATTATGTGGGAAGGACCGTGGATAATTATAGAAGCAAACTCCATGAACAAGCAGAGGGAATTGGATCCAGTGTTCAAGGGGATCGACTGACCTCAGATGAGTACATTGACAGCTCCTGAAACACAACAGGAAGGGAGGCACTGGATAGGAGGCGGAAGCATGCAAGTTAGTGGGATTGTGGTAGGATAAGGAAGTTTTCTTCAGATTGCTTCTATTTTCTCAGTGAAATCAGAAGCAAAGTCACCTACAGAGAACATAGGAGGAAAGACAAAGGATGAAGGACAGGAAAAGTCTTCTCTGGAAGTTGAAGAGAATCATCTAGAAAAATGTGGTAGGATTCACATTTCAATGTTTTATGCAAATCAATAACTTTTCATGGGAAGGTATATATTTAGCAAAAAGATGAAAACACCTGGGAATGAGCTAAACTCTATCTGTTCCAGTTTCTGAATTACCTAGAATGTGAGCTCCATGAGCGAGGAGACTGCTGTCTATTTGTTCACAACTGTCACTGCGCATAGAACATTGCCCATACAAACCAGGTGCTGAAGCAACATTGGGTGACTGAATTAGTAAGGGAGGAGCCGCTCTATCTTTAGCATTTTTGTTGTTACAGATGATCTTCTCACCCACATATAATTTACCTTCTTACCTCCTCCTGGCACATTTTTAGTAGCACTTTCTCAATTGACTTTTTTTTTAAATGTGGCCATTTTTGAGAAAACCTTCTGTGGTTTGCATTCATCTATTTTTAATTCTCCAAAAAGCTGTTCCACAGTATCTAATGGGAGTGAGAGTTTAAAAGCTTCATGAACTAAAAGGCATGTAGTGCCAAAATTAAATGAACTAAAAAGAATGAAAAATTTGGACAGAGTTTCGAAATTTTAAGCTGTCAAAGAAAAAGAATGCACAAAATGAGGTTTTAGTTTCTCATATTCTGATATTAGACACATAAAATTCAATGGTCCAGACTGGATTAAAGGAACAAAAATTTTAGGACGAACTTTCAAGTGTGAAATGTTCTAAAAGACTCTTAAAACAAAATCTCACTAAATAGCCCTCCTGGCAACCATATATTTTTATTTCAATGTGTTTATTTATCTATAGAAACAATAGTAGCAATTTTAGCTATTTCTAATCATGTCACAGTGATGGCTGGCTTTGTGTGCTTATTGAGAGAGAACAGAGGTCTGCCATTCTTCAACCACTGGAGGGTATTACTCTTATTCTTTCACACAAAACTGGTTAATAAACATGCGGAAAATATATAATTTGCTAGCAAACCTAGAAATGCAAATAAAAGCACTAAAACAGCATTTCACCTATTAAAACACTGATAAATATCTCTATGCATGTAGGTTTCCCATATTTGCAATGATCTTCTTAGGATAAATTCTCCAGTATGGGATTATTGAACAAAAAGCTATGAGCAATTTTATGGCTTTGAAAATGTATAGCAAAATTACTTCAGAAAAATGTGACAAATTACTATACTGAAAGTACAAATTTTACAACTTTCTGCCAGCATTGATTTCCTGGAATTTAAAAAAAATTTTTTACTTAATATACAGCAAAATTCGCTCTTCTTGGTATATGTTCTCTGAGTATTGACAAATGTATAGGGTCATGTAACCACACCACAATCAAGACACAAGACAGGTCCATCACCCCTAAAAGTGCCTGTTTGTAGTCAATCCTGTCCCCACTCCAGCTCCTGGAAACATCAATTTGTTCACCAGAATGTCATACACTGGAGCATATACACCATGAAGTCTTTTGAATCTGGCTTATTTCACCTAACAGAAGGCATTTGAGAGTCTTCCCTATTGTTGGGCGAAAATGTCTGTTACTTTTATTGCTGAGTAGTGATCTGTCGTGTGGACGCACCACAGTTTGCTTATTCATTGATCAGTTGGGTTGTTTACAGTTTTTGGTGCCTATAAATGAAGCTGGTATGAGCATTTCTGCACAAGTTTTTATATGGATTTAATATTTATTTCTGTTGAGTTCATTGACTTTTTTTTCTTTTTAACAATTATTTATCCTATATTTATTCTGTGACTTTTAAGTTCCCTTGGTACAAATTCAAGTTCTCTCGGGAGAAACTGGTACCCTAGTTTGAGTAACATGGCTTTAAGTAAAGCCATATCCAGGACAATGTACTTAGCACTTAGCTAAAAAAGCTAAGTAAAGCTCTTAGCACTTAGTTGAAATTCAGAAAATACTAGATACTTTCATAAATAAAATTGTGAACCTTTAAAACATTCAGACTACATAACGTGGGTTTTTTTTTCATTTTAAATAATGTTTTCAACTTTCAAAACTTACTTTGAATGCTTCTGCTGGTTATGTGGAAGTGTAAGAAGATGCTAAAACTTCTCAAATTTCAAGTTCCCTGAATAACTTGAAATCTGAATGATCTGCGTCAATTTCCAACAATCTTTTTAATTCTAAAAATAGTAATAATTGTTCTTGCCCAGGAGGAGTTTACAGATTCACTAGAGAAGAGTATCTTGTGTCTGGAGAGATACGTAACAATCCGGGACAAAGGTGAAGGATATCAAAGGAGTACAGTAGCCCATAAGTACCGACAGAGTTCAGGGTTGGGAGCTGGGGACAGACTTGTGGGGGGAAAACGTAAGGGTGACATTTGCTGTGCCTTGAAGGAGGGATAGGACATTTCATTTGAAGTTGTAACCTTCTTCTATAACTGGTACACCTTGGAGTGTGAAGGCAATTTAGATAGGCTCTTGGCACTGATTCTTCCCCGTGTCCTTGTACAGAGCTATAATGAGTCACAATACCACCCAAGATAATTAGAAACCCCTGTGGCACCCAAATAGCAAAATATAGTTGTCTGTGTATCCAGAACACATCATTAAATGTCCTCTTATAAATCTGATATCATATGATAGATTACATAACTATTACATTTAGAGAACATTAACAAAGAAGGACAAAAGACTAATGAGTCATCCCCAAATAAAGCCATCTGATTCCATTTGTGCAACAAACTAATCAAAGTCAGATGTAGCTAAGCCTCAATTCACATATAATTTTGCAGGCAGGAAATAGTAGTGTCTTTCTGTAACACCAAGGAGAATACACTTGAGCAAGTTTCCCAAAATGCGCCCACTTAGAGCATCATATAAAAAAAATTATGAGTTCATATAAAAATATTTTTTTCACAAAAAAGTACATGAACAAGCACATATCCCTTTCCATTTTCCACCTTTCTCTCTCTTTCACAGTATTCTTCCTTTCTGCCACTTCATCCCCACCCCTCTCACTCTTCCCTTCCTAGAGACACATACCACAAATGCGCACAGTCATTGGGGAAGCATATTTACTTTTAAACTTAGAATATTTGGTTCCCAGACATCTAATTACCAAGAAGTACAAAACCATTTGTTATTAATTACTATATTTTACGTATGAATAAAGTGCATATGTACAAATATATGTATATATAATTAAGCCATGAATGTACTCATTAATAAATATGGCAAATGGTAATTACATGTCTACCATGCACTAGGCACTAAGAACACAGAGATGAAATATGCAAGCCTGCCTCCATTGGGCTCAGAGTCTAATAGTGGAGACAAAGAGATAAAACACAGCTGTAATATATTGCAATGTGCAATGACAGAGGAGAAGTATTGCCCAGTGTGCTGTGTGAGCACAGGGACGGATCACTCAACCCAGACTGAGTTAGTAAAATCTCTGCAGGTGATAATCCTTGACCTAAGCCTTGAAAAAGCAAGTAGAAGGAAGCCAGATAAGAAACCCTACCTTCTCTGAGGGGTCCTGGCCTTGCTGTATGGTGCCAGTCAGGGATCCCTCCCCCAGGAGGCCTTCTCAGCAGAGCCTGCCAGTGCTCCCCAACACACCTTTTCTCCTCTTTGTCCTGGACACACAGCTAAATTGTATCCCGTAGCCTCCTTGCCAATAGGTTAACATCGTGAAACTAAGTTCTGGGAAAGTGGAACGTGGACAAAAGTGACGTATTCTGCTTCCAAACCTGGCCTGTAAAAATCCCCCACACTCAAAACTCCATTCTCCCTCTCGTCATTCTACAGTGATCTAAGATATTGAAGGTGGCAGGACCATGGAAGGAGCCTGTGTTCCCCAACAGCTGTTTGGAGCAGAATCCCTCCACCCATCTACACTGGATTGTGACATGAGTACAAAATAAACCTTTGTTGTGTTAAGCCACAAGGTTTTAGGATGGTGTTATTATAGCAGTTAACCTGATCTCAGAGTGTCTGTTCCATCCTCTAACTCTATACTCTCCAGTATATGTATTGTTGACTTGGCTTTTCATCATTAGAGTACATCAGTATACTGAACAACGTGACTAGTTTTTACTTTATAGGTGCCTGCTAGACTCATCAGCTCTATACTGACTGATTTGAACACTGAAGTGCTCTGTCATACTATACACCTGCTCCGGACAAGAAACTCTCTTACTTTCAAGTCCTAGGCCCTTTCAGGAAGGAAAAAATATCTCCTAAAAGTGTATTTACAACTTATTCAGACTGCTAGAAATTTCTTCCTGGATGTCGTTTATTATTTTTTTTAGTCATTTGGATATTTTTTCCCCATCTTTCTTTTCCTCTTCATTTCTTTATGATGATCTCATACTGTGGCTTCCTTCCATCAGAAAGCAACTTTTCATTACGCATTTAGCACAGTAATCAGCCACTTACAATTTGTCAGGCTACAGTTTAATACAGGTTAATTATTTTTAACCAGAAAATAAGCATCTTAAACTTTTATATTTAAATTGTTTCTATAAGAATAAATTTAATAATGAAAATATCAATGCTTGTTGTAAAACATGAAAAAAACACAATGGCATTTATGAAAAAATAAATAATATCATCTCTATTCTCTCAAATTCCTACCAGGCACACCAACTTAAACATATTAGTTTTACCTTCAAAGTTCACTTTGCTAGATTTTTTATTACAAAAGTTATAAATGCTTGCTGAAAGAAGTGAAGCAATACAACAGTATATAAATATAATCATCTTTCTTTTATCCGCCTTCCAATTATATTTCCTGGGATTAGCTGTGTTAATAGCATACTGTTTATCCTCTCAAAGTTTTCCAAGATCAAACAACAAAATACAAACTTTTAAAAAATTTTTTATAAAACATGGTCCATATTTTTCTCTATAACTTGCTTTTGTTACTTACTTTAGATCCTAGATACCCCTCAAGGACAGGAAATATAGACCTAATTCATCCCTGAAATAGTGATGTCATATTCCACAGTAGGAACGAAACAAATGCTTTCAACCATTCCCCTATTGATAGATAGTCACTTTTTCTACAGTTCCCCGTGCGTGTGTGTGTGTGTGTGTGTGTGTCTGTGTGTGTAGAGAGGAGTGTAGGAAAAAGGATCACCACTACAAACAATACGGCCATAAGCACACTTATACATAGAAATTACATTAACAATATTTAATGTCTGGAGTGGCAAAGAAACTAATTAGAATTGATACGCAATCAATCAGCTGGTACACTAAGCCATAATGTGACTATCAGCTCTGCTTTTGCATTCTTTCTTTTATACTGCTGCTTGCATTTCTATAGTTTGTTTCCTCAGAGATTATTGTCCAGGTTCCAGTTGTCTATTGCTGCATGATAAATCACCTCAAAACTTAGCTGCTTAAAATAACAGCGATTATTATCTCACAGAGTGCCCATGCTCTGGAATTCTGAGAGGGTTCAGCTGAGAGGTCCTGACTTTGATGTCTCAGGCAGTTAGAGTTAGACCGTGACGGGCACCAAAACAAGAGGCTAGAACTGCTGAGGGCTGGTCAGACCTCTTTCTCTCTTCACGTAGTCTCAGGGCCTGTCCATGTGGTCTCTAGTATGGGCAGGCTTATACTTGCTCAGAGCATAATGTTCTTAAAACAGTTGAGTTGTATATGGGGTAGCTGAAGTCTTCAAAAGCAAGTATTTTAGTGAACAAGGAAGAAGATGGATGGCGTTCTATGACCTAGTCATGGAAGTCATGTGGCTGCACTTCTGCCACATTCTCTTGGTTACTAGTGAGTCACAAGCCAGTCTCGATTCAAAGGGAGACTCCATGTCCTGATGGGGGAGTGGGAAGGTTCTGGAAGAGCATTTTGGGACAGGAAATATTATTACACCCATCTTTGGAAAATAAAAAGTGCCACAGCTTGCCTTCTGGCCACAACAACTCACATCCCTTCCACACGCAAAACATGTTCAAGCTCTCCAAAAACTCTTCAAAAGTTTCATCCCATTATGGCATCAGGCTCCAGATCTAGAATCTCACCACCTAAATTAGATCCAGGAGCAAATGAGGTTACCTGTGTGTGACTCCTCCCGTGGAGATTGTTTAGTATTCTTCCTTTCTATCTGAAGACCTGTGACCTGAAGAGAAAAGCCATCTGCCCCACATGCTCCCAACATCCAAAGGTGGGAGAGTCAGAGGATAACCACTGGAGCTAACGCATTCCAACAGGGCGGAGTGGGAGGCACACAGCAGGCACTGGTGAGCACCAGCTTTGAAAGCCATACAGGTGCCCTGCTGCCAGTTTCCTGATTAAGACCCAGTACTCCTCCTCGAGACGAATTGTCTGCAGCTCTAGGCTGTGCCCTCTACTCTCTGGGGTCTTAGTTCTGCCCTCTGAGTCATCTTTTTTATTTCCTTCCCATAAAAAGTAGCCTATATTTTCAGCTAAGCTGAATAGTTTTCTATTAGTTTATCTAATTTCTATTAGTTTATCTAATAGTTTCTATTAGTCTATCAGCTAAGCTAATAGTTTTCATGTCAGCTATTGTTATCTTTATTGTCATGTAGTCTAGCTGGCTTTAGAAGATAAAATATTTAGAAAGCATTTCATCACAAGTGGCTAAAATATACATCAATTGGGGATGAAAGAAGTACCCTGCAGTTATTTGAAAAATGTACTTATGTGGAATTTCTCATTCCAGCGAAGCGGGACTAACGATAAGTTAACGCCCCCATTTCAGAGACAAGGAAACAGACACAGCTGAAATGAGGAGCTGAAAGCCCCTCAAGAGTCAGTCCTGAGTTCCAGAACTCCTGCTCACTAATCCGGGGAAGGATTTTATTGTTTTGTTTTGTTTGCCCCCTTCTGCAACATCCTTTCTTGAATGGTGTCTTGGAGTACCACTTCCCCAGCTGCTCTTTCTGTTGCTGTCTTCTTACATCCCTGGAGCAGGCAAAATCTCCCTCAGTTTGTGATTCACGGTGTTCTGACATTTCTTCCACTTACCAATGTTTGGGGGACATTAAAATCAAAAAGCTTACAATCCAAAGATCAGAACAACTTTCCAAATAATCATTTGGAGCAGTTTCTCAAACTTTGAAGATCCTAAATCTCTTTAACAATCTATTGAAACTATTGCCTTTTTCTCCATTAAAAAAAAAATGCATGTATGCACTTGTGCGTAATTTCAGGGGATTCATGTGGATTTCCCGTAAGCTATTAATATATCAGTTAGAGTTTAGGAACTTTTGACATCAATGCCTCAGTAAGGCGTGACTTCCTAGAGAAGCAGAGTGTATTTTTTCCTAATAGGGTCATCTTCTTCCTAAAAATCATAAGCAGAAATGATTGCTAATGTAACATATCCAGTTTATTTCCCCTGGAGCTGAGCCAGAATCATCATCATATGCATCTATTTTCCCTAATCTATGTGTTTCTATAACTATTCTTGAATTATCAAGGCATTCTGAAATTTGACCCTCATGTTACCGCAAAAAGGGCATGATCTGCTGGCGCAGGACAAAAGCCCGTCATCAAGTGGCAAGATGGTGGCAGAGAAAGGGCATTCATTAAGCAATAAGATAGCAAATTGGAAGATGGGGGACTAGCATCCTAAAGAACCATCTTAAGGGGGACACAGACTCTTGAAGGAGTTATATAGGCCAGTGGGTTATAGGGGAGAGGGTTAGGAATGTCGACCCTGTGGTGTTACAGACGGGGAGTCACCACACTAGATCTTTCAGTTGTCGTTGATGACGGCTATCAGCATAGACTCTCTGTCCAGGGGTCACCACATTTCCAAGAAACTCAAAAGGACAAAGCCATCATCTTATCACAGGAGGGAGGCAGATACACAAACAGGAGTCATAAAATCTACAGAGCGGGTAGATCGGCTGGAGGGTGCACGTCCAGCTGGGTTAGTTAGTCAGAGGTCATTCAAAGTTACAATATGGTCTCTTTTCTACAATATGGTTCCCCTGTGTCAACCTTGTGTTGAGCCAGTATCACTCAGGTAATTGCAGAATCTCTCTTCCAGGATTATTTTCCAAAATTTAATCTCTGTTTGAAATTTGGTTTTAGCCAACAGTTCAAATATTCAAGATATTTTATAATACTATCAAGAAATTTTCTCAGATTATTTCAATCCTGCTTTTAGCTTTTCCTTCTCCATAGTGTTGCTGAGGAATGAAATGCCCTCAGCTTGAATGTAATTCTTCTTTTTCGTTGCCTTGGAAGAGTGGGTGGTTGCCTACCATACATCAGAAGAGGAAATGCAGCATGTCTTATAAATTGTTAGGCTTTAATTTATTCATTAAAAAGATGTCAGTTATACATCTCCACATAAACTAAATTTATATTCCCCATTCTTAAGTTTTATAAGTTTGCCAAAAAATATGTTCATTTATTTTATTTATTTAATATATTTTACTGATAAAATATTTTATTGATTGATCTTATTTACTCTACAAAGTTGAAGAAATGGCTTAAGAGATAGAAAAGGAGAAAAGTATTACACATAAATGTTAGAGCTAAAAGAGACAGTAGAAATGGTTAGTCAAACATCCTTATTTCATAGAAAAGGAAATTGGAGGCTAAGGCATTTCAACAACTTACCTAACATAAAGACCTTCTGGAGGAGTGGGGATGCACAGAATTGGTGCAAATACAGATGCAATGAAATGCTTGATTTTGCCAGTTCTTCTTTGATGATAAACGTAAAAGTTTTTCACGTCTAAATTTTTTTTTTTTTTTGGTAGGAAAGATTTGCCCTGAGCTAACATCTGTTGCCAATCTTCCTCTCTCTTTCTTTTTTTCACTCCCCAAAGCCCCAGTACATAGATGAATGTTCTAGTTGTAGGTCTTTCTAGTTCTGTGTGAGCCACCACCACAGCATGGCTACTGACAGATGAATGGTGTGGTTCTACTCCCAGGAACCAGACCTGGGCTATCAAAATGAGCATGCTGAACTTTAACCACTAGGCCATCAGAGCTGGTTCCGCATCTAAACTTTTTTTTTTGAGGAAGATTAACCCTGAGCTAACATCTGCCACCAATCCTCCTCTTTTTGCTGATAAAGAGTGGCCCTGAGCTAACATTCATACCCATCTTCCTCTACTTTATACGTGGGATACCTGCCACAGCATGGCTTGACAAGCCGTGCCATGTCCGCACCCAGGATCTGAACCAGCGAACCCCGGGCCACTGAAGTAGAATGTGAGAACTTAACCACTGTGCCACTGGGCCAGCCCTGCATTTAAACTTTTAATGTGACAAATAGTTTCTTCCTAAATTCAATGTCCCAAAGTCCACTTACTTTACCCTTGGGAGCGCGTGCGTGAATATGCCTGAAATTTCCCTGTCTATATAGACCTTACTGTATTCTCTATTAATATCTCTTTTCAAGTATCTTAATATCCTAACAGCAACCTGAAAATAAGCATAAATATAGTCACTCCTTGGAGAGAGTCACAGGGCTGATTTTTCTCTACGTAGAAAAATCTGCATAGATTTTTTTCTACAAAAATTCAGCTTTCCTGACTGTGTTAAAGTCAGGGATAGAGATGGGAGTTTTATACTCCAATATGACTGAAAATTCCTGCTGATTTAAGCCCAAACCCTTATTTTTTACTTCCTCTATCTTCTTTTCAAGCATCACCAGAATCCTTGAAGAATTCAATGAAACTTTTCTTTCTTCCCTAAGCCTGTGTCAGCTGCTGCTGGGATAGTGACAGAGCGTGCTAAGTCAAGGGGAAGGCGCGGCAAAAGCTGTTTTAGCAGAAAGCTGTTTTTATCCAGCACAATAAACTACCCCAGTGTCTGGAACCACCAGGCCTCGAGCACACTAAATTACTGCAAACCTTAGACCTGCCATCCCATGCCTCCTCCGTGTGGTCATATATAAATACACTTGCTTAGTTTCTTGATGGTAGTTGCAGAGTAGTAAATTTTTATCAGAATCTTGTTTTTTAAGATTCAAAACGTGCATGTTGCAGGTTAAACAGCTTAGATATAAACAGAACTTGCACGAGACTTTACTCTGCAGTGGTGGACGTCACTCAGCAGTTTCTCTCCCAGGAAGATAGGAATGGTGCTGCTTCTGCTCTCAGGTTGACAAACTCTAAGTCAGGGTCATTATTACTTTCTCCTAGAGTAAACTATGACTTTACCTTCCCTACAGTATCCAGGACAAGTGAACAGGCTTCTCTAATGATAGCAGCTTGTAAACCCTGAGTTGCTATGAACTTGAAGATCCCACTGTTCAAGGGTTGCGCTCCTATTATGTCTTACCATCAGCCAAAAAAAAAATCTGTAGCATTGATAATAAACTTTAATGAGTATCATCTATCCCCCTAATTTCCAAGAAGCACTTCCAAGAATCTTCTTAATTAGTACCATTCTGTACCTTTTCTCTGTGTATTTCACACAAAATCCATACAATATTTGCCCCTATCCATCTATAATCATCTTAAATAAGGCCATTTAACACCTGGTTGCTGGGGGAGGTAGAAACAGCCTGCCTGGCACCTGGCTGGAACAAAAAATCATTACAAATTATCAGGTATGTGATTAACTGGGAAGCGCTATCCGACCTTAGGTAAATGGCAGGGAGCCATCAATTGCACAGCAACGAATTCAGGTGAGCAAGACAGGGACCAGAAATGAGGAATATTTAGGTACAATGGCAGCCTCCACAGCCTTGGGGCTGGGCCAGATGAGCAATCAGTACTCCAAGGACCATTTGTCACCTGAAAGGAGTACAAATGACCATCTCCTGTCAATAGCAAGAAAGGACATTTTTGAAGGTCAGCCATCATTGCAGTTCTGAAAATCTTAGACAATGCAAGGGCTGCATATCAAGCTTGGCTCTCCCTGAGGCTGCAGTGTTTTCAGCTTTCACTTTTTTTTTTTTTTTAAACTTTGGTGGGAAATTGGTCATTTGAATGTCTTCAGAAAAACATATATCCTAGCTTAGGACCAAGTATTTGAAGATATTTACTTCTTTTACATCTGGTAATGCAGTTATTTTAAGGAAGAGATTTTATAAATAAAAATTAAAAGGGAAAATAAGTGTTTAGTTCAAAAAAGTTTTTCTATGTCATAATTTATGCATAAGTAGAATGAATGAATGGAATAAGGCAATGGTTTGTTGGATCCCAAAATCCCAACCATTGCTCACAGAGGGTTTAAAAGACAGCTGTGAAAACCTCAGGCAATGAGCAGTGCGGGACTGGCACCAATCCTAAGTCCGTTCATGGAGTAGGCACAATCCTCGCCTTTACTGTCTGAACACTGTTGGCTTTTGCTCTTATCTGAGCACCTGTTGCTGCCCCCTGGTGGCCCAGGGATTCCCACAACAGAGCCTTCCCTTCCCAGATAAAAACTCACCTGACCTGTGTCCCCAGGTCACTGCCTTCTTCATTTCAAAATTACAAGAGAAGATTTTTAAAGATTTAAGACTAATTTATATATAACATGCTTCTTTAAACTAAAACAACTATAACAAATGTTAATAGAATGTGATCATTTTAAGTAACAAAATCTTATATTTATGGATGATATTCATATACATATATTCACATATATATAATATCACAATACGAGCTGCCATTCTTGAGCACGTACTAGGTACTAGATGTACCCATTGCATCACTTAATCACAACGATCCCGTAATTTTATTTTACAGATGACGATACAGGCTAAAGCGCATGCTTCTAGATCTGGATCCCGAGAAAGAGAGATATATAAGGGACAGGAAGATGAAAGAAGGAAAGGAATGCAAAGAAATAAGAGGAGGGCAGGACGAAGGGTGTTTTTCTCTATAGGATCTGGACAACTTTCTTAAATAGGGATTTTCTTTATCCCCTTAACTTTCAGAGAGGTCAAGTCCAATGTCATACAATAAGTGCGAAACCCAAAGCTGAACCCAGATTTATCTAAATGCAAAGCTTTTATGATGGTGATTATAATGGAATTTGGCCAGAGGACCCAAGAACCTCCAAATCCTGTCCTCAACAAACCACCTCTTCTCCCAGGAGGTCCCTTAGAGAATTTTACAAATAGACAAAAATGACTGGCAAGAGAACTATGGAATGCAAGCTGAAGTTTTCTAGCTGGATGAGCTAGGCTGGGTGACATGGAGGATTTTTGTGCTCAGGTTCAAGGTAGCCTACAGCTAGACATAGCAGACTCCAGAGCATCATTCTGGGTACTAAGGGAAAAGGAAATGTGAGGTGCAGGAAAAGCAAAGAGGGAAGAGATGGCAAAGAAATGAGCTGCTGCAGGAGGAAGAGCTGTTCTCCACATCACGGATGCAGGCACCAGACAACTTTTTTAAGTACGAAATTTCTTTTATCTACTTCCTCTCACCCTTTTGTCCTTCATTTGGCACCCCTTTTCTTGGGTTCCCATCTGCTGTTTTTAAGACCTTGACTATACAGCTGACCCAAACTTTAATCCCTACGCTTCCTCCCATTTGAGGGTCTATGCTCCAAAATTACCTAACTCTTTCCCCGTGTCTAGTTAGAACCTAGGCTTTAGTTTTGTCTGTTGGTTTGATGTTGGAGGAAAACACCTTGACTGAGAGAGGCCGGGTGGTATGGTGATTCAGAGTGTGTCCTTTGAGCTGAAATCAAAGCTCTCTAATTTACTAGCCGTCTAAACGGGGACAAGGTCCCAAACATCTCTGGGCCTGAGGTTCAATATCCATAAAACGGGGATGATAATTATAGCGTCAATCTCATTTACTTGTCACAAGGATTAAACAAGTTCATAGATAAAATGGACTATAACAGTAGTTGGCACAAAGCGAAGCTGTGTAAGCATTTGGTATCATTTAACTGGTTCACAAGGAGGTTAAAACATCTATGTCCTCTTAACACTCCCGCAGTGATCCAAATTTATTTTAAGAGAGGATATGTATTAACCCCAATTAATCATAAATAGTAAATATTCAGTTGCTGTAATAAATGAAATAGAAAAAGTCAGGTCCTGTGTAGGGGAAATATTATTTGTGTAAGTGATAGTGGGAGGGGGGATATAGAAGCAGATATTTTAAGGATGAGCGATAACATGTGACAGGCATCGGGTATAAGTTAAATGCTCAGTCTGTGAAATGCAAAAACACTTGTAAAGTTTTTTTCATTTTTCTGATCCTACCTTTTTTCTACTTCTAACCTTATTTTCTCTAAAAATTTGTTAGTATTTTTTTTCCCAACAGCTTCCAGGCGAACTGAGGGACTGTGTTGCCGGCTGTAGTGGGGTTCAGAACCTGTGGAGGCGCTTACATTCTCTGCTAGGTATAAGTGGACCCCAAGTGAAGAGAGGTCAGGGGCTGTAAGCCACTGGGCCACTTCAGCCTTGTGTTCAGTGGTAAGCAAAACAACTCTAATATAAATAAAGCAAACAAAAATGATGGTTTCTATAAACACTGACCACTGTGAGGAGAGAGGCCACACACCGGAGCTGATGTCTAGAACAGAGATCACACAGCCAGCCTGAAATGACATCTTGTAACAGCGCAGTGAAGAGCATTCAGCAAGTTAACAATAATCTGGATAAAATAACCAGCTTCAGCAATGACCATAACTTGTCAGATTTCACTTAAATCAGGATTAGCCACCTATCTTTATTCTGAAAAGTTTCTCCAGACTTCCCTGTGATATTTCCTGAAAGACAGTAAAATGAAAAAAATCTTACATACTCTCAACTTAGCTTATAATCATCATTTCCCTTATGCACAAGAAACACAAATGGTTTTTCCTCTCCACAATCATGCCCACTGATGGGTATCTCCCTTGTGAAGCATGCTGTGTGTCCTTCCATTTCTGCATAATTTTTATTTAATTTGATTCAGTAATGAACCCTATCAATGTGAGCCATTTTTCCTACACTAAAGATTCTAGATTCCCTCAGTCAAATGTTTTCTTCATTTTGTTGAAAATATATGCCATCTATATCACTAATCTGAATGACTTTAGGAGAATTAGTGTGTAGTTTTCTATTAAAATTCAGAAGAAAAATAAACGTAATGGGACCCAGAGGATCGATTTAGCATATAAATTAATATTTTATCAATCCTAGTCTAACTGTAATCAAAACATCTACCCTCATTTTACATCCTTCTTATTTTGTGTCCTTGGATTTTGCATATCAATCAGTAAGTGATGAATAATGGTGCTAGTGGTATTTACAATAGCATTATAATTCCACCAAAAAGAAGAGGAATACAGTTTAATTATAGTATAACAGAAATTCATCTCACCATTCTAATTACTATCAAATCTAGCAAAAATCTCAAGTCTGTGGCTAGTCAGTACAAAGCAAGCTGGAGTTCTGGTATTAGAGAGTTACATAAAATAAAAAGTCAAATCCAGATCAGACTGCCAAAGTCTATTTTGATTTGGGCTTGAATTATCCTGTTGTTTATCTATACTGATCAAATTAACAGGACCCATGCCAAACTTCTACTTGACTTAGTGCCAGGTATACACAGCCTATGACCCTGAAAACATAGCTTTGTTATATCTAGTCATGTCATGTTTTAGTGAAAGTTGCCCTGGTCAGCAACACTGGGGACCTGAGCAGGAAATCAAAAGGTCCCCACTGTGAATCCAGGGAGCTTGCTCTCCCCACTGCTCATTCCAGTCCTGGAAGCTTGAACTGTGGCTGGATCAGGACGCAGAAGAACCCCAAAGTTCCAGGAATCATTTCAAGGACAGTCAGAAGACCCTTGGAAAATTCTTCTTCTGAGGCTTTTATAAGCTTGACCACAATATTTTCTCTCTCTTGAGAAAGAGGTGAGATTGATTATAAAGTTGTTTTAAAGCCCCTTGCGGAACTAAACAAAGACCAGTCAAATGAGAATAAGCAATGTTTATTTATCCAGAGCTTGCTGTAGCAAGGGAGCCAGCCACCACCGCTTCTGTGCTGGTACAGACTCAAAGGGACGCAGAGAAGTCGGAAAGCTTTACAGCGAGAGCGCCGGGAGTCGTGGGCTGCGCCCTGACTGCAGGTGTCGGCCCAGGGAAGCTGGGGCCGGCTGCCTAGCAGCGAAGCGGGGCGTGCCAGGTGAGTGGTCAGGGGGGCCCATTTGGCTTTCTCTGCTTGTGTCACCAGTGTATAAGCAGCTCAAAGGGAGTTTTAAAAGTGCTTCACACTTCCTCAAGGGTGTTTTTCAGAGCTCTGTCAGGAAGAGATCCCATGTCAACCCGCCTGAACCAGACCGAGCCCTGCGGCCAAGGCAGCACCTGCGCAGACAGCCAGGAGATGACCTAAAGTCACTGTTGGCTTCATTTTAATACTAACGTCTCCGCCCCAGGAGCTTAAGCCTTATCAGCATAACGTAAGGGAATATGTCATTATACAAAGTTTCATCAAAATTCTATGTCCAAAATTATCCTCACTGGTCATTTTAATGTTTCTATTAGAGAATAGGGAAGGTGCATGTTCCCTGGGATCTCAAGTCAGGTAAAAAAAAAAAAAAAGGAATGATATTTATATTAGTTTTATTATTGTTAAGCTGCAGCAAAAAAGAGAACCAAAAACACAGTAGCCCAAACAAAATAGGAGTGTCTCTACCGCATAACAATCCAGAGATTGGTAGGTGATCCAAGAGAGATCATCATCATCATCATCACCCATCTTTCTAACTACCCATCGAAGGCAGGACTGCTGCTTTCAAAGCCATTCCTGACTCAGGTTCATTCATTTTTATTGTTCATTCCATGTTTTGTCCTTAAATGTTCTTGTAGGCTGTTTCCCTCAATTATGTGGTCGTGGCTGGCTCCCCATGTCAGTTCCAGCCCATGGAAACGGGGAAAAAGAGGTAGAAGGAAAGCAGCTTTCTTTAAGAATATGATGTGGAAGTTCCACTCATACTCACATCCCACTGGACATGACATGAGAGCTTGAGAAATATTGTGTCTAGCTGCACTGCCGACTTGACTGAGGAGAATCTATAACTAAAGGTACAAGAGAAAATAAATATGAGAAAAATTAGCATTCTCTGCCACAGATATCACAATGGCTATGCATTTCATAACTGTGCTGAGAAAGTTATGAGAGAATACAGAACACCTCCCCATCTTTGAAGCATTATCCTGTCAAACCCATGAGGCTTGGTAATAGGTTGCAAGCAAAATCACATCTACCTCCTTCTTCATTTGAGAATTCCAAAATTTCTCAGGCATTTGATATAGAAAGCTTACCAAGAGAAGGCTGAGAAGTGGTACAGATTCTATCTAAACATTGTTTAATGCTTTATTGAGTTGTATAAAGAAAACAGTAGAAAATCTTACTTGTTCTTTGTCTTTGGTGTCCTTAAAATTGTTTCAGAGTTAGCAAAGAGAAGAGAGGCAAGCCAGATTTACAAGATCCTAAATAATACCTTTCTTGGGTATTCTAACTTTTTTGTTTCTCCTTGATATCTAAAAATCAAATAATCTGTCTCATAAATTTTGGAGCACCTTAAAAATGCAAATATAAAAGAGACAAAGCACTACTCCTAGTGACATCAAAGAATTTGGATGGTTTCAATCTGACTAATGAATTATTTGGTTCCCACTTGAGCATCAGACCTCTAGAATTATGGCCGTGCCAGGATTAAGAATGTTATACCTGGATAGTTTACATTTGCCTGCCCGTCAAGTATAACTGCCTTGATGGGCAAGTATGGTCTTAGAGTGGTTTTCACCTTTCTGTTAGGTGACATATGGAATATATCTCCTTGTAGTGTGCCTGTGGACAGGGGTGAGAGACCCAAATGCCAACGTGTAGAGTGAAACTCTGACCCTCAGTGCTTCAGGAAAGAATCTATCATGAGCGGGAGAGCAACGAGAGGGTCTGTACTCTGGGCCTTACATGGATAAGGGGCCTCAAATTGAGACTTTTGAAATTATCTCCAAATGAAATCATGCATATAGATATTTTATTTGTATATGTGTTTTAGACTTGTAAATTTGTTCAAAGAAAACACAATTTTTATAACTTTGTCCGTGGGAACCACAAATGTTTATGGGTGGAAGATCATGAGATCTCATAAGCATAATGGGCCCGCACCCATGAAGGGTGAAGTATGCAGAGGCAATGTGATTTATCACATCTCGTCTAAAGCATTCTCTCTAAACCACTTTCAAATAATAGAGGGAGCAATTACATGTGTTTGGAGAAAAGCTCAAGGTGGAAAAAGATCTCATAATGCCGTATTAGAAGGAAAGGATTTACATGAAATTTTAAAAATAATTTTTAAAATGTGCACCTTTGAGACGGCTTAAAGCATCACATTGCCTTTATCCTTTGTAGCTCATACGAAGTATATTGATTCTTGTCTTCTTTCAAATTACTCTGGAAAACAGAAGGGCCATAAATATTGGCATTAACGAGAATATTCTGAGCTGAGGGCAGAGATTTGAAATCTTTCAAAAGAGGATTTGTTGACCTGGAGAATGCCTGTAGGGAGAACCCATTATCTACCACACAGAGCAAGCACACTCCCAGTGCACACATAATTCAGGAACATGTCACTTCTCTGATTTAACTCTCTCTCCTCTCTGTGTTCTCTCAGAGATCTGCCAGGCCTGCTTTGGGAACCAAAACCTTACTCTTGCATCCCTTTTTTCAGAATAGAGTACTTCCTATTCCAATACAAGACCATTGACTCCTAGGACAGTCTTTCTTGCAAGAAGAGTGAAGTGATATCAATAATGATTAATGAATTTTAAGACAAAATTTAGACAAGTAAGTAAACAATATAACAAGGAAATCTGAAATCTGGACAGAAGTAAAGCAATACTATCTCAAATTCTTGTGTAGCTAACAGAACTTTTGAGTATTCCACAGGAATAATCTCAGGATAATTACATAGCAGAGGGAAGAGAAGATTTTATATTCAAGATTAGAAGTTCTGGAAACTAGATAAGGAGCATGACAAAGAAGATGGTATACATGAGAGATACAAACATGATTTTACAAAGTAAAAAGAAAGAAATCAAAAGGAATGGAAGGAGGGGGAAGAAAGCGAGGGAAGAAAAAACACAAGAAAGGAGGAAGGAAGATGCATGAGGAAGCAACACTTTCAAATAATCCTAGAAGCATACACCCAGATCAACAGCTTTCATATTTTCAAGGCTTCACATGTGAAGTCATAACCCCTGTCTTTATAGGTAGACAAAAATTCTGGCCTTGTTTGCTGGGTACCACTTTTGTGTTTTCCAAAAGCGACAAATAGAGTTCATCCAACTCTCCCTGGGTTGTTACGTTGAATAAGAGAGTAATGTTGACTTGTAGTTTGGTACAAAACAGTGAGGGTAGAGGTGGAATTGGTGGTGATGTGTGTGCCACATGGATTCCATCATCTTTTGGTTCTTTTTGTGGTGCAACATATTTGCAAGATGAGTGACCAAGGTGAAAAATTCAGACTATGGTCATGGTTGGGCAAATCTGTGTAAAGACAAATGATCTCTGTAGACATCTGTCCCTTTGTCTTCATACACTGACACTCAACTGGGATTTTCCTCCCTATAATGAAGCCATGACTGATGAGGCAGGATTAAGAAATAATCATTTCAGAAACAAACTCCTCTTCCTTATGTGCATTAGAACAGTGATCCCCAGCTTGGGACAACACCGGGGAGACAGATCTAGGAGAATTACCTAGAGAGCTTTTTATAATTGTACGTTATCACCATTACCTACAGTTGAGAAACTGTTCCTAACCCCCTAACCTCCTAGAGATCAAAGCTCTTCCTTTTGCATGAATCCATTAAGACAGAGAACATTAAAGAAAAATGCAAAACACAGGACTCATAAGAAAGAAGAATCCTTTTTCTTTCAGTTTTAAAAATACAAAAAGAAAAAAAGGAAAACAAGCATTAGCTACACTAGCTATTATAGAAAAAAGTGCTATAATGTAGTCAAGGAGCTCTCTGTCTAGCTTCTCATTAGAATCTCCCAGGGAACTTTTAAAATATGCTCATGCTCAGGCCCCATTCCAAACTAATTTAATCAAATCTCTGGGGAGGGGGCTCAACCCGCTATAGTTTTTAAAAACGTCCAGGTCATTCTAATAACCTGGCAACAGGCAATACTGAGAACTGAATTAGACCAATTAAATAGCATAAGGAAATCATCATTTGATCATAAATGATCTAAATTTTAGTCCGAGCTCTGCTTTGAATTTGATTTGTGGCTTTTAGTAACTTATCTAAGCTCTTGGATTCTTCATTTTCCCAAAGTTACAGTGAGAGACTTGGATTAGATCATTCAACAAACATTTTCTTTCTAAAGGTACATCAGACGCACATCTTAACATGCCTTAAAGACTCCCTACGCCCTTCACTATTTCAGGTCAAGTCTGCTCCTCCCGGCTTCTCCTTCTTCACCTCAGCCCTGGTGAACCTATTTTAGCTCCTTGACCACCTGCAAGCTCTCCTTTGCCTCCCAGTCTTCACACATTGTAGTCTCTTATTAGGGTTTCCACACCTCGGGCCCGCTCCCTCCTCACTCAACCTGGTCAATATTAACTGTTTAACCACAAGCGCTTTTGACTGAAGGTTGTTCTTGGGGCATACCGGTCCTTAAAAAGGGAGAAGGTGAACATTGATGGGCCCCTGTACAACAGAGTAATGCAATCACGTAGTGAAGAATACTCAAAGCTACAAGTTCCAAAGATTCGGGTTCCACCACCAGGTTCTGCTCTAATTAGAAAGCCAACCAAACACAACTCGGTAACTTCAATAATTTAATTTCTCTAAGTCTGTTACCCTCTTATCTGACTTGTAAAGTCATCTCTGGAGTGAAAGGCCATCATAGATGAGAAAGTACTTTAAAATATTTTTAAAATAGGAACCTAAAATACCATTAATACATACTGGAGGAGGTGAGATCAAATGCAGATATTTCCAAGCAATGCTTTGGAAGCAACTTTGGCAGCCACGAATTTCCCTACGCGAGTGAACCTGTCATATGAAGAGGCTTTTGAAAGATGACCACGAGGTCAATTTTGAGATAGAATATGATAAAAAGTTTGCGTTGTCCATATTGTTTCCATTCTCGACAACTATTGCTTCTGAAAGTCACTTTTGGAAAGGTCAGGAAATGGAAATACATGCATCAGAAGAGACTGAAAACAGAGGCTCTTTTTTCCCGTCAACTCTACAAATGAGTATTTCAAGGTCCCAGTGAGAGAAGACCTTTAAACTCTTCTGCCTTCTGCATCAGGATAATAACTGTGGGAAGGAGTGGAAATACAGATCGTACTTTTAAAGAGACAATGTGGGCTGCAGGGGCAGGGGGAAAAATCTTGTTATACTTTCCCATAACTGCTAGACAATTTTACTAGGAAAATGTGTTATCTAACTATAATATAGATACAGGGCCAATTCTCAGAACATTTAAGAAGTGGAAGTGTATTCTCATTCCCCTTCTCCTTTACTATCTATTTCTCCATTTATGGAGCCTCAATAGGCACAGAACAACACTGGGTTATTCCTGGCTGCTCAAGGCAACATATTGTCATGCCCCAACCAGCACCATCCTATGCTTCTCCAACTTACTCAGTCCTCTTGCTATTATACCCAGCAAGACAGGAAGCATAAGGAATTTTTTAAAAAATAAAACAAACAGTGTTTGTCCCAGCTAGAATATTATGATCCGTTTGTGGCTAAGAAGCAGAGAAACGAAGTGCATGTATGGGAATTCACAGGGTATATGTCAGGTGGCAAGTAGGAGGTTTGATAACAGTGGGGGTAGTCCATTGTCAGAAGACTAAAAGGAGAGCATCTGGGTAGGAGTGAAAGTATGGAGGAAATTTGTCCATAGAAGGATGACTCAGCTGAATTGTAGAGGGTCTGATTTCCTCAGGAAATGAGTAAGTTCACTACAGGGAATTAGAGAGGGCATCGCTGATATTGGAGGTTAATGGACAGAGAAGGTGTGAAAGCACCTCAGAGTTGGAAAGCAAATTTATTAGGAAAGTCTAGTAAGATGGCTGGATATTTCTGAGGCCTCACTACAGACCTGTGGTCATAAACACAAAGTGAGACCAGTTTGCAAAGGTAAGCCTCCAGAACTGCAGCCACACTCCAGGCTGATCAGGTACAGGGTAGAGTGTGCAGATAATTGGCTTTGCCAGTTCAGTGAAATGGAAGGAAAGGTAACAAGGGAGTTGAGGCTGATTCCAGTGACCGTGATAGACCCTGGAGTGTAAACTGGGCAAGGAGAAACTTGAGAAGGAGGAAACACTGGAAAATAAAAAAATGTTGGAGTCAATGAGTTGGAGGTCTGCATGGGATAATAAAATGTTAGATGGACCTAGTGGAGAAAAGGAGCTAGGAAGGAAAGCAGTAGTGGGAAAAAAATTGGCTGCTTAAAATTGAGGTTTCAGAGGTGCTGCAGTTATTAATGATGACAACATCTACCATAGTACTTTACAAACTTTTTACATCACAACCCTCAGAAGGAAAGAAGTTTTACATAGATATTTAGTGCACATACACATACAAATTTTCACAATGCAATACCTATCCTTAAATGCACTCTGATATTTTAAATTCTATTTCAATCCCATTTTTAAATGATAGTTATTAAATTAATTGTCACCTCTAATAATAAGTCACAATCTCCAGTCTGAAAAACAGCTCTCTAGGATGGGTCCAATAGGGGTGTCTAAGGCGGGATAGAATAAAATACAAAATTAAGGAAATCATGGACCTCAGAGACCAGAGTGTTGAACTAATCATTTTCATTGGTATTGAAGTTGCCAAGAATAATGATAGAAGCAGTGGCGGAAAAGAAAACAGTTAGCCAGATGTGAAAACTTTATATTAATTAATCTTTTCAATAAAAATAAAATAGTAAGTGAACAAATGAGTAAATAAACAGATAATACATTGCCCTTTATACACTTAAAATCCTTTTTGTAAGTTGGCATGAATAAATACATTAAAATTAACTAACTAATTAATTAATTAATTTGTTGTCTATTCAATTAACAAATATATGAGAGCTTTCTATGGGCAGAGAACTGTGCTAGTCTCTGGGTGGTTATGTATTATGGTGAAAAAAGGCTTGATTTCTACCTTCATGTAGTTTGAAATCTAGTGTAGGATAAAAACATTGAATAAATAATCACAAAAATAAATATAGAGTTACAACTTGTGATAGAGCAGTAGAGTGCTAAGAGAGAGAACTCGGGTTAGGGGAAACGGTATCTGGGAAGTCCTCTTGAAAGAAAGGATGTTTTACCTGAATCCCAAGAGATGAGTAAGAGATGGCCATATGGCAAACCATTTATCCTTCTGTGCCTTACCTTTTTTATCTATGAAATGAGAGAATTAAAATAATAGCCTCTCAGGATGGGATGGAGCCTTAAAATCCATCTAGTCCAACAATTCTTCTGATTCTTGAATCCTTTCTAAAATATTTCTGCCCAGAGTCAGTATCATGACAAACTTGTTCTCTTTCATGGGTGGTTAGTGAAAAATTTTCTGGTTATTATTGTAGATATGTTCCCACACATTAATTCACTCAATTCTTACAGCCACTCTTTGAGAAGTAATGTTCTCTAATTTGTAAAGCAGAAAAATAAATGCAGCTGGCCTTGATACAGAGTGGTGCTAATAACCACCATCTCTAGAACTCGTCCTCTGAACTGTTAATAGTGGCAGGATTTTTCTCTGATGCACCAGCATATGCACAGCAGCTGGCTAGGTTGAAGGAGCAGTTACAGGGTCATGGGACAACATCTTTGAGTAACCATCTGGCCCTGATCCAGCATGAAACCACATCCACGACCTCATTTGCATCATGCTCTTGCTAAATCTAGCCAAATGTACATGTTTCATTCCTAATTTACCCTCATTCTTTCTAGTCAATCAACCCCTATTGAGTGTCACCAGGCACTAAACCTGAGAATAAACAGAAAGGGTTATAAGCCTGCCTACCTTTAAGTGCTTGCAAGTTAAGCACATGAGAAGTGCAGACCAAAGCAAGTAGGGGCTGCTAAGGAAGCAGAGAGGAGCATGCATGCACTTTTCTAACTCTAGGGGCAAAGACAGAATTTTACTATCTTTTAAACACATGTTGCCTTTTGATAAACATTCACATTTCAAGTCTTTCCCACAAAAAAACCTTTCTAAGTAACTCCCGAAGGAGAGTGCCTTTGCTGAGGATGCAGTACTTTGTTTTCTTACCAGCACTTACTTTTCATAATTTGAATTACACAAGCAATAGAATTTTTGTCTTTTTCCAAATTAAAAAAAAAAGTTGCTTATATTGAATACACTTTCTAAACTACCTAACCCACCGTCATCCCATGTCTTTCACACAAAATTCCGCTAAGCTTCCTTGGCAGGAGGATCTGACGTGTCCTCTTACTAACTACACCTCCTGGAGAATCACTGGGCTGAGAGCATGTCAGAGAAATAGCACAGAAGAAAGAGCAACACTGAGCATTTAGACCAATGATTCTCAACCTCAACTGCTCCTTAGGGGTTCAGGAGCGCATTTAAAAGATTCTAATATCCTGCCCCACAAATTAAATCAGAGTGGTGGGCCGAGGAGTGCCCAGGAAAGAGGCATTGGATTTTCTTTTTAACATCCTAGCAGCCTGGGTTGAAAACCACTTCTAGAAATACGGGGCTAATTTTTCTTTTCAGTTGGTTCTTGGAATTTTCCCAATGGTGCTTGGACTCTCCTGATGGGTACATCTTGGGCGAGGCTACTCATTTCGACTCACCAGTGCTCACTACCTCATTGGTAAACTACTGCAGTCACCTTTCTTCTGATCTTACGGTAAGTCTCTCTACCTGCACTTGGTTATACATTTATTCATTCATTCAGTACAGCAGTCAACAGTTCAACATCGTTGAGCACCCATTCTATATTCAAAGCAGTGCTAAGAACATATAGTGATGAAAGCCACAGCCACTGACTTTAGGGACTTTTAGTTCAGGAGGGAAGACAAACAGTCTAACAACAGGATCACACTCTGATAGAACCTGGGATGTATGTACAGTGAGGTGTGGGGGTACGGGAGAGGAGGATTAACTGTACCTGGGCAAGGAATTGAAGGGACACCTTAGGCTTACCAAGGGAAATGACTCTTCAGCTGAGTATTATAAAAAGTGGGCATGAATTGTCAACTCAGCTCCCTCAAAGTCCATCAGAAAAACCTGAAGATCAAACAAAGTTAAACTTACTAGGTTTACTGCAGTAAGGAATCACACCGCCTTGACGAAAGCTAACTAGTGTCTCAGAAGAGTGAAGGCAGGGCGAGACAGAGGGTTTGACACCTGGGCTCAGTGCCTCTGGCGGGGTGTAGGAAGGCACGGAACTAGATGGGAATGGGCAGAGTTTATGATACAAGTGTGGACTGGTTTTGAAGCCAGTCTAGATGATGAAGTCTTAGAGAGGTATCAGGAAGACAATCTATCAATAAACAGATATCTATTGAGTACCTTCTAGTGTCAGGCGCTGTTCTAGGGGAGCAGACTACCTGCACTCGAGGAACTTATCTATTTTTAGATATGTTATGGAGAAAAATATTGAGTGATGGGGTAGTGGGTGATTGTGTTGAAGACACAGCCTACTTCAGCTAGGAGAGTAAGAAAGGCCTCTATGTTCTTCGAAGAAAGGGACCATAATTATGCATTTTTTATGACACATGAAACATTCTTACACATTCTTGACACTGAAAAACAGTGAGTGAATGAACAAATAGGTACTCATGTGGTTACTGTAAAAAATGCACCTTGAGTGGTTTTTGTACAAAAGCTTGTACATGACCTTTAAAAGTCATCTTGATGGAAGTTTTAAAAGGAAAAGTTGGTTTCAGAATAAATTATTAATTTATAAATATAATTAATATAATTATATAATTAATATAGTTAATATAATTATATAATTGAATATAATTAAGAATAAAAATATACAGTTATAATTTTTTAGTCAAAAATTAGATGTAGAGGGGCAGGCCCAGTGGCATAGTGGTTAAGTTCGCATGCTCCGCATCAGTGACCCAGGATTCACAAGTTCGATTCCAGGCACAGACCTACACACTGCTCATCAAGCCATGCTATGGTGGCATCCCACATGCAAAATAGAGGAAGATTGGCACAGATGTTAGCTCAGGACCAATCTTCCTCAAGCAAAAATAGGGAGATTGGCATTGGATGTTAGCTCAAGGCCAGTCTTCTTCACACACATCAAAAAAAATTAGATGCAGAAATAAGATTTTGTGTCTGAGAAGTCATTCTTGGGGCCTTTTACAGGAGGCTTATCTTGCTGATAGAGAGGGAAGATAAATTGTTCCTGAAAACAATTAAAAATTATACAATATTTTATATATTTCCCCCAAATTGGTGCAATTTATACCCTCTCTCTTAGGCTTACACTAAGAATTAATAGTCTCTTCTTCACAGAGCAATAACTCATTACCCCAGCTGTTTTTTCTAGCCACAGAGAAGAATGCTAGCACAACTCCATTCTCCCAAAAATAATATATGGTGAAGAATGTGTCCTTGTGTTTGCGCAGAGAAATTACCTGGACAAATGACATCAAAATAATAGAACCTGTCTTCAATTATCTGAACACTAAGAATTTCCCAACACTTACAAAAAAATCAATTTAACTCTAGCAATTCTTTCTTCAACTCCTTCCTTATAATATGCTTTTAAAGAAAAGATATATAGATACAATTATTGAATAATACCTATATGCCAGGCACGATACTAAAGACTTTATGTTAATTATCTCATTTCATTCCCACAATAGCCCTAAGGAGTAGGTATTATTTTATCCCCTATTACATGTAAGAAAGCTGAAGCTCAGTGAAATTACCACTTATGCCTGCACATAAGGAAACCTAGCTTATAAGGTGGTCTTCCAATATCCAAATGGAACCACAAGTACAATAAAAATGAGGGTAAGAGCCTGATTGAATATACATATATTAATAAGAATGTAAATTTAAAAAGTCAAATATGCATATTTTATTTTTTTACATATTTTATATATACCAATAAGAATGTAAATTTTAAAGTCAAATACGCATTCTTTTTTTTCTTTTTCTTTTTTTTTTTAAGGAAGATTAGCCCTGAACTAACATCTGCCACCAATCCTCCTCTTTTTGCTGAGGAAAATTGGCCCTGAGCTACCATCCGTGCCCAGCTTCCTCTATTTTATGTGGGATACCTGCCCCAGCATGGCTTGACAAGCAGTACATATGTCTGCACCCGGGATTCGAGCTAGTGAACCTCAGGCCGCCAAAGTGGAAAGTGTGAACTTAACTGCTGCACCACTGGGCCAGCCCCAAGTATGCATTCTTAATTTGTTTTTTTTACATATTTGCTTTATATCAAATGCACCCTGTAAGTTAGTGCACTATATTAAAAATATTACTTTTTTCCACCTTGAAATTTCATGAAATAATTTTATTAAACTCTTCACTTGCCTCTTAACATCAAAATCCTACTGACCACTGGAACCACTTTTCTGAGACAAGTAACAGGTTTCCAGAAATACCATTTGTATGAATCAAAGTTCTCCAGAGAACCAACAGGGGATCGATAGAGAGATAGATAGATGATAGATAGATATTAGATAGATAGGTAGACAGATAGCCAGCTAGCTAGCTAGCTAGCTAGCTAGCTAGCTAGATAGATAGATAGATAGACAGAGATTCACTGTAAGGAACTGGCTCACGCATCATGAAGGCTGGTAAATCCAAAATCTGCAGGATGGACAGATGGTGTGGGAGACCCAGGGAGAACAGGTGTTCCAGTTGGAAGGCCATCATGCAGGAAGAGCAATGTTGCAGACTAAGTCAGAAGTCAGTCAGCTGAAGAATTCTCTCTCACCTGGGGAAGGATCAGTCTTTTTGTTCTATTTAGGCTTTCAACTGCTTGGATGAAGCCCACCACATTATGAAGGACAATCTGCTTTACTCTACTGATTAAAGTGTTAATGTAATCTGATGTTAAAGTTTACCAATTTAAATGTTCATCTCATGCAAAAACACCCTTACAGAAACACCCAGAAAAATGTTTGACCAAATGTCTGCACACCCTATGGCCGAGTCAAGTTGACACATAACATTAACCATCCCACCATCTTAACCTCTAAGTTTTTTGAGATACAGCACTTTTCGAATACATGCGTTACAAAGTCCCAATAAATTTTATTTCAAGGCATAAAACTACACTTGCATAATGATAGTAGTTTTTTCTACTTAAATGTAGATATAGGTTTGTGATCTCCACAAGGTAACTACTTAGGGTATTATTTTTAAGCAATGGTCTCAAACTTGGTTGCACAGGGAAATGGCCAGGGAAGTTTTTTAAAAATACTGATGTCTGGTTTCAGCTCCAGAGAATGTGATTCAGTTGATATGGAGTGGGGTCTGAGCCTTGGAATTTTAAAAGCCCACCATATGATTCCAATCAGTTTTAAAGGTGATTTTTAAAAGATGTTTTTTTACAACATCCACCACCTGCCATTATGAGGTCATCACCTAAGAAGAATCCAAATATGATTTGTTTCTTTACCTCCTCTTTTGCCGCTTCCATTGGGTGAACTCCATAAGCTTCCAAACCTACCAGTGATTGAGATCATCTGCGATTAAATGTGCCTCAGTCCAATAGCAGCAGAAGCACTAACACTTCTGATGCTTTGCAATCTTTGGGTCCCACCAAGTTCATAGTGAGATAGATCTTTTATCTTTATTGACTCATAGACTCGCTTGGAGTCTTCTCACCCAAGGGTCTATCAGGCCAAGAGGTCAGGTAAGTGTCACAGTTTATTTATGCGTTAATCTACTGAAGGACATCTTGCTTGCATCCAAGGTTTGTCAGTTATTTATAAAGCTGGTGTAAACATCCATGTGCAGGCTTTTGTGCGGACATAAATTTTCAGCTCCTTTGGGTAAATACCAAGGAGTGTGATTCCTGAGTTATAGGTAAGAGCATGTTTAGTTTTATAAGAAAATGTCAAAATGTCTTCCAAAGTGGCTGTACCATTTTGCATTTCTATCAACAATGAAGGAAAGTTCCTGTTACTCCACGTGCTCATCAGCATTTGGTGTTGTCAGCATTTTGTATTTTGGCCATTCTAATAGGTGTGTAGTGGTATCTCATTTTAATTTGCATTTCCCTGATGACATATGATGTTGAACATCTTTTCCTATACTTATTTGCCATCTGTATATCTTCATCGGTGAGGTTTCTGTTAAGGTCTTTGTCCCATTTTTTAATTGGGTTGTTTGTTTTCTTATTTTGAGTTTTAAGAGTTCTTTGTATGTTTTGCATAATAGTCCTTTTTGGATACATATTTTGCAAATATTTTCTCCCAGGCTGTGGTTTGTCTTCTCATTCTCTTAACATTGTTTTTCACAGAGCAGAAGTTCCTAATTTTTATAAAGTTTACCTTATTTCTTTCATAGATTGTGTCTTTGATGTTGTATCTAAAAAGTCCTCGCCATACCCAAGATCATCTAGGTTGTCTGCCATGTTATCTTTGGGAGTTTTACAGTTTTGAGATCATTTTGAGTTAATTTTGGTGAAGGGAAATTTTTGTGAAGTGTCTGTGTCTAGGTTATTTTTTGCATGTCGATGTCCACTTTACCATTACGATGTCCACTAGTACCATTTGTTGAAAAGACTATCTTTGCTCCATTGCGTTGCCTTTGCCTCTTTGTCAAAGATCAGGTGAGATTTATGTCGGTCTATTTCTGGGCTCTCTATTCTGTCCCATTAGTCTATTTGTCTATTCTTTCACCAATACCACACTTTCCTGATTACTGCAGCTTTATGTAAGTCTTGAAGTTGAGTAGTGTTAGTCCTCTGACTTTGTTCTTCTCTTTCAATATCTTGTTGGCTATTCTGAACCTTTTACCTCTCCATATAAACTTTAGTTTGTCAATATCCATAAGACTATGTAATTTTTTTTATTGAGATATAATTGACACCTTACATGAGCTATGGAATTTTTATTGCATTTGTAAGCAATGGAGCACCAATAAAATGGGTGGAAGAAAGAGTGACATGTACATAGTGGATTTTAGAAGGTAATTTTGGAACTGAATGGATCAGGAGAGCAATACAGAAGGAGTACAAGGATGGATCCTGGTTCCCTCCCTCTCTCTCTCCTTTTCTCTGCAGTCTCTCTCCCCAGATTTTTTTTTTTTCCTTAGCTCAGGTGTTACCTATGTTCCTTTTAAAATTAGAACTTTTAGGTCTGGAGAAACGGTGAGGGATGAGTGGGGTGAAACCATGTCTTAAACTGGATTTTCCCAGAAGCAGATGCTTGACCCGGGATTAAGGGACAAGTAATTTATTAAGCAATTCTTCCAGTAGAAATCAGTAAAAGAGTAGAAAAAGCAGATAATAGAGCTTCCATTCAGGAGTCCCACAGGACTGTAGCAAACAAAGTTCTTACCAGGCTCAGGAGCACGCCCCTGCAGCTATGCACCTGGGCCCAGCGTGGAGGGAGCAGCAAAAACGTCCACCCCCCAGTTTCTCTCTTGAAGGGGCCTAATTACATGCTTTCCCATCTGTCGCCTGAGGGTCCTTCTCCCAACCGACTTGCATCTGGGTAATGAATATGATCCTCCCCTTTGGGACACTCTCAACCACTAGGAGCTACTACAAATAAAGAAGGTGGCTTGGATAATCACAAAGGTTTGGGAGACTACCAGGAGCAGGGGCTGGGCTCATTGACGAGACTCATCCCCCACACGAGACCACTCTGCCAAGGCTGGGAAGCGGCTGTTTTATACGATGCAGAAAAACTAACATAACGTGGGAAGAGGATTGCAGAAATGTAGGCTTTTGTATCCATTCAAAGTGAAGTTGTTATCAACTTAAAATAGACCATTATAAATTTATAAATATAAGGTGTTTTATGTAAGCCTCATGATAACCACAAACCTAGAGTAGATACACAAAAGAGAAAAGAATCAAAGCATATCACTACAGAAAATCATCAAATTACAAAGGAAGAGAAAAAGAGAAGAAAGGAACAAAGGAATTACAGAGCAATCAGAAATCTAAAAAAAAAGAAAGAAAAGAAAGAAATTAACAAAACAGCAAGAGTAAGCCCATACCAAAAAAATACCAATAATTATTTCAAATGTAAATGGACTAAACTCTCCAATCAAAAGACATAGAGTGGCTGATTGGATACAAAAGTAAAACCAAACTATTTGCTGCCTATGAGACACTCACTTCAATTTAAGGACACACATAGACTCAAAGTGAAGGGATGGAAAAAGATATTCCATGCAAATGGAAACCAAAAGAAAGCAGGGGTACCTATACTTATATGAGGCAAAATAGACTTTAATCCAGAACAAGGTAACAAGAGATGAAGGTCATTATATAATAATGAAGGGATTAACTCATCAAGAGGATATAACATTTGTAAATATTTATGCACCCAACATAAGAGTACCTAAATATATAAAGCAAATATTAACAGATCTGAAGGGAGAACTAGGTAGGAACATAATAATAGCAGGGGACTTCAACACCCGACCTTCAACAATGGAGAGATCATCCAAGCAGAAAATCAATACACTGGGTTTAAACTATATGTTAGAACAGATGGATTTAGCAGACATCTACAGAACATTCCAGCCCAAAGCAGCAGAATGCACTTCATTCTCAAGTGCACGTGGAACATTCTCCAAGATATATCATAAGCTAGACCACAAAATATATCTGATAAAGGGTTAACATTCAAAATATACTTTTTTAAAAACTCATACAACTCAATAGCAAAACAAATAATCTGATTAAAAAATGGGCAGAGGAATTGAATAGACATTTTTCCGAAGAAGAAATACAGATGGCCAACAGACACATGAAAAGATACTAAATGTCATTAATGATCAGGAAAATGCAAATCAAAACCATAATGAGATATTACCTCCCACCTAGAGTTATGCTAGGTTAGAATGGCTATCATCAACAAGACAAGAGATAACAAGAGTAGGCTAGGATATGGACAAAAGGGAACATTTGTGCACTGTTGGTGAAAATGTAAATTGGAATACCCACTATGAAAAACAGTATAGAGGCTCCTTGAAAAATTAAAACTAGAACTGCCATATAATCCAGGTATAGTCCTTGGTATATATCCAAAGGAAATGAAAACAGGATCCCAAAGAGATATCTGCACACCGATGTGTACTGCAGCATTTTTCACAATAATCAAGATATAAAAACAACTTTCGTGTCCATCAGTGGATGAATGGATAAAGGAGCTATTGTATATATACACAACACAATATTATTCAGACATGAGACAAATGGAAATTCTGCCATTTGCAACAATATGGATGGTCCTTGAGGGCATTATGCTAAGTGAAATAAGTCAGATAGAGAAAGATAAATACCGTATGATATTACTTATATGTGTAATCTAAAAAAGTCAAACTCCTAGAAACAGAGCATAGAATGGTGGTTACTAGGGACTGGGAGATGGGGAAAATGGAGAAATATTGGTCAAAGAGTAAAAACTTCCAGTTATAAGATGAATAACTTCTAGGGATCTAAGGTACAGCTTGGTGATTATAGTTAATAATACTGTATTATATACTTGAAGTTGCTAAAAGGATAGATCTTAAATGTTCTCATCACAAAAAAAGAAATGGTAATTATGTCATGAGATAGAGGTGTTAATGCCATGGTGGTATCATTTGGCAATATATAAGTATATCAAATCAACACATTGTACACCTTAAACTTATACAATGTTGTATGTCAATTATATCTAAATCTGGAAAAAAATAAAATATTTTCTGGCTACTCTTCAACTTTTCTCTTTATCACTAATTTTAAGCAATTTGGTTATGATCATCCTTGGTATGGTTTCCTTCACCTTTTTTTGTGATTTTCTTTCATTGAGCTTCTTGGACCAGCAAGAATTTGGAAATAACTATAACTGTTTTTTCTTCAAAATATTTTTTTTTTTGGTGAGAAAGATTGGCCCTGAGTTAATGTCTGTTGCAAATCTCCTTCCTTTTGCTTGAGGAAGATTGTTGCTGAGCTAACATCTGTGCCAATCTTCCTCTATTTTGTATGTGGGATGTCATCACAGCATGGCTTGATGAACAGTGTGTAGGTCCACACCCAGGATCTGAACTCACAAACCCCAGGCTGCTGAAGCAGAGTGTGCGAACCCAACCACTACACCACCAGGCTGGCCCCTTCTTCAAACATTTTTTGTGCTACCCCCCACTGACTGTCAGTTCTAGAATTCCAACTACAGCATGTCAAATTGTTTATTATTATCCTCTAGGCAAGACCAGGTAGATAACTGGCAGGGCCCGGGGCAAAATTAAAATGAAGGATTCCTATTCAAAAATTGTTAAGAATTTCAAGAGGCAACAGCAGAGCATCAAAACAAGTGAGGGCCCCTTCTGAATGTAGGACCTATGTGAAGGACAGGTTGCACACCGATGAGGCCTGCCCTGCTCATAGGTAATTGAGATAGTTTTCATATTATTTCAGTCTTTTTCTCATCCTTCATCTTGGATAGTTTCTGTTGCTATGTTTTTAAGATCACTTATCTTTTCTTCTTCAGTATCTACTCTACTGTCGACCTCATTCAATGAATTTCTCATTTGAGGAATTGAATTCTTACTTCTACAAGTACCATTTGGTTCTTTTGTGCTTCTTCAACTTCTCACTATGTTCATGTATATTACGTTTTTAAATCCTTGCCTAATATTTCTATCATCTCTGTCATTTCTTGATCTGCCTTTATTGACTGATTTTTCTGTTTGTCAAAGGTCACATTTTCCTGCTTCTTTGCATGTTAATAATTTTTTAGTGGATGCTGGACATCATGAATGGTATGTAATTGAGTGACTAGAGTATTCTGTCTTCCTTTAAAGGATGTTCAGTTTTGTTTTGGAAGGCAATCAATTTAACTTGATCCTTGATCAAGTTAACTTGATCCTCTTGAGGCTTTGTTTTAGGCTTTGTCTCAGCAGATCTAGAGTAATCCTTATTCTAGGGTTGGAGTAAACTACTCCAAAAGTGTAGCCTTTCTGAAGTTTCAACTAATGAAGTTTGGAGTGTTCTGGCTGGTCAGGAAACCAGTGTCTCTCAGCACCGTGCATCCTCCAGAATCTCTGTTCAGCTCAAAATAAACCCTAAAGCTGTTCTTTGCAAGACCTCGTAGAGTCATCCTGCACATGTGCAGCTTATCATTCAGCCAAAACTCAAGGGACCCCTGTGAAGATCCCTGGAGCTCCTTCTCTGCACAGAGAAGGACTCTTCTCTGGGACCCATCTTCATAAATTCTTGACACTTCAGCATTCTCAAACTCTGATCTCTGTTTCCTCTGCCCACCAAGATTATTCCTTTTTAGGTTCTGCTTTTTTATGCCATACTTTGGAAAGGTAGAAAGGCAGAAAATATGGGTGAATGTCAAGTTCACCTCTAGTGTTTCCCTTCTCTCAAGGATGGCTATTCTTCTCTGCAGGTTTCCAGATGCCTGAAAACAATTACTTTGAATGTTTTGTCCAATTTTATAGTTATTTATTGTAGGATAGTTAGTTCTATCTCATTGCTCCACCTAGATCAGACCATTTCTTCTTTTTATGAGCCCTCTTCCAGCCTGAGATCTCCTTCCCAACCCTTTCCTCTTTACCTCAATAGCCTAATTCTAGTCCTCTCTGTTTTTGGACATAAACATGCTCCTGCTCCTCAAGCTCACTCTGCTCTTTCCCTGAACTCCTATAGCATATATTACCTCATTTGACAATTAGTATATGTATTGGGAACAGAAATCTTGGGAGCAAGTACAATGGTTTATAGTACTAGAATTTTTTTACAATGCACTTCTCCAAAACTTTTTCTCAAAATTATCTACATCTCGCTTATACTAAATATCATTACCTGGCAAAGCAAACACACATGCTATATAGCTATGAAAATAACAGTTCAAATCAGGTAAAACGTATGCAATAATTTTCATTTTCAGGGAGTATATAATCATTTGATTAGATTTCACTTATGTATATGGTATATGCATGTATTTTTAAACTGTATCAAAGATTTAAATAAACTCCAACATGTTTGCTCAAACGCATTATGTACCAGATTTCTAACATATTGTGGAATACCAGCTTACAAGGGCTGCCAACCTGACTGCTTTTGTTTAGCAGCCAGAATACAGATCCTCCTGCCAGCTCGATGCACATGTTTAACCTTCTCTTAAGTGTGCAATTGATTAGTCTTTGCACTGTTCTTTTTATGAATTGCACGTTTGCTTCTATAAAGCTCTACCGGTATGTAACTATTACCCACTGGGATGAATCAGAAGTTTCTTCATCCTCTTTAGTCAAAAAAAATAAAGAAATAAAACAGAAGTTGAGACTAACAGAAGATGGCAACTGTTGTCCATAAAACCCAATTTTAATTACTGAATTGGTCAAATTGTCTCATCGTTCACATTAATTGGCTCATTTTAAGTAAGTGCTAAAAATTTGAATTTTTCAAATTAATTATTAATAAAATATTGCTTTTACATATTTTATAAGTTTTGTATGTTGGAAGTCCAGAGATCTCATTTTTCATTAAAAATATTTTCCCTTCTGAAAATCATTTTTGAAAACCACTATTTAAGATGAATAAAAACTTTCAATGTTGGAAGAAATCCCAGACTGATTATGGCTTAAATACCTTGCTTTTCCCAGGACCTTCCTGTCTTTTTCTTTCTGGCCCCATTTCCGCCTCCTGTGACATGCAGAAAAACTGCTCTTAATGAAGTTTTTATACCTATCATTTCTTATAACAGCATGGATGTAACAAAATTTAATTAGCATTTCCTCTATTGGTAAACAATTACTTTGTTTCCAATATTTCTTCATTATAATGAATGCTATCATAAAGATATTCAAGACTATAAAATGTTTCATATTTCAGATCATTTTCTTATGACAGACTCAAAGTGGTACAGTATTGGGTAGAAACTACTACTAAATATTTCCTAAAAGACTTTTAGCAAATCATTTCAGTGGATAATGAGAGCCACTCCAAATAGGAAAATAAATACTATCTTACGTCATCTCCAACCTAATTCACAGAATAATCTCTGCCTAATTCATAGCCACTCACCTATCAGATATTTGTCTTGCATTCCTTGCTCCAGGAAGCTTTCCGTCACCCCCATCGCTCACCCTGAGGCTGGGGTTCTCTTCCCTCCTGTGAGCATTCAGACCCCCTCGGTTTTAGCTTTTATAGCATTTACAACTGTTTCCGAATTGCTTGTTCATATGTCTGCCTCACCCCTAGATTGTATGTACCCACCAACAAAAGTTTTGCCATTTCAGATACATTCCCTAGAACCTAGAACAGTGTCTAGCACAGAGCAAGGATGCTAGAATTTATGCTGAAGTGATTAGTTATCTTCATTAAGGTAGTGAATACATATCCTTTTCCACGTCCTTAAAATTCATAGTTTTGAGTTGTTTTGATTTTTGTCCTACCAAGTACAGCAATGCCTAGCACACTTCACCACATATAGACATACAAAATAATAAGTTCTGAATGCATTAATTAACTAGTTAGTTTATTACTTTAGAAAAGAAGACACCATGTTCCAGAACAAACCAAATCTAATCAGATTTACTGTTTCAGCACCTGGGGATTAGAAAGAGATCCAGCAGTCAGGGTGTTTATTTGCCTACTCAATGTGTCCGCTTTCCGTCTTATATCTTTTGAGAGGTGAGCAATAATCACTACGAGGCTCACAGATGCACTGGCCTGTATAGCGCTCTTTCTCTCGCGTTACTTGCTGAAGCAAGGCCTGTCAGCAGGGACAAGAGTTTAGAGGCCATCTCTCAGCTTTCTGCTCTGGATCCTGCAGTTCAAGCTGTGAGAAGTTTTGCAGAGCACGAATACTGACTGGCACTCCTTGGACTGTCAATGGCCAGCGAAGTCACAGACAACAGGGAATGAGGGGTACAGGAAGCAGTAGGACAAGGACCTGAAGGAATGCCCTTTCGGGTAACTCTCCTTTAAAATGTAGGCCTTTGACACTTCTCTTCCTTTATAGTTATGTTTAAAACATGTTTAAAACCTATTTAAAAGAACTAAAGTAAAGTCAATGACTAGCAAAATGCAAATACACTTGAATGGAGAAAGCAATTGGATAAGAGCTAAATTCATTGACTTAAGCCAGGATCCTCCTCAAACCGGCTCCAGCACAATTCCTCAAGTTTATTGCCCTCTGTAACCCTAACATGCTCTGCTCTCCAGGCACTTCAGTAAGCACTCAGGATTCAAACACAAGTAAGACATGGACCCTGTGTAAAGAGAGATCTCCTAAGGGAAAAGCAGACTAATTTAGTTTACAGACTATCCTGCCCACCCCCACCCACCTCATCTCCCCTCAGGTGGGGTATTATAAAGTACACTGTGTGAGTTATGTTTTCAGAATCAGGAAGGAAAGAGTCTGGTTGGTAGATGTGTTGCAGATAAATTCTTCTTTCTGAGATTTACTCTTTATTAACTCTGTATTGGCATCAGCTCCCATTGGGGTAACCTCTTAAAAGCGAATGCATTTTGATTTTTAAAGTGGTGCTAAACCCACAAAGGCCTGTGAACACACAGTTGTGTTAAGAAAGAACTTCATCTAAGAGTTCTTATTTTTTAAGTCTGTCGGACACCTGAGGTGGCAACCTGGTTTTATAAGGAGGAAAAAAGAAAAATAGATGGCAGGAAGGAAGGAAGAAAGAAAAGAAGAATAGATTCAGGTTGAGATGCCTGTATTTTTGGGCCTGAACCTACTATTGCCTGTGTGAGCTTAAGGAAATCCTTTATTCTTGTTAGTTTCAGTTTCCTCATTTGAAATTATATGGTTAGACCAGATGATCAGCATGTTTTCTTCCAGTTCATTTTAACTTTACTTTGGAAGGAAATTTACTGAATTACATTTAAGACAATATGATACACAAAGCTCAATAACTCTTTGTTCTTGTTGTTCTGATTTTTGTTTTACTGTCATTTCTTAATTACAACATTTCTTTGAAAAAACCTGAACGAGTTGTGAAAGTCTGAGGTAAAGTTAATGATTGTCCACTGATAAGAGACAGTACATTTGTGTGCCCTAATGGTCATCAGAGGAGTTATCGGAGGCCATGAATGTTTCTTTGTTCAGGTGGGGGGGTTGTTATCGTGGTTGTTGTTGCATAAGCAACTGACATAAAAGTTCAATGTACCTCTTTCAAGATTCCGGTTAGCTTTTCAGGTAGAGGCAGGAAAGAAACCCCAGGCACCTCCAACCAAAATGAAGCCCATCTACTCCAAAGGCATGGTTAAGTCCTTGCTGATTGAGAATATAATTCATTTCTCAATATGGCTTTTTCTGGAATGATCCTAGAAACTTGTTTTCTACCCTTGGAAGATTTGCTCTAATAGATTCTCTAGTTAAAGAGCCCCAGCAGGTCCTCAAAGTCTTCCCCAGTGAGGAAATTCAAAAGTATGCTCAAAACTGGAGGATCCAGGGCCACTCTTCCCCATGAGACTGGAGAATCCACTCCTTCTCACCATCTCCCACTCATGGGAAGTTTGGAAGCAAAAAGCATCACATTGAAGCTTCAGATTCTTGTTCAAGACTGTGTGACACAAACATGGATGGTGTTGGGCATAGCTTTCTTATTGGAAGAGAGCAATTTCCTCAAGAGAAGGAGTGGAGTTTCAGATAGACTTGAAGTAGCTCTCCTCCACTCACCCCACCAGACCAAAGAGAGGAGATCCAGATTAAAAGTAAGGGACTACCCATACCTAACTTCTTTTGAAGGCCCTAAATTTTTAGATGTCTTTTAGGACCTCAGGTATAACCCATATTATTTAGAAATTTAGTAATTTTGTTCCTACATTGTAATTCCTATCTGAAATTGCACTAATCCCTCAATAGTGCAATAGACATATTTGCACAATTGAATGTGCTAGTCTTGGGGATACTGAAGGAATAACCACACTCTCCCATCTTCCCCTGGTTTCTCATAGAGATAAGGCACAAATGTATCTCTTGGAGTGCAAGTCAGTGATTGGTGGTGCAAAAGAGGAGCCCATGGTAAAGTTAGGAATGGTGGGGCAGGTCCATGTACAAGGGACCACTCCAGAGAGGGCACAAGGAAGAAAGAAAGACTAAGCACTGTGTTCATCATAAGTTAGAGGATACCACCCTCTGAAAGGGGAAAAATGAGGGATCTAGCAAACTACTTATATACACATATTTTTATTGTTATCATTATTATTACTAAAATTATGTGCCTCTGGTCCAGTGGCATAAGCCTATGACTAAAATATACATAGCCTGATTATCCAATGAGATACCTCAGCCTTCTTCCATTCCTCTCCTCCTTTACCTCTTCCTGATCATCATGCTTTTTTCCTTGCCTCTCTGGTACCTTCTGACATGAAGCTTTGCCTATTGATTTAGTTATGACTTTTCTACATTTTGTACTCAGATTAAGAGCTTTGTTCAGTATTTATGGTTTTATTTTCTTATAACTAATTGTTTTTACAATTGTATGGAGTTTTAAAATATTTTAATCTTATTTTTACCCCACATAATTTACTTAAATTTGTAATTAGGAATTCCCATACTAAAGGAAAAAATTAAGAGCTTTCCCATGTTTCAAGTAATAAATCTTAAGCCCTTTCTTTCCTCCAAGTTAACTCCTCAGAAGCACATAGAACATCTCAAAGCATCTCCAAGTCCGGTCTTAGATGGCACAAATAGGCGCCCTCTGGAGGAGGCTGATGGCTTCCTACTTAAAATCTATTCTCCTGGCCACTCTGGAAATTCAGCTATGTTCCAGGTAAAATTTCTCCACTAAGAAGTCATAAGTTCAATTCTCAATTCTCACAATCTCTAAAGCAGAATAATTTTATCCAAATCTCCTTTCTTCTGAATCTCTGTTATTGGCTTCTTCAGCGTACTGACTTCTTAATCAAAGCCTTTGTCGTGTCATACAAGTTGGTCTAGGAAGTTCTCAATTCTAAAGGAATGCTTCTCAGTATATTGGTCAGGATGAGTTAGGCCATGCTCCAGCAACAAATAACCCCACAATCTCAATTTTATAACAGACTGAAAGTTTATTTATTGCTCACATCAGTGTGGGTTGGTCAAGTCTCCTCCAAAAGATGATCCAGGGACTCTCATTAGGTACTCCATTAGGAACACATGACCCCTGTAACTGCCAAAAAGAAACAGCTGGAATATGTAGTCTTTCTTAAAGGTCAGACGTAAGGAATGGGTGGCTTACATCATTTCTGCCCACATTCCATAGCCCCAACCTAACTGCAAGGAAGCCTAAAAAATATACCTTTCAAGTGTTTCCAGAAAGAGAAAATTATGTGGCATTGTAGCTGCTACAAACTATAATCCTTAATCCCAAAAACCAAACATGGAATTTCCTAACCACAAGCTCTATGAGACATATAATTACAATTTTTTCCTAACTCCGAAAAGATTTGGACATTGATTTATCAATCAATTGGTTGATTTTCCTAGAACCTAGCAAGATAGGAAAATAAATGTATTGATCCGTATATATAGACATACCTACCTTTATTTATCCTCCTATCCATTCACTTAACAATATTTCTCTTACACAAGCAAAAACATGTGTTTTGTAATCTGGAGGGGTTTTTTCCAGGTATCTTTAATTTTAATTATAATTTTATAGATAATTAAATATATACATATTTATAAATATAAATAAATGTAAGATATTTTAATAATATGATGTCCCATAAAAGTATATATATTAATATATAGCATTGGACTATCTCAGTCATTTTTATAGTTATAGCTACTCACCATACTTCCCTATTGAAATGTAAATTGCTTCCAAAGAACACTTAAATGAGTATATCTTTGAATACACACGCAATCTTTTGAATAGATTCCAGGAGGCAGAGAGAATTGTTGAGTTCAGAGACTGAAAACTAGAGTTACTTCATAATGATGATAATTAACTCAACCCAGATGCCTGGTATACATTTTCTAATTGGTTTTATTCTGCCTCAATTGTTTAACTTAATTATCTTTTTGTATATGTTTTATTATAAGAACATTATGTAGCTTAGCAGACAGAGTATTGCTCATAGCAATTGTCAAGTCTAGAAGTAGAAATAAAAGCAAAGACTATAAGGAAAAGAAGAAAGAGAAAAAATAAGTTTAAAAAAGTGAAAGAGAGAGGGAGGGAGAGATGGAAGGAAGAAGAGGAGGAAAAGAAAGGAAAAATACAGGTAGATAAGCACACATTCAGAGAGGAAGAGAAAGGACTTCATAGAAAAATTAGAAGGATGTTTTCAAATTATTTTTCCAAAACTAGATTAGCACTGACATCAAAACCCAAGAAAGATAGCACAAAAATAGAAAACTACAGACCAGTCTCATTTGGAAAGTTAACCCAAAAATCCCAAGTGAAACATTGACAAATAAAATCCAGTAATATATTAAAGAAAACTTTTCCACAACCAAGTGAGATTTATGCCACAATAAATCCAATATCTAGATTTTCTAAATACCTCAGTATCCCCAACACCTAGAACAGTGCTTTGCACTTTGAGTAAATGTGTATTGAGTTGATAAGCAAATGCATGAACAGTGAAAACCTTTTAATATAATTCACCATATTAATAGATCCAAGGAGAAAAATTATGTGATCATCTCTCTTTATGCCAAAGAGGCCTTTATAAAATTCAGCATATATTCCTGATTTAAAAAAAAAAAAAAAACGTCGTGATAAAATGAGATACTTCCTTAACAAAACTTTAGATAGATAGATAGGTTGAGAATCAGCTAAAAATCCATTAGAAGTAATAAAAAAATTCATTAAGGTGGCTCCTGCCAAATTACTATAAAAATCAATGTTTTAAAATAAATGACTAATTACAAATATAGTGGAAGAAAATGTCCAACTTACAATAGGAATAAAAAGATAAAATACTTAAGAATACACTTAATAGACAAAGTACAACATTTATATAATTGAAAATTTTAAATTTTACTAAGGAATATTTTAAAATTTTTATATAGTAGAAATATACATCCCATTTTTTAACACAGACGCTCTCAATATTGTAATATTCTGTGCTAAGAAAATTACACATATAATATAGTTTATACATATATATTAAGTGATAATGGTGGTAGAAAAGAGGCTTTGGGGGGACTACAATGTTTGTAAAATGTATGTGAAAAGATAACAAGACTAATCAGAAAATTTCTGAAAAAGAGTAATGAGTAAGGTCTAGCCTTATCAAATATCAAAACATACCATCCAGTTCCTACTGCAGCAGAGCAAACCACTCCAATACCCAGCGGGGTAAGATCACCATTTCATTATGTTCATGAAATCTGTGGGTCAGGAATACAGGGCACAATAAGGTGTGTTGTTTCTAGAAAGACTGGAATAACTAGAGGTGACTCAGCAGTTAGGGGCGGGAATCAGAAACAGCTTCCCTCACAATCTGCCCCCTAGGCTGGGATAACTGTAGATACAACCGCGCTGGAGCTCCTACATATGTTCTTGCCATAGGCCCGGTGAGAACATTCCACAAAAGAGCCACAAAAAATCTCATTAGATGAATTGCCTCTGGGAGGAGCAGATTAGATGGTAGAGGTGGGAAGAGGAGAAAAGGAGGCAATCAGGAATGAGAGTCTAGAATAAGAGGGAGACTCACCCTGTTTATGTATTAACTTTCAATTATTTAAAAAAAAATAGCTAATATAAAAAAACTAGCTTAAATAAGGTTTTACATCTATTTATGATATATTTGATAAGTTAATTAAAACTTCAATTTGTGTTCTGCTGGATTTTTTTCAGGATAGTAGGGTAAAAAATATGTATATATTTCTTGAGGATCAGAAGCTCCATTTTTTTAACAGGAGAAGAATTATTACTTGGTTTGTTTGTTTTGGTGAGGAAGGTTGGCCCTGAGCTAACATCTGTTGCCAATCTTCCTCTTTTTTTTCCTCCTCAAAGCCCCGGTACATAGTTGTATATCATAGTTGTAGGTCATTCTAGTTCTTATATACAGGATGCTGCCACTGTATGGCTCCATGAGCGGTATGTAGGTCCACCCTCAGGATCCAAATTTAATTAATTTAATAAAGTTAATAGCACTATTTTCCTCATGTTTATTTCACCGTTGACTCTATTGCCTCTTGTTTGGCCCAAGTCAGGTTCTTAGCTCTGAGACAACTCCAATTACCGGCAACCTATGCACAGCAGTAAGCATAAGTAAAAAGCCCCTGAAAGACTGCTCTGTGAGCCTCAGGAAGGAAGCTGTGAGATCAAAAAGTCTAAGCAGAAAACATGTCACCGCAGATTCAGCTGTGGAGCCAAACTCACAAGATCAAGAATTTGGTGTCTTGGTATTGTCTAGTTTTATATATGAATGACATAGTCTTGTTAAATATTAATTAAATTTATGAATATCATTCTGTAGCGAGGTTCAGTCTGTATTTCAAATTTCTATAGTGATCCAAAGGAGATTATCACAATAGTGTCAACTTGGGACAAAACAATTACCTGGAAATCCTAAGTAAGCCCAGATACATCAACTACACGAGCTGGGAATGAATTTCACACCATTGAATTAGATATCAAAGTATCATGGAATTTCAATAATAATTTTGTCACTATGATGTCAAACCCTACCTTAGTGTGGGCAAATACAATTACTTCAGCCTCGAGGTCAATAAAAGCCACTTCCTCTGGGCTCTTCTTGGAATGAGGAAGAGAGTGAGCCATTCAGGAACTGTCAAAATCAGGACACCTCTCATAGCAACCTTCCTTCAATCTCCACCATTCTTGCCATCTGGGCCAAGAGCTCTCTTGTTCTATATTGTCCACTGTTGCATCTTGAGGCTAAATACAGCACTTGGCACATAGTAGGCAAAATGCCACATGTTTATCCATTGAAACTAATTGGAACATGATGAGAAAACTTTAGTTTTCTCAAGGGCAAGTCTAGTAAATCCATGATCTGCTATTGCCAGGAATTATGCTAAATACTTTACATTTACTATCACAGGTTATTCTCAAAACTCTGAAAAGCAGTACTATCATTTCCATTAGACAACTGAAAAAAATGAGACTTCGAGAGGTTAAGCAACTTGCCCAAACACACACAATGAAAAAGACAAAATTTGAATGCCTGCTCAAACCCTAGGCTGCTTCTCCACTCAGATCTGCGTAAGACAATCTACTATCTGTAATTCCACAGCCAGCCTTCCCCACTCAGGGTACACACGTTAAAGAGAATTGACAAGGTGTCCAACAAAAACTACTAGATAACAAATTCATACGAAAGAAAACTTGTGAATATATATCAGGCCGTTTAGAAGCGCTAACTTTCCCAATCTAAGAACACCTGTGGCATTCTCTGGCATCATCCCACTAATGACTAACTTTTGCTCCTTAATTTCTAGACCAAGGAAATAAACATGATGTCTCTAGAACACTAGTATGAACATCGCTCTCTGAAATTCTGCCCTAGAAGGAGAGGTTGACAAAGGAAAATTGTCTTCCAAAGGCTTATACGCTCATCACCTCTTATTTTATGGTCATTATTATTTTTCTAAACTAGGTTATACAAGGAAAAGAAAAATACACTTTTAAAAATTAATATCAAATAACTCTGATATGCTTTTCTGCATCATTAAAGGTCAAGGGCTAAATAACTACTTTCTAAAGGGTTTGTAAGCTTCTTTAGCTTCTTTTAACAAGAAAGCCACAGAAAAAGATTTCTGTGTCAGTTCCCAGACAGAAAGCTAATAAATTCCAGGGAGGAGATGGTCAAAAGAGACGCTCTAAGGTCTCACAGAAAGACAACTTCCCGTGGTTAGACCCAGTCTTCCTCTAAGTTGTAGTTTCACTCTTGTACTGTCTTCAGGTACACAGAAGAGTGGTCAAGGGCAAGAAGAAAAATGAGAATCTGCAGACTGGTGATTGACAAAGTCTTGTCTCACTTGACTTAATCTATAACACCAATTAATCTTTTGCAAAAGATTATTTTGATGCTTTCAATTCATTCTGAGTGACAATATTTTTGCATACACGTGTCTTTTTGTGTAACATTTACTGATGTTGCTGTTATGGGGTTTTAGAAAGGAAATGCTACTTGTCTCATTGTGTACTAATAAAGATCAATGCGTCTCAACTTTTTCCTTTTAAAATATTCCTAAAGGTGAATTTAAGTGGACAGTAAAGTTAAAGCATCCACTGCCTGCAACTGCTAAAACATCAATTATTCTGGCACCTCCTATTTATTGATAAAACGATATTAAATGGTGAAATAGAGCTCTCTTAGCATCCGCCTGCTTCCTACAACGTAATGCCGAAGCACTGTAGCCTTAGTCTGCTGCTTCCTTCTGCCAAATCCATTCTGCAGAGTTTCTGGCAGGAATGAAAGAACGTACCCGAGATGATTACTAATGTGTTAGGTTATTAAAAATTAAGTCCCCCAGAGCTGTCTTTACATTCATTCCCAGAAGGTCAGTCCAGGACACCAGAATTAAAGGGTACTCTTTGATCACCTTAACCTTAAATTGCCTCCTTCTGAAGGCTGAAGGCTGAAGGCCTGTCTCACGATCTGAGCATTTTAATGGCCGTGTAAATTACTGACTAAAGAAATAACCAATTTTACAAAGGGCAGCCAACTAAATCCATGAATAAATTAGGCTCCATGTTAATCAGATAGTGGACAACCAATATAATTCAGAATTCACTCTCTGCATCACATTTGTGTGGTTTTTTTGTGGTAATTGGCCTGGGCTGGGTGAACAGATTTTAGGACAGATGGATAAAAACCATAACAAAAATAACAACAAATTGCAAAGCTTCCCTAAACACAAACATCTGACATTTAGCCCATTTGTTATGCCCTAGGAAAGGAAGAAGATCCCAGGATACATATACAAAGATGTTCAGTATTCTCCTATATTCATAGCCAGAACTGCTGATCAGATGATGTAATAGAAATCATCAAACTACTTCTATTTCAAGATCTGACATTAATTGGGGACTTTGTGGAAAATTAGTTAAACTCACTGGCATAAATCTATTTGGTTGTAAAATTAGTGGACTTTACCATATCTTCTGCAAACACTTACAACTATAAAACTCCAAAATTCTATGATAATTTATTATGAAGCACATAATAGGGGAACTTTGTTTTGTTCACTGCTGAATTTGAGCACTTAGAGTTGTGCCCAGCACAGAATAAATTCTCCATAACTATTTCTTGAATGAATATAGGCATAAATAAGCGTTTGCTGAATGAATGTGTTCATAAAGCATGTATCCTTTCAGTTTCTTACTGACTATATTATTATTTACATACAAGGACTATGTTGTGAAGAATTTTCTTAAAACTCCCAAAGTACCATGAGCTCAAGTCCATGGTATAAGAAAAGAAGTAAAGAGTAAGGAAAATATTTCCTAACTTTTTACTGCATAAAATACTTATAGATTCGTAAATGAGCAACCGCAGGGAGTGCAACAGATCAAGATCAATGAAAACTGGCGAAGCCTTGGGCAAAAGAAAAAAGTATACAGAGACTTTCTTAAAAAAAATCTGTGAATCTTTTGGGCAAACATTTCAGATTTCTGAGTTATCAAACATGGAATTAACAAATTTCGAGACTAGCTCATCAGGCATCCAAACTGCAAAGGAACTTACCCTGGCCTTGGGTGGGTCTCTGACTCGTTTTATCCACGTGCCACATATATATCCTCCAATTGGAAACTAGGAACATATGGTGACTGTAGGAGAAATACCTCTTATTCAAGCTGACAGAATGAGTTAATTGCTAGCTAAGTGAGTTGATCTTTTAAGTGAAATCACTTGTACTTGTCTACTTGAATGTTGGAGCATGCATCCCCAATGTTGGTTTGAGTAGAGCTGATGCCAAGCTTTTGTCGCTGGCAATAGATAATCGTACACTCAACTACTTGGAGCCATTTCTTGTCTGTGATTACAAAATCTTTTCATCTGTATAAAAGAGGATTTAAGAGACAGGATGGTAGAAATAATACGAGTAAAAAAGAGATGGGGAAATCTTGTCGAATTTCAGTGTGCAAAGACCTCATAGAGATTAGAAAGGCAAATGAGGAGACAGAAAATAATATTAATAAGCTCTCATTGTTGAGTGCCTACTATGTGCATATATATAACCCTCATAACAAGCATAAAAACATGGATATTATCACAGTCTCATAGATGAGAAAGTGCAGGCTCAGAGAGAGAAAGTAATGGCCTAAGGGCAGACAGAAAGTCAGAATTTAAGCTAAGTTCTATTTGACTCCATGTTCTATACTCTTGACTACATCAAACTTCCAAAAAAGGATTTTTTTACATATCACTGATAGAGTCACAGTATCTTATGCTGAGAAACACTGAATTTGAGTTTGATTCATACTTTGGTTGTCAAGACTGATCATTTGGCTGTTTTATTACAGATACTACATTTATGAGGCCTTAAGTTAAAATACACTGAAATTTCCATTATTTCAGTATTCGACAGCAGGTAAAACTTTCAAGAATGAATTCTACTTTTTAGAGCTGAGCTGAAAATGTGCCTTTGCCTTCCTTTCTCAGCCTTTTAAATAACATCAATCACAATATTAAATCCATACTTTTCAGAGGTAATAAGCTCTCCTTTACAATATAGCACCACCGTGTGTATGTGTGTGTGTGCGTGTGTATCACACCTCAGAAATAAAAATTGACTACATTCTTTTGAAGAATCCATAGTTTTTATTTCTAATTTTTCTGCTTTAATCTTATTTCCTTCCTTTCAACAGAATTGAGGTCCCTGGACCTTTCTAAGGGTTTTCTCTGCATTTCTTGCATCTCCAGTCTCTTACCTGTGGCCCCTGCAACCTCCTCACTCAGCTGCAGCAACCCGGCTGCCATGCCCTTCCTCGGACCCACCAGGGTGCTCACACCTTGTGGTTTTGCATTTATTATTTGGCTTTTGCTTTTGCCTGGAATACTCCTCTCTCTCCCCAGAGACCCACAGCACTAACTCCCTGACGTCCTTTCAGCCTCTCCTCAAATGCAAGTGCTCAATGGGCCTCAGCTAAAAACTCTGTTTACTTTTGCAAATTGTTCCCCATACCCCATCCTTCCGCTGCTCTACTCCCTTTTTTAGCATCTATCACCTTCTAACATGCTCAATAATTTACTTTTTATCTTCTTTATTGTTTGTTGGCTGTCCACCCCTCTACAATGAAAGCTCCATGCAGGCCGGGAGCTTTCTTTTATTTACTGATATATCCCCAAAGCCTAAAACAGTGCCTGATACATGACAGGCTCTCAGTAAATATTAGTTAAATGACTGAGGATCTCATTGATATAAATTCTTCTACTGAAATTTCTTTGTCAAAGAGTGGCCAGATTTTAGAATTCAGATGCTTTTAGTAAATTAAAGAGTTTATACTTACCATAAAGATTACCTAAACCAAGAAAAATTACGGCCTTAAAATAAAAGTGCTTAAAACTCCACAGGCTTTCCAGAAGACTCGCTTCCTCTCAACTGTTACTCCTCCTATAAGCACCAGCCACAATCCTCTACAAGACCTCATCGCTGAGGAGCAGCAGACATCTTCCAGCTCGGATCGGATCCCTCACAAAGGTGTTTAAAACCAAAGTCAAGGGCAGACAGTCACTGTCCTAGATGCGATGGTCATAAACCAGGTGTTTGGGTTAATGGACCTTCTCATATACGCAAAACCCGGAGAGACTGTGCTCACTTTCCCATTCCGGATTTTTTTTTCTTTGCTCTTTAGACACATCTGGATCCAACCTAGGATCTTAATTTTTGTCCTGGAGCTACACCTCTGCTAAGCCATCTGCCTGATCCTGAGTCTTCTTGTCTATTTCATCCGTTTTTCTCTGATACTCAAGAGATGGGCTTTTAAATTGAAAGTACCCATGCTCTCCTCCCTTCCTGTAGAATACACACCACACAACCCTTCATGCTAGCTGCACCTATCCTCAATGATTGTACCCTATATTCAAACAAATATAAATCAAATATAAATGGAAAAATTGATATACAGAATATATAATTATAATTTATTTCTATATATACACAAACCCTAATGTGATTGTGTTCTTACTCTTCTTCCCAGTCAGGGTCCTTAACATGCTATTAACGCATATCTCCATATCTCCTTCTCCTTGTTTTTCCTAAGCTGGTGACCACGTGATGCTCAGTGCACATTTCAGAGAGTACTTTCTCTCCTTTCACATCTCTCTTACTACTGAGAAAAGTGAAGCTTGCTCTGAGTTGTTGCTTATTTGTTTTGACCCTTTGAATAAACGGAGGAGTGAAGCTACAACCTTAGTCTCTTTTTCATGTGCCCTGTGGTGTTCTACTCCATACTATGGCGTGATACTCCACCTTTGTAAGCCTCCATACACCTCATGCCCCATTGTGCAAGTGGGAGCTCAAAGTGAGACCCGCATTCGTCCCTCAAATTCTCTAATGACACTGTCAGCAGAAGCGCCACATGACTCCTCCTAGATGCAAATAGATTCAGGTTTACTTTAACTCCTTTGAGTGCTACAATCCAGGACGTGTGTGTTTTTCTCAAAGCGTGTTTGCACACATGGAGTTCTCGCCTTCACAGCCTCGTACTGACTCTGTCCCTGCAAGTTCCCTCCCCGAGTCCCCTGTTCTCAGCGGGAAGCACAGACTGCTGCAATTTAATGGGTTCTCGTAGATTCCCTGGCTATTTTCCCTTCTAATCCTTCCCGTACTTAAGTCGTTGTTTTTTGTTTTTTTTTTTTGTCTTATACCTGTGGTGTCCCCATTTCCTGTTAATTCTTGATCACCTTTCCAGAAAGTTTCCACAGCCAAGCCTAAAAGAAGAAGGAGCTGGTTTCACTGTTCCCTTTTCTCCTCTGGCTTCCGGGCTGGACCCAGCTCTCTCATTTGACCCACTATTCCAGACCCCACTCACTCCTCCCACAGCCACTATGGGTGCATATTTTCTACTTTAAAACATAATGCAACTACAGTAAAAGCCTTAGGTCAAAGACCTCTGTCTACGCTGCCACCACCATCAACCTGTGACCTGGAGCTCCTTTACTCGACTAAAGGTTAGAAACCTCAGACCAGGGAAAAGGTAAAGATCCCACATCACGAAACCCACAGAGGGCTATTTGGAATGGGTGGATAAGCCATGTTTTGCAAATCACATTAGAAACAGAGCCTCTGACTTGACAATATTCAAATTTGGCTATTTATTTTTCTTTTCAGATATATTCTAAGCCTCCACACTCTCATCATTATATCTGAAACCTGAGATTTTGAATGTCAATTAATTATCTTTTCAAACTTTTCTCCCAGTTCACAGTGGCAATTGCGGTCATCCGGACTTGATACCATTTACTTCGCACTGGCCTGGCATCAGTCCTAGTTCCACAGTTAGTTAGTTCCACAGCCCACCAGCTGCAAGAACTTGTGCGGTGACTTAGACTCTCTTAGCCTTAGATTCCTAATCTATAAAATGGAAATAATAATTGCAGCTTTTAGGGGTCCAGCAAGGTTCAATGAAAAAGCTATTTACAAATATGTGGGCAGAGTTTAAAGAACACAACAAGAAATGATGTGGTGCCCAGGGTTATTAATGGCAGGGCTCCTTGCCATCCCTGAGCCTGAGAGGCAAAAGACGGAGCAGTTCCTAGAACCAGAGAGCTCTAACCTGGTTAGAGGACAGCAGCCAACCCTCTGCAACACAGCAGGCAGAGAGCTGGGCAATAACTACATTGACATCACTCACCTCCTTCTTCCCCAAATCCCACCAGTATCTCCCACTGGCTGAACACAACTGGAAGCCAGAGGCAAAAGAATCCAGTAGACACTGTCCATAAAAGTCAGCCCCCTGGAACACCCAAGCAAGAGACAAAGGGTGAGGAGTAGATCTGGAGGGGCAGCAGAAGATATCCAGCACAGTCTACCCATTCTGCTCCTCAGCATCCGCTGTGATAATTTATCTCGGTGAAAAAATCCATGTCCCTAATATAGACAACAAACCAACCATTAGCTATTACATAATCGCAGAATGAAGCCATACTCCCACCTAAAGTATAAAACATTAGCTATTACCAACACGCTAAATATAAGGGAGCGGGGGGGCAGCAAAAGTAACAATTAATTAGCATGAAATTAGGTGAATTAACATGACATTTAGGTGTTATGGTCACTGCCTTTGTAAATAGTCATGAAGCCTCAGTTGATAATCACAACTTCTTTATTCCACTATCAATTTTCTTTTTTACTTTACTGTCTGCAGCACCCAAGGATGGAAGGTGTGACACAAACCTTCATTTCTGTAGAAACTGTTGGTTCAGTCTCTATTGAGTTGCCACAGTTTTCCACTGACCATGACTATTGGGCAGGAGAGTACTAAAGGATGTCCTGGCACATCCCTTAGGTTCCAGACATAGTGCTCTTTGCCCTAATGATGGAGCAGCAACCCACTTTGTCCTTGGTATTTGGGCTTGGTCACCCAGGCAAAGACAGTGACCCCTTTCTCTGCCTATTGCTTCAGGGGGATAAGAAGCCCAGAGTAGCCAAGGAGCAGGCTGAGCTTTCAGTGACTCAGAACCATGACTGGGTTCCCTGAGGGAAGCCTTTCTTTCTAGGGCATTTCTCTCTTGGGCTTCCAAATCCACCAAGCTCAAGCTTAGGATACTACTTGGTGTAAAAGTGAGAAATGCCACTCCAACCTCCAACTCTCGCATCCCAGAGCCCCATATTCTGACTAAGGGGTAGACTAACATACGTAAGCTGATGGTTTAAGTCATGCATCACAATCTGCATGACCCCTTACAGTGTGTTATCACAGAGCTGGTACTGGGACCACTTCTGGGTCATTAGGGTAAGTGGTAAAATCAGTGAATGCTGTGGACATGAACGCATTGCTGCCCTTTCTCTGCTGCAAAACATACTTCAATGGTGGAGGAAACATTTTGTGGAACAGCGTGGTGATGGACACAGCACTCTGTACGTCAATGACTGCTGGCACAGGCAGAAGCTCTGTGGTCAGGGAGGCAAATCCATACCCAGAACCTGTGTCTATTCTGATGGGAGCAGAGCACTACCTCTGCAATGTTGGAAAGAGGATCACTATAGTCAATGTATCACCATGCGACTGTCAGGTAGCCCTGGGAAATGATACCATGTCAGGGATCAGCCTTAGCAAGGGGAAGTACATGTTTTTGAGCTCATGCAGAGCTTCCAGCTCTGCTGCCATAGCCATATTTGAGCACAGGTCTAATATACACACTGGAGAAAGAAGCAGGTGGACAGCCATCTTGCCAATCTGATTACTAAGGGCCTCCTCCACAGTGGATGCCCTCTGGTGGCATGTAAGTGAGGCACAGATGTCTCCCCACTTGGTACCACCGTGAGAGGAACAGCACATACCTCTCTCCCACACACCCTGGCTATTAGACTCCAGCCCTGGCCCTGAGCCATATCTGTCCTGTGACTATAGGAGATGAGGAACTCTTCAAGGCTGCCAGTCTTTCTGGTTTTCCACTCATTTCAAAGTTGAACATTCAAGTACTTCATTTTTCCCTTTTCCCATTTCCCTGGCAGGGAGTTTATCTGTGAATGTCCAATCTCAGAATCTCACTTTAGGAGTGGAAATTCTGAGGCCATTTTGGAACCAATACATTATTAGTCAGGGTGCGATCAAGCTGGGTAACTAAGGAGAATTAAAGAGTGAAAGTTGTGGGCAGGGTTTAAGGAGAGTGACAAGGAATGAATAAATATTAATATAATCAAAGGAGGTGGGAGCCAGGAGGGAGAAGTCTCAGGGAGAGACAGGAACACATTGAAACCTACTGCATGCCAGGCTCTTTATTTATATCACCTTACATAATCCTCACAATCACTTTACAAAGTGGACATTATTATTGTTTTACAGGTAGGAGGCTCAGAGCGTCAAGGAGCTTGCCCAGAGTCACACAGCTATTCAGCAGGAAAGCCAGACCTGGAGTTGAGGAATTTCTCACACCCCAGTTCTTATCCTTTGCACCGCCTCATAAGACACCAGAAGTGCTGGCAGTCTCTTCTCTCCTGGCACACACCCACTTCACTCCCCTCTCGTTCCTCTGTCTGGCCCCTTTTCTGACCCTGTCCCAGCTGGTCCAATTTAAACCATTCAGCTAAGCACTGAGTCAGCTCACTTCCATTCCTGTCTCCAGGTGCTCTGCTCTGGCCCAGGCTTTGACATGCAAAATAAAAGTCTCAGGAAAAGGCTTTGCTCATAAACATCTAAAAATCTTATTAACACAACACATAACAATCTTTTAAAGATCACAATCACACACACACATTTATTTTGTCATTCATTGACCCAATATTTCTTGAGGTCCTACTATGTCATGTGTGTTTTTGGCAAAGGAGAATAAAATAGTTAATACAATATATTAAAATCTTTGCCTTCATAGAGTTTATATTTTATTAAGTGAAGAAAATGTTAGGGAGGAGGCATAAAATAAATAAAATAAACACAAGCAAATATATAGTGTGTTAGATGGTGATAAGGGAGATAGGCAGTGGGTGGGGGCATAAGGAGTCAGGCTGTGACTTTAAATAGAATGGTCAGGGAAGGCCTCATGGAGAAGGTGACATTTCAACAATACTGGAAGGAAAGAGGAGATCTTTTTATATTTAGGTGAGAAGAGAATTTCAAGCAGTTGGAACAGCAAGTGCAAAGGCCCTGAAGGAGGAGCACGCCAGACATCAATGAGAAACAGCAAGGGAGCCAGTGTGGCTGGACCAGAGTGACTCGGGGAGGGTCATAGGAGGCAAAGTCAGAGAGGGAACAAAAGCAGACTGTGTAATACCTTATAGCTTTAGGAGTCTGGTTTTTACTCTGAGATGGGCAGCCATAAAGGGTTTAAACCACAAGGGACATGATCTCTCTTCTTTTTAACAGGATCATTCTAGCTGCTTATTTAGAATGGATTGTAGGAGGACAAAGGCAGAAATAGAAAGACTAGTTAAGAAGCTATTGAAAATACACACACACACACACACACACATACTCCAACCTAATTACAGGAGTTTCATTCATTCTTTCTTTTTCTCATTTAATAAACATTTATTGAGAATCCACTATGTACAAAGAACTGTAGGTGATATTAAATAAACCCTGTAGCCTACTGCCTACTCTTAACCAAGAACTTGAAATGGGGACTGCTGTAGACTGTTTGCCTTCCACCCGAATTCATTTGTTGGAACCTAATCCCCAAGGTGAGGGTATTTAGACATGGGGTCTTTGAGAGACGATTGAGTTGTGAGGACAGAGCCCTCATGAATAGGATTTGTGCCTTTATAAAAGAGGCCCCAGAGAGGTCCCTCGCCCCTTTCACCACTTGAGGACACAGCAAAAGGACAGCTCCCTATGAACCAGGAAGCAGGCCCTCACCAGACGCCAAATCTGCCAGAGCCTTGATCTTGGACTTCCAGCCTCCAGAACTGTGAGAAACAGATTTCTGTTGTTTATAAGCCACGGAGTCTGTGGTATTCTCTTACAGCAGCCCGAAGGGTTAAAACTGGGACTCTTTGCAAGTATTATAAAGGTGTCCTGTCTTCCAGGAAGACCTGACAAAGCCTTGAAAGAATTTTTGTATCTTTCATGCTTATCAAAGTAAAGACACACAACAAATGAGACAACTTTTTGGATTTCCACACAATCAGCTTACTGCATTTGATATTGTTCTCAGAAATGCTGCACGTTCCCAAAGAAAAACTGTAGTGTTCATAGAAATATGACAGCTACTCTTAAAAAAGACACAGATAATATCAGCAATTATTTTTACTGAAAGATGAGATTTCCATGGAATTCAAGAAAGCACTGCAATTGTTTTTATATTAGAAAATATACATAAATATTATTCAAAGGTTCTACATCCTCAGATTCCAAGACAAGGACCCTTGTGTTTAAATACCACTGAGATGAGCTGAAGGCCCAAAGCTCCAAGTAATGTTGATGCTGCCCAGGATGGAGGTTACATGACAAGAATCTCTAATCAGAAGGCAAGCAGATCAGAGACGCATGGGGCAGAGTCACCGGACTTCTTAGCTTTATCAGATTTCTTGTATTAAGGCATCATCCTAGAAATGCATTGACCATAGAAATTGTGTATATGCTCACTGTTCCTGGGATCTTAGGAAAATGAAACAGGTCATCATTTCCATTATGGTGTCCTCTGGCTTGAGGTAAGAGGTTGTATGAAGGGAAGAAATAAACAAAATTTTGGGAAAAAGTATGATGTTGGAGGTTGAATATCATCTGTTTCGCACCTTGATGCCTTGTTAATACAGTTACCTTTCACATCTCTGCTCACTTGGCTCACCCTTCTTCATCCCTCAAGACTCCTCTTGGGCACATATCCTACAGAAGTCTTCACTGAACACTGAACTCCCCTGAACCTCTCTAGCATCTCGTGTGTGTCTATCTTATCACTTACAATGAATTGTGTTGTCTTGTCCATGAGAGTACAAGCCCGTTGATGAAAGAAACCCCGTTCCTCATCTTTGTACCCGTAGAACCCAGGATAGTACTTAACAAATAATGTGTTCAATAAGTGTTGATTGTTTGAAATGGATTAAAGACTTAAACATAAGACCTGATACCATAAAACTCCTAGAAGAAAACATAGGAGGGAAGCTCTTTAACATTGGTCTTTGCAATTATTTTTCAGATATGATACCAAAACCACAAGCAACAAAGGAAAAAATCAACAAGTAGCACTACGTGAAGCTAAAAAGGTTTTACACAGCAAAAGAAACAATCAACAAAATAAAAAGGCAACCTATAAAATGGGAGAAAATGTTTGCAAACCATATATCGGATAAGGGGTTAATATCCAAAATATACAAAGAAACCCTACAACTCAATAACAAAAAAGCAAACAGTCTAATTTAAAAACGGACAGAGCAAGCTAATAGATATTTTTCCAAGGAAGACATCTAAATGGCCAAAAGGTACACAAAAAGATTTTCAAATCACTAATCATTAGGGAAATGCAAATCCAAACTACAGTGAGATATCACCACACGCTTGTTAGAATGGCTGTCATCAAAGTTTGGAGAGGGTGTGAAAAAAAGGAAACTCTCATACACTGTTGGTGAAAATGTAAATTAGTTCAGCCACTATGGAAAACAGTATGGAGGTCCTCAAAAGATTAAAAATAAAACTACCACATGATCCAGAAGTTCCATTCCCAGGTATATATCCAATGGAAATGAAAACAGGATGTTGAAGAGATTTATGCCCTCTCTCGTTTGTTGCAGCATTATTCACAATAGCCAAGATATGGAAACAACCTAAGAGTCCATCAATGGATGAATAGATAAAGACGATGTGGGATAGATAGATAGATAGATAGATAGATAGATATAGATAGATAGATATAGATATATACACACACACACAATTGAAAATTACTCAACCATAGGAAAGAAGGAAATTGTGTCATTTGTAAGAACATGGATGGACTTTTAGGGCATTATGCTAAATGAAATAAGTCAGAGAAAGACATATACCGTATGATATCACTTATATATAAAATCTAAAAAAGCTGAACTTATAAAAACAGAGAGTAGAATGGTGGTTTCCAGGGGCTGGGGGTTGGGAGAAGTGAGGAGATATGGTTTAAGGGTACAAGCTTACCACCAGTAGATACATAAGTCTTGGAGATCTAATGCACAGCATAGTGATTAGAGGCAACAATACTGTACCATAAACTTGAAAGTTGCTAAGAGACTAGATCTCAATTGTTCCTACTACACAAAAAAAGGGATAAGAGGAAAGAAGATGCCGCTTCAGATGCCAATCACACATCCAAGTTGTCACTTGTACTTCTGACCAACTGGCCAGTTGGTTCCAATGACATCCACCTTGGGTTCGATTAATTTGCTAGAGTGGCTCATAGAACTCACAGAAACATTTTATTTACTAAATTACCAGTTTATTATATAAGGATATAATTTAGAAACAGCAAAATAGAAGAGTTACATTGGGCCAGGTATGGGGAAAGGGACACTGAGCTTTCATGCTCTCTCTGGACACACCACTCTCCCCAAGACTCCAGATGTTCACCAGCCCAGAAGATCTCCAAATCCCCCTCCTTTTGGGTATTTATGGAGGCATTGTTACATATGCATTATTGATTGAATCATTGATCATGGTGATCAATTCAACCTCCAGCTCCTCTCCCCTCCCCAAAGGTCAGGGCAGTGGGACTGAAAATTCCAACCTTCTAATCATGTGGTCAGTTCTCCTGGCAACTAGCCCCCATTCTTAGGTGTGGTCCCAAGGTCACCTCCATAACATAACAAAAGACACCTTTATTGCTCTCAGCACTTAGGAAATTCCAAGGGATTTAGGAGCTCTGTGTCAGAAACAAGGACAAATAACAAATATATATTTCTTACTATAATCACAATATCACAGCCTCTAACCCATTTTTTACCCTGCAGGCAGAGTGAACTTCACAAAATGCCTATGTTGCTCTCTTGTATAACACATGCTGATGGCTTCTCATTTGTCTTAGGATAACATACCGAGTACTCACATGGTCTACAAGGCCCTCATGATCAGCCCTGTCTTCTCTCCAGTTTCATCGTATGCTACTCTCTCTTTCACTCTCTGAGTACCAGCCCCACTTCTTTCATTTCTTCTGATGTGCCATATCCCTTCCAACATTGGGACTTTTGCACATGTTGTTTCCCTCTGGAATATTTCCCCAGGTCGATGCCCCCTCCACATTCTTTGCCTATGAACTTTCTTCCCTGCCCTCTTTGACTAGGTGGCATTCTCATAATTTAGTCCTCTAACACCATGTTTCTTTTTCAAAGCACTCATCCAAATTATTATTAAATTATGAATCCTCTCTCTATATATTTAATCTGTATACACTCTTCTGGAATATATGCTCAACAAAGGCAGGAACTATATCTTTCTGGTTCTTTGTTATGCCCCAACACCTACTATGTTTTGTACAGTGTGCCAAGTCCAAGCTCCTGAGACTTGGATATGATTTTTCATGGTATCCTCTCTACTTAGGGCATCTTCCCCCTACTCTGTACCTTGTGCACTTTTTCCACCTGGAACACTCCAGTGTACTTCTCAAGGTGAAACTCAAATATCGCCTTATCATTGTAATACCTTTACCCTATCACCCGTAGGAAGAAATAACGAATTCCACTTCATCAATCAACAACTTTCTATGTATCTTATTACAACATGTGACAAATTCTAATGCAGGTATTTCTGTGGGCCCAACTTTCCATATGAAACTAAAATTCTCAAGCTCATTAATCATTGTTGAAGTCATTCGTTCTGTTCTTCAAATATGTGGCTTTCCTCTTTCTGAGTATTTAGTTAGATTACAGTTCCCCACTCCCTCAAAGCTAACTGTGATCATGTCACTTGCTTCAGGCAATGAAATGTAGGTGAAAGTGATCTGTGTTGTTTCCAGGCAGATGTTTTCAGAGGTAGTGCACGGTTTGCCACATGCTCGCTCCCTCTACCATGGTGACTTGCAACACTCCAGTAGTGGCTGCCCCACTGGCCTGGGTCCTAGAGTAAGGACTATGTGGAGCATAGCTCCAAGACAAATCATAGTGGACAAGTAATGTGAGCAAGAAATAAACCTTGCTTTAAGTCACTGAGATTTGGAGGTTGTTCGTACCATGGTATAATCTAGCCTATCCTGACAGTACACTTTGTTTTTTACATCATTATGTATCCAGCACTTGGTCCAATACTTGACATGTAGTAAGTACCCAATATAGGGTTGATGAATTGACTTGAAATTGATCATGTATATACAGCATAAATTACTCACATGCATTATGATTGATTCTTTTTTCTGTTCGCAACACTGCCAGTAGTGGCATTTGCTTAGCAGATGCAACTCTAAATAGTCAGACTAAACTAATTTACGTAAAAAGAAAAACATTTAGCCAAATTTGAGTTGATTGGTCAGTGGTCTTATTCATTCATTCTCAAACTTTGATGCGCATTAGAAACACCTTGTGGTGAATTTTCAAAACGTAGATGCTTCAGCTCCATCCTCAGAGCGTCTGAATTGGCATGCTTGGATTGAGGGCTGGCCCTTTAAATGGAGAAAAATCTCCACAGGTGATTCATATGCACCTAGTGATTGAGAATCACAGATATTATCTTTTGTTTAAAATCCGTCTGAACATAATGCAGACTCAGTCTTTTTTCCACTTCTTCAGTAGCAGACAAAAACCATTCTTAAGAAAACGCAAAAGAATAGATGAAACAGGAAGAACGGTAGTGGAAAAACCCTTGGCCAAAACTTCTGGTTAAAATCTCTGGTTTATATGTTAACCGGACAATATTTCCTCATAATCCATTTCCAAACTTTCCTTTAAAATCTCTCTGAGTACTTTAAATATAGACAATTTTTATTAAAATATAAAAATTAAGAAAATTAAAAATAAATTATCTTGAGGAAAAATGACAAGTGTTGGAAAGGACATGGAGCAAGTGGAGTTCTCATACACTGTTAGCAGTTGTGTAAACTAGTACAACCACTTTGGAAAATGATTTGGCGGTATTTACAAAGCTGAATATGTGCAAGTCCTATGACTCAATAATCACACTCCTGGATATATAGCAAAAATATATGCAAACCTATATTTGCAATAAGACGTGTTATAGAATGTTCATAGCAGCACTGTTCATAATAGCCAAACACTAGAAGCCATTCAAATACCTATCAAGAATGGATAATGAGTAAATTGGCCTTCTGTACCCAATGCTGCTCATTACATTTTATGAAAAACAATTACACATTCTATAGTGCCCTCAGCATCTTTTTGGGAGAAGAGATTGCCAGGACAGTAGTCTCAGAATAGATGCAGAAAGACCGTTGATAGGAAGGGAGAAGGCTGACTATGACTCACCACTATCAGTTTTCTGAATTTCCAGTTTTCTGGTTTGAACAGTATGTGTTTCTGAGTTGATGGGAAGCAGCAGAGTTGATTTTGTATCTACTTCCTGGCTGGTAGAGCTCTGTTTCAGAGGTCGAAGTGTATACGGTCTAATGGATTAATTTCTTTATACAATATTGTATAAAGGAACACTATACAGCAAGGTGAATAAACAGTCTACAACCACACACAACAATACACCTGAAACTTGCAAATGATATTAAGCAAGAGAATTAAAATACACAAAAAGAGCATACTATAAGGCTGCTTATAGATAAAGTACAAAAATGGGGAAACATGCTGATAAAAGTCAGCATGGACTTCTAGGATGATGACTAGAAGGAAGCACACTATTGTTCTGTTTCTTGATCTGAATGCTAGTTACATAGGAGTGCTCACTTTGCAAAAATTCACTGATTGTAATAATTGATTTATGTGCAATTTTCTGTATGTAAATCATACTTCAACAAAAAATCTTTTTTTTAAATCCTACAATTGACAAAGCAATAATTAAAAGGGCTCTAAAGACAAAAATAGTGGACAAAAAAATTACACAAGTCTAGGAGAAATTTTGCTTTGGAAAACATTGGACTAAGAAATTAATCCATTAGACCGTATACACTTCGACCTCTGAAACAGAGCTCTACCAGCCAGGAAGTAGATACAAAATCAACTCTGCTGCTTCCCATCAACTCAGAAACACATACTGTTCAAACCAGAAAACTGGAAATTCAGAAAACTGATAGTGGTGAGTCATAGTCAGCCTTCTCCCTTCCTATCAACGGTCTTTCTGCATCTATTCTGAGACTACTGTCCTGGCAATCTCTTCTCCCAAAAAGATGCTGAGGGCACTATAGAATGTGTAATTGTTTTTCATAAAATGTAATGAGCAGCATTGGGTACAGAAGGCCATGTGAGCACTGAATCTTATTTGCGATGCTAGAGATTTCTTCAGAATCCTTAGAATATAACTTCTCCTTCACTTGATTTAAAAAGCAGGGAGTCAAGGCAGAAGATCCCTTCTGTCAGTACTTTCTAGATTTCAACTGACAGAAACCCAGCTCAAATAAGACTGGTACAAATGGGGAGTTTATTGGAAGGATTCTAGGTTGTCCCATTCAATTGAAATACACTTTGAATAACCCCTCAGCAAAATGGGCAGAGATCCTGTTGGACTCCAGGACCAGTTGAGGAGGCAATATCAGGAACATTTTCTAAGCACAAACTCTGGATCTAGACTGTGGGGGGTTTGCAGCTGGCTCTTCCCCTTGCCTTTCCTTATTTAACCTCTGAATATTTCATTCTGTTTTCTCATATGCAAAATGAAAAAAAATAGGACCAACCAGGAACTGTAATGATAAAATCTAATAATGCATTTAACATACATGAAATAGTATGTAAACACAAAGTAAACATTCTATAAACAAATTTTAGCTGCTATTATTAATAATTGGAGCCAGGGATTTGCTGGGAACTATGTTTCCCAGAATGCCCTTCCCTATAGGTTTCTGAGTTGGAATTGGCCAAAAGAAGCACTTGCATGAGATTCAGAAGGTGGAAATGAAGCATGACTATTATGCTTGAAAAGTCTTTTCAAAATTAGATGGAAAGACATAAAGATGTCCAGTAGGCACTAGTTTGTCCTTTCTCTCCTCTGTTCCATGTCCAGCTCTTTTTCCTAATTGATGGATCTGATGAGCATCAACAGCCCTAGGGCTACCCCCAGACACTCTGCTGTTGAACACACAAGGGTGAAAGCTACAAAGATGTAAAGCCTCTCCTAAAGTTCTTCGTGAGCTCCCCCTTCACAGTCCCACTTCAGCAGTTGGACATGCTGGGCTTTCAGATCCTGCTACAAGCTCTGTCTTGTCCACCTACAGCACTGCTTCAGGAAGATTGACTAGAGACCTGTCTTCTGATCCTCCAACTTCTCATTCTGGAATTTTACTTCCCACTTGTGTAGAGTCTAACTCTGATAATAAATCTTTTATCTCATGACGTTCATAGTGGCTCTGCTTCCTTTATTAAACCTGACTGATACAATTGTCGGTACTGGTTGTGGTTCCAAAACAGAACCTTAAGAATGGGAACTTATCATTTATTTTTAAACTAAAATTTCTATTTTAAATTTCACATGCAGTTGTAAGAAATAATACAGAGAGATCCCATGTACCCTTTACCCAGTTTCCCTCAACAGTAATATCTTGCAAACCTATAACTCAATATCATAACCAAGATATGGGCATTGGCATAGTCAATACACAGAACATTTTCATCACCACAAAGATGCATCATGATGCCCTTTTATAGCCATGTTCTTTGTCAAAAATCAATTGGGTATATTTGTATGTTTATTTCTGGATTCTCTGTTCTGTTCCATTGATCTATATGCCTATCCCTCATCATGCAGTCTTATACCTATATAATAAGTTGAAATGGGTGGACTGATTCCTCTCGCTGTATCTTTTTAATAAAAGTTATTTCAGCTATTCGAGTTACTTTCCCTTTCATATGAATTTTAAAATAATATTATCTATATCTAAAAAAATCTTGCTGGGGTTTTGATAGGAAATGTGTTAAACCTATGTATCTTTTTAGGAGGAATTGATATCTTTACTATTTTGAGTCTTCTAATCCATGAACATGGTGTGTCTCTCCATTAATTTAGATCTTGCTTGATTTCTTTCATCAGCATTGTGTAGTTTTAATATACAATTCCTCTACATTCTTTGTTATATTTTCCCCAAAGTATTTAATTTTTTTGAGTGATTGTAAATGGGATTGTAGTTTTAATTTTGGTGTCCATATGCTCATTTTTGGTATATAGAATGTAATTAATTTTTATATATGTTTATCTTGTATCCTGCTACCTTGCTGAACTCACTTATTAGCTCTAGGATATTGTTTGTAGATTTTGGGGGATCTTCTACGAAAACTATTATGTCATCTGCAAGCAGGAACAATTTTATTTCTTCTTTTCCAATCTATTTGCCTTTTATTTCCTTTTCTTGCCTTGGTGCACTGATTAGAACCTGTGTCAGGAGGCTGATTAGGAACCTCTTCTCTGATCCTTCAATTGCTTCCACACTTTCGAGGCTTCTCCTACGAATGTGTGAGTTTCAGTTCTTACAGTAAGTCCCTGATCTCATAACTTCACGGAGACCCCGACTTGCATGCTGCTAAGACTCTCTCCGTCTCTTTTCTGCTTCTCTCTACATATTGACTAAATTCTTTTTAAAATATATTTTATTTGAAACAATCACAGACCTATAGGAAAATTTCTAGTACAAAATTCTTTTTTTCCTGAACTATTTGAGATTATTTTGTAGGCTTAACGCCCCATCTCCCACAAAAAAAAACTTGTGTATATTTTATACATATAGCATATATTTTATACAAACAGAACTTTTACATAAGCACATTACAATTATCAAAATTAGGAAATCAACATTGAGGCATTACTATTCAAATTTTGCCAATTGTCCAAATAATGTCCCTCATAGCAAACAGAACTAATTCTGAATCTGATGTTGCATATAATTGTCTCTTCGACATGTACACTTCATTCTTTAAGTACGTCCTTCCTTTCTGGCACAAGATGATCTGGACACATTTTGTCCTTTTTCTGTCCCAAACTTGGAATCAGCCATTTCCTCAAAGAGCCCCGTTTTTTTTCTGTGGAGAATAGCACTTAGAAGATAAGATCTGAGCCCTTCTTTCTCACTACCTCTAAAGTTATCTCCCAGGAGAGCCATCTATAATGGACTGAATGGTGACATTCCTCCAAAATGTACATGCTGAAGCCCTAACCCCCAGTGTGATGGTATTCGAAGGTAGAACACTTGAGATGTAATTACTTTTAGATGAGATCATGTGGGTAGGGGACCCATAATGAGATTACTGTCCTTATAAGGAGAGGAAGAGAAATCAGAGCTCTGATTCTCTCTGCATATGAGCAACACAGCAAGAAAATGGCCATCTGCAAGCCAGGAAGTGGGCCCTCACCAGGAATAGAATCTGCAAGCACTTTGATCATGGACCTTCCAGCCTTCACAACTATGAGAAATAAATGTCTGCTGTTGAAGCGATCCAGTCTATGATATTTTGTTACACCATTCTAAGTTGACTAATACAAAAAATTGGTACCAAGAGTGGAGATGCTGCTATAACAAATACGTAAAAATGTAGAAGCAGCTTTGGAACTGGGTAATTGGTAGAGGTTAAAAGAGTTTTGAGATGCATTCTAGAAAAAGCCAAGTTTGCCATGAAGTGACTTTTAAAGGTGGTTCTGCTAAGGACTCAAAAAAAAAAAAGAGGAGAGCTGTAGAAAAAGCATTCATCTTCTTAAAGAATACATAAATAGTCATGAACAGAACGTTGGTAGAAATACAGGCATTAAAAGCCATTCTGAGGGGCCAGCCCCATGGCCTAGTGGTTAAGTTCAGTGCACTTGGTAGACATGCTGTGGCAGCGACCCACATACAAAATAGAGGAAGACTGGCACAGACGTTATCTCAGGATGAATCTTCCTAAGCAAAAAAAAAAAAAAAAAAAGATAACAACAAAAGCCATTCTGATGAAGTCTCAAATGGAAATGAGGAACATGTTATTGGAAACTGGAGGAAAGATGATCCTTGTTGTAAAGTGGCAAAGAACTTGGCTGAATTTTGTTCATGTTCTACTGTTGTGTGCAAGGTGGAACTTGCAAGTGATGAAATTGGATATTTAGCTGAGGAGATTTCCAAGTAAAGTGTTGAAGGAGTAGTTTGGTTCCTCCTGTCTGCTTATAGTAAAATGTGAGAAGAGGAAAATGAATCGAAGAAGAAATTGTTAAGCAAAAAGGAATCAGAAGTTAAAGATCTGGAATATACTCAGCCTGCCCATATTGTGAAAAATGAGAAAATAAGTTCAAAAGAGAACACTAAGACTGTGGCCAAACAGCCATTTAATAAGGAGATTAGCATGGGTATGAGCCACCAACCTAATCAGGTACCCCAGCAGAAACACTGCCAGTAGGAACTGAAGGCCACATAGACAGGATGAAATGAAAGGAGGCTGTCAGACTTCTCAGATCCTACAGTCCCAGATCATAGAGCTATTTAGCTGCTAATGTGTGTATTCTTCAACACCACAGGGAAGAAGGACCCTGAAGGCAATTCAGAGATCATCAGGGCTGCTTCCTAGGTATCAAAGGGTGGGGGTGGGAGGCATCACCTCAGTTTCAACAGGCCAGATAGCAGCCTCCCAGAGCCATGGAGGGGAAGTGCCTGGAGTCACGAGGGGAGGGCCACCCAGAGACTTGGTAACATGGCCCCCACCTGGCAGAATCTTGGGTGTAAGACTCACACCAAGGAGAGGAAGAAGGAAAAAAGGAAACAAGAAAAAAATCTTGTCCATATCAGGCTCTGGAGTCCAGCCCATCATCTCCCTGCCCTCATCCTCCTGACTAATTCAAAATTAGTCATTCAGGACTCATCATTTAAGGTTCACTCCTGCATCACTTCTAAGAAGTATTCTCTGCCATCTAACTCTACCACAACCAGACTGATTCCTTCTATAATACTTGATGCACTTCTTCTCTAATGAAATTACTGCACTGATTTTTATCATGTATATATCTTCTCCACTAGACTACAAACATCTGAAAGCATGGACCACATTTTATTCATTTTGTAACCTTAGGATCTATAAATATTATGAATTTTTCCAAACATATTAACATGCTATCAATGATTATTTTGGGGTTGTGTGATACTGTGCCATATTTATTCTCTATATTTTGATGTATTTTCACTTGTTTTATAATGTTTATTTTATAATTAAAAAAACATCCCATGACCTGAATTTGTTGCATTTCCCTCATTGAGCAGTGTTATCACCTAGGATAAAAAGACAATCTTAACTGTTGAAGGCCCCTGTCTGTGTAAAAATAGAATATCTTACCACTAACTTCCCTTTTGGTTATTTTCTGGAAAAGAAAAAAACTACAGTCATGCACTGCATAACGTTTGGGTTTGTGATAGATTGCATATATGACAGTGGCCCCATAAGACTATAATGGAGCTGAAAAATTCCTGTCACCTAATGATGTCGTAGCCATCACAATGTCATAACACAATGCATTACTCACGTGTTTGTGGTGATACTGGTGTAAACAAATGTACTACACTGCCAGTCATATAAAAGTATAGCACATACAATTATGTACAGTAAGTAATACTTGATGATGATAATAAACAACTATGTTACTTGTTTATGTATTTACTATGTTATACTTTTTATTATTACTTTAGTGTGTACTCTTTCTACTTATGTTTACTATGAAAGAGTATGTCATGATGCACCAGCAGCAGCCTCATGCTTCTCATTTACTGCATCTCTTGATTGCATCATTCTCTCTGCTTGATTTAATTTCATGTTGTTTTGTTCATCATGATCCCTAAGCATACAAAATCCACTGCTAATGTTGCCAGTAAGAGGCCACGTCTAGAAACAAAATTAAAAGTGATTAAGGATTATTAAGGTGAAAAATCAATGGTGATTATTGCACCAGTCAGGCATGTCCCCTTCTGCCATAGCTATGATCTTGAAGAACAAGCACAAAGTGACAGAAGCTGTTAAAGGATCTGCTTCATTGAAGGCAACAAGACTAACAAAAATTCGAGAACAGCCTATCTCAGACATGGAGAAACTTCTAATGACCTGCATTGTTGAACAGACAAAAGTGTATCCCTCTCAGCACTACGACAATCACAGCCAAAGCAAAAAGTGTATGATGTTGAAAGAAAAGGCTGGACCTGACCATGATCTTGAATTTCCTGCTAGCTCTGGGGAGTTTAAACAATTCAAGAATCATTATTCATTACTATTATAAAAGTGAGTGGTGAGTCTGTGAGTGCTTGTGTGAAGGTAGCTGAAGAATTTTTGGAAACTTTAGTAAGCTGGCTGTGGAAGAAAATTACTTGCCAGAGCAAATATTCAGTATGGGTGAAATCTCCCCATCCTGGAAATGGATGCCTGAAAAGACTTTCATCCATATGGAAATCAAGTCAATGCCAGGTTTCAAGGCTCTTAAGAACAGGGTAGGGGCCGGCCCCACGGTGGAGTGATTAAGTTCGCGCACTCCACTTCCACAGCCCAGGGTTTCACTGGTTCAGATCGTAGGTAGGGACATGGCACTGCTCATCAAGCCATGCTGAGGTGGCATCCCACATGCCACAACTAGAAGGACCCACAACTAAAAATACACAACTATGTACCAGGGGGCTTTGAGAGAAAAAGGAAAAAATAAAATCTTTAAAAAAAAAATTTAAGAACAGGTTAACAGTCTTGCTTAGGGGCAAGATTGCAGGATACAAATTGAAACCCTTTGTGATCTGGCACGGTGAGAACTCCAGGGACTTCAATCATATCAATAAACACACACTACCAGTGTACTACAGAAGCAATAAGAAGCTATGGATGACCCAGCTCCTCTTCCAAGATGCCATCTGAATTGCTATGCCAGTGAAATGGAGAAACACTGTTTGGAGAACAACATACCTGTCAAGATTTTGCTTACTGTTGATAAAGCTCCTGGACATCCTCCTTTTATTGGCGGTCTTCATCCCAATATCAAAGCAGTGTTTCTCCCTCCAAACACCACCTCTTTGATCCAACCAATGGATCAAGGAGTGATAGCAGTTTTTAATACCTACTACCAGAGGAGGACCTATGCCTAGGCTATTGCTACAACGAAGGAAGACACTGATGTAATTCTGAAAGGATTATGACATCTATGACTGCATCAAGAACCTTGCTTGGGCTTGAGGCGATGTCACCAAGGAGGGTATGGATGGCATCTGGGAGAAGACACTCAAGAGGTTCACTCATGACTTCAAAGGATTTGCCAAGGATGAGGAGGTTGCAAAACTCAACAAAGTTGTTGTTGCGATGGCAGACACCTTTAACAAGGGTGTGGATGAGGACGACATTGAGGAGCTTCTAGAGGTGGTTCCTGAGGAACTGGCTGATGAGGAGTTGATGGCACTGGAACAGGAACACTTAGCTGAAGAAGAGACAAGAGAAAAGGAAACTGCAGAAGAAAAAGAAGAAGAACCCCCAAAAACATTCACAGTCAAGAGTTGAGCAGAAAAGCTTCTGCAGACTTCAACAAGCTCCTTAAAAAATTTGAAAACATAGACTCAAACACCAAAAGGTTTTCATTAATAGAGAGGAATTTTCATGGTGCATTATCCGCTTACAAACAAATCTATGATGAAAAAAAGAAACAAACAAAGCAAATCACCATGGGCATATTTCTAAAAAGAGTGAAACCTCCTCAAGAAGAGCCTCAGGCAGGTCCTTCAGGAGGTGTTCCAGAAGAAGGCACTGTTATCATAGGAGGCGACAGCTCCATGCATGCTATTGTCCCTGAAGACCTTCCAGTGGGACAAGATGTGGAGGTGGAAGACAGTGATATTGATGATCCTGACCCTGCCTAGGCCTAAGCTAATGTGTGTGTGTCTTAGTTTTCAACAAAAATGTTTAAAAAATTTTAAAAATAGAAAAAAACATATAAAATTAAAAGATAAGGAAAAATTATTTTTGTACAGCTGTAAAAAGTGTTTTAAGCTAAGCATTGTTACAAAAGAGTCAAAAAGTTTTAAACAATTTAAAAGTTTATAAAGTAAAACAGTTATAGTAAGCTAAGGCTAATTTATTATTGAAGAAAGAGAAATATTTTTTACAAAGCTAGTGTAGCCTCAGTGGACAGTGTTTATAAAGCCCACAGTCGTGCACAGTAATGTTCCAGGCCTTCTCATTCACTCCCCACTCACTCACTGACTCACCCAGAGCAACTGCCAGTCCTGCAAGTTCCACTCATGGTAAATGTCCTATACGTGTGTACCATTTTTTAACTTTTATACTATATTTTTGCTGCACCTTTTCTAAGTTTAGATCCTCAAATACTTATCATTGTGTTACAACTGCCTACAATATTCAGTACAGTAACGTGCTGTACAGGTTTGTAGCCTGGGAGCAATAGGCTACACCATATAGCCTAGTTGTGTAGTAGGCTCTACCATCTAGGTTTGTGAAAGTTCACTCCAGGATGTTCACACAATGACGGAATCATCTAACGACATATTTCTTAGAATGTACCCTGGTCGTTAAGTGACGCATGACTGTATTGAGATACTCAACACTTTCAGCTTAATTTTTTCACTTGATATTTCCTTCTCCCTCGTCAAATGAAGGCAATTTGCCATCTTAAAGAAGGATGGAGTCATAAAAAGGCCTGTAAGCTCTACAAACAAAGAATACTCAATAAAACCTCCAAATAAAAATGGTACTGAGAGGATAATGCCAGGAAACCAGTCAGAAAAGATTAGGCCTCTGTAGATATCTCACAGAAGTCATAATGCATCTAGTTTTGATTTAAAGGCCTTGCCAAGAGAGACACTTTCTAGTTGTTTTAGTTTTTCCCCAAAGATCTCACAGAGCATTCTAAAGAATAACATTCAGTTCTAAAAGCTAGGTGCTGAAAATTAAGCAAATTTTAAAACTCGTGTCATAAAAATGGACACCAAATACGTATACTTGTGTAAAGCTATTACAATTACTCCCTCGTTTTATCATTCCACTACTTTATTTCCTAGACATATTTGAAATACTGATTTTAATAACCTTTTTTAGAATAAGAATAGACCTTTCAAAATGTGCTGATAAGTATTCTCTGTTAGAGATAAGGTATCTGAGGCCCATGGAATTTAAGTAGACTCCTCAATTAATGGCAGAGCCCAGATGAGCACCCATGTCCGTAGTCTGATAGTCAAAGTTTCTTTCAGTGTATTAAGAGGCAAAGTTCTTGAAAGGGGAAAACAGTCCTGATATGAATGTAAATTTTGAACCGAGGATAAATCTGTAAATTAGCTAAATATTTATCCTAAATACTCTGCGTCTTATACTGGTAGTGACTGAGTTACCTGCAAGTGGCAAGATTGCAAATATCCCACTATACGCAGATAATGAAGACTGAGGAGCAAAATTGAGTTCAGTTACGAAAAAGTAAAATTACATTTATGAATTCTTGAGTTGTGACTGTAAATTTTAAACCCCTTACACTTATAATTATTTCTTTGTTGTAATATCTCTAGTCTCTACTCAGAATAAGCCTCAGAAGGACAGGAATCCTCTGCTGTTCACTGTTATAGTCCTTGCTCCTATCACATGATTTGTGACCTAATAGAAGCTTAGTAAGAATTAATACATGAATGAATGAATGAATAGAAATACCTGCTAATTGGCAGTCACAGGGATCATCACGATAAAGTTCTATCATCAATCAGTAAGCAATTTTAACAAGTATTAATCTCTTGTTCACAATCACAAACATTTTATTTTCTCCAAATTACTTTAATCTTAGTTCTGAACTCCCTAGCTATTAGGCTATCAGAAATGTCATCCCGATCATTACCAGCGTCCTCTCTCCCTTACAGTGTCACACTAGTATTCAGGAGGCTTATTTTCTGTCCTGAAAGCAAGAGCAGGATCTCTAGTCTCTGACCCTCATCATGGCCACTGCCTTCCTCATAGTCCAAGCTCACAGTGGTCCCTTGAAATCTGTCAGCTCTTTGCTGCCTTCATACCTCACTGTGAGCATGGGAGTCTTAGGTGGACTGTGAGTGCATCTCCCTACATGCATTGTGCAGCCATTTCTCTCTGGATGCTGTCATTATGATGAAACTAAATGAACTACTGGTCCTTTGACAAGGATCCTCAAGAGTCTCCTCAGAGGCATGAGTTATAGAGGACGAAGTGTAAGTGGATGAAAGCATTCAGGCTGGTACCTCGGAGGGATTTACAATGAGATGGGTCCGGGCTACTTTCCCAAGATGCCTCAGTACTAATTACCACAATACTTCTCAATTGAGGCCAAAATATCCAGCACTTTTGCAATAAAGACAAAAGTACATAAAGACTATAAATCCTCCCACAGCAGCCAGATTACATCTTAGAGCAATTTTCCAGAGATAATAAGTACATTTTGCAAAACTATTGTACTATCTCTTCACAGAAAAGAAAATCTATCCTGTATAAGCTGCTCCAGCATGTGAAGGGACATGCCACCAACCATGCATGTCACAGTGGCCAGGATGGCTCGTTCAAGGTCTTCATTTTTAGTGCTGCTAAAGTAGCAGGGCCTATGATTTAGCAGGTGTCAGTGAATACAGACCCCACGTCCTACTGGGTTGGGAACAAAGCTATAAAGTATATCAATTAGTGGAGTTCACTCCAGATGCCATGTACATTACTAGCCAACAGGATCCCACTGAGTCTTAATTTAATTACTTGAAAAATATGATATTTATCACTCTAACGGTAGCTTAAATGGAATGGTTTATTACTTTTATTATTAAAAATATTATGAAAGTAAAACAATACTACCAGCTTCCATAAGTATCTCACATAGATTCTCCTTTACAGTTGTTAACTATGGTAAATATAATTGACAGGCTTTAATTTCCTCCATCTTCACCAGTAACTAAATCATACCAGAATGTTTTTAATAAGAATCAAAGGGGAATCCGAAGAATCTCCTTTCAGAGGAGGAGTTTTCCTCAGGTTTCTTATTCTAGATTAATCTTCATGAGACTAAACATCCCCATAGAAAGAGAAAAACTCAGTTGCTTCTCCATCTAAAACTGACTATGTTTTTTCCCCTGTTATGCATTTATTTGGCTCATACATTTACTCTAGAAGCTGCTCTTTTTTTTTTTTTTTTTTTTTTGGAGGAAGATTAGCCCTCAGCTAACTACTGCCAGTCCTCCTCTTTTTGCTGAGGAAGCCTGGCTCTGAGCTAACATCCGTGCCCATCTTCCTCTAGTTTATACGTGGGATGCCTACCACAGCATGGCTGCCAAGCAGTGCCATGTCCACACCCGGGATCCGAACCAGCGAACCCCGGGCCGCCGAGAAGCAGAACGTGCAAACTTAACCGCTGCGCCACCAGGCTGGCCCCCTAGAAGCTGCTCTTTGAATATGAAAACTGGACTTAAAAAAATAGATCTTAGTCTGAGGGAGAGTTAACACAACCTCCCTCTATTTTCCTAGTCTCCAGTCTCAGTACAGTGTTTTAAATGTATTCCAAAACGGATCACACTAATCTTTGTAAAAACATTACCACCTATTTTTAAACGAACTAATAAATAAGTGAATAAATGAGGAGTTCCCCATGGGCAACATCCATCAGAAAGCAGCGAGTGTGGGCAGTTTTGAGGGGCTGGGACTGAGGGAGCAGAAAGGTTTGGATAGGAATGTCTCGTAAAATAACATTAATTACTACTCTACAGTATTACCATCATCACATAAAGGACTGTGTACTGGGTCACTTGCTTATCACCTTTGTCATTGTAGTGTATTCTCAGCACTCAAATGTTCAAATCATGATTTCAGTGGGCAATGGACAGCAAATAGACTTCAAACTCTTGCATAGTGAACGAACCCTGAAATCACTGAATTAACTGATTTAATCTTCACCAACAGGCAGAATAAGTGTTCAAAATAAAAATAGTTATGCAAAATGAGTGGCTTTTTGAAATTTGTTTTTGTATTCTGTTTGTGGCCTGAAATTTGTACTTGCTAGACTTGCACTCCTAAAACAGATTTTAACAATTACATTTACTATGATTCATCATTTAGGAGAAAAAAAGGGGAAACCACGTTTTCTTTTATATTCTTGGCCAGAGTCTCCTGAATTGTCCAGTTTTCATTATTTATGGGTTCCCTGACACTATTTCTACAGCAAAGGGATATTTTAAAACTACCTCCAGCTAAACAACTAGGAGTCATATAAACAGTGGAAAGTGTTCCCACCTCAACCTACCCTGCTCTGACTATTACTACTTTGCAGACACAGAGAATTGGCAATTTCAACTTGATATGCATTTCCTCTGTATAAGGAGAGAAAAGAAATTTTATTTACAAGAGTCTTAATTTCACATATAAAATTAATACCTATATTGTATTATTCAGAGTCAAGAGCTTTAAGAGCATGTGTATTTTCTGAATCTCTCTGCATTTTTTCAAAGTCCTACCATAAGGGGTCGGTTTTTATCTCAATATATTTTGAAAACAAGAATGTTAAATGAAGTTGGAACACTAGATAAATATGCAGTCCTCTGTAAAGCTTTTTTTCCAGAGGATTTAATCAGTACTTATAACAATCAAGCAGCAATTCCAAAGGCTGAGGTTTGTTTTAAGTTTCTACCAAATCAAGACTTGCTAAAGATGTTACTTATTTAGCTATGTTCACAAAGGAACTCAAGGGGATAGGAGCAAAAGAGAGAAAAGATAGACAATTTAACAAGGGCACTTGACTGAAAGCAATCACCAATCGCAGGTAACCGTTATGTTTAAAAGACATAAAGAGAGAGAGAATAACATTGTACTTCCCCAACACAAACCTTCCCCAAACCTACCTGTACATGAACCTCTTGCCCCAATATCCGGGATATTCCTGCAACATACTGATGTTGTAACTCTCTGTGAAATGCTCCCTACACTTACTGCCCCCCAACTCTGGCTTTCTTCTCAAGCATAGATAAATCTTAGTAATCTCTTAAGGCCTAACCCAAAGCATACACCCACATTTCACAGGGCTTCTGGCCCTCATTGACTTCTCCCCACCGAAAAACCCAAAACACCCCTATAGGTCTCATGGCCAGAGCAGTAACACCTTTTTGATCCTCTAATCTGTCACCTATTTCTCACCCATCCAAGGGACCTTGATGTCCTCTGAAGGTTGAGAATGTGACTAATTTAATTTCCTTATTCCCAAAAGAGCCCAGCCCCTTGTTGGTACTTAATAAATTGTTGAATTGGAGTAACTCTGAAAGCTCCCAGTGTATAAAAATTAAATTCCTTGACTATGCCAAGAAAGTATCTTGCAATCTTCCACAGAGAAGAATTCACCAGAAGGATGACCCCAGTTTAAGTTGTTGACTATGGGTATCAGCTTTATATAGTAGCTAACTTGAAGAGATACCACTAGATACCAATTAGAACTTTTGTTTATGGCTTTTGAATTCTGATTTCCAATGTTTTTCATTATGAGAAGTAAAAGAAAATTGAATTTCACCATTCCTGAAGCCCTCTATTTCAGAGATTATGTTGTAAATAAAATGGTAAGTTGATGAGCAAAGGGAAGTGAATCAGAAACATATGGATGATATTTCCCTCAAATCAGACATGATTTAAAAGTCTAAGACAAAGGTGATTGGCAAAAAATCATGATCCTGAGTATAATGCTTTCCAGAAACTTGTAGAAGATATCTTGATAGTACAAAATTATTTAGATTCATCCATCCCTGACAAAGGGTGCATAAATATAGCCCGTGATATCTTTCTTCTTTATTAGCCTTCAAGATATGTTTCTCTTTGAGTAAACGCATATCCTCCCTTCTAACTTAATCTCTCCAATTCTTTCCCAATTGTACATTTCTTGTGCTTAGCATCATGACATCTTGGTAACCAGTTTCACAGAACAAAGAAATAAAAGTTTTTAAAAGCCAGAGATTTATTTTTCCCGCTTTATAATTTTATTTCAATTGGAGTTCTGCACCAAAAAAAAAAAAAACCATGCATGAAGATCAAGTCAACATACCTGACCTTATTCTGACTCCAGCCTCCAGGTAAAAAAACTTACTTGTTCTCTAACATTTTTTAAATATTAAATACAAGTAAAAACAAGTATTTATGTTCACCAAAAGTTATGTTAACAATTATTCTCATCTTGGTGAAAGTTGAAACACTTCTGGTGCAAACATGTTAATGAAACAAAAAAAATAATGCTAGACCTATAATGATGGTGATGATGACGTGGGATGTCAAAGACCAGGTTTTGTATGCAAATTCCTCCATATACTATAGCTGTGTAACCCTAGGTTACTTAATTAAATTGAATCCCAGTTTCTTCATCTTTAAAGTGTTATGAAGATTAAATGAAATAATGTATGTGAAGCTCCTAATAAAGAATGATTGATAAATGTAAGTTTCAGTGAGAGATTGCTTGTAGTCATATGTCACAATTATCATGTTTACCCAAGAAGGAGTTTATTTTTATCATATAACAAGAAGACTGGAGGCACCAAGTCCAGGGCTGATACAGCGCTTAAGGAAGTCTCCTTGCTGGACCCAGGCTCCTTGTGAATCTCAGGTCTACCCACCTTAGCAAGTGGCTTCATCGTTATGGTCACAAGAGGGCTGCTCTACCTCTAGATATCAGGTTTGAGTCATGTTAGCACATATCTTTTTCCATCCTTTCACTTTCCATCTTTCTGTGTAATGCAGGTTTCTAGTAGACAATATGTAATTGGGACGATTCTTTTGAAAACATACTTAGAATTAGGATTGCTGAATTATATAGTAAATCTATTTTTAGTTTTTTGAGGAATTTCCATACTGTTTTCCATAGTGATTGCACCAATTTACATTCTCAGCAACAGTGTAAAAGGGTGGCAACTTCTCCACGTGCTCACCAACACTTTCCTTTTGTTTTTTGATAATAATCCTTCCAGCAGATGTGAGGAATATCTCATTGTGGTTTTGATTTCATTTCCCTGATGATCAGTGTTGTTGAGCATCTTTTCATATACCTGTTGGCCATTTGTATGTCTTCTATAGAAAAATGTCTATTCAATTCTTTTGCCCATTTTTTTAATCAGGTTATTTGTGGGGGGTTTTGATGGAATGGGTTGTGTTCAGGGGTTTTTTTGCTATTGAGTTGTAGGAGTTCCTTGAATACTTTGGATATTAACCCCTTATCGCATACATGGTTTGCAAATATTTTCTCGCACTCCATTGGTTGCCTTTTCACTTTGTTGATTCTTTCCTTTGCTGTGCAGAAGCATTTTAGTTTGAGGTAATCCCACTTATTTTTGCTTTGTTTACTTGTATTTTTGATGTCACATTCAAGAAATCATTGCCAAGACCAATGTCATGAAGCTTGTCTCTTATGTTTTCTTCTAGGAGCTTTATACCTTCTGGTCTTTAAATCTTCATTCCATTCTCAGTTATGCATGTTGTAAAATAGGGTCCAATTTCATTCCTTTAGGTGTGGAGATCCAGTTTTCCCAGGACCATTTGTTGAAGAGACTGTCCTTTCCCCATTGTATATTCTTTTTTTTTTTTTAAAGATTGGCACCAGAGCTAACAACTGTTGCCCACCTTTTTCTTTTTTTTTTTCTTCTTCATCTCCCCAAAGCCCCCCAGTACATGGTTGTATATTCTAGTTGTGAGTGCCTCTGATTGTGCTATGTAGGACACCCACCTCAGCATGGCCTGATGAACGGTGCCATGTCTGTGCCCAGGATCCAAACCGGCAAAACCCTGGGCAGCCAAAGTGGAGAGCATGAACTTAACCACTCGGCCATGGGGCCAGTCCCTCCCCATTGCATATTCTTAACACCTTTGTAGAAGATCAGTTGACTATATATGGATGGATTTATTTCTGGGCAATGTTTTGTAGTTGTCAGTGTACAAGTCTTTTACCTCCTTGGTTAAGTTTATTTCTAAGTGGGGTTTTTGTGGGGTTTTTTGATGTTATTGTAAATGGATTGTTTTATTTTTTTTGTGAGGAAGATTGTCCCTGAGCTAACATTTGTGCCCATCTTCCTCTAGTTTGTACATGGGACACTGCCACAGCATGGCTTGATGAGCAGTGTGTGGGTCCGTGCCTGGAATCTGAACCCACGAACCCTGGGGTGCCAAAGTGGAGCAGGCAAATCTAACCACTATGCCACTGGGCCAGCCCCAATGGATTATTTTCTTAATTTCCTTTTTGGATAGCTCATTACTGGTGTATACAAATGAAACTGATTTTTGTATGTTGATTTTGTACCCTGCAACTTTACTGAATTTGTTTACTTGTCAACACCTTTTCTTGTGGAGTCTTTAGTGTTTTCTACATATGAAGATCATATTACATGCAAACAAATAATTGTACTTCTTCCTTTTTGATTTGGATGCCTTTTATATGTTTTTCTTGCCTAATTGCTCTGGCTACAACTTCCAGTACTATATTGAATTGAAGTGGTAGATAGGGCATCCTTGTCTTTCTGATTTTAGAGGAAAAGTTTTCAGTTTTTCATCGAGTGTGTTGTTAGCTATGGGCTTTTCTTATAATGTTGAGGCAAATTTCTTCTATAACTAGATTGTCAGGAGTTTTTATCATGGAAGGGTGTTGAATTTTGTTAAATGATTTTTCTGCATCTATTGAGATGATCATGAGATTTTTATCCTTCATTCTATTAATGTGGTATACGAAATTAACTGATTTTCATGTGTTGAACCAAACTTTCATTACAAGGATAAATCCCACTTTATCATGGTGCACAATTCTTTTAAAGTGCTGTTGAATTCCATTTTCTAGTATTTTGTTGAGAATTTTTTCATCTATATTCATCAAGGATATTGGCCTGTAGTTTTCTTTTTTTGTAGTGTCTTTATCCAGCTTTGGGATCAGGATAATGCTGGCCTTATAAAATGAGTTTGGAAGTGTACTTTCTTCAGTCTTTTGCAAGAGTTTAAGAAGAATTAATGTTAATCCTTTAAATGTTTAGTAGAATTTACCAGTGAAATTATCTTGTCCTGGTCTTTTCTTTGTTGGGAGGTTTTTGGTCACTGATTCATTCTCCTATTCATTATTAGTCAGTTCAGGTTTTCTATTTCTTCACAATTCATACAACCTTAGTAGGTTGTATGTTTCTAGGAACTTATTCATTTCTTTTAGGTTATCCAATTTATCAGCATATAATTGTACATAATAGTCTTTGATGATCTTTTTTATGTGACATCAATTATAATGTCTCCTTTTTCATTTCTGACTTTATGTGAGTCTTCTTTCTTTTTTTCTTAGTATTGCTTAGAGTGTGTCAATTTTGTTTATCTTTTAAAACAATTAACTTAGTTTTCTTGATTTTTTTCTATTTTTCCATTCTCTATTTCACTTATTTCCATTCTAATCTTTATTATTTCCTTCCTTCTGCTAACTTTGTGCTTAGTTTGTTCTTCTTTTTCTGGTTCCTTGTGGTGTAAAGTTATATTGTTTATTTGAGGTCTTTCTTCTTTTTAAAGTAGGCATTTATCACTATAAAATTCCCTCTTAGTACTGTTTTTGCTGCATTCTATAAGTTTTCACATGTTGTGCTTTTATTGTCATTTGTCTTGAGATATTTTCTAATTTCTCTTTTGATTTCTTCTTTGATCCAATGGAAAACTCAAGAGTGTGTCATTTAATTTTCACATATTTGTGAATTTTCCAGTTTTCCCTCTTTTATTGATTTCAGAAATCAATTTCCCTCTTTTATTGATTTCATTGTGGTCAGAAAAGATACTTGGTATAATTTCAATCTTCTTGAATTTATTAGGACTTGTTTTGTGACCTATCCTGGGATATGTTCTGTATGCACTTGAAAAGAATGTGTATTCTGCTGTTGGTTGGAATGTTCATTTGGTTTATAGTGTTGCTCAAGTCCACTGTTTCCATATTGATTTTCTGTCTGGATGTTCTACCCACTATTAAAGTGGGATATTGAAGTCTCCTACTATTATTGTATTGCTGTCACTTCTCCCTTCAGATCTGTCGATATTTGTTTTTTTAGGTGATCCGATGTTGGATGCATAAATGTTTATGATTGCCATATCTTCCTGATGAATTGACCTTTTTATCATTATATAATGACCTTTTTTTTGGACAATTTTTGGCTTGAAATCTATTTTGTCTAATATAAATGTAAACAACCTTTGCTTTCTTTTGGTTACCATTTGCATTTCCATCTTTTCACTTTCAGCCTATGTGCATCCTTAAATCTAAAGTGAGTTTCTTATAGACAGCGTATAATTGGATCTTGTTTCTTTATCCAACACCCACTCTATTGTTTTTTTATTGAGGTGTATTTGTATCCCCCTCAAAATTCATATGCTGAAATCCTAGCCCCCAAAGGTATTAGTAGGTGGGGACTTCAGGAAGTGATTATGTCATAAGGGTGAAGCCCTCATGTATGAGATAAGTGCTCTTACAAAAGACATCCTACAGAACTCCTTAGCCCCTTCCACATGTGATGATACAACGAGAAGTGTGAGACCTGGCAAAGAACCCTCACCTGAACATACTGACCCCCTGATCTTGGACTTCTAGCCTCTAGAACTCTGAGAAATAGATTTCTTTGTTTATAAGCTGCCCAGTTTGTGGCATTTTGTCATAGCAGCCCAAAAGGACTAAGACGGCTTCTTTAAGATGATTATTTTGAATTCTTTGTCAGCAAATTCATATCTCTCCATTTCTTTAGGATCAGTTACTAGAAATTTATTTTATTCCTTTGATTGTGTCATGTTTTCCTGATTCTTCGTGTTCCTGTAGCTTTACATGTGTGTCTGCACATATGAGGAAACAGCCACCTCTCCCAGACTTTACGGACTGTCTTTGACTGGGAAAGACCTTCACTGATCAGCCTGGCTAGATTCTGGGCCTTTGTACCAGCTGCCCCAGGTGTCCAGTCCGGTTTTTATTTCAGGAGCCCATGATCTCTTGCTCCCTCTAGTGTCTGACTATGCTGGTTCCTTTGGCATTTGGTGGGAGGTGAGACAGAACCTGGCCTCTCAGGGAGGCTCTGAATCCAGCCAGAACCACTGGAGACGCTGAAGAGATAAAACATCCGAGATGTTGGGGACAGGTTCTCCTTCTCCACTGAAACCCCAGAAATGTTTCAGACATATTCCACTCCTCTCCATCCCTTCTGGGGGTGAAGACTCAGTTCTGTGCCTTTTCTCAGTCTTGCAGATCTGTGTTGGCTTCAGGGATCTTCCCTCCTCTTTTCCTCTGTTCCTACCTGTCCAAGGCATCCAGTCAATGCTGATTCCTTCAGCGCTCAGTGTAAGGCAAGCCAGAAACCAGGCCCATGGGGAACACAGTGAAAGGCAGGGGGGGCCAGGCACATGCTCCACTCTCCCCCACACACAACTGTACAAGTCGCAGCCTGAGCTGATCTCTCTTGGCCCTGAGCTGTGCCAGTTTGGGGAGGGGACTGATGCAGATAAAGTGAAATTGCTCTTCTAACTCATTTCAATGCAGCTGTTTTCAGTTCTATATTTGTCTGGGATACTGCAACTTCTTAACTGGATTCTGGACTTCTCATGAAGATAGTCTGGGACTGCCTATTCTGCCATCTTTCTGACCATCACTCAGAAACTAAGGTGAAATTAATTTTAGTATTACATTTTATTTAACCCAATATACTCAGAATCTTATTTCAACTTATAATCAACGTGGAAAAAGTATTAATTAGAAATTTCATATTCTTTTTCCATGCTAGGTCTTTGGATTCTAGTGTGTATTTGACATTTACAGTACATCTCAGTGTGGAATAGCCACATTTAAAGTCCTCAATAGCCATATGTAGCTACTGGCTATAGCCACTTTATAGACAGTGCAGCTCCAAATCATCTCCCTACACATTGCCATCCACACATCTCAATTCTGCTCCCAGGGGAATTCTCTTTGTCTACTGCCCTTTAGGGCTATTAGTGAGGTGAACATCAAGGAGAGTGTCTTAACTTGGAGGTTCCATTGTTTTCACAGCCCACTCATGCTTGGCTGTATGTTTGGAGGGTACACTGATAACATTAGGGGTTGAATATCACAGACCATTGCTTGCTAAGTTCACATATCTTTGGCAATAAAACTCCCTCAAAAAATAAGTTCAATTCCTTCTGTTCATTTCCTTGTAGAAGAATTACAATCCAAGGTCTTGTGCAGACATTCTCTTAGGATGTCTTGGGAGAGACCTAAGCTTAGGAGAGATGTGTGACTCCAATACAATTTCTTGCTAAGGGTACAACTTTGCTTGCATTGGCTTTGGTGACAGATATGAAAGCAGTTGGCATTTTTATCCTTGCAAAGCTCCCAGTCAATACAGATCGCAGGCTGAAGAAAAGAGTACCTCCTTTATTAAAAATGCTCTTCCTTCTACCCCTGCTTTTGATAAGGTAGCCAACCATCTGGTTTGCTCAGTAGTGAGAGTGTTCTCAGGATGTACAACTTTTGATTTTAAGACTAGAATAGTCTCAGACAAACAGGGACAAGTGTGCCACACACCAGTTTACAAATGGCCAGATCTAGGCTTGAGTTCTCGCTCTCAGGATTTTGCTTTACAAAGTTCCAGCCCCTCTATATTTTAGGATCTGTTATCTGTAGCAACTCACTTTCAGATTCTAGATGCTTTATTAGTTATGGGTTGTACTTGGCTGCATACATCAGAAACCTGACCACAGAAGCTTAACTAAAGAGAGCAATATTTTCCTCAAGTAACGAGAACTATGAAAGTAAGTAACCAAAGTCTGGCATGACAACTCCATAAAAGCTTAAGGGACTCAGGTTTCATCTAACTTTCTTCTACTCAACTTGAGCACGTAGCTTTTATCCTTATGGTCACAAAATGACTGCTCCATCTTCAGGAACTGCATATGCATTTTAGGCAGGAAGAAGGTTAAGGATAAAGTACAAAAAAAGGAGTATGCCAACTGAGATTGTGCTTAATATTATCCAAAAAGTGGCTTTCTCAGAAGCTCCATCCAGTGGAATTCCACATATATCTCATTGTCTGGGTCATATAGCTACTCCCAAGCTGCAAAGGCATCTGGGATATGAGAATTTTTCATGGTTTCATTGATGCTTCAAAGCAATAAGGCTTCTGTTAGTAAAGGAGAAGGGAGGGAGGGATATTGACTAGGTAACTAAGTGATTTATAACTGAATGCTCTCTAATATAGGTAAAATTTATTTTATTGAATTTTATTGAATAAAAGAAGAAAATATCTAAACTTTTCAAGATAAAGTAAACATAATTCTTCACAAATGAATTTGCTCAGTGATTCAATTAAGTTTATGGCTTATATGTTAAAACTTCAAAGACATGTGGGTGACCCTAAAGGAATTATACTGTGAATCAAAGAGTATTTTGCTAACTCTAGTCCTTGTTCCTTTTTGTCAGTTCTTCAGTCTTTGCATATTTAGGTATGCTCTAAAAGCCAGAGTCATAAACTCTGTCACCCAAGAGGTAACATAAATTAGTGGGAAATATTGGTATAATACACATATTTTGATTGCATATTAAAGATTGCTAAATATACTTCACATCTAGAGAGAAATGTACTTTCTTTCATTTTTCTTGAAGTACATTGACCTTTGGGTCTATTTTTTGTTTTCCCACTTTTAAGACATAATATGGAGAAATAGTTCTCTACGTGAGAAAACGGTGTGGCACGATGAGAAATGGTAACTGGCATTGGCCTAGAACTGGAAATCCAATTGCGAGTTCTTGTGTCCACGGCAAAGAGGAGAGAACTCACCCTACATAAAGGGAAGCATTTATTCCCATGCAGAAGTGCAGATCCAGTGTTGCCAGATTATGTTTAGGATCCAGATATTTTATACGAAATTTTCTGAGTTTCAACTGTTGGGTCAAAAAAACTTAAATACAGTGTACAAAGTAGACATACCAGTCTGTAAGTCTGATTTGGGCTAAAGACCATTAGTTGGATACTTTTGCTCTGGGGAAAAATGCAAAAAATTTCCAAAACGCCAAGTCATTGGAAAGCAGTACATGAGCATTAGACGTCTGAACATGGGGCAGAAAGAAAATAAAACTGGTAGACCAGGTTTGGGGAGAAGAAAAATAGATATCACACATGATGTGCCCTGATATCAAAAAGGTGCAATAGGTGCTTTAATTATATTTTGCAAGGACCCTTTGTATAGACTTCAGACGTATTTTAAATTCTTTTCGAGTAATGGTAGCTATCCATGCACATCAATAAAATCAGGGCTAGCTAGAGGCGTTGGCACGAATAAATGCTAATGAGAGCCAGTAAATGGTTTGTGGACAAATTACTAGGCCTTAACTTTGATCTGCAGAAGTCTTCAAGGCTATGTCTTAAATAGGAGCAAAAATGTTTGGGGGAAAAAACAGAATCACAAGCTGGATAAATAAAACTTTAAACCATATACAGGATAAACCATATACCTATTTAAAAGATAGGCTTTGGAATCGGGCAGATCTGGTTTCAAAGCCAGGACTTGCCACTTAATAGCTCTATGAAATTTGATAAGTTATTTTACTTCTTTAAGCATCAATTTTCTTGTCTGCAAAATCTGACTGATGATAGCCCTTATCTTAAGGGTTGCTGTAATGCTTGAATTAATGCTTAGAGAACATATGTAAAGTAACTGACACAGAATAAGATCTGCAATATCTAACATATAAAAAGATTCTCTGACGATATGCTCATTTTTATGTATATTTACATATGCAATATTCAAAAAAACTACCATATGCAAGGAAATTCCACTGGTTTTACCAATTCAAATTATTTTTCCTTGAAGATTTGAAATATTTATAGTATACACATTTTGTAGCCCTTAGTTTGACAGCAGGATATCGACTTAATATAAGCTTTCCCTGGCTACGCAAGCATGGTTTTTAACTAAAGAAGAAAAATATATGCCCTAAGGAGCAGCATAAACTTTACTGAGTTGTAACCAAAATCTCATTTTTGCATGGATTTAACAAGCCCAGTGTATTTTTCTTTCAAGCAAGAGGCGAGAATTTGAAAGGAAGCATTTGACAAATGTGGTGTCAAATGCCCGCTGAAGCCTGGAAATCAATCATGTTTCTCTCACTGAGCAACGCAGACAAGATAGAGCATGCTTGTGGGCACAGGTCACCCCTTGGGGCTCTTTTGAGCACAGAGGAAAAGGGTACCACATTAGTCATCACTTTTTGAAATCTTAGAAATTGCCTTTTAGTAGAAGACTATGATCCCTACACAATCCTTTACTAAGATTTTCCCAGCATCACACAGGCAGGGCCTACCTCCCTCTGTGTTGTTCACAGTTATGTTCCATTATATATGGCAAGTGCTCACCAAGCATTTGTTGTGTGAATGAAGCAAAGTCTAACCTTTTTATGTTGATAGTTCCCCTTGTAGACAAGATAAAAGATGAAATGTCCAAAACAACATTTAACGTCTGCACCAATAATTTGAGCAATTCATTTGAACTGACTCATGTCAGTTTTGAATGAAATAAGCAAAATCATGTCTTATAGTTCTTTTTCCCTCCCAACAATGAGTATATATTAGATGTTCAATAAATATCTACTAAACTAAACTTAATTTCTCTAATCTTTTCCATTTCCTTTTGGCAATAACTAGCAAAGCCAATTTTACCCTAATGTAATCTAAAGAGTACATAGCTTGCTCTTGAAAATAAAATGACGATGTAATGAATTCACAAGACAGGAAATCTACAAACCAGGAGAGCAGAGCTAATTCTGACAAAAGAGGCAGAGTACAAGTTCTGAGTTGAGAAAGAATAAAACATTCTTATCTAGATAAATACTAATTTTTCCTTAACTATGAGGCATGTTGAAGAGAAGATAATGAGCCCATCTGGTTTAATGTTGAAAATGATTGCATTAAATAAGGGTACCAGGATACACTATGTCTGCAAAACTCATTTTGGTACCTATTTTGCAGCAGTCAATGGCGACCTATTTTGAGCAATTTGAACAAGGGAATTAAGGTTTTATACAGGAGAAAATGACAGCAATTCCAGTTACATAAATGTACCTAATTCAATAAAATACAATTGTTCCCCTAGAACTCATTAGCACATCAACTAGATGAAATAAGTCTATACAAAGACAGTTCCCGTTAGTAACCTCCCTAAGAATACAAGAGATGGCATCATTCTGGATAATGCAGAAGGCTTGACTCTAAAAAGAGCAGATCTAGCTGCAAAATATTAAGGTGCAACTAAGCAAATCTGAACCCTGGAATTTAAAGCAAACATTTTTTGATTTATTAAGTACATTCCACCAATTCTTGCATGTATGTCTGAAACATTCCACAAACACTTCAACTCACATTAAGCAGGAATTTGGTTTTTTTCACGTGTACTTTCTACTTCACATCTCTGTGAGGAATGTGTAACTATTTTTGTCTTAAATGTGTATATTTACGTTTATATTGAAGTTCGTCTTAAATATTTTGCTTTGAATTTGTAGTAGGACTGGCACACTTGAGAAGATGTATTAGGAAATGTGCTTCCTAAACTATGGGAATTCTAAAAGAGAAAACGTTTTCTTATGTCTCAGAATGTAAAGTAACTAATGTGATGTAACTAATAGAAAGTAAAGGAAGGAAGATGTCTGTGTGATTAGATAACACGATAACAGAGATCAAAATTCATGAAAAATTCTGAAATTCTCTTTGAATGCGTACCTTCCTTCCTCTTCTCCAGGACAGAGCAATCATGAGATAATATTTCACATGTAACACATTTTATAAATATAGCTAAAATCTTAATAAAGAAACAGCTTTTGCTTTTGTTGATTCCATTTCTGTTTCCTATTTCATTCATTTCTCCTCTTATCTTATATCCTTTCATCAATTTTCTCTAGCTTTCTGAGCTGATACTTAAATAATTTGAATTTTCAAATTGAGCTATACATGAACCTCTATAAACTTTTTTTAGCAGCTTTCATGAGTAGAACTTTCATTGTCATTTAATTCCAAATAGATTATAATTTTGATTGTGATTATCTGTTATGTAGTAGTGCTTTTTTAGTTTACAAATTAATGGAGTCTTTCTAAATAATTTTTTATTCTTGACTCCTAATTTAACGTTCTGTGTTCACAGGACACGCTCTGACCTTCACTCGGGCTTCTTTTGAGAACTAACGCCTGGCCAATGTTTATAACTACCATGTATCCTTAAAAAGAATGCATATTTTCTATTTTGAGGTGCAGATCAAGCTGTCAGTCTTGTTCAAAATCGCTACTTTATTTTTGAATATAGTTGGTCTATCAATTTCTGATAAAGGTTTGTTAAAAATCTCCCAGCATGTTTGTGGATTTGTCAAATTTATCTTATAATTGTGTCAGTTTGGGTTTTACACATTTGAGACAATATTTGCTGCATAGAAGTTCATAATTTTTTTATCTTTTTAGTGAATTCTTCCTTTCTTTTTATTAGGTGGTGATCTTTACCTCCACCAACATTTTTTGCCTTAGTTTCTACTTTGCGTTATTTTGCTTTTTTGATTATAATTTTCCTGATATATATTTTAATCATCCCTTCATTTTTTAACTTTCTGCATAGTTTAGTTTCAGATTTGGCTCTTGGATACATCATATAGCAGGATTTTGTAATGTTTTCCCAATCTGTCTGTGTTTTAATAGTGAAGATTAATCAATATACATTTAGTCATGGGATGCAATACACAGCATAGGAAATATTGTCCATAATATTGTAATAACTTTGTGTGGTGACAAGCGGCTACTAGACTTATCTTGATGATCAATTCACAATGTATACAAATGTCAAATCACTGTGTTGTGCACCTGAAACTAACATATTATTGTATGTCAACTACACTTCAATTTAAAAAATCAGTACACATTTATCGACTCTTCATATTGTACTATCACATTGGTCATATTTCTACTATCTTCTTTTTTTGTTTTTATTTTTTCTCCTTTGCTTCATTCTATTGGATTGATAGTTTTATATAATAATAATAATCATAGCTAGGATTTGTTGAGCATTTAGTATAGGCTAGATATGATAAAGGCTTTACAGATGTGAATTCATTTAACCTTCACAACAACTTTGTACAAGAGACACTGCTAATGTCTTCACTTCACATTTGAGGAACTTGAGGCACTGAGGGGCTAAGTAACTTGCTCTAAGTCGTATGGCCACTAAGAGATGGAGCTGGGTTTGAACTGAAAGCCATGTTTCAAAAATTCCACTCCTGATCACCATATTGTACTCTTCTTAAAGTATCTTTTACAATGCTTTTAAAATCACTTTTTGTTTTCAGAAAGATCTGCACTTATATCTATAAGAATTTCTGAACCATGAATATCTTAGAGTCTAGCATCAACAATGAAAAATAAGCAAAAACTTTCTAAAACATGCCTATAATGCTACTCTTCTATTCATTGCCTAAAACTGAAGAGAAAGGATTTGGAGGAAAAAAATCAACACATGACCTTATGATTCTTTTAACTTGCATTTTCAAAGTCCAAACCATTTACAAATTAAATCCATTCAAAGGAAAACTACTTTGACCTATATAATATAGAACAAATGATGTTCTAGGACTTCCTAGCCTAGGTATTAAGAAGGTCTGGCAGCTCCTGCTCCATCGTCTTTGGACCCTAAACTGGCATGTAAAAAGTTGAGTAACTGCTAGAGAGAGAGGCCATGAAGAGGGGCTCTGAAGGATGGGATGCAATACGGAGCGAAGGCCACAGGAAGAAGCACCCAGTGCCAGAGATCTGAGTGAAGAAGCTGCCCTCATTTTTCCAGCCCCAGCATTCTAAACATTCTAGCTGAGGCCCCAGGCATCATGGAGCTGACACAAATTGTCTTCGTTCTGCCCTGCCCAAACTCTTGACAAAATCATAAGAACTGTTTGAATGACTGTCGTTTTAAACACTCTTTCGTCCTCTCTCATTTCCACGTCAAAGTCTCACACTGGTATATATGATTGATGAAGCCTGCGCCACATGCCTGTGGCAGCTGCAAGGATGTCCACTAATCTGCATCCTGCCTCCTCCTCCATTAAGGGGGACATAACACAGAAATTTCTCTTAATATATGAAAAGATAGTGGAGCCCATGAATTAGACAGATGAGCACTACACATACCTAATAGCCACGATTTAGAAAATGTAAGCAATTAACTGTGGATCGTGCAATAGATTTAGATGCTACCTGAGAGCAGGAATTTTATCTGCTGACTTCACTTAAAATAGAGTCTGGCAGATACATAACAGACACTATTTGTTAAATTAATGACAGAATTATGGAATGCTGGTCATATTTTGCATATCTCTCATTCCAACAGATATTAATATGTCTTTCATGTTGAGAAAAGAAAGTTTCCCATATATTTTTTCTTTTTTAATGACTATCACGGGATGGAGATGGGAAAAGTAGAAATAGCTTCTGGGGACTATTGATGAAATTGTTTAAATGAAAGTGGATGTAGAATAATTAATATAACCTGGTTAAGTTATTTAATTTCAAGGACAAAGAAATAATACTTCAGCTACCCAAATGAGAAAACATGTGTGATGGTTAATTTTATATGTCAACTTAACTGGGCAATGAGATGCCCAGACATTTGCTCAAACGTTATTCCAGGTGTGTCAGTCAAAGTTTTTCTGGATGAGATTAACATCTGAGTCTGTAGACTGAGTAAAATAGAGTGTGCTCTCTAATGTGGGTGGGCCTCATCCAATCAATTGAAGACCTGAATAGAAGAAAAAAATGAATAAGAGGAAACTTTGCCTGTCTAACTGATGGAGCTGGGACATCGGTTTTCTCCTGCTCTCAAACCAGAACTTGCACCGATTGGATGTCTTGGTTCTCAGGCCTTTGGATTTGGACTGGAGCTATACTACCAGCTCTCTCGTGCCTCCAGCTTAATGACTGTGCATCTGGGAACTTCTCAGTCTCCACAATCATGTGAGCCAATAGGAGATAGATGGATAGACAGACAGATAGACAGATAGATAGATGGATGGATGGATGGATAGACAGACAGATAGATAGATAGATGGATGGATAGACAGACAGATAGATAGATAGATAGATGGATGGATGGATGGATAGATAGATAGATAGATAGATAGATAGATAGATAGATGGATGGATAGACAGACAGACAGATAGATAGATAGATAGATAGATAGATAGATAGATAGATAGATAGATAGATGGATGGATGGATGGATGGATAGATAGATAGATAGATGGATGGATAGACAGACAGATAGATAGATAGATAGATGGATGGATGGATGGATAGATAGATAGATAGATAGATGGATGGATAGATAGACAGATAGATAGATAGATAGATAGATAGATAGATAGATAGATAGATAGATGGATGGATAGATAGATAGATAGATAGATAGATGGATGGATAGACAGACAGATAGATAGATAGATAGATAGATAGATGGATGGATGGATGGATAGATAGATAGATAGATAGATGGATGGATGGATGGATAGATAGATAGATAGATAGATAGATAGATAGATAGATAGATGGATGGATAGACAGACAGATAGATAGATAGATAGATAGATGGATGGATGGATGGATAGATAGATAGATAGATAGATGGATGGATGGATGGATAGATAGATAGATAGATAGATGGATGGATAGACAGACAGATAGATAGATAGATAGATAGATAGATGGATGGATGGATGGATAGATAGATAGATAGATGGATGGATGGATAGACAGACAGATAGATAGATAGATAGATGGATGGATGGATGGATAGATAGATAGATAGATAGATAGATAGATAGATAGATAGATGGATGGATGGATGGATAGATAGATAGATAGATAGATAGATAGATAGATAGATAGATAGATGGATGGATGGATGGATAGATAGATAGATAGATAGATAGATAGATGGATGGATAGACAGACAGATAGATAGATAGATAGATAGATGGATGGATGGATGGACAGATAGATAGATAGATTATCTGCTAGTGGATCTGTTTCTCTGGAGATCTCTAACTAATACAAGTCACCTACAAGGAAAACATCAAGCTGGCCTGACATCTCCATGATATTCATTCCTAAAAAACAATGGAGCAAGTTTCTGAAGGAAAGAAACCCAATATCTATAGACTTTTGAGGAAATGTAACCCAAGAAGTTCACATGTTGCCAAATTATACTTCAAACATAAAAGTAATAGATAAATCCACATGTGCAAGACCTCAGGAACACAATATCTATGCACATTTTGGGGACAGAAAATCTACTTGACAGTGAAATCTAACCAACCAAGAGGTGAATCAAAATAAAGATATTCTTAAGTAGAAAAGTGGTGAAACAATTGATGACAAGTTTGTGGGTACAGAACAGCATTGAAATGTCATATGCTTGAAAACATGAAAATGACAACTTACCCAGAAAATCAGCAGGAGGAAGGAAGAGATAGGGGATAAACATAAGAGTAGAAATATTCTCATTTATCATAATAGGGCAATAACGCATAATATAAAATAAAACACGCAGGATGGCCCAGTGGTGTAGTGGTTAGGTTCATGCACTCCACTTCAGAGGCCTGGGGTTGGCCAGTTCAGATCCAGAGCACAGACCTACACACCACTCAACAAGCTACAGTGTGGCAGGGTCTCATATGCAAAATGGAGGAAGATTAGCACAGATGTCTTGCTCAGGGACAATCTTCTTCAAACAAAAAAGGGAAGATTGGCAACAGAGGTTAGCTCAGCGCAAATCTTCTTCACAAAAAAAATAGGTAAATAAATAAATTAAATTAATAAAACACATCATGGAAAATGTGGCTCCAAAGACTTAATTTTTTTCATAACCTTTCATTGTTAACCATAGAACACTATAATCTTCTTTATAAAGTAATATCTCTTTTGGTGGAGAAACATTCACTTAAATTTAGCAATTCCTTCAATTTCATCCATTTCTTTTTCTTCCTTTAAAATTATATGAATTTAAATTTTAAACTTTAATATGAAAAGTAGTGGATGTAATCTTACTAGTAGAAATTATTTCTAGCTTCTATATCCAAATGTACATAGGAAAAATGTTACAAAACATTTTTTTGTGTTTCTTTCTGAGGGAAACAAAGTGTTCCCTAAGAACATTATATCCCACCAAAATGTTTCCACATTAAAAAAGCAACATTCATCTCAATTATCTCAAGCATAAAAGAACCCAGGGAATACAACGAATTTCAGACATTTCTGGGGGAAAAAAATTATGCTTTAATTTGAACCAGTAAAATTAAACCTATAAAGAAATGAATGAAAATAGGTAAAATTTGAATCATTTTTAGCTTTTAAAAGTGAAAGCCAAAACCATCTTCAGCCACACAGCTTCCTGTCTACATTTACAGGACATTATTATTCCCCTGCCATCATCAATATAACTTTATATTCCAGGAAACTCTTGCCCAGGAAGATAAAAGTTACAAATAACTTTTTTGGTCATACCAAGAATTTCATGAAAGACCCAAACTCTTCAATAGAAATCCATAAATGACAGTTTGCATCTTCAGATTCTGAACCCATCACCTCAAAATCCACCCGTTTTAAATTATTACACTGTGACTCTTACCCAATTCTAATCCAGTCGCTGTATTGAAAGATCAGGCTTAAACTGGACTTTGAAATTATCATAAATACCCCAATTTTGTCCTCTTCCCGGTAAGATGGTAAGATGATGTCAATGCAGTGCTCTCCCTTACCATGGCAAGAATAAATTCAGCTCTGTCTTCTCAATGAGTTGGTTGGATAATATTTTGGGGGAGCCAGCATTCAACAAAAGTCATGACTGAAAAAGAGAAAAACAACATAAATCAAGGCAAGCATGTAATTACAAGAAAACCCAAGCACACCTCAGAAGGTCAGGATAGGGTGAGAACGGGGGTGCATAATAGCTGGAGGCAAACCAGACAATGAAGACCAAGATTCTGTAACAAAGGTCTGAAGTGGCTTTAACATCCTTAAAAGTAGGGTCTTAAAAGTAGCTGATGCATTCCTTCTTGGGGACTCAGGGAACAAAGACCCATATAACACCTTTGTCTTCTGTCTTCAGCAATATTTACCAAATGTGTGGATCATGGACTTCCTACTTCAGAGTCATCTGGAGCGCTTGGTAGAAATGCATTTTCCTAGGCCCCATCAGAAATCTCTGGACTTGGAACTGGCATATTTAATAAGCTCTGCATTTTAATAAGCTGTTTTATCAAATTAGAGAATCACTGAGCTAAAGGGTACAACCATCATATTAAAATTACCCTTCCCAATATGACCTTTTATTATAGGAGCTTTGACTCTTTAATTAAAACCCCTGAGAACTTCCGGATAGAATAGGTAGTGGTAAGGTCTCCATCAGTAAATCACGTGGCCAAAACTCTCTCTCTCTTAATCCAAGCTCCTTTCTCAACTCCATGGACTGCACCTCCCTCCCTCACCCTGACTCTAAGTGTTGACTGATGGGATAGGAGTAATTTACTAGTAACTCGACAGCAACCTGACTTCTCCTTTGGAGCAAATACTACAACTCCTATTCCTTTCATTGTTCAATTCTCTGTTTAAAGTTTGTTTCCTAGAGAGTAATCTCTGAAAGAACAGGGAACAAGTCTGTCTTACACTTAGGCATTTTTAAAGAAAAATTTATTCATGACACTTGTTAAAGAATAGTAAGGCAGACTTAACTCAAGGGAACTATTGAGAGAGCAATAAGGAACACAGCAATGGGGTTGGTTTTGTAGTGGGGGAGAAAGGTTGGACTCAAATACAGCATGAGCAAGTCGGAAGTTACGGTAAAGGAATGGGGTGCAGCGGGCGGCGGGGAGAGGTCAGTAAATGGAAAATTACTAACAGGAAATATTGGGCTTAAACTAGGTTAGGCTGAACCTAACAGGTTCTTGCTGAAGGCAACCACGGTGATTAGATATCACCTGGGGTATGATGGCGCATGAGGGACCTGATCAGGTATTGAGTGTGGTCAGACATCAAGGACAGGAGATTTTGGCTAAATTATTTAGCAGGATTCTTGCTAAAATTGGACAATGCAGAGACCAACATGGAAATCCAAAAGTTGAGACCAAGTTGAAAAGGAGCTCAGAAGAGCCTGATTAGAATTTGATCAAGGAGAGTGTTTGTCACCATATCTGCAGTTCCTATCACAGTGCTTTGCATCTACTACACCTGCAATGAATATCTGTTAAATTAATTAGTACAATGCTGGCAAATGTTGGTCAAATGCAATGATTTCAGTCTTATGACCACTTATCTCAATGGTGAGATAGTCTTTCTAACATTAAACATTGACCACAACAAGTTAATTTTTACATAGGATCCCTGCTCATCAGCGATGATAAAATAAAACTATCAGCATAAAAGATAAAATCAGAAAAAAAATTAGTGCAAGGAAAGATTAAAAGGTTTAGACTCTTAAGGAAACTTTTTAAAATCCAAGATAATACATTTACTCTCTGCGGAAACTTAGGCAAGCTGTTAAAACTTTCTGAGATTCCAGTTATCTGTAAATTGGTGGTTATATTAGCTACTTGACTTACCTGTGGGCTAGAAGAGTTGACAAACTATGACCCATGGGCCAAATCTGGGCTTTCACTCTGTTTTCATACAGCCTGAGAACAAAGAATCATTTTCACATTTTTAGCTAGTTGAAAATAAGAGGAAGTAGAGGGAGGAGAAGGAACAAGGGGAGAAGAGACTGCGTGTGGCCCAGAAAGCCTAAAATATTTACTCTCTGGCCCTTTACAGAAACAACTTGCTAATCCCTCTGTGATGGTTAAATTTAGGTGTCAACTTGACTGGACCAAGGAGTGCCCAGATTAAACATTATTTTTAGTGTGGCTGTGAGAGTGTTTCTGGATGAGATTAACATTTGACCCAGTGGACCCCGTAAAGTAGACTGCCCTCCCCAATGCAAGTGGGTCACATCCAATCCGTTGACAGCCTTGAAAAAGAACAAAATAGAGCAAAAAGGCAGAGGAAAGAGCAATTCTCTCTTTTTGTCTTTTTGCTTCCTGCCTGCCAGCCTACTTGATCTGGGACATCAGTCTTCTTCTGCCCTTGGACTGGAACTTACTGATTCTCAGGCCTTCAGCTCTAGACTGGAAGTATGCCACCACCTTTCCTGGGTCTCCAGCTTTTGCAAGTGCCAGCTTGTGGGCCTTCTCAGTCTCCATAATCACCTGAGCCAATTCCTCATAACAAATAAATTTATATATATTTTCTATTGGTTCTGTTTCTCTGAAGAACCCTGACTGATACACCCTGACAATGGTAAAATGCCGGAGAGTTGACACAGGAAGTTGAGGCAGGATAGTAAAGGTACCAACTAAAAGCAAACTTTTCATTAATAACGTTATTAACAAGTGTAGATAAAAAGAACCATTCACTAGCCACTAATTACCAGGAGCTAGAGGATATGTTGATTTTCTCCAGGAACAAAATCTCATCTGGAAAAGTGCCAGCAACTGGAGTCACCACCAGATTAAGTTTAGAGTAATCCGCTTTCATACTCCAAAATCTGTCTGTCTTCCAAACAGCCCAAAAAGATAGGTAGAATGGAGCTGTGGTAGAAATCATCATTCCTGCACCTTCCAAGTCCTTGAAGGCACTAATTTCTGCCGTCAAGTAATTGCTGTCACAGAACACTTTAGTGAATATAGACTCACCCTGGTCTGCCTGGGACTTTTCCAGTTTGGGCATTCCAGGAGCCCTCTCAGTTCTGGACAAATCAGGATGCTTGCTCATTCCAATATAAGGAGCATAATGGAGTGATCTGCTTGCTTCCAAGTGAGCTCAGGGTTTCAAGTTCCCCACTCAAAGTCTGGGTTGGGACCATCCATGACTGCCCTAAAAGGAAACTTTGACCTTGCGTAGAGATTGGGTTATAAGTGTCTACAGATAATTTACGTAACTGTTTTGCCACTGCATGCCATGAGCAAGTGTCCATTCTAGCAATGGAAAAACGGTTACTACTGCCTTTAAATCTTTAAAGCACATCCAAAAGTCAATTCCAGATCATCCAGAACCGATTCAGAACGCTATCCTAAAGTTTTGTTCCTCTGGAACCAGGGCCAACATCAATTTCTATAACATGGTTGAAATAGAGAAATAGAACTGCCCTCAGCGACAAAGAACAAGGGATTTATTAAGGGATTAGACCTTACACTTTTCTGGGAGTTGGCGGTGCTGCGATGTATTTGGAAGCAGAAAACAAAATTGTACTAGTTTCAGAGTAAACTCAGTCATTCCAAGTTAAACCAATTTAGAGTTTGTTGGTTTCTCCTTTCCTAGAGAAATGGCACATGAGTTCCTGAAGAAGGACCATCATAAGGAGCAGTGGTAGGGCATGGGGTTAGGGGTGATGGGAAGGTATCTGATTCTCCTTTCATATCCTGGGCCCTACACTCTGCTGCCATCTAGTGAGAATTTGATCCCACTCAGTGCTCAGAAGATGGACTCATTGGTCCACAGTGGATTCACTGAGGCAGCCCACCCGGTCTCTGGCCTTATGGCCCACACCTCTTTCTTCTGTGGTGTCCCTCAACAAGAATGTGACACTTCCTCAGGTCCACCATGTCACTCTCTCTCAGCTAACAGCTGTGCCCTCCTCAGGGACATGAGAAAAATGAGCAACTTTTCCATGCCACCCCAGGGCCACCAGAGCTCCATTAGACCCTCTACCATTGATGTTCTATTTTATGGCTCTCCTGACATGGTGGCATGGGGACCTCATGATACTGTGAGATGGCTTCCTTGTGTGGTTGCAAGACAGGGAATGAGAGAGGACAGATGCTCATACTTCGTGGGGAGTCCATCCCCCCTCCTTTAGAGAACACACAAGGCTCCTTCTCAGGGACCTTCACGCATTGTCCAGCTCTATCATTACCTCCCAACTCCTCTCCCTTTTCTAGCTCTCAGAAGGTTTACCACTTGTGTCTTGTCTGGTTTTATCTTTGTTTGTTTGTGCTGGATTCATGTCTCACAACTTTGATAAGATATTCTAACTATTCTGTACACACTGAACACTGTACTACATTACATTACAAATGTGAATTATAAGGCAAGGCTGGAGCATTCTCTACATGCCTGGTCACGATGTTGACCTTCTGCTAGTGCCCCGCTGACAGAGGCTGCTGTCAAACACTTTTGACATCCTGCACATCAATCAAGAAACAGGCTGCACCGAATCCAGGGCTTTTAAAACAAAGCAGAATAGTGGAGCCGAGAAATGAGAGCATTACTGATAAAGAGGACTTTAAATTTATGTGACAAAATTGGAAATTTATACTTTCCACTCTAAGCTTCTCAACACTAGCTGAGAAATCAAAAAACTCACAAATCCTGTCTCTTTTGGTTACAGTCCATTTAATTTTTAACTGCAAAATTTGGCTTGTATATTATGAAAACAGTTCCTTTCCTTCAAAAGCTACAGGCAAGAAGATGCAGTTTTTTCTGTCGAGGCCTCTGGGAAGGATTAGGAGCTATCATTCCTTTCTGGGCTAAGTTACTAGAACTTTAGTGACAAACATAGCGTCAGAAAACTTGGAAATGAGCAACAACATCAGTCAAACTACCTAAAAACAAGGCTTAAAGACCTGTGAAGAAGAACTCTCAAGGCAACACCTGAGAACCAGTGTGCCCACTTTCCCCCACCCATTCTCTGGAAAGGCAAAATGGAAAAAAAAAACAGAATGTAAAACTGTGAGGAAAGCATAAGCTTACTCACCTTGGCTTTTCTGAGACGATCAGCATAAATACACATTTGACGCTTTCACATGAAGCAGATTTTAGTTGCTGGAAACAAAACGTGTGGATTTCTTCTAAAGAAAGGAAAAATAAATCTTTTTACTAGCACATTACAAGATTCTAAGAGCCTTTGAACTACACTATCATATTATCTTCCCTATGTGTCTAGTGGCCACTCCAATACCGCTCTCCCAGCCCAGGCCCAACCCCAATGTGGTCTTAGGGCTTCTCTCAGTGCAGGCCTAGAAAGATTGCCCAGATCTGGTACCCAAGGTTGTAGAAAGTGCTGTAAGAGCTTTATTCTTATTTCTGATGACACTTAAGTAACAAGTTAAGCAAAATTTTAAAAGAAAGAAAAGTTAAAATGAAAATCATTCACTTGAAAACAAGCTGTCCGTAAACACTGTCAATAAGAATTTGCTGCAGCAATGACTGACTCCCCTAGTGAGCCTGGTGTTCTGACATAGCCATTACGTGTTCAAGCCCCATGGAAGAGTACGCACTTCTTACTGCTACATGCATTCAGCAGGTCAGGTGGCTTCTTTCTAGAAACGTATGAAAGATAGCCAAACAAAAAATTACAACTGAGGCCAACTTCAGCATCGTCCAACTTTTTCCTCCTTTCACTTCCTCTTCCTCTTCTTCCTCTTCCTTGCCTTCTTCAAAATTCTCATCATCTCTATGGCTTCTCCAATAAAGTAATATACACTATGTGGAATCATATTTTCCAGAATTTCTGAGTTTCAAAATCTGATACTAAAGTGAATTCTGAACTTTCATCCGATGACTTCATCTTCAGGTGTTATCAGCAGACTGAAGAAGTTAATTTTAAAAAAATGAACCACTCCACACTTGCTCAGTAATTGTTCTAACAGGGCCTGGAATCAGTGTTTCTGTTTTTCTTGATTGGTTGAACTGTAATTTCTTTCCTTTTTTCCAATCAATACTATAGCCATTATAATCAACTATTCCAGGGCCTTCAAAGCAAAAATGATCTGCCTTATCTGGCTCAGAGTTTATCCTGCAAGTTTTTGTCAGAACTTTGTTGGTAAAGTAGTCATTGGGTTCAACGTGGACATCTAAAACAAAAGACAAGTCCAGGATCTGAAAATTTTACTTTAAGAGCCTGAAGATATTTCGAGATGGTTTCATCATATTTCTGGACTACTTCACTTTCCTATTTAGAGGTTGGGGACATTTCTAAAGCAGAGGAACCAGAACTCTGGAATTCGATTGGGGTCTGACTTTCCTATGATTGCTGCTTTTTCTTCTGCTCTGACTCTTATTTCTCAGGGCTGTTTTAGTCTGTTTGGGCTGCTATAACAAAATAACACAGACTGAGTGGCTTATAAACTAACATTTATTTCTTACAGTTCTCGAGGTGGGGAGTCCAAGATCTGGGGGCCAGCATGGCTGGGCTCTGGCGAAGGCCATCTTCTGGGTTGGAGACTGCCGGCTTCTCACTCTGTCCTCGCATGGTGAATGGGTGAGTTGGCTCTCTGGAGTCTCTTTTAAAAGGATACTGATCTCCTTCATGAGGGATCCCCCTCATGACCTAATCACCTCCCAAAGACCCCACCTCCCAATACCATCAGTTTAGGTGTTGAGAAGTCAACATATAAATTTTGGGAGGACACAAACACTCAGGCCATAGCAAGGACTCCAGCCAGTTTATGCGCTGCTTCATTCACACTGGAAGTTTAACACTACCACAGAAAATTCCTTCCCTCATCAAAAAGACTGGTATAATGCTGCACACTTTATTTCCGAGAATGAATGTCCCCATAGATCTTGGCTTCCAAAGGAGTACATTTCACCTGAAGTTATTTCAGTGCATTGGCTCATCTTTTTACTGCTTAGGTGAAGTGTCAATGTAGCTTGAAGGTGTGTAAAACACAGTTTTAAGTCATTCCTGTAAAGATACCAAAACTTGAGGATTCTGCATCACCAGGTGCATGAGAATTTCTTCATTTACTTGCACTGTTAGTAACTTCTAAGAGGTCGGAGAGGACATCATCAAACAGCTGTCATCGGGATGCTTTCAGCCCTCACGGCTCCCGTGAGGAGGCAGCACAGCGCTGTCTCTCACCCTTTGGGCATGGCCCCCAGTCACTACCTCTTGTGCCAGGGAGAGGTTTTAAAGACCTCCCTCCCGCATTAGCCTGGCTTAGTTGTCTCTCAGATTCTCCTTTATACCCATGCTAGGTGCTGTCTCTCATGTAAGTAATAGTCGTACACATGTTTTCATGTGTACTGTGTTCTCTGTTTTCAGGGAGCAATGGAGCTCTCAAGGGCCCTGAGTCTAGTAGCACATAGGGAAGAACCACGGTGTAGAGGAGCGGTTTGGGTGAAGAGGGGAACAGATGTCCAAATGCTTCACAGTATCATCCCACCTAGGACCTATCGCCCAGTGCTCTTCGTCCAAAAGGCTGTCCGTATTCTGACTGCTGCCAATGACTCCAGCCCCTTCTCCTCTTACTCCCAATTCTTTCCTTCGCACATGTCCAAACCTGTGCCCCTGCAGTACATCAGCTGTGTCGTCATCATCACACTCGAAGGCCAGGACGTATTCTGGCTTCCTTCCTCTCCTCAAGCACACGTCAGAGGAAGGGCGATAAAGCAATACCCCTCTATCTGATAGTACATATAGCAAGTACTCGGTTGATATTGAGTGAATTCACAACACCTTCTCTGGTTGGCTTTTGCAATTGCATTAAATGGATATGACTTCTCTTCCTCATAACAGGCTTTAAAATGCCTTTTACAACCTTCTCACCTAATTTCACAAGATTTACCACAAAGTGAAGTCACTGTGAGTGACTTGTCACATCATCAAACTATTATCAAGATTTCAAGATGTTTTAAAATTGATTCGTCAGTTAAATGCTTCTCCATTGTTCTTTGGAGAAGCTCTAGAAATCTTCCTCGTTTCCTTCTCCCTGTAACATTATTTTATTTTCATTTATAAACATTTTTGCAAGATCTTGAAATAAACCACTTAGACAATCTATGAGGCAGTTTAAATGAACTGGAATTTGTAAGAAGTTTCCTTTTTAATCTGGGACCTCCAGGGCATACTAAAGGCAACATTTTGCTCTTGGAATTAAATTTATTCCATCTTTTTCTTTAGAAGTAATAGAGATTTTAATATCAAGGCTTATTATTTCAGCTTCCATACGAAGCTAAACACATCTAAAAAGACAACTAGCACTGTGAGAAATGAGGTATGAGGAACTGGGAATCCACGCCATACAGTTGGAGTTGAAGATACACATGTGATAGCCAGAACATACCTTTGTTGGGAATCGAGTGAAATTTTGTCAATGATAGGGTCCAGTGTTACAGTGAAGACACAATTGTTGTACAAAGGACAAAAACTACTGCCCTTTGCTTTTTGTCCTCTCCTCCAACTTGTCAATTTCCTCACGTGAAATCTAAGTCCATTATCAAATTATACCATGTTGTGAGTAGGCTTCCAGAACCTTCTCACAACCAACAGTGGCAATGAGATATTTCACTTAAAAATGCCCCAAGAAATCAAATAATTTTAATTTGATATTAAGAACTTTAGATTCTTAATCTATAAGAGCATTTCAATGCTCTATGCAGAGTACTATATTGTAAATTTAGTGCAGACACTTTCTTTTTCCTGAAGTAAAAAAAGTATAGTGTTAAAAAAGAAGTGCTGAGAAAAAATAAAGCAAGTTTAACTTGTATGTCCTACAGAAAAAAAATCTCACTGTAAAATAAAAATTAAAGCTCCCTCTTATACAACTGAGTCACATCTCATAATCAGAATTTGATAGTCAAACAATACGAAAAATCAGATCGTCAAATTGTGTTGGAGAAATAAGCATTAAAAATATAACTGAAGTATTTTGATTAAATTAAGGCAGAAAGTTCTACTGTCTTAAATTTATTTATCAAATATATCATATATTAAGCCTTGTTTGGGAATTACTTCTCAAGTTAAGCAAACATAAAACTTCTAGCATAAACACAGAATTCTCATGAAGAGATTCCAGCAGAATTAGACAGATCCTGGTACCACTACTTAACTAAAAGGAAGAGGAAATTGCAGGAGTCAAAAATGTTTGAGACATCCAATATTTGAAGCCAATGTAAACTATTTCTTCCTTGCTCACCATAGTTAACCATTCACCTCACTCCCAAAGGCTTGGGAGAATCAGAGTTAACACAGGCCTCTCAGCAACATCCTTCAGGGAGATCAACGAAAACAAACACTAAACTTTTATCATCCTTTCAAAGGAAAGATGATTAACTTCTCCAACTGGTTTTCCATTTTGCTGTTTGGTTTTGTTTTAGGGGTGGAAAATGCGACCTCACCTTTAGGATCTAGATTTCTTCAAGTACAGAGTCTTAGAGATAGGAATTCACCTGGAATACCCACTGCTTTGTATCCTCCCATATTTGTATTCCGTGTTTATTTCCATCTTGTGCAAAAAATAAAAAATAAAAATAAAGTTTATCATTCCATAAACTAACTTATTAAGTCAGAGACAATCAGCCACAGAAGATCATAAAATTAACTTTCCCTAAAGGAGATCATTCATTTTTATATCAATCAGACAAAAAGTGGTGCTGAAATATATAGCACATTTGGGAGGACCCAGATCAAGCCTGAAACAGCAGTTCAGGACCAAAAACTAAAAGGAAGTTTGCAAACTCAAGGTGAGCAAAAGTGAGCAACAAATTTCACGTTTATGCTGTTCCTGAATCTCTCTGTTACTCTAGTCATCTATATCCCCTAGACTTGAAATATAACTCAGTAAAGTTCCCAAGCATAAGAACCGGAAAAATATAATCAAGCTCTTCTGTAAATATTCAATTAATATTCATTTCATCATTTTGATATTTTTGTGACCAAACAAGGATCCTTATCTTGCAACAATTCTCTTTGGGCTATCCTTTTCTTTCTTCAAGAGAAGGATATCATAGTTTGCTTAAAAAAAAAAAACAAAAACGCAATTTCACAGAGTGATAATACCAAAAAGAACTTCTTTTGGAGAATGTTATAACAGACGTGAAATTCTCTCAATTTACCATTTTCTCTCAAATTCTCTCAAATTAGATACTCTCAATTTACCATTTTTCTCCTCTTATTCACTGGAAGAGATCCTCAGTCTCCTAAGAATCAGGTTTTGTTTACCAAGCAGATAAACAAAAGAATCCACCATTTATAACGCAAGAAAGATAATAAATTAAAAAGCCATCATGTATATTCCCCGTGGCATTTTTTATCAAGCAGCTGGCTCCTCCATCTGCTAATTCTCAAAAACAAAACTAAATCTAGATAGTCCTTTTATAAATTATAATATTTTTCTGGGAACATGGGGAAATCTTCAGCAACAGTGCCATCGGTGTCACTATATATAGTGAGAAAATAATATTTTTGTTAACTTTCTGATAACTTTTGGAATTAAGTCAGGCTTTTATGAAAATCGCCCCCCAAAAAGTCTAATTATAGAGTTACCAATTGGGTAACTGATCATAGATTCTAATTTTTTTCTAGTATTAGACTAATATTTAAAAATTATTAATACCTTGTTGCTGGGCATCAATAGAGGCATTTCACAGGGTTTAGGAAAGTATCTGATACACAGTGGGCATTCAGTAAATATTTTTTTTAATAAATGATAAAAAGATACTCCAGACTTGTCCTTGTTATTTATCTCCATGTGAGCCAAAGTTGTGTTTTCCCCGTTACCCTAATACAGTATCTGAATTTTAAACTATTCCACCTGATTCGAACCATTGGCCCTGCCTTAAAATAATCTGAATCTTTAAATGTAACCAGTGTAATTTACCCAGATCCACTAGGTATTTATTGAACACCGACCATGCAGAAAATACTAGAGGGATAAAACGGTCACTCCCTGCCCCCCGAAGAGCTTACAAAACAGGAGGGACAACAAGTGCATTAATAGTTATAAATTAAAGGAAAACGTAAGCGAAAGGTCATGGAAGAGGTCGCATTTGAGATGAACTGTGAAAAAAGGGTAACAAGTCTCTGATGGAGGACATTAGAGAAAGAGGGCATCCCAAGCAAAGAAAACACAATGTACTTTTTTAGGTCTATTCAGGGAACTATGACTAACCCAGTTCAACCGGAGCAAAGGGTCGATGCAGGGATGAAACGGAAGAGCAGCCTGAAAGCCGACGTTCAGGTTGGGGCTCAGGAGTCTATACTGACTTTAACAGGTGTAAGAGAAAGGCATTTAAGGTTTCTATTAGTCAAATAGCACAGGCAGATGGGATCAACAAGCGGAGTTTCACGAAGAGACTATTTACAAAATGTCGGCTGAGTAAGGTACATTGACGAAGGATGTGAACAACATCCGGCCAGCAACAGCGAGAAGGGTTACCGCGAGTAGGCCTGAAGGGGGAAGGTAAAGGAGAGATTCCTGGAACCTACAGAGAGATGCTACAGGTGTGAGAAATTGTCCCCTGACATGAGGTAAGGCCTTCTGTGGAGACAAGCAACCTACGGCCCAGGAAGGAGAGAGCGGGAGGAATACGTACTCAACCTATCTCCTGCTAGTGCCCCCTGCTGGCTGAATCCAGCTGGAAGCCGGAAGGCAAGGAAGCCCCTTGATTCCATACAGGTCTGCCTCCCCGGCCGAGAGGAGGGCAGAGACAGGGAGAGAATGGAACCAGAGGGAAGAAAGGAAGATAGCCAGCACAAGCCTTCTGAGTAAAAGAGAGACTTACCTCTTCTTAGGAAAATTAATCCAACAGGTATGGACAGAATCAAGAGATGTGCAGATGCAAAAACTAAGAATATAATAGAAAAGATAGTGAAGAAGGGCAGAAACAGGACCCTGGCAGTGGGAAAAAGAAGAGAAAATTGTGAGAAACAGTACAGCATTAAATCCTGGGGTGTCTCAAGGATTAGATTTAAGGGAAAAGGAAAATTAGAAGTCCAAAGTTGTAAATCTTGGTTCCTGGGAGAACAAGGCCATTTTAGAAACAGAAAAATGAATTTGGGAGCAAAGTACGTTGAATTCCTCAGTTTGGCTCAGAGGAATGGGCTAGACCTGGGGAAGGTGTGCTGAGCAGTCTCCTAGAAGTCAGGCACAGCCCAGGACCAGTGTCCCCCCCGGGTCAGAGCAAAAGGCACAGCAAGAGAAAGAGTCCAGGTCAGTTTCAGGCCCCGTATCACCCGTATACCCGTCCTGAAAAATCTGCTTTAAAAAATAAGACTGCCAGGCCGGCAGGTGGTGTAGGGGTTAAGTTGGCGCACTCTGCTTCGGCAACCCAGGGGTTCACCGTTTCAGATCCTGGGTACGGACCTACATGCGGCTCATCAAGCTGTGCTCTGGTGGCGTCCCACATGGAAGAACTAGAAGGACTTACAACTAGGATATACAACTATGTACTGGGGCTTGGGGAGAAAACAAAAAAGAGGAAGATTGGCAACAGATGTTAGCTCAGGGCCAATCTTCCTCACCACAAAAAAGCCTACCTTGAAAACATAATAATAATACTAATACTGTCGGACCCCTACCAAAAAAATATCATCCAAAATAACGTGTAAATGGGTAAGTCATAAGGAAGGACTTACCTCATGTCAGGGGAAATGTCTAACACAGAATACAAACTGAACTGTAGTAATTGTGCTTACAAAATACACTGCACACTTGTACATTCTCTTGAAAGAAAGTAATTTGGCAATAAAAATCCAAGCACGTGCCAACCAAAGCAGGGCGTGGTGGGAGAGGGAGGAGGAAAGAAGTGCCGCTGTCAGCCATTAAAACAGTGTGGTGGTGTCACAAGACTAAACACACTGATGAGGAGAAAAGAGCCATGTGTCTGGAGAAGGTGTGTGTGGATAGGAATTAGGACACAATAAAAATACTTACAATTAGAGGGGGTGTATGGATTACTCAACAAATTGTTTGGAAACAGTTGACTAATCTTTTGCAAAATATTGACTTGAGATTTGATATCATTTAGGAAAGACTTCATCTACAAGTAGCAGAAACCCAACTAACAGCTGCTTAAATAATGTGGGGCTTTATATGGCTCATCAACAAGAGCTCTGGGGACAGCCATTCAGGACTGACAATGGCTCACCAACGGCATCCAAGACCCGGGCTTGTTTCTCTCTTTTTACTCCGCCATCATTACTTGGCTGGCTTGTGGCCTCATCCTCATGGCCTCAGGACACAGCTGCCAGCTGCACCCTGTGACCTCAGGCATGTGTTCCAGGAAGGGAGAAAGGCCAACGGCCAAGTGCAAAATGGGCACACCAGTCCCACATCCGCCAAATCTTAACAGGGGTGGCGTCTGTGACTGGATTACTTTTCTCTTTAGTTTTTTGTGTGATCTGAATTTTTCCAATGTTTGTGCATTGGATTTTGTCAGAAATAAATTATGAAACTATTTGCATTTTGTAGAAAGATCAATTAACCAATAAAATCATAAATCTCTTCCTAAATCAGTAAGCTCGCCTCACTCTGTGATTCTCACTGTTTTGAAACATCTTAAGTTTTATTTTTACCACAGACCACTTACTAGCTTTCTTCTTGTGGAAAATGAGCTACAAAGAAAACTTACTTTTAAGTTCCAAACCCCTGGGGGCACAAAAATTATGGTTTGTCTTAGCAATAATGCTGAGTCTGTAAGAACTTTATTTAACGCAGTTAGGTAAGCCATGTATTTCCAAGCATCTAATTGCAACTGTTAAAAATCATCCCCAGCATGAGCTTTCCAGAAGGAGAAGATGTGGGAATGAGAAGAAAGAAAACAACCTACAATGAACTTTTCAGTAGTAATCCCTATTTTCAGATTTTGCTTAAATATTATATTCTATCCTAGAATATTTCCATTTTTACCATACAGATGAATATAATTTGTAAGAATCCAGTAGTATTGTAGAGTACTAAAAAAGTTGCTGGATTTTGGAAAGAACAGAAATGTCTGTGCTTGGGTCAGAAATAAATGCTCAGTGTTTCCTAAACTAAAATGGTTTCTATGATTAACCTATGTGATATACTGAGGATTGTAATCAGGTTAATTGCCTCATAATGTGTAGGCTAATCATACTACATTAATGTCAGAAAAGCAGTTAAATGAAAGCGTACAAGAAGAAAATGGTATTTAATTTTGGGTGACAGATTTTCTTTCATTCCTGGTCTTCAAAGAACTCAGGAAAGCCATTTTCCACAGGTCATTTCCTAATGAGTTAATATGCAGCCTTTGAATAACCACTCTGGACATCCTCTCAATTCCTAAGAAGGATGGAGGGAAAGGGCATCCAAACGGGCTGCTCTCTGGTCCCTCGTGGACCACTCAAAGTCATAGCTTACAAATAGAAAGAGGTTGAAAAGTGTCATTGCATTTTCTTCCCCACCTGTGGATCATGTGCAATTCATAAAAAGAGCAATTTCCTACATTACTCAAAACCAGTTCTGTTATCACTAAGATTAGCCTCATTCCTAGCCGTCTACTCAGGAGGTTTGCGATCTTTAGCAAGTCATTTAACATATTTGGCCTTTGGTTTTTTCACCGGTAAAATTGGTGCCATTGTGAAGCTGAAGAAAGATCAAGTTTTTTTAGTGCCTTGCACATAATAACCATTTAATATATTTTAGCTTATGTTATATTTATGTTTATTATGTTATGTTATGTTATATTTATGTTTTATATATATTTAATATATATAATATAATTATGTTATATTATTAAAGTCCTATCCATTTTTCAAGACTCATACATTCTTGTCCAGCTCTCTCAATGAAACCATCACCCCAATAAGGTAGTCTAAGCAATCTGCCCTTGCTGATTCCTGTAAGATCTGTTATCTCTATTATTTGAGAATTTAATTACGTCTTGTCTTATAAGTCACTCCCTAGCTTTCCCATGTTCTCCCAAAAGGAAACTTTGCTCCCACAGGGTCTGAAGTCTTGCCCTAATCCTGACCAATGTAGGAGAAATACATGCTGTAATCCAATAGCCCCCATGGTCTGGAATGATTCATCCATTTGTATAAACAGATGAGTTTCATCCAACTTGCTTATCCAGTAAGCAGACTTTTTTTTCCCCTCTGGTTCAGGCCTCGGTTTCCTTGCATGTTAATCTAGGTGTCCAGAACCTAGCATCCTTCCCTGACCCAGCCTCCTTGGTTTGCTTCTCTCACTATCTCCTGCCAGTCTTTTCCCCAAAAAGAGATGAGCTTATTCCTGCCTCGTGCCCCCAAGCCCAGTCGCATGTAAGGATTATGTTAAAAACGTACTGATCACATAAGATCAGAATATATATCCTAGCAATGTCTATTCAAGCTTTCCTTGGTTTCTATCTTCCCTGTGTCATACCCCATCCTCCAGATTGGACCTCCCTTAATATAGATGCCCTAGGATTTCATCGTTGTGGGTACTACCTATTTAATTTGCCCACAAGCCCACACGAAGCCAGGCCTGCAGCCTGACAAGAAACTGTGAGGAAAAGATGGAGATTAGACAGACACTTACAGAGAAGTAACAAAGTTTATACTTTATCATAATGAGAAGCCCTTGAGGGTTTTAAAACAGGGAAGTGACATGATAAGATCTGCCTTTTAGGAAGATAGCTCTGAGTGCAGTGTGAAGACATCTGGATAATATCTTTTCATCACAAAGCTCAAACCAGTTATGAAAGGAAGGAAAAACCTTAAGGGCAGGAAGGCCCAAAGAGGGAGAGAGAAAGGTCTGATGTTGGAAAGTGACGTGCAGGTGCAGAGAAAGGGATGGAAAATGTGACAGAGGTAGAATCAACAGGATTTGACGATTAGTTGAATATTGAGAGGTAAGAGAAATGAGGAGTTAAATGAATTGCTTAAGGTCAAACATGACATGCATGTTTCTGGCTCATCAACTTGATTGCACATCTTTTGATGGTAGGAACGATCTCAAATGTTTTCATGCACACTTGGTGTTCAATAAATACGTGTTCAATTAACCAACAAAGAATCAATAAATCTGCCATGATATCTGCCACAAGCCTTGTCTATAAGGAATTCTCTTATCAAAATCTAGAACCTAAGCTGTGAGGCAATTTAGGTGGTTTTCCCAGATTTGCTTGGAAAGCAGCAGTGACAAAAATTGCACTGATGCCTGGAAACTAGATTACCAATTCACTCCCAGTTTTAGAAGGTAATATGCTGACCTGATCCTTCTCTATGTTATTAATAATCATTAGAGTTAATTTGTCTAGGTACTAACTCAGCTTATCTAATTTAAACCAAACTTAGATTATCTAATTTAACACATAGCGGTGGTTCTCAAACTTGAAAGGGTATCGATGTTACCTGCAGGGTTTTTCAATTAGATTTCTAGCCCCAGGGCTTCTGATTCAGTTGGTTAGATTGGAGTCTAAGAAACCACTTTGAGAATCACTGCCTTAGAACGATGTTTCCAAAACTTTGGTTATAAAAAATCACCTACAGTACTTACTAAAACAGAGTCCCAGGCCTCACCTCTTACTGCCTCTGAATCAGAGAGTTCAGGGGGTTGTGCAGAAATCTGTGTTTTTTTAAAAGTGCTTCATGTGACTCTTAGAATCAGCCAAGTTTGGGAAACACTGCTTTAAAGCATCCTATGAAGTAGGTGCTGTTATTATCCTTATTCTACGCAGGGAAAAACAGAAGCTTAGCAAGCTTTACTACTAATAAATGGCAAAGCTCTCAACCCTTCCACTGGAGAGCTAAGGCATTGTTCGTGCTCAAATAGAAGATGTTTCTTATATGGAAGTGCTATGTGCGTCTTAGTAACAAGGGCTTTATCTTATTTATCACAGTGTCTCTAAAACATGGCAAGATGCATATTGAATGGATGGTTAGAACCAAAGTCTGTAAAATAATGCTAAGCTGCAGAAAATCTAAAAAACAAAGCTGCTGACAAGCAAAAAGACTCAGTCAATTCAAACAAACATTTAACTGAATTGACTAAAGCATTCAATCAAAATTCTCAACTCAGTAACTCTTGGTAAGCGGGGAAAAAATGTAGATGTTGACTTTGATGCCAGAAAAGGAATTTGACTATGTGTTTTATAACCGGTTTGATATTTATAACAAAAAAATATATATTACCCAGATGCCAAAAGCCTTAAAAGCACCTTACAAACCATTTTACTAGATTATTCCAGGATTTTCAGAAAATGAAATATCACTGTTTGCAGCAGAGTTATTACAAACACAAACTGTCTTTAAAATTATTTCTTCTGAAATGTTCCACAATTAGATTGAGTGACTTTTTAAATATATAGTATTTAGAATTATTTGATTGTAAACCTGTGTAAATAATAATGGCTAACATTTATTAAATGCTGTATATCTTTCAACACATTTATTCCTCACAACAAACATTTGAGACAGGTACCATTAATCTCATCACATACAGATGAAGAAACATGGGCCCAGAGAGCTATGAACCTCCCCGGGGGTTCACTCAGCCAGCAAGTGGAGGAGGCAGGCAATAAACCAGACCGTCTGGGTCTAGAGCTCACAGCCAAACCACAATGTTATGGCATCTCCTGTATTTTGAATAGAAACAGATATGCTCATTTCACTTCCTTATTTGAATTTGCATCTCTAGTTGTTCTTATTTGCAATAATAGAAGTAGATTCTAGATAGAACAGGGACAATAAGGAAGAAATAATAAAGAATGATCTCTCAAAGGAAGAGCTATCAATTTGGGCCATGCCTGAGCAGACGAAGCAGGAAGAGGTGGCCATTAGTTATAGGCGACAGAAAACTGGATGCCTATTATTTTTGAAAGAGCAGTTCTACAGGGACAAGCAAATCTGCCAAACCGTTTTGAAAATCTTCTCAATATGAGGCTTGCTACAGTGCTTTCCTGGAGGATCTGGTCAAAGGATCATGCTCCAGGTAGGTGGATGGATATTGATTTTTTGATATTTAGCCTCACGTTCACCCTTGGGGTTGCAGAATTGCAATATAAGTTGAAATTAGTGCTTCTCAGGATTGGAGTGGAAAATTTGCATGGATTCAGATGAATCTGAGAAATTTAAATCTCCAAATCACTGTACCTCTCTTGCCGGTGAAAGCAGAGCTTCCTGCCACCTAAGAAAGCAGCCTTCTCTTGCTTGAATATCCTGAAATGACCCCACCCAGAGGATGCTAATTCTCCTCAGTTTCTGATTTCCTCACTGGAAACACCTTGACAGAGGCAGAACAACATTTTAATAGGAATAAATTTCATTAGTTTTCCAATACCAGGTACACATTATTCATAATAAATATTTGTTGACTGAAGAGTTAGACAAAGCCTTAGAAGATTCCAGACTGTGGGGAGGCATTTTACAGCAGGAATCTAGCAGGCCACAATATTTTCTTCCGAAGTTTATTTTTCTAAGTCCACCGTAATGAAGGAGAAGATAATTACACTAAATTTATAAATGTTGAATCTCCTTCTTTCTGAGCAAAAGAACTCTCCACTTCCAATTAATAAAAATAAGAATGAAGACAGATTTTCCTAACACAAGAAAAGCCCTGAGGTAAAATTTAATAATTCTACTACAGCTGCTTTTTATTTTCTAAAATAATTTTTTATTTTTATCTCAAGTAATACATGAATATAGTTAAAAAATAAAATGGGATCAAAAGACTCGTAAAGAAAAGCAATTACCTTCTACCTTCTCTCTCCCCTCCATCCATCTTACTCTCTAAGGGAAACACTTGTTAAGTTGTTCCACCATTTATTTTGGTAGTTCACGTCAAACCTCAAAATAATATTTTTAGGCTGCTATTTTTTTTATTTAGCTACTTTAAATTGTATTTATTCACTATTATAATGTATGGGTATTTAGATCTCTTCTCCCACCCTCCGTCTATTCTCCATCTTTCTCCCAACACACATAGAAAGTTTTTTTAAAAATTGTTAACCTCTGTTTACACTTGTAGGAATTTGTGAAGCCAAGCACGTTACAGTGATTATATTTCCTTTCCTGTACAGTTTCCTGGAATTTCTCATTGTTTTCTTTTTTTTCATAACATTTATTTTTTATAATAATCCTCCTCTTTTTTAAGATTCAGTTGAGTAGATCCTCTGTGAAACGTCCATTTTTGCAGAGAGCTCTCTCCTGGAGTCTCCTGTCTTCCTGCTGCAAACCAGGCTGTTTCTCAGACTTGTTTCGTGACTGTCATCCTAAGGATTTTCTCAGACTGCACTTCTGGATCCCATTCTTCCTCCTGCTAATTTACTTCTTCATTTTACAGGAGTATATTCGCCTCAAGCTCCATTGAGAAATAAAAGTTATGCATGGAAGATACACTTTTGCGCACCAAAAATTGCGTTGGAGCCACCCTCCAAACAAATTACAGTTTGACTGAGTATCGAATACTTAGTTGAAAGTCATTTTTCCTCAAACTTCTGAAGACTATGTCACTGTCATAGCCCTAGCAACTCCTAGAACAATTCTCTGCACGTATTTGTCACACAATAAATATTTGTTGAATGTATGAATGAATGAGTGAATGAATGTGATACTTTTTCAAAACTTTGTAATTCTTTCCTGTTTCCTGCCATATTTCTGTCTTTACTTTCCTCTCTTTCGTTGTTGAAGTCCTCCCCCGTCAAATATATAGTGATCCTCCTTTGCCTACCTATATTTAAGAAAGAGCCTCTGAAAAGCTGATTGGGGGTACTACCCACGTAAGTGGTTGTCAAAATATGGCCCTCAGCATTATCTAGGAACTTGTTAAAAAGGCAAATTCTCTGGCTTCATCCCAGGCCAGGATCTCCGATTCTAGTGAATCAGAAACTCTGAAGATGAGACTGAGAAATCTGTGTTTTAATAAACCCTCTTAGTGATCCTAATGCACACAAAAGTTTGAGAACCACGTAGGCAATGCCAAGACTGGCCGCCATGGCTTTGGGGTGACCTGGAGGCGAGTGAGCGTTTACACAGGGAGACCTTTCGTATGGCTTAATTCTTCAGGGAAGAAGTCTTGGGTCTCTTGCCCAGATGTAAATATCTAACTGCTAGTGTTCTGCTGATGGTTGAGAGTAGGACACAATGACCCATGCCTCTGATATGACGACAAGATGAACAGTGACTCTTAGATCTCTAGAACTGCTGTAATTTTTGAACAAAGAACCATTGTTGCAATTCTCTAAGAGATCTAGCTTTTGGGGCCACTAATTCAGTTTCCTGTAACTCCTTTCTTAGACATGTATCCTTTCTATAGACTCTCATCACCTGAGGTCACCTGAGTGTGTCTGTGTTCTTGCCACCTGCAAGGACCTTTCAAATACAGCTTGAAATTATAAACACTTTGTCATTATATGCACTATTTAAATTAATTGAAACTCAACAGACCAAGCAAGTGTGTCATAGTAGCTGGGAAAACAACAAAATAATCCAGCTCTTCGTTTTAGAAAGTACATTTCATGTATTTCCCACAAAGTTCACTAGGTGGCACTTTCTGCTCTGCTTATAATCACTATTGACTACTTTCCTCTGGGCCCATCCATTAATGGAGTTCCTTTGGCCTCTCGTGGCGCCTCCTCAAGATCTAGTGAGAGAATGGTTGCATTTTGGTGACTCAACTAGTCTTTGGTGACTCACTCAATTAGTTTTGCTGTGTTAGTAAAGAGTCTAGTAATGTCTTATAATTGTTCTCCACTCTGTCACAAGTTTCATCTATTTTTACTTTGCCCATTGGGAAATCTGAATACTGAATTCCACATTCAACAAAATACAACACAATGGTCTTAATCTAGCATTTCAATAAAATGTTACTAATCTTTTCACTCTGAGGACATTTTCCCCCTTGCCATAGGGTCCAATAAAATGAACTTCAAAAGTTAACGATGGTTGCTGCAAATAAATACTGCAAGTCCCTGGCACAGAGTGGGGACAATGATCCTTTGGGTTTTATAGAAATTTTATTCTTTCAAGTTTAAATACTATACAAATCAATACTTAATTGATCATTAGGGGATTTTTTTTTCTTGTTTAAGAGGATTTCCTAAAGATTTGTCTTCAAAATTTTCCTATGTGTCTAAATTTTATTCATCCTTTACGAATCTGCCCACGCTTCATCACCTCAGACAAATCTTTACCAAAACCTCCCTCTGTTCCAAGCTGAATTAAGGGCCCCTCCTCAGGGCTCTGCACACCTCTCACATGGCACTCATCACACTGTCTCATCTTTTTGTGAATTATACCCTCTTTAAAGAGCGGAGCCGTGTCATAATCATTTCTAGATCCTATTTCTATTGTACTCACTGGAGCATCTGGTTAGATTTTCATTTGAAAAGTAATATAGGTCCTTAATTGTTTGATCAGAATCCTTTAACATTCATTCTTTTCCTTAAGAAGTCAGCAATCCAGTTAACTTATGAAGTATATTACAAAGTAATACTAGTTAATGTAGGGTGGCACTGGGAAAGAGAAGACGAGCTTACTGGAATGGTAGAGACGGCCTGAAACACACTTGGGTCTTGCATAAGTGGCAGATTATTTGGTTGCTTCCAGTCCTCTAAAATGTCATGGAGTCTCTGAAAATGTATGATTTTGGTCATTTGGGTTTTTCCTTAGAGCCCTCACCTTGTGTCACTAATTTGTATCTTACTTACATGAAATGTATTTTCATAACGTGAAGCAGCGCAAACACTCATGCAGTTGCTAGTTTCCAAACATTCAACAGCCCTGAAAGGTCAGGCATACGAACTATCACCTGCTGGCAGTGCCACAGGGTGAAATAGAAATGTGCTGTGTTTGAACTTCAGCAGGTTTCCTATGACCGGGCTTAGGGATGTTAGCTATTTTTAGGGAAATGTGTAGAGACATTCTAAACAGAGGTAATAAAACTTGATCTCAATAGAAAAGAAGAATTTTACAGTGAATGATTTTTTAACATCTCAGAAGATGAACTGTGAAAAAACTGACCAGATGACTAAATATAAAGAGAAAATATTATTAATGACTCCAGCTATGTCTTGTCAGATGAAAAGTGCTGAGCCTGTCTGAAGAGATAGTAAAGGAAGACAAGATGGCAACCAGCCTTCTCGGTTGGCCAGAAAAATCCCTGCCTTCAGTGTATAAAAATGTGTGAAAGTGACCCAGAAAAGCCCCTCTAACTGGAACATAGCCGTGTGTTCCACCTCTGGTGCTGGCTTCCAGGCCACCTGACAGGAAGACTTGACAAGAACCAGACTGAGTTGTGGAGAAAAGAGAATGACGAATGTGAGGGATCAGGACTTTACTTCTGTTTATATGAAACTTCCCTTCGTCAAGTTCTTCTCGACAGCTTGTCTAGCATGAACCTACAAAAAGCAAAACTGTATAAAATGAAATAAACTCCTTATTTGGTTTCAATCCTATCTTCACTAAGAGGCTTAACTAGGCAGATTTAAATATTTTATTTCATTTCCCTGCATTGTGTTGTTGGAAGCGGGGCTATGGACTGTATGGTCCCCATTCTGGGGTGAATCTTGGTCTCCTGAGAGACAGAGAAAGCTGTGTCTTTTGAGTTATGGGAGTCAGAAAGCCCATAAGCCGTGGGTTGAAGCCCTGGTGCTCACATGACTTCGAGACTTAAGCACGTCATTCCACCAGCGCTGATATCTCCCATAATAGTAATGCTAAGAATAACTATTTCACGGGACAGGCACAGGAGTCAGAAAAGGTAATACTAATAATGGCCAAAACCTTTAACCTTGGAATAAATACCCACAGAGGAATTGCTCATCGAGAGCTAGAATTGTAGACTGTTCTGTTCCAGTCACGAGGACTCTTTGACAACAACCTTTCTTTTTGGAGAACAGAAGAAAAGAGAAGAGAAGAGAAAAGCTTCACTGGATTCAGTCATGAGTCTAACTAATGTACCCAAGAAAATATGCGCATAGCCTGGAGACAAAAATCGCAAAGAGGCAGTGTTTTGTCCGGGAGCAAGAGGATAAACTGCAGATCTGGGCTTTCTATTCAAATGTATGCCATTGGATGTGTATTCGGGAAACCTGGCTTACCAGTTTTCTTCAAAAAGCATTTTTTTTTTTTCTTTTGAGGAAGATTAGCCCTGAGCTAACTGCTGGCAATCCTCCTCTTTTTGCTGAGGAAGACTGGCCCTGCCCATCTTCCTCTACTTTATATGTGGGACGCCTACCACAGCATGGTGTGCCAAGCGGGGCCATGTCCACACCCGGGATCCAAACCGTGGAATCCCAGGCCGCCGAAGCAGAACGTGCGCACTTAACTGCTGCGCCACCAGGCCGGCCCCCAAAAACTCTTACGCCTCTCCCTCTACACACATCCACCACCCACAGTGGAAAAAAGTGGTCCTCTGCTTTGGATAAGCTGTCAAAATGGAACGTCTATACCTAGCCCTTCAAACTGCAGTGCACTAATTAATGTTTTGTAATAGCTTGGAAGATTTTTTTCAATGTTTTGTTATTTGTAACATTTTATTTGGTAATCACAATTGTATTTTACTTTGGAAATGTACATACGTAGAATTTCTCACATGGCCCCATTTTGACAACGGCTCTCTGTTTTGGAACTGAGCCAATGAAGCAGAGAGAGGAGTAGATCCATTTTCTCCCTCAAAACTCACATTCTAATGTAAATGATCAAGGCTGACACTTCGGCAGCCAATTTTAGTGCAACCAATACAATAAATTCAAACGATGCATTTTATTGGTGTGAAAATTCGAGAATTAAAGGTTTAAGCTCTGAAAACTGTCTCTGGTCTGTTCAGTTTACTTAACCTCTTGCAACGAGCAGAAATGGTTCAGTTGTTACTAGTGTCATCTGTCTAAGGATTAGATTCAGAGTAGGACTAACGACCAATTGGGGCTTAAGCAATTTCTCTCCTCAGTATGACCTGAGAATGCTTCTTTTCCACCGTAAGAAATTGCAGTGTTATCCACATGAAACATATCAGTAATAACTCCCAGCATTTTCAAATGTCCCAGGTTTGTACCAGCATCCAAACAGCAATTTTAAAATAACAGTTATCCCTTTGTAGAAGGCTTTCCAGAAGCAACTAGTTCAATTTACCACTGATAGACTTTAAGGAACTAGAAGTGTCATAAGAAACCTCTTTTTTATCACTAATTTTCATTACTGATGAAAGGTGAGGCATAAACTACACAATGTTAATTTAAAAATAACCTGAGTCACACAGAACAGTGCATCACACACTCAGTAAAAATATATTTTTTAATAGATTATATAGATGCAATGGTCCAAGTTAGCAACTGCAGTTCTGACACAGTTATTTGACATTTCAGAATACAATGTTGTGGTATCATAGAAAGATATTTGGTCTTTATCCCTGGTTCCTAGCACAGAGCTCCTAAAACCCTTGGGATTTCCTGAGTGATAAGATGATAGAAGCTAGTTTTGCTCCAAAGAGGTGACTCACCGCATGCTTCTAGATAACTTTAGGATGGGGCCTGGTGGCCAGAAAGATCAAGCCTTGATTAGAAGTTGGGAAATTTCAGCCCCACCTCCCAACCTCCTGGGAGAGGAAAGGGACTGGAAATTGAGTTAATTATCAATGACCAATGATTTAGTCAATCATGCCTATGTAATGAAATCTCCATTAAAAACCCCTAAACAACAGGGTTCAGGTTGATGAACACCTGGAGGTGCTGGGAGAGTGGTGTATCCAGAGAGGGCACCCAACCATCATCTCCACTCTTGTACTTGACTGTTCCTGTGTTGTATCCTTTCATAAGAAACTGGTAACAGTAGTAAAGTGCTTTCCTGAGTTCTATGAGCTGTTCTAGCAAATTACCAAATCTGAGGATGGGGTTGTGAGAACCCAGTTTATAGCTAGTCGTTCAGAAGTACAGGTGGCCCGGAACTTGTGAATGGCGACTAAAATTGGAGCAGTCTTACGGGACTGAGCCCTTAACTTGTGGGATCTGCTACCAACTCCAAGTACATAGTGTCAAAATTTAGTTGTTTGACACCCAGTTGGTGTCCAGAGAGTTGGAGAATTGGTTGGTGTGAGAAAAAAAACACACATGTTTAGTGTCAGAAAAGTTAAGAGTAAAAATAGCTTAAGTGATAAGAAAATTTTGAGGAAAAATAAATTTTTAATATTTTAGAGCTTAAAAATAAAGTTAAAAATGAAAATTTATGTTCACATGAAAACCTACACACAAATGTTCACAATGACTTTATATTTGTAACGGCAAAATAATAGAAACCCAAATGTCCTTCAATGGGCAAATGGTTGAATAAATCTTGATACATCCACACAATGGAATACTACTTAGCAATAAAAAAGAACGAACTAAATATAGATATATGTGACAACCTAGAAAGTCCTCAAGGCATTGTGCTGGGTGGGAAAAAAAAAAGTCAGTTTCAAAGGGTTGTATTCTGTATGATTCAATTTATATAACATTCTCAAAATGACAAAACCACAGCCAGGGAGAACAGATGAGCAGTTTCCAGGGGGCAGGCACGTGAATGGGGGATTGCAAATACAAAGAAGTAGCACGATGGAGTTCTTTGTGGAGATGGAACAGTTCTGTATCTTAATCGTGGTGGTTACATGAATCTATACGTGGGATTAAATTGCACAGAACCACACACATGTAAACACACACACACATACACAAATGCAAGTTAAAAATTGATGATAGCTAAATAAAGTCTGTAGTCTAGCTACCAGTAATGCACCAACGTCAATTCCTGGTTTCAATGTTGTACTATAGCAATATAAGATGGTTCCACCGGAGGAAGCTGGCGGAAGGGTGCCTGAGACTCTCTGCAGTAGTTTGTAACTTCCCATGAGTCGAATTATTTCCATACAAATTTAAAAAATAAAAAGTAATAGTTAAAATAATATTTATATCAACAAGAGATATAAATTTTCATATTCAGTTTGTTGTTAACATTTGCTTTGACTTTCATTAATTTTTAAGAAAACAGGGTTTTTTTTCCTCATGTGTTATGCAAATGTCACTATCTTTCTGTGGAGTATCTCTGATTTCACTTCATTCTGACCTGAAAGTAGAATTCAGCATTTCATTGATCTCATAGAAAAAAAAAAGAAAAAAGAGTCCATCTCACAAGGCTTTGGTGAACAATACAGATTTTACTAAAATTTTCCTACGGGAAACACTGCATAATACACAGTAGTTTTACCAACACACACACAACTCTTCTCAAGTCAGTCTTCCCTGCCGTCCTTACTCGCTCACACCCGCTCTTGCACTCATGCATTGACTACTACTCTTGCACCCATGAGTGTGGCCTAGGTTTGGCCAAGTGCAAGTCAGTAGATTTAGATAGGTTTTTTTTTTCCCACAAGAAGTCCAATCACAGGTGAATTTTGTAATTTTATTAAAAACTGAGTTGTTGGAAACATAATTTTACATGTTACATAATCTTCAGCCAACTCACTAGTTCTGCCTCTCACATTTTACTGTTTCCCAAAAGCCAGGATTCCCAACACATGCCCTTGTCTGTAACTTTTAATAACGCGAGAAATGTAATCTGGTCATCTCTCTTGACATAGTTCCAGTTACTTCTCTTTTGGGAAACAGCTTTGCCATATCGCGTGCTTCCTAAGTCACTCCCGCAATAAAGGAAACCACGTTTTTCTCAATTTTATTTCATACACTAAGCAGATCCAGTTTGTTAATTTATCAATAATTTGACAGGAAATATCAAAGTCACTATTTTCATGCTCAACATTAGATCTCCAAGTACCTTTTGAGCAAATATAACTATTCAGCAACATAAAGCAATTTGTGCTATATACTGTGTCACTACCTCAACTTTAAAAAGGCATTATATTTTGGAGAAAATGACAACGTTTATTGTGCAATGTAGGCTGTGGTAGGCACATTGATTTGTTTGTTCAAAATCTCCTGCTTTCTGGGGCTGGCCCCCGTGGCCGAGTGGTTAAGTTTGCGCGCTCCGCTGCAGGCGGCCCAGTGTTTCGTTGGTTCGAATCCTGGGCGCGGACATGGCACTGCTCATCAGACCACGCTGAGGCAGCGTCCCACATGCCACAATTAGAAGAACCCACAACGAAGAATATACAACTATGTACTGGGGGACTTTGGGGAGAAAAAGGAAATAATAAAATCTTTAAAAAAAAAAAAAAAATCTCCTGCTTTCTTGAGAAATGTTCCCTCATCCACATGATTACTATGGGAACAGTCATTTTCAGAGCTGCCTCATATTGTCCTGTGTAAGCTTGTTGTTAGCGTCTCTTCCAAATCCACATTCAGTGATATCACAGCGGTAGCTTGAAATTGGCCATGATGAGAGTGTTTACACCACAGAGAATGGCAATCACCACAAACTGTGCCTCTCATCATCCCCAGAAGAGCGAAATATTATACATTATCAGCGCACCACGGCACTTAGTACCCTGTGACTCTGTCCCTTTGACAATAGTCATTTACACAGAGGTGGGCACCCGACTCCAGTTGAACCAATCAGTCCTTCTCCTGGAATTTGTGAATCTGGAACTGAGAATAAAAGCCAGTTTCTCTCCAGTCACTAAAACAGTAGTAAGAAGTAAATCTTAGTAGACATTGAAGAGAAAGGGGAAAGCTTATTGCCATTTAGATCAGAGAACCAAAATCTAAAGGCCTACAACCACAGAGAGAAGAATGAAATAGATATACAGAGAGGAGCAGAGAGGAAGAGATGGTGAGATGATCTAGGGATATTTAAGCCCCTCTTTCTACTTGTTCCTGAAAAACACTTGGCATTTCTATCCCTGGGTTCCATTAGACACTTCATTTTCGTTATAATAAATTCCTCTTTGTGCTCGTTTAATTCAGATAAGATTTCTGACGTTTGCAATCCGGAAAAGTCCTAATTAATATGTGGGGCCTCAAATATTTGCTGACTTGATCTGAAAACGTCCCAAAGCCTCTCATGTAGTGGCAGCTAGAAACGGCTCCTCTGCTCTGCAGGCAGGGGGGACATCAACTGGGAATTTTACTTCAACTCTGTTTCTGTAAAGCAAATGTAACTATTTTTTTGGCAATTTGGTCTCCTATCGTTCTTTTCACAAAATAACAAATCAATTTTCTCTTATTCAACAAACTTCCTGTTATCAACAGGTATTTTTAATTTCTAAAGTTTAAATAATCTCTTGTCTATGCTTGAAGTTTTAATCTCTCACATCATAAATTTACCATCTAGATTACCAAAAGCGGGGATGAGGTTATGGAAGGTGTGCAATTATTGCTAGAGATGAGGTCTAGTTTTTGATAAAGAGAAGAGTTCATGAGGTTAGGGTGAAGAACAAGGTCATTGGAGGTGAGGAAGTCAAGAAACCAAGAGACCAGAATGTTGAATAGATAATCAATGTGGATAATGAAATTTAAAAAAAAATGATGCAATTAAGTAGTATTGGTGACAAAGTGAGGCAGCTACCAAAAAGGTCTGTCAATGGGAGTGACTGACAGGAATACCTGTGAATGATTGCAGCAAGGAAGATAATGACACTAGAGCCTCATGGGCTGTGCTAAATAAGACCATATAATAGCCTTAACATTTTAATATTCTTCACAAGTTTTCTTAACCATAGATGATATTTTGGGAACTAATATCTCTTCCGGTGAAGATACATTTTTCTGAAGTTTAGTGATATCTTCAGTTTCACTTCAGCTCTTTTTCCTTCCATTAACTGCAACTCCCAATCTTATTTAAAATTCAAAGGAATCAAAACTCAATGATGTATGATGACAAGCGTTGAAAGCACAGAAACTAATCCTTCCAACATAAATATGTTAGGAAATCAAGTACTGGGTGCCATTAATTACCATCTCAAAAGGTTAAAGAAGAGAAGGTTATAAAATATTTATATTCCAGTAATTCCACAAGAATATAATAGCCAAAGAGAACCTTTGGAAATTATCCAGGTAAGGCAAAGCCGTATTTGACATATTTATTGTTACCATGTTAACAGTTTTTATCTATGTTTATTCATATTTAATGACAAGTTGGAAAACCTACACAACTGTTATAGCAACAAATTTTTGTACAATTTCCCAGAAATTTCACATGTCAAGTTTGTAATGAAATGAAAGATATGTTTATTAAAGGTAACTTCATTTGATTCATAATAAATGTTTATTATAGAAAATGGAACTCTTTTTCTTAATTTATAAGTAAATTCAGTCTTGTGTTAATTAACCCACCATTTCATACTCGTTCAATGAGTTTCCCTTGAAAATAGAACATATATGACTGCATAATCCACACTTCCTCCCTATAACCTGCTCAAAATTAAAGAGTACCACTGGAAAGCACTAATCCAAACACAACTTGAAGTTTCAGTCTTCGACTTTCACAATCCTATTTTTATAAAATTATGTGTGTCTGTCATTCCCTCACATGGCATAGTGGTTAAGATCTCATCGAGTCAGATTGCGTGGTTTCAAATCCTAACTTCACATTGACTGGTCGTGTAAACTTAACGCAAGTTACTTAGCCTCTGCTTATCTCAGTTTTCACGTCTGTAAAATAGGGATGGAAAGAGTACTCACTTCCCAGGGTTATTGAGAACTAAATGAGTTAAATGAGTTAAATGTGCTGAGCATTTAAAACAGTTCCTGACACATCACATTGTATATAAGAATTTACCATTATCTATTTATCCTCTTTATCGATCCATCCTTGCATATATTCGCATAAACATATTTCTAAAATTATGTTCACTTAAAATACTAATGAATATTTCTACTTGGTGACGTATTCGGTGGTTTTCCCTTCTTTGTAACTTTTTATAATACCTGTTTTTTATAGTATGCACACAACATTTATATAAACACAACAAAGCTTAATTTTATATATAAAAATTGTAAATTTATTTCAAAAAAAACACAGGCACAAGATAACCAAGAAAGTTTCTATTTTAAAAAAAGTGATAGGAGAATGGTTCTTTTAGACATAAAAGTATGCTACAAATTTATAGTAATAAAAGAAAATTATATTAATGTAAAAATAGGTAAATAGATCAATGAAACAAAACTAATTGTCCAGAAGCAGAAGCATGTGTATATGAGAATTCTGTATGTGATAAAGTTGGCCTACCGTATCAGTCGAGAAAGATTAGCTTATTCAACAAATGGTGTTGAAGGCTTCGGGAAAAAATTAAGTCAGATTCCTATCTCACATCACAGGTAAATATAAATTTTAAATTGATGGCATTTTACAAAGTACAAAAGTCCTAAAAAAAGAGATTGTATTAATTTCCTATTGCTGCTGTTACAAATTGCAACAAACTTAGTTATTTAATACAACACAAATTTATTCTTTTAGAGTTCTGGAGGTCAGAGTTTGAAATCGGTCTTCCCGGGCTAACATTAAGGGCCAAGCTTCTTTCTGGGTGTTCCAGGAGAGAATCTAGCTTCCAGAGGCCGCTTGCACTCTTTGGCTCATGGCCTCCTTCCGTCTTCAAAGCCATCAATGACCAGTCGAGTCGTACACTACGTCGCTCTGACACTCTCCCTCTTCTGCTTCCTTCTTTCCCTTATAAGAACCCTTGTGATTACACCTTGATAGTCCAGGATAATCTCCTCCTTTTAATGTCAGCTGTTTAGCAACCTTAATTTAATTCCATCTGCAACCTAAATTCTCACTTGTCATGTAACCTGACGTATTCACACGTTCTGGGGAATAAGTACATGGACTTATTCGGGGGACCATTTTTCTGCCTACCACAAAGATATAAACGAATATTTTTGTAATCTTGGATTGTAAAAATTTTCAAAACAAAACGAAAACCTCAGATAACATAAATAAAAATTTTGACAGATTTGACTATTTCATAAAAACTTGGAAGTGTCAATGAGCAAAATGCCAGTTTGAAAAACGAGCGAAGTACTGTGATTAAATGTTTACTATGCATAAGAAAGGAATTATATACAAATATTTAAAAATTCCTTTAAATCCACTATTACAAAAATAGATAAAGGTATGAACTCAAATGAAAAATAGTCAAAGACAATTCAAAAATAAATACTTTTTTGAAAAAATAATGACTTTCTCCACTAATTCTGTAAATATAATTGTAGCAAAAATGAGATTTTTTTTAACCCATTAAATTGGAAAGTTTGAGAAAAGATTAAAATTCTATGTTTTTGACTATCTGGACAGTTATTCTTACAATACCTTCATGGGAAGGAAAATTAATACAACATTTTTGAAGAGCAATTTGATAGTATCTATCAACATTTTGATTGGACATTAGAGCAATAATTTCACTTCTAGGACCTATCTTAGAAATATTTCTGAATGTGCGTAAATATGTATATTTTGAAATATTATTCGTAACAGTAAGATTCTGGAATTTACTGAAATGTCCATCAATAGATGAATGATTAGGAATATACATATATTTTGTACATACATACATGCATACCGTGGAAAGCTATGGAACAGAGAACAAGAATTAGGAGAGATTGGATCAAAGTATTGAACTGAACACACTCCTTCACACTCCTGCTCACATAAAATCCTTTGAAATGACAGAAAAGATACTTTTGAGAAGAGAATAAAGCTGTAACATTTCAGAAAAATAAGAAACTAAGTCATTTACCTGAAATTTTGAGGGATCTCTGAAAGCTAGAAAGGAGAAAAGGTCAAAGAAAACCACAGCCCACAACATGTGAAGGCAACTATTACGAAGATAGGAACATATATAAGCCCTTCTGATAGAAAGGTCAATGAGTACCAGGTCACTGGATACCTGGAACGCTTATCAGAGTGATTAGAAGAAAAGCATCTTTCAAAGGAGCTAAGTTAGTTCGACCCAGCCTCGGAAGATCTGGCAGAAGAGGTGTGTGCCCTGAGGATAAAGCAGTCACTATCTGCATTAAAAAGATGGTAGGAATAAGTTCAAATTTATCAGTAATAAAAAGTAAATATGAATCAACATCTTAGCTCAGAAAAGGTTTTTTTTAAAAAAATTAAGAAATTGATCTCCATGTTAATGTTGTTGCAATGGACCACGTGCTGCACTGCCCAGATCCCCCTTTAGGATTAAAGAAATTATTCCTCCAGCTGCTAAAAGCGCTGCTGGCAGATAGCCCCCAGGTGTCAATTCTCTTCAAGGAGTGAGTGCCTGGGCTGACCAGAGCTCCCGAAGCAAGGTCATGGCTTCTTCCAAGGCAGCCCAAATCTAATGAGTGGTCAGCACAGGACTATGGAGGTCCAGGCCGCCATCCTAACTTGGGACAAGTCTGAAGGGCCATCATGGTTTTAGCACTACTCACAGGATCATCTGAGGCCTTCTTAAGAGAAAGAAGATAGACAACAAGATCCTTCCCAAAAAACAATAGCCAATTAGAAAATATAGAGGATCCTGGTCACAACTGCAACTAAATCCATAAAATGAATAGAAAAAATATAACAGAAATTTATAAAACCCATAAACCTAGAATTATAAAATTTTATGAGAGAGAATTGAAAATTTAATAAATTGACAGAAAAATACAAAAGTTCCAGATAGGAGAAGACAAAGTTATAAAGACGCAATTCTCCCATAATAACCTTCTAAGTCAAAGCAATTACAATCAAAACCACAGAGAGATTTTTTTTTTTTTTTTTGAGGAAGATTAGCCCTGAGCAAACATCTGCCGCCAATCCTCCTCTTTTTTCTAAGGAAGACTGGCCCTGAGCTAACATCCGTGCCCATCTTCCTCTACTTTATATGAGGGACACCTGCCACAGCATGGCTTGACATGCGGTGCATGTCAGCACCCGGGATCCAAACCGGCGAATCCCGGGCCGCCAAAGCAGAACGTGAGCACTTAACCGCTGCGCCACCAGGCCGGCCCCACAGAAAGATTTTTTAGAGAATTTGATAAGCTTGTTCTAAAGTTAATGTGGCAAAGAAAATGCATGATAATAAAAACAATGGCTAAAACTTTTGAATACTTAATATTTTCCATGTACTCTCACATGAATTATTTTATAATCTTCCCTGTAACACGATTATCATCATTACAAATAAGGACATTGAGATTTAAAGAGGCTACATGGCTTTTCCAATATCACAAAATGAGCAAAAGACAAAGTATTACCTGTGATCCCAGCTGATCTGACCCAGAGTCTCTGCTTTTAGCCGCTAAACTCTTCTGCTTCCAAAGATATGAGTCAATAAACTCTTAAAAAGAAGAACAAGGATGAGGGGGCTTGGAATGGCAATTTAATAGTTGCAATAATGAAAGACTGTGTATGTACACAAATAGACGACAGAAAATGGAGTCCAAGAAAGCTTTCATAGATACAGACGTGGAAACAGTTTGTAATAAAGGTGGCATTTCACGTTAGTGGAGAGAAGGCGGCCTATTCAATAAATGGTGTTTGTATAACTGGAAAATTTAAAGTTTCAGAGAAAGTTGGGAAAAACAATGTTCAGCAAAAAATAAAGTGTTAGCCCTACCCCAAGACATACACTAAATGCATTAGAGATATAAATGTATTAAAAATTACAAAAATACATTAAAATATATAAAAGAATATTTTTCTACCATTAGAGTAGAAAGGTCTTAAATAAGGCACAAACTCCAGAAAACATAAAGAAAAAGTAGACCAATTTGACCTAATAAAAGTTCCAAACTTTTGTGTGACAGAAAATACCGTAAACTAAGTTAAAACACAAGTGACAGACTAGGACAAAATATTTGCAAGATATATAACAGACAAAGCATCAATAGGCAGATTACGTGAGGCATTTTTTAAATGAGTAAGAAAGTCAAACACTCTCATGAGAAAACGTATATGTACAGGTGTGTGTGTGCATAGATATATTGATAGATGATAGATAGATCAGGCGATTTGCAAAAAACTGTAATTTGCCTTTAAAATTTTTTAAAGATGTTTAATCTTATCAATAATTAGAGAAAAGCAAATCAAAATCAAAAATGAAATATTTTTGCCTATCTGAATGGCAAAGTTATTACAGATTGATAGTAACAGGTATTGGCAATGCTTTGAGAAAATAAGCATTCTTAAGCAGTGTAATTCCAGCATAAATTGGAAATATCTTTCAGGAATGCATTTTTGGCAATATCTTTCCAGGTTTTTCTTGCCCCTATCCTCTAACCAAGAAACCTCACTGTTAGGAACATTACCTAAAAAGAAATATTTGCGCCTGTGCCCTAAGATCTATGCACAGGAATGTTTAATGCAACATTATAAAGTATGAAAAATTTAGAAACAGGTGTGTAAATGTAAGGCATGTTTCTGTCCCCCAAAGCATTCTTCAGAATCGTCCTTTTGCCACTGACCCCACAGATTCTCTCACCTTTCTCTGAGCCCTTTCAATCGCTTTCTTTTGAACAACCAAATACTCTTTAAAGAAGATGTATCAGCCAAAACAAACTCTAATCAGAGAGATTGAGAGAAAGGTAGAAAAATTTCACACAGGTGTCGTAATCATTCTCTCGAGTATGACTTACCACTGGAAGTACTGGCTATCACCGCGCGCCTTTTAAAGAAGACTTTAAAAAAATAATTCACTAAGTAGGTACGTACAGGAATAACAAAAAAAGCAGCTGTCCTAACGTTACGCAAACGGGTACTTTTGGTTTAACTTGGTGTACGATTTCAAGTAACGGCATCACCAACAGATTTAAAAAGAGTGAAATGTTAGCGTAGAAATGAAGATGACGTGTTCTAGAAAACTGTCAAATGATTCAAAAAGCAGCTGAATGACAGATAATGAAAACACGGCTGCATTAGAAGCGTTTGAATTAATTTGTTTCACAGTAATGAAAGAATGACAAAAATCAACTATTATATTAATACATTATTCTATAAATATGCATGATGTTAAATATTTATGAGTAACCAAATTAATATTATAAATGAGCATTTGATTACTTCTTTACCCTAAAGGTTTATGTATTTCATATGACAAAAAATAGGTGTACATATTAGGAAGTTCTCGTAAAAAGAATGAGAGGAGTTGCTTTATTTGGAAATTCATTCTACTTTAGGGGTATAATTGCCCATCAATAAGAGAGTCATTGGATAAACTATATCAAAACCATTCTGTAGAATAAAATGCAAAGGTTAGGTAGGACATTAGACCTACGTGATGCGACATGGAAATTTCTCCAAAGTTAAAAATAAAAGTAAATTTCTACAAAGTTAAAAATAAAAGTATACTTATTTGCATGTTCAGTTAAAAGGCTTTAGAAAGATCACAAACAGAACATTGTCAGCAGTTATATCTGGGAAAGTGAGAATGGGTAAAGAGAGAACTTAGTCTCCTTACATATTTTTTATTCTACGAATCTTACAAAGAATATATTTGTGTGTTACATATGTAAGTTTTAACAAAGGAAGTTAGATTGGTATGGATATAATGACTTGAAAATATGGCAAAGGTAAGTTGTTAATTTTTTTGAATGTGATTGAACAATTTTTACAGAATCCTGAGTATATGTGTGTGTAGATTTATATTCCGTAGGGGTGGGTGTGTGTGTGCATCCAAACAGATTAGGATGATCACCTCTGGAAAAGGAGGAGAAGGAAATTTGGAAAATGGAAGGGACAGTCAGGGTTCTAGTATTGTTTACATTTTTATATGTATACATTATTTGGTAATTTTAAAACAAATTTAAGATAAAACTTCTTTGCCTATAATTCACAGCCCTCCAAAATTGGCTTTAAACCACATTTCCAAGCTTTTCTTTCACTTTCAACACTCTTATAGTTCTTTCACTCAGCTCAAAACTGCTAAGTAAAGGTTAATCACCCCAAGCCAAGACCACAGGCAACAACTGTGCAAGTTGTGCCCTGTACAAGGGCATCTGTCCAGTGGAGTAACTGGGGGCCCACAAAGGGAGTGAGAAGTTCATGCTCACCAACTCTAGCACAGGCCTGACCCCAGCCAAGACTGAACTTGCCCTCCCATGAATTCTTGTGACTCATCCATCATCCTCTGTAACACATTCATTTGTTAACTTTCTTTTCTCCTCTTAATGAAATCTCTAGAGGATGGGAAACTGCATTCTCCCATCCTTTCAAGTGCCTACAACTAACACATATAATTTGGCAAGAAATACCTGGTAAATGATGAATGTATTTACAAGTGTGCCATTATATCCCAAGGTAGCATGAACTTTTTGGTGTATTGCATTTTGATTAATATACAAACTTAACTTTCACTACAACTGAGGATCTACATCTTACGGCAATTCTATTTGCCAAAACTTTGAGCTAAGTAGGCCATGAAAAATGGTATAAGCCAGTACCCAACTTACAAAAGAGCTTAAAAGGCATAGTTAAAACCCAAACTGAAGCCAAAACATAATTAATTATCTATTAAAATGTAATGTATTTTGTCCCTTGAATCTATAAGAGAGCCAGATAAGGGAAATAAGCTTTCTAATCAGATAGCAACACAGGACTGGAGCAAATCAAAGGGAAGAACAATAACTTGCGTATGAAGGCATATTAATTCTATAAATTATGCCACAAAAATTCTAGCATTCAAAATGTTCTGTGAATTAAATAGAAACACTTAACCCAACTTCCTGTGTGGGCTCTGCTAATAGGTCATTCTCCCTGAGCTCTTATGCTATGATTCAGATGAACAAGTATGAAGCAGGAGCAGGCTCCAACCTGTGATCCACGTTTGAACCAGGATGTGTTGATTTAGCTCTAAAGATTGGACTCTTGGGAGCCGTATAGTCAGTAAACCTCCAGGGATCATACTTTAGTATCTTAGCCGATTTCATCAATGTCCTTAAGTGCCAGCTTCCTCATATAATGTGTTTGTGCATGTTTCATGCATCAATCAGTCTAGATAGATCTGGATGCTTGATCTGGATTTTAGAGCTCCAGGATTGAACACCAAGATATCAGGCAAATGTTGAGTGGTTAGAATGAAAATTATTTGGATAGAGCTAAATCCTCCTGCTATTCCTTGGCCAAAAGGCCTATGTCTATAAATTGTTATCTATCAATAATTGTTAGAATCTTACTTAATTACTTGAACTCTTCCACCATGCCACATCTTTCCCAGGATGTCTGTGTTTCCCAGGACTCATCCTCTCGTGATCACTCTCCTCTCCAATTCCTGGTGTTAGGAGATCTCAACATCACCTCCTACAATTCTTCCTTTCTTTCTGCTCCATACTAACTCAAGTGTGGAATTTAGCCACTCTTCCTTGATTTCTATCAAAAGGCATTTCTTACATGGCAGACTTTACTGAAGGTTCACAGAAATGCATCAGGTTTATATCAATACAACATGAATAACCTAAAATTGAACTTGAGGCTTATCTGTTCTTAAAAATGGCCCCTCAGCTTGTTTCTACCAACTTGAACTGCACTGCTCAGTGTTTGCTGAGCAAGTACTGCTGCTCAGTGTTTGCTGAACGAGTACTGCTGCTCAGTGGTTTGCTTTCCCCTCTATTAACTCCTGCTCGACTCTCGGGGTAAATTCCTCTGTCTCCAGGCCACCAGGATTCTCTCTCTAGCCCCTACCCTAACTGAAGCCTCCCTTTCCCAAGGCCCACCCATGGGTATGCTCTGCCTACTAGTGGGCTGTCGTGTCTCCTCCACCCACCTCTGTAGGGAAAAGTGACCCATGCAGAGATTATTTCCCCACTGATATGAGACATGTCATGCTTCTGCTAGAATCAGTTTCAGTTTCAGGTGACATTTTTTCCTCTGTAACTCTGTTCATCCTTTAAGACTTAGCACAAGTTTACCTCCCCTGGATAAATTTTCCTCACTCCCAAGCCCTAACCTCCTTGCCCCACCCCTATTCCCAAGAAGTAAAGTGTCGCTTCTCACAATCCCTTAAAAATGCATATTCCATAAACCTCTTCTGCCTAAGAGACTATGTGCTCCTCAAGGAAAGGAATCAAGTCTTATTTGTTTTCTTAATACTCCATTTCCTAACATAGTACCTGTAATATAACATGTACTTAATAAATGTTGCCTGAACTTTTCAAATCTCAGAACTATTTTCATGTCGAGTGGGCAATGTTTAATCATTTTAAACTGTAACTCCAATTATTCATCAACTTAGTTAAAATATTATCTCTTTTTTGAAATTTTCTCTGAGTTCTCACAGGATGTCATTCACAACTTTATTATAAAAATATAGTCTTTTAATATAAGTTTTTCGGTGTCTTTTTGCCCAATTAAGCACTGGGCTCATTACAGGAAGGAAATGTCTGCTTTATGACAATGTCTTAAGCTCCCAACTCTTACGGTGTCTGGACCATGAAAGGCATTCAAGAAATCTTTGTCAAAGAAAAAGAGGGACAGAAAGAGGGAGACAGGAAGAGAGGAAGGAGTTAAGAGGGTGGAATATTGGTAATTTCAGATATCATTTGATGTAGAAGATGTTTTCAAAAAGGCAGACTTTTCAAAACAAATATATTGCTAACTACTTAGTATGTCTATAAATTGTCAGTCCTGCAAGTTGATTGAAATTTAACTTAGCAAAAAATATATTTCAAAGACAGATTCTTCACAATAAGCATTAAGCCTCAAAGTCCATCTTTGTAGTCCATCCTCTGCACTAAGACATCGCCGTCATCCCCACTAAAATGTGATGAGTTCTTAAACTTAAAACACACGTACACACATACACACAACTTGAAAGGAAGAGAGTATTAAATGGTTTAAACTGATTAAATGCTCAGCAGAATTAAATTGGGGTGCCTGACTTATACCTAGTAACCAGTAAATATTTGTTATGAGAAACTCTTCAATTTAACCCATGTGTAGTGTTAAATGGTGTCATATAGACCAATCTCTTCACTTAAAAACCAAGGAACAAAAACGTGAGAAAATAAGAATTTTGAGTACCTGGTTTTGTCATTACAATTTCATAAATATTCTACTAACCCATTGAAGATGTGCCTTGATTAAAGAAACTCAGAAAATAAAAGAAATGTGAATTTGTCCCAGGGTCACCACTCTTGTTTTTTTTTTTCCAATTATTTTATTGAGGTCATATTGGTTTATAACATTGTGCAATTTCAGGGGTACCTTATTATATATCAGTCTCCTTATAGACTGCATTGTGTTCGCCACTAATAGTCTAATTTTTATCTCTCAGCATACACATGTGCCCTTTTACCCCTTTTACCCATCCCCCAGCTCCCTTCCCCTCTGGTAACCACTAATCTGTTCTCATTATCTGTGTGTTTGTGTATCTTCCACATATGAGTGAAATCATAAGATGTTTGTGTTTTTCTCTGTCTGGCTTATTTCACTTAACATGATACCCTCAAGGTCCATCCACGCTGCTGCAAGAGGCATAACTTTGTCTTCTTTTTAGGGCTGAGTAGTACTCCATTGTATATATATATATATATATATATATATATATACCACATCTTCTTTATCCAATCATCCGTCGATGGGCACTGAGGTTGCTTCCACATCTTGGCTATTGTGAATAATGCTGAAGTGAGCATAGGGGTGTAAAAGCCTCTTCGTTGTTGATTTCATGTTCTTTGGATAAATACCCAGTAGTGGGATAACCAGATTGTATGATATTTCTTTTTGTAATTTTTTGAGAAATCTCCATACTGCTTTCTATAGTGGCTGCACTAGTATGCATTCCCACCAGCAGCGTATGAGGGTTCCCTTTTCTCCACATCTTTTCCAACATTTGTTATGTTTTGCCTTGGTAATTATAGCCATTCTGACAGATGTAAGGTGATATGTCATTGTAGTTTTTATTTGCATTTTCCTGATAATTAGTGATGTTGAACATCTTTTCATGTGCCTATTGGCCATCTGTATATCTTCTTTGGAAAAATATCTGTTCATATCCTCTGCCAGGGCCACCACTCTTGTTTGGATCCTGGAAAGTAAAGGGAAGAGCTGGACTCTGAGAGAAGCTGAGTTCTGGTTCCAGCCCCACCATTTGCTGATTATATAATCATGAAACATTGCCTCACCTTTCTAAACTTCCACTTCCTCTTTGAAAAATGAATATAATAATAGCATCTATATACAGGGCTGTAAGGAAAAGTCAGTAAGACAATCCACGGAAACCTCTTAGCACAGAATGTACACAGTCAATAAATGCTAGCTGTCACAATAATGATATTATTATACTATTATTTCTATTATTATAATGACTCTTGTAAGAACCTGTTTCTGGACTCCTTAGGTCCAGCCTCACCCACCTCAACTACCCAAATCCTCTTAAACACCATTTCCAAGTTAATATTCTTATAATTTCCCTTCAGTCTTATCACTCTCCAGCTCTCAAATCTATAATGAGTAAAAATTATTCATTGAATAAACTGTAATCCCTTAGCCTGGCATTCAGGGTCTTCAATATGTGGCCTTAACCTGCCATCTCAGAATTGTTACTAATAGTATTCGTACCCTACGTATGGTCCTTCCCAATTTGCTTTTAGTGTCTATCTGCCTCCATATTTTGCTCATTCTTTTTTTTTTTTAAGATTCGCACCTGAGCTAATATCTGTTGCCAATCTTTTTTTTTTTTTTTCCTTTTCTTCTTCTCCCCAAAGCCCCCAGTACACAGTTGTATATTCTAGTTGTGAGTGCCTCTGGTTGTGCTATGTGGGACGCCGCCTCAGCATGGCTTAATGAGCCGTGCCATGTCCGTGCCCAGGATCTGAACTGGTGAAACCCTGGGCCGCCGAAGCCAAGGACGCGGACTTAACCATTCGGCCATGGGGCCGGCCCCCTATTTTGCTCATTCTTATCTTTTCCTTAGACATGCAACCATCCCCAGAAACCCTCATCTGCCTGTTGAAATGTTACCTGTGTTAGTTTCCTGTTGCTACTGAAACAAATTACCACAAATTCAATGGTTTAAACACAATGTATTATCCTGCAGCTCTGTAGGTTGAAAGTCCCACGCGATCTCTCCCGGGCTAATACAGCTGCCTTCCTCTTTGGAGGCTCTAGAGAAGAGTCTGTTTTCTTGCCTTTCCCGGGGTCTAGAGGCCTCCTGTATTCCTTGCCTCATGGTCCACTTCCTCTCTCTTCAAAGCCAGCAACTCATATCTCTCTGACTCTATTTACCTCTTCTGTTGTCACATCACCCTCTGACCACAGCCTTTCCCCATCTCAAGGTCCTTAAGCTTAATCACAACGTTTGCCCTGTAAGGGAACATATTCATACAAGTTCCAGGAATCGGGACATGGACACCTTTCAGGTGTATATGTGTTGAGGGTGGAGGACACTCTTCTGCCTTCCACAATGCCCGTTCATTTGTAGCCTTGGCACTCTAAAATACAGTTAGTGGAACTGCAATTGGCAAATTTGTTTTGGAGGGTAGTTTCAAGTATATCAAAATTAAATCCGTACATTTTCTTTGACTCCATATAATTCCACATCTATGAATCTATGCCACAGAAATATGTACATATTTATTAACTCAACAAATACTTATTGAAAGTATATTACACTCCAGGAATTTTTCTAATTTCTAGGAATAAAGAGAAAGTCATGAGTGGTAAAAGGCAAAAAATAAACACACATGTTTATTTGCTAAATGGTGATAGATGTTTGTTTCAGTTGAACAGACCAAAATCTTTAAAAATTTTTTAAATTCTTCTCTTGTCTGTACACCCCATATCTAATTCACCAGCAAATGTTACTGATTCTATCTTCAAAATATGTAAAAATCTAACCACTTTATGTGCACAAGTACACATTTACAGAAATGTTTCCCAAAGTAAATCAGAACATGTATTACCAGACAAATGGAGAGTGAGTAATGGGTAGGAAAAAACAAGTATCAGCTATGGTATCTTACATATCTAACATGCATCTAACAAGGTCCAGCCAGGAATTAGCAGTTGCAACAACACACTGGCACATTATGAAGACTTCACAGCTATCCACTAAATTTTTATTATTGCATAAATATTTGTATACCCTACCTGAAGATAAATTCTACTATGGTGCTATCTGTTGGACAGATCTTTGAGTTAAATGGGTAATGAAAAGCAGTGCATTGCTGTGTACTAATTGCTGTAAATAAAGCTAGAGTGATCACGTAGCATTAGGATGGCACGAAAGTAAGATCTCACATTTCCCGGAACATATGAGAATCTTGTTTCTTAAACATGTAAGCAAATACAGTCAGGACCATAAGCCATGGGTTGGCAAACTTTTCCAGTAAGGAGCAAGATACTAAATATTTTAGGCTTTGCAGGGACAGGCCATTTAGAATCTGTCACAAATACTCAGCTCTGCCATTATAGCACGAAAGTAGCCGTAGATAATACTTAAGCAACTGAGCATGACTATGTTCTGATACAACTTCAGATATCATATAATTTCATCTGTAGAGATTTTAATATGGGTACCTAAAAGATAAAGACTCACTTTTAAAAACATAATCATGTTTTTGGTAGTTGGTGGGCCAGGGGCTATCATGTGAAGATCCTTGCCATAACCAGCTCTGTTCAAACAACATGATGTTAAAAGACATAAAAGTGCAGAGTCTAATGAATGTGAATTAAATGCAATTTAATTGCATCAAATGTGCTTTGAAACAGTCTTTGTTTAAAACTGTGCTGTGAATTCAGTTCAAAACCACCCAAGCCTCCATTGGACCTCTGATAATATGACTTTCTTCCCGAGTCCTTGCTGCTATGATTCAGAACAGTGTCCTTAGGTAAAGCAGGCTCTAATCCTTGGTCTACATTCAAAGCAAAAATATGTTAACTCTCCGCAAAAGAGCATCCTACTTAAAGCTCAATAGTCCGGGACCCGCAGGGTACTTTATTTTAGTATAAGTGCCCAGCTAATTAATACCCTCAGTCAACACTTCAAATGCATTTGAGAGTATGTTCACTAATCATTCTGGAATCTGGATTCCTCATCTTTCTCTCAGAGCCACAGGATCTAGTACCCAGATGTAATGGGGGTCAAGTAGTGGCCATAGGGCACGCCAGAGCATATGAAATTTTTGGATAGAAGCTGAATTTTCACTTGACGCAATAGCTGAGCCTCATTTACTATGATCTACTAATTTTATTCAAACACTGTTGCCAATTTTGGGGCTGTAAAATTTTTTTCTTTAATGACAAGATTGCCAAGTGAATAAATTCAGAAATTTTATTGACCACCACAATTTTAGCCAAAGATCCAGTTCAAACAAATGAACAAAACTAAATTACACATTTTAAATTATTAAAGTAGTTGGATGAGAATCAAAATTCATATTGATTTCATTTTACTTAAAGCACATGTCAAAGCAAACAGGCATTGAAAGTAAATCTGTCTACTGGATGGTAATTGCAATTTTCTGCAGAGGTCATTGTGAGGCCCTCAGAGTTAATCATTTGCCTCTTTCTAGTATGAAACAAAGGGAGGCCAAGGGCCTAGGGAGCACCACGCTTCAAAGAAGGTTTCCCTTTAATCACCCTCCTTCAAGCATTTTCTATTCTTTTCTCAGAAACAGCCACGCCCCTTTCTGAGGCTTTTCTTCCTCTTGGGCATCTGGGGCATTAATGTTGCTGAGGACCTTTACTCCTGAACAGAATAAAGCATCTGCTAAACTATTTCCAACAAAATATTAGTAACTTCAACACTTTAGTTTCATCCTCCTTTTGGACACAGCCAATTCCAGTTTTAACCCACGGGTCAGCACATCCAACCTCCAACCCAATCCTGGATCCTTCCTTCTGGGATTTCTGTGCATTCGTATGGTTAACCCTCTTTGCCACTAATCCGTCCAAGTTTTTGTTCCCAAGAGCCCAATATCACCTCCACTACTCAGGTCTTCCATCACATGGAACTCAGGTTTATTTCCCTGTTTTTTGCAAAAGGGAAAATAGAAAAAGAAAAAAACAGACAAATCATTTGTGCGCGGTAGCCTTTTGTGAAGGTCTGGGGTAAGGATAAACTTATACAGTAGCAACACACACAAACGTTTCAATATTATCTCCACCAACTTTGAGAGAAGCATCCTATAATGTTGCTCAGCTCTCTCTTTCCCTCTTTACAAACACCAGCACTTCAAAAATACCATCTCTGGGCTTCCACTTACATATACGAAGACTCATCCATATGCTCTGATAAACATAGGTCATTTAGTCTGACTCTAACTTTTCTCCCCATTTCCCCATTCTCAAAAGGCAGGGGAGCTGAAAGGAGATTTATTTACCCACTGAAATGAATTATGACACCCTCTATATTGTAGAACCAGTTAGAGACAATTTTTATTTTAAATCACTATTATTTCTTTAGATGTCTCTTCCCAAGAGACTATAAGCTTTCCAAATTCAGAAACAAGTCTTATCGTTTTGTTTTTACTGTTTATTAAAAAGTAGTCTAATGATCACCTGGTACTCATTGCCTAGCTTCACCAATTATCAGTTTACAGCTCATATGTCCACCTATACCGTGCTCCATTGCTCTCCCTAACATATACTTATAAAGAAAATTCTAGAATGTATCTCTTAAAAATAAATACTCATTTTTAAAAACATAACCATAGTGGCACTATCACAAGAAATATTAAAACAATTGCTTCATTTAATCGTGACTTGTTTCCTAAGTCTCTATCACACAGCATCTGGTGTATGAAAGTGCCCAGTCACTGTCTTGTGAACTACTGGAACTGTCAGGAAACTCCATTTTGAGGAGACGATAATCAATCTCTCTTCTCCTCTTGACCAATTCTCCAAACTGTTGAAACTCAGTTCAGTATCACCTTCTCTATGAAGACTTCCCTGATTCTCCCAAACATAGTTAATCGCTTCCTTTTGAGGGCTCTCATAATACATCATTCGTACCCTTAGTTTGCATCTAAATATTAGGCATTGTAATTATTCATTTAGCTGTCTGCATTCCCAAATCTAGGCTTTCCCTTGAGGCAGTAATTGTGCCTTGTTTATCTCAGTAACCCCAACTCCCAGAGAACCTCGTCATAAGAGGGATTATATAAGCATTTGAGGAAAAACACAAGGAAATGAGGGAGACACAAACGTGAAGCTGGAGCTCGGTCACCCTCCCTGGAGTAGGACGTCTGCAGGAGCCTTCCCACGACCCCCATATGCCCTCACTCGTCTCCCAAGGAAGCGTATGTGGACAGGGATTTTTGTCTGTTTTACTTGATGTTTTATCTCTAGTGCTTGGAATAGTGCCTAGTAAGAGTTTAATAAATATCTATTGAATGAATATGTGAAGAAAGGCCTTGGCCCCACACAAAAGATTGATGAGTCGAGAGTCCTGCCCAGGCCCCGCCCTGCCACCCTGGCCAAGCCTGTGGCCTTTAGCCTGGCCCTGAAACCGTCATGGAGGTCCAGTCCTGGCGGCTTCTCCCAGAGTGGCGCATGGTCTCTGTGGTGGTTTCTGGGCACCAGGGCCACTCCCAGGGCAGCAGGGGATGCTAAAGGAGTTGTAGGTTTGTTCTGAGAGAGTGACATCAGCAACACGGCTGAGTGAGCTGTTCACTTTATCTCTCCCCTTTTGAACTACAACTAAATGGACATTCATTGATCAACAGAGGATACTCACACAGCACAACAGGATGCCTGAGACACCTGCACAGCCATACATCTGGAGGTGGATGGACTACCCCTGGTGAGGTGGTGGAGATATGTGAGCACTCTCCAGCCCCCTGGCAGCCCTGTGCACTCATGCCTCTGCCATCCTGGCTGGAGCACCCATAGTATCACTACGGCCCTGAGGTTGGGAGCAGGCCTCAGTGTGACTGCAGGAACAGATGACAGCAGCCCTGAGCCCCCATATTGTTGCTTTCCCATCTGGTGGGAGACCCCACAATGCCACTGTGGGCCCAGGGAGTGGCCCAGGCTCGGACCCAGAGGGGAGGCACTGCCCAGCAAACACAATGGGTGGTGCAACCTAAGAAAAGACGATGATGGATCTGCATGCCTGGGCAAATGAGTTCCCAGCTGCTGTAAATGCCCATAGTATGGCTGCAGCCCCAAAGTGGGAGCATGTCTAAGCGGGACTGTGGGAGCAGGTGGCAACATCCCTGAGCACCCTCGTGATAGCTTTGCCACCCAGTGGGAGAACCCATACTGCTACCCTTGTCCCAGGGAGTGGCCCAGGCTTGGACCCAGTGAAGAGGCCCCACCCACCAAGCACAATGGCCAGTGCCACCTAGGAAGAGGCAGTGACAGATCTGTGCACCCAGGAGAATAACTTCATGGCTTCCAGGAAGTCCCATAGCACTGCTGCAGCTCCAAAAGTGGGAGCATGCCTCGGTGGGACTGTGGGAGCAGGCAGTGGCACCCCTCAGCCCTTGTGTGATCATTTTCACATTCAGTGGGGGAGCCCACAGTGCTACTCTGGTCCCAAGAGGTGGCCCAGGCTCAGACAGGCATAGCTGTAGGGATCACAGCAGGCTCAGAATACCTAGCTCCTGCTCCCCCCCCCCCCCAGTGGCAGCAGCTGGAATCTGCAACCAGATACTATCACTATGCAAATCCACCCAATCAAATCCACCCAATCAAATAGTATGAGTATTAATATGCTCTAGACCAGAAGGAAAAGTACAAGCACCCCGAAATCAATCCTGAAGACACAGAAATTTACAGTCTAAATGACAGAGAATTCAAAATAGCTATCATAAAAAAAATGCAGCGAGTTACAAGAAAACTCAGAAAGCAAGTTCAATAAAGTCAGGAATAACATTAATAAACAGAGGGAATTCTTCACAACAGAGATTGAAACTATAAAAAAATGAGGAATGTTGGAGATGAAAAACAATGAATGAGATAAAGAAAAATCTGGAGTCCTTAAATAACAGAGCTAATATTATGGAGGGTAGAATTAGCAAATTAGAGGACAGGAATATAGAAATGCTTCAGAGGGAAGAGAGAGAATTAAGACTAAAAAGAAATGAAGAAATTCTCCAAGAAATATCCATTCAATTAGGAAATGCAACATAAGGATTATGGGTATCCCAGAGGGAAGAGAGAGAAAGAAAGGAGTAGAGAGCTTGTTCAAAGAAATAATAGCTGAGGAGTTCCCAAACCTTGGGCAGAAGCTGGAATACAAGTAAAAGAAGATAACAGAACTCCTAATTACATCAATGTAAAAAGACTTTCTCCAAGGCATTTATTAGTAAAACTGGCAAAAGAAAATGACAAAGAAAAAAATATTAAGAACAGTAAGGCAGAAGAAAATAACCTACAAATGAACCCATTAGACTTTCATTGGATTTCTCAGCAGAAACCTTACAGGCTAGGAGAGAGTAGAATGGTATATTCAAAATTCTGAAAGACAAAAACCTTCAGCCAAGAATACTCTATTGAGGGAAGACATCCCTCAGATATTATGGAGAAATAAAAACTTTCCCAGATAAACAAGAGCTGAGGGAGTTCATTGCCACAGGGCATCCCCTACAAGAAATGATCAAGAAGGCCCTCATACTTGAAAAAAAAAAGAAAGGGATTACAAAGCCCTGAACAAGGAGATAAACAGGCAGACAAATCGCAACTCTGTATCAGAACAGATTAGCAAATACTTAATTATAACATTAAAGATAAAGGGAAGAAAGGGCCAGCCCCGTGGAAGAGTGGTTAAGTTCGTGCGCTCCACATCAGCAGCCCAGGGTTTCACCAGTTCAGATCCTGGATGTGGACATGGCACCACTCATCAGGCCATGCTGAAGTGGTGTCCCACATAGCAGAACTAGAAGGACCTACAGCTGGAATATAGAACTATGTACGAGGAGAGGGGGTTGAGGAGAAGAAGCAGGAAAAAAAAAGATTGGCAACAAATGTTAGCTCAAGTGCAAATCTTTAAAAAAAAAAAAAAGAAAGAGAAAGGGAAGGAAACCATCAGGAATAAATACAATCACTTCATTTTAACCACAGACTCACAACACAAAATGGGATAAGTTGTGACAACAATAACTTAGATGGGGAAGAGAAAAGGGATGGAAACTGCTTAGACTAAGGAAATAAAAGACCAGCAGAAAATGGACTATCTCCTTTATGAGATCTTTCATACAAATCTCATGGTAACCATTAAACAGAGTCAGAACAGAGACACAAATGATAAACAAAGAGAAAATAGAAAACCATCATAGAGAGCCACCAAACTGAATTGGCAGTCCAAAATGGACAGGACAAGAAACAAGGGAAATACAGAAAAACCAGAAAACAATTGATAAAATGGAAGCATTAAGCCCTCATATATCAATAATCACTCTAAATGTAAATGGATTGAATTCTCCAATCAAAAGACACTGAGTGGCAGAATGGGTTTAAAAAAGAAGACCCAGGGGCTGGCCTGGTGGTGCAGCAGTTAAGTTCACATGTTCTTCTTTGGTGGCCTGGGGTTTGCGGGTTTGGATCCTGGGTGCAGACATGGTACGACTCGGCAAGCCATGCTGTAGTAGGCGTCCCACATATAAAGTAGAGGTAGATGGGCATGGATGTTAGCTCAGGGCCAGTCTTCCTTAGCAAAAGGAAGAGGATTGGCAGCAGATGTTAGCTCAGGGCTAATCTTCCTCAAAAAAAAAAAAAAAAAAAAGACCCAACAACATGCTGCCTCCAGGAAAGACATCTCAGCTCCAAAGACAAACACAGGCTCATAGTGAAGGGATGGAAAATGATACTCTAGGTTAATGGCAAACAAAAGAAAGTAGCTGTTGCCAAACTTATATCAGACAAAGTAGACATCAAGATAAAAAAGGCAATGAGAGACAAAGAGGGTCAGTATATAATGATAAGAGGGATACCTCACCGAGAGGACATAGCACTTATATATGCACCTAACACAGGAGCACCAAAGTACATAGAGTAACTATTAACAGATCTAAAAGGAGATATTAACAGCAACACAATAATAGTAGGGAACCTTAACACCCCACTTACATCAATGGATGGATCATCCAGACAGAAAGTCAACAAGGAAATAAGGGAACTAAATGAAAAACTGGACCAGATGGACTTAATAGATACACATAGTACACTCCATCCAAAAACAGCAGAATACACATTCTTCTCAAGTGCATGTGGAACATTCTCAAGGGTAGACCATATGTTGGGAAACAAGGCAAGCCTCAATAAATTTAAGAAGATTGAAGTCATTTCAAGCATCTTTTCTGACCATAATGCTATGAAACTAGAAATCAACTGCAAGAAAAAAGGTGGGGAAGGGACAAATATGTGAAGACTAAACAACATGCTACTGAGCAACCAATAGATCATTGAAGAAATTAAAGGAGAAATCAAAAAATATCTAGAGACAAATGAAAATGAAAATACACCATACCGACTTATATGGGATACAGCAAAAGCAGTCCTAAGAGGGAAATTCATGGCAATACAGGCCTACCTTAACAAACAAGAAAAGTCTCAAATAAGCAATCTTAAGTTACACCAAACAGAACTAGGTAAAGAAGAAGAAAAAAGGCCCAAAGTCAGCAGAAGGAGGGAAATAATAAAAATTAGAGCAAAAATAAATGAAATAGAAACCAAAAAAAAAAAAAAAAACCAGGAGAAAGGATCAATGAAACTAACGCTGGTTGTTTGAGAAGATAAATAAAATTGACAAACCCTTTCCAGACTCACTAAGAAAAAAAGAGAGAAGCCTCAAATAAATAAAATTAGAAATGAAAGAGGAGAAATTACAACAGATACGACAGAACTGCAAAAGATTATAAGAGAATACTATGAAAAACTATATGCCAACAAATTGGACAAACCAGAACAAATGGATAAATTCTTAGAGTCTTACAACCTCCCAAAACTGAATCAAGAGATAGAGAATCAGAGTAGACCAATCACAAGTAAAGAGATTTAAACAGTAATTAAAAACCTCCCCAAAAACAAAACTTCAGGACCAGACAGCATCTCTGTAGAATTCTACCAAAAATTCAAAGAAAATTTATTACCTATCCTTCTCAAACTATTCAAAAAATTGAGGAAGACGGAACACTTCCTAACACATTTTACGAGGCCAACATCACCCTGATACCAAAGCCAGACAAGGACAACACAAAGAAGGCAAATTGCAGGCCAACATCACTGATAACATAGATGCAAAAATCTTCAACAAAATATTAGCAAACTGAATACAGCAATACATTAAAAGATCATCCACCATGATCAAGTGGGATTTATACCAGGGATGCAGGAATGGTTCAACATGCACAAATCGAACAACGTGATACGCCACATTAACAAAATGAGGAATAAAAACCACATGATGATATCAATAGATGCACAGAAAGCATTTGATAAGATCCAACATTTATGATAAAAGCTCCCAATAAAATGCATATAGAAGGAAAGTACCCCAACATAATAAAGGCAATATATGACAAAGCCACAGCCAACATCATACTCAATGGGGAAAACTGAAAGCCACCCCTCTGAGAACAGGAATAAGACAAGGGTGCCCACTCTTGCCACTCTTATTCTACATAGTACTTGAGGTTTTGGCCAGAGTAATAAGGCAAAGAAAAGAAATAAAACAAATCCAAATAAGCAATGAAGAAGTGAAACTCTCATTGTTTGCAGATGACATGATTTTATATATAGAAAACCCCAAATATTCCATTGGAAAACTACTAGAAATAATCAATAACTACAACAAAGTTGCAGGGTACAACATCAACTTACAAAAATCAGTTTCATTTCTATACTCTAGAAATGAACTCAACAGAAAGAGGACTCAAGAATACAATCCCACTTACAATCACAACAAAAAGAATAAAATATCTAGGGATAAATTTAACCAAGGAAGTGAAAGACCTACACATTGCAAACTATAAGACATTACTGAAAGAAATCAATGCTGACATAAAGACGTGGAAAGATATTCCATGCACATTGATTAGAAGAATAAACATAGTTAAAATGTCCATGTTACCTAAAGCAATCTACAGATTCAATGCAATCCCAATCAGAATCCCAATGACATTCTTCATGGAAATAAAACAGAGAATCCTAAAATTCATATGGGGCAACAAAAGACCCTGAATAGCTAAGCAATCCTGAGAAAAAAACACAAAGCTGGAGGCATCACAATCCCTAACTTCAAAATATACCACAAAGCTATATTAATCAAAACAGCATGATACTGGCACAAAGACAGGAATGCAGATTAATGGAATAGAATGGAAAGCCCAGAAATAAAACCACACATCTATGGACAGTTAATCTTAGACAAAGGAGCTAAGAACATACAATGCAGAAAGGAAAGTCTCTTCAATAAATGATGTTTAGAAAAATGGACAGCCACATGCAAAAGAATGAAAGTAGACCATTATCTTTCACATACACAAAAATAAACTCAAAATGGATCAAAGACTTGAAGGTGATATCTGAAACCACAAAACATCTGGCAGAAAATATTGGCAGTACACCCTTTGCCATCAGTCTTAAAAGTATCTTTTTGAATACCATGTCTACTCGGGCAAAGGAAACAAAAGAAAAAACAAACAAGTGGGAATTCTTCAGACTAAATTACTTCTGATAGGCAAACCAGGAACCAAACAAAAAGACAACCTACCAACTGGTAGAAAATAGTTGTGAATCATGATACCAACCCTGATATTAATTCCCCCACATTAAACTCAGTATATGTGGAGTTAAAAACCAAAACACTCATTCCCTGCTCACTCCCTGGCTTCCTGGCTCCAGAATCCACTATCCTCCATGGAGACAGACACCACCAAGGACAAGAACCTGGATTCACTATCTCCTCCCCACAGAGAGATACAGGCTGGTGGGAAAGTTGCTGACCAGCAAGGTCATGGGCTCCCTCCTCTCTGCAAGTCATCTCAAGGCCAAAGACAGGCTGGTGGGAAAGCTTTGACCAGCAAGGCCATATGCTCCCCCTCCCCTACCTAAAACCCCAAATAAAAACCCTTCCTTTTAGCTCTTTGGGGAGTTTGGGATTTCAGTGTTAGCTGCCATTCCTCCTTACTCAGCACTGTGCAATAATAAAATTCCTACTTTCTTCCACTACGCCCGGTGTCAGAGATTGGCTTGCTGCACAACAGGTGAGTGAACTCACTTCAGGTTCGTTATCAATTATATATCCAAGAAGGGATTAATCTCCATAATACATAAAAAACTCGCACAACTGAACAACAAGAAAACAAACAACCCTATCAAAACATGGGCAGAGGATGTGAACACACATTTTTCCAAAGAAGATGTACAGATGGCCCACAGGCACATGAAAAATGTTCAACATCACTAATCATCAGGGAAACAAATCAAAACTACACTTAGATATCATCTTACACATATTAGAATGGCTATAATCATCAAGGCAAAAAATAGCAAATGTTGGAGAGGATGTGGAGAAAAGGAACCCTCATACACTGCTTGTGGGAATGCAAACTGGTGGAGCCACTATGGAAAACAGTGTGGAGATTTCTCAAAAAATTAAAAATAGAAATACCATATGATCCAGTTATCCCACTACTGGGTATCTTTTTCTCTAAAGAACTCGAAATCAACAACAAAGAGACTTATGCACCCCTATGTTCATTGCAGCATAATTCACAATAGCCAAGACATGGAAGCAACCCCAGTGCCCATTGACTGATGATTGGATAAAGGAGATGTGATATATATATATATATATATATATATATATATATATATATATATATACACACACACAATGGAATACTACTCAGCCAGAAAAAAGACAAGATAATCCCATTTGCAACAACGTGGATAGACCTCGAAAGTATTATTTTAAGTGAAATAAGCCAGACAGAGTAAGACAAACACCACATTATTTCACTCATATGTGGAAGATAAACACACAGACAGAGAACAGTTAAATGGTTACCTGAGGGGAAGGGGTTGGGGGATGGGCACAAAGGATGAACGGGCACATTTATATGATGACTGACAAATAATAATGTACAACTGAAATTTCACAATTTTATAAACTGTTATGACCTCAATTTAAAAAAAGGATAATTTCACGTAGTTCAACCTAATATCTCTATAAGCAGCCCTTCACAGTTCCCAGAATTCTCATATTAAATCCTCTTTTAGGATCTGGCTGCTGTTAACATATAAACATTATTTGGGAAGGTGATATTAGAAATACTTCAGTTAAGAAATAGAATTATATTAGAATTATGTGATTATTTTACCCTAGCAGATAATTAAAAAATTTTAGAGCTATAGAAATTTAGTCCAACCCTCTCACTTTACCAATAAGGAAACTGAGGCCTATAGAGATGAAATAACTTCATTTTGTTCATGTTTTATTTATACTCTCCACTTATCTCAAAAAAATGATTTGAAATTGTAGCAAATGTACCATACTCATGTAAGATGTTACTAATAGGGGAACTGGGTGCCGGGTATATGGAAACTCTCTGTAGTACTATGAAATTTTTCTGTACATCTAATATTGTTCTAAACAATAAAATTTATTTTAAAAATGAAAAAAAAACTTAGACTGTATACTTTAGATATACGTGGTTTACTGTAAGTTCAATTATACCACAACAGAGCTGTTACAACAACATCTCTCTTCAGGGAGAGGGACCAAATGTCAATTATCTTTGTATCCCTCAGTTCCGCAGGCTGCCCCGTGTGCATAGTAAGCACACAATCGCACCAGTAGTGCAGCTGGAAAATGATGTAAGAAGATGATGTCCGACTCCTGTGGAGAAGCCTCGCAGTATTGTTATCATGTAGATTGATTGTGAACAATGAAACTCATCTCAATTTCTGCGAGTGGCTGCCGCTGTTTATGCTGAAGCCTGCTTCATGGGAATACATTCGGTTCTTAATAAATGTTTATAAGGGACTTAGTATCATAAATATCACTGTAATTCTTTGTGTGGAAACTTAGTACATTATTTTCTGTTATTAGTTTCAGGTTTTTGTTGCCTTTTAGGCCACTCTTCATTCAGAGCAAAAGAAAAATAAAATAATAGTCTGTCGGTTGTAAAGCATGAAAAGAAAGAAGAAAAGCAAAACTGCTTTATGTATTTTATCTTCAATTGGAGCATAGTAGAAAAAAAAATCATAAAACATTTAAACCTCATTAAAAATATTTGGCAATAGATACAGTGAATAATTTTGCCATTTTATAGCACAAAAGGAAATAACTGTGAAATATAATACGTCCATTTAACCTAGGTTAAAAATTTATAATAAAATTGTAAATCATCCATACGCTGAAATTTGTTCTTAGGCACTTCCATCTTAAAAAATCACCTGAATCTATAAATCTGTATTTATTGTTACTGTTGAATCCGAAGATAGAATAATAATAATGCCATTAGTTGGACAGAAAATCTTCGCCAAGGCATTTCTCACCCAACAGGAAAATGGAAAAGACAGAAAGCTGATAGAAAAGGAAATACAAGTGACTCTTAAATAAATGCAAAGATGTTCACTAAATGCAAATTAAAACTATAATGAGATACTGTTTCATCCATCAGCTTGGCAAAGATGAAAAAATTTGATAACTCCCTGCGTTGGCAGCGGTTGAGGAAATAGGCACTTGTGTTCCTTGATGGCAAGAACACAAATTGACTCACAACATCCATGGAAGACAATGGGCACTCTCTCTCAAAATTAAAAAGCTCACATCCTTTAGCCTAGCTCATATAGCCCGCTCAGTACAGTGCTTCAAATGATGTTCACTGGGAATAAATGTCAGCCATACAAATGTCTTCTTTCTTAATATGTTATTTTCTATTAATGTGATTGTATGAATATAAGAGAGCCCATATAATGTAAAATTTAAACTATGCTATAGATTGTTGAGATTAAAGTTTCCATGTCCTTATCTCATTTCGTTTATAAATATTCAACAAATGTATCCGTTATTTTTTTGGCAAGCCTATCTGAAAAAACAGAGATAATACATGCCCAGAACTACACAATGTTGGGCCCCAAATGTCTTATTTCTCTTCGTTCCTTCTGTGCCTCGCACAGGCACAGCACAGCTGAGGACTTCATTACAGGTGTGTGACATTAATCTAGAGACTGAAGAGCATTAAGAAACACTAAGGAGCTACAACTGGCGAGGAATTCTTATCTCAAGACATCAGCGATTTTACACAGTTGCAGGAGGGGACTATTTTTGATTCAGAGTCCAAGCAGAATTTGCCAAAGCAAATTTAAAATAAACCCCCCCACAAACACAGCATGTGGAACAGAGAACTGTAACAGTGAAAAGTCATTTTTATATATTAATGCAATTCAAGAGGCAGCCAGTGTTTTGTGGAACGTATTAGAAGAAAGCACATCTTTTTGTAAAAGGCTGTTAATAAGGTCTTGATACTTAAAGACTGCACTTTGAGTAAGTGCATAATCAAAGACTGGCTTTGTAATAAGAGCCCTAAAGGAGGAAACCAACAGATCAGGTTATATGAGACAAGACCCACATGGGACTTACAGAACAGAATAAAGGTAAGATCAGAATGGAAACTATTTCTCTGCTACAATAGATAATGGATGCCATTAGATTCTTTGCAAAGGGAATTGGGGATTATTTTTGAAACCACTGGGAATCTTTTAAAGTCTGTTATATGTAACTACGTGAGGTAAATATTTCTTGTTACAAAGTCTGGGTTTATTTATTTCCCACAAATCACTCTAATATCTTGATTAAGTCCCCAGTTGGAGACATCACAGTGGTGCAAGTCTCCTGGCTATGTGGCTGCAGTCAGGGAAGAGCCTGCCTTGCAGAATTCTCTTGTAGTGAAGTCTATTTCAATCTTGAAAGGTAACATGTAATACCAATTCAGGTTTTTCCAAAGTGTATTCTTTGAAAAATTAGACATGACTGATGCTCCTTGGTTTCAGGGTAAAGGAGGAAGGGTCAAGGGAGAAGGAGCATGAGTTCCACGGTTCAAAAAATGCTGACTGTAGACCTTTCTCGGAAATTGATAAAGCAGATTTGCATATTAAAGACGGAGAATCGCTGCGCTGGAGAAACTTCTTTAACACAGCATTTCTCAAATTTACTTGATCAAGGAATGCTTTTTTCACATATCAAATAGCACACTACAAGATCTAATGTTCCATACAACGAGCTTTGGAAGAGCACCTTACTTTGTGATAATTAGAGACAAGGAGGAAGGTCCCCAGAATATAATCAGACCCCAACAAACAGAACTATTTTCTCCCACCCCAAATTATAAACCTATTAAAAACAGAGACTGATGATTTAACCACCAATAGGCAGGAACGGGAGTACAATTTGAGCCATCTTGGCTCGAATGACTTTTGGGGGAGCCTATCTTCAACAGTGTGGTCAGTGAGAAACACGGCCGGATCGTACTGGAACTATATAAATCGGAAGAGGAGGGAAGAATGCAACGTTCGTAAAAAGGAAACAAGTCATGAGACGTGGAATGTGGTTTTAGAAAGCACAATCTTAGTGAAAAGGCTTTAAAGAGAGAGTTGTTCAAGCCCCAGTAGGAAGTTTCCTGAGATAAGAAAAATTGTAAAAGTTAAGAATCATGGGCAGGAGACCATTGGAGAAATCATTCCATTTTACAAATGTATACTGATAAACTTGATCTGACATCTCAATTTGCATTAGTCGTCTCAGCATAACAACAATTGACATCCACTTTTACTCTCAAAAGTGTTTCAATTTGGATAATAAATTATATGGGGATCCCCTATTTATTGATCTTCTACCGTATGCCAGGTGTACTCAGAAGTAACAACAAATTTAAAAAAAAAAAAAAAAGCACGTGACTTGCCATCAAGAAAGTGAACAATCTCATTGCAGAGGCAAGAACAGTAGGTCTGAAACAATCTGAAAACAGTAAAAGGTTTTCTGGTTTAAAGTGATTGTCTAGCACAGCAAATAAATTGCAGAAGAAAGCACAAAGGAAGAGGGTAGAATGCACTAGAGGTGTCGTGGAAGGCAGATGGACAAGCTGGTACCCAGAACCCAGACTTGAAACACCGTCCCCTTGAGTGGAAAAGAGGTGCCTACAGACACGGCTGACCGACTCCAGGCCGTGACCTGCAGGCAGCCTCTCCGGTGGCGAGGGAACCGAGACCACGTCTGTCCCTCAGGGGCGTCTCAGTCGTTTAAACCAATAATCTTCCAGTTAGAAGATCAGAGACAGCTTCCACATCAAATGTGCCCCACGTGTAAACCAGAACTTTCCACCATCTCTTTCAGACCACAAATATAAGAAATTTGTAATTTTATTTATTTACCCAAGAACATTTTAACTTCCAGAAAAGAACAGGATTTTGATTCCAGAAACCAAACTGTGGGACTGTTCTGCTCCCGGAACCCTTTCCTTATCCAACGGAGCCTCTGGCTCTTGCTCTCTGCTTCCTTTCTCACCATTTCATCAGTCACTTGCTGAATGTCAGCATCCTAAGTTCCATTTGCTGACAATGCCCTTGGGGGTTAAACTATGCTAGTTTTCCAAAAAGGAATTCATTTCAACAGGTCTCACTTCTGAGTGAAGCCACAGAAGAGCAGTCATGTGCTCATAAAAGCAGACTTTATTTAACATTCTGTGAAATTTGGTGGCCTGTGAAGAAGACGCATGCTGAGCATGGCACAAAACTCTGCAACCTGTTTTCACAGAGACAGATGAATGGGCACAGGCAACCATCCCCTCTGTGAGCTGCAGACCTAATGAGAAAACGAACCCTTTCATGCGGGTGCTTCATAACATTTTTCATTGACTTCTCATAGCCTCTTCAAAGCGCTTCTCTGTCAAGAGTAATTTTCTCCAATTTGCAGAGTAGCACACACAGTCTTTTCATAGAGCCCCCTGTCCCCTTCAGACCTCCAGCTGTCTGCATGCGGACGCTGGATAGTACTTCATTTCTCATACTGGAAACAAGTTCCTGATTCAGCCAACGAGGGAGGGGAATATTTTAATTAAAGGCTCCCAAGAGCTATGTCTTTGGTGTTGGCATGCTCTCAGTGATCTAAGAGCCCAAGTAAGTACAACTTGGAATTAAAAGACAGCGGCTGGTGGCTCAGCGGTTAAGTACGCACATTCAGCTTCCCTGGCTGGGGGTTCACGGGTTCAGATCCTAGGTGCCTTGTCAAGCCATGCTGTGGCAGGCATCCCACATATAAAGTAGAGGAAGATGGGCATGGATGTTAGCTCAGGGCCAGGCTTCCTCAGCAAACAAGAAGACGATTGGCTGCAGATGTTAGCTCAGGGCTAATCTCCTTAAAAAAAAAAAAAGACAATGCTAATTCTTAGATCACTAAAATAGGATCCCAGTGTATGGGGCGACTCTAATCTTAATGTTATATAAGACAGAATAAACTAACTAATAAAATAAACAAAATAGTAACTTGTGCAACCTTAATTCAGTCCCTCAACAGTACTATTGCGTACAAACCACTCAGTTCTTCATATAAATTTCTGTCTGTGAAACAAAATATAATTCACAGCACTTTATTCGAGGCAATAGACATTTCTTCAATGTAGAGTATTTTTAAAGAACAAATGATAAAATATGAAAAGATTTCTGAGATCTCATCTAATTCTAATATGCTAGCTTTTACGTAAGGATTTTGATCGTTTTATTGCATCCTGCTAAAAGGTGTGAAAAGTGTGTGGTAGCTCTTAACTGTTGTAAATTGACTTTCCTAGGATTTCTAGTTTTTATTTTTAATTATCCAATGTAACTTTACATCTGAATTCTAGGACTAATTTTGAAATTTCTACCACCATTTCTTTTAGGTGGATCTGATGTGAAACCAGCAAGAATCAACTATACACAGAACTTTTCCCCAATAGATTGTTTTAATTAATTCTAATTTTTAATCGATGTACTACATTTACAAATTTTTTTAGGTTTCTGTAATGTTAAAAGGCTTATAACAATAACAGCAAAAAAGCAGTTCCATATTCTTCTTGCCTGCCACTCTTCTTGTCTTTTTTGCAGTTTTAACAGTTTCTTTAATATTTACTTTCAAAACTCTAAATAGTATGTATGCATTACTATCTTTCAACTTATCATTTTAAAGTTATTTACTAACTTTCTAATACGGTAAATGATTTTTCTCACCTTCTTCGTTGTCTTCTATTTCTGCCAATATTTCCTCCCTCTCTCTCCCTCTCTCTCTCTCTTTCTCTTTCTCACTCATTTAAACCCAAAAGCTGAGGTTTCATTATTATAATTATGTAAATATTCATCACTGCTGAGTCAGGTGAAGTATTAGGATTACATTTACTTCCTTGTACAAATTTGTGTTTCCAGGAATTGAAGATAGCCTCATTATTTTTTCTTTCGTTTCATTTCCAACATTCTCCAGCAGCTCTATAAAATGCCTTTCAATACAATTCTCGATTCAATCAGACCTGCCAGATAATCTTTCAATTCCATGTGCTTTGCTGGAGACAGCACCCCCAACATCCCCTGAGCTCCAGCTCCAATGGGGATCGACTGCTCTTCAGACCATCCATTATCTCAGGAGTTCCCTTTGCGGGGATCTTGAAAATTTGGTTCACCTCTCTTGTTTTGGATCTCCTGTTTCCTAAATCCAAAATCTTTTTTCTTCCTAATATACTTCCTTATTTTGTTGAAGACATATTTTTCAGTATCTTCCTAAGGAAGGATGTAGAGGAGATAAAGGTTTGGGAATTTATATATCTGACAATGGCTTTGTTCCACTATAATACCTGACTGATAATTTCTTACATATAAAATAGAAGTCTTTTAGCTTTCAAATTCCTGTTGAGATGTCTGATACTATTCTATTTTCTGATGCTATCCTTTGTAAGTAAACTTTTTTCTCTCTGGAAAATTTTGGAGTATTTTTTTTCTAGTATCGAAAGGCCATGATGATTAGCCTTGGAAAGAATATATCATTATTTTTTGTGCTGGAAATTTAATGGGTTTTTTCAATCTGGAGTCACAAGTGTTTCAATTCTGAGGAATTTTCCAGTAATATCTAATTGATAATTTCTTTCTTTCTGTTTATTCTCTCCTTCTGGAACTTATGTTAGCAGGACGTTGAACCCCAGAAATAAGGTTATCTTCATTTTCTTATCTCTTCCCTCCTGTTATCTATCTCTTTGCCTTTTCATTTTTCTAGAGATCTTCTTAACTTTATCTGCTGACTTCTTTTGAACTTGTTTCTACTTAGCTATTACAATTTTAATTTCTTGGGGATCTTTCATATTCTGATTGCTCCTTTTTTATGTACCTGTCCTTGATTTACGGATGTCATACTTTTATTATCTCTCTAAGGATAATGACTTTAACTTCTTTGAGGCTTTCTTCTGCTCTCTGCATCATCTCTGCTTCCTCCCATGATTTCATTTTTTCTGTTGATTTGTTTCGATGTCTCATGCTGAAGGCTTTACTCACATATGTAGTGCTCCTTAGCTATCGATTACGGGGTCAGCAAACTAGGGCCACAGAGATAACTCCAGCCCACTGGATGTTTCCGTAAATCACTTGGTTTCACTTTCTCCAAAGACTAACTCTCCAGGCTCCCGTAGGAGTGAAGAGGGGTAGTAACCTACGTAGCCAGCACAGGGCAGGAGATCAGGTCAGCCTAACTGCGCCTTTTACAGGCTGTTAAATAATCTCCCAATTTGGGACCCTTTACATACGACTTTATGCCTACATTATAGATTCTCTGATATCTCCAATTCTTGAGCTTCTCAAGGGTCCTGCAGAGCAAATTAACTTTCTTGTCCAAAGGGAAATTGCTGTACCCACTGGAGGTAAGAAATCCACCCAATATACAAACTTACCTTCCTGGCCCTTGGAGAGCCCGAGGAAATGTCACCTGGACAACCAAGAGCTGACTTACGTGCTAAAATTACTGTCTTTAGGAGCCCAACTCAGGACCAATACATTCTGTGATGCAAAAATTTCCTAGAGGCATCATTATTTACTGAAGATAGAACCCATAAAGGTAAGTAGGGGTAGAGAAATAAAAATGGAAAGACAACATCTGATAGTGATGTCGCCAAATATAATCTAGAGTGTAACTGGACATCTTAATGACCTTAATTGACCTTGAGAGCTCCAGGGAATGTTATTTTCTGCCATTTCAGCAAGGCTGTCACTAACCCACGTTGCAAGTAGCCAAGAGTACATCCAGAGGAATGATTTTCTAGTTAAGCAGAGACCTCTGAGCTTTTACACTAAATTAGATTGGTATTAGAGAGGCTATGGTAATGGAAATCTTTGAAAATGGATAGAACATCTAAGCCAATTCTGCAAAGACTGATTTACACTTCACAAATCCCACATTCTACTCTGAAATCTGCTCTGAGCTCAGAAGTGTTGGCTTCACATCAGGTAAAGCATTTTGCCCTAATTTCAGTTTCAGCTGCCTGTGAGAGAAAGGAAAGAAAGGGAGAGAGAGACAGAGACCAAGAAGGACAGAGGGAGATGATGAAACAGAAAGACAGAGGATAATAAAATTTAATAAAAAATGCCTCTCATGAAATACAGTAATCATAGACTTCCATTCGAAGACCACCTATTTTTTTTATTTCTACTCACATAATGGGGGAATGAGACAGGGCCCTTGCGCACATGAGGTCTACAGTCTAGTCTAAAGACATAAGATGTATGTATCAGTAATGCGGGATTACGGAAGAGAGAGATGCTTTCTACCTAAAAAGACCAGAGATGGCCTAATGGGAGGACAATTTGAGCTGGTTTATAAAGGATGGATTAGATTTTGATAGATGGTAATGAAAACAAGGAACAGAAATTCTGATTCAAAGAAAGCAGTGCTCCTCACAAGTCAAGAGATATTTCAATTTTGAGGCTCTCGATGTATTAAAAAGAAGTGCAAAATTATGAGGTTACAAAAATATAGCATATTTTAAATATTCAATCCTGCGTGTGTGTCTGTGTTTCATTTTGAAATATTATTTAAAAGTCTAAATTTCAGACCTTTTTTTGAATGAAACCCCCAGGACAAATGGTCTTTTTGGCTTCCCAGCATCGCTTGCTCCAAATAGACTCTGGGATACACAAGACAAAATTAAAGTATTTTCTTCAAAGGAAGTAAATGTGATCTTGATTACAGAAAGATACAAGACAGGCTAGGTGGGGTTTTCCTTCTATATCTTTAAGAAATGTTTAAGGAAGTTCTTTCCAGATAAAGAAAGCACAAGAAATGTGATTTTTTTTGAGCAAGATTAGCCCTAAGCTAACATCCACCACCAATCCTCCTCTTTTTACTGAGGAAGATTGGCCCTGAGCTATCATCTGTGCCCATCTTCCTCTATTTTGTATGTGGGAGGCCTGCCACAGCATGGCTTGATAAGTGGTGCTAGGTCCATGCCCAGGATCTGAACTGGGGAACTCCAGGCCACCAAAGAGGAGTGTGCAAACTTAACTGCTATGCCACCAGGCCAGCTCCTGTGTTTTTTTTTTTTAATGGCTTAAAAGCATTTATCTATCTCCTTCATGTGTCCCTCACTTTGGCAGCTGCAGTAACAATTTACTTTCTTAGTAAATTGTCTCATAAATTTTCTTCCCCATCAATTTTCATCTCCAGCAAAAGGAAATATTATTAAAGCACAATATGGCTTTCCTTGGAGTGGAGCCGACTTTTATGTCACAGACACCATATGATCTCTTCACAGAGAGTCAGGTCAACGAGAGGTGAAATTGTGCTCTGGGGGAAGGAAGCACATCTTCAACAATAAAAACATTCAATAAAAATCAGTTTAGATGCCAAACTCACTAGTTAATAAAAACCACTATTTTATGTTTTGCAAATCCCTTCTGTTTTACCCACTGCAATTCGCACAAAATTCACCTCTCATTCCCCGGCTTTTTTCCTATGAATGTGTTCTCAGAATTAATCAAAGCATTTTAGATGGTACTGGTGAACAAACTAGAGTTTATCAGGCAGAGAAATTAGCAAGTTCTCTAGACTTTAGAAGAGAATGCGTTGAAAAACTCCAGGCAAGAAACTGTGAAAGGAACTGGAAGTGGGAGAGGGCCAGCAGAGTGGCAACAAAAAAGCTCTGAAATATATCAGATGGAGGTTTTCCAGGATAAAAACAAATAAAAACTGAGAGCCATGAGTTCTATCTGAAAGTAACCAGGGCATCATTTGAAAGTGGACATGACAAAGTTACAAATAGTTTATATTTTGTTAGCTTAAATATTTACGTAAGTAATATCCTTTTCAGTAATGCAGAATGGATTTGCTATTTATTAGTTTATAGAGGATGCATACTTAATGGTTATTTTTTTCACACTATTATTTTTCTCCATTGATAGAGTGAATGTAGGAAGACTGGTCCTAGAGTCTTTTTTGATGATCCCTAATAAGAATAAGTTTTTTAATAAATAGAATGTAAATTACATAAGTACCATATATTAGTCTCCTTTTGGGGACTTATCTGTTAGGCCTGTCTCTGTTGGAAAGAAAGATTTATTCACTCTCCCTCTTCAGTGTATCTTAAGAAGCTCTACCATGGCCAGAGACAGCACCAGAAACATCCAGAGGAAGATATATATGGCTCAGAGGACACTCTAGACAATTGTCTTCATGATTGTGATATATTAATTGTGAAACGGTCGCCAATCATTTACCTGTATCCATACCCTTTGCAATGTGACTTTCAGCTCCTCTCATAAACAGGTGGGGTCTAGTTCCCCCTCCTTGAATCTGGGCTCAATCTTGTGACTTGCTTGGTCAACAGAATGCAGTGGAAGTGATGCTGTGCCAATTCTGGGCACATCTCCACTGTCACTTAGAACCCTGTCACTGCCTTGTTACAAGCCTGGGCCAGCCTGCTGAATGATAAGAGACATTTGGGAAGAGTGGAACTAATATTGAGCAGAAAGTAAAACAAAAATCTCCACAGGTATTGATAAAATTGGGGTTTGAAGAAACAAGAATGAGATTTAAGAAAAAGTAAAGAGAATATGACATTTATATCTTTTCTTGAACTTACAAATCATCCTCTCAGACATTTTGGAGAGAATTTGTACAAAGGGGATTAATATTTCCAATAATTATTTTGTGTAAATCAGCTTAGTAGACTTTGTGAATATTGTAGTTTTATAGGTTGTTTTTCCCCTTCTTATATATAAAATATTATCTCCTGAAACCAAATGTCTGGGAGAATGATTAAAATAAGGGAGGAAAAAGGGAAAAAAAGGAGGTTTCCTAGAATAATCTCTCCTAACAACTGGGGAGGGTATACTTATCTAGAAACAAACTCACAGACAATATAATCTTGTTGAACATGTTTGCTGGGAACTTTAGCGAAATCTGAAAAACTTCAGTGAGTTGCTTTGTCTGAAGTCAGGGGCGTTTGGTTAGGGAGGTGCCTCCAACCCCTTATGAGCCAACTGTAGTTTCCTGTTTCTGACATTATTAATGAAACTCTGGGCACTAGACCAGATGTACTTGAAGATTCACCAAGGATTATTGATGTCTTTTTGAAAACAAATAATCAAGAAAACACATTATCAAAATTTCCAGCGACTTTAAACACATAACCAGTTCATAAAAGTGAAAATCAGAATAGAAAGGGATTTTGAAGTGTCTTTTGCAATAGCAAAGCAAAAATGTGGTCAAATTTGGTTATAACTGATTTGGGGCATGGAGAGACAAGATAAATACCTCTCTCCTAGAGGCTATCCCTAAAACTGGAAGAAAAAAAATCCCCCTACACCCACTGCTACACAGGCTATGTGGGGACTCAGAAACAAGAGCATGATCAGGATGCAGGCAGGAAATGGGCTCTGGTCCAGGATCCACCATAATTGGCTGGGTGTCCACTTTCAAGTTCCTTCTCAATACCATGTAGACAATAACAGTGCCCTTTCAGTAACGAGTTCTTATTTCAATTTTTTAAAGCAACAATATAATTCTAGTGACAACTATCACTATTTAGAGAGTGTTAGTATATGTCAAACACTGTGCTAAGCACTTTACAAATATTCTATCAGTTATTGTTCAAAATAATCCAGATGAGTAGGTACCATCACTATCCCTGTTTTAGAGAGGGGAAAATAGAGAGGAGATTAAGTAATTTGCCTAAAGTCACATGCAAAGTAAAATAAGGATTCAAATTCAGGCCATGTGGCTCCAGAGTCCATACTTACACCCCTATTCTGTGTTTGAAAAAAAATGTATGATGTATTCTACAGATAGTATGAGACAAATAATAGGAAGTATACTTCACAGTATTACAAAATGTGAGGCCTTACAATTAAAATAATTATAGTTCATAATAATTATATTAAAAGTGTATTTAGCACAATTCTCCCCTTCTGTAATTCTGATAGTACATTTTCCAGCAGATCACTGAGTGGGGCGGTAGAGGGACATCCAGATCTGAGGGTCCAATTTTCCCTCTTTCTATGAACCAGCTTCTTCCACATATTTAGGAAATCTCACCTCTGGCACCCAGGTCAAACAATCAAGTTTATTGTTTCAGACTAGTTATCCCTCACCCAAATGGGGGTGCTGATCTAAACAACACTGCTCCTTCCTACCACCAGGTTAGATCCAGCTTCACAGAGGCTAGGTCCTGGTTGTTGTAGGTCTGAGGAATAAGGAGGAATCCACCAAGGTCTGAGGAAGATCTTAAGATTCAGTCAACCTTGGATATGACCAAGGAGTAGGAAGGAAGCAGTGTCGCAGATCACCACTCCAACTCTGGTGACGGACATCCAGTCTAAAACATAATCCACTTGATTCTGCAACCTAGAGACCAGAGGCCAGACCAGAGAGTACACAAGCAAGTTGTAAACCTTTCCAGAAGAACCTGAAGATCTAGCGCTGATCCCACCCCTCATTAGCCAGAACCTCCATCCCTACCTCCTCCCAGCTGTTTCTTGACTTCTAGAATACTCCAGAAAAAGAAGGACCTTCAAGTGTGTAGAAGTATCTAGAGCTACTCCAGACTATGACTTGCTCCTCTTGTTCGGGGAAGAACTTTTACCTATGGATGTAGGTTATTTTCAAAATTGTTTCTAAACATGGGAAACCAAGGTGCTGCCTCTCCAAATTTCCTCTGTCTTATTTTTGTTCATTATTAATTCCCCTAAAATAAGAAAATGTTAAAATTGGAAGATTGTCATAGGCAGAATAATGGGCCCCCAAAGATGTCCCCATCCTAATTCTTAAAACCCATAAATATGTGACCCTACATAGTAAAAATAACTTTGCAAACATAACTAAGGCCTGGAGAGGGGACATCACTTTGGATTACCCAAGTGAGCTCAATCTAATCGTATGAGCTCTTAAAAGTAGAGAATCTGTCCCAACTGGGTCAGAGAAATGAGATGGAAAAAGGAGGAGAGATTCAAAGCATGACAGGGACTTGCACTGTTGCTGACTTTGAAGATGGAAGAAGGGAGTCATGATCCTAGGAATGCAGTGGCCTCTAGATCCAGGAAACAGCCCTCAGATGACAGCTGGCAACAAAATAGGGACCTCAGTCCTACAACTGCAAGGAACTGAATTCTCCTGACAACCCAAATGAGTGAGGAAATGGATTCTCCCATGGAACCTCCAGAGAGAAACACAGCCTGGCTGATAATACCTTGATTTTAGTCCAATGAGACCTGTGTCAGACTTCCAAACTTCGGAACAAAAATGATAAATTTGTATTGATTGACCTGCTAACTTTGTGGTAATTTGTTATGGTAGCAATAGAAAACTAACACAGAAGGAATCAGAGATTTTTTAGCTCTATCCCTCACTTTACCTGTGAGAAAACTGAGTGCTAGAGATGGTATGGAATGTTCTTCCAGCCCTGTCCTCCTGGCTAACAGCTACTCTGCCCTCAAGATTCAGCTTGGACAACTTTTGCCCCAGGAAGTTTTCCCTGGAGTCCAGGACTGGGTCAGGGGTCCCTGCTTTGTGGTTTCTTAGCACCCCATGCATGATTTGGCACTCTGTCTACTTCTCTGAACTCCCAACAAATCTATGAGGACAACAACTTTGTCCTACTCAACATGGTGTCTCCTGAGCATAACATATTCCCAGCAGTTATAGCTCAAAAATATTGAATGAAAAAATAAAAGCAGCTATGTCTTCTGATCACCAGTTCAGGATTCTTTCCCCCACTCTGCTAGAGTACTCTGCTAAAAGTGACCAAAGCATGGTAAGCAAATTGGTAGCCTTGAAGTGGCAGTATGCCCAGTTTGTTAGAATCATACAAACCAGGTTCATGTCCTGGCTCTACCATCTATTAGCTGGATGGTCTTAGACATGTTTCTTTAAAGTTTAATTTCCTTTAATGTTAGTTTGCCATTTATGGTTTATAAAAACAAGACAATAGCTCAAATAATTGTATGAGAATTCATTAAAATGATGCTTGTAAAATGTTTAGCCAGGTACCAAGCACATAGGAAGAGCAAAATAAAATTGGCCATCATTATTACTTGGTATCTGTGATAGTTAATCTTATGTGTCAACTTGGCCGGGCCACAGTGCCCAGATACTTGATCAAACATTATTTTGGATGTTTCTGTGAGGGTGTTTCTGCATGAGATTAACATTTAAATTGGTGTACTTTAGGTAAAGCAGATTGCCCTCCATAATATGATGGTCCTCCTCCAATCAGTTGAAGGCTTGAATAGAACAAAAAAACTGACCTCCTTCAAAAAGAAAGAACTCTCCAGCAGATGGTCTTTGGACTTGAATAGCAACATTGGCTTTCTTTGGGTATCCAGTCTGTTTGTGCATAAATATTTATATACATCCTATTGGTTCTGTTTCTCTGGAGAACCCTAATACAATATCAAACTTGTAAATATGGTAATATTATTACGTACAACTTGAAAAAAATGAAAATGTGGAGAGTCTCATTACCCACTATAAGCAAATGATTCCTTGATTCCAATATCAGATGGGACTCTCTCAGTTAATAAGAGCAGCAGGATCAAGACAAGAAGAGAAAAACTGACAACAAAAAAAAGAGAAGAAGAAGAAAGAGGAAGAGGAGGAGGGAAAGGAGAAGAAATGTATTGGCTCATGTGATGGACATGTGCTAGCATAGGTCCAGCTTCTGGGATAATTGGATCCATATCTCAGAAATATCACCAAGGCCGAGTTTCTGTCCATCTCTCAGAGAGGCCTTCTCCATGGAGTTTCATTCTGAGATAGGTGTTCTCCTCGTGGTGGTGAGATGGCTGCAGCAGCTCCACATTGCACACCTTTAGGCTGAAGTCACAAGGGAATGGGAATGTATCTTTTCTAGTAACTCCCATAAAAGTTCTGAGATTCATTCTGATTGTTCTGAGTTAGATCAGGCGTTCACCTGGAACATCACTGTGGCCAGGAGCTCAGATATGTGAATTGGTTTAGGTCAGTCTGTGCTCACTGCTCGAGCTCCCCACTAAACCAGTAACCAATCATGGGAACAGGGTACATGCTGCCTGAAGGACCTTTAATGGATGCCAGGCGGTCAAGACAAGAGGCAACCACTCTCATTGCTTAGCAAAATCACTGTTTGCGATTTTGGTTATTTTGCCTTTTACAAAGGCTATTTGATTTTTGAGAATCAAAAACACAAGAAGATACCTGGCATTAAATATTTTTTCAATGTTCCACGTCAAAAATTCATCCAACATGAAAAATTTCTAACAGTGAATTTCTTTTCTTGGCTCCTTTAAAATAACAACAATTTCAAACCTTTCCACCACATTACAACTATGATTATTGCTGTTTGGTGACAATTAAACTTTTAAGCTTGCTTTATATTTTCAAAATACTCTGCCAGTACTGTATTAGCTACCATATATTGGCCAGCCAGGTCCTCTGGCATTTCTTTCTCCAATATTCAAGCAACAAAGACCCAAAAAAAAAAAAACCCTCCCACCAGTTGGTTGAAGCAGCTTGTGGCTGGGGTGGGAGGAAACCACCCCGCTCCTCCCTCCACCCAGGATAACCAGTCTGTTACTTAGTAACAACAGCGGAGTACTCTAAATCTAAAACCACAAGAGGCGCTCGATCGACAGTTTCTATTTGCCATGATTCCAATATTCAAAACACCGTCTATATAATTCAGAGAAAGAACTTGAAGGCATACAGACAGAAATTTTACAATGGTTATTACTGAGCCAAAGGGACAGCGAACAATGATTGAGCACCTACTGCATGCATGCATTATGTCTCTTAATCCTCATAACAACTCCATGACACAAACACTGTGATTACCTCCAGTTTACTTAGGAGGAAAGATCTTGAAGCTTATAGCATTGAAATAAGTTGCTCAAAACAAGCTCAAATAGCTGGAAGCACCTGATCTGGGTTTTGAACTCAGAAAATCTGATTTCTACTTTTCCAGAATAGAAGCCTGTTAAAAAAAAAAAATCTCCTTTCCCTCTAACTCCCTAAATTTTCTAGAACAAAAGCATTTTTATAAAAAAGAGGAAAATGTTATGGGAGGAAAGGAGGGAGCAGTTTCATTATAGTCTAATAATCACATTATAGCCACAATTACTTTTTAAGACTAGCTTGAAGGTTGTTAGATATAAACGGACGAGGCATGACTTATTACTTGCAGTGGATGCTATGGTATGCATTGAATCCTCCTTACCAGACCAGGGCACCCACCCACCCTTCCCCAGAAAATTGCTCTCAGTTAGCTAGAGCTGCTTCACCAGGGAGGTTAACCAACCCCCTCCCCACTATCACCACCTTCCCTGCTCCTCCCCAGCCACAGTCCATAGCTAGTAATTGAAGAATACAGGACTGTGAAAGGCCAGCCCCCTTGTACCTAACTCAAGAGGGCATCTATTTCAGAGACCACTCCTTGAGAAACAAGCCAAGGCTAGACTTTGCTGGACTCTTCTTCAAAATAAAAGAAACTATAGAAATAAAATATATGTCCATCTTAGAGAGCCACCATCATTTCCCACCTAGAAACTAGGGTTTTCATTCTGATGCCTTACTCGCATAACAACTCTTGCGACTTCAGGAGCGTGGCTTGCTAATCTGTTTAAGAATTCTCTGTGCTGGGCTAAAAATGGTGCATTGGAACAATGACATGAGAGGTCAGAAGACCAGAGTTCTAGCCCTGGTTCTGTCGGTTATTTTTCCTGAGGATTTCCTGAAGAGGAGGTTTTGTGGCAATGAACTCCCTTAATTTCTGTCGGTTATTTTTATTATCTGTGTGATATCGGATGGTCACATAACCACTCAGAATCTTCCTTTCCTTCTCTATAGAAGATGGACTACACTTGTGCCTTCTAATTCAATGGGTAGATATGAGGAACAACTGAGCAAATAAACAAAAAACAAAAAATCACCCTGCATTTTTTTCTAATTGAAGAAACTGAGTTATAAGGTATTATAAAAATAGTAATGAACTCAGAAGGCTCCAATGCCCTGTGCGATGCTCTGTGTTCTGTCAGAGGCATACGACTCGAAAGACCAGGAATGTTTGCAGGATCTGACAGTTCTCACTGGAACAAATTCAAACTGACTTTGTGAGGAATAAGTCAACATCGAATCAAATGTGGTTATTAAAAATATATATATAGCAATCCTTTCCTCAACTAATCTTCAATTTCTATCCCAAAAGCAATTACATTCTTTATTACACTTATTTTTTTCCTAAGTTTGTAGCTGTATTACGAAGCAAATGTAAAGCAAATTTTGTCGTGGAGATGAAAATTCTTTTTCTTTTTATCACTGACTTGTCTTTGGATAATTCCTAAGAGAAGTTTCCTTACTTTGAGTAATAATACTTTTGTTACCCCTTGATGACTTGTGGTTTAATCCTGTTTACCACCTGTTTTGTTTCTTTTGATACTGGCCTCCTAAGAGAGGTTTCTTGTGAAGCATTTGTGTTCCCTTTCGTGCTTTTCTAAAGTGTATTATAAGCTTTATTTCGATTTCTCTGAAATTTTCTTCAGGTCCACCTGAGTAATTAAGTGATCATATTGTTTTCACTTTACAAAATATAGGGTATCAGATTTCCATGTTTGTGTAAAATAAATTTGTAGTTCCCAACTGTTTCCTGGCTCCTCTGGGGAATTCAGGTAACTTGAGTCTACTCTGTTGTTAAAAAGGATGTCTTAATCTTTTTTAAAAATTCCAGATTTCATTGTTACTTTCTTACTTACCTGTTACATCTCAGAGCTGGTAGTTTTGGCAAGAAATTCCAAAATAATGGATCATCTCATCCACCTTATCTACAACAAAATTCACAGAAAAACTAAGAGAAAATGTACAAGGACACTGAGTGGGAGAGTAAGTCTCATTTCTTTTATCACGTAAACTGAAAGCAGCCAGAAGGAGGTAGGAATAAGCTCTCAGGTACAAATACATGAGTAAACTGAGTCATAAGTAGAAGAAATGAGCTTGTTATACTTTACCAACTCCATAATAAGGTTTTCTCTTAAATGTCAACTAGCTAAATACAATAAACACGATGTTGTGTGTCTACTTAAGGTAGCACCCACTGGCTTTGGTGGGAGATGTTAAGCTCACTCTTAGACTGTCAGCAGTGATGCAGTAAACACAAGAGTAGAATGGAATTTCGAAGAATGTGCCCCATTAAGCAACTCAGTGAAAACAGTGTCCTGGAACCCTGACCTCATCTAACCCGACCAGAGAGTGGCTGTCCACTATGTTCCCTTCCACAAAGCCAGATGACTATGAAGGGGGCAAGGGTGGGGGGAGCAGTGTTTAAACGCTGACTCATCCTCTCCGTAGGACCTGCTTTAATGAATGGGGAGAGACAAGCTTGCAGATAACCAAAAGCTGTGGATAAACTTCATAACCCTAAAAAACAAATGGTGCCTTCTCAGGCAGTAAGGAACAGTGCCTAGAACATGGTTATCATGGTTAATTTTTACATCAACCTGGCTAGGCTATGGTGCCCAGCTGCTTGGTCAAATACCAGTCCAGATATTGCTATGAAGACATTTTTTAGATATGATTAACATTTAAATCAGTAGACTTGGAGTAAAGGACACCAGTCTACAATATGGGTGGCCCTCATGCAATCAGTTGAAGGCAAAGCAATTCTGCCTCAAGACCACAACAGAGAAACCCTGTCTGAGCTTCCAGCTTGCGAGGCTGCCCTGCAGACTTTGGACTCAAGGCTGCAACAATTCGTACACGACTCTCCAGCCTGCCCCGGAGAATTCAGACTTGCCAGGCCCCACAATCACGTGAGTCAATGCCTTAAAATAGATCTCTCTCAATCTCTCTCCCTCTCTGTGTCTCTATACACACACACACGCACACACATGCACACACACGTATCCTATCTGCTCTGTTTCTCTGGAGAACCCTGACTAATAGGATGGTAGTTACTGCCTGCTCACCAGCAGCTCTGAGAGACTAAATATAGAAACGGACAACGGACAGACCATATACGAAAATAGAACTTTGACCTACTATCTGCAGCAACCTCCCCAGAAAACCACCTCTCTTATCTACACTAACAACCCAGGACGCTGCTACCTTAAGTCAGACTTGCAGTAAACCTGACTGCCATCGCTGGTGACAATCCAGGAAGCTAAACAATAGCTTCTGGTTAGTTTGATTAATAACTGACAGCTTCCCTACCTTTTGTCCCTGCTTTCGATGGAGGACCAACCCTAGAAAGCCAAATGCGCCCCTCTGAGCAATCCCACAGGTTCCCCAGGCCACACCTCTGATCAGGGCACACCTGAGCCCTTCCCTTGTTTACACTATAAAGCTTTCCATCTCTGTCTGCCTTTGTTTTGCAGCTTTTTTTTTTTTTTAGCATTTCAGACAGTGATTTACTGCTATCCATTTAAAAGTCACCTGACAGTTTTAAATACGGAAATTTTCATTTCTCACCCACATCAACAGATATTAAAATTTCTACAATTCCTTATGCTCTGCCCGCCTTTGAGTCTGTCCCAAAATATAACTGACAATAGCTGACTCCCTGGCAAGCTTAGAATAAATAGCCTTTGCATGTCCCATTTTGTTGGTCTTCGTTTACTTCCACAGCCCTAAGGTACTGAAATGGCAAGGAATCAGATCTGCTGGAGACCACAGTGGGACGCGGCCTGCCTCAAAACGCTGCTGCCCACAGAGACGGACTTTCCAGACTCGACACGCATAATTCGGAAAGTCGACAAAACATCAAAACATATATTCTCCTCCTACCCAGCACTTTTATTAGTCAAGTTGAATGCTTTTTTTAACTGAAACAAATGGTGATAGAAAACATATGACTGAAAGTCTTTTGTACAAAAACAACTTTAAAAATCTAATTATTTGACTCATGACTTCTTAACAGTAACTTGCTGACTATGCACTTAACTACAAAAGATTCTAAGGATTTCTTCCTTTAGCCTCAACAAATTTACTATTTCAGATAAAAATATAAAAAGTAATATTTCTGTGTATAAAAGTAGCTTCTGACATGCCACGTAAAGAATTTATAACTAACCTGCAAACATTAAGTTGTGGGCATGATAGCTATACAAGTGAATTTATAAAAATTAACATAAGTGGCCGAGAACTTTGAGAGTAGGGAATTAAAAGGGACCAGGAATACAAGTTAAAGCCACATAATCTAGGAATACCACAGTGGGATGCATTTGATAATTAGATTTATTTTTTTTTTAATAGTAAGTACAACCTTAAATCAGTAGAATTTCACAGTAGACTTTTTGGCTAAATCAAATATTTGATTTTTGGCTTATGGCAATTAAGTGTAAACCATTGTTTTAAGTGCTGTTTTCAGCAATATGCAAAAATCACATTTGATTTAAGAACATTCATTTAACAATTTAAATTCTTCAGAAAACATCAAAAGTGAATCACCATTATATTGTAAACACGATCAATATAAATCTTAAGCTACAAAAAAAAGACCATGATCCCCCAAAGCAGCACAAATCTCATCTCCTTCAGAGGCAAATGTACACCAAGATTAACAGAAAGATATTAATAGAATTGATCTGCTGGCAATAAGGGAGACACGAACGTGTTTTTAACAGGGATGGTCCCTGGAAGGCTACCATTGTGAAAGGTAAGGAGGTGCCTTAAAATATTCACTTGAAAATTCTGCAAAGGCTCGTTCATGGTCCATTCAATTATTCAGAAGGTTTGATCTTCTCAGGAAGCAACTTCTAATAGCAGTTCTGGGATGCTAGCCACGACTTGCATTTGGAGAGTGCTGTATTAACAGTGCACAAGAAAAGTACGTTAGTAACCCGCAGGCAAAGACTTCACCTTCTCCAAGGACGCTTTTCTGAATACTAACATCTTTTAAATCTGCACTTTGACTGAGTTCCCTGCACATTTATACGCCCTGTCTGTTATAGGAAGAGAAGAGAAAATCTCCACAGTGCACAGTGAGGCCACTATAAATATGGTGACCCGGCCCTCAAGGTTAAGCAGACATATGCGAACACATGCTAAATTAACAAAACTTACTGCTGCCTTCAAAGCTTGATCTAGATCGTCCAGTAGGTCTTTTTTATCTTCTAAGCCCACAGACAGACGAATCAGTGTGTCACTAATTCCAAGGGCATCTCTGTTGCTCTTAGGCACCGATGCGTGGGTCATGATTGCCCTGGAAGAAAGAGTGAGCAAATTTTCAATCACTATATTATATCAGTGGAGGCATCTTTCTGTCTCATAAATTGCAATTATCTTCAAATTTTTCCTGCTCTAAATATTAAATTCTTTATATGCCTATGATTTTTCACAGGCAAAAAAATAAGGAATTGAGAAAATTATCTTTTCTAGTCATGGTTTGAAGTGAAAATCAAGATCTTCTGTCATTTTTATACCGTCAATAAGGTATACTCAATCCAGACGCTAAAGGTGCCTGTCAAGCACCCCCATGCAGGAGGGAAAGACACAGTCTCCAGTGTGTGGATTTCAACACCTGCCTGAATGAGGAATTGGCCAGAAGTCATATACCCCAAGATGAACCAGCTCTCGATCAGTGGATCAGTCCAGAACTGGACCTTCCAAGGCAAATCAGGGAAAGAACCCAGGATCACTAGCAGCAACCAGTGAGCATTAGGAATTCCAGCCCATAACCCATGACAGAGAGAGGCCTGGAAGGATTTTCAAAACTATCTAGCAACTCATCCTCATCATCAACATGTGGAAAGGCAAAGCACCCACTGTGGGCCAGGCACTATAATGACAACTGGGAAACCAAGAAGAATGAGAGCTTTTCTTTACCCTATACAACAAAGCAGGAGCTAAAGACTGACACAACTCACAAAACAGACTAGTCTTCAGCAAATGCCCAACAAGTAAGGACAGTAAGGACCACCAAAGTTCAGAGGAGGGAGAAATTTCTGGGGGCTGAGGCAGCCTGGAGGGACGGCTTCAGTCTTACTAGGCCCTAATACACACGTGGCCACCAACATGCATCCTTTTCCTGCATGCTACCAGCAAAATCAGTGCCTACACTGCTTTCTCCTAACTTATCTCAGACCCATGGAAAGAAAATCTCAGCTGTGGTCAAAGTAAATGGGTATCTTCTATCACTCTAATGACGTTTTACACACAAACATCCTCCTTCAAATGTTCGGCCTTTTCAAGCTCTTAATTCCTTAAAAGAGAGTGCACAGGTAGAATTAAGAAATTAGGCCTCAGAGACCAACAGACTTGGGCATGAATCGGAGCCCTTCCACATCCTGGCTGTGTGGGCTTGTAAAAGTTACCTGTCCTCAGAGTCGGTTTTCTTATCTGAAATAACAGTTATCACTTATTGTGTGCCTACGTGAGGCGGCTACTCTATTAGGTCATTTGTGTGTATTAGTTCATTTCTTTAATAGATAAAAAGTGGACATAAGACCTATCTCAAAAGATTGTCACAGACATTAATGGAAGGAACATATATAAACCACTTATAAATACCCAGGATGTTGTAGATGCCACTAAAAAATAATAATTTATAATAGTAGTTAACATTTACTGGGCACATAGTACGAATCAAGGCATCAGCTTAGGCATTTTTTGCCCCTGTGATCTCACATCGACTCTAAGGGCTGGGTTCAGTGTTATCCACATCCGACAACTGAGGAAAACAAGGTTGAGAGAGCATGATGACGTTCCTAAGGTCACAGAATTAACACGTGTTGTTAGGCTGGGAGACCAACCCTGTGCACGCTGGCTCTGCTTCCTGCCTCCCTCGTTGCAATGCTGCACGAGTCGCAGCTGAGTTGAGAGACACAGAAGGAGGTGATAGAATGGACAAGCCCTGACCTAAATTCCCTCGTCCACTGGCGTTGATCGGGGTTAGGGCGCAGCTGGAGAGATTGAGAGCCAAGCAACTTAAACCAAATCCCTAAATAAATCAGGGGAGGTCTATTTTCAAGAGAGCCTTAAAGTAATACACATGTCGTTACTATGAAAAATAAACCAATTTCATATGCTGAGTGTGCCCTCTTGTGCACCCAGACTTACTAGCAGGCATCTTCTGGAAGGACTAAGGAAAACTATACATATTATCTCAATTACTTGAATCATTATTTGGGCACCCTATTTTTTTTTTAACTTTGAGGAACTGCCGTTCTCTCCCCAGAAACTGTAAACCACTAGGAGAGAGCAGCAAATGTGCCGAAAGTAATCCCTGGCGCTCCTCAGCACAATGCTTCCAGACCATTCCAGCAATGTTTATGAAAAGTCAAACACAGAAACCTACCATGCACATTTCACACAGTTGAAAATTATTAGGTAATGAAGTTGATTTACCGCTGCAATAATTACAACATATGGTCATAGTAACATACAAGAAAGTCAGGGTATAGCTCAGAAATGCTCGGTGGGACAGGTAATCAATAAATGATAACCATTTTAATTATTAATCCGATTTTATGGGTGAAATATTGAAGCTCAAAGGTTAAGTAACTAGGGGAACAGGTCTCAGTTGAGATCCAGGCTGCTTTTACCTCCCCTCGTTGTTTCAAGGCAAAGCCTGAAGAGGGAAGTTGCTAACATATTCCTGTGTGACATTTGAGTAATTAGCAAAACTCTGAATCTGTGTTTCCTTGTCTGTAGAATAAGCTCTTAGGCTGCTTGACCTCAGGCTGCTTCATGTTCTAATATCCTCTGGTGCTTTGATAAAATTTGATGAATTGATTGGGTCAGGCAGTGAAGGGCCAGGAATACCAAGTTAGATTTTGGGTTTATCTTGCAGATAACATGGAGCTATTCAACGTTTACCCAGAGAACAGAAAATAAAGGGATTTGACCTTATTATCTACTAAAGCCCTCCTCTGACAATCAAGGGCATGGAGGTGCTTCATCAGAAACACATTCCCCAACTTCAGGGAGCCCTGAAATCAGCCCTTCCAGCACCAAGTCCCCAACCTCCCTTCCAGGGCAGAGGTGGGTAGAACAAGCAGCCCTGGGTCAGAGGTCAGATGATCCTAAGACTCCATGACTGCTGGAATCTCCTTCAGGCAGAACAGAGAAGGAAGCAAAATCTGGGAGGACAAAGCTCACTGATAGGAAGCTCCCATTAGATTTTATCAAGGTCTCCATTCCACGAGGTAGAGTCCATTCTGATTAGACAGGGCCATGCAGTTCTTGCTGTTCAGCATCTTGAATTAGCCCTGATTTTATCATACTCCTTTTTCCAAACAAGCTTCAAAGCTGACATCAAAGTTAAAATACTCAGAAGAACAGAAATATACTCACGGAAGCTCAGCAAGACTTTCAAATCCTCCCAAGCTCTCAGCCAGAGTAAATACCTGAGGCAAAGAAAAGGTTCATTTAGGTCCTCCAGTGAAATAAAGATACAAAGGTCTAAAAATAAATGTTTTTAGTCAAACGGCCCTGGGACAGAGGATGGGAAATGGTGGTGAATATGAATAAACTGCAAATTGGGCAAGAAACTCAGAGGAAACATGCGAATAAAATCTATAACGATGATTTCACCAAGTAGACATATCATGTGCAAATTTTTAAAACATTAAAAGTTGATCAAGGGGAATCTCCCACACCTTCCTAATTTGGCCCTGTACTTAAGTAACAGTTAACGTGAGCTCTAAACCTCAGAATTACTACATTGAGAGGCTTAGCTTTGTGCTTACCCTTTAAATAAAAATCTTTAAATGTCTACCAAGTTATACCCTTACTTGTTAATGTGTAATGCTTTTTAAATTAATATATCCATTTAACTCCCTCCTGGAGTAGAAGGAAAACAACTCAGTTTTTGTATTTAGTGTTATAGTGTCACAGAATTTTACAAGTATTTTAAAAATTACTCTCGCAATTGTATTAAATTAAATATACACAATTATCTTTCTGATGTTAGACATGGACAAATTTTAGATACCAGCAGGGCTTTGACTAATCCGACAGTGTCCTAGTCAACAGACCTGTAGTATTTACAACTCAGAGTCTACTGCTGGAGCTCAGTGTAAGCCCAGTGCATGGACTTATGTAGGCCTCCCTGCCAGGGCCCTGAGACCCTCCTGCCACTGTGAAAACTCCCTCCCTCCCTCACCCCAGGTAGATGCAGCCCGGGAAGCACAAGGTTTGGAAAGCCATTCCTAGGCTGGATTTCACAACAGCCTTGGGCAGTGCACTAACCACACGCTACTTCAAGGTTTTACATATCTTTCATTTGAAAAGGGGGTTCACTCTTACGTAAATTTGAAAACCAATGCATTAGAGCATTGTTTCTCTCAAATTGGTGGAAGTGTCTAGAGAGTTAAGTAAACGAACGTTATTCAGATGTCTGCTACTGACATGCGAATTTTCCACCCCAATGCGTTTCATGCTGAAGAGCTTTATGGGTGTGAGCTGCAGGGAAAAAACATGAATCTGAGCTGGATGGAAGAGAGAGACCTTGAACTGCTGTAAGAAGGTCTATGTCTACAATTTACAAACCTACTTTGAATGTTTACCTTTAGGTTCTTGAAGAAAGTCTCAGCATGCTGCAGAGTGCCCTTAATATAGAAAGTGACCATGCCGGGGCAGCCTGTGCACTGACGCTTTGCCAGCTCATGCTGAGGATGAGAGGGCAGCCCTGGAATCACAGGCATAATGAAAGTCTTATTTTAGAGTCAAACAGATCATTTCAGAACAAAAAAAATCACCATCTGCTTAAGTAAATTGCAAATAATCCTAATCATGAGCTTTATGGCGCGTTCACATCTGACTACTTGCTCTAGCCCCTGTCTCTGTCTCTCTAGCTTCATTTTGACCTATCTTTTCTACTTTCTCCATGCTCTAGCCACACCAGCTTTCTTTACACCAGCAGTACCAGTCTTTTTCACCTCAGGACCTTTGCACTTGCTGTCCTTTTAACCTGGAACATTTTCCCCGCCTACAAATAAATGTTACATAAACAGGATGCCTAGGATAACCCTTAAAATCCTATTGTAAGCATATGTGCTTAGAAATCAGATGAACATACCAGGATAAACAACCTTTTCTACGAGGGGATTAGATTCCAGAAACTGAGCAACTGCCATTCCATTTTCGAAATGCTTTTCCATTCGGATTTGCAGAGTTTTCAGACCTCGATTGCAGAGGTAACAGTCAACAGGAGATGGAACTGCTCCAAGAGCTGTAAAATGAACAAATACTGGGTTAGTTTGAAGGTGAGGAGGAACCCGGAAATTTCTCTTGCCCCTCCTTTTCATTATAGAGACTGAGAAGCTAGCCTCAAAGCCCAATGTTTGAGTTTTAGGGGAAAAAAGTAATATATCAAATGAGAAGCACGAGAATGAAACATAAAATATGCTTAGAGAAATGGGCTTTAAAATGAGAGGTGAAATGAATATCCTGAAAACTAAGTACAAACAGTGATAGAAACTTTTTGAATATGAGCATAAATAATCTTTTCTATGATTTTAATGAAATGACATACTGTACATGGTTTAACCTTGTATTTCTTTGAAAAAGTGTTACATGTAGAGAAAAATAGCATGTCAGCTTCTATTATTACTGAATGTTGTACTAACATTCTATTTAGCTTTTGTCTAAAGCAGCCTATGACTTCACACACCTGCAGGACACGCACTTCACTCCCACTTTTTATAAATGAAGGAATTTCTCAAGCAATAGCTATTGCTTCCCTCCTCAGGAACCCCTTTGGTTACTTTAATACTTACTTCCTAGAAAGGCTTTTTTTTTTTTTAGTAGCTTAAAACAACATGCGTTTATGATCTTTCCCTGGGTCAAGAGCCCCAGCACAGCTGAGCTGGGTGCTCTGTCAGGGTCTTACAAGGCTGCAGTCATGGTGTTGACTGAGCTATGTTCTAGAAGGGCATTTTTATTCCTAATTACATCTGTATCTGATCTGTCTGTCAAATCACAATGGTTAAACCGACTCTCTTTAAATAAACCCTTATCCATACTTGAGATAACTAAACAATCTAAACAGGAAATGGTTTTTAGACATCTAACAAAAAATATCGGTTTATATCTTAAGTGCTATTTAAAATTAGCCACCATTCCATGTATAAAAGGTATAGGAAATGAAAGCCATCATTCCAAACTTTTTTTTAAAAAAAGAAAAAATTCCATTAAGTCTTAAAACTAAAAATTCACTGGAGCTTTACCAAATTATGATCAAAATTACCATAGATTTGAAAAATAAAACTCATCTCTAATATCATTAAGCCCTGATATGCTATAACTCTATTTTTATAACCGAATTTTTTTACTTTCCTCTAAAAATCATAACTTTCCCCTCTGTTTCTCATTTCTTCCTAAATCAGTAGGATGCTATCACTTCACAACATTCAGAGGAAATACAAACATCAGATGTAGTCACTCTGGGAGCATGAGGGGAAATCCGGACTATTTAATACTTACAATTTTGCAAGAAACGGAGCTTACTATGGAGGCTCTCAGAATTAAGAGACACTAGGCCCATTACAACATCACTGTGACCTAAAACAAAACAAAAACCTTTAAGTTAAAAACAATGTATGCTTATTTTTCATTTTATAACTTTCTAACATGTGACTTTCAACAGAAAAAAAGTCTCTGAGAAAAAGCCCTACAGAATAAGTCTAAATAAACTTTATTCAATTTGACAGTAGCAAAAGCGATACCTAAAACAACAAAATAAAAATCATAGAAAAATTAAATGTCTCTTTTTAAGCTGTCAGCAGGATAAAAGTATAAACTTTTATGGTATATTTTAATCCTCTGCTCATAAATCATGAGAATAGTTTTGTCTGTTATAAATGAAATCCTAATTTAATCAAAGCATAATTTGTTTTTTTTACTTTCTATATGAGTCACAGGGAAAACCTGAATAACAGTAGAAGAAAAGAGATCAAAATGTCTAGGCCTACACTATTTTCTTCTATCCATGGAAAAGAGCATCAAAGTGGAGACTGTGCACATCTTACCGTTCATATATTTTGTTGCTGAATACATGCAAATATCAGCTCCCAGAGCCAAAGGCCGCTGAAAGGAACAGTAAATTTCTATTTTAAATGAGAAATCCTTTGAAAATATGTTACACGACTTGCCTATTTGCTATTGTAAATCCCATTCTCTTTCTAATTTTTCAAAAACACATACATCTTAAAATTTTCTGAGACCGCTGACATTATTTTTCCCTTTCCTTCTCCAACTAAATAAAACCGCGAAGTATTACGGCCAGTATTCAATCCAAAGGCACAAATTTGCTGGAAACAGCAGGTAAACTCAGGTCAACAGGTCTTCTTTAGAGCAGTTGCTGACCATCCCCAAAATTTATTGCCTACAGCAGAAATGTTGGCATTTTTATGACTCAATAAACATATAAAATAGTTGACGTCAACATTCAGCAATTGTTATGGCAAGGAAGTATAAACTAATCTGCTTACATTTTTATTCCTTCAAACCTTACGATGTGTGCCGTGATTATTCATTTGGTTTGCCATGCTTTTGACTCTTACTCTTTTATTATACTGGTTTCGCCAAGTGTAAAGTCACTTATCAAGAAATTTGTTTGGATTGTTTTCCCTCACCCAATTTTCCTGCAAATTAATCCTTTAGTCTTAAAATGTCTGTTTATAGTGAGAGTTAAAGTTATAATCAACTTATTCACTAAACAATCTATTATCAAAATCTTTCCAATTACTTTATTTAAAATAAAGTGTGTGTGTTAACCTCACTAGTTGTTTAGTCTTTGGAAGGCGTTAGTGTAGGGGGCTATAGGACTTTTTCATTTAGAGTGTTTCAAAACTAGGATGTTTTAGGGGCTGGAACAATGGCATAGTGGTTATGTTCATGCATTTCACTTCAGCGCTCTGGGGTTTGCAGGTTCAGACCCTGGGGGTTGACCTAGAACCACTCACCAAGCCACACTGTGGTGGCATCCCATATAAAATAGAGGAGGACTGGCACAGATGTTAGCTCAGCAACAATCTTCCTCAAGCAAAAAGGAGAGGATTGGCAATGGATGTTAGCTCGGGGCCAATCTTCCTCAAAAAGAAAAAAAGGGTGTTTTAAGCAAGGTATTGCTCAAAGCTCTCTCTACATATGTGTTCATTCATCTCCAAAGTGATGGGTCAAACTAGATGACGTCTAAGTTCTCTCCCGGTGCCCACATTCTATAAACTCTATGGTCAAAAGGAAAAACAGAAATATGTAACTAATATCTGTTGATCTCATTGTGTGCCAAGAACTATGTTAAATCCTTTACATGACCCAGTGAAGCACTGTAGAAATACTTGACCTAACTCAATATAAAATCATTACCTGTATAACTCTGATTGTACAAATGAGAAAAAGGAACTAAGGAAAATAAAATAGATGACTTAGATTAAAAAGCTGGTAGAGCCAGGACTCACAGCCAGACTCCCTGAATCCAGAAGTTCTACTCTGAACCTCTGTGCTGGTATGTGCATTTTGCCTTTTGTACGACTTACAGAAGATCCAGAAGACAAAAGTCAGGAAAGAAAGAGAATATATCCAGTTTTCACGAGGGTAAAACAACGGGAGGACCTTTTCAGAGGATTTGCATTGTGGAACCAATACATGTGGCAGTCTAGGGACAGCGTGATTCTGATTAATTCGGCTGGATTGAACCCAGATTGAAATGAAGCAAATTGCAGTCCCTGGCATGAGGAACGTGATGTTGGCTTCAGAAAGGTGGAAAGCCAGACCCAGATTAGTGATGGTAATAGGAGAAAAAGGGCCAGCCTGATGAGTAACCTGGGCAGGCTCAGGCTAAAACTACTCATGAAATCTCTTTGGGAATAAACAGGAGTCACCGTGACTCAGCTCCTACACTGTATTAACTGGCCTCTTGTAAGAGGTAGATGGGTAAGGAATTGGGATAAAGAAACCAAGAGCGAAAATCGCCTGAGATAAAGAGATGAAGCCAGGAGATTTTCACCTGGAAACAGACTGCTGTACCTGCAACAACAAGCAGCCAAAGGTATGTTGTGAGCCATAGGCAGGTGGCCCATGAAGCTATCCAAATGCACTGTAGCCAGGAAATGTGTTTCAGGAAAGGAAAATAAAACATGGTAGTGCCTTCTGAACAAAAAGGAGGAAGGTAAAGAACACGCTTATGCAAACTCCCAGGGAGTGGGCCAGTCACCTGGTGGCAGCAGCCTGGGCCACGCTGAGGGACCCAGAGCAGAAAGGGGAAAATGTAAACAATTGAGCTTGTCAACATCTGCCTGACAGAAGACTGGAGAAAATAAGCTGGGACTTCAGGAATTCTGCAGAATAAAGGTAAACTACAGGAAGTGTAATAAGTGTGACCACAAGGCAGGAAGGAAAGAGCAGGGAGAAGGTAAGTCCTAATAAGGAAAGGGAACAGAGTTAGATCACGCAGAGGAAACGAGGGAAAAGACAGACAGCTAGTCAATTAGAGAGAGATCTCAAGGTGATCCACCAAAGGGAGCAAAACAAAAAGGAAGAAGACCTGGAAAAAAGTAGGAGGAAAAAGGAAAGGAACGGAGGACGAGTGGGAGGGTTTGACAGAGGGAGAGATGTCTGAAGAGGGGGAGGCAGGAAAAGAGATACCAGTTTATAAGCAGCACTATCAAAACTTACAGCTACATGTGCAACATGAAGTGGAAACTCATAATACAAATAAGGCAAAGGTACAGAGGGCAAAGCATACTCTATGGGGTTGAGGGAAGAGAAACAAGAAAGAAGAGAAATGGAGAAATAATATATGTGAAATACACTGAGATGTCATTGCATATAGCTTTGCTTTTCCTTTTATTTGAAAGGTTGGTCAGGTAAAAAATATATACAAACATAAGTATATGAGGTGTGACTGAAAAATAACGTGACTGACTTGTAACCAGCACATAAACATTCAACTCCCTACTACGTGCAAGGCACCAACAGAAACAATTCCATAACAAGGCCAGGTCTTCAGAGCTTACACATCCTAAGAGAACCTAAAAGCTTTAATTAAGACAATGTTTAAAACACGCAAAATCCCATATCAGATATTAACCTAGGGTTGAAAAAACATATTAACCAATGGTAGAAAAGGTCTAATTTTAATTCTCTGTCTAATCAATAATTATGGTTAGATTTCATGAGTTTGAGAATGATTTTTTAATGTACACAAGTCCTTCCTTTCCCAATTACAGGTGTCTGTACAGCCTACTAATCATGCCAAAAAAATTGCGTTCATTTACCTGGAAATACGCTGACATAAAAGTATTATCCACGACCAAAATAATGTCTCCATATTTGTGCACAGTATGTGCACAGGCTTCAATGTCAACCATCTTCAAAACAGGGTTTGTGGGGGTTTCAACCCAAACAAGCTGAAACAATTCAGTAAATGACAATAGTTGGTTAAAATACACTTTACAAACTTACCTCCCGTATACTGTGACTATCTGGGAAGCCAGAAGAGCACGGGTGATGAAGTTGAAAGGCCAGAATCTGAATTCTAACCCCATAAATTTCTGAGAGGTCAGAGCTAAGTAACTTACCCTCTATATTCCTCAAATTCTTCATCTATATAATGGGATTGGTAATATTTGCCTGATAGAACTGTTCTAAGGATCAAATAAGATGATATACATACAAGCAGAAAAGTGCTAAAGTTAATTATTGTGATTATTTTCCATAAAAAAGAGGAAGTAGGGGCTGGCCCAGTGGTGTAGCGGTTAAGTTCGTGCTCTCCGCTTCAGTGCCCCAGGGTTCAACAGTTCGGATCCAGGGCATGGACATATGCACCACTTATAAAGCCACACTGCGGCCAGCGTCCCACATATAAAGTAGAGGACGATGGCCACAGATTTTAGCTCAGGGCCAATCTTCCTCAGCAAAAAGAGGAGGATTGGCAACAGATGTTAGCTCAGGGCTAATATGTATTCCAAAACATAATTCAGTGTCTGGGAACTTTGTTCTCAAAGATAAATAACATAGACAGTCTAAGGTTACATCCTAGAATTTTCATTAAAGGGACCTATCCCCATAATGCCAAAAGATACTTAATATTAACTTAATATTAATAACTATTACTAAAGCCAGATGCACTAGAAACTAGAAACTAAGTGCCCATAATTTGAAGAAGAGCATGGGGTTTAGAGTGAAGAAGTGACACACACAGCAGAACACCTGGCTACAGCTCACTTAAGAAAAAACACATTTATCTGTATATTCCAAAACCTAGCACAATTCGCAATTCAGGCACATAGTGGATGCTTGATAGTTATTGAAAAGAGCAAAGACAAGAAAAGAATTCCACTAGTTAAACAAGGTACCACTGTATTATGACATTATCTACAGTTTTCTTCTTAAAATGATTAATTGTCCTTTTTTTTATTATCTATATAAATGGACAAGAAATCTGGTTTCATGCTCTGGAGTTTTACTGAAGAAAAGGTAAGGTAGTTAAAATAATGCACATTCTATGAGAATCAAATTATTTAAAGAACCTATAAAAGTTATTTCTGGGCAAGAGTTTATTATTCCCACTGATAATTAAAAAATAAATTTAAAAAGTGTAAATAAATACAAAGCAGTTATTATATGGACTTAAAAAATTTACTTTAAATGATGAGGTAGATATTTCAGGGGAGAAAAATGTATTAATTCAAGTTGGTAAAGAGCCACACCATAAAGTTGTGTTGACAAGAATTAACATACTCACAATTTGCTGTCCTCCCTTAGAAAGACCCAGACCAGCTATTTTAACAAGTATCTTTTCTCCCAAGCAAGATAAAAAACAAATTCCCTTGAAAAGAAACCTGAATCACTCAAAGCTCACCCCTGTGTTAATCTTCAAAGTAATTACTTGTGTGAGAAAAAGTTTTCATTTTTTAGCATTCATTGTAACATAATCTTGAGCACAATTCAAACCTTTTAATCATTAGCAAGAAGTTGGAAAAGACTGACTTTTAAGACGCTGGTCCTTCTTTTACGCATGCAGAATTTCAAGGAGGTCTCAAGAAAGAACACGGCCTATGCCATTCACTCAGGCACAGCACACCTTCGGGCAGCACACAAGCTTCTCAGGATGGACGCTCAAGATTGCTTGTGGCCCATTCTCTGCTGCTGAAGTATTCCTCAAGAACGCTGAAAAAGCCACTATGCTTAGGGTTTGGGGGTTTGGCAAAAGTGTCCTTTTGTGTAACCCAATCTCTGTGATGACTGCTGTTACCAACACTAACTTGGTAACGCAGTTAAGAATTGTGTGCTCTTACTAACAAATTTTTAACAATTAGGTATCAGGTACTGTACCAGGCATTTCATAGGCATTATCTCATTTTATTCACAGAACCACTTTTCTATAAAGCAGAAATTACTCCCATTTTGCAAATGAAGAAAGTGAGACTTTGGTTAAATAATTTGTCCAAGATAATACAGCAACTATGATGCAGAATTAGAATTCGAAACCCACTCCAGAATGTGTACCTAACCATTATGCTTTAAAATCTAGGAGACACCAGATCTATCTTACTCTTGTTGATGGTTTCCAAAGGCTTTTAATAAAATTTGTTATTCAGATTTAAATTATGTCCTCTAGTAAATACAAATGATAAAAACAAAATATCACAGGGAAAACAGACAAAACTGAAAATTGAATTACCTTGGTTTCTGGTGTAATAGCTGCTTCTAGCAATTTGATTTTGGAACAATCAACCAAAGAAATCTTTAATCCAAATTCAGATGCCACCTCCATGAAGTACCTGTTTGTACCTGCAGCGGAAGAGAATCAGATAAAATGAAAAGAATATTGTATCAAGAAATGTTCATTCCTTATAGGTATAAACACTTTAAAAATATAAGCAAGTGTCAATCACCAATAATAACACAACTCAAAGCAATTCTACTTTGGGTAAATAATTTACCTATCTTGTATAGTAAAGAATATAAGGCTTGGATTTTAAACTAAAAGTTAAAGAGTCAAATAAAACACATTTGATATCCACACTAAGTGGCACGAAGCAGAAGATGTTTCTCAGAACATACAATCTCTACTCTTCAAACATTAAGTGGCATGTTTTCGGAAACATCAATATCTTTTTAAACAATTTCTTCCTAGTACTCAGATCTAAAATAAATGAACCAAGGTTAATGAAATGTTCAAAATAAATTTTTCAATCTGATTATACTTTGGTAATAGAAAAGAACTGGTTATTATTCTTTGTACTTTCTCAATCTTTTTGTTACGTGGTTCTGAAAGTTTTAATACTAAGTGAGACAATGTAAATCAAACTACTAGAGTTTTATAGTGAAAGAAGATAAATCATTTGACTTAGAATAATTAGAATAATTTGTTTTATAAACACTGCTCTGGATTTGATTTTTACCTATGCAAATTTAAAGGGAAAACTGCTGTTATCGAGAGTCAACCAAAAACAAAAGGAAAAACACTCTATGATCAAAAATACACTAAACTTTCGATGTTATGTAGACTGACCCTAGGTAATATAAGATTGAAAAATAATGTAAAGAATTGTTAAAAATCAACAGCAATTTTCAAGATTTTGTACTCTATTTGCTACGAGGTCTTTATAAGCATTCTAGAAGTAACTAAAGGTTTGAGATGTTGTCATTTAGATTCAACAAACTATCACAGGGACCTAAGATAAAATACACAGCACTTTGCAAATTTCTGAGGGATAAAATGATTACTAAGGGTGAGTCCCTTCCTTCAAAGAACTTACAGATTTAACTTCCTGTTCAGATAGGAGAGAGAAAAACTGTTAACAATATACTAGAAGTCACATTTTAATTATTTGGAAGCATTTGGAATATATATGTATATTTACAAAATTTTTTGCTATTGTTTTGAACACAAAAATCAGTCTTGCTTAAAGGTAAGGGCAACCTGCCTGCTTTACCTTCCACTCGCCACTTTACATAACAAGCATTTAAACTCTCTAGAATGGAAGTTCTTAAATTTGGATCCATAAATAGGCTTCAAGGGAACCCACGGATGAGCTGCAAGGGGTGAGACCCCCCAACTTGACCCTAAAATTCAAACAATAAATGTTGGGTGTCATCTTAAGTACATTTTTCATGGAAAGGGGTCCATAGTCTTCAACAGATTTTCTAAAGGTCCCCTAAAACCAAAAGGGGTGGGTAGAGTTAAGCTCTCTGAGAGTGATCTGGGTTACAGTCCCTCTTTATTGCAGGTAAAATTATAAATTACACTAGAACTCTCTCCCTTTGAACACTGCCTTCTCTAGAGCAAAATATGTTTGAAAGTTGATCAAGTCCTACATCCTCATTCTAGCAGCTTAAGTAAAATTCTCATTAGACATTCTCTCTTATAAGCAGTTCCAGAGCAGGGACCCAAAGTGTTTATGCCCCTCCTTTACCAAGTCTGAGCCAGCATAGAGCGTCTACAACACCACTAAAATATAATAAATAATCAATAATCCTGGTAACATTGCTAATATAATTCAGGACCCACTTTATTATCTTTAAAATATCAGCTGTTACAACATGAATGAGAGCGGTCACTTACCTCCATACCCATCGTCCATACAAATAATGTGGTCTCCCGCTTTTAAGAGATGCGTGATAGTCACAGTGGCTGCTAAACCTGAAGCAAAGGCCAAACCTAAAATAAAAACCAAGTTAGAGTAAGCCAAAAAGTCAGACCTACAGGTTAAAAACACCTACAGTATTTACTTGCATTACCTTATAGCCCTCTCTCTGCTGACAGAAGGACAGTCACCGCTGCTGAGTTACCAGACATCCCCTGATTAATACCATTACAAAATCCCCCTTTCTACTTCAGAGATAAAATATCTTCAAAACAAAAAATATATAATTCTGCTCTGGTTATAACATTTCTCTGAAACACTTCAGGGAAAGAATTCTTTACAAAATTCTGAGATAAAGGGCCAACTGCCAATTAAATTACAGTTTAAAAACACCAAACTGTAAAGAAACTTCAAACTTGGGGGACAGAGATAAGATATATTCATTCATTAACTATATGGATATGCAATTGAGCAAATAAATGTTTTAACGAAATATCAAAATCAGACCTGAGATGTGTCTGATAAATTTAATACATTTTTAAAAATTTTTTATTTGGAATCTCTTTTTAATAAAAGTGATCCTGAATCGTATATTGAACAAAAATAATGAAAATGAATGATTAAAAAATAACAGGCATTGTGCACATTAAACTGTAAAAGAAAGTACCCTGACAAAATATCAATATTCCACCTTGATGCTAAAAATTACCTGTGACTGGTAGAAGGAATAATCCAATTAACTTGAAAAGTATAATGATTGTAAAATCTTCTCAGAAAAGTCTAGGTTGGAATTACAGTTGTTTACTAAGCAGATCTGAGATCCAACAGTGAATTCATATAGAAAGCTACACTTAAACCCAGTGGAAAACAACCACGTTTACTGGAGCCCACTTAAAAAAGTGTCTGACATGTGAACACTCAGCCTTTATACTTCTTGCAGGAAATAATGTTCCCCAGACAGCACTAAATTCCAGAGATTTAGTGTTAATCTCATCCAAGACAAAACAATCCCCCCTCCCAAATCCCAAACAAACCCAACAATTCACGTTAACATTTCTAATTCCTACACACTTGTGGTGAGAAGCCTCATAAGACTCATCTTCCAGTCACGATTCTGCTCTCATTTAGTGTCATTTATAAAAATAGACAGCAAGGACTTAAATCTACTCCTTTCATGAAAAAGCAACACAAGATTCAAGGAATCAATCCCCAGTCTCTGAGAAGACATTATCAAGGGCACCTGACTATTGCAAATGTACCTCAGTACTATTCTCACGCACAAATTACCCGGTGAATGAACCAGAGTGTAAGAAAGCTTATATTCTCATAGGTAGTGTTACAAAACTTAGTTGATTTTTATCTATTTATACTGACAGGTTCAGATGAAGAGCGCATTTATATGAATACCAAGTGGCAAGTTTTGCCATTTTGCCTCTATTCGTATTTATTTTTACCTAATAATGACACAGATGCATATTCTACCAGCTGGGGGACCTTGGGCAAATAATTCAATGTCTCAGTAAAATCAGAGTTTTGAACCAGCTAATCCCTATTCTTTCTAATTCTGTACTCTGTGCCTCTATGATTTTCTCTATATATGTAAGAATGCATTCTGGACTTCACAAACTTGGAAATGGAAATCACTTACTGTACTTAGCCCCATCCAGTGTCGCCACTGCTTTTTCCAAGCAATTCCTGGTTGGGTTCCCAGAGCGGCTGTAGTCAAAACCCTGAAGAGAAGGTAGAGTGCATTTTAAGAGATTTAAGTTGATTATCAGAGTCCCAAAAGAGATCTCCACAACTATGGGTTCATCCTACCATCATGATTTTCTATTGTTTATATATGATGCATCTTGCCATTAGACAGAAGCATAGCAGTGTTGTGGCTATAGCAGTGTGGGGAGGTTCTGAAGTCAGCCAAAGTGGATTAGAATTCTGCACCTACCACTTATGAGCTACATGCCAATAGGTAAGTCACTTAACATTTCCCAGAGTCAATCTCAGTATCTGTTAAGCGAGAACAAAACACAAATATCTAGTTCATAAAGTTGGTGTGAGGATAAAACGAAATAATGTACCATAAGTTCTCTCCATGGCGCCTGGCACATGCTAACCACTAAATAAATGGTTGCTTATATTATTAGCATTATTATTATATTAGACTCACCTTTACCCATTAATCTGGGGATATTAGGAAAAGGGAATCACCTGAGCCAACAGAGTCACCCCAATTCTAACCTATATTTTACCTCCTCAGAAATAAGTGATGCAAGGTCTATTTAGCATCCAACAGGAAGCTATGAACAGACCCTACAAATGCTCAAAGTTCAGATGCCGGCTCTACAAAAGCAACTCAAAAAATAGAGAGGGGGGCCGGCCCCGTGGCTGAGTGGTTAAGTTCGCGCTCTCCGCTTCGGCGGCCCAGGGTTTCACTGGTTCAGATCCTGGGCGTGGACACAGGACTGCTCATCAGGCCACATTGAGGTGGCGTCCTACAAGCCACAACTAGGACACCGAAATATACAACTATGTACTGGGGGGATTTGGGGAGAAAAAGCAGGAAAAAAAAGATTGGCAACAGTTGTTAGCTCAGGTGCCAATCTTTAAAAGAAAAATAATAGAGGAATTCTTGGCAAAGCCGCTCCACGCAATACTTTTTTAAAATTTGCATTATGTTCCTTTTACATGTATGGCACCATACTAGCTGTATCCATCCAGTCATTTTATTTAATCCTCAAGATCTGCTTTGGGGAAAGTGAAGCCAAATGTTACAGGGAGCATCGGAGCGAGAATTCAAACCCAGTATTTAAGCACTGAATAAAACCCTATCATTTCCTCCCCTGCCTCATACAGTACATAACAAACACAACCACTCTTTACATCTTTGTTTCTGATTCAAGAGCTCCTAGTATTAGTAATAATTTTTTTTAAGTTTTGTTGCTTTGTTTCCTTGTTTCTGACAAACTGAGCAGACATATTTCATAGAGCTCCGGGATATTCTCACCCCTCCTCACCATCAGCTCCTTGACGTGAGCTGCCACTGGACCCACCAGACACAAAAAAACTGTTTGGATTCATGCGGCTATTGCCACAGAAAGGTATGCCATGTTTCCATAAACATTCACTGCAGAGATCTAACGTTGTGGGGAGAAAAGAAGCCTATTTCAGCAGCAAATTTCCACCCTCTTGCCCATTCAATGGCTTTCCAAATGGAAGCGGAAAATTAGGTTGTTTCTCATCTAGCTCCTCAAATTCTCTTTAGTGCTGTTAACTGATGTTTTCAAGGTATTAAGAGGAGTTTGTGGATTTTTCCATCCCTTCTGGCTCTCCGAAAACATTTAATTATTAATATCATAGCTAACTAGTTAACTTTTGTACTAAGTGCTAAAGCTTGGGCAGCTACACATTCATGAAACCCTATACTGGGAACAAACCATGTGCTTGGAAGATAGGCTGTGTACACATTCTGATTCCAAAATACAGTAGCTAAAAGTATCCTACACCAGCTGTAGAATTCTACCTCCCAAAGCAAAGGGCTAAGTCTAAAAGATTTTTCCTGAACTTACATAACACACTAAAGAGATTTTTGAAGTATAATCAAGGTTTTGGATTTACAAAGTTTAACTAATTTCTTCTAAACTCAGCAACTTTTAAATACTCCAAAATCCATCAAGTATGCTACCAAAAGGGAAAAAGCTATGTGATTAACAAAAAGGACTCTCTCATAAGCCTTAAAAGTCACTTATCTATGACTCTGGGTCAATATTTTTTTCTATAAAAAGCATATAATACATATCCTGCCATCTGACCTGGTTGTTGTGAGGATCAAATAGAAAAAGTGTAAATATGAACACTGTGAAATACTGAACAACTGAGCACATGTAATGTACCATACAGCTTAACACACGGACCAATAATTTATTAACCCCATTTACACAAGATCAACCTGAGGCTTGGACAGAGTAAGTAACTTGCTCAAGGTCACCCAGCTCAGAAGAAGTGGTGTCAGAATCCAAACCCAAGTCCTCTGACTACATGATTTTTGCTCTTAATCACTAAGCCACACTGCTTACATGATGCAGTGGGGTAGATTATTGCTTGCATTGTTGGAGTATAGCACAGTGTGGCCTAATGCCTAAGAGTGGGGTTTTGGAACAGGGTTGCAATCCTAGCTCCACTACCTGTTAGCCATGTGGCCTTAGCCTAGTTATTTAATATCCTCACATCTCAATTTTTCATGAGAAAAATGAGAATCTAGTTCAGTCTATGGTTGTTGTCAGGATTAGCCAAAACAGTACATGTAATACACACGATATAATACATGTAAATATATCTTTAGCATATAGCAAGTACTCAGTAACTATTAACGATGGAATACAGCTATCAGGAATGATCTTGATTCTAGGTGAATTATCAGATCCTTAAATTTTTTTTTTAGCTGACTCCTTACCATATCTTTATAACTGCTGCTGCTACAGGTAATTCAAGGAAGTTACGATCCTCAGTTTTGAACTGCAAATTTGCTAAAATCACATGAATTTCAGTCCAAAACCATACAGCAAGTTGGACAAATTGTTCCTTCCTGTCCTGCTTATCAAAAGAAATATGCTCACTATGCCATCCAATACAAAGCTTAACGGCAAGGATTATATCCTTGCAATCCTTTTGGGGTGCCATCCTGATGTATAAGCCATCTCACAAATATCTTGAGTGCCTTTTTAATTTATAAGCCATCTTATTTTCTCGCCCAACCCTGGACCACCCCAGACAGACCCAGCTCACCAAGTGCTGGCCAGGAGCCTCTTGCTTGAACGTGGTGGCCAATGAGATGGGGGGCACTAGAGCCCGGGAGGTCCATTGCTCTGGTTCCTGGCCCGAATGGATGGCCTGCGTGGCGAAATGTTGGAACCTAGGCAGGAAACCGTGCGGGGAGGCGTCTTTTCCCTGCATGCTGAGCTGCGAAGAACGAAGAGAGGAAAAGAGCGAGTAAGATAAGAGTAGGGAACTGGTGCGTCAGGGTTTGGAAGACACACAGAAGAATCAGGAGAAAGCGAGCTAAGGGTAGTGAGCACGACCGGTGGCCAGCGCACAAAAGCCAGACCCCGGGCTCAGAGGCTGAGACTTTATTAGCTGGCAGGAGGGTTGCATTCTCCGCGGAGCGGAGCCAGCGCGACCCAATGAGCGAAGGCCCCGACGCAGCCCCCGCTCCTCATTGGCCGGCACGGGAGGCGTTGCCTGGAGCGTCCCCGGGACCGCCCTTCCCGGCGCCGAAGATGGAGTGGAGGCGGAGTCCGGGTGTCCACGTGGTGTTGGCCCCTGCGGGCGAAATTCCTGAGTCTCGGCCATGGGGTAGCTTCCCTGCTCGCTCCTGTGAGCCACTCGGGCGTGTGTGTGACCCTCGGGCCGGAGGTCTGCCGGGGACATGGAGAACGGCTGGCTTGGTGTTGAAAAGGAGCAGCCTGTAAACAGGCCACACAAACAGCCTCCTCTTACGGCAGTCCGTGCCCCTGACCCCCGCCCGTCCCCACCACCCTTTGTCCTGAGGGCGGCGCTGACTGACGCAAGCGACAAAGTGGAGATTCGTTATGAAAACCGTGGTTCAAGCTGCCAGATTTGTAGCTTAGATTCTCCTTAACCGCAGGTAGCCTCCCTTTTAAGGTACACTGAACTCTGTCGTGACCCAGTACTTCGGATGATTGAAACGGGAGTGAGGGTCATATTTTTAAGTACGGTAATAGGAAGCTGCTGCAGTGAGGATCTCTAAACAGAACTCTGGCAGCTTCCTAAGAGTATTCAAAGTTAGGCTTTTTTCAAGCCATCCTTATCTTCTTTTGAAGTACCGGGAAAAACTCTTCCTGGTGAAAAAGATAGTGTGGCTTTGAAAAACTTATTGGAGCCTCATATCCTTACACAAAATGCCTTCACTGTTACACAATTGACAGCAACATCCTTGTAGGAAAAAGGAAGCAGTGCCCTGTCACAATTTACCCTTCACCTGCACCCAGAGCCCTACTCTCACAAGGATCCCTCCTTTAAGACAAGCAACCAAAATCTCCTTGTTCCCTAAACAGTACAGACTTGACCTATTTACTATGGTGACTATTTTCTAGGACTAGGGAATTTAGGAATATTTCTATTCCTGCAAAGTATTAGCTAAAGATCTGAAACTTCATTAAACCAATTAAGAAAAAGGAGAGTGCAGAATAAACAAGCTCTGAAAATTTTACTGGAAAGATGGAGGCAATTTGCTTTTCCAGTTAGCCTTGTGGACTGTCGCCCGCAGTTGCAAAGGGCAAGGAATGACAGGTACCGCTGAGGCTACTCGGTTGTTTAAGCAATCAAAGTTTATTGATAGAGAGAAACAGAACAAGGAACAGGGATGAAGGGAGCAACAAATGGGTACTTACAACATCCACGCCACAATCAGCCAGGGAAGTCACAATATGTACGGCGGGCAGGAGCGCCGATTCTCCGGGTCTGAGGCAAAGCGTCCTTTCCTCAGTGAGACTCCCAATTGTTCTATGCCTGTGACTCCCTTTTATCCTAAGGTTTCTCTGGGTTCTGACTCAGGGTTTCAGACATTTGGATACTTTGAGTTATTTCTTCTTGTTCCCACGGATGTGATGTTTCTATCTTTTTTGTTCCCATGGATGAGATGTTTCTAAAGTTTAGTCAGGTGCCTGTTGGGGTGGCCAGCCCAGACAAGGAACATGACGCAGGTCATATTCTTTGTAACTTGGGCTTTAGAGTTAGGGCCAAAGTGGCCATCTTTGGCCCCGAGTGCAGACACATTCCTTCGTGTAGGCCCCAGGCCCAGTGTCCTTGGAAGGTGGGGAGGTCAATGAACTCTGTAGAGGGACACTTAGGCATCAAGCACTAGAGAGAGGCGCAATGCCTAAGGGCCTGCAGGCTTTTAGAGGCCTAGCAAAATGTTTATGCCTGGGGGAAAAATGAATGAACTCCAAAACGCTAACAGATATTAATATATATTTAATTAATATTTTTCTGTTAAAAATATAACATGGTATCAACTGTAACTCATGTCCAGAGTTATATTTAACTGTAATACATGGGTACTTTTTTTGTTTAAAGATTTCATTTTTCCTTTTTCTCTCCAAAGCCCCCTGGTACATGGCTATGTATTTTTAGCTGTGGATCCTTCTAGTGGTGGCATGTGGGATGCCTCCTCAGCATGGCCTGACGAGTGGTGTTCTGTCCGCGCCCAGGATTCAAACTGGTGAAACCCTGGGCCACCGAAACAGAGCTCGAGAATTTAACCACTCGGCCGTGGGCCCGGCCCCCACATGGGTACATTTTTAAGTGATATGATCCTTAGGGACCAGGAGAGTCTAAAACAGCCCTAATTAGTCTACTCCTAATATTTGTGGACAAACCCTGAGTTGCATGAATACGGATATTTTATTTAGTGTTACTGTAATAAAGGATTCTTTAAAAGATGGTGCCAATATAAATGCTCTAAATTAAGCCCTTTTTACTCTCATAAATTGAGGAAACTTTATGAGACGGCAGCTTAGTATTATATATCAAGTTTTCCTATGACTCGAAATTTTACTTGTAAGAATTTACCCTTCAAATGTATTCCTACATGTGTGCGAAGATGAGTAAGGATGTTCTTTATGACTATTTTTAATAACAAAAGAATGGAAAACAGCTTAGTTATCCATCCATGGAAGACTGGTTAGTCACTTCTGTGATGGCTACAGTCTGGCTGAAAAGCAGGAAGAGATTGATATGAGCTGTTATGTCATGATCTCTAATCTCTGAGACAGCAAAGCAAGGTGCAAAGCAATATATATGTTATGCTTACACTTGTTCAAAAAAATTTATACTATCTTGCATTATTTTCGTTTTTTCTTCTTTATCTCCCCAAACCTCCCCTGTACACAGTTGTATCTAGTTGTGGGATGTGGGACGCCGCCTCAACGTGGCCTGATGAGGGGTGCCATGTCCGCACCCAGGATCCGAACCCTGAGCCGCCGCAGGGAAGCGCACGAACTTAACCACTTGGCCACGGAGCCGGCCTCCATCTTGCATTATTTTTAGATAGATGTATATGGTTTAATGTACATAAAAATCATTCTGTTACTAGAGACTGTGGATGTGCAGTAGAAAGATAGCTTCTTTCCATTCTACTTGCTTTTGTGTTCAAGTTTTATACCGTGGGCATATATTACCTTTTCAACAATAATAATTCCAAAAATCCTAATTTAAGCAAGTTATTTAGAAAAACTTTTTAAATGAATAAAAGATAGCTACCTTAAATATAGTATATGTCATAGAATCTGAGTTATGGGCTAGTTTTTCATGTACATTAGCTTATAAAAAACAAAACAATTATCATAACCCTTCATGAAAAGCTATTAATTCCTCTTGGAATGGGATTCAGCATTAGCATATATTTTAGAAGAAATGAGAGACTTCTTATGTTCTACATTTCTCTACTGTGTAATTCTTTTTTTTTTTTTTTAAAGATTTTATTTTTTCCTTTTTCTCCCCAAAGCCCCCGGGTACATAGTTGTATATTCTTCGTTGTGGGTCCTTCTAGTTGTGGCATGTGGGATGCCGCCTCAGCGTGGTTTGATGAGCAGTGCCATGTCCGCGCCCAGGATTCGAACCAACGAAACACTGGGCTGCCTGCAGCAGAGTGCGCAAATTTAACCACTCGGCCACGGGGCCGGCCCCTACTGTGTAATTCTTTTATACAACACAGAGTCCATCATTACTTTTATAATAAGTGGTTTTTTACACACTCTGAAAACAGTGCTGTGCTACCACGTATATGCACAAAGACCTCTACTTCTCTCATTAAAGCCAGACTGTGGATAAATATATTTGATGAATAGCAAAAACAGCACAGTAAGGGCCTGGGAGGGATGTTTGTATAATATGTTATTATTGTCAAGCATAGATATAGACAATGATTAGATCTGTTTTGTTTTACCTCAAAGCAAAAAACTTTTGCTCTTCCTTAGGCCTTTGCCCGTGGAATTATGAGAAGGGAATTCTGGGCTCAGGGAGACTTGACAACACAAGTCCTTAATTTGTGGGTTTTGTAGATCACTACGGTAGGGCCAAAGCCCTCCAGATACCATTTAAGACACTTATTTTCACTCGCCAGTGAAAACAATGTTTTAAAAGAAAATGAAACTGAATCTGGTCTTGCTATAACATAATTGAAAGTGTTATAAAAGTCTAAACACTGTCGATGGAATTGTTAAATTTAGTATCAAGAGAGACACTGGAGAGCGAGTTTTTAGCACAATTGCTCTGTTTTAGAGATGAGGTGTAAAAGGATAAATGACCTGCTCATGCTGACATATACAGTGAGTATCTACTCTGATAATAGAACAGCGTTTCAGAAACCTTGGACAAGAAAGTAACCAGAAATCATTAGGATGCTCTCCACAATGATATAAAAGGAGCCAAATATAACTGAAAAACAGCATAATGAAGTAATGACTTGAGCGTTTTTGAGTAAGTTAAGCAGCTGAGTTTTGGAGTCAGAATGCTTGGGTCTGAAGCTCACCTCCAGCACCTGTTGTCCCTGTGATATGGGGAGTCAATTTACCGAGCCTCTATAGGTCTCAGTTTCCTCTTCTGTAAAATAAGGAAAATAGTAACACTGGACAGTTCTCAAAAATAGGTCCTTAGAAGCTCATGACAGGTCAGGGATGGGCTTTGGGACAAGTCAACTAAGTAGGTAGCACGTAGTCAGAAAGGAAAGCTCCTTTTTGATATTTTTGACCTTTCAGTATCTTTGCAGAGATAGCCTTTCCACAGGCCATGCGATCTAATGGAGAAAGTGGGCGATGTCTTTTTGCACAGCTCATAAACCCCCACAGGGATAAGATGCAAGAGTGATAGGTGACTTGAACTACCCAGACGTGCAGAAGTCTTGTTCAACTGGTAATACAGCAATTGAAAAGCTCCTGACTTACAGCTGACAATTTTATATCATAGGGAAAACATTTTAGGGTGGGAGGGGGGTAATTCTCCGCGTTTCAGGACTGTCTCACTCCCTGCAGAGCAATTAACCTCCCTGGTGACCAGTGGCACACCCTTACATATTTCCACATATTTCCAAATGTAGAAAGACCAACCCCAATGAGAACCATGACGAGAGGAACTAAGGGACTTACCAACCAGAAGAATAGATTGGTAACGGAGACATATGGAGAACTTTGAGAGAAAATAACCTTATTATCTTGAAGATGTGGCATCTAGGAAAAGGAAAGCCAGACATACAAGACATATTTATTAGGCCAAATCTCCTCAAACTGTGTCGCTAGGAACGTCTGTACAAAACAAATGGTTCTGTGGCCAAAAATGTTTGGGAAACACTACATACTTAATCAGCCATCTTTAGGTTCATAATGCCTACCATTAACATGGTAAAGGGTCAGAGAAGTCTTAGAATAAGAAACTAAGTATGAAATATTTTGAAAGGGAAAACTCTTTTCTCCACGCACCTATTAATACGCTCTGTTCCTGTGCCATTTTCAATTTCTACTGTAATAGTTTTCTCTTAACAGCAGTTTAAAAAGAGCTTCTCCAGACAAGTTTTAAAATTTTTAAGAAAAAATGTAAAATAATTCTAGTGTAGGAGAAGATAGGTCAAGAAAATGGTCCAGAGTAATTCCAACTCTTCCACTATTTTTTTCTCTTGTGAAAGAAATGGACCATACTTTAAGATTCTCGCCTCTGATCCCTCAAACCAATCAGAAATTCCTTTGGATGTCCCCAGCTGGTCAGTTTCTTTGCATGGCCATTATGGCTGTTGTAAACTTTCACCACTCATTTTCAAACCCCTATCCCAGAACTCTCTTTCTCCTTCTCTTCTCGGCATCTTCACAGATAAACAAGTGTGAACTCACTTAATTTTCCCTTCTGCCTCCCAACTTTTCTGTACCTCATTATTGTCTTTTCTCTTATCTTAAAGTCACACACTTACAATGATAAGGATAATAATAGCAGCTATAACAACAACCTTTTGTCAAGTCCTTATTCTAAGGACTCTACATAATTACTTTCTAATCCTTAGAACAATTCCAGAGGATAGAAATCATCTCAATTTTATAAGTGAGTAAACTGAAATTCAAAAGCTTACGTAACTTGCTCCAGTCACAGAGCCCGTGAATGGTGACTCTAAACTCCAGACCCCATCCTCCACCTTCTCCTTCTTCGACATTTTTATTATGTCCTCCCATCCAACTCCTTCCCCTCAGGATACAACCGTGCTCAAGCCCCTTCTTGTAAAAAAAAACCAAAAAAACAATAATACACTCAACACTTCATCCTTCTTTAGCAACAGCCCTAATTCTTTGAATCTTTTCATAATCAAAGTATCTTTTAAATGTATTCTGTCTTCCTCTTGCCTATTGCAGCATCCTTGCTCAGGGGCTACCGTGTGCTCCAGTCTGATCCTTTTTCGGTTCACCTTGCATGTTATAGGCAGAATAATTTTTCTGAAGTGCAGTTTTGATCATGTTAGAACTCTCAAGTTCCTCCTCTCAAGAAAGCACTTCTATTTGTACTTTGTCCGTAGAGCCATATATACATGTGTGGCAAGTACCAACATTGAACTATATTCATTCTTCATTAATTTGTTCATTCAACAAACAACTATTCAGTGCCAATTATGTGCAAGCATAATGCCCTGTCTTGGCTCAAGTCCTTTATTTTATGTCACCTGGGCTGTCCACATTGCCTCCATTCTACCAGAAAGAACTTCGAAAATGAAAGTGCAAAACTGATCATGGTGTGCCCTGCCTAGGAAGAGTTTAAATTCCTTCACTTGGCATCCAAAACCCTTGGTTATCTTGCCCATCCCTACCCCTCTCCAGCCATACCAAGCTGCATCCAGTTCCTTGAATATGCCAGTATCATTTCATGATGTTGGGTCTTTATACATATTGTTATCCTGGAAGTCCCTTCCCCCTTCTTCACCAGATGTGCTAACTCTTACTGGTTCTCCACATCTCAGCTCAAGCCCTTTCTCTTCTGGTAAGATTTATCCGAAGCTACTATCCCCAGAGTTAGTTTCTCTCCCACAGAGGCAGATTCTATAACAATTCTTATTGTTTTTAATTGAAATTGCTTGTTAAATGTCTTTTGCTAAGTTATACGTTCCTGGAAGGAAGGGAGCAGTATCTTATCTTCGTGTCACCATCATCTAGCTCTGTATCTGGCACACAGAAAGTGCTCAATAAATATTTGTTAAATGACTGAATAAATGCTAGACAATCAAGAGAATATCAAGACTTAGTCTTTGTTCTCAAGAAGTCTAAAAGATAAATAGTGGAAGCACACCAGTATTGCTACACTATTTACTGTGGGGTTTTTTTGTTTTAAATGAAACTAATGGGGGCTGGCCCCTTGGCCTAGTGGTTAAGTTCGCGCTCTCCGCTGCAGGCGGCCCAGTGTTTCTTTGGTTCGAATCCTGGGCGCAGACATGGCACTGCTCATCAGGCCACACTGAGGTGGCGTCCCACATGCCACAACTAGAAAGACCCACAGCGAAGATATACAACTATGTATGGGGGGGCTTTGGGGAGAAAAAGGAAAAAAATAAAATCTTTAAATGAAACTAATGGTGATTGACTATAATTAGTTTTTGGGTGGTGAACATGATGTAATCTACACAGAATTCAAAATATGTTACGATGTACATCTGAAAGCTATATAATGTTATAATCCAATGTTACTGCAATTAAAAAAAATGAAACTAACTTCTAAGGGAACTTTGTTCCCAAATGAATAATAAACCAGTGCATTATAACAAATCTGTAGCTATATCCATAGACTTCTTGATGTCTTTTGGAGAACAAATCTGGCCACAGAAGTAAATGAATATGAAAATGTAGAGATAGTTGGTAAGAAGCGAGGGGAAATGGGAGAATAAGAAAAGTAAGGGAGCAGATTAAACTGTTCTTCCTATGGTTGCAGTGCAAGGAAAAGAAGAGAAAACATAAACATAATATCTTCTGCGGCTCCTGAGTCTTCTCTCTTCAGATTATCACTCATAAACAAGTCTTCTACATGACTACTTTATCTAATCATCAACAAAACAAGTTATTCAACCTTCAAGATCATCGAGTAATTTTATCCAGTTTTACTTGAGCACTACTGAGTTCCTGGTACTATAGTCTTTATAATAAATAGGCCTGAAGAGCATGTTCCCCTCTTTGTAACTCCATGGTTATGTATTAAAAATTCTTTTAATCTTTACAGAAAAATTTGCATGACTAGCTACATCCCCTGAGACATTTATTCCATAAGAAGAAATTTTTAAGTGCCTGTCTTTGTCTCTTGCTGAATATTCACTTATTAACAGAATCTTAAGCAAAACTTTTGAGCCACATCCATTAGGGTCGATACTATCGCCAATGAATGACTATTCATTCAACATTATTATTTAATGCCAACTATGTGCCAGGTACTGTGCTAGATGCTGGGTACCTTGATAGATACAGTAATAAACAAAACACACCTAGACTCCAGCGTCAAGGAGCTTATAGAAGTATGGTAGAGTTAGGGCAAAAAAATGGCCTTGACACATAGGGAGTACTTTTAAAAAGAATTCTTATTTGTTATCTCATTACCCAACCAATATTGAGCATGATCCCTCCATTTAAACCATCAAAGACACAAGCACTTCCACTGCCTTCTGCCGCTGTCTTTCTCCTGGATTACTGCTCTGGCCTCCCCCTTTCCCCTTATGGTTCACACAGCACAGCAGCCTGTGTGATCATTTTGATATGTAAGTCAAAGCATGTCACTCCTCTTTAATTCTCTTTTACTCTTAACACTCAGAGGAAAAGCCCAGACCTTAAATTGCTCTCATCTCCTCCTCTTCTGCCCTCCACTCGTAGCAGTCTCCTCGCTGTTTCTTGAACAAACTAGGCACGGTCTTGCCCTAGGGCCTTTGCACCCCCTCTTTCCTCATTCCTTCTACCGAGAGCAGCCTTCCCTCAAATAGTCCACAGCTAATTCCCTCATCACCTTCAGGTCTTTGCTCAAAGGCAACGTCCTCTTCAATGAGACTACCCTGATCACACTACTTACAATCTCAACCGTTTCCTCCCCAAACCCTGATCTCCCTTATTTTGCCCTAATTTCACCATACCACTTGTCACCTTCTAGCAGAATATATAAACTACTCATTTATTATATGTATTAGATAGTATCTGTCTCCCCACTAGAATTAAAGTCTTTGGGACAATGTTTTTGTTTATTTTGTTTACTCATATGTATTTGCACCTAGAACAGTGTCTGGTACGTAATAGGTGTGCAATAAATATTTGTTCAATAAATAAATACAGAAAAACCTCTACCTCTCAGTTGGACAAAAGGCAGGTTCGTGTTTATCCATATATTGATTCAGCGAAATGTATTGAGCATAAGTTGTAATTTAGACACTCTAAGTAGTGGATGAATAGAACCAGATTCTCACGTTGGAAGTATTCACAGACCAGTGGGAGAGACGCATAAACACATAATTTCATTTTGTTAAGTATCATAATACAGGAACGTACAAGATACCGTAGGAGCACAGAATTCAGAGTAGCTAAGATTGGGAGCTGCTCATAGGATGCAGAGAGTTTTCTAGTTCATAATAATTGCACTCATTGTGCGGCTGTTTGTGGGGAGTGGTGGGAGTCTTGCTCTAAGGAGGCTGGATAGAATAGTGATTGAGCTACTGAGGTCTGGAATTTACATACCTGGATTCGAATTCTAGTTCTACTCCTTGCCAGTCTGTGATGTTGGGGATGTTACTGAACGTCTCCAATTATAGAACACAGGCGTTATTATTACCTATCTTGACTCCACAGGTGCTACACCAAAGATGCTTACACATCAATTTAAAATACGGAATCTATCAAAGCCGTACATTTGCTTTACCATTACGCACAAAAGGGAAAGGATAAATTCCAAGGTTCTTCTCTCTAAAACACTGAGGTGACTAGTGTTTTTTCCTTTAGAAATCAGAGGGGTTCACTTGAACACTACTACCGGAGATAACCAATTAACAAGTGAAACAGCCAATTCAACGAGCAAAACTCTTTAGAGAATAAAGGATACACTTTACATGATAAAGCAATAATCTTTGAAGCTCAAGGTGTCTTAAAAAACTTATTTTCCTGTTAATACCAAAAAGATATATATTTTTTTTTAAAGATTTTATTTTTTCCTTTTTCTCCCCAAAGCCCCCCGGTACATAGTTGTGTATTCTTCGTTGTGGGTTCTTCTAGTTGTGGCATGTGGGACGCTGCCTCAGCGTGGTCTGATGAGCAGTGCCATGTCCGCGCCCAGGATTCGAACCAACGAAACACTGGGCCGCCTGCAGTGGAGCGCGCGAACTTAACCACTCGGCCACGGGGCCAGCCCCCAAAAAGATATTTTAAAAGTAACAGAAAGGTGAACAGGATGTGTCTCTATATTAGACAGGCAAAGATGGTCTTTGAGAGCGTTTTCAACTTAATGTCTTATTAGAACAGGCAGCTTAAACTAGCTTCACTGATCCAAATTCTGTCTGCCCTCTGCAGCTGCAAAAAGAATAACTCTCTCTTCTTTATCTCTGTAAATTCCTTGCTCTTATGGTTGTTCACTAGGATGTCTAGCAATCTTAAAAGGTCAAGTATAGGGATTACTTTTGTTAGCATTGAGCAGAAAGCATAGAGAAAACTAAAATCTCCTTAAAAATGCAAAGTGTATCCATTTTTAACAATTGGAATATGTGGCATGTAATACTCTGCTTCCACATCTCTTAGTTGTGATATTAAATAAATTAATACAAGTTGTTAGAACAGAACTTGGCACACAGTAAATTCTCAATAAATGTTATCTCTTACAATCATGTATGATTTGGTTGCCCAAAAATGCGCTCCCAAAGAGCGAGAATAATGCTGACAAGCCCATTCAAGGTGCTGCCAAGAAAGCTTACGTGTTGATTCACTCTGACTTTAAAAATCAAATCATAACAAAAATATTTATTAAGTAGCTAGTATGTACAGGGCACTATGTTTGGACCTGTGTTTGCAAGTTTTTATTATTAGTTTTATATTCAATTCCTAATTTCCCCACAGCTCCTTGGGAAGATGTCCTAGAAATCTGTGTCGAGGTGTGGTGTGAATCAACCTGCTGGAAAAGCCTTGTAACAATGACAAAACAAAAACTAGAATAATATGTATATGCATGTTTTTAAGAAATCAACTCCTAAAATGTTTATCTCTTCTTCCCCTCTTCTCATGCTTCTTTTCCCCTTCTCTTCTGAATTTCAGTGAACTTCTATATGAAAACATGATAATAAAAATTAAATGACATAATTTAATTAAAATATCTGACATCTAAAAAGCTTTGATTACTTGTGTTGAAAGGATTTTGAAAAATTAAAACAGAGTAGGATCCTGGAAATCTGGTGACCAGAATGAGATTTCTTGACTTTCACTCCTAATTCCCATCTATATACTTCTTCTGAGCCCAATTGTGACTTGGGGCCTACAGAAAGCTAGAAGCAAGACAGGAGTGAACATCAGCCCCAGTGGGAGTGTCTGGTCCTTCTGACCTCCCTGTCCTGTGGTTAGGAGAGTATGGGGAGATCAGGAATCATAGAGGCAGCAAGGCCTCACGAGGGACTGGCAGATTATACCAGTCCACGCACGGAAAAATAGAATTGCTTTCCTCCACCTGGGGCACTGCCATATCTCAGGCTGCCATTACAACCAGACTTAAGACTCAAAACTGATGAAGAAAAATACAGTTCATTCAAGGGACCATGGCATATCAGGTTCCCCTGAAAACAGTCTCTGCAACTCGAAGATTTGTGTGCAGGGAGTTTATTAGGGAGCGTTCCTGGGAACAAGAGTCGTGATGGGTGAAGTAAAGAGACTTGGGAAGAAGGAAAAGTTGAACAGCTGTGCAGTTGCAACAGAAGCTTTAGCAGCAACTATGGGGCACTCAAGTCCTGGAATGGCTGTTCAGCATTGTCGTGCCTTGAGGCAAGGGGGATGGGCTTATCCCTCACGCATCAGTCACTGGATGTGGGCTATCCCAAGAGAGGGGGTACATCCTTTGGAGAGGTGGCTCTCTTCAACTAAGTGTACTTCCCAGAGAGAGATTCAGTTGTGAGTCATCAGCCACCAGCATTCAAAGCAGCTGAGAGAATAAGTGCCTGAATCCTATAGGGAGATCTGCATGCATACTACAGCATCCACCCAGGCTCTGGGAGCTAAAGAGAACAAGATCAGTCTGGCCAAATAGAACAAACACTCAGCAAAAGAGAACTGCTAGAGAAGCTAGAATCACCTTAAATGAGAGAGATGTAACCATAAGTGTAAGAGAGGTTAAAATAATTATTTAAAAAAATAGTAGCAGTAACTACGGCAACAGATTTCACAAGACAGAAGAAGTGGATAATATCCTAGCGAAATAAGCATTACTAAAATGGACTTAAGAAAGAGGGAAAACTTGAATAGACCAAAGAACAGAAATTAGAAAAGTGACGAAAGTTCTACCCTTGAAAAATGATCACATACCTAACGGCTCAGATAATTTCAATGTTGTTTTAAACAGTGCTTCCAAAATATTAATGTTCCTGGGAAACTTCTTGTTAAATGCAGTTACTAATTTAGTAGATGTAATGTTATGCATAAGATTACAAGTTTCTAACAAGTTTCTTGTGATGCTAATACTGCTGATTCACAGCCCACACTTTGAGGAGCAAGGATTCAAACTACTGCAGTCATAACAAAAGATGGAAATTTTTACTGTTTATCTTATAGTGCTAACATATTTTTAATATGAAAGCATGACAATGATAATATAAAAAGAAGGAAGAATGAAGAAGGGAAAAATAAAGGGAAAGAGGGACAGATAAAGCTATAGAATAATATCACTTAATTGAAAGTAGGCTCCTGCAATATATGAAAAGAAAGATACAGTATCTTTCTGTATCTGAAAGAAAGTAAGAGACGAGCGTGGTTTAAGATTGGAAAATCTATCAAACTAATCTATTAAAACAGTAAATTAGAGGGGAAAAATGTTTATATGACTACAACAACACGTGGTAACGACATTTGATAAAATATAGCTGTTATTTCTAATAAAGCCACTAAGTAAAATAGTAATGTAAAGAAACTATTTAAATGTAGTAAAGAGTATATCCAAAACTGTACTCAATTATTAACTTAAATGATTAAACCTTAAAACCATTATATTAAGATTTATCTTACTATCCTAAATGGTTAAGCCTTCAAATCATTTCATTAAAATTTTTTGGGCATTTTTAGTGAAATCAAGATAAGGAAACAAAAAAGAAAATAATTGGTATAAACACGAGAAGAGAAAAGAAAAACATCTCTTTGCTGATGGTCTGATAGTATTCCTAAAACCACATAAGACTAGTTAAAAATACCTGAGACTCATTAGAAACAAAAACAATCTTCTAGAATTAATAAGGAATTTGGCAAGGTGGAAAATAGAAGAAAATACACAAAAATCAATACCTTATCACCTAAAAAAAGAAATGGAAAAAGATATTCTATTCACAATATGAGCAATAACTATAAAATATAAAATGTATTGGAGTAGACGTAACAAGGAAAGTACAGGAAGAAAACAAATAAATATGATTTTAAAATACCATATTCTTTTTATTCTTTAATTTTTTTTTTAAAGGTTTTATTTTTTCCTTTTCTCCCCAAAGGCCCCTGGAACATAGTTGTATATTCTTCGTTGTGGGTCCTTCTAGTTGTGGCATGTGGGACGCTGCCTCAGCGTGGTTTGATGAGCAGTGCCATGTCCGCGCCCAGGATTTGAACCAACGAAACACTGGGCCGCCTGCAGTGGAGCGCATGAATTTAACCACTCGGCCACGGGGCCAGCCCCTAAAATACTATATTCTTTGATGGGATTTGAAAACATAAACATGTTGTCACAAAATTAATATTATATTTTAGTACAATTCCCATAGGAATCCCAATGGTGGATTAGTTGGGGGAGGGGAGGTGAATGAAATAAGTTTAAGAGAATGAATGCCTGAAAAGAGCCAAGAAAATTATGAAAAAGAACAATAAGAGGACTCTTGTTTTATTAGATATCAGAACATACCATAAAGTACTGTAAGTGGAACTCAGGGCTAAATTTGACTACTTCTGTGCCTGAAAGGTTTAAGTGGTATGTTCTGAACCTATTTATGTAGGAGAGCATTAAGAGATTGTAAGACAAGTCTTGTAACCCATAGTCCATCTCTTTTCTTTAAGAGGATGTGAAGAGATGGATCAAGAGAAAGGTAGTAAGGATTTTTTTTAAACAAATTTCAGTGTGGTGTGTCTTTATCACTCATCTTCTCCCTAAGGGAAGAGGAGACAGGTATTTTAGCCATCTCCCATACCTAAGCCAAAATGTTGGGATTTCAGAGTGCTGCTGATTTAACATGGACTCCCTGGAGTTCAAGGTACTTAAGGATTACCTTTTGATACCTGAAAAAATTTAAAGGAGAATGGATAGTTGATACTCAGCCTGATGGCAGAGCAAAGAAAGAGGACGACAGTCAAAGCAAACTGCAATCCTACAATAGCTGGCAAAGGTAAGTATTTCTCAGAGCCTGATGCAGCCTTCACAGCAAGGAGCTATAATAATAAATCTTGAAAAGGATCCCACACAAGAAGCCTATCTGGAGGGATAAGAAAGAGTCTATGTGTAGGGTGTACCCCCAGAATCCACTAGCTGAGAAGTCACATGTGGCCAGTCAGAGGAATGTCTACATCAGGGAACTGTAAGGGGGCAGTCCTTAGTCATATGTGTATCAGGAGTGGTCATAGATCCCCACAAGAGAGTTACCATTTGAACAACTACCAAGGTTGAGTACATTTGACAGCCAGGAGAGAACCAAAGATGGCGCCAGTTACATAAGTCCTTCTACAGCCTTGAAAACCCTGTCGCTTATACCCTGCCACCCAAGAGGAACTGGAAGAGACAAGTGAATGGGAAATAAGTGCAGGACCCAGAGGAACAATGACAAAGACCAACCATTCTGCCTTCCTACCTTCTCAGTGCCAAGCCTGAGTCAGGCATGAGCTTGGAGAAGCAGGAGCTTTTACATTAGATGAATGATTGAAGCTTTAATATTTATTAATATTTGAATGAAAATTGAAAAAATAGTCTGATCTTATTGTATCTCACTGAGATTTCATGGAGGCGGAGATGATTCTACAAAAATAAAAGACTTTGTTATGACAAAAGAAACCCCAATAGACAAACAAAGAGTCTGGAAATAGTGCTAACAAAGACTTAATTATCTATAATCTACAAAGAGGTCTTACAAATTTATCAGAAAAAAAGGGAAAAAACATCTCCCCCCTTAAAGAAAATTGGAAAAAAATAGTGAATATACAATTCATAGAGGAGAGACTTCAAATTAGTGATTCAAATTCACTAGTGATCAGGGAGTTTAGAGTTGCAGTGACAGCAAATATCATTTTACACTCATCAAGCTCTCAAAAGCTAAGAAGAGATAACTGACGAGAATATTGACTACTTATTTTACAGCAGGCACTACTCTAGGTGATTTGTGTGAAGTGGCTCATTTAATCTTCAGTGCAACCCTATGAGGAAGGTACTGGTATTGTCCTTATCTTTTGAATAAGATAACCTATGCACAGAGAGTTGGAAGAAATTGGCATTGCTTGCCAAGGTAGTAAATAGTAGAGCAAAGATTCACACTGCACCGGCTCACTCCAGTATGAACATTGCTTGCTGCAGCACTATTCTCTCTTTGGAGTATGGGAAAGGGCACCCTACATATTGCTGATAAAGACGTGATGGGAGCCATTTTGGAAAACCACCTGATGACATCCATTAAAAGTAAAAATATATACAGCCTTTGAAACTACAATCCCACACCTGGGACACTAGCTTATATAAATAAAACAACTAGCCATAAAAATAAATGTAGAAGGATAAATGTACAAGGTGAATGGTGAATTAGATGATGATTTTTTTTTCTTTTTTCTCCCAAAGCCCCCCAGTACATTGTTGTGTATTTTTAGTTGTGGGTCCTTCTAGTTGTGGCATGTGAGATGCTGCCTCACCATGGCTTGATGAGTGGTGCCATGTCTGTGCCCAGGATTTGAAGTGGCGAAACCCTTGGCCACTGAAGTAGAGCACATGAACTTAACCACTTGGCCATGGGGCTGGCCCCCTAGATGATGATATAAACAGAGAATGGAATACTATGATCACAAGAAAAAAAGAATGAATTAGAACTATAACAATTGACTTATAAAATTTGTTTAAGGTATTGTTGAATGAGAAAAGAAAGATAGAGATAATTGTATATATAACAGAATCACATACTTATAAAAATTGGCAAACAAAAAGCTTATACGGGATGTGATGTCAGCATCATGGTGGAGTGAGCTCTCCCTTCAGTCTCTCCCCTCTAAGATAGAACAAAAAGGACATTCATATACCAGCAGAAGACACTCACACAACACAAAAGATGTCTGAGAGACCCACACAGCCATATGTCTGAAGGTGGAGGTACTAGACCACCCCAGAGGAAGTGGAAAGAGGTAAGGGGAATTGTCTCTCCTTCCCAAATGGCAGCAACCCCGAGACTGCACATGGCTTGGAGAGGGAACAGGGAAGAAGTAACCCTCTGTAGGAACACCGTTGCTCTCTGAGTTCCCACATAGCCTGTGGGAAAACCCCACACAGAGGTGAATAAGCTATTGCAGGGGTGTCTTTCATCAAGCTAGCACCCCAGGAGAGCAGATAGCAAGGGCCCAGCAAGAATGCATCAAGTATTGCACAGGCAAAAGAAAGTGCCCCTGCCCCCACCCAGCACTCCAGTTCAGTTGGTCTGCCAGAGCACTGCACAGACAGAAAAGCAGCCAGCAGCTGGAGCAAGTGAGCCACAGACTGTGGCAGGCTCAGAATACACAGCTCTTGACCCCCACCCAGTGGTGGCAGGTGGAAGATGTGACCGGATACTATCACTATGCAGAGGCACAAATCCATGCCATCAAGCAGTATGAAAATATATATTAATTCTTTAGACCAGAAGGAAAATGACAAGTACCCAGGGGTCAATCATGAAGGGACAGAAGTTTATAGTCTAAATGACAGAGAATTCAAAATAGCTATCATAAAAAAACTCAACAAGTTACAGGAAAATACAGATAGACAGTTCAATGAAATCAGGAACTTCTTCACAAAAAAGATTGGAACTATAAAGAAGAACCAATCAGAAATGTTGGAGATGAAAAACACAATGGATGAGATAAAGAAAAATCTGGGCTCCCTGAACGTTAAAGTGGATATTATGGAGGAATGAATCAGGCGTCTTGAGGACAGAAATATAGAAATGCTTCAGATGGAGGAGGAGAGAGAACTAAGATTAAAAAGAAATGAAGAAATTCTCCAAGAAATATCTGACTCAGTTAGGAAATGCAGTATAAGGATTATAGGTATTCAAGAGGGAGAAGAAGAATGGAGCAGAAAGCTTGTTCAAAGAAATAATAGCTGAGAATTTCCCAAACCTAGGGAAGGAGCTGGAAATACAAGTGAAAGGAGCCAATAGATCTCCTAACTATATCAGTATAAAAAGACCTTCTCGAAGGCATGTAGGAAAAGGTCACAGAAGTCAATGACAAAGAAAACATAGTAAAGGCAACAAGGCAAAAGAAAATAACTTCTAAGGAACCAGTATCAGGCTTTCAGTGAATTTCTCTGCAGTAACTTTACAGGCTAGGAGATAATGGAATAATATATTCAAAATTCTGAAAGACAAAAACTTTCAGCCAAGAATACTCTATCCACTGAACATATCCTTCAGATATGATGGAGAAATAAAAACTTTCCCAGATAAACAAAAGCTAAGGGAGTTCATCAGCACAAGACAACCCCAGCTACAAGAAATCTTCAAGAAGACCCTCATACATGAACAAAAAAAAAAGGATTACAAAGCCCCAGGAAAGGAGATAAACAGGCAGGCAAAATCAGAAAATTTCAGCTCTATATCAGAACAGGTTAGTAAACACTTAATTATAACATTAAACATAAAGGGAAAGAAAACACCAAAAATAAATATAACCTCATCATTTTAACCACAAACTCACAACACAAGGTGGAATAAGATGTGACAATAAAAACTTAGAAAGGGAAGAGGAAAGCAATAAAATCAGCTTAGTCTAAGGAAATAAGAGGGTATTAGAAAATGGACTATCTCATCTATGAGATTTTTAATACAAACCTAATGGTAATGACTGAACAAATAATTAGAACAGAGACACAAATGATAAAAAAGGAGAAAACTAAGAAAACCATCCCAAAAAACTACCTAACCAACTGAAGTCCGAAATACACAGGACAAGAAACAAAGGAAATGCAGAGGAAATGGAAAAGGAGCAATGAAATGGCAGCATTAAGCCCTCGTATATCAATAATCACTCTAAATGTAAATGGATTGAACTCTCCAATCCAAAGGCACAGAGTGGTGGAATGGATTAAAAAACAAGACCAAACAATATGCTGCCTCCAGGAAACACATCTCAGCTCCAAAGACAAACACAGGCTCAGAGTGAAGGGATGGAAGACAATACTCCAAGCTTATGGAAAAAAAGAGAAGACAGCTGTTGCCATACTTATACCAGACAAAGCAGACTTCAAGATAAAACAGTTAAAGAGAGACAAAGAGGGGCAGCATATAATGATAAAGGGACACTCCACCAAAAAGATGTAACACTTATAAATATTTGTGCACCCAACGCAGGAGCACCAAAGTACATAAAAAAACTATTAACAAACCTAAAAGGAGATATTAACAACAACAAAATAATAGTAGGAAACCTCAACATCCCACTTACATCAATGGATAGATCATCCAGAAAGAAAGCCAACAAGGAAATAGTGGAACTAAATGAAAAACTAGACCAGATGGACTTTATGGATATATATAGAACACTCCATCCAAAAACAGCAGAGTACACATTCTTCTCAAGTGCACGTGGAACAGTCTCAAGGGTAGACCATATGTTGGGAAACAAGGCAAGCCTCAACAAATTTAGGAAATTTGAAATCATATCAAACATCTTTTCTGACCATAATGTGCTGAAACAAGAAATCAACTGCAAGAAAAAAGCTGGGAAAGGGACAAATATGTGGAGACTAAACAACATGCTATTGAGCAACCAGTAGGTCATTGAAGAAATTAAAGGATAATTCAGAAAATATCTGGAGACAAATGAAAATTAAAACACACCATACCAACTCATGGGATGCAGCAACAACAGTTCTAAGAAGGAAATTCATAGCATTTCAGATCCACTTTAAAAAACAAGAAAAATCTCAAAAAGCAATCTTAAACTACACCAAACAAAATTATAAAAGGAACAACAAACAAAGCGCAAAGTCAACAGAAGGAGGGTATGACAAAAATTAGAACAGAAATAAATGAAATTGAAAGAAAAAAGACATTAGAAAGGATCGATGAAACAAACAGCTGGTTCTTTGAGAAGATAAACAAAATTGACAAACCCTTAGCCAAACCACAAGAAAAAAGAGAGAAGCCTCAAATAAATAAAATTAGAAGTGAAAGAGGAGAAATTACAACAGAGACCTCAGAAATACAAAAAGACCTCAAAAAGACCTCAGAAATACAAAAGATTATAAGAGAGTACTATGAAAAACTATACGCCAACAAGTTAGACAACCCAGAAGAAATGGATAAATTCTTAGAATCTTACAACCTCCCAAAACTGAATCAAGAAGAAATAGAGAATCTGTATAGATCAATCACAAGTAAAGAGACTGAAATAGTTATCAAAAACTTCCAAAAAAATAAAAGTCCAGGACCAGATATCTTCTCTGGAAAATTCTACCAAAAATTCAAAGAAGACTTATTACCTATCCTTCTCAAACTATTACAAAAATTTGAGGAATATGGAACACTCCCTAACACACTCTATGAGGCCAACATCACCCTGACCCCAAAGCCAGACAAGGAATACACAAAGGAGGCAAATTACAGACCAATATCACTGATGAACATAGATGCAAAAATACTTAACAAAATATTGGCAAACTGAAAACAGCAATATATTAAAAAGATCATATACTACGATCAAGTGGGATTTATACCAGAGATACAGCAATGGTTCAATATCTGCAAAATCAATTTGATACACCACATTAACAAAATGAGGAATAAAAATGACATGGTCATCTCAATAGACACGGAGAAAGCATTTGACAAGATCCAACATCCATTTATGATAAAAACTCTCCATAAGATGGGTATAGAAGGAAAGTACTTGAACATAAAAAAAGCTGAATATGACAAACTCACAGCCAACATTAAACTCAAGGGGGAAAACTGAAAGCCATCCCTCTGAGAACAGGAACAAGACAAGGGTGCCCACTCTCCTCACTCTTATTCAACATGGTACTGGAAATTTTGGCCAGAGCAATTAGGTCAGAAAAAGAAATAAAAGGTATCCAAATTTGCAAGGAAGAAGCGGAACTCTCTCTGTTTGCAGAGGACATGATTTTATATATAGAAAACCCTAAAGAATCCATCAGAAAACTGTGAGAAATAATCAACAACTACAGCAAAGTTGCAGGGTACAAAGACAACTTACAAAAATCAGTTGCATTTCTATCCTCTAATAACGAACTAACAGAAAGAGAACTAAGAATACAATCCTGTTTACAATCACAACAAAAAGAATAACATATCTAGGAATAAATTTAACCAAGGAGGTGAAAGACCTATACAATGAAAACTATAAGACATTACTGAAAGAAATCGAGGATGACATAAAGAGATTCCACGCACATGGATTGGAAGAATAAACGGCTAAAATGTCCATACTACCTAAAGCAATCTACAGATTCAGCACAATTCCAATGACATTCTTCACTGAAATAGAACAAAGAATCCTAAAATTCATATGGGGCAACAAAAGACCCTGAATAGCCAAAGCAATCCTGAGAAAAAAGAACAGAGCTGGAGGCATCACAATCCCTGACTTCAAAATAAACTACAAAGCTATAGTAATCAAAACAGCATGGTACTGGTACAAAAGACAGGTACATAGATCAATAGAACAGAATGGAAAGCCCATAAATAAAACCACATATCTGTGGACTGCTAATCTTCAACAAAGGAGCTGAGAACATACAATGCAGAAAGGAAAGTCTCTTCAATAAATGGTGTTGGGAAAAATGGACAGCTACATGCCAAAGAATGAAAGTGCACCATCATCTTTCTCCACTCACAAAAATAAAATCAAAGTGGATCAAAAACTTGAAGGTAAGACATAAAACCATAAAACTCCTAGAAGAAAATGTAGGCAATACACTTTCTGACATCAGTCTTAAAAGGATCTTTTCGAATACCATGTCTACTTGGACAAGGGAAACAAAAGAAAAAACAAACAAGTGAGACTTCGTCAGACTAAAGATCTTCTGCAAGGCAAAGGAAACCAGGATCAAAACAAAAAGACAACCCACCAACTGGGAGAAAATATTTGCAAATCATATATCAGAGAAGGGGTTAATCTCCATAATATATAAAGAACTCACACAACTGAATAACAAAAAACAGACAACCTGATCAAAAAATGGACAGAGGATCTGAGCAGACATTTTTCCAAAGAAGATACAGAGATGGCCAATAGGCACATGAAAAGATGTTCAACATCACTAGTGAAATGTAAATCAAAGCTTCACTTAGATATCACCTTACACCCATTAGAAAGGCTATAATCACCAAGACAAAAATTAACAAATGTTGGAGAGGTTGTGGGGAAAAGGGAACCCACATACACTACTGGTGGGAATCCAAACTGGTGCAGCCACTATGGAAAACAGTATGGAGATTTCTCAAAAAATTAAAAATAGAAATACCATTTGACCCAGCTATCCCGCTACTGGGTATTTATCAAAAAACTTGAAATCAAGAATTCAAAGAAGCTTATGCACCCCTATTTTTCATTGCAGCATTAGTCACAATGGCCAAGACGTGGAAGCAGCCCAAGTGCCCATTGACTGATGATTGGATAAAGAAGGTGTGGTATATATGTACGATGGAATACGACTCAGCTGTAAAAAAAGACAAAATAGCCCCATTTGCAACAACATAGATGGACCTCGAGGGTATTATGTTGAGCGAAAAAACTCAGAGAAAGACAAAAACCATTTGATTTCACTCATATGTGGAAGATAAACACACGGACAAAGAGAACAGTTTAATGGTTACCCAAAGGGAAGGGGGTTTGTGGGTGGGCACAAGGGGTAAAGGAGCACATATATGGTGACTGAGAAATAATAATGTACAACTGAAATTTCACAATGTTATAAACTATTAGGAGCTCAATAAAAAAAGCTTTATGTGTCTGTATGTAGATTATAGAATTATAGAAGCTTTGAGAAAAATAAAGAACCAAAGAAAGCTTTGAGCAGTCATTATAAATAATGGTTAGGACCTTCAGTTTAGAGTCAAATTTTGTAGGTTCAAACATGAGATGTACCATTTAATGACTATATTGCTTTAAACAAGTTACTTAACCTCTTTGTCCCTCAGTTTCTTTATCTGCAAAATGAAGATAATTCTAGCATAGACCTCAGAGAGTTTTTGAAAAGATTAAGTGAGTTAATCCACATGAAGTGAATAGATAGTGCCCAGCACATAATGAGCTCTTGATAAAGATTTTTTTTTTTCTTGAGGAAGATTAGCCCTGAACTAACTGCTGCCAATCCTCCTCTTTTTTCCAAGGAAGACTGGCCCTGAGCTAACATCCGTGCCCATCTTCCTCCACTTTATAAGTGGGATACCTACCACAACATGGCTTGCCAAGCGGCTCCATGTCCGCATCTGGGATCCGAATCGGCAAACTCCAGGCCGCCAAAGCGGAACGTGTGCACTTAACCGCTGCGCCACCGGGGCAGCCCTATTATTATTATTTTTATACTAGATTATTAAAGTGAGCAGCAAGAGAAGCAACTGTATATATATTAAGAGAAATGGGTGAAGTCAAGTCAAAAAGAGACACCCAAGGTCATTTAGGTTTTCCTAGGAGTTTTATAGTTTTGTATTTTATATTTAGGTCTATGATCCATTTCTAGTTAATTTTTGTGAAGGGTGTAAGATCTGTGTGTAGACTCATCTTTTTACATTTGGACGCTCAGTTGTTCCAGTACTATTTGTTGAGAAGATTATCTTTGCTCCACTGTATTGTCTTTGCCCCTTTTTCAAAGGATATCAGCTGACGATGTTGATGTGTGTCTATTTCTAGGCTCTCTTTTCTGTTTCATCAATCTATTTGTCTATTCTTTTGCCAATGCCACACTATCTTGATTACTGTAAGTCCTCAAGTCACATAGCATCAGTCCTCTGACTTTGTTCCTCTCCTTCAATATTGTGTTGTATATTCTGGATCTTTCCTCTCCTCTCCATGTGAACCTTAGAATAAATTTTTTTGATATACACAAAATAATGCTGGAATTTTGATTGGGATTGCATTAAATCTATAAATCAAGTTGGGAAGAACGTATATCTTGACAATATTGAGACTTCCTACCCATTAACATGAAATATCTCTCCATTTATCTCATTCTTCTTTGACATCTTTTATCAGAATTTTACAGTTTTCCTCATATAGATCTTGTACATATTTTGTTACATTTATACCTAAGTATTTCATTTTAGGCGATGCTAATATAAATGATATTGTGTTTTTGATTTCAAATTCCACTTGTTCGTTACTCATAAGAAAGAGATTAACTTTTGTACGTATACACATTTTTTAATATTTTGATGCATTACTTTTTCAAGTACTGTGTCATCTTCAAAGCTATTTCTTGAGAATTTTCTTTCTCAAATTAAAAAATTAAAGCATATTAAGCTTTGAGTTTCATTTAAATTCCAAATGTTCCTCAATTTCTAGTCTAAAGAAAACTCACAGTAGAGATAAACCGCAGTTAGAGGGCAAGTTCATTTAAAATCAGTCAACTATTTAACCTTGCTATCTCTGGCCCACGTACCTCAAAGGAACACTGGTGTGGGTCAATGACAAAAAAAAATAAACTTTTCTTTTCTTGAAATTTACTAGTATGAAAATACAATGGTGCATTTCATGTTTGTCAATGGATAAGTAATTTGGTTCATTGCAGAACTTATTGCTCTTGCTAAATGAATCAGTAGAGATGAGCTGTTAATTTATTCGAAAAAAAATGCTGTTGATGTTCTATACTGAAATATGCATAGTTTTTTTAAGTACTGATAACAGTAACATTTTTTTAGAATGTAGCCATTTGTATAGTACTTTCAATTCCCAAAAAACTTCTCATACACATTATATTATGTAATCCTTACACTAATCCTTTGAGGTTGGTATTATTATGATCCCATTACACAGATGGGAGAGCTGAGGTTCAGAGCAGTTAAAAGGCTTGTTTGAATTTATACAACCAGCAAGTAAATTAATATGCTCAGTCTCAAACTCAGGTCTTCTAATTCCAAATTCTAATGCCTACCCATACCTGATTATGTATTTACCTATAAGTACATCTGATTTACCTATAAAAAACTATAGAAAAACGAAAAGACTGAAGAAGAAAAGCATTGTAACCTGATATATAGGTGGAAAATAGACATTTCCATCTTCTTCCTACTTTAGATGAAGACATCAGAAGAGAATGGATGGGAGGAAGGAGCAAAAGAGTGATAGTTTAAATTATGTCTACAAATTATTTTTTACTCCCATTTTCAAGAGTTGGAGCCTAATCCCTTCCCCTTGATTGTGGCCTTGATTCAGTGCCTCCCTTTGAATGAATAGAATGATGGTATATGACTTTAGGAGACTAAGTCGTAAGAGATATTGAGGCTTCCTACTTGCTCTCCTTTTTGATCTGTCACTCTAGGAGAAACCAACCATCACGTTATGAGAATACTTTGGAGACCTAGGTAGAAGTCCACATGGTAAGGAACTGAGGCCAACAGAAAACAATTAACACTAATTTGCCACAGAAATGAGTGAGCCATCTTCGAAACAGATCCTCCAGCCCAGTCAAGCCTTCAGATGATCACAGCCCCAGCCGACATCTTGACTGCTATGACATTGAAAGACCCTGACCCAGAATCACCAAACTGAACTGCTCTCCAATTCCTGACCCACAGAAACTGAGTGAGATAACACATGTTTACTGCTTAAGCCGCTAAGTTCTGGGACAATTTGTTGTACAGCAATAGATAATTAATACAAGGACTTTGGCATAAAAAATGAAACTATAAACCAGGTTGCCAAACAGCATCTAGGAAATCAGAGAGGCCAGGGGAGGGTGCAGAGGCTGTATGGTAAGAAACTGGTTTCTTAGTGTTTATTCCCTCGCTGTTTGGATTAGGAGACAATAGGGAATTATGCATGTTGAAAATCACATGTGAGTCAGTTTCATTGGTCACTGGGATAGCTGTTCACCATTCATTTCCAGCTACATGTTCAGTCAGTGTCCAACAGGAGTTGACCTCTCTTCAGTCTGGAAAAAGAGCGACAGGCCATGCTCCCTATTTACTCTTCTCCTCACCTCCAGCACTTTAGTCAGTAATCAGTGGCTGGCATAAGACTTTTAACCTGTTTCCATCCATTTTCTACATCTCTATACAAAGCATGCTAGAAATAAAGGGCCGCACTTTCAAAAAAGTGGCAGGATTCCCTATATACCAATGTGTATTAGCTAATTGGCATTATATAAATACATGCTATAGGGGAACAGATGATATCGTGCTGATGTGGAGACAATGATGGGCACATGTTCTGAACCCAGACTGAATGGTTCCAATCCTGACCACCATTTTTACCTTTTTGACCTTGGAAAGGGTACTTAGTTCCGTCGAGCCCAATTTACCTCAAATAACTGACAAGACTAGTGAAAGATACATGAACTAGGGTAAAGCAGCCCTTAACTTCTAGGTCCTAGATGAAGGCAAGCCTAGAAATAAGCAGAGAGAGAGCAAGGATTTGATCTAGAGTGAAAGATTGACCACAAAGAACAAATAGATGGAGTATGATGGTTAATTTTAAGTGCCAACATGACCAGGCCATGGGATGGCCAGATATTTGGTTAAACCTTATTCTGAGTATCTTTGAGAGTGTTTCTGGATGAGATTAACATTTGACTTGATAGACCAAGTAAAGCAGATTTCCCTCCCCAATGCAAGTGGGCTTTATCTGATATGTTGAAGGCCCAAATGAAACAAAAAGACTGAGAATTCATACTCTCTCAGCCTGACTATCTTCAAGTTGGGATACTGGTCTTCTCCTGCCTTCAGACTTGGCCTCAGATTGGAATTTACACCATCAACTCTCCCAGTTTTCAGGCCTTCAGACTAGGACTGAAACTATACTTTCAGCCCTCCTTCTTCTCCAGTTTGCCAACAACAGAGCTTGGGACTTCTCAGTCTCCATAACTGTGCGAGCCAAATCCGTATAATTCAGTCTCTTTCTCTCTCTCTCTCTCTCTCTCTATATATATATATACAAAAGTAGATAGATAGATAGATCTCCCATACTTCTGTTTCTCTGGAGAACTCTGTAGCAAGTGTTTTAGGAGACAGATCCTGGAGATAGTCTCAAAGGCAACAGTAAGCTGGAATGTAGAGCTCGTTGACAGGCAATGAACATTAAAGGAGATTTTCTTAGTTGAAATTTATGTATTAATCAAGTTGAGCTGCCTAACCAAAATACATAGACTAAGAGGTTTAAACAACAAGAATTTATTTCTCACAGTTCTGGAGGCTGGGAAGTCCAAGATCAGGGAGCCAGCTTATTTGTTCCTCACTGAGCGCTCTCTTCTTGGCTTATAGATGGCCACCTCCGTCCCGTCTCCTCACATAGCAAAGAGAGAGAGGGAGCAAGCTCTCTGGTGTCTCTTCTTTTTTTTTAAATTAATTTATTTTTGTTTCATTTTTTATTGAGGTAACATTGGTTTATAATAGTATATAAATTTCAGGTGTGTATCATACTTCAACTTTTCTGTAGACTACATTTTGTTCGCCACCTGAAATCTCATTGACATCTGTCACCATACAAGTCTACCCTTTTACCCCTTTTGCCCTTACCCCCTCCCCTCATCCCCTCTGGTGATTGCCAATCTGTTCTCTGTGTCTGTGTGTTTGCTGTTGTTACTGTTGCTTTATCTTCCACAAGTGAAATCATACAGTATTTGGCCTTGTCCATCTGACTTATTTTGCTTAGCATAACACCCTCAAGGTCCATCCATGTTGTCGCAAATGGCAAGATTTCATCTTTTATTACGGCTGAGCAGTATTCCATTATATGTACACCACATCTTCTTATTTATCCATTGATGAGCACATAGGTTGTTTTCAAGTCTTGGCTATTGTGAATAATGCTGCAATGAACATAGGAGTGCATATATCTTTTTGACCTAGTATTTTCATGTTCTTTGAGTAAATACCCAGAAGTAGAGTAGCTGGATCATATGGTAGCTCTATTTTTAATTTTTTGAGGAATCTCCATACTGTTTTCCACAGTGGCTGCGCGAGTTTACATTCCCACCAGCAGTATATGAGGGTTCCCTTTTCTCCATATCCTCTCCAACACTTGTTCTTTCTTGTCTTTTTAATCACAGCCATTCTGATGGGTGTGAGGTGGTGTCTCATTGTAGTTCTGATTTGCATTTCTTAGTAATTAGTGATGTTGAATATTTTTCCATGTACCTGTAGGCCATCTGTATATCTTCTTTGGAAAAATGTCTGTTACTATCCTCTGCCCATTTTTTGATCAGCTTGTTTTTCTTTTGTTGTTGAATTGTATGAGTTCTTTATATATTTTTGATGCTAATCCCCAACAGATATGTGATTTGCAAATATATTCTCCCAATTGTTAGGATGTCTTTTCATTTTGTTGATAGTTTCCTTTTCTGTGGTCCCTCTTGTTTATTTTTTCTTTTGTTTCCCTTGCCTGAGAAGACATAATATTCTAAAAGATATGCTAAGATCCATGTCAAAGAGGATACTGCCTATGTTCTCTTCTAGGAATTTTATTGTTTCAGGTCTTACATTTAAGTCTTTAATCTATTCTGAGTTAATTTTTGTATATGGTGTAAGATAAGGGTCTACTTTCATTTTTGCACGTGGCTGTTCAATTTTCCCAACATTATTTATTAAAGAGACTTCCGTAGACCCACCAAGGAAGAAGTAGAGAAGGCTCAAATAAATAACTTCAGAAATGAAAGAGGAGAAATTACAAAGGACACCTCAGAAATACAAAAGGTGATAAGAGACTCCTACGAAAAGCTATATGCCAACAAATTGGATAACCTAGAAAAAATGCATAAATTCATGGAGTCACACAATCTTCCAAAACTGAACCAAGAAGAAATAGAGAATTTGAATAGACTAATCACCAGGAAGGAGTATTATGTTTGGGTTCCTTTCTCTGTATTTTTTATGTATTTATTATAGGTTTTGGGGGTTTATGGTTACTGTGAGGTTTACATATAACAACCTATGTAAATAGCAATCTATATTAAGTTGATGGTCTCAAGTTTGACCTCTTACTAAAAACCCTACATTTTTACTCTCTCCCCACCCCACAGGTCATGTTTTTGATATCATAGTTTACCTCTTTTATTTTTGTGTATCCCTTAACTTCTTATCATAGATATAGATAATTTTAGTACTTTTGTCTTCTGACCTTCATACTAGTTTTATAGGTGGTTGATCCACTATTTTTACTGTATATTTGAGTGTATCGGTGATATTTTTTCTTTGATAATTTTCTTATTCCTATTTGTGACCTTTTCTTTTCCACTTAAATAAACCCCTTTATCATTTCTTGTAAGGCTGCTTTAGTGATGATGAACTCCTTCAGTTTTTGCTTGTCTAGAAAACTCTTTAGCTCTCGTTCCAATCTGGATGATAACTTTGCCTCGTAGTGTATTCTTGGTTGTAGCTTTTTCCCTTTCAGCACTTTGAATATATTGTGCCACTCCCTTTTAGCCTGTAAGGTTTCTGCTAAAAAGTCAGCTGATAGCATTATGAGGTTTCCTTTGTAGTAACTTGTTGCTTATCTCTTGTGGCTGTTAGGATTTTCTCTTTCTCTTTAATTCTCTACGTTTTAATTATAAGATGTCTTGGTATGGGCCTCTTTGGGTTCATCTTCTTTGGTAATCTCTGTGCTTCCCATACATGGATGTGTGTTTCCTTCCAGGTTAGGGAAGTTTTCAGCTATTATTTCTTCAAATATGTGCTCTGCCCCTTTGTCTCTCTCTTCTACTTCTAAGCCACCTGTAAGGTGAATGTTAGTATGCTTGATGTTGTCCCAGATGTCCCTTAGACTGTCCTCATTCTTTTTAATTCTATTTTTTTCTGTTCAGCTTAGGAGGTTTCCTCTACTCTTTCACTCAGATCACTGAACTGTTCTTCTGTGTCATCTACTCTGCTGTTGATTCCCTCTAGTAAACTTTTCAGTTCCATTATTATATTCTTCAGCTCTGGTTCTTTTTTATATTTTCTAATTCTTTGTTGAAGTTCTCACTGTGTTCATCTATTCTTCTTCCCAGATCAGTGAGCATCCTTATGACTATTACTTTGTACTCTTTATCAGGTAGATTGTTTATCTCTGTTGCCTTTAGTTCTTTTTCTGAGAATTTTTCCTGTTCTTTTATTTGGAAGATATTCCTTTGTCTCTTCATTTTGCCTACCTCTCTGTACTTATGTCTATGTATTAGGTAGATCAGCTATGTCTTCCAATCTAGGAAATGTGGCCTATGTAGGAGATGTCTTATGGGGCCCAGCTGTATGCTCCCCTTTCATCACCCATGCCAAATGCCCTAGGGATGCCCCTGTGTGGGCTGCATCTGCCCTTCTGTTGTGGCAGGGTTGCTATTGCTTTGGGCACAGGGGCAGGCTGGACTGGCCCCTGGGCCATCTGACTGTGGAGGCCTGGCCACATGCAGTTGCTACAGGAACATTATTGAGAGGTACAGGCCTCTGGCATGGCTAGTTTTGTGGACAACTACTGTAGTTTTGCTGTTAAGCAAGTCAGGCCCCAGGTATGACTGGTTGCTAGGCCTGGGGGCACAGAACTGCTCAGGCCCCTGGTGTGGCTGGCTATATCACCCTGTGGTACTCAGGTGCCTCAGAAGCATTGGCGGGTGGGGCAGGCTTGAGCAGCTGTTGCCAGTTTGCTTTTCGGCTGAGCAGGCCTCTGGTAAGAACTGGGTACATGGCCCTGCAATGCAGAGTTACCTCAGGAGATCTGATGAGCAGGAAAGGCCCCAGGTGTGGCAGCCCGCAACCATTTCAGGTATTGGGACATGGGGCAAATCCCTTGTGTAGCTGTTTTCGAAGCCCAGCAGCACACGTCTGCTACAGGCTCTCTGGTAAGTAGGGCCGGTCCCTGGGGCAGGCTGCCTAATGCCTGGCTGGGCTCAATTGCCTTGGGTGCTCTAGTGGGCAGGGCAGACCCCTGTGCTATCAGGCTAGAGGAAGGTTTCCAGTGGCGCCTGCGAGCATCTGTGTCAGCACGACTGAACTAGGTCACAATAATGGCTACTACCAGTGTATCAGTCCCTGGAGAGTGGGCCCAGCAGCCTCCTGCCTCTCTGGTATGCACTCCAAGCTTGGCAAATAAGTCTCTTTTACCAATTGACTATGAACTTTTCTATCTGGTGTTTTTGTGCTAGTTTTGGGTCTAGCAAGTCTTGCATGGTCCCTCTAAGAGCAAGTTTTCCTTTCCCTGAAGTTCTGTAGTTTTCATGGACATATTTCCCATCGGTTTTCAAAGCTGGATATTATGGGATCTCATCTTTTTTTGTGCTGGATCTAAGGGCTGGGGTGCCTAATGTCAAACTCGAATCCCCTGCTCCTCTGGGACCTTTGAGATTGCTCCCAACTGTGAAGAACTGTGGCTAGGGTGCAGTTTTTTCCACAGCAAGGCTATATCTCTGTGGCTTCCACAGCTCTCTGTGTTGTCCTTTGTTGTGGAGGTTCTTGTTATCTTGCTTCCAGATCTCTCTCAGAGGAAATTTTTCCACAAGTAGTTGAAGGTTTGTTGTGTCCATGGGAGGAGGTAAGTTCAGGATCCTTCGAGACCACCATCTTCCAAACTCTCCTTCTGATGTCTCTTCTTAAAGGCACTAATCCCATCATGAGGGCTCCACCCACATGTCCTCATCTAAACCTAATTACCTCCCAAAGGTCCCTTCTCTGAATACCATGACATTGAGGGTTAAGGCTTCAACATATGAGTCTTGGGGAGAACACAATTCAATCTATAGCAACTTGTATTTAGCACAATCCAAATCTAATAAGCAAATATTGGTCAATAACTGAAAGAGAGTAATATTTTATTTCTACAAAGAAGAAAAAGATTTCCAAGTTAAGAAAGGGTTTCATTCCTATGTTTTAGCATCCTTGTGATGTATGCTAAGGGTTATTACTATCCAATCTTTTTGTTTTGTTTCTTGGAGTGTCTACTATCGTTTTGTTTTCTGCAGTTATATGCTGCTGGATACTGTCAGACTAATTAAGAAGTTTTTTCCCAGAAAAAGAATTAATGTAACAGATCAGCTTGACCCACTATCAAGTACTCTGAAGTTCCTGAGTGTGCTCTCTTTTGAAGGCAGGGATGATAGAAGGTGGGATGGGGGTGAGGGAGCTGATTCTTGAGAAAGTTATTCAAGATGGAGAAAGATTCCCCTGAAGGGGAAAGCTTTGAAGGGAATACCAATAGCTTTAAAACTTACCCTTGCTCTGAGTTCGCCACTACTTATTTCCAGTACTGAGTTTCTAGTATTGAACTTAGAGGTGGCAGTTTGCTATCCACTGAGTCAGAACTGACAGTTGTTCAATAAGGTGTTGCGTTTGTTTACCAAATACTATCTGGGGTTGCAATAACCTTACCTCATTCCTCAGTCAGTCCCTGCACTGCCAAATTCCCCATCCCTCAAACACCTTATAGCAGTTGAAGTCACATGATTTTGGTTGTTGATAAGTTGATTCTTCGTCAGATTATGGAATTTCATTGTGTGCAAGGTACTTTTCTAAGTGTTTCACGTGTATTCATTCTTTAATCATCATAATAACCATTGAGATGGAAACTATTATGTCTCATTTTATAGACAAGGAAAAAGATATACAAAAAAATCAAATAACTTGCCTACAGTAGGTTGTCTTGATCCCAAGCAGACTGACTCCAGTGCCCCTGTTCATAACAAATAAACCATCCTACTCTTTGGGATGATGCCATTGGGATGTTACTGGCTCTGTCCTTTTACAAATATTGGAAACTTTTTAAGTCATATCAAAATCTTATAATTCATTGAGTAGGGTCCTCTAAAGGACTTCTAAAGGTTTTATTTATCAGAGAATGTGGGATCAACTTTTCAGTTAATTCTTATATTTGGAATAGTTGGTTATTATATTATTTTGGAACATATTGTTGAATCCTCTTTAAATTTATTATTGTATATATGCCACCTGTGCTGATCAATTGCTGGATCCACTTTCTGCTTGGTTATCATATATTATCAATGGGATTGATTAGTCTGTTTGATTCTGACACAAAACCCATTTTTTCTGGAAGCATTTGGCTCACTTAGAGTTCTCTATTTATGTTATATCTTGCTTATACAGATAGAAAAAAGTATATCTATATTTTACAGACAAATACTTAATGGAATAAACAAAAGGCACCTGTATATTAATGTCTTCTCTTTATGTTAAAATCAATAAAAATTGAAAGTCTATTATATTCACACTTTTATATTAAAAATACCTTTTTGCACATACTATATTAATCTTTCTTTTTTCAATATCATTACTGAATTTGTGAGCTTTATATGCTCAACTTGCTTCAATTAATAAAATCATAATAATAAAAATTCTGGTGCTCAAATTGTGACAACTTGGTTTGTGGGAATCCCTTTGAGATGGCTCTTTTATCTTTAAACACTGTCCCTGACATTCTTGAAATTATCCTGGCTTTCTAACAATAATAATAGATAAACAAATAAATCGACTTAAACATTTTTTTCTCAGCCACCATCTAGGAATCTTATTTTTTTCCCCTAGAATAACATCAGGGGCAGACATCTGGGCTGCTAGGGTTGCAGGTGACTTTTGGTGGTGGGCAAAATGCTGCTCCTGCTGTCACTGCTGGATCACTTTTGATACAGAAATGGAAAACAATATTTCTTTGTAAGTTTACGAATTCCTATTGATTTTTCCAACTCAAACTTTTATGGTTTTGTATGCTACTTTTCTTCTTGTATGGAAGTTTCAGCAAATTGTACGAGGGCTTTCAACTATGCCTTCACACTCCATGAACCTCAGTTATCTCAATTCCTTTATTTGTAAAATTAGTGTATTCAAAGAATTGTTTGCACAACTGGGTTGAATAGCACATGTCAAATGCCTCAAAAATGCTTGGTAGGCAGTAAACACACATCCGTCATGGCTTTAGCTATAAACGCAAAACTCATGACTCTTTCCTCTTCCTTGGTGACACTCCCTTCCCTGATCCACAGGGTGTGTTGTAAACTGACATTTTGGTACAACTCAGCCTCTTCCCTTGTCTATTATTGTTGTATCTGGGGCTGGTATTCTGAGGGACTCTAGGTCAAATTCTCCTTTACAGACATTAATTATTATTTTCTTTTCTCTTGAAAAATAATTGGAATTACTGGATTATGAATATTCTCTTTTCACCAGAGTAAATCACTTTAAGATCTGTGTGCACCTTCTCTTAAAGATAAAAGACATATTTATCTGGCTTGGCTTTAGTGAGGTGTCCACGGCACATTCCACCAGCCATGACTGGAGAGGTGGGGCAGAGTCATGGAGGATAAAAACTGCCTTGTTTTGTGGATTGGGGATGAGAGAGCAGTTTCTTGAAGAAGAAGGGTCATTGTGTGCCAAGCAGACAGCCCGAAAGTGTTTAATACTAACTTGTAAATGAAATAAATGATCCCTAAGAGGAATTATTGATATTCTAGAGCAGCACAGTCCAATAGAACTTTCTGCGAGGACACAAATTCCCTCTGTCTGTGCTGTTCAATAGAGTAGCCACTAGACATACATGGTTTTTCAGTGCTTGAAATGTCGCATATAGTGCAACTGAAGAACTGAAGATATAAAATTAATTTTGTATAATTAACATTAATTTAAATTTAAGTAGCCACATGTGGCTAGCAGCTATGGTATTGGACAGCACAAATTTGGAATTGTCAGTGAAACTGTGCGTCATACTTACTTAAAACTTCAGAATTTGAAATCAATTCTGGGTACAAATTTGGTCTTTGCCATTGATTATCTGAATGAATTTGAGTAAGTTATTTTACTTATCCAAGCCTTAGTTTTGTTCAACAGAAAAATAGAAATAATAATCCCTGTTTTGTATAGAATAGTGTTACTCGAAGTGTGGTCTGCATATCAATGCCTGCCAGTGAACTATTTGTTACAGATCAAAAATTAAGAGTGAGCAATAGATACTTTTATAAAAATTTGATAGGGTAATTTTATGTCTTTTGACTCTAATAAAATTTTGTATGACATTGAAATTTTTCATTTTTCTAGATATTTGTTTTTGCTATATTTTATAAAAGTATCAGTCTGCAACAGATTGCAAATAAAACAAAGCTGATCCTTTATCACAGCTGATTTGAGAAGGACTGTCAGAGATTCACTGTGAAGATGGAGGTAGAGAGTCTAGAATGATGTCTGTTATGAAGCAAGTTATTGATAAATGGCTATTATTATGAATGTCAATCTTGTAATTTCTCAGTCTCTAAAGTAATAGAAACAATTCCTCCTCCAGCTTGCTCAGAATATAATCCCACTTGTTTATTCTGTGACTGGCTAACCATGTCCACACCAGCAAGTCGCAGTTTCAAAAGGCAAAATAAATTAGAGTCACTATGAGATAATAGCAATATGTTTCACTCTAACATTTGATTGTACTTTTGATCAAAGAATGTGTTGTTAATAACGTATGTAAGAAATAAAGTTTGTTACACCAAGTGGTTAATGAAAAATATGTATTTGGGTGAGTAAAAAGAGTATGATAACTGAAGTGGAGCATAGAGGATGTGTTTTTGTTAGTGCCCTCTGACTCCTAGCACCCTGTGTACTGCAGAGCAGAATCCTGCCCGGTCTTTTTGCACCTTCAGGTGCTGCACCAGCCAGTGCTCTGCTGCTCTTCATAGGGTTTTCATGGCCAGTTTTTTGGAAGTGGATGCTCAAGTTCTTCTTCCTAGTCTGTCTTAGTCTGGAAGCTCCACTGAAACTTCTCCACTATGGGTGACCCTGCTGGTATTTGAAATCTCAGTGGCATAGCTTTCAGCATCATAACAACAGGCAGCCACCACAGTGTGACAACCACAGATGGGTTGTGTGGTTCCCTGATCGGGAAATGAACCCGGACCACACTGGTGAGAGCACTGAATCTTACCCACTAGACCACCAAGAGGATTTTTAGGGCAGTGAAAATAGTCTTCATGGTATTATAATAATGGACGTTTCATATATTTGTCCAAATTCATAAAATGTACAACAGCAAGAATAAACCCTAATGTAAACTATGGACTTTGGGTGAATATGATGTGTCAATGCAGGTTCAGCAATTGTAACAAACGTAATGGTGTAGTGGAGGATGTCGAGAATTGGGGGGCTACACGTGTGTGGGGCAGGAGGTATATGGGAAATCTCTGTATCTTCCTCTTAATTTTGTTGTGAATCTAAAACTTATCTTAAAAAAATAGTCTTTAAAAAAAGAAAAAGAAATGTAAAATTTCTAATGATGAGAAAAAAACATTGTTGGCATTTGCTGCATTTGGGATTTATATGGTTATTTGGTAATACTGTTTAAAAACTGCTGAGTCTTAATGCAATGCTGCATATTACATAAGGATACAGTTTATACTGTGATAAAAAAAATAAGACAGGATTTATTAATTGGAACCACAAAAACCAATCAGCATTAATTTTTTTATTGTGTTTTATTAGATAAATGTGTGCAGCTGTTTTTTATGTGGAGGAGCCTTTGAAACTTTAAAACATCATAACAAATAATCAATATTAAAAATTTTTTGTCTATACTGAGATATTGTGTATTCAAAATTCCTTAATTATTAACAAGCCAATGAGTTATACCAATAAAAAAGATTACTGCGATTGTATAAATGAAACATGCCCAATCAAAAGGTTTTAATTATAAAATGATTACTCAGAGAGCATGTGTGCTTCATAAAATGCTTGAGTAAAGAATTTTGGAAAATAAGGAGATGCTGAAGTAACGTAAATTGGACATTAAAAAATATAGAAGTGCAACAAAACAGCACAAATGATGAATAGTCATAGCATCAAACAAACTGAAATTACATACAAAATGAAATAATCTTTGTACAATGAACAACAGAACATTGAAAGAAACAAAAGCACTTATCTGGGACTTATTGAAAATTCAGGAACACAGAATGATAGGAACTGCCTGCAGTATGAAAGGACACTTGGAAAAGATGGTGTTTTAAAAATTAGATGGTGTTTAAAAATTAGAGACTGATTCATCTAAATGAAGCTGTGCATATGTCATAATATATTTTGTTTAAAATTAATCTGGATGTGTTTCTTCTCTTTCTCCTTCCACTTCCCCCCCTTCTCTTTCTATTCTTCCTCTTCCTCCTACTTTTTCAATTATATATGGTTGTTTAAGAACTAATTTAAAAAGCTTTAAGAATTAAAAATAATTGTCCTATATTGTGTGTGTGTGTGTGCACATTTGCCACATACAAAAGGGTAGTTTAAAAAGTCTAACAAATATTTCAGTAGGTCTACCACATCTGTTAGTAATATTCTTAATTCCTACCTCCTGAGAGGAAACATTAGAAATATTTTGCTTTTATTTTCTGTGTTATCAGCATATAGACACTGCAGTGAGAAGTCTCCCAGAAGATAAAAATCAGGAAAACAAGCAGAGTTATTTGAAATGATCATGTAGTGAATTTGAGTAGAGAGGGGCAAAGTCGTCTAAAGAAACATGGCTTCCTGGGTCAGACTTCACAGTAGCAACACAGAATGTTTCAATCTATCTAAAGAACAAAGTGACAAGTCGATGCATATGACATTGGGGGATGGAGGTGTTAGTCATCCAGGAATGCAAAGAAAAAGGAGGCACAGAGGCACAAGTCGGCACTGGCCAGCTAAGCACAGTGCGCTGGTGAGGAGTGGGCCGGTCCGCTTCAGCTTTTGTGAGTCTCCATCTGCCTCACAGATAGAAATTTCACTCCTGTGGAACGGAGCACATCAGCCTCTTAAAACGCAATACCGTTAAACGTTAGAATCAAATAACTTGACCCCTCTTATTCTTTTCCATGCTCACCAAGAAGCCTTCTGCTTATTTGGCTTTGTTATGCAGTTTGCTGACAGGGGAATATCCTGATGAATAATCTAGTCCACTTCATCATTAATTTTAGATCGCAATTCAGACACGTTAGTCTTTTATCCTTGGTCATCTCAAGTTCATCCCTGGAAAATGGATTCATTCTCAGGGAGCTGACAAAATTAGATTTCTTTATTTGGCATGGACCAGCTCACCCACTATGGTGAATCCATCGTAGTAATTCCCACTACAGAAGGCACTTAACTGTCGCCAACATTCTCTCAACAATAAGTCTTTGCATTCCCTGGGCCAAATGTTCATAAGAGTTAAGGAACCACAGTAAGTTTAGATTTTAGCAATAGGAGGTCCTCAATAATTATATGATTGTTTGACTTATTTTTCTCTTGATATTGCCTCAAAATGACACAGATGATACTATTTTGGAAGCTGCAAAAGTAGAATGCAAGGTTAAGAATTACCTGAGAACTGGAATTAGAAAGTTTGGGAAGTGGAAATAAATAAAGAGATGCAGTTGGAGTAAAGACGGCATGCTCATAATGCCTGTTTCACATACTGTTTGTCTCCATGCCAACTGCTCTAGCCCACACTTTTCCGCATTATCTGTGTTTTCTTCTGTTAATGAGAATGAGGAAACACTGCGGAGCAAAGAGTCTAAGAATCGTCTTAAAATCACATAGAGGGGCCAGCCCCGTGACCGAGTGATTAAGTTCGCCTGCTCTGCTTCAGTGGCCCAGGGTTTCGCCGGTTCGGATCCTGGGCACAGACATGGCACTGCTCATCAGGCCATGCTGAGGCAGCATCCCACGTGCCACAACTAGAAGGACCCACAACTAAAAATACACAACTATGTACCGGGGGGCTTTGGGGAGAAAAAGCAAAAATAAAATCTTTAAAATTAACAATGGTGTCTAGAAATGGATAAATAGGAGAGCGAAAACTCAAGGAGGCAAACCTGGAGTAAAGGACAGTTGCATTCTTTTATGAAGGCAATAATGCATTGGTTTTTACATGTGAGATTAGGAGCTGTTTGTAAATCACAGTCTTTAGTTAGCAGTGCATGCACTTTAAGAGAAATGAAGGAAAAGGGCAGACTGAGAAAAATATATAGGTAACAATGAAATTTTTACTAGATTCCATAAATGCAAGTGGTAAGTAACAATGCATAATACCTACCACATAATAGAATAATACTTATTATATTTATCAAGATTGAATTCATAGATATACAAAGCAGTTTTCAGAAACTTACTACATATGCCTAAACGTGGTTTGCACAAGCTGAGGAACACTTACGATGTTCTGATCCTAAACGACAAAAGCAAGACCTAGTTTGGATGATGGATGATATTGAAACCAAACTTTGCAATATGAATGACAGAAAACAACTGTATTTCAAGTAATGGATTCTAATCCACATACTATGAGATGGTAACATTTGTGATTCTATCTAAACACTGATTATGAAACAAGGTTCATATTAAAAATAAAATCATATTAAAAGTAAATTCATAGTAAAATCAAAAAGATTAAATAAACCAGCCCATCATTAATTAACTAATTAATTCCTACAGCAAATATTTATTGAGGGTCCATTAGTGCCAAGCACTGGGCAGGGAACATGGATGTTAGGGTGAATACAACACAGTCTCTATACTTTTAGAGTTTATATTGCAATGGGAGATACAGAAAAGTAAGTTCACAATTACATTATAGTGCGAATCATTGATAAGTGATGGTGAAAGTGCTGAATGCTCTGGAAGTACATGGGAGACTACTTAACCCAGGCCTAGATAAAGCGCCAGAGAAGTTCTCCTGAAGATATTGATAACTGATTTGAGACTTAAGGACAAGAGGAAGGAGGGTGGGGGTAGGTTCTTGAGACAAGGAGTAGTATGGACAAAGGCTTGGAGATCTTTTGAGGACAATTGCTCAGCATGACCAGACTGTTGTATACAAACTGGAAATGTCAAGATTAGAGAGGTAGACAGGGTCACTGAAACCTTGAAGATGTTTGTAATCCATGTTTGGCTCTTTGGACTTTATCTAGAGGACTATCAAAGATTTTTAAATATTATAAATATTTGAGACACACAAAAAACATAGTAACATAAAAAAATCTGTGTATACACCACTAAGTTTAAGAAAGGAAACATAAATACCCTTTAAAAAAGGGAAAAACCCAAAAAGCAAAAATTAAAAATATGTGCTTAATACAAGCACACATACGATGGAATTTCCTGATGTGTCCCTAACTGATGGCACTTTTCTCCATCATGCTCCATAGAAACCACTATCCTGAACTTGGTACTATTCCTATACGTTTAGCTTTGTACTTTAACTACACATGTAACTCTAAATAACACAAGCAAATGGTTGAGGAGTAAGATTGCCAGATAAAATACAAGATGACTAGTTAACTTTGAATTTCAGATTAAAAATAAGTAGTTTTTTGTGTGTAAGTATGTCTCAAATATTGAGTGGATATTTACAAATACTTGCAAAATTGTCCCATGCAATATTTGGGACGTACTTATATTCAAAAATTGCTTATTTGAAATTCAAATTTAACTGGATGTCCTGTAATTTCATTTGAAAAATATGGCAATTCAAGAGGTGAATGGATATGGAGTTCTGCGTATGCACGCACAAGTGGGAAATGGGAGCCAGAGACACAGCAATTTGGAGGCGGTTTCAAGTGATAGTAGCCTGAATGTAAGTACAGTCAGTGTAAATGGCTCAATTTTAGACCTATTATGGGAGGTAGAAAGGTTAATATTTGGTGACTGGTTGAATGTGGGGCTAAGGGAGAAGAAGGAGATAAGGGTAATGAAAGTGATATACAGGTTTGGTCACTGGGATTGCTGATGGAGATAATTTCCATATTGGTCATGTTGAGTTGGATGTTTTCTTGAGGAATATTTAGGCTAATCAATACAGCAGATAGTTGGATGTATTCTGGGCAATAAAGTAGTTTAAAATAAAATAGAACCAGGAAGCTATGAACACAAGTACTGACCCTTATCCATCTATTCCATTTAATCTCTTACATATCTACCTATTGTGTCTTAACCTCTTCTGCTGCTGAAAAATCCATTCATATTCCTGTTCTACTTCTTGTTCTAAGCCTTTGTTGGTGATCTAAAAATAATTTCATTTATAAATGTTTCACTTGATCTTTTCCTTTTCATCTCACACTGCCTTGTCCTCTCATTATGCTCTTGGCATCTTTCTTCCCTCTCCCCCACATAAGTCTGTGTATTTTATGTGCCTCAGAGGAATTGCTTCCTTCTGGAACTTTCACAGCTATTGGCTCTGGTTTCCATGGCAACTCCTGCCACTCTGATTTTTTCTGATTACTGTAGAGAACTAAATCACTCATAATACTGATCAGAAATAGTAGAAGGGAAGGAAAGTGCCTAGCATTGCCTCTGGGAAAGGAAGTCATCAGATTTGGAGGAAACAGAAAACTACTGAGACCTAGAGAGATGCATGTAAAATGTGTAAAGAAGGAATTGATTTATATCATTTTTTATTCTCATTTGTCAGTCCACTGTTAGGAGTGTTGTCAGGGGATGTTCAAGGCAGTATCCTCACTAGCCAGGCAGCTGTGTAATCTATCCAACCAAAATTCTCTAGCCTATCTCAACCAATATGGAGTGTAGGAAATCATATTCTAGATTATTATGAGATATAAAATACAAACCTTCAGAGAAGGAGAAAAAAAGGTGTAGACTAAACTTGCTCTAATGTTTACATTAGAAATATATATAATGTAAGGAGTATTGAGTAAGATTACTAACTGCCAATCTTAATTGTAGGTCTGTTGATGCATTTATAAAATATAACCAGTGAGATTTTATTATTTTGTACAGTACAGTCTATATTTTATACTCTGTTACTATTGCTTTTATTAAACAAAGACCCCAGGAGGGGGATTAGGTGCTTTGTCTAAAACTAATACAGGTACATACATTTCTGCTAAAATTCAGAAATATTCATTCTTAGAATGAGGCTTAATCCTCTTGTCATTGTTGGATATTAGTGAACAATAAGGCATTTAATAAATTCCTCATTAGAAAAAGTTGAAAGACACCCACTTATCAGAAGGTACTTCTTTCTGCTATTCAAGGCAAATCCACCATTATTTGGATTCCTAGCTATGCTAGGAGGAAATTAAGAAGTGCTAGTCTGTAGGACCAGAGTATTATCTAGTAAATTCAATAGTTGAGTTATATAGTTGAGCTGTCAGATTGAATTCTATCTCAGTAACATTTGAATAAAAAGTAAATACATCATTTGATGGTGAAGTTATTCACTCATTACATGTTGACACAACTGATAATCACAACATATTTCATCATATTTAGTCCAAGACACTGTGATAACAGGTGTTAAAATTAATAAAGGAAACCTCAACTAAAATTGGAGTCAGTAAGACCTATAGAGGGAGCTCTCACGCCCTGCCCCTTGTCAATTACCCCCAACAGGAAGTCCTCAATTACAGACCCCAACAGGAAAAAGTCAGTTGCTGACTCCAACAGGAAGAGACATACTTTGCACTCCCAGACAAGAAGTGCAACTACTTTACTACTCCAGTAAGAGAAAGGAAGATTTCCTTCTTGCCTAGCAAGAAGCCCAGTCAGAAAATGCTGCAGCTCAGCCAATGAGAAGCCACCCTGATCTGAACTTTTGATTTCCTCCAATGAACTTTCATTTTTTTCCTTGCTATTGACTTCCTTTCCTTGTCTCACCCTCCTTAATTTAGAGGCTTCCATGTTGTGTAATACCTTGGAGTATCTCTCTGCTTACCAGAAGACATGCTGCTTGATTCATGAATCAATTAATAAAAACAATTAGATCTTCAAATTTACTCTGTTGAATTTTGTTTTTTAAGAGATTGGTGGCAGCGGTGTGATCCAAAGCGAACTTCCGACGACATTCAGGGACAAGAAGAAACACAGATATAGTGCCCGCAAACCCTTTGGAGTTCAGTGTCTTTTTCATTATTTCTGGATGCTGTTGATAAGTTCCTCTCTATTAGGGCTCTGCTCTCTCTTTGAGTTTGAACTCCAATCTAATTGGCTTTCCTTTATATGGCTTTCCCTTCAGATGGTACTTCCCAGTATGCAGTAAAATCTCCTGGTTACTTCTAACTTTTTTAATAGAAAACCCTGCCCATAATTATTTCCTCAGATTCTGTTTGGAATCAGCCCCCAGATTCCACACCAGGAACTGTTGGTAGCAGCTACAGTTCTCCATTTTGTTTAGAATAAATCTGCAGTCCCCATTCCTTGGGGTTGCTGGTTTAATCCTTATCTCCAGCCCAGGGTTCCACAGGAATTGTTGGTGGTATGCATAGGGCCTTCTTTTGGCCAGGATAGAGTAACATCTCTTGGTTACTGTTGATATATTAAGGTGCCAGGACATGGTAACATCTCTTGGTTACTGTCGATTTGTTAAGGTACCAGGGCATAGTAACATCTCTTGGTTAATGCCTATATATTAAGAAGCACAAGTTTGTTTGTCTTTTTTTTTGTGTGGATGAAGACTAGCTGAAGAAATGGGGTCCCTCATGTCCAAGGAATTGAACACACCATCTTCCTGCATACCTGCTTATTTTATGTTTCAGAACTATAGTCCCAGAAGCTGTAGGTATCTAGAAAGCTGGTAAAATTTTACTCAAACTGACCTAGAATTACAATGGCCATTATGGGGAATGTTCCAATTAGATAAAATTGCTCATTTAAGAAATGCATTTGAGGGGCCTGCCCGGTGGCGCAGTGGTTAAGTTTGCACGTTTTGCTTCTTGGAGGCCCGGGGTTCACCGGTTTGGATCCCGGGTGTGGACATGGCACCGCTTGGCATGCCATGCTGTGGCAGGCGTCCCACATATAAAGTAGAGGAAGATGGGCATGGATGTTAGCTCAGGGCCAGCCTTCCTCAGCAAAAAGAGGAGGATTGGCAGAAAGCAGTTAGCTCAGGGCTAATCTTCCTCAAAAAAATAGAAAAGAAAAGAAAAGAAATGCACTTGACAGTAAGGGATCCCAAGTAGAACAGACATAATGGAATCTTTAATTGGTAGGCAGAAGCTTACAAAAGCCTTCAAGATTCCAAAATAACTTCATGAAAAGACCCTTTACAAAAGGCTAATGAAAAATTAAAGAGACAAAAGTTACCTAATGATGCAGGGTCGGTGAGCCGAGGAGTCGAAAGAAAGATTTCTTGGACTCTCAAGGTCCGGCAGTAGTGCTCTTTTATTTAGAGAATAGTATGGAATAGCATGGGGACAGGACCCATGGGCAGTAAAGAGCTACTGCTGCTGCATGGGGACAGGACCCATGGGCAGACAGAGCTGCTGCGTGGGGACAGGACCCACCGACAGGAGGAGGTGCTGCTGCCTGGCCGCTGCTGCTGCAAACATGGGTGGAGAGCAAGGCTAAATTTAAGGCATAGGTATGGGAGTTATCTCTTTACAAGACAAAGGAAAGAATATGTAAAAAAGTTAAAATGGTATCAGTGCCGGTAGGGTCCAGCCATTGGGCTGTCCCACAACTTTTAGATAAGAATCAAACCGGATTGAGTAAATGGCAGAAGTCACCGCTTAAATATTATCCTCAGCTAAAGACAAAGGAGGATTTGAGGGGGGAGGTCAGTTACATGAGGTTGCCAGACAGTAAACAACTTAAGTTCTTGCCTTCCCCATTAAGAGTTTCCAGAGATAAGGCCATCCCCACTTCCTCCTGGCACAGAGAGGGAGGCATGGAGATTTCCTTCACAAATGCAACTGTCTCTCATCAAAGGGCAAGCAAATTCCACTCCTAGGAGCCTGCTTCTCATCGGCAGTTTTAAAATTAACCAGCCTAAAATCCTCATCACCTAACACAAAAGACAATAGGACAGACCTGACTACAGACATGATCCTACTGCTCCCCCTTGTCCTTTTTCACCAGAGTACTTATGTTTTACTAATTCTCTGCCTGAACTGCTTTTCTATTCTGAATAGACTGTTAAAGAATTACCATTTAAATTCTTTAGATGAGCCCCCTCAGGTGTCCTTCACCCCTTGGTCAAAGTCTGAACTAAGAGCTATAGTCAAAGAATTTCCTAAACCCAGGGAGGCCACAGGCCTGACTGAACTCATCATTATAGCTGAGTATTTTGAAAGAAACTTGGAGCAAGATCACAAACAGAAACCCACCAGTCTAATAGCTATATAGCTACAGCAGCTCCAAGGCCAAAGACCCAAAACAGCACCAAGGCCTCCCAAACTGAACCCCTCTAGGGGTCCATCTTCAAGAAGATGCTGGTGCAAAGACTGATGTCTCAACTGTGATCAACTGGGACAGTGGAAAAGACATTGCCCTCAAAGGTCCTTTGCAAATCCTTCTCCAATGCCCTCACGTCTACCTGTAGGAGACGGTTCCCACATGGGCTCCTCCAGAAGTTGGCAGACTCTGAGGGATTCCCTGGTAATTGCTACATTACTCCCTTAAACAGCCAAGAGGAAACTAGAATTAAAATTTATAGGGTTAGTTCATCAACCAGAAATATTTACCTATGGTCCTGGCTGAAACCTGACAAGATTTAAAAAGATTTAATAACTTTTGTGATCAGAAATTTGGCCAAATTGGAAACTAATATTCAGAGGAATTTTTTTTTTTTTTTTTGGCCTTCTCCCTTTGCTAAAATAAAACTATGTTCCCAGAGGGAAAGAAGCAAATTGGAGATAAGGTCATTGGAAGAGCAGACCAGCCACTTTATCATTCAGGCTGCCATCCAGTTCTTTGGGGAACCTGAAACAACTGTCTTTGTCTTGAAAATCTCTGCAGGGCCAAAAGGTGTGGTTCTAGAAGTTCAAAGTTTGCTCACTCTTTTGCATTTCCCATACCTCATCTCTTCCACTCAAAATGCTAAGGATCAGGACATTGGAAGTAGAATTGCCCTGCATTTAATCTGTGCCCTTGTGATGTAAATTTTATCTCTTCTCTAGGACCTAAAAACCATTCTTTGAAATGCAAATATTTCTCATCAGAAAGGGAGGAAGTATTTGGAAATTGGGCTAATAAAAAAAGTCTTAAATGTCCTCTCCATAAATACTAGCAAAAACAAAAGCTATGAGATCTCTGTTTGCATTTGTTCGTGTGTTTGTTCACATATATATGTGTGTGTTTGTGTGTGTGTGTGTGTGTTGTAAATATGAGATATTTTTATACCTCTGAATGGTATTGCTAAAATTGCTTTGTAAAAGGGTTTTATTTACTTGGTTTGAAGGCAAGCACTTGTAAGGACTGGGCATTCTAAACTTCTCAGGAATGTATATGTCAATGCAAATAACCAATAAGCATTGTGTTGATGAGACAGATAAGGTGAGTTTTACTTGAACCAGGCTGAGGACTACAATCCAGGAAGGCAGTCTCCACAAAGGAAGAAAGTGTCCTGGAGAAACATGATTTTCAGTACAGTTATATATCTTTTTAGAACAAAGAACATACATCAAACACGCCCAGGGTACATGTTCATCAAAGTTTCAAAGAGATATCCAGTGGCAGTTTAGCAGGTCAATATGACCCTGATACCTGGGAAAGGAAACTTATTTTCAGCTATCTTCAGGAGTACTGATACTGTCATAACCAACACTGGCATTGTAGGAAAGAAAGTATGCATCTTTATCTTCAAGGAGTGTATTTTTTTACTTTGAAATAATGTTTAATAAATTCTTCAATTTAATGGTTAAAGCAGATGTACAATGTATGTTTGACAGGCCATAAGTCAGACTCTTTTAGTTCAGGCCAAATAAAGTTTAAATGAGAATAGCTACCATATATACCTTAATACGTGAAAATTTTTATTATATATAAAAAAAATTAACCCAAATGTTCTCTCAAATTCACAGATTTAAGATAACCTTTTGTCATTTATAGTCACTCTGTGGTCTTTACAAAGATCTTCATCCTCAAGAAGACTCATAGAAAGGAAACTCATAAAATTGAACTGGGTCTCTGTCATCAAAATTGAGACTCACATGAAAAGGACTGATATCTGAGTATCAGGAAAATACCCTGGCTGACTTTCATGCAAAGACAGCAGCAATTGAACCTATAAAGATTGGAGCACATGTGGATGACGTCCTTTCTACTTTTGCAAAAAATGACCCCTTGTTGCCAGACTTTCACCATCTTGATCTCCTTGTAACATGGCAACAGTCTTCCCCTGAGTCAAAGAAATTAAGGTGAATAAACAATGGCTGTAAATTAAATAAACAGACGAGACCATAGGAAACCCAAGACAGCCACTTGGTTCTTCCCAGCTCCCTGGAAAACCCTATTTTTCAATTTTTGCATTCCTTCAACCCCTATAAAGCATTTAAGATGACTGAGATTATGAATTGACATTGGTAGGGAGATTTCTACAAAACTGAAAATACAGTCTGCCAGCAATATCTGACCTACGAGGTCCATAATCCAGGAAAAACTATTTTTGTCCCCAGAGGCCTCAGACCTACTCTTTTTGGGCCTTTTGAACATCTGCAACTGGACTTCATTCAACTGCCACTTAGCATAGGTTATCATTATGTTCTTGTTACTGTATGTACGTTTTCTGGATGGGTTGCAACCTATTGCAAGGCTGATGCCTACATGTTGGCAAAGGAACTGTTAGAAAATGTGTTTCCTCCTTGAGGTATACTTTCCACAATCTCCAGTGATCAAGGCACTCACTTCACCGGGCAAATTATACAAGCCTTAATGAAAGCTTTGCAAACTTTTTGGAATTATCACTGTTCTATCATCCTCAATCATCAGGCAAGGTTGAGGGAACTAATGGGATCCTCAAACTGAAAATTTCCAAACTTGTTGAAACCATGGGATTCCCCTGGCCTACGGTATTGCCTTTGGTTGTCTTGACTGTTTATAGTACCCTCCCTTGGGAAATATAAACTCACTCCACATGAGATAGTCACTGGCAGACCATTGTCTATGGGTATACAACCTTATGCTGATCCTTTGTTGTGTCATGCTAGTATTACCAGTTACTGAGGGTCTTAAATGTCCTATGGTCAAGCCTATTATCAACAGGTCAAAGAAGCTTTCCCAGATACCAGTTCAAAGGATCCTGTTGGTCACAGTTTAGTTCCTGGTGCCTGGGTATTTTTTTTTTTTTTGAGAAGGATTACCCCTGAGCTAATATCTGTTGCCAGTCCTCCTCTTTTTGCTGAGGAAGACTGGCCCTGAGCTAAAACCTGTGCCCATCTTCCTCCACTTTATATGTTGGATGCCTACGACAGCATGGCTTGATAAGCAGTACGTAGGTCCGCACCCCGGATCCGAACAGGTGAACCCTGGGCCGCCGAAGCAGAACATGCAAACTTACTTCATCGCTGCACCACTGGGCTGGCCCCTGGTGACTGGGTACTTTGGACACGTCATCAGAGAAAGAGAGCCCTTAAGCCCAATTGCAAGGGACCTCATCAAGTACTCCTGACCACTGACACTGCTGCAAAACTAGAAGGTTTTGAGCTTTGGATATACATCTCACAACAAAAGAAGGTTCCACCTGACATCTGGTCCTCTACAGACACTGGAAATCTCCAAATCAAATCAACAGGGATTAGAAGTAGCCAACATTGAGACAGATTGTTTCCACCCAAGACTAACTGAACATGGAACACTTTCTTCTTTTTTTTCTTTTCTGTACTCTGACTTTGGTCTGGAAAGATAATGCCCCCTCTTCACCCCTACATTTCATGGGTATGTAGATTGTAATAAGTTAATGCTATCTTGACACTTCAAGATAATCTCCAATGCTTACAACCTTGACAAAATACAGACTTTGAATAAGAGAAGCCTGCGAATTCATCCTACTATCCTTGTCACTCAAATGTGGCCTCAAGTGGTTCATGCACTTGCCCTCTGATGTGGGATGTGACATCGAGGAAAGATCCTTCCTGGCACTAAGGGAGAAAGGCTACTGAATTAAAAAAACCTGACTCTTGATCAGTGATCCTTTCAGAGAAAAATCTTGATCAAAAGGGGAGAACTGTTAAAATTAATAGAGGAAGGAGCTCTCATGCCCCACCATTTGTGGTCAATTACCCCAAACAGGAAGACATCAATTACAGACCCAAACAGGAAGATGTCAGTTAATGACCCCAAAAGGAAGAGACTGTCCCTTGTATTCCCAAACAGGAAGTGCAACTACTTTACGACTCCAACAGGAGAAAGGAGGATTTCCTTCCTCCCCAGCAACAAGTCCAGCCAATGGAAAGTGCTACAGCTCAGTCAATGAGAAGCAGTCATCACCCGAATGTTTACTTTCCTCCAATGAACTCTCACCTTTTCCTTGCTGATGATTTCCTTCCCCTCCTTAATATAAAAGCCTTCCATATTGTGTAACACCTCAGAGTATCTCTCTGCTTGCCAGAAGAGATGTTGCTTGATTCATGAATCATTTAATAAAGCAAATTAGATCTTCACATTTACTCAGTTGAATTTTAACACAGGAAAGTTTTTTTTCATGTAAAATTCCATTTTAAGTCTGGGTGTAGTACTTTTGCTAACTGCTTTTGTGTTTGTCTCCCTGTCATATTTATCATCTCATTCCCATTATGAAATAGTTTTGCAGTTTAGAGGGCTTGGCCCCAACTAGACAGGCTCAGAGATGAGTGCTGATGGGGCAAAATTGATCAGGGTAATCTCCTCTGCCGCAGGGATGAGTTCAGGTAGCCCAGGCCTGAGCCAATCAACATTCTCCTCCACACAGAGGTGGGACAGGGTCATTGTATGAATGTCAACCAGCAGAATTTCGTGGTCCCAAGCTCTCCTTCTGGACCTGAAGGAGGAAGCATATGGTCTCTATTACTGCTGGCAGCCATCTTGTGTCCTTGAGGGAAGCTGGTCTTCAAAGGATGCTCCAAAGAGGGAGAGGCAGGCTAAGAGTCTTGAGAAACTGACATGCAGTTTAGAGGGGGCCACTCTTGAAGATGTATCTCTGCACCTTTACATTATGTAAGTCAATAAATGCCTTTAATTCAAGCCAATTTCAATTGACTTTACCGTTATTTGTAAGTGAAAAATAATCCAAAATGATATATTTACTTTTGGACCTCACATAAGAATCCAAATTAATAGTAGTCAATGTTAGTGTAGTCAGATTGGGATTATTCAAGAAGTTTATTTAGCATCTCATCACTTAGTTTACAATTGACTTGATACACTGTAGATACTTTGGGTTTTATGTTCTAATTAATTGACTAATTCAACAACTGTTTATTAATATTAAGCATTCACTATTTCACTATCTGAAAGTCACTGTGCATATAGTAGTGATAAACATAGTTTCAGTACTCAGAGAGCTCAAAGGACTAGTTGAGGAGGCAGACAAGAATATCAAAGAGGCATGCAAAAGTTAAAATGCGAAATCAGAAAGAAGGCAAAGGAGGGATATCTAATTCAGTATGGTAGAGTGTTGGATAAGAGGGAAGGGGAGGGAAGGACAGGTGTCATTAAAGACTCCTAAGAAGGAGTTACTAGCTTTTGTTTTTGCGCCATGGACCTCTTGGCAGTATGGTGAAACCTAGGGGCCCAATTTCAGAACAAAGTTTTTAAATATATAAAATACTTGGCATTGTAAAGGAAATTTAGTATATTGAAATAGCTATCAAAATATTTTTTAAAACAAATCTGTGCTCTGGTAATATATGTGCTTCTTTATTAACTCATTGAAGAACAAGATCTAATAGTAGGTGTAATTACTAACTTAATTTTGAGGTAGTGATGAATGTAAATGATATTTTGAGTTATCTGCAGCAACTGCTATAGCTATTATTATTGTAATTATTATTATTACCTATAATATCTTTTTTCCTTTGCCTAATTGGCCAACTCCCACACATTCTTTAAAACCTAGTCCGGATATTACTTCCTCCAGAAAGATTTCCCGATCACTAGACTTTCATTTCCTCCAGACAGAATTAACTTCCTCTTGTATCTTATATTGGGATCGCATATAATTTCAATTCTTGTTTTTTTCACAATGTATTGTAATCTTATATTTCTAAATCATTTTTCCCTATTATCCTGTGGAGCCCTTAAAAAGTAAGGGTCGAATATTATTTTTGATGTCTATAGTGTTTGATTTTACTGGGGGGACACTTTGGAGTTTCCACATCTGTCTGTGGGTGGCAGCTACTAATCAGGGACTTTTAAACTCTGGATCCAGTAATAAGACACTTCACAGATACAATGGTAGACTATTTGGTGTAGGGTTTTTTTTTTTTTTTTTTTAAGGAAGAGGTGAACTCATGCCTCTATCTTTTTTATTTTTAGGGAAGATTAGCCCTAGGATAACATCTGTTGCCAACCTTCCTCTTTTTTTTTTTTCCCCTCCCCAAAGGCCCAGTGCATGGTTACTCTAGTCATAAGTCCTTCTAGTTCTTCTACATGAGCCATGCCACAGCATGGTAACTGACAGAGAGGTGGTGTGATTTGGCAACTGGTAAGTGAATGTGGGTCACCAAACCAGTGACGCGCCGAACTTTAACCACTAGGCCATCAAGGCTGGCTCTGGTGTAGGTTTTTGATAATAACAGAATGCTGGAAACTCTCCCTATACCCATCTTTTACATATGAGTGTTTTCAAAGTTTTGTTCCAGACTGCATCTTAATTTCTCACGCTATACACTCTTCCTTGAGGAACTCAACGACTTCTGTGGCATCAGTTACTGTGCAATGATAACTCCTGAATCTTGACCCAGATCTCTGTCTCCTAAGGTTCGCTTCCAAATATCCAAAACGTATACCATCTAACTCCTTCTGGCTGTGCAAAAAGAACATTTAGTATGCCAAAATTGAACTCCTTTTTTTTTTTTAACTCTTCAACCTTCCCCAAACTCACTCTTTTAACTTGGTTCATGCTCTCATAATCTCTCATCACCTGAATTACTGCATACTTCTTTTAAAAATTAATTCATTTTTTCTGATTAATAAAAAGTAATACTCTGTCTTTGTAAAGAGAAATTCAAATAATGCAGGGAATATATGATTTAGCAATCCCATCTTCCAGAGATAACCACTGTTCACCCCGAGTGATGTGTATACTCTACCAGAATTGCACATGCATGTATTAACATGCTATTATTTGATTTATGCAGTTGTTTCTCAGTTTTCTTATGTCTGGAGTTGCCCCCTTATAATCTTTTTGTTTGTTTGTTTGTTTTTGTGAGGAAGATTGGCCCTGAGCTAACATCTGTTGCCAATCTTCCTCTTTTTTGCTTCAGAAAAACTGTCCCTGAGCTAACATCTGTGCCAGTCTTCCTCCATTTTATGTGGGATGCTGCCACAGCATGGCTTGCTGATTGGTGCTAGGTCTGCACCTGGGATCCAAACCTGTCAACCTGGGCTGAACTCGGGGCTGCCAAAGCAGAGAGTATGAACCTAACCACTATGCCACTTGGCCAGCCCCTGTAATCTATTCTTGATACACACTTTTCTAAAGTATGAGTGAGTGAGGGACTTTTCTAAAAGGCAGATCTCATCACACTATTCCCCTGTTCAACATCCCTAAAAGGCTACCCATTTCTTGTAGGATAAAGTCAATTCGTGGAGCATGACATACAAAGGCCTTCACAATCTGGTCTCTTCCTATTTCTTTAGCTCTGGAGTCAGACCTGACTGTGCTACATTCCAGCTTTGAGGCATTGGGCAAAAACCCAATGTTTTTTTCAACTGTCAAATGATGATTAAAAATAATTCTTATCACAAGTAGATAATAGCATATAAAGTGCCAAGCATACGGCCTGGTTTAGAGTTAACAATAAATATTGGCTATTGTGAAAGAACAAAATGTTTTTGTATACACGTGTTCAGTCTCTCTTGCTTTCTGAGTAGGATCCTTGGAGGTGCTAATTGGGTAATGCTTGAACATAGCTGGAACCACCCCCACTCCCACAAAAACAGAAAGAAAAGGAAGAAGGGAAGAAAGGGATTGATTTGAATAAATTTGAAAGAAGATGGGAGGTGAAAACCTGAGTGGCAGGGGAGGGTAGAGAGAGGCCAGTTCCCACAGCTATTTTCTTGCTGGGGGATGGAGGTGGTAATAAAGTTTGTTTGAGAAAGAAGAGATTTGAGAGAAGCAGCTGTCAGAGTAAATGGAGAGATAAATGGATTAAGATCTTTAGGACGTTTTGCCATCTCCCCTCCCCTTTAGCTCCCCATAGGTTTAGTTATTTTGTCAAGGCTTTATGGATGTCAGATGTACATTTCTTTAGAATTTGACGCTGGGTCGAGGTTGGCCATGAACTAGTCCAGTTACACAATTATTTGCCATCCTTCCGCGTCCATTGCCACACTTTGACGCCTGCCCGAAATTAATTTATCCAACAAATATTTGACGGACCTGTGCTCTCCCAGTCTACTGAAGAGCTTGTTTTCCAAGGTCAGCCCCTAAACTTTTCTACGGTGACTTTTCCGACGCTCCAACACTAAAATTTGCTTCTTTTTTGTGCCACCAGCTCTCCGCATCCACTTCATTGTCGCAGTTAAATATTGTACCCAACTGTTTGACTCTCTTTCCTCCTCTACTGAGCTCCTTGGAGCCAAGAGTGGCGTTTCATAAACCTACCAGCTCGGCGTACGGCACGAAGTAGATGCTTAGTAAATGTTTATTGCACAAGCGTCCCGTGCATCTCAGTGACATCACATCCTGCGCGCGGCGGCGCTGGTCTGCACTCCTCTGCGGGGGGCCCAGAGGTCGGAGTGTTTAAGTCATTGTTTATACCGTGCATCGAATATCTCAAACGCAGGCTAAGGTTTCAGACCGCCCACAAGACGCGCGGTCACTGGCAGGCAGGATCTCGGTCTCCCAGCTCAGGGGCCGCCGCTTGGGGCGGACACACACAGCCTGCCTGGGAGGCGCCGGCCCTCGGCTTCTCTCCGGAACAGAAGGTGCGAGGGAGGGAGCGGGCAGCTCACTTATCGCGGTGTTTCCTTCCTCCTCCCTCCCGGGGCAGCTCTCGCGAGAGAAGCCAGGGGAAGATGGCCGTGCCCTGTTTTTCGGTGTGAGGTAGTGGGGGCTGCGGCGGCGGGCCAGGCATCCTGGTGTCGTGGGCGCCTGAGCTCTAGCTCCCCCAAGCGAGCGCGCGTCCCTTCGTGCCTAGGCGAGAGCCGGCTCCTCTTCCTCCGGGAGATGCGTTTGTCCCGGGCTCGGGGGCGCTCTGGGAGTTCATGCTGCGCCGGAGGCTCCCGGCCGCCGCTCTAATCGCCTTGTGCCGCCGCAGCGCCCGCTCCGTCGCCGGCGGTGAGCCTCCCGGACCCCGTCTCTGCCCCTGGCGGCGATGACCGGGGAGAAGATCCGCTCCCTGCGGAGGGACCACAAGCCCAGCAAAGAAGAAGGGGACCTGCTGGAGCCGGGGGATGAGGAAGCGGCGGCCACCCTCGGCGGCACCTTTACCGGAGGCAGGATCGGCACCGGCGGCGGCGGCGGCAAGGGCGGCAGAGCCTGTCATAAGATCTTCAGTAACCATCACCACCGGCTGCAGCTGAAGACAGCTCCGGCCGCCTCCCCTGCCCCCGGCGCCCCGGCCCTGCCGCTGCACAATTCCGCCCTGACTGCCGCCTCCCCGTCCCCGGCCCTCCTAGCGGGCACCGGCCCCCTCGCTGTCGTCGCAGATGGAGGCACTTGCCCCGCTCACTACCCGGTGCACGAGTGCGTCTTCAAGGGGGATGTGAGGAGACTGTCCTCTCTCATCCGTACGCACAATATCGGGCAGAAAGATAATCACGGTGAGGAGTGCTCGCCCCTCTCCGCCTCTCCTTCCCCGAGCCCAGGGTGTGCCTCCCGGGGCCTCGGGAATCCAACCTCCTTTCCAGCAGACCCTTCTTTCCCCTCCTTTGCCCATCATCCGGGCCAAGTGCCCGTAAATCATGACCAGCTCAGTAATAGCATGCCAGTGGTCAGGGGATTGGTGCTTGTGGGTGCAAAGGAATGTTTCTTCCTTGCCCACTTCAAAGTTTCCTTGAGGAGCTGTTTTGTTTATCTTTGAGACAGGCCTTCCATGTGTTGATTCTCGACTATAGGAAATTTTAGGTTGCCTCTCATCCAATCTGGGCTTCTGTCTTTGTTTATGGAACTATATTTGTTTTCTTTCTCTCCCCCTCTCTCACCTTAGGATCTTGAATTTTGAACGTATAAACTGCCCATCTCCCTTCATTAATTACCCAGGTATCGATCCCAACTTGACTGCAACTCGTTGTGATGTATCCCCGCGAGCGGGTTGTCTGTTTCTTTTTTTCTGCTTTGAGGAAACTTAGTTTGATACAAAGTGTCTACACTTTGCGTTTAAAATAGAATGTAGAAAGCTTTGATTTCTGAAAGCCACGCAGTACGAATTTGTTGGCATTTGGTACCTAGAGCAAGTAAAGTGACTTCTGAGTAGCTAAAATTTTGTTAGAGTTTTGAGTTTTTCGCTTGTTTTACATGGATAATTGCTAATGGTAATGTTTCATCTTGATGACTGTTACTAAAAATAGTACTATGATTTTTTCAAACGTCATTATAGCCTTATAACAAAATATTTATTGTTCAAGTACTGTATTTCTACTTTTTGCTTTATCAACTCATCAGCTGAATTTTTTTTCTGTCTTTAGTTCTCAAACGTAATGTGATTGAGTTGACTTTTAAGCAACAGTAAATTTATTAATGAAAACTAATGTAAACATTGACATTTTCAACATTTAATAGATTGGACACTTTAAACTGAATAGTTGGCACATGCTGTTGATAGCTCTGCTTTTAACCGAAAGTGACTATCGTATACCTTCAGTTAGGACACACTCAACTCTGTGCTCAAAATAATACGATGCATTAATGAAATACCTGTGGAATAAGCTCCCTTGACTTCCATTGGACTCTAGGCTTCTTATCTAAAATTAGGGCAAAAATTGATATAAAAAAAGAGTAAGATTTCTATTGATTGTATAATTATCCAACGACTGCACTTGTATTCTGAATTTACAATATTCTAACAATAACGCTACATGTCTTTTATCATAAATCCCCAAAAAAGTACCTGAAAGCTGCAACCAGTTTTTATTTCTACATCTAATTTATTTAATCATTTTACTGTTGTTGCAACAAGCATAATATTATATATTGATAGTAATTATATTCTAACCCTTTGGGAAATAGTTTTTAGTGGGAGATGTGTTGTAGCTTTGGGTTGTTAATCAATTATTAGGAGTTTTTCAGATTTGGCATTCATAGTAGCAATATATATGTTTCACTAATGGCCATTACCTTTAAAAATATAGTTACATTACCTTGAAATATCCCTGAAAAGAGATAAAAGATTCCTTTTGATGATTAATCCCCTTTGAAAGAAGAGAGAGATGAGTATGACTGACAAAGTGCCACAGTATAGTCTGTTAGAACTAATTTTCTTGGTTGATCACAGACGGTACTGAACTGTAGGATTATTGGGCTTCTGTGTTCTGTAATCCAACATTTAGGAGTTGGTTTGTTAAGTACAAATTCTGTTCAAAGTAATTAGAATCCTGAATACCATTAAACTCTTCTTTTTAGCCCACTGAAATTCACTTTTTAAATTGCCTTGATATAGCAAATGTTTTCATGTGCTTAGCTGCCCTTTTATTGTTGATATTTCTGATGAATGTAACCGGTGGTTCCCATACCTGTGGAAAATGTAGTTGCTTTTTCCCCTGAAATTTACATTCTCATCTCCTGCAGGGACATCTCCTGGGAAGAGTAGTGTCTGTTTAATGTGTTACTTCTTTAATCACTCCCCCCCCCCCCCCCCCCCCGTGTAGTTGTATAATTTCCCTGTTATATTACATTACTTTTACTCTTGATATTTTACTAACCTGGATACTTTGTTTACATTTTAAGAATATTTTTCCTTTCAAGTTAGAAAAAATAAGTGCTTTTTAAGTCACCCAAACTAAAACAGGCTATTACGTTTGGATTGTTATGACATAAGTGCATAGCAGAATTGTATACTCATACAGATGCATAGCAGAGCCATACAGTCATATAACATCATGTCCCATGGCTAGTTTTATATTCACTGTGGGGATTCCTTCCACACCTGTATGATTATGATGATGATCATCATAGATACAGTTTATTGAGGGTGTCAGTAATATGTTACGTGTTGACATACATTATCACATTTAATTCTCACAATAATCCTGCAAAGCAGTTAGTTTATCCTTATTTTAAAGATGAGAAAAATGAAGCCTAGAGACATAAGGAAACTTTTCTAAAGTTGCATACTTAGTATAAGTTCCAAACTGGGAATTTAGCTAATAGCTCGGATTCCAAAGCTCGTGATTAGCCTCTTTGTAAATATTTCTATTGATCAGGACCCACTACAGGCAAAGAAGTCAATTCTAATAATGCGTATGTGGCAGTTTACAGCAAAGTTCTTTAGAATATATTTTTTTATTTGGTCCTTCCAATACCCCTGTGGAGAGATTCTGCCATTGGACAGGTCTCAGAGTTTTCCTGTAGACCCCAAATCTCTGACTCGTTTGTGCTGTTCCCTTTTTATGTAATGACACAGATAAATGGGCTGCCTCATTCACATGATAGCCCTTTAGATACTTGACAAGAGCTGCCATGTTCTCCTTGCCTTCAGGTTAAACCTTCCTAACTTCTGTATCCATGCTTCAGATGACATGGTTTATGAAGTGCTTAGAATGGTCCCTGAAACATAGTAAATACTATGTAAGTGTATTAAATGAGTAAATGAAAATCTTCATCATCTTTTAGTGAAACTCTGGTTTGTTAATTCTTCCCTCTGAGGATGATGCCCAGAAACTTAGTGCTGGAGCTGTAGTAGCCTCATAAGCAAAGACAAAAAGGAGACTATTGCTCTAAGCAATACACATTTAGTAATGTGTCTTACTAAAAAACGCACGTTAAGTAATGCATTGCAAAAGTATGTTAATTTTTCAGTACTGTTTTTCTCAAGTGATTGGCTGGCTTTCTGTTCTGTCCCTTCTTCGGTTTATTTTCTTAACCTCAAAATGGGACTTTACATTTATTGAATTTTATCGTGTTAGATTTGATCCTTTATTCTACCCATCTGGAAAGTATTGAATCCTGATTTGGTCACTGTTTAGCTCACTATTCATTAGCTCTTTCAGTTTTCAGTGGTCTTTGATTTGATAAGCTTTTTTTGGTGTTGTGTGTGTGTGTATATATATATATGTATGTATTTACAAGTTATTGTCAAATTGAGTAGGAGCAAGGATAGAGCTTTTTGTTTTGTGGTAAAATGATGGTTGAGTGTGAATTGCTTTTTCTTGCCATCAATTATTTTAAGGAATATTGTATTTGGATCCAAACATATCTCTTGAAATATACGTTAAATACAGTAACAGCCATAACATCATATATATACTGTTTTCAAATATGCCAAATGACTGTGGCTCTTTGGATATTTTGGGTGAGGAAAAAGATACCCTAACCCTAACCCTAACCCTAATCAAACTTTATATCTTTAGTGTATCTCTGGTTATATAGTACCACTATTTTCTTTAGTATAGAGTTAAAGTTTAAGTCTAAGCCTTTGTTTTACGTTTAAAGTAAAGGATTTTTTTGAATTACTTTTTGCCATTGGTAGTTAAAGTATCATGGTGACATACTATTTTTTATAATTGATGCTGTTGATTTTTAGTTCTTCACCTTTAGAATTGAGAGTACTTATGAAGCATAGTGAAGACTTTCTTGATTTTTGACTTCACTTCCTATTTGTTAAACTTATAATTGAGTTAAATATCCTTAGAAGTTAAGTACCTTCTCTCGGATGTTAGTCAGAAGCTTTTAGGTGGCAGAATGATGAAAGTCCTTGATATATGAATTGCTCAAACCAGCCTTTCCTAGATGTGAAAAATTTCTGATCTATTCTGAGAGTTTTGGCAGTTTCTTCTGCCTTTAATTATTTTGCCTGGCATGTGACAAGCCATCTTGTCTATAGACAATTTTCATTTTTACTGAGTTGTAGTGTAATCTTGAAGCCTTTTCATACGGTGATTAGAGATTTCAAATTTAAGTTAAAATTCAATTGAGAGTATTCCTGCCAATGCAGGTAACTCAGCGAAGTGATAATGAAATGGTTAACATGTGTAACATCTCTGCTTGGTGGCTGGCAGATTTCTTTAGACAGGGATTTTAAAACATCTTAATTTCAGAAAGATTAAAAATGTATGTTTGAGAATTGAGGCAATAGCGTAATCTTTTTGTGCCCATTCTGTATGTTTATTTTGGCTTATTCTATATAAATCTTTGAACTTCCTTTTGATGTTATTTTCTCTGCTTTGTTTCTGTCACTAAAATCTTCATAATCAGTGATGTAAGAGAATAATGCATAATATGTCTCTGAGAAAAGGCAACTATAAAGCTAAACTTTGCATGGCAAAGAGTATCTTGAACTAAGCCTCAGGTGGACAGTTTTAGCCTGAAGTGTTAAAATGATGGCATGCCTTTAAAAGAACGTTAGTAGTTTTGTATCTGTTATCCTCATGTTTTGTAGTCTTTTCTGGACTTTATTTTTGAAGGGCAGGCCTCATTTTTCCTTAGGAAAAAAGTGGTTTCTGGAAACCCAAGGTAATCCATTAAAGTGTTAGGCACCTTCCCCAGGTGTGAGGGTGATTTGGTGGTAAAATCTGTCACTCCACTGATTTATTGGGTTGGTTCAGTTGATTTTCATGACTATATTCATATGACCTTCATCCTTTCACCTCTTACCCTGTGTGCACCTCCAACACAGTAGGACTGTCCTTGGGTTACGTGGCTGTGTTTCCTGATGGCATCATCGTTAGCACTATAGAATGTGACGTACCACTTACAATTGTATACGAACACATCTGCAGAGCTACTTCATAAGAGGGAGGGGGGAATCCTCTTCTCCCATTTCCTGCACTGAGCTATAGTAGGAGTAGGAATTTTGATCTTCCAACTGTGGCAAAAAGGAAGTGGAAATGAGGAGTTACTGATGATGTTGTGTCCTGGGCTTCCTAAGTGAGGCAGGAAAATTCTGGAGGACTCATTGGAGAACTGAGTTGTAGGCTTCCCCAAGGTTAATGCCATTCTTAAGTCATAGAAATCTAATGCAGAGTCCAAGCTAATTGTCAGGATGCTTTAAGTTTTAGAAAATGAGTGTACTTCCTCAAAAATCGCTTGGGGGCTGGGCAAACAAACTATATATGCCAGTTCATATACCATTTATTTCATTGGGGGAGAGAGGGAAGATCACTTTCAGAACAAGACTGAAGTGTGTAAAATGGGGGTAGGAAAAAGGGAAAAGGTCTTTTTTTCTAACTCTTTGAAGATTATGAATGATGTCAGTTATCAGGATATGTGAAGTTTAACTGTGTGATTTAGTTTGAATTTCATCTGTTCTTGAGCTGTTACTCTTGTTGAAATCCCAAACATTATCTGCAAAACTAGAAGGCCATCTCCATATTTGGAATTAGATCTGAGTTTGTGACCATGCTTCTCTACAGACTGGTTTTTATGAAATTATGCTACTTACTTAACTGCTGAAATAAGTAGATATAATAATATCTACCTCTTTAGGCTTTATATTCTCAAATGGGAGACTGCACTTGAAAATATTTTAACTCTGAAGGCTCATTTAAAAGTAATACCCATTAATATCAGTATCTTGCTGTCACTTTTGGTGGTAAGTACCTTTCAGCAGAAGACGTTCTTGTTTTTGAGGTTTAGATAGGACTTAATTGAGATTTTATCTGATACTCGAGTTTATGCTGCCTGTCAGTCTGCTAAAGGATTAGGTTTATTTGACTCTCCCAGAAGTCATCTTTAGTCTACTGCTGGTGTAAAGTGGTTTAGTGCGTTGGATTCTTGACTGTAAGTATGTATCAGACATGTTAATGCACGCTCTCTCTTACTCAGCACTGTACTGAATTCTGTAAAACCACCTGTGCTGTGTTGCATATCCTCTTGTGCAAAAAATCCTTTGGTTGGCTTTCATAGAGAATCATGTGGAGACCTGCATTGTCCTGGAGTAAAATGCCTTTTTGGAGAATAAAAACAGACTTTCACACTATTCTAATGGTTTTTTATCCCTTTTTTTTGTTCATTCACTCCTTCATTTAACAGAGCACCTAACGTGGTAGATAGTTTTAGGTGCTGGGAGTACAGCAGTGAGCAAAATGGACAGAGTTTCCTGCCCCATGGAGCTTACGTTCCAATGGGGGAAGGTAAATAATAAACAAACTAATAAATATGTGGTATGACTGATAATGATAAATATAGAGTAAACAGAGCAAGGTAAGGAGGATAGAGAGTGCTAGGAGTACAGGGGAGGGGAGGTAGTAATTATTTCACTGAGATCAGGGTCAGGGGAGACATCAGTGATAAGAGAAATTTAAGCAGTTACCTAAAAATCTAAAGAAAATTAGGGAACAGGTATCTGGCAAAACAGAATCTCAGGCAGAGAATAACAAATGCTAGGTACCACGTTGAAGGAATAGGAAGAAGGCCAGTGTGGCTGGAAAAAGGGAGAGAGTAGCACGAGATAGGACATTTGAGAGGTAGCAGGGGGTTTAAGCAGGAACTTTTGCAGACTATTGTTAAGGATTTCGGTTTTTACTCTGAGCAACATAGGAAGCAATTAAGGGTTTTGAGCAGAGGAGTAACATGATCTGATTTTAAAAGGCTCATTCTGGCTGCCATATGAAGCAGAAACTTGGGTGGGCAAGGGTCAGTTTAACGTGCTATTACAGTAAGTGGGGTGGCTGTGGAAATAATGAGAAGGGAGAGCTGGTTAGGAGTCGACAGTGGATTGGATAATATAGTATGTGTGTGTGTGAATTTTGATGGAATAGTACATTTATGAGAGAAAATACAAAAACTCTCCCTTTTTACTGCTTGCTGGGACTTGAAGGTGTCTGTAAAAGCTGGAGCTGTGTTGGTTCTAGTACTTGTGATTTCCTGCTTTGCTCCCTAGTTAGGGAGCACATGAAGTCAAAACTGTTTTTGTAATACAAAGTCATTACTTGCCTTTTTCACTGCGTTAACATTTGCACCAACGTACAAAAGCAGTGGTGGGTAAAATTGTTGAAACCTTAGCATGAATCAAGGCACCAGACTGCTAGTAGTCATTGTATTCTTCTCTGCCATGTACTTGCAGTAAAAAAAAAAAAAAAGCCAATTTCACTTGTCTTTGATGAAGCTTAGAAATGATTAATTTTATTAAGTCAATCTTGAGTAAATATCTTTTTGATATTCTTTGTGATGTAATACAGATTATGCATGGTGCTCTCCTGTTGCATACTGAAGGGATATATATATCTTTGTATATTTCAAACCAAAGGGAAACATTTGTGCACTTGTTGGAGTTGTAAGCCAGACTAGCTGCTTTTATCATGGAACACCATTTTTACTTGAAAGGGCAGCTTACAGACAAACTATAGTTATTCTGATTTGGATATTTGGCAGGCATTTTCTGGGAAATGAATGAAGAGACCCTGTGACTTAAAGGAAAACAATTGAAAGTACTTGTTGCCAATGAAAAAATTCAAGCTTTGAAATGAAAATTAAAATTTGTAAAACCTGTCTCTCTCTTTCTAAGCTTCCCAGTATTTAAAGACTATTCTGGTCATATTGGTGATATTACCAAATGTGATTTTTAAAATTTTGTATAGGAAAATGTGTTGACATTTGGAATGTCTGCATTACTCAGTCAACCAATATTTTCCAGATGATTAAATGCATGTTAGAAAATCATGCACCCATAAAAGATCCCTTCAAAGTGCAAGAGAAACCAATGGATTTCAGTGTAACACAGTACAGAAAGTTTATTGATAGAGTTTTAGATTTCAGCTTCCAACTCAACCTTTAAGAAATGACTATTTGTTGAGTTTTGGTGTAGTATCAAAGAATAGCCCAAATTATTTGAAAAGCCTATTAAAATATTCCTCTTTTTTCAACTGAGTATCTTCTGAATGTGGATTTTCTTCATATATTTCAAACCAAAACATTTACACTTGATTGAATGTAGAAACAGTTATAAAAATCCAGCTGTCTTCTATTAAGCCGGACATTAAAGATGTTTAATTTACTTTAATTTTTAATTAAAGAATTTAAAATAGCACTACTCTTGTTATTCATTTTTGTTTTGGAAAATGCAATTTTTTTCATGAATTTTATATTAACATTTAATGAGTTTATTGTAATTTTAAAATTAACATTTTAAAGCATTTAATTTTAACTTCTAATAAGATAAGTATCAATTTATCCATTTAAAAGAGTTTTGGAATCTTCAAGTTGGGATCTTCAGTAGTTCTTAAGAGTATAAAGGTGTCTTGACACCAAAAAGTTTGAAAACTTTTGGTATAATAAAAAGAATATGGATTTTAGACTCTTAACTCCCACAATTTCTAAATATGTAATTTTAGAAAACTTATTAACTTTACTTTTCCTGTGAAAGAGGAAGAATATTTATCTCACAGGGTTATGGAGTAAATTAAGTAAGATAAGATATATAAAGTATGCAGCATAGTGCTGGGCACATATAATAGATGCCCCGTAAATGCCACCCATTTGGTTGGTAATTTGTGTCCTTTAATGCTGTAGTGGTCTTAATGTTACTGGAATGTTTTTTACTCATTTGAAAAACAGAACTCACTTTTGTTTACCAAGGTAGAACCAAGGCATCCAACTTCAGATTTGAAAACTATGCTGTGAAAAGTTGACAGAGAAGGTTAAGTTTATAGTATCTTTTGTGTAACGTTAGCTTGAGCAGCAGGTTGAGAACTTAGAAAACTGAGGAGGTAGTAGATGAAGGTGACTGGGACGTTTGAACACTTAGTTTCGTGATACACTTGGTCAGTAAAGTAAATCCAGTCTTGGCTACATGATGATGATGATGATGATGTTGATGTTGATGAAGATTATTTTGCATTTAAAATATTGAAATCACAGCATGGTATTTGGCTTCCTTGATAGTAGTATGTGTTTCTGATTGTGTTCTTACTTGTAAAATGAGAAGGATTGGATTATTGAACTCAAAGTCATTTTTAGGTCATAAATCTTTTGAAAATGTGCTTAATTTGGACTTGTAATAGGAAGTTTCATTTGTGACTTCAGGAGTTACTGATACTTTTGCTCTTTCACCTATGTATTCTTGGAGGGTTTAAGAAAACAAAGAGTAATTGTCTAGGGGCATAAATGCCTTGATTTCTTCATCTATGTGCTCTGTCTAGACTCTGCTGGGTTCTCTTTGTGTATTTTTTTTAATAGTTATTACATTCACATGCTACAAAATTATAAGAAGATAGAAAAGGATACATTGTAACAGTAAAGTTTCCCTCCCACTCGTCTTTACCCATGCATTTACCTTCTTTGGCAGCAACTAGTGCTATCAGTTCCTTGTTTTCTTCTTCTGTTGCCATTTAGAGAACTGTACTTTTTTTTCATCCTCAAAGTTACAGAAGTGAAGAAAGAGAACTCTTACTATCTTTTCTATTATTAGGACAAAAAAATGGATATTCAGAAATTTATGTTTGATTTTAAATGTCTTTCTCGTTTTTTTACTGTCAAAGTTACATCTCCAGCTTAGACTTCTCCTTGGAGTTCCAGATTTTTGTCTCCATTTGAGACTCTCCATTTGGGAATCTCAGAGATATTTCAAAATTTATTTGTCCAAAATGGAGTTCTTATTTTCTACCTCGTTCCCTCCCACCTGGCCACCCAGTCTCTTAGTAAATCACATCCTTAACTATCCAGTTGCTCAAGTCTTAATCATTGGGATCATTCTTTGTGTCACCCCCTCCTCCTACCCATACACATCCATCAAGTTATTTTGAATATCAATCTACTTTCTGTCTCCACTGCCATCAATTTGAGACCAACCAATTTTTATCATCTTTTCCCTGGAATACTGTTCCAGACTCACAGCTAGTCTCCCTTTGTCTCCCTCCATTCCCTTCTTTGTATGGTCACAAAAGTGATCTTAATATGTACTTTTGTATCATGTCATGTCCCTGCTCAAGGTCCTTTAATGCCTTCTCCACTTAAAAGTAAGTTCATGTTTCTTACCATAGTTACAGAGCCGCACATGATCTGGCCCTTGCCTACAACTCTGATATCTTGTACAAGTCTCGCCCTTTTTCTATATTCTGGCTGTACTTGTTTTCTTTCAGTTCCTTGAATCTACCAGGTTATTTCTAGCCCCTGTCTGGAATGCTTTTCTTCTCATTCTTTGATTTCTTCTTTCCTGTTCATCTTTTAGATCTCATTTTGAACCTCATCTCTTTAGACATATGTTCCTGACTGAAGTATCAAAAAGTACATCTCCTTTTATTATTTTCAATATTAGCCTTTTATTATTCTTTTTAACACCTATCACAACCTATTTTGTTTCCTTTTATATTTCTTTTACTCTTTTTTATGAATATAAGATCCACGATGGCAGAAATTATTTCTGGTTTGCTAATGGTTGAATCTCTAGTGTCCAGTACTATGCCTGGTAATTCCGTGGTAAATATTTGTTGAGTGAAAATGAATAGATTTTACTTCTGGGTAAAATGTTGGAGAAATAACAGAATCTATGAACTTCTAACTTTACATTAAAATACAGTAATGACACTATGATCAAGTAGACTAGATTATGAAAGAAACTTTTAATAACTAATATGATGTGATTATATGTAGAAATTATATTGGTGGTTGACAGGTGTTCTATCCTGGAACCAATGCAATATGACATGATTAGACCCCTTACTGATTAGAGCAGGGGTCTACAAACATTTAATTAAAGGACAAGGTAGTAAATATTATAGCTTATGAGCCATACCATCTGTTGCATGAAAATAGCCATAAACAGTTCATAAACAATCAGCATGTGGCTGTGTTCCAGTAAAACTTTATGTCACGTCCCTGAATTAGAGGATGAGAAAGTTTCTAATATGAGAAACGTAGCAGGAGTAAGTTTGTGCCCTTCAGCAAGCCTACCCCTTCCTTTTGTCTTCATTTATTGCTATCAAAAAAGATAAAGCTATTTCTAGTACCTTGTTTTGAATAGAGAAATTCACACCAAAGAAGGAAGTGGGCAAGAAAACTTATTTTAGTCCAGAGCTGGACTACCCTGGGTGGTGGTGGTTAAGGCAAAATAAGAAGTCCAGTAAAAAGGCTTTATAAGGAAGACTTTTTGCTCTTAAAATTGCTAGGAGCATGAATAAATTTTTACTGCAATCCTAACAAGCTTACTTATCCCCCACTTCTCTTATCTTTTATTTATTTATTTTTTAAACAGCTTTATTGCAGTATAATTCATACGCCATACAACTGAACCATTTAAAGTATACGATTAAGTGGTTTTTGGTATATTCACAGTTGTGCAACCATCACCACAATCTATTTGAGAACATTTTCATCACTCTAAAAATAAACCCTCCACCCTTTAGCTTTCATTCCCTAGTCCCCCTATTTCCCCCAGCCCTAGACAACGACTACTCTATTTGCTCTCTTAGTAGATTTGATTATTCTAGGCATTTCATATAAATGGAATCATACAGTCTGTGTTTTTGTGCCTGGCTTCTTTCACTTAGCATTGTTTTCAAGGTGCATTCGTGTTGTAGCATGTATCAGTACTTCATTGTGTTTTGTTGCCAAATAATATTCCATGCGTGCGTGGGCTTACCTCATTTTATTTGTACATTCATCAATTAATGGGCATATGAGTTGTTTCTACTTTTTGGCTATTATGAATAATGCTGCTATGAACACTTGTATGTAAGTTTTTGTGTGGACATGTTTTCATTTTCTTGGGTATATATCTTTTGCTGGGTCATGTGGTACCTCTGTTTACCATTTTGAGGAACTGCTGAACTGTTTTCAGAGTGGCTGCACTATTTTACTTTCCCAACAGCAATGTTTGGGGATTCCAGTTTCTCCTTCTTGTCAATACTTGTTATTATCTGTTTTTTTGATTATACCAGTCCTAGTGAGTATAAAGTGGTGTCTCATTGTGGTGTTGATTTGTATTTCCTTTATGGCTAATGATTTTGAGCATCTTTTCATGTGCTTATTGGCCATTTGTATATCTTCATTGGAGAAATGGCTATTCAGATCCTTTCCATTTTTAAATTGGGTTGTCTTTTTAATATTTAATTGTATATTCTGGATACAAGACCCTTATCAAATATATGACTTGCAAAATATTTTCTTTCTCTGTGGGTTGTCTTTTCACTTTCTTGACGCCATCCTTTGCAGCACAAAATATTTTAATTTTGATGAAGTCCAATTTACTTTTGCTTTTTTTGCTGTGATGTTGGTATATCTGAGAAACCATTACCTAATCCAAGTTTGCAAAGATTTACTCCTTTGGTTTTTTTCTAAGAGTTTTCTAGTTTTAGCTCTTACGTTTAGGTCTATGATCTATTTTGAATTAATTTTTGTGTATGGTGTGTTTGGTCCATTGATAGATATGTCTATCCTGATGCAAATACATAGTGTATTGATTAATGTGGTTTTGTAGTAAGTTTTGAAATTGCGAAGTGTGAATCATCCAACTTTGTTCTTTTTCAAGATTGTTTTGGATATTCTGGGGCCTTTGAATTTTTACGTGAATTTTAGGATCACCTTGTCAATTTCTGTAAAAAAGCCAGCTGGGATTTTGATGGAGGTTGCATTGACTTTATAGACTAATTTGGGGAGTATTGTCATCTTAACAATATTTAATCCATAAATTTGGGATTTTTTTAGGTATTGTTTAATTTCTTTCAATAATGGTTTGTAGTTTTCAGAGTGTACGTCTTGCAGTGTTCTTCTTATCTTTGATTTCTCTGCAGCAACTCCTCAGTCCCTCAGCTCTTTGATTCTCTTTGTATTATCTAGAATATTAGAATAGAGTTTCATAGGAAAGTGCTTGAGTATCAGCTTGTTTGTTTAGCTTCAGAGTTTAGATAAGGTTTCTTTTATTCATCCTCTTTAATGAACTGAGAGGAAACTAAGGGCAATCTGCTTGTCCTTTCCCATACCAGATTGGAAAAAAATCTTCATTCCAGGATGAATGAGGAGGGAAAAAAAGTCCATCTGAGGATCTTTGAAAAAATTCATTATAAAAGAATCATAAGTATCTTGAAGATACCATTAAGAATACTGTAAAAAAGTAGAAGGAAAGTTTAGAAAATAATTGCTTTGTTTTTCAGTAAGAGATCAAAACAGTTTGCTCTCCAAACAACGGTTTTCTAAAACTGTTATATGATGATGTGAAGAAAACAGGCCAAAATAAGAAGATCCTATGGAATTTTAAAAAATGTAGTCAATTCATTGAAAATCTAAATTAAATGCAGTAAAGTCTTGGTATTATAGAAAATTGAATGCATGATGACAAAATTCATTTGAAAACCAAGACCGTAGAGGAAAAGGAGAAAAATTAAAAGAATTAAGGACAAGCTATAAGTATAGAGAATACCTCTATATATTTCATTTTATGAATAATATGTATTTACAGAGAATAAAACAAAATAAGTGGATCAGAGACAATACTCAAAGCTGTAAATGAAGAAGAAAATATTTTTGATCTAGAATTAGTTCTGATTCCAAAGTTAGAGAGAACTCATAATGTGTTCCAGGGAAAATTAATGGAAAGAGATTCTGCATATCTTGGTCATATTTTAAAATTTAATGAGGAATCCTACACATACACAAGTGAAAAGCACAGGTTACTATTGAACAAATGAATATCACTTTGGCTTCAGACCTCTCAAATGTTAGAACGTACTTGTTACACCGTCTTCCAACTGTAGACTTCCTTCTGGCCTGATAGTCATTTTTGAAAGCAATAGTCATTTTCTAGAAAATAGAACAATTGCCATGATATCATTCCTGAAAAATATTATTCAAAGAAGTATCACAGATCATAAGAGATGAATTTAAATGGCCAACCCAAGAAAGGAGAATTTATGTCAGAAAAGGACTGATAATGAACATTGAAACCAGTTAAATTTACCATTGATAAGTCTAATAATTATAGGAAATATGATTATGATCTTGTGAGCAAATTTCCAGAAAAACCTTTTGTTTCAAATTTTGAAAGACATGTGTTCTATAAAGGATGAGAAAAAGGTTAATAACTACTAATTAAATCAGTGAAACAAAAATGGAGATAGAGGAGAAATGTAAGTACAGGCTTCCTCATTTTTCGTAAAAGGGAATCAAAAGTGTGGTTTATTTTTTTACTTTGTTAGGTATATATGATTTTAAAAATGCTTTCTAAAAAGTGTTAGTTTGCTACAAATAGAATTTAAAATATATCTTTTTACAGTCTATGTTATTGCAGAAGATAAATTTTAAAAGACCAAATAAAAAAGACAGACTAGAAAAGCAAAGCAAAAGCACTTAAAAAATAGAAATCTCCCAAAGTATGATTATGGCAAATAAAGCTTTATATTCCCATATTGTATTGGTAGTGATTCTTGCAGTTATAATTGATAGAAACTCACTGCAAACTAACTTAAGCTGACAGGTATTTATTGTTTCATATAACTGAAAATGGTAGCCTGGGAGCCAATATTGGGCATGAGTGTATCTGGACCTCCTACAGTATTGTCAGAATATTTTTTTTCCTACAATCTCTTAGCTCTGCTGTTATGTAGAATTTCATTCTTTCTTATTGCAATTGGGCTTTATCTGTGTCAGAGTTTTTCAAACTCTGCACTTGACATTTTGTGTTGGATAATTCTTTCTGGTGGGAACCTGTCCTGTGCATTGTGAGATATTTAGCAGCATCCATGGGCTCTATCCTCTAGATGCCATTAGTACCCCTACCCCCAATTTTGACAACCAAATGGCCAAATCTTCCCTAGGGGATAAAATTGCCCCTGATTGAGAACTACTGATCTATGTGGTAGAGAATATACAGCCCCTTACTCAAAACCTTAAAGCATTGTGGTTCTAATGGCAATAAACAGTGTTTCCCACCAGCTCAAGTACAAAAAAAAAAAAAAAGAAAATTGCAGAAAAGAACCTTGACCAAAGTGGGAATTGTGCTCTTCCCTGAAGCAGTATTCTAGTTAGGTATCAGACTGGTTGGGGTTGGAGTCATGTGCCCTCCCTGGTTCATGTACTTAAGTTATGGGATTTGTTGCTAAGAGAAAGGAGCATGGAAAAAAATTCCAAAAATAACTATGACATCTACTAAAAGGGAAGGAAAGGACTTTCACAGACATACCTGAAAGAGAATGGTAAAAAATGGAAATTTTATTGTTGAGTTAATGGTAAAGAAAAATATGAATAGTAAGATTAATTGCTGATAAAATTGAATTGAGATAAAAATGATTTAAAAATGCTAAGAGAATAATTATATTTTGATAGGAGTTATGATCATTAGTGCTAATAAAATTTTTGCATCTTTTGCCTTAACAGTATCAAAGAATAAAAAGCAAAGTATTACAAATGTGGAGAAATTTAACAATAAAAATTGAAGTAGAATTTCTGCATCTAATAATGATGGACTAGATAATTAGGACTAATCTTCTTTAGTAACAAGCAAGAATAAAATACCTTAAGGGCATTGGAGATCTAACAAGGTAGGAAGGAATTACTGGGCCAAGATCTGGCAGAAGATGGAAATCCAAAGATATGAGCCTAACACTTTAGGTTGTTTTGCCCCAGTAGCTTTTGTGAACCCAGAAGAAGTAGTTAAGATGATGAGCTTTTGACAGCCTCACTGAACTAAGAGAACAAAAGATGGCAGTTTGGTCCTGCTGAGTATGGGCTATCTCTTAAACATGCTGCTTTTGGGGCTGAGATCTTTATGAGCTGCACCTTAGGAATAGGGTGAACCGAAAGTTAGTCAGCTCTGATACAGGCTGAAGCATAAGCTGTGAGTCATTTGTGAGGGCCAGAAGAAAATGTCATTCCCTGGATTAGTTGATCTTGGAGTCTAGTACTCTCAGACACATGTCAGAAGCACTTGAAAGTCTCTGGAGGATTTGTTTCTTAGGCTTCAAAATTTTTATGTAAAGAGTTAATTAAAGGGGCTGGCCCTGTGGCTGAGTGGTTAAGTTCATGTGCTCCACTTCAGCATCCCAGGGTTTCGCTGGTTTGGATCCTGGGTGCTGACATGGCATCGCTCATCAGGCCATGCTGAGGCAGTGTCCCACATGCCACAACTGGAGGGCCCCACAACTAAAAATACACAACTATGTACCAGGTGGCTTTGGGGAGAAAAAAGGAAAAGTAAAATCTTAAAAAAAAAAAATTAATTAAATACCATGTCCATGTCCATCATATAATTGAAGATGGACCAGCCTTATAAGGAAACTGGACAACATGAATGAGAATCAGGGAGAAATAATAAGAAAAACAGACCCATCAGAGGGTCATTTATTATAATTATTAGACAAAAACTTTAAATAACAATGTTTATTGTGTTCTTGGGGGATAAGAGACAAGGTTGAATATTTTAGCAGAGAACTGGAAACTATAAAAATTGAAATCACATATTTGAAAAAGAACTAAATAGAATTCTCAAGTGGAAAAATATAATAACATTAAAAACTAAATAAATGGGTTTAGTAACAATTGAAACTCCAAAGAAGACAGAACTCATGATCTTGGAAATAGATCAGAAGAAAATATACTGAAAAATGGAAACAGAAAGAAATAAAAAGTGTAAGAGAAGTTCTACATTAGTTGAACCCCAGAGAGAGGGCTAAAGCAATATTTGGAGAGAGAATTGCTGAGAGTTTTCCAAAATCGATGAAAAACACCAATTCAGAGATTTAAGAAGTCCAACCCAAGGAGAATAAAAAAAGGAACCTGCATTGGAGTGAATTGGCTGAAAAATAAAATCAAAAAAACTTAAATGCAGCCAGAAAAGAAAAGTCACATTACTTTCAAAGGAGCAGTAGAAAGTCCTATAGCTGACTTCTCAACAAAAAAGGAAACCATAAGACCACATAGAATGCTGAAGAAAATAACAGCCAATCAAGCATTATATACCCAGTACAATATCCTTCAAGACTGAAGTTGAATAGATATTTATAAACAAAAACCTGAGAGAATTCATTTATCAGATTGTCATTAAAAAATACTGAAGGATATGCTTCAGATAGAAGAAAAATGATTCTGATGGAAGGTTAGAAATGAAGACAGGGATGAAGAGCAACAAAAATGGTAAATAAACCTAAATGAATATTGACTCTGTAAGGTGAAAATAAAAAACTTACAGGACTAGATAACAGTAGCATGTAAGTCTGGATGAAGGGAGTGAAGTTAGTTTTCCAAGGTCATTGCATTTCTCTGAAGAGGGGTAGTGTACCATTTAACATTAGACTTTGATAAATCAAATATGTACATTGTGAACTCTAGAGCAGTGCTGTCTAATAGAAATAAAATGCAAGCCACAAATGTAACTGCAAATCTTCTAAGCCAAATAAAGAAAATAAAAAGAAGTAATTTAATTTTAATAATACATTTTATTTATACCTTCTATCCCACAAATGAAAAAACAAAATAGAATAATGAAAATAATTAGTCTAGAAGAAGGTAAGAAAGATGAGAAAAAGGAGCATAGAACCAGCAGGACAAATAGAAAACACAAAGCAGGATGGTAGCTTTAAACTCCAATATATCAGGAAGTATAACATATGAAACTAAATTAAGTGCTCCAGGGAAAAAACAAATACTGGTGTATTGTATGAAGTCACAGTCAGCTACATGCAGTTAGAAACACATCTAAAATGCAAAAATGTCTAAAAGTTGAAAGTGAAAGGATTGAAAAATATATTCCATGCAAATATCAATCCAAAAAAAGTTGGTATAGTTGTATGAACATCATAATAAGTTCTAAACCAGTAAACATTATCTGAGATAAAGAGAGATGCCTCATAATGAAAAATTCAATGAATCAAGAAAATATAAAGATTTGATTTGTTACCACCTCTTTTATAATTTTTCCTGAGTTACAACATTCCATCAGAATTCATTTTCTCCCCTCTGAGCTTCTGTAGAATTGTGTGACTTTATAATGAAACTTAATAATGTACCCTAGTCATCTGCATCTGTTATACAGAGTTGTAGGCCCCTAAAGAGCAAAGATAGTTTTATTCATTTTTGTATTACTCCTGGTGCATAAAAAATTCTTCAATAGGGGTCTAATGAATAGCTGAATTACATTGAACCAGTTCCTCAATAAAAGTTTATACATTAAAAAAAAATTTGATTTGTACTTAATATCACAGCCAGAAAATATGTCAAGGAAAAACTGCTAGACCTACAAGAAGATATTAAAAAAACTCCAATTATAGTGGTAAATTTTGCAATTCCTCTTTCTGTAACAAGAATCTGACCAAAAAACCCAGTAAGGATATAAAAGACAGGAACAGCACAACAAACCAGATCTAGTAAATTTATGTGAAATGGTACATACAACAACTTCAGGATACATGCTCTTTCAAAGATATGGAAAGCATTTACAAAAACTGACCAGACTTGATCATAAGGCAAATGAATCTGAACATATTTCAGAGGATTGAAATTATGCTGAGTTTGTTCTCAGATCACAATGTAATTAAGCTAGAAATTATTAATAAAGAGATAAAGATTGTGGTCGGCCCCATGGCATAGTGGTTAAAGTTCAGTGCACTCCACTTTGGTGACCCAGGTTCGCAGTTTCGGATCCAGGGTGCAGACCTACACCACTCATCACTCATGCTGTGGTGGCGACCCACATACAAAATAGAGGAAGATTGGCACAGATGTTAGCTCAGGGCCAGTCCTCCTCAGCAAAATAAATAATAAATAAATAAATAAATAAAGATGTATCAGGAAAAAGATTGAAAAATCATCTAACAATCCATTTCAAGAAATTAGAAAAAGAACAACTTAATTTGCTTAATTTCCCAATTTGAGTGTATTTTATCCAAATAAATATAAGGAGATAATGAAAGAGCAAGAGTTACCGAATTGGAAAAACAAACGTTAAGTAGCAACATGCGAAAACTTTGTTCTTTAAAAAGATGCATAAGATTAATAAACCTCTGACTGATAAAAAGAAAAAGAGGAAACATAGATAATAAATATGGATGAAAAGCGGGGCATCTCTGTAAATTCTAATATCATTAATAAATTATTAAAGGCTATTGTGAACAAAATGTATGCCAATAAATGACAATTTATATAATGACAGAGTCCTAGAAAAATTCAGTTTGTCAAAATGAACACAAAAAGGAATTAGAAAACATAACTGTTCTTGGCATTATTTAAAGGCAGTATATCCATAATGAAAATGTTCACTCAAAAGAAACTCCAGGGTTAGATAGTTTTACAAGTGTATTATTCGAAATGTTTAGGAACAGTAACACCAAAACCTTTCCAATTGCATTTACCTGATGATAAAACATTTGAGTTTGCAACCCTTGCCTAAGGTAATTCCTGTTGCATTTTAATTATCAGGTTTTGGTAACTGTTGATATTATTAAGGTTTTGAATCTCTCCGCCCATTTCATCCATCCCCCACCTATCATCTCTGGCAACCACCAGTGTGTTCCCTTATCTCTGACCTTGGTTTTGGTTTTTTTTTTGGGATTCCTCATGTTAGCAAGATCCTATGGTATTTGTCTTTGTCTGTCTGACTTATTTTACTTAGTGCAGTGCTCTCAAAGTCCATCCATGTTGTTGCAAATGGCAAGATTTCATTTTTTTATGGCCGTATAATTTTCCATTGTATATATACTACATTTTCTTTATCCATTCATCCATTGATGGACATTTGGGTGGTGTTCCTATCTTGGCTATTGTAACACTGTAGTGAACATGGGGGTGCATATATCTTTTCTAGTTAGTATTTTTGTTTTCTTTGGATAAATACCCAGAAGTGGAATTGCTGGATCATATGGCAGTTTTATTTTTAATTATTTTTGTTGTGTGTGGGGAAGCTTGGCCCTAAGCTAACATCTGTGCCAATCTTCCTGTATTTTATGTGCGATGCCGCCACAGCGTGGCTTGGCCAGTGGTGCTAGGTCTGAGCCCTGGATCTGAGCCTGCAAACCTGGGCTGCGGAAGCAAAGTGCGCGAATTTAACCGCTCCACCACCATGCCGGCCCCCTATTTTTAACTTTTTGAGTAACCTCCATACTGTTTTCCATAGTGGCTGCATCACTTTGCATTCCCACCAACAGTGCGCAAGGGTTCCCTTTTCTCCACATCCTCACCAGCATTTGTTATCGCATGTCCTTTTGATAATAGCCATTCTAACAGGTGTGAGGTGATATCTCATTGTCGTTTTAGTTTGCATTTGTCTGATGATTAGTGATGTCGAGCATCTTTGGATGTACCTCTTGGCCATCTGTATGTCTTCTTTGGAAATAGATCTATTCTGATCCTCTGCCCATCTTTTAATTGGATTGCTTGTTTTTTTTCTATTTAGTTATGTGAGTTCTTTATATATTTTGGATATTAAGCTTTTGTAAGATATATTATTTGCAAATACTTTCTCCCGTTCTGTAGGTTGCCTTTTCATTTTGTTGATGGTTTCCTTTGCTGTGCAGAAGCTTTTAGTTTGATGTAGTCCCACTTGTTTATTTTTGCTTTTGGTGTCAGATTCAAAAATCATTGACAAGACTGATATCTAGGAGCCTATGTTTTCTTCTAAGACTTTTATGGTTTCTGGTCTTATGTTCAAGTCTTTAATCCATTTTGAGTTAATTTTTGTGTATAGTGTAAGAGACTGGTCCAGTTTCATTCTTTTTTGTGTGGCTGTCCGTTTTCCCAACACCATTTAGTGAAGAGACTGTCATTTCCCTGTTGTATATTCTTGGCTCCGTTTTCATAAATTAATTGATGATATATACATGGGTTTATTTCTGAGCTCTCTATTCTATTCCATTTATTTATATTTTTATGCCAATACCGTACTGTTCTGATTACTATAGCTTTGTAATACAATTTGAAATCAGGAAGTGTGATGCCTCCGTCTTTGTTCTTTCTCAAGATTGCTTTGGCTACTTGAGGTCTTACAAGTGGATTTCTTTTACCTTGTATTAAGCTGAAGACTTTGAAGGCACTGAATAGTGTATTAACCTGACCCACAGATGGTTCCAAATCTGATATCAGTGGATGACTAAGTTTAAAATTGTTCTTAAGCATTTTCATGTAGTGTTTGACCTAAACATGGTGTTAGTCAATAGTAGAAAAATTGTGCCTTACTGAGATTTCCTTATCCAGAAAAGTCAGTTGAAAGTCCCTAACCTTATAGTATTTTTTTGTGTGTGTATGTTGGGGGGGAAATAGAAAAATCACTGATGTAGTTTTGTTTTTTAGAGTTTTTCTTTTGTTTCTTTATGAAGTAGGTTTATGATCTCAACATGAGAAGATAGAGAAATCAGTTTTACTAACTTCATATTTTTATATATTTGCAGTGAAAAATACTTTCCTTCACTGCATGTTCCGTATTGAACTAGCAGTCAACAATGCTTTTCTAAAACCAAAATACTTTTTTCATTTGCCTTGTCATTTTTATTCTTACCCATGTAAATTTTTTTTAACATTATGACATAATATTTTGAGAAGATAGCTCACTGAAAGGTGTGAAATTTGGGGAAGATCGAAGTCTGTCTTTTTGGAAAATAGCTTATACTGATAACTTGGCAACTATTGAAACTTCTTAAGTAGTATTGTGAGCATAGCCTCTTTTCTGGGGACATGCTTCAATGTATGATTATTATCAGTGTATTATAGTGGTTTCCGTATTTTAATTAGGATGAGTTCTGAGGTGTGAAAACCAGGGAGTATATTGCTTAGTCACTAATGGAAATTTGTCCTTCAAATTGTTATTTCTGAAAAACATAATGTGAATTATGTCCGCAAATCTGTTTTTTTTTTTTGATTCCTAATGGTTAACACCAAGAGATTTACTGTAATCCAGGATTTTTTTGGTAAAATTACTTACAGAGAAAATTTAAACTTAGTGAATTTATTTGTCTTCAAAATTTTGCACAAAATATCATTTTGCTCTCTGCCAACAATTCCGGTTCTATTCTGCCTATTGAGCAAAAGATGTGTGCATGTATGTTTTAATCATCTTGGCAGGTTTTGTCAAACTAAGAGTTTGGGGTAGATCTTACACAAATTTCTTAGAAAAAGTAATCATCTTATTTTATCCTGTATATTATTTCTTGATAAGTGTGTAGCTCATTTTATTGGCAAAAATTGTTCATATGGTGACTTCTGTAAAAATGCTAATATCTGAAAAACAGTATACATAAATTTTATTTAGTAATTTTACTTTCAAATAGTACTATAGGTTTGCTTTCTTTTCTAATAAGAGGTTTATAGGCTATAAATGTGGCTTGGGGTATCATTTTGAAGTTAAATTAATCCTTCTATAACATTAGCTGTAGGATATAGTCCAAACTCATTAGCACAGCCTACAGATCCTCGTTAATTTGTCTTTTGCTCATCTGTCCAATTTCATTATTTGCTGTTGTCCTACAAGCTAAACTTTACCCCCACTAGTCATAAGCATTTTTGTTTGTTTGTTTCCCAAGTATAAATTGTTCTTACATTTGATGTAATTCGGGGGAGTTTTTTTTTTTTTAATAATATATATATTTTTTTAAAGATTTAACTTTTTCCTTTTTTCTCCCCAAACCCCCTGGTACATAGTTGTGTATTCTTCCTTGTGGGTCCTTCTAGTTGTGGCATGTGGGATGCTGCCTCACCGTGGTTTGATGAGTGGTGCCATGTCCGTGCCCAGGATTCGAACCAATGAAACCCTGGGCCGCCTGCAGCGGAGCGTGTGAACTTAACCACTTGGCCACGGGGCCAGCCCCGGGGGGGAGTTTTTTTTTTAACATGAAATACTAGTCAGCTTTACTTTGTTTGACTACAGATTTCTAACCCATTCTTCAAGACTCATTTCAGTGTGATCTGTCTTCAATATTTAACTCTCTGCACAGGCAAAATGAGGTGTTCTGCCTTGTGTGCCCTTCTGTACTATCTGTACTCCCTGCTATTCTGATAAATAATAATAACAATTATTTATTTTCACCTCAGTCTCCAGCAGAAGACTTCTGAACAATTTGAGGACTGGTATTGAGTCTTATTGATATTTATCCTTAAGGATCAGTCCATAGTAGGTGTTTAAATTGTTTGTTGAATGAATGAAGAATGATATGATAGAGAAGTTAACAGCACAGGAATCTGTGAAGTCTGTTTGGAGAAGAAATCCCAAAAGCAAACTGGGTATCTTTTTCTTTGCGGGGGTGGGGAGGCGTAGGATACATTGTGTTTAGAAACCATGGCATCCTCTGACTTTGAATTTGCTGTATAAGCAGGATCATTTGCATTCACGTTATTTTTGCTTAAAATCTATCAGTGAAATTTCTAAAGGAGCTAAAACCACTTTTGAATAAGTTTTCCTATGTTTTCCACTAATTTAATTTTTTTCTATTTTAGGAAACACTCCTTTACATCTTGCTGTGATGTTAGGAAATAAAGGTTAGTAAATTTTTTTTTGTTGTTTAACTTCACGAATGTATTGTCTGCTTAAAAATTTTAAGATGAATTTTGTCTTTTGAGTTTTTAAAAATTGACCTTTTTTTTAATTTTCTAACTGAGCTTAGGATTCAGTATATTAAAAATAACAAATATTTTCTGATTTCCATAGCACTTTTTTCAAAGAGATAATGGAAATCCTGTACTAACCTTTGTGTCTTTTGAAACTGTTTCTTTTCCTCACTTGGTTATTTTATCAGGCAAGTATTTATAATTTCAGGAGACTCTTATTTCCAAATATTAAAGTTTATTAATTATTGTAATACTTTTAATATTCAAAGAATTTTATAAGATTCTTTAATATGGGCTATTTTGAATATCTAAACTCATAAGTCTAGCTTTTTGTATGGTAGATTGTAACAATGTGGTACTTTTTTTTCCTTTAATTTAAAAAGAAGCAACTCATAGACAGGTGATGTAAAGGATCTACTTTTTAAGGCTATCCCTAGATGCAATAAAATCTTAGTTATGTGGATTCCTGGTAATCCTGGAAGTGAAGATTCCAGACAGCTGATTGGCAACTTTTTAAGCCTCTAGACTTTAAATTTTAGATGTGTTTGATAAAAATATTTTAAAAACGTATACTCCTGAATTTTTAAACAGGCTAATGAATTTTTGTTAATACTTTTCTTTCTGATCATCTGGAAGTATGATTATGTACATCCGTTATTGTCATATAGTGTAATGTAGCTGTTTGTATAAACATTTGATCTGAATGGTTAAGTGAAGCATATGATCTGCATGATAATTTAATTTTGATTTTAATTCTGTATAAATTGGTGACTCAAATCTTTCTTTGTTTAGTTATGCTATTTTTTTCCTTCTTGTAAGGAACACACTCAAATAACCTCTAAATAAAGAGAGATTTATTAAGAACCTACACTGTAGAAACTCAAGATATGGGGACAAACTGCATCTCAGGAAGAGCAGTAACCAAGACAATTTGGGGGATCAGCCATTCTCCTTCTTTCCTTCCCTTCTCCTTCCCACTTTCCCTCCCTCCGTCTATCTGTCTGTCTGTCTATCTATCTATCTATCTATCTGTCATCTGTTTATCTCTTATGGTGTGTCTGCTGTTCTTTATATATATGTAATGTTCTCCCATTTCTTGATTGATTTTTCTCTGTTTACTGAAATTGAGCATGACCCCAAATAACTGTTCTAGGGTCCTAAATCTTCATGACTTTTGGTTTGAGTCATCACCACCAGCTAGTTGAGTTTCTTAGGTTCCTAGATTTCTGAGCAAAAAGTTTGATTGGTCTAGTTCGTCTCAAGCCAAGCCACAGTGATGAGTGACTGGCGAGCTCATGAATTATCTTTGGGATGCGTATTTACTTCTGTGAAATTATCTTTAGCCAGGGTGGCTTGGGGTGAGAGCTGGCAGTAGGAGAGGGAATCAGGTATACAGAGGAAGAATGTTTAGTTCAGCAGGACTATGGATAGGGCAAGCCATGATAGTTGTCTCTAGTTTAGTTACCTTGGTGAAAATATATCAGATGTAGCTGGCTAAATTTGACCAATAAAAACTTATGCTTTTTGTCAAAGAACATTGGATCAGAACTTTAGAAAATAACTGAAATGTATCGATCATTTACAATGTGCTAGATGCTTTTTTTAGTGCTTTATACATATATACTCATTTAACACAGCAACCATGTAATGAAGATATGATTATCCCCATTTTACAGATGAAAAAGGCTCTGAGAAGTTAAGCAATTTTCCTAGAGTACAGTAGCAGAGTTTTACTTGAGTTTAGAGTATCTGGCTCTGTCGCCTGGATTCCTAACCATTATGCTGAACTGCCTTGCTCTCTTTTCACTGAGAACCATTCAAAAAGGATATGGTCTATATCAAAGTTAGCTATCATGCAGTATGGTTCCCTCCTGTTTTCATGGCAGACATTGTTAATTTGATGCCAAGTCTGATTGCTGTTTTAAATTTAGCACTTTAATAGTAAATATGGATTTACAGGATTTGAATATGAGATGAAATATATCTACCATCCCAAGTCTAGGTGTTCTAATTTTAATTGGAGGTGTTGTGTATTGTTATGCTTCATCACAGGCTTATATCAGCTTGTCCAAAATGTGTTTCACAGAACATTAGTTTCATGGGACATTGATAAGTATTTAGAGGAAAATAGTTTCCTTTTTCCAGGTCACATAGATTTGGAGAATAGGGAGTTAATACATATTAAGCAGTTTTCTTTATTGTGCACCTTCTTAGAACTTCCATATGCTAATATGCATGGTGACCTTCTGAGCTGGGACAAGGGTTGGATATAGAGTTACTGTTCCCCACAGTTATTTGGTGTTTGCTCTTTTTTCACAAGTATCTTGAGAGACTAGAGTTCTGTGGAACATATTTTGGGAAACACTTGGTTAGATGATTCAGAATCTGCAAATAATGTCAATATTTGCTCTTTCTGAGTCTTTTTCATGTAGAGTAGGTACAGCCATTAATATACTGATGCATTTCCATTTTTCCAGTTGTTTACTCTGTTTTGCTTTTTTCTTTATGGCCTTTTAATATTTTTGATGTTTGGTTGCACAAGAGTGAGATTAAAATGTGTAGTGGAATATAAAACATCTACTTTATACTTAATTCTGTAAATTAATTTTACATTATACCATTGTTCAGTCCGTGCCTCTCTATTCTCTTTTATCTCCTCCTTTAGAGACATACTATACCTTTAGTAATTTTATTGTAGAAGTGCACTTTCTGTGTGTATACTTGTTTGTAAACATAGTAAAAATTCCCAGGGCATTCAAATAATATTTGTAGATTGAGTTAAAGAGAGATACCCTAGGACTTTCACACTTTTATTTACTTCTTTTCTCTAACTCATCTTAACCTACTGAATAACCTTATTTTTTTACTTTTGAAGTCTGATTTTTTTCTGAATTTCTGGATCCATTGACCATCTTGGCCATGTTGGCTGGGAAGTTTTTGGACTATGGATTTGAGTTGAAATGGAAAAGAAGATTATACTTAAAAAACGTTCAGGAATCTTTAGGAGATGAAATGGAAAACTAGTCTTTAATTCTTATCCTTTTAGTAAGACATCAGAGAAAGGTTCTTCAGACCAGTTGCTGAACCTTTTAATTTATTCTTGGTCTTTTCTAGATCTACAAGTTTTTATTTTTCCCACGAAATAACTCTAGGATTAGTAAGATTTTTCACTTTCATAAAGGTCTCTCTGGATGTTCTGTTTTGTTCCCAACTGTCCTGTTTATCCCATCCACTCTCTTTACCTTTTATCACTTTTATAGCTCTTGCTTATTTGTATGTGATTTCTGTTTCTCATGATTTCATTTTGTCCAGACTCTTCAAGTCCTAACTTCTTTGTGGCACATTTATACATTCTTTAAGCCTTCGTGCCTGGTTGTTAACTCCGTGGTTTTTTTATTATTCATTATTGAAATCACTGAGAGAAGGCCTTTGATTGATCTGGTTCTTTTTTTTTTTTTTAACACATATGAAAATATGTCATAGGTCATTGGCATATCTATGATAATCTGACTTTTTGTTGGTTGCTCATTTCTACATCAGTTGAGTTGTGATTGGTGAGTGAAAGATTCAGCAGAGTCTGTGGATTAGAAAACAGTTGACATGTCTAGCATGTATATAAATTATACCAATCCTATACCTTAGTTTACACAATTGTGATATTGCTTTTGATACTGTTGTGCAATGTGTTTTTTATTTTTGTTTTTTTGGGTTTTTTGCTGAAGAAGATTCACCCTGAGCTAAGATCTGTTGCCAGTCTTGCTCTTCTTTTTGTTTGAGGAAGAGTAACACTGAACTAACGTCTGTGCCAGTCTTCCTCTATTTTGTATTTGGGTTGCCACCAAAGCATGGCTGCCGATGAGTCCTGTAGGTCTGTGCCCTGGAACTGAACCTGGGCCAGTGAAGCAGAACACACCAAACTTAACCACTACACCATGGGACTGGCACTGCAACTTGCTTTTTAACATTTTAAATTAAAATGTTTTCTTTAATGATTTTTAGATTATTAATGCATGCTTGTTGAAACAATTGAAATAACACAGTACAAACATGTATAAAAGCGTCATCTGTCCTACTTCTTTTTCTGATATAATTAACATTAATAGCCTAGTGGGTATCCTTGGACACCTTCCTCCTTACTTATAACACAGGGCCTTAGTTTGTTTTTACTGATGTTGAGGACTACGTACAGTACTTTGCCATATTTTTCTTTTCACCTGAAAGTTTATCGTGAAATACTTTTGCAAGTCTGTAGATACATATCCATGTTTATGTTACCCTAACTTCTTTCTGTATGTATACATACACACATATTTACATAAAACCCCATGGTAGGTTTCTTGAGGGGAGGGTGCAATATGTTTTTCTTTCTTTCTTTCATTCTTTTTTTAAGATTTTATTCTTTTCCTTTTTCTCCCCCAAAGCCCCCCGGTACATAGTTGTATATTCTTCGTTGTGGGTCCTTCTAGTTGTGGCATGTGGGACGCTGCCTCAGCGTGGTTTGATGAGCAGTGCATGTTCGCGCCCAGGATTTGAACCAACGAAACAACTGGGCTGCCTGCAGTGGAGTGCACGAACTTAACCACTCGGTCACGGGGTCAGCCCCTTTCTTTTTTTTTTAAATTCTTTTTAGCTGATCTCTCTGTCATCTTCTCTCCTTATTAACCCCTTCTCCCGATAAACATGGTAACCCATGTTAATAACCTCCTGGATATTCTTCCATACTTTTCTCCATGCTTATTATTATAGTATACAGATATGTGTATATGTATCTAAACACACACTCATCTATGTAGTTTTTTAGTTCTTCTTAAAAAATGAGATCATAATACACTTCTATGTTGAGCAGATATATTATATCATTTTGCAGTACAATGTGGACATCCATTAAGTCTATTGAGATGGCTTAAATTCATTCCTTTTTTTTTAAATTGATTTTTTCATTCTTTTTTTTCTTTCAGCACTTTATTATGAAAAGTTTGAAAGTTTCAAATATAGGAAAACTGAAAGATTGTCACAATCAATATTCAAAAACTCTCCACCTAGGTTCAATAATTGTTAACATTTTATCATATTTGCTTTATCTTTATCTTAGCGTTTTACATATATTTTTTATGTACCATTTGAAAATTAGAAATAGATGTTGTGACATTTTACCACCAAATACTTCAGCATGCATCTCCAAGAATAAGGACATTCTCCTTCTTAACCACAATATGATTATCACACCTAAGAAAATTAATAATATTGTTATAATAGCTGATATCTAATCCATATTTAATTTTTTCCAGGTGTTCCAAAAATATTTTTTATATGTCTTTCATATATAACCAAGACCCAATTGAGGTTCACTGATTTATTTTGGTTGTCATGTCTCTTTATTATAACTTAGAAAAGTTTGCCCACCTTTTTTTCGTTCCTTTGTACCTGACTTTTTTTATTTTTATTGTTATTTTTTTTTTTTTGAGGAAGATTAGCCCTGAGCTAACTCCTGCCAATCCTCCTCTTTTTGCTGAGGAAGACTGGCCCTAAGCTAACATCCATGCCCATCTTCCTCTACTTTATATGTGGGATGCCTACCACAGCATGGCGTACCAAGTTGTGCCATGTCTGCACCCGGGATCCGAACCGGCGAACCCCAGGCTGCCAAAGCAGAACGTGCGAACTTAACTGCTGCGCCACCAGGCTGGCCCCTGTACCTGACTTTTTGAAGAGTCTTGCCCAGTTAACTTGTAGAATGTCCCTCATCTTGGATTTGCCTGATTATTTTCTCATGATGTCATTTAACTTGTTCCTTATCCTCTGTCTTTTCTGTGAGTTGAAAATTACCTATAGATGCTTGATCAGATTCAGGTTAAACATTTCTGGAAAGAATACTGCATAGGTGATGTTATGAACTTTATATTGCATTACATTAGGAAGTACAATGTTAAGTTACCCCAGTATTAATGCTGCTAAGTTTGATGACTTGTTTAAGATGATGATCTCCATGTATCTCCACTGTAAAGGAACATTTTTCTCTTTATAATTAGTAAGTAATCTTGGGATGATCCTTTGCGTTCATGTGAATATTCTCTTTTGCAGCACATAGCCTTTTACCTGTCGGCTTTAGCATTCATTGAGGACCTTTGCCTAAATCAGTTATTACATTGGGGTGGTACTATGCTGATTTTCTAATTTTATCCTTCTATATTTCTTCTGTCATTCTTCTACGTCTACATTCTTCTCCATTTCTTAACTGGTTTTCTTCTGTAAAAAAGAAATCATTGCCCTCTTTTATTTTTGGATTGTCATCATGGGCGTATCTATTATTTTTTGTTTAATGTGTTATAGCTAGTCATTATTCTTTCTGATGCTCAGTTTCCCATGTTTGGCCATGGCTGACCATTTAAACTGGCTCCTTTATCTTTTTAATATGACTCTTTTCTTAAAAAATGGTTGCATATTACTCCAGTGATGTAGATGTATCATTCTTTAGTCAGTCATTCCCTTATGAAGGATATCCGCGTAGTTTCCAGTATATTTGCCATTATTAAACAATGCTAAAATAAACATTCTTGTACATATATTTTTATATGCTGCCAGCAGACTTTCTTAAACACCTCTGTGAAACTTCTTCTGTATTTATTTTACTTTATTCTGAAAATTTCCTGCTAGTGTAGGTAGATATTCCTTCTATTACTAGAAATAGTGCTAAAGAAGGGCCATCCTTCCTCGACCTCAGCTCACCTGCATTACACTGTCATAACACCCTTATTTCCTTCAGAGCACTTACCAGCATTATCTGATTTTTTTTTACTTATTAGTTTACTTATTATCTTCTAACAAAGGATGTAAGCTCTCTGATAGCAATACCTTAACTTTCTTCTTACTGCTTATTTCTAAGTACTACATAGTATAAACGTAGTAAGATTATATCTTATTACATTTCTAAGTACCAGGATCTAGTACTTAGAAATGGCATATAATAAGCACTTGGTCAATATTTGGTGAATGATTGAATGAATGATGAGTCTCAGTTTTGAATATTTTTTGCCTGTTAATATATTTTTTATTTTGAATTTAAAAAAAAATTTCCTTAAGGGGCCAGCCCAGTGGTGCAGAGGTTAAGTTCGCATGTTCTGCTTCGGCAGCCCAGGGTTCACTGTTTTGGATCTTGGGGGCAGACCCAGGCACTGCTTGTCAAGCCATGCTGTAGCAGGCGTCCCACATATAAAGAAGAGGAAGATGGGCACAGATGTTAGCTCAGGGCCAGTCTTCCTCAGCAAAAAAGAAGAAGATTGGCAGCAGCTCAGGGCTAATCTTCCTTAAAAAAAAAAAGAAAAAAGAAAAAATATTTCCTCAACTTATAGAAGGGTCTATACCTTAGACTTCTTTCAGTTACTAGAAAGACTGTCCAGATTTTTCCTTGTAATCGTAAACAGGTTTTTGACCCTTTTGGGTGTTTTTCTGAACTAAAGGAGTTGTAAAATTTGAAAAATAAGGGTTTATGGAACCCTTACTGATACTTTTTGGAAACGCATTTTTTTTTTCTGAAATAAATAATGAACTCTCCATTTGCCATTACAGACATACAAATCTTCTTTTGGGTCTTATTAGACAGTAGATATTTTGATGTAAACTACCCTTGAGGTTTTGGGTTATCTTTTAGAATATGGAGACATTCTCAAAATCCTCTTAGGGTGGATTATTAGGGAAGATGATGCTTTCTTTGCAGAGAGACCCAGTTTATTCTTTGGTAATAGAATGTATACTTCTTGAATCTGAGGATCTGAAATAACATGGCTTAGATACATAGGAATTTAAAAAATTATTTAATTCTCCATAGTACAGTATTTATTTCATAGATCTGTTTACATTAATTTGGTTTTTTGAATTTCTACATGATTTTTATATTTAGAGATTCTAAAAACTGCATGATGTTTCATATTATTACCACTTTATGTTTCAGAATGTGCCCATTTACTTTTGGCTCACAATGCTCCAGTAAAGGTGAAAAATGCTCAGGGATGGAGCCCGCTGGCGGAAGCCATCAGCTATGGAGATAGACAGATGAGTAAGCAATATAAACACTGTTGTTGAGATATATTCTAAAAGTATGAAATGATGCATTTGAAATATTTTTCATTTAGTGTAACTTTCCGTACTTTGAAGTTTGCAGCTATTTATAAATTTATGAATTACTCATGACATAGGAACTTGAATATTGGGTAGTACGCAAAAAGAATTGAGGTATCATGTTTAAAAGTGTGTTGTTTATTATTTTTTCTCCTTTTACAGCATTCTGCCCTGCTGATGTTCTTCAATTGTTTTAAACATTCAGAATGAAGGACTTTCTAAACATGTTGAGACCTAACTGTCCTTTCTGACAACTGCTTAATTATTTGGCACATTAATTGAAACTGAAAATAATCAGTGTTATAAGTTATCTATCTGATTTAATTGCTAGATATAGGCTTTGCTGGAAGCGAGGAACAAGTCTGTCTCTATTTTGTTTTAGTCTTTAAATGAGAATTTCCAAAAGATGTCACATGCTTTTTCACAATATCAGAGTGTTCAGTTATTCCAGTCTCCCTCCTCCTACCCTGAATTTTTCTTTTTCAACTTCATATACGGGTCTTATTTTTGTTAAGCACATCTCAATAGTTAAAAAATTTATAAAACTTAAATCTGGATGAATGAGAATATTATCTTTCTGGTAATAGTATCTTTTTAAAATTTGAAACTGAAAGTTATCAATTAAATCTAGTTTTGTAGAAGGAACAATAAAAATTTTTGGCAGTTTTATTAAAGAAATGTATAATGTTGAAGACTGCCAGGATGTTACATGGATTTAGTCTTACTTGTTTGTTAATTTTTTGGTGAGGAAGGTTGTCCCTGAGCTAACATCTGTTGCCAGTCTTCCTCTTTTTGCTTGAGGAAGATTGTCACTGAGCTAATGTCTGTGCCCGTCTTCCTTTAGTTTGTATGTGGGATGCCACCACAGCATGGCTTGATGAGTCCACACCAGGATCTGAACTGGAGAACCCTGGGCTGCTGAAGCGTAGCGTGTGAACTTAACCACTATGCTACTGGGCTGGCCCCAGATTTAGTCTTATTTTGATGCTAAGTTTTGGGCTCTTATGGGCTCTTTCTTATGTTTTAGCTTTGTATGTAATCTACATGTTACATCTTTGTGGACTTTCTGAATACCTTGGGTAACTTTTAATGGTGAAGTTACATTTGAGCTTAAGTTTAATGTGAGATGAAATTGTGATATTTTCACAACTATATGAGTAGTTATAGTTTTTGTTATTGAGAGTTGTTCCTAACGGACAAACATCAAGAGACCCTTATGAGAAAAGAAACCATACTTTCTAGAATTATTTCAAGGAAAAGATAAAAATATACAGATCTAGGAAACTGAGAAAGGATTAAAATTTAGTTTCAGCAACTGGTCTGAAGGAACTTTCTCTGATGTTTCTAACCTATTAGTAGAGTGGAGAGATCAGGTGGGCTGCTCGGTTTCTGACCCACACTAAAATTTATATGACTTTCAAGTATTATTTTATTTAGAATTGGTGAATATTTACTGTGTCCTTACTATAAAGCATATGTATATAGTAAGATGTGGAGAATGAAGACATGGGCTCTGCCATTTAGGAATTCATAATGTATTGGAAAGACCAAGAAACAGAGTTTTCTTGAAAAATCCATTACTGGATATTTAGCAATAAATTTTAATGTACAAGAGTGAGGCCCATAGTAGTTGAGATCTGTTTTTAAAGTGATTTTCTTCTATAGAGTGATGTCTTAAATGCACATTCTGAATAGTATCCCATTGCCAATCGTTACATAATTATTTATCATAATTGCTCAGTGCTTATATTTTTACTACTTCGTATCACATGAAACAGAAATATTTAACTACTAACTTAAAGGATAATTATTTCAACAACTCTTATGGTATATACTTAGAAATATTAATGTGAATGTATTTATAATGGTGTTAAACATGTCTACACTTTGAAATTATTTTCAGTACTATGATTTAAGTTTTTGATTGTTTAACTCGTGTTACATTACAATTTTCTGGGCGTAGAAAATTACTTTTTTTGAAAACTCAGAGATAATCTAATATTATAAATTATTAGTGAAAACTTTGACCTGTTTCTCATCTTTGGTCTGATTTCTGCTGATGTTTTTGTGCTACAGAACCACGAGAGTCTGCTAAACTACTTGTCAGACTATTTAGAATTATTTCACTTTAAAATTAATAGATTTCAAGATTATGTTGCTTCTCTGCCTTACAGTGATCACCTGGTGAACAGTGATCAGTCTATGCCAGTATCGGGGGAGATATGGGTATAACATAAAAGCTTTTCCCAACTCATCCCTCTCACCCTGGTCCCCAGCTTTCCTCTGATCTGGATGGCTCTAGTTTCTTATCCACACTGAGACCTAGCTCTCTTTTGTCTTTCCAGCAGTTGCTCATAGTTTGTAGAGATTTACGTTAAGAATATTTACATTATGCTAGTTCTAGAAATTCTATCAGCCTCTATCTAATTTTTGTAGCATATCAAAAGTTAGTTTGGTGGGAAAGAGATGGCAGTCCATGTTGGTATGCAGTGTTATCAGGAGCTGGCAGTCTTCTTCATTTGGGTTTCAACTTTCTATTTCTTTCTGAGAGAAGCCTTTCCTCAACTCCTGGAGTTGATTAAATTTCCTTCTTATGCATTTTCAAAGCAGTCCACTTGTTTCCTTTGCAGTACTCAGCACACTTCTAATTAATTGTTCAATGTCTGTTCCCTACTCTGTATCCTGATGATATAAGCTTTGTGAGAACTCAAGTCATGTACAGGTTATCTTATTCATCCTTTTATCTCTGGCTCCTACAACAGTGCCTGGTACATACGTTTGCTCGATGAATTAATGAAGATATGAATAAAACTGCAAAGAAAATTTGAGACTAAGCAAGAACTAAAATTTTTCTGAGAAGTATTGTATTAGGATTTTTATTTATCATAGCTCTTTTGAGTTGCTGAAAACTTAGAATATTTTTTCTTATAAAAAAGTATGACTGGGGCCGGCCCGGTGGTCTAGTGGTTAAGTTCACGTACTCCACTTTGGTGGTCTGGGGTTCACTGGTTCGGATCCTGGATGTGGACCTACACACTGCTCATTAAGCCGTGCTGAGGTGGCGTCCCACATAGAGGAACTCAAAGGACCTGCAACTAGGATATACAACTATGTACTGGGGCTTTGGGGAGAAAAAAAAAAGAGGAAGATTTGCAACAGATGTTAGCTCAGGGCCAGCCTTCCTCACACACATACACACAAAAAGAATTAAAAAAAAAAAGAAGAAAGTATGACATTCATTGTAGAAAATTGGGAAATTATTGAGAAAAAATAAGAAAATAATTTCACTTAGAGATAGTCACTGTTAATATTTTGTTATATTTTCTTTTAGTTTCCTTTTTGGTTATATTACTGTCCTATTTAAACCCTTTAAAAAATTCCTATTCTTCGAATGAAGACCAAAATCTTTAGCTTGGTTTATAAAGACCCAGTATGATATTGTAACTTTTTCCATCTCCATTCTTACCTTGTTCTTTCCACGTCTTTCTGTGTGTCACTCTGCCTGCCTCTCAGTTTCTCATACTCACACACCCTACCCCTTCTGCTCCAGCTCCTAATAATTCTTCAGCTCAAGGACGAGAAGGCCTTCTCTGCCCATATGCTATGTCAGAACTCTACCTGTTACTCCCTTTAGGCAGGAAGCTTCTTTAGGACAGGGATTGTCTGTTTGTCTTCTAAATACTTACCAGATGCATCAGAAACATAGTAGGGAATGTGCCATTAGCTCTGACATTGAGGAACTCAACCTGGTTTGGGGAGAGAGACCAATGAATTCTGCAGCATTCCAGAGTGTTTACAAAATACTTGAATGAAACAGATGAGGGAGAAAATAATTCTGTTTTTGGTGAGGTGTTTGGTTTTTTGAGCTGAGTCTCAAAGGATTTTAGGAGTTAATAAAGTAGGTAAAAACATTCTAGCTTATGGGAGCAGGATGTGTGGAAATGTGAAAAACAACAAAGCATATTTTAGAGAAGAATGTACATTTCATTGTGCTCCCTAAATGCGACTATGTGGCAAACATGTGCGAAGGTGTGAAGAGTAGTTTTGGGAGATGAAATTGTAATGGTAAAGGGGCCACACTGAGATCTGCTTTATGTGCTATTCAAGGTTTTAATCTCAATCTCCAGTCATTGCAAAACCCCAGAAGACTTCAAAGCAGGGATTGACATTATTAGGTAAGCCTGAAGACTTAATTGAATAGGTAGGCAAGAAATTTTTAGGAAAAAAATCTTTAGAACAAATGTGGTAAGCTTGACTTACCGAAAAGATAATGTGTTTAGAGAAGTAAGGGATAGATTAGAAAGATAAAGAATTGACGGTGGTTGATTATCTTTTAGATATGGGTACTCATAGAAGGATTCAGAGTAACTCCAAGGTCTCTATCCTGGATTGATGGTGATCTCATTAATTAATTTATGGACAGACTGTAGGCAGAAGAACAGTACAAGATTTAATTAATTTGGTGTTACACATTTGAGTTTATCTGTGGTATATTCAGGGAGAACTGTCCAAGGAAAAAGGGGGAAATAATTAGACTGAAGCATGGGAAGGAAGTGGAGGGCAGAAGATACAGATTAAGTAATATTTGGAGCAATAGAGTGTGGTTCCAAAAGCTTTAGGCACGACACACTGAAAACTTTAAAAGTACTTTATATGGGGGCGGGCCCAGTAGCGTAGTAATTAAGTTTGTGTGCTCTGCTTCAGTGGCCTAGAGTTTGCAGGTTCGGATCCAGGGTGTGGACCGATGCACCACTCATCAAGCCATGTTGTGGGGGCATCCCACATACAAACTAGAGGAAGATTGCCACAGATGTTAGCTCAGGGCCAAACTTCCTCACCAGAAAAAAAAAAAACATGCTTTATATGGGAGAAGAAGGAAAGAGAAAGTTTAAATGAGTTGTGGTTAATTGGAGTTCTTCGTTTGAGTTTTTGTATGAATTCTAATAGCATCCAAATCCTCTAAAGCTAATTTTATCTTCATTATCAATCAGTGTTAATGAGATTCTTATGACATGGGAGTACAAATACTGATCCCCCCAAAACATACTTGTAATTTTGTATAATTGCATTCTGAATGTTTGTTTCTACTTCCATAAGAAAGTTTGAGTTGATGTTATTTTTAGTGTGACATCTCATAGAACAAGAATCTCTTTGCATATATTACTATACTATATATATAGTTGTTGTCACTACCCATTTAATAATGTTTGGTCATTTTAACATAATTTTCTGTTATTTACTGAATGCCTTCCATCAGTTACAGAATATTTAGTTGGTGAAAAAATGTATGGCTTCTACTTTTTATTAAGATACTTTTTTTATCTAGGAAATGAGTTCTTTCTATTCTTTATATTCAGCAGAGGTCTGTTTCAATTTGAAGGCAAGGTAGATTAAATAAAGATTTATTAAAGTATTTGAGCTTGGAGTGGAGAAGAATTATAAAAAGAATTCTACTACATTTGGGTAAAGTAGCTTTGATATTAAAGTTAAATTATAACAAACATGAAGGTAAGCTAGATTCATATAAATTTGAATCCATAAAGAACCTTAATGATTATTGGTTATTGATTCTCAGACTGTTTGAATTTCACAGACCAGAAAAATATTTTATTTGAGGATTGATGTAGAGTAGCTAACTTTTTCATTTTAACATATAAGAACTTCAAAAAAAGATAACTGCTTTCTTCTGCACTCACCATTTCATTAAAAAAAGACATTTTCAACCCAAAATAGTAGGAAGAGTAGTCCTTAAATTGAAAAAAAAGTATATAATTTAAAAGAAAAAACCTGGAGCCAGCCCAGTGGCGCAGCGGTTAAGTGCGCACGTTCCGCTTCGGTGGCCCGGGGTTCACTGGCTCGGGTCCTGGGTGCGGACATGGCACAGCTTGGCACACCATGCTGTGGTAGGCGTCCCACATATAAAGTAGAGGAAGGTGGGCATGGATGTTAGCTCAGGGCCAGGCTTCCTCAACAAAAAGAGGAGGATTGGTGGCAGCAGTTAGCTCAGGGCTAATCTTCCTCAAAAAAAAAAAAAAAAGAAAGAAAGAAAAGAAAAAACTTCACCCTAGTTCCCAGTTTTTTTATTTTGCTGCATATCACCGGACTTGAACAATTGAGCACTGAAATGTAGACTTTTATATTTGGGAACTACTGACCTGGGTCACAGAGCTAGAGTGTAATTGAGACTAGGTCCCGTGTTCCCTGACTTCTGTGTCCCAGCCTCTTCTATTCCAAAAGACTTCTAGTAATTTAAACACTGCTCTTTGACTTTTGGCTTTTTAAAATATATTGGGGCTTTAGTTAGACCTGTGGTTAAAACTAAGAATAGGTCCTGCTGTTTTTCATATTCTTCCCTGGGCTTTTCCTAATTTGGCCTATGTGGACAAAACAAATCTGATCCAAGCTTTTGCTACTGTCGTCTTTTCTGTCTTTTTTTCACTTTCTGCTTCTGTATTCCACGTAAGGCTTTAAGTAGTTTATAAGAATGCATACTGTAAAATAGTAAAAATAATAGTACTTTTATGTATATGTACATGAAGCGTGTCAGGACCAGGAGGAAATCAGTGTGTATTGATATATGCATTTTTTCCCTTAATGCACATTTTTCCATTTTCTTATCTTTTGCTAGGTTAATTTCATTCAGTTCTAATATTTTCCCTTATTTCAATAAATGTTAGGCATTGACTGATTTTTGCTAGTCCGTTTTAAACCTTCATTCTAATAAAGAACAATTACATTTACCTAATTGCAGGCATAGTAGTAAGCAATTTATATTGAGCTTTTACAGTAGCTCTCTCTATATAAAACTCTGTAGATAGTAGATTTTTCTTTATTCTTACTTGAAAAATGAAAAAAAGAGACTGAAGTTTAGGGAAATAAAGTGACTTGTCCACACTTACACACAGCTAATAAACAGTAAAGTTGGGGTTTACACTTAGGCCATGTGTGTAACTTGAGAAAACGCTGCAAGGGCTTCAGGTTTTCTTAGATTCAGAAGTTCTTTTCATAGACAATAGGATTCATTTTTGTATTTCTCATGCGATGTTGGTGGTATGTGAGAGTACAACCTCTACTGAAAAAAGAACAGACACACCTGGTAAGAATTGCAGATAATTACATTTTTAGTACAGTAGTATCCAATGGGATTTTTGAGATCTGCTGTCTTTGGGATCTTGTAGGTCAGTGTTAAAGCATCTGACTGAGGTTCATAGATCTCGGCTCAGTCAGGTAAATCCTTACTGATAATTAAAAAGCAGCAAAACCAGTGTGAATATGTTATAAGCTGATGTTGAGGTATCTCTTCCCAGTTTTCCTTGGGGATCATAGCAGTTTTACTAAAAATTTTTACTAACTTATTCACAATACCTATATCTATATATATCACTGTATCATAAGCCAGTGGTGTTTTCTAAGGGTGGTGAAATACAATAATAGGGAATTATTGGGAATATAATAATTAAAATAACAATGAGTAGGCCCATTATTGTTGGGGTAGTGAAAGAGTGGAACAGATTTTTGTTCACTTTTTATTCTCAAGGGGTGGTGTGTTTTGATGATTTGTTTTTTATTTCTGGGTTTGATGGGTAGGAGTGTTTTGAAATTTTTAATTGAAATACAATGAATAGTGTTATGATTATTGATTTAATATTAATAAATCATGTTGATGCATCCAATTGTGGCATATCACTAAGGAGAGATTCAGACTCTCAGTCTTTAACTTAAAAGGTTAATGCTGTTTAGCTTCTTAGTGATTTTATAGCACTGATGCAGATCATTTTTCGAAACATTTTGGTGGGACTAATTCAGTGACAATGGGCATAAAGCTATGTTTGACCCACAAATTTCTGAGCATTGACCAGAGTACAGTCCTGGTTGTGAGGCTACGATGGTTGTTTGGTTTAGGTGCCCTAAGATGGCATCTGTTTTTAGGCCTAAGGAGGGAACATCTCATGAGTGTAGGACGTCTTCAGATGAGACTAACATTCGGATAGTTATTTCTATAGGCAGGACTACTCGGTTGTCGACTTCTAGAAGTCAAAGTTCTCCTGGTTTTAGGTCTGACGTAGGGATTATGTAAGAGTCAAAGCTTAGGTCTCCGTAGTCTGCATACTCATAGTTTCAGTATCATTGGTGGCCTATTGTTTTAATGGTTAAAGTTGGATTATTGATTTCATCTATTATGTAGAGGATTCCTAATGATGGCAGGGCAATTAGAATTAGAATAGCTGGCAGGATAGTTCAAGTGGTTTCTACTTTTTGGGCCTCCATAGTGCTTGTATGGGTTAATTTAGTTGTTAGTATTGATGAAATAATGTACAATACTAGAGAGCTAATTAAGAATACAATTATTAGTGTATGGTCGTGGAAGTGGAGGAGTTCTTCTATGATAGGGGATGTTGCGTCTTGAAATCCTAGTTGGAAGGGGTAAGCCATAGAGGTATATAGGGGTTTAACCTATAACTTAACTTTGACAAAGTTGTGTAATTTTTACTAGTACCTAGTTTTATTGAAAAGACATAATGGTTATGATATTGGCTTGAAACCAGTTAGAGGGGATTCGATTCCTTCCTTTCTTACTTTAGATTCACATAGGTAGGTTCTTTGAATGTATGCTATGGTGGAGGGCATCCGTGTAATCATTCGAGGTTAGTAGTAGTTAATTCTACTGTTGACACCTCTTGTTTAGATGCAAATGCTTCTCAAATTATGAAGAGTGTTAGTATCGCTGCTGTGGGTGAGATGAAAGATCCTGTAGATGAGATAGTATTTCCTGTTGTGTATGCGTCTGGATAGTCCGAGTAGCGTCGTGGTATTCCTGAGAGACCGAGAAAGTGTTGTGGGAAGAAAGTTTTGTTGACGCCTATGAATATAATTGTGAAATGAATTTTTGCTCAGTTTGGGTTGAGTGTATAACCTGAGAATAAAGGGAATCAGTGGACAAATCCCCCTATGATAGCGAAGTCTGCTCCTATCGATAAAACCTAGTGAAAATGTGCTGTACTACATAGTAAATATCGTGAAGTACAATATCTAGGGATGAATTGGCGATATGATTCCTGTTAGGCCTCCTACTGTGAATAAGAAAATGAAGCCCAGGGCTCATAATATTGCTGGTGATCATTTAATATTTCCTCCATGAAGAGTTGCTAGTCAGCTGAATACTTTTACGCCAGAGGGGATAGCAATAATTATAGTGGCTGATGTAAAATATGCTAAAGAATAGGATCCCCTCCTCCTGCAGGGTCAAAGAAAGCAGTGTTTAGGTTACGATCTGTAAGTAGCATGGTAATATCTGCTGCTAAGACTGGGATTGCCAGTAGGAGAAGTACTTCTGTGATAAGAACAGATCAAACGAACAATGGTGTTTGCTATTGGGACTGGCGGTTTCACGTTAATGATTGTGGTAATGAAATTGATGGCGCCTGAGATTGAAGCTACACCAGCTAGATGGAGAGAGAAAATGGTTAAGTCAACAGAAGCTCCTTAGTTCTTATATACATTTTTTATTGAGGTGTAATGGACAATTAGCACAGTGAAATTTATTTTAAATTAAAATTTTTTTTTATTTAAACTTTAGTTACAGCTCTTTTAAGGAAGCTTAAGCAGCAGTCCAGGGAAAGTGTTGAAGAAAAACGACCTCGATTATTAAAAGCCCTGAAAGAGGTAAGCCATATTTCCTTGCTGATTTTGCAACTAAAGAGTAATTGTATGTGTACTTTTAAGAATTTTTTTAATAGAGTATAATTTCTTACTGATTATTAAGAGTCAAGAAATGATAAAATTTCTGCTTGAATTAAGCAATAATGACCTAAGAAAATTCTCTGATTATAATGTATAAATGTAATCTTATGGGAAGTGCCATTTAGTTTGAACTAGGAAGGTAGATAAAGAATTATTGCTTTCAATCAGTAAGAGCTCTAAGAAAAAAGGAGATAAATCATAATTAATGGCAATAGTTTTCCTTTGTCCTTTGGATTGGATGGAAGATTCTCTAAGAGCTGAAGCCGCTGCTGCTAGCAGGAACGGTTTGCATTTTCTTTATATAACAAAACTCTTTTTGTCTGTCTTGCTTCATAATGGTAAGAACTGGGTGTGCTGGTACAGAAAGGGAGAGAGGTTTGTTTTTGTTATTTCTTCCTCTGTACTTTTGATGCCTGAAAGAACTGTGGGAGAAAAACAGACCTATCATGACGAATATGTCTTCTTTTAGATGTGCTTTTGTTTTTCACTTGTGAGATCTCAAGAGATAAATTTTTTTTGAGAATATTTGATCGTAATTCCCTTAACAGTTACAGTCTTTGGTGTGTAGCTTCTAATTTATGAAATAAAAATTTTCTCTATAGATCTCATATGATAGCATATTATTCCAGATTTAGTAAATTTATGTTATCACTTTATAGAAAAAAAGTTTTTATTGCAGTGGGTGATTTTTTTAGACCATTATGAGACTACACAAATAATTATTTTGGATGTCATTTTTTATGACACTTCTAAAGTTAACTATTTTTACAAGAATACTTATTTTGGTTATGGTGAGAAATGGAATATTTATTGATGCAAATCTAAAGATTGTCAGTTTCAGATATGTTCCTGTGTGATTAAAATGTTCTTATAAAATATATAGTGGTGTGTTTTTTCCCTTGGAGACAAGTGTAGTAATGTGTGCTACTGTAATGTTTTATTTTAAGTAATAACCATATTTTTTTCTTTCTCCAACTCCAAACATTGAATTATTCCCTATTCCTGGCATTAGACCTTTAATGATAACAGATTCTTTTTTTAAAAAAGCAAAATATTACGTAGATATAAGAGCTGTTAACGAGGGTGCATTCAGTAATTATTTATATTTCATTTCTCAGCTAGGTGACTTTTATCTAGAACTTCACTGGGATTTTCAAAGCTGGGGTAAGAATGTGCTATGTTTTGCTATAAAATATGTGTGCATACAGAAATACCAGTGCAAAAATTACTGTTATCCAGAAGTGTTATCCCAAATTTGATACTTGCCCTCAGCAAAATTAAATAGTTTTCATCATGTTGTACATAAGGGTTATAAAGCTCTGTAGTAATACTTAATTATCCTAACGTGATTAGTAACTTTCATAATTCTTATTTTTAAGATTGAAAATTGTCTTAAGGTTTTTTAAAACATAATGCAGGTTTAAATATGATTACAATTTAATATAAGGAATTTTCAGAGAGAAGAGAAGAATAATTATGGAATTATTAGATTAGTGAATTTAAGGAACTTCAAAATACAGTGCTTAGAACCCTGAATGTGAAGAATTTTGTTAACATTATTTACTTTTGTATATTTTATCTTCTTTCAATCATTTTTGCCAATTTTATTGCATACTTTATAGCCACTGTCTTAACATACTGTTTGGTTGCACACTGTTCCAGTTATTTATGAAGCACCTTAATTGCTAGATATTTTACAGTCATTTATTGATTTACCTTAGCAAGCTAAGTTTTTTCCCTCCCCGTTTTAAACATGAGTCCACTTAAGGAGAAAACCTTCATGTCCAAATTGGAAGTTTGATCCTAATGACCTTTGCTTTACTAACTAAACAACTACAAAAACAACCAAATTTTGTTTTTTTTTAAAAAAATTTTTGTTCAAATATAATCTATATCTAGGTTTGCATATAATGAGTTTACATGTGTTTTTCAAAGCATCTGAATTATTTCTTACGATGTAATGATATTTGAATGCTAAGTGATATTTATCCCCCAAATAATCATAAAAATAAATCATAAAATAATTATAAAAATAAATCAGATATTTACAACTATAGAAACTATTGTATATGTTTCATGTGAATACTTTCAAACCCTTTTGAGTGCTTACAAAAGTGTGTGTGTGTATGTACACACAAATACATATATATAGCCTCAGCATTAGTTTTTTTTTTTAAATGGGATCATACTATTATGTAATTATACAGTTTGTCATTATTACTTTGTGTATCTTAAGTATCTTACCATATTTGTTCATGAGGAAATACTTTATTTTTTTAACAGCTGCAGAATACTGTACAGCATGGATGATTAAGATTTTCTGAATATAAAGTTTTAATCCCTAAATGTAATCAGTTCTTTCCAACATTGTTACAGCTCTAACTCATAAGGCTAGTTTTGGCTCCATCAAAATCACACATGAGTTTGTTACTCTGATAGGCCTACTTTGCCTTTATGTTTTATATATCTTTCAGAAGTCCCGGGGTCCTAGAACACTGAGAGAAAAAGAGTTTTGTAGTAGCTTTGTGTAATAAAATAGCTCCAACTCAGATTGGTCTGAAGCCTGAATACTAGTTTTTCATCTCATTTTTTTCCATCTGTAGAGACACCAAGTCCTACTTGGTGATCTTAAACTGAGGTTGTCCCTTGAGTATATTGGCTCTTTAACTGATTCTCTTAGTAATTGTTAGTGGTTTGAATTCTAAAATAGTCAATTTATCTTGCTGAGCAAAATGTTTTAAAATATTTTAAAAGTGACATTTCAGTAATATGAAGTAATAGAAATGGACATTAATCACTCCTGAAATTGTGCATATGTCTATAAACACATTATAAATGTTGCATAATCAAATTTGTGATGCAACCACTCAGGTACTTGTTGAAAGTATCGCTTCTTTGAAAACTTGACTTTGATACAAAACGTAAGCCATGTGTTTTATTGTTGATAAAGGATTTTACTGATTTCATGTCAAAACTATTAACATCTCATGGTTAGAAGTCATGCAATTCTAAAAACTAAAACTCATTGACTAGATTTAGCTTAGACACTTTGGATTTAAAAACACTGGATAATCTCTATTATTAGATTCGATTATCAAGGTTTTTTTCTAGAGTAGGCATGTTTCTTTCCCTTGTCAAAACCCCTAATTTAAAAACAAAAAAAGCAACCCAGAAATAAGGGGAGGCTAAGAAATATTGAGAATCCAGGGTTCAGTTTAATCTAGGAGTAGTGGAGCATGCACACTCTTCTCTTCCCTATTCTGCTTCATTCAGCGTTTGGCTGAAAGTAGCCTCAGACCTGGTTAATGGCAAGTCTGAAGGCAACTAACCTATTCCTGCTTGGGTTTTTATGTATCAAAAAGCTTTGAGTTGGAATCAGAAGTCCTGGTTCATAACTATTAGACATGGCAAATCACACAACTTTTCAGAGCTTCAATATATTCGTTTTTAAAATGGGGACGATAATAACTGCTCTGTCTGTTGCAGACTTTGGTTTTGGTGTGGATGAAGTGAAATGTTTTTTAAGGAAGCCCTTTATACACTGTAAAGTGTTAAATAATTTATAGTATCATACTGACTACTTCAAATTTAGTGTTGTGCATATGACACATTTCAGCAGAAAAACTAATTGCTTTTTATTTCTTTATCTCATAATCTACAGAATATCCATCCTGTATTTGGGACTGTTATTTGCATATCATAGATGCAAAACATTAGGCCTAGAAACTCTTCTTAAAATCAGGGAGTAAGTGATAGCAAACCCAAAATTAAAATTGAGAAACTCTTCATTTTTAAGCTCAGTGAATTATGCTATCTTTGGAGTACTGTGTTAGACTCTCAGATTATGCTGAGATAAGATATAGAGAGCTTAATTGTTCAATTTACATGGGGGAGGTAAAAGTCGTCACAGAATTGGGACAATGCAAATTGCTCTATTTTTGGAATGCATTAGAATCTAGCAGAAATCTTTTTTTGCTCGATACTTCTTCTTTCTTTTTTTTCTTAACTTTTGCTTCTCAATCTCCAAGCTTCTTTTTTTTCATATCCTGTTTATTGTTTTACATAGACAAGGTTAACATCTTTAAATGTTCTTCAGAAACATTATTTTCAATTACTACAAACATATTCTACAATTCTCCTTGTTTTATTTCTAAGTGGCTTTTTTTTCTACTGCATTCGATTATTTTCTTGGGATTTATTTGTGAAATAATTTTTGAAATGATTTATGAAAAATTACTTCCAAGCTTCTTATTTTCTCTCTGCTTTCCTCTCTTCCTCCTTTTCTGATTTTTGATAATCAGATTCAGATTTTGATATGATTCTAAATTTTGTTTTTGTAGGTTACCATAGTAATTCAAAAGATGTAATAAATTAAGCTAAATGAAATTAACTTAGAGTTCTGTCTTCTTCTGATCATCTTTTTCATGGTATACCAAATATTTCAGGACAGGAAAACTCGGTCTCAATTAATGAGCATGAAAGAAGAGCTTTGATCATTTACATCTATACTATTACTGTTCCTCTCAACTTCCAGTGTTTCATATAAGGAAACATTTTATCAGAAAATGATTTTTTTATATTTTTTGACTAGGGTTAACTCTTAGTTGGTATTCCCTCTGTGCAGTAAAATTTCTTATTTTTGTGCAATAAAATGTCTAGAAAACTATCTTCAATGCTAGAAATCATTTTGAATTAAATGACCTTGAAGGAGTTAAAAAAGGCATTGATATAGTAGGTGTACCTTTAATGTTACATAGAAAATATTGATGCTTTTGAAAAAGTTAACTGAAAAACTAGGCTTTAATTTTCTCAAAAGTCTTTGTTTCTTTCTAACCTAGTTTGATTTATCACCTATTTTTAAAACACTGGATATTGTAAAATATACATGTAATATATCTTATACACACACACACTTATCATACGCATGTACATGTGATATGATCTTAATTTCAAGAATTTTGAGTTTGACATTTTTTTGTGTGTGTGGTAGTTTATTATAGCCTGTTATACAGATTTATTCATCCATAAGATGACTTGTATTTCCCTAAAATATAGCAGATAGTAAATAATAAAAAACAATCAGAATATAGCTTATGATATGAATAAGAGCAACACTGGAATGTAGAAAACTATAGGTAAATAGTATGATTCCATTTTATAGATTTTGAAACTGAGGTTCAGTGAGCTTAAGTAGCCAAAGTTACATATTTGGGATTTAAACTCATATTCAACTGCTTAGCTTTAAAGTGCCTCTTTCTACTATACACATTACTTTCCTGCTATTTAATCATATTATATTTAAAGGATCAGATGGGATCCAGGTCCATCTGGTTACCACCATAGGGCACTGTTTTCTTATCTGTAATAATATCCTGCAACATGTACCTAAGAGTGGCATCATATCAACTCTGCTACTCTTGTATGTGTTTATGGGTGGGTGGGTAGGGGTCCAGTGTGGTGGGTGATTACAATTAAATAGTAGACATTTGAAGTTGCTCAGAATTGCTTTATATATTAAGTGGAAAAGTACAATTTTAAAGGAAATTATTACAATTTTCGTGAATTAGTAAAATGTTTACATTATTCTTCTAATTTAAAAATTTGTAACACCTTAGAACTTTAGGTGGTTATTTTTTACCTTTTCTTTTTAAAAATACAGTGCCTTTGCTTTCCCGAATTCTGCCTTCTGATGCATGTAAAATATACAAACAAGGTATCAATATCAGGTAAGGTGATTTGATTTTTTTCTGAGTAACAGAAAATTGAGATTTAGAGGAAGCTTTTCTTTCTGTAGTAATATCCTACATTTAGATGTAGTATTTTATAACTTAAACATGCTTTAAAATATTCACAATATTTTATCTCATTTGAGACCTACTACAGATCAGCAACCAAAGGCATATTGTTTTGACAAAAACAAAGGTATTATTCTTATTCAACTACAGACGATCTAGAAGGCAGACTGTGAAGGTCATGATATAATGCTGAGAAGATTTAGGATGGTCATCTGCCTAATCCTGGCTTTTTAAGGAATAATGGACACATAAGGAAGACCCAACTCTTGTCCTTTTCTTCTCCATCCCCCTTCTACCCTTCCCCATCTAATTACCCATCCATGCCTCTGTCCATTCGTCTATTCACTTATCTATCCATTCTAGTGGAACACTTTAAGGCTAATTTTAATTTTCTTCTATTCCCTTTTAAAACTAAGATTGATGTTTGGGTCTGATGGAAAATCTGTTTTTACTGATTTCAGAATTTTACTTCTATCATTCCTTAGATCTTTAGCTTTATATTAATATAGGTATGTTTATAAGTTAAATGTATGAAGGCCATATATAATGCTAGTAAATATGCCAACTAACATAGATATACGTATGTATTACTACATTTATAAATTATATATCTATAAAATTTTTTATATCTATGTCTTTATATATTTCCAGAATATTAATTTGGATATGTAAGGGTCTAGAACTAGAAATAATCTTGAGAGATTATCTCATATAATCTCTTCATTTTATAGATGATAAAGTTCAGAGAAGTGAAGTGATTTTTACAAGAGCATATTGCAAATTAGTGGCTGAGCCAGGACCTCTGACTTCCAGTCAGTTCTTACCATGTCACAAGGCAGGAATTTAAAAAAATCAACCTCTTTATGAGATTTATTATGCAATATGTTGAATTACAGTGAAGAGGTAACCTTTAGTTGGAAGTGAGTTCTAGGGTAGTTATTCTCAAGCAATAGAATTTGATTAAGATAGAAGTTTCTGGGTTTTGTTTTTAAAAAATAACCACCTCAGATGTTTCTAATTGTGAAAGTGCTCATGCACATTAAATTCATGATCATTATAGAAACGTTGGAAAATATAGAAAAATGTAGAAGAAAAACTAGGAAAGGATTTAATAATGGTGTAGATTTAATTTAGCAGCCTATTGTTAGCAATATACTACGGTTTCATCAAAGAATTATCAACTTAAAAATGTTTAATGTGAGTGCTTGCCAAAGGTGGTAGTTAATGTAGGAGAATAGTATTATCTTCCATGTGCTACTTTAAAAAATGGTTGGTTTTAGTTCTGTTTGATTCTTAGATTTAGGAAAAAAGGAACTTCTTTCTTTTAAAAAATTGTTTCACATTAATATATGACTTTTAAAAGTAAATGATATGATGCATATTTCATAACAAATATAGATAATAAAACCACAAAATGGTTAAAATAGAGACATGAGAATAAAAGCCTGAAGGAGAATAGTTGTGTCAGAGAATGTAGGTTGAGGGGAAGCTACTGTAATTTAGCAAGACACTCAGACCTGGGGCTTACCAGCAGCTGAAGATGAGGAGAAAGGTGATAGGTTCTAAAGCTCTCTTCCCAAGGAGGCTTTACCAGATTAATGGAGAGGCTAGCTTTTAGGATGGATGGCAAAGGTTTTTTTACATAGATGACAAGAATCTATTTAAGGAAAAAAAACCTGTTAACATTAAATAAAAACTTTCAAATTTGAACATCATGAGATGATTAGTTTTTTTAAAAATCACTTCAAATGAAGTTGAATTTTAAATTATGTCCAAGGAAATCTTTAAAGTTTGCTTGTATCTCGTGACAGCCATGTGATCATTTAAAATATCTTCTCTGATCTCAAGGAGAAATTAATACTTTAGTAGAAATTGGAAAATATGAGCAACTTTATTGTTGAGAATACTAACAAATACTTTCACTATTAATATTAGTAATGATGAGGTAATGTGTAACTACTGAGTGAAATGATCATGCAAACTTTGCCTCGTTTCAGGCTTTTGTCTCAAGGGAAGGCTCTGTTTCCTTTTTCTGTGTTACTTGGCATTTTTCAAGTTTTTATCTCAAAAAGAATATTTTTCTATTCAAATTTTTGCATTGGTATAAAGAAGTTTTTGTTCTTCTTGGATAACTACATAGCAAAAATAGAAAATATTACATGGAAAATAAAAAATATTTAGGCTCATAGGCTTAAAGTCAAGGACTAGTTAATACCTTAAAAAAGCATCATGATAAATTATATCATTATAAGTATTGTGATACAGCTTAGTAGGCCATCTAATATGTCAGGGATATTGCAGAAGATGTATTAGATAGTTCTCTTTCAGCTGCAAATTATAAAAACACAAGTGAAATAAAAATTGACTTTATTACAGATTTTAGGTGTGACTAGATCTAAGAACTCAAATGTCACCATGTCAGTCTGTCTTTGTCTCTCTGTCTCTTTGTGCATCTCTTCCCTCACTATTCCCACCCCCACCCCTTGCAGCCCACTACCATCCACCCAGAATGGGCAAGAAGGGAAGGAGGCAGAAGACTGTACTGGCCCATTTCTTCTTTTATGTGGGGTGTAGAGTTCCTTGGTAGCTGAAGCTTGGAGTCCAAATAGGCCACTTATATCAAATGATCTGTTCCTTTTTGACACTGTCAGTAGCCTGCACTTTATAGAGGTAAGGGACGAGCCCCTTTTATTAGCATTATTTTCTCTTATCCCACATGTACAAGCAATAGCAGGATGTGTTTAGTGTATAGTAGTAGGCACTAGAATTGGACCAGGAGCTAGAATTCAGCTATAAGGTAGCAGGCAGGGTTCTCTCCTATGGGAGTTGGTGACTTGCTCTTTTTGGCACTTCTTGATTTCATTCTGAGGGATGTGTATATTTTACATGGCTCAGCAAAGAGCCCCTTATATGTCAGGTAACGTACTTCCCTGTTTGCTCTGGGTCATTTCTGTTGTCCTGGTAAAACTATTAATAGTATCACCTTCACTTTTAAAAGTTATTAGTTTTGGTGATAAATTATATGTAACCCTAGTTATTCTTTTGATAACAGCATGTGAGATATGTTTCATTTCTCAGCTTTTTCTGTGTAGGAAAACCAAGAATGCCCACTTACTTTGCCTTGTCTGGTATGAGAACTGAAAAACCTACAAAGTAATGAATACGTATAGTTGTCTTAGAAACTCAGTAGCCAGGGTGGGTCTCTCACAAAGAGTTAAAGCACTTCCCTTTGGTGTGATCAGCATTTCTTAACAGCTGGGTCAACCCATTTCTTAGATTAAGGACTGTGTTTTCAGCTGCCAGTCAGAGAGATCCCGATGTGGTGATCTCCTATGAAGCCTTGTGCGAGATTGAAGCACTTCAGGGTACTTGGAAACTTTTCCATTCCAGTATTCTTCCTAATTTCAGCAAGTAGTGATTTGTGGAATTTATGTGAGACCAACACATTGGGCTAGACCATGACAGATCTTGGTTACCAAAGAGCACAATAAACCCAAAAGTGTATGAATCCGTGAGTATTTGACATAGGAATGATCCATAATCCACAATGATCTCAGGCTGCGGGGATCTTGGAAAGGAGAATTCTGGGAAAGAGAATGCTAATCGGAATCTGGGAAGTAAAACAGAAAGGCCAAGAATTTGGATTAAGTTAAATGGTTTGTCAAGTTGAAGGATGAAGTGAGTTTTGGTACTGGATGGCATAGATGTAGATCAAAAAGGCGAGACTGTAGACACATAGTCCTTAGTTCAATAATGTGGTCCACCCTTTGCTGTACCCCTCTTAGGCACTCTGCTGAGCTAGCAACATGGTCTTAAGGGATTGAAGAATGTTAGACAGGTCTGCTTTCCTTGTCTGCCCTTACCAGTTGAAGTAACTTTTATGCAGTTGGTACAGTAAGGGAAATGGTAGGGAATAAGGGTACAGTTAGGTAAATGCTTCAACGATGAGGAAGCAGGCTTTTTCTTGCTGGATTAATGAAGTATGTATTCAGAAAAATGAAATATAGGTAAAATGGAATATATATTTAAATATTCTTTTGATGTTTTTTAATAAGATATTTTAAATTTAGCTTTTATCTCTAAATTTGACTTTGAAATATGGTATTATTATCTTGGTTTGAGTTTAGAAGGAATAAAGCTTGTTTAATTATTGTAGAGTTTTATCGAAATTGTATTTGTCAGAATTTCTCATCTACCCATCTTTCACAGGCTTGACACTACTCTCATAGACTTTACTGACATGAAGTGCCAACGAGGGGATTTAAGCTTCATTTTCAATGGGGATGCGGCACCCTCTGAATCTTTTGTAGTATTAGACAATGAACAAAAAGTTTATCAGCGAATACATCATGAGGTGAGCATGTTGTCTTATCAGTATTCCTCTAAGTGGTTTTAAAAAAAGCCTACGTATGCAACCAAGCCTCAGTGTAATTGTTTTAAAAGGCAAGTATAATTGAGGTGGTTCATTACCAAAGCTTTCATTTCCTTACCACTGGCTTTTTAAAAAAATTTTATCGTCTGGTCTCAATCCTGACCAATCCATTGAGTCTGTTTGCTTAAAATTCACTCTAGTTAAATGAACTCCAACTTCTCTTAGTTCTTGTTTATTGAACCTGTGCTGGCCCTTTCACCATTTGTTACCTTGCGACCTTAGTTTCTTTTAATGTTGCTGACCATCTCTATCTCAGTAATATGAACAACTTTGTTAGCTCTCTCTGTACTCTTCTGCTTTTCCTAACTCTATGGGTACCTTTCTTTTTTCTGTCTTCTCCCTCTTAGAGTACAAAATATTCTTCTTTCTGTCACATCGTATCTGCATGTTGGTGTTGCCTCGACAAACACCATTGAAAAACCATATGCACCATTATCGTTATCCTTTGTTCCCTGAATGTCCTTTCCCTGCTATAAACCAAAGAAAAAGCTTTTCCAGAATCTATATATTGATAGTCCTACAAAGTCAGCGTTTTGTTTTGTCACTGTTGCATTTATTTTGTTTTTATTATTTCCCCACCTTGTCATTCACCGCGTCTTGTGGCTCCTTCCTCAACATCTCTTAGATTAGACCTTCCTGCTATCATATCTGTTGATGAGATGTATGTGTACTATTGAAGTAAATAGTTTTCTAACTGGCACTGAGCAACGAAGATTTAGATTGGAGGAGGAAAAGAATCAAAGTCATTCCTTGTGGAGGAAACAGGATGAATAAAATGAGGGAAGTAGGAATGAGAATGGTTGGTTTAGGAAACAGAAAAGAGGCCTGACTGCAGTGAAGGTTTCTCTTATTGAGCCTGGGAACATGGTTTCTGGAAGGCCTTAAAAGCCAGATAGGGGCCAGCCCACTGGTGTAGCGGTTAAGTTCGCATGTTCCGCTTTGGTGGCTTGGGGTTTGCCGGTTTGAATCCCGGGTACAGACCTACCCACTGCTTGTCATGCCATGCTGTGGTAGGTGTTCCACATATAAAGTAGAGAAAGATGGGCATGGATGTTAGCTCAGGGCCAGTCTTCCTCAGCAAAAAGAGGAGGATTGGTGGCAGATGCTAGCTCGGGGCTAATCTTCCTCAAAAAAAAAAAAAAAAAGCCAGCTAACATAACTTATGGTCTGCTGTAGGTGGCAACAGAGAGTCATAGATTCTTAAACAAGGTATTGATATGATCCAAAAGTAATTTAAGTGAATTAATCTTATATATTTCTTGCACTTTCCCTCCTTCCCTCCCTTCCTCTCTCAAACATTTATCAAGGATGTAATAAACGCTAGACACTGCTAGGTTCTATAGACAGTGATATTGTATTAATAGTGTATATCAATTACTATCATAGTTAAGCATTAATTGCCAGCATTTTGGGACTAGAATTTAAGTGCTTTACAGCTCTTCTCATTAACTCCTTAAAATAACCTGTCAAAGTAAGTAGTTTTATTGTCTCTGTTTTACAGATGAGAAAATTGAGGCTTAATAGATGTTAAATGACGTCTCCAAGATCGCACAGTTAGTGTGCAAGATGGACTGGGAAAGGGACAGGTCGGAGGCGGGGAAATTATGTGAGAAGTTTTCACAGTTCTACAGTTGAGAGGTGATGAGGATCTTTACGAGGATGATGTAGTGAATAATTAAGAAAGAGAACGTATGATTTACATTCCCAAGAATGAAATAAAAGGACTTGCTAATAGTTTGTAGTGAATTAGGAATTGGAAAGATTTAAGGATGAGTGTAGTGGAGTGATGGTGGCACCACTGATAGAATTGGGACATTGGAAGATGGAATAGGTTTGGGTTTTCGATGACGTTCATTTTGAGTCCAGTGCTAAAATCAATATACTTGTTTCAACCCTCTGTTTATTAGACTTCTCTGAAGTATTTGCTATTGTTGGTAACTCAGTTTTTAACATTTCGTTCCTTTGTGATTTGACCTTGGTCAGTTGTTCTTTTCTCCTCTCTCCTTCTTATTCTCCTTTGCCTTTTTCTTTTTCTCTGCTCACCTCTTGAATATTCATATGCCCTTGATGTGGTTCTCATTTTTACAAACTGTCAGAATAATCCCTTCCTTTCCCACAGCTCTACCTCTCTCCTATAGATTGGTGATTCACAAGCAGGTATTTGTATCCCAGACAGATTTTCTGAGTAGAGACCTATATATTTGCCTAATAGATAGCATATATGTCTTCCAGGTACCTCAAAATTCAGCTCATCTAAGACTAACTCATATTTTCCCTCCAAAATTGCCCTTTTCCCCATCTTTTCTTGTACTCCGTGCTTCCTAATTAGAGAACACATGTGGTCATTTCTGTCCCCCTAATGTCTTATCATTATCCCTTTTTTATTCATGGTTACTGCCATAATTTAAATATTCATTTTCTCTCAACTGGACTATTGCAAAAAGCCTCATAAATGATCTTCCTGGCCCCCTTCTTGTCTGCTTCTAAATTATCCTGCATATTGGAGATTGAACATTAGAAACAAATTTATGAAATCTACCTTCGTTAAAGACACTTTAAAAGATCTCTGTTCCTTAAAGAGTGAAATCCAAACTTCTTAGCACAGCGTGGTTCCTTCTGTGACCTGGCTTTTGCTTGCTTTTCCAGCCTTTTTATTACCTTGCTATCTTTGATACTGATATCTTAGATACTTAGAGCTTAGATCATATTGAGCTCTTTGCAATTTTTCAGATGAGTCACGGTATTTAGTGTTTTGTTTCTTTGTTCATGTTGTTTCTGCTTCTGGAATACCCTTCTTGTACCCTCATACCCCTGGGGCACCTGCTTAGTGTTACTTCCTCCCCTGTGAGATGACTATTGTTTTATGTTCCCACTAAATCTGGTACCATGGAGCCTCTAATGCTGTGTTTGTTTATAATCACTTTCTTCCTCTATTGGGCTAAACTCCTGATGGTTATGGGGTTTTTTAGTTGTATTCTCTGGTACCTAATAAAGCATCAGTACATTCTAGGCCAGAGTTTAGCAAACTCTTTCTGTAAAGGGAGAGAGAGTCAATATTTTAGATATTTAGATATGTTTGTGGGCCATATGGTCTCTGTCACAACTGCTCAACTCCTCTGTTACTAGCATAAAATCTATTTATAAAAACAGTGGATGGACTGGATTTGTCCTGCTGGCTATAGTTTGCCGACCTTTATTCCAGACACTTGGATATTTATTAAATAATTTGACCCCTTGCGTATTAAATGACAACAGGATAGCTAACTAGGCAACAGATGTCTTGGAAATATGGTACTTAAAGAGAAGACAGAGATTAAGGCTAGTGGTGTATTAACTGATGTTATAGTATTGATGAAATCACCAAAGGACTGGTATTTAGGGTATATGGGTGTGTATATTTTATGTCTAAGAAAATACGTAAAAGCTAGATTTTGAGCAATAATCCTCAAGGCAGGGAATACTTGTTACTTATGCTAATATGCATATATAAGTAGTAACTGTTCAATAAATGTTTGTTGAATGAATGTAATTAACAATAGGTCTTTTACAATGATGTCTGTAGGAGATGGGCCGACTATGATTTGTAGAAGATTTCTGTTCCAAAAGTTTATTTGGAAATATGGTGTTTGAGACTTAAGGCAAATTTCTTTCTCTTTTTTTTTGAGGAAGATTAGCCCTGAGCTAACATCTGCCACCAATCCTCCTCTTTTTTTGCTGAGGAAGACTGGCCCTGAGCTAATGTCCATGCCCATCTCCCTCTACTTTATATGTGGGTCACCTGCCGCAGCATGGCTTGACAGGTGGTGCATAGGTCCATGCCTGGGATCCTAACCAGCGAACCCCTGGCCGCCAAAGCGGAACATGCGAACTTAAGTGCTGTGCCACTGGGCTCATCCCAAAGCAAATTTCTTCATAGACAGTGTTATATATAATGTTGTTCTCAGCTAATACATAAAATCCTAGTTGATTTGTATGTTTGAAGCATAATCTTTAACAATTCTGTATAATCCTTTTATATCCCTTTTTTCTTAGGACCTTGTGGTCCTAAGTATCAGAGAATCTCTCATGGTCTGTTACAGAATAGAATCTCATATGCCTACTCCCCTGCTCTCTGTACCTGATCACTTAGACTTCTGTCCTTGAAGCAAGCACAGAGCTTTCTTTTTTTCTCATTTAAAAAACAATTATTATTGGGACCAGCCTAGTGGCATAGCAGTTAAGTTTATGCACTCCACTTTGGCAGCCTGGGGTTCACTGATTTGGATCCCGGGCGCAGAACTATGCACTGCTTATCAAGCCATGCTGTGGCAGGCATCCCATATATAAAATAGAGGAAGATGGCCATGGATATTAGCTCGGGGTTGATCTTCGTCAAACAAAACCAAAAGCAAAAAACCAACAACAACAAAATTAATAATTATTGGAGGCTGACCCCATGGCGTAGTGGTTCAGTGGACTCTGCTTCAGTGGCCTAGGTTCATGGGTTTGGATTCTGGGTGTGGACCTACACCACTCATCAGCCATGCTGTGGCAGTGACCCACATATAAAGTGGAGGAAGATTGGCAAAGATGTTAGCTCAGGGCTAATCTTCCTCAAGCAAAAAATATTATAATAATTATTGGTCAAGTTTTATATGCCAGCACTGGGAAATATGTAGAGAATAAAACCTGAACCAAGGGTACTTACTTAGTTTGGAAATCATGGGTTGATATTTGTGGATTCCTTTTCTTTCTTTAAGGAATATAGAGAAGATCCCTTCTGGCCTCCTTTCCTTTCTTTCCTCCTTCCTCTTTTCCTTCCCTCATTCGCTCTTTCCTTCTCTCCCTTCCTTCCTTCCTTCCACTTAGAACTACTGGGAAGCAAAGGCTCAAATGGTAGCTGTGGGTCTTTGGATTAAAAATAACTAAAGTAAGAGTCATCTGAATGTAAAGAAAACAGACGTTCCTGTGGGCGTTTTGTCTCAGACCTGTTAACTTAATTCTTAAAGTAATCTTTACCATTGCTCTGCGTATTCTGTCTTTCTGTAATGGGTGGTCTAGCATTGTTTCCATTACACGTCTGTAGCAGTGTAAGAGTACTGTATTTCATGTGTCCTGTATTTGTAGGTTCATAGTTAATCATAGTTGTAACTTATTTAGATATATGAAGTTTAAAATCTGTATTTGTTTTTAGAATAAGTAGCACTTCACATTTTTTAGAATCTTTTTTGTTTTTTTAAAATTCATAACATTTTAATTGTTGATATTTTCATATATAGTACTAATAACCTTTGAAAACCTAGACTCTTATATTTAACTTTTGCCCCCACGCCAGGAATCAGAAATGGAAACGGAAGAAGAGGTTGATATTTTGATGAGTAGTGATATTTACTCTGCAACTTTATCAACCAAATCGATTTCTTTTACACGTGCCCAAACAGGATGGCTTTTTCGGGAAGATAAAACAGTATGTGAAATCTAGATTTTTCAACTTTAAAAATTGTTTAGTATTTAATGTTGCAAAATAATGTGATGGAAATTCAGGAAGAAGTAGCTTACTGAATTGTTTTCAAGTGGTTTATTCTCTCCTCCTTGAATTCAGACAGGGAATTATAATGGATGGTTACAGAGTTGGAAGATATTCTTACGGAAGCCGGGAGAGAAAGTTCAGTTCGTTTGAATTCTTTGTTGGGAAAGATTCTTGTTGTCAGCTGCCTTCTTATTATACAGGGAGCAGTGTCTTCACTTGATTCCATTACATTTCTAATGTTTTGTTCCTTCAGAAGAGCACAAAGAGGGATACACTTTTGAATTTATTTCCCTGGACAGTTTTTCCTTTCTGCTTTTAGACTTCTAAACTATTTACTTACCAGTATCTGTTTCTTAGTATTCCATATATGTGACTAAAATTAAATAAGCTTACATTTCTACAACACTGTCATTAAATCTCAATGGAGGTTTCCCCATTAGTGAATTGTAAATTCTTTCCGTAATTTCCATTTCATCTGTAAGCAAAAGTTTATGTAAGGCTGTTCAAAATATATTAAAAAAAATTCAATTAGATGTATAAAGAAGCATTTTAAACAACTGTAAAGTTAAGAATAAGTAACCAGGGGCCCGCCTGGTGGCGCAGTGGTTAAGTTTGTGTGCTCTGCTTTGGGGGCCCGGGGTTTACCAATTCGGATCCTGGGTGCAGACCTATGCACTGCTTATCAAGCCATGCTGTGGCAGGTGACCCACATATAAAATAGAGGAAGATGGGCATAGATGTTAGCTCAGGGCCAATCTTCCTCAGAAAAAAAAAAAGAATAAGTAACCCTATCAGATAAGGGCCAGAATTTATTGATTTTAAAAATTATATTTATCTTTTATTACACGCAGTAGAAATGACTATATTTTCACTGGAAAAACAAAAACAGCCTGGATTAGTCAGGGTTCTCTGAGAAACAAAATCAATAGGAGATCTCTCTCTCTTTCTCTTTGTATGTATCTACATATAGATATGTCCACACATATAGATATAGCTATGTAGATAAGATTTCAAGAACTGATAAATCACCTGAGTATTTCCCAACCACAGAAAAATTCTCACTATGAAATCTAGGCTCATCAACTTTGTTCTCTAACCCTATTTGGCAACAAATAGCATTATAGAATTCCCAATTGTAAGATCCTACACAGTAATCCATTTGTTGCTTCAAAGTCTTATTTGTTTGTACTCTGTTCTTCTGGACAGCATTAGAAGGATCACTTCAAGAGAAGATAAAAATTGAAGCTGCTTTTCATCTATTGCTACTGCTAAGCAGCTCAAAGCTCTTGAACAGTGTCTAGGTGATCTTCTTAAATCTTTGACAGGTAAGGAGGGAGTCAGTAATGCTTATGGTTCCCATTTTGTAGGTAGAAACAGGTACAAAATGCTTTGCTTTCTGGTGACCGGTAAGGAGGCCATGGAAAGCGAGGTGGACATGGTCACAACTCTATACGCATAGTTTTGGAATGCCAGAAAACAGCAACAAGATGGAGACCAAGTGATTTGCATACAGTAGAAATGGGAAGCTTGTTTTCAGTAAGTTGTTGATCGTTTTTTTTGAAGTAAAGTATTTCAAACTCTGACCATCTGTGAGTGAAAAAGGTGAAGGTTAGTGTTGAAGGAGGACTTCACTGAAAGGAAATAGCTCTTTTCTTGCTGTCCTGTATACCACTTGAGTTTCCCTCTCCCCAGTCTATAATGTAAACACTTCATTGTATTGGTGAGCAAGACTACTCTGTTGTTCTCTCTTCTTTATTGAAAGCAGCAAGCAACTGTAACTGGAAGTTTGATCCTGTTAGAGAATAGAGTATTGGAACAGGTAATTAATTCTAGTTGTACTAGAGATTATTATGTGACTTAGACTATTTCTTTTACTCCACTTTTTTTTCTATCTATAAAATGGGAACAGTAATTATCCCTGACCCCTCCTTGTTACTCATGATGTTTGACTATCAGCTAAATAAAGTTTTCAGATAGCTTTGTGCTCCTTGGGAGTAGATTCTAAAGTAATACTATGTGGTATTTTCATTAGGTTTAATTCGTTTGCAGATTAACTACCATACATCTTGTGTGTTTTAAATTTTCCTTTACAAATTTGAAATATGTAATTTTATATATTTTTTAACTTAATAGAATGTATAAGATATTTTGATTATTTCAAGTACTAAAGGAATATTTATTATCACCTAAATGTTACATTTATGGAAAAAACTTGTATATTACTTCAAAACTTTTCTTTTAATATAAGGCAAACTTAATTTGTTTTATTATTTTGAAATATTTGATTTTGTTTTAGGAAAGAGTAGGAAACTTTCTGGCAGACTTTTATCTGGTGAATGGACTTGTTTTAGAATCAAGAAAAAGAAGAGAACATCTCAGTGAAGAAGATATTCTTCGAAATAAGGCCATTATGGAGAGTTTGAGTAAAGGTGGAAACATAATGGAACAGAATTTTGAGGTATAATTTTTACTTCTCTTAATTTATAATGTTCTAAGGAGAGAGGGGTAGCCTTCATTCCTGGCATTCAGTGAGTTTATGTAAGTATACTTAACAGACTTTTCTTTTTTTACTATGTATCACCTTTTATTTTTTTGTGTTATGGTCTTTGGTGATTTTTTGTGAATCTGTTCTTGGTCTTTGAATCTTCATGAACACATAGATTAAAATCATTTTATAAACATGAAACCCAGTGTTAATTTTTAATCCATGTCCCTTTACGTAGATTCTTTTTCCTGCTTCACCAACTGAAATCTGCTGCTGCTTTGCAGGCCCAGCTAAAGATCCATCTACTTTCTGAAGTCATTTCTAGCCTGTACCATCCTATAAATTTTTTATTCAGCAAGTGTTTATTGAAAGCATACTATATGCAAAGAATTGTATGACAGGAGGGAGAGGGGAGGGGAAATTAGGAAATAGAAAGGGATACGAAAAATCATATGATGCATCACCCATGTTCTGCCAGTAAGATTTGTCTTAAATATAAACCTGATTGTGATGCTCTGTTTCTAACCTCCTTCCATGACTTCTTCAGACCTTCAGGGTAAGGTCTGGCATCGAGCATGGCATGTGAGGACATTCATGTTCTTCCAAGCCCTTCCCACCCTTGTCTCTTACCACTTGTATGCACACCAGCCATGACACACTTGTGCCTTTCAGTACGCCATGTTGTATCTTACTTCCATGCTTTTAAACTTTTTATTCCTTCTGTCCGAAATGCTCTCCCTCTCCTTGTCTATTTGACTCCTGCTCATCCTTCAAAACCTGTCTCAAGTATGCATGGCCACCTTTCCAGATAAACTCAGAGTTAACCTTCTTCTGTGTCGTCATACCTGATATATGCTTTTATTGTTGCACCTCTTAGAGTCATGTTATTGTTTATTTACGTTTGTTTTCTCCACTAGACTATGAGCTCCCCAAATAGTACAGTATGTCTATTCTTCACCCCTTGATGTCTCTTTATAGCACAAGATCACTCTCCTCTTTTCTGCCTGACTTTTAAGAGAGAAAGTCCCCATTTTAGTATTTAACCCATTTCCTCCTCTCCAGAGTACATATATTCACTTTTCCTCTTTGAAGGCATTGAAGATTGCAGGAGAATACTCATTCACCTATCCTACCTACTCCTCCAGTTAATTCTATAAAAAGGGAAAAATAAGCAGAAGTTGTTCAGTAGGGATCATAATAGTGTTATGAGTGGCAAAACTGAATTGGAATCTAGAGAAGAGCCTTCTGTCTCTCACTTTGTTTCATATTTACTCATATCCAGTCATAAGCAGTTGGAGGGTGCGGGCCCCCCCCCCCCCCCACGTAGGGGACTTCCCCCAATGGGTGTAATACAAAGAAGAGGACGTGGAGGAGGCTGAGGTGCTCTGCAATCTTAGTCCCTGGTAAGATGAATTGGATGGATTCTTAAATTTATTTTTTATTTTGACAATTTTAGACTTAGGAAAAGGTGCTAAAGTAGTACAAAGAATTCCTGGATACCCTTCATCAAGATTCCCCAAATGTTAACATTCCAGATGTTAACTATCCAGAATAGTATGCCAGGTTCCAACTAAATCATGGTAATACCGGATGTGCCAGGAAAATATTTTAATGTTTAGAAAGTTCAGGTATTGAGTGAATCAGCCATAGTTTAGTTAAATAAGTACAGGATGTAAAGTGTTTAGAATCCCCATTAAATGTTTAAGTTAAAATTGTGATTATGCCAGTTTAGTATGATCTTATCCCCTTCCTGCCAGATCCTCTCTGCACCCCTCATTTTTCTTCTGGCCTTGGGATAGAGCCTCACTAGACTTCACTGTCTGCGTAGGCCTCCTGGCATTTACTGATCTCTTGATCAGTGGGAGACAGAGGGCGTGCTGTGCTCGGGAAATGGAAATGGAGATGATGAGACAGGGAGTGCTGGTCTTCCTCTTTGATAAAAGCTGCTCTCCTCTCCATTGTTGAACAGACAAAAAGCCCGTTTCTTTGGACTTGTATTGTGATTTAAATTTTATTAGAGTTCTTTTTAAAACATGATTTTGTTGTGGTGGTAGATATTGCTACCTTTGTTTAATTTTGGCAGCAAACTATTTTGGGATGAGTACATAGAAACAAAACTTTACAGAATAGCCTTTCATGGACCATTTGCCAGTTGTCTCCGATTGTCTGAATAATCTATATTTAAACTTACAGTATACAACTTGGTTTGCTTTAGGGCACAGACTGTAACCCGATTCACTTGAACTGTTAGTGGGATGTTTAAATGGCATTTTAATCAGCTATAGTTTTGCATATTGCAATTAAAACATAGAAAAATCGTAGATAGCTATATAATAGAACAAGATAATATGAATTAAATTAAATAATTAAGCTTTAGACTTCTGATCAGAAATCAGAGGAAACAGTTCCTGTGTGAATCATGGCCCTTTGAACTTTATAGTCCTTGATGAATGTTTAAATTCAACTTGTCGATTTCTATGAAAGATAAAAACTTGGTAGGATTTTGATTAGAATGGTATTGAATCTATAGATCAGATAATTACTGCGTAAAAGCCTGCTTGATCTTTTTTTAATTCACCTTTTTATTTTGAGATAATTGTAGGTTCACATACAAGTTGTGAGAAATAATACATAGAGATTCCATGTACGCCTCACCCACTTTCCTCAAATGGAAACATCTTGTAAAACGGTGGTGTAATATTACAATCAGAATATTGACATTTATAGTCAAGCTATAGAACATCACCATCACTGTTCCCCTTTTATGAGCACAACTATTGCCCTTTTGTCCTCTCCCTGTCCCTTAACCCTAGCAACCACTAATATGTTCCTGTTTCTTTAATTTTGTCATTTTGAGGATATTGTATGCAACCTTTTAGCTTGACTTTTTTTCACTCAGCTTAATTCCATGGTAATTTATCCAAGTTGTTGTATACATCAATAGTTTGTTCTTTTTATTGCTGAGTAGTATTCCGTGGTAAGAATGTACCATAGTTTGCTTAACCATTCACCTGTTGAAGGACCTTTGGATTATTTCCAGTTTGGGGCCATTATGAATAAAGCTGCCATAAACATTCATGTTAAGTTTTTTTTTGGAAAATAAGTCTTTATTCTTTGGGATAAATGCTGTCTTTGGAAATGCGTGAAGCTGGCTGCTTGAGGGGGTGCATGGGCAGGGGGCACTTTCTGGGGCTGGGTCCTGGGACTGTGTGTGTTCCACCACTCTGGTGATTGGGGAGGATAGCCCATGTCCCCTCTGTGTACTTACTGTCCATAGTTGTCTCTGGAAGGCTCACCCCCAGATCCTGGTGCATTCAGAGCTCCCTCCCTAATAAAGATTTCACATCCTCAAGAAAAAAAAAAGATGTTGCACTTGGCTGGGTCTGAGTGCAACTAAGAGTGCAGTTGCTGGGTTGAATAGTAGTTAAATGTTTAGTTTTATAAGAAACTGCCAAAATATTGTCCATTTTACATTCCCAGCAGTGTATGAGTGTTTCTCTGCATCCTTGCCAGCACTTGGTATGGTCACAATTTTTTATTTTACCCATTCTGGTAGTATGTTAGTCAGCCCAGAATGCTGTAACAAAATACCATAGATTGGATGGCTTAAACAGTAGGAGATTTATTTCTTACGGTTCTGGAGGCTGGGAAGCTGAAGGTCATTGTGTCAGCCTGTTGCTTCCCAGATGAGGGCTTTCTTACTGCCTTGCACATGGCTGTCTTTTTGTTCTGCCCTCATGTAGGGGAGAGCGTTCTGGTGTCTCTTTCTCTTCTTATAAGGACACTGACCCTATCAAGGGTACCCCACCTTAATGACTTCTTCTAAACCTAATTACCTCCCAAAGGCCCCTCCTCCAAATACCATCACACTGGGGGGGTTAGGGCTTCGACACATTAATTTTGGAGGGACACAAACATTCAGTCCATAAACAGATAGTGTATAGTGCTGTATCATTGTGGTTTTGTTGCATTTTCCTAATGTCTCTTGGTTTCTTTTGCCCATTTTCTAATTGGATTAGTTTTTGCTATTGAGTTCAAAGGTCTTTATATATTCTAGATACTAGTTCTTTGTCACATATATGTTTTGCAAAAATTTTTCTCCCACTCTGTAGCTTGTCTTTTCAACCTATTAAACAGGTCTTTGGCAGAGAAAAGTTTTTGTTTTTGATTAGGTTTAATTTATTGATCTTTGTTTTATGGCTCATGCCAAGTCTAAGAACTCTTTGCTAGCTCCAGTCCCTAAGATTTTCTCCTATGTTTTTTTCCTAAAAGTCTTATACCTTTACATTTTACATTTAATTCTATGAACCAGTTAATTTTGTATAAGATGTGATTTTAAGTCAAGGTTTATTTTTTTGCCTTGGATGTCCAGTTGATCTAGCACCATTTTTTTGAAAGGGCCATCATTCCTCCATGGCACTGCCTGCGGGAATTTTTTTGAGATAGTGTTGAATGTATAGATTAATGTGGGGAGAATTGATATCTTAAAAGTATTGAATCTTCTGTTTTGTGAACATGGTCTATCTCTCCATTTATTTAGATCTTTTACAATTTCTCTCAGAGTGTTTTGTAGTTTTCAGTGTACAAGTCTTACACATATTTTGTTAAATTTATCTCAAGTATTTTGCATTTTTTAATGCTATCATAAATGAGAATATTTTGAAATTTTATTTTCTAATCATTTCTTGCTAACATATAGAAATACATATGATTTTTTCATATTGCTAAATTTATATATTAGTTATATAATTTCTTGTAGATTCATTAGGATTTTCTATAGATGATCATGTCATCAGGTAATAAAGATAGTTTTTACTTTTCCTTGCCAATCTCTGTGCCTTTTATTTGTTTTTCTTGCCTTATTGCACTGGGAAGTAACCAGTGTAATGTTGACTAAAAGTGCTAAGAGCAGGTACTGGATCTTAGAAGGGATTTTTTAACACCAGGGTTAATTTTTTAAAATCATTATATTATCTTTTAGTCTGGCATAAGTAATTTATTAAGAATTACTAAAAGAGCCAGCCCTGATGGCCTAGTGGTTAAAGTTCAGCACTCTTACTGCTTTGGCAGCCCGGGTTCATTTCCGGGTGTGGAACACACCACCCATCCGTCAGTTGCCATGCTGTGGCAGCAGCTCACATAGAAGAGCTAGAAGGACTTACAGCTAGGATATACAACCATGCACTGGGGCATTGGGGAGAAAAGGAAAAAAAAGAGGAAGAGTGGCATCAGATGTTAGCTCAGGGCAAATCTTTCCCTGCAAAGAAAAAAAAAAGACTTACTAAGAGCCATGGCTGTATTGCTATTTGTTAGCTCTGTCATTCTTTTAAGATTATGTTTTTAACTGTTTTAGAATAAAGAAAATATGTATCTCATTATATATTGTTTGGACTTTTGATAGGGAAGCATTGAAGAATTACATTCGAGAATCTTTTTGGTGTTCAATTATAAAGCTTTAGAAGAAATTTAAAGAAAATAGTAATTCTATCAGATATTCATCTATACATATAATTTGACTTGGTTGAATCAAATAAAGGCAGCATATGAACATAGTAGAATTGATAAGTCTAATTATAAAAAAGATAGAAATAGGGGCCGGCCCCATGGCCGAGTGGTTAAGTTCGCGCACTCCACTTCAGCGGCCCAGGGTTTCTCTGGTTCAGTTCCTGGGCGCGGACATGGCACTGCTCATCAGGTCACACTGAGGCGGCATCCCACATGCCACAACTAGAAGGACCCACAACTAAAAATACACAACTATGTACCGGGGGGGCTTCGGGGAGAAAAAGGGAAAAATAAAATCTTAAAAAAAAAAAAAAGATAGAAATAGCTGCCTATTGTTTGTTTTTTTTCCTCCTAGACACAGAATTTACTAACACATGGAACTGATACCTGTTTAGTTATATTCAACAGTGGTCATTAAAGGAGAAAAGAAATATTGGTATGCATTTTGTAGATAATTTTAGGAATAGTTCTTTTAAACCTACATAATAAGCTTTTGAGGAAAGGTATTATAAATTAGCATGCAAAGTTGAGAAACAGGAGGTCAAAAAGAGTAAAGGGAGGGATCTATCAAATTCAAGAAGTTTCCCATATTAATGGTGAGCTGTATTTAAAATCTTAACAGAGTTTTAAGAAACATATGATATACTAGTATTGAAAATTAGTAGCTACTAGGTTATAGCTGATAATATAAAAACGAATCAAGTGTGGAAATTGATATACGCTATGTTAACTTTCAAGTCAGGGTGAAATATAGGTTGCTTACTCAAATGTATGTATTCTAATCAGTGACCACTATATATAAAGCATTATATTATATTGGGGAATAACAAAGGACTCTCCAGTGGCCTAATCTGAATGGAGTGCCATAACCTTAAATTCAGCTTCTACAGGTTAAAAACTGAATCCATATTCACCTCAATGAATTTTTCTTTCTTATTTATGTTGGCGTAAAACATTGAAGTTGTTGTTAGCATAGGCACTGTATTAAGTATTTCCCATATATTATCTCTTTTATTCCAATGACCTAATAAGACAAGTATTATTGCCCCACTTATAGAGAAATTGAGGTTTAAAGAAATGAATCTCCCTGCAATCACAAAGCTAGAAGGAGCAAAGGTAGTCCTGATTCTGGGACTCTGACCCCGAGCTGTTCTTGCTCTAAGTGTATTGCCTCCCAGTCTGCCTTTGTGATAGTCTCTCCTTTCTGTAGATCCAGATGTTTAACATGTCTTAGCAACTCTTCCAAAATGTTGCAAAGTTGAAGCTAGAAAAGGAGTGGGGGAATCTTAAGATACAATCCTGGAAAGATGCTATTGGTAAATGTAGTAAAAATCAGTATTGTCGTGTTTTTTCGATGATGTGCATAGAATACATATTAGTAAAAAATACATTTTTGGCTTTAGAGCATTATTGAAAATTTCAAGAACCTAGAAAATACACATGAGTATTCTGATTGTTTTCAAAAGACATGAAAATATTGTATTTTTAAGCCACATTTTGATAGAATTTCAGTCTTTAAAAATAAATGTCTAGGGGCCGGCCCAGTGGTGCAGCAGTTAAGTGCTCACGTCCGGCTTTGGTGGCCAAGGGTTCGCTGGTTCGGATCCCAGGTGCATACATGGCACCGCTTGGCAAGCCATGCTGTGGTAGATGTCCCACATATAAAGGAGAGGAAGATGGGCATGTGTGTTAGCTCAGGGCTGGTCTTCTTCAGCAAAAAAGAGGAGGACTGGCAGCAGTTAGTACAGGGCCAATCTTACTCAAAAAAAAAAAAAAGTCTAGTCCTTTTCAGAATGAATTTATATCATTTATTGTAACTGAGTAGCTTTTTGAGTTTCTTTTCTTTTTTTCTAGTCAAATATTTGTTTTAATTTCTGTAAGAAATAACTTACAAGTAGCATTTAGGAGGAATTATTTGCCATTTAATAGTTTTGCCATGCCTCCTCTTCTTTTTTCCCCCTCTGTTCCAGACATGTTTCTAATAATTAAGTATTTATTTTTGACAATATTTTTATAGTAAAATTTATGTGCTCAGAAATTTTTAAGTCATGAGTACTTGCTCCTATATTTTTGGTACTTTTTTCCTCTTTGTTTTAACCAATTATTGTTGGAAGAGGGAGCAATGCCTCATTTATACCTTCAACATAGAGTCGTTCATAAAAGCATTTATTGTGTGCCAACTATGTATACAGAATATTGAGTTAAGCTCTCTTAGTGATTATGTATGTTATTTCTAATATATAAAAATCTAAATAGGAATACACAGATGTAAAATACATGAATATCTTAAACTTCCAGAAACCTTGCATATAAAATATTAGAATAGTAGCAAATCTAGAAATAAATAAAAAATATTTCTTATATGTTTCAAGGAAAACAGGCATTAGAAGTTTTGCATTTAATTATGAAGGAAAAGTTTGATGGCATTTCAGTTACGGAGCCTATGACTTGGGGAAATAACTTTAGAAAGCCATCTGGTATCCCGTGGCAGCCTTCGTGTCTTCCTGTTTCATTAGATAGCTAAGGCAGCAGCACAGAGAGAGAAGGAGTCAGCTACAAGGGTCGGTATATAACAAAGGGTCCGTTAGAATACACATAAACTAGGAAAGACTTTATTGAAATATAATGATCGACATGTATAACAATGAGGTAAAGTCCTCAAAAAAAGGTTAAATTAGAGTCATTACAGTCTCTTTACTAAGATGGGGAATGCATAATGTACAGTTTAGAAAGATTCTATTGGAAACAGTAGAAACTGCTTAGGGATGTTTATTCCCTGAAAAAATATACTTATGTGACATACCACATTATCTAATCATGCCTGGCAAATGAGTCTTTACTATGAGAATATATATGTATACATATATATACATATGTGTGTGTATATATACACACACGTGTATGTATACACACACACACACACACACACCAGCAGTGATAGCCAAATATATGCCAGTATCAGACTGGAAGCACGAGTAGACAAATTTTCGGAAGCGTTCTGAAAGAGAAGTTGATCATGGTCTGCTCAGTCAGATAGAGACTTGGGTGGAGACGTGGTTAGCCTTTGCTACGGTTCTGGGTTGGAGCAGCAGTCTTAAATTTTTCCACCCGTTTCCCTTAAAATTACAGCTTCTGTTAGCATGTATCTCTCCGCCTTCTGCAGTATCACAAGATACTGTTCTACCTGATGTTTTGCCACAATATTTATAAGGACCTCTAACTACCTTTTAAGTGCCTTTGTCATTCTACTGATAAGCCATTGCCACATGCCATGGTATTATGTATAGTATTCCACTTTATGTATTAAATTGGGTATTGGTTATGATAGAAATTTGGCTGCTTATAAGAGATTCCAAAATAACAGTAACATAAACAAGAGAAGTTTACTTTTCTCATGTAAAAGTCTGAGTGTGTGTGCTTTCTCTGCTCCATGGGTTAATCTCAGACCTGGCCTTTTTTGTCTGTTTCTCTGCCATTCCTAGGATATGGCCCTCATCCACATGGTATAAGATTGTTGATTACCTGTTTAGTATTCCAGCCAGCATGAATAGTAATTCCTAATAGTAATTAGGAAGGAGAGGACGTGCCTGTTCTGTTTAAGAACCCGATCAGCAGTTTGACACATCACTCTGCTCACATCCCATTGGTTAGAATTTCATCACATGTTAATACTTAGCTAGCTGCAAGGATAGCTAGAAAAGAAGTCTTTAATCTATGAAGTCATGTGTCCAGCCAAAAATTTGTAAGGGAGCTTCTTTCACAACAAAGAACAGGAGAATACACATTGGGTAGACAACTAGCAGTCCCTAACGTCTCGGGGGTGGATACATACCTGAGGCTTCAGTTACCACGTAAGTACTGTAACTCTCCCTCAGTATACACCCTCAAGTCTGACCTTTCTCCTCATCTCCAGAGCTATAGTGCTTTTGCCTACTCCACTTGGATAAACATAGGTATCTAAAATTTAGTATATTTAAATCTGATCAAACAATTTCTTTCCTTCTTCTTCTGTCTTCTCTGTCTTGAGTGGTAGCACCATTCTCTACTACCATTACCTAAGCCAGCAACCTGAAATTTGTTCTTAGGCTTCTTAGCTTTCCTTACGTCTATGTCTGATCAATCACAAAATCCTAAAGATCTCTTGAATCTGTTTCTCTCCTTCCATTTTGAAGCAGCATGCCCTCATCATGTCTCATTTGGATTAGTGAGATAGCTTCTGTCAATTTAGGGAAAGGAAGCAACTGCAAAACAAAAGGAAAGCAGTTATTTGGGTCTTAAAATTGCAACTTGGGGGCTTGGGGGACGCAGCTTCCTGCAGCAACCTGGAAAGTGTCCCCCCGAGGAGTGAAAGTCAGGAGTTTTTATTAGCAACAAGGAGAGCGGATGCAGTCACCTCAGTTGTTTGTAAGGGAGGGTAAACTTATGTTACAGTTTATTGGCTTACTCAAGGACATCTTCTTGCTACCAGAAAAAGTATACTTTTGCAGTCTTTCAGAAAGTCCTTTCTCAGCAAATAACTCCCTTTTAGCAGGTCAGTAAGGTCAGTACAGTTTCTTTTGTGTGTGTGAGAGAGGAAGATTGGCCCTCGCTAACACCTGTTGCCAATCTTCCTCTTTTTGCTTGAAGAAGATTGTCGCTGAGCTAATGTCTGTGCCAGTCTTCCTCTATTTTATATGGGACGCCCCATAATGTGGCTTGATGAGTGGTGCTAGGTCTGCGCCCTGCACCTGAACCCGCGAACCCTGGGCTGCCGAAGCACAGCATGCGAACTGAACCACTGTGCCAGCAGGCCAGCCCACAGTTTCGTATTTTTAACACGATGGACTCCTGGGTACAAATGGAGTCACTGTTGTCAACTCATTTTACACTTCCTAACTTACACGTTGCTGCCAGAATGATCTCCCAGAAATAGATTGAACTATGTGATACCTATGCTCAATAACTACAATGTATAGAGTATTTACTGTGTGTGAGGCTCTGTTTAGGTACTTTATATTTAACAAACTATTTTTATCCTCACGACAACCCTGTGAGGTTATAGAGTTGACTAAACTGAGACAAAAGAGGTTGAATAATTTGTCCAAAGTTAGCTAGTAATTGGCGAAGCCAGGGTTTGGTCAGTCTGGCTCCAAAGTTTGTGTTTTATAAACTATATTATATTGCTCAAAATATTTATGCCTTGCTTCCTGAGTAAAATATAATCTGTTTAGTGCACAAAACCCTTTCAAACTACTTTTTCTCTTCTGTGTCTTGCCCACTTACTCTCAGGTCTTGCTACTTTCTCTTCACGTATTCTCCTCATACGATCTAGTCACGCTACACTTGGCGCTTGCCCAGGGCAGCATGCTTTTTCTCATCATTGTGCCTTCCTCAGTCTCGCTCAGCTGGTTCTTTTGTTCTCTTTCTTTTAGACTCCTCCACTCAGGAACCACCACTGCTGGCACGTCTTTTTGGCTACCCTAGTCTGGGTCAGAAACCCCTTTCCTATACTTTTCTGTCACCCTCTAGATTCCTCTGTCATGGTCCCCATCAATCTGGATTATAGTTATTTTCCTTCTGTGTCTCTTTGAAAGCTTCTCAAGGACAGAACATCATCTTTCGTATTGCCTGATGCTCAAAAGCTTAGTTTCCTTTCTTCTCACATTCTTCTGCTGCTACTCAAAGATGATCAATGACTTCTAACCAACAAAATCTATGGCCTTTTTTCATGCTTCTTTCTTTTTAAAGTTTTTGTATTATGATATTGAAACAATCTTTTCTTTTGTCCTCCATGACACTTTGATACTCTGATTTTTCCTTTTTCCCTTCTTGATTAATAGCTGGCTCCTTTCTGTCCTCTTTTTTTCCCCCTAATGTATGTGGTTTTTAGGACTCAGTCGCCAGCACTCTGCTGTCTTTCTTATTTGACATCTAGTCAGAGAATTCCTGAGTTTTTATCTCTAACTCTGATTTCCTTCCTTTTCTTTTGGTAACTGCCCTCTAGAAACTTCTTAGTACGTAATAGTTACTGTTATTTATTGAATCCTTTATTCTGTGCCAACCAGTGTTCCCTTTCCTTATGTTATCTCCTTGAATTCTTAACTATGAGGTAGGTGGTGAGATTCCCATTTTGCAGGTGAGTTAAATTGACATAATGGAAGTAACTTGCCCAAATTCACGCATCTACCCAACCAACCAAATCCAAGGTAGTGGAACTGGGATTCCAACTCAGTTTTGTATCTTCGAAATCCTTGATTTTAGCAGCTCTAATATAGTACCTGTTAACGTCTTATACTCGTTATATCCAAAAATGTACTTCTCTGAATGGGACCCTTTCCCAGTGTTATTATTTATCTTGTTATTTGTATCCTTTCATGTATTGCCCCTTTGCTCCACAGTTTGTCTTATTAGTTTTTCCTTAGCACTTTTCAGTTCCTACTGCCGCTCCCTTAGTTCCTTATTGCCACTTCATTCTAGGGTGATCCAGATTCGTAGTTAACAAGGACAAGGTGTAAGTTTTAAAATCTGACATGACCTTTACCACTATCGTTGGTCTCCCTTTTGAACTTCCTTCCCTAGTTCAAATAAATCACTCTACTTATGTTTTTCACCATTAATTTTTCCTGTCTCAAATGCTCTTTTTATTTTGTTTTCATTTAAATCTGAGCCCCAATCCCCTTGTCTCAGTTTATTCCCCATAGAAGATTGCTCTCTTTTCTGAACTCCTATACTACTCATTTTTTTGTAAGCTCATTTGGCCTTTAATCATATAATATTTTGTAATTCTGGTTAACTGTTCATGTCTGTGTGTTATTTTTCTTTCCAACTCTGAATTGTAAATTCCTTGAAATCAGGGTTCGTTGTTCTCTTTCTCTGTAGTCCCCATGTTCAGCATCAAAGCATAGTGCCAGGAGCATTTTAGATGATTAGAAGGTTGAATGAATAGATTTTATTACTTTGATACTTGTCTTATTTGAGATTTAGAAAGAAATTGATAATAAATATTACCGACAAAGCTTAAATCGCTGTAGAACTATCTCGCAAGTAACTCTTAAAGCATTATATTAAGTAGATTAGTAGTTTGAATAGTTTATTGTAAATTTTTATTTTATATTTTAAAAAACACGACATTTTTCCTTCCTTCCTACCTGTCTGTCTTTCTCTCTCTCTCCCTCTTTATATCTGTTTTATGTTTTGGCAGCCGGTTCGAAGACAGTCCCTTACCCCTCCTCCTCAGAACACTATTACGTGGGAAGAGTATATATCTGCTGAAAATGGAAAGTAAGTGTTTTTGTGTTTTATTTTGTTTGGTTTATGTATTCTTTGGTTTTTAGATAGAACGATTTCTAAAAATACCTGCAAATATTTAGGTGTTAAATTATTTTAACAGAATTACTAGTATAGTTTTATCTGAAGCAGTTCTGTTACCTTTTAAAAAATGTGGATTAAGCATGATGAGAGAGTAGTAGTCCCAACTACATGCACTCTTTGAATAAGTTTTAGAGCCTTCTTTTCACATCCCTGCTGCCAGTTTACACACACCAAAAATCCTATAGGACCTTGTTCTAAGGAAATAGAATGGGGGGAATTGCCCAATTGCTTATTTGAGTTTTTCCAATGTGTGAATAACTTGTGTATGCTGTTACTATCCTGAGTCTTCAGCATGGCATGCAGGGCCATTCACTCACTATCTGCTTTTTGTCTTTCCAAGCTCATTTCCTGTCATTTTCCCTTTGTTTCAGCCTATACTCAATGACTTCTCACCATTCTTACACAAGACATTTGCTTAATGTTGTGTTATTAATACTTAGTAGAGTTCCTAGCACATAACTTGCATTCAGTAAATATTTATTGAATAAAAGCATGATGAATGAATAAATAATTTATTTTTAATGAGTAAATAAAAAGTTTTTTTCTGCCCAGTGGTGTCAGAGAAAGTACAGTCCTTTGTAGAAAATAGTATTTTCTTTTGGTGGAGAATAAAATATTACCTACCCCCATGCTTAGGAAGAAGTTATCATTTTTTATTTTTCTATTGAAAGGTTTATGATACTTTTCTAACTTCTCCAAAATGTTTCCCTCTTATAATATTCTATAGTTAATATAGAATTCTTTATTCTTCATGTCTTTTTATTGCTCAGTGCTGAGAACTGTAGATAGTAAAATCAAAATGAATGAGGAAGTTTGAAGGTATATAATGATATTTTTAAAATGTGGTTTTTTTAGTGATTTGTTTTGTTCCTAAAAATAGTGATCATTAAAATTATATTCAGTGTGAAATTTGTTGTTTCGATCATTTTTTCTGAACTTTTACACTTTGCTATTTTCTTTTGTTTATTACCCTTGGCTCATTCTTTATATATATCTTATTCCTTTTTAGCATAATTTTAATTTATATACTCAAAGTAAGAAAAATTGAAATATTAATGAATGTCTTTGGAAGATGGCAGATTCTTAGGAAGATCACAGCATATGGAAAAAATTGCCTAATTTTTTTTTTTCCCCCATTTTAGAGCTCCTCATCTGGGTAGAGAACTGGTGTGCAAAGAGAGTAAGAAAACATTTAAAGCCACGATAGCCATGAGTCAGGAATTTCCCTTGGGAATTGAGTCGTAAGTTTGTTACTAACTATACAAGTTTATGAAAGAAGTTATTAAACCCTAAAGGCTGTAATAATATTTGCATCTGAGTGGTGCAATTGAGGCCTTTCAAATGTAAAAGCAAATAGCTTTTGCTTTGACAGTGTGTGCACCTTTCTAGAAATTTTCCGGTTCACAAAATATTAACATTTTTATTTTAACCAGGTAAATTTTTGAATATTTTCTTTTTAATTATAAAAGTAATACATGAATACAAGCTCATTATAAAAAAATCTAACAGTATGGAAGTTTATAGAATAAAATGACAGTTTACTTTCACCTCACTAATAGTTAATAATAACTGGTGTATTTTTGTCTAGATTTTTCTCTGTGTTTTTGCATTTTTTTATAAAAATGGCAGAATGGTTTACATTTTGTTCTGAGTTCCTTCTTTTTCTTTTAAAAGTGAGTATAGGGGGCCCACCCCATGGCTGAGTGGTTGAGTTCATGCGCTCTGCTTCCACAACCCAGGGTTTCACTGGTTCAGATCCTGGGCACAGACATGGCACCTCTTATCAGGCCATGCTTAGGCGGCATCCCACATAGCACAACCAGAAGGACCTACAACCAGAATATACAACTGTGAACTGAGGGGCTTTGGGGAGAAGAAGAAGAAGGAGAAAAAAAAAGATTGGCCACATGTTAGCTCAGGTGCCAATCTTTAAAAAAAAAATTCTCGTACAAGAGAGTAGGATCAATATTTTTCGACAAAGTTTATACATGTCTCATACTCCCCAATAGCCAAACTTTAGAAAATAGATAGAATACACTATAGAGCCCTCAAGCTATAGATCAGAGAGGGAGCGAGATAGACAGTTCTCAGAAGATGTAAGAAGGGAGTTAGCCATACATACAAATATGCATAGTTCATCATATCTTGGATCCAATTGACTCAAAGATGTGGCAGTTTTATATTCTAATAAAGAAAAACAATGTGGCTAATTACAAGATGCTATCAATTTTAGGAGTTATCCCAATTTCAGAGATGCTATACGAAAAAACAGGTATACTGGAATTTATAAAATGTGCCAATTATAACCATCCTGCCTGAAAAAACAGTAAAATAAGGAACATAGCATGTAAAAGCCAGATAAAGACTTCATTCCCGAATAAAACAAAGGTCAAAGAACAGAAGAAATTTCTTTGTAAATATTATAGAAAAACATAAAAAGAACTTGAAATCAGTAAACTAGATCACTCTAAGATGAGATAAGACAATAGACTGAAAAGGAGATTGTGAAGCTAAGGAAATAAATTAAGCACTAAATAGCACTACTGCAAAACAAATACATTACAAAGCATAATTAACGGAATAGATGTGGCTAACATTTAAATTTTGATAGCTCATGGTGAATTCAGTGAAAGAAGAAGTTAAAAGAATTAGAGAAGTAATGTTTATGGAGGACAAAGATGGTTCAACATAAGGATCATTGGTGTTCCACTCTTAAAGAAAGCCTGCAAAATGTAATCAAAATAGTATTCAAAATATAATAGAAGAAAATTCCTTGTAGGGAAGAACTGAATCTGTAGTATAACATTAGGCTCCAAGAAAAATTGATAGAGAATGATTAGTAACAATGATTATGTTGATTTAAACTAATTGGACTTCAGTTGTTAATAAGGAAATCTAAAGGAATTTGGGCAGAAAAGGGGTGAAAAACAGCTTGGTCTTATATTTTTTCACATCTTGACATTTCTGAGGCAAAGAAAGTGTGATCTGATAGTATGTCTAGCTAAGATGTCATTTATATATCAAGGCAATTGAAGAGGACATAGAAGAATTCAAGAAATATAGCAGCCATGGGCCCTTTTTGAAAGAAAAATACTACTACTTGCAAATGAAATCCATCCAACCAAAGGACGAAAGGAGAAGTTATAGTGTAGTGACTAGTGTAATACCGAATGCTAGGAGACGTTATGAAATTGTGGCTCAGAGGTAAGGAGTATAAACTGAAATTTTACGCCAGCCAAATTTTCCTTTAAGTATGCAAAAAAGAAACACTTCATTTATCAAATCTGCGGGAAATCAAGGACTATTAAGCACGTTAAGAGCCCTTCCCACACAAAAAAATTGACAGTGAAATTCAGTCACCCAAACAGTGAGGCTAAAGAACTCAGGAACGTGTACACTTTAGGAAGAAGATGGTGTCAGTCTTGGATCCATTTAAATATAGACCTAAAATCAAAGAACTGTGGAAATTATGGCTGCCCAATCAAATGTAAAAGTTACAGACTTTGACACAGTAGAAAGAACAGTAAAAAAATCAGGAGGAAGAAGGACGGGCGATTTCCTCATCTTTGCTATTTAGAAGTTAGTGCTGCTGTCTAAGTGTGAAGTGAGTAGTTATGAAACAACATAGGGACACAAAGAAATCGATCTGAAAAATGAAAACATTTTTTTCTCCTTCCGTTTTTCAGATTATTGAATGTTTTGGAAGTAATAGCTCCCTTTAAGCACTTTAACAAGCTTAGAGAGTTTGTCCAGATGAAGCTCCCTCCAGGCTTTCCTGTAAAACTAGGTAAGAGAAAACTTACTAATTTCAGGGTCTGTTAGAAATACGGAGCTGTTTATTAACATTTAATGAGAAATCTGCTTTGAAGGAAAATGAGTTTCCTAGCTGCTTACATTTTTATAAAGTTTTTCGGTAATTATATGCATTGATGTTCAAGTTTATCAAATATATAAAGTGCCTGATGAGAGTTCTAGTTCTACTTGATTTAAATTAAATGTAAAGCTTCTGCAAGTATTTCATACAAGAGGGTGTGGGTGTACTTGTGATGCACTGTGATAATGTTTTTAATGTGAAAAATGGAGACTGAATTTTAGCCCAAATTTTCAGCAGACTTTGAGTTTCTGGATAGTGGGAATGTTTCTGGAGTAACAGTCACTATTCATGGAGAAAGTTATACTCATACATTTTATTTTTCAGTCTTAAATGTTTAAGCTTAAGCAATTATCTTTAGAAACAGTACACTCTCATTTTTATACATACTTAAACTCCTAACTATATCAGAAAATTGGGAACAAGAGACTATTAAAAGGTTCTTTAGGAGTTTAGGTAGATTTAGCATTAAGTTTCAAGACAGCCTTCAATGCTTTCCATTGATCCAGCCACCCAGTATTTAATCAGTGCTTGCTCTGTGCTAGAAGCTTTTCTAGGGGTGAATGACAGCAAAAGTTCCTGCCGTCTTGGTGTTTACATTCTAGTGGGGTAGAAAAATAAATAAATGGTAAATATAACCTTTATATAATTCCTCAGATATGTTTTATCTTGTTTCATTCAATATTACTGAAACCACATCTTAGAATAATTAGGCCAAAATGATTTACTCCCAGAAATAATACTTTCATTGCTAAAAATTAAACCTGACCTTCTCAATTTTCCAAACTTAGAAATAAGCGTTTCGCACTTTAAGATGGATTTTAAAACATCTTTTCAGAATGTCACTCTCAATTTCCTTTGTGATGAAAAATCAGTGGAAACCCAGTGTCTACTTGAAGAAACCAGTGATGAGATCTTAGGCAGAAATGGTTGGAAAACGAAAGCAATCAAGAGCTGTGTGTTTGAGATATGGATAGAGATCATTATGTGAGCATTTTTGCAGAATCTTCTATAGCCAGAAAATAGATCAAGCATTGGACTCTCTTCTAGGTACTGTATTTAAGAGGCACAGGGACAAACTAGATCAGAGGGCAGGGATTGAATACGTGAGAATTCCGAACCAACTGTATTTACATCTAAGTCCCAAATCCAAATCAAATCCCACAATATAAATAGATTTTTATGTAAAAGAAATATTTTGATTATATGTAGAAAGGAAAAAAGTCTACAGTACTTCTGTGCAGGCTTTTCTCTAATGTAGAACCACATTCTTAGCAGGGGATTAATAGTTTCTTGCTTGTATGCTTACAGTTATTGGGCATTTGCTTACCTATCCAGCTCTTGTCTCTTATCCTGCTTTCAGACTGATCCTACAGAACTCCAGTCCTGGGTCAGTTTAATCTTCCACCATTTCCATTGCTGTATTCAGGCTGAAAGATACAACTGAGGGGAAAAATTATAAAAATTTAGAAATTCTTGTTAAGGTAATGACATATTTTTAAAATCAACCAGAGCTCTAAATGCCGATTGTGAATGATCTTTTCTCTAATTTGCTTCTCCCATTCTGCTCAAAGGCCTATTTGAACCTCTTTCACCAATCCCCATCCTCCCCTTAACTTTCTTCCACAATCTAAGCAGACGATTTTTGCTCTCTGAGTTACAAAAAAGACTATCAGAAGTGAGACCTCCCTCATTACTCCCAACCCCCCATACAGACTTTTCTGCCCCAAGCCCTGTCTTTTACTCCATCTTTCCTATCTCAGTGGAAGTGGTGCCCTCTTTTTACCTTGACTAATCTCTCCATTTGTACTGTGGATCTGTTCTCCTCCCAGCTCCTTGAAAAAGCTCGCTCTGTCAGTTTCCCCATATTTCTCCTCTACCTTCCAACTCCATTCTCTGTTGCCTTTTTCCTCTTAGCTCTTAGGCTTTGTTCAGGTTTGTTGCCTTTTAAAATTCAACTAACTAAATAAAATAATTCCTTTAACTCCATCCTACCGAGGCTTGCCTTTAATCTTTGTTTTTCTTAGCCAAGCTACGTGAAAGTCTACTTTTATCTCTCCATTCTTACTTTCTTTTACAATTATATTATAAATAGGGTAAGGTGAAGGGACAAAAAGAGAGGCACGGTTTTTCTGCTTCACTTGAACTGCTAAAAAGGTGACACCAGGAGACTATAATAGTTATATATAATGTATACCCAGAGCAACTGCTGAAGAAACTAGAGAGAGATACTCAAAAACACTATAGATAAATAAAAATGAAATTATAAAAAATAGTTGAGTCACCTACAGGAAATCAAGAAAAGTAATGAAAAAAAGAGATGACAAACAAAAAATAAAATGGCAGACTTACGTCTTAATATATAAATAATTCCATTAAATGTGAGGAGTCTAAGTAGACCCTTAAAAGATAGAAATTGGCAAAAGGGATTAAAAGACATGACCCAACTGTATACTATCTTCAGCAAACTCCCTTCAAATATAGTGATACAGGCAGGTTGAAAGTGAGAGGATGGAAGAAGATATACTGTGCAGATATTAATCAAAGAATAACAGGGCTAGCTATATTAATATTAGATAAAGTAGATTTCAAAGCAAAGAAAATTACCAGAGACAGAGAGAGACATTATATAATGATAAAAGGGTCAATCCATAAAGAAGAATAGCAATTCTGAATGTATATACACGAAACACCAGAGCTGCAAGACAGGCGAAGCGAAACCTAGAAGAAATGAAAGGAAAAATAGATCTACTATTATGGTCGGGGACTTCAGCGCCCTTCTCTCAATAGCTGATATAACAAGTAGATCTACTATTATGGTCGGGGACTTCAGCGCCCTTCTCTCAATAGCTGATATAACAAGCAGACAGAAAATCAGCAAGGATGTAAAGTAACTCCACAACACCATGAACCAAAGCACCTATGTGGCATTTCTAGAACAGTCCGCCCAACATCAGCAGGATGTGCATTCCCTTCAAGTTCTTGTGGAACATGTACCAAGATAGGTCACATCCTGGGCCATAAAACAAACCTCAATAATTGTGAAAGACTAGAAAATCACAATGAAATTAAACTAGAAATTAGTAATAGAAAGATAACAGAAGATTCTTCAAACACTTGGAAACTAAAGAACACTCTTCTAAATAATTTATAGGTCAGAGGTGAAGTCTCAAGAGAAATGAAAGATTATATTGAATTGAATGAAAATGAAGTTAGAACATATCAAAACTTGTGGAGTATAGCTAAAGTAGTGCTGAGAGGGAAATGGATAGCACAAAATGCATACATCAAGAAAAGAGAAAAAGTCTCAAATCAATAACTTAAGCTTCTACCTCAGGAACTTAGAGAAAGAAGAGCAAAATAAATCCAAAGCAAGCAGAAGGAAGGAAATAATAAAAAGTAGAAATCAATGAAAGAGAAAACAGAGAATAGAGAAAGTCAATGAAGCAAAGAGCTGGTTCTTTGAAAAGATGGATGGAATCAACAAATTTCTAGCAAGACTGATAAAAAAGAGAGAAAACACAAATCACCAATGTTAGGAATGAAATGGGATAGCACTACAGACTCTGCAGAAATCAAAAGGCTAATAAATGCAATAGGAATGAAAGGGAAAAAAGGCATTCAGAAGCAGAAAGGAAGAAATAAAACTTTCCCTGGGGCCGGCCCGGTGGCGCAGCGGTTAAGTGCACACGTTCCGCTTCACTGGCCCGGGGTTCGCTGGTTCAGATCCCGGGTGCGGACATGGCACTGCTTGGCAAGCCATGCTGTGGTAGGCATCCCACATATAAAGTAGAGAAAGATGGGCACGGATGTTAGCTCAGGGCCAGCCTTCCTCAGTAAAAAGAGGAGGGTTGGCAGCAGTTAGCTCAGGGTTCATCTTCCTCAAAAAAAAAAAAAAATCCCTATTTGCAAATGACATGATTCTATAAGTAGAAGTTCTAAAGATTCTATAAAAAAACTAGAATTAATAAGTGAGTTCTACAAGATGGCAGGATTTAAGTTAAACATACAAGAATCAATGGTATTTCTATATATTAACATTGAACGTATAGAGACCAAAATTAAAAATTAAATACTATTTACAGCTGCTGAAAAAAAGGGAAATGTTTAGGTGTAAATTTAACAAAACATGTACAGTACCTGTATCCTGAAAATTACACAATGCCAATGAAAGAAATTAAAGAAGATCTAAACAAATGGAGAGATGTACCATGCTTGTGAATTGGAAGACTCAACATAGGAATGATGTTCATCTTCCCCAAATTGATATATGAGTATCACAATTCTTATCACAATCCCAGCAATATTTTTTGGTAGATATATACAAGATTATTTTAGAATTTCCATGGGAAGGCAGAGGAACTAGAATATCCGTATTAGTTTTCTAGAGGTGCTGTAACGGAATACCACAAACTGAGTGGCTTGAGCAACAGAAATGGATTGCCTCACAGTTCTGGAGGCTAGAAATCCTTCTGGGGGCTCCTTCTGAGGGCTGTGAGAAAGAGTCTGTTCTGTGCCTCTCCCCTAGCTCCTGGTGATTTTCCTTGGCTCATAGAAGCATCACTCCAATTGCCTTCATCTTCACACGATGTTCTTCTTGTGTCTCTGTCTCCAAATTTCCTCTTTTTGTAAGGACACTAGCCATATTGGGTTAGGGACCACTCTGATGACTCTTAACTTGATTACTTCTGCAAAGACTCTCCCTAAAAGGTCACATTCTGAGGTACTGGGGGTTAGGACTGGAACATGCATTTTTTGGAGGGGAAAGAATTCAACCCAGAACAATAGCCAAAACAATTTTGAAAAAGAAGAAATAAAGTGTGAGTAATCAGTCTACTCAATTTCAGTATTTATTATATAGCTATAGGAATTAAGACAGTGTGGTATTGGCTGAAATGTAAATGTAAATCAATATGACACAACAGAGAATCCAGAAATAGACCCTCATAAATATGCTCAACTGATTTTTGATAAAGGTGCAAAAGAAGTTCAATGTAGGAAAAAGAGCCTTTTCAACAAATGATGTTAGAACAATTGGACATGCAAAAACAAAAAAAACCCTCTACTTAGTCCTACAGTTTATACGAAACCTAACTGAAATAGATCGTGGACTTAAATTTAAATGTAAAACATAAAACTATCAAACTTTTAGGAAATAAACATGAAAAAATTCTTAGGGATCTAGGTTTATGCAAAAAGTTTTTAGATTTCATACCACAAGCATGATCCATAAAAGGAAAAAAATCAATGAATTGGACTTGATCAAAATTAAAAACTCTGGTCTGTGAAAGACCCAGTTAAGAGTAAGAAAACACAAGAACTCTTAAAACTCATCACTAACAATTCAAATGAGCCAGTTAGAAAAGGGCAAAGACGTGAAGAGACATTTCATGAAAGGGGATATGTAAGTGGAAAATAAGCACATGAACAACGTTCAGTATCATTAGCCGTTAGGGAAATGCAAATTAAAACCACAGTGAGATATCAGCGTACACATCTAACAGAAGGGCTGAAATCAAACACTGTGACAGTGCCAAATTCCAGACAGTTAGGCAGTTGCCCTTCTAGGCATTTATCCCGGAAAAATAAGCTGATGCTCACACAAAAACCTGTGCACAAGTGTTCATTCATAGCAGCTTTATTTGTAATAGCCTCAGACTAGAAACAACCCAGCTTCTCTTTGCAAATTATCTTTCTCTTTCACTCCTACTGTGTTCATTGTTGATATTCATATTGTTAAATCTGCTGGACACTTTTCTGTTATCCTTGTTAATTTCTCCAAAATTTGTCTCTATTTTTGTGGAGTCCTTGTCCGAATGAATTACAGTTCTTCAAATTCCCTCTGACTTCTTTGACATAGAATTCTCCCTCCATTTTCTCCGTCTCTCTAGAGCACCTCTCCCCTTTCTTTCACTGTTGTCGCCCTACATCATATTCTCTTTACAGCTGCTAAAACTTTAGCCAGAACGTGTTCCTGCTCTGCCTACAATCATCCATTGGCTTCCCAGTTCACCCAGAGTAAAAGCTGAAGACTTTTCCTTGACCTAAACCCCCATTGATCTAGCTGCCTCTTTCAACTGACTTCATCAGTCTTCCCCTTGCTCCCTTGGCTGCAGCCGCAGTGGTCTCCTGGCTGGTCCCAGAATAAGCCAGATGCTTTCTTTTTAGGGCTTTGATAGTTATTCCTTCTACTTGGACTTTTCTCCCTCCAGGCAACTGTATGGTTTGTTCTTTCTCAGGTCTTTGATGGAAGGTCGCTGTGGTGAGGTTTTCCTTGCCCGCTCCTTTCAAGACCTCTTACTCCCAACACTGGGACTCCCTGGCCCCCAGCAGGCTTTCTTTTTGTCTGGATACTTAGTCACAGTTACTTTTTACTTCTTTGTTCTCTGTATTTCCCAATCAGAATGTAATCTTCATAAATGCGTGATTTTTTTCTCGTTTGCTTGTGTATATCCATCGTTTAAAACAGGGGTCATCAAGCTTTTTCTGAAAGATAGTATTTTAGGCTTTCTGGGCCATATGGTTTCTGTCACAAGTACTCGCTTGCTGGAGAAGGAAAGCAGCCGTATACAATAAGTGAACCACATCCTGTGTTCTAATAAAACTTTACTTATGGACACTGAAGTTTGAATTTCACGTAATTTTACTGGCACAAAATATTATTCTTCCGTGTTTTTTTACCTATTAAAAAATGTGTCGTCTTTCCTTAGTTCACAGGCCTTGTAGCGCCAGGCCAAGGCGAAGCCGTAGTGTGCCCACCCCTGACCACTTGGTAGGCACCAATGAAGGATTTTTTCCCCCGGAAATAACTGGAAACTGTAATGCTTCTGTTGATTTCTGTGTTTAAATGTTTTTTAATATTACTTTATGCAATGAATTACTAGCCTTGTAACAGTCAAATAAACTTAATTTACTATATGCCTTTATTCTGGACAGACATTCCACTTAGCTTTCATAGAAGCATTTCAGAGTTTTAAGGAAGCTTTAGAGTTTATTTATTTTGTAGATAAAATCCCTGAGGACCATAAGTTAAATGATTTGTAGGAATCAGAACCCAAGTGTTATGATTTGTGTTTTTTCCAGTAAATAACATATTAGGCATAAAACTAAGCAGAGTGATTAAAGTATTTGGCCATTTTTAATGTCAGGTTTCACCCATAATTTCAGCCAGAAATGTATTTTATTTAGAAGAATATTAGGCTGTATGATGTGGTATGTATGGTTAGGTGGTATGATATTACTCCAGTTACTCCAATTCTGATGAGACTATTTTTATCCCATGTTCTCAAGTTATGGGTTGTTTTTGGTGTTTTTAAAACAAAAAAGGATTAATGTATTTCATTTGTGTTACAATGAAAATAAATCAGCTCAGAGTAATATATACACTAGAATCTGAAGGAAAAATGTCAGAATGCAAAAAGTACAAATGTAGCTGTCCTTTTGCCCCAAGAAAAAGGAAACAAAACCCAGTGGGATCTGGCGTTATATTTTTAACTATAACTGAGAAGCCATGGGGACTTAAATTTTTGATGTCACTCCTGATGCCTTGGTGTCTTTCTCTCCTTACCAGTAACCAAACCTTCCCCTAAACACACACACTCAGCATTGGACACATATGAGGATTTTTCTGGTCCTCAGATAATGCTTTTTTATAATTTAAGGAGTATGGATATTTCAAGTAGTATTTTATGGTCCATAAATAGATTAACATTTCATTTTACAATGTTATCATTGATTTTTCTCTCTAGATATACCTGTGTTTCCTACGATCACAGCCACTGTGACTTTTCAGGAGTTTCGATATGATGAATTTGATGGCTCCATCTTTACTATACCTGATGACTACAAGGAAGACCCAAGCCGTTTTCCTGATCTTTAGCTGACACAGAAAATGATGCCATGTAACCAAGGAAAGCAAGAGAATGCAGAGACCTCAGAAGTGAATCCAAATAGAAGGGACAAATGCTTTCAGTGAAGAAAAGGGAATTTCATTGAATCGACACATCAGTAATATGGGCCTCTAATAAGAATTTTAGCAAGTTTTCTGATGTGCCATTTTCAATCTTTTTAAAAATATACGTACTATAAGCATAATAGTTTGACACCTTAATGACCCTAAGTACTTCTTATGTAAACAGCTATGAGTGCTGTGATTTGTTTTTAAAAATTTTTACACTTCTTGTTGAAATATATATGCATATAAATATATCTATATCTATATCTATATCTAAAACACTCTTGGACCATTAACATAAATTAAATGTCTTAAGAGAGATGAAGCCCTTTTAAACTTGTCATCTTATATTCAAGGTGACATTTATAAATATTCCTTCAAGCTTTGTTTTCATAAAATGTAAACTATGTAACATTATGTATAGTTCAGTAATTCGAATGTTCGCTCAGTGTAATGAACTAGAAGGAAGGCAGTTTTCTGTAGATGAATGAGCCAAGCGGTAACCATTCAACAGTTGCGTTTCTATGTTGCGATACATTTCAGAAGCAGCGTTCACTCTGCAGGGAATAAGGTACCTCCTTTAGCACCTTAGTGCAATTCATCGTGGTGCTATTTGTTTTTACCTGAATTCTTTCTTCAATGGAAAATGTTTGTTACTAATCTTCCTTTCCTAGAACCTCTATTTTTTTTTCCTAAACTTGAGTTTAAAAGTCGTTTTTGTGTTGATGATAAGGTATGGTTAGCATGCTTAAAGATATTCCTCTTCCAAATATCAGCACTTTAAAACAAATCCAAATTTTTAAACTTGCTTCCTAACAAGTGCACATCATTCTGATTATTTTGTTTTTAGTGGAATATGGATGCAACCGTATCTGTTTTAAAAAACAACTCACGTATTTTGGACATCCCTACATATTTAGTGCTTTCAAAGTAAGGTAAAAACATTTTATATGCTAACAGAATATATTTGTTACAAGTTAACTTCCAGAAACGTACACAAGACTGACAATTCCTACTGTTTATTTTTTTAAATCACAAGAAAATATTTATTGATTTTAATTATCTCCAAAGTGTTAAAATCATGCATTACTCATTTTTGCACTTAAAAATTTTCATATTTATTCCAAGATGGTTTGAAGGTCCAAGAATGAAAATAAATTAGGGAGAAAAATGTATAATGGTCATAAAATATTATGTTTTATTAAAGAGCTTAGCTAAAAAAATGTTTTTTAAATGTATCCTGATAAATGCATCTGTCAAGTTTTTTAGAGTGACCAGTAGTTTAAACTTTTTCCAGGATTTTAAATAATTTCAATGAGTTTAGAAACCTTTATTGAAGAGATGATTTATTTAAAAATCCAAAGCATCAACCATAAGAAATTTTATAATAAACATCTTTAAAGCTGCATCTTCCATGCTGATACATACTACATTGCATATGTTGACATTTTTTAAAATACATTTTATAATGAAGAAAAATAATCATAGGTAAAAATTCAAAGGCCAGTTACTACTTTATGTGGGTCTGTTGAATTTTGTGGAAAGAGTTGGTAAACCCAGACTAGGTTTACTGACCAGAAGTTGATCCCTATTATTTTGGGAAAGCCTGTAGATGAAGTGACTTAAAGATTGAATTATCCTGACAGTGATTTTCTGAGGTTTGAGACACTGAACGGCACTGATCACTGCTGCTTTTCGGCTCCTCTACTTTGTGGGGATACAGTATACTTTCAGGAATATACTGTAGATTTTTTCTAAGTACAGGTAACTTAGTGGGGAAAAAATATGGTAAATTGCAGCTTGGGATTTATCAGTTTCCTAAAAGCTGTGAATATTTGCTGGGGTACACTGGAGGTAGGAAGACTACTGAAAACTTTTGCACTTGGATCTTGTTTTTAATTCTTATCTTTTCTTTCATAAGGAATAGTAGAAAGAGATTATCCATTCCAAAATGTCTTTGATCACAAAGGCCAAGCAAATGTCAGTATCTCTTATGATGGTGAAAACAAGGAGTTAATTAATGCAAATAAACTTTTCACAATATTAGACTTTTCAAAATGTGCCTTTTAATCCAATTAATGAATGAAGCTTTGTGCTGTGTTTCAGGTAGGTAGATCCAGACATCATATATTTTGATAATCTCACGTGAAAATCTGGATTTTGTAATGTTGGGCCACAAAGTTCTATATGCCTTCCATTTGTGATTGAAGAAACTGTTTAAACTTGGGGACTATAAGATGGCCACCTTAAATGGCCATTTAGAAATGTTCAGTATTCCTGCCACTAGTATGGTTTTAAAGGAAGATATGATTTTGTCTTCATGAAAATTATCCCCTGGAGACAGTTTGCCTCTGTCTGTAGACATTCATCTACAGAGAATTGTCAGACTGTAAAAGGGAAGCACAGAGCAGATGCTCTGATTATCGTGAGTGGAGGTGCATGGTCAGAGCAGCTATCGCCAACAGAAGCTGAAACACTACTTCATTTCTTTCTCCTGCTTGAACTGGTGTTGAGCCCCACTCACACTAATGAACCTTGGTTTCCAGTGGCATTTATGTGCAGGTTATTACTCTCTCCTTGGGGAAGGGTGGTAACGATCGTGTGGTGAAGCCTTCCCCCCGTTTCCACTAAGTCTGCAGCAGACAAAGATCCTGTTTCAAGACCACGAAAGGGCTGGAGTAAATATTTTCAGTAAATACTGAATTAAGGGGTGCTTCCTTTTGCTCATTTGTTACTTTTATTTGCAAACATCATGGCTGAGAAAAAGTTGTAATAGAAAACTAGGACAATTCCAAGTCCTGCCTGCAGTGCGCTAGCCTAGAAAATGGGTGAGAGGACTGCTGGTTAGTGTGGGACACACACAGCTCTTCCTGTTAACTGCAGCCAACGGTATCTTAACCCGTTTCCTAAAGTGAACAAAATGGGTGCTTACCAAAGTTGCTGTATTTGCAAACCTTAAGACAGGGAAACTTGCCCCAGAGATAAATGGACAGGAGGTAGTAAATCCTTTGTAAAGACAGTAAAACTAAACTTAGTAAAAGCCCGTCATTTGTCTACTAGGAATTAGCAAAAACTACTTTTGCAAAGCATTTTATGTCAGAAATCTGGGGCAATAAGTATTTTAGGTCACTGTCAAAAAACGTCATCTCAAGTATTATCACATTTTTTAGGTCATGTGACCATCCTTATAGTTCTGCCCGGTGATGAGCTTTTCTAATTGTCGTAGCTCACTTGAGACTAGTCCTTGTAGCCACATGGCATCTCCGGCACAGAGGATTACAAACGCGCGTTTGCCACAGCGCCTACAAATACGGAAGCAAAATCTCCGAAGGATTTTCAAGAAAGGTACTTGGCAGTCATTCCTGAATTTGATATTTTGCAAATGAAAATAATTAGCCTAAAGTAGAAACTTTGTGTATTAGAGGAACCCCCCCCCCTCCCCCCCCCACTACTTACTTATCCGTACTTCTCACAGAGTTCTTGGTCACCAAAGAAGGCTGACAGGGACTGGCTGGCATGTTTTAAATAATGAGTGTGGTGGTGGTGGTTGAGTTTGGGAGGGCAGACGTGAAGCAGAACTTTTGTAGTTTATGTACATTGTGGCCCCTTTGGGATGAGCAGCAGCTGGGCCTACAATTGCTTCCCCTTCCCCGGGACCCCCCTTTAGCTTCACAGACTTAGGGGTTAGCTGTGTGTGTTCAGCTTCATGATGAAGGGTCCTGGCTTTTGCTGGACATCTGTGCCACCAAGACCTGACCCGAGTTTTAGCCAATTATTGTGGGTTCCAGCTCAGGCTTGTGGTTCCAATTTCTTCTTCTCTCTCCAACTGTCCATCTTCCCTTCCCAGCTGCCCCTGGGCTTCAGTCTCCAGCATCAGATGCAGAGACAAACCGCTTTCAGACTACTTAACCAGCTCCCACAAGTAAGGTCAAATCCCTGGAACAAACCGCCTTTCTCTTGGTTCTGCTCCTTTGATTGAATGCTGAGTGATAAGAAAAACGTTTTTAATCTACATGATACTTGCCCTCCAAAAGTTGATAAGGAACAAAATGAAAGAAGGCAGTTTTTACATTTAGCATACAGTGCGCCCGCCCTATCCGCGGATGTGGAACCCATGGATGTGGAGGGCTGACTAAGGCACTTGGGCATCTGTGGATTTTGGTGTCTGTGGGTGTCCTGACACTAATCCCTCATGGACACCCCGGGAGGACTCTATCGATAAAATTACATCTTGAGGTAATTGAACAGTAAATATTAAACATCATTTGGGACATTCTATTCTTCGTGACTCTAAACCTTCAATGTTTTATGCACAAATCATACTTTAGCTAAAAATAATGTTAGTGACTGCACTAAAAACTTTCAGAAAGTTTTTAAAGTTATTTTTGTACATAACTTTTACAAAGTGAGACTTTTGAAAAAAGAATGTAAACATGTCGCTTCCCCGATTATTTTTCTAAGGACATCATTTAAAAAATATTGGTTCTCTCAAATCCTTTCTCTGAATTCTCTTAGATTGCTAGTAACACCTGCTATACACTAAGTATATTCTTTAGTATTTCCACTAGTAAAGAATTAGCATGGTTCACAAGTGTTATTTCGCTAAAGAACGTCTAAATGAATTTCACACATACTTTGGCATTATAAAATGGAAACGGCAACAAAAATAAAACTGAGTAAAATACACTCAAAAATCAACAAGTCCAGAGTTAGTCTCATTTAGAAAACTACTTCTGCTAATAAAGCCTTAGAAATAGACATATTCTGGATGCTCTTAAAACAAAAGTACCAGTAGCATTTTCATTACGTCCATAGTTAAAGTAACCACAACTACATGTACTTGATAGAGAAATGTCTTAGATAGCACAGAGGTGAAACGCATCACGTAGATTTGAGACAAAAGGAACGGGAATCTCAATTCCAGTTTCAAAGATGTCTGTCAACCTTCAAACAGCATGGACACTAAGCACTTAATCTGGTGCCCAACTGAAGAAAGTGATGGCGTTTTGCTAGAGGAAAAGTGGGCTTGTGTAGGTCACCGTTATGACACCCACGCCAGAACCTGACTCGGTTTTAAGATGCACCCCAAGGTTAAAGTAAAATTAGTTTTACTGTTCTAGAAGCCGTTCGTTTTTCTAAGTATATAAATAACATTTTGCTACCTTCCACGTATGTACAGATGGCCCCCAACTGAGAATGGTTCGACTTGACTTTTTGACTTCATGATGGTTTGAAAGCGATAGACAGGCATTCAGTAGAAAGCGTACTTCAAATTTTGAATTTTGATGCTTTCCCACGTTAGTAATACGCAGCTCCCTCGTGATGCTGGGCAGCAGCAGGCCCCACGACTCCATCAGCCACATGATCATGAGGGTAAACCACTGACACAACATTTTGTGCCCAGACCTCCGTTCTGCTTCACTTTCAGTACTCAATCAGGTATGAACTGCTCAACCCTTCCTCATAAACTAGGCTTCGTTACACGATTTCGCACAACTGCAGGCTAGTCTAAGTGTTCTGCGTGCGTTTAAGGTAGACGAGGCTAAGCTATGATGTTTGGTAGGTTAGATGTATCAGCTCCATTTTTAAGATATTTTCACCTTACGATGGGTTTATCAGGGTGTAAACCCCACTGTTAAGTCGAGGAGCATCTGTATAATCACTACCAGGAAGCATATTACCCAAAAGCCATTTTCACAAAAAACGAAGAGAGCAATATGACCTTCTTCTCAAAGCTTTATCTGCGTGCAATTTATCTCAGTGCTTTTGCTGAAACGTTATTCCAAACTAAATTACTGAAGCTTTGGAAAGCTCTATAACCAAACAGCAGGTACCATTTGCTGACCCAGACACACAAGGCTACATTTTTTTCCTAACTATCAACTACATTGCAAGGTAAGTATCACTCCGTTTACAGACAGGAAAATGGAAAAAAGAAAAAAGTGTACATCTCTCCAGCTGTGAATGAAGCTGAAATTCACGACTGGACTCTCACATAGCCACTGTACCTCTCGCTCACTCCTGAGGAAGTTAGGCAAATAAATAGGACAAACGTTTTTCTAACAAAACCACTTTTATTTTTTAATCATTTTTACTACCAAATACAGAACAAAACTCAGCGTGGAGCAGTGTGCACTTGACTTCAACTGGTGATCCATGTTAAAGGCCCGTGTCCAGTGCGACTCTGCCTTCGTGCATAAAGCGTTCACTGGAAAGCGACCTCAGGATGGATTCCCTTCACTGGAGCGTTGGAAGTCAGTGGCACTATTTTAAAGTCCAAAATTTCTTAATCCTTTTTGGAAAGTTAGTATGTTTGCATTCACAGATTACAAGTGAGGGAACAGACTTTGAGTAATATTAGGTTTAACCATGTGAAACAGCCAGTATTTTACTTGTTTTTGACTTACAAAATTGGCCATGTCATATGGTTCAACCATTATCTACTAAAAAAGGTTTTAAAATTTAAACAAATGTCGTTTGCGTTCAACTTTTGTGTTTAAAAATGCAGTGATTATTAGGGCCGTTACTAGACTGTCTTACTCGCTACAGACAAAATTCCTTTTGATAAAATCTTTAAAAAGTTACTTACTACAAACTGTAAAAACAATGCTGCTTTTCTATATGGCATTTCAATTTTAAAGTTAAAAAAAAAATTAAACTTGGATAAAAGCTACAATTCCAAGTCTCATTTTTCCCTTAATCCCACTAAACACTATTCATTCATAAGTGAATAAATATACTATTTAGTATTGTACAGTAGATACATACCATTGACATTTCCTATACTATTCCAGAAAAGGCAAATATTTATATTTCACCAAAAATATAAATTTACTAGATACAGGTGGGAGCATTTGTTTATCCTAAAGTTCACTGCTTTATGCAACCCAATTCCTATACCCAAAATATGAGAAATAAAATTATAGTAAGAAAAAGACTTTTAGATAAAAATTAAACCAACTTTGACAAATCTGATGGCAACTAATCACTACAATAATGGATTTCACCTTATTACTATATTTCAATATGTGGATTGAAAGGGGAAAGAACTTGATTTGTAAAATGAATGAGGTAAATGTCATACATTCAACAGCGTAAATAAATACAGATACAGTTTTACAGGAAAACGAACATAAGTTTAAGGGTTTTATTATCAAAGTCTTGTAAAACAATTTCAGAAACTGTACATCAACATGGCACAGACTGTAGCCTACTTTTGTTTTTACTGCACAAAAGTGAAGCTTGAAACTCCTGTAACTAGGAAAACAGTTACCTAACTACTCTGCATTTAACATGGAATCACTGTGTGCATAAGATTACTACTGCAGTAACAGTAACACAAATTTATTGGTTTTATACAACTTGAGATCAAATAAAAAGTACATTATCAAGTAGATCTGTCTTATTTTAAAAGCATATGAAGGTCAATTTAAAATGCACTATCCCCTTTTTCCAACACTGAGATTAAAACAAATTAATAAAAGTGGAAACTTGAAAACCAGGACGAGAGAGAACTTTCTTTTCCAGATGGACTCAGGACAGGCAGATTGCTTTCACCGACGGAGATGTGGAATAAATTATTTCAGGAAAAAAAATTCCCAAACATCTTATGAAAAAGTATACAACTCTACTTCAAAATATGCTATTTACTCACTGCCAAAGACAGTTTCATTTGAAATCTTATTTCTGTAAAGCCTAATTAGCCATCAAAAAAGGTTAGTGCATATATAACCTTTCAAAGTTAAACAAAAGCCACAAAAATTTAGCCACAAGGCTTAAAGGATTATCTATTTCCAATGCTCATTACCAGATGTAACTATAAGAATGTTAATTTGTCATGTCAACAAAACAAGACCGTAAGTAGATCCATCATGTTGGAGAATTTTAATGACATTTAGGATATTCCTGCCACAATTAACATGCAATCAGTGCATTCCCTACATGGCTCTATCACGGCGATGAATCAAATTCTAGAAATACTATAAGTGAACTTAGCTAATAAAGGAGGTCATACAACAGAAACAGTCCATGCCTGCTGGAGACGCATGCAGCTTCTCATTCTTGTTACGCAGCAGCACCAGGACAGTAAACTGCTTGGCTACTCAATCAGATTTCACCATGTCAAGAACTGGTTACCCACGTGTCATTTTCTAAAAGCTTTGGGATGTAAATAACAAATATCAATATCAGGAGCTTTATAACCATTAAAGTAACTCGGAGCTGTATACATCTAGGTTTGAGATGAACAAATACAGCATTAAGAAATCACACAGAGGAATGACACTGATGCATGTGTACAGGTGGACTCGCACGGAGGCAGTGCTCAGTCACTCATATCCATGTCTTCTTCATGATGATCATCCCCATTCACTTTGGACTCTCTTAGTGAATCACCAGTTCCCTTTTCCACAGAACATTCTTTTGTTTTAGGGGAACCTGGTTCTGTTGGTTTCTTCTCCTCTTTTTTCTCCTTCTCGCTATCATACCCCTGTTCCTCTTCATCGTAATCCCGTGTAACCTGCTTTGCCAAGGAGAATAATAAAAGTAAACGTCTTCACAGAAAAATCACTTCTTAAAAGTACCAGTACCACCCAAAATAACAAAGTAAATTAGTATGTAAACATACTTTTACATCTTTATCACTCTCTGACTTTCTTTCCCGATCCTTTTCCTTATCTTTACTTTTCTTCTTCTTGCTTGTTGACCGTTCTCTTTCATCTCGGCTTCTTTCTTTGTCTTTATCTTTCTTCTTCTCCTTTTTATGTCTAGGATGACAGTAAAATGTTCTCAACAAAAGATGCTTTAAAGGAACCACTCAAAAAGCTTCCCTCTTAAATGTAGCAATATGTTTACACCTGTTTGGATGGCAAGCTTGACCCAAGGTCACAGGCTACAAAGAGGACAAAGACCCAATTTCAAAACACTGGACACAAGCTGCACACAAGACATACAGGCAAGAAGACCATCACTTGGCTATGGGTCTAAAGGCCCAATCCTAAACAGTGTTTATTACAACCCCATCTCAAGTCATACAGGGGACAGATCAATATGTGCTTCAGCACTTTAATTCCTGAAAAGGAAGAAAAACTTTAGGACAGTTTTAAAAATAAAAAGTACTGCCAGTTTCTGAAAAATAGAAAGGATCGATTTAAATGATTAATATTCTTACCTCCTAGGGGATGGTGAGCGAGATAATTTTCTTTTAGGAGACCTAGGCTTTTTAGGAGACCTTGTGCCACTCCTGCTTCTTCGTCTTCGTCTCTCTCTAGAACCACAAATGTGCGAACTCGACTTTAAAATACAGTATTATTGCAAAAATGCAGACACATCATAGCAGATGTGTCTACGACAGAGCTCCATGAGGAACTCCTACAACAGGATTCTGATAATCAAACTCTGCTTTGAGCTGAAGAGTCAAACGAATAACAAACAACTGCATTTCTTTTGCAAACTACATGCCTTTCTTTTAATGCCCTCAAGAAAACTCGAAGTTCTAGCAATTCTTCTTAAAGACATAATGTCATCAAGCCATTAGAAATCTTAAACTTGAGGAAAGAATGATTAACAAAAGTTCTAATTTAAAAGGGAAAAACAGTCCAAAGTAAACTATTCTTTAAGAAATCAGTTTTAGATTCTAACGTTCAGTGGCTAGAACAGGTATAGGATAATAGTGGTGATATGGGAGGCAGTTGCTAATAAAATACAAAAACAACTACTTTTAAATCATTATGTAAAATTCCGAGAAGCAGAGTCAGTGATAACATGGAGATCAAATGGACCCCCATCCTCCAGCAAACCTCATCCCCCAGCCCCGCTCTGAGCAGTCCGTGTGAAGACGCACAGCCTTTCCCCTCTTTAAATTGTGGCTGTAAAAAAAAAAAAAAAAAAAAAAATCTGCTTCTGTCACTGTTCTCAAAAGTTACAGGACTAGCAAGATGACCATTATATGATTTAGGCACTAACAAAACAATGAAACTCCATCCTTTCAGTTGTCTGGTTTCCAAATGAAGTTTTTTTTAAAACCCTCACAGCCCCCTGTGACCACCTCCCCCACTTTCCTGGAAATCTCATACAGAAATTTTCACTCCTCAAATATTTACTAAGTTTGTCAGGGCTGTATGCCTCATACTTTCTGCTATTGCTCTGGGTAACTGCTACTCCAAATTCCCTCGATGGAAGAGATTTTATGTTTCTGTGCCCCTCGATAGATTGTAGCACAATTACAAACACATCGTAGGTATTCAATAAAAACTTACAGTATATGCCTTAACTCAGAGTGATCCAATAATCATGCAGGGTAAGGTACTTATCATTAAGTACATTAAACAAAGCAATGGGCACAAAATGTTTCCAGGTTTTAAGGTAAGAAAATGTATGTTGTGCGTCCCATCTCTTATGCCCCCTCTGCCACCAATCACCTGGTTTGCCATTTCCTTGCACACTAGAACCTGGTTTCATTTCCTTTTTTATATCTTTACCTTTTAAGAAAATGTTCATCACCCTGAAAAGAACCTCCGCACCCTTGAGCTAGCGCAGCTCAACCACTAATCTGCTGTCTTTATGGATTTACCCATTCTGGACATTTCATATAAATGGAATCATACAACATGTACTCCTTTGTGACTGGTTTCTTTCATCTGGCATAATGTTTTCAAGGCTCATCCACGTTGTAGCATGTATCAGTACTTTGTTCTATCGCTGAATAATATTCCACTGTATGGATACACCATTTTGTTTATCCATAGTAGTCAATGGATTTGGGTTGACTTTTTGGTTATTATGAATTATGCTGCAATGAACATTTCCTTAGAAGCTTTGGGTGAATATATGTTTTCTCTCTCTTGGTACATCCCTAGGAGTGAAACTGCTGTGTGAAAAAACTGTTTAACTCTTTTAGGAACTGCCAAATTTTTTTTTCCCAAAGCAGCTGCACCATTTTACATTCACACCAGCAATGTACAAAGTTCCAATTTTCTCCACATCCTCACCAACACTAGTTATCATCCGTCTTTCTGCTTGCAATCAACCTAGTGGGTGTGAAGTGGTTCTGATTTGCACTGTTCTGATGACTAACGCTGAACATCTTTTCAGGCGCTCATCAGACACTGCATATCTTCTTTGGAGAAGGTCAGTGAAGATCCTTCGCCCATTTTTTAATTGGGTTATCTATGATTGAGTTGTAATAATAGTTCTTTATATATTCTAGATACAAGTCCCTTATCAGATAGATAATTTGCAAATATTTTCTAGCACTCTGTGGGTTGTCTTTAATTTCTTGATAGTATTCTTTGAAACACAGAAGTTTTTAATTTTTATGATCTCCAAGTTATCTATATTTCCCTTTTGTTGCTTATGCTTGGTGTCCTATCTAGGAAACCACTGCCAAATTCAAGATCATGAAGGTCTTCTGAGAGGTTTTTAGTTTTAGCTTGCACAGGTCTCTCATCCATTTTGAGTTAAGGTGTGTGTAAGTGAGCCTCCTAGTGAATTGAAACAATCAAGATTAAGAAAACACTGCAACAATACATGTGTAAATGAGACTGGAAGAAAATAGAACTACGTATGGCCAGCACTTACTAACATCACAGGAATTCCACGTTAAGTGTGTCTGTGGAGTAGTTTGCAATACTGAATTCTCACTACGGCAGGTTAAAGACAATTAGTAGTCTAAGAATAACACAAATCAGAACTTGTACCGCCTCCCATTATTTTATCGACGAACTGCTATATATGGAAAATAAAATTCTTTTGGATATTAACATGTGGCTAATTTAAATATAAATTAACATAATAGAATGTATTTAACGTAGGGGCCGGCCCTTTGGCGCAGTGGTCGAGTCTGGTGCACTCTGCTTCTGCAGCCCAGGATGGACGGTTTGGATCCTGGGCCTGGACCTATGCCAACTGTCAGCCATCCTGTGGTGGTGACCCACATATAAAGTGGAGGAAGACTGGCACAGATATTAGCTCAGGGCTAATCTTTCTCAGCAAAAACAAGGAAAACAGGGAGAATTCAATCTAATAATTCAGAATACTTTAGCCATTACAAAATGTCTAGGAAATAAACCACAAACAAACCAAATCAGGATGTGAAATGCATACAGTAAACGTAAAAACTAACCACTGTTGAATTCCAGGTTACTTCAAATACACTTTACACCACAAAATTATCAAGTAAAAGGAAAGATGAACTTTAGGTTATTCCTCACAAATTGTCTTTAAAAAACTTAATACTGATATACGTGCCTAGGTACTGGAAAACATTTAAAATTCACAGCCTATTAACGTCCTTGCAAACAAAGTTAAAAACAATGCCAAGAATTCATGATGCCACCTCACCTGCTTGCACTTCTGGAGCGTCTGGCTGTGCTGTAACTTTTTGGTGGTGTTTTAGAACGCTTCTTTTCTTTGTCTTCTTTCTTTTTGTCTCTAATAAATGGACACAATTTATGCATTAGAAGATTCAGCTAAGGTACATTTATACAGCATTACAAATAAAAACAAAAGCACAGTGAGATCGAATCCGATTTTTTCTTTTAAAGATTAGCACCTGAGCTAACAACTGTTGCCAATCTTCTTCCTCTTTTTTTTTCCTTTCTGCTTTTTTTCTCCCCAAATCCCCCCAGTACATAGTTGTATATTTTACTTGTGGGTCCTTCTAGTTGTGACATGTGGGATGCCACCTCAGCATGGCCTGATGAGTGGTACCATGTCCGTGCCCAGGATCTGAACCAGCGAAACCCTGGGCTGCCGCAGCGGAGCACACAAACTTAACCACTCAGCCACGGGGCCAGCCCCCTAATCTGATTCTTAAAATAAGAACGTTATTCTGAAAGAACTGTATAGAAACAATAGTGCTCAAGTGGTATATCTCTGGTAAATAACTGTTTTTTAAAAAAACCCTATTTTCTTGGGATTCCACATAAAACTTCTCTCCAATAAAGTAAAGCAGACTATGTGGTGAGAACACAATTAAGGACGTTGAGCTTCTTAGTAGGTCCTGCAACAAACACCAATACTTTTAATGATAGTCTCTGGGCTCTTCAACACTCCTTTTTCTCTCAGCTGATTGCCAGTTCCCCAGCCCACCATGACTCTATGTCCTCTACTCTCAGGCTCAAATCCATAACACCACTACCAAAATTAATCACAATACTATCAATAGTCTTCCAAAGCACACACCCCAACGTTAACCTCATGGATCAACCCAACCTTCTATCATTTTTCCTGCTGCTATATATTCTAGGCTGTTCAGTGCTATTGGAAAAATATCCCATCACAATGGACTGTTACTACAACCATACCTCACTCTAAATCTTCTTAGAGATCCTTGTAAACTTTATTCCCCACAGCAATTTCCCCCCGAAAGATGGCCACTCTCCCCTTCACTCTGGGGAAAGGATAACAATATATTTGTTGAATGAGATGTCCCTAACACTCAGAAACACAATCTTATCCTCAACTAATCTGTAGTTTTAGAGATTAAAGGATCACTTTCGCTGTTCTAGGCTAATCCTCTCGCCCTATATTCTCCATTTCATTCCCTCCCTTTGTTGGTCACCCTGCTCTCCATTCAAGTTTTTATCATAATCTAATTCCGAGGTTACTGTCACAGTTCCGTAAAGGGTCCCAGTCATGTTTTCCATAAGTTGATCTTTCACTCTCTACCAGAAATCTTACAAAGCACTAACTTGAAGGTATTAACTCCCTGTTCACCACTTTTCAATCTATTTCCACTGCCTCCTGGATCAGGTGCAAACTCCTTAGTGTGAACAACAAAGCCTTCTGTGTGATTGTCTTACACGTCTCTGGTCTCACTTCCTCATCTTCCTACACCAAAATACTTGCTATTTCAAGAATTCACGCTAACTTTGTAAACAACATTCTCTACCTGAAACCATGCCCCTCATGGAATCCAGTCAAATCTATCAGGAATTTAATACTCAGAGTCACTTCCCAATCAAGCCTCCTCCAACATCGCTAACAATGGCCCTTCCTTTGTAGTTACATCCATTTCTCTCCTAGGATAAAGTTTCTGGAGGGAAGGAATGCCAAATTCTTTTGTATGATAGCTGTTTCATTTAGCAAGCTTGTTTGCTTGCTTGACTGGATTAAGAGATGACTCACTCTGTAAAACATGACTAAAAGCCTTGTTACAGGCTGAACACTCAGTAAAGCTATCCCAGAACCTCTGTTCCCAGGTGAGTTACATGCTTACCAAGAATAAATTTTGTTGGCCTCCAGCTGTCCTTATATAATTAAATATATAAACGGATAAAGTAGTATAAAATAAAGGACTGCTTCTAGAAAATTAAGGTAAATATTTTAGAAAGAGATAAAGGATCACTGCTAAAAAAATAACTTTCAAAACTGTGTGTGTGTGACAACTATGAATGGGAAAATAGAATAAAAATCTAGGCACTTTATCAAGTGATAGAGTTCCCGTCGCTTTAGAGGTGGTTCAAATGAAAAAACAGTGATTTGGTATGTGTTAATCAAGGCTACGTATACTAATTTAAAAGGGTTTGGCCCTATATGAGAAAGATTGATTATTGAATGCATGTTTAAATCAAAATAAAATTGTTAAGGTGAGAATGTTTGTTGTTCGATGAATCCTCACTGTAACTCTCTACTGGTCCCAACTCATGAGGTAGGCGACTCTCCAAGTAGGGTTCAGTATCTGGTGTATAGTAATTCTTTTTTTTTTTTTTTTGAGGAAGATTAGTCCAGACCTAACTGCTGCCAATCCTCCTCTTTTTGCTGAGGAAGACTGGCCCTGAGGTAACATCTGTGCCCATCTTCCTCTGCTTTATATGTGGGACGCCTACCACAGCATGGCTTGCGAAGTGGTGCCATGTCTGCACCCGGGATTCGAACTGGCGAACCCTGGGCCGCTGAAGCGGAACATGCCCACTTAACTGCTATGCCACTAGGCCAGCCCCTGGCGTATAGCAATTCTTAATAAATGTTTTTTATAAGGTGTTAATGATAAGATATATAAAGATAAATTAAGGCATGGTTGTCTGCCATACAAACTCTTTTGGCATAGCATGAGGAATGACTGACAGCATTAACTCCTTAGCAGTAGTTGCATGGAAAGAAGGAAATGAAAGAAGGTAGTAGGATAGCTAGAATTTTTACTACAAACAAATTTTATCTAAGTCTTCAGCTACAGGCAGAAATCTCAAGTTTACACAGGAGAACAAGAGAAGAAATATGAGCCTCCTCAACTTTGAACAGTTTCTTCCCCAGTCTGGCCCTATCACTCATCATTACCTCTTTTATCATCAAGCAGCACAATATTTGAGGTCTTGAGAACTTTAAAATTTATCTTCCCGCCCAATATTAACAGTCTGCCGTACCTGGTTTTTGACGTGCTCCTTGACCGTCTACCTCTCTCTCTAGAATGAGATCTTCTCCGTCGTGGACTTTTGGACCGTCGCCTACTCCTTGACTTAGAATGCGATCTCCTCCTCGATCTGCTTCTTGACCGCCTGATAATATAAAAGGATGCCAACACATGTGTATAAATGGACAAAGACTAGCTCTGTGTGAGACTATTTCACTTAGCATCAGACAAAAGATTCAGACATATGGGCTAACCATCAGTAAGGTGGGATAACTTCCCATCAGTTGCTGCCATTATTTATTTAGCCCATACAATAAACATCTTTGACACTCCAGAATTTAGTAATACCTTTTAACACCTGGAATTCCTCATCTTTTAATCTTTTGGTCAACCTGTAATACTAGTCCTTCCATGCCCACTGAAATTACAACTCTGAACTTAAAAATACCTCTTGAGAATAAATGAAAATAAAAAATATCTGGTTCATTTGCATCATCTTTCACAATTACATAGCACTTTAATATGCATTTATTTGATTCCTCAATATTGCAGGCTAACTCTAAAATTATCAAACACTTATATATGCTTATCAGTGCTTTACAAATACTAACTTATTTATCCTCATAAGCCTATAAAGTAGGTACCACTACTATTCCCATTTTATAAATAGAAACCACAGTGTGTGCTGCCTTCTATGACTTCTGATTCTTGTTCTCCAAAATATATTTCACTTCTTTGATTTACACTTTAAGAGAAATTCAAGTAACGCAGGCCTCATGTAGATATACACAATTCAGTTCAAACTGCCTCTTTTTCTCTCATTTCCACTCAACATACCACCGTCTCTATATAATCATCTCTTTCCAATCATGTAACAGAAATGTTTCTCTCTGTACCCTCTCCCCCACTTCTATACTTTCTCTCTCAGGACTGAAGCACAATTAACCTTTGAGGTTGTCACTGATCCTCCTTCCTACATTTTATTTTCTTCTATATTAATAATAGTTAAAAATAAATTACAGTCCTTTGCTTAGACTTGATCATTTAACTTCTAGTGACCACTCAACCTCTTTCTATGAAAAATTTCAAATACAGTCTAAACTTTTTGCCTTCACTTTTTCAAGGTGCCAGAGGATAGACATTTTAGAAATGGAGATTTGTGTTCAACTATCATTTATAAACCAGCTGAGAGCATTCATTATTTACCCTCTTTGAGGCTATTACTTTGGCAGTCGGAAAAAACCAATAAAGGCACTTATATCACAGAATACTTGTAATTGAAACAAAATTATGAAGTCCAGCTCAGTGGCTCAGGCATATACATTAAACACTGACTCCCTTCTTTCCTCTTACCGATATGCTAATATAGCTTTGGTTGCCATCATTCTCCAAAACAGCAGTTTCAAAACACATCAGTAGAGTCTGATCAAATTCAATAAATTTTTATTTTAATCATTTCTTATTTTTTACTATATCTGAAACTATTTACTTAAACAATCCCTCTCAATAACATGACTGTATCATAGGAAATTTTCCTGTAATGCTTACCTTATCTTTCTGTAAGCTCCAAAAGGACAAGGAGTTAAATATGTTTACCTTTTTCACCACTGTACCCTTGGGCAATTACTATAGTGCCTGACTTCACTTACTAGCTTATGTGAGCTTTTCAACATGGAAAAATACAGAGATTAGCACATTATATATCAAAGTAAAAAAGCTTATTGGAAGTAACGGTCATTTTATATGCCAAGATGCTCAAGATACTACACAACCCATAACAATTATGTGTTATGATGTGTTATTACAAGTGTCCAAAAACACTTTGTTCAGGGAAACAAAGGTTTCACTGTTATTTCCCACTGGTCATATAAAGTAGTTCTAACTAAAATCTGAGAGTCCTACCATGTACTTGGTATACACAGAAGAAAAAGACACAGGCTCTCTTTTTGCAAACGTTTTCAAGTGATACATGAAGCTATGAGAGCACTGTTCTGGAAGATCAGGACTGTAAGTAGTAACAACACTTCACATAAGAATAAAATTTTAGCTGTATCTGGAACCGAGAAAAAAGGAGTTTCTCTTATGAGATGAAGATGTGGGAGAAAGAGCTTTAGGTGGAAAGGAACATCGTGAGCAAAAACACGGAGGGATAAGGAAAACGACATGTTCAGGCAAGTAATACTGTGGTTAACTGTTTGGAGTGGCAAATGATGAGTGTGGCAAGATAAACCAGGCTGAACACTGTGAGACGGTATTTTGAGGTGGGCCCTGGGGAGGTGATTAGGTCCTAAGGGTAGAACTTTCATCAATAGGATTAATACCTTTATGAAAGAGATCTCAGAGACCCCTCGCCCACTCTACCACGTGAGGACACAGAGAAAAGATGGGTGACAACAAGCAAGGAAGTGAGTCCTCACCAGACACCGAATTTGCCGGCACCTTGATCTTCCTAGCCTTCAGAATAGTGAGAAACAAATTTCTAGTTTATAAGCCACCCAATCTATGGTATTCTATTATAGCAGCTGAATGGACTAAGACGAAGTCCAAGAAACGACTTGACAAGGTCATTCGACCACAAGGTTGAAATTATTTCCAAAATAAGACGTTATTTGCCCTTTTCATCACTGTGCTGACGTGCATGAACGTGGAAAAGCAAAGGTGGTGTAAGAGTGCTGGCATTTCCTTAGCAGAAATCAAGGGAGCGGCAACAGAACTGCCCTAGAAGTCACTGCATTGTTCACTGGCATTTGCAGTATGCACTTGCAGTACAAGAAAAGAGAAATAAAAAGCCATTTTCACTAAGGATGTCCTTGATGAAGCAGTAAAAACTACTAACTTTATTAAATCTAGTCCCTTGAGTACTATTCAAGTAGTAGTAGTATTGAGGAGCAACACTGTACCTAGTCCCTTGAACAATATTCTGTGCGATAAAATGGGAAGTAGGCATAAATCACTTCTGATACTTATTAAAGTTCAATGGCTGTATCAAGGAAGACACATGATTGAGTTTTGAGCTTAAAGAATTGCTTCTCCCATGAAACATCACATTTACTTGAAAGAACAACTGACAAACTACGGTTATTCAGACTTGGGTATTTGGCAGACATTTTCTTGAAAAATGAATGATGCCTATCATTTCAAGGAAAACAACTGAATTTGTTGCCAATAGTAAAATCTGAGCTTTCAAGAGAAAATGAAATTCTGGAAAAAATCAATCCACAATTGTGACCTTGACATCTTCCTAATACTTAAGAGTTTTCTGATGAGATTTGTGGTAATATTATCAAGTGTCATTTTTTGCTATTGTCTAACAAAACGTGTTAACATTTGAAAACTTGCATAACGCAATGAATCAATTATTCTGCAAACCACTGATGCATAATTTTACAAAAGCACGCCTGGGAAAAAGATCCATTCAAAATGTAAGGAAGATCAATACATTTTTATGCAACAGAATATGAAAGGTTCATTATTATGGTTTCAGATTCCATATTGCAATTATCTTTTAAGAAACTATCACTTGTCAAGTTTTGGTGTTATGTCAAAGAATACTCTTCACAATCACCTGAGAAGACTATAAAATTACTTTCCCCTTTTTCCAACTACATCTTTGTTTTGTGTGAAGTCAGATTTTCTACATACGCTGACCAAAATACACTGCAGTTAGTTGAATACAGAATGCTACACCTGTCTTCTATTAAGCTAAACATTAAAGAGATTTGCAAAGAAGTAAAACAAAGCCACTCTTCTAATTCTTTTGAAAAGTTTTGTTTCAAAGCCATGCTAATACGAACAGGTTTACTACTGTTATTTCAAATGAGTTTTAAATTTTAATATGGTCAACATCGATAGCTATTAGTGATATACACAAAAGCTCTTTGGGCTTCTCCTATTTTCTACAAGTATAAAGAAGGTCCTAATACCAAAGCCCCTGGTCTAAAGAAAACCTTATACATTTATACAGGGACATCATGTAGAAAAGAGAATAAATTGATTTAGTCTTACTCTAGGCAGGATAAAAGGACGATACTCAAAAAAGCACAGCAAATCGTCACTGCAAATATTCATGCATTAGATGGGTAATCTGCAGGTTGTATAATGACCTCCCAAATTAAAATTTCAGAGTCTAGTGGAAAGTCAGAACTAGAATTTACAAGTTTCAAGTACACTGTTCTTTGCATACTAACTCAGTTTAGTGTTCATATCCCAGCACCTAGTCCTCTGATCTCTGGATTGTTTTGGGTTTTAAAGGATCAATCATCTATTTAGCCTATCCCTTTTCTCCATTTATACATATGTGAACACTTGTTCACACACTCTGCTAACAGGAGTGATTAGTAAAACACACTTTAACCAGGAGCTAGCAGGTTAACAGGTAGCAAATTAAGAAGGATGCAAGATACAGAAATTCCCTGTGTCTAAGGTACAACAGACTATCAAGAGCAATCAATCTAACCTGTGCCTGGAAGATGAGGGAGTCCTCCTCCTCCTGGAACGTGACCTTGATCGTGAGTGCCTCCGTTTTTCTTCTTTTTTATCTGGATTTAAAAGAAAAGGAATCTAGATTTAGAAATCATCAAACAAATGGGAAGATTATTCCCATTCAGAAGTTACTGTAAGAATTTATCTTAATTTTTAGCTTTTATATATAATCTTTAAATGTTATAAGCGATCATTTTACAGTGAGAATGCATCACTTAACTAAAGCTTCGACAAATTATCAAGGCTTTTGGTAGATCCAAATGAGAATTCTAATTTTCAGTTATCCAAAGGTTCCCCTGACTATTTCATTTGCTAGACTTGGGAGGCTGTGAAGTGTCGTCCATAAAACTCTCTATGAAAAGGATTATCTTCCACATTCTTTATTCTTTAGAGGTTTCTAAGTGAAGAGTCCCTTTTTCCATTCCTAGGTTCTACTTTCCAAAACATAGCTACAATTCACACAGATTAAAACTTTAATTTTCACACGTTTATGTATTAACATCTCCCCAACCAGCATTTAACTGTAAAATAACTAAGTTTACAATAAATAAAAATATATATATTTTAAATTCTTGCTCCAGCAGATGTTCTTTCTTCACCACTTAGCTCTATGTTCCTTTGCTTAAATAAATTCATGTATATTTACGTTAAAGACGCTGATACACGGGCTCCATATTTGGCCTCCAGATCCAGAAAGTCACGATTCATTCACTGTTCTCACTGTATTCTGTGACAGAACTGGATATTCATAAGCTAGCTCTCTTCTTAATCTGTCTCCTCTCCTTCTCAAAAATTTTCAATTGTGTTAAGTGTAGGAGACAGATCTAGAATGATTTGTCTCTATTTCCTATTTTTTAAATGACACAAGAAATTCACTTAACTTGGGAATAACAAGAGAAATAAAGCCACTGCATTCTTCACACATGGACAAAGTGAGAATGAGTTCCTCTTTCCCATTTACATCATTTCACTAACAGGATGCAATTTATTGTGAATGTCATTATTAATAATAAAATAACAAAAATGGGGGGGGGGAGGAATTCATAAAGAAACCACTTTTAGTCATTCCAGTTATGAGTTTTCAACAAAAAGAGAAACAGTTCTGCATGGCATTCCAGCTTTGGAGTCACAGATCCAGTAGTGTGTCTAAAGCTCCTCCTGCTTACCATGGGGCGTTGGGCTAATTATATAATATTTTGCTGATTAAATGAGCTAACACACATAAAAGCACTTGGTAATAATTTAGCCAATATTATACTTAAAAAGCATTTGTCTAATACTATACATATTAAAAGCCTTCCTACTTATAAATAAGAATTGAAAATTAATAAAACATTATTTAATGGAGGAAAAAAATCCAGGACCAAAGATCCAAATATATACAGACAGACAATGAGATGACCTTTCATTTCATCTTGAAAAGACAATCTGCAAAGAATAAGGTACTTGTTTTTCTTTAAACAAATGACAAACAGAAGCATCTACAGTAGGTTCTCTTGGTCAAAGACTTAAAGACTAAAATCAATTAGGCTATCCCAACATAGGAAAACATAAATGATGAAAAACCACCAAAAAACCATAAACTAAAAACAACCAAAATACCACACCAAGTATTAGATAAACCTAGGCACTGCTAAGATTTTGGAATGGATCATCCTCTGCTTGGGAGGAGGGAGGTGGCACCTGTCCTGTATACAGAGAATGACGTTTAGCCCTCAACCAGCTAGATGCAGTTGGTATCGGCATGATAACTAAATGTCTCCAGATATTCCCAAATATGTCTGGGTAACAACTCCCCACCTCCCCATCCCCCAACTGAGGATTGTTCCAGTACACGATCTTTTATCAGAACTTGGAAAATCAAAAAACGACTAGAGTATTATTTGACAAATTTCCAAACTTATTCAAGAATCATTTTTGCCAACAATCATATAACTTAAGATTCAACACAATCGCATAAATGTATTTTACCTGGTTCTATAGCAGCAGAAATAAGGGACTGTGCTTCTCGTACTCTCTTCATGGCTTCCTCTATTTCTTTACTAGAGGTATCTGATTTCAGACTTGGTGAAACAAGACCAGCAGCTACATGATTCAACCTGAAACAGAATCAAAAATTGAGATCTGAAATATTTAAAAATGCAAAACAGTACTCAAATAAATATAATACATGTTTCAGCTATCATCATTTTAGTAAGATACTCCTTGAAAAAGAGGGGGAGGATTCCAATTTTGGTAAAACCATATACAGTCTAGTATCCTTTTGAACATTTACAATGGCACTTGCACTTTAAAGACTCAGAGATACCTGGAATAAGAAAAACATCTATTTAATTTTGCTGAACATCCATTAACATTCTATAAAGACATTTTGAGAAAGGCTAGTAGATAGGAACATGCTGATGCTGAAGATTTCTGATTAACAGAACTCTCCATCAGATTTAAAACCTTTCTGCAACATCATAATTTTGTTGTGGAAGAGCATTACTTTTAAGTTTGCAGATGGGGAGAAACTGATGCAGAGGCCAATGGCACACAAAAGTTACTCATCAAATTTCTGACAGGAAAGGCTACACATGCACCTTAGTGTTTGTACATGTGAGAAAAAATTAAAGACACCAAATTTAGGATGGTAGTTATCTGTGGGAAGAGTGGGAAATACAGACAGAATGGGTACACGGGGAATTCAACTGCATTGATGATATTTTATTCTATAAGCTGGGTGGAAGATATATGCTTGGATTTTATCTAATCATTTTTAAGAAAAAAGGCGAATAACTACTAACGACTATAGAGTCTGCCCTCCCTCCCCCCATGCTCTCCCACTTACTGACAGTGACTTTCACCAAGTTAAGGAGAAAAAGGATTAAGTCCAAATTTAATATACCAAGAAATTACCAATTAAAACATCTTATGACTGTTATATATCAAGCAGGAAACCTAACAGTTACTGCATAAAGAGAACTTTTCAAAGCACCTAAAAGACAACGTTGGCAATTATTGTGTGATATGTACTACTCCTTTGCTCTAGGATAGTGCTTTCCCCCCTTCTGCCTCCCCAACATGGATTCATTCCCTGGGGCTTAGCTTCTGTGATCTTCAAACTAAGTTCTTCTCCATGTAGTAAGCACCTCTTACTTCCTCTGGTTGGATACACATGCTTTACTGTATTGAAATAATGTCTCCCATCTTGACTACAACATAAATGCTACAAAGGCATGAGCTTATAGTAGGTAGTCAATATATATTTTTCAAATGAATCAACTAAAGATAATGTTTAGCTCTTTTCCTGTTATCCCGGGATAAGCTTTTTACAACTATTTTGAAAGACTCAAATTACACTAAAACAAAACCCTTTACAGACGGGCTTGTCTTGGGTTTCTCTCCTTGTTTCTTGAAAACAGAATTATATATTGCATGCCTAGAAATAACTTTCTTTTTAACTATCAAAAAATAACTGTTCTCTAAACATTCACATACTATATCCATATCACAGTGGATACAGAAAAAAAATCCTTACTTGGGATCAACAGTACTCATAAGCTTCAGCAACTGATCTGCAGCAAGAGACTGCAAAAACAAAAATATAACAGTGAGAACACACAAAACAATTTTTCAGTATGTTGAACTATCCTAAGACAATCTGGTAAAGCTCCAAAAAGTAACATATTCTAAGCATAACGATGACTAACAGAAATATAATGCCAGACAAATGTCACATTATAAGGTGTCTAGTAGCCACATTAAAAAAATAAAAAGAAACAGGAGACATCAGTGGCTATAGTACTGGATATTCAGAGCTGCTTTAGCAAGTGAAATATAAAGATTGCGAAGCTGAACAGTCTAGATCTTACTTAACAATTACCTGCTGCTTATTTTAAGACTTTCTGAGGGAAAGTAACATATTAAAGAAACATGTAGGGCCAGCCCAGTGGCGCAGAGGATAAGTTCCCATGTTCCGCTTAGGCAGCCCGGGGTTCACCGGTTCGGATCCCGGGTGCGGACATGGCACTGCTTGGCACGCCGTGCTGTGGTAGGCGTCCCACATATAAAGTAGAGGAAGATGGGCACAGATGTTAGCTCAGGGCCAGGCTTCCTCAGGAAAAAGAGGAGGACTGGCAGCAGTTAGCTCAGGGATAATCTTCCTCAAAAAAACCCAAAACCCAAAACCCAAAAACCAAAACCATGTAAAACAAAACTCAGAGTGCTTAGCCAGTATAATAATTGAGAGATTTCCAGAGTAAAAACTTCAGAAAAAAGATTACAATGAGAGAAAACCAAAATTTCCAAGTCAGTAAATAAGAGGAAAACAAATGATAAAACCACATTCCCATCCTTTCCCAACTATTTATTCTGACTCCATAAGATACTGATGTCATGCTGGCTTCCTGTGAATCTACTCTTTAAACTACATAAAAAGAGACATTCTTTAATGGGGAAGGGGCTAATAATACAGTGAGCTTGTAAATCTTCTTTTACCGAGTTTACATAAGAGAAAATTACTACTGCACTATCTTAACCACTTATCTCCTGCTCTTGGAATGCAAACTAGCAGTTAATGAAATAAATTCTTTAATTATAAAAACGAGCTCAAAGTTGAAGGGTATTAAGTTATACCTGAGAGTTCAAGTTTGCTCCAGGAAGCCCAAGTGCAGCAAGGGCAGGATCAAGAGTAGGAGCTCCCAAAGCAGCCAGTGGAACAGCGCCAATCTGTGAGATTACAAATTTTATTTATTTAAAATTTCATTTCTGTTCATTATACCAGGGGGTGAACTTTTTCTTTTCCTCTAAAGGGCCAAATAATAACGAGTTTAAGTCTGTAGGCTATGTGGACTCTGTTGCAACTACACAACTATGCCACTGTAGCTCGAAAACAGTCCTAGACAACACATAAACAAACAGGCATGGTTGTGTTCCAATAAGAATTAACAAAAATGGGGGTCTGGCCCAAGCCCTATAGTTTGCCTACCCCTGCCATATACGCTGGCCACATTTTTCACTCATTACAGCACATTTATCCCTAAAATCAGAATTTAGAAAACATACAAAACTTTTCAATACATTCTAGTGCCAATTCTATTTATTGCTTCTCCCCTCCAAATCTACTGTTCAGTGTCTGCTTTGTGATACCGAAAGCAACACCCTTATTTCTCCTTTGACAACCGACATGATGTTAAGCTTTATCCATAGGGGGAGCTGAAAGGACACTAATTGTGGAAGGGGTTTCTCTTCCTGGTTCCTATGTCCCATCTCTGACTATTATTGCAGTACTATATGGGATATCCAGCGGCCTTCGCCTCTCAGGGAGTTTCAGTGGCATCCTCTTGGGTAGCTTCCTAGCAATTTCTGTGGCCCCCAAAGAACTTCCCTACTATCCACCCTTTCAAAGGAGGTCTGAACCTTAGCCTCGAGGGGGAAGTGGAGGTCCCTTTCATCTAAATGTTCTTTCCTGTGTTCTTTCTGTCTCAGCGCTAGAAGTAATTGCTTCCTATCCCTGAAATTCCTGTATTCATTAGGCTTCCCCCAGTAATCTGTTACTAGTAAACTTTTCCTGTTCAAATTGCTGTGTGGTTCTGTCTCCTGCCTGACATAATTCTGAGTTATCGATAATTTAATAGACACGAACCATGCAAAATCCTATAGCCTTTGGAGGCAGTTTGACCTTCTTTATAAGCACTCTGCTAAAAGTTCTCCTAGTTTCAATTAATATTGAGTAAATATAAGGTATCAAACTTTCTGTAATTTAACTGTTCACTGAGTCCAGTTAAAATACCATGTTAATACTACTACAAAAATGGCTATCTTAGTTATTACACAATTTTATACATCAAAGGTATCTACAAATTATCAAGATCCTCATTTTATAAGTAAAAAAACCCCTAGAGATTAAGTAACAAAGTCATACTGAAAATTCCTGATCTCATTCTCTAAGACACTGTTCAGTTCACTTAATAGTTAACTGAACTATTTGGACAGGCAAAATGATATAACAGAAACACTGCTATAAAGTTCAAGGTGAAGTTCATCATTTGCTATCATCTGTGAAACCACTGACCAATTACAATCTGAGTGGTTACAATATATGATATTTAAAGAGTCTTTTAGTTCCAAAATAATATGCTTTTTACAGCATTCTCAGGGTTAGAAACATCACCCAGTAAAACTTTTCACCAACTTTATACTTCATCTTCTCTGTATCAAAAATCTCCATCAAGAATTCATCTTCATTTCAAGCTACCTACTTAATTCAAACCCCAAGATAAGAGCAAAAGATCACAGGACGTTGAGAAAGAAAAAAAGAAAAAAACCCAGAAGTCTGAATTTCACATTTATTTTCTTTCCTGAGGCAAATGAACATACTATTTTAACAGTGTGTTCAACAGAAGTCTATGCCTCATGAGATTCTGTTTCACACAGTTACTTATGGGTTAAGAGCCAGTGGCAAAACCAGTATCACAGGTATTTATAATTTTCAGAATGTTCTAAAAATGCAAACTTCTAAGAGATTCTCTTTAGTACTTATGATTACAATATAGCCTTTTATAATCTTGTGCACATGTGCTATCACTCTGGGAACTAGTCACAACAACACTTCAGAAGCTCAAATATGTTTAGCTATATCCACAATTGTGTTCCTTTCCATCCTTTAAGAATTCAACAGAATTAGTACCTGGGTAAGTGGGTTAGGGGTAGGCAGGAGTCCACCACCAGGCAGAAGACCTGCCACTGCATTAGCTGGTGCCAACAGAGACAAAGCCTTAGTCTCATCAGGAATAACTCCTGCAGGGAAACATCCTTGCATTAGAACATACTCTTTTCCAAGACAGAAAACACACAAAAACACCCAGAAAATGTCTCCCTGATACACCACCTGAGTTTGTTGAAAGTACTTATGTTCGCTAAAATATAAAGCTTGATTTCTATGATTATTTATCATTAATTTTATGTCAGAATGAAACTTCAATGTGTGAAAATTTGTTTCCTTTTTCTCTACAAATGGTTAAGTTTCTAGAGTAAAAAAAAAATAGCACAATACACACTACTTTTTTGTTAACACTGCCAAGATTTCATCACCTGTACTCGATTTTTAAGTCATGAACCAAACGTAAGCAAGCACAGTCGGTTCTCCAGGGGTGTGCTCTCAACTTTCAAAAGCTGTTTTATGAACAACGACTCGTGTCGGCTGCTTCACTATAAAGCACACAGAAAAATCAAGATACACAAGACAAAAAAAGTTTGATTTAGGGGTTAATAATATGGTACAGTTACTATGATTTTCTTTTACACCTACCATACAAATTTCGTAAAAATTAAGAGAAGAAAAGTACGTAAAGGAAATATTCTGTTGGAATCAAGGGTAGGGCTTTTGCTGACTCATGAAAACGAACATGAACGTTTCTGAAGGTCTCTGAATACACACGGGATGTGTGTGTGGGAGTGAGTGAGAGAGAAAGAGAGAGAATAGGTAAAACAACATGGCACATTCCTTACCTGTACAGTAAAATGCTCTATGTTCCAACATGTGCCATGCTAACCATACCAAAAAATGCTGCTATACAGTGTCAGTTCAAAAGCTAACTTAGCCAAACTCCTAAAGCCAAAAACGACATGTGTGTCTGTTTTTAAAGCCTAATCTGTGTATTCAGATAAAAACTAAGGGTCCTAAGACAAATATTTATGCAGACAATTTAAATTCTATCCAACAGCAAAAGCCCTATACAGATGGATTAAGCTGTTAATGTGCCCAAGCCCCCAAAATGAGAGTTCAATAATACAATTAAACTACATATTTGTAAATACCAGTAGTATTTCTGTAATACATATTAAGAAACTGCATCTCATCATAAAACATACAATATGTACAGGGCACTTAAGAGAAACTGGATAAGCTGCAGAAGAAAACTGTTGGGTGGTATTTTCAGCAGGGCCTGGTATATAGTTCAGGCTGAACCAGGGAAAAGAACTGTAAAACACAACAACAAAAAAGAAAAACCACTGTTAAATAAAGGTAATGGTTCCTTCCACCTATACTGAGAAGTGCCGATAATATAAACAAATGTATACTACACAGCACTGTTATCTTGCTTGTGTCAGAGCTGCCATCAATTTAGATACCAAGAGTTATGGAGGGGGAGTGGGGAGAAGATCATTTAGATATAGGGCAGTAATGCATTAATATTAACAAACCTTCACAGATTATGGGATAATTTTGCATGCAAAATTATGTCTCAAGAGGATAATATTACTTATCAACATCTTACTCAAATTAGTGCATTTGCAACATTTCTGGCAAACTAAAATCCTCTTGAATTTACTGTGAGACACCTGATAGAAGATCTGCATCCATTAAAAAAAAGTCATGCATCTGATCCTCTGATTTAAAAAAAGACTATTTAAAAATAAAACTACAATTTAAAAATAGCAATGAGGCCCCTCACCAGTTAATTTTCATGCGTCAAGAGTATTTTTTTTACTGCTGCTTTGATAGAACCATGAAATACTGCATGAATGTGTAGAAATGAAAGAAAAAGAAACAGACAAAAGAAACAAACATTAACCAAGGAACCTAAATCACCCCCAAATCCATTACTATTAAGAGTTCCTTCCAAATCCAGCCATCTCAGTTTTTACCAATTAAGACTATTCCTTACCGTAGACTTTGTGTCTATTGTTCTAAAACGCTGACCAAGAACCAACACCAAAGTCTAAGAGCTAAAACTAGGGTGAATGGTGACAAAGGGATTGAATACATCAGTTATTTCGTGGAGATAACATTAATACAGCATACCATACCAGAAAGTAAATACAGCAAAAACAGATTCTGGAACTAACTATTTCTGTTAATTCTACATATACATCCGAGTATATCACTTTCAAAACAGATCCAGAAAAGTTACTACAGCCTACAAATATTTATGAAAGCCAGTTATATGATATACTGTATTATGTTCAGGCCTTGGGAACTATGACATAATACTTAGCCAATAAAATACTTTAAATTTAAAGGCTAATGCTTTGCACATTACTCACATATTTGACCCTTGTTCGAAAAACTATGATCTATATATTACTTATCCTAAATGTGAATTCTGTAAATTTTCTCTTGGAGGTAAGTCTTATCCTACAAGAGGCACAGTGATATAAGAAATTGCTTAATCACAACACAGTAAGTCAAACGTTTATCAGCATATATATTTTAAAACCTTAAACTGGGCTCACACACTTTAATACCAAGGAGATAGACGTACGGTTATTATACAGCATGCCTTATCCCATCTACAAATGCAATTTAATTTCTTTAGAAAACCAGAGAAGCAATTTTTCTAAGTTTTAAGAATTAGACATTTCACAACGTTTATAAGGTATGGGGTAAATGTTCACATCGATATTCAAAGATCTGAGATAGCATCTAAAGTTAACAACATCACGATTCCACTTCCACTGACCGGTTCATTAAGGAAAGGGGAAAGCATTTAAATCCTGGTCAGTAAATATGTTAAATTAACTTCAAATCCAGTGATTTTATCATATTCAGTGATTTCTTTGATCAGAATTTATAGTTACCAAAAAGCAAATAAAGTAGCAGTACATCGGGAACAAATTAATTATAAAATATGCCTTAAAAAGTTTTACAAAATTGAATTAAAATAGTGCTGTCTTGTCACAGTGGCTATTTTAGATCCAAAAACCCTGCTCATTATTTTTCTGTCAAATTACTTTAACATAAGCCTAAAATGTAAAAAGAGAGAAAATGTAGTTAACAAATGGTTACACCAGGAAAACACTTGGGGACTTGAGTGCTCGCTGGCCTTTAGTTAATGTCTAGAATCCCCTGTGGCTGCAGAGGACCCACTGTTTTTCAGTCATCTGGAAGAGTTTTGCATTTGCCTTCTCCACTACAAAAATCACACACACAAATAACAGAGAGAAGAATTTATTATTTAGAGATATTCTAGAAAATATAGCATGAATGAACAAGAAAATCTGGCATAAAAACAAAACACCCAGTGCCCATCTGGCACCTAAGCTATAGGAAATTTTGAACTTTCATAAAAACCAAATCATTGCAACCCTTGGTATACTGGAACTCAACATGGGAATTTTTTTTTAAGTTATCAGTGAGAGGAAGCACTAAGGAAATAAAACTCACCTAGTCGTTTCTTCGAAACAGAAATAACATGCATTTATTTGAAGGTTTCTGTGTAAATATGCATGGAGTGAACCATTCACCTTCAGGACTTTTTCATAAAACTCAAACATTAAATTAACTAAATAGATGTATCTTAAGAAAATAGAATAAGGGACACAGTTTTAATGAACTTAAAAATGTTTCCAAAGAATGCAAAAGGTTAAATATCTTATAAAAACAAATCTGATTTCTAATTTTTAGGATTTAAAAAAATCTGCAAGTAAAAATAGGGACCACAGTATAACAAGGGTTTCAAAATGTTAATAGCTTAGGTTTTTAACATGCTACTAACGCTCACTCTAAAACTATACTGAGGTAGATGGTCATCATAGGATGCCCAGATAGGTAGTTAAACAAAGCACAAACCTTCTGCATATGGTACGACTATCAAAGCTCTGTCAACGAACACAGTGTTTGTCAGATGCTGAGCCACAACTGCTGAGTCGGGATCATGGAACTTAACAAAGCAGACACGAGATGAGACAGGCAAAGGTGAATCACTAAAAAATAAACAAATAACATCAAAAAAGAGAAAAATAATATCAGGTAAAACACAAGTGTATGATTCAAAAACCAATACTTCTATTCCAAAAGTAAAACAGGCAGATAAAAATACATAACTGTACATATATTAGTTTAGTTAACCAGTTCAAAAGAAAACGACAATTCAAATAAAGGACTACCCACTGAGCTAGTGTAGCAAACTGCACGTAGACAAAAACAATCACTGTTTAAATTTACAGTGTATCAAGTTAAAAACAGTTTGAAACTAAACTCTCAGACTTCCAGCAGACCACAAAAATGTCAATGCTTTTTTTCATAATACCAGTACCAGCTATTTTAAAATGCAGATAACAAGAAATTATTTTTGGCTTAGAAAACTTTTCACTATAGCTGAATTTTCAGAATAAAAAACGTGAAGAATTTTCCACTTCAGGGACAAAAGAATATTGTGGGGAAGTGCATCTACTGACAGTCAGTCAGTTTTCTTGACCTGACTACTAAATGCCCTGCCCTCTTTCACCTCCGGTGTATTATAACTCCCAGGCATTATAAATAATTAAGGCTTTCTTGTGTAGAGTACTTTCAGAGAGGAAAAAAAAATTAAGCACACATGGGGACAGTACTCCACTCCTGCTACTACCACGCATAATTTCCATAACCAAGAGCCACTTCCCTCAGCACACTGCCTTCTCAGGTAAAACAAAACCAAGTGCTAAAGAGCGAGTGATGGCAGCGTAAGTGGGACAGATGAGGCAGGGAGCAGAGTTTTTGTCGTTTTTTTCTTTACATATGGGGTGGTTCAAACTTCTGTCAAGAAATTCTCTGTGAAAGGGAAAGATTAAACAAATAAAGGCATGGGGTTGCTCCCTAAGCCCAAACCAAAAGTTATTTGAAAACCCATGCCCTCAGGCAGTAGTAATCACATCATCCCTGGTTATACATTGAAATCATCCTGGAAAAAAATTATGTAGGCGCTGCACTCCACATCAATTAAATCAAGATCTCTGATGAATGAAGTACTGAGTGGCTCCTCTTCCTGTATTTTAATTCTCCCTGACAATTGTAACATGCACCCAGGGTAAAGAACCACTGCTTTATTATAACGTCAATTACATCTTAAGACTCAATAACGAAAAGGGAAATCCTACAACATATTTCAACGTGACTAGAATGGAGCTTCTTGTTAACTTTTCTAATAAATGAGATGTTCCAGTACACATAAAAATCTAATTACATCAGGTTTGGTTACACTAGGTATTACAGAGACAGTATTTGTTGTTGAAAAGAAAATTTCCTCATAATTTGGGCACTAACATGAAAATAAAAACTTCGGGGCCAGCCCAGTGGCGCAGCAGCTAAGTTCACACGTTCTGCTTTGGCAGCCCAGGTTTCCCTGGTTTGGATCCCGGGTGCGGACATGGCACCACTTGGCAAAGCCATGCTGTGGTAGGCGTCCCACATATAAAGTAGAGGAAGATGGGCACGGATATTAGCTCAGGGCCAGGTTTCCTCAGCAAAAAGAGAAGGATTGGCAGAAAGCAGTTAGCTCAGGGTTCATCTTCCTCAAAAAATAAAAATAAATAAAAAACAAAACACTTCTTATGTTGAGGACTACACGAAACTATCTATATAATCTAAGAACTCAAACTCTATAATTTATGTTAGAACTTCTAATATGTTTCCCTAAAGGCATCACCCATACTAAGCACAGATCCTAATCTAAGTTCAAAGCAAAGTTGACAATACATGCTAACGGAATTTCAGCCATCTTACTGCTAAATGTTTCTGAAAAGACAGCATTTTTTAAAGGGAAGCACTACAGATCTAGGGTCTAAACTTTAACCATTTGCACCCCGAATAGTGGAAAAGAATGCCTTTTCAGCAGTTTCAGTACTAACGTTGTAACACTCTGTATTTCTTTTCTGACAGCCATATTTTTACCACTAAATGAAAAACCTCTTAAAATACCGCTATCATTCTATGTTAACACCTAACAGAATGCCCTGGGAAGTAACAGGCACTCAAATTTCTTAAAAGGTCACCTCTACCATTTCTTTGACACTATCTATTGTCATCTGACTAAAAGAAAAATCACTAACAAATATTAGGTTCTTAAAGAATATAAACATAACAGTTCTTTTTAAAAAATGAGAAAGTACTGCCTGTGTGCTCACAGTGTACTTCCTTCCATTTACTTGGTCATCTTAAAATGATTCATATTTTTTCTACCCACTCATGTCACAGGAGTGCAGCAACTATTACTTTGGCTGTATCAAACCTGTAAGCAGTTGTGAGGTAAAGATTAATATATGAATAATTTAAATACCATGGAAAAGACAGCCTCAACAAGACAACTCAGAAAGGCAAATAATGCATCTCTCCCCACTTAAAATGCTCCTGTGTAAAAACATCACTATTTGGCCTCACAATTATATTCTTATACTTTCTCAGTTAAGATTAATAAAAAACATGTTAATATAAGATGGAGGACTGATGCCTAAAATTAATTTTCACACCCTAGAATTCTGTGCAAGTAAAGTACCACGTCTAAAAACATACTTGTGTTTACTCCTTTAGTATAGTATATTTTCAGAATTAACATAGACGAGGCAGGGCAGTTGAAAAGAACAGATGTGAGATGGGGAAAAGTGAGCCAATGATGCTTGTGCCCTTTACCTAATGTTTCTAATGTTTCCTAAAGTGTCCTTAGTCTAAGGGTTGTTTCAGAATCTTCTGGGGGTGCACATAAAAAATTCAGATTTCTGTTGTCCATCTCATGCCCAGAGAATCTGAGAATCCTTTTTATAAGAGGGCTCTGAGTCTCAACAAGATCCCCAGTTGACATTTGTGCCCACTGAGGTATGAGAATTTCTGGTTTAGGCCATGGATATCATTCTTTCAACTCCTACCTTAATACTGTGCTAACCATTTCCGAGCGGAGAATTTTGAGCTTATAAACAAAGGGAATCTCCTAAGCCTCTCAAAATAGCAGGTGTGTGACAAAAGTAATATGCACCTGAAAACTTGAGTCTGTTGACCTCATATGCCCCCTCTTTCACTGTGTTCTTATTCATTTCTAAAGAAATATAGTAAAGTGCTGTATTTAGTAAAAAAAATTTTTTGAGGTAACCTAAGTTCTCTCCCTTATCTAACTATACTGTTACTTATATAATCATCAAAGTATCTATTTTTGGTCACTGAAATAATTACTTAATCCATTATTTAAATAACAAATTTAAATTTATCTGCAGTGTTACAGTAGCCTTCAGTCACTGTGTAACTCTGGCACAAGTTTCACAGGGTTCATTACCAGATGAACACTCCAGTTAGTCTCCATTCTGAAATTCCACTGAAACCAAACTAGTTCTGACACTGGGAGAGTGGCTTGGGCGTACAGAACAACGTATGCGAATGTCAGTTCAGCCATTCGTAAAATAGGGTAAAATACATTCTTCCTCTGGATTTGTAAGGACTGATTAAGGTAAAATAGGAAATCATCTAGCATACAATAGACACTCAATGCTGAATGTCCAACGTGCGTTTCAGGAACCACTAGAATCAAAGTAACTGTTTTTCTTCTAAAGAGAACGGGGCCAGGCTGGTTGCACAGTGGTTAAGTCACACGCTTTACTTTGGAGGCCTGAGGTTCGCAGGTTCGGATCCCGGCACAGACCTAGCACCCCCCATCAAGCCATGCTGTGGCGGCATCCCATGTAAATTAAAGGAAGACCGGCACAGATGTGAGCTCACTGACAAACTTCCTCAAGCAAAAAGAGGAAGATTGGCAACATGTTAGCTCAGGGGCAATCTTCCTCACACAAAAAACAAACAGATAAAATAAAAAGAGAGAATAAATGAGGGGAACACTGACAGATGCTTTCAAACAGCTCTAGGGCTGACATACTGAAGAGACAGAATATTATGTCTTGTGAAGACAGACAGTATTATCAGTGGATGAAATTACAGGCCAGCAATTTTCAGCTGAACAGAACCAAGAGATAAATGGATCCAATAATGAAAAAAGGGGAGAAATCTTGAGGAGGTTGTCACTGAAATGCTTGGCATAATCCCAGGTCCTATGATTTTCTTCCCTCAAAACAGGCATTTAGAACTGAAACGAGTTTCAGTAGGTGTGGGCTGGGGCTCCGTTATACATGTACTTTAAACATTACCCCCCAGGTTAATGTTGATGACCTCAAGGAATCTCAGATTCTAGAAGAGGGAAGAAGTTAAACTTAACCTGTCAGTTTGTGGCAAGCACTATAGAGAAAAACAAACCAGTTAAGTTCAATAGAGAAGGAAGGGAGCAGGGGTGCTGTATTTTTATATAGAGCGATCAGGGAAGGCTTCTCTCATTAGCGACGTTTGAGTAACCAAAGAAACTAAGCATGTCATGGGTCTATCTAAGAGAAAAGAGTTCCAGGTGGATATCAACGCCTTTTGAGGGGAAAAAAATATACACACACAGAACCCATAAAAAAATCAAGTGGCAAATGTGTTCACAATAGTCAGAATGTTATGTAATCTGAGCCATTCAATCTTATTCTCTGAGTAAGAGAAAAATTTTTGGAATAGTTTTGGAATGATGAATCCTTTTGGACTACTAGGATTCCACAGCTCATTACTCCTAGCAAGCTACTGCTGAAAGCTGTGACAAGCTTAAAGAAATTTCAGCAAAGCGTTTTCAAATTGTGTAGATCAGGTTAGCTGAGACTTAAATTAGTTAAAAAAAAAAAAAAAAAGAAAGAAGAAAAAATCAACATTAAATGAACAAAAGTAAGCTTCTACATATCTACTATTCAAATCAGTAAGGCCACTAATGTAATATAACATTCACTATATCACAACCTTGTACATTTTCAGAAGAGAATGATTTGTACATGGTGAGTCAAAGACCCAAATTGTGTCAATATTTCTCTCTTCCTCCAAATAGAGGGAAAGGAATCCTCTTAAAGCATAGCACCCCCAGATCATGCTTTCTGGTACATATCAGCTATCCTGGTTATGATGGAGCTACTCCTTTGACTACAAAGCAAAAAAGCCAGACCCTGGTCCACCATGATCCCTCTAAGATACCAACCATGCACTAGGTAAAAGAGGACCCAGTAAACTGCCTACACCTCTCTTCCTCATCTTCTTGTAAACACATCATAAAAAGAGCATCTTCAAAATAAACAAAGAGTTTTAAAGTCTAACTATAACGAAGTTCTTAATAACTTGCGAGACTGGAATTATTTCATAAAACAACATCTCAAATACTTTGAGAAATAACATGATTACAATAATCCACTAAGTCTGACTTCCTGCCATTTTACTGTTAATTTTAATAACTTACTAAAAAGTATGTTGTGAGAAAAGTGAATAACAGTAAAATTTCTATTTCTGTATGTTCATATTATGAAAGCTATCTGTCCTCCATTACCAAAGCAAGTCAACTTTCTGTTCAAAATAACTACAACAAAAACATGTTTGTTCCCAGAATTCTACACTTCATACAAATCAACTGTGAAAAATCAGCATGCATATTCTCCTAAAAATTAAACACAACACAACAATTTGAAAACACTAAGAACCATTTGAAAATATTTTAAGTAGAAAGTGATGAAATATGGTAATACTTAATACCACAGTATGATCAACCGCTATTATTTTAGAGTAGCAATGTACATAAATTAATGTTTATTACATCCACAACAGTGGATTCCTCGAGGATTCCAATTTCCTGTTTAGTATTGAAATGACATCATAAATCTCTCCATGGACAGTGGGTACTGAGTGTCTACTGACAGTAACATCTGAATTCTCACTGTTTCCAAAGAGCGGTCTTATTATTTCAAATGATTGTTCTAATATTTAACACATCTTATCTTACCTCATAGCTTCTTTAAATTATTTTTTCTTTACAATTAATCCACTCGTTTATTACTTTTCCGATAATAATAAATGTGAGACAACAGGAGAAAAACAAAAAGCGATACGCTCTAAATTAAAAAATGTAACATTCTATAAAATTCCTTCTCAAGAACAATTGTGAAATATCATACATGTGTACATTATTTAAACAAAGGAAACCCTAAGTTTCAGCTATAACTCGTTCTTGTTATTGTAAAAACTAAGTATTCAGGCTCACTGAATTATGCCTATCAAAGAGTACCGACTGTCAATTATATTCCCTAGACCAGAATCACTCAACGGCAATACTTTGCAGCAAGTGAACAGCCGCCCACAAAATTCAGTGTCAAATAAACATAAGAATGAATAACTGTTACTTTTCAAAGAACTCAAACACTTGATTTTTTAAAGACAAGACTGACCTACGTCAAAATACGTAAAGTGCAGTGTGCCTTGGTTTAAGCGCTCAAAGATGGACCACGTCGGCACCAGCTTCGGGGAAGCGCTCCCGAGGGGAGGCGTCGGCGTCTCCCGACCCCGACGGCCCGCCCAGCCTCGCGGCCTCGGCGGCAGGCCCACCACGCAGCTCCGGGCCTCGGGAAACGCCCCCGCCCGCGGCCCCGCGCGGCCAGGCCCGGCCCCGGGGAGGCGCAGAGCGCATGGAGGGCGCTACTCACTCGGGCGGGAAGAGGCGCAGTTCGTCGATCTTGCCTAGGAAACCGAAGAGGGTCCGCATCTGCTCAGAGCTGGCGCTCGGGGAGACGTTAGTCACCTGGATCACCTCGGTGCCGCCGCCGCCGCCGCCGCCAGGCCCGCCGCTGGGGCCCGGGCCCGCCGTGCTGGGGACGACGGTGGTGTTGCTCATGGCGCTGCTCGCCTTCTCGCTCCTGCTTTAACACATCAAACACACAACAAACAGTGAAAAGGAGGGGGAGAGGAACCGGTTCGCCGGAGAGGAGACAGGAAGCAGTCCGAGGCCACAGCCGCTGCCGCCACCGCCGTTTCTCCGCCCCGCCGCTCCAGGAGAAGAGAGCGCGCGAGCTCGAGGCCCGAGAAAACAAACGGCCGCCCCCCTCGCCGCCCAGCTCCGCGCCCGCGGGCCCGGGCCCCACAATGCCTTGCGGCGCGCGGGCGCGTCCCCGCCGCTCCGCCCTGCGCAGGCGCAGTAGGCCCCCGCCCGCCGCCAGGACACGCGGGGAGCCGTGGTGGCCCTGTGCCGAGGCTCCGTCTTCTTTTTAGAAGAGAAAGTGGAAGGTATTAACCGTTTTTTTTCTAAGCCAGCATTCATTCCCCTGTAAAAACTGCACGCTTAAGCAACTATTCTTATTAAAAAAGGCCCACGATATTTATTTCTTTTAGTATCATATACAAATCTGTCCAGTTACTGATGAAATTTCCACCCTAGCTACCAAGATTTTGCTCCCCTCCACTATAACATTTTCTGAATCTTTACATACATTTTGGTAATAATAAATTTGTAACAATTTGCTTTGTCGCTAAAACCTTTAACAAACATTTTAATGTCACACTTACTAGTACTTTATAGCTAATTTTATTTCACAAGTTGACTTTTTAAAAGCACATTTCACAGTACCTAAAATATATTCAAGAATATGATCTGCAATTTCTGCAGGAAAACTTACTTTACATGCATATTCTTGCTTAAAATAATTTTGAAGCTTTTGACTACAAAAAGAGGATTAATTTTTCAACCTCATCTGAACTTTCTCCCACTTTCATCCAGTTATCCAATGAATGACTCGTCGTTCCCCCACATCTGACAAATCTTTCATTTCACTGTGCCTTTATACAAATTACTGACAACCTCCCTCATGTTATCCAAGTGCTATCCACTGTAAGGTCTTCCTTCCACTGTCACAACTTCTGTAAGCAGAGTTTGAGCTTCCTCTGCTCTACTAACCAATATAGGATTCATACACAGTTTTTGTTACATTGACATGTATCCCACTCCAAAGCTGTGAGTTTTATGGGTCAGTTTAGGACCTAGCACAATGTCTGGCACATAGGCAATGCCCAAAAAATATGCTGAACATGTGCGCACAAATATGCCTTAATGACAATGCCATTTCTTCTAAGACAATTGTTAAATAATTTAACTTGACCCTGAATATTTTTGGAGGCTAAAACCTGAGGCCTTACAGAATATTTTTATTAGTAAATATCTCTATGGAATAATGCAGTCAAGAGTGTAATTTGTGAGAGATTAGAACACAAAATTGTTGAGATTTGGATGGAGAGCCAATTGGCCAGGTTTACTACTAGTGATGTCACTTCTGCTAGTTCTTATACAGAAGAGGGATGGGTTGGTTGAATGTCAGCCTCAGCAAGATTATAAATTACAACTACTTGCATGCCAATCATAAATGTGTATCTTTGAATATAAAAAGTGGCAGGTAGTTTATCTTCTCATTTTGAATCAGGCTTATGTAACCACCAATTATAGATTCTTAACAATTTGGTAAAGTTAATTCTTCTATCAGGATCCACAAAATGGAGGCCACCCCCATGGCCTGGCCCACATCACAAATTTAAACCTAAGTCAGCCTGAACTTACGGGGGAAACACCTGTCAAGAACACCTAACATACACCAATCCCAATCCTCCAACTCAGTTTTAGCTACCTTACCTTACCCTAGAAAACAGGACCTGCTAGCCTTAGAAGGAAATCACCCGCCTCCTGGCCAATCATGCCGTTTCTGCATTGCCTCTTCTGTTTTTTCTTTTTTTGAGAAACATTAGCTTTGAGCTAAAATCTGCTGCCAATCCTCCTCTTTTTGCTGAGGAAGACTGGCCCTGAGCTAACACGCGTGCCCGTCTTCCTCTACTTTATATGCGGGACACCTGCCACAGCATGGCTTGCCATGTGGTGCCATGTCTGCACCCAAGATCCGAACCGGCGAACCCGGAAGTGGAACGTGCACACTTAAGCGCTGCGCCACGGGGCCAGCCCCTGCATTGCCTCTTCTAACAATCCATAAAACTCCCTCTTGCTGGGAATCTCTGAGGAAGATTGCTCCACCGCTTGTGAGACACTGCACTCTCCCCGTCTATGGACTGTCTTCCCTTGAATAAAGAACATCAAACTTGTTACTAAATTGTTTTAGTTTTGTCATTTGACAAGTTCCACACTTACTAGGAGGGCTTATGATGTGCCAAGCATGCTACAATGTTCTACTATAAAAGCTCAAATAAAACAAGGGCAGGAACAGCTCATACCTTCTTTATTAAAATATTAACATCTATTTATACCCTGTGGTGGATACACAGAAATCTTTTATATTATTCTATGCTTTTCTATATGTTTGACATATTTCCTAATTAAAGCTACACATTCCAACCAAAGAAAAAGATAGTTCTATAGTAAAATAAAATCATTTAAATCATCAGAAGCCAATTTATGTATACTAACTTACTGAACATATAAATAGATGGCATTTCCATATGGAGAAACAAAGGGGCAAAAAAGAATCTTATTCTAATAAGGAGTATTTTTGAATATTTTCAAATCATCCAGCAGCTAGGAAAAATACTGCACTTAGAGCCAGAAGACTGGATTAACAGACTCCCCTGTCATTTATTATTGTGATCTGAGGAAGCTCCACTTCACTTGAAGAGCCTACTCCAGTCAGGAGCTGACTGGGGAGCTGCAGCACAACTGTGAAGAGCCTCCAGGTCTACACAGATTCAATCACTAACTGCCTTGTGTTATTATTGTCTGTTTCCCGTAGAAATCAAATAGCCAAAGGTAAATAAATATCTCAAAACAAGTAACAAATATATACGATCTATACTAGTTTTAAATCACTTCAGATTTGTTTAGGCTCCCAATTAAATAAGATTATAAGAAGTACAGAATCTGGAGACAGGTATCATGCCTGTCTTAATTACTTTAACCCCAGTATCATAAGAGGCTCTTACAAAACTCCCCAATTCTTTCAAATATTATGCACCTACTATGTTCCGGGGTTTTCTTAGTCACTGGAAATACAGCAGAGAAAAGATAGCAATGTCCCTGATCTCATGAAACTTTACGTCTAGTACGGCAAACTCTCAATAAACAAACTCAGAGGTGTAAGGGAGTAACGTGCTGTGATGAAAATAAACCAGGATAGGAGACGTGGGAGAAGGTGTTGTCTGAAGTGAGACTTTAAGAAATGGAGGAAGCAAGCTATTTGATTTTCCAGGGGAAGGGCAATCTAAGCAGAGGAAACAGCAAATTAGAAAGTTCCTGAGGGTAAGAACAATTTGGAAGCTTTCAAGAAAAGTAGGAAGACCCTTCTTTGCTGAATGAATGCTGTTCAGTTTATACATCTGAGAGACTTATAAGGAGACCATGTCACTATCATGTAGAAAGTGAAGCGGAAGACGCGCACAGGGAAGAGTCACAGCTCCTCTTCCCGAGTGGGTTAGGGAAGGCTTCCAGTTACATCTGAATGATAAACATTACCAGTCTTACTAAGGGTTAAGGCTATGTCCAATCCAAAGCGAAAAGTAACCTGTCACTTGGCCTATATAGTCATATTATGGTCTATATAGTCATATTTGTCCAATATATGCATGTTGTAGTGCATGATTTCTGATAGGCTTCTGAAATATAGAAAATAACTTATAGGCTCCCCATAATGGGGCCTTATTGCTTATAGGTGGGGAACCACCACCACCACACTGCTAAAAACAATTTAAACTGGTGTGTGATATTGGCGGGAAAGTCAGTCAAAGAAAATTAGAAAATAATGCTTTATGCAAATCCTCAAAAACAATCCCAAGCCTCTCATCATGATGGACAAGCTTTAGGTCTTTCCAGTTCCAAGCTTCTAAAAGAGCTCATGTATAAAAGAAACTAGATCCCTATCTTATACTACTCACAAAAATTAACTCAAAATGGATTAAAGACTTAAATGTAAGAGCTGAAACCATAAAACTCCTAGAAGAAAACATAGGAAAAAAGCTCCTTGAAATGGGACTTGGCAATAATTTTTTGGATATGACATCAAAAGCACAAGCAACAAAATAAAAAATAAACAAGTGGGACTACATCAAACTAAAAAGCTTCTACACAGCAAAGGAAACCATGAACAAAATGAAAAGACAAGATATGGAATGGGAAAAAAATATTTGCAAACCATATATACAATAAAGAGTTAATACCCAAAATATACAGAGAATTCACACAACTCAACAGCAAAAACCAAATAATACAGTTGAAAAATGGGCAAAGGACTTCAAAAGACATTTGTCCAAAGAAGATACAGTAACAGGTATATGAAAAGATGCTCAGCATCACTTCTCATTAGGGAAATGCAAATCAAAACCGCAATGAGGTATCACTTCATGCTTGTTAGAATGGCTAGTATCAGAAAGACAAAGGGGCTAGTCCTGGTGGCCTAGTTGGTTAACATTGGCATGCTCTGCTTCGACGGCCTGGGTTTGATCCTGGGAACAGACCCACACGACTTGTCTGTCAGTGGCCATGTTGTGGCAGCGGTTTACATACCAAAAAAAAAAAAGAGAGAGGAAGACTGGCAATGGATCTTAGCTCAGGCGACTCTTCCTTACCAAAGGAAAAAAAAAAAAAGCCCATAGATAACAAATGCTGGTGAGGATGTGGAGGAAAGGGAATCCTTGTGCACTACTGGTAGTAGTGTAAAGTGGTACAGCCACCATGGAAAAGAGGATGGAGGTTCCTCAAAAAATTAAAAACAGAACTACTATATGATCCAATAATCCCACTTCTGGAAATATATCCAAAGGAAATGAGAACAGTATGTCAAAGAGATATCTGCACCCACATGTTTGTAGCAGCATTATTTACAATAGCCACGATGTAGAAACAACCTAAGTGTCTGCTGACAGACAAATGGATAGAGGTGTTGTGTTATATGTGTATATCTATACAATGTAGTATTATTCAGCCATAAAAAATGAGGAAATCTTGCCACTTGTGACAACATGGATAGACCCTGAGGGCACCCATGCTGAATGAAATAAGTCTCACAGAGAAAGACAAATACGTATGTATGATCTCACTCACATTTGGAATCTAAAAAATAAACAAACCCCCCAACTCACAGAAAAAGAGATCAGATTTGTGGTTACCAGGGGGGGATGCAGGGGGAGGGGGAATTGGAGGCAGGTGGTCCAGTTACAAGATAAGTGCGTGCTAGGGACGTAATGTACAACATGATGACTATACTGAACACTGCCATATGATACATAGGAAAGTTGTTAAGAGAGTAAATCCTAAGAGTTCTCATCACAAGGAAAAACATTTCTTTTCTTTTTCTTTTATTTTGTATCTATATGAGATGATGGATATTAACTAAACTTATTGTGGTAATCATTTCATGATATATGTAAATCAAATCATTATGCTGTACACCTTAAACTTACACAGTGCTATATGTCAATTATATCTCAAACTGGGAAAAAAAAGAACACTTGTAATAAAGATATTTTTAAGAAAACAAATCTCATGTCTTTAGATGGAAGCTCTTCAATTAAAAGGCAGAATAGGCACAGGTACGTACAATCACTCTACCCGCTGGACACCATATTCTCAGTTGGATAGTCAAGTCACCTCTGTTATTGTTAGCCACCTTTGTTCACACTAATGGAAAAGATGATGGAGCCCTCCAAATTGACACAATTTTGCAGATCTGCACAAGCAGCAGGCCTTTCATCAAATTAGTTGTTAAGCAGTTCTTCCCCTCTAGCAAACACTTTTTTTGAGGACAGGGAAGGCAATGTATTAATCTTTGTATTTCTGATGCCCAACAATATTATACTGCAACCAAGTCAGCATCTGACAAACACTTACTGAGTATCACCAATGTGCTAGAGACTTTATAAATGCCTCACATAATCTACTCAACAAAGGCTTGGCAAATGAAGATAGCAATGCATTTATTAGATTTACAGTGAAATTTGAGATAAAGTATTTGCCTATACATTTTTTTTCTGTATAACATAGAAAGCAACAAGAAAAATCTAGCAAATAAATTTCTTGCTTACAAATCTGCAACTTTTAAAAAACTTATCTGCAGATCTATTTTAATTTGTATTTCCAATTCTACAAATTAGATAATTGTACTTCTAGTCAATTTCTAATTCTATAAATAATTCTATAAATATTAATATCTGTTTTAAAATCAAAATGGTAAATCCCACTCTTCTTTCCCCTGTTCCATCTAAATGAAAGGGAAAGTTAGCATTAGGGGACTGATGGACAGATGGATGGATGGACACACACCAGGATAGAAAAAAAGTAAAGTTTATTTCTGAATACTTGTTTCATATTGTTCAATTTATACTGTCTATCAATAGCCAGGATTCTATATCTACATTTTAAAATTGATAGCACAAGGTCTATGAACATCTTGAAATTGTAGGCAAAAATTTGTATGTGCCCATTTTTCAAAGCTTTGTTTTTATGATTATGATAGAGGGAAAAGTTAGTAGTCTGAGCATTAAGACATTGTTGCCTATATCCATAGGCACAGTATTCTCGGCTAGAGTGTATATGAGTCGCTTGGAAAATCACAGTCAATTTATTTGTAGAGATTTGTTTGGCTTTTTGGATTGAAGGGAGTCAACAGAAATATTTGGATGGGGAAGCTCCAGGTACTAATAACTCAATACTATCCTCTATGTTATATAAGATTCTTTTAGAATCTCAATTGAGAAAGGCCACTTGAGGGGATGCTTCACAATCTTAAAAAAAAAAAGTGAAAAATAAATCCAGTAGAGTTATATGTATCTTTAAGTAAAAAGTCTCAAGCATTTTAATATTAAATAGTTTTCCCCAATCGAGGCATTAGACATTTGCACCATTTGGGCTCCTTTTTTTGGCTACACTGTAAAATTAACTTTCTTTTCATGAAACTTTCTCTTTCCAAAGAGTCTTATAAAACTGGCAAAAACGAAAGTGTACTCAACTCAGTGATAAGAGGATCGAGATTAACCGAATGCTTTTAAAATGACTTTTAATCCTCACAATACTTAAAAGGTGCTACAGTGATTAAGAATGCAGGCATAGAGCCACACGAAGGGGCTTGACCACCAGTTAAGATAACTGTGACCACTGGATTATTACTTTGTGCTTCAATTTCCTCATCTGAAAAATGGGGATAACAGTAATGCCCACACCGGGTTGTTGTGAGAATATTAATGCAAACGCTTAGAAAAGATAAATATTAACTACCATTATTATGCCTACTCTGCAAGTTAAAAATCTTTCATCTTGAAAAATGAATGGTTACCTCAACTGGGTTCCATTTTACACCATCACTTTATTTTAGGCTGGTACCTTGGACTGAATCTATTTCATCATTCACACGAAAGATAGGAATCAGAAGAGTTACTTTACATATTGAGAAGAGTTTCTTATTTAAGATCCGATATTCTAACATAGGTTTGTTTGTGGCATATTAAAAAAAATTATTATAAAGTAATAAATATATAATGTTAAATATCCAAACTATATGAGCAGAAAAAGTAGAAGTCCCCATTCCACTCCCCATGCATGCTCTCAACTACTATAATAGGTGCTTCCTATAATTAGCCACATGAGTCTCAATTCCCTGTGAAAAATGGGGATAATGACATAAACGTTTTTAAGATTAGAAATATTATGGATATGAAGCACCTAGCACAGAGCCCAGCACACAGGCGCTCAATGCACTCAATAAACAGTATATACCATTATAGGAAAGTCTGTGTTCAACTTCCTCATCTTTTCAATGGATGAATAATAACAATACTTCTGTCTTATCGTAGAGTATTACTGTCAAATGTGAAACCGCTTTGTAAACTGTTAAGTGGTAGTAAACATGTGAAATATACTATTATTAGATGCCCTTTCTCCTTTGAGGCTGCTGCACAGAAACATGACACCAACAGATTTCAGATTTTCATATTCATTTTGATCCTAAAGCAGCACTTTACCAATAGCATGAATAGATAGGTGACAGCTAAACAAAACATTCCCTTTTTGATAAAACACAAATGTTTCACAGAAAATTCTTTCTAGGAAGGCTTCAGTTACTTGCATACAGTTTTAGAGCAAGAGTATTATTCTTATTTTCAAAAGACACAACAGCACTTATGTTCAATTAATCTCAAATCAAAAGTACTGCGACATGGGTCAGAGCAACAGACTCTCAAATGACTAAAGACAGAAAAACAAAGAGAAATATTACTAAGTACACAAAACAATCTGAATCCCTGACACAAGCTTTTCCCCCCAACAACTGCCACCCCAGGTGCTTGAAACTATGAACTGCAGTTAGTTTCAAGCCACAATTAGCTCACATTGAAGTCTAAAGCACGTGGAGACACGGATCAAATAATTATTTTGAAGGAGGGAAGAGAGGTGGAAAGGTAACTTTCTAGGAAATGAGGAGTTAAAAGAAAAGCAAAAAGGTCAGCATCTCTAAAATGGAAAATAATCAAAGTCGTATTAATGGAAGATAAATTTAGTGATGAGTGCAAAACATCTATCCCTAGAAAGATGAAGAGCAAAGCTGGGTTCACAGATTTGCATTGCAGGGATCAAGTATTTGAATGTTCACTAGTGTTTCAACACTCCAACGACACTATCTTTCAAATTATTTAAGTGTATGTATCCGTGATATTTTAAAGGATGGAAAAAAAAATGATGCAGAAAAAATTGTGGACAGTCTTGAAAGTATTCTGCAAGTTAAATTAGCTTTTATCTTAATTGCAATTGTGAGTATAAATATTCCATCTTGAAATCTGAGTATCAAATTTTTTAATAAAAATCTATTGATTGTGATTGTCACCAAACTAGCAAATTATTCATATTTTTCCCCCTTATCAACTTAAGTTGACACTAAAAATAAACTCTCAGGGACCATATCACGTCTTATTAAAACTGGTGGGAAGCTTTGCTCACATAGAGCAATATTTGCCATGTACAATCATTTACTGCCTCTCTTTTTGTTTTGAGGAAGATTAGCTCTGAGCTAACATCTGCTGCCAATCCTCCTCCTTTTTGCTGATGAAAACTGGCCCTGAGCTAACATCCAAGCCCATCTTCCTCTACTTTATATGCGGGACATCTACCACGGCATGGCTTAGACAAGCAGGGTGTATGTCCACAGCCAGGATCCGAACCGGTGAGCCCAGGGTCGCTGAAGCAGAACTTGTGAACTTAACCGCTGCACCACCTGGCCAGCCCCAATGTCTCTCTCTTTTTGAAGTACTGAGCAAATAAAGTTGCAAGCCGAATCCAACAGAGCAAAACTGTTGGCAGGGTATGATAAAACGTCAGATTTGAAAATAGTAGATTTTGATTAAAACTTACTTTAAACAGATTTATTCAGCAGCGGTTTTGTATGTGTGAACACAATTAAAGACAATAATATTATGAGGTACATTCTAGAGTTTGGTGCCCCAATTTTATCTCTGTATCACTTTACTACTTTAGAGAAAATTCATAAAACCTTTACAATTAATATTAAAATAAAGACTTTAAGTCACAGAACACATTAATCTTGAAAAAAGATTGAGAAAAGAGCTGTTAAAGGTTAGGAGTCAGAATGGGAAACATTTTCAGCTGATTTTAGAAAAACAAATAAACAATATCATGATGCTTTTTATTTAATGACATGAGCAAGACTGCTTTACAACCACCCCCACTTCAATTTCCTTTTTTTCAACAGAAAGAAAATAAAAAATAAAACTAGAAGTGATTAGAATCAAAAAAAAATTTTTCTAACTAGTTCCTCCACTTTTCTTCATATGAAAAACACTAGCATGTAAAACCTTTTGATAAGAGGAAAATGAAAATGATATTTTCCTAAAGCTGGTGGACTAAAATTCTTTTGTATTGAAGGTAGAAAGAAATAAAAGACTCGATATTTGAATCAAATATTAAATTTCCTAGAGCAAGCTCATTGCTTCATGATTCAAAAGCAAGAAAGAGAAGCACAGGGAACATGCAAAGAATACACAATTGAATAATCTAAAATAAAATGCACCCTCTCCATCTGAAAAACTCACCACACACAATTCTAATAACAACAAAATGCAATTCAAAGTCACATTTGAAACTATGAATAAAAATGCAAAATATGTACTGCCTTCAAAGAAATAATATAGAATGTTTTCTACTGACTGCGTTCAAAGTTGGTCAACATAGGCCTGAATGGAAAATGTGAAACTGCAAATTGAAATTTTTAAAGGAAACTAAAAGACACGTGTAACAAACACTTTTAAAGTTGAATATTTAAAACATGAAGAGCCTTTGTCCTATAGAATTTTGCCCTCAATTTTGATAACTTATAGCACCTTAAGGGACAAATATAGAAAGAAAACCTTACTTGAGTAATAAGTGTATGAGAATATTAAAAAATTCAACTCAAAAAACATTTAATAAGCAATATATGTTAGGTCCAACAACTCCAATCAATGAGCGTTAAAAAGTAAAAGGTTCTCTCAATAAGTAACTTCAGCATAAAATAGCAGTTCTCACAGGTAAGGCAATATTCTGAAAGATAAACATAATACTGATTCAAAATAGGCTAAATCTAAATCTGATAGTTTACACAAAAAGAAACTTCCTAGGAATGTCCAAGAAGCAAATTCACTTTGCTCTTATTTGATAACATTTTTTAAACAAATATGCTTGAAAAATTTGCACAAATTAATGCATTTTCCTTTACTATAATTTCTCAGTTTGCCTCAATAAATCCATCTTATCAATTGGACCTTTCAGCTCTGAAAAAACCTAACGTAGCAATGTTCATAAGAGTACTACAGCCATGTCTGAACACGTCTTATTAAATTTTAATGGTAGAGACAAGCCATTATCTTACTTTGATAATAGTCTTACTTTCCATTATGAAAGAGATGAGCATTCTTTGGCCAATATAATTCTTAGGCTCAACATATTTTTGGTTTCTTCACTTTCTTTTTTCATTTAGCAAAGAAGCCAGAAGAGTGAAACACCCCCATTACTTTAATAAAATCAATATAATAAATTGTAGCTAGACAAATTCTGTTACAAAAAGCTATGCAGTAGTCTCTAGGCCCTACACAGGAGATGTCCATTTCATATTATTTCAGTAACCCTTTTTTTTTTCCAAACAAGGAAATACTTTCATTTAAATGCTCATGTTGAAAAAGGGTTGGATTTTTTGTTTGTAATGCATTCTTCCTAAGTAATGCAATTGATATAAAGGGCTAATTCCCACAAATATAACTATATATAACTATACTCTCTAATAAAGAAGCACAAGTTGATAAGCTTTCAGTTTCTACCAATGTGAGATAAAACACGTAATTTTCCCAATTGCATGAGATAAAAATTTTCACCCTCACTTGCTCAATCTGCACTTGCTACATAAGTACAATACACAGTGTATTACAGGTATATACTAGTAAGATCTTTACATATGTCAGTTTATATCTATTAAAGTTTACCTCAAGTATATATGGTCGCTTGGATTTTTCAGATTTACTTTTCTTACACAAAATGAAACGTTTCAACATAATACTATAATTAAATGTCAACAATGAAATATTTAACTTCAGGTAGAAGCACAATAAGTGAAAAAATTACACTTGGCTGTTATTTTAAAAAATGTTGAACTAAACAAGAATCTATTGTGGAGGAGGGGTGGCTATTATAAAATTTTCTACTTGAGCAATTCATCCTCCAAAGGCAGGCTGTCATATGCTACAAAAGACAAAAAGGGTTTTCTCTAATAAACACCTTTCTCTTAAAACATAATTGAAGTGTCCCTTAAAATGGTTCCAGGATAAAAGCCACTAGGCAATCATAACGATTAACGAGAAAGGTTTTTAAGAGAGACGTGGTTCAAATTCCTGGTCATACCACTTATAGAAAACTTGTGACCTTTGGCAAGTTTCTTACTCCCTTTTAGCCACAATTTCTTCATCTGCAAAATTGGTCATTGTGCTAAATAAGAGATAGCGAAAAAGGTATTATTAGTACTCAGCCTGGCACTTAGTGCGGGTTCAATAAGGTAATTACAATCATCATTGTCAAGACATACGGGGGTGGGGGTTCATTAGTGCAAAACTGCAAAAACTGCTATAGTCCTTGCTTTAAAACTCTTTTCTTGCTTGGTAGTATAACTATTGTTACTTTTCTGCTGTTCCCTTTCAGTGTACAGGACTCTACAGAAGAAGGAAAAAAGCAAGAGGGGGTTAAAAACCGAATTATTCAGGTAGCAAGAACCTGAACTCAGGCTAAACTGTGTGTGATGCAGAATCTGTCAGGGGACCATCATCCTATCTTGCAAACATCTTACCGATTCCCGAGCCGAGCTGAGGCGGAGTGAGGAGGATACTTCCAGGCACATGCTTTTAAAACAAAATCACTTCAGGCAAAAGAAAACTCTAGCACCCAAGACAGTCCTAAAGATGATGAGTTCCTAAATGTTTGTTGAATGAATCAAGAAAGCCGTACATTTCAGACCGAAACTAACTTTTGAGGAAAACCGAGTTATTGAACAAAATTCTCATTTTCTTTTCTGACCTGGAGTTCCTTTCCTCACCAAGCGCTCAATCTTTACACCTTTATCTTCACTTATTTAAAAAATCGAATGAGATAGGTATTATTATCCCTAAATTAACGAAAAAGGAGTGAGCTTTAAAAACGGTTAGGTAAACTGCCTAAAGTCATCCGGCTTGTAAGATACAGAGGCAGCCGGGATTCGAACTCACACTACTAGGACTCCGAAGTCCAAGCTGTTTCCGCTACACCAAAGCTTACGCCTGCACTTGGCTCGCTACACCGTCCGGTAGAGAGAACATTTATTATTAAGCCTTTTTTTTTTTTTCCCCTTCTTCTCTCTTGTCAACCCTTCCATTTCACACCACCTCCCAGGCTGGGCTATAAACTCGATCCCACAACAGGCAAGGTGCACTCAGTCTACGAGCCGGAGTACAGGCCCGAAGAACAGAAATCTGTTGTATTTTCTACGCCGAACGGAGGTCTGGCGCCACCACCACAAGCGACAAGCACAGGCTGGGGTCCAGCGAGCCTGCAGACCGCGCCCAGGTCTCAAGTTTTGGTCAAGGCCCACGTTCCGGCCCGGAGAGGGGAGCAGAGAAGGTTAGCCTTTCCCGCACCGTCGCCACGGCGGGAGCTCGGAGGACAAGGTGGGAGTCGCAGGAAGAGCGCAAACGATAACCCTAGAGCCCCTCTGCGGCCCGTTAAACGCACTTACTTGAGCGAAGTAATTCCAAGACACAAGGCCGGCACCGGCAACGGGAAGGACTCCTCCGTCCTCCAGCCGCGGGCGCTGACGCTGACGACATCGGGGCCGCGCCGGCAGGAGCGAAGGCCCGGCGCCAAGCCACGAGCCCCGCGCACGGAGCGCGCGCTCACGGCGGGGGCGGGGCCGCACGGCGGCGCCGCCTTTACGCGTCACGGGCGGGGCGCTGCTGCTGGGCCCTGGCGTTTGAACATGTCGCGCTTGAAGGGAGTGGCGGACCGGGATTCCCGAACGGGTTTCAGAGCTGAGAGGAGAGACTGCGGTGCCTCGGTTCCCCAGGGGCTGTTAAAGGCGGCGAGGAAGAGTGGCCAGTTAAACTTGTCCGGGCGGAACCTCAGCGAAGGTAAGATGCCCAGGATCGGCCCGATTGAGTGTCTTGTCACAAAGCAGCCTCCCTTTCCTCTGGCCGGACTTTGGCCCCTTTGCCCCGGGCTCCCAGCCGGGATTCTCGCGCTCCTATTCAGGCACTCGTCACACTGCCAGTGGCTCGCTTAGCTCGGTTCAGGTCCTGCTTTCACTCCAGGAATCTCTGGCGAAGGGACCCTGCTGGGAATATGGCCAAAATTGAAACGGGGCTCTGTCTGGGATTCCCACATCATGTGGGTTAAACAACGTAATGTGTGACTAAATTAGTTATCACGTGATGGGCAAGAACTTTGTTTCTTTAGCCCTCATCTTCCTCTTCTTAGTTTGATCTCTTAGGGCTAACACTGTGCATTGATCTGTTCCTTTGTGAACTTAGAGTGAATGCCACTCTTGCCTGCCAACACTCTTCTGGATGCAACTGGGCAGAGGCCTAAATAAAAAAGAATAATCACCGTATTTCCTAAATTGAGGATCAAGATAGATGCAATACAAAGTGAATTTGGGGCCATCCTGAAAAACCTAGTAAAGATCAACAAGCACAAATCTGGACGCCATGAATGAATCATAGCCAGATGCTCTTCTGATTGTCTGCCCTGTAAAGGAGGGAGTAGAAAGTGGGGGGAGAGAATATAGCATTCCTCCTGTAATGTTTTCCTCTACTTATATTCAGGTTTTTGGCTATCTGGGGTTAAACCTTCCATTTTCCTTCTCCTTATTGCTTTTTTATTGTGCCACAAACAGATTAGACCAAGCAAAGGAACACTTGCTTGAATGAGTGAAAGGATACATGACATAAAATCTCTGCTCTACTTGCAAACACTTTTAATCCACAGGAACATAGATATTTTAAAACTACAGATGTGCGTAGACACTTACTTGTCCCAAAGCCTGGAACAGACTCTGCTCAGAGGTCACACCTCAGAGAGGCCCCTTACTAACTACCTTATCTAAATACCATTGTTAACACTGTTCTCTTGCCTGTTTAATTTTTTAATAGCATCCGTCACTATGAGAATTTATATTATGTATTTGTTTATTTTTCGTCTTCTCTGTCCTCATGAGGTCAAGGAGCTTTGTTTTGTTTATTGTTGTGTCCCTAGCACCCAAAATAGTGCTTGGTACATAGTAGATTCTTGTTAAACATTTGTGGGAGGAATACGTAAATGAATGAATATTCCTAAATACTAAGTGATGTTTTGGACTGTGCTTATTGATTGGACCCAGATGATTTAGTCTGTTGAAGTTTTGGAGAGCAAATGAATTTTGACTCTTAGCTCCATGATGATATGGATCTGGGCTGTTTAGGTTGTTATTGTATAAACAGAGTGTGACACAATACCTGGCACATACGAGGTACTCAATAAATGATGTTGAATGTGTGAATACAGTATTTCATAGGAGAGAAAAGACATAAATGGAAGAGGCACATGGTATGTGTAGCTTATGTATCACAAAGGAATCTTTGTAACATAGAAAGTATTTCTCTATCTAGCTGTAGCCTTCAATTTCATCTCTTGTCACATAACCTTTGACACCCAAACCGCTGTAATTCTCAATTATTTATAGTCCCTTCTGGGGCCATTCTCCTTATCTCCATATCTTTGCTCATGTAATTTGAGATGCTTAATCTCACTGTGCCTTCTCATCTATAATGTGGTAGTAATAATAGGACTTACTAAGGTTTAAATGAGATAATACACGTTAAGTGCCTGGCACATGAAAAATACATAGTAAAAATTGGCTATGGCTGTTATCATTGCAATAGCCTCCTAAGTGGTTTCCTGGATTTCTTGTTTTAAATCTCACCCTCTAAATCAGTGTCATTACCAAGAGTTATCTTTCCAAAACACAGATCTATTATGTCATTCATAACAATTTATGACTCCCATAGCCTGCAAGATTCAGTATAAAGTTTTTAGTACAACATACAAAAGCCTTTTGAAATCTTGCCCCTAAGTACCTACAATGAGGGCTCCCATCTCTTTTCAGAATCCAATACTTTACCAATAACAACAATACCAAAAAACATCTTTTCTCCAAAGAACCATACATTAAGTCTTTTTAGAACAGTTTTACCTTTCCAGGAAATTGAACAGATAGTACAGAGAGCTGCCATATACACCCTTTCCCCAGCCTATAGTTTCCCCTTTTATTAACATGTTGCGTTAATATAGTACATTTGTTAAAAGTGATGAAACAATGTTGATACATTATTATTAATTAAAGTCCATAGTGTACATTACTATTCACTCTTAGTGTTGTACAGTTCTATGAGTATTGACAAATGCGTAGTGTCATGTAGTCACCATTACAGTCTCATATAGAATAGTTTCACTGCCCTAAAAATCCCCGGAGCTCTACCTATTCATTCCTTAGCCTGCTTCCCCTGAAGCCCTGGCAGCCACTGATCTTTTTACTCTTTCTGTGGTTTTGCCTTTTCCAAAGTCATATAATTGGAATCATATAGTATGTAGCTTTTCCAAACTGGCTTTTTCCACTAAGCCATATGCATTTAAGGTTCCTCCGTGTCTTTTTGTGGCTTGATAGCTAATTTCTTTTTATCACTGAATAATATTCTATGGTATGGATGTACCATTTTGTTTATGCATTCACTTTTTGAAGGACATCTTGGTTACTTCCAGTCTTTGGCTATTATGAATAAAGCTGCTATTTGTGTTCAGGTTTTTGTGTGGATGTACTTTTTCAACTTATTTGTGTATAAATCTAGGAACACCATTGCTGGATCACATGGTGGGACTATGCTTAGCTTTGTAGGAAGTTGCTAGCCTGTCTTCCAAGGTGGATGTACCATTTTGCATTCCCACCTACAATGAAAATTCCTCTTGCTCCACATCCTTGCCACCATTTGATATTATCAGGTTTTTGGAGTTTAGCCCTTCTAATAGGTATGTAGTGGTATTGCATTGTTGTTTTAATTTGCTGTTCCCTAATGACATATGATGTGGAACATCTTTTTATATGCTCCTTTGCCATCTGTATATCTTCTTTGGTGAAGTGCCTGTTCAGATCTTTTGCCCATTTTTTAATTGAGTTCTTTCTTTTCTTACTGTTGAGCACATTTATCCTTTATTCATCTTTTTTATGCCATATGTCTCTGCTTAATAACTGATGGTTCAATGAGTAAGTGCCATGTAGAAGTAAGCCAGTGGCCTGTTGGTTATGGTTCTTAAAATCTCTGTTATTTGGGGGCCAGCCCAGTGGCAGAGTGGCTAAGTTCACACACTGTGCTTTGGCAGCCCAAGGTTCCCTGGCCTAGATCCCAGGCTCTGACATATGCACCACTTGTCAAGCCATGCTGTGGCAGCAGCCCATATACAAAGTAGAGGAAGATGGGCACAGATGTCGGCTCAGGGCTAATCTGCCTCAAAAAAAAAAAACAACAACAAAAAAACCTGTATTATATGAAGTATAGATAAAAGCTACAGAAGTTTGTGGGTTTTCTGACATAATGAAGGTAATTGCAGAAAATGATTGTCATTCTCTTTTCTGGTAAACTTTTACTAACTTGTTTCTTGTACTGGTCTACACATTATTATACTTTTATACTGATTTTTTTTAAAAAGTCCTCTCATTATCTTTATTATTATCCCCAAATATTATTACCTAAAATTATGAATTACATTCAAAAAGTATTATCAAACATGGCTTCTTTCAGATTACTGTCGATATGTGAGAGATGTTTTATATGAAAGGTGTGAGATGAATATGAGTGTTTGTATGCTATGGGGAGTTACCGATACTTACTTAAGCAGCATTTGTTATATACCTACTGTCTATGTTTCTTCCAGATATTGTGCTCGGTACTGAGGAAGCGAAATGACACTTCAAACAATTCATAGTCACATAAGCATTTTAACATAAGCTTTATTCAAATTTGTTTATTAAGAATTGCACCTGTTAAACAAATAATACCTTTTTATATTATACTGTGTCTTTCTTTCCCTCCTTCGTATTTATACAATCATATAAATGTATTTGTAAAGTACAGTCATGTCCATTATTTCTACATTGGAGAAATAGAACCTAGCCTTTAATTTTGATGTGTATAATAAAAAGCAGTTAAAATTCTGTTGATTCTTGTTCTTAGATAGTGGCCTCCTTAAATCAGTTCTTCTTAATGGAAACACTTAAGAGCAGTGATATTTTTATGAAATTAGTGAGATTTTAACTTGATAGGGTTGTTAACTAGTGCAGAATAACTTTTACCTGTAACTGAAATTTGGGTACTCTTGAGGGTTTTTAGATGCCCCTTCTTATTTATTTATTTACTTATTTGTTTATTTATTATTATTATTATTATTATTGTGCTGGGGAAGGTTCACTCTAAGCTGACATCTGTTGCCAGTCTTCCTCTTTTTTTTTTTACATCTCACTGTGCCTTCTCATCTATAATGTGGTAGTAATAATAGGACTTACTAAGGTTTAAATGAGATAATACACCACTGACATGGCCACTGACAGACAAGTAGTGTGGTTCCCTGCCTGGGAACTGAACCTGGGCCACTGAAGTGGACTGCGCTGGACTTTAGCCACTAGGCCTTCAAGGCTGGCCCAATACCCCTTCTTTTTATAGGTCATAGTTCTTTTGTGAACATACCATTTATTATTTTCTTCTTTATAAAAGCCTTATGTCTACTACAGAAAAAATAGAATCTATAGAAAGTATAGAAAGTGAAAATAACCATCCAGAGTTAATCACCATTGATATTTTGTAGATTTCCCTTCTATAGTTCTTTGTGTGAATATGTATGCATAATTTTTCTGTTTTTTATTTTTAGAATTGTACTGAGTCAGACTTCTATTTGTACATTTTTCACTGTCACTTGAAAAATCTGATTATTTTTAATGGCTCTGTAATATTCCATCTTATGACCACTATAATTTACTTAAACATACAAATATTGTTGGCAGTTTAAAGTCACCATTGTTAGTGTCAGTTCTATAACTTACTTAGAAAGGTATGCCCAACCAAAATAACTTAATAACCAACTTCAAAGAAGAATATTAGAAATATTCTGGAAATTTTAAGTGACAGCTCTTTTTATGAGCAGCAACATGAGAAAATGTCGTCATTTGGTTCAATATAGATATTGCAGCTTTTTCATTGGACCAGATAAAATGAAGATGGAGTTGAAAGGAGGATTGATTGTTGCCTTGTGGTTGCATGACTGGCAGAACAGTAGTGTAGGGATGTTTTTGGGTGATTCAACAAAAACTGAATGAAGGAGAAAAGGTGCCGGAGTTTGGAACAAAAGAGTGCTGTAAATTCTAAAGGAAGCCACACTGTTGAACTGACAGGAAAATTGGTAAGTGGATAATTTATTAAATACACCCGTTAAATTAGTTTGGAAGCCATGTTATCCGAAATGGAAATGTGGGTGTAAGCCTTGAAGAGAGCAGTTTGGCTAGTTTCTATTTGTGGAATTGAGTACATAAGTCTAGGGCTCCTAGGCCTCAAGATGTCGTGCCATCTGTTTCAGGGTAATGAGAATTTACGTTATTCAGTATGCACGGTTTGTTATAACAGGATAAAAAGTGTAACATAAACCATATATTTACCAAGGTTTAAATCACCATGCTCAAATCTGTATTAACCATGTTCTGTTTTACTGTTTAGCTTGACTCTGTATTTTGACTACTTGTTGTCTTAATGGAATTTACTGTGATATTCTAAACAGCTAACAAGAATTAACCAAAGTATTTAGATTTTAATAACAAATAATTCCAGAAAGAAACTATGCCTCCAGGTGAGTAGATCATCAAAACAAGCTAATTCTTAAACAATTCTTAGAACTGAGAGCAAGAGGAAAGTGCTTTAATGTATACATAATGGCAGAATCTTGAGGTGAACATTTAATTTTTAATATACTGAAATCCAGGGAAGTCTGCTTGTTTGGATTATAAAACAACGAACCAGATAGTTAATTGGAAATCCCATTCCTCTTTCTTGATCTGTTAAAATAGTTCTAAACTATAGTGTCTCACTCTCTTGAAATGTGTATCTCAAGTTACCAATGCTAAAGTTTGTTTAATAAAGTAGTACAAATTTAAACTTATCTCTAAATCAATGTCATGTTTGCTCACTCGCATTCTGATATGTTTTGTTCAGTAGGAGAGGAAAGTTGGTATTGCTAACAAGTGAATGGCATCTGTCATAGATATTGTCCCAGGAAAAATACAGACTAGGAAGAATGAAATCAGAGTTTCAGTGAAGCTTTTCTTCACTAGAAAACTAAACATATTCTCAAGTTAAAGTAATAAATTCAAAAATCTTTTCTCTTAAAGTGATTGGTAAAAATGTTTCCTTCTTCATATGTTAAACATTGTTTCATTCTTTTTGCAGTATCCTCCCCGACTTCAGGGAAGAACAGCTCTCTGCAGGCATTCTAACATAACAAAGATATATCCCTCGGAATCAACCTCAAGCTGCAACTGAGTTAATGCCTTCCATATAGCTTTGTAATTTTACTCTGGAGTGTATATGTATATGTTTTGTTTCTTATTAAACTTTAAAGATAGTATGAAAGTGACACCGCAATATTGTGATTTGTCAATATGGGATTCTTTCTTTAATGAGGCCATTGGTGGCCATGAATAAACTACTGTAGAGAAAATTGGAAAGTTTATCAGTGAGCTTTCCCTGATCCTTTACATAGTGCTTGATTTATTGGTTTCTTCTTTTAAATTGCTCATAATTGGGTGGACAGTTTAGTGAACAACATTCGTAAGATAAGCTGTTATCAAAATATTACCCTGCACCTAGCAAAAGCATTTTTGTAACTACTCTTGTTAGGTCTTAGCATTTAAGTGACAATGGGGCCCTCTTACTAAATCAACAAGGAAATTGGGACCAGAGATGTTAAGTAACTGACCAGTCTGAACTTTCCAGTACAGTCTTTGTGTAGACATATGTTATCATTTCTGTTGAGTTACATACCTGAGCTTGAAATGGCTGGACATACAGTAATAAGTGTGTATGTAACTTTATAAGAGTTCACTAAACTGTTTGCCACTGGTAACATGAGAGTCAATCGCTCACATCATTACCAACACTTTGTGTTGTCAAGTCTTTTTAACATTAGCCCTTCTTGTGGTTGTGTTGTAGTATCTCCTCATGGTTTTATTTACATTTCCTTGATGACTAATGATGTTGAACATCTTTTCAACTGCTCGTTAACCATCTGTATATCTTTTGCCAAGTGTTCAGATTTTTTCTCTATTTTTTAATTGGGCTGTTTGTCTTACTGAGTTATAAAACCTTTTATATTTTGGGGATACAAGTCCTTCTCAGGTTGTCTATCTATATTGGTACCTATCTAATATAGTCTCCCAGTCTGAGGCTTGCCTTATTTTCTTAATGATTTCTTTAGAAAAACATGAGTTTTTAATTTTGATGAAGTCAAACTTTTCAATTTTTTTCTTTTGTGATTTGTACTTTTGCTGTACTAAGAAATTTTATATATCTGAGACTGTGAAGATTTTCTCCTCTTCTTTTAGAATTTTTATAGTTTTATCTTTTACATTTAAGTCTATAATCTATTTGGAGTTAATTTTAGAGTGTGTCACAAGGTAAACGTTGAGGTTCATTTTTTTATCCATATAAATTTCCAGTACCTTTTTTTTTTTAGAAGGATATCTTTTTTTTTTAAAGATTTTATTTTTCCTTTTTCTCCCAAAGCCCCCCGCTTCATAGTTGTGTATTTTTAGTTGTGAGTCCTTCTAGTTGTGGCATGTGGGACGCCGCCTCAGTGTGGCTTGATGAGCGGTGCCATGTCCGCGCCCAGGATTCGAACTGGCGAAACCCTGGGCCACCTGCAGCAGAGCGCATGAACTTAACCACTCGGCCACGGGGCCGGCCCCTAAATTTCCAGTACCATTTGTTGAAAAAAGTATTTTCTTTTTTTTTTTTTGAGGAAGATTAGCCCCTAGCTAACATCTGCTGCCAATCCTCCTCTTTTTGCTGAGGAAGACTGGCCCTGAGCTAACATCTGTGCCCATCTTCCTTTACTTTATATGTGGGACGCCTACCACAACATAGCTTGCCAAGCTGTGCCATGTCTGCACCTGGAATCCAAACCAGCGAACCCTGGGCCACCAAAGCGGAATGTGCGCACTTAACTGCTGTGCCACTGGGCCATCCTGACTATTCTTTTCTCATTAAATTATCTTTCTGCCTTTGTTGCAAATCAATTTACAATATTTTATTGCTTGGAATTTTTCCTGAACTCTTCTTTTTTTTGGAGGAAGATTAGCCCTGAGCTAACTACTGCCAATCCTCCTCTTTTTGCTGAGGAAGACCAGCCCTGAGCTAACATCCATGTCCATTTTCCTCTACTTTATATGTGGGATGCCTGCCACAGCATGGCTTTTGCCAAGTGGTGCCATGTCCACACCCGGGATCCAAACTGGCGAATCCCGGGCCGCTGAGAAGCGGAACGTGCGAACTTAACCGCTGGGCCCCCAGGCCGGCTCCTGAACTCTTCTGTTGATCTGTATGGTTGTCCTTATGCTAATACCACACTGTCTTGATAAGCTTTATGGTAAGACTTGAACTCATGTACTGTTAAGTTCTACAACTTTCTTGGTCTGTTTTAAAATTGCATAACCTATTTTAGTTCTTTTGCATTTTAATATACATTTTAGAATCAGCTTGTTAATTTCTACAGAAAAGCCTTCTTGGATTTTGATTAGGATTATACTGAATCTGTCAGTCATTTAGGGGAAAAGTGACATCTTAATAATATTGAGTCTTCGAGCTGTAATGTGATTTATTTCTCTACTTATCTAGACCTTCTTTAAGTTTTCACAGCAGTATTTTGTATTTTCATACCTCAGGTCTTGCATATATTTGTTAAATATGACGTTGAGTATTTCATGGTTACTAGATGCTGTGTCTTGTAAATCTTTAAGCATTTAAAAAAAAATCTCCAGTTATTGATTGCTAAAACATAGAAACAGTTTATTTTTGTATATTAAGCTTAAATTTTGTGACTTTTGTAAACTCTTTACATATCGTTTTTTTATTGATTCCTTAGGATTTTCTTCATAGACGTTGTCTGCTAATAGAGACAGTTTTACTTCTTCCTTTTCAATTGGAATGCCTTTTATTTCTTTTTCCTGCCTTATTGCACTGGTCAGGACGTCTAATAAAATATTGAACAAGTGAGAATGGGCATCCTTGCTTTGTACCCAATTTTAGAGAGAAGGCACTGAGTCTTTCACCATTAAGTATGATGTTACCTGTAGGTTTTTCATAGTTACCATTTATCATGTTGAAGGAATTCCCTTCAATACCTAGTTTTGGGGGAGTTTTTATCTTGAATGATTGTTGGATTTTGTCAGATGCTTTTTTTGCATTTCTTGACAATCGTGGTGTTTCACTTTTTTTTCTGTTATTATAGTAGAATTCATTGATTGATTTTCAAATGTTAAAGCAGACTTGCATTCTTGATATAACTCCCATTTGGTTGTGATGTATTATCTTTTTTATATGTAGATGCTAAATTTGTTCAGGAATTTGGGGTCTACAATCATTAGCAATTTTGGTTTGTAGTTTTTCGGATTTAGTTTTTCCCTTTTAATGTCTTTATCTGATTTTGGTATCAGGGTAATGCTTGCTTTATAAAAGGAGTTGGGAATTGTTCTTTCCTCTTTTCTGAAAGAGTCTGTGTAAAACTGGTATCATTTCTACTCTAAATGTCTGCTAGAATTCACCAGTGAAGCCATCTGGACCTGGATTTTCTTTGTGTTAGTGCTTTAAATAGTAAATTTAATTTCTTTAATAGATGTAAAGCTACTCAGTTTTTTAGTCGCTCTTGTGCTTTTTTTTCCCTTTCAGGGAATTTGTCCATTTCATCTAAGTTGTTGAATTTATGGGTATAAAGTCAATCTTTATATTCCCTTATCCTTTTAACATCTGTAGGATCTCTAGTGATATAGTCCCACTTTCAAAGAACCAGGTATTGGTTTTATTGCTTTTTATCTATTATTTGTTTTTTATTTCATTGATTTCCACTCTTTATTTCCTTACTTCTGTTTACTTTGGGTTTAATTTGTTCTTTTTCTACCTTCTTAAGATTATAGCTTAGATCATTGTGAGATGGGATTATGTAGGAAGCAAGACGAGCCATGAGTTGATAATTGTTAAAAGTGGGCGATGGGTACATGGACTGCTATTTCACTGTACTGTTTAAATTTGTGTATGTGTTTGACATTTTACATAATACTTTAAAAATTCATGAAGCAAATCTAACTCCATAGTAACTTTGTTTCAGGTTTATATGCCTATTAACATTCATTTTTATGTGACAGTTTCTATCTTATGAATTGGTAAACTACTTTTAGGATGACCCTACAATAATTCCTCAATAATTAGGACTATTTATACCTTTTAATAGTTCTTCTTGTTTGGGGGGAGGGAAAGAAAAGTGACGTGAATCTTGATGCTATAAGCTCTTGAAGATATTGGGATACCTCACAAACAATTAATAGGGTAAAGAACAAGCAGTCACTGTTTATGGAAAAGCAAATTGATACATGTTCAATAACAGTATAATATCAACAGTTGGATCCATGCCTTGGTAGTTCCCACAAAGACAAATTTTGTTAACAAAAATATCTGAAATGATAATAGTAAAATTTTAATGTTCGTTTAGTGTAGTTGATGGGTAACAAGTATTTTTATTGTATTGTGTATAAATTTCTTGTGCTCCGCACCTTTCTCCCTGAAGAAAAAAGAACTTGTTATTACATTACTTTGCAAGTACAATCATCTTAATGTATCTATGTATAGGTGTTAGAAAAAAATATATGCACAAGTGCTCTACATATTTTATTTAGTAGAATGGTGCATATCACATAGCTTCCTCATGCATTTTTTTTTATTTTGTATTGTTTTGTCTTGCCTTGTTTTATTCTTGAGCTTTTTGTTGGTGATGCAAAGGTTATGGCACATTGGATTTGGCACTTTTTTCCCTTCAAGAGTAACATTGATTTTTAGTCAAATATAGGAGCATCCCCATTTCTACTGACTCCTTGGTGTCAGTAAGTTGACACATGCCAATGCTGCTGTGTTTCTCATTCCCACCCAACCATCCATACCTACACATCAAAATAATAGTAATGATAATGATAAATTTCATGGTGCTTTTGCTCTCAGAAGAGTTGGGAAGAGTGAATTTTGTTTTGTTTTGTTTTGCTTTAAAAATAAACTTCCATGTACAAACAGAAACATGGGTGGATCCACATTCTGTATTATTAATATTTGCTGGAGATTCATTGAAAGAAGTGTAGAGAAGGAGACTACTTAAGCAGAGAGAAGGGGTAGGAGACGGATCTTATAATTTATTCTAATACGAATATATTATATCTCATTTTGAAATGAGATATCTCATTTTGAAATGAAATAATCTCATTTTGAAATGATAGTGACTACAGGGCATAACTAATGGTTGCCTTGATTAGCATTAGCTTAAAGTTCAAAATCATACCCATATGTAGTCCTACTTTTATCAAGGAATGAAGGACTGTGTTTAAAATACTTTTGCTACAACACTACAGCAAGTTGGTATCTTCTGGAGCTTCAAGCTGTATAGTGATAAACTTGCATTCTCCCTGTTCAACTTATACAGTCTTATTTGCTATGTTAAAGGAATTGTTGTATTTGCTGCAATAAAATTAACACAATGTTGTCTGGTGGAGTAAGAAACAAAATTGTATGTCAGGTAAAATAGCAACTACTAGAGTCAGATTTGCCTTCCAAATATTCACCAAGAGGCAAGACATACCTTTGCTAGGGTTTCAATCCCGTCTCTGCTACTTACTAGCTGTTTAACTCTGGTAAATTATATATTCTCTCTGTGCCACATTTTTCTCATCTATAAAACAAGAATAGTAATAGCACATACTTCATAGAGTTGTTATGAGGTTTAAATGAGTTAGTATGTTAGAAAATTGCCAGGTATTTGTAAATGTTAGCTATTATTATTAACTATTACTATTACCAGTGCTTTTTCAGACTTCGTATGTACTTCTGTCTAAGTTATAACATTACCTTATAAATGTGATTTCCATGCCTTCTGTGTTATTCTGTTAGCATAATGGCAGCCTCCATTCTTTGTGTTTCTATCACAATGTGTTATGCAGAGTGTGTATATAGTAAATACAGTTAAATGAAGACAAAAGTAAGATCTCATATGTAAAATACATATCACATATTTTGTTTTTGAATAAAATCAACTTTCACTCTAATCAGTTGCAATTCATTGCTATTTGACTTACTTGAAAGTGTGTTTTTTTAAATGTTTCAGAAATTACTTGTCAGGGGATAAACTGAATAGCTGTTATAAAAGTATGTCACTTAGGATCTCACTTCTTGTTTTCTTTCTTTTTGTTTTTGGTGTGGTGGTGGTGGAAATAGTGCCTCAGTGTGTCTGGAGAATAAATGTGGATATCCCTGAGGAAGCTAATCAGAATCTGTCATTCAGTGCTGCTGAACGATGGTGGGAGCAGACAGATTTGACCAAACTAATCATATCCAACAATAAACTTCAGTCACTTACAGATGACCTCCGACTCCTGCCTGCGCTCACTGTTCTTGATGTAAGTCCACAGATTATAAACATGAGTCTTTAGCTGAAGAAACTCTAAAGCTAACTTTAGGCTTTGATAAGCAGAAAACCCATGTTTAATTGGTAGAATGCAAGGAAGAATAACAAATTATTGTGTTAGGCATAGTATAATGGTTAAACATGAGACTTCAAATTGTGACTGCCACTTGATAGCTGTGAGACCTTGGGCACGTTACCTCTCTGTGCCTCAGTTTCCACATCTATAAACCAGGATGGATATGACTACTTATTTTGAAAGATTGTTCTAGAATTAAATGAGTGAATGCATACAAACAGAATCGGTGTTTAGCAAGTGGTTGCTGCTGCTCATCTTTTATTACTATTACTTTTATCATTTTTCTAGACATTAAAATAAGTACTTAAGATTGATTTTTAACTTGCTCCCAACACTGACTTAAATTGTTGAACTTAAATTTTTGTGCGTTTATTCAGGAACTGTGTTTTTAGTCTCTAATTGCTGCGCCATGTGGTTAAGTAAGGCATGAGTAGTTTCTTCATAACCTACGGACTCCTGATCTACTTCAGTTAGGAACATCAAAAATCTCCCAATTTATGTCTGAAAAGTTGGATCTGATCAAATTTCTAGAGCAGGTTTTGTTTTCTTCACCTGTAAAATGAATGGATTGGCTTAGGTGTTCTCTGAGGTTCCTTGTGCTTTGAAAACCGTATGATTCTGTGAGAACATAAGCAAAGTCCTGCTCCCCCCCTTCATTTGTTTTTTGTATGTGATGACGTAAATCATGCCATCAGAGGGCTGTTCTTAGTTTCTCATCCTCTCATCTCTATTTGAGATTGAAATTATACTCAATGAGGCAAAGTTGTTTCTTTTTTAATTGTTATATTTAAAATTGATGACATTGCTTCATGAACAATGAACAGCAGTTTGGTCAGTTTCAAACTCTTTTTCCTCTTCTATACACGGAAGAAATTACCAATAGCCCCAACTTGATGCCGTTGAATTAGAGGAATGGAATTATTGTTGAAGAATTTTGTATAATGGCAGAGCTGATATAGGGTTAATTCTAAGACTAAGATAGTGACTGTGTCTTTTAATAACTTTTAGATACATGATAATCAGCTGACATCCCTTCCTTCTGCAATAAGAGAGTTAGAAAATCTTCAGAAACTTAATGTCAGGTAAAATTTAATCTTTATTTCAGTATTGCTAGGATAAGGGTGTAAATCCAATATTCTTTAAGTTTTTTTCTAACATTAGAAAATATTTTTGTATTATCTTAAAAGTGGTTAAAGCCAAATAAGAATTTTAATTCTCAAATTATTATTATTTCTTTTAAGATTGGCACCTGAGCTAACATCTGTTGCCAATCTTCTTTTTTTTTTCTTCTTGTTCTTCTTCTTCTCCCCAAAGGCCCCCAGTACATAGTTGTATATTCTAGTTCTATGTCCCTCTCGTTGTGCTGTGTGGGACGCTGCCTCAGCATGGCTTGATGAGTGGTGCCATGTCCACACCCAGGATCCGAACCGGCGAAACCCGAGGCTGCAAAGTGGAGCATGTGAACTCAGCCACGGGTCTGGCCCCCAAATTATTTTTATTTTTTGTTTTAAAATTGCCTACATGTTTTCTGGTTTTACAAATTTAAGGCCAGTTGATTTTTTTTTTTTTTATTGAGTTATTGATAGCTTACAATCTTGTGAAATTTCAATTGTACATTAATGTTTGTCAGTCATGTTGTAGGTGCACCACTTCACCCTTTGTGCCCACCCCCCACCCCACCTTTCTCCTGGTATCCACTAAACTGTTCTTGGTCCATAGTTTTAAATTCCTCATACGAGTGGAGTCATACACAGATTATCTTTCTCTCGCTGGCTTATTTCACTTAACATAATTCTCTCAAGGTCCATCCATGTTATTGCAAATGGAATGATTTTGTTCTGTTTTGCAGCTGAGTAGTATTCCATTGTATACATGTACCACATCTTCTTTATCCATTCATCTGTTGATGGACACTTAGGTTGCTTCCACGTCTTGGCTATTGTAAACAGTGCTGCAGTAAACATTGGGGTGCACAGGACTTTTGGGATTGCTGACTTCAGGCTCTTTGGATAAATACCTAGTAGTGGGATGGCTGGATCGTATGGTAGTTCTATTTTTAGTTTTTTGAGGAATCTCCATACTGTTTTCCATAGTGGCTGCACCAGTTTGCATTCCCACCAGCAGTGTATGAGGGTTCCTTTTTCTCCGCAACCTCTCCAACATTTGTTGCTATTAGTTTTAGATATTTTTGTCATTCTAATGGGTGTAAGGTGATATCTTAGTGTAGTTTTGATTTGCATTTCCCTGATGATCAGTGATGATGAGCATCTTTTCATGTGCCTATTGAAGGCCAGTTGATTTTTTAAAAATACTTTTTGTTTTGTTAAACAACTTTTGGTCGTTATTTTAGAAAACCTCTTTGTTGATGATGTCAAGTTTTAAGTTACTTTGATATTCTAAAAAATATCTAGGTATTAAGTGATAAGAAATTTAAAACCATTCTTTCATTAATGATGAAAAATTTCATTGTTTTGATATTAGTAGTTTTTAAACTTTTCCCAGGACTCCTAGGGTTCTACTTCATGTACTATTAATAGATACATGGAAGTCAGGCACTTAAGACTCTAGCTAACTGCCCTTCAATACACATCCAGACTTTTGAGAAAGAATAACTGCCTTATGTGTTATATATACACAGATTAAGGGAAAAAGGATTAGGGAAGATTTCCTTTAGGAGAAAAAACAAAAAGGTTTAGGCGTTCAAAACATAGTTTGAAAACTATGGTTTATATAATAGATTTGGTTACAGATCTGTCTAACATAGCATAGTCAATTCTCAGTTTTCTGGAGGTCAGTTAACTGGTTTGAGAGAAAATAGTTCCTCAAGTAACAGTCCTTATCTGGTAAAAAAAATTAAAATTACCGTAAATCAGAAAAACTGTCTATCCATTAAAAGATGCTAATTGTTTAGAACTACATTAGAACCTCTTTCTCCTATAACTTGAAGGCATGCATGTGGGCTGCAAAGGCAAGAATGGGAGGGTTGAGAGGAAGAGGTGAGGGAGTATGGAGTGGGTGTGGCTGTAGCTTTACCTTCCAACACCTAAGTGTGTAAGTGTTAGCATGGAGGAAATATATAACTAGAATTACATCTCTGTCCAACTAGATTCCTGTCAGGTATACAGAGATTTTAATTAAGTAACCAGCAATAGAAACTAATTTTTGACAATTTTTAGTGGTTCTTATTTTAGAAGACATCTTTTGGCATTTTTATTCCAATTAGTTTTATTTTAATATAATTTAAGTTTATTGTTACCATTTTATATATCTCACTTCCCCATTATTTGTCAAGTAATTGTTTGTGGCATTAAAATAAAGTAGAAGTCCTAAGTGGATAATTAAATTGAGGTAAAGCTGGGAATAAGTTAAGTCAAGTCATCTCTTAATTATCAGAGAGTGTATCATCCTTGGTGGGTTGGGACTTCTCTGAAACCATTAAGATGAACATCTCTGTAGAAGGACTGAGCTGAAAAGTTAAGACTAAGTACAAAGAAGAGTAGAGTTGCATATTATATCCAACTGGACATTCCAGGCCCTCAAACAGAAAGAGCTTTTTTTGTTTTTAGTGTTAAATTTAAAATATAATCCCCACATAAGATGTTGACTCCATTGTAGTATATGTGTGCACATATCTTTGTCAAAATTTTAAAACTCGAATATAGTATAAAAAATTGAGTCCAATATATCCTTTCATATTACATGCAAAATCAAAAGTTGATTATAAGGAAGCAATCAAAAGTTCACAAATTCTTTGCTTGGTTAAAAACCTTTATTTCTTTGAAACCCTCAATCTAATTAGTTTAGATTACCGTCATTTGAATGAGTGTATTCTTTTAGGATGGTGAAGTGTGATAAGTACTTAAAATTGGTAACATACTTCATTTTTTTTGATGAGCCCGTTGGTTAGCAAAAATGCCTTTATACGTTTTTATTATGTTGTCACCAAATTATTCACCATTTATTTTATCAATCAATAGCCATAACAAACTGAAAATACTCCCTGAAGAAATTACAAATCTAAGAAATCTGAAGGGCTTGTATCTTCAGCATAATGAACTAACTTGCCTACCAGAGGGATTTGAACAACTTTTCAGTTTAGAAGATTTGGTAAGTTGTGATTTTCCAATTTTTATATAATTTGGGGCTGGTGAGATTTTTCATCAGGCAGAGTAGTTGGATGTTATGATTGAAATCATAAGAATATGGACAGCTGACTATATGACCAGATTATCAGAAACCGTGCGTTTTAATTAGATTGCTAAATTAGTAATTGTAAATTTATTTTTCCTATGTTTTCGTGTGAAATCACGTTAAGTTTGAATTTGGAATAGAATTTGGGAAAGGGGTGATGAGGATGACTTTGTTATTCACAGGCTTTTATGGCTTGGTAAAGTAGAGGCACCGTGTATTCAGCGGAGACCAATCCCCTTTTCTGTACCCATTCCCGCTTCCTCCTGTATAGGCCCTGTGGCCCTGCTGTCCTGAGTGTCCAGACAACCCCTTTAAGACCTGCCTTTTCTTCCCTGTTTTTCAAAATGGCCACATAACCTGGCAACATTTTCATTCCATCTGTGTCACATCTTAGAGACAACCATAAAGCAATACAAATATTCTTTTAATCATGTTATTAGGAATAATAAAAAGAGTAGGCACTTTGCTTTGTGCTTTACGTATGGTAACATATGGTAAGGTAGATAGTTTTATTCCCTAATACAGATAGGAAACTAAAACTTATAAAAAAATGTAACTTATCTGAAGGCATGCAACTAATAAGTAAGGAATTCAGCATTTCAACATAAGTCAGTTTGACTCCAAAGTGTATCCTTTTTTTCACCCCACTTTGTCACTGAAGGAGTAAGATTCCGCTGTGAAGTGCCCTCGCTGAAAGACTGTAGCCATGTTAGATCAGATATGCTGACATATAATCTCTGCTCCACATGGTGATTTCATGTTACATTCTTGTTCTTTTCTCTATTACACGTTTTCAAAAACTCATTTATGTCATTTTAGCCTTAAAGTTTATTTTTCATTAAAGGAAAAATTACTTCTTTTACTTATTTGTTTTCTTTAAACATGTGCTCCTTGGTATTTCCCTCACCTGTCCTAGTGTTTGAAATCAAGATGCATACTCTCCTCAACCATTCAATATCTCTTTTGTCTTTCAGTCTGATCAGATTGGAAATAAGGTTTGGGAATAACAGGCGTAGGTAGATAAAAATGAATGGCAAAGGAGAGAGCCGTCAGATTTTCTGATAAAATTTAATGGTAAAAGATAGCAGTTGGTTAAAAAAAAAAGTCTATTTAGAGTAGAAAGGAAGCCTGATAAATTACAACAGTTCCCCGTTGTTTTCCCATTATCGTTCCCGGATAGTCATTTGCATAATGAAAGGATGTTTCAGTTGAAAATTGTATTCATAAGGACTCAGTATCAAATAAATCATATGTGTGAGCAACAATATATTAAAACATTAAAAGTATAAGCGTCTGTTATAATTTAGGCTAATAATATTTCTTAAAGTTATGGAAAAACTGCTTAGCACGATGCTACTAAATACATATTTATGGAAGAAATGACAGCATAAATACTGATTAATTTATATGTAACATACTTATGTTTTATATCTAATTTAATTATTAACTGCAGTAATTAATTGTTTAACTTTATTAGTAATTCTGTGGATTTGGAGTCTTTAAAGTGTTTTAAGAATTTGTGAATTAATATCTTTTCTCTATCAGAAACTTTTTATTTTGAAATAATTTTAGATTCACAAAAATGTTGTAGAGATAGTACAGAGACTTCCCATATACCCTTCACCCAACTTTCCTTAATGTTCGCATTTTGTATAACTGTGAGACATTTGTAAAAAATGAAGAAACTGACGTTGGTACAATGTTACTAACTAAACTACAGATTTTATTAAGCTTTTCCCAGTTTTTCCACTAATGTCCTTTTTTTTTGTTCTAGGATCCAATCCAGAATACTACATTGCATTTAGTGTCAGTAACTTTTGATATTATACAATGTTTATTTATTAGTAATCTGTTGATTAGTGCTTAGAGTATTGGAGTTGTAGATTGTTATGTTGTATGTTGTAGATTATAATATGTTTTATGTTATTTATGATAAGTTAAAAATATGCTGATCTAGCATTTTTACGCTTTTCTATCTTCTTAATTTAGAGTCACCGAATGCAGTTGTTTAATGTTAGACTAAATGAAAGTCTTTAGAAAACAGTCCCTTGAAGTCACATTTTTTTTATTCGTTGTGGCCATTGGCCCTACCTACAGTTTGCTGGTAGCTAGTGGACTACTTACACACCTTATTCGAATGTTGTGAGAAGAATTATCTGATTCATAACATTGTGTTTTAAAGAGAGTTTCAAAAAAAAGTTCTCTCCTAACTGTTCAAAGGAAAAACAAACAATAACTTAAGGAACCATCAAGGTACAGAGATTAATTAGGCAAGCTTGAATGAATCAAATGTAGAGTAGAGTAGATTTTTGAACTTAGTCAAAGCACACTTGCTGAGGTCAGCAGAAGAACCACCAGGGAATATTTTTGTCTTCAAAAATTAAAATGGCCATTTTTTCAGTTTTATTTTTCTTTCTTTCACAAATTTTTCTCTCTTGCAAATATGTTTGTCATTTCATATTATAGTTTACTGCATACAGTTTGCCTAATGTATCTTAGGTATGCAATAAATATTGGATGAACAAATGGATTTTTTATTGAAAACATGATGCATGGTATATAACATGACTTAGCATTAACAGCAACTTCTATGCAAAAGATTTCTGTTTGTTTGTGGGGTTTTTTTGATGAGGAAGATTGGCCCTGAGCTAACATCTCTGACAGTCTTCCTCTATTTTGTGTGTGGGTTGCCTTCACGGCATGGCTTGATGAGTGGTGTAGGTCTGTGCCCAGGATCCAAACCTGTGAGTGCCGGGCTGCCAAAGCGGAGTGTGCCAAACTTAACTTAACACTATGCTACCCAGGCTGGCCTGTATGCAAAATATTTCTGAAGTCAGAATTTATTCTGATCCCTCTCTGCTACATTATTGGGCACATAGTGGGCCCATAGAATATTGAGGTAATGAATGATGATTTGTGAAATTGTCAGTGAATGAGGGTTACAAAATGTATCATCTCTGAAATAGTCTTTTTTCTGTTGCAATTGCCTCAAAATTCTGAAATCCCCGTTAGGGATCATTTATTTTTTTATTTATTTGTTCATTTATTCATTGTCTTTCTCTTTTTAAAGGATCTTTCGAACAATCGTCTTACAATTGTTCCTGCTAGTTTTTCTTCTCTATCCAGTCTGGTGCGACTCAATCTTTCCAGTAATCAGCTGAAGAGTTTACCAGCAGAAATAAGTGGAATGAAAAGTAATTCTCCGTTTTAAAAAAATATATAAATGTGAAGTTGTTGCAACTTACATTTAGAAACATAAATTTTAATGTACTTACAGTCGTAAGCCACATAACGTTTTGGTCAACGACGGACTGCATATACAATGGTGGTCCCATAAGATTAGTACCGTATGGGTGTGAAGTAGGCTATACTGCCTAAGTTTGTGTAAGTACGCTCTGTGATGTTCACACGACAACGGAATTGCCTAACAACACATTTTCAGAACGTATCCCCATGTTAAGCGACACACGACTGTAGTCAGTTACAGAGAAGTAAAATAATAGATTTTATGGTGTTGAATGCAAACCATAGCAACTAATCATATTTTCTCCACGCCATTATTGTCTAGCAACTTCCTAAACGATGACCAGCAAAAAAATACTTGGGCATATCAAAAAGAGGAAAAGAAAATATGATTATGAATTCTGGTACAATTATATACCTGAGAAATTGATTAAGGTTTTGAGCTATGCTAACTCTTCATTCATTCATTCAACATTCACTAAGAGGTTATTCCCTTCTCACAGGTGATTCCACCTGTGATATGTGGTTATATTATAGCTGTAGCCTCCTTGTGGTCTGTAAGTAATAGTGTCAAGAGATAGTCTAGTTTTGCCCAAATTGTCAGTCATTTTTTTTAAATGTTAAAATTTAGTGGTTCTGTTAAAATTTGAACCATTGAACCATCAAACTTAAAGTATTGTAGAACTACCGTTAAGAGATAAATTTAGGGTACATTTCAGAACCTTTTAGGTAAGTATACTTAGTCATCTTAGAATTCTTTATTTAGAGTCCAAAATCATTAAGAGTGATTTTTTTCATTTAAAGGCGAACTATTGTTATTTCTTGGTTGATGACCACACTGTGTGTCAGGTGTAGACTATTTCCTAGTTTATACTAGTTCCTAGTATATCTAGTTTTTTCTCTAATCATATGTAAGCCTTCTTCATTTTTTTTAAACCTCCCTTTGTGGAGGAAGTCATTAAATCACATAGAAGTGATTTAATACAGTTGATTACAGATCATTTTGAGGTAAATTTGTAAAATTGTGCTGTTTTACTTTAGATTAATAGTTATTTGTCATTTATAGTAGGAGTGCATAAGTTAAATGTGCCGTAAATCAAATTGACATTTTAGGGAAGTTTTACTTGTGGCGCCAGTAGTTGAGACTGCTTCTCTTTGCCAATTTTCAATAAAGGTGTTAGAAAAGCAGAGCTAAACTTAAAATATGGTATCTGGAGTGAGTATATAAGAAGCATAAATTTTTTTTCATAAATTGAGTGTAAATATCTTGAGAGATAGGAACAGATAGGAAAATCAATAGAAAAACACTTTGACTTTACAGCAATTTTTCTAATATACTATATAACTAATGATCCGAATCTTTCTGTCCTTCATTTATGACGGTGATACTTTTCAGCGATCACCAGCAGGACATTTAGTTGTTATTTCACCATTAATGATTGGATCCCAAGAACAATATTAGCATTTGTATGGTTCTCTGTAACTTGAAATGCCTTTACATATATCCGTTTGCCCTCACAACAGTTGTGTAAGTTAGCGGGGATATGTATTATTTACATTGTAAAGATTCATAAACCTAGGCTTAGAAGTTATATTGTAAATTGTAGAGCCAGAGCTTGAATACTCTTACTCCATCCCCATTGCTCTTTCCACTACATACTGCTTGTTTTCTCAATTAGTGCTCTCAGATGAAAACCACTGTGAAAACTACAGTCTCTAACTTTAAAACAAACTTTTCTTTATAGAATTTACTGGATTTGGAGTAGATCAGATTATGACATTTTTCTCAATGCTCTAGCGAAATAATACATAAATTATTATTAGTTGAAAGTAGTACTATTAACATTGTTTCAAAAAACAGTTAGCTTCTTTAAACACTAAAAGAAGCAGTCTAAGGCAGTCTTGAATTATGTTAAATTGACAGGCTCAAAGTACAGGGAAAAAAGTTGTAAAATGCATATGGCCTATTAAAACTAGAGGCTTGAGAGTGAACTGTGGAAAATACGTGGTGGCCATCATAAATGGGAGAATTTGTAATATGGATCAGGGAGAAGCCTGCTTATGGAAGTCTTAAGGGAAAGAAGACCTTTACTTTTTTGCGTTTTTGTTTTCTGTTCTGCCTTTTAAGAAGGAAAGATCCAGGAGGTAAGAGAGACATGCTGCAAGTAAGAACTCTTCTTGAGCTATAATGTACCTTCTTGTCAAGTGTTAGCTAAGGTGTTAGAGAAAGCATGGACTTTAAAAAATAGAAGAAGAAAGGAAGGAAGAAGACAGGGAGTGAGAGAGAGGCAGTATGGATGGATGGGAGAGTAGGAGGGAATACATAGAAATCCAGGGCTTTTTGCCTATCTTAAATACAGAAGTGTCTAAGCTACTACTAGCCACAGTTACTTGGCATCCATTCATACAACTAGCATGCCTGCATATTTATATGTCTTTAACTACCTAAGCTTTTTTTTTTTGAAGATGTAAAATTTAAAGATACATAATTGCTGAGCGAAATAATATCTCATAGTGTATAGTTTATACATTTTAGAGTACTTTCATAGAGTACCAGAGTACTTTGCTTTTTCAAATCTTTTACAGAGATGACCTGGACTATTATTAAATATTAATTTTAATATTGTTATTTCTCTATAATTAAATGTAAAAATATCTTAGTTTATGTGTATTTAATTCAATGGTATTCTAGGATTCTTGATTATTATAGCAATGTATGATGGCATAGGTTTGTAGGTCCTCATGATTACATACACATTCTTTGAATGCATATACAATTGTAGATCAATATATTTTCTTTATTAAAGTATTTTTGCTTTTCACTAAATATGTATTACAGGATTAAAGCATTTGGATTGTAATTCAAACCTCTTGGAAACTATACCTCCTGAATTGGCTAGCATGGAATCACTAGAATTACTTTATTTGCGGAGGAATAAATTACGTTTTCTACCAGAATTTCCTTCTTGTAAATTATTAAAGGTACTATTTAGTTGATTATTAACTAACTATATATTTTCCAAAAATTAATTTTGAAAATGAAATTTGTAATTTGTTGGGAATAGGCTTTGGTTATAAGTGCTGTTTTTTTCATATATTTATATTTTTCATAATTTTAATATGACTAAATACATTAATGTTATTGTTAGTAGTAGATTTTTTTTAAAAAAAGAAATAATCAACTTAAAAAACAGGAATTTCTCCATGTCCTTTGGTAAGTAGCTTGTAATTGGAGAAGCAGTAGATGATGAGGCTGCACTGTAGGAGATATGGAACACCACGAAGGAATGTATCTGACTCCATAAGTTGCCACAATTATAATAAAAATAACTTTTTTGGTGCCAACCAGGTGGCATAGTGGTTAAGTTCGCATGCTTCGCTTCAGCAGCCAGGGGTTTGCCGGTTCATGTCCTGAGTGCGGACCTATACACCGCTCATCAAGCCATGCTGTGGTGGCAGTCCCAGATAGGAGAACTAGAAGGACTTACAACTAGGATATACAACTATGTCCTGGGGCTTTAGGGAGAAAAAAAAAGAAAGATTGGCAACAGATGTTAGCTCTGGGCTAGTCTTCCTCACCAAAAAAGCATACCTTAAAAAAAAAATTAAATGGATAAAAGTAATTTAAAAAAAAATAGCTTTTTAAACTTACACTGATTTGTTTTAAAATTTTAATTTTTATCAGTATAGTTCTTGGATCTGTTTTTTTTTAATTCTATAAATGTAATGACTAAATCATTTCTCTGCTTGGGTTTTATAAATGTTGAACTTTCTGTTAGATTAAACCTTTAATTATTTTTAAATTACCAGAAAATTCTTGAAAATTTTCTTTTTTTGCCGTTTGTCTTTAGCTGTAAGATAGCTTAAATGTAATTGAAAATTTAAGCACCTTAGTAATTAGAAAGTCATGTTTTTTCCATGTGTTTTTCAATGATTTGAAATTAAGATTTCAATTTTATTTTCATTATCTGGTATAAAATGAAATACAGAAATACATATGATTGATCTTTGGTTTTTGTAGGAATTACATGTAGGTGAAAACCAGATTGAAATGTTAGGGGCAGAACATCTTAAGCATCTGAATTCTATCCTTGTGCTAGACCTGCGGGATAACAAGTTAAAATCTGTTCCAGATGAAATTACACTACTACAGTCTTTGGAAAGGCTTGATCTAAGCAACAATGATATTAGTAGGTAAGTTTAAATATCGAATAAGAAGTCATGTCTGTATTTGATTATAATTCGTAAGTTAAAATATTTGTAAAAAGTGTATAAAGATCTTGCTTCTAAATTGAATTTAATAAATATTTATTGAGCAGGTATCATGTACAGACCTACAAAGAGTAATTAGATTTTTGTCCTTGGCAGCAAGCTTAATCTGCAAATAGAATTAGATATATTTACAAGTGATTCTAACCCATGAGAACGTAAACTCTAGGAAGCCTGGATTTTTATCTGTTTTGTTCACTACTCTATCTCTAACTCCTAAATCAGTGCCTGGGTACATAGAAGGTGCCTGATAAATATTTATTGAATTTGTTAATGAGTATAAAGCCATGGGAAACACATAAAATGCTTTGGGACTTAAAGGAGATACATACAGGTATCACAGTTTATTGAGAGGAATCAGGGCAAACTTTGTGGAAGAAGTAACATTTTTAGATGATCTTTAGGACTAGGATTAGGGTGAGGCAAGTTAATTGCCTAAAGCACAAAATTTAAGAACACCCTCACTTTCAGGGTCATGCCTTACTAAAGTCCTATCACATGATCTTTAAAGTGATCAATTTTCACTACAAGTTTCAAGTACACATGTACGGTGATCAGAATGATTTGCTTGGCAGGAGAAAACTATACAAACAAAGCTTTGAAAGTTCAGAAAATTGTAGGAATACGTTCTGAGAACAGCAAGGAATCAAGTGGAACTGGTAAATAGGGTGCAAGTAGGGAGATTGTGAGAATTCGGGGCTTGAAAAATAAGTTGAGGCCATGTGAAAGAGGTCCTTGAAATGCCTGTGAAGAGTCAGTTTTCATTAGTTAACAGGTGGGGAGCTATTGAAAGATTAGGAAGAGAACCAGTTTGATCTTAATCTCATTAAAAAATAAATTGGTGATAGTGGGTTGTATACATTACATAGGAGTGGCTTTGTAGGTGATGAATCTAAATAAACTTTGTTAGATTAATCTAATAATATTTATCACTAAGGAGCATTTGCTATATCTAATTTACCGTATTGACAGCTTTGTAGATTTCTCTTGTATAGTAATGACCTGAACTGTGGTGACAGTGGAAACGGAAAGAAGAGGAAGGATGTGAGAGGTGTGATGAATCAGAATAAGTAGTATTTAGGAATTGATTGCTCGTGTTGGAGATGGGGAAGAGGAGGGTAGTGAGGAAAGAATGATAAAAAGTTATATAAGTATAATATTTAGAGACAGAATTATTTTACAGATACAAAAAAACAAGACTCAGACTTCTGTAGGATTGTACACTGGTTAGATGTCTGAGGTTTTGTGTTTAGATGTCAGAAACATGGTTTGCTATTCACAGAAAGAGAAAAGTTAGGCAAGCAGATTTTCTTCTATGTGTATATTTTAATAAATATTTTTAAAAATCAGAATTGTTTTCACAGTGTACATATGGCATATGGTATGTCTTGACTGTAGATTTGAATGCTTGGATGATAACCACTCTTTTCACTTACTTCTGTTTATGATACAGTTAGTAAGTGATCTGTTTATCCCTTAAATGCTTATCTTTTAACTGATGAATGAAATAAATTTCTTGCCTCTTATAAATATTGACAGATAAATTTTTTCCCATGGCAGTTTTATTTTGGCTACTGTATGAAAGCAATGGAAAGCAAATATTTAAAACAAAAGCTATGACAAATAATATTAAATGAATAAGTAATTTGTACAAATATTTCTGATATACATGTACCTCGTTCTCCAGCGCTCTGGATATGAAGTGTGTATATCTCACAGGGCCTAGAACCTAATGGCACGTAATAAAGACTAGTTTCTTTCCTCTAACCCCATACTTCCTAGATATTAGATAATTCTATTCATTTTGTACTCCTCCAGAATCTCTTCTAAACAAAATATTGATTCCTCACACTGCTACCAGAGTAGTTTTTATAAAATACAAATAAATTATCAGGCCATTCTGCTAAAAAGTTTTGATGGTTCTCCATTGTTATAGCACTGCTTCCCAAGTATGGCTATGTATCAGAATCATTGGAGAAGATTTAAGGAAAAAAATACAGATTCTGAGGCACCAGTGAATCAGAATCTCTAAAAATGGGACCATAAAATTGTTTTGTTTTTTGTTTTTTTGTTTTAAACAATTTCGAGGAGATTTTGGTGCCTCTGGTTTTCCAACCAGCAGTTGGAACTACTGTCTTGCAAGATGAAGTCCAGACTTTTTAGCATAACATTCAAGACCATCTCACAGAATTCATTCATTCTCTCTTTATCATCTTTCACTCCTGCTCTCTGACTACACTGAACTATAAATGTACTGACTTTTTCTTAATCTTCTTTCTTGGTCATAGAATGGCCTTTTCCTGCCTCACTGCCTGATGCAAGGAATCCCATTTGTCTTTTTAGACCCAAATCCAGGCTTTGCTACTCCTGTCCCCCACCTGTCCCCATGCTAATTTCCATATCTCTACTCTCACAACATTACTTGTTTAACATTTGTCTTGTCATATATATATATTAAATCATATTCACTTGTTGATGTATAATTTATATACAATAAAATTCACCCATTTAAGCATACAATTTGATGATTTCTGACAACTGTGTATGTTTGTGTAACCATTGTTACAGTCATGTAGAACATTTGTCTCTCTAAAGTTTCCTCATACCCATTGCAGTCAGTCCCCTTTTCATATCCCCAACCTATAGCAGCCACTGATGTGCCATCACTCTAGTTTTGCCTTTTTTAGAATATCATGTAAATGGAATTACACAGTACATAGTTTTGTGTCTTCATTCATGGAGCATAGAGCTTTTGTGATCCATTCATGTGATTGTGTGTATCAGTAGGTCATTCATTTTTATTGCTGAGTGTCATTCCGTTATACAGATATACCACAATCTATTCGTCTCTTCACTAGCTAGTTATTGGATGTTTGGATTGTTTTCTATTTTGGTCTGTTGTGAACATTCATGTAAAAGTCTCTATGTGGACGTTATTTTCATTTCTCCTGGGTAAGTACATAGGAGTGGGATAGCTTAGGTGTATGGTAAGTGTATGTTTAAAAGACTGCTTTCCAAAGTGGCTGTACTATTTTATAGGCTCACCAATTTTATATTTTGGTTAGCTGTATGTGTGTCTTTTTCCTTTGTGCAGCTGAGAACTCCTTAAGGGCAAGGATCTTGATGTCCCTACACTAATGCCTAGTGTATTGTAGATGCTTAATAAATTCTGAGATTGAATGTTTCTGTGTATGAGTGTGCCAGAGATAAAAGTGACTTTTCTTTTTGAGTGAAAATATGAATTGAGTGATTGAACTTTATTTTTTTTCTTTTTATCATTTTTATTTAGGAAGAATTTTATTTGCTTGCTTGAGGGACAAAATCAAAACATTTAGTATCAGTGAGGATGGCTACCTTGTCAAATTTATATCTACAGGGCTGGCCCAGTGGCATAGTGGTTAAGTTTGAACATTTGGCTTCGGCAGCCCAGGGTTCGCTGGTTTGCATCCTGGGTGCAGAGCTACACACCACTCATCAAGCCATGCTGTGGTGGCATCCCACATAGGAGAACTAGAAGGACTTATGACTAGGGTATACAACTATGTACTGGCGCTTCAGGGAGGGGAAAAAAAAAGAAAGGAAGATTGCCAACAGATGTTAGCACCTGGCCAATCTTCCTCACCAAAAAGAAAAATGATAATAATTGTATTTTGAACATTTACATTTTAGCACTGGATGCAATTTAGCATTTTTTTAAAGCTCACATTCTTTTTTAACAATCACAATATGGTAATTTTGAAATAAATCTGGTTTTTCTTTTACATGTTCGGCATTTATCTTCAAGAGGAATATTTTAGGCCTACATCACTTGGGTTTTCTTTCACACAGTTATATGATATGTAATTTGTCATATGTTAGTTTTCTAGTCAACTATTTGGTTGAATTATACTTTTCTTGATGTTTTTCCTGAAACCGGTTTAATCTTTTGTAGTCTGCCCTATTCATTGGGAAAACTTCATTTGAAATTCCTGGCACTAGAAGGAAATCCTTTGAGAACCATTCGAAGAGAAATTATAAATGTAAGCATATTTAGGATTCAGCTCTCGTTTTTAAATTTGCAATTCAGACATACATGTTGATCTCAACAACTGCAAAGTATGTCTTGGTGAATGTGTGTCTTTCTCTCCACCTTTTCAGAAAGGAACCCAAGAAGTCTTAAAATATCTACAAAGCAAGATTAAAGGTACTTTTCTACTTTCTCTTACATTTCAAAGTATAACATGACAGGTGGTGAAGTGTTAATAGTACATAAATTTACATGTATTTTGGTTGTAAATATTTAGAGGAAATGGTTCCTGGCTGGTGTGGCTCCAATTCTGAATCCATACACACCAGAAGTATGCTGAAGTTATGAAAAATCCTTAAATTCACAGTAATAATGTTCCATCCTTAATCGCTTTGATTTGTGTTATAGTGTACCAATTAGAAAATATAACAAAGAATTCAATAAGCATCTAATGCTTTAACTTTGAATAAAACAAAACTTGACTGTTATAATACATTGCTTCTCTTGACTGGGAAATATATTAACAGGTACTTGAATATCTACTGTATGCATAGTTTTGCTAAGTTCTGGCAAAAATAAAGACAAAAGACATTTTTAAAGATATGTTAATTTGGTATGAACAGGCACCAAAAGAGAAAATGATACTATAAATTTAATATTTAATGCTTCACTAAAATTGTGGTATATCTTAATTTTTATTTCATATATGTCATTGTAGCACACATTGAAGCATTAAGAAAAGAATTAGTTGCACCAGTATATTACTGCATAACAAACCACTCCTAAACTTAGTGGCTAAATGCAGCAGCTGTTAACTTGGCTCACAACTTTATTGATTATGGACAGCCTAGTCTAGCACCATATTACCAGTCAGTATATGTTAAGTGAATAAGATAACAGTATACTTAAGAAATTTCCATTTTCTGCCTTGCCTTTCAAATAAATTGTTAAAATAATTTTCTAAGACTCTTATTTCCTGCCCATCAAAGAGTTTCCTTTCTTCTCTAGGTATCCTTTCCCCTCCAGAAAAATTTGACTCTTCTGATATGCATCAGTTAGAAGTCATGTCAGAATAAGCAAATTTTTTGTAAGGCTATTTTTTTAGAGTAGTTTTAGGTTTACGAAAGGAAAGTACAGAGATTTCCTATATTTCCTCTGCCCCCGCAGACATAGCCTCCCTTGTTATCAACATCACTCACCAGAATGGCACATTTCTTGTTTTTTATCAAGGATAGACCTACACTGACATATAGTCACCTCAAGTCCATTGTTACCTTAAGGTTCACTCTTGGTGGTGTGCATTCTATGGGTCTGGACAAATGTATGATGACATGCATCCATCATTGAAATATCAAAGTATATAAAATATTTTCACTGCCCTAAAAATCTTCTCTGATCTGCCTTTTCATCCCCCAACCCCCATCTCTGGCAATCACTGATCTTATTGTCTCCATAGATTTGTCTTTTCCTGAATGTCATACATTTGGAATCATACAGTCTGTAACCTTTTCAGATTGACTTTTCACTTAGTAATATGCGTTTAAGCTTCTTCCATGTCTTTTCATGGTTTGATAGCTCATTTCTTTTTAGCACTGAATAATATTCCATTGTCTGGGTGTACCACAGTTTATTTTTCTATTTACCTACTGAAGGACATCTCGGTTGCTTCCAAATTTTGGCAGTTATATATAAAGCTGTTATTTTTGCATGTGGATGTCCTGTAGTTTCAGCACCATTTGTGGAAAAGACTATCTTTGCTCCATTGTATTGCCTTTGCTCCTGTCGAAGATCAATTGATTATAATTATGGAGGTCTATTTATGGGCTCTCTATTCTGTTCCATTGATTTATTTGTCTGTTCTTTTGCCAATATCACACTGTCTTGATTACTGCAGCTTTATGGTAAGTTTTGAAGTTGTATAGCATCAGTCCTTCAACTTTATTCTACTCCTTCAATATATCATTGGCTATTATGGGTTTTTTGTCTCTCCACATAAACTTTAGAATCAGTTTGTCAATATTGATAAAATAACTTTCTGAAATTTTGATTGGGATTGCCTTGAATCTATAGATCAAGTAGGGAAGAACTGACATCTTGACAATACTGAGTCTCCCTTTCCATGAACATGGAATATCTCTCCATTTATTTGGTTCTTCTTTGATTTCATTCATCAGAGTTTTGCAGTTTTCCTCATATAGTTCTTGTACCTATTTTGTTAGATTTATACCTAAGTATTTCTTTTTTGAAGATACTGATGTAAATAGTATTGTGTTTTTAATTTCAAATTTTACTTGTTTTTTGTTGATAGAGAGGAAAGTAGTTTACTTTTATATATTCACCTTGCATTCTGCAACCTTACTGTGATCACTTATTAGTTTCAGGAGGGTTTTTTTGGTCAATTCTTTCAAATTTTTTCCCTAGATGATCATGTTATCTGTGAACAAAGGCAGTTTCATGTCCTGCTTCCCAAACTGTGCACCTTTTACTTCCTTTTCTTCCCTTAATGCATTAGCAAGGACCAGTAAGCAGCATCCAGTAAGATGTTGAAAAGGAGTGGTGAGAGGGGACATCCTTGCTTTGTACCTGTTCTTAGGAGGAAACTTCAAGTTTCTCACCACTAAGTATGATGTTAACTGTAGGGTTTTTGTAGATGGTCTTTATCAAGTTGAGAAAGTTCATCTCTATTCCTAGTTTACTGAGAGTTTTTATCATGAATGGGTGTTGGATTTTTCAGATGATTTTTATGCATCTGTTGATATGACCATGTAATTTTTCTTTTTTAGCCTGTTGATATTAAGGATTACATTAATGAGTTTTTGAATGTTGAACTAGCCTTGCGTACCTAGGTTAAATCTCACTTGGTCATGGTGTATAATTCTTTTTATACTTTTTTAGATTTGCTTTGCTATTATTTTGTTGAAGATTTTTGCATGTATGTTCATGAGAGCATTGCTTTCTAGTTGTCTTTTTTTCGTAATGTATTTGTCTGGTTTTGGTATTAGAGTAATGCTAGCATGTAGAATGAATTAGGAAGTATTCCCTCTGCTTTTATCCTCTGAAAGAGATTGTAGAGAATTGATATAATTTCTACCTTAAACATTTGATAGAATTTACCACTGAACCCATCTGGGCCTGGTACTTTCTGTTTTGGAAGGTTATTAATTATTGATTAAATTTCTTTCATAGATATAGGCCTGTTCATTCAGGTTGTCTGTTTCTTCTTGTGTGAGTTTTGGCAGATTGTGCCTTTCAAGGAAGTGGTCCATTTCATCTAGGTTATCAAATTTGTGGATATAGAGTTATTACTCCTTTATTATCCTTTTCATATCCATGGGATCTATAGTGGTGCCCCATCTTTCATTTCTGGTATTAGTAATTTGTGCTGCTTTTTTCTTAGTTGGCCTGGCTTAAAGGCATATCAATTTTGTTGATCTTTTCAAATAACTAACTTTTGTTTTTATTGATTTTCTTTATTGATTTCCTGTTTTCAATTTCATCCATTTCTGCTCTAATTCATATTATTTCTTTTCTTCTTACTTTGATTTAATTTGCTCTTCTTTGTCTAACTTCCTAAGATAGAAGCTTAGATTATTGATTTTAAATCTTTCTTCTTTCCTGGTATATGCATTCAATGCTATAAATTTCCCTCTAAATACTGCTTTCTCTGCATCCAACAAATTTAGATAAGTTGTTTTCATTTTCATGTGGTTCAAAATATTTTAAAATTTCTCTTTAGTTTTCTTCTTTGAGCCATGTGTATTTAGAAATGTCTTGTTTAATCTCCACATATTTTGGGGTTTTCTGGTTATTTTTCTGTTATTGATCTCTGGTTTAATTCCATTGTGGTCTGAGAGCAGACGTTGTAAGATTTCTATTCTTTTAAATTTGTTAGGGTGTGTTTTATGGCATTTTAAAGTGCAAAAATGATTAAATATATTAGGATATATACTAAGCTGTTGTATCATACATCACTTCTAATATGCCATTGGTCAGAACTTAGTCATATGGCCACACGTATAAGAAAAGCTGGGAAATAGTCTTTTTTTTTCTGCTAATAAAAAAAACAGCTTTATTGTGAGATAATTCACATACCATAGAATTTATCCATGTAAAGTGTACAATTAAATGATTTTTGCTGTATTAACAAATATATGTAACCATCATCATAGTCAGTTTTAGAACATTTCATCATCTCAAAAAGAATTTTCATACTTTTTGGCTATTATGGATAATGCTGTGACAAACGTTTATTTACAAGTTTGAGTGTGAACATATGTTGTCATTTCTCTTGCATATATATCTAGGAGTTGAATTGCTGGGTCATATGGTAACTTTATGTTTAGCCATTTGAGGAAGTGCCAGACTTTTACAAAGCAGCTGCACCAATTTCCATTCTCATCAGCGTTGTTTGAAAGTTCCGCTTCTTCTACATCCTCACCAACACTGGTTGTTTTCTGACTTTCTCATTCTAGACATCCTGGTGGGTATGAAGTGGTGTCTCACTGTAGATTTGATTTGCATTTCCCTGATGACTAATGATATTGAGCATCTTATCATGTGCTTATTGGACATTTGTACATCTTTGGAGAAATGTCTATTCAGATCCTTTGCCCAATTTTTAATTGGGTTATTTATCTTTTTATTATTGAGTTGGAATAGTTCTTTATGTATTCTAGAATAAATCTCTTGGCAGATATATGATTTGCAAATATTTCCTAGCCCCCTGTGAATTGTCTTTTCATTTTCTTATTGGTGTCTTTTGAACATGAAATTTTTTTTAAATTTTGATGAAGTCAATTATCTAGTTTTTCTTTTTTTGCCTATGTTTTTGGTTTCATATCTAAAAATCCTTTGCAAAATCCTATTTTATGAAGATTTGCCTCTGTTTTCTTCTAAGAGTTTTATACTTTTGCTCTTACATTTAAATTTTTGATCCATTTTGAGTTAATTTTTGTATAAGGTATAGCATAAGGGTCCAATGTAATTCTTTTGCATGTGGCTATCCAGTTTCCCTGCACCAGCTGTTGAAAAGACTGTTTTTCCTTGTTGAATGGTCTTGGCATCCTTTGTTGAAAATCAGTTGACCATAAATGTAGGGTTCATTCTAGACTTTCAGTTTTTTTCCATTGATCTGTATGTCTGTCCTGGGCCAGTACCATACTATCTTAATTGCTACTGCTTTGTAGTATGTTGGAAATCAGCAGGTATAAGTCCTCCTACTTTATTCTTCTTTCTCAAACTTGTTTTGACTATGCTGGGTTTCTTGCAATCCCATATGAGTTTTAGAATCAGCTTGTTAATTTCTGCAAAGAAGTCAGCTGGGATTCTCATTGAATCTGTAGATCAGTTTGGGGAATATTGCCATCTTAGGTTTTTAAAAAGTCAGTAAATACACATGGTAAAAAAAATCAATCAATGAATATACAAAGATATATAATGAAAAGTAAATCTCTCTGTCACACACGTCTACTCCCAAGAGAATATTCTCCCTCTGTATTCTCAATGCTGATTATTAACAGTAGCTCTTTCAAAAGTGTTGAGAACACTCTATCTCAATATATAACACGGTATAGTATGTGTATATTTAAAAAATAAATGGACTTTGTTGCGGTGTAATATTGTCTGTCTGCTGATGTAATTTGGCAATATATGTTACATATTCTTTAAGATGATGTAGCCAAACCTCTAGGGAACTTCTAAACACCGAAGTATTCACTTGATACTATTTCCCTTAATGTCTTTTATCTCTGTTTGATTTTCTGTCATTTATTCTCTATTGCCTCTATAAATAAAATATTCATATGATTTTTGCATGGGAAATAATAGTTTAATAATTATTGATTAATGAATAACTGATGAACTCAAAGCAAGAGAAATACTACTACTTAGTAGTATTCAACAAATGTTCATTAAATGCCTACTGATTTGACGCAAGATCAGGGGTACTACTGTTTCTTTATGTTCTTTTCATGTGCCTTCTGCTCTTAATGTATGAATACTAGGACTGTTTATTTTTTCACATTGCTGAAAATTAATAGTCTTATTTTGCTTCTGTCTAGATTGCTGAAGTCTCTTTTGCCGAAAAATCACAAAGTCATTTCTTTTGAATGTGTATTTTTGTTTGTTTTGTTTTTTATACCATAAAATGGCAGTGTTAATCTCTGGAGATTAATGAGGGGGTTGATTGTGTGTGAATGTGTGAGTATGCATGCATTTTAGGAAATCTCTATTGAAGATGGTCATGCATTTGCTGTGAAAAAAAAATCTTAACATAAATAATGTACCAAAAGCTTACTTGATTATGCAGATTGACAGATTTTAAGTGACTGAGGATAATCAGCTTCACTGTGTCCTAAACTGAAACGATAGGCATATGCCTATTTGGTAGACATTTGTGAGAAATAATACTTTTCCTTTGTTAGCCAATTCCTTCTTATGGATGATATTATTTTTCTTAACAGGAAGGATTGCTTGTTGTTGTTTCTTCTGAGACATTATAATTACTCTTTGAAGGTTCTTTCCTACTCCTGAATTTCCTTATGGTAGGATTTATAAAAATATTTTGAAGCCACATTTTAGTAACTATCTGTTTTCCATTAAGTAAATATTAAATGCTAGACCCAGATTTGAGTTATTGGAAAGAAAGCATATGACTAAAGACATTCTCACCAATAATATCTAGAAATCATATATACTATTTTTATGTATTTTCAAGAATTTTAAAAAATGATTTTGTAGTATAAATATTGGTTTTATATAACTTTTCTTTTGTCAGATGATGAACCTAGCCAAAATAACTCTGTTACTGAGACTGCCATGACACTACCAAGTGAATCCAGAGTCAATGTACACAGCATCGTCACGTTGAAAATATTGGACTATAGGTATGTAATTTGTTTTTCTAAGCATTGCAAAACATATGGGAAACTTTCAGAAATAACTTTCAGAAACCTTCAGAAAAAGGACAATTGATGAGGAAGAATTCATCCAAATGCATTAGTACTTGACTTAGAATAATAGCAATTGCAAAAACAATGATGAGATGAAAGCATATTAAAAGGGCAATGAACTTAAATGCCCATTCCTTAGGTGATTAGTGTTTATTAAGCTTCAGAGATAAATAGATGGTTATTAACATGTAGTAAAATTTTTATGATAAAGAACATTTTATTAATATAAAAATAAAAGAGTGAATGTATTGGTTAGTAATGAAATTTTCTGATTCAGTAACCAGCATCCAGAGAGAACTTTCTATTGGGGGTGTCTATATTAGTAAATAAGAAATAAGTATCATTTAGTTAATGAATACCTCACAGGCAAAGCTTGAGAGGTTCTACCCCGTTATTCTATCTGAATACAAGTCAAATATTATGTCATCATAATAATGCACTCTGGTAGCACATATATTAAGCCAGAAACAATTACAATGTTAGTAGATAAATTGAGACAGAAGCCTAAAAGTTTTATATATTATGGAAGCGTATTTGACTGGGGAAAGAAGATACCTATGCAAAGATTGGAAGTGGTTGTCAAGTATTCTTCCCGTACTGTCTAAGGCATCAAAGATAAAAGTAATCAAGACTGTCCAAGCTCTTGCAGTGATTGGCTCATGTCTGGGTGTTGTAATGAAAATACAAAAGAATACAGGCTCAAGTGAGATAGGTGACTAGATTTATTTGATTATCTACATAGCCAGTATCAGTGTCTGGCCTCTTTTCCTTAATGTGTCAGGAGCAACCACCTCCTCAGCAGTCAGGATACAGTCTGTGTTTCAGATTTGTTGCGTTTCATTCACATTGGTCTCACCACTTGCCTGCCACTCTGTGATGTATGTAGAAATCACTACCCTAATCCAGCTTCCTTCTTTGACACTGTAACACAAAGTATTTCTCTTCTGTGCTCAGATTTGTGTCTTTCTTCTCTCATAGCATAGCATGGCAACTTAGCATGTCTTATCTTCCACATGATGTACCTATTTGTTCAGTAGATATTTTTGGAGCCCACTATGTATCAAATTCTGTACTAGGTGTCATGCTACACTGAATGAGACAGACTTGATTCCTGCCTTAGAATTTCTTAGCTTAGAATTTCTTTTGTCTCTGGCTTCCATTCCCTCCACCCTGAGTGGATAGCATTTTTGGAGTCCCTTTCTGTGCAGAGCAGTGTACTAGATATTTTACATGTGCTGTTGCTTTTAATCCTCCGAATGATCTATAAAGTACTATTGATACAATTTTATTTTGGATAATCATTCCCACTTGTTTTTTTTTTTTTTGAGGAAGATTAGCCCTGAGCTAACTGCTGCCAATCCTCCTCTTTTTGCTGAGGAAGACTGGCCCTGAGCTAACATCCGTGCCCATCTTCCTCTACTTTGTGTGTGGTATGCCTGCCACAGCATAGCTTGCCAAGTGGTGCCATGTCCGCACCCAGGATCCGAACCGGCGAACCCTGGGCCACCAAAGCAGAATGTGTGCACTTAACCGCTGCGCCACCACACGGGCCCCCATCATTCCCACTTTTTAAAGACACAGATATCACAAAAGCATAATAAAGATAGCACTTAATGCCATACATCTTAGGTTGTTTTGATTCTAAATTTATTGTAATTTGTTTTCCTCAGAGACTTTCATTGGAAAGGAATATCCTATTTAAAATATAAATTAATTCCCAATCTCAAGGCAGAAATGCTTTCAACTAAATTTTTAAAAATAGCATGAATCTTCAAAGCTTAATTAGCTTTGAGCATTTCTGATTGCAAAGATAAAAATGCTACATCTGCACAGCAGAAGATGGGACCTAAAGCAGAAGACAAGGCCTAACAACTCTGAAATCTAGGCTTTCTTTTTACCTGTCTGTGTTACAATGCCTTTCTTACACAGTTCTCCCATAATGCACATTATATCTAGTATTGTTTTCTTTCTCATACGGTCATTCATTTGACATTGCATTGAAAATTCTTTTAAGTGGATGACGTGTTAGGCATTAAAAATTGTAAAAGAAGAATGTAAGGATAATGACTAATTCTAACAACAAACATCAACAGATTGTTAAATCTGCAAAGGTCGGAGTTCTACTATACTTTCCTTTAAGATTAAATTTATATTTTATTCAAAATTTTACTGAAAATTTTAATGAAAAGGAAATTTATTTATATTTACATTTGCAAAAGATCTAGCATAAATAATAATAACTTCAGATTCTAATTTCACAGAACTGAGGTTCGAGAAAGGTCAATTAGAAAGCTCATTAATGTTAGAACCAGGAATAGTTTAGTCTGTGTCCACTGGCCTGTCTACCTGGTCACATGCTAAAGGAGAGAGAAACTGGTTTAGGTTATGAGGAAACTAGATTAGTATTATTTTGAACTTTTAAAAATGATCATTATCTTACAGTTAACTCTATACCCAAAGAAAGTTGACAGATAAACCCTGTTAGAGATTTTTAAGAAAAGGGTCAAAATTTTTAAGATTGTAGTTCTTAAAATTAAAATTTAAAAATTTTAGTTCTACTCTGCAGTAGAGGAATCCATTTACTGTATGACCATGCATTTCCTGTATGATTTCTAGACATCTTAGACTCTGAAGGTATATGTCTGTTTTCACTCATGTAGAGTATGTGAGTCTCAGAAGGATTGGCACAGTGTGTCATGGTGTTTGACTTCCTACTGGTTAACATTTTGTGAGTTCGCAGGTTTTTGTAGCGTTCTTTATAGAACTTCGTAATCAACTGGCCTGAAAAACCTCCTTATAAAATCTTTAAAGGCCTTTAAAAATGAAAAGTAATAATCGTATCTTTCTGGATTGCTAAGAATGATACATTTTTTAAACCATTTTTCATTTAGTGATAAACAAGCAGTTTTGATTCCTGATGAAGTGTTTGATGCAGTAAAAAGCAACATTGTCACTTCTGTTAACTTCAGTAAGAATCAGCTATGTGAAATTCCAAAAAGGTAAGAACTGTTCATGATGCCATTTCTATTAAGTTGTGACTCATTCTTACTTGTGTTTGCATCTTAGTTGAAAGAATAATTATTTTTCATAGTTTTTTAATTTTGAAAGTATATCTAGGGGCTGGCCTGGTGGCGCAGCAGTTAAGTTCACACGTTCTGATTTGGTGGCCCTGGTTTGCTTCTTCAGATCCCAGATGCGGCCCTATGTACACTTGGCAAGCCATGCTGTGGCAGGCATCCCACATATAAAGTAGAGGAAGATGGCATGGATGTTAGCTCAGGCCCAGTCTTCCTCAGCAAAAAAAAAAAAAAAAAAATGAAGAAGAAGAAGAAGAAGAAGAAGAGGATTGGCAGCAGATGTTAGCTCAGGGCTAATCTTCCTCAAGAAAAAAAAAAAGTATATGTAAAATTTCTTGCATTAGAGGGATTTAGCAAAATTTACTTAAGTATTCCCTGAGATACTTGTAACATTAACATTCTGAGAGGTATATAGGTTTTCTAAAACTTTTTCTTTTACATTTTAAACTTGGAAAATAAGTATTAGAATTATTAAAAGTATTAAATTGCTTTTTCTTATATAATGAAATTTAGAGGAAAAGTTTTAAGAGATCATGCAAACCCAGGTCCATGTAGATTAATAGGAATTTTCATTTGGGGCTTTATGTTAATGAATTGGTAGGCCACTGAATTTTTCCACTGATAGTAAAAGCAAAATTGACTGAACCCTGTTAATATTTTCCTCCCAGAAAAGGATTCTTCACTTCCAAACATCAGAAGTTGTTTGCATTGTACTCTGTACTGTTTAATACATCTTTATTCATGTTAATTGTAACAGAATCTTTAGGTTATGAGAGAAAATTAGTTTAGTATAATATTGAACTTTTAAAAATGACTATTTTTTTGCAGTAAACTATATACCCCAAAACAGTTGAAAGATAACCTTGCAATGAAAACAACAGTGAGGGAGACGGGATAGGGTAATGATAAAGAACCTGGGCCATAGAATCGATTGTTTGTATCTATATCCCAGATCTATGAACTGTATGTCCTTGGACAAGTTAACTGACTGCTCTTAGTTTCCTTACTTCTGAAGTAGAGAGAGTAACAGTGCCCATTTATAAGTATTAAATTACATTACATAATCCACATAAAGCATTTAGCCAGTGCCTAGCCCTTGATAAGCACTTAAGTCTTCTAAAAAAAGATGATATATTGGGAAAATAGAATGGGTTTCATCTAACTGCCAAAAAATATTTTTAGATGTTTAAAATTTTTAAAAAGTCAGAAAACTATAATTTGTTTTCTGTTTTACAGACCATGGTTTGGGGAATGTGGATCTTGAAAGATGGTAACTTTCAGAGGTTCCATTGCAAAAGGAGATCCAGTCCGTCCTCTCATTTTCTCTGCTTAAAGGGCTCAGAGGGCATTTGATAGACTACTTGAGCATTTAGATTTGCTGTCAGATGGGATAAGTTTGCCGTGGGGATCCTGGATCAAACAAGCTAGTTGGGAATGAAGATGGAAGGGTTAAAAAGACATTACCTTTTTACTTACTGTCTCATTTTATCTAGCTATTCTTACGCAAAACAATGTTATTCTGTTACCACAGTTATTCCAGCATACTTTTAGCAATTTAGAAGGCCAAAGAGGAAAGATAGTAAAGACATACCTTGCTCTAGAGAGTTTCTAAACCACTTTCCCTCTTTCTTAAATTTTTATTTCACAAGTCACTTTTCACCATATTATTTTCTGATTGTAAAAATAATACTTATTCATAAAATTTTGGACTAAATGAAGGGATAAATCATTTATAATCCCATTACTGATTTATTCTATTCGTGGCACATTTTATTTGAAGCTATTCCCCATTTAGAATTATACATACAATTTGTATCTTGATTGGTTTATTTGTCATAAGTATTTCTCTATGTTGTAAACAGTACTTTTAAAATCTCATTTGTCTGTATACCCTAAGATTGATTATGGCAACAAATGAAACATTTTTCTTTTTAGGCCAGATTTCCAGAAGAATTACTAGATCAAAGAGTATGGCTCTTATTTATATCCAAAAACTTTCCAAAAAAGTTTTATCAGTTACATCTCCAAACTCATTGTATCTTTCCTGTGTCCTCTTTAGCACAGCATTTGATATTCTTTGGGTTTTTTCTTTGCTAATGTGATAGGCAAGAATGATGTACAGTTCTAGTTTAACTTTCATTTCTTGGCAAATCCTATATATTTCTTGTTTTTATAATTAAATTAATGTACTTTAAGCTTGATTAAGCTTCTTAGGACATTTAATTCTTCCTCTTTAAGGTTTAACTTAAGTTGCTTAGTAGTGACACTTCCAAACCTAGGAATTAACTTAATGTTTTCTTGCAATCATGATTAAATATAATGATAATTTAGATAACAAATGCTGTACTATACTTTTAAAATGTTAACATATCATATCGAAAAAAGCACTTTGAATACCCAGATACAGATGGTATTAAACTATGCAGTCTAATAAGGAAACTGCTGTGTTACAGAGTATAGTATAATAATTGCCTAGATTTGGTTTTTCTTCTTTGTCCATAATTGATTTAAATATAAAATAAATGGGTTCCTAAATTAGACTTCAACATACATTTAAGGTCAAATAGAAATCTTGGACAGATAATATTAAGGCTGTTTTTAAAAATCTGTTTTTATCAGTTATACTTCCAAACTGATTGAAATTTTTGTGAGAAAAGTAAAAGTTACAGAGAATCTTAATTAGCAGAAATAATATAGGATTTTTCCCCCCGTGGCCTGCTTGTAGTTTTGAAGTTCTGACAGTGAATTCCAGTGCTAACATTTTAAAATTATTTTTGTTTCAGGATTATAGAACTGAAGGAAATGGTTTCTGATGTCAATCTCAGTTTTAATAAACTTTCCTTTGTATCCTTGGAATTATGTACACTTCAGAAATTGACTTTTTTAGATCTCAGGTATTTATTGATACTATTGCTTGACTTTTTTCATTATAACTTGTCTTTGAGATTTGCCTAACTTTTGACCTTTCCCTCATATTTCCCAGGTAAATGTGGAAATTGGTCTTTAGTTTGTTAATAATATCTTAGAAAAAAATCTAAAATGAAGCATTTAGGAAATATTTTAATCAGATATCTATCATTTGTAAACAATTTATAAGTTAAGTGATAAGATAAAATTATTTAAAATATTAGAAAATATTAACACATCCTTTAGATTCATGCTTAAGCAAAATTACAAATAACACATAGAAAGTGTGTACTTCACATTGTTTCTTTCCTAAAAGTAAATAGCATAAAATGATCAAAACCCTATGTTGGTACAGCAGCTTGCATGGCTTCTCTTAAAAAGAACCTATTTGGTTTCAAAATATTATATTAAACATGCAAGCCCAGAAATAAAGAAAAAGAACACTGTAAGTGGAGCCAAAAAGAGAAAAAACTGTTTAAGAATCTGCAAAAGGTAATAGGAAGTTTAAATATGTCAAAGTTGAAGTGACAGGATCAGAACTGTCACAGTTCTTTGAGGGTAATATGTAATGTATGTCTCAGCGTTAGATAGTCATTTATTTGCTTGGGCTTTAAAACTTTATTTGTAAATTATGTCTCTATCATCTGGGCTTCCTACTGCTCGTATATTGTTACTAGGTGTGGTTTTAGTTTATTTAGAGTATAGCTCCTCTTGCTCTGCTCAAACAGTGGTTAAATAACAATAAGCTAAGTTAGAACTGAGGATTTATCCTTCCTATAGAGACAAAAATTTTTTACTTATGGGATTAAAGTAAATCTGTAATACTCTGCTCCTACTAAATGTGGGATTGCTTTTATTTTTTGATGGCAATTACTGGCAAAACAGTGTAAAACCACATTTTAGTTCAGTATTAATGGAGCAGACAGAATGACTTCATGTCCCCATTGCTGCTGGCTTTCTTTTCATCCCATTCTTCAGTGGGTGTATGTATATATATGCCTCTGTCTATAACCATACCTGGAAGTTTCTAATTAAGTGACTAAAATATGCTTTTTATGTCTCATATCGCTAGGTATGAGACTCTAAGAAAAGGATAGAAACCGTCCTTGGGTTATTCACCACAACCTAATAAAGACAATAACTGGAGAAAACTACAGAGAAAAGAAATAAAGAACATAGGTTGAGCTGTAGAAAGTATGATTCTTACGTATTAGGCTTGACTTCTGAACTCAAAAAAATAGTTTAGAGAAAATTATTCAGTTGTAATGGGTGACCTCTAATTGGGTATAATTTTCTCACAAATATTTTATATTATTAGTAGTTACACAGCCTCTTGAATCCTTCTACCTTCCGTTAACCTTTCTTCTAACATTTTCCCCAGATTCTTCCAAGAGTAAATGAGATTATGTTTACTTCCATGTCTCATTGTAAGAGCTAAAAAATATACGCATTGTGCAAATTGAAATTTCTTATTCTAAACGTAGAGTAGAAATGGATTTGCTTAACACCTATGTAGTAGAAAGCTCCAAATTTTTAAATATGGCTAGAATCTCTTTACTTTCCTCTTTCCTTTTTTCCGTATAATTTTTCAATTCTTCTTAGAGTAGAATTTCATATCTGTATGTGAGATATATGTATTAACACAAATCAAATATTTGTGGTATCAAATGATATGGTATTTACAGGCATGATCTAAAGGGCCCTGAACTTCGGGAAGTATTTCTGAGCTCAGTTTGAAGGAGATAAGGGACTGGTTTACACTGTTTATCCTGTTAAATCTATTATTAAAGAGTTAATTGCAGTATCAGTTGGTTACGTTTTGCTATTAAGATTTGGCACACTGATCAAATACTTGAGGCGGCTGCCTGATTTAGAATCCTCAAGACTCAGCTTTAATGAGATCAGATCAAGGACTGAACAACCTGAGCTACGTCATTTGTCTGATCAGCACTTTGTTAAACTTGTCCAAATTTTCAAGCTTTGTAAATCATCTTTTTCTTCCCAATTTAGGAACAATTTTTTAAATTCTTTGCCTGAAGAAATGGAATCGTTGATAAGACTACAAACAATCAATCTTTCCTTTAATAGGTAAGAGAGAACAGACTAGCGTGCGACTAACGGTTATTCTGTGGAAAATCTGAAGGTCTTACTAGAGAATACAACTGAAGGATCCAAATGAACACAAGCCCTGTGTTTTTATTTTATTTAAATATCCAGGTTATTTTGACTTAGTTCTACTTAGAATTGAAAATGATGTTGCTTTCTTAGAATTTTCACAATTGATATCTAGTAGACTTTTGTTCTTTTTGACCATTTTAAGAAACTTGTAGCCTAGTAGGCAGACAAATGTGCTAATAGATAATTATAATTGCTGTAGTGGAAGCACAGTGCGTAGACAGAGATGTTCCCTGCAATCACCTGAAAGGAGGGGAGGTAGCATTGAAACTGAGACTGGAGAAACAGACAGACGTTTGCCAGACCCACAGGGCTAAGGCATCCCAGGGGAGCTGCCAGCAGGCACGGAGGCACAAAGGGGTGAGAACGCGGCATGTTCGGGACACTCAGGAAGTTGATCAGGGCTCAGACTCTAAAGTGAGGAGGGAGAGGAGCAGCAGTCCAGTGAAGGGGGGCATGTAGGCGGCAGCCAGCCCTTTAAGAGCTTTTATGCCAAATGAAATTTAGATTTTATTCTGCAAACACTATAAAGATACTGCTAATAATTAAGAATAGCTAATATTTAACAAGAGCTTATTATCTGCTGACGCTGGACTAAGTACTTACGTGTATTATCTCATTTCATCCTCACAAAAGCCCTACATGATAGTTCTGTTATTAAGTCCATTTAAAAATGAAGGATTAGGAGTTAAGTAACTCATCTAAGGTTCACACAGACAGTAAATTAGAGAGCTGGGATTTGAGTCCAGAAACTGGGCTCTTAACAACTATCTCTTAGTACGTTTCCTATGATGAAAAGTTAATTCTGGTAACAATTTAATATAAATATTAATGGCTAACATTTACTGTATTCCAGATACTATCCTAACGTCTTCAGATATATTCATTCAATGTTTGTAACAAGTGTCAAAGTTTAGTACTATTATTATTTCTCATTTGCAGATGAGGAAACTAAGGCACAGTGATGTTAAAATACTGCCTATTTAAATTTTTGTTCCATCTGCTCCATTATTTGTACTTTCTCATGTGTAGGTTATGTTGTCATTATTTAAAAATATATACACTTCTCTGATCTCTCCTCATTTTTATTTGGGAATTAAACTATCAGTTCTCTATTGAGTTGTCTATGGCGCTATCAATTTCATTGTCAAGTACTGTCTTTGGGGAGGTGGCAAAAGTTGACCTTAGCGTCTGTGTTAGCAGGTGAGGCACATCTTTTTTAATTACCTTGTTTGTGGAGTGGGACTCCCTAGGGGCAGTTTGGTCCAGCTGTAGCCTGGTTGTTGACTCTCCAGTTCCTCTGGAACTTCAGAGCTGCCTTGAGTCACCATTCACGCCACTTTTGTTTTCTTACATCAAAGGAGCAAAGGAAGAGCAGTGTGGGGGAGTGGAAAGGCCACAGTTAGAAGCTCTCCCCAGGCCATCCTTGTCTTTTTTAGTCCAGGCTGCGGTTTGCCTCACACTGAAACCGTGCAGCCTCTTTCCCCCGGGAGATCCTCAAGGGTTCTGTGTGCACTGCTGAGTATTGCTCTAAGAGCCCTCTGCCTTCCCATCTCTCTCAGGGCATCTTCCGGGTTGCTTTGGATGGGGAAGCCAGCAACCTACGCTGGTTTTCATCTTTCCAAGAACCAAAACTGCACTCACTTTGGAAGCTTCAGTCAAAGCAAAATAAAAATCTCTAATTTTTTCATAAATATTGGCAGTGATTCTATTTCATAAGAAGTGAAAGTGAACTAAGGAAGAACACCCACATGGAGACATTATACAGGGAATCTCAGGAGGACTTCCTGGTCTCCTGAATGTGAAGAGAAAATCACGGGAGAATTTACGCCAAACTTTTGATTTTATTCAACAAATAGAAACTGTTACAAGTCTGCCCACTTAACATGTATTTCAAGGTTTCCAAAATTAGTCCATTTTCTGGAAAATACAGGGCTTATATCAAATATAAAATAACTTACACTAAAGAAAACTACCTCATGATATCAAATGTAAGATCTATTTGAAGGAATGATTTTGCCTCCGATGCCAATATATTTGGGTGTTCTGTTCATATTTTAATAGGTTCAAAATACTACCTGAAGTTCTGTATCGCATCCCCACACTTGAAACAATTTTGATTAGTAACAATCAGGTAGGATCTGTGGACCCTCAGAAAATGAAGACAATGGAAAATCTGATCACGCTGGACCTTCAAAACAATGACCTCCTACAAATTCCACCAGAGCTTGGTAATTGTGTGAACTTAAGGTAACTACACCATTCCACTATGTTTTTCCATTTATTCGATTGATTTTTTGAAGGGTTCTTTTCCTTTTTGTCCTGTTGAGGTGCTCTTGCAGGAAAGCCAAAGTAAAAAATTTAATGTCCTGTTAAAATAACAGGTAACAAAGCCCAGAATCCCAATTCTGTTTTTCAAATTTTGCCAAATACATTCTTTTAGCTTTGTTTATATGTATAATATATGTGTAAATATAGTAACTGTTTCTAGTGAAACTTTTCTCATCACTGTGTATGTGTATAACCTGGAACTTTACTGCATAACAATGTCAGGGAAATATAAACTCCTTAGCTGAGCGTATGGAAGTTTTCAAAATCTGATTGCAGACTGCCACCATTTATTGCAAGCTCAGCATGGTCTTTCTTACTCTTTGTGTTTGCTGTTCCCTCAGCTTCAAATGCCTTTACCTGCTTTTATCAGTAAGCAACCTAAATATCACCTTTGAAAACCTTCCTTATTCTCTAGGCAGAGTTACTCCCTCTGACTTCCCATCATGCTTTGTTTGGACTCATTTTATACCATTTCTTTGCCCTCCTTTAGAAAAGAGTTGTTCTGGTGCCTGGAACAGAGTAAGCAGCCAATAAATACTTGTTAAGTGAATGTAAAGGGAGTTTGAGATGTCAACTGAAAGCCAAATAGTCAAGCAGAATGTGTGAGAAGTAATTGAATTCTTGGAAACTGCATGTGACAGTTTGGCATATTTAACTTTACCAGGGCAGCACTGGCACCTCAGGACCTCCTGTTAGAGAATGCTAGGAGGCCAGCACAGGTGATTCTCGTGACTTGCAGAGGTGGTATCCTGTGAAGTCTCTGTGAGCACCACACTCCTGGGGAGGACTATACAGAGTCAGGTTCTCGTGAGCCTCTCGTCACAGCATTTTCATCAACCAGTCAATACATAACCTTGTTTTATGTGTGTTTCTGTATTAAGACACCTTATTTAATATTGTTGATTCATTAACACTGAACTCTGGCCAAACAAGCCTGGATGAAGTTTATCTAATGTGTTTTCTCTGTAAGGCACATGACTGCCTTGTGTTTAGGAAAACTAGCCAGCACTTCAGTACTACACTTGTCGGCCATTGTAAACAGTGAAATCACCAACAAAAAGTACAAAAATGCAAAAAGTGTTGCACTAGATAGACCACAAAACACTTGTTTACAGTATGAAAGCTGAAACAAGAAGGCAGAGCCTCACCTTGTGCGACCTCAGCTGGGAATGAGCCTGTCGAGTGACTCAGATTTTTTGCTGCTTTGTGCATGTCCACAGATGACCTTGAAAGTGCCACGTGCATTGATTTTGAGGTTACAAATAAGTTTTAGTGAGTCAGCAAATTAGCAAATATGAACTCTTTGAATAATGAGGATCAACTGTAATTAACTCCTTTTTCTATAAATTAAGAAAAGCAGTTTTTAAGAGTTCCCAAGGCACATAGAAATATTTGAAGATAGAGTTTAGATCTACTATATAATATGGTGTAAATCCTTTGACTTGCGTTTATACAAACACTTGTTATTGAAAATTAATATAAAAATGTCTTTATCCTATAATTTCAGATATTTCGTTAATTAAAGAAACAAATCAACAAGCCCTTAAATTTTAAATTGAACCTCATTTCAGAACATGTAAATAGATTTTATATGTGTATCTGGTCAAGGGAGGGAGAGGGCAACATATGTTGTTTCCCCAGGGCAGAGGGGTTATGTTACAGTTCTTGGTACTAATGCTTGTCAGTATGCTCATTCTAATACTTGTGTAAATATAATTGAGCCATTTAGTATATGGTCATTATAAGACTGAGAAGAGGATGGGTACAATGGTGTTCAGATCACAGATCCTCTCTTCAATAGCTGTGTGATCTTAGACAAGTCTTTCTGACCTCCCTGAACTTGTATCTTCTTATCTAGAAAATAGGAATATTAATGGTGCTTACATCATAGGGTTGTTAAGATAATTAAAAGTCAGTGAATGTAAATTACTTAGCATAGTATGTTTCACGTAACTTAAGTATTCAATTAATGTTGTTTTGGTTATTATAGTTATAATTCCAACTATTTAAATGCTTAGATTTGAAAGGGAGAAACAGAAAAAAATACCCAAATTTTATTTATAAAATTGCAGATGAAATTAGAACAAACTCCTCCTAATGGAAAATGTTAAAATTCTTAATTTCTCTCTTTTGTTCAGGACATTATTACTAGATGGAAATCCATTCCGCGTTCCTCGAGCAGCCATATTAATGAAAGGAACAGCTGCTATTCTGGAATATTTGAGAGACCGAATTCCTACTTAAATTGGAGTTGTCTTATAATCTTTGTCATGTTAATTCTTAGAATTCTTACATTGACAGCTGACATTTTTCTAAGGTATTGTGTACGTTTATAAAGGCGATAACTACGTATAGTGCTCATACATTTGTTCTGAATGTTTTGCAGATTTATCCTACTCACTTTAATTCCTTAATAACATAGTTTCTTCAAAGGTGAATTTTTATTTAATATAGTTTAGTGTTTTTATAATGACAAAGCGTTTTTGTAGAAGTGAGTTTTTCCCGTTTCTGTTTGTGTTACATATAATATGACCAGTTGACTTGAATATGACCATCCAATTTCTACCTTTTTATTAAGTATGACATTGAATTGAATTTTATTCAGTACTGTTCTTTGGCATTTAACAAAATACGACTTTTCATTACTCATGGTTAGGCCTTTTGTGATGTGGTTGGTCTCAGTGTAAGTTTTAAATATTAACGTTGACCGTCTTGTTTTTGTTTTAATGTAGTTGAAATGTTTCTTTTCTAGCCTTTCCCCCATGTTTTATAAACTAATTTTTTCAGAGTTTCTCCTGTCACAGAAATGCTACCCAAGATATAGTTATTGGTGGAAAGAATAGTAAAAGTGTTATTATAATTGCTCTCACAACTTTTAATTTAAAACTTGTCAAGTTTTTTTTTATGATGTCTTAATGTTAAGTTTCCATACAATGATCTAGTACTTCTAGATTCAGGGAATTTAAAGAGATTGGCTCTGCATATTTTTCCCTCAGTTAGACTCTGAGCATTTTAAAAATATCTTTGTTCTTTAAAAAAAAAGTACTGAAATTTTATTAATTTTATAGATATCAGCAACCAAAAAAATAACATATACTGCATAGAAATCTTGAAATGTACTTTGTTTAAATACTTACAGAGCGAGTATTTGTATACTTAATCTACTCTCTTGGTGTGCTCTAATCCAACCTTGTGCATTTTTTAATTTCCAAGGCCTTAATTTTAAAACTTGCTTGCAATCTTGATAAGACTAAACTTGTAGTCATGTGGTAATTTTTTAAAAAGGAATTTGTTATAGATGAACCTGATTTAACAAAAATCAAATATAAACATTATTATTTACACCAAAAATATCAAAAGTAGGATGGTCAGTCATTATAAAACTTATCATGTGATTCTATTAAGTAGCCAATCAGTAGGATGTATATTAATTTATATAGATAGATAAGTAGATAGGTAGACAGGTAGATAGATAGATAACTTTTAGATGATTGAGACGTGCTCATCTTGTGGAAAAAAATCATTGTTAATAAAGATAAATACTACATGTTCATAATAAAAATTACATTTTTCAAGTATTGATTACAATGTTTATGTTTTTGGTTTAAAAGAAACATGCCCTAACTAAGAAATCTGCTTGATATTAAACAAAAGACACTTTACAATAAGGTGACATTTTATTATTTATACAATAAAGAGACTTTTATGTTATTCAAAACACTTTTTTAAATACTGAAAAAGTTGAGTACACCAAAGCCGAAAAATGGCTCTGCTGTACACTGCACAGCATCATTTTAGTCCCTGTATCTTGTATCTGTACAGAAAGCATCTTCAAAATGCATTCTAATCACACTGTACACCTTTACTGATTAGTGTCAATACAGAAAATCAAACTGGAGAATACAGCCTGCATTTGCAAAGTAACTGACAAAGTAATTAACTTCACTGATTCAGTAAATTTAAAATATAGATTCATAGGACTTCTTTGCACATAAAATGAAGCAGCTTTCAAGGTCGTTATGTTCTCATACTGCAAAAAAACCATTAAGTACATTCACAATCTATGTTAATAAAGTAGTAAATATGTCTTCATTCAGTTTTTATTTACATCAATATGTAGTTCAACTAAAAAGTACTGTTAATTGTGATACAGTAGTTTTTTAACACATACAAAAATGACAATTTTTTTATATATAATTTAAGCTCAAAATCACAATTATCTCAAAATATTAATTACAATACAGCCATTTCAATTAAACATGTCGTGATTTAATTTTTTTATAAAATGGTAAAATTTTTTATTAAAGTAAGCAATTTGTTTTGAATTGGCTAGAGTTCACCCAAGTAGAAAACCTTAAACGTTAAGAGGTGTTTCCTGCCCCCTCCCACCCGAATGTGTATACAGCCACCTAGGCTAGCAAAGAGACAGAAAAGGCCCCAATTTATAAAGATTAAGCCTCTTTTGCTATACTGCTGTGGCCTGTTGTTTCTTCCATAAAAGCTTTACAAGGGGAGTGTCAATAAACTATGCAGTGAAATGCATGCATTAATATACAATATGTCTATGTAAAATGTTAGTGTTTACTAGTGCACATTAGAATGTTCACAAAGACTGCAAAGGAAGTCATAAATAAAGAAGCACTTAGAAAGATCTACCAGTTGGAAATTGAAAACTACTTGATAATATAATGGAATTTCTTTGAAAACATCCCAATTCAAGTTCTTTCTCTGGCTAAAGGAGCTCTAGTTACTTGGCCTTAAGATGTCACTGTTGTGCTGCACATATGGTAGTGGAGTCAACCATCAAAAAGGAATATGAGTCCAGAGACAGCCTTCATTTTACTAAAATAGTGGCTTAATGTTGTATCACTGCTTAGGAATTGTTCTTAAGCTTACAGAAGAGTGAAATATTTCACTACCTGAATTATAACCTCACGTGAAAAATGGAAAATTTGCATGTGTGTGCATGTGTTTAGCATGTGGAAAAATATTAATATAAATAGGTGGAATTAGAACTTCTTTATACAATAAAACAAGGATTATGCCCCAACATAACTGAGTTCAAAAGTAACCAATTATCAAACAGTTTAGAATTGAAAGAATAATTTTTATGGATACTTAAAAACAAAAAAACCCTAAAAACATAGCATCTATTATCCTTTTGCTTAAAATTCTTAACAAACCAATTAAAAACCTATCACTGTCTTTGTTTAGAATTGCAGTTGTTAATTTAATATTTCTTTTCTGAATAGGAAGAGACCATAGTTCATGTTATGGTTTACTTATATACAGCTGGGTCGGGGGGGTGCCCTTGGGTGGTTATAAAGTGGGAAAAATGAAAGTACAGTACTTGCAAACCCTGCTTTTGCAAGATTATTTGTGGTAGTTTTTGAAACTTACGAACAGAATTCAGTAGATTTTTACCTCTGATTTTCAATGAGGAAAAAATTCCTCCTTCATATGAAGACAATGTCATTGTCCTTAAGCTTCCTTTAGTCCCTTCTATACACTGAGTACAAAGAGAAACTTGATTGGCTCTTGAGACAAAGTATCTGGTTTATCTATCAATTATCTTTCTCTTCATTTTAAACAGAAAATACTAAGGCTTGCATTTTCAAGGAGGAAAATGTAGTTGAGGATGTTAAGGGGAAATGCCTGAACATCATAAAGTGGTATTAAAACATTTATTGCATTCCATTGACACTAGGTGTCGTCAAAGCTAAAACCAGATTTCCTAGAGTAAAACTTAACATACAACATTCCTCACTGCCCTGAATGATGCCTGGTCCACATTCAAGACCAGTGAGTCCTCTGAGTGGAAAGATTCTACAAGTATTGAAAATAAAATTTAGTTCAGCACTACATTCTGAAAATAAACTACCATTCTAGCAAATATGGGAACTGCTTTATGTTCTGTCTGCCTGAGTTTCGTCTTGGTTTTCCTGTGGATTTTGCAAAAAATTACGTAAGATTTCCTGACTAAATAAGAGATGTTCTTTAGTAGAGTGGCGGGGAAAGGGAAGAGGGATGGAAAGATACAGAGGAATAGAATGTGATTTCTTTTGTCCGTTCATCAACTGCTTTCCTTAATCTAGCTATCATAAAGGTCAGGGGACCTGCACGCCTGGGCAGCATTTAACCTCCTTAATTTACCCGTGCGAAACAAGTGCACAAAGAAAAACACCTTTGTATGTGTGTCTATATACAGATGCAAAACCTGAGTCACAATAAAAAGTCTTTAATATAAGAAAACCTTTCTTAATGTAGGAAAATAACCTTTAAAGGGCCAAAAATATCTTTGTACAATATAATCAGCTAACTTTGAAACTTCAATGTACTTAACTATCACATATTTTATAAGACTCAACAAAAAAGGAATCATTTACATTTGATAATTCTCTTACCTTAGCTGAGATACCCACATTTTTATTTCTAACATGTATTTTTATTCCCCTGAATTCATTAACTTTTCTAAAAGAAAAATTAAAAGCACATTCACATACAAGAACTGTTTAATTTCTGATGAACAGTTCCTGCTTTTTCTAAATATTGAGGACATAGGAGATTTGGGGTTGCTAGGCATGTATATAACAATGCCAAGCCACAACGGAATTCTAAGAGTCAAAACAAAATATATAATCTATTAAGAGAAACATTACTTGGAAAAATATTTTGCAGATAGAGTTGGGCCAAAGTCTGCATGAAGCTACTCTCATTTGCAGGCTCCCTTTCTGCGGAGAGTTAACTCTAAAAAACTCCTTTCTCTATGCTCTGTTTCCTTAGCTTTCAGTAGGTTTCTTACCTTGAAGCCTGAATTGTTGCAATTGAAGTCTCTTGCTGACATTCAGCCACCAGTTACAATGTCCTCTTTACTTATCTACATCTTATTTCTCCCTCTTCAGGAGCTTAGTCCTCTGGGATGACTCCTTGGCCTCCCCTCATGTGCTGCTTAAGGGGTCATTAAGAGAAAAAGCTGTTGAAATGTCCCCACTGTTTTATCATTAGACACTGATTTAAGGCTCAGTTCAGGACATAACTTATCCCCTGGGCTGTATCATCTCACATGCATACTAAGGATATTTTATAGAAAAATGAGTGCAAGTTCCTTCTCCATGCTTCCCCCAGTTGGCCATTACCGTTAATTATGCATTTGTGTCAGTTAAGTCACTGATACTTGGAAGAAGCCATCTGAACCAAAAGGTTTGACCCTTGCACCTGCAGTTGGGTAGGAGGACCCTTTGCCTACTTGTATCAATAGGCGAAGGGATTCTGGGCAGTGTCCTTGAATGCTGTCTTTCCTCTCTGGGCTCAGTGGGCCCAGTTTGGGGATAGGTGGGAAATGCATGCAGTAGGGTAAGGGATTAGAGGCATTAGCCTAGGGAACTGTAGTCTGTCCCTGCCTTTTTGTGTGACACTTGCCTGAGGATCACTAGCAGGATTTTGTATTATGCAGAAGGCTAAAAGCAGAGTCACACTTTCTCTGCCAACAGACTTGTTACCATGGAAACCAATGCAGAAAAATGAAAATGTGACAAGAAGCTGAGGATTAAATGTGGAGAAAATTGATAGGGAGTTGCTTTCTACATGGCAATTTGAGCATTAGGGATTTAAAGAAACAGGATGTTCCTCGTGTGGCCAGGCCAATGAAAATGGACAGAATGACTTGCCGATAGCTGGTCCTGGAGGCTGAGATGTGGAGAATGCAGGGAGAAAGCAGTGAGCATGCTGTGCTTTGGATAAGAGGAACTCTGTAAAATCCACTTCCATCCTGGTGAGGTTGAACTCTTCAGCCCAAATGTTAAATTAACCATATGAACAAAGGTGCCCTTCCAAAGGCGTGTCTGTGCTCAGCTTGATAAATCAAAGCAGCCTGCTGGAAGAATTCTTTCTCACCTTTCCAAAGCCAGTCCACACTACCTGACAAAAGTATTGCATGCCTAGTATATTATTGCTTGACACATCTTCCCAAATATTTAAAAAACAAAAAGCCACAACTTTCAAATGTGCGGTCCCCCTCCCCCAACAAGGCAGCTGCTGTAAGTAACCTGGGATTTCAATGTTTTTCATTAAGGAAATAAGTATTTCACTTCACCTATACAAATCCTCCCTATGTACACTCCTCTGTCATTCTGGAGTTGATAATAAATTGATCAAAGCAGACTCTAGGATTCCAGGACACTCTACAACAAGGACTTGAAGTTACAGCCTAATCTACAAAAGCAGACCTACGCTCTGTACTTCAGAGGCTCCAGGGAGAGTGCCCCTGCCCTGTCCCCAAAACTTCCCGAAAGGCTGGTTTCTGAAATCCTATGATGAATGCCTCACTCCTGCGACCTCAGCCTTTGGCCCACATTTCAATGCAGTTGCCCTGAGGAGAGGCGCAAAGGTCAACTAGGGCTGGCTTGATTTGACGCTTCCTGGAGAGCGGGTTTTCAAGCAGTGGTGACACCCTTCACCTGACGCACCCTCCCAACAGGAATTAAAAACTAGAGACAACATCCCCCAGGAAGTGGGAGACCAGCTATTACTGGCTAGTTGTCTTTAGGGTACATCTAGCTGCAAATGGTCTGAATAAAATATGCTCCCTGGGCGGAAGTACACCAGACATAGATTTCACTAGAAATGCTTATTTCCTTCTCACTAGTGACTTGCTGTACTATTTGTTAGAGTTCCTTACTGAATCATTTGACAGTCTCAACAATGAGTTCTTGCAATGCCAAAAGCCCCATTCATTTCTGTTTTCCCGAGAGTGCCTTACAGAGTTCTGAAATCCAATAAAATGCCTGAATTTTCTACCACTTGGCAGAATTGGGAGGCAAACGACAATAAACAGATTTGAGTACAGTTATCTTGCTTACGCTAAAATAATTTTTTAAATCAATATTCCAGCGAATCTCAGGATGGGAGACTTCTAGTGTTGGCTTCTGCAGGCAGGAAGCATTGGAACAACCTGCCGCAGGACTAATCTTTAACGCCGCGCGAAGCACTGCTTTAGAGTAAGGACAAGTGAGCCGATCTCTCTCTGAGACAGGCAAAGAACACAGAGTCGGGGGTTCGCGAGCAGTTATGCCTTTGAATTCGACAAATGATAAATAAGGGACCGTTTATTTTCCTTCCTGAGATGGTCTCTAAAATCAGGCAGCAGCTGCCTGGAGGAAGACTGGTCCGGATTAAAGTAGAGAACGATGAGCGTTTGCTGTGACGTGGTGCTGATTCTCTCACTGGTGGACCACACCTTGGACAGACTTGAGCTCCTCCAGGCTGGGAGGCCACCTGACACGACTGTGTTTAATAGTTTTACCACATCTCTTCATTCTTCAGACAAGAATTTAAAACTGTTATAACAAATCTCCTGATGTATTGAGAATTTAAATTTGACTCTGAATTTTTTAAATAATTTGGTTTCTCCTCTCAGTTTTTCTAAGGTTGAATAAGTGATTCTCTGCTATGTCATGTCCCTTAAAGAGGTGCAGACATAACTTTTACATAGTTTTCTCTAGCTCATCTGACAGTTCAGTATATAGTTCATGAAAGAACTGATCTTGCCAATATTAGGACATCTGTTGCTTTCAACAACTGCCGGTATTTGGAAATCAAAAATGCTGACTTATGAGTGGAATGATGACATCTGCAGAGTAGCCATAAGTCTGGAGATCTAATGTACGGCATGAGGACTGCAGTCAATAATATTGTATTGGATATTGGAAATTGGAAAAGGAGGAGATTTCAGGTGCTCTCACCATTAACAAAAGAAAGGTAACTGTGTGAGGAGATGAGATGTTAATTAGCTTGACCGTAGTAATCATTTCACTATGTATTTATATAGCAAATCATCATGTACACCTGAAGTATATACAATTTTTATTAACATAAAAAACAAACAAAAAAAACAGGGGCATCATACTGCATGGCTGTTCTTTCTGAATTAAGGTGAGGTGTTAAATAAATAAATAGTTCAGTTTTACAGTGCAAAAAAAAAAAAAGCTTTGTCACGTTGGCCACTGAATAGCCATAGATACCGGGCTGTGTCCGATACCTTCAACCTTGATCTCCAGCAATATGCCCAAAGTGGTTCTTGAGGGTCGAGCCCTCTGATTAACCATTTAAGAAGCTCAATCTCATTTTCAAACATAAGTATGCTGCACCATCCGCCGCAAATGGTCTTAATAAACTCACATTGTCTACACTGATGCACAGATACCGAATTGCTCCCAGGTAAAACCCACCACTTTATCACCAAATGGCAGCTAACTTTCCAGACCATGTTTGAACTCAGATACTTTCTGAACCCACCTTTATCGTACGGTGGCTGTCCTACCTCTAGGCTAGTCCCAACCCAAGTGAAATAATCCTTGAGGTTAACCTCAAGGAGCAAACAAAAATGCTGGGATTTTGTTGGATGTTAAACCATTTCCGCTATTTCTCTTGCCAGTGTAATTTCTGAAGGGATTCTTCCCTCAGAAGAACTTGTGGGAATTTAGATGGCTACCACTTCTCAGCGCTGAGAGATGGCGCCAGGGCAGCTGAAATCGTGAACGTTGGGTGGCCCTGGAGGGAAGAGCCTGGAGCCAGGGCACACAGGCAGTTCAGCTGTCCATGTAATGGCATCGTGGGACTTGGTCTGTATCTGCAGAGTTCCAGGCACTCTTTTATTTCCTAGAAAATTTTATCATAGGTGCGGTTCAAGTGGCGTTTCTTACTGAACTGTAACAGGTTGGGCTCTGTTCTCAAACACAAAGCATCCCGGATGGCGGGGTGTTTGCTCACAGTAAGGAGTGCCATCTTTTCCTTGTATGAGGGTGCATGGTAAGTATTTAGAAGATGCAAGGCCACCAGAAGCATGTATACTTTTCTTAGGTGTTTAAAATACAATGAATTGTTTTAAAGCAAAGATTTCAAGAGATACTAAAGAGAAAGTGTTCTGTTGTATCCTTCCCTCAGATGGATCTCTTCAAGGGGAACAGCAGGCCTCTGTTATCAAGCTTCAGTGCCCTCCCTGAGGAAGGAGGAGCTGCCCTGGATTCCTGCAGCCCCTCTGACTGTGATCCCTAAGGCGCAACCCCTTGAGGACAAAGCCAAGTGAGAGTGGGAGCGAGAGCTTAGCCAGGCTGGCGACTGTCCCTCCCTGATAACGCTTCATCCAGGATGAGGCGGCAGTTGTCTGCATCCCACTGTCACCTGAGACTTTGTCCTTTTTGGAAAAGAACATATATGAGGGACAGGAGCCTGCTTCCTGAGGGAATAGAAAAAGATTCCTCATCCATGTTATGAAGACAATAAAGCTAGGAGGAAGCATCGCCATTTTATTAGACTGGGGGGGAAAGAGAGAATGCACTGCTCTCTGACCTCCCCTCCTATTTTGTGCCTACGCAGCAGCATTTATGAGACTTTTCATGTGTCTGTCTCTCCATAGACTTTGTTTCTTGAGGGGAGGGAACATGGGTTATTTATATTTCTATCTCCCATTGTTCTCAAAACCTTTTGGTCACTAACATTTATTGATTAAGTTGAATGTACAGCAAGAAAAAGATAAATTATTTTAATCACTGATAATTTTGTTTTAAAGGATAAACACATGGATTGGCTAGAGGCCAAATCTTAGCATGGTCCATGGGCAGACTTAGGAGACAATTACTTAGACACCTCTCTGACCTACATCTGCTCAAACCTACATGCAGGCCTGGGTGAATACTGCTCTTCAAATGAGCACATGTTCTTGTGGGGGTGGCTGCACATGCTGGAGATATTTATGAAACATTTAAAAAAGAAAAGAAGACACAGTCCTTTACCTTTGAGCAGTTTTGATGGTGTAGGTCCCTAGATCACAGGGATAGTAACTGTCCTTTTGGGAAATATGTGAAAACCTAAAAAAAAAGTGCCCGATATTCTATTGTGTGTGAGAGAGAGAGAGAGAGAGTCCCGAGTTTGACTTTCTCTGGGAAATGGTCACAAACACAGATCTGTAATGTTTGCTAGCAACATTCATGGTTTTATAAAGAACATATCAGAGTGGTGGCCTGCCGGAGACTCTGTCTTGACCATAATGAGACTGTGTGATTCTATCAAGTGCGAAATACTGACCAGTTGAACACCACCACAAGTATGGCTGCAGAATTATGTCCAAAGACTGGCTATCAAAGATGGGTAGATTAAAACAAACAGAAGGACAGCAGTGAAAGACAAGTGTTACAAGTCAGGAATGGTTTGTATGACGATACGACAGAGGAAAAATCAAATGTGGAGAACGAGATTTGCCCGCTACCTAACTACCCTTCTTTTCCTCAGGGGAGTTCTGGCTTAGCAAACACCCACAGAAGTCAGAGGAGTCTTGAGTATGACTATCATTCACTCATCTTGCAAGGAGGTGACATAATTGGACAATCAGCATCCTGGTGGGAGAGGGGAGGCATGCAAGGAGTGTTTGAAAGGGTCCAGGACTTTAAGTACCAGTTCCTCGCTGCTTGCTTCTCCTCCCAGCTGCTTAGGGCCCCACACCACCCCAACCGGGTTGTCCTCCCATCTGTTGTACCTAAAAGCAGAGCTTCCCAACCTCTTCACATCACAGCACGGAGAGAAGATGATCATGTTATTCTGCATAATGGGGTACAGGTGGGTAAAACAGAGACGGTCCCTCCAGGCCCCAAGTGAAAGCAATAAGCCACAAGCCCCGTGCTTTGAGGGGATCAACATCGCAGTCCCCGGCGGAGCTTAGCTGGCTGCTGGATAGGAAGCACTGACCTAGAGATTGCTCCCAGGATTACAAAATTAAGATTCTTCACATATGACAAAAAAAAAAAAAAACACTTTAGGTAACAGCTGATACCAAAAGTCTAGAGGTAGCACAGTACCACCAGCATTAACAAAACAAAACGAAACCAAACCTCTATTGGAGTACATAAATAGCTTTCAAGTCGGTTTTCTCATCATTCTCAGTCCAAATTCTTCCTAATTTTTATTCTAATATTTACTTCCAGATTCTGCAACTCAACCTATACTGAAAAGCCTATGGAAGTCTGAGAAGGAATGAAAAAGACAATGAAATAGAATATAAGGCAAGTGAAAAAGCCAAAAGCTGTATTCAAGAGAAGGAAACTGGTGGACACCTCCTGTATGGGCCTTAAAATGTGTGGCCACATTGTGTACAATTTAAGTTTGTTCAGGAGATTTTTGTCTCCCCAGAAAAGAGAGGAAGCACATCCAAGATGGCGCACTAAAATCGGCCAGCTCGAGATCATAAAGAAGTTGCAAAACACCAACCCAAAGAAGGGTGAACGAATTTGCTAAGAAAGAGCACAACTATATTAGTAGCTGGTGCTCATGTGGCCAGAGAGGATTGATGTGGAGGAAAACATGAGAGGATTTAACTAGTTTTACATAGACTTCGGGAAAGAACATCTTGTTTTCCTTCTACTTTTGCTTGGGGTTGGAAGAAAGGGTGATGACGCAGTGGGCAGAGAAACACCATGAACCCAGAAATAAGTAGGACTTTGGTGGAACTGGCACAGGAGCGGCCCAAACAAGGGTGCTGGCCAAGCTTGGACGGTTGGGGACATAATTAGCTTAGAAGAAATAAACAGAAACATTTGGCTTTTTAAACAATGATCCAGCTATTAGAGCTAGCCCTGAAGTTCCAAACTTAAGACCCAAAATAGCTTGAGGACACATGTCACTGAAGCTGCCAGAGGCTCTGAGCCTTCAACATGCGGACATTCGGAGAGAAGAGAGGCTGCAGGAGCCTGTAAACCATCCCTTGAATCCGATTATCACTTTATAAGATATATTTTGAAGTACATTCCTTATTCATTTTATAATAAAGTAAAATCTGATTAATAATATGTCAATTACTTGCACACACAGATAAAATTAAAAATTAGTTTATACTATATGCCCAGTTACTGTCAGATATCAGTTGGAAATAAAGCCATACACAGATGCGCACATCTTCAGACTGGACTAGTGTTAGAGTAATAGAAAGAACCCTGTGCCAGGCACACTTCCTTCCCCATGTTTAAGTTTCGGAGAGCTCATTTAAAAAAATATATGTTAAATAATTTGTAGCAAATATCTTGCCACATATTTGGAATGAGAATATCTGAAGGAAGCTTGGTTAAAATAATGGCAGAGAGTCACAAAATATTTGGAAAACACAAGCAAGTAGAGAAGAACTATTAAACTGGTGGATGTAATAATTCAACTGAACAACTGGGAACGTCAACACTTTCAATCACACGTTCACCTGAGGCTTAGGGAGAGTGGAGTGTCTCTCTCTCTCTCTCTCTCTCTCTCTGTTCCTCTCCCTTTCTCTCTCTGACTGGGTCCTGGGGTGGTTGATACAACCTGAGAGGTTTAGTCAGAAAATACAGAAAGTGCTTAAAATAAGCTCAAAGCTCTTAATTTTTTTCTTACATTGTTTAAATTTAGAGCATTGTTTCAAATTAATTCTCTCAAAAGAGTATGGAAAGGTTTGTTAATAGTTTTATCAACAATTTATTAGCAGTTATTTATTAACAGCTGTATCAGCACAACAGGTATAAAATGGACTGTCCAAAGTGTGGTCATCCAAGACAGAGAATTGCCAAGACTCGTTTGGAAAATAGAGACACGTGCGCTCCATCTAGTGGTGGCTCTTCCTAACTGCAGACATGTTCCAGTAAAGAGTGTGATCTGTCCCACTGTGTATCAAAATGTACGTGTCAGACCCAACCCAGTGAGTCCAACAGAGGGTCTTACTGGGATGAAACACGTGATTTGTTGCTTTATGAGGGTGGGTTACTGAGGGAAGTGGTAGCCTCTTCTCTGAAGGAATTTAAAAGTAGCATCAAGTCTTCCCCAGAGGTAGACAGATGAAATAGATCCTCTCAAGGTCCTTTTCCGTCGGATGATAGAACGATAATTTTCCTCACTTCCCCACAGAACTTGTACCTATGACTATACTGTTTGAGATTGGCCTTTATTTCAGAAAAGTGCTCCGGTAGTTTTTTTGTGTGACATAACTTTTAGTGACTTTCCTAAGTTGCGTGACTAAAAAATTACTCACTACATTACAAAAATAGTTTCTAGAAATAAATAACAATTAAATGAAGTATGTTTCTAATATATGCCTTATTTTTCATTTTGAATTCTTCTTTCTACTTTGGAAAAGCAGAAGGGAGGCCAGTAAACCACGAGGACCTGAGAGATCTCTCTTCTGGTCGGGGCGGGGTGGGGGGGGGGTGACCCACAGCCGCCTGGTCTCCCGGCGACGGGAGGCTGTGCCTGAATCTGAGTCTGGTTTCTGCCAGCCAGTTTGTTCTTCTTTGTCTGGTCCTCTTTATCCATCCTTTATCTCCCTTCTTCTCCCTTCTCATTCTTACTCCCTAAATAACTTATGAATTTCTCTCCTCACCCAGACCTCAAGACTGTCCTCCTCTTCCTCACTATTCTGAAATCATCTTACTTAAAATACTTAAAGTGCTCTGACTATTCTAAAATATAGATACCCACTTACTACTCTAAAATAAAGTTACTTGCTCAATTAATATTTGATTTTCCACTTTTACTTCACTTTTGTTCAAACAGACACTGGCATGTCTTTTCCTCATGGAAATACGTACAGACTGGGCTGTAAGATCAAAGTGTAGGCCTCTGGAGAGCTTGAGGCACCAGACTATTGAGGAAAATGATGGAAGTTTCTTTCAAAGGACATTTATGGCTTCTAGATTAAAAAAAAGTTCACGAAAAGAAGCCCTAGTCTGCCAGTTAGCAAGTTCTCCTCGTATGAAGAGGAGACAGCAAGTTCTCTTCACACAAAGAAATTAAAAGGTGGGGGCAGATGGAGTAATCAGTATTATTAGTATAAGCAAAAAGTGGATGAGAAATGGATTTTATGTTTGGGAATATTTCACTCAATTCTGTAGTCAATTATCAATGAAACCTGAATAGAACAATATGGGAAATATTTTTGAGAGAAAGCTAAGAAAGAAATGCTTTGCTTGCAGGAAAGCAAGATCCCATGAGGTGATAGAGGAGCTGTGGTCAGGAGCTCACCCACCCAGGGCTCTCCCCACTAGAAACTGTTTTTCTTTTCAGGGGCTGAACTCCATCTTTTCGCCCCTACAAGGGAAGGCTCTAATGAAGCCAGTGCCAATGGCAGTATAAACAGCCTTCTTTCTGCTTTGAGATCAGCAGGCCAGGTTCTGACCGCTATGAGAGTTTGGCAGGGGGCATGTGGTCTTACGAAGGTAACCCAGGTTTTCTGTGATCGATCTAAATAGTTAGCCGTGTTAATTCCAAAGCTTTTGCAGTGGTGTGAGAATTCTGGCTGGGAGATATGGCATTTTCACTTTAGGGATGCAGGTGGTAGAATCTGTCCATGAAATGATGCCAAAATGTAGTGTGTAGACATTGTCGTGCTGAATGATAGCCAAAGGCCTGTGGACAGGTCTTTCTTTAGTCTGGAACAGGCAGCATGCGGCAGCAGTTCCACTAAATTTTAGAGCTAAAATAGGCTTGGGGACTCCCTCTTCCCAACTACCTTTCTTTGGCCCCATCCCTGTCACAGCTCCCTTCACTATTCCCCACACCTCCAAATTTTGAGAATAGCTTGGGTAAAGTCATTTACCAGATCACAACGCACCTAAGGTAGAAGAACCTTAAAAAGGGGTTGGAAATAGATCCAACCATGTCCTTTTGTCTCCTTAGTTCACAGTCACTTCCCCTCTCCAACCGCGGGCCTCTGGCTTCATTACCTCCAGGACACCTGTAAGACCAGAGCCTGGCTCTGTGAGTTCAACCTCAAGCATTCATTTCTCTGAGAGATTGCAGACATCTACGTGTGTGACTTCTGCCAAGAAGAGAAATAAAACCCAAACCAATCAAAAGGATGGATATGATGTCCTCCAATTAAATGAACAAAAGCCACTACTTAGCCTTTTTGGACAGTGTTAAGGTCCTTAGCACACAAAAGGGAAGTTAAACACCACTGCTGAAACAGCATAAGAGCCTAAAAGATCTTAAAAGAAATGCTGAGGAGGGGAGGAGGATTGGATTAAAAGAGAGAATTAAAAAAGCAAAACAAAACTAGAAATGGTGAATAAACTGAGAAAGTAAAAGGTTCATGGTTTAAGATTATGCAAATTGAATATCAACTTCCTGTTTAATTCAATATTTATTAAGTGTGTTTATGTGCCAGACCTGTCACCCACTTAATCACTGTACAAATATTTATTGAGCACCTATGATAATCTGACACTGTGACAGGCACTGAGGCTACATGGTAAGCAAACCAGACACGCCCTCTGGAAGCTCTTCTGTCCAGAGTGCCTCTTTAAAGCATTGTCTGATCCTCTCAAGGAGCATGCAGTTGATAGGAGAGAAAGAACACATACCAAATAGCTATGGCCTCAGGTGGAATGTGACACGTACTATAAAACATACAAAAAGTTAATATGATGGTATTAGTGTGAGGAAGAGAAATTTCTCCCAATCAAGATTAGGGAAAGTTTCTTGGTGGGGGTGATGTTTGAGCTGGACCCTGGAGGCTGCATATGATTTTGATAATTTAGACAGGAAGACATTCCAGTAGAGGGAGCGGTGTGGGCAAAGGCTGAGATGGAGAAGCACAGCGAGGGCTTGGGGAGAGGGAAGGATTTCTAGGATCTTACACGCTGAGGACGCATAGACAGGGTGAAGAGAAAACAAGCAATTCCCAGCTTCAGAGGATCAAGCGTGGAAGGAGAAGTAGAAGTCTATGATAGGTGAGTATGTGTGATCCAACCTCGCGCAAACAGGATTTCCATGGGAAGGGCTGAACAGCAGGCAGTGAAAATGCTCTTCATTCCACTGAAGGAAGTGAAGTAGATCAACATGAAGTGCAGCCGGCTGAATGAACACTCAGCTCATCGCACTGCTGGTGGGTCGTTCTAATATTGGATCCTATGCACTCCCATGCTCCCGACAGTCTACGAGAGGCAGCGGTCACGGGAGGGACCCTTTGGGGACATTCAACATAGAAGAATCTCTTCAATCAAACACCCATGCCTTTTAAAGTGCCGACTTCCATCTCTTCCCCCATCATGTCAGCGGCACACAGACACAGTGCTGGGCCAAGGTGATGGGCACCATTTTTTATTATATTCTCTCTCTTCTTTAGAACAAACTGGAAAAATTCCCTTCTCCACTCTTGCCACTTCTGCCCTATCAAATGCTGCCCTAAATCCTGGCAAACGTTCCTATTGGCCTCCCAAAGGCCAGAGGAGGCAGTAGGGGGAACTATCTGTACCTCTAAACGCGAACTACCTCTGAACTATCTAAACCTCAGTGCTCAAACCCAAAGAGATTTGACTAAAGATGCTGCTTCCTCTTGCAAGACACAGGCTGAGGCCAGGGACACAGGGACTCACCACAGTGCCTTGGACTGTCCTTCATCTGGAAGTTCTCCATCTTTCTTTCCACTTGATGGTGAGACTCTGTACAAAGGAGACCATGTTCCATCCCTTGCAGTGCCTGGTAGATAGCTGATGCTCAACAAGTATTTATAAACATTGCATTTAATGTTTTTGTAATAGTCTTCAATAAGATGTCCCAAATGTTTTGAATTTATGAATGACATACCTTAGGCATCTGAGATTCAGCTACAGTCACTGTTTTCCTGCAGAGGAAATATGGAGTTTGCGATAAAAATAAAAGTCTCGCTACTAAGATATTTTACTCTAGGTATAGAGATGCCTAAGCATTAGCAGGCTGCTTCCTCATCATGTTATTTTAAAGAAGGAAAAAACCTGGCAGAAATGATACAACTGTGCAACAGTGATAGTTTTTAGAAAAAATACATATACTTTCAAAACTAAAGATTGGATAACTCATTTAACTTTTTTTCTCAGCACGCATTCCTACACACATTGAAAATTACACTAGCTTAAAGAATGAAAATAAAAGAGAGCCTTTTTTTTTTTGAAGGAGAAAAGAAATTCTACTAGGTTTGAAAATCACACCTGTGGAAATCTGAGCCTGGCTTTTTTTCTGGGTCAGGCCAGACTAACAAGAGTCACAGGATTTCAGAGCGTTCTACGTAAACACTGCCTGAATTTCATAACTTTCCACTCTTTGAGGTGCTGCTATTAACAAAATGAGGCCAAAAAAAAAAAAAAAAGAAGTGTTTTGCAGCCCAGGATGGTTTGGGGAGATACTGGTGTAGCTGCAGAGACATCCTTCTCTTCTGGGCCTGCCTCCCATCCAGGCCCGCTTCTCTCGCTTACTGCTCGATGGGTTGTTACAAAGCGCGAGCCTTCTGTCCTGCAGCGGAACCCCACTGCGGGAGCTCTACCGGACGAAGGAGTGCTTCTAAGGTGGACAGGGAATTCCTCTCTCTGTTGTCCTCTCTTTACTTCCCAGAGATCTGCTCTCAGGGAAGATTATGACAATCACATAGTAAAAAAGCCCAGGGGATTCAATATGCCTAGATTTTCATTTACTCTTTTTAATCAAAACTTAGAGTGGACTTTTCCCCTCCATTTATCAGACAGCTCTGAATTCTCCAAAGTAGAAGCCTTGCAATTTATGCCCTCACAGGGGGGTGTTTCCAGACCATTCTCCTGCAGACAGTGTCAAAGGTAAGAAGACTGGAACCTGTCCCAGTAAAAATCAGCTGGGAGGCCCAGAGAGGGTCCTCCATAAGGTAAAATTCAACATTTTAAAAACAGAAGTGGGAACACGGGTCTCAACGCATCGCCACCTGCCCCCTTGTGCACAAGCTGTGTTTCTGCTGTCAGGGACATGGATAAGTGATCCACTTTTGAGCCTTGGTTAATGCTACTACTCCAGCTTCCTTCATCACCAAAGAAAGTTCCTACCAAACTGGAAGCTGGAACCATCAGTTGATACTCAAGGGTCTCCAAACACTTAGAACTCTAGGGGGCCTCTTATCCTGTGTCGGCAGGACAGAAGCGGCCGTCCGCCGCCTTCGGAACATCAAGGGGAGTTGGCGGGATGGATCTATAGCAGCAACAGCAGCAACGGAGAAAGGTCAGCTTTACAGAGAGAAACAGAAATGCCCCCAGAAGCTTCAGAATATAACTAGAAAACCTGATTGCATGTGCCTTAGTTTTGTATGGTGGGGTGTTTTGGAAAAATACATTCTCTGAATAGTTTAGATCAAATGAAGCTGAAAGGATGCATAAAAGAGCCGATGCCCGGGATCTCCTCTAATATTACCCCACATGATTTCTATAGTGCGCATCTGTTTTTCCACAGCCCACATTCTCTTTTCTTGCTACAATGTATACTTGCGGGATGGTCTTGCTGCCATGGGGAAATATTCTGGGCCAAGGCAGGATGCTTTCCTTAGTGGAAGGCAATTGTACTGCTAAGGAAAAAAGTTCATGCAAGTGATCTCAAATCTGAAGATTTCCCCCCAATTCCCAGATGATCAGGGAACTACAAACATAAGAGAGGGCACATCACCAGCCCAGTGTTTGAACATTTTATTAAGCTTCAGAAAGATTTAGCATTTCTGTGAGAGGAACGTGACTGGACCCTCAGCCCTGCTTTACTTGATGCGAGATAAAGGACTCATCTTCGTAATGTACTAGATTTCATTATTTGCATAACTTTTTACTGACCCAGCGTTTCAGTAAACCTGCTGTTGGGTCAGTATATCAGGAATCAGTCAAACATGTTGTCTGATTGAATTTACCAAAGATTTAGAGTGGTCATTTTATACCAACATGGCTTTTTATCTGGTGATGTTGTGTTGTTGCCTGTTGATAAGAGTGTTTCATCAGAATAGTCATTCTTGATCTGCGCGCCAGTGAGGGGCAGACACTGTGGGGGCTGCAAGAAAAGCCAAGGGAAAGACAAGTTGGCAAACACTGTGTTTTCCAAAGCTTTCAATTGTGGTGGAGATATTAAATAGATTTTATGGTTAAAAGTAAAATGTTTTTCTGGCTTCCTTCCTCCAATCATTTTGGAAAAATTCAGATACTTTTCACTTAGCATTTGCATGCATAAATCTAATTTTCCCACCATTTTCCTCCCTCTGAATATTCTCTCTCTTTAGCTCACATGGTAAAAGATATTTGTCTTACTTTTAAATCATCTTTAAGATGATCTTTAAATTTTCACCTTTAAGATTAAAAACAAATTAATGCTGACTTGTCATGCCCTCTTTGAAGCTGCTTTCCATCCTAAGGATGGTAATCCAACATACGGCTGAGAAACAACCAGGCTTGTTTGATGTCTCTGTAATTACAGTCCTAATTAATTGGGACACATATATTTTATAGGTTTCAATGTGCAATAAATTAGCAGGATGTAAATATTTGCATTTCATACTGACTTTGAGTATTCCTTGTCAAAAGTACACTTATATTTTGAAATTAATTACTATGTTTATTTAGATGACGTTGTCTGGAAGGCTGGAATTATCATAAGAGAGCTTTTGTGACAATATATTATAAGCTGTGTAAATAGTTTTAAAAATTATCCGCTAATGTCTATTTGGTTTGCAAAATCTGCAGCAAATCTACTAAGAATTTTCAGTGCTTGTTCCTTCCACCTCTGATCTTTCTCATTCCCCTCCACCGTGTCTTACTGATCCACCAGATTTGACACCTTCCTCAGCAGAAAGATTCCCCCAAAAATCAAAGACCAAGAGGTGAGTCTATTGCAGTCATGATGAACTCCACTCCTTTTTTGTTGTTGTTGATTTTCCTTTCTTTGAAAGGCACACTCTTTTTTGTTGTGGCTAACATAAACCAGACTCTATTTTCAGGCAGCAAAACCAGTTACTGCAAAAAAGTCAATACTCAAAAACTAATGTATGATTGGTTTTGGTTACCTATGGAATCAATTATATTTTTTCCCCCTCAAGTGATTACTGATTTTATTTAGTCAACCTGAGAAAAGTGCCTCTTTTCATGATTCCCTGCCTTTTCTCAGTATGCAGCATGGCAGTACAATTGACCATGAGGTGCTTTGGCTCATCAGATTTCTTTTCCAGTTGGTCAGTGATCCCTTTTCTCTTTTCCTCACTCTCTGCAGTACAGGAAGGATTAAAGCATTGGCCCAAGACAATGTCATCAGATCAGGAGTGTAGAGGTGTTTACTAGAATCAAGGTCCTCTCAGCTTTGTGTCTCAGAAGCTTCTCCTGAAGCCCTGGGTTTGATGTGGAAGCCTGACAGAAGAAAAAAGACTTGGGAAATCCTACACCCGGCTCTTCTCTCACCTCTCCCGTGACAGGTTAACACACTGATGGGATGATTTGAGATGCTTCCTTGCCACCAAACTACACCCACACGTTTCCTTTTCCTTTAAGCGATCTTGTGAGGCCAGTGAGGGCCTCTGTCTTGATGAATGATGATCATCCTACAATCGTGGCTGGATACAGTGGCTTGGTGTGAGTTTTTGACAAAGAAAATTAGGCTCTGAAAGACACTTCTCATCAGAAACTGTCAATATATTAAAATGCATCTAAAAGTTACTTCTGGGAAACATATTAAATAGGCCAATCATTTAATCATTTGCTAAATGTCAAACCCTATAAAATCATGGTATAATGTCACCCTGACATAAAGCAACATCAAAATTAGTGCATCATCTATAAGGTGAAGTATCATTTGCCTTCAAGCGACAAATTCTATTGCCAAAAAATACCACTGTACTTCTAATAAGTGACACTCATTTTAATAGACCCTACAAAAATACAATATTTTAAATGTCCCCATAAAACAGTTAACATACAAATATTACTCTCAGAGCTTTGGTGACATCAGTATGTGATACCACGGTGGAAATCCTAATAGAACACTTGAAACACTAGCATGTAAAGTAAATTCATTCTATATTTTTTTTTAAAAAAAGCTATGTGGAAATAGGAGAGAGAATGCATACAACTAACTCTGGGAAATCATTCTGGAATTTCAAATTAGTATTTTAATCAAATTAATGATTAATATATAAAAGAAATATTTTTAAAGGATTATAAAATGAATTTTGATCATTTATAGAGGAAAACAACTCCAGTGTAAAAATAACTAATTCCTATATTAACTATGTTTGTCTTTCTCTCTGGTGAGACAGAATTCAGGATTTTATATACTTTGAAACTTTTTTGGAAAAAAAGTATTTTCTATAGTTCTGCCCACAAAGACAGGCACTGAAATTAATAATACAGTAGACCATAGCTCTGAGAAATTATATTTGAAGTGCTGTATTTAAATACCAAAGTTTTTTTAATCACCCATCATAACTTTCTAACAGTCCTTAATGATAAATTTTATCAATCCTCAAAACTTGTTTTAAATGATTTAAAAGTAGCAAATTAGATAAAGCAACACACAAATAAATCCTACATTTACAAGTAAAGAAATCACAGAGGCTACAGTTTACAATCAAAATAAACTTGAAAGAAATAAAGCAATACCTTCCTGCCACCCATCATTCACTGCTTAAATTTGTGGTGAAAAAGATTCATCTGCAATGACCTCTAGTCTGTTTCTTACCTCTGCATGTATTGTAATCAACTAAAGGCATTGAGCAAATTAGTTTGTCCTCTTTTTATTCAGGTCCCAGAGACAAATGGCTAATTTATGAAATATTTCACTCTGTCTTATGAGAATTTAGCAAATGAATATGGAACCAAATATAAACACTTTATACCATATGTACAGTTACTTTCATAAGGCATTATCATGTAATTTTTATTGAAAAAGATTCAATATAGTAAAGTCTTATTTTAAGATATATTTTCTTTCTCAATCCGAGATGTTTAGTTTATGAAAATATTGTTTTTCTCTATATTCTTTTTGTATATATGCCAACATATACCTTGTGCTAGAAATATTTTATGGGAATTACAATTCTTTATACTTGTATTTTCTATATAAAGGCATATACAACTTTGAGGCAGTGTTTCTGATGGAGAGCAGAATTCGTAAAGAGCTTGTGTGTGCTTCCGTGCTCCGAAATTATATGAAATCCACTTCGAGAAGAAACTTATTTGATTAAAACAAAAACAAAAACAAAAACAAAACTGCACCAATGCACAGCCAGAGGCTGACAATTAAAACTAATACATAACCACATGAACGTCATATTTATATAGTTAACATTTTTAAGGAGGATCAGTGCTAACATATAGTATTATACATTTGGCACTAATGTTTGCCATTGGTCCAGCAATTGGCAAAATTTGTTTCTATGTATAAATTTATTTTTGAACATTAGGTCTGGCTAGAGTATCTTCACTATTTATAAAAAATATTTAGACAGTAAGCTCACGTTGAATAACTAGGTCTACGGTGTTCTGGAAACTCTTCAGTAGTAATACAGCTTTTTCGTGTTCCATATGTACAAAACTATGTCCATTTGCCTGTAAACACACAAACAAAAGAGGGAAATCAATGCAAGATACTTGTTTATCACTTTATCATCGTTTCTAATCATAAAATTCAAGCAGGTATTGAGCACCAAAAGTTATCGATTTTTAAAATTCGCAACAGAATTGCAACTATGGAAACAACTAATTAATTTCACTCAGCTCCAACTCAATTTATTAACTCAACAAATATTTCTCAAGAATCTAAAGTGCCCTACCTGAGACTGTCCTAGTACAGTCCTAGTCACTGTGCTAACCGTAGACACACACTGGCGAATAACAGACGGACGCCCTTGAAATATGGTCGTTCAGTTTGGTTGTTGTTCTGATTTGTTTTGTTTTTGCAGGAACTGAGTTGAGACAGTTTGGAAGTGTCCAAAGGACCATTGCCTTCTTGTGATATAATCACTGATGTAAACTCATTAGTACCATCAAATATTTCACTCATGCAAAATACGACTGGGCATTTACCGTATGGTTCAATCTTATTTTGACTCATTGAAACGTTCTCAGCTTATATATTTTTATGTTAAAGAGATCATTCTTATTTCCCACGTTGCTAAATGCAAGTATGTTCATTATTTATACCAGTGGTTCTCAATCCCATCCAATATACCTAAGAGGTCAATCCCTCAGGGGTAAAGCACACTGACATTAGTATCAGTGGACATGCCCACATCTCCTACTTGAGAATCATCAATCTATGTAATCAAAATTCATTTGAAACACAAATAGCCTAAGGTTACACTTTCAGGATTCCAACTAGCTATTTGATATTTATGTCACAAAATGTACAGTGTTCCCCTTTATCCACAGTTTCATTTCTGGGGTTTCAGTTGCCCACAGTCCGAAAATATTAAGTGGAAAATTTCAGAAATATACCATTCATAAGTTTTGAATCTTTTGCCCTTCTGAGTAGCATGATGAAATCTCCTGTGGTCCTGCTCTGTCCCACCTGGGACGTGAATCATCCCTTTGCCCAGTGTATCCACGCTGTATAAGCGACTACCCATTAGCCCTAGTTAGGAAAAAATATAATAAACATAGGGTTCGGTACTATTTGTGGTTTCAGGCATCCATTGGGGGGCTTGGAACACAGCTCCTGCAGTAAGGGGGGACCACTGTACATGCTTTTCTGAAGTGAATGCTCATGATTCTTTGGTTTTCTCCACAGTACCTTGCAGATTTTCTTCATTGGAATAATTTTTATTATTAATATATAGAGAAGTGGATCCCATAAAGCTTCACTGTCATGAAGGCCGAAATAAAACACAACCTTATTGAAACTTGGTAGCAATAAATCTGGGAAACTCAATGACTGACAGTCATGTCACTGTTTTCCTTGTAGTCTGAGACTCTGATGATTTACACGAATCAGCCAAATTGACTGCTTGGCAAAGTACAGGTTATAGAGCCAGTTAATTGGTTGACTTGTTCAATTTTCAGTTGACTGAGTCTAATCTCGGGCACCCATTGCCTTTATTGCTTTACTTTTTTTTATGCTTTCTTGAAATATGATTAATATTTCAAATAACTACTCACTTAAGATATTTCACAGCCTTTGGCTTTTTTGAATTTAAAATAGCAGTACATGTCTAGTGATACTGTATAATCTCTATAACTTAGATAAAAGTTATCTGACACATTGTATTTTATCACTAGTTCATTAAAAGTGGTGGGCTAATGATGTGTTGAAGGAGCTCCTAAAATGCTGCATTTTTAACCACAGTACGCCTATGAATAAAGAAAATACTAGGAAACAAATATGTTAACCTGTGAAAACCCAAATAATTAGAAGTACAAATTTGTTTGAATTAGAGAATCTCTCTCTCTCTCTATAAATATACACATAGTCTTTAATAACATTTAATTAATGGAAATGCCTATCACAGTTGGCATTGGTTGTTTCAGTGGCAGAAATGGTAGCTGAATAGAACTTTGGGTTTATTACACAGCCCAATTTCTTGCTTTAAATTATTGTAGAAACCAGACAACTGGGTTCCACTTGATGTTATTTCTGGTCAGATGGTGACAAGGAATAGAGAAGATAGCATATGGTACATTCTTCTTTTCACTCTCATCCTGTTTCTGACATCAGGAAAATAGCAAACTTGGGTGAAGTATATGCTTATTCCACTTTAGTTTTGAAGGTTTTACTAAACCTTAATGCCTTCAATTTGACCAAAAGTCATACCTGAATTGTGAAATTAAAATGTAACTTCAATAATGGAGTACTTGAATGTCAAATGTTAATAATACCTTTGTGAGTACTCAGATTTATCTATCTGCAGACTCAAAACCTAGAATTGTAATGAACTCAAAACCCACTGAGAATTTTCAGGGACTTGCTCAAAATTAAATACCCCAGTGTTTCAGGGATAAGGAATGCTCTAGGATTTGGACACCACGAATGGTATATTGTCCATCACCAGACCCAACCGTTCCCGGTTTTAGGAACTACTGGTCTCAAAATAATATCAGCATTAAGGCTATAAGTGGTACAAAATCCAGAGAGCAAATTAATCATTGTTTTCAGTTTTGAGTGGTACTTATATCAAAAGATCTTCAAAGAAGGTTGGTCCACTTCCACCGTGATTAGTTTTTTCATCTTCTCAATTAAAAATGTCTGTTGCGTGCTGACTGTGTCCAGGGTATTGTGCCAGGCACTGGGGATAGGAAGTAAGAAAGAGATGAGACAGGGAGGCTCCCATCAAAGAGGTGACATCCAGAAGGGGAAATAAGCCATGATCATAACTAAAAATAATGTGGAAAATGTCTTACATGTAGTAAACACTCAGCAAATGCATGCTGAATTGAATTAATATCAGAAGACATACATAAAAAAGTACTCGGGTAGCTCAGTGGAAGGAAAAGAGAAGAGGAAAAGTTTCCTAGGAAGCTGTTTCTCTGAGGCATGTACCACAGGAGTTTGCTGGCACTCTCACTTGGCAAGAGTGTAATTAGCAAAAGACCACAGGTCCTTGTCTTGTCTCAAGCCCGGAGTCTCCTCCAGCCCTGGACATGTGCACAGTCAGCTATTTCAAGTAAATTCTGCAACAGTTCATGCAGAAAAGAGTTTTAAGATGATCCACGTATGTAATCATTTTTGTGAGAATTTAAAAATAAAATTGCCAGTGGATTTAGACCCTAAGCTTTAGCATAAGAAACAATCATAAAAATAAACTAATGTGCAGAGGCTTTATAGCAGGTGGGGTCTTTTCATAGATTCTTTTCTTCAAAAGGAAGAGAGATAGCTCAGTATGTAAAACATTTAGACGGAACTTTTCTGGAGAGATAGAAAGGGATGGCAAGAGAGTGAGAGAGCAGGAGAGTGAGAGTGAGTAAGCAGCAAGCATGATCTAGGCTGATCCTGTTACTTTATAAATGAAAGAGCTACACCTCAGAGAGAGCAAACGACGTGACTGAGAGCACACAGCCAGGGGAGAATCATCTGATATATAATATTCCTTCTTCCTTCTCTCAGTGCTTCACTGAAATAACAAGACCGTAGTTGCTCTTAGTGATTTGAACTGACATTTCCTTGGCCATGATAAAATAATGAACATTTTCCCCTTAAAATTGTTGGGTATCACCTCCTAACATAATTTTGTTTTTTACGGTGGTTGAAAAGCTGTAATTCTCATTCATATTCCTATTAGGTTTAATCTAACTTATTCCAAAAGTACTGGTAGAAATAACATTTAGTCCTAAATTAGAAGTGACAGAAATGCTGAATCTCTCATTCTTATTATAGTTTTAACTCTGGTTAATTGGGGTGTTGTAGCCATATGTGAGCTTCTCTCTCCAAAGTAGAAAGACTAGGTCAGACTATCAGCTAGGACAGTGCCAGGAGACTTCAGAGGAAATAGATTAAAAAGGAGAAAACTTTTAGGGTAGAGTCTATAAATTTGGCATCAGATTGGACAAAAGTATGAGAAACAAACAAGAATCAAATTGCGATGTCATTAAGGGAAAATGGAAAGCTTGGAGGAAGAGCAAGCTTAGTTGGGAAGACAGTGGAGTTTGTGGTACTGGCGACTCATGCAAGGGAAATGTTGATCATCTCTGAGAATGAACGTAGACTGGAGTCCAGGAAGGAGATGAGAGTGGCAGAGTTAGCAGCAGAGGTTAGGTTTTACTGCAGTCTGGTACTAACTACGTGGAATGCTGGGAGATTTACCAGAAAATAAGTTTACAAGGGAGCATTGTGAAAGAAGGGCAATATAACTAGGGGAGCGGGAAGGGGTTGGAGCTTTGGATGGGTAGAGCACAACTGAAAAACAGTGTCTGCTGTTGACCTGAGCATCTGGGAAAATCTGTCTGAAGTGAGGGAGGGAAAGGTGAAACAGGCCCAATCCTTCCAGAGATGCCAGAAAACTGCCGTAGCCAGACGGTCGAACTAAAGAATGGGGATTCTCATGGGTGCTGATGCACTGAGAGGAGGGGACAGAAAACATGGGTTCCTGACGGACCCAGGCAGCAGGAGAACTGGGAAGAGTCATCCTGAAGGGGATCAGGGAGAGTGCTCATAGAGGGAGCAGGAAATGCAAGAGTCCAGTGGCCCGAGCTGACCCTAGTTTTCTGCAGCAGAGGAGAGCAGGGAAAAGGGAGAGCTGGATTACTTCTGGCCTTGAATCTGGGTCCACTTCCAATAAAGCAGCCTTCGAGATGTTCAGAAGCCAGTTCACATGTTCACAGTCCAGGTTCTGATTTAGCACTTGGGAGACCCCTTAGCTTTTAATATTGCTTTAAAGCATCAGCTTTTAGTTTTCATATTTTGTAAGAACCAATGAGAGTTAGTGGGAAACACAAAGACCGAGCTGATTTCCCAGAAGCAGACTGGTGAATGAGCTCACTGAGTTAAATGCACATTAGGACTCCACCCGTTGTTCTAGTCCCAGGAATGTTTTGCATCTAAACCAGAGCTTTGGTGAACCTCAAGAGCCCTATTTAAAAGACCACAAGTAGGGACTGCCTGGGAATGGCTTCAAAATAGCAGAAGGACTCTGAAAGGTCAGAAAACACATTATTTTCAAAAGTTTATTAAAGATTAAATGAGTTAACATGTCAAGTGCTTAGGAGAGGGCTCAGCACACTATAATTAATCAATCATTCACTGTTAGCCACTACTGTTAACATTACTTCTCTATTACTTTCTTGAATTTAAGAAATACAATTTTCATTAAGCCACAAGAATAGAAGGACAAAATGTCAGAGGAAGGAACTTTTTTTTTTTGTTTAGTTAACTCTAATTAAAAACAAAAAAATGTGAGGATCAGAGATATTACAGGAAATAACCAAGCTCACAGAGCTAGTGGCTAGGTGGGAATTTATGTCATAGTAGTCAACTCTCTGTATGTTGGCACAATTCGTTTTGTTGGCTGCTGTGAGGTTGTAACAAATGTTTTCCGTTTATTAATGAATTCATTTTTAATATTAATTGAGCTGTTTCTTGATATGGAACATTCTGTTAGGCCTGATGCCCAGGGAGGCAATGACAGGATGAGCTGGAAGAGAGGTCTGAATGGAAGGAGATGATAGAGTCTCAGTGCTAAAGAACCTTCTCCTTCCATTCTTAGCACAGAGGAGCAAAGGGAGTTGACCTGGTATTTGTTAAAATGAGTACAGCTACCTGGCTTCCATCTTGGGTGGTCCAGACAGAGAATCAGAGAATTACGTTACATCTGTGAAGGGCTTTTCCAATTAAAATGAAGACCAGAAGAATCACATAGTTCAACCTGTAAGGTTTTGTGTGTGTGAAGAGAAGAAGAGCGGAGGAAATAAAGGCCAGTACCAGGGAATATTAATTGCAGAGTATAAATCTAGTGGTGCTTTGTAAAATAAAAGTATATAATCTACATTTATGCATTTGATATTTTGAACACATGCATAATATAAAATGCAAAAGATGATTTGAAGAATATATGCTACATTAATGAAATTTTAAAATATGTTGGCACATTCGGCCACATAGATATTTTATATATACGTAGAGTCTATTATGGGTTATTATAAAATGTGTGCAACTTTGACGAAATTGCAAGTTAATGAAAAATGAGAAATAAATGAATGGCCTATTAAGTCGAAATGAAGTTAATAAGAAAACAATCTAGGAAAGAAAAGATATCCTGAAAATTTTATGCTTCAAGAATATGTAATTAATGGCTTTCTGGCTTTAGCTGATTTGAAAGTATAAAGAAACATTTTACTATAATCTTTATGTTATTTCCAGAAGATATCCCCCCTTATTTTAATTCCACTGACATCTGTGCCACAAAGTGGTTTTTAATCGTCGTTTTTCACGATTTAGACATGAAAACATAGAGGGTTAATGAAAATAATATTTGAAATTCCAACAAAAAGTAGAGCTTTGCAATTACAGCTCATCAATTTACTGGAAAACACACTTGGTTTCTGGATTCCATCCTCTTGGTCCTTCCTGGATTTATCTTTGATTTCCTTCTGGTAAATGTTTTGTTAAGTGGATAAATTACAGATGTTTATACTGCATAAATTCTCCAGATGATGCTGTAATTCTCCTAGGAATTCTGTCGTATCCTTATTATTCAGAACTCAAACTTAAAAACTAGTCTCTGAGAAGGCCTGGCCGCAGCATTGGTGGGATCAGCCAATAAGAAGGACAGCACAACTCTTTTTGGAATCCAAAAAAGAAATGGAATTAGAGACATGAGCATATGATTTTTGGCTGATTTAAACTCACTCTCAAGGGACAAACATATAAGGGGCCAGAGCACATGTATTTGGTACATTAGATATACATTAGTACAGTAATATCTTTTACTTTGAATGCCTATAGCTCTTGGGATGGGGAAAAAACTAGAAAACATAGCAACCAAATTAGAGCTACAAGTAAAAGCTTTCATGTTGTCTAATCCTGACAGCCAGGCATTATGAGAAACAGTGGGAATCTTAGATAGTTATAATTATGTTTCACATTAACTACCTGGAATTAATTCCCACTTCAGAATTTTAATCTGATAGAGTACTCTCAATAAATATTGGGATATATGTGGGGCTGAGTGCACTGCATAATCAATATTATATTGACTCTATGCCAAGTCATTTAAAAAATTTTCCTTTCTATGAAAAATCTGAACTACAGGCCTTAAATTATTAGAGAGTTCACATGAAAAATTTACACTGCACATTTTAAATCTGAGAAAGTTTCAAGTCTTAGTGGCCTTTACTGTAGTATTAAAAAAGTCTTCACAGAATAAAACATAGATAAGAATTTTTCTTCTGTCTGAAGTGCACACATGCACTGCAGCTTGAATGTGTCCTGAGTTCAGGCTCAAAAAGACGCAGCACGATGGAATGGACTCAAGTGAAGACTGTGTGAGTTATTTGCATAGAAATTCAGGTGTAGAACTGATAATAAACAGTATTTCTTAAGACATTTCCTTATTTATCTGCTCTGATTTTAGCACGCCTGTTTTCTTCTTGTCAATCATGTTGAATGAGCATCTCTGACGAATGACTTCCCCATCCTGGTCTGCAGAGCGGCTCCCCAACGAGCTGCACTTGATTCCTTTTACTTTGGCCACAAAAAGAATGACTGCAAAACCAATCTCTCATTTTCAGGGGGCTCTTTGTGGCCAGGATGGTCTCTGTTTTGTTGGAGAGCTTGGTCTTAAAAGAAGACAGACTGGGAGTTCATTTTATTAAATATTTGATAGTCAGCTATTTCCTGTCTCTCTTCCTCCTTCATTTTCCGCTTGGTGTGATTTTGGACTTGTCTGCTTCCTGGGCGAGGATGTGTAAAGGCAGGAATTCAGTTACATTCCCTCTTGCACTGTTCACATTGCTTGGCACAATACTTTGTACGCAGTGGGCATTTAATGCATATTTTCCAAATAGATAAATAGAAAATGTGATGAATACAATGCTATCACTAAAATTTGCTCCAGTAGAATAAGTGTTGTCTAACAGAAGAAGCTCAAATAAGTTATTTAACCTCTGTCAACAATAGATCCTTGCAGGATTGTTGTGACATGAATGAGACAATATAGATGCTTAATTAATGTTATTTTCATTTCAGCCAAATTATAGAAGTTAGAGGCAGTTCATTAGAACTTACCTTGTCTTTATTGGTTTTCATGTTTTACTTAATACTTAACAATACTACCTTTTTGATTTGCAAAAAGCATTTCTCAATCATTTATTAGTAACCCATGAACTTTATACATTATGAATAAAACTAAATGGATATTCAGTGAAACTCTGGTATATAAAATCATACACGTTATTTAATAATTTCTCTGAACACTCAGAGTTTTGATTATTGCACCCCCTTCCTTGCCAGCCTTCCCCCTAACTTCTCTGGTGCTTTTGATTTTCAACCACTGAAGATCAACTATAGAAAAGCTTGAACTCATTTGGCCTCATTGGGAAATGCTTGAGTGAAATTTCCAAATACCTTAAGTTTATTTTTTAAGGGTCCCACACTTCATTTTAACCATAACAAAAATTTCTCACTCTTTGCTTGCTATAGCTTTTTTGGGGAGAAATTTTTAAAAATTCAGAGAAATGAGCATACTCTAAGCCATCTTACTGACTCATGATGATAATTATGAGCATCAGCACTCTGGGATAAAGCTGTGGGCCCAATTAGTTGCTTCCATAGGAAACATTTCCCAAAGTGTGCTGTATGGAAGTGGTTGATTGATGTCCTTAGTAAAGAGGGTTGCATGGTTAAGTATCTTGGGAAATATAAGTTTGTAAAACTGCTCAGATTCTTGGTACACTGTGAAATCCTGAAACAAGGCAGAGCGTCTGAGGTGGCTCTGAAACTTATTTGACTAAGGAACAATTTTTTTTTTTAAAGATATCTTAAAGCATACCGCTGGGAAACACTATTTTATATTGAATGACTCCAGTGAGCTGTACTTTTTGAATTTAGTTTCTGTCTTTAAGAAGTTTCTCTCTCTTCCTGGACAGTGAAGCTGCAGGCTATGACATCCTGCCTCTGGCAACGTGCCTGGACCCAGAGGCTTTCCCCTTGGTGGTCTGGAAAACTAGTAAGACTCCAAGTATGAAATAAAGGCTCTCTTTGGAGCAAAAAAGCATGAGATGGAGTGCATGGACTTTGTGACATTAATTTAGCTTCTCAGATACATTTTATTTGTTTTCTGGTTTCTGTTTTTGTTCCTGATAGCTGAGGTTGTTGAATAAATTAGCTTTAGCTAATCCTGTTAGCAGCTAACCACATCTACCTTTCATTAAAAGAGGTATAAAACTTCCATTCAGACAAGAAAGGTTTGATTCAGTGGTGTCTACAAATCTAGCACCATGTATCCATATACAACAGATGTAGCCAGCCATGAACCTTTCATTTAGACTTCTGGGGAGTCTAAACTTACCTCTCACATTCTGAGCCTTGAAAGCTATGTCTTGTTGTCTCCTCCCTACTCCCATCGCCACTCCAATCCATCTCCATGTTCGAATTATCCAGCTCCACGAGAAACTTTAAAATCTCAGGCTCCTTTCTTCGTGCAGGGATCTCCCTCCTTAATATTGTCTCGCTTGTACTCCACACTCACCATTCTGGCCTAAGCCTCTTACCTCTGCTCCTGCAGACTGATGCTCATCTAGCTCACAGGTATTCCTCCTCCTACTCACCCTCCCTTCTCCTTTCTGTTGAGGCTGGAGTATCTCCTGCCCCATCAAGAGTAACTTTTCTTTTCTCTATTCCCTCCACACCCAGAGATCTCCATTATGACCAGTGTTCCTTGCCACCCGGATCTCGCCTCTCTCACTCATGCCCTGAGTCCCAGGATGAGGTGAGAACAGGATGGGTCAGCATCCTGGTTTTTGCATGTGAGTGGCCACCCTCTCTGAATCTCAAGAAAAACCCTCTTATACTCATCATTTCATTCTCTTAACAGTGCTACACCTATTAGTTACATCACAAAATCAAGTAGTTTATTAGTTTTCTAATAAGCCCGCATGCATTTATCTTGTCTCCCTAGCTGTGAGCTCCCTGAAGGCACACAATTTCCCCCTTATCTGATATCCCCTTATAACACACTAATCAGGGTGTGGAGTGGAGTTATCAGTGGTTATGGAACAGAGCAGTGATAACAGCCTGGTGGCCATCAGAAACCCATGATTTTGGCCTTGATATGGTGCTCTGGGCCCAACAGCCTGCCAACAACTAACTGAAACTTGATAGACGTATTTCTTGAGAGCGGTTTCTCGAATTGTCTGTATGAATTGTAGGGCCAAAGTTGTTTAAGGTCAGAAAAAAAGGGAAATATCTGGTGTGTTTGAATTACCATCCCTGATTACTCTATTTTGATATATTAGAGATACAGCCATAGACTAGGAGTATATTTTGGATTACAAATTCCAAAACTCTTAAAATAATGGTAAGGTAGAAGAGACTATGAAATTATCTTGAGCTGGGTATATCTATATACTTTATATTAGAAAAATCTATTTTGATGGCTGATAATATCTGGATGTCATTAACTAATTATGTATAAATTAATTTCTCTTCTGCTGCCAAAGTCAGGCTCTTGTCTGGGGAAGGGGAGTGGGTAAATGAAGAGGCTGGGGATTGAGGACCATGATGTCATAGAAGACGATACACTCACAGCGAGCTCTAGGCTGTAACTGTGAATCATGTTAACTATCAAGTACAATATCTGCTTTTCTCCAGTCTATTCATATTTTACACAGAGTAATTATAATTAATAGACTTTCTTTGTTTAAACATATTTTGAATTGTAAAATGTATAATGAATTAGACTAAATTTTTTAACTGGAAAGAACATTAGGAAAAAGAAACCGTGATGTTAAGCCAATGGAACGGCCACTTGAGAAATGCTCGGATATCAGCAAATTCACGTGGCTCAATCTAATAACGTTTTTTATGATTCCATGTGCTTTCATTTTTCTCTCTCACTCTTCTATAATTTGACTTTACAGAATGTGAAGCTGTGAGGGGTCAGCTCTCCTAGCACAGAGCTCTTTCCTCATGCCACACTGTCTTAAAGCAGAATGACTTACGAAGCACAGGAAGGCATCTGAATGTGCTCATTAATTATATGGTGTCTACTCAGCGAAAATGAATTGTAAAATGACAGAAAAGTCATGTGAATATGTTTTAATTAACATCATCCCTTAATGCACACATCTCCATGTAATTCAAATAACACGCTCATAATACCATAGCAGAACAAGAAGAGAGTAGTGGGTAAAAAGAGTTACAGCAAAAGAGAGAGAGAGCACTTATCTGACGAATTCTGGGCTTGAGGGAGATCGGGAAAGGTCTATATCTTTTGCTATTTTACATCTCTTTTGATATTTGCTATTGGGTTAGATCAAACCCAGTAACCGCTATACTGTGGGGGCTCATTTTTTTTCTTTTACTTTGATTTTCCAGGTTGTACACTGTCATTAAAGCTGTAAATAAATTTGCTCCAGTGAGGACATATTCTAATGATCTTGTAAATGACAGATAAGTCAATGTTATAAACCCATTTTCTCCAGTGCTCTGTAAACTCAGAGCTAAGAATGCTACTATCACAAAGAGACAAAAACATAACTTGTCTTGTCTGCATCTGATGTTGGCAATGATTTCAGTTTAGAATTAGCCATTCTTATTTCTTTTAGGAAGTATCATCGACCACTTGTTCTTTTTAACTAGTATGAATGAAACAGTATATATAGTAATTTGTTTGATTGAGGTCTATGTGCATTTTTCTTTTACTGAAAAAGGATTTTGATTTTATAGTACTAGATACAAATGAGTTCTGTAGCGAAAAGAAAATGTCACATTCCAGCTAGTCATTTGTGGAGAGAGGAGACATCCCAGGCGCAGCCCTCTGCAGTGTTTTTGGCTTTTAACTGGTTGGGCTTACAAATCCTTCCTCCTTCTTGCCTTAGGAATTCATTCTTCTGTGCACTGCGCTGTTGCTGTATACCTCTCAGGAACTAGAAATATTAACCCCTCCTCTCCCCACAAATAACCCTTCTAGAATTTCACAGCCAGAAAAGAGTTTTCTAACCCTGTGACTAGACATTAACTTAATTCTCATTGCCCTTCTGCAGGATATCTATATCAATATCTATTTGTACTTTTTATATCCGTTTGAATATTTGTTTTCTGAATTTGGAGAGAAAAATCTTTCTCTTGCTACCTCTGTCATGGATGAAGGCAACTACCCAACTTTGTCTCAAGCTATGGCATGCTTCTCTACCCAGCCTGGCATTCTAACATATCAGAGATTTGAGATTAAGTGGTTACATTTTTTTTTTCTTCAGATTTTGAGATTCAGAATAATTTCTTTGACATTCACATGAGAACAACACTAGCTATGTCCTTTACTAAACAGCATTTACCAAGGGTCAAGGAGTTACACTGTTAGTTTATTCTTGGCTGTTTTTCATGGAAATTGATACAATTATTGAACAGGTGAATTTTCGAGCTGGGGGATCTCAGATATAATATGAATCACAGTTCACTTTACACATAATGAATGTGAGTCGCATAGACATGGCATAAAATGCTTAAGATCAAAGGGCCACTTATGCCGTCCAAAAAACATTGACTTCCATAATAAAGTGGTAAAGAAAAATTTAGATGATTTTATGTGTCTTTTTGTTTCAGTGTTTTAACTCAAAAGACCAAGTGCTGGCTTGATCTTCTCCTGCAGGGAATGGACGGACCTACTGGATGGGTATTTCCACTGTGACACTGCCACAGGTTGGAGCAACACGTAGTCTTTTCAGGAAATTAGCACTTTTGAAAACTTGAGTTTTCATGATTTTGCTAGTTAGTTTAAAATATTTCTGAGAATTGGGGCTGGCCCTATGGCCGAGTGGTTAAGTTCTCGCGCTCCGCTGCAGGCGGCCCAGTGTTTCGTTGGTTCGAATCCTGGGCGAGGACATGGCACTGCTCGTCAAGCCATGCTGAGGCAGCATCCCACATACTGCAACTAGAAGGACCCACAACGAAGAATATATGACTATGTACCGGGGGACTTTGGGGAGAAAAAGGAGAAAATAAAATCTTAAAAAAAAAAAAAATTTCTGAGAATAAAATGTGAAGGCAATTTTGCTATATATATATTGGCTTATATAGGGTTTCTACTTTTCTAGGACTTTGAGAGTTCAGTAAATAGGAGATGGAAGATCTCCTCAGAGCTGAGAGAAGCAGGGCCCTAGCATTCTTGTAACTGTTTGCATAGCCAGTGACTAGAAGATTCCTTTCCCTCATGCCCTATGTTCTCAGTGTCCCTAAATCTTCACTATATTATGTTGAACCATTTCATAATTGCTCCAAATGGTCAAATATCTACAATGTCAGATAGTACCACACCTAGTTATATAGTGGGAAATTTCTGGGGTCGCAAGGCAAAATATTGAATCTTACATAAATTGAAGACATTTAAGAGCCTTTTCCTGTGATGTAGAAAATGATTAAGCAGAAGTGAGTTAAGAGAGAAGGACGAAGAAAGCAATGTGGGCGAGGTCATACCAAGCATTGACTTAACTGTCGACTGGAGCGATCCTTTGCTACATGCAGAGCTTTAAGTCAGAGAAAAAATCTTTTCCCATCAGACCAAACATTTAAAAAAGTCACCTTATATACAGCTAAACTTTTGTTCAAACATCTGAGCAAGGGGAGTAGAGCGCTAGAACCACATGTTTCACAGTATTCAAACAGTAATAAGCTTACTTCCGAAAAATTAAATACAGACCGGTCCCTTCCCCCTCATCTAAAGTCACATCAATAGATGCCCTGTTTCGGTACTTCATTACTCTTACTTATATTTGATAACTATGCATAGATTCTTTTATATATCAATTCTTCTTACATAGCAAATAACACCATTCATTTAAACAAAAATATGCAGAATACCTACCATGTGTCAGGTACTCGGGAAATAGGATTCTATAAGACTGAATTGGTTTCTGACCTGCCTATCAACCCCAAAACAATACAGGCAAATAAGAAATGTGAGAAGGACTTATTTCCAATCATTGAATTCAAGTCATTGAACTTAGTAACATGGTTACACATTCGTTTCACTGTTGACATTCGAAAGCATTGCTTTTTATCTGTCTTACCTGAAGGATCTTATCGCCAGGCTGCAGCAGGTTGGATGCTGGTCCGTCAGGCTGAACCCTAGTAACAAAGATACCCTATAAGTCAGAAGTAACAGAGGTTAGGATTCTATTATCGAGAACTAGGCCTCCTTAAAACATTTTTCATTCACACAGAAAACAGTGAAAACAGATTAAAAATAATATACATATGTAAGCTTCAAAGGTTAATATACTATTTTAAGCAAGGCAACACTCTAAACCAAGTTTAAGAAAAGAACATATTTACTTACATTAAAAAAGCTCGTCTTGTTTTTAAAGTGCACTTATGATTTATAAATTAATCTCAGGGCATATCCTTAATTTCTTTCTTAAATAATTTGAACTATGGTACTAAACTGTCTTTTGTACAACTTCTGAAATTATCTTAAGTAATTATTCTTCATTGAAAATGTCTCCTATTTGATAGGTTGCAAATTCAATGTACACTTTAAAAACCTTACTAGAATTACATATAAATACTTGTTTATTTTAATGAGTATTACTTTGTATGTACTGAGAATTTTAATACAATATATACATGAACAAATTAAACATAGGAAAATTCAATGTGCATTTTAACTATAAAGTTTATGACCACACAGTTACAAAATCCCTAAGGTGATTAATTTAGTTTATTAAAAAATCAAATTAATTTTGCTGCTCATGTATATAAAGCAAACATTTATCGAAAGTCTCCCATATGCCAGGTCTTGATCGCTAGTGTTACAGAGATACACAGAATATAATTCCTGGCTTCAATGAGCTCACAATATAGTGGAAGAAAAGTCAAGAAAATCAACGATTATAAACCAGTGTGACAAGTGTTATGATAGAGATATAACAGATTATTTAAAAAGGTATAACAGATCATTTAAAAAGTCTGGGTTTCCAGGAGGAGAAGACACCTGGAGCTGAATCATAAAGGACAAGTAAAAGGTGGCCGCACAGATAAGGGGAGGAAGGGTAGCCCAGATGGAAGGGAGAGCACACACGAGAGCAGGAGCACCTGTCACACTCAGGAAACTGTGAGTAGTTCTATGATGACTGCAGGGGTGGGGGAAGTGTGTGAGTGGATGCGGTTGGGAGCGTGGGAGAAGATCAGCCAAAATGTAGGTTGGGGCCAGATCAAGACGGGCCTTTAATAGCCATGTTCATCAGTTTGGGGAGCTACTGAAGTATTTTAAGCATGATGATGACAAGATTCTAATTAATATCCTAAGAATGAACTGATCAATGGATAAACAAAATGTGTATATCTACTCCGTGGAATATTATCTGGCAATAGAAAAGAATGAAATACTGACAACATTGATGGACCTTGAAAACATTATGCTAAGTGAAAGAAGCCAGTCCCCAAAAGGCCCCATACTGTATGATTCCACTTACATGAAATCTCAAGAAGAGGCAGATGCACAGAAATGGAAAGCAGATTGGCGTTTGGTAGGGGCTGGGGAGCAGGGAGAGGAAACGACTGTTAATGTGTACAGAGTTTCTTTCTGGGGTAAAGTGTTCTGATTTTAGATCATGGTGATGATTGCACAACACTGTGAACATACTAAAACCCACTTAACTGTATACTTTAAAAGGATGAATTTTACGGTATGTGAATTCTATCTCAATATAGCTGTCACTATTTTTTAATTCTAAGAAGTATAATAGAACAGAAGATAATATTTTTATGTTTTTGCCTGTCATTTAGAAAATCATCTCATTTGCTGATCTGTAAACTTAATGACTCTCACTTACACCCATAACTTTGTGTGTGTGTGTGTAAATGGTTTAACAAACAGACCCGAATTAAAATACTTCTTTGTGAATTTTCATTTAGCATTTCAGATCTTTATGAAACTTATTAATTTAAGGCTTTTGAATAATTTTAATTTTTCTCATTTTAATCTGTTTTCCTTCCCATTTAAAGATGACACTATGGACAGGCATCAAAATCCTTAGAGCACTGCATAACTTTTAACCAGTAATTTGACTTCTAGAACTTATCGTAAGGAACTAAGTGGACAAGTATACAACATACATTTATTTAATATGCTCATCATATTATTTTTAATAATAAAAATTACAAACCACACTTAAATGTCTAATAACAGAGGATTGATTAAATAAATTATGGTAAATCCATACAATAGAACGATATGTGGTCATTAAAACTAAAGTCCTAGATGGTGGATATACAGGTACGCCAGTGCTTAGTGAGACAAGCAGGTCCTAAAACGTTATGTGTGGTAGGATACTATTTTTGCTGAAACATGTTTATATGCATATCTGTGTGAGAAAATATCTGGAAGGACATACTCCTACCACTAACAGTGGTTGTACTGGGTGAGACATTATATATATGTATTTTTTTTTCTTTTTGCATATCTATGTTTTCTAATTTTTCTACAATGATTACATACTACTTAGAGCATTAAGAAAATAACAATAAAAACTTTAAAAAGTCTTTAGGTTAATGGCTTCACTTTCAGAGTGATGCTTAAACAGCTGTTTACTTTGGTCAATTCAGTTGTACAAATGGTCAATTAACAAGGAAAAAGAAAACGGGTTGTTTGAGAAGAACAGTTGAATAGGGCACAATGATTAATCCACCAGACCAGTGAATCGCACTGGTTGTGGAGACAAATATAATCCCTACAGTCCTGTTCACACTGGGCCCAGAACTCTCATTCTCCATCAATCCAGGAGACTGTACGTGCAATGAGTCCCTCGGTCGCCCCGCTCTTTGCTATTGGGGTCTCTGTACAACAGGTGGAATGACACTATTGCCCCAAATAAGCCACTCCATCCCTGGCTGCTGAAGGTGAAGTTGTTCTGACTATTATTTTATCCCAGCAGTCAAAGTCTGTGCTACTTAGTTAATTTTAATTGCCTTTCTTCAGCTCATTGTACAGGAACAATTTCAATAACGTTTGTGTGAATCCAGACCATAAGAACTAAATTATGGTCATCATATCTGCAATGCTGGGAGGAACTAGCAACACTCCACAACCTGACTGCTGAAAGAATACAAATGTGGTGTCTGTGGCAGGTTTAATTTCATCCATCACAAAGCTCCGTGGGATTCAACCGCTGTTCTGAAGACTTGCTTTGAAATTACTCTTACGGTGGCCTGAGTCTTCCCAAGCATTTATTGCTGTTTTCTAAAGCTTTAATATTTTCTTCAATCAATAAATTTCATCAACTAAGAAACTGCTACTGTTCATTGGTATAGTTTTCTTTTTCTCTCTATATCCTACCAGCCAGCATACTGCCACATTAGTTGAAACAGATAGCAATGAGTATAATGTTTGATAATAGTCTGTGGCATTCATTATTTGTGGAGGTGGAATGTTTCCCAAAAGACTGCCCGCAAAGGCCAGTGACCTAGTTTTTCACTTTGTTTATGTATATAAACACTGCCATATGAAAGAGATCAAATAACTCTGAACCCATTTTGTGGTCTCTGTTATGATGAATATTGATGAGAAATATCAAAACTTTGACATTGTTTTGAAAAAGCTCATGGTAGCTATGTGTCGTTCTTTCAACAAATTCATTTTATTCTGAGACTTGAAAGAATACTTTGGCACTAATGACAGAATTTGGTAGGGAATCATCAGACTATTCATACTCTGAAAATTAGAACACTAACTTCCTACTGTTTGGTAAAAAGCCATTTCCTAACTTCAAAACAGCAGTAAGCCATCTTGTACGGCGATCAAAGATCCAAATCATGGCATCTGATCAATTTTATAACTCCGCTGGCAAGATCTAAAATATGTTCAGTTTCCTGTAACATTTGGTAGAGTGCTAAATGTGGGACAAACTAGCATGGAATACATTCAAAACTAGTGAAACGACCTAAATACCTAAGGCTATAGCAAAACCATTTTGCTCAAGGAAGGAAAATACCTCAGTAACTCTTTTTCAATGAGGTATTAGCTTTTTGCTGCTGCTGTAACAAGTTACCACAAACTTAGTGGCTTAAAACATCACAAATTCATGATCTTACATTTCTGTAGATTAGAAGTCCAACACATGTTTCACTGGGCTAAAACAAAGTTCTAGGCAGGGCTGCATAATTTTCTGGACTCTCTAGGGGAGAATCTGTATCCTTGCCTTTTCCAGCTTCTAGGAAATGTCCACATTCCTTGGCTCATGGTCCCCTTCTTCCATCTTCAAAGCCAGTAGTTGTGCACCTCTCTGACTTTTCTTCTGTATTCACATCTCCCTCTGACCACAGCCGAGAAAGAGTCTCTGTTTTTAAGGACCTATGTGATTAGATTGGGTCCACCTGGATCCAGGATAATCTCCTCATTTCAAGATCCATAATTTAATCTCACCTGCAAAGTCTCTTTTGCCATTTAATGTAACATATTCACAGGTTCTAGGAATTGGGATGTGGCTGTATTTGGGAGGCTGTTTTTCCTGCCTTCCACATAGTGTAAGAAGTGGATCAGAGCACAGCCCTGGAGTTAGCCTGTCTATGGTCCACCATTTATAAATTGGTGACCTTGGGAAAGTTAATTAACTTTTGTGTGCTTAACTCCTCCTCATCAGTCAAATGAGTATAATAATGGTACATACCTTGTAGTTATTAGATTAAGTGAGTGAATACATACAATATACTTAGAACAATGGCTGACACTCACTGTAGGATCAATAAATGTTATTATAATTATTGAAAGTCTGAAGGTTGAGCTATAATCCAAGGTCTTTTTATCCAGCAAAGTCCCACTGAGAGGTTCTGAGTCTCCAAGTGAACCAGGTTTGTTATCAGGAAATTCTTCTTTACTCTCAATCTGGAGTAGATGGAAAGGCCAACATTTGTTTTCTTTCACTTGAATTCCCAATAGATAAGAGGATTTGCATTTCTTCTTTAGGGAGGGGATGAGAAGAGGGTTGTAAAGTCTCTCCTTTCTCATCCGTGGTTTTCTAGTGGTGGCTCTCAGTGACAATGGCTCCAATTATTGTTCACTCAGTAGACATGGGTCTCAACTAGAGGGCTTTCTGATGGTTCTTAGTAACTCTCAGGGGCTACTTCCTTTGGTGGCATCAAGTCAGGAGCGTCAGCTCTTTATAGTAATGTCTGCTGGAATCCAGCTGATGGCTTATGGCATCTCTGAGTGTATTTTTCTGATGTCTCCCACCTCATAACCAGCTCTCAGGTTCCTTAGTGGCTTGACAGCACAATGGTTTTCCCTTAGCACCACCTCTAGAGAACTCACAACCGAGCAACAAGGTAAGTGCTGCAACTCTTTCAGAAGACTAAGTCTGTGCCCTCCTCAGACACCAGTACCTGGGAGTGCTGGAGACACAGACCCCATGCACCCGTGCATCACAGAGGGACCCTCACAGGTTTGAACCACAGCTAACTGAGAGAGGGCTGGCCAGATGCTACAAATAGGCACGACCTGTTGCCATTTCATATTTCTTCCCCATTTTTTTAACCAGTCTCCATGTAAGTCATAAATGGTTTTTCCAAAAGTACCCATGATGGGCTTTTAAAAAGTTTTACCTTTCACAAGTAATTTTGAAAAAGCGTGAGTATGGGAGGTTTTTCACAGTGTTAAGATCTACCCTTGTCTTACTAGTTACCCTAGCCTATATACCTGTCGACATAAACCTTAAAGGACTCAGAAAGTTAGTCTACAAGGCCAACATTTAACATTCTAACTTTAGAGGAGAAAGGAACTTTATATGGCTTTTTAATGATGAAGGTACATGACTGTGACAGTCTCAGCTATTGTAAATGCAGACACCAAAATAGAACTTGTCTTAACGGAACTGCAACTTGAATTTATGAAATATGCTTTTCTTTAAAATTCCGAAAAATCTTGGCTCTAGCAGATGCTAAGAAATTGGTTTCTAGGAAGGCCATATCTCAAATAAAAATTGCATGCTATTACAATTCTGAACACACTGGTTAAATATTGTAGAATATAGTATTTCATGCTTTCATATAATTGTGAAAGTTCAAGGAGTGCTTCTGGAGGAAAAACTGACTCATAAAAATAGCAAATATAGCCACAGACTCAATAGATTTTAAGGGGAAACTTTTTTTTTTTTTTTGCCAAAAATGTGGCAGTTTTTTTTCATGAACTGGGCAAGGTTAACAGGAAGCTATGTTGCAACTCACAGAAACAGCATTACACATACACTATAGACTATTTACTTAATCTTTGTGATTATTAGAAGACGACACATTAAAGACAAAGGTATTATCAATAGTTTTTGTCTCTATGAATCAAAAGTGTGATGACAAGATATTTTAAGGTTAATTGCTGAGTGTTAAATCTTAGGCTTTGAACAATTTGCTACCTTAACAAGTGAGGAATTTATATGTAGCAAGAGAAGAGATTTATCCCCTGGCCAGAAGAAACCAGAGAGGGGAGAGGGAGGGAGACAGGGTAGGGAGGGAGAGAGAGAGAAAGAAAAAGGGGCGTTGGCAGCTGAATACAATGCTTCCATGTATGACTGACTGATCTTTAGGTGACAAATGAAATGTAAAATCCACAAAAGATGGACAGAAAGGAGAATTACTTAAGAAACCTAGAAAATGTGTGCCTCAAAAGACAGAGATACCAATTAAAATTCTACAACTGACCAAAGTCCTCTAAAAATTTAACAAAAATCTTATGCACAGATATTTAAAGAAAGTTCGAACTCTCTTTAACAAATTTTTAAATAAAGTAAATATTAAAACAGAAATCACTTGGTTGCATTTGTAAAAAGAATTAATAATAATGCATTGGAGCAAGAAAGAGACTAATAAAACCCAGAGAGATTGACTGTGTGATGACAAAGACCTTAGAAGCCATGTGGCGGGATAGCCTAACAGAAGAAACGCATACTTTTTGCTCATTGGACCCGCATCGTCCTTTCAGGCCACTGCAAAGGTTTATTTAGCAGCCAAATAAAAAACACAGTTTTCAGATCCTGCTCTTTTGACTTGCTAAAAATGTCCAGTAAGTAAGCAGTTCGTCCTCTTTTATCTGTGATTATTGTTAGAAATGACAAATTGACCTCTAGAATATTTTTAATTGTTTGATACTGATCACCATGTGCTATGCTTTTTTGGGGAATCTGAATATAACAATTAAAATTATGTTTGGCTTTGACTTTGGTTACTTTATAATTATAACTTTCCTTTTTTTAATTGCTCCAGTATTCCAACTGTTATCTAGCAATTAAACATCTCCGGGATGTCTGTCTATATCTGACTTAAAGTACCTTTGTTTCCTGTTTATTTTTTGAGCTTAAAAAAGAGTTTTCTTTCATTTGATTTTCATATTTTCTTTTAAAAGTAAATGATCACACTCCTTCACATACTGTCTTTCCAGATTTCTTGCCTCTTTGGGAAAAATAAAGAAATATTTTCCATTTCTTTTATGAATTCTTCAGAGCTTGTATTTAATATAAGACCTCAACTGGTGGTGAATATTGGATTGCTGAGCTTCATACAATCTACTGATTCTGTCAGGGGCCTTAATGGCTTTTCTTCTCAGCTTCATACATAGCATAAAATAGTAGAAACTGTTAAAAACAGGAGTGGGTAACTGCAGGTGGCTGTGGATTCTCCTTGCTAGCTATTCCTAAAATAGTACCGGAAATCAGCTCTCTGATTACCATCCTCGCAGCCTCCCTCAGAGCCCCTTCAAATGTGAAAGTTTTTGACACTATCTATACCATTTCAAAATAACCAATTGGAAAGTCAATTCAAGAAGTTCAGTTGAACCTTTTTTTGTCATTTTATGCTAAAATAAGGTTTTTGAAGTGAAAAACTGTTTTATTGTTCAGCTACATTCAGTCAAACTATGATTCTTTTAGATCTTTATGTGGTTTTATATAATGCCTAACACATCATTGTATAGTCAGACCACACTAGAAGTATTTCTTAGAGGTGGCAGTAAAATCAGGAGCTCACAAAGGCCAGTGGCAAATGCCCAGAAGACACTATGGCTGTGAATTCCTGATGCACTGACTGATAAAGTGGCTCTAAGGCCACGGCTGTGCATTGGTCCTGTGGGGTGGAATGAAAAAGGAGAATTTCTTTTTTTCAGTTTTTAGTCTCTACATTTCTACATTATTTGATACAGTGGCAATGTTTTCATTTATTACCTGTGTAATTTTTTAAAAGGTGCAGGTTAAAGAAAAAGGACTGCGGTTGCACACAGCTGAGACTAAGAATGTGTTACGGCTTTAAAGGTCGATGATTTTGTCACCCAGAGCATAAGCATGGAGACTGCCATGCGGCTGATGAGTGAAAGGGAAGCAGTGCACACTCAGAGGAAGGGACCTCAGTCAAAGTGGTTCTGGATTCTCTGTCTCTGACATGCTCACTTCATGGCTCAGAGACGGACACCTTCAGAGAGCTGAAGCTACCAAAGCTGGTGTGTGCAAGTCATACAAAATCGAACATATGGTGGGTTTTTCTTGCACTATAGAAATAAGCAAAGCTTCCCAAGTTTAGGTATCCCAGAAAACCAGTCACTCAGAGTCAAGGTAGAAACATTTTTTCAAGTAGGACATAGAATGAACATATGATTTTTTTCTCTCAATAAACAAAGAGACCTCAGTATACCTTGATAAACAGAGATTAACAAAAATTTAAGATAGGATTCCTCTTGCATCATTTTAATGTTAGCCCAACACTAAAAGAGGTTGCATTCTATTCCTACTAACAAATGTCCTTGAGGGTTCCATGACAGCGCCTTGTTATGGGAATGTGGTGTGTGTATGGTGATGGGGTTTGACCAACCAGGTTTCAAATACAGCAAGTAGTTTGCTACTCTGTTATACTTAAGAAAATAGAATTAGTTACTAAGACCATGTATAGCTATACTAATTATACTGCAAAGATGACAGGTAATTAAATAAATGTACATTCGTAATTTCGTAACTTGTACAATACCCAAACTGTTATTACTTACTGCTTAACCTAGCTTTGGATTTATTAAAAAATATATATTTTAAATATATTTTATTAAATTATATATATATATTGATAACACACTCTAAATTCTGATCTACTAGTCTAACTTTCCAGCATAGTTTCCTTCAGGTTAACTTGGTCAAGTCTTTCCTAGAAACAAATCTATTCTCATCTGTTTGTAGCTTTCCCCCAATTCATTCAAAGGATCTTAGGGAGAATTTTAGCTGGAATTTACAGAACTTAAGAAACAATTCTTTGAGTTCTCATGATTTCTTCACACACTCAAAAAGAGAAACATGACACAATGAAAGTGATTTGCAGTTACCTGGGTTTCTTTTTCACTTGTCTTAGATTCCTCTGATCTAATCTGTTGTTACCTGACTTTTTTTCCCCATCTAAAAGTGTTCACTCCAGACTTCTCTGCTCCTTCTGATCAATATCTAGTTTAGCAAATCACTTTCTTCAGCTACCAAAGAACACAGATTTGGTTCAATTAGTGATTGCTGTCTCTTAGACAGACTAGGACTGTATTTGTAGACTATAGCAGTGTCTTTTTTTAAAAGAAAAAAATTTAATCAGAAAAATTACAAGGGTTTAAAAGCATATTTAAATGGGTCTCACTGCAAAACTGCCATCGCCAATTTCCAGGTCCATACCAGAGTATCGGCTGCTTTGGCAAGCCCTCCCGGTTGATGCCATGGTTGAGAGCACTCAGGTTCTAGGGCAGTGCTTCTCACTGATGGAAGCACATGAGAATCTCTGGTACTAAAGGACTTTTAGTCTGAAAGATGAAAAAGATCTATTGTTTTCATAATAGGGTAACGGACACTTTTGAGGACCTGCCCAGATTCTCTTTATCAGATTGATGCTCTCATCCTGCAGGTGCTGCCGACAGCTGGCATCTGACACTTCTCTTGAAAATCACCCATGGGCCGGAGCCTCCCTACTGGGAAATGCTTGGAAGGTTACACCCTCCTCCCTGGGGGTGGCCTGCAGCCAATGACTGGTACCAAAGTACAAAAGGCTGTTTCCCTCTTCAGGGTGAGACAGCTCTGCGGTACCACTCACGCGCCAGAGCACCCTATGCAATCAGGCTTCCACTAAACCCACACCTCTGTCCAGTTTCTTCCCCTGCCCTATCCTGCATCCCTCATTTCCTTATAGACTTCATCTGAGAGCAATTCTTCAATTAACCGCTTGTACAAAAATCCCCATCTCCAGCTCTGCATCCAGGGGAACTGACTTTAGACAAATACAAACTACAAAAATTAAAGCTCTGCACTATCTTCTCCCATGATAGGGACATGAAATTCTCTGTTTCAGTTACAAGTGACTCTTTGGAAGCTAGAGTCAGGAGAAATGTACCCCCACTCCCAGCATAGCACCATTTTGGGGGTGGAATGGGGGAAAGTGGATGATGATGTTATTAAATACATATTACTGAGATATATCTCAAATGTATGGGTAAATAAAAAAGGTTAAACAATATTGCTACAGGCAGAGACCTGGCAGTTATTCCCTTTATTTATTCTTTGTTTTGTTTGATTTTGTTAATTTGGCTTCATAATGTTTCCACGAATTCTAGTTGGTTGTAACATTTTCAAGAAAGAAACTAGAAATACTATGAGGTCCCTGGAATACCACTTAAAACATGTGGTAGTAATTTTGCAAATGGAAAGGGAAAGATTTTATACACATCCCAGAGAGGTGTACTAATTAACTTTCTCTCATTGGTGGACTTGTCAGTTCTTGTTGCTTATTACGTAAGGTATTATTTATGAACTAGTTTTAAGCGATTTCATATTTTGACTGAGAAGTGTCTGACATTTTTTCAATGAATAGTAACAAACTTAAAGAAAAGTCTCTAAAACCTTTCTAACATCATTCTTTGTCTGCTTGTTTTGTTCCATGCTAAATGGCTAAAATGATGCAGAAGATAGAACATAAATAATATGTAGCTGTAGAAACTAACAGAGCTGGCTATGCACTTGGGCTTCAATTGAAAAATGTTTTACTTATTGTTACAAAATATCACAAAATGATAGCAATCTCAATTCTAGTGATTTGCTAAACATATTGTTAAATTAAAATGTCGCCATCCATATTCTTATTTAAAATGGTACTTTGAAATCACCTTATTTTTTCATATGTATGCCCTAGTAGTACTTTCATGAAGAACCAAGCCTGCGTTGAATTTTATTATATTCTTTCATAAGCTGAAATCCATGTCTTCTTTATATTATAATGTCTAGACACTGACATTATCCAACTATCTAAAGTACACTGCCATGCCTTTATAAAAAGCTTCATGTAAGTGGTCACATCTGTAGGAATCCTTTCAATAGGAGATTGTAAATTCTCTTATCAATGTTCCTGAATAGATCAGGATTTTTTCTCACCATATAAGACAAAGAAAAGAGCAGGCAAAGCCACATTTTTTTATTAAAAAAATCTCATTTTTAACGTCCTCAAACAACCAAATGGCATTCTGAACCTCAAATTGCAATGTGACTAAGATGCAGCTGAAATAATCAATTGTTTTGTAAAATAATTTATGGTTGGTGTTTATTTTTAAAAATTCAGTTTTATATATATAAAAAAGATCTGTTTCAATCCCTTCCTAAATTTAGTCCAAAATGCAGTGTATAACAATATTATCTCTCTCCCTTGCTCCTGAATGTTCCTTTCACATGATTCAAATTACTTTGCATTACATAATCACTTGGAGTAGAATTAAGGATGGGATAGATATATAAATTACATTATAAAATGAATTTAGAAATATCTAAAATAAATCATATTTGTCTAGTAGTTGTGCAAAACAAAGGAAATGTGTTCTATGTAGTTTAATATTTATGTAGTAAATATAAATCCTACTCTATGTGTTCTAGACAAATGTGTTGCTATTGACTTTTATATCCATACAGGATAAGAAACAGACATATGGTATGGACCTTTTTCATAAGTCGAGAGCATAGCTTTTGCAACCTTTTGTTTATGACTCACGCAATGTCATGAGGCTGAGGAAACCTGGAAAATTATTCTTGTGCATTTTTGAATTTGCCACTGCTAAGCATGCCTCTGGGTATTGTGATCCCTGCGTAAAGGTATCAAATAAATGCTTTTATTCTGAATGTCTACACCTTTTTCTCTTCTTAATATTAATCATATAGAAACTTTTATTTGCTGCAATACCCATCTCCACACAAAGAAAAAAGTCCCATTTTTTTCTCGGAGTGGAAGGAGGGTCGTAAGTCCTGTTTCAGGCCATTTTGGCATCTGGAGTTAATCTTTTAGAAGTGATGTAGAACAAAACCTAGTAATTTATCCTGAGATTCGAGAACATTTATTTAGAGTTTATTGGTGATCATATTTGAGCTTTGCCATGCCTCCGATATTCTTCGTTGGTTTGGGATTTTACTTGTACCATAGGCAAATTAAGGCATTTGAAAAAAGAACAGGAATTTGATTCTTCTATCATTTCTGTGTCTACAGGCAGATTGTTCAAATCAGCAGAAGTACAGGTGGGCTCTTTGGCATCCACCGAGCATGGGTGTTTATGATAAAACTGCCGAGAATAGGTGATTTTTTGGTTCCAATGCTCCAGTATGAATATTTCCTGCTGTCGAGTGTTTTGAGGATAGCCATAATATAGCTTTCATTTTGGTCCTATGGCTAGATAATTGCACGTGCGACTGTTTAGTAATATACCTTTAGAGCATATAGAGAAATGGGTTATGAGTTTTCTTTAATATCTTTAAACTCTATGACTTTAGTCCTTCCTCCTCAAATGGCAAGGAAGGCTATAGTCCCTGAACGATGAACTATGTGAATGCATCATTAAAAACTGATTCATTTTCAGAGTCTTGGACTGCCTTATGAAGTCATTACAACAACCCAGTATCAGTAACCCATTAATCCGATCTCTTCCTTTTAACAATGTCCTGTAGAAACTGCATGGGTAAATTAATTGAATTTTGCAGTCATGAATTATTATTTTCTGACCATTTAAATACAGGCAAAGATTATAGTGGTTTGTTCCATTGGCAAACTCAGCACTCTAATGATACCTTAGTCCAAAAGTCATATAATTGCTTAGCAATCCACTGTGTACAGTATGCTTCTAATTATCTAGGTTCAATAGAGAGTACATGCTGACTTCCAAGGACTTGTTGAAGCAGATATCTAGACTATGACTAATAAGAGGGCTCTGTAATACTTTCAATATTAGAATATCATATTAGTCTCAACTCTACAGGGTATAAATTTGTCAGTGGCTCTTCTGCTAAGTGCTATCTGCAGATAGAGGCATGCATCATAGTGCTTCGTAAGAGAAAAGGATTTGGAGTCAGATCAATTTGGGTTCAAATCTTGTCTGCCACAGATCAGCTAAATGACCTTGGACAAGTTAATTAAACCCTCTGAGCCTCAGCAAAATGGGAAATACTACTACTTAACTAATATAAGTTGTTATGAAGATCAGATAAGTTCATATATACAAACAGTCTAGCACCAGTGACCAACACAATTGTAGCTACTCAATAAAAGACTATTATTTTTATTACTTTTCTTATTATCATCAGATTTCTTGGATCAAACTCTTTCATGTCTCCGCAGCATCTTGCCATCCTGACAGCAATGTTTAAACCACATACATCATGGCTTCCATCCCCTTCACTGGGAGGGCAGAGGCAAGCACCAGATAGGGCCATTTTCATGCAGTTTTTCACAGTTCTCTCCTTCTAAGCATGTAAGAGCATTTTTCACCAAAATAACAGGCTCCATGATGAATGAATTGGGTTGTTCTACTACTAGGCATTGTTCTGACAATGCTGTGACTTGCAGGACTAATTATGCTCTGTTTAACTCGAGGATACTATAGTTGTTTAGGACTACCTTGGGGTCTTTGAGAGGAGTTAAGTTTGCAAGACCAGATGCCGTTCTAAATTTCCAGTCTGGTACAAAACAGTCCTCGTATCTGGTTTAATCCCCAAATTTTCTCTAAAGCCTCAGTTAAGTTTTGGGCTGTCTCAAGTGTTTTTCTGCAATAATCTCACACTACCGTAGGATTTAAATTGGAACTTCTGCCAGACTGAACAACACAGTTCACTTTTGCCCCAGTCCCACACTCCCAGCCTTTTGGGTTGACTACTTCATGCTTTCCCTATCCGGCTGTATACCAGGTAATCGGTTTGGATCCTATCTCACTCACATTGGCCTTGGCATTTGGCTGAAATGATAGTTCCTATCAATCACAATGAAGCGAATGGAACAAATCTATTGGCTACTTTAGAAAGTCCTAAATGCCACTGAGACATTCAGATATCTTGGATACTTAGAATTTTGAGTGGCACTATAAAACATTCAAACATTCATGAACAGTAAGTAAAATAATATAGTGTGCTTCTGAGAACATTTCTAATCCGTGACTTGTTAACTGGAAGAGAGTTTGTATAATATTAAAGTTTAAGCTTTTGTGTGGCTAGGACTCCTTATAAAGCATCCACCTCCAACTCATTGGAGGTGGAATGTAAACATCTCTTTAATTAGGTTCTTCTCACCCTCAGCTGTAAATTAGCCAATCATGAAAAAACAATTTGTTTTTCAACATTAGAGAGAGGAATATTTTTGAAGTTCATTTTCATTTTCTTACTGCTTGGTATTTTTGGGTTGGTATAGGCATTGGGTTCTACTCTAAATTTTATGCAACTACTACAAGGATGGGGCACTGGAGATAAAGAAATGCAACTGAATTTCCAAGAGATTAGTGCCCCTTCCTTCTTAGTGCATTAAATTCTTGTATAAATTGTCAGAGCCAATGTCTTTTAACTAAGTATCTCTCATACATTTGGCGTGACAACAAAAGTGGTCAATAAATTAGGAGCAGTCTTGAAAGTCTTCTGCAGATTTGGAACTTCTAATTACTCCCATCAATTTTACAATAAGAGAGAATTGCTTTTCAGTTTGTGAAGTGTTTTAGAGAGTAATCAGGCAAAGAAAAGTGCTTTTGGGGAGAAATATTTCAATGGACACATTATGCAATTCAAGCTCTATATCTATTGCATTTAACCAAAAGAGCAAATTATAAGATCATAGCAATAGTTCAGTCTCAGTAGAGTCATCAAAATGTTACAGATGAGAAATTAAATTAATGGTTATAAAGTGTTGATATTCATCATAGTGGAAGAGTTACAGGCGATGTTGTGAAAGCCTCATGTCTACTGTCCCCTTCAGTTGAAAATAACGGCAGAAAAGCAACAGCATTCAGACATCTTGACTATTTAGCAATCTGTTCATCCTTAATTTAAAAACATTTATTATCCTGTGCCTTCCAAAAATCTAGTGAAAAGATGTATATGCTGGTGAGAAAGGAGAGAAAAACATGTCTTTTGAATTTCAACTATCTTAAGAATGATGAGGTTACTATCTTTTCATTGAAAGAACTTGTAGAGGAGATGTAAAACCAGAGACAAAAGGGAGGCCAAGGTGAATAAGACATAATGATTTGAGGCTTTTAGAAATACCATCATATGTTTCTGATAATTTTGAACTTTTATACTTTTTTTTTTTTGAGGAAGATTAGCCCTGAGCTAACATCCATGCCCATTTTCCTCTATTTGATGTGGGACACCTGCCACAGCATGGCCTGACGAGCGGTGCATAGGTCCGCATCCGGGACCTGAACTGGTGAACCCCAGGCCGCCAAAGTGGAACATGTGAACTTAAGTGCTGTGTCACTGGGCTGGCCCTGAACTTTCATACTTTTTGTCTGAGGATATATTAATCATATATTAAAATTCAGTAAACATTTGGTCCTAGTAAACCATGAGGTATTTTAATTCTACTAAATCAATGGTTACCTTCAACGTCATTTCAAATTGGAAATGCAGTAGTTACTTACGCACAGACATTTTCTAACTGGCATTCCCCTAATTATATAGGACTGCCTCATACACTTTCCTTCTATATAAATAGCTGCCCCAGTCAATTGACTAAAGGAGCTCCCATCGAGGTCACTGGAGATTTCTTTCTAGTTCCTTCCATCCTAACATGTATAGTGTGAATAATTCTTTTTTCTTCTAGTCCTCTTCCTCTCTTCTTCTTCTCCAGAAAGGAACAGAATGGTAGGAGACAAGAAGATTGGGAAGAAGTGGAGGAAAATGAGGAATTAAAGGTATTGTTTCAGGCTACAGAAATATCCAGAGTGGGGGCATCCAAGTTTTTTCAGAAGCAGGTCTTATGATCAGAAATTGATTTGTGGGTTATTTTTATGATAATTGTGAGTCAAAAGGACCTGCACCAGGTTGTGACTCAAAGGTAAATTGAGAGCCTGTGGAGGTCTTATTCATACCTAATTTCTGTCTTTCTTCATCAACCCAAAGTTTTATGATGTCACTTAATACAATTAAATTTGATGAGCTCAAACCCGGATAGTTTCAATTATCATCAAATTATAATTAGTAACTGATTCAAAGCTGAGCGTATTAAATGCTGATGGTAGCAGGGCAGGTTAGGTAGCTCGCAGTAAATTTTTTGAAATAATAAAGTCAGGTGGTCGACATGGGATCAGATAGGCCAAATGTGAGCATGGGCAGCATGCTGGACGTTCAGACAACGATTGTGGTTAGAGTTGGAGTGGTAGCGATCCTTTACTCATGGTTTGACAAACAGGGGTAAGCATGAGAGGAGGACCTGATTCCACTGGCATGGCTAACTCTGATTTTCTCATAGAATATTCGTTTCCATGGTCTTTCAGTTCTACAATTCTATTAGTGAAATACTCATAAACATGATAAGTTAAAGAGGTGTCAATCAGCTGGCCCTGGCATTGAATCACTATGTAATCACTCTGTTACCATGAGAAAACAAATAAGTGATCTACAAGTAAGCTCTTGGAAACAATTTGTTAGAAACTGCCTGTATATCTTTCTTTACATATATATAGTTGTGAATAAAACAAAAAGCAAAAAACAAATAACACTCCTTTCAAAGAGAATGCTTAAATTTATTTTTTCTTATTCTTAGGATTTGTCAAGCACTGCAGTGAATTATTTTTACCCTGTGCTGAAAAACTTTCTAATTGGCTTCACAGTTAGCTACCTTATTAAAGCAAAGTAAAAATGCTTACAGTTTTTTCTAAGCTTTTTTGCTGCAGTAGAAGACAGTGTTTTTCTAATTAAAACTGTCAACAAGAAATTCACTTCTTACCTTGTCAGAAGGCTTAAATGGATTTCCTTGTCCGCTAATTCCACCACTGATACTAAATCCAAGGCCAGGGTTCTTTTCTATTCTCACACAAAACTATGTAAAAAAGATAGAAAAAGGCAATCAAATATATACATCAAAGCTAACATCTTCAAATAACCACATCCCAATGGGATAGATTCCATTCCACTGAAGTTTCAGGGTTAGCCTCTTTTAGCTTGTACACAAAAGACAGTATAAACGCTGACAAAATATTTGGTGTTTCTGTATGCATCAGTTATGACTGAAACTAGCTTGAAATTACCTGGGCAAGCAGATGTTAGTAAGTATTTATTCGTTACTGTGTGCAGGACTAAATTTTGATTAGCAGTTTTAAAAAATTAAAAGCCTGATAACAGTGAAAAGATTGTGAATTATTTTAATATCTGCTTTAAATGCACATATATTCTGGCTAATTAGAAAGGACTACTAATTAGAAAGGACCCTGTGAATAAGTGGAAGAAAATTTGCAAATGTAGAGTGAGGGAAAATAGGGCTATTTAAACAAATTGCTACTGCTTTCTAAGAGAGTAGTACCACTCATCTCCTCAACAGATAATTCTATTGGTTAGAAATTGCAGGACTTTTAGTTTGAGAAAGAGGATTGGCCATAGCTTGAGTGAGGGTGAAACAAAGGAAGAGGGAGATACTCAGTAAAGTGTTCGGGTTTGGCAGCAGCTCCTGCAGAGGGAGTTAGTGATCTTAGAAAAAGGAGGAGAACATCGTGAAAAAGAAAGAGGTCAATAATATGGAGAAATTGTTGGTGACAGGGAATTGTCAATAAATATTTAGGACTATGATGACTAATATTCTACTATTCTGTGCTATATTACTTCCCAAACTCCAAATCATCAATGAAAGTCTGTTAAACACAAGAGCCTGTGCTCTGTAGTACTATGGAGAAACGATGGCATTAGGAGGTCCACCTTGGGGTAAGGCCATAGTAAAGATGATAGATACTGTAAGAGCTGATACAAAGACTGTGGATCAAGAATTCAGCAGAAGGGAATCAGTGCCAGGAATGACCTGGAGAAACTATAACAAACCTATTCTTGATGATCCTGAGCTGGGGCTGTGTGTGGGCTGTGGTGAAAATGCTAGTTTTCTATGTAAGTGGCGCAGAGTGACTCCAGATGATTGAAAGACTTGGGGCCCCAGAGGTAGCATGCACTTTGGTTACATAAAGAAAAAAAACCCCACTTCTATAACTTTTGAGTACAGAACAAGTACTGGACCTAGGTGAACCAAGTCTTACCGGAGATAAGGACGCAAAAGATTAACAAAGAGTTCAGAAAAAAATATAAAGAAATACATTAACGTATATTTTCTATTTATATAGAGATATACTGGAAAAGTTTTCAAAGATGATTGGAAATGTTTGCTTTCTTAAATCACTTAATGTTTTCCCCAGCAATCTTGCTTAGTCTATTAATTTGCTTATGGGCAAATGCAAATTCCCAAAATGCTCTCTGTATTTTTATTTTAAAGGTTCCTTTAATTCCTACTTCTTAGTTAGTTCAAGGCAAACTGGAGTCCTGTTCCTGACTTAATTAGCATATACTGTGAGTCACTGGGAACTGGATCAATTAGGTTTGGCTGTTTAATGGGACTATCCTTAATTCACTGTCATATTTTGTAATAGTAAATATAATGTTTAACTATTATGTAGTTCATTTGCAACATAAGGGCAAAAAACTATCCACTAATGTGATTTTTATGGTAGAGTCACTAATGAATAGTTTCTAAATTGTGGGTAACTCCAATTACCATAAGTATTCTCCCATATATTTATTTTAAATATGTTTAATCACAACTTTAATTGAGCTGGATTTGTTAAAACCAGTTATAATAGGGTGGTGGAAACTACAGTTTATAATAGTTCTGTATTTATATGGCTCACGGTCTGTGGATGTGAACATATAATAGCTTGATATAGCTCGAAGGAATATCTTAGTTTTATTCAGTACACCAGTTTACCTTGTAGTGTTTCTTGTTATTAGTGGCTAATTAGAAAACAGAAAGAAAGGAATTAATATGATTTAAACATTTTGCCTCTGTGTTTTCCCACATATCTGTGCATTTTTAATTAAATTATTTAAAATTTGGGTTACATCTGTCCAACGTAAAAATTTTATATTGCATAATATAATATGTGGGAGGTACATGCACTTCTGGCTTTCCCCAGGCCACCATAAAACCTGAACGGAAACATATGCAACAGATTTTATTTACAAAGTAAATTGCTGAGAGTAGTTTCCAGTCATGCTCTTTCAGGGTAGTGACTATATCTATTTTATATTATTGTCAATCTGGAAGACAGTAAAAATCTAAGGGAAACAATTTCATATGTGCCAAGTACATGAAGAACTGCCTCAATATATTTTTTAATAATAGAAATAATAAAGGTGACACTGTGGTTTTATAAATGTGACAAACAACCATAAATTCTGATCTAAAGCTAGACTACCCATGGGCATGCTACAGTGTGGTTAATAGGTTGTGTTGTGACTGTTGTGTCCCATAAAGCATGTCAGAGAGAGTACTCATCTCACATATAAGGAGTTCCACCTGCCTGCCAAGGCCCAAAGGGGCCATAAAATGTAAGAGAAGAGAACACCTCACAGCCAAGAAGCAGTCTGAAACTAAAGAGGATTGGCAAAGAGGAAAGGCAGTGTCCTAGCAAAAGGTCAGATCCAGAAGGCTAAGAAATAGCTTTAATGAGAATCAGCATTTAAATTTTCTATTAAGATATTGATATCAATGAATGAAATTTCTGGCTGAAGATATAAGCAACAGCCTGGCAGTCAATGGTGCATTTGCTTCTTTCAGAGTCTGCTTCCATCATTTGACTTTACTTCATACTTCTGGTCTGTGTTAATCTTGCCTAATTAAAATACTGGGTCTTATTTTAGAAAGACCCATAACAAAACGAATTCTTATGTAGCAATGGGCCCTGTGAGGTCAGAATCTATAATCCATAGAAGGTAGTGATTTGATTTGGTCTAACAGTGCTCTAAAACCTAGCAGCAAGAGCAAAGGAAATGGTTGTACCTGTGTGTGTGCACATGTATGCGAACAAACAACGTGTGTGTGTGTGTGTGTTGGGAGCTATAACTCAGAATTAGGGACTTGCATTACAGAAAGATACCTGGTAATGCTGTAATGAACTGGCTTACTACACTACGTTCCAGTGGCCATTCTCTTTCCTAGCAGTACGTATTATGGCTTTTAGTGGATACCTGTTGTTTTTGCTGCCCAAGATCCATCATCCTTCTGGTAGCTATACGTTAATTTCTTTTTGAAGCACCACCCACTTCCCTATTCTCAACGTGTATGCTTTGGTGAATCGGGTTATCTAGACCTAAAACAAAGCACTGTATACCCTAAAAATATGATTGTTTACATTATGGGCAGTACTCCAATCAAAAAGGAGAAATGAGATGCCCACTAGGATTCCTAGGAAGGAGACTCTTGCTCTTTCTTGCTAGTTTTAAATCTGAGAGGATCTAGAGCTGTCGAGCTATCTTTCTATAATGAGGGGAAAGACGTTTTGAGATAGGAACCAACCCATGGAGAAAGAAGTCATGACTTCTACTGAACAGAGCATTAACAAAGCTTGCCCATCCTGGGAGTTTTAGCTTATATGAGTTAAAATGTTCTTTTGTGCTTAAATCTTATCAGGTTGTCACTTATAATCAAGAGGATTAATTGATAAAAAATTGAGGAGAAACTTGCTTATTTACAGATATTAAATAATTTCTTATCTTTTATTTAAAAAAGAAAAATTATACACTTGTTTGAAACTGCTTTTGGGAAATAAAGCAAGCAGAATCTTAAGTATCTGTTCTGTGAGAAATTTAAGGTAAGGTTTTGATCTATTGGAAGGCTTTTAATTGCTGAAACATCAAGAAGGAAACTTGTAACCAAGAACATCCCACTTGTGAGGCCATTTCCAGAGCTGAACCCTGAGCATATTACCATAGAGAGGTTTTGGTGAAGAGGCATCCACATCCACACGGATTCCTATGCAAGTAGGACATCTGAATTACCTCCTTAGATCTATTATGTTAGCTCTTCATTGACTATCTGGAACAATGGTTTGCACATGGTTAGCACTCAATTAATTTTTCGTTGAATAAACAAATGAATGAGGTAATATGTATGTGTGACCAAAGATACATACTCTTAAATACAAGTCATCAAAAGTATATGATAACTCCTTGTTAAAACATGTGATGAGGTTTTAGAAGGAGTGCCAATTATTCAAAGGAGTACTTCAATTATGTAATTAACTGCTTGGAAAAACCATTATAGGTTTGAAAATGAAAATTGTTGTAGAAATCATGATTAATGCCTTTATTCCACAAATATTTATTGATTTCCTACTAAGTGCCAGGCACTTTATCAAACATATAAAAAAAATCCTTGTCATCCTGGAATTTACATTCTAATGGGGAAGAGAGATAGTAAACGTGTAAAGAATAAACAGTTTCAGATATGAGGCGAGCTGTGAAAAAAAGAAAGCAGAAAAGGTGGTAGAGAGTGATGGAAAAGGAATGAGGAGCTGTATTAGGTAAAGTAGCCGAGAAAGGCCTCTCTGAGGATGTGACATTTGAGCAGAAGTGTGAATAATGTAAAAGATCAAGCACAGGACAATAGGAAAAATGATAAAATTATTCCAAGCAGGGGAACAGCAAGTTTAAATGCCCTAAATATAGATGGGTCTTTGTAAAGTTAAGAAACAAGATGGCTTAAGGATAAACATATAGATCAATGGCATAGAATTGAGAGTTCAGAAATAAACCCTAACGTTTATGGCCGACTGATTGTCAACAAAAGGTCCAAGGTAATTCAATGAGGAAGGAATAGTCTTTTCAATAAATGGTTCAGGGACAACTGGAAATCCACATGCAAAATAATGATTTTTACACTCACCTCACACCAAACAGAAAAATTGACTCAAAGTAAATCAGGGAATTAAATATAAGAGCTAGAACTATACAGCTCTAAGAAGAAAATATAAGAGCAAATCTCCATGATCTTGAGTTAGGCAATGATTTCTTAGATATGAAACCAAATATGACAAAAGAGATGACTGACTTTATCGAAATTAAAAACTTTTGTGCTTAAAGGAGACAAGCAAGAAAAAGAAAAGGCAACCCACAGAATGGGAGAAAATATTTGCAAATCATATATATGATTAGAGTCTCGTTTCTAGAATATATGAACAACTCTTACAAGTCAATAATTAAAAGACCCAAAAAACCTCATTAAAAAATGGACCTAATTAAAAAAACTAATTAAAAAATTTTAATAGACATCTCTCCAAAGAAGACATATGAATGGCTAATAAACACATGAAAAGACAATCAACACCCTTAGTCATTAGAGGAATGTAAATTAAAATCACAATGAGGTATTACTTCACAGGATGGCTATAACAAAAATGACAGACAATCACAAGCAGTGGTGAGGATGTGGAGAAATTAGAACACCCATTCATTGCTGGTGGGAATGTAATATGTGGCACCCAGTTTAGAAAAGAGTTTGGAAGTTCTTCATAATGATAAACATAATTACCATATAACCCATCAATTTCATTCCTAGGTAACTACCTGAGAAAAATGAAAACATACATCCACATACAAACTTGTACATGAATGGCTTATTATTCATAATAGCCAAAAAGTGGAAACAACCCAAATGTTCATCAACTGGTGAATGGATAACCATATGTGGTATATCCATATAGAGAAATATTATACGGCAATACAAAGGAAAGAATTACTGGTAGATGCTACACTTAGCACATTAAGCTAGTTGAAATTAGCCAGTCACAACAAACCCCACATATTACGTGATCTCATTTATATGAAATGTCTAGAATAGGCAAATGTGTAGAGACACAAAGTAGATGAGTCCTTGTCTAGGGCTGGAGGGGAATGGAGGGGAGGGGGTATGGAAAGTGACTGTTAATGGGTACAAGGTTTCTTTTAGGAATGATGAGAACATTTCAAAATTAGATTATGGTGTAGGTTGCACAATTATATAAATATACTCAAAACCACTGAATTGAACACTTTCAACAGGTGAACTTCATGATGTGTAAATTATATCATTGAAGCTGTTGAAAACAACAACAACAACAAGATCGGCATGACTAGAGAGAAAATAGCTAAGGAAAGAGGGGAAGGAGGGGAGGCAGGCCCAGATCTGAGGGGACTTTATGCCATAGTAAAGACTTAAAGGATTCAGGAATTTCCAGGCTACAAGGGCTTTTTAAGCAGAAGAGTGACATGATCTCATTTATCTTTTAAAAAGCTCATTCTGGCAGTGGAAAATAGATTGGAATGAAGCACCTGGAAGGAGGGAAGACAATTAGGGGGCTATTGAAGGGGTTAGGGGTGAGGCAATGGCTGACCAAGGTGGTAGCAGTGCAGGTGAGAAGTGGTAGATTCAAAATATATTTTAATGGAATTGCTGTGTACTGGATGTAGGCTGGGAGAAAGGGGAACCAAGGATGTTTGGCTATAGCAACAGGGTGAATAGGAGAGCCATTAACTGAAAAGGGAAAGTCTGGAAGAGAGACAGGTTGTGATAGGGGCAGGGGCAGGAAGTCAAGAGTTCCTGTTGACCCTGCTAAGTTTAAGAAATTCATTGGACCTCCAGGTTGAGATATCAACAAGTTAGTAATTGAATACAAACATGTGGAGTGCAGGGGAGGGCTAGGGCTGGCGATATAAATTTTGGAGTCATCTATCCTGGAACTCAATGAGATCATCTAGGGGAGAGTATGGATACAAAAGAGAAGGGGGTCAAGGCCTAAGCAGTGGCTCACTCTACCACTTAAAGGTCAGGAACAGAAGGACAATCAACAAAGAAACCAGGAAAGAATGGCTAGTGCGGTAAGAGGAAACCCAGTAGCGGGAGCCAAGTGAAGAAAATGTGCACAGAAAGAGGAAGTCAAGCCACATGCTAAGAGATCAAATGAGATGAGGATGGAGATTTGACCAGGGGACTTGACAGAAGGAGAGAATGCTTCCTGGAATGAAATTAAATTTACTGCTACTTTTACTTTTAGCTCCTGGTCTTATGATTATTACATAACAGTGCTTGTATGATAAAAAGTACTATGTAATTATAAGGTATTATAATTTTTTGTTTTGACTTACAATATGCACATTGCATAGCCATACAAATTCTACATAAAACTTCTCAGCATTTCCAAAATTTCTATTGCGCCTGTGTGATAGGTAATAATAATTATAAAAATATGCCAATGTTAATATTCAAGAATAATTAGTATTTTTTGATCCTTCTATTTTCATACCTTTTTCTGTTGTGAATTAGAGATGCAAGTCCAACTCAAAGTCTTAATTAAATCTTTGAAAAGATATACTAATAGAAAGATTGATGAATAAAATCCTCTGATGTAGCATTTTCTAGATCTTTCAGAAAAAATTAGCTGACTCTGTATGCATCTAGGAAATAGAAACTCGAAGGCTTTTTTAGTCTATAAATAAATTTTAAAGGTTATTCATTTCACATTTTTCATTTCACACTTAAGGAAACCAATAAGGTCATACACATATTTAGTGGAACAATGAAAGAGGCCTTCTGATTCCTACTGCAGTGTTTACTGAATTCTACTATTCGACCACACAGACCTTACAAAGTCAATTTGTAGAATTTGTGGTGCTGAGTTATACATTATTTGTGTTAAACCATGAATTGCAATTTCAGGAGCAGTATTGTTTTGGTTATTGAAGAATAAAATTTTATGGGGAAAATATTTCTAAGCAGCAATACTTTAAGCGGGGCAGGATGTGCTATGGGATGTCCCTGAAATCATTTGGGTAAATAACCTACCTTGAAACCATTTTAATATTGATTTTCTAACCATCTTTATTAGATTTTTCCTTCTTAATGTAAAAATTAATGATTTAAATAAAACAAGTTTTTCCAAGTTTTTCTTCTTACATCAAACACTCAAAATAATGTCGTTTTCTTCACTTGGCCCCAGTAGATGACAGCTTCACCTGGAACCCGTGTGAGCCCTGACCAGGCATCTAATCTAAAGTAATGTCTGAAATCATATCTATTAGCCAACTGCTTCATGTCCTCCACATATTATTAAGTATTAAAAAGATTTATTCCGGGGTAGACTACAGCATCTCCTTCTGGGAAAATTTTGGAGGTTTGCATTTTTCCCCCTTGAATATGATGGATACAAATTGCTTTGTATGACTCACAGAGGCCGATTCTAATGTAATCTTATAAGTTATCTTTCAGGCACAATTTTAGTTCGAATGTATGCTCACAGGAACTGACAGGAGACAGCTATGGAACTCCTGCCATCCCGATGTGTTAGGTTAATTAGCAGGCATGTCCTCTTGTCTGGGGCAGACATGGACAGGAGGGTCTATTTTTGCATTGTTCTACTCTTCCAGTGTGAGTTTACTCTTGACCTCTATGCTAGGCCACAGCAATAGGCTGCAGTGTGTACCGTGGTAGACTCATGAAACTGGGTTCTGATCCCAACTCAGCTTCTACATTGTTGTGTGGCCACAGGCAAGACAGTTAACTTCTCTGAGTCTTAGTCTTCTAGTCAATAAAACAGAAACTGCTCTACTCATATCACAGCATTACTGATTCGATTCAGTTAACATTGGAAAGGATTTGAGACTTCTGAAGCATCATTCTGATGTTTTTCCTTCCTATTTCTGCTTTAATATCTGTATGTTCCACCTATATAAATATCCATTGCCTTGGGATATACATTTGCAAAAGAGAAAAATCAAGTTAATGTTATTTCCTTCTAAAAATATTCAACAAGTTATGGACAATTTATTTATACTTTTAAATAGTGATAATAACAATATATTATTCAGCTGGTAAATTGTTGAGCTATAGAATATCTAAAGTATTGGTTCTCAGCCTTGGCTACTCAACAGAATCAACTGAGGAGTTTCAAAAATTCCCATTACCCAGTCACATCCAGACTGAACAAAATTAGTTTCTTTGGGGATGAGGTCAAGGCATCAATGCTTTTTAAAGCTCCTGAGCAGACTCTAATGTATAGCTGAGGTTGAGAACTGATAGAAAGCATTATTATATTGTGAAGGGGAGGGTAAGGGAAACAGGATCTTTAAGGCTCTACCCTTGGACTGGGAAACAAAGGGAAGAGCTGTCAGGATGGATATGATGGCTGGGAGTTTTTCAAGTGGAACAAGAATCAAGCCTTCGCTTTCTGGCTTTCTTCAGTTCACGACTTTATACGACTTTCATTTTATTTTCTATTATGTTCATCAATAATCATAATGGTTTGTGTACTAAACTCCCTTTTCTAAGAAAAATCCCCTGATAATGAACTCCAAGTGACATGCATATGGTTTTGTGTTGTAGATAATTTGTTGAAAAAGAAGCTCTATTATTAGAAATCAGATTTCTAGTCTATAGAAATTAATACCTTGAATCTGGGTAGCACTTCATGGTTTAAAAATCACTTCCATATGTTTTATTTCATTTGATCCTAGAGATGAAAACAGACTTGAAACTTAATGTCTATGAAAAATAAACAAGCAAAAATAAGTGCATTAAATTAGAATTCTTGGATATTTTGCCCTGTTTTACTGTGATGGGTAGTTTGAAAGTTGAGATGGTTTCATCCTTGAGGAGGAACATGAAAGTTTACTAAGTGCTTCTTCATGGCTAAACAAAGTTGAGTACTCTGCCTAGGTCCAAAATGACCTTCATTGAATTCATCCCGTCGTCAGTGGTAGCATTTATTATATATGTTCATTACTATATTGAATTTATTTTAATCAGATTGGAAGCGCATTAGTTCTTTAGGTCACATGACAAGATACAGAGGTATGTTTTTGTCAATAATAAAACTTTCCATTTGTTCAGTCCGTTCTGCTTCTCAAAACATTGGAAGTGTTTCATGTGAGTTTCATGTGAGTTCATCTGCATAATGCAGTTCTATAGTTCTGAACTGTAGCTGGAGCAGGTCTGATCAATATTATTTGACAGAAGAGGACACTGAGGCCACAGCAGGCAAGTGTCTGAGATCATGTGGTTAATTTCATGGTAAGATGGGGACACAGAACTTCGGTTTTGGGTCAGACAAACCTAGGTTAAAATTCCAGCTTGACCACTTACAACTTTCACAAGTTACTTATTTTCTCTGTGCCTTGCTTTCTCCATTTATAAAAAGGAAATAAGATTATTGTGAATGAAAGAGTATGTGTAAGCAGGACCAGTTATATAATTAGCGGGACCTGGTGCAAAATGAAAATGTGAGGCTCCTGGTTCAATGATTATTAAAATTACAAGGTGGTGACAGCAGAGCATTAAACCCAGTGTGGGGCCGTTCTAAGTGCAGGACTTTGTGCAACTGCACAGGTCACACAGCCCTGAAGCCAGGCCTGTGTAAGATACGTACTATATACGCACATATATACTATACGTATTTATTATAGCAGGCACGCAATGTAGGGTAACTGTTGTCCCGTCTTATCCTATTTTCATTCAGACTTATTTTCCCTAAATTAAAAAATGTGTATTCATTGTAATTGGATATTTTTTTCACCTGTAGCGTTCCAAGAAGTGATTACTTTTTTTTACTTTAATAGAAATTTTTATGCTTTATCACTCTGTGGAGTCTTTGTACCACGTTTATGATGTCTCCTTGCACTTAAAAATTATGAATAATTTAGGTTTTTTCCATATTGTACTCTACCAAATTTAACATTAGTAGTTGTGATCATTTAAGAAAACTGTGTTTTTCTCTCTACGGCTCTTTTAATGCACCACTAGACATGCCTTATGAAAACAGAGTGCCTTGATTTATACGCCAGAAACTCATCTTAGAAATTTTTAGTTATCTCCTTGGTCTTTTTTTTTTTTTTTAAAGATTTTATTTTTTCCTTTTTCTCCCCAAAGCCCCCCGGTACATAGTTGTGTATTCTTCGTTGTGGGTTCTTCTAGTTGTGGCACGTGGGACGCTGCCTCAGCGTGGTCTGATGAGCAGTGCCATGTCCGCGCCCAGGATCCGAACTAACGAAACACTGGGCCGCCTGCAGCGGAGTGCGCGAACTTAACCACTCGGCCACGGGGCCAGCCCCTATCTCCTTGGTCTTTGCACTTCAATCACTACTCTATAATTTTCACGTGAAACTATAAGGTTTTGAAATGTAATAAATATTTTTCTTCATTTGTTCTGAATTTTCAAAAGAAATATAACTTAGAAAAATAAAAAATACATGAAATATTTTCATTATGAGAGCAAATTACATAACCTTCTTCAGACTCTTCTCTTGTTTTTTGTTTTTGTTTGTTTTTCTATCTATAGACTAGTGAGGTTGGGACTGATAATCATTAAGTTTCCTCCAATGTTTTAATTCTTAGAATCTTGTATTTCTGGTTTTTTTTTTTCTATTTCTATACTCTCAGCGCCAGCCTTACTTTGTGTGTGCGTGCGTGCGTCGTGTATGTAGAATTGTATCATTTGACTCTCACAAAAACTTTTCGAATGTTGTGGGTGGGTGGCTAATGGTCTCATTTTATGAGAAAAACTGAACCTCAGAAAGAGTCAATGACTTGGCCAGGGTCACAAAGCTAATAAATGTTAACATAAGACTTGAACTCCAAGTTCTGAGACCCACTCCTAGTGTTCTCTTTCTCGAATGCTATATTGCTAAAATGAAGAAGTGGAGCGGATGGAAACAGAAAGAGAGATAAAAGAAAACAGAGTAGCCGTCAGCGGTGTGCTGGACGAGGCTGAAGAGCTGGGGCAGGGGCGAGCGCTGGTTCGCAGCGAGCGCCGAGTTCCCTGTGCAATTATCCCCACAATTTCAGCCTACCGGCGTGAGGGCGCTGACGGCGGAGCTGGGCAGAGACGCGCACAGCAACGCGCGGCGTGAGTCGGTTCCAGCACGACACTGGGAGTGGACAAATACTACACCGAATTGGCAAAAAAGGACTGAGAAACTGTCTCCATATTTATACCTCGGGGGAAGGGAGAGCACAGTTTGGGGAGGAGCGCTAGTTAAAGGCTTCTTAGGCTTTCTCCGGGCCGCTCCAAAGTGCTTATCTCAGCATTTCAAGCCATCTCAGCCTGAAACAAAGGCAGAAAAACTGGGGAAGCAAGAGGAATCATACTGAAGTCCCTTCCTAACACAGCCATTGGATGTTTAAGTTTTTACCCCTCAATTTGAAAGGCATCTGATGCTGTTAGAGCTGTGAATCAGAACACTTGCAAGTGACTGTAAATGCCTTCTCTGGAAGAATCACGAGGTTTTACATTCAACAAGCATGCAAACTTTACAACTTAGTTATCTTCTCATTAGTCAAACTATACAATTTATGTATTTTTTTGAGAAATAATGTAAAAAAGATCTTTACATTCAGAGTGTTCAGAATAACTGCATGCTAATCCTAAGCCTACGATTCAAGGCAGGAGAAACAGAGGGCATTGATTTCACTGGATTTTTAAATGCCCTGATTCTGGGAGAAAAAAATCATGTAGCTGCTAACAGGAATAACTAAGTCAGAGAACTGGGTCTGGGTTATGATGTTTATGGGTGAAGGGGTATGAACAATTTTTAACCTTCTAAGATGCCGGTGGTAAAGCATAGTTTAAAACTTTAACTTTTTAGACTTCCTGGAGAATTACAATCCTCACATTATCACCTGATTAAAGACACTTGAAATCCAACAGTTGGCTTAGATCAAGGCAGGATAGGAAGAGAATTATCTTAACAAAAGCTAAGATTCTGAAAATGATTAATACAAATCTCAGCTTCAAGAAGAGTATTAAGAAATAGGGGAGCTGTCTAGAGCAGCTGGGATCCAAATAATAAATGGCTCTTAACAGTATAAAGGAAAAAATGAGAATGAAGATAATCTTGTCTGATATGTTTTGAAAATATGGTGGAGCGATATGTGAAGCTTTGAGAAAGCAATGATAACGTGCAAGCTTTAGGAACCATAGTCAGGAGTTAGTGAAGTCAGTGGGAGCTTTGCCTAATTATCTGAAGAATAAAATAAGAGAAATTAATTCTATGAGAGTATGAAGATCTGAACGTCTTATTTTCTAAGCTTAATATTGAGTCATATTAGTAGCTTTTGGAGCGTTTTGGAAATGTTTCCCTTCTAACTGCTCTTTATCATTTTCTTCATAGCAAGGCTTTATCTCTATACTATGCAACAATCAGAAGATCAAACTTTTAAAAAAAATGTGTCTACAAATCGAGGGGAATATACAGTTTACATTTCACAGTGTCAGTTTCACCTGAGGCCTTGGTAAATACACCTCATCCACTGATGCTCTTTGTAATATTCAGGAGCCGTGCTGCAGAACTGAACTGGGGGTGGGTGGGAGAAGGTGTATGATGAACCAGAAAAATGATTCTGATTCATCCATTTTTCCTTATGTAAAATGAACACTTTACCAAGCATCAATTCCTATATGTTGTAGTCCTCGGCCACTGAAAATAATGATAAAATCCCTGCAAAGAGGGCTCCATTCCATTCAACATGATGACAGCGTTAATGTGTCCCGCCTACATTAACGAGGGAAGGCAAACTATGAATTGGGTGGGCTTTCCTGAACATTTCCTGAAAAGCCCTCAATGATAAAAACTCTCCTCACCTGCTCTGGATATCCATCCATACTCCTTTGCCCTTTAGTTTGAATTAAGCACCGTCCGGGCTGAGGTCCCCGGGTGGCCTGGGACGAGGGGATCTGAATAGGCAATGGTGACTGGAACTGCTGGATGGTCACTTTGTTGATGTTTCCCTCGTATGGCTGCTGTTCCCGGCTCCGATGCTGCAGGCTTTGGGACCCCATCAAGGTCTGGATGTGGCTGCCTGCCTGTGGAGAAGATAATCTGTCAGACGAAGATTCGTGGTGTAGAAAGGATGTGATTAAAGTAGAAAACACGTACAGAGTACCTCTCGGGTAAAGTGGCATCATTTGGGCTTTCAGCCACGGCTGGAAAGGATAATGAAAACACAGTGAGGGTCTGCCTACTGCAGTTTGTGAAAATGTTAATACTGGAGCAAGGTTGCATTAAATACATTCAGAGTCATCTGGTGGCTTGCCAAAGATTATTTTAACCCCCATTTTAAGGGAACAAAATTCAGTCTGAAAAATCTCAAGAAGCAAAAAGAAGTCACAACTTAAAAATAAAGTGGAGTTCCATCTGGCATTTCCTTTAAATAATAGCAGGGAGAGAGATGTAATATATGAAACATCAAGGGGAAAGTGATAGAACCTAGTTCCTAATTCTGAAGCAAAGAATTGAATTGCGTATTGTCCTTTATGCGACAGGCGCATGGTAAGTTTATTCAGGTGAGTATAATCAATATGTATTAATTTTCTGCATTATTAAATCAAGAGTATGGTTTTTGGAATCTTTAAGTTCCATTAAAAATGAATGATGTGATAAATTCCTGAGTATCTGTAGACTGGGGAGGCCCTAGAAATGGGAGGGCCTTCAAAGCGAGCTCTCTGTGCAGATTATCTCCTCAGGAGCTTTCGGAGAGATTCATCGGCTCCTCAGTTAAAGCAGTTACCACCATTTCTCCATCCCTACAGGTGGCTGTTGGAGGAGAGAGGGCGCGCACTGCAGTCTCCCATCTCTAAGTGACAGGGTGCGTACTCCTGCGCCTCTGTTCACTCTGATTTTCTCACCTTTGTTCTAGCATCAGCATCTTGAGTCCTTCTGCTTGCTATCTTTTCTACCAAGCAAACAGTTCTGTTTGTGAGCTGGTCACCTAGAACATGCCTGTTCAAATTAAGAATGGTTTCACATGGAGGTCTAACATGGGAAGTGGATGCTTATCATTAACACTTTTAAACACGTGTTTTAGTGCTGTGCTTTCTATTTCACCCTTTACTGTGGAAGGATCTGAGGGGTGACTTCCTGCACTCATTTTCATTCTTGATGGTTTCTTAAGGGTAGGTAATTTGGAATTCAAAAGTGAATTTTACCTTAGAATTCATCAGCTAGGAAAGTTTGTGAATTTTCCTCACTAATCAAGATTTTTGATTACTATGAAAAAGTCAGATTGGAGGAATAAGGAAAAAATTATTAAGCAAATATTCAAGGAAGAGATCACTTTTAATCATTTTAAAGTTTTTAAAGAAGAGCAACATTAGAGACATGAGGAAATAGTCATCATGGAAAATCATTTGGAGAAGACGGAAGGCTTATTGTTGGATTACAGACAAGAAGTAATTTCAGTGAAGAAAATATTCAAAATTATTATTTGGCAATATATAGGACAAAGTAAACAACCATTTCATTATATTTTTAGATATCCAACTGGTTGTTTTGTTGTCATGTACAACTTTTTACACTCAAAAACAGGAAAGATATTTTGGTCATGAGAAATTAGAGGAAAAGATGCAAAGAGTTTCAGGCTATAGCAGCACAATGTGAAAACAATGATCAATCCAATACTGTCCAACACAATTAACCAGGGATCCCAAAACTATGACATCATAAACACAACTAAGATAAGTTCATAAAGGGCAAGTATGTATTTCTCTAATGTGTCTGTTACCTTCTTAGAAAACTAAATGAAAGGTAATGCCACAACTTTCTCAGCCATTCTAGAAGACTAAACACTCTTTTGGTCAAATTTTTCCTTATTCGAATTCAGTTCTCTCCCACCTCCATGAAATTTCATGTTCTCTTGTTTGAGAGGAGAGGAAAGCCTTAGTTAAACCCAGTATCACTCTTTGAGCTGCTGTACTCTGAATGAGCTCGCTGGCATGTGGAGTTACATAATTAGAGAAAGCAATTTCCTGGAGTTAGGAACTGGGGGTATAGGCTGACTAAGCTGACTGGCCTGGCTACTGAATAATCAGTTGATTTTACGTTTATAACTGCTTCTCATCTCCACTCGTATAATATTCATGGGTCTTCAGTGAGCGCTTGAGCCAGTGGGAAAGAGGAGAACTTGTAGTTTAATTGAAAGTGATCACATAGACAAGCAAAAAATTTTTACACCCAGAAAAACTAAGAGGGATCCAGAGCATAGCTTTACTCTCAAGATGCATAATCCACATGAGAAAATCAGTAATGATTGCTGCACACTCTTCATTGATTAGAATATTCTGGTAATGGTCTGTCCAAGGGTAAAAAGCTAATGCTATATGTTATAGAGCTGCACTAGCCTTTAAACTTATTTTTCTGGTTTATTTTTCCTTCCGATGGGGCATTTTGAGCTGTGATTATGCTTTGATTTGGAACTCCTTGAGGGCAAGCACTATCTCCTACTTACCATCTTTAATGACTGGCACAGTAACTGGCATTTAATAATGGCTACCATCCAAACAGTGGGTGCCAAACAATGTGCTAAAACTTACCTTACACATATTACCTCCTTTAATTCGTACAACAGCATTACGAGAGAATTATTATTATCTGATTTTACTGAAGAGGAGACTAAGGCTTAGAGAGGTTGAATAACTTTCCAAGGTAATTTGCACAACTGGTAAACTGGCAGGACCAGGTTCTGACTTGGTTCAAGACCAAGGCTGTCTGACAATCATGCTCTTAAACACAAAATTAGGTTGCAACCCTCTTCCCCCTAGATTGGCTCTCTCCACCTAATAGTTGAACTGTGAGCTGAAAAGGAACAAAAGGATCAGGTTGTTGAGGTAGGATATATTAAATTTCTTTAGCAGCTCTTTAATTTGCCAAAGGGTCATTCCTACTTATTGAATTAGGTCTATTATCTATTTTAGAGCCTATGTATGTGACCTAGAACTTTAAAGTTAAGCAAATAGGATGATGCTCTGTGTATTTAGTAGTCTATCTACGATTACAGAGTCATGAAATTCATGTTCTCGGATGGCTTGGCAATACAAAGTGGGCATGGAAGGAGCATGCTGTAAAATGATTGTTTGAATCAGTAACAGTTCTTTCACTCTCTGTTAGGGCTACAGGCTGCAGTGGATGGGGATGGGGAATGATAGCTGTAGAAAGCATAGAATTAACACTAAATTTTGTGTGAAGTCAAGCAAACATAAATGACACAAGACATCTAAAAAGGCAATTGTGATGTGGAGGGACTGTAAAGAAGAAGTTTTTGACTCACACAAAGGCTTAAGAAAGGTAATAAGGATGCTCATGATGAAGTACAAAGGACTGATGAAAATGCAGAAACTGTCAAGAGATGAGATTTGTTCAAGCAGATGGTTAGCTATGAAAACAGTGACTAATACTGAAGGGGAATTTGAACAATAAGGTTTCTGTAAAGCCTGTGTTACACATTTTGAATGATAAAAAGAAATAGAGAAGATTTGACATTTGTTCTGAACTTTCAAGGGAAGGTTGGACAAAATAACATGTATTTGAGGAGAATAGTGATGGAACACAGTGTTTTCAGGTTGACCCAAAAATATACTGCCAAAGTTTACAAGGAAAAACTCCACATCCACAGGACCCAAGGAAAGATTTATGTCAACAGCACAGAAAAGAAATGTTGATTGTTACTATTCACGCAAATTCATCCCACAGCTAATCAGGCTTATTATATAGAAATTTGAAGTGCTTAGGAGGTTTTGTATAACATAAAAGAAATGACTGTGTCACTACCACAATGCTTTGGTTCACAATATCCTCTTAGAAAAGAATGTTAGACTGAAAAGTGTATTACCCAATTTGGTCACCTGTTTTACTATTCATCTTGGCTCTTGAACAACTTGGGGTTGCTTCCAAAAATGAAACACAGCCTCAAAGGATGACAATTTATGCCACTGAGAATATTCAAATGGATACAATTCATTCTCTAAAATAAAGTCCAACAGAGTTCAAAAAACAATTGGGAGCAGTGTCAACAATACAGAATCATCTACAAAGGATAACTCAGTCACTGATTTCAAGGAACCAGCAGCGTTCATTTAAATGAGTCAGTGTCAGTAATTTTATGAAACAACAAAACAGTCCTATATACTTTCTATTCACACCACACATTCTGTAGTGTACTCTGTATACTTTTAACATGCAGGTTAAATTTTAAAAATCGAGGCAGTAGGGCTTCTGCTTCCAATAACAGAGGGAAAACACACTAAAAAAAAATGAACAGAGTCTCAGGAACCTGTGGGACTATACAAAAGTTCTAACAATCATATTATTGAAAGGAGAGGAGAAAGAGAGTAAGGCTGAAAAATTAAAGAAATACTGGCTGAAAAATTCTGAAATTTGGTAAAAGACAAAAATCTACAGATTTAAGAAGCAGAGAGAACCCCACGCAGGATAAACCCAAAAAAAATCCATGCGTAGACACAGTATAATTAAACTTCTGAAAACTAAAGACAGAGAAAAAAATCTTAAAAGCAGCCAGAGAAAAATGGTATCTTGCCTACAGAGGAAAAACAATTCAAATGAGAGTGGATGTCTCATCGAAAACCATGGGGGACAGAAGGAAGCGGCACTACATTTTTTAAGGGCTGAAAGAAAAGAACTGTCAACCCCAAATCCTATACCAGTGAAAATATTCTTCAGCAATGGAAGGGAAATCAGGGACATTCTAGATGAAGGAAAATGAAGAGAATTCGTCATCACCAGACCTATCCTAAAATAATGGCTAAAGAAAGTTCTCTAGATAAAATAGAAACAATAAAAGAAGAAACCTTGGAGCATTCGAAAGGAAGAAAGAACACGGCAAGCAAATATATGGATAAATAATACAATGAGATTTCTTTCTCTTCTTGAATTTTCGAAACTGTTTGAAGAAAAATTATGACATTATCTGAGGCAGTTCTAAATCTGTGTAGAGGAAATATTCCAGGAAATTACAAACAGAGGAGGGTGAAGGAAATAAAGGAAGGTAAAGTTTCTACACTTCACTTGAACAGCAAAGTCATGGCACGACTCTTGCAAGGTATGTATATATAATGTAATACCAGGAGCAAACGCTAAAAAAGCTACGCAAAGAGACACACTAAAATCACTATAGATAAATCAAAATGAAATTCAAAAAAATGTTCAAATAACTCACAGGAAGCAGGAAAAAGAAAACAGAGAAGCAAAAGGAGAACAAACAGAAAACCAAAAATTACATTAATACAAACCGTAACGTGTCAATTCTTAAATTAAATGCAAAAGTAATAGACAGATCTTGGCAGAGTGGATTAAACAATATTACTCACCTATGCAGTCTGCAGGAAATCACTTCAAATATAACAATACAGGCAGGTAGAAAGTAAAAGGATCAAAAACATATACTAGGCAAATATTAATTAAAGGAAAAGAGAAGTGGCTATATTAATTCCAGATAAAGTAGATTTCAGAGCAAAGGAAATATATGAGAAATAGAGAGGGATTTTATAAAATGAAACAGGAGTCAATCCACCATGAAGACATAGCAATCCTAAATGTGTACACAACGAACAGAGCTGTAAATATTTAAAGAAAAACTGGTGGAACTGAAAGAGAAATAGACAAATCCACAATTATCATTGGAGATTTCAAACACCCATCTCTCAACAACTGATTAGAGAACAAGACTGAAAATCAGCAAGAATATGGAAGAATTGGACAATGCCACCAACCAAACATATCTAATTGTCACTTACACAACATTCTACCTGACAGCAACAGAATAGACATTCTCTTCAAATTCTCATAGAATATTTACTATGATAGACCACATCCTGAACAAGAAAAAAATCTCAACAAAATTAAAAGAATTGAAATCGTCAACGTGTGTTCTCCAACCATAATGGAATCAAACTAGAAATAAATGACAGAAAGATAAAAGGAAACTATCCAAACACTTGCAAACTAAATAACACAGTTCTAAATAATCCATGGGTCAAAAAGAAAGTCTCAAGGAAAATAAAACAATACATTGAATTGAATGTAAATGAAAATATAATACACCAAAATTTGTAGAACACAGCTAAAGCAGTACTGAGCGGGAAATTAATAGCACTCAATGCATATACTAGAAAAGAAGAAGTCTTAAATAAATAGTGAAAACCCTATCTCAAGATCCTAGAAAAAGAAGAGCTAAATAAACAAAACAAGCAGAAGGAAGGAAATAATAAAAGAGCATAAACTAATGAAATTGAAAATAAAGAACAGATAACATAAATGAAACAAAAGTTGGTTCTTTGAAATTATAACACTCTGAAAATTGACACACTTCTAGAAAGACTGAGAAAGAGCAAAAGAAAGAAGACACAAATTACCAAAATCAAGAGTGAAGAAAGGGATATCACCACAGATCCTGCAGACATCATAAAGAAAATATGGTAATATTACAGATAACTCTACATACATAAATTTGACAACTCACATGAATGAGCCACTTCCTTGAAAAACACAAACTGCCATAACTCATCCAATATAAAATAGATAATTTGAATAGCCTGCAACTATCAAGATTGGAGTATGCAATTTTAACACTCCCAGGAAAGAAATCTCCAGGCTCAGATGGTCACACCGGAGAATTCTACCAAATGTTTAAATAAGAATTAACACCACTTCTATTCAGTTTCTTCCAGGAACCAGAAGAGGAGGGAACACTTCCCAATTTATTTTATGAAGCTAGCATTACCCCAATAACTAAGCCAGACAAGGACCATACAAAAAAAAGAAAGAAAGAAAAAGAAAACATAGAATCCAGCATATATAAAATGAATTACACACCATGACCAAGTGGAACTTATTTCAGTGATACAAAGCTTGTTCGATATTTGAAAATCATCCAATGCATGAACCGTATTAACTGGCTACAGAAAAAAAAATCAAGTGATCGTATCAATGGAAGCAGAACATGTGTGACAAAATTCAGCATCCATTTATGATAAAAACTCTCAGAAAAAAAGAAATGGAGGGGAACTTCCTTAACTTGGTAAAGAACATCTACAAAAAACTTAGAGCTAACGTTATACTTAATGGTACAACATTAAAAACTGAATGCTTCCTCCCTAAGATGAAAAACAAGGCACAGATGTCCACACTCACCACTCTTATTCAACTTAGTGTTGGAAGTTCTGGTCAGTAGAATAAGGCAAGGAAAGGAATAAAAGGCATACAGATTGAAGAGGAAGAAATTAACTGTTCTTATTTGCAGATGACATGATTTTCTACACAGAAAATCCAGAAGAATCAACAAAAAATTCCTAGAACTAATAAATGAGTTGAGCAGGGTCACAGGATACAAGATCAGGTGCATCTATGTATGCTGGCAATGAACACCATGTACAATCAAGAAAAGTGAAATACTTAGGTGTGTATCAAACAAGGCTTTTGCTGGACTTATATGCTGAAAACTATACAATGCTAATAAAAGATGTCAAAGAAAGCCCACCCGGTGGTGCAGCAGTTAAGTGCGCATGTTCCGCTTCAGTCACCGGTTTGGATCCCGGCTGTGGATTTGGCACCGTGTGGCAAGCCATGCTATGGCAGGTGTCCTACATATAAAGTAGAGGAAGATGGGCACGGATGTGACCTCAGGGCCAGTCTTCCTCAGCAAAAAGAGGAGGATTGGCAGCAGATGTTAGCTCAGGGCTAATCTTCCTCAAAAAAAAAGATGTCAAAGAAAATTTAAATAATGAAGAGACACATTGTATTTACGGGTTGGAAGACTTAACAGAGTAAAGATGTCAGTTCTCTCCAAATTGGTACCCAGGTTTAACAATGTCTATCAAAATCCCAGCAAGAATTTTTACAGATATAGATAAGATTATTCTAAAATTTGTATTGAAAGGCAGTGAAACTAGCAGAGCTATGATTTTGAAAACGAAGAATAAAGTGGGGGAGAATCAGCCTGTCGGATTTCAAGATTATTATAGTTACAGGAATCAGGACTGTGTGGGATTGGCAGAGGATTAGAGAGATAGATAAATGGAACAGTTCAGAGACCCATAAATAGACTCACAAAAATGTGCCCAAATGATTTTTGGCAAAGGTGCAAAAGCAATTCAATGGAAGAAAGATAGCCTTTTCAACAAATGGTGCTGGCACAATTGGATGTCCATGGGCAAAATAAGTGAACCTTGACCTATGTCTCATACTTTACATAAAAATTTACTCAAAATAAGTCACAGACAAATGTAAAACATTAAGAGAATGAAAAGACAAGCTAAAGAGTTTGAGAAAAGATTGGCAAACCACACATCTGACAAAAGATAGTATTTAGAATATGTAATGAACTCTCAAAACTTACTAGTAAGAAACTAAACAGTCCATTTAGAATAATGGTCAAAAGACATGAAGAGACATTTCACCAAAGAGGATATACAGATAGCAGTGAATAAGCACATGAAAGGGTGTTCAACATCATTAGCCATTAGAGAAATTCAAATTAAAACCACAATGAGAAAGCACCACACATGCATGAGAAGGACTAAAACAAAATATAGCGACAACAACAAACGCTGACAATGAGGAAAAACTGGATCACTCATATGCTGCTGCTGGAGATGTAAAATGGTAGAGCCATTCTGGAAACCTATTTGGCAGTTTCTTAAAAAACTTAAATCATGCAAGTACCATATATGATGCAGCAATTACATTCCTGGGAGTTTATCCCAGAGGCTTAGGACTTAAATTAACACAAAAACCTGTCCATGAATGTTTAGAGCAGCTTTCTTTACAATAGCCCCAAACTGGAAATAACCCAGATTTCCTTCATTGGATGAATAGTTAAACAAACTGATACGTTCATACCATGGAATACTGAAAACAGCAATAAAAAGGAAGAAACTACTGACACACAACTACCTGAATAAATCCAGAGAAATATAATAAGTAAAAAAGGCCAAACTCAAAAGGTTACATACTGTAGGATTCCATTTGTATGACATTCTTATAATAACAAAATTATAGAAATGGAAGGTTATAGAAATGCCAGGAATTAATTTAAAAAAATAATAGAGGTATGTACTTTGGAGTCAGAAGAATCTGGGTTTTATTCCTTGCTCTGTCACTTTTTAGTTATGCAATCCTACACAAGTTCCCTAAGCCCTCTGCTTATCATATGAAAACTGTACACAACTGTAAGTGCTTCACAGAATATTGTGAGGATTAAAGGGGATAATGTAACACGTTGAGCACACTGCTTGGTACATAGTAAGTACTGAAATACAACAATGAAAATAAAATGTTCTTATCTGCTGAGTAAAAGTCTGATTGTTCTCTGGACACAGCAATAAATAATCACCAAAAAGAACTGGTATTGAACCTTTTGTAATTAATCAATGACAACTTGCTTTAGAAACTGCTCCTAAAATCACAGTTACAGTCTCACTCGAGTAACCACGCTTCCCAGTTCCAGGTCAATGAACCCCTACATATCCCACCCTCTGAACCTGCACCCATCCCTGAACTCCACGCTCCCCCAATCTCTGTTTTACTCGGAGATTGTGTCTTACAAATTATTTGTTAGCAAGGAGTAAGTTATGCATTTTGATTCAGATATTAAGAAGTGGCATCTTTTATGGGCAAGGATAGCATATACAAATTAAAAACAAAAAACCAATTCTGCTGTAATTCGAGATGATACTACTCACTCTTCACTAACATGGCTAAGATTTTAGGTTGTGGCGATTCATCTTCATTTTTTCCCCTTCAACGCCTCCATCCCCATCACTGCACATGCCTTCAAGACAACTGTCCAGCTGAAGACTACAGCCTGTGTTCATGTACCGGTAATTCAAAAGGCATACCAACTCATGACCTTGGTCTCATTAACAGCCTGCTGTTAGGAACAAAGCTAAATGAAGATTTAGCTTACCCACAATCAACACAGATTTTTATCCAAAATAATAAATATTATGATGGCTACTATTAATTAAACAATTTATATGACAGGCACTGTGGGAAGTATTTTATATCGTGATCTTAATTTTCAGAACCAATCTACAAGGTATTCATCATTGCCTTCTCTTCCCAGATGAGAAAACTCCACAGCAAAGTTTAATATGCTCAAGCGCCACTTAAAGGCAATGTTCAGGCTCATAGCTTCTCCTTCACTCCTGCTTAAAATAAAATAAAAATGTAAGATCTTAAAAACTAAGACAAAATTGAACTATTTTTTTCCCCTGCAGCTTAGCGCATAGTTTAGTTGTTATGTATTAGTGTAATTATCATTCTGCTGGGCTTGCTTCAACATTCAGTTCAGTTTTATCAGTTTCACGGGTGGTTTTGGTGACTGGACTTACGTCATTTTGTGGAAAATGGAGAAGTATCAAATAAGGAGGAGTAGCAGGAATCTTAGATGGTAAAATCAGGAAGTTTGATAAGTTAAATTATTGGGAAACAAAATTAACAAAAGGAACTAAATTCAATATGATGGAAGGATCTGTAAGTTGGTTTCAGTCATGCTTAAGATGCTGATTCTATTCCTTCTGGATTCACAAAGGTGAGGAAAGAACCTGTAACTGGATTTAATCTGGATTAAAGAAAATGAAGGCTTGCAAAACAAGCACATTTAAGATTAGCATCTAAAATATTTGATTCGTGTAGGGTCAAGAAAAACAAGTTGAAGAGGACTCAAAAATTCTTTTCAAATACGTGACTGGTGCCAGGGTTTCTTCCTCTCTTCTGAACATGGAACAGAAGAAACAATACCAAGTATGGCAAAAAAGTACTAGCTAAATATATATCAAATATGTTCCTGATATTGATGGTTATTTACTATTGCAACAGGTTATGCTATAATGTTTTCTGAATTTTTTGGGTTGAGTGGGATACAATATATTGGTAGTATAAGAGTGCTCAGACTAGGCTGTAGAACCTAACAATACTGGGCTCCAGTCCTCTGTTGTTCAATGCCAGGCCCCTGGCTCCTTGTCCCATTGGGTTGTTGTGAAGATGATATGAGAGTGTCTATGTTAAGCACCTTGGTACAGTGCCTACTATGTAGTGTGGATACTGTTTTATGATTATAATCATCAAACTATTAAGCTTTCTTTTTTCTTCTTGCTTTATTTGTATTCAGCTGGGGCAGTTTTGATGCCAAAAATCTACGTTTTCCTACTTTGGCACTAGAGGACCAATTTGCACAAATAAATAGAAGAGAGCTCTGAAGCCTGAAAGACAGGGGCCAGGAAGGTGTTCTTTGTCCTGCCCTGGGGATTTGGTGACACTGCATTCTGCTGGCACGTGCAGTATTTTTGGGAGGGGGGGCATTCAAAATATTTGCTGAGCATAAATTTTCTAGCATCAGATTCTTGTGATAGACTCCAGTACCCCAAATGACAGATAAAAAGGTGAGGCAAGAGGGCCTTTCCCTTCAGTCCCTGTGCCTTAGGAGGACAGCTGGCTGATACGTGCAGGCGGTCACTTCTGGCTTACTGAATCTCTGTGAGCACATTCTTCTATGATTAAATGCCAACTTGTAAAACATAGCTACGGAGTTGGAAATTACTAACCAAAATGAAGAAACAACAGAGGACCCATCATGGCAAAAATGATAAAATTAGAGCTGAGTCTACACTTTCAACCTACATTTATTTTATGATGATGCTGACTTATACATTCCTGAAATAAAATAAAAAGGAGGATGTTAACAATAGCAATAAAAGTTTGACAATCATTTCTTTCACCCCTAAGTCTTCTAAGAACCTATAGGTAGTGGAGTAAGTCAGATAAATATCAAGTGGCAAGAGATCGAATCTTGTTATTTTGACATCCTCCATTTGGTAACAGTCTTTGATCATCTGCCGGTTGTCATGTTGTTTAGGTCTTCAAATTACATACTCAATCATGGGCATTTTTATTGCATTAGATTAATTTTGCATTTTCTTTTTGCTTTTAGATTTCTTCCAAAATGAAGATAGTATAAGTGTTATTGAATTATCTCAATTTTCTGAAATAGAATAATCATTTGTTTTAAGGAACACCTATGTCAAGAATTGATAGAATAAAAGAGTTTTAATCTGCCAATCTTTCTATTGCCTTAATCTATGGTAAATTTTTTTCTATCTCTGGTTTAATAGCCATTTGATAGATGCTCCTTTGGTTTTCACTTTTATTAAGGAAATAATTTAGAGTCAGTCTGGATAAGAATAATCTCCAGATTTTAGGACAATGATGTCCTTCACTACTGGAGACAGCTGTATTGTGGCACTGAGGTATTAGGAGATAAAAGGATGTGCTCTGTGAGTTAAAGAATTAATGTTGTATTAAGTAAGAAAATCCAATACAAAAGTGACTGTGAAACTAAACAATGTTTTATTCAGCTGTTACTTTTGCTTTGTTAGAGAAGAATTTTTCCATTCACATTTGCACAACTTCCTATCTGCCTTATTTTTGAGAACAAACAATTACATAACAGAAATAGAGTAAGTTATAAAAATATCTATGAAGTAAATAATACTATAATCAATTGATTAAAAATACATCATTCTACCTGTTCAGATTAACAAAATATTTGAAATGTATCATTAAATAGAGGAAATTATCTCATTGATTTCTTCAAACCCTTCTTCCCGATTGAGCTATTACTGAGGGCATGGAACTGCCTAGAAGGGTCCTGTTTTCATGAAATTTTTGACTTTCTATAGGCCATGGACTCTTGCTGTGGCAATTAATTCTTGCTTAACAAGCAAGTCTTTATATGTATTCAGATTTCTCTCTCTTATATTAATAATTTGCAATTATGGGGGCATTGAATCTAATTGGATATGTTCATTCTTATTTCTTATATTCTTTTTCTGTATTCTATGTCTTACATCTTTCATTCTCATAGCAAAAGGCAGGGCTACATTGATTTACTGGAAAAAGTAATATGTTAATCAGTCAATAATCTCTATTTTAAAAGAGCATGTTTAATTCATCTGAATAACAGTTCTGAAACTGGTAATATAAAAGGAGTGCAACCTGGAATTCTTGAGACTGGCTTTGAGCCTTTAGCTTACAATTCCTCTAATTGTTCTTTGGATCGTTCTACACATTTTAACTTAACTTCTAACGGGGCATTTTTTTTTAAAAGATTTTATTTTTTCCTTTTTCTCCCCAAAGCCCCCCGGTACATAGTTGTATATTCTTCATTGTGGGTTCTTCTAGTTGTTGCATGTGGGACGCTGCCTCAGCGTGGTCTGATGAGCAGTGCCATGTCCGCGCCCAGGATTCGAACTAGCGAAACACTGGGCCGCCTGCAGCGGAGCGCGCGAACTTAACCACTCGGCCACGGGGCCAGCCCCTAACGGGGCATTTTTATCCTGTACTAGAACCATAACTGATATTTATGCCACGAAGACCATGCTGAGGCTACTTTAGGAGAGACAGAGGCAGAGATTTGTTAGACGAGGGAAGTCAGTGGATGTCTCTTTACAGTCACTAACTATAAGCATCAGAGATTTCAGAGCCTCCAAGGGGTGTGTCGTGGATGCCTAACAACGTCATCAATATCTGATCCCCAGCCACAAAGTCATGTAAGATATAATTTCCGGCTCCCTATGTGTCCGACTCCCAACCCCTCCCAAGCTGGAGGGATGTTTGTGTGAGGGTGGGCATGTTCACCTCCCAGGCAGCTGGTGTGACTGGAACTGCGCTTCGCACTCCTCTTTCAATCTAAGGGTGAAATTAAGGAGCGGGTACTTACTCTTTACACAAATAAACAGTTCCAGATTATTTCTGGGTACCAAACTCCAAGGAAAGTAGCGTTGAATTATTGTAGCTCCAGAGAGTCCTTTGCAAAGTCCTGCTAGGGATAGAGGTTCTTTTTAATTTGCACACATTTGGAATCTTCCCGCTGTTCCACTTTCCTTTTTTATCTTATGTCCTCTGAAAAAAGTGGCTTTGGTAAAGAGAAACACTCTGCGTATATCTGTGTAAGAAATGTCTCTCTGGGAGCAACAAATTGTGCTAAAAGTTTGTGGGGTTTTTTTTTTTGTAACTTAAAAATCTATAATTGTGTGACTTCATCAATCTGCCCTTTCACTGACTCTTTTCTTGTTTTTTTGGGCAGAGTTCACTGACAGCGAATGCATTTGGCTGCTATTTCTCTTTGAAGCTTGGCAGTCTCAGTAGAACGGCCATTGCCATGGATATCAATGCAGTCTTTATATTGCTTAATACAAAGATCTAAGCGACACCACTGTGAGTCGGGGTGATGGGAAGAGCATGAGGGAAGCAAGGAGAATCTCAACCTCCCAACTGACTCAGAAAGACCTCTTTTCCTGTTTAGAAAAATGGTTGTAGTTCAAAATGATTCTATGTAAAGGATTCCAACCTGTTTTTGAGTTTCAGTGATGGCCCATTCTACCAGAAGAAAAATTTACTGTGACCAGTGCAAAATTTGCTCCTATAAGAGGAGAACACGAGGCTTGGGAAAGAGAATCAGAAAAGAGTCAGGATCGTGCTTGGCAGTACTCACAGAGCTAGAGAAGACTGTTCTTCTCTTTTGCCTATGGACTGATGAAGCCAAGGCATTACTCCTGGGGCTTCATCACTCTTACAATGCATATTGCTTTGGGAGGGAAAAAATACAAAGCCTCAAGCAAAACTTATTCTACTTGATGTACTTCCTTCTGTGCAAAAGGAGAGTTTAGCTACGGCATTGACAATCACTAAAATTTCAAAAACATTTTTTGATTTCAATTGTTCTCTAAACCAGAACAGATATTCTTGACTTCAGTGCTGTTGATGGAAATAAACATTTGTATTTCCTTGTCTCTTATCTCTTATGCGTAAAGTTTACCCGGTTGATTTTCATATCTGCTTCTTCCACATCTTGACTTATAGCCTCAAGATCAACTCTACTTTCTGCTAACCCTGCTTTTTCCAATATTTCCATCCTCACCTCTCTTTCTTACCTAGTCCAGCCTTTCCTCCATTTCTATGTAGGCAAGCTACATCCGCCCACCCGCAGCCCCCGCCTTCGATGTAAGGGATTCCAACAGCACTATTGTTCAGTCAGTCTCAGTTAAATTACAAAAGCTAAGAATTGTAGTTACTTTTATTCATTTTCACATGTCTAGGGTACTGATAACAATATTTGTTTTTAATGGAAAAAAGGTTGAGAGAAAGTTCCTTTTTAATGACTACAACTTAATGATTGTATATTTTAGATAAGATATTTATAGCATAGCAGTAAAATGCTTTTATTCAGATCACTAAATGTATAGGTTAAGTTGATTTTTCTTATGTCTTCATTTTAAATGTCTATTTCTCCTTTTAAAACGACATCAGTTTATTCTCACCCTCTGAAATGTTCTACAATAAACTGACTTTTGTTACCACGTGAAAACTCAATCCCAGGAGAAATTTGATTCAGTTGTCTGGAAACACAAATGATGGCTTAGACATATGGTCAGCAGCACAACAACTTAAGATCATCAAAAGATATTTTAGATCTTACCTTTCTAAATTCTGTATAGAAGGAAACAGTAAAATGCATATACTAAGAAACATGACACATGCCAAAATTAAGATAAGGAATGAATACTCATTCCCAGAAATTTAATAAAAAAATAGTAGTACTTCACATGGTCTGAAAAAATAAAAAATTCCAGTTTAGGGGCCTATGAAAGAAAGGATAAAAAGAACATGAAAAGGACCAAAAAACTCATATAATTTCTTTTAAATTTCTTTTAGTTTCCCCTAATGAGTTCCCGGGCATGCCTCAGAGATGATGAGCATCTGGCAATCCCAAGGCCCTTAATGGCTGAGGCTGCGTTCTAGATGCGGGAAAATCATGGGCAAATTCAGCATAAGGGGCAAGTCTGTGAGCCAAGACTAAATGAGCTGCATTTTTTTACCTTTCTCTTCAACTGTGTCCATCCTGATGCTGATCTCTGATGCCCATTTTTATTACTCTAACTGCCAAGTCATTAAGCACTTAACCCAGAATAACAGACACTTGGGGAGGGACGAGTCACTGATGCTAAGAGGCCTTCGAATGCCTAGTCTTGACATAGTAAAGAATTTTCAGATTTAATATCACTGGGATTTCAAAGTCTCTTGGTTACCCTTTCCAGCAGGGAAATGTTTGCAGTTTTATTTGTTTTTTTAATATGTCACTTTAGCCTTTTTGCAGGAATGTTTTTCAGCTCCAATATTTTAACATATCCTACAGGTATTATCCTCCAATTTTAAATCTCCTCAGGGGTATTCAACCTGTTTAAGACTCTCAATACTTTAAAGAGTTTTTCTTTTCAGAATCAGAGAAAAACAGCCCTGTCATTCTTATGGAGGATTCTACCAAGTCAGAGTATATTGTCTGACTTTAAAACGGAAATGGTTTCATGTATATTTTACTCTATGTCTTTCATACTATTTTCTGTTACATATAGGAAAGTCTCTAAAATAGTTAGTCAACTGTGTGATCTTGGCAAGTGACCTAAACTCTAAGTCTCTAACTGAGAAAGTCTAAACTCACTTTCTTCTTTCATAAAGTGGATAAAAATAATAGTGTTCACCTCATATGGTGGTTGTGAGGATTAGAAGAAGAAATTAAATTTAGCACCATGCCTGACACAGAGTAATATTGAATACATGTTACACAATCGTTCTCACCAAGGTGACTGTGGCATGATCCAAGAGACCGCAGAAGGGAAGGGGGTGATGGGAGCGGGCTCCAAAATACACACACTCCTTCTGAAACCACTGCTGTTTTCAGTAATTGCAAAATTTTGTAACAGCAATTCTTAAAGTGATCAAGGAATACTGCCTGGAATTCAGGGGGAGACTTACATGGCTGTGACATGTTCTTCTAGCAATGATTCCCAGACTTTTTGAATTAATGAACACCAGAATTTGAGATTTTGGAGGCTGACATAGCAAAAGAGAATTAAAAACTACCACCTACTATTATCTCATTAAACAAACAAGTCAGTTCAATCTCACCTGTAGACATTCAGGAAAAAAGAAAGTCAGACTTTAATACCCTTAACATTTTACCGTGGATTAGCCACTCTCAGGTACAGAGGACAGTGAAAGTAGATACAGGAGCAAAATTCTTTCTGATAGATGACCACTTCTTGTCTAATTATTTTGTGTGTCTAAATCTCTGGATCCACAGCTTGGAAGGTACCCACAATTGTTCTCCTATAGTGCTTGGAGTACTGATAGGCAGAGTCACGAGTATTACCAATCTCAGTTCAACCAAAGAGCTATGATGGCCAGAACAGAGAGCCACAAGTTCAAAGTCTTTCTAAAGTGGATTTCCCACTGAATCTCTGCAGCATCACAGTAGTGTCTGATCACAGTAGCATCACAGCATGAGTACTACACAGCAGTAGTATCACAGTAGTAGCATCATAGGAGTATCTCTAGGCATAGAGATAAGATTAAAAAAATCTTCTGCAGAGACTTTGAGAAACAGACTCAAATGGGGCACTGGCTAAGGCTTCTTCACCATTTATTCTCCTCTGATTGTTCACTCCACTTGTAGCTCAGTTTCTAATTTTCCATTCTCACCCTGTCTAGCCTCTTGACTACTCACTTTGTGACAACTGCAAAAGTAACATTCACTTTAAAAGGCATTCATTGTAGAGTAAAATATAAACTCAATCAATAATAGTACAATTTTCACACCTATTTCAGTAAATCCTGCAGCCCAGGCTAATAATCCCATTACCATTTTCATTTCCTTAGGTTGATTCTCACTGACTATTAACTTTATATATTTAATTAATATATAATGAAAAGCTAAATTTGAATATTTAAAGCAATCTTCATTCTCTCTACTCTGTGAGGTAGTAGGTAGACATATCTCTTTATAGGATCCAAAATCTTAGACTTTAGGCAAAATTGCTATAACACCGGGTAGTCAGAAGATGCTTATCATGATAGTAGGAAGAAGACACAAACGAGTTTACACATGAAAGACATGATAAAATTTTAAAGACCTATTACATTATTGTACATTTGACAAGAAGTATAAAAGGCTAATGAAGTCTTCAGAAAAATTGTAATTTTAGCCTTTAATAAGATTAATAAGATTAGCTCACAAATATTTAGTCAATACAGGATTGCATGGGGATACTTATAGCAAGTAGAAAAGCAAGCAACTGATCAGCATGATTTGTATTGATGATATGATTAAATATAACATTATGGACTTTGAAAATAGATTTCATGTAAAATGGATGTATGGATAGATAACATAAACGCCTGTTAGTTCCATTTAGAGTAATAAATGAATAAGACTTTTCCTTTTGCAGAAAAATTATAGTAGTCCTTTGCAACTCTGGAAGTGAACACGGTTCCCTCCTTTGGCCAGGCAACCTGCCCTTGGTTATGATAGGTACACCTTTAATTTCTTGCCGTTACAATCCTCCTCTCCTCTTTCCGCATAAAGAACCAGATTTCCCTTCTTTCCTCTCTGAGATTTCCACTTGACTCTTAGCAATGGCTTCTTCTTGTCAGCCTTTAAATATGATCAGGTGTCTGCCATCTTAAATATTCCTCTATCTTCCTCATATTCCCTTCTAGATTCTACCGTTATCCTCTCTTTCCTTCGAAAGGAAACTCCTTTCTTGAGTTTTCTACATTTCTGACTCTATTTACTCTTTAATGCAGGTTCCCATGGATTCTGCCCCATCAATTAAGTACGCTGCTTTTGCCAAGACCATTATTGACCTCTTCGTTGCTAAATCCAAGGAGCATTTAGTCATACTTACCTTGCCTGATTTTAGGATAAAGCCAACAGCAAGAATGGAAGAGTGTAGGGGGAAAAAATCTAAGTGTTTAAAATTATATAAGTGAAGACTAAATCTGAGGCTTACCCTACATCTTGACTACTTCTCATGTTAGCTAAATATTTCCTTAATGTTCAAGGCTGTTTCCCTTGAATTTTCCCTAACTTGTGGTAGAAAGAACACTATCAATAAAACCTGTGGTTATTCCTTCTCTGTTCTCCTTCCTAAGAACATTTCTTTTTTCTTTTCTTTTCTGTTCTTTTTTGAGGAAGATTAGCCCTGAGCTAACATCTGCCGCCAATCCTCCTCTTTTTGCTGAGGAAGACTGGCCCTGAGATAACATCCGTGCCCATCTTCCTCCCCTTTATATGTGGGACGCCTGCCATAGCATGGCTTGTCAAGTGGTGCCATGTCTGCACCTGGGATCTGAACCGGGGAACCCCAGGCCGCCGAAGCGGAACATGCACACTTAACCACTGCACCACCAGGCCGGTCCCTCCTGAGAACATTTCTTAAATGTTGGTGTTCCACGGAGTTCTGGGTCATTCATCTGCCTCACTTACAGCTCATTTATAACATATGTATTGATGATTGCTAAGTTTGTATCCCAGGTAGGAATTCTTTCCTGAACTTCAGATAAATATATACAAATATCCAACAACATTTCTACTGAGATGCCCTAAAGAGATCTCATATCAACTTATTAAAACTTAAACCTCCCTCCTGTCCTCCACTTCCACCTATTACTCTTCCTGTATTTCCCATCTGAGTAAATAACACAACACAACTTACTGTCCAAATTAGAAACCTGGGTATCAATCAATGGAAATTTTATCCGTCCCCTATGACCTACGTCTAGTCAATCATAAAATGATGTTGGCTTTACCTTTTAAGAATATATTGGATCCATGCATTTCTCTCCACCACCTCTTGCTTCCATCTACCCTCCCCTGGACTACAAGAGAATCGTAACTGGTTCCATTGCCTCCAGTCTTTCTCCTCTCTGATATGATGCATTCTCTGAAAAGCTATCAGAGTGCTCTTTAAATGAAAATTTAATCATGTCTTCCTCCTGCTTAAAACACTTCAATGTTCCACTACCCATTTCCTTCAGAATAAAGCCCAGCATGATAAGGCTTCTGCTTATCCCTCCAGCCTTACTTTACACCACTCCTCTCTCAACTTCCTTCGGTTTCCGTACTGCCCAGGTGCCCTTTCCAGGTGCTCTCATGACCCTGAAGCCCATCTTCACAGCACCAATCACGCTCTACTCTATTCATCTGCAGTGCTGGATATTGCCCAATAGGCAGATTAATAACACGTGCAACACACCTGCAAATCAGGGGATAAACAATTATTTTGGGTAAAATAATTTGATATTTAATATATTTTTTTAAAAAGCACTAAACTAGTCATCAAGGGGAAAATCATCAGCTAGGTTACAAAGTATGTGATCAGGTAGTATATATAAGTCATGCAGCACGATTATAAAATAAATGCTCAAGAACTTAAGTACTACAGTGTAAGAACCACAATTCAACCTAAGAAATAGAAAAGAACCAATAATAACACCAGCTTCCTCTCTGATCCTACCCCCAGCCTCTCCTTTAGCGACAACCATAATCCTAAATTTTAGGTTAACCATTCCCTTCTAAAAATAGTTTTCTCACTTATGTACTCATGCCTAAACAATATGTTTTTAATTTTGTTTGTTTTTGAGATTTATAATAGGGTATTTTTGATGTGTGCTATCTCCTGAAACTTTTTCCCTCAAATTATGTTTTTACAGCTTATGCACATTGTCATAACTATAGTTACTTTTCATTACTGTAAAATATTCCTTTGTGTGAATAACAGAATTTATTTGCACCCTTTCTGGTGGTAGACATTTGGGTTTTTCCAGTTTTCTACTATTGTAAACATTACAAGTATCTTGGATAAACATATGCAGGGGTGTTTCTAGAATCATCTTAGGAGGGGAATTGTTGGCATGTAGGGGATGTGCATGTTCAGCTTTATAAGGTAATTTGATACTAAAGTGATTGAGCTGGTTATTCCCACAAGAAGTATAAAGGAGTTTCCATTGCTCTCACACTTGCAAACAACTTATGCTTTTCAGACTTAATTTTTGTGAATCTAGTAAGTGTAAAATAGCATCTTTTTTGCATGATTGATACAAAGATTCAGTTTTTTAAAATGTTTATTTATTCTCCTGATTCCTCTTAGATTTTACCTTTTTTTCTTTTTTGTATTGTGTTATATGTGTTTTCATATTGATTTGAAGGAGTTTTAAAAAATATATTCTGGAATACCAATCCCTTGTCCCTCATATATGTTGCAATTATCTTCTCCTGGTTTGTGTCTTTCTTCATACTCCCTTGATGGCAACTTAACATGTATGTAGTATTACAATTACCTACTTATCACTCAGCGCAGCTCACTAGACTGAAGATCTTCAAGGTGAGACACTGTATCTTATTCATTGTTGTTCCCCAGCATCCAGCAAGTGCTCAACATGTAGTAGTGCTGCTTAGCACGCACAGTTGCTCACTAAGTGTTTACTGAATGAATGGCTAGATGAATGAATTGCGACGATTTTAGAAATGGTTAATTAATCTTTCCGTAGTCAAATTTCATTTTATGCAAATTGGCTACACCATACTGCTAAAGCCAAGAGAGTCAGAAGTATAGGTTACACACCTTCCCATACTTGTACTTCAAAGGTGGATATTAGGCACTAGTAGGAGGTGATAGCATCTGCAGAGAGGTGGCAGGATGCTATTTATAAAATTTTATTACCAACTCTGAACATTTGGCAATGTTCAATTTTCATTCCTTTCAATGTACTTGTAGTTAACCAAACTCCCTATAGTGGAATAATATTTAGCCTAAATTTATCACAAAGTTAGAAATGATGTTAGGACACAAGATATGGATTACATATTACAATGGAAGCACAAGGTTCATGGTTTGTGTCATTAATCTGAAATTGGTTACCTTTTTAGTAATGGTGTCCGGAGGTACATCCCGCCTCCCAAGAGGATAAGGATTCCATTGGCCACTAGGAGATACATCTTCTTGTCCATTGTCTAAAATGTTGCTTTGCTGGGACGGGGTCTATTGCAAAAATGGTATGGCATCCTTTAGTTATGTAATAGAAGTTTATTATAGTTTTCTGAAACGAGTCCCTAATGATTACAGTAAAATTAATTTTGTTTAATTGCAGAAAAACATATATCTTGAACTGGAAGTATTATTAAACACTATTTACTCGGTAAGAATTCTAAATTGACAGCTTTTTGGAAGCAGTGAGGAATTCAATTAAAATAACCATCTTAGAGTTATTTACTAAATTTTAAAGAAAAGTTTAGATTATTTACGGCACCTGAATAAAAATAATCAGAATTAACCATTTGTTAAAAACCACAACATTTAAAACTTGCTTAATTTGTTTCTTTAGTATGATCTTACCATTCAGATTTTAAATTGAAACCAGATAGTACATAGTAAGTAACTTCCAATACTCCAAACCATAACCTGAAATAAATTTTATAAGCTCTATTGATTCTGGGAGAATACGTCTTGCACTAACCCCAAATAGTGTTAACGCTACCACAGTATAAGATTTACAGAACTATGAAATTATCCACAGATAGCTTTGAGGGAAAGACTGAAGCAACATCAAAAATATTGTGCTATTAGAATTGCGGTGTAAATAAATAATGAGTGTTTTGTTTCTAAATTTATTTTTATAGAGTGTTTTGATTCTTTATGCATTAAAGTTTAAACTCTTCATATATATTTTATTTTTGGATGATTTATTGCCTATTATTTTTAAAAAATAATAATACCTCTGTCTTTATTATGATTAATATTAGGTATTTTGGGGGCGGCCTCTACAGTTTGACCTGAAGAATGGCAAATGATCACACACTATCAGAAAGACGGCCTCTGGTGGAGAGACAGGGTAGTGATATATTTTTCCTGTGGTAGCAGATTAACTTTTTGCAAAGGCTTTCTCCCTTCTGACCTACGGGATCCACAGGTACTGCCTGATTTCCTGGGGAAGTCTCATGTGGGTGAGATATTGTGCTCAGTGTTTCCTGCACCATTTTCTGCACTTGTTTTGAAGGATCCCTGTGGATCCATAAAGCCTGGTTAGAGAGCGTTTAGATAGCTCTACTCTGTGAGGAACTGTCCTCCAACCCTGGAATAGGAGAAAGCCCATTCTTTTCATAACCTGGCCTGCTTGCTAGGCCTCATCTGCTTATGTGGCGTGGTCCTAGCTGTTCTCCTTTAAAATTATTATATAACCACCTTATCTGCATTCTGACCATAGGCATCTTTTAAAAGGACTGCTCGGAACTCTTTTAAAATAGGATTTATTATGAAACTAGATGAAGTCTTCCTAAGACCTAATGGATATATTGAAAAGTAACGATTTTCTTCTTGTACTTTGGCCATGTGAATTCTTTTTTTATGAGTCTATCAGAAACTGAAAAAAGATACTGAATTGAAGCTTCTGGGTTAGTTACAAATGAATCTATTTGTGTTTGAAAAATCAAATGTAGATAACACAGAGTGCATATTACTTGTAAATAACCACATAGCTACTTAATGCCCATCTGTCTGTTTTCAAGCATTACTTTTTCTAGTCTTTTCTTTTTCCAGATTAATATGCTTACATATGCCCACACACAATTTTTCTGGATATTAAAGTATGACAAGTCAAATTATTAAAATTAAGCAGTAAATATATAATTATGTAAGGTAGGTACTACTTGCCAGTGTTTTCTTTTAAAAAATTTTTCGTACTTGTGTCTTGTCTGGTTTGATTTCTTTGCCAGTGAAGAAGGATCATATCCTACTAGGTCTGCGCAACACAGATTTTTGAGAAGCAGCAAGAATTCAACACAAGTAACCCTATTTTCCTTCATATCATCCCCATCTCCTTTTCTATTTCCTCCACTACACTAGCTTCACCTTCCCAGACATGACTCCTAGTCACAGAGAGCAACTGAGAACTGCAAAATTCTTTTTGGTGTAACAAAAGGCTAAAATCCTTTAGTCAAAATCCTAATATCATGATGGTGTAGTCTCTTCATTAGTTTAGGAATTAACCTTTCTTTTTAAAATTAGAATTAACAACCTCACCAATTCCTCTATATTACACGGGCCAAAGAAAACACAAACATGCAGACACGTGAAAAAAATACTTTCACTAGACAGCAAAATTAAATTAATTTCCTGAAAGCAATTTCCTTTGTTGATTTCAAGAATGCTCTGGACTTTCTGTTTTTCTTAAGTGAGACACTGTAGGAGTGACTTAAGTTTGCAGAAATAGGAAGACCATGAAAACAGCTTATTAATGTTTGGGGGGAACCCAAAAGAGAACTATGTAGTAGGTTCACATTCTTTCCCAAGAGAAGTAAAACTATTAATGAAAAATTGTCGTTTTGACAAAGTGCTACTGAACTGTGTATAAATGCAGTGGCTTAGTTGTTAAAATTCTAAAAAAGGTTAAAAGGAGCAACTGAAAAATGTAAAGAAAATCAGTAATGAAGCTATCACTATTGAAATCAACTATTTCAGAGAAAATAACCAATTTGAAGTTGTTATTCATTCAATTATTTCTAGTACCACATTCTAGATATTTTCTTTAGATACCTTAAAAGAGTAAGAATGTCTTCTTTTCCTCACTATATATAACCAATTAAATACAAAAGACACAGAAAATCTTCACGATGCACCATTTTGTCAGCTTCTAAATTCTGTAGACATTTAATATTTCAAAAGAATAGAGAAAATGGTCAGTGCGATTTAGTGAAAAATCAGAAATTATATTTGTTAAGAAATTCAGTAATGCTAGGACAAGTTTTGCTGGACAGATGTAGTCCCAACGATGACTCTGGACATTTTTAGATTTAACATTTATGACTCTGACTACTGTGAATGATCACAAGTGTCTACTGGAAGAAGTAATTTCTAATTTTGCTGAGACATAAATGTGCACGAATATGCAGGTCTGTGTGCGTCTCTCTCTTTATATGTCTGTGAATGTATGTGCATGTATGTGAGTATGTGCATGCATGTGTGTATATATGTCCATATGTGAACGTGTGTGTATGTACAGGATTCACATATATAAGTAAATGAGCTTAGCTGATCCAGTAGCTTTGCTCTGGTCTGCTAACTGATAGGTACACTGACTGCTTGGGAAATTATACTTATTGCATTTTGCTGGAGAAACCATATGAGAGTGGTACTAGAATTGGCACTTTGCACAGGTCTTGCTATGTATCCCTTAAGAACTCAAGGATCTATTTTGCTTAGTAATTGGCACATAGTTCACAAAGGGCATTGCCAGAGATTCAAAAAATGTGTTAAAAACAATTTTCCCCAAAGTATTTCCAGTGACATTATTGTAAATTATTCTTTTTCTGCATATCTTTTGAAAAATGTAGGTATTACCAAGGCAAATATATGCCAAATTTGGATTTAAATGATTATGATTCCATGCAGTTCAATCTGAAGGTGGTAATGTAATGTCCAGATAGTTTTTTAAAACAGCATTTCATTATAACGGTGAAGAAGCATGAGTACTGACATTATTTTTGCAATTTTGGCCATTGTCTATGAGGATTTATGTGGATTTACAGGCTTCAGGCTTTTTTCATAATTAGAAAGATAAGCAAATCCTTGCTGTGTGATAAGTAGCCAATAACAAATGCAACAAAATCAACAGACACTAAGGGCAAAAGTTGCCTCAAGGTGCTGCATAAATTTTGCTTTGCTTTCAGCACACACACACAAAAATGGAATTAAGTAAGCAACCCTTGGAAATAGGGTGAATAAATGCATATCAAATGTCAGTACTATTTGATCTTGAGTCATTTGCATAGATCCAGCAAGAAAGGACATTGGAAATTTAAAAATAGTTTAGGTGCAAACATTGCTATCTAAATTTCTCTAATTCAAAAGATGGTCGATTGAGTATCAACTAATAAAGCAGATAGTGAGGCCATCTTCTTCCAGGCAAAATTCTATGAGAAGATTATTTAATACATATATTTCCATAATTTCAACGTCCCTTTCCCTGAAATTATAATTTATATTAATGTCTGTTTCAATAAGTCAATAAGCAGTAGATGCTATGGTATAATATTACAGTGGTAGAAGTTAAAGAAAAAAAGGACAGGAAAAAAAATTAGCAATTTCTCCAGTGTAGAAGAGACCACACTATCTTGGCAACCAGACAACCGTGATGGGGGCTAGAAAAGGCCAATGATTTCTTCCCCAGCCCTGCTCGTCTCTGGGGCTGCAGTAGCATGGATGACTAGTTCGTGTTCTTCTTGGGTGATAAACTTTAGCATATTTCTTGGTGATAATGAGTGTTCAGGAAATGCAAGTGGATCTTAGTGCAAGGTGACTACCAGCATTTAATCAGCTGGGCTAACTAAGAGAGCACTGTATCTGAAGCACACAGGAAAAACGATTTGGCTCATGATACGTTTTGGATTAGTTACTATATTGTACTTGTGTATTCTTTTCTCTATCTCATAATATCTATTTTTCTGGAGTGTTGTGAAGATGATGTGAGATAATAATGTATATGAAAGAGCTTTATCAACTATTACAAGTTATGTTCTATGAAAATGTCAGGTTTTATAAACATTTGAGAAGACATCATGCTACAATAGAAACAGCAGGCACTTGGGTGCCACGCAGTCAGATTCAAATTCTCCCTACTACTATGCTAGGAGCAGCGGTGAGCATCGTAAAACCCTAGAAATACAGGTGAGTTCCTTTGTGTGACATGTGAGCCTGTTTCCTTGTCTATATAATGGAGATAGACAGTCCCCTTGAGGGTTTGTGAGGGTTGTGTGGAAAAACATATTTAAAGTACCTAATGGTACCAGGTACATAGTACATTCTCAATAAATCCTAGTCTTTATTCTTCTCCTATTGAAATATTTATTCTACCATTAATCTGAACAAAAATGGCAGTTTGAACTATTTTACAGTATTATATTTCTCTCTGATAACATAAAATTTCAAGACAATAGCTAAGCTCAATTACAACAGAACACATCTGAAGAAGCACATGAAATCATTAATAACTTCATAGAAAGTTGTCTTAAATGCTTTTTGGAGAGGCAGTAAATAAATGATATGCAAATAAATGAGTGAATGAATGAATGAATGAATAAACAGAAAATACTAATAATTTTATGATTTAACAGCTGATTTATGTCTTAAATGTTCTGGTTATAAGTACTATTAAAATTTTTAGGGAATTAGAATAAGCATAAATAAATGAAAATGCTAAAGGATATTAAACTGATTAACCTAATTTTGTTGTATTTATTTGCATTCTGTTAATATCTTAAGAGGTTCCATAAAATTACCATAGAAAATGTAATTTACTGTTTATAATATAGAAAGCCTTGTAATACATGAAAAATGCACAATACTCAACCTGGCATATAATAAACAGGAGAAAATTAGAAATATTCAAAACACACAGCAAAATCTGGGAGTCTGTTCATCCACATAAATATTCACTGTGTAAATACTTTATCAAGTGAGGAGTTCTTCAATATTCATTCACAAATAATTATATCCTTTAATTAGTTTATTACAAATTTGTTTAAAAGAAAATTGAGAAAAAAATAACTAGGTATGTTTGGTAACCTAAAAAAAACCTAAACCAAAAGAACAAATAACATGCTGAATCAGGACCTCGGCTAGCACAAATAGTGCCTTTCTGTCAATTACCAAAGTGGAGGTGGAGGGGGAGGGAGGTGGGAATCACAGAGAAGTGCCTTCTGTGAGTGCCTAACTAGCAAAAAGACAGTCTCGGCGTGACAGAGAAAATACAAAAAGGTGCTCCTTTCTCCTAATTACAAGAGGTAAGTCTTGGGCAGCAGAGAGTGTGGAGAAAGAGTCTGGATTTCAGCCCCTGAACCTTCACTGGGGAGGGCACCAGCTGCACCAAGGTCTGCTGCAGCTCCATTTCCATTACTGAAGCGGTAATACGAGAAAACATTAATTTATACTCCTTAGGACTCTTCAAACATTCTTTCTAGGACACCCTAGAGTCATCTGCCACAGCACCTAACTAAAGATGGCCAGTATTATCATTCAGGAATTTTATGAATAAAAAGACAGCTCTAGGATTTCCACGGGAGAATGAAAATTTGAAAATGTTTGTTTATAAATTGATCTTACTCTAGATTTTAGTGCAATTCTCATGGCTAGCAAGCATTCAGGGGCTGCAAATAAATCTTAAATAGCTGATAACTAATTTTTATTATCTTAAGTAGCAAGACAAGACTGTTGTAGTAGGTTTTTCTGCATTCACAAATCAAAGGAAAATAACTTTTCCCTATCTCCTTTCCCGGTGAGAAGGGTTCGGGGAAACTGAGCCTCAATCATAGGACCAGTTAGCAGTGGTCAGTGGAGCCAAGAAAGGAGAATCGGAGAGGCTGCATCTTAAGAGAGGTTGACCCTAAAGCATGGCAGAAAAATCAAACAAATTTTCTAATTAAGGAAACTGTGCAGAAGAAATGTACCTGAGCACAAAGATGGAGGGGCAGAGACAGACCAGAGTCCACGGGATGAAGCAGAGCCTGGAGTATTCTTGAAACTGAGGAAGCACTCAGTGCCCACACCTGAAAGGTTCCTGCAGTGGCAGCAGTGTGGCAGAGGTGTCCCAGATGCCTCAATGCCTAAAGTTTACCGGCCTTAAACTGGTACTTTGGGTCATAAAATCTTTTAGGGGTAATGGAGTAGTGGCCCTGTGTTCCTTTTCCATCCCTGGCCTTTTCTCTTCTCTCTTTTTTTGGTGTGTATAATAAAGTATTGATGATAATTCATTTTGAGATGGAGTCTTTTAATACTTGAATTACTCTTGGCTTGCAATTTAACGTAGCTCCCAAGGAGAATTCCTTTGGGTCATCTCTGTGCCCAACGGAGGAAGGATAAAAAGTCTCCAAATAGGATAACTTTGCAATGTTTCTGTTGCAGACCATCTTATAGCCATAGTAATAGGTAATGAATCCATTCTCTAGTGTATCCCAAACAACACCAGAAAATTAATATAGCAATACAGAGGTACCTAATTTATATCTGGAGAATAATTTAGACATTGAGAAACAGTGCTTCAAGTATATTACCATTTTTCAGACACTGAATATATCTGTATTATTCTATAGATTGATGAGGAAGTATGGCTAAAAATTAGGCCAAATAAGGGGCTATCTATATGATATAATTTCAAGGAGTTCAAGCAGTAGTTTCCTTCATGGCTGACGTACTAGCTCACGAGAGCCGACTGTACTCAATTCTCCTTCCGAGTTCAGTGACGTTAAGTTGGGACCTTGAAATTGGCCATAGCAGGAGTGTTTACATCACTAACCTTGGCACACACCACAAATCAGGGCTTTGTTTTCTTTTACCTGGAGAGAAAACTACCCACACACCACTGGTCCTTCAACAGGAGCCCAAGGACAGGAAAAACAACATTCAAAAGTTCCCAATTCAGTAAGTTTTTTTCAAAGTGATCATGGGTGATGAAAAAGCTGTGAATATAAATGTCTCTGATTTTAGTACTCTGCTCACAGTAGGAAGCAAACTATCCAATTGTTGTTAAGACTAATTTGACAGTAAAACATGAATTTGAGGTCTTATGACCCTCATTTTGCTGGAATGGGAGTTTGCTCTATATGTTCATTGACTCTATTAAGAGAGGAGTATTTGGTGGCTATTGTCATTCTGTTATCCCTACTTTGCATTGCATTTTTCATAAAAAATTACTAGGCTAATGACTATATTAATAATATAGTCATAACGACATATTGTGTGAAAATGACTCATTAGTCTCCATTGAAATGTAACTAAGACAGAAGGCAGTAATCCACTTAAACAGGTAAAACGTGCCATTTCAGTTTTGCCTGAACAAAACAAGGAGAAATGTTCCTTTGGCAATGGAAATATTTCATCTTACAGTATACTCCCTTTCAAATGAACCTACATTTTCATTTAAAACCACGTGAAATTGCTACCTTTTCATTAGCCTAGGATGAGCAACAATTTGCCAGTTAATTCACAAACTTGTGTCTCAGGATTTACTTCTGTGTAATATTTCCCACAACGAAAATGGGCTAAAGAGCATTTAGAAGTGCCAACTACTTAATTTCCATTCTAATTTAGGGGTCTATGTCTTTTCCAAAGGAATTAACGAAACTCCAATAATAATTTCTATCTCTATTCTCAGAATGCATCAGCAAGAGAAGATAGGGCTATCTCCAAAAAAACAAAATAAGAAAAAAAATATACATACACACACACAAAAGAAAGACAAAGAATAAAAGAAAAAGAAAATGAATAATAATAAAAAATGAGCCTTAAAGCAACATAAAAGCCATGTACCTGCTCAATCCAAAAAGCAAAGCTGTTGAAGAGGGAGCCTGATCATCAGTCTAGCTACAAATAGTCAGTAAGCAGCTAAGAATTCAGGCTCCGCGTTATTCATCCTTGTGCTTTTTGGACTCCTGAGAGTCTGTAAGCAGGGCTGTATGTACAGCCTAAACACACTAAGGGAACAAACAACATTAATTGGCTTTGGTATGCTGACACATGTAGGGCAGTCCATACTTACTTTCTGAAGAGGTAGCTCTTGTAGATCAAATTTAGACTTAGTCTGCAAGTTTAAAGTCATGCTTCTGCCTGCATGCATTGCTGAAATACCTCCATAGGGCAGCATGCCAAGGTTAACTGTGTTGTGTTTGTAAGCAGCATTCTGAGTAGAGGAAATAATCATGTGACAGGGTGTGAACACATGCTCCACAAACTGATTATTACATGAACATGTTTCAATTTATAACATTTAACTTTAAGCAGGCAAACAGTAACTTCCTTTTTTAAACATGCACTTGATCAGACAGAAGCATACAGTAAGCAGTGTTAGTTATGCACATAATGAGTACCATCCAAAACTACAGAAAAGACAAAAAGCAAAGATACATTCTGTTTACATTTGCTGCTAAATCTCATATTTCATGATGGTAGTGACTCTGGACAAATGTTGTTCATCTGTGGTCATGTATGAACTTAAAAACGTCAAACAGTGAGGTTTTAAACTTTGTCAGCTGCAAATCTCATGGTCTCTTTCACATTGTGACATCATCACATACAAAAGACAAATACCAGATTCTAATTCCGCCTTATTACTAACACCCTGCAATGTGAAAGCCAAAATCAGTCTGGAGGCAGAATTGCAGCAACTCAGTAAAAGAGCTGGTCAAAAAAATCCTTCAATCTGACCGTTGGCTGATTGAATTTACTGATTAATTTAGTTAAACCAGTCAAGTTGTATGTGGATCCAAATATTCTAATTTTTGTTTCTTAAAAATTACATTTTAAACTAGAGAAATTCATAATGAAACTAAAGGAATCATAATTTGAACTATTAGTGCTGTTTATCTAATATACCTAAATACCTATGAACACTCTGGTGATTTTGCATAGTGGCTACCCTTCAACAGGCATATCTAAAGTTATTCCAAGTGCCTGATAGATACTTAATTTTCTTCTAGAGAACTTCATCTAAAAATTAAAACGTTTTCGATGTCCTGTCATCAAATAGTTTCCATCAGTACAACCTCCACTTTCCACCTATCCTAGAAATGTAATAATTGACATCTTTTGGGCCCTTTAAGTAATTCTCTTCTTTTGGAAAAAAAAAACTACAGAAGTTAACTTAGCACACTTTCTAAAAACTGAATATTATTGGACATTAACAGTGGGCAGCTATTCTATTCTGAGGGTGTTATTTGCAAAGTAATGATTTTTAGCATCAAAGTTTCACTGAACTCAACTGAAAGACAATTATACTGATGGTGTGCTCGTCTACCAATCATATTGTTTATGAATCTCTGATGATTTCATCCAGAGATTTTTGCTGTCACCATGTCAAAATTGAAAAGGACAGTGAACATTTCAATCTAGCACTTGAATTATTCCTTAAGGTTTAAAATTACTCCCACCTAGTGCTCTCTTAGCTCCTATGAAAGAGTAGCAGCCGCAGACATATGGGTTCATGTGTTTTGAATTCTCTCATTCACAGTGGGGCTCTGTAGTGGAAGCTTGAGCCTTGAGGTTAAACTAAAGGAGAAAACAGGCATCTTTTATTGAGGGCAGTGCTTGCAGCTGCCTCTCCAAGGTCAATACCAAGGGGGATCTTTAACTGAGATTATGTTCGGCTGCTAAGCTTATCCAATGTCCAGACTTCTAGGCAGTTCTCTTTTATGAGGAGTGGACAAAGATCTTGTAGTTTCTAGCGTAAGTATTTGATTTCCAGGGTTCAAATTGCTCAACTAAATCTTCCCGGGAAGGAAGCACATCACGTCTCTGGTGCAGTCTGACTTTGGACAGAATGTCAAGTAGCACAGTGATGTCAAAGCCAGTTTTACGTAACAAGTCTGTGCTCAGTACCCTGCATTCATCTTCCGGAGTAGCTGGGAAGTTTTAAGTAAGAGACAGCCTGAGTAGCTCAGTAACTCAATTGGGAGGGGGAAAGAAACGTTACTCCGATAACTCAAGAGGAAGAGCCTCCAGGGTCCGATGGCTTGAAGCAATACTCTAAGGTAATTTAATTTCTTGGAATTAAATGAGAAGCTATTGAATATACATTGAAATTGCTCTGAAAAATGAAAGACAGACTGAGGGAATTATAAACAAACAGGGGATTCGTGGAAACTAATTCAAAAGGGAAGTATTGTCACAGTAATGGAAAATATACACAAGTTTACTTTTCTTTATCTGGATCTGGGGCAGGCAGGGCCTCTAGACTTCTGCTGATCCAATGCCCCTCCCCGAGTCCTATTTTCCTCCTTCCAAATTCCTGCTCCAACTAGAGGAGTCACCTACTTTTCAATAGCTTTGATCAAAGGGGAGGAACCATTTACCTGGGAAACTAGTAAATACATGATGGTACCAAAGGCTTAGAATTTTGTCTTTTCTTTCTCATGCTTTGTTTTCACTCACTCTTCTGTTGCCTCAAATTACTAGTCATTGTACATATGCTCCAAAAAGCTTCTTAGAACCTTTCTTGACTAGTTCATCTTACCCTGTTACGTATGGTCGTGTCTACACGAGGCCAGAGTTCCCAAACTGTACTGTATTATTTGGCCCCAAATATTTTCGCCCTCCAAGTTATCTGTCTACATGGAGGGTATAACTTGAGGTAAGGCATGGTGACAACCGACCAGGTGTCTCCCACTGACAGCCAGTCATGAGGCTTTGATGAGGCTCCCTTCAATGGGACTGAGCACACCTATTTGAAACAGACATTCTGATGAAATATTTTGCAAGGCAGAACCAATTTCCACATTGAGAAACTAACACCCACACCCACATTTATTAGTTCACTCTTTCCTTAAAAAATAATTGTTTCCTTGTCATGTAGACACGACCTACAAACAATATAATGATTTAAAAGGAATACACCTGAAAACACAAAATTCAGTATTAAAGAAATATATAATAAATGCAGTGACCTGTGCTTTTGGCAGGACACCAAATAAAATAATAAAACTATTGAGTGAAACATTCTAATGGTATATTATTACCTTGATCCCCAATTTACACTGAGCATTTACACCCCAGAAAATGAGAACAAAAGGCCCTATTTTCACAGAAAGGACCCTTAAGATTCTAAGGTCCGTGCAGAGCACACAATGCCCTCTGCACCAGAGCCAGAGCGTGCACTTGATGACGGTGGGCAATTGATCAGAGTCCTAGAAAATGAAATATCAGGTTTCTCTTAGAGAGAGATGAATAAGGCAACAAAAAGTGATTCTAGGCTTTATACAATTTGTTTTTTTACTCTCCTCAATCACTATGCATTCCATGCTTTGTGCCTCAATTTTTAACTGAATTGGGATTAATTTCCTTTTTTTTGCTCCAATATACGCACTAATTTGTACATTTGTAGTCTTCATAAAGACATCATCTATTTTTGTTGTCTGTAGTATGATTTGAATTTAAACATTTCTTTCTATATAAAAACCCACACTCTAAATGGCAGGATTTTTATTAAATAAAGTAATGTGTAGGAGGGCATTCAATCTGCTTATTTTATTTTTCTGTTTCTTGCTGGGAAGATTATTGCTCATTAGAAGTAATAACTTTAGTAGTCCCATAGCAGTAACTATATGCAAATCTTATAAACAAATTAAACCTGACTTTAATATAAGTGAGTCTGTGCAGAAAGAGGCAAAATACTCACTTTTTATAGATTCAATAAAAATCATACTCTTTAGGTTACTACAGAACCGTTCTGTGTCCTAGGAGAGGCATTTTGCCTTAACGGCTGGAAAGCAATTGAAGCACCATCTCGCATAATAGAATCGAATTCTTTCTTACTAACAATATTCAGGTTAGATTTGGTAAATAATTCACCTAACAGGTTATGGACTCTCGAAGAGCATTAAACAGCATCCATAAAAAACTCTTATGATCAATTTCCCCACAATATAAAGATAAATAAAATGCTGACCGTCTATTCATTCATGTTGTTCATGCTTCACTACATGTGCTTAGAAATGCCAATAAAGGAAAACTAAAGGCAGGAGGGATATTCTTACAGAGAAATGCCAAACATACCCTGTCTAACCTTCTAGCTTCTATATGTCTAAGCAGCTGTTGTCTCCAGTCTGCAGGCATTTTACCACAGCTCTCCTCTCCCTTCACAGGAGTAGGCCTCGTCTTTATATCACTGTTATCTGATGGCTTGTCACCATAGTTACCCAAGTTATAGTCAGATGGTATTTTTTCCAAAAGAGCTGCCATAGTAGGCCTAGCTGAAACTGGCCTGGTTTGGGAGGCACCGTAACTCTCTGTACTGTAGCTTCTTGCAGACAATGGCCTCCTCTGGGTAAGGTTTTTAACTGGAAAACTTCCCGCCTGAGCTTTCACTTCTTGATATGAAGGGTGTTCATCTTCATACCTGCCATTCCTTTTCAGGAACTGGGACTCAGTCACTGAAACGCTGCCTTGGCGATCCGGACCGCCCCTATACGGAGGCCGGCCGTACCTATCACTCGGAGGCAGCTCATGAGGTTCGCTGACCCTCCGAAACATGGCCATCTCCGTGGAGCTCGCCAGGGAGTCGGCTCTTCTCAAGAAGCCTGCCCTAGCACCTTGGCTTGCAAACTGGGCGTTCACCACAGCATCCTCATTGACAGATGGCTGGGAAAAGGAGAACATCTGCTCCATGGGTGGGTATCCTCTGTAAGCTCTGGGACTAACCAAATCCTTGGCAAGGTTTTTGCCGGTCTGTTGCACGTACTCAGAATTGTGTTGAAAAGGGGGCGGTATCCTCTTTTCGGCTTTAACTTCCACTGCTCCTTGGGGATTGAAGCTTTGGTCAAACTGATAGACTTTTTTTGTCATGGAAGCTTTTTGTTGTTGCGGGCCTTTACTACCTCCGTAAGTGAGCATCTCGTCATCCAGCATTGGGACTGACTGACTTCGAGACATACTGGACATACCGTGCTCCGGTCCCAGCATTTTATCTGGTCGTTCATGGCTTCCTAAGTGTTCACTTCCAGAAGCATAGTTCTCTAATGGTATATTATAAACCTTGTATGTACCAATGTCAATCTCATCGATACTCTGTGACTTTTTGAATTTATTGGACTTGATATCTTTCATTAGTGGGGAAAGCCTCTCTGTGCTTTTGCTAATGGAAATAACACCTTTGGAAGATTCTGGGCGGCAGTGGATTTGAGAAAAGACATTACTAAGACTCCTGTTGGGATTGGAATCATGATATTCCCACGGTACTCCTGGAGAGAAGGGGCTAGGTATTTCAGCAGATTCTTTTATGTGTTCTTTCCTTTCAGGCAATGGGCTGGTGGTAGGGGTTGTCTCTAATTTGGAAGGGAAAGCGGTCCTGTCTTCAAAAGGACTAGGGGTTCTGGTCCAATTCTGCCAAGGATTGGAAGGAGGCACTTCTGTTTCTGGTGTGTGTCTGTGTGTAGACTGCTCAAGTTCCAAGGGAACACCAACAATCCTATCCTGCCTAATCAAAGGCCTGCGTCCGTGAGAAGATGTGCTTCTAGATTTCGAATTTAAGAGAGCATTATTGTCGGCATTCTCTCCTGTGGTCTCCTCTGCAACAAACCCTGTGTTGTCATAATGTGAGCCATCAGTCCAGTTGTCAGTGAAAGCGTCACTCATCGGCAGCCGGTCAGGACGCTGGGGTAGGTTCCCTGGGGGAACAGCCTCCCGCTGGCTGAGTAATGGCTTTGAATCAAGGGGCTGTGGGAAAGACTGTGCAATCCTGTGAACACAACAGGAAGGAGAAATATGAAAATGTGGAAGAGCTGGGGTTTTACCAGAAAGAGAATAAGCAGCCAAGAATGCCACAATCCTTTGTTTAACTGACTAGTCATCCATGCTTATGATTATGGTAGCATTATTATTTTATGTCCACAAAAATCCACCCCTTTACCCAGCTCTAACTTTTATTTCTTCCTAGTAATCATCACCTTCTAACATGTTACATAATTTACTTACCTATTATATTTATTGCGTATTTTCTTGTGTCCTCTGCTAGAATGTAAACTCATGAGGGCAGAGATTTTTTCTCTTTGGGCCTAGCATAGTGCCTGGCATATTGTAGGTATTAAATACATATTTGTTGAATGAATGAATAAAAGAAAAAATATATAGGCCTTCAGTAATGATCTGGAAACCTGTTTGATAAGTGGGTTCACCTAACTCCTGGTCCCCATCCCTGGAATTTCTGATTTAGCACATTTCCAAACTATTGTTTAAGAGTGCCTTTCTTATGAACTCTTGGTATATCTAAAGAACCCAAATTGTCTTCAAATAATGTTTATTTGAAGGCCAAATACTGAAGACATTAAATCCACTGTATAGGGAACACATTCATGTATCTTTTTCTAGAATGCAAATTATATTATGACTTTTGGTCATTGGCAAGTTTACAACAGTGATCATAGTATCTCTAGAAGATGCTCCTTTATCTAAGTTTATTCTAAACCATTTGCACACTAAGAATATTGAATTATTCATCTCTTATCAGTGAGAGAAAGACTTCTAAGTGCTTTTGCTGATTAAAAAAAGTAACTTTAGAAAGTATCTTCCAAAAGTACCTAAACTAACCTCAGCTTATATCACAATTATATATCACAAATAATGAATTTATAAACTGAAAGAGTTAAGACTTTTGTCATGGGTATTAATGAACAGAAATAGTTATTCATTAATTACCAAAGAATATATTACTAACAGCAGTGATATTATCAGTAAAATATGAATAAAAGTCATTTCTGCCTATATTGTATGAGGATTTTGATCTGTTATTTGCAGGGTAAAACACAGCAACAAGTTACGAAGCAAGGGCATCAGAACTGGGCAAATACTACCTCATTGAGTCACTTTATTGCACTCCGTAGCTTTTGTTTTTTCATCTGTAAACGGAGGTAATATTGAGTAGGAGCCATTTGGGAAAGATTAAATACTTTTACTTACATCCTAACTGTTCCAGGTGGTGATAAAATGTTGATGATGATGATGATGATAGCAATAAAAAATTCATTGAATATTTACTTTGTGTTAGGCACACAAGTGCTTTCCATGCATCTTACTTTAACCCATAACACCCTTTTGGATGGAGGAATGCTCAAATGTGTCATAAATAAGTATTGGGCAAACACAATTTTTCATTTTTATAACTTTTTGTCCTATCGCCTCCACCTGTTAATCTCCTACCATCTCTCCCTTAAGCAATGGTTTTGCTGCGTAAGATGGATCCATCCACTCTTGGAATCCCAGGAGGACTAAATTTGCTTACCTGCTCCCTTCTGTCTTCTACATCACTCAGGTGCTGAATACAATTCCAAAATTAAGATTTCATTTTTTTAAAAAGTTGCTGAAAATAAGCATTTGGGAACAGAAAAGAGGGAATTCTAAACACACCTGTTACCCCACAAAGAATTATGTACTGCGTCTTTAGCGGTTGTCTGCAAGGACCCCACTTTAACCCGGGTGTTAGAGGATGCTGAGGAAGCCTGGGAAGGCGAGTAGTCTGAGTAAGTGCCTGAGGAAACACTGTTATTCAGACAGTGAGTCTTGTCAACTTCAGACTCATCAGTTGATTCTGAAATGTAAAGGGGAAAATATTATAATGCTACGAACACCGACAATTATAAACACAGAAAAGGAAGTATGAAAAACAGCATATCGATTAATATTAGAAATACATATTTGTAAAATATTTCTATAGACTATGGTGTATCAGAATTTACAACTGGTGACTCATCATGCACATGCATTTGGGGCATATTTTCCACACCAGGTTCACAGTTACCTTTTTTGTCCTTCCCTAGCAGAACAAGTTTGGGTGGGTACAGAGGGGTCTCAGCTAATGAAGGGTGAAGTTCCCCAATCCTCATTTCATTAGCTGGATGAACAAAAGAATCCTGAGAGATATAATAATACAGGACAAGGAAAGTAAACATTTAAACAATGGTTAACCACGATGGCAGTATCTTTATTTGGCTCAGATTTAAAGGTGGGGCTCTAAAATTTAGATCACTGTGGAGCACCAGGAGAAGTGAATCGTATGTTTCTCTGAGGTAAGCACTAAAATGTTTTGTTTTTTAATTTAAACGAGTCCATCTATTCACAAGACATTTTTGGGATGTTGTTTATATGCCTGGCACTGTGCAAAGAACTGTGGAGTTTCCAAAGAAAGACAAAATGTCACCCATGCCCTCGGGGGGTTTACAATAGTTCATTGTAACACAGGACCGAAGTATGATAAGCCATATATGAGCAATATGATACATACAAATGTATGGTATATACAAATGTAAGAGTTCTAAGGGGTGAACTCTCTTTAGAGTTCTAAAAGGAAAGTATATCACTGACCAACTAGATTTTTTTTGAATCCTTAGCCATATTAATGCACAACTGGGTCCTATAAGTCCTGCTTCGACTGCTCATCACCCTCTTAATTCATACTGTTTCCCGAGTGATCTCAATTTCTTTAGTTCTACCATGCCTTCTTCCTAAGGGTTTTAAGTTTTCTTGTGATCAGTCTAGTCTGCTAAATCTTCATTCTAAATCCATTCATTGAGTGTAATGAGCAACACTGGTACAAGAATATAACTTCAAGGGCTGGCCTGGTGGCGTAGTGGTTAAGTTCACTCACTCCACTTTGGCGGCCCAGGGTTCGCGGGTTCGGATCCTGGGCGTGGACATATGCATCTCTCATCAAGCCGTGCTGAGACGGTGTCCCACATACAAAATAGAGGAGGATTAGCATAGATGTTAACTTACTGACAATCTTCCTCAAGCAAAAAGAGGAAGATTGGCAACAGATGTTAGCTCAGGGCCAATCTTTCTCACCAAAAAAAAGAATATAACTTCATAATGACAAATGAACATGCAAAAAACCCCGTGAATTTTATACTTCTACAATTCAAATTATTATTCCAAGTTAACTTGGGAGTGGGAGAGCATTAGGGATGGCAAAAATACCAAATTCTCACTTTCTTCTAGATCTAAAAATGTCTCATCTATGCCCGTAAGTAGTGATATAAATTTATGAACAGCAGTTATCTTTATGTCTTTTTTATTAACCTTTAGAAATTTGAATTTAAAGAATTTTCAGTTTTTTCACTCATTAGTACTTGTTAGTTTGGAACATTAATGTAATGCATATAGAAATATTCTGTTAAATCAGAGAGAGAATATACTTGAGGACCAAAATATAATAAATAAAATCAGTCCCGCCTTATAACTAATTGGTTGGTATAATCAAACAGAAACTCTTATTATAAATTTATTGTGCTGCCTCCTGGTGAGCTCAGCTGCGAGCACATTAGTGCCTTAAAACGCAGTATCAAATTTGAAGAGGGGTAGGAAAGAGGGGGATTGATGGAAATTCTGGAGATGAAGAGGGAAGTCTGTGTTTTTGTGGATTTTGAAAGTTATTTCAAAGGTTTAGCATAAGAAACTTATGATAAAGTTTTAAGTTGACAGAATACAGAATAAAAGCCTTTACTCATCTTTGAAGAAATGTGTAAGTAGAACAGGTGCAAGTTTGATAAATGGTACCATGAAAGGCAGAAAATATGTTAAGACTTTCAAAAAGATTTCAGGAACAAGGTGGCATATTTCTGTTTTCTTCCTGCTTTACCAATTATTAATCAGGTTACCTTGGGGAAGTCAGTGTACCTCTCTAGATCTTACTCAATTCATCAATCAAATGAAGGTAATAGATAAAAGGAATTAGTGAAAATTTCTGTCTAGTACTAACATTCGATAAATCTAACTTTTTCATTGAAATAGTATTTTAAAAAGGAAATATTCCTATGACAATATAGAAGTATAGGCATTTTGCTTTAGTCAAAAAAAACAAAACAAATAGTTGTACAAGCACAGAAATGTAAATATAGTTAAAGGTTTCACGATTTTTTTTCTTTATGCCTTATGCATTCATACTCAAGTTTTGTATGTACAGATCAAACTTTCACACTGGTATCCCAAAATTGTGACCGGAGCTTTGCACGGTAGCTGTGGTCTGGCTCAGATTCAAGTCTCTGTGGCCCTGGCCAATAATTAAAAAAAAAGCCCTAGCAACTAGGAAGAGAGTATGCTATCAGCTAATCGTGAACTTGCATCACTTCTCTAGAGTTCTGTAGCCCTCCACCTAGCATAACACTACTGAGGCAAGAATAATGGATTTGCACTGATCCAGTTAGACTCTCTTATCTGCAGGAGTAAAAAGATGATGCTGATGAAGATGATGATGGCCAGCAGTTACAGAGAATGTATTGCATGTCTGCTACTGTGCTATTATGCGAAACACTTTATATTATCCCTGTTGTTTATTTAAAAGATAATCTTTTATTTTTATTTGGTATTTCTAAGTTACCTATTAGCATCATCTTTGTTTCACAGGTAAGGCAATGGAACCTCAGAGAAGTCATAATTGCAAGTGAGAAGCTTAGTAGGTGGTAGAGCCAGGATTGGAACTAGGATCTGTCGTACTTGAAGGCCTTCTGTGTGATACTGTAGGTGCTATATTATCTACGCTAAGAAGAGTTCTCGTCTACAATCCACCTCCACAGAAAAAAGTTAACTGTCCAACAAAGGAAATTACTCATTGACTTTGTCTCTATAAATTCTTTTATAAATAGGCTGGAGGAATCAAGTTCATGCTGAAAAAGTGGGTGAAGCTTTTGGGACTACGTCTACAGGTGAAGACAGTGGAAGTTACTGGCAGGGAATCACATTTAGTGGAGACTCCATTATAAGTACATTGAACTGTGTGTCCTTCCGGTGAGGAGACAGAGCGGGAGGGGAAAGAAAAGGTAAACTTCCTTTTTTTACCCCGTTGCCCTTCCACTGTTCAAACTAAATCTTTGCTGCTGCTGCTGCTGTAGTGAAAGGGAGCCTACAAGAGAAATCAAAGGGGGAAACATGCTTGTGTCTGAGCTTTTGAGAGTCCAGGTCTAGTATTAATAATAGCATTTAAGGACGTTTTTAAGGGTAGTTGACTGTCCTCTGTCACTAGGAGAAAGATGTGGTTTCTCTGTAGACAGAAATTGTGCTGAGTCTCCTAGCAAAGGGAAAGTGCAGGGCCATTATGAACGTGACGGACGTGGTGAACATGTATCCATTCAGAAATTTTCTTTAATGCAGGGTAGTGACGCACAGAAGGATTAAAAGAGGATGGGGCAGGGTTAGCACATCATTCTCTTGTTGGGGGGAGGGAATTATCATTTGTGGTAGCCTTCCTCTGTGCCAAGAACTGTGCTTGGAGCTACATAAAATACTCCACAAAAACTCTGAATGTTTTAAAGGCAAGGAAACCAAGTCTCAGAAAGATTTCCCCGACTTGTCAAGGTCATATAATTGGTAACAGGGTAGATTCAAAATTTGCATTCACGTCCTCTAGACTTCAAAGGCTTTCTGTCTTTTCTCAGACTGTGCTCTGAGGCACCCACAGTGCTGTTGCTAAATCACAGGGATACCTGGGTTATTTTAGATATCTGAAGGAAACAAAGCAATACTTGGCTTCAGTCAGACACTGTGTGAACTGCTACCTCCAGGTAGCTCTCAGGGTCAACATTAGATAGTACATTCCTTTTGATGAGAATCTTTGTGAAGCTGGGTTTTTGGTGGTTGCTGTGATCAAAAATCAAGTGCCACTTGAAAATCAACATGAAACAGAAATTAGAGTTGTAGTGGCCAATAAGATTCCAAGGTTTGAGAAGGCAGGCAGTGTGTGATAGGTGCACACATTCCATTAATAAGTAGTTTTGGTTATTTAAAAATGAAATGAAAATATTATTTTCTCTTTCAATTTATGTGTATTATTTTTCAAATAATGTCTAAGTAGGGCATAAATAATTACTGAGTTATTCAGACCTAACTACTTAATAAATGGAACTGTTAGGTATTTCTTTTGGTCTAGGGTCCTTGTAACAAAATTACTAAGACACTAAAGGCATTTGTATACGAAGAGTTTATGAACCTCAAGCCTTTACTTATTTTATGTTATAGCTTTATTCACTGTACCATTCTCTTTCCTTCTGTCCTTTTTCCCTGCTTTCCTTGCTCCACAATAATCTCCATCATAATATTTTACCTTTACTCATAATATTATATTAATGTATTAATATATATAATATATTAGATCATCAGAGTTAAGACGGATTTCTTTTTATTGGCCATATGGTAGATTGTTGTTAAAATACATGTTATTCAACATTGCAGGTGATAAAATGTGGATAGGAATGGCAGCCAAAGCTCAATTAATCATTAATTCAACAAAAATCCAGAGAAATTCTCCTTGCTTTCAGTGAACTTCTAATTGGATGGAAAGACAGACATGTTACCATAGTCAAAACAGTAAACTGTATCAGTCATTCAGTTATTCAACAGAAAGTAACTGGGCTCCTTCTCTGCTCTGGGCACTGTGCCGGACACTGGGAGGACAATGGTGGACAAGACAGACACGGTCCCTGCTCTCGTGAAGCTCACAAGCTGAAGTTAATAAACAAGAAAATCAAAAAGGTTTTCATTACATTTGATGCTAAGATACAGTGTGATGTGATAGAGAAAATCAGAGGGTCCTTACCCATTAGGGCGATCACGGAAGGGCTTCCTGTTGAGATAAACTTTAAGCTGAAACTTGAAGAATGAGGAAGTGCTAGCCATATAAAGAACTGGGTGTTAAAGACTGAATGTTTGTGTCCCCCCAAAATTCTTATGTTGAAATCTATCTGATGGTACTTGGAGGTTGGACTTTTGGGTAGTGATTAGGTCATGAGGGTGGAGGCCTCATGAATGAGATTAGTGCCCTTATAAAAGAGACCCAGAGAGCTCCCTGGCCCCTTCCAACATATGAGGTCACAGCGAGAAGGCAGCCATCTGTGAACCAGGAAGTGGGCCCTCACTGGACACTGAATCTCCTGGCGCCTTGATCTTGGACTTCCCAGGCTCCAGAACTGTGAGAAATGATTTTGCCTTTAGTGACTGAGGGACCAATAGCCAGCACCTGGCTATAACTGTATACTAACCCCTGATATCTTTGGGCCTTTGAAAGTTTGATTTTAAGTCTGTTGAGCATTGATTTTTACATACAAATAAAATCCGGCTTCTTAAAAAAATGTTTTTGTTTATAAGCCCCCCAATCTATGCTATTCTATTATAGTAGCCCAAACGACTAAGATGCTGGGGAAAGAGCAAACGCAAACTCCACAAGGCAAGGATAAAGGAAAAGAAGAGCAGAAGGGAAGCTCTGCGTCCCCCGTTTTCCTTGTTCATATGGCTCTCCTGGTCATATTCTCTATCTAGGATAAGAGATGCTACAATTCTTGACAGACGGTTGGCTAATAGAAAGTGATCAAGCAATGCTGATTTCCCTTTCCTTTTCCCTCTTCCCTGCTGCAGTTGTAATCTATTTACCTTGTTTTGTCTTTCTGTTCTCTGCCTCTGGTTCTGTGTACCTCTATTCTTGGTTTTCTCTTGGTTTTCCATATTTAACCACATGGATCACTATATCACAGCATGTGATACCCTCCTCCACATTCTTGGCAGTGAACTAAATAGCAATGACTCAAAAATAGTATACATTTGAAAAACATATAATTAAAATGTGTAATATACACTTATCAGATAGTCACTTGGTTATTTGTATTTATTGTATCTGGAAGTTGAATAAATGGAGTATGGCCCTTTAATTCAGATGCAGCAGTTTGAGACAAGAGGATGATATAGAAAGCAACAGCTGCTCCTTTCTCTAGGATGGCTACAAGTTGTGGAAAGGAGACCTAGAATTTCAATTTTAGAAACAGTATTGCTGTTACCAGTGCAATTTTAATTCAAGAGGAGAAGCCAGCAGAAGAAGAGAACTAAGAAAGGGTGGGGAAATCACAGAAATAAATATAAAGCTGAAGGTTAAGCTTCAATCTTAGCCCTATTTAGTTTGGCTACTCCAGCTAATTAAGAAGCTTAGATAGGCAATGCAAAGCCACTGCAGCGTTTTCAAGGAGGGCAGAATTTTTTAGAAAGATCGTTAGCAAAGCACTCAACGTAAACCAAAAAGTTGCCAGGTTTAGAGCAAGGCAGGACAGAGTTGAGGGCCTGAGGAGATGGATGAGATGCACTTAGAGGAAAATGTAGAGGCTTTGGTGATTGAAGGGGGAGTGGAGAGAAAGATGGAAAAAGAAATTAGGATACCTCCCAAATCCCCAGTTTGAGTGAACTGGTAGATAATGATGCCAGCAGAGACCGAGACTAGGAATACAGGAGCTCAAGCAAGTTTGTGGAGGAAATATTAAATTTAATTTTGGACTTGTTAAGCTTGAATTGCTTGTGGAACAATTTTAAGATTTTTCTCCATTATTATTGTGAAATTCATGGCCCAACCCAACTTTTTCTTGTTTCACCTATCCCATCTCTGTATTAAGCAATTTTAAGATCTACTTATTTTGTAGTAAAGTTACTCAATTTATGGGGCATCATGACCTCATAGCTATTTTGACATTCAATTATGATTACATGAGATTTAAATATAAAGTGTATGTGTATTTAGTTCGTACTCATTAAATGCCAATTTTCTTTCTTTTTATATTATTATAGAATCTTAGAGACAAAAGAAAAGGTTGTTGCTTTGCTATAGCATATCTGTAATATTTTGGAAATGAAAGAATATAATAATACTGGTTTTATAAGCAGAAGGGAAAAAGCAATGAAAGTGAGTAATTATTTAAATTTTCTTCCCTAGTTATCCAGCTGTCTTCTTTTCTGGAGCAGGCTGGTACCTCCACTGGGAGATGTGCACGCACACCATGCTTATTTTCGCTCAAGCTTTTCCCTTTGCCTGGAATGCCTTCCTGTCTTTTTGACTTTAAAAGAGTCGTCCAATCTTTAAAATGCAGTTCAACCTTAAACTGTTTCACATAACTTTTTAACTAATTGGCAATGATTACTTCTCTCCAATTTCATAGAGCATTATATTCTGTATCACACATTCAACTACGTGATCATATTTTATATAAAATGTTCTCTAATCACGTCATCTGTGTTATGTTTACCTGGCTAGGCTCTAAATTATTTGGGGACTATGCACACATTTTATATTTCTTTTCTCTCTCTCACAGTGTTTAGCACAGTGCTAAATATGCAGTTGGTGTTTAATCAATGCAACAAATTGATGCTCTGAAGTGCAGATTTGTAAAAGAGTTTTGCTAATTTAGATTGTTGAGAAGCAGGTTTAGGAATTTCTTGATGTACTCATACCGATTATGTTTCTAATGAAGACAGAAAGGTGATCATCAAATTAGCTGAAGAGTAGATGAGATAGTACAGAGGTGGCATAAATGTAGTTGAATTCTTTTCAGACCACACAAATTGATAAAGATAAATATCTAATTCATTCCAAAATATAGGAATTAAGCTTCACATTACTAGATTCCGTAAAGCTCAATTTCAAAATTATCTCTTTTTTTGTTGTTTATAGTAGTGTTTCTTAAAAAGGCTGTAACCCAAGCACAAAATTATTAAAAAAAGAAAAAAGTTGGCTCTAAATTTGATTGGGAATTATACTGAGATTTGCAGAATAAAAAAAGTTTTCATTTAGTCTTTTCTAATGACTCATACAACACAAGTTTGGGGTAGCCAAAGGAATATCATGAAAATGATGTAATACACTTACTGGCCAGGCCTCGCTGGGTGAGTGAATTATTACTTCTGTGTATATTGGAACTTCTGGAGCTGTATTAATGACTTTAAGACATGTGGTTGTCATTTATCTGTGATTTATTAAATGCAACCCTCATAGTTTGAAAGAGTAGAGAAAAAAATATATTTTATATTTATATTTTAGGAGAAAAATGCACTTATCAAGGAAGACCTATTCAGTTAAAAAAAACATTATTTAATAATTCCAAAAAATCCAAACCACACTGGCAATTACCAATAACCTTGAAATACCTCCACTGTAATCTCCTTTGGAGCTACAGGCCACTTGTGTTCATATTTTTCTTTCACAGTTTGCTCCGTGTTAGCAGTTGGATTTGAATTCTCAACACGCACTCCATGGCTTGGTTTACCCACCAGATTTTGAACAGATTTTACCATGTTCTTTAAATCCTCAGGGTAAGGAGTTGGATATCGTTTTAGGTTTATTTCAACCTAGAAGTTTATAAAAAGAAATTTAACACAAAAATACCTTCAGCAGCATGTTCACAAAACCACTCCATTGATGTGCAGTAGTATAACCAAATGCAATATAGTGAGTGCTGAGCAGGCTGACAAACTGTAGAGTAGAACACACAGTGTTCTTCTCATATTCTGCCATGTGGGACTTCTCCCACCCCTGCCCATCCTTCTAGATGAAAAACAATTTTTGGATTATATCCTATCTTTAGACATCCCCTATAGATGGTTGAAATAGCAGTAGGTCAAACACTTAAACGACTGGTAATCTCTGAAAAATTTAATTAAGTTACTATTAGCTGCTTTTATACTTTGGAGGCCATTCCCTTCCCTATCTTAGTTATTTGTAAGTAACTATTTTGATGTTAAAAATGTCTTTGGAGTATCAATGCAAGTGGTGGGAGAAGGCTCCCAAAGATTTACAAGTAGAGTTATCAGGTATTAAAAAAATGGGGAGTAGACAATATCTGCTGCCCAAATATGCATCAGCTCTATATTAATTAGCACGTTACATCAAAATGTAGGGTAGCTAATTCTTGTTAATACCTAAGAAAATATGCTTCAGGATGGCTTTTATACTTAGTCTTCACCCTAATAAAGTAACAGGCTTTGTAGGTAATGTCTTACAATAAAGAGAAATAAAAAATAGGGAACATTTTATAAGATATTCTAGATAAATGTAAATTTTGGTTTATATTTATTCAGATATTTATCTCCATTCTAGAACACATTTTTAGTGTATCAGTGTAACTTCAGGGAACATATATATTATTATTTTTCACATTTAATTTAGAGAGAGAAAATATGAGACATTCCATATAAAATATTCCAGCATCAGAGTATTTATAATATACTTAAATGGAATAAACGCAAATTGTCCATGCTGATTAAAAAGAAGTGGGAGGGAAAAAAAGGGGCAGATTTACTTGGCCTGGATAATTCCAACAATCTCGCTTTTTTTGCATCTGAGTAGAACCAACTTTACAAAATGGAATGATTTACGTGATTGTGGTGAGTACGTGTCTGTGGAAAGTGTGTGGGGGGGTTAAGGAGAGAATGTGGAAGAGAAGCTGAAGGAGGAAGAGGAAGAGTGGGAATGAGAGAGCAAAGGAGAAAGAGGGAGGGGCATACACAGACCCGCCCACCCACACCCATGTAATTTATGGGATGTAAGAAACTATGATGGTGGTATAGATCTGGATTAAAAATATGAATTCAAACACTTTTGCTCATCTGCAGTTTTAGCAAATCCACCAACTTTGTTATTCTAGTATTTCATCTTCCTTGTGGCTCATTTTCCTTATCAAATACTGGGATTGGATTCACCAGATGATTTCCAACATTCTTTTCAGTACTAAAATTACAAAATTTCTTTTCCAATAAATTTTTGGAAAGCTGATGAAAAACCAGATAATTTTGTTAGTGTAAATATTGTTCAAATGCAATTTAATCTTTTATACTTCCAAATAAGGAAGGATGAAATTAATAATATACAGAAATAAAGCTACAAAAATATAACCCAAGAAAAACTTAGACTTTACATAAAAAAAGTATAAGCTGTTAGAGTATAATATAAATATATTTCAGGGTACTTAATTTATAATGCATTCTTTAAACATAAAAAGAACGATATCCATGCTAGACAAGATCCACTGGGATGCATGCATTCTTGGATCTGCTATTTAAATTGGTATTAGAAATGTTAATCACAAACTAAATCTAAGTTTTGAATTATATTGTTGAACTTGTTTAAAAGTACCTGATATCCGAAGGCTAAAAGTAAAAAAACTACATTTAGGAAAATGTAAGTTGAAGAATGGTATGACTATTATGCCAATTAAGACTATCTTTTAATTTTTAATAACCAGTGGTATATGAATGAAAAATAATTTTCAAGTAGGGTATTAAATTAAAATTCTATTTACCTTAAAAAATCCGCAATGCTAAAATTACACTTTTAAATTGAATCAGAGGCAAAAAAAAATGTGAAGTGTTCCTCCTTAATTGAATTAAATACTTCATTGAATAATGTAATCTATTTTTTGCAGATGCCATGTCCCATGTGACACAATTAGATGACTAATTACTAATGGCCATGGTACCAACATTTTCTGATTATTTTATAAGCAAGTTAATGTGTTACTTTGGTCACATCACCAGAATATGTTTGGGTATATTATCTCTATAAAAAATTTCAAATCTAGAAACAGAAGCAGATTTGCCATGAAGGTGATGAAACTTAAGCTTTAGGGCCTGCCACTTGCATGGGCTCTTTCCAAAGCCTTGTGAAGGGCCCTACTTATGTATTATTTACAGGGTTATTTTATATTCTTTTTCTGAAAGAAGCCCCTCCCCAGACTGTGGAAGCGCGGGGGTCTCATAACACTTGGCTTTGTTCCACCTGGACAATAAGCCGCTTGCTTCCCACTTACTAGTCTACCAGCAGAACTTACTGGACCTGGAGTCAGAAGACCTAAATTTAAGCCACCGATTTACCCCCAACTAGCTATCAGCCACTAATATTTCTGTCTAGTTTCTACTCATGTAAATTGGGAATGATAATATCCCTCCCACACACTTGGGTTAATCTAAAGCTCAAAAGATAATAAATGTGAAAGTCCTTTGAAAATTTATAAGTTCTATGCAGATATTAGACACTATGTCTAATAGCAGATGCTACTTATGTATTTTTGAAATCTGGAATCCTTTGGCAATCTAGATTCTATTATATATATGTTTACTCATAATACTTGCAACTGTCTGGATATTTTTTCAGATTGTATGCAGTAACGACTATTATTTATTCAGTATCTGACACGTGCCAGGCACCATGCAAAATGTTTTATAGGGATATTTATTATTAGTTATTAATAAAATAATATTTATTTTATTATTTACCATATAGATTTAAACATAATTAAACAATAAATGATTATAATTAACAATATTAATAATTTCTAATTATAATTAAATCTCATTTGAATTTCACAACCCATTGTAGCACCTGTTCCCATTTTACAGAAAGAAAATGGCCTCAGACAGTGTAAGTTACTTGCCTGAGGTCCTCCAACTATTAGGTAGCAATGTCTAGATTTGAACTCAGGCCTTTGACTCCAAAGCTTATGCTACACAAGTGTTACTTGGCTCAGAGCCATTTGCTGGTGTGTGTGCAGCACGTATTTGTATAATCTTTTGGAAGAAATACTATACATTAAAATGTGAGCTTTACTGAGTTAAATAACAAGACAATTTCAATTTTTTTAAACATAAAGCTAATATCTTATAATTTCTTTTTAAATGAAACTATAGTATCTTATAATTCTGTTGTTTGCAAGCTTTGTAAAAGGATACTTTATATTCTTTTACAGATGGTTTTCCTTCCTATTTTTCAACTCATGTGTGCAGTTCTTCGGAAATGAATAAACATGACCATGAACACAGTTATATTAATAGTTCAGCAATGCCCAAATACAAAAGCAGTGTCTTTATATTTTAAATATATAGGCTAAAAATATTCCCTTACTCTAGTATGGAATGACAAATTCATTTATTATACACATAGATGGGAAAATCTGTCAATTATGTTCTTACTCAAATATTGTGTATATCACTCACCATAAAGTATTTGCTCATTTTACATACACATTTTACTAAAATGCAAGATTTTACTGAAATGCTATTTTATTTTAATTTTGGAAAATAAATATTTCACAACATTCTATGTATCTCAGATCTAAATAAAGTGCAGTAAATGCAAATAGCAGCTGCAAGATGTTGGAGACTCCCAAAAATTTAGCCATGAAGAAATAATTAATGTTAATAGCTAGGGCACTTAGAGATCGGATCTTGAGTTCACATAGAACTATGGTTTTCTTATATAATAATTAATTCTAATTTGATTTGCTTGTAAATTCCAGTAAGAGAAATAATAGTTAATGCTTTGATTACTGATTAAATATCTTATTCTAGGAATTAATTGGAAGGTTTTACAGAGAAAGGAAACCTATAGCAGTGTTAGTTAGGAAAATGCATTCTCAGCTTGCCTTATATTGCAGAAAGAATATAAGACACAGAAGAAGAATCTAGTCCATTACATGTGGATGGCAAAGTTTGTAAAATGCAGTGTTCTTTCACATCCCATTAAGATATTTTTTTCCCATTAAACTCTAGACACCCAACCCACTGAGATAAGGAAGTCCTATTTGCCACAACTCCCAAACCAATCTTCTCTTACAGGAATTCTCATCATCTGCGCCTTCAAATTAAAGGGAAATTGATGCTTTTAAACAAATATTCATCTTTGTGCTCGAAGTTCACTCTCAGCAAATCTCCATTCAAATCTCAGGCTATTTTAAGAATCAAGTTAGTTAATCTCCCCCAGAATTGATATTATTAAAAAAATGTATGTAGGTGCAGGGACAATTTAGATTGTATCAACAGTGTCATCAACATTCTGCCGAACTATTGGTATTCCCACACTTTAAAGAAAAAAATCTTTAAAAATAAAAACATAAATAAAAATGAAGCACCAAACTCAAAAACCATTCCAGATATCCCACCATTAGGCTCTCATATTGATGTTCCCTCCCCTCTGACTCAGTTCTCCCCACCCCACTGCCAATGTTAATGAACAAAAATTAAATTGGATCAAACACTGGCAATTGGAAGGTTTCTATATGATCAACATATCTTCCCCCAAATCATGCAGAACATACCCCATTAACCACTGTTCCAAGGTTGCCTCTACAAGGGGGATTCTCCTACCTCAAACACCTAGGCCTACCTGTCTGCCACTTAGAGAGGGAAGAGTGGTGGATTGTGCTGCAACTGGCAATGGAGTACACATGCTCCTTTCCTGCTGGAGGCCACTTATACAACCCCATGCCAGCTGTGGGTCATTCTGGGGGACGGGCATATCTTGGATCTGCTGATCACACCTGGCCCATGGTGTGCAGCAATCGCCAGACAGTCTGGCAGGTTGGAGAGTAATCCCACGCTGGCCCCTTTCCCAGGGGGCTTGGCAGGAGAGATCCTGTGGGAGAAGGAATCTCCATTTTCTGGGAGAAAGAGGAGCACTGTAGCAATACTTTCACTTTATCATTTTTCTACTCTTGATTTTTTTTTCACTCTGGGTAATGCATTTAAAACAACCATCAGAAAATTAGTTTTAACTCTATGTAATAAAACAGCACCAATACCACATGAAGCTAAAGGGTCACAATTTCTCCACACAAGGCAGCATTCATACTACACTATATACACTCTAAGTAGGGCATTATACTCTAGTCCATTTGGAAGTTGATGGCATAGGTCAGTGGTTCCTTTTTACATTTTATGTAAATTAAAGGCAAATTGGTGCTAAATTTAATGTACATGTAATGAACCAGAAAAGCATGGTTAATTTAGTGTAAGATTTCAGTATAGTCAATTCTTCATACTTCTATGATGATTTATTTAGAAGTTTGTTTGTGTTCTAATTTGTCCAATAGCCAATGGCATTGGAAATATTCAAATTAGTCAAAGTCAAGTAGTTTGAGATTTTTGAAACACGTATTGTTTCACCAATATATAAGTAATCCAAACATCAATAAATATATTGAAAATGCACTCTAAAGTATAATGAACCTACTGTGATTATAAACAAACTTGATCACATAACACACAAACAGGGCTTCTAAATAAGTGTTTGCATTTACTATATTTTATGTTTTCATTGACACATATTCCAGAGTATATTACAAGCACTCTTTTCTTCTTGGATCCTTTGAATATAGATTTTTAAAAAGAAGTATGTAGTATTTGACAGTCAATGAAGTAAAAGAATGAACCAGACGTCCAGTATAGAATGCATCATCCATTGGTTCTGGGTTTAACATATGAAATCCTTAAAAGAAGAACAGAAATGTTCTAAAGGTCTTTGTCTATTTTTAGTTTAGTATTATTTTTTCCAGGAATTCACAAGTTAAAAAAAAATGTCTCTTTGGTTATTAGATAGCACTAACCAACCATCCAGAAACATTTTTTTTCTTAAACCCAAATCTTTAACAAAATTGTCATTTTGATTTGGAAATCCATTTTGGGTTCTTCACAATGATATAGGTAAGCCTTGTCAATCACCTTACTGTCTATTTTAGTAAGGTTCTAGAGTATGTTGATTTAAGAAAAATTTTAGAGAATGGGACTAAAGGGACAGAAAAGAACACATCACACAATCTAGATCTATTAATAGGATGCATGTACAATTACTCAGGTAACTGGTCACTAAGAGTGAGAGCTGTTAATATCCATGACAGAAAAAGCGTACAAATAATACCATAAAAATTAATGAGAGATTCAAGATGTTGCCACGACGATAACATGAAGATCTGAGTTAAAATCTATATCAATTCTGATATTTTCTATTTTAAATAATAGAAAAATATAAATTTTAAAATTCAATCTTGTTACTTGACTTAGATTAGTTCCAACAGAGGAATTTTTAAAACATGCTTTGAAGTGAAAAAATTGAAGTTATTTTCCCTAAGGAATATCACCTGCACTCACCTTTAAAACTTGTAACTTCTTCTCAAATATCCCAGGGTCACAAAACCTTTCAGAGAGTTTAATACCACTATAATACATTAATCCATTGGCTCTTCAACAATGTGTATTTTGGCCTCATACAGTCTGCATGATGCCTTGCTCAGTGATTGAAAGAAAACCATTTCAGTGCCTCAAAGTTGTAATAAGATGCTTTGGTAATGCCCATTACCCAGATTGGTTTGTTTGGTTTTTTTTTTTTTTTGCTTTTTCTCAGCTTGAATCTCTTTTATGTTGTTATTTTGTAAGATGAGGTGGCATATCATGTTTGCTCAGTCATGACTGGGACATTAGTCTCTTTCAGAAGCACACTAATGCTTCCAAAATTACCATCCTGCTACAATGAAAGGTACCACCATGAGACTTGAAGATGTATGTGACCTTCTAGCAGAGATCACTCAATTTGTCCCAAAGTCTATCTGAATAATAACAGTGGACAAACAAAGATAATGAGAAGAGAGAAGAAACAAAAATTAAATAGTTCACCTTAACTTTCCCAGCATTTTCATCATCTTCCTTTTTTTCTTCAAATTCAAAGGCAACTGTCATGCGTTGTTGTCTCTGCTCTTCCCACAGGGTAGGGTTAAAGCTGTCACTGTCTGACTGGAAATCTACAGTTAGATTCCAAAGTATTATTGTTTTTTTTACATAAAGTGTTATTAATAGAGCTTAGTACGCTATGCAAAAAATGGCGATGGGTACTATGAACAAATACAAAAATAGAAAAAGAAAGAAAGAAAGAGAAGGAAAGAAGGAAACAGAGAAAAAGGAAGAAAGAAATAAGGAAAGAAAGAGAAAAAAGGAATAAAATTCCCTTGATGTTTGTTACATGGTCTTTTAATATCTTAACTCAAATTCAGCTTTCCTAAGTATACATTAATTATATATTGGGATTGGAAAGTTTTCCAGTGTAGAGAATAGGCTCTCTAGAGGATAATAATAACAGAGAGACTTGGACTAAGCATTTTAAAACATTATCTTTTTTAATCTTCACACCAGCACAATGGTAGTATTAATATCATCCTCAATTTATTAATGAGAAAACTATAGCTGAGTGTTAATAGACTTGCTCAAAGTCACACAGCTTCTTTGTGGCCAATGCAGGATTCTATTCCGTGTCGGTGTGATTACAGAGCCTGTATTTGTAACCATTAAATTCTATCAGGATTTTGTGAAAGCTACTACATAACGTTGGTTTTTCAATAAAGTGTCCATGATTGCAACTTTTTGTTTTGGTGTGCGTGTTGAGGGGGCAATAGAGGGGAGCCTGTTTTTAGGGTAACAAACATGGAAAATTTAGTCTGTAACATTAAGATCTCAATTAGTCTAAATGTCTCAAATTAACTGGGAAAATAAATGGCTTATAAATCTTTAACTTATATCAAAATATTGGCTAAAGATAGTATCTTTTTTGCAACGCTATTGTGAAGATCACATACAAATGCAACGAAAGTGCTTAGTTTAGGATAAACTCTTTCCCAAAGGAGCACCTTTATTGTATATTTCCTTGTTAGTTGCAAAGTATTCTGAAAGTTCAGTTATTACACTTCTGCCTGAAAAACCAAAGGGTGACTTCCTTAAGGTTCAAGAAAACTTTTCTACTATCAACTCTTCCTCCCTCAAAGGAAAACAAAACAAAACTAGGTGAATTCCTGAACATCACACCTTACCTAACGAGATCTACCTCACTCCCTGGAACAAGTTAGGGATTTGATCTTTGAGACAGGATCTCAGAAATGACTAGAGAATATGAGATATTTTTCATTTTCCCCTACATCCTTTTGAAATGAAATATTTTGATAATCTAGGGATATTAAAATGAAAATATAAGTAAAATTGCAAGAATAAAACATAACCCTTACTTAAGACTTTTCTTATCCCATATATAAACACACTAGCTTTTCTTTCACAAATTCAAAAGATCAATTTTCTTGAAGACTGAATAATACATATGAAAATAATCTTTCCTTTTCCTACTTCTGTAAGTCAAATTTTGAACAAAAATATCCTGAAATATCCCAAAATGATTGGCTTACATTTGTAAGTCAAAGGCTAAAGACATTTATTATAATTATCCCTAAAAATAAAAGCAAATAGTTTCTTTTAAAAGTTGGTCTCATTCAAGTGGATTGGGTGGATTTAATCTACAGGTGGATTAAAGTGGGTTTACTCTTCCAAGAATTACTTTCACTGTAAGACTATAGAAAATGTGCACGACAGCCTGTGCTGGCTTGGGCTAAGGAGCTTATGCTGAGTTCCAAAGGGCAAAGGACAAACCTCTTTTAAAAGTTTTATGAATAATGTGATCGTAGGATGGAAGATTTAATTATTGAAAAAGGTTTAGGTTTTTCAAAAAGTATTCCTATCATAGTTGCTGACATTGTTTAGGGAAACTCAACTTGAAAAAGAAAGAATGGTCATAATTTGCAAGTCATCTCTTAGGGTTGACGTTTAACATGAAATAATTTGGGGCCTGAGATCACGGGACTAAATGTTTAAACTGTGTTCATGAAATTAGTGAACACAGGAAATAAACCAGCTCATTAAACCTTCTTTAAGATCTGACTCTTCTTAGCTCATTCAATTAGTTAACACTAGGTTAACCAGTCCTGTGTCATGCAATCCACCAGGAGAAGTTTCTCCTAAAAGTCAATGCTATTTTCATGTAAGATATAAAAAGGAAGAGTTTTGTTTTTGGCATCTTACTTAAAATATTATAGTGTGGAAGATAAGATTCATGTTTAGAGTTAACCCTCAAATGATCTATGTGTGCCATGTAATTATCTCTAAAGCCTTGCCCATGGTCAATATTCCTGGCCAGAGATCAGAATGACGTTAATTCCTTTTATCCATAATCACATAAGTATGGGAGGAATTTCTACTGACAATTTACCTTCATCACCACGAGGTTGCTGGGGAAACATGTAGTTAGTCAATACTCTTTGCTTTGTTTCTGGATGGGCTTCAGTTTGTAAGGGGATAAGGGCTTTGGACTGGAAGCAAAGAATATACAAATTAGATTAGTTAAATAGTAAATATGAAGACTGTTTCTTTTATATAAGATAATGGTCAATAGTGTGGCCTCACTGAAGCTGAATGAACAATTAAAAGAAAATCAAGGAGAAAAGTAATGAAATTAGAAAGTATAACAAAATAAGACTATTGTTGAGGAATATTTTTAAATTCCAAGGTCTTCATGATGAAATTTTCTTTTTCTCTCTCTTTTACAAAACCTATTCATCTTCACTGAGCAATGTCAATTTTAATCCTGAAAAGACCCAAATGTATTAAGTTGTTTCAACTAAGTAAGCTTTTGGTATGGTTCTATATGCCCATTCATTTTTACATACTGTTGCCCTAAAAAGACAAATGGAATCTTCTATCAAATTCATGCTATGCAAGACCATCTGTGGATTTAATTAGGTTACAACATAAACATTTACTTTCAAGAGGTATTTTTGCAACCAGAGTGCACATACAGATAAGCAACTGTACTTGTATCTATCACAACATATTTACCTATGAGTGGTTATATTTCATTCTCTATTTTTAATTTTATTTCAGAAATACTATTTTTGTAGAGTGTTTTAGAACTTTGATATTATATACAAGGCATGCTGTAAATAGAAATATATTGGAAATGATCACATTATTTAATGTTTTAAAAATCTGCTTATTTCATGACGTTGATTAATACGAGTGAAGCACAAAGGGGATTTGGGATACCAACTTGTCTCATGAAACTATGTCAGAAACACATTAAATCACTGTTCTAAATAAAAGTTAAATGATGCAGTCACTGTTCTGTTCACTCTCCCACAAGAGTAATAAATCACGATATTAGGGGATGTTTTTTCACAATGCAAGTCTGTAGAGTAGACTGTTCCATTAGCATAATTCTCACTGATTCCAGAAATGATTTATTTATAATGATAGGTTGATGCCTTGAAAAATCTATAGTTCATTGATAAGATTTAAATTTGAATGACAATCTAATTTTTTACTCAGTAGATGAAAGCAAGCACTGTAATGACTATAGGGACACGAACATTATTCTTACACTTACATTTTACCTTTATAAATGTTTATTTTAATTTTTCATGAAAGTAGCCCAATACCTAGAAGTCTGAACCATTCATTTACCAGTAACTCTGCTTTTCTGCTATCAATAAATAACAAACTAAATTCAAGATGATTTGTTTTCATTTGACTATTCACATTTTTGGATAGGTGTCTCAAAATTTTAGTATTACCAGAAAAGAGTAAAGGAGGACTAATAAACTACGTCAAAACTCTCTCTCACCCGTTTTCCTAGGGGCAAATCAGATGTCTGCAACTGCTTCTTGTTATTTTCCAGTTAATAAAATTTTTCATTAGCACTCAATTACTGATTAAATTATAATCTATTTTTATGAGTTTCAGGAATAAATTCAAAACAATTTCAGAGAAAATACTAATAGTGGCAAAGATATCTGCAAATTTCTTGAATAAAGTTTTAGAATTAAGTTGATTATAATTAAAAGTATGAGAAGAAAAAGGAACATGGAGGATAATAATTCCCTCTTGTGCGGATTGTGGTAATGATTTCTTATCTTCACCTTCAGAGATATAATTAAAATATGTCCTCTAAGGACATACATGTACCACCTGGAGCTACAAAGCTATAAAAATGATCATTTTGTGTATTAGATCTCTGACAATGAAGTAGATGCTAAATTGAAGTATTTAAAAAGGGTGGGGATTACAGTACTGTTTTGTCTACAGGAATGAAATACAGATTTGAATTACTACCTTTACAAAAATATCACCTCCAGGGGATAAAGAATATATTTTGCAGTAATTGTCAGAGGTATCTATTGGGGTTAAGTTAGTAATCCAGAGTTTCCATTAGCGTCCATTTTAATAAGCAAAATAAATCAGGTAATAAAAGTTTTTACCTGATTGTCAGAAAGCCACAAAGCTGCAAGCTCCTTAAGTTTGGTAAATGAGAATGGTAAATTCTTCAATCTGCAAAAAACAAGAAAATTCTAATAGCATGGGTGAAGATGGATAAAATTCACTTTTATGAAGAATTATTTAGAATACTGTAACTTATTGATTTCGTTTTCTTCTCTCCAATTCTTTCTCCACTGACTAGCCTGAGCAATCTTTAAAAAGTGAAAAATCTCCTGTTTACAGCCCTTTAAATGCTTCCTGTGGTATCTAGGATAAGTTCAAAATTATTAGCATGCCTTGTTGGACCTTATAAGATCTGGCCACCCAGAATTCCTCCAGAAGGTTCTGCTATTCTTTTCCTGACTTAGTCAGCACTACTGGCCCTCTCTCAGCCTACTATGAGGATTAGCCAAGCCCTTTCCTTTGTCTGGAATACTCTTTCTTGCATGCTCCTCTTGACTAAATATCATATGTCCTTTAGCTCTCAGCTTAAAGGCCATTTTCTCAAAGAGGCTTTTTCCTGACTCCTCATTTAAACTGTTTTCCCCAATCTAGTCTCAAAACACCTTGCATTTTCTTTCATGGAACATATCACAGTTTGTAATGACATTGATTTTCGTGATTATTTTTTCACTGTCTGATATCCCCACAAAACTGTAGCTCCATGAGGGCAAGGGGCCATGTCTGTTTTACTACTAAAGAAATTTACAGCTCCCAATGTTATGTTGCCTTCTGAAGGTGTGCCCTTTTGTTCCTTCACCCTTCATATATTACATAGTAGATATTTAAATAAGGAATCTTTAAAAATAGCATTTTGAGATTTGTGAAGTTTGGCTCAGCTTTAGTATTCAATTAAAACCATCTATTTAGCTTTGGCTTCAGCCTTTGGAGGGTCAAACTGCCAAATGCCTACTTCAACATCCTATATGATATCCTTGAAATTGGCATGATCAATAAATTGTGATTATATAGGTTATCATCATAACTAGACAGCAAAGCACATAATACAAACAAGGCATGCCAATGGATTTATTGTTAATTTCTGCATGCACACTTTTGAATACAGATAAGCATTTTAGACATAACTTGGAATGAAAAATTTCCTTAAGTCTTTAATATGTTGAATTCTATCAGTCAGTTGAAGAATAAATATATTTTGATAATGGAAGTGCAAAATGTTGCAATAATTAATAGGGATTGTGGAAGCAGTTCATTTTATATGCAAAAGCAGTTAAGTACTTTCAAATAATTTAATAAAGATATTGACAGCCAATGCAAATATTAACAGAGTGTACATTAGCAAGACAACTTTAGGAAGAATATAGTAACCTTTCTGAGCTAATAAATATTTGTAAAAGATAAATAAGAATATAAAGAAGGAAAAGAAATTATATAATAATTCTATTTTTATAGAATTATTTGTTATACTAGTATATATAACATTAAACCAAATTACATAAAAGATATTTCTAATTTTTAGTTATTTAATTTTATTTAACCCAGAAATTATGAAGTAAGGTCTTATGGGGAGAACTTTTCACATCATGTGGAGAAAAATTAAAAGCAGAATATTAATTCTGCCACATCAAAAGTACATGAGGGGAGGGGGCTGGCCCCATGGCAGAGTGGTTAAGTTCGCGTGCTCCGCTGCAGGCGGCCCATTATTTCGTTGGTTTGAATCCTGGGTGTGGACATGGCACTGCTCATCAAACCATGGTAAGGCAGCATCCCACATGCCACAACTAGAAGGACCCACAACAAAGAATATACAACTATGTACTGGGGGGCCTTGGGGAGAAAAAAGAAAAAAAATAAAATCTTAAAAAAAAAAAAGTACATGAGGGGAAAACTCTCCAGAATCATATACAGCAACATCCATGACAAATCATCAACAATTCAGTCATAAATGTAAAGTATGAAGAGATGAAAGCAACTGTTAGGATGAGCGACCCTCATTTTTCCTTGCCCTTCCGGTGACCTGCATTGAAAGTGAGCCTCTATTTAATATCAGAAATGTGCAAATAAATTGACCACAGGAGCAATGATGCTGTTGACAGTGCAAAGGAATAATTATTCCTGAACTATAATACCAAATGTTTAAAATGCATTCTATTATAAATATGACATGTAGTAATCATGAGTTTTGGACACTTCATATTTAATCTTTCATCCAAGCTGTTCATTTTCTGATAGTAATGTTCAACTTTGGCCTCAGCTTTGGCTGAATATTAATTTTAACCTCAGGTTAAGATTCATTGATTAATTCATTAATTTAAAAATACTAATTTGACTCAAGACTGTGTTCTACTCACTGTACTAGGAAATAAATAAAGCTTATAGTTCTAGATGGATGAAATATTTTAAACTCCTGATATCATGAGATTCTCACCCAATATCTTATTAGTATCTTTTGCACTAGCATCTAGCAATGTCTCTGTCCCATGGTAGGTACTCAGGTATGCTCTATTTGTTGAATAAATAACTCCACTATAATCCTTCTAACTATGGGTCATTTTTAATATTTGATAAGCATATTTTCTGCACGATCATGTAGCTTATTAATGAATCAAAGTTGAGCAGATCAAGAATTTGGGAGAGACTGCTATAGCTCATCATGAAAACCCTCCCTCCAAGTTGATGATAATGGACCTTGGTTCCGCTGGGAACTGTAATTGAATCCAGTGGGAATATATCTTCCTATGATATCTCTGTGACTATATTTCCTAACGTTATTCACAAGAATATAATCGGAAAACTTTGAAAAATATCTTGCTGAAAGTCATGCACAACATTCAAGGCAATTCCCTCATTTTCCTGTCTGGTAAGCCAGTCAAACCAAGTAATGAGGTTGGTTTGACATGACTTACTCTTGTTGCACCAAGTTATGAAGCTTCCTCATCACCCTAATTTTAAAAATAAAATCCCAAACCTTTTAATAAATTATTTTATTCTCTTAGTTGGGAACATTATTGAGCTACTAACTGAATGATTTTTTGAAATTCACACTATTTTTTTCTTAAACAAACAAATGAGTATTCCCACACTTATCTTGAAACTTTCAGAATCTGAACATTCTTCATGTTCCATAAAAACTAATTCTTGATAGTTTTGTTGAAAAATCTGTTTCTTAGACTATATTTTGTCTGACTGAAACTTAGTGAAAACAAAAAGTTCGTGTATTCTATTCTGAAATCGCTTTATATGCTTAGTAGTTATCTTTAGTCAATATTCATTTTTATGCTTTCCTATTTGAGGACAATTGTGGAAACAAAGATGGATCACAGTTTTAGATTTTTTTTAACCCATCCACCGATGTAACACTTTTGTCACAAGAAAAGGACTAATCTTTCCTTTTTCATCCTGCTCTGAACATGACTAAACGACCATTTGGTTGTCCTTACCATAATTCATAAACCTTACAACTTTTGAGCATTAGCTTATTAGCAATATTCTTACCAGAATTCTGATGGTGTTGACAATATACACATTGCCCAGCTAATTTACTGGAGACATAAATGGATACATGAAAACACATATGTGCTCATATGTATATACCTAAGCACATATTTTTACTAATAAATTCTGTAGCTTTTTATTACAGTTATTTTTCCATGCCTTCATAATATTATGCTTTGTGCATATAGGAGATACATATGGTATATAATACCATATGTTGGTATATAAATTTGGGTATATAAATTTTACATAATTTTAATATACAATGTATTATTTTAATATAATCAAATAATAAAATTTAGAAATATCAGTTTAAAAATAATCTAGCTTCTGCTGTTTTCTAACTATAGTCATGTATCACATGACGTTTCAGTCAATGCAGGACCGCATATATGACAGTGGTCCCACAAGATTGGTCCTATATAGCCTATGTGTGTCGTAGGCTGTACCATCTAGGTGTGTGTAAGTAGACTCTATGATGTTCACACAATGACAAAAGTGCCTAACAACACATTTCTCAGACTGTATCCTCATCAGTAAGTGATGCATAATTGTATTCCATATATTTCATCGTAAAGTTTCCAAAATTATTAACAAGAAACAATAATTTGCATTTAGTAAATAAGCAATATGTGATTGTGAAATGTTGCAGAAATACCTGTTGTCACTCAAATTTAAGACTCTTAATTTCTGCATTTGTCCAATCTCTTCAGGAAGAAATTCCAGTTTATTGGAGCGTAGCGACATAACTGTTACATTCTTACAGCTTCCAATCTATGGGTAACAAAAGAAAATAAGTAAAGCACAGTGTAAACTATTTTTATGTATTAATTTTATAATCTATAAAGCAATTTAATTAATTTACATATTTCCTTATCACTTTTCTCCTAATATGCATTTTTTATATATAACCTCACTCTAAAATATGTGTATATATTATACATATTCCTTTAGATATTAAGGCAATGTATATCTCATGTTCTTTTACATATTAGGGAGGAAGAATTTTCTTTATAACTTTATTTTCAGGATATTTATTAACTTTATTGTTTACATAAATCACATTGTTTTTGTCCACCTAAGTGAGTACCAACACAACTATGTTTATAATGGAGGATCTTATGTACTCAGAAAATGAAGTCCTATTGACATTTCCTTTGCAAAGTTAGTTTTACTTCATGTTACAATGGTATTTGTCATTTTTATTCATAACTTTTGGCTCTAAAATAGTGATACATTGATTACTGTTTCTTCTTTATAGAAGTGTTTAGTAGCAAATGTTAAATTAAAATATACTCCATACTTTTTTCTTGATATTAATAAATAAAAATCCTATTTAGAGATAAACACTAACAGAACCTCCTGGTGAATCCTGAAGTTAAAATTATGTTATTAGGCAACACAACACTTTACAAAACTTATTTACATTAAAAATATTTCACTTCAGAAATGGAAATGTAATTATTCAAAAATGTTATTTTTAACTCTTCTTAAAATCAAAATATATGAATTATTTAAAATTCTATTTCTTAGCGTTAATGTACAATATTTTATGACTTTCCTTTGCAAGTAATATTTAAGTCAAATGCATTTTGCGAGTCAAATATAAGAAGTTATCATTTCTCATTTACAAGAGAATGACTAACAAATATATATGTAGATAATTCCTATATATATTCACAGCCCAACTCATGAATCTACACTGCCACTGCACCTGTTAAGATTTAATCCCAAAACAGATTCATTAAAAGTTAATAGAAACAAGTTTATTCCTCACTTCTCTGGGTAATTCTGGAAGGAAATTCTCATCGACTGCTAATGTTCGAAGACTATGAAGGTAGCCAATGGTAGAAGGCAGCGACTCCAGTTCATTACAGCTACAGTCAAACTCTTCTAATAAAGATAAACTGAAAAGTTAAATACATTAGTTAGACATTTTAAAAGGTCAAGATGGCAAAAAAAAAGCTTTGAAAAAGCTGCATATCCAAATTCACCAAAGTTATTCGTCTATATTATATAAATTAATTATCAATTCAGCCAAATGGTTCAATATCAGTTAAGAAATAGTTCAATTTGGTAAAATAAATATGCTTTATGTTTTCCCTTTCTAAATTCACCTGTCATTTAGCTGAACCATTAAAAACGACAGGAGGTTTTGTTTATTTTTATAGAACTTAGTGTCATTTACAGCCAGCTGTTCATGATGTACATCCTTGGAATGAGTGCACGTAACTGGCATTGGGGAGGTAGGAGGGTGTGGAGGGCAGGTCCAAGAAAGGGAGGATGAAGAGGCAAAACATTAACAACAAAAACACTGATTAAACACTAGATATTTTACTAAGCATTTTGGAGATAAAAATAACTAATCTTTTCCCTATAACAACTCTATAAGATATCTATTATTTTTAAACCCACTTTACAGATAAGGAAATTGAGGCTTAAAGAAGCTAAGTAACTTGCCCAAGGCCACACAAATGAGGAGAGCTGGGACTACACGCAGACAATGCGGCTCCACTGTATTATCTTGCCTCCTGCATTTGCTCCGAGTATTTCATGAAATACTGTAAATAAAGAACTTAGCACAGTACCTGCCATAAGATACACGCTCAGGAAATATTTTCTCTTCTTATTAGTGGACCCTGATAAATTCATTTCTAAATCCTCTGAGGCCCCTACATGCAGGCATGGTCACCTTGTTGGGTACCAGGTGTGCATGACTATGTGATTGTGTGTGCATGTTGGTGGGGGCAGAGATCAACGTATATGGGAAACCCAGATTTATTTCTTTCTTAAAAAGAAGTGAGTTTAAAAAGAGCTTATTTATTTCTTAAAAAAAGTCTAGCACAGTGGCTTACACATATAATGCCTGTAATAAATGTGGTAGAATCGAATAAAAAAGGTTTCTATCAATGATTTAGGGTCTCATGTACTCAGCAAGAGGTCACAAAAGTACCAGGAACTTTTTAAAATAAAAATTTCAGATGTATGTTCAGAGGCAGAAGTCAAAGAATTAAACAATTAAAAATGTAATTAAAGTTTCTCATTTTTTCTTTCTTTTATAGAAACGTGTTTTGAGGTTAGTCCTGAGTGACAGTAAGGCAGTCCTTAGTTTGCACAGTTCTGACATGCACAAATTTCAGTTAACATGGTTTCATTAAACAACATTAGTTCCCCAAGAACATGGTTCAAACTTCAATTACCTCCATACGTTAACTGTGAGCAACAGCAAAAAGTATACGCTTTGTTGCTAACTCTTTAGTCTACAAAGCCCAATGTCAATAACAGATGTGCATCCTAATCAGTGATTAGTCTCATTACTTCTTTCAAAGTCTGTTAGTGACGGTCACTGCACATCTGTTATTCAGTTCACACACAGACAGTAAATCATGTAGTTGTGTTGCCTTCTTGTCAATCAGCCGTAGAGAGATACTATAGGTACAATAATTTAAAATTTAATATTAATAATTTAATAAATTTGCAAAGCACTACTATTGTTGGATAATGCTGTTGGTCACCCTAATTCTCTTGGGGTTTTAAATGAAAATGTGAAAATGTTCTTTTTATCACCAAGAACCACTCCATTAATACAGCTAACGGACCAGGGAGTTATTTCAACTTTGAAAGCTTATTGTCTTACACAGACTTTTGACTTGGCTATAATGTGGTTTCTTTAGCTGAGTTTTGGAAGAAATGACATAAAGCACACAACTGACAATATTCAAGCATCATGGCAGGAAGTAACAGCAAGTAATACGTGTGCAGTATAGCAGAAACTTTTAGCACACTGTGCAAATAACTTTGCAGGATTTGAATCAAACATAAATGGAGGTACAGAAGAAATAGCTGACTGTGAGAATGTTGCCTGCCACTATTCGAGAGACGGGATATGCTGCCAGGGGAACTTAGTGAACGCAAACTTGCTGACATAAATGAGGAAAGTGGTTGCGATAAAAAGGATGAAGATATCCCAGAGGACGTGATGTAGGCAGTAAACTTACACTGAAGGAACTGTCAGAAATGTTTCATAACGTTGAAAACACAAAGGATAAAAGTTTGGAAGTTGATCCACGCTTTTAAAAATGAGTCTGACAATTCAACGATGCACAGAAAAGATGTTCACCCTGAATTATAACTTACACAATGAATGAAAAGAAGGCAAGCATTGTTCAAACTAATCTTGATAAGTTTTTTACCAAAAAAAAACCCACTTTAATTCTTGATGTTCCTAAAATTTACAACGACCGCATACTAAGTAAATTTGTTTTACCATTATTCCATTTCCCTACATATTTATAACTAGTAATAATAGTGTTTTTAAAGACCTTTTGTCAGAACAATCACAATTTTCCCCATTGATTATGAAGACTGTGTTGCATAGTTTTAGCTTGCATGGTTGTTTTCACATTCCCTCACTACTGTATAAAGTGAGAACTTCCTACACTAAAAAGACAATGTTTTTACTGCACCATGGGTTATACTGAATTAATAACCTATAGCCTAAGAGTATTTTACGTCTCTGAGTAACAGAGAAAAGCTATTAGGTGCAAAACATACATTCCTTAATGATCTCTGAAATCCACAAGATTCAAGATGATAATCTAAGAGTCCAGCTGACTTTATTAGAAATCACCTAAGGTATTTTAATGCAGGACCCTATATGAAAACAGTGATGTCGCATTTACTCAGATTATCACTGGCATTCAAAAGCAAATCAAAAGAAGTGAAATAATCAGAAAGAGAAAGACAAATACAAAGAGTGAGTATGATCTCACTTATATGTGGAATCTAAAAAACAAAAACGAAAAATACTGAGCTCATAGATATAGAGAACAGATCGTGGTTGCCAGAGGTGGGGGGTGGGTTAGGGCAAAACGGGTGAAGGGGGTCAAAAGGTAGAAACTTTCAGTTATAAAATAAATAAGTCATGGGAATGTAACGCATAACATGGTAGCAATAGTTGGTTAAAAATACTATATTGCGTATTTGAAAGTTGCTGAGAGAGTAAATCTTAAGTTCTTATCACAAGAAAAAAGCAATTTTTGTAGCTATGTATGGTGACAGATCTTAATGAGACTTATTCTGGTGATCATTTTGCAATATATACAAATATCGAATCATTATGTTGTACACCTGAAAGTAATATAATGGTATACGTCAATTATACCTCAATTAAAAAATACATTCATTATACTTTATGCAAAAAAAGAGATAAAAAGTTACCTTTTTAAAAAAAGTTTTATCTATAGTCTATAATTGTGCACATTAAAAGTAATAACATTCTGCAAAGGAAGTGTAAAGTGCTTTAAAGCCCTGCTTCCCAAACTTTGGGGTGCACAGCAATCACCAGGAGAATTTACTAAAAGGCTGACTCGGAGTCAGTGGTGTGGGGTGGGGTCCAGATGCTGTGTCTGTAACAAGCTCCCAGGTGACGGAGATGCTGCTGGTCCTGGGGTTGCACATGGAGCTGCAAGGCTTTAAATAGAGCCCTTGCAGATATTTCAAGGGTAACATTTAAACACACACACATATACACAATAGATATGTCAATAACAGCTAAAATCGATACAATATTACAAGAGTTGTGTTCAGTCAGGCTTTTGTTCACGTCAGTGACACTATCGGAGGTAGAAATGCTTGAAATTGAACATCAACAATAATATTGACAATTTTCTAGAAATATTCTCTACATTTTTCTCTGCTTTAGTTTGGTCTCCATGAATTAGTCTTGGTTGGGAAGATATTACTGTGTCATTAACCCTCAATTACCTGGCTAATAAGGAGGAGAGACTGAGTATTACATAGATAATCTATAATTTCACTTTAACATTGTTTATGACCGTTAGAAACCACTGGATACCATTAAATTACTATTAACATAGATGCTAATAAACATAAAAATAAATGGCTTTGGGCTTCATTTTCTTAGGTCACTTTTAATTCTTAACAGAAGTGATGTAATTCAGTGAAAAACATTCAGACAGGCTTGAGTTTCAATTCTAGTGTGGCCACTTAATTGCTGAGTGACCTTTATCTACTACTAATCCTTGTTTTCTCATCTGTAAAATTGGTTGGTAAAGTCTAATACATAGAGTTTCAATGAAAATTAAATGTATGCTAAGCCCCTGGCATGGATTTGGCATTCCATTAAAATGACCTGTTACGAGGCATTGAGTACCCCGAAAAACCCAAATTTTGAACAATCTGTTTCTGAAACGTGTAAAAGTTATCCTGTAACCTTCCCTTTTACAATGAGTTGTTTTATGTAAATAAAACCTTCTAGTAGATAAGTGTAAAATTACCAGCAAGTGACCAGTAAGACATGGGAGCTAGACAAATTTCAGGTGACTATGAAGAATAGTGACTGTACAAGCAGAGATTTAGTAGAAAGGGATATAATAACCAAAGAGAGAGAGAGAAAACTTGGAAAAGGCAAGCTGTTTATATAGCTGCTCCCTGAAAGTGCCAGTATAGCCCAGGGGTTGAGAAACTAAATTGCAGCAGCCAGTGGGGACTGGAGTCTGGACTCCTGCAATTACTAGCGGCAATATTCTCATCAAATTTCTTAGTTACTCTGTCCCTCAGTTTCATCACTGGGCATAAGGGGGTGACAACAGTACTTACCCATGTGTTATAAAGACTAAATATCGTAGAGGAGTTAATACACGAAAAACATTTGGAGTGGGCACATAGTGAATGCTAAGCAACTTTTACCAATATCCATCAATTTCATTTAATTTAGGCTAGGAACAAGTTTTAGATGCCATTCTTAATTTTCTCATTAACATTAGGTAAGTTGCTTGTACTGCTTCTAAATACTGGCAAGAAATTAACAAAATTTAGACTAATTCTTTTCTATAGTGCTTACTAAGTGAACTTCACCCAGTTTGGTACTAAATCCTACAGTCTAAGCCAAATTCAGTGAAACTGTGGTAGAAATAGCATCTGTTAGGCATAGTCAACTATTTAGAGACTTTACCGGTGGAACACCTATGTTGACTGATTTTGAGCAGAATTCCATCATTGTATAAACAATATATTTTTCATTTCACCTGGTTTTCCTATCTTTCTAAAGTAATTATTAACTTTTGCCTTCCTTTGGATTTTTTGGGAAGTTAACTAAATTGATTGGAAAAGGAATCTGTAATTTTTTTTTAATTATAGGAGAAAAATATCACCCAAATGCAGAATACTGTTTAAAAGTATTTTTTAGTGAACAGATCTGTAACCTATGAGTAGAAAATAGCTTCAGTGCAAAAGATCACTAAAAAAAGATTCTATATGCTTCAAGTTAGGATACCAATACTGAAAGATTTCTTAACCAACCAAAATATAGAAACATTTCACATATGCTGGTGTAAGCACTGCAATTATAATTTGGTCACAAGCCGTAAATGGTCACAACCCAAAAATGCTGGGGCAGGAAGTGGAGGAGGAAATAGGCAGTAGAGGAGAATGGCTCTTAAATAGATATTGTTGCTGGTTTTGTGCTTTAACCAAAATCTTATACAATCATCAATGAAATTCCATTTAATCATTTCTCTGTACTTTTCTCAATAACTTTTTGTGTGTGTGTGTGAGGATACTTCTATCACTTTGGGAAATACATTAACGTTTTTTCCTTTTGTGTTTTAAATTTCTCTCTCTAGGTCCTTTGACTTTATAACCAAACGACAATATTCTAAACAATTTCTTCTTAAGGACTTTGACAAAAAGCACGGAAACAATTTCAAACACTGCTTTTCCTAACAGTAGCTTTTATAAGTTAAAATATGTATGAGATGGACTCAATGTTTTTGTCTCCTCCAAATTCATATGTTGCAGATCTAACTCCCAATGTGATAGCTTTTGGAGATGGGCCTTTGGGAGGTAATTAGGGCGAGATGAATTCATGAGGATGGGGCCCTCACGAGGGGATTAGCACCTTTACAAGAAGAGATGCCAGAGAGTCAATTTCTCTCTCTCTCTCTTTCTCTGTCCCACTCCCTCCCTGTGCACACACCACGAAAAAGTGATGTGAGCACACAGCCGCCTATAAGGCAAGAGAAGAGATCTCAGAATAAAACCCACCTTGCTAGCACTTGATGTTGGACTCCCAACCTCCAGAACTCTGAGAAATAAATTTCTGTCATTTAAGTCACCTAGTCTATGCTGTTTTGTTACGGCAACCTGAGCAGACTAAGATAATGTATTATTATCTTATTTGCAAATAAGTCTAAAACATTTTCCTTTTTAAGAACTGGATGCTTCATTCATGTTATATTACTAATCCTCACACAGATAAACATAAGCAATGATCAATAAATAAATCTTTTTGCTATTACTATTAATGACTATTACAATTTATTGAAGGCTCCCTAAGACTAAATCTCACAACCACCTCTGGGAGGTACTATCATTTCTATTTTACAGATGAGAAAACTGCAGTGCCGAGATGTGGAGTGACATACCCAGAGTCAATTAATTAATGAGAGCAGAAGCCAGGATTGAAATCTAAGTCTAGTCCGAAGCTGGCAAATACGCCCCCTGTGCCATACTGCTGAGGTACAAAGAAAGAGATGAAGCATGCTCAAGACGACCCCAGCCCTCAAGGAGCCCATACTCTAGTTAGGAAGACATGGCAAAATAACTGAAAAATTAAATGGTGATAGAAACAGACTGATAGAATAAATGGAAATATGTCACAAGTTAGAGTGTTCTCTACCTCCCATACAGAGTTCCCAAAATTTATTTGTCCATGAAACTTATCTTTATGTCATACCTATTAAAATCTCAAGTCACTGTTTCAAAGAATATAATTTAGGAAATCTGGTCTAGTTCATGGGTTCACTAGAGCTTTTAATTCGGAGGAGGAATCTGCTGTGGTGTGGGTGCGCAGAAGCGAGAAGAATTAAGTCATAAAAACAAGTAAACATATTTCTTGAATCCAAATCCCAGAAATTCAAAGGACCTAAGACAATATTTTTGTTTACTTTTTTAAAAAAAACATTCATTGAATGTGTGAGCGATTTCCATTTATTGACACATTTAATCCTCACAACATTCTCTTGAGGTAGACATTATTATGATTTCCAGTTTACGGCAGAGAACAGAAGCCTCTGTGTTACCCAACGGCACATCAGAGAGCCAGGTTTTAAACCCACAAAGTGCTGGTTCCAGAGCCAAAGCAACCGAGCACTTTCCTCTTGAAGGCAGCTTCATTTTAAACGAGTCTCTTAGGCAAGTCTGATGTGGGCAGGATGGAATAGTGTGTGAGAAGCTAGCTGATGACTATAAAAGTAAGCTGAGTCTAGATGGCAGTTCTCAAACTTTAGTGTGCATCTCAGTCCCCTGAAGGGCTTGTTAGCACATAGATTGCTGGCCCAACGCCCGGAGTTTCTGATTCAGTAGATCTGGGGTTGTCTCTGAGAATTTGTATTTCTAACAAGTTCCCAGTTGAAGCTGATGCTGCTGATCAGGGGACCACATGTTGAGAATCACCAGTCTAGACTAGACTATGGGAGAACTTGAGTATGACGTGAAGTAACTTGGGTTTTATACAGTGAAGGGTTTGTGTGCATGTACTGTTTTTATTTTTTGGACTAGAATAACATTACATGATACAAAATTCAAAAAGTACAGAGGGTATATGATAAAAGCAAGGGTCCCTATATACTCTATTACCCAGCCCCAAATTCTTTTCCCAAAGCCATGCACAGTTGCAGGTTCGGGTGTCCTTCCAGGCTTGGGGAACAGAGGGAAGCACTGTGTTTAGCACTCAGGTAACTAGAACAAAGTTCACTTATTTTCTTGCAATTATAGCAGTCTAGTAAGTAGACTATGAAAATTTGCCATTTGTAGACTAAACATTTGGATCAGAGAATTAGAGAATTTTAGATGTAGGTGGAACTTATAAATGAGGAAACGAAGCCACGGAGAGGTTAAGTAACTTGTCCAAGTTCACACAGTAAGCGGTGTAGCCAGGGTCACACCCATGTTGTCTGACTCCAAAGTCAGTGCTCCTTGCACTGTCCCTCAGGAGTCTGAGACCCATACAGAAGAAAGGATTTACCCAGCTTTGCATAGCTACTTAGATTTTCTGATTCCCAGCCCAGCGGACTTTTTGACCATACTCTGTGAAGGAAGGACTTTTTAAAATACCCATTCAGATTTTCAGTTTCTTGCTCTTGTCCAAGACAAAGCCAAGAGAGAGAAGGCTCAGCATGCAGTTTCTCTTCTTATGGGAGATCCTTTGACTCTAGAGCAATGGGACCCATTAAATTACCAAATATTACAAAATGTGTGACTCAACTATCACATATATTAAGAGGCATCATATATAGTTCAATGAACAGCTTAGCTTTGAAATCTGGAAACTTCTCTCAGCCTCAGTTTCTGTATCCATTGATGGGGAGATCATAATACACATCTAGTAGTGTTAGTGGGCCTGTAACTACATAAGAAGGCATGTAAGGCAGCAAACATGGTGTCTGTCACAACGTGAGCACACACAAGAAAGTTTTTCACTATTTTCATGACACATTCAATTTTTAGAGCAGCTGGAACTCCCAGGCACAGACTAAGAGTCAATAACAAAAATAATCAATTTTACAAGTCATGGAATCTATTTCGACTACGAAAAATGTTAAAAAGTGAATTCTTCCAGCAAATTTTTAATAGTTGAACTATTAACAATTACCAAAGACAAGTCTAATCCTGAAACGTTCTATGTGCAGAGTGAGAATGTTTTTGGTCACTGCAACTGGTCTTAACATTTCTAGGATTATGGTGCCCAGAAGATTAGGTAGAATGTTTCATAAAAAAATAGACTATTCCAGCCTTTTCAAAAGACTTTCTGCATGTGACCTGGGGTGCCATTTAACAGGAACATAATCAAATTTCATCTCTAGTCCGTGCACTAAACTTTTGATCTATCGATTCTGAATTTCTTAAGGAAAACAAAGCCATTATTATTATATGATTATTATTATTTTACTTTTTTAGGTTGCTTATTAAGGTCTACTATTAAAGGTATACTAAATTTTAGAAATATAGTCCTTTTTGCCATACATGCAAATACAAAACATGTGTATGCGGGTGCTACCTTACGGTGAGAACAAAAGGTAGACGATAGCTGTCTTAACTTTACCATCCAAACCACGGTGTGACAGAACAGAAATCTTCAAACATTTTTGTCTTAGGATCCCTTTACACTCTTAAAATCCCTGGTAATCTTAAAGAACTTTTGTTTCTATGGTTTATAGTCCTATTGGTATATTATAAATTAAAACAGGGGTTTTTAAAATAGTTATTTGTTCTTAACAATAAAAAACCCATGACGTGTGAATAACATTTTTATGCGAAGTAACTATATTTCCAAAAGAAAAACATTTAGTGAGAAAAGTGACATTGTTTTAATTTTGGAAATCTCTTCAACGTTTGGCTTAATAGAAGATAACTGGATTCTCATATCTGCTTACGTATTCAATCTGTCACAACAGATTGTGTGTATATTATTTTCCTGAATTATGTCAGAAAAACCCAACCTCACACAGGTACAGTTAGAAAATGGAGTAGTATTTTAATAGCTTTTTGGATAATTGTGATTATTCTTTGATACTATACTAAAACTCAACAAGTGGTAGTTTATTAGGGGATAATTGCAGTGTGGAATCTGAAATTATATCAATGAACTTTTCTTACTCTTCATACCAATACATTAAAATCAGCTGGTGTATTTTGCACTTTCAATGGGTCTTTTACTCATGTCTGATTTTGTAACTCATACATTGGTTATTTGGAAAATGTGGCTTCACTGAGTTAAACAGATTTTCCAAATGTTGACACATTTCACAATGTAGTATCAACAAATCACTTTCATTAATTTCACACAAGTCTTATCAGAAAAGACTTTAAGTATTGGGAAGCTGTCAAGTTCATGGTGGCAGAAACAAATTTTCCAAAATTCTAACTTTTGCTCGATAGCTCAAATTTCATCGCTGGCAACAAATACTGTCAGTTCGTTTCCTTGAAGCGTCAAGCTCACTTCGTTCATTTTTGACAAGATGTCTGCCAAATACCCACGTATGAATAACCATGGTTTGTCAGTCAGTCTTCCTCTTCTTCTTCTTTTTTAATAGACATTATTTTTAGAGCTGTTTTAGGTTCACAGCAACATTGAGCAGAAGGTACAGAGATTTCCCATGCTTCCTCCCCATTTCCACCCTCAGTATACACAAATGTGTTAAATTATGGATTTATATTATTCTTCACACTGAGATGTGGAGCAAGAAACCTATAAAATGGCCTTTCACAGTTTTAGAATGAAGATAGCTTACTGATCTCTCATTTTACATAAGTTGTAAACAAAAGCATTTCAGTGAAACACTGATAATTATATATATTTCCTAAAGAACTATAAAATTAGAAATAAGTTGCTTTCCAATAAATGGAATATGTTTTGTCCTTAAAAAATAATGATGATCTTTCATCTTGAAGCTTTTAAAAATGCAAGCTAAAACAGACGCTTATCTCTTTAGCTTCTAAAAGTACATTAAACTTCTACAAATACCAAATATTACTAATAGTATAATGGCAAAATATACATACTGCAGAGCCTTATAAAAATTGATTTGATTTTGTAGGACATATTTTATGCGGTTAAAAACACCAAATTAACTATATCTGGAAAATTACAGGCAATTGAAGGTCTGGGTAATCACTTTGCTTATGAAAGAGTCACAGTTAAGTATTTCTCATGATATTATATAGTTGGGTGTCAATGAAGTGTTCAGATATAAAACTAAATTAAGATATATACAAATATATAACCAAATAAAATATGGTCTAAAATAAGTTTACACATGAACAAGATTATTAACATCTCTAGTAGAAAATGTTTTGAAGGGGAAAACTCAAGTTATCCCTCTGTTTCTGGCTTTAGAGAGGCTGACTGGTATGAAATTTGGCACTTACTTTCCGATTGTATTGGGTAGTATTGTCAGTTGATTGTCATCTACTTTTAGAGTAGTTAGCTTTTTCAACAGTCCTAAAACAGAGAAGAAGGTTTATCAATACATAAGAACAGATTTCTGATGGGAAATACAATATGAAAGAAATAAAAGGAATCGCTGTGATGAATGTGTGTCAGCTAATTGGCTGCATTCTGCTTATATAAACCTACAAACTGATATTTGTGTGTAGTCTAGTTTTGACCTTCCATTTGCAAAACATTTACTTACATCAATGGGAGTTCGAGTACACCAACGCAAACAAGTAAACAAAACATAGGGCTCCATAGAAACTTGAGTTGACAGTAACACCACATTTCCCTTTTCTATTATGCAGCAAATGGACCAGATGAAATTTTTCAAGCCAGCTGTGATTTAATATTTAATTAACTCCTAAGCTCTAATAACTAAAATTCCTGTTGTGATACAAATTGAAAACAAATCCAAATTAAGCCTAATAATCAACGAATGGGTACTGAGGTATTGCAATGCAGTGGTTATAATTATGGACTTGGAAAATTACAACATATGACCTCATACTCTTTTTGTTACCATAAATCCTTGACTTGGATCAGCAGTAAGCACAAAAACTTGCAGTTTTTAATACACCAAGTAGAATTGGCCAAGAATTGACGTTCCAACTATTTATCTTTCACTGTCTGATTTATGCCCTCATACCCTTCCTGCTTGCTCTCCTCTCGGGGTTTTAATGAGAATTAGCCACAGAGTAATTGAAGAACAGCTTCTACCCAGCCATAACATAACCTATAATATCAATATGGCTTAAATAGCCAAAATCCAAGGACAAAGCATTAACAATTGGCTAACTTTTGCTTTATGTTGGAAATATGCCTTATATGCTACAGACTGCTTGTTTTGCAGAACGCTTGTTCTGATGGACAGAGTAGGTTCTGTGGTCAAATGCACTGGGGAAACGCTAAATTAAACGGATTTCTTTAATGAAGTTTTTCAAGTCGGTTTTAATATACTAATGTAGCAATGTGACTCTCCAAAGCTACCGTGGAATCCACATGCACACACAGAGCATCTTGTCCAGGTAGAGTTTCGCGGACATCCTTTGAGATGCAGTGCTGTGCATCATGCCCATTCACTTCAAGTCTTCTGAGGATTCCTTAAAGGCATAGAGTAAGTCACCAAAAATCTGAAATAAAGTTGTCGTTGCCCTTTAAATTTCAGTATGCTCACTTACCTATTCTGCAGAAGCACTCAGAATCTCTACTTTAGTGGAGAGAAATGTTATGACTATCAGACTGTCATGAGAAAATATCTACAATATTGGAAGCTTAATACATCAGCTTGTGCCTCTAGGACACAATGCTGAAAACAGCAGCACCTGGGAAAGAGGACAATTCACACTGAGGTCATTTGTCTCTGAAGTTGAACACCCACTGCCATATTCATCTATGTTCAAAGGGTGACTGAATCACTTTAGCTTCTCCAGTGTGTATATGTTAAAATGTCAGCCTTGGAAACACAAAAGAACTCCTGAGCCTGCTCATCAATTGTGAGAAGAATACAGGGGACTATGAATTACGGCTAAATTTTGTGTGACCTGGTAGCCACGATCAAACCACTGCCCCCGCCCACCAAAGGAGCTGGAGGAGGCTGGCAGTCTCCATCTCTCTTGATTGAGTCATAGAGGTTTTGGGCTGGGTTACAGATGGCTGAGCAGATGCCATGAAGCCAGGCTGCAAAGCACTCTTTAAGAGAATCATAGTCTCTGGGTGTGAAGCTGTGGTGAGAAAATCTTCAGGCAGGTTAGGGACTAAGGCCAAAAGGCTGACGAAACAGATTTTTTTGAAGAATGGAATAGTGATTCTCACAATTGACAGAAACTTCTATAGCTTTAAAGGCTGAAGCAAGTTGGCCTCACTGCTTAGTTCTGAGTTCCACATCTATGGATTTGAAGGGACCTCACTTATCTGTGTTGTGGCTACTTTGTCACTCACATACTCCATCCAAGGGGATACTCTTTGGACAGATTCTGAAGCTTCTGTGGAATCTGATTGTCCTTGGAGTGGAAATAGGCCATTAGCCTCACCTCCATTGTTCTGACTTCCTCTGGCAGACAATTCCTTTCTTACGTTTCTATGTCATATCTGCTTGGACACTCTTCTATCTTATAGGAACCAAAGGTATTTTATCCTCTTCTGTCTCTCCACTTGTGCCCTTCCTGAATTCCACACCTCTTTATCCTATACACCCAACTAAGAAGTACAGGAGAGAAAGAAAAAGGAGGCCTTTTACTATGATTTTAGCTACTTATGTATAAATATATAACAAGCAGCAATGTATTAAACATTAATATAATGTTATCAAAAATAGCCAATATTTACATGGCATTTATGCACATGTAATAGAATTTTAAAAGCCAAAATAGTTATGCACTCATCAAATCTAGGATCATAATAATTGTTACATTATTATAATAGCTAACACTGAGCACTTACTCCATGCCAGGTACTGTTTTAAGCAATTTTACATATAATAATTCTTTTATTGCTCAAAATAATCTCATGATTCAAGTACTGTTACTATCCTACCTAATGGATGATGAAATTGAGGCAGAGAGGGAGTAAATAGCTTGTCTAAGGTCACACAGCTAGTAAGGTAGAAACAGAATTTGAACTCAGGCAACTCAACTATAAAACCTGTGTCCTTAACCACTAAGTGAATAACATAAATTATTTTGGAAAGTAAAAACAATTCTATTGTCCATTACTGAGTTTCTGTGCTATGCGAAGCAGAGATTTCATTGAAGAGACTGTTAACCCTCCATATAGAAGAGGAGAAGAGCCCCCTTCATCTTCCCTGGAGCCAGCACAATCAGAGGACGCAGCACCCAGGGCTTGTTGTTGACTCTGTCACTTCATTCAAATCCCTCATAGTTGCAGAACTAAAATAGTGTGAAGAAAGTAAAGATTTTGTTTTATTTCCCATTTCCCTTTATTAATACTATGAAATTTCTCATTTTTTACTCTTTTAAATGTTGGTAGTCCAATAGATAATCTATGATCAAATAAAGAAGACAAGATGCAATCTCCCATCCAATCAGCATCAATGAATTATCTTAGGGTCTTAGAAAAGAGCCTTAGTCCCCTCTCCCAGATATTTCTCTTGACCAAGAAGGGAATTCTCAGAGGAAAGTCAGCCATGCTACATGTATCATCATGGACTCTAGAGACTGCAGATGTATAAATACAATTTTCCCTGAAAGGTAAGTAGGGCTCAAAGATAGTTCAAGGAGTAAACTACTATAACAAAGTTAGTTTCTTAATTTGAGAACCATTCGGATTCTAAATGAAGGTGTTAAATCTATAATACCACCTGCCTGTCACAGGCTGTTTTAAGCCAGCCAAATATCTAATCTGATGTTTTCTATCACCTTTACAGGCTGCCCTCCCCGGGCCAGAAGGCTAATTTCCTAGTCTGCCTTCTGAAAGGAAGATATTTTAAACAAAGAATTATATCATCTTTTATTTCACTATGTGACATTTTCATTTCCAGGATTTATAATTGGTTCTTTTTCATAACCACTTGTTCTTGGTCATATCACCTGTTTTGTTTTATAACTTCTTACTGTTTTTAGGAATGTTATTCTTCCTTTGATCTGTTTGAGGATCCACACATACTTAAAATCATCTTGACACTGCTTGATAACTTCGGTTTCCCTTGGGGTAAATTTTCCTATTTGTTTGAGTTTTTGGTTGTCAAAACAACATTAGTTTTCCTTTAAGAATGTGTTTGCATGCTTATTTGTGAGGGTGAGGTTTCCTCATTACCTATGCTAACCCCTCCCTGTCGGGCAGTTTTATGGGGACCTCCACCTGACTCCCGAGTCTCTGGAGTTCAGAAGCAGGTCTTATATCAGAAACATGGTAGTCTCACCATGTCTCACCCATGTGGATATTGCAGATCCAGTCCAAACCAGCTTAAGACTTGCCATGGTTTTCAGCAGTGAACCTGTTATCTGTTCTCTCCACATATTAGTTGTAGGTTTTTTTCAGTCTTTCTTCACAGAAAAGGGGTTCCTGCCTCAATCTCCTGTAAGTTTGGGTTTCCCTGTTACATGTAAGGTGTTATTTTTTTCTTTCCACTGCAGGAACTGAACTTATGACTGCCACTGCTATTTGTGGTCTGGAGTCCATCAGGCTTGGGGTTATTGCTGTATTTCCATTCGATCTCAGGTTCAGGTCAATGTTCATTCTTCTTAAGCATAGATAAATTATTTTATTTACTAAATTTTTAAGCAGCACTTACCATATACCAGGAATAGTTCTTGGTGCTGAGGAGGCAGTAATGAACAAAAATATATTCTTCAAATATAAGTTTTTCTCTATCTCATTATGTCTTTGAAGAGGTATGGAGTGGTGATTGAGTAGGAGTGTAAGGTATGTATCTTGACCAGATGGTTATCTTGACCAAATGACCATTTCTGACCAAAGGACGCTCTTTTTTCTTTTTTGGCTGAGGAAGATTAGCTCTGAGCTAACATCTGTTGCCAATTTTCCTCTTTTTTTCCTTGAGGAAGATTAGCCCTGAGGTGACATCTGTGCCAATCCTCCTCCACTTTATACGTGGGTTCCCACCACAGCATGGCAGCTGAGTGGTGCACCTGGGATCTAAACCTGTGAACCTGGGCTGCTGAAGTGGAGCACACTGAACTTAATCACTAGGAAATGGGGCCAGCCCCCAGGATGCTCTTTCTAACCGTTACACTTCCATACCTTCTACAACATAAAACAGTATTTCCTAAACTTATCTGATCATAAGTTTCATCTAGGATGTTTAACAAACATATAGATCAGAAGGCCTAACTATAAACTTTCTGAATCAGAATTTTCAGAGAAAGAGGCTGGAAATGTAGAAGTGTTTAATAAAGTTCTCAGATAAGTCTTATGCTGGAGAAAGTTGAGGAAATACTGTTATAACATGTGCAATTCTATAAATCAAAAAGTCATAAGATCCAGAAAGAAAGAAAAGCTAGTCTGTTTTGTCAAAACTAGTATTCCCTATTAGCCTGCAAGAATGGTGAAAAGAGAAACAATAAAATGTTGAAGAAAAATTTGGGAAATGGCCATGTCTTTTAGGTCCCCTTCAGTCAGGCTACCTAGGTTGTGACTTAATTTTCAGAAGCACTAATAAGTTCCAGAACATATGACACATCTAATTCAAAGAGTGTTAAAAACCACATCCCAAAGGTAAGCAATTTGATGATTATCCTCCTAGCCGAGTCTTCTCATAAATAATAATAGCAAGATATCTGTCCAAAAAGGTTTACTCATTATTAAACTTAGATTCTTTCATTGTTTTACTCATATAAAAATTTGTAACAAAAATAGATTGAGTGCTCAATATACACTCAAATTACCTCCCCTCATGAATCTTAAAAAGCATATTAAAGACAATGTTTTTTTTTAAAAAAGAGAACTATGAAGATATTTTATATTTATTATACATCTTCACGTTATTCCTAGATTATAGCAATGTTACAACAATATTAAAAGTAGAATATAGCAACACTGAGGACAGAAGCTACTGTAATTCTATAGTGATAAAAGGAGACATATATGGCTATCGAATTACTTTAAAGCTAAGATATATACTCCTTACAGTAACATTTTACAACTTAGGAGATCTGGAAAATGTGAAAATATACCAACTGAGGAGGATCATCTTAATAGGAGATGCTTCTTGAATTTGATGAGTTACAATTTCATTTTAAGGTATTTGTAAAACACTATTTTATCTTCTTGAATGATGAACTTGCTAATTTACTAATATCAGGCTGACCATATATTCCCTATGTCTATAGACAAACTATACACCAAAAAAGAAAGTGGCACATTTGCCATAAACATTCATGACAAAACATTATATTCTCACCTATAGAGTCAGGCAACTGCTGCAACATATTGGATGACAGCAAGAGGTCCTCCAGGGCTTCACATCCAGAAATATCCATGTCAACCGTTTCTATTCTGTTTTTTGACATATCCAGGTATATCAACATCTTTAACTTCCCTATATTCTTGATGACATTGCATAAACTCAGGGTTAGTTGAGAAACTTTCACAAGACATTTTAAAGTTGTAAAAACCACAACACTGTAAAATTAATTTTAAAGGCAATGACAACAATAATAAGTGTTGGCAAGAATGCGGAGAAATTATAACCCTCATACATTGCCAGTAAGAATGTAAAATTGTGCAGCCATTTTAAAAACAGGTTGGCAGTTCCTCAAAATGTTAAACGTAGAGTTGCCACGTGACCCAGCAATCCCCAGATCTATACTCAAGAAGAAAGCACATGTCCACACAAAATACCAATGTTCAAAGCAGCATTATTCACAACAGCCAAAAAGTGGAAATAAACCAAATGTCCATCAGTTGATGAATGGATAAAAAAATATTTATATGATGGAAAATGATGGAATACTATTTGGCAATAAAAATAAATAAAGTACTGATACATGCTACAAAACAGATAAACCTTGAAAACACATGCAGTGAAAGATGCCAGTCACAAAAGACCACATATTGTATGATTCCATTTATATGAAATGTCCAGAATAGGTAAACCTATAGAGACAGAAAGTAGATTAGGATTGCTAGAGGCTGGGGGGCGGGGGCATGGCAGTGACCACTATTGGCTTCAGGGTGTCTTTTAAGGGTAATGAAAATGTTCTAAAATTAGACCATGGTGATGGCTGCACAACCATGTGAGTATTCTAACAACCACTGAATTGTCTACTTTAAATGGGTGAATTTTAGGGTGTGAGAATTATATCTCAATATAGCAGCTAAAACACAATAATCTCAAAGTTGTAACCAAATTAATTAAATAAACAATGCATGTTGACATCTTGATTCTTACAATTTCAAATGCTTAAGAAGGGTTTTAAATTGTAATTTAGACTTTATCCTACTGGGAAGCTTCAATATTTTGTTCATTCAATCTTTCTTTTTGAGGATCTACTATGGACCAGGACTTATGTTAAATATTGGAGAACAATCATGAATAAGTCAGCTAGGGATGGGGAGAGACTTGTCATGATAAGGACAAAGCCTTTATTCTTAAGGAGCTCACAGTAGTGAAGGAAACTGTCAAGTAAACAAATAATTATAATATCCTGTAATATGTACAATAAAAGAAGCATGCAGGGAATGCCATAGAAGCACAGGGCTGCAAATTGCCTGGAAGATGCTGCTTGTCAAGAAAAAGAGAATCTGTATCTGGAAGAGAGACCAGAACGTATATTTACAGAAGTGTGCAAAAGCATGGCGTATTTGAGGAATAGTGGGAAACGCAAAGCAACTGAATAGAGTGATGAAGTCAGGATTATAAGAAACCAGCTGTTAAAAGGCCTTATGTGTTATGTGAGGAGATGTGAACTCTATCTTATAGGCAAGAAAGGCTACTCAAGGTTTTTAAGATGGAGAATGACACGATCAGATTTGTGCTTTGAAATAGTAACTTCAGGGAACTGTGAAGGAAAGATTCATAACCAGACTCAGAGAGACCCATTAGAAGGATCTGGAAGCAGTTTAGCTGAGGCGATGAGAGGGACCTGTATCAAGGCAGCAGAAGTGCAGATGAAGAGGGGATGGGCTCAAAAAAAGTTTAGAAGTGGAATGATGGGATTAGCACCATCACTGAACAATTGGATTGCTGAGGACAGGGGAGGAGTCAAGTCATACCCTGGGCAAGGAGTGAATAGTGATCCCTTAGCTGGGACACGGACTAGAGGAGTTAGAGCAAGATGAAAGTCTTCATTTTCCTTTTCTTTAGGGCATGTTTTGCAAATAAATGTGCCACACATATCCATGTTCAGTGGTTCATCTGTTTGTCTGGTCTACTTGTGTACACTTTACTACATTGTCGCTACTTATTTGACAGAGTATAAATAAACAAACAAATAACAAATAAATAAATGTATTATACACACACACGAGCACACACTGGCACTGTGCTAAGCACTTTATATATATTATTTGATTTAATACTTTCTATTCTTGCTATTCAAAATGTGTTCTGTAGAGCAGCAGCACTGGTGCCACCTGGGAGCTTGTCAGAAATGTAGAAGCCCAGATCCATTGCAGACCTACTGAATCAGAGCCAGCATTTTAACATTCAGGCTTAGAAATTAAGTAATGTCACATGTTGGGTGCCCTGGGAAGCAGAGACAAAGAGAAGTTTGTGAGAAAGTGTTCTTAGGATCAACACCAGCGGAAAGAAAGAGGGAGGGGAGGAAGCAGGATTGGGCAGAAGAATCTGGGCTGTGATGAAGTCTTAAGAAAGGTCCTCAGCTGACTGACCCTTGAAGGAGTACTGAAGTAGAGACTGCCCTGTGGTTGTCCTGAGTAGGGGTGAATGGCCTTTATACTCCTGCACTCATCGGTCCCTGGAAGGAGGTCTCCCAGTAGAGGAGTGTGACCCTGGGTGAGGAGGTTCTCTTCAGCTGAGGTCATTCCTGAAGAGGGTGGAGAGCTGCAAGCAGCATTCCCAGAAGCTGGGGAATAGAGTAAGTTCTTTATTCCAGGAGGATGATGCATGACAGCATCTACTACAAGCAGCATTCCAAGGTTACCCCATTATTAAAGGGTGGAGCTAAAATTCAAACTCACTTTTATCAGATTACAGACTACAAAGCCTACTGATTATACTGGCAGTTCCTGACCTCTATCTCCCTAATCAACCCAGCACATACCTCGAGCCCTATGCGGGCTCAGCTCCCTATGTGGGCAGAGAGTGTGAGCACAGTCTTGGAGTAGGTGAGTAGTTGCTAGGCTAGGAACTGAGCACTTTGGGTGAGTCAGGCCAGAGGGCTGAATTTCTCCCTATGCTTAGAAATATGTCACTCATAGCCTTCCTCCCCAGGGAACTAGTATGTTACCTTAGCTCATTCTTCTCTTCTGGTGAGTAAGAAAAGAATGATATGTGTGTTTATGTGTTTGTGTGTATTTCTTTTTTTGTTCCTTTATCTTGAGAAAATTTCTTTCCTCTTTGAAGCTTCCTTTATTGCTAGCTCCAGTGCAACTCAATATTTTGGTGTGAAGTTTCTAAATACCTTTTAAGGAAGTAAAATGACACTTTGGTGTTTATTTTTGAGTCTTTCTAAACGCTCACTTTCAAATACCTCATAAAGGCAACAGTAGCTGGAGTGACAAAGGCCTTCGAGACACAACGTCTCCAAGTCCTTGAGGATACTGAATGTTGCTCCATTCAAACTAGAGGGGTCTGCAGGTGAGCAGGACAGCAGATGAAAACAGCAGAAGCCATCACAAGCAAAAGAAGATACTGGAGTTGGTTTAAAAATAAACATGGATTTAACACATTGTTTAGTCATAATTTGGTTGACTGATCTTAGAGTGATGGTCACAAGACAGAGAGCTATGTAGAGGACTAATTTTGGGGCATTGCTTATTTGCTTCTCTGATTATTAAAAACAGTGAAAAAAATGGTAGTCCAGGCTTCCAAAAGTATTCAAAAAGTATATTAACTTAATGTAGTATGATACATGAACTAATACTAAAATGAACTTGCTTTTTTTCCTGTGTCTTATGATACTAAATATTTAGGATTAATCATTCTGTGAAACTGATAAACCTGGGCTGAAGCCTGTGTTCAAGATTAGCCTTCCAAAGTCATGTGTTTCCAGGTAATTGTATAACAGCTATTTGCCAGCACTGACATTCAGAAAGCCATGCCTGTTTATGGCAGGGAGGTGTGTGGGGTATTCCTATAAGGAGTATGGCTAAATTTGAAATTCAAGTGTACTAACTAAAGGAAGAAATCTACTTAAAGCTGGCAGTATATAAGAAAAATCTACTTTCAAAATAGATAAATCAGGCAGCATTATCTGCTTTACAAAAGATTTCATCATCACCTTTCCATTTAAATAATAAGCTTACTAAGAAATTTGAGGTCTGAGTTAATTTTCAAGGCTGGATTTTGGGAATGTAACAGTTGTGAAAAGTAAGATGACCCTAATTCTCATATGTACCTTCTATTGGTCCTATAGTGACAGCATGTTGGAGCATCATAGTGAACAACAGCCTCTGGAGCTGGTGTGAACTACAGTTCCACCATTGACCGGCTGCGTGACCTTCGGCCAGTTACTGACTCTTTCTGTTTCAGTTTGCTCATCTACAACATGAGGATAAGAATAGACTCTTTTTCATAGGGTTGTTATGAGAACTCAATAAGTCAGTATTTGTAGAACATCTGGATAGTGCTTAGCCCATGATGAATGTTACATGTTTTTGAATAAATAAATACATTGAAGAAGCAAGTATGAATTTTTCCAACAAGACATACATTCCAGTTCCTCAATCTCTGCACGGGGATTGATGAATGTCTCAACTGTGTTGACCCAGGATTTGTACATACCTTGAATATGGCAAAAATTAGGCTCCACTATGTGAAGCGGAATTCAGATCTGCCTCTCCTGTTATGTGTGAGCTCCTCAAACTCAAATATATTCAAGATCATTGAATATATTATCTGTGTAACCTTGACATTAGCATGGTTTCTGGTTCACAGAGGTGTATTTGTAAAAGGTTTTTGAACAAATCAGTAAATCGAAGATGTGCATGCTTCTCTGTTTTGTGTCTGTAGTGATAGTAGAAACGTATTCTTTTGGTAAGAGAAGAAAGTATTTTCTCCCTAGTCTTTTACCAGATTTTCTTCTTTTTGGGTTCTCATACCTGTTCAAAAGAGAATAAGCTTTTGTTCTTGTAAGTTCTGCAAGCATTTTAAGAAATTCTTAATGTCAATTCAAAAGAGGAATAAAATTGGCTTTGGGAACACACATCTAAATCTCAGTGGCTGAAGAATTATTACAAATCCAGCTGCCCTGGCTACTCAGCCCAGTGCAAGGAGCTTGGAGTTGGCCATCACAACCAGGAGTCTTGTGGTCACTGTGTGTCTGTGTGCATATATGTGTTTACTTGACTGCATATGTTATGAGGGGCAAGAGGCAGTGTTTTATGGCAAATCATTCTTTCACTGGATGGAAAAAGCAGGAACAGTCACAATGAGTTGATTAGTAAATCTACTACCCAGGAGATATTACTGGATTGTCTGTTAGTTGAGAAAAAATTTTGACTCTAGTTTAACTTTCTGTTTTTAACACTCTACAGTCCTTGCCATTTTCAAAATTTCAAATGGGGTCTATTGGAAATTGCGTGAACTGAGAGAGAGAGTCGTATTTCCTGGAACAAATCTAAGGATACGAGCAGCAACCAATGTCTAGTCACCTAGAAGAAGGAGGTTGATTTTGCAAAACTGAGACTTGGTATTATATACAGCATTTACTTTTTTAAACAGAATAATACAAATTTTTCAGCTTTTAAAAAAGTGAATGTGGAAAGAGATGAAAAATATACTCCTAAGAGAAGACGAAAAAATCTTTCAAATATTTTATACACCTATCACATTCACAAAAAGCACATGAAATACTCAAAAACAAATTAGTGAGAAGTAGTTGGTGATAGAATACTTCTAACAAATGTTTTACTTTTAAATGCAAACATTGAGATTTAAGATTTAAGATTAATTATTATTGATTACAATTAATATATAACATAGGTGCAGACAACATGGCATAATAAAAACTTACATACCCCAGGTAGCACTTGCAAAGCATTATTATCCATCCACAACTCCCTTAAATTTTGTATTTGATCCAGAACTTCAGGCTGGGAGAGACGTAGGGAGAAAGGAGAGAGGAGAAGAAAACTAAATTAGTATTTTCTTATCACAAATATAAGATTTAATTTCTTGGATCTTGAATTTTTATTTGGGAATTTAGTGTTAATCCTCTAACAAATTTCAAGTTTAACAGACCTCCAGCAAAACTGTAGTCCTTGAGGTAGCTAACCTAGAATTGATGTGGAAACAATCAGAACAACAATAATAAAAATTAAAATCTGTTACTGCCCCTTAACACCCCATTATCCTTTGTAGCATTTATTACACTCTACTTAAGTATTTGCCTTCTTCACTAGCATATAAACTTTTGAGGGGGAGAGTAGCGTTTATTTTTTAATCACTATATCATCACATGTCCATTGTTTGCCATGGTACTTGGCACACAGTAGGTTCTTCTCATGTGTGAGCATTAGCACCTTACACACAAACACCTACACACACACACAGGCATTACCTTACCATGATGTGCCAACAGTATGAATAAGACTCACTTCTCATCCCTTCATTTACTCAACAAATAATTATTTGTTGAATAGTGGGGATGCCTAATATGTGAAAGGCACAATGCAGGATCCACAGTTACCAAATCCAGTTCCTGCCTTGAAGTAGCTGATCATTTAATTGGGAAGACAGATGCATACAAATAACTAAAACACAAGGCAGCATGTGTGAGAAAAGAATAGTGCAGAGAAGTTCAGAGAAAGGAGAGAGAGAATATGCTCCAGGTGTAACAGATAGTGCACAATGAAACACTTTAATTCCTGAACTAGAAGCTGTCTCTGATTCTATCTCCCGGGCAGCAGACTACGTGGAGGGGATAGAGATTGCTCTTGCTGCCACCATCATTCGTTGATTTGTGATGACTTTTCCTGATTTCTCCACAGAAATTGCCCCCTCTCCCACTCTAAGGCCACCTACTTCCCTTTAAGTTGCTTCCTTTTCAGCACACCAGGGGAGCTACTGAGGCCTAAGCTAATTAGTGCACTGTATTCACCTGTCAGAGGGATTGGTTTCAAGGACGGGGAACATAATTCAATCAGAGAAGATAAGAAGCAATGGATCTGTGGCGGGGACTTCCGGGCACAAGACTCTTGCTCTTCCCTGACGGATTCAAAACTGGAAGGGTATAGCCTTGGGAGCTTCAGCCATGAAGAAAAGGGGAGAGCCTCTTTGAATTAAAAGATGGATCCTGATGATATCATATTATCCTGGAATTAAGCCACATCTGAAGCCAAATTTTTTGTCTCCTTCACCTGAAAGAACTATCACTGAAACAAGATAAAACATAGTTCAATAAAATTTGGGGCTTAATTAGGAAAGCTAGTGAATTTTATAGAACACTAGTGTGAAAGAATGGAATTGTTAGGTTGTCTTTTCGTTTTGTTGATGGTTTCCTTTGCTGTGCAGAAGCTTTTTAGTTTGATGTAGTTCCATTTGTTCTTTTTTTCTTTTGTTTCCCTTGCCCGGTCAGACATGGGACTTGAAAATATGCTGCTCAGACCAATGTCATAGAGCGTACTGCCTATGTTTTCTTCTAGAAGTCTCATGGTTTCGGGTCTTACATTCAAGTCTTTAATCCATTTTGAGTTGATTTTTGTGCATGGTGTAAGGGAATGGTCTACTTTCATCCTTTTGCATGTGGCTGTCCAGTTTTCCCAACACCGTTTATTGAAGAGAAGATATTTGCAAACCACATATCAGATAAGGGGTTAATATCCAAAATATACAAAGAACTCATACAGCTCAACAACAAAAAAACCAACAATCCAATTAGAAAATGGGCAAAAGATCTGAACAGAGATTTCTCCAAAGAAGATATACAGATGGCCAACAGGCATATGAAAAGATGCTCAACATCATTAGCTATCAGGGAAATGCAAATCAAAACTACAATGAGCTATCACCTCACTCTGGTCAGAATGGCTATAATTAACAAGACAGGAAACAACAAATGTTGGAGAGGGTGTGGAGAGAAGGGAACCCTTGTTCACTGCTGGTGGCAGTGCAAACTGGTGCAGCCACTATGGAAAGCAGTTTGGAGTATCCTCAGAAAATTAAGGATAGATCTACCATATGATCCAGCTATTCCACTGCTGAGTATTTATCCAAAGGACTTGAAAACACAAAGGCATAAAGATACTTGCACCCCTATGTTCATTGTGGCATTATACACAATAGCCAAGACTTGGAAGCAACCTAGGTGCCCATCAAGGGACGAATTGATAAAGAAGATGTGGTATTTATACACGATGGACTACTACTCAGCCATAAGAAATGACAAAATCCGGCCATTTGTGACAACATGGATGGACCTTGAGGGTATTATGCTGAGTGAAATAAGTCAGAGGGAGAACGTCAAATACCATATGATCTCACTCATCAGTAGAAGATAAAAACGACAAAAAAAAAAAAAACCCACATAGCATTGGAGATTGGACTGGTGGTTACCATTGGGGAAGTGGGGAGGGGGGAGGGCAAAAGGGGTGACTGGGGCCACATGTGAGGGGATGCACTATAATTAGTGTTCGGGTGGTGAACATGATGTAATGTATCTAGAATTTGAAATATGATGTACATCCGAAAAAAATAAAAATTAAAAAAAAAAAAGAATGGAATTGTATCAATGTTACCACTAGAGTATTGGTGATTGTGGACCAGGGGAGTTACACACATCTTTGACACATCAGGAGGGCTTCAGAGACTGCCAGGGCTACTGTGGAGATGGTCTCTGACACCTCTGGCCTGCGACTGCAATGGACTGTGGTACCATTCCTGGGAGAGCTTTCACTTACAACAACAACCCAAATCTAAAGTTAGAGCACGGCATTCTGCTGTGGAATCAGAGGCATGTGTGAGTAAGTGTGGGGGACTTTTCTGTGTAGGAAAAGATTCCCACTATCACTTAGGTCACAGGGAACAGGTGGTGAACTACTCTGCCTGTATATTAAGCTGGGCAAGGATGCAAAACCTAAATCAAGTGTAGGAAGCACACTCTGATGTGCAGAGACTTTGAGGCAGAGAGCTGGCTAGCAACAGGCAGGCCAGTTGGAAAACGTGAGTCACGTGGCAATTTTTCCTAAACCTAGGCATCACTCAGACTTTAGGAGATAGAGTTGCATACTGGGTAAGTTCAACACAGCCTTATATGTATGTAATAGGTCAGAGATTAATGTAGAATCTTGGAACAATGAATACTATTTAGGAGAGATTCAACTATGCTGTGGTAACAATCCTGAAATCTCAGTGGCTTCACACAACAGGTTTACTTCCCACTCCCACCACATGTCCAGCGTGGGTTTCTTACCCACGATCTTGTGTTACCACCATGTCAAGACTTTCAGAAGAACCAAAGCAGAGAAGGAAGAGTCTAGAAAACTAGCTGCTATCTTTAAAGATCTCAGGCTGGAAGTGAAATGCATGCATCACTTCTGCTTAGAGCTTGTTGTCTAGAACTCTTCACATGGCCTCGACCTAAGTTCAAGGAAAGCTGAGAAATGCAGGAGGAGTTCATGGAATATCTGGTGAACATTACTATCCCCGCCATACAGTGACACCATATGAAAAACAAACACAACATGAATGAATACATAGCACTTTTGTAATTTAGTTATCCCCTCATTCCATAAGGACTTATTAAGTATCTTCTAATTTCCAGGCACTGCACTAGAGTCACAACACATGGTATGGTCTCTGCCCTCAGGAAACTCACGGTCTGTATCTGGAGCAAGCATACAAAGAGCAAGCAGACGACACTAAAGGAACATAAGGAAGGGCAAACTCTATGCCTCAGAGGGAAGCCAGACAGGGGCTCATGGAGCTGAGTGGACAAGGAATTGGTCAGTGGAGGGGAGAAGAGAGGAAGCACATCTTAGCCAGAGCAAAGTAGAGAGAAACAGTGTGATGTATGAAGGAATAGCAAACAATTTGCTGTACTGGAGTGTTAAGTTTGAAACAAAGTTGGTAGCAGAAAATGAGGCTAACAAAAGAGGAGGTAAGTTGGGGGACGGACAGTCTAGGAAAAAACAGAACAAGAGATTTCAGATTCCTATGAGGTCAGAGAGAAGTATAGGAGGAGTGAGGGATTGAGAAAACTAGAAGGATAACAAGTCAGACTGAGAGAGCAGAAGCAAGGAGTTTAAGATTTCTGAAGTGTTCCAGGAAATGAAAAAATTCAAACGGTAATCCTGGGTCGTATGAGGTCTTGTTGTGTGGGCAGGGGAGGGTGCTGTTGGAACGTTAGGCCTGGTGTGGTCTCTAAGGATGTGGGTAGCCTCTGATACACTGCATAACCTGCTGCTGTGGCGGTGTCAGGCAAATTGGTAGATAAAGCTGACCAACGTTACCTCTAAAATAGCTCTAACGCTGGCTTCTCCTGGGGACCCCAGGCACTATGATTACTTGGAAAGGGATAACTAACGCTACCCTATATTTCTACTTTATTTCAAAATATCTCATTTAATAACATAATTGGGTAATGATAGTCCTACTTCATGGACGAAAAATCTGATAATTTCCTGGGGAAAATGAGAATGATTTGATGTGGGATGTGTAGTGGCAACTGGGATTGTTACTCAGGTCTTCTGATTATTACTCAGGTCATCCAAAGATGACATAGTGTTACAGCTGAAAATTGAAATCCTGAAATAATGAAGAACGCTGATGATCACAAATGTCCAACAAAGAAAGTAAAGCATATGCTGGATTTCTAAAAAAAGATAATATTTTTATTACTGGATGTTATAATAAAATGTACTACAGAAGAAATTTCAGCAACTTCCTAACAATAGCAGAGACCAAATATATTTAGCAGATCAATACATAACCTCGCTGAAATAAAAACCACAACATGAAGATGATGCAATGGTATTGCATGAGCAATAGACGATTTAAAAGTGGATCTTAGAATTACACTAAATGGCTTACACTCAACCTAACACATAAATTGCTTTTTTTCATGCTACTTAATTTCATCCCAAAATCAATTGTTTCCATTAAAAATGAGTGAATTAACTCAAGAATGGCTTGGTGTATTCAATGCTGGTGAAGCTTCTGTAAGCTGGATGCTCACATAAACTGTTTTGGGGACTGTTTTGGGGATTATAAATCAGTGTAGTCTTTTAGGAAAACTCTTTCAAATATCTACCTCATGTCACGAAAACGTTCACATCTGCTTTTAGGCAACCATGCTACCGAAATGATCCAAAATATAGAAAAATCTTATTGCAGTAAAACTTCATTACAGAATAATTAATAATATCAAAAAGTTGGTCATGATCTAAATAAACAACAGCATAAGGGCATAGATAACCAAATTGTGATAGAATCATACGTTGGTATGGTATATGACAATAAAAATGAATTATCTGTATTTTTATGTATGAAGATGGATAGATCTTACAAACAATATTGAATGAAATAGCAAGTATAGAAAATGCATATAGCACAAATAAATTTACATAAATTTAAAAAACAATGCTATATATTCACGAGTGCATATATATGCACTAAAAATAGGCATATATGGAATAGATGCACACCAAATTCAAAGTCGTAAATGTCCTGGAATTGGAATAGGTCTAGGGGGGAGAACACAGAAGACTCTACTTGGTCTACAGCGTCTTATTTCTTTTTAAAAAAGATCTAGGGGCCAGCCCCGTGGCCGAGTGGTTAAGTTCGCGCGCTCCGCTGCAGGCGGCCCAGTGTTTCGTTGGTTCGAATCCTGGGCGCGGACATGCACTGCTCATCAAACCACGCTGAGGCAGCATCCCACATGCCACAACTAGGGGGACCCACAAAGAAGAATATACAACTATGTACCGGGGGGCTTTGGGGAGAAAAAGGAAAAATAAAAAAATCTTTAAAAAAAAAAAAGATCTAACTCAAATATGAAAAATAGTTAACATTTATTCATTCTGGTTAGTAGGTGTTTGATATATTGTTTTAGTATTCTTACATTTTTATAAAGTATATTTTTATTTTTTTCACTTTTTAAAAGGCTAGAAAAACTGTCAGAAGATAGTATAAGAAAACATTGATTTTTAAAATCTCAGTTGTGAGATTGTGATTGATTTAAATTTTTCCTCTTTTGCCTTTTTTCTATATTTTCCAATTTCCTATAGGACGTAGGTATTACATTTAATAATCAGAAAAAAATTAGAGAAAACTTTAGTGCTTTTTCTTTAAATTTACACTTACCTAAAGCACTTTAGAATCTTTTTTGAAGTGATCTTACTTTGATTAGTTGAAATGAGCTAAGGAAATGGTTATCTCAGTATTAACATAAACAGAACATTTATTTTGCATGACTGCAACAAATTCCAATAACTCCTCTCAGGTATTTGCAATTCCAGGCTGTTCTATTGATTGACCATATGTGTTATTTTCATTACACTAATTTAGATAATAGAGTTTGATTATATTTATTCATACAGCTATTAATTTTTTTCTTCCAACGAGGTTAAGAGAAATGTTTACTATAAAAATCATAACATCTATTTTTATCAAATTTATCTTACTTTATCAAAATTAAAGTAGGGAATTTAAAAATGTTAAACTTTAAAAAGAGAACTTTAAACTTTAAGTCTCTTACAAGTGATGAGATTAACTGGCAGATATGGTAATAACAAAAACTTGTTATTCCCATAAACTACGAAGAACTGGAAGGCAGTAAGATGGAATCTGTTTCAAAATGCAAGTAAATACATGTGAAGGTGTTTTCTCAAATCAATAAATGTAAAACAGTCAATGCAAATTTAGAAAATTATATTATGTAACCAAAGTGACATAATTATGATATTTCATTGAGATATTCCAGTTAGTACGTTTTTTCTAAATTTTCAAATCAGAGTAGTATTTTTTCTTTCTTTTTACTTTTACCATCTTTGTCTAATAACATAATAATTTAGAGTTTGCAATTTGCCAAGGAAGTGTGACTACCTTTTAAGAAATTTCTCCCATTTTTCTTTAAATCTTTTATTTAACTATACACTTGGCTTATTACTAGCCCTTCAGGTCTTACAACTGGAAAATCTTTTATTTATGAAGTTCACAGTACACGGTTGAAACTCTTTCTGATAGACAAAATTGGATGACTAAAATTGTTCAGCTCTTGATGACAAGCCTACTTGGTCATCCTCTCAATTGTTCTGTCCTACATGTCTTGAGACAGTTTAACTTCTTCAGTTAATTTCTTTGGCGATGAAAAGGTTAGCTCCATAGAGTCTGAGCCTGTTTCCAGTTTACATGAGTTTTATGTTTCTCAATTTTATTTGAGATGTCAATCCCACTGAAGTGTTGACAAAATTTTAAATCTTTGTTTTAAATTTAATTACTCCAATCAGGTAATACGTAGGAAAAATATTTTAGAAATTATTGAATGAATAAATAAACAGGTATTCTTAATGACAATGAATAACAAAATGCACTGCTGAGAAAATGTGATTAATTTGTAATTAATTAAAATACTTTCAGTCATAAGCTTTTATGAATATTTTAATATGAGTATAATATATTCCATTTAAAGACTCAGAGGAGTATATTGATGGCACACAGGAAGAAATCTACAGACGACATGATGTTGAGAGGAACAGACAATACATGAAGTGACCTGAAAATGCTGGAAGACTGGAGAGCTCTAACAGCATGAAGTTTAATGTGGACAAGTGTTAAGCCGTGGTGTACGTGCCCCAAACCAACCATACAGATATAAATCACAAGCACAAGTACATGTGAACAAAATTGGGGACTGAAGTTAGGAGTAAGCTCAGTATTCATTAACTCATTTGTTTATAAGTGCATTCAGACAGTCAAGAAATAGCATCTACCCCATGCGAAGAAGGTACTATAAAGGCCTCTGGGAATAGAATTCAGACTGTCACAGGGCTGTCCCAAAATCTCTTCTGTCAATGTCCTGTTCTATAATGAACCATTAGCTCACGTATGGACTACGGTATTCTGTTTCCCTCTAGGTGCCCAGGTGTAAAGATGTCTTCAACAAACCAGAGCTTATTCAGAATACTTGGAAATCACATCATAGAAATGGCTAAAATGAGTCAAACTGTTTGGGCTGGAGAACAAAAGATGTGGATGTCAAAGACACTGGTCTTTGAATACTTGAGGGTTGTTGTAATGAAGAGAAACTGGATTTGTTATATTCATTCCCCGTTTAGAACTAGAAGCAAGGAGGGAAACTGCAGGAAGGTAAATGTAAGCAAGTATTACATAAGGAAGGAGTGACTTCTTCCCGATTAGATCTGTCTAAAATGAAATCATCCAGTTTCTTTTAGGAGATAGTGACTCTTCTAGCAAATGAACACATAGCCCCCTAAGAAGATAAAAATAAGAATCAAACAATAACAATAACAAAAGCCAACTTCTGTTGGGTGCTTACTACAGTAAGGCATTTTTCAAAAAGTACTTTTACATAGATTATTCTAATTGAATATTCACAACTATCCAATGAGGTGGCTACTATTATTGGACATGGCAGCAAGCAGAGTGGTTAACAGCAGGTTTCAGGAGCTAGACTGCATTGAGATCCGGGTGCTACTTAGACATCAGTCCAGATGCATCAGTCCAGACGCTACTTGGGCAAGCGGCCTTAGAACGAAGGTGCCAAAGGAGGAGATCAGATGCTTCAGACAGACTTTAATTCATTCAAGAATTTCATTCAATTAGTGTTGATTAAGAGTCTGTTATGTACCAGGCACTAGAGAAACAGCAGTGAACAAAACAAACAAGTCCTCTTGGAGCTTACATTCTGGCATTTCATGTTTCTTAGGCTGGGTCCTACAAAATGTGAACAACTGGACAAGGGAAGCAATTCTAGTTTCACGATTTCCACTTTAACGTACTGCCCTCCACCTAGATTGCAAGCATTGATGATGTTGTCTGAATCTAAATTTAAGAGTGAAAACTGTTAACACATACACTCTTGTCTCATAATTTGAACTGGTCCTCTTGCCTTCTTTCTCCAAAAAACTGTGGCTACTTCCTTCCTCCACCCTCTATCTACACTGCATCCGGTAAACCATTTCATCATGTCCACTCTTGCTTAAAACAAAGTTTTCCCATTATCCAAAGAATACAAGGCCCAGAAGCCTTTACCGTATCACACAAAACCACTTTCATCTGACCCTTGCTTACTTCTCAGCCTCTTCTTTCACTACACCCTCACTCAAACTCAAGCCTCAAGGAAAACTCTACTCTTTGCTGTTCTCAGCAAAGGCATCATGCTTTACCTTGCAGTCTGGCCTTTGCACAGGTTGGTCTCCCAGCCTGTTCCCTTGATCCCTGACTGGACTAGGTCCCCTTCCTTCTGTGTTGCATCCCTACCGTAGCCCTTTGCATATTATACTGTGAGCTCCTTGAAGCAGGGGATTGAATCTTGTTCTCGTCTGTATCTCCAGCTCCTTCCATGGTAACTTGGGCATGCTAGTGCTTCAAAAATCCCATCTGAATTGAACAAAATAAACAATCCACATTCATAATCAATCTTTTCTTCTACTCCATCTCAGTAACTCACTCCCATGATCCCACTTAAACTTTGTCATCACAACTATCTGTTATCACCTCTGAAATCTCAATGGCAAATACACCACTCGCTTACCATCACCTCCCATATTCCAGTTCATTGATTGTGGTACCCTAGAACTCCTCTACAGCAGTTATGATAGGACATAGTGGTGATGGGCTAAATTTACCTTCATTCATCTATCTTTCCTTCTTTACTAAGCTGAGGTTCATGATTAACCATCTATCATTATAACCAGTTTCTCACAATCATCATTTGGCAAATTTGCCCTCTTTCCTTTTGTCACATTCACTTAGTTGAACTTAACCTAGGTTGAATCCATCTTTCTGTCTTTTCTACTACTGCACCAAGTTTTGTTGGAGAAAAATCACAACTTAGCTGACTGGTCTCACTTCAAATTCATGATAAACACCTGAAATGGGGACCGAATACAGCCAGGCAACCTATGACTTTTCCCCAGGAAGTTGCCTTTCAACTCTCTGAGACTATTTCACAGCTCTTCAATCATGTCCGAAGCATCCTCCTCTTTTCCCAGCTCATAACTTACCCCGTTGTTCTCTGAAACAAACAAACAGGCAGAAGCGGATTTGCTCTAAAGGCAAGGAAGCTTAAGCTTCAGGCCTCTCACAGGCATGGTGAGAAGGAATATATGTTAAAGGCAACTGGTTAATATTGCTGCCATTTGCTACATTGCTTCCCTCCATCAGACTTCCTTGAGGATAATGTGGCGCATTTGGGATCTGGCTTAGTTGAACTTGAGTTGAGGATACATTTAGAATGGATTTAGTGCAATATGTTTATATGTTTTGTGGTGGTCCCTTTTGTGGTTCTCTTTCACTATCCACTCTGGCCCTCCCAAATTCATGTCCCCTTCCTGTCCACTTGAGCTCTTGACCACATCTCTTCCGTCTCTTCTTGTCTTTGCAGGCACTGCAGGCCTGGAGTTATCTCCTTTTCCACATGCTTCAATCTCTCTCTATCAATTCACCTCCAGCAGCATAAAAACATGCTCTAGTTTCTCTCGTCATTTTTTTGGTAAGTACTATTTCTTTGCCTCTGGAGACTCTTCCAGCTACTTTCCTATTTGTTTGCTCTTCTGCACAGGGACATTTTAGAAAAAGTCTGGCCACTATTTGCATTTGCTTCCTTATCTCCCATTCACCCTTCAAGCAATTCTGATGTGTTACTGAAAAGTGCTCTGGTGAAAGTCACCATGACCTCTGTTTCAGAGCTGCTGTCCTTGAAAATACAACTACGTAATTCAGGCTTAGCTGCTGAAGTGAGCCAATAAGGAATGAATAGCAAATCAGGAAAGCAAAGACAATTTTAAAAATAGAAACAAAAAACTTACAGTCAATTGATTAAAAGAAATTGTATGGTTTAAGTATTTTCAAGGCAGAGAGAAAATCTGCAGTTACCAATGCAATTTTTTACTCTAGAATCTTTAAGTGATGAACGGGTGTTCTTTAGTTAAAATTATAACTTTAGTAAGCTATATCATTATTATGTCTATTTTCTCTATCTCTTATTAATGCTTGAAATGTTGAAAATGCTTACATATACTTTTAGACACACCATATCCTTTAATTACTCATTCCTATGAGCTAATCTCTGAAAGTATCTAAAACTTATTTCTTCTGTATCAGATAAATATCTTTCCAGTTGAGATATTTCCCTGAATAAAAAACACATCTGAGTCACTGTTTTTTATTTACCACTGTTAGTTAACCCCCTAATGTGGGTTAATTTATAAGAACACTGAGAAATGTTTTTAACGAAATCGCTAAGGTGTACATAAAAATCTATGTACAGCATTAATTTAATTTTCTATAGATACTGGGGGAAAAAAATCTCTGTATTGCTACTTGATGATAACATTGTTCGATTTTACTTATTTAACACAGTGAAAGTTAGTTTATCTGGCAAACCAATAACCTGACATCCCTTTTAACTGTCAGTTCCACACTCACTATTGTCAACACCTGTAGCAGGGCTTGCATCTCTGAATCCCTAACACTTAGCAGTGTGCCTGTTGCAAAAAATACCGGGAATGACCCTTGAAGGTCATAAAGATATACTGCAAAATCAAAGTACTTCTGTTCAGAGTGATTTTAATGAAATTCAGAATTCGAATTCTTTGAAAATCAGTAATCAATATATGGTACATAAGATAATTTGTTCTCTATTAAATTCTATAATACCCAGTAACCTGAACAGAAAATAACAGAGAAATTACATCAGCAGTCTGCTAAACAGTCAGAATTGCATCAAATAAGAAATGAAACTATCAAACTGTGGGTATTATCTTTTCTGCCTGAAAGTCAGTAAATGATAAGGCAGACCATCATGCTTGATGTCAGTGTCTTACATTAGTTCAGAGAAAGCAAGGACCTATATGAAAAATTGTAAATCTTTCCACATGAAGACCATTTTATTATGTGTTTGGTAGCAAGAGGAACTCACTGGAGGCAGGCCAGAACTGAGGCAAGGCAAGACTCATTCATTTTTGGTTCCAAAGTTATCCTGCTTTCAATTTGCAGCAGTCAAGAAATGCTCAAACTGAGTCATCGGCATTGCGTCCTTACCGCCTAGGTTAGTAGATGCTTAATAAATATTTCTTAAACAAAAAAAGAAAACGATTAGTGTTATTAGGAGAAGGCTTCAATCTTTCTGTGCTTTAATTTCCCTATTAGAGAAGTGGAAACTCTTACACCTCTCCTACTTTACTTCACTGCGTGGTAACGTTACCTATAAAACCTCTGTGATACACGTCGCGGGCTTTTAAACCGCATTGTAAGCGACATAAATATTTTTAAACATTATTAGAGTTCCATGTGTTATTTTAAGTGGAATTTGAGTTATTAATTTCACATATTTTATTGTATTATTTCATAATATATTATATAATATATTATTATTAAATAATATATTATATAATATATTATTATTAAATAATATATTATTGTTTTATTTATTACTGCTGAATATATCTTCTACTTTTACAATATTTACTCAATTATGCATTTATTCTCAATTAAGGATCAGATCAGAACACAAAGGCTGTAAGTAATGTTGGATATTTATTATATTTTTTTTACCATAGCCCACATAAACAATATAAACTGGTGGGGAAAATTTATAGCATTCTACAACGTCCATCTCTAAACCTGGTTACTCTAATACTGATTATCTGAATAATAATAATAATAAACAAAACCTAACAACTTATAATACTCCTCATTATTAGTATTAAAACATAATATTTATTTGTCCATATTCTAACTGGTCACTTCTGAAAACTTAACAAGAACTTATTAAGCACCACCTTCCTGTCCAGCCCTGTGCCACGAGCCACAGGTGCAGGTGCTGGCAGGGAGGGAAAACTTGAGCGTTACAACGTGATCTCAGACGAAATCTAGAGACAGGTCAACGGAGAGAGTGATGTGAACCAGAGCGAAATACTGTGACAAAGATGACAGTCACACCCAAGGCCAAAGAGAAAACAGAATGAATTGAGGAAATACTAGTCTACCCGACCAAACGCTTTATAACAACTAGTAAAAGAATAAAATCAATTGTTTCTTTGGTCAGATTTTACAGTTTCATCGTTTTCACGTTTGCTTCAAAGCTCATTAAAATTCTCAGCATTATCTTTCTCTGTACAAATTCCACCATGTAAACTACACCAATAAATTATATATATTTTTATTAGTTTTACACAACAGTTGAATGAGCTGTTTGCCAGGGTTTATTAATCTGTCAATATAGTTCTACATCAGTGCACCCAAATTATTCTTTTGGTAGTGTTGGTTCTTTTATTAACCCCCATTTGAGGGTTAATTGCTATGTAATTTAGTAAAATTATAATATTTATTGGTGCAATCTACAAGGATCAAGGTTATGTAATTTGAAATTACATGCTCAATTGTTTTGCTTGTCCCTGGAAAAAATTTGGTATGTTTTATCAGACAAATTTTTCTCTTATATTACAAATTAGCAATGAAGTTTGAGTTTGTAACTCACACCAATTTGTATTGTATCAACTTTAAATGAGAATTTTCCTTATCTATATAATATTGCCTAATATTTATAATTCTGGATCTCCCTAGAGTTGTTTTTACATACTTTCCCCTCACCTAGCTGGCTTTCCACCCTCATTTTTGTGGCTCCCTCTCAATGTGTATTGCAGCCACTGTGCAGTCATTATGCTCCATATCCTGTTTCTTCTTCTGCCTAAAATGCTCTTCCTCCTTCTCTTTGCTTGGTTAATTTCCACTCATCCTTTAGATTTCAATTCAAGATGACTCCTTCAGGAAAGCCTTTGTATGACCAAACTCCATTAGAGGCTCCTCAACACTTGTCATGGCTGGAATTTTACATTTCTGAGTGTACTTGATTAATATTTGTTTCCCTCACTAGACTATAAACTTCACAAGGGCAGAGGCTATCTCTGTTTTCACTCTGCTTTTGTATCCCAAGAGCCTGACAGAATGATCAAGAAATGTATTCATTAAACAGATATTTATTGACCATTTAACATGTATCAAGCACTGTCCTTAGGGTGGAGGATGTAACAGAATAAAACAAAGTCATAGAGCTACAGTCATTCATCCAAGAGCTGTTGAATGAATGAATGAAAGAATAGCAACTCGATACTAATTGTTCCATGTAAGAATTAATCTTTCAGTTTGCATCATGCACATGGAAGATGTTTTACCATTAGCATTTTGTGGACAGTGCTTTGCGCGCAGCGGATCACGAATAACTACTGCTGGATTGGTGAATTAACTAATGTACAAGTGGGCTAATTACAGGTGTATAAGTTGATGCTGGCTATGTCATCAGTCCAAAGGAATATATTTTAACTGCAAACTTATTATCTCTTTTGTAGCAAGTTACTCTTTTCTTGATGTGTGAACAGAACGCTTTTCTTTCAAGTCTTGCTTTATCATTATTACGGTTGTTTAACAAGGAAATTTAATTTAGCAAGTCAATAAGGGATTTTGCTAAAAATGTGAATTCCTACTAACGTAATATGAAAAAAAGGTTGCCTAGACTTCCACTTGTAACATATACTTTGGTCTATTTTTTTCTTTTTCACACGGAGCTATGAGCAGATGCTTGGGCAGGTTAACTCCCTACTAAATCTTGTACTTCTACACGTGCCACGGAGGTGGACATTCGCCAAGTCAGCACTGTAGCTCCCTTGTTGCTCATTAATCACATCAAAACCACTTATTTTTGCTTTTATTAAATTAAAATGAAAATGAAAGTTCTGCTAACAGAGGTTTATTTTATACAGTGGGGAGGCCGCCTCATCTCTCATTTATCTGCCGTAAGAACCTTTGCTCTTGTTAAACTAATCTAATCATCAACCCTCTGAAGGCTTGTGTTTCCTCATGTCAATCTCCTGGCCAGGATGCTCTCTCCCCTCCCCACCTATCCAAATCCAACCCATTCTGCAAGGTCCAGCAAATCCTGTGCCTCAGGGAAGGCTTTTTAAAATTATATGAGTCATCAGTTATTCTATTAGCATACATCAATTCCGTAGCATTTGAGAACATACTCTGTTCAAATAGCTGGCCATATACTTAGGGGAAACGCAAAGATTAAGGTAGTCACATGTCTTCCTCCTATGATGCTATAGTTTAAGAGAGGAAAAAAAGTCAGTATTCATTCAACAAATATTTATCAACTGGTGACCATTTTCAAACTTGCTGTGGATAAGAATCATCTGGGGAGTTTGACAAAATGTAGGTTCCTGGGCTCCACATGAAACTCAATGAATCAAAATTTCTGAGAGTGTGACCCAGAAATCTGAATTTTTAACAAGTGTTATGGTAACTTGAGGATGTTTCTTTAATATACACTGCTTGAACATGGTGGTTCATAAGTGATTCATAAGATGAATGCACAGATTCTCTGCCCTCAAGGAGCACACATCCTAGTTGGGGTGGGTGGTTAATTACAATGCAAATCAAATATTATGTGATTACTGCATTAAAAAAAGGGAACAGGTTTGTGAGATGGTTTCAGGGACCATAGGGGATGGAAAGAGTCAGTCATACTGGATGCACTGAAACCACAAGTTAGCCTCATTGGGTTCTGAGGGATTAAAATCCCCTTATGGACAATATTCACCAAGCAATCTGAGGGGAGAAGGGAAGGTTGTGTGCTGTGATCGTGCACCCAGCTGTATAGGGACAGCTATGACCCAAGGAAGAAAGTAAGGGGTACAGCGGAGATCTCTTTATAAAGGGATTTATAGGAGGGGAAGATTATGTCTACCTAGTAACATCAGGGAACTTTTGAGGAGGTGCTGCATTTGAGCTGGGCCTTGAGGAAAGGCAAAATTTACAAACTACAATATGAAGATGAGGGAAAGTAAGAATAAATCCAGAAGGAAGAATTAGTACAAGCAAGGGCACAGAAGCGGGAAAGCAAGCTGCATGTAGGGGGAATAGCAAGCAGTTCAGTTTGGCTTAGTGAAGCTATGAGAAAGATCGTTTGGCTTTGGAATTGGGTAGTAGACATAAGCTAGAAAAATTCTAGCTAAAAATTCTTGATAGAAAAAGCCTAGATTGCCTCCAACATAGTATTAGCAAAAATATGGATGGTAATGGCTGTCTGCTATGGAGGACTCAGAATGGAGTGAAGAGCATGGTGAAGAAAATCTGTATTTTCTTAGATACTACCGAAATCATCATAAAAAGACTGTGGGTAGCAATATGGACACTAAAAGTACTACTAGTGAGGGCTTAGAAGGAAATGAGGAACATGTCAACATGGAAAATGGAGGAAAGGGGATCTTTGTTATATAATATCTGAGTTGTGTCATACAACTATGTGGAAAGCAGAACTTGTAAGAGGTACACTTGATATTTAGCTGAAAAGATTTCCAAGCAAAGTTTTTATTTTTCTTTCTGCTTTTTTCTCCCCAAATCCCCCCAGTACATAGTCGTATATTCTAGTTGTGGGTCTTTCTAGTTGTGGCACGTGGGAAGCCACCTCACCATGGCCTGATGAGTGGAGCCATGTCTGTGCCCAGGATCTGAACCAGTGAAACCCTGGGCCACTGTAGCGGAGCACGTGAACTTAACCTCTCGGCCACGGGGCCGGCCCCTCCAAGCAAAGTTTTGAAGGTGTGGCCTGGCTTCTACTCATTGATTATAGTAAAATGCAAGAAGAAAGAGATAAATTGAGAGAACTGTTAAACAAAAACAAACCAGAACTTGATTTGGGAAATTCTCATTCTATCCCTATTGCAAAAGATGCTAAAATTAGGAGATTCACTGCCAAGAAATGTGCTGTGAAAAGAAAGTCAAGGAGGTGTCTAGGCAACTTTTTGCTAGTGACCAGTAAGGACTAAAAGTTCAGAGTATTCATTCATTAATTCACATAGAGGGTACGTGTCTCATGGAACCTGTCAGACATCTTAGAAGAACCCAGGAATAGAGATAAGATTATCCAGGAAAGATCTGTGGAGCAACCTCTTGTGCAATGGAGAAATCCTCAAGACACACATGGGAGACCCACAAGGCTCTTAAGACTTGCCTATCAAGAGAAACACTGCCAACATAGACTGAAAGGGGCAGAGAGAGGACAAAATGAAAGAGGACTGCCAGAATCTCAAAATTCTACAGGTAGGAAACAGGTTGATAAATCTACTCAGCTGTAAAAACTTCCTTTCCTTCCTAGAAAAGGAAGGATGACTCAGAGGGTGAAGCCATAGGCACAGAGCAATAAGTCTTGAGCTTCAAAGGTTATTCCCAGGCCTGGAAACCTGATGGAGTTTGCCTGGTTAGATTTTGAAATTGGTTCTGAGTGTAGACTCTTTGTCCTTCCATTTTTTTCCCTTTCTGTATGGGAATGCCTGTAACTGTTATCCTATGCCTATCACAAAATTGTGTTTTGGAAGCAGATTAACTGGATTTTGCCCCAGGATGGATTATACCCAGAACCTTACCAATGCCTAATTTAGATGCTTTAGATGATGAAATTTGGGACTTTTGAGCTGATGATATTTTTCACTTGAGTTGATGGGCTGGACTATGGTAGGCTGAATAATAGACTTCCAAAGATGTCCATGTTCTGATCCCCAGAACCTGTGAATATGTTAGCTTACAAGGTAAAAAAGAATTTGAAGATATGATTAATTTAAGGATCTTGAGATAGAGAGATTATTCTGGGTTATCTGAGTGGTCCCAATGTAATCACAAAGGTCCTTATAAGAGGGAGGCAGGAAGGTCAGAGAAGGCAGAGAGATGTGATGATGGAAGTAGAGTCAGAGTAGGAGATGTAATGACAGATACAGAGACTGAAGTGATGTGAGAAAGGGGCCACTAGCCTAAGAATGTGGGCAGACTTTAGAAACCAGAAAAGGGAAGGAATGGATTCTCCCATGAAGCTTCTAGAAGGAACAAAGCTCTGTTGACACCCTGACTTTAGGACTTCTGGCCTTCAAAACTGTAAGATAAGAAATTTGTATTGTTTTAAGCCATTAAGTTTGTGGTCATTGGTTACACTTCAGGAAGAGGAAAGGAATACAGGTCTGGAATGCTGGGTAAAAGCAAGATATTTTAACTATAATTTCTATCCTGACTTTCCCTATGTTGCATTTTCCCTCATGTCATGTGGTGAAGGAATGACCACAGGCATTTTGGGGAGCTGGATAAAAGGAAGCTGCATGGGAATACCTTTAACTTAGGTTTGAGGGAATATATTTATATAGCTTGCACTCATGTCTGCATATAGTTAACTTGTTGCTGGTCATCCAGTGTAGAAATGGCTTCCATAAATACGACTGCCCATCGTGCCATCTCCCCTGACCATCATGACACGAAGGTGAAGGAATAGAAGTATGGGGACATGAACACATCCCTTGGTTTCAGACACCATAAGAATGCAGGTGGAGGGGGAGAAACAAGACTTGAAATATATAGAACCAGAGGTTTTCCCAAATTTGACAACAATCCTAAAACTTTACAAGGCATACCAATGAAAAACTGTAAAGCTGAAATGAATTTTGCTGAACTATCAGTAATGAAAACCATGGTAGAGGAAAGACTGGATTATCTTTCCATGATCTCTATAGACAATATTACAAAATATTTGTCACGTGAAAAGACTGTCAAAGAGCATGAAGTCAAAATGCAGGGGAAAAAAGAGCATGACAGATGTGAGTTATTATTATTTTCCTGGATTTAATGATATTTATGGCATCCGTCAGCTTTTTGAAATGGTATTTTATTAATTTTAATTTGTAATTTAAAATTCATAGTTTCTTTTTTCAGCTTAAGTAACATTCCCTTTTGTAATAATTATGTATTCCTAACTTTGTGTTATTTTTTGAAAGAGGTGTCCCTAATTTACAAGTTCAGATCCTACTTCTGGCTATATCTTTAAAATCTACCCAAAAATCAACTCCTTCTTACCACCTCCACTGCTACTACCGTAATCCAGTACACTGTCATTTCTTGCCCATTTTATTGCAATAACTTCTTAACTGGTCTCTGACTCCACTTTGCCCACTTTCCATCTATTCTCAGCACAGCAAAGTGATCCTGGAAATGTAATGTAATTAACGTAACATACTGTAACCTGATGTACCATAATGTAATGTAATTTAATGTAATGTAATGTAACTTAATGTAACTCAGAACATGGATTCCACTTGTTCGAAACCTTCCAAAGGGCTTCCATTTTACTCAAAATAAAAGCCAAAATCCTCAAAATGTCTTACAGGATTCTACCTCTCCCTACGCCACCCCCAGAAATTAACTTATTACCTACTCCTCTCATTTATTCTACTCCAGCATCCCAGTCTTCTTGCTATCCGCACGTCAGGCTTGCTCTCATCTCAAGTGTTTGCACTCCGTCTTCTCTCTGTCTAGAACAATCGTTCACCCAGATATTTGCATAGTTCGCTTCTTCACCTTCTTTAGGTTTTTACTAAAATGTCACCTTCTACGTGAAGATTCCCCGGCCACTCTAATTATACCCTCCACACACACACTCTCTCCCTTTCCATCCCCCTTTCTTTGTATTTCTTCTTAGTATTTTCACCATCTCTCAGTTTTGGTTTGTTGTGAAACCTGAAACCAAATAAAGTTTTTCCATTCATTCAATTTCAGGTAATACATCCACTTCAGCATCTCAGTGAGGAAGATGTAAGTTTGATTACTTTAAATATAGCTTTTGTTAGTTCTTGGGTGATTCACAATCCCTAGTCACAACTCAAGAATATTCTCCTGGGTTTACTCCATGATTGCATAATATTCCTATTTTCTTTGTAAAGTCTTGGTTATAAACTTACACTCTCATTTAACATAGTTTATCCTGTTTCAATCAGGGAGCATTTCTTTTTCATTTAATTTCTCTGGTAGAAACTATTGAGAGAATCACCAGGGCACTAGATTACGTTGAGGTATATTCCTTTCTTAGAAAAATTCATTTATGGAAAGGCAAACAGAGCTAATTAATTTCATTCATGGTGCCCAGGCATGGTATTGCTGTAATGAGAAACGGTAATGAGGGAAAAATGCTTTCTTTGAAAAGAGAGGCAAAGATGACTTATTGCTAGAAAAGGGAAAGTTTGAAAGCAAGAAAATGAGTTTTTAAATGTCTATATATGACATTGGGGATTGCTTATAAAAGCCTTAGGTCAACAGATGTTGCGTTTATAAAAGTGGGCACCCCAACTTGATCCTCCTATGAAGAAAAGCCTCCACAGTAATTTTTCAGTCAGAAAATACATTTTAATTGAATGATTCCCCAAGGTTTCCTTTAAAATTCCAGAGTTAGAGGAAATACAGTTTTATTTATTTATTGGTCACAGTCCCAAATTTTGTACTTTAAGGTTTCATGGAGAAATTCATTTGGAAGTATGTCTCAAAGTGAATTGAAATTGATTCCTCAAAGGATAACTAAATATAGAATGATTGCTTTTTAGATAAATTAAAGTATTTCCTCCACTTCTATTATTGTTTAGCTTGAATTAAAAAATTTTCAATTTATATAGGCATGGCTCTGATGATGAGAACTGAGTGTACTGTTCGCTTTTAAAATCAAATCTTTCATTTATTCATTCAAAAGCATTTAGCAAGTGCCATTTGGGAGCCTGGTACTCTACTCGGTGCAGGGAAAGTTTTCTCGAGAAAACGATGCCAAAATTGAATAGGCAAAAATAAACATTTGTTGGGGCCAGCCTGGTGGCACAGCGGTTAAGTTTACACATTCTGCTTTGGCAGCCTGAGGTTCGCTGGTTCGGATCCCAGGTGCGGACCTATGCACTGCTTCTCAAGCCATGCTGTGGCAGGAGTCCCACATATAAAGAGAGGAAGATGGAAACAGATGTTAGCTCAGGGCCAGTCTTCCTCAAAAAATAAATAAACAAATACATAAATGTTTGTTTTATTTTAAATGTTTAAGCTGTTGCCTTCCACTGCAGGCCCAATTTTCTATATTCTACTTTGTAATTCTGAGGTTAACAATGGTTTCTTTTTTTTTTACAAGTGGCTCTGAATCAGGCACTGAGAGTTGCGTATCCTGGAGAGAGACTGGGAGGCCAGAGAAGGAAGGGAATTGCTCCTTCTGTTTACTTCCTGGTTATTTTAGCATCTCAACAGCAACACTTCTCCCTGCAGTGCCACTGACCTTCAGCAACATTGGCTGTTTTAGGTTTGTGGTTTTCCACACAACTAGAACCAGGCTTATCATGTCCTCACAAAGACACCAGCACCAGCTGGCTGGTGCCCCTTTTTGAGTCCTGAGTTTGGCTTTAAGTTTTCATAATTCCTTCTACTGCCGTCTGCCACTTCTTCCCTACTGTGCTTCTTAGAGTTGTTCCCTCTGTGATCCTCCAGTGTCCCCTTTTTGCCCTTTCAGTTTTCTAATACATGATTAATACCTCTTATATTAAACTTTCTATGTTAAATAACCGATAGAGTTTCTACCTCCTGGCTGGACCTTAACTGATACAGAAATTGATGTATCTCCAACAATTTTTCAAGTTATTACATTTCTCAAGTTTCTCTTGATATAATAAGCTCTGGCAATGTCTGTGATATAGATAGATAGGTAGATAATCTACAGACTCAGTAGTTTTACAAATGTAGAAAATAGAAGAATTAAGAATTAGGATGTTTCAACTCTTTTCCCTAAAAATGGGATGGCCAGTAATATGATGAGAAACTGAAGTTTATTTTGTTCTTTTTTATAAGCTTTACTCGAAGAATAATGGACAAAATTTGATTAGTTGGTGTGGCAAACCTACACTATAATTATGTACAAAGGACACTACCAGATATATAAAACTATAGTGCTTGCTTCAGGTATACATGCATCCTAGGTAATTAAAAATGAGCACACCTTGGGTGACGTAGGGAGGTGAAACCATTGGCTGCTACACTTTGAGTAGAATGAGTTTAATTTAATTCTAATCAATTCAAATTACAAGCTAAAACAGTTTAAGTGCTCAACTCTTTCAAATTTCTATGAAAACACATTCCTATTATTTATAAAGCCCAAACATATTCTATATAACTACTGGCATTTTTTCTCGGTTATATTGCTCAGAGTCTCTCTATTTTTTATTTACCTATTTGAAATTTTGGTTTTACTCTAAAATAAAGTGAGAAAAGTCGACAGAAACTAATTCAGTTTGAATATTGAGATCAGAAATTCTTGTTTATTGTGATCTGTAGCCTTACAAAGCATTTGAAATGGTGGTTTGTAGAGTACAGAATATTTTTTAAGCTTTTCTATAAAGAAGTTTTATAGAATGTAAATCCTCTAATCCAGTCCATAGATGGCTGAATTTTTTGAAACCTTTTTATAAAGACTGCTAGACATATCATTTCAAATATAAGACAGTTATAATGATACTACTCATTTCCTAATGAATTCTTTGAACTTTTAAATTCAATCCATCTTTTCATTATGTTTAAGAAATCAAATGTCTTTCATTACATAAAATAATTTTTTTTTGCTCTTTAAATATTTTTGTTGCTGTCATTTAGGTGTTTTGTTTTTTAAATTCCAGTTTTTGTTCTTTAATCCAGAATTTGAGTGGCCTATAATTTAGAAATATCTCTGTCAGTAACTGCCACATTAAATAGTTCAAAGAATTGAAATATTCTTAAAATGACCTCATCATCATGCCTCAAATTCTGAAGAATGAATACTGGATAATTTTAGGTACAGAGGCAGAAAGATTTTCTTTAAGGATATGACATAAAAATTTTAAAACTATACCTTATCTGGCTACTTTTCCAGAAAAAACTTGCAAAATAATTAAAATAGCATTTTAAAATCACTTATGATATCATATTCATATTCATATTTAATCCAAATTCCAGAAGGAGAGACAAAATATATAGATAAAAGGTTACATGTGGGGAGATAAGGACTGATAATTTTCCAAATGTGATGAAAAACATGAAGCCACAGACAGAGAAAGTACACAAGAGTAATGTACACAAATCTCATGCACGAGCATAGATTTAAAAAAATCCCAGACAGGACTGAACTGAATATTGTTTATGTAGAAGGTCATGATAATCATGTTGAATCTATTTCAGAGATGCAAAGGTGGTTTTACATTAGAAACTCCACATAATTCCCAGCATTAACAGATTAAAGAGGGAAAAATGCACTCAATAAGTGCAGAAGAAGCATTTTACAGAGTTTGGCATCTCTTCATGATAAATTTTCTTAGAAATAGGAAGCTATGTTCTAAACCTAGTAAAGAGTATCTTTCCAAACTAGTAGCAAAGAACAATCTTAATGACAATATATATAAAAGATCCCTGTAAATTTACAAAAAAAAAAGACAATCAATAGAAAAATGGGCAAAAATACCTAACCAAGCATTTCACAGAAGAGGAAACAATGTTTGCCACAACACGGAAAAATTGTCATTGACATTAGAAATCAGGGATATGCAAATTAAGACCATAATGACATGCCATTTTACAGCCTATATTATACTGGAAAAAATAAGAAATCTGACAATATCAAGTGTAGATTAAGATGTGAAGCATGGAAACTCTTACATATTGCTGGTTAATAACTGAAAAAAAAATACTTTTTGAGTTGAATATGTGTACAACTTATGACCAGGAAATTCTACTTCTAAATATATGCCTTAGATGAACTCTTGCACATGTGCACTTATAGGAATATTCATAGCAGCAATGCAATAAAAAACTAGACAAAAATGCCTATCCATGAAGAAAAGAAACGATAAATAAGTTGTGGTATAGTCACATTTTTACAAAGCTTGAGAACAAGCAAAGTGAAATGACATAATGTTTTAGAGATACAAACAAATGTAGGAAATGTTAAACAAAATTCAGGATTGCTGTTACCGCTGGGAATCAGGCAGAGTTAGGTCAGAGCCTACAGAGGGCTGTGAGCACGGGCAAGGTTCTAGTTCACAAGGGTACGGTGGTGAGTTCACAGGGATACGTTTTGGTATGCTTTGTAACTTAAACATATATTCCACATATTATTTTATATATTTTCAAATTTGATATAATAAAATTTCAAGTCTCTTTAATTTTGTTTTTTCTTAAATTCAAGCTTTAACTCTCTATTTACTTTGTAGCTATTATTTGATAGTCTTCTTAATTCAGCTGCAGAGAAAGCTTATAACTTATAACGTCTGTAAAGAATCTATTTGAATTTGATAATCATGCATTAATGCAAAATGGAATGCACACTACAATTCCAATTTTGTAAATAGAAATATCTCTACATAGACACATATAAACAGCATATTTTATGTCATAGTTACAGTAAAATTTCAAACCTCATTTCTTGGATCTCCCTCCTGCTTGAATTGCAGATCAGGAAACTGGGCCTTTCTTGGGGTCCTCCTCCCCAGTTACTCCTTTTAGGAGTCCGTTTGTGGTGGGGGCGGGAGTAGTGGGAGGGGAGCGGGGAGGAAGGGCGGGGTGGGGGGTGTGGTGAAGACAAGGGAATCTCCCAGGTAACAGGAGATGCTGCTTCCATGACCACTGTAATCCCTGTCTTCCTTTTCTGCTGCCCATTGTCACCTTGTTGTCCCTGGGTTGTCACCCATGCTGCTGCTGGCCTCCTTTGAATTCCTGAACTCTAAACCGCACACAGACCACTTCCCAGTCTGCTGGTTAGCCTCCTCTTGGTGGAGCAATTTTCTCTTGCTGGCTTGCAGAAAAGCTTTCTTATTTTGCTTCTTATGACTGGTCTTTTGATGAAGGTTTCTATTAGCAGATGTGTTGGGGGCTCTAAGTGACACTTTCTTTTATGCCACAGTCCTCTTTTCCAGGGCAGGAATGGGTGGAGGGAGGGAGTGAGGAAGCTGGAAGCTGGGGTTAGATCAGGAGGATGGTCGCCTATGGCCTCACACTTTTCTGGATCCACCCATCCCATCTCCTTTGGGCTCTGCTGCTCAATCGCTTCATTCTCCAGTATTCTTCTCATTCTCGGTGATTTGCTTTTGGGGGCTTCATTATTTCCTCCACCAGTTCAGTACCAATAGGGACTCTTCGTTCATTGGTTAGAGCTATACATATCTGAAATATAAACCTACCATACAGCTTCTAGGCCCCATGACAATCACTGAATCTGTTTTAGTGTCCTTGACCATCCTATGACATTGGGACATTCCTGATTATTCTGTGACAGTTAGGAGGCTATTCCACCCAGAGGGAACAGAGAATTTTTGATTGAGGTCATCCAAATCCACACATCAACCTAACAGTATCCCATCTCTGACCTGGCTCCAAATAATATTCATTTGGCCTCATAATAAGAAAATGAAGGAGGGGAGGAAGAGCATACCAAAAGATATTAACAACAGTTACATAAGGGGGTGAGAGTATGGATGACTTTTACTATCGTCCATGATACACTTCTTTTAACTTTCTAATTTTTTTTAAATGAACATTTCTTAATTTTATATTGACAAAAAAAGTCATGAAAGAAACAATTTACAAAAAAGCTTTAGGAATCTATTATAGTCCCAGAACTTTGCCCAGCATCTTCTGGTGGTTACTGCTGTTAGAAACGTAAGATAATTCCTTTTGTTTAGAATTTTTCATGATCACAAAGACATCCATAAGTAGATATTTCTACTTCAAATCTCATTTGGGATATTTGCATTGCTTCTCAAGCAAGTAAATTTCCATTCTCTTCATTAGGCTTCCACATTCTAAGATTTTTTTTACTATTGTCATCTTCTCTCCACATCTGTCTCGTTACCACATCATGCAAAATGAATCATCTAACAGTAATCACCGAGGTGTCAATATATAGCTACAGAATGGAATTTAATCCTCTGTCCTCCATATGACATTGTTTCTAGAGGCCTCTCGTCAGAGCAAATTCTCTTATTTTCTTATTAAAAGTTTTTACCGTCAGAGAAACAACAGCTAGTCCCACACATATGACTATTGAAAGCCAGACATTTAATTAAAAGTAAATAACATTAGAAATGTGAAGTTCCATAATTATACTACTCCCCCTGTGGCACCTTACCAAATATGACTATTATCCAATACAGGGTTCTAGGTTAAACGCAAAAAAAAAAAAAAAAAAGAAAAATTAGAGAGACTTATTTTGTGACTAGCATGGAATACTGGGAGTTCAAAAGCAAAAAATGCTTCTGCTCAGATGATGATTTCTTAGACATCATAAAGCATTGTTAAAATACATGTATTTTAAATTTACTTTACTTAAGTCTATTTTCAAAAAATAAACACACTCTATTTATCTTTGTTGATCCAAATATTTACAGCAAAATATTGATTCAGAAACTATCCATATAAAAGGCTTGCAAGATGATATACTTGACAGAATTGAAAGTCACTGAGACATATATTATATAACATAGATCACTTGCATGAAATTCTCTCAAAAAGCCTGTGAGATAGATGGGATTGATATCCTTATTTTATTGAAAAGGGAGCTGAAGCTAGAGCATGAGCTGCAGACCCAAAGTGCCCAGCTAATGAGGGATGGAGTTGAGAGGCAAACCTCAGTTGTCTGAATCCACTGTCTATGTTCTAGGACAAGCTACATCTCTTCATGGAAGATGGGTAGATCCTGGCTTCTCAACAACTAATTTTAAAACAACCAGTATAAACTAGTTTTGCCACTGTTACTCACCACCCTTACCAATCTCTCTACTTACATGAATAAATATAACTCCTTTAAAAACACCGGAGGTTCATTAGACTATGTACTGGGCCCTCTTGCCCTAACATCTGTGCTGAGGCCACCTTGCAAGTTGCCCTCTAACAAGGTTGGGTGCATCCAAAGCAAAGCAAGCTTGGCAATGCAACGTAGCAGGCAGAGGGAGGCTCTGAAGTTCATTTTTCTGGACCTCTCTCAGTTTGTAACTTATGTGGACTCTGCAAGTCTATAGACTGGCTATGGGGCCGCTATTGGGGTTATGGCTGGTGAGGTTCCTTTACACAGAAACCAGGGACGGACTGCCAAGTCTGGTGCTGGAGAGAAGACAGGGCAGAGACCGATGCATGAACATGCAACGATAGCTGAGCGGTGGCAATGCTAGCAAGAGGGAGATGGCCGTGGACCCAGGGAGTATTGCCTGAGCCCAAAGAACTGACTATGGGTTCAGAACCACAGATTTAACACAGGAGGCAGTATCAGCTGCAGACATCAGCCCAGAGCCCAGCACGTGCTCCCAGCCCACTTCTGAAAACCAGCTTGAGGCCAGGGAGTCCCTTTCCCTCATGTCAGAAAGACATGTAGCTCCTTTGCACATACTCAAATTCCATTTTAAGGAGAGAAGTAGGGGAGATGCGAGGATACTTGAGACACAGGGAATTTTTATGCAAGGAAGATGAACACAACCCAAAGGGACCATGCAACTTTTAACATCAAACTAAACTTTTAATCATGGAAGAATAAAAGTCAGTTTTTACCCTCAATAAACAACTGATAGAGGCAGAGATAATGACCAGATTAGTTATGGCCAAAGTAAAACAAATTAATTTTCTTTGCACATTCAAGATATAGTGTGAATTATACTCTGTCACCTGTGTACAATGGCATTCCCTGAGAGTCACTTTTTTCCAAGTCCTGTACATGTATTATCTCACTGAATTCTCATACAAGCCCTGTGAGGGAGGAATCACAATCTCCATTTTATAGAAAAGGAAAATGAGGCTGAGAGAGGTTAAGTAATTTGCACAATGTTACAGAGCTAGCAACATAGCTGAGAGAGAAAAGCTGATTACTCACATGTTTTAATTTAAAAATAGTTAAAATACATTTTAGATGAATTGGATTTTTGAAATTTGAAGATGTTCAAGTGGAAGACTTCTGAATAAAGAAAGCTGAGTCTGCTTGTAAAGGGGTATTTGCTTTCTAATTTTCATTTGAGATTTTGATCTTCAGGCAAATTTTACAGAAAACTTAAGCCTGAAAGGAGCAGTCAGAATTCTGCCAACTGTGCTGGCAGTGAGGTTGGAATACGAGTTCACTCAAAAGACACTTTCAATACAATTAGAAATAAAAGGCCATGGCCACTCCTCTCAGACTGTATGACTAAGCAGCTTCCAAAGTAGAAGTCTTCAAGGTGTGGACTCTGACTTAATCAAGTCATGGCTGAATTCCTGTTCAACCACATAAAAACTATGCAAATCGGCGAGCACTTTGAGCTAATTTCCAGTTCACATGGCAACATGTCAAATCAGGATTAAATGAGATAACGTATGTAACACATTGAACATGGTGCCTGCCACACAGTTGGTGCTCAAAACTCAATTTGCATGAATCTTTTTTTTTTTAGTGAATCTTAATATTATTTAGTTCTCTGTGGTTTACTATATAGCCAATCACTTTAATTTCCAAATCTTATTTTGTTTTTATATTTAGCAAATGCAAATGTGCACCTGATGATGTACTACCTGGGGTTATAAAGACAGAACAAAAGAAATAATCTCCTGCGGTGTAATTATCAAGTTTAGAAAATGCATTTGCTTACCAGCTCACTGAACTCATTATTGCCTAGGTCAAGTCTTTCCAACTGGGCCAGTTTGTGCATCGACCTATAACAGATGGAGAAAAATACTATCGTGAGGCAGTGTATGACACATTGTTCCAGAAGACATTCCACCCACCCCCGTCAGCTTTACCTGGGTGTATAATGCAGAGAAATGAGGGTATTTTTCATCAAGAATTAAACTGCAAATATACAGTAATGTATGCACACTGCCACCTGAACACCTGTAGTAGCTTACCATGTTCCCAAATGCCAGTCTATGGTTGGAGTACAAGGCTGGCTGCTTAATGAAAACCTGGGAAGCTTGTTAAATATCTATACCAGAAGGAGGTGCAGGGTGGGGCTTCAAATCTATATTTTTAAGAATCACCTCAGGTTTGGGAACCAATGGATGAACCAAATTCTTAGTAAAGCATTCTAAAATCCCACAATATGGCCACAATGTCCTCATCAATCTTATCATTTTCTACTTCCCTAAGTGAACTTCTGTTACTCATTGTCTCCTGGACATATTGGCTTGAGTGCTGCTGTAGCTCTGAACAGCTGTAAACCCTTGGAGAAGAGTTAGAGGTACCCTAGCCCATCCCATGTGCCATCTGCATTTATCAAGCCATTCTTAAGTATAACATACAACATAAGAAAAGATAGTGTTTTTCTGAGTTTCAAGTTTTTTATGTCCCCACTGACCAGAATGCTGTCCTCAAGTCTTGACTAAACAGAAATTTTGGAGGCATTATTGACTCAAATCTTAGACATTTTAGTTCCTTCATCTTTAAAATGGTGTAGTAATTCTCTTATAGGGCTTTTATGAGCAGTAAATGAAATACTTCTGTAATCCAGACACTGTCAGGCACTCAGACATGCAAAAACATTTGTACTCTTTCTTTAACTCAGCAACTGTTATTGAAAGATTATTATGTGTTAGACAATCTTCTGGAGTCTGGGGTATAGTATTGAATAAAAGTAACAAAAATTCCTGCTCAAAAGGACTTTACATTCCAGTAGGGAAGAGAATTACAATAAATAAAATAATTAAGTAAAATAAAATAATACACTAAAGGTTATAAGCACTATGGAGAAAACCTAAACAGAAGAGGAAGATAGGAAGAATTCATATAACATGACTGCAATTTTTAATAGGGTGATCAGGAAAGGTGTTACCGAGAAGATGAAATTTGAGCCAAGGCTTAAAGGAAATGAAGGAGCATGCTAGCGCACAGATTCTAAAGCAAGGACATGTGGCTTGCTTGCAGACATCCTGGGTCACCAGTGTGGCTGAAGCAGAGTGAGGGAGAGGGGAGTAACACGATGATAATGGGGAGTTAGATAATATGGGTCTTATAGCCCAATGTAGAGACTTTGCCTTTGATTCTGAGCAAGATGGAGGGTCACTGAAAGGCTGTGATGAAGGGTACGACTGAAGTGACTTATTCTAAAAGGACATCTTTCATTGCAGGCTTGTAAACAGACTGAGGAGAACAACGCTAGAAACCAAGAGATCAGGCATGAGGCTAACGGAATAAGCCAAATGAGAAATGATGGGGGTTTGGAGCAGGGTGGTGGTAGTGGAGGTGGTGAGAAGCGGTTGGATTTTGGATGTATTTAAGATTAGAACTGAATGTTTTGTTGCTGAAGTGGCTGTGGGGAGGAGAAAGTAGAGTCAAATGTGACAAAGTGTGTTTTGGTCTGAGCAACTACAAGGATGAAGTTGCAACTGACTGATGGAGAAGACAGGGTGGGGCAGGGTGGGGTTGATCAGAGGTTTGATTTTAAATGTTCTCACCCCTGCCACCCCACCAAAGAGATAAATACCTGAGTTGATGGATGTGTTAATTAACGAGATGGAAAGAAGCCTTTCACAATGTATACATATATTAAATCATCACTATGTACACTTTAAGTATCCTACAATTTTATTTGTCAATTATACCTCTTACGGTTGACAGAAAAAAGAAATATTAAATTTGAAATTTCCATTTTAAAGTCAACTCAGATGTCAAGCAGGCAGTTATACACACAAGTCTGGAGTTCAGGGAAGAAGTCCAGGCAAGAGAGAGAACTTGAGCACGGTCAGCATAGAGGTGGCAGCAAGTTTCGAGAGTATGAAGTTATCAAGGGAGTGAGTGTAGATGAGAAGATAAGTCTAAAAGAGCATGACAACAAGCCAAAGAACAAGCTAGAGAAGTGACTAGGGACACAGGCGGAAAACCAGAAGAGTGTGGAGTCCCAGAAGCCAAGTGAAAAGGTGTTTTAAGGTGAAGGAAATGACAGATTGTGACAAAAACTGCCGATAGATCTGAGAACTGACCGCTTGATTTAACAACCTGGAGATTAGTGGTGACTTTGAGAAGATCAGCTTTCTGTTTTAAGCCTTTGCTAAAGCTCTTTTTTCCATTCAATATGACTTTACCTGTACATTTCTCAGTACTATTTATTCAATAACACAAATACATTGATTTCCTCATCTCTCTCCAGTTTTAGGGTTATCAGGTTACCCAATAGAGTAAATGCCATAGAAAATATATATGTAGGTTTCTAAGAGCACAGAGGAGATGTACTTTTTCAGCCTTGAGAAGTGGGAGTAAAAAACAGGAGGCCCTACTGTCACTTTACTTTGGTTTCGAGTAGTTGCTCAGGCTACAGAATTAGAAGAGATGGATTCTTTGGGAGGAAATGTCAAAGGGGTGAGTTGAAAGATATCATGGCCCATTCTAGGATCTGCAGGTTAGTAAGAACAATAAGAAATAAGGAAAATAGTAAGAAATAAGAAATAATCTGTAGGCTAGGGCCAGATCATCCACGTCAAGCCAAGGAGTTTGAGTTCAAAATCAATGGAACCTTTAAGATTTAGATAGGAAAAATATGTCAGATTTGTATTTTAGAAAGCGCACTTTGGCAGTCTGGAATGGTGTAGGAAATGGGGAGAGGACGTGCTAGCCAAGAGGCCAAAGAAAAGACTGTCCTGAAATCCATATGGGATATAATTGGGGCCAGAAATAAGACAATGGCAGTACGGATGATATGGTGGATATTATGAGAGATGCATTGGTGAAGACACAACTTGGTAATGATGATGACTGATTGGATGTGGGAGGGAAAGGAGAGGAAAGTATTAAAGATAGTTTCTGGATTGAGTAGCAGTGTAGGAATATTGGAATGGAATAAATCTAAGGTGAAGATAGGTTGGATGGAGTGAATTCTATTTTAACTACTATAGTGACTTTGAGGTGACTGTGAGAGACTCATACTAGGAGAAAATGTGTGTGTGTCTAGAGCTCAGGTAAAAGGTCTTGACTGGAAATAAAGATCTGAAAAATAAATAAGTGATGTTTCTTGTCTATTCCATCTGAAAATTCTCTCTCCTTTTTAACTCATACACCATTTAACTTCCTTCCATGATTTACTTGGCATTCACCACTTACTTTCTTGAATTGTTAGTTTTTCATATGTATATGCCTCCTTTCCCCAGACCTTAAAGTATGTTTCAAGGCTCCCAGAAGGGTTTGTGTGGGAGCACCACAGACCAAAGATGGTTATGAAACCTTGGTAAGAATTGTAAGGAGAACATCTGCCTTGTCTTTTGCCAAATCTATATGACTGAATAGATGCTTCTAGGGAAAGGGGTGTCAGTGGCTGGGCCCCACGAAGAGAGAATTAGATTTTCCTCTGAACCGGGGAATATTGAGGAGTGGCAGATTCTCTCAAACTTTGTTCCCAGCACATGCCCAACAAACAATGAACACCATAGCTTGGGGAGCCAAGAGGAAGGACCAAGTGACCAAACATGGCAAGTGAATGAGAAATGACCACAGGAGTAGCAGAGCCACTGGCATTTGACTTGTGTAGCCTTAGGCAAAAAAAATATTCTAGTGAGAATCACCATGAACTGAAGACCAGAAGACTTTCCACAATTTCCTGGATTCTATGAACTCTGCAGTTCTCACTAACCCCCAAAAGGGTATCATATAAACCTGAAATAGATTTTTTTTCTAGCCATAGTGGTTGAAGACCAAGACAACATTAATTTTGTTAAATAAAGAAATGAATGATATCTTGTACTTGTGTGTCCTAGAGCAAAGTTTACTAGTTATGTGATTTACCTTTTTTGTTGGCTAAATGTTAATAACTTCTTATATAATCCTTTGTGTGACAAGGTTTTCAGACTCCCTAAACACCCTGATCGTCTTTATCAATGCTTCTCTTCCAAATGGCCAGATCCAAATCTGGCACCCTTGTTTTTGTAAATAAAGCTTTACTGGTACACAGTCATGCCCATTTGTTAACATATTACCTATGGCTGTTTTCCACTGCAATGACAGAATTGAGTAATGAGACGGAGACCATATGGACCACAGAACCTGAAACATTTCCCATCTCTGAGGGCCATGGCGCACTCAGAATTGAACACTATTCTTTAGATGTGGGCTGACCAAGACAATGTATAAAGAAACCATTTCTTTTGTTTCTATTAGTGTAGTTTAACTTTGATTCTTTTTGGTGGAATAGATAGTCTCTATGTCACCTCTAAGCCTTTTTCTTTTCCCATCCTGGTCTTAGGCTACTGCTTTTGGAACATTTGGTTCATAAATTCATAAATTGATATCTTAAATTTATAACACAGCTTCCTATCATTCCTTTGCCATTCACTTGAATGGACATTTTTCCTTTTGCTTGTTCCTGAACAACAACAAAAAAGGCTTTCCTATGAGGTTTTCTAAACTATTTCCTGAAGCTTATTTAAGTACTGTTAAAATATCAATCAAAATGTCAAAATATGTTGTCTTCTATTTTAATTTTATCACTTTTCATTTTTATGATCCTAGTTTCCATCAATGTTTAATTGCTGTCACCAAATTTTCATTCCATCCTTAAAGTTTTACTTCTGTTTTGGGAATTATGGTTCCAATATGATTTCTTACATATCTTTAAAAAATTGTATTCTTATTTCTACTTTTTGAATATGCCATTCAATATCATTTCTTACATTTTACACCTTTCAAATTGACTGTCATTACTATAAGATTTTAGACAGTCTGGAATGCAGCCTATTGCTTTTCCTGTTCATGTGCTAGTGCTAAACTATAATCATTCTGCCAGATTGTCCAAAAAAAGTTCCTTTTAGATGAACCTATGTAAGAGGTTTTTAATTTCATCAGGATACAAACAAGTAAGACTTTGTCAGAAAAATAAAATAGAACTCATGGTATTTTTATGTTACTAGTGTTCTTTGTGAGCATTCATTCATTCACTTCTTATGGCTTCTTATGGCGGGCACTGTGTGGGCACTGGAGCTACAAAGATTTCTGGGAAGTAGGCTTTCTTAATTTTGGCACTATTGGCATGTTTGGACCTGTTCATTCTTTTTCATAGGGGCTTATTGTGTGCCTTGTAGGATGTTTAGCACATCCTACACAGTCTCTACCCGGAAAGACTTATTTTCTAAATGGGAATGACTTTTAAATGAATAATTACTTCACAGGGTGATAAGCGCTAGGATGAAAACATGTATAGGTTGCCATAGGAGCACAGAAGAAGGAACACCTAACAGTTCAGTGATTATGGAAAACTTTAAGAAGAGGTGACATCTGAGCTGGGTTTTAGAGAACCTTTCAAATGAATCAAACATATTTGCACATGTGACAAGAAACAATGAAAATACTAAAAAAGTACATCTGAAGCTGAGGTTTTTTCTGAGACTGCAGCTTAAATCCACAATGCTAACACATATCTTTAAAGGATGTAAAAGTGAAGAAACTCTAAAAATTCCCATTAGAGTTTATTGCCCTACCCTCATGGTTGGATAAGGGGACTTCTGGGATGCAGCTATCTTGTGCACTGCAGGATGTTTGTCAGCATCCAAGGCCTCTACCCACCAAATATCAGTAGCACTCTGCAGTTTTCACAACCAAAATGTCTCCAGACATTGTCAAATGTCTCCTGGGTTGGGGTTGGGGACAAAATTGCCTCTAGTTGAGATCTACTGTGCTAGAGGAATACTTCAGGCCTTTATCTCCTCTCTTTACTGTCTAGTTGGAGGGTGAGCATCTTATTCCATTTGTTTCCCTCCTCACTCTATTTGGCGGGTTCCCATGTGGCCTGTCCTTACGCAATTTGAGCCAGCCTGCTTGAGGGATGCGCTCACTTGCCTCTGCTCCTCACTCTTTACAGTAAACACATGTGGGTCTGAGGCCCATCTCTCCGTCCCTACCTGGGAATCCAACTAGTGTGAATTCCCCTTACAAATGGCTAGCCTTTAAGATATGATCACCACCAGAGGTCAGGGAGCCGATATCAGGACTTGGGCACAAGTTTGGGCCACATTCTTCATCAGTAATGCTGGTAATTTGATCTTCATCTTGCTGATTATTTAGATTCATTTGTAAGTTCACCTAGTTATACAAAGGAACAAGTTCTAATGAAATTTGCTTGTATTTAATGATGTTTACCAACTTATGGTTATATTCACATGTAAAAATTGTAGAAATGCGTAAAATTTCTATGATTGTTACTTTTATCCTTGCTGTTTCTCCTCCTATAATGTTCTTTCTGTAAATCTTCTCGGAGCTGGCTCCTTTTCCTCAACTCAGCTCTTATGTCTCCTCTTCATATCCCCACTGCCCAAAATAAAGTCTCATTCCCATCTTCACTTCATATATTACTGTTTCATTCTCTTCTTAATACTTACCATTGAAATATTTAATTTAATATTTTTATTTATTTCATTAAATATTTGATACTGAAAAATTAAAATATATTTTGTTTGTTTGCTAATTATTTCTCCCCTACTAGACTGAAGCTTCATGAGAGCAAGTAACTTGTCAATCTTATAAATAGCTTCTCAATCAGTGCTTGTTTAACGAAGATATTCATACGTGCATGAATGAATGATTCTTTACCAATGAGAAGTGTGAATTCTAGAATATTTACAAAGACAAACTTCTCAATTTTTATCAGGCATCTACAATTAATTAACAGTTGCCAAGGAAGCAGCTACAATTAATTAACAGCTGCCAAGGAGATGTCCTGATAGGCCTGTTTTAATGAATACTGTAATGAACATACATTAGCTTACTTATTGTGGACTATGCATGATGATAAAGGCAGATAAGGCTGAGGCTCGCCAGTCCCTGGATATCTAAATCTTGTGTTAAGTTGACTTCCTGACATTTCCAATAATAGGTTTTTAAAAAATTCAAATAACAAAAGAAATATTAGGTGAAATATTTAGGTAAATTTTTCACTTCTTCGGATATCTGAAATATAGCAACAAAACTATGAATGTAGAGTCGTTAAGGGCATATTCAGACCACCTGGGTGTGAATCCCAATTCTACCACTCACTAGCTGTTTGACATTAAACCAGTTAAAGAACATCTTTGCACCCCAGTTTTCTCATCTGTAACATGGGGATGATAATAAGAATCCTTACATCATAGAGCTATTTTGATGATTAAAACAGTCAATACAGGTAAAGCACATAACTGGTGCCTGACAAATGGTAAGTGCTCTTTAAGAATTAGCTGTTAAAATACCTAGAGACAGATTTCAGAGTTGGAAATAACTTAAGAGGTTATCTAGGCCAGAGTTTCCTGAAGTTTTCCGAAGGACTTACAGGTGTTGCATGATTTAAAAAAATTTCAAATGGCCAGTAGATTTTGGAAAATCTTGCTTAAAAAAATGTTAAATAGGTTTCTTCTTGGCAGGACTTCTCAGATAAAATACACAAATGTTCATTGTGATTCTCTAACAGATGGAAATAGTTTAGACTATTTCCTGTTTATGTAACTAAAAACATTTTGCTTTTCTTCCTTATAGGACATTTCTTAGACTAGGAGAACACTCTGAAGAACTTTTCGCAGGTGACGAAATGGAGTTCTTGTCCCTCCCAGTCCATGGAAGCATGGATACACTTAGGCCATGAAAGCAAAGGTCTAGGTGTAGTTAAGTATTCTATTACGAGTATTTACATTAGATCAGATCATCCTCATTTGTCTGCTTGAAACTCTGGCCTGCCAGGCTCTGCACCTCAGTTCCCAATACTCACTTCAGCCTCTGCTTGCATTTATGACTGCTTTGGATGTGGTTCCCTGGCTCGACTTTTACATTCCCCTTTAAGACCCCATTGATCTTGCCATTTGGCCTCACGCACTGCAACCTCAGTAAAGGGAATTGCTTGCTTCTTACTAGTGGAGAATTGGTGACTTGCTCAAGGTCACACAGAAAGTCAGTGACAAGGCTGACATAAGATCATCTCTTTTCCCAGCAGTGGCTAATCATCTAAATCTGGCCTGAATGGTTTCGCTTGACCATTGCTTAAATATGGAAGGAATTCATGACAAGTATCCGCTCTATAGCTCACTATAGACTATGCCAGAGGCCAGTACACTTTCTGTAAAGGGATAGATAGAAAGTGTTTAGGGCTCTGTGGTCCACACGATCTCTGTCTCAACTACTCAATTCTGCCACTGTAGTGCAAAAGTAGCCATAGATGATATGCTAACAAATAGACATGGCTGTGTTCCAATAAACCTTTATTTACAAAAACAGTGGACCATAAGCCATAGTTTTCCAATCCCTGGTCTACATCAGTCCCTAAAATCTTACATCTAGATGGCTCTATGGGTTTATGATATAAACCTGGCCCCCAAGAATATTTAAGTTTTCAAACACTTGAATCCAGATATGACAGATAAATTAAGGACTGAGAATATTTATTATTAGGTGATTGCCACTAGATTATTTATATTTATGTACTATCTGAAATTCTCATTTCTTAGGGTATATGTTACTGGAATCCAGGTACATTTGTTCTTAATACTGTCATTTGATTGTATTTATGAAAATTAAGTCCTTTCTAGCATGCCATTACTTTATGGCATTTATCCAATTACAAATCTAGAAAAAGGTTCCAGTTGGAGCAATGACAGAAAAATAATGCAATATCTTGGTGCATCTGTCACTTTGACAAAATTATACAATCTGTGATTTTCTTTCATCAGATGCAGAAGTTTTATTTATTTAAATGGACAGTTACCTCTACAGCCACACGAAGTTGGCAGCACTGTTGCTTCTCCATAAATTCCCAGTGCAGTAACTTGGGTTTGCTGACTCTCACAGGATTCTGCAAATTTTTGGCATGGGCTTATGCATCCCAGCTTTTAACTTGTCTTTCAAACGTGCTCAAACACTCTCTCATTAGTGCTATTCATGGCACAAGGAGAGGAAAACTCCCCTCAGTTGTTACCATCTGATGTTTCTCTCTTACTGAAACTTAGAGAAAGAACAAACTATTTTTTCACTTTACTTAACTGTGTCCTATGTTCAATGGATATTTGCATTTTATAATTTAGACCTACCAATTTTACCACATTATCATGTTCTTCCTTTGCTTATAGTCTGTGTTCAAATGAATCTTTTATTATAAATTTTTTGAAATAAATCATTCCTTACAACACAGGTACTAAAGACAAGAAAGCCCAGGAATTGACATTACTTAAAAATGCAACAACTGGCATACCTCATTTCGAAGAAACATAAACTTATTACCTTTAAAAACCAGGAAAAATTAAAAATCTAGTGTCCAATGACAGATATAACGTAATTTCTATGATCAAATGTTTTATACAAACATTCTCCCTTGATTATTACTATATCTTAAACCAATGTCACAGCTACGATGTTTATGTACTCTCCATCATTTCAATTCAATTTCCCCTAGGAACAACAACACCAAAAAGCTAAACTGACTTCTTGGCATCTTCCAGAAAGATATGTAACCAAACTATACACCTATTATTTCATCAAAGAATATTGAAAGACAATTTTTTAGATCAGTTTGTTGATGCTTCTCAATTAAGATGTTCCTCCTTGTAGTCTTTAAACTAGAATAAACATTTAAAATATATAACTTACATCAAGCTGTCATATATTTTGAGTATTTCCTTAGGAAATATTTTTTCCTTTTAAATATTCAACATTTAAAAGTTTAAGCTGATTTTGTGATGTCTTATGGGAAAAATTTTCTTTCCTATAATTACTTATCTTTAATTTCACATAAAACGTGAAAAACAGATTCTGTACGAAGAAACAAATTCACAAATAACCTTTCAAGAGTATCTTTAGTTTATATAGTAAGGTATAGTCATCAAATGACATAGATTAAAGTGTAAAATTGAACCTTAAGAACAGTAACTGGTTAAAAGACAAATTATGCTCTACTCCTTCTAATGAAAGGTTTAATTATATTGAGGAGAAGCCTGAATTTCATCTCTCTCTCTAGTCTTCTTGGGTTTAAAACCAGAACCAATTGTTCATTCACTCTATACATGAATTTCCCACTGGCCCCAAATTATTGTGGATTCCTAACTCACAATGATGTGGCAAAGATATAACAGTACTTTGAAGACTTTTTGAGCTTTTTGTGGGGGAAAAGGTGCCACATAAGCATGAACTACGACAATTATCTCTGCGGATGGCTACACTGCAGAAACGGAAGCTCCTAGCTTGCACTGCAGCAGCCCAATCAAAAGGTTATAAGAAACATAATATAAGAAAAATAATCAGATGCTCATTTTCACTGTACTATTGCAACTTCTATTCTATCCTCATGAAGAGATTCTGAATACTACTGAAAAATACTTAGGCAGAGTTAAGCCATTCTGTAATTCCTGGAGATAACCGAGCAGGAGACAGCAACAACATGTCCCTTTCCTAAGAAATTCCTTTAACAGATATGCTCACATTCACACCACAGGCTCATTACTGCCCAGCTATACTTGATACAAAAACTTATTACTTGTTACACTGAGCTTTCTAAATATTAATTCATGCACTTTTGAGTAGATCTGGCCTCAGATTGTTGATACTCTAACTGGTGTGTAATGCAGATGCAGCTCTGTGACTAAGATGTCAGAGAATTTGAACTTTAGAGGATAAAGGCCTTTGAAAGGAATCTGCCAGGGTAGCCATGGCTAGTTTTCCAGGGAACTGTCATTTCCTCCCCTTTTCTTTCTCAGCAGGAGTACCTTCCCTGCATCAGAGACTAGAAATGCTGAACAGTCACTAGGCAAACCTCCTTTGCAGCTAGGACTTGAGCATATAACTCAGTTCTGGCCTCTAGAACAAGAAGAGGAATCTGCTGGGGGAGATTCTGAGAAAGATTTTCCTCTCTGATTAAAAAGAGAGAGGGAGGCATGAGAATCTATTTCCACGTTCTCCTTTCTTCCTCTTTTTTCCCTGGTAGTAGGAGAATGTGATGTGTGGAGTTGCAGCAGACACTGTGCAATCATGAGGTAACAAGTCCAAGGATGAAAGCCCACATGCTGGGGATAGCAGTATAGACAAATAGAAAAAAAACCCAGGCTTTTGATAAAATCATTAAGCTATTGAACCGTTAACTCTGGAACTGCTTACCTTGAGACTTTGTAATGAGCAACAATGTACCTACTATTTAAAAAGTTACCTTTACTCAGAATTCTATTTCTCATAGCAAAAACATACTTCCTAATATACTCATTCTACTGAGCTATTAGGTACCTATAAGAATGTCACATGGTTTGTTGGTGGCAGACCTAAAGCAAAACTAGAGGTCTTTTAAGTACCAAAAGAGTCTGATACATTACACATTTATTAAATTCCTGATTTAATAATTTGGGTTATGGTAAATTTTAGGCAAAATTATAAAAGAAGTAAAAGACAAATAACTTTAACACTTTTGTTGTTGATTAGAACAAATTATTTTGATAATACTAAGCAAAGAAAAACATTTTACTACTTAATTAAATTAAGTACATGGGTGCTTTGGGGATCATAAGTGATAAAACACATTTTAAATAAGTTAAAAAGAAACAGGTTTTACCTAATGAGAAGGTAAAAATGAGGAGACAAAGGAATATGTTACAAATAAGGGAACAGGGCAAATCCTCAGAAAAAGAACAAAGAGAAACAGAGACAAACTCTCTACCTGACAAAGAGTACAAACGAAGAGTCATAAGGATGCTCACAGATCTCGGGAGAAGAATGGATGAACTCAGTGAAAACTTCAAAAAAGAATCAGAAAATATAAAAAAGAACCAATCAGAAACGAAGAATACAATACTGGAAATGAAAAATTCACTTAATGGACTCAAAAGCAGAGTACATGATACAGAAGAACAGATCAGTCAGCAGGATGAAAGACTACAGGTAATCATCCAAGATGAACAGATAAAAGAAAAAAGAATTAAAAAGAAGGAGGACACTCTAAGGGACTCTGGGATAACATCAAGTGCACTAACTTCCGTATTATAGGTGTCCCAGAAGGAGAAGAGAGAAAGGGGCAGAGAATCTATTTGAAGAAATAATAGCTGAAAACTTTCCTAATCTAGGAAGGAAACAGACATCCAGGTACAGGAAGCACAGAGAGCATCAAACAAGATGAATCCAAAGAGGCCCACACCAAGACACATTATAATTAAAATGTCAAGAATTAAAGAAAAAGAGAATCTTAAAAGCTGCAAGAGAAAGGCAACAAGTTACATACAAAGGAAACCCCATAAGGCTATCAGCTGACTTCTAAGCAGAAACCTTACAGGCTAGAAGGGAGTGGCATGATATATTCAAAGTGCTGGAAGGAAAAAACCTATAGCTAAGAATACTCTACTCAGTAAGGTTATCATTCAGAATGGAAGGAGAGAGAAACAGTTTTCCAGACAAGCAAAAACTAAGGGAGCTTATAACCAATAAACAGGCCTTACAAGAAATGCTAAAGGGACTTATTTAAGTGGAAAAGAGAAGACCACAAATAGGAATAAGAAAATTACCCACAAAAGCCCCCAAGAAAAAACAATAAAATCACTGGTAAAGGCAAATGTACTGTAAAAGGAGCAGATCAACCACCTATGAAGCAAATATGAAGGTCAAATGACAAAAGTACTAAAATTTCTTATGTCCATGATAAGAGGGTAATGGATACACATGCACAAAAAAGAGGTTAAATATGAGATCAAAAAGAAAATGTGGGAGGAGGGGAGTAAAAGAGTAGAGCTTTTAGCAAGAGATCAAACTTAAGAGACCATCAACTTAATACAGATTGCTATATACATAGGTTATTATATATGAACCTCATGGCAATCACAAACCAGAAACCTAGAATAAATAAACAAAAAATTGAGAACCCAAAGGAAAGAAAGAGGAACCAGAAATAATACTAAAGAAAGCCATCAAACCACAATGGAAGAGAGTAAGAGAAGAAAAAAGGAACAGAGAATAACTACTGAAAACACTCAGAAAAAAAGTAACAAAATGGTAATAAGTACATACTTATCAATAGCTACTTTAAATGTTTTGATTGGACTAAATGCTCCAATCAAAAGACAGGGATTGGATAACAAAACAAGACCCATATATATGCTACATGCAAGAGACACACTTCAGACATAAAGAGACTGACAAATTGCAAGTGAAGGGATTGAAAAAGATACTCTATGCAAATGACAATTAAAAAAAAGCTGGATAGCAACACTTATCTAAGACAAAATAGACTTTAAAACAAAAACTGCAACATGACACAAAGAAGGGTGCTACATAATGATAAAGGGAGCAATACAAAAAGCAGGTATAACACTTGTAAATATTTATGCACCCAACACAGAAGCACCTAAATATATAAAGCAATTATTAACAGACATAAAAGGAGAAATAGACAGTAACAGTAGGGGCCTTTAACACTCCACTTACACCAATGGATAGATCATCCAAACAGAAGATCAATAAGGAAACATTGGCCTTAAATAACACACTACACCACATAGACTTACAGAACATTCCATTCAAAAACCATAGAATACACATTCTTTTCAAATTCACATGGAACATTCGCCAAGATAGATAACATATTAGGCCACAAAACAAGTCTCAATAAATTTAAGAACTTTAAAATAATACCAAAAATCTTTCCTGACCACAACAGTATGAAACTAGAAATCAACTACAGGGAGAAAATGGGAGAAGCCACAAATCTGTGGAGATTAAACAAAATGCTACTGAATAACAAGTGGGTCAATGAGGAAATCAAAAACCAAACCACTTGGACATAAATGAAAATGAAAATATGACAAGCCAAAATTTATGGGATACAGCAAAAGTGGTTCTGAGAGGGAAGTTTATAGTAATACAGGCCTACCACAACAAACAAGAAAAATCTCAAATAAACAATCTAATGGATTGTAATCTAAAGGAACTTGAAAAAGAAGAACAAAGGCCAAAATCAGTAGAAGAAAGGAAGTAATAAAAATATGAGCAGAAATAAATGAAATAGAGACTAAAAAAACAATAGAAAAAATCAATGAAACTAAGAGCTGATTCTTTGAAAAGATAAACAAAATTGACAAACCATTAGCTAGACTCACCAAGAAAAAAAGAGAGAAGGCTCAAATAAATAAAATCAGAAACGGAAGAGGAGGGGCCAGCCCAGTGGCACAGCGGTTAAGTGCACATGTTCTGCTTCTAAGTGGTCCGGGGTTCGCCAGTTCAGATCCCGGGTGCGGACATGGTACCACTTGGCAAGCCATGCTGTGGTAGGCGTCCCACATATAAAGTAGAGGAAGATGGGCATGGATGTTAGCTCAGGGCCAGTCTTCCTCAGCAAAAAGAGGAGGATTGGCAGTACTTAGCTCAGGGCTAATCTTCCTCAAAAAAAAAAAAAAGGTAATAATAATAAAATAAATTAAAAAAAAAGAAATGAAAGAGGAGAAATTACAATGGACACCTCAGAAATACTATGAAAAGCTATATGCCAACAAAATGGATAAACATAGAAGAAATGGATAAATTCTTAGAACCATACAACCTTCCAATACTGAGTCAAGAAGAAATAGAGAATTTGAATAGACCAATCACCAGTAAAGAAATGGAAACAGTAATAAAAAACCGCCCCCAAAATAAAAGTCCAGGACCAGATGGCTTCCCTGGTAAGTTCTGTCAAACATTAAAAGAAGACTTAATACCTATCCTTCTCAAACTCTTCTAAAAAATTTGAAGAGGACAGGAGGCTTCCTAACTCATTCTACAAGGCCAACGCTACCCTGATACACAAATCAGACAAGGTCAACACAGAAAAAGAAAATTACAGGCCAATATCACTGATGAACATTGACATAAACATCCTCAACAAAATACTAGCAAATTGAATACAACAATACATTAAAAAGATCGTATACTGTGATCAGGTGGGATTTATTCCAGGGAAGCAGGGATGGTTCAACATCCACAAATCCTTGACATGATACACCATATTAACAAACTGAAGAATAAAAATCTCATGATCATTTCAATAGATGCAGAGAAAGCATTCAACAAGCTACACCATCCATTTATGATAAAAAAACTCTGAATAAAATGGGTATAGAAAGAAAACCTCTCAACATAATAAAGGCCATATATGACAAACCCACAGCTAATATCATACTCAATGGAGAAAAGCTGAAAGCTATCCCTCTAAGAACAGGAACCAGACAAGGACGTCCACTTTTGCCACTCTTATTTAACATAGTATTGGAAGTCCTAGCCAGAGTAATCAGCCAAGTAAAAGAAATAAAAGGGATCTAAATTGGAAAGGAAAAAGTGAAGCTGTCACTATTTGCAGATGACATGATTTTATACATAGAAAACCATAAAGAATCCACCAAAAATTTTTGCAAATAATAAATGAATATAGTAAAGTTGTAGGATACAAAATCAACATACAAAAATCAGTTACATTTCTATACACTAACAATGAAGTAGCAGAAAGATAAATTAAAAATATAATTTCATTTACAATTGCAACAAAAAAAATAAGATATCTGCAGCCACTATGGAAAACAGTATGGAGATTTCTCAAAAAATTAAAAATAGAAATACCTTTTGACCCAGCCATCCCACTACTGGGTATCTATCCAAAGAACTTGAAATCAGCAATTCCAAAAGTCCCATACACCCCTATGTTCATTGCAGCATTATTTACAATAGCCAAGACGTGGAAGCAATCTAAGTATCCATCAACCGATAACTGAATAAAGAAGATATGGTATATATACACAATGGAATACTACTCAGCCATAAAAAAGATAAAATCGTCCCATTCACAAAAACATGGATGGACCTTGAAGGCATTATGTTAAGTGAAATAAGCCAGATAAAGATGAACTCTGTATGACTCCACTCATAGGTGGAAGTTAAACATAGAGACAAAGAGAATTGATTGGTGGTTACCAGGGGAAAGG